>NC_140590.1:1584167114-1588967114 GCF_964204655.1 Triturus cristatus
GGTGTGCGTTTCTTTGTTTATAACTAGTTTCCTACCTTTAATAAAGGATGCAAAACTATCCATCAACCACTGCAATCCTATGGAAGTTCTAGATAACAAAACCGCGTCATCGGCGTATAATAACACCGGCACTGAAACGCCATTGATCATAGGAGCATCTGCGTTAACTTCCTTTAAAATAGCATCAATTCCATTAATAAATAAGATAAATAAAAGAGGAGCTAAAACACAACCCTGCCTTATACCACGTTTGACACTAAAGTTTGGGGTACATTCTCCCTTATTGCCATAGCGCACGCAAGTTTTTAATTTCTCGTACATCCTGGCAAGAAAGAATATTATGCCCTCCGGTGCTCCCATTTTCAACAAGGTTGGCCACAAAATCGAGTGGTCAACCATGTCGAAAGCGCTGCTCAGGTCGGCAAAGCACAAGTACATAAGGCCTGGTTTTGCATCACTGTACTTCCCAATCAACAGTTCTAAATTGACACATTGATCAAGCGTACCCCTGCCTTTCCTAAAACCGTACTGGCTGTCTGCCAGAATACAATCCTGTTCCACCCATTCTTCCAATCTTACAAGCATGACCCTACTCATAACCTTTATGGAGGAGTCCAATAAAGAAACAGGACGATAATTCTTTGCATCAGACCTGCTTCCTTTTTTATAAATTGGAACAATAATAGACTCCTCTCAGGTTGGGGGAGGCTCAGTACAAACAGCAGCATTAAAAACGACGGCCAACAGGGGACCCCAGATTTTAGGTGCAGCTTTATAAACATCAATCGGGACCCCGTCCGGGCCTTGGGCCTTCCCGCCCTTGCTCGCCCGAATGCCACTTTCGACCTCTTCAACAGAGATAACGAGTGGCAAAATAGGCCAACTAGGTGAACAAGCATCAATAATTTTACCCGAGTCAAAAATAATCGAAAAGTGGATAATCCACCCTTCACTAGAAACAGTTAACTCTGGTACATTGGCCTCTTTAAGAAATGGTGAGTTAACCGTCGCCCAAAACAGTGTGCAGTTAGATAATTCTGCAGCTTGGTTAAGTGAATCCCAAGCTTGCTGCTGTAGGACCCCCTTCCTATATTTGATAGCGTTTTTATAATCTGTCCTCACATTTATTACTAAGTTTTTATCCCTAGGCTTCATTGCTAAAGCCTGCTTAAGGCTGGTTAGAGCTGCCAAACAGGTGTGATCAAACCAACCAGGTCCAGTCCTTGAACGACCCCTATTACGACCGGTAAACTTGGCATCAATGGCAGTGTTGATTCCTTTAAAAGAAGATAAGACCCGCTCATGGTCGAATCTGTTTTCCAAGATGAAAACAATGTCTACCAAATTCCCCTTTATTATAGATGTAATCAATTCTAAAGCTTTCTCCCCTACCCACCTTAGTCTTACCCCATTAACCCGGTGAGCTTCTATATTATCGATTGTGATCCCCACCTCTACATCACTATCCTCCCACAAAGTGGTGGCCATAATAATGCAGTTGTGGTCACTTGTAACTGTTATTTCAATTTCCAGTGGGGCAAAGCAATCGGCAATACTAGAAGATACTATCACATGGTCAATCACCGAATTAGTACGCCAGTTTTTAAATGTAGGGACAGGCAAGCCATTTCCATCCTTGCAACATTCCAATATTTCCAGGTCATGACAACCCATTAATTTATGCAAGGTTTCCCGATAAGTATCATGGCCAAAGTGCGGTACGTCCCATCCAGCATTATTAGTGACCCCGCATACCTTTAACGGTGACAATTCACACAGCGTAGTGTTAAAGTCCCCACACCAAATAATATCAAATACAACATTAAATTCCAAACTCAAAATATCAATGGTATTGGCCAAATCTGTTACTATTTTACCTCTGGTGCTATCAAAGATATTATTGTAATAGTTGATCAGAAGGATATTGCGGCCTTTGCCTTCAGAGATCCAGAGCATCTGAACAAGATCACCTACTGGTATATACTTTTTTACTAGTATTCGGCGATGAACCGATATAAGTATAAGTGAACCCCCCTTGGCTCTGCCAGGTCCCTCT
Organism: Triturus cristatus; assembly: GCF_964204655.1. NCBI lineage: Eukaryota > Metazoa > Chordata > Amphibia > Caudata > Salamandridae > Triturus > Triturus cristatus. The sequence continues at coordinate 1,584,169,171 of NC_140590.1, forward strand.
CCCCATGCAGGTAAGTTGTAGGACACAAATCCCTCATAATCAACATCACCTTTGCACCAGGTTTCTTGGAAGCATAAGATGTCATACTTGCTAATAAAAGTTTTCCAACCTGGATCTCTATCCTTGGATTTCAAGCCGGCCACGTTCCAGCAAACCAATCTAGTATATGTGCCTATTCTAGTAGCATTCATAGTTACAGGTCCAGTAACATGTTCAGTAACAGTGGCCCCCCCAGTAGACTGCCCCATATTGCGTAGATCCACAAGACCCTCACCAACAGTCTCTACCTTAGTCAAAAAGGTCGTGGGTGGTGTGGCCATGGTTGGTGTGGCCATGGTTGCAATTTTGTTAACACAGTCATCCACACCAATACCTTTAGCCCTCTCTGGGTGCATCTCTCTCTCTTGTATAAGTCAGTCATTAGAGTCCAGGGAACTAAGGGCATACAATCTATTTTGAGTTGGAATACCAAGGTGAGGTCTATAGTTAGCCGGATGGGTAATGGTTCCACTATTCTCACAGTGATTGGTATTAAGATGACTATAAAAGAAACCTAACGATCTAACACACACATTAGCATCAGAGGTCGGGAGAGACGCAGCTCTTAGGAGGACAGTGGCAACATGTTGTGGATGTTTAAAGTTTACAATCACACAATCCCCCTTTGAGCTTTTCCTAGAACTCTCTATCCATTTAACTCTCCTGGTAGTCAGGACTTGGTCATAGAAATTTAACGGGAAACCGCATTGCCTATTCAACCAGGAAATACTTTTATTTTTTAAAGAGTCATGTGTTTCTTGATGACCCCTACTTTCTAGTGGCGGTACATTTGTTAATACTACCACGTATGGTGCACACTCCGGCGGAAGGTTAGTAGCATGCCCTTTATTTATTTATTTCCAGCCCCTGTTATTTTTAGTATTTTTAGTAACAATTACAGCCTGACTGTCATTATGGTTTGGTACTTGAGGGGTTATAGAATTAACTGTGACATTCTCCCTACTATCTGTTGCCTTAATAGAGAAAACGTCCTGGGTATTACCTTTATTATTAATTATGGCAGTGGTTTCTCTTCCTGGTTCTTCGATGGCTTTTTTTAGAAGTCCGCCCAGTCTAACGACTTCTGCAGTTAATTCTTCAATTTTTGACACAAGTGGGTGTATAATACCTCTGATCTTTAGATCAATAATATCCGCTAAGTTCTTTGTCGTATCAGCATCTAAACTAACTTTGTTAGACTTGACAGCCTCATCTATTTCACAATGTTTTAATGGTGATGCTACCCGTTTCCTTACAGTACGTGTCCCCCCCCCACCCCCCACCCCCCTTTTATTTTGAGTTTTCCTGCATGCTCTAACTACCCGCGCTACTGGGGCAGGGGAGCATTGTACTACCTTATCAGTACAATCATCTAGATCCACTAAAATGGGGGGGACCTGCTCAGACTCGGACAGTTCCCCAGCCAAAACATCCACATTAGTAGCACTAATACAACCATTATCGTCCAATAGAACTAGCGGACACTGAGGTTACCGGTGGTGGAGAAATGCTTAGCCCTAATGACTGTCGCCTTTCAGTATTTATTTTACTCACCACTTACACCAAATAATTATACATGGTACGTGGCCCAGAAGGGGCCTTCAATTTCGACATACTAGTGGGAGAAAATAATCCTGAACAAGCTTACTGAATTATAAAATAATATAGTAATAATTGCACATTTAAAACAAATACAAAACAATTAACAAGGTCCAAACACAGTATAATGTGTAAAATCTCACTGTGTACGGCTATATTTTCAGCCAGCAGCTTAATTGGGACAGAGTCTCTGGCCCAGCCCAGTCTCTTCTGCCCTCTGAGGGCCACAGAGGGCCCGCCCTTTGCCCGGGAGCCGTTTGAATTTAGCGCCTCCGGGCACGGAAGTACTGACGGGTGGGGGCGGTGACAACAAGGGAGTCCTGGGAGGCGTAGTCCTGCACTCCCAGCGTGTGGCGCACAAACCAACAGCAACGGGGGAGGAAGAGAGCGTCCGCCCCAACAAGCTCCCCAGTGCTGCCCAGGTAAGAACTGCTCCGCCGATATTCAAAATACTTCAGCAAGGTCTCCCGCTCCACCGAGGGAGCCGTTTGAATTTAGCGCCTCCGGGCGCAGAAGTGCTGACGGGTGGGGGCGGTGACAACAAGGGAGTCCTGGGAGGCGTAGTCCTGCACTCCCTGCGTGTGGCGCACAAACCAGCAGCAACAGCGACTGGGCGAGGAAGAGAGCGTCCGCCCCAACGAGCTCCCCAGCGCTGCCCAGGTAAGAACTGCTCTGCCGATATTCAAAATACTTCAGCAAGGTCTCTCTTCTTCCTCTTCCCCTCTCTTCTTCCTCTTCCTCTCTTCTCTCTTCTTCTTCTTCCTCTCTTCTTCCTCTTCCTCTCTCTTCTCTCTTCTTCCACTCTCTACTTCTTCCTCTTCCTCTCTCTTCTCTCTTCTCTCTTCTTCCCCTCTCTTCTTCTTCCTCTTCCTCTTCCTCTCTCCTCTCTCTTCTTCTTCTTCTTCTTCTCTTCTCTTCTCTTCTCTCTTCTTCCTCTCTCTTCTCTCTTCTCTCTTCTCTTCTCTCTTCTTCCTCTCTCTTCTCTCTTCTTCCTCTCTTCTCTCTTCTTCCTCTCTTCTCTCTTCTTCCTCTCTTCTCTTCTTCCTCTCTTCTCTCTCCTTCCTCTTCCTCTCTCTTCTCTCTCCTTCCTCTTCCTCTCTCTTCTCTCTCCTTCCTCTTCCTCTCTCCCCTTCCTCTCTCTTCTCTTCTCTCTTCTTCCTCTCTTCTCTCTCCTTCCTCTCTTCTTCCTCTCTCTTCTCTCTTCTTCTTCCTCTCTTCTTCCTCTCTCTTCTCTCTTCTTCTTCCTCTCTTCTTCCTCTCTCTTCTCTCTTCTTCTTCCTCTCTTCTTCCTCTCTCTTCTCTCTTCCTCTCTCCTTCCTCTCTCTTCTCTCTTCTTCTTCCTCTCTCTTCTCTCTTCCTCTCTCCTTCCTCTCTCTTCTCTCTTCTTCTTCCTCTCTCTTCTTCTTCCTCTCTTCTTCCTCTCTCTTCTCTCTTCCTCTCTCCTTCCTCTCTCTTCTCTCTCTTCTCTCTTCTCTCTTCTCCCTCGCTCTTCTCTCTCCCTCATCATTCCCCCACACCCTCTCCAGATGATGACGATGTCTATGAAGACTTAGGGGAGGGACCCCATGACCAACCCACAGGAAGCCCCACTCCTACAGGCTCCCCAGACCCATGGGATGACTACAACATCCCTAACGTCCCGCAGGACGACCTTTACCCTTCAAGACCGTCCCCCCTAGAAGACACTATGGGGTTTAACCAACTGCTACATAGGGATGCACACTACCACTGAGTTGATCTCCATACCGACCCCGTGGAGGAGGACTTCCTCCTAGACACTTTTGATACCACCCACAGGGCCACTTCCATTCTGCCCATGCTTAAAGGTGTTATCAAACACGCGCCAGAGGTCTTTAAGGACCCGGTCAGAGCCAGGGTCATCAACCCTCGCATCGAAAAGAAATATAAGGCCGCCCCTACAAACCCCACTTACATCAGACGGCCCGCACCACTAGACTCCCTCGTAGTATCCACTGCAAGGAAACGTGCAAACTACCAGGCATCAGGCGAGGCACCACCACATGATAGTCCAAACTCCTAGATGCCTCTGTGAAGCGAACAGCATCCCAGGCGGCCAACATATGGCGCATTGCAAACACACAAGCGCTTTTAGCACGATACGACAGGGCACATTATGAGCTAGAAGCAATCCTGCAACCACCTCCCTGACAAGTACAAGAATAGAGCAAACGAGCTAATCCAGGAGGGTAAAACCATCACCAACACCTCCATACGCTGTGCCCTCGATGTTGCCGACACTGCCTCTAGGGCAATTAACACCAGCGTCCTCCTCCGTAGGCATGCCTGGCTGCGGATTTCCGGTTTTAAACCAGAGGTACAGGTTTCCATCCTTAACCACCCTTTTGACCAAGAACATCTCTTTGGCCCAAATGTAGACGTTGCCCTTGAGAAAATGAAGGACACCGATACGGCAAATCTATGGGAGCCTTACAGTCACACCCTCCTAGGCGCTCCTTTCGCCGTTCTTCCTTTCGAAGCACATCTAGAGGCTACTCCTCCGACAGCGCCTCTACTTCCTATAAAGCCCCTACACAATCCACCTTCACTAGGGGTTACCAGACAGGTGGCTACAGGGGTAACAACAATAAAGGCAGAGGCAGAACTAATACCTCCCGCTCTGCCTCCACCCCTACCCAATGACTTCCCTTCACTCCCCCCGGACCATCCCACTCCAGTCGGGGGCAGACGCCACAATTTCCTTCATGTCTGGGCTACTATCACCTCAGACAAATGGGTAACACAAATAATTCAGTCAGCCTACTGCCTCGAACTAAAATCAATCCCCCAAACATTCCACCAAAACAACGCCCAGTGTCACAGGAACATTCGTCACTTCTCAAGCAGGAGGTAATCTCCCTCCTACAAAAGAGTGCGATAGAGCCAGTTTCTACCCAACAACAAAATATGGGCGTTTACTCCCTATATTTCCTCATACCAAAAAGGGACGACACTCTAAGGCCCTCCTGAACCTCAGACCCCTAAATCAATATATACATTCAGACCATTTCCACATGGTCACACTCCAGCAGGTACTTCCCCTGCTCTCCCAAAACGACTTCCTTGCCACCCTAGACCTCCGGGACGCCTATTTCCACATTCCCGTTCACACAGCTCACAAAGTATCTCAGATTTGTAGTGGACGGTCAACACTATCAATTCAAAGTGCTCACATTCGGGGTCACCACAGCACTGCGAGTGTTTACCAAGTGCCTAGCGGTCGTGGCAGCACATCTGCGAAGACAACACATCAACGTCTTCCCATACCTGGACGACTGGCTAATAAAAGCCAGCTCGTACAACACACTCTCGCTACTATACAGCTACTTCACGAACGGGGCTTCACAGTAAACCACACGAAGTCCCATCTGCAACCGTCCCACATAAAACAATACCTAGGTGCCACGATAGACACCTCGAGCGCTAGCCTACCCCAGTCCTGCCAGGATAGCAAACATTCAGGCCCTACGCGCCAAATTGCAACCAGAACTCTCTCTTGCAGCTAGAGTGTTCATGCAACTCATAGGAATGATGGCCTCTTGCATATTCATAGTACCTCATGCAAGACTCCAGATGCGTCCTCTCCAAGAATGCTTAGCGCGCCAATGGAACCAGGAGTCAACTGACAGATCTGGTGTTGGTAGACGGCTGTGCCCATCGCTCTCTGCAGTGGTGGACCTTTCCAAAGGGCGACCATTCCTGGACCCTGTTCCTCAGATAGTACTGACAGCGGACGCATCGCTCTCCGGCTGGGGAGCTCACCTACTACATCACACCATGCAGGGCAGGTGGACACCTCAGCAAAAGTTGCTCCACATCAACTATCTGGAGCTACTAGCCATATTCTTAGCACTAAAGGCATTTCAAACACACATATCAGGCAACGCTGTCCTAGTCCGCACGGACAACATGACAGGCATGTACTATATACAGAAACAAGGAGGCACACACTCCACAGTTCTCTCAGCTAGCACAGAGCATATGGAGATGGACCATACCCCCAAAAAAATCTTTCTCCTAGCCCAACATGTCCCAGGAGTCCAAAACACTATGGCCGATCTACTGAGCAGACAAACAACAGATCCAAGAGTGGGAACTACATCTACAAGTTCTTCAACCGTACTTTCAAATGTGGGGGCATCCACAGATAGACCTCTTCGCCACCCACCAAAACGCCAAATGCCCAAGCTTCGCCACCAGATATCCACACCCATTGTCCAAAGGCAATGCGATATGGATGAACTGGTCAGGCAGATTTGCGTACGCTTTTCCGCCTCTCCCACTCATTCCATTAGTGGTGCGCAAACTACAACACTCCCTTACTCTCATCCTAGTAGCTCCAACTTGGGCCAGACAACCGTGGTTCACCACACTGCTGGAACTATAGGTAGTACCGCACCAAAAGTTACACCTCTTTCCACACCTCCTATCCCAGAACCATGGAGAGATCAGGCACCCGGACCCAGCTCAGCTCAACCTTGCGATCTGGCTCCTGAAATCCTAGAATTCGGTTATCTCAATCTTCCCCCAAACTGTATAACGTCATTAGAGAAGCTAGACGTCCTACCACTAGAGCTTGCTATGCAGCCAAGTGGAAACGTTTTGTGTTTTGTCACAACAATAACTTCAACCCCTTTGATGTGTCCATTCAACACATCATAGGCTAATTATTACACTTACAAAGATGCAATCTAGCCTACACGTCTGTTAGACTGCACCTTGCAGCCATAGCAGCTTATCTACAAAACAGGCAACATTTGTCACTCTTTAGAGTGCCTGCCATAAAAGCCTTCATGGAAGGCCTCAAACGAATAATTCCCCCCAGTGTGCCACCCTCACCTGTGTGGAACCTAAACATCGTTCTCACCAGACTAATGGGGCCTCCCTTTGAACCTCTGCACAAATGTGAGCTTCAAGTCCTAACATGGAAAACTGCTTTTCTTGTAGCCATCACTTCCCTCAGAAGAGTCAGTGAGATACAAGTACTCACCATTCAAGAACCCTTTCTGCAAATGCACCACAACAAGTGGTTCTCCGCACTAACCCAAAATTCCTCCCTAAAGTCATTTCTCCCTTTCACCTAAACCAATCTGTGGAACTGCCCGTATTCTTTATCGCAGCCACAGACCATCGCAGAAAGAGCTCTCCACACATTAGATGTCAAACAAGCCTTACTCGACTACATCGAAAGAACTCCATCCTTTCGTAAGACTAAACAACTGTTCGTGTCTTTCTCACCACCACACAAAGACAACCCCATCTCCAAGTCTGGGATAGCTAGGTGGATTGTTAAATGCATACAGATTTGCTACCACAAAGCAAAGCGAACACTAACTGTTCCCCCAAAGCCCACTCTACACGTAAGATAGGGGCTTCCATGGCATTTTTAGGGAACATTCCCTTAGATGATATCTGCAAAGCAGCTACATGGTCTACACCGCACACTTTCACTAAACACTATTGTGTAGCTGTGCAAACTAAACAACAAGCTAGTGTGGGCCAGGCTGTCCTCAAAACTCTGTTTTTCAAACAACTGCAACAGATACTGGTGGTCGCCGTTAAGGTTGGGTACTGCTATATAATCTATGCACAGTGTGTAATCTGCAGCTCATATGCCTCGAACGGCAAATGCTACTTACCAGTATGAATCTGTTCTTGGCATGTAGAGCTGCAGATCTGCACACGCCCACCCACCTTTATCTGTTCCAGTTTATCTTATTTAGATACAACACACATGGGCATCTTCACTACTTACTACTACGCTCCATCATTTCCCTGCTGGCGAAAAACAATCTGAGGATGGAGCCGAAGCCCATGTGCAGTATAATCCAAAGGAGGAGTCACATACCTCGTGCCTTCCAAAGACTTTCCAAGAAGAAAAACAACTGCAAACATCTGGGCCCAACACCAGATGGCGATCTATGCACAGTGTGTAGATCTGCAGCTCTACATGCCAAGAACCGATGCATACTGGTAAGTAGCATTTGCCTTACTTTAGCAGGTTAGCCATGTTAAAGTACTTAGTCTTGAGGGCAACAGAAAGATGCAGCAAACTGTAAAAATCTCTAGACAACCTATATCCTTTTGCATGCCGATCACTTAAGAGGGCCAATAAGAAAATGTTCATGGAGCAAGAACAAATACCAACTATAAATTGAAGAAGGCACTGTATAGATGGTATACAAACAAGCACTGGTAAATGCAATAGGTTTCACCTGTGTGATTAATAATGTTTGTTGTTGTGAGTTTAAAAGTGTTATGACTTGTTTTTTGGGAAAGCCAATATATTGTGCGGTAACTGGTGGTAACCTAATGCTGAGAGAGCAGGTTAAGGGCAGAGGACAAAGAAAAAAAAATAATGCAGGGGCCAAGCACGTTTGAAATGCGTACAGCCACAGGGAGATTGGGAAAAGGGTGGATGACCAACCAAGCAAGCAGAGAACATTGATATGAGAGGGAAAATGCTGAGAAAACGAAAGAGCTGTAGCTATGGCAAGATGGCCAGGGACAAAAAAGGATGAAGAATTAACATGTGCATGCTTCAAGATATGTTTCTAAGAGTTTGAGTCCTGCCAGGGCTGACCCAGCCTTTAATTCTTATAGGCTGATACGAGTCCCAGTGAGACTGGTAATAAAAGAGGCTCAACGACCAAGAAACCAAGAAACAATACAAATTAATGTGGCCTCTAAAATGTTGCGGAAAGGTGGAAGGATGGTGAGGGAAGTTCACCGAAGTGGTGTTGTCACAGAAGTCTGTGCCAACTGAACAAATCACAGTTTGCACAGGGCTTCTATACCTTTGAGAACCAATTACTGTGTACCAAAGAAAAGTATAGATGCTAAGTCACAGGTACTATGGCGACTTATCATTATGCAGTTTCTTGTTTCTTATCCTTGTTAGAAATAGTCTTGCTGTGGCAGATTCTTACAATAACATACACAACAGCAACTATGGACCGGAGTCTGCCTTTAACACGCCTGGGTTCTGTTAGGAAAATATCAAACTTTCGGACTAAAACACAACAGTAATTATTTCAAAGTATTTACAGACACTGCTCATAAAAACAAAGGTCCGTGTTGCTGTTATAAAGCTTGCAAGAAACCAGGCAATGAGGCTTTTTCAACGCAAGCTTTCAAGAGCAGCACGAAGAAAGCGAAACGTGAGGCTCTTTCAGGGGCATGAAAAGAGCACCATGCTCAAACGCTCTTTATTTTTGGAAACCACAATCGATCAGGCGCACAATTCTGCAGAAACTGGCCTTGACCGGGCTTACTTGCACATATCTCCTCTACTCCCACAGAAGATGACAACCTTCGAGATAGTTTACTGCCACAGTTTGTGGGGTCCTCTGCTTTTTCAGCGTGTTTGGGCGCATCTGTGTCGACAAACGGGATAGCAGTTCTTCCAAAAGAATAGAGTTGGGGGAGATGCATTCATCTTTCCCAGCTTCTGGTACAGAGGCTGCTTTCAGCTGACGCCACGGTTTACACAAGTCAGCGCAGCATTTATCAGATCAGTACAGTTTTCCCAGAATGACTTGAGCACCTGTATTTCATGTGAATGCATTAAAATGTATGTCACCACCAGAAAAATAACCCCTTGTAACCAAATTGGGCTGAGTGCAATCTGCAGCACTCTTTAACGGATCATCTAAAACTGTTGCTCTGAAGTTTGAAGCAAAACGGGGATCAAATGGGGGGAGTGGATGGGGTCAAACAGGGAGCATTGCACAAGGGACAGGTCAACTTGGGAGCAGGATCAGAAACACATATGGAGAGAACACCGAGTACGGGTTTGAGGGAGAATCGCACGAGAGAGCAAGTAGCACACAAAAGTGACTGCAACATGGGAAGCATGAGAGAAGCACACATGAACAGAATATCACCGGATATGGGGTCGAGAGTAGAACCACACGAGATGGTGATAAGCACATGCAGCTTACTAGCACGCTTGAAATGTGTGCTGAATGCATGGTAGAAATGTGTGCTGACAGCACAGGGTCACACTTAAAAATAACGCTGGACAAACGAAAGGAGTAACTTGTATTAAAAAAAAACAAAAAAAAAACCATCAGACAAACCAAAAAAAGCTGTTGACAAGCACACTTTAAATGTTTGCAGCCAGGGAAGGATAAGAGCAGGTAAACCGTAAACGCTGTGCAACCTTAACCCTTAATAAATTAAAAAAAGTCCACCCACCAAATAGGATGAAAACAGTACTTGGTCCATGGGAGACTAATATGAGAAGCATACAGAGGAACAACAGGAAATAGTATGCTACAGCCAGTAGAAACAGAGGAATAGTAAGTGGCAAGCACAGGAACCAATGAAAAGCAAGAGCGGGATGTAAGCCCCTTTTAAGATTTGTATGAAATACAATAGATTTCACAAGCACAGCGCAAGTGCTGTGCAGGCGATATCTAAAAAGGAACGAATAAGGGCAAAGAAAGACCTTCACAATAAAAATGGTGACTGCAGATACTATAAGTACGAAACGGTCACAAGCCAAAAGGCTTCAAGTCTATTATCAGCACAAGAAACAAACTATAAAGGGAATGATATGTACCAACAGGAAAAAGAGCACCCAACCTCAATCTGAGTTTACCCATAGAACAGACTGATTAAAGGTTTGAAAACATCCATATATAGGACTCTAAACATGAAATGCAAGACCAAGACAATGTCATAAATAACCATATGTTAGAAACAACATATTTTTAGTAAGTCAACATGAACCAACATCAAAGCCCCAAAAATATACGGATACATTGTTTTTACTTCCAAGTGATTTATATTTATTTAAGAGTTTTATATAGCGCTAGCCAGACCCGAAGGTATCGGAGCGCTTTACAACATATATTGTGATGCAATCAGTTATACAGTGTTACAATAAACAGTATTGAATTGTGTCTAATCTTTTTCAGGCGGTCTTGGGATCGAGTCAAAAAGCGGGCGATGTAAAGCCTTCTTATTGAAGTGTCTATATTCTGCACTGTGCAGGATTTCTTTGGTGGTGTAGCTTTGACACATTGTGAGGCTTCTCTCCTTTCAGAAGAGGACTGTTGAGGCGAAGGTCTTTGAGCTGGCTTTTGAAGTTTACGAAGGAGGGATTAGTCCTGATGTGGACTGGTATGGAGTTCCAAATTTAGGGCGCATTTCCCGAGAAGGAGGGGTACTGGGGTTTTGTTTGCGAGTTTTCGGTGGAATGAGAAGAAGAGTGTTGGTGCTCCTGAGGTTCCTAGTTTGTCCTACCTTTTTGAGTTTGGAAGCCAGGTAGGCCGGTTTACCAGTGTGAATAGCTTTATGTGTGAGACAAGCAGTTCTGAAGTTGGCACTCAATTCGATTGGGAGCCATTTTAGCTCCCATAGAGAGGGAAAAATGTGGTTGTATTTCTTTACACCAGTGATCATCCTGGCAGCTGCATTTAGAGCAAAGTGAGATTTTGCCGTGCCCGTGAATGTTGCATTCCCGTAGTCCAATCTGGACAGAACCAAGGATTGTGTGGCCAATTTAAAATCATTGGAGGGGATGAAGGGTTTTATTTTGTTGAGTATTTTTAGGTTCAAAAATGCGCTCTTTGCGGAGTTCTTCCCCTATGTCTTTCTAACATATTTCCTATGTTTCATTGGATACTCCTGTGTTATTGCATTATTATTTTGAGTCACTTTAAAGAAACAAGGATCAAAGAAGGCCAGAACAAGCTTCCATTTTCTTAAGGTTTGGCCTCCTTTCCAGAAATTGCCTCCTCTTGTCTGCCTTCATTTTGCCACATCCTATGAAACAAAAATCTTATGCCTTCCCCAAATTACTTGATTCTTCTCTTTAGCAGACATCACAATGTTCATCAGATCCGTGTGCTCAAGGAAAAGTACTGTAAAATGCTATGTTTATCATCTTTGCCCACCACAAAATGTTTTTTTTTATTTTGCTTAAACAATGAGTTTTGTAAATACGGAGGACAGATATCCGTTTTACATTCAGCAATGTTGGTAGAAAGTCTAATGAATACCATAGCATCATCTCCATCCATAAATTCTCACATTGTTCCTTCTGTTTCTGTTCAGCAAATCTCCAGAAAACATTTATTTTTTTACTTCTGAACCTGTTTAACAGTGTTCTCCAGGCCACTCGCTTTTGTTGAAACTGTCAGTCTAACCTATCAACCTCTAATTGAGTCAACAAATATTATCTGTCTTATGCAACTTACTATTTGTTTCTTTCATAAAAGTCCTCAGTGTTTGTATTGCATCTACTATCACTTCTATTGTCAGAGTGTGACTTTCGGTGAAGACGAAGGTCCTTCTGAAGTCTTTTTAAAAGCAGCACTTGCAAAAGAAGAATCCTTAGAGTGAAGTAACAATATTAGAAGCAGAGGGAATCTGCTTAAGGTTATTAGGAGGAGGCGTACGTGGTATAGAACAAACCTATTGTGAGGATTCCATCCTGTCAACAAAGGTTGTAATTTCTAGTTTTCTAGACTAATTAAGATGTACCATTTATCCCTATCTTGTTAATCTTCCATTAGAAAAGATACGAGGCTTAAAATACACTTTATTCAAATATAAAAGACTTTAGTAGGATCTTGAAGAGCAGCCGAGCAATACTAATTTTTGAGGCACCCAGACCATCACAGACAAATGCCATTCAGTGGCATTACATTCCCCAGGTTCTCAAGGATAAGGACACAAAAGATAAGCAAAAGCAGTGTGGGCCCTACCATTTCACAAGTGTATCGTACCAAATATCATTGATCCCATGCTCATCTTTTCTTGGCACCACTGCCTAGAAGCCACAACTATTCAATTTTCACCTGAATTAGAAAAGGTGCGTCCACTGTATTTTGTTTCCAAACCAAATTCAGGCAATCCAGTGTTAACAAATATAACAAGCATTGGCATAGCCAATAGGTCTCGCCTTTGGGACCTTACAAGTGTTTAGCCATGCAACAGTTGATGTTGTTGCACCAAGGATATTGTGCTGCATAACTAAATACTTATAGGGTGCCAAAAGGAAGACCTATTGGCTATGCCAATGCTTGTCTTGTAAGTTTACTTGGTGTGCCCTGCTGAGGCTTTCCTTTTAATCCATGTGTGCCAGCCTCCTGTTCTGTGTGTTCTTGCACGACGACTAATCTCCAATCTGCAATCTTTGCTGTGCAAATGCATTGACATAGTCAGAGCCCACACAACGGCAAGATGCACCTCTCTACAGCAGTTCCATGCACTGCTAAACAATGCTTGAGCACTGTTGGCTCATAAAAGCATGCACAGACTTGGGAATCTTGTCACTTAAATGCCTAGAAGTAGTAAGCCTTTTCGAAGCAGCGTCCATGGTGCCCTTTTAGAGGTTCTTGTAAACTGTTCCTCTGCACATCCTGCAATAAATCACGTAGTGTGTGCAGTTTTAACAAAAGGACACGAGAGGGAGGGTAGGAGGTAAAAAAACAGGACAGCAGAAAACACTGATGCGGCCAGCGCCGGGCATCTCGTATCGCTTTTTTCATATGGGAATGGCTAATACGGACAAAGGGAGGGTGAGGGTTAAGAGGGGAAGAAGTAACATAGTTGGAGTGGAGTGGTGGGGAGAACAAAACACAGCCGAGTGGAAAGGGAAAGACGAGAAACTAAAATGTAGTTAAATGTTAGCAACTACATGTACATCAGAAATGGTGCACATCTCATCAACATAGGATCGGTAACTTGCTGAGTCTTCGGATGAGGCACTTGGGCATATGGGCACGTAAGAATACACACTTGCAGGAGTATGGACATGTACTGTGACAGTTTAGGCACATAAACTACAGAGCACGAAAGTGAAAGCAACCGCGAGACAGGCAAATGTAAACAAGTGCGCGCGGCCACGCTAATTAGAAACAGATGGCCCCTGCACGCTGCTGCTCACTCCCGCAAGGTGGATGCCGCCACACGCACGAGTGTTCGAAAAGTGCAGACCGATTCCAAAAGGTCATCTCCTAGAGCTGCACTAGGCTCGACCTAAAAATAACAAAAAATTAGATTCAATTGTCCTTAAGAATGCGTCCAGTATCCAACTTTTATTGACTTTTCAATACATTATTTTCCAGTCAGCCCAGCCAACGCATTTTGTCCTCTATGGACTTCATCAGGGTTGAGCTTTCCCAACTTGTGTGACTTCTAATGAGCAAGAAGAATAGCCTCCTGTTTCAGTGTCTTCATGGGTAGTAGATCCCTTTTCAGGTGGTGTAGTACCCCCTAAATCATTAGTGTCATTTCTCCGCGACACACGAGCCTTGACGCACAAGTCACACAAGTTAAAAATCAATTAAAGTTGGATACTGGACGCATTCTTGAGACTCCTGACAATTAAATCATTTTTTTGTTCATCTGTTTTGTATTTAACATTGGATTGCCTGAATTTGGGCTGAAACAAAACAATATAGTGGACGCTCCTTTTCTAATTGTTGTGTCAATCTCAAGGATTAGGGTTGAGCATTCTGTAGCAATTTAGTGAGGGGCCTCCTGTATAAGCAGAAAAACTATGATAGCAGTCAGTAGAAAATGGCCAACCATCAAACAAAATATTTATTCTCTAGATCACAGGTGCATCCCAGAGCTATTCAGCTCAACAACTCCACAAGGAGCCAATCAGGCTGTCGCAGACCATCTACTGACTACTACAAACCTAACATTGTTTTGGGTCCTGATCAACATGCCAAAGTCACACTGGACTACATTGCAGACGCTTCTGTTTGCCTAACCCGTCCTGGATACGATGCAGTTTTGTACTTTGCCCGTTATCCTGGATTCACAATGAGGATCGTGTTGAGGCTGCTGGGACTGTTTGCCTCCTGCTAGTCAGCCATGCAATTGGATCAGAAGTCCTATTGGGCACAATGCCAAGGAAACTTGTTAGAGTCCATCTAGGTTTCAGAGTAGACTGTAAAAGGCGTGCAGTTGTGTCTCTCATACCATGATTCAGCCATTGGCAAACTCTTCTCTCTGACCCATCCAGAGCTGATTTTGGACAAGGATGCATCACAACTGGGTTGAGGAAGCCCTTTGGGAGAGGTGGAGATCAGAGGACTCTGTCTCTGGTGGGAGACATTACATAACATGTATTTGTAAAGTGCACGTTCACTCGTGGGTATCTTGCCGTTGAATAACAGATGTTTGTTGTTGCCCAACTCAATGGTACTCATTTTATCCGCCTCAGGAGGATGAAAGGCTGAGTGAACCTGCCAGGATTTGAACCTGTGACCATGAAATCAAACACAAGCCTCTACTGTGCACACATTAGTCTACTAAGCCACCTGACCCGGCTTCCCTAACCTTTTGCCACTGCTGTGAACATGCGGTCAGCGATTTTGTCTGCTAAAAATTCCCAAGAAGGCTCTTTTCTGAGATGCATTCGGTCTAGTGTGGAGCTTGGGACTCCTGTATGCCTTTCAGCCCCTACCCCTCCTGGCCTGAGTTCGGAAGAGAATCAAGACCAGCTGGCCGAAGTCATCCTAGTGACTCCAGATCAGACCACTATGATGTGATATTCAGATCTTCTGGACTGAGCATTTGTCCTCTGATTTACCTGCCTTTTTGGGGAGGATTTACGATCTCAGCAAGAGGCCAGGGGTCCTGCACTCTGGCCTCTCCATCCTACACCTCTATGCTTGGTGATTGAGCAGCAGCAGCTGATCTCTTTTGTTCTTTATCCCAGGGTCATTTGTTATTCTTGCAGCCAGGTGCCCATCACCAAAATTGGTATACGTTGGGGCTGGAACAAGTTTGTGGCTTAGTATGGCACCTGTCAGATTGACCTGCTACAAACTAAGCTGTCTGAAGTGTTTTTGTTTTTGTTGTTTGCCAAGCAGGAATTTGTTAAGCACAGTTAAAGGCTATTTGTCATCGTTTTTGTTTTTTAAGGTTGCTGTAACAGCCTTGTTTAAATCCCCTGTTGTGATGAGATTTCTTAAAGGTTACAGCATATGTTTCAGCCAAAGACCTTTGTGATCGAACAGTGGGATTTGAATTTAGTTCTCACTTTTGTAATGTGCACCCCATTTGAACCAATGCACAGTTGTCCACTATGTCTGACCCTGAGAACGATCTTTCTGGTCGTAATGACATTAGCGAATCTCACGACTTAGCTCTTAGCTCTTGGCTTTGCAGCTGCCTTACACAATATTTTCCCCCCAAAAATGGTATTGAAAAGTTGTATTTCTGGTGAAGTTGGCAGCACTGTTCCATGTCTGGCAGGCTATCCTTCTTCTAACTTTCTTTACCCCACCTCACCTTTCGAAAGAGGAGGGGCAACACCATTGCTTGGACCCCACAAGAGCCCTCCGTTTCGAAATTGATCATACCAAGGACCATCGGGTGAATAGTGAACTCATCATGGGTTTTTCGGGAGCAAAGAGGGGTAAGGTAGTGTAGAAATGAACCATGGATTTTCCTCTTTGTTGGCTAAGAAGGATTCAGGGCTCATTCCAGTCGAGCCATGACTGCTACTAATTCATAGGCACCTGAAGTGTCTTTCCTGGAACTCTGTCCGGCTGCTATGTGGGCATCCACGCACACAAAGCACTATTTCCTTTACAGTAAGGTTTGTGGGGATGGGTACTTTGTTTGTTAGATCCTGAAGGACTTTTTGGTCTCCGCTGACTCACCACCTTAGGAGGTACTTCTATGGCATCTATTCACAAAGTAAGTACAATGGTGTTAGAAGTATCCATCAGAAGAATGTTGCTTATCTTTGGTAACCTCTTTCTGGTAGATATTCATATCTTACTGCAGATTCCTCGCTGACACACCATCTCCTTTCTCTTGAATGTACTCCTTTTCCATTTAAAAAAAAGTCTCAGTCTAGAGATCTGCACAATGTTCATGCCAGTTTGCAGATACACTGTGCATCTGAGGGCATTCGAAAGCAAATGATGGCAGCACCTGGACAGTTCTTCTGTGCGGCTCCGTCTGACACTTCTGATAGAGATTTCTTAAAATAGATTCCTCATCTTTGAATGTTCCCCAGGCTGGATCCTGAAAATCTTGAACAGTATGCATCAGAGGGACCTGTAAAATCTGCGATTGAGTCAGCGGCAGACCCCTCTGCCTTCCCCACCCAGAGTTCTCAGTGGTGACAGATGCGCCACTCTTGGATTAGGGCAGCCTTCTAAGATAGGTGGCGATCGGAGAACTCTAGTCTTCGCTGGAGTCTCAACTCCACTTCCGTGTGTTGGAGTTGAGGGCGACTTGCTTGGCACTAATAGCCTGCCTTCCATCCATCAAAGGACTGCTGGTCCAGGTGTTCATGAACATCATCACCATATGGTACTGCCGCGGGCGGAGTGGGGTCTTGGACCGTGTGCCAGGAGGCGATGCATCTCTTCACATGGTTGCAACTTCAAGACATTTTCTGGTCATAAGACACCTAGTGGGATCTCTGAACGCCCGGGTGGACAAACTAAACCATCGATGCCACGTGGATCAAGAACGCAGTCTACATCCGAATGTGGTGCAGGGTCTCTTCCGAGACCGGGGAGAACCTTGGTTAGATCTGTTTGCCACTGCAGAGAATACACAATGTCAGAACTCACGCACAGTTGAGTTTCCAAAGCAGTTCTCGCTCTGTGACATGTTTGCCTCGAGTTGGACTCAGGGCTCCTCTACGCCTTTCCTCCAATACCGCTCCTCCTCAGAGTTCTCAAGAAGATCAGGACCCCGACTGAGCACAAGTCATCTTAGTGGCTCCAGTTTGCGTGCAGCAAGTATGGTACCCAGAACTCCTGAGCAGGAGCATCTATCCTCCAGTAAGACTGCCCCTTTGGGAGGATCTTCCCTCCCAACAGGGCACGGCCCTGCACCCAAACCTACTCATGCTCCACCTTCTTGCATGGAGATTGAGCAGTGAACGTTAAGGGTTTTCGATCTTCCTCTTTAAGTCTGTTGTCATTTTGGCAGCCAGGCATCTAAAACTGTCTACACCTCCTATTGGGATAATTTTGGGGCTTGGTGGTCTTCACGTCATGAGGACCCCATTTCTACACCTTGTTGAGATTTTGTGGTTTGTTCTTTCTTTAACCCGGCAAGACCTTGCTCAGGGCATAGTTAAAGGTCATCGGGCATCTTGGCTTTCTTGCGGCTGCCGGATCAACCCTTCCTATTTGTCACCCGTTATTAATTGGTTTTTGAAGGGCTTCCACACTTGTTCCTACCAACTCCCTTTCCATCAATTTGGTCCTTACTTTTTTTTATATGGTCTCCCTTTGAGCCCCTGCATAGCTGCCCTCTGGGGCTCTTGACTTTGAATGTCTATATCTAACCACAATTTTGTCACTTGCCTGCTACCTACCTAGTCCGTTTCGTGGGCTCCAGAACATAATAGAATTCCAAGTTAGATGTTCGTGCACACTGTCTTCTTGTTTGAAGTGCTCCACATCTGTGGGCATGGGAGGAGAAATAAACTGATGTCAGTGTGCAGGGGTGGCTCTGTATAGAATTCCTCTTGGGTCAATTCTGGGCGGTACATAGTTATAGAGTCACATTATGCCACCCATCAGTGCGGAGGAGCATTGCCGTAAATTTCTCCCTGTCCAGTGTGCCGACTGGGGAAATTCTAGTGCTGAGGAATCTGTGAAGGTAAATAGGTAAATAACTTCTCTCTGCCCAGTGGTGATCTCAGGGCAAGGACACTCTGTACGTGGCATTCCCTTTTCCAAGGACACTTTGCACATGTAACAAAGAAGATCATAACAAAGAGAAACCCAAATCACTGAAAATAACTTTATTAAAGGAAAGTTATAGTTTGTTACTCTCGTTACAAAATCATATCAAAATAGATGTTGGACCTCCCTAACTTCGATTAAGGGAGTGTTAAGTGTATGATCTAAAATATTTTAAAAAATGAAACCCATTCACTTATGTTGATCTACCCCACCATAATTCTGTACCCTATTGGGCAGTTTGTCGCCATGCACAGTGGGAGATTTATAAAATGACATCTTCATTAACAAGTCACAATATCGCATCACCATTGAAAACCTGAAAGATGTGTTTAAGTTGTGAATGGAAACTCATCGCACGTATGGAGTGGTAGTGTAAAATATGTATTCTCTCTGTACACATCTTTTGCGGTGATATCCAGCGTTTCCTGTGGTAAAGCTACAGAACATAACCTCTGAATTATGCAGTAGAGAGGCTGTCTGCACTCATTGCATTAACTATAGCCAGTTCCTGTGGGTGTTTTAGCATAATCAGAGTTTGATGAAAGTGGTCCTGGGCGATCTGCTTCCACTTAACCAGAACATATTTATTGGAAACCGAATGTGCCCTGTGACAGTCTCGAGTGTATTCATTGAGCTCAGAGCCTAGCTGCTGAGCCTGGTGGAGAAAGGCCATGTGCATGCTGAACATACTGTGGGGCTGGACATATGCAACTTGGCAAAGGCATCCATAATCTGCTGGGCACAGCCAAAGCCTCTATCTAGCTAGTTCAGTTGATTGATGTTATAAGTGAAGAGACCAGCCAGAGGCAAGATCTTGCCCACCAACTTTAGGCACAGCGCAAAATAATCTCAAGGGAGTCTGGGAGGCTCAAACGGCTTAGAATTTTGTGATACTATGCAGGCTATAGTAATGTGGCATGGTGTTTCACCAGTGATTTCATCAATGCTATTTGTGATATCCGTGACATTTTTTACACCATAACAAACACACTGGGATGTGGACAAGTTATGGTGGCTAATTTATAGAAACTCTAAAATGTATGTTTTTAGGTTTTGGAATACATGTTGCAAAGTTTGTGCTACCTAAATTTCATACATATATTTACAAAGCTTTGGAGCACATCGGCGGGAGATGAAGTCTGTAATGTCGTAATTACACTGCCAGACTTGGTGGTTGCCTTATTACCCAGATTAGCTTTTTCTGCACATGAACCGGGTATAACTTTTGGTAATTGCGTTTACTGCAAAAAATGTTTACTTGTTTAGAGTAGGTAATCCCAGTATTTTGCTAGTTGGGTACAGTTAACTTTTTTCTGTGATATAATGCAATTCATGTGTCTGAATTGAAGCTTTCTTTATTTCAATTGAGGCCTCACTCCAGGGTCAGGATATCTTGCATAACTGCTTTCAATTTATTGTATTGTGGAAAGATATTCAGAAAATAAACATTTTGTTTTTCTCCACCCTATGGTCACTTTCCATTACCTTTGTGGTGAAGTCTTCACCTCTATGTAGTATTACAAATGGCATACTACTACCAGATGCCTGACAGATTAGATTAAGCACCAGAGTGTTGGGATAATTTCAAAGGGTAGACTAGTAAACTCTCAGAGCCAATCTTTGGAGACCTACTCGAGAACCCACCCTTCTGTTAGGGAAGTATGTAGATTGAAATGGAAACTGACCTGTAAGCATCCTTCAGACGCTTTCTTGCTAACTAGCCTACCTTCCTTTAGAAGGTCTTGAAGGGTGCTACTTTGTATTTTAAGGTGCCAGCAATTGAATTTATCACAATACTTTCACCAAAACGTTTGCTGAAATCAGTGACCAGCTACTTTTCTTACTGGGGCAAAAGTATCTGCCAAGGGAAATGTGTATGGACCAGAGTTCTGTAAAGTTCTGTATAGAAAACTTGGACCATCTGCATCATCCATGATTTTTCACACGATTTTTTCCCTCATGAGAAAGACGTATACTGTTCTCTTTATAGTTAAAAAGCAAGTTGGGCATATTCAGGTTCATGTCTCGAATATTAAACATCCTCCAGTTTGTAGCTGGCACATGGAGTTCTGCACATAGACTCATTTGCCTTTTCAGCCTGTTCTGCATGTACTGAACTGCAGAATAGAGGGTTCATTCTAAAGGAGATGGGGGATTGATGTCATTTGATTCAAACATAGGCTGTTGTGAGCTTTTGCATTTTTGGTTTGAGTAAGGTCCCCTGTGCTCACATAGTCCCAACCTCAAGTTTTACTACTCGAAAACCTGAGCAGAATCATTCTGTTGACCTTTGTCCAACATTTATTCTTCCTCCGAAGAGTATAAGGTCCTGGTTTGGGACATATATGCCTGACCAACCTTCATTTCCATCTGCACTCACACTATAATTGCTAAATTCACAGTATAATCCCTTTACACGAAGAAGGAATCTTACCCCACTTCCCTGACTTCTAACAATACCCCCAATGGAATGGTCTTGCTAATGTGGAAAACAGATTGCGCTCCTACCACATTACAGGGGTTTGTTTTGATTTAAATTACCCTTTTGTATTGTAATAACTTTGTCTATGTTTTTCAAAATTAGTTGGTGTGGGCAGGTGGGGTATTCTCATAATAAGCAACCTCAGATGTGCTAAACAGTGACAAAAATACTGATTACATTTTCAGAGTACCCGCAATGGATTGAGCTCTGACCTTTTGTGCTGCCCCTACTAGCAGCACAAATTGGAAACTATTGAATGCAATGGGGGCTCAATCTCAAGCCATAATCATCCGGGTAAGGAGAGGCTTCCTCATCCAGAACCCACATTCACTTGTTGAGAGATGCAGAGCGTCTCTGATACTCATGGTCCCGTTAATCGTGGGTCACCCAATGTTCTGGGCTCCTGCACCTCTCTGAATATTGTGTCTCCTTATTTGCTGCCTGCTTGGGTGAAAAGACTGCCCACTGCAGAGTGGAACTAGAAATCTGCCTGCTTTCTCATTGCTGCCTGCTGAAACACAAATTAAGGTTGGAAAATACCCACTGAAAGTTGAGGAGGGGAGTTGATGATTATTTACAGCATTCTTCCTGGTCTTTTGGGCACCTGTGCTGGTACAATAATCCCTAGGTGAAATAAAGCTGCAACTAAGCTAAATTTGCATCATGAAAACACAATAAACCACAAAATAAACACTTGCAATGTATCCCCACTAAAGAGCATTCATGTGACTAGCATCAAAGAACTTAACTTTACAAACAGCAGCCGAGAAAAAGTAATTTGAAAGACTCCAGAAGTAATGCCCTGGAAGACATGCTCATTGATTGGATTCTTCACGAATGTAATTTTTGGTGCCAAACTTTACTTTGATATTTATTTAACTGAGCAGCCTAGTATTGAAGGTGTGGTATTATGTTATTTCCAGTTATCAGGAACAATTATAATGGAGTATAAAACTTCCAGAAGTTTGCTTCCATAGTCATGATCTGAGATTACCAAAGCTTTAATCCTGATTTGGTAGGTAGATGTTGAGGTGAGGTGATGGCGATGTGGATGTTGTAGATTTGGAAATGGAGAGAGCAAGTTGCCAGGGGGAGTAGTTTTGAATTGCGCTGTCAGCTGAACTATAGGGTGGATGGGAAGGTGAAGGGAGAAGCAATTTACCTGGGTTCAAAACAAAAGAAATACATGAATACTCTCAGTGGTATTAGGCATTGGCATTTGTGGTGTTAGCCACTAGGCAGGTGGTTTAGAGACAGTTGATTATGGGCACTGTTAGAGAGTCCTGGTAGCAGAATTACTTGTGTTTGGGTATCAGTTATAAAGAAAAAATACTAAGTTAACACACATTCATTTAGTTCATAACGTTTGTGTGGTTTGACTGTCGGAGTTCTTTATATTTTATACAACTTGTTTGAATGCGTTGTGAACAAAGGGATTTGAAAAAAAAAAATCTGCTGTTGGTGATAATCCTTTACTACCATATGAAAAACTAAACCATAGGAATTTAGTTACTGTGCCTTTCTCCAACATAGGATAAAGTCATGAACATTGGCATGCACTAACCCAAAGTTAATTTTCACTGCTCATCTTATAATCATTTTTTATTATCCCATTTGTAAGATGTCTGCTTTCTTTTTTAAGGTTGAATATAAAGATTTTCCAAAAAACAACAAAAATGAATTTGTTTCACTTATAAACTGTTCCTCTCAGCCTCCACTTATCAGCCATGGGATTGGGAAGGATGTGGAATCTTGCCATGACATGGTAAGATAAATATTTACAATCTATTCTTCTGAGATACTGACTTTTCCTTTTGTTTTGTTCCTTGTTGGCAAGAGAATAAAAATATTAGGCAGTATGTCTAATTAGCAAATTCTTAATTTTGTAAAAGTACAAATAAAAAAATAAGCTTTTGGTGTACATAGTAGCCAATGTTGTTTTATTGGAAGTAGCATATTTACATTATCTCCTAGTTCTGCTTTTACCAGTAAATCCTTAAGTATGTAGATTGAGTACCAAACTATTCACTACTCTGGCTTCCAGCCAACCTTCATGGTAGGTGCCACTCCTCTGGTTTTCCTGGAAATTCCTTGTCAATCCTTTGGCACACTTCCTTGGTTGTTCCAAGAACACAGCTGGTGTAAGCATCCTCTCCAATTTATTGGCTAAGGATCTCATCTAATGAGAAATCAAAAGTCCCTCTCTACATTATATGTGCACATTTGACATTCCAGTGCTGTGAGTTGACGAGACAGTACTACTTTAATCCCGTATTTTTGAGACACACTACACTAATGCATCCCATTCAGTGGCAGTGTCTTAGCCTGTACCTTCATTATCTAAAAGTAATGAGTGTTATGTTCGCCAACCTTTGCCTTAAATGGGACATCTAGAAGTGCATCTACTGCACCACTGGACTAGGTCTACTGCACTCCAAACAGCATCTATAGCAGACTATGGTCGGATAGTGTCCTATTAAGGCACTCTGCTTCATTGACATCTGGCCCCATCCCGAGTCCGAGCAGAAACATATCCATTCTAGTATAAATATTATGCACACCTGAATAGAATGAGTGCTCCCTCCCCTCAGGGTATAGTTTTCTTCAAGCATCTGTTAACTGCCAGTATCGAAGCTAGGGTGCAAACTACCTGGATTACCTTGTTATTATATCCACTCCATGGACATGCCCTGCTAATTGTATCCCCTAATTTCTGGTCTAAAGAGGTCAAACATTGCATCTGATTGTCATTGGGGTCATAAATACTTGCCAAGAGTTCCCTTGTGGATGATGCTTCCCCCTCGCTATCCAAACTCATGCCATCTATGAATATGCAGATTACATGTACCCACCAGTTGACCTCTTCACCTCCTCTGAAAATATTAGTGAGGTGTCCTCCTGCAGACATGCTATGTCTACCATACAGCTCAAATAGGATAACACTTTCAGCCATTTAACAGGCATTCCCAGCCCCCTGACGTTCCGAAGTTAAGATTTTAAGCACTGCGTGAACATGTGAAGTAACAAAGTCAATATAATCTAACAGCCCCTAGAACGATATATCCCACACAGACATCCCCATGTGTGCATCCCAGAAAAGGCGGGACTGCTCATCAACCTATCTGTTCCTACTACATGTCCTGCCGCCAGCCTGGTGTCCAGCATGAACGTCTAACCGTGTCTTCCCCCCACAAGGTTGAAGTTTGTCGAACTACCACGCCACCTCAATCTCAAAGTTACAAACCATAACTCGTTTCTGAGCTAGAAGTGTGTTTGTTGTGTGTTAGATAGGAGTAGGTGACAATCTAGCTTGTGTAGCCTCATAAATGCCACCCTGGTATCTTTTATATGATCCACATTTAATCAATTATAGGCCTGACAATTGCCCCCAGTAAAAGTGGATAGAGGCACCTCCAACCAAACACCCTCTCTCCCCACCCCAAATCAAGCAGTATGTTCTGCCGTCATGGGTGGTACATCAGGCATTGGCTCCGAGATCTGAGGCATATGCACTTCCGATTCTTCATCTTCGTCCTATGAGCCATGATCCGATCTTGAGGCCTGGCTCTTCTTATCTGTACTTTGACACATCCTACACCAGTCTCACTGTTTCCTGTGCTGCTTGTTCAACTGTCAAACGTGCATGAAATGACTCTGCATCCCTCTTGCTTCTATTGACTGATCTGTGGTGTCTCTGCATATGCCTGTTGTAGGGAACCCTATGGTTTTCATCAATTTCCAGGCCTCTGCTGGTAGGCTGAGGAAGTGTGATTCAATCTAAAAGGACCCTCAGTTTTGCCAGGTGTAGCAGTGCATACCCGATATCCTGTTGACAAAGCACATAATCGAATATCCAGAAATGCATGGTTCGAGGCATATGAGTTGTGGAGCGTATACTTGTGCATAGATCGCCATCTGGTGTTGGGCTCGGATGTTTTGTACTTTGTTTTTGCCTTGGAAGAAGTATTTGTAGTCACGAGGTAGGTGACTCCTCCTTAGTACGATAGTGCGCATGGGCATCTACTCCATCTCCAGATTGTTTTTTTCCGCCATCGGGTTCTGATATGATTTGTTGCGCTCCGGGTTGATATCTGTTTCGAATCTCCCTTCGACGCGCAATCCATTTCCACTCGACGGTATTGTATCGATCGCGTTTCCCTTTTGAAGCGCAGCTTTAAAACAAACTCCTGGATCTTCGATGCGGGCCGTTGGGTGCAGGCCGTTAGGCCCATCCTAGCCGACCACGCCAGCAGTCAATGGAAAGGACTCCTTTCAAAAAATGCACCGGGTGTGGTGCTAAGTTCCCACACACAGCCTTGCACTAGTTTTGTAATCGCTGCCTCTCCCCGGAGCATGAAGACGAGACCTGCGAGGGCTGTGCATCATTCAGGTTGAAGAAAACCATCCGTGACCGTCTGGCTCGATGTCACGAAATGTCTTGCGGAAGCAGCTTGATCCCAGACCTCTTCGGAGCAGATCCCAATGTCCTGGAGGAACAACAAGGTGCTGAAGAAGACCTCTCCGTCTCAGAGGCCGACGACTCCGACGCCGAAGAGGAGACAGTCACCCCGGCTCAGCGGTCCGCGTTTACTGAAAGCCCTCTCCCAAAAACCAAACCTAAGGCTCTGGTAACACCTTCGCCCTCGGGCTCAGGTCGACACCAGCAACATGTCTGACGCCCCGAAACCTATGGCTATGAAACCTAAAGACAAGCCTTCTGGCTCAGGATTGAGCCAACCCCATTCTGGTGCCGAAAAGTCACCTTCGGCACCGAAACACAAGACCAAAGAGGTGCCACGCCCTTCTTTGTCGGCATCGAAGACTGCCTCGACGCCGAAGCCCTTGGCATCGAAACACACCAAAGACAAACATTCGGAACCAAAAAAATCTTCGGAGTTGAAAAAACCTTCGGAACCCAAAAAAGTCTCGGAGCCACAAACTCCTATACCAAAACCTAAGGAGTCCAAGACCCTGCAGAAGGCCTCAGACACTTGGTCTGAAAAACATTCTGACCCTAAATCTTTGGCACCAAAAATGAACAGCCTACCCACACAGTCTGTACCAGATTTTTCGGGAAAAAAGAAAACTCTTTATATTGACTAATGAAACTGGTAAAGTTGTCACCAAACCTTCTAAAAAACAGAAAACGGGATGCTTCAGAGGAATATGAAATACCCATGAAACGAAAAAAAATGGACACTAACACTTCTCCACCTCCTTCTCCTCCTCCACCTGATCCAAATCTTTTCATTTCTCCAGAACGCTCCCCACAACGTACTGTTTAACCTCAACCACAAGATGATGAGGAGGATGATACCGATAGGGGTGGGAATGGAGATCCAGATGGGGATGATGATGATGCACATACCATCCCACACAACGTAGACCCTTGGGATGACTACAACACAGATCCCGACCCACATAATGACCCGGACCTCTATCCATCTAGGCCATCACCACCAGATGACAATATTGGTTTAGCGCAATTAATTAATAGGGCTGCTCAATATCACGGGGTACAATTACATTCTGATCCCTTAAAAGGCATGCAAAAACATGTGCCAGAAGTTTTTAAGGACCGTCAGAGCCAGGATTCTCAACACCAGGGTGGACAAAAAAATATAAAACAGCTCTCATTGACCCAGTTTACATTAAAGGTCAGGTCCCTTTGGATTCTCTTGTCGTGTCAAATGCACGCAAGAGGGCAAACTCAGAGTACAGGTGACACCCCTCCTCCTGATAAGGAATCCAAACTCATATACGCATCTGGAAAACGTATCGCGTCACAGGCTGCAAATCATTGGCGGATTGCCAATGCCCAAGCTTTGTTGGCCAGGTATGACAGCTCACTTTGATGAGCTTGAAAAGCTCATGCAACACCTTCCTGACCAATATAAAGAAAAAGCTAATGACCTGATACAGGAGGGAAAATTAATAACTAACACCTCAATTAAATGTGCGCTCGACGCGGCGGATACTGCATCCCATGCCATTAACACTAGCATTTTGCTACGCAGGCACGCTTGGCTCCGAATCTCCGGATTCAAGCAGGAAGTGCAGTCTGCTATTCTTCACCAGCCGTTTGATCAACAGCATCTTTTCGGACCCACATTGACACATCTTTAAAAAAGATTAAAAAAAGATACTGAGACTAAGTCCATGGGGGCCTTGCAATTACCTTCCCCTAAAGGTTCGCCGCTCCTTCTACAAGGCGGGCTCCAAAACCATTGGTTAAGAACATCCTTCTTCTTCCTATAAGAGCCCCACTCAAACGTCCTCCAGAGGATACTTTCGCCGAGGCTACAGAGGCAACAACGGCAAGGGAAGAGGTCGCGGTAACAATGCCCGCAACTCCCCTACCACCAAACAGTGACTTCCCTTCACTCCGCACCCCCCCCCCCCCCGGTCATCCCACTCCTGTCGGGGGACGTCTCTCAGTTCCTACCTGTCTGGAATCCTATCACGACAGACAAGTGGGTAAGGCAAATTATCCAGTATGGTTATTGCCTGGAACTCACCTCTACACCCCCAAATATCCCTCCCAGACATCGTCCAATGTCTTCAGAGCATCTGACTCTTCTTCTAAACAAGAGGTTCTCTCTCTATTACAAAAACATGCAATAGAACCAGTCCCCTTGCCTCATCACGGCACAGGGGTTTACTCCCGTTACTTTCTAATCCCAAAAAAGGATGGCTCTTGCAGGCCAATACTAGACCTCGGACCATTAAACCTCTACATTCAGTCAGACCATTTCCACATGGTCACTCTCCAACAGGTGCTCCCACTACTTCAACAAGGCCACTTTCTCTCCACTCTAGATCTAAAGGGCGCCTACTTTCATATTCCCGATCACAGGAAATATCTCGGGTTCGTGGTGGTTGGCCAACACTATCAATTCAAAGTCCTTCAGTTCGGAGTGACTACAGCACCCAGAGTCTTCAAGTGCCTCGCAGTAGTAGCAGCTCACTTACGAAGACCACACATTCACGTGTTCCCTTATCTAGACGACCAGCTCATAAAAGCCAAGTCACACAGCAGCTGTGTACAACACACACCCAAAACAATCCAGCTGCTTCACAACTTAGGATTCATTGTGAATCTCCACAAATCCCACCTCCAACTGTCCCAACACACAACAATACCTAGGTGCTACAATAGACACTTCAAAAGCTTTAGCATACCCCAACCCTCTCAGGATAACCAGTATGCAAGCTCTAATTTCCAAATTTCAGTCTCAACACTCAATACCATGCATTTGATCGGGATGATGACCTCTTGCATTCTCATCGTCCCTTATGCAAGACTGCAAATGCGTCCCTTACTGGAGTGATTGGCACGTCAGTGGAACCAAGCTCAAGGTCCGTTAACAGATCTGGTGATGGTGGACAGCAGCACACATCGCTCTCTGCAGTGGTGGAACAGACAAAACCTTTCCAAAGGGCAGCCATTCCTCGACCCAGTTCCACAGATAGTGCTAACAGCAGACGCATCACTCACCGGCTGGGGAGCTCATCTTCAGAACCACACCATCCAGGGTATATGGACCCCTCTGCAAAAACAGCACCACATAAATTACCTGGAACTACTGGCCATTTTTCTAGCACTAAAATCCTTTCAACTCCATCTACTAGGCAAAGCTGTCCTAGTCCATACAGACAATATGACAGCAATGTACTACATACAGAAACAAGGGGGGGGGGGGACACACCCTCTACAGCTTTCACACCTAGCTCTAAGCATCTGGAGGTGGGCCATTCCGCAAAACATGTATCTTCTTGCAGAACACCTCCCAGGAGTTCACAATAAGATTGCAGATGTGCTCAGTCGTCAAATACAGAAGATCCACGAATGGCAACTTCATCCTCAAGTTCTTCTTCCATTCTTTCGCATGTGGGGCCACCCAGAAATAGATCTGTTCGCCACACATCAAAACACAAAATGCCCAAACTTCACGTCCAGGTATCCACACCCATTGTCCAAAGGCAATGCGATATGAATGAACTGGTCAGACACATTTGCTTATGCTTTTCCGCCTCTCCCACTAATTCCGTTAGTGTTTCGGAAGCTCAAACAGCATTCCCTCACAATGATCCTGGTTGCTCCAACATGGGCCCGACAAACATGGTTTACAACCCTCTTGGAACTATCAGTAGTTCTTCATCAAAAACTGCGCCTCTCACCCAAGCGTCACACTCCGAACCATGGAGAGATAAGGCGCCCAGATGCCAATCAACTCAATCTTGCGATCTAGCTCCTGTAGTCTTAGAGTTCGGTTACCTCAATCTCCCACCAGACTGCATGAACATCATTACCACCTAAGCATGTTACGCCACAAAGTGGAAACGATTTGTTATTTACTGTACAAATAATAAAATCAATCCACTAGATGCTTCTAGTCAAAACATCATACGTTATCTCCTGCAACATATAACCTAGCATATACATCCATAAGCCTACATCTTGCTGCAATAGCAGCTTATCTCCAAAACAGACAACACTTGCCTTTGTTTAGAGTACCCGCTATTAAAGCATTTTTGGAAGGCCTTAAGAGAATAATTCCAGCTAGAGCTCCACCCTCTCCAGTATGAAATTTAAATATTGTTCTTACTAGACTCATGGGTCCCCCTTTCGAACCTCTTCACTAATGCGAACTAGAGTACCTCACTGGGAAAGTAGCCTTCCTAGTCGCTATCACATCTCTCAGAAGAGTTGGTGAACTCCAGGCATTAACCATACAAGAACCTTTTTTACAAATCCATCATAACAAACTGGTTCTTAGGCCTAACCCAAATTTTTTACCTAATGTCGTTTCTGCCTTCCATCTTAATCAGTCTGTTGAACTACCAGTTGTTTTTCCTTACAACCAGGCTCAGTGACAGAACAGGCTCTTCACACGTTAGAAGTTAAGAGAGCAATACTTTACTACATTGAAAGGACAAAAACCTTTAGGAAAACCAAACAACTCTTTGTGGCTTTCTCCACACCTCATGAGGGCAATCCCATTTCCAAAGTGGGTATTGCAAGGTGGATTGTTAAATGCATCCAAATATGCTATCTTAAAGCCAAACGTATACTAACCATTCCCCCTAGAGCTCAATCCACACGCATACTTGGGGTTTCTATGGCATTCTTAGGGAACATTCCCCTAGATGATATCTGCAAAGCAGCAACTTGGTCTACACCACACACTTGCACAAAACACTTTTGTGTAGATGTGCAAGCAAAACAACAAGCTAGTGTGGGCCAGGCTGTATTAAGAACACTTTTTCAAACCACTGCAACAGATACAGGTAGCCACCGCTAAGGAGGTAACTACTGTATAGTCTATGCACAAGTATGCGATCTACAGCTCATATGCCTCAAACGGAAAATGCTACTTACCAGTATGTATCTGTTCTTGGCATGTAGAGCTGTAGATTCGTATACGCCCACCTGCCTCCCCGGATACCTCTATCAGTTCCAGTACTATCTTACTTAGATGCATTACACATGGACATCTTTTATATTTCTTACTAACGCCATCATAACCCTCCATGGCAAAACAATCTGGAGATTGAGTTGATGCCCATGCGCACTATCGTCCTAAGGAGGAGTCACCTATGTCGTGACTGCAAAAACTTCTTCCAAGACAAAAACAAAGTGCAAACGTCCTAGCCCAACACCTGATGGTGATCTATGCACAAGTATACGAATCTACAGCTCTACATGCCAAGAACAGATGCATACTGGTAAGTAGCATTTTCCCTTTTGACTTTGTCCTTTAGTGGTATATTTTGGGAATCAATATAGTTTTGCATTGTCCTTTGTCTATGAGCCTAGATCTCTAATCTGCTGCATAGTGTGGTCACAGTCGTAACCAACATTGGACTGAGGGCCACCCACAGAGCAGGTAGCAACCCTTTGTGCCCTCCGCACCATCATAGGATGCCGCATCATCACTTCCCTGTTCTAAACCTCCTGCACAGATTTTTGTGGCAATCCAACACAGTATTGTCAAGTTTTCTCTGAAACTAGCTCCTTTGAGGGCCTCTTCACTGCCCCTAGCAGACATTACTGCCAGATCACTCCCACCAACCCTTTCTGTGTTTGCTCCAGAGGTCTGGACTTCCTCCTTTGTTCAGTGGGTCTGAGCTGTTAAAGCCCTGGAGCAGTGTAACAAGCTGATTATCAGATTAGGTTTCCCCCATACTCCTTTTTTTCCTAATACGAGTCAATCACACTGATTGTTCCTTTTGTGTGGGAGTCCTTTGTTCCCTTGCTGGGGAGCAGAGTAATTCACTTGGCCCAGCAGGAGGGAACAAAGGTCTGGAATCTGACTATGAGCCAAAGTCTCAAAAGATGTTGACTTAATGTGTTAGGAACTACTAAATCAAACTCTGTATGCATGTTTAACCCCCCCGTTCGCATAACTTAAAACATCTAAGTGGAGCGAAACTGCTCTTTAGGGCAGGTTTTTAAAACGTGTGCTGCAGTGAAAGCACTACCCAGTTTTCCAGTAAATTATTCGTCCCAGTCTATGAATGCCCACTAATGTAAGACCTACCGCGGGTCAGCACCTATCCTTGCAGAGCCCCTTCTGCACCTGGCTAACTGTTTGCAATTACTAGGCTGCGCAGAAATGTGATCTCACTCGCGAAGCCCGCACACGTTTTCACATCTAACCAGCCTTGTGCCTCTTAACCTAGCTGTGCCACAGTAGCCTTACGTTAAAAAGGTTAACTCTTGCTGTAAACACTCTCAATCCAACTTTCGTGACATTACTTTGAGGGAGACTTGGGTAGTGAAACTTGCGCACTGTAAAAGTCCTAAAACTCGGTGGTTGGAAGCGGAAAATTCTGTTAAACTAAATGGGCACAGCCCGTGAGCTACACAGTAAATTGATACTTGTATAGCGCACTACCCACAGTGTATAAGAAAAAAAGGTGGGGGTGGGTACATATTAGCAGGGTGGATAGTTTGTCAATCAGTTTTTCCACCTGACCACTGCCCTGAGTCCTGCCTGCTCTGAGAATCCATCAGCGTTCTCCTGCACCCCTAAGATGAAACAAACATTTACACCAGAACACCCTTCAGAACAAAGGGCTGTGCCTACAGTGCTGCTCCAGTTTGCTTATATTCAGGCTGATGTGAGTGGAGCTCCCAGCGATTATCCCTGTGCATCTGCTAATATTTTCACCAGTCAGGAAATCACCCCTAATATATAGTAGCTCTTCTCATCCTGCGTTGTATGGGCCTTGTTTAGAGGACCCATCCTAGAACCCTTGCTTCTCCAGGCTCCCTGATGCATGCACTGATCATTCAGTGCCATCTGGATGGCCCATCCGGCGCCTGTGACCATGCCTTTTCTCCATTGTCAGGCCCCGAGTTCAACACAGGCACCCAAGATGATCCGCAGGTCCTCCTCACATTGACTATAGTGACTACGAACACTCTGAGAAACCCACATTTCAGGCCTTCCTGGCTTACTCCAAAGCTATCTTGATTATGCCTTGGTCTCTAGGCGGCACTTCCGCCTCTGCTAAAAATGATTGCGGCTCAGTCTTCCACTAGCTTCCTCGGTTTCCTCTCTATTCCTTCAACTCTGTCATTTCGAACCAGCTGACCAATTGGCCCTTCAGTTAAAGGATACTGATGGGCTCCGGGTCACTTGACAAAGAGTAACAATCAAAATGTCTGACTCCATCTTGCACTCCACTGCACACCCTACCAAATCCATTTATTCTGGTCATTTGGCAAAGTTAGGCAACCGCTTGCTCTGGACTCCCTTCAGAGAATGAAGACTCTCTCCAGGTATTGGAGCAGATGCCCTTCAAGAGATGCTCCAGTGTCAATCTTAATTATCCCTGTGCTGGGAGGGCGAACCCAGCCGCCATACTCTAGGCAGCGTGTTCTGAGAGTCCCTTGCCGGTCTGCGATCGCTCAGCCACTCCTGGACACCGTACCCTGCGATGTCCCGGTTGGCCCGAACTCTAATGCAGCTGGGGAGGGTGGTGGGCACAGGAGCGGGTGCTCATGCTCATCGGGGACCCGAGGAAGACTAGGACAGGCACTTCCTCCTCTCACACAAGATGGCAACTCTGGAGACAAGCGGAGAGTGCAGAGCTCCCCTGTGCTGTGCCCATGTCTGGCTGAGGGTGTGCCGCAGGATCAGCTGCTGCACCCTCAGTGGTTCTTGCAGCAGGGACTTGCCTCCCCCCATTACCTCTGCTCATAGTGGCCCGCCCAACCCTGATGGGATATTATTGGTGACTTTCCCTCTGCAGCAACTCTTGGAGGAGCACTGGGACCGCCACATCACCTGGGCCGTGTGGAGGGACCCCTAGGGTGCCAGGTGAGGAGTGCGGAGCTTAATGGGGTGGCCTCTCTGGCCCACATGATCCTGGAGAGCTAGTCGTGGAGACGATGAGAGACCTGGGGATATCGGTCACCAGGCCTAGTGACCAGCTGGCTCTCCCCAGTTGCTGTTTTTTTTTTTTTTGGTTGCTGCTGGATCACCTAGGTGACACCTGTTGCTGCGTGCAGCCCTTAATGTTCCAGCCCCCAAGGATGGCGTTTGCCCCTAAAGAATATCATGCCCCTCCCAGTCACAAGCCTGTCCCACCAGCCAGGTGATCTAATAACTGCCTTGCCGGTGACTGTCCTTGACAGGCCCAGCTGTTGGGGTGGGTGGATGGAGTGCGGGCCTTACTCTTCTTTACCTACCCTGGACATGGGTCGCACTCAAAGGGCCAAGGATGATGCCCCGACGAATGACCCCCCCCCCCCCCAAACCCCTCCCTCCCCCAGCGGAGTGGATCAAGCAGGGCCAGGAGGGGATCGAGCAGGGTGCTGGGGTCTTCGACACCTCACACATAGACAACAGGCTCGATAAGTTACTGCCCGTGATCGTTGCTACTGAGGAGTGCCTGGAGGGCAAGATTGACTCTATCACGATTGAACTAGGTCTCATTTGTGAAGACTCTAAGAAAGTGGTGGGAAGGGTGTCTGCCTTGGAGGCGTTGGTCCAAGCCTTGGTCCAAAATGCCGCCTCAAGGAGTTGGAGGCATATTCACAGCGGCTAACTGCCTGTCTGGACGATGTCAAAGGGAGGGCCTGATGTAACAACATCGGGGTCATTGGGCTACCGGAGTGAGTGGATGGCGATTCCATGATTCGTTTTCTGGAGGACTGGCTTAAGAAGGTTGTAGCCCTTGAGGGTCTGTCTTAAGTTCTATGCCCTGGACTGGGTGCACAGTCTCCCTGCTTTACCTCCTAAGCCAGGTACCCCACTCGCCTGGTGGTGGCCCATATCCTGCATTTCCATGACAGGAACTTCCTTCTTCAGCAGGCCTGCAACCATGGTCCCTTCGTAATAGAGAACACTAAGGAATTGCTTTATCCCTCCAGGTACAAACTCTGCGTTCTTTGTTTTATCACAATTAAGAGAAAGCTGGGGATGCCCTGCTCCCTACTTTTCCCGGCAGCTTGTGAGTGCAGGCTTAGAACAAGACTTATTTCTTCCTGGATCCCACAGCGACATCAGACTGACTGGAAAGCTGTGACAAAGGGATGCCTGTGGAGTTGGCCAAGCTGGGCTCAGGACTTTGTTTCAGAACTCTGCACCATCCACTGGCTATCCACCACTTAGAGGAGTACTGCTTTTCAGTCTATGTAGAGCATGTGTATCTACAGCTACACAGGCTACAAATGGAATATGTTACTTAACCTTGTAAGCATCTGTTCGAGGCATGTTGTGCTGCAGATTCACATATGCCCACCCTCCTTCACTTGAGCCACTGGTTGTTACAGATCTTTTTCTTTGTCTATTCTTTATACTTGCATGGTCACTATTCTTTTCTGTACACACTTGATACCTTCTTTCACCTGTTGAGCAAACAGCAGTCTAACAATGACCATGTGCATAAACATCCAGGGGAGGAGTCACTGAGAGATTGTGATTGGAAAGACTTCTTCAAAGAAAAACATGCAGCATCCAAACCAAACATTAGATGGCAGGAGTATGCACAGCATGTGAATCTACAGCACGAAATGCAACAAACACATTCTTACAGGGTAAATAACCTATTCCTAACATCACTATATTTTGTTGGGAATTATCCTGCTAACCCTCGTTGTTTTGATATACTCACATTGCAAATCATTCTGAGGCCACAGAGTGATTTGTAGCACGCTACAGAAACCAGAACAAATGTTAGCAAAAGTCGTCTGACCCACTGAAAGTGCTTCCTGCAAGCTCTGATGTAGTTCTTCCCTTGCTTTCCTTCTTGGGTGAAAAGAACGTGCTATGAAAGCTTCAGAAGATCTCTGCAAAAATAATGAACAGAATTTCATTCTGGCTAACAAGCACACTTTTATTTAGTTGCCACTGCCTGGCCCTTTACTGACTCACTAATGCCCGTGGATTTAGTCACCTTAAAACCAAAGCTTATACTTGGAAGTATAACACATTGGAACAGCTGCACCCAAAGCTAGAAGGCAAGAGTGTGCAAAGCATGTGAATCTACAGGGTTATATGCTACAGGTAGTTACAAGGTGACTTTTTCATTCTTTCATGTTCAAGTTTTGTCACTTTTCTATTTAGCAATCTCCTTTTGGCTTTGGAATTTTCATACAAAAATTAACGTATTTTGATTATTTGATTGCCCTGGCATGTTCATGTGATGTATTTTGAAAGTCAGTGTGCGTTATTGTACATCACTAAAATAGTTCATGTATGTATCTTATATTACTTTCTAGGCTGCATTAAATATTTTGAAGTTACTCTCTGAGCTGGACCAACAAAATAATGAGATGCCAAGAACAGGAAATGGACCAATGTCTGTGTGAGTCCTCCCAATTTAACACTTTGTACCATGCATTACCAATACAATTTCTTTTGACTTCAACCTTGTTGTATGAGAATATATATCACCTCCCAACTACCCACCATCCTCCAAGATCTATCCATCACTCTTTTGCATGTTTATACTGGCCTTTAGGAGTGAATTTTGCATACCAGCACCTTTTCATCAGATTCTAATGAGTTATATACTTTACCCAGATTTCGACCATCCATAAGAGATCTACAAATTATGCCAGGAGTTAACCCAGCAGTTCAGAAAACGGCGATGGAGTCCTCTCGATCTATAGATTCCTGTATTAATCACTTAGAAAGGTAAGAACTATACTAGACTGTCATTGTATGGTTTCAGAATGTACATTCTACATTCAGTAAGTTGTAGTACAATTTTGTGTCTTCCATCTTTTAAATATGTGCTACTGCAGCGCCAAACTGGTTGCTCTCAGGAAGGGAATGTTTATGACCGAGGCTTGTATCTCGGTGTTGAAACTTCAGACTTCCAGCCAGGCTTGGTTCCTTAAGGTTGTGCCAGTGCACATCTGTGTGCTATTGTCCACAGTGTATGTTTTGATGTCGATATTGGAGATAAGCTCGCCCTCTTTGCTTATTTCTTGTACAGACAGGGAAGGCGTTGAATTAGCTCTTCAGTTTCTTGCTGTTGTAGGTGGCTATTGCAGTTGAGAAGTGCACTGGAGCTGGCGATTATGCATTGTGTAGCTGTTGCTCGCTGTATTCCTCAGCCCACCATTTCCACACTCTTGCTAATCCTTCTCTAGGGGTGGTCAAGTTGTTGTAGGGACATTAGCTCTGTTCCTGGCTGTGGTCAAAATGATTGAGTCAGCCACTGCATTTCCACCAGATGAAAATGGAGTCTTGGAAAGAGTGTTTTTATTTCTTCTCCACCTATAGGTGGTCACCCCCTTGCAGGAGCCAGGTTCTCTTAATGCTACGTTCTTCTGGTAGAAGATGTTTAGGAGCATCAACAGGATAGTTTTTATTCTGGTAGGTCATCAGTCTCCAGAAAGAAATACATACTGCCTGTTCTTCAAGGTGTGCCCCATAGGTTTGTGCTGTACACTTGATAAGTGCATTGTGCACTGCAGGTACATCTGACTGTAGTGGTCTTGAGGGGTAGGAACTGAAACGAGCAAATCAGCAAAGAAATCTTGCCAGTCCTCTTAGAGGGCTTCTGGGTTTTGGAAGTAAGTCTTGTCGATGTAACCCTTCTCCTCTTCCTCATGTAGCTCCAGTGTTGTTGTAGGTTTGAGCTTTGCATTCCCCTTTTTGACATCCTTTGTCTCCATGAGTTTAAATGGGATTCAAAACCCCTGAGACTTGTTGATGTCCTTTTTTTGGAAGCGTCTTAATTCTTTTTCAAGCTGAAGCCTCTTCCTCTTGACCTAAAGTGCATTTGCTCAGCACTTTTTTAGGAGCAGTTGCCTTCTACCCTTCATAATCTTGATCGATTTTAGGAGTTTAGATGAGTTTGGAGGGCTTGTCTTCTACGGTGTCCTTCAGCTTGGCCGAGTGGGGCTCTTTTACTTTTTACCACCTTTCGGTCATCAAGCGCTTCGATGCTGGGAAGGACTGAGTCTTGTTATCTGGGCTCAATCCCTGCTGCACAGCACCTGCTGGCTTTTATTGAGTTAGACTTTCTCAGCACCTTCTTTGATGCTTCCTGCCTTCTGAGATAAACAGATTCCGTGTTGGAACCCTCTTCCTGCACAAACTTACTTTCTTCTGTGTTTTCCTCATTTCTAGACAAGCAGAGGACCTTGAGAGACGTTTTCTTCTATTGCGACGGCATCATTGTGTCGTGTATGCATGTTTGTTTGTCTCTCTCTCGCTTTCAGGATCTTGGGCTAGCAATTGCCACACGCTTCGCAGACTGCGATGCTTCAAGCATTTGGTGAAGACTGGTTACAGACCTTGTTGGTAGGTTTTGCACACACTTTTGGTGCCACTTGGAACAGAATCTAAAGGAGGTGTTCCCTATTCTCCTTGAGTTTCCAGTTATACATTCTCTAGTTGCGTGGTAGGTTTCTCTAGTCACTAATTCTCTGTGAAGGGTTTGGTTTTTACTGGTGTTGTCCAAAGTATTCGAAGTCCCTTGGTGTCTTAAAATTTCTATACTAATTTCATTAAATTTCCTCACCGCTCTTTCATTGAAATGATCAATTCTCTTGGAGATCCATCCATTTGCTTCCTGACCCAACGGTTGAAAGAAAGACTGTGGGCTCTTCCAGGCTTGCGTCTAATGTCACTGGTGAGGAACAGAACAAATCATTGACTACACGCAGCAGAAAACAGGAATAGAGGACAAAGACTATTTCTGACCCAACCACTAGATGGCAGAATAATGCACAGCATGTGAATCCAGAAAAGATTCTCGCTGCAAAAGGGTATTCTGTTGTCAGGGTTTTATTTGTAAAAACAAAGTGCAGGGGCCAAGAGTTTTTGCTTGAGAACATGCTGCAGCACTGCTGAAGGAAAGGGTTGCTGAATAGAAAGGCTGCCTAGTCTTACACCTCATGCCTGAATTTCATCTCATGCCTCTTTGACTACCCTACACTTCCGCTCTCTTTATCAAACTTCTGCAGATTTATTTTTTAGGTCGAGGACCGTCCGGTCTGCCGAAGGCAGAACCGGAAGTCGGAGATTTAATGTTTTGGAGAAGAGGGGCTTGAACCCGCCCCTCTTCTCCCATCTTCTCCATTGGCTGGCCTCTTGAATGCTGGCCAGCCATTGGAGAAGAGGCTTTGTCACTCCGAACAGGCACCGTCATTTTCGGATTCGGGGGCGTGTTTTTTCGTTACTTTTCTAATTATCTCCTCCAGCCAATGGCCAGAGGAGAGCAAAAGAAAAACACGCCCCGAATCCGAAAACGCCACTGCGTTTCTCCGAGGCATTTCTGCTTCGCCTCGGAGAAAGGCGGTGGTGTCCCGGCGTCCGGACGCACAGTAGAGCTCGAGAACAACAGAACGTGAGTTGCAGCAGCTGAAGGAATTTTAGTTGCTGGCAGTCGATAGTATGCGGGACAAGGTTCCAGTCTCTCAGGAGGCTCAAACGTCCTGTGATTTGGGGCAAATCTCCCTGTGCCTTAATAATGAATATGTTCTCTGTCATGTAACTGGTGTTCAAGTAAAGCGCTCTGATAGCATCGGGTCGATTTAGCGCTATATTAAACTGCAACAACACCATCTCCCTGTCTGCCCTGCTCCTCCCCACAAGTACCGTCCAGTAATCCACTCCTTCTGTTACGACAGCTGTTTAACACTGTGGCGAAATTACCTATTTTAATTTTATGAATTGTTCGTAGAATAATTACAATTTACACTGACTACTGTTTCAAATCCGTTGTACAAAATGTAACGAGATTAAAAAAGCCATTCCACTCATTAACAAGTAAAAGCACTTCCGGTCCCACTGCCCGTCCCGGCACATTAATACATTGATTCCTGCACCCCCCCCCCCCATGGCTGGACCTCCCGAAATCCCCCTCAGTCCACAGCCTCCAGGCATGACTTCCCTCCAAGCCCTTCTCACTGATCCCCAGTCGCTCAGACATCTCCCGGTCCCCAAGCCGAGGCGTGACATCATCATCAGACACGGAAGTCCTCGAACTTCCCTCATGAGTACAAACTCCCTCACCTCCTCGGATTGCAGCCTCAGACCCCTGGTACCTATCTAGCAGCAGCGGTAAGTTCTGTGCGGAAAGCCTCATTGCACTCGAGGTGATTGGTGTTATTCCAGTCATTTCACTATTTATGATTTCAGTTAAAGTGATAGACAAGCATTTACAATGCAATGGTCTCGGCATTGGTAAAGTTAGAGCTATTGGCATTGCTCATGACATTATTTTTGTTTGTTTTTGTTTTTAAAACATTTAAAGAAACGGCATTGTCATGAGCAATGCCAATAGCTCTAACTTTAACAATGCCGAGACCGTTGCATTGTAAATGCTTGTTGTT
This sequence comes from Triturus cristatus, assembly GCF_964204655.1. NCBI lineage: Eukaryota > Metazoa > Chordata > Amphibia > Caudata > Salamandridae > Triturus > Triturus cristatus. Next base: position 1,584,208,814 of record NC_140590.1, read on the forward strand.
CTAAGCTTTGTTCCCTTGTCGCTCTTTTCATATCTTCCTTTTCTCTGCTCCCTTTTCTGCCTTTGCTTTTGGTCAAAGTCTGGTGATGAAAAATGAGTGCTGGTGTCCACCACCTGCAGCCACATGCACAAGCTAATCATTAATCTGAATCACCACCAGAACAATATGAAGAGGGAGCTAAAGCAAAAAAAGTCACACTGTGACCAATGTAAAGGAAATGGATGGTAAATGCATTTTACAAAACACCCAAATAAAAGAATAAATACTTTATCAAACCACAATATCTCCAATATTTATAGTATTAACATGAAAATAGGGTTCCTGATTTGTTTGATACTGGATTATTTTTGCACTCGTAGTCATTTTGGTTGAACGTAGGTTAATGATTATGCACAGGATCATCATAAATTGTTAGCAAGTTTTAATTGTTACAATCAAGCAATACTATTTTGCATTCAAATGAAGTAAAAAAACTGTCAATCAGCTTAAAATCACATAGCATTAAACATCTGAATGCCAAAAATGAAACCTGCAGGAAGTTTAAAAAGACGAGCTAGCAAAGGCCATCAGAGTTATGTTGGTCATTTTGGAGGGGATAAAAGTCTGCCAGAAGACCCTCAGGCAGAGGCAGTTTTCAATCGGCACACCCCAGATGCCTGGTACACAGCACACTGGTACACAGCACACAGAGTGAACCACAACAATGTTAATACCTCTCAGATGACACAGAGCATTTCTCTGTACAGCAAGAGGAAGAGGGCATACCCAAAAGCAGGGGGGGCACAAGCATGTGACTCTATAGGACTAAATCCTCCACATGCAACACTGGGAGAGGGGTAGAATAGTAGGCATTCCTTGGTCAGTGGGGAGCAATCACCTCAGACAAATGAATACTAAATGTTGTAGAACATGGATACTGCAAAGAGCTCCTAAGTAGGTTAGGAATACAACCAAGACAGTCAGGAAAGGTTTGTTCGAGGCATATGAGCTGCAGAATTCACACTCTGTGCATGGATCGCCATCTGGTGTTAGGCTCGGATGCTTGCACCTTGTTGTTGTCCTGGAAGAAGTCTTTTGTAGTCACAAGATAGGTGACTCCTCCCTTGGACGATAGTGCACATGGGCATCGACTCCATCCTTGGATTGCTTTTTTCTCCGCCATCGGGTTCGGATGTAACTTCAGCGCTCCGGTTCGGTACCTTGTTATCCAAACCTTTTTGACGCACAAAGCATATCAAACAAGACTGTATTGTTTTTGATCGCGTGCTTTTCGATGCGCTAAACAAATACTCTATTTTGGTTGTCGACGCCGGCCGCTGGGCCTATCTGCGGCATTCTGGCCTACAGCTAATGGAAAGGACTCCATTCAAAAAATGCCCCCAGTGTGGAGCTAAATTTCCACACAGCGACCAACACAAGGTCTGCAACCTCTGTCTCTCGCCCGAGCACAAACCAAGCCTCCTTCCGCTCCAAGAAGACTATCTGTGATCGCCGGGCCCAACGACACGTTATGGCGCAACAAGCTACACCGGTGCCAGAAGACCTCTTCGATGAAGGCCCGATGCTCCTGAGGCAGAGGATTTGGAGGATCAGGACAACGTTTCCGAGGCAGACGACTCCGACGACCACATCACTCCAGGTCAACGAGTGAGTACAAGTGCCCCTGCCCCGACCCTACCTGGGAAAAAGAAGGCACCGGTCAAGACTTCGCCTGCAGGCCCCAGTCGCGACCGAAACAAAGCTTCAGAAGCCCCGCCCTCGGGCTCGGCTCCGAGGACAAAAGAAAAGCCTTCCGGCAGCTCAGAACTGAGCAAGCCGCATATCAGTGCCCCCCAGACACCGTCGGCACCGAAGCCGGAAGCTCATCCTCCTACTCCCACAATTCCCAAAAAGCCATCGGCACCGAACACCTCTGCACCGAAGGAACAAAAGGCATCGGATCCGAAGCCAAAACATTCAGAACCGAAGAAGATTTCCGACTCGACACCGAAACAGCCGAAGGATCCAAAAACCCCTTCAAAGGCTCCAGAGCAGAAATCTATAACCTCGCTCGGGACCGAAAAAATCGGCACCGAAAGCGGTTACCGAAGAGGAAGAACTTTTTCGGCCGGATCCCATCGATCCGAAACAGAAAACTTTGCAAGTGGACCCCAAGACAGGCCATATTGTCAATGTTCCACACAAGAAGAGGAAATTGGACACCCCACACATCCTGATGTGCCTGTAAAGAAAAGAGACTGTGCCATTTCACCTTTAAGACCCTCTTCTCCTGTTCTTCCTACTAAGCCTTTCTCTCCTCCAAAGTCTCCCATACTTTCTCCATACTCACCACCTCCACAGGATGATGATGATTTAGGGGGTGGGGGAGGGAATAATGACCCTTTTACTGACTGATGACGACACAGACGTGCCACAGGACCCATGGGATGACTATGATGACCCAGTAGGTCCTCCAGACCTTCCTGATCCCGATGCATAACCAACAAAGCCATCTCCCCCAGATGACAATATTGGCTTTAGTCAGCTCATTGATAGGGTAGCCCAGTACCATGGAGTTCAAATGCATTCGGACCCCACAGAGGAAGACTTCCTACTAGACACGTTTGCACAGTCACAAAAGACAGTACAAACTTTACCCATGTTAAAAGGTGTTATTAAACATGCCCCAGACATATTCAAAGACCCTGTAAGGGCTAGAATTCTGAATCTTAGAATTGATAAAAATAAAAACCTGCCCCAAATGATCCCACCTACATCAAAGGTCAACTTCCCTTAGATTCTCTAGTAGTGACCAATGCTGGAAAGCGTGCCAACTCCCAGACCTCCGGTGATGCTCCACCTCCAGATAAGGAGTCTAAATTATTAGACGCTTCGGGCAAGCAAGTTGCTGCCCAGGCTGCTAATCACTGGAGGATAGCCAATGCGCAGGCATTACTTGCCAGGTACGATAGGGCTCATTACGACCAGCTTGAATCCCTAATGCAGCATTTGCCTGATTAATACAAAGCCAATGCTTTGATTCGAGAAGGCAAATTAATAACAAATGCATCAATTAAATGTGCCCTCGATGCAGCAGATACCTCATCTAGATCCGTCAACACTAGTGTGTTACGAAGGAGACATGCCTGGCTGCGCATTTCTGGTTTCAAACAGGAGGTACAAACGACTATCCTCAATCAGCCGTTCAATCAGGAACAACTTTTTGGTCCAGCTGTAGATACAGTTTTAGAAAAAATGAAAAAGGACACAGACTGCTAAATCCATGGGAGCATTAGTCTCCATCCACACGAGCTTACTTCCGACGCTCCTATAGAGGAGCATCCAAAAACATCAGTACAGACACTGTTGCTTCCTCCTATAAAAACACCACTCAAACATCCCCTAATAAGGGATATTTTAGAGGTGGGTACAGAGGAAATAACAAGGGTCGAGACCGAGGTAACGACAACACTCGCGCCTCTCCCACTAATAAACAGTATCTTCCCTCCAGACCATTCCACTCCGGTCGAAGGGAGACTCTCACAGTTCCTAACTGTCTGGAAGTCCATCACTACACACAAGTGGGTAAGAGAAATTATCCAGTGTGGTTACTGCCGGGAATTTACTGCAAATCCCCCCAACATACCACCCAAACAGTGTCTGATGTCCACGGAACATCTGACACTCCTCAAACAGGAATTTCTCTCTGCTTCAAAAGCATGCCATAGAACCAGTCCCCATACAGCATCAAGGGACAGGAGTATACTCCCTGTATTTCCTAATCCCCAAAACGGACGGTACACTACTGCCAATACTGGACCTCAGACATCTCAATCTCTACATACAGTCAGATCATTTTCACATGATCACTCTTCAACAAGTCCTTCCGGTGCTTCAACAAGGTCACTTCCTTGCCACACTAGATCTCAAGGACGCCTACTTCCATATTCCCATACACCCTGTTCACAGGAAATATCTAAGGTTCACAGTGGACGGCCAACACTATCAATTCAGAGTTCTCCCATTCGGGGTGACCACAGCACCCAGGGTATTCACAAAGTGCCTTGCGGAAGTAGCGGCGCACTTGCGAAGGCAGCAAATCCATGTATTTCCATACCTGGATGACTGGCTGATAAAAGCCGAGTCTCACAACCAATGTGTTCGCCATACTTATCAAACCATTGCTGCACAACTTGGGGTTTACAGTAAACTATACCAAGTCACACCTTCAGCCCTCCTACCTACATCAATATCTAGGAGCCACAATAGACACTTCCAAAGTCCTAGCATACCCTAATCCAGCCAGGATAGCCAGTATGCAAACTCTCATCACCAAGTTTCAACCCCAACACTCTTCCAGCACGAGTGTTTATGCAGCTTATAGGGATGATGGCCTCTTGCATTTTCATTGTACCACACGTAAGACTTCAGATACGCCCTTTACAAGAATGCTTAGGACGTCCGTGAAACCAGGCTCAAGGTCAACTTACAGATCTGGTGTTGGTGGACAGCCGCAACTATCGCTCTCTGCAGTGGTGGAACACACAAAATCTTTCCAGAGGGCGGCCGTTCCTAGTGCCAGTTCCACAGATACAGCTAACAGCAGACGCATCACTCACTGGCTGGGGAGCTCATCTCCTAAATCACACAATTCAGGGCAGGTGGACCACCCAACAAAGAGCGCTCCACATCAATCAACTAGAACTGCTGGCAATATTTCTAGGGTTAGTCATTCCAAACACATCTCAACAAAACTGTCCTAGTCCGCACGGACAATGTGACAGCCATGTATTACATACAAAGACAAGGAGGAACACACATTTTGCAGTTGTCTCACCTAGCGCAAAGCATATGGAGATGGGCCATTCCACAAAACCTATATCTTCTGGCGGAACATCTGCCTGGAGTGAACAATCAGATTGCGGCTCTGTTAAGTCGTCAAACTCAACAGATACACAAATGGGAATTTCATCCGGAAGTTCTTCTACCCTTTTTCTTCATGTGGGGACAACCAGACATAGATCTGTTCACCACACGCAAATGCAAAATGCCCAACTTTCGCCGCCAAGTTCCCACACCCGTTGTCCAAGGGCAATGCGATATGGGTGAACTGGTCAGGCATATTTGCGTACGTTTTTCCGCCACTCCCGCTCATTCCGCTAGTAGTACGCAAGCTCAAACAGTCTATAATATGATTCTTGTTGCTCCCACATGGGCACGGCAACCATAGTTCACAACACTACTCGAACTCTCAGTAGTTCCACATCAAAAATTACGCCTCTCCCCAAAGCTGCTCACGCAGAACCATGGAGAAATAAGGCGCCCAGATCCAGCACAACTGAATCTAGCGATCTGGCTCCAGAAATCCTAGTTTGTTTACCTCAACCTCCCACCCGACTGTATGAACATTATTAAAGAAGCCAGATGCCCTACTACTAGAGCTTGCTATGCAGCTAAATGGAAAAGATTCGTCATTTACTGCAGTAACAACAAAATTGACCCATTAGATGCTTCAATTCAAAACATTATTTTCTACTTGCTACATCTACAAAGATGCAATCTGGCATATTCATCTATAAGATTACATCTGGCTGCCCTTGCTGCCTACCTACAAAACAGACAACATTTGCCATTGTTTAGAGTACCCGCTATCAAAGCTTTTATGGAAGGCCTTAAAAGGATAATTCCACCCTCTCCAGTGTGGAACCTAAACATTGTTCTTACTAGACTCATGAGTCCCCCATTTGAGCCTTTACACAAATGCGAATTACAATTCCTAACATGGAAAGTAGCTTTCCTTGTCACAATCACCTCTCTCAGAAGAGTAAGTGAGATCCAGGCTTTAACCATACAAGAACCATTCTTACAAATACATCGTAACAAAGTGATTCTTAGGACAAATCCAAAATTCCTTCCCAAAGTAATCTCTGCTTTTCGTCTTAATCAATCAGTAGATGTACCAGTGTTTTTCCAAAACCCTGATACTGTAGCGGAAAGAGCTCTTCACACGCTTGACATTAAAAGAGCTTTACTTTACTAAATAGACAGGACTAAAGCCTTTAGACAGACAAAACAACTGTTTGTAGCTTTCTCTCCACCTCATAAAGGCAACCCTATCTCCAAAGCTGAAATTGCCAGGTGGATAGTCAAATGCAATCAGATATGCTACCAGAAAGCAAAACGCACATTAACAATTCCCCCTAGAGCGCATTCAACACGCAAACTAGGGTCTTCCATGGCATTCTTAGGGAACATTCCCCTAGAAGACATTTGTAAGGCAGCGACATGGTCTACCACACACACCTTCACAAAAACACTGTTGTGTAGATGTGCAGGCAAAGCAACAAGCTTCTGTACGCCAGGCTGTTCTTAGGACACTTTTTCAAACCACTGCAGCGGATACAGGTGACCACTGCTAGGGGACACACTGCTGTACAGTCAATGCACAGAGTGCGAATTCTGCAGCTCATATGCCTCGAACGGAAAATGCTACTTACCAGTATGCATCTGTTCTTGGCATGTAGAGCTGCAGAGATTCACACGCCCACCCACCTCCCTGGAACCTGTATCTGTTCCAGTGTTATCTGACTTAGTTACATTCACATGGACATCTTTTCTGTTTCTACGCCCTCCCTCATTTCCCATTATGAGGATGGAGTCGATGCCCATGCGCATTATCGTCCAAGGGAGGAGTCACCTATCTCGTGACTACAAAAGACTTCTTCCAGGACAACAACAAGGTGCAAGCATCCGAGCCCATCACCAGATGGCGATCTATGCACAGAGTGTGAATCTCTGCAGCTCTACATGCCAAGAACAGATGCATACTGGTAAGTAGCATTTTCCATCCCACCTGCTACAAGAGGTAAGCAAACTTCTGCAAGCAATAAAACAGCTTCAAAAAGAGAGCAGAGTCAAGGAGTATGCTTAGTCTTCCTGCTGGCACTGAAGCTGGATTAATCACTAAGACCAATATTGCACCTCATACAGCTGAAAAAGTTTATCGCAGCAGTTCAAAATGACCATGCTGCAAGTGTTCATACCGCTCCTAGTGAAGGGGGACTACATGGCTGCCATAGACCACAAGGGTGCCTACCTGATCATACCAATGAACTCCACACACAAGAAGTTCCTCAATTTAGTCATAGATAGTCAAAGTATTACCTCTTGAGATAAAAGATTTCTTTAAGTAGTAGGAGCACACTTGAGAAGAGTGGGGGATACACTTATTACTGATTGGTAAAGGTGTGCTTGTGAGAGCTATGGTGCTGAGGGATGGCATGGTGGTGGTGCTTAGGTGGAGCTGAGATGGTGCTCAGGTGGAGCTGAGATGGTGCTCAGGTGCTCCTGAGTGATGCTGTGCTGGTGCAGTGGTGGGGGTGCACTGATGAGGAGGTGGTGCTGTGCTGATGCTATGATGGTGCTGCACTGATGCTGAGGTGGTCTTTGCTGTGCTGGTGCTGAGGTTCTGATTCTGAGGTTGTGTAATTATCACAAATTTAGAGGGAAGAGAGATTTACATGTCCCCTTGCTACAGCTTTACACTTGTCACAACTACCTCTGAATTGGGGCTAAAAGCATGTGTAGAAATCTAATAATGTATACAGAAACAATAAATGCATGCATTAATCACCACTTCTTGCACCAGGATGTAATTCAGGTGCAATTTGTGCCACGAAGAGATCGTAATTACTAATTTAGGTAGGTAGCTGTATATTTACATAAAAATGTGGGGCAAGGCTTAAAATGAAAAAGGTGAACAAAATGTTTCAGTTGGGTGTACTGTGCTCATTCTATAGGACAGATGAGTTCTTTTATCCAATCAGAAAATACCTTGACCCTGTATTTGCATGCCAAAGCTTGAATGCCAGTACATCTGAGAATTCTGTTATACATTATGTACATGTTTGTATTGTTCAAATCTGTGCTTGAATTGGAAATTTAGAAGTGCACAGAAGTAAGTGTCTGTACTCTTCAATGAAAGTACTGAACGAAATATGCTTAAAGATACCTCTAATACGTGGGTCTAGATATCACAAATTACGCTGTCACTGTCACTTAAAGCATTTTCCTCTGATACAAAACACGTTTTAAGAAGTCTTGACATACCTGTGTAATCACACAGGTATTTCAAGGCTTCTTAAAATGTGTTTAATCAATCCAGCATTTGGAAAGTTTTTAATGATTATTGAAGTCCATTATGCTTTCTAACCATTGTTTGTACAAACTTTATTAAGCATGGACTCTGAAATTGTTTATGCCTTCACTAAGTTGTTTTCTTGTATGACCCTAATTAGGTTCAGTGGGGATAGGTGGATTCTTAAATATTACTTTTTCCAAAACTGACATCTGTCCATTCTGAATCGATGTCTGTGTGGAAATTTGTTGCAAAGTGGATATTGTTTGGTAGGCGGGACCTTTGGGTGAGTGATGGTTGCCAAAATTGCTTGCATGTGGTAATGTCTGGTATGTTGTATAGGTTATTGGTGAAATAAGGTTTTGGTGTGGTTTGAATCCTTGTAATCGCAATTGTAGAAGACCTGAAATGTTTTGAATGTGCTGATGTATTATATTAGCAGATGCAAGAAGTGAGGATATGGAGCACACAGACCAGTGTAGCTCAAGTGAACCACAGATGACCTCAGTAGACTATGGGGCCCTTCTGTAATAGTTAACAAACCTGAGAGACTGCATCAGTAAAATGTCTGAGCCAGCGAAATGCAGTGAAAGCATTACCCTAGGAAAAACCACAGATACTACCAGTAGACGGATCTGTGATTGCCACAAAAGCGTAACACATGTAAACCACAGACCACCTTCAGTAGAAGCAGTGAAAGCATAGTCCAACTGAAAAACACCACTAAATGGTATATGGGGTATTTTCAGGAACAGTGAAATAGTAATTCAAAGTAAGGCAACACGCTACACTGAATCGGTCTCTGGGCCTCCCAAAAGCATAACCCAAGTAAAAATCGTAGGCATGATCTGTAAGTGGGTTTAGGGGCCAACTGAGTTGTGTAATCCAGGTAAACCCTAGAATCTATAGCAGTAGGTGAGTTTACGGAGGTTACCAACAAGCGGTAATCACTGAACCAAAGCAGAACTACAAATGTTATCAGTAAAGGAGTTTGTGTAATCTTCGTGGAAGCATTATCGAGATGAACCACAGACATCTCTAGTATATTGTTCTTTGGAGGCCAGGAGTAGAGTTGAGAGCTTAAGCCAAGACCCCAGAAACCACCAGTGGAGTGTGTATGCTTAGCCCAAAAGCACCCTAACAGATGGGTATGTAGTGTCCTCCCTGAAGTTGTGAAAGCATAAGCCTTTGATAAAGTCGCACTATGAACCCAACAGTGTGGGTATCTGTCTTCCAGAGGAAGGAATGTGTTTAGGTTGCAGGATAGGATGATGTGAATGGAGCAAGTGTTTCAGGTAGTTTAGGAAGCTGGCTGTTTATTTAATCTGATAGAGACATCTAGCTGCAGATTCCTTAACTTAGAATATCCCCAGGCATCAGACTGGATCCGGAAAACTTTTTGCAGCACCACCTCTGCGCGCCTGGGAACGGCGCCACACGACCCCTCCCTGACGTCGTCCACAGACGTGACGTGAGCGAGGTTATACAAGTCCCTCCTGGCGCGCTGACGTCAGTCTCCTTCTTTTCCACGTACAACGCGGATCCGGAGTAAGCAGTTCCTTGTGGTTCCTTGCTTCGCGCTCGGAGCTCGTTGTGGTTTAGGCAGGGTCGGCGCAGTAGACTTGCGTCCCGGCTCCGACTCCATTCCTTCCTTTGGACTCAGAGGCTGTTGGGGTTGCGGTTCAGTCGGCGCGGGTCCAGCGTAAGCTTGCCTTCCCTGCTTCGGCGCAGTCCCCTTCTTCGGAAGCGGAACTAGTCGTGGTTGAGGTCGAGTCGGCGCCAAATGGGGCAGGGTCGGCTCCGGCTGGGGCAGGGTCGGCACCGGACGACGTCGCCCAGGCACCGCCCTGCCGCAGGATTGACTCCTCCGGAGGTTTCCAGGGGAAGTTCGGTGTCGCCTCAACGCCCGGCAACACGGGGTCTACCCCGTCCTCTTCCACCCTTGGAATTTGTGGCCTGGCGGACTCCCCGCCTCCTCTGGAGCCCCATCAAGACCCTCATTCATCAATGGGGCTTCCGTCTTTTGGGCATTGGTCGCATCCTCAGTTCATTGGCCAACCTCCTTGGGGTGGGAGGCTTAGTTTACAGCCCTCACCCACAGATGAGTTGTTGTCCCCTCCTCGGAGGGCTACCGAGGCCGGTGCGGCGTTCCTTTGGGTTGTCTCCTTGGCCGCTCGTGTTCTGAGCATGCACCCTCCTTCGGTCTCCCTGCCAGTTGACCCTCTGCTGGATGTCCTCCACCACGGTTCAGGGACTGTAGAGCCGCTTCTACCTTTCGAAGCTTCTCTTTATGATGCCCTTTTGGGCACCTGGGCTCGACCAGCTTCCGGTGATCCGGTGGTTCGTTCTATCTTGCACCGCCACCGTCCTGCTCCACATGATCCAGTTTGCTTATTTGTTCACCCAGATGTTCAGGGGTTTGTCTTGCAAACTGCTTTCCCTTCGTTGCCTCAGCTGTTGCTTCCTCCCTCCCGGGAGTCCAGATGGCTAGAGTCGTGGGGCCGTATCATTTTCTCCTCCACTAGCGCAGCTCTTCGATCACTAAACACACTGTGTCTTGGCTCGGGCTGCTTCTGCCCTTTGGGACTCTGCCGAGTCTCTTCTATCGGCCGCTTCTGAGGGCGCTTGTGGTGACCTCCTTCCTCTTCTCCGTGATAGCTGTGATTTGGCGGAATTTACAATCCGCTCGGCCTTGGATACTGCGGATTCCTTAGGCCGGGCTATGGCTGGTTCGGTGGTTCTACGGCGCCATGTTTGGTTGTGAGATGGCGTCTTTCCGGAGAATATCCGGGAACGCCTTGTTGACCTACCCTTTGTTAGGGTCCTTTTGTTTGATGCCCATGCTGATTCGGCTGTTCGGCGCCTTCTTGCGGAATTTCGTCCTCTCCCATAGGCCTGTATCTTAACGGTTTCCTTTTCCCATGATCTTTGTTGGTTGACCATTTATTTGATGTGCACTGGTTGCATTGCCGTCCACTAGTTGCACTATGCGTTTTTAGGCTGGCGGTAAGCCTACTGTGGCGGTGTTCCACAGTTTGTGTTCTGTCCTCTGATTATGGTTTACCCTAAGAGGTGTTCCCCCCCCCCCCCCCCCCCCCCCCTTGGTTCTTGGGGATATGACATACTCCAAGTGGAGTACCTGTATGCTATTGTATAGCTCTGCCTTTCGTCATGCGGGCCCCTTTAGGCTGTCTGCGTCCACTGACGCCCTTGTCTTACCGTTGCACGTTGTTCAGTGTTGTGCCTTTGGCGCTATCTCCTTGACACATATTTCATCACGCTTCAAAATGCGGCTACCTCCTGCCACGGGTGCACTAGGTGGGTTCCTCCTGTGGCACCCGTGGTTGCGTGGTTTGCTCTTCACCTCTCTTCGCTGCTGCGAAGTCTGGTCCTACGTCTGTGTTTCATGGGGCACGTCACTGATTGTACTAGAGATTGCCCTAGTTCTGTGCAGCGGTCTCTTTTCTAGCACCTCTAACTGCGCTTTGGTGTCTTTCCCTGCATCTTTGGCACCCAGGGTTCCTTGCGTTCCACTCCCTGGGATGGTCCACCCGCTTCACAATGCTTCTTCTTGACCTATACTATATAGTCCCACTCTTCTGTATGGGGTAGATTTCCCCTCAGTCAGAGGAAGTGGTCTGGATATTTGAGGTTCTTCTCAACAGTTATGCGTGTTCCTATTCACGGCTTCTAGTGGCACTCTCTGTGCCTCTGCGGCCACTCCCTTCAAATGTGTCTTTTCTACTATGCCTCCTGTGCCTGCGGGACAGCTCCTCTGCTGTAGGTTGTCCCAGGTGCTGCACCCTGCTTCTTTATATTCGTGGGCGAGTTTTCACCTCGACCTTCAACCTCCTTGGTTGGGCGGTTCCATGAACATTTTTGCTTTTGCATGGGCTGTCTGCTCTGTGCAGCTACAGAGTGCTACTATCTGCCCCCGTCACACTTTTTGGTGACTAGGTGTGCACTTGGTGTGTCTTTGTTCCCACCTGCTCTTCTACAGGTTGCTCAGATCCTGCCTCTGCCCTTCGCTTCATGGCTGTGGCCTTTCTGACCTCCCTTGCATGACCTGGCCTGGTAGGCTCTGGTTATATTTCTTCGTGAAATCCGCTAGCATTCCTTGGTGTCCCCTGAATGCACCATTGAGTGGGGAGTAGTCCTTCTCCCTCAGTCGTTCTGGGCTCCCTCTCTTCTGTTCTGTAATAGGGCTAGTGCTGTTTCTACATCTCCTACTCTTACGGGTATGGTGTTGCGCAATTCTGGCAGTTTGGTAAGTCTTGTCTTTTGCTCTTTCAAACCACTTGGGTTGCTCTCTGGCTGTTCCGCCACGACCTTCTCCATGGTCCGTCACTCTGTTTCCGACACAGTGCTTCGGGCACTTTCTGTTGTTCCATCGCAGACCCACCTCCCCCTGGGTGTATAGCTGTGGTAGCTATTCTGGGTTAAGGAATCTGCGGCTAGATGTCTCTATCAGATGTACGAGTTACTTACCTTCGGTAACAATGTATCTGGTAGAGACGTTGTCTAGCTGCAAATTCCTTAACGCCCACCCATCCTCCTCGTTCTGCAAGGACTTTGTCTGATGGGTTTCCCCACTTTGCCTCCTTTCAGTTGCCATTGGTCTTCTTTAAGGGTGCTCACATAGTTGTTTCCTCTTTCAGAATTGCCATAGGCAGATGCCTCCCTCCAGGTGGCTTCTTACCTGTAAACGGTGCCTTTTCACCTTCCTCAGGAGATTCTTCTTCTCCTGTTGCTCCCTCCTTCCCACCGTCTCCATTGAGTCCGGACCTTTGTCTCCTCTATGGTCGCCTTCTTTGGAGTTTGCTGGGCTATGTTTCGGCCTTCCCTTGCTATAGGGGAATACCATTCTTTTCATACCTTTTACTTTCTCTTAGTAGACTGTTGTTCTTCCTGTGTTCCGTCCTTGTTGGTCGGCACGGTTCTATGTGGCCGTTTTCGTGTCTCCAATGCCAGTTTCAATGCACCACACAAACGCGGGACACGAACAGGTGTCAGTACTTTAAATCATATGATCCTGCTACAACGAAAACAGCTGTCGGAAGCATCCATACCCATGTCGAGTTTAAAAAGCTTCCTGTGTAATATTAGATCACTACCCAAACACACCGCTGAAGTGTGGGACTTAGTCTCCTCTCAACAACCTGATATATGCTATCTTACGGAAACCTGGCTAAAAACCATATTCTACTCCTGCCATAACTTTAGGAGTTCCAAACAATTATAAAATTGTAAGACTCGACCGCCCCACGAAAATAGGCGGTGAGATTGCTATCGTGTACAAACAGGAAATTAGCATTCGGGTCTTAGAAGAATTAAGTACTCCTGAACTTGAATTATTAATTTTCCAAATAAAATTGTCTCCTAAAGAAAATATAAAGGGTGCCCTGGTATATCGTCCTCCGGGACCTTGTAACAATTTTTCAAGCTTACTGATGGAGCTACTTGCCCCATATGTCGATAATGATAACGACTTCATTTTGGTTGGGGATTTTAATGTACATAGTGATAAGTCGGACTGTAATGAGGCACAGTCCTTATTGCTTGACTTGGCCTCCCTAGGACTGTTGAAACGTAATTGTGGGCCTACACACCAGGCAGGTCATACCCTGGACTTGATTTTATCTAATACTTCATTGATCTCCTGTCCGCCTGCTAAACAGGTTAATTGGACTGACCACTTCCTTGTTAAATTTCGCACTCAGCATCCGAAGTATACCCCCTCGCGTCCAACTCCATTACCTAGGATACGTAGACAATGGCACAAAGTTAACGACAGCATTTTCAAGAAAAATTTTACTTTTCCTTCCTTCCCTCCCAAAATATGTATTGAAACTGCCCTCACAAAATTTGATAGCCATTAAAGAAACTATAGACAAAATTGCCCCTCTGAAACAATTTAAACCCAGACCGGCCAAGAAACAGGAAATTTGGTTCTCTGACAACTTAAGGACATTAAAACTCAATGCCAGGAAATTAGAAAAGAGGTGGAGAATCTCTCATTTGGTAGAAGATAAAACTAAATATTGGGACTCACTATCCATCTATCATAAAGCCATTCGCACTGCCCGTAAAACCTACATCACTTCACAAATCACAGCTGCAGGAAATTCTTCTAGGGTTTTATATCAAATTCTACAAACCTTTACTAAACCTGTAGCATGTGAATCTTCGGAATTAGGCTCTAAACAGCTATGTGATGAAATCTCATGTTTCTTTACGAATAAAATAGTTAATCTATGACAAAATAATATGTGCCAATAGAGGAATTTCCATTGATAGGGCGTTACCTGAAATGGACGATGAACCCAAGCAGGAAAAACACATATTAAACTCCTTTCCACCTATTTCTTTACAAGAAACATTGTTATTAACATCACAGATTAAAAGTGGCAGTCCAGATGATAACATCCCAGCTAGGATTATACCTGTCCTGAGTGAACAGCTTTGTCCTATATTTGAAAGACTGGTGAATCTCTCACTTAGTTCAGGCACTGTTCCAAGAGATTGGAAACTAGCCCTGGTTAGACCCATTAGGAAAAACACCTCCATTCCATGGACTGATCTAACCAACCTTAGGCCTATATCCCTATTACCATTTCTAGGGAAACTGGCTGAGAAACACGTCAATCACCACCTGTCTAATTACATCGAACTTGCTGGTGCTCTGGACTATTCTCAGTCAGGGTTCAGGCCTAAACACAGTACGGAGTCCACTCTTCTGTCTGTTACAGATGATTTACAGATGTACCAGGACAGAGGCTTTTCAGTAATCTTGGTGCTTTTAGATCTATCAGCAGCGTTCGATACCGTGTCACATGCCATTCTCATTGAACGGTTATCGAATGCTGGCATCCAGGATAAAGCCATAGAATGGCTGAAAAGCTTTCTCTTTGATCGCTCTCAGAGAATCATTATGGAATCCCACCGCTCAGCGGAGATTGAGATCTCTAAGGGGGTGCCCCAGGGCTCTTGCTTAAGCCCAACCCTCTTTAACATATATGTGGCGCCCCTGGCTAGAGTGATGCGGAGATATGGTTTTATTCCAGTATCGTATGCTGATGACACCCAGCTCCTCTTCCCTTTCAAGACTCTCTCTCTGCTGAAGTAAAAGTTCCTTTTCTACTGGCATGAAGGCAGTGGCACACTGGATGTCTTCCAACTTTCTCCAGTGTAATGTCAGTAAAACAGAATTAATGTTGTTTGGTGAGGCGAAAATGCTATGGACTCCTGACTGGTGGCCACTCGATCTAGGAACAGTTCCCGAACCTAAACAGGTTGTGAAAAATCTTGGGATCCGTTTGGATCAAGATCTGCTTTTTAAACAACATGTTAATTATACCTCAGGAATCTGTTTCCATACCATCAGTTTGTTACGGAAAGTTTTTCCCCTCTTACCGGATTCCTTTAGGAGAACTTTGGTTCAGACCCTGGTTTTAAGTAGGATCGATTACTGTAATGGCCTGTTGCTCTCTGCCAATGAAGGTGTATTGGCTAAGCTCCAGGTCATTCAGAACACGGCAGCTCGTCTTGTTCTTAATGTTCCCCCAAGAACTGCTTCTAAACCCCTCCTGGATCAATTACACTGGCTTTCGATCCGTCAGAGAATAAAATTCAAGATATGTTGCCTGATCCACAAATGTATAAATGGACAAGGACCTGTTTATCTTCAAAACAAATTTGTTCCTTACACTCCACTTCGATCATTGAGATCTAGCAACAATCTCCTCTTGGTGATCCCATGTGCAAAAAAAGCCAGACACGGGAACAAAGCATTATCAATTACAGGCCCCACATTGTGGAATAAACTCCCTTTATCATTGAGACAGTGTAAAGAACACCTTACCTACAGGAAACTCCTAAAAACTGTGCTGTTTAGGAATGAGATCTAGCTCCTCTTTCCTCTTATTCTTGCCTTACCGGTTCCTGAAAAGCGCAGAGATACTCCATTGGCGTCGATTCTAGCTCTATATAAACCAACAAATAAAATAAATAAATAAATGACAATCTATCTGGCCTGTTGCGATTTCTTCTCTTACTCAGCCTTTAGAGACGGTCCATGCTTCGCTATGTGGAGTTTCTTCTCACAGCTTTCTCTGCCCTTACTTCTTCTCATATATGTAGACCGTGTCTGCTACTGTCTTTTCTGGTGGTGTTTTGCACCATCTGCCTTCTTTCTTTTATGAATTTTTCATCATTCGCACACTGTTCCCATACTTTCACAGTTTTGTTAGTGGCTATGCGTTGTCGCGGTAAAGTTTCTCCGAAGAAAACTGATGTCAGCGCGCCGGGAGGGACTTGTATTACCTCGCTCGCGTCACGCCTGTGGAAGACGTCCTGGCGGGGTCGTGTGGCGCCGTCCCCCGGCGTGCAGAGGTGCTGCTGCAAAAAGTTTTCCGGATCCAGTCTGTCGCCTGGGGATATTCTAAGTTAAGGAATCTGCGGCTCGACAACGTCTCTACCGGATACATCGTTACCGAAGGCAACTCGTACGTATACCTAAGAGGTATACTGTGCAAAGATTCCAGGTATCCCTTATAAGTGAAGAGAGGCTTGTTCTAGCAATCCCAAGGTGCTCTCTTTTGGGGGTATTGTGTGGCTGAGCAGCCCGTAGCCTTATCAGAGAGGAGTGGTGGACATCTACAATACACACACAGTAAATATATGGTACACACGACTCAATAAGGAGATCCACGCCAATTTATCAAAATAATACTTATCTTTATATAATATTTGGCACCAAGATCATCAAAATCAGGTAAGTACTTTTCGAGATGGAAATATAGAAATATTTTTAGTTTCCAAAAGTCGACAGTGCAAATTTCAGAGGCAGCAGTGTTATCCTATGGAGGAAAAACAAATACTGCATACAAGTACTTTACAGCGACTTACAAGACCAATTTCCTGGGCTTAAGATGAGTTTGGGGCAAGGTCCAAGGCAGCACCAGCAGTTCATCTCTGGCGCACTGGGGCGGTCGGGTGCAGAGATGCGAAACAGTGTTGAGTGCCTCGTTAAAGTCATTGGGGATTGGTCCGGTCACAATGAGGCTGCAAGTTTGGACTGGGAGGCCAGACTGGCTTAACCAACAGGGGGGCTCGGGTCTCACAATGCTCGGGAACACCTTTGGTCCTCTTCTCTGGTTGGGGCGGCAGGGTGCAGATGTGTCCTGAGGCGTCTGGGTTCTGTCACCGCAGCCACTCGCAGTATAGGGGCCTGCACAAAGAGGCTGTAGGTGGTGTCTGGAAATCCCCAGCTGGTAAACCCAAGGTGGCCTTAGCGTCTGGAGGGTCTGGGGACTACACTGGCACCTTTCAACTCAGGCTGGAGGCCATAGGTGCAGTGGTTCTTTCTGGTGTCGGATTTTTGGAGGTGCTTAGTCCTCACAGCTCTTCTGGGGTGCCTGCAGGATGCTGGGGAATTACTGTGTCTTTAGATGAGGCTGGAAGTCCTCCCTGGCTTTTGGAGGCACAGGCAGCTGCAGGACGAGCCGTCTTTGGCGCAATTGTCAAGGACAGCAGACAGGCCAGCAGGTTTGGCGCCAAGTCTGTGCTGGTCTCCGGTTGTTGCTTCTTGCAACTCTCCATCGTCCATTTTCTTCTTTCAGTTCAGCAGGATCGGATTTCCTGGTGCCAGGGACTCCCCTAAATACTAGATTTAGGGTGATAGAGTGTAGGGTAGTAGCCAATTCGCTAATTACCCTTGGGTTCACTGCGCCCCCTATATGACCACTTCCTGTCTCAGAGATCCTAATTCTGCCATCACAAAGATGGCAGACTGATATTTTGTGCCCATATCAGGTAGGCCGCCTTAGGAGTGGAAGTAGCTTGAGGGCGAACACGCCTCTCCGACTGCTAACTTTCCCGCCTGTCCAGGTGCCAAATGGGCCCTGGTCAAGGGGGGTGGCATCCCTCTGAGGGAAGCCAGATTTGCATAACAAAAGGTCATTCTTTTTGGAGGGGGTGTAAACTCCCTCTGCTGGACAGGCTTTGTTTCTGACCTCCTGAGAGCGCAGGCTCACACCTCTGAGGGCCAGAAACTAGTCTTGGTGGCAATCTAGTCGGGACCAATCAGCTAGCACATTAATAATATATTGTTCAGTTAAAACCATAACAATATTACATGCACTATTTCCAAAAATTACCTAAAAGTTACATTATTCTAAAAACATCATAAGATATACATAATTGTAAAAATATTCTTCAGCTTTTCTCATTGAGCTGCTTTAGCTTTCAGTTCTTGTTCATGAATGCGTAAAAACTTTATCAATTTGCAGTTCATTTGGGAATCGGTAGAGTCCAGTCCTCTAATAATAGAGGTTCTACACGATTATACACCTCTGTCCAAGAACGCTCTCCGTAGAAATGTAATTCGCACTGGTTGTAGTATCTTACACTGGCATACCAGATGAACCAAATCTTCCTTTATTTACACAAAGCCGGAATCTTTGGTTCTCTGTATGCATCCATTGCGGGGCGTCTGCAAGAGTGGGGAACATTCCAAACCACAATGAAGTTAATTGTCTTTTTACGTGGATAGAAAAAGTGGAGTCCAACTAGGCCGCTTGTTTCAGTGTTTTATAACTATTGATCACTGTCCAAGAATGGGTTCTTTTAGAAAATATGCCTTTATCAACCAGCAGCGAATGGAACTTTGCAGCCTTGTTTAGTGTTAGCTTGAAGGTTGGGTAGGGCATATGTTTATTCCAGAGATCAGTAGTACAGGTAACCTTTAGCGCATGTTCCAAGAATTTATAGGCTGGCGAGTTTTTATCCTGTTCCAATTCCTGCCATAAGGATTCGTTGAGACTAGCACATTAATAGTTGGTAGGGTTTCAGAGGGCACCTCTAAGGTGCCTCCTGAGTGCTTGTATTAATAAATCCATCACTGGAAATCGGTGTGGGCTTATTAATACAAGATGTTTGATACCAAACATCTTTGGTTTCAGTCAAGCTATCATGTAGCTGAGGAACTTGTTTTTGACTAGTGCCCACCACATATACTTAAAATGGCTTTCATGATCACTTGTACTGGCAGTAGTTGAACTAACCAGCACAGGGCCTTATCTGTTTGTGCAGATATGTCTACACATGTATTATAGTACACCCTGCCTTAGGGCTGTAAGGCCTGGGGTAGGGGGTGACTTGCCTATACTGCATGCAGTGTCTGCAGGCATTACACCCAGGGTTGTGTGCCATGTTGTGTTATCCCTTAGGATGGCATAATACATAAACAAAGCACTATGATCCAGCACACCACATAATCATTATATGTAATACAGTATTGTATATCGAAGAATATTATTCCATTCAGCAGGTCTGGTTTCAAATTGCTTTAATTTGAAGTTTACAGGAACGGTCCTTCCACCACGCAGTTCATCGTATGGACTGTGTGATGGAAGGACCGCTCCTGTAAACTTCGAATAGATATAAATCCTAGACCCTAACAGGGTAAAAAATTGCACTGAGAACACTATATTAAATCAAGGAAACCAATACGACTATCCAAAATTTTGTTTCTTCATAAAAGAAAAAGGGGAAATGCTTGCCATAGACCTCATCACTAAAAGTACAAGATTGAGCCCCCCTTTTTCTATTCTTGGCTGTATATAAATCTGTCTCTAAAGGAGGAGCGCTCACCATTAACCTCAGTAGTGAGGGAGTACACAGAAAAGACCCTCTTATTACATTTTGCCGTGAAGAAGTCTGTAAGGACAAAACGCGTTGGCTACGCAGATTTTAAAGAAGAAATTAATAAAAGGAATTTGAAACCAGACCTGCTGAATGGACTGATATTCTTTGATATACAATACTGTATTGCATATAATGATCATGTGGTGTGCTGGATCATAGTGCTTTGTTTGATTTTTTTTTTTAGGAGGTTTAGGGGTATTGAACCTCAGATCCTTAGCACCCCAGAATACCAGCGTAGACTTTGACCCCACTAAATGATAGTTGCAGTCACTATTGCCTCATACCTCGTCTTTTTGTGTCTGGTGGCATAATACATGCAGCAGCCCTTAGAGAACCTCTTTTGTATTCTTGTCTTAGGCACTAGGGTACCATTTACTAGGGACTTATAAGGAGTTCTAAAAGTATTGCCAATTGGGGAAACAGTTTCACATTGTAGGGAAATAGATCTGGCACTGGGGACCTGGTTAGAAGG
The DNA here is from genome assembly GCF_964204655.1 of Triturus cristatus. Classification (NCBI taxonomy): domain Eukaryota; kingdom Metazoa; phylum Chordata; class Amphibia; order Caudata; family Salamandridae; genus Triturus; species Triturus cristatus. Next base: position 1,584,229,108 of record NC_140590.1, read on the forward strand.
AATCCAGTGCACTTCCAGTCAAAACTACATCGAATACCAGGCAGAAAGTGGGGCTAACCATGTCAAAAAGGAGAACGTTTCTACACAACCCCCTCCCAAACGAAAGGGAATGAGACTAACCTTTCCCAAGAGAGCCTTCATCATCTACGTGGAAAAACCTGGATAGGCCATCTGCATTGGTATGGTCAGTCCCAGGTCTGTGCTCCACTGTAAGGTCCATACCCTGTAGGGAGTTGGACCACCTCAACAGTTTGGGTTTTCTACCTTTCATCTGCTTCAGCCGTCTGAGACGCCTATGCTCAGTTTGAACAAGGAAGTGAGTACCAAACAGGTATGGTCTCCGCTTCTTCAGGGACCAAACCACAACAAAGGATTCCCGATCAGTGGCACTCTTGCGCTTCTCTCTGGGGAGTGACCTCCTGCTAATGAAAGCAACAGGTTTGTCATGGCCATCATCATTGGTTTGGGATAGGACAGCTCCTATCCCATGTTCAGAGGCATTTGTCTGCACTATGAACTACTTGGAATAATCTAGACCTTTCAGAATGAGTATTGAGCACATTGCTTCATTCAGTTTGTCAAAAGCCTTTTGGCAGCTCACTGTCCAGTTTACCTTCTTTGACATTTTCTTGGAGGTTAATTATGTGAGGGGTGTCACAATGGAACCATACCCCTTCTCAAACCTCCTGTAATCAAGCCAAGGAATGCCCTGACATTAGTCTGGGTGGCTGCAGCTACCCTGTCCACAATTGTCTGGATCTTGGGTTGTAAGGGTTGAACTTGGCCTCTACCTACAAGGTGTTCCAAGTATATAACAGAGCCCTGCCCGATCTGCCACTTGCTTGCCTTGGTAGAGATGCCTGCACTCTACAGAGCCTCGAGGGCCTTTCTAAGGTGGATCAGACAATCCCGCCAAGCGGAGCTATAGAGACCTTTTTCACCAACCTTTGGAAGGTGTCCGGGACGTTCTTTATTTCAAATGGCATTACTGTGAGTTGGCACTGCCCGTCTGGTGTCGAGAATGCTGATTTCTCTTTTGCTCCAGGGGTCAGATCAATCTGCCAGTACCTTGATGTTAAATCAAAAGTACTGAGAAACTTGGCTGCCCTAGCCTGTTAATAAGTTCATCTTAGTGACAGCATTGAGACCTCTATAGTCCACACAACACTTCAGCTCAGGTTTACTACCTTAGGAATAAGGTTTGGGGACTAAGACCACTGGGCTGGCCCAGGGACTTGCAGTGGGCTCAAACACACCTAACTCCAGCACCTTGCTCACTTCAGCCGCGATGCTTACCTTCACTTGGTCATACTGTCTCCAGTGTCCACATCATGGGCACACAAGTTGGCCAGACCAGGGGTGACAGAAAAGAGCTCAGCATACCGCGCCAGGACTTGCCTGCAGTCATCTTGCTGTTGGGCAGAGAGGGTGTCTGAAAAGACCACTCCATCAACTCGCGCATCTTTAGGACTGTGGGAGAGGAGGTCAGGGAGAGGTTCACTTTCTTCTTCCTGATCCTCATCTGTGACAATCAGCATGGCTACATCAGCCCCATCATGGCAATGTTTATGCGGTTCATATGGATGATCCTGTGAGGGTTCCTGCTAGTGCCTCTGTAAACCTGGTATAAAACCTCACTGTTCCTATCAAGGATAGGGTGCGGGCCACTCCATTTGAAATATGGTAAGATGGCTGCCGGACGAGAATGAGCTCCAGAAGCGAGCCCCCAAAGTAGATCACTCTAAGGAGTAAAAATCTCCGTTTTGCCCAGAGGGCCGCTTCGCTGATCACCGCCACCACCTGAACATTATGCCTCATCGCAGCAGCGCGAGGTCTCGGTCCGAGCCAAGCCTCACCACCTTAACATACCGGGAGGACTTACCCCCGGTCTCATCATCGACACGGAGGTAGTCAACGACGTGCCAGACCCCGGCTCGTGACTAGATCCCAGCGGTGATCCCCTGCCGATGCGGAGCTTGTCAATGACCTGACGGCTCCCGGCTCGTGACTAGATTGCAGCGGTGATCCCCTGCCCCCGTGAGAGCAAGCCAGGTCAAGAGAACCACGCCGATCAACCGGGACAAGAGGGACAAGAGGGTCAAGCCGATCAATGATCTCCGCTCTGGAACAGAATGTCAGGAGAGATCGGTGTGCCCTTCCAGGTGAGCCGGATCAGGAAATGCCCCTCGGGCTGTTCTGCTCTGCACTGGGGGTGGGTTCACCTGCGCTTTCTTGCTCCTGCTGAAGACCACACGCCTCTCACCGCAGCGCCAGGCCCAGGAAGTGGAAGAGAGTTCCTGGTGCCGCTCACAGTGGTGGGCTCGCCTGCGCTCTCTTGCCCCCGCCGTATCCGCTGAAGCGGATAGAGTGCATCGGATGCACAGCGCTGGGACCACCCACACACACCTCTCACCGCAACGCCAGGCACAACCTTCTCAGAAGAAACCCCGAAACACTGTTCCTCGACCCCTCCTTCAACCCCAAGAAAGGTGTAATAATCAATGACCTCATATTTTTCACAAGAAATATGGCCAAATGGTGAACTGCCTTCTCCAAGCTACTAACCATTCATGGCAAGAAAAATATTCCATACGGAACCAGGATTAAGACTACACCCGCACAAAACCTCAGAGCCACCCTGAACATAACCTCCTACAACAAGCATTTGCAATGCAGTAGGTCTCGCATTACTGGAAGTTTGAGCTATTGGCGTTGCATTATTATTACCAATGCTAATAGCTGAAGGTTTCAGTAAAGTGAGACCTATTGCATTGCAAATGCTTTTGAGACTGTTGCCTTGTGTTGCGGAGGGGGAGAGAGGAAGCATGAGAGGGACGGGGAGAGAGAAAGGGGGAGGGGGACAAAGAAGTTGGGGAGGGGGGGAGAGTGAGAGCGGAAGAGGGAGAGAGGTAGCGAGAGAGAGGAAGAGGGGAGACGAAGAGAGAGAGAAAGCAAGGGAGAAAGAGGGGGGAGAGAGAGGGAAAAGAGAGGAGGGAGAGAGAGGAAGAGCGAGAGAGAGAGACTGGGAGAGAGCGAGAAGAGGGAAGGGGGAGAAACTGGGCAAGAGAGAGATCTCTGTATACCATTACCGTAAGGGAGGTTTGGGTTAACACTGGATTCAAAGCTCCTTGGCTCCTTATGATTTAGATTTGGAGACTCAAGTTCCTTGAATGAAGTTTTTATAGAAGCCTGTGCACGAGAAAGTACCGCTGACAGCAGCACAGCAGTTTGTTTTATAGAGATCCTTAACACTAAATCTCCAGTTGTATCCTGTTTCAGAGGATTATCGTCGGAACTCACCGGAATTTGTACTTTAGTCATGATAAGGAATGTATTAGCAGCAAACGTCTTCAATATCTAAGTAGGCAACCTGTTAAACTCTTTCCTGGCACATTCAGTATCTTTTCTGTTCTACCGATGCTAAATGAGCGCATAAAATAAGGATATTGTTGCTGGCCCACAAACACTGAAAACTTAGCTAAACAGGTTAAGCTCCCCATACTCAGATTTATAGGCTATGTGTAAAGCACCGTAATTCCAAGGAGATAGCTTTGTGGGTTATTATCCGTGCTGCACAGATCTCTCTATTACCTAACAACTGATCCCAGCAGGGCCAACTCAGATTTGAACTCTTTCGTCCTAGATCTTCATAAAATAACTGGTGCTGTTCCTATAGTACTGTGGTATTAAATCTTTGAGTGTTTTGCATAAACTATCTTTAACAGGACACGCTACATGTAGAGCTGCCACGGGTCCTCATGTACCGTCTGACAGCCTGTCCTGGCTTCTTAGATAAAATATTTTTGGCTGCTGGAATGTTTAATCCCATTAGTACGGCATCACCACTTGCACTACAAGTCCTAGAATGCAACCTTGTTAACTAAAAAAAAACAGGACTACTTGAAGGTGTCAAGCCAAGCACCTACCTGCCAGCAATGTTTTTGCCATTGATGGTTTATACAGCTGTAAGACGCACATCACGAAACGGCTTCCCACATCTTTCCTGCAAATTATAGCTCTCACTATCCGCCCACCATTTCCTAAGCTCTTCAATCAATTTGAAATATTTAAGTAACTGGTGATGGTTCAGGGGATTCCTCAGTTTGGCTACTCATCAATGGAGTGTTACTGAATGTAGAAACCGCAGTGGCCCATCTCTAATTGTGTTAAACCCTTTGCACCTGTTGTAGGGCAAATCCATACCAAGATCCCCTACTGTGCGGTGAGCGCCAGCCCCTCTCCACCACTACCTGCTGGTACTCCTCCAGTGATCACCCAAAGCGCCTGACAGTCCACTCCTCTGCTTTGCATCTTAGCTGCCACGGAGACCATTCTCTTCCCACTTATGAATTTTCCGATAACCCTATTTTTTAATTTTTTTTTTTTATTATTACATCACATATTCGGCCTACTGACCTTTGCAGAGAAGGGAAAATAAAGGGGTAACTTTTGGTTCCAGAAAGACTGATAACAGCACAGAATGCAATGCTCAACTAAAACTCACGGATACAGAGAATAGAATGTCTGCTTCCTACACCGTGCAGCCCTTGCGTTGAATAGTGTTCCACAAGTAGCACAGCAAGGATGCCATAGACCCTGGTGAAAGCAAGGAAAAATGCACTGTTGACTGCCTTTGGGGTAGCAATTACAACAATTATCAGGGTTCAAATGGGCTCTGAGCCCTGGTGCCACGGCACCCGCTGCACCAATGGTAGCTGCATCCCTGTGTTCCAATTGGTCAAAGCTTCTACGTATCACAGGTCAATATGTGACCAGCTACAGGAACACAAGGTTTTCCTTTGCATTCTGGGATTTGTAGTCATTGTTTTTCAATGGCTAAACAAGAACATAAGTCCTAGAATACTAAGAAAATACCTGGACCAGCACAGAGTCGCGCATCGACTTTGAAAAACTTTGCAGGGCTGCTTGCTACACCTGCCTTACTAGCACCACCCAAGGCTGCATTGCACTACTTCATCCATAAATTTTAGACATTTGGGAGGTTATCATTGAGGTGTTATGTCACGAGAGGCAGGAATCTAAAGCACAGCCGGAGCCACTGGAATTATGCACTTCTGATGCTTTTCTCGCATAATGACGGATTTGCTGCATTCGCCACATAATCTATTATCTGCTGCAAAATCCCAAAAAATAGCTTTTAGCTCAAACGGATCAAAATGTACTAAAAATGTGGCAACATGAGACAGCGTGCAGTGGAAGGCCCTAAACAAAGTTTAACTGGTCATCTTTCGGCTGCTTTTTTAGGTCTCGCCTGAGCCAGCGCTTTAGCGCTGCTCTCGCGAGAGCTTTTGTAAATGGGGGATCTGGAAGTGCAAACGAGTGCTTTCAGGCCTCCAAATACAGTGCATGTGCGCCGGGCGCGCGCACCATTTGGCAGCCTGCACACCATTTGCTTTCACGGCCGCTTTGATGTTTGATCGCGATCACTTTCACTTTTGCGGCCGCTTGTTTTGTCTTCCTTACTTATTTTCCTTCCTCCAAGCCTTTACCCATGTCTTGCTTACTTTCCACCCTCATTCCCTCTATCTCACCTGCATTTCATTTACTTCCTCTGTCTCTGACCCCCCCCCCTTTGCTTTCCTTCCTCACCTATGAATGTCTCTCTTCTTTACTTTATCTCCTTCTCCATGGCTCTTTCTCTCTTTTGCTTCCTTTCCTCCCTCATGACCCTATTCCTCCCTTACTTCCCTTCCTCCCTCCATGAATGCCTCTCCTTTACTTTCTTTCCTTCCTCCATGCCTCTATCCTGTCCTATCATGTCCTAATCTGCTGCCCAGTAACGTCCTGCCTATGCTTCCCTTACCCCCACCCTTTCCAGCAGCCCGGGTTCTGCTCCTGGGGGGGTGGCCTCCACTAAAGCCCCCGGTCCAGCCACAATCCCCCTCCCTTTGGGGTGAGGGGGCCAAACCAAGGGGCAAAGCACTTATATTCTGCCTGTCTTCGCCATCCCGGCGTCGCCTCCTGCCAGAGTGGGTCAGGCTGTTGCCTGTCCCCTGCCCTTATTTGCAGTGATATTGCAAGCACCCATTACTCTACTCCTCTGCATCTTCTCTAAAATAGACGCACTGAGTATTATTATTATTTCAGGGGAACCTATGTTACACATTGCTTTCCTTGATGCAGCTACAGACGTTAGGTCAGGATGGGCTTTAGAGTCAGAAGCGCCTGGTGCGACAAGTTTTTTTGTCGCTTTCTTTAAGGATGTTGTTGTTATTGTCATATCCCAAATCACATGTGCCGATAACTCCTTCAGTGCTATTTGTAGATATTTCTAAAATTGTGAACTTTGATTCAGCTGTATTTCTATATATTGACCCATCCTCTGCAAACCAGTGACCTTTAGAACTAGCGATTAGAGCGGGGAATTTGATGCAGGGTCGTTCATAGAACTCAAAGATTACACTTAGAAATATAGTGCATATATTATTTAATGAAAAGTTAAGCAAGTGAAGGCATACAGTAAACACCCCCTAGGCTCGCAGAAGTGCCGATCACAAAAACAGGAAAGACTGCACTGTACGCAGCACAAGGCACACAGGCTGCACCCTTTGCTTGTCCTGTAATGTTGCCCCGTCTCTGCGTGGGCGCTGTGTCCAATGGGTACACGGGTCTGGAGAATTCATTCAAATGAGAAGGAGCCATTTATGTAGTTGGTTCTAAAAATGTGGCATCGATCGAGTCTTCTTAGGCAAATGCGGCACACCCTTGCTCTAGGTCACACCTCAGACCTCTGTGTTCTTGTCCAGCTGAATCGGGTCTTTAAACAAACACGCTGCGTGATAACCTCACCACACGGCTGCTTTGATGCACTCTAGGGAGATGAATCAAATTCAACCACTCATCTAACCAATCCGAACACCCAGTCACTAATCCACCCGTTCATCTATCTACACATGCACCTACCAATCTCTCATTCATCCACCCATCTGCCCACTCGACCATTCCTCCACCCGCTCTTCCAGCCACCCACTCATCTATCAAAGCAGGCGCCCGCTGATCTCGTCATCCATCTGCTCCCTTGTCCCTCCCTCTAGCCGCCCACCTACTCATCCACCCACTCATCCATCGTCTCATCCTTCCTGCCACTCATCCATCCACTTATCCTTCCTGCCACTCATCTATCAAAGCATCCACCCGCTGTTCATCCATCCATTCATTCATCAGCTCATATGTCCATCCCTCCGCCCGCCCATGTTGCGTGCCTGTGGGAAGATTTCAAGAACGCGCATGTTCCCCGTTCCTCGTGCGCAGCTCCCCTTCTGTTTTTGCTCTTCACGCGCGGTGGGTGGCTCCAGGCCCTCTCACTAATTTGCTGTTTGGGCTGAGAGCGCCAGGAGTAATGAGGGGGCGTGAGAGGCAGCGGCGGCATGGCCCCTTCATTCCTGGGAGTCCTTTGTGTACTACAGCAGTGCCCTGGGGGCACGCACGTAGACCCTCCCCCCCCCCCCCCCCCCCCCCCCCCCCCCACCCAGCACTGTGTGCAAGACGGCCCCTGGTGTGAGCAGCATCTAGGCACAGTCCTGAAACTCCGAGCCTCAGAATGGAAAGTGTTGGGGCAGGACATTCAGAACTGCTCGAAGTTCACACATGTGATAGATATGGCGAGTGGACAGGTATGTGGGAAGCATGGGTGAAGTATTCAGACATGTCAAACTGTGGGAGATCATGTGCTTTATCTGCCTAAAAATACAGTTCTCATATTTCCATGGAATTAGCCATTTAAGTTTTTTTGCTCAACATGTCTGAGACGTTTCGCACAGACCATCAGTATGTCTTTAAGGTTGTGTGAATGCACGTTCTGTAACTTTTGAAAGTTTACTGTGCATACGGAAACATCCCTGAGCTCCCTGACCTCGGCAGGGTGGTGGATTTCCCCTCCTGGACAGTGGCGTTACTGTGTGGCCTTCTGGCAAGCATCTGTAGAATGGCTGGACCCCCAATGTACAGGGTTTGAAGATGACCACTGTGTCTGTGTGTGTAGACATCGACTGTATTAAATACCCCTCTCAATAGCCCCCCGTGTAACTCTAGATTGGGTCTGGATGTTGGGGGCCATTGGTGAACCCCTCTCACCAACAGCTTCAGAAGCATAAACAAGCATTTGCAATGCAATAGGTTTTGCATTTGCGAGAGTTTAAGCTACTAGCATTGCAAATAACAATGCCTTTTATTTGTTTTAAAAACCAAAACATAAATAAAAGACATTGTAATTTACAATGCGAATAGCTCAAACTCCTGTAAATGCGAGACCTATTGCATTGCAAATGCTTGTTCTGTACTTAGTTGTTAAACTGGTACAAATGAAGTGAAATATTTTGGCTCAGACAGTATTACCAAATGTAACAAGCAAATGTCCTGACCTGAAGTAACCCCAGAAATTTCCATCAGTATGCATTTATTCCACTATCAGCTAATAAAGTGACAGCCTAGGCGTTTATTTAAGGGCAAGGGCAAATCTCCAAATGGTCTAAGTAAAAAAAATGTTTTTAAAACTAGGTGAGGCCGGACCATCTGAACTCACTATTTCATTAAATTGCAATACTGTTTCCAAGGAAATAACTAACAAAATATTTGAAGAAAACTGAAATTTATTTGAAAACAACGTATTGTAACATTTCACAATTGTCAAGTGGAAATCAGTATGAAAAGCCAATGGGTTGCCACAAGGGCCGCCAGCCAAAGCTGCAATTATTCACTTTTTTTCAGTTTGATATAGCGCAAACTCAACCAGAAGCTACTGAAGCATTTTACATGAGGACTTTAATATAGGACTACGGAGCTGCCTTAAATAGCCTTATGGGACTCAATAATCGTGAATGAAAGCATGTGACTCAACGGGCTGGAGTCGTAACCAAAGGGCTCCCGGGGGAGAACGGTAGGGCTAATGGTGGACTTAGTCATTTGGCCAGGGACAATATGTTTGCGTCTTCCCTCTCCCTCCCCCAACCCTGACCAACAAAGAAAGGGGGTGGGCAGTGTTGAGAAAAGGGGACCCCCTGGGGGCAGGAGAGCGGTAAGGGCCAAACACCTCTGGTCAACTACCACGGGCAGATTAGCCAAGGCCACAGGCTGTATTCAAAATGACCAATAGGGTGCCAGAAGGCGGTCAGTACTCAACGTGCATTACGGCACTACCTGGGCACGCACAGTGAAGGTTTATCGCAAAGAAGGAGCAGACTTGGAGCTATGGTGAGCGGAGCGTCACCAGCCACACAACAACGCAGCCCAGCATGCCTGTTCAAAGGGTAGCTTGAAAGGGGACACACTACCTGTGATGCAGGAAAGGATACAAGCTGCCACGACCACAGGAGGCAGCCATTAGCCTACAGGTTGGTAGAGCCCTCGGCGCACTGCTGTGGCATTCTAAGGAAGGCACGAGCACAGACCCTGCCAGCAAGGGCCAAGACCATTTATTACAGGGACACCCAGGTCCGCACACCAGCCACAGAAGTGCCAGCGGAAGCAGATAGCGGTGCCCGTAAGATCTGAGGAGGGCGCTGCACACAGAGACAAACCGGACACAGACTCTGGTAGGCAGGCACACTGAAGGCAGCCACCACACATGGTAAATGGCTCGGCCCCACCAGGGATAGTAGCCAGCATTAAGAAGAACCAAGAACACAGGTTCCACACAGCATGGCCTGGGGGCCAGTCAGAAACAGATATCAGTGCCTGGGAGATCTGAGGAGGCCGCAGCTCCACCAGTAGAAACAGAAAGAAACCATCCACAGAGCAGTGCCTGGTGGCTTTTAGAATAGGGCACCGCTTCACAAGCAGGGCAGGAATGGCCCCATATACGGAGACCTCTGGGAAACAGGCTACGGAAGTCAAGCACACAGGCAGCAGCCACCATACAAGGCCAGACTCTTGTCCTAACAGGGTCAGGAATCAGCGTTAAGGGGACGAGCAGTCGCACTCAAAACGAGCGGCAGTGAAAGCGATAGCTATTGTAAAACAAGACGCCCGCGAGTGGTGCGCGCGTGCCACAGCGAGACATGTGCTTTCAATTATTCGCCCGTGTCTGGGCACGATAATTGAAAGCACATGACGGCCGGTGCTCGTAACAGACACCAATAGGCCGTGGGCAGAGCAATGCGCCCGCCTTAGGCCAATTGCGTGCTGTCTTTCATAAAAAAAGACGCACGCAAAGGCCAATAGCGGGCCATAAAAGGAAAAGTACACGCACGAGCGTGTGCGATTCCTAGGTCAGCTTCCAAACCCAGTTTTTCACCTACTAAATGTCTCGCGCTGCGCGAGCAGGGCTACACACTGCAACGCTAGGCACGAGACCTAAAACCGGCACTGTTCTTATTCAAGCCGCTAATAAGGACCTAGAACTATTCGACAATTACTTTCTCATTCTAAAAACCCACACCAACACTACACCCAGGGTCCTCCAGGATCTAACCATTCCCTCTGTCCCTACATCTTCTGAATCTCAGCGACCCTCACCCTTACCTAGAACCTTCGGAAGGATCCGCAACAACTCACCTCCCTCAGAACTCATACCTCTGACACCCTTAGCTAGAACCATCAACAGAAACAACAACGCCCCTCACTTCATACCCAATCTCAGTACCTCCTAATTTCCACATTACGCCACCACCCCTATCCCCACAACCCTCTTCCCTGCCACAACCCTCTCCCGTCCACCGGAGAAACTCACCACAACAAGGCAACTCTAACAAATCATTAAAAAAAAAAAAAGCATGCGCATACCCATCACATTCCTCTTTCCCAACCACTCAAACCTACCACACTGCCAGCACAGTCACCGAACCCCCAAACAATACCAGCCCCAACCCTCTCTGCTCACCGATCTTGCCTCCCCCTTCTCACCAATCTGAAATACTCACTCAAAACCCATACCAACCTCACTTCCCAGAACCTACAAAACGTTATCCTAGAAATTAGAAACATCCTACAACTTGCAGAAAACCCTCTCTAAACTCAATCATCTTCAAAACTCTATAGCCGCAGCTAACAGCGCTATAAATATTATCCCACTTCCTCTGACTATGCGACACCAACGCACACGCAAACTTCTAATTACTTAACGGACTGGGAAATCCAAAATTTACTACTTCGCTACGAAACTCCTACTTGCCCCATCACAAATAAGGAAGAATTCTCTATTCTCCCAATCCCCATCAACCCAAACAGAACTTCCCAACCGAATCACAGAACGATTAACCCGAATAACCTTCTAACAATATCCCCCACCCTCGAAAATCACGAGCCGCCTTTAGAGAATGCCTCAAACCAGATCCCCTGCCTTCTACTAAACTGCCGCTTGGCCCAAAAACACGCTTCTGACATCGCCGACCTCATCCTAAACCTGAAAATGGACATAAGCATCCTCACAGAATCTTGGCGCACGGAATCATCCTTGCCATGCCTAGACCTTCTAGTTCCCCCAAACTATAACATCATAAGACTAGACAGACCCCACAAAAAGGGCGGCAGCATCTCCTGCATACACCAATCCGACATCACCATCTTGACGTTTCACTCCAATCCCCTGGATTCTTGTGAATACCTAGGAATCTCCGTAAAATCCTCGGACAACCACTTCCACAAATTACACATACTCTACAATCCCCCAGGTAAGAACGCAGTATTCACAGACCAACTGATGGAAATTATCACAACGAACTTGTCTCCAATGACATTTTCTTTGGCTACTTCAATCTACACTAGGAAAAGCCCCTAGACAAGCAGGTCCACGCCCTCAAAACCTTCCTAGCAGACCACTCACTGACACAAGCCATCTCAAAGTCCACTCACTCCAAAGGTGCTACAATTGACTGAATAATCACCCAAGTAAAAATTATTGAATCTATCTCGATCACCCCTTGTGATTGGTCGGACCATTACCTTCCATATTCCTTCCACTAGAAAGAAAACTTACTCGCAGCAGGTCAAGCCTAAACACTGGATAAGAGACATGAAAAACCTCAACTGGAACAACCTAGCTTCCCACTGTGAGAAAGTTCTCACTCCTCCCAATAACATGTCAGACGTCAATGACCTCACTACATCCAAAATCTTCGACCAAGTTGCCCCACCAAAACTCAAAAGAATTCCGGACAAAGACAAAAACCCATGGTTCAACGGAGCTCTGAACGAAGAAAGGCGCAAACTAAGATTAACTGAACGCAAATGAAGACAACATCCCTCCCCCCTTCAACTCAAACTACTTAGGAAATCTAGAAAATCCTAAAATAAAATCATTCTACAATCAAAAAGACTACTTCAGATCAGAACTAGACAGTGCCAAAAACAGACCGAAGAAACTCTTTGAAATGCTAAAACAACAATCCAACAAATTGGCCAAAACCGCACTCTTAACTGCGAAATCACAGATTAGTAGTGAAGAATTTTCCTCATTCTTCACAGCAAAAACCATCTCCCTCCAACTCGAGCTTAGGGTGGTAGCTAGCAACTCAGCCACCTGAAAGAACACACAAGATGAAAATCCTACACAACTGGATCTACTTCTGCCCAAAAATAACTCACTGGTGTACCTTCAAACTTTACGATCTCGGTGACCTAACCAGAATATTAGCAGCTACCAAACCCAACAACCACTTCAATGACCCTGTCCCCTCTAACTGCCTACACCACATTCACCATATCATCTCCCCTCTCTGGACCAAAATCATCATTGCCTCATTAGCGCAAGGTCACATCCCGGACTGCCTAAAAACTGGTCAAGTCACCCCTATCCTAAAAAAGCTGACAGCAAACGCCTCCGACCCCAATAACTTCCTACCTATAACCAACATTCCCATGCTAGCCAAGGCCCTGGAAAAATGCGTTCAACAACTGAACCAACACATCACGGATTTCAAACTACAGAATGACTGCCAATCAGGCTTTAGACCCGGCCAAAGCACAGAAACAGCCATTCTGCATATAGTAGACAACACCCTCCTCGCTCTTGACCTGAATGGAACCTGCCTCCTAGTCCTGCTCGACCTCTCATCAGCCTTCGATACAGTCAATCACGACCAAATGCTAAGAAGACTGGAAAACAGGATGGGATTATCTGGCACAGCTCTTCAATGGTTCAAATCCTTTCTGGAAACCAGAACACAATCGTTCATGGTAAACAAAGATCTTTCATCCCGCCTCACCCCACCAACTTGGAGTACCACAAGGCTCAACCCTATCCCCCACGCTAATCAACCTATGTCGAACCACTAATCGAACTACTACAGCAAGCAAATATCTCCTACCACATGTCCGCAAACAACATTTAACTTTACATCAAGATCTCTTCCATTGAAGAGATAAAGATGATGAATCAAGCTCTCAAAGTCCGTCCACGGACCAACTTCCTCAAGCTAAACCCGCAAAAAAAAGAATTTCTCTTAATCTTCCCCTCCTAAAAGCTCGCTGGAAATAAAGGAATGGACCAAGATGATCACAACCCTGAATTGCACGCCAACTCTGGTGGACTCCACAAAATCGCTTGGAATTACACTAGATGATAAGAACCTCAATATGCAAACGCACATCAACCTGTTGGCCAAAAATGCCTGCTTTCACATCAGCTATCTCAGAAAAATCAAACCATTCATCGAGATCTGTGACCTCAAAACTGCAGTTCAGGCTTTAGTTATTTCAAGATTGGAGTACGGATGTACTACTCTTTCGGGGCTTCCCAAAATCTCAACAGCCCCTTTAAAATCCTGTCTCAATGCAGCAGCAAGACTCTTTAACAGGATCTAAGAAATTTGACCACATATCTCCACACCTGAAGGCGCTCAACTGGCTACCCTATGAAGCCAGAATCCAACTAAAGATGGCGTGCATCACTCATAAAGCTCTACACAGCACCCCCCCTGTATCTAGACCAAAAACGTACCTTATCAGGAGGAAACAGACACTCTAGGAGCGCCGACAATCTACTCCTGAAACCCTCTCGTTTCAGCTAGAAAAAAACTTCTGACAGAGCATTCACCGGAGCGGCACCAAGAATATGGAACTCGCTACCTCCACACATCAGGAAAATGTCATCTACACCACTATTCAAAAGGGAAGCAAAATCATTCCTGATGAGCAAATTCCTCCCTTAATTCCACAAGGTAGTGAACCAGTCTACGACTTCGAACTTGTTACCGCACTCCCCTTAATGACACCTTCGCCTCTAAGACTGACACGTACTCAAACTTGTTCCTACTGTTACATGCTCATTGCTCTACCTACCTAACCTTGTAAGAATTATTTTGATACTGTATCTGTTCTGTTGTTTTGCAAGATCCTCTATACTCACTCTACTTTCCTTGTAAAGTGCTCTGATACCCTACCCTGGATCTTGTTCACGCTATAGAAAACTCCTAGAGTGCCCTGTGAGCCACGGACTCTGGTACCCACACCTTCTGCCCTAGTTGGAACTACACCAATGCAGCCTTTTGGTCATACCAGAGCTTCTGGAGCTCTTGGCTGGCCTCAGGGTTTTTGGATGCTTTCTCCTCGTACACAGTCATCTTTGAACATTGGCCCAGCACATAGTCCACTATGTCTTGTTTAGGCTCTTTGAGAGGTATATCCCTGCCTTCCTCCCCTTTACACAATGGCCCCCTTTACAGAATTGACCTAACAGATTTTCAGAGGGGAAATCCATACTCCCTTCTATGGTACTTCTTTGTAGGTGAGAAGCAGGCATGGCAAAAGGACACCTAATCTCCTGAGTTTTTCACGGAGTCCCATAATGCCTTTCATGGTTTTGTTGAATCTCTCAACTGAAACATTGGGTTATGGATGATAAGGGGTAGTGAACTTAAGTCACACCAAATTTATTCCACATGGCCTTTAGGCAGCCAAACATGAAGTTACTACCTCTGTCTGACACCACTTCCTTAGGGAAGCCCACTCTTGTAAAGATACTCTAGAGGGCCCTGGTAACTGCAGAAGCAGTGACAGTCTTAAGTGGAATAGCTTATGGGTACCTGGTGGCATGATCCACTACCACTAGTTTAAATCTGTTACCTGATGCTGTTGGAGGGTCCAGAATGCCACCAATTTCAACCCCTACTCTTTCAAAGGGAACCTCAACCACTAGGAGTGGGATTAAGAGGGCCTTTGGGTGGTTACCTAGCTTACCACTGGCTTGACAGGTAACATAGGAATTACAATACTCCTTCACATTCTGGGACTTACTTGGCCAGTAGAAGTGGGTGACTAACCTACTCCAAGTTTTGTCCTGGCGAAGATGCCCAGCAAGGGGGATGCCATGAGCTAAAGTGAGTAAGAACTCTCTGTACTGCTGAGGCAGTACCACTCTCCTAGTGGCACCAGTGTTGGGGTCTCTGGCCTCAGTGTTAAGGAGTTCCTTCTCCCAATAGCTTCTGTGGGAGCCACTGACTTCTCCATTTTCCTGATCAGCAGCTTGCTGTCTCAGGCTCTCAGGAGTGGGGCAGGTTCTCTGTCCGTGGCACAGATCTTCCCTAGAGGGCCTCCCTGGGCCTAGGAGCTCTGCCGTGTAAGACCCCAGTTCCTGTGGCTCAATTCTCTCTGGGATTGACAGGTCTTCTCCCTGAGGAGAGGGGACCTGAGCTTGTGTCTGATTTGAAGTTGTTTTCCCAGACTTCTTGCCTTTTCTCTTGGAGGTTTGGGCCATTATTTCAGGCTCCAGCTCCTTTTTCACCCTGGGCTCTACACTGTGCTCTTGTTTTTACACACACCGATTCAGGTATAGCCAGCATGGCTTTTCCTTTCAACCTCAGCCCAAGCTTAGGACTCTAAATCATTTCCTAGCAGACACTCTACAGGAATTGCAGAAGATACCACCACATTCTTTTAGCCAGTAACCCCTCCCCATTCTAATTTCACCATTGCCATGGGATGGACCTTAGTCTGGTTGTTTGTCAGCATTGCTGACTGTGAAGATCCCACCAGTCAGATACTGTAGTGGAGATATCAGTTTCCATAGTAACACTTGCACCTGTATCCCTCAGTGCTACAACTCTAACCCAATTAATATCTGGCTGTTTTCTGTATTTCTCCAGATTACTGGGCCAGAAAGTCAGGACAGTAACATCCACTCCACTCCACCCCACCTTCAGAAGCTTGAGGTGCTTCAGCGTGCTCTCTAACATAGTCAGGGCACACCTGGGATCCCATCTGGAGACTTACCACTCCATTAGGTACTGCAGGAAAGAGAACTGGCACCGGTGACCTGGTTAGCAGGAACCTAGTGCACTTCAAGTCAGAATTGCATCGAATACCAGGCAAAAAGTGGGGGTGAGTATGTCAAAAAAGGGGAGGGGAGGATAAGATGATCGAGAGGCAGGGGTTTTCAAAGGTTCTTTAATGCCCAAATAGGCATTTACCACAAAGTAGGCACCTTTAACCTTGAAGCCTAGGTTGCACATCCCCAAAGATGATGGTAAGTAGACCGGAGAAGAAACTGATGAACACAGCATTTATGGACGCCAAACGTCCAGTCGCCACCAGATGAGTCAAGTGGTTGATGGAGAGCAAAGAAAAGTGTGGACTTCAGAAGCAATACGAGCAGCTTCCTCACCACCAATCCAAAATGAATGCCAGCCACCTTCAGTGCTGGATTTAGAAACCAAAAAGCAGTAATCATAAAAAAGTGTAAAATCTACAGCAAAACTGCATCAATTACAGAATTAAAAGCAATATCTAGAAGGAGTTGCATTCTTTTGTAGGGAATTCTGTTGAGGTGGGCTTTGCTTTTAGATTAGGTTTTACCCCTGGAGTCACCTTGCTGGGTGTTTAATGACCCTCGGTCTATGGTGCACAGAGTTAGATGAGGATCTTTCTAGTCATTGTCTCAATTATGTGTTGGTAGGCACAACCGTAATGAGGTCAGATCACGTGACTTGTGCAGACAGCTGGGAAAATTCCAGAATTTGCATTGCTAGTGCATAGCTCATAATGTGGGCAGCAGGCAATGTAACAACGCACAAACTGTTTAGGCTTTAGAACCATTCTGTGGTTGTCTAACTCATTACAGATTATTTTACTTAGCATGACAAAGCAGTATTCCAGTAGGTTGTTATAATAAAGTGCTGTGATTTAACTAGCATATTTTCACTTATCTTGAACAAAGAATGTAATTTTCATGAATCATTAGGCAACCTTTTTCTATTTTCTTGTACACACGGTGGTATGGGGAGGGGGTTTGTCTAATGTATTCTGTTGATGTTGCACATTGTTTGACGGAATCTCGATGCGCCGTTGCTTTTATATTAGTCACTGTTAGTCTAATGAATAGCTTTGTAGTTCTATAGTGTGCCTGATTACACTGGGAGAAGCAACTGTGTATTGTTGTTGTAGTGTCTGTTTTTTAAATTTCTTTCAGTAACATCTTCAAGCACTCATTGATCATAGTCGTTGGGACTGGTGTCATTGATTTTGGTGAGGCATATCTGGGCAGTTATAACTCTGATAAAGTTCGGCCTCCTGTAAACTGCTAGGTGTTCAGTCTTGTGGGAGGAAATTACACAGGCAATGCAATCCTTCAAATTGTAAATGCACAGATTTTAGTCATTTAGATAGGTCAAACATTTAGTTAAGATCATTATTTAAGACATTTTATATAACATACACACTAAGCATAGTGTAGCTACATATTCAATGCAGAACATCTATTGAAAGAATAACATTAATATTAGTGTTTTACAAGCTGAATCAAACAAAGGAGCATTGCAGTCGTATCAAATAAAAGGAACCAGAAACTTTGGAATGTGCTAAGAATTAGAAAAATAAGAGTGGCTGAAAGAGGGAGGCAGGCAGGAAAGGGAAAACCAATGAGTAGTAGGAAAAAGAGCGAAGGAGGAGGGTTAGCTGTGTGTACCAAGAGGAAGGACTATTCATCCAGTTATGAAGGGGTGAGGAATACAGCTTCAAAAAAGCGTGATAGGTGAGGGCATGAGGATTGAAATTGGTTGTGAAAGGACTTTGGAGATGGATTATCAGTTGGCTGGAAGACTAATATAGGTAATTCTGTTGGATACTTGTAATCACAGGTCCCTCACCTTAAGAATGTTTCCCCTACACCAAACTTGAGCTGGGGACGTTTCATAGTAGTACTCCCACACACTCCTAGGTGGCGCCGTACGGCTCCCCTCTGCTTCATACAGCTCAGGAAGTGACGCAGTAAAGCTTCATACAAGCAGCACCCCTGCACATCCGCATCTCTTCCTTTCTTTTCGCCCCTTCGAATGCAGGGTCCAGAGCAGCGCTCCCACTTTTGTCTGTCTTATGATGACAGCCAAAATGTTATCCAGTGTGCAAGAAAGCAATGTCCCCTCTAAGCTACACACTTCAAACAATGCAGTGGCTCCTCAAAACAGGTATCGGTCATGGATCCACGCAAGGTGTTGTGGAAAGAGTGTGCTTTCATGCACCCGAAGGAGTTACGAGACCGCGATATAATTTCTTTTCTTTCCGCATCAGTCAGTGCAGATTCGAAGAAGAGCTACCCCCCCCCCCCCCCCCCCCCCCCCCCAGTATTTCTTGGCAGACCCTTTTCAGCTCGTTGGCAATGATTTGTTTCAAGGCTTTGTCTCCTGGCGTGAAGGATGTTCTCCAGAAAGGCATATTTTAAGCCATGGAGTGCCTGTCCTCCAACAGATGTTGGTGACGGACCCGCATTTGATGATGCCAAGACATGCAAGGATTGCCGTGCAATCCATCCTAAGGCTCTGAAGGAGCACTCCCTCAAGCTCTTTGTCCCCTGATGTCGATTGTCTTCACGTTGCTCCAGATCTCAGTCAAGAGGAAGGTCCCGAGATAGTTTGCAGATTCTTACCCGGCGATAGTCATCCCACTCCAAATCGTTGGGTAAATCCCACAAAAAAGTAATTGTAGAGATCTTCGACTTCACCGTGCATGTCTTCAGATGAGCCACGGTGTCGTCGGTACTTGAGGCCTAGCTCTGTGTTGGAGCCCGCACCTGGGTTGCCTCTGCTCCTCCCTGAATGAGGGAGCCAGAGCGACCCCTGCCCTGCAAAAGGAATTTCGCCGTACCCTTATATCTACCAGTCTCTAAAAGATCCTGAGGCCAACTGGTTTGAGGAGCTGGCAGATGCCAGTAGACTGGACTCCTCCCCAGACATTGGCCTGATCTCTCGCCCTAACATGGCTACCGAGGAGGGTGCCTGTTCTGCAGTGGTGGTGCAGAGGGTGTTGAGGTTCTGGACCTTACGCCGCCCTCCGTGGCATTCAAGACAAATGTCTTGACCAAGGTGCTTCAGCCAGGAGTTGTCCCGACAATCATTACTACTTTCAATGAAGCCCTTACCGACGTCCTACTTGGAGACTGGTCCATGACCTGCAGAGGGGCTCCTGTGTATAGGACAGTACCCCACTTCAGGGGAACCCAGTTTCCTCACAATGCACCCCAGCCTGGAAGCTTGGTGGCCTAAGCCTCCAAAGTCAAACACAGCGCATTCCCTACCACTTCACCGGACAGGGAATCCAAAAGGGAGGAAGATGTTCCCTTTCGCCAGACTATCACTGCGGATGGGGAACACCGCGTGCCTCATATGCTGATACTCTTATACCATCTGGGACTCTGTTGTGCAAGGTCTGCTCATGGCCTGAGCTATATTCTCTCAAGCAATTGCTGATGGGAGGGATACATCCTAATTCACCATTAAATGTGGACTGGACACAACAGACTCCCTGGGCAGAGCGATTTAATCGCCGCTGGCCTTTAGATGTCACACCTGTTTTAGAGCCATTGACTTTTCGGGGGATGTCTTGGCCTCACTCGTGGACATTCCCCTTGATGGCTTCCTTATGTTCGGAGAGAAGGCGGACTCTGTGGTGGAAGCGGCTTTCAACCACGTCTTTCCACACCAAGCCACCATGGCCAACAAATCGCACAATCTGTTTGTGGCTGGGGGCGTACTTCCTACAGACCCCGAAAAACAGCCAGCCAGAATCGAGCCAGTCCACCCCATGCCCCCTATCCAGCAGCTGCCGCCTCTACACCCCTTTAGCATGCCCTCCAACCACCATGCTGAATTTTGCAATTAATAGATGTGGGTTTTTAATAATTTGGGAGTCCTGTAGCTTCTTTTCAGTATTCCCAAGATCATGTATCCTACAGTAACTTAGTGTTGCAATTAATTTGTGGAACAGAATTAATTTTAAAATAATACAGGGCTTTTCAGATTTTTATGCATAATGTTCTACACAAGTGAGTCCCATGAACTCTGTGATGAATATATTGTTTCCAAATGCGGCTCTCGCTCAGAGATGCTTTTTGACGAGAGTGAAGCTCTGGCCTCCTGTTTGCCTTTCCGCTCATACCACTCCTGCCCAGAGTTCTCAATAAGATCAGAAATGAACAAGCCCAAGCCATTCTTGTGGCTCCGGATTTGGCACGGAGGGTCTGGTTTCCCAAGCTGCTGAGCATGATCACGGGTCCTCCGATAGGGCTGCCTTTTCAGGAGGATCTTTTTTCGCAGAAGCACAGTAGGGTCTGCACCTGCAAACGCTTACCTTCATGCATGTAGATTGAATGGCGATAGTGGACAGCTTTTGACCTTCCTCCCGAAGTCTGCAATGCTATCTTGGCATGCAGGCGTCCCTACACCAAGACGGTATATGCTTGACGTTGGAGCAAGTTTGTGGTATGGTGTACAGATAAACAAGTTGACCCTCTATCTGCAACCCTTTCCCAGGTTCTTTTGTTTATTCTTACCCTGGCCCAGCAGGGCTCTGCTTTGGGCACATTGTAAAGGTACCTACCTTCTCAGCATTTCTGTGGTTGACAAATCAGCCATCCTTTTTCAAATCCCCCTATGTAAATAGACTGAAGACCTTTTGGAAACCTATGTTTCCACCAGCACCTTTAATTATGCCGCAGAGGGACCGCAACCTAGTTCTCACATGTGCGTTCCCTTCGAGGAACTACACAATAGTTCTCACTGGCTTTCAAAACGGCTTTCCTAGAGGCAATAACATCTACCCGGAGGGTCAGTGAGCTATAGGCACTGTCTGCAAATCCATTGTACCTCAACATCTACCCAGACAAACGGGTCCTTTGACTCAGAGCATCCTTTCTTCTGAAGTTGGTAACACACTTAAATGTAGGCCAGTCCGTCACTCTGCATACCTTCTATGCTTCTCACCTGTCTAAAGAAGAGGAGACCCTTCATCGACTGGACCCTAAAAGAGTGCTGTCCTTCTTCTTTAACGGTGCAGAAGAGTTCCTGGTGGAGGAATCGCTGTTTGTGGGGTACGTAGGAGCAAAGAAAGGAATGGCTGTGCAGAAATGTACCATCTTACAATGGCTAGTGCTCTACATCACGATCTGCTATGCATTGGGGAACAAAGCAACCCCCAAGGGTTTGCAGGCTCATTCCACCAGAGCCAAGGGTGCGACCACTGCGTTATCTCGCGGAGTTCCTGTTCTGGATATGTCAGGCAGCAACGTGGGCTTCCCTGCACACATTTACGAAACACTAATGCCTGGACAGTCAGATTCTAGTTTAAACCATATTGCATTTCCTCCCCTGGGGATTTATACCTTGGGTATCTATTCTAAGTAAGGAATCTACGTCAAGAAGGCTTGATCAGATGAACAAGTTACTTACCTTTGGTAACACCTTATCTGGTAGAGACTCTACCTAACCACAGATTCCTTACCGACCTACTTATCCTCCCTGCTCTGTGTATTAATTTTAGAGTTAAGGACTGTTTCCCCTTTAAGGACCCTAGTTTAACGCACTAGTGGTCATTGGTCTTCGCAGCTCCACGCTTCTGGTGTGGAAAGTCACAAGAAAAAACTGAAGTCGGCGCCCTGGGGTGGAGCCTATATAGGCACTGCACATGTCACTTCTGGCACGGATGATGCCACATGGAGCCAAACGATGCCACCTACCGACAAGCAGGTGTTCTGCTCACCCAAAAAATTTCAAGATCCAGTCTGACGCCTGGGGAATGTTCTATGTTAACGAATCTGCAGCTAGATAGTCTCTACCAGGTAAGGCATTACCAAAGTTAAGTAACTTTTTCATCTGAACCCTTTGGAGCTGTTACATGTACTGCACAGACTCTGGAGGTGACTTCCACTCTGGCTCCAAAAACTGTCAGTTCCTCTTCAAACAGATAATCTGGTGCTGACTCTGATGTTGAACCCCGTACCCGCAACTACTCTACCCAAACCGAGTTCACTTTCTAAATCCATTTCAGGGTCGCCATGCATCGTAAATCTGAATCTATGCTTCCACTACATCAGAGGCTCCTTTATCTAGATATAGATGGTGAGGATGGGTGGGATTTAAACAGTCATTATGATTAGCTCTACATGGACGTACAGAGGAGAGTGCTTCCTTTGCTGTGGTAATTCAACATGCAACTGAGGTACTGGACCTACAGCTGCTTTCTGCACAAGCTAAGACAAATGTCCATGCAGATGTTTTGCTTCTTGGGCCAACCCCATCTGAGCTTCCATTCATTGAAACTCTTATGAGCACTTCTAAGCACCTGTGAATATACAAGGAGGCCAGACGCCACAGACCATCATCTGTCAACCCTCATTTTCTTACACAATATCTTACTCCAGAAAAGTCTGGCGGTCTAGGCTTCCACCATTAGGGTAAGCTCAAACTTATTACCTATGAACCCCTCCACCACCAAAACAAGGAGTCTGAGGATTGAGGCCTTTGGAAAACTGAAGTTCTCTTTGTGTAGCCAAGCATTGTGGACAGTCAATGCTGGGTGTTTACTGAGGTGATATATGCATGCCTTCTGGGACATGGCCAGTGATATCTTGCTGGCAGTCCCCGAAGGACTTAAAACCTCCTTGGCTCAGACCATTCTAGATTTGGCCAAACTGTCTGGGATGACCGGTTAGCACCAGTATAGTGCTCCATTGCCATGCGTGGATGCAACCCATGGGTTTCTCAGGAGACATACAGGTCTGCCCAATGGCTGTGTTTTCCGATGGCTCATGGCTTTTCGACAAGAAGGCTGATTCTGCCTTAGAGCACTAGGAAACTAGGACCATGGCACGGTGCCCTGGGTCTTTCAGCCCTACAGAAGCCGTTTTCTCATCAGTTAAAGAAATTTGTAGGCTAATCCAGGGGTTGGTGTACAAGCAGCGCCAGTCGTTCTAGCTCCCACGGCAATCACTACAATGTTTTCCAGGCCAGAGATGTGGATCTTGGTAGGTAATGCGCTGGTCACCAAGGGCAACAATCCTCCCTGTCCCCCCTCTCTTGCAGCAACAGCCTCCAAGCCGCTTTAGCTTACCATTTGTGGCACCCGCACCCTATGGGAGTCAGAATCCAGTACTTTCTCAGAGGATGGCGATCCAACACATCTGATAGATGGGTCCTCCAGATTGTTCAGCATGGCTATACCCTAATGTTTCTTTCTGGCATGCTGCTCATCAGAGAGTCTCTCAGAGAAGTGCCTGTCGATTCTAATGCATGAGGTGCATGTTTTACTCTCCAAAGGATCCATCAAGCTGGTTTTGGACTGTAAAATAGTGGCACACTGTAACACTCTCTATTTTCTTCTGCTTAAGAAGGATCAGGCTTCACCCTATCTTGTGTCGTCATCCTGTGAATGCCTCTGTACGAAAGGTAAAATTTGAAATGAGTTCAATTCAAAATGTTCACGCTGCCACAGGTTCGGTCTGCTCTAGAACTGGCTGAATGGATGTTGGCCTTGGACCCATCCTGCAGTCCTACAGACTGTATCTGCGGTTCATGGTAGGCCTGGAACGTTTTCAGTTTGTTGTGCTCCCCTTCATCTTCACCAGCGCCCCTCGGGTGTTTACAAAAGTGATGGTGGTGATTGCGGTCCACCTTCTGAGGTTGAGAATACCAGCCTTTCCCTACATCGAAGACTGACTGTTGAAGGTGGGATTGCCTCTGGACAATGCTGAACTTACTGACATTGTTTGTTACAATTTTGGCTAGTTGATCGAGAACACAGACTCCTTCGCAGAGGCTTCCCTTTATAGGAGCTGCCTTGAACACTGCAGGTCAGTGCCTTCCCTCAGTCGCAACATTCCCCAGGACTCCTGTAAAACAGTAGTAACAGCATTGGCCTTATCTAGGCTAGATTATGGGAATGAGCTGTATGCTGGGATACAGAGACAATATCTAGCAAAACTCCAGCGCTTACAGAACGCTGCAGCAAGGCTGGTGCTGAACATTCCAAAATCTGAGCCAGTAGCCCATAGATTAGGAGCCCTCCATTGGCTACCTATTGGAAAGAGAATAAAGTTTAAGTCAGTTTGTCTGGTTTCTAAAGCCCTCCATGGGTCAGGATCCCATTTATTAAAAACACATTTGAAACAATATGAGCCTTCCAGAAACCTGAGATCGAGCCAGGCAAAGCTGATTCAGGTTCCCAAATTTAAGCAAGTTAGGTTGGGGGCGGGGGGGAGCTTCCTGCTTCAGGCAGCCAAGACCTGGAACCTTCTCCCTATTACAATCAAAAACAGCACATCTCTGCTCACATTCAGGAAAGAGGTAAAATCCTGGCTGTTTACTTCTTAGGTAGAGCACTATCACCTGGCAGACCTTGACATTACATCGACTTAGCGCCAAGACGCCCATGGACAATCGTGCGCGTTATAAATTCACAAACCAAATCAACAGGACATTTGGGCTATAATCCCTTTGTTTTTACCTCAGTGAGAGCCACTCTGAGGTTTCTTGATCTGTTACCCTCCTGTATCCTGCTTGGCCACTGGACAAGGTGGCATATGTGGGCTTTGCAGGGGAATTGACCGTCACAATGAACCCATAAATAAGTATACCGAATCCAGATGTCGGACGAGATTGCAAGAGACCTGCAGTCGGGGCTGCTTGACCACTATTGGACCTGTGGCAGACCCTTCTCCGTTACCCAACCAAACCTGATGGTGGTAACGGATGCAACACTTTTAGGAGATCTGGGGCAGGAGGAGGTCAGAGGACTCTGGTCTCCAGCAGAAACCTAGCACCATAGCGGTCTGTTGGAGTTGTTGACCATTTATCTGGTGCTGAAGGCCTTCCTGCCATTCATCAAGGAGCGGTTAGTGCAAGATCTCACGGACAAAGCAACTGCCATGTGGTACTTCAACAAGCAGAGCGGAGAAAGGTCCTGTGCTAAGAGGCTCTGTGCCTCTAGTTAGAACATCATAGCATCTCCCTGATTGTAAAACACCTGATGAGATCCTTTGACCCCAGGGTGGATCACGAGCGGCAGCTCCCCCCTTGGTGTCCCAGGGCATCTTGCGACAGCTGAAACATCTGGCTGAATCTTTTCGTTACCGTCGAGTTGGAGTTCTTGTGAAAACTCTTGCTCTGATAAGCATTTCAGCTGGAGTGGAACACAGGACTCCTACACACCTTCCTTCTTGTGCTAAAGAAGATAGGGAATGACTGGGCCCGAGTTGTCCTTGTAGCTCCAGATTGGACTAGGAGAGTCTGCTACCTGGAACTTCTGTGCATGAGCGTCTGTCCCCTGATTTAGACTACCTTTTCAGGAGGATCTTCTATTGCAGCAGCTGGGAGGGTTCCGCACCCGAGGCTGTGCAGTCTACACCGCCATGTGATTGCTTGCAATCTACCACCTGGTTGCTGTTTTTGCTATTAGATGTCCATACACGAAGTCTATTTAATCTGGTTGCTGTAACTAATTTGTAACCTGGTGTAAGCCGCACGACTCCGTGTATGGCGTTAAGAAGGACTGCTTTTGAGTTTTCTGGATTTTGTCTGGCATCTAGGGAAATTCAGAATGTGAGTAGTTGCGATTAGATAGAATTTCCACCAGAAAGAGTGTTACTAAAGGGAGGTAATTTGTTCTGTGGGAAGATATCCCAAACGCTTTATGAAAGATAGCCTGTACTAAAGACAAGACCGTATCTATGCACTCTAATTCAAGGCTGATACAATTCAGTTACTTTAACCTGCTTGTAGCCCCCACTCCAGTGACGACGAATAGAATAGATGTGAAAAAGTGTAATGATAATTTAGCAGCTCCATCCAGACATGTTTCACTTCTATTACCTGGTTTCAATGTATTCTTGTCATTCAGGTGACACTCCCTGCTGAATTTCAGAGCTGTTACTGGGTAAATGCTTTAGTGTCACCTAAGACAGAGACCCTAAACCAATTCAACCAACCCACACGTCTGATGTTGGTAGCCTCCCGACCCCCTTTCCCTATGTCCTGACTGGGATGGCCACCTATTCATATTTATTATTGTGTAGCATAAGTGTACCAATTGAAGCTACCTATGTCCCTATGCACACTCAAATGCCCATCTACAGCCTGTCATCTTAATCTATGTATTTGCTTATTTTTTGTCTGTTCTTTTTTTATTTCTTCACACCAGGTTTATTCTGCAGTCACTTTTCATTGAAAACTTCGAAGAATGGGTCACTCGCCTTTATCTATGCGGTCACTCCTCTAACCCATCCTCGGCTCACTCTCAAACTTTCCCTCCCTTAAAACCCCTCCACAAATTTGCTGATCAATGAAGAAACACTTTCTCTTAGAAAATAGCCAGACCTTTGTAGATATTTCTTTCTTGAATGCAGATTTATATTGGTTATGCTTGCAGATACATTTTATTTTTGGGGAAATTAACTTAACCAGTAAACAGTTGCTACTGTAGGACGTTATCTAAAAGAGACAAGCCTTGATTTCTCCTTTACTCACACTTTCACGTCTTCTGTATCGTCCTGGTTGGCTAGATGTGGATGACAAATATACCATCTACTGACATCCACAACACACAATAATGTGGTATTTACTCATCACAATTGCTTTTATTAATAAAAAAAATTGTATTCAGTATTTATCTTTTGACGAAAGCAAAAGAGGCCACCTTTGGAAAAAGTAATACATTGTGTTTATTTCTTGCAGTGGCTATGAATCTGTAAAATCCCAATGTAAAGAAAGTGTGGATTACCTTTAGCAACATGATCTTGGCGGTTCCTGCAATGTGAGCATCCTGTTGTATGTATTCTTTTCTTTTCTTTTTTTAATAACGAAGAGAAGTCTGATGGCTTAAACAGTGAAAATAAAGGCAGGGCACTTTGCAATACAAATATATTGATCAGAGAACACTGATTTGCTGGTGATGTTTCAAAGCTTACAGTTGGCTACATTTTTCGTGCAAACATTTTTCATATGGAACTAAAGTGGGTGGACAAAAGCTTAGGAGACAACCACCAGAAGCAAACACAGGAATCTGGCGAGGCAGTCGTAGGGAAAAAGTGAACAAAAAAAGTAACAAGGGTACCAATATTTGGTAACAAAGGAGTGATGGTGAGGAAGGAGCAGTTCGTCCTGATTTAAAATCAAGTGGGTGTGAAAATAAATAAGGGAGGAAATCAATGTAGAATTGATTTGTAGCTTCAGTTATTGCACATAGACATTATCACAAGACACAGTGTAATGTGTAATTAGAGCAACTGTAAATGCCGAAATAGAATTAAAAATGGCAGTTACTTTAGTGTAGTAGCTCGATTGGTCATGCTTTCTACGTCTTACTATTTTGTTTCTTTGCTGCCAAACTTTATAAAATATACTTTGCACCCATATGTTACTGCTTTCTCCTTTAAAAATCCTTTAGCTTGTGTAGATGTGTCTTGTATTCTAGTTCTTGTAGAGGCTCTATTCACTTGGGACACAGTTGAAACAAACTGTTTGTTTGTACATGCAGGGTTGTATATGTGATGGTTAAAAAGGTTTGCATTAGCTCTTGGACCCAAACTTGTCACAGTGAACATTCTGGAGGGGAGTTCTGATAGCTAGTAGCAGCACAGACGTTAAATAGGTTAAGTTAATCCTCTACCACAATGTGAGTTGTGGATAGTTATTTGTTCTGTAATGAGCTACATAACTTGTATGTCAACGGCACTAACTTGACAGTTGAGTAAATTTGAAATATTCTGTAACCCATGGACCAGAATAAAGCTGCTGAGCTCCACATTATGCAAGGCATACCGGTTGCTTTCTTTATGAAAAAAACATTTATATAATCCGAAACCAGTATCCCACTGCTTCTGTGCACATGTTACATTCTCCAGGTCCTTCCTGGGTTTGTGCTAATGCTGTGCAATGGTGTTTTGCAAATATTTTAGCTGTGGTATAGTATTTATCACATTCTAATTTTGTTTGGAATCTTGTATAGGAAATTGTGAGGCTTGAATTAAACTAGGTAGCAGTACATGACTGTACTGTGCCATGTGCAACGGCTATGAATGCCTGACTGGTTTACTTGAATATGTGAAGTGGGAGGTACACAGGCTGCCTAAAGGTCTCCAGGAGGCAACATTAATTTCACAATCTCCTCGCTTTCTAATTGGTACTCATTGACCAACGTCAGTTGGCAGAATATGGTTAGTAGTGCACATTCAATGAAGTCTTGCTACGGTGGTGATCTGCAGATCTTGCTGACCATCCCCCGTGCAATGGAAATTGTCACAGGCAATAGACTAACACCTCTGTGAGAGGCCCTGTGGGCCCCTATTTTCTGACAGTATAGGGATTGGTGATGTGGACAGCAGGTGAGCCTAATGTGCTTCTCATGTTGGGCATATTCTTTTCTGCTGAGCAGTCCTGGGCAAAGGTAAACAGCGAAGCACTGATGACTTGATTGATTGGAGGTATGAAGCCATTAATATTGGGAGTAAAAAGCCTCCTGAATGGAGAAGGTCTAAGCTGGACATTAATGTTGTGGTTTCAATAGCAAACTTGTATTCTATATTTATTTCATTACAGTCTAAATGCCAGACAAGAAAATGCCATGGAACAAACAGTCTGTTTTCACATGGAACACTTACATAAACACACAGACCAGGACTGCTGTATGTGCCCTGTGCAGCTTCCTGGGTTGGCATGCAGGCAGCAAGGCCTACATTGTAGCACAGAATGCAATCTATTGAACGTAGTGCCCAGACAACCTTAAACTAGAGGAATGCCACACTCAGTAGCACTCCTTGTATTGTGATCCCCTGGCTTCTGAGTGTAAAATATGCCACCTGAAATACAAGTTACGCAGGTGGATTTACGAAGGAGGGGGGGTGGTCTGTTTGCGTGTGTGGAGGATTTTAAAATTCTCATACTGTCTGTCCACCTTAAAAGGAAACAAGTAGCCCTGCAAAGTTTGATGTACTTAACAGTCTGTATGGCCTTTGTCCATCTGCACCTTTTGAGACAGCAACCCCTGGAACAAATCCACCAAACCAGCACACTGAAAAGATCTGGTGTTGCTCAACCAGAAAACATTCAGAAAAGGACCCCCAACTATTTAAAGAGTTGGCGAATTGTGTTTGGTTTGTTCAGTTTTAGAAAAACTGTCATCATTTTAGTATGAAGCACCTAAGCAAAATACAGGATGCTCAGAATGTTTGCCAATCGTGAAAGGAAACTTATGAGTAGAATAAAGTGGTTATCGCAGATTTGCACAGTGCAACTTTCACAAAAAGTTACACACTTTTCGAACTTGCAAAAACAGGTTCACCAATTTAACTTAAAAACAAGCACTCACTACTACTAGCATACAGTCCTGCAGTATGCAGCATGGTTATTCTTATTCTGATACAGTTTGCCTCTAGCCCAGGAAGTAGTGCTCAGAGCTCCCAAACACAAAGCTCACAAGTTTCAACTTAGCTCTGGGCTTCAAACCAAGACCATTATAAAACAAAACAAGATGCCAAGAAACATAAAAGATGTTCTAGGAACGCGTTACTTAAATTATCGACCTGTATTACTTGGTGCAAGAGCATATCAGGCCAGTAGCAACACAACATACCCCATAATGCTGAACCTCAATAGAGTAGCAGTGGCCCCTTATTTCGAAGTGCTGTTTATTTTGGAGGAACAAAAGGCAGAACCTGGACCGATCTGTGTACCGCACCGCAGACAGGATGATAACCAGAAAGCTGTTGCCTTTAATATTTCTTTAATGGTTGGGGATGGACTTGAATCACTCATCATTCATGTTAGATGTACTATGATAAAGGTTTTTATTAAAGTGAATTGTTAGAATACCCAACTTGACATTCATATTTATTCTTAAGAGCAACTTTAAAAGGAATGATATGATAAATGTTTCATATGCTACCAATTGTCTTAGCCGCTACTTGCATCTCCAGATAGGCCTTGTACTCTGCATCTTCAAAGCAGGCATGTTTATAAGGTATGTCTTTCTTGGGAGTAAATCTGGTAGGACTGCTATTAGGAATGTGGGGTTAACACCCTAGAGCACTGCTAACATGAGCAGAATTATAGTACTGAGTGCGAGATGATGGCATGCTATGTACGTCAAGAGTTTGGTTGGCCAGAATTGAGACCGGTGTTGCAGCGCAACTGGGCCTGTCGAGGCAGAATGCCAATGAGGTGGACTTAGTGGGTCACAGCATTTGCGCCTCTTCCTATTCCTCCTTCGCTCTTCTGAATTAGGAGGTGACATCGACAACTTTGAAGTATTATTCAACACTTGTTTATGCAAACTGGCTTTTCAAGTAACAACCTTACTGATCCTCCTTAAAACCGTGGTGTGGTAAAAGACGGTCCCAGTTACAGGTCTATTAGATTTTATACAGTGACCCTCACCCATTAGGTGCAGTCTTACTTTAACCCTAAATGTGAATTGTTGTCCGCAACCAGTCATGCACATAAGCATATCATTGGGAGAGTGAAGGTGTTAATAATTCAGAGAGATGTTCCAAGAAGACTCATTAGGGCTTCACTTTCTCTAAGCGGTCATCTAAGGGACTTCTGTTGTTCAATGCAGTTGCTTCTTGGCTGGTAGTTGGATTAGTGAGCTCTGTACCTGTCCATCAAATGGAGGACCAAAGTGTAAAGGAACTCACTTTTATTGCTTCAAGATTACCACCCACTCTTGAGTGCACCCGGTCTTCGGAATGACTATCAACGGCATTCACCAGCCATTTCCATTTAGGCCACTTTGCCTCAGTCAGTGACCAAGGATTATCAGGAGAAAGTGGAAGCCTTCCTCTTGGGGGACCATGGAGCTTTGTCCTCCAAGAGGAAGCAGTGATGCTTTATATTGAAAAACAATGGGGATGGGCTCTAGTTGTGATTTATAGGATCTGAATGAAACGCACTGTATTTTACAGTTTGAGGCCTAACCTGACCCAGGTACCGGCTGCAGTCCAGGACTGCTTTTTAGGTCAAATCCTACCAGACTGTGCAGCTGTCTGGTTTGCTAACGAAAGCTTGGACATTCAGAGAGCTCCACTGGGAATGCATTCCACCCATTGCTTACCATTCGCTTTGTAGTTTTTAACTCACATTTGCTTGCCTTGCATTTTCTGTCTTTGTTTTAGGCTGTCCACCTGTAGTTTGTCCCTTCCATTGCCCAAACTCTATTTACTGTAATCTTCCACTAGTACTTGATTTCTGTAAACCGGCCTTTAAACCTTGTTCTTATCTTGTCACATTTGCTCTGCATTCAAAGAAGTAGGTCAAATGTCAGGCTCTGTCTTCCAAGGAGCTCGGTGTTTACTTTTCTTTCTCTGACTTCAAAGTGAGAGGATTTATGTGATCATTCTGACTAATGGGGTGTAGTTGAAGAAGGCTGTACGATGTTGTTTTTTTTCCCTCTAGCTCACAGCAAAATGTAAATGTCTGTAAATATAGTATGGCGATATTTCCGAATATATCCGAATTAGACGAGCACAAATGAGCAAATTTCTTTGGTAATTCTGAAGTGTGGTGGAAACAAATATATTTTAATATGATCAAAACAATCAGTACACTAGGTGATACATTTCCACACATTACTGTTTGTGCACTGTATACTTCTATCAGTAAAACTGTATGTCTGTGCAAATGTAATGATAATTTCAATTGATGATCTATTTTCTGTAATGGCATTACTCTACCACATCATGCATACTTCACCATACTCCACTCCACGCCACTCTACTCTGCACAACTCTGCGCTTTGTCAATGCATTCTACCCCACACTACTCTTACTATGCACCACTGGTGAGAAAGTGTCCTCTTTCTGCATGGTTGGCCCATTTTTTGCTTAATTGCTGATGTGCTTTGACTGAATGTGCCCTGGGCTCCTGCTAATCAGGTACCTAGGGCCTATGTTCTTTCCCTAAAACTACATTGCAGCCTTAACCCAATTGGCATCTCTGGCCTCAGGTCAGCCCCCTGGTAAATGGTACGACAGGTACCTAGGGCACTGTGTCCAGAGAAGGACCCTAAGGGCTGCAGCACTTATTGTGCCATCCTTGAAGGTCCAGTACCCTTACACTTGCACACTGCCTTTGCAGGCTGCATGTTTTGGAACAGAGCAAAGTGAAGATTCGACATGGCACACATCTGTGTGTGCCATGCCTACAACCCACTGCCCTGGCATAGATCAGTCACCCCTCTAGCTGGGTGCACTATACCAGTGGTGAGGGTACAGGTGCATGTGCCCTGTACCCCCACAATTTCTAAGGCCATTCTTAGACATTGTAAGTGCAGTGCTGCCATTTAGAGTATATGGTGCTGGGAGTTTGTCATTACAAATTCCACAGCACCATAATGGCTACACTGAAAACTAAGAAGTTTGGTATCAAACTTCTCAGCACATTAAACCCACACTGATGCCAGTGTGGGATGTAATGAAAAATGGACGCAGAGGGCATCTTAGAGATGCCCCTTGAAAACTAACCCACTTCTAGTGTCCAGGCTGAGTAGCTGCTTTCAGCTGCCACCACCAGACATGTTTCTGGACCCTGGGTCGAGAGCCTGCTGCTCTCTGGGGCCTGAAACAATGCACATCTTGGGACGAGGTGCCAAGCCTCCTCCTCCCTGGATGAGCAGGGTTCACGAAGGGGAAGCTTCAAAGGCTTGCTGCCTTGATGAGCTTCCCCAGGCCACTTGCTGCTTTCAGAAACTGGTCTCCACTGGTTCTGATCCCCACTTTGGGCAGGAGAACCGGCGGGAAAAACAAGTGAGGAAGAGACGTGTGCTCACCTCTGACAACTCCACCCCTCAGGTGGGGGAGGCGAGCTGAAGCACAACTCTCAGTCCCCGCCATCTTGCAGATGGGGGGGGACGCAGCCAACCACGGACAGGCTCGTGCCCCTATCCCACTGGAGGGTGGCCTAATAGGAGTGTACCCACCCCAGGGAGGGACCCATTGGTCTCTACCTTTTACCCATCGGTAATGCCCCATAATCTAGTATTTAGGGGCACCCCTGAACCATGCCTACTCAGACAAGAACCTCCAACAAGAAAAGAAGTACCGAATAGCCGTGCCGAAGCAAACAAGAGGAAGACTCCCACAGACTTGGCCCCAGCCCTACCGGCCTGTCTCCACCTCAAACCTGCTCTTGCGAATTCTCGGTGTGTCCTGCAGCAAGCCACCTCGAAAACCCCGAAGGACCTGCCTGCCTTCAACCACAAAGACTTTGTCTCACGTGAACACCAGATCAGTTCATCTGCAACTTCTGGCTCTGGCCGGACACCACAAATTCGCCCCACTCTGCACCCGCCGTCCACGGCCCGAGCTCGAGTGGGCAAACACCACGAGGAGGTCCCCCGGCGATCCTGACCCAAGATCTGGCGACCCCTGACATGCCTCAAGTCTCCAGCCAACGCCTGCAGCCTAAATGCAGAAGGTCCCCCCAACCGCGACCAGGAGCTGGTAAGAAGATCCGACCCCAAAAGGCACCCCTGTACCCCACGGCCTTGCGTGGCCAAACCGACAGTGCCTAACCAACCCCTAACTTCCCAACTTACCTCTTGAAGTGGTAGTCACACCCAGAAGACCTTCGTCCCCAAGCCTGCAGTGCCTTTGCAAACCGGAGGTTCCCCATTGCAAACAGGGCGCCCGACGTCGAAACAGCACCCGGCCGCCCTAGTGCCGCTGAGGGTGTACCTTTTGGTGCTTCTTTGTTTCTCCATTCGCCCTGAGCTAAAGTCCAGGAGCTTTGCTCCCACATCCAAGTGGCCTGCTTGTCAGCAGCCACCAACCGGAGGCCCCCTATCCCCCATCGGATAACATTGGGACTCCGCACCCGGCCGTCTTAGTGCCGCTGAAGGTGTGACTAGAGTGCATCCTTGACCCTGGGGGACCCCTGAGTCTACCCCTAGAACCTCCATTCCCACTAACAAATACTTACCCCAAAACCTATAACACTTTTTTCCTCCTTAGGATAACATTGACTGTTTTTCTGTAAAAAGTTTTTGTGGAGTTTGAAAACCTAAAGAAATTCTTCAAAATTGTACTGTGTAACCACAACGATTTTACTTAACTGTTTACAGGTAATGTCCCAGAGTAGTATCCAGGTATACTACTCTGAGTAAGAAAAGTAATCCAAAAGTAACTTACCTGTAATCTTACTGAAAATCCCATGCAAAGTATATGTACTGTGTCCTGAAAAGCATTGCATTATCAGTAACACTGCTGTAATCAAAGTACATGTACAATTGCAATCCAAACTGTTACAATCTGTATATTTACTGCAAAGTACTTATCACTTACCCTTGCCAGGCTTGCTTGGTTCTAGGAAATAAAATTCCTTTAAAAGAATATTTTTG
The DNA here is from genome assembly GCF_964204655.1 of Triturus cristatus. Taxonomy (NCBI): domain Eukaryota; kingdom Metazoa; phylum Chordata; class Amphibia; order Caudata; family Salamandridae; genus Triturus; species Triturus cristatus. The sequence continues at coordinate 1,584,263,650 of NC_140590.1, forward strand.
ATACAAAAAACAGTTTGTCTGAAGTTTAGTCTTTGAGTGTGTGAATTCAAATGCTGACTGAATGTATACAACAAATGCTTAACACTGGCCTCTGATCCTGCCTTACTGCTTGACCACACTACCACAAATCGAGAGTGACGTGCTATCTAAATTTACCTCTGCCAACCTTTGGGGTTCCACTAGACTCTGTGCACACTATACCTCACTTTGGTATAGTATATACACAGCCAGCTTCCTACACCACTCCACTCTACACCACTCCACTCTACACCACTGTGCAGCACTGTAGTCTATACCACTGCAGTTTATGCCAATTCACTCTACGCCAGTGCACTCTATGCCAGTTCACTATGCCACTCTAATCTATTCGGCGCCCTAGGCCACTGTACTCTACCGCACACCACTCCACTCTACTTTGAAACAGTCTGTTCTATGCCTCTGCACTTTACACCACTTTTCTCAAAACCAATGCACTCAATGCTGATCTACTCTGCAATACTGCACTCCATGCCACTATATTCTACCCTTCAACACTTTATCCCAGTGCTCTGTACGCCATGCACTCTACGCCATTGTACTTTGCGCAACTGCACTGTACGGCCTTCTATTTTACTCTGCATCACTGTACTCTATACCTCTCACCACTGTTCTCTATGCCACTCTACTCTGCATCACTCTACGCCACTGCATTCTTAGCCACCATAATCTACACTGCACCGCTGCACTCTACGACACTGCACTCTACTCTGAAACAACCTACACTACTGCACACGAAGCAACTCTATTCCACTGTGCCATCTGACTGTATGCCGCTCCACGCCACAGCAATCTACCCTTCGTCACTCCACTGCATTGTACGTTGCTGCACTCAATTCCACTTTACTCAAAGCCAATACACTGTACACAACTGCACTCTATGCCTATCTACACTGCTGCATTGTACATTACCATACTGTACAACTCTATGCTGCTCTACACCATTGCACTCTGCCACTTTACTTTGCGGCACTCTGTGCCTCTGCACTGTAAACCAATGCATGCTACCACTCTATTCTGCAACCTTGCCCTCTTCACCACTCTACTCTATGCCAATGCACTCTACGTCACCCTGATCTACTCCGTACCACTCTGCCTCTCTACTCTAAACCACTGCACGCTAGTGCACCCAACACCACTTTACTCAAAGCACTCTATTCCACTCCACGCCATTCTACTCTGCACCACTGTACTTTATGCCACTTCATTCGAGGCCACTCTGCTCCCCTCTGACACTCCACTCTGACACTACTCTCTGCAGTACTCCATTCTGATACTCTACTGTATTAAACACCACTCCACTCAGTGACATGCTACTCCACTCTATGCCACTCCACTCTACAACACTACTCTCCGCCACTCTACAACACTACTACGCTCTAAGCAACTCCCTTTATGCCACTCCATGACACTTCACTCCACTGTACGTGACTCCACTCTAACACACTGTGCCACTCCACAACACACTACTCCATTCTGCCATTCCACTCTTCTACACTACTCCACTTTGACAATCTACTCTGCTCTATGCCACTCGACACAATTTCCTCTACACAACTTCCTCTACACCACATCACAACACTGTCACTCCACTCAACTTTGCTCCACTCTATTCCCTCTACAACACTCTACACCACTCAACTTCACTCCACACAACTCAACTCTACTCTCTGCCCACTCTCCACCCATTCTCCACCACTTTACGGCACTCAGTAACACTCTACTCCACTTTACGACACTCCACACCACTCTTCTTTACCCCACTAACTTTGAGCCATGCTGAACAGCAACCACGCTGATGTTAAAATTGGCTGAACCTTATTGGCAAAGCCAGTAACTCTTGCATAGGCTAGACCAATTGGCTTCTGCCAATGCTGATTGTTTTCTAAACCTGATTGTTTTTTAAACCTCTGGGACCCATTTTTCCATGTACCTAAGTAACAAGACCGTCAAATTCCTTCAGTTCACGATAGGGCCAGAACATTACCAGGATACAAAGCTACTTTTTGGTCTCAGCACAATGCATAAAGTAACCCACTAACATTCCCTGTGGATGAAGAATATCCACTGCGTGTTGAGGGCTATTTCCATGCTTCTAGCTGCATCTATTCTGGACAGGGTTTGCTGGATCTTTTAGGTCTCGCCTAGGTAGAGCTTGCACGGTTTCTTTGAGACTTGCTGTATTCAGGATAAGGGCATGATGTTCCGCCCACTTTCTGGCCATCTTTTTAATTGCATCCTGTCCCTGTAATTTGTAAATGGTGGTTTTTCATTGGTCAATAGGCTTAGTAGCCCCTCCTTAGTAATGCCTTTTCTCTTGTAACTTGCACAAGCACATCCCCTATTACATGTGTTGTTACTCGATAGGCTTTAAGTACAGCCTCCGGGCACTATTTTCTTAAATAGTTTTATCCTGCCTGCTATTGCAGGCAGGACATGCTCTCCCTCTGCGCTCACTTTAATTTTTTTTCACTTATCCAGCGCAGCACGTCTCCGCAAGAATAATGGCGGCTGTGCTTTTCTTTTATTTGCTGGCCGAACGCAGCCGCATTCATTTCTTTTTCTGTTGATTTAAAAAACAAAATTAAATGGAGTCACCTGCTCTTTAACTTTAAACATCTTAAGATAAAGCGTGGGTGCGCAATTGCTTTAAAAGTAAAAAAAAATAGAAATAAAGGTGCTTTTTTTTCTCCCCGTTTGTTTACTTTTGAAGCAATCGTGGCAACCGCGCTTTAGCTTAAGATGTTCAAAGCTAAAATGAGGGTGCCACCATTGTAACAAAAGTAAATAAATAGAAAAAAAGCATGCAGCCGGCATGTTCATTCTGCTTACTTTTGTTACAATCGCACACCCGCGCTTTCGCTTTCAACACTCTGGAAGCAAAGTTAAAGACAGCTGTGTTCGCTCTGACCAGGACCCCTTTTTTTACGAGTAATCCAGGGGCACCAACTCAGGGTGTCGTCAAACACTACTCCCAGATGAGAAAAGAAGTTTGTCATCCGGATTGACAAAGTTCCTATTTTAAGAGTGAACTGCCTTGCTGTACAAGATCCCACCTGCATAACAAACGATTTGCTGTGATCAACCAGCAGGTCCAGGCCCTCCATAAAATGGACAAAACAGTTCAACAAGAGTTGTAACCTCCTAGCTGTCCTCACCATGAGGACAGTATCATCCGCATATAAGAGAACTGGCAGGCTATGCTTACCCACCTATGGGCAGTCTGCTTTTGCCTCCAAGAGGACCTTCTCCTCCGTGGAGGTCCCTTAGAAACAAAACAATGCCCCTTGTCAGTGCCAATAGAAGACATCTGCCAAAGCTTCGATCTGTTTACACGAAAGGCTAGGTGGATAGAGCTGGTCCGAGCCACGGTGTACTTGTTAAAAACCATATACCGGTTTAAACATTGCTCCACTGTGGAACACCCTCGGCAAAATCCATATTGTAACTTAGCTAGGGTGTTATTTTCATCCGCCCAGGTTACAAGTCTGTCTAAAACCATACGACCCACCACCTTCACCATGGAATCCAAAAGAGAGATGGCCCTGTAACAAAGAGTGCTATCCCGATCACCCTTTTTAAAAACAGGGACAATGGTCGATAAGGCCCAGGAGTCTGGGTGACCAGCCTGAACCAATGCATTCATAACTGCTGGGAGCACAGACTTTTAAATGAGTGATTTGGAGAAATCATTAAATACTTTCACTTTCCAACAGTGCCCAGGTTCCTTAGTTCTGTCTGGTGTAAAAAAGATTTATTTTCTCATTAGAATAATTTTGTGCTGTGCTTCAGTGATTTTAGGAGTTCATTAATTCTGAATCTCAGCCATAGCAGAAGATGTGCTAATCATAAATATGGCTTGAGGAAAATAAATGGTCATCAAAAAGGCAGCCTTACTATAAAATGGGGAAAAACACCACAAGGTGACCAATTATGTCACAAAAATGCAGTCTTCGGATTACCGGAAGCTAGGAGAAATAATGTACATTATTGGTACTTTATTGAAAAGTAGTAATTTCTCAGTACAGGGCAGTGAAATTGTCTATAAAGTTTGGGCAAGCATATCAAATCTCGTGCCACTAGGCTTTGCCAGCCTTGCACAGTTTTGTTGCCTATGCCATCTCTTGCTCACAACATGTTTCACAAGATAATATATTGAAATATCTGAAAGAAACACGTTGGTTATAGATTCCTTTTCTTAGAATTACCCCCAGGCGTCAGACTGGATCCGGAAAGTTTTTTCGTCAGCAGTACCTCTGCGCGTCAGTTGGCTACGCGTCCGTCGTCGACATTGTGGTTGCTGGGATGACGTCGCGGCAGCTACTTATACGCCGCCTTTGCGCGCTGACATCAGTTCTTTCTTTTTCCGCGCCAGCCAGAGCAGATCCGGAAAGAGCGGTGCCTCAGTCAATTTTTGACTTACCTTTTTCTCTAATTTTGTCAACTTCTTGTTTCGAATCTCTGACTTCGAATAGGTGCAATAGGGATGCCCGATTTCAAGGCCTGTTCCTGTAACCGACTTATGTCGGTGACGGATCCGCACTGCGTGTGCCTCTTTTGCCTGGAGTGCGACCACGACCCCAAGTCGTGCTTCGACTGCTGGCCGATGGCGCCGAAAGCTTTGTGAGAGTGGTCCCAAAAGCTGCTTGAACGCCGGCAGTCAGCTGCGCGCCGTTCGAGGTCCCGTTCGAGAGGGAGGTCAAGGGACCGGTCGCAGAGCCACCACCATTCCGGTTTAAAATCATCGAAGTCTTCGCACTCGGGGTTGGGTAAGTCGTAGCATAAGAAGTCTAAGAAGCATCATCGCTCTTCGACTTCTCCTCGTCTGCCGATCTGACGAGGCACGCGGGTGGTGCCCCTCCCGCGGCTCCACGCGGGGAACCCGAAAGGTCGACTCAGTTTCCCTCCTTTTCCGGTACCTGGAGTGACCCAGCTTCGTACGTTCTACGAGGCGATGCATGCTATTTTTGGGTGGACTGACCACGCCTTCGGGCCCCGCGGACTCGGCTGGGGGCCTAGGTCTTCGCTGCCCGTGGTTCCAGCGCCACAGGCCCGCCTTGGATCCAGGCCTGGTTGACCTCGTTACGCCTCCACCGGCGCTGCTCCTCACGGCACCACTACCGCGTTCGGCACCGGTCTGCTTCCCGGCCGGCGTCGACCCCCGCCTCCATCCCGACATGGAATTGGAGCGGATACGGTGCCAGGTGGGGTTTTTATGCCCCTATTCACTCCAGGGAACCTTTTTCAACAACAATGGCACCCAGAAGACGATGAGGAGGACTCGGAGGGGTCAGGTGACCCTTTGACTGACCAGTTAGACACCGAGCAGGGCTGGAGAGAGGAACTGGGGGATGCCAGTGGTCCTGACACCCCTCCTGACCTTGGCATGTTGTCTCCTCCTACCGTGGCTATGGAGGAGGGAGCGTCATTTGCAGTGGTGTTGCGTAGAGCGACCGAGGCTCTCAACCTCGAGCTTCCTACGTTGGCAGTCAGGACTACCCTCCTGACAGAGGTGCTTCAACCGGCTGCGTCCTCTTCGGAGCTCTTGCTGATGTTTAATGAGGCCCTCACAGACGTCCTTTTGGGGCACGTGGTCCAGGCCCAACACGGGGGGCTTCCGTGGACAGGATGATTGCCAGACGCCACCGCCCGACTCCGGGCGACCCCACTTTCCTCTCCCAACATCCCACCGCGGAAAGCTTGATAGTTCAAGCTTCTACATCCAAGAGCACCTTACCTACCACTCCACCGGAAACGGAATCCAAGAAGCTGGACCACCTTGGCAAGAAAATGTTCTCTTCCGCCACCTTAGGACTGCGGTCCATAAACACCGCATGGGTCTTGGGCCGTTATTAGCACTCAATATGGGATACGGTGGTGCATGTGCTGCCTCAGAGTTCGGAGGAGGCCCGGGCAGTGCTCTCCCAGGCTCCTGCCGCCGGGAGGGATGCTGCAAAGTTTACGATATGTTGTGGGCTGGATACTGCCGACTCTCTGGGCAGGACCATTTCAACGTCCGTAGCGCTTCGTCGCTACGCCTGAATGAGGTCCACTGGCTTTTCAGGGGATGTCCAGAACACCTTGATGGACATGCCCTTTGATGGCCGTCGCCTTTTTGGCGACAAAGCAGACGTCATAGAGCGCTTCAAGGACTCGCGGGCTACGGCCAAGTCCTTGGGCCTTGCCACCCATCCGGCGCAGTCCGCTTTTCTGCCCTTTCGTGGCTACGGAAGGGGTGCCCCGCTACGTCCCACCCAGAGCCACAGGCCGCAGTAGGTTACCCAACCTTCGCGTGCCTGGTGATGCGAAAACAACCGGCGTGGTTCCGGGGGCCAGTGGGCAATCCAGTCCACCAACACCCCCCCACCCCCCTGCAGCAGCCTCCAAACCCTCCTAGTCCGACCTTTCAGGCTGATCAAATGCCAGTGGGCGTCAGGATACGCCATCACCTCCCCCACTGGCGCACCATATCGTCGGGCAAGTGGGTTTTGCAAACAGTCCGAAGGGGCTACTCCCTCCCCTTCGAGACTACCCCTCCAGCCATGCCACCACGATACCACCGCATGTCGGAGGATCATCTGGCCCTTCTCCAGCAGGAAGTTGCAGCTCTCTTGGCCAAGGGAGCCATTGAGCGCGTTCCTGTCCTAGAAGTAGGTCGTGGTTGTTACACTCACTACTTTCTGGTTCCCAAGAAGGACAAGGGCCTGCGTCCTATCTAGTACATCAATCGCTTCCTCCGGAAGGAGAAGTTCAAGATGTTGATGCTTGTTCAGGTCTTGTCTGCCGTCGACCCGCAAGACTGGATGGTAGCGTTGGAATTGCAGGACGATTATTTTCACATCCCCGTCCTCCCAGCCTACCGGCGTTACCTACGGTTCACGGTAGGCCACGAGCACTTTCACATTACCGTGCTCCCCTCTGGCCTTACCAGCGCCCCTCGGGTGTTCATGAAAGTGATGGCGGTGGTTGCAGCTCATCTGCGCAGATCAGGGGTTTCAGTCTTCCCCTATCTCGACAACTCGCTATTGAAGGCGGGCTCGCCCCAGGCAGTCGTGTTCCCACCTCCAGACTATGGCCGACCTCCTGCATTTGCTGGGGTTTGCCATCAATGTGCCAAAGTCGCACCGGATTCCCTCTCAGAAGCTCCTTTTCATCGGAGCGGTTCTGGGCATGAAGCAGTTTCGGGTCCATCCTCCTGAACAGTGAGTCCGGGATGGTCGGGCTATGATTCCGATCTTTAAGCCTCTATCACGGGTTTCGGTCAGAATGACCCTGAGGCTGCTGGGCCTCATGGCCTCCTGCATCCTGCTGGTCGATCATGCCAGGTGGCATATGCGGGCTCTGCAGTGGGACCTGAAGTTCCAGTGGGCGCAGCATCAGGGGAATCTGTCCGACTGCGTCCAGATCGCGGAGGACACTGCTCAACAACTGCTGTGGTGGCTCACGAACCAGGATTGGGTCAATGGCAGATCCCTCTGCCTTCCCCAGCCAGACCACACTGTGGTGATGGATGCATCCCTTCTGGGATGGGACAGCCACATGGGAGAAGCGGAGATCAGAAGCCTCTGGTCTCCGGCGGAGTCCGGGTTTCACATCAACCTTCTGGAGCTCCGGGCATTCCTTTCCTCTGTGTAGGGAAGAGTAGTGCAGGTGTTCACGGACAACACTTCACCATGTGGTACTGCAGTAAACAGGGCAGGGTGGGGTTGTGGACTGTTAGAAATGGGATTTCTGGTTGGCTAGGGCTTGCGCCAAAGCCAGGCAGAAACCACCACTCTAGTCAGGGCTGGGGAGTTACACGCCAAAGATAACCCCTGCTCACCCCCTTGGTAGCTTGGCACGAGCAGTCAGGCTTATCCCGGAGGCAATGTGTAAAGCGTTTGCGCGCGCACCCAGCAACAACACCCAAGGCCCACCACAAAGGAAACTCCACACAAGGTATTATATAAAAATAGCCTTTGTATTATTCCAAAACACATTAGATAAAAACACACACTCTACAATGTGCCAACAGGCACGGGCAGAATTTACAAGGGATTATATGTACAGGGGACAGGGCCACATGGACCACTGTCAGGGATTAGCACTTTGTAGAAATAGCACTTAGTACGTAGGATATAAAATTACTGTAGCACAAAAATAGAACATGTAGCACACAACCAGTAACTACTGGTATCTGGTAAGTACCACCTACGCAACCCTAACCACCTTAGGAAAATGTCGCGCAGGGAACCAGGAGCTCACTAGCACCACCTGTACTAGGAGAAAACAACCACCTAAGTATCACAATACCTGTAGGGGTAAACGCACATTACACATGATGCATCACATTCAGGGGTGTAGGGAAGGAAAACACATGATGCATAAAATACATTCAGCGGTGTAAAACAAGGCACATGACGCATAAACACGCATTCAGAGGTGCAGGAAAGGAACAATAGCGCAAGAACTCACATAAGCCACCACCTGTGGCAGTCCCTAGGCCAACTGGCCTTGAAGGGGGCTAGGACGCCCTGTGTCCCAATGTCAGGGGGGGGGGGGGGGGGCCTAAACGTGGCAGCTGCCCACTAAGTGCTGGGCAGCTGTAGGGACTGAGGCCTGGGCACCTCTGGGCCCTTAGAACAAGTATGGCCTCCGTTGGAGCCTCGCTGGGCTCTGAGAAAACACTCATGGCCCCCTGAGCCCCTCTGGGCTCTACAACAAGAAATGCCCCCTGAGCCTCGCAGGCTCTACAACAAGAATGCGCCCCTTCGTTGGAGCCTGTACTCGGGGCTCTGTACACCACTGTCACGCGTTGGAGCCTCGGTGGGCCCTAGGACGCCTCTGGGGCAACGTTGGAGCGGCCCGCTGCCTTCTGGGGCCGCTCTTCACATTCCAGGAATACCCCCTCTCGGAGCGGCCCGCAACTGCGGCGCCGCTGTGGGGGACAGGGGGGCAGAGGCGGAAACAACGCGGAGTCCCGTTAGAGCGCACTGGCGCTCGGAGCAACAATGCAGGTAAACCCACTACCCCGGCCTGCCCTCTTCACTCACCGGCGGTAAGGTCTGCTCTTGGCCCTCCGGCGAGCGCTTCCCTCGCGGCGGGGGCTGGGGGCGGACCCAGCACTTCCGTCTCTCTCCTGGGTCGCGCTGCGTCAGCCCGGCTGGACTCTGCTTCGTCCAGGAGGCCTCGCCTCCGTTGGTTGCAGTCCAGTGCGGGGTGGGCTCCCGCCTGGACTCCACCGCCGGCTCACTTCTCTGGGCTGCACCGGGGCACGGGGTGGGCTCCCGTTGGCTTCCGGGTCAAGTCCCGCCCACGTCCTGCAAGGACTGCCTGACTTCCGGCTGAAGCCCGGCCGCGGCGGTGATTTCGGAAATAAAAGGGGTAGGCTCCCTCGCGCTAGGAAATATACGGCGGGGTGGGCACCCGCCGGGAGATTCAAGATAAATAAGCGGGGTGGGCACCCGCCAACGACCACGGCCATGTCCCTGGCAGGGTGGGCACCTGCCAGGGGACGTCAAGATCAGCACAGCCCACACGCTGCAAACGCCGGGTGGGCACCGGCTTCAGAAATAAAGCGCTCCTGAGCGCTAAAGGCAAATAAGAGCGCTTCCAGGCGCTTAGGGACACAAATGAAGCGCTCCCAGCGCTTTGGGGGAGAATAACCACCAAGTCCAGCAAAGTTCTTAGGAAGGTGGGCAGGGGGCAAGGCTGGGCCAGGGGCCAGCTCACTGGGCCCTCCAGGCAGGAAGGCTGTCCAAAGTGGCGGTTCCTCCTGGCCTCCAGCAGCAGCAGCCCCCCTCAGGATCCTGGAAGAGAACAGATTCTGTGGGGACACAGCCCCATTTTTATACAGTAAAACCCTTTGTCTCAGGGTGCAGGGAAGGGGCGAACCAGTTACAACTGGTTCCTGAGCACTTTGTTTTGCTCAGCCCCTCTCCCTATTCAGAGTGCAGGCCAGGTCATCAGTCGCACCACAGGGGGCGGAGCCAGCATTGTGTGGGGAAAACCCAGCCCTATTCAGGACCCAGGTGTACTCCTCCCACCCATCTAGCTGCTGATCTCCCTATTCACCACTGGGTGACTCCTCCTGACTCTGGGGATTCCCTAGCCCGTCACATGACCTCACTCAGCCAATCATGCGACAGGCAGTCACTGCACATTTTACACTAATATGCCAGCTCCTAGAAGTGGCACTTCCGCACATGACATAATCACGCATCATACATCATTGCGAAGCATTCAATCACACGAGTCTGCACATACCAAACTCGAGCCTGCACACCCCACGCATCGGGAACTACCAGGGACACATACATTCCCCATGCATTCCTATGGGAGGGCAGGCCTATCTCACCAAATGCACTCAGAGTGCGCACGCACTTTACTCTGGGACACAGGGAAAGTGCGCAGAAACCAAAAATCCCTACCACCAGGTCACCAGTAAAAGCGAAAAGTTTAGGGGTGAACCTGCCAGAAGGGCCAAGTCCAACATGGACCCTATGTCAGGAGGCCCTCCGCCTCTGGACATGGCTGGAACATCAGGGCATTTCCTTGGTGGTTCAACACCTGTCAGGTTCTCTGAACACCAGGGTGGACGAACTCAGCCACAGGTGGATCACGAATGTGTCTTCATTCAGAGTGGTGCAAGGTCTCTTTCAACAGTGGGGAGAGCCTTGGTTAGATCTATTCGCCACCGAAGTGAACGAACAATGTCTGCAATTCTGCGCGTTGGGAATTTCCAAGGCGGCACTCGCTCGGCGACGCTTTTTGTCGCCAGTGGAATTGCGGTCTGTTGTATGCCTTTCTGCCTATACCACTTCTGCCCAGAGTGCTGAAGAAGATCCGGCGCAACCGGGCCCAAGTCATTCTTGTGGCTCTGGATTGGGCACAAAGAGTCTGGTATTCCGAGCTGCTCAACATGTCCATCGATACTCCGATCCGACTGCCTCTTCGGGAGGATCTTCTGCCGCAGCAGCAGGGCACTGTCCTCCACCCGAACCTGTCCAGTCTCCACCTCCTTGCGTGGAGATTGAGCGGCGGCAGTTGACGTCTTTCGACTTGCCTCCCGAAGTCTGTGACGTAATCTTGGCAGGCAGGCGTCCCTCCACAAAGACTGTATACGCTTGCAGGTGAAACAAATTTGTAGCATGGTGCACAGCAAAGGCTGTGGATCCCCTTTCTGCCCCTCTTTCTGAAGTACTCTTGTTTCTTCTCTCTTTAGCCCAGCAGGGCTCTGCTCTGAGCACTATCAAGGGCTATCTTTCAGCCATGTCTGCCTTCCTTCTGTCGCCAGATCAGCCTTCTCTTTTCAAGTCCTCGGTAGTTAACCATTTCCTAAAAGGCTTAACCCCTCTTTTTCCTCCAATCCCCTTCGTTATACATCCGTGGGACTTGAATCTTGTGCTAACCTATTTAATGTGTGCTTCCTGTGAGCCACTGCATAACTGTCCTTTACGTCTTTCGACTCTTAAAACTGCTTTCCTGGTATCCATCCCTTCTGAGTGAGCTCCAGGCTCTTTCTTCTAAACCTCCTTTTCTGTCCATCCGGACAAGGTGGTTCTCCTGACCCGTCCTTCCTTCCTAAGGTGGTCACTGCTTACCACATTGGGCAGACCATTACTTTGCCCACCCTCTTTCCACCTCTGCATCCTTCAAAGGAGGAAGAGAGGCTCCACCGTCTGGACCCAAAATGTGCGCTATCCTTCTATCTGGATCGCACAAAACAGTTCCGGGTGGATGATCAACTTTTTGTTGGTTACGTGGGTGCAAAGAGGGGTCGGGCCTTACACAAATGCCCCATTTCGCGATGGGTCATGTTGTGTATTAAGGCTTGTTACTCTCTGGCTAAAAAGGAGCCTCCAGTCAAACTACGCGCTCACTCCACCGGGGCTACGGCAGCCACTACTGCCTTGGGAAGGGGAGTGCCTCTGAATGACATCTGTCAGGCAGCCACACGGGCATCGCTGCACACGTTCACCAAACACTACTGCCTGGACAGCCAAGTCCGGAGAGACGGCTTCTTTGGCCGTTGTGTTCTCCAGGATTTTCTGGTGTGATCTTGGTTCGCAGACCCACCACCGGGGTTGGTATTGCTGGGGTATCTATTCTAAGGTACAGAATCTATAACTAACGTGTTTCTTTCAGATGCACAAGTTGCTTACCTTCGATAACAATATATCTGTAAGAAGCATTAGTTAGTTATAGGTTCCTTACCGCCCCACCTATCCTCCCCGTTCTGCGAGCTGATTTCTAGGGTGAAGGACATCCTTTCAGGGCCCTAGTTTTGTGCACCAATGGTCAGTGTCTTGCATGGCTCTGTTTGTGGCGTGGAAAGTCGTGTACAGAACTGACAGCGTGCGAGGGTGGTGTCTAAGTAGCTGCTGCGACGTCATTCCGGCGAACACGACGCTGACGGGCGCAGAACGGACTTATGCCACCTTCTGACGCGCAGCGGTACTGCTGACGAAAAAACTTTCCGGATCCAGTCTGACGCCTGGGGTCATTCTAAGTTCAGGAATCTATAACTAATGTTTCTTACAGATATATCGTTAATGAGGGTAAGTAACTTGTGCAAATTGTCTTTTGCAAACTTTTGTTGTCTGATTACTTAGTCCAAATCTTTCCTGTGAAAGCAGAGACGGAAAGCTACTACCAGAGTCCACTGGCGTGTTAAATATGGCACATTTCTACTTAATTATCACCACACCTGCCCTCCCAGAATACTTTTACATATAGAAAAGAGGGTTTTTAATCTTTACAAGAATTTGGGTTCAATGTGTAAGGGTGAGAATTGTGGGCTACTCCTCCCATTAGTAATCCCAATAGGTATAACATATACAGTTTTCTCTCCACTGAATTTCCTGGTCCAGGAACCACAAATACCCTGTTGAAATGACTCATGCTTTCTGCCATTCACGAGTATTTAGTAATACAAATGTTCAGGATAGTGAGGCCCCAAGAACTGCCTTGCCTGCTCATTGACCTATCAATTGCAGCATTTCATGACCGACAGCACAGCCATTTATATCGCCATATCCTATAAATGGGCCGTAACATACAATCTCACAAGTCTGTGGGGTCCTAGTTCTAGTTACTCCCACCCATATAGAATCTTCTGGTACCGCAATACCCATGTTGTCTTCAGATGTCCCGTTGGAGGCAACTCTACCTTTGGAACATGACTGTAGGAAATCGTTTGATAAATCAATGCTCTTGCGTCTCGCATAAGGGAACACTTGAAAACAATTTGCCTTCAGAATATAAAACAGATTGCACAAGTCTACCATCAAGAAAGCAAAGATCCTACACCAGTTAACAGGATTTCCAATGCCTAGTACCCCACAAGGGAGCTCAACAAAATCCCTTCTGAATCCCACTACCCAGAATGCCCCTCCAGACATTCTCCTCCGACTCAAAATGTCTGTACTTCTTATGACCAAAGCTAAGATGCTGCACCATCATCTTGTTAACAGGACACATGAATGACACCCCACTGAGGCCAAAGTGAGATGGGTTAAGACAAGAAAAATGACCCTACGCACACATCGTTCATATATCTGTCAGCTTTGAAAATCACAATCTAGTCAAGGCCACTCTGACACAAACATTTGGGGGATCATCCTGCTACTTAAGAATCATTTTCACTACATTAGTCAAGATATCTTTTATATATTGTTAATCCGCAAGTAGAACAAATCCCAAACCTGTAGTTCCAAACGGCTACATACCAATCTCAAATGGCACTTTCTTTGGAAAGTTTATAAGAAGAGTAGTATTTGTATTGTATATGGAGCGTTCATGAAGGGAGCAAGCTGCTCATCAAAATAACCAAGTTGATTTTGCCCATAGAGGCACAAAATGTGCCCTAATATCCATCTGGGATCATCTGCGAAACACTGTGGACAAGAATGGCAGTGTAGTACTTAGTCTACTTGATCCATCTGCCACTTTCATCACAGTTCACCACTACACCCTCTAACATAGACTAAAAGAAAGGATCTGAAAAGGAAGCATTCTTGACTTGATAATCTAGCTCTCGACAGAGTGAATAGACGTGGTGGAGGAGGTGGGCCATATGATAAAGTCAAGCGCTAAAAGCCCTTAAATCGATAGAGCTGGTCCTCCAATTCGGTTTTAGAAAAGGGGACAATAAGTAGCAGAAGAGGAAGAAAGATGGCAGAAGATCTAACACCCGTTCTTCCATCAAACACCACCTCCTATGCATTATTTACTCAGTCCATATGTTCGGACTCCTACACCAGTTTTCTATCAAGACAATCATCCTTTTTTAGGGAGAGGCGGCTGGAGAGGAAGAAAGAGATCCGGAAGTCCGCTGGGAAGAAAGAAGATGGATGGATGGATGGCTGCCAGGAGCAAAACCAAGAACCAGCTGGAGACAACCAGTACGTCAACCTAGTTGTTATTCTGAACCTTCTCACACCAGAAAAGAGTCCTATCTGCGACAAAGCCTGTGATATCTCCCTTCAAACTGTACTGATAAATTCTAGCAGAGGTGTGAGCTAGCTGAATTGTTTAGAAAGATCCTGGTAAAGGCCTACCTTATGGATGATCCTAACAGCACAGGACTTGGGAAGAAGCCTAAAGGTCACTAAGGGGCTTCTACGAGGAAAGGACCTTTAAAATGCCAATATATGGGACGCTAGAGGGCGCACAGGCAAAATGGGCGCACTCATAAGCCATAATCCTGCTCCTTGATCCACTGTGATCAAACAAAATGGCAGCTACAGAGTCGGCGATCGCTGAGGAGTTGCCGGTGCCCTTTCGGGGAATCTATTGTCAAAAATAGCGATGCGGCGGGCCGGAAACCTCTCTGTGCTGAACTGGAAGGGCGCGGCTTGCTAAGACATCACAAGACTGCAAATTTGAAACGGACCCTTGCATGGTGCAGCGGAGGTGATCGGTGCCGGCTCGAATCCCAAATTTTGATGGAAGGGTGAGGAGCGATGTGTGAGGGCTGCAACTCCTTGCGGCGCAGCTCTGAGACAGAGGAAGGCTGCACACGGTCGCACGGCCCTGGCTCCAGACATCCAAGGCTCTGGCCGGAGTGTGCCTGGTTACAGAAATCTCCCTGTGCTAAGCCGAGTAAGTGCAGCCTGCTGGGACGCATGAGACTGCAAAGCCAAGATGGACCCCTGCATGGTGCGACCGAGGCATATCGGAGTTGGTTGCATGCTCCCCACATTGACAGGAAGATGAGGAGCAACTTAGGAGGGGTGCAGTTCCCTGTTGCAAAGCCCGTACACAGTAGGGAGCCGCGCACAGCCACCCGGCCCTGACTCCAGACAGCAGAGACCCCAGTAGGAGTTGACGGGGTGCGGCGTGACCCAAAAGCACAGACGCGCTGCCCTATCATGAGGGCCGATGTGGCCCGGCGGGAGTCAATACATGGTACCTCGCTTAGGGCCAACCGGAATGGATGGTACGATCCACACTAAAAAATAGAGCACTGATTTCTGACTGTAATGGAATCAAGGGAGCGATCATGAAGAACACACCAATGCGAGAACTCCCCCAAGCGAGGGTCCCTCCCTCACCATCGGGCAATAGCGACAACAGTTACTCAACGGCCCATGCTAGGTGGATAAAGAGTCTTAGTGGGGTTGGCAGGCGTGGGACTTTTGATAAAAGCATCAACATCCTGCAGAAGAGAATGTGGACCCTACATCCCCCCCCCCTCCCCCCCTCAGTGGCCTACTAGAGGCCAGCCGTGGAGCAGATTCCCCATCACTGCAGCAATCAATGGAGGTGCAAGGCTGGCAATAGGACAGTGATGGGCAGAACGGAGACATAGCAAGCAAAATTACCATTTGAACCCCGCAAGTTACCCCGTACACAGCAGGGGGACACTGATCAACGCTAGGCAGACCAATCTTCCAACGCATCACAGGCCTCAGACGAGGACCTATATTCCCTTTTGATGACCATGGAGCAAATGCTCACCTCGATAGAAACTAAAATGAACTCCAGGTCATAGCCCAAGAATTAAAGAAACATGATGGCTGCATCGAGGAAGCGGAATATAGAATTTCTGACTTGGAGGATACATCAGCGGCTAGAAAGGAACAGCTGAGTCAAGTGGAACGCTTGTTAAGTCATTGCTGCAGGAAATGAAGACTTAGAAGCTCGTTCCATATGTAATAACATACGTCTCCTAGGTGTGCCGGAAAGTGCGAACATTGGGCAGATGGAAGACTATGTTGAGCGCATGTTACAGACCACCTTCAGGGCCGATGTCTTTTCTCGACAGCTGGTGATGGAGAGGTTGCACCGCTCTTTGGAACCTGTCCAGCTCCATGAGCACCTCTCAGGCCCATAATCGCCAGGTTACTTAACTTTCGTGACCGTGATGTGGCCCTCAGCCTAGCCAGGGAACAATGGCGAATTACGTTTGACGGACACACCATTGCAAAGGACCCTGACTTCACCATGGCAGTACAGGAGGCTATATGAAAATTCATGCAGTTGAAAAAGAAACTTTAACATGCGCAAATTGACTATGCAATGATGTACCCGGCATGCTTTCGAGTTACCCTTCAGGGGAAACATTTCTTCATTAACCCACAGCAGGTAGAGGGTTTCTTAAAACATACCAAGCAAAACTTGGCCAGGCAGGACGCGGACCGCCTAGATAACCGCTTATCACCAGTGTCAGGGGTGGAGTAACTGGACCCGCGTGGGTTCCAGATGTTCATTCAAACTGTACCACCGCTGAACTGTCAGCGCTTTTATAGCTCAGGCTCCCATATCCCGACTGGAAGGTGAATTGTATGTAAAGGGCAGACTTTGGTCGAGACTTCTCTGTTTATAGTATGACTGTCTCCGGTGACTTATTGAGCGTATCACTTCACTAAGCCCGGGCACCCCTTCCCTCTTTTTTCTTTCTCCCATTACTAGGGAGGGGTGCCCTCTGGTGTTAACTCATAAGGAGATCCCGGTCTAGTTCCTTTGTTTTTTCTTCACCCTACATCCAACTTTGACTATTTTCTGAACTAACTCTCTGTATACACGTTTCTCATCTATGCTCGCTCATCAGGCCATCCATGGCTGAAGAATGCAGGTTGAGATTTCGGTTTACCTTTATTTTACTGGTTATTTCTATTGGGAAGGGTGGGTACTTTGACTTCAACAAGTGTGGATTGTTGTTGTGGGAAGTTGGCTGTAGGGGATCATACATGTTTAAAAAATAAATGCCAATACATTTTATGTATGGTGAGTCCAAACTGGTTTTACAAAAAACAATTTTGAATATGAAAGACCATTTTACCTGCAACAACTTAGGATTTTAATGGGTAGCACATTTGTGCTTGCACCAATTTGAAGTAGAGAAAAGATGGGCCAACGATCATTATTATCCACACATAAGCCTCTTACGCTGATATTTCTTAAAAGGTGGGGGTGTGCAGATCATAAAGTCCAAAACATCAGATAGCGAAGTATAATTTTCTTTTAATTTTCAATTTCTAAAATTCAGCAAACAGATTGACTTCAGCAAACGCATTTCATTCCCATACCGGGAACTTCATCAGGGCAGTGTGAGGGTAACAATTGTATGAGACCCTCTCATGCGGCCCAAAATCGACATTCCATGTTGTCAAGATGTGCCCCAAAGGTAATATACTTCCAAGAAAGGGGAAGGAGGATTGTGCATATGGCATCCAGATCTTAAACGACAGGAGTTATCATACCTGCTGACCTTCCTATTGGCCGCAGTGCAATATACGGGCCTGGACCATCGAACAAACTGACGATTAAGAAATCCTCAGATTAAGAGGGGTTTTCTTGGACTTTATGATCTGCGCACCCCTACCTTTTAAGAAATTTCTGTTTGATCTGGAACACAGCAGCGTCATTCATCAGCTGGCGCTGGGGTTGTGCTTGCACAGAGAATGTACTTATTGGAACTGGCCTGAGGTGCTGGACTTTAAGGTCCGCCGTTGTGCTTTTGGACAAGGTCTCTTATGCTGATCGGTAATGACTGTCATTTGGCATAGTGATAAAAAAACTGGCAAATTGTTTCTTAACTGGCTTCACGCCCAAAACCAAGTTTGAATTGACCCATTCCATGAGTAATTCTGAATTCTCCCTTTTAGTCATTCAGGCAGAAGACCAGTCTCTCTCACACACACACCCCCACGCAACACTGAAATGAACAACCTGTTACATATAACAGTACGTATCCACATACGCTCATGGAAAAAAACCTACTGTTTGGGCAATTCTTGTGTATCCGGTGGAATTACACAAACTATGGAGACTGAGACTAACCTCTTACTACTCTGTTAACCAATAGGTACTACCCATAGCCTAGCACTGAAAAAAGTTACAAGGGCAAAAAATAACAATTGAGCCAGTTTATTGAAAGACAAACACCAAGTTGAACCAAATCTATTAATATGCGTCTATACATACAGTAACAATGAGGTGAAAAAGATCATCAGCAAACATTGATGTATACTTTACAGGTACACCCCAGATAACTGAAAACCACCCAATGTGAAAATAATAGTGTTTGGAATTTCCCCCCCCCCCCCCCCCCAGTGTGCTGACCTTTTTCATTTGGGCAGTGCCAAGTATAAGGTTCACACCATCTATGAAAAATGTAGACCTTTGTCGACCTAAGCCCTGGTAACTAAGAAATCATACTAGTGGTAACTCCACTAATGTCATATCTCTCATCACAGCCTGTGTGGCCTTCGATATATTGGGATGACCTCCAGAAAAATAATAGTTGGGATAAGTGAGCGCTGCAGTAATATCAGGTGCCACTGCAAATTGTATAATGTGTTATTTCTAAAGCACGACTATCACTCTGCAGGAGTATCTTGACGTTTTTCAGAAATAGACAGGAGGTACAGGATGGCACATATTGTCTCTGAGATTACTGAAGGATTAAATAAGAGAGAAGCACAGAGTCCGGAGCTCCCTTCTTGACAAGGGGGCACTCTGAAGATGACCGTGAGTGTCTCCAAATATCCACAAGATGCCAATGCGCCATCCATGTGTTCAGTGCTCTTGTGGCTAGTACTGTTAGTGTGCCAGGGAGTGGGGGAAAAAGGCGGTCACGGGCTGGGTCCATCACACAGTTGAAGTCTCCGCCAATCAACTATGGCATTCCATGCCAGTTGGAAAGTTTGCTGGTCAGCGTGTCAAGAAAGGATGATTGATCTGAGTTCGGCACATGGTTCCTAGTAAGACATGCCTGCCATCCAACTGACCCTTCACCAGCACGTACCGCCCTTAAGCATCGATAACTGTTTTATCGACTTCGAACGGAGTGCCTGGCTTGATCCAGATTAGTACCTCCCGTGCGAATGCTGAGTAGCCTGTGGCATATAATCGCCTGTGCCATTTCCTGTAATTTCACTATTTCAGAGGTTGTGAGGTGTTTATTGCAGGAGGGCGATGTGGGCCTTGATGTCTCATTGGGTAGAAATAGATTGAGTATCTACGAGCAGGTATGTAGATACCTCGGCCATTCCAAGTGTATCTATTAATGGCTGTCATTCCAGCAATGGTGTATTAGCCGCAATGTTTGGGTTGTAGGGGCTAATGTATAATATATGTATTGATCTATTTCAGGGTGTGTGGGAAAGTTTCGCCTAGGGACATATGTGGGCTCGTAGCACAGCAACTCACCCAGAGTGAACAACAAGCATTAATTAGCTCTTCAAATACCATAAGCGTGGAATTGCAACGTGCATCAGTCCAAATCGCAGACCACAATTTTGTGCCTATGTTGGCTAGTGGGGTCAGGTTACGTTAGTGTCAAGTGCTAACTAGTTGCTTGCGGAAGTCCCCCCAGTTACTGTACCATGGGCAGAGTCCAGTGACATACCTTTCCTACTCAATCTCCTACTTGTATCTAGTTCTATCCAACAACTAGGCAGTTGCTGGATATGCCTACTATAGTAGTTGTGCTCGGCACATATGGCAGTTACTGTATCAATTAGTCCTAATTGCACATTAAATGAGCACAGTTTAGAGTTACTTGCATGTCCTCAGAGTCTGACCTGTTGACCACGACAGACTAGTCTTCCATATGTGTTTTATATTATATTGCCTGCTGTTTGTGGAGTATCTTCAGGAGGTGCGAAGGAGTCAGGGGAGTAAAAAGCTGCATCTACAGATTCCTCATCGCTTCCTTGCTCCAGGAGACTTTCGCCAGAAATTGATTGCCTTTTATTGTCGCTTATTTCAGCCGCTGCATGTAGTGCTCTACATTGGTCCTGGATCATTTGTTTAATGTTAGGACCAAGCCTCCCATTTCCTATTTGTGTTTTGCACCTTTTCCTGTAACAATTCCTTGGAGGTACTCCTGTCTGGCCCCTTCCGTGCGTTCCTGTAGATGTGGGAAAGTGTTCGAGATTTACTGAGTCCAGCCATTCCCAGGCGACAATGGGAGTGTCAAAAAAGTGTGTGTTCGAATCATATGAGCAGCTGCAGTCACATTGCATTAGATCGCCGCCTAGTGTTGGGTCTGGATGTTGCACGTTGTTGTCTTGAAAGAGTGTTCGAGGTCTCACGAGATAGGTGACTCCTCCCCTGGACTACAGTGCGCATGGACAGCACCTCCATCGTCAGATTGTTTTTTTCCGCCATCGGGTTCGGATGTACTTCTGCGACGCCAACTTCGACTCCGAAGTTTTCAACTTTATTCATAGCAAATCAAAAGTATCTCGACGGGATTGCTCTCCAGTCGGTACCCTACAACTTTACAAGACTTTATTTCCCATAATTTCATCGACGCAGGCCTCCGGGCCTATCGATGCCACGTGGGCCTCGGGCCCATGGAAAGGACCCCTTTCAAAAAATGCCCCCAGTGCGGTGCTAAATACCCACACACGGATCATCACTCAGTGTGCAACAGATGCCTATCTCCGGAGCATAAGGAAGAAGACTGTTCAGCTTGCGCACTCTTCCGGTCCAAAAAGACAATCGGGAACCGGAGGGCCCATCGACAAGCGATGCATCGACAAGCAGCAGCACCGGCACCGGACGACATCTTCGACGACCCCTCAGATGCCGAGGATTCGGACGACCTACAACTCGTCACAGTCGAAGAATCGGACTCAGATGACCCAATCCCAGCGGGGCAGCACGTGAGTACCGAAGCCCCTGTCCCAATCACCCCACATAAGGCTCCGGTCAAGACATCGCCACAAGGCCTTCGTCACGATCGAAACATCCCTTCGGAAGCCCCACCCTCTGGCCCGGCTCCGAAGATAATAGAAAAGCCTTCCGGTAGCTCGGGACCGAGCAAACCGCATCTCCCAACACCAAAAATGCCTTCGGCGCCGAGAAAAACACATACGGCACCAACTCCGGCACCGAGAGACTCGACCGTTCCCAAAAACGTCGAGCCGAAGCATCTCGAGCCGAAAACGGTCGATCCCACGAAAGATATCGACCCGAAAAAGTTAATCGACCCGAAAAAGACTAACGACTACAAAAAGGTCACCGAGCCTAAAAAACAGATCGAACCCAAGAAAACGGTCGATCCGAAAAAGGACGTCGAGGTCAATAAATCTCCCCAACCGAACAAAAACAAGGTTCCCGAGCCAAACAAGTCAAAGCCGAAGCCTACAAAACCTTCGACTCCCAATAAGAAAAACCACAAATCTTCGTGCCGAAACCAACAAATACAGAGGAGGAACTGTTTTATCCGGGTCCTGTTGATCCAAAACAGGGAAAAATCATCATTGACCCTAAAACGGGTCATGTGGTGCTCCACAAAAGGAAAATTCCTCCTGCCTTACCCTCTCCTATTCCTCTTAAAACGAAAGACATTGCTACTTCTCCTATTAGACCTGTTACTCCTCCTCCTCTCTCTCCTATTATGCCTTATGTGCCATACACACCTCCCATGCCTCAACAGCCTGATGGGGACCCAGATGATGACATAAATAATGATCCTCAAGACCCTTATGTAGATCCTGATGACACAAATCCCAACCAGGACTCATGGGGAGACCCATATTCACCGGACAATAACCCACCTATTCTAGACCCCACACCATATCCTTCAAAACCATCCCCTCCTGACGACACCATTGCATTCCATCAGTTGGTAGACAGAGCTGCTAGTTTCCACGGGGTAGATATGCATGCTGACCCTATGGAAGAGGATTTCTTGCTGGACACCTTCCCAACCACAGAAAGAAGTGTACGCACATTACCCATGCTCAAAGGAGTTTTAAAACATGCACCAGAAATATTCAAAGATCCAATTAGGGCTAGAATACTCAACCCTAGGGTAGAAAAGAAATATAGAGCAGCACCCTCCGACCCTACATACATCAAGGGTCAACTACAGCTTAATTCTCTAGTAGTAGCTAATGCAAGAAAAAGGGCTAACTCACAAGCCACTGGTGACGCTGCACCACCAGAAAAAGAGTCCAAACTACTAGAGGCATCTGGGAAAAGGGTGGCTTCACAAGCAGCCAACACCTGGAGAATAGCTAACACACAAGCATTGTTAGCTAGATATGACAGGGTGCACTACGACAAGTTAGAGGAGCTACTACAACATCTCCCTGAGCCATATAAACAACAGGCAAATGACCTTATCCAAGAAGGAAAGTTTATCACTAATGCTTCAATAAAGTGTGCTCTAGATGCAGCTGACACAGCCTCTAGAACAGTCAATACAAGCGTGATGTTAAGGAGACACGCATGGCTTCGCATATCAGGTTTCAAACCAGAGGTGCAAACCACTATTCTCAATCAACCCCTTAGCCAAGATTTCCTGTTCGGGCCGGAAACAGATGTCCTATTAGACAAAATGAAAAAGGATACTGACACCGCTAAATCTATGGGTGCACTGCAGTTTTACCAATCCAAACGTTCCTTTCGTAGATCCTCCTATAGAGGTACAGGGAGAGCTGTGAGATGTTCCATTTATGATTTATGCTGCGTCTATATTAACGAAATGCCAATAAACAGATTTCATAATAATAGAGGTACAGGGAGAGGAAATAATACACAAACCTCTCAAACTTTCCAAACTACCTCCCAAAACACATTTCCCAGAGGCAGAGGAGGATATAGAGGAAACAATACTAAAGGCAGAGGTAACAACAACCGTACCTCCACCACTCCCAAACAGTGACCTCTTACACCTGCCTCCAGACCACTTAACACCAGTCGGAGACAGAATATCACGGTTCCTACCTGTCTGGGAATCCATCACAACAGACAGGTGGGTGAAGCAAATTATCCATTCTGGTTACTGTCTAGAACTTACATCTACCCCACCCAACATACCACCCAAACACAGACCAATGTCGGAGGAACATGCCATACTATTACAACAGGAGGTCTTAGCAATGCTACAAAAGCACGCTATAGAACCAGTTCCTCTGCAACAAGGGAAGGGAGTTTACTCTCTCTATTTCCTAATCCCCAAAAAGGACGGCTCCCTCAGGCCCATTCTCGACCTTCGTCCCCTCAATCAATATATACACTCCGATCATTTCCACATGATCACACTCCAACAAGTACTACCACTACTACAGCAAGGCAACTTTCTCGCCACGCTAGATCTAAAAGATGCATATTTTCACATACCTATTCATCCCGCACACAGGAAATACCTCAGATTTGTAGTGCAAGGACAGCACTACCAATTCAAAGTCCTACCCTTCGGAGTAACAACAGCACCTAGGGTGTTCACAAAATGCTTAGCAGTAGTGGCAGCACATCTAAGGAGACCACATATTCATGTGTTTCCATACCTAGACGATTGGCTGATAAAAGCCAAATCACATCAACAATGCCTGCAACACACAGTGACCACAATCCATCTATTACACAACCTTGGATTTTCCCTCAACTACCCAAAATCCCATCTACAACCCTCCCATATACAGCAGTATCTGGGAGCAACTATAGACTCCACAGTAGCAAAGGCTTACCCAGCTCCAGCCAGAATACAAAACATTCAAGCAATGATCCTAAAATTCCAACCTCAAACTCTTTTGACAGCAAGAGTGTTTATGCAACTCATAGGCATGATGGCATATTCATAGTCCCACATGCTCGGCTACAAATGCGTCCCATACAAGAATGCCTAGCAACACAATGGAACCAGGCTCAAGGGAAACTAAAAGACCTAGTGTTGGTAGACAGTCGTACCCATCGCTCTCTGCAGTGGTGGAACACACAAAACCTTTCAAAAGGACGACTGTTCCAAGAGCCAGTTCCACAAGTAGTGTTGACAACGGACGCATCACTCACAGGGTGGGGAGCCCATCTACTTCAACATACAGTGCAAGGTCTATGGACACCGCACCAAAAAATACACCACATAAACTATCTAGAATTACTGGCAATCTTTCAGGCAATGAAAGCTTTTCAAAAACACATAGCCAACAAAACTGTTCTAGTCCGGACGGACAATATGACAGCAATGTTCTATATACAGAAACAGGGGGGGACACACTCTCTGCAGCTATCACAACTAGCGCAAAGTATATGGAGAAAAGCCATTCCACAAAACATCCATCATCTAGCAGAACATCTCCCAGGAGTAAACAACCAGATTGCAGACCTATTGAGCAGACACAGTCAACAGATCCACAAATGGGAAATTCACCCAGAAGTCCTACTCCCATTCTTTCAAACATGGGGACACCCAGACATAGATCTGTTCGCCACAAAGGAAAACGCAAAATGCCCATCCTTCGCCGCCAGGTTCCCACACCCGCAGTCAAAGGGCAATGCGATATGGATGAACTGGTCAGGCAGATTTGCATACGTTTTTCCGCCAACCCCACTCATTCCATTAGTGGTACGCAAACTAAAGCAACAGACACTTACGATGATCCTAGTTGCTCCCACATGGGCACGACAACCATGGTACACAACACTCCTAGAACTCTCTGTAGTCCCTCATCAAAAACTCCACCTCTCTCCAAAACAACTCACACAGAACCATGGAGAGATACAACACCCAGACCCCAATCAAATGAATCTAGCAATCTGGCTCCTGAAGTCTTAGAGTTCGGATACCTTAACCTGCCTCCTGATTGTATGAATATCATCAGAGGCAAGACGTCCCACTACCAGAGCCTGTTACGCAAACAAATGGAAAAGATTTGTTATTTACTGCCAAAATAATCAAATCAATCCACTAGACGCTTCTGTACAAAACATAATTTGTTATCTACTACACTTACAAAGATGTAATCTAGCATATTCATCTATAAAATTACACCTAGCGGCTATTGCAGCATACCTCCAGAACAGACAACACGTGTCTCTTTTCCGAATACCACCCATTAAGGCATTTATGTAAGGGCTCAAAAGAATAATCCCTCCAAGATTTCCACCTTCCCCAGTCTGGAATCTTAACATTGTACTAACTAGACTTATGGGTCCACCCTTTGAGCCTCTACATTCTTGCGAATTACAGTTCCTAACATGGAGGGTGGCATTTCGAATAGCAATCACTTCACTCAGAAGAGTGAGTGAATTGCAAGCACTAACAATTCAAGAACCTTTCGTGCAAATACATCAAAATAAGGTAGTTCTCAGAACAAACCCTAAATTCCTACCAAAGGTCATAACTAGTTTTCAACATTAACCAATCAATTGAGTTACCTGTCTTTTTTCAAAAACCACAGTCAGTAGCTGAAAGAGCACTCCACACACTGGATGTCAGAAGGGCTCTACTCTACTACATAGACGGAACTAAACCATTTAGGAATACAAAACAATTGTTTGTGTCTTTCTGTCAACCTCATAAGGGTGTAACCCTATTTCAAAGGCAGGGATAGCCAGATAGATAGTTAAGTGCATACAAATATGTTATCAAAAAGCTAAACGCACATTAACTATTCCCCCAAGAGCACATTCCACGCGCAAAATGGGGGCATTCATAGCTTTTCTAGGGAATATCCCCTTAGAAGACATTTGTAAGGCAGCTACATGGTCTACCATACATACCTTCACTAAACACTATTATGTTGATGTGCAAGCCAAACAACAAGCTTCTGTAGGTCAGGCTGTCCTTAAAACACTTTTCCAGACTACTACAACTGACACCGGTAACCACCACTAGAGGAGGAACTGCTATACAGTCTATGCAATAATGTGACTGCAGCAGCTCATATGCCTCGAACGGTAAATGCTACTTACCAGTATGCATCTGTTCTTGGCATGTAGAGCTGCTGCAGTCACATGCCCACCCTACTCCCTGGTGCCGAGCACAGTTGCAGTACTATCTTACTTAGATACATTTACATAGACACCTTTCTTTCTATTACTATCCTCCATCTTTGCCACAATGGCGAAAAAACAATCTGACGATGGAGGTGCTGTCCATGCGCACTGTAGTCCAGGGGAGGAGTCACCTATCTCGTGAGACCTCGAAGACTCTTCCAACACAACAACGTGCAACATCCGGACCCAACACTAGGCGGCGATCTAATGCAATAATGTGACTTCAGCAGCTCTACATGCCAAGAACAGATGCATACTGGTAAGTAGCATTTACCTTGTCTTTTGCTACTATTCTTAGACGTGCAGGAAATAGCAAAGAATATTTAAGATCTAGGCTGCTCAGCCAGCGCTTCACTTCCAGTAATGAATGTTTCTGTACTGTGACTGTGTAGTCTGGAAAGAGCATGACTGAAATATTGTCAATTTTGTATGAACTGAAAATTCCAGGCTTCTTGTAGAATCGTATCTCTGTCTTTGTAATGCAGGACTCGAAGCAGAAAGGGCCTGGGACCTTATCCTGGAGGGGGTCACCTGGACTCTGTGTGCTCTTTCCACTGCAAAGTATTGTGACATTTTACCAGCAGGTACTTTTCTCGGATCCAGTTCTCGATGTAGCTGGTGGCATCCTTCCCTGCCCTTCAGTAGACCAATTACACAAATGTTATTATGCCTGGAGTGCCCTTCTGAATCTTCTGCCCTGCGTTCTAGGGTACGCGCTTGTGCCGTCAATTCCTTCCGCTGGGTTTCTGCTTCACGTGACTTCTGCGTCAGTTTGTCCAGCGTATCTTCCATAGCGCGGGTTTTATCGGCTAATTTACGATGGCCTGCATGCAGTAGGTTGAAGTCGGTCCCCACCGCATCAATATTGTTTTCCAGGGAAGATTGTGTCTGTTCCAGCGAGGTTCCCAGTTTTTCAACTACTGCGAGAACTGCGTCTAATTTACTTCCCATTGAGTCGCCGGGTGGTATATCCTGTTTTTTTGTCTGCCAGGTTCCAGGCCGGTTGCAACTGTCCAGAAGGCCCTCCTGTGCCAGAGCGAAGGTGGCCCATATCTGACATGGGCTTCTGCAGCGACTGTGTCTGTAAAGCTACTTTTGTTAGGAGTGGTGAAACATGTCTCCGGCTACTATGTGGTCAGTTCTGTAGGCCCAGTGGGGAGGTTGCAGAAAGGCTCCAGCCTCAGGAAAGGGGGGGGGGGGGGGGGGAGGAGATGTCTTGTGTGCGTGGGAGTGCCACAAATCCAGCTAGGCCCCTATGTCATGTGCACTGATGTGTTCTAGAGCGTGGCAATGGCCCCATGTCTAAGGGACAGCACAGTTTAAGATACCCTGCGGTGCAATGCGTGCTCTTGATTACCCTAGTACTGCGCCGGCTATCAGGCGAGTCGTTTAGTGTTACTACTACCCATTAGGGCGTTCTTTTTTTTTTAAAGGAGATGGTGTCGCCTATGCTTTCCACTGCGTTTTTTTGCATGGTAGGCACCCTGTGTATCCCTATGGAGCTGCTCTTGGATTACAAGCCAAGCAGTCCACCTCCGCGTTAGAGCCTGTCTGGGGGTCGTGGCAAAGGCCTTGCCGCAGGCAGGCCCCGATTCTAGCCGCGGCCGCTATTCGATCCTTGGGACCCATCTTCTGACTGCTAGTCGAGGCACCGGTTTGGCTCGCAGTGCCAATGTTCCACAGTGCTTTTGAGCTCTCTGCCTTGCGTCTAATTCTCAGCGCTCTGCCCCAGCTCCTTGCAATCAAACGCCTACACAGCAGTACCTGGTAAAGTGAGGCCACGCTGTCCAGAGTTGAGCGTTGTCCAGAGTTGAGCGTTGTCCAGAGTTGAGCGTTGTCCAGAGTTGAGCGTTGTCCAGAGTTGAGCGTTGTCCAGATTTCCACTTTTCTGCCCCTTCCCCAGCAGCTGACTCCGTTAGTGTGGCGTCGGCAGTGTTCCGAATCAGAGGTCTGTCGCTGATGTCAGTTTGGCCCCAGGGCACTGCTCCGTATCTCCGGGTCGTTCAGGCACCTGCTATCCAGTCCACTCAGCGTCTGTCCTGGCCTCAACGCATATCCAGGTCCAGGGTGATTTCGCCGCCTCCACTTAAGCTTGACAATTCACAGCTCATCCGTGGGCATCGCTAGGCTTTGTAGAACTGTGGTCATATGCTTCTGTCACTGGGCCCCGGGTTCCATGCGAATAAACTCCGTATTATGGGGGATGGACGGCAGAGCTCTAGAAAGTCGCATTTGCCATGTTAGCAGCCTTGGCTATGCCCCCACTTTGTCATCGACTTTTGACACACATTCTTTTGTGACACTTAAGTTAGTTTCTTGGAAACACCAACCTTGCTGATACAAAGAACGTCATGGGAACACTGTCACATTGCCATGGCATTGTGTACAAGGCCCTCACGTGTGTTATACAAATGTGTTTATCACGTCTATATAGCGACACAAACCAATCTGTGGAATACAAGAATGGCAGCCTGATCATAATCTCGGCCTAAGGTAAGGATACCTTTTTTTAATTTGTTTTATATATAGCCTTTTGTTTTGCAATTCTAATCAGAGGAGACACTTGTGCTGACTTCGAGGGGTCCCTGCATGCGAGGCCTTTTGCCCAGCAGCTGACTGACACCTCTGTGAGAGATGTCCAGTTTGTGAACAAGACTGAAACCTACTCTCTTACCCACCATGTAAAGGGGTTAGATCATCCAGAAGGGGGTTTCTTGGCAGGCTATACATTTACACCTTAGACACATAGGTTAGGGTTTGCATTGTAGGAGTACGCTAGACTGTTATAACACTGTATATGAATGTGTAAATAAGTTATCTCCGCAAGATGGCGGAACTCTTCGTTTTATTCACTGACTTGACACTTATTATAACTTTTGTCTGCTTCTGTCTATTGATCATTGCAGCACTTTCTGTACAAGAATCACTTTGGTACAATAAATAGTGAAAAACATTCTTTGCATATTTCTCTGAGTGAAAGTTTCTAGGTCTGTCTCCAGGGTTCCTGAGGGAACAGAGTTGTCATGTTCGGTAGTTGCCAGAACTGATCACTTTCTGTCTAGGTTTAGGGGGGCTTATGGTGGCACTGAGAGCTAGCTGGTCCAAGGGACGACATACTCTGCGGGGGTGCTTTGAATCAGTCTGGCACCACCCTACCTTTGTTGTCCACAAACATGCAGTTCCTACTGATTAGTGAAAACTACTTGACTCTTGCACGAGAACATAGGTGGATATATAAACTAAAAACAAACATCAGTGGGTTGAATGATGATATTTCCTGGAACCATTTCAATGTATTTTATGAATTTTAATTTTACTTGTAACTAGTACAGGGGCGCCCAACATTTTGAAGCCTCGGGGTCCTCTGACAGTCAATATACCATATATCATAGGCGAATACTTCCCAAATCTATCTGGAGTATTGTTTAGTTCCCTTCCTTTTCTCACCATTTTGTTTGGTTTACCTTTCACCCATATCTGGACAGTATGCACA
This sequence comes from Triturus cristatus, assembly GCF_964204655.1. Lineage (NCBI taxonomy): Eukaryota > Metazoa > Chordata > Amphibia > Caudata > Salamandridae > Triturus > Triturus cristatus. The sequence continues at coordinate 1,584,293,402 of NC_140590.1, forward strand.
CAATTTGGTTAATTTTGTGACCAATTTAAATTAAAAGTAAATGGCAAGCAGCACTTATACTTGTTTCGAACAGCGATCTGCATTGACTGTTCAATATTGATGCATTTTTTAAACATAAAACCGGTGTAGGAAGGTACCATGTATTATTTACTACACAATACTCCCACATGGAAATAACTTTCCGAGTATTCATCCTCTACAACAGGTCTCGTTACAGTATTGGGATAGACCCACGTAAGGTCTACAAGGATAAGGGAGCTACCTTTCCCATTATTCCCTTAGGGTACGTATGCCATGTGATGTTGAGCATCACAAGCCACGCATGCTGCCAAACAAGCATGTGTTTGAAACCCTCAGGAATGCTGACTCCTTCAAATGCAGGAGCCAAACTGGAGTGAGATAAACAGCCAGGAACACTGAAGGGTAAGCATAGATGTAAGCACCACATGGCACCATTGATCAAGTAAGTACTGGGGCCATAACTATCATACCTTGACTATCAGGGAAACTTTACTGGGAACTTCTGTGACGTACACTTAATTTCTTATTTACCTCTCACTCTGCACAGCCTAGGACTATAGTCTAATTTCCCCCGATGTTACTATGAAGCCTGATTATATTACAACTAGGGACAAAGACTGATTCCTTTCTTTTTAATTATTCCCTTATTCATCTCCGGCTCCCAGTGTCATGTGGTTTCATGCATGGTATATGCATAGCTTGTACCCTATGTGTACTTCCCAGGGGAATGTTTCATATGTCCTCCATCTGCCCTACATTACAAGAGCTATGTATTTCACATACTGAGCGCAATGCTGTCTGTTATGATGCAATTTATGAAATATATCTACACGTGTGGCCGAAACGCATCATGGATATTAGTGAATAAATACATTGTTTGCACCTTAAATTATCTTGGAGTCCGTGCCTGCTTCGTGTGGATTGGATTTGACTAAGTTCTGAAAGTGGATTTGACGAAGTTCTGGGATTGTATGTATATGTAGTCACCACTGTGAAGGTATAGTTACATGTCACACTTTCCAAAGGAAGAGTGTTTTTAGTTTGCTAATAACTTTGGTGCTGTCTGGTGAATCTCACGTAAGGTTCCAAAAAGAAATTTCATCAACCTCTGCTCCTTCTTAGAAAGTTTGGTAGCAGTCTGTCAAGTGGGGGCTGAGAAAAAGATGGAGTCCTAAAACACTTTTCCCCCATACAATTTCCATAGGGGAAATTCGACAGCAATACATTAAAAAACGGCTGAAAGACCTTCACCAAATTAAGCAGAAAGCTAGATCTTTACTACCTGTGCATTTTATGACTTGGTGATATTTTGTTCAGCCGTTTTAGAGAAATTAAGCTTAAAAATGTATAGATATGTTGCTGAGAGGCTAACAACAAAAAATGTATTCCAATTGGTCGGACCTGCAAAAGTCCAGAGCAATGTCACTGGTAGCCCCACCATGTAGAAAAAATGTTGTGGCTGCCTGTACAGGTGTAAAACTATTTTTAAAAACATTTAGATGGGGGCACAGTAGTGTACCCTGACCTCTTAGCAACTGTGTGCAAGTGCCACATGGACTCCCTCGCAGGACAAATTAAAAAGAAAAAATTGGAGGTTTGATAGGGTACAGCGGGACCCAGTGTGGCTACAAAGTGGAGTACTATGGGACTCCACACAGGAGTCCATTGAGAAAAGGAGGGTTGGTAGTGAAAGGTCATGCACATTAGCGGTGTGGGATTTGGTCGTCTGGCTGTGTTGGGTATAGAAAATACAGGATGTCAAATGTGAAGTTAAGTACTGAATGGCGCAGAATCCTGTAAACCATGAATTGCAATTTATAGTTGAACCAGGTTCTTCCCACCCACAGCCTTTGCCCTGTACTGAGCACTTTGTGGATAAGTGAACTCATGCAGCAATTGATCCGAAACTAGTGGCAAAGCCTGTACTGCAGATAGTTGTTGCCCTGTGATGTGAGATCATAAGCAGGTGCCTGGAGCTGGAACACACACTTTGGGGCCTGTGAGAACTGCCCCCAGGTGATTCCAAAGGATATATGAGACTGCGAGACAAAATTCTGCCATCAAACATCATAATTCTCTGTGCCGTCACTGGTCGAGTTGGAAAGGAAGGTCCTATTCTTGTGGCATATCTTTGTCGCTGTCGTACTCTTTGCAGAAGTTGTTGAAAAAGCACAAGATGTCCAAGTGGGAATTGTCCCCTTCCAGCCACTCTCAAATTCCAGAGAGGGCACATTGGTATCAGCATGCCTCTCGGTCTAGGCCTGGAACTCCAGCAGTGCAGATTCCAAATTTGGTCCTAATGCCTTTTTTGACATTGCAGCAAATAGAGGCCTTTGTGGAAACTATGCGGTACATAATTTGCATACTTCTGATTCCCTCTGGTGCGCCTTTGAACCCCAAAAATCTCCAGAGGCCTCCAGTCAGGGTCCCCGCGGCGGGGTTGCCCACTGCACCATTTCTGCCTTTCTAACCCACTTTGGATTCCCTACATCAGTTCCTTAACATCGATGCCGCTGAAAGAGGATCATTCTCCATTAGTGGGCTCCGACTCAGAGCTGGCCTCATCTCGATCAAGTGAGTGTTCTGATCTCACCGGAGCACAACACCTAGCCAACCCTTCTGACTCCAGTTATATTGCCTTGATCATTCAGTGAAACTCATACTTTACACCTGCACCCGGCTGTAATTCTGCCAGTAACTACTATAAGTGACATTCATCCCACATTATGATGAGGACAGTTGGTTTGCAGAATTACAGGATGCCAGTGTTCTAGACTCCTCCACAGACACTGTGGAGAGGTGTAGCTCACTGGGTAGAGGCGGCAGACCCGTAAGCAGAGAATCGGCCAGGGACCAGGGTTCAATTCCCGACGCGGCAGGGTCGTGGACCAGGGTCAAAACGGACTTGATAATTCTCGCCTCGGTACCTACTCTAACCAGGAACACACTCGGCAACTCTGGGCATTAAGCTTGCCTCATCTCTACAACGGCCCCCCACAGACGCCGGGGATGCCTGGTTTCACCTTGGAGATACCCAGGAAGGGACCATCTCACAAGGAAAACCAGGACGGGTTCCCCAGCGGTCTTCAGCGCCAGGATACTCCATGGAGTCACAGTGCGCTTTACAAGTACACCCACATTTACACCCACATTTACACTAGACTTGCCTCTCCTCCTGTCATAGAGGATAATTATTCTTTTGACATGATCATGTAACAGGCTGCGGATGACCTTGACCTGCAGCTCCCTACCATAGAAGTAATGACTAACGTCCTGATTTAAAGTTCTTAAACGTGTCCACTCACCTACAGCAACCCCTCCTACTATTTAACGTGGCCCTTAAAGATACCCTTTTGGGCTGTTGGGCAAAACCATGTTCTGGGCCCCCTTGTATAAACAGGTAGACTTGTCGCCACACACTGGCACCGGGCCATCTGGACTTCCTCGCTCAACACCTGATGCTGGATAGTCTAGTGGTACAGGCAACCACCAGCATAATGAACCCTTACTCATTTCCTACGCCCATTTTCTCACCAGCCTTGCATTACGTTCAGTCAAAATCAGCTGCCTCATAGGTCACTATAGCTGGACTTTGTAGGATATAGTAGATCAAATGCTTCCTGCAGTGCCAGAGAATCTTTCAGTGTCTTTACCCCTAACAATACAGGATGGCCGGTATGATGCAAAATTGGTATCTGTCCTGGATACAGTTGACAGTTCAGGTCGGGCAATGGGCACAAATGTGATCTTTGTTGTCACGCCTGGATGAGGTCTACGGGCTTTCCAGGGTATGTCTAGGCATTGTTAATGGATGTGCCATTCGATGGTTCTCTCCTCTTCAGTTAAAGTAAATTCAGCCCTGGAACGCGTAAGACTATCATTTTGCTGCATGTTTCCCTTCTGCCAGCTTAAAACTCTAGTTTCTAGTTGGATTTTTACACTTGTTTTTAATGTAGCCCAGGCAATATACAACATTAGACCCTGAATGAATAGAATTACTGGCATATCCTGTAAATGATGCTTAAAAGGCAATAGGCTGATTAGGTAGGCTTTTAGTACCGTAACATTGAATTGAATGACAGTGAAACTAGGCGAGGTGTAAGGCTATTACAAAGGGTGCTTTGACTTTAAGTAGAAAGGTGTGAATCTTGAAGCTGTCCGTCACTAAAGCTAATTTGTCATTAATGCTATACTGTACATTTTCTAGTGTAGTGATCCTTATTTATACCTGTGCTTGAAATATGCTGCACCATCATTTCACAAAACTTCAACAATGCAGGCTTACCTTCACTGCCATACTTGTGTGAGTGATATTTCTAATTTTATTGGTAATTTTACCCTTACCAAATTGGCTAGGATGTCCATGCTTACTTTATTTATAGCAAGGAGCTCCAAGTTCACTTTTAGATGTCCCTAGATTTTATTTCACTTGTGCACAAATATACCATGCCATTGACCCCTGCCCACCCTTATACAAAACTGTTGGTTTACCTCCATAGTCTTCATTTTAAGTGATCAATGTTTGTTTTCCAGATATCTGAAACAAGAAGTGACGAGCAACTTCCTCAAACCGGCTAACTCAAACACTTTGGGACAAACACGGGACAGCACTGCCTAAGTAGGCCTTTGACTGGATCCAAACCTGAAAGCACCATTGAAAATCAAATGCTTGTTGTTCTTTGTAACTTCACTGATTTCGATTTCTACAGCATTTACAGCTTCCTGTAGTTTCTAAACCAACTTAGTTGCTTTTTCATCAAATTGTAAAGAAATGCAATCTTTCATTAGTTTTGATTGAAACTACATGAAGTATATTTTCATTTAAGTTTGTGTCCGGAAAAATGCAGTTTAGAAATGCTGTCTAAGACTAATTTGTCAACCAAAAAGATCATATCTATAAATGTAGTTATATTTTTTGTTATTTTATTAAATTAGAGAATAAGCTTAGATTCAAAGAAGCCAAGTATGCGTGTGCCCTTATGTTAAAAAGTAAAAGTCACAGTCGTTGAACATTAATTTAAATCTGCAACGGTTATGTAAATGAAATCTTTTAGGAATTTTTAAAGTGTTGCTTAAACATTTAAGTTTTTTTGGGATTACATTTTTATTTTAATGCAACAAGAATGTAGTTGTTTTGGTCTTTGTTTAAAAGTTATAAAAACTGTATGCAAGGTACAAAAATTATCACTGCGTTACAAGATGTGATCTCCAGTTAGCATATTAAAAATGCAAATTGATTTTCCTTGAGTGCTTTATACTGTTTAATTACATCTCCATGTAGGGCTGAAAAAAATTACCTATGTTCATGTATAAACTGTGTTGCTTTTGATGTTGTGTTATTGTTTGCAGAAATGTGAACAATAAGTTTTTGCTTATGGTCAGGTAAAGCACGATAACCTTGCAAGTTAAGTACTGCTTTGGTTCATTGTTTACGCTGGAATTTTTTCTCTCCCCATGGAATGTAAGTAAAACGTAGTGTTTGTCACCAATAAATGGGAAAAGAAAAGTTTGGTGAATGTATTTTATCCTTGTTGACCTGTACTAAGGTTATTTTATGCAATCTAGTGTGCATTTAAAATATCCATCTTGCCTTTAAATTCAACCAGGGTTAGCATGTTCTGTCCAGAGCCAAATGTGATACTGTAATTTTTTTTAAACTATTTAAATATTTTGAGTTAATTAAACAATATATTAGGAACAGTATTAACATTAAATTATAGTTCAAAATGTAAACCTACACACGTGTTTTATATGAACAGTTACACTATCATATTGTTTTCAATTAATTTTGTCATTTATGCTACACAATGTATCATGATACAAAATGAACAGAAGAAAATAATTTTAACTGTGTAGGAGAAATGAGAAATTAATAAAGTGTCCTATAAATGTAGACCAGATACTCTTATATTTGTTGTTAGCATTTTGTTCCTAGACAAACTTGGCTTTGATGGTAATAACTGGCATCATAAATTAATCAACTGCACCATTAAGTTGGCTCGTTTGACCTCCTCATGGCTCACGGTCTCTACCAATATCCTTCCATTTTGAGAGTTACATTTGCATATTACATTTCCTTTTGGTTTGTACTAGACCTTTGAACTTAGATTTTCTGCACTCTTTTCGCAAACACGTATTGGCATAAATTTCATGCATTGACCACAATTTTATTGAAAACAGTTCTATGGTTCTCCCTGGCACGCATTCTACAATATTTTGTCACTTTTACTTTCAGTAGTTTGTTTCCATAGAAAAAGTAATGTCTTGTATTTAAAAAAAAGTTGGCCACATCCCCACCTCCTTCTGTATGTATATAGCCTTCGCCCGAAACCTTTCTTAAACGGTGTGCCTAGCGATATTATTCCCTTAACTAAACTGTATTTGCACTGTCTTCATTTTGAATCTGAAAACCTGAAAGGTTAACCTTTACTGGTGCTGGTAAAAAAACAATCTTTAACGCACTCTGCTGTGTATCCACAGTTTCCTTTCCTGGTTTCCTTGTTAGAATTTGCCATCTAATTTGAAATCTCAAAGAGCTCACTCCTGTTTGCTGATCTTCAAAAGCTCCCCACCCATCCTCTGCTTCACTTGTAATGCCTAGATTTTAAAAAATTTCCATCATGTGAGTTTTCACTGAATTAATCAATACTGAAAGGTCTGTCAGCAACATTTTAGAGCACTTTACAAGCCAACACGTCTACTAGATAAAACTTATCGATTTATATGTACATGTACCCTTCTCTTAAACTCTTTATTTTTCTTTTAATTTTAAGAAATTCTCATAAGCTCAAACGTTCACTGTGTAGAAGTATTAGCCTATATACTTGTACATAAAATACAAAAAGGGAATTAAATAGCGCAGCTTTACACAGGGGATAATTGCACTGTTCATTTAAATCTCCTTACTTTATTCTTCCATCAAAAAGGCACAGTTTTGACAATAACAGGCACTTGTGTAAGGCATGTAAATTACGGTTGCGCACCAGGTTTTCGAAGTTATTTTTTCGTGGGAGGAAGAGTGCTGGTTGATGAATTAAGTGAGCATTACTGTATTGTAGAATTAGGATGGAAAGTAAAGTAATCTTCAGTGAACATTACAAATCAAAGGAAAATTTATATAGCGCAACATATCACTCGGCAAGAGTCTCGTGGCGCTGCAGACTGCTCAAGAGGGCAAAGACCAGGCTAATTAACATATAGCCAGGTTTTCAGCTGTTTACGAAAACTACCATGTTCTTTTATGGTACGTAGATGGAAAGGTAGTTTATTCCAAAGAGTCGGTGCAAGAAAGGAAAATGAACGACCTCCTTGTCTGGCGGTGTTGATTCTTAGCGGAGTTAGTAGTGCCGCATCACTAGAACGCAGCCTTCTAGCCGGGTGATACCATTGCAACTTTTTTCGCCAGTATTTTGGACCAGTTCCATAAATAGACTTATGTGTAAGACATAAAACTTTGAAGTGGATTCGTTTTTTTATCGGGAGCCAATGGAGAGTATTCAGGCAGGCCGCCGAAGATGATCTGTATGGACGGTCCAGGACCAGTCTTGCGGCAGTGTTTTGTAGAACCTGAAGTCTGTCAGTGAGGTCTTCATTTATGGATAACAGCAGGGCATTGCCATAGTCTATTATGTTTGTGATCAGTCCTTGAGTCAGGGGTCTACGCGCCTCCATGGGGAGCCATCTAAAAACCTTTCTGAGACTGCGCATAACGCCAAAGCAAGTCCCTATAATATGCTTAACATGACTGCGCATAGATAGGCAGTCATCCATCTGAAAGCCCAGGTTTCGAACTGTATTCTTTGGAACAGGACAGATTCCGAGCTCAGAAGGCCACCAGTCCTGTGACCAATGGTTGCTGGCTTTTCCAAAGAGCACAATCTCTGATTTGGCCCCATTTAGCTGAAGATGGTTTGATCTCATCCATTCGTCAACACAGATAAGACAGTCCTTAAAATGCTTTTTAGTATCACTTGGGTCAGGACCAAAAGTGACCAGAATCTGCGTGTCATCCGCATAGGATATGACATCAAACCCGTGTGATCTAATTACTTCAGCTAAAGGGGTCATATATAGGTTGAAGAGAGTCGGGCTTAAAATGGAGCCCTGAGGAACTCCCATTTTCACTGGCCTTGCACAGGAAACAAAGTTTCCCAACTGAACAGCAGTGGTGCGCTCAGATAGGTAGCTAATGAACCACCTCAGAGCATTTCCCCTGACACCAACCTCCCATAGTCTTTGCTCAAGAATCTTATGGGAGATGGTGTCGAAAGCCGCGGAAAGATCGAGCAGGACAAGCACAGCGGATTGGTGTTTGTCAAGGGCCAGTCTGATGTTATCGGTGACCTCGACCAATGCCGTTTCTGTACTATGTGCTGCTCGAAAACCAGATTGAGAGGGGTCCAGAAGTTCATACCTCTCTAGATGTCTCACCAGTTGCTGATTTATGATGGATTCCAGTATTTTTCCAAAATATGGGAGCAGTGAAATGGGACGATAATTCAAAAGTACCTTAGGGTCCGCTGTTGGTTTCTTTAAAATTGGTCTGACACTAGCTACCTTCCAAACAGAAGGGAACACCGCGTCAGCCAAAGATTGGTTGAAAAGTGCAATTAGACTGTCCAGGACAGTGGGTGCTATTATGGAGAAATATTTAGCAGGAATAGTATCAGCCGGGAAGCCGGACTTTATTTTCTGCATAGCTGAAGTAACAGTTTTTTGATCACATTCGATAAATTTAACTAGAAGGCCCGAAGGATTTGATAAAAAACAGGGTCGTTCTATTAGGTGACTATCGTTGGGTATAGGGGGAAAAGTCTTTGGAATAGTCATAATTTTGTCATCAAAAAAATTTGACAACGAATCGTCCCAATCTTGAGACACGGGTATGGTAGGTAGACTTGTAGAGGTTGTGAAATCTTTTAAAATGTGAAAGAATTCTCTAGAAGAGTTTTCTGCCCTAGTTATTCGGTTCAACAGATAAGAATTTTTTTCCCTGTTTTATTTAATTCATATACAGATGGTGCAATTTTTTATAACTTTCCTCATTTGCAGGGCTTCTATTTTTTCGCCATAATCTTTCGGCCCTTCTACACAAGTTTTTAGTAATTTTTAATTGATCAGTAAACCAAGGGGCAGTTTTGGCCTTAGGATTGGCCTTTTTGAAAGGAGCAATTTTTTCAAGAGTAGCCAGAATATCTTTATTCAAATTTAACGCCCTTTGATTAGTGCTGATTTCTAAAACTTTATGGTCTGAGCCAGAATGTTCTTGGAAAAGATGGGGGGTAATCTTACGCCAGGATCTGCGTAGAACGATTTCCTTTACCAGATTATTTTTCCCCGTTGAAACAATACATTTCAGTAGGTAGTGGTCGGTCCATATCAGTGCTTCTGGAGGTTCCATAACAATGTCAGGTATATTTGTGAACAGAAGGTCTAGTGTGTGCCCTGCTTGGTGAGTAGAACCATCAACCAACTGTGCAAGACCTAGCGAACTCATATTTGTAATCAGTTTATCCGTATCAGGATTTAATAACGCCTCTGCATGGTGATTAAAGTCGCCAATCAGGAGAAAGTTATCCGAGGCTAATGCGTGTGGTGCAATGAATTCTAGTATTTGATTGGAAAAATTGCCTTTAACACCGGGAGGTCGATAGACCAAAGCCGCTCTCCAAATACCATTTGAGAGACCGGTAATCTTAACTGTGCATATTTCCATCTGGGCATTCATTATATTATCCAAGATTGTAATTGCTAAGGTGTCTTTGTGAGCTATTAATATACCACCCCCTCTTTTTCCTTTCCTTTCGACTCGAATGATTTCATATTGCGAGGGAAAGGCGACATGTATATCTGGGCCAGCATCTGCATGAAGCCAGGTTTCAGTAATGAAACATATGTCAGGGTTATTTGAGTCTAATATATCCCATACCTCAGTTGAGTGTTTGGGAATAGAGCGAGCATTTAAGTAGATCGCCCTAAGGGGCGTGTTTTGTTTACCGCAATTAGGAGGACATTTTGGGGTCCTGCAACCAAAAGGTGCAGAGGAACGCCATATGTCCTGGACCTTAGACGGGTCGGTTTCCCATGTGCCAGTAAAACTGCCTGCGTAGGGATGTAAGTCTTTGATCTCTTGGCTCGTATATTGAATGTAGAATTTAGATTTATAGTAACTGTGCTATCCTTAGCCTGAGAGCCTTCTTGGTAATTAATAATAAACACTGAATAAAAAAAAATAAAAGGTTATCTTCTCAACCAAGAAAATTCACTAAACAAGCTACGGTTGAGGCAAGTATATACTTGCACAAGTATTTTAAATTGGTTATACTTCGAAGTGTGGCCCGTGGGGGCATCCATTATTGAATCGGAGTATAGTCTTGCATGGGTGTGAGCTTATGTCTGGGTAGCTGCTCCTACAGTTACAGAAGTGAGGATTTTTTTGGGAACATTGTAGGTACTTTGTTTCCTTTAGAGAAGGTGTTTTATGTCTTCCTGAGAAAGTCTGATTATGGTCTGGTCAGAACATGCTTTGCAGGACACATTCCAACAAGTTTCAGATTGTATGCCGCTACAGTGTCGCTCTACCTTGCTATCCCTCCATACAGATGTAATGGCCTCTACGTAAATACTACAAAAGCCACTTTTCTGACAAGGTGAGGTAGCGTGGCTTCAAAAGGAGAGCACATTGGTTTAGAAAGCACAATATTGAGCTCTCGAAGAGAAGCAGGAATTTGAAACCCTTCAAGAAAATTTTTATAATTCATGTAGTGAGATTGGGCGTGGCCGGGATGGCCAACATGGCTGACTGGTGAGCAAAGTGCTCTCGGCTCAGGAATTCGCCGCAAATCTCTTACATCTGGGGATCCCCTCTTTGGCAATTTAGGGATAAGGACCATCAGATCACCCTGATCCCATCCGAGAGGACTGCAGATGACGACCCCCCCTGGTGGGAGATTCCTTTGCAGCCCTGCCAGAACACGGCTGCGAGACCAGAGGAGGCGTATCAGTGGCGGGGCAGGCGGTGGCAGAGAGCCGAGCATTGCAGATCCTCAGAGGCGGAGTGTGCCCCAGCAGTGAGTGAGATGCAGTGAGGTTCCTGTGTTGCCGCTCCGGGAAACCGGCGGAGGGTGCGATGACCTGGGCCTCTGAGACCCGGTGGTAGGGGTGGGGCCCTTTGGCATACTGTGCCTTGCTTTCTCCCGCACCGGCCCAGGCATGCCTCCAGGGGCTCCCTGACATCCCCCCACATAGCAGCTTTGGCGGTGGCGCCCAGACCCCCCTATTTGTTTAGGCCTGTGCTGGGCCTATTTCTCGGAAACAGGACTTTCCTGGGCCCCGTAGCGAGTTCAGCCGAGCATCACACGGTGCTCCAACGTGGCTGGCATAGGAGGTGGGCAGCGACCCACAATCCCCCGGGCATACCTGAGGCGTGAAACTTACCGCACCCTACTGGGCTGCTTGCGCAGTAAGCGGGCCTCACCTTGAATGCAAGCCCTTCCCTTTGGGAAGTAACCATGCTTGACTCCCCTTTGGCCCGTCCTGCAAGGAGCCACACAACATGACTACGAATACAGCTGATAGTGCCTTGATGCCTCTCTGGTCCACATGAGGGAGGTGTTCGAGATCACACACAGCTTGGCTGCTCGCGCTTCCCCACTCAATAGGACAGTATTGGCGACTGAACATTGGGCAAGCGGCCCCAACTGGCAATCATCAACACCTGGAGGACACACGATGGGACTCACAGAGCCCGCAAAGACGACGGTGCCACCTTCGCGGTCCCCTCACTATTGGACCTCACGGAACTGGTCCACTTCCTCGAGGCCTGAACTGAAGAATGACGAGCCCAACGCAGGAACAGGGTGCAACTAGCGAACTCTAGTCTCTGAGACAACCACTGCATTCTCATCTTCCCGGACTACACACTGGTGCTTCTACGCCATAGAGCATTTTTTTTCGAGGTCAAGCATAAATGCTATGAAATGGGCTCACATACACGCTGCTGTTCCCCCTCTAAATTGACAGTGATCCTAAACAACAAAACCACCTTTTCAGAACCAGCCTGGGATTGGGTGGAGAACACAGCATCCACCACTCATGAGACCACGAACTTGCATGCGCCGATCATGCAACTGAACAGTCTCCATCGATCAGGACGACGACCTGGGAACCCCATCTCTGGAGCAGGTCATAGATAGCCGCCAGTTAGTACTAGATGCCATGGCGATCTTTTGGTACCCTTTGGGGGATCATCCAGACTTCTTGGATACATCTGAAGCTGGACGCTCACCTTCCTCTTTTTATTTAGACTCAGTTTTGCAACTGCAGGTGACCCATTCCCCCCAAACAGCCAATGACATCATATAGCCTGCTTAGCTTCGCTATCCCCGGTATTCTAACAGAGTTCGAGCCTTGTATATTGTCTCTGCTCTCCCTGGGGTTTGGATATTTTTCTGACCGCGTCCCGTCAGGGGCCGACCTTCCTCCTGTTTGGGCATCGTCCCTATAACCCGGGAAACCGACTCTGCCCACCCTGGGCTTATTTCCTAGGGAACCACGACAGTCTTGGTTCCCACCATCCACAGACATTGAGAAGGGGGGGTCAGAATACCCTCCCCATATCAAGCGGCATCGCCCCCCTTCTCCAGCTTCCATCACAAGAGCCTGGCCTCATGACTCACCAAGACATGTCTCTTCTCGGTCCAACCTCCCCATTGGATGAACTGGTTACCCAGTTTGGGCAGCTGGCCGTTGGCCCATAGTAGTATCTTTGTTGTTAACTCTTCAAATGTGTTCAGGTCCCCTTCAGTTTAGAGAGCTGGTACCCTACTCGTTTCCATGCAGGACACTGATGGATACCTCCTTGCACCTCTGGGTCTCTGACAAGCTTGCCTCTCTGTGGGAATCAGGGGCAGGAGGCCACACGCTTGGCCGATGATCACCCAGGTATATAACATAATATCCTGAAATATTCACAGTAGGCAGACCCCAGCCAAACTCTATTGCATTCATAAATACCGTAAGCGGAAAGGGGTACAAATCTCACTGATACAGGATTCTCGCAACACACATACCGAAAGGATCAGACTCCAAAATCAGTGGAGGGTCCGGATCTGTGTCACAAATGACAGCGTACGCTAGGGGCTCATTTGGGTGAAAGCCAGAACCCCCTTTGAGTTCCTATCACAGAAGATCGATTCTAAAGGCAGGTTCGTCCTCCTTCGAATCTGGACTGAATGGCACCCCCTCCTCATTGGCAGCATATATGCCCCCAACACTGATCACCACGGATTTCTACATCGACTCTCCTCCAGCCTTGCCAAGTGAGTGCACATCTCAAAGCTACTGGGGGGAACTTTAACTGTGTCTTGGACCCCTCCCTAGGCCGCTCTTTCCTCCACAGTAACTAATGCCAAGAGCTTGCAATTATGGATGAAAAGTGGCCTCTGGCTGACACCTAGTACCACCATAATCCTAGACTAAACAATACTCTTTTTACTCCCCGGTTCATGATGTCTATGTGCGCTTCGACCAGATAGTCTTTTAATTGACCATTTTCCCTTCTATTTCCTCCCCTGGCTATCTGTGCTGGGAGTTATCCAACCACAGACCCTTAATCCTTGGATGGGGAAGGGCCCTGTCTAAAAACCCTCGTGGTAGATGCAACCCTCCACAGACGAAGATGAGCCTATTCATGTTGAAAAAAATTACTGATATTTTGTGCAGAACGAAGGCTTATCGCCCGCCGTGAAATGGGAAGTCTTCAAAATTGTAATTCAGGTGGAGGGATAAGTCATACATTGTCTGGGGTGTGATCCACCATCCTCCATGACCTAGGCAGTGCAGAGCAAGAGTATATAGATACGGCGGGCCGATCAGTCATGGATTCTTAGCTCTTCCATGTTTCCTCTCCGTGAGACTCGACTTCTGGAGTGACTTTGCTGCCTAGGCTGTGCTTCATATTCTGCACGAACACACTTGGGGGAGGATGCATCCTGTCATCTTTAGTTTGTCTGGCCAATAGGGGCAGTAAGCAACCACCCATGGATACGATCTGTGGCCCTGATGGTGTGCTTCTTCACTCATAACAAGCTTGCCACAACGCTTTTATCACCTCTACACAGGCGCCCACCGGATGCTCGCCCTCCAACATCTCTACCTTTCTAGAGCTGGCACTCCTCACAGATTCTCCCATGTTTAACAGGGGGACCTCACTGATAAATCCCCTGGGATGGATGGCTTTCCAGCTGAATTTTACAAAACGTTCAAGGACTTGCTGTCCCCCAAAGTGCTTTGACTATACAAGACTGCACTGGGGGCTGGGTGCTTGACCAACACCCTCTGTGAGGCCTCCCTGGAGTCCTTGTGACAGCCCGGAAAGGACCCCCTATTTCTTGCTTCTTATCGCCCCCATATCCATACCGAACGTGGACAATGAAATTCTTAGCTTGATATCAGATAAGAGCACCCATCAGGTACTTACACGCCTAGTCTATAAGGACCAAAACTACAGAGCAATCGCTTGTTTCTTCCCCACCTTTTTTCCATTCTCATTCTTTGCTTTTTTACTTGCTTATTGTTTGAAATTGAAAACTCAATACAAATGTTTGAAAGCAAATAAATACATTGACGTGATATTTGATAGAGGCTTTTCTAGGTACCAGGTGCACTTGTATAGCAGACATTGGTGAAAGGAAGAACCATGTCTTCCTGACACTCCATTGAGTGGATTGCTCCACACCCCAAAAGTGGACCATATGTCATTTGTATTTGCAAGAATATCTCTCAAAACAGTCACTTGACCTCCCTGGAAAAGTGTATACACTGGCAAGTAGTATATTCATAAGGCAGAAGTGTACAGCTAGACTGCCATGCTCCGAGGTCACAATCTGTGCTTGTTCTGCTTTGCGCTTTTAGCAGCAAGTGTAAACATGGGAGACTTGGCTATTCTGGGACGTCATCCTACTCTGTGAATCGCCACTTGTTGAAGGCATTTGTATATTGTCCAGCATTTCTATTCTGGCTTAATGATAACTGGATCCAGAGGAAATTGATGGAAAGGCAATACCAATGTTCCAATTTATGTTTCATTTTAAAAGATACAATTTAGGAAAATTTGTATGCTTGTATCTCCACACTGTCAACCCTTGAATTTAATTGATTTTTTTTTAAAGAAAATTACCTTCAGACAGGCATATAGGTATGCAAATGTATAGAATTTGGGAATCTTTCTCGCACTGTTCATGGATTCAGTACAGTTTCCCAAAATGGAGAACGAGGATAGGTAACTTGTCGTCCTTTGCAAATAGCGTATAAGTTACCAATCGGCTGCTTTGCATTTTCTATAAATTTTAATAAAACCAATACATTTGTCATTTTCAGCGATAGCCTAAGCATTTCCATTCCTACCTATAAGTTTTAAGTACTTGGCACCTTTTCTACTTAATTTGTGGTTAGATTACACAACTGTGTCCTTGTCCATGTTCAGTGTCCTTGGTTTATTCAGATTTATGCATGTTGTCTGAAAAAAGTCGGAATCCAAAGATTTTCAGCTAATATATTTTGGCACGATCTATATTGTGGTTTCAAATTATGTTCTGTTATCTTATATTACTTCAGTAACATTATCAGTTCTATATTATATGCCTGGGTATCATGTTTTATAAACCGAGAATCCCACTTGGTGCAAAGCCAGTGTATTTGTTGCTATATTGACATGCATGAAATAGTGCAGTAGGATTTGTTCTCATAACGCCAAAGCAGATGATTGCAACTTCAGATCTGTGGCCTCATTATTATTTGTTTCCTTATTTTCCATGTGTATGGTCACTCAGTATTTTTTCACATTTGTATTTCGTTTCCAGGAATGAAACTTTTTCTAGCTATCTTAACGAAAAGTTTGAATTCAATTAAGGACACAGAAGCGAGGATTAGGCTTTTCCTTCTTCGCTTTTTATTACCAGCAGCTTTTGAAAAGCGGCATCTTATTACGAAACAAAATTTCCTGACACATTGGGAAGGATAACCTCAAAACAGTACACCAATTAGGTAGCCGCACTGCATACAACGGTCCCTGTAGACTCTCTATCCACCCTCTTGCTTCCTGCAAACCTGTAGCTCCGCGTGCAGTCTATTCCGGTTTATTGGACTTCAATCCTGGAATAGAGATATAGACAAGTGTATAATTCCCAGTCTCTCATGCCAGACCCAGTTGTACACAAGCCTCAAATACAATGAATAACCACGGGATATTCCAATCTCAAGTCAAAGCATTAAACAATAGAAAACATTCTAAATAAGCCATAATATCGTCCTCAAAACTAATTGTTTCTCTGACAACTTAACCTCGTTGCCTTTGTCAGGGTGGGTCTCAGCATATGACAATTATTTGGTGGGCCAATTCTCGCCTCTGTGTCCTTAATAGTATTTGAATTTTCCGTTACAATAGCTAGGACATTTTTCATTCTATGGCAGAACCCGGAGGCGAGGATTAGGCTAGTTTACAGCTGATTCCCCACTATGTTTGCCAGACATTACACTGGTTTTAAATAAACGTTTTTTAAAAGTGGAATCCGATGACTAATCAGCAGCGTTGAGGAAGTCCTCTAATCTCGCTCCCAAAAAGCCTTGGAAGCCATGGCACCTCTCACTGAGGGGGTCTCAAACTGGGCCGTATTAATGCCTGCTTCCTGCATTACCCATCTGATCCATCTTGCGCTCGTAGGGGAAGAAACTGCTTTGTGAGGTTTAGTCAGAGCAATCAGCAGTTGCCTCTCCACATGAGGACGCAATTTCTCTGTGACCGTCCTACATTTAACGAACCGCACAACGTAGACAAACTTAAACTCTAGATAAGATACCAGCTGAGACATACACTTTGTTCTGTGAGTAATATGAAAGGTCCCCCCTTCCGTGGTGAAAACTACCTGTAATGTCCAAAGCTCGAACATCTAAGAGACTGCGACACTAAATGAGGCATAGCAACATCGCCAACTTCGCTGACAATTGTTTCCTAAAAAGATACTTTTTAGTAGGCCAGGACTTAAACATGTTAAGGACCTTATTCACATCCCATAATACAGAATATCTGGGTTCGGGAGGCAGAAACAATCTGATACCCCTTAGGAGCTTGCACACCAGAGGATGCTCTCCCACTGGATGCCCGTCCACGGGTATGTGTCCTGCCAAAATCGCTGATCTGATTGTATTAAATGACCCGTAGGCCAAACCCTGAGAAGCCAGTCTCGCCAGGAAGTTCAGAACTTGGACAACTTCTGCCCCCATGGAATCCACCTGCGGTTGGATACACCAGCATAACCACCTAGACTAAGCCGACCTATACCGTTTGTTGGCATTATCAGCCTAGGCTCTTGCGAGCAACGGAGGCAGCCTCATTTGAATGTGGTTGGCTCTGCCCGGCAGATGTTCCGCTGCCAGAGAGATGCAATTGTCCAGGCAATACTCCCACAGCATACGAGCGAGGTCTGACATGGTTTTTGATTCACATATTGTACCGTCACCACGTTGTCCGTCTTCAAAATGACTGCCCATTGAACTTTGTCCTTCTCCAGCAGCGGAGGGCCAACAAGCCTGCCATCAATTTCGGGCAGCTGATATGAAGGGCCTGTTTTGCGGAAGACTATTTTCCTGTACTGGAGAACTTGCCACAGCGAGCACCCCACCCCAAGCCACTGACATCAGACTCGATCACCAGATCGGGCTGTGACACGAAAATCACTTGGCCATTCCAGGCCTCCATGTGAGAGATCCAGCATTGCATCTCCTCCTTTGCCTCTGTAGAAAGCGGAACCACCTGAGAGTACAAGAGTCCCCTCTGGAGATGCATTATTTTCAGACGCTGCAACACCCGGTAGTGGAGAGGGCCCAGGAAGATCGCCAGAACTTAGGATGAAAGAAGTCTCGCTAAGCGTGCCAATGGTCGTAAAGAAACTCCGTACTTGGATATGGTTCTCCGGAGTTTGTGCCTGATCCTGGTCAGCTTTCGAGGTGAAAGGCTGAGGGTTGCCTCGACTGAGTTAAGGAACCCCAGGAACTATAGGGACTGGGAAGGAACAAGAGTGGACTTCTCTGTTTGTCACGAAACCTAGTGACTCTAGCAGGTGTATAGCCATCTGTAACTGTATGGAGAGAAGTCGTGGGCACTGGTTCATAATCAAGATGTTGTCAAGGTAGACGATCAGACGCATTCCCCTTGACTGCAGAAACTCGGCCACTGGGCTCATCAGCTTGGTGAAATACCAAGGGCTGGATGAGAGTCCAAAAGAAAGGGAAGTGAATTTGAACACCTGAGATTTCCAACGGAATTGCAGAGAGCACCTTCGAGGCAGAAAAATCGGAACGGCCAGGTAGCTGTCTTTTAGGTCCAGGTGGACCATTCAATCCACCCTCAAAAGGTAATCTCTGAGGAGGTGTATACCTTCCATCTTGAAAAGTCGGTAGAGTAGCTACCCATTGAATTCTTTCAGATTAATAACCGTACGTTGAACACCATCCCTTTTCTCCACAAAAAAGGTTGCTGAGGAAACCATTGGGATGCACTGTCACGTGAGCGATGGCACCTTTCTTTAAAAGCTTTGCTATCTCCAGGTCTATTGGGGCCTGCTGCTCCTGTGTGAAGACCAGAGCCTGGGGTTGTAGAATTGGATAGGGGTCCCATATAATTCGATGTGAACCCTTGTATTGTTTGAAGGACCCTCGTATCTGCGGATAGAGGTACCCATTTTGACCTGAATGCCGCCAAACGGCCCCCAAGACTGAGTCCAGTCCATCACATGATGCAAGTGTCCATCACTTGACAAAAGTGGTCATCAATAGGGAGGTAGGTAACTTCCTCCTCCGCCATATATTCCTTCTGACCCACAAAATCCTCCATCATTCAGAGTATGGTATTAGATGGGGCAATGTGGCAGGGTATAAGCCCTGAATTGTGCTGAGCCTTGCACAGGGATTGAATGCCTCACTCAAGCTATAATGCCCCTCAGGGGGAGATTGGCAAGCGGGACGTGCACCCTTTCTTTATTAGGGAAGTTCTGCCGCCTGGGACGGTCCCACAGACTCTAGGGAGATTAGCCTTACCCTTACAGGATGTCAGACACCAAAGCAAGCCACTGCCTGGAGACCTAACGCCGAAATTGACACTGCCCAGAATTTTATGATAGAAAACCTGCATCCATGTTCTCTGCGGCCAGACGTGCTTCACTGTGCTGAAGTGAAATCGCTGTGTGCCGGCTGCTGGGGGGGTAGAGATGCACTAAGTACAAGTTCCAGAAGGTGTGCGGGCCCCCTTGCACGCGAGCCGGAAGTATGGATGCAACCGTGTAGGAGCGAAACGCTCCCGTGGTTGGTCCTGAAACGAGCAAAGGGCACATTAATTACGAGAATGGGCGCAGGAAGCCCGCACCGCGTTTACATCATAATTCACCACACTCGTGTAAATCACTAACAGTGGGAAAGTAAAAACATAAGAAAGCAGAGGTCAAGAGCCCAAACACTTATCCGTATGCTGCTGTAGCAGCGAACAAAGAGGGAGATAGTCTACAGGGACAGTTATATGCAGTGTGGCAACCTGATTGGATGGAGTGTTTTGATGTTATCTTTCCCAGTGTGTCATGGGAAATGTAGTTTTGTTATAAGATGTTGCTTTTTAAAGGCTACTGGTAATAAATAGCGAAGAAGGAAATGCCTAATCCTCGTCTCCGGGTCCTGCCATAGAATTCACTTTATGCTGTATAACTATATAATTGTCTTGCATATCTATTGTTATTAATTCTTTATACTGTTTGCATTGCCATTCTTGCTACAATTTAAAGTGATTTAAAATCGGTTATATTTCACAAATATAGGATCTGTAATTTCTACCACATGCTAATTCAGTTTGTCGACAATTTACATGTTCCTCATCACATATAGTAACAATATGGGGCAGCTATAGCAAGTGTCAGCATACTTACTGACACCATAAGATTTGGTGCGGTTGGTACAGGATGATTTATTTTCTACATATTAGGGGTGCCCTCAGTTTAAGTGCTGTTGACCCACCAAGCCTATTCCATGGTCAGTGTATTGAAGATTGCATTAATCTCTTTGCATGAGCTGAAAGCCATTTTGTACTTGGCAGCCATTTTAGTTAGCTATGTGGTGGCCATTTGCTGTTTCCCTCTCCCAGAGTCTTGCACATGCTCAGATGGGCCTAGCTAGTAGAATGCACTTGTTCCTAGTATAGAACTGTCAGGCTGTTCTAACTGATGTCAGCAACTTATTACTCCTCCTACTTGTTGACTGTGCAGTTTCTGTATGACCATCTATGTGCATAACTCTTCTCATGTGTACTTGTACCGCCTTTTTCAGCCCCTGTGTGGGTATAAAAGGACCATGCTTCTTCTGTTCAGTGTGCTACTTCACTCAACACTGAAGGGTGCTGTGTGAATGTAGTTCCACCTCATGAGGTTTATTAAACTTTGTATTTTCTATTCCAGTTTCTGTGCCAACTTCTTTCTATTGGTCTGAGGACTCTGTGCAGAGAAGGGCAAACCCCTTGCACTGGTATGCCTAGCTGAGGTCACCATCAACAAATTGGCACCCAACTACTGGGGCTCATCGGTGACTCGGATGCCCAAAGGATTGGTCGCGACGAAGGATTGGAATCTCGCTGTGGACGCGATCGCTGCCCAATGAGACCCGAGTCTTGCCAACCACGGCGTTTTTCCTTTCTTTCTGATCTGACCATCCAGGTGGTGCCAGTCCTCGACTGACATCTCTTCTGTTGATTCGCTGTGCAGTGACCATTTGGTCGAATTTAGAACTTGGCAGTTGGAACCTGGACACCAAGTGATTGGTAAGTGTCTCTCTGTGGCGCTTGCTGTTGGTTTTGATGCCTGGGATTGGTAAGGTAGTTTAGTAACACTTACTGTGGCTTTTGGATTTTGGAATTGGTGTTGGCCAACTTGGTTTGTTATGTGATTTATATATGGATTGCAATCTATATAGGCAGGTAATGAGGAGAATTTTCTCTATTTGAATTGATTTGAACGGCACATCGTACTAAAGGTACCTTAAGTGCTACTTTGATTATAATACTGCATATTCTGCACTATTTTTGGCATGCCTGTTTTTAGCACACTTCATAGGATGTGTTGCTTTTGTAGTGGTACCAATTTGAGACTAGATAAAGCACAACCGGCCCCCCGGAGGGGACGCCTAATAGGGATATGTATATTAAGTATGGTCTTTCTTCTATAATGTACAGCACATTATGGAATAAATACTCGTAAGGATCCTGAGTTGCGTTGGCCTATGTATGGGTCCTTTGATTTACGAAAGATTGAGTATGTAGAACAATGTATGTTTAAGCGAAAGACTACGCAAGAGATGTTTGATTGTGTACGAATGTGGGAGAAAGAAGTGCGTGAACGAATGAAGCGTGAGCAAGCCTTGATTGAAAAAGAACAGCGAAAGAACATTTATGTGAAAGCATTAGAGCTGAAGAAACAAAGCAGTTAATTGTAAGCAAGTGCGTGATGGTCTTTTAGTTTTCCCCCAGGTGAATTTATGAATGTGTTGCTTTCTTGGATGTACCATTTTTAAACTTGTATATAATTAGCCGGCTCCCCTAGAGGGGATACTTAACTAGGTTTAGGTATAAAAAAGTATTTAGTCTTTGGTGACTAGTACCCCGAGGAACTAAATATGTACATAGAAAGGATCCTGGTCTGTGCACTTAGTAACATTCATAAGTGGTGATATGCAGAGCGGTTTTTTTCTTGGTGTTCTGCCGGCCAAATCTAGTGAATATGACTTACAACTAGTATTTACAAATGGTTTGGTTTAAGTACAGTCTGTGGGCTGTCTTTTGTTTCTGTCCTAAGTGTTGATCTGTGGGTTAAATGTGTGTTTAAATGTCTGTGGTTTGTCATTAGTGGTACTTGTAAGTAGCGATTGCGCTCTTGGGGCAAGAATGGCTAGCCTTAAGTGCCCTGTATTATGTGTTCTGAGTATATGACACCGTTTTGAAAATGTCTGGAATGAGCTCAATGTTTTTTTTGTCATCATTCTGTTATGCCAAATATCATTAAAATGAAATACATTTTAAAAGAATCCAGCAATTAATTATATAATATATGCTAAATAGCTGCACGCTATCATTAAATTGACAGAGTAAGACACTATACATGTGTGCAAATTGCCACAATGTTAAAGATAAAATTAGAATCCACATTTAATAGGAATAAAAAAGCTTCAAAAACGAAATTGTGTGTTTTACAATAGATAAATTAAGATACAAAATGTCACAGCATTTATCCTTCTGTATTAGGTATTAACAGGCATTCACATTATCTGAGTGAGTTGGTTGTTGCAGACCTGAATACATTACAGAACAACAGATTTGTGGAAAGGCTGACTTGAAAGGCGTGTGAATTCGACGCCTTTATGTGTCAAGCAGCTGTGTCAGCACGTGGGTATTTCTGACTCCGGCCACAGAGAACAGCTGAAGTCAAACACGGTGTAAAATCCTGCATTTCAGACTGCTGTTTTAAAAGTTAGAAATATAGTTTCATGATTTTTGATAAACAGAGGATAGATTGACGGTAGGGATTTATTTTCTTAATGCCTTTTTAAATAAGGATAAGAGTGGTTTTTGATGTTAAATAATAATGACTGTCTTTTAAAAGTGGCGCAGACTTTCAAGTTAAGTTTCTGTTCTTAGGGCTGTGAATGAATGCGTTTAAATATGATAGGCAAGGGACACAGCTCACTTTTCATAAGTGGACTCATCAAAATGATTAGATTTATTAAAAAATATATATATATTATTTTGATTATATAACATTTTTTATTTAAAATAGGTGCATTAAATTCGTTTTGTAATATTCATAATGCCTAATAATGATGCTGTGACCTACTAGCATCCAAATTGAATTCAAGCCATGCTATACAGCAATAGGGGGTCACTTACATGTGAAATGTCACTTTACCCAGCCGTACAAAACTAATTTTTATAAGGGTATACATTATACATTTCTGATGCCACATCTCTGGGATATGTAGGGGACATTCTGGGGATGACTATTATGCAAAAACATTGTAGGATATTCATTTTTAAGTGGCCCAAACATCAAAGTCGAAATTGAGTAAAATTCACTGTTTAAATGAGGTTATTCCAATCAGAGCTGCTTTTAAACTGCCTCAGGCTACAGTAAATGCACATATGTAAGCATAGAATGAATAGCTGACATCTATACTGCTAGACAAGCACTCGGCACACTGCTTACAAATATAAATATGTACAAAAAAAACTGGCAGAAGTTATTAAGCTTACCTCTGAATTGCTGGTAGACAGGAATGAAGTGAATTTTGCTGTTGCTCTTTCAGTCTTCAGGGTCACTTTGAATTAGGACACCCCCATGAAAACCTTGCACGCAAGATGGGACAGCTGCATAGGTTAAAGGCCGAAGTCCTACATTTAGAAGCCTGCAGGGCTCAGCGCAACGTTTGCTTTGACATTTCGACATTTGAAAGATGAAATGGCAGGGCAGGGACAGAAAGAGGTGTTGCTTACTTTTTTGGCAAAATCAAGTTTTTGTTCACTCACATGAATAGATTGCATAATAATAATGGTATATGTCAGCTTTTATTAAGACAATGGCTCTGTCATATGTATAGCACTAATGCTTTTAGGGCTGAATTAAGGAAGCAATGGGATTTAGTTTGAATTCATGTGCCCTCGTGTCACACTTGTACATTTGCTAAAGGAATATGTTCTTTAGCTAGCTCAATGTGCTATTTAGCTCCTCAGAGTTTGTTTATGCCCAGTTGCTACAAATTGGGGTTGATAGTGTTGACAGAATGAAACCTGTTACAGGTTTCCTACTGTCAAAAATGGGGGAGGAGGCTAGCTCCTCTACAAATTAAGGGTAGGCAAATTTGTGTTCTCTCTCTTTTTATTAATTTCTTTTGAGCCTATCTAAACTGTCTGTGAAATAGCCATGAGACATTTAATTGGCTATTCAGTAATACTGTTTTAAACATTATTAGCATTAATAAAATGAATAAATAAATTTGCTATGTTACTGCCCATCCTGTCTGATGAAATTATGAAAGGATGAGTAGTCTAGATTGTGGTTTCCTTATTTTGATCTTTAAGGGGAACTAGCTGTGGGTAGTTTTTGTTCTAAAATTCTCAGGTGATAACACCACTATTGTTTGTTATTCTCATGCTACATACAGTTTTGCAAGGGCATTGCTAGTTTTTATTAGCTAGTCTGTGTAAATAAACTGACAGTCCTTACTAGAGCTGATATTGCATAGTTTGGATTATGAAAAATAGAATGCAGAGAAGATGCCCATGTGATCCTTAGCAAACATTTTTGAGGAAAATATTGTTTTATAGGAGTCTGTGTGTCACAAGATGTTCTGCTGGAGAAAATGTACCCATTATGTTGAAGTTTTTTAGTTCTTTATATAATAGGAATCCCTGTTAAAGTAGCAGTTTTAGATTTTCCTGTTGCTCCTATAGCATGAGAGCATGGTCCTAAGCATACGATGTAGGTGCTTTTATTAAGAGAAATCATTTTAGAAGTGTCTGCAGTCCTGTACAAGTAATGCAAAGTCTATGAGTAAAAGTGTAGAACATTTCCTTTTTTCTTGAGGGTCTTTAGATGATTAAGATAGGAATATACAGATGTAAGGATTTGGAGTATGTCTGTATTGTTTTTCTCTTTTCCTCAGAATTTAGTAAATGAACACAGACTTCCTTGGCTGCTTGGGATTGGGTGACGTATTACTCTTGTCAGTTCACCAAAGAGTTCCTTTTATACTTGCCAATAGGTCCAGGCTGTTGTTTCTTTTACTCTCACATAGATGAAAGTGGTTCTTAGGTGCCTTGCTAATATATGGGGCGTCCCTAGACTAGGAAGTATTCTGAGACTATCCTCTCTATTGATAGATTATTTCTGTGCCTTGTCTAAAGACCTTTTGTTCTGTCCACCAATAGATATTTGCTGCCTTACAACCATTGCCAGAGGGGCGCGGACATCAGATCCAGCTTGGAGAGTCAGCACCAGTCCAGCTTGAAGTCAAAGTGAAGGTAACCAGCACAGGCATTGCTGGCAACCAGGACCTCAGTGAAGGTAGAAGGCCGGAAGCACTGGGATGTGAAGTGTGTACCCCTGCCACTGTCTTGGGCGAAAGACGGGGTCACAAATCGGAAAGGAGAAATTGTGGATCAAGTTTTTGATGCCCAGCTAAGAGTCACAAACCGACCAGATCAGCAAGAAAGTTTTTGCTTGAGGTAACCCCTTTGAAACAAGGGTTGCTTCAGAGATCCTAGCATCAGGCCTCTGAATCCTGGTCCCAAAGTGGCTGTAAAGTTTTCACCTTTGTTGGTCAAGAGATACCTGGGCACACTGAATGCAATCTATGGCCCCAACGAAAGAGCAGTGTACCAGCAGAGCAATACAGGAGTTAGGGAAGGACTTGAGTTCAGGGTACAGGTGCTGTCTCTGGTGCCTGTTAGATTGAAATGAAGAAAACTGGTGCACTGCCTGAGACACTGGACAGGATCGCTGAGAGCATTTGCCCTGGTGGGTGATTGCCCTATCCTGAAAAAAGAAACTTTTCCCTTGAAACTGGGCCGTGATTCCTGAGTTGCGAGTTGTGCAGCTCCACCGTGGGAACAACAAGAGCCTGCCTGTGAGGCTCAAACGGACACAGGGAGAAGACTCCCCTCTGGTTGGTTGTACAGCGGCTTTAATTTCCCAAGGACTTCCTTTTCTTTTTTGTTGAAAATGTACCCCATTGGTCGTCCCATTTTTGAGGAGGAGCAACCCTTTGCAGCTCTTCGTCCTAATTCTCATGGTCCTGTGTGGTCCTCCTGGTCCCCTGGATCCAGGATCATCTTTGTAATATGTCTGACTGCTTTCATAATTGTATTGGGAATAATGTTTATTCTGCGAGAGAAAAGTTCATCTGAGCAGCTGATAAATGTTACTTTACCCTTTCCTTGATTAATACTCTAGCCCTCATAAAGGAAACACTGGAAATGTCTAGTGAAATTTTTTTATTAGATATGTACTGTTGGCTATTTTGATATTGAAATTGATGGTCACTGAAATGCAAAGGAGCCTTGAAAATGTTTTTACTGGATGGTTCTAGGATTTGCTTAGGACTAGAAAGCTAGTAGTTCTGTTTCTGATAATAGTAATTACTCTCTCCTGCTATCTGTATGACCCAATTCTCTGTTCCCTTTGTACTCCTGCTTATACCTTATACATACCAGCTTAACAATATTTAGAATGAGAAATGCCCACCTAGCAATGAATTAGGATATTGATAAATTTATGAAAAAATTAATGTGCATATTTTTTGTTTTCCTACTGGATTATGGGAAATGTCTTTAGCTCATGCTAAAAGGACCGTCTGTTGATGATTGCATTAATCTCTTTGCATGAGCTGAAAGCCATTTTGTACTTGGCAGCCATTTTAGTTAGCTATGTGCTGGCCATTTGCTGTTTCCCTCTCCCAGAGTCTTGCACATGCTCAGATGGGCCTAGCTAGTAGAATGCAATTGTTCCTAGTATAGAACTGTCAGGCTGTTCTAACTGATGTCAGCAACTTATTACTCCTCCTACTTGTTGACTGTGCAGTTTCTGTATGACCATCTATGTGCATAACTCTTCTCATGTGTACTTGTACCGCCTTTTTCAGCCCCTGTGTGGGTATAAAAGGACCATGCTTCTTCTGTTCAGTGTGCTACTTCACTCAACACTGAAGGGTGCTGTGTGAATGTAGTTCCACCTCATGAGGTTTATTAAATTTTGTATTTTCTATTCCAGTTTCTGTGCCAACTTCTTCCTATTGGTCTGAGGACTCTGTGCAGAGAAGGGCAAACCCCTTGCACTGGTAGGCCTAGCTGAGGTCACCATCAACAAGTGCTTCGTGTTTTTGTAACTCATTTTCAGCTTTTTCCCCCCCTCATCCTCGTCACCCAGCACCTGAACAATAGCAAACAGGTGTGTTAAATTCCTTTGAGTGGAAGAAGGCTGGTACTAGTGCGCAGTTCCTGAGGCATCAAAGTCTGGAGCAGCCCCATGTCCCACTTTATGCATTAAGGTCATGGTTGTAAGTTACTCCTTTATTCTTTCCTGGTACTGGTGCTGAACAATCTTGATATGAATCTCTCAAACCTTCCAAATTGACTCTTAACTTAGCAAGGTTTAGCTTGTAATTCTCCTCTCCAAGGTGCCTTTACATATTTATCACAGCAAAAGAAGTCTTGCAAAGACAACATTCAACAAAAGAAGCTGAAATCCAAATACATTTCTTGCCAATATACTTAGCTGATCTAACGTGTGTTAGATATAACTATTAATACATTTCCCTGGTCATCCTGTTATTGAAACAATAAAACTGCACATTCATGTTTTACAGCGTGAATCTTTTCTGGATTCACATGATGTGCATTGTTTCGCCATCTGGTGGTTGGGTCTGGAGCTCTCTTCCTGTAGTAGTCTCTTTTCTTCTTTTTTGATTTTTTGTTTGGACAAACAAATGTCGACTGTCCTCACCATTTGGAGCTTAATCCAGCCTCTCATGACGTCAGATGCCCTCCCCGGAAGCTTCTGCACGTGATCTTCAGATTCCTTTGTCCACCTTTGGGTCTGGAAGCATCGCTGAAAGCTCTTCAATCATCGCAAGGTCGAAAAAGGAACACAAGGAAGGTATCTTAGAGGAAAATCTAAAGCCTGGAGAGAGAATATCGCATCAGAAGGAAGGGAGCCTTGTCAATACATTTCACCGATTGTCAACAAAGTAAGTGGAACATGTGTCAAGCGAAGGCCAGAGAATGTGTGGATAGGGGGGCCACCTGCTCTACGTGAGATGGAGAACACACCTTTCCGTTTCTGCTTGGAGTGCCATCACGTTTGCCCAGAAGGACAACCACCAGGTGTGTAATCTCTGCCTGCTGAGAAACCACAGAACGGAGACCTGCGAGGCATGTGCAGAGTTCAAACGAAAAACACTTCGGGCACGAGAGAGACATAGGCAGACACGCTACACCGTGCAGGGGCAGAAGGAAACCCCATCAATGAGAGACCTTGGGCTATCAAGCAAAAAAGAGGTCAACACCACCAAAGAAGCTGAGGAGAGGGCACGGACACCGAAACAAAGGCCATCGATGTTGAGCAGGAGCACAAGGAGCAGAAAGAAAAGTATGCACAGTTAACGCAGAATAAACTGGGGATGGACAAACAGACCTTTGGACTCTAGATCATAGAAGACTGCCTCAGTGCTTAAAATCTTGCAGACCAAAGGCAAATCGATGTTGAAAGAGCCCCTTGGGTCCCATACCAAGGACACTGCAGGCAGCCCAGCCTCTGAGAAGATACTGGCATCAGATGCCGATTGAGAAAAAGCCAAGAAGACGGTAGCCCAGACTCCGGCAGCTGAAACTTTGAGGCCTAAGAAAAGACCGGCGACAACACTATGCAGAAGAATGCGTCCATGAAATAGAGTGCAAGAAAAGATGGCCACAGTTCATAAAAAAAAAAGACATTGGCGCCTTCCTCCACTATTCGAATAATGTCAAAACCTTCAACAAAAAGCATGCTAGAGGAGAAAGACTGGAGGGAATTGCAACCCAAAATGACGCCAGAGACACAGGAAGAAAAGGAACAAGAACTATTCTATGACGAAAAGGACCCAGAGTCAAAGGGTCTGTTCCAGAACGTCGAGGGGTCGGAATGCATCGAAGAGCAATGGCAAGACCCTGACGCAGATTTCTCCCATGAGGGTGTGGACTTCTAGCTGTCGAGCCCTCCCACCAACCCACCCCATCCCACCCCACCCCACCCCACTTCTCCATCCCCAAGATGAAATCGCCATGTACAATCAGATTGAGAATAGACAGCATAACAGTTCGAGTTGGGAGATGGAGGTAGAGAAGTCGCAGCCATGTTTCCTGCTTGAAACACTCCTACCCTCTCAAAGCAAGAGCCAATACTTAATGAGCATCTTGGACCAGGGGAGAGAGGCGTTTAAGGAACCAGCAACTTTCAGTTCAGTGACACCACGGGTCAAAAAGAAATATAAACATTTGTCGAAGGACCCTGCATGCATTCCATACATTCGCAGAAATTATGTGGTGGAACAGAGCAAATATAATAGTTGCAATACCCTTCATGCCACCAACCTCAACAGTGACCATCACCACGGAGGCCTCCAACATGGGATGGGGAGCTCATATGGGGAAGCCCAACATCAGTGGATTCTGGAAACCAGCAGAAGCTCATAAACTTGCTGTAAGTGTAAACACTGTTCCTTGTCTTAAAGAGAAGAAGTTGTGGGGTAAATCAATACAAGTTTATTTAAACGGGCAACACAATAATAATGTTCTACCTCAACAAGCGGGGCAGGGGGGGGAGACACAAAATCCTTCGTCCTATGAAAGGTAGCACAGGAGATATGGAGGTGGGCCATCCAGAGACAGATCACTGTAATTACAATACATGTACAAGCGGACTTAATCATGCAGTGATCGAGGCGTTCAAAAAGTGGGTGACACCAAAAACATACCTATCCGCAACACCAGAAAACACACAATGTCAGTTCTTCGCAGCCAGGCACCCACACCGCCACTCCCCAGGGAATGCACTGTTGATGGACTGGTCAGGTAAATGTGCTTACGCTCACCCCCCCCCCCCATTCTACTGTTCTCAATGGTGATCAACAAGTGTAGACAATCACGGATGACATCGATACTCATCACCCCACCACCACCGTGAGCAAGACCAACCTGGATCTCAAATCTGATGGGGATGGCACACAATGTATAGAAACTGCCAGATTCACAAGACTGCCTTTCCACAGGGGAGAGGGTGAAGGTTCTACATCCAGAGCTGAATACTCTGAGTCTAGCAGCATGGCTCCTGAGGACATAGATTTTGGACATCTGGGACTCCCAAGGAAATACTAAACCGCTAAATGGGAGAAATACACACAGTGGCGCCTGAGATCGGTTCTTTTTCAGGACAGGACACAAGATACTACAGTCATCTTACACTTCTGCTGGACAACAACTTAACCTTTGCCTCACAAAAGGTACATCTAGCAGAGATAGTAGCTTACACTAGGGGTTACATAAGAAGCTACTTCACTACACCAGTGGTCAAACGGTTTGAGAAGAATCTAAAGGATAGCCTCACCAAGGAATGCAACAACACCCATGCGAAACCTAAACATGATGCTGACCCAACTGATGATAGAACCATTTGAACCACTCCACAGGGTTACCTAAAACTTCATCACGCTTAAGATAGTTTGTAAATGCAAAGACAGCACTTCGCAGGGTAAACTAGCTGCGAGCACTCACCATACAGGACCCATACCTGCAGATACATGAGGACAGGGTATTCATGAGGATCAAACCACGCTTCCTACCAAAGGCCATATCCCACTTTCACATAAATGACAATCCAAATAAAGAGTTTTTTCCAAGATCCAAAGACTCGTGCTGAAAGAGCAATGTATACCCTGGAAGCCTGCAGGGCAATAATGTATTATCTGGAGAGAACAAAATCAATCAGGAAAGTTAAAACGCTATTTATATCATTTGCAGACAATAACAAGGAGAATTTGTCACCAAAAACATCGCAATTAAAATGTGCCACTAAAAACTTGGTATGCAGCTAGAAACTAAACCAAGAGCACACTCAATAAGAAAAAAGGGAGCTAATGTAGCCTTCCTGGAAAACGTTCTGCTGAGCGACGTGTTACACCCACATGGTCATTACTACATACATTCACAAGACACTACTGCATCGAGATCCAGGTGAACAGAGGCACAAGTGGAAGCACCTATTAACAAGCTCAACCTCCTCTCCAACACAGCAACCACCGTGAAGAAACTGCTTTGAAATCGATGCACAGCATGTGAATGAAGAAAAGATTAATTCTGCAAAACAAAAAGGTTACTTATCTGTAGAAGTAGTTTTGCAGGTTGAAGAATTTTCTTGATTCACGTGACCCACCCGCCTCCCAAGGAAATGAGATGACACAAAGTAAACAAGGACATGAATAAGTTACTATCAAGAGGAAGCCCACAGGACATTAAATATACGGGCAACCACCAGGGGAAAAAAAGAATCTGAAGATGTTGACCACGTGCAAAGACTTCCATGGAGGGTGTCTGATGTCAGGAGATGGTAGACTAAGCACCAACTTATGAAGACTATCAACACCCCAAAATAAAAAAAGACTGCCACAAATGGAGTATTTCTGATTAAACTACTAGATCGAAGAATAATGCACTGCATGTGAATCCAGAAAATTCTTCAAGCTGCAAAAATACTCCTACAGGTAAGTAACCATTTCGTTATTTCTGATGGGTACTTTTACCTGCAGATTCCTCACCTTTAGCATACACCCAGGTGTCAGACTGGATTCTGAAACTTCAAAGATCTCCTGTTGACAGTAGGGGGCTCTGGCTTCATATTGATGCCAGAAGTGGTGTCAGTTGATATCACAGAAGCCCACCCTGGTGCAAAAAATACTGTTCCCTCTTTACAGCGCCTTTGATGCCGATTTTGAGCTCACTTTCCAGAGTTGAGTTCTTCTCACAAAAATGTTTTACCTAGTGCAGTATGAAGTCTCCACCAAAGTGTTCTGGGCTTAAACCCTGCAAGGACTAAGTAGATCACTGAGCAGCACTCCATTTGTCTCTGGTGCCTTGACTCGACCATGACTCACGGTTTTGTGAAGTCTGTCAAAGTATGCACCTATAGGCCATCAAAGAACATAAGGTCAAGTATTTCATGACTTGCGCCAGGCCAAGCTCCAAGTCTCCTCCTTCCCATGTGTTAAGTGCTAAATACAAGAAGCATGGAAAGAGTAAGTAGCCTACGTGCTTTCTGTTTTCTACAGGATCTTCATCCTCTGACCCAGAGTTGATCGCCGTGGATCTGGTTTATCCCCCTCCGAGTGGCATCTCACTTGTAACTCTGTTTCCAGCCCAGAGCCACATTGATCTCTACTGGCCCCATCAGCACTTTTCCCAGGCCCTTTGGCAAGGACCGACTGGCTCCCAACTTTTCCAAATTCCTAGCTGCAGGTTCAGACCTGTCGTTGCTCTTCAACAACACATACTCTGTTTTTGCCAGAGTTTTGGCACCATCTGGTGTGCTTTCGGGACCCCTGGGATCATACGGTCTCTCAAGATTTATGCCTCTGACTTCAACACCAGATAGATCCCATGTGTAAAAAGAACATTTGATGGACAGA
Source organism: Triturus cristatus (assembly GCF_964204655.1). Classification (NCBI taxonomy): domain Eukaryota; kingdom Metazoa; phylum Chordata; class Amphibia; order Caudata; family Salamandridae; genus Triturus; species Triturus cristatus. The sequence goes on from NC_140590.1 coordinate 1,584,325,712, forward strand.
ATGCAGATCAATGCCGTATATTAACCCCAATACAGAGTTCTGGGCCTAAATCCATTGTTTCTTTGCTCCCCATGCCATTCCAGTTGGAATATTGTATTGTATTTTTAATTTGTAAGGCTCAACAGCTACCCAAAAAGGGTTTCCCGACGCCAGCTAGGAAGGACCAAGAAGAAGGGAACAATTATTGATTAAACAGCCACGTTTTTAGGCTTTTACGAAAATTCGCATAAACTGTTTCATTGCAAAGTGGCGCAGGGAGAGAGTTCCATAAAGTGGGGCCTAAGTAGGCAAATGATCGACCGCCCATACGTGACAGTCTAATTCTAGGTACAGAGAACTTCGTCTGAGTGGCAGAGTGGAGCGCGCATGAGGTCAAGTAGGGGTGAACCAGAGCCTGCAGGTATTGTGGGGCCGCTCCAGATTTGTTTTTCAACATATAGCTCAGGGCATTGAACTTAATTCTGCTCTCCACCCTGAGCCAATGAAGATCACGCAGAGGGCCTGAGATTGAGGCAATTCTGGGAACCTGACAAATCAGTCTGGCGGCAGAGTTCTGGACTACCTGTAGCTTGCGGGTTACCTCCTTATTTGCCCCCAAATAGAGGATGTTGCCATAGTCCAGTCTTGAGTTGACAAGAGCTTGGACCACGGTTCTCTGGGTAGAGCTGGGCAGCATCCAGATAATCTTTTTGAGTCATTTCAGTATGGTAAAACAAGTTGCAGCCACCTTTACTGCTTGGCTTTTCATAGATAGCGAGTCGTTTATGATGGAGCCTAGATTGCGAATATGGCGAGAAGGTTCAGGGACAGCACCCATTTCAATGGGCCAATGTTGGGGGTCCCCAAGATCTTTTTTCTTCCCCAGGATCAAGACCTCCATTTTCTCACCATTAAGTTTAAGAAAATTAGCCTGCATCCAAGATGCAATATTACACAGACCTAGCTGCAAAGCAGATGTTACAGATGCTTTCCCAGCAGAGAGGGAGAAGATAATCTGGGTGTCATCTGCATAGGAGAACAAGAACAACCCAGCCTCTTCTGCAATGTTGGCTAAAGGTCTGACATACTTGTTGAACAATAAAGGGCTTAAAATAGAGCCCTTAGGTACCGCATAGGGGGAAACATGCTTATTGGTACAAGCGGCTGGAGAGAAGACCTGGAACGTACAGTCCGTGAGAAAAGAAATGGGCCAATTAAGTGCTATTCCAGTTATACCCAAGGATCGTAAAGCCTCCACTAACACAGTATGAGAGACCGTGTCAAACGCTGCGCTTAAGTCCAGCAGTATGAGGGCTACCGTAGCTCTCGCAGCTAGATGGTATCGCAGCCTTTCCGTGACTCCAAGGAGTGTTGTTTCGGTCGAAAAACCGGCTCTAAAGCCTGACTGAGATGGATGTAAAAAAAATCGTGATTCATCATATAGGACTAGTTGAGAGTTTGTGCTTTTCAATAAATTTTGAAAAGGACGGAGCAGTGAAATAGGCCGGTAGTTGGACGACTGGTCCGGATCATCATTGGGCTTCTTTAAGAGAGTAAGCACCATTGCGTGCCTCCTCTCTGAAGGAACTGTTGCTTCCTCTAGTGAGGCGTTCAGAAGTTCCGTAATTATCTGGAGTGAAGGCGACTAAAGCTGTTGAAGCACCAAGATTGGAAGAGGATCACAAGGTTTAATGCTATCTAAAATCCGTTTGAAGGAGTTCATGTCTAGTGGGGACAAGGATTCAAGTGAAGCCCTAGCTTCTGATACCTCTTTGTTTTGGTAAGCGATGGTCCTGGCTAAAGTAGGAAATGAGGATGTTTGTTGAAGGCTGTTGTCCGGTTTCCTGTCCTTCATTTCAGAATATATTTTTTCTACTTTATGGAGAAAATATTTGGTCAAGTCTTCACATTGTAGATTATTTAGTGCAGGAGGCATGGCTTGGGTTTCAGAGCCCGAAAGCTCTTTAACCATTTAAAAAAGGGTCTTAGAACAATTCAGCGCACTAGAAATAGTCGAAGTGACATATTCGGCACAAGCTGATTTGCAGATATGTTAGTCCTTTTTAGCCTTTTTGTATGCGAGTTTAGTGTCAGGCGTTTAGTCCCTCCTCCACCGTTTTTCCAGAACTTTGCATTATGATTTTTCCAATTTCAATTTCTCAGTGAACCAAGGTGCAGGAGGACGATGGTTGTTCACCTTCTTGATAGAGGGAGGAAGACGGGTATCCATGGCTTTTAAAAGCCACTCTTGAACAGTACCCGAAAGAGTAGTCAACGTTTGTTTGGTTATAGGAACCTTGGAGGATAAAAGCGTATTAAGGACTTGAATATCTAGGCTTCCCCAATTCCTGGTAGGTTTGCTAATATTAGGGGCAACTGTAGGTAAATTAGCTAAGATCTCAAAGCGGAAGCTGACTGCAAAATGGTCAGACCAGCATAAGGGAAGAGCTAGTGAGCATTGAATATTAGACAAACTGGAAAAGATAGGGTCAAGTATATGGCCAGCAACGTGAGTGGGACCAGAGTTGCAGCGTGTAATATTCAATGCCGCCAGATCAGAAATAAATGTAGTGCTATTCACACATGCAGGATCATCTAAGTGCAAATTAAGGTCGCCCAGAATCGAAAAAATCGCGGTATTTAAAAGAAAAGGTGTTATTGAATCCACAAAGGATGAAACCCATGGGCCAGGGGGACGATACAATAATATGCCTGAGAAAGTGAAATTGTGAGTCAGGGTAAGCTTAAATAACGCTGACTCGCAGTTCGTAATGGCAGTTCTTCAAATTTACACAGAAATGATTTCTTATAAATGATGGCAATACCCCTACTGGGCTTAAGCCCCCTTTATTTCCTGACTACGGCATAGTTAAATGGTAGGGCGGCCGCAATATCAGGGCCAGAACTCGTGTGCAGCCATGTTTCAGTTAGAAACACAGCGTCCGGTTGCTCATTAATCAGGAGGTCAAATATGTCCGCTTTATGCTTCGGTAATGAGCGACAATTGATACTGAGGAAGACAACTTCCTTTTTGACTGGGGTAGCACAGCCAGAAGAGGAATCTGCTTGTGAAGAGGAATCTGCTTGTAGAGTAGTCAGTGTGCTGGGTTCTTTACAAGATGTACTTTGAAAGGAGAAACCACAGCAAGGGCAGATTGTGTCTCTGTCTACAGGGGAGAGTAAAGTACAATTCGAAGACTGTGTGTTCCAATGTTGCAAGAGCTGTTTGGCAGAGTAACATTGTTTTTGTCCCTCATTTGGACCAGGGGTCATGGGCCCGGACGGGCGCAGACGGGCTTGCCTTTGGTGCGCCGGTGGCGCGCGTCTTGTGTAACATCCTGCTTAAGTAGCAGTGAAGTGGTGACTGGCGTGCAAACGACCGACTGCCCCTTTTGGCACCGGAAGTGATTATGGAGAGATTCCGGTTCACCCTAGCCTTCCACCCAATGGCACCAGCCGCAATGGAACACGGATTGGGTCAAGTAGAACAATAGTGTAGTGGCCTGTCCTGCCTCGCGCAGCCTGTGCGCGAGGCGTACATTCTGCGTCTCGTGCTGCCTGCGGTGACGTGGGCGTTTGACAGTTGGAGATAACGGATAGATAACGGTGTTGCAGTGAGCCACAGGCGAAATAGTCGTGCCCGTGGGAGTTCGTGATTAAAGTCTTGCTGTTCCTGACCTCTGACTCCGTGTAGTCATTACATCAAGAAATTGGCGACGAGTACGGCTCCCACAGAACCCACAAAAGACCACGGTCATCGGACGCCCTGCGCATTCCTCACCTGTTGGTCGGTAACGAATCTCTGCCACAGCCGCACACGGAAAGACAAGCGTCTGCTTCCTTATGTCTCCTTGTGATCGTTTCGCCTGAGGTGAGGAAACTTGTGACGAAAGGCGTTAGGCGCGCAGACTCCGCTGTTTGTCCCTCCCTCTCTGCTTTATGACACACGATCTTCCCCGCCCTGCTCTTAAAGTGACAGCCTCGTTTATGTCTCTTACAGTACATATGGTTTGCTGCGTGAGGCTTATCATCGAATAAGTGCTGGGGCTTGGGAAAATTGGACTGGTGTGTTCTTGGCAAGTGGCAAAAAACGCATTAAGGCAAAAAGGGGTTTCTCACCCTGCATTTGGCAATAAGGACATGACGTGGGCACGATCTTGAGAAAAAAAAAGATAACATATATTCTTCTCGCAGTCTCTCTTGTGGTTATATAGGCTGTTTCAAACGTTGTGGCTCATCAAAAATATTGGCTTTGATGTAATTGTGTACACTCTTGGGATTGCCACTGTTAACTACATATAAGTTGGAACAATAAATATCAACATTTCCTCATTCGCACGTTTGAAGAAAACTTTACATGATGCAGTCTATTCTTCCTCCACCTCCTTTCCTGGACACACCAGGCGAACCTCCTGTGCCTTGGAGAAAGTGGTTCGATGCGTTTGAAAATTACCTGGGTGCAATAGGAGCACATAGGTTCAGGGCAGAAAGGAAAAAGTTTTTACTACTGCATTCTCTGGGGTTTGAAGGGAGGGAAACCCTTAAACATTTACCTGACGTAGTGGGTGAAGAAGAAGAAGATGCGGATGAATACAAAGACACAGTGAAGAAATTAAAAGTCAGATTTGATAAGCAACCCAGTGTGGTGGTGTCTAGGCATAAATTCTTTAAAAGAATGCAGAAAACCGAGGAAGATGTAGACACATACATTACTGCTTTGAGGAAGTTGGTGGCAGAATGTGATTTTGAAAATTTCAGTGAACAATTGATTCGTGACCAGTTTATAGGAAAATGTCTGGACAAAACCATAAGACAAAAGCTCTTATCGTTGGAAAATCCCTCCCTGGATGAATCTATTTGCATAGCGAAAAGCATTGAAACGTCACAATCTTCTATAAAGGAACTGGAAAGTAAAAGTGCTGAAGTTGTTACCCCTGTCCGTTTTAAAAAGTATGAGAGAAAAAAAGATTATCAGCCAAGTAATTTTTTCAAAAGAACTGATATCTGCTACAGATGTGGATATCCCTCCCATGTGAAAAGTGGTAGACCGTGTCCTGCGAGAAATGCAACCTGTCGCAAATGTGGGAAATTGGGACATTTTGACAAAGTATGCCAAAGCCAAAAATATAAGAAAGAACTGGTGGCATGTGCCATTGATGCAAGTGGTAGTGACAGCGATGACACTCTGTGTGAACTCAAGGACATGGTTGTAGTTGTCAGCGAAGGGAACATAAGAAGTGGTAACCCAGATGACTGTATAGATCCCTATGCCATCATTGGAGTAGGTGAAGAAAGGTTGAGACTGCTTGTAGACTCTGGTGCAATGATCAGTGAATCTTTGTTCAGGAAAAAATGGGGTAACAGACCTCTGCAACCGCCTGACCGTGAACCTGTATCCTATGAAGGGAGAAGTATAGAACTGATGGGGTACTTTGAGGACATCTTGATTTTCAAGAACAGGCACATTTATGGAAAAGTATACGTCGCTGTCAATGGATTAGACATATTGGGATGGTTCCACCAAGGTTTGTTCAGTATGATGCTGTGCCCTGGAGCTAAGGAACAGATTCTGGTTGTGCGGGACCAAACACATGTTGAGGAACTACTCAATAAATATCCTAGAGTGTTTTCTGGCGAATTGGGGAAAATCAAAGGATTCAAACACAAGATCAAGATAAAGAGTGATGCGGTACCGGTAAAACACAAAATAAGGAGTATCCCTTTCAGCATAAGAGAAGACTTGGAAAAAGAACTTTTGTCCATGCAAAAAAGAGGGGTTATTGAACCCATAGAATCGTCTGACTGGTCATCAGCATTGGTCGTGGCAAGGAAGAAAAATAATGATCTCAGAATCTGCATTGATTTGCGCAATCTAAACAAGGTCATCTGGGTGGATTCGCATCCCCTACCGAATATATCAGAAATGCTGGGTGTAGTTGAAGGGGCCAAGGTCTTCACCAAATTAGATCTGGCCTCAGCATATCACCAAATTGAACTGGACAAGGATTCACGCCATTTCACTGCGTTCAACTCTCCTGCAGGCTTGTTCCAATTTTGTCGAATGCCTTTTGGGTTGGCCTCAGCAGCCTCTGTCTTTCAGAGAGTCATGGTCAATTTACTGAAGGGGATAAAAAATGTGGCCATATTCCAAGATGACATTCTGCTGTTCGCTAAAGACCAACAAGAACACGACATAGTGCTGAACAAGATCTTGTCTATATTCCAGGAACATGGGGTGGTCCTAAAAAGGGACAGGTGTGAATTCTCTAAAGACAAGATGGATTATCTGGGTCACACGATATCAAGTGAAGGAGTCACGCCCAAACCGAGTTTGGTTCAAGCCATTGTTGATGCCTCCGCTCCCAAAGACAAAGCTGGAGTCAAATCACTGCTAGGTCTCACAGAATTTTATGCCCGCTTCATTCAAGACTATGCTACAAAGATTCGTCCCATTTCCAAGCTGCTCCAAGACAGAAGTGAATTTGTGTGGGATGAAGAATGCAAAACCGCCTTTGATTGGATCAAGGAACAACTTAGCACTGTCAAGGCCTTGAAGCCATTTGTACAAGGGGTCCAGTGTACCTTGACTGTTGATGCTAGCAGTTATGGACTGGGCGCTGTTTTGACACAGATTGTTGACCAAAAGGAACACACTGTAGGGTTTGCATCTAGAGTACTAAGAGAAGCAGAGACTCACTATTCAGTCATTGAGAAGGAGCTTCTAGCGTGTTGGTGGGGCATTGAAAAATTTAAAAATTATTTGTGGGGACAAAAATTTATTCTTCAAACAGACCATAAACCATTGGTTGCGATTTTAGGGTGTACCAACAGCCGCGGGGCCACTCCCCGCATCGCACGCCTAGCTTCCAAACTCTTACAATTCAACTTTGATATTGTACATATTGCTGGGGGAAAAAATGTAAGAGCGGATGCACTGTCACGTTTACCTGCTAACACCAGTCAGGACGTACAAGGTTTAGATGAATGTTGTTCTGATGATAAGGAGGATTATATTATTGCAAGTGTTGAACTTAATAACGTTTGTACCATTGATCAGCAAAAATGGAGGGAGGCGTTGGCTGGTGATGAAGTTTCTAAAGAACTGATGAAGTATATTTCCCAAGGGTGGCCCAGGGAAAGGAATGTGAATATTAATTTGCAACCTTATGTCAAGGTGTGTGACAAACTTTCGATTGAGGATGGTCTGGTTTTCAGGTTAGAAAAACTTGTTCCACCGGTGGACATCAGATCCACTCTTCTTACCAAAGCACATGAGGGGCATCTAGGTACCACATTAACCAAGCGTAGAGTAAGGGAATACTTTTGGTGGCCTAAAATGGATAGAGACATTGAGGAAATGGTGCAAGAGTGCACTGTTTGTTCGTCTAGTGACAAAAGTCTTCACACTAGTAGTCCCCCTCTTACACCCATTCCCCTCCCGGGTGGACCCTGGGAAAAACTTGGCATAGATGTTCTTGGACCTTTTCACAGTTTACCCCAACAATGCAGATTTGCTATTGTCATGGTGGACTATTACACAAAATGGCCCGAGGCCAAGTTTGTCCCTAAGGTCGATTCCCAAGAAATCATCGATTTCTTAAGGGAAACTTTTATGAGAGAAGGGTTTCCCCAAACTTTAATATCAGATAACGGAGTACAATTTGTATCATCCGAAGTACAAGAGTTTCTTAGAGAATCTTCCATTACTCATCACCGTAGTTCTCTCTATCATCCTCAAACTAACGGCTTGGTAGAGAGACTAAACAGAGTCATAGGTGATTGTGTCAAGTGGGCTCTTGCCCACCACAAAGCAGTTCCCCAAAGTGTCAGGACTATGTTGTGGTTTTATAGAACCACTCCTCATTCTTCCACTGGTGTGTCCCCCTTTGAACTACTGAGAGGTAGGAAACCATGTACCGAGTTTAGACCGGCTTGGATGTCCAAATGGAATAAATCCAATTCTACTCCCCAAGAAATGGATAAGAAAGTGAGGTCCAAGTCTGCTGAGGTCCAGGCCAAACAAAAAGAGTACTTTGACGAAAGGAAGCGTGTTAAGATCAGAGAATTTGCGGTGGGAGACAGGATCAGAATTAAGAAACCAGGTTTTGTAAGAAAAGGAGAAGCTAAGTATGGGGAAATTGTGGTAGTGGACAAAGTGTGTGGAAATGCAGTTCGAGTCAATGGCAAAGACTGGTGGAATAGTAACAAGGTGGTGAAAGTTAAAAATGTGCTCAATGACGTCAAGTGTCCCATGTTGAAAAGTGAGGTCTCTCATAGGATCTCTCAAGGTAAACTTGATGTCCAGAGTTCTTCTCCCAGCCACGCCGCTGTCAGAAGGAGTACCAGAACAATTAATGTTCCTGTCGGGTACCGCCAATGATTTTCGGTGTTCCTTTATGCCATTGTTGTATTTCTCCTGCTCTTGTTTTCTGTATCGCGCTCTCTCTCTCTCTCTCTCTCTCTCTCTCTCTCTCTCTCTCTCTCTCTCTCTCTCTCTCTCTCTCTCTCTCTCTCTCTCTCTCTCTCTCTCTCTCTCTCTCTCTCTTCTCTCTTTCTCTCTTTCTCTCTTTCTCTCTTTCTCTTTCTCTCTTTCTCTCTTTCTCTCTCTCTCTCTCTCTCTCTCTCTCTTTCTCTCTCTCGTTGGTTCTTTCTCTCTTCCTTCCTTGTCTCTTGCTCTCCCCGATTGCTGCTTTCTCCATTTCTCTGTTCTCTAAGAAAAGGAGATATGTAGTGGCCTGTCCTGCCTCGCGCAGCCTGTGCGCGAGGCGTACATTCTGCGTCTCGTGCTGCCTGCGGTGACGTGGGCGTTTGACAGTTGGAGATAACGGATAGATAACGGTGTTGCAGTGAGCCACAGGCGAAATAGTCGTGCCCGTGGGAGTTCGTGATTAAAGTCTTGCTGTTCCTGACCTCTGACTCCGTGTAGTCATTACAAATAGGTAAGTTTCAAGCAATGGCGTTTTAAAAAATCGCGCAGGTTCAGAGCATACAAGTTTAAAAATATTCAGTGCAATCAATTAGATTAAAAAGTTAAAATACTGCCAGAAAGTGCAAGTTGTGCAGACAACGATTAGCTGATCAGGAGAGTCAGTTACAGTGCGTGTTATATAGCGCAGAAGGAAAAAACGGCATTGATCCTAGTGTCTGCGCGTCTGCTATAACATCCTGCTTAAGTAGCAGTGAAGCGGTGACTGGCGCGCAAACGATCGACTGCCCCTTTTGGCACCGGAAGTGATTATGGAGAGATTCCAGTTCACCCTAGCCTCGCCTTCCTCCACACAAACGGCACCAGCCGCGATGGAACAGGGCTTGGGTCAAGTAGAACAATAGGTAAGTTTCAAGCAATAGCATTTTAAAAAATTTGTGCAGAAAACGATTAGCTGACCAGGAGAGTCTGTTACAGTGCGTGTTATATAGCGCAGAAGGAAAAAATGGCATTGATCCTACCGCTATGCAAATCAGTCTTGACCCTGCACTCAATGGGAACAGTTCCGCCCGAACTGCCAGTCCAGGTCCTCCCTGGACTGGAAACAAGCATCCTAGGACCTGTTTCAGGGTTTCACCCCTCATCAGCCAGGATAGCTTGACCATCCCATCCCATTTGGACCAAAGCCATCCCCTTTGTCCTTTGACCCGGTTTCGAGATGCACCACGCTGTCGCCGCCTTTACCATGGACTGCACTGCTGCCAACGTCTCTGGAGCCGGACCCTCGCCATAGTTTCTGGTCCCTGAAGTAAAGAGGGCCCCAAAACAAGTTGAAAGATGCACAGAGACTCATTGAGGAAGAGGAGTACATGCACACATTCCACAACCTGTTTGGATCTCTTTTGAAACTCTAGAAACTATATCCTTTGAAGATGATGATGCCAATGGCCAGAGTTGTGAGCTAACAGGTTTGATATCAGCCAGTAAACAGGACATCTTGCTGGATTTGGTGATAGAATTTTGAACTGGGCCACCTAACCTGGAAATCATCTCCTTCCATACATTCTTTGTTAAAAAGTTAAGAGGGCAGCTGAGATGCTGGATCTTCAGCTCCCTACAGTAGAAATCAAGACCATTGTCCTCACTTCAGGACCTCCTACCAGCAGTTCCCTACGGAAGAACCTTTACTGCCCTTTAATGTTTATTGTGAGACCGGCCTTGTGGCGTGGACCCTCCCGACCAGCAAGCAACCCTGCAACCGCACCTGATCCCCGGTGTTACAGACTTCCGGCCACCATGACCCAACAAACCCGATGACCGGCTGGTGCCCCAGCCGAACCCACGACACTACCACGCATGCCCGGCCGAGGGAGCGGGAAACCCCCAAGCAAGACCAGGAGACGCCGTCTCGGTCACACCTCTGATCTCCTCCCCAAGGAGGGTTTCGATCGGCCACCAGGCCCCCGGTGAGCAGGCGCCTCGCATGCTGGGCGTCTGGAGTCCCTCCCAGACCAACCTGAATAGATCAAAGGGTTGAGCGGCCGGACATCCCGACACACCGCCCCCAGGCACCAAGACCCCTCTCCGCGAGGACTCCGGACTTCAAAGAGGAGGGGGGAGTATAACAAGGGGTGCTGAAGGGACGGGAGGCAGAGAAGACCTGGACCTACATGAGCCCTGCTGACGCTGTCGCGGCTCCCCGATCTCCGAACCACCTGAGCCCTGCTGACGCTGTCGCGGCTCCCCGAACTCTGAACCACCTGAGCCCTGCTGACGCTGTCGCGGCTCCCCGAACTCTGAACCATCTGAGCCCTGCTGACGCTGTCGCGGCTCCCCGAACTCTGAACCATCTGAGCCCTGCTGACGCTGTCGCGGCTCCCCGAACTCTGAACCATCTGAGCCCTGCTGACGCTGTCGCGGCTCCCCGAACTCTGAACCATCTGAGCCCTGCTGACGCTGTCTCGGCTCCCCGAACTCTGAACCATCTGAGCCCTGCTGACGCTGTCGCGGCTCCCTGAACTCTGAACCATCTGAGCCCTGCTGACGCTGTCGCGGCTCCCCGAACTCTGAACCACCTGAGCCCTGCTGACGCTGTTGCGGCTCCCCGAACTCTGAACCACCTGAGCCATGCTAACGCGGCTCCCTGAACTCTGAACCATCTGAGCCCTGCTGACGCTGTCGCGGCTCCCCGAACTCTGAACCATCTGAGCCCTGCTGTCGCTGTCGCGGCTCCCCGAACTCTGAACCATCTGAGCCCTGCTGACGCTGTCGCGGCTCCCCGAACTCTGAACCATCTGAGCCCTGCTGACGCTGTCGCGGCTCCCCGAACTCTGAACCATCTGAGCCCTGCTGACGCTGTCGCGGCTCCCCGAACTCTGAACCATCTGAGCCCTGCTGACGCTGTCGCGGCTCCCCGAACTCTGAACCATCTGAGCCCTGCTGACGCTGTCGCGGCTCCCTGAACTCTGAACCATCTGAGCCCTGCTGACGCTGTCGCGGCTCCCCGAACTCTGAACCACCTGAGCCCTGCTGACGCTGTCGCGGCTCCCCGAACTCTGAACCACCTGAGCCACGCTGACATGGCTCCCCGAACTCTGAACCATCTGAGCCCTGCTGACGCTGTCGCGGCTCCCCGAACTCTGAACCATCTGAGCCCTGCTGACGCTGTCGCGGCTCCCCGAACTCTGAACCATCTGAGCCCTACTGACGCTGTCGCGGCTCCCTGAACTCTGAACCATCTGAGCCCTGCTGACGCTGTCGCGGCTCCCCGAACTCTGAACCATCTGAGCCCTGCTGACGACGTCGCGGCTCCCGAGAACCCGAAACCACCTGTGCCTGCTGAGAGACTCGCGGCGCTCCTATCCGAAAGATCGGCGGAGATTGCCGAGTGAACCCAAATCCCCCAGCTCGAGGATTGAGAGCTGTGCGAAGGATACTCCGCAGAGACACTGAACTTAAAGACTGTCCCGCTACCCCAATACCCCCATCCCGAGACCGCCGCCGCTTGCGGCATTGATCCAACGGCTGTATCATGGATCATAAAGATCCCCTGACCTTTCGATAAAGTATACTGTCTTACTAAGAACTACTGTGTGGTGTCCCTCTGTCAGAGAGTGTAAGTTCAGCGTGTATGATCCTAGGAACGAGACCCTTTCCGGAAGGGCCTCCCCGCCAGTGCTCGGCCTAACTCTGGGAGAGGTGGGTCAACGGGTGGTCAGGAACGTATTCCGAAGCCCCCCTGAGAACGCCCTTCCAACATTTATTTATTTATTTATTTAATACATTTTTAAATAGCGCGGACTTTACCCGAAGGTGTCAGAGCGCTGTACAATAGAACCAGTTAGGTTACATGAAAGAAATGGTACAAAATAGAACGTTACAAAAATAAACAGGAGAGGTAGAGTAAAACCATATAGGTAATAACACAATATCAGACACGGCAATCAAGGGTGGGGAATAAGCAAGAGGATGTTACAAATTTACAATGCTGAACTAACTTCCTGGAGGGGGTCTGAGAATGAGGGTATTAGTTCTGAAAGTGTCTTTGGAAGAGAAGAGATTTGAGGTCAGCTTTGAACATCTGGATGGAGGTGGTGGCACGGAGCAATGGCGGAAGTGAGTTCCAGATTCTCACCGCATTACCTGAGAACGATTGAGCCATCGATCTTTCCTTTTTGAAGGAGGGGGACTCGAGCAGAAACTTTTCCGCATTCCGAGACGGTCTCGAACCTCCTGACATTTTCCGTTTATTCGCCAGGTAACGAGGGGAAGAAGTGTGAAAGGCTTTATGGGTGATGCAGGCAGTTTTATAAATGGATCTTGCCTCGATGGGAAGTCATCGAAGAGAAGACAGGATAGGAGTAATGTGGTCACTTCGTTTGGATCCTGAAATAATGCGAGCTGCTGAATGGAGGACGGATTTGAGGGGAGAGAGGTGAGATTTGGGTAAGCCAGTCAGAAGAGAATTGCAGTAATCCAGTCTAGAGAGAACTAGCGATTGGACCAGTGTTTTTAGGTCTTTCTCCGGGAAGAACCGACGGATCCCCCACAGAAGTCGCAGCTGGTAACAATCAATCAATCAAAACATTTGTAGAGCGCACTGCATACCCGCAAGGGTTCAAAGGCGCTGAGGGAAGGGAGAGGGGGGGAGCTGTAGCTACTGATCGAACAGCCAGGTCTTGAGTTGTCTCCTGAAGGTTAGTAGGTCTTCGGTTTGTCGTAGGATGAGGGGGAGGGCGTTCCAGGTAGTGGCAGCGCGGTGGGAGAAGGATCTGCCTCCGGCTGTGGTTCTCCGGATGCGTGGGACGGTGACTATGGAGATGTCTGCGGAGCGGAGGTTCCTGTTGGGTACGTAGAAGGAGAGTCGGCTGTTGAGGTAGGCTGGGCCGGTCTTGTGGAGTGTCTTGTGTGCGTGGATCAGTAGCTTGAAGGAGATTCTTTTGTCGACAGGGAGCCAGTGCAGGTTCCTGAGGTGGGGGGTGATGTGGTTGCGGCGCGGAACGTCGATGATCAGGCGTGCAGAGGCATTCTGGATTCTTTGCAGTCTGTTGATGAGCTTGGTCGGGGTGCCGGCGTAGAGGGCGTTCCCGTAGTAGAGTCTGCTGCTGACTAGGGCCTGGGTGACTGTATTTCTAGTGTCTGTCGGGATCCATCTGTAGATCTTGCGGAGCATCCGGAGGTTGTTGAAGCAGGTGGAGGAGTCAGCGTTGACTTGTTTGGTCATGGTGAGTTTCGAGTCGAGGATGATTCCCAGGTTGCGTGCGTGGTTGGTTGGTGCGGCGGGTGTCCCCAGTGATGCGGGCCACCAGGAGTCGTCCCATGCTGAGGGGTTGGGACCGAGGATGAGGATCTCTGTCTTGTCTGTGTTTAGCTTAAGGTGGCTATCCTCCATCCATTCGGCGACTGCCTTCATTCCCTGGTGGAGGTTGGATTTGGCGGTGAGAGGGTCCTTGGTGAGGGAGAGGATGAATTGTGTGTCATAGGCGTAGGAGATTATGTTGAGGTTGTGATGTCGGGCAATGCGTGCGAGGGGCGCCATGTAGACATTGAGCAGGGTCGGGCTGAGGGAGGATCCCTGTGGGACGCCGCAGATTATCTCAGAGGCTTCAGATCGGAGCGGTGGGAGGCGGACTCTCTGGGTTCTGCCGGAGAGGAAGGTGGGGGTCCAGTCCAGGGCCTTGTCTCAGATCCCTGCGTCGTGGAGTCGTGTGCGTAGTGTGCGGTGGCAGACGGTGTCGAAGGCAGCGGAGAGGTCCAGAAGGATGAGGGCTGCCGTCTCGCCGTTTTCCAGTAGGAGCCTGATGTCTGTGGCGGCGATGAGGGCGGTCTCGGTGCTGTGGTTGCTGCGGAATCCTGATTGAGAAGGGTCCAGGATGCTGTTGTCTAAGAGGTAGCAGGTGAGCTGGATGTTGACTATCTTCTCGATGACCTTGGCTGGGAACGGAAGCAGGGAGATGGGCCGGAAGTTTTTTAGTTCATTCGGGTCCGCCTTGGGTTTCTTCAGTAGGGCGTTGATTTCTGCGTGCTTCCAGCTCTCAGGGAAGGTCGTGGTCTCGAAGGAGAGGTTGATGATGTTGCGTAGGTGGGGTGCGATGGAGCTGTTGGCTTTGTTGAAGATGTGGTGTGGAAAGGGGTCAGACGGCGAGCCGGAGTGGATTGTACTCATGGTCTTGCTTGTGTCTTCAATTCGCACGTTGGCCCAGGTTGTCAGGGGGTCGTGGTCAGTGGGGTGCGGTGGGTCCAGCTTGTTGGGGCCTGATGGGGTCGTCCGGGAGTTGAAGCTGTCGTGGATGTCTGTGATCTTGTGGTGGAAGAAGGTGGCGAGGGAGTCGCACAGGGCTTGCGATGGTGCGATGTCGTTGGCGTTGGAGCTGGGGTTGGAGAGTTCTTTAACGATGTTGAAGAGTTCCTTGCTGTTGTGTGCATTGTTGTTGAGGCGGTCTTTGAAGGAGGTTCTCTTGGCGGTCCTGATGAGGTGGTGGTGGTTGCGGATGGCGTTTTTGTGGGCTGTGTGGCTGTCTGGTGACTTCTTGCTGAGCCATATGTTCTCCAGTTTACGGCAGGTGTGCTTAGACGCTAGGAGTTCCGGGGTGAACCAGTTGGCTCTTTTGCTGGTGTCTTTGAGGGTTTGTTTTTTCAGCAGGGCTAGGGTGTTGGCGCAGTGCGTTCTTAGCAATGGAGTTGATGTGGGAGATTAGTTTGAGTCTTTTGTCAAGTATGACACCTAGGGATTTAGCGCTGTCAACAATGACGGGTTTATTGTTGAGTAGATTCAGCTGATCCATCCAGAATTGAACCGGAGGAGGGGAGAGAGAGGTAGATAGAAGGAGAAATTCAGTTTTGGTGGGATTGTAGTGAAAGATCGTGTGCGGAAGACACCTTGAGGTAGTTTTGAGTGTCATCCGCATAGAGATGGTAGTGGATCCCAGATTTTTTTTTTTTTTTTTTTTTTTTTTTTGAACCCGTTTATTGCAGTTCGTAAAAGTTACAGGTATGGGCCTACAACCATCCGGCCGGCCGCTAGAATGACAAAAACATATTGCACACATACAGTAAAAGTCTCTGGGCAGTGCAGAGCAGTGAAACAGGAGTAATCAATGGTGCAGGCCACACAGCTCCAAGCCCACAGTACGGTTCCCTTTTCTTGAAACAAAACAACACCAAAAAACCACACCCGCAAGGCAACCCGCGATCCAAAATAACAGCACGTGCTCCATAAGTGGGGGATCCAAACCAGTAGCAGAACTCTGGAGGGGGGAATGGGAATAGATCAGGGACTGGGGGACCGCGCGCCCGCGGCTGAGGGAGGGGGGTCGTCTAAGGAGATGGAGCAGGCGAGGCAGTCGGTAGCAGTGGTGGCTCACAAATACCCCCGCGGTAGGCGTTCCAGGGGCCCCAGAGTTTCACCCACGCCCCAGGCTTACCTCTCGCCACATACACCACCTTTTCACGAAACATACACCAATCCATATGCTCTTTCCAGGCCGACACCGCAGGGGGCCTCTGGGATCCCCACAATTGAGCAATGTCGCGCTTGGCTATCATGTATCCCAGAGTCACCCACCGCGTCTGCGGGACCGAATAGTCATTCGGTTCCCATACATTCAGCAAGCATCTCCTCGCTTCAGGCAGCAGCGCAACACGCGTCACCACACGCAGGACCTCATGCACACCACGCCAGAATCGCTCCACCTTCGGGCACTCCCACAGTATATGCATGAAAGTCGCCAACGCACCACAGCCACGCTTACACATTCCGTCACCAGCAAAACCCATACGCAGAAGCCTTGGCCCCGTCACGTAAACCCGGTGAAGGATCTTGAGCTGGACGAAACGAAGGCGAGCCGGGATGGCCACCTCTTTCGGAGAGGCCACCGCGGAAATCCAATCCTCATCGTCCAGCTCCAGCCCGTCGGCAACCCAAGCCTCGCGGAGATTGGTCAGCAGGCACGATCTATCGTTGATCAGTTTTTTGTATATGAGGGAGATCGTGCTGTCCGGGACATGGCCATCTAGGACTCTGTCCTCGAGGGGGGAAGACTCCGGAATGGATGCGACATCCGGGAAGACGGAGCCCAGCGCATGCCGGACCTGTAGGTACCGAAAGTACTCACTGCCCTGCAGCTGGAACTCCGCCTGCAGCGTCTCAAAAGTTTTGAATCCCCCCCTCGTCCAGAGATCTCCCACCGTGCTGATTCCGATCGTGTCCCACTTCTCGAAGCCCTTCGACGTCCACAGGGAGCCCAACCTCTCAGACGCATACAGCGGTGACGCCCGGGTCAAACGGTCCTTCCACCCCATAGCTGCATTAGCCGCGTGCCAGACACGCACCATGACACGCGTCGGTCCCGTCAAACGGGAGTCGGGCGCGCCCGCGTAGAGCGCTCGATTGTAATCGCCACCGGGCAGGAGCATCTTATCCATCTCAAATGCCGGGTTCAAGGCGGGCCCGTAAAGGCCATGATTAATTGCAGCTAGTTGGGAGGCCCAGTAATACCGTTTAATGTCAGGGAGGGCGACCCCCCCATCGTACCACGGGAGCGTCAATTTAGCCAGAGCGATGCGCGGCCTCCCGTCCCAGAACAGGCGCCGCTGGAGGCCCTCCACCTCACGGAAATAGCGTGCCGGGACCAAGTCCATAGTATTCTGGAGGGCGTAGAGGAAGCGTGGCAGGGACATCATTTTAAACAAGGCCGCTCGGCCAAGCGGCGAGAGCGGCAGACGCCGCCAGCGCACCACGTCCTCCCTCAGACGCCGGAGGGGGGGTAACAAATTCCGCTCATAGCGGGCCTCCGGGTCAAGAGTGATATAGATACCCAGGTACCGAAAACCTTGGGAGGCAATCTGGATCGGACAGTCCCGTGGTAAGGCCGGAGCCTCCCCGGAAAGCACATATACACAGGATTTCGCCCAGTTGATGACCAGGCCTGAGTTGCGACCGAATGAACGCAAAACATCAACCAGGACGATCAGTGATTTACGCGGGGAGGCGAGATACAGAAGGATATCGTCAGCATAGAGGGACACACGGTCCTCATGCTCGGGGGTCCAGCGGAGACCACGAATAGAAGGGTGCCACCGCAGCCACTCCGCCAGGGGCTCCAGGGCCAGAGCAAACAGGAGAGGCGACAGGGGGCAGCCCTGTCGCGTACCCCTCCCCAGCGCGAATGGGGCCGAGACTCGCCCATTCACTACCACCTGCGCCAATGGGCCCGAATATAGCAATTTGACCCAGCTAATGAAACCCGGGCCGAACCCGAATTTTGCCAGCATCGCCCAGATGTATGGCCATTCAAGCGTATCGAACGCCATGGTGGCGTCCAAGGACGCCAAGATGGCCGGCTCCCGCACAAATGGGACACGCGCGAGCACCCCGTGCAAGCGCCGCAGATTGAGCGCCGTGTTGCGGTGCGGTATAAAGCCAGATTGGTCTTGGTGGACCAAATCGCCTACCACGCCAACCAACCTGTTGGCCAACACCTTGGCGAGGATTTTGGGCTCCGTGTTCAAAAGCGAAATCGGCCTATAGGATGTGACCCGTTCACGGGGCCTCCCCTCCTTGTGGATCACCACAATTGTGGCTAGACGCTGGTCCGGCGGGAGGGAACCCCGCGAGAGGGCCGCCAGGAACATCGCGCGCAGGTGGGGCGCCAACACATCCGGGCGTAGCTTGTAGAGCTCGATAGGAATACCATTGGGGCCCATGGCCTTGCCGGATGCAACCGAGCGAATAGCCAAGGCAATTTCGTCCGAGGTGGGAGGGGCGTCCAGCGAATCCCTGTCCTCCACCGTTAGGGAGGGCAGTGCGATGTCCCGAAGCAGGGCATGGGAGTCTGCCTCCGAGCAGGGGGAAACCGGGGAGTAGACTTCGCGGAAATAATCCGCGAAGCAGGAGACAATGGCTTCCGGCTCAGTGACACACGCACCATCAACACTCTCAATCAAAGGCACCACACGGCTCGCTCTCTCCCTCTTATCCAACCACGCAATCAATTTGCCAGCCTTATCACCCACATCATACAATCGCCCCTGCTGCTCTCTACTGAGGCCCCTGGCCGCCTCCGTGACGAGGGCCCGATAGGCCGCCTGCTTTAGGTGTAGAACATGCAACTTGTCGTCTGTTACCCCGCTTCCCAGGTCACCCTCCAGTTCTGCAATCTCGGCCTCTACCCGGGTCACCTCCTCCCGCTCGCGCCGCCGGGCATGGGAGATAAAGGAGAGGGCCTCCCCTCTAAGGACTACCTTGAAAGCCTCCCACAGGGAGATGGCCGAAGAGACCGACCCCACATTCTCATCGAAATATCGCTGTAGGGATTTAATCAAATCGGCACGAATGGTGGGGTCGCGCAAATACCATGCATTGATTGGGGCCACCCTGCCATCCCCCCTCGGGAAGACATCGAGGTGCAACAACAATGGGGAGTGGTCTGAGATACCCCGCGCCAGATGGGGCACCTCCCCCACCCTCCCTGCGTGGGCCGCCGGGACAAGGATGTAATCAAGCCGCGAGAGGCTACCATGGGCACCCGAGTGGAAAGTGTACTGTCGCAGTGCAGGATGCTTTAATCGCCAGCAATCCACCAGGCCAAGCGTGTCCAGAAGGCCGGGCAGCCACGCCTGTGCCCGGGGGAGGTCCCTAGGGGGATGGCGATCCATAGACCCAGAGGCTACCGCATTAAAATCCCCTCCAACCACCAGCAGGCCACTCGGAAGGTCCAGAAGGAGGCGCCCCAGGTCCGCAAATGTGGTGGCCTGTAACCCAGGCGGGACGTACACTGATATAAAGATAAACACTCTACCCTCCATTCTACCCACCAGAACCGTGTAGCGTCCCCTCTCATCATGGCGCACCTCATCAATCTCCAACGGGAGCGAGTTCTTGATCATAATACCCACCCCCCGCGAGCCCGAGGTGAAGCCAGAATGGGCCGCCAAACGATATCCCCGCCGGTTCATTGCATGAAAGGAGTTACCTATAAGGTGCGTCTCCTGCAGGAAGACAACATCTGGTGAAATACGTTTTAAGTACTGCAGGACCACACCACGCTTAATCCTATCCCCCAGGCCGTTAACATTCCATGACAACACAGCCAAATCCCTACCCCCCATCATTCGTCGAAACAATCGGTCGTCC
The DNA here is from genome assembly GCF_964204655.1 of Triturus cristatus. Taxonomy (NCBI): domain Eukaryota; kingdom Metazoa; phylum Chordata; class Amphibia; order Caudata; family Salamandridae; genus Triturus; species Triturus cristatus. Next base: position 1,584,345,250 of record NC_140590.1, read on the forward strand.
CCCATCGAGCATCCTAAAAACAACAACATAGTAGCGGGTTTGCCCTGCGGTGCTAACAAACAACACACCCCCCCCACCCCCTGGTCCCAACAAAACTCCCCCCTCCCTGCACCCCTGCATGAGCCCAGACAGCCCCCCCAAAGTGCAGTGTGCCTGTCGCCCCATAGCTAAAATACTAACTAGTCCCCCAGAGGAGGAGGGAAGCCCCCAACAGACCCCGCACGACCTCCATAGGAGGGAAAAATACGCAATCAACAAATGGTGAAGGAACAACGTCCAGAGCAAGGCCTATGCAGTCACCCCTCAATTCTGCTCCGGCGGGCCCTCCTCGCCAGCCGCGCCCCCCCCGCCCCCCCGGCCCCGATCTCCAGGCAGAGTGTCCAGCCAGTCCCCAGCCGCCTCGGGCCGGTCGAAGAAGTGCGTGCGACCATCCACCTCTACCCTCAGCTTAGCTGGAAAGAGCATTGAGTACTTGAGGTTCAGGTCCCTCAGGCGACGTTTAACACCGAGAAAGCTCTGCCGCTGCTTCTGGACCGCCGGGGTAAAGTCTGGGTAGAAATGTACCTCCATGTTGTCAAGCTTGACCGGTCCCTGTTGTCTGGAGGTCTGGAGGATAGCATCTCTGTCCCGGAAATTAAAAATCCGGGCAATGAGAGGCCGCGGCGGGGCACCAGTCTTAGGTCTGCCCCCGGGGACCCGGTGAGCACGCTCCACCGCAAAAAGCTTACTCAGCCCCCGGGGCTGGAGATGGGCCAGGATCAACTCTTCCACGAAAAGATCCGCCGCCTCCGCCTCACGTCCCTCCGGCACCCCCACAATACGGACATTATTCCTCCGGGCCCGACCCTCGGAGTCCTCCAGTCGCCGGTCCATCAGGGCGCTCGCCTGGCCAAGCCGGCGCACCTCCTTCTGGAGGGCCACCACGTCTGTCGTGAGGCTCGTCGTGGTGTGGGCCAGGGAGTCGACTCGGTCGTTTGTTTTGGACAAGTCTGCCCTCACAAGGCTCACATCCACCAGGACCGAGTCTATTTTTTGCGCTAAGGTGTCGAAACGCTGGTCCACCGAGGCCTTCATCTCTGCGATGGCGCCCATGACGTCCCGGAGGGTCAGATCCACCGGATGAGCGGATGCCTCCGTCGGGCCCACCGGGGATGCACGCGATGTCTCCGGAGAACTCTTCTGGAGCGTGTAGCGGTCCATACTGTTGGCCTGGTGCGCCGTGCCACGGCGGGTCGTCTTCACCTTCGCCCGGTCGCCATCTTGTTTGGTGGACATGCTGGCTCTTCCACCGTCGTACCAAGCACCCCAAACGGGCCGATATACCCAGTCACGGGTGCCAGGGGGGGGGCAGGGGCGACCACCGAACCGCGGGTCAACCCACCGCCGGCGGGTCAGCCGGGCTCCTGGACAAAGCCACACCACCACACCCCGCTCCGCAGTCCGACCCCGCCTGAGAGCTAGGAGGGCGCAAAAGCGAAAGTGAAAGTGCGGGGTACGCCAGTCGCCCAGCCCCGTTCGCCGCTGTTATTCACTTTGTCCCCGGATCGCCCCACTACTCCAATCCGGGGGGCCGGCGAGGAGAAGGCCACAACCTTCGATCGATGCTCCCACCGGCGTCCGGGGTCCGATTCGAGCCCAAAAAACGGGTGGCGCCTCAGCTCCGGTTCCCCAACACAGTCCCCTCAACAAGGACAGGATATCGCCAGGATTAATTCAGGAGGTCGCGGAGGTCCTCGGGAGCCTCGCACCTACGCGGCCATCTTGGTTGCGCGCTAGGCTCCTCCGTGGATCCCAGATTTACTTAGGAGGTTCCCTAATGGTTCCAGATAGAGATTAAACAGAGTGGGTGCAAGGATAAAACCTTGAGGGACGCCTTGACCTACCGCCAGTGGAGACGAAAGACTTCGCTATCTTGATCATTTGGGATCTGTCTGAGAGGAATGAGGCAAACCATTTAAGCACTGTACCTTCCACGCCCATTCTCTGTTGAAGAGTGTTAAGGAGGGTGTTGTGATTAACTGTGTCAAAGGCTGCAGAGAGGTCAAGAAGAATCAGAAGGCACGATTCCCCAGAATCGAGTATATGCAGCGCATCATCAATCACTTGCAGCAGGGCTGTTTCAGTGCTGCAATTTTGGATGAAACCAGACGAACACGTCAAGGAGATTATTGTCCATAATATGTAGGGAAAGTTGTTTCGCAACACATTTTTCTGTGATTTTAGAAAAAAAAGGAAGGTTGGTGATGAGGCGGAAGTTGTGGAGGTCATTCGCATCTGCGGAGGTTTTTTTTTCTTTCTAGAAGAAGTGTAACCTGTCCTGTTTTGAGGGCAGCAGGGAGGAAGCCTTGACTAAGGAAGCGGTTAACCTGGTCCAGTAAGAGAGAGTATTGGTGTAGAAATCAATGGCGATGCCACTAGGGATGGGGTCAGAGGAATGGTTGGAGGGTTTGGTTTCAAGGATGCATTTGAGGAGGTCATCTTCCAAGATGGCTTCAAAGTTCTGCCAAGTGACTAAGGATTTTCGTTCCTCAATGGGGGTGGGGTGGGTGATCTGACCCACTAGTGATTTTACCTTTTCATCAAAGAATAAAGTGAATTCTGCTGCTTTCTTTGAAGAATCCTCAGGCTTGATGGTTTGAGGACAGCAGTTTGGGTGGTCAAAAAGTTTTTTGGGTCTGTTTTTGGCTGAGTCGAGGAGAGATCTTGAAATGTGATGCCTTTTTATGGAATATGTGCTTGTGGTATTTGGATCTTGCTCAACGTAAATGGGAGAGTTTGGTGGTGGATGGAGATTATCTCCACTGTTTCTCCAAGATTCTAACGTTTTTCCTTTCATCATAGAGAGCTTTATTGAACCAAGGTGCTGAGGGGGTGGGTCTTTTCTTTTTGCTTTGGAGTTGAGCGACTATATCGATTTCGACTGCTAGGACTGAGAGGCGAGATCATTGACATCATGTTGGGGTCTAGTCTAGGAAGTGATTGCAACGCAGAGTCACACAGAGTGTCAAGATCAATGTTTTTAGTGTTGCGGAACCAGGTAGTTGCCCTTTTGGGTTGGCCGATTGTAATAACTTGCGATAGATGAAAACAAAAGGGAATGAGGAAGTGGTCTGACCAGTCTACATGGACAGGGGGAGCAATAGTGAGAAGGTCTGCTTTGGATATGACAAGGTCCAGAATGAGCCCTTAGAGTGTGTAGTTTCCGAGCAGTGTTGGAAAAGATCATTAGCTGAGAGAAATGTGGCAAGCTTGTTGGCAGCCGAGTCTTCTAAAGAGCCCCAGTGTAGATTGAAGTCACCCAGGAAGAACTGTCTGTCACTTTGAGACAATTGGTCACTGATGAAGTCTGTGAGTTCCTCCAAAAAGAGAGAGCAGTTACCGGGTGGATGGTAGATGATATGGAACCTGAAAGGTGAGCCGTGATGTACTTGAAGTTCTAGGGATAGGCATTCGAAGTTACGGAAGAGGATGATAGGAATGACTTTAATTTGAAGGGAGTTTCTGAAGATGATAGCGACACCTCCCCCAATTTTGTCAGTTCTGTCCTTTCTGAGGATAGAGTAGTCGGTAGGTATCAGAAGATCAAACAAAGTATGAGAGAAGTCATTGAACCAGGTCTCAGCGAGGAAGAGCATGTCAAGATTGTGATGGGTGATAGTGTCAGAAATTTCCAGTTTGTGCTTGATTGCAGATCTGCAGTTGTGGAGCAAACAATGCAGCTCTGATGCAACTGTTTTAGTGAGGGGGGAGTTTGGGCTATTAAAGGAGATGGGGATAAGAATCTTGTATGAGGGTGCCAGGTAAGAAGAGGGAGGTTGGATAGATCTGACACAGGAGATGGTCTGAATAGAGAATTGAGTAGGATTCTTAGGAGGGGAAAGTGGAGGGGGATTGATGTTGGTAGTCTTGTAGCTAGTCAGTAAGTTAGCGATGTCTGTGGAGGACAGACTGTGGTTGGCTTTATTGGGGCGTGGGAGCAGGGAACTCCTCAGGAGGTTGTTAGGGAAGTTTGATAACTTAGCACTTAGAAGTGAGATGGACGAGACAAGATGGGAAATGGAAGAGATGAGAGAATCAAGTTTATTTTCCAGCGAGAGGACGGCTGAGCACAAAGTGTTGTGAGCCTCGCTGGTTAAGGGAGGGAGTGCAGGAGGCGATGGAGGACAGGGAGCGGTGGGAGAATGGGGGGGTATTGGGGTGCAGGGGTCGAAGGTAAGGAACGATGGTGGTAGAGAGGAGTGGATGGTGTTACAGTGATATTTTTACTGGTGTTGAGAATAGGGGTAGAGTAGAGATCAAAAGTGGGAGGAGGCAGTTGAGGAGTAGAGAGGGAGGGCGGGGTGGAGTGGGGAGGGCGGGGGACCAAAGGAAGGCCAGAGGTAAGAGGAGAAGAGAGGAGACTGGGCTGTACAGGGAGGGGAGGGAAGAGGGTCAAAGGAAGGCCAGAGGAATGGGGAGAAGAGAGGAGAAGGGGCTGGATAGGTACCGTATACTAGGAAAGGTGTATGTAGGGGAACAGGTACCAGGCAGAGTTTGGGGCATTGGGCTAAGTGGAAGTTGGGGGAGGAGTATGGGACTGTAGGGGCAGAGGGTGGAATTACCGATAGGGGAGAAGGGTTGTGAAGCATAGGACATTCGGCTAAGTGGAAGTTGGGAGAGGAGTATGGGACTGTAGGGTCAGAGGGATTGAAGAGGGTGGAATTACCGATAGGGGATACAGGGTTGTGAAGCATAGGAGGAGTAAGGGGAGATAGAAGAGAGATGGAAGGTGAAGGAGAAGAATTAAGGATAGACGAGAAGGGGGAGTTGCCATCTTGGATCCCGTCCTGACAGACTGGGATAGATGCACTTCCACTCCTATAGTTAACAGACTGCAATGCTAGTGTCCTTCTCTGGGAGATCCACTGTTTCTCTCCTGTTCGTCACTGAAAAGTCTCTTCATGGAGGCATCATAGTCTTCAGGGTAGTCAGGTGGCACATTTCCTACACTTCCCTTGGATTGAAAATCTAAGCGCCTAGAGGGTTGGGGTAAAAAAAGCTTATCCGCGGGGAGTATGGTGCTAAAGTCCTTGGATGCCAATTTTCTCCTTGCATGCTAAAACCACACCCTGTGGGACATGACTCAGATGATGGTGCCTTATGTGCCCAAGTACATGAGGGAGTTTACACTTCCAGGAAGTAATCCAGGCTGGTCAGAATGCCTCCTGATATATAATTAAGACTGAGCTAGACCCTGTAAATTCCGCAGTTCCGGCCATGGGCACCTCTTTCTCCATTCGACGACATGCCTGACTTGGCACATCAAACTTCTCAGCTGATGTTCAGGCTAACCTCTGGATCTTGCATTTGATGGTTCACGCCTATTTGGTGATAAGGCTAATTTGTTTATTTAAGACCAGCAAGGCTACAACCTGCTCCTTGGGCCTAGAACAGCCACCACTTACAAGGGACTACTTCCAGTTCAAGCAATTCTGTGGCTAATCAAGAAGCTTTAATTTTCCCTGGGTCCTACCACCAATATAAGCCATGAAAATCATTTGTCAGGCAATACGGGGACAGAGACAGGGATAAGGGCGGTGAATCCACCCAGCAAGAATCCTCCTACCTGCGCTTCCAGGCAAGCAGGCCTAGTAAACTTCCCCAAGCCCATTCGGAGCCTGTGGAACGTAAGGTGTCCTTTTCCAGCCTGGAAGCCCATTACTTTAAACCAGTAGCTCCTTCAAATAGTGGAAAGGGACTAATCTTTTCCCTTCCCTCAGGTTCCACCACCATTCTTCCCAAGCATGCATACCTCCCTCCAAACCACCCAAAATAAGAAGCAGCAGCATTCCAATGGAAAGGAGCTGTGGCGATAATGCCGAAGCATGAAAAGGGTCAGGGATGTTTCGGTTACATCCTGGTCCCAAAGAAGGACTGCAATCTGAGTCCAGTTCTGGACCTCATAGAGTTGAACTTCTTCCTCAAAAAGAAAAGTTCAAGGTGCTGAGCCTAGCTCAAGCTGGACAGGTGTTGAAAGCTGAAGACTGGATAGTGTCACTAGACCTGCAGGATGCATACTTCCACACCCCCATTATGAGGTCACATCAGAAGTATTCAAGTTTTGTGGTGATTGCTAGGCACTACCAATTAGCTGTGCTCCATTTTGTTTGACAATTTCGCTTTGAGCCTTCACAAAGGTGACGGAAGTGGTTGCGGCCCATGTAAGATAGTCGGGCATCCAAATTTTCTTGTACCTGGATGACTAGCTGATCAACCAGAGGTGGTGTCATGCTATGTCCAGTCAGCAGTTCCCCAGCTTTTCGACCTGAGCTTTTCAATCAACGAGCCCAAATCTCAAATGATACCAGTTCATAGGGACGGTATTGAACACCACTCTTCTTCATGCGTTTTCCCTGTCTCAGAGGATTGCAGACATCCACGAAATGGCCCCAACCTTTCAACAAGGTGTGTGAGCTCCAATCCGGAGATTCCTTAGTCTGCTAGCTTACTGCATTCTCCTTGTGATGCATGGACGTTGGCACACCAGGACCCTGCGGTGGTGGTTCCGCAGGCAGTGGCTACAGTATTGGGGAGACCTGTCAGATTCCATTGTGATCTCCCACTGTGCTGTGACGGTAGTGGCTTTGTAGGGGAATGAGATGGCCCTCCGCTGCGGGATTGCTGTCACCCCTTCTCCAACCGTGGCTACCGTAGTGACTGAGGCCTCCATCAGAGGGTGGAGAGCTCACATGGAGGTTTCCAGAAGAAAAGATTCTTCACATCAACCTGTTGGACCTGTGGGTGATTTGGCTGGCGCTCAAGGCTTTTCTCCCCTCTATCCAAGTTGGTCTGTCCAGATCTCAATAGACAACATGACGGCGATGTGGTATATCAACAAACAATGGGGAGTAGGGTCTTACCTTCTTTATCAGGAGGCATTGAGACCCTGGTCTTGTGGTCACCTCTAAGGAATCTGATTAACCAGCAGTTACTTAGTGGTATCGCTGAATATCAGAGCCGACAGCCTGAGAAGGCGGTGTCTTATCGATCATGAATAGTGAGGTTGTTCAAGACCTCTTCACCAAGTGGCAATTGTTCATCTCACTGGACAATGCTCAATGCCAGTAGTTCTCTGCCCTCCAATATCCATTTAGTGGAACATCGGAGAACATGTTTCAGCTAAAATTGATTTTTTTTTTTGCTGCTCTACACATTTCCCCTTACCCTTGGTTCCTCGGATTGGTCGCTCCACCAAATCAGCTTCTCTGGCAGATGGAGCAACTCTGTTGCATGGTGTGGCGACAACAATGTGGACCCCTTACAGGCTATTGTGTCTCTGTTCCTGCAATATGCGCTTTCCTTTACACAGAGGGGTGGGCGACTGGTACTGCCAAGGAGTATTTGGCGGTACAAAAGGGGGTGGTGATGGACGGAGCATCAGAACCAATCAAACACTCACACCCAGTCAACAGATCTGGGTTTGATCCATCGCCGTTCTTTAGCCCTCTCTGCCACCCCAGTTCAGACATGGCCATATGCAAATCAGTCTGACCCTGTGCATCATGGGAACAGTCCATCCCGAACTGCCAAGCCAAGCCATGCCTTCCCTGGACTGGAAACAAGCTTCCTAGGACCGGTTTCTGGCATTTCAGCCGTCTTCAGCCAGGCTTGCTTGAATCCAGTGGCAAAGTGAGCAAGGGACTCACGTCTGAGCATACCCTGCCAACTTATGGCGAACAAAGCGGTACAAAAGGGGGTGGTGATGGACGGAGCATCAGAACCAATCAAACACTCACACCCAGTCGACAGATCTGGGTTTGATCCATCACCGTTCTTTAGCCCACTCTGCCACCCCAGTTCAGACATGGCCATATGCAAAGCAGTCTGACCCTGTGCATCATGGGAACAGTCCAGCCCGAACTGCCAAGCCATGCCTTCCCTGGACCGAAAACAAGCTTCCTAGGACCGGTTTCTGGCATTTCAGCCGTCTTCAGCCAGGCTTGCTTGAATCTAGTGGCAAAGTGAGCAAGGGACTCACGTCTGAGCATACCCTGCCAACTTATGGCGAACAAAGCGGTACAAAAGGGGGTGGTGATGGACGGAGCATCAGAACCAATCAAACACTCACACCCAGTCAACAGATCTGGGTTTGATCCATCACCGTTCTTTAGCCCACTCTGCCACCCCAGTTCAGACATGGCCATATGCAAATCAGTCTGACCCTGTGCATCATGGGAACAGTCCAGCCCGAACTGCCAAGCCATGCCTTCCCTGGACCGGAAACAAGCTTCCTAGGACCAGTTTCTGGCATTTCAGCCGTCTTCAGCCAGGCTTGCTTGAATCCAGTGGCAAAGTGAGCAAGGGACTCACGTCTCAGCATACCCTGCCAACTTATGGCGAACAAAGCGGTACAAAAGGGGGTGGTGATGGACGGAGCATCAGAACCAATCAAACACTCACACCCAGTCAACAGATCTGGGTTTGATCCATCACCGTTCTTTAGCCCACTCTGCCACCCCAGTTCAGACATGGCCATATGCAAATCAGTCTGACCCTGTGCATCATGGGAACAGTCCAGCCCGAACTGCCAAGCCATGCCTTCCCTGGACCGGAAACAAGCTTCCTAGGACCGGTTTCTGGCATTTCAGCCGTCTTCAGCCAGGCTTGCTTGAATCCAGTGGCAAAGTGAGCAAGGGACTCACGTCTGAGCATACCCTGCCAACTTATGGCGAACAAAGCGGTACAAAAGGGGGTGGTGATGGACGGAGCATCAGAACCAATCAAACACTCACACCCAGTCAACAGATCTGGGTTTGATCCATCACCGTTCTTTAGCCCACTCTGCCACCCCAGTTCAGACATGGCCATATGCAAATCAGTCTGACCCTGTGCATCATGGGAACAGTCCAGCCCGAACTGCCAAGCCATGCCTTCCCTGGACCGGAACCAAGCTTCCTAGGACCGGTTTCTGGCATTTCAGCCGTCTTCAGCCAGGCTTGCTTGAATCCAGTGGCAAAGTGAGCAAGGGACTCACGTCTGAGCATACCCTGCCAACTTATGGCGAACAAAGCGGTACAAAAGGGGGTGGTGATGGACGGAGCATCAGAACCAATCAAACACTCACACCCAGTCAACAGATCTGGGTTTGATCCATCACCGTTCTTTAGCCCACTCTGCCACCCCAGTTCAGACATGGCCATATGCAAATCAGTCTGACCCTGTGCATCATGGGAACAATCCAGCCCGAACTGCCAAGCCATGCCTTCCCTGGACCGGAACCAAGCTTCCTAGGACCGGTTTCTGGCATTTCAGCCGTCTTCAGCCAGGCTTGCTTGAATCCAGTGGCAAAGTGAGCAAGGGTCTCACGTCTGAGCATACCCTGCCAACTTATGGCGAACAAAGCGGTACAAAAGGGGGTGGTGATGGACGGAGCATCAGAACCAATCAAACACTCACACCCAGTCAACAGATCTGGGTTTGATCCATCACCGTTCTTTAGCCCACTCTGCCACCCCAGTTCAGACATGGCCATATGCAAATCAGTCTGACCCTGTGCATCATGGGAACAGTCCAGCCCGAACTGCCAAGCCATGCCTTCCCTGGACCGGAAACAAGCTTCCTAGGACCGGTTTCTGGCATTTCAGCCGTCTTCAGCCAGGCTTGCTTGAATCCAGTGGCAAAATGAGCAAGGGACTCACGTCTGAGCATACCCTGCCAACTTATGGCGAACAAAGCGGTACAAAAGGGGGTGGTGATGGACGGAGCATCAGAACCAATCAAACACTCACACCCAATCAACAGATCTGGGTTTGATCCATCACCGTTCTTTAGCCCACTCTGCCACCCCAGTTCAGACATGGCCATATGCAAATCAGTCTGACCCTGTGCATCATGGGAACAGTCCAGCCCGAACTGCCAAGCCATGCCTTCCCTGGACCGGAACCAAGCTTCCTAGGACCGGTTTCTGGCATTTCAGCCGTCTTCAGCCAGGCTTGCTTGAATCCAGTGGCAAAGTGAGCAAGGGTCTCACGTCTGAGCATACCCTGCCAACTTATGGCGAACAAAGCGGTACAAAAGGGGGTGGTGATGGACGGAGCATCAGAACCAATCAAACACTCACACCCAGTCAACAGATCTGGGTTTGATCCATCACCGTTCTTTAGCCCACTCTGCCACCCCAGTTCAGACATGGCCATATGCAAATCAGTCTGACCCTGTGCATCATGGGAACAGTCCAGCCCGAACTGCCAAGCCATGCCTTCCCTGGACCGGAAACAAGCTTCCTAGGACCGGTTTCTGGCATTTCAGCCGTCTTCAGCCAGGCTTGCTTGAATCCAGTGGCAAAGTGAGCAAGGGACTCACGTCTTTGGCAGCATTGTTGGTGTTCCTCTGCCTGGCAGACCAGCCATCACTTTTCATATTCCCATTATAATCCGATTTCTGAAAGAGTTGATGAATATGTATTCTCCAACACCCTTAGCTGTGCTCCAGTAGACTCTTAATTTAGTTTGAACTTTTCTAATGGGGTCTTCATTTAAGACCCTGCATAATTGTCCCTTAAGGATGTTGACCCCAAGACTGTGCTTTTAGGGGCTGTAACTTCAGCCAGACATGTGAGGGAGTTGCAAGGTCTTTGTTCCTGTCCACATTTTAACTCTTTTTACCTGGACACATTGGTGTTGCGAGCAAGGGCTGCTTTTCAGCCAAAAGTGGTGACTCCTTTTTCACATGGGTCAGTCCATCACCCTTCCATCTTTTTATCCAACGCTCCATCCACTAAGGAGGAGGCTTGTTTGCCAAGGTTGTATTCTAGGCAGGTGGTCAAATACTACCTGAACTGCACCAGGGAACATACAAGTGAATGGCCAACTCTTCATAGGGTACTGAGGTGCTAAAAAGGGCAAAGCGATGCAGGATAGCATCCTTTTGAGAGGGATCATTCTCTGCATAAAAATCTACTACACTTTAGCCAGGAAGGAACCTCTGGAAGGGATTAGAGCCCATTCCACTACTTCTGCCTTTACCAGAGGCATTTCTATAGTGGAAATCTACAGGGCAGCAACATGGGCATCCCAACGGTCCTTCACCAAGAATTATTGCTTGGATTCGGAAGTGCATAGGGACGGACATTTTGCCATATCTCTGTGGCAGGAGTTCCTTGTCTAACCATCCATCAACCCTCTGGAGCATGAGATTGTTCTAGAATCTATTCTATGGGTGAGGAATATGCAGGTAGAAGTATCCATTAAAGAAAAAGTTACTTATATACGGTATCTAACTTCTTGGGGCCGTATTGCAGAAAGTGCCCCGGGGGTAAAATGGGCATGTTCGCCCGCTTTGTGCACACCCTGAGCCCTTTGGTATTACAGAAGGGGCCGCAGATGCGTGTGCACCCCCTTTTGTAATATTGATAGTCCTGGTACACGTAGCGCCAGCGCCATCATGAAATGGCATTCCCTCAATTGCATGGGGTGCGCCCACATGCAAATGAGGAAATCATTATGTCTCTGCACCCGTGCCATATTACTGACATGGATGCAGATGCAAACATGCTTTTAGGAGGTGCACTGAAAGTGTTCCACCTTAAGGCAGCCATTTGGGAGTGAGAAAGGGGGTCCCATAGATCTCCCAGACATCCCCCTGCAAGCAGGTTTAGTCACTCGCGGCACCTGCCTGCAATAAGATCTCTAATCCCCCTTGAAAGTGCAGGTGGGTTGCTGCCTGCACAGTGAAACACGGCGCAGCTTTTAAACAGCCGCTCCGTATTTCACTTGAATATGCTGCCCCTGGGGCAGCGCATTCTTTGCAGCTGCCCTGGGGCAGCACATTCTTTGCTATACGGCACACGTTCCTCGTTTGCGCCTACTGCACCTTTTGAAACGTGCACTGTGGCGTAAACTAGAAAAGTGCGCCATGTTTATAATACAGCCCCTGGTGGTTAATTAATCTACCTGCAGACTGCTGACCTAACCTCCCGCCTCCTTATTTGATGGATGGAGAGAAGTTAATAGGATCTCGAAATATGTTTTGACGCTGCACTATTCTATCGATGTTAGTCCATCCGTTCGCCTCAATGACGAGGGAAAAAGAGTGGAAGCAAACTGCATTGCTGTGGACGCTATATGACTTTGGTGACGTCATCTGATGCCACTTTCGACGTCAATACAAAGCCAGCACCCCATACCGGCGACGTGAGAGTTTTAAAGTTTCCGTATCCAGTCTTGCATCTGAGTTTATTTTACAGGTGATTTCATCTGCAGGTGGGTAGGGTATCCACTAGAAAGAATGTTACAGCAGTTAATAACGTTTTCATCTTTTCCAAATGCTCTGTTTTCTTCAATCACGTCTAACTATGGACGTTCCAAACCAAACTAAACAACCTGAAGCTTTAAGAGTGCTCAGAATCCTAAATAATAATTATAATAATAATTGCTAAATCTTGAAACTGTTCATCCTGTTTTATTTGTAGACTAGATATCAAAACCTGGGGTTCATCCCTGCTAGTTAGACCGCGGCGCATCCTTCGGTAAGGTGGAGGAGCATCGCCCCACTCCTTTTCAGCAGTGCAAAAAAAAAATTGATAATGCAAGGTTATCATTTTATGTTTCCGTAGTGGCTCAGTTTTAGGGGTGGGGTGGGGTGGGGTGGGGTGGGGCTGGGCTGGGCTGGGCTGGGCAGGGCAGTCCTGAGCAGGGAAAGAGTGGTTGGCACTCTGAGTGCGCATGACGGGGTGGCCGGCCAAACAGTCATGCACACTTAGCATGTTCTCCACCTGGCTGTATTGCACAGCCTGGGTGGAGAACATGCACAGGCTCCCACTCCCTGCCTGAGCGTGAACCACGGTGCTCAGACCAATCACGCCACTGCTTTCATGCAGCTGACAGCAGTTGCATGATCAGCTTAGCGGAGCTGTGTGCTTCCTGGACTCGTCTGGAAGAGAAGCGGAGGAGAGACGGCGGCAGTGAAGAGTGCTAAAGAAGGGGAGAAAATTCATAGTAAAGTGGACCAAGATATAACCGCCCTCAATTATTAACGAGTAAAATCCCATGGCTCTCATCTTCACCAAATGTATTCTTAAAAGAAAGTTTCAATGGAAAGTAGTTCCAATGAGGTGTTGATCAATGTCCTTATACACAATATAAATATTAAAAGCCACACTATGGGCTGTAATGCAGCGACACAGACTGGACATTCCACAGCATTTAGAGGCTCTTCTGTTGGTTAATAATAAAAAGCTTGATCAAACCGTGAGCAAGTTAAGCATGAGATAAGCTCCCCAGCCATTTGTCAAACTCAAAAAGAGCAGCATGCTTGTGAATCTATGGTAATACCAGACGCATACACATGTCGCCACTCAATTTGAATAGGTGGTTCCCCACCTACGGTCTAGGGACTCCTGATGGTCCATAAAGCCTACCCAGGGGTCTGCAGCTGCTTAGAAATTTAGATTACATTAACAAAATAATAAAGTGTTCATAAATGTAGAAAAATTAAAAATCGAACATTTTAAAATGCTCTCTAAATGTGGAGAAATGTGAAATTGCAGGCTAAAAATTACTTTAGCATCCTCAGATTGATTCATTGGAGCAGGTCAAGTTTGTCAAACAGAATATAGTATGAATGATGAGTGGCCTCCATTGTATTTAGAAAATCTCCATCCGTCTCATTAAAACTAATATTTTGTTTGTTTGTGAATTAAATATATTATTTGTGTGTTTGTTTGGAGAATGCAGGTTTCTGTATTTTTGGTGTACTGTTTTGCAGTTCAAATTATTGAAAAACCTTAGGCTGGGGTCCGGGCTTCTAGTAAAGACTCAGTGGGGATCCCCAGCTTCCAGTGATGATTAAGTGGAGGTCCACAGAAGTCAAATGGTTAAGAACCCCCTGGATTACACAACTGGGTTAAGAGTATGTAATTTCTACGGCTTCCATTGGCTCTTGAGATCACACATGCGATACAAGCTCAAATACCCTTAGAAAATGGGTGGTTGTCTATGGCCAATCCATAGTCTTTTCAATGTTTGTTTTGATTTGCTTCTGAGGTAAAGCATCTGATGTTGCAGTCGAACCTGCAGACCTTTCGTTAGTAATCCGGCTTTTCCTAGTAGTCCGACATTTTAGCAAACTAGTGTGCATTTTGTCAGTGATTTCCTTCTGTCTGCCACAATAATAATTTCTATCATCCCTTCTAGTTGCAAAAATACTAGAAACAGCTTCTATAATTTAGTGTATAATGATACCTCACTTGATCTTTGCGGTTCTGGCTGGTAAGATGTCCTCTTGGCACACCTGGACAGCAGGAGAGAATTGAAATGGTTTGAGGTTTTGGAATGGACATTTGTAAAGGTAGTCACGAATGGATGGCCTCTTCTATAATTAGAACTAAGATCATTTTAGCTAAGCGAACAATTACCACAATGTTAAAATTAATGTGATGTGGGCAGGGTAAGGCAGTCTACCGAGAACTGTCTTCTGAAAATTTACATTTTGTTGTTTTGGCTTTTCAGTGCTTTTCAACGTTTTTTTTGTGCAAAATATTTTGAAACTGTAACCTAATGTATCTATTAGTAACCGCTGGAATTTTCAACGTATCATCTTGCTACCTAAAGTCACAGAATAACAGAGAATCATATTAATTATTTGGTGGTGTGATCGGTCTAGCCTTTGGAAAGCCCCTCTTCATACATCTAATCTGAATTTAATTAATCAACTATAGAAAACAAATATATTTCTATATTTTAGAGCAGATTCCTTAGGCACTTGCCCTTCAGTCAAAGTTCAATGCGCATTTATGGGCATCTGGTGCCTATTTAGCTCTTCCCTAACCGACCAACTCTGATTCCACCTCTTTTTCTGTTCTCCAATGTGAAGTTTTTATGTTTTTCCCCTCAGATAGAAAGCTGGGTAAGCAATCACCGACACTTAACTTCACTGATCACATGAGCTCAACTAGTAAAATGGTGGATGCCTTGCTTTTATTCTAATAAGTTCCAGTATTATAAAGTAGTTGGAGCAACAAGTCAAAATTGAGATCACTGGATCTCTGGCTGCTATTATTTAGGTTTTTTTCTTGTAGGGTCTGAAAGGTGCCAGCAGTCCTTGCCTATTCTTCTTATGATATCCGTCCCATCTTGAAAAGTGCAACCTTGACTCAGTACCAAGATGGCTATATGGAGTGGCCCATTACTTACATTTAATTGTTATTTCCCATTTCTATATATTGCAGACTAGACCCGAATGGGTTACAAAACAGAAGTTATAATACATAAGCACTTTGATGTTTTGACGTTACATTTTGCTTCTTTATCAGATTACAGTTCAGCAGGATTGGTAGTTTGTGTTTTTATAAGTCTTTGGCCAAGTGCAGGCCTAAAACTGGGATGAGGGTGTAGCGGATCACAACAACTCAGCAGTTTCTGACAAACTATTAGCTTGTATTATTTGCATGGTAAAGTTTCAGCTTTCTTTGTTGATCAGAAGCCTTAAAGGGCAAGATGAGGACCAGAGGTAGAGATGGAGTGACATATTTTAGTGCAAGTTTGGTTCACTCCTCATGGGCTGTTTCATTTTTTCAGAGGAAGAGGTCTCGGGTTGCCATTTTTCTTCCAACTTGCCGCCTACATTTAGCTTTTGTTTCACCTTGTCTGAAATAAGCTGGTCTGTAAAGTACCAGTCCCAGTGAACAGTCTCAAAGCCGGAAATGGTGGCCTCCAGTAAACCACATGGACTAGCTCCATTTAGGAGCCATACATAAGATGGCATTTAAAAGAAGGCATTTTCCTGAAGAAGCTCTACCTTCAAACATGGTGCATCCTTCTTTGATTCAACTCGTATTGGTTCAGCTTTACAAAAACAAGCCATACAATCATAAAACATACAATACTGAATGCAGATAAAAAAAATCCAGACTTGTGGAATCGCTATATTTCGTTTCCGTGATGATACAAGAAGCTATATGTTAAGAGAACCCTCCCAGGCACAAGACATAAATAAGTTAAAACAGGGATGCGAGTCTCACACAAGGCGGTATAATGATAAAAAGAATCTCAAATAACTAGGCAATCAATACTATTATGTGCTTTCAAAGGTCAAATAGATAGTATAAAATCTAAATAACAAACTAATAAAAGTTAATTTCGAAATCCTTATAACCACATCAAATCAGTGTTAAGAGAAGAAGAGGCTGTCTTGAGAGACTAAGAGCATGCAAAGATAATAGAAAGCAATGTACATAAAAAATAGTTGGGGAAGGCGCACTAGATCATACAATTTGTGACATAAAGTGCAGGATACAATTTGCAAAGGACAACTAAAGGCTATTGGCCTTATAGGCTTGGGAATACAGCACCCACAAAGTGCAACTAGGAGTTATTTAAAAGAGTCTTATGAGAACCCTATAGCAGGCAAAATAAAGTGCTGTGAGCAGCTGCCAACATTATCTGGGTGTAGAATGACTTATTTCCAAGAAATAATGTG
Organism: Triturus cristatus; assembly: GCF_964204655.1. Taxonomy (NCBI): domain Eukaryota; kingdom Metazoa; phylum Chordata; class Amphibia; order Caudata; family Salamandridae; genus Triturus; species Triturus cristatus. The sequence continues at coordinate 1,584,361,705 of NC_140590.1, forward strand.
GATAAGTATGGGGACTATGTAACAAGCAGATAAAAGAATTTATAAAAAGAAGACTCTTTGGGGCCTCATAAGAGAATTTAGGAGAGCAATGGCCACATAGCCAATTTTAATCTGGATTCCCTAAGAAGATTCTTTTTGTGCAACTTGCAAGATAAAGTGCGGCATTCAGGTTCCGGCGTAGGGAGCCAACCTGTGTAAAATGCTTGAAGATAAAGCAAGCGACATTGAAAGTCTACATGTTGGTGGCCAAAAACTGAAGGAAACAGCCACAAATAAAAGGTACTGCGCCATTATGCAAATTAATGCCATACGTTATACCAGGTAAGAACGCTAAAGGCGGATGAAACCAGGTTACGAAAGCAGTGCACCGCCATAGTTCAGTGCAAGTCAAACTGAAGTTCATGTGCTATGAAGCAGAGATTAACCAGGTGTTTGTGTAGAAACAATTAAGCACAAAGCCAACCAGATATAATACTGTTACCTGCTTTCATGGACTAGTAGTATACAAGACTTGTCTACTTACCGAAGCAGCTAAAGAGAATAGTCATAACACAGTGTGCTGCAGAGCAGCCCTAGAAAGAGGGTTGTTGTTTTGCTAGCGGAGTTCTCCCCTAATGAAGCGGCCCCCCAGCTAAGCTGCCTGGTAGGGGCTTAGAACAACGGCCTAAACCTTCATCAAGTAAAGAGCTCCAATGGAGAGCCAGAGCAAGATCCAAGCACCAAAAGTCATTAAGTGTGACCCCGCAGCCAGCACGTCACAAGGCGCTAGAGAATCTCCGCCTGATCAAGTTTCACATGAAGCGACTGAGACCACTACTGTCCATAAATGTATATATGGCTACTGCATTTTTAAAACCGCCCTCTGCTTTTAAAACTGCCAAAAAACACAATACTGGCAATAGATGGAATGCATGGACAGAGACTTTTGAAGATTTCATAGATGCAATAGAGGAAAAAGATTATAAAAAGATTATAAAGTATCTGAGGAACATGGCTGGTGAAGGGGTGAAAGAAGCCATGGAAAAGATACCACAAGAGGGTGAAGTTACATACAATAAAATCAAATCAAAACAACCTTGAAAGTCAAGTTTAATCCAATGCCAAAGGTAGATTATGAAAGATACAAATTCAGTCAAGAACATCAGAGACCAGGCGAAATCATTGATGAGTTTGTTGAGAGACTGGATGTTCTGGTCAAGCACTGTAAATTCAATAAATTTAATAATGAGGAAGCTACCCACCTCAAAGTAATCAATGGATTTCTGTCTGATTCTTTTTGACGACGAATGCTTAAGGAAACTCTGAGCTTATAACAAGTCCTCAAGGCTGCTCGTGCTGAAGAACATGCTGATCATCAATCGACTGATATGGAGGCCGGAGGTGCCCAAATGGTGTCAAGTCATAAGCATGAAAAGTAAGCCAAAGTTTGAGGCCAAGGAACAAGGCAATGTCTCCACATAAAAAGAAAACGTGTTACAGATGTGCCCTGTTGTTTCCACATGATGGTAAATGTCCTGCCATTGGACAGATATGTATCGGATCTGGTAAAGCAAACCAGTTCCTGGCGACTCGCAAGGAGAAGAAAAAAGAACGTGCGTCACAGCGTGAAGACAAAATGGCCGACCAGTCGCTCCCTCAGCAACGTTCAACGTACTCCCACAAGGCCAAGCAGTCACATCAACTGAGGCAAATCAACACCAAACGAAGTCCATCGTCATCTAAATCATCAACAAAAAATTCCTCAGTTTAGTTCCCAGTGAAAGTGACAATGACAATTGTGCAATGTTGATGTTTACTTCAGAAAGGCAGCACATGTGGGACTTGTTGAACGTGAGGAAAAACTCAAAGTGAAGACAAATTGTCATGAAAAAGCACCAAAACATTTAAACATTATCCGAAGATCACTCTAAAGATAAATGGGTGTTTGATATCAATCATAATTGACAATGCTGCGTTGATAAATATCATGCCTTAGAGGAAGTATCAAGAATTATCTCCGTTACCACAACTTACGAAGTCAAAGACTAAATTTTACACATTTGCTGCTCAACGCCCTTAAAAAGTCCAGGTTCATTTGTAGCCACGTTGAAACACAATAAAACTGTGGTACAAGCGCCCATTCATGTACTTCAAGGAACAGCTTCAATCGCCTGTTTGTTCAGTTTCAACACCGCTGATGATATGGGACTGATATCAGTGAACTACAATATGAATGCTCATCATGAAATCATGAGGTAACAACCTGATGACACAAATAGGCATCGGATGGCCGGAGTGCCTGGGAACTCCTCCCAGCCCGCCTCTCCCATAAAATGCTTAGGTATGTGGCTAGATAGCTCTTTATCTGTGGAGGCCGAGGTGGAAAAACTAACAGCATCCTGTTTTGGCTGGATCAGAATCATACGGAAAATTCTTGACCTTATACCCCCTTCAATCTAGGAGTTCAGGTTCCAGGCTTTGATTCTTTCCTGTCTGGACAACGGGAACTCTATATATATTCTTAAGCAACTCCAGGTAGTTTAGAACGCGTGTGCAAGGATCATCTTCAAACTTCCTAAGCACCTCACTGTAAAAAATGCACTGGCCTACTTGCATTGGCTTCCTGTGGAGGAGAGGGTCAAGTTCAAGGCACTTAATCTAGCACAAAGAGGAATCAACCAGAAAGGGCCCTCTTTGATTAGGAACCTCTTAGTCCCTTACACCTCTAATAGGACCGTAAGATCTTCCAAGGCACGTCTACTAAATGTGTTGCGAATCCAAAGGGTCAGATGGGGAGGCAGATCCTTCTCGCATCTGATACTGAAGCTGTGGAATTCAATGCCCCAGAAGTTGAGAAATGAAATGAATGAGCTAAGGTCCAGAAAAATGTTCAAAACCTGGTTGTACCTCCACTAACCTAAGCCATCTACTGTCCATGCAGTTCGCATGTTTGCTTAGACTCACTCAGCGCTGGGAAGCCTTTGGGTAGCAACCAGCTTTATTAAATCTGCATAACATGAAATTGTAAGTCAATTTCCTTCATTATTCAATGGGTTAGGAAAACTCCAAACAATGAAAGTAAAGTAACATATAAATGAGGATGTTGGTCCTGTTGCTCAAAGACATAGATGAATTGTGTTTCACTTGCAAGAAGCTGTTGAAAAGGAACTTAATTTGTTTCTTAAACATGACATCATTGAATGCTCCACTGGTCCAACACCATGGGTTTCTCCCATTGTAGTAGTGCCTAAAATAGACAGTGAAAGAGATGTACGCATATGTGTTGACATGCGTCAGTCCAACAAGGCAATTGAGCGAAAGAGACATCCAGGTCTGCACATTGCTGCTATGATAACACAATTGAATGGTGCAAACCTCTTCACTCAACTCTACGTAAATAAAGGATATTACCAATTGGAACTTGTAGAAAAATCCAGAAACTTTACAACCTTTTCTATTGATATTGGTCTGTTTCGCTATAAGCAATTGAGTTCTGGTGTATCCTCTGCTGCAGAACATTTGCAAGATGTCATTTGATCTTTATACAGCCTGTAGCAAATGCATTTCACTATTGTGATGACATTGGTTTTCGAAGCCACACAGAAAGCCATGTCTTATCTGATGGGGGTATGAAACCTAATCCAGCTAAAGGGCTAGCACTGTCTACTGCAAATCTCCCCCAAGACATTTCTATGTTACAATCATTTCTTGGAATGGTCAGTAACTGTTTTAGATACATACAGGACTTTGCAATAATCAGTGCACTGTTACGAGAACTGACACAAAAGAATGTGTCTTTTCATTTGTCACATGAATCTGAGAGGAGCTTCCAAAAAATCAAGCAAGCTATTGAGAGTGCCACTGCAATGGCCCACTTTGATCCCAAACTTCAAACAGAGGTTGTAGTTGATGCTAGTCCTGTCGGGCTAGGCACAACCCACAGCCAAATGCCCGGAGAAATATCATAGCATAAGCCAGTAAAAGCTTGTCATAAATGGAACATGATTACTTGCAACCTGAGCGAAAAAAAGAGTTGTCAGTGGCCTGGGCTTGCAAATATTTCCATGTATTCTTGTACGGAAAGCCTTTCCCAGTAGTGACTGATCATTCAGCACTGGTGAGGATATTTGGCAATCCCAAAGCCAGAATGACTCCTCAAGCTGAATGCTGGGGTTTGGGGTTACAAGAATACAACTATACAATTCTTTATCTCCCAGGGAAAGATCAGAAGCCTGATGATTATTTTTAAAGAGTACAATTGAGCACACCAGCTGCTATGTCTTTAGAACAAATTATCACTGCCACGAGCCAAGATAGTGACATGTTAAATTAAAGACATTATTATTCATCAATCATGGTTCCAGCACTCTAGACCTCTCACTAGTGACAGTGAGTATTTAAAATAAAAAAAATGTAAGAGATGAACTTTCAGTGACTCTAGAGACCTCTTTTCTGCAGGGTACACCAATTGTTATTCCTGAGAGTCGACGATAGCAAGTGATCAATTTTGCCCATGAGGAACATCGAGTAATAGTTGCTACCAAATGAGCTCTCCATGACCGAGTCTGGTTTCCTTATCTCGGCGAAAGTGTTGAAAAAGAATTAAAGATTTGTCAGAAATGCAACTGTCTTTCATCTCAAGTTATCCAGCACCCTTTGAAGAAGAAGTCATAATTGCCACACCGTGCTTCGGAGAGAATTGCTGTTGATTTCTTTGGTCCTCTTGAGAATGAACATCATCTTCTAGTCATTATTGATTAACACTCCTGTTTTCCATTGGTAGAAGACTTTTCATCCACTACACAAAACAAGGTTATTCATTGATTGGATGGCATCTTTGCAACATCGGGTGTATCTGCAATCTTAAAATCTGACAATGGCCCACCTTTTAATAGTCGAGAATTCAAAATTTTTCTAAATCACCTCAATATAAACATCAGAAAAGCACTCCTCGGGGGGCGTGGCCTGACGCCGATGTAGACGGTCGAGGATCTCGGAGCTCCTCCGTGGCCTCCCTCCGTTTGCACCAATCCTGCGATATTACGGGGGCCCCTAACCCCCCCATCCTGACTGGGTATACCTGGTGAGCGCTCCCTTGACGGCGTGGATGACCCGGCGACGGAGAGGGGCTTAATTCTTTTCCCTGACGCGTTTCTGCCCGTGGCGGCCCAAGATGGCAGCCACGACCTGCCGGTGAGACCACTGTAGCCTGCTGCACGTTGAGGGCTGCGCATCGACTTGGGGATCGTCGGAGGGCCTTGGTGCTGGCCCTGCAGCGGTGGATGGCGGCAGCTTGAACGATCCTGCAGAGAGCGGGGTGAGTGGGGTGCCGCGATCGGGCGCTGCTGCCTGGACCTAAGATGGCGGCCCGGAGAGGACACAGAGGAGCGGCCTACCTGATGATGCGGCAGACGAGGGGGCACTACTGAAAGGCCGGCAGAGCGGACCCGCTACTTGCCTCCTGCTGCGGACCGGTGCGCTGGTGGGTCCATTGTGAAGTGGTGTGTGCCTGGTGGGCGGCTCCTGCGGCGGTGAGGTGGCCTTAACGGTGGTGAGTGACTGTCCGGCCCGGTGCCCCCTTTGATGCTGGACCCTGCTGCGGGCGGGGAGCTCAGCTGTGGGCCCTCCGGGGCTGCTAGTTATTGGATTGGTGTACTGCTGCCCCCTCAGATTGCCTCTCTTGGGAGTGGTGGATCGTATGAGTGCGGGGCCCACATGCAGGGGTTGTCCGCTCTGGCGGTGACGGTGGACATTGGAGGAGCTGCCGGAGGCCCTGCCCTCGCTGCCTCGTGTTCTTCGCCAGTGGGCATATGATACTTGCTTGGAGTGGAGGCTCTGGGGCTCTACCCATGGGCCGCTGGATCCCTGTGGCACGCTACTGCACTGAGGGTGACTTTTGGAGGCGCAGAGGGCCGGAGGACCTTCGGGAGTAGCTGGCTGTCCCCTGTGTTGTGCTGACTGCCCGGTGATACCCCCTTCCATCCTCCTAGCTCTGACCAGGGAGGTGCGGGGGCAGGTTCCTGGACTCAAACCTGTTTGACACCAGTGTAGCTGCCCTGCTCATCCGTGCTTTTCCTTGGGCTTACTATGCTGCATCTGCTTTGCCGACTGGGTTGGCTGCAAAGCTTCGGCACTGCTGGAGCAGACAGCATTTCGCGGCTGGTGGTGACTGGTGTGGACCTGGGTGAGCGCCCGAGATGGGCCAAACATCAAGGAGACGGGGGTTCGCTGTCCTCCAGGACGAAGATGGGGAGCACCGGTTTGAGGACGAGGAAGTCGCAACGCGCACCCCTGGTGTGGAGACTCCGAGAGGCCCTACTTTGGCAGATATAATTCAGGCCATCACGGCTTCCCGGGAGGCCCTTGAAACAAAGATAGACACTATTGGAGTGGACCTTGCTTTGCTAAAGGATGATCATAGGAAGTTGAAGGAGCGGGTGAAAGCGACCAAGAGGACATTAGAGGAGGTCCCGGACAAGGTGACCAACTTGCAGCATTCCTTGATGCAGATGGAGAACAGGGTGCGTATACTGGAGTTGAGAGCAGAGGACAGCGAAGGGCACTCTCGCAGGAATAACCTCTGCATAGTGGGAGTTCCAGAACGTGCAGAAGGGAATGATGCAGTCCGGTACTTGGAAGGTTGGCTCCGGTCGGAGGTTGCTCCGGAGGGGCTGTCCCCATGTTTTGCCCTTGAGAGAGCCCACAGGGTCCCAGCTAGGCCTCCTAAGCCGGGAGCACCCCCGAGACCGATGGTGGCGAGATTGCTGCACTACCGGGACAGAGACCACCTCCTGCAGCAAGCTCGAGAGGAGCAACATCTACAAATCGATAACTCCTGGGTGATGGCTCTTTCCGGATTAAACCCGGGAGGTTCAGAAACAGCGCGCCTCCTTCATTGCTCTCAAGCGGAAATTGAGTCAACTCCATATTCCCTATGCGATGCTCTTCCCAGCGCGCCTGCGGGTGGTGGACGGCCCCAGCACCCTCTTTTTCACCACCCCACAGGACGCGTGGCGCTGGCTGGCAACATGGCAGGCAAGGTCGGAGCGGAGTTCGCAGCCAGCGCTGAGGAGAGACGATCCCCTGATGCTGCAAGTCCATTGCCGGACCGTCGACTTGAACGAGACTGAGCTGCGCAAGCGGTTGTAGCGATCAGTCAGGGTGGTACCAGCCCAGCTTCTGCTTCTTCTAACTGAGTGCTGGAGGGCTCTGGGTCTTCTTCGGCTGGCAGCACGAATGGGGATTCCGAACCTGAACTTCCAGTGGTAACTCCGCATACGGTGGACTTGTTTGGCTGAGCTGGGTTTGGATGGCGGGGAAGGACGCACTTGTACTGCAGCCCAGGTTTGACTGTTGGAGGGGATTTGTCCAGTGCGCAAAGGGGAGTTGCCCTTACTTGAACGTCATTATTGGGGCTCCCAGAGGGCTGTTGCTGGCTCTTTCACACTTGGCGGGGGGAGTGCTGGGGGGGGGGTTTGGGTCCCTTTGGGTCGGCACACATCTCACTATACATGTTGGCAAGGTTGATGGTTCTTCTAGTTTGGATGGGGGCTAGTTTCAGGGAACCTATCCTGAGGCGGGGGAGTTGGGGTGCTGGGGTAGGCGGAGGGGAGGGTGGGGTGGGGCCAAGCTTTTCGCAGTGGGAGGTAGGACGCACAGCATTTTCTTTACCATGTCATGGCTACCGCCGTAGGTATTAAATGTCTATCTTGGAACATTAGGGGGATGAACACTGTGGCTTTACGTCACAAGATTCAAGCTTATCTTCGACGGCGTGGGGTGCAGATAGCAATGTTGCAGAAAACACACTTAAATAAGCAGGAAGGGCTGGCACTACAACGGAGGTGGCGGGGACAGGTGTTCTGTGCAACATATTTGGCATATGCACGGGGCGCGTTGGTTTGGGTTCGGGCGGGGGTTCCGTTTCAGAGTACTGGACAGGTGATTGACCCTGACGGTAGATATGTTGTGGTGACAGGGCGACTGGATGGCAGGGACATTGTTCTAGGGAGTGTCTATGCCCCAAACACGGATCAGGCTTCCTTTTTTGCACACCTTCCTAGGAAATTGGCTCCCTTGTTGACTGGCTCGGTACTCCTGGGTGGCGACTTTAATTGCATCACAGATGTCTCCCTAGATCGCTCTCATCCCCCTCTCGTGGATTCCCCGATACATCGACTGGCTAGGTTGCGGCGAGACTGGCAGCGACAGTGGGGGTTGACTGATACCTGGAGGGCGCACCACCCGGTTGACAGGGACTATTCCTATTTCTCATTGTTACACGACCTCCATGTTCGGCTGGACTCGATCCTTAGCTCCCCATGTTCATGGGGCGATGGTACATAGTGAGTACTTAGCTAGTACATCATCTGATCATAACCCACTGCTGACAATCTTACATTGGCTGCAGGATCGCCCTGCCATTTCCACATGGCAACTCCGACCTGACACATTAGAGGATCCAGTGTTTCGTGCTACTATTGGGTCCATTGACGAATATTTTCGGCTTAACGCCAACACGGCATCGTCTCTGGTGGTCGAATGGGGCGCTTTTAAGTCGGTAGCTCGGGGGCGCTGTATAGGCGAGGTAGTGGGAGTGCGGAGAGTGTTGCTGCAAGATGTACAGAAGGCAGAACAGCAGTTGCGCGATTCGGAGAAGGAGCAGGGTTGCTTGAGGCTCGGGAGGCGCTAGCAGTTCAAATCGAGAGATTGCGCTGCTTTGACTACAAAGCCTTCATAGATAAGGCACACGTGGAACGTGATAAGGTGGGGGCATTGCTAGCTTGGCTGGCCAATCCGGCGCGTAGGGGGACCCTGATAATGGAACTGAGGGGGCAAGGTGATGAGGAATTTCGCACCCAAAAGCATATTAATGATGATTTCTTACAGTATTATACAGAGTTGTACCGGAGCAGGGTGGGTTCCGGGATCCCAGGGGGATGAGGAATTTCTGCCAAAGGCGGAGTTGCCACAGCTTGAGGCTGAAGACGATGAGGCTCTGGGTCGGGATATTGAAGCGGGCGAGGTATGCAGCGCCATAAAACACATGGTCAAGAACAAAACGCCGGGCACTTTACGCAGCCTACACGGATGTTCTATCTCCCTGTTTGGTGGCGCTTTATAACACGGCGTATTGGCAGGGTGCCCTCCACGCGTGAAGCCCTCATAGTTCCCCTTCTAAAGCCGGGCAAACCTGCTTGGGACCGTTCCTCGTATAGACCCTTAGCGATGCTCAAGCTTGACTACAAGATCTTAAGCAGTCGTTTAATGCCCCATATGACGAAACTGATACATGCGGACCAAACCGGATTCATTCCGTCCCGCAATACTGCGATGAATGTACGCAGACTTATGCGGATCTTGGGGTCTGACTCCTATGACAAGGAGGAGGCCTGCATTTTTTGCGGTCGATATCGAAAAGGCCTTCGATAGTCTGGAGTGGCCTTACCTTTTTAATGTATTGTAAGAGTTCGGACTGGGGAAATGCTTTGTACAGTGGACGGCGCTGCTATACAGCACTTCTACTGCTAGGGTGAGGACAAGGGGTTTGATTTCGGCTGCCTGTGCGGTCGCTCGTGGGACGAGGCTGGGGTGCCCGTTGTCCCCTTTATTATTTTCCATGGCGATGGCGCCCATGGCTGCTCACGCCAGGTCAGGACGGTATTTTCCAGGGCTATTAGCGGAGGGACGAGTGCAACACATAGCATTGTATGCGGATGATCTCCTCATGTTCTTGCCGGATGCTGGAGAAGCCCTACGAGGAGCGAGGGACTTGCTGGAGACCTTGGGGAAGGTGGCGGGCCTCCATGTGAATTGGACCAAGTCATGTCTATTTCCTACCCGGCCGGACGGGATGGTTTGTCCAGGGGATGTCCCATGGGAATGCCGGTGCTTGCCATACTTGGGGACTCAGATCTATCATGCTTCCGACGATCTTTTGGAGGGCAACGTGGGGCGGGCAGTGCGCGGAGCGAAAACCTGTTTTGATTTCTGGGGGACTCTTCCATTATCGGTGGCCGGCAGGGTCACCTTGGTGAAGATGGTCATTTTGCCCAGATCTCTCAATTATTTTGGGACCCTACCCGTTTGGATCCCGGGTAAGCTCTTCGCACAGCTGAACGCTTTGATTGCAGGATTCATCTGGGGAGCTGGGAGATGGAGCGTGGCGTTAACCACCCTGCAGAGGCACAGGGCAGAGGGGGGCCTTGCGTTGCCAGACCTGGAGGCCTATTACCATGCCGCGCAGCTTCAATGGTTGGCCTGGGAAGAGGCGGGAGTTATGGCAATAGGTGATCTTTATGAGGATGGTAATCATCTCCCTTTTAACGACCTCAGGGAGCACCACGATCTCTCGCAGGGGGACTTCCTCTTGCATGCTGCTCTGACTGCGGCTATCAGGAAGCACTGGCGGAAGGGACTGTTGGAACCGGATACGTCTCTCGCTTGTCAATATGTAGTGATGGCGGCGGGTACTTTTAAAGCGGTGACCTGTCTTTACCGACGGATCACTTGCGACATGCGCCAACCCCTGACGGCGTTGCGACTCAAGTGGGAGGCGGATCTGGGGGAACCCATTGCAGAAAAACCTTGGGAGGCAATCGTAGAGCGGCCATGGAACTGTTCTTGAAACGCGCGCTTCCAGCTCATCCAATTTTATTTATTCCATAGGGCATACCTCACGCCTAGTAAAATTGCAGAGTATTTTGGGGGTCAGCCCCTTGCCCCCGTTGTGACCAAGATGGGGCGAATTTTCTCCACATGTTCTGGGACTGCCCGCAGGTGGGAGGCTTCTGGAGGGAGGTGACGACTGCTCTGATAACTGTGACGGAGAGGGAGCTAACGGTGACACCAGGGGTCTGCTTGTTGCATTGGTTCCCACACACTGCCAAGATTAAGGTCACCAGCCGGTTCATTGACCTGGGGTTGGTCTTGGCTAAGCGAGTAATGACTTCCCACTGGAAGGCGAGGCAGGGGCCTAGTCTACTGCGCTGGAATAGGGTGATGGTGAAATGGGCAGAAAGTGAAGGGAACTATAGATTACGTTTGGCTCAGCGTAATGGAAGTGAGAAATCACAAGAAATGGCCTGGGCATGGGTGGCACTCCTGGAGGTGTTCAAACATCCGACTGTAAAAAACGAAGAGGCTCTTGAGGAGAGGGACATGGCACGGGGCCCTTGAGAGACCCTTTCCGCCTGTGGGAGTATAGGGCGAGGGGAGAACACTGGGACCATGATAGGCAGCTTCCCCCTGTGCTTTTGATCCACTCACTGCTGCACCCTGCGGGATGGGGAGTCTGACGGGGGGTACGGGAGGCATCTTTGCCCTCTTGAACAACTTAGAAGCTGGCGACATGCTTGGGAGGGTGGTTGGGGTGGGGAGTTCTGTTGGGGGAGTTTCAAAAGGGAGAGGGGTGGAGGGATGAGGGGTCTTCTTATTGCATCACACCATTGATCTGGATCAACCATGTGGACGGACTGCGCTATATCACGGACGCCTTATGGGTGTGACTTTGTAATCAGATTGGCGTGTTGTCCGTTATACTTCATCCTGGTTTCCTCTGTTGACCAGTCAGTGGGCGGAGGGATTGAATGTGTAATTTCATGAAAATCAAATAAAGTCTTTTTTTTTTTTAAATCAGAAAAGTACTCCTCTTTGGTGCCAGGCCAATGACCTGGTAGAACGGTTCATGAGTACTCTAAAGAAAGCTGTTCAGTGTGCTGCATTGGAGAAGCTTGACCTCAAAGTTGTTTACTGTTCGACCCCTAACTCAACGACAGGGGAATGCCCTGCAGCTCTCATGTTTGGAACTTCCATGATGACCAAGCTGCCCCAATGCACCAACTTCATATCCAAGAATAGGAAAGACATTCATACTACAGACTTTGGCCACACACAGAAAATGAAAACATATGCTGAAAGACGACGTCATGTGAAAGATGTCACCTATACAAGAGGAGATCGAGTGCTTGTCAGACAACCCAGAAAAAGAAAGTCTAGTGCTCCTTTTGAGGCTGAACCATTTACCATGACCAACGCCAAAGGACACATGGTGACTGCCCAGCATCCTGGGAAGTCCCTTACAAGAGATTCCTCTCATTTTCGACATGTGGCCCATCACTAACCAATCATTAATGTCACTGTAGAGACTGGGTCCCGACAGACTGTTGATGACTTTATGTCTGTTGATGATACCACCTTACCTGTGCAGACCCAATCAGGACATGGGGTTCAGGCGCCATGATGATTAATTGAAGAATTATAATTTCCTGTATATCTATGATCATCTGTTTGTTTATTTATGTATTTATTCTTGTATTTATTTATCTATTTTGAAAAAGTTTAACTTTTTATTCAACAAAGTGGCAGATGTAGTGTCTTGTAAATAAAAAATGCTGGAGCTCTTTTGGTTCCCACTTTACACTGTAGGCCTGTGACGTAAGCGTGGAAGGATGAGTTGAAGGTAGGCTGAGAATGTTGATTTCTGACTTACACGCAGCAGAATAAAGACATGTAAAACTACTCTGTGTGTGGATTTATGTATATGCATTAGTGGAGTGCAGAACCATTAAGTTAGATTTGGAGCATGGTGTTTTGGGGACCAAACTTAGGGGCTGATTACGGTGCCCGCCATTGTAGCAGTGTTTGGGACCGCCCGCCAGACATGCTGCGGTCCCACCACTGCGATTAGGATGCGCCCGCAATACTGGTGGGCGCATCCAGGGTTGTTAACATTGCGGGCGGTGCTGCTGGCTGCAGCACCGTACGCAATGTCAAAAGTGCTTGCACTGCATTTCCCTGCACTACGTGGCAGGCACCACGCGGTGCCAGCCACTTGGTGCATGGAAATGCAGGGGGGTACCATGGGTACCCCCCAGTACAGCGACACCCACCCCAAACAAGGGGGCCCGCAACGGGCCACCAAACCTAATCCCTGCCAGCCTTTCCACAGCGGCATCGCCACCATGGAAAAGGCCTTTTCCCACCCCCATCCTAATTTGGTGGACGGTGCCTGCTAGGCACCGCCACCATTTTAATGGTCCTGCACCGTCCGCCAGGCAATCGGTGCAATTTCCTTTGGTGGTGAAGCGGCAGACTGACTTTGCGTCTGCCGCGGTAACCACCGCGATCCTAATTTGGCGACGGGTAAAACGTTTGGGGATGGCAGAAGGACCGGCCCGGCGGTAACGGTTTTTCCGCCATCATAATGACCCCCTTAGTTTGGAAGTTTGCACACCGAAGCTAAGAGAAAATTTATGGTCTGGCACCAGGAGATGGGATGGCAAGCCCTAGAAAGACACTAAGGGCAGGATCAAACATTACGCATGCTCCGCATCACCCTCAGTCTGCCTGATGTAACTGACAGACCCTCGTAGAAGGAGGCTCTTCGCATTGGCCAGAAGTGGCAACTTCTGGTTGGACCCAGGCTTATAAATGCGAAATTTGCCCTGTTCTGGAATATGTGTGTATGGGTCGAAAGAAGATCTCTTATACCTCGTTTTGCTGTGCCCGCACTACCTCACAGAAAAGAAAAGATTATAACCCTGGTAAGTAGCTATACCTGACAGAGAGATGGCTAATAAGGGAAATCCCTCTGCTGGCAGAGTGGCACTTACAGTGGAGGAGAGGCTTGTGTGCCCCATTAAAGAACAAGTCAGACATACTGAATGCCATCCCAGCAGAAAACGAAACCGACACTTTGCACTTTTATTGTAGAGGAACATGAACCCTTCTACTGATCCAAAAATGTTATTCCTATTTAACTGATGTGTACTGAATGTTTTTTATTTCAAATTCTTGGTGCAAAAGGCAAGGTACCGAAAACACTTAATGAAATATTCTATTTAAAAAAATTCTATATATCAATAGCTCGTGGTTATGGTTTTCCATTGCTAGTATCTAAATTTCATCCCCAAAAGAGAAAATTCTGCCTCCGGAGGGTAAATCTTATTTAACTATTTTTTTTGCATGAAATAACTGGTGTTTCTTGTCAGATTCTCTTTTATTCTTTATTTTATTTTAAAGTCTGGTAATTCATACCTCAAGGTGTCTAAAGAAGACTGAGGTTTCTGGAAGATTAGGATATGAAAAGACCCCTCACAAAAGTCTTAAGGCATTTCCAGATGCTACCTGGATTGTCTCCACTCCTCATATTTGCTTTCAGAAAGCTACTATTCTCTTACCCCACTTTCTCATAAAAAGTTCTGCGCAGTATAAAATAATCTAGTTTCCACACATAGATATGATCCCATTTTCCGTCTTTTTGGGGGGATAAGATTGCAAGTGTGTGATCTAACAAATGAAGAGAATCTATCTTGGGGCCCAAATTCCTCTCAGGTGTCTGAAAATCGTGTGATTCTTGAAAACTGTGAGCATTGGGAAAAAACGTAAGGCCCGATTACAATGTTAGGCGAACACACCTTAGCGGTCTGGAACCGCCCGATCTTAGGTCGGCAGTTCCGACCTTGGTATTACGATGCAACCGCAACATGCATTTTACAATGGAAGCTTGTGCAGCGGGCAGAAAAGGCCTGCAGCACAAGCCGCCCGCAGCACAAGCTTCCATTGTAAAATGCATTTTTGGAACCATCCCTGCACCTCACAGTGCCTACCACACAGTGCAGAGATGATTAGGGGGGCACCAGCCCCCATAGCAGAGGGCCAGTGGGGAAGGGGGCCCTGCTAGGGCCCCCCCCAAAACACTTTACGACATGTAGGAAAGGACGACATGAAAGGGCTGTCGGAAACTGTCATCATAATCCCGACGGCGGAGCCGAGCCTGGCTCCACGGTCATTAGGGGATTATGCTGTTTTCCGATGCACCGATGGGCTCCTTGAGTGCCTCTTCCTGCTGCATCATAATGTGGCAGGTGAACCGCAATATCAGATGTCGGACGGACCGACATCGTATTCGGGCCCATAATCTCATTCTGTGGAATGACATAATCTCCAAGAGCCAATGCATATACTTTATTGGGCTTTTCACTATGCTGCTTCTACCAAATTATTGCACCATGCTTGCATTCATGCTGATCACACAAAACTAATACATTAAAAACACAGTCAAATCTACTTCAATTAGACAATGTCCACAATTGAAACACTGAATAAACAGGAAGTAGAAGCATTTTACGAGCCCTCATGATTCGTAAATGTGATCTGCCGGGACACTCTTGAGTATCTGTGCGCGCTACAAATAAAAGTAACATAACATAACATAATCTCGATTTCGTTTCCTTGGATCCATCGTTCAATTTATTTAAATCAGTTTCATATTTTTACAGATTAAAACTATGATAACAAAATGCCAACCCCCCTTAAAAATACATCTGAGCAACTTCAGAACACAAAACAGCAGTACATCTTGTGTATCTATTCTCCTTTTCCATTTGTTTGCCATATGTTTCTCACTTCTGGTGGTGATGTGCATTTCTTTGTTGCTGTCCATTCTCCACTCTCATAAAATTGTGCGAAAGAACTTGAGCTTCCCATGGCATAACACTGAAGAAAGAAAAGATATAAGTATTATTGGTTACATAAATAACTAAAATTAAATGACTCTTATTTGATGGTCATGTGAGACGTAATATAAAAGATTCCGAATCACAAGTTGATAAGCGCTGCCACAATTCAACATCTACGCCCTGGGTGTTGTCACATGTATGCACAGACAGGAGGTGGATGCACTTAGTAGTTTCATTTTTGTACTTAATGAAGTTATGTGTCGTCCTCGGCACAGAAAAATCCACACATTTAAGTGTAGGGTCTATAATGCAAATAAAAGGCCAGTTGACCATATATTGAATGCTTGTGATCATGATCCAGCAAAACCTCTGCAACACTTCTGTTTTCACCACAGTTGCACTGTGGGTAAAAACATTGTTGTCATGGTGGCAGGCTCCATGCCTTTGCCAGTTCTTTTGACCCAACTTTGTAGACCCTCACAGCTAGATGCAGCTGGAAGATAATCCTGTCCATTCCTTTACCTATTGACCCTGTAATGGTACAGCAGGAGATGGGGGTCTCATATGCTTGACAAATATGGAGGGTAAAACTACCTAAGCTCTTTAGAAACTCCAAATTTTAATACAAGACCGGAGGTTCATATTATGCAGTCTCTTTTATTGCTTTATTTCTTGCAGCTTTTTAAAATGCTGTATAAAATAAAGTAAGAAAAGAGACTGCATACTATGAGCCTCCAGTCTTGCAATACAATTTTGGAGTGTCAAAAAGTAGGCACCTGGTAGTTTTAAATGATGAGGTTATTAGAGGTAGTTCAGTTCAGCAAGGCATAATAGATTTTGGATCCGGATGTTGTGAAGTATTCACGGGTTCTGATGTGGGCCATTATAAGAGACCAAATGATAATGTTGATGTCTTATGTTGCGATGGTCTGTATTACTGACATCGGATATGTTGATGTGGATGCTTCTAATGTTATTAAGCAGCCAAGAATGGATAAACCTTAGGAGGTCATTTTGGATTCTGAAGGGAACCCTAAGTTTGAACCCACCCTGTTACAGCATCCAAACTCGGTGGAATGGTTTCATTCATAAAGGGTTACATTAGATCTAGAATTAAAAGCCCAGTGGATCGGGTTGAAAGCCCCAGGTCTACAATCACTGACAAGATGACATTGACTCCATTAATAGATGAGAAAATAGTTACATTTCTTAGTAAAGGTGGTAGGGACCCTAGGAAAGGAGTGGACAAGGCCTGGGCCTCTTGTCAGGATACGGTTTTGGATCTTTTAGGTCCACTTTCCTGGATATTATGCTCAGCAGAGAGAGCAAACCCACTGGAGAGTCCAGTGGGCTATTTGCTTTCTGGGGATTGCCAACGTTGGCCTCTCCTTTGAGAGAAGAAAAGGTTTACTATTAAGGATTGATCCAAAATTGGGGGATTTGGCTAGTTCTGAGACCTCGGTAAATATACAAGGTATCTTGTTTGGGGGCAATTTCACTAAAGACAAAGGGCCCTGGAATCAAGCTTATTCCTCTCTAGACAAGGTGCACACTTCACTAATGAGAGTTTTGGATGGATTTCTCTCCGTGCCAGCACATTCCAAGGTTGATTTGCTGGCTACCAATTCCTATCCGGACTCTACTATCCAGACCTACTTTAATTGCCAGTTTAAGTACTCCAGGTTGGTATTCTTTCTGCAGAGGAGAAGATGTGGTCACTTTGGATACGCTGGCAGTCAAGCAAGGGGAGGGGAAAGTGCAAAGTAAGGGTTCGCTCTCTCCCTTTTCCAAAAGTAAGAAAAGTAAGAGAAAGACTAGCGCTCTACAATTGACATTCTTATAGTACCTTTTCAATATAGTACCCAAGTCCAATGGTTTTCACTCAGGAAAAAGGAGAGTAAAGGAGCTTCTCCTAAAAAGGGGGACAGAGCACTCTTCCAGGTACCCCAAAGGATTTGCCAGCAATATTTTTCTAGTACAAAAGAAAAACGAGAAATTCAGACCTGTGATAAACCTGAAAGAGCTGAATCAGTTTGCGCTCTACCGCCATTTCAAAATGGGGAATTTGTGTAAGAGATATTTTGCGTAAAGTGGATTGGATAGTGCATTTGGAATTGAATGATGCTCTCCGTACAGTTTCCATCTGTCCCAGTCGCAGGGAGTATCTACAATTCTTTTGGCAAGGAAATATATACAGTTCAGATTCCTTCCATTTTGGTCTGTCCTCAGCACCTTGCTGTCTCACCAAACTGCTGAAGCTGGTGTCCGCAGGTCTCAGATCCAAACAGCTGAGGAGGGTAGTGTATCTAGATGACATGATCCTCCTGGGCCAAGAGAAAGATCTTTTGTTGGATCAGGTCCAGCAGGCAGTGGACCTCATTCAAAGGCTGGGGATTATAATGAGTATAGAGAAATTGGATCTCATTCCTTCAAAAAAGATGGGTTTCGGTAGATTCAGAGAAAGGTATGATGATATTGCGGGAGACAAACCTAAAGCTGAACAGGAAGGAGTTGAGAGGTCTCTTAGAAAGAACCAACACATCTTTCAGACACTTGGCAAGAATGGTAGGCCTATTGTCATCATCCATCCAGGCAATATTCCCGGGCCAACTTTATTACAGTGCGCTTGAGAGGCTAAAGAAAAGGCATGTACACAGAGGTCAGGGGTACTCTCAAATGGTTTCTTTAGATGAGAAGGCAAGGGCAGATGTGTCTTGTGGCTGGCACATGGGAACAACTGGAATCGGTGAGCGATGTTTCCCTTATACCCAGATCTTGTATTAGAGTCAGATGCGAGCATATGGGGATGGGGTGCAAGGTGTGGCACCTTTTGAACTGTGGGAAGATGGTCCAGGAAGGAGTCATCAATGCACATAAATTGTTAAGAGCTTCTTGCAGGTTCCTTTGCAATTCAAAGTCAGGTAAAGGGCAGACTAAGGTTTGCAGTTCTGCTCCATATAGACAATCTGACGGGCGCCAGTTATATCAACAAATTAGGAAGCACAAGATCGAGACCTCTGGCAGAGTTAGCGAAAGCGCTATGGGGATTTTGTCTAAAGCAGAAGATATTGATGGTGGTGGAATACATTCCGAGGTCCACAAATATGGTGGCAGATTTGTATTTAAGAAAGATATTAGACAGCAACAGTTGGAGTTTGGATTTGCAGTTGTTCAAAACCCTATAGAAAGTATGGGGACCCTTTTGTATAGATCTCTTTGTGTCCAGGCTGACAACTCAGTTGTGGAAATTATTCAGTTGGTTACCGGTACTGGAGTCCTTAGCAACAGATGCATTTCTCCAAGATTGGTCTGGGTGCATTATACTGTCCCTTCCTTTGTGTGATGGCCAGAAATCAGGTGCAAATACGTAGAATACTAGCAAGTGTGGTGGTGTCCTTATGGAGGTGCCCCATGCTGTTGGAACCCTCATTGGAATGTCCAATACACCTGCCAGTTTTTCCATGGATGTTCTAAGTGCTAATCTGGTTTATTTGATACTCCACAATCTACAACTCAATGCACGGAGATTGAGCGGAATCAGCTGGATGGTGGTTTTGCTCTGCCTGTGGAAATAGTGAATGTTGATTTTCACTGCGACTCACTTATCTACCAAGTTCATGCATTGCGGATAGTGGGCAAAGGAAAAGGATTAACTAAGCTATACTCTATTAGGGCTGATTTAGGAGCTAGGGATGAATCAATAGTTTGAAACCATAGTGGACCTTATGCCACCAGAAAAGCAATATGAATTTTTTAATATCTGGAATAAATATACCACCACCTTATTTATTGACGTTTAAAGTTTTATAATAATTTCCGAGGACATTTCTCTCCAAAATATAAGATCATTCTGTGTAAGACCATAGATTAGTCTATTGAAGTTGAGCACAAACAAATCTTCCTTCCAAATCAGTATGATGATTTAGGAAATTGAAATGAACATTGTGAGAAAAAAAAATAGCAACAGCAATGTTATGTACTTTTAAAGATGAGGAAATAAATCAGCAAACTCATCCTTTAGACATAAAATTTGAAGTATTAATTTCAAGATATGTTTTCGAAAGAAAACATATATCAACCTTACATACATATATTTTAAAAAATTCTGCAATGTTACACCTTTTGAAAGGATATTATATACCTTTAACATTCAATGCAGCAATTCTTAAATTATACTTATCAGACGTGACACTATCATGTATATTAAATAGGAGTAAAGAAATTAGACACAAATAACAATTACGAAGAACAGAAAAGGATAGCCTATGCAAATAAACAAACAAGGAAAACACAACACAGGAAGCGCTTAACCTCTTGAGTGCCCATGACGAGATGGTCTCGTCATGGGCCGCGGTTGCGCTGTGCCCATGACGAGACTATCTCATCATGAACCCCGCCCGCTAATGAAAGGGCCGGCACAGGGCGGGGAAAGGGCGGGGCACTCAAGGGGTTAAGTAGCAACCACATGGGACAGAACTCTGAAGAACTGAGGCTCAGCCCAAGTTAGAACACACTGCAATAACTTGCAATTGTTAACCAAGGTCTACAAAAGCCTTAAAATCCATTGAAATAGGATCATGTTGGTCTAAGTAAGCAATTAAATATACATGAGCAGTACATTTTGCAGACACCATTTCCCACATCCTCATTTTTGATAGATTGAAGAGATCATATTAGTATCTAGCTTCCTTTAGACTAAATCCTATGTATGAAAATTGTTTGCAAAGGTGTACGTACAGTTTTTCACAAACTCCTGATAAAGGAAGATTTTAATACCCTTTGCCATTAAGGGGGGGAACTACTCTTGCTGCTTTCCTGATGAGTATTAGATGATGGTGTCACAGAACTTCAAATACAACTTATCTTGGTTTGGATTGATTAGACATCAAATGTGAAGTCATCCCAATGTGCTTTATCAGCTTCGAATTTTACAGGAAATGTTATCTTAATCTTTGAAGTCAACAGATTTTCTGGGTACATTCTGCAGCTTTAATTCTCTATACTCTCGAGCAAATTAAAAGTGCATAAGTTATATTGTTTTTTTCTTTTTTTTAAATCAATAAGCCTTTTCATTGGGCACATTTGGTTAACTACAGGCAATAAGCAATCAGTTGGTGTCTCGTTTTAATTTCATTATCAGACACCTTCATAGACAGCCCATTGTCTGTTTGTGTACATTTAATGTCAGCACAAATGATGTTGTTTTTATGTGTGTAGCATAAACCAGGGGCCGTATTACACAAGGTGCCACGGGGACGCTACGGGTGTTAGCACCTGCCATGTGTGCTCCCGGGACACTTTGGTGTTACAGAAAGGGCTGCAGACTCTTGTGCTTCCCCTTCTGTAATACGGAAAGCACTGGTGTACAAACAGCGCCAGCGATTCCTCAAAAGTACATTCCTTCATTTGCATGAGATGTGGCCTCATGCAAATGAGGGAATCCCTTTGCCTCTGTGCCTGCGCCGTATTACAGTTGCGGGAGCAGAGGCAAAGAAGCTCTCAGGTGGTGCACTGACAGTGCGCCACCTAACAGGTGGCACATTGTCAGTGCGCCCCCTGTTTGCAGCACTCTGGCAGGGGGAAAAGGGGCCCCACGGACCGCCCGGACATCCCCTTGAAGGCGGGTGCAGTCACTCACTGCACCTGCCTGCAAGGGGATCTCTAATCCCGCCTGCACTGTGAAAACAAGGAGTGGCTTCAAAGCAGCTGCTCCTTTTTTCACCTGAATGCGCTGCCCCCAGGGTAGCCTGAGTTCGCAAATGCCCTAACCATAATGCGGTGCTTTTAATTGGAGTGCGCTGGGCGCACCTTCTGAAAGGTGCGCCCAGTGCAATCCAGGAAAATGGGCCGCATACATAATATGGCCCCTAGTGTTTTTATCAAGCAACATTTCCTGTGACTCTATAGTTTTAGATTTAAGATTGTAACACTGCTGGTAACACTTTCCTGTAAAATATGACATACGCTTCAGTACACAGCCTAAAACGCGTAACAGTTTTTTTTAAAGACAATTTTTATTTATTTATTTGAATAGTTTTATAAAGCGCAAACAAGACCCATAGGGGTATCAGAGTGCTGTACAGAGTTGGCTCATACAAGGGTACAAATGCAATGTGAAAGAAGGTGACGTTACAACATAATGGAAAACGTTCAGGTTACGAGTTGGGGGTATAAACTGTGCCCTAGAACGCGAAGAGCAAAACATCACAAAATAACACGCACCAGAGAAGTGCAATACGAATCATGGAAATGTTAACAAAAGTAAGGGCAAGATCGCGAGTTAATGCAATTAAGGAGCGAGATCACAAGTTAATGCAATTAAGGAGCCATAGAGGACTAGATCAAAAAACGTAAAAACATACAATAAAACGCATTAATACCCAGATTGGGTTTTAATAAAAGCAAGAGCATGATCACAGGATGGTGGTGTTAACGTTCATTCAGGAGTAGTCGTTTGACAATAACACATAAAATAGTTCTAACAACTTCTTTAAATAAAATTTGAAGGCACCAAACACCGCCTCTTCCTTGAACACGTGACCGCCTCTCCCTAATATTCAGTAACATGAGTGTCTGAAGAGCTGCCGATTCACAGCTCATACCCTGGTGGCCATCTTTGGTCATGGGTTACCGGAGTCCCCTTCCTCAATCTGTTTTGAGAGAACATATTGTGAATGCTTTTGAGTTCAAACTTCCAACTTTCATTTGCCTTCGGCGGAAACGGACACTGGCCCTGCACCACCACTCAGCCCATGCCTTCCTGCTGTGCTGTTGCCAGTCCCGCCCATTCAAAATAAACTCTATGGCTCTATGACTTCCATGGCTGCCAGCCTTTTTTTTTGGGAAGTGTACGACGCTGAAACCTTTTGCTGACACATCCTAAATACATTGGCGTAGCTAGCCCTTGTACCGCCCATGGTGGTCACTGCATTTGCTGCCTGGCGGCCGCATGAATGAACGAGCATGGAGGCCTCCCCCCGCCCCCTTGCTACGCCATTGCCTAAATATGTGTGGAGGACCAATGCTGATGTCTTTTTGAACTGAATGTGCTGGAAGAAGCATAGGGAGAAAGATATTTTTCTTTGTGAAACTAGAAGTTCCCATTGAACTTCACATACAATGGGAAACACTGCTCTATGTGATGCAAAAAGTGTACTGTGTTGAAAGGGACACTTGGTTCCACTTTCATAGAATACATAAATGTGCAACAGTGAAAGGGTTTATGCATAATTTTAGCTGTGCATGTATTTGTAAAATGGTCTAGTTTTTATCGTTTATGCATTGTTATATACATAATGACTTTATAATAATGTATCCATTTTGGCAAAGGCAGGCACAATACACCTGAACATGAATGAAGCAGCCAGGCGTGATGGTTGTGCAATATGTGATGTTGGATTTATGTTGGAGTTCTGCATAAGTGTTGCCTTGATCTCCCCTTAATAAAAAGAGCAGGGTGCAGGAACTTGTTATCCAGATTGACAAACTGGAAGAGACAGAGGCCTGCAGAAATAAAGGACCTGGTGATATAGCCAAATAATCCATTGTAAAGAAGGGCATATAGGAAAAACAAAAAGAGCACCATGTCCTCAGTACATGGCAAACATAAGAACAAAGACCTGCTAGGTGAGCATACTCACTGCTTGGAGAAGGCTGCAAGGTACATCACACTAGGGATGCACACCATAGGCTGGTTTATTAGGATTGCACTCATGGCTGCTTTCACATAATCTTCTGGCTTCAGACGGCACACCAGTGTTTCCAGCTCCTTCCTACAACATAAAACACAGTAAAAAGTTTCTTGTGAAAATTGTTTAGTATTTTTCAAGATCAGCTTCAACCTGGTGCTGGAGACCTAAATAATCTGCAATGTATAGTATCCCTAAGACTCTCTGGGGAAGATTTACAAGAAAGTGACGCATCTGTACAGATGCGTCACTTTCCCTGCGCCACCCTTCGAAACCCTTGCGCCACCATAGATGCGCCGTATTTACAATACAGAGCACTATGGTGCAAGGATTGACAGATGCATCAGAAATTCGCAAGCATGACGCAACTTCAGCAATGCGTGTTGAGGCCTATTCCCACTACATTGCGTCACTACTTACGCCTGCTTGAAGCAGGCGTAAGGTTTTGACGCAGTGGCGTCCTAAAAGTGGCGCAGTGAAATCTTGTAGATTTCACGGAGTCACTTTTACGAGGCCTTCCTGTGTCGAAACGTCCACCCTGCATACATTCTACCTGACGCAGGTATAATGTGACGCAGGGTTTTATAACGTGATGCATCTCCCTAGATGCGTCACGTTGTAAATAGGCCACATTGTTTGCGCTGCTATTGCGTCAAAAAAGTGACGCAGCTGCAGCGCAAATGTCACGCAAGGGGCTTGTAAATCTGCCCCTCTGTACGTAAAGGTCCAGAGGGTACAACTTTGTTTTGGTTATCAGTGTGGTTTAAAACTATAGAAATAATTTGCAGAGAATATTTACTTTAGGGAAAACACTACATACTAAAATCAAGTCATGTTTTCATGATGTTCACAGTTTATGTGTGCAAATCAAATTTACATATGACACATTTGTTTAGTAAATATTAGCATATTTGTTGGCTGTTCTAAAAAACTGACTTGTTCATAGTAGTCGGTAAGTTAATCTGCCCAATTCAAGCAACAAAATGTTTCATGCCCTCTCTTATCACCAACAAAGTGACCCATAACTGAATTCAGGCTCCATGGGTCTGTCGAGGCCACTAGTTGAATCTCCATAACAGGTCCTCTCACTGTGCCAACTGACCCCAAGCCGTCTCGGTCAATTCCGTCCCTGCCGCCGGGCCAGCCTCAACTCCTTTGCTGCAAGATCTACAAGCTGTTCCTTTGTTGGTGCAACCCCTGGCTTTAGAGGCACCAGTAATGGATTCTGCTTTGGTGCCAATTGCAGACCCAGAACAGGCTTTGGCTAGAGAGCCCCCATGTTGTGCCTTGCCATTAACAAGCCTCAACTTCACTATAAGGAAGACTTCTCCTGCACCTTTCTCCCAGAGGCAGTATTTCATGAGGCTGAAGGCCCTCTTTGTTTGACTCTGATGCTCTTCAAGGCATTGAGCATGTTCCCCACAGCAAAGAAGGTAATGAGGAGGTGGACTACCTGCTCGCACCCCATTACACTAATGCTGGCTTAAACCTTGATCTCCAAAATGCCAGTGATTTGGACACTTTACCAGAGACAGAATGAAATTCACCCTTGGGGCCCTCTACAGGAGAGAGTGCTTCCATTTCTGGTGGTGATATGCAGAGCTGTGGAGGTGCTAGATTTGCAACTCCCTACAGTGACGACTATGGCTCACCTGATGTCTGAAATCTTCCAGCCTGGTCTTTTCACTTCTGGACCCATATACCTATATTGCTGTTATGAAAGCCTGGCCCAAGCCTTGCTCAACCTCGCCAACTTTCCTGACACCTCATTCCACTGCTGAGAACTTAATTGTGAAGGCCTCTATGAGTAAAGCACATTCAAATTATTTTCCCACTGCTCCACCAGAGAATCAAAGAAAATAGACACTAGGCCAAACAGTCTTTTCATCGACTAGTCTAGTGCTGCAATTCTTGATTTGGTCGCCAAACCCAGGCCCTCAGGGACATGGCGAGGGAGATACTGGCAGCTTTTCCTTAGAACTTCTGATTTTCATTTGTTCAACCAGTACAGGATGGCCAGGATGCAACTACATATCTTCTGAATGCTGGCATGGATCCCACTGATTGTGTTGTCTGGGTTATGCGTACCATTGCAGCCATTAAACGCCATGCTTGGAAGTGTGCACCAGATTTTCCAGGGGATTCTGAGACTCCATTTAGGACATGCCCTTTTCCAGGGCTCAATTGTTTGGCAAGGACACTTGAACATCTTGAGGACAGCACAGCTACACTTGTTACTTGGGGTTGCTTTCCACAACTCACTAGTTTCACCACCTGTTTTGTACATTCCAGGGGATACTCGAGGGGCCTTATCTGTTGCCAGGGTCATCCCTCATAACCTGTGCGGCCTTCTCCTGGCTCAAGGTGCAGTGGCAGTGGTAGGAGAAGAGGTGTTCAACAGCAACAGCAGTACTCCTTCTCCACCTCGTCTGGTGAAGCTGCTGCAAACCCCTTTAGTTTCTCCTCCATCAGCCATTTGTGGCCAATAGGAGGCCATATCCAGTGTCGCCTAGCCCACCAGAATCATATAAAATCAGATCAATGGGTCATTCAGATTGTTTGAGATAGAGATATGCCTTTCCCTTTTTGCGCACTCCACCACACGTTCCCCCAATGTTTGGCCAGCCTTCCTCAAGCTGCTATTCTGTGTCAAGAGGTGATGATGCTTCTTGCCAAGGGAGCAAGGCAGTGACAGGCCTGGATTGCTATTTCAAATACTCCCTGGACCCATAGAGCCATGTGGACCTCAGACCTATTTTGAACCTCAATGTCTTGAACTTGTTACTAAAGAAGGAGAAATTCTAATTTAAAACACTTGATCAACTTCTGCTGGCCTTGGATTTCGAAGACTGGATGGTATCCCTAGCCCAGCAGAATGCATAGATTCATGTGCCATTCCTGCAGCTCCACAGGAAGTGTATCCACCTTATAGTGGGGTCTGACCACTTCTAAATCACCATCCTATGCTTCAGCCTTACATCAGCCCCTTAGTCATTTTACTTTTGCAGACTCTGTGATCTAGTTTAAATTTGATTCTCTCGTTTCCATGGATTGATATAAGATGCAATGACATCAAGAAAAATAATTTGATATGGGACACTCTTCTTGAGGAAGCACAGGGCACGTTTTGTAAAACATCTATGTCCTGTGAAATATTGATTAACAAGTACCTACCATTTAATGTATAATAAGAGACCTTCTGCCCTATTTTTACTTTTTATGCGGAACCTGTAATTCATTGCATTTATCTCACACTTTCTTTATACCTGATCCACAATCAACAATGTGCTGTGTGAGAGAGAAATAAAAGACTTAAAGCCTGATTTACAGTTGGGTAGTAACCAAAAATATTGAAATGTATGTAGGAAATGCTATATTTAGAGCAGATTCCGCCAGATTTATAAATGATCGCCTACCTGGTGGTAATTTATAAAGGTGTTGGCAGATTCGCTGTCACAACAGTTCCTGCCAATGAATTTTACTGTTTGCTGCAGGGTTGTGTCAGAAGGACGCAACCCTGCAGTAAACAGTATTGCTTTTTCTTTCCAAAAATAAAATCCTGAGATGGGATTTTTTTTCTTGCAGTAATTCTCTCCTCACCATGCGAGGCTTCTCTTATGGTGGAGGAGCATTCGGATGGTTTTACTGTTTCTTACCGCCAGGTTAAAATGACTACATGTCTGCCCATCTAAATTGGGTGGGTGGACATAAAGCCACTCTGATGGCCCGTACTCCCCAGGGCTGTCAGAGTGGATTAGTCGCAGTGGAGAAAGAGTAGCCTCCATCGTGATTAACCCTAAGGTCCACTTGCGTGTAAATGCAATGTGCGGACCACTATAATGGCGGGGAGGAAACTCCATCGCCATTGCACTAGAGTACCTTCTCTGCCGATATATAAATCAGACCCTTAGCTCCTTCATTTTAGTGAAATGTAACTGACTGTATGAATGAATGAATTAAATGGAATTTATAAAGCTCAACTGCCACTCATAAGAAGCATCCTTGGGCTGGAAAGAGCAAGAGAGTAAGAACCGAATCTAGAAATCCCGAAGCAGGAACGACTACAAATGACCGTGACCAGGCTTTCACTGGGAGAAGTAAGGAGATGCAATGGTAAAGAGTTGCAAGGAAGTAAAAATATTTTTTGCCAGATTTGGCTGTCTGCACTTTAGTAAGTGGAAGCAGGCTGTGATTTGCAGAACGTGGGGGCATATTATCAATCACGGCGTTAAAATTATCGCCGCTTTAGCGGCAGAAAACTGCCGCTAAAGCGGCGATAATGGGCTTTATAATATGCCGCAGAGACTTCCAATAGAAGCCCATGTTGACACCAGAACATGGGCTTCTATGGGAATTCTCAAGGGCATATTATCAAGCCCATTATCGCCGCTTTAGCGGCAGAGTGGCGATAACATTAACGCCGTTTCTTGATAATATGCCCTGCAGTGCCCTCGCAGGGGAGTATTTTGTCAACCTGTTCTGGATGTACAGCGGACCAGTCTGATGAAATGCTCTGTAGATAATCAAAAGTGTTTGGAACTTAATTCTAGACTTGATTGGCAGCCAATTCAACGCGCTGAGAGGCTCCCAGGTAGAGGTCAGTAGCATAGTCTAATCTGCAGGCAATCAATGCATGAATAATCCCTTTCCGGGTGACCAGAAGGAGATGTTTTTACAAACTTTTTCAGTGATTTCAGGAGTACAAAACAGGTGGAAGTTGTGGCATTGACTTGAGGGTTTAAAGGGTAAAGCCATGTGCAATGACACCCCACGATTCATGGCGACTGTTGAAGGGGTCGGTTCTTGCCCCAATTTGGTGGGCCAAAGTCAAGTGGCATTGACTAGGGAGGGAGTACCAAATACCAACATTTTGTTAGTGTCAGAGTTAAGTTGTAAACAGCTGTTGTACATCCAGTTGGCAACAGCAGTAAGACAGCCCTGAAAATCATAAACCAGAGTCGGCAACATAGGTTGTGTGTCTGCATAAGATAAGGTCCTCATTTATGAGGCCCCTGCGGCACTTTTGCACCGCAGAACGTCAATTTATTTGCTCTCCGGTGGCTCAATGTGTCGAAGCATATTTACAAGGCCACGTAAAGCCACTTTAAATGGCTTTTCATGGCCTTGTAAATATGTGCCCCTTTCACGCAGAAAATTGTGTGAAAGAGGCGTTTCATGGGTGTTGCTGTGGGTGTTCCCATGCAACACCCATGTAATCTGAAGCATTCCCAGATTTACGAGAAATCGTAAACCTGGGAATGGTCAGAACCTAATGCCACCCCAGCGGTGGCATTAGGGTGGCGCAACGAGGAGAAATGTTTTCCTAATTTTTTCCTTTTTCTGCAGCACACATAGAAAGAGGAAATCGCCTGAATTCATTGATTTTGTGCAGGATGCTGTTATGGTATGGTATGTTATGTTATTTTATTTTATAGCACGCACAGCTACTCCATGGAGTGTCCCGGTGCAAGCCAAGAGGGGTAAGACAGGTTGAACTAAACAAAGAGAAAAGTTTTTAGTTTTTTTTAAAAAGCCCTGGGGTCTTGGGTGTTGCATAACGCAAGTGTCAGTGCGTTCCAGGCCAAGGCGGCTTTCAGGGCAAGAGAGCTGCCACCCAACCTTTGACGTTTGAAGTGGGGAACCTGGGCGATAAGTTGTCTCTTCCTGCACAAAATTAATCAGCCCCGCAACGCAGGCACCCTTGCACCATGATGCAAGGGTGCCTGCATTTGTGCATGGTAGCCCATTGTGCGCCAGTGAAGGGGAAAAGAGCAGGAATGTACCATATGTTATCAATACCACGCATTTCTGCCCTTTTCTTTTGGCGCAGGGAAGCGCAGCATGATTCCTTGTGACCCTGACCTGCGCTAAAACCTCATAAATGAGGTCCACAATGTTCAGATCGCAACGTTGCACAATGTAAGCCAATGAGGCCATATAGATAGTAAAGAGAGTATGGCTCAGAGCTGAGCCCTGGGAGATGCCACAACCTATAGGTTTAAAGTGAGATGGGAACAGAGATAAAAAAAACTTCTTGTTGGCTTCCAGATAAATAGAAATACAGCCATTCTATGGCCCTGCCCCTTATTCTTACCTTCTCTAATCTCTGTATTAGGATTTTATGAGATACCATATTAAATGCAGGGGAGAGATCAAGAAAAATGACCACTGCCTTTCGGCCTAGGTCTATGTTCATTCTGATGTATTAGGTGACCTCTGAAAAGTTGGATTCCATGCTGTACCCTGCACGAAAGCCAGATTGAGAGTGATGATGAGTATTGCTCTGCTCAACATGATTAGTTAATTTGCAATTCACCAAGGACTCCAAAATATGCACTGAGATCAGGAGGATGGATATTGATCTTTAATTACTCAGAATGAGTGGATCAGCGTTAGTTTTTTTTAAAGGGGGCACTTTCCCCAAATAGCAGACACTTTATGCTGTTCCAAAGAGAGATTAAAGAGTGTTTATCTGGGGGTTATTTGCAATAGCTGCCTTGGATAATATGAAAGAAGGGCACGGCAGACTTCACTTTGTGAAGATTTTGATAGATTTTGATTCTGCTAACAAACTTTCTTTCAAAGAATCAAGCATTTGGCATTCATGGTCTTGCAAGGAGTGGGAAAGAGCCAGCAGGAGGGCCGGACAGGCCGTAGCGGGCTCTGGCGTTTCCCCAATGGGCCGGAGGGGTAGGGGCCAGTTTTGTACCCGTGGGGGCCGATTCTGTTACTGGGGGGCGGGGGGTGGCTTTGCAGCAGGGCTGCAATATAGGCCCCTGTAACAAAAGCAGGAGCGGTGCTTCTCACTACGCCCCCCAACCCCACTGCTCCCGGTCCGAGCAGCAATCTGCCAGGGCTGGTTGCTGTTCCCAGTCCGGCCCTGGGCTGCAGCAATGGAGGAACAGCAGCCGGTTGAAGTTCCCACACATTTGTTTCCACTTCAGTGTGGGAAAATAAAGATAAGTAGTCTACAATCAACTTTGAGGTTTCGGATGGTCTGTTTGCATGCCTCAGGCCTTTGGAAGGCTTTATCAATTTTAAATACTGCTCAGGGGGTATTTTCAGATACGTCTATTTGTTTTGCGAAGTCGGCTATTTTGGCTTTCTTGATATCTTTTCCGGACTGCTGAAAGGTACGACAGTGAGACACTTCTTCTCAGTATTACAACTTAGCCTCCATTTTCTATCCAACTGTTTAGATTTACGTTTTCACTCTGAAGGTGGGTGAAAACCAACCCACCGAAGGTGTAGATCTCTTCCTAATTCAGATGTTTTGGGGCACCAAGGTGTCGAAGCCAAACAATAAGGCATCATTAAGGGGTCTAACTACAATATCAGTTCTCATAGACGTTTTAACCTTTATAACATAGTATGTGTATTTGTAAAGCACACGTTCACCACTACGGGTATCTTGGCTGCTGAATAACAGATGTTTGTTGTTACCAAACTCAATGGCACTCATTTTATCGACCTCAGATGGATGAAAGGCTGAGTGGACCCACCAGGATTTGAACCGGTGACCATGAGGTCAAACACAGGCCCCTGCAGTGGAGGCATTAGTCCACTGAGCCACCAGACCCAGCTTTACATGAGAGTATAACTTGGCTAAACTCGATTCAGAGATAGAATGCCAAGGCCTGTCACTAGCAATCAGAACTGTAACATAATAGACAGAGAAAGGTATTGATTTTGTGCAGGATTCTGTTGTGGTATCTTATTTTTTTTTATTTTTTTTTTTTTTAAATTTTTTTAGTCCTCATAAGCCTCTTTATTGGGAAGATAAAGCAAACGATCTTCCTCTTTTGCACATTTCGATGGGTAACTGACGCCTCTGCCCTTTTTATGCTTTTTGCATTACGCAAAACGGGTATGTATGTGTAAAAAAAAAAAAAAAAAAAAAAAAGACACATATACCATAATCCCGAATGCTTAGCGAGGCTGGTAGGCGTAATCATAGGACCATTTGAAAGAATTATCTCTTATTATTTAAGTTATTACACCATTCAGTAAAGGGGAGCCAAAAATGTACATTTCTTGTGCTCTTTCCATCTAGAGTAACTATATACTTAATAGACTGTAGCAGGTTATCCATATTTGGGGAGAGAGGGGACACCCATAATTTACAGATTTCTCTTCGGGCAAGCAGTGCAATGTAAAAAATAAGTCTCGCCTGATCTTTAGTAGATTTTACTTCAGGCTCCAATTGCCCAAATATGACAAATAAGACGCTTACCTTAACTTGCAGCTTAAGCATTATGGATAACATCTCAGTCACTTCATTCCAATAGGTTTGCAGCTCTACACATTCTAAAAACATGTGGACGTCATCTGCCTTCGTTTTATCACATTTTGGACAAGGAACTTCTCCTCTTCCCCCAAACTTTGACAACTTCAAAGGTGACCAATATGCTCTATGGATGGAAAAGAGATGGTTTCTTCTCAGGTGCGCAGGCTTAACTGATTTAAAAAGCATAGCCATAGATACTTGCCAGTATTTTTCCAGCGATGATTCCGGCAAGTATTTTCCCCACAACTCCATTGGAAGCGTAAAATCTCCATCTTCAGCTTCCACCAGTAACCAGTAGATCAACGCCACCTCCTTTTTTCGACGTAGTTGCAGCTTAAGTTGAAACTCTAACTCATTCTGTTCCCCTATTTTTGTTCGTGGATCAGCGAACCAACTCTGAATTTGCATGTATTTAAATCTGGAGAGACTATAATTTGTAATCTGACTACAACTCTCCCAAGAGATAAGTCTTCCATCCATTATTAGCTGGTCCCATTGTCTAAGACCACCTTGTGATAGGGGCTTGGCCAAGCTATCTTTAGTCCACTCTGGGGAGCCGGGACTGTCCCAAATAGGGGCTAAAAGACTGTAGTAAGGAATTTTCAAGGTTCTTCTCACGTTGTACCAAGTCTCTGCAAGCCCTCTCAAGATCTTCAACCTAACCTTTTTAAAGAATTTGGGGTCGGCATATTTAAAGATGAAACCTTCCTTCCCACCTGGTTCTAGGTTTGCTATGGTATACCACAAACCACCTGCAATTAAGGGATTAGGTACGTTAAAGAGATACTTGCCATTCTTCAAGAGAAAAGCCCAAGAGTAAAAGAGGAGATCTGGTAAAGCAATTCCTCCTTTCTCCAGCCTTCTTCGTAGCTTCTTCCAAGCTATTCTTGGTCCTTTACTTGCCCATATAAAAGAGCCTAAGTCTCCTTGTAGATTCTTGAGCCAAAGCGTTTTAAAAGGTAGAGGTATTGCATCAAATAGAAAAGTAAGCTTTGGGAGAATTACCATTTTGATCAAGTTACATCTTCCGAAGATTGTTAATTGAAGGTGGGACCAAGATTTTAAAAGTTTAACAATTTCCTTCCGAACTTTGTCAAAATTAAGCTTTGCTATCTTATCAATGTCTTGTGGTATCATTACTCCCAAATATCTTATCTCGTCCTTCCCATGTGTCTCCTCTATATTCCAGGTCATAACTTCGGATTTTTCTTCATTAACCTCATAACCTGAGGCCTTCCCAAAATCCGTTGTTAAGGCCATTAAACGCGGCCAGGTTTCCCTAGTGTTTGAAGAGAGGATCACTACATCATCTGCATAAAGCCCCAGTTTTTTCTCCCAACCAGCACACCTAAAAGGCTGAATTTCTAGATCATCTCTGATCTTCCTTGCCAGAGGCTCTATATATAAGTTGAAAAGCAAGGGCGATAGAGGGCACCCCTGCCTCGTTCCTCTTGAGATCTTTACTGGTTGAGACAAGGAGCCATTAATTAGAATTCGAGCCTGAGGAGCTTGATATAGACCAGCCAAAGCGTTGCTAAAATGTATACCTAAGTTCAGGGATGTAGTCACTTCCATCAGATATATCCAATTTACCCTGTCGAAAGCTTTGGTAGCATCTAAGGCCACCAGGGCTAAAGGCAGATTGTACGTAGATGCTAGGTCGATCGTGGCAATGAGTGAGAAGGTCAAGTCTTTCAAAAACCTCCCCCGAGTAAAGCCTTTTTGATCATCATGAGTTAAATCCACCATCAGCCCGTTTAACCTATCCGCCAGAATCTTCGTATATATCTTATAGTCACTGTTCAATAGGGAGATGGGACGATACGAGTCACATTTTTTTGAACATTTTCCGGGTTTCAATATTAGGGCTATCGTGGCTTCCATCCAGGAGGCTGGCATGACCTTATGTTCAATGTACAGATCATTAAACATTTTAGTTAAGATGGGAGCTAAGGTATCCGCCAAGATTTTATACACCTCTTGTGGGATGCCATCTGGCCCTGGAGCCTTCCCCTTCTTTAAATGTGCCATTATATTCCCCACTTCCTGAACTTTTATTTTACCATTTAGAAGATCCGCTTTTTCCCTTGGCAAGGAATTATCCATACCTGATCTTACCCATTTACTAAGGGTATCTTTAGATGGCTTAAGGTCTTCCTGATATACTTTATTGAAGTGATTATGGAAAGCTTGCTTAATCCCTTCACTGTCCTCAACTAGCCTGCCTGTTTGTACACAAATGATTCCCTCAACCCTATTTCTCAGTTGTTCTTTCTTTGCTTTCCAAGCTAGGAGTTTCCCACACCCTTCACTATATTCAAAATGTGCCATTTGACTAGCTTCCCATCTCTTTCTTACCCTTTCTTGAATTATCATGGACACATTAGCCTTCTGTTGTAGCAGTTCTTGGAGCATACTAATTCTCATCTGCTCGTCTATGCCAGGGTTTCTTAATTCTTTTTCTAGAGAACGGATCTTTTTCTCCTGCGTTGTTACTTCTTTATAATAATTTCTCCTTTTCTCAGCCCCCAAGGCCCCTAGCCTCCCCCTCAAAAACGCCTTATAAGCATCCCAAGTAATACCAGGGGCCGCTGATCCCCAGTTGATCTCAAAAAACTCTTCTGTTTCTTTTTTTAAAGTTTGTATCACCTCCTCCTCCAGTAAAATTGTGCGGTCTAAGGTCCATCTAGATTGAACCATAACCTCCCTGATCTCTAGTGTGAGCATTACTGCTGAGTGGTCTGACAAATGGGCACCTATATGCTCAATCTGCTGTACCTCATCTTTGATCTTACAATCCACCAAAAAGAAATCTATTCTGGACTGGTGTCTATACTTTTTGTTAAAGAAAGTGAAGTCCTTTTTCTCACCCGCTTTCCATCTCCAAATATCAAGCAAACCTAGATGTTCCATAATTTGTTTGATTAATCTAAACATATTAGGGTTGGTCAAAGCTTTACTACATATAGACCTATCTAATATTTTGTTCAACACTACATTAAAGTCGCCAGCCAGAATAATTGGATCAGATGAGTCTAGAAGCCTCTCCCAAAGATCTTGCAAGGGTATCACATCATCATGGTTTGGCCCATAATATCCTGCTATTGTATATAGTCTAGTTAAGATCTTAACTCTAGCTACTACCCATCTGCCTGCTTTATCCGATAAGAAGGAGTCTAAACTGAGTTGAGCCCCTTGCTTCAAAAGAATCACCACCCCTTTGGTCACTGCTGTTTGTGCTGTACATGCAAACTGTGCCACCCATTTCACAGTCTTAAACAACTCTACTGCCTCTTTCTCGGTTAGGTGCGTTTCCTGAAGTATAATAATATGGGCTGGTGAATCTTTCAGATACTGAAGTATTCTCGTCCTCCTACTTCTTACCCTTAGACCATTTACATTCCAGGACATTATTTTTATGTTACCAGCTTTCTTACTACCCATCTTCTAGTGCAATCCAATATTCCAATTTTATGAAACATTTAAAAGAGGTTGTAAAGGACTTATTTTTTTGAATTTTTTCCCCCTGCCCCCCACCCTGTGTATTCCCCTCCCATAGAGAACCCCCACCCCATATCCACAACGACCAGTTGGTCATCTGGATTTTCCCCCAGAGCGTGTATTACCCAAATTTGAAAAAGAGTATTTTCCATGTCATAGGAAGACCCTTATGAAGAGAGAGAAGGAGGAAGCTCCAGATTCTTATAGTGCTTTTTTTATTTATTTATATATTTTTTTTTTTACCTCCCTCATTGTTTTACAGCTCCACCCTTGAGAAAAAAAACTATTACCTTCCCTTCCTTTCCTACTCTCCCTCTCTTTTCATCTTTTCATCACCATTCTTTCCCTTATGACTTGTGTATATATTTACTGGCCTAACCATGGAAAAAAAAAACGTTTTTTTTAATTTTTATTTTTATTTTTTAGACACTTGAAAGTCATTTAAGAACTCGTCTACTTTTTCAGCAGAGTGGAAGATAAGCATTTTATTATTGATCATCACTTTTAAATAAGCAGGGAATCTTAACTGAACCACCGCTCCCAGACGTCTCAATTGATCCATCCTTTTACCTAACTCCCATTGCCTGTTTGAGGTAGCAGCTGAAACATCCGAACGGAATTCATACTTTTCTCCGTTTACTTCTACTGATTTCACGCTCAGTGCTTTAGAAAGTATTTTCTCCTTTAGGGAGAATGTTAAAAAGTTGATCAAAATTTTCCTAGGTTTTGTCCTATTTGTGTTTAACCTGAACGGGTCTCTATGTACACGCTGGATATCCTTACTTATTTCGTCTTCAGACTCATCCAGCTGTAGTTCTTTCTTGATCAAGCGTACTACAAAGGTTTTTATATCCTCCCCCTCTCTACCTTCAGGGACCTTTAGAAGTTTTATGTTATTTCTCCTCTGAAAGTTTTCCAACCTCTCAACCCTCTCCAAGTACTCACCCTCAGAGGATTTTAACTTCATAATCTCAGTTGCATTTAAGCCTACTTGCTCCCTCATCTCCTTTACTTCCCCCTCCAACTGGGTCGTTCTGCTGCTGAGATCGTCTATCTTTTTTTCCAAGTTATCGCAAGCTTGTCTTATCTCTTTCTGGTTCTCTTCTGACGTCTTGAATCTAGATCTCATCTCCGCTGTGAGGGCTTTTAACAGCCCACTCAGCGTCGACTCCTCACTTAATGCCCCTCCTGACGCTCCTAGGGCTTCTAGGTCCTGAACCTGATCTTTGGGAGTTAATGGTTGCTGTATCTTATTTTGAGGCACAAGGGACTTCTGGGCGCTCATAGTTGTATCCTCCTCAAGAGGAGACTCTGCCAGGATTTGGTATCTGTTAGGGGAGATATTTTCACTCCAGTCGCTGATCTCTATAGGCAATTTATTATTTTCTGAGCTCTTCTTCTTTCCTACTGTCTTTTCACCTCTATCTCCCTTCTCTCCCTCCATTCTGCTCTCTGCTAGAAAAACTGTTTGAGGTATAGTTTTAAAAAAAGCCTTTAAGGAGGGAGCAACCCTTAAATCCTGCCTAGATTTTCCCTTTTGGGTGGTAATCTTCCTTTCTTTTATATTTTTCTTCGTTTTATTTTTGCCCTCCTCCCTCTCCACTTTTTCACCTCCCGGTGTTGATTTTTCTTCGTCTCCCTTACCCCCTCTCTCCCTCTTAATCTTTCTTAAGAGATATCGTGGCTGTGAATGTAAGCATATGGGCGGGATAGGAGGAGATATCTCACGTAGATTACTTAGTACAGGGCTAAAATTACATGGAATCCCACTTTCACAAAGTGCCTCTTGCAGCTGGCCTTTATACACATCAGCCAACTCACCCGAATTACCGTCGATTGTATCCAAAACCGCCTCGGCATTCTTTGCATTCTTTGCAGCACCTCTCCCCGGCAGACCCTCCAGCCCACTGGCTCCGTGACCCCCCTTCCCCCGGAAGGAGATTCTAGCTGCCGCTCCTCTTCCCCTCCGGAGCTCCAGGGCCGCCCTCCTCCACGGCCGCTCCGATGCCTTCACTGCCCCTTCCACCCCGATATCGAAGCGCCAAACACCGGGACTTAGGAGACCTCGCTGCACAAACGAGACCCGGTGAGAGTTTGGAAAAAAAAAAACGGAGAAAAGTACGAGATATCTTTTAACTAAATCCAAAGGATTAGAGCCAGAAGATGGTATATATGGGTCTCTGCATCGCTCTGCTTGCTATTTTAACCTACTACGACATGGGAAACATAGCTATCCTCGTTACGCTCCGGCGGCTCCTCCGCGACCTGCTAAGCGCTGGCCGCCATGTTCTCCACCCTCTAGAGAGTTCAAAATGCCCGTTGTGGTATCTTATGTTATTTTATTTTATAGCGCGCACAGCTACTCCGTGGAGTGTCCCGGTGCAATAGAAGCCCGTGTTGACACCAGAACATGGGCTTCTATGGGAATTCTCAGCAGCATATTATCAAGCTCATTATCACCGCTTTAGTGGCAGTTTTCTGCTGCTAAAGCGGCGATAATTTTAATGCCGTTTCTTGATAATATGCTCCTTAGATCGCCAATAGACTGCTTGAGTTGCTCTGCTAATCTGTTGTTGGGATCATCTATATGTCCCCCAGTGCCACAAAATGTGCGCATTGTAAGTAAAAAGAAGTGATTGCATTGATAAGTGCATTCACAGACCATGAGGAAGCTTTAGGAGGTCGATAAATGTGGGCACCTGATAGGGAGTAGTTTTCCAAAATCTTTAAAGAAAAAATCATCCCCTCAATTAATCCCAGACCCTCCAGTTTAGTAGAGGTTTGTGAAAATAATGAGCGATAGATAACAGCAGTCCCACCACTAGGACCTACTGATCGATAAACATGAGAAAAGGAAAGCGTGTTGCTATGACTGGATGATATCAGCACCAGAATTAGTAGTGAGCCAAGTTTTGGTTAGAATCATAATATCTCACAGATTATCATCAAGTAGTCCCAAATTTGGGTTTTATGATCTAACGTTGATTAAACAAGCTTTTAGTTCCTTATGGCCAGGTGGTTGAGTACCCTTGAATAACCTAGAGGGAGGTGGTTCGTATTTACAAGAACTGAACATGGGGAGTCAGACAAGGTAAACTACTTGAAGTTACATTTAGAGCAGGGCGAGCCATTGCTATCTGCAGTAAAACCAGACAGGGTTACGCCTCTTAGCGTCATGCAAAGAGAAACTAGTGAGGGGCTCATTTAAACTTTTTGTGATGCACCAGTGGCACATTTTACTGCCCCATATTTACAAGGACAAAAAAAGCCAGCCTCCGTGGCTTTTTCTATCCTTGTAAATCTGGCCCCTTTACACTTAGCACTTTGTGTGAAAGGGGCGTTCCATGGGTGTTGCTGTGGGTGTTCCCACGCAACACCCATGGAACAAGACACATTTCCAGATTTACGAGAAATCATAAACCGGGAAATGCGCCTGGATGCTCCTCCTCCCCAGGGGAGGTGTAGGGAGGCGCAACGAGGAGAAATGTATTCATTTCTCCTCGTTTTTTCCTCATTTTATGCGTGCTACATTCTGCAGCGCACAGAGAAGTAGGAAATCACCTCTGGTGATTGTTTATGTACAGGAAGATGTCCCTTCCTGAACATAAACAATTTAAAAAATGACGTTTTGCAAGTTCTATGTGTGCTAATGCACGGAAGTTGAAAAACGCCAGATTGTTTATGTGCAGGAAGGGAACCCTTCCCACACATAAACAATCATTCCTGTGACACAGGCATCCTTGCACCCTGGTGCAAGGGAGCCTGCGTCGGTGCATGGCAGCCGATTGTGCGCCAGCGCAGGGTAGAGCATAGGAAGGCGACATATTATTGTAAATATGTTGCATCCCTGTGCTTTGAAAGTGCCGCAGCGTGGCGCAGCCAAAGGGCTTGCGGTGCCATGCTGCAGCACTTTGTTGTAAATGAGGCCCTGAGTCTTTACCATAAGGCAATCTATGATACAGAGCTGGAGCAAAAAGAGCAGTGTGGCTGACACTGGTCGTGTTCTGGGTATGGACGGGTGCAGACAGGTTTGCCTTTGGCACACCAGTGGTAGGTCCGCTGTGCGTCCCCGCCCTGTGTGCACATCCTGGTCCTAGGATGCTTGTTTCCAGTCCAGGGAAGACCTGGCTTGGCAGTTAGGGCTGGACTGTTCCCATGAGGCACAGGGTCAAGACTGATTTGCCTTTGGCTGGGTTCAAAGTGGAATGGCATGGTAAGCAAAAAAACATTGGATTTCGGCCCAGATCTCTGTACTGGGGTGAATGTATGACATTGTTCTGCATTCTGTCCATCAACTGTTGTTTTTACAGCGGTCCATGCGGAA
This sequence comes from Triturus cristatus, assembly GCF_964204655.1. NCBI lineage: Eukaryota > Metazoa > Chordata > Amphibia > Caudata > Salamandridae > Triturus > Triturus cristatus. The sequence continues at coordinate 1,584,400,945 of NC_140590.1, forward strand.
CACCACCCACGGCTAGTTCTCCTGCCGCAACTGCCACCAGACCTTCACCTCCGACCCTGCCCCTGCGGACGCCTCCCCGCGACGGACACCAACACCTCCGGAGCCCTAAACTGCATCCTCCTCAACGTGTGCTCCTTGCACAGACACGCCATAGAGATCTGGGACCTCCTCGACACCCTCTTCCCAGACGTCGCCTTCTTCATCAGCGATGGATACAAGATACAGATGAAGGACTGCCCGAACCGCCCAGGAGGAGGACTGGCCATCGCACACAAGAGCTCCCTCCGACTCTCCACCCCCACCACGAGCAAATCCTTCTCCACCGCCGAACACCTTCACTTCCAGGTCCAGACCAGCCCTAGAACCACACTTTGCGGCAGCCTTGTCTAAAGACCCCCCTGGAACCTGTGCCTCATTCGCCACTGCCATCGCTGACCATGGACTACATACTCGTCGGAGACCTGAACTTCCACCTTGACAACCCCAATGACCCCAACTCCACCACCCTCCTCAACAACCTCGCCAACATTGGACTGAAACAGCTCGTCACCATGCCTACCCACACAGCAGGACACACCCTCAACCCCATATTCGCAGGAAGTAACAACATCCATTTCAGCCACACCACGCAACCCTCATGGATGGACCACCACTGCGTACACTTCCACATCGACAAACCCACGCTGCCCACACCTGCACAATGCCCTCCATGAAGGAACTGGAGCAAAGTCACTGAGGAGCAGCTAAACTCCGTCCTCAAACACGACTCCCCCAACACCTCGACCGATGCCAACCTCACAGCCAAAGAACTCCACAGATGGATCTCCAACTGCGTGGACAAGCTTGCACCCCTAATTAACCCTGACAGACAGTGCCCCAGGTAAACCTCCTGGTTCACCCCGACCTCCAAGAGTCCAGACGCACCTGCAGACGCCTCGAGAAGAACTGGAGGGACAGCGAAACATCAGAAGACCGCATCACCCACAAGAACGCCATAACAGAATACCACCAACGCATCAGATCCACCAAAAGGGCCTTCATTTAAAACAAGATCCTCACCAATTCCAGCAGCTCCAAGGAACTCTTCAGCATCATCCAGGAATTCACCAAGCCCGCCAGCAACACCAAGGACATCACCCCCTCCCAGGATCTCTGCAACAAGCTTGGATCCTACTTCCATCTGAAAATCAAGAGGCCCTAAGACAACTTCAACGACCAAACACCCGACTCCGAAACTACTTCCCTCTCCCACAATGCCAACCAGCCCACCATCTCCGCCTGGACCCCAATCAACACCGAAGACACTACTTCGACCATGAAAGGCATCCACTCAGGAACCCCCATGGACCCCTGCCCTCCGCACATCTTCCACAGAACCTCCACCACCATCGCTCCAGAACTACAATGCACCATCAATGCCACCTTCAAGACCGACATCTTTCCCTATGACTGGAAACGTGCAGAAGTCAGACCCTTGCTCAAGAAGCCCTCCACAGATCCCACAGACCTCAAGAACTACCGTCCCATCTCCCTCCTCCCCATCGCGGCCAAAGTCACAGATCCTGACTGAATCTTGGCTCAAGGATTCCTCATCACCCTACCTTGACCTCTTAGTCCCGCCCAACTATAGCATCGTAAGGTTGGTCAGGCACTCAAAGAAACAGGGGGGTGGCATTGCCTGTATCTACCGCTCCAACCTCCTTGTTACGGAACTGCTGGTGGACCCCACGGACTCTTGCGAATACCTCGCACTCGCCATCTCCAACAACACCTCACAGCTGTGCAAACTGCACATCTTTTACCAACCCCCCCCCCGGCAAAAATGACAGCTTTACGGACCTCCTCATGGAAATCATCACTGCTAAGGTGTCCCCAAGCTCTAACGACATTTTTCTTGGTGACTTTAACTTACATTGGAACGATCCTAAAGATCCTCAGGTCAATGCAATCAGAGACCTCTTGGCCGATCTAGCCCTTACCCAAGCCTGCTCCCTCCCTACTCACGCGAAAGGTGCCACCCTCGACAGGATCATTGCTAAGAAATCAGCGGTCAAACTTATCTCCATTGATCCTTGTGATTGGTCTGACCACCACGCCATCACCTTCCTCCTGCCCAGCACTCGCAAATCATGGGCCCCCCAACCTGTGATTCCCAAACGATGGGTCAGGGACACCAAGAACCTCGACCACGAGAAATTGGCAGCTCGTTGTGAGTCTGACCTTCACCCCCTCCACAGTGCACAGCGGTCACAAACCTGGCGGACCACTACTCTTCCACCATATCCGACATTCTTGATGACCCGGCACCGCTAAAACTAAAAAGAACACAGATCAAAGACAGAAATCCCTGGTTCAGTGGATCCCTCAACAAGGAGAGGAGATCCCTGCGACAGTCTGCACGAATCTGGAAAAAACACCCATCTGCAGCACATCTAAATCTCCTCCGACAGGCCAGAAATGCCTACAACAAGAAAATACTCAACACAAAAAAAGAATTCTTCAGAACTGAACTGGAAAATGCGAAAAATCAGCCTCGCAAGCTGTTCGACTTGGTCAAACACCAATCCAACAAACTAGTGAAAACTGCCAAAGAAACACAGAAACCCATAATATCAAGCGAGGAATTCTCTTCCTTCTTCTGTGACAAAATCTCGGCCCTAAGAAATTAGCTTAAATCTGCAACCCACCACCAAAATCAAAATCAGCCAGCTCCACCTCTTCTCTCCGTGTTGTCCTCCCAAACCTCACCCAAAAACCTAGCACACTGGTCCAATTTTAATCTATATGACGATCAATCTATCTCGAAAATTCTTGCCTCCCTAAAACCGAACAATCACTTTATCGATCCTCTCCCCTCTAACTGCCTAGCTGCCGCCTCCAAGGCTATCATACCTTCCTGGACCTCAATAATCAACGCCTCCCTCCTACAGGGCTCAATTCCTGACTCGCTCAAGGCGGGTCAAGTTGTCCCCATCCTAAAAAAAACCTACGCTGGACCCTGCCTCCGCCGAGAACTATAGACCCATTTCCAACATCCCATTCCTTGCCAAAGTTCTGGAAAAATGTGTGCAACAGCAGCTAAGCCTTCACATCAACAACTTTCACCTGCTAGATGACTTTCAGTCAGGCTTCAGACTGGGACGCAGCACAGAAACCACCCTCCTCCACATTGTTGATGACGATCTCCAAGCCCTAGACCGAGGCAAAACCTGTCTCCTAATCCTTCTAGACCTTTCTTCCGCCTTTGATACGGTGAACCACGAAATTCTCCTTGAACGCCTCAAATTCAGGATGGGGTTGGAGGGCACTGTCCTTGAATGGTTTAGATCCTTCCTCCAAAACCGCTCACAAAGAGTCCTCATCAATGGTAATCTATCCGCCCCCTCTCCAGTTTCTGTGGGAGTCCACCAAGGAACAACCATCTCCCCTACCCTTTTCAACCTTTATCTTGAACCTCTCACCGAGGTGCTGCGTGCCGCCAACATCTCCTACCTTATGTACGCCGATGATACACAGGTCTACATAAAAATCTCTTCCCCTCGGGACATTTGCTCCCTAATCAAGGCACTGAAGCTAACAGTCCACTGGCTCACCGCCAACCAGCCTAAACTCAACGCAAACAAAACCGAATTCTTTCTGATCTCCCCACCCAAACCAAATCCAGACATCCAGGAATGGTTCAAGACAATCACGGCACTAAACTGTCCTCCTACCATTGTCGACTCGGCAAAATCCCTGGGAATAACCCTTGACGGCAGCTTGAATATGCACAGCCATATAAACGCGATGGCCAAAACGGCTAGATTCCACCTGAGCTACCCAAGAAATCTAAAACCCTTCCTCGATAGGTCCGACCTTAAAATGGCAACCCAGGCCCTAGTCATCTCCAGACTTGAATATGGATGCTCTACTCTCGCAGGGCTACCCAAGAACTCTCTGGCCCCACTGAAAGCCTGCCTCAACACCGCTGCCAGACTCATAACGGGCTCAAACAAATTTGACCACATCTCTCCCCACCTCAAAGCTCTGAACTGGCTTTCCCTGGAGGCCAGAATACAATTTAAACTGGCTTGCATAACTCACAAAGCTCTGTACGCGAAATCACTGACATTTCTTGCACAAAAACTGGTGCTATCCGGACAGGCCAAAAATTCCCGATCTGCCAAAAACCTGCTGTTGCAGCCAGCACACTTCCGGTAGAAAAAAACTTACAATCTAGCCTTCTCTGGAGCCGCTCCAAGAATCTGGAACTCTCGCCCACTCTCCATTAGAAGACTCCCGTCCTTGGCACACTTTAAGAAGGAGACCAAAACTTTCTTAATGGGAAAATACTGCATCTAGCGAACTCTTTACAATCATCTCATTGACTTGCCTCTTGTACCTTATAAATACCTGGTCTAATTGTTTGTGATCCCAAATGTAGCGTCAACCTCAGCTATGTTGCACCTCGTGGATTGGAAACCTTTTTATTTTTATTCTGCATGCTTCAATTTTTCTCCCTCATGTAGCTTGGACTTTAAACTGCGTGCTCCTCCTGTATCCCTTTCTCTCCCAATGTGAAACCTCCCATCCTTATGTTTTATTTCCCCCCCTTCAATCCTGTAAAGTGCTCTAATACCCTAACGGGTCTGGTTCGCGCTCTATAAAACTGTAAAATACATAAATAAATAAAGACCGTCAACGCAGAACTAACAAAATTCATAGAAGAAAACTCCATCCTCGACCCTTCCCAATCCGGATTCCGCAGCAACCACAGCACCGAGACCACTCTACTCACTGCCACAGACGACATCCCCACCCTCCTCGACCAAAGACACACCACTGCACTGAACCTACTTGACCTCTCTGTAGCATTCAAGACCGTCTCCCACCGCACACTCACTGCCAGACTCCATGACACGGGCATACAAGGAACCACCCTTAACTGGATCCGCTCGTTCCTCACCGGTAGAACCCAAATAATCAGACTACCACCCATCCTCTCCGAACCCATGGAAACCAACTGCGGAGTTCCCCAAGGATAGTCGCTCAGCCCCACACTCTTCAACATATACATGGACCCCTCACCGCCATCGTCAGACAGCATGGACTCAACATAGTTTCCTACGCCAACGACACCCAGCTCATCCTCTCCCTCACCAAGGACCCCACCACTACCAGACTCCATTTCCAGGAAGGAATGCAGGACATTGCATCCTGGATGAACAGCAGCTGCCTGAAGCTCAACTCAGAGAAGACAGACGTCCTCGGACCCTCCCCCTCTGCATGGGACAACACCTTGTGGCCCACCGCCCTCTGCAGCCCTCCCACCCCCACTGACCAAGCCCGGATCCTCGGCATCGTACTCGACTCCTCCCTCTCCATGACCCGACAGGTCAATGCCGTCACCTCCAGCTGCTTCAACACCCTCCACATCCTCCGAAAGACCTTCAAATGGATCCCCCCGAAGCATGAAGGACCATCACCCACGCACTCATAACCAGCAGACTCGACTATGGAAACGCCCTCTAAGCCGGTATCAACAAATCTTTACTCCGCAAGCTCCAGAACATATTAAACACTGCAGCCAGACTCGTACTCAGCATCCCCCGACACAAACACATCACCCAACATCTGTGGACACCCCACTGGCGCCCCGTCGAGAAGAGAGTTACTTTCAAGATACTCACCCACACCTACGAATGCCTCCACAACACCAGATCCCAATAACTCATTGAAAGAATCTCCTTCCACCAACCCAAGAGGATCCTCCAATCTGCCGACCTCGCCCTCGCCGAAATCCCACGCATCTGCAGAGCTTGAGCAGGTGGAAGTTCCTGTTCGACTCAACTTGATGTGCTAAAAGCTAATTAAATAAAGGATGATTTGAAGAAACAATCTTGGACACAGATCTCATAAATTCTGTGTTGTTGTTCATAAAGTGGTGCACTATTCGTTCTTGTGTTTTTAGACATTGTTAAGTCCAGTGGTAGACCGCACCTTGACAGTGGGTGCGTTATCTGTGTGCACACACCATTTGGGTATTTCCCATTTTTACAGCAAATAGGGGATAGCAGGTTAGGTGCTAGTAATTTGTAGGGTTCCACTGTCTACGTTTTTGTCCAGGTGGAAGAGCATTCTCCTACATCGCAGCCAAGACCTGGAAAGATCTCCTGATCGACATCAGACGCGCCCCCTCCCTGAACACCTTCAAGAAGACATTCAAGACCTGGCTCTTCGACTGAGCGGATTTGCTCACCCCCCTCCCCCAGCGCCTTGAGACCCTCCCAGGTGAGTAGTGCGCTTAGGATTCCCCTGATTGATTGATTGATGAACAAATTCTGACTGTCATCTCGCACATTTAAAAAAAAACTCTGTCCTAAATAACTTAGTAACAAGGACAAAAGTACTAGTATATTTCTGTTCTGGCTTACTTATTTGATAAAAGACTGCATTTTAAAATATCATATGGGTTAAGGCAAATACTGCGAGGATCTTCGTGCACCCAGCAATTTCCCTTCTATAAAAACAGTAAGATTTCATTGGTGGCTGTTGCACTTGCTGGAGAAATCTGTGTACAGTCTAGACAAAGGTTTGACTCATTGTGAAATACAATAGAGATTTAATGTGCTTGCTGTTGAGCACAATAGCTATCATGAAGGTCACAGAATAATATTTTATGGAGGAGCACAGTGGACTTCTGCTTTTGCTACAGATATTCTTGTGTTACCTGCATATTATAGATTATAATTATTTTAATAGAGCTCATTTATGAGCTATGAACTGGTATTAAGGAGCTGAATGCAAAATGCAAGACATAAGTGTAGAACCTCACTATGTTTTCTCAATTTTACTTTAATCTAAGGTTGCTGAAATGGTTCTTTTGAGTAGTAATAAAGAATTATAAGAAAATGCTTTATAAATGGTTAGTAATGTAATTACTCATATCTGACCTTCTTACGGTGCATGCTTATCTACATACAGACAGACCTTGCAAACTAAAAGCCCTGCCTCCAAATCATAGTTTAGTACAATCACTTTTGAAGTGACAAGCTAAATGTCTTTGTTTCCTCAGTGAAGCAAGGTGTTAAGCTGTAGCTAGCCACAGCAAGGATAAGATTCGAGCAAAAGGAGTGCTGACAGCTCTTAAATTACTGCATTTGTATAGGGTTTAGCTGAAATTGAAAGTAGATCTACTCCTTGATCTCCAGCAGGTTGCTCTTCTGAGCACAAAGCAGGTAAGTGGATGGGGGCTGCGGAATGTGTCCCGGTGACGGCAAACTACACCAGGACGAAGCCAGATGCCAGATCTGGTTGAATACTTGCATCCAGATTTGGGATCCCCATGAATGCCCCTTGTTTCCATTGCTGCGTTTGTTAAAACTCATTGGGGCATATTATCAAGAACGTGTGATAATCATTGCAAAAGTAACTTAACGCAACCTACAACATCGCAGTCTATTGCGGGAAATTTACGCCATGTTAACCATGCATTCACAACACGGTGGTACCATGCGATCGTCTCCAGATAATGCGTCAAATGGCCACGTTAAAATCAATGACACGCTGGAAAAATGCAAAACGCGAATGCAAAAAAAGCTGAGATGAGGCCAAGCGCGATTCAGAAAGCACCGAAAACCAGCTACAGGCCTGCAAATTCCACGCGTCTGGCGGGAAAATGCACTATAAAAGCAGAACAAGAAAAACACACCAGAAACAATCCAAAGTGCGTAGCACCATGGATGCACCCTGACCCATCGGAGAGGCCCACGTGAACCCCACAACCCCCACAGACCACCAGCAAGGTACAACGGGGTCGGGGAAGACCAGGGAGAAGAGGGAGAGGAAGACGGGGTGAAGTCCACAGCAAAACCAGATCAGCATCACGGAGGTGACAGAACACAGCCATCAACTGACCCACAAGTAGAGCACCTGGAATGCAGTCGGAGTGCCAAGGAGGCCAAGAGGCGCTGGCATGATGTGACAACCAAAATCTGGCACAAACCCGCCGCAAACAGGAATGCTGCAACGGCGACAGGAGGTGGCAGTCCTGCGCCACAGGAGGTGCTGGAGGAAACCGACGCCACAGTCATCAGTGTGGAAATGGTGCAAGGAGTAGGGAGTACGGACACAGCCCAAGAGGACCAGACACAACATCAACAGGGTGAGTAACGACCAGGGACTGAGGGGACAGGGGGAGATGGGTACAATGGCACACATGGACAACGAGGAGTAGCACACTGCACACCCACAATTACCCGGGATCATGTCCCTGATCCCCTTGGCACACTGCAGCACACACACATAGCAAGAACAGCACACCCACATTGACGACAACGTGGTACAATGCTCAAAGCCGACACTGCAGAACAGAGGACACAACTGGCTCCGCACACGCACAGAAACATGCCTACTACATCTGACAGAGCAGGAAACTGTGCAATGGAAAAGTACGCGTACGACCTCACATCCGTCATGTAGTCCAAATGTACACTGTCCCGCAGCAGTACTCAGCACCTGCCAAACAGTCACAATGTACATTGTCAAACAGTCTGCATGTAAACCAGAACAATGCGCCAACATACATATCAAACCAATGTCAACATGCATCTCTCCTTCACATTGCAGAGGGGCACACAACACCTCCAGCAGAGCACAGAAGACAGCACATCTGTCATGCCGGAGAGGACCACCACACCTTCGGCACCGACGTCCTACAACAGCTCATGGGCATCCCACGCAACCCACCACCAGGACCCGGGCAGCCAAGCTACTCAGAGGAAAACACAGAGCCTGCAACAGACCACACAGCAGGAAGCACCCACAAGCACAGATGGCTCACGACACTTCACCCACCGACCCATGGCACCCCAATGCCATATTTCAGCACGCCAAAAGGAGGTGGCCGAATAGGTGTGGGTGGGTTCAGAACCCATGGAAGGCAAACTAGATCACATACGTTGGTGTCTACTACTCTTCAGGGACCACCTACACCCCACAAAGGAGACCCACACTGCCATAGACACATGCAGATGCACATTCACAGTACGATGGCCCAGGCCACTCCCCTTACGAATTGAGTGGGTGACGACAAAGCTACATGTCCAAGCTCTAACCCTCTGCCTGCGGTGACATGTCAGCGTCCGCTGTACACAGCACAATGCAATGTCGTAGGTCCTAGGGCCCTCATGCATACAACAAGACCACAGGGACACTCGCACATATCATGTTGAAATGGCTGCGGGCACGTATGCCCGGCCCCTTTATTGGCAGGGCCACATGTACAGTGACGCCTGTGCTGGATGTGTGTGGGGTGATTGTAAGCCAGCACGCACGGAATGCTTGGTGCTGACATCCACTTGAACAGTGGACACCAGTGCAACGGAAACTGAAAACACCTGCATAATAGAGTCAACTGCTGAGCAACATGGAGGGAGCTGGAGAAAGTCCAGAGGACACCCAACATGCAAACAGAAGTGTCAGTGAGTTGTATTCCACTGTGGTTGGGACACTAGAGATGAGCGCTCTCATGTGAAGAAAAAGTCTCGGATTGTGTGCCTTCGAGATATTCCTGATGCAGTGTGGCGTGTTAGACCTGCATCATCTTCCTCATCAATGTCCCAGGTCTCCCACACTGCTTGAGATGACATTGCTCTCCACAGCACAAAACACAATCAGTAACGGACAATGGCTTGCGGTGCAGTCAGATGGGCCATGCGACCTGAGCGGGTCCTCATCATTGTCCCATGCGTATGTTGTGTAGGGTTGCGGGGGGACAGTGGAAGCTGTCCTCCAGGGCATGATGCAGAGGGTGGAAGCTGTCCGGAAGCAGCAAATGGAGGAGTGGACTCCGCAGGATCATTTTTGCCACAAATTCAGTATCACCGACATGCTGGTGACGACAACCCCAAGTCCATGGACTCAGTCGCCACCAAAGGCCAACCAGAAAGTGTCCATGGGTCTCGGGGAACAGACTTAGTGGCACCGGGGCTGAAAGGGGATGCAGTCTGCGGTGAGGCATGTACAATGACATCAAGTCAGCCATAAATAAAACAAGGCTGAATTCAAAATCGTGTGTGACCTACTCGACCGCAGTGTAGGCCGGAGGCAGCGGTCAGCAAGGGCCAAGCGCGTTTCAGCAAGCCCCTCCTGGAACTCTAACACATGACGTTGAGATGACATTTGGGGGTGACTTGTGGTTAACGGAGGCAAAACGGAGGCAAAAGCACCAGGTGGGTGTTCAGTCAGCGGCGATGACGTGTCCTGCCTGGTATGTACTGGAGTGGATTGGTGTGAGGCCTGCTGGACCGCAGTGTAGGCCGACGGCGTAGTCATATTGGGCCCACAAACACGTGTGGTTGGGAGGCCAGGCACATACTTGGTGTTACCACATCGAAGGGAGTACAGTGATATAACTGCTTCGTTAATGTGCGTACTCGGATTATGTATGATCAAGACTCAGTCCCAAATGTGTGACCTACTCGCCTGCAGCGTGGGCCGGAGGCAGCGGTCAGCAAGGGCCCACAGCCACGTGTCGTTTGGATGCTATGCACATAGTTGCTGCCACCTGATCGGAGGGAGTACAGTGAAGTAGATTCTTCATTGTTGTGCGTACACGGACAATGTATGATTAAGACTGAGTTCCAAATGTGTGACCTACTTGTCGTAGTGTAGGCCGGAAGCAGTAGTCAGCAGGGGACAACAGACATGTGTCGTGAGCATGCCATGCACAGAGTTGGTGGCCCCACGTCGAAGGGAGTACACTGATGTAAAATCTGCAATGAACATATGTACTCTGACATCGTGTAATCAAGACTCAGTTCCAAATGTGTGACCTACTTGACCGTAGTGTAGGCCGGAGGCAGCAGTAGAGTAAGTCAACGAGAAAGGACTAAAGCGGGCCTGTGTCGTGGAGGCCGTGATGGTCTGAGGAGGCTGCCAAGGTTGCGGACCTCGGGCTTGGAGCTTGCGCCGGCACGTGGTGGGCCCTCCTTGCAACACGCCGGTGTCGGCAGGTGATCAGTGTGGCCTTGCTGCGCAGGGGAGGACCTGACGTGTTCGGGGTCCAGCAGACAGGGGTACAGCAGGCGCACAGGATCGCAGGCAAATCCGCTCATGAGGACGACATCGGCCTCGTGGCGGGGTGAGATGCGCCACCCTGGCAGAGACGTTAGACATTTCGGAAGAGGACCCGCCCAGGGCTACGTGCTTTTTATTCACACCCCTACACTGGCCTGGCATACGCCAGGCCATCCCACTCCACTCACGCTTACGGGGGGGACGTAACAGGCAACATTTCCGCGAACTCCCCCACTGGCTGGGGTGACATGGTTGCGTCCACTGTCCACTACACTCCATACACCGGCATAGTATGTCGCCATGGATATGGGTGCGTTCTGCATACTGCGATCTGTCCAGCACATCTCCGCCACTCTTGGCATTGTGTGCTTTCCCAATCATGGTTCTCCTGCCTCCTTCACACATGCCTGGTTCCCACCTCTCCCCTCATTTCGCTATTGTGTTGCTGAGGTGCCATGCCGTTGATGGCTCATGTTCACGGCTTGCTCAGGTTACCATAGTAAGTTGTTCTGTCGTGTCTTGTGGGTGGGCATGTTGTTTTGCATGTTATATGTGATTTTGTGATGTGTGCATTGCCAGAGTTGTGAGTTGCATGGTTGTGGAGTTGAGGTGTGTGGGGTGTTCATTTGGGTCTTGCCAAGGGGCTGTGCATTTCCCTTTGTGCCATCCTGGGAGCGCAGGTTGAAGTTGGATTGTCGAAGGATGATGGAATCATGCACACTGGCTGGGTAGTTGGCGACGACATTGGTGGAGATTCCACGGTGTTCATATGTTGCATGCACATTGATGTGAGACGTGTGCTTTCTGTTGCGGTGATTGTGTGCTATGTCACCAGGGGGCACAGGTATGACATGTGTGCTGTGGATTGCCCCCAACACGTGCGTGCATCCAGTTATGGCGTATGGTCCTTGCTTGGTCTCCAGCGGATCCTGCGCATTGTGTAGGACGTATAGGGACTGGGGTACCAGGCTGATGTCCAGCACAGGTGTGAGGGACTTGGATGTAGCTGGCTGTAAGACTCCTCCGACTCTAGCGGGTGTTGGTTGGGGGGTGCCAGTGGCCAACAGGTGCAGCACAGCCAACAGCTTTGCGTGGGGTGAGATGTTGGTTGTCCGCTGTGTTGGTGCCGTCAGCCTGTTGGGCGATGATGGTCAGGATGCCTAGGATGGTTGTCCTTTTGGGCCTGTAGTGGGCAATGAGATTGTCAGGTGTTGGGTCTGTGAGGCTGGTGCGTTTCCTGAGGGTCCACTGTCTTTATCTGTGCTGCCTCTGTGGTGGTTCGGGGGGGGGGGCTTTTGGGGGTGGGCTCCTGGGGGTGGTGGCTGTGGGTGTTGTGGCCCTGTTGGGTGTCTGGCACGCATGTTCAGTGGCTCCATGGCATCTGCTGTTCTTCAGGTGTGGCTCTGGGCTGGGCTCGCTTTTGTGGTGCAGGCTGCCGTCAGACTTTACACCAGGTCAGAGCAGGTGTTAGTTTCCTGGTGCTAATGCGCCTAATCGCATGTTTTGTGATCTTATCACCGAACTGGCTGGTCGTTGAGAATGTTGTGGAGTGGTGTTGTCGCGGCTTTTTGCTAGGGAATGCCTACTCTGCATCTCATTAGCGATAGTTGCCGGGGTCATCTGTGGCGATGTTTTTTGAGGATTGTATCGCAGGAAAACTGGTGTTATCGGCTGTTGGCACCAGCTTGTGAATGGGGTGGTAAGTTTATCGCAAATTTGGCTGCGTTAAGGTGCCAATAACTCTGCGATAGCTTCTTGAGAATATGGCCCATTAAGTACCTACGCGAGAACAGTGCAACGTGGCTGAAAGTAAAGAAAAATAATTGCTTTGCCAATGCTTGTTTTCTTAAAGACATTTCCAACTGGTTTCCTGAATGCATCTCAGGGTGAGATGACCGAGCAGCGATGAAAGGCAATCCCCGCTTCACATGCAAGAGTCAAGAGGCTGCACTCTCAGAAGATAAATAACATACCTGCGTATATGATATTGTATAGGAACTGTAAATACTATACTATGGAAACATAAATATCGTAATAAAGCGCTATATCATGTATGCAACGAAAAAAATGCATAAAATAGTTGTACTTGTGTGTATGTATAAAAACATGCACTCATACAGTATTATATGTAAACACACCAAAATATTATAAATATTGCTCATAAAATAGTACAGATTCAATATTATATGTACAACACATGCAAAAATAATATAAACACACATCAAATTAATTATTCAACTCACTGTTGTCATTGAACAAGCACTACAATTAATCGGAACATAGAAAAAGCAGTATATAAAGCAAAAACATAATCTAAAACTCTGCAAAACTCTGCAAACGGGATACATTCCATGCAAATACTAGTGGCTGTTTCTCTATGAGGGTGGGAGAGCGTGATCCCCCTGCCGGCTGCGAGCCACACGGTGTTAAAAATAAAATGGCAATGAAATGATTTCATTGCCATTTTATTTTTAACCAATGCACGCTGCCAGCCTGCCTCTGAGCCAGGAGGGTGTGTCCTGACTGTACTCTGCTGACGATTGGCAGCAGAAGGACTGGAGTAGTGGTGGCCACGCACTTCAAAGTGCACATGTCACTTGAGCCGGCGGTCTTGTGCCGGCCACAGTGACATGCGCACTTTGAAGCTCTCCAACCAGCATTCTTAGACAGACGGGTGGAGACCGAGCACAGGTCTCTAAGGCCTGAAGGAGCGTTAGGCCAACCCTCTCCATCCAATCCTGGTGCTGCTCTTTCGATTGGTTAGGGGGGGTTCTTCATTCCACTAGCTTCGTAAGGACAGCGAGGAGGATGCGGAGCCCGTGGTGAGTACAATTAATTTTATTTAATTAATATAATGTGTAAACTAAGCTTTACCGTGTATTATATTTTGGAGGGAGGGGTTGTTTTTAGTTAGGCTTTTAACCCCTTCCACGGGTGGCAAATTCCGCCGCGATGCGAGGCGGGCGGGGCTGGGCGTGGCGCTCAGGTACCCAGGACGGCTCCCGGCCGTCATAAAACACGGTGGGTGTGTGCTAATGACGGCCGGGAGCCGTCCGAACTCCGCCCACTAGTAAGTAAGTAAGTAAGTAAGTAAATCTTTATTCGGTTATAAAGCATTAATAACCATAAAAGTACATAAAACACATATTAAACACAATATACACATGAAAGTGAGCAACAGCTGGGGCGATTTTCCAAAACTTGTTCTGACTCAAATGCATTACGTTGCAATGCCAATTTGAACATTATTCTTTATGGATCGCTTTTGGACTGCCCTTTACCTTAAATTAACAAAATTTGCTTCAACCAAGATTTGGTCTGTGTTTAAAAATACACTTAAAAAGGTACTAACATTTTTCGAAATCAATACAGTGTTCAAAAATTGCAAGTGCAGCATAGCAGGACGACATCTTCTAAGGCCAAGAGTTCTCAGCAAGGGAATTAGCCATAATTTGCGATGTGCAGTATAATATTTACAAAACAAAACGGTGTGCATCGTTGATTGTTCGGACGTTTCGTCACAGGGGCACACCGTTAAACGCTCATCCCAATTATGACTTTTAGGGAAGGCTACAAGCCTATGGAAAATATTCAATCTGAATCGTGCCAACAAGAAGCGCTCAAATTGTGTCTCGACGTAAGGCAGATATGGTTCCATTTCCAAGGTAGTCATTACTGCCAAGGAATGTTGAACTCCGCCCACTAATTAATTTGCCCGCACAGGTGGGGAATTAGCCGCGCGCGGGTGGAGCGGCAACGGTCGGACGGCTTCCGGCCGTCATGAGCACACGACTACCGTGACTCATGACGGCCAGAGCCGTCCTGAGCATGGATGTGGTTAATGGAGGTTTTTTTTTTACAATAGGTTTTTGTATGGAGGGAAAATGTGTTTTTGTTTTTTTTGGAGGTAGTTGGGCACTTTGCTCGCCTCACCACTTCGAAATGTCACCAGCCACTCCTGGCAAATACACCTATAAATTGTAATCATTTCAATAACATAAACTGTGATTTACGACCAAAAAATATATGCATTTTCATTTCAGTTACGTCACAGAGTAGTACTCACGCTCAAGGGCTTAATTAAATGGTAAAAAAATCGCATATTTTTAAATTTGCATTTGCAATTAGCATTTGAGAGAAAATGTTGATATGCTTCCTTACGGCACTAAAAATAACTTTAGAGGGAAGATTGTTAGCAGCTGTGCTCAGAGAGAAGTCGTGGCTGATCCTCTCAGCGACTCTGCGCTGCCTACACGTTAGGAATGACACGGGCCTTTTCAGTTCTGAGCTCCCGCCCACGCGCGGTGGCTACTGTGTGATATGCTTTGTGGTCCAGGGATGACACCAAACTCCAGGAGATAAAAGACAAAGAGGACAGGGCTTAAGACGCGTAGTACAAACAGTTGTGAGTACATCCATTTACTGCTTTGCAAACAACCACGTATTAGCATTCTGAGAGTTGTAGTGAGTAAAGAGAAAAATGTGGCGCAGTCAGAAAATCAAATACTGGAGGGCATATTTACAAGCCCTTTCGCCTCCGGTGCATCACTTTTTATGTGATAAAAAGTGACGCACTAACAGCATAAGGGGCTTGTAAATAAGCCTCTGGGGGGCATATTTACATTCCCCTAGCACCTCCAGAACGTCTTTTTTTGAGGCTCCGGTGGCACTGGGTGCGGGCCCATATTTACAAGGCCATGCAAAGCCACTTTGCGTTGCTTTACACGGCCTTGTAAATATGGCTCTATTTCATGCAGTACTCTACGTCATGGGTGTTGCTGTGGGTGTTCCCCCGCAACACCCACTGCCCCAGATTTGCAAGGATTAAAGAATCTGAGGTAATGCCAAAAAGTAACGCCTTTTCAGGGGAGGCATTGCTGCACACATAGAAGGAGCAAAACACCATTAATGATTGTTTTTGTTCAGGAAGGTGTTCCTTCAAACACACTCATCCCTGCAACACAGGCACCCTTGAATGATGGTGCAGGGGTGCCTGCGGTGGTGCACGGCTCCTGTTTATGTGCTGATGCAGGGGAGACCACAGGGGTGCACCGTATTCTTGTACATACAGCACATGCGGAAAAGCGGAGAACACTTATGAATATTTTTTTTAATTTGCTGGATGGGTGGGGGTATGATAAGTGATGGATGAGCAGGGGTGGGAAGGGGCAACATGGAAAACAAGGGGGGCTGAGTAAAATGAAGGTGGAACCAGGATAAGGGGTAGAGAGAAAGAAAATCCATGCTCTCCATCGGAGTATCTAAAGTAACAAAAAAAGTAGTTATGTGACTAGAAGCAATGTTAGCATTGGATGGCTACAAGCCAACCAATCTGAACACTGTGAGACCTAAATAGCCCTGGGCGTGGCAAACACATGGATGGGAGGGAAGCCATTGATTGAAGAGGAGACAACTGAGATTGACACCAAAACCATCAAATCATCAGCAATGGGCTGATACTAAGCCCACTCTATGTAAACTGGAAACAATTAGTCTGGCCAACTGACAGCTAAAGTTATTGGTAGCAGAGACCTAATGAAAGGCTGCCACCACAAAGACAATAAACTTTATTTGAGCATGGGATCAAAAATACAACATACATATATATGATGGCTATTTCAGTAAATCATTTAAAATTCTTCCCAGCCATGTTTTGATTGTAGGAGAGTTTTGAGTTACTAAAATAATCATGGGAGTGTGGTAAGTAAGTAAGTAAAAGTTTATTGTTTCTGATTAATTAAAACCATTACAAAAGTTCATATTAGATACACATTTCATTAATTAAAAAATGTTTTAAAAGAAGAGAAAGAGAGATCTTAATTGTTAAGAAAATGCAATAATTATAAGATAAAAGTTAAAGAAATGTCCATAATTCCTTAATGGGAGTGTGTACATTTACCTGATTCTTAATCCACTGACCATGCTTCTATTTACATTGTAAGGGCACACAAGGGTCGTCTTGACTCCATCCACTCTTTTCGCTTTCAGCTGATGACTGAGAGATTCATGAAATCCAACTGTGGCAAATTTACTGGCACAATAATCCTGCATAAAAAAAACAAAGATTTAGCTGGTTGCCAGAAAGTGTGACTGAGAAAAGCGTCAATGTGGGGTGCCTGATGTGAAGACCTGGGCCTTGCCCAATTGTTCAGGAGCCGTGGACTATTCAGGGTGTATATCCATCAACTGTGAAATAAATGTTTGCTTGATAAAAGTGGTCTTTTAATTGAAATGAATTATGTCCTTAAACTAAGCTAAGGCAAGTCCCAAAGAATACAGCTAGAGCCCAAATTACGTTATTGGGGGAATAATGTATTTTTAGGTCTGGCCTAGTGGAAGCTTTAGTGTCACAGCAGTTTCATGTTTTCCAAAAAATACATATAAAAAATACATAATATGCATATATAAAGATATACCTACATGGGCTCTCTGTCAGCCCCTTTATTCCACTAGTCTCTTGTAATGTCCGTCACATCTTGCTTCCACCACCACAGCATGGGGCAAAGGGTAAGCACACTTCAACCATTGGTTCTATTCAGCATTTGCTCGTGCATATGTGTACATCTTCCTAAAAAGTAGCCCTTTATATCTTGAAGGCTGATCCTGAGCTGAGCTCGCCATTCATTTGCCTGCATTTAATTTTTTTAATATTTATTTTTGTCATGGGTAATTTTTTATTCACTCTTTTTTGCAAACATGTGCACACCACCTTTATAGGGCTGCATTTTACAGTTTTAATGGCTAGTGATTTATATATATATTTTGTTTAAACAGACTTGAAAAAGTTAGACCTACTGGCTTTTTTCAGTGATTATTATTTATTTGGGATGTAGTACAATTACCACAAACACTGATTTGTTCGGTTTCCAGATGCTGTTAAGCTACCCAGCCATTACTTGAATCCTCATTTTCACAGTGTGAAGAATTTCACGTGTTTAGTGTGAATGGCTAGATTCGTTGCATAAGTTGTATAAGTGCTTCTTTGTTTTTTACCTCTTCGAAGGTCTGGAGCCTGTGATGCTGTGTTGCTTAATCTTCATGTGCTGCAGTTGCAATGGGCATACAGTTTCTATCCTGTTATACTTGCACTTCTGTCATGATTGTGACTTGCTGGGTTAGGCCTGTTGGTGTTCCACTCTGGTAATATTTGCATTAAACTTTGACACTCAAAATGGCCGCCATGTGTTCACATCTGAAGCAAACACTGCCCGTCAGCAATTTTCCAAGTGCACGAGAGGAAATATGGTTATGTTCGTTCTCGTTACCTGAACTGGTCTCATGATGTCACTGGTAAAACACTGTTCACAGTGCACTGCTGGCCATTGCCTGTTTTGCCTTTAAAGTTAATTTAAAAAAAGAAAATTTTAGTATTTTGTTGTGTTGACTCCAATTTATATCACTTTAGCCTCGAAAGAGAAATAAAATATATTTAATTATCTTTTTTTGTGTTGGACCGCATTTCCACTCCTTTCGAAAAGTGAAGACATCAGGGGAAACCTCTAAATTTGAAATGGTATTTTTTACATTTATTTCAGCAATTAATTTAGCAAGGAAATAAAAGATGCCACCTTTCTCGAGCCACCCACAGTAAACATGTTCACAGCATAATATAAGCGCTATTTAAAGCTCCTGGGAACCTATTTCATTGGATAGATAAACATAATAGATGTCAGTTGATCAGGATTGGTCCTCAAGGTGCTAACCACTCCAGACAGCACAGTTATCTGTTCCCTGTTTGTTACCTAGAGACTTCAGGAACCAAGTGGAGATAAGTACAGGGTTTAGGGTCATATTATCAAGGGTCTAATGTCCGCTTTTTTGGCTTAAAAATCCAAAAAAGCGGAGATAATGTTTTCACCCTATTTACAAGGCAGTGCTAACATGCATTAGCGCATGTTAGCAGCCTTTTTACCGACGCCTCGCTTTGCATCTCTAATGAGATGCAAAGTGGGCGTTTCCCACTAACAACACGGGAATCAAGGAGGTACAGCACTACTCCCTATCAACATGCTGGCCCAGGACACCAATACCTACGTTAGAATGCGCGCTAACCACGGATAACGCCGGTAGCTAACGTCTGCTAAAAAGCAGACTTAGCTATACATATCATGGGAGGTGGATTCTATGGCTGAATCCACATCTCCCTATTAGCAAGGTCTGCCTTATCGCTTCCGTTGTATTGCCGGATTTCCAGCGATGTGCGTGGATTTCACCGCTATCGCCGGATTTAATAACGCCGTGGAGATATGCGTTGTAAATAACGTGATATCCCGCCGATTAAATCCGGCGATAGCCTGCGTTATGCTAATCCGCGCTAAACCCGTTCAGCGATGTTTATCGCTATTCTTTGTTGATATGCCCCTTAGTTCGTGAAGAACAAGGTAATAAATAAGTAGTCCATACGCAGCCTTTCCTCATGCATCAGATGCCCAACGATGATTGAGCAACTGATGCGGGACACAAGTAACTTAAAAGGAAACATAGCAAATGGAATGTATTTACTTTTGACAAGTGAGCTCTCTCCGCAGAGCAGGAGCTCGCTCGCTCATAACAATTTCTTAAAGGTACCACGCAAGCCATACATTACTGCAGTGTCTTATGGTACAACACTATCCCTTTTTTGAAGAAACAAAGCTTAATAATTCATATGAAAAAGATGTAAAATAGAAATATCTAAAATAAGTATTACTACACAATATTAACAGCTCTACAGCTATTATTATTTTGGGAAGATATTAATCCTTAAATTTTGAAGGCAGGTATTGCGTACTGCTCTGGTGTTACTGGACATAATGCAATCATTCAATTGTTCAAGATCAATGACTGTACCAGGTTTCCTTTGTGTAAGTAACAAATCATTTGCATTACCAATCTGAGATGACCCTTGACTGTCAGTCGAATGCTCTTGAGTTTCTTTTCAATCAAGTGCTTTCAAGAAAGGAATTGTTGCCATCATAGCCTCGCACAGCTTGAAGTTTGGCTGCCTGCACCTGGGTGGTCTTGACCAGATCTCTCTTATTCCACCAGCCTTTGTCTTGTATAAGTACTGAGCCTTTTAGAAGCTCTTTCAACACAGACTGATTTTCAAAATTTTGATAAATTTCGATAAACCTTTCTTGACCTTCATCTGATTTCGGATCAAAACCCAAGCCCCTGCTTTCAATGTTCATTCTTTGACATGGTGTGTTTTGTAAAACTGACTTTGCATTGCTTCAACTCTGGATGCAGTAATCTGCAAGTCAGGTGAGCTCTTTTTGCTTACCTCTCTCACCCAGTCAGGATAAACTGAGGCCCTTGGAAATCTTTTGCATAACACCAAAAATGGGGACATACCTTTTGTTCTGTGCTGAGTTACTAGATATGGCCAAACTTTCTCCTGGAGAAAGGTTTTGACCTCAAGACCCATGGTCAAGGCTGTTTGCACACCCTCTTTTAGGAACGTATTCATGCGTTCAATGTATTGCCAGAAGGTGAGTTAAGTGCAACTCTGAGATGAAAAATGTGAAACCTCTCAATTATCTCCTTCATGCGCTCTGATGTGAAGTGGGTGCCGTTGTCTGGAACAATTTCTTTGGGTGCTCCTTTTACATAACAATTTCTTTTTAAAAATGTGATTATAGCATCAGTGTTGTGAACAGGAGTAAAAACCAAAATACACCCATTTTGAAAAATAATCAATTAAAACCATCATGTGTCTTATGTTAATAGTCAATAACTCAAATGGACCCGCAAAATCAAGTGCCACTTTTTGCCTAGCTTCTTCTGGTAGAGGGACCCTATGAATAGGTGACTCATGTACTTTCCAGTGCTAATCATATACCAAGCAGGTGGTGCAATTATCAATAAACTTAGAAACTTGAGCTTCCAATGAAGGCCACCATTAACATTGTTCTATATATCTGCCTGTGCTACTGACCCCTAAATGGCCCTTGGTGTCTCCTAAATAATATAATCTCTGATAATCACAGAAGACACAGCAAAATTACATTAACAGCGCGGTCTGAACCACACGTGCCATAAAAATGCAAGCGTTACTACGCTTGCCTTTACCACGCATATGCCTTTACCACACATATGCCTTTACCACGCATATATCTTTACCACACATGCCTTTTAAATGATTTCCATTGTAAAGGTGGTAAAGGCTTATATGTGGTAAAGGAAGTCAGCCATCTAGACTTAGAGCAAATGGGCAGGGGGTGGGATGTGTTGGAGACTTCCTGCTTAGTTCCTTTGGCAGGGTTGGGGTTGGGGTAGTTTTCAGGGCGGGAGGCCGGGTTTTAGGTCTCAGGACTGGGGGGCTTGGGGTAGTTTTTAGGGCTGGGGGCCGGGTGTATGGCTTAGGTTGGAAGGCTGGGTTGTTTTTAGGGTTTGGGGTAGTTTTTAGGGCTGGGTCAGGTTTTTGGGCTCAGGGTCGGGGGCTGAGGTCAGGGTAGTTTTAAGGGCTGGGTTTTAGGGCTCAGGGCGGGGGTCTTGGGTGTAACCATTACCACTCATTTACCTTTACTAATCATGCCGTAGCAACGAAATTCGTTGTAAAGGCATGTGTGGTAAAGGCATGCATGGTGAAGACGCAGTTGTGGTAAAGGCTACGTTGTCGAGTCATGCGAAGTAATCGCATTGTAGTTGCATCATAAAACTGAGGCGCACACATCATTACATTCAAGGATCTCTTCAACAACTGATAGGTCCTCTGAAATCTGACAAATGGTCTCAAAGAGGCCTTAACAATCACGACCAATCGTGATCATGCTTTCCCTGAGCCATTCTGGTCAACAGGTGCAGCAATGGTTTGTGATCTGTGTATGGATCAAAATGGGAACCCCAAATGAAATTCTTGAACCTTTCCACCGCCCAACAGCATGCCAATGCCTCTCGCTCAATGGTGCGGTAATTGGCTTCTGCACTACTGAGACAGCGAGAGACAAAGGCAATTGTGTTTTCTTTGTCCTGATATAACTGTGAAAACACAGTCCCCAATCCAACCACACTCTTTAAATTTACTGAAAACTGTTTCAAGAGTGTGATTATGTTTAGGTAAAGATTTTGCAAAAATCAGCACATCATCTTGAAATGCTCCTATCCCACTCACACCCTTCAATATGTTATGCATGAGGAGCTGAAATACACTAGCTGCTGAAGCCAATCCAAAAGGGATTTACAAAGGTGATTAACTCTTGGGACCTTTCATATAATGGGATCTGGTGGTGAGCTTATTTGAGGTCCAAAATTGTGAAATATTTAGGGGCATATTTACAATGAAAGTGGTGAAGTGCAGCGTTAAGCCAAGAAGGCTAACCCTGCGCTTCGTCACTTTTGAAATGCAGGGATATGCCGTATTCACAAGAATGCGGCACACCCCTGCATTTCTATCTACGCTGGTGCCAAATTTAGCTGCCTAGTACCAATGCAGACACTCTTGCACCCTAGTGCAAGGGTGCCTGCGTTGAGGGAACAATTGTTTATGTGCAGGAAGTTGTCTCTTCCAGCACATAAACAATCATCAATGGCGATTTGTAACTTCTATGTGTGCTGTATTGTGCAGCACACATAGAAGTTGCAAGTCATTATTTTGCTGATTGTTTATGTGCAGAAAGGGATACCTTCCTGCACATAAACAATCATACATGGCAATTTGTTATTTCTATATGTGCTGCACAATGCAGCACGCATAAAAACAGCAAAAAGATTTCTCCTCGTTTTGCTATGTTAGACTGGGTTATCCTTGGTCTTAATTTTGGCGCTGCCCCATATTTATGCCACCCTTGTAAATATGGGGCAGCATCCAAATCAATGGGTTTTGCAGTGGTACTCACACCGCACCACCTATTGCCCACCCCTTTCATGCTAAGTATAGCATGAAAGGGTGCCTTATTTACAAGGCGGCGTTAAGCGACGTTAAGTGGCTTAATGCAGACTTGTAAATAAGGCTAAGCCCCTTTCGTCACAAGAACATCAATAAAAGTGACATTCATGTGGCAATAGGGGTTTGTAAATATGCCCCTTAGAGTTTTCAATATTGGCAAGTAAGTCTTGAACCTTGGGCAGAGGATGGCAATCAATCCTGTTGAGACTGCGCTGATCGCCACACAACTGAATCTCACCATTCTTTTTATGCACAATTACAATGGGATTTGCCCATTCCTATGAGTCAGCGGGTTTGGTAATGTCATCACCAATTAACTTCTCTAATAGCTTATTCAATTAAACTCTAACACTTGAGGGGACAGATCTGGTTTTGTGTGTAACAAGTATAGCATGCCCCTTCAACTTAACTGTGTGCACATATTTCCGAATGAGCCCAATCTTACCAGAACAAAATCCAGGAAATCTTTTAACAAAATCTTCAGTGGGATTCAAATCATCAGTAATAAGTGAAGATACATTTGCTACCCTGACTTGTGAATCAGCACCAGGCACAAGCATAAGACTAAGTTTTGCAAGATCCTGCCAACCAACTATATTTCTACCCTGGACTGCAACATAGATTTTAGTTGACATTAACCTGCCAGGACAAGACACAGTGTCTATGAAGAACCCAACCATAATGATATCCTGATTACCATAAGCTTCAGGATGCATTTCTGTTGTGCTGAGGATAACATTAGCCCCCCCCCCCCACTGTTGGTAAAATAAAGTATGAAAGTAATAGGTACACCTGAGTCACACATCATGTTAAGAGTTATTTTGGAACCTAGAGCTACCTGACATAAAGGTTCCTTAATTTTGTTTGTAGACAAGGAGTCAATATTCAGATTCAGAACCATATTTGTTAGATGCACAGGACAGTCCCTTTCATTTAAGACAACACTGTGTACTTTAACGTGATGTTTACCAGATTTGCATACACTGTGAAAGTGACCTAATTTCTTGCACTTATTTCATCGTTTACCTATTGCTGGACAGTGCATATAATCGCTTAAATGGGATTTATATCCGCACCTGAAACAAAAAGTGTTAGTATTATGTTGAACATTCTTTAAGACTTTGCCCTTAAATTGTACAGAATCAACATGTCCAGAATACCCCACAGCATTTAAAATTGGAGAAGATGTCTGAGTAGATTCCTGAGCCATCATGCGACTGGAGTTGCGATACTTTTGGCAAGATGTTGGAAAATGCCCCTCTTTGAAGGGTCAACCCAAACATTTTGCCTTTTACCTCCTGTTTTTGGTGATTCTTTTTGCTGGCTTTAGGACTCTGAGCACTTTACCACTGATAACCCGTGCTAAAGTGCATGTACTCTCTTCCTTAAACATGGTGACATTGGTGTATATCTGTTTGGCATGTATGATTTACTAGTAAGTCCCTTGTAAAGTGTTATAGCATATACACAGGCACTGATTGTGCCACCCACATAAGTAGCCTTTCAAACCTGTCTCAGGCCTGCCGTTGCAGGGCCTGTGTATACGGTTTTCCACCAATTAAACCTACTTGCCAAGCCTTAAACCCCCCTTTTATTGTATATAAGTCACCCCTAAGGTAGGCCCTAAGTAACCCTATGGGCAGAGTGGCATGTAATTAAAAGGTAGGACATGTGTGTTTAATCTCTACATGTCCTGGTAGTAACAACCCCCACAAATTCATTTTTCATTACTGTGAGGCCTACCCCATTCATACATTAGCATTGGAAATTCCTTAATACATTTATAAGTTGCAATTCCGGATTAGAGAGGAGTAGATCTTTCATGTTTCATATCTTTGGAGTGGTAATGATAAATCCTCCTCTGTGGTGAAGTTGGATTTAACATTACTGTTTTAGAAATGGAACTTTTAGAAAGTGGACATTTCTCTACACTTACTGCTCTGTGTGCCTGACAGCCTGTCTCCAATACCCGTCTGAGGTGGGTGACAGCTACACTTTGTATATTCCCACTAGACAACCACAACACATGAAGAATAGGTGTGCCTGAGTGCCCATCTACATACATCTGCATTCTGAAGGTCGTACCTGGCCAGGATGAAAAGGAGGTGCTAACACTTCACATGAATAGGCAGTGTACAGTCCCCACGCGAAGGGTGATTACCCCCCACAGACAGCCAGATGGGTTGAAAGGGATACTTGTGCACTTCAGAGAGTTGCTTTGAACTCACCTCCACATCAAATGCACTTTTAGGTATGAGTACTGGTCTCTGATCCACAAAAATCAGACACTACTGGACTTGTAACTGAAGCTCTGCCAGAGGAACTGCTGTGCTGATAAAGGACTCAACTGGACTGCTGATCTGGAAGGCTTGCTTTTACGTTAGTTGCTCTGCAGCTCTCTGACTTTGCTGAAAGACAGCTGGACTTTGCCTTCTTTCTCCAAGGGCTTGCTGTCTTGCATCCTGTTGCTTGAGACTCAGGGATACCAAAGTCTCCACCCCTGCTCCTGTGCCTGGTTCACTGGAAGTGGAACAAGATACTAAACTGACGCTGGATGATGTTAAGCCTTGCAAAGCCTCACAGCGCAATCTCTTGGACCCAATTGTGGACGACGCAAAGCCTTGCCGCACCACCGCTTGGAACCCTTGCCGGACGACACAAAGCACATACTGCGCCCCAGGATCCAAGGTACTGTATTTAATGGGTCGAAGTGGGTCCCTGTAGCCAGTCCGTGCTCAGTTGTGGTCAGCCTGAACTTGTGACTTTGTCCCAGTCCGGCGTGACCAGATAAATCCCATTGGCGTTTATTGCTTCTAAGCGCTAGAACTCTTTTTATTCTTTAAAAATTCATATCTTGACTTCTACTTGGATTCTTGTTGTTTTGATCATGTTTTGTTCAGAATATAATAATCTATTTTTCTAAATCTATGTGGAATCTTTGTTGGTGTATTCATTGTGTTACTGTGCGTTGCACAAATTCTTTACATACTACGTCTTTAGATAAGCATGGCTGTTCTGTGTGAAGCTACCAGAGGGTGAGCACAGGCTACTTCATAGTGTGTACTCAGCTTACCCTGCCTAGAATGGTGGTTCCTGTCTGGCCTGGCTGTATACCTCAGCCAACCAGGAATCCCAGTTCCAACACCAGATCAACAACCTCTTACAATGAAGGGTCTCTGCAACTGAGTAGCCTTTCTTGTTTATTTTTTTTAAAGTAGCTGTACACAAACTGATCTCAAATGTATATGTCAATCGACACTCCAAATTGCATGTAGCAGCTAATTCCCTTAATGTTGATATGAATTCTGTGTTTCTTCTTGAAAAATATTAATCTCTCCAATAGAACTCTAGGTTGTTATGATAATTTGACTCTACTTCTTGTAATTGCTTCTGCGTACTCATTAGAATTTGCGGATTGTCTAGCTGTGGTGAATAAGTATGTCCAAGTTCACTTGAGCAAATTCAAACAAAAGCTCTCAAGTTATAAAGAAAGGTTGCTGTAAACTTGACCTATCCAAAGCAATTCAGCACTGACATTAAAATATGAGCGTATTGGCACAACAACGATAATTAAAGTGGAAATAGATCTGACAAGCAAAGTTAATGCCAGGAGGACAGATGCACATGCAGCTAAATATTTACTTGTAGGACATGCATGTAGGACAGGCATGTAAACTGTAATTATATCAAGTGCATACATGAGCGTGCTGGCTCGGTGGCTCACCCCTGTTGATGAGGAAGTGGAGCACACAGAGCCGAAATTAGGAAGTGGGTGGAGTTGCGCTCGAAATAGCCCAAAAGTAGCTTTGGGATGTGAAAGTACAGGAGAAGCACTCACCGGGGAGTGGCTTTGATGACTGAAATGATACCAATGATAGTGTGGGTTATCCAGAGTACGCTGTAGTTTCCGAATTCTCAAAAGTCCTGGGGCAAGGTACAAGCCCCTATCGCCACCACCACATCACTTATATCGACTTAACGTGGCTTAACGCTGCCTTGTAAATAAGTCCCCCTTTCACGCTATGGTTAGCGTGAAAGGGGTGGGCAGTGGGTGTTGCAGTGGGTGTTCCACCACAACACTCATTCAGTTTGACGCTGCCCCCAATGTGCAAGGGTGGCGTACATAGGAGGCAGCGCCAAAATTAAGACCAGGTCAAACATGGTCTTAAGTTGACGAAACGAGGAGAAATGCATTATTTTTTCTCATTTTTGTTTTTTCCATGTGCTGCCTTGTGCAGCACACATGGAAAAAGCAAAATGCCATAGTTTGTTTATGTACAGGAAGGTGTCCATTCCTGAACATAAACAAACCTTTAAAATAAATGCCACTTTGTGACTTTCATGTGTGCTGCATGAAGCAGCACACATGACAGTGACAGAATCGCATTTTTGGATTGTTTATGTGTAGGAAGGGACACCTTCCTACACATACACAATCCTCCCCTGCACGCAAACACCCTTGCACTATGGTGCAAGGGTGCCTGCTTTGACGCTAATATCTTAAACTAAGCACCATCGTGTGGGCAAATGCAAGGCTGCACAACATTCTTGTAAATATGGTGCAGCCTAGTGTTTCAGAAGTGGCGGAGAGAGGCGTTAACGCCTCCCTCCGCCACTTCATTGTACATATGGCCCTAAAAGTTCTTGATAAATCGTCACCAAATGTTACATAGAGACTTTGAGAGCCAAGCAGAGATTTTGTGAAGGTCAAGGTAATAAATAAGGAGCCCAGAAGCAGCCTGTCCTCATGCATAGGACGCCCAACGACAAATGAGCATCGGATGCAAGACGCTAGCACGGGCCATAAAGCAATAACTTAAAAGAAAGCATAGCAACCAGAATGCATTTGTTTTTTAAATCTGAGCTCGCTCTGCAAAGCAGGAGCTCACTAGCTCATGAAAGGTTCTTAAAGTTACTGCGCACTTCATACATTACTGCAATGTCTTATGGTACAACACTGTTGCACCAGCACACACAGTTGGCACCAGAACAGTTGGAACTCCTATCTTATTCCTCAGACTCATAAATGAACCTTGCTTTCAGTGTCCAGAGCAAGTGAGAAGGAGCCCTCAAATGAAGCAGTTAGGACTCCTTTGCAGTCAGCTCCAAACTAAATCTCTAAGGAATGTCAAGGTGCTGAGAAACTTGGGAGTAGGTCAGTTTATGTGAGATTTAGGGTCAGTGACTTTAAACCTTGAAAAAGGACCTAATCAACTTAGAGATTTTTCCTTATAGCTGTGCCAGGCAGTGCCAAGTTTGAGGAGAAGTAATCCCTGACTCATTCTTTAGGAAGAAGAAGAGGTGGCGCTACTTGCCTCAGTGTCCTACCCGGACTGTAAACTTGCCCATCAGTACTAGCAGATCATCTTTCTAATGTACCGCCACTGCCCAGCAGAGGGTTCCTTGCCTGCTGTTGGTGCCTATCCAGCTGCTGCTTGTAGCCTTAAGATCAGAGCACTATGTTTGGAAGCTGTGGAGTCCCAGAAAAGACAAGTGAGAATCTGAAGATCTAACAGGAAACATCTTGAGGCTGAAAGCAGCTCAAACCCCTTTTTCCATCTGACATTTGAGAGGTGTAGCAGTGACACATATCTGTTGGCCCTGGCTGTATGTCAAAGGAAAACATGTAAGCGTGGTGTCAAAGACTGTTCTAGTACTAGTTTTGCAGGATACAATAATCTACTAAACTGCATTTCCATCTCTGCAGAACTCAATCGACATAAAGCTTTAGAGTAGATCTGTTGGATAGTGTGACTTCTTGGAATAATACTTGCACTATGGCCTGATATCAGCTTTTCCTCTCTAGCTCTGGTCTACTGAAGACTGCTGTAAAGCTGATCCATGACCAGTTAAGCCCTTCCGCCACAGCCAGTGACTGCCACCCAATGAAGAGATCCAGGAGGCTTTAAACCACTGGCCACCGTAGGTATCTGACAAGGTATTTTTTGTTTTGGTAGAGAGACGCCCTCTTTAAGATTTTTCAGTTGACATAGGTGTTTCCCTCTGATGCATTCCCACTTTTTTCTCTGTAAACACTCCCTTAGCTTCTCTGACTTTGTGGAGTCCCCTAGGTACATGAGCCAACTATTGAATACCTCTACAAGTGAAGGTAACATTTTCCACACATTCAAATCCCTAACTCCAGGCCAAACCCGTGGAGACATCGCACCCTCCAACCTGGGTGAGGCAAAGACAGAGACTCCCTGCATGGATGGAGGTAATGCTCAGATCTGTCTTAATAGGAAGGGTTGTTAAAGGTCTGAGAAATCCTTAAGAGTTAGCATATGCTAAAAATTCAAAAGTAATTGCCTACAGGTCGGGCGGAACCAAGTGTGACATGTAAAGAAAAATTGGGAGTAGGCTAGTAGAATGATATATAAGTATAAATATGGTAATATGTGACATTAGAACCCTATTATGAGCCTGGTTGATGTTCGGTATGCACAGAAAGGTTCTTTGTTAGGTTTTTTTAAACAGCGTAGCTGGTAATCACTTGGCATGGATATCACAACGGGTCCCAGGATGCTTGTTTCCGGTCCAGGGATGACATGTGTCTAAACTGGGGTGGCAAAGTGAGCTAAAGAATGATGATGGATTCAAACCAGATCTGTGACTGGGGGTGAATGTCTGAAAAGTTTCAGTGCTCCGTCCATCATCTCCTTGTGTTTGCAATGGATCTCACAGATTTTGGTATGCCTTTAATTCAATTAAAAACAAAATGGCTGCTGAGTTGAGCGAGATGGTTTCTCAGTATATGTCAAATAAATACGTGAGGAGAAAATAAATGTGTGTTTGTTTCTTAATATAAAGTTATGAAAAATAACACAAGATGGCGGCCCATTTTTGCTGCGCATCATGTGCTACTGTTAATTTCTGAGGAGCACTCTAGTCTTTTAACTTGTGCAAATACCCCTGTGAATCAGGCAATATGCATTTAATGATTTATTCATGGTTGGTACTGACCTCTACTCCAGCCGCAGCAATTAATCCAAGATAACTGGCAATGGTCACAATGTGCCCGTGGTTCATCTCTATCATTTTTGGAAGGAATGCCTTGACAGTCTGCAAAAGAAATGGGTACATCATACTGAAATGTTGAACTTTGGACAGCAAAAATAAACTTGCCATTTAAAAAAAAAGCATTTTGTTGAGTAAACAAACCAGTCAAAATCTACTTCCTGTTCGACTATCATGCTCAGCTCAACACCCTGGCTTTCTAAATGGGAATTGACTGCTCCATCCACCAGTGAGTCAAATCATTGCTGAGGCTGGTTCTGGAGGTCTGGACCTCCAGCACTTACCTAATCTCTGTGACATTCCGTGTCCCTCAAGACTCTATCCTCCCTCCAATGATCTTCAACCTAGAGATGTAGCAGCATCTGGTAACCGCCCTACCCCTTAAGAAAGTCAATATTCATAAGCCCGGCAATGACACAATGCTGGGATATAACTCGACTGAAGAATTGACGTAAGACCATTTAAGCCTCAATATGTATGGCTTACTGCAAGCTGAACTCCAACTGATGGTGCTTGTTGTCATTGTTGACACTAGCTAGCAATTCCAAATACAGAAATAGCTTGGTGATATGAACCTGGATGATCTATACTACTTGTCTACTGTATCAAATCATTGGCCTTGCACATTGATTTCAACCTCAGCTTCGCAATTCATACTTGGCATAAGAGTAAAACTGTCTGCCATCAACTGGCCCTGATTTCCAAAGTGAAGGCATTCCCTGGGAGGGCAATTTCTGAACAGTCATCCAAGCTCCGTATTGTCCCACTTTGAAGGTGGCAATGCGCTACTCGCTGTGATCCCAGAGACCTATCTGACTAATTTGAAGATTGTTCTACATGCAGCATCACACCTCATCAAAAGACAGCGTACCCCCAATACTCAGAAACCTCTATGACTTCCCCTTCTGCCCACATCACATTTAAGATCTGTTGCATAACATACAAAGCAGTACACCATGGCAGCCATTGTACCAGACATCAAAAATCAATATCACCAGATGACTAACCAATGCTACACAAGAGAAGTTGCAGAAGCACTTCCAGACTCACATTCAGAAAAGAGAAAACTTGATCCAGGTAATCTCATGCTATTCAGCAAAGGTATGAAATTGCATATCTGTCTAAATCTGCAAGCACTATCTCTCATCCACGCAGGAAAGACTTATTTCGTAACAACTGATAACCCATCCTTCCACTTAATGATCTAGAAGAGAATGATCTCCTCGCTTTCTTCCACCATCTCTACCACCACTTTTTCCCCCTCCTTCTCTGCCATGCCTCTACCTCTTATAAGATTGTGCTCTTTTGCTATGTAGCTCTGATTGCACTATATAAAACCAGACACTTACACAATTTTAGTACATCTTGTTTTAAGAAAAAAAACGTCTTCCCACCGCCTACCTTTCCTGCGTCCCAATCTCTCACCTTGTGGATCCTTCGACAAATCAACAGAAATGAAAGAAAACGATTGCCTTCTACCAATATATGTCTTCAGTATATTGCCTGTTGGGTATGCAGGGATAGTGCAGTGCAGATCTTTACAAATAGCTTGAGTATTTGCAAATGTGGCAGGCAGTAAATCTCAATTTTCGTTTCTCATAAAGAATAAGCAAGGGCCCCAAATCTGTAAAACCCCACTCCCCCTTCCAGTGAGTCGTGTTATCCAGTGGGAGCATGGTCCATACTTTAGCTAGCCACATAATTTCCACCAGATGATGTTCTTTCTATCACATATTTATTGTTGTTAATTTAATATTGTTGTTAATATCCCAAATGCCTACTGAGTACATCTCCCTCGAACTCTAAACGCCCTAGTCCCACTTCCCATAAAAGGAATATTTGTTAATGTAGGCACGTGTTTTATTCGGAAACCTCAACAGGAAGCAGTTTAAAGTTTTTAAAAAACCTATTTAGGTAAATCATTAAATCATACTGAAGGAAAAATAGAGGTCTAACAGCATCAATTTACTTATGGTAATGTTCAGTCTGGAAACTTTGGAAACTCTCATGCTCTTGGAGAATTATCAGAAGTGAGGCCTTGGACTCATTTAGGAAGAATATTACATCATCAATAAATAAGCTCACTTAATGATCCTCCCCTTCAACCGCTATGTCTTGTATGCCCTTGTTAGCCTTTCTACAGGCCTACAGAGAGTCCATCACCAATATAAAGAGGCAATATCCCTACTTCATGCCCCTTCGGTGTGTCTCCTCAGTTAATTTGCTATTCGCCATTCTGCAACAAGGTCCCTATAAGAGGCGTAGCTTGCCAAGATCCTTTGCCACACATATGACAGACCCCCTCCTGACACTGCGGGATAAGGGGGTGCATGATGGGATAGAGCTGGACAATGAGGATTGGCGAGTAGCAGTGTCCTCCCCTAAAGAGGTGGCTATCCCAGCACGCCTGCAACTGGTTCAGCTTAAGATCCTTCATAGAATCTACATAACGGGGCCCAGGTTAATGCGTATGGGGTGGTTTGACACCGGAGAATGTAGAAGGCGCTGTGGCCTTACCGGAACGTTCATACACACTATTTGGGAATGCACACATATCAGCTCTTACTGGCTCCCGATACACGATACAATCAACGAGGTATTGCGTGTTTGCCTCCATCTGGAGGTGAGGCGATGCCTCCTAAATATCTGGGAGCCCACAGACTTAAACACTTCCCAGACGCAATGGGCCACTCTAGGGTTCATGTTGGTAAAAAGAAACATTGCCCAACTCTGGGGAGCAGCACACTCACCCACATTAGAAGCCTAGGAAAGACACCTTGATTGGTGCATGTTTAGGGAAAAAACAGTATATTTGGCAAGGGGTTGCCCTAAGAAGTGGTCTCGCATTTGGAGCCCGTGGAATACTTATAGAGGAGAGATCTGTACACCACCTCGGAGTATCGAACATGACAACCCTATTTCCCCGTAATGTTCCTCTCTTGTGTAATGACTGTATATACTTCCATCCATATATATTGTAATGTATAAGCTGTCAGGTCCTCTGTATTCTAAACCGATGTCTGTTTAATAAAAAGATTTACAAAAACAAAAAGATCCTTTGACACATATTACAATTTGTCCTTTATTTAATTAGTGCTTTATTAAGCACTTTGTTTCTATGTGGGATCAAAAAACAGTTTGGCAATTAGCAAGAGTGGCACTACTAGTCCTCCAGAAGACCAGCTTTATATATATAAGATGCAGACATTTCCTAGTGTTATCACTGCCCTGCCTATTCTGAACAAATTCTACTTTGTTTGGATTTACAAAGTATAGAAGGACAGCTTCTAATCTTGTTGTTTTGCATTTGGTGACAGTTTTTGCACACAAATAAGTGCTATGTGTCTGGAAGAAGGGTATTACTCTGGTTCATGCCCGTATGGGAATTATTGTTAATTTAGCTTTAACAGTGGAGGAGGGTTGGAAATGAAAAACCTTTGCATGATATTACCTCAGATTTTTTCCTTCTGTTGCAGATCTTGTTTTTGTTGGCCATAGAACTCTGTGTGCTTTATCCCTGTTAACCAGAGGTGAAGGGCTTTTGCTCTCCTTTTTAAATATGGTAAAATTGGCATACACTAAATTGGCGCATTTAATTTACTTATAAGTTCCTAGTATATTGTGCTACCTGTCCTGAGGGCCTGCATGTTAAATGCTACTAGTGGGCTGCAGCACTGATTGTGCCACCCACTGCAATAGCCCTGTGAAGCATGTCTCCAGACCTGCCACTGCAGTTTATAAACTCCAAATTTGACCTGTCAAAATCATCCTTTTGACAGGCCCAATCCTTCCGTTTTAATATCTATAAATCAGTCCTTAGGTATTGGTCATTGCCCAAGGCAGGGTGCATGGTATGTAAAAGTGGAACATGTAGAAATTAATGTTTTACATGTCCTGGCACAGTGAAGAATGACCAAAGTAATTTTCTCTGTTGCAAAATTGGCTCACCCACAGGTAAACACTGGATTATATTGTAACAGCTTTTAATGCTTAATTTCAGTTTGGTGCAGCTAATAAAACTGATTTAAGGGATCCTTTTAATAGTAATATAAGATCCAACTTAATGGTAAATTCAAATTTATATCAGTATTAGGGAAAGAATACTTTTAGAAAGTTTTTTGTTTCTTCGCAAACCAAAATGCCTTTCCGCCAGTGTCCAGTGTCACATGACTGCTGATGGGTCCCCGGTAGTGAGATGCGGACTGCTCCCAGACAGTGGACAAAGGGCATTGGGTGTTGGGAGGTATTTCATTCCTTGGGCAGGGTGGCCTAGGGACTGTGCCCAGTCCCTTTTTGAGATTGTAAGGATGCCTACCCTGTAACTGGCAGATGTAGCTCACACCTGGGCCTGCCTCCGTTTGTCTTCCTACTCAGGCTGGCTCCAACCCCAGTTGAAAAGGGGGCTGCCCCAACTGGGTTAGAAGGCTGTCCTCCTCCCCAAGGCTGGCATTTGGTATAAAAATGGACCCCAGAGACCTCTCCTCAGAACACTCCTGGACCTATGAAGAATCAAAAGAAGGACTGCCCTGCTGTCTAAATCCTAAAGAAAGCCTGGACCTGTTTGCCTTGACCCCCAGAATTGACTCCAAGGGTCAGTTGGCTGACCTCCTGTGTGAGCTACAGAGACACAGCACGTTTCCAGATGCCTTTTCCTGCAACTGCCCAGCTGACCAGTTCTAACTAGATTCACCCTGGACTTTGGTGCTGTCCATTGTTGGAATGAGTCCTAACACCCAAGTTGTGACTCTCAGGGCCTATGGTGTTAGAGTATAAAAAAAAGCAGGGTAAAAAGGCAGGCCTCAAGCAGCGCAGCAGCCCTCTGGGAAACAAGGCAAGCAACAAGCAGCGGGGCAGTCCTCTGGCAGCATCAGGGCAGTCCTCTGAGCAAAAAGGCAGGCATCAAGCAGCAGGGCAGCCCTCTGGGAAACAAGGCAAGCAACAAGCAGCGGGGCAGTCCTCTGGCAGCATCAGGGCAGTCCTCTGAGCAAAAAGGCAGGCATCAAGCAGCGCAGCAGCCCTCTGGGAAACAAGGCAAGCAACAAGCAGCGGGGCAGTCCTCTGGCAGCATCAGGGCAGTCCTCTGAGCAAAAAGGCAGGCATCAAGCAGCAGGGCAGCCCTCTGGGAATCAAGTCAGTCCTTCTTTCTTTTCTGCAGATCCAGGAGTGTGCTGAAGAGGGGCTCAGGGAGTCCAATATTTTTAGCTGGTGCCATTCTTAGAGATGAAGGGATTTTCTAGGCTACCCCCACATCTGATTCTAGAAAGTTCCTCCCTTCCCCTGCCAAGGCTCCAAGACGTCCCGAAGAAGTCTGGATTGAGAAAAGGGTAGTGTCAGGTTACTTTGTGCGTGCTGGAGGCAAGCACTTTGAAATATAAGTGGAGCAGGGAACACCTCTGCCCCAAACCGTACTGGCAAGATGGCCCACCCTGCCCTCATCTAGTCCCGTATTGGTCACTGTCTGGGCCCAATACACATTCAAAATGGGGGAGCCATTAACAGGCCCAGGCAGCTGGAAACTCCTACAAGGCCTTAGAAACGTTTGGTCAGGAAAATGTGAACTTTCTTAAAGTGGCATTTTCAAAATTGTAATCTAAAATCCGACTTAACAATTAACGGGTATTTTAAATTACAATTCAATTGAGTCCAAACATGACATTTCCATCTGCTCCAAATCAAAAGTTAGCACTTCTTATATGTAATATGCATTTAGGTGTTTTTCGCTACCAGGACATGTAAAAATTAAGCCCACATGCCCCACTTTTTAAATACAATGCACCCTACCTATGGGCCTTTTGGGCCTACCTTCAGGAGTGGCATATATGTATTAAAAAGGAAAAATTCCGCCTGGTGAAAGGTTTATTTTGCCAGGCCAAATATGCAGTTTAAAACTGCACTGTAGGCGTCAATAGCAGCCCTGAGACATGTTTTAAAGGGCTACTATAGTGGGTGGCCTAATGAGTGCTGCAGGCCCACTAGTAGCATTTAATGCACTGACCCTGGGTACATGTAGTGTCATATGCTATGGACTTATAAGTAAATTGAATGTGCCAATCAGGTGTCCGCCAATTTTACCATATGTTAGGGAGCCAGCACAAGCACTTTATCACTGATTAGCAATAGTAAAGTGTACAGAGAACTAAACCAACAAAAATTAATTCAGAAAACAGGAGGGGTGAAGGCAGAAAGTTTGGGTGTGACCGTGGAGACAGGGCCACGTTTCTGTTGAACGAGAATTGCGTTAATATTGTGGTGTGCTGAAATAATAAGTACCACAAGACAAGTTGGAAAGCTTAAATGATTCACCTGTAGGTTGTTTTTGGGCAATACAATGGAAGCATTTACTTCTGACCCTATCTGGCGTCTAGTTAGCAGTTTGAGAAAGTGAGTTGATTACTTATCCGTGTTTTGTTCAGTAGATACGTGCTGGTTGTGCGCGTCCATGTGACGCAGCGTAACATTTCGAATCCTTATATCATAATTTTAAATATTCTGATTGGCTGCTTCAATCTCAGCGTTTGATGGAGAGCGCCATTGCTAGAAACTGAGGGCCTCATGTATGAGAAGTGACGCATCGCTGCGTGAAAGCAGCGATGCGTCACTTCTCAGTGCACCCTCCTTGCGACATGATGGATGCGTCATATTTACTGTATGACGCATCATGTCGCAAGGAGTTACAGTTACGTCAGTATTTCTGACGTATCTGTAGGCACAAAAGTGATGCATTGCTGGAGTGTGTCACAAAAGTGACGTAGCTCCAGCAATGTGTCCTTTCACATGGGGCAAGCCCCATGTGAAAGGGCCTGCGTCAGTCTTACGCCTGCTGGGAGGCAGGCTTAAGATATTGACGCATTTGCACCCTAGAAGTTGCGCAGTAAAATCTCGTAGATTTCACTGCATCACTTCTACGATGCTTACTTACGTGGGAACGCCCCCCTGCATACATTATACCCGACGCAGGTATAATGTGGCGCAGGGGTTTACAAAGTGATGCATCTACCTAGATGCGACACTTTGTAAATATGGTGCAACAAGGTCCAATTTTTACGCCGCTGGTGCGTCACAAAAAGTGACGCACCAGCGGCGCAAAAGTGACGCAAGAGCTCATAAATGAGCCCCTGAAAACTTCCATGATATATGTGTTAGTTAGTGAAGGACTGCTATACTGAACAGACACCGTTATTATTTGTTGTGTTACCATAAACGACTGACATATACAAGCCCCTCATGTATAGATAGATGAGCAGGCGTCTTGCCTCCAGAGCCAGTGGCACCGCCAGCTCAGAGAATTAACATCTTGACTTACAACAATGCTTCTATTTTCCTTTTTTTCACTTTTATGCAGCTGCTTTGGCTTATTTTGTGTCGTCTAACTCGTATATATGATGACAGTTATATTGTATAATTTGTGCACGTATTTACAATGTCTCCTAAAGCAGTGGCGGCTGGTGACATTTGAAAGTGGTGAGGCGTAAAATTATCACAGTACTGCACCGAGGCAAGCGAGCGTAGCGAGCGAGCCTAAACAACCTACGGGGGGTTCAGGGGTCCTCCCCCGAGAAAATTTTGAAAAGATTGTGAATAAATGTAGCATTTTTAAGCAAATATGAGGAAGCAGGAAGGTTAATAATGCAATACACCCAGCTTATTACATTATCTAACCAATGCATTTGTATGTTAAACTGGTACCAATAAGGCAACATCTTTGCAGAGACTGTTAGTATGTAAAAATGTCAAAAGAATAAAGTATTAGATAATATACT
Source organism: Triturus cristatus (assembly GCF_964204655.1). NCBI lineage: Eukaryota > Metazoa > Chordata > Amphibia > Caudata > Salamandridae > Triturus > Triturus cristatus. The sequence goes on from NC_140590.1 coordinate 1,584,438,646, forward strand.
TCATTACGCTGCAGACTTTTTTTTGCTCCATAATTTCGTTAACATTGCGGCGTAATTTTTTCCTCCACTGCTGCATAATTCCAGGGCCCAAAGCAGGTAGCACACTACTGCTGAAACAAGGCCAATAGAGGTCCCAAAGGGTGAGGTGGACTGGCCTCAATGGTCCTGTGACCTCAGTGACGGAGTCACTGCCGCTCTAGGATGTGCTGCTTAATAGGCCTGCCCGCAAGACAGGAGGCGAACTTCGGAATGGATTGTGGTGGACAGGCCTTCAAGGTTAACCCACACTTGCCTCCGCTAGGGTCTAGGATCCACCTGCAGGTGCTAAGACACCAGGGCTTCTAAGGTCTAGCAAGGCCTTATAGCATGGGAATGTGCTCCCTCAGGAGAGTGGTCTGGTGGACTGGTCATGAAGGCTGAAACTGGTTCGCCAGTTCCAAATTAAGCAGCTCTGGCAGTAGTGCCACATCCTCTCCCACACTGAACACGTTACTGCCCCACTGAGAAAAACTTACACTTCCTTCAGCTCAGCTACAACCCAATTGTGCCCCGCTATAAACACCTGGATGCGACTCAATTCAAATTATGCACTAGACGACAGTAATATGGTACCGGGAAAAAAAAGTAACAACATCCTGGAAAAAGCAAACACTCAAAAGGGAATGCAAAATTAGGTAAAGTATGTGAAATGCAAGCAGGTACAATAAACAACATGGTTACCTTAAAGCTTTTACACTCATTCAGAAATCACTGAGTGATTTTGCCTGAAAAGTCAAGGACATGGCTACAGGGCCTAGAAGGTACCAGTTTGTGTCCATTGCGTATATCCTTACAAAACGTAAGAAGTATGGTTTAAAAAGACCACTTCCATGAACACATAGGTGCGGTACACATTTTGTTTTCCAATCCACCCATCAACCAGGTATTGCAGTACAGTACCTCTAGGAATGAAATGAAATCTCTTTGTTTTTTAAATCCACTTCCCATCTCGATGCATCCTTTGTTCTTTGAAATGTCTCAAACTAAATCACTCACACCGATCCTTCCAGAGCGGCTATATAAATGCTTTAAACATAATGAATAATGCAGGTATACAATGCAAAATTTTCCTACGGTGCCAGCAGTTGCAGATTGATTAAAGCTCGTAACAATCGGCGTTTATTCTTGGACAGGTGAACCATACATGTAGTGCATTTTAATCTGCAAAAATGACTTTCGACTTTGGATTTCATTAGGGTATTCATTATAGTTTAATGTAACTGTATTGCTCTTTAGATTCCCACTAATATGTTTCTGGTACAATACACTCATATCTGAACATTGTGATGGTCTGAGGAAACCATGTCTTGTCTGTTTTATTATGTGGCAAAATCTATCGCCAGAGGCCTGAATCTAGTCTCCCTGTGCACTGTCTGTTGATGAAGCCGAAGCCGGCTTATGAGTTAATAATCACGTGCAAAACTATGTTTTTCAAACGATTTCTTTACTATTTGTAAAAAACAAACTAGCGGTGCTGTTGTTTTCTTAGTGAATTTCCTAGCTTACATCCGGATGCATTTCGGGTGACAAAGTACCTTTGCCGGGGTGGTAGGGAGGAAGAGGGCAGGAGTTTAGCTGAAACAGAACAAATTAATTGCAAAACAATTATGGCATAAAAAACGAAAATTAAATGAAAGAGAAAAACGAAATAAAGTACTAGCAGCATCTCTCCTGTCTTATCCAGTACCACACAAATCACATCGTACATGAACACGCCCAGAATCTTATGTCTATACACCTATCATCATACTATAGTACACCCACCACAATATGCCAACATATACAAGTGCTCATAGAATCCTTGCAAGGCCCATCTGGCACCAACCCAGATGAGATCACCGTCTTCTCGGCATCAAAAAATCACCAATTGCTTCTCACTCCATAAGGGAGACAACGCTCACTCAGTCAGGAATACGTGTGATATCAACAAGAAGCTTTACTCCATAGCAAGATACGTTTCGCCCATCACTTGCCTTGATCACATGATTTACACATCCAATCGCTGTGTCTTAAAACAAAATTATGTACGAGAGTGTAAAAACATACTAAGGCATTCTTACACCGTGCATAATGAAAATACAGACACATATACAAAATTGTATAAGGATAACTCATCGTTTCACATGTTGAATATTTACTTTACAGTCCATATATAATACAGTATAAACCCAAATTAGTCATGGTATGTCTATTTTATGCTCATCTGCCCAACTGGCATTACACTCCCCGAAACGCCTCTCCCGCATTGCGATAAGCTAATGACTGGAGAAAATAGCACTGTGTCTGGATAATAATCACATACTCGAATCATGAAGGCGCAATGGTTACTACTAGTCAAATCCCAACCGATGCAAGAGTAGAAAGAACTGTATGTTTACTTTCCCGCCTCAGTGCATTATGATAGCCGAGGAGGGGGGTGGGTGGGGGTTTAAAATGATAAAACTTACCAGGCATCTCCTCCAGTCCCGAGTTGCATCACATACCCTCTGCAACGTGGTGGACCGCCGTGGACGAAACTTCTCCCAGCTCTTTCTTTTGCCGCTCAACAGGAAATACCAATCAGGAGACTGGATGCGACGGGGGGCTGGGCGGCTGGCATTTGATAGGCCATGGGGCGACTTTACGAAAAACACGTCACCGCCCGAGCAGGAGCCTATCTCCAGACTCCTGCACTACACTAGGCATGCGCAGCATGCCTAATGCTTTGTTAATGTGAGTGAGGGGCTTTGCTCCTCTCTCACATGCGCAGACAGTCCATCTTCTAGACTCCTGCTATCGGCTGCGTGCGCAGTGCCACTGCCTTGACACATGCGCACTTTCACCCCTGAAGCACAGGCCGGCCCGGAAATGTAAACAGACGAATTGTAAAAGCTGTCAATTCGTCTGCTTACATTCCTGTTGGCCGAACTGCTGTAGGGCGCCGAACTGCTTGTAGGGCGCTGCCCCAACGCCCCTAATGGACCATCCGCCACTGTAAGCGCTGGTCACAAAGAGCGGCTTTGGCATTTATTTTAAAATCTAGAATTTGTGGTTTAACATGTGCCCGGGTCTGCTACATAACAGGATTACATTGATTCCCAATCCTCTTAATTTGCTCGGTTTTTAACTGCGTTTTCCTTTATCCATGTGCTGAAATCAGAATTACCCAGATTTTAACCCTGTTGAACTAAGTCTTTCTTGCAGACAGGCTTATATAAAGGAATTCCCTCCGGATAATTAGCTTAAAATTAAAGCTGGTTTATGAACCCTGTATGAGATGCATAAACAACCTTTCCCTTCAGTTTCTTGTGTATTTCTGCACTAGTCAAGGCTGGTGTGTGAGTCACATGCGTTCATTTTATAGAACTGTTTGTTCTTCTTGGTTCAATCCCGCCTTCATGACAACCCTTGGAACAATGCCCACAGGCATGGAGAGCTTCGCTGTCTCATTAGCTAAACATGGGGTTTTAGGTCTGGCCAACAGGCAGCGGCAACGGTGTGTTGGTGACCTATTGTTTCCAATACGTTACCTGTACATGGACCCGGATTTACTGGGGCAGATTTACAAGAAAGTGCTGCAGCGTGGCACCGCAAGCCCTTTGGCTGCGCCACGCTGCGGCACTTTCAAAGCACAGGAATGCGACATATTTACAATAATATGTCACATTCCTGTGCTCTCCCATGCGCTGGCGCACAAACAGCTGTCATGCGCCGGCACCCTTGCACCATGGTGCAAGGATGTCTGAGTCATGGGGAGATTGTTTTTGTGCAGGAAGGGGCACCTTCCTGCACAAAAACAATCACTACAGGCATTTTCCTCTTTCAATGCGTGCTGTCGAATGCAGCACGCATTGAAAGAGGAATAAAACAAGGACAAATGAAAGCATTTCTCCTTGCTACGCCACCCCTAGGGTGGCATGGCATTCTGACACATTTCCAGGTTTACGATTCCTCATAAATCAGGAAATGTGTCTGGTTCCATGGGTGTTTGGGTGTTGCGTGGGAACACACACAGCAACCCCCATGGAACTTCCCTTTCACGCAAAGTGTTGCGTGTAAAGGGGCCGTATTTACAAGGACAGGAAAAGTCCCTCAGGGTGGCTTTTCCTGTCCTTGTAAATATGGGGCAGTGAAATATTCCACCGGTGTGTCACGAAAAGTGACGTACTGGTGGCACAAGGGCCTTGTATATCTGCCCCACTATAAGTGGTGCATGCTGTTTACTATACTGAGCAAAAGGTGTTTTGTTCTAGAAAGGTGAAGCTTTCATGGCGCAGAACCCAGGGGCTCATTTACAAGCCTTGTGCGCCACCGGGATGTCACTTTTTGTGATGTTACGGTTGCGCACAGGGTTTAGCCATATCTACAAGGCCACGTAAAGCCACCCTGGTCGGCTTTTCATGGTCTTGTAGATATGGAGTGAGTGAGGCAATGCATCACAAGTCGCTGTGTTGCCTCACACTATGATGGGGAGGCATTACATGGGCATTGCGGTGGGTGTTCCCACGTACCACCCATGGCATTTGACACATTCCCAAATTAACAACCTTCTGTAAGCCTGGGAATGCGTCAAAAGCTCACACCTTCACAGGGGAGGTGTAGGGGATGCACAGCGAGGAGAAATAACATTATTTCTCCTCGTTTATTTTTCTTTCTATGTGTGCTGCATTCAGCTGCACACATAGAATGAGGAAATTGCCTCCATTGATTGTTTTTATGAAGGAAGGTGTCCCTTTTTGCACAAAAACAGTCATCTTGACAACACAGAAACTCTTGCATCATGGTGCAAGAGTGCCTGCGTTGGTGCAAGCAAAAGACACACAACTGATGGACGGAATGCATAACAAATCAAAACATTCTCCCCCAGTGAAGAGATCTGGGTTTAATCCATCGTTATTTTGCTCACCACGCCACCCCAGTTCAGACATGGCCATGTGAAAATCAGTCTTGACCCTGTGCCTCATGGGAACAGTCCAGCCCGAACTGTCAAGCCAGGACCTCCCTGGACAGGAAACAAGCATCCTAGGACCGGTTACGGGATTTCACCCCTCTTCAACCAGGATAGCTTGAATCCAGTGGCACAGTGAGCCCGGGACCTACGTCTAGGCATACCCGTTGGTGCAAGGCAGCCCTTTGAGCACCAGCGCAGGGAGAACTGACAGGAATGTACCGTATCGTATAGATACAGCACATTCCTGCCCTTTTCTTTTGATGTAGGGCAACGCAACAGGAAAGCTTGTGGCGCTTCCCCATGCCCAAAAGTTGTAAATGAGGCCCCCATTTGTGCTACGAGGGCGGTACTGGCGCATATAAATACAAACACCAATAGGCTTGAATGCAAAATCTGACCAACTATAATAGACAGACCCGGATTTGCGTAAAAAAATAACTACTTGTAGCAGGCACAAACAAGGGGAGGATGAGTTAATTTCTCTAAAATACTGATACTTTGCATGTGTGGTGCTGTGCATAGCACACATGCAATGCCTGGGTATATTTTCAGTTTTTCTACTCAGTAATTTGCTACTATAAAGGTAAACCTCCAGTACAAACCCTATGCTAGACAGAGCACGCTCACTTCTGTCCCATGTCATACAAGGTAGCCTTTTTTGAAGGCCAGCGTGGGGAATGCCACCTGCAACAGTCCAGTCTGAGCAGATATGACAGTTGGTTATGCTTGCCCCCTTGTAAAAAGCAGAGCAGCACATTTATATTTCGTGCTACAATGTTTTACAAATTAGTAAATATGAGGCCTGAGCCTTGGGAGAAGGGGCAGGGAGAAGTTCTTTGGATTCTGGAGTTTGGGTTCTATTGTTAGGGAGCAGAGGTTGGAGAGGGGCAGATGTAGGGTTCATTGAATTGAAGATGAATGGGTTAGTGAATAAATGTACTTATAACGTGCTGCATGCCTCCTGGGTTGCAGCAGAACACGAAGATGACCTGAAGGCGCAGACATAATCTACTGACAATTCATCTTTTTTTAATGTGTGTGCAGCACTACTATCTTCCAGAGGATAACACGAGTACTTACAGTGCACTGCAGCTAACAGTTCTTGAGCTTGACAGTTTTGCTCACACCATGTTGAGTCAACATTAAGGTGCCTCCACCCTAGCCATGCCCGGACATGGAAAGTTTTTACAAGATAGGTTTTGAAAGGTACAGCAGAAAATGTTGAGTAGATAATATCTCTTTCTACTTAGTGGGAGTGGTGACAGGTGAGTGGCACTGGAAAAATGAGACTTGGCTCTGGAACAGGGCTCTGTAACATAACTTGTGCTTTTAAAGAGCACATTCACCACAGGCCTCTTTTTAGGTCTGGTGTTAGCCAAGGCCTTTTGATTTTACTTAAATTTTACGTATAATGTTAAACTTTATAGGATTAGCCTGTTTCCAGTTTCTGTTTTCGAGTGTGTTTTGTGTGTGTGTTTTACAATGTTTTCAACAAGTTTAAACTTAAGTAGTTATCAGTGTGTATTTTATTTCGTGCTGCAAAAAAATACAGGTGGGGACATTTGTCCAGTGCTTGTAAGGAATTAGGCTTTTATTTTCCTCCTTCCCTCTTTCATTCACATTGTCAAATCTTCCTTCTTTCTTTCCTGTTCCTAATTCCCTTCTCTTTACCTTTCCCTTGACTTTGTTTTTACAAGTAACTTTTCATTCTTTCCCACCCCTGCCTGCCTGTCCCATTTCTCAGCACTCAAGCTCTCCTTTCCAGGCTCATGGTTTGGCTTAGAACCCACCAGGCACTACACAACAATCACCAGTGAACAGTGAGCGAATCCATAGAAGGAGAGCCATGCTTCCAAAATAGAGGTGGAACTAGTTCTAAGGTGTTCTTGGACCTTGAGTGTAATCAAAAGGGCCTAGTAAGTCACTTACCATGGGCGGTGTGCGTTGTAACAGGAGGATCTATCACAGCAGCGTGCTTAGAGGTTAGGCCTGCACCAAATACTGCTTTGATTCTAGAAGGCATCAAAGCAGTAAACATAAATCACAATGCATTGTTTTCCAGTTTCTACAAAAAATCTGCTATTCCTCACAGTGGTGGTTTATCGGTTATAATTGGTTGTAATTGAAAATCAGAAACCCAATGTATAATATACATACTTATAAGGGCTTTCAGCCAGCCCTCTTCGCCCTTTGGTTTGTTATTGTGTCATTCACATTTTACTTCCACCCACTACAGCATAGAGCATGGGGCAGTGGGTCAGCCCACTTCAGGCATTGGCTAAGTTCACTATGAATAACGGCCTTCGTAAGGAGTTGTCTCATAAAATATTAGACCAAAAATATTGCCAGAGCAATATCGAGGACAATATCTACGTACATGCTTTGGCCCATATTTATCAAGGTTTTGCGTCGCCCTTGCACCACACAAAAGGATGCAATTATGACACAAAACATAAATGAGATTTATCAAGCCAAACAAGACTACCTTGTGTGCCCTGCATGGCTCGATAAATCTAGGGTAACAAGCATTACACTGCAGCAGGGAGGTGTGCAATGAGTGAAGCTTGGGTGTTCCCACGCATCCACCAACGCTTTATGAACCATCGCAGATTTACCAACATTGGTAGACCTGGGAATGCGTCGGAATTCTATGCCTCCCCACAAGAGATGCAAAGAGGAGAAATATATTTATTTCTCCTAGTTTTTTCCTCTTTCTATGTGTGCTGCATTGTGAAACACATGTAGAAAAATGAAAATTCCGCTTAGGATTGCTTTGTGCAGGAAGGGACATCCTGCCTGCTTTGTCGCCAGCCAGAGCAGGCAGAGAGCAGGAATGCGCTGCATAATTTTAACTGGGGCACATTCCTGCCGTCTAATTTTCACGTAGCACAGCGCAACAAGGGGGCTTGCTGCATTGCTTTGTGTGAAATATTGATAAAGACAAAATATTGACTACATAAAATACAGAAGGCCAAACTACTGTCACAAAATAGGTAAGTATTTTGAATTTGAAATATTAAAGAGTATATCAACTCTAAAAAATATATTACATTTTAAAATTACATTTAATCACTATATATATATATATATATATATATAGTCAGGTGGATCAAGTATTGGCTGAAGCTGGGTGAATTGTGATTGGTTAGTAGTATGTAGGACCAGAGAGGGATCACTTTGGAAGCTTTCAAAGTAGTGGACTAACTGAGTTTGCACGCTGGCCACGTCCAAGATCAGGCGGGTCAGGCATTGTGACATTGCATGCTCGTGAATGGCTTTCACCATGGAGGACCAGAGACGGAACATCCTTCGAATATGCTAAACAGTGTCATGGAAAAGAGATGATTTGATTGGCCTAGAAGCGGTTTAAATAGAAGGAGGTCGTGGCTCATGGTGGGATTTATCGAAACAGCTGGGAGAGAAGGCGCGCTGGATTTGAATGCGCTACTAGTCAGGTGAGAACAGAGAACGGGAGGTCTGCTGTGTTTGGGGCAGCGCTGGAACTGCTTGACGGGAGAGACGGGTTTATTCCTTAAACACGGCAAAGTACGATTGTTTTGGTTAATATATCTTTCAGAAGGGAAGCAAACTGGTGGGGGCGATTAGTAACAGGATTTTAGGAGGGGGGGTTCAAACAAAAACATAATGTTAACAGCTATGATTGGAGATAGCGCTTGATGAGTAGTGGCGTGGGATATTAATATATAAATCAAACTTGACTACACATTTGCATATATATTTTTTGCATTATGGAGGGGTGCTGGTACTGTGTTTAGCCCACCTGGGTAGACAGCTACTTTGGGGCAACTCACCCAATTGAAATGGGCTTGGGACATGAATGTGTCTGTTAATTTCTATCGCACACAAAGACATATATATTTATTGTTTTGTAGAAAACTTCCTCATTAATGGGATGGGTGGAACAGGAAATTCGGAGCAGATTATCAATACATAATTTGGAGGTATGTTTTCAGTATCAGTAATTTTAAGGGTACTGGTTACTGGCGCTTGGGAGGTGGATTAGTGAATTGGATCAGACTGGCTCATTGACATTTAAGGAGGGGAGTGATGGGAGACTATTAATATATTCGACTTTGGGAGATGGAATTGAAGGGTTCTGACTAACTGCAATTATAATAAATTTGTATTAAGACTTTTAAGACATATTTGTATGTGTTCTGATCAACTGTGATTATAATGAATTGTATTAAGATGGGATGTGAAAGCATGATATGTTCTCACGAGGCAGTCATGGGCACCAGGTACACAGTATAGAATTATTGTTATGTTGGTACAAAGGAATTTTGTACCGTTGTAACCAGGGAGGATTCAAGGACTGGATATAGGCAGGCATTACTGTTTAAGAATTGAGTTAATGTAATTATTTTGAGGACACTGATGAATTCTTGTTTTTGAAAAAGGGGGACACCAGTAATTTGTTCATTGATGTATTGTGTTTTCTTTTAATTTACAGCCCTGATGATGTCCAAGTGTGGAGGAAAAGCGTTGGCTGATTGATTTGTTTCTATATTGCTGTGGATCTAACAATTTGAAAGGTTTTTTAAATAAATCACAGAGTTTGAAATTCATCAAAGACTGCCTATGAACCTTTTTTTTTGCACAAAACCATTACTTGAATAATAGATTTGTGAACATTGTGAACTGAGGCGCTCCTTTCAAGAAAGGTTATGAATTCAATCAAACTAATTTGACTCTGAAAAATTAAAATTAAAATACATACTTTAAATAACTTTTAAACTTCAATCATAAAAATATTTTCTTTAAAAATCACATAAAATTAGACTTTTAGGGGTAAAATATGTTATTCCCACTCCAAAGTAAGCAACAGCGGGGAGAGTGTTGGACTTTGGAAAGGGGTCAGGTTGGACTTTGAGATTGTAATATTTACTATCCCTGCTCTAAAATAAGCAATAGTAGTGAAAGCATTGGCCTTGGGGGAGAGATTTACTATTCCAACTCCAATTTACGCGAAAAATAGAGAAGGTGTTGGATTTTGGAATCATCAGCTTTACTATTCCCACTCTAACATGAGCAACGCAAGGGTGGTGGGCTATAGAGGTGTCTGATTTACTATTCCCACACCAACAAGAGCAACAGTAGGGAAAGTGTTGGTCTTTGCAGGGGTCAGATCTGCTATTCCCATTTTAACCTGAGCAACAATAGAGAAAGTGACTTTTGGAGTGGTTAGATTTACTATTCCCACTCCAACGAAAGCAACAGACGAGAAAGGGTTTGACTTTGAAGGGGTTATATTTACTATTCCCATACCATTGTAGGCAGGGGTAGGGAAAGTGTTGGTCATCGGAAGGCTCAGATTCACTATTTTCAGTCCTAAATTAAAATGAAATACATAAAGAATTAACATAACGTGTATTTTAACAAATATATAAAAAATCTAAATTGTGTTTGGTTTAAATTATAAAATGTATCAAATAATATGGATTAAAATTAATACATGAACAATTAGCAATATTATTTTTTTAACATATTTAACAATTAAAACATCTCTCTCTCTCTCTCTCTCTCTCTCTCTCTCTCTCTCTCTCTCTCTCTCTCTATATATATATATATATATATATATATATATAGCTCCAGTCACGAAGAAGGCACGCACTCGAGGATGCTGAAATAGGGCTTCTTTATTGTCTCGGGTCTCCCTCCACCCCGCAGCTAAAGAGAGATGCGTTTCGGCTTCGCAGAAGCCTTTATCAATCTAATTGGCGCCATGCAAATGTAAGTATTTATAGACCTTCCCATTAAGGCAACACTAAACATAAAAAAAATACTATTATGTATATGACTTTGCATTAATACACACCCTATAGCATGATATAAACGCAAAACATATATATGTAAACAGACACTTCCAATCTGCTATCCGAAAAATCCAACAAAAACCAATGATAATCAAACTTGTAAAACATTATGGGCCTCATGTAGGTAGCCAAATACCAGTCGGTAACGGCCGAAATTCGGTAAATATCCCGTTACCGACCGGTATTTAGGCATTTGCGATGTAGGTGGCTGATTTCTGGATTCGGTATTTACCGAATCGGAATTTAAGAAATCGGTAAAATACCGATTCGGTAAATACCGAATCCAGAAATGCTATGTAGGGGGCACTCAAGTGAGTGCATCATTGGTGTCTGGATTCGTTATTTACCACCAACTACAAGTTGATGGTGAATGACGAATACCGTTCAAAAAGCACTTTCGTGCCATTTGAAAAGTGCCATGTGGCAAAGATACATGTCCTTAGGGCATGTATGTGCGCCACATGTGCACACATGCACGAATCAGGGGTGCAACAGGGTGTCAATGTGACACCCTGCCACCCATGTATTGCCTCCCCTATTACCGATTCGGTATTTACCGAATCGGTAATGGTAACTGGCTTCCCATTCATCCCTATGGGTCTCCAAGCCCATAGGAATGAATGGGAAGGGATGCATTATTACCGATTCGGTAAATACCGATTCTTAAATACCGATATTTACCGAATCGGTAATAATTACCGATTGTTTACCTACATTACATTTACCGATTCATAAATACCGAATCGGTAAAATTTGGTATTTAAGAATCGGTAAATGTAATTTACCTACATATGGCCCTATATGCGTTAATTAAAAAATCTATATTATTAAAATGTTAATTAATATATAAAACAAACTATAAAATACAATTCATTAATATAAAATTACTGAAAATAATAAAAACAATTACAATATCCATAATTTAATTAACCAGTTTCCAAAAACAACAATTAGTTGCCATTTTATGGATAAATATATATTAAATACTTTACAAATAAAATAAAGTAAATAATTAGTAACTATGGCATTGTGCGATTTTCGAGGCCAAAAAATATTTGTGCTTTTTGCCAATGAGTTTTATATTGTTAGGCTCCTGGTAGCTTTCTCCACAAATAAAGATTAACAAAATCCATGGCAATACAAACAAGCACTTGAAGCGTCAATAGGTCTCACCTTTATAATTTGAGTGTTGAGCTGTTGGCTTTGCCAATATTTGACCGTAAAGCATTGTTAAAAAAAGTACAAGGAAAAGCAAATACCTCTTATGGTATCTCAAAACAGTACATTGAATTCAATAGAGGAGGGGAAAGGAGTTGGCCTAACGGCTAGGGCGGTCGACCTCGAATCTGGGGAACTGGGTTTGAGTCTCGGCAATGACGCTGAACATCTTGTGATTCTGGGGAAATCACTTGATCTCCCTGTGCCTAACAAAAATGAATGTGTCCTCATGTAACACAACTGGTGCTATGTAAAGCGCTCTGATGCCCGATACCTTTGGGTCAAGTTTGCGCTATATAAAACTCCGTAAAAAAATATATATATATATTTTTAATCTTTATAACTGGCATGGTTTCTTTTTCAAATATATTTTTACTCAGGAAGCACCCAACATAATTTAAAAAAGAATAAGGATTGCCTGAATGTAAAAGGAAACACTTGTCCAGGCCTAATTTGCTTTTCACAGAATTCAGCCATTTGCTCCTCTGCAGTGGCCCAGGGAGAGAAGCTTTTTGGGTCACCAACAGAAGTGTCATGCTAAGTAAACCTTCTGCCCCAGTTGCCAGCTGAGTGAGTGCAGCTAATGGTTATCCCCCAGCACCTATAGAAGCCTTTACGTGCCAAATTGTGTGTTTTCATTCAATGTGTTGAAAGTAACAGACACAGCTTAAAGCTTGCTTCTCTGCCATATCCTAGCAAAAACGATTGCTATGGCTGTGCTTTTACAGAACGACTTGGAAGGCGTGGGGAGCAACACAATGCAAATTAGATGTTTGAGGAGTGAAACAGCAAACAAGGGAGAACTAGAAAACACATGCGCTCTCATGGAGTGCTGAAGGAAAAAAGAAAACAGTGGAAGTATACTAGCCAAACAATGCAGGGGATCTCAAAGAGGCTATGCTCCATGGGAGGAAAGACAACAACAAGAGGAAGGCAAGCTATTGAATAAGAAACAATCAAATAAGAGTGAGCATAAAGTCAACCATTGGTAAATAATGTGCAGGCTGTAAGCTCACTGTTGGCTCACAACAGGTTTTTTGCAACTTGACAGCTTATGCTATCTGGTAGACTCGACCTAAAAAGCAATGGCAAAGCGAGAAAGCTGGCAACCAACACCAGACACTGGCTTTACCAGTGCTTGTTTGGGTTTGATGTAAGCCAAGACCTTTTGATTTCATTAAAAGTATGTATAAAATATATTGCTTATTGGGTCTTTCAGCCAGCCCTTTTAATCCATTGGTCTGTTATTGTATCATTCACATTTTCTTTTGCCGATTACACAAAACAGCTTTGGGCAGGCTACTTAATTCATTGGCTAACTTTTCTGTGATTGGCAGCATTCTGCCTTTCAGCAGGAGCTCATCTGCACAGAAGGTACTTCTCATCGGTGCCTGGGACTTCTATGGCATTGTGTGATTTTTTTAGACCAAAAAATATTTTTGCTTTAAACATTTTCTCTTTTTTATTGGCAAGGGTTTGGCAGCCTCACCAACAATAAAGATTTAAAACTACATGCCAGAACTAAACAAGCATTAAAAAAGGCTGGCAATCAACCCTAGACCTAATAGCTTTGCTAATGCTTGTCGGTAAATTATATTGATTTGAAATTACCTATCGAAGGCTTCAGGGCACCTCCCTATTTTCAGAGACATTCTGCTCCAAATGTGCATTTGCGACCATTGAGATGCTTTTTCCTATGTATTAATATCTGTTTAGGGGTTGGAAAGGTTTTTCCACACCAAAAATGTGAATGTGAATTGCTACTGATCTGATATCTGGACTAGAGGTTTGTTGTCTGCATCTGTTTTAAAAACCAAAACGGTTTCTAGTGTATCAATGTTTTGTCACTAAAAACCGGTCGCAAAACATTGATATCTTACCAACACCTCACAAGAGGTAATAATGCATTTGGGAATGAGAAGGGGTCCTACAGGGACACCTCCCCCTTTGTAATGTAAAGAAAACATTTGTTGAAGAGTATTCAGTGCCCCACGAGACCACTGCCAACTATTAAACAAACAAAAAAAAGGTCAACTTTTCCTTCTAAATACAGTCGTGTTTCCTTCAAGGAAATTGGGCTGGTTAAAAAAATGTTTTACTTTCTTGAAATGCAAACACATACCTGAGGGTCTACTGGCTCTGGCAAGACACTATCCTTGTGACAGCATCAAACTCTGGTGAGTTGCAACCTACCTCATTAATATTCATGAGGTAAATAAGATCGCGACCTACTACGATTTGGATTTTAAGAAGCAACCTATTAGTACACAGCTTGGCTCCAGCAAATCTTTACTGGTCACATAAATTCTGGTTGAAATTTGGGACCAGTATTTTGTGACCAGCTATTCGTAGATCTGGCCCTGAGTTGTTTGGGGACATTTAACAAGCAACAGAAACTGCAGGTCCCTTGAGTTAGATGTCCAAAGGTTCTATCTTGCACTACCATTTTTAAAAGGTATATTTCAAAAAGATGAAGGGCCGTGTGTATCAAATAAACATTTTGCGATTATCAAAATGCTATGTATGTAAGGAATTGCCAAAGATTTAGCAATTCGTTAATATTACCTAATAGCGATTTGGTGAATAGCGAATCTCTATTAGGTAATATTACTCCATTTGTTCCTATGGGCCGAAAGGCCCAGATGAGCAAATGATTTTGCATTAGCTAATTTGTGATTATCTAATTGGTAATCGCAAATTAGGTAAAGCAAAGCTAAGGGTGCCCGGGGGCCTAAGGGCCCCCATGAAGAACCCCCCAAAAAATGAATGTGCACATGTGCGCTACATGGCACTTATGCGGTTTACAAATGCTTCATACATGTGCTAAGGGAATCGCAATTTGTAGTTGCAATTTTAGGTAATCACAATTTTTGCGATGGCCTAAAATTGCGGCTACAAAGTCTTTCATACATCATTAAAGGCTATTTTGCATTCGCAAACGGCTGATTATACCGAATCGCACCGTTTGCGAATGCAAAAAACGTTCATATATGTGGCCCGAAATAATTTGTATAGCCTGATACGTTTAGCAACTCTTATTTTTGAGGCGGTGACGATCGTGTTTTTGAATTCATCGAACGAGTCCGTTTGTTATGTGAATTTCCAGAAACAGATGGCAGAGCATGCAATGTCTGCGAAGACCGGAAGTGCAGAGCAGACCGGTCCATGATGGAACGCCTCGCGCCGCTTGAGCTGCTCAGCGGGCCAGTTACTCTAACCGTATTACAGAAATGCCCCATCATTCTGAGCCAAGTTATTTGTTATTGACTTTCCATCGTCTTCCAATTCTTCCCTCTTCTCTGGTAAGTTACCTTTTAATTGGCTAATGGAAGCACCGTTTGTCTTGCAGTCAGAGCAGTAAACATTTACAGCATTGCCTTGATCCAAAATTGAAAGCTACTGTGGGCTGCATAACAATGAGGGCTGTCGCGTTTGCTCTTGAAAATCTTTTTTCTGGGCTCACATGTTCTCTCTCTCTCTCGTACCCCTATGAACTGTGCTCTTTGGGTGTTCCTAAATGGGAAGTTTGCCAAAAGCGGGCGCAAATTAAGTTCACCCCAATAAAACTTGTAGTTGTGTACTGGGCTGGACTGGGGAACCAAAAGCAGCCCTGGAAAAAGCTCAAATCAGCCACACTCCCTTAGTCTTCCATCTCTCTCTTCCATCCATCCATCCATCCATCCATCCATCCATCCATCCATCCATCCATCCATCCATCCATCCATCCATCCATCCATCCATCCATCCGTTCACCCATCCATCCATTCTCTCTTTCTCTCCTGCTCTCCAACCTGGCTCCCTCTCTGACCGCTTTCCCTCCACCTCCCCCCTCCATCCCTCTCTTTCTCTTGAAGTCTCCCCTGCCGGAGGAGATCTGGGCTTTCAAATAAGGCCTTCAAGGATTCCCTGCCAGGGAGATGCCTGATGGAATAAAAGCCCTGTCCGACTCAGGTTGCGTAAATAAGCATTTTGCATTTACTAACATTTCCCCTTGTAGTGTTAGGTTCTGGGTGTGAGCGCTTTATAGCTCCTCTTTGTACATTCGAGCAAACCAGCATAATGCTGGTGAGCTCTGTTGGGATAGGAATGTCCTCTGTGAGGTAATCATCTGTATCTGTATCGGAAACTGGTAGCCTGACTTTTTATTTGGCACTGCACTCATGCTAATGTAGCATTTCCGCAGTCTCGCGTTTGGGACCTATTGGCTTTGCTGCACAGGGTCCACGATGCTGTACAAAATGATTAAAGAATTAAAAAAGGATAGGTCATTTTGTAGGTGAGGCTACCACACATGTGCATACCTACAAAATTACCACATGCGGGAATTGAAACGCCGAGAAGTCAAGTTGGGCGTACAGACCCCCTGCAAGGTACGGTGTGTGCTGGGCCCAATGCATATACGGATTGGAGAGTGACTATTTTATCATGACGCCACCCCTGGCAATTACACATATTTTTGCATGAAGACGACAAGGTCAATATGCAGGATAAAAGAGCACACTACTAATAGACAATCCGAAGAGGGACACTATTGTCTCAGGCACTATTCATCGAAATGATATGGTGGAATTTACAAATGCCCTGAAGAAGTTCTGTTTACAGAATGAAACGCGTTGGCTGTGGCTCATTTAAAAAAAAGAGAAAAAAAGCAATAAAGAAGGAATTTCAATCACCTTTTCAAAATGGACTGGATATAAATTGATTTGATTGTATACAATTGGAAAGTGGTGCAACTTTAATATAGCTTATATATACCTACAAAATTACTCAGATTTTTTTTTTCTTTATAGTCAATGATCCAAGATGAATCAGTAAGTTAAAAAACGTGCTGAAGCATTATTTTTTCTAAAGCGTGTAGGGGAAACAAAGCATTAGGTGGAAGCAACACAGAGGGTGGGGGCAGAAGCAACACAGTGACATGGGTGGGGGTGGAAACAAAACAGAGGGTGCGGCTGAGTGACCAGCAAATGGCGAGAGAGAGAAATGACATACCTGCCAATTGGAAGAACAATTGCACAGTTTGAGGAGGGGCGGGGGCCTTGACGAAGGGCCGAGCCTCATGCGAGAACTACCTACGAGGCCCTTTTGAACCCTACCCCGCCCCTAAGCCACCCCTCAAAATAAAGCTTGCTGAGGCTGGTGCCGATGTCCTGGGGTGTTTTGACACTCCTTAATAGGCCTAGCAGTACAAAGCCTCGGAAAACAAGCTCGAAAACCACTATTTACATTGGTTTCAGCTGGTTTTACCTGCCACTGTGTGATATCGGCTCCTCACCGGGAGACGGTGTGATGGGAGCCTATCTCGTGTGTCACCTGGTGGGACCGTGTGAGTTGACAGGTATGGAAAAGTTGAGCTAGCGGGGAGAAGCAAACAGGTAAGAGAGAGGAACACAGAGTATGGCAGAGGGAGGGAGAGAAGTACAAGAGGAAGATAGTTGGAAAACACATGCCCTCTTTTGAGAGTGCTTAAACAAAAAGAAAAAAGTAGTTCTTTGAAAGTGAGCATTGGAAGGACACAAGTATGTGGCTGTGCTCCAGGGGAGGGACAAACACAGGAAGAGGAAGTAAAGCAATACATCTCACAACTGACAGCACGTGTGCTGTCTAGTGGGGGAGACCTAAAAAGAAGTCTACCAGTGCCTGTCACAGAGGTGTGAAAGTGAGGAAGAGGGCTGAAGGAGGGGCGCTGTGCTCCCAATGTTTATATTTTTTTCAATTCATTTGGCAACTTAAGGACTGTGACTAAAAGTAGACAAAATACACCTGATATATGAACACACACTGTAAGAAATGACAATAAAGCTCTTAAAAAAATAGATTTAGCAGGCAAGGCAAGAGAAGTGGAAATCTAACCAACCGAGGTTATACAAGCAACACGTTGCGTTATATAAAGACTATTGCACAAGTATGGCGTTTGTCCTTTCAGAGTGGAGTTTATTCCACTCTATGTCAAGTGAATAGATTTCTGAGAGCATTTTCTGAAAGCAAAAGACTGTAACCCAGGGCAACTACACTTAAAGGTATTAGGAATGCATTGCTGAAGTGTTCTCATTTTTTCAGTTTAATGTTTTGCTGTTTCTAAATAGCAGTATTGATTTCCAGGTAAGGCGTTCATAATTTTTATGAAAGCCAGATTGTGTGGAACGGAAGCCATGACCGTGAATGTCCGCCTTTATTCTGTAAGAAGTGATGCTACCTTCTATGGGAAGGATAATATTTGACAACTGGAAATTTGATATATCTCCGATTTTGAAACTTCTTCATTGGTTACTCCAAAAAGCCAGCAATAAATTCAAAATCAAAGCCAACCTCCTAAACAAAACTCAGGGGCATATGTACAAGCCCCTATTGCCACAACAACGTCACTTTTACCGACGTTGTGGTGGCGATAGGGGCTGCGCCTTATGTACAGGGCAATGTTAAGCCACTTAACGTGGCGGCTTAATGCTGCCTTGTACATAAGGCGACCTTTCACGATATGCTTAGCGTGAAAGAGGTGGGTAGTGAGTGTTGCGGTGTGCATTCCACTGCAACACCCATTCATTTTGACGCTGCCCCGTATGTACAAGGGTGGCGTACATAGGTGGCAGCAGCAAAATTAAGACCAGGAAAATCCTGGTCTTAAGTTGGCGAAACGAGGAGAAATGCATTATTTTTCCTCGTTTTTGCTTTTTACACGTGTGCTGCCTTGTTAAGCACACATGGAAAAAGCAAGATGTCATGGTTTGTTTATGTACAGGAAGTTGTCCCTCCCTGTACATAAACAAACCTGTAAAAAAATTGCCATTTTGTCACTTTCATGTGTGCTGCATGAAGCAGCACACAAGAAAGTGAAAGAATTGTTTATGTGCAGGAAGGGACACTTTCCTACACATAAACAATCCTCCCCTGCACGCAGACACCCGTGCAAGGGTGCCTGTGTTGGCACTAAGTTGCTAAACTTAGCGCCATTGTGGGGGAAAATGCAACATTCTTGTAAATATTGTGCAGCCTTGCATTTCAGAAGTGGCGAAGCGCTGCGTTAAGCCAAGGAAGCTAATGCTGCGCCCCGCCATTTCCTTGTACATATACCCCTCAATATATTGTCAACTGTCAATTCCCAGAGGCAAATTACTAAACCTGGGCGAAATAAATGTCACACAGATATAATTTTCCTAATTTTGCTTTATGCTTGTCACGCAAAATCCCCGAAATTCTGCTAATATGCCACATTGTGGAATTGTTGGTTAGCCGTGGCAAAAAATGTAGCGCAAGCACATGGAAAAAACATACAAAATCAGACCTCAAGCGGCTGCTGTTTGTGGTACTTGTGTTTTCATAAAACTTTTAGCTGGAAATGCATCCTCACATCTAATAAGAATGTGAGGAAGATTTCACGCTAAAATATATTGCTAATCAGTGTGCACAATTTTCTCAAATTCATGCAAATTGGATTTTCGCTAATTTCGAACTCTAACTACAAGTCACCCTCGAGAAGTAAAAGTCACCACCGCTCTAAATGCCAAAATTCAGAAGATCCCAAGCTTTAAAAGAGTCCTACTTGTGGACAGCAGACACTATCTGGTGCTCTTTCCCTATCGAACCGAGGACCCAGCCCTCCCTGCTGGTCTTCAGAAAGGGTTTGAAAGCGAATTTATTCAATTTGGATCTGAATTGATTTCTCCTTTATTTCATACTCATTAATGATATTCTTTGCTAAATGTTATTGAAATGTGCACTGACTTGCTCTGGTCTTGTTGAATGCCTACCCCGATAAGCTACAACTGGCCAGTACAGGGTTTGTTCTTTCATCGCATTCTCTCCTTTCCACCTCTTTCTCAACCTTTCAACCGAGTTACCAATGGTGCTGCCTACTAAACACTAGTTGTTATGATGTAAAGCATGCTAATATATATATTTTTAACTTGTGTTTATTGGCATTTTCTATGTCAATACAAAAACATCAAACGCAAGGAAACATTGCACCATTATCAGATATATACCCATATCAAAATCACATCATCAATGAGGTGGTCCAATCAGCTTTCACCAGGTGGCGGCCCTTCACCCCCATATCAATTTCAAGTACCACAACCTGCAATTTTCAGTAGGTCCAGCCTGGACTCAGTCAGCCAGCCCATGTTCTGTAGGAGGAGAGTCTGTGTTCGGTTCTCGAACTCACTCTTAACTAAAGGGTCTCCATTGCGACCGCCGGGTGCGACCGTTGGGCGGCATCGTTCAACTCACCTATCTCCCCCAGTCTCTCCTCCATCTCCCTCATAGTTCCAGGTCCCGCTCCAAACTCTCATCTGTCCGCACTCTCAATTCTCAGTCTACATTCCTCTGCCACAGACCACTCACTTAGGTCTGACAACCATTTATGCCTTGGTGGGGGCATAGGACTTATACAGTGTATGGCTATGCGTCTCCGGGCCAATACTGGCCCCAGCAGTGCAAATCTGTATCTCATTTCCCCCCCGCAAAAACCCAAACAGGCAGTGGAGTACCGTTCTTTCCAACTTGTGACCCATGACTTCCTGGAGAGTCCACATTACCTCAACCAAGTAGGCTGCTGCCTCCAACTGCCATCAGCTCCTTGTCATATGGAGAAAGTGGGCCGTGGATCCACTACATATAGGACGTGTATCCGCACGAATTGGGACAATTCAACCCAACTGTTGTGGTGTGAGGTACTCTCAGTGCAGGTAATAAAACTGCATGAGTTTAAACCGTGTGTTATTAGCGGTGTCTTTCACCTGAGCTCTGGCCCGCTTCCACTCGGGATCTGTGTGTGGGGGGGGGGGGGGGGGGGGGTGGCTTCCAGGTCCTCAAAGCCAACCGTTGTGAGCAGTCCCCATATTTATGTACCTGTCAGCCTTCCGAGCCACTTATAGTCGAGAAATTAGACCCCTGCTCGCGCCCGGATCCAGTGTGATGTTAAGCGTATGGGATTCCTCTGATTCCTCCGGAAAGTCCAATTCCTTAATTTGACCCAGTGGTTTCCGGTGCTCAGCACCGGTACTCAATTATCAATACTGGAGCTTATGACAGTCTGCTACAAGGTGGTGCTGTCTGGCTGATTTAGAGATGACCACAACATTGGTTAATTATTAATTCAATATATATTAAAAAATAACTATTACCTGCCACCCAAGCCATTCTTTTAGCTTTGGGGGCCAGAAATAGTCCGAATTGTCAGAATGTGATAGTTAGTAGTTGTGTTGTTACTATCATTGGCAGCATGTCTGG
The DNA here is from genome assembly GCF_964204655.1 of Triturus cristatus. Taxonomy (NCBI): domain Eukaryota; kingdom Metazoa; phylum Chordata; class Amphibia; order Caudata; family Salamandridae; genus Triturus; species Triturus cristatus. Next base: position 1,584,459,898 of record NC_140590.1, read on the forward strand.
GGCAATCTGTTGAGCAAGCTGCAGTGACCTCCAGACGAGAGCCTTGGCACTTATTGGTTTTTACAAATTAAGCACTGATAGAGCCCCTTGGCCTGAACAAATAGAGGATAGTGTCATCAGCATACATCGACACAGTATGCACTGTATTCCTGATGCATAGACACCACTCACCTAGGTCCTGACGTAGACACGCCGCCAGGGGCGCTCCATTGCCGGGGAGGGATGCTAATAGTTATTCCTGACAACGCTTGTGCTATTTACTACCAAGATTGGATTTCAGCTTTTTTATACAACTTCATGCCTTGGCTGTCAACAAAGTACCCTACTAGGTAGTAAATGTAAATGTCCAGTATTTGTAAAGCGTGAACAATTACCCGAGAGAGTCAAGGCGCTGGGGGCTGTCGGTAAGATTAAGCGAGCTACTGCCCAGAGTCACATGGTGCTTGGCTGATCTGCCGCCGGCACCAGGGACTGAACCGTGAGCCCCTGAGTTCCAGAGTCAGCCGCCCTGGCCGCCGCACCACACCTCTTCCTCTTAGTCAGGTAAGACATCACCCCCTTTATTGTGTATGGGTGGAAGTGTGTGCAAAAATAGAATGGTGTGTGGCAAATAGGTGCCCTTGTTGATACCACCTATTGTCCACTGAAAGGGCGGTTAATAAACCTTCTGGAATATCCCGAGTGATGGTTTAAGTGTTTGAGAACAATCTTGTGTATGTGTAATATTGAAGTCCCATCAATGTTCGAAATCTTATCATAAATGCAATGCTTAAATTGGAATCTGAGAAGTGTAGGGTGAGGGGGGTTGCTTTCTGAGTCCCAGACTCATTGGGGGATATGTACTAGGAAGTGGCGAAGCATGCCATTGGCCTCCTTGGCTTAACGACACGCTCCATCACTTCTGAAACGCAAGGCTGCACCATATTTACAAGACTGAGGGGCAGCCTTGCGTTTCCCCCTGCGATGGCGCTAAGTTTAACAACTTAGCCCCAACGCAGGCACCCTTGCCCCAGAGTGCAAGGGTGTCTGTGTGCAGGGGAGGATTGGTTATGTGTAGGAGGGTGTCCCTTCCTACACATAAACAATCCTAAAATGCCATTTTGTAACTTTCATGTGTGCTGCTTCATGCAGCACACATGAAAGTTACAAAATTGAATTTTTTTAAAAGGTTTGTTTATCTACAGGAAGAGACACCTTCCTGCAGATAAACAAAGCATGACATTTTGCTTTTTCCATGTGTGCTGCACAAGGCAGCACACATAGAAAAAGCAAAAACGAGGAGAAATAATAAATTACTCCTCATTTCGCCAACTTAAGACTTAATCTTAGCGCTGCCTCCTATGTATGCCACCCTTGTTCATAGGGGGGAACGTCAAATACAATGGGTGTTGCGGTGGAACGACCACCACAACACCCACTGCATGCCCCTTTCACGCTAACCATAGTGAGAAAGGTTGCCTTATGTACAAGGCAGCGTTAAGCCACGTTAAGTGGCTTAACACTGCCCTATACATAAGGTGCAGCCCCTTTCGCCACCACAACATCAATATAGTTGACGTTGTGGTGGCGATTGGGGCTTGTACATATGCCCCATTGTTTTTCGTATGGAGCCTATGGGACTTTCTACAGCCTCTTTTTCCGTGTATTCTGGCCATCATGTGACGCTACAGAAGAAAGCTAACAGTCACACAGAGATAGCCAAGACACCTTGGGGCATATGTACAAGCCCCGATCGCCACCACAATGTCACTTTTACGGATGTTGTGGTGGCCATACGGGCTGCGCCTTATGAACAAGGCACCCTTTCACGCTATGGTTAGCGTGAAAGTGGCGTGCAGTGAGTGTTCTGGTGGGCGTTCCACCCATACACTAATAGTATTTGACGCTGCCTCCTATGTACAAGGGTGGCGTACATAGGAGGCAGCGCCAAAAATAAAGAACAGGAAAATCCTGGTCTTAAGTTGGCGAAATGAGGAGAAATTAATTATTTCTCCTTGTTTTTGCTTTGTCCATGTGGGCTGCCTTGTGCAGCACACATGGAAAAAGCAAAATGTCATGGTTTGTTTATGTACAGGAAGGTGTCTCTTCCTGTACATAAACAAACCTTTTAACCCCTTCGACACTCATGATGGAGCGGTTCCGTCATGAGCGTCGGTTGCGCTGTGCGCATGACGGAACCGCTCCGTCATGGCCCTGCCCGCGCACAGAACCTTCAGCACGGCGCGGAAATCCGCGCCGCGCTGAAGGGGTTAAAAAAATTCCTTTTTGTAACTTTCATGTGTGCTGCATGAAGCTACAAAATGTCATTTTAGAATTGTTTATGTACATGGAGAGACACCTTCCTACACATAACCAATCCTCCGCTGCACACAGACACCCTTGAACTCTGGTGCAAGGGTGTCTGCGTTGGCTCAAAGTTGTTAAACTTTGCGCCATCACAGGGGGAAACACAAGGCTGCACAAATATGGTGCAGCCTTGCGTTTCAGAAGTGGCGGAGCGTGTCGTTAAGCTAAGGAGTCTAATGACACGCTCCTCCACTTCCTTGTACATATCCCCCCTTATCCTTAGCTGTGCATAATCTCGGTGGACTGCTGCCTAGTTCCATTATTGTACCTCAGCCAGATGTGTGGCCTTGTCTCTTAAAGCTAGACATGTGGGAAAAGTATTAGGTCTGCACAATGGACACTTACATTTTTATAAGCTTTTTAGGATTTAAGGACTGTGGGCCTCATTTATAATATTTTGACGCATAGCGCAGCAAGCCTTCCTGCTGCGCTGCTGTGCGCTGTTGCAGGGATTCTGCTCATGCACAGAACTATGCGCAGGAAACCAGGACCTCAGTGAATTGTGGTGTACCAAAAAACTCACCTCAGTACCCAGAACCCCTATCCGACTAGCATCAGTGTCTCACTCATTCTCCGTACTGCAGCGAAGCTACCAATGATTAGACAACCCAGAACAAGCGACTTAGGTTACTCTCAGGAATGGTGGGAATCAAGAACGCTCTTTCGTTTTTATTCTCATATCAGTCCACAAAGTGAGTAATCAGAGACACGGAAAAGTTTCAAATGTTTATTTTAACTACGTGCTCTAAGATGCAGTATTTTGGCTAACATAAACTGGCAAATGATTAGAAATAAAACAGTCAGCATTGTTACAATTCCATAAAACACAAAGGGAGAAATCATATTATATTGATAGTGGAAACAGGTCTTATAGCGCCTTGTGTACCACCCTCCCCTGGCTAGAAGCTAGTTTTATAATAATAGAAGTTCTCTAGGTTTGAATGGGGAACCCCATACTTCCAAGATCAGCTTAGGTGAATCATATCACAGGATCAGCACTGCTCTCTGTGTCTGGAAAGGTTTTCTGCAAGTGCCAGTATCATGCATGCAATGCAATATTAAAGGCACCCGAGTTTCAGATATTTGCAGCTGTGTGCTTGTTGTGTCTAGAGCGTGGGTCGATCAACCTGAATTCAACAGCATACATTGTTACTTGACATTGAAGGCTTCTGCACACAGTGCTAAGACTAAGGTCGCGGTGTAAGTCTAGGGATGTGAAAAATAGACCTTTCTCATGTGAAGAAAATGCAAGCAAGCAGTTTTACTTATAATAACAGTTATCTTTAGTATTGTGTGCAAAAGCGGCAAAGTGGCAAGATTGCGTTAAACTTCTAAAACGTTTATGCTAACATAGAAATGTGTGCAGGCAGACCCCTTTCTTCACTACAGCGCCAAAATAAAAAGGGCAGGAATGCGCCATATCCACAAGATACAGTGCATTCCTGTCCTTCTACCCTTGCGCATCCGCACAAAGAGCAGCAGTGCACCAGCGCAGACAGCCTTGCGCCATTTTACAAGGGTGCCTGCACAGAGGGGATGTTTGTTTTTGTGCAGGAAGGGACACCTTCCTGCACAAAAACAATAATTAAAGGCATTTTCCTCTTTCTATGTGTGCTGGAGAATGCAGCACGCATAGAAAAAGGAAAAAATGAGGAGAAATATAAGTATTTCTCCTCGTTGTGTCTCAGTATGCCTCCCCTGGGGAGGCGTAGGATTCTGATGCTATTGTTGTAAATCTGGGAGTGCGTCTAGTTCCATGGATGTTGCGTGGGAAAATCCGCAGCAACATGCATGGAATGCCCCTTTCATGCAGAGTTATGCAAGAAAGGGAACCATATTTACAAGCCCATAAAAAGTCACCTAGGGGGACTCTATATGGCCTTGCAAATATGAGGAAGCCCATTGCGCTGTCGGTGCATCAATAACAGTGACACTCCGGTGGTGCAAGGGCTTTTAAATAAACCCCTAAATTGTCTTGGACAGTCGTACAAACTTTGACACTTTGGTCAGGGAACATTGTTCAAAACCTGATAGAAACTAAAATATAAAGGTGGGTGGACAGCATTTTCTCTGAGTGAATTTTGTGCAAGTATGTGTTGCAAATGGGACATTTTAAGGCACATGGAACCTGTGGCATTAGTTTAAGCAAGATTATGTTTTTTTTTTTTAGGAATGTATTTATTTGCATTTTTCCATTTACATTACAAAAATACTTAAGCAAGATCATGTTTGAACACTTTTTTGTAACGAAGATGTTGGAGTTCAGCACATAAAGCAGATATTGCCAGGTTCCAAATTGCCTTGGGAGAGGGTACTACGCTGCCACTTTCCACAGTGCCTTGGTAAAGCCTGTATTGCAAAGCTGGCAAGATAGCTCAGTGGGCTGGGCGCCCCCTCTAAAAGCTGAAGGCTGCAGGTTTGAACCACAGCAAGGCTGGCTCAATATCTTCCCTCTTAGACTGATAAAACGACTACTGTTCAATCTGGGAATATGCAAATAAATTTCAAGTACATAGATAAAATTCATTGTGTTGTTGTGCATGCTTTACGGTGAATTATTACTCTCTGCCTGTTTACTGATGAAAGGAGGAGCCACTAATGCATTCTGGAAAATATAATAAACATCTGGATGATTTTATAAAGCTCATGAGATCTATTGTAGGCTTCCTTAATGCAGTATTTTGTTTAAAGGCCTTTTAATTCCAAAAGACAACTTTTAAATCGTACGTATTTTATTTCAGGAGAGTTTATTTTGCTTCATTCTTCTCCCGGATTTGCTCATCGCTCATGACTGGCATGTCATTCACCATGAAACTCTCTGGTGTCACTCGAACTGATTCTGTTGGTAGATAGGAACTACACAAATACAGCTAGTAAGAACCACAATGAGGGGCATATTATCAAGCACGGCGTTGAAATGATCGCCGCTTTGGCGGCAGAAAACTGCAGCTAAAGCGGCAATAATGGGCTTAATAATATGCCGCAGAAAATTCCCATAGAAGCCCATGTTCTGGTGTCAGCATGGACTTCTATTGGAATTCTCACCGGCATATTATCAAGCCCATTATCGCCGCTTTAGCAGCAGTTTTTTGTCGCTAAAGCAGCAATAATTTTAACGCCGTTTCTTGATAATATGCCCCTCTGTGCTTTCTAATAATGTGTAAGTATTAACTCTTCTTAACTCCACATCTACCTCCCATGAATATATATATATATTTTCATGGTAGATAGATGTGGAGTTAGGAAGGGTAAATCTATCCATACCTACGTGTGTGAGTGTGTGTGTGTGCGCGTGCGTGCGTGTGTGTACCTTTTTTAACTAAATTAAGCCTATCCCTACCTACATATGCTAACTGTATCAATATTTTGTTGCCCGATATTTTGCCAGTGGTATTCTGGTGTATACAAATAGTAAATAGTGATAGATGTAACACTTGAATGAATCCCTGTCACTGGTAATTATTCTGGCTGCATCCCAGCCAATTGTTATTCTGCACACCATGCCACCTCAGCTTGGACCCAACCATATGCAAATCAGTCTTGACCCTGCTCCAATGATAACAGTCCAGCCTAAACAGCCAGGTCAGGTGCCTCTATGAACTGGAACACAAGCAATCCAGGACCGGTTTTGCCCTTATTAGGGTATTGTTTAATTCTAGTGGCACAGTGTGCATGGAACCCATGTCTGGGCATACCCATCCCACTTAGGGCAACAGAGTGACGTATACAATAAGTGATGGTTGTAATGCTTGAATAAATCTCAGACACTGGTAATTACTCAGGCTGCATCCCACTCTGAAATGAGGTGGCATGGTGGGTGAAAAACGATGCATTGGTAAGCGGTCCCTTACGATTGTTAGTGGGTGAGATTAATTCAAGCATTCCATCCATCACCTTGTTGCTGGTACCCTAAGTGATATTCTGCCAGCATGATATTCTAGAGTCGATATTAAGATGGAATACTGTTCCTTCTACGCCACACTGTTATTTCTACCTCTTTTCACACACCATCATCCTGATATATCCTCCTCATTTAAGGATTTTTCCATAGAACTGTTAGCACAACATGCAGGAGCCTTAATCTGCCTAGTGGCCTGGTAATCTTGCATACCTGACTGAATATGCCAGCATCATCATTGCAGAGACGCGTGGTATAGATTCATAAACAGCTCGTTGATCTTGCCCGACTGACCCACTTATACATCTGTGCATCTGCTAGAGCCAATTTTTCGCTCAGTGGACTGGACTCTTTTCACACCCTTTGATTTAGGCTGCTGACTACAGCAGCCTATCTACAGTACATTAAACAAACCACCGTGGGTAGATAATGGAATGTATTAACTAAATATACTGTAAGGCGCATGGACCCTCCGAGCAGCCACTCTACAGCAACAGCTGTATTCTGGGAGTCCTAAACTACCCATCCAGGAAACGAATCTTCTGGTTGGCCCTCAATAATCTAAAGCAACAAATGCATATTTTAATATAAATACTAATATTGAATATTCCTTTTATAACTAGAGTTTCCTCATCAGATCACCGCTAGAATACACTGGCATGATATAAGAAAATATTGCACTGCATAAGGTAGGTTAGTTAAGATGTTGGTTCTATGCACTTCTCAATATGAACAACATTTGAAACACCCATTTTGTTTGGGAAAAACATGCACTGAAAATTTTCAACATGGCTAAAGTTGATTCAAGTGGGAAAAAGAACCAAGGGCATATCTCGCGGACCGCTGCCCATGGTGCGTGGCACTCACCCAGAAGTGCGCGTGGCAGTTGGTCCTCAATGTCCTCTCCAGCAGTTCATCTGGACACTGAAGGAGCGGCTGTCCCGCGACCACCCCGGCATTGTTGACGAGGATGGTCACATCTCCCACCTCCCTCCTGACTTTTTCTGCTGTCTCGTAGACCGTCTCCCTTCGGCTCACGTCGCAGGCATAAACATGTACATTGACGCCCAGCTGTCTCGCTTGCTTGGCCGTCGCGGCATTGCCTTCCCTGTTGATGTCCCACAAGACGAGTGTGGCTCCCCTCTTGGCAAATTCTAAAGCCAGGAGCCTCCCAAGCCCACCGGCGGTGCCAGTTATCAAACATATCTCATTGGTTACGAGTTTCTCAGAAGGTTTTCTAATCCACTGGAACAAAGAGTAGAGTATGTGGCGTACAACGCTAACAAGAAGTATCAGGGCATCTAAAAAGACGTTCATTGCATTGAATATTCCTCAAAACTCCTAGGTTGGAAGGGAGCAAATTACAAGTTAGTTCAACCCATGTACATCTGCAGCCATATAAAGTGGATTAAAAGATTACACTTCCCAAAAGCACCACCAATAAGCAGGAGGGGTCAGTTGAACAAACAAGCTTTAGAGTTGCAGCTCGGGGTGTTATCTTAGATCACAAGGCATTCAGTTGATCAGGCTAATGTTCATTTGCACAGAGAAGTGCTTGTTTAATAACACATCAATTCAGGAATGCCTTAACTAGATCGTTTTGTCTTTTCGCTCTCACACTCTTTCTGTCTCTCATTCTCTTTCCTACTCTCTTTCCAAGTGTTTCTATATTTACTTTACTTTTCTGGTGCCTAGTTGTTTAAGTTCCACAGTTTCTTATTTTCCTTCATTTTCCACTGTTAGTGCATTTCAGAAAGTTTTTATGTCTTTCCTCTCATTTCTAATTTTTTAACCCTTTGTGTCCCTGTTCACATATGTCTGTTGGCTAGTAAAGGTACTTCACTTTTTTATTTATATAGTCGAGGTGGGTGAATTCTTGTCTGATCCATCTGATGTATTTTCTTTTGTTTTTGGAGGACGGTTGACAGATTTGGACACTGTGGGAACTAAACAGGTATTGTGAATAGATCATTTGCCCAAACCATAAACATGCCCACAAACTCGACTTAGACTTTGCTCAAGCTGTGAGAATTCATAGGGCTGTGCACAATTGACTGACGATCAGGTGGTACAAACCATGATTAGGAAAATGTCCTTACTTACAGCAACGCTCCCTCCCTGCTATCTGCTTCAAAACGGCATGAAAAGGAAAAATAAAACGACAATAAGCAAGTTTTGTTATTGTTTTATTTTTCCTTTCCTGCTGAGAGTTTGGGAGTGGGGTCATGGGGATGACATGCTGCAAGAGGACTGGTGGGCACTATTGTCAGTGCGCATGACAGTTTGGCCAAGCCGCCATGTGCACTGAAGCTGTCTAGCAGGCACAGGCTCCCAGTCTCACTGGGCGCACAAATTCAGAGCGCAGCCAATACTGATGCTGCTCTCATGATAGGAGAGCAGCGTAAGGATTGGCCGCTGTGGAGTCTGGGAGATGTGCCTGAGAGAAGAGGAGCAGAAGAGCGCAACGCGGCAGGCTGCAGGTAAATTTATATTATTTATTTTATCCCCCCCGCCCCGAACTCTTCCACAACACCAGCCGCTACTGCTTACTTTTCTGTTTTGCGCGGCACATTGCTCGTAAACATGAAATCATGATTTGTTTATGTAGAAGCTGGTGTACTTGGCATCAAGAAGCACCAGGAATGTCCTGGAGGAGATCCTTGTACTAGTAAGAGAGGAGAGTGTGGCACCATCGATCCATTCCAAATGCAGAGTTCTGGCAGAACATTTGGGCAAAACAGTCTTGGTAGAAGAGTAATAAATTGGGTTATTAGTTGAGCGAGGTAAGTACCCAGCTCAAGTAATAATCAAATCTCTTGTCACGATGAACCACTAAAGTCACTAAATAAACCTGAGCTCAACTCCATCGTTGCTATGATCAGTAGAGGCTCGCACAAGTAAGAGCAGTGGGGGCGGTGGTGTGGGGCGGGGGCAGGGCGGGTAGGGGTGGTGGATTTCGACAGACAACAGGATAAGTAATATTAAAGAAATAAATAAAACCTCTTACTTTGCGCTCTCCACATCGCCAATGCGGGGAGGAGTGGTTCGCACTCTCTAAGTCTGCATGACTGCTTGGCCGGCTGGCCAAGCAGTCCTGCACACTTTGCCTGTTCCCAACCAGGCTGCATTACACAGCCTGGTGAGTAACATGCAAAGCCTCCCTGTACCCGTCTGAGTGCTGAATCATGGCGCTCAGACCACTCACTGGGAGCCAATCACAACGCTGCATTGCAGCATTGTGATTGGCTTAGGAGAGCCTGCTGCCCAGGTGCTTCCTACTGCTGCTGCAGGTCGGTACTGGAACTGCAAGATGAAGAGGGTGGAGGAGAGACGGCTGTCGTCCGTTTCAGGTAATTTTTTTTTTTTTTTCTCTATTCGATCACACCACCCCCAGCCGCTACTGCCAAGATGGTGGATCAGGAGTAGTCGCGTTGGTCGGACAGCCCACAACTGTTGGCATGGTTAGAGGCACAAGCGGCTCTCACCATGCTCTCATGACTTGGGAGCTCCAGTCCAAGCTTCCGGGCACTCCCTTGGGCCTGCGCTGCTCCGCTCGTGAAGACTGGCCCTCCAGGTACGGTGATTGGGCAGGGGGGGGTCCTCCCTGGAGTGTGTCCCCACCAGTCGGGGGTTGATGAGCCGCCCACTGTCTTTTGTTGGTATTGCTGCTACCCCACTTGTCCCTTTTGCTGGACTGACGGAGCAGCATGACGCATGTGCGCATAGACATCATCAAGCTTTACTTTTGTATAATATTGCTCAGCATCTACAACCAAGCATTTTAGTCTTTTTGCTCATGCTGAACAGCATAGTCAAAAAGAAATGTTAAAGCAAACAGGTCTGCACTATTTTTTTAAATGCGAGGCTGATTGACTTTGCCAGTGCTTGTTGCTTTGGCATTTAGTGTCATCTTGTGCTTGTATCATTATCATTAGTGTCTAGGAGCCTTGAATGTTTACATTCTAGGTTCTGTTTAATTCCAATTCATGATTTGTTTTTCTTTCACTGCCTAGTGATACAACATCTGCCAGAAAGTGGTAGATGTCCCATCTGCTCTATTTAGAATGGAGAGATACTCTTTACACTGTAAATAAGGCAAATGGGACACAAATCCCTTTCTGGCAGGTGTCCTGCATTGACCAAACTATAAATAGGTGTTTTCTTCCTGAAGGTCTGTTACTCTTTTGTCCCTTTGATAGGTAGCATTTCAGATCTTGATGCCTTTTTTTGGAAGTCTTTTTTCAAAGTGATGGGAAAACATACTAAAATGTCACACAGAATATCAACCAATATGGTTCTGCTGAGCTGTGTTGAGTGGAAGGGAGCATGCAGGACAGCATCCTATGTACTAAGATATGGTGCTATTGCTCTGTCTCCTAGCGCTGGCATACTTTAGGCTGCTTTGCGCTAATCATACACTTGCAGGTATGGCAAGGGTGTTTTCTTGATGTTTAGTATAAGTTTTGTGTTTACAAGGTACTCTTCCAATACAAAATACAATCAATCAATCAATCAATCAGGGGTTTATAGAGCACACTACTCACCCGTGAAGGCCTCAAAGCGCTGGGGGGGAGGTTTCGGGCAGCTCCGAGGTCATCCGAAGAGCCAGGTCTTGAGGACCTTCCTGAAGGTTTGCAGTGTAGGGCTTCATCTGATAATGAGGGGGAGTGTGTTCCAGGTCTTGGCCACGATGTAGGAGAAGGATCTGCCTCCCGTTCTGGTTCTGTGGATGTGGGAGATTTTCAGCCAGGGCTAAGTCAGCGGAGCGGAGGTTTCTCTTGGGGGCTTTTGTTGTGGTATTGGGGTCCGGTTTTGTGGAGGGCTTTGTAGGCGTGTGTGAGCAGCTTGATGGTCACTCTTTTTTCAACGGGGAGCCAGTTGGGTGCTGGGTGATGTAGTTGTGTCGTGGGATGCTGAGGACAAGTCTGTCAGCGGCATTATGGATGGTCTAGAGTTTGTGAAAGGAGAGATTTGTTGATTCCTGCATAGAGGGCATTTCCGTAGTCCAGTCTGCTGGTGATGAGTGCGTGGGTGACGGTCTTCCCGGATTGGGGGGGATCCATTTGAAGGTATTGCGGAGTATGTGGAGGGTGTTGAAGCATTTGGAGGATACGGCATTGATCTGTCGGTTCATGGTGAGCAAGGAGTCGAGTATGATCCCGAGGTTGCGGGAGTGGTCAGGTGTTGTCCCACGTGACGGGGGTGGATCCGAGGATGAGGACTTCCATTTTCTCCAAGTTGAGCTTCAGGCAGCTGCTGCTTATCCAGGATGCGACGTCCTTCCTTCCTTCCTGGAAAAAGTGTCAGGGGATGTTGGGTTCCTTGGTGATGGAGAGGATGGGCTGGGTGCCGTTGGCATAGGATACTAAGCTGAGTCTATGTTTTCTGACGATGGTTGCGAGGGGGGCCATGTAGATATTGAAGAGCGTGGGGCAGAGGGAGTATCCTTGGGGACTCCCCATCTGATCTCTGTGGCTTTGGAGAGGAAGGGTGGAAGTCTTATTCTCTGAGTTCTACCGGAGATGAAGGAGCGGATCCAGTCCAGGGCAGTTCCCTGAATGCCGGCGTCGTGGAGTCTGGCAGCTAGTGTGCGGTGGGAGATGGTGTCAAAGGCTGCTGAGCGATCTAGTAGGATGAGGGCTGCAGTGTGGCCTTGATCGAGGAGTGTGCAGATGTCGTCTGTGGCAGCTAGGAGGGCGGTCTCAGTGCTGTGGTTTCTGTGGAATTCTGATTGAGATGAGTTGAGGATGTTGTTGGATTCTATGAAGTGCGTTAGCTGTGTGTAAACGATTTTCTCTGTGACTTTGGTGGGGAAGGGTAGGAGAGAGATGAGTCTGTAGTTCTTTAGGTCTGTAGGGTCTGTGGAGGGCTTCTTTAGGAGGGGTTTGACTTCGACGCCTTTCCAGTCTTCGGGGAACGTGCCTGTTTTGAGGGTGCAGTTGATTGTCCGTCATAATTCTGGTGCGATGGCGAAGGCAGCTCTGTAGTAGAGGTGCGGCGGACAGGAGTCAGTGGGTGCTCCGGAGTGGATGCTCATCAGAGTCTTCGCAGTGTCTTCTGTGCTGACCGGGATCCAGGTGAAGAGGGATGGCTGGGACAGCTGGGTGGCATTGGTGGTGGATGGTGTTGGGTCGGTCCCTTGGTCTTGGTAGTTGAAGTTGTCGTAGAGTGTTCTAATCTTGTGGTGGAAGAAGGAGCCTAGTTTGTTGCAAAGGCCCTGGGAGGGAAGGGTGTCAGAGGATTCGCTGGTGAATTCTTGTATGATGGTGAAGAGTTCCTTGGAGTTGTGGGAGTTGGAGAGGATTCAGTCCTGGATGAAGCTTCTCTTTGTAGACATGATGAGTTGGTGGTGTGCCGTCATGGTGGCCCTGTAGGCCGTGTGTGCTTCCAGGGATTTCCTGTTCCTCCATGCTTTCTCCAGTCATCGGCACAAGCACTTGGAGTCTTGGAGGTCAGTGGTGAACCAGGTGGCTTTCATCTTTTGTGGTCTGTTGGAGTTACGTAGGAGGGCAAGCGTGTTGGCGCAGTCGGCGATCCATTTTTGGAGGTCGTTGGCTGCGGAGTTGGCATCAGTCGTGGAGGATAGAGTGTGGTTGAGGAAGAAGGTGTGGTGCTCTTCAGTGATCTTGCTCCAGTTTCTGCGTGTCATTGGCTTGTGTGCGGTGGGTTTCGAGAAAGAGAAGTGGAGGCAGAGTTGGTCCATCCAGAGAGGTTGGGTAGTGTGACTGAAGTGAATGTTGTTTCCTCTGGCGAAAATGGGGTTCGAGAGTATGTCCCACCTTGTGCGTGGGGTGGTGACGAATTGCTTCAGTCCAATGTTGGCGAGGTTCTCTAGGAGGGCAGTGGACTTGGGGTCATTGATGTTGTCAAGGTTGAAATCCAGGTCTCCGAGCAGTGTCCATGGAGGTGAGGGTGTGGGGCACGATGTTGTCTGCGATGGTGTTTGTGAATGGGAAGCGTTGTCCGGGAGGTCTGTAGGCGAGGGTCCAGCTTAGAGTCGTTCTGGGGTTGTGCTGGATCTGGAATTCTGACTATTCTTTGACATACTTTACAACTTTTTCAACTCTGTATCTCTGCTGTACAGAGCAGCACACACCCAAAGTTTGAGAAGTTTGAAGACATTTAAACAATGGAGGAGGTGTATTTTATTAATGCAATCTTTGTCTCCCATTGTTAGTAGACAGGAATTTGCATCACAACCCATAGGTGGCTGCATTGGAAAACCTATATACAAAAAGTGCTACTTTGCTTTACTTTAGGGCTACTTTGCAGTGCAGGTCAAATTTTGTGCTGGAAAGTAAATCCCAAAACAACACTTTGGGCCAGTTTGTACTATTTTGACTGACACCACATCAGCACAAAATGTAAGTAAATCTGGGCCTTTGTCAAACCTTCCAATATATAAAGGTTTTTCACGAAGTGGGAGGAGGAGGGTGTGACTTTGGAACAGTGGGGCTTTGTGCCAAGCAATGCTTGTGATGTACGTCTACCCTACCGCCCCCCACCCCCAAAAAACAAATACCAAAAGCTTCTCAGTCTGACCCCAATGTTCTGGAGTGTTTTTAAATCCCATAATGGACATCGGCAGTGCTGAGATTCCACACACAAGTTGGAAAACCATTCTATTTAGGTATTTCCAGCCCACCTTTTGATCCACTGTCTGCTTTTGGCTCCTCATCAAGTTACCACATGGATGGAGCTGATATCGTGTGAAACATGGTGCTACCATGTGTGTTGGCAGGTGGTCTGCCATGTTCCTACCAGAATATGTACAGTGTCTCCTGAAAATACCATACCTATTCACGGTGAAGTGGAAAATAAGTGTCCAGTTCGGACTTACTATTGACAGTTGGGTCTAAAATGCTTATTGATACACACAATGTAAATAAAACTTGATGGGTAACTTTGACACCATTCATTAATCATTCACTTTAGCGTTTTGTTTAGCAATAGATAACATAGTTAACAAGTTGCTTAATCAGTGTGAAGGCAGCCAGTGTGATCTTGTCTTTAGTGGAAGTCAGTGCATTCAGCCAACAGGTGCATAAATAAGAGCCTACATTGCAGTTAACAGAATTCCTTTGAATCTGGCTTCAAAGTTTCTGGCTTTAGAGTTTCTGGCATATACGTGGCGTGGCGTGGTGTGGTGGAGTGGAGCAGATTGTCAGCAGTAGCGGCGTCGGGTCTCGACCTCTGAGCCCCTTGTGCAGAGTGGGTAGCGGGCCGGGCAGCTTCAACAGCCGATCGACGACGGTCCTTCCCCCCGCTCCTTGCCACCAGCCATCCAGTTCCCAGACCCACTCTGCCGGGGTGGCCCCAATATCTTCCCATCCTCCTTTCTGCCTTTCTGTCTCCTGGGACTAGGCCTGGCTGATTCAAGGCAGCAAAGGGTGGCCCCAGCGGAAAAAGCGAGGTGAGGGGGAGAATTTGGTTTTATGCATAGCATGATCCCCCCAGTAGGGGGGGCCCTGTAAGAGGTGAGCGTGTGCACAGAGGAGGTGCTGGGCCCGGACTTGGTGCGTATTATGGTCCACGCCCCCCTTGGTCCTCTGGACCCCTTGGCTGCTGAGGATAAAGCGCCAAGCTATATCAACAAATGTGGAAATGCAGTGACGTTGCCCTCAATCCAGGTCCATCAAGTCATCAAACCGCCACAAAAAAGAGACTCCTGTATTCTAGTAAGTGAGGGTGTAAAAATTCTCATGGAGTGACTAAGGAAGAAGTGAACCAGGGTTTGGATATATGTAAGGAGGTCATCCCTCAGGCTAGCAAAGAAGCTAGCAAAAAGGTCAACTTTATCCAAGAAAAACCCAAGAATTACATTTGCTGATATTTTTTACAGGACAGCAAGCCTAAATTATCTTTCCTAGTACAGATAAACCTAATTGTGGAGCAGGAAACTGGCTATTATGGGCCGAACGATGGTCCCAACAAATACACCTGGGTCAAAAGTGCTAAATCCAACCCGCCCACATACCCAATCGTAAATCTAATAGCAACCTCGATAGCCCTGAGATACAAGTGGTAAAAGGAAAATTCAACACAGAGAAGGAAATCTGGAGCTCCATGGGGGACCCAGCCAACCCCCCCACACACTGAGTTTTGAGTGGAACTCTTAAGCACCCTCAGCCAAAACCCCCTTCTGCACCCTCTGTTCAACAAAAAGGGATAGCAGGTGCAGAAGAAGTCATGAATACAAAAGATAAAAGAGAATAGGGTGGGGTAAATGCAGGATTGCAGGGCAAAAAACAATCTACAAACAATGAACCAAAAAACGCTAGGGAAAGCTCAAAACTTGCGTCCCAAGCTGGTGCTCCGTCAGTAGTGCTAGCATTACTAGAAGTGTAGCCCAGACCACAAGCCCATGAGGCATTGCCAGAGGAGGCTGGTCCAGAAAGGTACTCCCTGTCCAGTTGGTGCTCTGACTTCTCAAGTTCATGCTTCATCTACCATCAGGAGCCCGTGCAACCATCCAGCATGGTGGAACATGATAGAGCAACCATGCTGCAATTGGCGGCAATTGTAAGCATCAATAAAATACTTGATGCCATGGCTAATGCTGCACTACTATATGCAGACAAACTTGAGGTCCAAATCTCCATTCTGCAAACGATTGCCAGTTTAATCACAAGGATTGATGGCAAACTGTATCTCTTAAATAATTTAATTTTCAGAGCTCAATATTCAGTCCAAATGGAGCAAAAGCGAGATCTGTGCGCTTGCAGGCCAGTAATAGAAAAATTATCAACATTGCCAGCAACAATGACTACCTTGATCGATGAGCTGAAAAAGTCAGCCATCACCCAGGATATTAGAAATGGGCCGACTCAACACCAGAGTCACCAAAGGCAAGGAAGACAAGATCCCACAAAGAATGCCACTACTCTAGAAGTTGAGCCGATCCAGGTGGATAAGGATGCACCCCAGAAAACATGGGGAGCAGTAAAAGTGCATACAGACTCTCTTTCTGACTTCCACAAACCGACCGAAAATAAAAATCAGCCCACAACAGGCAAAACTCTGCCTCAGCCCCACGCAGATGATTATGCAACCACAAAATAAAGTCACAAGCAATGATCCAAAGTCCCTGGACAATTTCAACATGCCCCTGTCAAGGCAAAATAAGAAAAGACTGAAAAAACTACATAAAAGAAACAATAATTGAAGATCAACCTTACACCAAGGGCTACTGTCTGAATCAGAAGAGGATTAGGGGAAAGCTGAACTACCCATTACAGAAGATAAAGAGGCGTGCAAAACCAGACAAGATGCAGATGCCAGTGATCCAGGTGCCCCCGAAGAGAACCAAAAGAAGGCTACCAAGGGAGCCACAGAGGTCATAGCTACAATAAATGAGGCCATGACTCCAGAAAAAGCCAGTGAATCAGTGTGGCCACTGGAAAAGGACCCTCCACACCATCCAGTACATCCAATCAATTTGAAGTAAAGGAGTCCCATAGTCCCCTTCTGCAGGTCCAGGTGACTCAGGAAAGTCACCTAACCATCATATGTCGCAAACGGGACCATCGGTAAAACAGGGCTCTCCGATAGGAATGACAGAGAGCCGAGGGGACCGCAAACCCCCAAAAGCTCCGGCATCCACTTCTAACACATTAAGTATCCTTGAAGGGAAACACAGGGTAAGCCCCACCAAGAAGGAACATGGGATATCCCCAACAGAGGATACTCCCTGAAATGTTGTGCTAATATCCCAGGCCTGGAACAAATTTGTTCTGTTGATATGGATGGAGTGGCCTACCTGCCACCAGGGAATGGTAAGACTAATGAGCACACTGAAATCATCTTTAACAGCTCAAATCCTGTAAACGTAGTAAGAAAGTGCAAGATGCAGCTTGAAAAATGGGTCCGAAAGCTTGTTGATCCTTTGGTAAGCAAATACACTGCCTGCTTTCTGGAGTCGGATGCATGCACAAACAAAGTGATAGGCCATGAAATCAAACGAAAAAATAGGAACACGTCTCCCACTGGTTCAGTTCAAAGTGGCATCATAAGTGGAAGGCAACCCCTGGAAATTATGGAAGAGTCACTAACAATTATGGCAAGTAGTACAAAAACAATTAGAAATAACAGTGGGACCTTCTCACTGCCAGCACCTAACCTATTATCACTCCAACAGTATTATACCTTCTGTACCTGTAAGGGCCCGTGTGCACACCGAATAGCACCCACCGTCACAGTGCTTGTTCCCTCAGGAACCCAATAGTTTGAACCAAAAGCACAGGTGCACCACACAACAAAATTGGATCAGTAAGAACAATCATAAAGTCCATATCCAATAAAAAGAGAAAAGGGATTCCTCCGTTTTTTCTCTTTATTCCATTTTCATTTTGCGTAGAAAAAATAAAGTCCAGTTCAAACATACAGTACAGCCGACGCGTTTCGTCCTAATACAGGACTTCTTCAGGGCTGTTAGAAACAAACATATAAACATACATATATAAGAACACCTACAACAAATATAAGACATCATATACATAAAGCGACAAAGCTAAAAAGTAACCCTAGGTCACATCACAATAGCAATGCCTATTTACATTATACTCAACAAAGACAGACCAACAGACAGTTTGGCAGATATGATTTTTTTACATTGTTTAAGCAATACATAAATCCTTAACATTAGTTAAAATCTAAAAAGGGCCAAAGGTCCCAGCCGGGACACAGTTTATCAAAGGCCAGCATCATTTTTATCTTTATCATTTTTATCATTGTCTATCGCAAATGAAATCATATATTTCACACTTCGCTACCCGTGATATAAAAAACATAATTCATTTGCAGTGGTTACAGGAGGAACAAAGGCAGCTAGGGAGAGAGGACACAGAAGCAAAATTAGAGTACGCATCTACCCATGAGGGCTAGGGAACATTATGTGAATGGCCAATCTGGACGAATAAGTTACCACTTCATCTGGACAGAAAAATCCCCCAATTATATCACACAACACGCGACACAGCAAGATACAGTCAATAAAACGAGTACCCACCACTGAATAATGGTGGAGTCAAGAGCCTCTGTGGGCTGAAGAGGACATAGAAAAACTCTGTTCTTTAGGCTGTTTCCCGTCCGGCAAAATCTATAGTATAAATAACGACAAGCAATATCTTTTTATTGGATATAGACTTTATGATTGTTCTTACTGATCCAATTTTGTTGTGTGGTGCATCTGTGGTCACCATTGTATAGCCAAAGAAACAGCACTAAAGGACTGGGCATGTCTACCAAGTGCATTAAATTCCCGCTTCAAGCTCAGGGCCCCAGAACACTACAATCCAGAAAAGGCGGCCCTGCCTGAAAATAAGAGGTCTAAATGATTCAACAGCCCAAAACGAAACCATTAAAGAGCTGCAGAGACATTTCATTATCGCACTCCAAGAAGCATGAGCACTGCGATCACGCAATTAAAAGCACCCAACCAAACGTTTATGGCCGAAAGGATTACTTTATTCGAGGTAGCCCCTTTAGTCAGGATAGCAGCACAGTACATATAAAATAATATAGGATAAACTAAATAGTTGAAGCTTGAGGTAGTCTGTAAGGTCTTCTTGCTCGAGTCTTCCCCCCTTTTATTGTGCTTCTTCTCCCTCCGGGAGTCACCCAGCTTCTTTTCCTTGGTTCGTTTGCCCTTGGTAAAGAAATAATGTTCTGTCAGTGGCTGTGTTCCTCAGTTGATCCCGTCACCACACCCAGGTGCTTAGTGGAGTTTGGGCTGTGTCTATGATTTTATAGCGTGCAGTCTTTTCCATTACCCTTGTTATGTTATGTTATGTTATGTTATGTTATGTTATAAGGAACTTGTAAGAGCGCACGGACACCAAGAGGTTTCATGGCGCTAGACTTGAGTAATGTTGGCAGCGTGAGGAACTATGCATAAGCTTGCTTAAATAACCAAGTTTTGAGTACCTTTCTGAAACCTAACAGATTATCGCAACTCCTGATTGCTAGAGGTAGAGGGCCCGATTCACAGAATTAACTTACGACAAAATCCTAAACTTACTACTTTTGGTATTCACAAAATGCACTTACTACTTTTGGTATTCACAGAAGGCACTTACTACTTTTGGTATTCACAGAATGGATTTACGACTACTAACTTTACGTCCGCACTCGGGCCGGAAATTCCGTCCCGGAGGCGGAGCTTCCGGCCCGGAGGTGGGGCTTCCGGCCCGGAGGCGGAGCTTCCGGCCCGGAGGTGGGGATTCCGGCCAGTGGCGGAGATTTAGCCATGGCCAAAATCTCCACCTCTGGGCCGGAAGCTCCGCCTCTGGGCCGGAATTTCCGGCCCGAGTGCGGACGTAAAGTTAGTAGTCGTAAATCCATTCTGTGAATACCAAAAGTAGTAAGTTTATTCTGTGAATCGCAAAAGTAGTAAGTTCATTCTGTGAATACCAGAAGTAGTAAGTGCATTCTGTGAATACCAAAATGGTACTAAGTTTAGGATTTTGTCTTAAGTTTGTTCTGTGAATCGGGCCCAGAGTGTTCCAGAATTTAGGGGCGAGGTAGGAGAACCTGCAGCCACCTTGACGTTTGCGCTTGAAGAGGGGGAGAGTTAGTAGATGGAGATGGGCAGAGCGCAAGTTACGCCGTGGGATATGTTTAGAAATCATGCAGCTGATGAATTTAGGGCTCCTGCAATGTAGTGCTTTGAAGATCAGACAGCCTGTCTTAAATGCTGTACGTTGGACTATTGGGAGACAGTGAAGTTTAGATAGCCAAGGTCTAGCAGATTGCCAGTTAGGTTGTTTAAAGATTAATCTTGCGGCCTGATTCTGCACCAGTTGGAGACGGTTAAGTAGGAACAGGGGCAGGCCAAGATAAATGGAGTTAGAGAAGTCGAGATGTGAGAGGACCAAGGCGATAACCACTTGTATAAGTGCTGAGTGAGATAGCAGGTGAGCGATCTTGCGAATTTTACGCAGTTGGAAGAAACAAGAAGAGACCACTGCACCGACTTGTCCTTTGAGTGATAGGTCAGAGTTAATGGTAACCCCCAAACTCTTCCCAGCGGGTGAAGGGTTGGGGGGGCGCCTAGTTCGGTAGGCCAATAATGGTGGCCCCACAGGGTCTCACTCTTCCCAGGCAGAACTAGTTCAGTATTGCCCGGGTTCTGTTTGAGGTGATTGAGGTCCATCCAGCGCTGGATGTGAAGCATGGTGGCTTGAAATTCAGCGGACAAGTCGACGGAGTCCAAGGTGAACACCAGCTGAAGATCGTCAGCATAGTTGAAAGTCGTTACCTTTCTGTCTTTTAGTGAGTGAATCAGAGGTTTTAGATAGAGGTTGAAGAGGAGTGGAGACAGTGACGAGCCCTGTGGCACCCTGCAAGTGGTGGAGAGATTGGGGGCCGTAAAAGGACCGAGGCGGACCGCCTGTGTCCTGTCTTCGAGAAAGGACTTTATCCAATTGAATGCAGAGCCCTGTATGCCGGCCTGCGTGACACGGTCAATCAAGATTTTGTGATCGACCATGTCAAAAGCGGTCGACAGGTCTAAGAGCACAAGGGCCTGAGGGATGTTCTTGTCTGAGTTAGCTCTCACGGTGTCCAGTGCTGCAAGGATCACCGACTCCGTGGAGTGAGCAGGCCGAAAGCCAGCTTGGCGAGGCTCTAGGGAGTCCGTTTGTTCGATAAAGCCAGAAAGGCAGCCTGCCACATGGGTTTCTTAGATTTTAGCCAAGAAAGGCAGGAGAGAGATAGGGCGATAGCTCGAGAGATGTAAAGGATCAGCCCCTGGCTTTTTCAACAGAGGGACCACAATAGCGTTCTTAAAGGCTGTAGGGACCGAGCCTTCCGCTAGAGATTGATTAAGGAAGGGAAGCACATGCTGAGAGAGGTTAGCAAGGGTGAGCCTCATAACGTGGGGAGGGCAACAGTCGTTTGGAGACCCAGATTTGACACAGGTCATTAGATCCGAAAA
Source organism: Triturus cristatus (assembly GCF_964204655.1). Classification (NCBI taxonomy): domain Eukaryota; kingdom Metazoa; phylum Chordata; class Amphibia; order Caudata; family Salamandridae; genus Triturus; species Triturus cristatus. Next base: position 1,584,481,077 of record NC_140590.1, read on the forward strand.
TATCAGGGGGCAGATGATCGGAAAGTGAGATAGAGTTGCTGAGTTAGTAGGGCAGCTGGTCAGGGGTTCTATATGAGTACTAGTAGAGATGCTAGCTTTGATGGTGGAGATTTTATCCTGAAAGTAATTATTCAGGGAGTTACATAGCTCTTGAGTCGGAGACTGACTGGGAAGTGTTCTCTCAGCATTGCAGAGGTCGTTTACTATCATGAAAATTTCTTTAGACTTATTCTGAGAGCTGAGAATTCTGGCTGAGAAATAGGCCGCCTTAGTTTCTAGTATTACTTTTTTATACTCTTTTCGAGCCTGTACAAACTGCAGTGTATCTTCTGTAGAGTATCTGGACCTCCATTTCCTCTCTTTTTGGCGGAGCTTAAGTTTTTGTGTTTTTAACTCAACAGAGAACCATTTGTGAGCGTCCGAATGACGGGCGCGGGAGAATTTGGTGAGGGGAGCATGAGTATTGGAGGCCAGCAGTAGCCAATTCGATATGTTCTTTTCCATGATGTTGACATCGGGGTTGAAGGTGGGAGCTGAGTTGGCCAGCGTGTTAACAAAATCTGATTCGTTAAGTGTCCTTCACTTTCTAGTCACCCCTCTTGCAGCCATGGGGACTTTGACCCTGGCGTTTATGGAGGCCGTGAATTTCAGTAGATGATGGTCTGACCAGATGCATGGTGAGAGTGAGGGCACTGATAGAATGATTTTGGAGGACCAGATTTGGTCCAGAATGTGTCCCTTTTCATGGGTAGGTGCTAGTACATGTTGGATCATATTTAGGTTTGAGAGCAACTCAGAGAGTTCTGTGGCGTGGGGTCCGCCCCGGGCATCCTGAAACCAGTAATTCAGGTCTCCTATGAGTAAAACATTAGGGTAATTAGTGACGAGGTTTGCCATTTGTTCGCTCAGTGATAGGGGGAAAGTAGGCATTGCCTGAGGGGGGCGATAGATGAGCGCAAAGACAAGAGAGCCATTGCTGGTGTCAAGTTTGAGGACAATGTTCTCAACTTCCGGGAGGACAAGGAGAGTGAGGGTAATAAACTGGAGGTTTTTATGTATGATAGCAGCTACACCACCACCACTCTTTCCTGGGGACCGGTTAGCGTGCAAGATGTAATAGTCAGAGGGGAGTGCTGCCAAGATGTCTGGGGCAGAGTCCTCGGTTAGCCATGTTTCGGTGACCAGAAGGATATCTGGTTTTTCGGATGTCAGCAGCAGGAATACGTCAAGCTGGGGGGTCAATGGGGACTTGGGTATCCCATGATTTTCCCTCCCACCACTGCCGAAAGAAATACTGAAAGATCGGCACTTGCCTGAAGCCATGGCCCTCTGGGGTCGTGGCGGGGGTCGTCTTGGCATTCTCTGCCTCTCTTGGGCCCCCAGGATCCGGTCCGTCTTCTTCTCTTCCTCCTAGACGCTGTCCCTCATAACTGGGTCTCAGCAACCCGTCTCCGCCCTCCCCAGCGTTCTCCTCCACGTCCTCTTCTTCCCGACAGGTCGCACTTGCCCGCGCAGCTCCGTCCAGGATTGGTCCGGAGTCGGGCGTCCTTGTGACGTATGCTTCAACCGCTAGACTGCTCACTCCACTCCTCGATGGCCAAGACGGCGCGGCCATTAACGGGTCCTCGTGTGTCCACAATGTTAGACCACAGGAACCTAACTCTTCCCCCTGGCCAGATATCACAGTATATGAATCCCCTGCAACCTCTTCACAGGCTGGGAGGCACGTCTCCGGTAGGGTGTCAATCTATGTGAAGAACGATTTAATGACAACAACTATAGTGCTCAATGTAGGGAAGTGGGACTACATCATTTTGAAAATTAATCTGACCAGCAGTGGGCAAACATGGCCAATTCCATCTCTCGCCATAGGCAGGATTTATCTGCATCCTACCAGGTCAAGAAGAGAATCAACTTTTGTGGGACCTTATCAAATCCGGATGACGTGTGGATAATTATGGGGGATTTCAGCACTAATCTAATGCATGATGACTTGAACAACAGCTCGACAGGCCTTAACGGTGAGATATGGGACATACAGCCAATCAAAGCGCAATATCAAAAGTGTGATAAGCAAGGCAAATTACTTGCGGCGTTAATATATCAACTGGGCATCCGCATTATAAATGGCAGAGTGGTGCCGGATATTCCAGCTGCCTATAAACTCACATTTTGTTTCAGGATGGCTATCGTAGACTATATGTAGGTGTCTCTGGTCAACCTCCAACTTATAGGCAAATTTGAAGTCACCATGACCCCAGCTAGCGACTAAGCCATTCCTAATTGTGAAGTCGTAATATTCCACCCCAATCGATCTGGGTATGAGAGGCTGGCCTGGTGTATGATGTCCACTTATGTAAGTGGGCACCCTGCAACAGTCCAGACAACCCTTATGGTGATTTAAGAGGTCTTAGACAATCTTAGAAAGCTCTCTAAGTGCTAGCTGTGGAGAGCAGCCTTCAGGTTTAGCCCAGAAGGACTGTAAAGCAGCTTGTTGTATCAGAATGCAATCTTATAGGTATAAATTAATTTAAAAATAACCACACAATGTACTTATAAAAATATGTATTTATTATATAACACTCACTATTATGAACAAATATATCCTACCTGGAGTTATACACAATGCACACAATACTTTGCATAGAAATCAAGCAAATAGCACAGAATATACAGTGGACCGCAGGGGGGGAACCAAACCATATACTAAGAAAGTGGTATAAGAACCACGACTTGTGTCAAGACAATGTTCAGAGGATGTAGAAGTGCTGGGGACTCCAGGAACCACCCAAGGGCGTGTGCAGTGTGAGAACACAACCACGTTCTTCGTGCAAATCAACATGTTAGTCGCGTTTGCAATTCTAAAGATTAAGGACCCTTCTCAGTGGACCCTGAAGAAACCCAGCGGAAGACAGAAGGTTGGCGAGCCACCCCACCTGTGGATACCCTAGTACCCACGTTACCTACACAAGGGAAGCCGGGTGCAGAGGTGTGAAGTGGTGCCAGATACCGCCATCTAACCCAATGGAGGACTTCAGGAAAATGCCGCTGATGGAGAAGGAGAAAGTTTCCGGTGGAATCCGAAGCTGGATGCAAGTTGAAGAGCACCTGCAAGCAGAGGGAACAGAGTCTATGTCACTCAGGAGGGACCAGAGACCTGGAAGATGAATGCCCACCGATGTTGGGAGTTGCAGGAAAGTTGATGGTGACCTTGACTCTGCAGCTGTGAAGACCAGGCAATGCTGAGGAAGACCAGGAGCTGTGCATGAGCTGTCCCACCTCACATGTCGAGAGTTGAGGGGTCGGTGTCCGTCTGGAGCATCAATAAGCCTTGGCAACTGCAAACAATGTACAAGTCGAACAAGGTGCAATGTCGGGACCAGCAAAGTCCAGGGGACTCACTACAAGCAGGGGAGTCGGGGCAGACCCTGAGAAATCAGGGAAGCCCAAAAGAAACAAAGGTGACCTTCAACAGGACCCACAGGCTGGAGGCACTGTAGTCGTAAGAGGACCTCGAGCAGCTCACCCAAAGATGCAGGCCACGGTGCAAACAATGCAATGTGGATGAAGATTCTGGTCATTGGTGATGCATGAGGTTGGGGCTACTTGGAGCCCGAAGATCTTGGTGGACAGAAGCCAACAATCCTTTGCAATGGCAAGTCTACGCAGTGCACAGGGTTCAGTTCCTGCGGCTCCCATGAAAGATACTCGCCTCAAACTTGGTGAGAGGGCAGGGTAGGCCTCAAGAGCTGTGGAGAACCACCACATGCGTTGTTGAACCTTTCGGAGTCCGTAGGAGCTCAGCATCAGCAGACCAGTCAGCTTAGTTGTGGTGTCTGCAGATGCAGGAAAGTGACTCCTTCACTTCAAGGGAGATTCCTTCCGGTGTCTTGGATGCCCACAGGCCTTGGAAGGTTGCTGTATGGTGCACAGTCCTAGACGATGCAGCAGACTGAAAGGGAGACAAAGTCGAGCCCAAACGAAGTCCATTGAAGTCCAGAGTGCCCAGATGGTAGACTTGAGGTGGTGTCTGTATTGAATCATGACCCACTGCAAATCTAGGGACCTACGCCCTTAAGTACCCTAAAGAAAGGGTTGGGATGATTCCGGGGACAGGGGGGAGGTTTCTCCCATGGCCCATGTCCTTTGTCCAGTTTTGCGCTAGAGCGGGAGCCAACGACTCCCAGGGCTGGTTTGAAGTGGACTATGCAATGAGGCACCAAATGTGCCCCTCATGCAGACTGAGGGGCGCTGGCAAGCACACCCACCTGGCCCCAATACCCTATATCCTGTCTGGAAGGCGATCACACCTCCCTGTGACAGGGTACCTGTTGTTCTGCATTACCCTGCTCGAGCTTGGCTCAGCAGCAGGAGGGCAGAATCTTGTCTCTGGTCGGCAGCAGCCATGTTGTGCGGTCTGGGTCTAGAAGACTGGTACCTGGAGCACTGAGAGCTTAACGGAGGGCTCTTCCGTGCCTTGGAATCATACCTCCCACACCATTTATGGGGTGGGGGTATGATTCCAACATGTTTGAGACCAAACATAATAGAATTTGTTGCAGACAGTTTTGAGATCGTCATCGCGTAGTAACACAGTGCCTCTCTGTAGTGTATATGGCTGCTTCCCTTACAGCCCGCGATAATGGACTCCGTAGGCTGTAGGAGTGCCCTGCTCATGCAGGGGCACCCTCACACTTAGAACCAAGCACCCTGCCTTCAGGATTGATAAGGCCTGCTATAGGGGTGACGTGGGTTTTAAGTGCAGTGAACGTAGATATAGGACACCTATATCTTTCGTAAGTGGTGCTAGCACCAGCTTACACAGGCTGCAATGGTAGGCCTGTAGTTGAATTTTGAATGGTCTCCCATGGGTGGCATAATGCATGCTTCAGCCCATGGGGGACCGCTGGGGTACCTATGCCCTCGTTACCTTAGTACCATATACTAGGGACTGAGAAGGGTACCTCAGTATCCAATATGGGATATACCTAAGCACTGACCACAACAATTTAAGGGAGAAAGCAGAGAGACTGGGGTCCTGATTAGCAGGATCCCAGTCAGACTAGTCAATAACAGCTTAGCATCAGGCAAAAAGTGGGGGTAACCATAAAATTAGATCCTACTTTCCTACCGTGGGTCTCATCGGAAAGCATGATGATCTTGAACCCAGTAATAGGGTTAGGTGGAATATGGAAAATCTAGAGAGGCATGGAACTCAAGTGTACAAGCCCTTAGAGATGATCCTGAATGCAGGCAATGAACATCTCAATTCAAGTCTTTGGGGGTGCCTGTCCACCCATTTAAAGGAGGCAGACGGTATCCCAATAAAAAAAGCTAGTAGCATGGAATCAGGCCTGCCCACAACCACAACAAGTAGTTAAAACCAAATTGGCACCTTATAAACAACAATTAAACAAAGCCTTGAAGATCCTCACCAACAACAAGAGAGAAAACAATGGCTGTGACTCCATGTCACCACGATAAGGCTAAAATAGAGAAAAGCCCTCCACGCTCAAAGAAGGAAGGAGGTTGCCAGAAAATGCTACAAATCGCATAGGATCATCAAATCAAAGAACCCAAGTAAATTCTGGAGGTGGATTAACAAAAGCATAACTCCAAAGCCCCAGGTGACGGGTGGCAATGTCGTCTCCACTGAGTGGGAATCATATATCACAAGTCTGTACAGAGAACAGGTGGAGGACAAAAATGCAAGCAAAGCACCGGACCAGATCATGGGTCAGCTTCCAATGCCATCAAGCCCAGTGATAGATGACCTGACACTGATAAGCCTGGTTCAAATAGCTACGCCCATTAAGGCATTGCACCCAAGTGGCGCCCCAGACCCAAGTGGCATAACGGCAGCAGGATACAAATGGGCTCCAACCAGATGGGCAACGGTTCTAGCCCCCCTATTTCAACAGTATCTATTGGGGTCGACTATCCCTGAGTCACGCAGGGGCTCAGTACTCGTACTGTTACACCAAAAGGGCTCTCGGTCATGCCCCAGGAATTACTGTCTAATTGGGCTCCTTGTCACAGAAGGGAAGTGCTTTGCCAGCATTTTAAACAGGGAGCTTCAATCCTGTGCATAAGGCATTAATCTAATCCTGATCAGCCAAACAGGATTTCAAAAGGGCTGTCATATTAAGGGACAATTTTATTTGCCTGTCCCACCTGAGCAAAGCAACTGTGGCCACAAAGGGCAAGGCTCTCTACTTTGGGTTTTATAGACTTCTAACAACCTACAATAGCGTTTTAAGACCAAGGCTTTGGTCAAATCTGAATGCCTGGGGTATTCCGACTACCCCACTAAAAGCCATCACCGCGTGCTATTCCGACACGTGGGTCTGGGTCAAAATCAATGTTAGTGCCTGATGGGCCACCACGGCGTAAATCAAGATACACAAGGACCTAAAGCAAGTCTGTATATTGGCACCTTTATTGTTAGACCTGTATCTGACCGACCAGCCAACCCACCTGGAGACGGTGAGGAATTTTCCACCAAAATTGGCAGGCCTCAGAGTACAGTTGTTATAATATACAGATGACACTGTGCTCCTCGACATGACGCCTATTGGGTTGCAGAGACTCGTCAATGCACTTTCAGCTTATTGTAAAATCAACAGTTTGAAGATAAATGTAACAAAAACAAAAGTTCTGATAATTTCATCGAAACTGAAAAATCAGAGGGACTTGGACCATTGAGGAGAGCACTGTTGTAGTCGTGGAAGCATATAAAAACCTGGGAGTATGGCTGGACCATAGGGGCCGCATTTCACCTCACATTCACGTGCTGCAGGCAGCTCTAAACTCACTGGATGGCCTTTCGCAAATCACGTAAGGCACTGGAGAATCCTGATCTAAGCCCCTGCTAAAGGTGACGGGCTGCAAACTGCTTCCAACAAAACACATTTAGGGAAAGAATGGCAAATTGGCTAGAAAGGGCACAATCCATCTGTTACCGTAGAGTCTTTTCTCTTTCCAATTGCCCGGCTCATGCCCAAATTCGACAGGAGTTTTGCTTGGTCTCACAGCACTGGTCACTCAAGCCTACGTTTTAAATCTATTATGTGAAAGCAAAACAAGCATAAGAAAACACGTTGAAAAGCATAATTTGGGAAACATTAAGAAATCTCCTGACTAACTGGCACACGTATCTTAAATTGGCATTGCATTCACTATAGGCCCGAGAGAGTTGGTCGAGTGGTCTCCCAGCGCTATAGTCAACAGACTAATAACCAAGCGGGCAAAAATAATTTCAAGGAAAAAAGGACACTCTGACCATCAAGAACTTGGCCTAAGGTAGATGGGCGTCCTCGCTGTACGAGCCAGGGGCCCTGCCGACTTATCTTTCCCTGCATTACAGCTTAGTAGTAGCTACTGAGGCTTTGATTGGGGCTAGTTCAGTTGAAACTGTACTGGTATGGCCGGAGGAACTTTGATGAGCATGATAGACGTTGCCGCTTCTGCGCAAAGCAGGCGGAATCACTAATCCATATCCTCTGCATTTGTGAAAAGCTGCTCTACCTAAGAATATTGTGTCTGCACCCTATATGTCATGGTCTACACATTAGAACTTTCCCCGCGGCCGCCTGGAAGTGAGTCCTCACAGCTGGCAGCACGATTAATCAAGATCCTGAAAGCGGCCCTGGTATGTCCCTCATGTGCACCAGATGCTGTACCCTCAATAGTCTGTTAAAAGCCCCACAAACTCTAAATGGTCAACTGTTTTAATGGGCCCAACAGGTTTTTGCTCTACAGAACGAAAATGTTTGCGCCAAATTTGCCCTCCATGGTTTTGAGAAATTTCTGAAGTAATTGCACTTTAATTTAGGCCTTGTTTAAATGTATTGATCATGAATAAGTGCCTTTTTGACTAGATCACACGCTCCGTTATGGATCCAGTACACATGTATTGAGCATGGAAACGTGCCTTTAGACTAGATCATATGCTCTGTCGTGGGGCCAGTTCTGAAGCCTAGTTAGGGGCAAATATTTCACTTTAGATCTTTTTAAGTATTTTAACATTTAACACTTTATATTTCTGCATTACTAAAAGTGTTATGGGTTTTTTAATCACTTCTTTTCAATTTAGTGATTTCCAACTTGTGTAGGATTTAAGCCTCTCATTTGGCCAACATAAGTATTTGTTATTTGGTTTATATATAAACATGTATCAGTGGCTTTCATTGTAGTGATTTTAAATAATCGCAAAATAAAGAACTAATCTATCTATCTAAGCTAACCAGATTTCTCTTCATAGTGTCAGATTTTGGGGGCCTCGAGCAAGACATATTTTGGGGGGCCCTGTTTGGACTATTTCAAGGTCTTGAGAGAACTCTTTCAGCCCAGGTTTCTTCTTGGACACGCTGGTGCTGTCCCAGAGGTCGGCCTCTCAGTAAGCTTCCTGGAGTTAGTCAGCTTGCTATCCACTAGGTGCTGGCGCAGTTCTGTAAACTACCCTAAGACTCCTCTGGGGTCTTGTACACCCTCAGCGCTACCTCATGGCCAGAAAATCATTTATCAGTATCATCTATCACCACGTAATTGGGCACCAGATGATTTGGTTTGTGGACCTTCACCTCTCAATTAGACACTGCAGGTGTGCTGCCACCATTGTTGTTGGACTCTGGGATCTGCCTGGATTCAGCTCCAGCTCCATGAGTCCAGAGCTCATGTGCCAGCGAACGTTTTTCCTCAGCCTAGACTCTTTCTGCCTCAGACTTTCTCTCCTCTGCTTTCAGTTTCATTTTGGCCAGCTGAAGTCTAAGCTTTCACTCTACCTTTCTGTACTCCAGCTCCTCTGCGGTCAGGCTCCTGGCAGACACGCGGCTCCCTGCTCCATCCCGGGAGTCCTGGTCATCTGCTGGGGTTGAGTTGGGCTTTTCTTGCAGATAAAGACCCAGGACTGGGTCCACCATCACCTCATCCTCTGATAGTGCTCCTCCCTCTGCACCTCCTCAAAGGCTCTGAGAGCTACCTGGAGATCCAGGCCATATTTAAACAGTAATAAAGTAAAAACACAGCACAAGAACATTTTCTCACCATTTTAGAAAAATAGAGTACATTTTAATAAAGTATTTGACACTAAAACTACAAAAATCCAATTAGTAGAACCGAAGTTATGAATTTTTAAACGTTTTAGTAAATGCTAGTGCCTAAAAGATCAACGTGCCAACTGCAGACATCTAGTCACATGAGACTGGGCCAAAGTTGAAAAATATAGCTTATCGCGATGGAGCATGGTTTGGATACAAGAGGTGGATTAAGCCCAGTGAGTGCTTATGTTCGGAATTCTAAGAATTTTCAAGAAAAATGTCTTGAGAAGGTAAAGTTCAGCAGGGCAAGGTTGCAGGCGGTGTCCAAGGAGGGAGTGTCATCATTGGGGAGCCTCTGGGCAGAGCCGCGGTGAAGATTTCTAAGTTCTGACTTTTTGGGATGCTGAAAATTTCCAGTGAGACGAGGCAGGAGGCTGTCGCCAAAGACAATTTCAGGAGTTTGGATACCCTTTTTGATCAAGGACCAATTAACAGGATTTGCTGTTGCAGCGAAGAACATAGTGGGAGCAACTGAGACGTCAGGCCCACCGGGCCTGCACCTTGGACGGATTGGCATTCAGTTTTGTTCACTCTTTCCTCGGTTCTCAGAGCAGATTTTAGCCAAAAATGTTTTATGTCTCAAGTTTAGGATCTTGGCTATCAGGGCACCTTTAGCACAACAACCATGGGTCCAGAACTGACGGAACACCTCTTCTTGGTACAGGATTCACTCAGGCTGGGTACAGTTGCGGGTTCAAGATGGTGGGAGCCTTTTATGCCCCTGTGGCTCTGAAAAGGAGGTCCGCAAACTTGCCCTTGGAGTTACTCTGGTAGTCCTGGATTCAGGTGAAGATGCAGGGCTCAAACCACAGAACTGGCCTCTGAGGGTTCAAGTCAGGCTCCAGGCAGCAAAGCAGTCCTTCCAGGTACAGCAAAGCAGTCTTACAGAGCACACAGCAGGTCACAGCAGCAGACAGTCTGCTCTGAGTCCATCTGCAGGTACAGAAAGTGACCTGAAGAATGGATCTGGGGGCTTTATTTTTATATCTGATGCCTCCTTTGAAGATGGGAGAAGTTTCTAGAGGTTTCTTTTTAAAGTGCTTGTACTTTCCTTACTCCCCTGCCCTGTCTCCAAGCTGGCTGTTGTGACAATATGAAGGTGATAAGCCCTTTGTATGAATGCAGAGCACAGTCTATTATGTTGCATGTGGGGCTGTGCCCAGCTCCGTCCTCCTATGCTCAACCTGCCAGCAGATGGCCCATTCAGGCATACCTATCCCTCTATTGTGTGACTGACAGAGAGGGATTCGTAAAGTCTGACTGTCAGTTACACCCAGCCATGTAACCCGGGGGAGGCTGAAGGCACCAATTGTCTAAGGGCAGGAAAATGCCCACTTTCTAAAAGTGACATTTTCAAAATTGTACTTTATAATTCGACTTTACCATTAAAGAGTATTTTTCATTACAAGTTCATAGATACCAAACATGAAATGCTTACCTGGTCGCAAACAAATCTTAGCGTTTATCAAATGTAATAAGGCAACGCAATGTTATCCTACGGGGCATTCAGGCCTCACAGTAGTGTAAAACAAATTCAGGACTTTTTCATTACCAGAGCATATCAAACTTAAAAGTACATGTGCAACCTTTTAATTACAATGCACCAAGCCCATGGGCTACCTAGGGCCTACCTTAGGGGTGACTCATATGCAATGAAATGGGAGTTTAAGGCTCAAGGAGGTTATATTGCCCGGTTGAATTAGCAGTTTAAAGCTCTATTCAGGCTGCAATGGCAGGCCTGGGACATGTTTTAAGGGGCTGCTTAAGTGGTTAGCACAATAAGTGCTGCAGCCCCCCTAGTAGCATTTAATTTACAGGCCCTGGGTATATGGAATACCACTCTACAAGGAACTCATAGGTAAATTAAATGTGCCAGTCAAGTGTAAACTAGTTTAACCATGATTAGGGAGTGAGCAAGCATATAGTCCTAAGGCCAACAAAAATGTTTTTCAGCAGAAAGATGGAGGTAAATAGGCAAAAACGTTTGGGGAAAGACCTTCCTAAGGCTGACAGGTCTAACACGTGGTCTCGATGCATTGACCTCACCAGAGCATTGGTGTTATTAACAGTAGAACACTGTATTATTGCTATTTCAGTGATCTGCCAAAATAGACATTTAAACTCCAGAGACTGCAAAAATCCTCTTGTCATGAAGTATCTTCCTAGAGAGACCTCACAAACATTGTTCACACTCAATGTGTTAATATTGGAGCTTGCTGCATTTGCCCAAATCCTTTTATTGTCTATAATTGCCTAATAACCAATGCATTGCTTTATATCCCTTTATTCTGGTTGGTTTAACCAGAATTACCAGCTACACTCAGGGGCTGTATCATTTTGGTAGATACTTTTGCATTTCTATAGGGCATGTGATGTGAGCAATACTGTGTGGCAACCGCACCACTCCACACCAGAGCCAGTGTGGTCAGGGACATTTTCTTGCCCACCAAACAACCAAAGTGAAATAGTGTAGGTGATTCCACCAGGCCACAAGGCCTGGCAACCTCCGCTCGCAACCTTCCTTCCTTCTTCCTGCCTGCCTGCTCCACCATCTGATCTTCTCTGTGGGTGGTGGAGGAGAAGATGGACAGTGTGTGGTGGATCCCTTCAGTTATTTCTAGACAGATGAGTTGGCCATGGTTGATTTATGAGTAGGTACAGTAACGGGCAATGAACAAATCGCACATCAGATCTGTCTTATGTGAGTGTCAAGCAGTATAAGGGAATTATGAGGCAGTATGTATGAGCTACAACCAACTAACCAAATGTTGAGTTGTTGATTGTTGTGGTATTAGTGTGCCCCAACAGGGTCATGTATTTTACTTTCATTTGATTTATATATTTATCTAGGTGTTGAGGTGCTAATTGGGGTTAAATCAGATGTTCAAGAGGATAATACATCAAGCTTAATGGAAAATTATGTTTTTTTCAGGATGTTATAGTTTGAAAAGAGGGGAACCCACATTGAAGTCTCTGGAGGCATTTTGTTTGCTGGAACGGTGACTGTGAGTAAAATGAGGGTTAATTGGCAGGTAGGACGATATGGGACATCGACTGTTGTATTTTCGAAACTACCCTAGTTTGGGCCAGGCCTTTAAGTGGAGGGAGTACATACCGGTCTCAGACCCAGCAGTAATTTAAAGCTGACATTGAAATGGGTCCCTATCAGGCCATATCTTCATGTTCTTAATTTTACAGGCATCAACATTGCTTGATTTCTTAACAATGACAGTAAAAGACGTTAAGTTAATCCAGGTCAGCAATGCAGTCCCTGTTACATTTCGCTTGTTTTATTTAATCTTGTACTCCTTCCAGGATGTTGTATTTCTGTTGTTGTTTTTCAAATAATGTATTACTTTTGCATAGTGCGTTCTGTGAACTGAACCGCCACTAGGTGTCCGCGTCAGTTGAGGTTGTGGGTGCTTATGACGAGGCACGATTAAAAGCTCTGGATCTGAGACTGAAGGCAGTGTTAATTTCTCACAATGTGTTAGTGGGTCATAAATAAGACTCCCTGTTTTCCATTTTCACAGATTTTTACAGATACATACTGTTAGAAATGGGGGTCTCTAACTGGCAGAGGTATGCACCTTTGTTCAAGTAGGGACCCTTCCTTCTTGTCAGGTTAAGGTGACCAGACACTTCAGATACCCCCTGCTCACCCCCTTGGTAGTTTGCTTTGAGCAGACAGGTGTATCCTAAAGGCAATGTGTAAAGTATTTGCACCCAAACACACAGTAACACAGTGAAAACACCACAAATGGACTCCACACCATTTTATAAAAATTAAAGTGTCTTTTTCTACAGCAAATACGACCAATACGACAAAAATCCAACATACATATATCAAAACATCAGTTTTAAAATGGCTACTTCAATAATAGAACTGTAGTAACAAAATAGCTCCACCTGGGGCAATTATGATGTTGTGACATACACAAATCCAAAGTACGACGCCGACCTCAAGGTGCGCAAGCACGGAGTAACATGAACCCCTCCAAACAACAGTACCTTGGAAACAAAGTCAACGAACGAAGCACGGCGTCGTGGAGGTGAGATGTTGGGGCTGAGGCAAAGCTGGTTCCTTTTTACCAGGGGGGAGTCGAGGGGTCGAGTCCATGAGTAGGCGAGGCTTCGAGTCCATAAGGAGGTGAGGTGTTGAACCCAGGACTGGGTAATTTAGGTGGCGTCGGCGATGAGGAGTCGGTTCCTGTGAGGAGATGCGACGTCAATTCTTTTGTGAAGTCACCCTCATTGGTTATCGGCTCCACGATAATGTGATACTGGCGCTGGCGGTGATGGCGTCGGTGCGAGCTTTGATGTCAGGAAGGCCGATAACTACATGTGCAGGTGGGGCGATGCGTCGTGCACTTCATAAGCTGTGCCCCCGGCCTCGGTGCCAGTCACGGTATAACTGACAGCGTCTGAGTTCTTCTTCTTGCTTTGCAGCACTAACCACGCACTTCTCAGGGTACAGGAACTGGAATTGCCCTTTTGAATACAGGAGTCCACAGAGGAGTCCAGGTGCTGGTCAGTGGGTTGCAGGTGAAGTCTTTGAGGCCTTGAGACTTTACAATAGAGGACAAGCACACATAAGCCCTTGTAGATTCTTCTTGAAGCAGGTTCACAGCAAGTTCCAGTCTTTGTCTTCTTTTGGCAGAAGCAGCAACTGCAGGCCAACACAGCAAAGGGGCAGTACTTCTCCTTACAGCTTTCCAGCTCTTCTCCTTGGTAGAGGTTCCTCTTGAGTCCAGAAGTGATCTAATTATCTGGTGTTTAAGATCCAATACAAATACACCATTGTCTCTTTGTTCTCTTTGTGGCAAGGGTCTCTGAGTCCAGTCAAACCCAGCTGTGACTTCTCTGGCCCAGTTTTAGTACAGGAGATGGGGACAGCATTGTGCAAAGGAGACACAGCCTATTCAGGTGCTAGTGAAACTCCTCCCACCCCTCTAAATGCAGACCAGGTCTATTCAGCACAGCTATGAGTCATCCAGGAAAGGCAGGACACACTTCAACCCCCCTTGTGACTGTCTGGAGTGAATGCACATCCCAAACTACTGTCACTCCAAAACTAGACAGTGAATATACAAACAGGCAGAGGCACACAGAATGGTTTAACAAGAAAATGCTCACTTTCTAAAAGCGGAATTTTCCAACACACAATTTTAAAAAAAACCTTTACTAAAAGATGTGTTATTAAATTCTGGGTTCAGGGAGCCTAAACTCCATTGCTCCACCTTGTCCCAATGGAAAGTTACACTTGTAAGATGTTACAGTGCAGCTACCATGTTAACCTATAGGACAGACAGACTTTCAATGGTGAAAAACAAAATACACTTTTTATTTCACTATCAGGACATGTAAAACACACCAGTACATGTCTCACTTTTAACATATACTGCATCATGCCCACGGGGTACCTTGGGCCTACCTGAGGGGTGCCTTACATGTAAAAAACGGGAAGAAAAGGTAAGGTTGGGGCCTGGCAAGTGGGTGCACTTGTCAGGTTAACATGGCAGTTAACAACTGCACGCACACACTACAGTGGTAGGTGTTAGACACATTTACAGGGCTACTCATGTGGGTGGCACAACCAGTGCTGCAATCCCACTAGTAGCATTTGATGTACAGGCCCTAGGCCAGTGGTTCCCAAACTTTTGACTTCTGAGGACCCCCATTGAGTCACCACTGGAAGCCGGGGACCCCCAAGCAATTTGTAGGATTTAAATTTCAAACATTAAAACAGTAATTCGAATTAAAAAAACGCACGTGTGCACACAAAACAAATACTCAAATTACTAAGGATTCTAGGGGCATATTTACAAGTCCCTATTGCCATGGGAACGTCACATTTTGCGATGTTCCTGTGGCAATAGGGGCTTTGCCTTATTTACAAGGCAGCGTTAAGCCACTTATTGTGGCTTAACCCTGCCTTGTAAATAAGGCCCCCTTTCACGCAATGCTTAGCATGAAAAAGGTGGGCAGTGGGAGTTTCACTCCAACACAAATTGATTTTGATGCTGCCCTCTATTTACAAAGTCAGCTTAAATAGGAGACAGCACCAAAATTAAGACCATGAAAAACCTGGTCTTAAGTTGGCGATAGAAGAAGAAATGCCATATTTTTCCTCGTTTTTGCTTTTTCCAACGGAAAAAGCAAAACACCTTTGATTGTTTATGTTGAGGAAGGTGACCCTTCCTGCACATAAACAATCTTTAATAAAAAATGACGTTTTGCAACTTCCATGTGTGCTGCATTAGGCAGCACACATAGAAGTGACAAAAAGGCATTACAAAATTGTTCATGTGCAGGAAGTGGGAACATAGCAGTATCAGTATAATAATAGACTGGGAATAAACATATGTTGCTAAATTTTACCATGCAGTTTGCAAGCAGCTGTTTGACAGTTTATAGGACACTGTGCTAGATTACGATTGTCCCTTATGAATTGCACAGTGACAAAAGAATCTCTGTGACAAAATCAGTAACCCACTGACCTATGCACATAAAATACTGTTTTTTAAAATGCATTGTACACGTTCTTTGCAGTAGGCATATTAACCCTCTGTGTTACATTAGATAAGTCAAAGCTGCCACTGGAAAAAACTCTAATCTCTCTCCAGCAGGTACATTAATCACTGGCATTTTCTTGACACTTTTATAGTTGCTCGAAAACTGCTAATTTTACAAGGAACTTTGCAGTGCTTTTAGAACTGCTGCCTGCGGACCCCCTGGGAATGTGCCACGGACCCCTGGGGGTCCTCGGACCCCAGTTTGGGAAACACTGCCCTAGGCAAACACAGTGCACTTCACTAGGGAATCAAATAGGCCAATCATGGAGAACCAATCATATTCACAATTTACACAGAGTGCATATGCACTTTAGCAGTGATCAGTAGTGGTAAAGTACCCAGAATCCTATAGCCAACGAAAACAGGGTCAGAAAAATAGGGAGCAAAAGGTTGGGAGATAAACCTGCAAAAAGGGCCAGGTCTAATAAATACAGACAGTAAAATATTTATATTCTTGTCTGTATTTATTTGTAAATGTGGACAAAAATGGAAATTGGCTGCTTATTGAGTGATTCTAAATACCCTCTGCAATGACTGCCAGACCAATAGCTGTGTGGATTAATAGGTAAGGGGTTTCAAAAAGATAGACATTTTTGTAAAGAGAGTTAAACAGTAGCAGATATGCACAAGGTTGATACTGAAATTTGCATTTTTTTTCATATAAGTGCATTGATCTATCATCTGCGGGTGTTCATATCACTAAAACCTGGCAGCCATTCAAGCATGACTGCATATTAATTGGTTAAATGTGGAAATATACCAACTTCAGATTCTTTTTTTTTTTTAACCAAACCCCAAAAAAATATGGATATATAGAAACAATTAGCAAAATACAGAGAGATAAATACAGATGGAAATGTAAAAAAAATACCATAAAACTGGGAGCACTAGTCATAAACAAGTTTAGAATACATGCTCATCTATTCATTAGCCTCTCTCTAGAGCACACAGAGCATTAGCTATGTGTACCCATTGTAATTGTGGAAAGTGTGTGAAGGAGGTGCGCCACTATCTAAATATTGACAGGGTGAAAACATACATGCCAAGTGTGTAATGGGGATGGAGAAGTGATAGGTGCAAGGAAGTACATGCAGGAGTGAGTGAAAATGGGGTGCTAAAGAAGAAAGAGATGAGGTGTGAAATATGCAGATGGAGGTTTTCAAAAAGATTTGGGAAGAAAAAGCATGCAAGTGTTTTTCATGGAGAGAATACAGAGGAACGTGCCTCAAAGGAAATAGGGGAGTGATAGAGACCATTGTCATGTTTAATTCACAATCTCATATTTGCAGAATTTACACATTTTCCTTACAACAAACACATCACATACATGCCAACATTTTAGAAGAAAGTGTGAGATTTAAAAAAATAAAAAACATGGGAGAATGGATTTCCTTTTTCGACTTCTGTGGAAGCAGAGGCAATTTCAGGAAGGAGCAATTTTTGCTTCAAAAATCGGAGGTCTCCCACCTGAATCGGGTATATTTGCATGTATGTCATCGTTGACTCATTAGGTCGAGCCTAGAACAGCGCATGCGCTGCATGCTCGACTTTTAGTAAGGGGGTTTTCAAAGTGCTACCCACAAGCTTTTCCTGGCCTAAAGCTTGCATGCATGTGTGCGTGAACGCGCGCAGCCGCCATCTGCCTTTCGTATTTCATTAAGCCTTGTTTTACAGTTATGAGCCGTCATGGCTCATTAAGTGCTTTCGCGCGCAGCACGCAGCGCCCGCGCACACAACTCCCTCCGCCTCTCTCTCCCACTGAAGCCCCCATCTATGCATTCCGCGCGGCCAATGCTTGTTTTTTAAAGCCTGCTGTTTCCCCAATGCGTAATTTTACAGAATGTACGATTGCACACTGTGGAAAGGCAGCTCGAAGTTAAAATGCACATTTCTTCGTATTGCTTTTTTTTCTCCACGAGGAAAACATTTCCTCGTCCTCGGCTCCCCCGCACATCTTCAAAAGAAATCTACGCCAGCCTGGAGCTGGAGTAAAACTCCAACCATTTCCAAGGTGGGAAGGAGTTGTAGAGGAGTCTGTTAATGGCCTCAAATGCACCGGTTTGTGGGAGATGATAAACTTGTAAGGCACATCAGTCCTTGATCGCTCATTCCCCACTCTTCAGTGGAGTTCCTGACAGCGCAATTCAACTCACTCCTGGCAGTGAATTAAACAGTAGTACAATCATATGCCCTGGTAGTTATTGTTTTGTGGAATGTTGCCAGGCGTAAAGAATTCATTTATGTTCATAAACATATGTTTACGGCTGGATTCGCTTTGTGAAGCAGCCCATTATGTGTACAATTGGTAGCATGGTGTGTTTCGGCCCTGGGCCGCCTGCATTCTTCAGCTTATCATTTTCCCTTTCTTCTGCACCCTTTCTAGTGGGTTCATCCGCACCAATGTGGCTGTGGGCTGCATGTAGCCCGTAAAGCAGCCATTCCAAGCCGAGGCTCTGATGTATTTGCTTTGTCTGCGCTCCAAATGTCTTCAGAGTCCAGTGATTGTGGTCCTTTCAGCGCTGCCCTGCCGCATACCTTTTAATCACCTCCAGCATCTTGGCAAGCAGGATTTTGAGGTGGAATGTACTCCGTCCCAACATCACTTTAGCGAGAGAGTCCCGTTTAAAAAAAAAAAAAGAAAGATGATACTATTTTTCCTTTCTGATTATATTTAAAGGCTTGTGTTCAGTGTAGAGCAGCACTAAATGTTTGCTGGTTTGCTTATCTTTGTGAGGGAAGTCCCTTTTTAGGTCTCGCATACGCAGCGCGCAAGCTCCACCACAGCATCGCTCAGCGCCACCACAGCATCACTCAGTACCACCACAGCATCACTCAGCACCACCACAGCATCACTCAGCACCACCACAGCATCACTCAGCACCACCACAGCATCATTCAGGGCCACCACAGCATCACTCAGCACCACCACAGCATCACTCAGCACCACTACAGCATCACTCAGGGCCACCACCGAATCATTCAGTGCCACAACAATATCACTTAGCAACACCACAGCATCACTCAGCAGCACCACAGCATCACTCAGCGCCACCACAGCATCACTCAGTGCCACAACAATATCACTTAGCACCACCACAGCATCACTCAGTGCCACCACAGCATCACTCAGCGCCACCACAGCATCACTCAGCAGCACCACAGCATCACTCAGGGCCACCACAGCATCACTCAGGGCCACCACAGCATCACTCAGCACCACCACAGCATCACTCAGCACCACCACAGCATCACCACAGTATCACTCAGTGCCACAACAATATCACTCAGCACCACCACAGCATCACTCAGCACCACCACAGCATCACTCAGGGCCACCACTGCATCACTCAGTGCCACAACAATATCACTCAGCACCACCACAGCATCACTCAGCACCACCACAGCATCATTCAGGGCCACCACAGCATCACTCAGCACCACCACAGCATCACTCAGCACCACCACAGCATCACTCAGTACCACCACAGCATCATTCAGGGCCACCACAGCATCACTCAGCACCACCACAGCATCACTCAGCACCACCACAGCATCACTAAGGGCCATCACTGCATCACTCAGTGCCACAACAATATCACTCAGCGCCACCACAGCATCACTCAGCGCCACCACAGCATCACTCAGCGTCACTACAGCATCACTCAGTGCCACAACAATATCACTCAGCACCACCACAGCATCACTCAGCACCACCACAGCATCATTCAGGGCCACCACAGCATCACTCAGCACCAGCACAGCATCACTCAATTTCAATTTTCAATTCAAATATCTTTATTCGGGTATTTGAAAATAACCATAAAAGATGCACATCTTAAAATCAAAATTGTTTTGTTTAAAAAGCACAATCAAATATACAGAGTAAAAAAACAGGACAATCAGAGGCTATAATTCATTATCTAAAATCTTCACTTGACAATTAGTAATGACTAAGTCTTTCAGGAGCTTTTTAGATCATATATTCAAGGGAGCAATCCTACAAGTTAATTCTCACCTCTAGTGTTTCTTAGACTAACTGCCAATCGCAAAAAGTGCACAGTGCTAAATAATACAAATGGATCAGCGGAGAGTTTGAGAAATAAGAGGGCCACTTTGGCTTGTCTAATTTCTGAGCGTTTCAAGATGTTTTTTAGAAAACGCTTTCTAGGGAGAGCATAAAAAGGACATATAAGAACAAAATGCATGGTGTCTTGCGGAGATCGTTGATCGCAGCCGCAACACCCTTTTTTGCTAACACCACTCACGTAACCAGCTGGGACTGATAAAATGTGGTGCAAGAGGTTTAATCTAAATCTTGTTATCAGGAATCTATCCTGTCTGTTATGTATATTAGACAGGTAAAATTCCATACCCACACAGGTTTTTAAAAGCTGGTGTTCTTTTACAGTACATTTCCGCCCTTCCCTTGCCTCTCTAACACTTGCTGAGTGACGTAAGAAGTCTGCCTTAATGGTGCCCTTATCTCTATTAACTATTGTGGAAGGCTTGTCGAAAAGATTAGCATGGCCCAAACTGGTTAGTGTATCCTTTACGTATTTGAGCCAGGGTATTTGCATCCCCTTGTCCCTATTCATGCAGTCCTCCAGGATTTGTCTGCTGAGGCTTGCCTCAGGGTTTGTCCAGATTTTGATCCAGCAAATGATGGGTTTGAGGCAGGCCCTTTCGCTGATATAAGAGATCCCCAGCTCTTCATGGACTCTGAAAGAGGGAATACTTTGGGGGACTTGCAAGAGTCTTCTTAGAAACTTATCTTCCTCCAGCTGAATTTTTCTGTCACATGTAAAGCCCCACACCTCACTTCCGTACAGGGTTTTCGCACAACAGATTAGGTTGTATAACTGTACTATTTCGTGGGGTGACCAGCGGCCCAATCTGCGTGCATAGTTCATGATTGAGCCCTCCACACCAAGTTGTTGGGTACATTTATGACTCACAAGAGGTTTAAAGTTTAAGTCTTTATCAAAAACCATACCCAGGTAATTAAATTGTTTTACCTTCTCCAATTTGTGGGTGCCTATGGTAAAAACACAGTTCTTGTGTGGGATTTTGTGAGGTTAGGGACCAGATCAAGGTCTGCCATGAAGCTAACAAATCCCCCAATGAGGGCCTGCAAGCTCCTTCCAGTACGCTCCAGGAGGACCGCGTCATCTGCATATAGGAGAACGGGTATTCCTCTTCTCCCAATGCATGGACAATCTGCCTCCAGGGCTCCGAGCGCCTTATCTAATCCATTAATATAAAGCGTAAACAGGAAGGGCGCCAGGATGCATCCTTGCCTCACCCCACCCTTACACTGAAAATCCTCTGTGACGTCACCCTCATTTGTGTATCTGACCCGCGCCGTGGTGTTTTGGTGGAGAATACGCAGAGCATGGATCAATCCTGGATCCACGCCCATGGCACTCAGGATTTCCCACAGCCTTCTTCTGTTTACACAGTCGAAGGCCGCGGAGAGATCCATGAATGCCAAATACATTGTCCCCTCCCTGGCCACAGTATACTTTGCCACCAGATGGTAGAGATTGAGGCATTGATCAGTTGTGGAGCGCCCCTTTCGAAAGCCATACTGGACGTCAGTGATAATATTATTTTCGTCAGCCCATATCATTAGGCGGTTTAAAATGACTCTTCCCAAAACTTTCGCCGTTACATCTATTAGGGATATTGGGCGGTAACATTGTGGGTCATTTTTATTGCCCTTCTTGAATATGGGCACAATAACGGCCGTAGACCAAGATCTCGGCATGCCCACTTCAATCGCTGTGTTGAAAACCCTGGTTAAAATGGGGGCCCAAAGGTCTGTCTGGCTTTTAAATAGATCCGGGGGTATCCCGTCTGGTCCTGGCGCCTTCCTCATTACTAGACCTTCTATCCCCGATTGAACCTCGTCCACTGTAATGGGAATCCAGTCACAACTGGGACATCCACTGACTGATGTGGGCTGCATCTCCGGAACCCCACGGTTATACAAACTAGAATAGTGTGCTTCCCACGCCTCTGGTAGGATATGAGACGCCATATGCGGTTTATCTTGGGATTGAAAACATGGGGCATTTATTATCCTCCAGAAGCTGCTCATATCTCTGAGCTCGGCAGCCTCTCTTAAGGATTCCCAGGCTTCAATTTGTAAGGCTGTTTTCCTCAGCTTGGTCGCTTTTTTATAGCGACTCCTGCATACAGCTATATGCTCCTTGTCCTTGGGGACCTTGATTAGTGCCAACTTCAAGTCCCTATGGGCCTTTGAGCAGTTCTTGTCGAACCACCTGGGACAAGAGTCAGCCTTAGGCTTGTGTTTGCTTCTCAGGAGACTATCAATGTGCTGGGCGGTGCCCTCAAATGCTACAATTAATTCAGACCCCTCTACCTTGGGATCTAGGCACCTTCAGGTGTAATTGTCGGTGTTGTCTAGGAGGGCTCTATGGAGTTCAACACCATCAATATTACTCCATTTAATTCTTCTCCCCTGATCCCAGCCTTATATTCACCCACAGTAGGAATCTCCGCCCTCTTGGAGCCAGGTGTGTCCATTATTGACAGAGTCAAAGGGTTATGGTCGCTGAACACACTTGGCATTATCTCAAAATGAGCTACCCTACTTTCTAACACGGTGGATATAAAAATAAAATCTATAATTGAGTCCCTTCCTCTCGCCTTAAAGGACGGGGTCAATACATTAGATGTCCCATGCCCCATCAAGTCCATCGTGTGGGTTAAGGCAAACTTACACAGAATTCTGCTTAGTGCCAGGCCCTCTCTGGAGTGCTCCGGATGCCAGCCCTTCGTGGAGGGACACGCATCCCACGTACCGCCTTCCCATTTCAGGTGTGGGCACTGATGACAGTTAAAATCCCCCATAAGAATTAACTGAGAGACTGCATCCCTTGAATCATTTAAACTGGTCAGCCTCTCTTCCAACTCAACCAAGTTTAGCATAGATTGACCTGCATTATAAAAATTTATAAAAATAATCTTTGATCCCTTAGAATTAAATTTCACTCCTTGTAGGCAACTTGAGTCCCACCCCAGGTCTACCCACCTCCCATTCAGTGCCAGTGCCACATACATAATTAACCCCCCCATGGCACGACCCATAGTTGATTTCCTGGCTGCAACAAAAAATGATTTATAACCTTCAACAAATGAGGCATTATTACTTGTTTCCCAAGTCTCCTGTAGGCAAATAACATGATATTTTTTGATAATGTCTTGCCAGTCCGGGTTTTGAATCTTAGATGCCAGACCTGCAGTGTTCCAGGAGATCAGCCTCAATTCATTATGGTTTGGGTCTAGACCTTTGAGTGCTCCGGGCAGGCACCTTGAGGTGGTGCCCCTGGTTATACGATTAACTGGAGGGGTTCTGGTTTCCTCTTCACTTCCCAGCACACCTGCAAACCCAGCTTCTTGGTCAGGATCGGAGGCCCTCAAAACCAGGTCCGGTACCACCAAAGGTCATGTTTCTACATGAGTGCTAGAGATGTCTGAGTCTATCTCGTACTCCCCATTTCCACATGTCGGTAGTCAATCTTGCTCATCCAGGGCAGACAGGCTTGTAAGTGGGGCAAATCTATTCCTTAGAGGGCCATACGCCTCCTCCCCTCTTACCAGGGCTGCCCCTAGCCCCTGCCAATTCATGCCCCTAACCGAAGCTTTGTTTCTATAAAAAAAGTGTAGGGGTAACAACCTAATGCAGGACCCAGTGCCTCCCTCCTTATGTCGATTGTCCACCAGTTCTCTAACTAATTCAGGGTGCCTAAAGTTAACGATCACACAGTCACCTGCAAATTTTTTCTCGGACTTTCCAATCCATGCTACCCTCCTAGCCATAAGGATGTGCCTGTGCTGCAAACTTCTGGCAGATGTATTACTAATTAACCAGTGGGCAGCTTTGTTAATCAGAGCGTTGGTCGTTTCTTCTCTATCGTTACCAAGACCAGGCACTCCAACCAGCACAATCGAGTAAGGGCTAGAAGCGGGTGGTAAATCCAGGGTCTGGAGACCTGGGGTGCTCTGAACGCCAGCATTCATGGTGGTTTTTTCCGCGTAGGCTTGCTCGTTTGGTCCCCGACAGACCTCATTAGGAATGGTTCGTGTGATGTCCTGGACCATGCCACCAATGGGTCTATTACTTATATTCCCCTGGTCCAGTGGTGTTTTCCTATGAACTCTCTCCTCGGCGTCGGGGTTCGTTACAAGCTTTTCCCCACTGTCTGCCACTGCTGACTCCATATTCCTCCTCAGTGGGTTAGCCCCAGAGGGCTGACCTTTGTCTGGGTCTGCCAGCCTACTTATCTTCTCCGCTAGATTTAAAATTGCAGTCAAGACTGGGTCTAGGTGTTGAACTATAAGCTGTTCCATTT
Organism: Triturus cristatus; assembly: GCF_964204655.1. NCBI lineage: Eukaryota > Metazoa > Chordata > Amphibia > Caudata > Salamandridae > Triturus > Triturus cristatus. The sequence continues at coordinate 1,584,505,128 of NC_140590.1, forward strand.
TTTCCCCAAAAGCTAAAATGATGTCCTGCAGCTCGCCCGCCCTGTTTATGTTCTGGCAATCTGGGCAATCTTTAATCTCGGGGTTTATCTTCCCTCCTTTGCTAGGCTTGGTTTGCCCTCTGCGGCCAGGCTTGCTGGAACGGTTAGCGGCGCAGCTTCCGCCACTCACTAGTTGCCCTATCCCAAGTTGAGATCTTTTGGAGCGCGTGATTACTTCGCTACTGGGTGGCTGTGTAGGGTCCGAATTAGGCGTTAGTAGTTGTGCGCTAGTCGCCCCCCTTAATGTTTCGTCCCCCGTGGTGTTGATATCATTTACCAACTGAATGTTGTTACTGGTGGGCAATGGCTTTGGCCTACCTATATTATCCAAATCTGTTGTTAGTAGGCCTGCTGAGTCTGGGACCCCCTGGGGACTTCCGTCTGCTACTATCGGCAAGTCAGGGGGTTGAGGCTGAGGTGGTTGTACTTGCGTCAGGTGAGATGGACAAGTTCCTCCACCAGGCGTAGGGCAAAGGGCTATGTTGCCCAGTGAGGACCGTTTGTTAGCTATTAAGGAGTCCAGCGAGAGCCGTTTCTCCGTCAACATAATCTTGTGGGTCAAGAGTGACTCCGCTCGTGTGATAAAGGCATCCAATGTTCCTCTTACCCCTCCCTCTGCCCTTGTATGATGAATCTTGGGTTTGACCATGGTATGATTAGGTCTGCACCACTTGCTTGCTCTCGTGACTTGGTGGAGGTATTTGTGTCTTATATGTCTTAGGGGTGTACAAGTTCACAACAATCCCACTCCTGTTGTCCACCTGGCACCTCTCACTTCCATATGCAGGCAAGGGGGTGTGAACGAACAGAAGACTTCAGCAGATTAACTTCAGAGCAGGATACTTACAACTCGCCAGCAAGGGACCGGGCCCAGCCCTGCCTCCTCCTGCCCCGGACGGCCACAGACGGCCCGCCCTCTGCCTGGGCTCAGCCCGGCGCCGCCCGCGCGCGTCCCGCGACGCGGGGGGAGCCTGGATTGAAGTAGCGCCTCCAGGCGCGCTTTCCGCCGGATGTGGGCGGGTCGGAGAATGGCTGCTGGGGGCTGTAGTCCACCTCTACAGCGGCCTCGGAGCGACAAGAGGCGGCGAGGGAGACTACCAGCGGCAGTTCAAGGAGGTAAGAGGGACTCTGCCCCCGAGCCAAAAGCCAAGTGGAGACTGCTGCGTGGCGTGGCGCTGTGTGGCAATGTGGGCTGAGGTTCAGGTTCCGTCCCCCCGCTCCACCGGGGGAGCCTGGATTGAAGTAGCGCATCCGGGCGCGCTTTCCGCTGGATGTGGGCGGGTCGGAGAATGGCTGCTGGGGGCTGTAGTCCACCTCTACAGCGGCCTCGGAGCGACAAGAGGCGGCGAGGGAGACTACCAGCGGCAGTTCAAGGAGGTAAGAGGGACTCTGCCCCCGAGCCAAAAGCCAAGTGGAGACTGCTGCGTGGCGTGGCGCTGTGTGGCAATGTGGGCTGAGGTTCAGGTTCCGTCCCCACCACAGCATCACTCAGCACCCCACAGCATCACTCAGCACCACCACAGCATCACTCAGCAACACCACAGCATCACTCAGCACCACCACAGCATCATTCAGGGCCACCACAGCATCACTCAGCACCACCACAGCATCACTCAGCACCACCACAGCATCACTCAGGGCCACCACCGAATCATTCAGTGCCACAACAATATCACTTAGCAACACCACAGCATCACTCAGCGCCACCACAGCATCACTCAGTGCCACAACAATATCACTTAGCGCCACCACAGCATCACTCAGCACCACCACAGCATCACTCAGCACCACCACAGCATCACTCAGCGCCACCACAGCATCACTCAGCACCACCACAGCATCACTCTACGCCACCACAGCATCATTCAGGGCCACCACAGCATCACTCGGCACCACCACAGCATCACTCAGCACCACCACAGCATCACTCATCTCCTCCACAACATCACTCAGTGCCACCACAGCATCACTCAGCGCCACCACAGCATCACTCAGCAGCACCACAGCATTACTCAGGGCCACCACAGCATCACTCAGGGTGATGAATACAGGCCCCAGCTAGGCCCGCAGGACACAAGGGTTCGCTCTCCTGTAATGGAATCTATAAGGAAGTTGGCACGGAAACTGCAAAGTACAAAGACAGCATTTATTAACCCTTAAGGGTGGTCCTACAATCCACACAACACTCTTCAGTATTGCATAGAGTAGCACAAAGAACCTTCGTACATGGTCCCCTTTTATACACAGTAGAGGGGCTCATAAGTGGGTGGATACAACATGAAGACGAAGAACATTACCATTTATGGTCATTTTCGATACTGAATCAATATGTGGGCGGAGCTAAGGCACTCCTTGAGCCCGCGAAAACATGGTCAAGCAAGGCTAACTGATAACAGATGTGGTCAAGTCTGGGCATGCGCCAGATGGACAAAGGAGCTATTTACAGACTGTTACTGGGCAGATTACGAGAGCAACTAACACAGAGGTTGGACTCTTCTCGTGGGGAACACGTGGAGGCATGACAATACAAAATGGAGTCCAAGCTTCGGTCAACATAACAGAGAAAACACGATCTATAACAGAGGAACTAATGTCTTTAGTAAATGCTTAATCACATCGTTGTTTTAATTTACAACAGACGACCCTTTCAGCATTTACTGAAGACATCTGGCTTGTTAGGATAATCGTCATATATGTCAATTGTCATCATTCCTTCAACTTCTTTAGCTAAACGTTTTTGGTGGGCAACATCGGCAATAGCTTTCTTATCAGGGATACAGAATGATACACATAATGAGCAGAGCAAGGGACCACATTGGATACAAATACAGCATGAAAACAGAACCGCTACAATAATGCAGAGACCAGTTAGAACCTTCCATCCCCAGGTGGTAATTAACGCCCAAAACCATCCAGAAAAAGACCAAGTGCCGTTTTCTGTATGGATCTCAGCTGCAATTTTATGCAGTTTATTGATGGCATTATAAACTGATGGCGTATGATCAGGAATAAACACACAACAGCTACTTCCAATAATTTTACATGCTCCTCCTCTGTCAGCTAGCATAACGTCTAGTACCATACGATTCTGCAATGCAACAATTCTAGTGATCTGTAATTCCTCCGTAAGATTCCCAAGAGCAGCAGCAGTCTGATTTGTCACAGCTTCTACCACTCTTGTTAATCTTCGGATCTTCCTACTGTTCAGGGCAGCTCCAACAAAGAAAAACAGTCCTAAGTTAAAATCAATATACTGTTGCAGACTGGTGTCAGTCTGATCTATATCATCAATTGATAAAGTACGTTTATACCTATTTACAGTCACATTATTTAATAATTTCAAATCCTTATGATAAGATGCGGGTGCTAAGAATACAGGAGGTAATAGAAATGATACATAGCATACCCCAGACCACCCAGCCGGCAGACGGTAATAACCTTTATTTCCACACACAAAGTACGTATTATGGGAGGCTAAAAAGGTACTATTGTTCAACCCATCAATATTCAAAACAGTAATGCAATCACTGACACCAACAGGGATGAAACCCACACTCTGGACACACAGGTCCGCTTGAGCTTGTGCTACTTGGATCACAAATTTATCTCTTCCCACAGTGTCTCTTGTGTTCGTGAAGATGTAGGGAATGGATTCATTGTCTGGTCGGTACTCTTCCCACTCCCAAATTGTCCCATTCGCTTGTGGATACCCATTCTTGTCTTGATGGCATTCTTTATTAAGTCTAAAAAGCAATCGTCCCACTGTCGGTTTCCGAGTAGCAAAAAGCAAAGTATACCATGCTCTACAAGAGCCGTTATGAGAGAAAGGAAGTGGTATAAATGGCGTTCCTCCTTTCTTCTGATGAGCTGGCATCATCCCACATATCCAACAGTTCGTAGCATTCGTAGCAACGTGGGTATGATGCAGCATCTGGATGAAAGTGTTATTCAGGTAAGATTGTCGATGCTTCAACTCTTGATACGGTAATGTATAAAAATAGTGCTCCTCAGGCACCGGAGTTGTCAACACAAGAATCTTCCGAGCGGGAGTTACATCCTCCACGAACCATGTGGTTATCCCAACAATGGCTACTGTCAACATGAACCCTAATGCACAAAGGATTTTCTTTTTCTCCATATCAAGGTAAAAATAAAACCCAATATCTTCCTGAAACTAAAAGTCTGTCAGAACTCTTCCCCTTGGGCAGCGGTTGATTTCTTCACCAGCGGGCCAAGACGGGTGTCGCTACACTAATGCAGGGCTGATCCCCCCCCCTTGCCTCATCGGCTCTCCGTTTCACTAACCCAAGGGCCGTTCTGACAGTATGTCCCGCTACTGGAAAACTCACTTCCTTGGTCGAAGATGATATCACCTTCCTCCAGGAGTCGCGTGGTCCGGAAAGAGCTCCTCAGTGGCGTTTGGCTCCGCAGCACGGCCTGTCTCTGCAGCCAAAATGTCTCGTTGATCGGTCAGCACGGCAGGTTCCACCAATCCGGGCGGCACCTTCCTACAGTGCAGAGAGTGGATCCAATTCTTTCTGTTGGAGACTCGCACAGCCGTCCTCGTTGCGAGGAGGACCTGCTCAGGGCCCACCCATCTCGGCTCCAAGCTGTTCGTTCTGTCGAAGACTTTCACCATGACATGGTCACCAGGCCGGAGACCATGTCCTTCGCCGGTAGACCGATCAGGGAGCGCCTCTCGGACCTGTTGATGGATAGAAACCAAGTTATCCGTTAACTGTGCCAGATAATCGCTCATCATTACACAAGGTACATCATACACAGCCTTAGGTCTTAGTGGACCCCAAATATTCATTGGGCGTCCAAAAACGATCTCGTATGGCGTAAGGCCAGTTCGAGAGTGCGGTACTGATCTAATTGACAATAACGCCAGTGGCAGAGCGTCTGGCCAAGTCAAAGACGTCGAAGCTTGAATTTTGGCGATCTTAAGCTTCAGTGTACCATTATACTTCTCAACTAGGCCTGCAGACTGAGGGTGAAACACGGCGTGGAACTTCTGAGTGATGCCTAGGCCCTTCAAGACATACTTTATAACATCCGCTACAAAGTGAGGGCCGTTATCACTCCACAGAAGTCTACAGACGCCATATCGAGGGAAGAACTCTTTCAGCAGCAACTTCGCAGTAGTCATTGCAGTATTGTCTTTCGTAGGGTACGCTTCAACCCATTTGCTGAAAGCGCAGACCACTACTAGAACATACTTCAAATTATTACAGCGCTCAAGCTGGATGTAATCCATCTGCAAAACCTCAAAGGGTGCAGTGGGTGTCACAAATCCTCCTGCTGGAGTTCGAGTCCCCTTTCCTGGGTTGTACCTCAGGCAGATCATACAGGTCTGCACCACCCTCTTTGCCGTGCTAGCAATCTCTGGATGCTCCCAGACTTGGGTAAGCAATTTCACAATTGCGGAAGCTCCAACATGTGCTAGCCCATGTGCCATCTGAACCATAGGTTGTACAAAGGCCGTGGGTAATTTCCATCTATCCATCTGCTTATTTCTCCAGCAACCCTCGTCATCCAGTTCTCCCTCGCTAGCCCATTGTTCCCGCTCTTTGTCAGAAGCGGTCCTTTGCATTTCTCGCACTTCCTCCTTCGTATCATGCCATCTCTCCACTTGTGACTTCACTACATACATGGCAGTAGTACCGGGCTGCATCGCAGTCTCCCGTGCTACTCGATCCGCTAACGCATTCCCTTCTCCAACTTTATCAACCACTTTCCTATGGGCGCTACACTTAACAATGGCAATTTTCTTTGGGTATGTCAATGCAGTTAAAAGATTATGAACTAACTCTCCATGCATTATCTGTACTCCATGTGACGTTAAAAACCCTCTCTCCTTCCAGAGTAGGCCGAAGTCATGCGCTACTCCGAAGGCATAGCGGCTATCTGTATAAACATTCACACATAATCCTGTACTGAGCTCACATGCTCGTGTTAATGCTATCAGTTCCGCTGCTTGAGCTGATTTCTGTGGTATGCGTGCTGTCTTCACTATCGTTTGTAATGTGGTAATTGCATATGCTGCTGAAGCCGTACCATCTGGTAGTTTCAGACAGGATCCATCCACCCACAGTTCTCCATCTACATCTGGAAAGGGCGTATCCTGGAGATCAATACGACCCTTTGTTTGTTCCTCAGTCACGAGAATACAATCATGCGCTTTCCGTGCCTCAGGCTGGGTTTCGGGGTATGGCAGCAATGTTGCCGGGTTTAGCGTTACGCACCTTTTCAACGTAATATGAGGAGCCAAAAGCATCAACTCATATCCCGTTAAACGGGCACTGGTCAAATGCTGCGTCTTTGTTTGATTAAGCAGGGCATCAACAGCATGGGGGACTAATACCAACAGCTTATGAGATAACACAATTCCCTCGCTTTGGCGTATTGACACAGCTGTCGCCGCAACCGAGCGAAAACACCCTGGTAATGCTCGGGCGACAGGATCAAGTACAGCCGAAAAATATGCACATGGGCGCTGCTTATCGCCATGCATCTGCACTAAAACTGACAATGCACATCCATCTTTCTCATGCACATACAACGAAAAGGGTTTTGCATAATCAGGGGTCCCTAACACTGGTGCTGAACAAAGGGCCTGTCGTAGTTGTTGAAAAGCAGTATCACACTCATCTGACCAAGGGATTGGGATAGGCGTATCCTTTGTCAAGAGGGCTAACAATGGCTTAGCTATGTGCGAGAACCCCAATATCCACTGTCTACAAAAAGAAACAAGGCCCAAAAATGCACGCACATCCTTCTGTGTGGATGGTCTCGGTGTATCCAAAATTACTTGGATACGATCCGGTGTGAGTGCACGTCCCTCCTTAGACAAAAGGTGACCCAGATAAGTCACCTTTGGTCTACAGAATTGCAATTTCTTCCTAGATACCTTATGATTGCGGGACGCTAGAAAGGAAAGTAAGGATAACGTACTTTTTTCACATAACTCCAGGGTGTCAGCCGCCAGTAAGATATCATCGACATATTGAATGAGAGCGACACCCTCGAGCAGGACAAAGGAATCCAATTGTCGTTTCAAAGCCTGACTGTAAATGCTAGGGCTTTCTGTATAGCCCTGGGGAATCCTACAGAAACGATAAGATCTATTATTCAGTGTAAACCCAAAAAGATATCGGCTATCAGGGTGAATGGGAATGGAAAAGAAGGCATTTTTCAAATCAATCACTGAGAACATGGTCGCCGTAGGCGGGACCAAGGTAAGCAACGTCGTGATATCGGAAACCACTGGGTATTGAGGTATCACGATCTTGTTCACTTCTCTCAAATCAATTATAAACCGATAAACTCTGGCATCCGTATCCTTTTTCAGTATGGGAAGAATCGGACTGTTACAAATGTTGTAGGGGACTTCCTCAACTACCCCAACCGTTATCAAATCCTGCACTATCTGTATGAGAGCCTCCTCGCCCTCCTGGGAAATACGGTACTGTGGGAGGCGTGGTAACACCGCCCCCTCCTGGACGCTAATGTGGACCGGCGGAATCACCATTTGTCCCACATCAGTATCCGAAGTTGCCCACAAAGCATGAGGGAGGGTAGCTAACAGCGCATCCTCTGACATCGCACACATCCGTTCAGATCGGGGGTAATTGTCATTCAATATTACCCGCACACCAGCAGGGGAGCAGCGGATAGTAGCCCTAAAGTGTTTTAACATATCAAGACCCATAATATTGTCCGGTGTGTACGGGGCAAGCAGAAACGGACAGGGTACAGAAAAAGAATCAACCTTAAACATGAGGGGCTGTGAAAGAGGGCTTCGGGAGAGTGTACCATCAAACCCTACCGATGTGACCATTAAGCCGGATGGGGGAGCCCCCGGAACCAATTGCTTAGATAGCGCACTACGTGTCGCTCCAGTATCCACTAGGAACTGATCAGTAGAGCCCAAAACCTCAGCCGATACATAAGGGCCCTTCTGATCGACCGGCACCTCAACTGATTCTAACCCCCATCCAACGCAATCCTATGCATGCTGAGAGTCATGGTACCCCGACCGGTCAATTCCTGATGCTTGATACTGATGCTGGCGATCGAAAACATTTGATCTATCTCGGTGCTGCCCAGCAGACTCAAGACGAGCCTGTTCGTTAGAATTCCCTCGAAAGTTCGAGAAACCCCCTCTACCTCGCGGGCCACCGTGGGTATGCCCCTGGCGCGATGCATGCAACACCGGGCAGTCCCTAGCCCAATGACCCGATTGCTTACAATACGCACATTGATTCCTATTCAAATCAGACCGGCCCGAGGGAGGACCATAAGATCCTCCCCTACCTCTACTACTACCCCGTCGAGGCGGCCCATAGACTTGCGCCAACATCACCTTTGTTTTCAAGTCTTTCGATTTCTTTTCCTCCTGGCCCTTTGCTTCTTGCTCCTGACGCTCATAATACTGGGCGATAGTCAGGAGGGCCGTCGGTGTAGCGGAGGACCAAGAACTTTCACTCGCTTTTAGACGGGCCGCAACTGCCGGCAGCAGATTAGCTACATATTTATCCGCAAAAAGGTGGCGTCCCGTATCGTCGGTAAGCGACTGGCCACTAAAATCATGAAACGTCTCCTCAAAGCGCGTAAAGAAGTCCGCAACTGACTCATCAACTTTCTGTTTACATGCAGCTAACATATTCCAGTCAATTTTTTTAGGGGGGATAATTGTCTTCAACTTAGCCACAATAGCAGCAGGGAGATCTAAAATATTCTGGGGCGGTTTCTGCGCAGGCTTCCTCTCCCTATCCTCATCCTCCAGTTCAGACCATCGAGCCTTAAAAGTGGCAGCATCATCCACCTTCCGCACAGATCGCCACATGTCTGGTGGTAGAATAAGCCCAAAGAACAAATCTATATCTGCTAAAGTCATGACGCAAGAATTCAAGGCCCCCTCTACTTCTTCGTAGAAGGCCGCTGGATTCTTGCGGGGGTCAGGCAGCGCATTCTTTAAAGCCATAACATCAGCCCTATGCCATGGAGTGTAAACCCAATTATACACGAAATATCCCTTAGCATCGGCGGAGGTAATGTCCGAGCTAGTCCCCGCTCCTTTAGGAGGAACATACAAAGGCGCCGCCTCTCGCATTGGTTTAACATGCACTATGTCATCCTTATCTGACTGGGAGGTGGATGAGTGGCCCTCTGATGTGCACGAATCCAACTGCTTCTCCTTCCCTGCTCGCTGGCGCGCTTTCTCTTTATAGACCAGCACCTCGTCCCGCAAGGCGAACAGCCGCCGAACCGTATCTGGGGCCTTAGAAAAAGAGAAAACACCATTACGCAATGCTTTAGCATCCGACGACACTTCGTCGGGCTCAAAAACACCAGAACGTTTCCGGAAAGCGTCAATCACTTCATCCGCGAAATGACCCAGAAAATACAATTTATCTCTCTCCTGCCACGACCCCCAAGTATGAAATAATTCCTCTATAGATATCTTGCCGTTAAGTGCACGGAAGGAAATTTGCCGAAGCTCAGCCATTTGGTCGGCTGATAACATGGACCGCGTATCTACCTTACCCGTACCCGGGACAGAATCTTGCGGCCTCGGAGCAGATGCGCCGGCATATGGGGGCGGAGGGCGATCTAGTAAAGAAAAATCATCATCGAGATTATTAAGGACAGGATAAAGTGGCTGCCGAACAACGTATTGACCCGAAACTTGTAGCCTACGCTCCTTCTCTTGCCTGTCCATCTGCTCTCTGTCCTCCCGACGCTTCGCTTCCTGTGCTCGCACATGATCATTCTTCCGTTGTTCTTTATCAAACAGCGCTTTCTCACGCTTCTCTCGCTCACGCACCTCCTTCACCCACAACCGCACACACTCAAACATATCCTGACGAGCACGCCGCTTACACATACACTGTTCCACATACTCAATCTTACGTATATCAAACGATCCATACAAAGGCCATCGCAACTCAGGATCTTTTTTTGTATATTTCCTCCATACTGTGCTGTACATTATGGAAGAAAGACCATGCTTCACATACATATCCCTATTAGGAGTCCCCTCTGGGGGAGCTGGAGCAGATTCCTCGAGGTTCAACCGGTTTCCAAAACAGCAGCACCACTTACGGAGTGCGCTGAAAGCAGGCATGCTCAGAAATAATGCAAAATATGCAATATTATAGAAAAATGGCACTTAATCGTTGCGCCGTTCAAAGTTACACAGCTCTGGAGAAATCTCTCCACATTACCTGCCTATATGTGTTGCAACGCATATATATTCACAAAGACAAATCCAAAATATGACTAGTCATCACAAATCAAACTCAAATAGCCAGATCAGGCTTCAAAAACTCGGAGCAAGTACCGTACACCGGTTCTTACCAATCAAGAGTCCAGATTCCAACTGCCAAGCTCCACAATCGCCCAAACGGCTTTCACGGCAAGACCGACAGAAGAGGTCTCAGTCGAGGACCGGCGCCACCCAGACGGTCAGCTCGGAAGGGAAGGAAGAAAAACCTTGGGATGCCAGGGCTAAGACGCCGCTGGCAGTGATCACGTCCCCGGCCCAATTCCTCACCTTTGTCGCGACCAGTCCTTCGAGCATCCGAGTCGCCGATGAGCCCCACGTGACGGGTGCCAATTGATGAATACAGGCCCCAGCTAGGCCCGCAGGACACAAGGGTTCGCTCTCCTGTAATGGAATCTATAAGGAAGTTGGCACGGAAACTGCAAAGTACAAAGACAGCATTTATTAACCCTTAAGGGTGGTCCTACAATCCACACAACACTCTTCAGTATTGCATAGAGTAGCACAAAGAACCTTCGTACATGGTCCCCTTTTATACACAGTAGAGGGGCTCATAAGTGGGTGGATACAACATGAAGACGAAGAACATTACCATTTATGGTCATTTTCGATACTGAATCAATATGTGGGCGGAGCTAACGCACTCCTTGAGCCCGCGAAAACATGGTCAAGCAAGGCTAACTGATAACAGATGTGGTCAAGTCTGGGCATGCGCCAGATGGACAAAGGAGCTATTTACAGACTGTTACTGGGCAGATTACGAGAGCAACTAACACAGAGGTTGGACTCTTCTCGTGGGGAACACGTGGAGGCATGACAATACAAAATGGAGTCCAAGCTTCGGTCAACATAACAGAGAAAACACGATCTATAACAGAGGAACTAATGTCTTTAGTAAATGCTTAATCACATCGTTGTTTTAATTTACAACAAGGGCTACCACAGCATCACTCAGCACCACCACAGCATCACTCAGCACCACCACAGCATCACCACAGTATCACTCAGTGCCACAACAATATCACTCAGCACCACCACAGCATCACACAGCACCACCACAGCATCACTCAGTGCCACCACAGCATCACTCAGCGCCACCACAGTATCACTCAGTGCCAAGACAATATCACTCAGAACCACCACAGCATCACTCAGTACCACATCAGTATCACTCAGCATCGCCTTTGCACTAGTACACCACCACATCATCATCACTCAGCCAGACCTAAGTATCATTCAGTATCACCTCAGCATTGTCTCCGCACCAGTCACCACCACCACTACCACCTCAGCATCACTCAGCACCACCTCAGCCTGCTCTCGGAATCTGGCATCTGTTGTTTCTCCCCGAGCGTCTGGCCGCTGCTAGTGTTATAATACAGGTACTAGTTCCCAACCTTCATCCTCCGATTGTTTATACCCCCTCAAAAAAAAGCTTTAACAAACAACCGTTGGAATAGGCAGAAACAAGTTGCCAGCATTGCAAGAACAAAAGAAAACTGAGGAAATGTTTTATTGTAAATATTTTTTTTAATATGGTCGTTCAGTTGTACAATGCCTGCTTGGTCATATATAAGGTAACAAAAAAAATGCTTCTGACACTTTTTTATTATAACTTTTCAGCATGCTGCACAGCAGCCACACTTCTCTACAGCACAGCTTGAAGACATTGGCAAAGTCAATAGCTGTGGCTAAACACCAGGGCCGTTTCTACCATTAGGCAAGACTAGGCGGCTGCCTAGGGCGGCAAAAGGGGGAAAAAATGTTTTACACGTACGAAAATCACGTTCGCGCCGCCCACCTTCCACCACATCATCACACTAGAAGAGCCTCTAGGATTCTTCAGGGCAAGTGACAGCCATCCGAGCCACGATGTTCTGCTTGAGCTATTCGTCGTCATGCTCAACGCCGAAGTGAGCGGTTGCAAAAGCGTGCTGCGGATTCGTTCGCACAGGAAAGTTCATTGTAAAGGTCAGTGACAGTTTTAGGAGTTGGAGCCAGTTCGGGTGCCTCGTGCCTGCCGTCCCTTTCCTGACTTCTGGGATTACAGAGGTGTCGGAGTTCGAGCAGTGTTTCCCGCACGCTCTGACTGGCACTCATCTAGTTTAAGGTGGCCTGGACTTGGCTACCAGACTGTAGGTGGCTGCTGAAATGAAGGCTTTGTTGCTCGATGCGAGAATGCGCTCTTGTTTGGAATGAGTGGAAGGACGCGTGACGCAGACCCCCGATCATTTAGCTTTAGGATTTCAGAATTTGACTGCACAGGGAGATAGATGGAATGGCGTGTGCGCATGTTTAGGGGATGTGTGTGTGTGTGGAGGGGGTTAAGGCTCTTTTGTTGCATTGTGTGTAAAGATGGAAAAAGGAGGCGATAACAGCTGCAGCAATAAGAGGTACTGATGTTTAATCTCGATAAGAGTTATTATGAATCTATTATCTCTGGACATCGGCCGCTGCCTGTTGCAAGGAAACACAAGACGCATTTTTACGTTTCTAAACACACGATTCTGCATCAAACTGAGTACCCACAGAGAGCTGGGTGTTGATTTGTTTATGTGGCCTGTTAACTACACTGCGAGGGGGGGTGCTGAAGCCCTTTGAGCCCCACGAGCTGTCCAGAAGGTCACGTGTGCGCCACACAGACCTGCAGGGGTCTCATGCCGCTCAAAAAACAATCCTTCACTTGCGAGTGGGGGGATGAGCTCTCCCAAGGAAGGGCTACAATAAAATAAACTAACACACCAGAGGCCCCCAGGACCCTGCCCTGCTCACCTCCCATCCTAATACTTTACACTGCCCCTGGGGGTGCTTTCTCCCACCGGAGTCTAAACATCCAGTCATATGCTTAAGGTGGCATGACGTAGCATTGAGGGCCCCGAACAGTGGTGAGGGACCCACATTTCACCATCAGACATTCATTTCACGGATCACCTGGAGAGGATGTGGCTAAACGACTAGAGCGGCCGATTTTAAAGCTGGGGAACCGGGTTCGAGTCTCGACAGGGATGCGCAACACCGTGTGATTCTGGGCAAATCACTTAATGTCCCCGTGCCTAAAAATGAATGTGTCCATCTGTAACGCAACTGGTGCTCATGCAAAGTGCTCTGATCCCTTCGGGTGGAGTTCGCTCTATATAAAACTGCAAACAAATACTTAGTAGGGGGCCTTGTGCTGCTTTTGGGGAGCATTGAATCAGATGACATAGTAAAATAACAATGAGCACGGCGCAAGAGGCTTTTCTCATCACCATAAATTCATAAACAGCCTCTGAAGACTTATAACCAGTAGGTGCTTTTTACAGCGCTATATATGAAGCTGTGTGTGTTCTGCGGTGCGCAGTGTGCCTACATGAGACAGTGGAGACCTATGGGAGGGATTTATGAAGCCAGGATTGAGGCCCTCGCCCAGGACCATTTATGTAGGACGACGAGGCCGCACAAGGGCGTCACAGGAGAACGTCCTCGAGGGTGCAGGGCAGGAACACGAAACTGAAAGACAACACACCACACTCTCCAACATGCAGCAGTTACGAGTGAGGACCCCTCAACGAGGAGTGAGGCAAAGACAGAAGCTGGCAGAGTGCGGCTTCATCAGGGCAGAGACCTCGTCCTGGGCTGAGGTCTAGAAGACATAAAAAGAAGCATTTCGACAATCTGTTCAAGGTCACCTACCAAGGGTAAAAGGTCAGCTGCACCTGCGATAGTTCAGGAACACCCCCTGCAAGGAAGGCTAAGACCCTAAGGGACGAGGCTCGGGTAGGATTGAGCACACAAGCATTTTTCATGTGTGAATGAATTAATGGATGAATGAGTTGAATGAGTGCAATGTGTCTGTGGGAACGGGTATAGTTGGAAGAATGAAAGTAAGCTAGAGTGCCTTTACGAGGGATCGCATAAGACCATGTTACGATAGTAATTACCGCACTAATACTGTTCTTCCTTCTACCAAATTCGCAAACATTTATTTTGCACGAGTGCATGCATTGGAACAACGCGAATGGCCAGAATGCGAGAAGCTGCTGTTTGCCGCATTTGTTTTTTGCACTGATTTTTAGCACACAATATACCACCAAGTGCCGGTTTTGCAGAATTCCTACTAATTTTGCAGTTTCCCAAAAAGTTCCCGATAATATGCAGATACAAATTCTGCAATTTTTCATAAAGTTAACCCAGTCTTTCCTCAGCCTACAAAATTAACACTACTGAGTTGGGTTATATTACTAATTATCTGCTGCGAGGGGCTGTTGCAAAAAGCGCTGCACAGAAAAAAAAACTGTTGAAAGAAGAGGGGTTTTCTGTATAATGTCGCTCTACATCACCAAATGTTTATTTTTCCTTTCGTTAGAGACCCCCAACGCGTCTCCTCCTAGAAGTGTCAATTGGAAAGCAGTTTAATAGGCCAATAAATGTGTTTTGCTTTTGAGTGGGGGGATTGCTGTTAGTAGGCAAAAATAATATCGCATTTCCTATGTGGGCGTTGCATGTCTACATGCGTGCTTGGTGGAAGGTTAAGTTGTTTCTGGTTTTGAAAACGAGTTGCACTTGATGCCTCTGTGGTATTTAAACACAAGGCTCTATTGGGCATCCGTGTACATAGTTCTGTGAGTGTATGGCTACCATAACAGTCTGGCCTGTGCCTTTCGTTGAGGTCGTTTGCAGGACTGACTGTTGTGATTGTGTTTCCTGATAGTACATGAGAGTAACAGAGAAGGGTTCGGCAGTAGAGGGTGTGCCTCTCTAGCCTGGATGACAGGAGGAGAGAGTGATGGTAGTAAAAGGGAGGGGGCGGCATTTTTCAATTCTCGCCTAGGGCGGCAAAGCTAAACACTATAAGGCCCCAAAGGCGAGACATATTGGCTATGCCAATGCTTGTTTATCTTATGCAGCTGATAAGCATTGCCAGAACGAACCAATCGTTCTGGCTGTGGTGTAGCGGTCTAGCGGTTTTACGCTCGCCGTGTGACGTCACAGGACGTCTGGCGGCGGCCATTTCCCGGCGAGTATGAGCGCCGAATTCAATGAGGATAGAGCTCCGCTCCGGCGCTCCTGTGTAACGAATAAACGCAGTACACCACAACCTCGTGTACGCGTGGTTCTTCTTGTGAGGGGCTGTAGCAACCTACTTCATTACAATGGCGACGAGGTGGTGAAGGGTGACGCCCACGCACCCTGGACCCGAGCCCCAGTGGAAACGAAGGAACCCGGCAGAAGCCACCACGTGCACAACGCAGGAGCACGGCAGAGTAGCGGAGGACGCGCCGACCGTCAAAGGCGTCAAGGAACCGTGCTAAGCGCACCAAGCTTCTAGAACAGGCGAGAAGGGCCCGCGGGGTCAATCGGAGCAACCCAGTACAGGGGAAAGGAGACACAGGACACAGCCAGGCGGGCATTGACCAGCACCCTGTGTTAAATGGTAGCGGCAGTTTCAGTCGATAACCTTTCAAGTATTGCCCGGCGGTAATCGCCTCTCATACCATTCGATAATTTACCAATGAAAGAGGCAGGCGCCGGAGACTGGAAGGCAGGAAACAAAGTTTTATTCCGTCGGAGCAGAACACATCAGATCAGACAGCAAGGTATCGTCACGAGGTGCTCTAACTGCATCTCTGAGGCCTGGCCTCTTATACACAGGTTTATGACTTTATTGTACATGGCACATTCTTGAGAATACTTTGATGTATAAAAGAACGTCTTCGGAATCCCCACTTCGAACTCGTTCCCACACATATCTACAGTGGAAGTCCCCACCCCATCTACAGTAGGAGATGGCTATCACGCAGCTGGACATTCCGCCAATTCCCGGGGGTGTGTGCAACCGGCCGGGTCTCAGGGGGTAGGGGCTTTGATCCACTGTATCCCTTTGATGTGCGGTGTTTCCCTTACAGTAGGGGCAATAAACTGCATCCGCAGGGCTAGGTGATGGCCTGGGATCAGTTCGGACAATGGGGCGCAGAGGAAGGGGTTATCAAAGAGATGCGTGACCATATATGGGATGTCGGTCAGGCGTAGGATGTGGTTCCATGGCAGGGTCGCGCAGAAGGAGAGGGTTTATGGCCCGTGTATGAGAGAGCGGGGGTGGCCGGCGCGCGGGGGATGCTCGCAGCGCCAGGGGAAAGCGCTGGCGATCGAGAATGAGCGGGGAGAGAGTAGGGTGCCTAAAATGGCGGCCGTGCGTTCGCTGTGCGTGGCGCTGGGGAGAGGCAAGATGGCGCAGATAATGTTCAGTTACAAGCTAAATTTCCACAGTCCTCCCTTTTAACATATCTCGCCAGCTTGCCTGGCCGACGTTTACCTTCGTTAACCTTCAGCTATAATATCGCTAATGTTTTTCGTACATTCCTTAAAGATACAGAGTTTTTAGGGCAGGCAGGAGTAATCTGACACATTTGTACATAGTTACATACTAGTAGGCGAGGAGGTAGTACATACAAAGTTACATCAGCTGCGCCGCATGTCAGGCCCAGGGGTAGGAAGAGGTGAGCTTGTTTGAGCACAAATAGGATACTGTAAAGCAAAAAAATGTTTCTGGCAAAGCAAGGGATATACCGTACATTACATATGGCCCAGACTTCGTGTGGATCAAAAAGATAGTCAGTATAGTCGTGTGCATGGCTGGTGTTGTATGAATGTCATTATACAAAGTTAGATTTTCTAAACTTCTCAGTGTGCAGTCGGAAGTGACTGATGCAACATCATGAAAACTCGATAGGAAGATAGTTAATATAAAATGGTGGTTGGGAGAGGATTTTTCAACTTTAACATGGGTTCTTCTTTCCAGTGTCCTATTACGAAGAGCCATCACTGGTAAGCTCTTATTGTTGTTTTTCTTTCGTTGGCACTGTTGAGCACCGGCGGTGGAACTAAGGTCCAGCTCAAATCCAATCTCTCACGTGGCAGGGTGTGACCATTCGCTGTTCTCTGATCACAGTCCTGTTCCTTAACACAGTTCATCATAGGTACTTTGAGACAGGGTACCTGCTTTTTGTTCTTCTGTAGTTAAGTCAAATTCATAATCCATATAAAAGGGGGAGAGGGAGAGAGAAGGGTGTGACGTGCTTCGGGATGCCGAGGGAAGAGGGGGTGGAGTGGGATTGGATCAAAATGCGGACCAAGGAGAGCAGAATCTTCCAGCACTGGGCCCATCAATCGGGCCCGACGGGTTGAGACTTCAGACACGCTGGTCAGTGAGCAGGGGGCCTTGATATAGCCCTTCGTTCTATCGCTTATCATCCTGATATTGGTGCCTCGTCTCACGCCCTTTTTGCTTCGATGTTTCCCCCTTGGTCGATGCCATAGATGTTTCATGGTCCGCAGCCAGGCTGTGCGTCACGTCCGACCCCTCTCTTCCGATGGCCGCAGGTTATCTTTGAATGGGTACAAGAAACAAAAATCTTAGAGAGTTGGCAGGGAAGACATTTACATACTTCATCCTCTCTCCCAACCACCGAGTAGTTGCGGAAATGCTTTTATCGGTTGCTGTATGATTGGTGTCTATTGACTCTGATGTTTGTGTGCGTGTTACCAATCTATTAATCATTGCTGGGGTGCAGGTTTCTGTGGGTGTCCCTGTCCATTGTCTGGCCTTCTAGGTGCCGATTCCTGCGTCCTACAATCGTTGCAGGAAGCCTGACATCTGTCAACCTTCTGGTCTATTAAAAAATTTGAACCGGCTTCTCCGGTAGAGACTCGTTCATCTCAACACACTAAATTTCCACACCTGGAGGAAGTCAGCGGCAGTCCCGCGGCGAGTGGAGAGTCCAGTCAGGAGGAAGAAGAGAGGGGCAGCGACGTCGGAGAGGAGGAGACGTTGGGCACGCCCACACTGAGAGCAAGACGCGCCGGCAGAGGGAAGAAGATGACCTCTCAGACGTGCACCTTAACAAACCCGGTGCCGTTCTTGGCCAAACCAGGGGAGCCCGAGATGCCGTGGGAGGACTGGAAAAGGTATTTCCTAAACTACCTTGCAGCCCTGGAAGAGGAGGGTGACACTCCGTACACGAGCTCGCGGCGGAAGAAGATTCTCCTCCATCATTTGGGCCCAGCAGGGCAACGAGTGTACCAAGACCAGGTGAAGGAAGATAGGACGGCAGCAGGCGACGACGTGTTTCAACACGCGCTAGATGACCTGGACACCCATTACCGCCCGGTGGTGTGCACGGCAATAGATAGGTATAACTTCTACCATCGGAAACAGAATAAAGGAGAATCTGTCGATGAATACGTGGCGGCCGTACAGAAACTGGCCCTAACGTGCAAGTTCGGTACCCTGCAGGAGGACCTAATAAGGGACCAAATCATCATGCACACAGTGAACACCGCCATCCAAGAAAAACTGTGGACGAATAGAGACGCACCACTGAAAACCGTCGTAGCCCTAGTGAAGAAAGCAGAACTAACCAGGAGGTGCGCAGAAGCGGCCAAGCGCGAACACCACCCGGAGCAGGCGGTATGCAAGGTAGAAGACCGGAAACCACCAGACAGCAAACAACCGGCGTGGCAACAAGGCACACAGACCCACAGAAGGTTCAATGCCAGGACGACGAGAACACAAGGGCAAAGACAATGGAACAAGACGGCCTGTTACAGGTGCGGCAGCGGCACCCATGCAGCCAGCGACAAGGGTTGCCCGGCATTTGGCGCCAAATGCTCGTATTGCGGACTCATAGGCCACTACGAAAAAGTGTGCAGGAGGAAGTCTCAGAGACAAGAGGTGAAGTACGTAGCCCAAGGGGAGCGCGAAGAAGAAGAAGATGTAGATAGAGAAGAGGACGATTAAATCCTGATAGTAGAGGAACAAGTATTGGGTATAGAGAGCGCGGCGGACAAGAAGCCCAAGTGTGAAATGATGATAGGAGGCATAAGAGTCACCATGGTAGCGGACTCAGGTTCGCCATACACAATCGTACAAAGGAGGATATGGGAGGAAGACTTCGCACCAAGCACAGCGTACTACTTGAGGCCCACTGACATTCACCCGGTAACGTTCACGGGGGAACCGATACCCAAGGTGGGGTATTGCCCGCTAACCTTCGAATTCTGAGGACGTACTTGTGAGGGGAAGCTGTACGTGGCGGAGAAGAGACCGTCGGTGTTGGGCTGGAGAGACCAAGGAGCCTTGGGCATAAAGCTGAACCCAGGAGGGCACATGCAAGTCCTTATGACCGACGACGGGCAAGACCCGGAGGCCCAGCGATGGAAGGAAGAATTCCCGGAAGTGTTTAAGGACTCCATTGGCCACATGGCGAAGTTCACACACAAGATTCAACTCAGAGCGGGAGCCCAGCCGGTGTCGCACAAGGTGCGCAACATCCCGTTCCGCACAAGGGTGGCAGTGCAAGAAGAACTACAAAGGTTGGAGGACAACGGCGTGATAGAGGCGATCGACAACGCAGAATGGTTGGCCCCCTTAGTAGTGGCACAGAAACCCAACGGGAAGGTGAGGCTGTGTGTCGACCTAAGGGAACTGAACAAGAACATTGTGGTGGACAAGTTCCCGCTTCCCAGGATCAACGAGATGCTGGCGGAAACCCAAGGGGCGCAGTGGTTCTCCACCGTAGATTTGACGTCCGCCTACCACCAGATCGCTCTGCACCGATCGTGCAACCACCTGACGTCGTTCATCACGCCGTTCGGGTGCTACAAGTTCCTAAGGATGCCGTTCGGTCTCGCATCGGCAGCAGCAGTCTTCCAAAAGTTGGTGCACAAGTTGTTCCACAAGAAGACAGGCATCCAATACTTTCAGGATGACATCTTGGTAATGGGAGCCTCCCGACATGAACATAACAGCGGAAGTCCTGACAGTACTAAAGCAGAACGGGCTCACTGCCCAATGGGACAAATGCAAGTTCGGCTTGAACACAGTCACGTACCTAGGGCGAGATAAGCCGGCACGGCATTGAACCCAAAGCGTCCAACGTCGCAGCAATCAAGGAAGCTCCCACCCCGTCGAACAAAGAAGATGTACGGACCTTTCTGGGGATGGCGGAGTTTTATAGAAAATTTGTCCCCCATTTCGCGTCCAGGACCCATCATTTGAGGTCGCTCCTCAAAAACAAGTCCACGTTCCTATGGACGGGAGAGCATCAACGAGAATTCGAGGAAGTGAAAAGGAACATCAGCGAGGCAGTGCCCATTCATGGATATGATCCCGAAGCTCCCACCATGTTGACTACGGACGCCAGCGACCGCGGGCTGGGGGCTGTGCTGACGCAAAGGACTGCAGATGGGGCGATAACCACGATTAGTTTTGCGTCACGAGCGCTAGCCCCGAACGAGAGCAAATTCAGCGTTATCGAAAAGGAGATGTTGGCGGCGGTGTGGGCGATGGAGAGATTCCGGCAATTCCTATGGGGAGGAAGGTTTCTGTTACACACAGACCACAAGCCGTTGGTGAAGGTCCTCACGTCATGCGGGCATGAGCATGCCACGCCACGAATCGCGAAGATGACGCTCAGATTACTGGACTACGTCTATGATGTAGAATATCTCCCAGGACACAGGAACAAAGTGGCGGACTTCCTGAGTAGAGCGGCGTCCAAGGATGCCTCGGAAGTCCAAGACAAAGGTGGATGGGAGGACTATGCCGTAGCATTCACTGGAGACCATGAAAGAGCAATCAGTGCCCAAGAATGGGAAGAGGAATACGGAAAGGACGAGAAGCTGAGTGTCATAAAAGCGTACGTAACAAACGGATGGCCGGAGAAGAGATTGCTAGGAGAAGAGCTCAAACAGTATTGGGAAGTAAGGGAAGAATTGTCTGTAGGAGACAAGCCATGGTTCCTGTTGCGCGGCAACAAGGTGGTTCCTCCGTCCTCATTGAGACAACGCATAGTGGCCATCACCCATGAGGGTCATCTAGGTATAGTAAAGACCAAGGGGAGAGCTAAGGAGGACTACTGGTGGCCGGGGATGGACATATCAGTAGAACGCCACGTAAGAGGATGTGAACAATGCAGCAACGCAGACAAGACTCAAAAAATGTTGAGGCCACCCCTGGGCAGATACGCATGCCCGGAGAATCCATGGGAAGAGATCTCCATTGACGTCCTGGGACCAATAACGGATAGCAACGACATCCAGAAATACATCACTGTAGTGGTAGATCGCTATTCAAAATGGCCGGAAGTCCATGTAGCGGACAACGCGGAAACAGAGACAATCCTGGATTTCTTGACAGAGGTCTTCGTAAGGGAAGGTATCCCTAAAGGGATCCTGAGCGACAACGGCCCGCAATTCACATCTAGCAAATGGGAAACCTTCATGGTCAGGAATGGCATCACAGTTCGACACACGCCCATATACCACCCGGCCGGGAATGGCGCGGCGGAAAGGTTCAACAGAGTAATCATCGGATCAGTACAAGCAGCGATCAGTCAAGGAAACAACTGGGAGAAGGAGTTGAAGCGGCTGATGTGGGCCTATCGGATAACCCCCACTTCAACGGGGTACAGTCCGTTCCGAGTACTAAGAGGGCGGGAGCCGTTCACAAAAGACAACGTAGCCTGGAAACGCCTCACTGTTCAGAGCCATTGGTCCCCAGCAGTAGTGCGCAAGAACCTGGAGAAGGCACAGACAGTGTACACTGAACACTATGACAGAAAGCACAACACAAAAGAAGTCGCACTGGAGAAAGGGGAATGGTTAAGAGTCAAGCTACCCATCCAGAAGAAGAAAGGAGACAGCAAGTTCACACCCCCCTTCCAAGTGTTGGAACCGTACTCAAGGTCAGCACTTCTCAGTGACGGAAAGGTATGGTCGCAGGACCGCATGGCGAGATGCATACCCACGGAAGGGAAGAGGACACAGGGGGTGTCGACCCCTACAGGGACACCCAGCGGAAGGAAGAGCCCGGTGGCAGATCGGGAGAGTCTCCAGGGAGGAGTAGAAAGGAGTCCCCAGGCGGGAACAGGACACGGAATCAGCGAGGAGAAGAGCGGTCTGGGAGAGGACGCCCAAGAGGGGACTGAGAATGATGAGTGGGGAGAAGCAGGAGTGGAAAGCAGTGAAGGGGCACCAGGCCTAAGGAGCGAGACAACCACTCCGAAGGCCGGTGAACCCAGTAAGTGGACATGACGAGGAAGAAGAATCATACTGCCCCGAAGGTTCGGGGAGTTCAGCATGGACAACAAGTAAGACTGTATATGTTCCAGGGGGTTGTAAGTTTGAGTTGTGTTATAAAAGGGGGAGATGTGGTGTAGCGGTCTAGCGGTTTTACGCTCGCCGTGTGACGTCACAGGACGTCCGGCGGCGGCCATTTCCCGGCGAGTATGAGCGCCGAATTCAATGAGGATAGAGCTCCGCTCCGGCGCTCCTGTGTAACGAATAAACGCAGTACACCACAACCTCGTGTACGCGTGGTTCTTCTTGTGAGGGGCTGTAGCAACCTACTTCATTACACTGGCTTGTTTCGTTGTTCTGTTGTATGTGTTTCAGCGTTAGAAAACAATTAGGGAGGGTCCAAGGGATTGTTTAAAGACCAAACAGACTCAATCCCCTGTTCAGTAATCAATAAACCAAAAAGGTCTGATGGTCTATGTGTTAGAGAGAGACAACAGAAAAGACAAATGCAAAAGGTAGGAGAGAAACTTTAAAGTACTATTTGACTATAAAGGATTTCCATCAATAACCAGTGATTGGTCAGTATCATCATCTGGATATCCAACCTTCCCACCACAATAAACCTCTCCAACAAGGGGTGTTGCGTGTGGTGTAGGTGTCAACCAGAGCACCTGAATGTAATCCGGGAAGGGGGAAAAAAGAAGACAGCAAAGATCACTGGCTTAGTCAAGAATATGTAAATATATACCGAAAATGATATATGAACAGTGCAGTGCAGAAACGTGAAGATTAAAAAAGGATTTAGAGGAAAGAAGAAGTTTTATTCAGGATATTCCTACTAATCCTTTGATTAAAAATTGGTGCAAAAACAGCTTTTACCAAATAGGCTGTGTGACAATACGGTCGACATGTTTCAGCCTTCTTGACCCCATGGTCAAATGGCTTTCTTCAGGACCTTATAATGTACTTGTATTGCTACTGCAACAATAAATGTGACAAAAATTAATAGTAAATGTGTAAAATACAACCTTCGTGGTGTGTGGCTCTTCGTGCAACCAGTATATTTGTATTATCTGTGCAGAACAAAGAAGAGAAAACCAAAAAAACACAATTGCAAAGTTAAACATGCTCTCTCAAAAATAAAATGGTGAGTATTGGACAAGACCAATAGCATATTTCAAGGTGCTTACCTGGTTAGCACGAGGAGTAAGCCTCACCTCACCCGGTGCTGACTCAGGTTAAGGGAGGCCCCGCCCTGTAAAGAATAGGGAAGGAATGTAATGCTATGGTTGGAAATAGGGACTATTTAGTATGATACCAATCGTCATCGGGATTAAGGACTCCCAATGAGGATTAAGGAAAACAGGACACCGTTCAACTGCCCTGTTGAAAGCTCTGTTAAAAACTCTGTTGAAAACTTCCCAGGCAGAAAGACAATGCTACACTCAAACGTTATTCAAGCGTATGTCTAGTTACGCAGCGTGTACTTCATAACAGAGTGTCTGTAATCAAAAAGGAACTACATCGGCAATCACTACAGCGGTGCAGCCGTGCTATGGATGATTACAACACTGACCATGCGGTGGACTGCGGGAAAAAGCCGGAAGGGACTCTGGCATTTACTAGTTAATCTTCCGTCTTGACGGAGCGCGCAGCGAGTTGTATGTAAAAAAGTCAAAGGAGAAGTCGTATTGCCTACCTCTCCGTCGGTACCTCGGGATATATCTGAGCCGTATGGGAGGTAACTGCAGACTCGAATCGTGGTCATTTAAACAACCACGGTGTACGTGAAATTACGTTTAGATTAGTCGGCCAATGGCCAGCCTGTGTCGTCATTGTCAGGAACTGAACCACCAATCCTCATGTGGTAGCGCTAAAAACTACTGAGTGACGTCGGCACACCAGGAAGTAGTAGTTCTGTGAGAAAATGTCAACTTTATCGATCCTGACAATGGGAAAAAAAGGAAAAGGAACTCTACAAAGGCTGATATGTATGTAGAGGTCCTATACTAGCTAACACAAACAGTTGATTAGGGGTAACGCCTTATTTAAAGTTACGTTAAAACAAGGGCAAAGAGTTAAAGAATCACATGTATATGCATGTATTCAGTGTGTGTAACAAGACGTATGAGTGCAGCCGTATGTCCAAAAATTATTTCTAGAAATTATGTGCATGCAGCCGTATGTTCAAAAAATTACTAGTAGCCACAACAGTGTATGCTGGGTCATGTAGAACGATGGAACTCTACCTAGTCAACTCATGTACTGAGGAGAACTCCATAAAAATGCATGTCATTGCAGTGTGTGTGCTAACAAGCATGTATGAAGGCAGTTAAGGGATGTAGAAACAACTGAAGGCAGATCAGAGAATGTAAAAACAGAGAATGTAAAAACAACTCTGCACAAGGTTTGTCTCACAAGGAAGCCCAAGGGATGCCATCATTTAAGCCTTCTAGATCGCTGTGAATTTTGAAAACCCTTCTTTGTTCTTTGAGGAACAAGAAACGAGATATATCACTAACATGAGATGGGACAAAAGGCTTTTCTAAAACAGTCCAAGAGAAATCGTTGGCTTGGTGATTTGCCTCGAGAAAGTGGCGTGTTAACCTTGTATTCGTTTTCTTACATCTGAATGTACTCTTGTGCTCAAGCATACGTTGTCTGACTTTTCGAGTAGTCATACCCACATATCGAAGTTTGCATGGGCACTCGATCAAGTAAATCAAGTTTTCACTATTACAATTAGTGAAAATCCTTTGTTCCCACGGTGTCTTAGTGCCAATATCTAAAGATTTAGAGTGTTTGGTTTGTGGGCAAATTGAGCATGTGCCGCAAGGGTGGTGTCCCTGGACCGCTGGTAAGTCCCACAGAGTACCAATAGGACGTGGTCTGTCTTCTTGAGGTCTTGTGTGGACCAGTTTATCTCTGAGATTACTTCCTCTCTTTAAAGAAAATAAGCGTAACTGTATCTTTTCTTTACATGAGTTAAGAAGACGCCAATGTTTCTTCACACATTTCTGAATCCCATTAGTTAAAGTACTGAAAGTGTGAACAAAGGTTAACCGATCTAGCGGTGGTTTTACAAAAGGCGGTTCTATTAAGGCCTCTCTGTTGTTGTTGGAGTCCCGTTTGAAAGCTTTTTTAATCAAATTTTTGGGATATTTCTTCTCAATCAATTGTTCAGTAAGATTTTGCGCGTGCATCTGGTACTTGTCGAATGTTGAGCAATTGCGTCTTACACGCAAAAATTGTTCGTAAGGGAGATTATCTCTGAGAGATTTAGGGTGTTGGCTGTCATATCGAAGAAGGGAGTTGCGAGACATAGGTTTCTTGTAAAGTTCACTTTCTAGTCCAGTAGGAGTAGTGAAGATGGATAGATCCAGAAAAGCCAATTTTTCTTTGTGCGCTTCAACAGTGAACTTCAAGAAATTATTTCTGGTATTCAACCAATGTAAAAAGGAAGAGATCGATGACAGATCTCCACGCCATACTACAAAGATGTCATCGATGTAGCGCTTCCATAATCTGATGGAGTCGAGGAAGGGATTGTCGTGATTGAGCACGTATGTCTGTTCAAAAGAATGCACATAAAGATTGGCTAGACTTGGAGCGAAAATGCTTCCCATGCTGGTACCTGAAACTTGAAGGTATACAGTATCTACAAATTTGAAAAAGTTTTCTTTCATAGCCAAATTTGCAAACGTCATAATGAAGTGAACAGGAGTGATGGAGTCCAAAGCCGTGTCGTTCAAGATGGAGAAGATGGTCTCCAGAGTCTCATCTTGAGGAATAGATGTATACAATGATTCTACATCAAATGATACTAGAAGATCTTTTTCGATATCAAAATCTACCGTAGGTAGTAAGCGTAAGACATCTTTGGTATCTTGTAGATAGGTTGGCATATCTTTTACCAAAGGCCGCAGGAAGTGGTCCACGAAAGTAGACAAAGGTTCTAGTAATGATCCTTGTCCTGATATAATAGGTCTTCCTGGTGGTGGACGTTGAGTTTTATGTACTTTAGGTAAAGTATAAAAGTATGGCATCACCGGATGAGGAGTATGCAGAAACAATGCTTCTTGTGAAGTAATCCAACCATTAGCTAAAGCTTCTTCCACTGCTTCAGTAATGGCTTTATTAATTCTTTATGTTGGATCTTGTTGGAGAGGTTGATAAAATCTCCTATCTGCTAGTTGTCTTATACATTCCTGACGATATGTTTCAGTGTCCTGGATGACAACAGCTCCGCCTTTGTCGGCCGGCTTGATTACAATTGTCTGATCTTGCATGAGTTCTTTCAGTGCCAATCGTTCCCGTTTCGGGAGGTTGCTATATTGATTTACCTTCTTCTTGTTATTACATAAGGTCATGATCTCTTCCATAACAGCTTTCTCAAAGGTCAAAACTTGAGGAGGTACGCTGTTTGGTGGAGGATTGAAGGTAGATCGATTCTTCAGACCAGTGTTGGTCTCCTCTATAGCAGTAGGGGACACATCTTTGTTGTTAAAAAAGAAATGTAATCGTATTTTGCGGAAGAATTTAGCCAAGTCGCACTGTACTTGAAAATCATCTCCATGTGTTGTCGTTACAAAACCAAGGCCTTTGTTGAGGACTGATATCTCATCTGTTGTCAGAATCTTCTTGCTTAGATTGAGTATTAAATTGTCTCTGTGCTCGTTCCTGGTTGAGGTTGTCCATTCTTGGTTTGGCTGCGTGTGCTCATTTGTTGAGGCATAGATGTCGGCAGATTCCAGTGTACCTGTGACTGTCGTCCTCTTCTTCTTCCTCTGGGCCTTCCTTGACCAGACCCTAAAAAGGCTGGTAATTCGGGTCCTGTTGATGCAATAGGAACGGATTAGGTGGTAGTGGCTGAAACGGCTGAGGGGGAGGGGGGTATCTGACACGCAGCCAAACCAAGAAGGGACAACCTCAACCAGGAACGAGCACAGAGACAATTTAATACTCAATCTAAGCAAGAAGATTCTGACAACAGATGAGATATCAGTCCTCAACAAAGGCCTTGGTTTTGTAACGACAACACATGGAGATGATTTTCAAGTACAGTGCGACTTGGCTAAATTCTTCCGCAAAATACGATTACATTTCTTTTTTAACAACAAAGATGTGTCCCCTACTGCTATAGAGGAGACCAACACTGGTCTGAAGAATCGATCTACCTTCAATCCTCCACCACACAGCGTACCTCCTCAAGTTTTGACCTTTGAGAAAGCTGTTATGGAAGAGATCATGACCTTATGTAATAACAAGAAGAAGGTAAATCAATATAGCAACCTCCCGAAACGGGAACGATTGGCACTGAAAGAACTCATGCAAGATCAGACAATTGTAATCAAGCCGGCCGACAAAGGCGGAGCTGTTGTCATCCAGGACACTGAAACATATCGTCAGGAATGTATAAGACAACTAGCAGATAGGAGATTTTATCAACCTCTCCAACAAGATCCAACATAAAGAATTAATAAAGCCATTACTGAAGCAGTGGAAGAAGCTTTAGCTAATGGTTGGATTACTTCACAAGAAGCATTGTTTCTGCATACTCCTCATCCGGTGATGCCATACTTTTATACTTTACCTAAAGTACATAAAACTCAACGTCCACCACCAGGAAGACCTATTATATCAGGCCAAGGATCATTACTAGAACCTTTGTCTACTTTCGTGGACCACTTCCTGCGGCCTTTGGTAAAAGATATGCCAACCTATCTACAAGATACCAAAGATGTCTTACGCTTACTACCTACGGTAGATTTTGATATCGAAAAAGATCTTCTAGTATCATTTGATGTAGAATCATTGTATACATCTATTCCTCAAGATGAGACTCTGGAGACCATCTTCTCCATCTTGAACGACACGGCTTTGGACTCCATCACCCCTGTTCACTTCATTATGACACTTGCAAATTTGGCTATGAAAGAAAACTTTTTCAAATTTGAAGATACTGTATACCTTCAAGTTTCAGGTACCAGCATGGGAAGCATTTTCGCTCCAAGTCTAGCCAATCTTTATGTGCATTCTTTTGAACAGACATACGTGCTCAATCACGACAATCCCTTCCTCGACTCCATCAGATTATGGAAGCGCTACATCGATGACATCTTTGTAGTATGGCATGGAGATCTGTCATCGATCTCTTCCTTTTTACATTGGTTGAATACCAGAAATAATTTCTTGAAGTTCACTGTTGAAGCGCACAAAGAAAAATTGGCTTTTCTGGATCTATCCATCTTCACTACTCCTACTGGACTAAAAAGTGAACTTTACAAGAAACCTATGTCTCGCAACTCCCTTCTTCGATATGACAGCCAACACCCTCAATCTCTCAGAGATAATCTCCCTTACGGACAATTTTTGCGTGTAAGACGCAATTGCTCAACATCTGACAAGTACCAGATGCACGCGCAAAATCTTACTGAACAATTGATTGAGAAGAAATATCCCAAACATTTGATTAAAAAAGCTTTCAAACGGGACTCCAACAACAACAGAGAGGCCTTAATAGAACCGCCTTTTGTAAAACCACCACTAGATCGGTTAACCTTTGTTCACACTTTCAGTACTTTAACTAATGGGATTCAGAAATGTGTGAAGAAACATTGGCGTCTTCTTAACTCATGTAAAGAAAAGATACAGTTACCCTTATTTTCTTTAAAGAGAGGAAGTAATCTCAGAGATAAACTGGTCCACACAAGACCTCAAGAAGACAGACCACGTCCTATTGGTACTCTGTGGGACTTACCAGCGGTCCAGGGACACCACCCTTGTGGCACATGCTCAATTTGCCCACAAACCAAACACTCTAAATCTTTAGATATTGGCACTAAGACACCGTGGGAACAAAGGATTTTCACTAATTGTAATAGTGAAAACTTGATTTACTTGATCGAGTGCCCATGCAAACTTCGATATGTGGGTATGACTACTCGAAAAGTCAGACAACGTATGCTTGAGCACAAGAGTACATTCAGATGTAAGAAAACGAATACAAGGTTAACACGCCACTTTCTCGAGGCAAATCACCAAGCCAACGATTTCTCTTGGACTGTTTTAGAAAAGCCTTTTGTCCCATCTCATGTTAGTGATATATCTCGTTTCTTGTTCCTCAAAGAACAAAGATGGGTTTTCAAAATTCACAGCGATCTAGAAGGCTTAAATGATGGCATCCCTTGGGCTTCCTTGTGAGACAAACCTTGTGCAGAGTTGTTTTTGCATTCTCTGTTTTTACATTCTCTGATCTGCCTTCAGTTGTTTCTACATCCCTTAACTGCCTTCATACATGCTTGTTAGCACACACACTGCAATGACATGCATTTTTATGGAGTTCTCCTCAGTACATGAGTTGACTAGGTAGAGTTCCATCGTTCTACATGACCCAGCATACACTGTTGTGGCTACTAGTAATTTTTTGAACATACGGCTGCATGCACATAATTTCTAGAAATAATTTTTGGACATACGGCTGCACTCATACGTCTTGTTACACACACTGAATACATGCATATACATGTGATTCTTTAACTCTTTGCCCTTGTTTTAACGTAACTTTAAATAAGGCGTTACCCCTAATCAACTGTTTGTGTTAGCTAGTATAGGACCTCTACATACATATCAGCCTTTGTAGAGTTCTTTTTCCTTTTTTTCCCATTGTCAGGATCGATAAAGTTGACATTATCTCACAGAACTACTACTTTCTGGTGTGCCGACGTCACTCAGTAGTTTTTAGCGCTAACACACGAGGATTGGTGGTTCAGTTCCTGACAATGACGACACAGGCTGGCCATTGGCCGACTAATCTAAACGTAATTTCACGTACACCGTGGTTGTTTAAATGACCACGATTCGAGTCTGCAGTTACCTCCCATACGGCTCAGATATATCCCGAGGTACCGACGGAGAGGTAGGCAATACGACTTCTCCTTTGACTTTTTTACATACAACTCGTTGCGCGCTCCGTCAAGACGGAAGATTAACTAGTAAATGCCAGAGTCCCTTCCGGCTTTTTCCCGCAGTCCACCGCATGGTCAGTGTTGTAATCATCCATAGCACGGCTGCACAGCTGTAGTGATTGCCGATGTAGTTCCTTTTTGATTACAGACACTCTGTTATGAAGGACACGCTGCGTAACTAGACATACGCTTGAATAACGTTTGAGTGTAGCATTTTCTTTCTGCCTGGGAAGTTTTCAACAGAGTTTTTAACAGAGCTTTCAACAGGGCAGTTGAACGGTGTCCTGTTTTTCTTAATCCTCATTGGGAGTCCTTAATCCCGATGACGATTGGTATCATACTAAATAGTCCATATTTCCAACCATAGCATTACATTCCTTCCCTATTCTTTACAGGGCGGGGCCTCCCTTAACCTGAGTCAGCACCGGGTGAGGTGAGGCTTACTCCTCGTGCTAACCAGGTAAGCATCTTGAAATATGCTATTGCTCTTGTCCAATACTCACCATTTTATTTTTGAGAGAGCATGTTTAACTTTGCAATTGTGTTTTTTTGGTTTTCTCTTCTTTGTTCTGCACAGATAATTCAAATATACTGGTTGCACGAAGAGCCACACACCACGAAGGTTGTATTTTACACATTTACTATTAATTTTTGTCACATTTATTGTTGCAGTAGCAATACAAGTACATTATAAGGTCCTGAAGAAAGCCATTTGACCATGAGGTCAAGAAGGCTGAAACATGTCGACCGTATTGTCACACAGCCTATTTGGTAAAAGCTGTTTTTGCACCAATTTTTAATCAAAGGATTAGTAGGAATATCCTGAATAAAACTTCTTCTTTCCTCTAAATCCTTTTTTAATCTTCACGTTTCTGCACGGCACTGTTCATATATCATTTTCGGTATATATTTACATATTCTTGACTAAGCCAGTGATCTTTGCTGTCTTCTTTTTTTCCCCCTTCCCGGATTACATTCAGGTGCTCTGGTTGACACCTACACCACACGCAACACCCCTTGTTGGAGAGGTTTATTGTGGTGGGAAGGTTGGATATCCAGATGATGATACTGACCAATCACTGGTTATTGATGGAAATCCTTTATAGTCAAATAGTACTTTAAAGTTTCTCTCCTACCTTTTGCATTTGTCTTTTCTGTTGTCTCTCTCTAACACATAGACCATCAGACTTTTTAGGTCTCGCTGAGACAGCGCTTTAGCGCTGCTCTCGCGAGAGCTTTTGTAAAAGGGGGATCTGGAAGTGCAAACTAGTGCTTTTCAGGCCTCTAAATACAGTGCATGTGCGCCGGGCGCGCGCACCATTTGGCAGCCTGAAAGCACTAGTTTGCACTTTCAAATCCCCCGTTTACAAAAGCTCATTTCGCGGCCGCTTTGATGTTCTCAGTGAGCCGCGTGGCCACTGAGAACATCAAAGCCGCCGCAAAAGTGCTCACCATTTGCCACCCCCCCCCTTAACCCACTTCCTGCCTGTTGTGACTTGCTGCATAAATGATGACGCCAATAACAACGGAGATAACAACAAATCAGCACACGAAGGGGTGGAGCCGATGCGGAGATGCGAACCCAGTCCCCAGGTCAAAAGTTGGCAGTTTTGTTTCTTCCGTACTCCCTTTCAGTATTTGTATAATATTGGGAGGCGCAAACAAATGCTAAACATAACAATGTTGTTTGGGTATGACCGTCCCTTCCAGGGTAAATGCAGTCCAGTGCAAAACTCCTGAATAAACCATGAGATAAGGACATAGTGCAATGGTTTGTGGGGTTTCATAGTATACTTTCAGACTGGTGTTTGGTGAGAGGGTTTGATATGTAAAGATATCTCTCTTGTCTTCGGTCAGCCGCTCCTACGATGCGCAGCACACAGGAGTTTCACTCGCAGACTGCACTGTTTACTGAGCATGATTACAAGGAGACCTCATTAAATCTCTGTTGAGTGAAGAAAGAGGTGCGCCTGTATGCCCCAGATAAAGCTCTTCTTTTCTTGTGACTGATAGCACCACCAAAGGCCTTTCAGCAAGACTCGGGGGCAGCAGGGCGTCCTTTGCAAAAGCTTTAAAACGGTGCAATGTGCTTGAAAGACTTTCCATTCCGTGTACCAAGCAGGCATGTGTTCCTAAATCACACTGCCTAACCCAGTGACAGGAACTGTCGAGCCATCTACTCAATCCCTGGTGTTGTTTCTTTCCTCTCTTTTCTTTCAACTCGTGCTCCATAATCTCAAGGTAACGCTCGCAAATTATAATATAAATAAGAAAGGAAGACACACTCCTTTCACGTGCTGTAAAGTGAAGTGAACCAACAATAGTGCTTGAAACATAGATTGACAGCTTGAGTCCTGTGTTGTGCACATCAGAGTGACAATGTGGAAAGAAAGCACGCTGGCTGGCTCCATAGTCTGCAGAGATCTTACCATGCACAGGAAATGGGCTCTAAACACTGTCAATTGCCCCAAATGACCATGCTCTGCCCAGAAGAGAAACATTTTCATTTCAAACTAATTGGCCCAATACTGCTCTATTCACTTTAATTCAAAATTGGAAATCGTGCTTGCTTATAATATTGTATGTGTGCAAACAAACGAAATAGATATGTTCCTGAAATGCAGGG
The DNA here is from genome assembly GCF_964204655.1 of Triturus cristatus. Taxonomy (NCBI): domain Eukaryota; kingdom Metazoa; phylum Chordata; class Amphibia; order Caudata; family Salamandridae; genus Triturus; species Triturus cristatus. Next base: position 1,584,538,108 of record NC_140590.1, read on the forward strand.
CATACATAAATGAAATACATTTAATTTTAAGTCGTTCGTTAAGGATAAAAGCATATTTTGGAATTGATTTGCAAGAGTGCCTGTGTCAAACAGGAAGACTTCATTACAAATGGCGGCATTTTCAGAACTTCACCGAGTACATGACTTGCTAATGATAAGAATGTATTTTTGATGAGTGCTTGAGTTCATGTTTTGTGTTATGGAACTAACACACACAAATATAGTCAGGCACAAATGAAATGCAAGCATCAAAGTGTTTGTACCCGAAAGTCCGATCGTTTGCCTTCAACAGTGCATGTTATGAGTGTCACTTGGCCGTGTGACAGTTTGTGGTTCATGAATCGCAGCAAACAGCTGTGTTAAGAGATATATTGTTTGCATTAAATATTATATTATGTGCAACTACTGATTACAAATATGCAACCATCCTTATGTTTGGTCTGTGTACATATAGCATATTTAGTTTTAAAAGCTACCATATTTTTTGCATTTTACAGTGGCTGTGAGTTGCACATCAAGTAGGGTTTGCCATTCTGCTAACACTGCCCTAGCCCTTCCAGTCTTTACAACTCATAATCCCAGTCTGCATAATTCCAGTACACTCAAACCAACATAATTAATATCCATATAATTCCACTGCACACCATGCCACATAATTCCACTACACACATCCACTCTACACTACAAAATTCCACAACAAACAATTCCAATCCAACCCACATAATTCCCCTCCTCACCACATACATCCACTCTACTCCATAACACATGGGTAAAAGACATTTTCACTTACAATGCCAATAGCTCTAACTCTCGCAAAAGCATGACCAATTGGCATTGCACAAAATAAATTCAACTTCTCAACATGCCACATAATTCCACACCATAAAATACTACTTCACACCATGCCACATAATACCACTCCAAACCATCCCACATAATTCCACACAATACCAAATAATTAAATGCCACACCATTCTACACCATACATCATTACATTCCACAAAATACACTCATTGCAGCATAATCAAACTCCACATAATAATACCTTACTCAATACAACATAAATGCACCCCACATCTGGGTGCCTCTCCCACTCATCCCTCTCTCTCTTTCTCTCTCTCTCTCCTACCCCTCTCTCTCGCTCTCTGACACACTTATCCTGTATCTCTCATGTGGTTAACTTCAGGTGTTCAAGCACAAATTCTTTCCCTTGCCTTTTCAAGGTTTCCGTCCCTCGAACCCATGCTCTCCTACACTTCTTGACGTGTCTTCTGCATACACAGGCTCTTTATGCGTTTGTGGCCTGCTCTCCCTTTCTTTCTCTCACACTCCTTCTACTCCTTGTTTCACTAGCTGTTCAAAATACATTAGGAGGGCGGGCATGGAGTCAGAGCGCAGCTTATAAAACGACCCCAGCCTCTGCGCCGAAGTGGTTGCTGCTGGACGCCATGCTCTGCGAGGGGCAGGGCTTTGAACGCCTAGGCGTTTTTTTCTTCTATTATTTTTAAGTTACAGACTTGAAGCTCTGTTTGCCGGTGATAAGAGCCTCCCATCTAAATTCGGATACCGCTTTTGTGCGCACATTAACTCTTTCCATGGCAGCGGCGGCGCTCTGAGGCCCCCCCCCTCCTCCCCCCCGAAACTTGTACCCCAGAGAGTCCGGCGCAAATTCCAGTCGGCATTTCATCACTTAAAAGACTACATACATCTTGTTGCCCCATAGTAGATGGTGTAACCAGGCGATGGCTGAGCTTCAGTTCATCTCACATCGACCGCCGACACCTCGAGTGCGCTAACTGCGCTTGTGAATAACTTGTGTGAACAGTGAGTCTCTCTCACTGCCCGGTCATGGGGCTCCCAGAAGATCACGCACTCGCTCTAAACCCGGAGCTCGTGACCGCGAACGGAGCCTGCAGAGAGGGTGCAAAGCATAAAGTCTTCTCCCGCAGCACTTAAATGCCATCCTCTCACACTCACCCATGCATGCTGCTGCATTACACACTGCTGCACGCCGCACCTACTGCTGCACGCCGCACACTGCTGCACGCCGCACACTGCTGCACGCCACATACTGCTGCACGCCGCACACTGCTGCATGCCACACACTGCTGCACACTGCTGCATTACTCACTGCTGCATGCTGCATGACACTGCTGCATGCAGCACACTGCTGCATGCCGCTGCACGCCACACGGTGCTGCATGCCTCACACTGCTACACGAAACACTGCTGCACGCCTCACACTGCTGTACGCCTCACACTGCTGCACGCCACACACTGCTGCACGCCACACACTTCTACACGAAACACTGCTGCACGCCACACACTGCTGCATGCCTCACACTGCTACACGAAACACTGCTGCAAGCCTCACAATGCTGCACGCCGCACACTGCTACACGAAACACTGCTGCACGCCACACACTGCTGCACGCCGCACAATGCTACACGAAACACTGCTGCACGCCACACACTGCTGCACGCCACACACTGCTGCACGCCACACACTGCTGCACACTGCTGCATTACTCACTGCGGCATGCTGCATGACACTGCTGCATGCAGCACACTGCTTTTATGCAAGTTTATGCTACTGACATTGTAAATGACAATGCCTTTTATTTGTTTTAAAACCAAAACATAAATAAAAGGCATTGTAATTTTACAATGCCAATAGCTCAAACTCTCATAAATGCGAGACCTATTGCATTGCAAATGCTTGTTTGGTTTATTGTGTTTCAGCGTTAACAGAAGTCCGCAGAGACTCAACGCAATATACACATCATGTGGCAGACTTTGGGAAGCGCAGGATTTTAGTTCAGGTATTTGAAGCCACGTGACGTCCTTGTTGACATAGACCATTTCCCTTTTCGAGACCCCATTTTTCCATCCCACTTAAAGCCCTGGGTTGGACAAACTATTTTCACATTTTACACAGTGAAGCAATTAAAACTGACAATTTCACGTTTCACTATTTATGTTCGATTGAACTGATTCGGCTTGAACTTTACATTGCTTTACCTATCACCGTCTTTGTGTAGGTTGTCCTCGTTTCGGACTATTTTTGTAAGATGTTGCGCTTGGTATCGCCCCTTGGCGTAACTTCCGGTCTTCGCGTCATCCTCAGTCCTTTTGTGCACGGCTGTGGTGGAGTTTGGATGTATGGTGAGTGCTCCGCACTTCCAATCTCAAGCCATCCTTCTGCTTTAAGCGTAGTTTGGACAATTCAACTATTGTTTAGACACTTTCGAACCTTACGTTTATGCTTGGGGGTGTATAGTTTTGATTTTGTTAATGGGCTATTTTGAACTATGCCCAACGTGCCGGTCGGTGATTGACCTAGGTTGGTGAACACCCATGGTTGGCAGCCTGTATGTGCCTATTGCGCATTTTATGCTTTTCATTTATACTGTAACCTGCAATTTCTGTTTTTCTGTGTTCTGATTGTTACCGCTTAAAATCCCCCGCCGAGGTTGGCCCTTCCCCCTATATCCAACACGTGGGCGTACTGCACGATAAAGCACGGTTTTAACATAAAATGTTCTAAAATGGGATTATTGTGCAAATTAGAACACTGATGCGCAATGTTAACGTTTAGTTGAAAAATTGTACTTCCACATGTAAGAGTTTTTAAGGCGGTCTTTTCAAATGAGCTCCACTAAGTATGACATTTATAAACGTAGTTGCTGGCAGAGGCCATAGATATTTGCATCACGTTTAGCTTCTGTGCACTGCTTTTGGTTATTGCTGAAGGATGTATGCTGAGGCCAGAGGAGGCAGTCTCAACCCCCTCATTGTGGTTATTTGTTCAGTCTGGGTGGGGCGCTTCCTGTAGCACAAAGTGCATTTCAAAGGTCCCCACGAACTTCGTTTTTTTTGCCTTGCAAAGTTCAATCAAGACTGTCGATTCTGGGGACTGGTCGAATTCTCATCCCTTAAGTTAACGTCTTCAAGACTTCAGTGTTTCGAGCCTTCATTGAAGATGTTCGAGTCAACTAATCCTCTAAGCCCATTTGGCATCATGACGATTTAGAGTTTACGTGTGGTTTCGAATCTAAAACGAGCATACTTAAAGGAGACTCGATTAATTTGCTGTAAAGTTATTAGATTAAAATAACGCCTCTTCCAGTTACGTTTGTAAAGCTTTCAGTTCTGAGTCCCAAATAAAAACCGCGCGTTGGATAGTCTACAGTTGCCTAGTTTATAACTGGGATCTTTACTTGCTCTTTTTAGTTAACGAGTAATGGTGCATGGAAGATGCAACCGGAGAAGATGGAGGATGGTCCAGGCCTTGGATTTGATTACCCGCAGCACACAAGGTGAGTCGTGCTGGCAGCACGTTTCTGTAGTCTTTGTAGGCGTAGTGTCTGGGAGATCTACATAGTGTTCTTCTAACCCTAGAATTACTGGTGCATAACCGTTGGTTCTACTATTGGAACCCCGAAGTTTAGTTTTGCCCTCTAGTGTTTTGGCTCCCGTTTCGACACAGTACACGAGTTATCCATTCCGAAATTACTTTTAGCTGTTTGTATCGTGCATATTGAACTAATGAGCGAACAGAATAGACACGTGTTAATACTGCAAAGTTCGTTTAAATGTTACAACTTCCAACAAATGAAAGGTAAAATGGAGTATTATATTTCCGTAGGTCAAACTACTTTTATTCTGGAAACCCACATTATCGAGTGGTGTAATAAGACTTGCTTTCCAATTCTGTTTCACTGAGCGACAATTATCTCAGAACTTTCTGTGATGGGTGCAGCAGCCCCTGTGCGTGGTTCCGTCATCTTGATTTTATTTTCTCCAATCCGTGGCAATGCTGGTGACTGAAGAGATTAAAAAACCTGCAGGAAATCCTGATCGACGTATCGCCCCCCACCCTATTTAGGCAACGGGGGGGGGGGGGTATTTTTTTCATTTTGCAATATAATGTGCACCCGTGACTCGTAGATCAGTGGTCTCCAACCAGTAGCTCTCAAACTACCTCTGAGTAGTACACACGTGTGCGTCCCAGCTTATTAAATTCGAAAGCTTTCGCTCGGTTGAATTAATATACATATAGAAAAATTGAGTATACAACACTAATATTAGTAGCTATCAATGCGTTTCATTGAACAAAAGTAGCTTCTAGTACAGAAAAGGTTGGAGACACCTGATGTCTGTGAATATGTCCCCATCTAAAAAATGTAATATTTACTATTTTGTTAAACACATAATATTTGCCTCAGGCAAATGCGCAAAATGTCAGTACGTATTTTAGTTGTCCGATTTACCTTTTACTTAAAACCAATGCACATTGGTTCTCAGTCGGTGGTTTTGCGGTTCCACAAACTACGTTTTATAGCTCCAGTTGGAGGGTGGACTAAATGCCAGTATACTGTTGGACTTTAATTGGGGCTTGGATGCTTTACCCTTTCTACAGGGTTTTTATTTTAGTCAAAAGAATTACCATGAAATCAAAATACGCTTTATTTAATTTAAAAATGTTGAAGCATAAAAGCACAATACATCAACTCATGTGTGAGTTTAGCAATATGTTAAAAATAACATCAATTGCAATTAGAAGAAAAAAGGACTACAAGCTAATTTGCGTGCACAGCCATGTCGTACATAAATCCATAAACATTTAAGAAAAAGAGGAATTACTAACTTATAAATGACTGAATGTTTGCCAGAAGGCCTTGTCCACCAATGTTTCTTAAGAAAAGTTGACTCTGTTCCCAAAGTTCTATTACACTGTTTTAGAATATGCAGACCATAATAATTATTTGCCAGCTTTGAGTGAACTTTTTCTATCGTAAGATAGCTATTGTTTTAGTGTTACAATTGTTTGATAACTGGGAAATATTCTTAAAGATGTTAGTTTGTCCACTTGTCTTCTGCCTTTCATATAATTTATATATATTTTTAAATTATCCTTTTTAGTCGTAGGCAGAAGCTTTTCATTGCGGATCACTAGAAGATGCACGTGACGGAGTCCAAGGTCCAGATCACTGTACCCGTGTAATGTAGATGTACAGGTGGGTAAAATCTCTAATGTTAAATTTGTATTCGACTAGAAGAGAGCCATTACCAATGCAGAGGTGTTTTCTCCCACTTATTTCTTAGCAGCCCTACGACAGCTCTTCAACGTGCTTCATGTATACCTCCCATCATGCCTTTGTCACTTGACTGCATGGAAGTTTCTGTTGTCTTGGGTTCCTTTGCTGTTTGTTCATGATGACTGAACTTTTTTCCCCATCTGATCGACTCTGTTGATTAAGGAAACATTTTTGCCAGTTGTGTCTGAAACAGCAACTAAGTTACCCATGTGCTGTGCCTACTGTGTATCAGTTAGTTTTCTTCTGCTTTTTGACTTTTACAATCTGCTCTCTTCCCAGGTCTCGGCAAAGAGCATAATGTAATGGAGGGCTACTGCTTCGCCAGTTTCGTGCATGGAACGTGCCTTGCATCCATGATGTGCAAGGTAAACTGCATGTGTGACCTTGAAATATTTTTATCTGGGTGAATGCATCTGTTCAGACTGGTAGAGTGGTCCCCATCAATGGTAGTAAAGATGTATGTGTGATTTCGGTGCATCGTGCCATGCACCACCTCTTATCTGAAAGATTCCACCCTTTAAATTCTGAAAAGCTAGGTAATAGCTCTCCCACTAATGAACCAGATCGTGTTACTTATTGAATGCCACATTTGTCATTGCATGTAAGAAAAAATCCGTGAATGTTAACTGTTTGTTTCAGAGTTGTTGTTGGTTTAAATGATGACTGAACTTTTTTCCCCATCAGATCGACTATGTTTTGTTTACGCTCAACAGCCAGTTTTGTCTGATAAACCAGCAGATATTTTGATTATAAGATACCCAAAGTTTCCAATTCTTGTTTAAAACTGACCCGTTTTTTTTTTTCCCTACCAGGTCCTGCAGAGGCGCAGGGAGCTCCCCATCCTCTGTATTGAGTTGTGGCATGTGATGGGGGGGGTGGCTAAAAACGCGTCTACTCACATTGACCTGTTTGCATTAAAATCTGTAGAAGGTATGTATATAAGACCATATGTAGAAGAAGCCTGTAATTGTGGTAGTGTGTAGCCTGAAGATTTTACTTCAAATGTGTCAGCTCTCCTCATCCCTTGGTTTGTTTAATTTGAATTCACTTTTTGTTTTTGCCAGCCATACGTTGGTGAGGGAAAGTGGTTCAGCTGTTATTTGATGGCATTTTATCAGATCACATGAGAAAAGGAGTCCTATGCTCGAAGTGTCTCATGCTTGCCGGGGCCAGACCTATTTGCTTGTCAATGTTTGTTTGCTCCTGTATTACTAATCTCCTTTGGCGGTCCCCATTTCCAACGTGCATTGACTCCTGCGCCCTTTCCGGGTCCTCCCATTTTCCCACCAGCAACATTGACTTGCCCACTGAGACCAGTCTTAACCCTACAGGAGATCGCCCGATTTGCCTCTAGATTGTCAGTCGCAATATTGGTGCAATGTTTTACTAGCTAAATATTTACTCTTAGAATCGGACACAACCGACATCAGAAATTTAAAGTATGATACTTGTGTAGAGAAGGATAAACCGTTTAAGAGCCATTGGTTTAAGTGATGACTACTCTTTCCCCGTCAGATCGGCAATGTTGAGTTGATTTTTGCTTAATAGCCAGTTTTGTCTGATAAACCAGTCCATGGCTCTGATAGTATTGCTTCAATCATGCTTTTCCCCTCGATCTAAAGGCTTTTTTCTTTTAATGTCTCCTAAGGTACTGAAGGAAAGCAGCTTGTGCACATCAAGAAGAATGTGTGAGGCGCGAGACCTGTTTGTCGGATGTTTAACCTCCTATGACGCCTGAACCTCAGGAGGAGGAAGAAACCCATGAAGAGGAACAAGGACTGGGTATGTTTCAGGGCTCAGAAGAGACTGGGTGCACAAACTCAGGGGCATGAGTTGGAGACGGACTCCCCTGTGGAAGAGGTAGACTTGTTATCCGTCGAGGCCTTCGCCTACAGATGACATTGTTGGGTACAATCATGTCATAAAAAAGCTGCAGACAAGTATGGAGTGCAGTTTGAGGAGGAAAAATCAGTTATGCTTCTTGCTGGAAACGGGCAATCCCAAGCAAGGAATCCATTACTACCAATGTTTAGTTTGATTTAAAGTGCTGGAATACCCTCCCCAGAAGAGGGGTATCTGCGCTAGTAGGCAGAAGAGCAGCTCATCGGAGATTACTTGCCGAAAAGGTTGGTTTTAAGAAGTTTACTAAAGAGGTAAAGATCTTCACACTTTCGAAGGTGTTTCCTGAACGGGGAGAGGAGGAGGGTAGGAAAAGGTTACCACCAGATCTGAAACGGGGAGCAGTAAGTAGGGACTTCTCCCCAGAGCGTAGGGTCCTACTCGGCAGAGTTCACACAGTTGTTGACCAAGTGCGATAACTACCTTTTACACTTTTCATTGACACTAATGTGCAATTTCTGTTTGTCTGGCAGTTTTTCGGTGTTCGGACTGTCGAGGCTTGAAAGCCTCGCTGGTTTACCACCCCAATACCAAACACGTGTGCATTGTATATTAATGCCATGACTTGTTACTGTTAGAGTACATGGGCCGTCCAGGAACTGCGTGTTTATTTAAGTTCGAGACTCAAAACGTTCTGAAGTAGGATTACTTTGTGAACTAGAACAGGGATGCACAACGTTAACGTTTAGTTGGAAAATTGTACTTTTGTATGTAAGCTTAAAAAGCGCTCCTATCAGAGGACCCCCACCCACTATGTATGAAAGTAGTAACGTAGCTGCTGGCAGAGGCCATAGACATTTGCATCCCTTTCAGCTTCTGTGCACTACTTTTGATTGGTGCAGGTTGTATGCGGGGGCTAGAGGAGCCGGTCTCAACCCCCTCATTGCGGTGGTTTGTTCAGTCTGGGTGGGGCGCTTCCTGTAGCACAAGGCGCATTTCAGAGTTTACTATTTTGTTCAACACATACATAATATGCGACTGAGGCAAATGCACAAAATGTCACCAAGCCTTTATTGGTTGTGCCGGAATACTTCTGTTTAAAATAATCCTGAGACCTTTTGCAAGTGTTTTGCTTTAAAAGTAAGCTTCTCCATGCACATTCTATCGGTTCTCGTTAATGTGTGGTTTTGCCGTTTCACAAATTACAGCTCCTGCTCACGTCATCAAGGCGCAGGTCCAGTTGCTGTGTGGGTAAAATGCTATTATTCTATTCGGCTTTGATTTGACTTTCTTACCCTTTCCATTGTGTTAGGACTCGCCTGACCCAGCGTATGCTCTGGTCTGGCGAGACTTTTTGAGAGGGCTCCAAAAAGTGCTACCAGGCCAGCCTAGAGCTACAGTGCATGTGCGCGGGCGCGCTTGACCGCGATTACTTTCACGGCCGCTTTGATGTTTGATCGCGATCACTTTCGCGGCAGCTTGGCATAGCCAATAGGTCTCGCTTTTGGGACCTTATAACTATTTAGTTATGCAACTGTTGCATGGCTAAACACTTATGGTCCCAAAGGCGAGACCTATTGGCTATGCCAATGCTTGTTATTTTAGTCAAGAGTCATTTATAAATGACTGAGGCTTGCCAGAAGGCCTTGACCCACAAATGTTTCTTCCAAAAAATGCACCCTATTGCCAAAGGTCCATTGCACTGATTCAGACGTTAATGTTTGCATTGGTGCTGGGCTTTGATGAGAACTTTTTCCCATAAGATCGCTATTGTTTTAGTGGTACAGTAGTTGTGTTCAATAAACTGGATACTTCTTAAAGATGTCAGTTTGTCCACTTGTCTGCTTTTCCTATTAAATTGTTTATATATTTTCCCCTTTTTAGGCGTCAACAGTAGCTTCTCATTACCTATCACTAGAAGATGCGCGTGATGGGAGTCCAAGGACCACATTACTGTAGTGCAGGTGAGTAATGTCCATCAGGCTTCAAGAGCTCTGTTACAAATTCATAAGCGTTTTTTCCCACTTATCCCTTAGCAGCCCTACGAATACTCAATGTGCTTCATGTATACCTCCCATCATGCCTTTCTGTCACTTGAGTGCATGGAAGGTTCTGTAGTCTTGGGTTCCTTTGCTGTCTGTTCATGATGACTGAACTTTTTTCCCCATCAGATCGACTCTGTTGAGTTTGGAAGCATTTTTGCCAGTTGTGTCTGATACAGCAACAAAGTTACCCATGTGCTGTGCCTATTGTGTAGCAGTTTTTTCTTCTGCTTATTAACTCTTACAATCTACTCTCTTCCCAGGTCTCGGCAAGGAGTATATTGTAATGGAGGGCTACTGCTTCGCCAGTTTCATGCGTGGAATGTGCCTGGCATCCATGATCAAGGTAAAACTGCACTGTGACCTTGAGTTATTTTTTATCTGTGATTGTCCTTGTCTGCCAGTTTGTTAATTGTGTAGAACAATATATTAGGTTTGGAGCTATTGCTTGGAATTTTGTTGGGAGGCCATTATCTTTTACTTTCATGATTGTAGCCACTAAAGAACATTTCAAGGAGTGGTTGCGAAAATGAGCAAGCATTTAATTTGTGGCTGGCTTAGCTTCCCTCACGAAGTGGAGGGAAATTTCAATCTTCCTATAACCACCATTCACACACCAGCTTTTTCTTTGCTAGCATTTACCTGTTCTATGAAGTTAGTTCTACATCAAGACAATCATTGACTGTAGTCAACTATACAAAACGAGCATTGCCATAGCCAATAGACGCCTTTGGGACCTTATGCATGTTTAGCCATGCAACACATTATCCATTGCGTTAGCCAATACAAAATATCAACGTGTACGTGCATTGAGGACTTCTACGTAGCATGTTACACGCAATCCCAAGCAGGGATGTAATGAGCAGGTCCTCTCTGCTTCCAAATCCCTGCAATTCTTGTACTAGAAGCACTTCTCCGCAGTGCTGCTGTCGCTGTGGTATTTCTCAGGAGCACGCAGGGGCTCTAAAGTAAGTCCCTGCACTTCATATTTCACTAACATCCCTAATCACGGAGGGCGTCACAAGTTATACCGCTTAGTGCCTACAGGTCCTCACCGGGCTCATGCGCCACCCTCAACCTCTGCATTCAAGTCCCCTTCAGTTTCTCTTTTGGAAGTTGGCCTTTCTCGTGGCCATTACCTCAACATTGGTGAACTGCAAGCACTCCCTGTACCACAGTTCTTCATACAAGCACAAGAGGACCGCTTTCTATGTGCCAGTCCAAAATTCCTCCTTAAAGTAGTCTCTCAAAGCCATTTTAACCAAACCATACAGCTCCCAGCCTTCCTGCGAAAGACTTGGTTGTGGAAAAGAGTTGCACAAATTGGGTTCTTAAAGGGTCCCGCGTAGCTACTGGGTCAATGCCACACTATTACCAAGCGCTACTGTGTGGCCTTTTTAACCAGTCAACATGCCATGGTGGGGCGTCTGAAGTTCCGGGCGTTACACATGCATACCCCTACAGAATGACGCAGCTGTCTGAAGCCATGATGTGTATATGGTTCTGAACGCATCACTTTAAAAAATTTTTTTTTTTACCAATGTTGTGCAGCATCATCCAAGCATTTTGGTTAAAGCATTGGTCAGCCCAGGAGCTTACAAAAGTAAGACCTTTTGGCTTTGCCCGAGCCTTGCCCCACTTCCCAATAATGGTACTGCCACTTTAAGATAATTTTACTGTCTCTTGTAATGGACTGCAGTTTCGAGTGAAGGTTCGACATTGTATTAGCAGGGACAAACTTGTTTTCACTTGAGATGGGGAGCATTTCACATTTTCTCTTTGATTTGCATAGTTGGCGAAAGGCTTTTGAACTGGATATTAATTGCTAAAAATCTGAACCACAGAGTATGCTTGCATCCAGCTTGGCCCATTTGTGCAAATATTCCAATCTAGCAACTGTATTTGTTATCTGGAGCTGCTTTTGCTGCTGTGATTGAACTCTTCCCCCCCCCCCCCCCCCCAGTTGAGTATGAACTTTAGCCAGTTGTGCCTGATACTTCAGCAGAGTAACTAATCTGGTCTATAAGTTAACTTTACCACCCTGTTAATTGTCAGCCCAAGTACAACAGCCGTGGCCTCTGCAAGTGAGCAGCTGTTAAGACCGGTAGAGTGGTCCCAATCAATGGTAGTAAAGGTGTGTATGTGTGTATTTCACTGAAAAAAACATAGGTTTCAGGGGGCGTTATAGTTAGCGGGACATTTCCCTCGTACAAAACCCTAGAAATTCCCCCGTTAGTTCAGCTAACTATAACTCGCGCCCCCGCAATGCACTGCTGATGACATCACATATTACATCACTCATGACATGGTCAGTGACATCACTGACGTCATCCAGTGAGTGCTTCTGTAAATTTTAAATATGTTTAATATGTATATAGGGAAAAACCTATGGAAGAATGAGTGGGTGTATAAGTGTGAGAATGGATGATTTAGTAGGTGCGTGACTGACTCTAAGTGAGTCATTAAATGTATCTTACTGCAGACTAGTGACTAAACTCTTAATGTCTATCTGTCTGTTGGTGTATAAGCGGCTGCATGATTTTGTGAATAGCTATGAGTGTCTCTGGGTTATTGATTGGTTGTCTGAGTATCTGTATGGGTGCCTGAGTGTTTGTGTGGGTGGGGTGTGTGACTCTGTGCATACATGTGTAAGTGGGTGATTCTATGGGTGCATGGTTTTAAGAGTGCATCTGTGATGGACTGTATGGTTGGGTGAGTGTATGTATGGGTGTGTTAGTGATTGAATGTATATCTCAGTGGTACATGTGTGAGTAACTACATATGTGAAAGGCAGTATATATGTGTGTAAGAGTATATAAGTGGGTATGTGTGTGCAATTGTGAGTGGCTGTATGGATGAGTGTGCTTGTATCAGCGATTGTATAAGAGCGCAAGAATGTGGTACTATTTTTATGAGTAAGTGAACTTGTGTTGTGTGTGTAGAACTGCATAGGTGAGTAAATGGGAGTGTGATTAATTATTTGCATGACTGACTAGGTGTGAGTACCTCTATGGATGATTGGTGGTGAGTGTCTATGTAGGTGTATAAATGCATATGATAGTCCTGTACTGAGTGACTATAAGTATGAGTGACTGTACAGGTGAGTGAGTGGATGTGTGTGTAGATCTAAATTAGATTAGAAATTCTAATCTATAGTTAGCTGAACTAACTATAACGGGGGAATTTCTAGGGTTTTGTACGAGGGAAATGTCCAGCTAACTAGAACGCCCCTGAAACCTATGGTTTTTGCTTGGAATTTCTAAGGTTTTTTTAAATGCCAATTCCTAACTAACGCCCCTGAAACCTTTGGTTTTTTCAGTATATATATATATATATATATATATATATATATATATATATATATATATATATATATATACATTTCCCCGCGAGTGTACACGTATGATTATACAATGTCCAATGAAGATTTGTTTATGTGTACATTGATGTACTTGTGAATATATATGATTACGAAACACTTTTTATTCTGTTCCAGAATCTTCCAACACCACACCCACTCCCCTCGCTATTTCTTCTTATTTCCTGGGACAAGGAGCTGAACAGCTTGAAAATGGCAGAACAGCAGTCTACTTAAGGGAGTGAGGAGGAGACCTTTGTGGTACCACCAAGGAAGACCAAACAAAAAGACTTTTATCTGGAAATACTTCACCTTTCCAGACGGCCAAAAGAAGGTGAACGCCCCGAAGCTAACATGCACTATTTGTGTAAGTGTTATCTAGAGGAGATAACACCAAAAAATACTCATTTAGTATTTAAAAAAAAAATATTTTTATTAACTTTTTTATAGCCGCAGATAAATAGTTAGCCGAGCATTACAGCTCAGACAAATGATAAAAATACAGAACTGAGCATCACTTTTAACAGTGTTGACATGAGTAAACAGATTAGACTTTTAGCATTGAATCCAATTATAAATAGGGGCCCACATTTTTAAACCAAAGGCTTTTTTTTTTTCCCCTTTAGACAATACACAGCTTTCTCTAGTTGATAAATGTTTAACAATTTAGATTGCCACTGAGAAAATGAAGGAGGATCAGCATCAAGCCAATGAGAGGTTATACAATATCTAATAATAGACATAGATATAAATAAACCTTCTTCAGCACCGGTCTGCAGCCTATCAGGATTTGATTGCATACCAAGTATTACGAGTTCGGCAGAAAGTATTACTGGTGGGTTCATAATGTTTAAAAACTCTTGAATTTCAGAAATAAATTGGGTTAGATTAGGACAAAGAAAAAAACATGTGAATAGAATTTGCACCAAGAAATCCACATCGGCTGCATTTGTCACCTCTATTGGCTTTCCACTTCAATAATTTAGCAGGGGTATAGTATAGGTCGAATATGCTCATAAAGAATTGGCTTTTTAAAGATCCATTACAGAAGACTTGATCGGACAATGCCAATGCATCAGATACATTAATACTCTCTATACCCAAATCCCTTTGCCATTTTATGTTAAATAGTTCAAGATTGTCTTCTAATCGGTTTATCATTGTCTGATGGATCACCCCGATTCTATTTTGTTTCCAGCAGCATTACAGAACATCAATTTTCTTAATTTTATTAGTGTTCAATACATTTTTTGTATTTAGAAAACTGCGTACTTGCAGATATTTAAAAAAATCGGCTTTGGGCAGATTATGCTGTTGTTGTAAGTACGTGAATGTTGCGAATTGTTCTTCCTGATAAAGACCCCCTAACCGGGATATGTTAGAACTTTGCCAGCGCTGCACAATATGATCTGAATATTGTTGGCAACATCGGATTATCAAATAGTGGTGTGTAGTAGCTAAAATTGCTATTCAAACAATCTTATCTTAAATTGCTTCCATATCTGGAAAGCTATTAGCATGACTTTAAATCTGTTTTTTTTGTAATAGCGTGGTTCGGTAAAACGTACTAGACATTGTCGTGCTTGAGTACCAAGGAACATTACATAAATTTATGGATATGTGGGCTCATCTATAGTTATCCCTTGAAAGATTAGAACACTCGTGAGCCTAAGCGATACCGCCAGATAGTATAGACAGATTCGGCATTCCCCAACCTCCTCTAAGCATAGGTAAGGTACACCAGTTGGGAGACCTCCTAGCTCTTTTGTATCCCCATAAGAATCTTGAGATTATTCTATCTAGTTTTATAAAAAAAAAAGCTAGAGGAGATAGTCCGAAAGAAAGAAATTTAGGGAAAAAAAGCATCTTGACAGCATTAGTACGGCCATAAAGAGATGTAAGTTCAACCTTTCAAGAGACCTATTAGTAGAAGCAAGTAATGGACCAAGATTAAGCCCTAGAATATCTTCTACCTTAACGGACAGTTTCACACCTAGGTAAAGAACCGTAGTTGATAGTGTCAAACCGGCTGGTGAACCGGCAGCAGAGTGGATTATCTGTGTTTTTGCAATGTTTAATTTGTAACCGGAGTATAGGCCAAATTCACGAGCTAGTTCTATGATCTTAAGAAATGCCGAACTGATATCCAATGTGACGATCGCAACATCAGCATAGGCTAAGATTTTATATCCTATTTGATGGATTATAACCGGGGGGATGCTATCCTCATTTGTGAGTTTTTGCAAGTATGGTTCTATGTAAAGTGCAAATAACCAGGGGGAACAGGGGCACCCTTGCCTGGTCCCCCTTGTTATTGATAGTGTGGTGGAAGTATCTGTAGCAATTCGGATTACGGCTTTGGGTTCGTTATATAAAGCATTCAAGGCCGTTATAAATTCCACGGGGAAGCACTTCCAAGGCAGAACACGCCAAAGGAACCCCCAGTCGACTCTATCAAACGCCTTCTCGGCGTCCAGTAGGGCCACTCCGACTGGGGATCCCAAGGCCTGCGCCCAATCCAAGAGGTCAATAATTCTTATGTGATCTGTTGTCTCTTTTTTATAAAGCCATGTTGAAATTTAGCTACTAAATTAGGCATCAGATCGTTGAGCCTATTTGCTAAAATTTTAGAAAAGATCTTGCTGTCAGTTATTAAAGAAATTGGTCTGTATGACCCAAGATCCATAGAATCTTTTCCCTTTTTTTTTAAACACAACTATAGTTGCTAATGACCATGAAGGAGGAGACCGGCCATGAAATGCTTCTTGAAATTTTTTTAGCAACTCTGGTTTCAGAACATTACGGAACATACGGTAAAATTCAAAGGGAATATTGTTCGGGCCCATTGATTTACCAGGAGCTAGTCCAAGAATAGCCCCTTCTATCTCTTCCCAAGTGATTGGGGCGGATAGCAGTGCTCTTTGATCTTCAGTAAGAGAAAAGGAACAATGTAAGTTTGGAAAAATAACTGGACGCATCGCTCCTTACACTAGTACCATCATCCGATTTATTATACAGAGATTGATAAAAATCCCGGAATGCCTTCAATATACCAGACCTAGACTCTTGACTTACACCATCTTGATCAGTAATTTTAATTTCAGTAATAGCTGCTTTCTGCCCCGATCTTTGCGCTAGTATTCTGCCCGTCCGCTCACTTAATTCATAGCATTCTTTTTTAAATAATTTGTACTTCGCTGCTTCCTGCTCAGCCAGGAGTGAATAAACGGTTGACCGCTCAGAGGACAGAGCTTTTTGAGCTTCCTGTACACCAGAACCGAATCTGATACAAGAGGCTAGCTTTAATTCCGCCTGAATTACTTTGTCCAAGGCAGCCTTAAATTCGGCTTTTCTTTTTTTAAAAAACTATTTCGAATAGTTCGGGGTCTCACCTCTTATCGATTTAAAAGTGTCCCAAACTGTCTGAATCTAAGCCATATTGTTCGAAAATAATTCCTTTATAGTCGTATCCATATGAGTTAGATAGTCCTGGTCTAACAGTAGATTTCTTTGAAATGACCATTGCCTTTTTTGAAAATAATCCTGAGGAGAAAGTAATATTTCTAGTACAATAGGGTTATGATCGGAGACTATTTGTGGTAGAACATCTATACTTATATTCAGTAAACTTTGTAGAAATAAAAAAATAATCTAAACTAACACATTTTTGGTGTGGAGCTGAAAAATAAGTAAAGCCTGGCTCCGTGGGTCTTAGCTTGTTCCACACATCTATCAGTCCGTTCCCTAAGATTAGTTCCCTGAGGGCTCTAAAGGTTTGGATCTTACGACCTTTGTAATTCCAAGTATTCCTGATATTCCAATTAGCATCAATGTTGATATTAAAATCTCCACACAGAATTAAAGGTTGATTCCAATCAGCTAACTCAGAATTAATTAGATTAAATTCTTCCTTATCGTCTAGGTTTGGACCATATATAGAGCCAACAGTAAATTTAGGCCCTTCAATAACAATTTCCGCTAGTCCCCATCTTCCCCATTTATCGCCTAAAGTTCTAACACATTTCCCAATCCTTTGTTTTATGAGAACAGCTCCTCTTGTGACACCCGTTTGTTTGGAACAGATTAGAAGCTCAAGACCCAAATTTTTCAACAAACTCCTCTTAGACCATGGAATATGTCTCTTGTAGGCACAGAATATCAAATTGCAAAGATTGAATCAAATGCCACAAAATCCCTAACTTTTTAAAATCATTCAGGCCATTGATATTTAACGAACAGATTTTAATTTTTCTCCCCATTTTAGAATTTTGAGAAACACGAACAATCTTTTTAATTGATTCTTAATACTCTTATGGCTTATAAAAGTCCAACTAATCTGTTTTATAATGCCCGGGTTAACTATTGTTGCTGCATTACACTCCACCCCCTGGTCCGATTTTATCAGATCACACCTGCCTAGCCACGTGAAAAGAGTCCTGGGTTTTGAAAGACGTGCATGCTTGTCAGGGCCAGACCTATTGGCTTTGTCAGTGTTATCCTGTATCACTAATACATCACCTCTATTTACAGTACTAGTTTGTAACATGCATGCATATACTCCCTTCCTGGGTCCTCAATTTTTGATCCTAGCAAAATGGACATGCCACTGAGACCAGTCTTTAACTCTACAGGAGGTCGGCAGCTGCCAGATGTGCCTCTGGTTTGCCATTTGCAGTGTTGGTCATAAATTGAATGTACAATACTTGTGTAGAGCAGGATAAACCGTTTGAGCCATTGGTTTAAGTGATGACTACTCTTTCCCCGTCAGATCGGCAATGTTGATTTGATTTTTGCTTGTAGCCAGTTTTGTCTGATAAACCAGTCCACGGCTCTGATAGTATTGCTTCAATCATATGCTTTCCCCTCAATCTAAAGTTTTTTTCTTTCCTTTGAATTTCTCCTAAGGTACTGAAGAAAAGCAGCTGGTGCACGTATTAAACCGGTCGACCTCTGGCGAATAAAAGTCTCGATCTACTTGGTATGCAGACTTGCAATTTTTTTTTCTTGTATGTCTGTTTTTAAAGGTAGCATTTCAAGGGTTTGGTGCAGGGAGGTTCCTTCTGCTTTGAATTGCCTTTCTACGCTCTCAAGTCACCTCACACCCAATATGCGCTTATTCTTTCAACTTCTTACACGTACAATATGAACTATAGATTGCCTATAGTAACCTTTTTCTTACCTTTGTTTTGGGGATTGTAAACAGTAGCAACCTTGTCTACTACCAAAGCGAGTAAATGCAAGAACCCCATGCCATCAAGGAGTTAAAGAGCTGAGCTGCTGGTTTAAGTGATGACTACTCTTTCCCCGTCAGATCGGCAATGTTGATTTGATTTTTGCTTATAGCCAGTTTTGTCTGATAAACCAGTCCACGGCTCTGATAGTATTGCTTCAATCATATGCTTTCCCCTCAATCTAAAGTTTTTTTTTTTTCCTTTGAATTTCTCCTAAGGTACTGAAGAAAAGCAGCTGGTGCACGTATTAAACCGGTCGACCTCTGGCGAATAAAAGTCTCTCTACTTGGTATGCAGACTTGCAATTTTTTTTTCTTGTATGTCTGTTTTTAAAGGTAGCATTTCAAGGGTTTGGTGCAGGGAGGTTCCTTCTGCTTTGAATTGCCTTTCTACGCTCTCAAGTCACCTCACACCCAATATGCGCTTATTCTTTCAACTTCTTACACGTACAATATGAACTATAGATTGCCTATAGTAACATTTTTCTTACCTTTGTTTTGGGGATTGTAAACAGTAGCAACCTTGTCTACTACCAAAGCGAGTAAATGCAAGAACCCCATGCCATCAAGGAGTTAAAGAGCTGAGCTGCTGGTTTAAGTGATGACTACTCTTTCCCCGTCAGATCGGCAATGTTGATTTGATAAAAGCTTAAAGCCAGTTTTGTCTGATAAACCAGCATCTACCACGGTTTGCATCAGTCGCTTAATGTAAAGCCGAGATTTCTGTATAAACTTGTTCAGGTTAGTTTTATACATTTTGTACTAAATTGCCAATGTCTCTTTTCAGATTAAAAGTCTACTTTTGATGACGAAACATGAGGATGGGAAGATTTGGCGCGTTCTCATCAGTTGATTTCAGTGTCCATTGTTGGATAAATGCCAATAAATATTTTCTTATTTGGGATTTTAATGTCCATGTTTTATTTATTGTTGGTGCACAAATTTGATAAGTACATATGCGCATACCTTCGAACCTGATGCGGGCAGAAGATTCTTTGCAACCGGCACCTGTGTGCTGTTTTCACACTGATTTCGGTGGAGGGCTAAAGTATTTGAAGCTGGTATATATGAAGAATCCTTTTGCCTCCCAAAATCACAATACCATTTTCCCTTCACCAGGTCGGTATTCTGTCCATCAGTTGATGTAGCAACAGCCTATTCTCTGCTTTTCCTGCTGTGGTTTATCAACTTCACAGATTTGAAAACTGATAGGATTGATATACTTTGATGCAATCTACTCTCCTGCACTCTACGCCCCACAGCAGTTTTTTTTTTATCTGCCACTTAACGTCACTACAATCTGTGCCAATGCAGTCTACACAGTTTTACTATTGTACGCCTATCTACTCCACCTCTGTATTAAATGCCACTTCACTTTGGGCCACTCTTCAACAGTTAATGCCACTCCACTCAACGCCGCCACTCAACTCCCGCTAACTTTTAGGCATGCTCAACAGCCACGCTAGTGTACAGCTTGGCCAAAACAGTCTTAAGCCGTAGGTTCTCAGTGCGGCTTACGGGCCATTTGCGGCCTGCCTAACCCTTCCGTGTGGCAAACAGGAAGCAGTCATGTATTCTGCCTGTTCATTCCTCGGGGGGCCGCATTCACAGTTAAAAAAGCTTCAAAGGAGCATGCTGAATAAATTAGTTGCTCACCTGCAGGCCTCCCTCTTTAGCATTTACATTCTTTTTATTCCTATATGGGGTCTTCATTGATAGCACAGACTACTATTTGGTAGATTTAACCTTATTGAAATGAGTAAGATGCACAAATGTCTAACTCTAATTCTTAATGCCATTTGTGGAGACTGGATTCCATATCTGGTAGTTTGGTCCGAGTATACCAGAGCGTGTAGGGCCATTGGGTTTGTGTAATTGCCTATAATCGGTAGACTGGTATGATGCCACATTTAATGTTTGGTTTTATCGTCTTAAGTTCACCCACACTTGATACAGATCTTTGACAACTCACCCCCCCACCTCCCGTACTTAGATTTAAGGTTATGCCTGCACATATTTTTTGGAGTAATTGGTGGTGATAATATTTTATTAGTATGCCCTCTCCTGTCATCACTTACTGCCTCCCAATATTTTCAAATGTGTTTAACCAAGCGTGCCTTACACCGGTTACAAATTGGTAACTGTATGGGTCTAAAGTATTCTGAATTTGCAAGATGGTTTAAATGTGACAAGGCACTTGTGAAAAATATTTGCACGTTTAGAATTTTCTTACATTAAGGCATAACCATTGAAGAGAACATTCTTATTGACCACTTTGCCTCATTAAAAAAAGTTTGGAACAGAAACCTAAATATAGTTTTGCAAATTGTAAGTGATCTGATTGTCTAATAGATTAGGAAATTAGATATCTATATAGAGCGTTGGAAACGTTATTGACCATACGAATTCTAGAGCTGATGACTTTCACTAATGTAAGCCTGAACATGTATATTGCCCTGCAAAATGTAAATAAATTGATTTAACAAGCTGTACTAAAATGTTGGGAAATAAGGAATGTTTCTTGTAGGGCGTAAACATTTACTTTTGCTTTAGCAAAAGCAAGACTGGGCTGCATGAGAATGAAACTACGCCTGGCGTTTAATGTGGCAGTTATATGAACCTGACTGCCATATTGGCAGGCTAAAGGATTAGATCTAGGAAATGGATCTCCTTTAAGCCCTTTTCAAAACTCGAAGGTTTGAGCTGCACGCATGAAGCTTCTTGATAAGTGATTTCCTTTATAGGCGAATCTATTTAGGTTTTTATTTCCTGTATGTAGGTAATTCTGTCGTGTTAATGCTGCTTAACCAAATAAATACAAAATCCATGTTGGAGGAATTTGTTTCAATGAATTTGGGAACTGTAAGCCCACTACTCACCCGTGAGGGTCTCTGCGCTTGCGGGGGGGGGGGGGTGTTATGCAGCTCCGTTCAGCTGAAGAGCCAGGTCCTGAGGGTCTTCCTGAAGGAGTTGAGGGAGGGAGCGCGTCATGTTTGCCAGTAACTCGCTCCAGGTCTTGGCTGCAATGTAGGAGAAAGATCTTCCGCCTGCTCTGGGTACGTGGGGTTTCCGCCAGTATGAGGTTGGATGATCGCAGGTTTCTTTTGGGTACTTGGGAGCTTATTCTGTGGTTGAGGTATTTGGGTCTGTTGTGCAGGCATTTGTAGGCGTGAGTGAGGATTTTAAATGTGACACGTTTTCCCACAGGGAGCCAGTGGAGTTGCTGCAGGTGTTGGCTGAAGTGTTCGTACCAGAGTATGCCAAGGATGAGTCTGGCCGCGGTGTTCTGTATTGTTTGTAGTGTGCAGATTAGGGATTTGTTGATGCCGGTGTGGAGTGCATTGCCATAGTAGAATCTGCTGGTGATGAGTGCGTGGGTAACTGTTTTTCTTGATTGGGGGTGGGGGTCCATTTGAAGGTCTTTCAGAGGATGTGTTGAAGCAGCTGGAGGTGGCAGCGTTGACTTGTCGGTTTATAGTGAGAGAATGCAGAGGTTCTTGGCATGGTCTGAGTGGGTAGGTGGAGTTCTGAGGGCGGTGGGCCACTATTAGTAACACAGAAGATATTTTGTAAGGGATATAGTTGTTGGTTTTATTTGTACCTTGAATTAAGTTAATTAAACCAGTCCGATGGGGTTTATCACTATCGGAGGTAAAATTCTGTAGGTCCGGTGAGGTAAGGGTAGCAGGGAAGAAAGCAAGAAATTTAATTTAAAACAATTGTTAGGACCTGAGATTTGATTGCTTGGATGTTTGCGTCTGGGATACTTGGAATGGACAACTGGGTGAATTGTGAGGATCTTTATCACTAATGGCACCCTGTCCCGGTTTTCTGTTCCCTTTCTAATGGCCGTTTTATGGGGGTTCAAGGTAGTGGACTGGCAAGGCGGCATCAGTGAGGAGATACGCAGACAATCCAGAGGAAAGTAGGTGATCAAGCCTCGAACATGTGGCGGCTTGCCTACTGCCGGCTAACAGTTGACCAGACCATAGCATAGTTGGTGTAGTTTAGAAGATTCCTATATATTTGAGCTTTATAAGGAGCGTGGAGCTGTTAATAGCACGCAGCTGTATTACTGCAACATTTAAGGTGAAGGCATTTAGTCAAAAGAAAATGGTGCCACCTTATTGGAACTGGTGCGACTAGACTTGAGCCTTGTCTGCTCGGCTCTATTTGAGCAGCAATCTTTTGTCCGCCCCAGATCACAGATCATTTTCTTGACTGCCTCCTTTGCATGCATACTGGAGTACGTTCAGAGCTCAAGCCGATGCAGATTCATTTTGATCTGGTGGGCACAGCTGCAACCTGCAGGGGCAAAGGTTCTTTATTTCCTTCCTCACTTATTGGACAGTCACTGATTTCTCGTCACTTGTGACCTGGCTTGGAGCAGTTGGAGCTCAAACAGAACATGGCGGGAAACTTGCTGGCAGATTAGCAATATGCCCAGAATTTGTATTTTTGATGGTGTATAGTGCTTTCTAGGAATGTCGGTTAGGTCTGTAATAACTATATAGCATTCAACCCATGGGAATATTTAGATTAGTTGTAGTGCTACACAGCCAGCTGCATTATAAAATATTGAGTTAAGACCCACTACAAACATGTATGCAGCTTGTAATGCATACTTAATTTTCTTGTAGGCGCAGAACTTGCTGAGCTATTTTATGTGATTGTAACGTGACCTGCAGGTCGAATAAAGATATATCTGCAACAAAAGTACTAACGGACTCTGCTTCGATAAAATAGAGATCCGTTAACTAAACATTACATGTAGTTCTCACCAACTTTCACATCAATCCATCGAACTAATTAATGATTCTAACTTGTGACTCGAGTTAACACTTGACCAAGTGCGTTAACTACCATGGGTATCTTCGCATTATAATATGATGCGTCATGGACTGCAGCAGGTGGTGCAAATACGCAGAGCGATCTTGAATGCGGTCGATTATGGCAATTAGTACACAATAGTTTTACTAAACTTTTTTTACTGTAAAAAAAAAAAAAAATATCCCTGGGCTGACGTCCTCAGAACTGCTTTCCTTTCCGTTGACTTTCCCAAACTCCCAGTTTGTACGTTCTCTGAAGTAACAAAACCAGGTAGGAGTGCTGTGATTGTTATTGAAAAACTTTGCCTCATCCTGAAATGGTCCCGCCTGCTACCAGGTAGGGGCATCCCCTTGCAGTAGAACGCTCCAGGGGAGCAGTTGCAAAAATATACTTTACTGGAACCAATTTGGAAGAGTGACAAATATTCTACCTTCTCGCATTTGCCTTTGTTTTCATTTTATTGCTGACTGGGCGAAATTCATCATAAGCAGCATTTGTATTTCCTTAATGCTAATTTCAGGACTACTGATCGCTTGGGAAACACTGACATAGATAACCCAAGCTCTTGTCAGCTACAATGGGGGCCAATGGACTTTATTGTGCAATATTGGCCATACTTTGGTTAGACATTTATCGCACTTTGTGTTTACATCTAATGAGGGGAATTCCTAAAATGATCTGACGGCTGGGCATATATAAATATAGGTATCTAAAGCAAAACACCAGATCTTCCTTCACTCACAACATACCTCATATTGTTGCAAATATGATCAGACTATAGCTTTAAAGACCATGCTGTATTTCAAGGTCTAGATTTTAAAATTAGTTACACATATATTCATATACCCTATGTACATATTAATTGGTTTGTTGTCCCTTTGGTTATAACCATATATTTTAACTCTCACTGAAAATGCGCTTCAACACCTCATCAGTGGTAGCTAGCGCTTTATAAAGGCAAATCTTTTCTCTTCTATTCCTCCACTGTCCTTCTCAAGCTAAACTGACTAACCTATCCCCCAAACTAATTACTTTAATCTTTCACTATACTTGTATACCACTAATCCTTTATGGGTTCTGACATGGAGTACTACTTGCTGAAAAGGCGCTTCGACACCTCATCAGTGGTAGTAAGCGATATATAAATGCAATTACAATACAAATGTGTTGTATTGTTACCCAAAGTTTTTTTGACTCCTAATAAATGTATAGTATAGCACCTTTTCTGTAGGAAATCAAGGTTTTCTAGGTTGAGCTTAAATATATTTTTCTTTTCCCTCTTAGCACTGCATTTCGGGTGCAAAGCATCAATTCAGGTAGCATTCATCGGGATAAATCGGAGTACAACTTTCTACAAGGCACATATATTTATAAACTGAATCCTCCAACAAAAATGGACATAACTAGTTCATAATTTTCTAACCTCAGCACAACGCAAATCTATTTAAATTTATTCCATAAGAAACCTATACGTGTCTATTCCCTTCTTGTGAAAATGTGTAATCTGTTTCCTCAACATTTAAGTAGGGATGGGGGCACCGGAGCACAAAACTACTGCAGGTATAGACTGCTTTTATGTGCATATTCTCTTGTCATATTAAATGGGACATTCGTACAAACTAAATGTTTGCAATGCATTGTTCCTGGTAGAATGGTGATGCTTATTTTGTAATTTCCTTTTAGAGGTAATTCCAATTTTACCTTTTCTTGTTTGTAGATACCCAGTGTTGAATTGCACTCTTCTTTTTATGTCCATTCTAATTTGGTCTTTTAATATCTTTGTGTATGGTTGAAACTCGTGGATTAGACTTTATATTAAATCTATTGTTAATAGGGCTCCATGTAAAGAACATCCTGACTCCCTTAAGAAGCACATATGGGGCCCCGTATTTCAGTGTCTGGATAAAACATCGACTCTGTAGCCTAAGTGCCTACTGTAAGAACAAGGTGGCATTTGCACATTACACTTTAAGTCAAGAAGCAATTTTGAAGAGTGGAAATAAACCCTACATAACTAAACTTAAATTGAAACTTGTGTAATGTGATTGATTTTCCTATGTGGGTCACCTAGTAGCCAATCCTTATACAGGAAAATCCTCTTTGCAAAAGGCATTTGGAGATTTTGTAGTAGTAAAACAAAACCTAGCATATGCCAATTTAATTTCAATATACTGAAGATGTGAGATGTCAAATAGATTTACTTTAAGAAATTCTCCAATTTTCCCATGAGCTGAAACCTAAATTTCTTATACAGATGCAGGGGTTTCCGGCCTAGCACGTCCATGCAGTTTCTCAACTCCTTTGGATACATACTCTAACTATTTAGCAATGGGTCTATCCACAAAATGTGGGATGTCCTATTTGATCAGTGCTCTTAAATGGTTATTTTTCAGCAGACACTCCTATTTATTTTAATCTTTGCCACAAAACCAATCAATCCTAAGACAGCATCTTCTAGCTGTCCTCTTGGTGTGTGTAGTGTACCTCACTTTAACGCTGTCCTGCATAGAGAAAGTTAAATGTGTCTGAACAGTATTCATGATGGAAGAGCTTATGTCCATGAGTATTTGTAGGTCACAGCAAGCTAAGCCTTTTTTCTTTTTATACATTTTTATTAGCCATCAGTTGGATACCTTAAACATATAGCACAGAAGGACAGCATAAATATCCATCTTCAAAACCTGAAAAGCGCAGAGAAAAAAAATGCAATGGCGAGATTAGAAAAATTCAATTGATAACGGCCAAAAACATAAAATGACGTATCGTAGACAATGCATCTACTTGTCCCACTGAAGGCTCGACCACACCCTTTCAAATTTTACCATTGAGCGTGGACCTCTAGCTTTTGCGAAGGCCAATTCCATTTCATAAACCCCCCTCAGAAATACCCAAAATTCAGTGATTTTTGGACTCAATATTTTAATCCATGCCCTGGCAATGCATAAACTAGAGCAAACTATAATAATCAAAACTAGAGATTTCGTTACATTACCCGGATCAGCTACTACCCCAATAACATTTCTTAGTTAGTTGAATATCATTACCTGATAGTTAAACCAACTTGCGGGTTACATCAACCCAAAACATTTAGCTTTGGACATGTAACAAACGTGTCGGAGATCAGCGGCATATTCATGACACTTTGGGCAGGGTGACTTAGGAGAAGCGTGGTCGTAGCCCAATTAGAGAACCTCTGGGGTATAGTACAACATAAATATAATCCAATGTTGCTGTAATTGCAGGTTAACTGAGGTAACGGCAGTGTTTATTATAGCCAATGATTCATGCAATTCTTCATTTGTAATATCTGCTTCAAAAATCCAGTTTAATTTAGCTGTGATCTGTATGCCATCATTAACGGTTGCTAAAAATTTCTGGTAGACTTTCCCTATGCAGCCCCTGCCTGAAATCTTTAAAATTGCACATACCTCAGTTGAGCTGGGTAGGGTTGATAAGCCCTCTCCTTGAATAAAATAATCCCTGACTTTGTAAGTATTTAAAAAATGAATTGTGCTATCCCAAATTCTTCTTTCGGTGATAAATGATATAAAACCTTGGTCATCGTACAGCTGCCCAAGCTGTTATGCCACGACGTTGCTACCCTCTCCCTACAGAATAGAGAAATATTTCAGACAGTCTCTGGCTACCCCAAAGAGTAATAAATTCATGCAGTTCGGGTAGTGCATAGGCTTTACATATATCTTGTCAATATGTCGGGACTATCTGGAATCAAACCCTTTTATAATAATTCGGGTCAGCCATTTTGTGCAGTAAAAACCGTGCGTTTTGGCCACAGGCCAGCTGATACGCAAACCAAATCCTACCTGCACCAGGCCCATTAAGTAGACTCGAGCTTATTTTTGGGCTGCTTTTGTAAATCTGATTCAAAGTCTGGGAGTTTAAAACCACCTTGTTTGTATGTTAACTTAATATACCTAAGAGCTCTCCTTACCCTCCGATAACCCCATATAAAACTGCCTACAGCACTCTAGCCGCTTAAAGAATGACAGGGGAACCCTCAGTGGAATAATATAAAACGGGTAAAGGAACTTCGGTAAGATTCATTTTTACTGCATTACACCTCCCAATAATAGTAAGTGGTAACTTATGCCAGCTGCGCATATTTGCAACAACCTTTTTGAGCAGTGGCTCGTAATTTATGTTTAAAACGTTTTTATTGAAACAAAACAAACCATGGGGGGGGGGATAGGAGGTTAGGGTACATATAATACAATCAAAGAAAAAGGGGGCAACTCAAGAGGGTTGGCGATGGATAGCTCGATGGGCCAGGGGAAAAGCACAATAAATGAAAGGCTAGAAATGCAATCTGTGGAATCCCTGCGTGCATATCCAACTCCCCAAATCTGAGCAATGAAAGCCAGCATCAACTCAACGAGGCACAATCCACCCCCCCAGCCCCCCAGTAAAGAAAGGAAGAAAGAAAAAAACAATATCCCACCCCCCCCCGTCCTATGGTCCCGCGCCAGATTAGTCCTCACCAAAAAGCCCCGCACCCCCCCCCCAGAGGGCCCCGTCTCCCATGTGATCTAGTCCGCCGGGGTCACCGGCGGCGTCAACCTGAGAAGCCTAAGATACCTCGGGCAGGTGAGCTCCCGGAATTCGGTGGACAGCAGCGCTAGAAAGGGTTGCCACAGCTCTTCAAATTGGTCTATCTCCCCCGCCACCGTAAGCGACAGCTTCTCCATTCCCAGCACATGCCAAAGCCTATGCAACCAGCCCGTGATGGAGGGGACAGTGGTGGTGCGCCAGTGGATAAGGATGTTCTGGACCGCAGACCCCAGCGCAATCGCGATCTGCCTGCCCCTGCGGGACTTCAGTGGGTACATTAGGTCATTGGGGAGGCCCAGCAGGACATACGCCGGGAAGCGCGGCAGCTCTATCCCAAAGTGCTTATCCACCTCGTCCAAAACTTCCTTCCAGTAAGCGGTCAGCACGGGGCAATCCCAAAGAATGTGTGAGAGGGTACCCTCCTGCCCGCAGCCCCGCCAGCACCCCTTGTCAATGTGTTTATGCATTTCATACAGTCTCTCCGGGGTGTAGTACCAATAAGTGGACACCTTGGTAAAGGTCTCCGTAAGGCCCGTGTGATACGCAGAGTGCCGCGCCCGATACGCAATTTTGTCCCATTCCTTGTGGCTGAGTGTCCTACCCAATTCCCTGTGCCAGCGCTCCCTCCCCGGGTTGTAATAGTGAACCGGCGGGGGTTGTAGGTACTTACACAGATCGGTAATTAGCTTAGCGTCGGAGGTCCGGGTGGCCAGCCACCTCTCATACGGTGTAATTTGACGAGCAGCAGTGTCACGCACTTGGGGCTGGAGGGCCCAATGCCGAACCTGCATGTAGCGCAATATGTCCAGCTCCGTCAGGCCGAACTCCTGGCGGAGTTGCTGAAAAGGAATCACTCCCTCCGGGCCATAGACCTGGAAGAGCGCCCTGCAGCCCGCCTGCACCCAATGGGAGAAAACTCCCGGCTCCATCCCTGGGGAAAAGTCCGGGTTGCCCACTATGGGTGTGAACGGCGAAGGGAAGGTGGTGAGGCCCCGAGCCTCACAGACTGCATCCCACACCCGCAGGGGGACCCGCGTAACGAAAGAAGCGTAAAGGTTAGGGGGGCGATGCGCGCGGCGCAAGAATGGAACCTCTTGTAAGGTGCGGCCCGCCACTGCCTGGTCTCGAAAGAGCCAGTGTTTGTCGGACTCCCACGTGCTCCACTCCACTAGATAACGCAGCTGTGCCGCCTGAAAGTACTTACGGAGGTCCGGAATGCCGAGACCCCCCGCCTCCGGAGCAAGCGTGGAGAGGACCCTCTTCATTCATGGCTTGCGGCCCTGCCACACACAGCGGGAGATGTCAGCCTGCATTTGTCGTATCCAGCCCACCGGGGGCTGGAGAGGGAGGGCCCGGAAAAGATACAGTATCTGGGGCAACACCGTCATCTTAACCGCCGCGATTCGCCCCAACCAGGACAGTAGGCCCTTGCTCCAGCGACCAAGCTCCTCCTTGATCTTCCTGCTGAGGGAGGCATAATTGGCCGTTACCATCTCCGGCAATGTGGGCGCCAGCAGAATCCCCAGGTATGGCACCGTGGACGAGGACCACTGCATGGGGAAGAGTCGCTGAAGGTCCCTCCTGGTGTCCGCAGCCAGGGACACGTCTAACGCCACTGACTTGCTCATATTTATTTTGAAGCCGGCCGCACAGGCAAAGGCGTCCAGTTCCCGGAGGCAAGCAGGCAGCGACCTCCTAGGGTCGTCCAAAGTCAACAGGACATCGTCCGCGTAGAGACTGACAGTGTGGACATACTGGCCCATCCGGACCCCAATAGCGTCCGGGTTATCGCGAATCCTCTGAGCAAACGGCTCCATGTAGAGGGCAAACAAGAGCGGCGAGAGGGGGCAGCCCTGCCTCGTGCCGCGTTCGATGGCAAATCCGCCGGAGCTACACCCGTTGACCCGTACAGACGCTGAAGGATGCTTATAACAGTTGAATACCATGGTGCGGAACTTATCCCCGATCCCCAATTTCTTGAGAACCAGCTCGAGATACGGCCAGTGAACTCTGTCGAAGGCCTTCTCCGCATCAACGGACAGCAACATCCGTTCCCCCGGGACCCGCGAGGCCTTCTCCAGAACATGCGTCACCCGCTTGGTATTGTCAACAGTCTGTCTGCCGGGTACAAAGCCAGCCTGGTCCGCCTCCACCAATCCGGGGAGGTGCGGACCCAGCCGGGACGCAAGAATCCCTGTATACAACTTAAGGTCGACATTTAAAAGCGAGATGGGTCGATACGAACCGCAGAGGGCCCGGTCCTTCCCAGGTTTCGGGATTACCGCGACCGTCGCCCTCAGGAGATCCGGTGGGATGGCTCCCGGTTCGGAAAAGGAATTAAATAGCCGAGTAAGGACAGGGGCCACCGCCGTGCAAAAAGTCTTGTAAAACAAAGACGTGTACCCGTCCGGGCCCGGGGCCTTACCATGCTTCAGCCGCGCGATAGCGGAAATCACTTCCTCAACATGGATATCCCGCTCCAAGTGGTCTGCCTGAACCGGATCCAGCACCGGAAGGGTCACCGACTTCAAGTAGCCTGTGGCATCCCGTGGCGAGGAGGGCTCCTCAGCATACAACGCCTCGTAGAAGCCGCGGAAAGATTCCGCTACCTCTGCGTCCCCGGAGACGGCCACCCCGTCCGTGCCCACCAGTTCCTTCACGACGCCACGCTGCTGCGTGACCCGGAGCCGGTGTGCTAGGAGCTTGCCACATCTGTCCCCCCCCCCCCCCCCCCCAGTGTAGAAGGCATGTTTCAAGCGCAGGGCGGCATACTCCGCCCTATCAAGATCCAGTGCCGACAGGAGCTTCCTCGCAGCCTTCAACTGCCTCCACACCCTTGGCGCCCCCGTGCGGCGGTGGACCTGCTCAAGCTCCCGGACCTGAACGGTCAGCTCGTCCCTCTTCCGTTGCCGCTCCCTATTTTCGGCTGCGGAGATAGAGATAAATTCCCACCGGAGGACTGCCTTCAATGCCGCCCACTGTGTCGCCTGCGAAGTGTTGGTGTTGCTATTGTGAGTTAGGTAGTCCTGTATGACCTCTCCAATGCGCTGCACTACAGACTTTTTGTGTAAAAGGGTATCCCGGAGGCGCCACACCCCCCGAGAGGGGGAGGCCGCCGGCCACTGGAAAACGCCGGTGACTGGTGAATGGTCAGACAGGGTCAGGACCCCGATGTCCGCCGCCGTGGCAGCGGCACGCATCGGTCCACTCACCAGAAGGTAGTCCAGCCGTGAGTAGGTGCGGTGTGCGTGTGAAAAGTAAGAGTAGTCCCTATCCGTGGGGTGCATGGAGCGCCAAAGGTCGTGTAAATCCATTTCCGCAATCCGGGCCTTCACAGCCTGGGACAGTTCCCCCGTCTGCGGGAAGCGCTGCGCCGATCTGTCCATCACAGAATCGAAGACCATATTAAGGTCTCCCCCCAAAATGACG
The DNA here is from genome assembly GCF_964204655.1 of Triturus cristatus. Lineage (NCBI taxonomy): Eukaryota > Metazoa > Chordata > Amphibia > Caudata > Salamandridae > Triturus > Triturus cristatus. Next base: position 1,584,569,506 of record NC_140590.1, read on the forward strand.
TGGCGGTCGGGAGAAGCAGTGACATCCACCAACACGGAGTCTAGGAAACGTTCTTGGTGGTCGTTTGGGCTATAAACAGAGCCGACCGTAAACGCTATGCCTCCTAAGCGCATGCGATACGCCAGAAGCCTCCCCTTCTGTTCAGCACACTTATACAAAACCTCCCCCCTAAAGGAGCTCGCTAGAAGAATGGCTACCCCCGCCGTCTTGTTTGCTGCCGAGGAGAAGAACTGGGTAGGGAACTTAGCAGAGCGCAGCCTATGGCAATCCCGGGGCAATAAGTGGGTCTCCTGCAAAAGGCAAATGTCCGCCTGCGTCCCCTCCAGCAAAGATAAGATCGCTCTGCGCTTCACGGGGTTATTCAGACCCAGAACATTAAGGGTCACTACCTTTAGGGCCGACATTCCTCTCGGGGACCGGGAACGCCGTGCAATGGGCAGGGGATCAGCGGGTAGGGCGCACGGGGCAGCCGCGCGGGACAAGCCAAAACAGACCAAGCGTGGGCATGGACAACATCGGACGGGACCTCCCCAACCCCAGAACAACCCCTACACCCACCCAAAACACAACCCTGGCAACTAGCCAAACGCAAACTCAAACACCCCATTGTCCCAGTCAAGCCCCAAAACGGGCAAGTCCGTAGAAAAGAACGAAGTGGACGTCCAGCCACTCACCTCCATCTGCTCCCCCCCCGACCCCCCCGCCCCGTACCCAGCAGTTAAAGAAGCTAAAGGCATCTCCCCCCGGAGTGAGTGTTAGGCCGTCAAGGCCACGCCGGTGGAGCCGGCCGAGTCCCTGGCCGCCGCCCTCAAAGCGTCGGCCATGTCCGCCCTGATGGTAGGGGAATCAGGACGCCCTGCGCTGGCCGCTGATCGTCGCCTCGTCGACCTCCGCCGGCTCCGTCTCTCCGAGGGCCTCCACGACGGTGTAGCTCCTTCCTCCTCCGCCGCCGTAAGCCCAAGGACTCCACAAATGTCCTGCAAGGAGCGTAGCTGGTGTAGCACCCCATTCCACCGGAAGATCAGGCGGAAGGGATGTCCCCAAGAGTACGGCGTCTCGTGTTCGCGCAAAAACTCAGTGGCAATCCTGAAGGACCTGCGTTTCTGCAGCGTGATGGCGGAGAGGTCCTGGTAAAGCGCCACCGGCCGCTCCCGGAAAGTCAGGGGCTGTTTCCTGCGGGCCTCAGTCATGATGCGTTCCTTCAGCGGGAAGTCGGGCAGGAAGGCCAAAATGTCCGGCGGAGGTGCCGATGACTGGCGCTGCCGGCCAACCCTATGTGCCCTATCAATGCTAATGGGGAAGTCCGCAGCTTCCCCCAGTATCTCTCGGAACAGGTCCCGCAGGTAGCCCCCCAGATCGGACCCCTCGTCTGCAGTCGGCACACCACGCACTCGAATGTTGTTCCTCCGCGATCTGTTCTCAAGGTCCTCAGAGTGGGCCTGGAGCTCAACACATTGCTCCCGGAGGCGGAGAACGTCCTGTTGAAGATGGACTATCTCCTCCTCCCGGCGCTGGGCCTCCGTCTCCACCGTTTCAGCGCGCTCGCCAAGGCCCTCCACTTCCCTGCGCACTTCCCGGACCTCGCTGGCCACCTCCCGCTTCAGTGTCTGGAAGTCCTCCCTGAGGGAGCTAAACAGTTCCTCCATAAAGGTCCTCGTGACGGGTGGCTCCCCCCCCCCAGTCACATCCGCCGAGGCCCGGGAGGGCCCCGGCGAAGGCTGTATTCTGTCCCGCAGTGGCTGGGCCCTGCCAAGCATGTCCGGCAGGGTGCGGTCCCCCTTCGAGCCGCCTCTTCCAGACATCGCAAGCACTGCGGTCGGGCACAGGTCCAGCCGCCCTAGGGATACCCAGCTGCTGGCAAGCGCTCGACGTGGGTGTCCCCCCACAAGCAGAGTCGCTGCGTCACAGGTGACAAAATGGCGGTCCAGTCCGGTCCCCGCCAGCCGCGGGTGCCCATCCGAGACAGCAATGGAAGCTACAGTGGGGGGCTCCTCATCAACACATCCCCCAGAAAGTCAGCCCGGCAGCAGCGGCGATCACAGACATCCACCAGCAAGGGCTCCAGTGAAGGCCAACACCACTGATCCCTCGGGAACAAGATGGCGGCGGGGCAGGGCGGAACGACCAGACCCGGCGACACCACCGGGGCCCCTAAAACGCACAGCAATCAAAGAGGTTCCGCCACCGGTTTCAGTCTGCCACACGCAAGGGCCCAGACGGGCTGACCCCAACAGAAAGTCCGCCGTACTTCGGTCAAGGGACAGGGGCCCCGCAGTGCGAAGTGACGCCGACACAAGTCTGAGTGCCAAAGCGTCCATCCTAAGGCTCCCGCACCGTCGGGTCCCCTCCCGCGGCTCCTTCACCCTCCGTCGAGCGACGGGCCAGATTCCCTCCAGATCGCAACTTTCAGCACCAGGCCCAGCCGAGGCGCACGGACAGCACTTCGATGCGCTCCGCCTCCCAGGCCTCCGTCGCTCCTCGAACTCGATCGGACTTTTTGGGGACTTCCCCCGAGGCGATCCGAACCAAAGCGGCAACAATGTGCGTACCAGGTGCTCCGCCACGCTCCTCTCACACGCTGAGCCTCAGCGGGGGGAGAAAAGCATAAGAAAAGGGCTCAAGCTCGGCCGGGCCGGAGGAGCTACGGGAGGAAGCGTCCGCTCACCCCGCCATCTTGGCCACGCCCCTCGTGGCTCGTAATTTAAAGCAATAACCTAATCAGTATGACAACTAAGACCAACTCGAAGATATGTAGCGGTTCTGGTGATTCCTACAGAGAGTGGGGCTGATTAGAGTTCAAAATTTAAAATGGACGGTCTTAAGTTTAGTTTATAGCCAGAGCAAAAAATGCTGATGTTGGACGCCGAGAAAGTCTTCTACCAAGTGGCTTGGGGGTCTTTATGGTATACGATGTCATCTCCAGGTCTCGGTCGGAGGTTTATCTCGGCAGTACAGACCCTATATTATAAACCAACTGCTGCTATCAGGCTTAATGGTCTCTTCTTTTAGTATCCAGAGGGGTACGCAGCAGGGATGCCAGTTATCCCCACTATTATATGGCTATAAACAGCAAGCTAAGCCTACTGCATAAGTCATCATCCAAAATTCCCACAAAACGATTTTATAGTTGCACCACACAAGCCCACAGTTAGTGAATTAGCGTTACCGCTGTCCTCCATGGAGTGTTGCTTCATAACACATGATGTGGCCATAGAGGCTAATCATCACAAGTTGCCGTATTAAACCATTCTAAGAAAGCTAATTGGTCTCAGGTTGCAATGCTTATTTGCTTCTGGTACTTTCTTTGTAGAATGTAGATGTTTGTAGAATTGAATGATGTCAAGCTTTGGCAATGCTAATGGTGATAAGCAGCCACCTTTGATTATTGTCTTGTGTGTGCAAGGTAGCTGTCCTGTTTTGACTTATTGTGGACCATCTTGAGAGGGAATACAAAATGTTATACTGTTTCAGAATGGCATCCATGTTGCATCTAGATGCAACATGATAGCCCTCTTGGAAACCCAAAAAATAATTTTCCAAGATAGGCCTGTTGACTTGGCTAATGCCAGCAACGCAAGGGTTGACTGAGCCAATAGCAGCGGGCGGCTATCCTGGAATATTATGTATGCTTCCAAGATGGGGCCAATGTTGCATCCCTGCAGTGCGTGCGTCAACCGCAATTGCCCCCCCACCGTTTTTTTTCCAGATTTTTATCTTTGTAGTGAGTTTTTCTTAATTAGATTTATGCAACAAAACATATTATGACGCGAGCGTTTGTTGTAGATCTTCTGTTTTCTGGCAGACGTGCCTACATAATGTAGTAAAGGAAAACTAGGGAGACGCCAAGGTGTCGGAGCCTATCAAAGAAACCATGTTAAGCTACAGAAAATAACATTGATGACTGGTCGGATAGACTGTGTGGAGAAAGGAAATAAAGTTTGAAAAGTTGAAAAAAGATCAGGAGAAAATAGCAAGATAAGTTGGAAGGAAAGAAGGGGGAAGGCAAGCAGGGAGGAAATGAATAAGAAAAGGTAACTAGGTAACTAAAGGAATGAAAGACCAAAAAGCGAAAACAAAGGACTGAGACATAAAAATGATTGAAGGAACAAAATACAAATATTAGAAATAACAATGGTAATACCAAGGAGGAAAGAAAGATGCAATTGAAACAAGCATTGGCATAGCCAATAGGTCTCGCCTTTGGGACCTTATAAGTGTTTAGCCATGCAACAGTTGCATAACTAAATACTTATAAGGTCCCAAAAGCGAGACCTATTGGCTATGCCAAGCGGCCGCGAAAGTGAAAGCAATCGCGGTAAAGTGCGGCGCGCGCGCCCGCGCACATGCACTGTAGCTCTAGGCTGGCCTGGTAGCACTTTTTGGAGCCCTCTCAATAAGTCTAGCCAGACCAGCGCATGCGCTGGGTCAGGCGTGACCTAAAAGGGAGATGCAGAGTTAAGAGGGAGAACATTAGTGATTCAGGCTAAAACAAACTAGGTGTTCGAAACTGATGGGGGTGATGTGAGTGATAAACAAGAAATGGATTGTGATTGTTTCTTCTAGATTATATAGTGGCACTCTTTGGTTTACTGTCAACAATTAGGGTGGCCCTGGCATAATGTTGCACTCTTTGGCATAATGCGAGGTTTATAGACTCTGTAGAGGCTCTACCTTGTACATATTGTGGGAGTTAGAAGCATTATGAAGGTTATAACCTGGTGGTTCTTAACCTGGAGTCCCTAGAACCCCGGCGGTCTGCTGTATATATTCTGGGTGTCCACAACGGTTTAGAAAATTGAATATTACGTCTTCATACATAAAAAGCTAAATCCAACATTTTTTAAATTCTGTGTAAATGTGAAGTAATTTTACATTGGAGGTTAAACATTACATTGGTATCCTTAGCTTGAATTGTGGGAGCAGCGCCAGTACAGCAAATGGAATCTAGTATGGATAAGTGGCAACAACTGAAGCATTGGTGTGTCCTGATTAAGAGCATTTGAAAAATGTCTTAAAATTTAAATTTCGATTTTTGTAGATTTGTTTGTGAATTAAATATTTCATAATGTGTGTACGTGTTATAGATTTGTTTCATATATATATATATATATTTCAAACATACGTTGAGAATGCTCCGATCAACCAGGAAAGACAACGCTTCACGGCACCCTGTGCTTTTAAGGCAGAGTTTATTGGCAACACAAAACTCTACGCGTTTCGGGAAAACTTGGTCCCTTGTTCACGAGCATGAAGAAAGGTGAAAAAAATTACAAATAAGTAACACTTGTCATGTGACCTTAGGTTTGAAAATAAGAAAGAGTGAAGACAGACTAATAATTTCAATCACATATCCATCGCCCTCTAGCTTTAAATACTCCCGTCACAGTAAAGCAAAATGACAGTTAATGACCAACTAATTATAGACCCAGTGGGCAGATTATCTTCGAGGGTTGAATTACCATAAACTGCATGTGTTAAATGTTTTAAATGTATTAAATGATAAGTTTCCGTTGAACAGATAAGAATCAATACTGATCCTTCTTCATCTGTTCTTTGAACTCCAGATCTTTGTTTTCACAAGTTGATGATAGTCTGCAAAAATACATATAATACAAACAATGTCACAATCAAAGCTTACATATTAAGATTAAAAATAACATACTAAACATCTCAGACTCGGCATACCTAATAATTAAGAAAAGAGCGAGAGAAAAAGGGAGAGGTATGTAAAGAGATGAGCACTAAAGAAGGTGTATCTATGAGGCCCAGAGTGTAACTATTTGCGCTTAGCCCAGATGAACTGATAGTTCCTCGTCAATGTTATGGCCCCAGGGTTTTACTGTTTGAAACTGAATTATCATCCTCGATTCCAGTCGTCTCAACTCGAGGACTCTGTTTCCCCCCCCCCCCTTTCCCTCAAGGGGACTGTATCTAAAACACAGAAGGAGAGCATACTAGTGTTTTGGCGATGTTCCGCCTTGAAATGTCTGGCCATAGGGTATTGTCTGTCGTTTTTAGTTATGGCTCGCAGATGTTCAAGCACCCTCTTTTTGGCGGGGTGGATTGTGCTGCCAATATAATACTTATTGCATGGACATTTGAGTGCATAAACTGCATGGTCGGTATTGCAAGAGACATGCTTGGTAATCCGGAAGGGTTTGGTATTTTCAGATAAGGTCACCACCTTAGTTATTACTGTATTTGCACGCTTTATATTGGCAGCACAATAATTCAGTTTCAGACAGTAAAACCCTGGGGCCATAACATTGACGAGGAACTATCAGTTCATCTGGGCTAAGCGCAAATAGTTACACTCTGGGCCTCATAGATACACCTTCTTTAGTGCTCATCTCTTTACATACCTCTCTCCTTTTTCTCTCGCTCTTTTCTTAATTATTAGGTATGCCGAGTCTGAGATGTTTAGTATGTTATTTTTAATCTTAATATGTAAGCTTTGATTGTGACATTGTTTGTATTATATGTATTTTTGCAGACTATCATCAACTTGTGAAAACAAAGATCTGGAGTTCAAAGAACAGATGAAGAAGAAGGATCAGTATCGATTCTTATCTGTTCAACGGAAACTTACCATTTAATACATTTAAAACATTTAACACATGCAGTTTATGGTAATTCAACCCTCGAAGATAATCTGCCCACTGGGGCTATAATTAGTGGGTCATTAACTGTCATTTTGCTTTACTGTGACGGGAGTATTTAAAGCTAGAGGGCGATGGATACTTGTTAACAGGCTGCCCACTTGGGCTTAATTTCATTGTGCATGTTATTTCAAAAACAAAATTCAAAGTAATATCAGGCTTTGCGGGACAATAATTTAATATCAAGTGTGATAAAAATATGTAGCGCGACACACACGCGCTTTGTAGTACCCGTATGCCGAAAATACAGCGTGTTAAGCAGGGCGATCAATAAAGTTTTTGCCTTGCCATTGTATAAAAGTAAGATTTAAGAATCTGACCCGTTCACGCTTACAATGCCTGACAACTCAAAGGGGGTAATTTAGATTAGTTAAAAGTAAAAATGTTTGTTTCATTGATTTAAACAGATTAACAACAGACAATTAGTTATCACTCTATTTAACATGAATCTCCTTGACTTTCTGTGATTGAAATGATTAGTCTGTCTTCACTCTTTCTTATTTTCAAACCTAAGGTCACATGACAAGTGTTACTTATTTGTAATTTTTTTCACCTTTCTTCATGCTCGTGAACAAGGGACCAAGTTTTCCCGAAACGCGTAGAGTTTTGTGTTGCCAATAAACTCTGCCTTAAAAGCACAGGGTGCCGTGAAGCGTTGTCTTTCCTGGTTGATCGGAGCATTCTCAACGTATGTTTGGAATATTTTGGGTTTCGCTAACCCGTCACGGCCCGCCATCACCAAGCGGCTTGAGTTGAAAGCGAATTTGTTTGTTGGAGGATATATATATATATATATATAGTTTTCACCATGCAAACCTGCACGTGTGCACTCCATCCAAAGTGAACACCGACTCCAGGATTAATCGAATAGATTATTTAATTAGCACAAAGCCAAAAACTTGCAAAAGTGAGCAAGGCGGTTCACGCCGAAACACGTAGGGTGTATTTGTTTTTGGCTTTATGCTAATTAATCTATTCGATTAATCCTGGAGTCGGTGTTCACTTTGGATGGAGTGCACGCGTGCAGGTTTGCATGGTGAAAACTTTATTGATTTATGGGCGACCTCGGACCCTGAAGTGCACCACTGCTTATAGTGTCCCGGTGTTTCTGAGGAGGTGAGAAGAAAATATATACATTTATGTATATTTTGAGATTACAATTTTAGAACGTGTTTAGCCTGGGGTCCTGGTTTCTAGTTTTAATTCAATAAGTCAAATGGTCTTTATTCTACCTAAATGAGGTCCTAAAAGAAAATACAGAATAAATACAATTTAAATAACACAATTCTTTAACAATAAAACACATTTAATGAGACAGTTCATTGTTTAACCCCCGTTTAAAAGCGGACTTCCTTAGATTTACTAGTTCTATTAGCAGTTTTAAAAAACCAGACCTGTTAAAACATACATCCGGGGAAGCCCGTGATTGCAGGTAAAACAGATCTTCTCTACAGCGGTGGTGCCCTGACTTAATTAGTTGGGGCTTTAAGGAGTTGTTGCATGGCGTTACAGCATTTGCCTCTGTGTTCAATACGTTTTCAAAACACAATAGCCAGTGTATCGTTCCTGCTCTAAAACTAAATAAAAGCGACCTCTCCCAGCGGTAGAGGTCGAAGGTTAAATATAAGACGGGTACCATTAACGTGAAGAGTCTGAAATGTCAGCAAAATAAATTTAGATAATTCTGCTTTCATTCTGGTTCCTTTGCAGTGCTTGGAAAAAAAGCAGTTTTATCCTTTAAATTGGCTGAACCGTTAAATTTGCTAGGGTTGTTGTACACGGTGGACAGTCCCAGAGTGTCTAAGGATTTGTGGATGTAACTAAGCCACAAAATAGTGCCACCCTTCTCCTGGCTGAGACAATCCAAAATGATGTCCTTGCACAGGGATGCTGCTGGGTTGGTCCGTATACTGACCCACGGCAATAGTGGGGCTACCTGGACCTTATCTACAGTATAGCACTGTTTGCGCTCTGATTAGATAATATAACTTGGGGTAGATGGTGGTAATTGCAGACTTCTACAGCGAATATGATTTTCCTCCACCTGCAAAGATGATCTCTTATGTATGCCCCAATTCCCAAATTTAAGTCAGTTTGGCCCACCACAAAAATGCAAAAGTTAAGCAATACTTTTCTAGCCTGTGGTGGGCCCTCTTCAGCATATGTTTGGCATTCTAGAACTGAGGCGGCCCTGGCAAAGAGGTCTCATTGGCAAATTGTAAGGATCCTCGATAATATGGTGGCCATCCCAGGCATAATGCGGTCATGTCTTGAAGTCGCCATGCTTGGCACAGTGTCGACATCCTTATTGTTGTGGTCATCCAAAACACAGGGATAAGTTCGTGATATGGTAGCCTCTTATGACTTCTGATGCACATCTTGACATAATGTGGCATCCACAAATTACAGGAATGCTCTCCTTATTATCCGGCATAGAGATTGCGAAAAAAGGGACTTGAGGTGTACTTTGTTCATGTGTTAGCAGTAGATGCGGGTCCTCGATAAAATGACAACCTGGCAAATGGGGTAAAAATCGTGTGGATTTGAAGCAAATGCAAAGCTGGTATCTGGGTGACAAGGTTCTATATAAATACTAAGTTGTGTATAGAATTTATGTATCCAACAAAAAGCTGAGGTTTATAAATAGAATTATTGTATTTCCACAGCATAGTTACAGCTGACAATTGAACAATAATTCATAGCTGTGCACACTTATTGGTAATGCTGTTTCCATGTTCCTGAAACATGTTTATTTCTGTGGCTGTTAATTCATGGGGCGATTTTTCACTCTCTATTGATAAAGCTTTTTAAAACGTTACCATAGTATGGCTGCTTTAGGTCCAAACCCTGTTTGATTAGTCGAACCTTACAAATGTATCTGCTTTTTGAAACTAAGGGCACTGCAACCTGATCAGTAGCTTTGTTTGGACTTGAGAGATCAGTTTGATATGAGGAATAGCCTTTAATATAATGACTGAGATTATGAAATGTGTGCAATTTATTTTAGCCGAGGCTTTTTAACCATTTATAGGGATATTGGAATATGCCTTGTGTTGCTGCCATTTTAACAGGTGTTTGTTGGATGTGTGATTCGCCATTGGAATATTGCAAGTAAGGCCAATCAAGTTTATAACATTTCCTAATATATTTGAATGGTATGCAACAAAATGCACAATCTGCCTAATTTTCCCTCACCCCTAGTGAAAGTCAGACTCTGTGCCGTACTTGATTTTTTTGGTATAGTTTCTTGAGTACACCCCCAACCCCTTTTGAATTGCATTGTAAACATTTCGGGCCCGATTACGCTTTCCGAACCTCAGCGCAGTTTCAGTTTTGACCGCCGCATTACAATGCAAAGCGATACCAAAGGGGATGATGGACAGAGCGTTTGAGCAAATCAAACACTCGACCCCAGTCAACTGATCTGGGATTAATCCATCATTCTTTAGCTCACTCCACCACCCCAGTTTGGACATGGCCATAGCAAATCAGTCTGACCCTGTGCCTCATGGGAACAGTCCAGCCCAGACTGCCAAGCCATGTCTTCCCTGGACCAGAAACAAGCATCCTGGAATGGCATGGTGAGCGCAAAAAAACGATGGATTTAGGCCCAGATCCCTGTACTGGGGTGAATGTATGACATTGTTCTTCATTCTGTCCATCAACTGTTGTTTTTGCATTTGTCACCCCTAGTGGGAAGGGTATGCCCAGACGTGGGTCCCGTGCTCTCCATGCCACTGGAATCAAGCTATCCTGGCTGAAGAGGGGTGAAACCCCGAAACCGGTGCTAGGATGCTTGTTTCCAGTCCAGGGAAGACCTGGCTTGGCAGTTTGGGCTGGACTGTTCCCATGAGGCACAGGGTCAAGACTGATTTGCATATGGCTGGGTTCAAACTGGAACGGCATGGTGAGCAAAAAAACGATGGATTTAGGCCCAGATCTCTGTACTGGGGTGAATGTATGACATTGTTCTGCATTCTGTCCATCAACTGTTTTTTTTTTTTTTTAAACCGTTTATTACAGGACTCAAAAAAATTGTACAAGTATGGGCCTACAACCTTCCGGCCGGCCGCTAGCAATATAAGGAGCATACGGTATACATTTGTAAAACACATGGTGCCGCTGCCGAGCATTTACAGGAGATAACATCGTTGCGTGTCACATTATGCAGACCCCATCATACGGTTCCATTTTAAATTTAAAGCACAGCAAACACAGACAAACCCACAAGGCAATCCTCAATCGAAATAGCAACACGTGCTCCCCTAGAGGGGGAATCTAGCCATCTATAGGAGTCTCAAGAGGGGGGGGAGAGATCAGAACTAGGATTGGGGACACCCGATGCCCAGGTACCGGGGGGATGAGTTGGCTAAGGGGACGGGGCCGGCGATGGATCAGGCAGTAGGGGTGGAGCACAGATTCCCCCGCGGTAGGCGTTCCAGGGGCCCCACACTTTCACCCATGTCGCAGGCTTACCTCTCGCCACATACACCACCTTTTCCCGAAACATGCACCAGTCCATATGCTCCTTCCAGGCCGAGACTGTCTGGGTGCTCTGGGATCCCCACAGCTGGGCAATATCACGCTTGGCAACCATATATCCCAGAGTCACCCACCACGTCTGCGGCACCGAGTAGTCGGTAGGCTCCCACACATTCAACAGGCATCTCCTCGCTTCGGGCAACAGCGCCACATGCGTGACCACTCGCAGCACCTCATGCACACCTCGCCAGAATCCCTCCACCTGCGGGCACTCCCAAAGGATATGCAAAAAGGTCCCCAGCGCACCACACCCACGCTTACACAAACCGTCCTCAGCATAGCCCATACGCAGGAGCTTTGGCCCCGTCATATAGACCCTGTGGAGTATCTTGAGCTGGACGAAACGAAGACGAGCCGGTATGGCCACCTCTTTCGGGGAGGCCACCGCAGAGATCCAGTCCTCGTCATCCAGCTCCAGCCCATCGGCTACCCAAGCCTCACGAAGGGCAGTCAGCAAGTCTGAGCGATCGTTGATTAGTTTTTTATAGATCAGTGAGATCGTGCTGTCAGGGACGTGTCCATCCAGCACTCTATCCTCCAGGGGGGAGCACTCCGGGATGGAGGCGACGTCCGGAAAGACGGAGCTCAGCGCATGCCGGACCTGCAAGTACCGAAAGTACTCGCTGCCCTGCAACTGAAATTCCGTCTGCAGCATCTCGAACGTTTTAAATCCTCCCCTCGTCCAGAGATCCCCCACTCTGCTGATGCCTATTAAATCCCATTTCTCAAAGCCCTTCGAGGTCCACAAGGAGCCCAACCGCTCAGATGCGTATAGTGGTGACGCCCGGGTCAAACGGTCCTTCCACCCCATTGCAGCATTAGCCGTGTGCCACACTTGCACCATGACACGCGTGGGGCCCGTCAGGCGAGCGTCGGGCGCGCTAGAGTAGAGCGCTCGATTATAGTCACCACCTGGAAGTAGCATCCTATCCATTTCAAACGCAGGGTTTAAGGCGGGCCCATATAGGCCCTGATTAATTGCAGCTAGCTGGGAGGCCCAAAAATACCGTTTAATATCCGGGAGGGCAATCCCCCCATCATACCAGGGGAGCGTCAGCTTAGCCAGGGCAATACGTGGCCTCCCGTCCCAGAACAGGCGGCGCTGCAAACTCTCCACTTCTCGGAAGTAGCGCGCCGGGACAAGGTCCATCGTGTTCTGTAACGCGTATAGGAAACGCGGCAACGACATCATTTTAAACAATGCCGCCCGGCGGAGCGGCGAAAGCGGCAAACGCCGCCAGCGCGCGACATCCTCTTTCAGACGCTGGAGGGGGGGAAGCAAGTTCCGATCATACCGAGCCTCCGGGTCCAGAGTAATGAAGACACCCAGGTACCTAAATCCCTGCGGGGCGACCTGGATCGGACAGCCCCGCGGGAGGATAGGAGCCTCCCCAGAGAGAACGTACACACACGATTTAGCCCAGTTGATGATCAGACCGGAGTTACGACCGAATGAATGCAGAACATCAACTAGTACTATGAGTGATTTACGTGGGGAAGCTAGGTACAAGAGGATGTCATCAGCGTATAAGGATACACGGTCCTCATACTCGGGGGTCCAGCGGAGACCACGGATGGAAGGCTCCCACCGCAGCCACTCCGCCAGGGGCTCCAAGGCAAGTGCAAAAAGGAGCGGCGATAAGGGGCAGCCCTGTCGAGTGCCTCGGCCCAGCTCAAACGGAGCCGATACTCTTCCGTTCACCACCACCTGCGCCAATGGGCCCGAATACAGCAATTTGACCCAACTGATGAACCCTGGGCCAAATCCAAACTTCGCAAGCATCGCCCAGATATATGGCCATTCAAGCGTGTCAAACGCCATGGTGGCGTCTAAGGACGCCAAAATGGCCGGCTCCCGTATAAACGGGGCACGTGCGAGCACACCGTGCAAACGCCGCAGATTAAGGGCCGTGTTGCGATGAGGAATAAAGCCAGACTGGTCCTGATGAACCAACTCGCCCACCACGCCAACCAGCCGATTGGCCAGTACCTTAGCGAGAATCTTGGGCTCCGCATTCAGCAGCGAGATGGGCCGATAGGATGTAACCCAGTTCCGAGGTCTCCCCTCCTTGTGGATGACCACGATTGTAGCCAGACGCTGGTCCGGCGGGAGGGAGCCCACCGAGTGTGCCGCCAGGAACATAGCCCGGAGGTGGGGTGCCAGCGTATCCGGTCGTAACTTGTACAACTCGATAGGGAGACCATTCGGACCCATGGCCTTGCCGGAAGCGACCGAGCGTATGGCGAGGGCGATCTCGTCGGAGGTGGGAGCGGCGTCCAACGACACCCTGTCCTCCCTGGAAAGGGAGGGCAGCGCGATATCCCTGAGCAGGGCGAGGGAATCCTCTTCCGAGCAGGAAGACACCGGGGAATACACCCCATGGAAATAATCCGCAAAGCAGGAGACAATTTCTTCTGGCTCGGTCACACACACACCATCCGTTTTCTCAATCTGCGGGACCACACGATTCGCTCTCTCTTTTTTGTCCAACCACGCTATAAGCTTACCAGCCTTATCACCCACATCATACAAACGCCCCTGTTGCTCTCTACTGAGGCCCCTGGCCGCCTCCGTGACGAGGGCCCTGTAGGCCGCCTGCTTGAGTTGGAGGACATGTAATGCAGCATCCGTCACCCCACCGTCTGGATTCCCCTCCAACTCGGCTATTTCAGCCTCCATCCGGGTCACCTCCTCCCGCTCGCGCCTCCGGGCATGGGAAATGAGGGATAGGGCCTCTCCTCGGAGTACTGTCTTGAAGGCCTCCCATAGCGGTATGGCCGAAGGCACAGACCCCACATTCTCATCAAAATATCGCTGAAGGGATTTAATCAATGCAGCGCGAATGGAGGGGTCGCGCAGGTACCAAGGATTGATTGGGACCACCCTACCCTCACCCCTCGGAAAGACATCAAAGTGCAGTAGGAGCGGGGAGTGGTCCGAAATACCCCGTGGCAAATGGCGTACCTCTCCCACCCTCCCAACATAGGCCGCCGGGACAAGGACATAGTCTAGTCGTGAGAGACTACCATGGGCTCCCGAGTGGAAAGTATACTGTAACTGCGCGGGGTGTTTTAAACGCCAGCAGTCCACTAATCCAAATGTATCTAAGAGGCCGGGGAGCCACGCCTGTGCCCGGGGGAGGTCCCTAGGGGGGTGACGATCCAAGGATCCAGATACCACCGCATTGAAATCCCCCCCCACAACCAAAAGCCCCCCCGGAAGGCCAAGGAGAAGGCGCCCAAGGTCCGCAAAGGTGGTCGACTGCAGCCCCGGTGGGATGTATATTGACACAAAGACAACCACTTTGCCCTCCAGTCTTCCCACCAAGACCGTATAGCGTCCCCTATCATCGTGGAGCACCTCATCAATCTCCAACGGGAGCGAGTTCTTCACCATGATGCCCACACCCCGTGAGCCGGACGTAAAGCCCGAGTGAGCCACTAGGCGATATCCACGCCGATTCATGGCGCAGAAGGAGTTACCAATGAGGTGTGTCTCCTGCAGGAAGACTACATCAGGCGAGATTCGCTTCAAAAATTGCAGGACCACACCCCGTTTGATCCTGTCCCCCAGTCCATTCACATTCCAGGATAACAAAGTTAGTTCCCTACCCCCCATCATATACAAGAGCCATCATTAGTACCCCGGAGAGCACTTTAAAACCAACACAATAATACGTTTGCCTTGTGGTAAGAACGAACAACACCCCATCCCAACCCACCCACCCCAACAGAACTCCCCCCTCCCTGCACCCCTGCATGAGCCCAAACAGCCCCCCCAACGTGCAGTGTGCCTGTCGCCCCATATATAGTTAGACTAACTAAGCCCCCTAGAGGAGGAGGGAGAACCCCCAAGAGACCCAACACAACCTCCATAGGAGGGGAACTTACAAAAAACTGACGCAGAATTAAAAGTGGCATCATTTTCGTCCAGAGTGAGGCCCATTATGAGACCCTCAGTCCTGATCCAGCGTGCCGTCACCCCCCGCCGCCCCCCCGATCACGATCCCCGGGCAGAGTATCCAGCCAGTCCCCGGCCGCCTCGGGACGATCAAAGAAATGCGTGCGACCATCCACCTCCACACGCAACTTGGCCGGGAAAAGCATGGCATACTTGAGGTTTAGGTCCCGAAGACGGCGTTTGACACCGAGGAAGCTCAGTCTCTGCTTCTGGACCGCTGGAGTGAAATCAGGATAGAAATTAACCTCCATGTTGTCTAGCTTGACCGGTCCATGCAGTCTGGAGGTTTGCAGGATAGCGTCTCTATCCCGAAAATTGAAAATCCGGGCGATGAGAGGTCTCGGAGGGGCTCCGACATTAGGCCGACCCCCGGGAACCCTGTGAGCCCTCTCCACAGCGAAGAACTTGCTCAGCCCCCATGGCCGGAGATGGGTAGCAATCAGGTCCTCCACAAAAAGATCCGCCGCCGCCTCCTCGCGTCCCTCGGGCACCCCGATAATGCGGATGTTGTTCCTCCGTGCCCGACTCTCGGAGTCCTCCAGGCGCCGATCCATTAGCGCCGTCGCCCGACTAAGCCGGCGCACCTCCGTTTGCAAGGCCGCCACATCTGTCGTTAGGCCCGATGCGGTGTGGGCCAAAGAATCTACTCGGTCATTGGTTTTGGAAAGATCGGCCCTCACCAGGCCAACATCCACAAGGACCGAGTCAATCTTCTGCGCCAGTGTATCAAACCGCTGGCCCACCGAGGCCTTCATCTCGGCAATGGCGCCCATAACATCTCGCAGAGTCAAATCTGCGGGCAGGTCTGGGGCATCAGGAGGACTCTCAGGGGGCTTGCGCGGTCCATCGGGCGATCCCTTCTGGAGGGTATAGCGGTCCATACTGTTGGCCTGATGGACGGCACCGCGCCGGGTCGATTTGGTCTTTACCCGGTCTCCATCTTGTTTCGTGGCCATGGCCGCCAGTCTCCCAGTCGCACCAGCCACGCCGTGTAGGGCAGGAAAGCAGACACAGGCTCCGGGGGGGCCCCCTCAGGGCAGCAGGGTGAACACAGTCGGCAGGCAGGCAGGGTCTCCCAGCAAGGCCACACCACACCAACACCAAGGGCTCCGCGACCCAACCCTGCAGAGACAACAAGGTGGTGCAAAAGCGAAAGTGAAAGTGCGGGGCACGCGAGTCGCCAGGCCCTGCCTGCCGCTGTTGTTCACTTTGTCCCTGGATCACCCCACTGCGCAAATCCGGGGTCCGGCGAGGGGAAGGCCGCACACTTCAATCGGTGCTCACTCCGGTGTCCGAGGTCCGATTCGGAAGCGGGAAACGGGTGCCACCTCAGCTTAGGTTCACCAACCTAGTCCCCTCATCCAGGGCAGGATAATGTCAGGATATTCGTAGGAGGTCGCGGAGGTCCTCGGGAGCCTCGCACCTACGCGGCCATCTTGGTTGCGCGCTAGGCTCCTCCCGTCCCATCAACTGTTTTTGCATTACAATGCAGGCGGTCGAAACTGAAACCGGCAGGTCGTTCTGACTAGACTCCGAGACTGGCACGTTATCCCTATGGACGGCGTTTCTCGTTGAGATTAAGATGTCTGTTTCCGACGTGCTTTCCATGTTGGGCTTTTCAGCATGGAAAGCCTGTTGGAGAGCCACATTGGGGGCCCCCATGGTACACCCCTGTTAATCCCTGCACTTTGTGCCAGGCGCCCTGGGGTGCCTGCCACGCGGTTCAGACATTAACAGATTCTCCCATTTCTCAATGGGAGCTTGTGCTATGGCTGGTTTACGGCCGCAGCACAAGCTCCCATAGGGAAATAGGACTATGCGACCGCACCATGTGTGGTTGCATTGTTATAAGGTATGGGGAACTGCCGACAAATGGTCGGGCGGTTCCCATACTGATACGGTGTTTCTGCCCGACATCGTAATAAAGCCCTTAGTGTTTGGCCAAATATTTCTGTAAAATTTCTTTTTTTTTTTCTTATAAGTAGTTTTGGAGGGAGACACCTAATCTCTTCTAGTGATTGTTCGCTTTGCTTGCTCAGTGTCGGTAAATCGATTATTTCAAATGCGGGTGTAATTTCCTGACTACTAACTTGTTGGGTCGTACAGTTAATGGAACTTGCTGTTGACTAAAAACATAGGTGTTATTAATGTCCCATTGTGTGGTTGCTTTCTTAGACTGTGTCCAATGTTGTGCTCTTGGAAAATAAGAGCGATAGATCACATTTTAAAGAGACCAGTTGCTGCTGCTGCCACTAAAACTTGGTGAGGCAGTGTGGTGGAGGGGGGGATAATACATATTTTTTTTAAACTTACCTTCCGTACATATTTATTTTAAACTTACCTTCCGCTCCCGGAAGCTGCCTTGGTGCTCCTCTGCTCTAGCTCCCTCTGTGTCTTCTTCCCCTCCCCACCCAATCCAGATGCTGCACTCATGCTATTACCCAGCATGAGAGAAGCACTGGTATTGTGAGTGGGTGGAAATGCTGCTCAGTTAGGGCAAAGGAGCCTGTACCTCTTCTCCCAACCAGCTGTGCAAGACAGCTGGATTTGAAAAATGTTAGTGTGCATGTCTGTTTGGCCATTCTAAGACAGCTAGCCAAACAGACATGCGCACTTACAGTGCACCTACCACTCCTCCCTGGCTGCTGATGCAGAGCACTGACTCCGCTGAGTAAGTGAAAAATGAAATTATAAAATAGTTTTATTATCCTTGTATTTTTCATTTGCTGCTGTTTTCAGCAGCGGGCGACGCTCCTCTGCCAAACGGAGGAGCTGCCCCTGAGAAACCCATCAAATGTCACTCTAGGTTTTGCAGCCCAAGCAGACTTCTTAAAAAACAAAGGAATATTCGGAATGCCTATTGATGATTTTAGGCAGCCTTCATCGCTCACAAAGATTTGTTTTTTCTTTGTTAGAAGGTGCCAGCATTAAGCTCTCAATTGCTTGCATGCCACAGTCGAAGTGGGTAAGGTCTTCGGAGGTTAACGTTAACCCGAAGTTTCCTCCTGCTGAAAGTGAAGGGAGGGCAGTCTCCTGTGCTGTGAAGGTGTAGAGAGCTAAAGAGAAAACAAGCCCATTCTCCAGGATGCTTCCTGCATGAAAGAATGGTCACCGGAATTAAGAAATTCGAACACATCTCTCCTGCACTCAGAGAACTTAAATGGCTCCCAATTGAGTTGCGAGCCAGCTTCAGAACAGCCTGCCTCACCCACAAAGCCCTGTACACAGGCAAACCGGAATACTTGGCCGCCAAACTCAAAAGGGACGGCCAGTCCAGGAACCTCAGAAGCTCCAACACTGCTACTCATCCCGCTGAAAACTCGTGAGCAAAACACCGCAGCCAAATCGTTTGCTGGAAACGCCCCCAAAATCTGGAACTCCCCCCCCCCCCCCCACATCAGAACGACCCCCTCGTTTCCAAAATTAAGAACCTGCTCAAAGTCCTCTTCCTCGACCGCTCTCGAGCGAACCGATAAGAACCAAGGAAGTACCTTAGCCGGCTCTCCATCTTGCCTCCATTTTGGGACCGATTACTCGTATTAAGAAAACTGTTTGGACTCCCGTCCTGTTTGAACAGGGAATCCTCACGGAAGCTAGTCTTGTTTGACCTGCACCCTCCACGCCCCTTTACCCGTTCGCTCCTTTGTTCGATCGTTACCCGGCTCGAACCCTCACGTCCTACCATACTACCTGTACTGTCTATTTGCACATAATTGTACATGCTGTGAAGCGCTCTGATACCCTCGGGTCCAGCCAGCGCTATATAAAACTCACAGTGGCAGTTATTCTTTTTGAGGAGTGATGTAGGGGTATTTCCATCTACGTTCTGGAATGAGTGCTTTTAAATGGCACTTATAAAAATTGTTTGATTTAGGTGCAGTATGTGCATTACTAAAAAATATATTTTAAAAGTGCTTGTTTTAGCCTAAACAAACTATTGTTGTCAAATTTGCGTTAGCCTATCTTTCACTGTGTATAAACAATTTTCACTGTGTATAAACAATTTTAAGATCATTATTGTCATTGTTGTGCTTTCTGTGACAGGCTGGGAACTTGTAGCACTATGAATACACAAATCTAAAGCAGTCAATATTTCCCTATATATGTGCCCAGCTGCTTCCTTGCCCTGAGCTGACTAGCTGACCTTGTCGGAGTGTTGGTTTAGTAGTAGCCTAGCCGGAGACATTGTTCACATTATTAGAGTGTCTGACGGCTAGATTGCCGACTTTGGTGCTGGAAACCAGGGTTCGAGCCTCGAGGTCGCATCCACATCCTGTGATTCTGGGCAAATCACTTAATCTCCCCGTGCCTGAATATGTCCTTGTGTAATGTAACCGGTGCTCATGTAAAGCGCTCCAATACCTTCGGGTCGGAGCTATATAAATCTGCATTAAATACATTGGGCTCCCGATTTTATAGTGGTGTCTTTTTCTTTTCATTTTAGTCTGTATTTATTCATTTTTATTGTTTTACCATTATGATTCATAAATACCTAATATAGCCATATTTCACATGAACATATTGTAGTTTCTTCAGTTTTGCATCCTTGTTTCTTACTATGTCAAAGCATGCTCTAAATTCCTCAAACCCTTTGTGAAACGATGACTTTTTGATTGTTGCCTCCTTTTTACTTTCGAATGGCCTTCTCCTTTCTTTGCATCATCTGCATGCCTCCTCTCTCCGAGCACAACCTACTCAAGTCATATGCATGTTTGCCTTCATTTCTATTAATTTATTTCTGCAAGTCCCTTCCAAGATCGCAGCCTTTCTTTGAAAATCATAGTCCTGTTACCTATTCAGTTGTAAGTTACTACAACCTAAGACACTACCACATACACTTTTACAACACAAGCTTTACCACGCATACCACTACATTCATTTCAGTATTTAGTATTAATAATACAACTGCAAACAAAATCACAACACAATATCCTATATTTTAAACTTAAAATCAGTTGTAAAAAGAATATTTAATAGATTACCAAGGGACAGCAAAAACTATTAAATGGACCCTTAAATTGCGACAAAGGACAATCTAAATGCTGGCACCAATATGGCTACCTGGGCCATCTCAGCTTTCAAAATAATGACATGAATGAACTTTAAAGACCATAAATAAAATACTTTCATGGCTACTCAAGGCATAATGCATTCATTAAACCCTTTAAAAAAAGTTTATTAATACAGATACTATAAAAAGTGGTCACATGCATCCGTGTGTCTCACTGCTGAGGAAACCACAAGTAAGTTTACACAGCAACTGACAAAGACAATTAAACAAGTTTAAATTACACATAGTTAACATTTCATGTAAAAATAATATTGATTTAAAAGCCAACTAGCATAAAAAATATATATTTACATTTCTCAAATTTTAGTTCAACTAAAATAGTATATATTTTTTTAATCAAATGGACAATATATAAAATATTTATAATGAACAGGATTATATTTCAAGATTTTTTTTATAGCATACATTTTGATACCTACAATGTACACCAACAGAACCTATAACCCTTGCGTCTGCCTCCTAAAATCTAAACTTCAAAACAAATTAAAAAACCTAAAATGCCCACACCATGATACCTACCCTGAACCACTAATTTTTTTTATTAACTTTGAAAACAAAAAGAATGCCCTCAAGGCAACTTAAATACCCAAAATGTAATACACTCCCATCCAAGGTCCTTATCACCCTTACAGCCCACCTCCTAAAATGTATATTACTATTTAAAAATTAAAAGATTCAAATAAATACCCACCATGAACCCCTAAATTAAATGGACTCTGAACACAAAATCTCCCTCTCCAAAATGAAATACCTAAAAGTAACTCACTCCTAACTCAGGGCAATGCCCAAGCCTGTAAAAACTGAATATCCACCCAGAGCACTAAAATTAAATTATCCCAGAACACAAATTAAATTCTTTGAAGGACATGCACTCCGCAACCCTCCTCCCCCTTCCCCCCCCCAACCTTAATCTTTTAGTTTTATTTTTTGGAAGGAAGAGGCCACACCCCCAACCTCACTCATCTTCCTTTCCTTTGTATGCTTTACCAGAACCCATCTCTGAACTCTAAAAACTTCTTAACTACCTCTTACCACTATCCATCTCTGAACCGTAAAAATCCACTACTACCCGTTTTCACTACCCATTCCTAAACCCTAAAAACCTTACGTCCACTTAACACTGCATATCCCTAAACTCCAAAACCACTTAATACGCCTTACCACTACCTAGCGCTGAACCCTAAACTCCCTTACTACCCCCTTTAACACTACCCATCCTTGAACCCCAAAAACCCTAACTACCACCCATTCCCCAACATAAAACCCCTTTAAACACCACCGATTACTCACCCAGGGCCCTTAAAACCTTATTTGCTTTATTCATGTAATGCACTATAACTTACCACATTGTAACTTTGCTGTAGAGGTAAGTGTGATGATGCGCTTGTCGTGTAGCGGTCCTACGTTGTACTGGCTGCGTATATACAGGGAGACCACCACCTAATGTCCTCCAACCATCAGCTTCAACAAACCCCTCTCCCCGCTTAAGATCACACCTAACTCCAAATAATTTAATCTACTTTAAGAAACTGGAGTAAATGCATGAAGTTGCCAGAGTGCACCAGACAAATACCAGTAACCAATAATAAGCAACCAAACTGGATTAATAAGCAGTGCCTTTGCCATCCATTAGTTTATTTTTCATTTAAAGAGTTTGCGTCATTTTAAATGCAATTACCTGACTGTGAAAAACAAAATAGTTACAGAAAGTATTGGTTATTATGCCACGTCTATGTCCCCTTCCCGACACCCAATGCCCTCGCTCTATTGGTTTCAGAATCACATGTTCCATACTTTTGAAGCACTGTCAACGCTGTTTTTAAAACATTTTTTTGACAAATGCTAATCTTGTTTTAAAGACAATCTTTCTTCTGGGCGACTTTTATGCCATAGTTTGCCTGCAGGTGGCGCTGTGTGCAAATAGTTATTAAATCCTCTCCGTCAGACTTGTGGAGTTTATAATCCTCTGAGTCAATATATTTTCTCCTTCATGATTTTTTCGCATCAAACATTCAGTGCGCCACGGGCTGCTCATCATTTTCGTTTCAGGCTCTGGCAGCGAGAGAAGCCAGCACCGACAGCGTGAAACGGGGTATTTGCATTTATGACCCCGGGCAACTGTTGCTGTAGAAGGTTAAAGATATGCTTATGTTAAAGGTATTTTCCATAGATTTTTTGTGTGTGCAGTTTTTATATCGGGCGAAGGCGACACGAAGGTATTAGTGTGCTTTACATGAGCACCAGTTACATTATACATTCTTGTTTTTTTGGGGTAGTCACGGGGAGATTAAGTGATTTGCCCAGAATCACAGGTTGTTGGGCCGACGCCGACTCGACCTTGGTTTCCCAGCTCTGGCTGTTAGGCCACATCCTCTCCCACATGTGGAAACCAAATCATGATGAAATCATAGATGAAACAATTGCGTACAATATCTCTCTCCTTGTGTTCACTTCATGTGCTCGCTTTACACTACAGAATAACCTCGCCACTGCTTAGCTAGCTATGTGTTTATGTTGCACTAACGTGGGTGAACCTAGCCGAAAGGCAGCAGAGCTCTGTACAGAGTCCAAGTAGTCGGAGATAAAGTCAGAAAATGATTGTAGGGGAAGCTGGTTTTTCAAAGTGGAATTGGAATGTTACTTCGGCATGGTGTAGTATTCTTTAAATAAGTGTTAATATATGACATAACATTTTTTTTAAACTATTTTTTTCCAAGTTGAATACACTTTTATACTTTTCCCTATAATTTACCATAGGGCAGAGGTCTTCAAACTTTTTGATGCCGAGACCCCCGTGTTAAATCTTTTTAGGCGTAAGGACCCCCTTCTGATAAAACTTCCTAGAACCTGGTACTCCTCTTCATCATCAACTATCATAAACACCCCAAATTTTCACAGCAAAAACATTTTAACGTGGGGAAATAATATTAAACAGTGTTTAGCAAACCAAAGGTCAGTGAGCGTGGGGGTGTAGTCAAAGGTGTAGCTAAATACAAAGGGCCTCGTTTATGAGGAATTGGCATAGGGCAGCGCTGTAGGTCTTCTTGATGTGGTGCCCTATGCCAATGTGAACGGGCTGGAATGCACTGTATTTATGAAATACGATGCATTCCTGTCCTTTCACCTTGCGTTGGCACACACATTGCTGTCTAGCACCAACACAGGAAGAATCGTTTTTGAACAGGACGGGGCACCTTCCGTCACTAAAACAATCACAAGAGGTGTTTTCCTCTTTGTAATTGAGCTGCAGAATGCAGCACACATGGAAAGAAGAAAGAATAAGGAGAAATGAAAGAATTTCTCCCTGTTACGCCTCCGCTGGGGAGGAGTCTGTTTTTCGAGCTGCACCAGGTTTACTTGATTTTGTGAATATGGAGCAGCGTCAAAATCCATAGGTGTTGCGTGGGAACCCCACGCAAAGCTCACGGAACACCTTCTTGACGCTGAGTAATGCAATGACTTGCGCTGCTGTGTCTTACTCCATATCTATGAGGCCATGCAAAGCTATGCAGGGTGACTTTGCACTGTCTCATAGGCGTGGTTGAGATGCTTCCTCTGGCGATGAAAGCCTCTCATAAATAAGCCCCAAAAATGTGGTACTTCTTTTTTTAGGTCTTTCCCCATCAATAATGGGCAACGTAATGAAAAATAAATTAAAAAAGTTGGTATTTAGTGGGAAATGCACTGAAGGACATTATGAAGCCTTTATTAGTTAATGCACTGCAGAGGTCTATGCGTAACCAGAAAGCCACAGAATTAAACCTTGATTGGTGCAGGGGAGAATGTATTTTCACTGCTATGATGTCTCAGCCGATCGCAGAAAGCAAAACGTGTAAATATTTTTACAATAAAATAGTGCTTCCAAAATGTAGATTTCAGTAATATCAGAGCATAAATTAATGTACTTTTCTTTTACATAACTGCCCATTCAACCCCCTATTAGGAGTACTAAGGGCTGTGCAAACGCAGTTAAAATTAAAAGCAAGCACTTCACAGCCCAGTTGTTAACTCTTTGCACTACCACTCAAAACAACAAATCTTTGTCATCACAAAGCTTGGAGTGATTTGAACAATTAAATCCAGAACTAGCTGCCATGCACCATTTACACTTGCAGATTAACTGATAGGCACATTTGCAATTCATTCAGACAAGCAGGTACTCTGGCATGCAGGCTTTTCCAGCACTAGAGACTCAATTAATAAAACTTCAGCTGATAACGATCTAAATTAGCCATCCCAGGACAGCTGTCTTTTTTCAAAATGAAAGCAAATGTTTTTGATTGCAGTCGCAAGTGAAGCTGGGGCATGCGCAACCAGCTTCTCAGGACTCCAGGGCCCCCCTGGCGGCGCGCCCCACAGATTGAAGACCTCTGCCAAAGGGGGACTCCACAGTCTGGGCACAGATCTCCCTATGGTAAAGTATAGAGAACATTTCTCCATACTTAACTCTAGGGAGAGCTCCACCCTGGTGATGGTGATATATAGGAAAAATGTAAAAAAGGTATTAAACTTTGAAAAAATCAGTAAATTTATTTTTGTTAAATATTCATGTATATGAATTATATAAATGTATATTAAATGCAAAAAATAAGAAAAAACGCTACAACACTAACTTAATTTTGAATTAAAAATACATTAAATATATTGCATTACATTAAAATTATTTTTCAAAAGTCTAAGTTAAAAAAAATCAACTCCCCCTAAAGTAAAAAAAAAAAATACATTTATTTGTTATACACTATAATTGTAAGTGGTGTACACAATTATTTAGAGGCAATTTAATTAAATGTAATCTTACATTAATTTTTGATGTAAATAACATTTTAAAATATTTATATTACAATAATGTTTTATTATCTTTTTTGTTTAATTGTATTTATCCATATTGGGAACTGTTTCAAATATTTTATTTTAAAATTATTTCCTAAACCATTGATTTCAATGGAATTTCAATTGATTTTCATTGATTTCAATGGGAAGTTGTTGCAGTATCAGTGGTTGGGCATGTGTGGTGCTGAATTTAGTACTCTTTCTTTTTTGACAGTAGTAGTTCTATGGCGTGTTATTTTATTTACCTGCCTGCATTGTTTTCTATTGGAGTGTTGCAGTACCTCTGCGTGGCCATGTGTGGTGTTTGTCTCAGCTGGAGTACATTTACACCCTTTTTGACACCTTTGGGACTGCAATAACTTTAGAAGTGTAGTTTGTGAATAGCAAAGGTCTTACTTACCCTTTTGTGGGTATGTGTTGTGTTAGCAAGTCCCTCTCTAACTCCCTCAGTTTCTTAAACCACTCCAATATAATAGAAAGTA
The DNA here is from genome assembly GCF_964204655.1 of Triturus cristatus. NCBI lineage: Eukaryota > Metazoa > Chordata > Amphibia > Caudata > Salamandridae > Triturus > Triturus cristatus. The sequence continues at coordinate 1,584,595,051 of NC_140590.1, forward strand.
TTCCCCATTTTACAGTTATTACACCGTGTCTCACTGTGTGCACAACTCCGCCAACATAGCCAAGATCTCTGCAGAGAAAGACAGGACTGCCGCCACAGGTCCGTGAATAGCATTTTGTAGTATGGGAGTAGTGCTTCTTAAGAACTACAAAATTGCATACTACAGAATGCAGTTTATGTATAGCCCATTATTGTACTTGGTTTCTCAGCGGCAGGCACACAACCTGCCTGTTCTTTGGATGAAAAGGAAGCAGAAGGGCTGATTCCAATTGCAGGACCTCGAAGGTGTCTGCTGTCTTAACCAGCTAGAGGGGGTGACAGCCTTTGCTAGAAACCCTGGAGATGAGGTAAAAAAAGAATGTATTTGCTAGGACTTGGAAGTGCTACTGGAAACCTTCAAATAACTAGCAAAGCTAGGATGCTGGAATAGAAAGAAATGTTTCAGTGTTTTCTTGAATGAAGCCTAAGATTAGGATCCCCTCACCAGTTTGGGTGAGACCAACTGTGGTTTTCAGTGGAAGACAATCACTCTAAATGGGTGTCAAGGTTGGGAATATGATGCCGCCTCCCTTGGCCCAACTCCTTAGTTTGGGACTGCCAGAGGTATGGGTGACTCCCTTCAGTTGTCGTGAAGCTACTGATACTAAGAAGCATGGAGCAGTGTGCTGCCCACAAGAATGAGACCCAGGGAGTAAAAAAACAGTTGGTTTAAAAAAAAAAAAAACCCATGGGGCATATTTACAAGAAGTTAACGCCCCTGTAGCGTCAATGTTTTGACGTTCTGGCAGCTTTATTTTTATCGCCTTATTTTCAAAGTGCTGCTAACAGCAGTTAACGGCACTTTTCCAGCGTAAACATGAATTTTCAAGATCGCTACTTCTGTTAGCAGGACTTAATGAAAATGACATGCAAGGTAGGCGTTCCCGTGAAAAAACTGCTGCTAACCATACTTCGTGATACTTACAATGAAATTCCAGTACGTCGATAACCCTCCAAAACCGCCGCTAACTTAAATTATAGGCAGTTTTTTAAGACCAGAAAATAGATGGCCTTAATATTAGTGCAAACACTTGGGCCCATATATAAGATGTCTGGGTGCTGGACAGCCCTGGAAGGAATATTGCCACGCTGCCTTTCGCCAAAATAAAAGGGCCCCATTCATGAAAAGTGTCGTATCACTGCGTTAAAACAGCGATTGGACACTTTTCACTGCGCTCTCCTTTCGACACCATGGCTGCGCCGTATTTGCTGTACTGTCGCAATCAATGACAGATATGTCTGGAATCCTGAGTTATCTGTCAGCGCTAAAGTCACGCATTGCTGCAGTTGTGTCGCAAGCATGACACAACTCCAGCAGTGAATGGGGCCAGCTTATCCCTATTGCACTGCGCCACCCATAAGTTTTTGACACAGTGGCGTCATCGAAATGTCCCAGTCAAATCTGATATTATTATACAGCGCTACTCCCAAGAGGCTTTGTTGTGTGGGAACGCACACCCTGCATACATCCTACCTGATGCAGGTATAATGTGCCACAGGGCTTTACAAGGTCACGCATATGCCTAGATGCGTCACTTCATAAATACGGCGCAACATGGAGCAACAGTCACGCTGCAAGTATGTCAAGAAAATGACGCACCGGCGGCGTTAAACTGTTGAAAGGGGCTCATGAATAAGCCCCACTGTATTTTTCCCCTACATTGACGAACAATGGCTGCCATGTGCCAACACAGGCACCCTTGTGCCATGGTGCAAGGGTGACTGTGTTGCGGAGTTGATTGATGTTGTGCAGGAAGGTACACCTACCTGCACAAAACCTATCAATACAGGGTATTTCCTCTTTCACTGTGTGCTGTAGAATGCTGCACACATAGAAAAAGTTAAAAAAAGCGGAGAAATGAAAACATTTATCTTCGTAGCGCCTCCAAACGTCACCCTTGGGGTGGTATTAGATTGTGACGCATTCTGAAGGTTTACGGTTTCTCGTAAATCTGTAAATGCTTCAGAACCCATTGCTTTGGCGCACAGCAACACCCATTTACCGAGTGGTGGCTCCTCCCCTATGGCGGAGGAGTGTTGCCCCACTGCTTTCAAGCAGTGTTAGAATTAGATACATAAAATGATAATATCTTTCAGTTGTAACATTTTATATTTGTGCTGCTCTGCTCTCTGAGCAGGGCAGGGGAGGAGTGGTTTGCCCACTGCTAAGTGCGCAATGACTGTTTGATCGGTCCTCTCGGGCCACCAAAACCAGTCATGTGCACTTTCCCCGTTCTCCATGCAGGCTACATTACAGCCTGCATGAAGAACATGCCCAGGCCCCCATTCACTGGTTGAGCATCGAACCAGGATGTTCAAAACCAATCACAATGCTACATTGCTGCGTTGTGGTTGGTCAGTGGGGCCTGGCTGTGCTTCCTGTTCCTCAAGGAGAGCAGGAGCAGAGACGCGGGACCCGACGGCAAGCTAAGGTATTTGTACTTATCATTTATAATACGCACTGTCCCGCAATCGCGACCCCCTGCACCTGCCCTCGCCCCATTACCCGCCAGCCATGCTAGCCACCACTACATGGAACGCCCCTTTCACACTGTTTAATGCGTGAAAGGAGCACATATTTACAAGTCCATGAAAAGCCACATATTGGCTTTGCATGGCAATGTAAACATGCTGTGGCACATTGCGCAACCGGAATGTCAAACACGTGATGTCACAGCGTTGCAAGAGTGCTAGTAGGATAATCGAGGAACTCCTACAATTCATTCTTGGGACGGTCAACGTACCCATGGACTTCATGCCAGTGAAGCTCGGAGCACCAAGGAGACCACCCCCATCACCAGCAGCCAGCAATCCCCAGCCATCCGGTTCGCCGATAAAGAAGAGTGGCCAAATGTCAACGACGCCCACATCTGCAGGCGAGCCATTGTTGTGTCACACCACCAGGCAATAAAAACGATCTTTATTTGCTCATTTTGCACAACTTCCGTTTGTAGGCTGCTAAAATTAGTAATTCTTGTGTTTTAAAAACGATCTTTATTTGCTCATTTGCACAACTTTGGGGAAGTTTGAACCACTTACGAGGTGAACTTTTTCCTCACTTCCGGCGCCTAGAGCTTGACGCCATTTTTGTTGGGTTGGCGCTCTAGTCTCCTGGACCACCGACACTACTTAAATGCACGCTGCGCGTTCGCAGGTGCTTGAGGGCTGAACCATTATTATTTTTTTACTTGCTATTGTGCTTTTATCTTCCGTTTTAACGTTGCCAAAATTTGTAATTGATGTGTTTTATTTAAAAAAACGATCCTTTTATCTGCTCCTTGCACAGCTTTGGTGAACTACAGAATTGGGGTCAATTTCAACTCGTCTCCACTTCCGTTTGTAGGCTGCTAAAATTAGTAATTCTTGTGTTTTAAAAAACGATCTTTATTTGCTCATTTTGCACAACTTCCGTTTGTAGGCTGCTGAAATTAGTAATTCTTGTGTTTTAAAAACGATCTTTATTTGCTCATTTGCACAACTTTGGGGAAGTTTGAACCACTTACGAGGTGAACTTTTTCCTCACTTCCGGCGCCTAGAGCTTGACGCCATTTTCGTTGGGTTGGCGCTCTAGTCTCCTGGACCACCGACACTACTTAAATGCACGCTGCGCGTTCGCGCAGCGGACGAGCGCAGCGGGCGCACCGAAGGCGCGCCTAAGGCAAGCCCGTCTGCGCCCGTCAGCAGCTCGTCGGGAGCCGGGGCCAGTCATGCTGCCCTTTTTGGGGTCGCTGATTCCTGCCGCCGGTCCTATTCCAGTGAGTATCTTAAACAGCTGCGCGGGTCGTGTTGTAATTCCCTCTCCTCCCCTAACTTGGACGGGGCTTTGAACTTCGTGTGTGGGAATTGTGGTTTTCGACTAGTACTGGGTCCTACACCTAGCGCTAAACCGCGTACCGCCTCCACTATTTCAGCAGCGCTGCTTAATGTCCGCTCTCTGAAAAAGCATCATGCAGAGGTCTTCGAGCTTCTGGAGGACAACTCTTTGGACTTTTTCTTTGTCACGGAAACTTGGCTCGACAATACCTCCGATCCGATTGTACCTCTGGCTATCCCATTGGGGTATAAAATCTATAGGCTAGACCGGACTACAGGGAGAGGTGGAGGGCTGGCAGTTATCTTCAAAGAGACGTGGGAGGTGGTTGAGTGCTCTTTCAGTACGTGGGACGGATGTGAAGTTTTGGATTTCAGTATCCGCTGCTCTGCCCATTTTTCTTTGGGGGGCTCTCTGATCTATCGCCTGCCAGGCACGGCTCATACTTTTCTTCAGGCCTGTGTGGAGGCGGTGTCTTTGAGAGCCCTGCGTTTCTCTCACTATATGATCCTAGGTGACCTTAATATCCATTTAGACCTCTTAAACTCAAGGGACACAAGTGAGTTTCTTGATATCTGCCAATCCACACAGCTCTCACAATGGATCAATCAGGCTACCCATCTTGGGGGCCATATTCTTGATCCTATCCTTTCTAACTTTCCTATCTCAATTAAAGCGCCGCTTCCGGTCTCGTGGTCCGACCATTATTTTATTGGTTTTTCATGGTCAGTGTCCTCGCCTAGCAATAGACCCAGCTTCAGCTCTAAACCAGCGTTTAAGAAAGTTGACCCTATCCTTCTTGCCAGGGCGCTGGAGGACAACAGGCCAGTCCTGCCTCAAGACCTCGATCAGTGTCTGGTTGCTTTCTCCAACTGGATTCTGTGTTCTGTGGTGGCAATTGCCATACCAACCTCTGCTAGACAGTCACGGGAATCACCTTCTAAACCGTGGTTCTCGGAGGATCTGCGACATCTTAAACAGGGTTGCAAGAAACTAGAGCGCTCTTGGCGCCTCAGCAACTATTGCCCGGCTGCTAAGGCGCAGCTCAGGCAGGCTCAGAAGAGGTATTATAAAGCTATCTCCTCTGCTAAAAGAGCGTTCTTTACCACCCGGATTGATCTGGCTCAGAACAATGCCAAGGAGATCTTCGCTATTGTTCAAAGTTTTATGTCCCCGGTTGCGCAGAGTAGCATCCTGCCGGCCTCTGTGGATTGGTGCGAGACGCTCTCTGCATTTTTTCGGGACAAGATTCTTAAGATACAAAGCTGCTTCCCCTGCCCGGTCGGTGCTGACGGGCCCTCTGTTTCTTTGGACTCATCGGCTATTGGTCCGGTAGCTTTGTCCCCTATTCACTCCCTGTCCAAGTTCTCACCGGTGGATTTGTCCTGCTCCTTGAGAATCCTTCAAGGTCTTAAATCCGGCTCTCCGGACGATCCGTGCCCAGCAAGACTTTTGGCCGCGGTGGCTGAGACGGTGAATGTGGAGGTTAATTACATTATTAACCTGTCTTTGCAGGAAGCCAGGGTTCCCAGCCGTTGGAAGCAGGCTAAAATTCTTCCTTTATTGAAGAAACCTTCCCTCGACCCCTCCACCCCAGGCAACTACAGACCTATTTCTCTCCTTCCTGGCTTGTCTAAGGTTTGTGAGAAAATAGTGAATAAACAGCTGTCGGAGTTTGTCGAGAGTAGAGGACTTCTTCATCCCGCCCAATCTGGCTTCCGTCCCTCCTTTAGCACGGAGGGTGCTCTTGTGGAGGTCTCTGAATCTATCCGAGAGTGTCTGGACGCCGGCGGGAAGGCAGCCTTAGTGCTGCTTGACCTGTCGGCAGCCTTTGACACTGTCCCCCATTCTCTGTTGCTTGATAGATTGACGGAGATTGGGGTATCTGGCCTCGCCTGGGGCTGGATTAAATCCTTTTTGGATGGCCGTCTTCAGCAAGTTTGGATACCACCGGTGGCCTCCTCACCTAGACAGGTTGGCACGGGGGTCCCCCAGGGTTCCTCCCTTAGCCCCCTCCTGTTTAATATCTACCTCACGCCTCTGGTTTACCTAGCGGAGGGGTTGGGGGCTAAGGTTATTGCTTATGCCGATGACACTCAACTTCTGTTCACTTGGGATAAGCAGGGATCCTCGGTGGCCCTTGTGCAGAGTTGTCTCTCCTCGGTTTTTGCTTGGATGGCTTCTGCTCATTTAAAATGCAACGAGGATAAATCGGAGGTTTTGATGTTTGGTAATTTCCCCTCAGGGTTTAGAGAGTTAATTTGGCCTCCCGAGTTCCCACCTCCGGCTTCTAGCAGCCAGACCGTGAAGAATCTGGGAGTTTATTTCGACTGTAATCTCTCCTTCTCTAGTCAGGTCAAACGCTTGTCAGGTTGCTGTTTTGGCCTACTCAGAGTGTTGAGAAGATTTTTGCCGCTGCTTCCGCAAGCGGCCAGGGAATCGGTGGTTCGGGCACTTATTCTGTCCCGTTTAGACTACGCTAATGCCCTCTATGCTGGGATTCCAGCCTATGCCCTTAACAAGCTGCAAGTGACCCAGAATGCGGCTGTTCGCTTGCTGGGTGGGCTGGGTCCTAGGCAGAACGTTCATGGCTATCGTCGTTCCCTCCATTGGCTTCCAGTGAAAGCTCGTGTTGCCTTTAAAACCCTCACCATAGCCCATCGTGCGCTGCATGGACAAGGTCCTGGTTACCTACAGAAACGCTTCTCGTTCTACGTGCCGGGTCGCTCTTTGAGGTCCTCGGCACTTAGGCTAATGAAGATTCCTGTCTTTCAGCGGCACCGGTTAGGCGGCGCCTCTCTGGTCGTGGCTGCTGGCCGCGCTTGGAACACGCTCCCCCTATCACTACGTTCTATTGAAGATCTGGTGGTCTTTAAAAAACGGTTAAAAACGTATCTCTTCTCTTAATTCCCTCTTTTCTTTTGGTTCTTCCTTGACCGCGCCGGGACACTCTTTGAGTATCTGTGCGCGTAATAAATGTACATACCATAACATAACTATGTATGATATGCGGTGCAGTGCAGTATGGCCAACCGGGCCCTCTCCTCTAGTCAGGTGTATGCTAGCCAGGAATCTTCGTTTGGGCGTCACCGATGGAAATCCCCTGTACACCCAGTGCTCACTACCAGGGGGCGATGAAAGGCAGCACTACCCGGTCGCCTCCTCCACTCGTAACAGTGGCAACTAGATTTCGTGTTCCCCAGTACCCCAGTGGGTGACGGCAGATCAAGAGGCGCACCCAAGGGCCTGGTCTTAAAATGACCCACGTGCCTCTGGCACCCTCCATCACCAACGGCTTATATCAGTGACTAGAGCCAGTCAGAGGAGTCCCCCACCAGTCTTGTGCGGTGCCCTCGGTGATGTTGGTCAGCCGTATCGCAGAAATTGCTGAGGGCATGGTGTTTGCCACCCACTGGTGCTAGGCCTAGGCTCGACCCGACCCCCGTCTCCTCCGCTCAGTGTCCCACCTTCTCCACACCTGGACATCAACACCGGGGCTCAGTCCGCTACGCTCTCTCTGAATCTGTGACTTAGCCAGCAGGAGCCTCATTCAGGTGGTATTTCACAAGCCTGAGAACAGCAGTGGCCGCAAAGTTCGCTTGTGAACCTCCTGATGCAGGTGATGCAACAGGACCCCCTTCGGCGTGAAGTTGCAGCGCTCCCACCACACAAGTTCAGCACAGCTCAGGGGCCCCACCCTCCACAGTGTCCGGCCAGTGCCACATCCTCTGGCGTGTTTTGCAGAGAGGGGAGGCCCAACATAGGCAATCTCCTCTGTACACCCCAGTGTAGTGGTGCCTCGTGTTATGCAATGCAGATCTCCTTACGTTGGTGCGCAGGAGCGCCTCTACCGATCACATCTCCAAATAGCGCCAGGCCGTCTTCTCACACAGGTCAGCAACGTGTTTCCATGCGACCTGCCAAACTTCGTCACCAGGTAAGGAAAACCGCCGATGCCTCAATGTGCACAGCCACAGCCCACAGGCTTGGGCCCGACGCGGCCCGCCTCCACTGTCAGGCTGCAGCGACTCCACAGCACTGCCGCCTCCCACTCCAGGTCTCAGGTGCAGGCACAGCGAGACCTCCGGTCCCCGCACACTGTTGGCCTTTCCAGGCATCGTCTGCCATGGTGTCGTAAGGATGGCGCTATGAAAAGTGCTACACCATTTTTCAGAAATGAGGCCCTGATTCTGCATTTCCTCTTCCCCAGGGACTCTGGCTGGTCATCCTGGCTGTTGGGAGGTCTTGTAGACCTGTGCTGAACTTAACCCTGGCTGCTCCATTCTGCATTCCATTGTTTTTATTCTTTTTTCCTTAGAGCCTCTTGAGGCTGAAAAGTGACATTGGGCTGACTAACGTGAGTTTTTCTTGCTGCTAATTGGCCTTGCCTAACTTCTTGTGACAGATAGAATCTGAGCCACTTTTCAGGAAAGCACTGAAAACCTGGCTTTTTAGCCTAGAACCGAAGGACTAGGTTAGCGTGAGGAGTTCTTGTTGTTCTTGTTGCACGCACTTCTACCTTGCTTTAGCGCCGGGACACCTCTGCTTGAGGTAGCTGCTCGCGCTTTTACAAATAACGTTATTATTATATATATATATATTTTTCTCACATTGTGGTATTAGCCGGATCGCTCAACAGCGGGTGCAGGCGTTGGGCCAAACCAGTGGCCATAAATCAATTTTGATACAAAGGACGCTCGCACTCTGGAACTTAATGAGTTATTTCAGATTTTATTGACAGAGCCCAGTCTGTCACACCAACGCGTTTCGGCCGGAACGGCCTTGCTCACGGCCGGCCGAAACACGTTGGTGTGACAGACTGGGCTCTGTTAATAAAATCTGAAATAACTCATTAAGTTCCAGAGTGCGGGCGTCCTTTGTATCAAAATATATATATTATCTACTGGCGGTCGCCAGTAGATAGTTATAGTTAGGACCGTGTTTCCATAGGAAATCCGCAACATTCTATTTGGAATAACTTTGGCGCCGGTTGACGAATCCTCGCGAAATTTTCAAAATCGGGGGGATTCGTCAAGTGGGGGCTGAGAAAAAAGGGGGGTCCCAAAACGCGTTTTCCCCATGCAATTTTCCATAGGGACCTTTAGTCCAAGGTACAGCCCGAACGGCTGAACAGAATTACTTGAAATTTGGCAGAGAGGTAGTCCTCAGCTCAGGGATGTGCCTTTTGCATATATGGAGTCAATCTGTTCAATAGTTCCTGAGAAAATTGCAGTTAAAAGCACATACATATCTATAGCCGCGCACCGTGCTAGCACCCTAACGTGCGCGAGCGTAATTCTGATTGGTGGTTACATGTTAGTCAACGTTCGAATCGGTCGAAATCAGGAAGTGTCGGCCGCCATTTTGTTTGTTTTCAGTGCGAGAGTGAAAAAAGAAGGTGGCGAACGTGAAAAGGGGGCAGGGTAGAGAGCTCCTGACCCCCTTTAAAAAAATCGCGGGGGTGCGCACGGTGAAAAACCAAAAAAAAAAAAAAAAAAACATTTTTTTTTAATACGTAGTTTATTGTAAAATAAATATATAAAAAAAATAATAATGCATACATAACTTAGCATTTAAAAAAACGTACAAATTCACTGAAAAAACCATAGGTTTCACACAAGTTATAGTTAGGAATTAGCATTTAAAAAACCTTGCAAATTCACTTAAAAAACCATAGGTTTCACACATGTTATAGTTAGGTGGATATTTCACTCGTAAAAAACCAATGAAATTCCCCCGTTATAGTTAGTTCAGATAACTATAACTCGCGCGGCCGCCACTCTATCACAAGGATGATGTCATCAGTGATGTCATGAGTGATGCCACTGACCATGTCATGAGTGATGTAATATGTGACGTCATCAGCAGTGGATTGCGGTCACGCGAGTTATAGTTATCTGAACTAACTATAACGGGGGAATTTCATTGGTTTTTTACGAGTGAAATATCCACCTAACTATAACATGTGTGAAACCTATGGTTTTTTCAGTGAATATATATATATATATATATGTATACATATATATATATATATATATATATATATATATATATATATATATATATATATATATAATATATATATATGAGAAGAACTAATCTATAACATAATTCCTACTACCATCATCTTGGATTGGGATGAAATACTTCCCTTTAATCTAATTTCTGCAGTCTTCTATTAGGAAGCACTAAAAATCCTCTGCCTGCTACTCCCAGTGCCTACTGGGAGCAGTAAGGCACCATGATTGAAGCACTGGGTGAGACGCAGGTCACATCACCTCCGGGGAAGGAGAGTCTGCAGCAAAGCCTATATCAATGGGCTGGTCGCTGTCTGGTTAATGGCTTGTCACTGAGTTCACCATTATGACAGCTGCTGCACTGCTCTCTCCATTCTCTCCGGCCCACGCTAGAAATGTTATAGGAATTGTTGTACTAGGGTAGAAGCATGAACTGATGAGGCATCTTCTCAATATTGCCAACTAGGTGGAAAACGTTAACCAGTTGATGAGATTTTGGTGACTTCCTCTGGAGAATCCAGTATCACAGATCTCGTTAGGCTTTTGGGCCAGCTACAGTATGGAATCAGCCTTACCTGGTGTCACCGAACAACTAAGGCTCCAACTAGGCAATGGAGGTACAACGGCCCTGATTTTATTAGACCTTAATGCCACATTTGATATGGTCAACCACAATGTATTGCTTCAAAGACTGGATGAGATAGGTGTGCAGGGTCAAGCAGAGGATGTGGCTTAATGGCTAGAGTGGTTGACCTTGAAGCTGGAGAACCAGGTTCGAGTCTCGGCAGGTATGTTCAACATCCTGTGATTCTGGTCAAATCACATAATCTCCCCATGCCTAACAAAATGAATGTGTCCATCTGTAACGCAGCTGGTGCTCATGTAAAGTGCTTTGGATCTAGTTCGCGATATGTAAAACTCAGAAGAAAAAAACCACTGACCTAGCTAAGGTCATTTTTGCAGGACTGCTCATTCCAGGTTACACAAAACAATATTGCTCAATCGTTATCCTCTTCCATCGGGTTCTACACGCAACCTGACCCTCTTTAATATTTACGTACAACTATTGGTGGAGATTGTAGAGAGTTGCGGTCTCGCTTTTTTCTTACACGTATAACACCCGGCTTGGAGTATCACTGTCATCTAATGAAAATCACAGGGCTAATGCGCTAAAGAGCTGTCTCATGAAAGCGGTTGCCTGGAACAGTAATTCCCTCAATTGAATGGGGACAAGACTGAGATTCTCACGGTGGGCAACCAACCTCACCTTTGGGGGCCTCCTTTGTGGCCGGAGGCTCTAGGTGTAGCTCCTAATCCAGTCCATGTTATTAAAAATCTTGGTTTTTGGCTGGATAATAAGCTCTCAATGAGCCATCAGATTACCAAGGTAGCGGCTACCTGCTCAAAGTGCTGAGATGGGTAACAAAAATCCTTGGCTGCCTCCGTGCATCGGCTTAGAGAGCAGTGATCCAAGCATTGATTATTTCCATACTGGATTAGAGAAATATCCTCTACTTGGGGGCCACTAAGGCATCACTGAGACGGCTTCAATTAGTCTTGCTGCTGCGTTCTGGACTATTATTTTGACTCCCCAAACATACCTCTACTGCTAGCCTCCTACAGCATCTCCACTTGCTTCCAATTGAGAAACAAATCACTTTAAAGCTTTGTGCTACATGTTCAAACTCATGGCAAATTGAGGTCCCCAATACCTCAGATCTCTGATGCTGGCTTACAAGCCGAACCGTGCCCTGCCTTTTGCTATACAAATCGTTCCACAGTCCTAAGAGTGAGACGAACCAGTCAAGGAGGCCGGTCTTTCTCCTACCTGGGTCCTAAGCTATGGAACTCCTTGCTGATCTCCTTGAGATTGTGCTAATGCTTCTTGGTTTTTCAAAAGCTGTTAAAAACCTGGCTTGTTTTAGATGTGCTTGGTGTTCTCTTTTGGACAGATATACCTTGAAGTACTTAGCGCTAGGAAATCCTACTCAGGGTAGCCATACTCTCTAAAAAACTTTAATAATAATTGTATCTCAAATTCTGACTGATCATTAACCATCACTAGAGGTGGTAGGGAAAATGAAAGTTGCAAGTAATAGGAGTGGGAAGTTTTAGTTGTGATGAATAAAAAACTGGATGAATCTTCCATGATTAGGGCAGTTGGAGTTTAAAAGCTACAGATTTATATGTTAAATAATCTTGAATGCACTGTAAAAGTGTGTTTTAAACTTGTTAGCTGAGAAGTGAGAAGGGAAAAATTATGAGGATAGCCAGGCCTTATTTCTGATCTAGTACAGAGGTGCAGGGTTACGGTGAGTGTGCACATGGAGTTTCATAGAGTTTTTAGAGTTACACAGATTCTCACTGTTTGACTTCTAATAGTTTGAAGATCTTTAATGAAATTACTAGCCACAGGAACTAGCTCATTTTTTAGTTATTTTTTAATAGAAACATCTGGGAATGAAGACTTTGGAAGCAGAAAAATTAAGAAACTAGAGTGTCACTGTGAATAGTGTTATTGTAACAAAATTCTGTCGAAGCAAAGTACAAGGATCAATCACTCTGAGTGGAGTTATAAATGCAACATAAATTCTGTTCCAGATTCTGATTGACACACTCTGTCAAGTCATTGGTTTGTGGATGATATTCGGAAATCATAGCAGTCTGTCTGAAGGATCTTGCAGACAGCTTTCCCAAAATGTGAGGTTTATTAAGATGCTCAATCGGAGATAATGACTTGGGATGATTCATCTTCTCCACCTCCACCGGTGCGAGGTGACAAACTGATGCTACTCTGGGAGGAGGTTAGAGATACTATTGTATCCCACACTGTGGGGAAGGTCCGTTGGGCAAACGGTGTCACTAGAGACCTGTTTAATTCACTTATAGACCTCTGGGCCCTTCTTCTTACTCTTTATATCAATTGCACCATTAGCTGCTTCCTCCCCCCAGCATAGTGTCACTCCATTATTGTACCTGTGTTCAAGAAGGGGAACAGGGATGACACTTACTTTTACAGGCTCATCTCTTTAATCTAGGTTGAGGTTAAGATCATAGGCAGGATTATACTGAACAGATTAACTCACTGGGCAGAGAAACAAACTATTTTGTCTGATATTCAATACGGGTTCCTGGCATCTTGCCTTCATGGACCTTAGCTCTGCCTTTGATAAGGTTAACAGACAGAAGCACTGGGCAGAGTGGAGCTCCATGGCGATGGACCAGACTTTGGCTAACTTCCTAAGAGATCTCCAGTGTTGGTTGACAGCTTCAGTTTGCTATGTTAGTAATGGAGACTGCATTGAGCACTTTGCCCTCAGAAGGGGATCTGTGAGGGATGTATCTTGATCCCCTTTCTTTTTATAATGTATGTCAATCGCCTGGAGAACTCACTCCTTGAACCAGGCATCGATGTACCTAAATCCGGGCGCAGATTGCTGCCGGCTTTTATATGCAGATGATGTTGTTTTAATTGCTCGCAATGCCAGAAGCTTGCAGCAGTTCTTAGACCTTTTTGTCAGTTTTATAGCCAGTTTGGATTTACTCACTAATTTTAAAATCATTCACATGTGATGGTTTTGGGCCTGAAAAATATGAAAAGTGTCACCTTCTCTGTCCAAGGTCAGACTCTAAGCAAGGTAGAAAATGTCACTTAATTAGGAATTCTAATTGATTCTAGACTTAGCTGGAAACCCCTAATAAAGAAAAATATTGGAAACCTTAAAAGGGCATGTGCTGAAGTAAATGACTTTTTCTTCTCGCCTGGGTCAAAAGCTCCTGATAACCATGCTGGAGGTCTAAAAAGCCAAGTGTATCCCTATTTCCACTTTTGGTAGTATTATCTGGGGTTACGTGAATTTTGACTCCATAGGGGTGGCAGAGAACACAATTTTAGGGGTCTTTTGCGGGTTGGGCAATATACTACTGAGATAATACATGAAAAGTTAGGAATTAGTTACATTGTGGTCTGTATTCGGCTGCGTCCTCTTCTGTTGTGGTGTGCCATTTGGCTAAAGGAAGAATTAAGCGTTTATAGGCTAGTTATCCTAGACTGTTTGAAGCTGGAAAATATTCCATGGCTGGTCAATAATAAAGAGAATTTTAGAGCTCTTGGGAGACAAGAGCTATTTTCAAACACCCAGAGCATCATCAAACAAGATGTCGCTTGGTTAAGCGAGACCTTTCACCTCAGAGTGGCAGCTGAGAAGGAAGCCTTTGCTCTGGCAAAGCCATTATTTAAAAAATTTGCCATGATAAAAACAGTCCCCGGGACAGAGCTAAACATATCCCTTGAAAGGCCCCTTCCTCAGCGTCGATTACTGACCCATTTCAGGTTTGGTTTGTTCCATCAGCTGTTTTATCCCGAGGGAACCTGGTATAAGTATTCTAAACCACCCACATGTATCTGCGATTCGATCTCTAAATGCAACATTTTGCATTTTTGTATTGACATGCCCTTTTTTGGTCGAGCCTTAGGGCAGCGCACATTTGCTGCTCGCTGTGCGAGGCATGCTGTATTAGGGTATGCACTGGAAGCCCCTCCCACTCTCCCCCATATTTGTCATTGCCCTTCATAAATGATGGCTTCTGATTCGTTAGTAGGCTTGTTAGTCCCTCCTTGGTACCGCCTTGTCTGCATCTGTTACCGCCCATAACGACTGGACCTTTTACTTGGCTAGTTACATGGTCAGCGTTATACGTGGGTGAGCACTATTTTGTTTATTGACCACAATCTGGCTCTATGTGAACATTTTGGCTTCAGCGTGGGTACGTATGATCACCATCCATTTCGCACTGCAGAGACACTTTCTTCTGCCATGTTCACCACGAATATTATGTTTCTCCGATTACAAGTTTAAATACTTTGTTTGCAACGAGTTCCCAGCACCGATTCTACAATAGTGCTGGGGTATGGCATGCAATGAACATGTATGACCTATACGTGTTTATTACTCACAGGGATCTTACTGGCGCGCTTTGTTTAATGTTGCTTTCTTTTAGTCTGTAGATCATTTGATAATAAGGCGATCTACCCATATTTTCAGTGCATTTGAAAACATAGCAGCATTTAGCTACCACGGCCTCATTTATTTCAAATACATTGTCTTAGGATTTGCTGCGGTAGCTCAGTTTCATTACAGCCCGAAGTGTCGGATTCTGCGACGGTGCAGAGGTAGGGTGCTTTAGGGATACCGCTCTCAATTTAATTGTTTTAAAAAAAAAACCTATAATGTTGAGCGTGGCACCCGCTTCAGAAACACCGCGTTCTGCTTCTTTCTTTTTTTTCTTGAAATTCTTATGAGTGCCGCGCCCGCTTCAGGTTTCTTTTTTTCTTTTCTTTTACTTTATTGGTGGGCGTGGCCCCCGTTTTACGGACACAGCGCTCTACAATACAATAGGTCTTGCTTTTACTAAAGTTTGACCTATTGGTTTTGTAAACGACAATGCCTTTTAATATTATAAAAAGCATTGCCATTTACAATGTCAATAGGTCAAAATCTCTCTATTGCGAGACCTATTGCATTGTAAATGCTTGTTACAAATCTCTTCAGCACAAGTTTTTAAACTCCTTGTTTTTAACTCTGGGGTTTTATCTGGATAGACCTGCTCTTTTATATCTACAACTTTTAGCAACACATTAAAGTTTGTTTTTATGTATAAAAGTTTCTTACTGGGGTATTCAGTGCCGCATGATAGGGAATGATTATGTGGTTCTGGCCTCCGATGTTACTTTTATGACAGTTTTGCTGAGTAATTTTACAGTATACTTATATGTATAACTATGTTGGGGGCTTATTTTATGTCACTTGTATGATTTTATATTATAAAATCGAATAAAGTATTGATTGATTGAATTGGGAAAGGCTATGTCTTGGAAAGATTTCCTTTAAGAAGATGTGAGCCATAGATTTGGCAGAAGACAAATTCTTTAATGTGGTGAAATGACCCATCTTACAGAAAGATTCTACAGCAGCCATGATTACTCGATTTCCCTCAGATAAAATCGGTTGAAATTGTATGCCAAGGTTCTGGCGGTACGGGTAACAGTTAATGTTGGCATGCTGGACTTGAATGAGCTAATTTTCCTTGAGCACATATTGGACATGAAACTACATATTGCTCTGTATCATTCTGGATCAATGATTTAAAAAGGGCCAGAATATTAGTTCTAAGGTAGCCTCAACACCTCTCTGTCCAGCAACTGGAGAATCGTGACACATACAATTCCTGTTATAGCTCCTGAGTGGGAACAAATAATACGTCATCTTTAAAGTAAAGATCATCCCCTAAGATTAAAGTTCCTTTTATGGTCTTCCATTCCGCATCTGATTCCTAAGCGTATTTGATCGTATTCTTTTTTTTTTTTAGAGTTTTATATAGCGCGAGCTAGACCAGAAGATATCAGAGCGCTTTAGATGAGCACCAGTTTCTTTACAGATGGACATGTTAAGTGATTTCCCCAGAGTCACAGGTTGTTGAGCGTCATTGCCAAGACTCAAACCCAGTTCCCCAGCTTCGAGGTCAGCCGCTCTAGCCGTAAGGCTACATCCTCTATCAAGGAATGATTGGACAACTCCTAAGATCCTCATAGATTGAATAATAGGTTGATTAAGTATAAGTGGTGATTCTGGGTATCTGTGGGATAGGGCATCAGTCCAGACATTCTTTCAGACATAAGATATAGTTAAGTCGTATTGATCGAAGAAGTAAGCCCATGGTCACTGGTACCTGTACATACTCTTTTTTGTTTTTCCAGTTGTACCTACATTGCATATTTCTGAGGCATTATAGGTAGTGATAGTCTGTTCAGATTTTGAAAGGTTCTTATGCCCTGCTAAGAAAATGTCTCCACTTGGTGCAAGCAAGTTTCCTTGTTTAAAGCTGTCTCTCCCAGAGCTTAATAATTTCTATTTTCCTGGGTTAAAAAATGTAATAGATAGAAAATTGGGTGCAATCCATCATTCACATGTAGCTGTAGAAAAACAACTCCCACCGCTCTATCGGCGGTATCCGTTTCACTATATACTTACCTGTGGGACCTGGATGTCAGAACATTGGGGCCTTGGTAAAGGCTTGTTTGAATCTATCGAAATCTCAACAAAATTTGTGCTAACATTTTTCTATCTTTAGTATGAGTTTTCTCACTGGTTATTCGGGTGAAGTTTCTGACAAACTGTTGGTGGATATTGGCAAAGCCTAGAAAGCATGGAGTTTCCTAATATTGGTGGTAGTGGGCCATTGATTATAGCTGCCATCATTCAAGATTCTCAAAAACTCCCTGGGCTGACTGAATTCAGAATTCTCAGGCTGGCAACAGAGGTGGTTATCTTGTGGACATAAGACTTCACTAACATGCTGATAATTGGTTGAAAGGTTGCTGGAATAAAACAGGATATAATCCTGATATATGAACACAAACTGATTTTGAAAGTCAGAAGACATATTGTCCATAAAGCCTTGAAAAATAGAAGCGACATTATTAGCCAAAAGGGAAACTTCAAAATTGCCTAGTGGTGTCTGGAATGCAGTCTCTGTTCATTGCCATATTTTAGCTGTAGGGTGTGATAGGCTTCCCAAAGATGTAATTTGGTGAATATTGCCCTTGATGAGATGGAGAGGATGACTATCCTTCATTGTAGTCTTGTTTATTCCCCTATGATCAATACAGGGCTGACTGTGCTGGACTTCTTCGGAACAAAGAACACTGATGCTCCTGCAATTGAAGTAGATTGTACAGTCAGTCAGTTCTGTAGATTTACATGCAGAACTAGATTCAAGGCTTCTTTTTGTGTCTTGAACAAGGAATGAACCCATCCAAAAGACACAGAAGAGTCTTGTGTAGTTGTAATGGCACTATTGAATTCCTGAATAAGAAATTCGCTTTGATGGTCTTCCATTCTTATATGATTCCTCAGCATAGTTCTTAACTCTTTTACAGAATGATTGGACAGCTCCTACGATCTGTAGGGATGAAACAATTCCTTAAGCTTTTCAATAATTTCTGAGTACTGTTGATATTATGTTGCCATTTATTGCAGGGTACTGGTCAAGCTTGATTCCCTGGGTTATCTTTGAACTAGCTCCTTCGTGGCCAAACATTTCATGACAAAATTTAGAAGACAGCGATATGTAGGGCTAGTAATCCAATTCACATAGGAATTATGATGAGAAAAAAAACACTGAATTCCAAGTGTCTTGGAATAGTGCAGAGAGGTTATGTCAAAGGATAATACCACCTTATGATCCCAAAATGTTAATATCAATGGTGCAGTCATTTCCTTAACAGGACCTGATACTAGAGGCATTCGATTCACCGTCTTAAACCAGTTTGGAAGACACTTCGCAGAATTATGGAATCTTTCCGTGGCACATCTAGCACTGCAGGCGAATTGTGCAGAATATTCTAACGTCCTTCTTTCGGTAAGTCTCAGCGAGATGGGAAGCATAAGCAAAGGTGAAAGAGAATTTCTTGATATTCCTGCTAAAGTGATTTGAAGTTCTTCCACCAATATCTCTTTCACTAAGGACATACCTTGGTGCTTCCTGAAGGGCTTTGTGGATGGATTGGACAGGAACTCACTAGATAGTCGTAAGAACCGTAATACATACACAGCCCGTTCTTTCTGCAGTGTTCTCTTTTAACTGCAGATAATGATCCCCAGGCAGCTCTGATCTGAATTTGTTCATCTCTGGGCATTGCCAGAGATTCTTCACAAACTCTGCTTTCAGTCTTCTACAAAAAGTCCAGGTTCCCCCAAGGGCTGGGGAAGCTGTAGTTCTTTTTCCTTCTGTCCTGTGTTTGTGCCGACAATGTTCAATGAAGAAAGCAGAGTCCATCAGTTCAGAGAAGAAGATGGGCCAGTCTGGATGGTCTAGCTCGTCCTTAATCTCCTCTATAAGCCCTCTTCAAAACAGGGGCATTAAAATTCTTTGTACTGATGTTGTCTCAGCCACTTGTAGGTGAAACCTAGTAATATAGGTCAGTGAATCAGAACTTCTTTGTTTGAGATCTCAGGAGGCTCCCTCAGCAAAGGATTTCAAATCTGGCCTTTCAAACATTCTTTTAAAGGCCGTCATGAAGCTTTGGTAGTTGGTAAAAATTGTATCATTTGGAGTCACTAAGTGTCTGTATATGCCAGCGTGGGCCCAGACAAGGCTCCCATCTGGTAGCCTGCTTCAGCTCGATTTTAGTTGAACTGAGAGGGTCGTAATGTGAAGTATACTGTCACCTTCTGTATTTCTTCACTTATATGGGACCCCAAGGAAGACTGGAGTGGCAGTCACAGCTTGCCCTAAAAACAATGTCTCATCTCACAATTGTTGGAGTTCCTGAGATTATTGATGAATGCTTTGGGTCACGGTTTGAGATGGATGTATTTCTTCTGCATTTATGGCACTCCAATCTGTCAAGTTTGAGATTATGAAGATGCCTGTCTTGGCCCAACTTCCTAGTTCGAGAATGCTCGAAGTTTGGGTTACCCCCTTCCAGACACCACAATGATGCTGATGCTAGGAACGTGTTGGGCAGTGAGTGCCCATAAGAATCTAGGGAGGAAAAATATAACCAGTAAAAAAAGTCTTCCTGCTTATCTCATCTGGCGGGCTAGAATAAGGATGGGAGCTGATGAACTGGAGCAGAAGAACTGGAGCTGAGAACTGGAGTAGATAACCTGGAGCTGAGAATTAGAGCAGAAGACTGAAGCTGAATACTGGAGCAGAGACTAGAGCTGAATATTGGAGCAGAGGACTAGAGCTGCATATTGGAGGTGAATCCAAGGAAAGAACCTGGTAAGGCAGAGGAGTGAAGTGCACGATGAACCAAACTTCTGAAGCGTTGCAGTGCAAGGAAATTACTTATATAGGGTAGGAATAGAAACATACCCTATCATTCCTTCTGCTACCACCTTGGATTGGGATGAAAGACCTCCCTTTAATTTCCTTTCTGCGGTCTTCCATTGGGAAGCACAAAACATCCTCTTCCTGACACTTTCAGTACCTACTGGGAGCAGGAAACCACCATGACTGAAGTATCGCGTGAGACGCAGGTCACATCACCTCCAGGGAAAGGAGGGAATGCAGGGAAGCTTGCAGCAGCGGCCTGATCACTGTATGCGAGTCTCTTGTGGAGTTCACCATCATGACAGCTGCTGCTCCCCTCACTCAATTCTATCCTGCCCATGCTACAAATGTTAATCTGTGGCAGGCGGGGATATTGATCCGAGCTGTGTGGCATGACAATGGACTAAGTGAAGCCATTGGACTTGGTGAAATCTCTTTCTTGGAACTGGCAAGTGAGTGACAAAGTCAACGTACACTTACTATGAACTGCTATCTGGCAAGTAGACTCTTCCGAGGAAGGCGAGGGCTATTGGGTCAACACCAACAACTGAACTGGTAACTGAGGAGAGACTTGGAGAAACTATGCTTGCTGACTTGGAGCTAGCTTTGCACACACTGGTGGGTACATTTGCGCCTCTGTGCAACCTGGCTTCCTACAGCCAGGCAATTTTGAATATTGTTTTCTTTTCAAGCTTTTCTAAGGGGTAAGCTTGTAAAGCATCAGAGGCCAATTTGTGCAACGCCCCTCTTCAGCAAAGGCTGTCAAGGGCATTGGGAAACTGCTGTTAATTGGCAGCACCCACCACAGATACCCTCCCTTGAAACTAAGCCCACCCTCTGATCCCACCACTACTCTCAGCTCCTTAAATTCCTTTCTCTAGCCCTCCGCCCTGCCATGCACTGTCCCACAGTGCGATTTCCCGTGTCTCAGCCTCTATAACCCATCAAGTTACCCTGGCTACCACTCCTAGCCTTTCCAGTCTCAGGATTTCCTGTCCTTTGTGGAAGGGGCAGCCTGCGGCTTGAAACAGTTCTCTGCAGCAGCGGGTAAACTTTGCCTTGGTGAGGTTGGCCAGATTCTGAAATCTGCCTCCTCTTTTGCCTAGGTGAATGTCTTCTCTGCTGCAAATGGAAAACCTTCACTGGGTCGTAGCTAAAGTCTCAGAGAAAACTCCATTAATAACTGAGCGAATCTTCAATGGTTCTTCAGTTTTTTAAGCGGCCTGGGAGTGATAAGACTTAATTTGGTTCACCTTAGCTAAAATAATGGAACTAAAAGTGTTTCATTAAAAGTTGATTTGTTCAGTTTTGAGTGGGATGCTAGCCGTTATCTTTATTTGATCTTTTAAGTTGTTCAAATGCTACCTCAGATCTATTATTAGAATGTTTAAATGAGCACCTCAGTTGACTGTGTCCATAAAGGCAATGTTAGGCCGCAAATAATTTCAACATGAGATGGTCTAGTGATTTTAGGATTATCACAGGCCATAGTGCCAGGCGATTCTAGTAAAATGTGTATCCTCTGTGTGAAAGCATCAGATGTGTTTAGTACTGACAATGGAACACCATAAGCAGGTTATGAAAGGGTCTGGTCAGAGTGACCATGGAAAAAAGTGACAACGTGCATTTAAATCTATAAATGAAGGTTTGATTGGCCAGTATGGCATTTTAAATGTCTTGCTGCACCTACACAGTTGTATGAAAAAGGTGTTCCCTTAGGGTGAATCTGGATTGTCAAGCAAGATATTTAAATTACCTTGGCTTAAAACTTAAAGTGGCAGGACAGGTGTAGCCACACTCATGTATTCAGATGACATAGACAGATAGATAAAACCTAAATAGAGAAGGAAGGGGTGGCCACCTCACTTAAGGTCATTATGGACATTGTGTCCAGTCCTGAATTCATTTTCCTACAAATCACTGATTTCAGGTGTTTGTCTATTTAGGTCAATGGAAGCAAAAGAAGACTACAGCACCCAGAATGCATTACGCTATCACACAAAGATCCAGGACTGGAAACAATGTTCCTAAGGTTGTGGAGAGAGATTCTCGCCCTAGAAAGCGAGAGAGAGACATAATGTGTGCGAGGGGAAGGGCAGAGAGTAGAGTGGGAAAACAATGAGACAAACATAAATAAATATTATTGGCGAGATAATCGATACATAACAGACTTGGGAAAGTGGAAAGAAGGGATATATACTTAAACTTTAACTTTAAAATGACAAATGCATCATAAAAAAACATTTTACAGCCCTTTGATTTCCCTTTTTTGGTTTTCTTTCTGCTGCCTAATAGAACCTTGTATGCACCCAGATGAACAAATAAAGGCATCTGTCCAAGAATAACAAACGTGGTCATTTACTGCTTTCAATGAGGCTGTGCACCTGCTTAGTCTTTTTACTGGCTGATCTGGTATTTAAATGGGCACTTTATTTTTATAGAACAAGTAAAGGGAGAGCTTAGTCTAAGCACAGGTGTTGTGCAACAGAAGGCACGTTCGTATCAGTCATGCTTGACAGAGTGCATTCGGTTTTCCGAGAAATGGATTTAGAAGGGTCCTAATGGGTAAATGCATTTACCATCCGTTGCTAGAAAATAATCAAAAGAACGGGATGTAGTAGGTAAAGCACATAAAATAGGAACTAAACATAACACATTTTAAAATGTGCAAATGTAGGACAGGTCCAGTGTGTTTACCAGTCAGCCCTAGACAACAAACCTGGTTGACATGGAGTTCTTTGCACAAGCTCTGGACCAATGTTGAACTGGAAATTACACCTGTGTGGTGCCTAGATATGTTGATGGAGCCAGCCCGAAAGACTCTCCCCTCCCCCCTCCCCCCCCCCCCCACTGCTGGAAGTAAATCCAGAAAACAGTACACGTGAACACAATGCTGGAAATCACAGGAGAGGATTCTTCTTTCACCACCTCTACCATATTAACATTTAGAATGAGTTGTTTAACCCCTTTTGACCATGTCAGAAAAACATTTCCAATGCACAAAGGGATTAGTAACTAGCACACACCACTTGTGCAGTCACAAACTGTGATTTTGTGAATTACAGGGTGTGTAATTGCAATACGGTTATATAAATCGGGCCCTTAGTAGTATGTGGGCAGTATTATGATTTGGACGGGTACAGAGACTATGCTCATGTTTGGGCAATTTCAAGACTAGTGGAGCAGCTTTGTTGGTTCTGGGTAAGTTCAGTACTAAAGGGGAAAGTTCGTCTTTAGTGAGCTGCTTTCAAGGGTTATTTGGGGGCCAGCTGGTACCCAATATGCTTTATCTTGAATTAGAGATGTTTGTAAAAATATTCTAACAGGGAGTGAGCTGAGAAGGAGTTGCAAGATCTTTGAAGGAAGAGGTGATTAAAAGTGGAGACACCTTGATCGAAGAACTCTAGTTTGGTGGTAGGTACGGAGTTCGTGCTGAAGAAAGGGAGGTCCAGGGCTATTAAAGCACAATGAGCTATGCATGTTGCTTTAAATCGCTCTTTCTGGAACACTACTTCACAAATAATACCTATAGAGAAAAGTAACCAGTCTAGAGAGTGATCCGTAAAGAGCAAATGGAACGTTTGGATATTAATCTTAAATTGTTGTCCTGCCAGTGGCGTAGCTAGGTGGGGGAGGGGGCGTGAGGCGACCTGTCCGCTGTTTTTGGGGGCAGCAGAGGTCAGCAAGTCGTGTCTGTCGACCCTGCCCCTGGGAACAAGACGCCCGTTGGCCGCCAGACCCTCCCCTCCCCCCCCCCCCCCAACAGAACAAGTTGTCCGCTCTTAATTGCAAACTTAGGGGGCAGATTTAAAATGGACTTGCGCCACTTTTACGCCGCCGTTGCGTCACTTTTGTGACACAGCGGCAGCGTAAACCCTGCGCCATGTTGCGCCCCATTTACAACGTGACGCATCTAGGGAGATGCGTCACGTTGTAAAGCCTGCGCCACATGTGGGCGTAACTGCACAGGGAGGGGCGTTCCGGCGCAGGAACGCCTCCGAAAAGTGGCTGAGTGAAATCTACAAGATTTCACTCAGTCACTTTTCCGGCCATGCTGCGTCAAAACCCTGCGCCTGCTTGAAGCAGGCGTAAGGATTGACGCAGCATTGTAAAGATAGGGCACACCCGAGCCTTGCTGGAGCTGCGTCGCTCTTGCGACGCAACTCCAGCAATGCACCAACCTTCCGCCAAATGATGCGCCACGCATCTGTTCATCCTTGCGCCATGACGCGCTGCATTGTAAATGCGGTGCATCTATTGTGGCGCAAGGGTAAACTTTCGTGACGCATCTTCCCTGGCGCATCCATGCTGATTTGCAGGGATGCGCCAGGGAACATAAATCTGTCCCTTAGCGTCCGCCCCGGGTGGCAGTAGGTCTAGCTATGCCACTGTGTCTTGCAGCAGCATTGTATATTTTCTGCTACTTCTGATTTACATGGAGGATGGTTGAGGTGTATACCATAGCATGGATGGGAGAACCGTAGGTTGAGGATACATTCCACACTTTGAGGGTAGACTGAGTTTGATGTAGGCAATATCGAGTTAGTCTGATAGTAGACCAGTTCCATGGAATTGTGATGCGAGCTTTCAACAGGATAGCTGCCAAGCTATTAATAAAGATCTTTTGAATTTGTATGTTGGACATGAGTCTGCCTATGATCTTGATGTGCCACAGACTTGGTACACCAGCAAATGGATCTGCAGGTAGACGGTTGCAGGAGAGCTGTCTCTGTACTACAATGGTTTGAGGGCTCCAGGTCATATTTGACCTGAGTTACAAGTCTTCTTTTGGGGGTGAAAAATGACTTGAAATGGTACACTCTCTAAATGGCATTACGCTGTTGGGAAGAGGTGAAGTTGGCAACGCTTGAGAAGGTAGCATGAGTTAGTAAGAGTATGGCAGTATGTGAAGTCAAGAGTTGAAGTATGACTAGCTGCTGGAGTTAGGATTGGTAAAATGAAAGATTAGATGGGTGTAGCAGGGAAGTAGGAAGCAGGGACAGAAAAAAGAGGGGTTATTTATAATATACTTGATAATAGGCTGCAGAGGTGCAGGCATAGGTGAAGGGGAAGGAGGGTTTGCATTAAAGCGGTGGGCTACACATTTCCAAGTAAGAATAGAGTGGATGCTATAAGGAAGGGAAGAGAGTATGAGTAGAGGAGTAAAAGTGATGAGGAAGAGGGGTGAGGAGACTGAAGGTGAAAGAAGGCACAGCTGGAAGGAGTATGATTGTGTGAGCCCAAAAAGTTGGTGGCAAAAGTGTTAACTGTTATAAACGGTAATGAAGAGGGGAGAGTTTGGAGAGTAAGGGAGTATGAACATAAGTGAAGCAGATGTGATGAGTGAAGATAGCTAATGAGATTAAGTATGAACTAGAGGAGGTAGAGTTTGGGACTGGCACTGAGTTGTGGGAGTGGGAAATGATGGTAAATTAGGAAAGGTTAACTAGGTTGGACAAAGACTGTTTTTGGCATGACATAGTAAGTGAGAATGTTGGCATTTTTTAGCACGAAGTCATCTGGTGGTTTATATCATGGTTGGAGATTTGCTCTGGAGCAGTGAAAGCACAGCATCTCCGTCTAGCACTGTAATTGATTGTAGTTGTGTCATAGAGGATCCGGCTGATAGACTGATAATTAAAGTTGGACACTGTGTGAGACAGCCTTCAGGACCAGAGGAGTAGTTAGCATTAGGTGGGTCCAGGATGGTTCCTTAATTTTTAAGCATTTCGGATCTTTATTATGGGTTGGATTCAGTTGTATATAATAATGTGTGGTGTGAAACATTGAAGCAAAAGGATTTCAGCTACCAGAACCACTAGGATACTTTCTTAGATCATATTTTGATGTAAGCTCTGCTTTTGAGTTTCAAAGTCATAGTTAGATATGGTGCATCAAACACACAGCTTCCAGGGCTACATGAATAGCTCTTGGCCAATTATAATCAAACTGGTCATGCCATCGCCATGAAACGGAAGGAAACTACCATATTAATGAAAATGGTGATTGTGCTGTGATGTGCAGTGCTCATTAAACCATTAAAGTTTGATTCTGAACTGGGGAAAAGTCCACAAACCAGCTACCTTTCTCATAACTCCCATGACTTTATGCTTGTCTTTGACCCTGTACACCACTCTGCTGCCTTTGGCTCGGTTCGTGGTACAGAAGTGCCACATACATACATAAATCCATACAAACCATCTATTAGTTGGGTCATGTTCATAAAATTGGGACCATTCCTCAATAATGAAACTAGTGACATACAGTTATTTTTAAAATGATTTGCATGAAATGATTCAGAAAATTGGGTTAATGCCAAGATCATGGATGTGAGACACAACGCCGGACAGGTCTGAACCATGTACACTTAGACCACTACAGCTCTCAGTTCGCCCACAGTTTGATGTTTTCTTTCAGATTCCTCCTCTGCCTAGCTCTCACAGCCTTCAACTACTATTTCTCAGCCTATTTTGCTACTCCTCATACTTTCCCAAGATCTCAGGCAGCCTGACTCGGCTTTCCTAAGGGAAGCACATAGCAACGGCTGATATTTTCAGTTGTCTGTGTTTACAGTGTTGAAGCCCGCTTCCACACTAGCCCCTTCAAGGTACCTCGGCCAAATGTCCTGTTGCCACATACACCCACAGTTTGGGAGGGGGAGGTACAACTGATTGCCAATGGCCCCTAGTTTGTTCCCTTCACCAGTGTATACCCCCCCGGGGAGTTTCCAGTTCTCTTTACTGCCGATGGGGGTGGTCCAACGAGTAACTCGCTTTAATAGACCCCCACTTGCCCTCGCCACTTACCCACACATATATTTGGGAAATGTTTCTCTAAGAGCCTGTTTCACAAAACAACTTCTTGCAATGAGCTGTTATGCGAACATGATTTGACCACATCTTCAAAGCAGGTATTGTTTGTCTGTGCTGGTTATGATGTTAATGCTGTAATGTGACTCTGATCCTGTTGCATATCACTTTCATCCATCAAATCATCTAATCGCCTATGTGCTTTAGGAATGTCCTCTTGGACAACATTTCTGTTGAAAGTGTTTTATGCTGTTGCAAATATATTAAATAAACTGTAGTTTCTATTTTTCTGACATATATATGGGGCCATCACCTACGCCTGTGAACTGCTGATATAGGTCTACTTGGCATCTATGGTTTACAGTCAACAGTGATAGGGCACAGCCCCATGCAAAGGAGTAACCACTTGGTCTTTGCTGTGGGCGTGGGGAACCCCTAAATTTGTATACCCCAAAATATTACCTCAACAACTTGCCCACAGGTTGATGAATTGGAAACGGTGTTAAACCTCAATTTCATGAAGAAATATGTCCCTAAAATAAAGCTCCCCACAACATATCAAAATATAGTCAAATAAGTAACTTCTGACTCAATTATTGAGTTCTAGATCAGGAATAGACATTTTAAAGATTAATTACAAAAAACCAAAAGGTGCGGTACAGGGATAAAAAATGCAAATGCATGAAGTTATTACCATGTAAGACTCTCAGTAAATAGGGCCATACTGAATAATGTGCTAATCCGAAAATTTCTAAATCCCAAGTGAGCAGCAAAATCAGTAAGAAAAATGGCAGCATTCCTAGTAGCAGGCAAGTCTTCTGGCTTACACCCAAAAATGAGCGTTTATATACAGTTTTCTTGCATAAGAATTCATCAAATTCAGCTGAATCCTGATGGCGTGAGCCATAGAATTACATTCTTAGCAAATCAGAACATGGTTCTATAAAATGTCATATTGCCTTAGCCTCCAAGCACTATCATACAACATTAATATAGATTTTGACCACTCTATGCAAAAGCGTTCTGGAGATGGCAGGAAAAACTGGTTACATGATCAACAGTAAACTGTTATGAATGAATGGGTTACAGTGAGCTAGAAGAATGGCCATGGAAAAAGAAATACTATTGTGAGCATGCGGGAAAGATTTCTGTGAGAAAAGGAAGAACAACATCAACGGAAATAAACAAACATAACTCTGCATGACTGTGTGCTGCAAAAATGATAAACAATGAGCATGCAGGAGAATACATCCCCTTTGATCAAGTTGGCGTAAAGGCCTAAATTGAGGCTTAGTAAACATAAGCCAGAAAACACACTTTTACAAGTCATAGCAAATTCATTCTACATGCATTAGCACTATAGCAGTGTGTATATGTGAGAGCGAAAGTAATTCCACATTCTGCACGTTGTTAATAATTCACAAAAACATTAACAGAGCTCACACCGTATTACGAGAGTGCAAAGGAGCTGTTGCACTGAATGTGTGCCAATAAGAGGTAATGCACAGTCAGTAAGCCCCAGATGGTGACTCTTGCAAGGGATGGAGGGGTCCTAAAGGCACTCACTGACATTCCCTGTTGAAGGGTAGAGTCACTCACTGCACTTATGTGCAAGGGGATCTCTGCCTCAACCCATTTGAAGTGCAGGCCGGTTGCCACCTGCACATTGAAAGGTAGACCGACTGCTTCAAACAGTAGGTCCCCCTTTCGCTAATATGCTCACCACCAGGGCAGGCATGAGTTTGCGTCCACACTAGGGGCAGCGCATAAACTCTAATAATGCACACTGTCCCAGTCTGCCCCTAGCACACCCATTTGATGGTGCACGGGGGGACAGAGTATCCTATCTATAATATGGCCCAAAATGTCTGCTTTTTTAAAATAAATTTGGTACACACTAAGGGGCTTATTTATGAGAGCCCTTCGTCACTTTTGCACCACGTAAAGTGGTACATGCATGATGCAGGGTTCAAATTTCAATTTATGAAGCCATGCAAAACCACCATGAGTGGCTTTGAGTGGCCTCATGAATAAGGCCCAGCAACGCTAATTGCTGCGTTCCTTTACTCTGTGCCCGGGAGACGTTCCATGGGCGTTGTGGTGGGTTTTCCCATGCAACACCCATGGAATGTGACGATGCCCCAGATTTACAAAGTGATGTAAATCTGGGTAAGCGCCAAATCCGGAGGCCCCACCAGAGGCGAGGCATAACGAGGAGAAATATGTTTATTTCTCCAAATTGTTTCCTCATTCCATGTGTCCTGCATTCAAACACCTCTTAAGATTGTTTTTGTGCAGGAAAGTGCCCCTTCCCAGGGCAGAGTAACACATCCCAGTATTTTGCATGGCTTCAAAATGCTGATGCAAAACAGGATAGCACACACCCAGCTCATCCTCTCACTATCCAAAGATCTCTCTTCCACAGGTGCATGGTGAACGTAGCAGACTGGATGAAGGACAACTGCCTCAAACTCAACACGGACAAGACAGAAGTCCTCATCTTTGGGAACAACACCTTGCCATTGGAATGACACATAGTGGCCCGTGGGAATCGCCCCCCCCCACCCCAACCGACTACACACACAGCCTTGGCATCATCCTGGATAGCAAGCTATCCATGAAGAATCAAGTCAGCGCAGTCTCATTCGCCTGCTTCCATACCTTTTGCATGCTCTGCAAGATCTTCAGGTGGCTCCCATTAAACACCAGAAGGACCGTCACGCAGGCCCTCATCACCAGCAGACTGGACTATAGAAACACACTGTACGTAGGAATCACCGCACACCTTCTGAAGAGACTTCAAACAATACAAAACTTGGTGGCAAGGCTCTTGCTTTACCTCCGCAGAAGGACCCATGTCACACCCCATCTCAAGAAACGACACTGGTCCCCGAGTCAAAAGAGATGCCACTTCAAGATGCTGACCCACACTTACAAGGCCCTGCACAACAAAGGACCTACATATATATACAAACGCCTGACCTTCCACCAACTGACCAGACACCTCCAATCTGCTTCCATCTCCTTTGCAGACACCCCACAGATCTGCCGAGCCAACAGCGGAGGACACTCCTTCTTGCACCTGGCAGCCAAGGCTTGGAACAACCTGCCCCTGCACCTCAGGCCCACACCATCACTCTAGCAATTCAGAAGAGAACTAAACACCTGGATCTTTGAATATTCAAATCAGCAGCCAACATATCGGGCGTCTCGAGACCCTCACAGGTGAATTGCCGCTGTCTATAAATGTTTGATTGATTGATTTTATATCCCTGAGGCTCAGATCAGGAGTCCAACAGACCAGCCATTGGAGTCACTATGGGGTCCTAGGTTCAAGATGAAGTTGCAGGTCCAGTTCTTCTTCCTCAGGCAAGAGGGCAACAGGTCAGCCCAGCAGGGCAGCAGTTCCTTTAGAGCAGCAGTCCAGCAGAGTGGCAGTCATTGTTGCAGTACAGCAGTACTCCTTTGTGGCAGAGTATCAACAGGTACAGATGTGCACTGAAGCATTGGTGTCTGAGGTCCTACTTTTATAACCTGATACTTTGGTTCTGGGAGGTGGGAGAAACTTCTAGATAGTAGCTTTGAAGTGCATGGAATTTCCTGCCCCCCAGCCTTGGCTCCAAGCTGGCTGAAGTGACAATGCAGGGTTGTTAGGCCCTTTGTGTGAAAGCAGAGCACAGGTCATTCAGTTGTAAGTGGGGCTGTGCTCAGCTACGCCTCCATCTTGCCACTAGATGGCTCAGGCAGGCACAACTAATCCCTCTATTGTGTGAGTCTAACTGTCAGCTACACCCAGTGATGGGACCCAAGACAGGCTACAAGCACAAAAGAGCTAAGGACAGGAAAGTGCAAGTTTCTAAGAGTGGCATTTTCAAAATTGTAATAAAAAAATCTGACTTTACCATTAAAGAGGATTTACCATTACAATTCCATAGACACCAAACATGATACAGCCACCAGCTCCCTATTGGAAATGACAGCTTATTAAATGTAATAAGGAATGCCCAGTGTTGTCCTATGGGAGGGGTAGGCCTCACAGTACTGAAAAATTAATTTAGTTCACTACCAGGGCATGTAAAACTTAAGAGTACATGGCCAACCTTTCAATTTCACAGCTCCATGCCCTATGGGCTACCCAAGGACTACATTAGGGGTGATCTATAAGTAATAAAAGGGGAGTTTAAGGCTTGGCAAGGGGGTTTAAATGCCAAGTAACATGGCAGTTTTAACTGCATTCAGGCTGCAAAGGCAGGCCTGGGACATGCTTTACAGTGCTACTCAAGTGGTTGGTAAAATAGGTGTGGCAGGCCCACTGGTGGCATTTAATTTACAGTCCCTGGGTATATGGTATACCACTCTGCAAGGGACTTATAAGTAAATTAAATATGCCAATTAAGTATAATCCAATTTACTCATGTTTTAGGGAGGGAGCACAAGCACTTACACACTGGTTAGCAGTGGTAAAGTGCACAGAGTTACGAAAGAAGAATGACGAAATGCACACCAATTTTTCCACGTTTTGTCAAAAAGTTCTTTTGTATTCATTTGTAAGCGTGCTGGCCCGGTATCGTGGACTGCCCGTACCACATGTTTGGAATGAATTACTGAAAAAGTGTGGGGCGAAGTGACACCCCACTCCAGACGCACAGCTTTCCTTTGTGTACAACACGTATGCCACAATTATTCCAATTAAGACAAAGTTTTTATTTCAATTTCATCATCGCTTTGTTTGAAGTTTTCCAACATCATCCTGTCACATGAAAGACTCTCTATGCTTCCTTTAATTCCTTAATGCTGTAGACATGCCAATACTGGCCTTATTCTAGAGCACGGTGTGATACATAGGTATTCCTCAAATTATGATTTTCTCACCCAATGCATTTCAGGCCTGTCTGGCCCTTCGTCAGGGGTACTCTGCAATTTTCAAAACATTTCTATTAGGTTACATCATGATAATCCACATTAAGTACATTTAATGACTGAAGTTGAACCCGTTGGTAACGTTATGCCCGCTGAATTAAAAAGTTCATAAATGCCCAGTGCTATATAACAGCCCATTCTGAAATTAACAATGATGAACTGCTATTTTGGAACAACTGACTCTGAAATTAAAAATCATGAACTGCTATTTTGTACAGAACATTAAGAGAATAAAATACAAACAGACATGTTTTCTGTAACGTTAGAAAATGACATCTGTGGGTGGGCGGGGAGTTTAAAGTTTCAAAGTGTAAATGCACAGAGGGTGATCAATACGGAACACAATGGGTGATCAATATGGAATGAGTACCTTAGGTTGATAATCATTTCAGAGAACAAGTAGACGCAGGTGACCACAGGTGAACTTAGAATTCTTCAAGAATTTATATGCGCAAACGTCCATTAAGGCATTTCTAATTTCCAGGTGCAATGTACTATGGGTAGTGTAGTTGGATGGAATAGTCGGTTGCCATTAGATGAATACTAAAGGGTGGGGAATACTAATGGGCGGGGATAAGTTGCAGGTGATTAAAATCGAGTGAGAGAGAGAAGCGATTAGAAGGGTTTAGAACATGAGGTGATTTGGTGTGTGAACACAAGATATAACCGCCATCAGCATGATTAAGGTATGTGTTCGCTTGATAAAGCATATGGAGAGGGACATTTTCATCAGAAGTGGTTATTGACACAGTTGTGAGGGAACTGAGTGATGTGAACTTAAGGGGTGGCGGGAGAAAATATCGGACAATGAAGCACTGGGCATTTATGAACTTTTTAATTCAGCGGGCATAACGTTACCAACGGGTTCAACTTCAGTCATTAAATGTACTTAATGTGGATTATCATGATGTAACCTAATAGAAATGTTTTGAAAATTGCAGAGTACCCCTGACGAAGGGCCAGACAGGCCCGAAATGCATTGGGTGAGAAAATCATAATTTGAGGAATACCTATGTATCACACCGTGCTCCAGAATAAGGATAGTATTGGCATGTCTACATCATTAAGGAATTAAAGGAAGCATAGAGAGTCTTTCATGTGACAGGACGATGTTGGAAAACTTCAAACAAAACGATGATGAAATTGAAATAAAAACTTTGTCTTAATTGGAATAATTGTGGCATACTTGTTGTACACAAAGGAAAGCTGTGCGTCTGGAGTGGGGTGTTACTTCGCCCCACACTTTTTCAGTAAAGTGCACAGAGTCCCAAGGCCAACAAAAACAGATTTAGCAAAATGGAGGAGTAGAGGCATACAGTTTGGTGGTAAACCACCCTAAGGCTAACCGGTCTAACAAGAATATAAAGGATACTCTAATTCCAAAAGTGCTTCAGGGCCATGCAAATGGTGGGAATGCATTATACAGATTAACTTAACATAACCACATCCAAAAATCCTTTTTCTTACCAACACAGCCATCTATCCTGCCACCCCCAACCAGCTGCGCAACCACCCTTGGGCTCACACTTATCTACTCATGCAATCCTCTGTATGTCAAGAGTCAAGTCAAGAGAGAAGAGATTAAACAAAACCATTTAAAATAGGGTCCAAGGGATATATATTTTTTAAAGACCCACACCTGATTTTATCCCCAGCACCAACTGAATGTATAACACACGAAACACAGGGGGTCTAACAGCCAAATTTGAGCGGCTATACTGTCGATACTGAGTCAACAAGATCTCAAAATATCTTTATCGCACACACATAACATATTAATAAAGATAAAGAAGGAAAAAAGGCTAACACTACATGCATAGACGAGACCGGTACATCATCGATTATTCGTAAAATGGCTGATTAATCCACAACAGGCCTCCCCAAGTCTCAGATGGGAGCTTGAGGTACCGACGGAAAGTGCGGGGCCTCTTAGTACCTGAGCAGTGTCCAGGTGAGGTGAGGTCTATTGTCCTACCACAAAGGAATTCACAGTAATCATTGTGAATCGGAGGGTTAATGTCCATGGTTGTTACAGGTTGTACCGTTTCAAACCAGTTTTATTATAATTTGTTTTTGGTGATGGTGGTGAATTCTATATTTCACTATTAGGAGTGCAACTATTATACGAGCAGAGGCCCTGACGAATGCCAAGGGATTAAATACCCGTTAGGCAGAAACATGTTGGCCCTTATGTAGACAGATAATTGTCACTGTCTTCTTTTGCACTGTTCTATTTTTTAATTAGGAGGGGTGTCCAGTCCGTAGAATAAAGTATTTAGAAGGAGGACATTCCATCCTATTTTAAATCACTTTTTTGTTCGTTGCACTATTTCTTCTTACTTTACCATCAAAAGATCAGTCATCATGGACGGTTTGTGTATTTGGTGGACCAAATCCTGATACAACAATAAGGTGCGGAGCTGAGTGTCCCACTGATCAGGGGACCAGCCTCATTTGCACATGGGTTTGGCCAAATGATAGGACTGATCATTGAGTCTAATTTGATGGAAACCCTTTACAATCTGTTGTGGATTAATCAGCCATTTTACGAATAATCGATGATGTACCGGTCTCCTCTATGCATGTAGTGTTAGCCTTTTTTCCTTCTTTATCTTTATTAATACGTTATGTGTGTGCGATAAAGATATTTTGAGATCTTGTTGACTCAGTATCGACAGTGTAGCCTCTCAAATCAAGAGTCAAGTCAACAATTACTTTACTCAGTCTAAATGAAACCATAAAAATGCATAAAACATAATACATACATTGAACAATTATTAAGAACCACGTTACTACTAGAGCCAAGAGAAAATAAATGGCCCTGACAATAATCAGGCTACAACATTAGAGCCTTGGAAGAGCCTAAAATACATAAATACAAATATGTTACCAGTTAAAAATCAATATAACCTAAAACAATCCCCCCATTGTGAACCCCACAGACTAATTATACAGACGGTAATTTTTAATATAAAAAAACACCACAATTGAGCCTGACATATATAGTCTTGGGTAAACATATTACACTTGATTTCTTGACCACTAAATAAACTTATGAAGACTTCCAAAACGAGGTCATGATCAAGACAGTAAAACATGATAAAGCACATTCTGTAAAAAAAACAGTCAACTTCCTCGTAAGAGTGCAAAAAAAAACCCCACTCAAATGGGACCCCCCACAATGTTAAGCGACTTTCTCAGCCTCAACGATGAGGCAAGGAAACAAGCACCAGCATAGGTTGAGTGTACATCAGAAGTATCTGTAAAAACATTAAGGCGGGTCTAACCTAGACAAAATGCAAGGATTTCAACAATGGCAATAGCAAGCAATGGCAAGAGGTGTCATAAAGACTACAAAAGAACACAAAATGCAGGCGATCTGTGGAGAAAAATTATCACAGGTGCAGGGACATAGCTTCGTACTCCACATACCAGATTTAGGGAATGCCAATAACATGTGATACTGATTAAAACCCTGGTGAGGAGGAAGCTATTGGTGAACATTAAAATTTCTAAGCAGATAAAGTTCAGTGGCGGGACCTGTTGCATTCAATGCATGTCTTGGACTTCCCCAACTCAATTGCCTCCATCTCAGTTTTCCCTATAACAAAAAATTGTCCCAGGTCCATGCAATATCAGCTTTTGTTATGGAAGATGGCAACTCAAACAAAGCAGGCCTACCTAGTTTGGTAAAGATATCCCTGATGGGCGTCAGCCATCTAACCAGCCTCCACCCATTGAGCTCCAGGCAATTCTTGACTATCTCTCTACCTAGATGGCTTTCCGATCGCTCCCAGAGAGTGAGCCATCTAATCAAGGAGCGGTGAGTCATAAGATCCGACTGAAATGGCAACCCTAACTCCTCATGAACCATAAAAGCCAAGGTAGAAGCAGGAACCGCTAATAATCACCTACAAAATCCATTTTCAACCACTTGGAGCTCCTTTAAGTTGATATAACCCCAGGCAGCGATGCAATAGGTGGCAACTGAGACTGATTTAGCCTTATAAATCTTAATCAGGACACCAAGTGGCTTGCTACCTATTCTAGTAGAAAAAGAAAAAAGTGCACCTATGGTTTTCGACAGTGCTAATATCTTAGATTTTATCAGAGGATCCCATATAGTCCAGTCATCAAAACCAACCCCCAAATTGGTGTAAATCTGGACCCTAGACCACCTGCTGGTCTGGACATGAAGAGCTCTCAGCTTGGTCTTTTTGGGTGCCAGCACCGTCACCTGTGAATTGCTGTAATTAGTAGAGAGATCTAAGTTGTTCATATATTGCACAAAATCGAGTAATGTCTGGAGACCCAGGGCTGTTCTTGCCAGTAAAACAGTATCATCTGCATATAGCAGTGCAGGGATCTGGTCGGAGCCTATTGTCGGCAATCAACTGGCTTGTCAAGTAACCTGGCCCCAAGGTCGTTTACAAACAGCGTGAACAAAAAAGGAGCCATTATACATCCCACTCTAACTCCACTCTTCAATCTAAAGGAGCAGAGCAAGACCCCTCTGTGTTATATTAAACAACCCCCCTCATGCCTCTATGTAACTCACTGAGAAAACCAACAATAGCTATGTCCAAGCTCATGTTCAGCAAGATCTGCCTCCGTTTGGATCTGTTCACCTTAGCAAAGGCTGAGGAGAAATCCATTTATTCAATGAATAATGATCCTGATTTTGCAGCAGTAAATTTGTTGAGCAGCATGTAAAAATGTAAACGTTGGTCACCGGTGCCCACACCCGGTCGGAAGTCATACTGCAAATAAGATAAAACGGACCCTTCATCTCCCCATGACATAGCCCTTTTGTAGGATCACACTGCCCATTACCTTGACAACCGAGTCTATCAAGGAAAGGGGCCTGTAGCACAGGGAAGATCTCTAAAGCCCTTTTTATAGACAGTAATAATGATAGACTGGGACCATGAATGTTGTAACCCTGTACATATGACCAGATTAAATATTTGAGTTAAAATTGGGCCCACAAGTTAGTTAACATCTTAAACAGGTTGGCTGGGTTCCTGTCGGAGCAAGGGGACTTGTGACTTGTCATGCGTTCGATTGCTAGCACAACCTCCTCCACATAAAATGCTAAACTACACTGTTCTGGCACTGAAGCGATAATTGGGGGCTCATGTGAAGAAACCCCATCCTCAGAACCATAAATACCCTCAAACTGCTCAATCTATTCCTCAGTTGAAATGTGGGAAGAAATGCATGGTCTCCATTGTCATTGAATAGAGGGCGATTAACTATCTCACAGAATTGGCTACTGTCTGCCTTGGTTGAGTCTTCCATCAGGTCGGACCAGGTGTCCTCTCCGAGTTCCCTTTTCATCCCTTCTATCGCTTTCTTCTATGCCCTACGTCTGCTAGATATTAGGCATCGATCTTTGGGCTGGGCTTTAAGTGCAGACAATACCAATGTATGGATGTCCCAGCAATCTTTATTAAACCATCTGGGTTTATTGTTGATAACCATTTTAGGAGGAAGGGACGGTCTGGTTCTAACATTCCCTTGGATCTCATGGGTGTGCACTCAGAAAAGCAGCCTCCTCAAAAGGGTCCCCCAGGCACAAGTCAAATACCTTGCTCTTAGCAACTACTAGGCTCTGCAAGAAATCTTCAGGGATAATTATAGACCATTTTCATTTTATTCCCTGGTCAGTTACTTTACCATCCAACTGGGACGAGGTACTTTGTATGGGGGCTAATACAAACAAGCTACTAACATCGACAAAAATGTAATAGTGATTGCTAAAACCAGTAATACTTACCTCAAAGGAATCAAGCCGATTCCTTAACAGTGCAGTAATAAAAATAAAATCTCATGCATAATTCACTCCATGGTCAATAAAAGTGGAAAAAAACTTACCATCTAAATTTTTAAATGATTTATTCATGACACATTCCAAATTAAACTCCCCCAAAATATTATTCAAGCAGGCTCCCACCCGACTATGCTCAAGATGTAAGGTGTCTTCACTGTACATGTGGTCACATGATGTGAAAGAGCTTGGGCATGGATATTTGTTAAAATCTCCCACTAAAATAAGACCAGCTCTTACATCACCATTATGCTCAATGTCCAATAACTGAGCACAAAGTGCCAAAAGTGTGTCACAAAAAGTGGGGCCATTAGTTGCATTATAAAAATTCAGCAACATAACCACCAATCACTGTCGAGGAAAATGAAATGACATGCACATTAGGGGAAGTTGTGACCAAATGCTCAATGTCGCAATCTAATGATAGAGAGACCAAGGTTAGCAAACCACCTTTGGGGCGTCCCCTCAAAGAGGGCACGGAAGGGTTAAATAAGGACTTGTATACATCTTGGAAAACAGATCCCTCTGTCTCCCGGAGACAGATTATGGCAAAAGTGTTAAGGTATGTGAGCCAACCCGGGTGACATCTTTTACCCTTTACTCTAGCCACATTCCAAGATGCCAATCTGGGGGTGGTAAAAACAGTACTAGTATTCAATGGTGCATGGCTCCCTGTAGTGGCAGTGGGAAAAATTACCTTGTTCCCATCAAAGACACCCAACAGGACTATCATTGGGAATCTCATTGGATCCACATTCGGGGGTACAGTGAATCTCTGACAAGACCCCAGAATTTGACAGCTCAGATGACATCCCATTGGACCCAAAGACTGACCGTTCCATGCTTGGGTTGATGACATCGGTGGAAAAAAGGAGTCAATGCACTGCCTCTCACCCAGGACCTCAAACCTGTTTGTCATTTTTATAGTAAATGTACAGGCCTCAGACTGCCTTATATTCCTGTTATAATGACGTTTGGAACTCACACTAGACCTTGACGATATTGGGGCAACAGCGGGCCAATAAAAGTAGCCCGAAGGTAGGGCCTTAATGGTGGATGTGCTGGCCACCAAGCTAGCAAGGTTCAAAACTGTGGGGACAGCACCCTGGCAGTCAAAATTGATAACATCACAATCCCCAACACAAGTTTTAGGAGAAGGCCCCACCCAGTCGATCCTCCGAGCCATAATCAGCTTATTGGGCAAATTGTGGCCTTCAGTGCCCCGGAGGGACAACCAATGGGTCACTCTGTTCCTTCGGGTTTAATAATCCTCCCTAATACAGTTTATTAATATGGGGGCCCCAGTGAGTACCACAACATAGGGATCCGAGACAGAAGGAAGATTTTGGAAAACATACGAGTGAGGTGGGCCATTATTGCTGTTTACCAAGCCCTCCCCTCCCAATGGGGGCCTCTCATCATTCGTACCTCTTAGACCCTTTGGGAGCGCCGATGCCTCAGAGTCCCTATGAGTACCAGAGCTCGCGATTTGATTGACCGAGGGATCCAGACTGCCAGCTGGGTTAGTAGAAGGTAGTAAGAGGCCGCCTTTAGGGGCAGGATACCGGCTCCCTCTCAATCTTTGAGCCCTCTTGCCCCGACCTTACTGAGACAGAACTCACATTGTTCACAGAATGTCCCACCGGAGACAAATTCGTTTTACAAAACTGTAATAAATTGTTTAAACTAGCCTCAATTGATGATAGTTTACCCAACATTTATCTATGCATTGATCAACCGCAGCCTCAATCATGGTCTGCAGCCTGGGAGCAAACTCGCTAGCATTAATGTTAGTAATGCAGTCACTAGATGGCTTCTGGAAATGACCCATCAGAGGGCCGATGAACCTCTTTGTCCTTTGTTTTGGTCCCTGACCATTCAAACCCCGTTTCTGCCTTTCTTACCTTTTGGTCCTGGGGTACCACAGTCCACATGGTATTTCTGGTCTCATCTATTGCCGCCGATTGATGAACATCTGAAGTCAGGGTCAAAGTGGCCATTGATTCTGATGTGATGGGACCTGCTGCCACAGCCTGGTTCATCGTGTCATGGTCCAACCTGGGAGTCTCAGCAGGTGTAGTTCTAGGGGGTGCAGGTCGAATACCAAGCCTCTCATCACAAGTACTGATGTCATTGTTAATTGCCCCCACTACTCTGTTTAGATAAGAAAGTATTGATGATTTGGAAAATTCATTTGTGGAAGTATTCTTTGAGGTTTCCCCTGATTGTTAATTCCCTGCGTTCCTGGAGATAGTTTTCCGTTTGCTCATCTTACGCACAAATGAGAAAAACAAGACCCAGATAAAATAACTAGAACCCGGGCCCCCAGCTCTTTGTGTGGCAAATGCACACCATCGAAGACACCTCAAAGCAAGTCTTTTTTTTTTTTTTTTTTTTTAAACCTTTATTTACACATCGAATATTCACAGTCATGGGCCTACAACCGCATGGGCCGGCCGCTAATGTAAGACAATAATACAGTAGTCACAAGAGTCGGAGCGAGCCGCACGCATAACGGCTACAGCCGCCCACAACTGAACCTAGTACTACAGAAAGGTTTCTTATTAACTATTTTATAAAGAAAACAACAAAAAGAAACTTATACCAGGCAAAAGAACTCCATGAATAGGGACTTGCTCTCTCATGGGCGGGGGACAACAGCGACAACTCAGCCAATTACACAGATATTCGTGTGAAAAAGGGGGCAGGAGGGGGGCGGGAGAGGAGCGGGCATCAATCCCGCAAAGCGACCAGGAACCTCAAAGTCAAGGGGACATCGTCACGTCTGGTGCGACCACCAAGGGGGGGGCGCAGATATTCCCCCGATAGGAATTCCAGGGACCCCACATCTTACTCCATGCCCTAGGCTTGCCCCTGGCCACGTACACCGTCTTCTCCCGGAACATGCACCAATCCATGTTTTCTTTCCATTTCGCAACTGTGGGGGGCCGGCCGGACCCCCAGAGCTGCGCAATGTCCCTTTTAGCGATCATGTTGCCCAAAGTCACCCAGCGTTCTTGTGCCACATCGCAGTCAGTCGGTTCCCATACATTCAACACACATCGCCGAGCCTCAGGGAGCAGCGCCACACCCGTAACCTCCTCCATCACTGCATGTACACCAGTCCAGAAACGTATCACCTTCGGGCACTCCCACAGAATATGAAGAAAAGTACCAAGCAAGCCACAACCACGCCGACATAGACCATCATCTGTGTAACCCATGTGAAGCAAGCGGGGACCGGTGACATAGACCCTATGTAGTATCTTCAACTGCACAAATCGAAGGCGAGCCGGTATAGCCACCTCCCTCGGTGAGGCTATGGCCGCGACCCAATCCTCATCATCCAACTCTAGGCCATCAGCGACCCAGACCTCTCGCAAATGCGTGAGGAGGTCCGCTCGAGTGTTAATCAGTTTTTTATAGATCAGGGAGATAGTACTATCTGGCAGGTAACCATCAAGCAAACGATCTTCCAACGGGGAGGCTTCGGGGACAGCTGCAGGATTCGGGAAAGCGGAAAGTAGCGCATGGCGCATCTGCGCATAACGAAAGAACTCCCTATCGCTCAGCTTATATTCCGTCTGAAGAGCTTCAAACGATTTAAAAGTGCCCTTCGTCCAAAGATCCCCCACACGACTAATTCCGATCAAATCCCACCTCTCAAAGCCTTTCGAACGCCATAGACCTCCCAACGCATCCGACGCATACAGTGGAGTCGCACGAGACAGACGACCCGTCCATCCCGTAGCAGCGGTGGCGCAATGCCAGGCGCGCGCCGCGTTTTTCGTAGGACCGGTCAATTTAGCACTTCCCTTCGTAGAGTAAAGCGCCCTATTGAAGTCTCTGCCCGGCAACAGTAGCTTATCCATCTCGTACGCAGGGTTCACCGCCGGGCCGTATGTCCCATGATTCACCGCCACCAACTGGGACGCCCAATAATATCGTCTAATATCAGGGAGGGCTATGCCACCATCATACCACGGTAGGGTCAGTTTAGCAAGAGCAATGCGTGGCCTCCCATCCCAAACTAGCTGCCTCTGTAAGCTCTCTACCTCACTAATGTATCGGGCGGGCACCACGTCCAGCGTATTCTGCAATGCATACAAAAAGCGTGGAAGAGACATCATTTTTTTTTTTTTTTTTTTTTTTTTAAAAACCTTTATTTGTGCATATGAAAATAACAAATACGGGCCTACAACCGTCAGGCCGGCCACGATACGGTTAAGCACTGGTACAAACATTACATCCCCTGCGCATCCACGGTCAAGATTAGCAACGAGTCATGAGGTATAAACTGGAGAGATCCTTGACACCAGGGGAAGGAGAAGTGAAGGTTAATTTTAAGGTTTTCAAAATAATTTTATCAGGGAAAAAATCAGTAAAGAATAAGAACCAAGGAGATTCGAGTCCGCAAGATAGCTTCACCACACGGGAGAGCAGCAGCATCATTAAAACGGTCATGGAAGGAAAATCTCAGGCAGTGAGGCGATGCAGCTATATAACAGGATAGTCACATGATTGAATATGCACCCCTCCAGAGCCGCCCCCACTCAATCCACCCCACACCCGGACCCCGAATCGAAACAAGTATAGCGCAGAGACATAAAAGAAAAAGGCCCATAGAACTAAGTAGAAACAGTGAATTACCCCCCCACCCTACACCAATGCGGAGGCTACGGCCTACCCCCCCCCCGGCATAGTGCCTGTCGCCCAATGAACCCGAAATATAGACAAGAGAGAAAGTAGGAATAGAGTAAAGAAAAATAAGAGAACAGAGAGATAAGTGGGGAGGAGCCTACGTTACCCCAGAGCGCCCGAAACCATCGGCCAACTATGGCCGCCACACACTGAGAACCCACTACGCCAAAAGCGGTCGTGGGAAGATAAAGTGTCACAACAATTTAAATGAAGGCGGACAAACCGCGACGAGTGCGCACAACATATGCAAACAGTTCCAGTCCCAGTCCAGCCCATCCGTGAAACCATGTCGATATAAATCAGTTTAGCCCTGGCCCGATCGCGGGCTTAAGATTACACCCGCCCCTACATGAAGGCCCCGCACCCCGTGCAGACAAAGACAATATGGCCGCTTGGGAGAGGATGGTGAAGTAGAGTCACAAAATGGCCGCCGACCATCAATTGAGGTCCCCTTGTGCACCACATAAAGTCCAGACCTGGCATGTAAAGTACAGGAGTTCCACAGAAAAGAAGCAGTAGGCCACCGTGAACGGTTCCTCGAGGACGTCAGGTGTCGCTCTGCTGGATACCCTTGCGGGCACGGTGAGGCAGGCAACAACGAAGCAGGCGGCAATGAACGGGGAGACAAAGTATCCGCAATTGAGCTGGAGAGCGATTGATCCTGGGTGCCGGTAAAGCCAGATGCAGGCACCAGTGTAGCACGATCATAAACAGCCATTGCGTCCCCGCAAGAGGACAAAAGCACTGGCAGACCCACTCCTTGTTGGTGACAAACGGGGCGCTCACGACCCGCAGCCGACAGTATGGAGTCAAACCGCTCACTCAGCGCCTGCAAACCAAGACACATTTGTAGACGAAAGTCCCGCAGGGCAGCCAGCACGGAGCCGCATGTCAGCGGAGGCTGCGCCCCCACATCGGTAGCAATCCGGGACGGCACTATGGAGCTGGTGTCTGGTAGAGGGAGGGCGAAGCGGGCAGCGGGCGAGACCGGAGTAGCATCCCCCAGCCGCGAGCAGGCAATCAACGCCATGTTTTCCCGCAGAACGGTACAGTGGCCAGGGGGGAAGTCGTAGGAAGGAGGCAATTCCCCTCCGGTCTGCGCCGCAACAGGGAAAAGCCAACAGTCACTGCCCTTCCCTCGGGATCTCTTTGCAGCCGACTAGGCAATAGAAAAGGGGGGGCTGCAGCCTCCCACAGCGCGGTCCACAGAACGGGGCAGGAGACCCGCCACACCGGGGCCCACCCTATAGCTCCAGCCCATCAGGTGCGGGGGGCAGGGGGTGTCCGGGCATCCCTCCCCCGGCTCATCCGGCGACAGTCCGTGGTGTGAGGTGAGACCGGGACCGCGGGGCTCAGATTTACGCTAGCGGGTCCGGTAACTGCGGAGCTTCCAGGGAGGCCGGCCAAGGCCACAATAGAGCAGGGGTCCAATGCGGAGAACAAAAGCACCAAGAACTCCGGCGTCATGGCGGGCTAAAACTCCGGGAAGGCAGCGGCGCAGTCAGCACGTCGTCGCACACGTTGCACCTCAAAAATCGGCGAGGATAGTAGTCAGGATGATAATCCGAGGCCAAGGGCCGACGGAGCCGGGCGCTCAAGCGTCTGCTCCGGTCGCCATCTTGGCTCCTCCCCCGAGACATCATTTTGAATAAGGCTGCCCGGCCAAGCGGCGATAGCGGGAGCCTACGCCAGCGAGCTACATCGGCTCGCAGTCGCTGGAGCGGGGGCAACAGATTCAGAGCATAACGGACCGCCGGATCGAGGGACACGTTGATACCCAGATATTTAAATCCAGAATGTGAAATCTGAATCGGACAGCCACGCGGGAGAAGAGGGGGGTCGCCAACCAGCACATAAACACAGGATTTCACCCAATTAATGACAAGCCCCGAATTGCGACCGAAGGAGTTCAGTACATCAAATAGCACTATCAACGATTTCCGCGGGGATGTGAGATAGAGCAAAATATCATCTGCGTAGAGTGATTCGCGATCCTCAAACGTCGGTGTCCACCGAATACCCGTGATGGAGGGCTCCCACCGGAGCCACGCCGCCAGGGGCTCCAACGCAAGAGCAAAGAGAAGCGGGGACAGGGGGCAACCCTGCCGCGTGCCCCTGCCAAGCAAAAAGGGGGCAGAGACTCTACCATTCACCACCACCTGCGCCAGTGGTTCCACTTATAACAACTTCACCCATCCAATGAATCCAGATCCAAAACCAAACCTAGCCAGTGCCGCCCAGAGATATGTCCATTCCAGCGTGTCAAACGCCATCGTGGCGTCCAGTGACGCCAAAATGGCAGGCTCCCGAATAGAGTCAACTCTCGCGAGGACTCCATGGAGGCGCCACAGGTTCAGCGCGGTGTTGCGATGCGGAATAAAACCAGACTGGTCCGGATGTACCAGGTCACCGATGACTTTAATCAGACGATTAGCGAGCACTTTAGCGAGAATCTTAGGTTCAGCGTTTAGGAGTGAGATGGGCCTATAAGACGCACAGCAATCACGCGGCTTGCCCTCTTTATGGAGCACCACAATGGTTGCTAGACGTTGATCACGCGGCAGGGCGCCGGCCTCTCGGGATGCAAGAAACATCTCGCGGAGATGGGGCGCCAACTTATCTGGACGAAGCTTGTAAAGCTCGATCGGAAGGCCGTTAGGGCCGAGAGCCTTTCCTGAACGGACCGAGCGAATCGCCGACGCTATCTCATCGTTTGTAAGCGCCGCGTCCAGCAGTTTTTTATCATTGACCGAAAGGCACGGCAAAGCAATATCTCGCAACAATTGGCAAGAGTCCTCTTCTGGCCTCTCCGAGACCGGAGAGTAGACGTCCCGCAAATGGTCCGCAAAGCAGCCCACAATCTCCCTCGGATCCGTAACACTCACACCATCAGCACGCACAATCACCGGGACCACACGACTCACTCGTTCTTTCCTCTCCAACCATGCAATCAACCTT
This sequence comes from Triturus cristatus, assembly GCF_964204655.1. Lineage (NCBI taxonomy): Eukaryota > Metazoa > Chordata > Amphibia > Caudata > Salamandridae > Triturus > Triturus cristatus. Next base: position 1,584,639,975 of record NC_140590.1, read on the forward strand.
CCAGCCTTGTCACCAACATCATACAAGCGCCCCTGTTGCTCCCTACTAGCGAGCTTAGCGGCATCCGTAACCAACGCCTTGTAATCCGCTTGCTTCAGGCCAAGGGCATGGAGTTTGTCCTGTGTGACCCCCCGCCCAAGATCTTCTTCCAAGTCAGTTATGTCCGACTCCAGGCGTACCACCTCCTCAGTTTTACGCCTCTTAGCATGGGAGATCAAAGATAAGGCCTGCCCACGATGACCACCTTGAAAGCCTCCCACAACGTTACGGCCGAGGAGACCGAACCCTGATTTTCCTCGAAATAGCGGTCCAGAGACTTAACCAAAAGGGCACGAGTCGTGGGGTCATGCAAATACCAGGGATTAATCGGGGCCACCCTCCCCTCTGCCCCCATGGCCACATCTAAGTGGAGCAGGACCGGGGAATGGTCAGAGATGCCCCGGGCCAGATGTCTGACCTCCCCGATCATTTGGGCTTGGGCGGCCGGCATCAGCACATAGTCCAATCTAGGTAAAGAGCCGTGGACGCCAGAGTGAAATGTAAATTGGGCGAGCCCCGGATGCATTGATCTCCAACAGTCCACAAGCCCCATAGTGTCGCTAAAGCCACCCAGCCAAGAGTGCGCCCCGGGGAGGTCTCTGGGAGGGTGCCGATCCTCTCTACCCGACACCACAGAATTGAAGTCACCACCCACCAGCAAGAGGCCCTCCGGGAGCCCAAGCAGCAACCCTCCCAAGTCCGCAAAGGTAGTGGTTTGCAACCCCGGGGGAACATAAACTGAAACCAAACACCAAGTCTGTCCTTCCCACCGGCCCACCAACACCACGTAGCGCCCCAGGTCATCATGTATTACCTCATCAATTTCCAGCGGGAGAGAGGATCGAATCAGAATGCCCACCCCTCTGGAGCCGGTTGTAAAACCAGAGTGGGCCACCAAACGGTAGCCCTTTCTATTCATAGCATGGCATGAGTGTCCCACCAAATGCGTCTCCTGCAACAGAACCACATCAGGAGAGTGACGTTTCAAATATTGTAGCACCACCCCTCGCTTCAATCGGTCCCCCAAACCATTTACATTCCATGTTTAAATGCGCAATCCCCTACCCCCCATCCCCGCAGCAACGGACACCCCACCCACGATGAGAGCTAAAAACAGCACGCTGATTGCCCGGTACAAAACGAACACCACACAAAAACAACACCCCTACCACCACACCCCCAACTCCCGCTACAAACCCCCCCACCCTGCACCCCTGCACAAGACCATTAAGCCACCCCAACTCGCAGTGTGCCTGTCGCCCCCCCATGAACCTACTCTACGGAAAGAAAGAAGAAAACCCCTCCCGAGGAGGAAGAGTCTCACCAGATACCCCGCAGCCTCCCAATGATGAAGGAAGGGTAATGCAGTCCTAGAAAAGAAAAACCAGTACATCAAACTCAAGTCGGGGGTGAGCCCAAAATTGTCAAGGAACCACAAGTCATTCGTTCACCCTTGGTCTGCTGATCCACCACCCACATCCGCAGCTCGTTCCTCCCCGCCGTGCCGACGGTGCAAGGTGTCAAGCCAGTCCTCAACCGCCTCGGGCCGGTCGAAAAAATGAGTCCGTTCTTCCATTTCAATGCGTAACTTGGACGGGAAAAGCATAGAGTACTTCAAGCCCATGTCCCTCAGCCGCCGCTTGACAGTCATGAAGCCCATACGCTGTTTTTGCACCGATTGTGTAAAGTCAGGATAGAAACTGATATCCGCATTGTCATATTTCGTCGGGCCATGCACACGGGAGGCCTGCAGGATTGCGTCACGGTCCCTGAAGTTGAATATCCTGGCAATGATAGGTCGCGGTGGGGCCCCAGGCCTCGGCCGGCCCCCCGGGACTCTGTGTGCCCGCTCCACCGTGAAGAATTTGCTGAGGCCTTTCGGCGCTAATTTGGTCAGGATCAGATCTTCCACAAAGAGATCGACCGGCACATCCTCCGACCGCTCCGGCACACCGATAATGCGTACGTTATTCCGCCGGGCCCTGCTTTCAAAATCCTCCAGTCTCTTGGCAGAGAGGTCACTGAGGGCCCGCAAACTACGGATCTCCGTCTGCAGTTCCGAGACATCCGTCTTGAAGCCAGATGACGTAAGATCGAGTGATTTGACCTTCTCACTAGTTTTCGACAGATCAGCCTTAAGTAAGTTGATATCGATCAACACGGTGTCCAGCTTGTGGGCCAGCGAGTCGAATTGCTGGCCGACCGAGGCCTTCATGGCGTCGATGGCACCCATGACGTCTTGTAGTGTCAATTCCGTCGAGGGTGACGGGCCCTCCTTGGCTGTATCTGAAAGTCCACTCGATCCGGGAGATCCCTTCTGCTGGGCATAGCGGTCCATGTTGTTCGCTTGCACGTAGCTACCCCTCCCGGGAGCTCTAGACTTGTGCTTGTCGCCGTCCAGCCGGGTCGTCATCACTCAGCAGGGAGGGCAGATCCAGTACACTTGGTAGACGCAGCACTCACCCTGGGGAGTCCACCTGACTGATGGGCAGCCCCCGTGTCAATGCCACTCGACCGCTACAGTTCGGTCCAAACTCCGGGCGACTGTGAACGCCTGCCACCAGACTCGTAGAGGAAAGTCGAAAACGAAAGTGAAACCAGGGGGGGGATGCCAGCCCAAGACCCTAGTGCCGTTGTTGTTCAATTGGAGCTCGGGGACAGTGCCAACCCAAGTCCGGGGTGGCGCCACGGAGTAGGCCTCTTTCTGGAGCAGAGGATAAGTCGAGTTCCCAAAGTCCGATTTAAGTCCCGAAAACGGGAATCACCTCCGCTTCGGTTCACCAGTAATATTCCTTCAGAATAACAGGATTATAGCCAGGATAGACGTGGGAGGCCGCGAGGGTCCCGGGAGCCCTGTGCCTACGTGTCCATCTTGGTTGCGCGCTAGGCTCCTCCTCCCTCAAAGCAAGTCTTAAACATAAAGTCATCCAGACTGATTAGAAGATCTTATCAAACAACAAAGCACTGAGACCAGTCTGTGAGTCCAAGAGGGGGTGCCTAGCCTCTGCCACCCGCTGATGGGCGCAGAGGGGCCTGCCCTTGGCCCGGGTTTTACCCTGGCACACCTGTGCAACGTGAAAGGCGCGTTGTAGCGCTTGAGGGTCCCCCAGGTGTGGGTGGGCAACGTTACAATGCTCCTCCTCCTGCCCTGATGCTGCCTGGGACACGCAGTCTCTCAGGCATGCAACACAAAAGATGATGGGCGGACTGCTGAACGTTGTCAAACATTAACCCTTAGTCACAGATCTGAGTTTAATCATCGCTATTTTGCTCGCCACGCCATTCCAGTTTGGACTCAGCCATAGGCAAATCAGCCTTGACCCTGCTTCAGCACTGCATCCATCCTTTTATTTTGGGGTGTTGTAATCTCTCCGGGATGCCTGGATGTGGCTCCCACGCCCCGGGGTATGAAAGGCGCGTTTGTAGCGCTTGAGGACCCCGCCCATGCAGGTGATCAACGTTGCAGGGCTCCTCCTCCTGCCCTGATGCCACCTGGGACAGGTAGTCCCTCAGGAAAGCGTGGATGCTGTTCCCTCTGTATATCATTCTTTCCACACATCCACCCATCTAGGTCCAGCTACCCAACTGTATCCATCCATCCATGCTAATACAGACATCATAGATCTCACCCTTGCATATGCCCAAGCATTCATTCTTCCTTACCCACCTACACTTGCATCCATCCAGCTCCATACCCATCCACCTACTCAGCCTTCTGCGATCATATCCACCCATAGCCACCCACCCCTCATTCCACTCCTGATGCACTCACACAGCTATTAACCCATCCAACACGCAATTGTGACCGGATTTCTTCGCAAGTCTGTTGTCTATATGCATGTGGGTTGCCTGGCTGTATGTGTGTCTGTATATTTATGTCTGCATGTGTGCCTTTGTGTACTGTCTGTGCATAGGGATGCCCGTGCGTGTGTTATCTGTTTATCCATGCATATGCCCCACAGCAAATGTCTACTACAAAACCAACAAACCATATATAGGCATAAAATAAGCTAGGCCTATTGGCTTTGCCAGTGCTCGTTCTCTTCCCTTTCAACCCCAGCCTGTGAAACGGACTTTCTCTTCTTGGAACAGGTATAACACAGGCCACGGTGAAGGGAGAGCTCCCGTGGAGTGTTCTTGTTGCTTAGAGATGTGTATTGTTTTGTGTTAGAAATCCAGTGAAGTAAATCATTTCTCTGATGGCGACTTAATGTACTTGGCTGTTTACATTGTCCTCTCAGTGCATTGCACGTTTACTGCAGCTCATGTTTACAATTCATAAACCTTCCTTAAAGGCAGGCAGATCGCCTCCCTAAAACCCACATCTCAAAACAAATGTATGCTTTCCGCACATCTTCGAATGATTGGAAGCTGGTTTGCAGTTTTTTTAGTTATGCGTTTATGCTGCCCTGGCAACTATCTTTCCATTTTATTTTGTTTGAGTTGAGAATCAGGCCTGCAGACTTTGCAGACCGAGTGTGTCACACACGTGATGAACAGTTACTGCCTTTTATTGGTTTCCCACTAACCTTCTAACCAGAAATAGTAACTGTTACCGTAAAAGGGCATCAGACGGACCGATGTTAGCATATATAGCCCTAAAGCCGTTCTCCACAGGCCTGGCCTCGCGGTGATCTTTTGTCATTCCTGATGCCACAGCTTCTGTTCTGCATGTTGTTTGCAGCAGCACATCTGGAACTTAAGAGCGGGCTTGGTCTGACATATTTCCTTTTTTGCAAGATCAGATTTCACTGAAGGTCTTGCATACGTTGATCCGTCAAACGAAGCGAATACCTGTATAGCAAGCGGCGACAGTGCATGGATTTTAAACTCACTAGATGAAAGTAAATTTGACACCCCCAACAAACTCTGGTGCTTTTTTACACGGAGTTAACGCCAACAGAGCGTCACTTTTTCCGACATTCTGGTGGCGTTAACTCCTTCGCCTTATTTACAAGGCCGCGTTAACCCCTTGCATGCTTCTGACGGAACCACTCCGTCATGAGCCACGGGCGCCGTGTGCTCATGACGGAGTGGTTCCGTCATGCTGCGGCCGTTGGCGGCCGCTCCGCCCACGCGGCGCTGATTCCCCGCCTGTGCGGGCGATTAGCGCAAGTGGGTGGAGTCATGACGGAACCACGCCGTCATGAGCACAGCTCGCCCGTGACTCATGACGGCGTGGTTCCGTCATGAGCATAGTGGCGCCGCAAACCCCCCAAACCCTCCCAGTGCTGCGGCGGAATTCGCGCCGCAGCGAAGGGGTTAATCCATATTAAGGGTAAATAATGCCCCTATTCACGCAGCACTTAGCGTGAAAGGGGCGTGCTATGGGTGTTGCAGTGGGTGTTCTGCCGCAACACCCATTGCTTTTTGACGCTGCCCCATATTTACAAGGTGTGGGGCAGCACCAAAAATACTGCCAGGGAATATCTGATCTTAAGCAGGTGATACGAGGAGAAATGTTTTATTTCTCCTCATATTTTGCTCTTTCAACGTGTGCTACATTCTGCAGCACACATAGAAGGAGCAAATCACCTTTAATGATTGTTTATGTGCAGGAAGTCGTCCCTTCCCGCACATAAACAATTGCACCTGCAGCACAGGCACCCTAGCAAAACGGCGGTAGGATGCCTGCGCTGGTGCTAGGCAGGTTTTTTAGCTCCAGCGTGAGGGTTAACGCGGGGTGCGGTGCATTCTTGTAAATACAGCACATTCCTGCATTTCGTAGTGCGGCGTTACCAATTTTGAAGTAACACCACACTCTGACATTTTATTGTCTCTTTCAAACCATGTTCTCTTATGTGGCAGGATCTATCTGTAACCACTATATTCAGAAAAAAATACTATGGTCCACATTTAGAGTTAGGCAAAAGGATACTTGTTCAAAGTTGCCAGATATACATTCTGCCATATTACTAGTGCTATATGTTATAATGCACTTGTAATATAGCGGATGCCATATCTGCACCATTTGTGATGGCATAACTCATCTGCCAAACTCTAAATAAGGCATCATGTCAGGTGAAATATGTAGTAATGGCAAAGAGACCGAGAGATGCCATCTGAGGCTTGATAGCACTGGCGACACCACACAACTCGTCACACAGCCAATCCACAGCATTGAAGTTATCTGTGACATAGTCTTTGCATACAGGTCGAGCATCTACCACAGCACTGACCATGCTTCCATCGCCATCAACACAATCTACATAACTCCCACCCTCCAAGAATAACTCAAGATCAAAAATACACTAAGCAGCTCATTCAAATGTCCGCCCAGACACCCTCTATAATGAGCTGAGCGCGTCGGGCAGCTCAATGGACCTCAGCATCAGCATCAACATTCTCCAGCAGCACGTCAATAGCATCCTCCAGGTGAAACAGACACTCACACACCTAGCTGAAACCCCACTCACAGAAGTAAGGGCATCATCATTGTGGCACAACCAGGAACTCAACTATCACAGATGTTCTCTTAAACAACAGGAAAAGAAATAGAGATTCACCCGACTGCCAGACAATCTGTCATTCTTGAACCAACTACAGACCACCTGCAGGCAGGTCATAAAAAGGTCAAGCACTAACTTGGGTATGGAAATCATCAGGGACACTCCCAACAAAACCAGGATTCTATTCAATTCTGTCCGGCAAATCAGGAAACCCAAAGTTGCACCCATGCTCATCCATTCTGTGAAGATCATTACTATTGACATCTTCAAAAACAAGAGATACAGAATCCATCCTTGCTCCAGACATCTTCACACCAACCCCACCATGTCATGCACAGTGGACCCGACTGCCCTACATCACTTCCTGAAAATAATAACATCATGCCCTCATCCATTGAGAAGAAAATATCCTAGAACGCAGTCACAACACTATTTTACATTGTCCATCTTTCACTTCTGCAGGTCTCTTTTCCAGATGCTCAAAGATTCAGACAGATCCTGGCCCGCCTCAAACATAGAATAGACTCAAATTATCTGGCAATCTATCAACCAATCACACATCTTAAAGAAGGTTGTTGCTTAGAAGCTGCAAGACAAGATCATATTGGCATCCCACCGCCAGGCTATCAGTCTGGATTCAGAAGAGGACATTAGCTATCCAAGTTATTGAGGAATGCCCTCCCGATCACAAATACTAGTGACCTCTGCTTTCTCACTGTGCTTGACATCACTGCTGCCTTTGACACCATGGACCACAATGTCAGCGAGACATCCTGCCTGACTGAATGGGCTTTGATGGCATCGTCAAACAGTGGATTTAATTTCAGCAGGTAAACAGAGTTAAGCTCGCCCAAAGGCACTCCTCTAGGTTTGTGCTTTTCCTGGTAATCTTGGACATACCCAAAGGCTACATTCTCTTAACAGTGATCTTCAAACTATATATGCATCCCTTGGGAGACCTTCTGGACAACAAAGAAATCACCACCAGTATGCATATGATACTCCGCTCTAACGAGGGTAAAAATCACCCGAAATATTGACTGACGATCTGTCTGGCCACTACCCAAGCATGAATATCCAAGCACTATTTTAAACCAAACCTGACGGAAACAGAATTTGGGCTCATCACAAATATCAGCAAAGAATCTAAGGTCCTTGATGCAATGAATGCAGAAGGCTTTGTACCATGACTCAGTGAAAGTCCATGGCCTTTCATATTTACACAGTGCTTGGCTTCAAACGTCACATTGCATGGAAGACCAGGACCTCCTGTTATCAGAAGGCCCAGCACTGCAGAAACAGGCAAGTCACCCCAGAACACTACTTCAGAATGGACAAACAAATAATCATAATTTCATCACTACAACAGTAATGCCATAATTACAGGCATTCAAAACAACTATCTGGGGCCGTATTATGGATATAGCACTTTCCTTGTGTGCTCCACGGCGCACCTTTCAAAAGGCGTGCTGGGTGCAAACAAGGGAAATGTGCCATAATAGTATGAATGTGCGGCCCCCAGGGCAGGCGCAAACGCTTGCTTCCCTGAGGGCAGCGCATTTAAGGGAAATATGGAGCGGCTGCTTAAAAGCTGCTCTGTTTCACTTTCCAGGTGGCAACCTGCCAGCACTTTTAAGGGGGATCAGAGATCACCTTGCAGGCGGGTGCAGTGAGTGACTGCACCCACCTGCAGACGAATGTCTGGGGGGTCCATAGGACACCCTTACTCCTCCCAAGAGGGCTGCCTTTAGGTGGTGCACTGAAAGTGCACCACCTTTTTGTGGTGCACTTTCAGTGCACCTCTTAAAGGCATGTTTGCCTCCGTGCCCACGTCTGTAATGCGGCGCAAGCGCAGAGGCAAAGCAGTTCCCTCATTTGCATGGGACCACATCCCCATGCACATGAGGGAATGCCTTCTCATGATAGTGCTGGCACAACATGTGTGCCAGCACTATCTCTATTACAGAAGGGGACGCACAAGCATCTGCAGCCCCTTCTGTAATACCATTGTGCCCTGGGGGCTCTCAAAGCGGGCGCAAACACCCGGTGCGTCCCAGGGGCACAATGTAAAATACTGTCCCTGATATCCCTGAAAAACATTGTCCATTCAGTGGCACAACACACTGTGGCAGAATTATTGTAATTGACAAATGACAAGAACCTAGACAGGACACCATCAGACTGCAGAGCACGTGTAAAAAAGACAAAAAAAGCACAATGCAGCAGACCTTTTCCCTCTATGCACCCAGGATCTGGCACAACATTCCTGTATCCATCTCCATTTCATAAATCCCATTTATGTTTACCTCTGCATTGTGATGACTGGCTGAGATTCATTTAAGCATTTCAGCCATCACTTTTTTGTTTTCCTCAACTTTGGAGGTCCTGGCTGAGATTAATTTAACTATTCCACTCATCACTTTTTTGTTTTTTCGGATTCAGGGTTGACTAATGTTTGGTAGACATATAGATCATATAGATCATATAGACCTGCTCATGGATCTTCCTGTCCTCCAATTGAATACTAGCATTTCCACAAGAAACATGTGAAATGTTTTCAACAGAGCAAACCGAAATAAAAATAAGGGGCACTCAAAGCATGACTTTGTTTTAGGAGGATGTATCTTTATGTGCTCAGTAGAAAAATCCATCTTGGTGCAGAATGTCCTTAACATTTCCATCTGTCTAGACTCCATTAGAATTTTTTGTCATCCTCACAGACCAAGAGAGCATTTTATCTTTCCATTCTTTGTGCAGGATTAGCTAGGCTGCTGAGCTTAATTCAAACACATAGGAACAGAAAGCAAGGCACACTGAAAGAAAAATATGTCAGAATAAAGAACACAGACTGAGAGGTTTGCCGGGATGTTTCCTTTGTGTAAATATATGTGAAAGACTTCCTGATATCACTTCATAGAGGGACTGTGAACAAGCTGGCATGTTAGAGATCCTTGGCACTCGACAAAACAACTTCTAGTTCGGCTTTCCTAAAAGAGCTGCAATTTTCAGCCAGCCTTGCAATCAGCAAGACTTGCTGCCCTTTGTTGCTTTACAGTGGTAGTAATAGGTTTTCACAAGGTACCAATTCATTCATGACAAAAACTTGCCTTGCCGTAACAATATGTTTGAAGCAGTGGCGTCCGCTGGGACTGGGAGAGGGGGGACGGGGGATTAGGGAAACAGTATTAATAAAAAATAAAAAAAACGTACCTGTTCTGCCACCGACGCTGCCGGCAGCCTCAGTGCCCCTCTTCTCTCCTGATGGTGTCCCAACAGTCCCTGGAACACCAGCACAGGCACCTCACCCAATACTGGCACTGCTTTGAATAGCATGAGAGCAGCACCACAATTGGTCTGAGCAGCTTGGTTTGCTGCTCAAACAGTGTGGGAGTCTGTGCTGTTTCTCCAACCCAGCTGTGCAACACGGCCGGCCAAACCAGCATGTGCTCTTACAATGCGAACTACTCCACCCCTGCTGGCGTAATGGCCCTGCCCTGCCCAGAGTTGTCTGGCTGTAGCAGGTAAAGAAAAAGAAAATGATAATAAATTGGTTTTATTATCATTTTATTTTTCCGTTTCCCTCAGCAGGAAGGGCCATGCTCCTCTGCCATAGTGGAGGAGCCGCCGCTGGTTTGAAGTCAATATTGTGGAGGCGATTCAAGTGTAGGTCGATATTCAATCATCGATAATATCATGAGACGCACCTGGCACTCCATGTGGAAAATACTAGGAATGAGATAGTGAGTTTATCTAACCTAGGGACTCTGTCAGGGAAGGGGTAAGAAGAAAGTAATCCTTCACTGAAATTAGCAATTGGATGGTTTGGTTCTGAGAGTTACAATTTGCCCCATCGTGGCCAATTGTATGGGAGGGAGATCTTGCAACCTACTGACCAAATCCATGTGAAAATGTATGTGGTTTTTTCTCCAGTTCTCACGTTCCCTATCTTACTTGGCTTCCAAACTGTGGACCTTTTTCCAGGCTCATTAATGTCAGAAATGATTGTCTCCCTTGTTCCGATTGTCATGAATCTCTTTGGCTCCACAATTTCAACTTTTAAAATAAGGTGTGGGATGTTTACGATTTTGTGATGTTGTCGGTTGGGATGTTTGCATGACTTGGTTTGGTAGTGGTAGGATGTGCTGTATTTTTTATGTGACTGCATTAAGCTTGATATATTGGGGTATCTTATGTAGGCCTCCAGGTGTGTCATAAACCATACAGTGTCACATGTGATGATGGGTGGTGCAAGGTGTCTTGAAAAGGCAGTTTGTGGGGTGGTGAGGTTTACTGTGATGTGTTGATGAAAAGTATTATTTTGCGTGACACAAATGTGATTGTGATGTGTAATTGTTTGGTGAGTTTTGTTGAGCTCTTATACGATGCAGAATAGTGTGTTAGTGACTGATGTGAGGTTAGAAGATGCGATCTTGAACGATATGGTACAATGGGGTGACCAATATCACTGTGTAACTGGCAAACAATCTCTACATTTCTGGTAGCTCTTGGCACACCTGCAGCCAGGATTCCATCAGTCTGGAGATGAAGAAGTATTAAAAAGAAAAAAAGAGGCAACAGACCTTCTCCATCTATGCACCCATTGTCTGGAACACCACCTTCGTATCCATTCGGACTGCCCAACCCTGCTCCAATTAGGAAAAGAGCTGAAGACACACCTCTTTATAGAACACTGGGGATTTCCTTTAACCTTTGGCAGACAGCCCACCGCCCACTAAAGGAGCAGAGGTAATAACTTCTGCTGCCCTGGTGCACTGCCACCCACCATAATGAAAAATCTCTGTTAGTTTGTTTCTGAAAACCTTAGAAATAATGACCCTGGCACACTGAGAGTTTCTCCCTGGGTGTGGGGTTAATTTTTATTTTTTCTGTTTGAGACAGCCTGGCTTTCTCTGGTAGTTCTGAACAGAAGAAAAGACATTAGTCCAGCTGATCGAAATATGGCATACGATCTGATGTACCTAAACCTAAGGCCCCAAGTACATCGGGCCATTTTTGTAAGCTTTCTAGCAGCACACTGTAGAAAACGTGATGGTCTTCCCAATTCTAAACTGCGCAGGTGGGCCATCAGTTTGGTGGGCAGTGTACTGTGTTACATTTGTATCAAATCATATGTTATGTTATGCGGTTTGAAAAGCACATAGCTGCCCCAACAATGGGGCTTCCCAGCGCTGGACCCAGAAGACAAACGAGCTGCCACTGCTGCCATCATGGAAAGCAAGACGGAGGTTAAGTGGAGAAAAGCCATGTCTTAAGAGATTTTCTAAAAGGCAGGCGATTCTGGATGTCCCTGATGTAGAGAGGAAGTACATTCCAGAAAAAAGTGGCCAGGGCACAAAAAGAGCGACTGCCAGAATGACCCCTCTGGACTTGGGGAATAATGGCCAGGTTAAGGTCAGCAGAGCGCAGAGGCTGCAAGGGCATATCATACCATATCATAATTGCACCAAAGACCCAAGGGCATCAGTGTGCTGCAGTAATTTGGAAATACTAGCCAATCATTCAAATAGATGGACCTTTAAGAATCTCATTAACTGGAGAAGTTGTTCAATTTGTCTACTGCTGTGTGAGAGTGAGTTCAGCAAGGACCATGCAATGGATTCCAATGACTTCCCTCTTACCTCGGTATTTTAAGGTGGAAACAGAAGCTGATTCCAAACACATCTAAGGCCTCCTGAAGGGCACTAGCTAGTAAATATTTTTGCGGTGTAAACATGAGGTATTACCATTTAAGGATTTAGGCATCCAGCTAAGTGTTTTGAACTTAACTGTGAAGCAACTGGCAGCCAGACAAGGATTCTAGGGCCTCAAAGGTAAGTGAGATGTTGGAGGGATGAAATACCACTCTCACTGCCTAGTTTTGCAGAACCTTCAGCTTTTAATATTGTTTGTGGAGGTGCTAACAGATCATTGCCTTAACTAATTTTTAGAGCCCATAATTGCTCTTGAAATAGTAACCCAGTTCTCATGCAAAAGCGGGTGTATTTTTTGTTGGAGCTTCAAGTGAGCATTTGTAGAACAAATTATGTGTTTGACTTGTCCATTCATTGTTATCCGTTCATCACAAATATTCTTAGGGATTTTACCTTTTTATTCATTTCCACTTTGGAGGAACATACACTGCTTTTGTGGTGTTTCAGCCAATGTTCAGTACAATTCAACAAAAATTCAGTCTTTGTTGCATTGAGGGCTAACCAGCTTGCAGTCATCCATGATTAAATAGCCAGGCAAAATTTAGTCAATATCAAGTCAAAGTGGGTTACTTGATTAGTTGTTTTACTGGATCTGTTCTAACTTGGACATCTCCTTTGGTAACAAGTTTGGATTCTAGTTTGTAATCTAATGATACTGTCATATTACCACATACGAAGATGTTTGTATATCTAGACTTCGATTATTTTGCTAAGGAAGTATTGTCTGATATTCTACAAGGTGAAATGGATGTATTGATTTATGTGGCTTATTTTTGTCATTTGGCAGCTTTAACTGTCTGGGCTGAAAGGAATCAGACGACCTTTCTTTCTAAGTGGGTTGAAAGAAGAAATCAAGGACAAATTAATTAGTTTGCAGTGTCTTAGTTAATTTTCTGAACTTAGTGAAGGGAGTCCAAAAAATGTATTTCTAATTTCTCTAGAGTCTCTTATTTGGGTTGATCAGATATTTGAGTGGATCCATTGCCTCAAGAAGAGCCTATGCAAGTAAGACCTGTAGGGGTACTTTGACTGAAAGTGAATAAGAGCACTACTGGTCTGTGTTTATATTGTGGTGAAGCTGCACAGATGATTTGGGTCGCTCTTAAACAGTCTCTGAAGGAATGTCGTATGAACCCAATCCTCTATCAAGAAGATGACAGGAGTGTATTGGTCCTCATATTTGATCTTCTGTGAATAACGCTGAAAATCATTTGTTCCTTCTATTGATTGTTATGAGAACAGAAGTCGGAAGGGCTATTAACCCATTGCGTGCTCATGACGAGCTGAGCTGAGCTGAGCTCGTAATAACGGCCTTGGCCCGCCCACGCGCGATTAATTCCCTGCCTGAACGGGAGAATTAATCAGTGGGCGGGGTCGTGACGAGCTCAGCTCGTCATGAGCACAGCTCCACTGTGAGTCATGACGAGCTGAGCTCGTCACGAGCAGGAGCGCCTGCCCCCCCGCACCGTGGGGGAATTACCCCCACAGGGAAGGGGTCAATAAGTCTGTATTGTTGCATAGTGATGCATGTGGAATGTTCTTAGAAGAAGTTTGCCACACTTAAAATAACATTCCTAAGACAGTTAAGAAGGCTCCTGAAGTGATTAGAACTGTTGATTGTTCGCCGCTAACTTCAAGTCTGGTTTGAGAGGCCTCTTCTTCTATAGATGTTTCATTTAGGGATAATACAGAAGTGTTATCTTTTGACATTGTTGCCTCTGCTGTAGTTTTTGGAATTCCTTGGTTGAAAAGGCCAACTCCATACGTCAATTGGTCTTATCAAACAAAATCTTTGTCAACACAGTGTTGTCATGATCATTGTTCTGTGTCAGGAAGCTATTGTCCACCCAGTGAGGAGAAAAGGGCTCCATATCAAATTTGTTAATGGCCAGCCTTTAGTACTATAGCATTTTCTCCAGTTTTTACTAAGCCTAAAGTTTGTTTACTTCCTCCTCATATGTAATATGATTGAACTAGACCAATCAACCTTGACAGTATAGTTCCTTTGGGCATATCTATTTTTTAACTGTCAAAAAGGAGATACTAAATGCTTATTTGCAGTAGAAGTTGCAAAATGAGTTAATTGTATCTTCTTTATAATCTACTGTGGCATCTTTATCTTCGTACCCAAGAAAGATCAAGTTCTCTGACCTTGTATTCATTATAGAGGCTAAAATCCGGGTACGATCAAGGATAGATATCCTTTGCCACTTAAAAAGGTCATTTTGGAGCCATTTCATGGAACACAAGTCTTTTCTAAACTTGATCTACGGGGCTCTATCTATTAGAAATAAAGGAAAGTGACTTGTGGAAAATGGCTTATGAATATTGAATATTGTGTAATGTCATTTGGGTTGTTCAATGCTCCTTTCGATTTTCAGCGCTCTATTGAATTAATTATTCTCTGTTTTCTTAAATTAGTTTTTATAGCTGTTCTTAAACAACATTCTAGTGTTAAGGACTAGACAAGACAAGAACATGTGGATATGGGGTTATCATGATTCCAGCAACATCATTTATCTTGCGAACCTGAGAAGTGTGAGTTGGAGAAGGATTGGAAGGAAATTTGTCTTTTCTGCAGAGTCAGACCGCAGACTGGGCGTGAAGCCATTTTAACCTGGCAAAATAAACATTTTGCCAAGCCTAAACCTTCCTTTTTAATGCCTATAAGCCCCTTGACATGATGGGACATTATGTGAGGTCTGTGCGCAGCTCCTTCCTGAGGTTCAAAGGATGCCTATCCAGTCCCTGGCAGATGAACTCACACCTAGGCCTGCCTCCCTTTTGCCTCGCTAGTCAGGCTTGCTCTAATCCCAGTAGGAGAGGAGGAACTGACCAGAACTGGTTTTGGGGGTGAACAAAGGCTTGCCCTACACCACCAGACTGACACTGGGCATAAATATGGACCCCACAGACCTCTCCTCTGAACACTCCTTGAGCTGTGCAGAATCAGAAGAAGAACTGCCTTACTGTCTGAATCCTGAAGGTCGACTGGACCTGTTTTCTTTGAACCAAGAACCCCAGAAGTCGACTGACCTGTTTGAACTACAGGGACACAACAGGCTTCAAGAGGCCTGTTCCTGCTTTCCGGCTGACCAATCCAAACTGGACCTTACAGGGTCCCTTCTGCTGTCCTCTGTGGGAGTGAGTCCTGACCCCCAAGTACTGTACCCAAGTTCCTTGACCATTGTTTCTGGTCAAAGTGTACTACTCTCTGCCTAAGTGCATGGTTCATCAGATACAACTCCGAGCATCGGTGGCAACAACATTTGTTGACGCCCTCACCGGATTCCACGCTGAGCAGCACCTGTTTGGCAGCCTCACCAAACAGGATGCCTAGCAGCACCTGAGTGACTCCTACTACTTTCGTTTAAGACTTCACCAGGTCCGACACGATCACTTTTTCTTAATTAAAGTTTCTGAGTCAGAAGGTAAACTTTACAACAGAATGAACTTGGTCCCTGCAAACGACTGGGAAGCCATCGAAGTCAGCCATAACTTTTGATTTTGAGTCTGGCTAGCACAACCAGGTACCCATGGTTGGCGCTTTGTGGTGCTATTTTTATTCAACTTTAAAGATTAATATCTGCGGTTCTACGCATTGGAGTTTTGTCATTTTCATGTCATTACATTCACTAAAATATTGTCTATTTTTCTAGATTGGCTGGGATATTTCTTGTGTTGTGTTTTTACTTTAATACTGTTAGAGTACTGCATAAATGCTTTACACATTACTTGAGTTAAGTTAAAGCCTGTTTGCTTTGTGCCATAGCTACCTGAGGTTGAGCTTAGGTTAATTTAAGGACTTTAGTGGCACACCCTGATAAGTATTGTGATTATTATTATTCGAAGTGGTTCCTCACCCCCTTTAACTAATATACCTGGAAGAAGCTCAGTATCTTCTGTGCAGATTGAATGCTTTCACAATTTCAATGGCTCTCAAGAAGGTCTCAACTATTATGGCTTTGCCCTCACCTACTAATGCTGAAACTCCAAGTTACGTTGGATTTGCAAAATGTTATGGTAAATGTATCATGAATTTTGCTGAGCTGACGTGATATTACGTGTGTTTAAAAAAAAAAAAAGAATATGAAGAAAGGTTTTTGCTGGAACAATCAAGCCCAAAAGGCTTTTAGTAGGCTTGCAAAATATTTACTTGAGGTCCAATATTACATCATCTTAATATCTCAAATAAGTTTACTTTTCAAACAGACACCCCAGAAAGAGCAGCTGGGGTGGTTCTGTTGCAACAATAAGAAGATGATGGACAAGAGCATCCTTTTACTAATCTCCTGTTTTGTCGGAATCGGAATGCAACTAACAAGTAGTTGATGGATAACTCTTAGCCATAAAGAGGGCTTGTACTGAATAGAGAGTTCTGTTGATGGATGCTACAGATTCATTTGAAACTCAAACTGATCATAGGAATTTACATGTTTGGGAAATCTTCATTGCAGAAATCGCTGTCATGCTTCATTGGCATTTTTCTTTGCCTAGTTTGATTTTATCATCACCCATATTCTTAGTTCAAAAAATGTGTTGGTAAATGCCTTATCCTAAATCATCAATTACTTATGGTCAGCACATAATTTCATCTCAACAAGTGCTTGGAATAGTTCACTCTTTTTCAGACTGTGGGCCTTATTACGAGTACGGTGGTCCACAGGACCACTGCCACCGCTGCGGGTCCGCCCGCAGTATTCAGAGTGTGGAGGTTGGACCGCCACAGGACCGCCACTGATCCAAGATCCCACGGAGGACGCACTGCTGAAGGGGGCAGCAATATACTGATGTTTCTGCTGCGGCACCGTCGTGCATATTACGAGTTCCCTGTCCACCTCCCCATTCATGGCCGTGAGCCCACCATGAAAATGGTGGTGTAGAGGCAACTAAGTTGGGGCCCCCTGATGCTCCTGGGCGTGCATGTGGGGGGTAGGGGGAGGGGTTGCATGCCACACTGTGCAGGAACGTGCTGTAGGGGCTGTCACAACAGCGTCTGCAGTTAAGGCTCACCTATAAGACTGCTGCAACACCACCCTCCATGGATTACAGGTGAAATACGGCCGATGGACACTCAATGGACTTGGTGGTCCTCCTGTTGGCTCGGCGGTGTCAGACCAACAGGAGGACTGCTAAACTGGTAAAAAGGCCCTAAGTCAAGATGACTCATGGACAGATGGCTCTGAAGGAATTAGTTCTTGATTTAAAGACTCTATTAGCTTGATTAAATACATTGTATTTCAGTCCAAATGTTTGTTACAGCTTTACAGTTGGCTGCTATAAAAATGTGTCATGAGTGAGTAATTTCTAGTCTTAGAGTAGTGAATGCTACTTTGTATTTAGCTTTACAATCTTTTTGGTGGCCATCTGTTCAGTCTGATGTCCAAGAATATGTACCAATCATACATCCTTGCATTCTAAAGGCCTAATTTAGTGTACACAAACTTGGTCACAAATGTGACGGATATCCCGACCACTGTATTATAAATTCATTAGGATATAGTGCACTTGTAATAAGGCAGATGTGATATCCATAACGTTTGTGATGGAATACCTGCCCCTCAAACTCGAAATCAGGATATGTGCATCCATTACCAGTGGATCCTGAATCTTGTTGTACAGTTCCCTCAGATTTTATAATGCATCTTTCACATTCATGATAATTCATGTGTGATAATTTTTACAATGGACATCCTTCCAAATAAGAATTATTTTACTCCTTTAACCAAATTTTCAACAGCTGAAGAAAGGGCACAGTGTTTTTCAAATGATAAGTTTCTTCTTCATGGGTTGCCTCGTACTAGTATTCTTGATAGAAACACTAAACATCTTCCACATTTTTGGGAATTTTTGTGTAAGGCATTGAGAGTTGAACCAGTTCTTTCTTCTGGTTATCTCCACCAGTATAATGGACAAACTGTGTGAACTAATCAAAGGCTGCCGCAAAACCTGCAGTGCTGCTGAAATGCAACTCAAGATAATTGAGCTTCCCTGTTGTCAACTGTGGATTTTTCCTATAACAATACTGCCAAGATTCCATCTTTCTTTCCTTTACAAGCATTTCATCCAAGAGTTTTTTCATCTTCTCCTCATGTTGGCCACATGGCTCCAGTGACTACTGATTATTCGAGTCAATTACAGAAGCATAGGCAGCTCATTGCTCAATGTGTGCAACGATCTAAGGAGGTAAAAATGAAGGAAAATGCAGATAAATCAAGTTTAAATTCTGCTTTTTTGCTCTTCAAAAAAGGTTTGCATGTGTTCTTGTTCCTGTCATGTCCATATGTTTCCAGTTACATTTTGATCACAACATTCCCATGATTCACTATTATCATCCATAATGGCACTTTAAAGTCACTTGTCATAAACATATTAATTCATGTTTGCATCATCCTATAGCTAGTGCGTTAAATGGAAATATTAAAGTACAGGATACTCACTGTTCAGAGTGCCTGATTCCTCCTTTAATGTGCCGGTACTCTTCCATTAAATGTATTGCAGCAGTAACAAGAAGTGCAGTTGCTCTCCCTTTCAAATTAAAGAAGTACAGGTACTCAGTGCCAGACAGTTCCTGCTCATTTAAAACACTGTCCATAACTCTTTTCTTTACAATAGCACGTAGTTCTGACCTATGCACCTACTTACCCCGCAACTATTTTTTTAACTTTTCCTTGTTTGCTTCTGCTTACAGTGTGGTGGCTGCTGCTGAGCAGTGTGCAGAAGCCTGAAATGTTTATAAGGTCTCCATGATTAAGAAACCCCTGTTTTCTACCTGTGCTACCTACTGTTGGCATATTGAGCTTTTTGCTTATTACCCCACATGCCATTCTGGCACTCAAAGTTTGCATCCATTTTGTCTATATTGTTGTGCAAGATCATTGGCCATTAGGGCACTGTCACTCCTGGTGAGCTATAGCGTGTAAACTACCCCCTCCTCCTCACTATGACTGCTATGTTTGGGCACAGTGACTTGAAGAAATCATTTTCACTTACTGCATTCTACCTTTTGGTTATAGCCAATAAGAGGACCAGAATGAGTACCTGACAGCCCTGTTGTCTGCTCTTGTAGCCCCATTGTACCAGGAGGCCTGTCACCGTAATGCTCTCAGAGAGTAATGATTGAGTGACCAAAGACTGACAATAGAGCATTGCTTCCTTCCTTTGTGTTGACTGAAAGTCACTGAGATCATGTAGCCCCTCATTAAAAACAGTGTAAGGGCAGAAAATGAAAACAGTAATATCATTAAAAGACATCCTCTGCACAATGGAGCATACGCCATTTAAAAAGTTTATTTTGACAGGATTGTCAGAAAGAGTAGTGTGTGCGCTTTGTTTTATTTTACCTTGAATAGCCCCATTCAGAGCGCCGCGATTAGGGTGGAAATCTATTTTATCATGCATACTTGCAGAAAAACGTGTGGTAATATTATTATGATAACTGTTAGAAATGTGGCTATGGGTTGAGGGGGGTAAAATCCTATACAAGCAGCAACCACAATCCTTATCGGGGTGAAATCACAAGCAACCCTAAATTAACCTGTGCTCAACCTCGGGCAGCTTGGCACAGAGCAGTCAGGCTAACTCAGAGGCAATGTGTTAAGTCGTTGTGTAACATTTCAAGCAGTAATAATGGGGAAGCGCAACACAAGAAGGATTACAGGCTGAATTTGAAAAATAGAGTACATTTCAATAAATAAATCAAGACCAAATTGACAAAAGTCCCATCAGTAGAACCAGGCATATGCAGGTTTAAGGATTTAAGTGAAAATAGCACCAAAAAGCACATAGCACCAACTGTGGTTATCTGATCGCTCTGAACTGAGACAAAGTCACAAGTTCAGGCTGACCACAATGGAGTGCTTGCTGGCTAAAGGGACCCAGTTAGGCCTGCTGAACAAGAGTATTTTAAATCTTGATTGTGGAGTGTTGCAAGGTCTTGCATCAAGGATGGGTTGCGCTCCCTAGGCGATGTGAGGTACGGGTCAGAGATGCATTACTCAGAGTCAGTTCCGGGGAGCTGCGATGTAAGGTCCTATGAGGAGGCCGTCGACGAGGAGGCTTCCAATGTGAAGACCTGTGTCAAGGTTGTAAAGATATGAGTTCCAAAGAGACTGGGGGCTTGTAAGGCAAAGTACTGCATCGTCATCAAAGCTAACGTAGATGAGCGATTTGTGATGCGAGGGACAGTGTTGGGGATGCGTTGCACTGTGGCGGTTCCGATGAGACTGCAGGCTGCAAGATCGATGAGAAGTCCTTGCTCTGGAAAAATCCTTGCAGCAGAGGCCATGCTTTTGGTTCTGCGCGTGGTTGCACCGCGCAGCAGAGGGGATGTGTTGGTTCTGCTGGATCCATAATTGGCTGGCAAAGCACATTCAGGTCCACATCCCAAGGTTCAGGACTCAGATGGCACCACTTGGCAGAGTAGAACTCCCAGTTACAGAGTCCTGGTGCTAGTTACAAGAGACTAGCCCTTAGAATCACTCTGGGGGTCCTAGGTATAGGTTGCAAGTCCAGTCCTTCTCACCCAAGCAAGAGGGCAGCGGATCAGCACAGCAACACAGCAGTTCTTCATCCTGGTATAGTCTTCCACAGGTTCAGAATGAGTTGGTGCCTGAGGTCCAATAATTATACCTGATACCTTCGTTGAAGTGGGAGAGCCTTTTTAGGTCTCGCTGAGCCAGCGCATGCGCTGCTCTGCGAGACATTTACTGTATGTGTTTTAAAAGTGCTGCCACAGGCTTTTGGTGGCCTAAAGCTTGCGAACACGTGAGCGTGCACGCGCGCAGCCGCCATCTGCCTTTCTGTCATGGCTCATTAAGCCTTCCAGCATGTGAATCATGCTCCTCCACCCACTTGCTGTCTGCTCTCACTACCCCCCTCCCTTCTCCCCTCTCCCTTCACCCCCTCCCTCTTCGTTAGCTTGTTATTCTTAACTTCGGAAGCATCAGATGCGAATTCTTCAAGGAGCAATTTACTTCCGACTAAGCCAATGCCGCTTCAGACAGTAGACATTTTCTGGTGCTTGTTCCTGTTTTCATTGGTTCCATGGACCCAGCTCATGTTACTGTTTGCTTACGTTGCACGCTTTATGGCCACCTTATCTTTTAGTATTGTATGCTCCGGCCAGACTTTGGTGTCAGAGCACGCTTTAACCCTCTACACCCCAGCACAAAGCCATCGAGAGCGAGCAACAAATTACGCCAACACACAGTCCCTTGTGGGAACATAGACTGTGAGAGTAACACTGCAACTTTTCACCTACTACCTCTCGTTTTTAAAGTGGAATTGCCAGATGATGTCCAAATATTTAAGAAGCCCCCAAAGCTTTCATAATTGTAGCCTTTGTTTGGAAATCCTGGGCAGGACGGGTTTGAGCGGCGTCCTCTGGCATATGAATGTGTAACCAGCTCTTCCCAGTTACCCTTTACCCCTTCCTTGTGAGAAGTTTCAAGGTATCGATGGCTATAGCAGGCAGTTGCTGTTTTGCCATCAGTTTAATCCCTTGCAGTGTAACTTCGCTTGTGAAACAGTAACATTTCACAGACTGCCTTCCGAGTGCATAAGCTTGAATGGAGCGGCACGGCATAGATAAAAGGAACAGCAGTAACTGTGACAAAAGGTGGTCATTCAGCAACATGAACTCTTCATCAATATTTCTTGACAGCCAGCCCCCGCCACCCTTCTGGTTTTTTAAACAAGTACCCAGAGGCAACACTCTGGTGCCGATTAGGATGCTGGAAAAAATTTCCCCAACCGAATTGAATCTGGACTTTTTCCCGTACAAATGGTAAAACTGCCAAGTACGATTCGTATGGGAAAGAGTCCATACAAATCGCATTGGGAAAATTCCCCCACACGTCCTCGGGTCAGGAAAAGTCTCCGACACGTCCCCGGACATTTTTACGTACAAATGGGAAAACTGAAGTCCAAATGCGCAAGTACGATCCGTCCCATCCGTCCGATTGTACAACTGCATGGAAAAAAGACCGTCCGGAGCGAACTCCCATAGCAACCATGGAGATGTCCAAACAAGTGCCCGGTACGCGCCGTACCCCCCCCCCGCCCCCCGTATGCTCGCGCCGTACCCCCAGCCCCCCCGCGGATGGGCGCGCCGTACCACCAGCCCCCCCGCGGATGGGCGCGCCGTACCCCCCAGCCCCCCGTATGTACGGAGTGTACCCCCCAGCCCCCCGTATGTACGGAGCGTACCCCCCAGCCCCCCGTATGTACGGAGCGTACCCCCACCCCCGTATGTATGGTGCGGACCCCCCGCGTACATATGGGGGGCTGGGGGGTACGCTCCGTACATACGGGGGGCTGGGGGGTACAGGGGTACGCTCCGTACATATGGGGGGCGGGGGGGTACGGCGCATACCGGGCCCCCTAATCAGCTCACATCGCTGCGTACTTAGCTTTTCCGGCACTTTTTAGGTGCCGTAAAAATTTTCCCATCCGGACTGCAGTCGGTGCGAATCGTAATTGCTGGTACGTAAAAACATGCCTAACTCTGTCCGGACGTCACGTCCGCGGTGTCCCGGATCACATTTGTATATATTTTTCAGTCGGTTGGTCTTTTTTCCGATTCGTACGGAAATGGTGTTTCCGTACGAATCGTAATTGCATGTTTGTAAAGTTTTACAACCCGGTACGAGTCGGACGGAGAAAAAGCTCCGACCCACGGTTTGTACCGGGTTTTTCCAGGATCGTAATCGGCCCCCTAGTGTTTTGCACATTGACCCTTTAATAATGCAACGTTCGAGCATCTTTAGAAGTATGCTGATCTGTAAGGATACGGCACTGCAAAAAGGATGTAGGGAATATTGGCTGTGAGTTGCCTTTTTAATGCCTTTTCACTTGCCTACCTTTAGTTTTGTGAAACGCACTGGTGCCAGCATGCTGCACAGAGGATGGACGCATTCTTTAAGTTGCAGCCCTTTTGCTGTTTCTTACACACACTCACCTAGCACTATTTTCATGCACAACAAGCATTGGCATAGCCAATAAGTCGCGCCTTTGGGACCTTATAAGTGTTTAACCATGCAACAGTTAATGTTGTTGCACCAAGGATATTGTGCTGCATAACTAAATGCTTATAAGGTCCCAAAAGCGAGAACTATTGGCTATGCCAATGCTGTTGAAAGTGCACAGGCTTCCTGCCCCCCGACCTGGCTCCAGACTAACTACAGGGGATATAGGACACAGCCTATTCAGGAGTAAGTGGTGCTGTGCCTAATTCCACTCTCCCATCCTGCCAGTGATGGCACATACAGGCATACCTAAGCTCTCTATTGTATGTGGCTGTCTAGGAGGAATACACAACAACCAACTGCCAACTACACCAAGTTATGTGACCCAGAGATAGGCTGCAAGCACTAAATGGCTAAAGCTAGAAAAGGCCACCTAATAAAAGTAGCATATTCAAAAATGCAATTCAAAATCCGACTGTATCCTAAAAGAGGATTTGTCATTACAATTCCAGAGACACCAAAGATGAACTGATCACCTGTTCCCATTTGGAATTTATCCTTAATAAATGCAATAAGGTAAACCCCAATGTTATCCTATGGGAGGGGCAATAGTGAAAAACGTATTTAAGAATCTTTGACTAGGTCATGTAGACCTTAAAATGACATGGCCTACTTTCCTAAATATATTACAACCCTGCCATAAGGACTGTTTAGGGCATACCCTAGGGGTGACTTATATGTATTAAAAAGGAATGTTTGGGCCTGGGCAAAAGGTTTATTTTGCCAGGTCGACATGGCAGTTCCAAACTGCCACACAGGCTGCAATGGAAGGCCTGAGACATGTTCAAAGGACTACTTAAGTGGGTGTCAGAATCTGTGCTGCAATGTCACTACTAGCATTTAATTTACAGGCCCTGGGCACATGTAGTACCATTTTACTAGGGACTTAAAAGTAAATTAAATATGCCCAATTAAGAGAAACCAATATCGCCATGTTATAAGGAGTGAACACATGCACTTTAGCAATAGTTAGCAGTGGTAAAGGGCACAGAGTCCTATGGCCAACAAAAACGATATCAGAAAAACATATGCAGGCAAATGCATCAACCTTTTTTGCAAGCGTAAACTGTGCGATTCGCAAAAATCGTCCGTTTGCGCACACAAAAAGTGCTCTTGTGATGCATCAAGGTCCAAGGAATCGCAATTTGCGATTTCTTAAATGCAATGCAAGAACCACTTTACAATAGCGATTTCTCTATTTGGGGCCGCAAATTGCAGAGCAATTAAACTGGTCGGTAATTCGCAAAAACTTTGAAAAATGCACTAAAGTGCATTTTTCTAATTTTTATGTTGCGCACACACATACCCTTGGGGCAAGTGTGTGCGCAACATGGGTGCACATAACAATTTCAGGGGTGCAACAGGGTGTCCTTTTGACACCCTTGCACCCTTGCAATTGCAAGCGCAATTTGCGAGTATCTACTGCTACTAGCAAATTGCGCATGCAATCCCCCATTCCTTAATTGCGACTCGCAAATTGCGAGTCGCAATTAAGGATTGTTTAGGAATCTCTATTTTTGTAGCGATTCCTACATGCATAGGCTTTTGCGAGTCCTTAATTGCGATTCCCTAATAATTACAATTGAGGACTCACAAAATCCTAACTTGATGCATGTGCCCCATAGAGAAGTAAGGCAAAAGGTTTTGGGGGAAGACCACCCTAATCCAGACACGTTTAACAATAGCGTTCCTCCTTTGCCATCTATTGCATATGTAGGTATTGTGTGTGCTTGTGAATATATGTTTCTGACTACACAAATACACAGATATTTCTTAGTGTACATACTTGAGCAAGTTCACAACTAAGGACAGCACAAATAATGGTAGTGCCAGCGATATATATGTTTCTCCTAACTATTAGTTGCCGAATTATAAGGTGTGCATTGGTGCGCATGCTCAAGGCACACTTGCCTAGTTGGATAGCTCATATTTTGCTGCTTTTAAAATACACTTTTATGTCATTCTTTTCACTTGCAGGAGACATTGGAACAGGGAGGAGCTTAAAGAGTCGAGAGAGGAGACCACCACCTCATTACATTGATGACTTATTGAATTTATTATTGGAAGTGAGCAGTGGAAGAGTTCAGGTTACACACTCAATAGATGATCAGTATCAGTGGCGTAGCTAGTGCCTCATGGGCAGCCGTGGCCAGTGCAGGTAAGTGCGGTAGGGTTGGGTGGGTGGGATAAGGGATTTTGATAGAAGACAACGAGGGAAAATTAAATAAATAATTAATTTTCCCTCGTCGTTATCTGTCGAAATCCCTCCCCACCTGCCCCACTGCCCCACCGCTCTTACCTGCACGGGCCACGGCTGCTCATGGGCCCTACTGCAAGGAAGGATGCGGGCCCTCTGGTTACTGTCTGAATTGTAAGATACAGCAAATATCAGGTTTCAGGCTCCTCAAGCCTCTGGGCCTTGGTGCCACTGCACCTGCTGCACCAATGTAAACGTCGCCCCTGTTGGTATCCCAGCTGAGATCACCTATGAAAATGTGCTAATTATTGTCAACTCGAGACCGTATTTCGCTTTGTAGAGAGGCATTTGCTTAGGGGGACAAGTCCAGCTGGCAGTGTATGAGGCAGCATTGCATGGCACTTGTTGATGGAAACTGCAGCTGACATTAAGTGCGCCATGAGGAAAGTGGAGGACACCAAACCTCTGGAGCTCTGTACAAATACGGAATTAGAATATAAAATGAGGAAGGTTATTTGACGTAACTAGACAACTATATAGGTAATATCTGTCAGCGATGTAATAATTAATAAATTACATTGCTTTTATCTTCTTTTTAGGTGGCTTGTGAATCAATATTTGATATCGTATGGCAAACTTTCTCCTAGCGTGAGCCACTGGATTCGTGCTGTGCCTTCTTGACAGTGGCATCACCTAACATCTGAGTTTAATTTGTTGACCAGTAACAATATAAGGCCTCATTTATGAGGTCTTGCCGTAGGGCAGCGTAGCAGGCCTTCCTGCTGCGCTTCCCTACGGCAAAAGAAAAGGGCGCTGTATCTATAACATTTGGAGCATTCCTGTCCTTTTCCCTGCACCGGCGCACAATGGGCTGCTGTGCGCCAACGCAGGCACCTTTGCAGCATGGTGCAAGGGTGCCTGCATTGCGGGGATGATTATTTTTGTAAAGGAAGGGAAACCTTTCTGTACAAAAATAATCACAAGAGGCTTTTTCCTCTTTCTATGTGTGCTGCAGACTGCAGCACACATAGAAAAAGGAAAAACGAGGAGAAATAAAGATATTTCTCTATTTCTCCTCGTTGGAATGTATTATGATACAACGCAAACATTTACAAAACATGCCTTTACAACGTACTTTTAACATCGCAACATCCATTACAACACATGTTTTTACATCGCATGCCATCACAACGCATTTTTAGAAACTACATTTACAACGCATTCCATTACATCATATTATACCATTACAACGCATACCATTACATTGCATTTAAGGTAGGTGTTGGATAGTGTAGGGGTAACAATTACTATTCCCAGTCCAGTGAGTGCAACAGTAGGGTAAGTGTTGGATAGTGTAAGGGTAAAAATTACTATTCCCACTACAGTGGGTGCAACAGTAGGGTAAGTGTTGGATAGTGTAGGAGTAAAAATTACTATTCCCACTCCAGTGAGTGTAAGAGTAGGGTAAGTGTTGGATAGTGTAAGGGTAAAAACTAAGTGTTGTAATGGTATGCGTTGTAATGGTATGTGTTGTGGTGACATGCGTTGTAATGACATGCGTTGTAGTGACATGCGATGTAATGGCTGCGTTGTAATGGCATGCGATGTAAAAGATGTTACGGTGTAATGACTGCGTTGTAAAAGTTGTGCGATGTAATGACTGAATTGTAAAGGTTGTTTTCCCCTTGTTGTGCCTCCCTTACGCCTCCCCTGTGGAGTGTAACCTTTTGGCCCTGCCTCAGATTTACGATTTCTCGTAAATCTGGGGCAGTGTCAAAAGGCCATTGATGTTGCTGGGAACGCCCCAGCAACACCCATTACACGCCCCTTTAACGCATAACACTGCGTTAAAGGAACTGATATTTATCAGGCAGCATTAAGCCAAATAAAGTATCGCACAGGCTTCTGCGCATCGGAACGTCACAAAAAGTGACGTTCCGGAGGCGCAAGGAGTCTCATAAATGAGGCCCATAGTCTTCAAGCCAAAGCAGTCTAGGCCTCATACGAAAAGGTTTTGCATGGCTGTCGAAGCACTCGACTGAGAAAACATGTTCTAGGTCCTGGTGTGTGTGGCTTTAAAACAGGGGCCCAAAAAGTTTGGTAGGTGGTGTGACCGAGGGATGCACTGATGCCAGGAAGGTGGTGGTTGGCAGGGGAGGAGGGGGCTGGTAGGGGTCGGGAGGGGGGGTAAACTGGGTGTAGGGATAGAGAAGCATGTACATCTAGTGCCTGAATGGGATTACACAAAGTGGAACCAGAAAACCTGGACTCTATCCCAGCTTCCCCACTTGACCGAATTGAATGATCAAGGCACTTGTTTCTTTCACTTTTCCTCCTTTTTCTTGATTATCATATAAGAGGCTTCGAAAAGCATAAGTTCAGGATGTGCACTGCACATAAACATATACTGTGTTTGATTTAGTAAGGTACAATGCCATCCATGTGTAATAGCAACCCTGGACACCCAAAGAGTGCACATAACAAATCACTTGCCTCTTAGTTCACTGTTAGCATGTTTGCTGCAAGATGTCTTTATGAAGGAAGGTGTTCCTAAAGTTAAGCGGCACAGGACACCCTAGTTCCTTCTTTTATTTTACTGCAATTAAACTTTAAATAAATTCTTTCCTGTTTATTTAACATATATTTTAATGTTAGTGCTGAGTGAAGTAAACAATAGCCCAGTGCTGCTGCTGACCAGGGGCCGCACGTATAGGCCAGGAGGGCCACATGCCGCACCCTGGATGTATTTTGACTATCACTTCTTTTATTTCTCTAGAATATTTTTTATAAGACTATGTATGTGGTTCAAGAATGTATTACAATGCTGTAGCAGCAGGCCTGAACCTTGAAGGATGCAGCTCCTACCTACTACCATTCACCGGAGCCTGGGCCAGCTTTAGTGTTAGTAGTGCCTGGTGTGACAGTCTTTGTTGGCATCCCCTCCCATGACAGCTTTCTCCGTGAATCCCTTTACTGCCACCCTTTAACTGCGCCCCCTATTCGCTCCAAAGCCCTTTCTCAAATGTAATTCTGTTTTTGGCACTACTCATCCCAAAGTAGGGTGTCAGAGCGGTTTAATTCCCACATATATTATACAGAGACAATCAATCATACAAGTTTGTAAATTGATGTATAGTTAACTTAAGACAATGAGGGCTACGAGGTGTAAAATATACATGCCATCCATACTTATAGGCTTTATATGTGCAGAGTGATTGGGGTGCTTTGAAACATTCCACTTTAGTTTAGATTGGCTATACTAATTCACATTTATTACTATTAAAAGGGACCCCTTTTAGCAACCGTAGAAAAATTAAAGATTAAAAAAAGTAAGGATCCAAACCTGTGCCTTGGGAGTTTGCATGCAACTCTTTGATATCAGGCCACCGCTCACTGTGCTGTATTAGAAGGATTGCAACTTATGAACTTCAAGTAACAGAAAAGATCTCTGTAGCAAAAGCAGTAAACCATTGAGCTATCTGCATATAATACAAATCTGAGATCTGTATATTACACATTGTGCTTTGTAGCTGGTGCGTTAATCCTCTGTCCTTTGTTATGTGGAGCAAAACTGCCACTAGACAAAACACAGATCTTTCCAGCATGTGCATTAACCTCCGAAGTAATCTTGCTCTTATTATTATCCCTTGAAAATTGGTGGACAGACAAACAGCTCTGCAGGCTGCTCTTGTCTCGCCTGGCATTCCTGACCTTTCTGCTGTGTTCTCCTTCCAGCCAGAGCTCCAGTGGCACTGCCCTGAGCTTGGCTCCCAGTGCAGTAACACCCCTGGCACTGCCCTAAAGCTGGTGTTCACTGCAGGCGGGGGTCTGGCGAGAAAGAGGAGAAAACACATTAGGGACAGACGCCTGTCTCCCATTAATGCTGCAACACCAATGAACACCTGGATAAGCCAGTCTGCACATTACAACATCCTAATTTTGTTCCCTTGAAGTCTGAATAATATTGGAAATTGTGGATTATAGAAAATGTTATGGTGTCAACTCATTTGCCAGACCTGTAAGGAACCAGCTGAAGACTCACAATCGAAAGAAATGGATAAACACTTAAACAAACAAAACAGAGAAGTGAAAGAAGCTAGAAAACAGAAAGAAAACAGAACAAGCACTGGAAAAGCCAATAGGTCTGTCGTTGGCTGCCAGCCTTTTTACAATTCTTGTTTTATCATGTTTTTTGTAAAGCTTTATTATTCGTGGAGCTGCTGGGTCAAATCTAAAAAAACATTGTTAAAAGCAAATGTGTTTTTTTGATTTTGACAAGGACACATTACTATAGTAACCCCTGGCAGTGAAGGGAATTACTCTCTGAGTGGATGTGCTCCATTTGAAAGACAGCATGCTGTAGCTTATATTGAAGTAGGCTGACGCATTGCCCCTTGATTTATGCTGGAGTGAGAGGAAGAAAAATATGAATGACGCAATAACAGAATAATGGATAAAGTCTGAGCTAACATAGACCTAAAAAAAGCCACTCCATCTGATATTGGCTGCCAGCCTCTGGCCTTTGAGAAAAAGGCAAGAAAGATAAAAAGCAGGTAGGAAGGGAGGAAAGAAAGAAAGGAAGGAAGAAACAGGCAAAAAGGAAGGATGGTAGGTAGGTAAAAATATAGGGAAGGAAGGCAAAAAAGAAGGGAATAAGGGAAAAAGGGGAAAAAGGAAGAAAGGAGGAAAGAAAGAAGGCAAAACAAAAGAAAGAAGGAAAGTAAGAAAGAAGGCAAAAAGAAAGGAAAGAAAGATGGAAAGGAAGAAGGGAAGTAGGCAAAATGAAAGATGCAAGGAAGAAGAAAAGGCAGAAAAGAAAGAAGGAAGCAAGAAAAAAAACGAAAGAAAGCAAAAAAGAAATAAAAAAGGAAATTACAAGACAAAAAGGAAATAAAGCATGCAAGAAAGAATGCCATAAAAAAAGAAAGGAAAGATTTAAAGAGAGAAGGAAAAGAAGGCAAAGGATAGAAAGAAGGAAAGAAAAAAGGAAAGAATGGAAGAGAGAATGAAAGAAGAAGGAAGAAAAGAGGAAAAAGGACAAAAGAAAGAAAGAGTGAAAGAAAGAAGGAATGAAAGAATGAGAGAAT
The DNA here is from genome assembly GCF_964204655.1 of Triturus cristatus. NCBI lineage: Eukaryota > Metazoa > Chordata > Amphibia > Caudata > Salamandridae > Triturus > Triturus cristatus. The sequence goes on from NC_140590.1 coordinate 1,584,670,485, forward strand.
GAAAGATGAAAGAGAAAAGGGAGGAAAGAGGGTTTACAGTATAGGATACTAAAACACAAATTACACCCCACCCACATTTAAATAAAGTTGTTACATATGTGCTGCAAATTAAACTGAATTAGGTTTTGTTTTCTTCCTGGGGAAAGTTTATTAAAGACCCATTGGTGAAACCAAGCCCAGTAATACAGTATATCATGCTGTGAAGTAGTAGCCATCAGATTAAACTCTGGCGTGAATACCCCTGAGGCGGAAGCCGGGGGCTGTACGAATGTTATACTGTTATGCTGAGTAATTTTGCTGCTATAGAATTTTAATCATTGGAGGGCTAGTGGCGTGATTTCTGTTTACTGTGATTTCTGTTTACTGTGAACCGCACTAGCAAGCTCATACCTCTGCATTTGCTATTTTAAAAAACGTATTTTTAATCGTTTTAACCTATTTGCTCACCTGGCGCAAAGACTCTTCAGTCTCCTCCTCACTCGCTTCCCTACCGGCAGGACTCCCTCCTCGCTCGGGACTCCTGCCATTGGGCCGAGCTGAGGGCGGCCGCCATCTTGGGAGTAGGCCGGGGTAGCGCGCTAGTTGCGGCTGCCTCCCACCCTCCTCCTCCCGATAAAATGATCACTGCTCCTAGGCGGCGCAGCGGGCAGGCGTAGCGGGCGCGCCGGCGGCGCGCCAAAGGCAAGCCCGTCTGCGCCCGTCCGCGCCAGGACCGGGCCCAGGGCCACAACCCCTGCCCAAAACTCCCGCCAGGGACCACTTACCTACTCGAAATCTGCCCTGTTAGAACTATGTGCTACGTTTACTACCCAATGCGTCCGCCATAATCTATGTAGAGTGCAGATAGCTTCTGAACTCGCTTGTCCTCACTGTAAAATCAGCATACATATAACCAATGGTAAGGTTAAAAAGAATACTACGACAACTATCACCACCACTAACTTTTCTATAGCTCTTATAAACGCCCGTTCCTTAGTAAAACACCGGCAAGAAATATCTGACCTCATCCTAGACAACAATCTAGACTGTCTCTTTGTCACGGAGACATGGACGGATGAGGCGTCCGACCCAGACATGGCAGTTGCTTCCCCTCCAGCTTATTCATCTTACCGGCAAGATCGAGTCGGAAAGCGTGGAGGGGGGCTAGCCATTATAGCCCGCGACGACATAACAGTGAGAGTGTCCCATATCCCTTCCAGCTCTTTTGAAGCTATCCAATTCGATCTTAAGCTCATTCCTTCATTCAACTTTAAAGGAGTGCTCTTATATCGCCCCCCAGGCCCCCGAACCGGCTTCCTTGCCGACATTGGCTCAACACTTGAAGCACTAGCAATCGAAGACTCTTTTACAGTGATGGGTGATATGTACTTCCACCTTGAGAACTCCTCCGATAATGACACCCACACCCTGATATCAGACATGGACATTCTGAGCCTTCAACAATTGGTTACCACCCCCACCCATAGGGCCGGTCATACTTTGGATGGTATCTTTTCCAATCTGGAAGGTTTAAACATTGTAGACACCCTGCCCATGCTTTGGACAGATCACTTTGTCATCCTAATGAGGATCTCTGTTATGGCTAATAGGATCAGGAGAGAACCTGCCGTGAGACCAGGACCTATTAAAGACTGGAATGATATCGATCATTTGGAGCTTATTGCTCTTCTAGATAGGACCCAACCGTGCCTTTCCATTGATCCCAATATAGCCACTTGCCAATATCAAGACTGGTTGAGCTCTGCCACAGACATTCTAGTCCCTACCAAACACCCCTCTAGAAATCGAACTACCCCGTCGGCCCCTTGGTTTACAGATGATCTGCGCAAACAGAAACAACTGTGCAGAAACAAGGAAAGGCATTGGCGCAGATCTTATAGTCCTGAAGACAAAGTCAGGTATAGGGAAGCATTAAGGCTGTATAAAGCCCTCATTGTCGAAACCAAGAAAAAGTTCTTTACAGAACAGATTAATAATGCTAACAATTCCAGTAAAAAATTGTTCGAGATCACCAAAATCTTAGCGGGCAACCCCCCAGACTTAGCTCCACCTCCTTCCCAATCCCTCTGCGACTCCTTGGCCAAGTTCTTTTTTAACAAGGTCAACGACATTTACCAAGCATTCACTGATAAAACTACAACTCAGTCCCCTATGCCCAACGGCACTACTCATGACACTGTACTATCTCAGTTCACGGAGCTCGCCGAGACACAAATTAAGGACATCATTGCCACCATCAAATCTGGATCGGCATTAGATCCCTGCCCTCTCAAATTCATCCGTCCGGTAATGGATTGCTTGACCCCTGAGATCACTTTAATCTGTAACGCCATGTTCAGTACAGGGATCTATCCCAACTCACTAAAGAACACTCTGGTTAAACCTCTTTTAAAGAAAGCCAATCTGGATAAGGAACAACTAAAAAATTACCGTCCCATAGCTAATCTACCTTTTTTAGCCAAGGTAGCGGAGAAAGCTATGAATACACAACTCTCGCAGTTTCTAGAGAAGCACCAATCATTAGATAACACTCAATTCGGCTTCCGCAAATACCACGGCACTGAGACGGCCTTAATTAAAGCCACGGAGGATATACGAATGATTCGTGACTTGGGAGGAACAGCGATACTGATACTACTCGACTTATCTGCTGCATTCGACACGGTCGACCATAAGATCCTGGTAGACCGTGTCGGAAAGATGGGCATTCACCACCTGGCACAGAACCTGCTCTCCTCCTTTCTAGCAGGGAGAACACAGGTGGTCACACTGGGGCAATTCCAATCTGACAAGTTGTCACTGCCGTGTGGGGTCCCTCAAGGCTCATCCCTAAGCCCGACACTATTTAATATCTATGTGTCGGACTTGGCAACTGTCATCAAAGCCCATGGGATGGGCCTTACCTCATACGCAGATGATACACAACTGGTGCTGGCCATTAATGGCGATGGAGAGAGAATGGCAGTAAACTTCCAGGAGGGCTTGCGGGCAATTGGAGACTGGATAGCCTCCAATTGCTTAAAACTAAACTCCGAAAAAACGGAGGTAGTCATCTTCGGACATCTTTCACCTTGCTGGTCAACTACATGGTGGCCTCCCTCATATGGGACCCCCCCTGAAACCAGTCACCTCTGTCAGAAACCTGGGAGTGATTTTTGATGAAAACCTGAACTTTATGGCCCACGCAAATAAAACAGCAGCTTCGGCCCACCATAAACTAAGGTTGATCAAAAAAATTCTGCCATTTTTACCAGCTGCAGCCGGAAGGACCTTGGTCAGTGCTCTGGTGTTGTCCTCCCTTGACTACTGTAATGGTCTGTTTATCAATGCTCAGGCCAAAGTGATCAACAAATTACAGTCAGTTCAGAATGCCGCAGCCCGTCTCCTGTCTGGTATCCCGAAATTCATGCCTATTTCAGAAACAATAAAAAATCTGCACTGGCTCAAGATCAATAACAGGATTAAATTCAAAACACTCTGTATCACATACAAAGCACTGCATAACCAGGGTCCGGACTTTTTGAAGTCCCATCTCCGGTATCATTCCTCCACTAGATCTCTCCGGTCTAACAATCTTAAATCTCTGCAGGTACCACGAATTAAAACTGTCACGTGGGGCGATAGGCGCTTCCTGGTGGCTGCTCCCAGACTTTGGAACTCCTTACCTACCACCATCAAAGAAAGCACCTCCTTGATGCTATTTCGCAGGAAATTAAAGACTTGGCTCTTTGATCAATAACAGCTGTCAACTAGCCTCTGTGGGTATCTCACGCCTTGTTCTCTCTAGCGCCGAGATGCCTACGGGCATTTGTTCGCGCTTTATAAATCTCAAAAATAAATAAATAAAATAAATAAATAAATTACAAAAGGACACTGCCAAAGGAATTTACAACAACATTGGCAGCAGACTTGAACTGATAAAGCTGGAATGTGCCATGTGCTCACTTGAAGAGCTGGTAGAAAGCATCCAGCTATCACAAAAGAAATACGAAAGTAATCATAAAGTGAAAACAAAAACACTGGCACTGAAGGGAACTACCTTGTGTGTGGGTGTGCTCATTGTGAAAGAATGCAGCCACTCAATGTGAAGATAACCAGTGACTTGAGTAGGCCTACCTTTTGCCCCATGCTGTATGCTGTAGTGTGAGGAAGAAAATGTGAATGACACAACAATAGACCAATGGATGAGGAGAGGTGGCTGAAATTCCCTTACGTAAGTAGATTATACATATTATTTTAGTAAAATCAAAAGGTCTTGGCTAATGCCAGGCCTAAAAAACAATTGGATATTATTTAGGAGCTGAAGGGTCAGGAAACAAATGAGTACAAACTGGATCAGTGGTAGGGAACAAAACTTAACACTAATGCAGCAGGCAAAATATATATAAATAAAAAAAGTGTGCTAAAAAAAAACCTCAAATTTGTTTAATTTATAGCGGAAGCTGTTCCATCAGTTTTGGTCCCTTTGGCATTATTGATGTGGCCCCATTTAATGGAAGCTGTGAAGTCTTTGCATATTTCATTAGTGACAAAAAATATGCGGATACTCTTTGAGCCCTCCATTTTCCTTCCCAAAACATACTTTCTTCATCATTGTCCTTGCCAAGGTTATTTCTACCCTTCTATACCTGTCTCATACTAAAGTGCCCAACCCACTAACCGAGGCAGCCCTCTCGCCCATTGAAATGGGCATTTTCACCCAAACCTACTCCCTGGCACAGGTGTAGGCAAGTGATTGTGCTCGATAATGGCACAAATGTTAAGTCTGATGTTACGTTTGCCTCATTACCTTTGTAATGTTTCATATAAGACCACAGTTCTGGCAATGGAGATTTTGAAATTCTTTGTACTCCAAAGTTGAATTTTATTTATTAAGGATCATAATGAACATGCAATTTCGCTTTATGGATCTAATATGTCTTGTGAGCAATGCCTCACACGGCTGATAATGCTGTGTAATAATTCCGATTATTAATCTAAAATGTTGTTTGATCCGTGCCACCATAGCCTGAACATACCTGTTCATTACCACATTTTTTAATACATAATATTGTGCCATGAGCCCTATCATAGACCGCTAAAGCTGTGTAGCTAGTCAGTTTATTTGTCCGAAATGGTGTTCGGCCAATCTCTTCAAGGGCTGAAAATTCTTTGCAATTAATCCATTTATGAATCAAAAATACCGTAGGACCAGTCCCATCATGTGCCACCAATCCTATGTAATTATTCAATTTATGAATCCAAAATGCTTTGTTATTAGTCTTGTCAAGGGCCGATAATGATGTTTAAATTGAGTGTAGTATTCTAAAATGCCGCATGATAATCCCTTTCATGGGCCGAAAATGCTTTGTAACCATGGAGGTCATTTAGAGGTAGTCAGGAGTCTTAGCTGTGACCTCTGGTTTGCTCCCTGCTATGCCTAGCACTTCCTTTGCGACCCCTGGCAGCCGCGGTCCGTGCAGGTAACAACGGTGGGCTGGGTGGAGGGGGGAGATTTCGAGGGACGATGCAGAGGGAAAATTAAATAAATAATTAATCTCCCTCGGCATTGTCCATCAGAATTGCTCCCCCAACCGGCCCCACCTCTCTTATCTGCAAGGACTGCGGCTGACCCCTGGCCTCAGAAGGGGCAACACATTGGCCTCCTCTGAGGCCAGGGGTCGCAAAGGAAGTGCCAGTAGTAGCATGGAGCAAACTAGAGGTCACAGCTGCGACCCTAACTACCTCCAAATGACGTCCATGTTTGTAACTATTCCATTTATCAATCCAAAAGTTTGTGTGACCAGTCCCGTCACATGCTACTAATTTTTTGTCATGATTGCTTTTAAAAGTTTCATTTTCTACATAAATGACATTCACCGGTACCCAATGCAGGATGTATTTACTAATACTACGATGTACGAAGTGTTCAAACTTGTCTAATTTGACTTTCCATAGTATACATACTGTCTACCTTCATCGGTCAATCTTAACAATGTGGTGGTTTATCTATGTTTTATGCTTCCAAATCCAAATATTTTGCTGCAACCACATAAACATGACTATTTCAAAATAACCACGTCAACAAAGCGAATAGATTTCTCAATATGCGCCCCACCCGCTTAAATCTATGCGCCCCACCCGCTTAAATCTATTTGATTTAACTTTAATTTTTTTGACAAAGTCAAATGGTATTTGCTGGAGCCCCTGCATCTGAAGAGGAGACTGTTCCCTACGAAGAGAGCTTCGAGGCACCCTTGGGGTGAAAGAGCACTTCGGTTTGGAAAATGCTGTCACGCGTCAAGTGATATGCCATATGTCCCAAGTGTCACTCAGCTAGCCGTAGGCTATTTAGTGTCTCAAATTCCTTAAACTAGTTTAAAACACCATCACTTTTTTCAGGTTTATGATTCTCTCAGTCACCACATTCTATATTTACTTGTTCTAATCTGTTTTGAAATTACAAACAGTAGTGTTTTCATGGGTTCACTTTAAAGCATTAACCTCCGAGCTTTGCCTGAGTGTTCTTTACTGAGGGCAGAACCAAACTATGTGTGATTCAGTAAAGACCAGAAAAGTGAACTGTCAGACCCTCTTTAGCTGATCTCATTACAAACAGAGGGCGGTGAGGGAGGATGTCAAACCAGGACCACCCTGCACCGATGTAACATAACTCCTCTCCACCACCTAGGCAATAATCAATGGGTTTATGTAGGATGTGATGCAGCTCTTGAACCGATAATTTGTTGTTTTGTAATAGTTGTGTTTGGGGAATTTATCCGCGCTGGTCTTAAAAAGTTTCCCTTAGACCCCCTATCATCTGCTATATGTCTATAGAGCTTTTGTAGGCTCGCTAGACCTGCGGATAATTTGTTGTTTCGTAAAAGTTGTGTTTGGGGAATTTATCCATGCTGGTCTTAAAAAGTTTCCCTTCGACCCCCTATCATCTGCTACATGCCTATAGAGCTTTTGTAGGCTTGCTAGACCCGCAGATAATTTGTTGTTCCGTAATAGTTGTGTTTGGGGAATTTATCCGTGCTGGTCTTAAAAAGTTTCCCTTAGACCCCCCTATCCTCTTTTGTGTATACCGCAGCTCTTGAACCTCCATAAATGTGCGGGGCAGCCTCCCACTAGCCTTTTGGTTCCCCATGCCACATTTAAAGTGGAGGAACCAACATTCAGGTAGGATTCTTGTATTAGGGTGATTTGTCGTCCACTGGGGACTGGAGGCCATAGCTTCTGTTGTTCTCGCAGGCTGGCAGGCCATCTGCTGGACTGTACATGAGCCTGTCAGGACTTTACTCTCCTGTAGCGCAATAAAGTATGCAAAAGGCAACAGGAAGCGTTGTATGATCCTCTTTATCAGATCATTAAAGTCGGATCATTCAAAGGGTGAAGAGTTGGAGAAAGGTTCTGGGACCATATTACTCATCAGGGATGAATGTATTGAAAGCAAAGGCACTGACTTCAACAGTCAAGTGGGACAGCATATTAGGAAAACAAATGATTGTGTAAATGATTGCCATTTAGATTCATTGTATGCAAATTAGGCCTATCCTGATTGCTTACATGTCTGGCATGAATATGGTCCTTGTGGATGAATGTTGGTCATCCCAGGTCATGAACGCAGTCCATGGTTACCTCTTTTACATGGTCCTCTGGGACAATAACCACAAAGGTCAACTCCTTGACATATTTCATCCATTTGAATAACTTCTGATTTACCCAGCAGAGCTTCAGCTTGCTGAGCTTCTTTAACAAGCACAATGATGATGGTGGAAATGGTCATGCTAACCTGACCATGCCAAACGAATATGAGCCAAACCCAAAAGAAAGTGTACATCCAAGGTCAGTGACGGCTACTGGTTCTTCCGTCCCTGTTTTCACATACCAGCCCTCAACCACAGATAAATATTATCCTCACTTTACCAAAATACAAGGGTTTCCATTCCATGTGTGCCATCTTTCTCTGATGACTGATCCCTCTTTCCATTGCCAAAGACCTTGTTAAAGGTTTTCTCCCTTAGTTGTTTCCTTCTTTCCTCCAAACTGGTGTCATACCGAATGGCAATCTAAGGTGCCACCATCAGAACCAAGGTAGCTCCCCTGCCTCAAAATGAGGCTGGGGGCCCGCAGTGTTTGCGGGACAGAAGAACATCTAACTTCTAACTCTTCTCCCGCTCCAAAAAACCCCCTAAATTACCCCTGTAGTATCCAAACCTGCTTGAATTCTCTATTTGCATTAAAATGGTGGAGTGGGTCTGTCTCACTTGTTTAAAAAAAAAAAAAAAGTTTAGCATTATTAAGGTTTACCTACAGCGGCGCATAATACAGAAGTCAATATTGTCACCTGTTTGACTGTGGCAGAGAAGTAATGACACGTGATATGTTTATGTACTAAATTGAAAAAAAACAAGTCAAATTATTGAACCCTGATTTCATCAAAGAAAATTTGATTGCAATGTTTGCAGAAATAAATTATTATTTTAGTAGCATATTAAATGAAGTATGTGCAAATATGGATAGATATTGATTGATTATTGTGAAAATGCAACCAGCCTTAGGTGTACTTGCATTATTCAGTGTCTATTCAATGGTTGGTTGGCCATGTCTAAAGAAAGTTTAGATTTTTTAAAGAGTTTTATATAGCGCGAACTAGACCCGAAGATAACAGGTATCAGAGCACTTTACATGAGCACCAGTTTTGTTACAGATGGACACATTCATTTTTGTTAGGCATGGGGAGATTAAGTGGATCATATTACCCTTCACCTCTCTCGACAATGATAATAAATTGCATATTATATTAAGCAGACCTGCATAAATGGTTTATGTCTTCTTTGAACAGTGCTTACAACCAATCAAAGCCATAATGTAGGGGATGTAGATAAAACCCACACTAAATAGGCCTTATGACTATTAGCAAAGTGGCGTCCTGCGTAAAGTCATTGTAATGTCTAGTTAGGCACTGATTACCTGCACTTCTCTAATTTGAAAGGGCGATGAAGAGTCTGTCAAGTGAGGAGTCCCTTTCTTCACTCCCATGGCCCTTTGTCCACTGTCTGAAAGCAATACACTTCTCACAACAGGACAGCCATCAGAGGTGAGGTGACACTGCAACACTGGAAGTATAGCCTTTCATGTTTAGGCAGGAAAATGACAACTTTCTAAAACTGTCATTTACAAAATAGCAATATAAAATCCGACTTTACCATTAAGGTGGATTTTAAATTACTATTAAAATGAGGCCTTGAATCAACTTTCTAGCCTCTCCCAAACTGAAATTAAGCACATGGGCTTTTATAGTGTAACACAGTGTTCTTCTATGGGAGGGCTAGCCTTGCCGCAATAAAGAAACAACGTTGTAGGTTTTTCACTGCCAGGAGCTATAAAAACTTTAAATAGTCATGCCCTACTTTTTAAATGCCATACATCCTGCCCTATGGACATTTAGGGAATAACTTAGGGATTACTTATTTGTAGTAAACAGTAAGGTTTAGGCCTAGCATAGGCTTTGGTTTACCAGAACGAAATGTATGTTTAAAACTGCACCCACAGACTGCAAGGCCAGGCCTGGAGACATGTTACATCATGCTGCTTTAGTAGGTGGTGCAATGAGAGCTGCAGCCAACTTTTAGCATTTAATTTACATGCACTTGGTACATGTAATACCGTATACCAGGGGCATATTAAGTAAATTAAATGTGCATATTAGGTGTGTTCCAAATGTACCATGTTTAAAAGGGAGAGCACCAGCACTTTATCTCAAGTTAGCAGGGGTAAAGTGCGCAGAGTTCTATGGCCAGCAAAATGAGTTCAGTTAAAGAAGGCAAAAATGTGGGCAAATTTCCAACAACATATTGATACCCTCTGAAAAATGTGAACCTTTACTGTACATCTACAGACTTAAGGCCCATTTTACAAAGGAGATTTTCAGATTTATGACTGACTTATGTCTTTAAAAAGAGTAACATAGATATGCATAAATTAAATTGTATCGTTCAAAAACCTGGACTAAGTCAGTGATATGTGTGCATAGCCAACATGTTCACTGAGTTACGCACTGCTATGTTTTCTCTTAAGTTTGACTTTTGGGTGTCCCAAGTGGCATGTAAAGGGAGTGGTCATGGGAATCCCAAACAAATGTGGTGCACAGTCACTTAGGTGTAACTTTTTAAATAGTTGGAAACATTTGTAAGTGTATTTCCTACTTTTGTCGATTGCAAATGGAAGGTCCAGACAATACTAATGTAGTGTAGAGTTAGAAGCGACACCAATTATCCATCTTTATGGAAGAAACAAAGGAAGAACTTAAAAGATAGGGGAAAAAGTGTTAACATTTTCAAAAGTTAAATTAAAAAAATGTGTCACGTTTCTTGAATCTGAAATGGCGTATTTTATTTGGTGCGTGAAAATATATAAAAAAGGAGGTATAGGAAACAGGAAAAGGTAAATTCCTTACACTTAACAACGTTCAAACCTTGGGAAAGGGGGGAGGGAGGGAGCGGAAGCATGTGACTGAAGGTCCAAAAAAACGGACGACAATAGTCGGGGCCGGCTCCAGGGCGGTGCGATCGGTGCCATCGCACCGGACGTTGACTTGGGGTGGGGGCGTCATTTTTCAAGTATATTCTCATTTTAAAAGCACCTGCTGCCCCTTTCCTGGCCTTCAGCAATTATCAGGTATCAATTAAAATGTCAAGCTAGCTGGTGATTAATCATCTTTCTGGAAAGAGACCGGAGGTTTGTCCTGGGGAAGTTTTGACTCATACGAAGGTAGCACACAGGGTTAAAATGCCTGCTGCTAAGAACGTGTATTATGCAGATAAGAAAGTGCATATAATCATGTAAGTAGATCAGTGTGTTATTGCTTCTGTAGCTCCTTTTGTAACTTGCCCTTTATAAGTCAAAATCCTAAAATAGAACTTTGATTTATTAACTGTCATCAAAGAGCTGTGTGTAAACTGCAAGGTATATATTAGAGCTACATGTTTATTTGCCCAGTCTTTTATCATCCTAATCTTGTGAAAAGGGTTCATTGGGGTAGAAACCAATTCTTATTATGAAAGAGACCTCCTAACAATGATTTTACGTTTTAAATTCAGAATTTGTGCTTTTCCAGAATAGGGACTCTTAAACTATATTGCCTGCCAGTATAGATGACATGTCACTCCTACACCACACCTTGTAATCTTATCTGATGTAACATTTCCTATACACTGATTCACACACATATGATTGTCTCTGTGAAATGTGTGTGTGTGATGTAAAGTGCTGCGACACCTTACACTGGTATGAGTGGCGCTATGAAACTAAATGTATCTAAGAGACAGTGGTTATGGAGACTTGAGGGGCACTGTTAAAGGGTGCTAGTGATGGAATCCGTGGCAGAGGTGGTCATTGGGGGACGCCAACAGACATTGTCGCACAGGGCGCCACCAGCGCTAAAGCCGGCCCTGACAATAGTATTACAATATGTTATTTGTAAGGGGAGAGATGCTCTTACAAACCTAGGTTCGGGTTACATAAAGACTTAGGACTGAGTTTCTTAAAAGAGTTTTTTAGTTTTGATTACATTTACGTGTTTCCTTTAGTTTTTTATTTCCAGAACAGGATTACCAGAGGGATTAGAAGAAAGGAAGAGATAAAAAGAGGAGCTCGAGGGATTAGACTTCAGAGATAATAAAAGGAAAGAAAAGCGTAAGAATAAATATCAGTGTGTAGAATAAATAGAGACAAAATTAGAGAAAGACAAGAAAAGGATAGAAGAAAATAAAAGGAGAAGATGAAGCATAAAAAGAATAAGTACTTAAATGCCACTTCTCTGTTCTCTTCGAGCCTATCCGGTCCGCCTGAGGGCAGGGCCTATAGAGAGAAGAAAGGAAGAATTATCAAGACAACTAAGAAGAGCCTGAGAGAGTCAAGACATACAAAGAACTGAATACCGCATATCATTAAATAAACTTAAAGCACACTTAACGGAGGTAATTCTTTGGACTGGAGTTTTCCAGTAACCCCGTTTCTGTAGTAGGGGATCTCTGTGTATAGTCATAATCTAGTGAATAGTCCCGCCCATGTGCGTGGACCCCGGAGCAATAAAAAATAATCTCTAAAAAGTTAAAAATCATGCAGACCTGCATACACCTTTAAGAGAGAATTTAATTTAAAGACAGATAATGCAGCCTATACCCACAGGCTACACTGTCCAGTACTTCAACTAGAATTCCACCAACAACCACAAACAGCACTGCCTGTCTAGTTTTTCTCCACATAGGAAAAAACCCTGCCTCTACCAGCAAAAGCCTCTGGAATGATAGAGAGGAAGGAGTGGACAGACAAGCCCCATAGGCTGCCATTATGTGGCTTGGAACAGGATACTGTGCCTTTAAGAAAACTTTCCAGTTTTCCAGAACTTTCCCCAGTATCCCAGAATGCCCAGCAGGTCCCATTTACTTTCAGTTCTTTTTTCCGGCTCCTGCTAGCAGGACCCTGGAGCATTGAGCTCTCCCCTTTTCAAGGGTTTAATTGAGATTTTGGCAATTTTTGTCACTTTTTCTTGTGTTTAGTAGCTGGTACTGTCAACATGCCTGGCTTGTTCGTCAAGTGCCCGGAATGTGGTCGAAAGAAGGCTAAAACTGATCCACACGAGGTGTGCATTGGTTGCCTTCCCCAGTCCCACGTGCCTGTAAGCTGTACCATCTGCCACTCGTTCTCAGCCAGGACCCTGAGGGACAGAATGAAAATCAGGCTTCAAATTCTGGAGGAACGAAGACTGAAGGCACCAGGTGGGTCTGGAGGGGCTGATTTGGCCCATACTGAGGCCTCTGGGGGGCTCCCCAGGGGCAGGAAGACCAGTAAGCGCTCCCACTCCCCGTCGACGTCGAGGGCGTCGACGGCGACGTCGAGGAGGATGACCACGTCTGTTCGCCGTCCCCCCAGGGCTCTGGGGAGAAGCGGCGTCGACGATCGCCGTCGAGGGACCTGCATAGGCCGCCGTCGACTACATCGGCGTCGTCGGCTCCGTCCAGCGGTCGTCGTCGAGATGGGACCCGGCGTCAGCATTCGCCGTCGAGGGATCGCAGCTCGCCATCGATGAAGAGGAGAAGGAGATCGACGTCGAGACGCGCGAGGTCGCCGTCAAGGCGAAGGTCGCCGTCGAGGCGAAGGTCGCCGTCTAGGCGAGGATCGACGCCGAGGAGAAGATCGCCGTCGAGGCACAGGTCGCCGTCGCGGCACAGGTCGCCGTCGAGGCACAGGTCGCCGTCGAGGCACAGGTCGCCGTCGAGGCACAGGTCGCCGTCGAGGCACAGGTCGCTGTCGAGGCACAGGTCGCTGTCGAGGCGACGATCGACGTCGAGGAGAAGATCGACGTCGAGGAGAAGATCGACGCCGAGGAAGAGAGAGTCACCGGGATCGGTGTACTCGGTGGTGTATACGCCTCCTCGGATGCCTCCGTCGCCGCCTCCTCTCCCGCCTCTGCCGCCTCCGCCTCCACCACCTCCACCACCACCTCCACCACCACCTCCACAAACTCCTCCACCACCGCCACCTCCACCACCACCACCTCGGCCGCGGACGCTGCTTCCGCCGCCCCAGCCTCTGTCGCTGCCACGCACCCCTGTGGGACCGCCGCCGGTTCCCCCGCGGTCGGTTTCCCTTCCACGGTACTCGACTCCGCCGCAGGGGACCCCGAAGCCACGACGCCCACGGTCGCCTGGACCAGCGAGACCGGCGGACAGGCCGAAGCCGAAGAGGTCGCGCTCCCGCTCTCACAGGAGGAGAAGATCACGGAGCCGTGGAAGGTCCTCGTTGGACTCAAGACGACGCCGTAGGAGGTATAGGTCCAGGTCGCGCACGCGCTCCTCGGACAGAGACCTTTCCCCGACGCTGTCGGACTCCCCGGGGACGAGGGTGTCTCCGGTGGACGACTTGGTCTCGTTCCAAGAGGTGCTGTTGCGAGGGGCTGCAAAGTTGGGTATCACGGTGACGGTTCCAACACCCACGACGTCCGTGATATTCGAGACGCTTCATAAAAAACACCAGTCTCGCCCCCTACTGCCTCTTGTACCAGGACTGGTGGAACCCGCCTTGGAGCTGTTCCTCACTCCCGCGACGACGAAGGCCGCTCCTTCCAGGCTCATGAAAAAGTACAGGGCCCCGGAGTCGGATCCGTCATTTTTGAGAGTGGACCCGAAGCCGGATTCGGTGATCGTGACGGCGGCAAGAAAACAACATGCGACCGCCCCGTCCTCCACGGTTCCACCCGACAAAGAAAGCCGCTGGCTGGATTCTGCGGGCAGGAAGGTGTGTGGTACCGCTGCCACCACCATGAAGGCGGCGAGTGCAGGGGCTTTGTTGGGCCGTTACGACCGGGCCCTGTGGGAGTCCCTGCAGCAATATGCAGACCTCCTGCCTCGGGACAAGAAGGAGGACTTCTTGGAGACGGTGCGCGAAGGCATGCTGGTGTCGAATCAAACGATCAGCGCAGCGGCGGACGTATCTTTATTGGCCGCCCACACCTACTGTCATGGCGTCCACCAGCGGCGCCATTCGTGGTTGCGCCTGACGTCCCTCAAGCCAGAGGCGCAGCAAAGAGTGGCCAACCTGCCCTTCTCGGGGGAAACCCTGTTCGGGAAGCATGCGGACGATGAGATGGCCCGCATGAAGGCTGAGGCGGAAACCCTGACGGCCGTCGGGTTGGAGAAGGCCGAGAAAAAGAAGCGCCCGTTCCAAAGGAGGTTCGGGTCGTCGGCCAGAGGGCGTGGGCAGGGCTCGGGACAGCAGCAGCCACAACAGCAGCAGTTCCGCAAGCCCTTCCAGAAGCGCCAGAGGGGTAGAGGAGGCCAGCAGGCTACTACCACAACCAAGGGCCCGGCCGGGTCTCGGCCCTGAGCGGTTACTTCCCCCTCAACCGTTACCCACTCCAGTGGGGGGAAGCATTCAATTTTTTCCGGCAGAGTGGAGAAAAATTACTCAGGACAAGTGGGTGCTGAATATTGTTTGCAATGGATACAGTCTTCGGTTTATCAGCCCGCCTCCAGCGATTCCGCCGGTCAGCTCTCGATTCCAGCTGAGAGAGCTCCAGGCGGAGGCAGACATCTTGTTGAGAAAAAAGGCGGTAGAAGAGGTACCTCTGTATCAAAGGGGAAGAGGTCTGTACTCTCGGTTCTTCCTCGTTCGCAAGAAGGACAAGAACGAGTTCAGGCCCATTCTGGATTTGCGGCAGGCAAACAAATGGATTCGCAGAGAGAAGTTCCGCATGCTTTCGTTGCACCAGATTTACCCTCAGTTGCAACGGGGAGACTGGCTCTGTGCCATAGATCTACAGGATGCGTACTTCCATGTGCCCATAGCGAGGAAGCACAGGAAGTTCCTGCGATTCCAAGTCGGCGCCAATCACTATCAATACACAGTACTGCCATTCGGGCTAAAATCTGCGCCCAGGACCTTTTCGAAGTGCATGGCGGTGGTGGCGGCACACCTGCGGAGGAACAAGGTGTTTGTCTACCCGTATCTGGACGATTGGCTGATCAAGGCATCATCCTTCGCGGAAGCGCAAGAACACTTCCGATGGACGTGCGAGCTCTTGCACAAGCTGGGGTTACACGTCAACATGTCCAAGTCGGTCACGACTCCGGTCCAGTGCATACAGTACCTGGGGGCCTCCATCGATACGCGGTCAGCAAGCGTGTCTCCTTCGGAGGAGAGACGGTTATCACTCCTTCGGAAGGCTCAGGACCTCAGGACTGCTCCATCGACGACAGTGAGGAAGGTGTCTTCTCTACTGGGATCGATGGCCTCCTGTATCTTCCTCACGCCTCACGCTCGGTTACACATGAGACCACTGCAGGAGTGTTTGGAGGATCAGTGGGATCAGAGGACAGGCTCTTGGGACGACAAGATACGTCTGTCGCTGCATGCTCTTCAGTCTCTGAAGTGGTGGTGTTCGGCGGAAAACCTCCTCAAGGGGGTTCCCTTCCACAAGGACATTCCCACGACGAGTGTCGTGACGGATGCGTCTCTCCAGGGCTGGGGAGCGCATTCCGGGGACTTGCAGATTCAGGGAAAGTGGTCTGCTTTGGAATCGACGTACCACATCAATTTCCTGGAACTCAGATCTGTCTTCCTGGCACTGAAGGCCTTCCTTCCGTCCTTCCAGACCAACTCGCTGATACAGACGGACAATACAACCACGATGTATTATCTCAACAAGCAGGGGGGGTCGAGATCGCGCACTCTGTCGCAGGAGGCGCAGGCGATCTGGCGCTGGCTGCTGGCCAGAGGACTGACGATTACGGCCACGCATCTGCCAGGAGTGCAGAATGCTCTGGCGGACGCCTTGAGCAGGCTGATTCAGGAAAACCACGAATGGGTCATAAACGACGAAGTACTAGGAGAAGTCTTCGCAAGGTGGGGGACTCCAGACGTAGATCTGTTCGCCACCGCCGAAAACAGCAAATGCCGAGACTTCGCATCCAGGTACTACCAGCGGGGGACGCTGGGGAATGCGCTATGGATCGATTGGTCGAACAGCTTTCTGTACGCTTTTCCACCCATTCCCCTGATTCCGGCGGTGCTCATCAAGTTGTCCCAGTCCAGGGCACGGATGATCCTGATCGCCCCGGAGTGGCCCAGGCAGTGGTGGTTCACGGACCTTCTTCACCGGTCTCTCCTTCCTCACATGCGGTTGCCGTGCAGGCCGGACCTTCTCACGAAGTTCGGGGGGCGGATGGTGCACCCCAACCTCTCGTCTTTGAGTTTGGCGGCATGGCTCCTGAAATAGTGCAATATGGCCATCTGAATCTACCAGACGATTGTATGGACATTCTGAAGGAGTCTAAGCGACCTTCCACTAGAACATCCTATGCTTACAAGTGGAAGAGGTTCTGTATCTGGTGTAAGTCCAAGAACTTTGATCCGACAACATGTAAGGAAGATGTCATCCTTCCATACCTTTTACATCTGGCGCAGTCTGGCCTTAATTTCCATTCCATTAAGGTTCATCTGGCTGCTTTGACTGCTTACAGGAAATGCCCTTCACAGACTTCCTTCTTTCAGATCCCTGTGGTCAAGGATTTTTTGGAAGGCTTGAAGAAAGTGTTTCCTCCCGTCAGACTTCCCTCGCCTTCCTGGGACTTGAATGTGGTGCTGTCCAGACTGATGAGGGAGCCTTTTGAACCCATTCACAAGGCTTCATTGCAGCACCTATCCTGGAAGGCGGCGTTCCTAGTGGCCATTACTTCGGCCCGCAGGGTGAGTGAACTTCAGGCATTATGTTGTCAAGAACCTTATACTGTATTTCATGCTGCTAAGGTTGTGATGCGTACTCACCCTAAATTTCTTCCTAAGGTTATCTCTGATTTTCATGTCAACCAGACCATAACTTTACCTACGTTCTTTCAGAATCCCTCTTCGCCAGCGGAAAGGTCTCTCCATTCCCTGGATGTTCGGAGGGTGTTGAAATTTTATCTGGATAAGACCAAGGATATTCGTAGGTCTGACCAATTGTTTGTTAATTATGGCTCAGTCAGGACTGGTCTTGCGACCTCTAAGCAGTCCGTTTCTCGGTGGATTGTGTCCTGCATACAATTGTGTTATCAAAAGGCTAATAAGACCTTAGGGGGTAAACCTAAGGCTCATTCCACCAGGGGCAAAGCTGCCACGACGGCTTTGCTGCGTAATGTTCCGATTGCGGAAATCTGCAAGGCGGCCACTTGGAAGTCGGTCCATACCTTTGCTGCGCATTACTGTCTGGACACGGATGCCAGGGCAGATGCTCAGGTTGGGCAGGCTTCGCTGCGAAATTTGTTCGCACAGTAGTGGTAGTGTCTTGTGTGTTCTCCACCGCTTTTGTTGTGTGGGGATGGGCTTGCCATTCTATTCACTAGATTATGACTATACACAGAGATCCCCTACTACAGAAGGAGTAGTTTCTTTTCTGTAACTCCAGTTCTGTAGTAGGGGTATCTCTGTTATAGTCATAAGCGCCCGCCCTCCTCCCCGGTGGAGAGATACTTATTCATATGTAGAATGCTACAGGTCTGGCGTGCTACGCCTTCAAAAAGAACTGAAAGTAAATGGGACCTGCTGGGCATTCTGGGATACTGGGGAAAGTTCTGGAAAACTGGAAAGTTTTCTTAAAGGCACAGTATCCTGTTCCAAGCCACATAATGGCAGCCTATGGGGCTTGTCTGTCCACTCCTTCCTCTCTATCATTCCAGAGGCTTTTGCTGGTAGAGGCAGGGTTTTTTCCTATGTGGAGAAAAACTAGGACAGGCAGTGCTGTTTGTGGATGTTGGTGGAATTCTAGTTGAAGTACTGGACAGTGTAGCCTGTGGGTTTAGGCTGCATTATCTGTCTTTAAATTAAATTCTCTCTTAAAGGTGTATGCAGGTCTGCATGATTTGTCACCTTTTAGAGATTATTTTTTATTGCTCCGGGGTCCACGCACATGGGCGGGACTATTCACTAGATTATGACTATAACAGAGATACCCCTACTACAGAACTGGAGTTACAGAAAAGAAACTACTCCATCCGCATGTAATAGGCTGGTACAGATCTTCAGTTTCAACATTGCAATGTTTTACTTTCAGTTTCTAACTTGTAAATGTAGAACCTTCTACACCCAGTGTGGTAAACTGATTGTCCCCTGTGGCTAGTGTTTAGGGACTTTAGCAACTGTTGTAGCCGTTGGCAGTGAGCTATAATGCTATATTTTACTATCATTGTTATAGGGTCCGATTAACAGAACTAACTTAAGGCAAAATCCTAAACTTACTACCATTTTGGTATTCACAGAAGGCACTTACTCATTTTGGTATTCACAGATGGCACTTACTCATTGATGAGTAAGTGCCTTCTGTGAATACCAAAATGAGTAAATGGTAATAAGTTTAGGATTTTGTCTTAAGTTAGTTCTGTGAATCGGGCCCATTGGTATCATTCTTTTTATTATTATTAGTAATTGTAGTAGTAATAGTAGTAGAGGTGACAATGGTGGTATTAACAGTAGCAGAAGACATAGCGGTAGTAGTAATATTTACAGAAACCCTGGGAGTGTGCAAAATGTGCAAAGTTTTCTAAAGAAAATATGCGTAATTGTGCACAAGCAGGTGTGTTATGTTAAATACATTTCACCAATACCCGAGCAACTTTTCTCTGCAAGGGAAAATCTTACATAGAGAATTCATGCAACATGCCTGCAGGACCCTTGTTCTAGGATAAAAATACCTTGTTTGAGAAGAAAACATCCATTGGCGAATATTTTGTGTTCTGAGAAATGGTGACAATTTTATACATTTCACGTAATGCGAAATTTGAGAACTTGATTAATCAAAATATCTTTATTCGGATTAAAACAAATCCATTATAGTACAGCACAATAGCTTCAAATACAGTACCAGAATACAGAGAGTAAAAGCATACCAAGTTAGAAAACATTCGATTATCTGTCAGAGTGCATAGTGGCCTACAGTCCTTGTAACAAGTGTACAAAATTCACATAACAATTAAAGTGTTTGAGATAATCTTTTTAGGATTATTGAGGCATAGCCATACAATGTACGATCACATATATTCTTTAACAACATCATTACTATAAAAGCATAAAAACCATGGGTAAGATAAAAATAAAATGCCTAAAATAACATAGTTAATACAATAAAAACACAGTCAATCCATAGTCCATATGGAACGTGTAAAACAGCATAGCTCCCAAAGTGGTTGCTACCCCAAGAGCAGATAGTCCCATAGTTATGAAGTCAAAAATAATCTAAGGCACAACCAAAATAGAACACAACCATCAGGAGGCTAACCTTTCGTTCCTGAGCCTCCACATAGTCAATAAAAACGATAGACAGCAAATACGATAAATTGTCTTACATCACTTCTAAGGACCCGCACTGCTGTTCTACAGTCTCTTAACCCCAAGCTTCGACATAGTGGTAAGATCCACTTCCTTTTATACCCGGCAAAAGACGGGCAAAAAATTACAACATGGTCAATGGCCTCAAGTACCGCAGGACAAAAGGGACAATTCCCATCTGAATTATTAGATATATGCAGCCACTTGACCGTGGCTGACCATGGAGGAAAATCCCAAACCAGATTTTCTTGTATAAGGTTTTGGCTAGGGGGGTGGGGGGTGTGGGGGTTCAATCTCATCTAATTATCCCTCTGCATTCAAGAACTATGGAAAGTTACGCCATGTCAATTTTGCACCCGTCAAATAAGCACATTCAGCCTGATTGCAAGACCCTCTTCAAAGTGACACTGATCAGATATTTGATTGAGATGTGAACGATTTTATTTTGGTCTACTTCCCCAAAAATAGTCACAGTTCTGCGCTCTCATTCGGACTCCTTGACTTTATCACATTTTGTTTTTTGCTGAAAGACATGACAATGAGACTGAATGTTCACATTTAGCCATTGGAATCAGCAGTCACACTCTTCCCTTTTAAATGTCCTCCTTAGTCTGGCTGCCCTTTCTTCAAGCGCAAGGGTAAGCAGAGGTCAGGACATTGCATGATGGCATCTGGAGACGGAAGATCAACTCAATTATAAAGCTTGGATTTCAAATGTTAACTTTAGGAAATTGCCTTTATAATGAGATCAACATTTAGCCTGAGATAGATGCAAACGCGTACCAGAAAGGAAAGAAAAACACTTATTATTGTCCTTAGAAAGGAGCTCACAGGGGACCTTTACATTGGAGACATGCTGGTAATTAACTAGGATAAACTGCCTGCATCCTCTGAGGCGAGGGTTCCTTGGTTTCACCTTCTCTTACCTGCTACTTTTGAAAGTGCAGTCCTGGTCGAACTTAAGGTTGCTTAAATGTTCTGCTGCTAAAGCAATTTCAAGTTCTAAAACAAGAAAAGGGGACATTTATTAATACAAAGAATGAAAATGTCATTGTGCAACTTCAAAGTGGCTTTGAAAACCCACTCAAACAGTGGTCTGTAATTTATAGTTTTTGGCTTCATTAATGGAGGTATTTTCGACTGTAAAAATGCATTTACGACCAAAAATGCTGCTGTTTGTGACAACCATGAATTTACAATGAGATTCCTGCCTGGTGTAAATTAATTTACTACTGCAGATTTCCCAGTGAGATGGGCAGAGAAATATGAAGTTGTAAATGCACCCAAGGGGTGGGAAGTGGGTGATTCAAGGCATGGTTTACTTCCGGCATGGTTTACTTCCGGCTTTGAAAGATTTATGCTTGTGGGCATTCCCAAACTCCGATCCAACCCATTCCCAACCTGGAAATGGCTGTAGATTTACTCTAGCCAAGACCACAACTGTAACACCCTTTCCAGGATGAGAAGGAGAAAAGATCAGTCCCAGATTTCATAATGGTTTAGGGCAAGGACTTTCTTCATTGGATAATTTTTTTTCCCTGCAAGGAAACATTTGCATAGAGGCTCCACTGCACCTGTGAGGCATTATACGCTATGTAGAATTCTGCACAGGAGGAACAGGACCGCACAAGAAATGTCACATGGCATTCCTAGTAGCAGCCTGGAAACCTGGCACACCTTTCTATGTGTACGAGTGGGAATATTTGTCGCCAATCTGCGCCCGTACCTAGATTTACTTCTAAGTGTGCAAAATTACTCCTTTTTTTTTTACTACCAACCTATGTATTTTAAGTCTATCATTCTGGACTAACAGGCCAATTTACACTTTTAAAATCAATTGCACAATAATTAATGCTGCCTAGCATAGCTATGTGATTACTCCTATGTCCACTGTTCAACGCATTCATGCCTGAATTCTGGGGGGCTGGTCTGTAAGCAGGGCCGGACTGGGAACCAAAGCCGGCCCTGGCATACCGCTCGACCAGCCCCCAGCAGGAGGGAGGGGGGTGCGGTCGAGCAGTTTGCTGCGGCCGTGTTCGGCCGTTTTTTTTTACCGGGAGCCGATATTGCCGGCCCCCGGTAACAAAAACGTCACCCAGGGGGCCCAAAACCGGCCCTCACCCTAGCGGCACACTGGGGAAATTCCCGGTGCCCGCTATGGCCAGTCCGGCCCTGATAAGGCTAGAAGGTAGGTCCTATTCAGAGATGACAGAAAAAGCAGTCGAGAGGTTGATTCCACAGAGAGAGTGACGAGAAATGATATGCAATTAAAAAAGCTGGAACAGTTGTCTTGGACTATTCATCTGTTGTTTATTACAACTAGGTACAAAGCTGTGCAGTCATGGCACTGACATTAGTGCAGGTTATGGGTTGGGATTCTATAGAATCCAAAACCAGGGAGGGAGCTTTGAGTTGTTGTATAAGATGATCTCAAAGGAGCTATATATCATGACAATGCCATGGGCTAATGCACCTCTGTTGAAAGGTACAATCATGTAGGAAATATTGTAATTACTTATCGGTCAGCTACCTTACACCGAGTCCTAGACTTCCTCCTTATAGTGCAGACTGTCATGGCATATTGCTGCCCCCTTTCGCTCTGCGACCACTGCAGGATCCTCGATGCCCCGCGGACGCTGCGGTACTGTGGCGGTCCGGCCGACACACTCATAATACTGAGGGTGGACCCGCAGTGGTGGCGGTGGTTGTACTGCCACCGCGAGTACAACGCGCCTCTGGACCACCGTACTCGTTTTAAGGCCCTAAGTCTTATATTCACTCTAAACTCTCTTCTGTGCTAAAGTCCTATCACAATATATTAGCCACGTTTTAAGAATTGTAGGCACAGCCATGAGGAAATAAATCCTGCTGAGATCCATCTTGTTCACCAATCGACTGCAGAAATTCATCAGTGTTGAGTGATGCATAAAGCAGTGCTATTTAATTGATTGCTAAATATCGGAATTAGCAGTGTAGACATTGAATTAACACTGAGAAATTGCTTCACCTCAGGTAAACACATAACTCCAGTCTGAGTGATTCTAAAGTAATTCCGTGGGGTGATACTGAGCATTACAGCAATCCTTTTCCTGTCTCACCTTCTCCTGCCAGCCAAGTATTTTTTGCCCCATTAGTTATGTTTGTGTAGTGTCACAAAAAAGATGTCACTGTGAATGGAGCACAATTCAAATAAAGCCTCAGGCACAAATAAACTAGCAACCCAGTCCATTCTCGCAAAGAAGTTATTTTGTTCTATGTACACAAGTTTTTGAGATTGTTTTTGGAGGTTAGGGTGACACAAAATTAGGTTTGTGCTGCTTGGGCCGGGATCACTATCCATTTACCACTTCCGAAATTAAATCACCCTTTGTTTATCTGGAATTACTTTGTCCCACTAGGGAATAATACTTTTTGGGACAAAATGTCTCTTGCATGGTGTACAGCCATGTTCCCAGCCTCCAGTGCCCAATTATGATTATCTGTTACCCTGGTTTGTGGATTCTTGTCCCCAGCCTCATGCAAATCTAGTGTGTGTGTGGAGGCCTTGACCTGTCCCTTGATTTGATTATGGTTTCGATCAGTCCTATACCCGTGGGGGTGCAGGAAGCCCAAGCTCTTTTATGACAACGGGCTACCATCTCAGTCATGGGTATGAGCCTGTAGAACAGTTTTAGTAGCATAGCATATTTCAGTGGTCATGTTGTCATGACCATATGCTTTATATACTTCTGGCTCACTGGTGTAAAGTTTTGCTGCCATACACTAGATCCTTTCTCTAAAATCCCAGTGCATGCATGCCTGTATATATTTGTGTGCGAGTGTGATGCATATGGCTTGAGTTTCTGAGTGAACCAGAGCGAAGGAAGACTGTAAGTTCCATTTTAGAAACCGCCGGCCTGTTCATGTGGTCAAGTTAGAGGTGAGGTTATGCTGCAAAATAGGGGAATTGTATGGCTGACCTCCCTGAGACTGTAGGAAGGGAATCTAGACAGTGAAGTGGGAAAGCGGAGACAGGCTACCCCTTAGTAATTCAAACAGTCCTTTTGCTGCAAAGAACCATTGATTAGTCTTCCTGAGTACGGCTCTTAGGTGTAGGGTGGGACTGCGGGCTCTGTTGTTCAGTGTGAAGGATCCTTTAGAAGAGGCAAGTCTTTTGTCTCTCTTCCTGATCACTGTAATTATGGCTATTGATAGCCAGGTGCCGAATCCTCACTCCTCTGTCTGCCTCTGCTGTGGATGCTCAAAACTGGAGACGACCCTGCTGTGAACAGCATCATGTAGACAGAGACTGAGTATGGAGACAGCTTGAGAAGGACACACGTAAGTAGATCATACCGAGACTGAGAATGCACATCTTCTGTCTGCTGTACCCCTATGAAAATGTGAGTTGTCGACCCACTTATTCCAGTTCCAAAGTCTCTCTGACCAAGGAGTGGGTGCTGCACTGAGTACCTAGAGGACTACTGCTTAACTAGTGCTGGTGTCTTCCTTAGAGCTAGTGTCACAGAGGTGAGGGTGCATGTGAATGAAGAACTGTCCCTGTCTTTGAAAGCCTGTAAGTGAACTGCCTGACAAAAAGAGGGAAATAGTGAGCCAAGCATGCAGGAGGAGCTTACTTCTGTGTGGACAAGAGCCGTTGACCCTGGAGCTGAGGGTCTGCCCACCAGAGACTCCCAAGAGGGTGACCGGTAACCTCTCGGTTTGGAGTCTGTTACCCAAGCAGAAGCAGAAGCTCTGCAACACTGCTGAAGTGTTCCCGGGTGGATCATCTTGGCAAAACAGGCCTGCTGCTTGCCTATTGCTCTTGCCCGATGTGTGCCCAATCTGACCGCTGCCATCGTAGCCTGTGGCACTCGGCCAAGTGTGCCTGAGTGGACTCTGCCACAAAAGAACTGGCTTTTACCAAGCCTGTGGCAGTGCCAGTATCACAGAACACAGTTTGTATTCTTTAAGTTGCCATTCTCTTCATTCAAATAAAAACACGTTTAACATTACAGGTGCTGCCAAATCATTTCAAACACGCATATTATAAATTTTTACCCAACACATTTTCAGACTATACAGGGTTTCACCATAATATGCCCTAGAACAAATTAAACACATTTTAGTTCTACTGGTTCACTATACCCTTGTCTAAATTCATCAAAGATGCTATTACACTGTAACCATTTAAACAACAGCCAGCAAGCTTTTATTTCATACCATCATTGAACTCTCACTTCATGCTGACTGACACTTGTTCAATACCACCATTTTAAAAACCCCAAACTTCTCTTCGGTGTTAACCTGGAAGCTGTCATCAACATAACCAGATTACAATCGCCTATGTAGCTTCTATAATGTACTGCCCGCTCTACGACATTTAGCACGACCTCCATTGTCGCACACCTGAGTGCTTCCTCAAGAAAACATGTAAAATGTTGTTGTTCACTTCTATGGGCTCTCATTTTGTAGAACGTATATCCACCAACATTGCCTTTGTCACAGTCGTCACATTACATCTCCTCCTCCCCATGACAGATATTCTGTGACTTCACATACGTGCAATCTTAGCAGGGAGATAATAAACTTAGCTCAAAAAATGTTTTGTGAACCTTAAAAGAAAAATTTGAATTCAAATGTTGGACATGTGTTCATTCAATCATAGCCTTAACGTACTCTTCATGGGTTGTCAGTTTTATTTGTCTGGGCAGTTTATTTGCACAATTGATTTGTTTATGGAGTAGGAGCTGGAATTCTTAGGGTTATTTTCCTGTTTAATTGCCTTAATGACAGGTGTCTATGTAAGTGCTGTTGTGCCAGATGTTCTAGTACCAACTGGTTGTTGAAGCACTAACAATGTCAAAAATGGAATGTTGAGAGGACAGGCCTGGCTTAGTTAGTAAGATTGGGGGTCGGGTGGTGGGAGCTTCTGATTTCCCAACAATCATGCCGTGATATCTTATTAAAAGACATTATGGGCCATATGTAGGAAGCCTAATACCGGTCGGTAACAGCCGATTTTCGGTAAATATCCCGTTACCGACCGGTATTTAGGCTTTTGGTATGTAGGGGGCACATTTCAGGATTCGGTAAATACCGAATCCTGAAATGAGATGTAGGGGGAGTGTGTCGTTGGTGTGGGGATTCGTTATTTACCACCAACTAAAAGTTGATGGTAAATGACGAATAGCTGTGAAAAAGCATTTTTGTGCACTTAGAAGTGTGCAATGTGGCAGACATACATGCCCTTAGGGCATGTATGTGCGCCACATGTGCACACATGGACGAATCAGGGGTGCAACAGGGTGTCAATGTGACACCCTGCCACCCATGATGATGCCTCCCCCATTACCAATTCGGTATTTACCGATTCGGTAATGGCAACTGGCTTCCCATTCATTCCTGTGGGCCTCCAGGCCCATAGGAATGAATGGGAAGCCAGTTGCCATTACCGAATCAGTAAATACCGATTCTAAAATACCGACATTTACCGATTCGGTAATATTTTACCTACATTACATTTACCGATTCATAAATACCGAATCGGTAAAATTCGGTATTTAAGAATCGGTAAATGTAATTTACCTACATATGGCCCTATATGAGATGCAGGACATAAGGAGGGCTTTAGAGGCAGTAGAAAGAAAGGGGAGGGCGAATTGTTAGGGGTAGTTAAACTACAATATTTTTCAAACAGAAATGGGAGAGAGTGTTTGTGTGTGTGTTTGTCAGTGTGGACATGTAACACGCCCAGGTGAAAACCGACTGACACTACACCATACCCGACTGAAAGCACATGTACCCAACTATTTACTACAGAATACATTTTTTAGACACGTGTAACATCTCAAACACCCCCTTTGAAGCTAACACCCTGGTTGAGAGCTAGTGCTGATGTGAAGAAAAGTTACTGTCAGGGAGTTCTTAGTAGGAGGTATGAGGCTTACATGATAGAGTTAGGAAAATGTCAGAAAAGGGGTGAAGGTCAGGAGCTAGAATTCATAAACTCTTAACCAGTTAGCAGCCTTTCTAAACCCTGGGTAGCACATATATTGACAATTGCCAGAGGCCTGTCTCAGTTTAGTTGTAAAACAGGCACCAGCTTGATAAGACAGCAAATGTGTTTCTGCCTGGGTGTAATAGCTGCAGGACACTGGAACAAATAGTATGTCAAGTGAATTCCAGACTTCCAAGTATAGTGTAGCAGTGAGGGAACAGACCTATTCCTTGTGTGCCTGAGAGAATTACAAATCAATGAAAACAAGAGCGACCTAATGTCAATGTGACCAAGGGTATCAAGTGACCTTGGAACAAATATTCACATGGAACTCATTTAAAGAAATATTTTAGTGACACAGAATTTTCTGTGTGGACTGAATCTGTACCAGTATTTAAATTCAAATTTCGGTGACAGAATTTTCTTGTCTTTACTTAATCAGTGTAGACATTAATTCAAAATGAATAGACAGTATCTTGTGATATAATCCGATTCAACCGAACCGAGTTTTATTTTTTAAAAGAAAAAGACAGTTATGCAGTCTTAACAGTCATAATGATGTGAGCGATAGAAGATTTTTTGAAGAAGAAAAGCAAACCCCAAGTGAGAAAAAACAAAACCAAACAAGAAGGAAAATAACACGGTGGTAAAGTTAGTGAACATCTGAGGTAGATTGATTATTAAAGACAACCAATTACATTTAAAACAATTAAAACCGGCCTGCACATCTCGAAAAACAGACCCCCCCCCCCACCCTTCCGGCCCACCGGGAAACACCCGGTGCCTGCTTTGGCCAGTCCGGCCCTGAAAATGGCGGCTCTATAATGATGTTTTTTGGTCATTTATTTTCATAATATTTTGGTTTCAGGTTTTCCGCTTATTCAAATTTGTAAATATGAGCGAAGTAGGTGGTAGCAGAGAATCTTTACCTCCTGACAGAGTGTTGCTAGCTACAAAATATGAGGACTCCTTCAACAAAGAAAAATGTGTCGTATGTCAAACTAATCCGAAAGAAAAGCTAACACCAACGGTGGCTCGACAGAGGAGAGTTTGAGATGCTGCAGAAATACAGCAAGACGAAGTTCACAAAAGATTGAAATTGATGGGAGAGGAGGATCAAATATTTTATCATTGTAACAACAAGTGCTACAAGTCGTACACAATGGGAAAAGGCCTGGAAATAAATAGTAAAAAAATAGCAGAAACCAGTGAATCACAACAAGAATCTGAGTCTTCTGAGAAAGCGACCACAACCAAACCCAATACCCATCTACTTAGAAGATAGATGGCTACCCCTTGTCCACCTCCAACAACTGATCAGAAAATAGAGCATCTTCAATGTGTTATCTGTGGTTGAGCCAGAACCAATGGGATTGATGAAAGAACAAAGTAAAGAGTATGTGAGTCTCAAAGGGCAAACATGTTTTTATCTTCAGCTAGTTTCTCCCAATATGAAGCTTTCAGCCGAGCCTAAACAGTGAGGTGAATTCATTTGCAGCAGATTTGTATACCCATCCAAACTGCATGCATTCATACGTTCAAAAATATGAATGTACAATGAGCTCCCAGCAGCAACGTAACCACCAGCCTTCAGGTAAGTTTGCGCTCTTTGAAAAAGCAAATGAAGTTTTAAAGGCACTCTTGATATTTAGCTACAGGTTCACAGTCAGTGAGATTAGAGAAATAATAGTAAACATTGATGAAACTGTACTGATCCATTATAACAAAATTAAGATTTTTCTGGTGAGAATGTGCAATGACAGAATTCATTTATGTCAGTCTAACAAAAAGAATGAGTCATTTGTGGTGTTCTCAGCTGATTTGACTCTTGAAGTTCTTGCTGCCAAAATATGATCACACAATGCCCTAAAATCAGCGTGAACCATTTTCAGGAATGTCCAGAAAGAACTAGATTTTGGACTTAATGACACATTTTGTGATGTTCTAGAGCTCAGCAAATCATGGGACGCAACAAGAATGCCTGATCTTGTCTTAACATTTTTTACATCATTGTTTAATATCAGCAAAGCAAAACTGTTACAAACTAAAGTTCCTGAGTTTGGAATGGAAGTGGACAACATTGATGAGGGCTTTGAAGATATAGGCAAAGAAGTGGAAGACAATCTCATGAACTGACAGGCTTATGCTGTGCAAATGTACTGTATTTTCCAAATCATGTTTTGGGAATTACATTACGGCAAAAAGAAAACTCCGCTACACATGATGACTGCCCACGCAATTTATGACAAGTGCAAAAGTAGAGAGATAATCACTTCAATAAATAGGATTGATGTATCAACAAGTTATAATGACATAGTACGGAGCAGGAACTTGTTAGCAGCTCATGCTGTAAAATCTTGTGAATCCGACAGCACACCACTTCCAAGTCACTGCACCAGCAAAGGATTTACAATTTATGCTCTTGATTATTTTGACTTTGAAGACAGCTCATTTTTGTCTGGAACATCCAGCACACATGCTACTGCCATGGTGCATTTCAAGACTGAACCAATGAAGTAGCTGCTGGAAAACAAGCTATGTCAACTCTAGGCATAAACAAACGTAGCTGCAAACATATAACCCAACTGCCTTGCCAATGTGTGCAAAATCACTACACGCCATCAATACGTCCCAGTCTACCAGAAAGTTTCAAACTGGCTGAGGGCATGGATCTTCTTCTACCTGATACTGCGGTCTGCAAAGCTGATTTAGCTGGATTTATCATATCACTTATTAGGTGCGGACTGAAGGATGAAGAAAAGCCAGTTCTTCCATGGGCTGGAATTCGTCCTCTGATCTCCCAGAATACCATCCTACTGAAGAAGGTTGGGTTTTTACCAGTTATACCATCTCCAGTAACAAACTACACAACAGTATACACAGCTCTAAAAAGATTCCAAAATGTATGTGCTCAGTTTGTAGACCAGCCTATCCTGTCAATTTTCTGTGATGAAGGTGTTTTCCGTAATATAGCAGACATTTTTATGAGCAATCCAATAGAATGTAATGATCTTTAAGCAATGATGGGCATTTTCCCCACGACAAAAGTTGCATTGTGGTGTACAGGAGATTATCTCAGTGGATTTGGCATAGACGATGCACTAATTGAGGCTGAAATCTTTGGATGCAAAACTCTCCAGACAGTATTGAGCGGACGTCTTTATGTTAGTTTGTTACAAGGTTTGCTCATCATATGTAAGGTTATAGAAACATTTCATTGGAATGCTCTCTGGAACAAGAATGACAAATTACATTTTGCATATCTTATCTCAAAAGTAAACAAGGCACAGGGTGCACTTCATTCAAAATAAATAATGCAAAGCCAAGTGCAAATCAGAAAACCAAGTTTGTAGAGTTTGTCAAAGAATGTGAAGAGAAATCAGAACTTTGCAAGTACTGGGGAAATATTTTACATATGATAGCACTAGTGAAAAACTTGGTACATGTTGATCGGGAAGGTGATTGGGAGCTGCACATGAAGACTACAGTCACTGATTACTGTGTTTCGTGAATAAGATTGCCAGCCGCTACCCATACAGGTAAGAGCAGTGGGGCTGGGTTGGGGGGGATCGACAGACGACCACGAGGGAAACTTAAATAAATAATTAATTTTCCCTTGTGGTCGTCTGTTGAAATCCCCCTGCACCTAGCCCCGCCACTCTTACCTGCATGGGCCGAGGCTGTCGATTGCATAAACTACTTGAGATATGGGTCCTGGTATTTGGAAAGAGTTAAGAAGCTAGAGGTGGAAAAAACATACCTCTAAAGACATTTTGTGGTGAAAGACAAGACTGAAAAGAAAGGTTCAATGCTGTGGCTTCAGATGTGAAACTGGAACAGACTATCGAGAGATCACAGATAAGTTCCAAGGGAATTGTTGGTCAGACACGAAAAAGTGAATATGTTGCTCAATGGCATCTAGTTTACCATAAAGTCCTTGCTTTTTGCTTTTTGCAATGTTTTCGGAGAGAACAGAAATTCAAAATGAATGGATCCTCGCAAAACTGTTCTTCACCAGGAACTTGTGGGAAAGAGAGGGCAGCACCCAAGGTACCCTTGGGTGCTGGAAGCGCTGCATGCTACTGGAATACGCTGCTATTTGCACAGCCTCTGCTGTGGTGTGTTTTTAATTTACTCCTCGTTTTTGTAGTTATGTTGGACTTTATTTGTTCTGCCCTGTTTTTAATCTGTGGCATCGGATGTTGAGCTATCTCCCCAGTCACACATTTCTTGCACTTTAAATCGGTGATTTCACCGCTTTTAGAGCGGGTCCCTGTCCCGATATTGCTGCCATATTGGGGGGAGGAAGGTCCGTTTTGGAGCGCCATTGTTGTTAGCGCTCTAGCGCTCCGGTGGTCAGGTCGTCAGCCTACTTAAATCCCATACTCAGGTGGGTCAGTTAGAACAAGGTACCCTTGGGTGCTGGAAGCGCTGCTTGCTACTGGAATACGCTGCTATTTGCACAGCCTCTGCTGTGGTGTGTTTTTAATTTACTCCTCGTTTTTGTATTTATGTTGGACTTTATTTGTTCTGCCCTGTTTTTAATCTGTGGCATCGGATGTTGAGCTATCTCCCCAGTCACGCATTTCTTGCACTTTAAATCGGTGATTTCACCGCTTTTAGAGCGGGTCCCTGTCCCGATATTGCTGCCATATTGGGGGGAGGAAGGTCCGTTTGGGAGCGCCATTGCTGTTAGCGCTCTAGCGCTCCGGTGGTCAGGTCATCAGCTTACTTAAACGACTCATGGATACGCGCAGCGGTCGAGTGCAGCGGGAGCGCCGTTTATGCGCCGGAGGTGCGCCAGAGGTAAGCCCGTTTGCGCCCGTTCGCGCACGGTCGGGCCTAGGGCCAGGACCGTCTGCTTCAGTATGTATGTTACCTCTTGCGTATTCACGTCAGTCTTTACTATCATTAAAGAGCAACATACCCATGAACTGCCATCATGCGTTAAATTTAGCTCGTGGACAATTTTTGTGTACGACCTGTGCATTTAGAACTACAGAGAGTGATAAGTCGAGAAGTCGATGTGAACGGGATTTAAAATTGGCACTAGTAAATTGCCGCTCATTGCCCAAACATGCTGTTGAGATCTCTCATTTACTTGTTGATAAATCTCTGGATATCCTGTTTCTTACGGAAACTTGGCTGAGCCCCACTTCAGATCCGGATATTGTGCGGTCATTGCCCCCTGGATATCTGATCCAGCACAAGGATAGAGTCGCTAAAACCGGGGGAGGGATCGCCATCATCTATAAGGACTACATCACTTGCCGCTTACTCGAGCTTTCAATTTCGGACAGTGAGAGTGCTCACTTTGCTATTACAATATCCCCAGCTACTTCTTTTTCAGGCTTCCTGATCTACCGCCCCCCGGGCCCTTTGGGGCTTTTTCAGGAAAACCTGATTGAAACAGTAATGGATGTAGCCACTACTGTCTCTAACTTTCTGGTGCTGGGAGATTTTAACCTTCATTTTAATAAACACTCGGATCTGGCCGCTTTAGAAGTTATAAAGGATCTAGGTAGTTATGGCCTAAGCCAAAAGGTATCACATCCTACTCACTCAAAGGGTAACTTGCTGGACCCTGTTTTTTGTAACATTCCTGGCCTCGTCATCGAGGTACCCGTCCCGGTCCCCTGGTCAGACCATATGGTGGTTCCTTTTGGTTGGAAGGTGGCTCAGCCTAGCTCGTCCTCAAATCTTTGTAAAGGGCTAGCTAGGCATTGGTCCAAGCTCGACCTCTCTAAATGGATAAACATCTTGAAGCATACTGAACCTTCAATCCACCTAGACGTGGAGAGAGCTAATCAGGAGTTCAACCTGTGGATAGAACGCTCCTTGGACAGTTTGGTGCCTAAAAAATCGATCACAATTAAGAAAGGCCTCACCAAGCATCCGTGGTTTAATCAGGAGCTAAGAGCTCTCAAACAAGAGTGTAAGAGGGAGGAGAGGCAATGGAGGAAAGAGTTTAGCAGTGAAAAAAAAAGCAGATACAGAGCGGCTCTAAAGATATACAAGACCGCCCTGATTAACACTAAATCTGCTTTCTTTGCTAGTAAAATCGAGTCCTCTGCCAATGCTCCCAGGGAGATATTTAGAATAGTGAAATTACTGACTAAAGTCCCCGATCCGCGGCCTGATTCAGATGAAGCAGCTAGCCGATGTGAGGAATTGGCGATTTTCTTTCGTACCAAGATTAAAAAGATCATTGATACGCTTCCCCCACCTTCCTCAATCGACTTTAAAGCGCCATTTGTTAGTCAGTATCAATCGGATCATCCTAGGCTTTCTGCTTTCTCTCCTCTCAGGGAGGATCTCCTGCCTACCTTGCTGAATGCCATAAAGAGTGGCTCCCCACGTGATCCTGCCCCGATGAGCATTTTAAATGCTGTCCTTCCAACTGTCAGCAAATCAATTGTGAATATAGTAAATGCCTCTTTGATCTCTGCCATTGTGCCTAGAGAATGGAAGATAGCAATGGTTAGGGCCTTTCTTAAGAAACCTAGTTTGGACCCAGGGGATTTTTCCAACTATCGCCCTATCTCCTTACTACCGGGCATCAGTAAACTTACTGAGAAATTTGTCAATTCACATTTAGCTTCCTTTTTGGAAACTTATAATTTGCTTCATCCATCACAAACTGGATTCAGGAAAGGACAGGGAACAGAAACAGCCTTGTTGAGGGTGGTGGAGGATGCCAGGAGGATTCTGGATGACGGTGGCAGCGCAGCCATTATCCTCCTGGACCTCAGTGCCGCCTTCGACACAGTTAACCATCATACTCTGGTTACCCGTCTTAGTAATGTGGGAATCACGGGCAAGGCTCTTAAGTGGCTGGAATCTTTCCTTGAGGAGAGATTTTTTAAGGTCTTTGAGAATGACTTTTGCTCTGGTCCGGTTCCATTACAATGTGGGGTTCCGCAGGGGTCGTCCCTCAGCCCCACGTTGTTTAATGTGTATATGGCTCCTCTGGCGGGGATAGTGGCCCCTTTCGGGGTCCAGCTGGTGAGCTACGCCGACGATACACAGCTGGTGCTTTCCTTGAATCAGTTTAGACAGTCTCCGCTGCAGTTGCGTAACTGTCTAGAGGCTGTAGCACGCTGGATGGACCAGTCCCACCGCAAACTGAATGGTGGAAAAACAGAGCTGTTGTTGTTGGGACGGCAGGCTAGCTTTGACAACGCAACCTTCTGGCCTGCGTGTATGGGGCCGGGCCCTACTTCTAAATCAGAAATTAAAAGCCTTGGGCTCTGGCTCGATGCGGAACTTACGTTCAGAACTCAGGCCAGAAAAGTTGCTGCTACCTGCTTTGGGATTTTAAAAACCATACGAAAAATCCTCCCACAACTGCCAGAAAGGGCCAGAAAAATCTTAGTACAATCTCTGATCCTTTCTAGGATAGATTATGGGAATGCCATGTACTTAGGAGTACCAGCCTCTACGACTAAGCGACTTCAAGTCGTTCAGAATGCGGCGGCAAGACTTTTAATGGGTGTCAACCACCGCACATCAGCCAAACCCTCTCTCAAATCCCTCCACTGGCTTCCGGTGAAAGAGCGGGTTTTCTTTAAATCTTTGTGTTTTACACACAAACTCCTCCATGGGAAAGGCCCTCCCATCTTAGAAAATGTGGTCATTCCCTACAAATCTCCTCTAAATCTTCGGTCCAATGATCAAAACTTGGCTGTGATCCCTCGAATAAATAGATCTCGTTCTGGTGGGCGTCTTTTTTCATTAAATGCCTCCAAGCTTTGGAACTCCCTTCCTCTGACTCTTCGCCAGGAGCCTTGTTTGCTTGTGTTCCGGCAGAAGTTGAAAACCTGGCTCTTTCCGAGGACATAGAACCGTACTCTAGTTAATGGCACTTTCTTGTCCTTGGGTGATCCTTGTTGAGCGCTGGGATGCTTTCGAGTAGCCATGCGCTATATAAGAGCCTATTCAATTCAATTCAATTCAACATTTTAATAAACATGTTGACAGCCTTCTTCATTTTTTTGCAGTAGCAAGGGAACCCCTTTGATATGACTGAGCCTGTGTGACTACACAACTTCGTGACCAAACAATATGTGGATAATGATATAAAGATAAGTCTACTAGATGTCCTGGAACATGGATCAAAACGATATACAGAACTGAAGCAGGAGAGATTTGTATTGAAAGAGAAAAAGCTGTTTGACATAATCACTAAAGCTAAAATTTCACGCTTTAATTGCCATAGTAAGAGTTTCGTCCAACCAGCCATTACAAAACTGGTTATAAAAAACAACTTTTGCAAGCACATAGAGAGATGGATGTAGCAAAAGAAAGGGGTGAATTTATCAAGGACATTCTGTCACATGATCTTCTTCCAACAAACGCTTTATTTGATGGCAATGCTGCAACCAAACTAGTAAAGCACAAACGTGTACAAGAATTTCAACTAGAAAAGTTGTTCTCATTGAAAACTTCTGTTGTTGTGGACTATGTGTCCCAATTGCGAATGGTCAATATTTCTTCCATGCAAAACATTGGAGACGTCGGTCAGACTGTTCTACGGATATCAAAGTCAGTGTGCACCTTGCAAGAACTACACATTGTCTTTGACAGTTATCTTGAACCATCTATCAAAGAATGTGCAAGAATCAGACAAATGTCTACAAGTGGAACAATTGACTTTGCCTGCACCAAAAATTCAACACCTATACCTGTGCAACTTGATATATTCTGGTCATCAACATCAAACCAGATGAACTTGGAGATGTTAACTCACCAAAACATTTCTGATACTTCAGTGAACAATGAATTTCCAATTATTGCAAGTGGAATGATTGTCAAGGAGGAGTTGGTGCCTGCAGAGACATATTCAAAAGGTACAGGCCATATTGTTCAAGAACTGCAAATTGGAGGAAGCTGACCTTAGTGTTGTGCCACATGTTGAGTGGGCCGTTCGAAATGGTTCCATTCTAATCATTGTACTGTCATATGGCACAGATGTTATTATTGTGCTACTTAGATTTTTTGCAATGTTAATAAGTCAAGAATTGTCTTAGTTATATGGATACATTATGGAACAGGCGAGAAAAGACAATTAATTCTGCTTCATATTCTGTACAAGAAACTTGACCAGAGATGCCCAGTGTTCTTATCAAGGCACATATCCTTATGGGTGATGACACTATGAGCAAAATTACAACAAAGTTTGGAGCTTTAACTGCTGAACCTGTGAAGTTTCTAAAAGAATTTGCTGAGACAGAAGAATGTGACTAAAAAGAAAAATACCTTGTGCGTGTGTGGAAAACAAGTTCTGTCTGTCACACATTTGACGATCTTCGGTACAATGAATTCAAGAGATCAGTCCCGCTAAGTGACCTTCTACCAACATCATGTTCTGTGCGTGGCCACATTAAAAGAGCGTTCTACTTGACAGAGGATGTGTAAATGTTTTGGATCATGCATATGTAGAGAAAGATCCATGTGAATTTGGTTGGGAAGATATTGATGGAGTGCTAAAACCTACGAAATTTGTAAACCCACAGAACTTACACATACATGTACATGCAAAACCTGTGCTACCAAATGATGTCCCTGTCACTATGTTCTTCTCAAATGTTCAACATCCTGCAAAATGTACCACAAGCGATTGCCGAAACAAATAAATAAAGTGAACTATGAAAATATGTCTAAAACAGGAGTGATTAACATTATCTTTTTTTCATATTCAGATCATAAACATTGTTTTGTGAGTGCATGAAAGGGTTAAAAACCATTATTATTTGTTTCATTTCTATATATGTCTCTTCTTCCTCAATTATAGCCACCGTCTTTGGAAATGGTGGAAGAGTTGCTCTGAGGAGTTATTATCTGTCTCTAATAGACTACTTGACCCCCAAAACCTACGTTTTGACACCAAAATGAAGTACATAGGTCTCATGGTTAATGAAATATTTCATCATCACTGCAACACATCTGCCATTTATAAAAATGTCATACAGAAAAAACTGGTCCGGATCAGCAATGTCTACCCAAGCTAAATGACTTCTCTAATGAACCAAAAAAACCAATCAAAATGAAAATCTCTGACCAACAATTGGTTTACGGAGGTATATCAGGGGGCCGGGATTAATGTAGCTTCTGAGTATAGCTCTCTGTCAATGTGGAAAGGCACTCTTATAAGTTGCTTTTATCAGCGAATAAGAGCTATGTATAAATTATGATACATTGAGAAAAATAAATCCGCCTAAACATAAATGGATATGTAGAAAACATAAATATCACAAAATCGGGACTGGAATATGGCTAATGCTTCATCCTTAATTTCCCCTGGCAGTGTTTACAAGTGTTAAAATACACAAGAGGCCTGGCCTAATCTCACATGTCAGGGTTCAGGTTTCAGAGATCGCTATATGTTTAACATTAGCGCATGACATATGTTCCAATTAAATATTTTATAGTGACTTCATTCGATGACACCATCTACAGGAAATCCTATAAACCTCCACAGAAGTTTAAATAATTTACAGGGATTGTTGTAACCTGTTTAAAGCCTTTCTTACATTACAGATTAAAGGCGGCTACTTAAAAAGCTTATTCTGCAGGGATAGCAGCCTCCAGTGAAGTAAAGAACAGAAGTCCTGCTGTGTTACTTTTAAAGAAGGAGACCTTGGGCAAGAATGCACACACAATATGGGCTAGATCTCCTGAGGCTTAAGCCGGGAGAAGGGTGGAGGCTGGTGCGAGCGCGCAACTCTAGATCTCCTGAGGCTTGAGCCGGGAGAAGGGTGGAGGTAGCTGACGGAGGCAAGCAGTACCTTTTGCATTTTTTGCACATGCTAATGCTCTTCTGCTGATGTGATCGCACTATTTGCACTTAAATATTGCCGAAAAATTTATAATCTGTTTTTATCCTATGTAAAATCGTTTCTAAGATTTTAAACTTTTACCTGAACATCTTCTTTCACTCACGTTTGGAGGCGGGGGGACGGGAACTGACGCAGAGCGAGAGGCAGGAAGGGCCGACATCTTGGGAGGAACGCGGATCAGTGGACTAGGCTTTCCCTGACTCGCTTCAAAAGCACAGGCTGGCGTGAGCGAGCAGCGGGCACGCCTAAGGCAAGCCCGTCTGCGCCTGTCCGCGCTTGGCCAGCGCCCAGCGCCAGGACCCCTGGATGTTATAGATCAGAAACAGGACTCTCTCTCAGCTATGAACGAGCGACCTTGCTGACACTGAGGGGGACTGACAGAGCAAGGGATTGCTTATGCCTACCACTGGATACTCTACCGGCGACCGTCCCAGAGGTCTGTCACAGTTGTAGATCTAGGAAACCCCGGACTCTAAACCTGCCCATATGTACAAGGGAAGATAAGAGGACAGAGGTAGTTGGTCAGGAGACCCAATCCATTAAAAGCATCTTGCTGCATGCGGGGTCCCTAGTTAAACATAGCCTAGAATGTGCCAGGCTTATTGAGGATCTGGATGTCAAAGTGGCCTTCATTACCGAGGCTTGGACAGATGCTTCCTCGGGGCCAGATATAGTAAAGGCCACTCCGCCAGAGTTGTTATGCCATACGTTAGATAGGCCAATAAGGAAAGGTGGAGGCCTGGCAGTGAGCTATCATCAATCGATTAAGGCAGCCTTTCAGCCTATTCCTATAGATACCTGTGAGGCTCTGTTTTTTAACCTTAGTCTCTCCCACCATCACACCTTTAAGGGGTGCTTACTGTATAGGCCGCCTGGAACGAGAAATTCTTTCCTAGCTTCCCTGGGTATCTTACTGGAAGAGGGGGTGCTTTCAGAGGCCTTTACAATTATGGGAGATTTTAACTTCCATTTGGAAATAATGGCGTAAACAGACACGACGATTTTAAACAACTTGATGTTGAGCGCTGACCTGAAGCAGCGGGTAGTTGGTCCCACGCACAAATCAACGGAATCTCCAATTCATGGGTCTCCTTACTTTGGTGTGGTCCGATCATGCTGCTGTACAATTTGAGATAAGACTGATAGAACAAAGCATGAGAAGTGTAGGCCCTAAGGAACGTATTTAAGAGTTTGGAATAAAATTGAGGAAACCACCTTGAAGGAGCTTCTGGCTTCCTCAGCAACCCAACTGCCGTTGGAAGTGGAAGAGGCTTGCCAAGTCTACACAGAATGGTTGGAGCAGGCATGTGATACATTAGCTCCTATTAAAGTTCTCCGCCCCAAAAGAACTCACCCCTCCGCTCCCTGGTATACGGCTGAGCTAAGAAATCAAAAAATCATCTGCAAACAGTTCGAGTGGAAGTGGAGGAGTAGCTACAGGGAAACGGAGAAAAAGGCCTATAAATGCAGCCTGCAGATCTATAAACAGATAATTGTTGCGGCCAAACACAAATTCTATGCTACTCGCATTGAAGAGTCGAAGAACTCAGTTAAAGAACTGTTTAAGACGGTCGCCACATTGGCTTCGCCCAGGCCGGCTATAGTTCAACCAAGCCAATTACTCTGTGAAGAACTGGCGAAGTTCTTTTGTCCAAAGTGGAAGCTATCTTCGCGGCTTTTAGCGAAGCAAGCTCTGGCAAGGCGAATATGACCAGTGGGGAATCCACGTCAATAGGGACTCTCTCTCCCACGTTCGATAAATTCCTGCTGGTTTCCCCCAACGACACACAAAAGACTCTCATGGAGGTAAACTCAGGCTCACCTTATGATCCCTGCCCTGTTAAGGTGGTTAAACTGTCCCCGGGCTCTATTGTTGACTCATTGATGGTCATATTTAATTTGATGTTCGCAACAGGCTATTTCCCTATGCGTTGGAAATTGGCATCCATTTTGCCCCTTCTAAAAAAGCCGAATCTACACCCCAAAGATCCGAATAATTTTAGCCCAATCTCTAGACTCTCTCTACCGGCGAAACTGGTCGAGAAAATCATGAACAAACAACTAAGTCACTTCCTAGCAGAGACACAAGTGCTTGATCCCTCTCAATACGGCTTTAGGGCAGGGCACAGCACAGAGTCTGCACTCATTAAAGCTACGGAATAGATCAGGGAAGCTGTGGATCAGGGAGGCAGGGCGGCACTGATCCTGTTGGATCTGTCCACCGCTTTCGACACGGTCCATCACATAATATTGATGAACCGTTTAAAAACATGTGGTATTCGCGGGAAAGCTTGGGATCTTTTAAGATCCCTCCTTGCAGACAGAAAACAAATTGTAGCCCTGGGGGACTTTCAGTCT
Organism: Triturus cristatus; assembly: GCF_964204655.1. Taxonomy (NCBI): domain Eukaryota; kingdom Metazoa; phylum Chordata; class Amphibia; order Caudata; family Salamandridae; genus Triturus; species Triturus cristatus. The sequence goes on from NC_140590.1 coordinate 1,584,710,505, forward strand.
AAACCTTTCACATCGCCTTGTGGGGTCCCTCAGGGATCATCTCTCAGTCCAACTCTTTTTAACATTTATGTCAGTGCGCTGGCCCCTGTCATAGATGCATTTGGATTTGGCCTTACCTCATATGCGGATGATACGCAAATTGTGGTATCTCTGACACCTGGGAAAGAGGCTGGTATTGAAGGACGCTTTTGGGAGTGTATGTTAGCAGTGGGCAGCTGGATGGCTAAGAATTGCCTCAAGCTAAACTCGGATAAAACCGAGGTGATACTGTTTGGTAACAACATTAACTTCTGGACACCCCACTGGTGGCCGGACACGATGGGCACTCTCCCTGTTCCCACTAGAAAGGTAAAAAACCTGGGCATAATACTTGATGATAGACTCACTTTAGAGTCTCAAGTGAATGCTGTGGTATCGAAAACTATGTATTTATCAGAATGCTGAGGAAAGTGCTGCCTTCTTTGCCCTGGGAAAGCAGACAAACTGTGGTTACGGCCCTTGTAATGGCAAGACTGGACTATTGCAACGGGCTCTATTTAAATGTTCAACAAAGATCTCTGAATAAACTGCAGAAGCTACAGAACGCTGCAGTCAGATTGCTTTCAGGAACGTCGAGATTTTCCTCGGTTTCCAATGATATTAAAAAACTACATTGGCTTCCAGTCAAAAGCCAAGTACGTTTCAAGGCTCTTTGCCTGGCTTTTAAGGCTCTCCATGGCATAGGTCCAGATTACCTAAAGCACAGACTTCAATGGTATATTCCTAAATGAACACTGCGGTCAAAAGGAGCCAAGCTGGTTTTGGTGCCGCGCATAAACAAAGCCCGATGGGGTGGCAAAAGCTTCATTTATGGTGCAGCAAAAGCCTGGAACGATTTGCCACTTCATTTAAGAAATACGATGGATCTTTGGTCCTTTCAGAAAGGACTAAAAACGTGGCTTTTCTCTCAATGAGCAGGTTTTATTCTCTGTTCTCCATTTGTCAGCAGTCTCAGAGGATCTAGATAGTGCCAGGACACCTCCGGGTATTTGTTGCGCTTTACAAATGTCATTATCATTATCATCTTGCAATGTGCTCCTTGTTCTCGGTTGGCAACATAGTTCTTTGTTCTTTTCTTGATCTATTCAATAAGGATGCATTCCAGTTTTGAGACCGCATTGAATTTATTTGCCATGCTGTGAAAGAAGAAAGGGGTGCCTACGTTAGCGCTAGGCTGCTGAAACTGCGCCAGAGCAGGCAGAAAGGACAGGAATGTACCATATAGCTTAAATATGGTGGGCCTCATTTATGGCATTTTGACATAAGGCACCTTGCTGCGCTGCCCTACTCCAAAGTGAAAGGGCAGTAATGCACCGTATCTAAGCAGCACGGTGCAATCCTATCCTTTCTGCCTGGTCTGGCTATCGCCAACGTACCATGGTGCAAGGGTGCCTCCATTGCAGGTAGGATCGTTTTTGCACTGGAAGTGGCACCTTCCTGCACAAAAACAATCCTAAGAGGTGTTTTCCTCTTTCTATGTATGCTGCAGAATGCAGGACACATGGAATAAAGAAAACATTTGAAGAAATTAAGGTATTTCTCCTTGTTAACCCTCACCTCGGAGGACGTACCGATTGGCGCTTCACCAGGTTTACATGTTTTTGTAAATCTGGGGCAGCGTCAAATTCCATGGGTGTTACATGGGAAAACCTACAGCAAAGCCCATGGACTGCCTCCTGGGTGCAGACTAAGGTGACACAGCGATTTGCGCTGCGTCGCCTCACTCATGATTAATGAGGCCACTCAAAGCCGTGCAGGTTGGCTATGTGTGGCTTCATAAATCTTTATGAGAGCCGTGCATCACACATGTACCAATTTGCGTAGTGCAAAAATGACACAGGGCTCTCATAAATAAGCCCTGGTCCATTCCTGCCCTTTCACTTTGGCATAGGGCAGCGCAGCAAGGTGCTCTTCTGCACTGTCCTACGCCAAAATGCCATAAATGAGGCCCTTGGTCATTGGCTTCTTGTAAATAAATTTCTTTGGAGCAGTCAATCCAATAGAAGTCCATGTTCTGGTGTGAACATGGGCTTCTATTGGAATTCTCCAGGACATATTATCAAGCCCATTATCGCCGCTTTAGCGGCAGTGTTCTGCCGCTAAACCGGCGATAATTTTAACGCCGTCCTTGATAATATGCCCCTATGTATTTTATTCTGGATTCTTAATATACATATATTTTATGAGATTGTTACACTCCTTCGGCAATGCAACCGCAATACCAGTGACACCATGATCATCTGGTTGCAATATTAAATTGCATTGTTTTTTCTCACGTGTTGTGATACATATCTGTCATTTCACCTGTTTAACTTTTCTGAAGTAAATGTGTCACAATTGCAGCTCAACAGGGATTAGCATAACATATATGCACCCTGAAACTAAAAGGTATAACTGAAAGTTAAAATATTATATCCAAGTACATTGGTCTACAAATGTCTTACTACACAAACACGCATTGGTGAAGTCATTAGGCTTGGCTTATAAGTACAACAGCCTAATCATTCAGAGATGAGTTTAGGCACGTAGTGATTTATATGCACACATTCAGTCACGCATCCTGGCATTCATGCATCCATTCGTCCATCCATGGACGTATTCATACATTGACCCACTCTCCCATCAATCATGATCTTGACCTATTGGCTTTACAAATGCTTGTTTGTGCTTGCAACTGCCTTGAGGATGATGACTTATAATACATAAAGGTTTATTGTTTGATTACATTAAATTATTTCAATATAAGAGCACATTCCAAACAAGCACCAGAGTACTAAATAACACATCTTCTTACAGACAATCAAAAGAACTTGAGGTTGGCTCTATTGAAACAGAAAGAAAAATCTGATTAATGATGGCCATTGGCTCAACCAGTAAAGATTAAGGGACTGATTACGTGTTTGGAGGTCCTCCTGCAGCACCGCCACTGCTGCGCTGCCTGATGGACCGCGAAGCCCGTTGTTTACCCGTCCTCCGGATTCCAACTTGAATCAAGAGCAGTCTCACGACAGCAGCTGTGTTAGGCTCATGGGAGTGCAGACTTCCGCCGTGACAGCGCCTGAAGCACGTTCCTGCATGGTGTGGCATACACCATGTCGTGCATGCCACACCGTGCAGGAACAGGGGTGCAATGCAAGGTGGGCACAGCATGTGGCCCCCCCAGCATGCACCCTCAGGCCCAGAAGCGGTGGAGGGGCCCTGTTAGGGCCCCCTTACTTGCATGTCTGCTACCCTTTTCATGGCGTGCTCACTGCCATGAAATGGGTGGGGGTGGAAATGCAACTCGGTATATGCCAACATATTCCTGCCCATTTCCACACCGCCTCTGCTGCAGGATCCAGGATCCCGGCAGAAAGTCCTGTAGTGGTCCGACCCCCACACTCCGAATACGGCAGCCAGACCCACAGTGGTGGCGGTGGTCGGTCCTGGGTCTACACGTGATTAGCTCCTAAGACTTATCTATAAGGTACAGATCTGTGCACAAAAAAAGCAATCCATCTACAGACACTACTGCTTGGCCTATATGACAGTTATTATTAGAATAAGCTATTGTGTGAATATTGTTACCAAGAAACATTGATTTCAATAACATTCTCTTTTCTGTTGTGAAAGATAGGCATATACAGAGAGTAGGCATCAGGCCTCCCATTTCACAATTACAAACACCAATAATTCATCCAGTTCTAGTTGTGGTTATTACATCAATTATTCATCCAATTCTGGTTGTGGTTATGCGTAATAAGTTCTCTAAATGGTACCACAGAAAACAAAATCTTAAAAATTGCTATCAAATTTCTGAAGTAAAATTGTTCATCAGGTACATTTGAGGGGCCAGAAAAATGTAATCCATCAGTTAGTTAGCTGTCTCGATATTATGCAGCAAGCTTACATTAAAGCTAAAGTACCACATGATAAATATTTTAGATGGTTGCTTTTTAGAAGAGAAATGGAGATATATAGCTCAACAACAGTGTTCCAAGTCGCATATTTCTTAACAAGAAGAATACAAAAAGTGCATCCAGGAAATGGAAATTGGTTTAAAATATGATTCCTTCCAAATAAAATACTTGAAAGACTAAAGTATTAAGATCTGCTTCCACCAAGTCCTGAAATATAACATGAGAGCTTTGCCAGCCAGGAAAAGTTTCTAGTAAGGCCACATTCCAGAAAAAGCTGCAGCTGACATTGCTTAATGGAATGAATGAATGAATGAATGAAACAGCACTTATAGAGCGCGTAGCTACCCAGAGGCTTCCCAGGGCTAAAGTGGTGCAACTGAAGCCTCAAGAATCACTTAGGGAAGAGCAAAGTTTTCAGCATCTTGCGAAAGGTCATATGATTAGATTCCTTTCGTAGATAAAGAGGGAGGAGGTTCCATAGTTTAGCGGCATTGTACGAAAATTGACTGGGCTAGTGAAGTCAAAACTTCTGTTCTATCCTTTGTATTTTGAGCAGCATGTGTTAGTGTGTTAGAGATTGTGCAGTAAAGAATGTCAAGAGTTGTTCGTCCACCAATGAACATTTTGTTGAATGGCAGTTGCCGGTGTTCCCTATCCTAAACAGAGCAACCTTTTTGCTCAAATGACTAAGGGCCATATGTAGGTAATTTCTATTTACCGATTCCTAAATACCGAATTTTACCGATTCGGTATTTAAGAATCGGTAAATAGAATGTAGGTAAAAAATCTGTAGATTTTACCGATTCGGTAATATTCGTTATTACCAATTCGGTATTTACCGAATCGGTAATAAGGAATACCTTCCCATTCATTCCTATGGGCCTGGAGGCCCATAGGAATGAATGGGAAGCCATTCACTATTACCGATTCGGTAAATACCGATTCGGTAATAGGAGGAGCATATTCAAGGGTGGCAGGGTGTCACATTGACACCCTGTTGCACCCCTGAATCGTGCATGTGTGCACATGTGGCGCACATACATGCCCTAAGGGCATGTATGTCTGCCACATGGCACTTTTAAAAAAGCACCAAATTGCTTTTTAAAGGGTATTCGGTATTTACTACCAACCTGTAGTTGGTGGTAAATAACGAATCCTTAAACCAAAAATGCACTCACTTGAGTGCTCCCTACATAGGATTTAAGGATTCGGTAATTTACCGATTCCTTAAATTAAGGAATCAGTATTTTACCAATTCCTTAAAATAACGAATCGGTAAATTACCGAATCCTTAAATCCAGCCTCCTACATCGCAAAGGGCTAAATACCGGTTGGTAACGGAAAATGTACTGATTTTCGGCCGTTACCGACCGGTATTAGCCCACCTACATATGGCCCTAATTACCTAAAAAAACGAATTGGAATTTGAGTCATCATACTGGTGAAGAGCAAAAACAAATTAAGTCTGGGGCGCCAGTGGAACATACCTCAAGAGAAGCTTCAACATGACCCAGAGAGAACGACCTGTAGTCGTTCTCTCTGAACTGCAGAGATGAGTGGGAGAGACATCAAAAGGCAATGTAGGTGGGCCAGACTGAGGAGAAGATGGAGTCAGGCGACGGCAAGGTGAGAGATCACGAATGAGAGTCATGGCCCAAATGTTCAAGACATCAAACCCTGTGTTGGTGAGGTGCGTCTGACATTCGCGTCCTCAGTAAAAGCAGCTCAATGGAGGCATCTTTGACATAGTGCTTGAGAGTTAAGTTGCAATGTCTATAATGTCTGTATGGCTGGAAGTGATGTCAGGTATGCATCTGTCATGAGGTACACAATACGCTGGTACAGGTATCCTAGACAACCATCTTTACTCAGTGCCATTATCTGAAGAAGTTGGAAGAAAGACAAGGTTCTTAGTCCACTGGCTGCACTGAGCCATTGTGTAAAGGAAGCAGGAGGAATGGCATGGCACTAGTCGAGTATTGGACCAAATGGACTGATGAGAGTGGGAGGTAATTGTAGAATTGTAGTTATGAGGTTTTTTGAATTAATATAGGGGGATCCAGACCTGTAGAAATGTCCTAGAAATATAAGCTGTAATATATAGCATTTTGCATGCTAGGTTGTGTGCTGCTCTACCACTAACATACAGTAAAAAAAAACTTTTGTGCTCACACTGTGAAATTTGTTTATAAATAACCAGCAGGAATTTATAATGTGACATTAGAATGTAAGGTACGAGTGTGACACTCTTCTGCTAACAATATCAAGGCAGCCCAATACTTGATTGAGACCACTGAAAAAAAGGGTTTAAAGCCTACATGGAAGCAGTTGGTGACAAAATATTTACAACAAGATGAAAGCTGGCAGTCACTTAAACATTACTTATGAGCTAAAGGACGAAGGGTTTAGAAACATCTTCCACCTCTGTCTAGTGAAAATGAAGAAGAAGAATTTCAGCTAGTTGCATTACATTCAATTGGATCTAAATTATATCAAAAGATAAATTAAGTTGTAGAAAGGAATACTTTTAGGGCTGGGACAATGGTCTGGAGAGCTGATTGATAGGCATGTTACCGACTTACAAACACTTGTTTCATCATGTACTTATAAATCTCTTCACAACTAGATATTGAGGGTTCAGGTGGTGCACAAAAATACAATTTCAAATAACAGGAGAAGTTGTTGAAATTTGAATTATGGGCAGCGCCATCAGAATTGCACATCAGTTTCAAGCAATTTACGGGAGTATCAGGGAATTAGCTACTGGTGGAACAAGCCAGGAGAGTGTTCACAAGTTTAGTCAATTGGTTAAGGGGATAACAAGTTGAAACAGACTAGTAGATATAAAGAAATACACAAGAACAATTTGTTTTCATAAGTATACCTTTTTTAAGTGTGGTTTTGAAGGTCACTTAGCAATGTACAACCTGTGTCCCGCTCTTGGTCAGATTTTTAGGAAGTGCAGAGGTAAAGGGCAAACATGCATGTGTTTGTACAGGAAAGTGGCAGTAAGAATGAAAGAAGAATGCAGATTAGACAAGTTGAAGATGAAGAATTACTACAGGAATTAATTTTGGTGCATTTAAAAGTATGTGAAACTAGTGACGGTAGTTCCTTCTGTGGCATGAAAATTGGTGAAGTAGTTGTGCATATAATGGCAGAGTCTTGTAAGAGGGATTCCTTAATTGATGATGACCAGTTTAGGACGTTCAGTGACAAAGAATTATTTCCATCTGATATATGCTAAACGTGATATAGAACCAAGCCCAATAATGTGGTAGGGTATTTCAATCCATCATTAGAATTTATGGAGAAATATGTTTTCTCTAAAGCGTGTGTTCCTAGCAAAGGGTTAGCTGAAAGAATTGATGATGACTTTGGATCCCAGTCATCTAGAACAAGTTTAAGGGTCTGAAGATCACATTGAGTCTGTGGTTGCATGTAAAGCAGTTGATGAAAGGGAGAAGATTTTCTACAAATTTCCACTTTTCACTGAGATTATTGAAAGAGTTCATACACAATTTAATACTAGAGTAGGTCACAAGGTTCACAGAGTCATTAACGTACCTTTATCTGTGTGGGCAGATTTAAAGGCAGAACTGGACAGGTTTTGCATGGAGGGAGTGGTTGAGGAAATATAAATCTCTGAGTAGCTGCCTACAATCATCATGGCTAGAAAACCAAGTGGCAAAATCAGGTTTTGTGCAGATTTACGTTAAATATCAACAATTGCATGTGTTTTGACAGCCATCCACTGCCGAATATTGGGGAAAATGATATAAACATTAAGCTTTGTGCATTGCTGTCGTGTGAGCATGACACAAATGCATTTTCATTCGTAACCACTTCTCTATTCAGGCATTGATTCCTACTTGTGGTTTACTCTTGCATTGTATTGAAAACGTGTGTTGCTAGAAGCAGCACTCAATTTGATTGTAGCCTTATATGGGTGTATATTTGGATTTCTTCCAAATCCGCTGCCATTTTTGGATACAACAGTGCACTACCTTTGTACTTCATCTTCGTATGATACTAATGAACAGGCACTAATTGTGTTGAAAAAGCCTATTGTTTGCTTAGTTACAGATTGTTGAAAAATCAGCTGCTTCATGTAATGTATCAATTGATATCATGCCAGGCAACTGATCCTCATTCCTGATGATGATTCCATATTTTTACGGTATCGAAACCTTGTTGACATACACTCTGCCCTATTATACTATGCTTTGTAGTATTTTAGTTTTGGGTGCAGTAGTGTTTTGCTTTTAATACGAAATGGCCTAAAGATGTTATATTAATGTTGGTCACTGTTTGCTTGCCTGTATATATCTATATGATTTTTGTTGTCAGTTTTTAACACATGGTTTTCTGAGCATTTTTGTTTTTTTGCTAATTGTTTCTTTCAGTTCATTGTTTTTTTTTGCTCTCTTGATCGTTGTTTTTTTTAATTATTCCGGCTGGGGTCATACAAATTTTTGTTCAAATTGCAGTAATAAAATTGAAAACTTTGATCATTGAATCTATTTATGGAACTGATTTTTGTATCCAGAACGACTGTATTTCATTTTTTGTTAAGGTGCAGTTGTCTTTAGAATTACTCAAGTACCCTTGGTCCCTTACGATCCTTGGGTTTCCCTTGTGTACATTTACCACAATAAACATTAAGAGGGTCAAACACATTTAGGACCCAAGATTTGTCATTGGATTACCACCAGGTGGCATTGCATTGTGAATCAAAATCATTTGGAAGATGCCTTTTAGATTAGTATCAACAACTGCTGTATTCCAAAGAATCATGCATCAGCTTTTTACAGATGAGAAAAATGTCACATTTTGAGGACAACACACACATATATGTGTGTGTATATATATATATATATATATATATATATATATCCAAGCTCCAAGTATACCCAACGTACAAGGAGCACTCAAGCGCAACATACTCCTAAAGAGCCTTTATAGTATACAGTCCACCAGTACAACGATAACTTTAAGCAGTTCAATATGCCATGGCTGCCTGATGCTTTTTGAAGTGTCCCCACTTCTCTTCAGAGGCTTTGGCAATTGAAGGCGCATAGGACACCGCCCTCATCATTTAAATGCTTCAATGCATGCCCTGGATGTGACACTCTGCCGCGACTAGCAGAGCATTATGGGCCTTGTAGTGTCCTTTATCTCCAAATGGAGCGTGCAATGTTGATGCTGTGACATTGAATGCCCCAGATGGGCCTCGGTGTCTCGGTGGATATGCTAAATCCGTTGCTGCTCCACGAAATCGGCCTGCTTAATAACCGACTGCGTGGCCCCCGCATCCTGGGGTGGTGCTCCTTCGTGCGCTCCATTTGGAGATAAAGAACACTACAAGGCCCATAATGCTCTGCTAATCGCGGCAGAGCGTCCCATTCAGGGCATACATTGGAGCATTTAAATGATGTGGGTGGTGTCCTATGCGCCTTCAATTGCCAAAGTGGGGACACTTCAAAACGCGTCAGGCATGCATGGCACATTGAACTGCTTAAAGTTATCATTGTACTGGTGGACTGTATACCATAAAGTCTCTTTAGGAGCATGTTGCCACTCGAGTGCTCCTTGTACGTTGGGTACTTGGAGCTTGGATAAATACCCGGCACACCCTGCCACGAAGGAGCACCACCCCAGGATGCGGGGACCACGTGATCTGTTATCGAGCAGGCCGATTTTGTGGGGCAGCAACAGATTTAGCATATCCACTGGCACACCGAGGCCCATCTGGAGGCATTCAATATCACAGCAGCAACATCGCGTGCTCCATTTGGAGATAAAAGACAATACAAGTCCCATAATGCTCTGCTAGTCGCGGCAGAGCGTCCCATTCAGGGCATGCATTGGAGCATTTAAATGATGAGGGCGGTGTCCTATACGCCTTCAATTGCCAGAGACTCTGAAGAGAAGTGAGGACACTTCAAAACGCGTCAGGCACGCATGGCACATTGAGCTGCTTAAAGTTATCGTTGTACTGGTGGACTGTATACCATAAAAGCTCTTTAGGAGCATGTTGCTGCTTGAGTGCTTCTTGTACGTTGGGTACTTGGAGCTTGGATAAATACGCAGCACACCCTTCCGCGAAGAAGCACCACCCCAGGATGCGGGGGCCACATGGTTTATCGAGCAGGCCGATTTCGTGGGGCAGCAACGGATTTAGCATAACCTCCGGCACACCGAGGGCCATATGGGGGCATTCAATGTCACAGCAGCAACATCGCACACTCCATTTGGAGATAAAGGACACTGCAAGGCCCATAATGCTCTGCTAGTCGCGGCAGAGCGTTCCATTCAGGTCATGCATTGGAGCATTTAAATGATGAGGGCAGTGTCCTATGCGCCTTCAATTGCCAAAGCCTCTGAAGTGAAGTGGGGACACTTCGAAGCGCGTCAGGCATGCATGGCACATTGAACTGCTTAAAGTTATTGTTGTAATCGTGGACTGTATACCATAAAGGCTCTTTAGGAGCATGTTGCCACTCGAGTGCTCCTTGTACGTTGGGTACCAACCCAGGATGCGGGGGCCACGTCGTCTGTTATCGAGCAGGTCGATTTTGTGGGGCAGCAACGGATTTAGCATATCCACTGGCACACCGAGGCCCATCTGGGGGCTTTCAATATCACAGCAACAGCATCGCGTGCTCCATTTAGAGATAAAGGACACTACAAGGCCCATAATGCTCTGCTAGTCGCGGCGATTTTGAGGGGCAGCAACGGATTTAGCATATCCACCGTCACACCGAGGCCCATCTGGGGGCATTCAATGTCACAGCAGCAACATCGTGCGCTCCATTTGGAGATAAAGGACACTACAAGGCCCATAATGCTCTGCTAGTCATGGGAAAGTGTCCCATTTAGGGAATGCATTGGAGCAAGGCCCATAATGCTCTGCTAGTCATGGCAGAGCGTCCTATTCAGGGCATGCATTGGAGCATTTAAATGATGAGGGCTGTGTCCTATGCGCCTTCAATTGCCAAAGCCTCTGAAGAGAAGTGGTGACACTTATCGTTGTACTCTGGACTGCATACCATAAAGGCTCTTTAGGAGCATGTTGCCGGTCGAGTGCTTCTTGTACGGTGGGTATTTGGAGCATTGATAAATACTCGGCACACCTTGTCGCAAAGGAGCACCACTGCAGGATGCAGGGGCCATGCGGTCTGTTATCAAGAAGTCTGATTTTGTGGGGTAGCAACGGATTTAGCATATCCACTGGCACATCGAGGCCCATCTGGGGGCTGTCAATATCAAAGCAGCAACATCGTGTGCTCCATTTGGAGATAAAGGACACTACAAGGCCCATAATGCTCTGCTAGTCGTGGCAGAGCGTCCTATTCAGGGCATGCATTGGAGCATTTAAATGATGAGGGCGGTGTCCCATGCGCCTTCAATTGCGAAAGCCTCTGAAGAGAAGTGGGGACACTTCGATACCAAAAGACACTGACACCAGGGAAGCCCAGCTTTTCTGGTAGGGGCCTGACCGGCAGCGTCAAAACCTCATTTGTTCCATGAGAAAAACACGCACCAGTTCAGTGCTGCGTAATCAGGCCCCCCCCACGTGCTTCACTGAAAAAGTGCTTTATTCCATGCAAGATTAAAATTGTAAAAAGCATAGCGCGTTTCGGTTCCAGAGAACCTTAATCTTATGCAAACTTGGTGGCAGTTTAAGTTCACCCTTTTTAAATTATCACATCAACAGCGAAAAGGGACCAGGTTTCCTGCTCAGTGCAATGTTTGGAAGTGGCAGTGATCAATAGCTCCAAAATCCATTTCAAAGATGACACATTGAGACAGTGAATGTTTTCATTATCTGCATCGGTAGTTTATATATATATGTTCACTACTCGTACCAAACTATAGATCACTGATGACATGGTCAGTGACATCACTGATGACATCTTCCACAGAACCATTCACCTGCCCACTCACATCCCTATACAAACTGTCATACACCCACCCACACAACCACTTACATACCCATTCACAGACCCATACAAGTACTCACACAACCACTCAATCATCCGTAGAGCCATTCACACACCCGCTCACTCACTCATGCAGCCACTCACACAACCACTCAATCACCAATACAGCTACTCATAGTCAGTCACTCACCCATACAGCCACTCACACAGCCATACACTCATCAACACAGCTACTCACACACCCACTTATTCACATATACAGCCACTCTCACACTCACTCACTCACCCATACAGACTCTAAACACAGAGACTCACTCGCCTATAAAAGCACTCGCACACTCAATCACACACCCACACAACCACTTACATATCCATGCACACATCCATACAAGCACTCCCACATCCGCTCACTCACCCATACAGCCATTCACCCAGACACTCACTCTCCAATACAACCACTCACACACCAACTCACTTAACCAACCACCCACTCAAACACCCAATCACTCACCCATACACCCACTTACAGACCCAGTCACTCACTCATACAACCATTCAGACACCCAGTCACTCATCCATACAGTCACTCACCCACCCACTCACCCACCCATACAACCACTCACCCACCCATACAGCCATTCACACACCCACTTGCACAAGCAAACGGCCACTCACACATGGATGCACAGTCACACAGCCACTCACATAATTTATGTTAAAAGAAGCATCACTCATTAGTAGTATACCTAGTCTAATAAAGTAACTTTTGTAGTAGCTAAGTATACATGTTTAACAATTATAGACTCTTAAAAAAACTCACACTCACTGGATGATGTAATCAGTGATGTCATTTGAGATGTCATCATTAATGTCACTGAGCATGTCATGAATGCTGTAATATGTGAAGTCATAAGCAGTGCATTGCGGGGACGTAAGTTATAGTTAGTTTAGGTAACTATAACTGCTGAATTTCTGTGGTTTTGCATGAGTGAAATTTGAGCCTAACTTTAATGACTACCTTTATTTTTTCAGTGAATTTCAAAGGTTTTTTAAATTCTGTTTCCTAACTATAATGTCCCTGAAACAATTGTTTTTTTCAGTGAATGTCTGAGTCTTTTAAAATTCTATTTCCTATCTATAATGTCCCTTTAATCTTTGTTTTTTTAAGTGAATTTTTTAAGGTTTTCTAATTGTATTATCCTAACTGTAACCTGTAAAGCTTGAGAATGGGTGTGTGAGTGGTCGTATAAGTCAGTGAGTGGGTGTATGAGTAGGTGTATGGATCTGTGGGGGGGCGTGTGATTGGCAGTGTGGCTCTGTGAGTGGTGCTATGGGTTTGAGAGTTGCAAAAAGAACAATTGATGGACAGAATGCAGAACAATGTCGTACATTCACCCCAGTACAGAGATCTGAGCCTAAATCCATCATTTTTTTGCTCACCATGCCATTCCAGTTTGGACCCAGCCATATGCAAATCAGTTTGACCCTGCACCCAATGGGAACAGTCCATCCCGAACTGCCAGGCCAGGTCCTCCCTGAACTGGAAACAAGCATCATAGGGCTGATTTCAGGCGTTCAGCCCTCATCAGCCAGGGTAGCTTGACTCCAGGTGCATGGAGAGCACGGGACCCACGTCTGGGCATACCTGTCCCACTCGGGGTGACAAATGCAAAAAGAACAATTGATGGACAGAATGCAGAACAATGTCGTACAGTCACCCCAGTACAGAGATCTGGGCCTAAATCCATTGTTTTTTTGCTCACCATGCCATTCCAGTTTGGACCCAGCAATATGCAAATCAGTCTTGACCCTGCACCCAATGGGAACTGTCCAGCCTAAACTGCCAGGTCAGGTCATCCCTGGACTGGAAACAAGCATCCTAGTACCGGTTTAGGGCTTTCAGCCCTCATCAGCCAGGATAGCTGGACTCCAGTGGCATGGAGAGCACGGGACCCAAGTCTGGGCATACCCATCCCACTCGGGGTGACAAATGCAAAAAGAACAATCGATGGACAGAATGCAGAACAATGTCGTACATTCACCCCAGTACAGAGATCTGGGCCTAAATCCATTGTTTTTTGCTCACCATGCCATTCCAGTTTGGACCCAGTCATATGCAAATCAGTCTTGACCCTGCATCCAATGGGAACAGTCCAGCCCGAACTGCCAGGCCGGTCCTCCCTGGACTGGAAACAAGCATCCTAGGACAAGACTGATTTGGATATGACTGGATCCAAACTGGGGTGGTGTGGTGAGCAAAAGAATGATGGATTAAACCCAGATCCTTGTGACTGGGAGTGAATGTTTGCATTGTCCAGCATTCCGTCCATCAATTGTTTCTTTTGCATATGTCGCCCTAAGTGGGAATGGGTGTACCTAGACATGGGTCCAGTGCTCACTACACCACTGGATTCAAGCTAGCCTGGCTGATGAAGGGTGATGCCCTGAAACCGGTCCCAGGATGTTTGTTTCCGGTCCAGGGGGGACCTGGTTTGGCAGTTCGGGCTGGACTGTTCCCACAAGGAACAGGGTCAAGAGTGATTTGCATATGGCTGGGTCCAAACTGGGGTGGTGTGGTGAGCAAAAGAATGATGGATTAAACCCAGATCCTTGCGACTGGGGTGAATGTTTGCATTGTCCAGCATTCCGTCCATCAATTGTTTCTTTTGCATATGTCGCCCTAAGTGGGAAGGGTATGCCCAGATGTGGGTCCCGTGCTCACTACACCACTGGATTCAAGCTAGCCTAGCTGATGAAGGGTGATGCCCTGAAACCGGTCCCAGGATGCTTGTTTCCGGTCCAGGGAGGACCTGGTTTGGCAGTTCGGACTGGACTATTCCCACAAGGAACTGGGTCAAGACTGATTTGCATATGGCTGGGTCCAAACTGGGGTGGTGTGGTGAGCAAAGGAATGATGGATTAAACCCAGATCCTTGTGACTGGGGGTGAATGTTTGCATTGTCCAGCATTCCGTCCATCAATTGTTTCTTTTGCATATGGGTTTGAGAGTGGCTGTGTGAGTGGCTGTGTGGGTCTCTGAGTGGGTGTGTGAGTGCCTTTGTAGGTTTGTGACTGGGAGTGGCACTATGGGTCTGTCATTGGGTGTGTGAGTTGTTGTGTGGGTCTGTTGTGATTCTCACCTTTGATATTTTCTGCAGGGGAGAGATGGAGGTCAGTAGCTAGATCCTAACTTCCCCCAATCACCACAAAAGCCCAACAAAGTCAAAGCATACAATGGTGAGATGGGAAAGAGAGGGAAACAAGGGTACAAGAAACAAACGTCTGAGATATTCAGGGTGGAATAGGAATCTTCGGACTCACTGAGAAGGTCTGCATAAAGGACAAGATGTATGTGCAACTACATGAACTGATATTACCTCTTCCAGTTATACTTCTACAAGACAGTGCTTTAATGTCTGTACATATCTACCTGTGAATTTCCCTTCTTCCGTTATGGGCTTTAGGTATGTAGTGGCAGAATATGCATTTTTCTTTCTATATATTAAAAAACATGTGTATTAAGTTATGTGGTAAAGACAAAGGACATAGACCAATAATGGAGGATAAGGTAACCAATGAACCAACCTTTAGAAGGAGTCAGCACACTTAGAATAGCCCCTTAAAAAATATTAGTACCAATGGAAAAAAACAGAAAATATATTTCCCAGTAGGATGGAGTGTATCAAGCATAGTAAGGAGAATCAAACTGTATACCAAAAAATAGGCAGAACTTATATAATAATAAGCATTCTTTAACTTCAGATTACCTTGTGGTAATGTTCTTTACTTTCTCAGGACCAGGAATTCACCGAGGAGAAGTCTGACACCGACAAATGCCGCGACGGGTCCCGGAAGTAATCAGGTGAGTCAAAGGGCATGGACGGAGGAGCGCACACATAGACTAGAACGCGAAGCGCTCTTCCCTATGTGCCTGCCCTCTTTATTCTGGGATGGCTCTGCCCCACCCGCATATGCAGGTGTTTACGAAGCAGGCCAGACATTTGTGAGTTGTTGTGTCAGTGCCTGTGTATGTTTGTGAGTGGCTGTGTAGATGCTACTATTGGATTGTAGGTGGGTGTGTGAGTGGCTATATTGGTCTGCGAGTGCATGTGTTTGAGCCGTGGAATGGATTTTGAGCATTTGCATACTTAGGGTATGTAAAAGGGAGTACCATGCACTCTGCTCTTACAATGGTACATTAATAAAGAAACCACTCATCACAGTCATCCAAGTTCAGATTGCACTCCAATACATTAACGTAGCATTCACTTCTATTAAGGATTTCAGATCATTTTTAACATATATTATTACAGGTCAGCCCTTTGCTAATGACTAGATGGCTTTGTTGCATATCTCAGTTGTGTGGTTCTTATTTGATGACTTTCTCCGCTATCCTTGCATTTGCTATTTGCATTTTGCAGTATTCTGAATAGATGAGTTGCATCCTTTCACTGCTTCCTTGTGGGGACTCTTTTAATTTGACTTTAGGCATTCCATTGGCGTTCATGTTTCCTTGCTTGTTCCGGTTTCCATCCCTACCCTCATGTGCTCCCTTCACTTTCTCTGTCCATTCCCACACACTCTCCCCAATGCTCGTTCGAGCCAAGACCTATAGGCTTTGTGTTAGACCTGACATCCTTGGCGTGGGTTTTTCCCCTATCTTTTGTCTCTGCTACCTGGATTTTTGATGCTGTGCTGGATTTCGTTTTTGCTGGTTTAGATGCTTTGGACACTCTGCCACTGATAATCAGTGCCAGAGTGTAAGTGCTCCCTGTGTAAAATATCATATTGATTGGATATACCTGATTGGCATATCTGTATCACCATGAAGTCCCTAGTAAAGTTCACTGTGTGTGCCAGGGCTGGTGATGACAGATGCTACTAGTGGGCCTGCAGCACTGATTGCGCCACCCGCATGAGTAGCCCTAAAATGGTGTCTCAGGCCTGCCGCCGCAGGCCTGCCTGCAGTCCCTGGACTGCCATGTCCTCCTGGCCAGTGTCCCCACTGGCCGGGCCTAACCCTTCCCTTTTTGTACACATCAGTCATCCCTATGGAAGGCCCAAGGTACCCCCCTGGGCAGGGTGCAGTGTATGTAAAAGGTAGAGCATGTACTAGTGCAGGTATCATGCTCTGGTAGTGAACAGCGGCCATTTTGTGTGTTCACTGCTGCAAGGTTATCTTGCTCCATAGGCTAACATGAGGGAGCCGGGTGCCAATGGCCATCCGCCTATCTTCTCATAGGAACAAGATAAGACATGAGTGTTTGATATCCCTGAGCTCAGCATTTAATAACACATATTTTAGGAGAGGTTGTTTTTAAATCCTGAGTTGGAGAACAGTACTTTTTAGAGAGTAGCTGTTCTCTTGTCTGACCCTTCTGTGTGCCTGGGCATGCTTGTGGATTGACTGTCTGGTTTGAGAGTGACAGGGGCTGGGGAGCCCTCAGGAGGTTGGATGAGTCAGCCCTTTGCTGAATGACTGCATTTGCAAGTAGAGTGGAGGGCGGAGATAGCACCTGGGAGTGAATAGGGCTGTGCCTGCCTGCCACACTGCTGGCTCCACCTCCTGCTGGGCG
Source organism: Triturus cristatus (assembly GCF_964204655.1). Classification (NCBI taxonomy): domain Eukaryota; kingdom Metazoa; phylum Chordata; class Amphibia; order Caudata; family Salamandridae; genus Triturus; species Triturus cristatus. Next base: position 1,584,727,965 of record NC_140590.1, read on the forward strand.
GCTGACGACTCTGCCCCTCACTCTGAAAGGAAAGAAGAAGCCAGGAAAACAAAGTGCTCCAGCAACCCCCAGAACTGGATCAGACCGGGCTCAGGATCCACTTGCACAAAGACTTCAAAGACTTTTAGGGGTATAAGTACAGGACCCCTGACAACAGATTTTTAGATTCTACAATCAAGAGGAACCTCTGCTGAAAGACGGACCGCTGAAGGACTGAAGGAAGATTGCCTTGCTGTGTGCTCTAAGGGCTGACCTGTTCTGCTGTGCAACTGAAGCTGAGGAGGAGAAGGGGCCTTGCTGTGTGCTGTGACCCTGCCTACTTGACCTAACAAGACTTTGCTGTGTGCTGTGTCTTCAACTCTGAATCTCCAAGGGCCTGAGAAGAGCCGGCCTCCTGTTTTGCAACCCAGGGACAGAAAGGTTGCCAAGACTTTAAGACTCTGCTGTGTCCCCCCTGTGCTGCTGTGTGCTGCAAGGACCGTGGGCTGTTTCTACCAAGTTTCCAAGCATCTGCCCCAGGAAGTGCGCTGGCTGCTCTCTGTTTTGCTGGAGAGTGCCGCGCTGATCTGGGTCTGACACCGGTTGCCACCTTGAGAAGACCGACGTGCTCATCGACACGTGTATTGCTGTGGCCGCAGGATTGTGGGCGTCCCCCGTGCTAACCGAGCCGCTGTGAGGCTTGGTGGCGTCACGATCGACCCGCTGACACGGGGCGCCGTGGAATACCCTGCCCGCGATTCACCACCGCGGCCCGGGGGCCAGAAACTGATCAGAAGCTGCACTTCCCCGCTCTGCGAAGCCGCGGAGGAGAGAACGAGGAGGCCGCGACCTGATTGGTTGCTGGTGGAGGCTTGGCCGGAGGAGCCGCGCTGCGAGTGGCTGACTCCGGTGACATCTAACATCGTCACTAGGGGCTCGTCGAGGGAGCCGCGACCGGATTGGTCCATCGCTCGGGAGCTGTGGAAGCCCTGCACCGAGCAGCCTGAGAGGAGCGCTTTAGTTATAAGCGTAGAGGCACCGCTAGAGGAACGTGGCTATTTAAACACTGAGAGCCTACGAACGTATTTCTTTTTCTTTGAATACGAAGTCACACAAGAGACTAGAGACTATCTTCTTACGATCCTGACAACCCAAGAAAACGATTAATGTGCAACGCTATGATAATTGATTTCCACTGCTGAAACTAGATAAAGTTATATTTTTGATATACTCACCTGTGTGGTCTACGTTTGTGGTGTACTAGGGGGGTCATTGTAGTTGTTACGTGCAAATACTTTACACATTGCCTTGGAGATAAGCCTGTCTGCTCGAGCCAAGCTACCTAGAGGGTGAGCAGGGGTTATCTACCGTGTGTGTCCCTGTACCCTGACTAGAAGCAAGAGTCCCTATTTGGTCTAAGGTACTTACCTATGCCAACTAGAGACCCCCAGATCTAACATTGGTGGGCAGCGGTGCGGATTAGAACCAGTATTTGCACTTGACCTGCAGTGATTCTCTGTACATCACTAGTCTAGTTAGCAGTTACATTTTGCACAAAGTTTTTGAAACCTATTTTTGGAAGACCTAGGAAGCATCATGTCTCTGAATGGAGTAGGCGAGGAGATGGAATTGCAATTTGAAGTAAAGGAGTTGCTCACATACAAAAAGGAGCAGCTGAAGCAATTCTGCAAGCAGCTAGGATGCCCAGTGAAGGGCAGCGCTAACAAAGAAGAGCTACAGAAAGCTCTAAGGGCCTGGTGGGAGGCCAAACATTTTGCGCCAGAGGATTTGACTGGAGAGGACGGTGCACAGGAGCATGGATTTGGATCCAGTGATTTGCCAGTGAATAGGCCAGCATCTAGGGCTGGCAGCACCCCTTCCAGTAGGGGCCTCTCTCCATAGGAGCTGAAGGAGAATCAGAGGATTAGGGCCCATGAGATTGAACTTTTTAAGCTCAAAGCTCAAGCAGAGGAAAGAAAATTGCGCCTTGACAGTGATAAGAAGGCGGAAGAGAGGAGGAATGCTCTCGCTTTGGAAGAGAGAAAACTCCAGTTGGCTCATGAGTTGAGCATGAGGGAGCTGGACATTAAAGCTAAACAGGTGGAGTCCAGTCCTAATGGGGGCAGCGCACAACCAGTACAGGCGGGTAAAGTATACATACCAAAAGATTTGGTGCAGAATTATCAGAGGGGTGAGGATATCTATGCATGGTTTAGATCCTATGAGCTTGCCTTGAACATGAATGAAGTGCTTGAAAAGAGTTGGGGGGCAGGTTTGTGGAAGCATTTTGAGGCCTCTGGGAGGGATGTCTTAGCACCCTTAGAAGCAGCAGGTACCTTAACCTACCCCACTATGAAGGAGGCCTTATGCCTCAGGTATGGGCTTACACCAGAACAGTACCGCCAGAAGTTTAGGAACTTCAAGAAGCTTGATTCAAGTACTTGGGTGGAATGTGTGAGTATGTACACGCGTGCACTGGAAGGTTGGATAAAGGGCAGCAAAGTTACTGATTATGTGGCGTTGTGTCACTTGATTAGCTGGGAGCACTTGAGTAGTCTATGTGTTCCAGAGCTGCGCCAACATCTTTTAGACAGCAAGTTAACTGATCCCAGTGAGCTTGCTAAAGAGGCAGACCGCTGGACTAGCACCAGGGTCAACAAAGGGGTGGTAAGTATCCCAGTCAAGGGTGGACAGGGTCCCCAGCAGAAAGGTGGGGAGGACAAGGGTAACAGTAAGGAGTTCTCTAAAGGGCCCCAAAACAGTTCCACGGAAAAGGAGTCCCAAGCCCCCAAGCCTAAGAAGTCTTGGCCCCCTAAGGGCAGACAGGACAACAGACCTCCCCCTACTTGCTATGCTTGTAGGGAAGTAGGGCACATCGCCCCTAAATGTCCCAAGAAACCCCCAGCACCAGCTGCTGCTCCAGTCCCAGGGTTAGCTAGTGTAGCTTTGGGAAGGGATTTGATTTCCAGTGGAGAGGAGGGATTAGCTATGATGACCCTTGTCTCTTTAGGAGACCAAGAGATGGTCCAGGATACCTTGATACCCGCTAACACTAAAAAATACGGGCAGAAGGTGACCATCAATGGGAGGGAGATAGAGGCTCTGAGAGACACCGGGGCCAGTGTGACGTCTGTCCGGTGCCAGTGGGTGTCTGAAGAGCAAGTCATTACCAATGTACTCCACCCAGTAGTGGCAGCTGACACCTCAGTGCGCCTCTGCAAGATGGCGCGTGTTCCCTTTACATGGGGGGGGGGGTCTCTGGTACCTTGGAAGTCTGTGTCAGTGATGCCTTGCCGGTAGATTGTCTGTTGGGTAACGACCTGGAGAGTCCTCCATGGAAGGACGTAGAGCACAGAACTCACTTGGAAATGTTAGGACTGCCAGCGTGGATCTGTGTATCCACACGTGCCATGACAGCCAGTAAGGGTGGATTAGTGGAACTGGAGCCTGGAACAATGGCTCAGGAACCTGCCAGGAGAGGAAGGGGCAGAGGGCGCGGGAAACCGGCCCCCACTGTTCCCACGGTCCAGGAGGAAGCAGAACCTGAGGGGGATGCCCTGGAACCTACAGGGGAACAGGTGGCCGAACTGGGGGAATTGCCTGAGCTGACCCATTGGCGGCAAGAGGGTGGTCCCTCCAGGGAGGAATTCTGCCAGGCTCAGAAGGAGTGCCCTTCTCTCATTGGTGTGCGGCAGCAGGCTGCAGACCAGGCAGCGGGCCTAGGGTCAAAGGAACATTTGATCTACTGGGAGGATGACTTACTTTATAGTGAGCCTAAGTTTGCTGAGCCCGGTGCAGCCCGTGTGCTGGTGGTACCCGAGCGCTTCAGGAACTTCTTCCTGGGTCTGGCTCATGACGTGCCTCTCGCGGGACATCTGGGGCAAGACAAGACCTATCACAGGCTTGTCACCCACTTTTACTGGCCCCAGATGAAGAAGCACGTCAGTACCTTTTGTAAGTCTTGCCAAACATGCCAAGCCAGTGGTAAGAGCGGAGGAAAGTGCGTGGCACCCCTGCAACCTTTTCCTGTGGTGAGCACCCCTTTTTAGCGGGTGGGCATTGATATCGTAGGGCCCCTGGACCCCAAGACTGCCTTAGGCAACAGGTTCATCCTGGTCTTGGTGGACCACACAACCCGGTACCCGGAAGCAGTCCCTCTCCGGACAATCACAGCCCCCGTGGTGGGCCGTGCATTGATGGGGATCTTTTCCCGCGTGGGGTTCCCCAGAGAGGTGGTCTCCGACCGGGGTACCAACTTCATCTCTAGGTACATGAAGTCTCTGTGGGAGGAGTGTGGGGTAACTTATAAGTTTACCACTCCTTACCACCCTTAAGGAAATGGTTTGGTTGAAAGGTTCAACCGCACCCTGAAAGGTATGATTATGGGCCTTGCGGAGCCCATGAGACGGAAGTGGGACGTCTTGTTACCATGCCTGTTGTTTGCCTACAGGGAGGTGCCTCAGAAGTCCTTAGGGTTCAGTCCCTTTGAACTGCTGTATGGCCACCCTGTTAGAGGACCTCTCACACTGGTGAAGGAGGGGTGGGAGAAAACCCGTGGGAAAACCCCCCAGGATGTGTTCAGCTATGTGCTGGCCATCCGCAACCAGACACAGCGCTTCAGGGAGCTCGCTCAAGAGAACCTAGAAGCCAGCCAGGAAGAGATGAAAAAATGGTACAACCAGAATACCACTCTGGTTGAATTTCATCCTGGGCAGAAAGTGTGGGTGATGGCGCCGGTGGAGCCTTGTGCGCTCCGTGACAAGTGGACCGGGCCATACGAGGTGGTAGAGCGCAAGAGTGAGGTGACCTACCTGATCAACATGAAGACTCCTAGGCAGCCCCTGAGAGTCTTGCATGTGAACCGCCTCTAGCCCCACTTTGAGAGGTCTGAAGTGACAATGCTCATGGCTACAGATGATGGTGGGGAAGAGGATAGTGATCCTCTCCCTGACCTCCTGGCAGCCAAGGAGCAAGACGGGTCTGTGGATGGTGTGGTCCTCTCGCCCACCCTGACCCCAGAACAGCAGAGAGACAGGTGTTGGGTCAGTTTGCCTCCCTGTTCTCCCTGACCCCAGGTGTCACTTATTGGTGCGTCCATGATGTGGACACTGGAGATAGTCTACCGGTGAAACAGAAGTTTTACAGAGTAGCTGACAAGGTCAGGGCTAGCATCAAGGAAGAAGTTTCCAAGATGTTGGCGTTAGGGGTAATTGAGCCCTCCAGCAGTCCCTGGGCTAGCCCAGTGGTCTTAGTTCCCAAGAAAGCTGCTACACCCGGTGGCCCGCCAGAACTTCGGTTTTGCGTGGACTACCGTGGGCTCAATGCGGTCACCAAGACTGACGCGCACCCCATCCCCAGAGCGGACGAGCTTGTGGATCGGTTGGGAGCTGCCAGATATCTCAGCACCTTTGATTTGACTTCAGGGTACTGGCAGATTGCCTTAACTGAGGGGGCAAAAGAGAGGTCGGCATTTTCAACACCAGAGGGGCATTTCCAGTTTCGCGTCATGCCCTTTGGATTGAAAAATGCCCCTGCCACCTTCCAGAGACTGGTCAACCGGGTACTGACCGGGCTGGAGCAGTTCAGCGCCGCATACTTGGATGACATTGCTGAGTTCAGCTCCACTTGGGAGGAACACTTGCAACACCTCTGTGAAGCGTTGAAGGCTCTGCAGAAGGCAGGCCTCACTATCAAGGCCAGCAAGTGCCAGATAGGGCAGGGATCAGTGGTGTATTTGGGACACCGGGTGGGGAGCGGCCAGGTGGCGCCCCTACAGGCGAAGATTGATACCATTCTGGCTTGGGAACCCCCCAAGACCCAGACAGAGGTGAGAGCCTTTCTAGGACTCGCCGGGTATTACAGACGGTTCATCAAGGGATATGGCACCATTGTTGCCCCCTTGACAGAACTAACCTCTAGAAATCAGCCCAGGAAAGTGAATTGGACCGAGGGCTGTCAAACTGCTTTTGATGCCCTGAAAACTGCAATGTGCACAGCACCAGTGCTTAAGGCACCTGACTTTTCCAGTGAGTTCATAGTGCAAACAGATGCTTCAGAGCAAGGTGTGGGAGCAGTACTCTCACAGATGGACGACGAGGGCGGGGACCAACCTGTAGCTTTTATTAGTAGGAGGCTACTCCCCAGGGAACAGAGGTGGAGTGCTATTGAAAGGGAAGCATTTGCTGTGGTCTGGGCCCTGAAGTAGTTGAGGCCCTACCTGTTTGGGACTCACTTCCGTGTTCAGACCGACCACAGGCCCCTCAGATGGTTAATGCAGATGAGGGGTGAAAATCCAAAACTGTTGAGGTGGTCCATCTCCCTTCAGGGAATGGATTTCACGGTGGAACACCGTCCCGGTACAGAACACGCCAATGCTGATGGTCTTTCCAGGTTTTTCCGCCTTAGTGATGAGAACTCCCAAGAGGGTGGGTAGTTCTCCCCACTTTCAGCTGGAGGGGACACGTGTTAGACCTGACATCCTTGGCGTGGGTTTTTCCCCTATCTTTTGCCTCTGCTACCTGGATTTTTGATGCTGTGCTGGATTTCGTTTTTGATGTTTTAGATGCTTTGGACACTCTGCCACTGCTAATCAGTGCCAGAGTGTAAGTGCTCCCTGTGTAAAATATCATATTGATTGGATATACCTGGTTGGCATATCTGTATCACCATGAAGTCCCTAGTAAAGTGCACTGTGTGTGCCAGGGCTGGTGATGACAGATGCTACTAGTGGGCCTGCAGCGCTGATTGCGCCACCCGCATGAGTAGCCCTAAAATGGTGTCTCAGGCCTGCCAACGCAGGCCTGCCTGCAGTCCCTGGACTGCCATGTTCTCCTGGCCAGTGTCCCCACTGGCCGGGCCTAACCCTTCCCTTTTTGTACACATCAGTCATCCCTATGGAAGGCCCAAGGTACCCCCCTGGGCAGGGTGCAGTGTATGTAAAAGGTAGAGCATGTACTAGTGCAGGTATCATGCTCTGGTAGTGAACAGCGGCCATTTTGTGTGTTCACTGCTGCAAGGTTATCTTGCTCCATAGGCTAACATAAGGGAGGCGGGTGCCAATGGCCATCCGCCTATCTTCTCATAGGAACAAGATAAGACATGAGTGTTTGATATCCCTGAGCTCAGCATTTAATAACACATCTTTTAGGAGAGGTTGTTTTTAAATCCTGAGTTGGAGAACAGTACTTTTTAGAGAGTAGCTGTTCTCTTGTCTGACCCTTCTGTGTGCCTGGACATGCTTGTGGATTGACTGTCTGGTTTGAGAGTGACAGGGGCTGGGGAGCCCCCAGGAGGTTGGATGGGTCAGCCCTTTGCTGAATGATTGCATTTGCAAGTAGAGTGGAGGGCGGAGATAGCACCTGGGAGTGAATAGGGCTGTGCCTGCCTGCCACACTGCTGGCTTCACCTCCTGCTGGGCGGCTGACGACTCTGCCCCTCCCTCTGAAAGGAAAGAAGAAGCCAGGAAAACAAAGTGCTCCAGCAACACCCAGAACTGGATCAAACCGGGCTCAGGACCCACTTGCACAAAGACTTCAAAGACTTTTAGGGGTATAAGTACAGGACCCCTGACAACAGATTTTTAGATTCTACAATCAAGAGGAACCTCTGCTGAAAGACGGACCGCTGAAGGACTGAAGGAAGATTGCCTTGCTGTGTGCTCTAAGGGCTGACCTGTTCTGCTGTGCAACTGAAGCTGAGGAGGAGAAGGGGCCTTGCTGTGTGCTGTGACCCTGCCTACTTGACCTAACAAGACTTTGCTGTGTGCTGTGTCTTCAACTCTGAATCTCCAAGGGCCTGAGAAGAGCTGGCCTCCTGTTTTGCAACCCAGGGACAGAAAGGTTGCCAACACTTTAAGACTCTGCTGTGTCCCCCCTGTGCTGCTGTGTGCTGCAAGGACCGTGGGCTGTTTCTACCAAGTTTCCAAGCATCTGCCCCGGGAAGTGCGCTAGCTGCTCTCTGTTTTGCTGGAGAGTGCCGCGCTGATCTGGGTCTGACACCGGTTGCCACCTTGAGAAGACCGACGTGCTCATCGGCACGTGTATTGCTGTGGCTGCAGGATTGTGGGCGTCCCCCGTGCTAACCGAGCCGCTGTGAGGCTTGGTGGCGTCACGATCGACCCGCTGACACGGGGCGCCGTGGAATACCCTGCCCGCGATTCACCGCCGCGGCCCGGGGGCCCGAAACTGATCAGAAGCTGCACTTCCCCGCTCTGCGAAGCCGCGGAGGAGAGAACGAGGAGGCCGTGACCTGATTGATTGCTGGTGGAGGCTTGGCCGGAGGAGCCGCGCTGCGAGTGGCTGACTCCGGTGACATCTAACATCGTCACTAGGGGCTCGTCGAGGGAGCCGCGACCGGATTGGTCCATCGCTCGGGAGCTGTGGAAGCCCTGCACCGAGCAGCCTGAGAGGAGCGCTTTAGTTATAAGCGCAGAGGCACCGCTAGAGGAACGTGGCTATTTAAACACTGAGAGCCTACAAACGTATTTCTTTTTCTTTGAATACGAAGTCACACAAGAGACTAGAGACTATCTTCTAACGATCCTGACAACCCAAGAAAACGATTAATGTGCAACGCTATGATAATTGATTTCCACTGCTGAAACTAGATATAGTTATATTTTTGATATACTCACCTGTGTGGTCTACGTTTGTGGTGTACTAGGGGGGTCATTGTAGTTGTTACGTGCAAATACTTTACACATTGCCTTGGGAATAAGCCTGTCTGCTCGAGCCAAGCTACCTAGAGGGTGAGCAGGGGTTATCTACCGTGTGTGTCCCTGTGCCCTGACTAGAAGCAAGGGTCCATATTTGGTCTAAGGTACTTACCTCTGCCAACTAGAGACCCCCAGATCTAACACTTTGCCAATGCTTGTTTTAATTATTGATTCGCTTCAACTATTCTATGTCACAATCAGAAGAAAATGCATTTATAGTTAGAGGGCCAGGTGTACAATCATAGGTTACAAAAAGTGGTCGCAAATAGCGCACTGACTATTTGTGACCAATTTTTGATTTCGCAAGAAAACCTATTGTACTATTAAGTAACTTTGCAAAATCACCAATAGCAGGGGGTCATAGAACGATCTGCCTTACAAATATTAATTAGGCAGGCAACAGTTTGTGACCCTCTGCGATTGGCTACAAACACAGGGATGCCTGTGTTTGCATTCCAAAATGTAAAACATTTTTTAAGCAATCCATGTTCGCTAAAAGATCTGGTGCTGTATTAAAAAAAAAAAGGTTTTCTGTTTCGGGGAATATCAGGGAGGGCAGGCAGTGGTACCTTGACCACCACCTGCTCCCCCGAGGGAACCAACATGCTTACCAAAAGAGAAGGAGTTGAGGACCCTGTCCCCTTTGTGAATCAGTAGCCACCTCCTTTCAGGTGTCCATAACTAGTCAATGGTTTGGAGGCAGAAATGCAGTCATTCACCATTGATACACTGCTTACTGAGTTGCAATCTCAAAAGAATCCCCTTTTACGCCCCTTCTAAATAGCGAGATGAGCAGTGCTTAATTTGAGCCGGTGCTTTCCGGTGCTCAGCACCCCACACTTAATTGGTTTCCGGTGCTGGGCACTGGCACCTAATTGTCAACACCATATTTAGAACAGTCTACTACAAGGTGGCGCTGCTCATCTAATTTAGAGATGAGCAGAACAACGGTTATTTAGGAATACAATATACATTACAATTGCTCATACCTGCCTCCCCCGCCACTCCTTTAGCTTTGGGGAGCTGGAATAATATGAACTGTCGCATTCACATGCGAAAGAGATGGTTACTAGTTGTTTTGGCAGCAATGACAGGGGCGATGGGTGGTGCAAGCTGCAGTGGCCTCCTGGTCAGAGCCCTGGCACTTCATATTTTACAAATTAAGCACTGGATATGAGCCATACATACTTCTCCGGCTCGTAAAACGGATTTGTACATATGAAACGACCATTTTTCTTTCATACAACCTGTGATTTTGTAAGGTTTTGAAGTCGCAAAATAGCTTTGTATATCTGGCCCTACATGCATAGATAGCCGCCATCAGGAAATATGGACCAGCATTGGCTGAAATATGATCCACATTTATATTTTCCTTTAATTTCCATCGTGCACCAAAATCTGTTGAAAAATAAGTAGCCCGAAATCCTGATGATTTTTTGCAATGCAATTCCATCTTTTATAATCCGCTTTTAATAAATGTCATTATTTATTTTACTATTTCAGAGATTGTATTGCAAATTGCAATAACATTTGTAATCATTATGGAAGTTTCTTCAGACTCGATGTCATTTATATTGCACGTCGTTTTGCAATTCGTGTTTATATTACTTGACTTTATGGGTGTTCGCCGAAATGTGAAATAAATCTTTGATGCTTTTATTGTAAAAGGTTTAATTGTGTAATTTCATCTAGAAATATGTGATATAAAATCCACTGTGCAGGGTACCCTTTAGTACAGTCACAACATTTTTGTCCCTGTGACACCCCTTTTCCCATTGCATCCTCGTTTTGCAGTCCCGTCTCTACCCCGCGCGCACAGAACTATTCAGTGTAAAGATAGGTGTGAGTTGCCCCTGCCTGGTGCAGCGAAAATATTCTCTGTTAAGTGCCTCATTGTTGCTTACTGCTGAGTTTCGCAAGCACGTTTGCTTTTAGCAATACTTCCTGCCCGGTAAACGATAACCTGTCCAATTAAAATAAATGAGCCGGTCTAAAGGTCGCTTTAAGTGGGTGAGCCCGGGATCTGCGGGGTGGAAATAGAGGCGAGAACAATAGCGCTGAATTTCAGTAAACATTGCTGTGGGAGGAGACACTTAGTAGAGATTTTCTTTCTGAACTCTGCGGGACACCTCCAGGAAATACTTTCTATCCTTTTGTACTTTAGAATTACGTTTTTATTTTAACCGGTGCTAATTTTTTTGGGACGTGAGGTAATTAAAGTTCTCCTACAGCATGTTATTTTCTCTACTCTAAAATACTACGGATGAAATTGTTCCAAAAACCTCCATCTTGACTAGGCTTTCACCTGGTTTCTGGATTGTTCTTCGTAGACAGGTGCTCAGAACGTTGATACGCTCGCGCCGTGTTCCACGCTTCGAGGCAGCACGAGACCACCCGCGCAGGACAAGTAACATGCGCGTCGGCGCGACGCTGGTGGCCGTGTTCCTTGGGGTCGCCCTTTACTTCAAGCAGACGGAGGCCGGATGCCTGGAGCTCGGACTCTGCTGCAGCGGCAGAAACCTGTCCTGCACCTCCACGGGCTGGAGACCGGATAGGTCCTTTGGGACCTGCTTCTGTGATCAGGCCTGCCCTAGGACCCTGGACTGCTGCCAAGACTATGCTGAAGCGTGCACAGGTGAGTTTCGGCCAGAGAAAGCACTATTGAAACAAGCATTTTCAGTGCACAAGGTCTCGCTTTTGCGAGCGTTTAAGCGATTGATTGGCATATTCCTTTTATTTATGTGTTTGAAACCCAACACATATATTAAAGGCATTGTTATTTTTAATGCCAAAAGCACAAACTCTCGCAAATTCCAGAGCACTTTAATGTTGGCCGCTCCCCTTTCTTTAGATGCTGCTCACCGTATTCAGGTTACATTGAGCAGCGTCTAAAGAAAGGGGCACGGACAATATCAAATTGAAAGCGCATATGGTGCGCTTTCACACAAAGCAAAAATTAGAAATGTTCCGCGGGGGCGCTGAAGTGAAAGTGGCCCGCGCTTTTAATTAATAAAATAAATAAGCGCTGTGGCCAATGTGAAAGCCTGTAAAATAAATACATAATTAAACAAGCTAGGCCACTAAACTGAAAGTGGACCGCGCCGTAAATAAAATAACTGAATAAGCGTGGCCGCTATAGTTAAAGCAGACCACATAATAATTTAAATGAATACAGTAGTCAAAGCCTGGGGCGTGCTGCGATGTTGTGGGTAAAATAGGGTAATAGCATTAAAGAAAATAGTGCTCACCAATTTATATTGCAGGCCATGTAACAACACCAGTAAAAAGTCTAGTCGTTATGGGAGGTAACAAATGCAGACAAGGCGGTACCAAGGAGGGATCAACAACCCTACTAACGACTCGGAAGCAAGCGTTTGCGAAGGACAATGACACAAGCCAATTAAAAATATGGGCGGAGAGTGGGCGGGTCCTCAAAGCCATACTCCACTACTGCATGCCTCGCAGCAGCGCATGCGCTGCCCAGGCTCGACCTAAAAAAGGCACAGGTGTGGGCAAAGCTTTTAAGTTTTGGTCTTTGAAACTTCAGGATTTTTGTTTTGATGGAAGTTTAAAACTGTCCATTTGTGTGAAATATAATGCTATTGTGAAATGATGGTCAGTGCCGCTTTGCTACCCTAGACTCATAGTAACCCTTCGGGGGTTCCCAATAAGCTCAAGGCCAGTGAATATCTGTGAGATATTGGAGTCTCGAGGGCCACGCATCACTTTCTGCAAACTGCGGAGTATATCACTTTACGTTACACCACCGACTTACACCTACATCATTCAGTATGTTTGGAAGTGTAGATATGTGAAGAATAAACATTATAAATGTTTGTGAATACTTAACCGGTTACGCCTGTGTGTGTATTCGTTCACTTCATTTGCATTGCATTTTCCTGATCTCCTTTCTGACATTATTTTGGGTGTTCCCTGCGACTATTCTTCTGGATGCCACAGAAGGCAGAAAACCACTGGCATAGTGGACTTCCTACATGTGTAAGTGACAAAACTGACATTACGAATTACTGGTCAGTTCTTCATTAAGACTTTCAGGCATTTACCACTCTTAAGACTTGCATACGGAAAAATCCATACGGGTCTCAAGCCTAAAAACACAAGTCATGGAGGCTCAGAAACTGGTACTCTTCCTTGAAGGGGTGAGAGTTGCAAGGTCCTAGAATATGCGAGGACCAGCTAATTTCTTTCATTTACTTGCTTACTTAAATCCCATTGTTGTATTGAAATTTATAACAACCAAAAAGCTACTGTACTTCAAATGACATGAGCTCACATTTGCTACAGTTTTCAGGGGCATGTGCGATGTAGTATAATTTAATATTGCAGACACTGGCATTTACAATTGTAAATACTATCTTTTGTGCTGCGTCTCATGAACAACCCTGCACAATTTTAGCAGATGTGGCGACCCATGAAATGAAAGCCTGTCCCAGTCAAGGGCAAAGAGATTTGCCAAAAGGAACAGAGCAGGAACTCAGGCCTGCAGAGTTTGTAAACTCTCCAGGCCTAGATCATGGAGCCCATCTTGATGACCAGCCTGTCCTAGGCTTACTAATCAATGGGGATGAAAAAACTTGCCCCATTTTGTTTTTGAGTCATCTTTTGCAGAGTTCAAGGCTGGAGACATAAGCTATCACACACCTCTGGCTTAGGCCAATGGACAGGGGAGTAACATCCACTAGTGAAGCAGGTTCAGTGGCACTAGGGCCCAGAACCATGAGGGTCCCATTGAACCCTGACAATTGCTGTACTTTACAACTCGAACAGTGGACAAAGGGGCCATTTTAATTGTTTGCACCAGGGCCATTAGCATCCTTGCTACTCTACCACCGATGGGGTGCGAGTGGAGCAGCCCAATATGTAATAATACAATATTGAAATAATGCCTTTCCAGCCTGGGGAAAGCTGGCGGGTTACGTATAGCTCCTATGGAGTTTTTGTTTACCCGGGGAGGAAGAAGCTACGCAGGTCACAAGACTGTGCTTATGGAGGGGCAGAGATCTTATACTGAAGTTTAATTTTTTTAGGATGAGGTAGGCCCTATAATATGTAAGGGGAAAGTACCATGGGAAGGAACATTGGGCCAGAAACTCTCCAGAAAGTGTTAAAGGTTTCCTGATGAGCATATGTGAATAATACATTATTTGTGTGAATTAGTAATTTTAATGATGCATATGTACGCAACTGATGAACGAAGGACTAGCACTTAAAATGATATAATTATCTCATAATTCTATGGGCTACTGTTAAGAAATGTTTTAATACTGGGTTGTACATCTCTGGAGTGCAGTTGCTGAGAAAACAAGAGGAAGATTTCTCATACCTTAAGAAATGAGTTGAAACAAAGTTGTTTTCTATTTGCCAGTGCGACCTAAAGTTCATACCATGCTGAATTTGCAGTTTTATTAATTAATATTCTATTTTGTGCATAAAAACCCCTGGTTTAGAAGGATCGGGGCTACTTTCTATTTTCCTCCTGAGACTCTGTCCAATTATTTTGAGAATTTCTTTCTCACTTTGGATGCTGTCAGTACTCCTTATGAGTTTTACACTTAGAATTTAGAGCGTTTTGCATTAGCTAACTAGGGTTTTCATTATAATTTTATGATTCGGTAGTTTGCTTCTGAGTCTTCATTACAAACTATGCAATTTCTCTGTAATAATTTATTAACGATTCTGTAATAAACCTTTCGAACTTAATTTTGATCTAGCTCTCAGTTTTTGAGTGGTCACAGTTTCTAATTTTATTAGATCAACGAGAAGCTTCACAGAGCTGAACTGCCAAGGTAAATTTGGGGTTCATACAATATTGAGGTTCAGGAGATTATTGGGGTTCGTCTCCCACATGAGTATTAGCAAAGCAATAGGTGTTGCTTTCTTATGCTAACACATACAGTGTGCACCCATGCTTATGTTTATTTTCCTGGTATTCTAAAGCCCAACAAATCGTTCTTGCCAATGCTTCTTCTTTCCACCTCGGTGGTACTTCTCCTTCCTGCCAATTTTATGAATGGATTATTGGCAACAAGCCAGGCACATACACTGAGGCGTGTCTGTATGTGCAAGGAGTGTTTTGGCACCAGCTTTTTGCCAACCTACATATCAGTTTTTGTGTTTAGGTCCAGCGTCAGACTGAGGAACCAAAAGCAGCCCTGAGAAAAAAATCTCAAACCAAGCACGCTCCCTTCATCTCCACATCCTATCTCTCTCTTTCCTTTCACCCATTCTCTCTCGCCTCCTCTCCTCTCTCTTTGCCCTCTCTGATTGCTTTCTCTCTAGCTTTTAGTCCCTCTCTTTTTCTTTCTCTATTGAAGCCTGCATGTGCTTTCTGCAATCAACTTTGGGGAAAGTGGTAGAGGCACCAGGAGTGGCCCTGGGTTTTCAAGCTCGGCCTCCAATGGCTCCAGCCCAATGGGAAAATGCTGGTGGAATAAAACACCTATCTGGCTTAGTTTCAATTTGGCATGGGAGCCATTTGGGAATCACCACAGTTATATCTTTGTTCTAAAATATTCTGTGTAGTACAGTGTTTTTCACAGAACTAGAGCTAATTGCTCTTCAGGGCGAATGCGATTTGCATTGCAGACGCCACCTCTGGCCTCTTAATGGTTCAATGATGATGTTAAGTGGCACATGATGTCACATGGCGTCCATTTTAGGAGCACACACAACTGTGCTTGTCATCACTTTAAGGTCCATTGCTGGAACCACCCCTTCTGTTACCATACATTTTGCCCTTTAGTTGTGCAGCAGCCATCTAGCTTTCAGGAGACACTTTCCAGCAGTCATGCATCATACATTTATCTTACACTGCAGGTCTCCTTTTAGCAGACATATGAATGGAGGCCTGGAGCCATGAACCATATGAGACTTGAGTAGGTCGAGGGCCACCAATCTGCTATGTACCTGCATCCTTGTGGCATGTATGACATAAGCACTCATGCCTTTACCAAACATGTATATACCACGCAGATGACTTTAACATGTCATAACTATATGTTTGGAAACTTATAGTGAAGTCAGATTTTAAATTGTAAGTCTGAAAATGCCTCTTTTTTTTAAGTTTAAGATAAACTAGGACACAAGTCTTAGAACTCTGTGTGCACTACCTGTGGTCACTCAAAAGAGTGTTTAACAATGTGACATTACGAGGTAAACTCATAGATACAATTGAAATGTAGAACAAAGTCCTCTGTGAAAGCTGCAATCGTAGATCATAAGGAGTCTTTAATTGAAAAACAAATAGTTGTAAATCCCGAATGAGTATTTTCTTTGAATGTGTTAAACAGCACACATGTAGATCCCACGGATGATGAATAAATCCCAATGCATTTCGGGCATGAAAAGCTGCCCTTCGTCAGGAGAATCTAGAAATAAAGTAAATAAATGAATTTATGTCATGGTAACTAGATGTTCAATACAAGTCTAAGTACGTGAGGTACTGGAGCAGCGTCAAATTACATTATGCTAAAGTGCAACACAAAATATTTATGGCACAAGCGATGACAAATCCACATACAATAAAGCAGAAAAGCTTAAAGGAAAATATATTGAAAGAAGGACAGTGACCAATGGTGAAATTTCAAGACATATTAGGAAGTAGCGCACTAACAGGACTCATAGTAAAGGGTGAACAGAAGACAAACGTGCACCTATGTAAAAACAAACGGAGTGACTGTGGCAGAACTCCAAGAACCAAACCCAAGGTGCTACAAAATCAAACAAAGTACAAAACCGCAAGTGCGTGTCACCTAAATAACATTACACCAAGAGGAAAAAATACCTGTAACGAACTAAGGACCATGGCAAAGCGTCAAATAGCAACTCACTGCTACGAAAGGCGGTGCTGTGAAAGCGAAACGTAAAGTATGAATGGTGCAGAAGACCCAAGCTAATGGAAAAAAGTAACGATTAAAAAATGTGACTCACCAACACGATAGAAGTGCAATGACACCTAGTAGAGTAGTAACAAGCTCAGTAAGAGTAGGCTTCCCGGGGTAGTGAAGCAGTGCCGAAAATCTACATAAACAGAAACCTATTCAGTAACACACCAAAACAACCAACAGCAGAATAGAACTGCTAAATTACACCGAGCGTGTCCACTCACCCAACTTGATGGGCTGAGATAAAGAAACCTTTTCGAAACGTCGTGCAACAGCGACCAACCAAGGAGAACAGCCTCATCAACAGTGCTTGCAACTGCGCGTATGCAAACGTAACTGCCATATAAATGAGGACGTAAAATCATGCACCGTGAATTAAAGAAACCGTGCAACGAACGAAGAAAAACTACATGAAGAACTCGCGATGTCCATATTTACCCATGCCACCAATAGAACGAAAATAAGTGAAACATTTTAGAAAGTTGGCATTTTCTTACTTTAACCATTCTGTGCTCTGCCTGTTTCTGAATACATGTCTGGTTTGGGTGACAGCTGTGCTTTGTGCATTCCCTCTTGACAGACACAAAAAGGGAGATGGGGTGTGATATTTGCACTCTGATGGCCCATCACCAGGCTGATGGGCCTTCCTTAGGTAGATTGAGAGGGAGGAGCTGACACTTGCACCTGAATAGAGCTGTGCCTGTCTCCACACACAGAGCATACCCCCTGTAGTGAGTCTGAAGCCAGGGTAGGAAAGACAGGAACCTTGTGATTTTCAAAGGCCTCTTTGAAGTCACCCCCAAGTCAAAGGCACATTTATAAGTTCTGGACCCTGACACCACCAAATAGCAACTTTGCTGGAATCAAGGACATTCTGCCTGAAAGAAGAGCTGCTGTGCTGTATGGGGAACTGCCACTTTGCTAACTGCATTGCTGTTTTGGCCTGCTAACTGCTGCTTCTTGCCTGGGAGTAAGTTGGAGTGGACATGTTCTCTACATCCTTCAACCCAAGTTTCTCCAAGGGCTTGCTGGCTTGCCTCCTGTTCTCAGAAGTATCAGGGCCATAAAAGACTACTTGCAATTTTGCTGATGCTGATGTCCCCTTTCCAGTCCTGGGCCTCAGAAAAGAGTTCTGCAGCTGTTTTGCTCTACAATCCACTCAGTGACAACTTTGCACCAATCGGAACTGATGCAGTGCCGTTCGACGCCAACGCAGCGCTGAGCGGAGCTGAGGACATCCCTGCGCGGCTCAATGACTATGCGGGTCCCTACCACGAGGTTTGATGTCTACACCATTGCCTTGACGATCAGCGAGGCTCAGGCGCAGTGCCTGCATCGTAAAGAGTTGCGATGCCGAGCCTTCATAGACTGTGCGGATTGGCGCCGAAGCTTCGCCTCCATCTACGGCATTAAAGACGACGCAGCGCCTTCTCAACTCCTCGCATTGAACCTTCGACATCGACACTTGCTCCACCCAAGGTACTTTGTCAGCAGGACCTGTCTGGGTCCTGTAGCCAGCCTGCCCTAGATCGCAATCAGCCTGAACTTTGGATTTACCCTGAGCTATCACAACCTCATGTAACCTTTAAGCGCTATTGACTTCTAAGCACTGTTTTTGGATTTAATCTTTAAAAATTAATATCTCAAGTATTACTTTTTGGACTTTTGTCATTTCGGTCGTTTTACTCAGATAAATATTCTCTATTTTCTAAACTGGTGTGGAGTCTTTATGTGGTGTTTTCACTGTGTTACTGTAATTCAAGTGTTGCACAAATACTTTACACATTGCCTCTTAAGTTAAGCCTGACTGCTCTGTGCCAAGCTACCAGAGGGGGAGCACAGGTTCATTTAGGTTGTGTATCTGACTTACCCTGACTAGGATTGTGGTTCCTGCTTGGACATGGTGTGTACTCTGCCAACCAAAAACCTCAATTTCAAACATGTGTTAGACGGCATCTGCGTGGTAATGGCATGTGTGCTAAAGACAGCATGGTCAAGGCTGTTTCCCCTCTCAGTGTCTCCTCTACAGCCAGTTTTTACAGTGTGTGTGAGAAGTGGTGAATGTACAATAACAGAATATGTTTATTTGTAAACTGCACCTTCACCTTATAGAACATCTTAGACGAGATTAACAGTTATTTTATTTTTATCTACTTCAATGGTACTTATTTTATCAATGATAGAAATATTTAACGGTGAGTTGGTCTACCGTGAAGTACCGGGGATTTTAGGACCCCAGCGGTGCCAGGGATAGCACCCTATGACTTCAGGCTATCCTGTTGCTGTAGTATTATAAAAGACGCTCTCATGGTAATGTAACAAAGAAACTGGCAGAAGAAGCTGAAATATGAAAAAGACATCTTTATTAGACATTAAATGAGTGAGACTACGTCGCACAGAAGCCTTAGCAACTGAATGAGGCAGTCTCCAGAACAAAAACCAGTCTTCTGTTTTATACAGAATATTACGCTCTGGGCAACACCGCCCCTGTTTTACAAGTGGTAATTCACATATTTTGGCTTCAAAGAAAAGGCAGAGTCATGATGACCATCCCACATTCCAGTTAAACCAGCCCACAATTATTTACCCAGCAAGGCTCAGATCCCACATCAGATATCGATAGGCCCCAATAAACATGAGCATCTCCTGTTTGGAGAACAAGCCATAAAACAGGAACAGTCAGGTGTGAAAGAGATTAGCTGGAGGCTCGTGTTTAATGTAAAGGCTTTATGGTGTGTCAAGCCCTGATGCTAATCACAGGTGGCCAGAGGACGGGGAACTCGTGAGACCGAACTGACCTAGGGGAGTGGAGCCAAGCTGCCCAGGTCACAGAAAAGTCAAAGGAAAGCACATGTGCTCTAAAGGCCCGTATTTTCTTCATAATATGTAGCCTATGTGAGGGCAACCATAAGATGGCCACCGCTCTAAGATGGAACCCACGTAGTGATGTATAATAACGTGTACACAGTGCATTCATCGCTAAAACGTTACACAAAGCACTTGTACATACCGCATTGACCATTCGCGGTTCGCTAATACCGGGATAGACAGGGGTAGGGCCCTGCCTCCTACGCGGTCCCAAATTTTAAAGTACCACAGACCCTCCTTTTGCCCTTACATAGGCAATAACTATACTCTCATCAATCCGAGTCTAGGTCAATATTCATGAAGTCATGGAGATGTTGCTGTAGCATCATCCTATTACTTAGCTCGTTTTCTGATACATGTTTCCTTACACATGTAGTAGCACAAAGGCCACATATGGCGGGACAAAATAAGGAATACCTCTGTCTGTAGTAGGCGGCATAAGATCACACACCCAATAATTAGTGATGTTCACTACTAACTAATGTTGATGCAGAAGCTGTACAAAAGAATTGCTTACGAATTCTAATCTTTTAACCTGCCCATGTTCAGGATAGGGTGAAAAGAGTACAAAGAAGCAGTGGTAGGAAAAGACATAGGTTGGGAAGCGGGTGCAGAAGTCAATTGAGTAGAGAAAAACGATCCCACCCATAAATGACAATGTCATGCTTGAAAAGACACTAGAAAACACGTTATTAAGAACATATAAACAACGGGAGAAAGTAGTAACCACTATTGCAAATTAAATAATAGTTTTTCACAACCCTAAGCAAAAAGTAAATCCCAAAATTATCTAGTAACATTTTTTAGGGCTCCTATGCAATTCAGTGATTTGTTTTGTATGTTCAGGTGAAACAGTGGTGACCCTCATCAATGCTCTAAGGTGAAAAGGGGGTACTCTTTCCACAGAAAATGGACTTTATTCTGCTTATACTGAACAGAATAGTACTTTAAGACAATACCAGCAAAACAATCAGTTTCTAACACCTAGTCTATACCATCACACGGAAACCTTTTGTGAAACCAACTATGCCCAGAGTCCGTTCAAAAAGCCTCTCTGGCAGGCTTCTATTGTCCATCAAATCTTCTTCTGTTGTTTTCTTTTGCATGGGCCTCTTCATTCAAGCCTTTCATGAGAGAAGTACTATTTAGTTGGAGTGCCCTCCTGGCAAACACCCACAGTTCACACGAAAGTCTCAATGTCCCAGGGCAGTGCGCCAGTATCTTTCCTTTGCAGCAGGCACTACAGGTAGTGTGCTCTCCATTGATCAAGGGCATAGGTCATCTCGTGCAGACCTGGGACCATTCTCAGGCTCCAACACTCATCATTCAGTGTCAGAGGACGCTCGGGCTGTTCTTCCATGGGCCCTAGAATTAGTGCCTTTTGTCAATCTTGGATTCGCCGGTGCACTGCACTTCCATTGGAGCAAAGGGAAAAGAGGGGGGTGTGTGGCCAAAAACTCAGGCCAAGGGGCTCAAAGGACTGCACACTGTCAGAGGTTACCAGCACATGACAGGCGCTCTTGTGCACTGAAATTCTGGTTCTTTGGCAAAACCAGCTCCTCCTTCTTTTCTGATGTTGAACGCCTTCTGATGAAGCAAGTGCGATGCTTTAAACAGTTCATTGTATAACAAGGGGACTGCAAACAGGTGGCCTGCGGTCTTTCAAAGGAGTGGCCACACGCCATGGGACAATTTTGGTCTAGAATACACTGTCATTCTCAAAAAGCAATACAAATATAAAGGCATTAGGTAAAACAGCGTCTCTAATCTTTTCAATTGGGTTTCCGTGTGAGAGCCTCCATCATCTAAGGGTAGATAACTACACGAGAATTCTATCTACATGGATGTCTTCACATATGGTGGCATTGTGTAATGGGGCAAACACATTTTTTTTTTTCAATGATTAGGTGTTCCTAAATTCCTTATCTAGAACATCTCAATAGAGAAATCACACGGTACAGATTATCATGGGCATGTAGAAACCTTTCACATCAGGTGCAATATGCAATACACAGGCTAATAGTCAAATATGCAAACAAAAGACAAGAACTAGAGGGTCCTGATATTTGCATGATTAGAACACATCTGATCCCACCAAAAATTAGAGCTTCAGGAACAAAAGGGTAAAAACCACATTAAAAATAGACATTGAAAATTCGTCATGTTCAAAAAGTAAACGTAAGTTATCTCCTATTGAGATGGAAAACTTGTCTTACTATAATATAATATACTTGAGTCAGTTAACCAGTCTATCGCTACCCTGACCGTCAGGCTAGAAAACATTGAAGCAGGCCTAAGGAACATTCTTGAAGATCAGTCTGGTCATACAAAAGGGAATTATACATAATATTGGGGTCCCTGGTACATCACTGCAGTCTGGAAGTGTGTACCTGAGCAATACACCTACAATAATAAATGGGCTGACTGGTGAAAGGAATACGGAAAAGGGAATTGGAACTAGGACACAACTAAAATCCCCAATCACTAAGCATAATGCGACATTGGGCAGGGAAGAAACAAAAGCAATAAAAAATAAAAATCTATAGGAAGGACAAGAATTTACTTGGGTGATAGTCAGGCATGTGACGCTACACCAAGAGTACGGGTGATACAAAAAAGGTAAAAGTTACACAAATTTTAACTCTACCGCTGGCGACTACACCATATACGGTACTCCTAGGTAATATTCCAGTTCCTTCTTCAGGGAAAAATGAAAACCTGGTTTTCTTTTAAGGAACAAGAGCCATATGCTACTTAGGAAGCAAAACATCATTAACTAATGTAATATAGAAATTAGGCCACCTTGAGTCACAGATCTATAATTTCATCCTTAGGTCCAATCAAGGATACATAAATGTAGGGCTGCCTGTTCCTTAAGGGAAGGGGGCAGTAACGTGACTAACTGCAGGTGACACACTTTGATCCTGTATATCTCTTTTTTCCTTCACTACCCCATTATAGCCAAATAGACATGCACTGGTGAAGTGTTGTCTCTCATGTTCACAGCATGAAATATCATTATCTGTGGAATTTAGTAACCAGAACAAGTTCAACCAACTGTTGCGTAGCGATGGGCATCGTCATGACCATCCCCTCACAACACAGGTAAACTTGTAATAGTATCAAAAGCAGCAACAAAAACAACAAAAACATGCAAAAAATAATAAAAACGCACAAAACGTCAAGCCATCAGATATACTTGCTGTATATCAAGCACAAAAAGCATAGAAAAAACAATAGCATATGTAATAAGCGGTGACACACAAACACCATGTCATGTACTTTATGCACTGTAAAACTGCAGCCCAAAACCCAATATTTGGGCCTGTTTAATTTGTCAGGTTTAAAATCCTTACCCTCCTTTTTGACAGTAGATCACCAGGCAATGGAAATCTGCTGTCAAATATAACTTTACTGTCTCTCTTCTAACATACAGGACCAGCAAGAACGATTCATGATAGAACCAAATACACAAAAATAAATTTCCATTACTTAACTGTTACCCTCTTGTCAGTCCTTGCAACATCCAGCCACTTTAGTTTTACCTTTCTAAAAATAAAAATCGTTACACTGACACTCCATATTAATTTGGCACCTACAATTTCCACTGTGAAAAATAAGTCTTAATTGTCAATTCGTTCACACTTAGCATGTAGCCTTAAAAATTTTTAGAATCTTATTTTCTGTCTAAGACTTAATGCAACACTTTGTTTTCTGTTAAATAAGAGCTAATAGCAGGCATCATTCTATCTTTTTTTTTTTAGAGCGAGACACAAATGTATCAGTTCTGTAAAGCATTCAACATGATGTTTGGGCTTTCAAAGAAACCCCATTGCTATATTTTCCCTTTGGAATTAAGTTCTTTAGTTTTAGTGATGTTGTTATGGAGAAACCAGAAACCCCACCTTTAGAGGCCCGTGTAGCAAGGTCATTCTGCATTCCACAGAGGCAAGGCCCTAATTTAAAAGGTCATAAATGTCAACTCCATTGTTTACGGGAAAACTAAAGATAGCATCTCAGCAGCATGACCGAGCCAGCCTCTGCAGCTCTCCCAGCTCCCAGCTTCTGCCACTCTGAATTTGTCAAAGCCAGAAGGCCTTCCTAATTCCTCCTAATTTGCAATAATTCACGATATTTTGAAAAATAATTTCTCCTTTTTAGGCGCTAAAAAAATTATCCCTATTCCCAGATTGTTAAACTACATGTACTGTGAATAATTCACAAAACTTAATAACACACATACCAGTTTTTAGAATAAATGCTTGTTGCAATCCTATGCAATGGTACACATTTCATCAACTTTAAATTAATGAACTTCTCAGTAGGCCCAGCTGATGTTAGAACCTTCAACCCTGATATTAAAACAAGCCGTTGTACTGGCATATTAACTCATTGAATCATAAGAAGGCACAACCTGTAAATATATATCAAACCTAAATGTATGTATTTACTGAAGCCTGAGACACTTTAAAAAGTACTCTGAATGAAAGAAAATGCAGTTTAAACAGTGCTTTTACCCAAATTCGACTTTGATTTTTTTAGGCATTAAAAAATGAGCATCCTTCAATTTTCTTGCATAATATGCATTACCAGAATGTCTATTACATAACCCATGAGTCAGGCATTGGAAATAATAACTTATACTTTATAAAAATGAGCTTGTTTGCGCCTGCGCCAAGGGAAAATTGTACACACGAATGCTTGCCATTTTAGTGATGCAACACAACTCAAATCAAATTTTAATGCTAGGATGTCATAGTATGAGTATTAAGCTTTATAAATATCAAAAAACGATTTTGAAAAGCACTTATTTTTTAAAAATAATTTTTCCATGATTAATAATTTTCTTTAAAAAAAAAAAATCCCAATTATTCGTTTTTGTGATAATTCCATGTATAAAAAACAAGCTGCATCCCTTGCCTATCATTTTGGACACATTTAACTCACAAGCCTAAGCGCATAAGCCCAATTTGAAACGCGTCACATTTTTGCGCCACTTTCATTTAAAAGGACGGTTATGCAAAATTCCACCCGTGTTTAACTGGGAAAGTGCTGGATGAATGAACATTCCTATCAAATATACTGCAGCTGAAAAGTTTGCCTGTGAACATCTAATACAATGCATCTAAGGAAAATGCTGTAAATTTATTTACTTTTGCAAAAATAGATAATTTCGTTTTTGGGGCCTTATTTATATCTATTGAATGTGGTTCTAATTTTATCCTTGAAGCATTTAACGGCAGTTTTGTATATGTGCACAACTGCTCATTCTATAAATTAAATAGCAACACATAGCTTTTTTAGCCTATCACATTGTTCATTTCTGGATTTTTCCTAAGTTTCTACTTAACATTAATTAACCAACATTTTGCATAACAGACTGAAAACATCAGAAGACCCACAAACACATATTGAGCTCATTTCAGACATAAACGGAAAGGGGGGTCAAACAGACAATACAGCGTGCTTTAGCCATTTTTCATGAATAGCGCCGTCGCAATTTACTTACGGAAGTTGCACTAATGAGAAAACCACATAGACATTTAAACACACAGTTGACTTACAAATCAATACGCATGACAGAAAGAAAGAACAGCTCACAGACTATACTTGAACCAAACCATTTGCAAATACTAGTTGTAAGTCATATTTACAAGAAACGCTTCTCAATAGTATTCCAAAAGGCTGCATAAACAGCCCAACAGACAGATGTATGTCCAAGAAGTAGTGAGTGCGCTCAATTCACTAGCTTTGCCTAGCAGAACACCACACAAAATCGTTCTGCATATCTTTATTCATGAAACTGCGCAGAACGAAGGATCCTTGTTGTGTATTATGTCATATTTTAATTCCCTGGGGATACAAAATCACCAAGGAAGAAATATGTTTTCAAATCTAACCGATTTAACTATGGTACCTTCCAAAAAAGCAGCACATTTTTCCATGTGAGCTTAAAAACAGGCATGCCAAAAATACTGCGGAAAACGCAAGTATTATAATCTAAACCAAATGGAGAAATATCTCCTCATTACCTGCCTACACAAATTGCAATTCGCATATCCAGACCTATACAAACCAAAAGTTGGCCAACACAAATTTCTACATTTCAAACTTGCTAAGATCAGGCATCTTATAGCTCACTAATCTAACTTCAAACTTCAAGGGGTTATCTCTATCAATACACTCGCAAATATACGAGACCCTTGGCTATGGTAATTGCAATGACCAAATTAAAAACCAAGAAACCAACCCCTCGGCTTTGGTAATTGCGATAACCAAATCAAAGACCCAAAGAACCAAAGGAGTGGGAGCGACCCATTCATACTTAACTCTTACTTTTATTAATCAAAAGGTTATCCAAATTCTAACTGTCAAGTTCTTCATAACAAAACGTCTTTTATAATACTCACGCCAAAAAGGGTTCTAATCGGGAGTGACATCTTTTGGAGAGTCAAAGTCAGAAAGATCAGAGATATACTGGGCTGCAGAGACAAAGAATTCCCCAGAACCTCGGTACCTGCTTAGTGGATTTCTGTCCTGTTCTCCCCAGTAGATTTCTGTCCTCTGACAAGATCGCTCCTCCAGATAGTCACTTGTATTGATGCCGCGCTGTCGGGCGCCAACTGAAGTACCGGGGATTTTAGGACCCCAGCGGTGCCAGGGATAGCACCCTATGACTTCAGGCTATCCTGTTGCTGTAGTATTATAAAAGACGCTCTCATGGTAATGTAAGGTAAGTGCAGTGGACAACCCAATATACCCTTGAGGCTCGGGCAAATATGAATAAACAGGTAGAAAGGTGCCTTCAAGGGATTTGTTTGGTAAATAATTTGTATAATTTCGATTCTTAATTAAAGGTAGGGCAGTTATATACCTTCAAATTTATTAATTATCACTTTTCCAATACAATCACACTGTTTTCCAGAGAAATGGCTAAATATTGTTGTGAAAAAGTGTTGGATCAATTTGAAAGTGAAGGCATCAAATATTGAAATATTTCCTTTCACTGTATTTAATTGTTGTAATTTGAAGTACCCTTTTTTGAACTAGAAATATAAATTCAATTTTTATATATACACCCGCTTGTTTCTCCTCCTTTTGGTTTATTGAATTTATTGTATTCAGGTTAATATGTGATGATTCACTCACACCTTATTCAATCCTGATTCTGACAAACTAACCTCATGGTAATGTAACAAAGAAACTGGCAGAAGAAGCTGAAATATGAAAAAGACATCTTTATTAGACATTAAATGAGTGAGACTACGTCGCACAGAAGCCTTAGCAACTGAATGAGGCAGTCTCCAGAACAAAAACCAGTCTTTCTGTTTTATACAGAATATTACGCTCTGGGCAACACCGCCCCTGTTTTACAAGTGGTCATTCACATATTTTGGCTTCAAAGAAAAGGCAGAGTCATGATGACCATCCCACATTCCAGTTAAACCAGCCCACAATTATTTACCCAGCAAGGCTCAGATCCCACATCAGATATCGATAGGCCCCAATAAACATGAGCATCTCCTGTTTGGAGAACAAGCCATAAAACAGGAACAGTCAGGTGTGAAAGAGATTAGCTGGAGGCTCGTGTTTAATGTAAAGGCTTTATGGTGTGTCAAGCCCTGATGCTAATCACAGGTGGCCAGAGGACGGGGAACTCGTGAGACCGGACTGACCTAGGGGAGTGGAGCCAAGCTGCCCAGGTCACAGAAAAGTCAAAGGAAAGCACATGTGCTCTAAAGGCCCGTATTTTCTTCATAATATGTAGCCTATGTGAGGGCAACCATAAGATGGCCACCGCTCTAAGATGGAACCCACGTAGTGATGTATAATAACGTGTACACAGTGCATTCATCGCTAAAACGTTACACAAAGCACTTGTACATACCGCATTGACCATTCGCGGTTCGCTAATACCGGGATAGACAGGGGTAGGGCCCTGCCTCCTACGCGGTCCCAAAGTACCACAACCGGATCTAGAACTAGTGACCAGGCGGCTAACCACAGTTTCCTACACTGTATGTTAGTCCATGAGCCATCAGAAGAAGCATGGGAGCTGGTACCCTGGTGTGCCCCTGCCTCTTTAGTCCCCCTGCCGTTGGTAGGCTGTGTATGGCTTTTTGAAAAAAATTACACATATTCCTATTCTGTAGCAAACACTTAATAGATAAGGACCCTTGCATGGATAGTAAACAATATGAAAGTATAACTCCTGTTTATACAAAAGTACAAAGCCAAAGATTCTGACATTTTGCTAGCAAGAGGATTGCAATTTCCTGAATGTTCGTGGCTCATAATGTAGTATTTATTAAAGGCAAGTCAGCAGCTAGCTGTGTACAGGGGTATCTTTGCATCCACTTAATGCTCCCAGGCAAAGCTGCATGATACACTCTTTGAATGTAGGGTGAAGCTTGAACAACATTTTCTTCAAGCAATGGATGAAGGGGTGATTGAATGCAACCAGTGGCTTAAGGGAATGATCCAAATCACTTTCTGTTTATCACCTATGAAATACGGTATGAGGCTACACAAGTCCTAAAAACAGTTCGCTCAATGGGGAGTGAATGGGAAATATTGGGGAGACAAGACCTCCCTCTGTTCGACACTGATGTCTTTGTTTTGTTTTCAAACTAGTGATCATGTCCATTATGTGGAGATCAGGGAGGTTGGCTGGGGGCGGGGGGTTGTGCTTGAGTTAGAGGAAGGATGTGGTAGTCCCGCCTAGGCTTCAGGCCTTGTCTTATCAGGCCAGTTTGTGGTAGGAGAAGGCAGGGGAGACCAACGTATCCTCCGCTGACTTCTCTGTCTAGTCTGTGATTCTTTCCTGGTCTGCTTAGGCTGTGGAGGGCTGTTTCCACCATGCAGGTGGTGCTAATTTAAATTTTCACGTGTGCAGACTGCAGCTGGAAATGACTGTCTCTGCAGTACAAATTGTAACACACTTTACATTCTTTTTGCCCCAGGTGAGGAAGGACCATGGTGTTCAGGGATCCAGGTCGAATAGATTAAGAGCCCTGTTTAGATTTTGGCAGCGCGGGACAGGTCCCAAAAAGTGGCAAATTTTCCTTCTGCTGTATTTACAGTGCCATTGGACAATAATGATCTCTTACTTTGGCATACGGGCATGCGCCACTTTATTGGCAGGTGTCTGCATCCGCCCATCTCTAAACAGGGCCCTGATTCGTGAGCTGGAAGAACCTCCTACTCATTCATTTGAATTTTTTTAATAGCGCGTAGAAGGCTCCAGGGCAGTGGTTTTCAAACTTTTTAATGCTGAGTCCACCTCAGTATGACAAGAAATCATTGAGCCCCCCCATGCCCCCCCCCCCGAATTTTTCACATTTATTCTATCAAATTTACAATGTTTATGGGTGCCGGGGAAGTTTGAAGTATATTTGGAGTCCCTTCCCTTTTGACACATTCTCCCAGCCAGATATAAATGGCAAAAGATGTTAGTAATGGCCCAATACAGAGTGTCTTACTGCTTATCCTTTGTTTTCAGCTTAAAACAGAGCACGGCTATCTGCAGGATGCTTCTTTTAACCAAAGCCTGACGCCCCTTATGGGTTCAGTTAAGGCCCACCTAGGGGGGCAAACCAGTTTGAAGACCACTGCTCTAGGGCATTAGTGTGCTTTATATAGGATACTCTACAGGCAAACAGAGGCAGTGTATCAACCATACTGAACACTACAATGACAGCACATAATAACATCAGCTACATTCGAAGCAGTGCTTAATTTGTAAAATATGAAGTCCAGGTGCTCAAGTGTTTGTCGGAGGACACACCTACTTTTTCCTGGCTCCACCCACTTCCTCCACTGGCTCCACCCTCATCCTCAACTGGCACTGCTAAAAGTCAGATGCACTTTATACAGAAAGAAACATGCATAAAAAACATTTTTACTGACAGTCCAGTGCAAAAACAACTTGTGTCTGACAGTCTAGCACTAAAACAACGTTTACACAGGAAGACGAGTGTAAAAACAACATTTGCACGGATAGCCCCGTTACCGTACAAAAACTTGTAAATGACAGTTCAGTGCTAAAACAATATTTGCACTGACTGTCCAGTGCAAAATCAACTTGTGCACTGCCAGTACACCACAAAAACGTTCAAACATGAAGACCAGTGTAAAAACATTTGCACTGGCAGTCTATTGCAAAAACAACTTTAGTACTGACAGCCCAGTGCTAAAGCAACATTTGCACTGGCAGTTCAGTACTAAAACAACATTTACACAGAAACACCAGTGTAAAAACATTTATTTTCACTGCCGATCCAGTCCAAAAACAAAGTTTACACAGAAAGAGCAGTGTAAAAACAACATTGTCACTCACAGTCCAGTGCAAAAGCAACATGTGCTTCGACTGTACATTGCAGAAACAAACACCTGTAGTGGTCTAAGCGGTCGGGCAGCAGCTCCTCTTATCAACTTCTATAAAAACAACAACATTGAGCCAGTATTTTTTTTACAATGTTTTAGCAGCAGTTGGCTTGTGCAAAAGTGCCCTGTTTCAGTGAAAATTGTGTTTTATCTGACCCCAGTGTTCAGTCTTTTCAGGAACAGACTCAGGAACTACATTTAAAGATACATGCACATCGATGCCAACCTTCTCTCGAAATAGAATGTGAAAAATGTGCCTTAAATTACCTCTCGGTATCTGGGACCATTTACCGTTTTGAATATTAAAACCCGATGAAGTAATAACAGATGATACATGTCAGTTCGGCAAGTTGAATGAGAACCAGGTGGTTCTCTTCTGCACCCACACAAGTTCATCAAATTAAAAGGCCTCCCCGTATTTTGTAAATTGTTTCCTACTGGAAATTAATGCCAGCTTTGCCTATACAGTGACGTTTCTGGTAGAAATGCTGTTGTTACTGTATCTAAATATATTAGGAGCTTTCGTATATTTTTTAGGTTTGTTTCACCTTTTCGCAAATGAAGACCCCCATCAACTGTATTCTCTTTTAAACAGCTGGTGGGACCCAGCTCTCCATTGCTCATTTTTATAGAATTTGTTGAAGGTTATGTTTTCTGGTTCATAATAAATGAATATGTGCAACAGTGAGTTTTAAAGTTGTAGGTACTCGGGGCCTGCCCAAGATCACATTCTCACGGCTTTCTCCTGCAGAGGAATGGGGAGCTGCTCGGGGTATCTCGAGGTTACAACCACAAGGGTTGCCTTTAACTCATCTAGCGTTGCTGGCTCTGACCTTAATCTCGCGATGTCTAGAGCCCCCAAGCTGCGTGCATCTCAATGGGCACACATTTTATAAATGTCTGAAAGCCGGACCCATGACATGGGACGGATTGACTGTTGTGAAAACTTCTAGCACTCTCCTGTATTATAAAAAGTATGTAAAAAATGAAACTATATATTTTGCTCAATTTTTGCTGCCACAGAATACATACATTCTTTGGTGGTCGCGTTGCACAAACATTTTACATGCAGAGAAAAATGGGACACTGTGCAATTTCTTTTTTTAGTAGCGTAGTGCAGAACAAGATCAGAATAAAATCTGTATGCGTGATGAGTGAGGTGTGACACAGACAACATAAATCGTGCACTGTGGACTTGCTGGTGCTTCTGAAAAGGGTACAAGTGTGGTGCGTGTGAGGCAGCCCAGGGTCCCACTATAAATAACTGCTATTGGTTGACTCTCCTCTAAGGAGAAAATACAGAATGACAGCTTCGAGAAGAAAACTCAGTTATCAAGCAGCAGTTGAACTGCTGAGAGTTTTCTCATGGTGCTGAGCTAATCCCAAAATGTCATTTGCAAACTGGTGACTGTCGGCTCAGACCGCGTGCCCTCCTCAAGCCAATTGCATATTCAACAAGAACATGCACAGGAACCCTATTCACCCTAGGACTTAAAATTAGTCAGCCATTTTTATATTCTTCAAAAGAAGACTGCTGCTATTGAATTGTTAACACCCGTCAGCTGTGGCAGCGACATGGCCTAGCAAACAACATTGGCAAATGCAAACTAGCTGACACAATATTCCCAAAGGGTAACACAAAGAAGGCCAAGTCAAATTAAAAAAGAAATTGTCAAAATGTATATGTTTTTAAGATTTGTAGAAAAACTGTTGGAGGCTTATTCCATCTCCAGCCCTTTTTGACCGAGGAGACTACCTGAATTCTAGCAGTTGTCAAACAAATCGCCCTAACAAAAGTAAAATAAAACTATATAGGCAAACCCACCAACAAGAAAATTAATGGGAAGTTAATATAAAACAAGCAAAAACACAGTATTGCCAGCATAAGGCAACATCTAGACAAAGTATCTTCCTCACTGAAGCGAAGCCATAATATCATAAATGGGCTAGAGCATAAGGTAAAAGTGAGCAGTACCCTGGAATATATGAGCGGCTTCCTGACGTATTCGAGAGAGAACTTGACATAAAGAGCAGAAATCGTTGCTGGCCTTACCATGAAATCCAAGTTTGCTGGGCAGACTGCAGTTTCCCAGATCCAGGTACAGTTTAAAGGCACAGCTTCTTGAAACTATACAATCTAAAGTATGCTCAGGACTTTGGACAGAAACTACCCTTCCCAGCATTTGGGAGAGTGAAATCAAAGCCTGAGCCTGCAATTTGTTGGAGACTAGGCCACGCAGCAGTGCTGCTAAAGTCCGGGGTTAAGTAAAGTTAAAGGCCCTGTATTGCCCCTGCCCTTCTTCCAGCCTTCTCCTCCTGGCCTGGGCAGTGCCATTTTACTGGCACATGCACACGGTGTCCGGCTCCGGAGGCATGATTGCTCAGGGCAGGCTTTGGACTCGTCACTCGGTGATTCACCCACTTCACAGTTTATGCGTATTAAGTGAACTGTGAAGTGAACAACCGAGTGACGTGTCCAAGGCCTGCCCTGAGCAATCGTGCCTCCGGCGCAGGACACGGGGCACCTCCTGACCAGTTCAATACCACTGCCCAGCCCAGGAGAAGGCTGGAAGGAAGAGGGCAGGGACCGGTGCACTGCAGGGCCGCGCAGCCCACTTTAACTTACATAACCCCGGACTTCATGTGGTGCCGAGCCGGAGCTACCACCCGACGCCGGTGACCGTTATGTATGTTACGCCACCCACAAGTCCTCGACCCAAAAAATCCCCAGTGTCGGTAATGTAATGGCTTATTATAATATTTATGGCTGTTACTTACCATGACAGCCTGCCCTGGTGGTGGTGTGCGGCCGGGCATTGGCCCGCCTGCCTTTACATTCGATAGGCGGTCTAGGCCAGGCTGCTGCTGCAGCTGCTGCCTGCACTACGACGTCGACTAGTCCACCTCAACCCAGATCTGCCTCAATGACTCGTGGCAGGGACTGGTGCGTGCGGGTGTGCCGGGGCGTTGCATTTTAGGAAAAATCTACAAGCAGTGCCTGCCGCCCAGCCCCCGCAGAACCAAATCCAGCCCCCTGCCTCTGCCCAATCAGTGTCCCGCCCACCGGAAAGGGCTGCCGCCAAACTAAAGGAAGCAATTTTAAAATGTGCATTGTGACCGGCGGAATCTCCCAATCTGATCTGATCTGACTGCTGCATATTGGATTCATTCATGCAGTAAATAAATAATGAGTGGGGCGGTCTGAACCACTAATGTGATGCGCTGATTCAGTGAGGTAATTTAATTTTATGTACTGTCATTTACATTGCCATATGACGTGCAGAGTTGGAGAGGTCTAGTAGACCCGGCCCTGGTAAATAAGTGCCGGTGCTAAGCACCGGAAAGCACCGGCACAAATTAAGCACTGATTCGAAGGTAAAAATATACAATTGCGGCACATAAAAAAAAAATATACATCTAAGAACTAACATGTAGAGACAGATGATGTAACACACTTGATTTATTACGTGACTTAGGTTAAAATATAAACTAATGAGAAACTAAAGAAAACCTCTTGAACCACAGAAAATGGCGAATGAAGCTTGAAAGCATGCAGTCAATACGAAGAGGACTAGAATCGTGAAAAACCTAAAGATTGTGTGGCGCTAGGAGTAAGAGCAGGGCTGGCCTTTAGCATGGGTGGGCTGGGCCCAGGGCGCCAATTTTCTGAGGCACACACTTATCTGTGTGCATTAAGGTTATGCCAGCAGCAGCGCCCTTCTCAGCGGCGTCACTATGGGGTGCGGACCGCACCGGGTGACACCCTCACATGGGGTGACACCAACAGGGCCGGTGTGTGCAGAGCAACCTAACCTTTCAGGAGGAGGAGGTGCCTGTGCGCAGTGCGCACTGTCTCCTCCTCCGTCGCGTCTGCGCGCCTCTCTAGGCTCGAGTGCAGGGGTCATTCCCGCATGCGCATTGGGCCCTAAAAGTGGGCGTGACTGGCCTGCAGCAGCAGCACGAGTGATGAGGAGCAGAGGCACTATCTTGACCACCGGTTTCTGGGCCGCCCGCCAACGTAGCCCCCCCTGTCTGCCACCAACACAGCAGGTGAGTCTCTCCCACATCAATTGATTAAGGATCGTGGATGGTCAAGCGGTTATGCTGCCTGTGCTGTGCGAGTTGTGAGTGAGTGACATCTTGAGCAGGGCGCGGTGTGGAGGGCGGAGGCAGTGTGGAGCGAGGTTGCCTGCCTCTGATCACTGATCACCGAGTTGTGGGCCCATCTTTTAAGCTGTCGGGAGGCCTGCGAAGACGACTTTCAGGCACAGCAGCTCTGTGTACATACTGAGGCCTCTCGCCTGCTAGCCCGGCAGTTCTTCTCTTACTGAAAACAGTGGCTGCAAGACGAGGTTCTCACTCTTTCCTCTCCTTTCTTTTATTTGCTTCCCTGTGAAATGGATCCAAAAAAGAAAATCACTTTTGCCGGGAAATCAATGACGTATTTTTCTGACATTTAATTCCAAAGTGCAGCATTGGCAATAAAAGTTTAAAAATATGAAAAAGAGATAACTAAATAAAGTAAGACAGAGTGGTAGCAAACTGGCCAGATTGATTTTATTCACACCCAAACACATTGGCGCCACTTTTACAGAGTTTGCCAGTGAAGCGCTATTTTTGTTGTCTTGGCTTTGTTTTCCCTGGGCTTGGAACTAGTGCACCAATCCTGGAGGTACTGCAATGTGAGGATTGAAAAACAAAATATGTACTGCTGCTCTGCATCTAGGGATGTTGTCTTTTTTTTACCATACTGCTTACGTTTTGTAAGGATATAAGCAATGGCCATTGAAATGGATCCATTCAAATAGTACCTCCTCTCCCCCCTGATCATTACTAGTCTTTTACAGCGCAGGGATGCCTCCGGGTCACCAGGCGCTTTACAAATCGTTAAATAAATTCAGGGCCCTGTTGTCATGTCCTTAACTTTTCAGGCAAAAGCACTCACTGATTTCTGAACAGTGAGTGTAAAAGCGTTAAGGTAACCATGTTGTTCCTGCTTACATTTCACATGGTTTTCAAAATTTTGCATTCCCTATGATTGTTTGCTTTTTCCAGGATGCTGTCACTTTTTTCTTGTAGGCCACATATTGCTCTTGCCCAGTGCGTAATTTTGAGCCGCATCCAGGTGTTTATAGCTGGCAACAATTGGGTTGTAGTTGAAAGCAGTCTGAGTTTCTCCTCAGTGGGGCAGTATGGTGTTCAGTGGGGGAGAGGATGTGGCACTATGGCCAGAGCTGCTGAATTTGGAACGGGAGAACCAGGTTCAGCCTTAATAACCAGTCCACCAGACCACTCTCCTGAGAGAGCACTTTCTTATGCAAGGCCGTAGAAGGCTTTGCAAGACATTAGAAGCCTGGTGTCGTAGCACCAGCAGGTGGACCCTAGCATGACAAGTGTAGGTTAACCTTCTAGGCTTGTCCACCACTATTCATACTGAAGTTCACCTCTAGTCTTGGGGGCAGGCCTATGAAGCAGCACACCCTAGAACAACAGTGACCCTGTTACTGAGATCACAGGACCCTTGAGAAGGGCCAGCTCTAGGGCGGTGCAACCGGTGTGACCGCACCAGGTGCTGACTTTAGGTGGAGGCATCATTTTTGCAAGTATATTATGGTTTTAAAAGCGCTTGCTGCCTCCTTCCTGGCCTCCAGCAATTTTCGGTAACAATAAAAATGTCATGATGACTCTGGTGATTAATGTTCTTCCTAGAGAGAGATCGGAATTTTGTCTAATTGAAGATTTGACTCATGGAAAGGTAGCTCAGAGGGTTAATGTACCTGCTGCAAAGAACATGTACCATGCAGATCACAAAGTGCACATAATGTAAATAGGCCAGTGGGCTACTGCTTTTGTCAGAGAGATCCTGTTGTTACTTGCAGTTTATAAGTTAAAATCCTAACATAGAACAGTGAGCTATTAACTGTCATCTACTCCGCAGCAGCACAAGTCACATTTTTTATTAACTTTTGATACGTTTGAGCTACAAACAATTTATTAGTTTAAATGGTAAGATCATGCTGCAGATCTTGCATTATGAGGCAAATATGGCAGAGCCATTATTATTTAGAAAACATTTGCAAACTAGGATTTTTAGCCATTCATGTTTGAACTGCTGTTTTGGAACAGGGAGAAGTGCTAATGACAGAAACTCCATGGCCTGGATACAAATTGATTGTGCTTCCACATTTTATCGTATTTGGGGACATTCTGTGATTAGAAGCATATCCCACTTTGTGAATACATTTTACTGTCAATAACTCCTTATAACCTTAAATAATGATGTGTATCCATTGGTTGATAAAACTGGGCAGTAAAACCAAACAAATACAAAAAATTGGGATGTTTGCGCATTCTGGTCACACCTCTGGCTCCGCCCACTGATCAAATCCTTGGGTTATTCCCGCCCTCTGATTCTCTGCCCACAGTTCCCCTACTTTTTTCCCCCCACTTCGACCACTGATATATCGTGCTGCTGGATGGTGGGAACACCACACCAGTACAAAGTACCATACCTATGATATTATAAATTCCAATAAACTGTTGACTAGCAGGTAGCCCACTGTACAACCTGATTAATGAGTCGTTATCACACTGTTGTTAACAGGCACATTTTGTAAATATAGGACCTACATTTACAAACGTTACTAAGGATTCTGTATGGTCCCGTTATTTGCCAACTGTGTCCACTGGCGGACTCGGAGCGGAGGAGGTCCATGCGATAAGTCGTGAGGGGGTGACACCATGAGTTACCCGCACCGGGTGACACCAACCCTAGTGACGCCACTGGCCCTTCTCACCGTGCGCCAGCCTTGTCCTTGTCCCTGCCTGTTCGTTTTTGTCTGATTTGCCAGTTTAAAGTGGTTTTAGTCTTCATTATCATACAGCGGATGATTTTAACACCCCTTTAGCCCCCTTCTGTGCCCTCCCTTCACCCTCGGACCCTTGCTGGCACACATCAGCAAAACCATCATTTGATTTAGGTGAGCTGGGGTAGGTCGGGGGATGTTTGTGCTCAGCGGCCAGTCCCTGCTCATCAAGGTACTGATCAGTGAACACAAAAGGGACCCCCTGCTGCCTCATTTAATTCATACCATCAGCGAGGGCGCCACATTTCTCTCCACCTCGCCCAGGGCACTATTAGCAAAGGCCAGCTCTGACTTACCGGGTACCCATCTTCATACAGTATTGCGAGGTCGTTTTCATCAAGGTTTTCTATAGTACAGAAGGAGTTAGTGTCAAAGCACATGGGTAATGCAATGGAGTTATCCACATCGCTTCCCCAGTTCTCATCCGGAATCTTTTGAGCATAGGAGAGATCAGAAGAAGTGCTCCTTGGCGAGGAAGTCTAGGATCTTATGCTGGGGGATAGAATTTCAGACTATGGCCGCATGGCCAGAGAAGCCAATATTGAAGCCAAAATATCAGCTACCACCATATCTTGATGGTAAGTATACATGGGCAGGGCCAATGTAATTATGTGATTTTGCGGCCACAGTGTTTTATGCATAATTATGGATTTGCCGCATTTGCCACATAAACCACTAACCGCTGCATTATCTGCAGATTTTAGCAATAAAAAATGTGTTTCTTTACAAAGGGATTAAAAGTTACAAACAGGTGTGGTGGCACGTGTTGCTGTGCAGTGAAAGGCTCTTTGCTAAAGTTAACTGGTCCCCTTTCTGTTGCTTATTGTGTATTTGGGTGTTAAACCAAAACTAATGATTTGATATCTTTGCCCGGGGAGTGTTAACCTGAGTAAATATGACAAAATAAGGAAGCAATACTTTCACAAAATATGCAGCATTACGCCACACAATTTACTTTTCTTCCCACATAGTTTAGTCAGCCCTGCTGCATAATTTGGTCCTCCCCTGCTGCATGATTCCAGTGGCCCTGCATAGCTGAGTATAGATTTACTATTCTTAACCCTACATATATCTTGATAAGATATACATTTTCAAAGTTCATAGATATGGAGTGGAAAATATTAAATCTATTCTTGCCTTCATGATATTGTGGTTGCCGATATTTTAGCGATGATATCTTTGCAGGAAGATATTTTGTTAACTCTATATTCTGACATACAATCACCACAGATCAAGATTTGAATCCCGGCTCCTACACCCAGCATTTTCTCTATTTGTGATTGATAAAAGGAGTGCCTTTAAGCTGGAGAAGTGTGGCTCAATGATTAGAGC
This sequence comes from Triturus cristatus, assembly GCF_964204655.1. NCBI lineage: Eukaryota > Metazoa > Chordata > Amphibia > Caudata > Salamandridae > Triturus > Triturus cristatus. The sequence goes on from NC_140590.1 coordinate 1,584,766,013, forward strand.
GGCAGACCCTGATGCAGAGGTCTAGCCCAGGGTTCAATTCCCCGCCTCGGCGGGTCTTGGGCTCAAATATTCCACGGACCTGATCATTCTTGCCTCGGTGCCTATTCCAATCATGGAGTGCAACTCTGGGCAATAGCTTGCTTAATCTCCACAATGGCCCCTACAACGCTAAGGATGCCTGGCCTCCACCTTGGGGGTGCCCAGAAGTGGACGCCTCACAGGGAAAGCCAGGATGGGTTCCACAGCAGTATTCGTACAAACGCCTTGAGACCCTTGCGGGTGAGTAGTGCGCTTTACAAGTATCAATTTACATTTACATTACTCACGCTTGTTATCAGCCCCTTGAAACTCTTAAAGAATGCAGTGTGTTTTTTATTTATTATCAACTATAAGCCGCTTCTATAAATTAGGCTAGGTATGAGCAGAACTGCGTCTCACCACATATAATCTTGTTTTAAGGGCCATTGCGCGTATCATAATTAAGTTCACCCCAGACACAACAAACCTGCAGTTCACAAAAGCAACAACTTCTCACTTTTAAAGGGAAATGAAAAAGTTGAGACTGGCCTTTGAGAAGCAAAGAGAGGCGGCCATATTTGTCCATGATTGCACTCAGAAATCTGTTCCCTTGCCAAAGGGCATTTTAAACACTTTATCTTGTACTGTGTAAACTATTTCTATTTTTGTGCCTGCTGTCTCTTGTTTTTTAGACGTTTTGAAGGGTTTTCGTTTTTTTTTTTTAACCTTTGTTTAAAGAGACCACACACAATATCTTCACACTAAATATATCAGACCATTGTGTTGACAACCACACAACACCGAGGCAAGAAAACGAGGCTTGAGCTCTCATTTAGAAAATGTCTTGTTAAACCTAATGTTCACCAGATTTTCAAATGTCACGAAACTTATGGCAGGTGATACAGTTACTGAGATGCTATATAACATGGTATGCGCGATAGTAAACTGGTTATCTTTTCATTATGAACTTCCTCTATAACATTTAAATAAATCTTCAACTTTAACTAGCACCATTTTTCATCGGTTCGTCAAAAACTTGATTTTTCCCAGTTTGGAGCAAATTAATGTAGCAGTTTAGTTCAATTTTAGTCCATAATTCACTCTGCAATCTCTTTTAGACTGTGAAATATAGACAAAACTCCCAGTCCACCTAAACATGCATCAAAGCAGAAGATTTTTAGGCCAGGGACTATCACTCAGCCTGATTAAATACCTCTGGTCAATGTAAAATAAATCAACATTTTAATTGGGGTTGCCACCTCCGTGAACGGGAAATGTATTACAATTCTGGGAATGCAGCACCGAGTCAGATATAATTCATCATAAATTAAGGCATCGCCACACCAATGCATGGATTGAAATATATATGGATGAAAACCGAAGTTATTTTTTTCAGAGTAAGGTATCATTGCTCACTGCTTTAAATAGTGCTTTGGATGGAGAGCAGGGATCCGGCACCTTAAGATCTGACCACGATAAAGGCAAAGAGGATTTCACCCTAACTGTTCACCTACGCCACCTTTAGCTGTATAAGAATCTATCTATAATGTTTGTATGTATAGGGATTTTATATAACACAACACTAGCTACAAAGTCACAGAGCACTGCACAGTGTATGCTGAAATATTGCAGAAGGGTTATCGAGTGTTCCCAAAAGCTTGATCAAAATATAGATGTATAGATATACTATCATTAACTCCAAGTTTATGCACCTTGAAGATATGTAGCATCAAATATGTTTTAGGTGTAGTTGACTATGGGAAATCTATAAATACTTATCTGTCAATATTTTTTTCCTTCATATTTGGTCATGAAATGGTGACCACACAATATTAATTCCTACACATTCTAGACCAACATTCAGGGTGGGACTCGGACAAAAATTAGGACCAGTTACCCAAATAAAAGTGACCCTGAACAAGATAGCTAAAACAATTGAACCACAATTGCGAATCAGGCCAGTTTTGAGCTTGTAAAGACAAGCTATATATGTATTTTGCAATATATGGGAGATTGCATGCATTTGTGTTTGCTGCAGGCAATGGTTGTGGTAATATTAGGGACATATACAGCAAAACATGGCCCACCTGGCCTTAAAACAAGCCCACAAACTTCTAACAAAAACTTCCTACACAGATAAGTCATTTCTGCCCATCTGGCACTGCCTGATTGCCCTATAGGCCAGTCTGACGCTGCCCACACTCACTGCACAAAGTTGGGGGCAGTGAGCAGGAATACAGATGATGTGCATCACCGAGATAATGCCAGCAGGGCAGTGCTGCCTACTCCTCGGTTCCATCATTTGGATGGATACACATGGATGAGATGTTGCTTGAACTGGAGTATCTTCAGTTCCTAATGTAAAAACCAGAGTGATGGGGCTTGCTTGACCTGCGTGTGGAGGGAGTTTCAGAGGTGTGAACCTTGAATATCGACACCAGAATATTGATGGGACACAATATTGAGGACAATATATCAAAGATAAATTGTTAAGAGGTAAGTAAGCTTAGATTCTCTATACCTAGTCCACATACATGTACCGTGGTGATATATATCCCCCCCACCAAGATACGGTCCTGGTGTCTTTTCCCTTTCCGGCACAAGGTTGCTGCTGTGAGTGTCACATAGCTCGCCGGAGACCTCTTTCTTGCTGGATATGGTGGTGTGCTTGAGTTGACCACTTTGTAAATGAGGCATCAAGCTTTGAAGTGATGAGGGCTAGTTGAGGAAGAGCCTGCTGAGTTTTCAGCATGAGCACGAAGGGCGCTCATCAGTGAGGAAGTTGTAATTCCAGGATGCTGGTGAGCAGGACGTTCAGAGACTACCCATGAATAATAGATTGTAAATATGTTTCTGAAAACTTTAACCTTATATTTTCGTTAGAAACTATTTTTTGTACAAAATATTAAAGTAACAAATGAATAGACTTGATAGCTCTGCTTTTGGCATACTTTTATGCAGTTCGGGCACTTTAATAAAAGCAGGTCAAAGAAATGAAACATTGAGTGTACAGTAATAATATATGAGCAGGTGATGGGTAGGGCCAGCTCTTATAATAAATATCAGTTTATTGATCCCTAAATAAGAATACTTGCATTGCAGAGGTGAGCAGAACACTGTTAACACAAAGGGTACTGGAGGGGATCCAGGTCCCAGGAGGGTGCGAGAGGTAAATATGACCGGAGTATATCCTTCCTGCAAGACACGTAATCATGAAAAAAAACTCAAATGGACCACAACGTGGTCGACGGTGCTAGTAAACTAGCTGTGCCCGAAGGGAAAAAGGAATGGGTGTAAGGTTGTATCTAACCAAGCCATGAATGTGGGGGAAAAAAACTGTTTTTTCTTTAGTTACCCTCACACACCCTAGTGGTGTCATGCTTCATCATTGGGTCACCCCGGCCCCTAAAAGTCGGGGTGGGCTCAACCACAGTGTTGGGAGCACTTTTGATATATAACAGGGAGGGGGTATAAAGATAAAATGCCTCAGACAGATCCCAGGTTTACCTTTATTATTGGATCTGTCTGGGTAATTAAAAATAGATAAAATTGGGTCTTTGTTGGAGTATTATGTTCCTAAGACCCTAGTGCCAACATGTTTCAGTCCAGGGAGGCCAATAGGTCCAGGACTTTCTTCAGGGCAGGGTAAATCCCCTATGTGAGTGAATTAACAGGGTGGGAGATCCCTATCCTGTCAGTAGGGTGGGGGCAGAGTAGCTGCTCTTCGTGAATTGTAAAAGTGTGTGTTAACTGCCAGACTCCATCTGTAAAGAAAAAGAATGACAAACAACATATAAAACGTCACAGGCAGAATTGCTGCCGTACAAATTGTCTCATTGGACTATGCTTGATTCCGCTTCGGTGAGCATGCCCGGCTTGTTGCATGCTGCAATGTGGAGGGACATCCACTCATTGTGCCACTCAGTCCGATAACACTGTAACATATTGGTAGAATGTGACAGGTATAATGGTGAAGTGGCGAATTAATCGCATACTAGCGTTATCAGCGTGAATTTCTGATAGATAAAATAGCGTGCACCTATGGCGGCCGCTGCGAGGCAGAGGTAGCAACCCTTGACCCTCGGGTAGGTCGCTCCCCTGCTCACGCAGCGCCACCAGTCCCTGACTGCCCTCCTCACTGTTCTCCTCCTGTGAGTGTGTGTGAGTGTGCTCCCTCTTTTCCCGTGTACCCCGAGTGCTTGTGTTGCCGGTCTGACTGTAATCCTCTTTTTCCCGTGTACCCCGAGTGCTTGTGTTGCCGGTCTGACTGTAAATCCTCTTTTTTCCCGTGTACCCCGGCCGTGTGCCCCCTCTCGCCGTTCTTCTTTTTTCAGCCCCCTCCCTCTTAGGGTTCTCTAGGCCTTCTCGACATTTTTCCAGGCCACCTCGCCGTACTTTTTGCCGCCTTTTTTCCCGCCTTCGGATTCCCCCGCCTACCCGCCCGCCTCCCGCCTCCCAGCTGACCCCTCCTCCCCGGCTACCCTTAAATGGCGGCCGCTGCGAGGCAGAGGTAGCAACCTTTGACCCTCGGGTATGTCGCTCCCCTGCTCACGCAGCGCCACTAGTCCCTGACTGCCCTCCTCACTGTTCTCCTCCTGTGAGTGTGTGTGAGTGTTCTCCCTCTTTTCCCGTGTACCCCGAGTGCTTGTGTGGCCGGTCTGACTGTAATCCTCTTTTTCCCGTGTACCCCGAGTGCTTGTGTTGCCGGTCTGACTGTAAATCCTCTTTTTTCCCGTGTACCCTGTACGTGTGCCCCCTGAGTGCCGTGTGTCCCCTCTCGCCGTTCTTCTTTTTTAGCCCCCTCCCTCTTAGGGTTTTCTAGGCCTTCTCGCCACTTTTCCAGGCCACCTCGCCGTCCTTTTTGCCGCCTTTTTTCCAGGCCTCCTCGCCGCTCTTTTTTCCCGCCTTCGGATTCCCCCGCCTACCCGCCCGCCTCTCGCCTCCCAGCTGACCCCTCCTCCCTGGCTACCCTTAAATGGCAGCCGCTGCGAGGCCGCGCAGCGGACGCGCGCAGAGGGCGCGCCGCTGGCACGCCGAAGGCGCGCCTAAGGCAAGCCCGTCTGCGCCCGTCCGCGCCTGGACCACGCCCAGTGCCACAACCCCTGGCCCCCGCGACCCCCACCTCCCCCGCCGCCCCCGCCTGACCTACGACTCCGCCGTCCTCACCGCTCTCAACCCCGGCCACACGCCGGGCTGCTGCCACGCCACCCCAAAGCGGACCCACGGACCCTTCACCTGCCGCAACTGCCATTTCACCTGCCTACGAACTCACATCGCACCCAACAGGAACGACTCGCCCGGAAACAACCTCGACTGCATCCTGGTCAATACCCGATCCGCCCACAGGCACGCCATCGAACTGTGGAACCTCATCGACTCTACAAACCCGGACATCGCCTTCCTCACCGAGACCTGGATGAACCCCTCCTCGGCACCCGACATCACCATAGCCATCCCCGACGGCTACAAAATCATCAGGAAAGACCGCACCAACCGCACCGGAGGAGGCATCGCCATCGCCCACAAGAGCTCCATCCGCATCGCTACCTACACCGACGACTCACTCCCCGACGCCGAGCACCTCCACTTCTCAATCCACAGCGACCCCAAGACCACCCTCAGAGGCACCCTCATATACAGACCACCAGGACCACGCACAAAGTTCAGCGAAGACATCGCAGACTTCATCAGCCCACACGCACTCCCGTCCACCGACTACATCCTCCTAGGGGACCTCAACTTCCACCTGGAGAACCGCACCGACAACAACACCACCGCCTTATTGGACAACCTCGCCAACCTGGGACTGAAACAACTAGTCAACACCGCCACCCACTACGCCGGACACACGCTCGACCCCATCTTCTCCTCCAGCAAACACATCTCGTTCAGCCACACCACCGAACTCTCCTGGACAGACCACAGCTGTGTCCACTTCAGCTTCAAGAAGACCAACGTACACCACCACGCCCAACAACCACCAAGAAGACAGTGGAACCGAATCACCACGGAACAACTCGCATCAACCCTCTCTCAGAACCCACCCACCAGCACTACAGACCCCAACGAAGCCGCCAACAACCTCACGAGCTGGATCTCAGACTGCGCCAACCTCCTGGACCCCCTGAAGACCCAAGCAAACAAAAACAACCACAAGAAAAACTCCTGGTTCACCCCCGACCTCAAGGACTCCAAAAAAGAATGCCGCACCCTCGAGAAGGCCTGGCGCCTCAACCAAACCGACGAGAACATGTCTGCCCTCAAGAACGCCACCCGCAAACACCACCAACTCCTCCGCGCCGCACGAAAATCAGCCTTCCAGAACAGACTAGACAACAACGCCCACAACAGCAAGGAACTATTTGGCATCGTCAAAGAGCTCTCCAACCCCAACGCCGAAAACAACTCCATCCCTCCCTCGCAGGACCTCTGCGACTCCCTCGCAGCCTTCTTCCACCACAAGATCACCGACATCTACAACAGCTTCACCACAACCAACACGAGCCCTCCACCGGAACCCGCCACCGACAACACCACCATCCACACCTGGAACCCAACCACCACCGAGGAAACCACCCGCGTCATGAACTCCATCCACTCAGGATCACCATCCGACCCCTGCCCGCACCACATCTTCAACAAAGCCGACAACATCATATCACCCCACCTCCGAGACGTCATCAACACATCTTTTACCACCGCCACCTTCCGGAGAACTGGAAACACGCCGAACTGAACGCCCTCCTAAAGAAACCAACAGCAGACCCCACCGAACTCAAAAACTCGCTCCTACCATTCCCCGCCAAAGTGATTGAGAAAATCGTCAACGCTCAACTCACCACCGCCCTGGAAACCAACGACTCACTCGACCCCTCACAGTTCGGCTTCAGAGCTAACCACAGCACCGAGACCGCCCTCATCGCAGCCACGGACGACATCAGATCCCTGACCGACAAAGGAGAAACCGTGGCCCTCATACTCCTGGACCTCTCTGCAGCATTTCGACACGGTCTGCCACCGTACCCTGATACGTCGCCTCAACAACGCCGGCATCAGAGGCAAGGCCCTGGAATGGATCATCTCCTTCCTCTCCGGAAGAACTCAGAGAGTCCGCCTCCCCCCCTTCAGATCCACAGCTACGGAGATCATCTGCGGCGTCCCCCAAGGATCCTCCCTCAGCCCCACCCGCTTCAACATCTACATGACCCCCCTGGCGAACATCGCACGTAAACACGGACTCAACCTCATATCCTACGCAGACGACACCCAGCTCATCCTATCAATCACCAACAACCCCACCTCAGCAAGAACCAGACTACACGAAGGCATGAAGGAAGTAGCGAACTGGATGACAGACAGCCGGCTTAAACTGAACACAGAGAAGACGGAGGTCCTCATCCTCGGCCCTACACCCACCGCCTGGGACGACTCCTGGTGGCCCCCCGCCCTAGGCAGCACTCCCCAACCCACCGTCCACGCACGCAACCTCGGCTTCATCCTGGACTCATCCCTCTCCATGACCAGACAGGTCAACGCGGTGACCTCGGCATGCTTCAACACTCTCCGCATGCTCCGCAAGATCTTCCGCTGGATCCCCACCGATACCAGGAAGACCGTCACCCACGCCCTCGTCACCAGTCGCTTGGACTATGGGAACACTCTGTACGCCGGCATCACCACCAAGCTGCAGAGGAAACTTCAACGAATCCAGAACGCGGCCGCACGACTCATCCTGAACATACCCCGCCACCACCACATCTCCGGACACCTGAAGAAACTCCACTGGCTCCCAGTCAACAAGAGGATCACCTTCAGACTCCTCACCCATGCACACAAAGCCCTGCACAACCTCGGACCAAAACTCATCAACCACCGCGTCTCCTTCTACACTCCTCCTCGCACCCTACGCTCGAGCGGACAAGCCCTGGCAGCCGTACCTCGCATTCGCAAAGCCACCGCCGGAGGCAGGTCTTTCTCTTACCTAGCAGCGAAGACCTGGAACTCTCTTCCCAGCTACCTTCGCGCCATACAAGACCACCTCCTCTTCAGAAGGCAGCTCAAGACCTGGCTCTTCGAGCACTGACCCCCCCCCACCCCCCCAGCGCCTTGAGACCCGTACGGGTGAGTAGCGCGCTTTATAAATGCAATTGATTGATTGATTGATTGATTGATTGAAGTGAATCTCAAATTGCACCTTAAAGTATCATGACTCCTCGAATAATATCATTGGTTAAGGAATAGAAGGAAAGAAACTATGGAAAGTAATAACCAGGCATACTTGTGTATCACACACGGCATCTGTTGTAATCATACTTTACCCAATTTGGGGAGGTTAGCTATTTCACACAGGACCGGAATGGAAATGCGAGCGATCTGTAAATGAAGATCTGGCACAGCAAATACACCTATTCGGGTTCCGGTGCTCGGATTTTGGCAGAGCGGACTCCCGGTGGCCGGTTTAATAAAGGAATGGGTACTGGGAACCCGGAAGGACAAAAGTCCCGCCCCGGACTCTAACGGAAATGACGCGTCGCGTTTTTCCGGGGACGCGTAGTACGCGTAAAAAAAGATGGAGAATGTAGCTCTGAACTCGGCATGTTGTGTAGTTCTTTGGTCAGGGACTGATCGTAGCGGATTTTATGTATGTTTACCCCCGGGGTGTGTTCAATAGTCGATGTATAGTACATCAATTGTATGCTGACTGTTAATTACAAAAAAACATTTTTGGTGGTTGGGGGAACATGTGGATGATGAGAGTGTTTTCATTATACAAGGTGTTATCAAATCCGTTAATGCCCATCAATATTAACAGGGAGAATAAATGTTTAAGAGAGTGGAGCTTAATGGTAGAATGGAGCATTCTAACTGAGGATAAGGTGGAAAGCTGTTTATTTATTCAGTTGGCTCCATGGGATACCGTCTTTGAGCCCCTTCTCATGGGTTTTCAAGCGGTATACCCAGCGTTGTTCTCTATCTAGTAGTCTCTTTTGTAGAATCCCGGAACCTTGTATTTTCTCAATTACCGTCCAGCGTATTTCTGTGTCTGTATGCTGCTTCTCCATGTAATGTGATGTCAGTCTCGTGGCTGTGACTGCGCATCTGTTAGTGCTTCTGTGCTCACTTATCCGTATTTTGACTTTTCGACTGGTCATGCCCACATAGGATAATTCACAGGGGCATTTGATGAGATAGATCACTGCTTCTGTGTTGCAGTTCGTATGTGACCTTTGTTCCCAAGGGGTGCGTAACCCTAAGTCGAGAGTCTTGGTGTGTTCAGTAAACTCACAGGCTACACATGACCCGCATGGATAGTGTCTTATGACCGGTGGAGTGTTCCACAGTGTCAGTTGAGTATATTTTCTCGTGACTGAACTTTTTGAGGCCTTTTTGAAGTTTGAAATCTTGTTCTGCATGAGATAATCTTTGTGTTCTGTGATCTCTTTATTTACTTCTTCAAGTTTCTTTCTGTAGAGTGTCAATTTGATTTCGGTAAGTAGATGATCTTCACTGGTTTTGATTTTGATCAGTATGGTGTCTGATAAGCGCTTGGCCGTATTGATTATTAGGATTAACCAGTCTCTGGAGCAGCGCCATGCGATCAGCGACCATTCTTTTTTAAATTGAGGGTCATCCAGGAATATCCTGGGTGCATTTGTAACCAACAGGCCTGTTGGTGCTGCATTGCCCCGGAGATATTCTGTCATGATCGCTCCATGTAGGAGTATTTTCATCTGACAGTGTTTGAGTTCTTTTAATTCATTCCAATTCTGTGCTTGGGATAAGCTTTGACCGATATTTGTATCTGGCAGTAAGGATGGTCCTGCCAAAATAGCAGACGCTATGTCGTCTGTATAACCAATCCCCAATTGTTCAGCCATGGCAGGTATGAAAAGGATGTGTGTAGGGGAGATCTAATGAAAGTCAGTGCAAGAAACCTACGACAAAAGTGCAAAGCTATTATCTAAAAATTTTTTTATATATATATCTGAGAGACCAATTAGGTGTCAGAACAGGTATTGAAACCCACAGCTGTGTGATGCTCAAATCATGTTAACACAAAGGGTACTGGAGGGGATCCAGGTCCCAGGAGGGTGCGAGAGGTAAATATGACCGGAGTATATCCTCCCTGCAAGACACGTAATCACGAAAAAATACTCCAATGGACCACAACATGGTCGACGGTGCAAGTAAGCTAGCTGTGCCCGAAGGAAAAAAGGAATGGGTGTTGATTACGTGAGCAGAACACTACCTCTTTCAGAGAGAAATGAGTAAAGTTCTGCGAGTTGAATTTAATTTTAATATTGAAATAGCCTGCCAATGCTAGGATGCTGAGAGAGACCTGTGGCTTCTCCAGGAGGCTACGCGGCAATTACAAAGAGGCAATTCCAGATCCCTGGTTTAAGCAGAAGCAACCCGTTCCCTAAGACCTTGGGTTATACTTGTGCATCTCAGAAGCATAGCAAGATTACCTTACTGGAGTAATACAATATTTAATAACATATTGTGGGTACAAGGCATGGAAATGGATTGAGCATTGCACTTTTAACTTTGAACATAACAAACCAAACAGCAGACTATACATGAGAAAAAGACTATTTGTCATTAATCAAAACACACACATGCATAGATGCTACCAGAAATCCACCTGGTAGATTGTATTACAAACACAGAGAAGAACAAGAAATACAGTTGTCCTTTAGGGAGGCTTAAAAAATGGTACAATTTTGTTGCGTGCACTGCATCCCCAAATGCGATGCAGTGCACGCAACGAAATTCGTTTTCTTAATTTATATGTTAACTTACCTGTAAACCTCCGTAATCCATAGTTTACTACCCCCCACCCTGCCCCTCCCCCTCCCCACGTCACCGCCCTGCAGCTACTCCTACTACCGACCGCGACTGCTTAAAAAGCACCCAATTTCCGTTTTTATCCACATTTAAAAATAAATACTGACAAGCAAATAAATGGTTTTCTGTCTGTATTTATCTGTAAAAATCAGTAAAAACTGAAAACAGGGAGCCTTACTTATAAGGCAAACCACACTTTTGAACACTCATTGGGTGTTATAAGAAACGTATGGGTGAAATTTAGTGACAGGGATACACTTGGCTAAAAATACTTAAATCTTAATTCCTGTAGTGAATTTCCCTGACTGCATTATCTGCAACTTCCAATCTGGCAAAGGGAAAAACAGTCCCATATGGGTGATTATCACATTGCTCACTTCCTCTTTTAGATGTTTATAGTTTCAGACCATTTCTGCATCACTGACATTTCTTTGCATATATTTAGAAATATCACAAATAGATGTATTTCCCACAGGGCGGATTGTAAGCAGGGAACGCACATTTATACATAAATGTTTTAGAAAATAGAAATAACATCACTCAAAAGTGTAAACAAGATTACACATAGAATATAAACTCAAACGCAGCTAATACCAAATATTATTTTAATACATTTTTTCAGAAGACTGTAAGGAGTTGCTTATGAACGCCAGACAAAGCGTGTGCCTTTAATTACCTCAATTCAGCAAAATAGCATAGCTTTATAAAAGGGACCATATGGCGTGCTAACATCCATTAATCATTTCTTCCTTCTTCAGGCTTTTTGGGCTTGCCTGGAGACAGGTTCAGCTGATTCCTCAACCATTCTTGTGTTCTCCTGAACAATGAATGCTAAAAATACATATATACATACATACATACTTATACACAGAGGCTTTTGTCAGCCCTCTTCATCATTTGGTCTGTTCAAGTGTCATCCACATTGTGCTTGCAGCCAACCCAGCATCCAGCATGGCTCAAAGGATCAGCCCCCTTAAGGCATTGGCTTTCTTCACTGTAATTGACAGCATCTTGTACACAGACACTTCTGTGTGAACGCCAGTCTCTGCTTTAATTTGCAGTGAAGTTCCTTTGGCTTCATGGGCTCTAGTGCAAGCAAACAAACTGGGCCCCCAGCCTGTGTTAAATATTTCTATAAATGAGGTGCAGTGTAGCAATCCCACTCCTGCACCCTGGTGTCAGTGCACCTGCTGCACTAATGTAATTAACGGGTCTCCTGGTTCCTCATTCTACTTTTCTTCTCTTATCTCCTCCCTATTTCCACCACAGTCTCCTTTCATCTCCTCTTCTTCATCCATTTAATGCTCTCCTCTCTATTCCCATCTTCAGTCTCTTTCTTCCCTTACCCCTCATCTATCTCTCAATCATCCTTCTTTCCTTCCACCCATCTCTACTTATTTATAGTTCGTTTCTCTTTCTTGCGGCCTTGTGTTACCTGATTGCCAACTTAGCCACAACAGATTACTTACTTCCGCCAATCCACAGGCCGAGCACCAGCTCTCTCGTCTCATTGCTATGGACAGCATCACACCTGAACCATGTGGCTGCATCTTAGGAGTGCATTTAGTGAGAAGTATCTGCCCCGGTTTATCACCAAAGGCACGGCCATGCTGCACCACAACCAAATAAGCACCTTCATTCCAACTCCTTGCAAAGACTCATCAATACCCTTGTCAGGACCAAACTCAACAAGTGCTGCAAAGCACCCCACCTGCTCCCACTTGACTTTAGACAGTCATCAACTCCAAACAGCATGCTTCCTCAGTTGGCCCATTTCCTAACCAGGGGCGTAACAGAGTACCCTTCAGTGAAGGGGGGGCCCCCTCAAACTTTCTGTGGCCCTCAACTCTTCAGAGGGTCCTCATTGAGCCGAAAACCAACCAATACCTGTGCGGTATGGGAGTTACGGGTGCCCCTCTGTGCATTCTGCATGGGAGGGGCATCATTCTGTGTTTGCCCCTCTGTTCCTAACAGCAGGCAGGAGGGCTGGCTATGGAAAACAGAGCCCTCTTTACATTCCTCGCAGTACCACTCCATTTTATCACCCAAATGTTACTGCTTTACCACTCACATCACTGCCTAAGAACCCCCGCCCACAGGTTGTGATCTTGAGCTCATGTGCTTTTTTGCTAAAAAAAAATCAGTATATGGGTTGTAAAGTGCCAAAACACAAATATTAGTGGACAAATAGATGCACTCCATTCACAGTTCATGAGAACATCTATAGGTATTCTCAGCTGTCACGAGGAGTCCTCCCTAGCTGTTTTGTAGGCAACATAGACTTTGTACAACGTGGTAACAAAAGCCAGAATACTGGCTTTACTCATTCTGATGTGCCTGCTGTCCGGGAGCAAGCATTCGTCATTAAACAAGGAGTGTTGAGTTAAGAAAGACACAGACTATAAAACGTCATTTTTGGTCTGCTTTTGGTTGCAATATTCAGTATGTTCTCGCAGAGTTTTGCTGTTGCCTTGGTAGCCGTGTATTTGCCCTGCAATCTGTCAGGCATGAACTGCATGCATTTCTAGGTGTTGACACAAGCGTTTCATGACATTAGGTGCTTTGTTGGGTAAATAAGTGTTGGGCTCTGGCCGCTCCTGCTCTGTCATGGTTACAAAACGCTTTTGAGTAATGGCACATGGGTGCAATAGGTGAGTGTTAAACATACATCACGCCTTTTTCTCATGTATTTTGAGTTAGAAAACTCATGTGGACTTTTCTGTGGAACCGGATTGAAAGGATTGCTAAACAATGAAGAAAAGAGCACTGTATCCATTATGAGAAGAATCATTGAGAATGTTTTTTAAATATTGTGCTAATGCAAAACACACAACAGTGCAAGACAGTCCCAGTTCACAAAAGTTACACCCACTTGTACTCAAGTAATACTGCCAGCCAAACTGGCTACATTATGGCTCCATCCCAGCCATAATGTAGTCACACACTACACCAGGGCATTCAAAAGAGCTGCAGGGAAAAGCAAACAGAAAGCAGTCAGGAAAGTACACCACCAAGACAAAGAAAAACAAGCACCGGCAAAGCCAGTAGCCCTGTTGTGGGCTGCCATCCTTTCGGCTTTCTCTGTGCTTGTTTTGTCATGGTTTTGCCACACTTTACTGTTGGGGAAGTGGCTGGACTCTCCTCAATTGTAAATAAACAAACACAAAAAAACCAGTGGCTAAAAGCAAAACATATATTTTGGTCTCAAAAATCACACAATTCAATATCAGTCTCTGGCACTTGAGGAAACTACCTTGATGTGGAGGTGATCCTTGTGAAAAAGCAGAATGCATCGCTCATATTGAAGTTAGCCAGTGCTGAAGTGGGCTGACTCACTGCCCCACCTTGTATGCTATAGTGGGCGGAAGAAAAAAACATGATTGACACATTAGCAGACCAATGGATGAAATGGGTTGTCTGAAAGCCCCTACAAGTAAGAATATTTCACATACATTTTCAATAAAATCAAAAAGTCGTGGCTAACGCCAGACCTAAATGGAAATATGGAAATGGATCAGCAGTATACACAGACCTATAGTTCGCACAAAGGCAACAAAAACACACACACACACCCATGCCCACACACATTACACACACACACTCTCTCTCTCTCATTGTCTCTCTCTCTTTCTCTCGAAACCTCCAAGTAAGTGAAATGAAAATATACATTGGGTTGATTCACGAAGAAAGACTTTTTTTAAGTTCATATCTCATGTAAACACACCAGTCAGTGGAAAGGGAATTGGGTCATTTGCAACATCTGCACCACATACATCACCAGTTGTGCCTGATCAGACCAATGATCACTCACACAGAGCTGGCCCACAAAAGAAAACAACATGCATGCATGTAAATTCTTCCACTATGATAGCAAATCATTTTGTTGTATTCTCCAGGGCAGGCACTAGGGTGGTGCGATCGGTGCCACCGCACAGGGTGGTGACTTGGGTTGGGTTGTCATTTTTGTAAGTATATATGGTCGTTTTAAAAGCACCTGCTGCCGCTTTCCTGGCCTCCAGCAATTGACAAACATCAATTAAAATATCAAGATAACTCCGGTGATTAATCGTCTAGGAAGAGACTGGACGTTTGTGTGGTGGACGTTTGACACATGGTAGGGTAGCACAGAGGGTTAAAATGCCTCCAGCTAAGAACGTGTACCATGCAGATCACAAAGTGCATATAATGTAAATAGATTAGTAGGTTACTGCTTCTGTAAGAGAGATCTTTTTGTTAGTTGTAGTTCATAAGTCAAAATCCTAATATAGAACATTGAGCTATTAACTGTCACCAAAGAGCTGCATGCAAACTGCAAGGTATATGTTATAACTATGTTTTTGCCCAGTCTTTCATTAACATGCTAAGAGGGTTTATTTGGGTAGAAAACAATTCTTATTATTAAAGAGAACCCCTAACAATGGTGTTACGTTTTAAATTCTGAATTTGTGCTTATCCAGAATGAGGACTCAAACTATATTGCCTACCAGTATGGATGACATGTGACTCCTACGCCTTGTAGTCCTGTCCGATGTAACATTTCCTATACACTGATTTACACACATATGATTGTCTCTGTACAATGTGTGTGCAATGTAAAGTACTCTGACACCTCTCACTGGTATGAGTGGTGCTATAAAACTAAATGAATCTGAGAGACAGTGGGTATGGAGGCTTGAGGGGCACTTTTAAAGGGTGGTAGTGAGGGAATCCATGGCGGAGGTGGTCATGGGGGGGCACCAACAAACATTGCCGCACAGGGCGCCACCAGTGTTAAAGCCGACCCTGGTATTCTCCTTTAACAACAGAAGCAGAGAGAAGATGAGCAGGTAGAGGATTATTCTCTTACGCATGTCTGAGAAAGAGACAGTGGCAAAGTACTGCTTCCCTCCCATGTCCTTACCGTCCATGTCAAAGTACTGGTTGCACTCCACTTCCTGGTCACTAGACCATTCCAGAGGATAAACAAGACTGCATTTGGCATCTCACAGACCTGGCAGTCCAGGTGCATGCATCCGGTTTTGATATACATCACCAGACGACTATAGAAGTACATCTCAATGCTTCAGTCTGTGTAGGACAGGCAACTAGTGACCCGTCACTTATGCCATTGCCTATTTGCCTCAAGTGCTAGGTGCCATTGATTGCACACATGCAGCACTCCAGCCACCTTTCTACAAGGCACTCTATTAACACTTGGCACCACTGGCGCTCCATCAACTTGCAAGCTGTCAGGTAGCTTCACCTTTGTGGATGCTTCCTTTCCAAGATCAACACATGACAGCTTCATCTTCTGCTAGTTGACGATTCAAGTTAGCTGGTTGCCAGGGATCACGGTGACATATGGCTGATAGGTCAGTGCTATGAACTCGCACTGAGACTGCCTATGCAACTGGAGCATGGCAATACAATGAATTGTACACATAACACCTCCCTTGGCTAATAGATCCCTGATAAACTCCCTGAATGGATGAAAGGAATGTTAAGTAATTGTAGGACGAGTGGCAACAGTAACCCTCTGACCTGTAAGGATGTGCTGTGTATGGCCTTTCTAACCATCTTTTCACCACACTCAGGAGTTCTAAGATGGTGCCCTAATAAAGGTATAATAGATGCCTTGAGACATGGCTTACACATAGACCCATACCCTGCATCACGACCTCATCCAAGTCTCCTGGTTGGGCTTGTGCCCAGATGTCAGGGTCCGCGTGTAGGTTATCATTTTGTCGCTTTGCACTTCATCTGAGCTGTAAGTGTGGTTATAACACCAGAGTGCAAAGACAGTGTTCAGTCAATGATGACAGGAGGACAATGTTGTTGTCCACACAAGACATTCTGAAACTCCTTTGTTTCCCACAACATGATGCATCTTTCAAAGAAGGATGTGAGAATGTACCACACATATCGGTAGCTTACACTCGTATTATCCCACATTGAGGAATGTTGCATCTACAAATGTGATATGGACTCACATGTGAATATGTACACTCCTGAATCCTTGAACCGATTCATAGACTCACAGTGCATAAATGTACACCTATTTGCTTTAAATATCCAGTATTGGTAAACTTGTGAGATAAGCAGTGGTTGTGAGATATAAGCACTGTATAACGCCACTACTAATACTCTATTCACCAAGTCGATTGTCCCTCTCTCACCCCTTGCTGTGACTAGTCACTAGTCATTGTTGTTTTCCAAAATATATGCTGCATTTGTTTATGCAGCAGTGGCGGATTCACAATTCCTTTTTTTGATCCCCCAAAATGGATAAGTAGAGAAGCATGACGGCTCCCAATTTTGTACTGAAAGAGAAATAATCGTCCTGGGAGTCATTGACAAGTACCCGCATCGATAAGGGGGGTAGGGCCTGACACCTGGCCCAATATGCACACCTTGAAATATAGCAAGACATTACCTGCAGTGCAGGGTGGGTATTATCACCAGAATATGCAGGGTAGGCTCTCTACTGGTTGGAAGATCCCCTTGTTAGTACACCAAACATTACTCTAAGCTTACCCCCACTGTCAATGAGGCTGCTCAAGCATTATAGCCAGCTAGAAACACAAAAACAGCAACACGCATGTGTACTCACATAACCAAATAACATCACGTCCATTAAAATGCATTTGGAATGACCTCCGGGCCAATATTTCAACAACTTTGCACCCATTTATTGGGAAAGGCTGGTTTAAATATTTGGAAAAACATTTGTTAAATCTTTGCTACATACACTTGAAGAGATTTTACTAGTGGAAATAGTTACAAATGTATTTACAAACTTTCTAACCTACCTCTTCCTATTTGATTAAGAAAGAAAATAGGTGCCAGATTGGAATATTATGAATGATTATGCTGTATGTTATAACAACTCATGTTCAAAGTCCATTTATTTGCACTTCTAAGTCCTCAGAACAAGAAGTAGTAAGTGGTAATTTGCTTGGAGAACATTTGTGACTCTACATTGGATGGTATTTCACAATCAATTCCATTTTCATGACCACCTTTGCAAGATACATACACATATGTATAATGACACCACAAGACCTAAGGCATTGAGTGCAACCCTTCAATGTTAGACAGACACATACTCACATACATCAACAAAAGAATGGGGTAGTAATGCATCTGAGGGTGCACATCATAACAATTATTAGAATCAAATTGGGTGTATACTAATAGTTGTCAGAAAAACAATAAGATCGATAACAAGTTGAGTATGTGGTGCCACTCGGGATGGGGAAGCACCCTACTACCTAAGTGCTGAAATATACGGATCATGCACAGCAATCCCCGTAATTAACAGGTTTTTTACATAAAGAAATCCCGGCACTCTAAAGTCACGTATTATTCTTATTGGTTATTAGCCAAAGGGACAAGGAACAAAGTAATGATAATGAAAAACTGGCTACGGAACAGATTAGGTCCTCACAAAAATATATGACAAAGAGTAATTTAATTCATAAATTTTACAGCAAGGAAAGTCATAATCATGAACATAAATCAGAACTCCCTAGTACATTTGGTTCTAGTTGTGGGTTCGTAGAAAGGAGACTTGTGTTCTCCAAATCTTGATCCAAATGGATGACAGCCGACACGTGTTTCACGTCCATTGCTGTAAAGAAGAGACGGGAGTTACGTTTCGGTCATTACCTACTACACTACGAGGGCTTACCAGAGCCGGTTCCTTGACTTCACTTAACATGATGGAGCCAACAAAAATATATTAAAAACCATTACTTAGAGGACAACGCGAAGACCGGCACATCGACTTATTCTCAAAAATATGATTTATTACATGGTCCACCATCTCTAAGTATTAGGTATTAAAATATTGGTGGAGACCCGCTCTTCTTCAAAATAAGCCGTAAGACACCAGGAACTTCCATTGTGATACAAATCACTTTCGTCAATGGTTACAAGAACAATAATTATGGATAGTTTACTCTTGGTCGATCTTTCCTAAAACAATAGAAACTATTGGTGGAGATCCATTATTGCTCACACACAACTGGTACAGACATCAGGAGCTGTCCTTGTGATTGAAACTGTTTCTTTGGACCATCACAAGGGTTAAAAATCTTGGATCCTCTTCACAGAATCATATCGTACTTCTGAGTTTGTATCTCGAAATTTCCTACAATCAATATTTCGTCTGGCAGAAGCATAATTGCATGTCTGACATATTAAGTGTCTCAAGACTCTCTAATCAAAGCCCTGAGGAAGTCACTATACGTGACGAAACACGTGTCGGCTGTCATCCATTTGGATCAAGATTTGGAGAACACAAGTCTCCTTTCTACGAACCAACAACTAGAACCAAATGTACTAGGGAGTTCTGATTTATGTTCATGATTATGACTTTCCTTGCTGTAAAATTTATGAATTAAATTACTCTTTGTCATATATTTCTGTGAGGACCTAATCTGTTCCGTAGCCAGTTTTTCATTATCATTACTTTGTTCCTTGTCCCTTTGGCTAATAACCAATAAGAATAATACGTGACTTTAGAGTGCCGGGATTTCTTTATGTAAAAAATACTCACATACATGACAAGATGTGATTTTGATGGTAAAGACACGGTGACCGGCATACAGTATGAGGTCTTGGGCCCGTGGCTACCCGACATTACGCTGAGCCCTGAAAATGATGGACACTGATCTGTACACCACGGCATACAGCTTCCACCTGCATCTTTAAAAGCATATCCTTTACCCACCTCCTTTCATCCTTCCACTTTTTCTTGATGTCCATACAGTGCATACCCCCAGCCCCAAAACATTCACCCTTTCATTGACATCGTGCCACTTGGCTTCCTCCTCCACTCTATTTAGGGTGCTCAGATGAAGACCATGTACTTCACCAAAGACACTGAAGTGAGCCTTCAAGTTGACCAATATCTCCTCCTCAGTGAAGTTCTTCTTCCTCTTCCCCGGGATAGGCTGTAACTTACTGGATCTGGTAGGGTTCTTTCTCCAAATGACCTACAGCACAAGGGGAAGGAGGCACAGCTTTGGACGTCAAGTAGAGAAACATTATGGACATTGCGGTCTTCAATGAAGGCATATGCATACTCAAACTCATTGAATATCTACATGAACGAGAGATACTCCTACTACTTTAAGCAAAGATCCAAATGCATTTTTGAAATTCTTCCTGCTACTTGGTTGAGAATGTAAAAGCCCATTAGTGAATCTGGCCCAAGATCTTTGGGGTATTTTGATCATAAGATCATAATTTCAGTTTTTGACCTATTTGTATTTTCCCCAAATTTAAACAGCAGACAGGTCATGAAAATGTCTCTGATGATTGAACAGTCTGAAAATTATTCCATTTTGGGGCTTACCAACAGCTCCCCCACATACATACGAAAGTCAACAATGTGGGTGTCATTACAGATGGTCCTGAGCCATCCCCTGTTTTTCCTACTGCCAGATTTACTGTTTCTGGGGGTCCTGGTAATCTTGGGGAGGGAACATGTTGATTAAAAATAATTGGGCTATTCAACACTGATTCTGGAATGTTTCAACTAGTTGAAATCTTTGTGTGAGACACCACAACTTATAATTCTGATGGTCCCAGTAACTTTTGTTAACAGCCTAATTAAAATGAAGTGCGGAGAGATTTGTTTCCTTTTTTAGGTCGAACCTAGTGTTGCAGCGCATGCGCTGGTCGCTTTGCGAGGCATGCAGTATTCAGTATGGACTGGAAGCTCCGCCCACTCTCTGCCCATCTTTTTCATTGGCTTGTGTCTTAAATGCTGCCTTTCACTTGGTTTTAGGCTTGCTAGTCCCTCCTTATGATGGCCATGTTGTCATTTGTATCCTTCCATGGCTACTGGCCCCTTTACTTCGAGTGTTGCACAGTAGTTGTTTTTAGATTGTGAGCACTACTTTCTTCCAGTGCTTTCCCCCCTCCCGCAGTCCGTGCCTTCTCGCCCGCCTCCCGCAGTCTGTGCCTTCTAACCACCCGCAGTGCGTGCCTTCTGACCGCCTGCCCCCTCACGCCCGCCCGCACTCCCGTTTACAATGCAATAGGTCTTGCGTAAATGCGAGTCCTATTGCATTGCAAATGCTTGTTTTCTCTTTCCGTATCTCTTGCCCTCGGATAAAGTTTAATGATGAAAATTAACGTCTGCCCTCAAAAGCCCAAGCAGGTGGACACCTAAAGCAACCATCGGCACAGATTAAGCTCTGCATGTAGGATAATTAATAACTGTGTAACTCGCTCTTTCCAGGTCTACCCTGCAGTGTGTCTGAGTGGAGCAGCTGGAGTGGTTGCTCGAAGCCATGCAAATCGACATCCCGCATGCGCAGTCGACACATCACTCAGAGACCCACCGGAAGTGAACGGTGCCCTCCCTTGGTGGAGAAAGCTGGCTGCCTAGAGTACTGGAGCGAGCAAGGGATTGAGTGCAGCCAAGAGATTGGTAAATACATTTCAACCGCTATTTTATACATATGACTCAATTATAAGTCAGCTAATTCAAAATATAAATGGTCATTTTAGGTAGTCATCCAGCATTTGTTGTTTTCTTCCAGGGGTATGTATGTAGCAGGTGGTGCTGAATAATTTCTAGACTACCAAATAGGCAAAGAAGGCACTCCTTTTAAGGGCCCTGCGACAACGGATCAAAATAATATTGATTTGAACTTGAAAGAAAATTACAATCAAACTTTCTTAAATATTGTTTCCAAAAGAGAAAAGAAACGAAAACTTTACATTAAAGACTCTGTAGAGAAAATACTGTATTAATGTATCGTACCCATTAACAACTTAAAGTACATAAACCAGAGACATCAGATATACATAACAGTTTGTCTCGTAAAAGCTCATCTTCTGGTAGTTGTCAGTTTGGTGCATTGGGAATTAGGAGATAATTTGCGAGGGGGCCTCTGAAATTTCGACTGCCTAGGGGCCTCCACCGGGTTTAATCCCGCACTGTTCTGAAGAATCTTTCCCTCAATTATAGATTTCACACTAAACGGTTTTCTGCACTTCCAGGCTTCCGGCCTCTCATATTTGTTTCTGTTTGGAATTTACAAAACTTGTTATAAATGAGTTAATGTCTGACTCTTCCACAGTAGGAAATGACCATAATATTAACTGTGAATACCTGTAGATGTGTAAGCTTATGGGTTTTCGCTAACTCCCAGGGTCAGACTGGACTATAGGGCAATCAGGCAGTGCCCGATGGACTGGTCAGACAGATCAGTTTGTAGGCAGTTTTTTTTGGCAGTTTTAGGGCCTGTTTATGGCAACGTGGGCCAGTTTTCACTGTTGATTTCCTTGATTTTACCACAGATATTGCCTACAGTAAATACAAATGCATGCATTCTTCTTCTACACCTTGCAAAATACCCATCCACCATGTCTTTACAAGTTCAAAACTGTCCTTGACCTGATTTGCTAATGGGAGCCACTTTTATATTAGTGCCTGAGCAGATTTTGTGTCCTAGTCCAATCCTCTTTACTCCTCGATCATTGTCACTCAGTAATGCCAACTCCATACCCACTGGATTAAATTTACTTACAGGCAAAACTCCTTGTAAGTAAATCATTTTAGAAGTGCAAAACTGAGATCTCGGATTTGTTCTTATAAAAAATTGTAATTGCAATATATTAACCTTACGTGCTCAAATAGCTTTATGATTCGGGTCCTGTGTTCCTCATCATGATTAATAGGGAGTTGCAAAATCTTTTCTGCATATGTTTAATTGAATTCATGTATGTGGAGCATAGCGGAACAACATGAGCTAAATACCTGTTTTACCACGGCTTGGTCTAAACCCTAATGGAAATTATAGATTATAGATGCACTGGCAGAGGGGCAGCTGCTGAACGAATGGAGAGAGAATCAGGCTTGGGACACGCAGCGGGCTGCAGCGAAGAAGTGAGCTGGGTATGAACTGGTGAAGCTCCCTATCTCAGTGCCAGGCAGGAACTGGCCAAGAGTATAGGAAATAGAACATTGCTTAATTTGAGACTGTGGTTTACAGTGCTTAACACCGGTGCTTGTCAACACCAGCACTTATAACAGTCCACGACATGATGGCACATTTTGTGTAATTTTGAAATGTGCACAACAACAATTGTTAAATAATGTAATATCTATTAAATATTACTAATACCTGCAACACAAGACATTCGTCTAGCTTTGGGTGGCATAGAATAGTCTGAAATGTCACTTGTATGAGTGTGAGGTTAGTAGTTGTATTCATGCTCTCATTGCCAGTGCCAGCAGGGGAAGTGGCTGGTGCAAACTGCAGTGGCCTCCTGATGGGGGCCCCGGCACTTATTTCTTTTCTTTTTACAAATTAATCACTGAAATATAAATACATTATGCATGGATAGGCAATATCCATGCTTGAAGTGAACACATCCCATGAAGGCAGTGCAAAGATTGGTGGTCAGGGCAAATGAAAGAACATGTGATTGACTGGGGTATGGGCAGGGTAGTATCCTTGTCAGAGACTGGCAATTATCGTTTGATTACCACAGCACATACGTGCAGCCTGGAATACAGGAAGAGAGCAGTGAAAGTACATTTCCCCCAAAAAATACACAATAAATGGCGAGTTCTCAAGTTGCAGAGTCAGGCTCTGCTGAAAAGCTTGTGTCAGAAATCGGGTTTCTTGTTGGCAGAGGTTTGCACCCTGTCCAAGGAGGAACCCCAATCCTAGTCAGGGTAAGTCACAACACATCCAATATTATCCTGTGCTCACCCTTTAGTAACTTGACACAGAGCAGTCAGCCTTAGGAGTAAATGTGTAAAATATTTGTGCGACTCTTCAAACAGTAACACAGTGAAAACACCACAAAAAGACTCCACACCAGGTAGGGAAATAGAACTCAATTTTATAAATAAAACTAGACCAAATAGACATGATCCAATAAGTAGAAGTCGAGTTATGAATTTTTAAAGATTAAATGTGAAAAAAGCTGTGAGAAGCAATAAGCACCTATGTGGGATATATGGTCGCACTGGACCGGGACACAGTCAAAGTTCAGGACAACCTTGATGGAGCGCGGGCCGGATGCAGAGACCCCGCAAGGCCCGCTGAACAAAAGAACCTTGATCCTGGTCCCAACAGTGAGGTTGCAGGGTGCAGTCAAGTGATGCGTCGGTATTGATCCCACATTCGAGGTGATGTGTCGATTTTCTCCATGCAATAATGGCGATGTGCCAGTTCCAAAGATGATGTGCCAGATCGAGATGCAATGGTTCTGAAGCCGATGCACTGGGTTTCTTCACACAGTGGAGGAGCTATGTCAATCGTCTCTCTTCAGCGGTAGCGATGTGGTGGTACCGATGTGGCGGTTCAGATGGAGATGCGCTATTTTTGAATGCGATGTGCAGGTACTGCACCTGCAATGGTGATGTTGCATAGATTCTGCTCTCTCCACAGAGGATGCATTGGTGCTGTAGCAGAACACCTCTGGCCCACTTCCAATGGTCCTAGGTGTAAGAACAGGGTGAGTTGAAGTCTGTTGTGCCCCTGAGAATTCCGATCAGGAGACTAGCCACCTAGCCCTTGGAATCACTCTTAGTTCTGGCGACAAGGGAGGCAGGCCCAGTTTTCTCACCCAGGGGAAGAGGCAGCAGGTCATCACAGCAGAAAGCCGTTCTTCCAGAGCAGCATCCCATCAAAGTGGCAGTCCTTCAGCACAGCAGTCCTACTTCTTGGCAGGGTATCCTCAGGTCTAGAAGTGTACTGCTGTTGGGGTCAGAGACCCATCACTTATATCCAGTTGTGCCTTTGAAGTTGGAGTGACTTCAAGGGAGGGTCTTTGAAGTGCATGAAGGTCCTCCCTTCCTACCCTAGCTCTAGACTCACTACAGGGGCAGTATGCAGCCATTTGTGTGTGGACATGACCACAGCCTATTCAGATATAAGTGTGAGGCTGTGCCCAGCTCCTCCCTCGCATCTTCCAGGAAGATCCATCAAGTCACACCTAAGTTCTCTTTGTGTGTGGCTGTCTAGAGGGAACTACCTTTGGGCCTAGTTCCCACTATATAAAAAAAAACTTGAAAACTCCAATACACAAAGTCCAGCTGTCACCCACCCCAGGCTGATCAGAGACTGGCTGCAGGCACAAAAAGTGCTAAGAGCAGGAAAATGCCAACTTTCCAAAAGTGGCATTTTCAAAGTTGTAATGATAAATTTGACTTTACCATTAAATATGATTTAACTTTAGAAATCCATAGGTATAAAACATGACAGATCTAGTTCCTCTCAATCAGGAATTACAGCTAATTAAGTGTAATAAGGAAACCCCAAATGTTATCCTGTGAGAGGGGTAGGCCTGACAGTAGTAAAAAACTAATTTGGATGTTTTTCTCTACCAGGATATGCAGAACATAGAAGTACATGTCCTACCATTTGATTACACATCTCTCTGCCCTATGAGCTACCTAGGCCTGCCTTAGGGGTAACTTGTATGTAATCAAAGGGAAGTTTAAAGCTTGGCAATGGGTTTTAAATGAAAAGTCGACATACAGGGTAAACTGCACACACAAGCTCTGCAGTGAGTGAGTGGCCTGAGACATGTTTAAAGGGCTACGTAGGTGGGTGGCACAATCAGTGCTGCAAGCCCACTAGTAACATTTTGTTTACATGCCCTGGGCACATGTAGTGCAGTGTCCTAGGGATGTATAGGTAAATCATGTATGCCAATTGTGGATAAGCCAATCCTACCACGTTTTAGGGAGAGAGCACATGCACTTTAGCACTGGTTAGCAGTGGTAAAGTGCACTGAGTCCTAAAGCCAATAAAAAAAGAATACTGCAAAAAGTGGAGGAGGAAGGCAAAGAGTTTGCGGTGTGCCTTCAGAGAAGGCCAATTTCCACCTTTAAACAGCGTCCTATTTGAAAACAAGAACAGTGAATGCAGAAGGGGATTGAATGTAGACAAGAGCCTCAGTCTTCTCTCAGAGTACCCAAGTCGGCCTAATTTGTGGAGTACAATTCCCCAAAAATACCTACAGCATTTATTGTTTTAATATTTTAAAATATTTACCTAAAAATATACGTGTTCCACTATTTTTAATGGACAAAATAAACTTATCATACTTTGCACTTTATTCTACGTAATGGTTGCATGTCTGATTGTTGGTGTCAGACATATCTTCTGACATGAATATCATGTTCTAAATATTGTTTCCAAAAACATCGTCCCCTTGGGTGTTGATTTTCTAATATTAATGCTAATGGGTGATGTATTCATGTCAAAGATATTCTGAAACAGATATTCCGGTATCATACTACTTAGTATCCTAAGTTTGTTAAGACCAGAGCTTAATTTAAGATGGTAGTCTCCTTTTTTGAGACTGTCACTTATTTTTTCTCATCAAACATTTACGGAGAGCAAGAGAGAGAAAAACATACAATTCGTAAAGAAGAATGAAGAGAAAGATGAGAAACCGTCACAAAGGAAAGAAACAAGAATCTGCAGCAAGAGTAAGACAAAGGAGGAGGAAGTGTCAGGTGGTGGATTAAAGAGGCACTGAAAAAGCAGTTTTTATGCTTGGCGCGTGCAGTCTTCTAAGCAGAGTTTTGGGCACCAACACTTCTTAGCTGGTTTAGATCATCCCTTTAATGCAAGCTTCAAGCCTCACATTCTTCCCACTGAGTCACAAAGTAATATCTTTGAACATCCCTTCCCACACCCTCTTGTGCAAACCCTCTCTGTGCATCTCTAAATTCGACACAAATCATATCTTGATCTCCTTCTTAACATCATCACCTCCTTGCAATATTTGTAATGGAAAATCATCAACCAGTGGCATAGCTGCCAATTGTGCAGCAGGTGAAGTGGCACTGGGGCCCAGGCTTGTGAGGGGCCCACTGAGCTCCAATAATAGCTGTTTTTACTACCCAACCAGGGCCTAGGAGGTCCATTTTTCCCCTTGCATTAGGGTCCATGGCACTTGTGCTATACCACTGCCACCCCCCCGGGCCTCTTGCCCTTAACCAAACATCGCTAGTGTATTCAATGTCTCCATCGCTAGTGGAGTCATCCTGCAAGCCTTCAATTGAGCAGTTATCACGCCTATCTTAAATAGAATCGCCGCAAACCCAGTCAAAAGCTACTAACCTTCAATTATAAACCCAACTAGGGCATACCTTGTATGACAAAGGCACTTGAAACAGCGTTTTTTAGTCATACTTCACACTTCTCAGGCACAGATGAAGACTTTGTGGCTGCAATGATCCTAGTAGACCTTTCAGATATCTTCGATACCGTTGAGGACCAGGTGCTAATTGAAAGACTACAATTCTTACAAAACCTCACATCTCAAGTCAAATTGAGCACATTCTTTTTTAAAGTAGCCAACAACAAATGCTGAACTCCTCAGGTCTGTCACTATTTAAGGTTTACATGGCCTCTCCGGCCTTATCTTACACTCCTACAAGACTAGACAGCAGATGTATGGGAATGCCACACAATTCCTTCTCAAGCAAGAAAACAAACATGGCAAAAGTCCCAATTTGTCCCACTTCCTTTCAAAGATTGAACATAGGATGCTAGACAATTGACTCCCCTAACCTGAAATACTGAACCTTCTCCCTGTCAGTCCTGCTCCATTCCCTCACATTGGACCAGAGGAACTAAGCACACCCCAACCCCTGTGAAAAAGCACATAATTTGGAAGAGCTATTTGTCTGATATCTTTACCCTTGACCCAAAATCAGTGTGGTCAACATAATAGCTTTCTACCATCTACAAAGTGTTTGCCCCATACATCCAACCAGAAGATCTAGTTTCCCCTCTTCATGACCCTACTACATACATGAGTTACAATGTTCTATCTTTTCTTAATGCCTATGGAGTGACTTTGGACAAGACCTGAGATTAGATAATTACGGTCTCATATTCAGGTCATTATAGACCCACCTCTTCACCATGTCATTTTGATAATCATAACTTCTTCACAATAAACTGTTCCAAGTTCACCCCAAGTCTTACCCAAAGATAGTCTTTGCTTTCTCACACATCCTCTCAGGACTCTGCATGGCATTGAGAAGTTCAAAAAAGTGATGAGTGTGATTTTGCCTGATGGTGTCTTTGTGCTACACTGTATTTCAACTTGTGTTCCGATGCATTTGTTTATCGTGCATGCAATAAAAAAGATTGGAATGCCTGAATTAATCTCACCCACTGGTAGCTTTTGGGTTCCACATCCCAGTCCATCCTTTTTTTTGCCCATGGTGCTGCCTCTGACAGGATCAAGCAATATGCAAGTCAGCCGTGGACCGAGCAACTCGAATAGGAAAAGTGGAACTTGAACTGCTAGGTCAATCTCATTCTGAACAGGAACTCAAGTACCATTGTATATTTAAGAGTTTCCCACCTGGCATGAATGAACATGAGTACCTCCAGACCACTTCCTGAATCTTTGTGCCTCATCAGTTAAGTGCAGCCTATACAGTTTTGGCACACTGAGTATGGGACATCCCTCTGGGCACACCCATTTCACTTAGGGCATTTCACCGAAAAAAAGAAAAGTGCATTGGATGGAATTCTTGAATTAATCACAGCCACTGATAATTACTTGGGCCATACTTTAATCCATTGTTTTTGCCAACTGTGCATCTCAGACTTAATACCCTCAAAAACGTAGCATACCCAAACATTTTGTCAGGCCATTGTATAGTGGTTTGAAGCTGCCTATAAAAACACCATGCAAATTAAAATAACCAATATAAAATAACTATAAGTGCCAATGTACATTTACAACATCACTAAAAGACTGCCTACCGATAGATAACAGTATGTAGGACAAAGGCAGGGAGGTACTGACATGCACGCAGAAGCTAAAGCACAATGACCCACTGAAAGCATTCACAAAGCCTGCTTGAGGTTCATAGGGCATGAACCTGTCTAGAGTCTAACCCTGTTCAACCCACAACCTATGGAAAAGAGTTTGTTTAATAAGGACAAGAAGACACCAACAGTGAGTGGTCCACAAACATACACATGTATACACACATACGTGTACACACACACGTGTACGTCAATCACTGGAATGGCGTATTGCCTGTGGACTCCTGATCGCTGGTGGTGCCATAGGGCAATGCTACGCTGAGCACTGTTACAATCAAACTTAGGGGCATATTATCAACGGCCAGTGATAAGTATCGCTGGCCGTTCTGTGCGTGATAATTGTTATCGCCAGCTATCGCAGATAATTATCGCCATGCTAGCGCTGTATTAACAACGCATTGCCCAATGGCGATAATTATTCTGCGATAGCGTTGTTTTCCATGGAACATCGCTGGAAAACCAGCGATGTTCCATGGAAAACGGCGATAACCTTGCTGATACGACCCTGTGGTCGTATCCGCATAATCCACCTCCAATACAAAGTATTGGTAAGTCAGCATTTTTGCAGACGAAAAACTAACGTCTGCAAAAATGCCTGGGCCTCCTTGTAAATATTGCGATGTGCACATCAGCGATATTTACGACGTTGTTCTGCCCAGTGACGCCCACTTTGCATCTCATTAGAGATGCAAAGAGAGGCGTCGGGTAAAAGGGTGCTAACATGCGCTAATGTATGTTATCACCCTCTTGTTAATCGGGCGAAAACATTATCTCTGCTTTTTTGGCTTTTAAAGCCAAAAAAGCGGAGATAAGGCCCTTGATATTATGCCCCTCAGTGACTTCCCAATCCTTCAAAGAATGTTTCGGCACTACGTGGTGAGTTTTTAATTTCTAAATGTATTCAAGCTCTGTAAAGGACTCGTCAACTAGTTTCGGCGTGTGCCACGCCTTTGTCACAACGTTGATCGTTACTCACGGCATGCATTATATACAAACAAACCTGTGCTGACACTTGCATGACATAAACAAAGGACATAATGCCTAATACTGCGCCATTTTGGAATGGCTAGCTTATCCATTAACAAATTCTCGTTAATACAGTACACCAAACTGATGTAACTGCCTTTTGGAATTTACCGGTTACAAAGTCTAGTTGCTTGCATAAGAATTATGAACTGGCCATTCAGGTCTTGAATGCTCGTAATGAAATTCTCGCAGTTGTAATACATGCTTGAATTCGTGATAGCAACTGCTGCATGCAGTATAGTTCGTCCGCTATCTCTAAGACCTTTAGTTAAACAAAAGATATTTATGTTAACACCAAATATCAGCTAAATCATGCCCAACTGGGCTGAACGTAACAATACAAATGGGCTTCCCCACATCACTGAGCTGTCCTCAGTGACGAGTTGCTTCCCAAGTGCCTATTAATTTGAAATGAGCAGTGGGCTATGGATAATACATGTTATTCTCTATACAATTACAGCAATCATAATTCATGTGTAATAATTAAAAAAGTCATCCTGACTATAAGAACAGTACCAATCCTAACCCTTTGGGGGGCCGGTACAATGTCCACTTGTAGAATCTCTACAACTGGGGAAAATTTCATGGATAACATTATGCTGCATATTTTGAAAGGTGTTGTCTTCTGCCTTTGCCTCTATAATAAACATACATAGTCAGAGGTGGAAATATAATTCTTCACCATTGTTTAAACCAAATGGTTTCTTACTGTCCATTTTCAGGATGTACCTGGATTTGAACCTGCTAAGCTCCTGCTCTCTGTCACTTCCTTTCAATTTTTTAAGTATGTGGTCATTGGCACTGTAAGTAAGCAATGTGTGATCCTCCTTATGCATTTTCTGAAAATGGTGAGCCACAGGATAATTGATGTCTTTATTTTTGATAGTCTGCAAATGCTGGTGTATCTGTTTATGCACCGTGAGAATTGTACTCCTGATGTATACCTTGGGGCAAGAGCAAAACTAGGTGTAAACAGCGAACTCTGTTTTATAGTTCAAAGTCTTTCCTATTTTTATTGTCTTGGGAAATGATGTCTGCAATTCACTAATTTTATTACAATTTGCACATACTTTATATTTCTGGTATTTGCAAAATCTTGGACTTGGTTTGAGCCACTGTTCAGTAATGGGTCCCCGCTCTTAACCAAGAAATCCCTCATGGAATGGGTCTTTCTGCACAGGATTTGTGTCTGGTTGTTGCACTGGCTCCTATCACTGGATCACTCTTTATGAGGTGCCAATGTTTAGTAAGCGCTTTTCTCACAATGTGGTGTTTGTCATGATATGTGGTATTGTATCTCTTTTTTTTTATTTTTTTATTTTATTCCTCAGAAAAGTTACAGTCAATCCAAATAAAGAAGAAAAAGAAAACCACAATTGATCCAGAAATCATAATAACTAGATAACTACAATACATATACTTTCTTTTAACCTTATAGGCATAAGATTTCCTTTTATCCCTGCTGCTCCACCAGGGGGCCCCAAATTTGTAACCCCTTTTTTCTCGCTCTCCTACCCTTACATTTATATAGTACCATCTCCAAGTTAAATACATGAAAAAGTCTGGTGTACCAAGCTTGGTATGTCAGAGGATCACCATCTTTACATTTTGAGGCAATCATTATACGCAGGGTTGCAGTTACCATAAAACAAAAATAAACTTGGGACAATTCAAGCTGTAAGGTGTGGAGGAGGTAGTGTATCTCACTGTACCTACTGTGTTGGAATTAGCTTTCTTCTTTCTCTGCCCAAAAAGGGCATCCATCGTCCTAAATTGGGATGTACTAAACATGCCTGCATCCTATTTAAAATGTCTTCCTGGGGACCCTCAAACTGTGTTTGTGTGCTGCATATACATCTGGCCCTCAATAGTTCACCAAATGGCATGCTGTTTTTAAGGGCTACAGGATGAAAACTGCATGCATGCAACATACTATTCTCTGTAGTGGATTTTCTGAAGACTGTGGTTGTAAGTTTAGAATCTTGTAATAGGAATCTCACATCTAAAAAATACCAACTGTGTCCTACTAGTTTGAGATGTGAAGTGCAAACTGATGGTATTTTCATTAATGACTTTAGCAAACGTTTGTGCTGAACATTCACCCCATTCCCATAGTAAAAACAAGCCATCAATGTACCTGACCAATAGTAGGATTATTTTCATCCATTCACTCATTTCAGGTCCATTGAGTACATGCTCCTCCCACCAGCCCATATGCAAATTTGCATAGATGGGGCGAAGCATGTACGCATCGCTGTTCCCCGTAGTTGTTTGAAGAGTTTGCCATCGAAGAGAAAGATATTCTAGTCGAGGCACCACTCAATCATCTTGGGAAGCATGTTGTTATGTGCATATAATTTTAGTGATCTAGCCCTCTGGAAGTGTTGGACTGCCTTAAGGTCATCCCCGTGACTTATGCTGGTGTAAAGAGTGGAATCATCTAAGCTCATCATTATCATTCCATCCTCCCATGATGCATCAAAAATGATCTTTAAAATTTCAGTAGTGTCTTTTATTTTATGTATGATGGGAGATTGCATACCAGGGGTGGCAAAACGTGATCTATGTTGATGGAAGTATTCTGAAAAAGACTCTCTATTGCAGCTATAATGGTTCTTCCTGGTAGTTTTACTGAATCTTTATGTACCTTTGGGATAAGGTAAAATAATGGCAAAATAGATTCATCAGTCGTCAAAAAACTGTATTCATCCCAGTTTAATATTTCAACATCTCTCCATTCCATCAATTGACTGAAAAAGTCTTTGACCTTAGTGTACTCTCTTTTTGAAATTCTTGTGTAATACTGTGTATCATTAAGCTGCAAGTATGCCTCTTCCATATACATATATTTTTCCATAGTACAGTATCACCACCCTTATCTGAGGCTTGTACCACACAATCATCCTATGCTTCCCATTTCTGTAAAGCCCGTTTGAATTTTACATTTCGATTTACAAAATGTTTCCTTCTATGTTCAAACACAGTTTGCATTCTTCTTAATTTATCAATCATCAATTCAGAAAAAACCTTTTATAATGTCATGCACGGATGGTGGAATATATCTAGACCTGGGTTTAAAACTGGTTTCTCCCCCTTCATCAAGTTCCAAAACCCTCTGTAACTGGATATTCTCTACTTTGTGGTCTGACTCTTCCGTCTCTCTTTCCAGTGCTAAAAGATCTCTCATAAAATCTAAATCTGAGACTTATAAAATGTCAGTAGGATGTTCTCCTTAGTAATGGCCTGTTTCTGTTTGAGTGTTATACTAAAGTGTTTCTTCAGTTTGAGCTGGTGAAACAAATTTAAACAAGTCAGTACCTGACTGTGCATAGTTAAAACTTGACACAGGACAGAAGGTGAGACCAAGGGATAATATTTCCTCATCTTCTGGGGATTATGGAATATCAGTTAAATTAATTACCATTTTGTTATGATTCATCACTTCTGATTGCTGCATGTCCCTCGCCCTTTGAAGTCTCCATTAGCTCCTTTTCTCTTGCCCGCCCACTCCTTTGTTTTCTGCTCCTTTAGGGTTTTGTTCCCTTCGTGGTCAGTGATTGGTACGACTGTCCATCCTTAAAAAACTAAATTCATCTTGTACTGATGTGCATGCTTTCTCATTCCCATCACATTTACCTTTTACTTCTGAACCCGTATCTGCACTGAGATCACTGAGGGACACCAGTTGTCTGAGTTGATTTACTTCTCCCAGCTGTTGTCTGTGCTTGGTTTATATTCTCCTTGCAAAGGCAAAGATCTACCCTCTTTAATAAACCATTTTGTCTCTCTCAAATTTTTGTGCCTTCCTCTGTCTTATTGAGTCTTCATACTTCACCGTCCTAGTTTTTAATTCTTGTCTGAAAAGTCCTATTCGTTCTTCCTCTTTACTCACTGGATCATTGATGATTTTAATTTGTTCCATAATGGAATCCCTCTCAATTTCTGCATATTTAATGAGGATCATGATCATATTCAAAAAGCTCATGGTATTGACATCCACCTATTCTTTGATGAGAACAGGGTGGGGATTCTGGTAGCTTGGTGTGATCAGAATTCTTAAGGCCCGCGGTATTCCGCCAACTTCTATATACTTCTTGAGAGATACTGCATCCCACAACTTGGAGACATCGGATTTCTACAGCTTCTCCAACTTTGCCAGCATGTCAGACAAATAATTTCTTCTTTGAGACACTGCAAAGCCTGTTACACATACACATACATGTGTGCACACATGTACACATACACAGCTACACTTACACATACACATGTGTACGTGTACACTCACATACATATGTGCACGTATGCATACATATACATGTGTATGTGTGCACATAAACATACATGTGTATGTGTACACATACCCACATACACATACATTCATGTACACATACACATGTGTACACACCCATCTGTACATGAACACATATGTTGACATGTACACATACACGTGTACACATACACATGTAGATGTACACTCACACATGCATGTGTATGTGTGCACAAACATGTGTACACATACACATGTATTTGTACACATGCACATAAACACATTCACATTCATATACACAGGTATATGCACACATGCAGGTGTATGTGTGCACATACATGTGTATGTGTACATGTATACATATACATGTACGTGTGTACCTGTGGACTTGTACATACACGTGCACATCTACACACACATGTGGACATGTACAAATGTACACATGCACATACACATGTACGTGTACACATATACACATACTTGTGTACTTGTAGACTTACACATATACGTACATGTGCACATACGTACACATGTACGTGTACAAGTACACACACACACATGTAGATATACACATACATGAGTACATGTACAAATACATGTATACATGTATGCAAATAAACACACAGATACACATGCACACAAACAAATACATGTGCACGCGCACACATGCAATACAGATCCACACATACATGTTTACGTGTACACATAATAATTATTATAATAATTCATATTTGTAAAGCACAAACATGTCACCCCTCAACGGTTTCAAAGCGCTGGGGGCCATCGGGGAGATTTAGTGAGCTATTGCCCGGAGTCGCATGATCCTGAGTTGAGCTACCACCGAGAATCGAACGGTGGGCCCCGTGCTCCGTAATCAGCCTCTCAGGCTGCTGTACCATGTGTATGTGTGCATGTGTATTTGTATGTGTACACATGTACACATTATGTGCATGTGTACATGCTTACATAAATGTGTATGTGTACACATACTCATGTATGTGTATGTGTACGGGTGTATGTGCATTTGTAGATGCCAATGTGTGTGTACACGTGCACTTGTACACAAACTTGTATATGTATGTGTACATATACTCTTATCTGTGTATACATTCACATACAGGTGTACACATACACATGCACTTGTACATATATACATACACATGTGCATGTACACTTACACATACATGTATACATGTACAAATGTACTTGTACATTTACACATACATGTGTACACATCAATGTGTACACACATATACATGTTGTGTAGCCCAATGGGTTGGCTATACAACGTGTGAGTGGACACTCACACACGTATATGTGTAATTGTGTAATTGTACACACCCTTATATGTGTATGTATAGACTTACACATGTATGCACAAACACACATGTACACACACATATAGAAGTGTACAGATACACACTTACACATGCTTGCACTCATGCAAACACACACAAACCAACCCACACTTTTCATGATTGAAATTCAAGAACCGCTGAACACACTGAAATGGAGTGGCGAAGAATGCTAATTCTGACCAGTCTTTTGAGTCCACTATTACTGAAAACACATAAAAGGAGCAAACACCAGCCTGTTTATAAAAATGATAAAAATGTGAAAACACTGACTTGCGTGCTATAACTAAATCCATGCACACACCAAACATGCAAGGGTTAGTATTATTATTATAACCTGACAACACATCAGATCCATACCACTGGTGTGTTTGAAAGACATATCTTTTTCTAATTTGGAGTCTTGGCCTTTGAGAAAACTGCAAAGTCTACAGAATACAGATAGACTACATCCCCTAACCAAAATAAAAACCCGCTGATTACACTCAAAGTTTAATGGAAGATCAGAATACCCAGACGTCTTTAGAGCTCATCCAAATTGGTAACTTCATATCAGTTTAGCGCAAAGACACCAAACAATGCATAAAGTTGCAAAGATCAGTCATCTCTCCCGGGCAATTTGGAAGGTTACAGTGGTTCCTATGGCATACCCTGTCAAATGAAGGCAGTGCTGATGCATCACATGTTTGTAATGCAGCGTTTTGGGCCTACCCTCTTATCATTCACCTTCCAGTGGACCTTTTTATCCAACTGAGAGGTGAGGAGAATTAACATTACATCAATAAATTCCAATTAACAGTATAACCCATTTGGCTACACAATAAAGACCAAGAATCAGTGACTAAAGTTAAGAAGGTTTATTACAAATTAGCACCCAGTCAAGTGCAATATATATCTTATTAAGGTTGTTAGGCCACACAGGAAACATGTGCTAAATGCATGCATAGCTTATGTATTTGTGACGTGTAAATGTGGGGTCAAATTTCACGCTGTACCACTAGCAAAAGAAATTTCAAAACTTTAGATAAAAAAACAGATTGTTAGTTACATAATACGGCACTAGGATCAGTGACACTGATAGTGATCAGAGGAAAACAAGCTAGAAATAGCACATTAGAAGCAAAATTATTTGTTGTAGGAGAAGCCACAACTCTAGAAAACATGCCCATAGAAAAGCCTACACTTTCCAGATTCAGACAGCTAGTGAAGACCAGGGCCGCTAGAGTTATGCAATTGTGTAGCCGCTGCATTTTTCTTGCAGATTTCAATGAAAATAAATTGTTTCTAGCTCAAACGGTTCAAAAGTTACTAAAAATGCAGCAAAACTAATTGCTGCTCAGTGGACAGGCCTTCGCAAAGGTTTACTGGTCACCTTTCTGTTTTTTATTGTTATATTTGGGTGTTGAACAGATACTAACGAGGTGTAGCCAATGCACAGACAGTGTTAACAAGTGTAAAAATTACAAAATAGGCACTAGACGCTTCAACCACATTTCCCCATTGCTTAGGTCTCTCAACTGGCTCCCTCTTGAGGCCAGAACTCAACTGAAAATTGCTTACCTCATGCATAAAGCCTTACATTGTAACAAAACAATGTACCTAGCACAAAAAAATGTAATCTCAGGAGGCAGCCACACACTCAGAAGTGCAAACTCTTTCAGGCTAGAACCCCCAGATTCAGAAAACAAAGAACATACACACGCACCTTTTCTGGAGTGGCTCCAAAGATTTGGAACTCCCTACCATCCAAGGTTTGGTCTAACCCATTGATCGACGTCTTCAAAAAAGAGGTAAAAAAGATCCTAATGAGCAGATTCCTATCATAAAGCTACAACGAGCCTGTCCACTGGGCGTAGTGGCCAGCACAATGACAGTAATACCAATACAGGGCAGAGGCAGACCCATACCAGCAGGACTCCCACAAATATTGTCCCCCTGGTACCGAGACTTTTGGAAAGCCAGCCTGGAGAACCTATCCAGTCTTTAACGAATGGCCATCGTTTAACAATAACTCTGTTACAACACACCATATCTTTTCAGAGTTTTTAAATGTTGGTCTATGCTCTGTTAGATGGTCTTTTTTTAAGTTTCCTGCTCTTTGTGTATGTATATCATTCATTTGTACAGCGCTCTAATACCTTTGGTCATGTTTGCGTTTTATAAAACACCACAAATAAATAAAAAAAACAAAGGCAATACTGTCACAAAATGTGTCACGTTAGATCACAAAACGTACCTCTTCTTGCCGCATAATTTACTCAACCCTGTCACATTATTTATCCCATCCATACCGCATAATTCCAGTGGCTCTGGCAAAGACTCTTCTTGCAACAGATAAAGGACTGTGAAGATGGTGCTGGAGCCTGAACCCAATATGGTTTCAGCTCCTTCCTGGATTGGAACGTACTTCTGGTTCAGGCGCTTGGATACATTACAGTTTAAGCGTCATTCAAGTCTGAAAGAATTCAGTGCAAAAGCAGAACTTACAGTGATAATTAAAAGAATAATATCCAGATTCCTGCTGTTACTGTTGCTGCTTCTGAGGATACTAATATTAATTTCAACACCTACATTAAATTTCTGGAATCTCCAACCATAGAGTATAACAGATGCTACTATTACCTAACTCATTACCACTCAGTATTGTTAACATGTGACCCCTGGGGAGTATAGAAGTCTTACCTTTTCATCTAAAGGCATGATATGAACATTTTATGCTCAAGAAATAAAATATTTTTCTGCTTATGTGTTTCTGTTTTAGTGCAGTCCGACCACCTTAAATGTTTCTTGTTGATATTCACAGTCCCTGCTTTAATAACTGCAGAAAGTTTTGGAAAAGCAAGAAGAAAAAGACTTGCAGTGGAGGAGCCTGGGAACTTGGGGTAAGTAGGTTAACTCTTCTGATGTGCTGTATTTGGCTACTTAGGCCATATCATGATCCTGTGGTCCCTTTAACTGTGCTGCGCACCGTGCACGTGGCCGCTTGCTCGGCCCATGAGTCAGTGCGCGCACTGCAGACAGTGCAGCTTGAAAACACAAAGCGGTGCTTGGGGACCGAGGATTCCAAGGCGTGATTCCCAGTGCTCATTTGCTGACACGTGGAGTTAGGCAGGGATGCTTGCGCCACAGAGAGGGCAATTTCTCCCAAAACATTATCAGAGATCCCTTTCGAGCTTCTGCACAGGCACAGAACAGGATCACGATCAGAGCCGGCTTTAGGTCAGTACGACCGGTGCGGCCGCACTGGGCGCTGACCTGTGGAGGGGGGCGCTGACCTCAGGGGGTTGTGCTGTGCTTAGCAATAACTTATGATTGGAGAGATGAGGGCACTTCTGCCCGGTGGTAGAGGGAGAATCTGATAAGGAGGTTGTAGGGGTGGGGGGCGCCAAAAATTATTGTCGCACCGGGCGCCAGCAGCGTCGGTAGAGCTCTTGATCTTTAATTAGGATCCCACAACTCCATTATGCAGCTTTGAACTGATGAATTTAGTCTTCTATTAAAGAGATAGCGAATGAGTGCCTGCATAATGACTATACGAGGCTCTGATCTCATCAGGTTTGATTTTGATCTCTTTTGTAACATGTTTCTTACCCAATGTCTTACGATTTTTGTTTCATCTAGAATAAACTGTAATTACCAGCGTTAATTACTCAGTGGTCTGTTGCAGCTAAAATTGTGTAGTTACCTGCTGCATGTTCTAACGTCATACAGTTGTATACTTTCAGGTTTGTGCTTGCTTCCAGTGCACACTCCCACATTTGTTAATTTGCCTTTAGAAATATAAATAATTTACATATTACTTTACCTTGCGCACTAATAATGGGATAGATAATTATTATACTTTTTTCATATTATGTATTGTTGATGGATCTTAGATTCCTAGGAGATTATTCACAAAAATAAAAAGCCTGAAGGATTACGCCTCTGATTTTCATAATGCTTTAATGGGATTCACAATATCCCATGTAAATGGACTAGAGGAAACGACAAACATCACGGGTGTCAACACATTTTCTGGTGATAGAAAGTCTTGTTTGACACCTTTAGGTTTTTTTTGCCACACTCGCTTGTTTTTGGGTCTCGCCTACGCAGTGCACATGCGCTGCATTGGTAAAAAGACCTTTTGCAATCGCTTGGGTTTTCAGCCAAAAACGTGCACGCATTCTATTGCCTTCAATGAAACGCATGCACGTGTGGAGATTCACATGCGGGAGCGCACGGTGCCATATGGTAGCAATTATCGCTCCTGGCGCTGCTCGCGCTCACGCAAGTGAAACGTTTTCACTCGCCCCCTCCTCTCGCCCCTCCCTCTGCTGCCTTTTTTTAGCACGAGGAACGCGCTTGTCTTTGTCTTTAAGTTGGTTGCATCCCACTTACCTTTTGTAAGTCTCCACCCTCACAGTACTCCATCGCCAGCAGCGGCAGATCATTGGGGGCAAGTTTCTGCATTCCTTCTGGAACATCACAGGCTGCCACCACATTTGGGTGATTACTGGTATATTCTGACTTTTGGATGAGCCGACCCTCCTCCCTGTAACACCTCCACCTTTAGGCTGATAGTCAAATCAGCCAATTTAAATAACATTTTTAAAAAAATAATGAAAAAAAAGTATTGAGAGCTCTGTCATCCAACCACCAGCAGGGCTCCTCCCGTACCAGTGTCCTCGCCTGCAATGCTGCTGCTCTCCGGATACTAGCCTTGAATTCCAAGGGCATGTCATAATGTGGCATCTCAACATATCATCCTACGTCACCACTACAGGCGGTACCACGTTTTCCATGTTTACCGGGGATCGGACAAGGCTACCATCGATTCTCTTACCCTTTTTGCTTTTCTTTACAGACGTTTGTAAAATAAGTAAAACATATTTTCTAACTTAATTGTGCTGACGAGCTACTTATCTGATGGGAAAACACAGCCAGTGAAAGTACACATATAAAGCCAAGGCCACGATTTCTGAACGTTTGTTGGAATGTCCCATGGAGACAGACTGTTACAGTACAGCAAAGCTGCCCTGCAGCAGAGGGCGAATTATTTCCCTGAGGAACAGTACGCCATTCTCGCTGGACGTTCATAATGAACCTCTAAACACCGGCTTGAACGCGGGAAAGAATACTTGCATAAGTAACACGAGAAAACAACTGGATAAAAGGAAATACATTTGCCATCAACGTGATAACAGACAAAGGACCGCTAGATGTAGCAAGACAATCTACTGAAGGAGAAGTAATGATCTATAATCCTGGAGTAAAATGCACCATGAAGACATTTTTGTTAAGGAACAAAGTAACTCACAAAATGGACTGACTTGACTGCAGATTACAATGCATATCAAAACAGACAACTTTGAAGCTGCACCATAAAGTGCTAAACCTAGACA
The DNA here is from genome assembly GCF_964204655.1 of Triturus cristatus. Lineage (NCBI taxonomy): Eukaryota > Metazoa > Chordata > Amphibia > Caudata > Salamandridae > Triturus > Triturus cristatus. The sequence continues at coordinate 1,584,806,730 of NC_140590.1, forward strand.
GTGCGTCTGGACAGAGAGCGGGCTGGGGACCTAACACCGCAGCTAAAGTGATGAGACAGGACCAATGTTGTGCATTGTTTTGTATTCCATTGAATCTGGGCCTCACTTCTCCTACTCTGAATTACTAAGTCCGTGAGATACCAACAACACCTCATGGGAACCGCCAAGCAGTGGATACAACTGGAACCGGAAGCTCATTACAGCAAAGGGGGTACAAGATGACGTAGGAATGGGCATTGGTTTATGAGAACTGGATGTTATTAAAATGAAACAAAGAAGGCAAAGAAATGCAGAAAAGCACAGTGGGATGTTGTCCCCCCAACTGCAGGAAAGACTTTCTCAATTCCCAAGAGGACTAACACATGAACAGAAATAAAGTATTGCTATTTTATTCAATCTCGCTTAAAACTAAGGTTTCTTCAATAGGAGTGTCGAGCCCATGAGCTATTTGACAGATAACACACAGATAAACCCATTAAATATTAAGGGGGGGGGGGGGGGGGAGTTACAGTTCAAATCGCGGGAAGGGGGAACAAAAATCAGCTTTGTTCTCTCTACAGTTAGTAAAAAAATAGAAAACGTACCCTTTGGACTCAATTGACAAAATACCTTGAGAAAAGATGGAAACGTTCACACACAGACAAGTTCAGGTGCAATTAATCCACCTGGTAAATATCAATACCCTGGGACTCGTTATTTATTGGGTGCGATAAAACCTATTCCGAGTTACTGGGGAATAACATGCGGATTTTGGTGCTTAATGCACCAAAATCTGCATGGTAAGGTAAATACAGTATACTTTTCCATGTTAAATTTTGGCAGGTTTGACCTGCCAAAATTGAACTAATGTTGAGGTATTTACTGCATCCGATAATTATTGCAGGAGAGAAATAAGTTCAAACTCGTAATTCTGACCCATACATGAAGCGAGGTTTCTGCACAGGTCAGAATACCACGAGGAACTCATAATCAGGGCCATAGAGTCGAGTTTACGTTTGGAGTAACTTTCTTACTCTTTAGAAATACATAAAGATTCAAGAGAACTTGTGATTTTTCCAGCATTTCCAGAAGTGCTCACATTTTAAAATTGTGCAGCATACGTGAGAGCAAAACTATAACTTAAATGTGCATTAGCACTTCAACTTTTTTCTCAACATGTTTTTCAACCCAGTGGAGAAATTCATTTTGCTAAATTCCTATGAATATTGGCTCTGTTTTCTTCTTGTTCCCAGATGAAAACACATTTACCCCTAACCTTAGCAGACGCAAATGTAAACAAGCATTGGCGTAGCAAATAGGTCTCGCCTTTGGGACCTTATAAGTGTTTAGCCATGCAACAGTTAATGTTGTTGCAGTAAGGATATTGTGCTGCATAACTAAATACTTATAAGGTCCCAAAGGCGAGACCTATTGGCTATGCCAATGCTTGTTATTTTTCTGAGTGGAAACACATTCATATATAAGCATAACTTGGTTGCATCTTACATCTAGAGCAGTTATACAGTATATGTCTCGATCTATAGGACTTCCGAGTGCTCCCATAGTTCATGAGGTTACTGAGGTATGTTGATAGCCGTACCTGGTGCTAGCATTTGTGCACTTGGCGGGGCATCGGGGCTTGGACTCCCATGTGTTGGGCTTCTTGTCTACTAGAGCGTGCAATACTGGTCTAAGAACTATACAACGTTGCACAAACTGGGCCTAACTTATATTTATCAGTCGTGTGGAGTGCGTTCATGATCACCCCTGCCGTTTCCCCGGTGGGCCCGAGGCGGGGGGGGGGGGGGGGGTGCTGGTTTTGCCACTGGGGGCCGGTTTTCCATCAGTGCTGCAACATCGGCCCCCTGTAACAAAAGCGGGAACGGCGCTTCTTGTTAGCACCCCCCTCCCGCACCCCCACTCTCAGCCTGTTGAGCAGCAATCTGCCAGGGCGGGTTGCTGTTCCCAGTCTGGCCCTGCATCTCAGCGTGCATGCAGGTGGGGTTTGGAGGAAGGACTCATACTCCTGTGGTGGGGTTGTAGCCAGGACTTTTCTGCTCTTCGTGTGCGGAGGGGTAAAGAGTGTAATGGGATGGGGTCTGGTCCGGGCCAGACAGTGTACCTGGGTCCACCGAGGATGTGTCGCCTGTAGTGCATGCATCACTCTTGCCTGCTATTGCTGAATGCATCAAGAGGTGCTGGTCAAACCATGTCAGGTCTCAGGGTGGCCATTCATCTGTCTTCACAGCCAGTTTGTCTATATATGTGTCCCACGTGTCCCATTGAGCCGTCTCCCCTTGCCGCATTGGCAGCGAGCGCCCTATTGTAGTTTCTGCAGTGGTCCATTTGAGGAGCTAGCTCATCCACAGTGATGGAGGAGGGCCTCTGCAGATTTCCACACCAGCGCTATATGGTCTTTTAACAGAATGAACGCCAAATCTATACACTTCATGCCGTATTTGTTCTTATGACTATGAGGAGTCAGCCCCAGCAAACAATGAAGAAGGCCCACCTGTTGGGAACGTCACATATTGTCAGTCAGTGTCCTCACTGCTTCTGTCCAGTATTGCCATATTTTTGGGCAGGTCCACACCATATGGTAAAAGACTGCCTCTGGACATGTGTACCATAGGCACTTTGGATCCACTCCAGGGTAAATACTAGGCCGGGGTGTAATATTCAATTGCGGCGGAATCGGAGGAATTTGGTAATTCTGCGTTACTCTTGTAATGCAGAATTACTGATAGCTTCTGCCACTCCACCTGCAGAATTATTCTGCAGTGGTTATTGTTTCTAAAACAGGGCTGGAAGAATGAGCAGTCCCTCTATGTTTTTAGATCACTGCAGAGTAAAGTTTAATCTGCAGCGTTTTTTATACACAGAGGGACAGCTGCCTCTTGCCGCCCTGTTTAGAAACCAAACCACAGAAGTGCATACCTCTAGGCACCCTTACATACGCTGCAGAAATCCCTGCAGGGCATTTAATGGTGCCGAGGGGTATGAAATGCAGTGCATTCCCCTCGGATCCCTTACATACCCTGTAGTTTACTGCAGAGTAGGTAAGGGTGCTGAGGGGGGATGCATGGAGCTCCATATTGCCTGCAGGCGGTGATACCCCAACCAATCTGCAAACGTGTGTGGTGGTGGACGGCAGGAGTGCCGCCCAATAAGGGGGGGTGTAGATCTGTCCATAGTGGTGTCATGTACACAGTCAAAATCCCCACCCCATATGCTTGGTGCGTTTAGGTCCATTATGGGGGTCAGGGCCTCCAGAACTAGTGTTTGCCCATCATAAGGGGCAAAAAGTTCACTAGTGCAAAGGGGGGGGGGGGCGCCATCCATCCTCCCCTCTGCTTCTATATACCACCCTTCTGGGTCCACAAGAGTGCCCCTCTATCCTAGGCCGAATAAGAGCTGACCTCTCCAGCGGCAGCCGAGTATAAGAAGTTCTGTAGCCGTCATGTGTATTTCTTGTAAAAAGGCCAAATGGATTTGCCAACATCTCCAATAGGATTACATTTGATGTTGGCGTCTGGGTGTAGCCATTCCCCAGACCTTCCTGGTCAGTATGTTTTATGTAGGGCGAAAATCAATCTATTGTGATGTCATATAACCCCTTCCCATCCGCACTGCCATGCCATTCTTCCACACGAGAGAAATAAAAATAGAGGCGGAAATTATAAACTGCTGTCCCCAGGTCAAGACAGAAACAAGTCCGGGACCATATACAAACAACATAACATAACAAATGTAAGTTCCTCAGGTGGTGGTTTACCCATAAGGTGTAGAGTAGTGGAACCGTGCCACGCCCATAATACAGTCACAAACCCCCCCCCCCCAACCCAACCCCCATGGAGAAAAACTCACACATTACTGGAAGGTATGGCAAAGGAGATGTGTGTCAATTCATTCTAGATAACATGATCCGCTGTGCTGAGAGTAGGAGCAGGGCAGCACTGGAGTTCTGGGGGAATGTCATCCAAAGCATAAGTCAGCTCGGTCTCCGGTGAGGCCTCAGTGTGGTCAGGTATCCAACACCCCAACCTTTGAAAGCACTGGCCGCTGGCTTCTGAGCAAACCTTTGGGGCACAGGACTATGTCTTCTACAAGTAAAGCACTGGAGCTACCTCAATAATATTCATGAAGCAGGTTGCAAATTATGACTCACTCCAACAGGGATGGTGGCATGCAGTGTTCAGCAGACCGCCATGTCTGTGATTGCCACTCGATAGAGAAAACTTTTTTTAAAAGCAGCCTGTTTCCTTAAAGGAAATATGGCTGTGTTAAAAAAAAAAGTTTCCTTTTTTTCAATAGGCACTGTACCACTGCCTACTCCCAAATAACCTTTTTTTAAAGATACACATAGGAGAATTATAGATGCATTGATTCCCCAATTTTGAAGCCGGATGCCCCTTCCAAATTGCGATACTGACTATCCAAACTGACCATTAAAATGGGATTGTGTAAGAATACTGATTCATTCACAATCACATTTTAATAGTCAATAAAAGTTTACTGACTCTTAAAATTGGATCAGCACATAGCAAAAAACGATTGTGAAGTCACAAGCGTGCCTATTGTGTGCATTGCAGCATTTCAGATAGCGCAAAAGGTTAGTACATCAAGCCCTAAATTATGTGGCACATTTGCCATGAATTACTAGGGAGGAGGGGGTTCTTCTCTAACCATTTCCCATTTCAATTTCTTGCTAGATGAATACAACTGAGACACAAATTTCCTTTTATCACACATCTCTTGCGCAGAGGCATCTTTAGCATTGGAGGAGCCTGGTGAAGCAGTCTTTGTTGTTGCCCCCTCCATGTCCTCCTTCTCCACAGATCCCCTCACTACCACCCTCCAATGGCACCCCTTATCTCTCTGTAGCCCCTTAATCACATTTATTTAATTTCTTTGATAGCATCCCTCATCCACAATGCAGGGTATCAGAGCTCTTTACATCGAACACACATATTGTACAGAGACACTGAGGCATGCAAGTGTTTAAATCAATTGATCGGAAACATTATATAAGGCAATGTGGGCTACAAGATGTAGCAGTCGCATGTCATCTAAACTATCAGGCATTATATGTTAAGATTGTTTGGTCTGGAGGAACACAGACTCAGTATTTAAAACATCACATTGTAGTTGGAGTTGTCTGTACTAATCAGAATTTCTTCGTTCCCAAAGGAAACCTTTTTAGCACCCTTATAATAACGAAACAATGGGGTGACCCTACACCATACAGTTTGCATGCAGTTCTTTGATGCTGGTTCATAGCTCACAGAGCTATAGTACAAGGATTGTAACTTATAAACTGCAAATAACAAAAGGATCTCAGTGACAATAGCAGTAAGCCACTGAGCTATCTACATAAAATACAAATCTATGATCTTCATGTTACACGTTGTGCTTTACAGCTGGTAAAGTATCCCTCTGTGCTACCTAATGATGTATTAAAACTGTGACTAAACAACACACAGATCTCTCCCGCAAGTACATTAACAATTAGAGTTACCTTGCCTTTATTATTATTCACTGAAAATTACATGCATACAAAGTCATCTGCAGGCTGCTCTTGTCTCGGCGGTCATACCTGCTCTATCCTCCTCCCTTATCAGAGCACAAATAGCACCCCATGTGCCTGGTGCCTGATGCGCCGACTTTGATTGTACCGCCCTAAAGCAGGCACTGTTCTTAGGTCTCGTGACACCTCCAGGTCTCACATACTCGGAGGTCGGGAGTACATTATAGGCACAACAGGGGTACTATGGCCTATGAGGCAGGGCCATAATAAGCGTGGTGGAGCTGCCATGCTGATTTACCTGGACCACACTTTTTGGGATCCCGCATTCCAGCGCATAAAAGCTGAGCAGGAGATTAATGGATCATGTAAAAGGAAAATAGCAAAAAGAGTTGGTGATTAGACAAAATATTGAGTTGCAAATATAATACCTTAATATTGTGTCCTCAAGAATATTGTTAAAGCAAAAGTATCATGTAAGAGAATGTCATTGCCAGGAATATCATTTCTTTAGAGTATGCATTATCTTTTTAAATAACGTTGTTTTCTTCAATATAGTTGACTTAAATATAGTTATTAATGTCGTGTTTCATTATTTTAATATATGTTAGTTAGAATATTTATTTCAGTTGTTAATATTGTTAGTATAATGTTTTATTATTTTCTTAAATTGATGTGTGAAATTTAAAAACGTGTATTTATTTTTTTAGCAGTAACTTATCAATCTATAATGTAGCATTTTGTTGGGTTTGTAGGGAAATTGGGTGTGAAATAAATTAAATTATAATTAATTAAATGTTATTGTTAATTTTGTAATGTAAAATATGTAAATTGTTTCTTGTTAAATAGTTATGTATGTAAGTTTCATTTTTTAATGTATGTTAACATTTTGTTAATATTTTAGTGGTGGGCTGTTGGGTATGTAGGTGACTAGAATGGGATGTTTTTTTTAAAATAATTTAAATATTTTTATATTCATTCATTTTTTTATGATTGTTTTTTTAATTTTTTAGATTTGTTTATAGTATATTTATATGTGACTTTAAAAAAAAGTAGTTGATGTTTCATTAGGGGGCTGTTTGTGGTTTAGGGGTATAGGGTGGGAAGTTATTAAATGTAAAATGTTTACTTTAATAATTGTTGTTAATACTTAATCGATTAATTGTTAAATATATTTTTAATGTTGGATATATTATGTTTATAATGTTTGATTTTTGAATTTTGCATCAATTAACTGTTAAGTGTTCTTAATAATAATTTGTTTGAAATTATTTTTTAATACACTCTATTAAAGAGTTCTTTTTTTTATTTATTTAAAAAAAAACTATAGGTATTTAAGTTCTTTGGGAAGTTAACATTTTCAAGGATTTACTGTTTTTGTTTAGGTAAGGAAGTAGTAATATTTCAGTTGTGTTAACTTTTTAAAGGTTTTAACCTTATCATTTATTAATTAATTTTTTTAACATGTAATCTATATATCTTTCTATTTTATTTAAAATGATATTTAGTTATTTGGTTTTTAGAATATTATTAGGAAGTATAATTTTATTTCCAGTTACTTCAAAGTCCAACCTTTTCCCTACTGTTGTGTAGATTGGAGTAGGAATGGTAAATCGAACCCCTCCGGAGTCCAACATTTTCTCTGCTGTTACTAAGACTGGACTGGGAATAGTAATTGAACCCCTTTGTGGCCCAATATCCTCCTACTGCTGCTTAGACTGGAGAGGTTCACTTTAATCTGTCTTAAATTCTGCAGTTCTGATATATTTAAATATTGCACTTCTTACCCAAAATGGTGGGAATTTGTAGAGCTATTTGTCGGTTCCAGTTCTGGAATATTAGGGAGTTCCAAAGGGTAGCTCTGCGTTTGCCCAGAGACCTCACCGTGTTTGCTAGGTCAAACAGGTGGCGGTGTGAAAGTAAGGAATAAACTATATTTTCAAAAACTGTGTTTCCAGTGCTTGAAAAGCATGTGTTTCAACTGAGCATTCAGTGGCACTAGCAGATCTGTGTGAGTTTCAGTACCGGAATGGTAGAGGATGCTCTGAGGACATTGTCGCGTTCCGGTGGGGACCAGTATTGGAACCATGAGGTGCTGTGAGTCCAATTTCTGGTGCATAGGCATTTTTATGTTTCAGAGTCAGTTTTAAAACAGCAGGGCTGCTGCAGGTCAGGATTGTTCCAGTGTTGAAACAGCATCCGTGGAGGTTCATTGCTGGATCTTTACATTTCTTAGGCTGGAATAGCAGAGATGCTGCAGATGAAAATTGTTGTGTGCAGAACAGCCACCGATTTTTTCCAGTTACAGAACAAACAGAGGGTCTTGGATGATCGAGGTGTATTGGTAGATCTGTAATAGAAAAGGAGGAAATGCTGCAGTGTATGTTTGAGATGCACGAGATGCATTGGAAGATTTGTATGGATAAATCAATAATGAAATAGCAGGGCAGGCATGAATATATCATTGGCACTGGCGTAACGATACTTGAGGGGGCCTCCCTGCAAGGTATGTGCAGGGGCCCCCTCCGGGCTCAATCAGGAGCTCTCTGGCCAGAGTGCTCTGCTGAGGGGGCCCCTTGGAGCTTGCCCCCCCTCCCCGCACCGCGGGTGCTGCGGGGGGCCTGTGTTACGCCGTGATCATTAGAGTTGATTTTCTCTCCCATTACTGTATAGCAGTGTGTGCTACAGGTTAGAATTGAGAGACAGTGAAAAATGTACATTTTGATTCAAGGATTGGAACTGCAGTATATGTAGCTGTTTTTGCACAACTACTAAAATTGCAAGATGTGGTGAATTTCAGGGTTCATGTGGATTGGCAAGACTGGAAAGTGTGTGGCAACAAAATAGAAATAATAGTAATAATAATCGTTTATTTGCTTGATTAATAAAAACCATTGCAAAACATATAAAGCAAAACAAGAGAAATATGGATTAATGGCGCCCCCTTTAGAATATCAGCATTGGGGAAAACTGAAAACCAGCAGACGATAGTCTGCGTATTGAAGACAGGAAACACAGACACCCTGACTGTAACACAACTCCTTCCAATTGCTCACATTCACAGCGGTTAGTGGATGCTTGCAAACCTCAACGCCCTCATCAGTGCTCCTGGGTTCTGGGAGTCAGGGCAGACAAAATGGTGATTTTGTTTGCAAAGCATGTGGGATTTCACAGAAATTGAACGTATTTCAAATTGCGCACAATTTTGTTAAAGTAATATTAATTTTGCCAGAACGTACAATGAAGAAAGTGTAATAGGTAGAGATTTATGCAAAAATATAAATGCACAGTATGAAAGAAAACAAAATAAGGGCTCATTAATACACAGATTGGGCATAACTACATTAGTTTATAGGAAAAAACCAAGGAAGCAGAACTCAGACTTGTATACTGTGTGTAAGTTTCTCACTCATGATGGATGTCTATGAGGAAGGCAGTAGACATCATCAGTGGCTATTAACTCCTTATCTTGAGGCTCATTTTGTGAGTCAGTCTTATTTTAGCCACCAGCAGTACTCTGCATGTTCGGGCTTTTTGGGGATAAAGAGAACCTAAAAATCTATGGGCCTGATTACAACTTTGGCGGTGTGGCGCTGGCCCCCCCCCCCCTGCTGCCTCACCTCCAAAGCTGTGGTCGGGCCGCCCGCCAGATTAGGAGTTTCCTCCTGTCTGGTGGCCTTTGTTTTTGACGTTCCCAGTGCGACGCCCTGAAAAAGGACTGTAAAGTCTATGCCATGCAGGACGAAGTGTGCTTGCACACAGGATGTTAGGCACATGTTGTGCCCCCCTGTGTGCATTCACAGGGCGTGAGGCACTAGTGGGCCCTGTAGGGTCCCCTCCGTTTCCTCTCTGCCACTGTTTTCAAGGCGGAGGACACATGTAATATGCTTGGCGGGATCGTGGCAGGCCCACCAAGCATTTTACAGCCTCTACACCGCCGCAACCCCACCAGTGTACAACGGTTCCCTAACGGCTGTGGTGGGCGGTAGTGGTCTGACGGTCCGAATCATAATAGGCCGGTCGGGAGACCGCTGCGCCACCACGAGTCTGGTAGTCCGTGGACAGCTAGACTGGTAATAGAGACCTTAGTGTGCAAAGTGTTCTTGGCTACAAATCCAGCCCTGACTAAAGATGATCTAGAAATTGGACTGGGTGATATCTTTGTGACACTGGATGAGAGTAAGCTTTTTGTCTCAGTAAGTCTCTTATATTGAGGCCTAGATAAAGAAGAGACAACCAGGGAGGATCATGGGTAAGGTGCATTGGATAATGCCTACAGAATGGAGAGTGGTGTAGCATGGTAGAGGTGCATGGAAGAAAGACGATGGAGGTGCAAGTGAGACAGCAATGTCAACAGGAGATGTGCAAGTGAAGGGCAGACAGGTTCCAAAGAGAGGTCAGTGTACATGGGATAGGAAACAGGAGCAGGGGAGATAGGTCGTGGGTGGATAAACGTTGGGAAAGGTAATGCTCAAAGATCAATACTACCATCAAACAATTACGGTCCCTTACCCATGCACAGTGCAAAATGCACTCAGAGGGACCTGATTTATGCAGAGGGCTCCACAAAATCTTGTGGCTGCTTTGCAATTGAGATCTGCGCAACATAGTCACTTATATGACATACATAGGATACTGGTTCGAGGAGAAAATACCTCTTGGCGAGAAATGTCCTACTCAAATGAATTTCCCGGATATCATATGAAATTTGAAGTGACGTGACACAGTTTGTGAAAGTTGTAGACTAGAATAAAATCCCTGTATGCTTTAGATTTTGTTGACCCTTGTTTCAAAATCCAAACTTATTATTCAGGATGCAAAATTGTTTATATAGCCAATATGTATAAAATTTCACATATTTTGCTGTAGGTATTGTATAGAATTCCAGCTACAGTCATTGACCAAAGCCTGCCTGCATGCAAACAGTCCCTACACTCAATGGATGCAGCACCTCAGTAAAGGATACACGGTATGTGTTGAGTGCCAACCTCCTGCCCTCAACCCAAGAAGCCAGCGATGTTATGGAGATGGGAGAGGAGCAAAAAAGTAAGTTTTAAAGTTGATTTTTTTTTTTTTACATAGTAGTAAACAGCGGTTAACAATTTCAAATTTGGATTTGGAAATTTAGATCTACAAATATAGAAATTATCTTCAGAAATGTTTCAACTGGTATCAGCTTGTTGAAAGATTGCGGAAATTGTAGCGCTTTGTGGTCTAGGGCACAGGAGTGCCCAAGTCTCTGCTCTTTGAGTGCCAGAGTAGTTATTCCTTTGTACTGCCACGCTCTGTTTCCTACAGTGTCAGAATCAAAGCTACAGAGTATTCCTTGCATACATTTCCAGCAGTCTCTATCCCAACTGTTTACCTCAGTGGCATCTCTGGGTAATAGGGATGTCTTTGGCGTTCTTGTAAACAGGCGGGGATGGGAGCCTATAGAAATATCCCCCTTGTTCGGCACATAGGAGAGAACCGGTAGACCTCCTTAGCTTCCTTTAACCAAAGTCGGCGTTACCTCCAAATCTCTACACCAAGCAGTGCTCAATTTGTGCCAGTGGTTTCTGGTGCTCGGCACCGGCACTTTAGTGTCTGCACGTATGACAGCCTAACACATGGTGGCGCTGTTTGTCTAATTTTTTGAAGAGCACAATCACAGTTGCTTAATAATGAAATATACATTAAAATGACTAATATCTGCCAACCAAAGCTATAAGAATAACGGCAGGTATTAGTCGTCGATAATGTATATTAAAAGTTTGAGTTGTTACACTTGTAGGAGTGTGATGGTTAGTAGTTATGTTGGTCTGTCATTGGCAATGCTGGCATGGTAATGGGTGGCGCAAGCTGCAGTGGCCTCAGTATAAAGGCCCTGGCAATTACTATTTTGCAAATTAAGTACTGACACTAAGTATGGGGAACAAATGGTAAGTGGGTGTGGAGATGCATTGAAAGGCAAGAACAGAGGTGTAGCTTTCACTGCGGATGAGGACATTAGAGGGGCGTTTCACTCCTTCTTTCAGGAAATCTATAGGGAAGATGGGGACTCCGACCATTTGAGGATTCAATCTTGGTTAAGCAATGTTAACCTCCCTGAGTTAACTCCGGAACAACAAGCTGCCTTAGACCTCCCGATCACTCAAGAGGAGGTCCAATGTGAAGTAATGAGATCAAAAAAGGGTAAGGCAGCAGGCCCCGATGGTCTCCCCTCTGAGTTATATAGAGCTCTTGTTAAGGAGGTCGTTCCGATCTTGACAATTTTATTTAATCAAGTCCTTTTAGATGGCTCGATTCCACCACCTTCCTGGAATAAAGCAACTATATCCCTAATATTAAAACCAGGGAAGCCCCCCACGAGTTGTGAATCTTATAGGCCAATTTCTATATTAAATGCGGACTATAAAATCTTTGCCTCTATTTTGGTCAAAAGGCTTGGTAGTGTGGTTGGAGGCCTCTAACACATGGTGGCGCTGTTTGTCTAATTGCTTTATACCAGGGCGTCATCTTTCAGAATTGACCCATGATCTGATTGGGGCTATAGACCTAGCCTCAACGTGCTCTCTTGCACTTGCTGTTTTGACTCTCGACGCTGCTAAGGCCTTCGACAGGGTCAACTGGGTGTTCCTGCCGGAGGTCCTGGCCAAGTTCAAGGTTGGAGAGAGGTTCAGGCGGTCTGTTGCCCTTTTGTACAGCAATCCCTCGGCCAATTTACTTATAAATGGCTTTCTGGCTGAATCTTTTGAGATCTCTAGAGGTACACGTCAGGGGTGTCCCCTTTCCCCCCTATTGTTTGATTTGTATATTGAACCTTTTGCCCAGCTTCTGAGAGATGACAGTAGAATATCGCCTTTCAGATATGGGGAATGGGACAATAAAGTGGCTTTGTACGCTGACGACGTGCTTATATTTACATCAGACTTGAACACTGCCTACCCCGTAGCTATGGAGCTGGCATCGGAATTCGGTGCAATTTCAGGGTATAAGATCAATACCTCTAAAACAGAAATTATGGCTTGGAATATGCAGATCCACCAACAGCTCCCTTCACTGAAGACCAATATGAGATATTTAGGAATTTATATTCTCCAGGAGATTGAAAAGATACCCACTTATAACTTAATGCTAATATCTAGTGAAACTCGTACATTAATGAAATCCTGGGCCCTGTTACCGCTCTCAATACTTGGGCGAGTTAATCTCATCAAGATGTCCATTATGCCCAGATTTACTTTTCTTTTCGGTGCTATCCCTCTATATTTTGATACGAGAGCATTGTGTAAACTTCAGAGCGAATTAAACACCTTTGTCTGGGCCTCTCGACAGTCTAGGATAGCTTGGAAAAAAATTAGAAGACGAAGAGAAAAGGGTGGTTTAGCGGCTCCCGACATACAGCTATACGCTTGGGCCTTTCAACTTTCCTACTCTCGTATGTTGTTAAAAACCCCTATTAGTGAGGGTGTTGGGGCCATGTTTTTGGCCATGTTGAGAGGTTCTGGTATCTCTGAGCAAGGTTTCTTATATAAATATGGCAATGCAAAATTCTTTAAAAAGGTTAGGTTGAAGGTGTTACAGGGGCTGGCTAAATCATGGGCTAGCCTTCGAGCTTCACTAAAACTGGGATACTTTTCAGGGTACGCCCCTATCTGGAACTCTCCTGGGACTCCGGAGTGTTTGTCAGATAGCTTGTCAACTCCTCTTAGGGTGGCAGGAATTGAGAGGTGGGGAGACCTTTTTGTGGAAGGTACTTTAGTTTCCTGGGAGGCCCTTAGAGATATAGTTGGTTCTTCCCTCTCCAGATTTAAATATCTCCAACTAACCAGCTGGGCTAACGCTGTCCAACCTTCCCGTAATAAACATCTAATGGGTGGTACAAATCATTTTGAACATCTGGTCATACATAAACGTCCGGCAAAGAAAGAGGTGGCGGTTTGGTACCGCTCCATTATGGAAGAGCAGGACGGCGAATTCCTACTACCCATCTCTCTTTGGGAGAGCAGTATCCCACAGCAAGACCTTCAGTCACTTTGGTTAAAATCTTGCAAAACGCTATATGATACGGTAAAACCAGCCTGGCTTCGTAGAAATCACCTTTTTACAATGCACAGAGCTTACTACTCACCACAAAGGTTAACAAAATGTTCAAGCGGGCCACCAGTATGCTGTGCGAAGTGTGGGGCAGTAGGAGCTTCGGATATTCACATGTTCTTGAACTGTCCCGCCCTTTCCAGTTTTTGGGAAGGGGTGAGTGATACACTTACTAGAGCCTTGGGGACACACATTATTGTCTGGTGTTTGGCTTGGCAAACAATCTAGAAGGGCCAGCTGAGAAACTCCTATTTTTTGCTATCTTGCTTGCTTGGAGAGAGATTTGCATCAAATGGAAAGACTCGTCACCACCTACTCACCAAGAATGGCTGTCCTCTTTATTAAAAACATCGAAACTAGACTTTTCTAGGGCAGGAAACAAGAAAAAGCGGGAGTTTTGGAATATGTTGAAATGGAGCTAGGGTTTTTTTTTTGTTTTTTGTTCCCCTAGTCCAATGATTATACAACCCTCTCTCTCTTGCCTATCCTACACCCCTCTCTAGGATTTGATTGAGACGCTCTCGCAGCCTAAGCTGAGCGATGGGTACCCCTGGTGGGCATCGTCCTTAACCTGTTGAATGAGATAGCACCGGCAGTCTTGGCCCAAATTGGGTATAATAGCAGCTGTTCCAGTGTTCTGAGACGGTTGTTTCTTCTCAATAATCATCAGTCTGGACAAGCCCATCTGGGTTGTAAATGAGGACAAAAAAAAAAAAATGGAAAAAAAGAAAAAGAACAGAGGTGTAGCTTTCTGTTGCAATGGCACTGGGCCCCAGAGGAGAGGGAAAACAAATCTACCCTGCATTGATTGAAGTCATTTCAGAGTGGCATTTCAGAATTTTCATCTATGCAAATGCCGGACTTTTGGACGAGGGCGGTGGTGAGGGCGTAAGTGAGTGAAACAACCAGGGCACAGGCAGGCGGCAGAGCAGTGGCCCAGCCACATTAGTGGAACTGTTAGAGGCTGTATCAATTCCACAATGGGACACATGTCTTCTCACTTGAGCTGAGCTGTTCTTTAATAGGCCTGGGCGGTACATGAAGAGTTTTACTCCCAGAGGTACAAAAAAACTCCATGAGGTTCCACGGAATTCTGTCAACGGGCTGAAATAGGCAAGTTGTGCTGCTTGTGCTGTGACTTAGCACGGGGAGCACGTTCCGTGCTGAAAAATCAGCCCAAACGGCACCATGCAGCATCAGAGGGTGCAACTTCTCTGACTGATTTTGCTGCTACTCGAGTAGATTTGCTATTCAAGTGGCAGCTTTCTGACCGCACACGGTTGGGACTGCCTGCAGTGGAGAAATCTTGCTGGGTGCCCTCGTAGCAACTGAAAATTGTGCTAAGGAATGCCAAATCTCATTCACGCTTGCCAACTTACAGTTTTTGAGCCCTGCATGAAAAAAAAATCCGACCACCCGGCTTTCGGCAGAATTTGACTGAACTCCGTGTTACAAGCTTAATGAGGAGTGGCCAAAATTCCACCGATTCCGCCGGCAGAGCAGAATATATCTACCAGCCCTATTCTTTAATTAGAGGCAGGACCGGATTGGGGATCCAAAAGCAGCCCTGGCAAAGATGGTCAAATCATCTCCACTCCCTTTATTTCCTCGCTCTATCGCTCTTCTTTCATCCATTAATTCTCTCTTTCCTTCTCTCCTGTCTCTCTTCTCCCTCTCTAATCTCTCAATCCCTCTCCCATCCCTCTCTAACCATCTTCATCTTTCTGTCTCTTTAACTCCCTCTGCCTGCTGCTAATAATCTCGAAGATCTATGGAACGTTACAGAGGCGCTGAACTCTCGAAACTGGCCTGCAATCGACCCGATTCACAAAGGTAAACTGAGACAAAAGTCTAATTTTACGACTTTCGGTATTCGCAAAGGGCATTTACGAGTAGTAAAGTTAGACTTTTGACGTAGTTTAACTTAAGTTTTAGTCTTCTTCTGTCTCAGTTTACCTTTGTGAATCAGGCCCAATGTCTCCAGCTCACTGGGAAAAACGTTCGGTGAAATAAAAGGTTTGTCCGGCCCTTATTGCAGCAACAGTCATCCAATTACAGAACAGTTCAGCTTAAACCGGAAAAGTGCATATGAACAAAAAGTGAGACCCTGGAACATGACCCTGCACCATGCAAGAAAGCAGATTGATGGCAATGAAAGATTTTATTTTGAAGGAAAGTTAAACAGCTTACAAAAGCACTCTAAAATACAGAAACATTAATTGTGTGTACTTAAAATAATGTAAGATTTGGAAAATAAGAAATTTGCTTGGGACCACATCTTTGCTCTTGCCTACTTTGTGAAATGACCGAAATTTGGCTTTCTCCTGTGAGAGCATTTCCAGAGGAAGAGAGACCAAGGGCACTCACAATTAACATACAGGGTTACAGGATGCATGTTTACTGAAAGAATATTATTTGCTTTAACCCCTTCAGTGCCCATGACGAGCTGGACTCGTCATGGGCTGCGGTGGCGCTGTGCCCATGACGAGTCCAGCTCGTCATGACCTCCGCCCGCTAATACAAAGCGCGGCACTGGGCGGGGAAAGGGGCGGGCATGCAAGGGGTTAAACATTTCCTAACAGATGAGGTGGGGACAGCAGCAGTAAATTAACTATAAAGAGTCTGGATGCACAGAAGCACTGCTTGTGAGGGAAGTGACAGCAGCAGATAGCCCATGTTCCCAAATAGAGCCAGTTTAAGTTTGAGGTTGTTGGACCCCAGAAACAGAACACAGACTGCAATTCCCCCCGTTCTGCCTAACCTCTGACAGTGGTTTTGCTCCGGGACAGTAGTGGTGGGGCGGGCGGGGGGAGGATAAAAAAAGAAAAGAAAACATTACTTACCTGCTGGCAGGCCACTGCCTCTCCTTTGTCCTCTTCTCTTCCTGGCAGCATGGAAGCACACAGGCTCCCAGACTCCTCCAGCCAATCACAACGCTGCTGTCTCCAGCATGACAGCAGGGTCGTGATTGGTCTGAGTGGCCTGGTTTGGTGCTCAGACAGGGAGTGGGAGCCTGTGCATGCCTTCCACCCAGGCTGTGCAATCCTTGCCCATTACTTTTTGGCCGGCCCAAGATGGCTGGCCAACCTGTCATGCGCACTTAAGTGCACCAACCACTCCTCCTCCTGCTGGCTGTGATGACAGTCAAGCCCCGCCCCAAAACTGGCTTCAACATGGAAAAATAAAATGATAATAACATTCTGTTATTATCATTTTATTTTTCCTTTTTTGCACTGCTGAAAAGCAATGGGCCGGCGCTCCTCCGCCTTACCTGGGAGCCGCCACTGGCCTCCGACCGGAGTCCTCAGCGTATTCCGCACTTTGAGACTCAAGAGCCTTTTGTTTCTTCAAATAATGATGAGGTGTGAGCAGATCAGTAATGTTCCCTTACAACCAGCAACTTGGGGTGGGGGTATTTTGTGACCAGATCAACCTGCTTGTGTAAAAGGATGCTGGGACTGTAGGGTGATGCTAGGGCTGTGGAGAAATATGAGTCTGAAGGGGTGAGTTGTGAACAGTGTTTGGCTGGTGGGGTTGTGGAGAGAAAGCAGGGCAGGGAAAAGATACAGTGAGGGGACGCGCTGGGACTGTGGGTAGGGGTTGTGGCTGTGAGGAGATCCTCTGTTATGTTGAGAAGATGGTGCTGTGGTGAGATACTGGAGGAGCGCATTAAAATTAGGGGCTGTGGAGTGGTAGAATAGTGAAGATGTATCTGGGCTGTAGAGAGAAGTGGCAGTAAAGAGAGTCAGAGGCTGCTGTCAAGAAGTGGGAGTGAAAATATACACGGGGTGTGCAGAGATGTGACATTCAAGAGATGAAGGGGCTGTGAAGAGATTTGACAGCCAAAAGATTCAGGGGCTGTGGAGTGATGTGCTAGTGAAGAGATGCAGGGGCTGCGGGGAGATGTGACAGTCAAGAGACACAGGGGCTGTGGAGAGATGTGCTAGTGAAGAGATGCAGGGGCTTTGGAGAGATGTGACTTTCAAGAGATGCAGGGGCTGTGGATAGATGTGACATTCAAGAGATGCAGGGGCTGTAGAGAAATGTGACACTCAAGAGATACAGGGGCTGTGGCGAGATGTGACAGTTAAGAGATGGAGGGGCTGTGGAGGGATGTGCTAGTGAAGCGATGCAGGGGCTGTGGAGAGATGTGACAGTCAAAAGATACAGGGGCTGTCGAGGGATGTGCTAGTGAAGAGATGCAGGGGCTGTGGAGAGATGTCATATTCAAGAGATGTAGGGGTTATGGAGAGATGTGATATTCAGAGATGTAGGGGCTGTGCGGAGAAGTGACATTCAGAGATGCAGGGTCTGTGGAGTGATGTGACATTAAAAAGATGAAGGGGCTGTGGAGAGATGTGACATTGAAGAGATGCAGGGGCTGTGGAGTAATGCGCCAGTCAAGAGATACAGGGGCTGTGATGAGATGTGACATTGAAGAGATGCAGGGGCTTCGGAGAGATGTTCTTAGAGGTTTGCTATACGCATGAGGTTTGCACATTCCAATTTCCAGGTCAGCATGCGGTTTATACCGAGTTAAGCATTGGAATCATTACTTGCTGCAGCTTGTAAAGTAAATAAAGAGGCACAAAAGGGTTTTCTTCTCAGACAAACCATAACGTTTTTGTTTCGGTCAATGATTGGCTATGGAATCATAAATATGAAAATATAATGTCATCTACTGCCGTGACTGTGTGATGCCACCTGCTGCTGTGAATGTATGACGTCATTGCTGATTTCTTCACTGTTGCGCTCATATGCATAAGTATTTTATCTGACAACTCACATGCATATGGCACAGATAAAATTGTTCAGCGATGTACATTTCTAATTCTGAGGGACAACTTCAAGGTCCGGAGTTGTGAAAGTAATCAGAAATATTGTGCTTACCTATCCTGTTTTCACGATACACTTCCTAGAAAGCCTAATGCAGCTGGCATGTTCATCTGTGCTCCCATTCGGCCTACCCACTGCCCTGCTTGACAGGTGAGATGATCCGTGCATTCATAATCCTCTGTACTTTGTGTTAGGAACCAGATGCTTCACTTTCAAGCGGTGGGGAATCCTCGGTGCAAAGGCGCGTGGAGGCGCGTGCGCCAGCTGGACACCTGCTCGTGCCCTTCGGTCCACAGTTTCCTCTTCATCTAATGCCGACAGCATCACCAGGACCATCTGTGGCAGTCTAACTCCACCATCAGATCTCTTCTTTATCTCAAGTGTTTGTAGCGTGCTACCAAGTCACCCTTAATAATTATTTGCTTGTTAGTCATCTGTTGTGTTTAGAAATAAAATTATTATAAGAATTGTGTTTTCTCCTAAAACAGTTGAATGTTGCGTAATTGTTGTGAATGGTAAATATGGATGCCATTGCTCGATAGAGGACTGAGAAATCATCACGCTTCAGATAAGCTATTAGAGTGTTTGTGAGCTCGCCAGTGCTTAATTTGTGCCGGTGGTTACAGGTGCTGGGTACCAGCACTCTTTTTTCAGAATTGGGATTGATTTTTCTTCAAGAGTCTTTGACTCCAAGCAAGCACGAAAATGGCATGAAGAGAGAAAGAAGACTGACGGAAAAGATGGCGCAACTTTGACAAAGGTAGAAATCGGGTTGAAAAAGAGCCCATAGGAAGTAGATAGACAAGAAGTGGAAGAAAGGAGGCTTGAGTTAGGATCAAAACTTTGCTACAACTTTAGGGGCCTTCACTTTTTTCAGCAAATGAAGCACTGCAACTATCCATACAGGGCCACACTCTTTCCCTTTCCCTTGCTAAAACCCTGTGCTCATCTCATGTAAAAAGTCCACCCTTGCTTCCAAATATGTAATTCAGCATGCACCTTGGACCTCATTTTGCTATGGTTTTTCATCACTTGAAAATGGGGGTGCATTTATTTCTGGCTACTATACTTCTTTTAGCTATCGTCTTATTTGTGCCCAGAATGCGGAATTTTTCAAAATTTTGTGTAAAACACCTTACTTTATTAATTGCTTCTTTTATATCCAGGACTTAAATCTTTAGTCACGTTCCCAATAAAATCTGGCTGCAATGTGGATCTGTTACTGCACTGCAATTTAGTTAATAACACTGGTATTCTGGTGATTGGTTTCCATCTGAGCACATTTTTTTACTTGTTACACATATAGGGCCATCCAATAAAGCCAGGCTTAACGGGGTAACAATAAAGAAAGAAATGGTAGTAGCTACAAATAAAATCAATACTGGTAGACGAGTGGTAGGTCTTTTAATTGAAATGTGTAATTTAGATATAGCACGTGCCATACGGACGTTCATCCAAAAAGTTAAAAAAATCCATGAAGGTGAATGGAATCGAAATCTTTCTCATAGATATTTATATGATACATGGTATTTTAAATAGAAAGGTGGAATGATTAATGAATTTTATATGTATGAATTTTATGCTAGATTTTATTAAGATATGTTTTATTTGAAACTGTATTTATGGAGATTTTAGGTATTTAAGGTCTAATTGGTCCAATTAAACTTTTGTTTGAACTGAACTGAAATACTGGTAGTTTGTCATGGAATGGAATGTAACATGAGAACTGAAGCAAATACCGCACTTCTGTGAGTAGAGCCAGGTTTTCAGGGCTCTCCTAAAGGACAGAAGTTGACTGAAAGATCACAGGTGTACAGGTAATGAATTGCAAAGTTTGGCTGTCATTACTGGGCATGTCCACGAAGTCTGGTGCAACCAGAGCTATGGACCACTGGAAGGTTGACGATGGAAAATCTCAACCAGCCAGTAGATAGATATTTAATAGACATCTGTTGAAACTAAAGAAGAACGAACCGGTGATGGAGCAAAATACCAAGAAAAGTGACTTAAATGTGGCTCGTGTGGAGACCGTTCTCAGTAGTCGGTGCTTTCGAAGCTGAGGAGCTACTGGCCACTGGAGTGCAAGCCTTGCTGTCGCCTTCAGACTATACTGCAGATCATTCAACAGGCCTGAGGCAGAAACCCTACATAGGTAATTGCAATAATCAAGACGATTGGAATTGTAGCCTGCACCAGAAGAGGTATATTGATGATACTAATGTGAGGTATGAATTAACGCAAATACAGAATATGTAAGTCTGTAAACTGAAAGAAAAAAGTAGCAGACGTAACAGAAATGACCTTTTTTTTATACTTATTATGGTTGTTGTTTCTCAGTTTTAGGATTTGCCTGCACAACGCTTGTGCTATGCTTGTGAAATCTGTTATTTAAAATATAAACTTAAAAGGGGCTTACATCCCACCCCCTCTCTTTCCTGGCTTTCCATTGGTTCCTGTGCATGCCACCTTCTTTTCATCCATTTCTATTGGCTGTAGCATATATTCCAGCATTTACCAATTTTTGTTATTCCTCTTCTTCTCTTGTCAGTTTCCCGTAGTCAAAATACTGTTAACATCCGCTCTGGTGGAACAACTTTTTCACAAAGCTTTGCCTCATTTTGCTTTTTTGACTTGCAGCAGATTTATATAGTGCAATTTATCACCCAGAGAGAGATTAAGAGATTTGCCAAGGATCACAGGATGTTGCACTGCCGAGATTCTAACTGGGATCCCAAGCTCTTGAGTCAGCCGATCTAACCACTGCACCATATCCTCTTCACTCCCGTGATACATGTCAGGGAGCTCTTAGCTTCGTCCCGGACTGTGATTGATAAAAACAGGTTACTATTCATCACATAGGCAAAAACGATGCATTACCAATGCTTGTTGAAAGATGTTGCAATTACAATGAAAGAGTGAATAAAATGGAGTAAAATCCCAAAATGTTGATGTTGCGTACAGAAAGAGAAAAATACTTATTATATGAAACAATATAGAGTGAAGCTACATCCAGCTCACTGCTGGTGCTTACGAATGACCGGTTTACTGAATACTGAGGTGCCCTGCCTTAATTCCACCTTAAGCCTCTTTCTTCCACCACCCTACACTTCCTCTCTCTTTAATTCAATCTTGCAGGTTTTTTTTCATCAGTGCTTTCTCCCGTTGTCATTTTTTTTCCTGTCGGACTTCCTCCTTCTTTCTCCATTTTCTGCATATCTGGTGTTCAGGTTCAAGGCCTGATGTTGGAAAATAAGTCCTTATCCTATAAACGATGAAAGGTGTCCACCACGTGCAGAAATTACAATTCTTTGCATAAAAAGAAATGCTATGCGGTCGTTGATCGTTTTGGCAGTTTACTAATTTTGCAGTGCCTTCTTCAGGACCTACGAATGGATTAAGCAACATAGTAGAAAAGCAAGAAAGAAGAATAATTGAATCATTGTCTTTAGTTTATAAACATTTAAAGGCAAACACAGTGTATAGTTTATATAAGACTTGCAATTCAAGTCAATTCAGCAGCCACTTTTTTTAGGTTGTCGATGCTGCTATATAATTTGCGTGATGAATAGGACATTTTTACAGGATCTTACAGTTATCTGGAATTAGAACAAAGTGGTGTAGATCACTCCCTATGTTATTTTTGCACATACTTGGCAAAAGCGATGCAGTAACAAACCTATGCTCATGAGGTTTCTGTTGCGTGAGTCGCACTGTTGACAGAATTTTAATTCATGAATTTGGTTGCAATTTTTTGTCATTAGTAGAAAAAGAAATAGAGAAGAAACAAAGAATCAAACCAACAAAGAAAGAAAGAAAGAACGAACAAAAAAAAGAGGCAGAATCATGTAATAGGATTATGGGGTGTTGAACCCAATTAACAATAAGCCTTTTATGTGTACAGTATCCTTTCATGTTTTGTTTTAACATTTAAGAACTATATGTGTATTACAAATATTGACATAATCATACTTTCTTAGTAGACACCACCATATAGGGGCATTCATTCTAATTTTTGATTCTAATAAGTATTTATTTTAGTTTGATATTCTTCCGTCTCAATTATGTTTGTGAATTTGTGGTAAAAATCAACTAAATTGTTTGTAACAATTTCGCCATTGTTCCATAATTTCTCCGTTCCAAAAAAGAAAATAATCACAAGTAAGGAAACTCATCTCATATATCTAATAAAAAAACGGAGTAAAAATTATAATCAATTGTATGTGATCTATTTGTCTGATATGTCTAAACTTGTGGACACGGGGGAAACCGTTTAGGTTTTGTTTGTGATGTGCATGAACACAATTACAAAGGATAATAGAAATACGTGTGCTCTGTTGTGAAAATAAGAAGCCACATTTTATTATAAAGTAATTAATATGTAACCTCATGCCCTTTACCTAGCATGGAAGCTGATTACGACTTTCAAGATTTCAAATTGTTTTCCAGAAGTATACTAGGTAACTTGCGATTGTCATGGAAAACGTTTGTGAAACACATTTCTGTATGAGAAATTTATTCATGGGAATGTTTGCTCAGACAGAAAATCTGCAGACGAAGTGCAGATACACTTGGTCACTTCTTTTATTTTTTCTATACTTTACATTTTACTCAGTGAAAAACGTGTGCTCCTGGAAAGAGATATACAGGGTCATTTAAAGTTTCTCCTTTGTGACCTACTGGCCCGCCAGGTTAGCAGAGTCCATAACCTCCTCTGCCTTTTCTGACCGGATGCCATAATTTGTGATACCTGCCAGGCAGACAATGATCTCTGTGCCTGTGGCAGAGCTTCTGGTTCAGACGTTCCACTGAAGACACCAACATTACTGAGTAAGATTATTTTTGTTGCACCCTTTTGGAAAATATTTTTGTTTTCTGAAACAAAACGTGCAAAGTCGGAGTTTGTTTTAAAAGATACCCCTAAAAAGTAATATCCCTCATGCGTAGGGAGTCTTCTCCCTGCATGTGGGGGTCTTTGTGTGCTTTTTTACCTCTAAGTCGGGCAGGTTTATTGCATGTTTGGCAGGGCAGGTACCCTAGTGGCAGGAGGCCACCATGTAACTATAGACAAATATCAAGGAAAATAGAATTTGGCCCTATCTCGCCCATTCTTTGAGATCTGCACAGGATCCCCAACAAAGTCAGAATCATTTTCAAGATCCTCTAAATCATCTAGAAGGTTGCACACCTGCACTTGCTCATATATCTACACGAGAGACTCAGCATCGATGTTGACAAAGCAGCTAGGTTGGGATGTCCCCACTAAGCAATGGTGCATGTGTGACCTTTGATCCCAGCAAGTCCCCACATTTGCTCCTGTAAGGCCTGGATAATCTCTGGTGTCACAAATCTTGAAGTTGATCATCTTATGTTTTCAATCAACTTTATAGAAGGGTTTGGTAACTATCTCTTGATCTTGCCTGGAATACGTTTGGATGATTAATTCCTGCTGAGTATAGGTTAGGAGTGCAAGGGTCTTAGAGGTTCTGATGAAATCTGCGCATCTTGAGAAGCAGATGAAACATGTCGACCTACAATAGAAACACTGGCTCAGTAAATGCCTCTTTGTATCATGTTGTGTTTGTAACCATATCACAGGTCCCCTCTTATTAAAGAATCGGGTTACGGCTCCCTGTAGACATTTCTATCTTTTTCTGTCTTAAGATCTCACTTGGAATATAGAGAATGTCAAAGTGCTCCCTCCCACTGCGAGGTTGAGCCCACCTGGTGGTGAGCACCTCACCAGGTGAGGATCCGACGATGAAGCTGCCACATGATTAGCATATGGGTGAGTTAGAACACATGGAGTGTGACTGGTGAGCACTAAGGAGCAGGGCATAGTGACTGCTTGTTTCAGGAGACACCCTTCACTTTTGGTTTATTTATATCAGTTTGCGGAAACTGAGGGTCTTTCCTAAATACCTGTTCCCCTCCCCCTGTCATTGGTTTTGGTTCAACATGAAAGCAACCAAAAAGGAAGTAAAGTCAAATAATGAGTTACAAAGGCATGTGTATAATATTACAGCAGTGAGTGGGGAGTCATATGCAGGGTCCAGCATAATTAATATATCCAAGGGGATCATACACGAAGCACGCCGAGCTCAGCGCCCTCCTGAAGAAACCAACAGCCGACCCCACCGACCTCAAGAACTTCCGCCCCATCTCGCTCCTCCCATTTCCTGCCTAAGTCATCGAGAAGACCGTCAACAGACAGCTCGCCGCCTTCCTCGAGACGAACTGATCCCTCGACCCCAACCACAACACCGAGACCGCACTGATCGCGGCCACCGATAACATCAGATCCCTGCTCGACAACGGGGAAACAGCAGCCCTCATCCTCCTGGACCTCTCTGCAGCGTTCAACACTGTCTGCCACCGCACCCTAGTACAGCGCCTCAGCGACATCGGGATCCAAGAGAAGGCACTGAAGTGGATCATCTCGTTCCTCGCCGGAAGAACTCAGAGAGTCCGCCTCCCCCCATTCAGATCCGAGGCCACCGAAGTCATCTGCGGCGTACCACAGGGATCATCCCTCAGCCCGACCCTCTTCAACGTCTACATGAGCCCCCTCGCAGCCATCGCACGCCAACACAACCTCAACATCATCTCCTATGCCGATGACACCTAGCTGATCCTCTCCCTCACCAACGACCCCGCCACCGCCAGAACCAGCCTCCAGGAGGGGATGAAAGACGTCGCTGAGTGGATAAAGAACAGCCGCCTGAAACTGAACTCAGACAAGACGGAAGTCCTCATCCTGGGATCATCGCCCTCCGCCTGGGACGACTCCTGGTGGCCCCCTGCCCTGGGCGCCACTCCCAAGCCAACCGACCACGCACGCAACCTGGGCTTCATCCTGGACTCCTCCCTCTCGATGACCAGGCAAGTCAACGCCGTCTCATCATCATGCTTCAACACCCTATGCATGCTCCGTAAGATCTTCCGATGGATCCCCACCGAAACCAGCAAGACGGTCACCCAGGCACTCGTCACCAGCCGACTGGACTACGGGAACACCCTCTATGCCGGAACCACAGCCAAACTTCAGAAAAGACTCCAACGCATCCAGAAAGCCTCCTCACGACTTGTCCTGGACATCCCCCGACACAGCCACATCTCCGGTCACCTGAGAGACCTGCACTGGCTCCCCGTCAACAAGAGGATCACGTTCAGACTCCTCACCCACGCACCCAAGGCTCTCCACGACCTGGGCCCCAAGTACCTCAACAACCGCCTGACCTTCTACACGCCCACCCGCCAGCTACGATCGACCAGCCTCGCCCTCGCCGCCGTACCACGCTTCCGCAGAGCCACCACCGGAGGAAGGTCCTTCTCCTACCTGGCAGCCAAGACCTGGAACTCCCTCCCCATCCTCCTTCGGCTGACCAAGGACCATCTCTCCTTCAGGAAGCAACTCAAGACCTGGCTTTTCGAGCAGTAACGGACCCCTCTCCCCCAGCTCCTTGAGACTCTCCGGGTGAGTAGCGCGCTCTACAAATGCTATGATTGATTGATTGATTGATACAGAGTACAAGCCCAAGAGCGGATTGCAGAACCCTCAGGTAGAGAGAATCAGCCTTAAACAGTAAATTGTCACTCTGATTTTAGGTCCTTTGCCGAGTCACCCGGGAGGCAGAAATATAGATAATCTATTTTCCCCCCTTCTGGCCTTTTAGGCTGCAGTTTATAACTGTTGTTTAAGGTAGGCAGTGAGAGATTGCCAAATGTCAATAGGTCTAGAAGTTAGGGGAAGCAGTTCCACATACAGCTCAGATTGCTCATCACAATATACAAGGTCAGCAATCCGAAGTCTGAATTTAGGTGCTTCACTTCTACCCCACCTACTAGCCACCAGTCTCTTTGCCAGCAGGAGGGCCAAGGCCATACATTTTTTATTTGGTGCTGATATGTCCCTCCTGCAGCCCAAGAGGGCACCACAGGATCCAGCCACACCTCCTTGTCCATCACCGCCGACATTGCAGAGGTAACCTCACCCCAGTATTTATGTGTGTTAGTGCAGGACTAGGCCAGATGTGGAAAGTCTACACCTGACATACCACATCTCACACATCTGTCATTCTCCCTCAAACCAATATCTGAAAGTCATACCGTAGTGTAGTAGAAACTTATAGTGTATGATTTGAAGCTGGCTACTAGGGAGGATCAGGCCTGTCTGTGTACAGGCAGAGCACCACATCTCCTCCAAGACTTCTGCACCCAGATCATCAACCAAGCCCTCCCTTGCTGTATGGGGTTGTGGCATCCTTCGCTGGGGCCACTTGATAGAGTGTAGCCATTAAATGCTTTGTAGAAGTGGCAGTGAGAAGTTTGTCAAGGGTGGCCGATGGAGAAGGTTCAGCCGGGAAGTCTGAAAGGGCCAATCTACAGCCCCCACAAAGGAGATAATAAATGAAGGTGTCAATAGGGGCACAAGGGGGATCGCCCAGAAACTCAGCTCGTGATAGAAATATGCTCTGTCTGTATAGGCGACTGTATGTGGTCTGGCCACACGCCTGAACCTGGGCTCCTACTAGTGGTTTATGTGTGGTGGGTAGCAGGGGGGCCAGCTCAATGGAAGGTCGGGGAAGTATAAGTTCTTGCCAACTCTCATCCGTAACCCCTTCAATGCCTTGTTCATGCATTTCCCCGTGGAAACATCTCTGGCAGATCATCTAGTGGTGGTCCCAATGTAGGAGGGGGGCACCGGGGATCTGCTGTCTATTTATATTGCCAGATGTGGGAGAAACTGTGTGGGGAAGTACCAATGAAAAGCATAGTGCGCTTGGGCGCACAAATAGTATAGCTCTATAATAGGTGCTTGAACGTCCTTCTCCCATTTAAGCCAGGATTGTTTGCCCACCCAAGCTAGAGAACCAACTGAGACCTCAGTGCAGAGAAAAATGCAGCGGTGAGCAGGGATGTGACATCCAAGAACAAATGCAGCAGTTTTGGCCGAAGGACCATTTTGATGATGCTGATAATGCCCAGCAAATGACAGTGGCAGGGAGCTCCATCTAGTGATTTGTTTGGTAATAGTATTAAGTGTGGTGCGATAATTTGCTCTCAGTGCAGGATCGCGGTGTACCCAGATGCCATTTCTTGATGCTTGAGTGTTGTAAAAGCGAGGAACACAAACTTGAACCTAATTCTTCCCAGTGAGGTAGTCAATAAAGTGCTCCTAATACTGTAATTATAAACTCATACTTCATATTTTGTGTTGTTCTTACACCATACAACAGTACTCATATTGTCGATCCTCAGAAGACTGAAAGGCTAAGTGAGCTCTTTCTCGATTCCAGCTTCTGGTATGTGCAGGACATACATATCTTTGTAGTCTGGCAATGGTCCAACTCATCTAATATGTTTGCGTTGCCTGATGTGTACTCCCATAATGTCAGTGTTATTTATTATTTTATATGCTGCCCTCTGGGAATAAACTTTTAAGCAAACACTAACCATCAGCAACCACGCTAACAAAGCTGATATTCAGATTTGTAGAAGAATTATCTAGCCTTTTTTAAATTGTTCCCTTGTGAGGGTACTTATTCTAGTTGTTAGATTGAAGTAAAAGTTGTCTTTATTGAAAGATGTATCTATAGTCAGTTTATGTTAGTCTGATCCTTACTATAAAGAAAGCAATGCAGAACCACACACCTGCTTTTTTAAACCAAATACGTTTCAAGGCAAAGATGTTAAAGTCATGGTAACGCACTGACTGTTTCAGAGGTAGAGAGTTCTGAAGCTGTCAGCAAGACCTGGGGATATTTTGCATGAGCTCTTTTGTGTTAACACTTGATTTGAAAATTGTGCAGTGGCAGCTTCTCCGCTAAGGCAGAGGAATGTCGCCCCACTGCTTTCAGCAGTGTTAATAAAGGAAAAGTAAAAAGATAATAACTCGTTATTATTATGCTTTTATTTCTTATTGCTGTGGCGTCTTTGCGGGGCGGGGCAGGGCTGCTCTGCTTTAGGAGCAGGGGGGAGGAGTGGTGGGGACTCTGCATTACAGCCTGCGTGGAGAACATGCCCAGGCTCCCATTCCCTGGCTGAGCACCGAACCATGGCACTCAGACCAATCACAACGCTGCATTGCAGCGTTGTGATTGGTCAGGGAAGCCTGGTTGCTTCCTGTTCTGGCCCAGCCAAGGGATGATGTGGAGAAACCTCAGAGGAGAGACAAGAGGCGGCGAGGAGGTAACTTTTTTTCTTTGCCCCCTCCGACTCGCCACCCCTGATCCATGCCAGCCACCACTGCAGCTGTGGCTCGTGCAGGTAAGAGGGGTGGGGCTGGGTTGGGGGGATTCGACAGACGACCACGAGGGAAAATTAAATTAATAATAATTTTTCCCTCGTCGTTGGTCAAAATTGACCCCAACCGGCCCCACAGCTCTTACCTGCTCAGGCCGCGGCTGTGCCACTGAAATTGTTAAATCAATTTCGACAGACATACAAATCAATTACCTTGCAAATTTCCACTGGTTAATACTTATGGCATACTGCCAACCTATTAACTAATTTATGAATAAATATAAAGGTGAATCCACCCATCCATCCATCCGTCCACCCACCCAAATCTCACCCACCCATCCATTACATCCATTCATCCATCTTGTCTGTCTCCTCCCTGATTCCGTCCTCTAATGAGCATAATTTGACTAAGATCATCGTGGGTTACGGTCAAGTTTAAAATCACACAGACACCTTTGGAATTCTTGGCCAGGAAGAGAAAAACTAGAGAAAAAATCTTAAAATTCCTAGAACTAACAGAATTGATTGTAATCATATTGACATTTCTGCCGCCGATTGGTGCAAAATGTATCTTTGCACTGGTAAATTGATACAAACGTTGCTGCAAAACTAAACTATATTGGTGCAAAATTGCCAGGCACTTCCCAATTACTTAATCTGCCCATAGTTTGAACTGTTAGCACGAGAATAGCTGGTAGCTATGTAATGGACTACCATTTTGAAAACGGCCTTCGGAAAAAACACATAACATTCTGGCGTTATTTTTACTCTGAACATTCTGAGCACAGTCCATTTGTTAAATGCTGACTCATCCCTATTACAATAAAACATGCACGTAAAATGTATTAGGGCGCACAGCCAACGCTTTAAATCAAAGCAGATAATAATTAGAAAAGGTTTGCAAAAATCAATGGATCCTTTAAAAGCTACCGTGTGTTATTTTTGCTCTCGAAGAGTAGTGGTCAGCGTTTCCTTGTTGGTTAATCATGACCATCTACAAAAGGTTATTTGAGCTTTTTAACTCTGCTCCCTTAGATATATTGAATTATTGGACATCACTCAACATGAATCTCTTTCAGAGTGCATTGCAGACTCACAGTCACTCCCAACTTTTTAGTTCCTGATCGAATATAATTGACAAGGTAGGAAGGGAAGTGGGTCTTTACAGAATGTTTTTCACTTAACCAGGCATTGTCAATACCATTCATTGATGGCTCTATCTTCTACCTTGCAAGTGCACTACATGTCTTATGTTCAAGATGTCACAAAGGCCAGAATCAGACGCCATTAGGAACCTCCTGTTCTTTCCATCATCACTCTTCTAGTGTCCACCATCTCTTCTTCATTACCGAGGTAAAAAATGCTGTTCCTGCTCATGTTTGTCCTTCATACTCCCTGTTATTGGACAAGTGATTATTGCAAACCATATAACCTTCATGTACATTACCAATGTTGACTTCAAATATTTATAGCTATTGTGACTAGGCCTGAGAGTACTCTTAGGGGCATATGTATGAAGCCTTTTTCCTGTTCCTAAACGGGCCGATTCTCTGAATCGGCCCATTTGCGAACGGGAAAAAACTTTTTGGGATGTATCATTCCTAAAGGCCCTCGCACAATAGGGAATTGCAAAATTTGCGATTCTCTATTCTGCGAATGCATTTAAGGAATCGCAAATTGGGATTCCTTAAATGCAAATCTGGAAGCATCCAAGTTGTGCAATTTTGCCATTAGAAATCACAAATTACCACTAACTTTAAGTTGGTGGTAACTTGCATTTTTCAAAGTGCCATGTGGCACACATACATGCCTTTAGGGCATGTATGTGCACCACATGTTCACACATACTTATTTCAGGGGTGCAACAGGGTGTCCTTTTGACACCCTGGCACCCTTGAAATTGCATTCGCAATTAGCGAGTACCTAATGGATACTCGCAAATTGCGAATGTCTTACCGTTCATTCCTATGGGCCTCTAGGCCCATAGGAATGAATGGGAAGGTATTCCTTAATTGCGAATCGCAATTTGCGATTCGCAATTAAGGAATACGTAGGAATCGGAATTACTATTGCAAATCCTACATACATTGCCTTTTGCGAGTCCTTAATAGAGAATCGCTAAAATTCACTATTAAGGACTCGCAACACGCTTTCTTGGGCATATGTATCAAGAAAGCGTTTTGCGAGTCCTTAAGAGTGAGGACTCGCAAAAGGCAATGTATACAGGATTTGCTAAATTAATTGAGCTTCCTACCCATTAGGTACTTGCAAATTGCTAATGCAATTTCAAGGGTGCAAGGGTGTCAAAAGGGCACCCTGTTGCACCCCTTAAATAAGTATGTGCGCCACATGGCACTTTGAAAAATGCAAAAAAGTGCATATTTCAAAGAAATCGCAAATTACCACCAACTTGAAGTTTGTGGTAAATAGCAATTTCTAAAGGCAAAATCGCACAACTTGGGTACTTCCAGAATTGCATTTAAAGAATCACAATTTGTGATTCCCTAACTGCATTCGCAGAATAAGGAATTGCAAATTTTGCGATTCACTATTGTGCGAGGACATTTTGGGATGATACATCCCAAAATACTTTTTCCCGTTAGTAAACGGGCCGATTCTGAGAACAGGAAATAGGCTTCATACATATGCCCCTTCATTACACCGGGGTAACTGGAGTAATTTCGATAATTCTGCATTTGTCTCTAAAACAGAATTACTAATAACGCAATTACTCCCACTTGCGTAATTAAGAGTAGTTCGGAGGGAGGGGGACCAACTCCGAGAGCACATCTAAAGACAGCGAGTGGCTGCTCTCACTCCTGTGTGTAGTATGTTGCATTTAGTCCTATTTTCTTAGCGCAAAATGTATCTGTGTATCCATTTTGGACATTAGGGTGCATTTTGTGCTAAGAACCTAGTGCTAAATGCTGGGAGTAAGTGGGGGGAAAATCCAACCCCAAGAGCACATTTAGTGAGCGTAACTGGTCGCTCACACTGCTATTCATGTTCTGTTGCATTTAGTGCTATTTCTTAGCACAAAATGCATCCTCGCCTCCATTTTGGATGCAAAGGGGTATTTTGCGCTAAGAAAATAGTGCCTAATGGACAACTACACTTTTCACATAATTCTGCGCAATTTCGGAGATTTTTAAGGTAATTCTGCATGATTAGGCGACATGAAATTGCACGAGTTATGCCCACTCCTAATTATGACTTTTTCTGGTGCGCTCCTGTACACTAATGTATATATTGGGTAATTGCTGTATTTGTGTACTGCTGTTATCTATCTATCTATCTATCTATCTATCTATCTATCTATCTATCTATCTATCTATCTATCTATCTATCTATCTATCTATCTATCTATCTATCTATCTTATCTATCTTATCTATCTATCTATCTATCTATCTATCTATCTATCTATCTATCTATCTATCTATCTATCTATCTATCTATCTATCTATCTATCTATCTATCTATCTATCTATCTATCTATCTATCTATCTATCTATCTATTCACAAAAAAGGGTAAAGTGCCTGAAGGCTTGCTTAAAGGCAGGACCCTGGCAGTGTTATGCCCTGTAGCATAAGAGTGCCGGGGGTCCCACTGGAATATCCTGCACAAGGCATAATTGTGGCAGGGTTCCTTCTGGAATATCCCATACATCCCTGTGAATCAATCTGCTGATATTCTGAGGGTTCAGTAAGTCCTGGAAAAGAGGGAGCTGTCTGCATGTAAGGATCCCAGTTCACCAGTTCACTGGAGCTTCCAGTAAACTGTTTATCCTGGTCACCGGACCCAGGCTTGAAGATGTCAGTAATTACTTCAAGGTAGTAATGCTGCAGAAACTGACTTTGGGACATTCAACTTTGAAAGGTCAAAGATCATACACTGGAAAGCCAATTGGACCCTACCCAGAAAAGACGCAATCTGCATGTTTAGCTTTGACATTTTCACATTCCTATATCTGTGACACCTAAATCCATGGACATCATTTGGGAGTAGTCAGGGGTCGCAGGTGTGACCTCTAGCTTGCGTTCCTGCTACTCTTGGCACAACCTTTGCGACCTCTGGCTTCAGAGGGTGCAAAACATTTGCCTCCTCTGAGGCCAGGTGTCACAAAGGAAGTGCCAGGAGTGGCAGGGAGCAAGCTAGAGGTCACAGCTGCGACCCCTGACTGCTCCCAAATGACGTTACTGCCTAAATCGAGGATCCAGCAGTACCTTGCAGGCAGCCAATCTGATCACAGGAGCCATTGTGGGGTATAAGTGTGTGGCCTGCTTCTCTTACTTGAAAAAGATCTGAAAGTATTCATATTAAGTGAATGAACCATTGGAAAGTAGTCAAAAGTATTGCATCTACTTACTGCTAGAACATAATTTATCCCACTGTGATTTTTTGGAGCAAAGTTTAGACTAGTGCAGGTCTGCCAGAGCAGTTTTTTCTCTTACGTGGAGCCTTTTTTTAGACCTAACTTTCAGAGTTGCCTGCCTTGAAATATTTGTCTTCCAGAAAAACCTCTAAACCTGAGGGTAAATACTTTTGGGTCTATTTACCAAATTCTCATGCCACGCAGCATAGCAGCCAAAAATGCTGCGGCACGTTGAACGGAAAGGAGAGACCATGACAGCACTGTATCTACAGAGATATGGCACTCTCCTTCTCTCTCCCTAGCACCGGTGCAGAATTAGGCTGGCAGGTGCCACAAACAGTCCTTTGTGCCATAGTGCAAAGGTATCTGTGTGAGCATAGGTTTTGTACTAGGAGGGTACCCATCCAATACAAAGTACTATGCTTTATAGTAACTGTAATACCTTTTTCACTTTATATGTATGCTGTACAGTGCAGCACACATGTAAAGTTGGAAAAAAATAAAATAAAAGCTTTTCTCCTTGATAGTGCCTATTGCACAGGGGTGGTTTTTAATGGAAAACCTGTCTACTTCTTTAGTAGCTAGGGTTCTGCATCAACAACCATGGGTGGCTGCATGGGATGCTCATGCACCAAACCATGTAAAGCAACGCAGTATGGGGCATATCAACAACAACCGGCGATAATTATCGCTCAGCGCTCTTAGCGTGAGTATAATTATCGCCGGCTAGCGTGAATTTTTATCGCTGAGATAGCGTGCTATTAGCAACGCTTATCTCAATAGAGATAAAAATCTACACGCTAACAGGCTAACGTGTGATTATCGCTGGAAACCCAGCGATAATCACACGTTACCTTGTTGATAGGGACAGGCAAACTTAGCCATGATATCCTCCTTCCATAGGATATCATGGCTAAGTCTGAAAATTAGCAGACGTAAAAAAGCAGCGTTAACCGCGGTTAGCGCTGCTTTTTTTGTCTCTAACAGGGTTAGCGACATTCTTGATAATAGGAGAAATGTCGCTTAGCGACATTTCTCCTATTATTTTACTCTGGAACGCCCCCTTTGCATCTCATTAGAGATGCAAGGGGAAGCGTAGAGTAAAAGGGTGCTAACATGCAAATTTGCGTGTTAGCACCCTGTTGTTGATAGGGTGCTAGTTTTATCTCTGCTTTTTTGGCTTTTAAAGCCAAAAAAGCAGAGATAAATCCCTTTTTGTTATGCCCCTATGAGTTGCTGATTTGCGCTACTTTCAAGTGAACTTCCAGCATGAAACAAGTTTCACTCTGGAAATGATGATGATGATTGGAATTTATAGTGCACACAGCTACTACAAGGAGTGTCCCGGCGAGAGACAGCATGATCAGAACATGAACAGCAGAGGCTTAGAATTGCACAAAAAGCCAGGTTTTAAGTTTTTTCTTAAACATCCCAGATATAATTGGAAGAAAGGATTTGTGGTCACTCTTGTGATGTAAACACAGCGCAAAATCTTCGTAAAGATATCCCTTTGACTGGGCAAAGCACCAATTTCAGGCTCAATGTGTAGGTCTGCCTAAAATTACTTGTCTTTCCTAGTTTATCATGCCCCATAGATTTACATTGAAACTGACATTCCCGTTCCCCTTGTTTCCTATGGAATACATTTATGTTTTTTTATCTACCACACAATTAGGCTGGGGGCAGCCAGGCTAGGGACATGAAGCCAGTTAAACTATGTAAATAATAAAAGGTTCTCAGAATAGGCATCAGTTCAGCTTTTTAGATTGTGTTTCACTTACTACAAGATAACCGGAGATAACGATATAAAAGGCAACCCGCAGTGGAGAAGGGTTCAATGCAGAATTGAGGTGAACCATCATGTCCCTGAACCCTCATCCTGGCCGCTCGGTGACCAGTGCAGGCATGACTGGTCACCGGTCGGACTGAGACAGAAAATAGGCCCAGGCACCAAAATAAAAGTGCCCCTCATTAGTCATTAAGATTGTTAGAAAACGGGTCCATGTTTGCAAATTAGGGACAGTTTTGAACTTGTAAAGACAAACTGTATAAGTTTTCTGTGATGTATGGAAAACTGCCTGGATTTGAGCTTGCCTCAGTCAATGTTTGACATAATATCAGGGAAATTAACAGGACAAAACATCCTAGCAGACCGTAAAACCGGCCCATAAACAGACCAGAAAAACTGGCCCACACACTGAGCTGTCATACCAGCTCGTTTTATAGGCCGGTCCAACACCGCTAGTCACTATCACCTGGCAAAGGACTCCATGGAGCCTGAGCCTGTGCCTGCAGACCACTCTGCAAATGCCTGCACCTGAGGGACTGATCTGGACACGAGTGCGCTCCATTGTAGTCCAGATTTGGGAATAAATGTAAGATTCCTCCTAAATTAGGTTTGCAAGACGTTCACATTTAGACAGACAAAATCTGAAGAAAGGTGAATAGAGAAAACAACCAGGAAAGAGGCAAGACATGCAGAAACCATTATGCAGATCTCCTATTCCACATGTCAGGCCTCATTTCCGTCATCAGAACTAATAATGAAGTAATCATAGGGTACCTGGGTATACTGTACTCTGGGGCATCGGTAATTCGGGGTGTGGTATTACTGTATTATTTTCGCTGGGCACGCAGGCCCAAGAGACATTATGAAAAACAATGGGTCTCCAGAGGCTACATTAATGAAGAATGACAAATCTCTAACTGGAGGTGATTGGGAAGGCCATTACAAAGTTTTGGCACACACAAAGGATACGAGGGGGCATATTTACAAGGGGATATTGCCACCAGAACGTCACTTTTAGTCACGTAGCGTGGCTTAACGTCGCCTTGTAAATAAGACCCCTTTTCACGCTTCACTTTGCATGAAAGGGGCGTGCAATGGGTGCAGGTGTTTTGCTGCAACACCCATTGCTTTTTGATGCTGCCTTATATTTACAAGGATGGGGCAGCACCAAAAGCGATATGAAGAGAAATGATCAATTTCCCCTAGTTTTTTGCTTTTTCTATGTGTGCTGCATTCTGCAGCACCCATAGAAACAGCAAATCATCTTTAAAGATTCTTTATGTGTAGTAGGTGTCCCCTCTTGCACTTAAACAATCACCCCTGCAGC
The DNA here is from genome assembly GCF_964204655.1 of Triturus cristatus. NCBI lineage: Eukaryota > Metazoa > Chordata > Amphibia > Caudata > Salamandridae > Triturus > Triturus cristatus. The sequence continues at coordinate 1,584,842,880 of NC_140590.1, forward strand.
GCAGTGACCCTTGCAAGCGCAAGGGTGCCTGCGCTGGAGCAACGCAGCTTTTTTAGCGCCAGTGCTAGCGAATATGCAGGGATATTTTTGTAAATACGGCGCATCCCTGTAGTTAGAAAATGTCAGAGTGTAGCATTACCAATTTTGAAGTAACACCACGCTCCGACAATTTATTGTAAATGCTTACCTGTGTATTATTTAAAAAGTCGGCATAATGGCATCAGGTGAAGTGTGTACAGGGATCTATTGTATCTCAATCATGGCTTTATTTTACTAGCCATCCAAGGAACAGAAGAGCCTTTTCCTTGCCTGCGTTATCCATATCTGCTCTGGTATGTGTGCTCTTTTAGGATTGCTGGCGATATAGAAATGAAGATTCGTTTTGATTTGCTCTCAGATACTGAAATCAAGACTGGGAAACTCTTATAATCCCATATATATTGCAATGTGGTTGAGCAGCATAGATATGTCAGTAGATGTAAGATGCAGGAAGTGGTACTATAACTATTTAAATCAGCAATGATGCAGCACATCAGTAAAGTGCCAATTTTGCCACCAGCCAAGAATTGCATTGGCTGTAAGACTTCTGTTTCCAGCTCCAACTCCCAACATTTAAGTGCATGAAATACACTTATGTCATCATGTGTGACCTTCCTGCTGTAATTTGATGTATTACGAAGGTTAATGGCACTATTCATTACAGGCAAGTTGCCTCATGTTTGCAGATGATTGTACTGGTATTGTAATTACCTCCAGTAATAGCTAACTGTATGATAGACTCTGTAGAGCTTGATCTACGAGCCCATCAATAATTTAGGAGCAAATCTCAGAAATAATTCAGTGTCTGTTTGTTCTACTGCAGTCAGCGAGATAATTGACGTTTTTTTACTGGAGGAAATAATGACATAAGTTAAAAACGGCATATATTCATTTAATTTTGTACTGTGGATTTCATTATGGATGTAAAATCTAATTTTATATATTGAGAAACTCCTGAGTTGGACACTAATGTTCTGTAAAAACATAATCCTGTTTTCTGTGTTGATATTGAATTTCGTGTAAATTTGTAATAGGAGTCCTGTCCCATAGAAAGCATACAGCTAAAAGCCCAACTTGTTCCACCGCCAATAAACTGCTAAATCATATGCATTTATTAGAGAGGGGGTACTTTATTTCATATAATGCCGAAAAATATTGCCTCAGATCTATTAAGCCATTTAGCCATCACAGACCCTCCGATTTGCTAAATCACAGTATTTGCGAAGGCTAAATAGCTTTTTACAGTGTACTAAACCCACTTTGAGGATATACTTCCCCTGATGACATTTCTCAATGCTATTTTATAAATAATACTATCAAATTAATATTGTATTAGCTTTCCAGAGAATAATCTACATGATGCTTCACATGGGTGAAATGCATCATATAAATTATGGTGACACTTTAGAGGCCCATTAGTATAGCGGGCGGATCGCCACTGCCCGTATGGCAGTCGCGATCCGCCCCCTAAAAACCTCCGCCCGCATTCAATTCCCCCCCCCCCCGTCACATTACCATGGCGGGGGGGACCCCGGCGGACGGGAAGTCCGTCCACCGGTTTTCCACCGGTAGGCAATCCGCCCCTTTTGCCTGCCGTGCGGAAAAGCAGTTTATATGGTGGTGGTGTCTGGTAGACTCCGCCATCCATATTACTATGAAGGCGGGGACCTGCCTTTCCGTGGTGGCAACGCCGCCACGGAAAGGCAGGTGGTGTTTGCCATTGGGGACCTGTAGCGGGCCCCCAGGGATTCTGGGGGGTGGGGGGTGCACATGGGGGGTACCTATGGTACCCCCCTGCATTTCAATGTACAACGTGGCACTCACCGCACGGTGCCTGTCACGTTGTGCATTGAAAGGCACAGGCTGCCTTTGTGGCATTGCGGCGGGCGGTGCTCTCTGCACCGCCCGCTGCAATGTTGCAGATGTGCAATGCGCCCGCCAGTGTGGCTGGCGCATGCTAATTGGGGAGCGGGATCGCCGCACCCTCAGCGGGCGGTCCCGTTTCCTGAGGGTAAAGCGGGCGGACAAAGTCCGACCGCCATACTAGTGGTGCCCTTAGTCCCTCGTTATACAGTACTCATAATCTCTGTTGGACATGGTAATGGAAGTTACCAGTCCCATTTAGATTACCAGTAATGCGGAACCACTGCAGGCTTGCGCAGTCTCCCTTGTGGACACTGGTTGCTCTCCAGCAGCTCAAAGTTTTCGAGCTCCCTTGAAGATACCCTACCAGCCGATAACAGTGACTGTGGGGACTGAAATCACCAGTCCCATTACCAGGAACTTATTAATGATGTCCTCAATGACTTGTGGTCTTTGGTGGAAGTGTTTTTAATTAAAGAGAGAGCCCTGCAGGAATTTAAACATATGTGATGCTCTGGATCAGGATACAGGCCAAAGCAGGCATGCAGCATTCCTCTTATTTTTGTTTGTGAAGCTTTACATGGTTTTGTACAACGATCATAGTTCTGTAATGGAGTCTCTAAAATATCAACTGTCTGTAATATGGATAAGTGTTGGTACACTATGGAAAGACCTCCCACTACATATAGGTGCATTGCTATTCCTTCTCCAGTTTATCTTCATTTTGTTTGTGAAGCGCACACTCCAAAATGTAATTCCTTATAGGCCCACAGACTTTATCACCGAAATACAGAATTAAGTGCGGAAAACATCTAAAAACATTACTACTATGGCAACTTCTCTTTTCCCCATAACTACGTGTCATGGGCTTTCCTCAGCATGTATCAAGCTCTGCTCACATCTCTGCTTATAATCTCTGGAAAATATTATTGGACATGTGATCTGTAAAATGCAAACCAGGAAAATGTGTGTGACCCTCTACAAAAGTACTGTACACAATAAGGTGCCGATTCCGATCCTGTAAAACCCGGGTACAAATGGTCGTAAGGAGCATTGGGTGCAGAGGACTCCCAACAGTGGACAGAGACATGGGGGTGGGTGCATATCAACACCAGCAGTGGACAGAGACATGGGGGTGGGTGCATATCAACACTAGCAGTGGCCAGAGACATGTGTGTGGGTGCCGAGGACTCCCAGCAGTGGACAGAGACATGGGGATGGGTGCAGAGGACTCCCAACAGTGGACAGAGACATGGGGGTGGGTGCATATCAATACTAGCAGTGGCCAGAGACATGTGTGTGGGTGCAGAGGACTCCAAGCAGTGGACAGGGACATGGGGGTGGGTGCAGAGGATTCCCAGCAGTGGACAAAGACATGGGGGTGGGTGCAGAGGACTCCCAGCAGTGGACATAGACATGGGGGTGGGTGCAGAGGACTCCCAATAGTGGACAGAGACATTGGGGTGGGTGCATATCAACACCAGGAGTGGACAGAGACATGGGGGTGGGTGCATATCAACACTAGCAGTGGCCAGAGACATGTGTGTGGGTGTAGAGGACTCCCAGCAGTGGACAGAGACATGGGGGTGGGTGCAGAGGGCTCCCAACAGTGGACAGAGACATGGGGGTGGGTGCATATCAACTCCAGCAGTGGACAGAGACAAGGGGGTGGGTGCATATCAACAATAGCAGTGGACAGAGACATGTGTGTGGGTGCAGAGGACTCCCAGCAGTGGACAGAGACATGGGGGTGGGTGCATATCAACTCCAGCAGTGGACAGAGACATGGGGGTGGGTGCATATCAACACTAGCAGTGGACAGAGACATGGGGGTGGGTGCATATCAACACTAGCAGTGGACAGAGACATGGGGGTGGGTGCATATCAACTCCAGCAGTGGACACATACATGGGGGTGGGTGCAGAGGACTCCCAGCAGTGGAAAGAGACATGGGGGTGGGTGCAGAGGACTCCCAGCAGTGGACAGAGACATGGGGGTGGGTGCAGAGGACTCCCAGCAGTGGACAGACATATATGAGTGGGTGGAGAGGACTCCCAGCAGTGGACAGAGACATGGGGGGGCGTACATCATTATCAGATGACCACAACTCCATGGGTGTATGTACGCATCCCTAACTTTGGACAATGATGATAGCGCCATAACAACACATCACTGACAGCAGTGTCCCACTCCCAGGAGGATGGATGTCTTTCCCCCACTGCATGACACACCACATGTGGGTGTGAGGACAAATAACACATGCATACCCACCCCTGGCAGATGCAGCACAATACACACACTGAGATCATGCCACAAGACTGTATAGTCATGTCACTGCCTACTAAACTAAGAGAGCCAAAGAGAACACACACTGTCACGCACATCCCAGGACTGATAGGAATGTTCAGGTGCTGGGCCAGCCACCAAGATGTTGTCTGTCATGGAAGGGATAGGGTGGGGTTCCCACAGATACAATGCCCATAATTGTGAGTCAGGTGTTCAAATACCCAGCAGAACAAGTACCATATGTGTGCTAGGCTGGGATTACACACATGCATTGTGCGGAAAAGGGACAATTTCACCATGAAGGCATGGCAAAATACTCTATACACAAGTACAGTGAGTACCAAGGATGGCACAGACGATGCAGCCGGAGACATTGCTGAGCAGGCATGGCCAGAGTTGAAGGGATCCATCACCAACAAAGGAAATGTAGACACAGGTCAACACAACGATTGTGCAACTCTCTGCAGGGAAGATGTCAGGTGCCACAGAGGAAGGAACACTCCTTGGGACAATGTCTCCAACACAAAGAGCATACACGACAAAGAATCTTTGCAGAGACCTTGTGATGGCACGCAGATACCAGGTTCCACCCCATGAGCAGCAGACTACAACATTTCCCTGAAACATAACACATGCCCACAACCCCAACTCCTGTAGCATCAGCATCAACATCAATACCTGAAATGCAAGACTTTTCTAACGAAAATAGAAAATGCTTTATTCAGCATGAAAATAATAATGTGTAAATGAGACTATTCACAATGGCCAGTGGCCAGTCCATATCATCAGTCCTTGGGGGGGGGGACACATGGCCATGCGTCTCCCCTAGCTTGCCTGCACATCAGGAGACTCTGTATCGTCGACTGGGGGGGGGGGGCATCATGTGGGGAAGGACCAGGCACCGCAGGGACAGGATGGGGAAGGGTAGGTGTGGTGGGTGCAGGGACGGACGACTCCACAGGGGGTGAGGCAGTGCCAAAGGTGGAGGTGAGCTCGGCGCTGCACACTTCTGCCAGTTCTTCAAGCGTCTCCCCTGCACCCGGAGAAACAACAGGCCCAAGCAGGGGGGGGGGGTCGGAGGGATGTGTTGCAGCGCTACTGGGGGAGGTGGTGGACAGGCTGGGGGACTTAACTCCCCTACCCGTGGAGTGCCTTGACCGTTTCCGGCCAGGTGAACTAGTGGGGCTGAGGGCCAGCCCAGCAAAGTAGGCCTCCTTCTCCGAATCTGGGGCAGGGGAGCCAAGAGGAGTGACATCGGAGGGACTGTGGAGTGAGTCATGTGGACGAGGACTGTGGCTGCGTGCCTGCCTGTGTGCCCCAGACCCAGTGGGTGTGCCTGCTTCCCCCTGAGTGTGCATGTCAGGAGGTGTGCGCTTGCCCTTACGTGGTGGTGTGCTGCTTGTGTCTGGTGGGGTGCGTGTGTGTGGATGTCTTGGTGTGCTTGGGACAGGCATGGGTGTGGGACTTGTGGATGGGGCAGGAGTAGGGGGGGGGAGGCAGCGCTGCAGGTGACTCACTACTGCCGTCAGTGACGAGTCCAGGGACCTTAGCAACATCCGTTGGTCAGACATCGCTGATGACATGCCCTCCATGTACGACACCATCTGGGTCAGCAGTCTGGTGTGGCCATGGAGGACAGTCAGGATCGATGTCTGCCCAACTTGCAACTGCCGCTGAATGTCCACAGACTCGGCAGTGAGGGCAGCAGGGGGGACAGGGGCAGGGGGTGCGGTGCCTGGCACGAAGGAGACATGGTGTGGCCTAGCACGGACAGAAGGGACCCGAGGAAGTGGGAGGGCGGTGATGAGAATGGAGGGGGCGGCGAGAGATGTACTGCTGCTTTCAGCTGTGGGAGCAGCCTCCGTCCCCTCTGGGAGCTCAGCCTCGGACCCGTCTGCCTCGTAGTCAGTGTTGGTACTGGGCAGGTCCTCTGCCTCACTCCCCTCGCCCTCCGTGCCACTAGATTCCACCAACTCCTCAGCAGTGGTGGCACCACTGCTCGATCCCTCCTCCACGTCCGTGCCGGTGTCTCCCTCGGTGTCCTCCGATGATGCTGTGGGCAAGGTGAAGAGACAGGAAAAAATCAGTCACCTTTATACATCTGACACATGAGTCCAAACACAATAGGCAACAGTGCATATCAGGAAAGGCATCATGAGTAACATCTAGAATACTCCCCACATATGTAAGCCCTGCACTCCCCAGTTGGTTGACCCACCATGCCACTTGGAAACAATGAAAATTAGGACACAACAGCAAATAACTTGAAATCACAAGATCATGAGAAGCTAGTGTCTGGGATCGGTTGAGCACAGCAAGACTATGAAGGCATGCCACCTCTTGTTCACTTTGAACCAAACAGTATTGTCGCACCCAAGGCCAAATACCACATGCCAATGCAGAAGGTGTCCCCACACTCAGAGACCTGTGAGTACTTTTGACACCCCAAAGAAATACATTGTGACTCCTGGGGAATCACAACCCTTTACACAATGGACATGTCTAGAATGTGTGAATGTGGCACTCTGTGAACACAACACACATGTGTCTGTATAGCAGAAGTCACACAAGGAGGTGCACACCAAACCACATGTACACAGTCATTGTCTGAGCTGCCAGACTCATTCAAATCAGCCACTGTTCAACAGAAATGGCGTATCAGTAAGTACATATACATGGCACCACGGTGGTCTGGATGACTTGACACTCGTAAGTTGGTATCAGCAACAACCAAGGACTAACCCAAATGCTACCACACTGTGGGAACATGTATATGTATGAACTCCAAACAAGTTTTGTTCAAACTGTGCATTACTTTAAAATGTGCCAGCGTGTCCCTGGAAAGTGTAAAGGTGGTGTCTTGTGCACTTCCTTGGGAGACATCTGTCATGCAGGCACATCATTGTCCTTCACAACAAAACAACAAGGTCAAGCATATGAAACATTGAGACATGTTGACAGGTGTAGTGAGTGCCAATGGACATTTTCTCTGAGTAACAACTTGAATAATGTCATTTGCCACATGGCTATCCATCACCTGATCACACAGTTGGCTACACATATGACCCACTGACTGTCATCTGGAGTGGCACACATGTCCACACCCAGGACAATGCATAAGCTAATGGGCCTGCAATTGTTTAGCAAAAAAGCTTAGCTGTACTGTGGGTTCCCCCTCATGGCAAGCCAGAATGTACCCACAGATGTCAGCACACAAAGTCACAACTGTGTAGCATCTGAACCACACACAGGTGCCAAAAATGTACAAGCAGGATACATGATTGCCAAGAACTGACACAGGCAATGAAGCACCAACAGCAAGCACGATGACTTTCTGTACTGCGAATCATCACACACAAGTCAGAACTGGCAATGAAACATCAGGGTTGAACATGTACACCCCTCCCGCACACACCCGCCCATACCTGAGTCAATGTGACTGATACCGATCAAGAAGTGACACCTCTTATTCAGGGTTACAATAACTGTGCTTGAAAACTAGCTTCATTAACACGACATCGCCTTGTAGGGCTGCCAAAACATATTGGTCACAAACAAACATCAACAGATTGTTGTGAATAGCCACACAGGCACTGCCCAGTGTGAGTATGCACAAGCAAACTGGTGTATCCCTGTCCAGTGGACAAATGTATCACACATGTGAAAAATACTACCTAGGCCAGGGAACAATGCCACAGAGGCAGAGCCATGCTGAACCCACAGTGAATGTGCACAGTGTTGGATGACACACATGAGTAGGATGGCAGGCTGTGTCAGGGGACTGTAGTAGGCACACTGCCCCATGGTCCTGGAATGAGCTGACTGTAACAGGAGCAACCGTCCCGGCACTATGAATATATCCCACTCATGCACATCATGTCTGAGGCCACAACATTGGTAATGCATGCTGCAAATCGGTTCATTTGAACCCTCACACTCCTATGTTGAGACTCAGCATCAGTGCCAACAATTATGCACCCCCAAATGACTGAACAGGACAGGGCACAGGCAGATCACCCCCACACATGATGCTGAAAGCAGTGTGCACCTTGATAAACTGGCAGCCTAGATGACCATGTGCAATAGTGATAACATACAGACCAGGTAACACATGTCAAGGAGGGGAAGGGAGGAAGAACAGCACAGGTTGACTTGGGGGAACAGGATATGCACTGCACATATATAGCCTGGCAGTGTATCCAGGCGACTGAGCAGCTACAAAAGCGGGCGACACACAACAAACACACATGTACCTACCCCCTTCCTGCTGCTGTAACTCCTGTATCTGCCTATCCAGGTCAGGGAAGACCACCGCCAGGACACGCTTCGCCTGGTGGGTCAGGCACCGGCGCCCGCCATGCTTGCGAGGAGCCTCGTCCTTCAGCATGACCCGGGCGATCCTCCGGGTCCAGCACCGGATGCCCTGCCATCTCTTCCTCACTTGTGGCAGGCGCCGACTGCGACCCTCCACCGATTGCACGGCCTTGACGGCATCCTTCCAGATCTTCCCCTTGTGGTAGGCGGTTACCTGTGTGGATGACAAAGTGGGACAACATCACTACACCTGCACCATGTCACAGAGACACACATTTGAACATCTTTGATTCGTTGAACAGGGCATAGTATGCTGGCAAGTAATAGCACCTTAGTCATAGGGACTTTTTCCACTGGGGACGCACCAATGCACTACATGGCATAGTAAGTACACAGGTGGCATGAGGGGTGCGAAACAATCCCTGATCATGGCACACACTGTGCATCCCAAGCAACACAAGGCTGATGGACAGCACCGCAAAGCAGTCACATGCCCCAGGCCACTGACGAAACCTCAGCAGAGTACACAGACGCACACAGGCACACATCAATCACCTGCCATTGGCAACAGCGGATGCAAACTTCACTCTGCACATGTGCCACTTGCCAGGGGGGGGTCACAGGTGTGGGGCTAGCTCAGCAAGTCAGACACACAGCACGGCTTATTTCTCACATCAGATGGATTGAGCAGTTGCCTCCTCCATGCAGCTGTGGTGCAACACTCCACATAGACACTCACCCACATGACAAGAAACATTCACACACATCAATGTCCAGGGGGCGTACACATCATTTGGACACTCTCACCACTCTCACCACAGCTCCACTCAACTCTCACACACATCTGTGGGTGCAGTCACCTGTCACACCGGGGTGACCACTGAATCACCGCAGGACAATAGAACAAGAATGCCCAAGAGGATTAGGCTGGCTGAATGTGCCATGCACTATGCAGTGAATGTCACAGTAAGCACAATGCAAATGAGGAGTGCACACATGAACTACATCAAGCCCTGCATGAGAGACATAAGCCATCCACCCCCCCCCCCCTGGGACCCACTCCAACCAACATTGCATGTCTGTCACACCTGGACACAATGCCAGAAGTGACAGACACAAAAAAGGTGCACAGGCAAAGATAGTGGAGTCAGCACTCACCTGCTCCCCTGGTCGACCATACAGCATGGGGTACCGTGGGAGGATCACATCCAGCAGGGCCTCGTTCTCCTCCTGGGTGAAAGGCTGGGCCCTCTCCACAGTCCTTGACATGGTGCCAGAGGGAGACAATACAGCAGCAGTGGTATCGACTGACATGTTGTGCAGGCAAGTGCCCCCCCATGGGTTCTGCCTGCCTTATATCTGCCTTGCTGGCCTATTTCATTTACAGGAGTACAGAGTGATTGGTCAGACTCATTTGCATCCTACGTTTCCTCCAATCCCTTTAAACATACACCAGTGACAACCTTAGCATCTTTCGAATTTGCAGCATCATGTCAAGTCAACAACCACTTTGCAACAGTGTATAATGTGGCCAACTGCTTTTTCCAGACCACATGATGTTAAATTTTGAACTTGAAACTCGGTATCCATGACAATCAGCATGCATTTAGGCCCTAATACTTGTCCCTCATGTGTCCCCATTGTAATTCTTAAATCCCCACACAGGTACAGTGCGTTTCACACGTACCCCCAGGGCACCATCACTACAGTGATACGGGCCGTACACGCGTGAGTACGTGCCGTATCACTCGGACCTACGGTACCCCCAACTATAGTGGTAGGCACATACTCACGTGTGTACGGTCCGTACACGCGTGAATACGTGCCGTATCACTAGGGCCTACGGTACCCCAACTATAGTGATAGGCACGTACTCACGCGTGTACGGGCCGTACACGCGTAAGTACGTGCCGTATCACTAGGGCCTACGGTACCCCCAACTATAGTGCTAGGCACGTACTCACACGTGTACGGGCCGTACACGCGTGAGTACGTGCCGTATCACTCGGACCTACGGTACCCCCAACTATAGTGATAGGCATGTACTCGCGCGTGTACGGGCCGTACACGCGTGAGTACGTGCTGTATCACTCGGACCTACGGTACCCCCAACTATAGTGATAGGCACGTACTCACGCGTGTACTGCCCGTACACGCGTGAGTACGTGCCGTATCACTAGGGCCTACGGTACCCCAACTATAGTGATATGCACATACTCACGCGTGTATGGGCCGTACACGTGTGAGTATGTGCCGTATCACTCGGACCTACGGTACCCCCAACTTTAGTGATAGGCACGTACTCACGCGTGTACGGCCCGTACACGCGTGAGTATGTGCCGTATCACTAGGGCCTACGGTACCCCAACTATAGTAATAGGCACGTACTCACGCGTGTACGGCACGTACTCACGCGTGAGTAAGGCCCGTACACACGCCCTCAGAGCGTGTGTACTGTGTTTCACAGCTTACACTGGTGATAGGAGGCGCACACGAAAGGAATGGAGGTGTGAGACTCGCACAAGGCTGGACATCAAGTCATTGTCAGTGCAGTCCTTCATGTGCAGGGCCTAGGTGTGTCAGGCAGTGATGTGGCACATGTCTCATCATGTTGTGGCACAATAGATGTGTGATGAGCTGTTTACACATGTCATGTGTGATGGGGCACTACGTGGCACACTTCCCCTTCACACTTTGCACATGTGTGCATGTAGGACACACGTGTCAAGCACTGCATCACTGGTATGGCACAGTCACCAACACCCGCAACTGTCCCCTGATGCCAGGAACACTGATAATTACACCTGACATGTGACTACCAGCGTGCCACGATGTGACTATGTCATGTGTGTGACATGTGTTCCCATGAGTTTGCCGTTGGTGTTCCGTCAACTCCATCTGCTGTTGCAGCATCCAACATGTGTCTGTGTGCATATGTGCATGACACACATATACGCACACCATGCCACATGTGGACTCACACGTTACATGTGTCATGATGGTTCGAAGATGACTTCCTGACATGAGGCAATATCTGCGTTGTCTCAATGTCTGTGTCATCCGTTTTTGACATGTACCCCTTCATAGAAATGTGTGTTATCTGTCCTTTTTCAGATGACATGTGACCTGTGCGTCTAGACTCCCGCCAGCTGTCTGTATGAGATAACATCCTTCAAATGCTGATATGTGGATGTCTGTCACTCATGTAATGTGTCTGGCTGGTCACTTACACTGGCCCACAGCTATTTTAATGGCATGTCACGTAAACATTGCCATGCAACTATTGTGGCTGGCTCTTGGTAGGAGTATCACCTGGCTGGCCTACGTGTCCTGGATGTATTGCACAGACCAGGCTCTGTATTAAGCAGATGTGTATTAGCTGTTGAACATGTGCTCACCTCAATGACATTGGTGTGGTAATGTACTCACTCTTCGTTATTCCTTCCAAATCTCTGCAGGGCACCGCCTCTCCCCAGACGAATGCCAGACCTGGATGCCATGCGTGAACATGACTGCATACGCAGACACCGCTTCTCGGAAGAGTTGATAGAGGACTTGACCCGCCGGCTTGAACCACACCTCCAACCACAACACAGGTATCCTACAGCTCTGACCCCCAAGATGAAGGTGATGGCAGCCCTACATTTGTTTGCCACCGGTACGTTTCAATTGACCATAGCTGATGTCGGAGGCATGTCCCAGACAATGTTCAGCCGTGTCCTGCATGATGTTTTAGAAGCCATGTTGGTGCACCTGGATGAATTCATCCATTTTCCCACTCGTGAGCAGTTGACAGGTGTCAAGGGTGAGTTCTATGCCCTGGGAGGGATGCCTTACGTAATTGGGGCCATTGATGGGACACATGTGGCTTTGGTACCACCACAGGCACAGGAGGTAGCCTTTCCGAACCGCAAACATTATCACTCTATCAATGCTCTTGTGGTGTGTCTTGCTAACATGCTGATTTCCCATGTCTGTGCCCGTTTTCCAGGGTCCGCACACGATGCTTACATCATGAGGCGTAGCAGGGTGCCAGAAATGATGCTGCAGCTGCACGCGGAACGAGCATGTCTTGTTGGTGGGTATACTCTGTTAGTCCTGTGTTTCGCGCTATCTTTATATCTTACGCCATCTCCTGACCCACTTCTTCACATGATGTTTCCATGTAGGGGACTCTGGCTATCCCAACATGCCATGGCTGATGACGCCTCTCCGCAACCCCAGAACAGCCGCAGAACACCGGTACAACGACACCCATGGGCAGACGAGGCGCGTGATTGAGAGGACGTTTGGACTCCTGAAGAGCAGATTCCGGTGCCTCCACAAGACCGACGGCGCCCTCCCATATGCCCCGGTGAAGGTCTGCAAAATCTTCATTGTGTGCTGCATGCTGCACAACATGGCAGTGGAGAAGGCCGTGCCACTCATCCTTCATCCGGATGAGCAGGATCATCCACCCGTGGAGGATGAAGGGCTTGGGCACGGGGCAAGTGAGGATGAGGATGAGGACATCCGGAGTCAGCTTATCCGCAACTTCTTCTCATAATGGTGAGTCCCTGTGTCTGAGTGTGCACGCTTTGAGCCTTGTGTGGCATGTGTTGCAATGTGTGTGTCCAGCTGACTGTGTGCTAAGTGACTTGGAGGTGTGTTCTGATGTGTCATTCAAGCGATGATGTCATTCCACACATTTTAGCTGGGACATTACATTTTGTAAGAGCATGGTGACAACATCATTCCTGTAGAGTACATGTACATGTCTGCGGATTACTAGCTCTTCGCTGACTTGTGTGTCTGTCCTCCCCAGGTTCTTGCGGCTGTCGTCTGCTCATGTCATCATTGCCCTCCTGCTATTCCTCATGAGTATTGCAACGTGTGCTGGATCAGAGTTACATGCACAGACATGGTGAAAAGTCATTTTGGGTAAGGAGTGCAGCAAGGCATTTTGTGGGTGGTACGTGTTTGTGATATGTGGGGACTGCTCCTGTGCATGTTGTGTTACCATGCATACATGTCGACTCACCATGGGGCACATGACGTGTTGCATGGCTCCCATGAATTGATAGTCACCCTTCCTGACAGTCATCTGTAATGGTTTGTGGATTCTGATGAAGGCATCAATGTGTGTATGACGTCCCTCAGGAACATACGGGATGCTAATGGTGGACATAGTGTGGGACATCCCCATATGAGGCTCAATGGGGAATTGCAGACTCTCCGTGTGCAGCAAGGGGTGTTAGGCTCAACCCCTTCACTTGTGTGCCAGCTCAGTAGGATTTACCACATCTGTGTGATGAAGGGGGTGTCCAGTGTAGGTCACACATGGTCAGCCAAATGACCTGTGAGTCTGTTCCAATTGATGCATTTCCCTTAGTGTGAGGCTGAGTAATAAAGGAGTCCGTCACACTCCAAGGAGCCTCATCTCTGTCAATGAGGGTCTCTTGCCACTTTGCATGCGGCATATCTGGCATAGTTGTGGAAGATTATGCATAGGAGTCCATGTGTAGTTTACCAACATGCATGCAGTTGCTCATGGATTAGGCTCCCTATTGGGCATGAAGTACATGGTCGTGTATGTTTTTTGGCATGTTGATCCACACAATGGGTCACCAACACCTGCTGAGGGTGTGTCCACTGTGCGCAGGTCGGCCTTCAGTTTCCTGATCCGGTGTCATGCTTCTTTGGTGATTGTGCATGCATTGTCTCTGGGTGTGCCATGTGACACTGGACACTCCTTACTTTACACACGTGCCTGTTGCAGTTGTCCTTCTGACATCCTAGTCTTTGTCTGCAAATTCTGGCATTTGGCAAGGAGATGCCGCCTGCTGCTGCGGCCCCTGCAGCAAGGGCCCACAGAGTATCCAGATTTGGCAACACACACGCCTCCAAGATGTTCCTCACTTCCTCCCTCCACCCATTCATTTGGCTGTCCTCAGCTTTTCTATGCCACTGTTGCCACCCACGCGGTGCCAAAGGCTGGACCATCAGCACATGCAAGGTGCACATTGCACCACCATCCTGTCCTTGCATAACCCACATCACACTACAGTCTGATGTGGCAGCCACACTCCGAGCTATGTCCATCCGCACATCTAACGCCTGCTGTCAGACATACCCTGGGCACACACACGACACCTTTGCATGCTGAGTGTGCAACTCCAACTGCCTTCACTGCGCTGCCCCGCCTTCCAGGCCCTGTCACACCAACCAGGTCACGTCCATAATACTCCACACCGGCTCTGTAGCCCAGCAAGGGCATGGGAGTGGGACTCAAGGCTTCAGCATGTAGTGTGGTGTAATCGTCTGGGACATGGCACAGGTATCATCTCTCAGCATGTCAATCGACAGAGTGTCCAGGACACCCCTCTCCACCATCACATGCGCACAGCACCTCATCATCAGCTCGTATGCCATTGACAGCCAGGTGCTCCTCAGCCTCAACAAAGACACAGACATTGGCAGTTCCATCATTCAAGTATGCATGAGATCCATTGATGAATGGCTGAACACAAGCCACCTGAGGCTGGACTTGTACAGGACTGAGGTGATCATCTGAGGATTGTCCCCTTCCAGGTGGGTCAAGTGCTTGTGTCCCACCCGCAAGAGCCCTGCACAAGCACCCAGTGGCCTCATGTTTGGGTCGCTCACATTTGCCATGCTAGTCCACAGCATCTGTACCTCATGCTGCAACACCCTCTGCATTATACACATGATCCGCAGATAGATCCATTCCAAGAAAAGACAGACCATCCCCCAGGTCCATGACAACATCCATGTCAAATACTGCCCTGCCCTCTATGGAGCAAGTACATCCAAACTCCCGGGAAACTTGTCCACATCTGCACACCTCAGCTTCAACACCCTGCACCCCAGCCACCTCACCGTCCACCATAGATAGCTGCAATGGATCACTGTCTGCTGCAGGATGACCTCCACACTCCCCACCCACACTCAGGAGGCAGTCCACAACCCCGACCCCAAACCAACCTTGTACGTCTGTCATCCTAGATCCCGTTGGGCCATCTCCGTGCATCCAACCTTGCCCTGGCCACCGTTCTTCACATCCACCGTACTCCAGCATACAGGACATTGTTCTCCCACCTGGCCACACATACCTGGGACTCCCTCCCCGGGAACCTCCACATGAGCCATGACCTCTACGCCTTGATGATAATGTCCGCACAGTATAGCAAGCCCCCCCTCAGCAGCGAGAGGCCATCACCGGTGAGTGTTGTGCTCCATGCCTACATTGAATGATACCTTGTGACCCATGTGTGTCCTGTACCAGACTCTGATCCCAGGGTATGGATGGCTGGAGTTAGTTCAACACTCAGGCATAGTTTGACATTTCCACACACATATGTTGTTGAATAATGCAAAATGACAGGAACGTCTCATGACCAAAGTAATATATTTATTTGCGGTGGGGTACGTGTTTTGGTAGATGGAATTAGGTGCTCTACCGGGGGAATAGAATCCAAAGTTCACAGGGGGAGATGGTATCCTTGGCATTGGAAGTCATCAGAGTCCAGGGCACAGTGTTGGTCATCATTGGTCAGACTGTGACCAGCAAGTCCATGTGGCAGAAAATGTCATTGGATGAGGTGCTGCTGTTGCACCAGAGGGCCAGGTGTCAGGCCAGGTGACCTGGGAGATGTGGATGGTCCGCTGACTGTCACGGTCTTTTCCGTGGACTACCCACCTTCCTCCGGGGACCCTCAGATGCAGGCCTTGACGATGTTTGGAACGCTCAGTCAGACGAATCCTCCTCCTCCTCCTCCCTCCCTGTGTCTAGTGCTGGTGTACGCCTGGTGGCACAGGGAGGGTTGCCCATGCTTTGGGCGATCTGACGGAGTGATTGGCTCATGTCCCTGTGCACCGCCAGGAGCTCAGCCAGTCTTGCCTCCATCCGTCCTTGGTGTTGTTGATGACTGGCATGATGCTCGACCTGCAGGTTCTTAATCTCATCGAAGGTCCCCTGCATCTCTGAGAGTCTCGACACGACCTGGTTGATGCCTCTGGTGTCACGCCGGTATGTGTCCAGGATGTTGCGTATGTGTGACATACCAGTGTCCTGAGCTGGCTGGTCAGGTTCGCGCTTCCGCCTGCCTCCACTCCCACCACCCCTGCCCACTTGAGCCTGGCCTGCCCTTGTGGGCACATCGGGTCTACGGGACCCCTGAGGGGTGGCATTTGCAGGGTTTGCCTGCCTCCTCCTCGGTGCCCGGAGAACCTTGTCCCTCCTGGTCAGACTGGCTCTGTTGTTCAGTGTGAGTTGCTCCTGGGTGTGTCCTGGGATGTGGCAGGAATGGGTCTGGTGGTTGGCACAGATGTACCTGACGCAGGTGCTGCAGGGGCTTGGGCACCAGAGGGTCCAGGTTGGTCGGGGTCATCCACGGAGTGGTGAGAGTCGTTGCTGCCGGTGGGATCATCTTCACGCGGAGCCTGGGACTGTGATTCTTCCCCCCCAGTGTTGGGGGGAGATCGACGACGTTGCCCTGTTTGTGAGAGAGAGACAATGTTAATGGTGTTTCATGCGTCATCTATGTTTCATACATATTCAAGTTGACACAGTTCCTCTAGGTAGTTGGATGTGCCTAGCATTCCTCTCAATGTCCACTTGGGGATGGGTATGTTGCGGGGGACAGATTGGGATGTTCTCCTGAGTGTTTGACCTGTAGATTGTTGGCTATGATGCTTAGTTGGCTATGGATTGGTCTTGTTGTGTCACATGTCCATTGTGGGAGTGTGTAAATCCGTTGCCTGCCCCGGGGGTGTGTGCTTGTGTTAGGGGGGGTGTGACCGGGTGTGCTGTTGTGTGTAGTGTGAGTTGTCATTGGGTCTCCCAGGTGATGTGTCTGTCCCCTCATGGTGCATGCTGGCATGACAGTGAGTGTGAGTTCCTGTGCTAGATACCTGTGCTTGTGGAGTTGGTGTTTGAGTGTACAGTGGTTCCAGGAGGGCCTTGTGCTGCATTCAGCAGGGCCAGGTGTCAGCTACCTTGTCAGTACTTTGCCAGTCCCTGTGCATTGTGCATGGGTATGTACCTATGCCATATGGGCTGAGGGCATTGGTGTCTGCGTCTCATTTTCACAATGTGTTGTGTGGGGCCCACCCTCCCAGCCTCCCGGACATCCAGTCTTGTGTTTGTGGTTGTTGTAGCCTTGGACATGGCCGTGCCTTGATTTGTGAAGGGTGCATGGAGACGTTAGTAGCATGAGCGTGGTTTTTGAGTGTGGTTGTGTGCGTTGAGTGCTTTGGGGAAGTTGCGTGCATTTGGTGTATATGTGGGGTGGACCCCATTGCCCCCATGTTACATAAGTTGTTTGTGTACTCACCAGGCTCTGCGACTCCTTCGACTCCGTGTACTCCCACCGTCTCCTCCCAGGGATGGTAGTGTACGGGTGTGCGGGGCGGCCCATCTCCAGTGATGTTACTCTGGGCATATTCTTCGTTCATTTTCCTCTTGACCGCCCTGCGCAGATCGTACCACCTGGCTTGGCATTCATGCCTGGTCCTTCAGATGGGCGCAACAGCATTCACCTTATCGACAATCCTCTGCCACATGGCAGATTTTTCAGCTATGCTGGTCTGTCTGACCAATGTTCCAAACAGCTGTGGCTCGACTCTGATGACTTCGTTGACAAGGAGGTCCAGCTCCGCCGTTGTGAACTTTGGATTCTTGTCTGTGGGCATGGTGTGGGGTGTGTGTGTGGGTGTGGATGGTTGTGGGTGTGTGGGTGTGAATTTGACGGTGTGTGTGTGAATGTGAAGAGGGGGATGTTTGTGAAGGTGTAGTGAAGGTATCAGTAATGTAGAGTTGTTTCTCTGTGGGGTCTGGCAGCAGTGGGTCTGTTGCAAAGGCTCATGGATTGTGTGTGTGGGCCCTTTTTATTGGTCCATTTTTGGGTGTGGCTGTGTTTGAATTTTGGTGGGTGTGTTATAAGAGGTGGTTGTGATTTGGTCCTCTGTTTGCCTGTTTGGATGTGCCAGGTCAGTCATTGAGATGTATTTTGTCATGTAGACGTGTTTTGTGGTGTTGTGCGAGTCGAATTGACCCTCCTTGTGCTGTTTTACAGTGTCCTGGTTCTGTAAGAGTCTTTTTCGCGTAGGTACGGTCCGTACATACGCGATGGTGGGTGAGGGTGCTGGGGTACGGTGTTGGAGTGCGGCGCGTACATGCGGTGGGGGTACGGCACGTACAGGTGCGGGCCTGGGGTACGGCGCGTACATGTGGGGGTTCGGCACGTACATGGGGGGAAGGAGCATACATGGGGGTACGGCACGTACATGGGGGTACAGCACGTACATGGCGGGGTATGGCGCGTACAGTTGCGGGGCTGGGGTACGGTGCGGACAGGGGGGGTAAGGCGCATACATGGGGGTGTACGGCGCGTACATGCGGGGGTACGGCGCGTACATGCGGAGGTACGGCGCGTACATGGGTGGGTACGGCACGTACATGGGGGTGTATGGCACGTACAGTTGCGGGGCTGGGGTACAGTGCGGACAGGGTGGTGTACGGTGCTGACATATTTGGGGGTGGGGGGGCTGTACGGCTCGTACATGGGCATAAGTTTACCCGTGTACATGTGTGCTACTGCGTTGGCTCCGTACGGGCCATTTTACGTGCGATTGTGTATTCGGACGGACGGTCGGGATCGTACTTGCGCGCTCGGACTTGTGTTTTACGATTTGCACGTAAAAATGTCCGGCTCACTCTCGTGCACTTTTCCAGACGATATTCGGAAGTAAAAACTTTCCGACGCACTCTCGTACACTTTTCCCGACGCTATTCGTAGTTATTTTTCACGTACGAATCGTACTTGGCCGTTTGTACGGTACTTGTGCGACTCGTACGTAAAAAAATACGGATACGGATCGTAGGCAAATTATTTTTAACGGATCGGAATCGGCACCTAAGTGTACTTGAAATCTAGTAAATAATGCATTTTTGTGTAATCGGCAATGCCTCTGTGAATAGCCTGTAACTATCCTGCATAGTTATATGTGTCCTGAAATACTATTACATTCTCATCTTCAAGAAGTTTAATGCCCAGCTTAACATAGTCTTATAATCCGCTGCCGAGGGCTATACTGGCTGTTAAAGGCCCTGATGCTGAGTTATAGGCCTGAGCTGCAGGCTATAAGGCTATTGGACTACCCACACACTAAGGGTAGAATGTTCTAAACAAAAAAGGGAGAAACTTGAAGACAAAATTGGAATGTTGGAGCTCCGGGCTTATACCAGCCATTATACCCCTGAAGTTACTCCATTGTCTTCAATGGAGCTCCCCACATTCCAATGTTTTAATGATAATTAGAACATTAGAATGTTGGGAGCTCCATTGAAGACAATGAAGTGCTCCATGCTTTTACGGGCCGGTAAAGGCCCATAAAGCAACATTCCAATGTTGTTTTCAAAGGCCTCTCGGACCCCGAGAGAATTTAACCCCCTCGAATTATGAGAGGCTTTTGTTTTATTTGTTGGAACATTCTGCCCTCTAGTGGCAGAATGTTCTAATAGCCTTATAGCCCTTCGTAGCTGGGCTCTACCGGCTATTAAAGTCCCACTCCCTTGTTAAAGTCCCTCGCCTTCGGCTTGGGCCTTTAACACTGGAGGGGGCCTTTATATAGCCGGTATAGCCCACTACGGCGGGCTATAAGGCTATATTATAGTCAAGCTTTTTATGATATGGAAGGTGGGACAAAATTCTAACAAAACAATATACCCTAATTGGTTCTTCTACCCACGGCTTGCTAGGACTGGTGGCATCTATTATCACTTTTTGCCTTTTATATCCAAGTGTTCATTTATAGGGTGAGACATTTCTAAGACAAGAATGATTTGCATTTTTGAAAAAAAGCAGAGTTTTTACATTGTGTTTTGTATGATATGAAGGACTTGAAGGATCACTGACAGAATTTCGAAGGACAGAATATCGATCCACAACAATATCACAGCAAAAATATCGAAGTCAAGAATATCGACATCCTATCTACATTATGGTAAGTACAAACATTTCGAGAGAAAAAAATATTGTTGTCAAAAATATCGTTGTTAAAATTATCGGTTTTTTTAAGGTTAAAAAAATAATGTAAAATAAAGTAAATAATACATGTAATTAAAATAAACATAGTTACAAATATTTTAAAATGTTTGAAAATTATAAATAATATATATATAATTTATAAATCCATTTAATATATACATATAATATATAATATATATACTTATTAATATGCTTTAATAATTATTTTAATAACATAAAGTATTTAAAAAATATATAAATTATAAATACATCTATACACATAAAGCAATAATATAAATAAAAATTAAATAAATATATGTAACAAATTAAAAATATTAAAATAATTTTTAATCTTTTTAAAATTAATTATATACTACATTAGCTAAAATAATACAAAAAATATTAGATAGTGGAGGGAATAAAATGACTATTGCAACAGTAGGGTAAATGTTGGTTAGCGTAGGGGTTAAAATTACTATTCTCACTCCAATGAATGCAACAGTAGGGAAGGTGTTGGATAGCGTAGGGGCAAAAATTACTATTCCCTCTCCAGAGAGTGCAACGGTAGGGAAAGTGTGGGATAGCGTAGGGGTAAAAATTACTATTCCCACTCCAATGAGTGAACAGTAGGGAAAGTGTGGGATAGCGTAGAGGTAAAAATTACTATCCCCTCTCTAGAGAGTGCACCAGTAGGGAAAGTGTTGGATAGCATAGGAGTAAAAATACTATTCCCACTCCAGTGAGTGCAACAGTAGGGAAAGTGTTGGATAGCGAGGGGGTAAAAATTACTATTCCCACTCCAGAAAGTGCAACAGTAGGGAAAGTGTTGGATAGCGTAAGGGTAAAAATTACTATTCCCACTCCAGAGAGTGCAACAGTAGGGAAAGTGTTGGATAGCGTAGGGTTAAAAATTACTATTCCCACTCCAGTGAGTGCAACATTAGGGAAAGTGTTGGATAGCGTAGGGGTTAAAAATAACATACTTATAATTAAAATATTTTTTTAAAATAAATAATGATTTAATTATTAAATAACAATACATTAATTATCAATGCCAATAAATAGTTAATAAAAAATAATTACCAAATAATAATTAATTAACAATAAATTAATGATAAATGCCAATAAATAATAATTAATAAAAATTAATTGCCAAATAAAAATTAATGAACAACAAATTGATTTTCAATACCAAAAAATAATTATTATTCAAAGGGAATTACCAATTAATAATTAATTAACAATACATTACTTATAAGTACCAATAAATAATAATTAATACAAATTCATGGCAGGAGTTCAGGTAGTCTGCGCAGAGAGCATGTGTTCATTCATGGTATCAGTAGATGGAGGAGTGGACCTAAAATAGATTACAGTAACGAACAGACCCTGCAGTAGCTGTGCAATTAACATCATCTTTCCAATGCAGTTGACAAGATCAACAAATATCTGTGGTAAGGTCAACAACATATATTGGTAGATTGTTAAAAAATCTGATTTGGAAACAGAATAAAGACATCATGTTTACATGGTTGTAAGAGTAGGAGAAACCCAAGATGGAGCCCTCCTCTGCAGAAGGGAGAAATAGCTACAGATACTGAATGTATTTTCAAGCCATAGAGCATGCATCTCTTCTCAGTGGGCCATTTATCTAATGTCCTGGAGCATCTATCGGTCACTGAGGAGAAGTCCTCACACCCAAGGCCCGTATTACAGAAGTGCTTCATGGGTGCAATGGGTGTTTGTGCCCACTTTATGTGTCTCCGGGCAACATTTGGTATTATGGAAGAGGCCGTAGATGCTTGTGCTGCCCCTTCTGTAATACAGATAGCACTGGTGTACATATTGCGCTAGTGCTATCTCAATAGAGCGTTCCCACATTTACATGGAGGCATGGTCCCATTCAAATGAGGGATCTCTTTATCTCTGTGCCTGCACCATATTATGGATGCGGGCACAGTGGTAAAAAAGCAGCCAGGATGCATACTAACAGTGTGCCACAAAAAGGTGTGGCACTGTCAGTGTGCCCCCTGATGGCAGCTCTCTGTAGGGCGTTAAGGGTTTCCTGTGGACCCCGTCAAGACTTCCCCTTGCAGGTGGGTACAGTCACTCACTGCACCCACCTGCAACAGGATCTCTCTCCCCTCTTTAAAGTACAGACGGTTGCTGCCTGCACAGTGAAACACAAAGCGGTTTTGAAGCAGCAGCGCCTTATTTCACTTGAATGCACCGCCCCCCGCGCAGGACACAATATTTGTGGCTAAATTGTGATTGAACAAAGTGGGCAGTTTAGTGCTTTCTAAAATTATAATGAAACAGTTGTTACTGGTTCCCGTTTGCTACTTTGCATCATTTGTGGGTGGACATTGATTGTCAAGGCACTTTGGGAATAATGCCAGGAACACAATTTTACAGAACAGCAATGACATTTAAAAAGAATGCTTGGTAAAGTTTAACTACTGAAACTAGCCTGACTATTTGAGGTTGGCTATTCAGATTACTAAGAACTGAGATCAGGGTTTACCACTCTCATAAAACAAAATATATGCATGGATATTGTAATTAGTAACGGAAAGTGAAGACGTAATTTAAATATGAATCTGTCCTTTGCCTTTACTGAAAAGACCTCAGTATGTTCTTATTTTGCATTGTCTTCGGGTTGAGAACATGTTATTGTCTCTTCTCAAATGAATACTTACACTCAAGTGCATTTTGAAAAGGGCAACATTATCATAATTGCAAATGGGACAAGACCAGACCTTTTCAGGCAAACTTTATCCAGCATTTTGAACTTTACAAAAATGAGAAAATTAGTCAACAGATTTAAATTAGCTAAAGCTGCTAGGATGAATGAAAGTTTTAATTAAATGTTGTAGTTTTACACATTTACACTTGGGGGCTTATTCACAAGCCCCTTGCGCTGCTGGTTTGTCACTTTTTATGACGCTCCTGCGACGCAGAGTACAGACCCATATCTACAAGGCCAATGCCAAGCCACTTGGCGTGGGTTTCCATGGCCTCGAAGGTATGATGTAAGGCAACACAGCGCAGGTTGCTGCGTTGCCTTACACTGCAGTAGGGGGTCGTTGCAGTGGGTTTTCCCACATATAACTCATGGGTTTTGACACATTCTCAGATTTACAAGGATCTGTAAACCTGAGAATGCGCCAAAACTGTATTGCTCCCCGAGGGGAGGCGTAACTAGTAGAAATATCTTTCTTTATCCTCATTTTTTCCTCTTTCTAAGTGTGCTGCATTCTGTAGCACAAGTAGAAAGAGTAAAAATCCTCAAAGGATTGGTTTTGTGCAGGAAAGTGTCCCTTCCACCACAAAACAATTCTGCCAACAACGCAGGCACCCTAACACTAGGGTGCAAGGTTGCCTGCGTTGGCCCTAGGCACCAAATTGTGCACCAGCAGAAAGGACAGGAAAGTACTGTATCTTGTAATTATAGTACATTCCTGCCCTTTCGAATTGGTGCAGGGCATTGCAGCAAAAAACCTTGCGGCGTTGCCATATGTCAATTCATTGTACATGGGACCATCAATGAATTGGCGTATGGCAGCGCCTCAAGTCTTTTTGCTGCACGGCCCAACGCCAATTTGAAAGGGCAGGAATACACCATATTTACTAGATATGGTGCATTCCTGTCCTTTCTGTCTTCGCCAGTGCACAATTTGGTGCCTAGCGCTAATGCA
Source organism: Triturus cristatus (assembly GCF_964204655.1). Lineage (NCBI taxonomy): Eukaryota > Metazoa > Chordata > Amphibia > Caudata > Salamandridae > Triturus > Triturus cristatus. The sequence continues at coordinate 1,584,867,109 of NC_140590.1, forward strand.
GGCACCCTTGCACCACGATGCAAGGGTGTCTGCATTGTTGGCAGGATTGTTTTTGTGCATGAAGCATTACCTTCCTGCACAAAAACAACCCATGGAGGCTTTTTCCTCTTTGTATGTGCTGTCTCTGAGCTGTCTGCGGATAGCAGTGCAATAATCATCCAGTTTGGAAGTATCCCAGAGTTTTAGTACCCAGAGCCACTTAGGGCAGGATATTTCTTAAAATCTCTACCACAATATTCCAACAGGCGACCCCTTGTTTTTCACCTCATTTTACTGCATCGTTCCCCCATCCTCGGCATGGAATGCAAAGGTGTTTGTCTGTAACATAATTTCCTCCAACTGGTCGTGATTCCAGGCCCACTGGAATGTGGTGCTTGGATCTATAATTTTTAGCCTCAAATCTCAAACTCCTTCACATTTTCGCAGTGATTAAAATTTTAACTTTTTATGTATATTTACTTTATTAATCTGTAAATATTACTTAATTTTAAAATCAGTCACAGACCCCTTGTGTATGCATTGGGGCCCCCAAGGAGTCTGTGGAGCCCAGTTTGAGAACTGCTCCCTTAACAGACACCAGCAAGGGCTAAATCTTGTGCCACGACCCATTTGAGTGGAAAAATTAAGACCTTCAATATTATGTTCCAGATTCTCCCACTGTTTTGCACACTATGGGGTCGATTCCGATTTTGGCTGGAAAATGTTTTTCCCGACACGGACCTGTCATATTTTCCTACAAAACTGTACACACGTCTTCCAAATGAGCTGAGTACGATGCGATGCTTGAAATTTGCAACCGTCTCGGCCGGAATTTTTTTTTTACGGCCGATTCGGCAGGAAAGGAGCCTGACGCGATAGACACGTACACGCAAGATTCGAGATAGCCAAGCGTCAACCCAATGCAACAGACATGTACGCGAACGACTCCATGTAGCCGAGCATTAACACGACACGACAGACTCAGACGCAAACGATGCCACATACTCCAGCATTAACACAACCCAATAGACACGCACGCAAACAATTCTACACAGCCAAGCACATACACGACGCAACAGACTCGTCCCCGTTGATCGTGTTCTGGCGTGAATCGGAGCTCAAATACGCCTCGTCTGAATGCTGTGATGTGCTGGAAGCGGCGCCCTGTACGACACGTAGAAAAAACGCATCGTACTTGCGTGTCCGTAAACTGGTTGGGAGAAGCCTCCGTAGAACTTGATTTCCGTGTTTCCTGAGCCTGTTCGATCGTGAAATAGAGCACGAATCGTAGTGGACGATTCTGTCAGAAATTTGCCTTTAATACGCATTGTACTTGCTCGTTTGTAGAAAAAAGCTCTGGATACGAGTCGGTCGTAAGTTAAGCCTACGAATAACATTGGAAAGGCATTTTTTACCGACATCGGAATCGGGCCCTAAGTGTTACGGAGGTGGAAAACAAAAGGGCATCCTGATTGTAAAGTCCCTGCTCGATTCCAATAATCAGGATCTGTGAAAGGTTATGATTGCTTGGATAGTATGGTGAATTTTCCAACATTATAAATTTAGGGTTAGCGGGTAGAACCAGGTACTTTAGGTTTGCTCAGAGCACAGAAATAGATGAATTCCTTCAAACTAGGAAGACTATGGGTATTCACATACTTCATCCAGATAAGGTCCTATTGGGCTGCTCTTGGCCATATGCCAACATTAGGAAAAAACAATGACACTGCACGAGGGCAGTCACCACCGCAGCTCCCCTCCTCCTGTTTCTGATGTGGGAGATGAGGGATGAATATAAGGGAACAGATGTTGGTATGACCTAAAAACAGGCCCACTGTGCAATATTGCATATTTTGTTGACAAACCAGCACTTCAACAGTATCAAAATATGACACCTATATCCCTGCATAGAAGATTCAGTGCTATGGCTTTCTTCCACTCTCCTCACTGCAGCACAAGCCACAACAAACAATCAGGCCCTACATCTATTGAAAAATAATAACAACATATTAGGATAATTAATTAAAAGTAAACACACTATTAAAAAAAATCTTCTTAGTCACAGATAAACAGCAGTCTTTCAATTGCTGCTTAAACTTCTGGACAAGAGAAAAAGAGGTAGGGCAATAGAGAGGAAAGGTAGATGAGGGAAGAGATCATTGTGGATGAGAAGTGTGAAGAATACCAATGTTCTCCATTCTTTTATGCTTCTCATATACATTGTCATCTATAAAAGTGTCCCACATGTTATAACAGTTTGGCAGACTATAATCAGTTCTGAAGGTCACATTTAATTTTGTCATAATGATTCTTTGCTATAGTTTTCTGATACAAGGAGAAAAAAAGTAGTCTGATGCTGTAATATACATATATGTATGCATGTAATTATCCATATGTCTCTGGGTAGAGAAATTCACAGTCTAATCGTCTGAGCGTACATAAAAACTTATTGTAAAAGGAAACAAAATGTTAAACAGCTAATACAGGGTGGCAATGGAAGGGGGAGCTTTAATAAAGGTCTCTACTTAACATGAACTAATGAGTCTTCACAAATGAGATACCCTCAAGAAATACCCATTGTCTTAAGACTGAGTAGACATGTCATAATATATGTAAGAAGAAGGTGATATAACTAACCCTGGGCGTAGTGGGGCTCCGCGCATGCGCATTTGTGAGGAAGAAGTTGCCGCTGAAGGAGGAAGAGGGAGTCCCGGGACGCCGCACCTCAGATAAGAAATGTTCTTACTTTTAAATACTTTAAGTTATTTTAAAATGAGAGCAGGCGGGAGGCGGGTGGCGGGCAACTCTGCTCTGCCGTGGCGTGTGCGTAGCGCTGCCTGCTACGCCTACTTCGTGGACAACGAAGCAGGCAGCACTACGCACACTCCGCGGGCGGAGCGGAGCACTACGCCCACCCTTAGATATAACCTCAATATGAAGAGGTGGTCATTGACACAATAAAAATATCAAAATGTAAGAAGAAAAATATAAAACTATTAAATAATGCAATGCTTGTGAGTTTCGAACAATCTACTTTAATTCTGCTTCAGTGGAGGCAGGTGAAATTCCTGGCTTTATGGGAGGTGAACTCAAAAATAAATACATTCAGCTGGGCCAAAAACACAGAAATGGACCCAGCCTCACTGCATAAAATATCAAACCAGTGAGTCATTTTCGATGCAAACCTTACATTTGCATCTTTCACTTTGACTAGCTGGTGAAGCTGACTAGAGGCCTGTTGTTGGTACATCTTAGATACTGCATTGCTGTGTACACTCCTACAAAAACCCTCCCATATTCCACCCAAAAACATGTGACAGTCAGAATCAGGTTGGCACAATGTTCTTGGAAGTTGTTTATCTCTATGAACATTTTTATATGTGACAATACTGTTTATATACCTTAAGTTATATGGACCAAATTGGTCAGTCATTCTGTTTACATCCAAGTAGTGCCTTCCCAGGCTAAATTATTTTGAAAAGATAAAGCATGATAGAAAAGAACAGGTTAGAATGTTGAAGTGATCTAATATCATGAGTGTATCATGTAATATCATACCTGATTTGTGTGATGAGGTCTCACTGGCCAGTATTTATATCTAATTACAGGTAAGGAGTAAGCACATTTAACAAATGAATTGGCATTGTGAATAGCACTCTTATTTGCCATGAAAGGTAAAACCATAACATAGTGAAATATATACAGAGATAGTATATTTTAGTACTGAAAGCACATCCGATCTTTTTGTCTCGTTTCCTCTAGCTTTTGTCCTTCCAATAGAGACATTATAAAGTATGTACAAGGAATAAGGCATATAGATGTTACATTGTAAATCTAATCACAATGTGGTAACAAAAAAAAATGCATGTTCTATGTTTGTTTTGAACTAAATAAACATTTAGAAATGATGCGTATGATGGACACCATTCAAGGAAGCTAAATCATTTTTAGAAAAAAGCACGATATACCTCTATCCGTGTGATACTTTTTCTTAAATTATTTTTAGAGTTGGATTTTTTTAACTTCTGCTTTCATGATGTTAATGAAATTCCACCACAACATATGAACATATGGAATGCACAAAAGGGAGGAATACATTTCTAATGTACACTAGCATCATTGTAGAAGTTGTTGTTGATCTGTAATTTTGTTTTGTTTAGAAGTTTGATAAATAATGTAGTATAGTTTATTACTCTTCTGTCAAGTGAAAGGACTGAGCCTGCCTTATAACGTCATAGTCCATGTTTTTCAGGCGGAATCTACTGGGCCGGTGCTGCTTTGAGGCTTCTCTGAGGCGAATAGTGCACGTCACTATCAAATAACTGGTGTGGTTTAGACGGCCTTATTCTAGGACAAAAGACCTATTCTTCAAGCAAAACTCACCTTTTCCATGCCACTCTGATACTGATTTGAGACGATCGGTGTATGCTGTTGTCAGGTGGCTGGAACGCTTGAGGCAACCTCATTCTTTGTCAGGAGGTGGCGGAATACTACAACATTGATGAATTGAATTTACTAGTCTTGGCTTTTGCTGCTCTTCTGTCAGATAAGAGGCCTGAAACTACCTTATAACACACTGGTTCGTGTTTTTCGAGCAGAATTTACTGGACCTGTGCTGCTTTGAGGCTGCTCTGAGGCGATTAGTGTGCGTCAATATCAAACAACCGGTGCGGCTGAGACAGCCTCATTCTTGCATAAAAGGACTCAGTTAAGAGAACTACTTGCCTGCTAAGCAATTAATTACCTGTTAGAAGACCTTATACAGCAACGGCCTGGAATGCCTTCTGGAAAAGCGACTGGTAAATCTGCAAAACACCCCTCTTATTCTGAAATCCTGAGCCAGAGCTTCTCCGCCTCAGAAACTTGGAATTCTACCTCCTCAGCTCAAAAGTCATCTAACCTTATGATGCCATCTGAATCAGACTCTACTATGGAGCGGATACTCCAAGAAATTACTGCTGTAGGACGACGCCTGGAGGGAATGAAGACTTCTATCTTTGCTCTTGTGACTGAGACTAAATCCATACACGCTGACATTGTTGGATTGCAAAGTCGGCTTGATTTTCTCACTGAACGGGTAGTTGCAGTTGAGAATCGCTTCAATAATATACCAGATCGAGACCAAGAACTTCTCTTTTTTAGAAGCAAAGTGTTAGATTTGGGAGATAGAAATCGTCGGGACAATGTGCACTTCTTTGGATTTCCGGAAGGAGTAGAAGGATCAGAGGCTAAATCCTTTCTTAGGACAGTTCTCACAAAGAGTTCAGGTCTCACCTTCGATCCACCATTAGAAATGCATAGAGCACACCGCATTGGTCCTCTTTGGGGAGGGAAAAATGTACAACCACGTACACTTATTGTTTGTTTTCTGCAACACGAACAAGCTCACCAGTTAATCACTGCCACCCGTACACATGGTCCATATATATTTGAGGGTCATGGGATTCGAGTGGCAGCGGACTTTTGAAGAGAAACAAATGAACGTTGCAAAAACTTTCTCTCTTTTTGACCTCGCTTGATTCAACTAGACATCAAAAATGGCCTTTTTGAACCAGCGCGTCTATGGATTTCTAAGGATGGCATATCCAAAGACTTTTTTAATCCAGAAGATCTCTGACATTTCTTAGACAACATTACTACTCAAAATATGAAATACGCTGAATCTATATCTGAGCTCCAATCTCCACTTACCTCACTAACCTCCAAGAAGACTTCTAATGAAATTCGGCGTAACCTAGGCCGTTTCCAAAGTAGGGAAAGAGATCCAGTTAGACATGTGCACTCTCTTGGTGATCGAGATCAGGCCCTTCAAGCAGTAGCTGCACTTATACAAGAAAGAGATAGGGACAAATCACGCTCTCTCCTTAAGTCTCCTCCATCACCTGAGGAAGCTATTCCCTGAACTTTGATGAGCAGGCTAGTGCACTATTCATTAAATAGCCACGTCTTTAGGGCTTTGATCAGGAGTACACCTTCCTCTCTCCTACCCATGGTACCCAACCCAGGATAGATTATTTTCTTATTTCACATTCAGTAGTTGCAAACACTACTGAATTCCACATCTTGAAAGCTGCAATATCAGACCTCGCTCCTATTCTTCTTACACATTAAATCGGTTTAACCTCTCCAGACCATAAACTATGGCCTATGAATATTCAAAGATACCGTCCACCCAAAGGTAAAACCCTACTTCGTTCACATCTCTATGATTATTTAGCTGTTAATAATCATCAGTTACCTCCTGCAGAACTGTCTGGGCAGCTGCCAAAGCAACTATTCGTGGTCAATTAATGAGAGATGCTGCTGAGGCCAACAAGTCTGCGTCCTTACGTCCTACCGAATTGGAGACTCAAATGACTTCCTTCACACATCTATACTCGTCTCATCCCACAAAACCCAACCGTCGCAAACTTGAACTTGCTAAATTGCCACTTAACAACTTATACACTTCTAAAGCTGAGTACCCTCTTCAACGCCTGAAGGGTAGACATTATGAACAAGGGGAGAAAGCAAGCAGATTACTTGCAGCACAGCTGAGACAACGTGAGGCAGCTATGGCCATTCCTACATTACTAACAGAAACAGGTGAGATCCTTCTGAAACCATAACAAATTGTACACTTTTGCACCCTTTTATAAAAAACTTTACACCCCTGAAACTTCAGTAATTGAGGACCAATTAGTTACCTATCTTGCTGACATTCACCTCCCTTGCCTCACGGATGAGGGTTGAGTCTTCCTTGCTGGTTATATTAGCAAAGAGGAAATTGCTACAGTCATCGCCAAATTGCCTTATCATAAATCTCCAGGAGAAGATGGTTTTCCTGCAGAGTTTTATGAATGGACTGGAACGGAAACAGTTGATACTTTATTTTCTGCCTTCCATGAGGCAGTTCAAACAGATTCACTCGGTCCTATTTCTAACAGAGCGTTGATTGTGGTTATCCCCAACCTGGCAAAGATCCGCTTGCTTGTAGTAGTTATCGACCCATTTCACTAATAAATGGGGACGTCAAAATTCTGGCAATTCTCCTATTGGCACACCTTCATAAAGTTATTCCATCTCTCATACATCATTCACAGGTTGGTTTAGTTCCAGGTTGTTCCTCTAGGAATAACCTTCAAACTTTAGCTCACACTTTATGGACCGCAAATAAGTTGATGGAAGATGTTGTAGCCCTCTCACTGGATGCAGAAAAAGCATTCAACCATATTGACTGAAGATATCTTTTTGCAGCTATGAAACGCTTTGGCCTAGACGATCAGTTTATTTCTAAAGTTCGTCTCTTAAATGACAATCTGATAGCTCAGATCAATTGTGGTGGATTTCTTTCAGACCCTTTTCCAATCTGAAGGAGCACCCGCAAACGTTGCCCTCTTTCCCCGCCTCTTATTTTTACTAGCGATAGAGCCTCTCGCCTCACTTATTCGACATTCACCACAAATTCAAGGTATACCCATAGCAGGAGGTGACTCTAAACTATACTTATATGCTGATGACATTCTCCTCATGTTAAAAGATCTTCCTCACTCTTTACCAGCTTTCCTTGAATTAATTGATGACTTTGCAATCCTCTCTGGTTACAAAGTAAACTGGGATAAAAGCGAGGCTCTTCCGCTTTCTTCTGGTACCACAAAAGCATCAATTGATGGACACCCCTTCTGCTGGAAATCATCCCAATTAAAATATTTGGGAATTCTGGTGAATAGAAGTTTGGCAAGTATGATCTCAGATAACCTCTCACCCCTTATAACACAAATGGAAACTGATTTTGCTAAATGGTCTCTCTTGGGTTTTTCCACGTGGGGAAGGGTACAAGCTGTTAGGACGGTCACCTTACCTTGCTTTACTTATGTACTTGGAATGCTTCAGATTGTAGTTCCTTTATCTACATTATGTTGGGTAGACGCCCGTATTCTGTCTTTTGTTTGGGGGTCTACATGCCCTCGTTTAGCTGCTACCAAATCATTTGCTCGCCGCTCCTATGGGGGTTTGGGATTACCATCTTTAGAACATTACTCTTTAGCCTTGCACCTTTCACAATTAGTTTATTTACTTCCAGGTATGACTGATCCTCCACCGTGGGTCAAAACAGAACATTCTCTACTTAATCGAAACAATGGCCTTGATTTTATTGATGGAACTCGAAATCCATGTTCTTCCCCCCCACAACCAGTGATTCAGGCCACATATCAAGCATTGCAACGACCACAAGGCCTTTTACGAGTTGCTCACCGTTTACACTATAAAGCTCCACTTTGGAGTAATGAGAGTATTCAAATAAATGGTCAAGCGCTCCAATGGTCAAAATGGAAATTAAGAGGCATTCAGACACTCAATCAGGTCATAGCAAATGAAGAGCTAAAATCCTTTTATTCGCTTTGTGAAGAGTTTGGTCTCCCATTACACCAGACTGCACCTCACTTACAGCTACAGCACTGGCTGAGAAGATGTCTAGGCTCTCCTTCATAGGCATTAAATTCCTCACCAATATTAGATTATCTTCTTATTTGGGGATGAAATAAAGGAGTGATGTCAGGTCTATCTGGTGTTTTAACTCATCACTTATATTCACAACCACTTCTTAATGCTCTTCAAGAGAAATGGCAAGAGCGCTTACCAATTACTATTGAAGAATATGTCTTGTCTGATATGTTAGTAGGCCTTGATAAAGGTACTCGAGAAGCTCGTTTGAAATTCTGCCTTTTTAAAACGTTACACGATTGGTACTGGACACCTCTGAAATTAAAAAAAGCAGGATTACTGCCACACTCTAAATGTTGGCGATGCCCTGGAGTTAATTGTGACCATCCCCATATACTTTCCATGCAGTGTTTTGGGATTTATGTAGGGGACACTCTACAGGGAATAATCCCTTCCCTTTGTACTTCTCTCACTCCTTCCATCATTTTATTGCATGATCTTAGGAGTCTTTCTGCCATTACACGTCTGCAACGTCGTCTTCTGCACACTGCACTTTCTACAGCTAAAATCTGTATCGTAAGACATTTGCAATCAGCTAGTCCTCCCTCGCAGGAAGAATGGATGGTAGCAATGATTCAAACGGCATCCAATGAACGTATTATATATATAGATTACAGGAAAAAGAGGGAATTTTCCACAAGTTTGGGCTCCTTTTCTTCGAGATCCCTGAATATTTTCTCTTTCCCTCATATCTTTTTTTCATCCTTTATCTTCCTATTCTTCTCTTTCTCTTGCCTTTGATCTTTTTCTACCCTGGCAAGTCTACACTTATTCCTTTTTCCACATTCTTTTATTTATCTATATAATTATATTTATTTATTTATTTAGCTATCTGTGACTCTTCAATAATCCTCCTCATCTCTTTAATACTCAACTCATTATGCATTTTGTACTCCATGGATTCATTTTTATTTTCCTTTTTCCTTTTCTTTTTCTTTGTAATTCTTTTTATCATATTCTTAATTATATCCATGTTCCCTTTTTATCTAAATTTCCTCCACTGTTATTTATATATTGAGATTTATGAACTTATAAATATATCATATAATATATCCCTCTCATTTGTTATTCATCTTATGTCTTCTATGAGACCCTTTTTGTAATTTTCTTTCCCTTTAAAATTGAATGATATACTTATTGATGATAATCTTTGTGAGCTTACAATGTTATATGGTAGTTTCTATGTATTCATATTCTTATGTATTTTAAAGTTACTAAACAAAAAAAAAAGTAGTATAGTTATACCACATTTTGCGCGAGACACCATTTTATTAAAACAAACGCAGATTCTGGTGTTCTTCTCATCTTGCTCCTACTCATTTCCCCCTCCCAATCAATGACCTACTGCAAGCCTCTCCTCTCAGTTTCCACGGAGCACCGAGTGCTATGACGTAGATGCCAACTGTATTGCAAAGGGTGTATTTTGAATAAAACTTCCCACCGAGTTCTTGATGTATCATTTTGAAAGACTTTTGCTGGAAATTCCAATGTAGGCATGCAGAAGAACATAACTGTATACATATTTGATTGATGAATGTTTCATATTGTATTCTACATTTCCGGGGTACAGTTGCTGAGGAAGCAAACTGAAGATTTCTTTTAACTTAAGAAATGAGTTAGTGTTACCCGATTTAACTTTTATGAATTGCTTTTGATTTGTCCAGTGTGAACTAATCATGATTATGTGATGCTGAATTTGCAGTTTTGCTAATTGTAATATATACAATGTGTATAAAAACCAAGTAGTTTTGAAGGTTCAGTGGCAACTTCTCCATTTCCTCCTGAGACTCTGCTCAACGTCAAGCTCAAGTTCGCATCATAAATACAGAGGGGTGAAGATTTACCTGTAACTAATGAAGATGAAATGCAATAGCAAACGAAGACATTGATGTAAGCGAAAGTTCTGAATATGAACCATAAACTCTTGAAGCCCATTTTCAGAGTGATCACAGTGAAGAGCTGTTACAGTGCAAAACATTGAGGCATGAGTGGCAGCAGGAAGTTGTGATCAGAAAAGTAACACGCTACAGTCGAAAAGTAAAGTTACAAATACCCCTTTTGGAAGAAAGAAGTTCACACTAAATGGAGCAAACTAAGAAAAGACAGATCAAAGTGCATATTCATATTCAAGTCAGGATTAAGCTCAAGTCAAAGTCTTGTGGAAGACAAAGAAATAAAGACTATAGTTGAAAGAGAAAAGACTGAAGATATTCCAAGGAAAAGAATTAACAAACAAAAGCACTGTGAACTAGAAATAGATTCAAAGACACAATTGAATTCTGAAACTAGTTGGATTGAATCACCAGTTTCTAAAAGATCAACCAGGAGGAGAGTTCCAAATCAAAATTATGCCTTACCTGAATTGGTTTATTTAGCCACAATATCAGAAGAAAAAGAGCAGGTGAATTTGAGGAGGATTATTCTTTAATGAAAAAGTGCAAATTCAAGTTTGAGAGTGACTCAAGACTGAGACTTAGAAGAAAGACCTTGAAAATAAAACAGAGACATTTTCGAATAAAATGTTAACCCAGATCCGATAAAAAGACAATGAGAAAACTTTTTCTAACCAATTTTTTGACAAATTGTTTCAAACACAACATGTGCACTTTGAAAAGAACTTAGAAGATTAACTCTTATGGTATTTTTAAAATGTGTTTTGATTATTGTTTTGATGAAATTAGCAGAAAGAAAAATATTGTTTTAAAGAAATTATTTTGGATTATTATTGACTTTTATTTTTTACCACTATAAGGATTTTCCGTTTGTCGCAAAAGAAGATGGGAACAGCAGATGCTGTAAATTTATAGGGATGACACTGTTGTTTATGACACTATTAGTGTTAGTTGGACTGTTGGTGTGCTTACTGATTCCTATGGGATGTTTCAGATCATATTAATACAATGTTGGAGAAGTAACTGATCATGATGCATCTAAACAGTCTATACCAGAACATGGAGAGCACTTAGGGGCTCATTACGATGCCGGACGGAAGCCCATCCGTGCTGGTGGTGGTGGCCGAAAACGTCCATTTTCCTGCTCCAGGTGCGGTCATTGTGACCACCAAATTACAATGGTCCAACAGAGGCCATTTTCTGTCCGCTGCGGTCTGTCAGGCTCCACATGCTTTTTTGCATACGCAAGGGTGGCGGAGAGAGCCAACAGAGCAAGACCGGTGAGCGGAAACACGTTCCGTCCGCCAACCAGATTATGATGTTGCAAACAGCCCTTCCCACCGCCGCGTAAATACCACCACGTCACGGATGGTGGAAACACAACAACGGAGAGGAAAAGTCGAGACAGTACCCATCAGAACCACGGGACCCGCCATGGATCCTGCGCACCAGGCCTTTCCGCAGCTCTACCTGATGCACCTCCGGCAGACATGACGCCGCCGCATTTAACAGCAGAGGTACGTACCAATCATCTCCACGCATACAACCCCTGAACAACTACAACTCCCAGCAAGCGTTGCGGCACCACGATGAATGTGGCAACCTACCAAATGAAAAGTGCGAGGCCCACACAATCCCCATGAGTGACCCTCAGTGCCCCTAAGGGCAAATGGGGCCAATGCCGAGCCCCACAGTTGCCGAGCGCGCACACCACAATATAAAAAAAATTACACTGCCGAAGGCTCCCATTGGCTGATGGCTCATTTGCATGGCGTGTACCACACCGCTGTGGCATGGAAGCTGCAACCGCAATCATGCAACATTCAATTGGGGCCAATGCGTGTCATCGCTGCGGATGCCAGCTAACGCGCATGCAAACACATTCTGCATTAGCATTGTCGCCACACATCACAACTCACCTAATGTTATTGTTGCACCCCATGTGTAATGTTGTGGGGCACGGGGCACCCATGTATATAAAGTAACCACACAGGCACTGTACATGTATAGGAGAACTGGCCCAGGGTATGTGCGTCCGGCCCCGTTTGTTGTCAGGGTCACATGTCCAGTGACACCTGTGCCGGGTGGCTGTGGGGTGGGGGGTAAGCCTGCCCTCTGGGAGTGGCTGGTACATCAGACCAACTAGAACAGTGACCAGCTGCTCACTACACTGTGAAGGTATGAGGGGGTGTGACCTGTGAGTCAAGTCTTCACACACATGGTATGTCTAAGGAAAGGAGAGTGAAATTACATACATAGTAATGCTTCGTGTCCATCATGGACTGAAATGAGGGAAGGAGTCAAAAAGGACAAAGGTCACTCGCACTGTACCAATGTTGTGTAATGAAACAGTCAACCTGTGAACATCGCTTTAATATCCCTTGACATCTGACTGGCGTCTCTTGGCCAGGGGTTATCTTGTGAAGGGCCAGTGACGTAGGCAGACAATCAGAGGCATCCATTTTCTGCAAATCAGACATACTTGTAATCCCTAGCACTCCTAACACATGTACTGGTGTGGCGTGCAGTGTGCCTAGCTGCCATTGACTGTAAATGTTCCCACACATGTCATAGGAGTGCACATGTGGAACAAACAAGCATAGCTCTGACCGACATCAACGGCCATTGACAGCCATGTCGACATGCATACACAATCCATGTGCATTTCTGCCTCATTCAGGTGAACATTGCAATGTATGCGACGCTAAATCCCCACACCCTCAAGCAGGACTGACCCCATGATGTCCACATGTGTCTGTCTCCCGTGCCGTACATCTATGTTGCATTGTCCAGATGACACTCACTGCCCTCATCCCGTAATGTTGTTGTGAATAGGGGGACTAAACCGTGCGGCCATGCAGTGACAGCAGCTACACGCAACTCAGCACTGATGCTGGCAAACACAAGTGATGTGCCATCTAACCACAGGGCAGCTCATCCTTGATGTAGCAGTGTACTATATGCCATACACATCGACCTCATTGTATGTTGCAGTGTCAGTATGGCGAGTAAGCAAAGAAAAAAAACAACGTCTGAATGCAGGTCACATGTGCATTTCACTTGACCATGAGTCCTCCCTATGTTGTGGTTGTGTGAGGGTCTGGGTAAGCTGTTCACCACATCTCATCTATAACTCAGCTCATGCTCGTGTACCCTGACATATGTAGGAGGAGACCACCCATCCTTCGACCTGTCCCCGACCAGGCGACGATGGAGGACATCGAAAACATCCAGAAATTCTGATTTGATCGTGGCACACTTCGGAACCTATGTGCCCAGGTGGAGCCCCACGTGAAGCCCAAAAGAATACATCCGTCTGCATTGTCTGCTACAGTGAAAGTTATGGCTGCACTGTATTTTTCCGCTACTGGTTCTTTCCAGTACACTGTGGCCAGCACCGTTGGGATGTCACAGCCCAGGGAAACAACCTTTACAACGCAGTCATTACATCGCACTACCTTTACATAGCAGTCATTACATCGCAACATCCTTTACATCGCATGTCATTACAACTCAGCCATTACATCGCATGTCACTAAAACGCAGGCATTACATTGCAAGTCATTACAATGCATTCCATTACAACGCATAGTACCCTTACACTATCCAACACTTACCCTACTTTTGCACTCACTGGAGTTAGAATAGTAATTTTTACCCCTACACTATCCAACACTTACCCTACTGTTGCACTCACTGGAGTTAGAATAGTAATTATTACCCCTATACTATCCATCACTTACCTTAAATGCGATGTTATGGTATGCATTGTAATGGTATGCGTTGTAAAGGTATAATGCGATGTAATGGAATGCATTGTAAAAGTAGTTTCTAAAAATGCGATGTAATGGCATGCGATGTAAAAGAATGCGTTGTATAGGATGTTACGATGTAATGACTGCGTTGTATAAAATGTATGCGTTGTAACATCATACATTCCACAGCCCATGATCAGCATGGTGGTGCCTGACGTCCTGTCAGCATTGCTGCCTTACAAGGACAGACATGTCCTCTTCCTGAGGAGGGATGAATTGGCAGATGTGATGGGGGAGTTCCATGACCTGGTAGCACGCACGGTTCTAGCGGGTGGGCCAGGCCCACCTAAACATGATCTGAGGCCCTAGCAGTGACGGCACAAAGGCCAGTAGTAAATAGCCACATTCATGTGAAACGTACATCCAAACGTTGATCATCTTCCTGTCCTGGGAGTTGCGGATGTGGGCCAGAGCCCTCTCTCACAGGCACCTCCAATCACACATCTCCATTCAGAAAGGTGGGCTGTGTCCCTGCCTACTCGTGCAGCTAAAATATGGGCATGGTGAAGAGGACACATTCTCTCTTCTGCACTAGGTAACCTTACCCGTAATGCTCAGTGAATATCTACTTTTCAATTCCACAGGGTGAAGAAAAGTCTATTTCTCCAGATTCACCTTACCTGGCCACTGCAGCTGCTTTTCAGATCGGGCAGTTAGTAGGAACCGAGCAGGTGAGAGCATGTCCGGCTATTTGTTCTTCACAAAATCATCTGGGAAGGCCCAGCAAGACACATACTTCCTGTATACTTCAATTAAACATATTGTATCTCAAGCAAGGCTCTACCATGGATGTAAGCCAACGATAGAAAAAATGTCCAGATAACTGGTGAATAATGATTCCGCCAAACCTTTGTCTGTTGGTAGTGTTGAAATGCAGATAAACGGCATTTGATGTGGATAGCTCAGTGGATCACTGCCTTTGTCACAGAGATACTTGGGTAACTTGCAATTCAGAAGTTACAATCCCATCATAGGTCAGGGACCAAGGAACGGTCATCAAAGAGCTGCATGAGAACCCTAATTGCTGGTCACAACCTAGCTTCATTTCTGGATTGTAACATAGTCAGAACTTCCCCAGTCTTCCATCATTCGAATGGTGCCATAAAGAGTTTGTTGGGGCAGATATACACCTTTATCTGCAAAGCCAAACCCTAACCACTGGGGTGTGCATAAAATCCTAAGTCAGTGCTTCTCCAGACCAAACACCCTTAAAAATCCTGCCCACCAGTATGGATGACATGTGACTCACACACCATGTAATCCTCATTGGCTTTCGTGACATTCCCTAGAGACTGATGTACTTACATACTTGCATGATTGATTGTCTCTACAATGTGTGCGTGATGTGAAGTACTGTCACACCCTACACTGATATCAGTAGAGCTAAACAACAAATGAAATGCACATGAGAGATGAGGGGCGCTGGAGGAGGGTGGCAGTGAGGGAATCCGAGGAGGAGGGCATGAGTGAGAGCCTGAGAAGTGTCACTTGCTTGATACTCCCACCTCAGGAAACCTCCTCCACCCATCAGGAGGACCGTTTACGGACAAAACATACTTTTTGAGAGTGATAACATCTAGAAAGAGAGTTCGGAATGAAAGAATGCGTTTCACTGGCCCTTGTAAAACTGAGGCGAGATAAAGGAGGGCCCTGAAGCAGGCCTGGCGAGAGACATAATCAACAAATCGGGCCCGCAGTGGCCCACTCAAATGCATCTTTGGCCCGTCCAAAAGAAAATACCTGGAGCCGGGCCTGCCTAGGGGGCATCCAATATGTTGATGGGAGCTATTGATGGTACCCACATTGGCCTCGTTCCACCACAGGCAAGTGAACCCATCTCTAGGAACCACAAACACTACCACTCCCTCAACGTGCAAGTGGTTTGACTGGCGGAGCAGATAATCTCACACGTGTGTGCAAAGTATCCGGGCTCAGCACATGACTGCTGCATCTGGCGGAACAGCACCATCCCCCCCCCCCCGCTGCCAACCCACACATGCCCAGTGACGATGACAGAGGTGAGGAAGAAGGCCTCAACCAGCGTCAACAGCTCATCGTCAACTACTTCCGTTGAGTGTCTGTGTGCCTTGCTGTTGTGTCACAGACTTTGACAATTGTTCTTGAGATTTTGCACACATACTGGACTATGCGCAGGATCAACGAACTTGGGCATGCAGAGACTGTGCACCCAGAAGCACCTCAACATACAGGACACAATTGTTTGACTGCCTCACTAGCTCTCCTACTCACTCAGAGGCATTCAAGCGCCTGTACACAAGTAGATAAGTAGAAGACAAGAAACCTTTTTAAATGTGAAGTTTTTACTACAGTGTCAAAGCATGCAACATACGTGCCACAACAGGTTGAGAATGCATGAGTCCCTAACCAGTAACCACAGTGACATATCCATTTAACATGAAGCAAGATGTTGCATCAATAATCCCTCTGGACGTAGACCCACGAGCATATCCCACCACCACTTGCAGGAAGGAGGTGTATCGGATGTCCCTGGTCTATGGGCTTTGTCAGTATACCCTAATCCTCTGCCTATATATGGTGACATTTGCATCACATTGCTGTGTCGCTCTCATCACTGGATTGACCACTCTCCAAGTGTGAGGCATCTAGCCGCATTCCCATGTCACCCAAAGGGGATCCGTGTCTTCTTGCAGCTGTGAGACTTTGTTGGGTCCGGGTGCTAGGGCCTGACTAGAACAGAATGACAAGGGACACTGGTCTCCGACCACGGACATAATGTTCAGACAGTACTCCAGGACCACGCAGAGAACAAGCTCTGCGGACACTTCTCATGTGACAGTCATATACTAAGGTACGTGCAGGGGGTACTGACCAAGTAAGACAAAATGCGAATGACCCCACAACGTCACGGCGTAGCACTATGAAAGAAGTAAAATAGTGACACTAAAATAATTTGTGCAAATACTGGGACAGTCTAACCCATCTGACACTCTTACTGTGTCTGCATTGATATACAGGGATAGAACAAAGGCAAAAGCGTGCCTTCCTTTAAGTACCTGTGAAGAGAAGGCAAGTTGTGTGCCTATGTGTCCCTCTGTGGCATCTACATTCAAATGTAAGGTTCACGGCGGCCCCCAGTCAGCATGTACAAACAAAAGGAGGCCGGATTGCCCCTTTACTGAGGCCCAGTTGGAGGTGAAAAAAGGCTCACTCGCTGCCTGCACATTACTGCTGGAAGTGGAAAGCAGGTGCTGCTGAACGTGTCCTGGTAGCTGAACAAGTTAAGCATATTACGAGACACTCTAGATGAGACTTTCAGAGGGCGCGTGTCACTGAGTACTGTTTTCACTATTTTAACTGTGTTTTTAGCAACATCTACGAATATATTGTTTTTAAAATTTGAATTTTAAACTGTGTTCTTTTAAGCCACTGCGTGATTTGCACATGTAAACTTTATGTAAAATCGGCACGCTTACCGTTCATTTGCCCGCCCCGGTCCATCCCGGCTGTGTGCCGTTTGTTGTGGAGGGCGTGGCAGAAGGTGATAGGACACACTACTTCCGGGCTGGTCGGCAGAGGCGGGGCTTCCGCCGGACTGCCTTCAAGTAACCGAGGTGCCAGCGACCGCGCAGAGACACTCTAGATGAGACTTTCAGAGGGCGCGTGTCACTGAGTACTGTTTTCGCTATTTTAACTGTGTTTTTAGCAACATCTACGAATATATCCTTTTTAAAATTTGAATTTTAAACTGTGTTCTTTTAAGCCACTGCGTGATTTGCACATGTAAACTTTATGTAAAATCGGCAAGCTTACCGTTCATTTGCCCGCTTTTGTCCATCCCGGCTGTGTGCCGTTTGTTGTGGAGGGCGTGGCAGAAGGTGATTGGACACACTACTTCTGGGCTGGTCGGCAGAGGCGGGGCTTCCGCCGGACTGCCTTCAAGTAACCGAGGTGCCCGCGACCGCGCAGAGACACTCTAGATGAGACTTTCAGAGGGCGCGTGTCACTGAGTACTGTTTTCACTATTTTAACTGTGTTTTTAGCAACATCTACGAATATATCGTTTTTAAAATTTGAATTTTAAACTGTGTTCTTTTAAGCCACTGCGTGATTTGCACATGTAAAATTTATGTAAAATCGGCAAGCTTACCGTTCATTTGCCCGCCCCGGTCCCTCCCGGCTGTGTGCTGTTTGTTGTGGAGGGCGTGGCAGAAGGTGATAGGACACACTACTTCCAGGCTGGTCGGCAGAGGCGGGGCTTCCGCCGGACTGCCTACAAATACCCAATGTGCCCGCGACCACGCAGCGGACGCGCGCAGCGGGCGCGCGCACCGGGTGCGGCAAAGGCAAGCCCGTCTGCGCCCGTCCGCGCCCGACCGGGACCTAGGGCCAGAAACCCTGAGATAACGGAACCAACAACCAGGATAAAATTTTCAAGAAATGCACTACTAGTTCTACAGACAGCTGTCAGCGATGCCTGCAGACATACCACTAATGTGGAAAGCATGGAGCCCGCGTGCGCATATTGTAAAAAGAGACTGCTATATAGAGCGCCTTTACCCAAAGAACATAAAACTCACCTCGCTCTGTTAAATTGCAGATCTCTCATCAAGCACAGATATGAGATATGTGATCTCCTTATGGAAAAAGATATCGATGTCCTATTTCTGACTATATGGCCATGTCTGAACTGGGGTGGCAGAGTGGGCTAAAGAACGGTGATGGATTAAACCCAGATCAGTTGACTGGGGGTGAGTGCTTGCAATGTTCAACACTCCGTCCATCATTTCCTTTGGTTTTTGCTTTGTTCGCCACGAGTTGGCAGGGTATGCTCAGACGTGAGTCCCTTGCTCACTTTGCCACTGGATTCAAGCAAGCCTGGCTGAAGATGGCTGAAATGCCAGAAACCGGTCCTAGGAAGCTTGTTTCCGGTCCAGGGAAGACATGGCTTGGCAGTTCGGGCTGGACTGTTCCCATGAGGGACAGGGTCAGACTGATTTGCATATGGCCATGTCTGAACTGGGGTGGCAGAGTGGGCTAAAGGACGGTGATGGATTAAACCCAGATCAGTTGACTGGGGGTGAGTGCTTGCAATGTTCAACACTCCGTCCATCATTTCCTTTGGTTTTTGCTATTTCTGACTGAGACATGGCTCACTGAACACTCTACACCCGATATTAAAGATGCGGTACCAAAACAATAGCGTATACTTAGGAAGGATAGAGAGAGCCAAAGAGGAGGAGGAATCGCCATCATTTATAAGGAGAACATATCATGTGAAATCGAACAAGCAGATGTAGAGAAATGTGAGGCCATTCGTTTCACCTTGTCCATAGTAGAAGGTAATACCCTGACGGGGTTCCTCATATATCGCCCTCCAGGCCAGTCTGCCCAGTTTGTGGCCAGTTTGGAGGAGAAGATAGTACACCCAGCACTGAGGCATAATAAATTGCTGATCCTAGGGGACCTAAACATACATTTTGATGAGACTGACAATAAAGAAGTAGATGCTATCTGTACAGATATGCATACCCTTAATTTAACCCAGAAAGTAAAAACACAAACGCACCAAGGAGGCCATATATTAGATCCTATCTTTACGAACTCGGAGGAGATTGAAATAGGAGCCCCCTGGCCTGTTCCTTGATCAGATCACTTTTTGGTTCCATTTACGATTCAAGCATATAGAACGAGAGTGCCTTCCTCCAAGGAGGCAATTACCACTAGAAAGTGGAACAACTTTGACACCGCCTCCTTTGAACATGCTTTGATGGGAAAGAAACCTACACTAGATAATGATATTGAAGCAGCTAATGAGCAGTTTGAGGCATGGGTATCCAGGGCGCTGGATAAAGTTGCACCTTGGACGTCTAGAATCCCTCAGAGAACTAAACCCACAGCTCAGTGGTTCAATGAGGAACTGCGTATAGCCAAAAAAAGGATGTAAAAAATCTGGAGGAAAACCTACTGCACTATATCTAAAGACAAATACCATAAGGATTTAAAAGTGTATCACGCATTGATAAAGAAAACGAAATGTGAGTTTTATACTGACAAAATCAACAGTGCAGAAAACTCCCATAAGGAATTATTTACGATATTAAAATCCCTCAAAAACAATGAGGAAGAAGGAGTGGTCACCTCCTCCAAAGAGATCTGCAATAAAGTGGCAGGTTTCTTTGCTGATAAAATCTCTAAGATATATGCGTCGTTTCCGATGGAAGCCCAAATGGGCTGTAATCAGCACTCCGGCAGCAAGGATGAATATAAGGATATGACATTAAACGAATTTATAGTACCGGAGGGGGAAGAACTCTTAGCCACGATTAGGGGAATAAAATCAGGATCCCCCCGTGACCCAGCTCGACCAGATAAATTATTGATTGGCATCAAGATAATCTTACCTTTTATTTCTGAACTGATATGCCACTCTTTTAGGACCGGGACAGTTCCCCTAAGTTGGAAGCAGGCCATTGTCAAGCCGCTGAGGAAGAAATCTTCTGTGGATTTCTCTGTACTGGAGAACTTGCGTCCCATTTCGCTTCTACCGCTAATGGCTAAGATAGCTGAAAAATTAACAAATAGACAATTAGTGGATCACATTACTGCTAACGCTATACTCCATCCCTCTCAGTCAGGTTTCAGAAAGGCACACGCCACGGAATCTGCATTGTTGATGGCTACAGAGACCCTAAGAAAATACGCGGATGAAGGGAAGACAGCGGCGCTCATCCTTTTGGATTTGAGCACAGCTTTTGATACCATCTCACACCCCATACTACTACAAAGATTAGAGGCTTGTGGCATACGGAGGCTTGCCCTCCAATGGCTGACCTCCTTTTTATCCCAACAAAGCTTTCAAGTAGCACAACTTGCACACATATCAGACAGTTTCCCATTAAAGCAGGGAGTCCCTCAGGGCTCGACTTTAAGCCCAACCCCGTTTAATATATATGTGGGACCACTAGCGGAGTGTGTACAAAAGCATGAGATATCGATTGTATCGTATGCTGACAATACCCAATTAATCGTGCTACTATCCCAAAATAGAGAGCAGGCAGCGATCCGCTTCACCAAATGCATGGAAGAAGTAGCAGAATGGATGGCCGACCATTGCCTTAAATTGAATGGAAATAAGACGGAAGTATTGGTAGTCGGAAAAACACCCACCATTTGGTCCTCTGCTTGGTGGCCTAACACACTAGGACAAGCCCCTCTCCCTAAAACAGAAGTGAAGAATCTGGGTATCTGGGTCAATTCTAAATTGTCATTCGACAGCCAGATACGGAAGGTTGCAGGAAAGTGTTATGGAGCAATGAAAACCCTGAGGAAAGTCATTGACCTGCTCCCTGTAAAAGCCAGGAAAACTATAGTCCATGCTATAATTACATCTCAACTGGACTATGGTAATGTACTGTATATAGGTGCCTCCAAGAAAGGACTTATGAAATTACAGAGAGTACAAAATGCGGCAGCTCGCCTAATCCTCAACCTCCCGAGGAGAGCGAACTCTAGAAAGGCCCTAACCACCCTACACTGGCTACCCATAGAAAAGAGAATCCTGTTTAAAGCCATGTGCTACGTTCATCGTATCCTGACAGGTAAAGGCCCCCTCTATCTTCAGACACTGGTATCAAAATATATCCCAGGGCGCAATTTACGCTCCATGGATATGGCTCTATTGACAATTTTTGCACCGGCAGAAGTGGAACGGGCAATTGATTTGTCCCCGAAAAATAAAGCCCCAGGCCCTGATGGGGTTCCAGGGGATGTTTTTAAACATGCACCTAAATTTTGGTCTAAAATCCTATGTAACGTCTTTAATGTTCTTATCACCGATAAAATTCCGGACTCATGGAAAAAATCGATCATCATACCGGTCTTTAAAAAGGGTAACAGGCAAGATCCATCCTGTTGCAGACCGATATCTTTAATCGACTCATCGGTGAAGATATTGGGTAGGGTTATCCTCTCTAGGCTGAATGAATGGATAACTGAGAAAGGGGTACTATCTAACGTCCAGTACGGTTTTAGACCCAAAAGGAGTACAATCGATCAAAGTCTTAACTTACACCTATTGGTCGAAAAATATACGAAGGCTAGAGAGGGGCTCATGTACCTGGGGTTCATGGACCTCTCATCTGCCTTCGATCTTGTTAATCGCTCCAAATTGTGGAATATCCTGCTTAACTTAGGACTGGACAGGGCTCTAGTTTGTCTTCTAGCTGACCTCCACTCTAACCTAACAGCTGCGGTCAGAGTAACCTCGGAAGGGCGATGTACCAACCACTTTAAGTCAGAAAGAGGGGTGAGGCAGGGATGCATCTTGGCACCCCTCCTGTTTACAATCTACATAAATGCCTTGGAACCCTCCCTCAAAGCGGCAACTCTTGATGTCCCACGTATAGGTGAACTTGGTATTCCAGTTCTCCTATACGCGGATGACGCCGTTTTGCTCTCTCGTACTGGTATGGGCCTCCAAAGGCTATTGAATGCTTTTGAGGCATTTATGAGTTCCCTGGACCTAAAGATCAACGTTAAAAAATCTCAAATCATGATCATGGGCAGGGGTACGAACAACAGGCCAACAAAAACATTCTCCTGTGGGAAACAAGAGCTTTGTAGAGTAGCCACCTTTCCATATCTAGGGATAACGTTTGACGAGAAAGGCACCTGGGGGCCGAATATAAAAAATAGAAATATTGCTCTTGCCAGATCTTCTTCCGCCCTCCAGAGTTTTATAAAAAAATTAGGAGCAAGACCGATAGTTACTCTGTTAAAAATTTATGAAGCCAAAAGTTTAGCTGTCGCAACATATGGCAGTGCCATTTGGGGTTATTGTCCAACGGAAAGCATTCAGATCACTGAAAATAAATTTTTAAGATCAGTCCTTTCCGTCCCCCAGTCAACTCCTACTTACATTGTACACTCTGAACTTGGCATGGGTCATATCTCTGACCAGATTAAAATGGCCCCTGTTCTGGCTTGGTTGAGGATCTGGCTGAACCAGGAAATTCCGCTCAACCGCACCATCTTAAAAGATTGCATGCAGTTAGATAGAGCATGCAAAATACCGTGGCTAGCCTATATTAAAAACAGTCTCTCCAAGATAGGGAGATCAGACCTTTACTCATCTCCGTCTACAATAATTGCAAAAGACCTAGTCCAGATCAAAGGTCTGATGGGAGATATGTTACGATTAGACAGGGAACAAACAGAATTGGAGAAACCTATGGTGAGGGCGGGCATTATTCTGAGCACCCACGCTGGCCCGGAACCATATTTAACCATCGTTAACCTGCCTCATCATCGCTTTCTCTTAACCCGTTTTCGGCTAAACCTGATCCACTTATCTTTGGGTCACTTTCCAACCTGGTGTTCTCCCGAAAACGCACTGCCATGTAACTGTGACAACTTCTCGACCCAGAACACTTTGCACTTTTTGATGTTCTGTGAGCATTTCATGGCATTAAGAAGGAAATACTTGCTTCCAATCCTTAAAGAGGCTGGGTTCATACAGGTATAGCCCGCACTCCTATTTTTACAGTTATTACAGACTCCAAGGATAACCTTCCACGTTGCTAACTTTTTAGTGGGGGCTATCAGAGTCAAGAAAAGGATGTCGATTGACATCACTCCGAACTATGGTCCCTAAACGCGTGGAACTGTATTTTGCCCATGGTTATTGATCACTCTAAGAAAGACTTTTAATTGATTTTATGTAAACGCTTTGTACAGCTTATTTTATCTTAACTGACCTCTTTTTAACGTATATTTAGGATTTAATTTTATCATATGTATCTATTTTAGTATTATTTATGTGTATATTATGATTGAATGTATATAAGACAAATACTTATTTGGTATCAATTGTATTTTTTGCTTGAGTGTACATATTTTGTTCCCTTGTCTTTTTATGATATTGATTTATCGAAATAAAGTACTATGACTGACTGACTGACAATCCCGAAAATACTCAGAGCCAGAATGGGAGCTCGCTCCTTCAGGTTCCTGGCAGCTAAACTATGGAATACACTGCCACTATCTACGAGAACGGAGCCTAGCGAATATATCTTTCGCAGACAATTGAAGACATGGCTATTCTTCAAAACAGATCTCTGATCATCGCTCCCCTCTATCTAGTCTATTCTTGATGTCTCAGCGCGGGGACACACCGATAGGTGTAACCATGCGCTCTATAAGTGAATAAATAAATACTGTGGGGACCAACTTCCTGGCAGGGGGGGCGGTGTCCACCCCGTGTAAAGAGGGGGGACACCATGTACCTGCGTGTACACCCGACTCGAGCCCTGGGAACTTGCAGAATAACAGCGCCAGTAATATTTGTGTGCTACAGCTGCATGGTGGAAGCCAGACTCATGCCAGACGACAATGTCCATGACAGTCAGATGACAGCCTCCACTTGCTCAGGTCTGTGGTACTAAGCGAAACAGATTGCAGAGCTCAGCATAGATCAAGCCAATGCATACAGGGCTAAAGTCAGAGAGCTGGATGACAATTCTTGTCAGGAGGCGTGAAGAAAGTGAAAAGATAATTGAATTAGTTCCTGTTGCTGTTAAGTAGTTACGAATCCAAGAAGGCACAGGCAGCTTCGAAGGCAATCAGTTCCAAAAGACGATCCAATTCATCTTCAGCAAAGAAGACCGCCATCCAATCCAGCAGTATGAAGGAACAGATGTGCTCCTCTCACCACAAGGTTGCAAGGAGCATGCCATCGCAACCTGGGAGAGGTTCGATGTAGGCATTGCACAGGAGCCATTGTGCAAACGCACAGGCGTAGCTGTCAGTCTGTTTGACACATTGGAAGGCATCCCATAAACGTGTCTCACCGAAGCAGTCTAGCACGTGGACCAACAAAGGAGTCACCCACAGCTCATGATCCAGGTCAGCAAGGTATGTGTTTGAAAGGCAGACATCCATGGCCCACTCAAACAGACATCTTCTGCAGGAAAAGACAGGTTGCACGCAGGTGAAATAGGCATGGAGGAACGTTAGCCTATAACTGATACCCAGCACAGCCAATGGAACACATCCAAAGAGAATCTGCATGCGGTCACGGTACAGTTGCAACTGACCTGGCACGGCCTGGACAACAGGATGGTCAGACAAGGTGTGAGAGCAATCTCAGAACCAGCGCTCAGCTGTACAGCCAAAGTAATGATTTGAAACCGCTAAATGCAGTGTGCAAATTGGAGGAATGACACTAGGTGGTACTCCCGGAAAAGCGTGGAAGGAAGGGACAAGATGGGAGCCCACAAGTCTGATAAAAAAGTGTGCAACAGCCTTCAGTATCAGATGCTAACAATAATTTGTGTGTCAGTTCACCGCGAAAATAGTGGGAGAGCCATGTTCAGCAGTGACTGAATCGCGCAGGACAGTCAAGACACCTGGATTTCGAAGGTCTCCGGGCTGATGTGGGAGCGACTACTTGTCTTAACAGAGTCCCATTGTGCCTGCACACTCATTGAAGTATGCTTTCGCTGTGGGAATGTGAGGCCACAAATGACTATCCACAATCACTTATGGGGGAGTTAGTAGAACATTGCCACAAAAAGGACACATTGTGCAACTGTTCCCATATACGTGATGCCTGGCCTATGCATGCAGCTGTTGTGCTCATGCAGGAACAGCTAAGTACGTTTGGCAAATAGATTTGGCATGGGTATGTTGTCAGGGACTGGTATTCATGTGGTTAAACATGCATAAATCGCGCTTGTCTTATGAAAATCCCTGTACAACAGTACTTGAGTGTGTGAATGCGACAATGTCACCATCGTCCACATGACAGGATGTGGTGTGATGCTGGCTCCTTTGGGCACAATGCTAAGGATTTCATTGGTCTGCGCTATGTGATCTGTGACAACTTTCATCATGTTCATGTTGATGTGATTATGGGAATGGGAGCACACTGCTTCACCTCCCAGCACAGTTCACCCCTTGGCAGTCTGGTAAATGCAGTTTAGTCAAGATGCTCACTTGTCATGTGACTGAGGTGTTTCACCTGATTTGGGCAGGGAGAGGTACAGGGACTCGAGTGGATTGTGGCAGCTTCCTCAGCAGACACCGATCACAATGTATCTTACCTCTACTGATTTAGGATGATAACGCGACACACATGTGTCTAGGGAATCACAGCACTGAGCTGCACCAACCTTGCTGACACGCGACAACGGTGACACGAGTAAGCATTTCTGCTGATCTGCATTGGCCAGGATGCTAAGGGGTGAACTGTGTTGGGAGGTGTTGTCGTGTGCTCTAGTCCCCCTACTGTCCATGTTGATGGTGTTAGCCGGTGTTATCTGGAGGGCATATTGTACAGTGCTGCCTAGTGGTGTGCTTTTGCGGTAATTCCATAATCTGTCAGCGCACTGTTATTTCCATCTATTTTCCCAACTTCCTCCACTCTCTCATTGGATTTTCGCTTTTACATATTTGGATACATTGCAATGTGAGTTGACATGTGACTTACTGTGATGTAAATGCTCTTGACACAAAGGCCAACTGTTGTGAGTTGTGTTCCTTGGCCAATGTGTGACAGATGACAGGTGATTTTGAAAGTGATGGTACACGGATCGTTAGTGTAGGACACACAATGGTAGAGTTCAAAAGTACAACAGAACACTCCCATCCTTGTGGAATGTGGTTTCTGATTTTAAAAAAGTCAATGTTCGGTGTTACAGTGGTGACATCAGTGGTTTCTCCGAGAACTGGTACGGCACAGCACGGTGCTGTGCCACGTGATTGTCCCGGGGTCTTTTTGGGACGCCCCCTCAGCTGTTTGCCAGGGGGGAATCTGCTGCATGCTCAGAGGTGTCTGAGGATTTGCTGTGGTGTGACTCACCCCTCCCTGTGGCTGCTGCTGCGGTGGTGTGACTAACATCCGGCTGGCCACAGGGGGGGGGGGGGGTGGCCAGCTATTTGTGCTGCATGCATCTCCCTCAGGACACCCACAAGCTGGCCCATGTACTCTGCAATTTGTCCCAAACTAGTGTCCATGGACCTCTGCAGCAGGTGCTGTTCCCGCAGTACTTCAAGGCCCTGACTCATCTGTCCCAGATTCTGCTGGTATGCACCAAGGACAGTTAGCACGGTGTCCAGGGCCTCTGTCTCATTGTCCTCCTGTGACTGTTCCCCAGTTGTCCTCCCACCTGCCCTGAAACCATGGACATGTGGCGTTGCCTGGCGCAGCTGCCATACACCACCCCCAGCATCCCCATTGTACCTGGAGTTATTTGCAAGTGCTGACAAAGGAACAGTGTTGGAGGCAGCGGTGGTGATGGTGAAGGTGGCTGACACACAGGTCGTTGCTGCAGGGGTCTGTGTTGGCGGTGCAGCTGTTGTGATTCTCATGGTGGGGTGGGGGTGTCAGTGAGGGCCAGAGCATGGACTGCCCTGGGCACGCCGGAAGGTACATGTAGGTCCTCCTCCCCTGCACAGACCAGGGACTCTGCATCCGAGGGTTCACCTTCCGAGGAGGAGGGCTGGCTGGGCTCGTCCACGGCACTGTCGCCTGCTGTTGCTTGCGAGTCACCTTTTGGAGCAAGGTCATTTTGTCAGCATGTTCTGCACACAGCACAACTTTGATGTTCATGTTTGGCACATTTAATTTGAGATGACATGACTTTTACCTTGGCATTACTAGGCATTCATGTCAGTATGTCATCAGTCGCACATGATGTTGAGGTACATACAGGGCTTTAAGTGGGCTGGGTCTCATCGGTGCTGGGCAACGTAATTTATTTAGGGGGGCCTCGGTATGGGTCTCTTTCGTGCTCGGTTTTGTGCCCTGCCACAGGCGGTACGTTCTTTTAGCTGGAATGCATTGACAGCAGGCACATTGATGTGTGCATGGTCCCACTCCTCTCTTCTCACTGGTGGAGTAGTTACGGCATGACGTCATGCCAGGTGAGCGTTGTAGGGAAGTGGAATTCTTTAAGGATTCATTTTGTCTCTGGAATTCACTCCTTTGGAGACTCATGAGCAGCAACATCAGGTCATCAGGGCTTTAAGTGGAAGATTTTCCAATGTTAGATGTAAGCCATAGTTGCTACTTCTTTATCACATGCAACTGGCAAACATTGCCAAGGCCAGTAGTCCGGAGGTGTAGTAGGTATCATGTTACCTGTTGTATCATATATCTGGGTGCAATGGCAGTGACAGAAAAATACTAGTCGGGTAGCCCAATATGCTAAACCCAGATATATTTCTGAGGTTTTTAGACCACGCCCTTAATTACATTGGCCAGGCCCCTTTGAGAGACCCCCCAGTTTTTTTTATCCCACTTAAAGCCCTGGGTACCTACATTGCTCGTTAGCGATGTGACATGGCTAAAGGGCCAACTTCATGTGTACCGGTTTTGTATTTCCGAGGACATATCCTCTGGTACTAACTTGTTGCTCATCCAATTCAGTTAATGCTTGGACATTTGTGTCGTTTCGATGTGTATCTGACTATTATGCCGCGACTTCATGATTTGTGTTGTGCTTTTTGTGCTTAACTCCTGTGGTTTGTGAGCTTTGACAGAGTTTCCAAGCATGTGTTGTGTTTACCCGAGTCTTTCTGCATTGAGGCAATGGGACTTGCACATTGGCTTTTTGTGGTCACGTTCTTGTATTCTGCTTTGCAGTTGCATGTGACTTCATCAGTGACACTGTGAATCATGTGGCCTCTCAATGGTATTAGCTGTATGTGCATGGCCTAAAACTTATGGGGGTTTCCAGAGTTGGCTACCAAGTGCTGGATGTGGGG
The DNA here is from genome assembly GCF_964204655.1 of Triturus cristatus. NCBI lineage: Eukaryota > Metazoa > Chordata > Amphibia > Caudata > Salamandridae > Triturus > Triturus cristatus. The sequence continues at coordinate 1,584,896,027 of NC_140590.1, forward strand.
GTCATTTGGCTCCATGCTGTTTGTGAGGGGAGACAGAGGGCCTTGTGGGAGTTGTGGTCTTGCTGTCAGGTTTCAATTACCACTCCCCAGTAAGATGGCTAGCTACCTATTGGGAGGCACGGTCGACAGAGTTAGCTGCCACATGGCTGTGGGGTGGGGTGGGTGAGCCATGCTGTTTGGGCGGGAGGCCAGGGTGCATGAGCTGACCACCTACCTGTGAGGTTGAGCTGATTAAGGAGATGCTATCCTTGTGATCCATTCATATTGTGAGCGTGCATTCCACATGAGTTTGATGTGGGCGGGAGATTGGAGCTCATTTGTTGTGCACAACGGTGCATTGTAGTGTGATGTGATCATTTTGTTGGTACTTACCAGCCTCCAGTCACGCCTCGATTCATGTGAGACTCTCTGGATGCATTATGGCAGGCACCTTCTCCTCCCATTCAGTGAAGGTTGGTGGTGGGATGGGAGGGCCGCCACCAGTTCCCTGGGGCGCCAAGTGGTTCCTCTGGGCCCGATGCTTGACCCGGCCGTTGAGGTCGTCTCACCGCTTCCTGATGTCATGCACAGTGGGTAGGGTGGTCCCTAGGGCATTGACTTTGCTGTGGATTCTTGCCCATATCTGATTCTTGCGCGCAAGTGGGGTGTGTTGGACCAGGTGCCCAAACAAATGTGGTTCTACCCTGATTATTTTGTCTGCCATCACTTTCAACTCTGAGTCGGTGAATTTGGGCATTTAATTGGGGGGCATGGTGCAAATGAATGAGGGGTGCAGGGTGCAAGGTAGTGGTGGAGATATGTGTAGTGTGTGAGGTGTGTGGGTGAGAGTGGTGTTGTGTGGAGCTGGGTGTGTGTGATGTTGTGCTGTGTGAGTCAATGGTGTCCTGTCTCTCTGTCTCGGCTTCTGGTGTGCAAAGGATGTTGGTCCCGGAAGGGCTTGGTTTTGTACTGTGGTATATGTGTGTGTCCACATGGTTGGTGACCTCCAGATGTCTCTTCCATGCTGCGCATGGCTTTCCTTACCAGGAGCAAGTTAGGGTGTGTCATTGTTGCGTGTGTGTTGTGATTGAGGGCGGCAAGGAGTACAGGCATTGTTGTGAAGTTGGTTCCACCCGCCATTCATTTGGCCTATGTGCGTGTGCGGCGGTCGGACGCAGTGCTCGGTCCGCCGGCTCCGCATTCTCATCGTAGATTGCCATGCGGTCATACCGCTGCCGGAGCAGCCTTTTCAAGCCATTGCACAGTTTTCCCCATCTGCCACCGTGGTGGACGGTCTTTTGTGACATCCATAAGCTGCGGTCTGATATTGCGTACATTGCATCTTAATTTGACTGATGGAAATGCCGCGGGTCATGCGGGGGGATTTTTCCTGAAACCATGGCGGTCAGAGGGCTTTTCCGTACGCCATCGTAATTGGGCCCTTAGTTAGTGGTTTTAAGGATAACGTATATACTAAAATGATTAAGGGGCATGTTGAAATAATGAAGGTTAGTAAGTGTTATCTTTTCACTTAGCTTCGCATATTAGCTGGGGATGGCTCAGTTTATGTCCAGTTGGCAATTTCATATGCACTGTCATGTAATATTATCATTGTAATCATGAAGAATTTTGTTCACCTTATTTGACTGATTTTAATATATCTTTAAATAATTTGCTTATTATTGAAGAATATAGAGAACTCAGGTATGGAGAGTTGTTGAGTTTGTTTACACAAGACTGGTATGATGCTAACTTGATTACAAATTATTTGTGTCTTTTGAGTAGTGAGGAGTGTGTTCTGATTAGAAAATACAACTAAATAGGAGAGAATATAGTAAGGAATTTAGAAGAGCAGAAAATTGCTTTGGAAGAAATGAAAGAAGAAGACTTTAGACTACCAGATTTGCATTCTAGATTGAAAATGGAGCAGGAAAGAAAAGGTGTGATGTGTATGGTAACGCACAGTTCAATAGAAAAGATCAAGATAGAGTTGTAGGTATGTGTGTGTGTGGCCGATCTTATGAAGTTAGTGGAAATCTTTTGTTTGGAGGAGAACCTATATGGGAGGAATGTATTATGTCTGTGGGAAGACTGCTTATTTTAATTTTCCAAAACAATCGGGTAGGTGTATGTTATTTGGGTTTAGTTTTCTCTAGAGTTTATCATGTGAATGAGCTGAGCGATGAAAATAGTTTGTTACACAACGTTTTGGGCAAGTAGATTTAGATATATTTGGGGCTATTATTTTTTTCACATGGAGTCCCAATGAATGTTATGACTATTAGAAGGTTATTTACAACAGTAGATAGAATTACTGTAAATACAGCAGGTTCTTTTAAGTTAGTAAATGCAGAAATAGTAGCAATTTGGGTATGGCTATGCACAATCACCTTGCTCTAGATATTCTTTTAGCATAAGAAGGCGGAGTTTGAAAGGTAATTATGGCTAAAAGGTTACAAAACCCAATAAAGAGCAGTAATAGCCTCCTGCAACCGCTCAAGTGATAGTCTATAATCTATCTATAAGAATAGTGCGTCACCTCATAGGGTCCTACTGCGCATGAAGCCTGGCTATTTTTGAAAAAATTCTAACCAACTTAGGGAGAGCTGCAAAATATCACAATAATTTGCAGTGCTACCTATAAGGCTAAAAGGTGTTGTACTTATATTCCTTATAATAGTAGAACTATTAACTTTTTCATCATTGACATGCCAAATTTAGCTCAACAGGCAGCAACGAAAGTGAAAGCTGCCCTAACGAGGATGCATTACATGTCCATACAACTTAATTTGACGATACAACTTAATGCATACAACTTAATTTGACGATAGCTTCAAATCAAAAAACGTATCAATAACTCAAGTACTGTAAACATAAAGCACGGCATCTCTGAAGTCGTGCTGATAGACTAGCGGAGGGAAGCTCGGTAAACAAGTGGGAGGGGTGGGTGGAGTTTGGCCGAGAGCAGGGACTGCACCATAGGTGCTGTTATATTCCGCTTTAGGTGTCTGTATTTAGGTTTTCCTGATACATGTCCTTAGATAGGCACAATTCGCGTTACCCTTATATAGGCATAAGATCCCAGTCCTTATTTAGGCATTAGCAATGCTATGCAAATACAGGCATGGTCACCTACATCCGTCCACCCCAACGTCACAACGAGTTCTTAGAAACCAGACCCTTAGACTCTTGGCAGTTTCCCCTAGCACAGGATTATTGATTTCTCCAAGAACTCATTTATTATGCATGAACCGCTATTCCTTAAGAGTTCATTCATGACGTCAATGCTAATATTTCCAAGGCACCTAACAGGTATAAATATACCTTCCCTTGCCCAAGCAAGTAGGAGGAGACCTCGACTTTAGAGGAGCCGTGTACTGGCCTGACGCACTGACAAGACGCTGTTATCCCTGCTCGCAGAGAATCCAGCTTCCAGTGATCTGACACCCTACACGGGTTGTGAGAGTTCGAGACCCGGAAAGAGATTCCCACCTCTCTCATTCTCAAGGTATGGAGCTGACTAGGACCTAGAGGGACTCTTGGCATACTAAACTTAGCATACCAGACTTGGCATACTATACGAAGCTATAGAATGACATCCTATAGAATACAGCACCTACTTCTTACCTTGTACTACACTTAGGTTAGGCACACTGGGGTAGAACTAGTTAGAGAAGCATCTTATGAGTACCCACATTTTTAGCCTATGTTGTTTATGTATATGAATATATGTGTCATAGCTAAAAGAGAATGCTAGCGCAGTATTATTTCTTTCTACTGCTTACGCTGTACATAATATATCTCGCATACTGTCTTGTGACTATAACAGCTCATATCTCTTACAGAAACACGACTGTTCAATAAATCCTTTTATTGAAATGCCCGTCTATTCTTTCTGTGTAACTCTGAAGAAACTAAGCAGGCACCATTAGCTGAGTGAAACTGTTCCACGATTCTGAGAATGTTCTGATTCTAAAGGGAAACAAAGTTGTCATGTTTATGCGGTTGCCAGAAACTACTCCCTTCTTATTTACAAGGAGTTTCTAGTGGCCTCTGAGTTAGCTGGTACAAAGTAATTAAGTTTAATATACTCGATAGGGGCATACTGACCTCAGTCCTATGCCAAATCTATAGGGTATATTTTTCCAATGCGCAGAGCCTATTAGGGAAATAGAAACTACACTACATGGCGCCCAACGTTTGGTAAGGCACTAATTTAACGCTAGATACTGAGTAACTCAGTCATGCTTTTCTCAGAGATCCTTACTCACATACTCCATAAGACGTCTGGAGTGGGTAGGGTTAAGTATCCACCAAAGCTGAATAGGACAGAAATCCTATATATTAGCTGTTTGGTTGGTTTAACGTTGAAGGATACAGTGTTCCAAAAATATTGTGCACCTTATCTTTGTTTCCTTGAAACTTGTTCTACATTTTTCAAAAACAATGTCCCAGAATGGGGATAATGCTGAGACTGAGCCAGTCGTAACAGCTTTTAATTTTACAGGTTTAAATGAAACCAATGAGGGTGTTATCAACATCCCTCCAAACTTAAGGAGAGCCATCACTCTAAAACTTATAAAACACGGCCTAACACCAAGAGGTGGTAGAGCAGTTTTCATGATAGAGGCACACAAATCTTTTCAGACAGAGGTATTCTATTTATGGATTGCATTCCCAGAATCAAATCCAGTAGCAAAAGTGTTTTACTTCTTTAAAGAAGATGAACCACATAAGGAATATATACCTTTCAAGGATATTGAAATTCCACTCACATACCAGGAGCATATTCTCTGGTTTAAAGGCGCCCTATAACAACACAAAAACATTAATAGGCTCGGTCCACTAGGTAGACCAGGAGCAACATGGCCTATTTTAGCCGGCTACACACCTCATCCTGACATCGAAGAGTTGTCAGACGAGGAATTACTTACTCAACTACTAGAGTTAATAAAAATTTACAGACAATTAGTGCAATATGTCATGCGGACTTTCACAGTCCAACCACCAATGACCATTCCAAATCAAATCTCTCAACAAGGGCATACACTAAACATTACTCCACAGACTTTACACGCAGTCATGGGTAAAATGCCCACGAAACATGAACAAATTCCATTCTGGATAGCTCAAAAAATTACTCAAATCAAATCAGCATTTCCTAATACTAGCCCTTATGAGAAACACAGCATCCTAACAATCTGTTTGCAAATGGGGATCACACCACAACTAGAAGACTGCACCACTTGGGGCACAGTCTTTGCTGCCCTCTATACTAAAACACATGGTGTTCCATCAATTGCAGTAATACCAGATGTCCTGAAACAAATTCAAAACGAATACGCGGCAGAGCCTGCTCTGAATTTAGTTATGAAATTACTGAAAAACTTCGACCAGGTCTCACCAATAATATTATCTAATATTAAAGGGGAGGCAGCATCAGTGGCGATCTGCCAACGCTTAAGGGAACAGAACATCAATATGAACTACCTAGAATAATAGAAAAATCGTAGGCAGAATTAGGCGGAGACAGTTTGGGTGGAAAACCTTTGAAGCCAAAACTGTCTGAAGGTCCTGGGGACTCCATTAATCAAAATCCTACATCTTCTAAAAAGAAGTGGGAAACTAATAAACAAAATTCAAAAGAGAAACATTCTGAATCCCGAGGTAGGTCTCCTCAAAGGGAGCCCTCTGAAACTAGGTAGAACCTCAGGAATAGGGATACTTTAAGAAAACCTGACAGGTATCAAGATCCTGATACACGTTCCTCTCGTACCTTTCAGATATCGTCACAGACATCAGAAAGAAGAGGACGTCAGATCACAAAGAAGAACGCGTGAAGTCCAAAGACGATCAACACGTTCAGAAAAATAAAACAAAACCTCAATTCACAAAAAAGAAGGTAGTAGGTCTGAAGATTAGACATGCGGAGAATACTGAGAACATAGCTCAAGAACGGAGAATGGGCTCAGACAACGCTGGACAGTGCAGCAGAAGTAACAATAGCTCGCCAGAACCTGAAGGAACTTTTGGAGATAGTGGACTTGAATGAGTACATAACAGTAGAGACTATAGACACCAGGGTTAGTACTCCACAAAAGTTATATGAAATAACACTCCGAAAGGAGGGAGACATACCAAGAAAAGTGAGAGCACATCAATAACATTGTGCGTAAAAAATATAAAACCACATTGGACATTTCAAATGGTTTCTTTTGTCAAAACATAGCACCTGAAAGCAGGTACTTAACAGCTTTCTCAATAATGGGGACCCAGCGCCAATTTTGTAGACTCCCACAAGGGTTCTAAAACAGCCCGTGGTTATTCTCAGCAAGAGTAACAGAGTTACTACAAATTTATGATAACGAGGCATTGTCATATGTCAATGACATCTATCTGACAGACGATGACCTAAATAGGCACTTGAACAGGGTGAATACCATTATACTGGGCTTCGCCCCTGGGGGCTATAAATTCAACTTTAAAAAATCCAGAATTGCCCATCTCAATGTCCTTTTCCTAGGATATGAGCTTTCAAGTGAAGGCAAGAGCCTGGCAGCTAACTTTTTAAAAAAGTGTGCGCTGCTCCAACCTCCAAAAACGCTGAAAAATTTACAATCCATCTTGGGTTTCTTAACTTTTGGAAGAACTTACATTCTAAATTACGCAGAAAGGGTTACACCTCTCTACGAATTAATCAAACCTGATTTTTCAACAAACATTGGACACAGGAACCCACAGACATCCTGCGTTCACTCCAAGCTAACATGTTAGCAACAAATCACTTACAAACACGCGTGAAAAAACGCAATTTAGTGATCTAAATAATTTTGGGTCAATGTGGATTCACCTATTTAACATTTAATAAGGGTGAAAAGTACCAATAGCATACAAATCACATTTGTATACATAAGCAGAAATACGCTTCACTTCAACAGAAAAGATACTGACAGCAGTTCAAACCGCTGTAGCAAAAGAAAGAGCACTAACACAGGGGAAATGCATTATTGTCGTGACTCCAGTACCAGCCTTAGAGGCGGTTACAAAAGCGAGCATTCCGAATGCAAAAGCTTTACATCCTAGATGGATACAATGGGTTAATTCTCTTGCTGCAACAGATGTTGAATATGTTTTTGATCCTGATTTAAAAACACAAGTGTTCCTGTAATATGAACATGAATGTCCTCTGCCCACTGAACTTCTGCTTCTCGATCAGTACGAATTTATAATTTTTACTGACGGATCAGCACAACCCGCTACAGGTAGTAAGCAAGCTTACAGTGCAGCGTGCGCTATCGTTAAAGATCGCGTGCACGATGGTAAATTCTGACCAATGGTCACTAAAACTCAATCTCTAGGAGATTGTACAGCTCAGCGAGCTGAACTACAAGCATTCAAACTGCCACTTGAAAATACAGATCGCGAATTCCCCACACTTATAGTGTGCGATTCCTTTTACTGTGTTCAGTTATATAATGAATATTTACAGAATTGGCTTCCAAATAGATTCAAAGATGCAAAAGGTGGCACAATAAAGCATAAAACGCTTTGGGAACAAGTAGTTCAGTTGAGAAAACTACCAAAAGCTCACGTGATACACACGCTGAGTCATCAACGTGATGGCGTTCACGTTGCAGGGAATTAATTGGCGGATGAAGCCACAAAGGGGGCTGTACAAACGGCGTCCGTTGCTGCGATCACTCGTTCAAAAACGAAAATAGAGGGGCGTGGCTTGCAGCCAAGCAAGATGGCCGCATCCTAGTTGGGCTCCGAGGGTGAGATCGACTCCCCGGACATCCGTACCTCATCCGAACGCTAATCCGGCCCCAGGTTCCCTGAGCGTGTGGCGGAGAGCAAGCGGCGCCGCCGGATCCGACTCCCGAGTCTCTCCGGTGCCTGGAGCGGAGACGACGACTCCCGTGGATTGGAGGCCTACCCTGTCATGGTGAGCTGGGGCCTCGAGTGGTGTGAGGACCCCGCGTAGAGAACAGCTGGCCGGGATTGGCCCTGAGGCGGGGGCGGAGCTGCTGCGGCCCGGAGCGGACTCTGCGCCCGGGTGGAGGAGCGCTGCCTGGGCGACGCTGGGGCGAGTCCCCCTGGGAGGCACCACATCCTGGCCCGGAGTTCCGGGGTTTTGCCCCCGCTGCGGGGCCTGACTGCCGCACCTGCGCTGAAGCGCGAACTCTGCCGCCCGGCCCCGGGGGCCTGGGAAGTGGCGGCTCCTGCCTTGGATTGACGCCGGTGGGCCCTCCGGAGCACTCACCGTCGGCTAGGACCGGCGCGGGGGAATGCATGCAGTGACCCTGCCCTGATTTGGACACAGTCCCGCCTGCGGACCCTGAGGTGTGCGGCCTGGGGCAGGGGGTGTGACGGTGCTGCCTGCACGGACCGCGGCCTGCCCGGGGAGAGTCTGGGAACACCACCTGGCCTGCGGCTACGGTTCGGCCCCCTGCTGCGGGACTACCATGTGAGCGCAGAAGCATGACCTCTACCGCCTGTCCCGGAGGCCTGGGACACAACCACTATTGCCTTGGACCGACGCCGGTGGGACCTCTGGAGCGCTCGCCATCTGCCCGGTGTCGGACGCGGTCCCGCCTGAGGCGCTGCTGTGGACCCAGGGGTGCGCACCCCGCTTCGCCGATTCTCCAGCGGTCCGAGGGAGGGTGAGTTTGAGGACTCCTTCTGTCGGGACCATGGGCGGGAAGGGCGCCAGAGGGACCTCGCAAGGCAAGCTTGATAAATTTGCCTACACCAAGGACTCCCCGGCATTGCCGGACCGGGGCGTGCGGGCCGAGAAGGTGGTAGCAGACAAGGAGGCGCCGAAGGTGACGCTCGAAGACATTATGGCGGCCCTGACGCAAGTACAATCCACTGTGGGGTCAATCTCTACAGATGTGTCTCTGCTTCGCGCGGATTTCCAGAAAATGTCCGCCAGGGTCGCGGACGTGGAGCAGGTGACGGAGACCCTAACCAAATACTCGAACTACCTCCTTCAAAAGGTGTCACAGTTGGAGACGGAGAACAAACGTATGGCGGCCGCGGCTGGACGACCAGGAGGGGCGCTCCCGCCGCAATAATGTGCGCATCACCGGGATTCCCGAAAGTGAGGGGCATCAAGCCATGGACCTCTATGTTGAAGACTTGATCAAGTCCAAGCTGCAGCCCAGGGGCCTCTCGGCCTTCTTCTCGGTGGAGCGAGCCCACAGGGTACCAGGTGGCCGACCAAGAGTGGGTGCGCCTCCGCGGCCGGTCCTGGCCCGCCTGTTCAACTTCCGTGACAGGGACGCTATTCTTCAGGCGGCGCGGGTGGCGCCGCCCCTCCGGCTCCAAAACTCCATGGTGTCCTTCTTCCCGGATTATACGGCGGCGGTGGCGGCACAGCGACGAAGCTTCTTGGAGGTAAAGAAGAAACTGAGGGCCCAGGAACTCCCATACGCTATGCTCTTCCCGGCGCGGCTCCGTGTGGTGGCGGAGGGCAAAACCATATTCTTCGACACACCTGAGGAGGCTCATGACTGGCTAGAGGGGTGGCGACCGGCCAAGGGCGCCGGGCGCTCGAGCCGCAGGACGCGACACCCCGGCAGTGCGGAAGACTCTGATGGTCACGACCGGCGAATGGAGGAGGTTCGGGAGGAACCTACCGGATGAAATCCTGTCCCGAACTGCCCTCGGCGCGAAGTTCGGGACTGACATCCATGGCACGGCGCTACTGGCACGGCCTACTTTCTACAGCCACGGGCCATGAACGATGGGACCTGGGGATTGGGGATGTCATGGTCTTCCTCGGACTCCACGCTCCTTAAAGCGCAAGTACTGGTTGGGGTTATGGGGATTGAGCACTCTGCTGAGTTGGGGTGGCGGGCAGTTTTGAGTCCGTGTGGCAGGGAGGCAGGGAGGGGGTTGGGGGATTGGGGAAAGTTTACTAGTTATGTTCTTTTGTTTGGGTTTTGGAGGACACAGGCTCACGACCTATACCAAGCGCGATCCCAATGCGTGTCCTATGTCTCACCCCGTAATGTTCACATCCGGCTCCGTCCTGTCCTAAAGCCACCGTAATGTCTGACTCGACGCATGACACACCCCATGACACCACTCTGACCCCGGTGCAGCCCCTCTCTCTGCTTACGTGGAATGTGCGGGGATTGGGAGACAACATCAAGCGGGGCCTGGTTTTGCATAGTATTAAGCGGTGTGCCCCGGCAGTGGTCTTACTCCAGGAAACCCATCTCACTGGCACCACTACTAAAGCGCTGGACAGGTGGGGGTATAAGATGGTGGCACACTCGGAATTCACCTCGGGGTCCCGGGGGGTTGGCATACTGCTGCGTAGACAGTCCCACCTCATCGTGATCAGTGTGCACACGGACGGGGCTGGGCGCTTCGCGGCGGCTCACACTCAATGGGAGTGGAGGCCCCTCAACATAGTGTCTGTCTATATCCCGCCTGGGTTGCATGCTGTGGCGTTCCCGGCGCTTAGCGAATTTCTGCTTGCACTACCGGAGGGCGAGGTGCTCCTGGGGGGCGATTTTAATGCGGTGATGAATGACCTCACTGACCGGTCTCCGCCTCGTGTGCGGGGTGGGGGGGTGTCCCGCCTTGCGAGCTTTGCGGCGGCGATCGGGTTCACAGATCTCTGGTGGCGGCACCACCCAGCGGCGCAGTGTTACACGTACCACTCCGGGGTGCACGATAGTCTAACCCGCATTGATCACTTTCTGGGCTCTCCGGGTTGCCTCCAAAATATTGCAAGTATAGATATTAGACCCAGGGGTATCTCTGATCACTCCCCGATCCTTTTGCAATACACTAGCTACCACATGATGCGTCGCCGCATTTATCCGATACGCCCCAGCTACTTGCGTCTACGGAAGATTGGCAAGTCACTAACGCGAGCGTCGCAACTGTACTTTCATGAATATGCCGCCTCGGTCGACTCCCCTACGATTCTTTGGGAGGCGTATAAGACAGTGGTGCGGGGCCAGGCGATGGCCGCCGTCGCGGAGTACAAGCGCGAACAGATAGCGGAACTGAGGTCACTGGAAATTGAACTCCGGGCAGCGGAGGCCCGTCAGGCCGAGGCCCCTTCTCGTGAGGCCTCGCGCGACCTACATGTGGTGCAGACGAAGTACAAGCAGCACCTGAGTGAGCGTGTCAGACAGCGCCTAGAGGCCTCGAGGCACACAGTCTACGATGTAGGCGATAAAACTGATAGGCTTCTCGCGTGGCTTGACAGACGTGACGACGGCTCCCGAAGCATTGCGCGGCTGGACACTGCAGAAGGGCTGACAACGGCGGACCCACGGGCCATAGTATGCGCCCTGGCGGAGCACTTTCGGGGAGTGTACTCCTCCACCTCCTCCATGTCAGAGGAGGTGGCGCTGACTTATATCCAAGACCTGCAGATGCCCAAGCTCTCCCCGGAGGCCCGGGAGACTCTGGAGGCCAAGCTCACGCTGGAGGAGCCACAGGCGGCTATTGGCGCATTACGACCCGGTAAGGCGTTGGGGCCTAATGGTGTTCCGATAGAGCTTTACCAGCGTCTGCCGGAGACACTGGCCCCGCACTTGCTAAACATGTTCACGCACAGCTTGGAGTTGGGAGAGCTCCCCGTTGACCAACGGACAGCCACCATTGTGGTGATACCGAAACCGGGTAAGCCGCCAGACCAATGTACCTCTTATCGTCCCGTCTTGCTGATCAACGCAGAGGCCAAGATCCTTGCGAAGTTGTTGGCCATCCGGCTCACACCCCACTTAGTTGACATAGTGCACCCGGACCAGTCAGGTTTTATGCCCGGGAGAAGTACATCCCATAATCTGAGACGGCTGCATGGTGTGCTGGCCCGGGTGGAGCGGTTACGGGAACTGACTGTCATTCTCTCCCTGGACACGCGCATGGCGTTCGACATGGTGGAATGGCCCTTTCTCTTTGCGGTGCTGGCGCACCTGGGGTTTGGACCGAAATTTTGTGCCTGGGTCCGGCTCCTCTACACTAAACCGCTGGCCCATGTCGCGGCCAACGGACACATGTCGGAGGATTTTCCTCTGGCGCGCGGCACGCGTCAGGGCTGCCCACTGTCACCACTGCTTTTTGCCCTGGTGCTGGAACCGCTCGCGGCTTGGATACAGTGGGAGCCCATGATGAGGGGCCTTCGGTGGTCCGCCGACTGGGAAGACCGCGTCTCCCTCTATGCGGACGATATACTGCTTTACCTGTCTTCCCCTAGACGTTCCATCTTGGCATTACTGAACATCTGCGACATATTTGGCCGGTCATCGGGCTATACGATCAACTGGTCGAAATCGATCCTCCTGGTGCTCCGAGGCCCCCCTCCGAGGCTACCGGCGGGATGCCGGCTGCAGGTGGTGGAGGGGTCGTTCAAATACCTGGGGGTGCATGTGACGCTGGATCAGGCGGAGTTTTTCAGGCGTAACCTCAGCCCCCAGATGGACCGTCTCAGGCGTGATGTGCAGCACTGGGGAGCGTTGCCTCTGACTCTGGTGGAGAGGGCCGCGCTCTTTAAAATGATGGCCCTGCCGCGGTTTCTGTATGTGTTGGAGAATACCCCGTACCCGGTGCCGCCGACCTACTTCCGCACGATAGCGGCACAGGTTTCCAGCTTACTCTGGGGAAATAAACCGGCGCGCATTGCGCAATCAAAATTGGTTCGCGGGTGGTACGATGGGGGAATTGCGCTCCCAGATCTCCAACTCTATTACTGGGCGGCGCAGCTTAAGGTGATCAACCAGTGGCTTCACGCGCCTCAGTCTGATCCCGCATTTAAGGCGGACAGGGAAGTGTTGGGGGAGAAGGGTATGCTCTCCCCTCTATATGATGCCCGACGGGCCTCGCAGCTGATTGGCCCCCTTAGGCAAACTGTGGCTATCTGGCATGCGGCGGGGGCCAGGTTGGGGTGGCGGGGGGTCCTGACTCAACTTACGCCCCTTTGGGACGCCAGGCAGTTGGGCCATTTAAGGGACAGCAAAGGTTTCGACGCTTGGGACAATATCGGAATCTCGGTGGTGGGCGACGTGTGGCAAAAAGGGGCGATCGTCCAGTTCTCATATTTACAACAGCACTATGAGCTGGCTCCCTCAGAGTGGTTCAGATACCTCCAGATGAAACACGCACTGATGGCGCAACTGACTCCTGGCGCCCAGGTTCCGGAGGCGTCCCCGTTAGAGGATAGACTGTTGACGGAGTACATGCCAAAGAAGGCTACGTCCTTCACGTACCGCAAGCTGATTAACAACTTGCCAGACCCCTTGGGGCTCCTGAGGGAACGGTGGGCTACGGAGCTTGGTGACTTTGATGATCCGGAGTGGCGTGAGGTGCTGGCCTCGCCACGCGAGGCAGGTATATCATCGCGACTGCGGCTGGTGCAGCTGCGTATTTTGCATCGCTCGTACTTCACCAGACGCTTGTTGCACAAGATGGGTAGAGCGACTCACCCCTTCTGCCTGCGGGGATGTGGGGAGGAGGGAACCTTTTACCACACTGTCTGGGAGTGTCCCATCCTTCAGGTGTTCTGGAAGCGGGTGCTGCGCACAATGTCACAGGTGTGTAGGATATCGCTGGTCCCGGAGCCCCGGCGCTGTTTGCTGAATGTGTGGGAGCCCAATGATCTTGATCGTCAGGCGCAGGGCTGGGTGTCGCTGGGGATCATGACGGCCAAACGGAATATAGCCCAGAGGTGGGGAGCAGTGGAGGCGCCGTTGCTGTCTGTGTGGAAGAGAGAGATGGACGCAGCCATGTTTGCTGAGCGGTCAGTGTTTGTCAGGCGGGGATGCCCTCGCAAGTGGGCCAAGGTTTGGGGGGCATGGAACAGGTACAGGGGAGAAATATGTGATCCGCCGCCTGTGTCTGATGAAGACTCCTCTGATTCCGATGGTTGAGTTGGTCTGTGGGGGGCTGGGGAGCGGGGGAGACGTGGTCCTTATCTCTGCATTAGCGGTGGGATTGATTGTGACATTATGCAATTGGGTGGGAATTTGTTATAAGATTTCTGAGCACGGTCTGTCTCGTTGTCCTCATGTTCTAACTGTTGTGAAAACAATAAAAATTTTACAAAAAAAAAAAAACGAAAATAGACAGCGAGATATTGTTGGCTGTCAGTGCTTCAAGCAAAGGCAGTGGTGCAGCGTTACCAAAGAAATTTCTACTCAAGTACATGTAATTGATGCAAACAACGTTCCTTTTGCTTGAATCCCTGGAGTGGGGGATAGGATAATTCCAAACATGGAACGTAGATTAGGACTGATCCTAGCAGCACGTGAAGGGATAGCCTCTGCCCATGCAGGTGTTTCTACAACAGGATCTTTACTAAAACAAAGATATTGGTGGCCTGGCATTAGGAAGCAGACCAAAAAATATGTTTTGGAATGTGAAATATGCCAACAGATGAAAGTCTCCACAGCGAAACGTCCTGAGCATACACCCCTGTTGATTTCAGACAAACCATTAGCTTGTGTTTACCTGGACCACTGCGGTCCCTTGCAAAGGGACGGTAACTATAAATATATAATGGTCGCAGTGGATTCGTGTTCAAGGTTCCTATGGATGTGGCCTCAGCGCTTGGCTGACGCTCGAACTGTTATAAAAGATTTGCAAGTCTTTATCGGAATTGGCACATTACATTCTGACCAGGGCCCTGCGTTTAGCTCTCGGGCTTACAAAGAAGCCATGGCCAGTTTGGGCGTAGCATTGTGGTACTCCTCTCCATTTCATCCTGAGGGAAATGCTGTTGTGGAAAGGATAAACCGGTACATAAAGCAGTCTATAACAGCTAGAGTATTAGGTTCGGGTGATGGGTGGGTCAAACATCTTTATGGGGTCTAACGCTCATTAAATAATTTGCCAAGAAGTTCTCTAGGGGGAGTCACTCCATATGAGGTCCTATTTGGGACAAGAATGTGGGTTCCTGATCTCGAATGTAAAGGCACAGTGGTGGAAAATAAAACCTTTGATATCAAAGACCGTTTGGCTGTTTTACAGGATCTAAATGAACTAAGATCGAAACAAAGCAACGTGTTCCTGAAGCCAACCACCACTGGGGAAAAACCGGCAGTCCCAGCAAGGCCTGTCTGGATCCCAAAAGTTGGGGATCTAGTCAGAGAGAAGATTGCGGACAAGAAAGAATTTGGACCTTCTTACAGACAACCAGTACCTGTCCTAGACGTCCACGGAACAAGAACAGTCCTTCTACCGCCCCTTGCTGAAAAAAAGGAGAAAAGATTTGTGGTGATCGACCTCATCAAACCACACTATGTGGCCGATACTAAATATTAGGCCTCGTGGATTCCTACCTAGTCGCAGACGCCCTCCTCTAGCTACTATCCAAGAGGTTAAGACTGAAAGACTCATAACCATCGAGAATTTAGCAGTAAGAGATGAAGGACTAAGTAACAATGCTATGGAACTCATTCCTCTTGGAACTCAAGTAACAGTTCGTCCAGATACACCTGTCTACACAAACATGACACGTGATCAACTGGTTCCAGCGATTTTGACGAATCCTGATGCAATTCCAACAATTGACTGAACTGCTTCTGGCTACTTCATTAACTTTGATACATTTTCTGAGGATCCAAGTGAGCCTAAAACGATGCCAGCCCTAAAAACTTTCAAACAAAAAGTACAAGAATTTTTTCGTTTTCTGAAAGACACTTATCTGGTTTCACCATGGATTGAACTATGGATTATTTCTGGAATATTTTTCTTTCTGCTTTGGCTATCTTTGGTAATGACTCTAAGCGTGCTTATGAATGGCAGATATATTCGTTTGGAAACTGAAAGTAAAAATGTGAACTTACTTTTATAACCACACCAATCCTCCCATCGTGAAGAAAGAGACTTGTCAGCAGTAAACATTACAGCCGTTCCTATACAGGATAGTATAGTTTGGGACAAAACCGATTTCAACATATTCGGCCCGACTGAACTTTAGAAGAACCACATTTATTTAAAATTTCATTACGTGACTTTATTACCTCCAGTACCTATTCTGATGATTGGGACTTTGAGACTGTTAATAACATGATGTCTGATCTAGAAAGGTCTGCTGCGTTCTCTAACAATGAAAACTTAGAGGGTTCATCAGACTACAAACAGCTTTTTTGTTATGACCGCTATGGTCATCATTTCTTGCATAGATCTGCAACACCAAGAAATGTATTTCTGTTTAACCAATGGGAACATTGTCCTACACCACCAAAGGGTAGTTCAAAAATGTTTGCAAATAAGTTTCCATATTTTCAGAGTACAATACATCTGATCCAGAAACATTTTTCTATAGAAATGTAAACAAAACAGGACAGAAAAATATGTTAACTAATACAAAACAGATTTATTCTGCAGCCTTTATTGCCCAACTGTCTAGACAAGGATTTGACTTTTGGAAAGACACAATCGACACAAAATCTGTCTGGGGTTCTAAAGATTGGCAAGTGCAGGGGATAGAAGCTTTGTTTAGAGCCTGTATCATCCCACAGCAAATAATGTTTTTGAATGACAATGTGCAACAAACGTCTTGCCTTGGATTAACCAAGATCAAAGACATGAACACACCTTCTGTACCAACACCTGCAAATAATAACACTACACAGGGATCGGTCACAGTAGACACAATACCACAAAACAACAGATCAGATCCTGATTGGGAAAAATGGTTGCTCTGGCTCACAGACACAAACATCTGTCAAGAAAGATTCCTGAATAGAATACAGGGCTTTACTATCTATAGGTTAGACCCACGTTATGTTCAACGACAGCATCCGGGGGTAGTAACCACATACAGTGAGAAAAGTTGTGCCTCGACTGGCTACAAAAATCTACACTTGAGGATGTGAAGCAACACTTATCTTTACTTAAAGAAGACGCAGACCTTAGGGATTTCTTGCTTGGACCAAGAAAGCCGCATGAAAAACGTTTCAAATATGCCGGCATTTATGCTGCTTATAATGAAATATGGAAGGTTTCACAGGCGGAGGCCGCAGAAAGAATACGTGAGCTTGATCTTATTAACTGAGAGAAATCTTTTACTGTGGTCGACAATGGGTTAACAACCTTGTCATCCAGAATATATTCACTGGACAACATTGTATCCACTGCTATTGACATACTGGAACAAGATTTAGCCATGTTACAACAAGGCCAATCTCAGTTAAGTTCTATTATGTTATTAGGCTGGACGCGGCGATCCTTGCGTGCAGGCTATGTGCCTTGGCGGTTTATCAACACGTCGTCTCTGTTTTCTGAATACAATCTCACAGATAAACAGATTGAACTGGCACAAAGAGGAGCAAAGTATACAGTGCTGAGTATTGAAAATCTGGAAAAATTACCATTTACGGTAGCAGAAAAAACAGCTACAGAATGGCTCATCCATGGCAAAATAACTCTGCCTGTCACTACTTTTCATTTTCAGTATTGCCTCAAACAAATGCAAGCAGGTAAATATAAAAAGGTTGGGTAAAGAATACATTAAGACATCCTGGGTTTTACCCTACGAATACAGGTGTTGGAGTGGGGGTCGCGAAGTGTTTCTAAGGGGTACACATTGTGAAAATGTACTGAGCGGTTCTCTCATATGTCAGGACATTTCTTTACACGGGGCTTGTAATGTTTCTGTGGCAAACTTGTCCTGCCACTTACAGGGTGCACCAGCTGCTGTGATTAATCCAAAGTTTGGCCAACTTTCTAACAGGAGTTACCTCATGTTGAATGATCAAGGTTGCTGTGGCATGTTGCCAGGAATCCCATATCTGGTAACGGTTAGCTCCAGGGTTACTTGTTGTATGCAAGTATTGTTCTTCACAATAGACACAGTCAGGGAGTCGCCTCTATGGCCTTCATTGAATGTTTTTTTATACGTTTTGATACTTTAAGCAGAATGAAAGCCATGCTTTTGCAACAGACCGTGCCTTTGACCTCGGCCAAAGAAACCTATGATCTACAAATTGCAAGGACTTCGGCTGAGATACAGGCTCTAATTCGTACAAACTGCCCTATACATTTCGTAGAAATGATGGGACGTATCCTAAACATGTCTGATACGAGCGGAATTGTACATGTATTTAAGACTATATGTTCAGGACTGTTAACACCTTTTCAGGCAGTCCTCGGAATCATTCCAAACTTTGTGCATTCGGTGTTTGGTGGTCTGCCATTCGTTCTAGCACTCTTTGCAGGAATCCTATTTTTATTCCTACTGCTACGCTATGGCAAGCCTATCCACCGGTGTCACTCCCAGCAACTTGGAGAAAGCTCTCCTAGAACGGAAGTGCCGTGAGCACATAGTGCAACTTTTGGGCATACCTCGTCTACGGGAACTTAATACAACATGGTTTCTGTCATTTAGACCACTCTGGCAAGATTGCGTCTTACCTGTTCTACGATGTCTGCTTTGTGGTGAAGAATGCGTGCTAGACATCTGTCTAACACTCCCATCAGTCATGCCAACGTATATCGATACTCTGCTGGACCCGATAACGGATCAAGCTATGTGTTTTCCCCAGAGGCTACCACTCCTGATGACGGCATTCGTTGAGATCCCACAGATGCTTCCTGCTGCTGCCGAGGTACGAGATGGATCAGCAGGCACACAGGTAACATCGGACGCAAACATTGCTGCGGCATCCCATGCTGAAGGCGATGCTTCACATTTCTGTGCAGTTAACCTTCTAAACGATGTGTTCCAACTGTCACTGACATCGGTAGACGATCTTTTGTCTACAGGAGTAGACGATTCATGTTTTCTCCAGACCCATACACTGACTTTGATTCAGCTCACAGTGTACCAGGAAAGCAATGAATTTGGTCTCCATATTTTCAAAACAGAACAAAACTTGGAACCCTTCCTAAAATTGACTTTTTTCTAAATTTGAAAATACATGGCAAATCAATCTGCTTCCAGTAGAACTATTCATATAGAACAGACTTCTTTGAATACTTCCAGGGACATATTGTCACCTTATTTACCACAATTTCATTTAGCACCATGTTATGAAATGGCTTTGATTTTTTGAATACCAGTCGTCTATTTCGTCATATGTATATATTTCTATTCAAAACCAAAGGAAATGATGGACGGAGTGTTGAACATTGCAAGTACTCACCCCCAGTCAACTGATCTGGGTTTAAATCATCACCGTTCTTTAGCCCACTCTGCCACCCCAGTTCAGACATGGCCATATGCAAATCAGTCTGACCCTGTGCCTCATGGGAACAGTCCAGCCCGAACTGCCAGCCATGTCTTCCCTGGACCGGAAACAAGCTTCCTAGGACCGGTTTCTGGCATTTCAACCGTCTTCAGCCAGGCTTGCTTGAATCCAGTGGCAAAGTGAGCAAGGGACTCACGTCTGAGCATACTCTGCCAACTTATGGCGAACAAAGCAAAACCAAAGGAAATGATGGACGGAGTGTTGAACATTGCAAGCACTCACCCCCAGTCAACTGATCTGGGTTTAATCCATCACCGCTCTTTAGCCCACTCTGCCACCCCAGTTCAGACATGGCCATATGCAAATCAGTCTGACCCTGTGCCTCATGGGAACAGTCCGGCCCGAACCGCCAAGCCATCCATGTCTTCCCTGGACCGGAAACAAGCTTCCTAGGACCAGTTTCTGGCATTTCAGCCGTCTTCAGCCAGGCTTGCTTGAATCCAGTGGCAAAGTGAGCAAGGGACTCACGTCTGAGCATACCCTGCCAACTTATGGCGAACAAAGCAAAACCAAAGGAAATGATGGACGGAGTGTTGAACATTGCAAGCACTCACCCCCAGTCAACTGATCTGGGTTTAATCCATCACCGTGCTCTAGCCCACTCTGCCACCCCAGTTCAGACATGGCCATATGCAAATCAGTCTGACCCTGTGCCTCATGGGAACAGTCCAGCCCGAACTGCCAAGCCATGCCTTCCCTGGACCGGAAACAAGCTTCCTAGGACCGGTTTCTGGCATTTCAGCCGTCTTCAGCCAGGCTTGCTTGAATCCAGTGAAGACGGCTGAAATGCCAGAAACCGGTCCTAGGAAGCTTGTTTCCGGTCCAGGGAAGACATGGCTTGGCAGTTCGGGCTGGACTGTTCCCATGAGGCACAGGGTCAGACTGATTTGCATATGGCCATGTCTGAACTGGGGTGGCAGAGTGGGCTAAAGAACAGTGATGGATTAAACCCAGATCAGTTGACTGGGGGTGAGTGCTTGCAATGTTCAACACTCCGTCCATCATTTCCTTTGGTTTTTGCTTTGTTCGCCATAAGTTGGCAGGGTATGCTCAGACGTGAGTCCCTTGCTCACTTTGCCACTGGATTCAAGCAAGCCTGGCTGAAGACGGCTGAAATGCCAGAAACCGGTCCTAGGAAGCTTGTTTCCGGTCCAGGGAAGACATGGCTTGGCAGTTCGGGCTGGACTGTTCCCATGAGGCACAGGGTCAGACTGATTTGCATATGGCCATGTCTGAACTGGGGTGGCAGAGTGGGCTAAAGAACGGTGATGGATTAAACCCAGATCAGTTCACTGGGGGTGAGTGCTTGCAATGTTCAACACTCCGCCCATCATTTCCTTTGGTTTTTGCTATATTTCTATTCATTCATATTGCATTGATTTCCGATATATGCTTAGAATGAAAAACTGCTTCAAAATGTACAGTACCTTTGCTTTACATGTTTTAGCAACAGTTTTATTAAACTTCTTTTAGTATGCTTTCACAACTGTTTTTAGCAACATGTGGTACTCAGTTTGATGTTTAGCATTTTATGTTTAGCATTTAGTATTATAGTTCATTCGAAAGTGGAGTAGGTGTTGTATTCCGGTTTAGGGGCCTGATTCACAGAACTAACTTAAGACAAAATCCTAAACCTACTACCATTTTGGTATTCACAGAAGGCCCTTACTCATATTTAGTATTCACAGAAGGCACTTCTCATTTCGGTATTCACAGGAGTTAGGAGTCCTAACTTTAGGACTCCTAAATGCCTTCTGTGAATACCAAAAGTCTTAAAGTTAGGATTTTTCTCAGTTTAGGAGTAGTAAAGTTAGGACTCCTAAATTTAGGACTCCTAAATGCCTTCTGTGAATACCGAAAGTCTTAAAATAAGGATTTTTCTCCGTTTAGAGTAGTAAAGTTAGGACTCCTAACTTTAGGACTCCTAAATGCCTTCTGTGAATACCGAAAGTCTTAAACTTAGGATTTTTCTCAGTTTAGGAGCCCTAAGGTTAGAAGTCCTAACTTTACTACTCCTAAACTGAGAAAAATCCTAACTTTAAGACTTTCGGTATTCACAGAAGGCATTTAGGAGTACTAAAGTTAGGAGTCCTAAGTTTACTACTCCTAAACTGAGAAAAATCCTAACTTTAAGACTTTCGGTATTCACAGAAGGCATTTAGGAGTCCTAAAGTTAGGACTCCTAACTTCTGTGAATACCAAAATGAGTAAGTGCCTTCTGTGAATACCAAAATGAGTAAGTGCCTTCTGTGAATACCAAAATGGTAGTACGTTTAGGATTTTGTCTTAAGTTAGTTCTGTGAATCGGGCCCTAGGTGTCCATATATAGGTTTTCTTGATAAATTTCCTTATATAGTCACAATTCGCATTGCCCTTATATAGGAATAAGATCCCAGTCCTTATTTAGGCATTATCCATGCTATCCAAATACAGGCATGGTCACCTACATCCGTCCACTCCAACGAGCTCTTAGAAACCAGACCCTTAAGCTCTTGGGAGTTTCCCCTAGCACAGGATTATTGATTTCTCCAAGAACTCATTTATTATGCATGAACCGCTATTCCTTAAGGGTTCATTCCTGACGTCTTCCTCTGCCCTACTTTACGTCAATGCTAACATTCCAAGGCACCTACTAGGTATAACATGGAAAATGAGAAAAAGGGGGTGCACAGATGAAATAGTCCAATGAGTCTCAATATTGAGTTAAGGTGTACTCTTTATTTCAAAAATAGATTTCAGGTTGATAAAAGTATGGTCAGCCAACGCGTTTCATTCCCTCAAGGGGAACTTCATCAGGGCTTGAGTCAAGTCTGTTTGTTCTGTAAAATTAGACCGAATCTAGAAAGCTTGATGGAGTATAGTATACTTCACTTGTATTGCAAACGTCAGTAGTCGTGCGGTTAGCGTTCCTGGTAATGCGGCATGTTCCTCGATCAAGGTATAAATATACCTTCCCTTGCCCAAGCAAGTAGGAGGAGACCTCGACTTTAGAGGAGCCCGTGTCCCGGCCTGACGCACTGACAAGACGCTGTCATCCCTGCTCGCAGAGAATCCAGCTTCCAGTGTTCTGACTCCCTTCGCGGGGTGTTAGAGTTCGAGACCCGGAAAGAAATTCCCACCTCTCTCTTTCTCAAGGTATGGAGCTGACTAGAGCCTAGAGGGACTCTTGGCATACTAAACTTAGCATACCAGACTTGGCATACTATACGAAGCTATAGAATGACATCCTATAGAATACAGCACCTACTTCTTACCTTGTACTACACTTAGGTTAGGTACACTGGGGTAGAACTAGTTAGAGAAGCATCTTATGACTACCCGCATTTTTAGCCTATGTTGTTTATGTATATGAATATATGTGTCATAGCTAAAAGATAATGCTAGCGCAGTATTATTTCTTTCTACTGCTTACGCTGTACATAATATATCTCGCATACTGTCTTGTGACCATAACAGCTCATATCTCTTAGAGAAACAAGACTGTTCAATAAATCCTTTTATTGAAATGCCCGTCTATTCTTTCTGTGTAACTCTGAAGAAACTAAGCATGCATGATTAGCTGACTGAAACTGTTCCACGATTCTGAGAGTGTTCTGATTCTAAAGGGAAACAAAGTTGTCATGTTTATGCGGTTGCCAGAAACTACTCCCTTCTTGTTTACAAGGAGTTTCTAGTGGCCTCTGAGTTAGCTGGTACAAAGTAATTAAGTTTCATATACTCGATAGGGGCATACTGACCTCAGTCCTATGCCAAATCTATAGGATATATTATTCCAATGCACAGAGCCTTTTAGGGAAATAGGAACTACACTACAGTGCGTCCTCAGCCCCTAACCGGAGTCAACACCCACAAGGGACCCTCGCTGGGGGCCACGCTTTCTGAAATGGTCTCCATGTCGGACAGGCTGGCATGGAAACCATGCCAGGAACCCAGCATCATAATCCCAAGGGCAGAAATGCCCACCCTTTGGGATTACAAGCCGGTTCAGACTGGTGGACTGGCTCCTTGAGCTCGTCGGAAGCCAGCCAGAATGACCGGCCAGTTTAGTTTCTGACCACCAGCATTGTAATGTGGCGGTCGGGTGGTAAACCGAGGGGTGGATTATGATGCAGCCCGGAAGGCTCTGACCATTGGTCGGATCCTTTCCGAGCCGTATCGTAATTGGCCCCTAAGAGTCGGGAGAGGTTTGACTGCTTAGGTAGAAATTAATGTTCTATTTTTTCAGATTGTATACCCTGTATCTGAGCCTTAATGCTAATCAATGCATATTTCTCTATTGCATATATTAAGGATTCAGTACTAAACCTTTTTTGACTTAGCTTGCTCTAGAACTCAATAAATGAGTTGTCCCAGTTTCAGTTTTTTCTACTCTGCTATTCAGTGGGTTTAATGCCACGGAGGGTGGTGTCTCTTGCTGCTGGATCAACAGGAACCACAGAGCCAAACTGCCTGAGGCAAAAATTGGGGTGTGAAGATTATTGTGGTTCAGTAAATTATTGAGGTTTGGCTCTCACATCAGATGTGGTCAAATCACATTCAAAATACGCTTTGCCATGCCTACTTATGCAAATGACCACCATACGTGCAACAATTTGACAACTCATCATATTCTTTCCAGGAATGTATTGCCAGCCAGCCAGGCATATCAGAAGATTTGGTGGGGATGGGTGCCAAACGTTTTGTGGTTCGTACATTTTGAAGACATGTACTCTATAGAAAGTGAAAACACCATGGGGCAGATTTACTAGATTATCGCGCAGTGCAGCAGTCGCAAATGCTGTGCTGCATGAGAAGACAGCAGAAGAGCACCATATTTACAGAAATATGGCTCTCTCCTCCTCTCTCCCTAGCGCAAGTGCAAAAATATGCTGCCGTGCGCCACGGACACACTTCTGCACCATAGTCAAAGGGTGTCTCTATGAGTCTAGCATAGGTTTTGAACTGAAAGGGACCCTTCCAGTACAAAATACCATGCTTAGACTAACTTGAAACCTTTTTTCACTGTGTGTGTGTGTACTGTATAGTGCAGCACACATACAAAGTCAAAACAGGAAGGCAAAATGAGAGCATTTCTCCTTCACAGCGCCTATTTGAAATGGGCACTGTTTTCTCATGCTAAGCCCTGTCTACTTTTTTAAATGAAGAAGACTTATCGTCAGAAACCTTGGGTAGTTGCATGGGAATGCCCATGCACCACCAATGGTACGCTTATATTAACTACATTTTAAAATTCTCTTTAATGGTAAAGTCTGATTTTACGTTACAATTCTGAAAATGTCACTTTTAGAAAGTTGGCATTTTCTTGTCCCAACCATTGAGCCTTCTGTCAGTGTCCTGGGCCACTTGACTGGGAATCACTGTACTAGTGGGGTTTGTGTATTCTTTTCAGACAGAAATGCAAGGGGGCTTATGTAAGGACAAGGTTGGGCAATCCTGCCGGGATGACTGGGGAGGGGCTGTACTCAGCCTCACTTAAACTTAAAAGGTTTTTGCTTCCTGCACACACAAAGGTACCTGACACGAGGCCTCCCTTGCCTTTTGTCACCCACAGACAGTTTAGAGAATTGACAGTGGAAGAGGAAGAACTTTCCAGAACCAGGTGTGTGGGGGGGAGGGTAGGACAGGGAGGACCTCCACAAAAGATCTGGTACCAGATATAAATATTGCACCTTAAAAGCCACTCATCAGAACATTCCTGGACCCGTGAAAGTTACAGAAGAAGGTCTGGCCTGCTGCCAGAGGACTGCTTTCCTAATTGAAGGACTTTCTTGCCATCTGAGAAGGAAGACTGAACTTCCTTGCCTTCATCCCAGGTTAATCATAGTGAATCCAAGAGTTGGTTGGCTGACTTCTGTGTGAGCTACAGAGACAAAGCAGGCTTCGGAGGCCTCCTTGCAACTGCCAAGCTGGCCTGCTGCAACTAGACCTGGCTGAGTTCTGCTGGCCTCTGCTGCAGTGAGTCCCTGATTCCCAAGAATTGCCTTCTCAGGTCCAGGACCCTTGACTGGCATCGAAGTGTACTACACCTGCAGAAAAGATGAAAATCCAGAAGTTTGGGCTCCTCACAAATGGACCTATTCGTGCCAAGACTCTGCTGTCCGCTATTGCTGCCAATGAGAAGTTCCTATGAAACCTGCTCTTCATGCTGGCAGTGACCACCAGTAACAATCGGGAATTCAAGACCTGCACTTCGCACTACATCAACAACAGCCCATGGCGACCGTAACCCGGGGCTAGGGAAACAACCGTCCACGACACCTGACCAGCTCTTTGCTCTACAGCCATGACCGCCCACGACAATCGATCAGCTCTTCACGCTACAGCGGCGACCACCCGTGTCGCCCAGCTTTCTCCACCGCGAAAGGAACTCTTTATGCCAGACTTAGAAAGTAAACTTTTCAATGGTACAAACCTAGTTCCTGTATCTGACCTGTGCTCCATCCCGGTCAGCCTGAACTTGTGATTTTTCCGGTCTAGAATTACCAGATGACCATGATTGGTGCTTTATGCTTTTAGGCGTTATTTTTACTTAAGACTTTGAAACTGAACATCGCTGTTCCTAATGATTGGATTTTTGCTGTTCTGGAGTCATTTTATTTATTAAAATTCTATCTATTTTTCTAAGCTGGTTTGGGATTTTTCTTACTTCACACATTGCCTCTAAGTTAAATCTGACTGCTTTGTGCCAAGCTGCCGGAGGGTTATCACAGGTTAATTAGTGACTGTTGTGGTTCACCCTGACAAGCATTGTGGTTGTTGGCTGAGTGGGGCTTCCATCAGACACAACCAATAACCCAATTTCTTATCACATGTTAGTTACGATATGAACAAATGGGTCTGCCTTCTGCTTTAGTATTAAAAAATATGTCGTAACTAGAGAGCAGGGCTTCAAAATGTGTGGGCCTGGCCTTAACGTTCCACTGACCTTCACTTGTGATGGCTCCGCTGCCAGCTCACAATTATTCCAGCAATAGTGGTCCAAAAGACAAAATGCTTGGGAGCTGATCTCTGGAGAGTCAAGGACAAGGCTCTGGAATACACTGAGCACCAGCCTGAGGGCAGAAGCTGACCTTGAAAATTGAATTGCTGAAACAAGCTATCAATTGGAAGTAAGCAAAAAAAAGTGACACCAATAGATGATTATCATGTAGATGGCCCAACATCCTAAAGAACTTCAAAACTCATTAAAGAAAATCCACTAGTTCTCGAGTCACTGAATGGTAGTGCCTGTAAACTCTGCAGGCAATGATTATATAAATAAATAAGATCTACACCACTGACACAATCAGTGTAAAGTTCAACAAGAAAATTCTGCTTTTAGACGGGCAGAGAAAATGTGTTCGTGTAGGAGTAAACATCTTTTTAGTATTTAATATGTCAAGATTATGCTTTTAATTTATAAGTTATTGGCTGGATCACAAAACATTTTTAAATGGTGCTATTTGATGTATTTGGAGGTAATTTAAGGCAATGCTTGCTCCAAACACTTTTAGCCACCATATTAAAAAAGCAGAATATTCATAATGTTTGTGCTAGATGAAGACCAACCAGGCCAAAATCATGATCTTCCGGAAGAGCAGTTCTCCTGGTGGCCAACATAGTTAGGACCAACACCCATCCCCCAAAGCCACGCCAAGAACCTCGGGTTCATCATCAAGAGAAAACTCAACATGACCACATAAGTCAATTCAGTCACGCCTCATTCGTCCATACACTGAAGAGGATGAGGAAGATTTTCAAATAGCTCCCAAAAAACTGTCCCCCATGCCCTAGTCACAAGCAAGTTGGACAGTGGGAACAACCACTTTGCCAGGATATACAAAAACTCACCAGAAAGCTGTAGACCATTCAGAACTCAGCGGTAAGAATCACTCTCAACATCCCATGGCACACTCATATCATCCCACATCTGATGGAGCTCTACTTGCTCCCCATTCACAAATGGGCACAATTCAAACTCCTCACCCACTGTTTCAAGGCACTACATAACACTGGCCCAGCGTACCTCAACGATTGCATCTGCTTTCACAAACGTTTGAGACAACTCTCGTCTGGATTCCTACTTGCATAAATCCCATGCATACGGAAAACCAGATCTGGCGGCCGAGTCATCTCCTATTGCGCCTAAAACATGGAATGACCTGTCTCTACTCAATCTCCTCCTCAGTTCCTGAATTCTTCAAAAATCTGAAGATTTGCCTTTTTGAGTAGTCACACTAGGCCCCAGGTGAGCCTAGACCCACACCTGCTCAGCGCCACTATACCCTGCCGGGTGATAATGCACTGTACAAATCTGCACAACATAACATTTATGTGTGGCATTGTGTTGTGGGGGTAATTTCTTTTGCTGGTTTTTGTGCTGCTCTGTGTTTGTGCTGCATTACTGTAAACTGATTTTGTTGCATTGTACTGCATTTGTTATGTTGTGTTCTGGCTGTTTTGTTGTAATGTGCCCTGGTATGTTGTTTTGTGTATAATAACTTTACGCATGCCAACAAATGCTGCTACATTTCCAGCCTGAAGCACCACATGCCTTTAATGTTCCTGTAGCAAGCAACCATTTACCATTGTCTAATGTGTTAAAATAGCCCTGTTCCAGCTCTTCAACTACTTATGACTTAAATCAGCCCAAACCTGTGGCAGAAACTGATGGGCTGATTTAGAGCTTAGCTGCGAGGGTACTCCATCTCAACAGTGATGGAGTACACTCTCTGCCAAACTCTCAGTCTGTCCATCCAATTTTGGGCATTTGGACCAACAGCATGCTGACGGCAGAGCCTACTCCAGTTCCTTCACCTACATACTCCTCTGACAGTCCGATGGAGTATGCGCCGTTGAAGGTAAGCCCTCCGACTGTCCTCTCAATTTAGAGTGGATGGTTGGATGGAATTTTTTACTTTGTCTGTTTGATGTAATGTCCTAAGAATCCAAGGGTATGCCCAGATGTGGGTCCCTTGCTCACTGTGCCACTGGAACCCAGCTACACCAGACAGAGGAGTCCCAGTCAGGGAGAAACCGGTTGTGGGTTAAATGTGTTCCGGTTCAGAGAGGACCAGCCTTAGCAGTTCAGGCTGGACTGTACCTATTAAAGCAGGGTCGAGACTGATTTGCATGTAGGTGGGTCTAATCTGAGGTAGTGTGATGGGCAAAAGAATGATGAGTTGGAATGCTACCCTGATCAATTGACAATGATTAGACTTATTGCAAGCATCCTCCCATCGCCGTTTTTGTTGGCTTTTTTTACTATCCGTCACTACAAGGTAAAGCCTGTCGGTGAGGGACAGTAAAAATAAAAAAAATGACCTGACACCTTAGGAGAAAACTTGTTGGGAGTGGGGGCATTAGTAATTATTTTTCAAAAACAAACTCCCACTTAGGGTGTTTGTTTGTGAAAAATAAAAAAAAACTTTGGAGAAGTTTGACCGCCAGCTGTAATGTCTTGCAGTACCATCCGCCAAACCTTTCCTACATTTACTGGACCCGCCATGACAGCAGTTCATTTCAATATAGACTGATGTCCATGAAGCCGACCGACATCTCTAGATTTGGTGGATGGGATGTCTGACAAGGAGATGGAGTAAAGTACTCTGTCGCCGTTATAGACATTAAACCGTATTCAAAACTCTAAGAGCCTCATTTTTAGGTCGAGCATTCTAGACCTCTTGTATATACTTTAGTATACACTTATATGTGTATGTACTTTGTGGGCTCTGGAGATCAGCCCTATGACTAGTCTGCTTCCGCTTAGGGACTTTTATTTCTTTTGAACTGCCTCTATTTAACTGTCTTGTTAGAAAACGACCAGTAGAGGTCAGTTAAATACCAGAATTGCT
This sequence comes from Triturus cristatus, assembly GCF_964204655.1. NCBI lineage: Eukaryota > Metazoa > Chordata > Amphibia > Caudata > Salamandridae > Triturus > Triturus cristatus. The sequence goes on from NC_140590.1 coordinate 1,584,925,059, forward strand.
TTCTGCTGAGGGTTTTTCTTTTTTTTCTTTTTCTGGCAACTGCCTCTATTTAAGTTTCTTGATAGAAAACGGCCAGCAGAGGTCAGTTAAATACAAGAATCACTTTAGCATTCTCTAGATTCATCTCCATAGAAATTGTCTTTCACAAGCACCCGTAGACAATAATATTTTTTTCAAATCTTGTATTTTCAGTGATATAACCACCGAACGCCCCTATTATATATTGAAAACAGAGCTTTGGACTCTAACATTTCCTGCTGAAAGGCAATATTTCTCTCCATGTGTTCCCATACCTGGCATGTCACGCAGTTTGGTGCTTACTCTCCCTCCCTGTTAAAGAACAGTAGATGTTTCAGCACCCAGGCTAATGTGCTGCATAGCTAAATACATATAAGGTCCCAAAGGCGAGACCGATTGCGTTGCAAATGCTTGTTATGTTTGCGGATAGCCAGTCATTTCACCAGAAAGATGGAGTAAATTACTCTGTGCCCCTGGCGCAGGATATACCTGCCACATTTATAAATTACCACCAAGCAGGCAGTCATTTATAACGCATTGTCAGGAACCGCCATCACTTCAGTTCCTGCCAATGCATTTAGCTGTTTGGTGCAAGGCTGCATCAGCGTGACACAGCCCTGCACCAAACACTTTTCTTTTTTTATTTTCAGAAAGAAAATATCAAACACAGATTTTCTTTTTGAAAATAAATACTGTAATGCCCCCTTCACTATGGGAGTCATCTCACTTGGCAAGGGCACATTATTAGCATTTTAATGTCCCACACCGCTCAAGTAAACAAATGGCTATATATATGTCCATCCTTACTCTTTTGGGCCATCTGAGAAGGTTGCTAGGGTGATAATGGAGTAGTGACAACCGCAGCAAAAAATATGGTCTGCGTGTATCTAAATCGGGCAGCGGACCATTAGGTTGGTGGTAAGCAGTAGCAACCCGTGCAGGTAAGAGCAGTGGGGCTTAGTGGGTGGGGGGGGGATTTCAACAGACGACCACTAGGGAAAATTAAATAAATAATTAATTACCCTCGTGGTCATCTGCCATAATCCCCCCCACCCGGCTCCACTGCCCCACTACTCTTACCTGCATGGGCCGTCGCTGGCGGTAAGGATACTCCATTGACATTACGACTGAGTATCATTACCACCAACATATAAATCAGCCCCTAAATCAGACCCTAAGTCTTGACTTAGCACTCCCAGTGCTCACTTTGTGTGGTACTGCGCTGGTTAAAATAAGTATTTGTCTTGGTCATTGCAATTGCTCCTTCACCATGTGAAAAACAATATCAGTAAAATCACAATATTACTTTTTTATATTTAAATCTGGTTTAAAGATTTGCAGATTGGAGAGTGCTATAAATAGTATACTGCTTCCTGGAAAGGAGATTTATTTGTAAAAGTAACATTCATGCATTTCTTCACTTGTTATCACATAAGCTTTTTAGGATTATAAAAAAGACACATCATTTTTTTATTTGATTTCTCCAGGGGATTGAGTTTCAAGTATACAGTATATTTCAAAAGACGAGAACTGTCTGTAAGAACACCAGCTGTGTTTGCAGGTATATGGTTGGTGTAAGTAACCACAAAGAAGAAACTGGAACTTGATTTTCAACAGTCTGATGATGGATTTATTTACTATCTATCCTGCCAAACCTACAAAACGTTAGAAAAACAGATTTAGGTATGATTTTAGATAATGTGATTATTTGTGAATCTCCTTTTGTTACTACACATTGCTTTATACATTTTTCTGTTTATGGTTCTTTTTATCTTGTCCCTATGATACAAAACGTTTTGCACAGTGCCATGCTTCCATTGGAAGTGAAGACACAGATTCACAAATGTAAAAAGGTAAATTCCTTCCTGTAATCCAAAATCTTCCTGTCAGATTTTCTTCAGCCTCATCTGCTGTCCTCCTACTGCTCAGACCTCAGTCACTCTAATGACCCATCTGTGAAATTCAAGAGGAATCCAATGCGGGCCCAAAACATCACAGGGAAATGTGAATAATCTCAGATAAGAGCTTTATTGTTCTTGAAAGCAATTAACCTCAGCCACACTGCCGGTGCCCGCCGTCTCCACGCAGGGAGCTCGACTTCGAACCTTCGGTGTGGCAGCATTCTAAATCATCTCAAAGTGGGTAAGAACATATGACCCGAGGGGGAGGGGAGCGGCAACAGGACAATCATCTCCGACAACAGAAGATACCACACATCCCCCTCCTCTACAATTAAAACAGAAGAGAATTAGCAAGACATAGAACAGGAGAACTCTGGATTACTTATCAACATACTGTTCCAAATATTTGGGATGACAGGCAACCCTACCACTCAACCTTCGGTGAGTGTTCATCCTCCCAGCAGCTGTTGACTCACAAGACATGGCAGAATCCGACTTGCATGACTCCACACTTTGGTCGTGTCCCCATGTGCTGTGGGAACAGTGCAACTTGCCACTCTGCCCAGAATCCAGATCCGCCCATCCTGTGTCTTGACAGCATTTCTGAACAGCTTCACAATTCTTGTGGGTTCCATGAACTCTGACCAGTTCGGTCTCCATGTCGGGGCTCTGATCTTAACTAGGTCACCTACTTAGAATCGAATCTCTTTTACTGCGTGAATTTTGTCAAACCTCCTCTTCCTATCCGATATGGCCTTCCTTTCTCTTTCCCTCCATGGTGTCTCTTTGGTTAGAGTGGTCCACCCCTTGTAACATTTCATCCACCCTGGTACCAATCTAGAGTTGGGTTTTCTAGCTCTCAATAGCTCAAATGGTGTCATGCCCGTGGTTTGATGGGGAGTCAACCTGTAGGCCTCTAGACGTTTGACAACCTCGTCCTTCCAGCTCAATCCACGGGCCTTAGCTAACTGGATGCTTTCTTTGATGGTCTTGTTGAATCTTTCAACCATCCTGTTACTCTCAGGATGTTAGAAAGCACACAACTTGTGTTTGATCCCATTGCACTCAAGGAATTCCCTCATCTCTTTAGAGCAGAGTTGTACCCCATTATCCGTCATATTGCTGCTGGGTAAATTCTCACGAAGGAACACCTCCAGTAGAAACTCGACGACTGACTTGGTTGTGATTTCTGACACAAACTTTACCTCAGGCCACTTGGAGTATAAATCCATGAGTACTAGTATGTATGGAGTGCGGTTTTCTCCTTTCAATGGTCCTACTATATCTAAAGCTACATCAGCCCATGGACCTTCCGCCGGTGACCTGCATTGCATGGGAGGTGTGTTTTGTTTAAGTACCTTATCACTGGCGGAGCATGGTACATACTCCCTTATTTTTCTCTCTATCTCCAAATACATATTTGGCCACCAATAATCCAGGCGTAACCTCTGCTTAGTTTTGGTAATGCCCAGGTGGCCCTCATGAGCCAAGTTAACTAAAACTTCTCTCAGGTTTCCTGGAGGAACTAACTTTGTACCACAGAAGAGACATTTGTCCATGATGGAAAGCTCATCTCTGACCATCCAGTATGGCCTGAGAGACTCTTCCCTTTTGTCACAAACTCTTTGAAGAAGTACATCTGCACTCAACTCCTCCTTCCATCGTTCTTCATCCACCACCTCTTGAGTGATGACACACACGTTCTCACTCCTCATCTCATAATCCTCTTCCCCTTGCCTGTTTCCATCCATGATCCCTACAGGAGTTTCCTCCACAAGGCTCGATATACAGTCAGCGGCTAACTTCCTCAACCCTGGTACATATTATACCCCAAAGGTGTATTCTTGTAGGCTCACTACCCACCTCCTGATCCTGCTCGAGATGGCATCCAACCCTTTCTTGGTAAAGACTTCGACCAGGGGTTTGTGGTCTGTCCTTATGTCGAAATTAGTCCCCCAAATAAAATCTCTGAATTTGTTAGTGGCCCAATGCACAGCAAGAGCCTCTTTCTCGATAACCGAATAGTTGTACTCTGCTTGGCGTAGAGAACAGGAAGCGAACGCTATGGTCTCTACCCTCATTTCACCCTCTTTGGTGAGAACTGCACCCAACACTTTTGAGCTAGCGTCAGTAGTTTGGATGGTCCTCCTACCGGGAAGCTTTGAGATTAGGTGCCTCAGCCAGTGCTTTCTTAGTGTCATCGAACTCCCTTTGGCATGCCTCAATCCAGTCAAACAATACGCCTTTCCTGAGAAGATTACGAATCTGATAGGTGCGTCTGGCAAAGTTAAGAACAAATTTACTGTAAAATTCAATTATATCCATAAAGGATTTGATCTCCTCTTTGCTTCTGTGAGGGGTTAGATTAAGGATGGTGTTTTGCAACTCTGTCTTTGGAAGAATACCTTCCTCCGTTACCCTATGACCCAGAAATTCTATCTCTGAGCACCCAATCCTACATTTCTCCCTCTTCATGGTGAGGCCTTGCCCTAGGAATCTCCCTAGGACTTGTCTGAGCCTACATTCATGCTGTGCGTTGTCTTCTCCAAAGATCAGAACATCATCCTGGTAGCATAGAACTCCCGGAATCCCTTTTAGAAGGGGAACAACCTTTACAACGCAACTTTTACAACGCACTACCTTTACAACGCATTTTTTACAACGCATAATCCATTACAACGCATGACATTACAACGCATGACACTACAACGCATTTTTAAAAACTACCTTTACAACGCATTCCATTACAACGCATACTACCATTACAACGCATACCATTACAACGCATAATATTACACTACACTATCCAACACTTACCCTACTGTTGCACCTCCTGGAGTTAGAATAGTAAATTTTACCCCTATACTATCCAACACTTACCCTACTGATGCACCCCCTGGAGTTAGAATAGTAATTTTTACCCCTATACTATCCAACACTTACCCTACTGATGCACCCCCTGGAGTTAGAATAGTAATTTTTACCCCTATACTATCCAACACTTACCCTACTGATGCACCCCCTGGAGTTAGAATAGTAATTTTTACCCCTATACTATCCAACACTTACCCTACTGATGCACCCCCTGGAGTTAGAATAGTAATTTTTACCCCTATACTATCCAACACTTACCCTACTGTTGCACCCCCTGGAGTTAGAATAGTAATTTTTACCCCTATACTATCCAACACTTACCCTACTGATGCACCCCCTGGAGTTAGAATAGTAATTTTTACCCCTATACTATCCAACACTTACCCTACTGATGCACCCCCTGGAGTTAGAATAGTAATTTTTACCCCTATACTATCCAACACTTACCCTACTGATGCACCCCCTGGAGTTAGAATAGTAATTTTTACCCCTATACTATCCAACACTTACCCTACTGATGCACCCCCTGGAGTTAGAATAGTAATTTTTACCCCTATACTATCCAACACTTACCCTACTGATGCACCCCCTGGAGTTAGAATAGTAATTTTTACCCCTATACTATCCAACACTTACCCTACTGATGCACCCCCTGGAGTTAGAATAGTAATTTTTACCCCTATACTATCCAACACTTACCCTACTGATGCACCCCCTGGAGTTAGAATAGTAATTTTTACCCCTATACTATCCAACACTTACCCTACTGTTGCACCCCCTGGAGTTAGAATAGTAATTTTTACCCCTATACTATCCAACACTTACCCTACTGTTGCACCCCCTGGAGTTAGAATAGTAATTTTTACCCCTATACTATCTAATACTTACCTTAAATGTAATTTAATATAATGCGTTGTAATGGTATGCGTTGTAAAGGTAGTATGCGTTGTAATGGCAATGCGTTGTAAAGGTATTTTTTAAAAATGCGTTGTAGTGTCATGCGTTGTAATGTCATGCGTTGTAATGGATTATGCGTTGTAAAAAATGCGTTGTAAGTGCATGCGTTGTAAAAGTGTGCGTTGTAACGTCATACATCCCTTTTAGAAGGTTGCTCATGATTCTTTGGAAAATGGCCACGGCCGAAACAAGTCCAAAAGGCATCCGTTAGGCCCCCATAGGTGTGACAAAGGCTGTGAGGTCTTGTGACTCTGGGTGAAGTCTGACCTGATAATAGGCTGATGTTAGGTCCAGAGTAGAGAAGACCTTGGCACCAGATAGTCTGCTCATCATTTCAGAGATGTTGGGGAGGGGAAACTTGTCTACAATCACCTCTCTGTTTAACGCCCTAAGGTCTATGCAGAAGCGCACCGCCCCATCCCCTTTCTTAGCTGCCACTATGGGTGCCAACCACTCCATGGCCTCCACCGGTTCGATCACTCCCAAACAACACAGTTTCTCCAATTCTTCTCTCACAGGTTCCTGCATGAAAATAGGCAGGCTTCTGACCTTGACTGTCACTGGTTTTACGTTCTCTTTGACACTGATTTTGATCGCATAGTTCTTAAGACAGCCCAAACATTCAGAGAACACCTCTTTGAACTCATCTTCAATTCCCTCACGTTTTGCCCACCTCTTGTACCAAAACTTGTGGGTTCTTATTAGGATTGAGATAGATGCCCAGATCCTTCTGTGCTTGCCACCCCAGTATGTTGTCTCCTTTACTTGACACATAGACCTTGGTTACAGCAACTCTATCCTTATAGCGAACTGTACCCCAAAAGAAACCTCTCATACGTATGAGTTGACCACCATAGCCCCCCGGCCTGACATCCATTCTTTGCAGTTTCAACTTACCTCTTGACACCTTCTCAAATTCCTCTGCGGAAATAATGGTCAGTTTTGAGCAAGAGTCAAACATGGCTTCAATCTCTATCTCATCAATAGCTATGAAGTCTTTCGGGTTACTCGCAGCCCCATTCTCAACTTGCAACACAATTTCATCACAGACTTGTGTTGTGTCATCTCTACTGCTTCTTTTTTAGTTTGCATTACTCCTGCAGCAGGTTCTAAAATGTCCTCTCCTTCCACACTTGTTGCAGGTTGCCTTGAGCGCAGGGCACTCCCTACTATTTGCCCAATGGCCTACTTGGCCACACCTGTAGCAATTGGCTTTTGATTTCCAGCCACCTTTGTGTTCCTTCTGATCACTTTTGGCACCTTTAACCGCTAGTACACTTTCAGTCTCACTCGTTATTTCATTTACCTTTGTCTTCCCTTCACTATCTAGTTTAATTTCACTGACTCACTTCATCATGTGCTCAACCTGTTTAGCAACAATTAACACATCCCCCAGAGATGGGTCATCTTTCAGCCAAAGCTCTTCACGTATTCTTTCTATCTTACACGTTAATAGAAACTGATCTCTTGTTCTTTCTTCACATGCCCCCTCGAATTTGCAACTTGCGCCAGTTTTCTTAGCTCAGACACAAATTCTTCTACTGTCTCACCCTCTTTCTGTCCTCTCTTTCCAAAATGGTACCGATCCATGATGGTGCTGATTTTTGGCAAGAAATGTATGTCTATTATTTTAAGCTTATTTCTTATTCGTTTAACCCTCTGGCATTGTTAGCATTCAATTCGGGGAGATGTTCTAGAATTTCTTGACCTTCTGCCCCTAGGTAGTGTAATAGCAATGCTACTTTCCTTTTCCAAACCTAGATTTGGACCACATACCACAGCATAGTTTTGAAAACCCTTTTTTTCAATTGATCCACTTCAGAGTAGGCTCCCCTGGCGTGACCAAGAAGAATGGTGGAGGTGTAACATTCTACATGTTTTATATGAATGGTTAAGCTTTATTGTTCTTGACAGCAATTAACCTCAGCCACATCTCACACCGCTGGTGCCTGCCGTCTCCACGCAGGGAGCTCGACTTTGAACCTTCGGTGCGACAGCATTCTAAATCATCTCAAAGTGGGCAAGAACATATGACCCAAGGGGGAGGGGTGCGGCAACATAACAATCATCCCCTACAACAGAAGATACCACACCATCCTCCTTTAGTATGATACTTTACATGTTTTTATAAAGTGTTTGATCGGCACCTGTGGCTTCTCACTGCTGAAGGACCCGTGAGAAGCCTACATCGCAGAAGACTACCTGGATGAGGGAAGTTCCTCCAGAACTAATAGATCTAATTTGCAGGTGAAAAAATATTTTTTACCTTCTTTCGGAAGTTCAGAATGTCTGCAGGTAGCTTTAGGTCTTGCAGAATAGAGTTCCACAGCTTCATTAGAATACAGGCTAAAGCTCTGTCACTGAATCTCGTCTTGCTGGTTATTTTTAGTAAGATAAAAACAATATTCACATAATCCTAGGGCCCTAGCTGACACAACTGTTGCTGACATTAAATGAAAAATGTTGGCCCTTGTTTGCAGTGGACACAAGTAAAAGTGAAATGGTGGAAGTTCTGAGCTCTTAACAGCCATGTTGTGGATGTATTGCAAATTTTGACGTTGATACTTTGGCAGGCGGGCATATAGTCCGTTGCAATAGTCAAGCCTAGAGTTGATTATTGCATTGGTTATAGGGCCTCTAAACAGTGGCGGCTCCTCCGTTATGGCAGAGGAGTGTCACTCCCACCTGCTGAGAGTGCAGAAGGCACACACATTGATAATAAAATGGTAATAAGTATCATTTTATTATAACGTGTGCCAGGCTCACACTGTTACAGTGCGAGGCCAAGACGCAGGGCTGAATAGTGCAATTGCACTATTACTTCAGCCCCCTGCCAGTGCGCATGTCAGATTGGTTGGCTGCCTACAGCTGGCCAATCTGACATGCGCACTTCAGAGCCTGCAATCCCAGGGCTGAGAAACAGCTACGGAATTGCCACCGCAGGCCCCCAGGCTCAAAATGAGCAAGGGTCAGCCTGCTGCAGCAAATCCCGGTCCTGGAAATGGTCTTTCAGGAGAGGGAAAACTTTGCGGAGAAATTTTAGATGAAATGACAAGACTTGATGACTGACAGTGGGCCAAGAGAATCTTCTGAACTAATAATAACTTGAAGATTTTTACATAAGTACAGGGGATTAAGTAGTCAGTCCAGAGGTTGTCTGACCCGAAGTTAGAATCTTAACCAAACTAAATTAGTTTAGTTGCTATTGAATTTCGAGAAGTTTTGCTGCATCATCTTAAGTATGGTTAGTAAGTCATTTTTCAATTGAGCTGTACTGCCATAGTTGGTGCATCACGCCTGAACAGGTTTCTGTGCCACTGGCATACGTAAGGGTCTGCAAACAAGGCAACTTAGTAGGGTGTTCCACAGGTTGCACACATGGATTGCATAGTAAAGGTCAATTTCATGAACCATGTGGACCCTGCAGGTCAGGGAACCCAATTCTGATGAAAAATATGAATAACCAAAAAGGAATGTATCCATTTTAGAGTTAAACCTACAGTGTCTAAGGATGCTAATTGACTTGGTAGCTGGCCGTATCAGAAGCTGCTAACAAGTTGAGCAACACAAACGTAACATATCCACAAAGCTCAGCAACCATGTGTAGGTTGTCCAAAAACACCAAAAGGGCAGCTAATGTATCATAACTTGGCCTGAACCCAGCATGTCGACGATATAAAACGTAATCTGCCTCAAGAAGACCACCTTTTGAATGATTTCTTCTAGAGAGAGGTCAAATGAAGTTTTTTTAACAGTGGAATTAAGTTTAGCTCTGGAGGAATGAATCGTGAGTAAAGGAGTTGTTATTTAATTGGCAGAAATATAGCTGATACTAGTTATGTTAAATATTTTGCTAGACAAACATCCCTGGGTGAACTAGATTGTTTAGGATTTCAGAGTTAAAGTTAGGAGATAAAATTGGTGAAAAGCAAAAGGATGTTAGACTTCTTCAGAAGTTGGTCGAATAAGTCAAAAGCATATTGATCTATGTGGTGTTTTGACCACAGGTGTGCCTCATTAACATATCCGTTGTGCCAATATATCTCAAGTTGCCCAATTTATTTGATAAAGATAATTTGCGCACCACATTGCCTTTTGAATTGGTTCTCAACGCAAGAAGTTTTGGAAGAAGAATATTATCAAAAGCTGAGCTCATCCAGTAATGTAAAGCTTGGAGAGTCGCAATGAGAGAATGCAACTTCACTAGTTAATGTGCCACTTCACTAGTCATCCTGTTAGGGATGGAAGCCTTGCCTTCTTCCAGTACAGGCCTGTGTTTCTGACTCCTGGAAGTGTTCACACCTCCTAGCAAAGTGTCAGATGCCTGTATTGGCGGAATAAACTGCAGGCTGCCAGCCAGAGCACAAGAAAAACTTGGGAATAAGAATCATGTCAGGGGTGATGAGACACATTGTTTGATATCAAACATGATATATTTTGGCAGTACCATAATGGAGCTGGCAACCCCTGGGATGCCTAAGTGCCAGGCTATGTTATACTATGGAGCACTGATCACGCATAGTAGTCTTTAAAGGAAAAGGCTACTATAGGATAAGCTTGCACATACCTGTCCACACCTTTAATATAATGCACCCTGCCTCCTGGGCAGGAGGCCTACCTTAGGGGTGACTGGTGTATATTAAAAAATAGTGCTTTGACCTTGCCACAAATGGTGAGGGCAAAGTCGAGTTCGAGCAATTTACACTGCCCTACAGTCTGCATTGGCAGTCCCCTTGGGTCACTCAGGGTGGCACAAATAGTGCTTCAGGCCCTGGTGACTAATTTAACTCCCTTGCCCGGGTTACCACTGGTACTATTTACCAGGGACCTAAAGGGGGTTAAAGTCCTTGACAATTGGGGTTACCAGTTCACATATATCAGTTTTAGGGAGAGAGCACTGACACTAGGGCCTGGGCAGCAGGCTGCAGTGCATTTTCAGAGTCATCCCAATCAGCAATGGGGCAAAAAGTGTGGAGGGGGTGACCATACAAAAAGGGCAATTTCCTACAGCAGCCACCCACCTGTTCCCACCTTCTTTGTAATATTTACTCCCTGCTATCTGATTGAGGTCTTAGTCATTTAAAAAGGCAATCTCTTTCAGTGCTCCTTGCCTGTCTTGTAAGATGGATATATTTATAATCTCAATTATGTCTATATTAATTTTAAACCTGAATACCTTCTCAAAATGTTCTAGGGAGACTACAACCTCTGGTAGTGAGGTCTCTGGCCCTGTTAGGGTGAATAGCAGAGCATCCACAACAAGGCTTACTTTGTGTTGTATGTTATCAACATTGATATATTTTATTTTGGTGACTGAGTGTATATGGAGTACCAGTAGCTCTATTACTAGAGCAAAATGTACTGAAAAAATGGCAACCATGTTATGTTGAGTTCTTCTCTGGAGACCCAGACATTCAGAGAATGCTCCGTTCACCCCAATTTGAGCTTTTAAAGAATGATCATTGGCCAATATTGAGACAATCATTTTCAGACCCAAACGTAGTTTGCTCATCATCACTTCAAGGAAGCCCCAGCTCACCCACGCAATGGCTTTCTCTGCATCCAAAGCTATGAGAAGAACAAGGATGCCCTTGCCCTGGACTGGACATTACTAGCAAGTGGGTGACTTCCCAAATATTATCCTGTTGCCCTGGTACCTTGCAGAAATCCCACTTGAGTTAGTTCTAGGAATAGGAGAACGTTGCTCAGCCTGTTAATTAAGACTTGATTTGGATGCATGTTCTTTATGGCTAAGAGGACTTATCACTTCTCTACAGGCTTATCTAGTTCCTCTTTCCATCAAAACTGGGTTTAAGTATGCTGAAATTCTTTCCTTATTCTTAATGTCTTCAGTCTATAACTCTCTGGAAAAAGGGAGGGATAAGTCCCTTTTTGCACCTCGTCTTGGATTCCCAACTTTGACATGGGCTCTAGATCTCTGCACTGTCAGTCTTATCACCCCACCCACCTTATTGCCTATTTTGTAGAACATCTGTTTTATATGTATTAGTGTTAGTTCTGCCCTATTGATTCTCAGAGTTTAAAGCTGGTCCTTTACCATCACAATTTTCCTGCTAGTTCCATGTCAGTTTTCTGTTTATTCTTTTTTTCCAGATGACCTAATTGTGTCATATGTTGAGATTTGAAGAGTGTTTCTTCTTTTCTGTATAGAACCGACAGGGCCTTGGTGACCTCTCTAAACATTGTCTTAAATGCGTACCAATACACGGTGTTGAGAGCTGTGTCTAGAGGATCATTTTCTATAAAAATATTTTGTATGCCCTGGTGCACCTCAGTTCTATTGACAGAATCCCGAACTATCCATCTCCCTGAGAATTTCTGTCACTCTCCTTCCCCCCATTCAATGCTCATATGGGAATGGTCCCATGGTTGACATACCCCTCTGCAGTTTACTAAGAGGCGAATTAGATACAATAAGGCAGTCAATCATTGAGTATAACCCAGGTTCCTGATGGTACAAGCAGTAGTCTATCTACATGAGATGGAGATAGTGGTAAGTACCCATTTGGCCCTGGTCTGTGATTAATGTTCTGAACTTCTGGAAATTGCCTTAGTCTTGTGTGAGCTGTGCACTTAACTGTCTAAGTTCTGGTCCCACTCTATATTAGGATCTCTGCCAATAGTACATTTCTTCTTAAATTATTCCTGTTGTCTTTAACCCCTTCGGTGCTCATGACGGAATGGTTCCGTCATGACCCACGGTTGAGCTGTGCTCATGACGGAACCATTCCGTCATGACCCCGCCCGCGCAAGATTCCGCCAGCACAGCGGCGGAATCTGCGCAGCATCGAAGGGGTTAAGGTGTATACATACAGCTCAAGTCGCCACTGATGGAATAGAGAGACAATGGTCTGTTCAGCCAGGATGAGTATTTGTTTTTGCGTAACGATCGCCCAAGGACACCAACCATGAATCTAATACCCAAGATACACAAGGGCCCAGTGTCACTGCCACAGTCACCAAGGGCCCAGGGACGGGGGCCGCACAGCCCTCTTCCCCTAATAAAAATACATTTAAAAAAAAGACTGACCCTGAGGGAAAACGTCGGAGGCCCCGCCCTCTTTCTCAACCACTTTGCAAAGGAGCCTTCTGGTGCACTACTGGTTTGGGGTTAAAGTACCCTTGGCTGCTAAGGGTCCTTGGGGGCCAACAACCCCTCTTATTACCTTCAGTAAGTCCCGCACAGCAGGATTGCTGAGAGCTAATCCGAATCCCCACCCCTTTCTCCACAACTCTGCAAACGTGCCTACTGACGCACTACCGGTTAGGGGATAAAGTTCCCTTGGATGCTGAGGGTCCTTGGGGGCCAATAACCCCTCCTGTTACTACCAGTAAGCCCCACACAGTGGGATTGCTGAGAGCTTATCCAAGGCCCGCCCCCTTTCTCCACCACTCTACAAACGCGCCTCCTAGTGCACTACTGGTTAGGGGATGAAGTCCCCTTTGATGCTGAGGGTCCCTGGGGGCCAAGAACCCCTCCAGTTACGTCCAGTAAGTCCCACACAGTGAGATTGCTGAGAGCTCCTCCGAGGCCCTGCCCCCTTTCTCCACCAAACTGGAAATGCAACTCTTGGTGCGCTGCTGGTTGGGGGATGAAGTCCCCTTTGATGCTGAGGGTCTTGGGGGTCAAGAACCCCTCCTGTTACCTCCAGTAAGTCCCACACACGGGATTGCCGAGAGCTCATCCAAGAACCTGCCCCCTTTCTCCACCACTCTACAAACGCACCTCCTAGTGTTCTACTGGTTGGGGGATGAAGTCCTCTTTGATTCTAACAGTCCTTGGGGGCCAAGAACCCCTCCAGTAAGTCCCACACAGCGGGATTGCTGAGAGTTTGAGGGAGGCCCTGCCCACTTTCTCCACTAGTTGGAAAATAAAATTAAAAAACCTTAGAAATTCGCTGAAAAAAACAAAGGCTACAGAAATGTCATAGTTAGGAATTAACATTAAAAATCCTTAGAAATTAACTGAAAAAGTCAAAGGTTACAAGGATGTTATAGCTAAGCTCAGATTTCACTTGTTCAAGTCCACGTGGCCCCCTTCCCTGATTGCATTTTGGCGGGCCCAGGGGATGAGGTCCCTGGGGCTGAAATAGGCCCAGAGAAGGGGTTGTGTGGTGCTCCTCTCCCATTAAGTCGTAGCTGGGCCCCAGGAGATTGGGTCCCCAGGGTCGTTCTTGCCCAGGTGCTCATGTCACAGAAATAAAACCTCAACAGAATGCACTTACAAATATAAACACAATTGGGCCCCAGCTGAAGCTCCACTTCTGGGAAAGACAAATTATCCTAACTCCTGGGCTTAGCGAAGGCAAAGCAAGTGTATTTTCTCAGCAGTTCCGTATTGAAAGACGATCTGAACTGCTTCGTGGAGGTAAATGCATTGTTGATCTATTGGAGCACAATCTATAGTGACTGGGCAGTGTGTTCTCTAATGCCCTTACCTGGTGAGAGGAGGGTCCATGGTTCTCCCTTTCAATTGCTACGAGTAGTCAAATGTACACATCACTTGGAAACTTTGCTGTTTAGCCTCGCCCACCTTAGTAGTATGCAAAGGACTTGCCAGGAGGATTTATTTGATCACATATTTCTGGATAAAGATGCACCAGGAACAATCACAGTGCCAAAATGCATAGAAGGTATTTCTTTGTGCTCCATAATGCAGCTGCAGTGTAGAATATGCACTGGACATTTACCCAAGGAGATAGCACTTAGTAAATAACCAGTAGAAAGTACTCCACTTGGGTAGATATTTTGTGCAAAAACGGTGGACTCTTGTTGGATAAAGGGGACGGTGTGGTTCCTTTGTAGCCCAATCACTCACACAGCTACTGACATACCCACACAGAAACTTAGACATGCACTCACATACTCAGACACTCACACAACCACTCACATACCCACGCACAGACCTACTTACAGACCTACTCAGACACTCTCACATGCACTCATAGATCCACTCAGACACTCATGCACCCTCTTACAGACACAATCAGACATTCTCGCACCCAGTCATAAACCCACTGAGGCACTCATGCACCCACTCACAGAACCACCCACACAGCCACTCACGGACCAATTCAGACATTCATGCACCCCTAACAGACCCACGGAGAGATTCACGCACCCACTCACAGACCACCTCAGACACTTATGCACTCACTCACATACTGACTCACACACTCATGGAGGCAATTGCAGACCCACTCAGATGCTCTGACACCCACTCACAGACCCACTCAGATACTCATGCACCCACTCACACACCTAGTAAAACACTTATGCAGCCCCTCCCAGACCCACTCACATATTCACACACCAACTGACAATCCTACTTAGACACCCTCACACCCACTCACAGACCCACTGAGACACTCATACACTCACTCACATGCTCACTCATACTCATTCTCAAAGGTTACAGTTAGGAAATAAAATTTAGAAACCTTAGAAATTAACGTAAAAACCAAAGGTTACAGGGAAGTTATAGTTCGGAAACACCATTAAAAAAAGTGGAAATTCACTGTAAAAACCAGAGGTTACAGGGACGTTATAGTTAGGAAATAGAATTTTAAAAAACTTAGAAATTCACTGTAAAAAATAAAGGCTGCAGGGACGTTATAGTTAGACTCAGATTTCATTACTATAAAACCATTGAAATGCAGCATTCATATTTACCTGAGCTAACTATAACTTACTCTCCTGCAATGCACTGCTTATGACCTCTCATATTGCATCACTCATGACATGGTCAGTGGCATCACTGATGACATCTCAAATGACATCACTGACACCATCTCAAATGATATCACTGATCACATCATCCACAGAACCACTCACACCCCTATACAACCTCTCATACACCCACTCACACATGCACAAAACCACTCACATGCCCATTCACAGACCAATACATGTATTAACACAACTGCTCAACATCCATAGAGCCACTATGATACCCACTTACTCACTCATAGAGCCACACACACACCCACTCACTCACCCATACAGCTACTCATACAAGCAATCCCTCACCCATACAGCCACTCACGCAGCCACAGGTACCCATACAGATACTCACACACACACACACACACTCATTCACATACACAACCACTCACACACCCACTCATCCATAGAGCCTCTCAACACAGCCATACAAACACTCAAGCCACTCACCCACCCATACAACCACTTACACACATCCATACAAGTATGCCCACATCTGCTCACTCACCCATACAGCCATTTATACACCCAGTCACTCACTCATGCAGCCATTCAGTTACTCACTCACTCACCCATACAGCTACTCACACAGCCCCTCACTCACCCATAAAGCCTCTCAAACATCCACTCACTCACCCACACAGCTGCTCACAACCCAATTATACACCCATTCAGTCACTCACATACCCACTCACACACCCATACAGCCACTCACACATGGCTACAGTTAGTCGCACAATCACCCAGGTCACATATGTTAGAAATAGTATAATTCATTAGTGGTACAGAAAGAATACTAATTTATGTTATACAGTAGCTTAGTATATATCTTTAAGTCTCAGAAATGTTTACAAAATACTAACACTTACTGGATGATGTCATCAGTGATGTCATTTGGGATGTCATGAGTGATATCAATGACCATGAGTGAGTGATGCAATATGTGAGTTCATAAGCAGTGCATTGTGAGGGTGTAAGTTATAGTTAGCTCAGGTAACTAACTGCTGACTTTCAATAGTTTTGAACGACTGAAATCTGAGCCTAACTATAACGTACTTGTAACCTTTTGTATTTACAGTGAATATATGCATACATATATACCTACAGTACTCAAGCTTGCATAGTGATTCAGTCTTTCAGATGAGGCAGGACTATTTGAAATACTTATCTTTTGGACAATTATTATTGTTTTCTGCCCACTCTAGGTGTGTGTTTATTTCCTTCTTGAAATTCAGGTGGTTCTTTGAAGATGCTCTAAAAGAGCTTCATCACACCGGCTGTCATGCTGTTGCTTTCAGTTTCTTCCCTGAAATTACAGATGTATATATTATCCGGACAAGACCTGCTCTCAAGGTTCTCACATTTGGTTTGTGGTTGAAGATGACAAAAAGAGGTGGTGGCAAGATGGTCTGATTTGGCAGCTACTCAGAGTCTTTGCATGTCAGTTTTGATCTCTACTATGTCTGGTGATTTCATATTTCAGTTTTGCTATGTTGTCACTGAGAGACTTTTGAAAATCTAGTTTGAGTCCTGACAAGCAGGTTTTCAGGTCATCTTTGCTAAGAGCTCCAGCTGACTTTGCCATTTTTGGGTCCACTGTTCAGTCCTTCAGGATGATCTTTTTGCACGGGATGTCAAAGGTATGCATTCTTGCTCTTTGTTGTGGTTTGCTGTGGTCCTTCATCATAGGATTTATCCTGGTTCCAATAGCTGAGTGGTGGGTTTCCCCTCACATTTGAACCCCTTGGAATCCTGTTCTATGGGTATACCTCCTAAGTTACTTTGCATCTTTCTCAGTTAAGCAGCACAATCAGCCACTAATCTACTGAGAAGCTAGTTTCTCATCCACAGCGGTATGTTTATATTGTTTTGCCACACCGCCTCTCTCCTTTTATTAGTCTAGTGTCGCCACTTTAATTTGATCCAAACAGCTGACCATTATGGCACTCTAGACTGGTCTTTTGCAGCTCACCTTAGATCCTGGGTCATAGCAATACACTACATTGCACCATCTCAAAGTGACCCTTGAGATACTGCCAAGTATGACTCCTCTGTGTAATGGCTTCATCTTATTAACCTCTCAGTTTCAGTGGGAAAATGCCCTTTGCAGATGTCTTTTGTCTCAGTCGTCCATCTAGAACCTCTCAAAGTTAATGAGTCTGTATCAGTCCAGTCTTTGTCTCCCTTTGTCTCTGTAGTCTCATTATGCTGGTCTGCCCAACTACCATGCTGGAACCTATGCATGCTGGAACCTATGTGGTATCTTGTTTGTTCACACCCTTTCTTCCAGTGGCGATTGGTGCCGCTCCTATTGCTGTTGGGATATTCATCTCAATGATTAAACTTTATAGATCTCCCTGTCTGTGTCTCAAACATTGAATGCATTATGAGTGAGTTTCCACGGGCTGCTTCCTTGCATTGTGGTCCCCTTGTCTATGAACTCCTCCTCTTGGCTGTTCGCCAGCTCCCATCTGCTTGGGATTACCTCAATCCCTGTGAAAATGAGCAGGATCATTCCTCATTTCACCAGGCTCTTCGCCAAATCAGGGGCTTTGCCAGTCCATGGAAACCTGAAACTGGTATCGTATGCCGCACAGATGAGAGTTGGGGTGCTAAGCAGCAAAAGGTTATTCCCACACTGCTGCCATCTTGACCAACGGTTAGCATGGTAACATTTTTATAGGGTTAAGAAAAGCAAGCAAGTGGACACAAAGGGTTTCTAACAACATTGAACCTTTGGACCCAGATTTGTAAAGCTGTAACACATCACACAGAGTGGGAACGAGAGAGAAGGAAAGCGCCATATTTGCTAAGATATGGCACTATCCAGTTCTCTCCCTAGCGCTGGTGCTCACTCAGTCTTCCGAGTGCCACCTACACACCTTTGCACCACAGTGCAAAGGTGTCTGCGTCATGTCTAGCATGGTTTTTGCATTGGAAGGGTACCTATCCAGTACAAAATGCTATGGTTGGGTTAACTTAAAAACTTTTCCCAAATTAGGTGTGTGCTGTACAGTGCAACACACATGCAAAGTGTGAAAAGTTAGGAGAAATAAAAGTATTTCTATTTTTGCACCTTCTTCAAAGTGGCATTTATTTTTTGGTGCAAACTCCAGTCTCCCATTGTTAGTAGATAGGGTTTTGGGTCAAAACCCTTTGGTGGTTACATAGCAACGTCCATGTATTACACATGGAATACCCATTTGAAGCACAGTAACGCATAGCAGCGCTGTGCGCTGATTTGCATATATTTGAGGCCAGTTTGCAGCACAAAACAAGTTTTGCACAGGAAAGTAAATCCAAAAATACCTTTTCTGCAGGTGTGTGCCACTTTGTGACACAAACCCAGCGAAAAATCTGGTCAGTAGTGTGAATTGCAAGCACATTAATTAATTAATAGTGACGTCATCAGTAAATTAAAGCAAGGAGACATTACACTTTAATGTCTACATTTCAGGTCTTCTGTTTTTAGTCTAAACTTATTATTACTGTAAACAGAGCTTACTTAATAGATAAATGAAATAAGGAGCATAACGATGGACATAAATCATGGTCACTGCACAATAAGCAAGAATTATAATACTGCTCTGACATTTTCCGCTGATTTCATTAAAAAATGTTCAATCTGGTTTGCTAAATGTTTTGCTGGTATTATGCTTCCTGCTGCTTCAGTAAAAAATTAATTTTCATAGTGAAAATGATAGCTGAGCCAGAATCCAAGAAAGCAGAATGTGTTCATTGCATACTTTAATCAAGCTCGCGAGTTAAAGTGCAGTTTCAGTTTGACAGATATTATATTTAAACTAATCCTTTATTTAAAAAGGGAAGGGGGGTAGATACTGAAAAATGATGTGTCATTCTAGTACAATTAAGTGGATTCTTACACAAATATTCTGATGTCGGTAAGTTAACATGAAACATTTCCAGATTAAAAAGCAATGGACAATGACATTCCCACCCCTATTATGTATGTCCTTAATGCTTCAATGGGATGTCCTGTTTGCACCAGTTGCAGTACGTGGCCCTCAAAGCCTGTCCTGGGCCCCATATAATTGCTATCAGGACCTGAGTTACTGCAGTTACTGAGTGCAGGAAAATGACACACGTCAAGGCCCTCCCCCAGTGCCCATACCGTGTGTATCTCCAGAACGTGGCATTTGACCAAGCTCTGTGGCCAATGGAGGGGTGGCCTTCGTCCATACTTTGAATTCATTACAATTGTCTGCAGCACACTGGGGCAAAGGACAAAGATGTGAACATTGATTGCAGGGTCTTTATCCAGTATCCCTGTCTGTTTTCAGGTCTGCTATCCTAAATTGGAAACATGGTTTGGGCTACACCTTAACTGAAAACAACAGCTCATACCCCAAATGACATGTTGGGGGACTATTTTAAGTCTCTGGGACTCAGTCACCATGTCTTGAAAGGAACTAATAAATCACATGTAGAGAGCGGGATAGGGATCTCCTGATCCCCTGGGCCTTGGGTGGTGGGGAGGGGCTCAGAGTTAAAAAAATGTTTTAATTAAAAAAAAAATAATCTGCGTCATGGTACCGCAGGAGCACTGCTGTAACACAGGAAAAATAATAAAAATGGGCAAGGTTGCCCTTTTTACATTGACATACCACTGTGTGGGCTAGGGCCTGTAGGGATAGTGGTGCATATTCTTTCAATCAATTTTAATATGAGGATTGGGCAAGCGTGAGCCCCCTCCCTCAGCTGCGTATTCGCACCGGGAACCCCACCTCCCAGGGCCTGACGGATGTTTATTTTTATTTTTAAATAATATATTGGGAAGGGGTGTTCTGTATGTTCCCACCTCCCCAAACCAGGTGTTGGTGCCTGGGATCCCATCCCAAAAGTCTGATGCATGCATAACTGCTCCCACCTCGGGCAGAATTCTACCTCCCTTCCGGTAAGGCCTGCTGGGCGGGAGCACATTCAATATTTATTGTTCATGGTAATTCAATGTTGCTGGCCTCTGCCGGCACCCGAGGGTTGGTGCTGGTTGGCGAGCCGCTGGGTCCATGTGGGCCTTCAAGTTGCCACTGTGGCTCCCAACAAGAGAATGTGTTGGGGTGCCGCAGCTGGAACTAGGCCTCCAACCAAAAAAAGTGTGTCTGGCTCCCTCCAGCACCCAGGTTAGCTGCTGCCTTGGGAGACATCAGAGCCGGGGCCTTGCGACCCCCCAACAATGTGCTAAATTGTGGGTTTACCAGGTAGGAGCAGAGCACCCACCAAAAGAAGGGGCATATCATCAAGGGCAATATCGCCGCTGTAACGCCACTTTTTGCCGCTAAAGCGGCGATATTTTTATCGCCCTATCAGCAAGCTGTCACTAACAGCTGTTAGCGACAGTTTACTGGCAATAGCGCCCCTTGTCAGCACGCCTCCCATTGCATCGCTAATGAGATGCAAAGGAAGCGTGCCTGACAAGACTCCCTTAGGAGAATATCGCTGACCCAGCTTCGTCATATTAACAACGAGGGTTAGCGATATTTCAAATCACGTTAAGTATGCCTTAACGCAGGAATTTAACGTCTGTTAAATTCCTGACTAAGGCATACCTAACAGGGGGGGTGGATTGTGTGGCTAAGACCACAGGCCCTATCACCAAGGATATCGCCGTTTTCCACCAAGGAAAACTGTGATATCCACACTATCTCTGAAATTTGTATCGCCTCAGCGATGCGCGTTGTTGATAATGTGCTAACCGGGCGATAAATTCCAGAGATAGCTGGCGATAAATATGCAAGTGCTAAGCGCGCTTTGCGATATTTATCACTGGACCTTGATAATATGCCCCTTTGTTTTCCAAAAAAGTGTAGCTGCTCCCATGCTGGCACAACAAGAAGGGTGCTGACTCGGGAGCTGGTGGGGCAGCAGGGATCTTGGTCCTTCCCCTGTGGCCCTCAGCAATATGTGGGTGCCCTGTGTAGGACCAGGGCGCCCTGTGAGGACTTTATATTTGCATTTTTTCTCTATTGTGGTGCCCAAAAGATGGGCAGGGGCACCAACAATGATTTATTTAAGTGTTGTGAGGAGCTTTAGGGAGCACAGCAGCTCCCTAGAAACATTTTAAGAAAGGTTGCAGCAAGTTTCCTGTATCATAGGACACCTGACTCCTCACCACTCCAAAAATGTAAGGCTATCAAAGACAGGCATGGATCTAAGTTAAATTGTGACAGCTGGAGATAGACATTGAATTTGACTTCACCCTGACTGGATTTGAATACTCAAATGGCGAATAACATGATCTCAGAATGGCTGGTAAATTCCCTAGACCAAATATTCCCAAGAATATCATGGCCCAAAAATATAAAAGCAAATCTGCTCCATGGTATTCTTCCAACATTAGAACACAAAAAAAGCTGTAAAATTGTAGAAAGGACATGGAGAAAGGATTATGAGAAAAACAAAAAAAACATATACCGAGAAAAAGTGAGGATATTACATACTGAAATTTGGAAAGTTCACTTTTTTTTTTAAAACTAAAATTAACTATGCTGCTAATTCACTTAGAGAGATGTTCAGGATCACAAAGTCCTTTTTGGAATCTACCACTAAGGCCTCTGTGGCTGAACCCTCTATTGACAAATCTAATGTGTTGGCCAACCACTTCAATACCAAACTGATGAACATATATAATTTATTTCAAGAAGTCAATGAAAGCGATAGTTCCATGCCCCTGAAGATTAGTGGGTATGGATGTTCACCTATCCTCTCCTAATTTCCCCCCTTTCCCTGGGCGACTTTACTGCTCTTCTTGGAATAATTCTGGCATCTGGCACCTTTGAGAATTCTTGCTCTGGAGCCCAAATTATTTTTCCTTACTTTGTTAGGCATGGTCAACCTCTCCCTGGAAACGGTTGTGATGCCTCTCCCACGGAAATATGCAGTGATCAGAACTGGCCTAATAAAACAACCTCGACACTGCCTTCTTAGATAACTTTTGCCCAATTTCTTTGTTTCCAGGTCTAAGCAAAGTGGCAGAAAAATATGTGAATAGATGTCTATCAGATTTTCTGGAAACTAATTTGATGCTCCATCACACAAAAACTGGCTTCCGGCCTAAGCACAGTACAGAGACCGGCCTATTGGCTGTGGTAAAGGAGGCAAAAAGAAGACTGGACCAGGGGGCCTTGGTGGCCGTTGTGCCTGGATCTCAGTGCGGCCTTTGATACTGTGGGCCACTCTGCACTTTTAGATGTTGGTAAGGCTGAAGTTGCAGAAAAGGCCCTTGAGTAGGTGAGCTCCATCTTAAAGGAACAACATTCCAGGTCTTTGACAGAGATTGGTCCTCTGAAATTCTGCCCATTGCTTGTGGGGTCCCGCAGGGGTCCTCACTTAGCCCTACGTTGTTTAGTATATACTTAAAACCTCTGGCAGATATTGTAGCCCCCTTTGGGATCTCTATAGTCTCCTATGAGAAAGACACCCAGCTGTTTTTTTCCCTTGCCCCAGACTCAGATCCCCTAGCATCTACTCTGGGACCCTGCCTGGAGCAGGTAGCCTATGATACAGACAACAGTGGTCCAGTCAGAAAGAACGAATAACTATTTTCATCACATATGGCCCAATTAATCAACTCCTTGTTTTTCTTAGAAAACCCGACTCTGATTCAATCACAACAAATATAAGGTAAGAAAATCAGGACACACACACAAAGATTATATTCTGGAGATTTTGAAGATTGTATTATAAACCCACAATATGAATACAATTTACATTAAATTCTAAGCTCCAGATAACTTTGGTTATAGAGCAGTAATCAGAGAAGGTGCTTGTGCAGAGTTAGAGAGAAGAAGGAGATGAAAGGTACGGACCCATTATATATACCATATTGTATCATATGTCTTACAAATGTAACACATAACCAAATCTGTTTCATCAGAAAGTGGTAGAGTTAATTAATACAAATTGGCCCTCTGTGAACTCTTGATTAAATCCAGGCTTCTTTGTGATGTCGACGTTTTGAACTGGCACACAAGGAAAGGGCCAGTAAGTGCTCAACAGCGTGTCTTCTTTAGGACTGGAAAAGTGCGGAAAAAAAGAGCAACCTGGAAACAACAGTCATCAAGGCTCCTCAT
Source organism: Triturus cristatus (assembly GCF_964204655.1). NCBI lineage: Eukaryota > Metazoa > Chordata > Amphibia > Caudata > Salamandridae > Triturus > Triturus cristatus. Next base: position 1,584,948,643 of record NC_140590.1, read on the forward strand.
TATTTGGTGGTATTACATTACCTTAAATATATAATTTGATGTCAGAAAGGTCTGTGGAGGTTAATTCAAGCAATCTCACTTCAGCTCATGGGATAAATCCTAAACATTTCCCTGGGAAAGCAAATCCAAAATCCGCCCACTTGTGCACAAATCACAATAGGCCTTACACCAGCTACAAAGTATCCTCCTCCCACGACCATCAGCAAAGAAGCCTTAAGCTTAACTTTGGGTCACCCCATTGTTTTGTAACAGTGGAGCAGGTAGCCTGCTGGATCAATAACTCCTGTCTGATGCTTAATGGAGCTAAAACAGCACACATGATTCTTGGGAACAATTCCTCTGTCCAACAAGGTCTAAGGCTGTACTTTGTTGTAATTTGTATGCTAAGGTTGTTTAAATATCTTTTATTTCTGGTGGTGTTTTGTTATCTGTAGGGGGAAGATGTGTGATATCTTCTGGATATAGAATGTCACAGAATGTCATCACTTGCTTGGTTCTCTAGTTTCTAAATGTAATGTGGAGAGAAGAACATGGGAGGATTGGAAAAGAAACAGGTAGAGCAAGGAGAAGGAGCTGCTGATATTGTTGGCTGAGGTTTATTTCCTGTAACCTAATAAAGAAGTATTCTATCTTCATCCATGGAGAAGTAACTTTCTACAATATTCAGTCTTTATTTTGCAGATTTGCTCCAACACCTGATTGATAACAAGCTCATTGACCCCATAGAGCTTGCCAAGGAGGCAGACTAGGGTCCAGAAGAAGGTATTGAGGGGTCACCACAATGGTGGGTAGAGTTCTCTAAAGGTCCCCAAAAAAGTTTCCCAGGTCAGGACTCCCAATTCCCTCTGAGGAGAAGAAGAAATGGTTCACTGACCACAAGTCAGTAGGAAGGCACACCCAAAGTGCTTTGATTGCCAACAGGTTTGGTTTTTGGAGGGGGTACCAAGTGTCCCAAACGGAAACAGCCCCTCACCTATACCATGACCCAGAGCAACAGAGTTGCAACACTTTGCCTCTCTCTTCACCCTATCCTCAGGGCTCACTACATGGAGTACCCATGATACTGACACTTAGAACAGTATACCTTTAAAGAATAAGATGTACAGGCTATCTGACAAGGTGAGCACCAGCATACATTAGTAAATCTCCACAATGCTGGAACTAGGGCTAATTGAGCCCTCAACCAGCCGTTAGTCCAGCCCAGAGGTGTTGGTCTCCAAGGCTGGCCTTCCAGCTACCACACCTGAACTCAGGCTCTGCGTGGATTTCCGGGGGCTCACTGCAGTCACTAAGAATGACGCACACCTCAACTGCTGAGCTGATGAGCTCATTGATTCATTAAGGGCTGCTAAGTTTCTCAGCAAGCATGTTTGCTCTCAAGTCTTGATACTGACAAATCGCCTCAGCTGAGGGGCCAAAGAGAGGTCTGCATTCTCTACCCCAAAAGCCACTTCCAGGACTGAGTGATTCCATTCAGGCTGAGGAACCCCCCTGCCACCTTCCAGATTTTGGTCAATCAGATCCCGGCAGAACTGGAGAACGTCAGGACTGGCCTGAACTCGTGACTTTATCCTGTTCCGGCATTACCAGATAACCACTGTTGGCGCCTTGTGCTTTAGAGCACTATTTTTAGTTAAGCGTTTAAAATTGCATACATAAGGTTCTGCTGATTGGATAGTTGTCATTTTTGTGGCAAATCATTTATTACGTTACACTCTATTCTAAACTGTTGTTGATTTTTTTTGTGTTGTGTTTTCACTTTATTACTGTTTAAAATGCTGAAGAAATCCGTTACACATTGCCTCTAAGTTAAGCCTGAGTGGTTGTGCCAAGTTACCAGAGGGTTGAGCACTCGCTAACTTGGGGTTTGCTTGTATTTCTCCCCAACAGAGATTGTAGTTGCTGCTTCAGTAGCATTTCACCCCCCTTACCCAATAACCCAATTACCAACATAACCCTTTCACAAAGCCAGTAGTTCTGCCTTCTTTAAAATGATACTTCCTTGTATTGTGATGGCGAGGCACTGCAGCTGGCTGAGGCTGGCCAGCAGGGGGGTTGGATGCAAGCTCTGGTCTGGCCCTGAGGCCATCCACTCACCGAGCATAGCTGTGTGCTGAGCAGGTTGGCATGGTTAGGTCTGGTAATAAAATGTTACATTATGTTAAATAAACTCTAGAAATTCACTGAAAAGACAAAGGTTTAAGCGAGGTTATAATTAGGTACGGTAATAATATATGACTTTATATAAACAAAAATCTCAAGAAATTTTCTTGGAAAAAATGTAAACTGACAGTATAGTTAGCTGAACTTGTCAGTTAAAATGAAACATTTTAATCTAAAAACACTGAAATTCACCAGTTATGGTTAACTGAAGAACCTATAACTTGCGCCTTCACCATGCACTGATTATGACCTCAAATACCACAGCACTCCTGACATGTTGTATGACATCATTGATAACTTTACTGATGATATCTGAAATGATATCATTGATGACATCACTGTGCATGGGGGTACAAGTTAGAGTTACTTCAATTATATATTGGAGAATTTGAGTGGGTTTTGGAGTTTTAAATAAGTGAATTTAGGACAAAACATTTTTGTCAGACAGTATTTTCCCTGTATGTGGAGTTATGATTTGACTTAGATGTACCCTACATACCCTCATAAAGTGTGTGTGTGTGTGTGTGTATATATATATTTATATATATATATATATATATATATATATATATATATATATATATATATTACCTACTGGCGGTCGCCAGTAGGTAGTTATAGTTAGGACCTAGTTACCATTGGAAAATCGTACCATTCTTTTCCCAATAACTTTGGCGCCGGTTGACGAATCTTTGCGAAATTTTCAAAATTGGTGGGGCGCTCCGGTCAGCTCCTATCCTGAAAGTTTGGGGGTGATTCATCAAGCAGGGGCCGAGAAAAAAGGGGGGTCCCAAAACGCGTTTTCCCCATGTTATTTCCCATAGGTAATTTTAGATACGGCTACAGCCCAAACTGCCGAACGAAATTACACCAAATTTGGCAAAAAGGTAGCCCTTGGTTCAGAAAGCGCCCTTTTTTTAAATGGTGTAAATCCGTTCAGTAGTTTTTGAGAAATTAAGAAATAAAGAAAGTGATATCTATGGACACGGAGGATCCACGCACCCTCCCGATCACGAGCTTCATGCTAATTGGCTGTCAACACTCCAAACCAGGAAATGTTGCCAGCCATCTTGTGCCTTGGTAGAACCGAGGCACAAGAAAACAGAAAAAGAAACACGCAAAACAGGAGAAGGGGGCAGGGTAGAAACACCCTGACCCCCTAGGCCTGCTCAGGGGGTCCCACAAGGACCCCCAGGGCCAAATAAAAGCATTAAAAAAAAAAAAATTGGAGAGATTCGCACACCCAACGCAAATTTTGGCTGAATATTTTTTAAAAACGAAGCGAGGGCTCCCGCGCTTCGTTTAATTGAAGCCCCCGGGTGGCCAAGTCCCTTGGGCAATGCTTATATTGTAATGGGGGGTCCAAAGGGGCACCCCAGCCCCGGGGACCGCCAACCCCAGGGCTTTTCCAAATTATTTGCGGGGGGCTCACGGCTACAGTTTCCTGACTGTCCCCCGTGTGGCTTCCACTCTTTCCCTGGGAGGAGGTGTGTTGGATATATATTTATATATATATATATATATATATATTACCTACTCGCGGTCGCCAGTAGGTAGTTATAGTTAGGGCCTAGTTACCATAGGAAAATCGTACCATTCTTTTCCCAATAACTTTGGCGCCGGTTGACGAATCTTTGCGAAATTTTCAAAATTGGTGGGGCGCTCCGGTCAGCTCCTATCCTGAAAGTTTGGGGGTGATTCATCAAGCAGGGGCCGAGAAAAAAGGGGGGTCCCAAAACGCGTTTTCCCCATGTTATTTCCCATAGGAAATTTTAGATACGGCTACAGCCCAAACTGCCGAACGAAATTACACCAAATTTGGCAAAAAGGTAGCCCTTGGTTCAGAAAGCGCCCTTTTTTAAATGGTGTAAATCCGTTCAGTAGTTTTTGAGAAATTAAGAAATAAAGAAAGTGATATCTATGAACACGGAGCATCCACGCACCCTCCCGATCACGAGCTTCATGCTATTTGGCTGTCAACACTCCAAACCAGGAAATGTTGCCAGCCATCTTGTGCCTTGGTAGAACCGAGGCACAAGAAAACAGAAAAAGAAACACGCAAAACAGGAGAAGGGGGCAGGGTAGAAACACCCTGACCCCCTAGGCCTGCTCAGGGGGTCCCACAAGGACCCACAGGGCCAAATAAAAGCATTAAAAAAAAAAAAATTGGAGAGATTCGCACACCCAACACAAATTTTGGCTGAATATTTTTTAAAAACGAAGCGAGGGCTCCCGCGCTTCGTTTAATTGAAGCCCCCGGGTGGCCAAGTCCCTTGGGCAATGCTTATATTGTAATGGGGGGTCCAAAGGGGCCCCCCAGCCCCGGGGACCGCCAACCCCAGGGCTTTTCCAAATTATTTGCGGGGTGCTCACGGCTACCCCCCAAAAGCCCTGGGGACCGCCACCCCCCGGGGCTTGTCTCTTAAATGGGTGGGGGCCTACAAGCCCCCCGAAGCCCCGGGGACAGCCACCCCCGGGGCTTTTCTAAAATATTTGCGGGGGTATATGGCTCCCCTGCAGCACCGGGGACGGCCACCCCCAGGGCTTGCTTTTTTTTTTAAACTACCTGTGTGGGGGGGCTCTAGCCACCCACACACCCAGGGGACCGCCACCTCCCCGGGGCACTAACTATGCAAATTTGGGGGTCTGTTACAGACCCTCGAGCCCGGGGACCACCACCTCCCTGGGGCTTTGATAATTTTTGGAGGGGGACCTCGTGGCCCCCCTCTTGGAGCCAGTAATGGCCCTGGGGACCGCCACCCCCCAGGGCCGGCTCCTGCAGTGTCCCGGGATGCCCACCCCGGAACACTGTAGTTTGCTATGACAGGGCGGGAGTCATAGCAAACTGGTTTGGATTTTGGAAGAGAGAGCAGGAAACCTGCTCTCTCTTCCAAAATTCAAACCACATTGCTTTTCCACACGGGGAGCTGCATGTCAGCAGCTCCCCGTGTGGAAAAGCAATGCTGGCTCCTGCAGGAGGCGGGGAGCCGGCTGGGACAGTTGGGGCATTGGGGCACCCCCCACGGTCCCCAACGAAGTGGCCAGGCCCTGGGGGATGGGGCCCCCGGGGCCTGAAGTGGCCAGAGGAGGGGGGCCACGCAGCCCCCTCCCCTTAATTAAAAAATAAGTAAAAAAAAAAAAGCAAAGGCTGGCCCCGGGGGATGGGGTCCCCGGGGCCATAAATGGCCAGAGGAGGGGGGCCACGCAGCCCCCTCCAAATATAATAAATAAATAAATAAATAACACTGGCCATGCCCGGGGGGATGGGGTCCCCGGGGCCGATTTGGCCTCGGGAGGGGGGCCACGCGGCCCCCTTCCATTTAAAAAAAATAAAAAATAAAAAATAGGGGTGAGGCCCTGGGGGATGGGGTCCCCAGGGCCAATAAAATAGTAAAGGAAGGGGGGCCACACAGCTCCCCTTCTTAAAATGTTTTTGAAAAGAAGACCGGCATCGCGCCGAAGGCCCCACCCCCTCCCTGCAGCACTCTGCAAACAAGCCCCCTTGCACGTTGTAAGATGGGGAACTAATTTCCCTTGAAGGCTGGAGGTCCCTGGGGGCCAACTAGCCCACCAGGTACCTCCAGTATGTGCCAGGGAGCTGCGTTGCAGAGAGGTGTTCAAAGGCCACAACCCTTTTTCCACCTCTCTGCAATGCAGCTCTGTGGCGCTTACTGGAGGTACCTCGTGGGAAAGTTGGAGCCCAGGGACTCTCAGGATTCAAGGGGACTTAATCTCCCAACTTAAAATGCGCCACGGGGCATGTTTGCACAGTGGTGAAGGGAGGGGCGGGGCCTGAGGTGACATGTGTGCAAATACGCCATGTGGCGCGTTTAAAGTTGGGGAATTAATTCCCTTTCAATCCTGAGGGGCCCTGGGGTCCAACTGGCCCACCAGATGCATCCAGTAAGTGCCACTGCGCTGCGTTGCAGAGAGGTGGTCCAGGCCACGCCCCTTTTTACACCTCTCTGCAACGTAGCTCTGTGGTGCTTACTGGAGGTACCTGGTAGGCTAGTTGGACCCCAGGGGCCCTCAGGATTGAAGGGGACTTTATCACTCAACTTAAAACGTGCCACGGGGCACGTTTGCACAGTGGTAAAGGGAGGGGGAGGGCCTGAGGTGTCATGTGTGCAAACACACCCTGTGGTGCGTTTAAAGTTGGGGAATTAATTCCGTTTCAATCCTGAGGGACCCTGGGGACCAACTAGCCCACCAGGTGTTTCTAGTAAGCGCCACTGTGCTGTGTTGCAGAGAGGTGGTCCAGGTCATGCCCTTTTTTACACCTCTCTGCAACGCAGCTCTGTGGTGCTTACTGGAGGTGCCTGGTGGGCTAGTTGGACCCCAGGGACCTTCAGGATTGAAGGGGACTTTATCCCCCAACTTAAAACGTGCCACGGGGCGTGTTTGCACACATGTCACCTCAGGCCCCCCCTCCCTTCACCACTGTGCAAATGCACCCTGTAGGATGTTTTAAGAGGTAGTTTTAGTCCCCTGCCCTATTATGTACTAGGGACTTACAGAGGAGGTCATGCTAATCACAGGGGTACTCCAACGCATAGTGTTGCCTAGTGTATGTAGATGTTTTCACTGAATTCTAAGTGTCTTTTAGCATAGCACTGGCTCTAGGCTTGGTTAGTCAGAGTCAGTTACCACCAGTCCCGTCTGAAAAAGTTGTGGGCACAGGATGATTTTGCAACAAGGCCTCTTTCTGCTCCTCTGTTGGTTCTTTCTGCACATGTTTTGCTTCTTCCTGCACTTTTCTTTATCTTTGTGGACTTCTGTTGCCTCTTTCTGCATTTCTTTTGCTTCTTTCTGTGCGTTTTTTCTTCTTTCTTCAGATGTCCAACCTCTGTAGGCATAGTTAGAAATTAACATTTAAAAAACCTTAGAAATTCACTGAAAAAAACATAGGTTTTAGAGAAAGTTATAGTTAGCAGGACAAAACCAGTGAAATTCCCCCGTTATAGTTAGTTCAGCTAACTATAACACACGCCCCCGCAATGCACTGCTGATGACGTCACATATTACATCACTCATGACATGGTCAGTGACATCACTGATGACATCACTGATGACATCTCAAATGACATCACTCATGACATCACTGATGACATCATCCATGTGATAAATTAATGCATCTACTCACACCCTAATATACCGTTTGATACACCCACTCTAAATTACAGACTGCCATTCTGAAAACCATAGAAACTCAAACACCAATAACTACATACCCACTCGCTGATTCTGAGGTTTACACACACATCCACTCACTCACCCGTACAGTCACTCATGCTTATGGTTACTCAGTACAGGACAATCATATGCTCTCATACACCTATATAGACACTCACACACGGCCACTCATCCATAGAGGTACTCAGACACCTAGACAGTCATGCAAATAATTAATCACACTGCCATTTACTCACCTACATAGTTATACACACACCAGCTCAATTACTTATACAAATACTAGCACATTCTTACGCTCTTATACAATCACTGATACAAGCACACACTCGTCCATACAGCCACTCTCACAATCCCACACTCTCACTTATAGCCATTTATATACTTCAACACACATATATACTGCCTTTCTCATATGTAGTCACTCACGCGTGTACCACTGATATATACATTCACTCACTAACACACCTATACACACACTCACTCACCCATACAGTCCATCACAGATGCAATCTTGAAACCATGCACCCAGTGAATCACCCACTCACACATCTATACACAGAGTCACATATACCCCACCCACACAAACACTCAGGAACCCATACAGATACTCAGAGAACCTATCAATAACTCATATAGACACTCATGTAGCTATTCACAAACCCATGCAGCCGCTTAGACACCAACAGACAGACGGATACAGATATTTCCACAGTTTAGTCACTAAACCATGCATTCAGTAAGATACATTTAATCACTCACTTATAGAGTCAGTCACGCACCTAGTAAATCATCCATTCAGATACTTATACACCCACTCATTCTTCAATACGCCTTTCCCTATATATATTAAACATATTTAAACTTTACAGAAACACACAGTCACTGGATGATGTCATCAGTGATGTCTTTTGAGATGTCATCAGTGATGTCATCAGTGATGTCACTGACCATGTCATGAGTGATGTAATATGTGACGTCATCAGCAGTGCACTCCGGGGGCGCGAGTTATAGTTAGCTGAACTAACTATAACAGGGGAATTTCACTGGTTTTGTAAGAGTGAAATGTCCTGCTAACTATAACTTTCTCTAAAACCTATGTTTTTTTCAGTGAAAATATATATATGTATAGATAGATATATATAGATGGATATAAATATTACAAAAATAACACTCTATAAGATTTAATATTAGAAAATTTACACCCAGCGGATGAATATTTTTGTGAACGATATTTATGTCAGATGATATTTATATTATCAATATTAAAACATACACCCCTCAGAAAGAATGTCCATATACTTGGATTTTCCACATTGAGTAAAGGCAATTACTGCACCTGTGTATTTAAGTTGACTATGCTAACAGCCTTTTCATTGGGATACCAGGCAATCTTCTAAGAAGATGCTAGGGCTATTACAGATCCCGGTGGGGCCGATTGAGGTCCTCACTAAACAATCCAATTGGTAGAAGTGACATGTATAGAAAGGGCAGTGACTTAATCAACGTGAGCTTATGACACGCACTTACTGGAAATTCCTTGTTCATAGTAAATAATTGAAATTACCAATCCTTATCACTACAGGATGCAGAAGGTGACACACACGTTTCGGTGAAGAATAGACAGACGCTGATCTGTTCAGTGTAACACATGTGCAGCCCCAGGCATATAAGGGCGTTATAGACTTGAAATTGCTCGATCTTGTGTGGCTGAAAACTACATGCCCCTCCAAGAAGTTGAACACAGAAAGCTGGTGGTAATATCGCTAGTAAGTAAGGAATGGTCTTGTTTTTTATTGGAACTGACCAGTCAAATTGCTCCACCAACTAATAATCAATCAATCAATCAATCATAGGCATTTGTATAGCGCACTGCTCACCCGGAGGGTCTCCAGGCACTGGGGGGGGGGGAACGCTACTGCTCGAACAGCCAGGTCTTGAGTTGCTTCCTGAAGGCGAGATGGTCTTGCGTTGTCCGGAGGTGGATGGGAAGGGAGTTCCATGTCTTGGCTGCCAGGTAGGAGAAGGATCTTCCTCCGGCGGTGGCTCTGCGGATGCGGGGGACGTGGCGAGAGCGAGGCTGGCGGAGCGGAGCTGGCGGGTGGGCTTGTGGAAGGTCAGACGGCTGTTGAGGAACTTGGCGCCCAGGTCGTGGAGGGCCTTGTGTGCGTGGGTGAGGAGTCGGAACGTGATTCTTTTGTTGACGGGGAGCCAGTGCAGGTCTCTCAGGTGTCCGGAGATGTAGCTGTGTCGGGGGATGTCCAGGATGAGTCGTGCTGAGGCGTTCTGGATCCGTTGGAGTTTCTTCTGGAGTTTGGCGGCGGTGCCGGCGTAGAGGGCGTTCCCGTAGTCCAGCCGACTGGTGACGAGGGCCTGGGTGACTGTCTTCCTGGTCTCGGTGGGGATCCACCGGAAGATCTTTCAAAGCATGCGCAGGGTGTTGAAGCATGAAGACGAGATGGCGTTGACTTGTCTGGTCATCGAGAGGGAGGAGTCCAGGATGAAGCCTAGGTTGCGTGCGTGGTCCGTTGGCTTGTGGGTGGCTCCCAGGGCGGGGGGCCACCAGGAGCCGTCCCAGGCGGAGGGTGATGATCCCAGGATGAGGACCTCCGTCTTGTCTGAGTTCAGTTTCAGGCGGCTGTTCTTCATCCATTCGGCGACGCCTTTCATCCCTTCGTGTAGGCTGGCTCTGGCGGAGTCCGGGTCGCTGGTGAGGGAGAGGATCAGCTGGGTGTCGTCGGCGTAGGTGATGATCTTGAGGTTGTGTTGACGTGCGATGGTTGCGAGGGGGCTCATGTAGACGTTGAAGAGGGTGGGGCTGAGCGATGACCCTTGTGGAACGCCGCAGATGACTTCGGTGGCCGCTGACCGGAACGGTGGGAGGCGGACTCCCTGGGTTCTTCCGGCGAGGAATGAGGTGATCCACTCCAGGGCCTTCTCCTGGATGCCGGTGTTGTTCAGGCGCTGTACCAGGGTGCGGTGGCAGACCGTGTCGAACGCTGCGGAGAGGTCCAGGAGGATGAGGGCCGCAGTTTCCCCGTTGTCCATTAGGGATCTGATGTCGTCTGTGGCTGTGATGAGGGCGGTCTCCGTGCTGTGGTTGGCTCGGAAGCCGGATTGCGAGTGGTCGAGGGATCCGTTGGTCTCGAGGAAGGCGGCTAGCTGTCTGTTGACAGCCTCGCACCATCACCCATTGTACTGAGGAAAAGTTATCCGTCTGATAATAGTGGTGCCCGCTCCATTGAGTTTAAGTTTGAGCTTTGCAACCATTCTCCCCATGGAATCCAAAGACTTTGGTTTTCCAGATGCTTTTCTGTGAGTCATGGGAATAACACCCCTGGTCGGCATCCTTTATGCTCAAATCTACAATGGTATCCGATCGTCTTCGAGCCTCAATGTTTTGTACTTGATTAATGAAAACATTTTTGGACTATACTTTTGCTTTAATTTATCTTGCACTTGTCCAAGAATTCCACCTCTAGTGGCACAATATAAATGCCCCAGCTGTCCCTCTTAATCATGGCCACAGTTCAGAAAACTAAAAAAATATAACCAGAGCCCTATTTTATTATTTCTAGCTGAATTGTAAGGTGACCGGCCAGCTTTGAACACTCACATTTTTTCAAAGTAAATGCTTCAGACCTCTGGGACACTCACTCAAGAGAATCAAGGTGGCACAGAGAGCAGGATTTGGGACAGCCGGTAACTTGTCCCAAGGCAGACTGCCAGGTCAGTTCCAAAATCCATGTGGGCAAAATATTGCATCAAGAAAATCGAGGACAAAAATATTGTGACAGTAAGTTTCTATAGGTAAGCAAAGTGTTGCTGTATATAAGTCCACATATATGAACCTTTAATCTTCCGAAATCAGCCACATGAACACAAAGCTCTTCAATGGTATTAAGACCATTCGGAATTTTGGTATTCACTTCCGATATATATATGTCTATACACCAAACGTCTCAAATGACAAGTTTAACCCCCCATCCACCCCCATGCATGCCTGCATCCTATCCAAAGCAAAGAAGTTGAGCCCATCCTAATTGCTCTTGTGGAAGATGGCAAAGTGACAGGCCATAGGATATTGTTTGTCCAGATTTCTAGCTGCTAGCAAGTGTTCCAGCACTCTTTTGTTGACTGGATGGATTGTGCGGCCCACATACATTTTGTTGCATGGGCAGATCAAGACATGCACACAGAAGTCTGAATGGTAGTTAAGGAATTCTTTAATCAGTTTGTCAATACCTGCCAAAGGATACTGAATGTCAACACATTCTGACTTCCTCTTTCCAATTTGGCACCGCATTCCTGCTAAGCTTATCATTCAGAGAGAGCCCTCTAAATGTGATGATGGGTCTGTTAGTGATAAAATCCCGCAGAGTAGTTTCAGTCGAAAGGATGTCCTAATGTTTGCTCAATATGTTCCTAACTGTCCTAGCCTTTTGGTTAAAAGTAGTGATAAACCTGGTCTGCTTGTCATTCAGGCTCATTGGTCCTCAGCTCTCCACCAAGAGTGTTTCTCTGTTAGCATTCTGGGCCTTGGTGAGGGCAGGTTTTAGTACTTTATCCTTATAGCCCCTTTCTGTGAAGGGGGCCAACATGAATGAACATTCCGCCTGAAAAGCAGCATCCATACTGCAATTCTTGCGATCTTGCAGGAATTCTCCATACGGAATGTTGTTGATCAGATTGGTGGGGTGGCTGCTGTGTGCATGCAGAAGAGTTTTTCCCGCTCTATCCTTTCTGAACAATTTGAATGTCAGTGTGTTGCCTTCCACCGTCACTAAGACATTCAAAAAGTCTATATGGTATTGCTCATGGTCCCCTCAAATCTGAGATTAATGTTATTTTTATTGAGTTTGGTGACAAATTCTGCCACCTGTTCCTTGCTGCCCTTCCAAAGTAGGAACAGGTCATCAATATACCTAATCCAGAGAATAACCTGTATTGAAGTTGAATATGGTACTGGCCACCTGCTGCTTCCACCAACCCATAAGAAGGTTGGCATGGCTGGGGGCAGAACAGGTGCCCATAGCCGAACCTTGTGTCTGGTGGTATAAGTTGTTGGTATGCCAGATAGAACAGAACCATGGTAGGAATCACCTCTGTATGGAAAAGAAAGGAAAAGAATCTTGTCACAAGAAAATTTCTGCATGCCCTGCTGTCATCACTATATTTAATGCTCATATAAAGACTGCATACATCCAGGGTGATAAGAAGATAATCCACTTTCCAATGAATGCCATAGATTCTCCTCAGAATATCCTTACTAACTTGTGTATAGAATCAAAGGTAAGTGACAAAGGGGTGGAGATAAAATTCAATATATCTAGAAGTATTTTTAAGAAGAGATCCACAGGAAGAAACAATGGGCCCGATTCACAGAATTAACTTAAGACTAAATCCTAAGCTTACTACTTTGTGGTATTCACAGAATGCACTTAATACTTTTGGTATTCACAGACTGCACTTACTACTTTTGGTATTCACAGAATGGATTTACGACTACTAACTTTACGTCCGCACTCGAGGCCGGAAATTCCGGCGGAGCTTCCGGGCCGGAGGCGGGGCTTCCGGGCCGGAGGCGGGGCTTCCGGGCCAGAGGCAGAGCTTCCGGGCCGGAGGTGGAGATTTCGGCCATGGCTAAATCTCTGCCACCGGCCGGAATCCCCATCTCCGGCCCGGAAGCTCCGCCTCCGGCCCGGAAGCCCCGCCTCCAGCCCGGAAGCTCCGCCTCCGGCCAGGAATTTCCGGCCCGAGTGCGGACGTTAGTAGTCGTAAATCCATTCTGTGAATACCAAAAGTAGTAAGTGCAGTCTGTGAATACCAAAAGTAGTAAGTGCATTCTGTGAATACCACAAAGTAGTAAGTTTAGGATTTAGTCTTAAGTTAATTCTGTGAATCGGGCCCTACATGTCTACCTGGGGAGTTAAGGAGGTTTTTGTGAATGTTTGGTAGGAAATTTGGGATAGGTTTCTTGGGAATTTTTTCTAAAAGGAACTGGTATTCCTTCCGCTCAATCAAGTCACGCACACTCCAATCTAAAAGTAATTATTGGAATTTCTAGTTAGAAACCTTAGCATCATTTTTGGGAACTGATACATAGCAGTCAGCATTGTTCAGTTGGTTGACCTCCTCCTTCAAGTATGATGCTGTGGAGAGGACCACAACATTGATGCCCTTATCAGATTGGCAGATGACAATGCTGTGGTCCTGCTGGAGGCTTCTCACAGGCACTCTTCCTTCTGTACTCAAATTATCATAATGTCATCTCTAGTGTTTGGCTAGAGTCTTGAAGTCTTGGCTCACTAAGTCCTCAGAGTTATCGATGGCAACATGGGGAGGGTTGGGTTAAAATCGACTTAGGTTTAAACATGCTGGGATCATTCAGATCAGAATCAATCCCCAAACCCTCCAGATCTAAGTATTTGTCACCACAAGTGGTAGTCATAGAGTCCAAGTCTGTAGGAGTGGAGAGTAGGTCGAAATCCCTAATAGCGAAACTGCTGAAAGTGGGACTGCTGTTCGTCTTAACCTGTGGAATATTACCTTTAGGAGCAAACCATTTATGTAAATTTAATTTGCTAGTAAAGTGGAACAGCTACACTCTGCTTTGAGAAAAATCAAACTCATTGACTGGGCAAAAGAAAAACCCTAACTTTAAGACTTTGACGTCTGTGGGAGATAAAGAGTGAGTCAAGAGATTTATCACATTATTGGGTGTGTTCTTCATTGTCCCATCTTTTGTCCCCTCATTGTCATTCCCATGGGAGTTTGCGTTGTAACCTCCTCTCCTTGTCTTTTTGTTCCTCTGATTCTGACTCCTCTTCTTCTTACCCCTCTTCTCCCTCGGTCCTTCTGCCAGTTTTGCTGGTTCCTTTCCTGTTGCAGCATGCAGAGTTCCCCTCAAGAATCTGATGGTTTGTTTGTGGGTACATCCTGTTGAGCACGGGAACCAGTGTCAGAAACATAACTCTCACTGGTATCGCTGGTTGAACCTACTGTTTCTGCATACTTATCACTCTCCAGGGTGGCCAGATTCTGTGATGTTTTCCTGTTTCTTTTGATATCTTTCTGCTGAAGGTCAAATACCTACCATCTTCATAGTCCTTCTGGTTCCGAAGGAACTTCTTTTGTTTCTTCAATTGCATGTAATATTCATGTTTACTGGTTCTTTGTCTGATATCTTCCATTCTTTTCTCAAATACCTCTGTGCCTTTTTTACTACGCAACTCCTGCTTGATAGATTCTACTTCTTTCAATATTTCTTCTCATTCAATTCGTGCAAATTTGACTAGTCTTCATCATCCTGTAGGAGCATTTGCATAGATTTATTGCCCACTCTTTCAGCATCTCTGGGTTCAGATGCTCATATGAGGGAGTGATTAGGATTCTGAGGCCTCTGAGTACTCAGCCACAATCGAGATACTTATCCAAGGTGAAAGCCTTTTACCATTTAGACTGTTCCTTCTTAAGAAGTTTTTCTAACTTATAGTACAGTTAGCTGTTGATTGGGGCTGCTGCGCTGCCCACATTAACCTCTTGTAGTGTGTGTGCCAATGTGAATAATTCATTCGCTTTCAGTTTTCTCTTGTTGTTCACTTCATTATCCATTGTGGTAACTAATTGCACAATTCAGTCTTCATGTGATTAGATGAGATTGTATGCACCCTTGTGTACTGCTGTTGCACTGCCTGAGCAAAGTCGCGCATGTGAAAGGAGCTATGCCGTCGGATTGCCTGCAGGATGCAAATGGTCAAATGTCGTATCTGTTCAAAAAGACTGTGTGGAAAGCATCTTCCCTGATGCTACAGGAAAAAGTACCATGACAGGATATGCTCCATGAAGTGTGTTGGTGTAGTTCAGAGCTGATAATACCGCACAGCGTTTGCAGTCCAATGTCAGATCAGTTGGATTCAAAACGTATGTCATACCCATTCAGCCCACAACAGAGATGCATACTCAACGAAAAGTATGAAGAAGATAGCCCCATCCTCGGACTACGCACTCTGCTTCCCCTGCTCGGGTTTCCACCGTCTGCTGGTTATGTTGAGGCCCGTGCAGCTCGATAATGTGCTGCTGCTTTGTCACCTCCTCAATCGCCCTGTAAGTTTTCCTGTGTGCCCGCCACCTCTTCCACAGCATTATCCAGATAAACAGCTCCTGCAGGTGTGTTTGAGATGTTGCATGGGGGTGTGAGTTGGTGTGTGAGTGGTTCTGTGGATGATGTCATCAGTGATGTCATCAGTGTTGTCACTCACCATGTCATGAGTGCAAAGCTGATAATAACGCACAGCGTTTGCAGTCCAATGTCAGCTCATTTGGATTCAAAACGTATGACTGCTGTCTAAGATTAGTCAATTTCACACCGCAACAGTATCCACAGTACAGCTTGTGGCTGGTTAATGCCACACATGTCCAGAAATCCTCAAACCCCTACCCATTCAGCCCACAACAGAGATGCATACTCAACGAAAAGTATGAAGAAGATAGCCCCGTCCTCGGACTACACACTTTGCTTCCTCTGCTCAGGTTTCCGCTGTCTGCCGGTTATGTTGAGGCCTGTGCAGCTCGATAATGTGCTGCTGCTTTGTCACCTCCACAATCCCTGTACGTTTTCCTGTGTGCCCGCCACCTCTTCCACGGCATTATCCAGATAAAAGGCTCCTGCAGGTGTGTTTAAGATGTTGCATGGGGGTGTGAGTAAGTGTGTGAGTGGTTCTGTGGATTATGTCATCAGTGATGTTATTGGAGATGTCTTCAGTGATGTCATCAGTGTTGTCACTCACCATGTCATGAGTGATGTAATATGTGAGGTCATAAGCAGTGCATTGCAGGAGCATAAGTTACAGCTAGCTCATGTAAGTATAACTTCTGACTTTCTGTGATTTAGTATGAGTGAAATCTGAACCCAACTATAACACCCCTGTAACCTTTGTTTTTCGGTGAATTTTTAAGGTTTTCTAATTATATTTCCTAACTATAACATCCCTAAACTGTGTTTTTTGTGTGAATTTCTACGTTTAAAAAAAATCTATTTTCTAACTATAATGTCCCTGTAACCTGTAGTTTTTTTCAGTGAATTTCTATGTTTTTTTAAATGTTATTTCCTTACTGTAACCTGTAACCTTTGAGAGTGAGTGTATGAGTAAGTGCATGTGTGTCTCAGTGGGTGTGTGAGTGAGTGTCTCACTTGTTGTGTGAGTGTCTGAGTTGTTCTGTGAGTAGGTGCCTGAGGGAGTTCTGCTCCTTTTCTGCTAATTTTCTACCTTTTTCTGCTCACTTAGGACCTTTATTTTGCTTCTTTCTGCTCATTACTGACCTTTATTTTTCCTCTTTCTGCTAGGCCTGGGAAGAGCTGCCAAATTCTGTAGAATTCCATGAGCAGGCCGTGTATTGTTCTGCCACCCCTAATTAAGTCCCATAGGATGCTGAGAGTAGTTAGAAGCCAAAAAAACACCAGTAAGTTCCCCACAGTGGAATGCTGGGACCTCGTCGGAGGTCTGCAAACGCACCTCCTGGCGCACTACTGGTTGGGGAATGAACTCCCCTTGGCTGCTGAGGGTTGTTGGGGGTCATGAACCCCTTTTGGTGCCACAAGTCCCCCACAGTGGGTTTGCTGAGACCACATCAGAGGTCCCACCCCCTTTTTCAACCACTCTGCCAACACGCCCCCTGGTTCACTACTGGTTGGGGGATGAACTTCCCTTTGCTGCTAAAGGTCGTTGGGGGCCAAGAACCCGTGTTGCTGCCAGAAGTAAGTCCCCCACAGCGAGATTTTTGAGACCTCATCAGAGACCCCGCCCCCTTTCACAACCACTCTGCAAAGGGGCCTCCTGGTGCACTAATGGTTGAGGGATGAAGTCCCCTTGGCTGCTGAGGGTCTTTGGAGGCCAAGAACCCCTGTTGGTGCCTGAGTGGGTTCTGTTGTTTTCCTCCTCATTGTCTGTCTTTTTTTGCTCACTTCTGAACTTAATTGTTGCCTCTTCCTCCTCGTTTCTGACCTCTATTTTGTCTCTTTCTGCTCATTGCTGACCTTTATTTTGCACCTTTCTGCTTGTTTCTCATCTTTATTTTGCCTCTTGCTGCTCTTTTTTGACCTCAACTCTGCCTCTTTCTGCTCATTTTCTCACTTTTACTCTACCTCTTTCCGCTCATTTCTGACCTTTATTCTTCTTCTTTCTGCTCGTATCTCACCTTTATTCTGCATCTTTCTACTCAATGCTGACCTTTATTTTGCCTCTTTCTGCTCGTTTTTCACCTTTATTTTTGCATGTTTTTGACTTTTATTCTTCCTCTTTCTGCTCATTTCTGACCTTTATTCCACCTCTTTCTGCTCTCTTGTGATACTTATGTTGCCTCTTTCTGCTCATTTATCACCTTCATTTTGCCTCTTTCTGCTTGTTTCTCACCTTTATTTTGCCTCTTTCTGCTCGTTGCTGACCTTTTGTTTGCCTGTTCCTGCTCATTGATTGCCTTAATTCTGCCTCTTCCTTCTCATTTCCCACCTTTATTTTGCCTTTTTCTGCTCACTTCTAACCTTTATTTTGCCTCTTTCTGCTCGTGTCTGACCTCTATTTCTTACCTTTATTTTGCTTCTTTCTCCATACCCTGGCCCCACGGAGAAGCCTCAAGGTACCCACAGTCCCAACTGTCTCCCCACTTCTTGTGGGAACCCACATTGCTGCTGCACGGAGGGAGCTGCAGCAAAGGAGCAGGAGCAATTGTTTTATCTCTTTCCCTACCCGCATCTCTGCGGGCAGGGAAAGAGATGAATCCTCCACTTCCAGTGGGCGGGAGCACTTTGACAGCTCCCACCCGCTTGAGGCGGAGTGTTTGCTTTGGCTTGGTGGGAGCTGTGAGCTCCCACCAAGCTAAAGCAAACATCAACAGGTGGGCACTCTGGGAAATAGCAGGAACCGGCACTGGAGAGTGGTGGTCCCCAGGGCCATTATTGGCTCCAAGAAGGGGGAAATGTGGCCCCCTCCTTTGATTTTCAAGTGCCTGCCCCAGAGAGGTGGTGGTCCCTGCAGCCGAATGCGGCCGCTCTCCCATTGATTTTAAAATATTTGGCCCCAAGGAGGTGGTGGTACCCTGGGGGATCCATGGGGCCCCACAATTAGGTGTTTTTTATCCCTGGGGAAGGCGATACTCCTCAGGGCTCAGTGGGGTCCAAACAGCCCCCAGTGCCTTGGGGAGGTGGCGATCCCCAGGGCTTTGATAAGCCCTAAGAGGGGGGCCCCGTGGGCCCCCCTTCTATTTTTAAGGTATGTGCTCAAAACCTCGGAGGTTAATTAAAAACAAGCACGGGATCCAGATCTTGTTTTTCTCCCCACGAATTTGTGAATATCATCAATTTGCTGCAATTTTTTTTTTTACTAAAAAAAATAATCGTTTCACAAACTTTAGGGGGCCAGAGTATTTCTACCATGCCCTATTTCTTTTTTTCAAAAACATTTTTTTGGAGGACGCGGCTGAAGTTAATCCAAAGATGGCTGCCAACACTTCCTGGTTAAAGTGTTGGCAGCCAATCCCAGGTCTGTATTTCCCTGCAAGAGCTCATCATTATTCTCGGAGTCCACGCGGCCACAGATATCACAAACTTTTTTCTCTTACATTTCTCAACAACTACTCAACGGATTCATATCAAATAACTGAAAGCGCAATCTGTGTGCCCAAATCTATCTTTCTGCCAAATTTGGTGTAATTTTTTCCAGCGGGAAATGCACTTGTTTTTTCACCCCTCCTTTTTCTCGGCCTCCACTTGAGGGATCGCCCCTAAAATTACCATTCACAACAAAATTAATCGAGACACTTTTTGGGGAAATTTTCGGGAAAATGTATCTAACTGCCCCAAAGATATAGGCATGTCAAAAATTGCTTTTACTATGGAAAGCACATATTACCTAATGGCATTCGCCAGTAGCTAGTTATAGTTAGGACCTAGTTTCCAAAGCAAGAGCATTTTTTCTCCCAATAAGTTAGGCACTGTTTGACGAATCTTCCCGAAATTTTGAAAATCAGTATGGCATTCACTTCAGTTGTTATCTTGTAAGTTTTGGGGTGACTCGTCAAGCAGGGGGCCGAGAAAAAGGAGGGTCCCAAAACTCATTTTCCCCTTGCAATTTCCCATGGGGATTTTGAACACGACTACAGCCTGAACTGCTGAATGGAATTACTCTAGTTTTGGGAAGTGATTGCCTGGCAGCAACTTGAAAGAAAAGTAGTGCCCGCTGTTTTATATATCATGACATGGTCCTCGGGGCTTAAAAGTTGCATGTAAGCTAAATGAAGTGGTCAGGTGAGAGCTTTCCTGACCCCATGTGTGTGATATAAATGTAGTGAAAGCGTGTTTAATGGTCAGTACATTGCCAGGAAATGATCTGCTCGAGATCAGCGAATCCGTTGTGGGGCTCAGCGCGGTCCCCCATGTAAATCTGTGACAGATCTGCGGATCTCATTGGGAATCCCCAAAATGTGTGTGTGTGTGTGTATATATATGTATACATATATATATATATATATATATATATATATATATATATATATACTCACACACCCACTCTGACACCCATACTAACACTCTCACACCCACTGTGACACCCAAACAGACACTCTCACACCCAGATTCTGTTACACCCACTATGACACCCAGAGAGACACTCCCAGATTCACTCTGACACCCATAAAGACACTCTACCCTACCCAGACAGACACAATCACACTCACTCTGATACCCATACAAATGCTCTAACACCCAGTGACACAACTAGACTGACACTCTCATACACATTTTGACACCCATGCAGACAATGTCACACCCACCCACACAGACAGACACTCTCACACCCACTTTGATGCCCATACAGTCGCTGTAACACCCACTCACATACACAGGCAGACATTCTCACACCCACTGTGATGCCTATATAGACTCTCATACCCACTCACACACATACCGGCACTCACACCCACTCACACACACAGCCACTCTCCCACCCATTCTGATGCCCGAACAAGTAGTCTCACATCTACTCACACACACAGACAGGCACTCTCACACCCACTCGCACACACAAACACACTCTCACACCCATTCTGGTACCTATACAGACAGTCTCACACCTACTCACACACACAAACACTCACACCCACTCACACAGACTCTCTTACTCCCACTCTAATGCCCACACAAACATTCTCACAGCCAGTGACACACCCAGGCAGACACTCTCATACAGACGTTGATGCCCATACAAACACTGTCACACCTACTCACACCCAGACAAATGCTCTCACACCCACTCTGAATCCCATACAATCTCTGTCACACTCACACTCACTCACACACAGACACTCTGACACACACTCAGACAGACAGTCATACATCCTCTCACAGACTGACATAGACAGTCAGACATCCACTCACAGACCCACTCAGATTCTCACATACCCACTCACAGACTCAAAAACACACTTACACACATACTCACACATATTCACTCACACACCTACTGTTAAAGTGATGAACCACTCACATATCTAATAAGACATTCTGTAGTATTACTGGTGTGTATTGGATGAGTGTATTTTATTTGTGAATCCACAACGGATCCACAGATCTGGATGCGATTGAATTTTTTTTTAAATTGTCTTAAGTGAAAGGGTTGGTTCTGAAAAGAGTCTTTGGGTAGAGTTTCAAACATTTTGTGCTGGGCTAGTATCACAAAACTGACGTTAACCAGCACAAAACTTTTTTTTACCAATTTACTTTCCAGCGCAAAGCTTGTTTCGCGTTGGAAAGTACCCTAAAAGTAACTCAAAGCAGCACAAAGCATTACTTTGCATTACTCAGTGCCAAGGGGGCCTTACATGGGTGGTACATGGGTGTTGCAATGCAACCAACCATGCCTTTTGATGCAAAACCCTATCCACAAACAATTGTAGACAGGGTTTAGCACCAAAAGGTAAAGCCGTCTGAAAGGAGTCGTTAAGAGGAGAATTGTTTCATTGAGCAGCACACATACAATGTGGGAAAAGTGTTTGAACTTGTCTTGGCATGGGGGCATATTACCAAGCCCCTATTGCCACCACAATGTCACTTTGTGCGATGTTGTGGTGGCGATAGGGTCAGCACCCTATTACCAAGGCAGCGTTAAACCACATAACGTGGCTAAAAGCCACGTTAAGTGGCTTAAAGCTGCCTTGGTAATAGGGCCCCTTTCACGCTAAAATTAACGTGAAAGGGACGTGCAGTGGGTGTTGCGGTGGGCGTTCCACCGCAACACCCATTCACTTTGATGCCACCTATTATCAAGAGAGGCGATAATAGGTGGCTGCGCCGAACTCAAGACCAGGATAATCATGGTCTTAATGTGGAGAAACGAGGGGAAATGCTTCATTTCTCCTCGTTTTTCCTATTTCCATGTGTGCTGCCTTGTGCAGCACACATGGAAAAAAGTAAAATGCTAAGGTTTGTTTATGTACAGGAAGGCGTCCCTTCCTGTACACAAACAAACCTTTTTTTAAATGCCATTTTGCATGAAGCAGCACACATGTAAGTTACAAAATGGCATTTTAGGTTTGTTTATGTACAGGAAGGGTCACCTTCCTGTACATAAACAAGCCTCCCTGCTCGCAGACACCCTTGCACTCTGGTGCAAGGGTGCCTGCGTTGGCGTTAAGTCGTGAGACTTAGAGCCATCCCAGGGGCAATCATTGCCACCCTCCAGCCCCTTGGTTTTCAGAAAAGATCAAGAAAGAAAAAACTAAATGCAAAACTCTGGAAAGACGTTGACGCAAAAATTATGAACCGGCAAAAAAATCAATGTATAAACTAGCCTTAAACAAATACCATTCAATGTGTAACACTGCTCGGACAGAGCACGCAAATCAAACTATCTTACTAACTCAAAACTGCCCCAAAGTGCTGTTCAAAGTAGTAAAGGAACTTTCAGGTGCCACTTGTCAGCCCAAACCCCCATGTTTGGACTCTAAACAATGTGATAATTTAGCCAATTTTTTTGTAGAGAAAAAAGATATCATCTATTCTGATTTTAATAAACAGACGTCAACTATAATTAATTCGCAACCTAATTACCCCGCAACACAATGCCTCCCCCAGGAAGTCGCTCAAGTTAACAGCGACACCCTATTAGACAAATGGACTCCACTTGACATCTCTTCCTTCCGTAGTATTCTCAC
Organism: Triturus cristatus; assembly: GCF_964204655.1. NCBI lineage: Eukaryota > Metazoa > Chordata > Amphibia > Caudata > Salamandridae > Triturus > Triturus cristatus. The sequence goes on from NC_140590.1 coordinate 1,584,971,200, forward strand.
CAGTATCAAATCTGGCTCCCCCAAGGATCCGCTCTCCCCCTCGGCACTTCTAAAACTTGACCCCCCCTAAACTCAATATTATCATGGAACTACTCAACATGTCATTATGTGAAGCAACGGTTCCTGCAGCCTGGAAGCATGCCATGGTCGTACCCCTGTTAAAAAAAGCTAATACTGATCCGGAGGTCCCATCCAACTTTCGCCCCATCTCCCTTCTTCCAGTCCTCTCCAAAATTTTGGAGGAACACATCAATATCCAGCTTACAAATTTCACTGAAACTCAAAGCATCCTGCATCCGTCCCAATCTGGCTTCTGAGCTGGATTTTCAACGGAATCAACACTTCTGGGAGTCTCCGAAAACATTCGTCAACAGGTCGACAAAGGGGAGACAGTGGCACTTATTTTATTGGATTTAAGTGCCACGTTCGACACTGTTTCTCACACTTCTCTCTTAAAAAGTCTTCAATCCAGTGGTGTAACTGGCATGGCACTCAAATGGTTTTTCAGTTTTCTATCTAATAGGACCTTTCAGGTCTTCTCCCCTATTGCTCACTCCAAGACTCATATATCCCAGGATGGAGTCCCTCAAAGCTCCATACTTAGTCCATTGCTCTTCAACATCTATGTTAGCCCCCTGGCTATGATAGCTGAGCAAGCAGGGCTAACAATATACTCTTATGCAGATGACACACAGCTCATCTTCTCGCTCTCCTCCAAGGAAACCTCAAAGACATCAGCGCTCCAGCGGGGACTAATAAAGATTGCTGATTGGATGCATGATAACAAATTAAAACTAAATGGTGGGAAAACCAAACTCCTCATCTTCGGTAATAATAGAACTCTCTGGGGCCCCCATCACTGGCCACCACAAATGGGTTATCCCCCCCTTCCATCTCAATTGGCTCGTAACCTTGGCGTCATCATCGACGACCAATTGTCTATGAAGCAACAAGTAGTTAAAGTTGCCTCCACCTGCTTTGCCATTCTCAAGGGGCTTAGGAAAATTCTCTGGATGCTTCCTCCGTCTATGCAAAAAACTGTCATCCAGGCCCTGGTAGCTTCCAGATTAGATTACGGCAATGTACTTTATCTGGGGGCAACAAGGAAGTGCTCCGCAGGCTGCAGGTCGTCCAGAACTCCACAGCTAGACTGCTTTGCAAACTACCCAAAAGGACTTCCATCTCAGCCTCACTTCGTGAACTTCATTGGCTGAGAATCAACAGTTGTGCCAAATTTAAAGCCCTCTGTTACATGCAAAAAATAAATTCTGGCTTAGCCTCCCACTACCTTCGTGCTTTGGTACACCACTACCAACCCCCTTGCCTACTAAGATCCTCTAATCAATACAAATTCCAAGTTCTTAGGATGAAACGAGCCAGAATGGGAGGTCGATCCTTTGCCTATCTGGCCCCCTCCCTCTGGAACTCTCTTCCAACTCACTTACATGTTGAACAACACTACCTTAAATTTCCTAAAGGCCTAAAAACCTGGCTTTTTAATCATTAGTACCTTTAATTCTTTTCCTAGCATCTAGCTCTGACCTCTTGTTCATCGTGTTCACAGGCGCCGGGAAACCTCCGGGTAGCTGTGCGCCATATAAATGTAATAAGTAAATAAATAAATAAAAACGCCAGGCTACACCATATCCTTGGTAATATGGTGCAACCTAGCACTTCTGAAGTGGCGATGAGAGGCGTTAAGCCAAGGAGGCTAACGCCTCTCACCGCCACTTCCTAGATAATATGCACCATAGTATTTTGTACAGGAAGGGTACCTTTCCTGTAAAAAACCTATGCCCGACTCAGTCATGCACCTTAGCTAAGGCGCTAAGGAGTGTCCCTGGCACAAGGCAGCTGAAATCAGTGCCGGCGCTAGGGAGAGGGGAGGGAAGAGCCATATCTCTAAAGATATGTCACTCTCCTTCACCCTCGCCAAAATAAGGCAGCACAGCATTTTTATCTGCTGCATTGCGTGACTTCTTTGAAAATCTGCCCCTTTGTGTTTATGACGTATTGGTGATAACTACACATAATAGATGATGCAGGCTTTGGAGTTCTTGAGGAACACCCTGTTACCTATCTCTGTAAAGTGAAAGCCATCAATTCTATATTATCCTCCATGTCAAAGTGTAAATTGCTATTGTAGGTGGTGCCCATGTTGAGGAATGCAGTAACAGTTTTATTGACATGTTTCCTGACTTTGCCTATCTGTGGATACAATTTGATTGACCACTTCTATTTTTGCCTTTGGAAAGTGTTAGAGAACACCAAGGCAGTGTGAGGCAAAAGTACCGTTAATTGAGCAAAGGTATCCATCATTAGGATTTCCAGTCCAAACTCAGTAAGTGTGCTTAGGTCATTGCCACCACAGTACACAATCATGAGGTCTGGATGTTGGCAATCTACAATGCTTTCAACCAAAGGCAGCAATTGAAGCCACTTTAACCCTCTCTGGTCAAACCAAGTAATATCCACATTAGGCAAACCCAAGTCCTTGTCAATACCACTCTTTATAGCACACTCGCTAGCCCAAAACACAAAGCTATGACCCACATTCCACGCGATAACCATTTTGAAGGCAAGGAGTAGTAGCACACAGGAGAAGTCTGGAGCTGAGTGAGAAAGTTTTCAAAATGAAATTCAGTTAAAATGTAGGACAGCACCTAATTAAAAAAACACATTTGTTTGGATGGTGTAAATATGCAGGTAGCTAAAATGAGGTAGTGATTGTAAGAAAAACGTATTAAATTTCTATGTGCATCGTTGGGTGCATTCTTAAACCTAGGGACCATTTGTTCCTTGATAACTAATCCTTACCCATGGTCCCTTGAATACCTTTGGGTTCCCTTTTCCTTAAAAACGGGAAGACCCCCAGCAACACCCACTGCATGCCCCTTTAATGTTAATGTTAATGTTAATGTTATTGGTATTTGTAAAGCACTAACTGATACCCGAGGGTGTCCTGGCGCTGTGTGAAGGCCTACAAAGGAGAGAAGGAGAAATAGTATGATCAGTTTGAAAACAACCATGTTTTCAATGCCTTCCTAAAGGCCAAGAGATTGGTCATGCTTCGCAGATGTAGTGGCATTAATGGGAACGATATTTACAAGGCAAAGCAAAGTGGCTTAGTGCGTCACAAAAAGTGATGCTCCAGTGCTGCAGTCTTATTGTTAATGAGGCCCTAAAATGGAAAATAGATGGGTGCTTAGATGAAAACATTAACTAAAAATACAGTGAGCAGGACTGGAGAAAGAGGAGTTGCTATAATGACTTAACATTAATTTTATTATGCCCTTACTGTCTGGGAGGACATCTGCACAATGCAGCACACATAGAAACTGTAAAAACGAGGAAAAATTAAAAATTTCTCCTCGTTTCACCATGTTAAGACCAGGTTTTCCCTGGTTTAAATTTTGGCGCTGCCTCCTATTTACGCCACCCTTGTAAATATGGGGCAGTGTCACAACCAATGGGTGTTGCGGTGGAACGTCCACCACAACACCCATTGCTCACCCCTTTCACGCTAAGTATAGTATGAAAGGGTGCCTTATTTACAGGGCGGCGTTAAGTGGATTACTGGCGCCTTGTAAATAAGGCGTAGTCCCCATCGCCACAGGAACATCACTAAAAGTGACGTTTCTGTGGTGATAGGGGCTTGTAAATATGCCCCCCCAGTCCCCTGAGGAGCTCAAGGACAGACAGGCTTAGAGGGACCTGCAGCTGCAGCTGGCCCAAGTGGCTGCTGAGGAGAGAAATGCTGAGGGTGAGAACGCCTTGGAGAAGCAACGGGTCTTGTTGGCTCATGAATTGACTATCAAAGAGGTGGGCCTGAAGGCTGAATAGCTGTTAGAGTCTAGCAAAAATGGTGGGAGCAAAACTACTGTGTCCAGTGCAGAACAAAGAGTCCATATACCCAGAGACTGTCCGACTGTAAGGAGAGGGGTTATTTAAACAGGTTGTTTCAGGCGTATGAAGGAGATCAAGAGGTACAGAGGATCTCTGAGGAGGATTGGGTCACTGACCTTTACAGCCATATTCCTGGTGATGTTTAGGATGCCCTAGTGGCCCTAGAGAAGGGGAAGAGGTTGAGGCATCCCATTATGAAGGAGGCATTTGTTAGTAAGTATGAATTCACCCCAAAGGAATGCAGGTTGAAATACAGGGGCAGTCGAAAAGTGGATCAACAGTCATGGGAGGATTTTGTGGGGTACTTTGAAATGTTTGTATAACGTACTGTTGTTTTTTAAGAAGCTTTTTCTAAGAGCTTTATTCTTTTTCTTATTTTTTCCAAGAGAACTGGGAAGAAAGAACTGGCTTCAGACTGTGAAAAACATGAAGGCTCAACGGGGAGCTAAGAAAACAATTCCATATTTCTGCTGGCAGTAGTTTGGATATGTATGTGAATGGAAAGCAGTACTGCTTTATGCTTTTTTACTCCATGTCTTTTGGAATGGTACATGTAATATACTGTTCTACGAAAAAAATCACAGACTCATCTGTGTCTGGTCCAAATGTAGGTGCATGTTTTACCCACAGCAGCATATGACTATGTGGATCACCACTTGCTTAGTACTCTTTTTACATGAAGAAATCAGTTATTTTCTACTAGAAGTGTTTTTTTGTTGATAAAGGACAACATTCTTTCAAATCCGTGCTTAAAGTACCTGCAAACATTTGCTGGATCCATAGAGCAAAGTTCTCATGGTGTCTTGAATTTGATATCTTTAATGATACAGTTTATCTGTGTGAAAAAGTTATGGAAGTTTTCACATAGATATTCTGCACAGCTCAGACTTAGTAACCAAGATTTGCTTTTTGTTGTACAATCTTTCATTGTTTTTTCGCACTGTTCATTGATGATTCTTTCAACAGTACATCACTTTTGGTGTATGAATATGGAACCTGAGAACAGTAAACACAGGAAAATGCACCCACAGGAGACATTTTTTAAAGTGGGAAGCATGTGGCATTTTTCACAGTGAATAAGCATCTCACTTAAATGTTTGAAGGCAGGTGCTATAATCATGGCTGCAGCTGGTAGTGGTTCTCCGGAGGGTACTGTACAGGTGGAATGTCCTACTGCACCTACTTTGTTCTGCATGATTTAGTTGTGGCCCCTTTCTGGAACTTTTTTTAAGTGCTTCCACATGGGAATTGTCACATGTAAATAATTCCTTGTAGTGCCCCTTGATGGCTGCTTGCTTCAAGTATTGCAGAACAGATATTTATCTGTAACCTTTTTCCCCTTGAGAACATTGTAAGATGCTTCAAAACATCACTCTGTTTTGTGCTTTCTGAAGTACTTGTGTGCAAAAGTGTATTTTTAAATGTTAAATAATATATTTTATGTTTATTTGTTCATTGTTTGGTTTGAATTGTTTTGTAATGTGTTAATAAAATGTATTTTTAAAGTCATAAACATGTATATTAGTAGTTTTAGTTATAGGGCACAAACACACCCACACAGGTACTCATACATGAACTCGCACAACTATAGAGTCATTTACACAGGTACTGACAAACCCACATATACACTCATACAACCACTCAAAATCCCATACACTCAGTCACATATCCATTTATACATGAACACTTCTACTTAGATAGACTCATACACCCATACAGCCATTCACACACCAACTCACACACTCATACAGTAACTCACACACTAAGCCTCACACTGATAAATTGATTCATACACCCAGTTTTACACTGATACACCCACTCTCACACCCAAACACATATACCAATACAACTACTCTCATACCCAGTCATACAATGATACAACCATACAGAGACTGATACATTCATGCGCAGAGCAATGCAGTCACTGACATATCCAGACACTCAATGATACAGCCACTGGCCACTGACCTGGTTGGTGTGACTGCTCTCCCCAGCGCAGATCCACCACTAAGTGCATCTAAGTGCCGCCCCATGAGCTCTGTTGCAGGGTGTTCGATGCCCTCCTCCACCCGCAGGTTCCTGCCTGTGCCTCATCCCTGGTGGTCCAGTGGGAGAGCACTCTGCTCTTCTGCTACTTTGTCTCTGCCTCTCTTGCCTCTTCTTTTGTGCCACTTTTTGCTCTCGCCTTCATTTTTCGTTCTTTCCCTCTCTTTGCTCTCTTCTTCGTTATTCACTCTTTCCCTCTTTTTGCTCTCTCCTTTGTTTTCCACTCTTTCCCTTTTGCTCTTTCATTGTTTTTCCCCTCATTCCTGCTCCCAGTTAACCTGCCCTCCCCTGATCTCTGCTTACTGGCGGCCGCTGTGTGGCAAGAAGAGCAAGACCACAGACCTGGTCGGTGTGACTGCTCTCCCCCCCATGCAGCTCCACCACTAAGTGCTACTTAGTGCCACCCCCTGAGCTCCGTTATAGGATGTTCGAGGCCCTCCTCCACCCACAGGCTCCTGCCTGCAACTCATCCCTGATGGTCCAGTGAGAGAGCAGTCTGCTCGTCTGCTGCTCTGCCTCTCTTGCCTCTTCTTTTGTGCCCCTTTTTCATTCTTTCCCTCTTTTTGCTCTCTCCTTCGTTTTTCACTTTCTCTCTTTTCTATCCTTTTTCTAATCTTTACCTCTTTTTGCTCTTTCCTTGTTTTCCTCCGCTGCTGCTGTCCCGAGGCCCCTTCCCCGTCAGTCTGTCCTTCCTGCTCCCAGCTAACCCACCCTCCCCCGATCCTTACTTAATGGCAGCCTCTGGCGCGCCCAAGGTGTCTGCTGACCCGCCTCTGCTAGAACGCCCTCTAGCCTCCACGATCTCAACCCTGGATGTAACAACAATTGCCAGCTCTTGATGCCGACCAACATCCACAGCCCTCTCTTATGTCTCCACTGCCTCCACACCTTCACCCACCTCCGTACCCTTGCAGCATCTCCCAGCCTATCGGACTTCATCACTCACAAATCACTCAACTGCATCTTCCTCAACGTACGTTCCCTACACAAGCACGCAATAGAAATCTGGGACCTCCTCAACACCTACTCTGCCGATGTTGCATTCCTCACGAAAACCTGGACTAGCGTCAATTCTGCACCCGACATCGCCACCGCCATTCCTGATGGATACAATATATTGTGTAAGGACCGCCCCATGCGTCCAGGAGGAGGCATGGCCATCGTTCACAAAAGCACTCTCAACATGACCACCCTCCCAGATGACACAACAAACCTCATGGAGCACCTCCACTTCCAGATCCAGATCAATCCCAGAACGACTCTCAGCGGGACCCTCATTTACAGGCAGCCGGACCCGTTCTCCCTTTACCGATGCCATCACCGACTTCATTGCACCCCATGCCCTCACATCCACAGACCACATCCTACTCAGAGACCTAAACTTCCGCCTAGATAACTACAATGGCACAAACACTGCCTCACTCCTAGAGAACCTCACCAATTTAGGACTGAAACAACTAGTCACCACCCCCACAGTGGGGCACACACTCGACCCTGTCTTCCCTGGAGGAAACAGCATCTCCTACAGCCACACCACAGAACTCCTCTGGACAGATCACCACTGTATCCACTTCTCCTTAAAAAAACACCGTACACAAGCACGCTCACTGCCTACCCTGCAGAAGCTGGAACAAAGTCACCAAAGACAAGCTCACCTCTGCCCTCGTCAGCACCCTACCACCAACCACGTCAGATGCAAACAGTACAGCACGGAACCTCCACTACTGGATCATGAACTGCACCAACACACTCGCCCGCCTCAAAAAATCCACTGGAAGACAAATCAAGAAGGCAAACTGGTTCACCCCTGCACTCCAAGAAGACAGACTCTCCTGCAGATGACTCAAAAAGACATGGAGGAACACAAAACCCCAGAAACATGCACCGCCTACAAAGCAGCCACCACCACACACCACCAACTCATCAAATCCACAAGGAAGTAAATCCCTCCAAGACAGAATCCTCACCAACGCACACAACATCAAAGAGCTCTGCTCCATCATCTAGGAATTTGCCAAACCCTGCAGCGAAACAACAGAAGTCCCACCCTCCCAAGACCTCTGCAACAGACTTAGCACCTTCTTCCACCGCAAGTTTAAGATGACTTCGACAACCAAGACCACCTCACCGCTCCAGCTCCCCCTTATGCGACATCACCCAACACACCCTGCTCAAATGGATTCCACTCAAGACAGAAGATACCTTGAAGACCATGAAAAGCATCCACTCCAGCGCACCATCAGACCCCTCCCACACCATCAGACCCATCCCACACCACATCTTCCACAGAGCCACCTCTTCCATTGCACACAAACTATGTTGGACGATCAACTGCTCCATTGAGACCGCCACCCTCCCCGATGACTGAAAACACGAAAAAGTCATTCCCCTCCTGAAGAATCCCTCTGCGGGCCCAATGAACCTTAAGAACTTCAGGCCCATCTCCCTGCTTCCCTTCGCAGCCAAGGTCATCAAAAAGGCCATGCACACCCAGCTAGCAAACTTAATCGCAGCTTACAATGTCCTGGACATCTCCCAATCCAGATTCTGAGGCAACCACAGCACTGAGACTTCCCTACTCGCTGCCACCGACGACATCCTCTCTCTCCTTGACCAGGGCAAAACGGCAGCCCTCATCCTCCTGGACCTCTCGGCTGCATTCAACACCGTCTCCTACTGCACCCTAGCCACCAGACTTCACGAAGCTGGCATCCACGACAAGGCCCTCAACTGGATACATTCCTTGCTCACCGGTAGAACTCAGTGGGTCAGACTCCCTCCCTACCTCTCGGATCCAACAGAGACAAACTGTGGAGTATCCCAGGGCTCCCCTTAAGCCCCAACCTCTTCCACATCTACATCGCCCTCCTCACAACTATCATCAGGAACCACTGGCTCAACATCATCTCTTATGCCGACAATGCCCAGCTGATCCTCTCCTTTACCAACGAACCCAACCTCACCAAATACAACTTTCAAGAAGGGATTAAATCCGCCACCACCTGGATGAAGAACAGCTGCATGAAACTCAACTCAGAAAAGACAGAAGGCCTCAACCTTGGCTCCATCCCCCTCCACATGGGACGACTCCTTGTGGCCATCCACCCTCGGAAATCCCCCCAACCCAACAGACCATGCACGAAACCTAGGCATCATACTAGACTCTTCACTCACAATGAACTGCCAGATCAACACTGTATCCTTGACCTGCTTCAGCACCCTTCGCATGCTCCGAAAGACTTTCAGATGAATCCACGCACACATCAGCAGCAGACAGGACTATGGAAACGCTCTCTCCGCCGGAATCAATAAGAAACTCCTCCGCATACTTCAGACTGTCCAGAACGCCGCAGCCAGACTGATCCTTGACATCCCCCACTGCAGTCACATCAAACAACACCTGTACGATCTCCACTATCTTCCATTCGAAAGAAGAATAACCTTCAAACTCCTCACTCATGCATACAAGGCCCTTCACAACACCGGACCCGCATACCCGAACAGTCGCCTCTCCTGCCACACTGAAAAGACACCTCCAATCAGCCCAGCTCTCTCTGGCCAACGTCCCTCGTATCAACAAGATTAGAATGGGAGGAAAGTTCTTGTCCTACCTCGCAGCCAAAGCCTGGAACACCCTACCCATCCACTTCTGGCAATCACCTACATTGCCCCTGTTAAGGAAGGTCCTCATGACCTGGCTCTTCATATGACCCTAGCACTCTAGGGAGTCTTCCCCCCAAGTGGTTCGAGACCCTCTTTGGTGAGTAGTTGCGCATCATCAACCCTGATTGATTGATTGATTGATTGACTGACAGATCCAGGCTCACACTGATTCAACCTCCGACACACCCAGGGACACACTGATACAGCCACTGACATACCAAGACATACACTGATACAACTACTGACACACCCAGCCACATTCCGATACAGAAACTGACACACCCTGACACACCAAGGCACATGCTCAAATAGGTAATGACACTCCCAGTCACATATTTATACAGTGGCTTAGACATTCAGCCAAACACTGATACAGTCTCTCACACATTATACACATACTGATATTCACTTACACACCAAACCACACACTAATACAGACACTAACACAGCCAGGCAAACACTAATGCATCCAATAACACACCAAGGCACATACCGATGCATACACTGACACACCAAGGCATACAGCATAGCGGACACAGACACACCCAGCCAAATGTTAATGCATCCAATAATACACTCAGGCACACACTAATGCATACACTAACACACCAGGCACATACGCATGCATCCACTGACACACCCAGGCACACACTGACACATACACTAACATACCCAGGAACATACTAATGCATACACTGAAGCACCCAGGCACACGCTAAAGCATACACTGACACACCCATGGACACCCCAGTACAGACACTGACACACCCAGGCACACAGCAATGCAGACACGGATACACCCAGGCAAGCACTAATGCATCCAATAGCACAGTCAGGCACACATTAATGTACACACTGACACACCCAGGCATACACTGATGCATAGACTGACACACCAAGGCTTGCAGCAGTGCAGAAACTGACATACTCAGCCAAACCCTAATGCATCCAATTACACACTTAGGTACTCACTGATGCATACAGTGATACACAGACGCATACACTGATGCAGACACTGACATACCCAGGCATACAGCAAAGCAGAAACTCACACACCCAGCCATACACTAATGAATGCAATGACACACGCAGGCACACACTGATGCATATGCTGACACACACAGGCATACCAGTGCAGATACTGACACACCCAGGAATACACCAAAACAGACACTGACACACCCAGCCAAACACTAATGCATCCTCTAACACACACATGCATACACTGATGTACACACTGACACACCCACTCTCATACTGATACAGTCACTGACACAATGAAAACATCGAGTTAGCTCTGTGTTTGGCAAGATGGTGGTTCTAACAAGAACTTTTTTTTGTAGAAGGTTTTTTTAACAGTTTAAAAAAATGAACGAAAAGTGAACAGGGTAGTAAAAAGGGGAAGGAAGGGGAAAGGCAAAGAAGCAACTGGCTTCAGTCATCCAAAAACATAATGTGCTATGGGAAGCAAAAAAAAAAAAAAAGCTAACAGCGTTGCTTCTTTATTGTTTCCAAGAATGGACCCACAGAAGACATTTTTACAGTGACAAACATGTGGCGTTTCGAGCAGTAAATCACCATGTCACTCAGTTCTTCACCTGCAGCTGGTACTGTAATGACTGCAGCTGATGATAGTTGTCCTAAGGTTGCTGTAAGGTTGAATGTCCTGCTGCACCTGATTTCTCATGTATCAACCAGTTGTAGAACATTTCTTGAATTGTTTTTAGGTGCTTCCACATGGAACTTGTCCCATGTGAGTACTTCTTTGCAGTGCGTCTGGATAACTGCTTGCCCCAAAATTGCACTGCACCTATTTTGCTGTTACCTTCTTTTCCTCAGAAGGTGTAGTAATGTGATTCCACATATCACTTTCTTTTCTGGAAGGTGGGGTGTCTTCCTCCTCATCCTCAATAGGTGATGGATGTCCATCTTGGATAGACGATGTAGCTTCAGCCATTGTGTAAAAGCAGAGCACCACTGGTTCTCAATCCTACTTCTAGAGACTTCGTTGGGGAAGTAACTGCTTTTGGGCATGGTTTTCCATGTGCATGGGTGGGGTCTCAATATATCCAATCAGAAGACAAGGTTTGGATGTGTTTTTGGGCAAATTCGCTAATCCTGTCCGTAAATTTGCAGATTCGCGAAACTTGTAAAACGGGTAACTTTGTTGAAAAACAGATATAAGGTGGTTTATATATACTTGTATATATGTTCACACTGATGTCATTAATGACAATGGAGGGGTGTACATATCTGGAGTAATTTATAAACATTTTGGCAAATTCACGGATTCAGACTCGCAGATCGTTCTGATCTGTGTAATCGGGCTTAGAAACCATGAAGTAGTAGTCTGTCTATGTTTACGGACCCACAGTACCACAGTACCCAAAATAATATTTTTAAAAATTACATTTTTTAAAGTACATTTTTAAAACGTGATATACTTTACATTAAGTACATATGTGATTTTTATGTTTTTAAACGTAGATAAATTATATTTATAAAAAAAGAATGCCTACAGTACAAAAAAACTAAATTGAAAAGTCAAAATAAATTGTAATACACTTGGTATTAAGAATAAACCCTGCAAATTAACATAAAACACTAAACATTAGAGGGACATAATACTTTAGAAACTCAAATTTGAAAAACCTTTTAAATTCACTGAAAAAACCTAAAGTTACAGGGACATTATAGTTAGGAAATAGAACGAAAAAAATCCTTAGCAATTCACAGAAAAACAAAAGGTTACGGGGACTTCATAGTTAGGCTAAGATTTCACTTGTACAAAACCAGTGAAATTTAGCAGTTATAGATACCTGAGCTAGCTATAACTTACGCACCAGCAATGTGCTGCGAATTACCTCACATTTTACATCTCTCAGGACATGGTCAGTGACATCACTGATGACACCGCTGATTACATCATCCACAAAAACACTCACACACCTACTCACATACCCACACAACCACTCCCACACCCATACAACCACTCCCATACTCACTTGCACACCCACACACACTTGCACACCCACACAACCACTCATATACCCACTCACAGATCCATACAACCACTCACACACCCATACAACCACTCACACACCCACTTACAGACCCATACAACCACTCACACACCCATTCACATACCCATGCAGCTACTCAGACACCTACTCAAACACCCATACAACTACTGACATATCCGCTCACACACTGACACAACACTCACACACCTATACAACCATTCACACACCCACTCATACACACACAAAACCACTCACACACCCAACCACACACCCAGAAAAGTACTCATAAACCCATTCCACAGGCCACTTACATACCCACTGACAGACATATACAGTCACTCACTCACCCAGTGACAGATCCATACAGCCACTCACACACCCACGTAAAAACTGATACAGATAGTCACAAAGCCACTCAGATGACATATGTTAGAAACAGTTTCACTCAGTAGCACAGAAAGAATACTAATTTAACTTGTGTTGTAGCTTAGTATATATCTTTAAGTCTCAGAAATGTTTATGAAACACTTGCAGTCACTGGATGATGTCATCAGTGATGTCATTTGATGAGTTCTTCTTTGTAAAATGAACTGCATATCCGATGGTGTTGCAATTGAAACTCAAGAAGAAGATTGCATATATAAAATCAAATCACTAAAAGACTTAATTTGCAGATTAGCAGAGCCAAGCTCAAGCTCGCACCATGGATTCAGTGGGGTGTGAAGATAAGTTTGAAAATTTGGAAAATGGTACAATTGCTGATAAAGGTGAAGATCTTGTTGAATATTCTAATGGCCAGTTTCAAACCAAGGATCAGAGTGCAGAAATATTGCAAAGTCACGAGTGGCAGAAAGAAGAAATAGTCTCTGTTTTGACCAGTGAAAGGCTACAGTTGAACATTTGAGTCTTGAGAAGCCCCAGAGCGAGAACACAGTTAACAGTGAGTTGAGTTGGTGATGCAGATTGAAGAGCAAATTTGTTAATAAATGGAGAAGACTCAGCAGTCGTCACAAGTGGAGTTGCAGGAGTTGTAATACGCAAGACAGTGAAAAGAACCAGGAAGGGTAAGCACTGGGAAAGTGAAAGATTAGAATTGATAAAGAAAGAATCAGAAGTAGTTGAACTCCATTCACAGTACAGTGTGAGTAAATCGCCTCTTGCTAAAAGACCATTAAGAAAGAGAATTCCAAACAGAAAGTATGCTTCACCTGAATGGGCATATCTTGTGTCTGATGAAAAAAATGAGGCAGATACAGAGATCTACTGCCCAATAAAATGTTGTCAATTCTTTTTTTAAATGAGATAGAAGAAGAGCCACCTTGAATTTATGCAAAAGTGATGAAATAAGTTTTGAAATTTTGCAAAGAATCCAGATGAAGAAATACAGTTTTTAGATTATAAATCAATGGAAAAAAAGTGAAAAGGTTTGATTTTGAAAATTAAGTTTAACGGGTTTTTTAAAAAAATAAAAGGAATTTCCAAAGACTAATTTTGAAATCCTGAGTTTTGTTTTGATTTTTGTTTTTGATATCAATAGAAAACACATACAGCATATGCCATAAAATTAGCATGGGTTCATGGGTACTGATGCTAATAGCCTTAGTATGTCTCGACAGATGTTGAACTGACTATGCTACATAATAGAGTTGAGTCTTATACACTGAAACATAGGAAAAGTTTAGTTAGTGGGTTTAATGATAATGTTTATACAACATTGTTTGGTGAATATTTTGAAATAATGGGAGTGCAGAATTGCATGGTTTGGACCTTTCTCTTTTCTTCTGCAGGTGAAGGCGCTACATATTTACAGCTGTCTGTCTCATATGGTTTATTGTGTGCTGTTTTTGTTAGTATATATAACACACAGGAGTTTTTATCACCCTATCTTTTCTATTTCAATGTTTTGCTGGAGAATCTTCCGGTTTCTGAAGTTGCTGGGAATAGGGTATGTTATGGTAAATATTTGAATACAGTTGCGCAAACTAACCATGAGACTAAACAGACTGAATGGAATAAGTGTGTAGTGTGAGTAAAGAAGAGCATGCATTTGTTAAGGAATATATAGAGAGAATATTGAATATTTTGAGAGAATAGTAAAATTCGATGATAATCAGAGAGCAGATTAAGGCTGGGGAAGAATCTAGGTTTTCGAATTTGCATCCAAGATTGAGAATGGAGCATGAGAGAAAGGGTAAATTTAGTATGGTGTGCCATGAACCTACTGGCGTTCGGTCAAGGGTGAGTGTGAGAGAAGTAACATTGTTAGTGCTGATTTTCTGGTTGGTGAAGAACCAATACTGAGAGGAATTTATTATGTGTGTAGTAAGACTGTTTATTTCAACCTACCTCATTATTGGGTAGGTTCTTGCTATTTGGATTTCCTAGAGTCTATCATGTGAATGGGATGAATTATGCTGCTGGTATGAAAAGAGTGAAGTTGGTTTTGGTAACATAGCATTAGATATATTAGGAGCTATGATTGCTGCAATAGAAGTGACTATGAATGATGTGAAAATTTACGTTTGTTGATAGCTCGCTTTTAACACTGTAACTTAGATCAATTCTGAGCTTATTGCTATGCGCGGAATGATAATGCAAACCACTTAGCACTAAATATCTGTCTTGTGAAGGAAAGCAGTGTTTGCTAGGTTTTGAAGGTAAGAGAGTGTTGTACCTTTATTCCTGTTAGCAGTGGGATTATTAATGCCTTTGTTCATAACATCACTAATATTTCTTGTGTAATCCAAGCTTTAGAAGAGACTGACTTATGGGAAATAGGAGGTTCCTGGGTTAGTAAGATAGGAAGGGGGTTTAGTAAGGTTGGTGAATGGATCGATAGTTTGGTAGGTGGTATGTCTAGGATGCTATTAATTATTGTCTTGATTTGTGCTCTTGTCCTGTTTCTCTTGCTAAGATTTTCTTAGGTGGTGTTTCTAAATTGTGGGTGTAAAGAGAAAAGAGGATCATCTGAGAGAAAATGAGATATAACAGACATTGAGGATGCCAGAGATCGAGTGTATAATCAACTTAAGGTGTTAGAAGAATCGAATCGCAAGAAGCAGAAAGTGATGCAGACTGTACTATTACTGTTAGACTAATTGTGAGTTTTTAGTAGTTATAGAATATTCAGAGAAAGGAGCTTGTTGGAGTTTTTGTGCTGTTTATATTTTTGTGCATTATTAACAATGAGACACTGTGCAGAATGTGGATTCAATTACAAATTTACATATATACACATACATGGTGTTATTACATGTGAAACAATTTTGCCTTGATGCACTATAGCATGTTTTCCAGGCATATGTTCACTATGCCTCAATTATTCCTAAACACCATCTTGTTTCAAATGGAAGGCGTCCCCCTGAATGTTGACTGTTCCTCATGTCTGCAGTGCATAGTCAAGCAGAATCATGTTTGTTTATTTCCATTGATATTGATGTTGTTTTGCTGTTCTCACAGGAAACTTTCCAACACTGGCAAACTAATGTAGCTTTTCTCAAGGCCCTTTCACTGTACTTCTTTCATTCAAAATAGGTTGATGTTGTTCTTGTAACTAGTTTGTCCTGGCATCTCTGAATTACATTAGCATAGAGTGGGCTGAATGAATATTCATGTAGTGGGATCATTCTTAGAGTCTAAGGCAATATGACGTTTTATAAAACTAGGCTCTGATTTGCTGAGAGTAAAATTATTTTTCTCACACCATGATGACTTAGCAGAAGCTGATGACTTTCTATACAAGAAAATTGAATATAAACGCTCAATTTCGAGGGCTAGCCAGAGCTTTCTAGTAGAGATGCTGTCCATTTTCTTATTGATTTTGCTGCTCACTTGGTCTTATAAATATACTGATTTTGCACCTTATTCTGCATTGTCTAATTTACTGAGTCTTCATGGTAACGACGTATCGCATTTACATTTACAATGTCTGTACTGCACTTTTTGAATTTTTGTAATACATTAAAAAAAATTATTTTCTTGTCCTAGAGCTTATTGAGTCTTTCCTTGCTTATTGGACTATTTTTTTATATATTGTGAGGTGCCTTATCTCACGAACACATTGGCTAATAAAATTGAGGTTTAACACTGTCTCCAATTCATCAACCTATGGGCTCGCTGTTGAGGTGATATTTAGGGGTGTACAATGCTGATGCGCTCCTGTGTTGTATTAGGATAAAGAATGGACAAGTGAAGTCATGAAAACAGTTAGCCATGTTTCAAGAAGTAATTCAAGGTTATACTTATACTTCGAATAATACATTTAGTCCCAAATAAATCATGCCTTGATTAAACATCTTGTGCATGGGGGTAAAAAAAGCACCCATGATTTCAAAGAAAAGTGTTCTTTAGAAATGGAAATCTAAAAAGAAATTCAAGGTACACATTTGATTTTCATAGATGTAAAAGCTGGCCACATTGAGTTACATTTATCATTAAAGTTATGCATTAAAGGGTATACCTTCAAGAAGACTATTGCATATCTTAGATTTTTATGACTGAAGGACTGTTCTGCAAGTTAGGTTTCAGGAAATTCTCTGGTAGTTTCTTCTCCGGATTTATCACTTCTAGAAATCAGAGGATTTTCCCTTACCATGTACCTCTATATTAGAACTTTAATTTCCCTGTGCCCAGAATATTTGAACTGGGACATATAAAACACAGTTTGCTGACTCTAGATTCTTGTTAAGCAAATTTACAACTTGTTTTGAAGCTCTAAGATTTGGAAAATAGCCTGATGAGCAATTTTGCTTCTATAATATCTAAAGGTAGGATTTTCTCTTTTTACTGTTTACTTGTTGTGGATCTCAGTGCTGTTTGTATGTGTTTTCCTAACTTTTGAGAATTACTAGTGTATATACAGCAGCCACCTCACAAACATACACAAATATTTTGCTTCTTGCAGTACTTTCTAAACATTTTGCTTTTATTACTGTTCCTGTTGCATATTCCATATAAATAAAGACTATTGCAAAATGTAGTTTTCTACCCATTGGCAGTGGGGCTTATGAGAGGCTGTTTTAATCAGTCTTACTGCCTAGATGTATTCGGTCTCTCCTATCGCAAAGACCTTTACTACCTTTTGCTCTCTCCTACATGCTCTCTATCATGTGTTCACTTCCCTTGACACTTTCTCCAGACCCTCTCTGGTTTGTATAGCTATTACGGGCTTATACATTTCTTTTGTATAAATATGGTTGACTAAACCAATGCCTGACCTTAGTTTGCAACCATTCTCCTACACCCTGTGAAATATTATGCAGTTTGTGGGGGTGATTATTCCTTCCAAAAGGATGGTGCATTGTGGCCCTTTTAAACTCCCACATTATGTCTGTTTTTTGGGGGCCACTAGAGTCTTAAACACCTGAAACCTGATGTTCAGCAAGCTCGATGCTCCATTTGTGCACTGCACTGTTTGCATGCCTATGTGCTGCTATTGTGAGAGATTATAGATGCCAAGTGGCACCATATTAAGTGTCAATTAGGCAGAAATGGCATGCACAACTATTGGTTTCAAAGGTCTATAGAAAGTAATCAACAGGTGTTATTACAATATCTTCCATTATCCTGGCAGGAGTGTATAGCACCTTCTAATGTGTTCCATGTATGGAGTGACACTTTCAGATAATCATAACTATTTAACAATTATCAGATTAAATTCGGGAACTAATTGGTTTATTTTGAAAATTGTCAAAACTCCCATCATAGAAAATGGTGTCAAGTAATATACCAGGAAGGTGGCATATGTGACAGTGACTTCCTTAACAGTAATGAGTATTGCTATTATGATATTATGGCATGATGAAAGTGGTGTGTCATGCTTTCCAAAATTTCCCAATGAATGTTACCACCACATCTTCAAAAGGTATCTTTCCACCATGTATTGACTAATTAAAACATGGGATGTTTGGCATGTTAACTGTTAAGGATACTGCCTTGTAAGAAGGTATGCTTATGAACCTGACATTTTTACCAGATAACAAGCACCGCCAAAGATCAAATATGGTTTTGATCCTAGCAGATTATATACATTTTAATACAATATTTGACCAAATCTTGTTACACATGTTTGACATGTTTCATGATACAATTCAGTAATGATGAATATTGTTCTGCCTCTTGGGCCTTCTGAAACAGATAAGAGAAGAGAAAGGGGCTCATTTACTTTCTTCTGCCCAATTTATAAGAAAATTCTAAAGAAATGGCTGTTGCCCACGTAGTGCCAAATGGGTATTAAACAGATAGGGCTATTTTTTTGACTTGTAAGCAGAATCAATGGAAACATCTGACCTTTGATTTATGAAGGTATTTATTATTATTCTTGAATAAACATACGACTGCCTAAATTAATTGAATAATCAAAGAAGTACTTTTTCAATTCCAATTTGAAACAATGACATATTTGTGACAAATTACACATAATCTAGGGCAGAATAAGCGCCTGTAAACTAAAATGGTGATTGGAAAATGATTGTGCTTAATGATATGTTACCAAGTATCTGCACAATAAACTTGTTGTAGAACCTTATTTACCATGCTTTTTGTACTGATTTTCTAACTTCAGACCTCAAGCAAGGTTTGTTATTGCATATTTTTGCATATCTGAATTTCCTAAAATTGTTTATCGTTTTTTTCGGATTTGCTGTGTGGAGAGGTCAGTTCATAAAGCTTCTCATCTACCTCATAATTGTGGCATTTGTTCTTCTGGTTCAAACCTTTTATGAAATAATGCCACATGAAACAAATGTGGATTAATGGTGGCTCAATATTAGAGCCATTGTGTACCTGATTTCTGGACTAGTCTTTATTCCTACAGCTTTCCTTTGTGACGATCTAAACAGGACCCTTAGAATATTCAAAAAAATGATCAAACCTTCTATGTCCATAGAGCATTTGATGCGCTTGATCATAAATTGTCTTCTAACCCTGCATTGATGCAAAATCCTCTCTTCCTCCCTGGATAGGGGTTTCAACATAAATACCAATGCCTATATACATGTTCATGCTCCACATGAATGATAGTAAAATCATTTTATAATAAGTAAATGAAACACTGACGACAGTGACTTAAATTTTCCATACCTTTAATTGTTTCCACAGTCTGCAGTAGAGGACCATTGCTTTTAAAACCCTTAGACATCTGGATGTAGTTTACAAGACAGTACAGCATCTCAATGCCACACATTGATCACAGTTTCATACCACTACATGCATATAGAAGACACGGATTTAATTCTTACAGAAACAACTGGACAGGTTATTAAAACAGAAAATGGATAACTAACTTATGGTTACCAAAAAGAAAGGTGTGTTGATATGAAAAATAGATGCTGACATGGCCAAATAAAACAAATGTATACTTATTTTATATCTTCCCTGGGGGTGGGAGGCCCCAAACAATACATGGCCTAAGACAAAGCCAGACAACAGACTAATCGTCAACATAAATATACTTTATAAAGACAATCAGTTCAAAACAAAACCAGTACAGTACATACAAGTTAGTAAGTAGGAGCTGCACTCGCAGACACTGAAAATTCATTTTTCTTTCTCTAACATTTCTTAACAATGTGCAAAATTCTTTAGGTCATGAGTCTTAAAGGATAACAATCTTCTTCCAGTTCTCCATCATCCTTACAAATGTGACTTTGCATTTCATCCGTGACAGTGTAGTTTGAAAGAGTGCAACCATGATGGATTGTTCATGATCGACCAACACCATAGGGAACATTATGTTCAACAGATAAAGCTGCAACATCTGGATCTTGACACTTCATCCACTGGATTAAGGCTACTTTATAACATGGCTTAAAAGGAGATTTGGTCACATGACAATCAGGAATAAAGTGTTACTTCAAAGACAGAGAAATAGATGGTGCTGGTCCAGAGGCTCACATACAGACAGTGTACAAATGAACAGAGGGAAACATTTTTTACTTAAAAAACATTTACTAGATGAGGCATACATTTGGACATAGCTAGGTTGGATTTACAGTCAATTGGTGAAGTCATCAGCTGTGTAAACAGGAAACCTGAGTTCAAAGTCCAAGTTCCCTAGCTTGCCTACATATGTTTTTTTGGGCAAATGATGGGGAAAATGGTTGCTCTTAGTAGTATGAATACCCTTAATATTAACCCCATTTATAGAAATCGACATTTACAGTAACCACAGACAGCATTTTTTGTATTTGATGTTTTATCTCACATTCTAATTTCAAATGTTGCTCTACTAGTCACTGATAACCTACCTACCTGCTTCAATTACTCCTTAAAAATGTCAATACATTTATTCTTCTTTTTTCATTTGCTACTTTCCTGTTTTTTTTAATTGAGTCTCATTATGGCATTTTGAATATCTTTTTAGGGATGCTGCTCCTATACATTATTCCTAGCATCTACAATCCTGTCCCAATGTAAGTGCAAGCATTGGTGTATAGTTATTAACTTATTTTTGTTGCCCAGACACTCTATTTTCCCAAACCAAAATAAGAACTACCTTTCCTGCAGTGACAAAATAGATGTTGTAAATAATGCACTACAGCTAAAGACATAAATTAATTATTGTAGAACCAACATTTCATACTTAAACCCCAGTGGAGAAATGATGAGATTTCAAAAAGGTAATTCAAATTTAAATTTAAAAAAATGAACAGCAAATGTACCTATCTTTTAAGAGCTTTGCTGTGCTCTTTGGGTCCGACCCATTATCATACAAATGGCCTTGTTCTACTGCACGTCAACGGGTGATTTGACCCTAGACACGGCATTGCATCCAATACTTCTTATTTGTCTGGGATAGTAAATAGTGATTGAGTGTTTGACAGAAACCCCACTTTTAAAGATAATCAGCCTACTTCTTTAACTATACACCACAAGATGTACTTGTGAAGAAGCATGCCCTTATTTGTGTGAATGAACTAATAGAAGCATTCTTCTAAGTATTACTTACAATCTCATTTATTATTTAATAAAACCCAATATATAATAACCAATTCAGAGTGTTAAAAGCAAAATGCCATCCATACTACTATAAATACTATTGTATTCATGCTACCTAATGTAATTACTAGTTCTGGGGGAAAATGTTGATATTACTTTTATCAATAGCTTTAAATCAATCAAAGTGACATTACTATTTAAGAAAATTGTATGTTTGGAGTGGAAAAGGTATATTTAATCATTATGCTATGTATAAAATAATATTCACTTTACGCCTCTCTTATTCCTACTTTATGGTTACTGTAGTAGCATTTGCCCATCCAGTAAGAATTACTGACCAATTCACAAAGCTGTTCACGAGCACTTGAAATACTACAGGAGTATTGAAGGAACACTACTTCACGTATGTGAACTACAGGAGTACAGCAGAACTACAGATTCACAAACTCATAAACAACGTTGTGAGTTGACCCTGAAGTGTCAAGCTACCTATAAGTAAAAGAGTGAAGAGGGACAGTGCTTTTCATTTGCACCAATTGTATATAAAAGCTGCCTGACTAGTCTTATTTTATTTCCGTTTTAAATGTTTTGGGGCCAATTCACAAAGACATTTTATAGTGAATTAAGTAGTACTAGAGAAGTTCTGTAGCATGTGTTCATGAATACACCTTTGAAATGGCCTCAATGGTTTTTGTACATTTTAAGTTCAATTTAGATTGTACGAGTGAGGGCCAAAAATAGAAGCTCATATGATTCCCTGTTTATTGTATTCAGACAATATTGTTAGTTTGGATCCTACCCCTAAGGGTTTACAAAAATGCCTGACGCGCCTCCAGCAGTATGCCCCTGGTCACTTTTTAAAGAATAATACATCAAAAGGTAAAGTTTTGATATTTAAATGGAAAGGAAAGGCCATGGGAAGAACAATACATTTCAGTGGAAAGTAGGAAATGAAACTTTAGAAGTAATGAAATCTTATCTTTACCTGGGAACAATGTCCTCTACTTATTTGAATGAGAAGGATCACACCCAACATATGGTCAGTAAGGCACTTTCCCACTGCAATGGTCTAAGAACTTTTTATAATGCCTTAGGTCATCGGCACTTTGCTCATTTGATATTTGTTTGTTACCTAAATGTTCCCTCAACCCTTTTATATGCCTTGGAAATATTTGATGTGGAAAAAGTGGGCATTCGTGGATACTGCAGAAAGCCAAATCCTCAGAAACCTCTGCAGTTTGACTACACTTGCAGCTGTCCAGGTGCTTAGCTGGCAATTGGGTTTGACCGACACCTTTGTACGGGCACTAGCAGCAGTGTTACGCTGGGGCCATTGACTGACTAGGAGGGAAGACTACATTTCGAAAGTTAATGTGTTGTAAACCCTTCTTCAGTAAAAGAGAAAAGTAATTATTTTATGGGAATTTTCTTCATGATTGAGGGTTTTACAAATAAAACAGGACAATATAGAGGGTATGTCTATACTGCAATTAAAATGTTCATTAAAAGAGTAGATTTCCATCATTAGTGGAAGCCTTGATATTGCCTTCTGTTCAAAAATGGAAAAGTATAAATTAATCTTAAATCTTGAAACAGCCACAACGTTTCCTAACATAGAATATTGAGATTAAGATACGTTTATTTCTTTTAATAAGATTGAATATTATACTGTTTAAATGTGTAACCTGGGCTTGGGAGAATCTGCCTGTTGAAGAAAGAATTTAAGATTTGTGCAACAAAGGTATTTAAGATCTAAACCACGTAATTTTTATATGTCCTTGATGCACTTTCCTCGTCGTCGTGTTTTAAAGCCCCTTCATAAAATCCAATGCATGCTTTGTTGATGAAGCTCGACAATTGTTATTCTTTCCAGCAATTGAAATTTACTATTTTTAAATATTTACATGTTTTATATGCTTTCTGAATTTGTATTTATACATTTTATTCTGCTATGTAGACCTCTTGTGAGATCCAGACTTAAAAATAAAAACTTGAGCTTGATGTGCAAACAGTTGGACTACAGGATACAATTCACAAATAAATCCTGATTCACAGGACGGCTTATTAATTTCTACATCTTCAAATTTCACTTCCTATGGCACACATATCTTTTGCATGGTAGAATTCCTGCAGTATTAACAGCACATGTGTTGGTTTTAGGGAGGGCGGGATGTGGAAATGGCTATTTGAAAAGTGATGAACACACAAAATGTAACTTAGTGGGCATTGGCAAATGTTCCCAAACATTTCCACACCCAAATTATGCATTTAAAGTTAGTGTTCAAACGGGCTGCTGTATGTGTGAAAAACACATGGCACTCCAAAATCTTTCATAGGGATTTAGGCAAAGGGAATGTTATTCTTTATAAGTAGAGAAAAATGGAAACAATTTGTACAATGAAAATAACCATGATCTAACCGATTTTACCTTGTTGAAACTTTTTGTTATGTAGGTACTCCTGTCACAGTGGTGACTTATGACCAATATTAGGTATATGGTCAAATGAGAAGCAAATTTTGATCCTTAGTTATCCTTGGCTGGAATTTTGAAAGTGGACAATTTTTGATATATTGGTTTTAATGCATTGTTGACACTTGCATTTAAAGAAATTCAGGCAAATCTTCGAGTATGTTGCTGTGTATTCTTAGTTGTTGAGATTTATCGGGAGAAGCCAATGGGGAATAAAAACTAGTCAACTATACTCTCAAATTCTGTCCTGCAATAAAACCTTGCCCACACTCCACCCATCGAATGCCTTACGCTACTCTAGAATCACTAAGACACGCAAGAGGGTTTTGCGTGCCTTAGTAAATCCCATTTAAGGACTTGTGTTCCCTTGCATGATTCAAGGGCAACACAAGCCTTTAATAATTCTGCCCCTCAGTTGAAAATGTTATGGGACCCATGTGCCTGGTTTCTATTGTCATGTTTATTGTGAGGAAGAATTGACAGAGGTGATTTTTAGGCAACGTATGCATTCTTTTGGGGGGTTTCTGTAGGCAAACAGTTAATTATTTGTGTTTGTTTGATGGGCACGTTGTTGACAACCTTGTTTTTATGGTAGGATTTACCTGGGTGTGGCTTGACCAAGTTGGGACTCCTGGCATTGTTAACATTTGGCAAGCAATTATTTGGGTTTCCATAAATGGGTTTGCAAGGTGACCTAATCTGCTAACATGAATAACAAGGAGGATGTCTTTGGACCATTCAGCAACTTTGAGTAATTCGGTAAATCAGAAGTCCCCACTGGAGACATAACCCAAGACATGCAACACCCAAGCATAGCTTTTGTTCTTCAGAATTTCCTTAGACTTATTTTTCATTGATGAGCCTTGCTTATCAGAAGGTTTCTTGTAACTCTGATCATCAAGTACTCCGATGTGTGGCGTACACTGGGGTGGAAGGCTGTGTACTGTAGTAGATTTGTTTTAGTGAACCTTCCTTAGCCTTCACAAACCTCTTTGTGATTCACCTCTTCCTATGATTAGTGGGTGCTCTAATATGTGCTTTGTTGCCATCCGGATCTGGTACTGAAGGGACCTTAGGTACATTCTTTAAGAAATAAAAGATTTGCCTTTGTGGTGAGGTAATTTTCTTTTGATTTATAGCTCTCTCCTTGTATTGTAACTTGGTTGTTCCAAGATCTTCCTTTACTGATATGTGCTCAGTAATCCTTAGTTGTGCATTGTTGTTGACCTTAGGACCACCAATAGGGACCACTCCTAGAGTCCTATATCTCAGTTGTGGTTCTACACCGGGTTCTCACTTTCTCTGCAATGTTAGTAGCTGCTTTGATCTGTTCTCTAGCCTTTGTCTGAGAGTGATCGAGATTCAAGTGTGTTGCGGAGAGGTCTGGATACTGTTATTTATGGCGTAATGTACGCTGCGCATTGCTGTAAGGTAAGTGCAGAGTGTGGACTGGTCTGCTTGAGCCTGCTCAATCCCTCATACATGTTGAAGAAAGCACAAGACTGCTGGATCTTTATGGTTTTTCTACAGTGACTCCCGCAACTGGTGAAGTGGTTAGTTCACACATGACTTCTTTACTTGGCCTGTTAGTGCATCCTTTCTGCTACACCTTAAGATTCTATATGGTGGGGGCTTTGAGGTTAAATGTAAGGGAGTTGCTGTTAGTTTGGTACCACCTCACAGTCACTTCTGGATCCTAGAACTTTGTTTCAGCACAGCAGGGCACGACGGAGGCCAGCAGGGATTTGTCCCGCTGGACAGGACCATTCTCCAACAGTGTCCGAGCTTTCACTCACTTCTGAAACTTCCAGCTTCACTTTATATTCCCCATGACATCTTCTGCCTCTCTTTTTCTCTCTGTCAGTTTCTGGCAAAGTTACAAGAGTGTTTTAAGAGCTAAATTTGGATCGCAAGCAACGGATGGTTGTCGGTAAGGGGCAAGCACTGAGAACTGAGTGATATGCAGAGAACCTAAGGTAAGGTATGGCAGAAGTGGGGACCAAAGACGAAGGGGAGCAGCTGAGGCAAAATGCACCACTGCTATGGCACGCATAACTGTGCTACAACCTTAAACTCTAGTGTGTGAGTGCCCCCTCGCAGTTTGCTCACGCTTGGCTACAAGATGTAGAGCAGCAGAACAGAACAACTTCAATGATGCAAAACCGTGAGAAATTCACCTACACCATATTTGTGCAGGCTGCGCTTGTACCTCTAATACTTATCCGGACTTCCTTAACAATGTTAGTTTTTTCTTGTAATGCCTCTTGGTTGTCCAAGAATATTGCCCCTGTCTACGACTCCTATGTCAAGCGGAGCAGCTATCAGAAGGAAGGTTTTGGGTGCCGCCAGTGAGACTGTACCTATGATGGAAAAAAGAGTCATGTGTAATAAGTAGCAGCAAAAGAAAACGTTCTGCTATGTGCTACATTGACACTAACATTGTAAAATTGCACAAATCAAGTCTACAATGAAGAGAAATGCTTATTTGTTTGTGTTTGTCTTACAAAAAAGATAGATTGATGCCTAACGGCCACTCCACAGATGAAGAAAGCCTTTAAGGGTAAGATCCATCATGGGACTTCTGGTTCAAAACTGTTGATGTTCAGGTTGTCCACAGGGAATTCTGTAATATCTGCTCTTAAGATGGTAGCTGTGATCAGGGGCTACTCCTTTCTTGTAGACGAGGTTGCAGAAGTATAATTTAATCCACTATGTTGCTCTTTTTAGTAGCCTGCTGTTACCTCTTTTACTAACTCCCCTAAAACAGGAAGTGACGGAGCTTGAGGAATTATGTGAGCTTGTATGGTCGTGCCCACGAGTGGAAGTAGGGAAAAGTTAGGATTTCTGCTCTTATTTTGCTTGAGTCCATCTATACAGGCACTCCTTCAGTTGACACCCGTATACACAGCCTCTTTCACAGACATACATGTCTCTCACACTTCCACTCTTATCGTCTGTCCTCTGTGTCACAAAACTACTCTTTTTCAGATACCTTCTGCAACTAAACTTGTTCCATTTTGCACGGGATTTCCCTCGCATACTGACTTTCTTTCTTGGTGATATGGAAATTCTCTCTCACATGCCTCTTGTCGCTGAAACTCTCTCAGAGATGCCGCTCGTAAACGTTCTTTTCAAGAAATCCCCTCACAGATAACCACCATCACACTCCCCTCAGAATCCTACCTACCCTTTTGCAGTCAGCAGTAGCTTCAAGGAGGATGTTTGGGGTGTTAACCTCCCTAATGAATGTATTCTGAAGAGCATAGGGGCATATTATCAAGAAACGGCATTAAAATTATCGCCGGCTAGCGTGGATTTTTATCGCTGAGATAGCGTGCTATTAGCAACGCTTATCTCAAAAGCGATAAACATCCTAGCGCTAACTGCCTAACGTGAGATTATCGCTGGAAACCCAGCGATAAGTCCACGAAATGTGGCATTAGCTTGTTGATAGGGCCTCACAAACTTAGCCATGATATCCACCTTCCATAGGATATCATGGCTACGTCAGTCCTGAAGTAGGCGTAAGGAAAGTAGCGATAACAGGGGTTATCGCTACTTTTCTTGCCACTATGCTTCATAGCGTGGGGCTTGATGATCCAGTCATGTCAGGGCAGGAACGCCCACTTTGCATCTCATTAGAGATGCAAAGCTGGGCGTTCAGAATTCAGGCGCTAATGCAAAGTTTCACGCGCTAGCGTGACCTTGCTAATTAGGCGATAAAATTATCGCTGCTTTTTGGCCGAAAACGGCCGCAAAAGCGGCTTTAATTTTCTATTGCCGCCTTGTAAATATGCCCCTTAGATTTCTAAATACAACCACAGACAAAAACACACACTCTCTCTCTCTAATTTGTTTAGAAGTCTTCGAGCATGTTGGTTGTTTCACAAAATATTGCATTTCCGGCCTCTCCGTCTCCACGGCGCCTTAAGCCCCCTCATGCCCTGATTGTCCCATAATGTAGTTTAACTGTAAATAGCGTGATTGTTGGAAAACCTGAAGCCCCCGCACCCCCCAATCCACTTTTTCCTGACCTAGATAGGCCTCTGCCTGTGTCCGTTTGCCCAACACAACATTACAGGGAGAGTGAAGGAAGTGGTATGTCATCGAGCGATTCAAAAAGGGATGTCTCAAATACTTTAATTAATGTCGGCCTCTGGTAATTACCCTGGACCGCATTACATTCCATCATTTTTTTGCTCAGTGGACCATTCAAATTATTACTCGACCTCCTAAACTTCCAATTCCCTTTTTCCTTGTATCGCCCATTATATCTTATGTTATTATTTCTCAGATAATACCAGCTGATCACTGTGTAAAGTTAGTGTAAAGCGCCCCGATGACCATGTGACTAGGTACACATATGCGCTATAAATTCTAAAAGTAAATAATTTGCAGCTCGGTGGAACCAAATGCCTTTTTTTGTATTGAGAGTGTCCAAACTACTGGTGAATGTTAAGCCTGGACAGAGTCAACCTGTGTCGAAGGTACAATACATGAAATCAGTGGTGTACGCACTGAACTACAGAGGGCAGTCCATGACAGGCCTTTATGCTAATTTCACCTGCTGGCAACAAAAATGGCGCGCATCGCGAGACCCCGCGTGACTTTGTAACACTTTAAGTAAACCCCGATTAGCAAACCCATTTCTCCCTCCCTATGCTGAGCTCCGGGGAGGCATAATTGCCGTCAGAAACACACATAAATACTGCATTTGCAGAACAACATCAAATTAGGCTGTAGTCACAAAGAGCATTTGAAACATTAATTTCCCTTTTCGATTCAAGGGCTGTAAAATTACTGCACGAATAATGCCAGCTACCCCACCCTGACAGACAGAGCGAGGTTACATGTATGGTAACTTTTTAAATGCCATTTCCTACCATTTTCTTTTCCACATTTCCAGGTTTTGACTAACGTTTATATAACGGGAAACAGTTCCTGAGCCCCAAGCGCTTTTTGGGGCGATATACGCATTTCTAGGGGAAGTAGGTAATATTTTTTAAATAGTGTCTTCTTCCTTAAATAGCCCCAATCAATTGTTGTAAAAGTAACAGTTTCTTTGCACAATATGAACAATTATTGGTAGATATGGATGATGTGAGTGAGACATACTTTTCACAAATCCACCACTCAAATTACTTTCATATTTCACTATACTAATTCATCACTAATCCTTTATGGGTTCCGGAGTAGCGTGCTACTCGCCGAAAAAGCGCTTTGACGCCTCGTCAGGGGTAGTAAGTGCTATATTAATGCAATCGCAATACAATAGGAAAAGGCTGTCACACTCTGGGAAGTTGTGCATCATGAACAAACAAAAACAAGGTTTTTGTTCATTATATTTTATGATGAAAATGATTAGCTTTTCCCTCTTCTACGCCTATTATTACGCCTTTATAGCTACCCGAAGGAAAAATAGGCATGCGAGGAATGCCCATTAGCCAACTCCAGTTTAAGAAATCACAAACTTCTATGGCTGACGCAGCGTAAAGGTACATTGGGGCCCGCATTTGTTTGTGCCGGTGCTTGAGTTTCAGCTTGCGGTGCCTCACAGCACTTTGCAGGGCTTCAACAAGCAAAGGGGAGCGCCCATCAACTTTTTTGCGTAAAAATATTTCGCACAGGACGGCTGCCCCAGAATGCATTTGTGCCCAAGCGAATCTATTCAAACTGGTCATAACAGGGCGGCACAAGCACCCCCCCCCCCCTCCCGGTTTTGACGCAGATTCAGATCTTCTATACTAGCGTGACCTGTCTAAAATCGTGCCGGCAAATATGACCAGGTCAAACAAGGATCAAGCGGAATTGAACGTCACACCCCTACGCGTAAGATGCGTAATTACTGTGAAATTGAGCATTTTACGCTTCCTGCCGTTGTCCACGAATAGAATTTAGAGGGTGTACCTCGAGTACAGGTCCCACACAAATAACTGCACTGAAACAGCTCGTTTAGGGCTGAGCAAACATATCCACACTTAGTCAACGCAGTGCTGAATAATTCCACACAGAGCTGCCCTGTGCGAATGTTAGCAAATCCGGGCCTCTGTCTTAACTGAAGAGCAAGCCATATTCTCTTCTCCAATGTGATTTGTAGGTCCAGTGGAATGTCCCACTCTGAGGACACAACCTCTTTTTTCCCTCAACACGCCAGACAGGCCCTAAGAAATGGAGCCTTCTGTTTCTGCTCCACCCCTTTATTGCTTTTGACGTCACAAGGGCAGAGGGGGTGGCAATGATATCAATGCTAATATGTGGAATATTTCCTGAGCCTGTCCCTCACACTTGCCCTGTGCTATGTTCTCTGAGAGCTTATCCAATGACAGTCCCCTGCCCACCCAAACAGTGACTTGGGCAAAAAGCAAGAACGTCTAGAAAAATAAATAATTTTGATCTCTTTTCTTTTGCATGGCTTGGGAAGACCAGCCTCCCTCTTTAATTTAATATTTTATAACATAAATTAAAATCTGCATCGAGCTCAGCTGATCTTTCTATTTAAAGGCTGTTTATGCTAAGAAGCCATGTCAACAGATAGAGTCTGACATTACAAAACTATATTTTCATAAGGGTTTGGCAGTGTCTTTCTGCTTTACTTTGATGTTTTTCAAATATATTCAGTCATTAACATATACAAATACAGATATTAACAAAAATTAAAATTTTTACAGAGAACACTTTTTCTTTCAGATTAGCCCACAAAAGAAGAGAGCATTTCCACCTATTTTAGCAGTTAAGAATGCAAATCATGCTTTTCTTGATTTAGTCTCTTTTTTCTGTGCCTGTGATTAATGCTCTTTTGTTTGTACATATGATTTATTCGCTATTGCCTCTGTGTGTGATTTGTTCTCTTTTGTTTATGAGCAGATAGGCCTATCTTGTGAAGATAATGAAGGAGGGGCCGAGACAGTTGTCCTCCTTTCTGACCTCTCCCTTTGTCATGTTCTGGTTTCAGACTTTTAATGCCTAGATTACTTACTGGTAATATCATTACTCAGAGTCCCCCTTCCTCGTCCCAGGCCTCAGACTCATCCCCCTTCTCTTATTGGCCTACAGCTTTTGATCTGCCTCAGCATTCTCCTTTATGTGGCCTCCAGGAAGGAGGTGGGGAGAAAGAGTTTGTATCCGCAGACTTGTCTGGTTGGGAGGGGGCCTTCTCACACCTAAGTGTGGAGATGAGGAGAAGAGATGAGTAGACAATGGAAAAATTGTGTTTTAAACCAGTTTCCTCCAGTTAGGCAATGAAATGTCGATTTCAAGCTTGACACAACTGGGAGCATGATTGGAGAACAAATATAGCACGCACAACATAATTCAATTTTCCTGGTTTGCGTGGTCTGTTGTTTTATTTGGAACATATCTTTTTTGTGATATGTCTGGCTCTTTGGTACCCGTAATAGCATGTGCGAGTCACTTATTGTTTGGCATGATTACTGGCGTGGCTTACACAGTTGCCTTCAATTTCGTATTTATATGAATTTTGATTTTTGCTGATAGATCCTAATCACAGCTTACACCAGTTTCCCTGTACCAAAAGGTGACTGAAACTAATCTTATGACATCAAAAGAGCCCCATGCCTGCCCATTTTAATTCTTTCCTGCAAAGGTGCTTTTTGTTTCAATCTATTTGCATATTTGCATCAGCATGATGGGGTAATCTTGTATACTTAAACAAAGGGATCCACCCGCATGTATAACATACCAAGAGATTCCCATTCATACCATGTGTGTCCCACGGTCGTGGAGAATACACATCTGTTGTTAAAATACCCCTCACACACCAAAAGGGCCCTTGGTGTCATGCTTCATCATAGGGGTCTTCCCGCCCCTCTACGGGACGGGGCGTGCTACGACCAGCGTGTACGTGGGAGCACTGTTCTTGGTAGGACTACTATGTGTAGTGCAGGGGTGTGCAAGGAAGGGTCAGGAGTGAGTGGAGAGTGATGTTAAAAAATACCTGGCTTACTGGACTAGGAAAAAATTTTTTTATTCTGCCATCTAAGCTGGTATTAGTAAAAATGTGGGGATGGAGGGTGTATGCCTCAATGAGCTTGACCTCCTGATGTCGACATGTTTCGAAGCTTACCCCAAGCTTCTTCGTCAGGACCTAAGAAGATCCCTTCCAACAATGCACTGTGATGTGGTGAGAAATAGTGGGTGTAAAAATAAACATAGGAGGTAAATAGCCTCCAAAAGTTGGTACCGCCCCACTGGGTCTTACGTACTCCTTGTGACTTGCTGCAAAAAGGATAATTTCCTCATGAGCTCATTTACCGGGTGGTTGAAGTGCCAAAATAGGCTACGCCTCCTAGGATCAATGTCCTGCTGGAAAAACCACCCCGGTCGGGTGCAGCAAGTCACAAGGAGTACGTAAGACCCAGTGGGGCGGTACCAACTTTTGGAGGCTATTTACCTCCTATGTTTATTTTTACACCCACTATTTCTCACCACATCACAGTGCATTGTTGGAAGGGATCTTCTTAGGTCCTGACGAAGAAGCTTGGGGTAAGCTTCGAAACATGTCGACATCAGGAGGTCAAGCTCATTGAGGCATACACCCTCCATCCCCACATTTTTACTAATACCAGCTTAGATGGCAGAATAAAAAAATTTTTTCCTAGTCCAGTAAGCCAGGTATTTTTTAACATCACTCTCCACTCACTCCTGACCCTTCCTTGCACACCCCTGCACTACACATAGTAGTCCTACCAAGAACAGTGCTCCCACGTACACGCTGGTCGTAGCACGCCCCGTCCCGTAGAGGGGCGGGAAGACCCCTATGATGAAGCATGACACCAAGGGCCCTTTTGGTGTGTGAGGGGTATTTTAACAACAGATGTGTATTCTCCACGACCGTGGGACACACATGGTATGAATGGGAATCTCTTGGTATGTTATACATGCGGGTGGATCCCTTTGTTTAAGTACGCTTGGTTGGGAGGAAGTATCCACCTCCACCACTCGTTGAGTGGAACCTCTCTACTCCCCCCCTTGTTTCTCTTTCCGGGGTAATCTTGTAATCAGAATTCAGATGCTGGCAGGATAGGCTATCTTTAATTTGAAGACAATCTTATATATAGAGACCTATTGAGTACAGCAACAGTAATACTACTGCACTGAATTGGAAAGATCATGAAAATCCAATCACTAACGCACAATGCTCAATCCCAAACGTGTGTGACTTGTTATGCCACAACCAGTACGCAAGTATTTGTAGAGCACCAGATATATTATAACACTACCTTAAGAAATGTGCACATGTAAAACAAAAAAATACAACTATACAAATGTAGAGGCAGCCCTGTGGCGGGGTCTTAAGTACCACTGCCGCGACCCATAAGACTAGACGGATGTGCTGTGTGCAAAAGCACAAATTGTCAGAGGGATGATATATGAAATGTGGGGACTTTCACTTAATACCAACAGCTCTACATGTATTTTGTTACTGAAATCCATATTCCTATTGGAAATTGGGAGACCGCAAAACCTTGAAAAATTATAATCCCCAAAGGAGAAACGTTCTTGATCAATGGCTTGATGACCAGATGGTTCACAATTTGAACATGTCGGACAAGCACATTGACAAAAGCATTTATGAGTACAGGAAGTAGTACTACAGGAGTACTCTTTTACAGGCTCTTACATGTCGTTCTGTATCAGCCCCGAAACGTCCAAGTCTGTATTAGTAAAAGAGCAAATAGGCCAGAGTCCTTTCTATTTGCAATAACTGCACATGAGGATCCCTAGAATATTCCCTTTTTAGATATTTCAGAGTCAAGTCACAAAAAAGAGTATGTATGTAAAAAGTACTAAAAGTTTACTACTTTATGTGCACTAATATACCTTCATAAACAGGCTACTTTAAGTCAAACAGACGCATTGTATGCCACAGTCGATCACCAATGAACTGAGCTTTCGGAGGTAAAGTAACAATGCAGCTTCCATCTTGAATGGGATCAGCCCATAAAAATGAAGAGTGGTAATGCCATGCTACCTTTATCTATGTTGTCTTCAAAGCATCTGCAGAAAGACCTTGATGCCTGTTAAGCGAAAATGATTTTTTTAGATTTTTGAAAAACAAAAATTGGTTTAAGCTTCAACTGTGTTCGGTGTGAGGGTCCCTCATGGTGCATATTTTTCTTGATTTGTTGCTCTGTAAAGTACACAACTCCAAACTTTGGTAAGATCCGATCAACATAAAATATGAAATAAAATAATAAATAATTTAAACATCTACAATTATTGTTCAGGATCACATTTTTCTTTGTGGTTTGACATGTATATCAACAAATAGCTATATTTTTTTGTTAGGATTGGTACAAGCTTGGCAGTTAGTCAGAAGTGACAGATGTTTATGGTCGGTTGTACTGCTGAATATTGATACAAACAATGTTGGGGTACCGGAGTATTAAGCACCGAATGTCGAGGGACAAAATATTTGAAAGGTAAGTTTATATTTAGAGAATTATATCTTTACTACTCCTAACTTCACATCTGCATCCCTTAAAGATATATGTACTTTGTAGCTAAAGACGTGGAGTTAGATGTAGAAAATCTAGACTTACCCATCTGAATTTAATTTCTTTGTATAGTGTCCTCAATATTGTGTGAGTTCTATGGATATTGTGATTTTAGTATTTAGGGGGCACACATCTATGGTCTGAAATAAAACCATTAATGCATCTTACATTGATATACACTTTTGCACCCTGTCTTCAATTGTACAGAGGACATCTTTGGGATGACTTTTGTCCATAATTTACTTTCATGGTGATGAAGTGAACCAGAGATACCTTGAGGGGAATGTTGATGTTTGTAGGTTTTATGGCAGAAAGAATCAAGTTCTTCCCAAGTGAATACTGCATGTTCTGGACATGCTTACCTGAGATTGACAATAAAAGGCACTGTGGAATTAACCACATGAAAACCCTCTGTTGATGTTGGCATTACTTCAAAGGACGTAAATTGTTGGAGGAGGGCTGGATTTCTAAAAGGGTAGATGTACTCTGTTCGTCTTTGCATTGACCAGCGACATTGTCCCTTAAGCCTTCTAGTACGCTACATATTGGCTTAAGCATGGACAACCCTATGGGAGAAACAAACATATGTAAAATTGGTGTGTCAACTTGCAGTTATCTAGAATTGCTCCAAGGGCATCATATGTAGCTACAGGTTACGTTGGTGATAATTAGTGTACATATTAAGTAACCGCAACAATGGGAGTGGTACTTAGCATGCACAGTATTTACAGAGTGGTGTAGTTAAGACATAACTCAGTTTTGAACAGCAAACTTTCTTCAGAACTTGAAATGAAGGTCTATGTTTTTGTGAGATTGGTTTTAGTGTTGACTGTCTAGCAACATTTCCCTAAAGTTGTACCTCAGTTCCTCTGTATTTCTGCAATACACTACATCACATCTATCTATCCATCCATCCATCCATCCATCCACCCATCCATCCACCCACCCGTCCGTCCATCCATCCGTCCATCTGTCCGTCCGTCCGCACGCCTGTCTGTCTGTCTGCCTGTCTATGGTATTGAAACGTCCTTTGGTTGTGGGAAGTTATTTCCCCCATTAATGTAATTGTGCTTTTCAGGAAGTTCCCTTTCATCATTTGGAATAGCTAAATGTAGATTATGTATATACCAAAGCTATTTTCGTGACAGTTTTACAAAATGAAGTGGTAAAAACAGTGCCCTGGAACGGTTTCACCTAATTGGTTGCCCTTTTCTATTTATTCTCATAAAAAGTTGGAGGAAGTTAGTGTATCACTCCTTCTAGGCCATATTTTGCTCAAATCAAGCTCTAACTATAATTTTGCATGAAAATTCACTAAAACCCACTTCTGAGACACTTTTAATACCTGTACCTGAATATCCTGCTATAGTTCATCGAGCACAAACATGATGGATAACTGACATGACCAACAAACATTGAACATAACTTTTACCAGTGTAGTGTTAGAATAGGACTCACAAGGCAGAGGTTTAGGTAAACCACAGAGTCGAACATTCTTTGACTACATATAACAAATCATAAAGTTGATTAATGATTGAGTTTTGAACCCATGTCAACATCTAACATAATTATGGATGCCTACAGTGATTATACGGGGTGTCCAAATGCCAATTTACAGTTAACCTTAGTAATACAACCATTGTTGATAATTTTACATTGAATATCGATACCCTCTCTTAATGTTCAAAGGTATGGAGATGGCTAGCACCACTTTTAAAAGTAGAGCCAAAGTATTTTGCGCACACTTCATTTAATTTCGTAGATGTCACTTCATCAATTGAGTGAGTAATTGTCCATCTATCCAATAAATACCAGCTTTGTGGAAACGAGTATGCAAAGAAGCATATCAGGGCAACTGGCAAGATGGAGGCTGGCGGGCACCAAGAAATCCAGTGATCATAAAATCTGAAGGAGATTTGCTAACAGCGTTGAGTCATTGAGATTAATTTTGGTCTATGGCTCATGGTTAATGCATTTGAAATACCATAAGACATCTAAAAAGCAAAGGAGTATTACCTTGGAGGACGCCTTGAATGGAGGAGAGAGCACATGGCACATACACAACTGTCCTAATCCTCTGGTTTGCCGGCATGGGTACACAGTGGCCCTCTCACAACACTACCAATGGGCCTCTGGCGTCAACCTATGTATGAACTTCTTAGGTCCCTAATCTACCAATTGATTGATTGATACAAATTATAGGCACACTCATTTCCTTTAAAGTAAGTATGTTTTTTCCCCCAAAATTCCTAATTTCCTAATTTTGCACCCTCAAGTTACCTTAATCTGTTTCCCTAATTTCTGCACCCCACAAGTAAGATATAATAGTTTGAATCATCAAGAAACATAAAGAGACAGCTTGAATATGACAGACACCCATGACCTCCACCCTGTTGGTTGGCCTTATTATGAGGTATCTGGTAAACATTGTAGTAATACCAGCCGTGTTTTACCATTACTGGGTGGTATTACCACAGTGTACTGCCAATACCTGTCCGCAGGTTTGAAGTTAATGGCCCATTGGCCACCAGTACTTCATGAGTTCTGGGTCTTTTTGTGCTCACATTTCCCCTGTGCTTTTACCAGTAGAAAATGTGAGTGGAAAGGCAGGTGGGTGGAAAAGAACCTGATATTACTAATAGCAATTCCTCTCAACATGTAATCATCCTACAACCCTCCTGCAAAATCTGCAAACTCTTTTGGATTATATATTTACAGAAAGCCTGTGGAATTACTACTCAGCAAAATCATAATATGGTCTCATATCGCCATATGGAACACACAGTATTGCCTGTGGTACTGCCATAATTGCATTTTCACTACAAAATAACAAGGTTTACACTAAGAGCGGAGCATCTCTTAAATCCTCGTTAATAAATGTTCAGGTGTGGTTTCTTTGTTGCATTACTGGTGCATCATTGCTGCTCCTGCCTTATCAACTCTCACCTGACTACCTTCCCCATGAATTCCAATAATCAATTTAAGATTAACCATATAAACCGGTGAAACACTGAACATACCTCTGAAAGTTCAACCAAACCTTATGTAATGACATTGAAATGGTGTATGATGTGCGCATGGAAGTGCAACAAATTTAACTATGTCTATTTTTTATCGGAGACAAAGAACAGATACGTGGATCTTATTTTATAGAACTCATGACAATGCTAGTAATATCATTTCTGAAAGTGCCAAAAAGTCAGAGAGTATTACCATTAGCAACATTTCCCTTTAAGGTGCCTATGGAGGGTATGTTGGCTCTGGCTGACTACTTCAGGACTCATATCCCAACATCGCCCTTTGCAACAAACCACGCAGGATGGCATCTGTGACATTTTTAATCAGAGGCATATTAAATTATTTGTGTGGTCTTCCATAAAACCAACGTCTCGAAACCTTTATTCTAAAGAGTTATTAGACTTCAGCGTACTTTTTTAGGTTTGTAAGGGAAACATACAGAAAATGAATATCTTTCACAAAGTTGGTGGAACTTTATAAAATGGCTTCTACTATTCTAAAAGATCCCTGGTCTACTATTAAATACTATGTGTTTGTGAACAGTAAATTTACAGTTTTTTGATTTTACCTCACAAGGCAGAAACAAAAGTGTACTGTCAGGAAGTCGTACGGACTCTGTACTTTTCTGTACAACTTACAAAACTAGGTATTCTCCTGGAAACCTTAAATAGAACAAATCAAATATTGTCTCCTATACCCCATCAGAAGAAAAAGCACATGTAAAATATTGACAGATTTTTCATGCAACTCAGGTGGATCTTCATTAAACTGTCCATGGATCCACAGGAATGCTGGATAACTTTGACTAAGAAACCACAGCAACAAAGAGAACATTGTCAGAACATGTCAGAATGGAAAAACAGAAATTACTTGGTTCAACAGTATTCCAAATGAAAAACAACTGGCAAGGATTGTGAAGCGTAGCATCGTACATGGCAGACTGGCCTTTGGTTAGAAGGGGAGTTGCACCAGTTGACTTCAGTAAGAAAAGAAAAAAATGCATTGCAGGAATCTGTACATTATTTAAGTGATTGCTACAGCTGAAGGAAATATTTATATGGCTATTTTCTATTGGTCTACCGAAAAGGGAACCTACAACTACAAAGTCACCTATAAAACATGTTCCACTGGAATCCAGTATATCTATAAAAAAATGTGTCTTCCCTGAATATTACATTTGTGCTGATGGAATACATGAATGACTGCTGATGTGAAGAAGTTTTTTAAAATCAATGTTTAAATTCCACAGTGCTGCTCCGTATACAACCATCCTATAAAAACACATTCACAGACAATTCCTTTGTTGGCCATTCATTTTCACTTTCATTATCCCTAGCTTATTGTTGAACATTAAGTGTTACTAGTTATGCTAATGTTTCTATTTAACAATTCTGTAATTATGTTAAGTTTACTCTACCTTTGATAAGATTATCTTGGACAAGGTCTGAAACACAGATTTGTTACATGTACATATATATTATTTTAATAACATTAATTTGTTAAAGTGTGAAAAAAGCACTAGAATTACCATTATTTTTACAGTTTTCAAGCCAGTGCATCACAGTAGAGGTATTTAATATAGACAAATTATCTTCAAATTGGAAGGCAAGTACAGTTTCAAAAAAGTAAATTTCAAGTGTAGTATTCAGTTACCAATAAAAAAATTAAAAGTTATTGGTGAGGGAATAAAAAGGTTGTTCTACAACGCAAGTTAGATTGTACATGCCTTCAAATATTGTTACATCTCCAAATATACAGCTTCATAAATGTTGTGGTGTGTCATTTGATCAAGTTAAGAACATATTAAATACATGGTTTTGACACTGGCAGTTTTTGAATGGGTTAATGAGAGCTTAGATTAAACACATATATTTCGTCATTTCTAATTGTTTATGAATAAACTTTACATCTCAACGTTATGTAACACAATACAGTAAATGCAATATATAATTGCATTGAGGTAGGTTCATTCCTATTGAAAAGAAATGCTAGTGCACTGTAGATGGAAACATTTCACCATGTCACTTCAAAAACTACACGTATTCTTCATTTGTCAGATAGACGTTTCACCACAAAAGGAGTGAATGACTCAAATTCAGGTCTTCACTATTATTCACTAGTGAGTACAATCAGTTAGCATAGTCCATTGGTAGCACCCTTGTCAATTATGCATGCTGTCCTTAAATGCTATCATGCCCACTTTCTTTAAATATAATTTTATTGGGAGATGCAACATCTTATGTATAGCACTTATGTCATGGAAAAAAGGCCTCTTCAAAATGCCTATTTTAGATTAACATTCATGATAATACTGGTAAAAGCACATCTCCGCCTTCATACTTGCTTCACCAATTCTCTTTATTTCTATGTTTCTGATTCACTTTCCATGTTTCTCTGTGTTTTGCCAATCATTCCCTGTAAATTTAGGGCCTGAACACATGACTGGTGCAATCTCATTCTTCCACAGTAAATAAATAACAATACAAATAAAAAGAAATGTACATGTAACAAAGCTATGGTTGGTTTAGAATGGAACTCATTTACAGTAACATATTACAAGTGGTCAGACGAAAGAAGATTAAGATGAAAACATGTAACTAGTATGTTGAAGAGAGTGGTTAGAATAGAGAACAAAGCACGGTTACAGTAACAGGCACAAATTAAAATTATGGTTATTTTAAAGTGCTAGGTGTATGCAGTCTGTTTTCTTATAATGCCTATACAAAAACCGTAATTGTTTTTTAAATATTAAAAAACTGCTAGGTTTTGCAATAATATATGTACATATATATTCCCTCACTCTAAGGATGATATTACAAATGTGTTGGACAGTGCATTTAAAGAAAAACAAAAAACGTTTTGCACACAGATTTTAAAATGTGACCAGTTATGCTTTCCTTCACTTTAATATGTGGTGTGTAATACAACAACTTGGAAAGGCATTATCTGCATTCATATAAGTTTACATGGCACCCGAAGAGTGGGTTTCACCCATGTTGTACCCACAACAAATATCTACAGCTAACCAGAGCAAGAAAGGATTGGGTTAACAACATGAAATATGCAGTTGTAAAAATTCCTCCGCATTTCAAATTTAGGATTTGAGATACAAATGGTGCAACTCTCCCTGATAATCTTTATTAGAGAGAACCCTTAGCATGATATGAGCTCATATCAAATAGCTGCATGTTTAAGAAAATGTTTACGACCCTATCAACCTAAAAACGAATTTGTGTAGAATATTGATCTTGAGCCGCTATTGCTAAATAAGGTGTCTTAATATTGTGCATCTTTTTATAGAGAAAGGATGAATGCGTTAGTTTGGAGTACTGCTCTCAGGCAGTGAGGGACAGTTTTTGAATTGCTACATTCCACACCCAGTCCTTTGTATTGGGTTCTGATCTGCCTGCTATACATCCTTTATACAAACAAATGCAAAATAAAGTTTAAATACTAAAAAAAAGTTAATTAGAAGAGGACTATATATTTGGTCACAAAGGCTTGGAAGAAAGGTGTTAAAAGTAATCAAACATAAACAAAGACTTAAAATGTAGTTCTGACTCTGAGAAATGTTGTCAACATTGAGAAGAAATGTTCCTATTCCTCTCAGTGCACAGGTGGCTTATTGCAGTCAAAGTCGATGCCATGCAAAAGCTCTTTGAGAGAGTGTAGAGACATTCCATTTGACTTCCAACAAGTCAGACGCTTGGGTCATGTGTGCTACAATGCCCTCCTCCACCAGGTAACACATGGATTTGTGGTGAAATATGATTGTCTACCTTGATTGGTTCTTGGGCATCTGGGGTTTTACCAGTCACACCTTCCGTGGAGTAAATGCAATTTTGACCCAGTTTGAACTTTGAAGAAACAGCTAAAGCAGCACTTTCAAGGTGGTTCTTTTCCACTCGGTATCCAGAATCCATTGGTTTACGATACCCACTATTAACAAGATACTTTGGACTTAGGTTCCCAAGACGTTGTTTTGGGGGGCTTGCATCTATGCCATCTAGCACCTGACCTTCATCATCAGTATCTGCGTCTATATATTTCTGTACATTAGCATCATGAAAGGTGAAACCCAGTGTTATGTTTTTCTCTGGTGACTTTTGTGGTGTTCTAGCACTAGCCGTAGAGTACAGAGATGCTTCTGGACTGAGCATTGATCGGTCAGACATTACAGAACTGTCTACATTTGCTGCGTGCCTTCTGTTCTTCAGAGGATCTGTAGATGTTCCCAATGCATGGTTTGTTGGAAGTAAAGTGGTGCTGTCCTCTTCCAAAAAGTTGACCTTCAGAGACCTTAATTTTAATGGGTTATTGACTCTTAGTGAACTTTTGGGACTTTCTGGAGAAAAGGTAGAATATTGGTTTCCTTCAGTATTTTGGGATATCTCTGTAAATAGGTCCCTAGTGATATCTGTAGACCATGGCCTGTTGTGCACAGCCCTCTGTTCCCTAATTGTGTTTACATTTGCTTTGTATGGTAAAGATACAAGAGGACTGTGTGAAAACCTACCAGACTCAGTAAAATCGGCAGCACAGCTTATAAAACTGTCTATGCTTGACATACTTCTCATATCCACTATTCCTTCTATACGGGTAGCTAGTAAAGGGGCTGCTGGACCTGGAATAGTCTCCATTTCAAGTTCCTCTTTTTGTTCTGCTGGTTGAGTCGAGTCTTTTGTATTTAGGATTGGCTGTGACTGAGTTTTTGCCATTTTAATGTACATGTTTTCTAGTTGTTGGACATTCAGATGCTGAGGACTGGAAGAAGATCGATTCTTCTCCGGTGATCCTTGCTCCTTTGCGTCAAAGGACTTATTAGAACCTGTCTCAGACAGAGTTCTTTTTTTCCATTTCCATTTGCTGGGTGACAAATTATTGTCCTGCACTTTTTCTTTTTTCTCTACATTTTCATCATTTTTTTCAATAACTACATCCATAAGCTCTATGCTCCGTGCAAAAGCATCTTTCATGTTCATGGAGACTATGCTACCATTACGTTTTGCTCTTTCAAGTGCTTCTCGGCGCTTGATGGCCTTCTCTTGCCTCTTTTGTTCCTTGTAGAACTCTGAAAAGTTATTGACTATAATAGGGATTGGAAGAGCAATCACTAGTACACCAGCAATGCAACATAGTCCTCCAACAATTTTGCCTAAAAGAGTTTTCGGATAGATGTCGCCATACCCAACCGTTGTCATTGTGATTGTAGCCCACCAGAAGGAAGCTGGAATGCTCTTGAATTTGGTGTCATCCTCATCTTTCTCTGCAAAAAACACTAAGCTTGAAAAGATCATAATACCCATGGCCAAAAACAGTATGAGTAACCCAAGCTCATTGTAGCTCCTCCTTAATGTAAATCCCAACGATTGTAATCCTGTTGAATGTCGAGCAAGCTTTAGGATCCGAAGTATTCTCATTATCCGAAATATCTGGACCACTCTTCTCACATTTTGAAACTGAAGTACACTTTTGTTTGACTCAGTGAGGAAAATTGTGACGTAATATGGTAAGATTGCTAACAAGTCAATTACATTGAGAGGACCTTTGAAAAACTTCCACTTATTAGGCGACGACAAGAATCGCAAGAGGTACTCCATTGTAAACCAGGCAATGCATATAGCTTCAACATGGGCAAGTTGTGGATTGTCTGTAACCTGTCCAAATTCATCATTTCCTTGTAGTTCTGGAAGTGTATTTAGTGACAA
Source organism: Triturus cristatus (assembly GCF_964204655.1). NCBI lineage: Eukaryota > Metazoa > Chordata > Amphibia > Caudata > Salamandridae > Triturus > Triturus cristatus. The sequence goes on from NC_140590.1 coordinate 1,585,014,488, forward strand.
GGCAATTGTAGATAATACAATGAACAGGATGGAAATGATTGCCAGGATCTGTAAAGAACAAAAAAACGGTATTATTTTCAAAGAAAAGAGAACGTCAAATATATACAATCTGAAAAAATACTGAGGGCCTGAAGACCTTAATATTAATGTTTTCAAGGCAAAACAAAACATTATACAATTGGCAGCTAACATTTCTCAACTAAGCATATTTGTCTGTGTGTGTTAGAATGGTGAACATAGAAGTAATTTGAAGGGGCTTTAGATGTACTCCTGCAAATCAAAGTATGCATTAGTCAATGGCTTTGTAATGAGAACCTGTTTTGTCCTATGTGGTTTTCTAATATTCTTTCATGGTATTGTGCTTTTCCAGCTACTTTATGAGGTGTGCCGTATATTGGGAGACCTTTATGACAGATCCTATGGCTGGAACTACATTCTGTTGTTTGGATGCTTCAAAATGTTGAATCAGTATTCACATGGAACCTAAAACTACCTATTACACAAAAATGTGTACATGATGACAAGATGTAGGGCCTTATTGCCAGTTTAGTGGATGGGATATTCCATTACAAATGTGGCAGATATCCATCTACCTTATTACAAGTGCATTATAGCCCAGGACACTTGTAAAATGGTGCACATGATATATGTCATGTTTGATGGAATATCCCATTCACCAAACTCTAAATAAGGCCCTAACTAACAACTTTGCAAGATCATATTTTACACTTGTTTCTTAATGCACAACGTTTTTTTCACTTATGTGCCCTGAAGTTACCAATGCATGTTAATGAAAATCACAAGATAGATGACTTTTCCTGTTTTTTGAAAGCTAGGGATATTCAACGCTGGCAGGCTTAGGAAATAAGAATTTTGCACGATTTAACCTAATCCCTAAGATACCATTCTTCCCAACATACTGAACATGAGCAGTGGTCGACATTAGAAAACTTTCCTGAACTTACAGCAGCACTCATCATTCAGAGTCTGATGTACAAAGAGACAGATCAGAAATAGTGGTAGCAAATTGAGCACCCGCTATTTGCGACTTGTCCCTGATTTTGTGATATGACCTTGGTACTACTAGGTGTTGCCAAATCTCTAATCATAGGGGATTGCAGAACAACTTTCCTTACAAAAGTTAATTAGACAGGTTGCTACTTGTGACAGCAATTTTTCAAGCAACCCATGTTGAGGACACATAGTACAGTCAGTGGTCTTCTGGACCACTGACTGCTCGACCGAGGACATTCAATGTTATTTAACAAAGAGAAACTGTCCAACAGGGACTCAGTTACCACATCCTTCAAGGAGTCGGTAACTGTTCAGAGGTGTGTGACTACATTTGCAGGCGCAAAACATTGATACGTACCATATCGAATCCCAGTTCAAAGGGGTGGCCCCTCTTATGCTACTTGCTAAATGCGATTTGTTATAGATCGGTAAGACCAGTTTGCGATAAGTCGAACATGTTTTTCTGACTCGTAAAAAATGTTTCATACAAACCTAAAAACATTTTTTTAGATTGCAAGCACTGTGATTTTACCACTGCAAAATGTCTTTGTATAATAGCTGCTTCTTTCTTATCTCTCGGATTCTAATTTTTTGAAAACACTCAATAAGCTATGAATGAGTGAGATCTCTCCACATTTGTATCAATCCTCTAGACTACTACTCTTACTCGACTCCCACAAATTTTAGCTAGTGTGGCTTATTTTGAAAACTACAAAGGTGTTGTCCTCCCATTGGTGAGCAGAGTACACTCTCTTCACACCACATATATTTATGCCTGTTTTAACTATTCATTTCTAAATTAGCATTTTTCCAGGCATGAGTCTGACTTACATCAAGAAAGCAATTTGTACTGTACTTTTGTTGTTTCCTCATCAAATCTCCAAAATAGTTAGATAAGCTTCCACAATGCCAGCTACTTCTCACTATCAATTTACATTTAATCTCAAGAATCAAGTACTCTAAAGTTGAACTGCAGGAGTTATGTAACACCACAGAGCCACTCACTTTTTGCCTTGCTTACTTATCCATTTGTCCACTTACTTGTGACTTAGGCCTTGATTTAGAGTTTAAAGCGATACCAAAGGGGATGATGGACGGAGCGTTTGAGCAAATCAAACACTCACCCCCAGTCAACTGATCTGGGTTTAATCCATCATCATTGTTTAGCTCACTCCACCACCCCAGTTCAGACATGGCCATATGCAAATCAGTCTGACCCTGTGCCTTGTTTCCAGTCCAGGGAGACCTGGCTTGGCAGTTCGGGCTGGACTGTTCCCATGAGGCACAGGCTCAAGACTGATTTGCATATGGCTGGGTTCAAACTAGAATGGCATGGTGAGCAAAAAAATAATGGCTGTAGGCCCAGAACTCTGTACTGGGGTGAATGTATGGCATTGTTCTGCATTGTGTGCATCAACTGTTGTTTTTGCAATTGATTTAGAGTTTGCCAGACTAATACTCCATCACAAATGTGACAGATATCCCGTCCACCTTTTTACAAGTGTCATAAGATATAATGCAAAGTGGGTGGGATGTCCGATACACTTTCGTGATGGAGTAACCCAGCCACCAAACTACAATAAGGCCCTTAATACTATTTATTATTGCCACTTAAATAAAGTTGGCCATCTAAGATAAATTACAACTTAGCCACAATGATAGATGTAATCCATTCTGCAACATGTTTGCAGAATGACTAAAAATGCTCAGATCCATATAACACAATTATTTTGCATCAATGCTAAAACAAAGAAATGAATTGTGAAACTATTGCAAAACTATTGGAAAATATATGACAAATATGCTGTACTTATCAAAGAAATCCTGGTCTATGCATAACCTATGTTAAAAAAATGGAGTGCTCTGATTTAGCAACATATTTTCTGCAATTCTTATCATGTACACAAACAAACACAATTTTGCAAAATGTGTTTGAACCCCTGTGGTGAAAACTTCCCATAGTATCCGCTACACACTGCTTTGTATAAACAATCTAGTAAACGTTCATCATTTTGATTGAATTAATGAATGTACTCAGTTAATGTGTTATCTAATGCTAATAATAAACAGGTATTTTTTCACTGTTGTTACTTCCACCCTGCACTTAAAAATTTAGCAATCAATTTTTAATATATTTCATTGTTTCAATGCAGAATAATGACCAATCCCCTCAAGATGAACCCCAACATGACTGAACTTCTGCTCCTCTCCCCCCAAAAAACCATCTACTTATCCAAGAATGGGTCAATGAGTAAACTGTTTCAAACACGGTAAAATCACTGGGTATCACCTTGGATCAAAACTTGACTACGAATGAACACATCAACGAATTCATCAAAATGGGTGCTCTACACTCTAAAAAATCTCAAGAAAATCAAATCCTTTATCCCATCTGAAGATCTAAAGAATGTAGTGCAATCACTTTTCCTCTCAAAATTTTGATTTTGGCAATGCCATAGTCAACTCTTAATGTAGCTGCTAAACTCCTAACACACCAAAACATTTGACCACATCTCACTTGCTCTCAAGAAACACTCTTTCTCAGACAATGCTCCATGGATCTGGAACTCACTTCCTAAAGACCTTCGCTGTAATCCCTCCTATACTTGTTTCAAACAGAAACTCAAATCACTACTGATGGGCAAATACTTGAACTCGCTCCCCTGAACCTACTATACCAACATTATCATTCAATATGGTCAGTTGACCCAATTCAGTGTTTTAATACAGTCACCAATACCCAAGAATATTGTGCTACGTGTTTACTTTTTGGTTTACTTAAATAATGTTGCACAGTTCTTTACTCTACTATACTAGTACTAACTTTACTAGTAGTAAGGTTACTAGTAGTATCTTACCTTTGTAAATGCCAAAAAGTAGTAAAGTTAAACTCTTGTACTAATTTAGACTTTGGGTCTAACTTTACCTTTGTGAATCGGGCCCCAAGTTTTTATCTCTTCTCTACAACTTCATAGTTAGTTTGTAACTGTAGGGAAAAGAGAAACTGCGGCCACCCATTCTCTCCTTAAATCTGTGAATAGCCAGCAGAAGTACAGAGGAAGAGCGCAGCCCCAGAACAAGAGCGTACCTATTTAATCTTTTTGTTAAGAATTGAGGTCCCTCACCTGAGATTGCTTTAACCCCTTCAGTGCCCCGCCCTTTCCCCGCCCTGTGCCGGGCGTTACATTAGCGGGCGGGGTTCATGACGAGATAGTCTCGTCATGGGCACAGCGCAACCGTGCTCCATGACGAGACTATCTCGTCATGGGCATAGAAGAGGTTAAAAGTGGGACAACAAACTGTGAATTTAATTATTTGTTCCAAGGGCAACCAAAGGAGCTTTCTTAGCAGGGGAATAGTTTGTTAATTCCTCAATGGTTTAGAAATAAGCCTAGCTGCTTGATTACAAACAGATTGTAAACTGTAAATCAACTTTTTTGGAAAACCAATGTATAAAGAATTAGCATAATCTAGTTTAGATGTAACTAGTGATAGAAGTTCAATTTTTAAGGTGTCTTGGGAGCGAAACATTGCAATTCTTATGAACTTTCTTCTATGTATGTAAGCCAACAAGATGCGACTATTGCACCAATATGAGGTTTAAGAGTCAGATTGCAGTCAATAATGGCTCCAAGGCTATTTGCTTGATACTTGGGAGTGGGAGCCAGTTCCTGCTTAAAAGGTGAGTATATCTGATGCCAGAGACAGTGCCCATTGTTTACACTCTTTCTTTCTTATCTGTATTGAGGTTTGAAAGTTTTCCTGAGAGGCAGGAGAGTTATCCACCTGGAAAAAGATCTGATTTCATCACCACACTTATATAAAATACAATCTTGGTTGATGAGAGGCCTGACATAAAGGTTAAAAAGATGAGGAAAGAGGCAGGAACCATGAGGCATCACACACCTAACCTGAACTGTGGTGGCTTTTGTCCACACATGCAAGGACATTTCTCATTGCAAGCCCTAAAAGGAACCATGAATCACTGCTCCATGAGCTATACTTTGAGTCACAGGAACATTGGGGTGGACCCTACCTTACTGCCCTGTCTCAAATAATGTACTATGTGAGTGAGTGAAGCACGCAAACGTTTAATGAGTGATATACTCATAAAATAATAGGAGTTAGAGTTCATTTTATAGCACAAAAGTGTTGAAGAAATTGAAAGGGAAAGTGTTAGAAAGTGGATTATTAGTAGTGATAAGTAGTGACTTATCACTAGTAATAAGGCCACAAACACAATAAGAGGGTCAGTCAAGGTCTCAATAAATTATTCCCTTGCTCAGCGCTTGGTAGCGGGCAACCAGCAGGCCGGCGTGACTTAGGATACAACTGTGTAAAGCATTTAAACATAATACAATAAATAAGTAAGACATAACACACAATAAAAATCTAACTCCAATTTATAAAAACAGGTTGTATTTTGATGAACAAATAGAAATCAAAGTGGCAAAAATCCAATGTAGGCAACTAGAGATATGAAATAATAAACACTTTCTAGTGCTTAAAAACCTATAATGTCAAATTGAGACATCTGGTTGTGCTTGACCGGGACAAAGTCAAAGTTTGAGGCTGACTGCAATGGAGCCCTGGTTGGATACCCTAAGGGGGGACCCTGGTCAAAATGTTATCTTTGCAATTAGTGGTTTTTCTGGAGCTTTTTCTCTGGACGTCGTGTGAGGCTCCAATTCAGGCTGGATTCGCCTCAACATAGTAAGCTTGATTTGCTGCGAGGCCCCGGTCAAGTCTAAAGCTCCGTAGCTTTCACCGAAATGAACCTGAAATCCAGGCCGGGTTGTGGTTGAAGGTAGCGGGCTTGACTCTTGACGTTGAGTCGGTCAATATATGGAGCTTTTACCAAAAAGTTCACCAACCTTCTCCACACTTCTGGATCTTCTTCCAGAAGGTCTCCTTGAGGGATCAAAGGGCCCATACCACCAATACAGAGGTCTAGGATCTCTGAGATGGTCCTTGGGATTTTGGGACACCAATTCCCACAATGCACCTGGCCAAATCCTTAAAAGTCCACTGGGAGCACTCCAGGATGAGGACGTCTTGGTGGAGATGATGTAGATGGGCTTTGTAAACCTGTAGCATGCAAAGATTCCAATCCTTAATCCTTCTTGAAGCAAGGCAAAATCCCTAGGGCAGTAGTTCCCAGTGTGCAGCAGGTAAAAACCTTCAGAGCACAATCCTTTGGGGTGAAAGCCAGGGTTCCAGCAGGGCAGTCCTTCTTCTCCTTGTAGTTTCAGGCAGCAAATCTGGGTTGTAATGCATTTATTCACAGTTTCTGGCCGTCAAGCAGGGGGCACCCCTGACTAATGGGATGGCCACGTCCTCCAAAGTGTAGCATATTCTTGTCCCAGAAAGCAAAATTCTTCCAAAATCCAACATAGGGAATTTCTCTCCTTGAAAGTTAGATCTGGCTAAGCCAACCCACTGGTGCGACTAAGATTCACTAACACTCCCCTTTCACACCCTTCATTAATCTAATTACAGGGGCTCCTGTGTAGCTGGGGTTGCAGGATGTGGGGGTGTGCCTGTGCCGTCCCAATGTGTCATTCTCCCCTCAGAGCACAATTCACACCCACTGAATTCAAACGTCATTAAGACGGCTTGGCTCAGCCTTTCAGCTGTTAGCCAATTAGGAGAGAGCAGCTGGAAGGCTGGACTTTGGCTTACAGAAAAGAAAGTTTAATAACTTATTTTCTGGGATAGTTCTTACAAATCTAACATTGTCAAGTTGTTGAATTTATCTTAATTAACATCTTGATACCTTGAATGATATTTTTTACGTGTATACTTAAATAAAATATACCATTGTTAGCCTGCAATGGAGAAAAACAAAATTGGCAGTTTTTCCCTCACCAGGGTTTATAAAACATTGTTTATAATATCCCTGCTTACAGCTACACGACAAACTTCCCCTAGGGCACCTAGGGGAGACCTTAGGGGTGAATTATATGTAGAAATAAGGTAGATTACTACTTTGAAATTACCCTTAATTCCAAAGTTGAATTTGCATATAATTACAATTTAAAAGAATCCTGCAAGGCAGGACTTGCTTTTAAAATGACAGCAGGCAACTCAGTAGTTCACACTCTAGTGCTGGGAATCTACTGGGCCTCTAAACCTTCCTTCCCTATTATATACTAGGGACTTATAGGTAGTTTGAATCCCCCTTGCCTTATTATATACTAGGGACTTACAGGGGTCTGTCATTGTCAATTATAATTATACCTAACCATGTACTTTTAATCAAAGCACAGGCCCTTTGCCTGTTTAGCAGAGCCCAGGGCACAATCAGAGTCAGTAAACCAGCACCCCATAGTCAAAATGGGGACAAAAAGTGAGGGGACACTGCAAATAGGTCCAGATTTCTCACAAAAGTTTTACACATTTTACTGAAATATTCAGGTACTTCATGCTGTGCTGAGCAAGCCCTACCCTCCCCAGGAGGTGTTTTTCGAGAAACAAAACTTTGAAGAAAGTGGAACCAAACAAAATATTTTGCAGCACAATTTCCTTAAGAAGTTTCCCAACAGCCTATAAGTTGTGAAGTATACCTATCCTGCCTTATTGGTTGTCATCTTCTTCGCTTGTACCTTCAGATTCCTCTAATATTCATATCTTCAGTTTCACAGAGTAACATTTATATAAAATCACACAAAATATAAATTAAAGGGCAGAATGAAAAATACAATATTGAATACATCTCCCAACCAACAAACTTTAGACATCAGAGATAACATTCAAATTGGGTTCAAAGTTGCTTAAGGTTATTCTGATTTTGTAGGCCAAATCCTCACACTACCTCTATATTCAATGAGGATGTTGCAAAAAGCTATCATTTGAGAATCTGATATGGCTTGTGGCGCACAGGAAAATACCAACTGTTAACCTTAAGTAGCATTAATTGCACGGCTAATATCAGCTTTGGCCATAATCTGGAAAGGTACGCAATTTGTCGGCAAAGGCCAACTTGTCAGTTCTCTCAAAATAAAAGAATTCTGCCATTATGTAACAGCTTATCATGTGTAGGACAGAAATACATTTTCAGCAAATAGCTGTCTGCTTTACTTTCCAATTTTTTAAGCTATCCCGTAGTTATCTTCAATGCCTATTTTTCATTTTTGGAGAAAACAATTAATACATTCTGAAAATCTACTCTTTTTGACCCAATTACTAACTTCTAATTTGCCACCGATACAATAACATGTAAGGTTCTCAACATATGGTACTATTTAACGTACCAAAGCCAGCTTTTGGCAAATGCACTAATTGTGTCCCCGAACAAAAGCTTGTATTGTCAGAAACCTTTGCCCTGAAATGCCAGCTTTTAAGTTTGAAGCACACTCATTTAGTACTCAAATACATGTCAGGCATTTTCAATGAGTGTTTTATTTTACTACTTGCTTCACATTTCACAATCTCATCATCAACCCTACATGCTTGGGTTCATCCCCATTCTGATGTTCAGCCTCATATGACCTGACAGTTTCACTGTTTGTGAAGGATTGCAACCAGAGGCTAGGGAGGACTGCCAGGCACGAATACCATCATTTCTCACTACTGAACTGGTTATACCCACCATCATGCTAGGGACTGCACAGATCATTTAAGATCTCTCCACAATCATGCTGTGAATGTCCTCTGCCGTGCGGGGACTGCTAAAGATCCCGACCAAGATGCCCAGGATGACTCACAATATCTGTATGATGACCACTATAATTCTAGAGATGCTCATAAAGACGTCAGGGATGGCCAGTTTCATATATGGGATGCCTAGAATGGCCAACCTATGCCAGGGTTTGCACTTATTATACCAGAGATACTGAGAATCATTGCAAAGCAGGCCATAACATGATGCGGATAACTATCCAAGGATTGAGACCATCATGCCAAGAAATGCAATAATAGTACATAAGTTGCCAGAAATTATAACAACATGATAGAAGAGATTACAATACCATTAGGGTGGGAATGATCAACTAACGTTAATGATGGCCATCCTAATACAATGGAAGTTCACCATAAAACACCAAAGAACAAAAATGCTCATGAAAGATTCCAGTATTCTGAAGCACACACACACATGCGCATGCATGCTTGCATGCATGCACACACACACACGCAAACACACAAACGTAGACATTCAGTCAGATTGCATTCTAAATTCAATCTTGCATGGCTCGTTGACAGGTGGCACCTGATCTTACTCTCTGGCTGCTGCATGTCTGCTTCCCCAGCCCCTGGTATGTGGATGGGAGTAAAGGGACTGGGACCCATACCACTAGGACTGCATGGACAGTCAAAACAAACTCTGATCCTTCATGAAGGCACAGTGCCACCAAAGTATTCATGGGAGCTGGAAGGGGCTGAGGGACAAGGGGAAAGCTCGGGGAAGACATCGAGCTGGGTCAGGCAGATTCATCTTCCTATCTGTCCATTCCAGGTCCTTGCTCTACTACTCATTAGATGATTGAAGCATGACAAACATACAATGATGGGTTATAGGAACATCTGATTAAGGGAAGTGAGAATAAGTGGAGAACATTACATAAGATGAAGGTGTGGACACAGAGCACTGACAGTTCAGGAAAATGCAATGCCTGTTGCCTTTCATAAGGAGGAGGTGATAGGCTCAGAGAACACGCGATCAGACACACATTCAATTTACATGTAGAGGCAGTAGCCAAGCAAATTGCTTGAGCACCGCTCAGGTAGACTCTGCAAAGTAATGAATGGAATGCTCAAATTCATTTTAACAATTGGTACTACATTTGGCTGCATTCCAGCTATGCACTTTAGCTCAATTGTCCCAGTGCAAAAAGGGGTAATCTATATGCAAACAGTTGAGGCACCACCCATAAAGAGATGATCCAGTATGAATGGGAACACCCACAGACCAGTCTACAGCTCAGGCCATCAGCCTGGTTTCTGACAACATCGACTATTAATATAGTTTGACTCCATCCCTATATACTACTTGTCCGACTGCTGGTTGTCACTAAACAAAACATATGTGGCGTTACTGTCACTATCCTTTGGGCAGATATAAGCATGATATTTAATTAGATGGCTACTGTGATGAATAAAGTGTCTTCTTGAGGCTTCAGGACCTGCAAAAAGGATGGTCATAAACCTGCTGACACCTTTCTAACTTTGCTCCTGGATGCAAATACTTTGTATACTAATCATTGCCTGGATTGTTTCAAGAAATACATGAAGGTTCTGAAGTATTTTCTTTCCATTGAAAAATACATTAAGTGAGGAAAAAAATAAATCATTTAAAAATTCAGTAGGAGCATGTGGAGTTTCAGATAGCTTCAAATGTGCAAAATCTCATTCTCGTTGACATAAAGTGGCCATAAATATTGGCATCCTGCAAGGGCCCAGCAGCACTGCAGCATAATTTTCCTCTCCGAGAAATACTGCAGTGACAGTACAGATATTCTTAGAAGCAAACAGGAGACAGGATTAGATTTGTGCCAACCTTGCACAGGAAGTGAGAGATGTACATAATCACAGCAACACGTCTTCATCAGAAATGACTTATGTCAACTGGGGCACAAGATTGTGTTGCTTTTACGGAAAATAGTATTGCAAACCATTTCACCAACTTCCAAAACAAACTCGGAAAATTGATATGGAAATATCTTTAGAAATGTTTAGTATTACCAAGCCTTTGTAGACAGAGAAATACCATTTCTTGCTATGCCATGCACAGTTGAACTTAGGCATTGTATGCTGCGTGCAGTTCACTATTTACAAAGGGTAGTAAACCTGGGATTGCATCATAATGCTACACCATCCCACAAAAGGCATAATGGGGAGAAATATTATTGTTTCTCCTTGTTATATGGTCTTTCTATGTGTGCTGCATTGTGCAGCACACGTGGAAAGAAGAAAATGCCTCTAAGGATTGTTTTTGTGCAGGAAGCTGCCCCTTCCTGGCATTTCAATTGTTTATTGCATTTTCTCCAAACATTAACAAGAATGGCACAATAAAGATACACCAGCCAACTGCCATGCAGTGCGAGAATATCAACAAAGTAAAATACATTCCCCAAATCCATCCGTAAACCAGATCCCCATTAAAACAATCATTGAGTTATAATACAAACAGGGGGGGAAGAAGAACAGAACACAACCATCCAAAGAGGTAAAGCAAAAAGGAAAAGGCAGCGGGCACCGGTAATGAAGGGGGAAGATGGCATGATAGAACACCCAAACAAAAGGAGAAAATGTAAAGGCCTCCTATTCCAAACCTCCTATAATGCAGGTCAATATTATATTGGGTTATAGTCTGGGGAGCCTCAAGGGAAGGGGGATTGAGAACGGAGCATAGGAATCTGCATGAAATACCAAACAGAATGAGATATCCTATAGGCACTTGAGGTGTATGGGTGCGTACAGCACAACAATCTTTAAGGAAAGGGCCCCATATCTTTGGAAATATCTCAGGTTTGACGAACACGAAAATGTTGAAGAACTAGAGAAAGTGATTAGAATAGGGTCCTAAAATGTGGCCAATTTTGAGTCTGGAATTAGAATCCAGCATTTCTATATCCACAGCGGGCAACTAAACCAGAATGAAATTCTCAGTACATCCAAATAACTTCAATAAGAAAACACTTGCAAAGCCGATAGGTCTCGATTTTGTGTGATAAAGCCAATGCTGCGGTGGTGTTGTTAGTAAAGGTTTTGGTGATAATAGCTCCCACTTGAGGCCTGAAAAACATTTAAAAAACCATATTGTAATAAATATTATTGCTAAAAAAAAATGCTTTCTACATAAAATTCATGTATGAGAAAAAGAAATGAATGTGTGACAACTGAGGATCTTCTACATATGTAAAATTGTCCCTCATGCAAGACTATGCAGACAGTGCATTGGAGGTGGAATGATACACCAAGCAGCCGAGAGCATGAAGGGAGAGATTGATACTCCACTGGTGGATCCAAAGCCAACTCTATGGACCTGATTACATGTGGGTCCTTATTTTCCGATCCCTGCATAAACCCCTGTTTGCGCAGGGATCTGAATTACGAGTTGAGTGTTATTTACCGCATCCGATAATTATAGTATCAGTTAAATACCTAAACCTTTGTTAAATTTTGGCGTGTCAAACCTGTCGAAATTTAACAGTGGAAAAGCATATGGTATTCTCTGTCTTATGCAGATTTTGGTGCACTAAATGCCAAAATACACTTGGTATTACCCCAAGAAACTTGTAATAAATGGTATGTGTCGCACCTGAAACACAACGTACCCTATGGTATTGTTATTTAGCAGGTGCGATTAATTGCACCTATCCTCATAATCATGTCCTACGTACATTGTGAAGAATTGGGAACAACATGTCTTGAAAACAACTGCACTCTTATGCTAGATTGAAAAAGGCCAGAGACGTTCTATGAATGACCTACTGCAAATTGCATCCTCTGTCCAAGCCTCTTTAGTATTATAATTTGCTTTTTATAATTTCTACTTTGCGGAATCATTGCTGTATGTATAAAACCAATTGTTTTCCATCTCATTCCCTCATTGGAGCTCATAACTGCCTTGATTACTGCAACATCAGTCATCAGAGGCATTTCAGTGGGCGCCTACAGCACCCAAGTAAAACAAAAAAGGCTGCCTATGTTCAGTCATGGTTGAGAATGTTTGCTTCTGTCATCTTTCATATATAAATGCTAATTTCTTCTCCTTCAATTCTTGTGCAAGCAAAGTAAACAATTGCTCAATGAGAATCTTGCATCAAGAACTAATTGTGATGGCACCTCTCTATCCGCTGGCACCATAGATGCATCGTTGACTGAATAGTAGAGGCCGGTTTTATTATTCATTGAAACTGGGACATAATTCACTCAGCAGAACACATTGCTCCTGATTGGTTCTAAAGGGGTTAGTTAAACTTTAATTGGAGGAAGTAAGATACATTTTCCCTTCATAATTAAGAATGATAATTGAGATGTCCCTACATGGAATTGAATTTGTTAGTCCCCAGTACCACTGTTGTAACGTTGTTCCCTTGCATCACCAGCATGTTTTTGTGAATTTTAAGGGGCAGGTTTACTAAAAAGTTATGCATCACAGCACGACAACTTGCTGTACTGTGTTGGGTGACAAAGAGAGCAAAATGTGCCATATCAACTAAGATGTGTTGCGTTTCTCGCTCTCTCCCTCCACTAGCACACTGTGTGTTGCCTAGTTCCAACACAGCGATAACAAAGGGGATGATGGACGGAGCGTTTGAGCAAATCAAGCACTCACCCCCAGTCAACTGATCTGGGTTTAATCCATCATCATTCTTTAGCTCACTCCACCACCCCAGTTCAGACATGGCCATATGCAAATCAGTCTGACCCTGTGCCTCATGGGAAGAGTCCAACCCGAACTGTCAATCCATGTCTTCCCTGGACCGGAAACAAGCATCCTGGGACTGGTTTCGGGTTCATAACCCTCATCCACCAGGTTATCTTGAATCCAGTAGCAAAGTGAGTAAGGGACCCATGTCTGGGCATACCCTGCCAACTTAGGGCGAACAAAGCGATACCCAGGATGCTTGTTTCCGGTCCAGGGAGGACCTGGCTTGGCAGTTCAGTCTGGACTGCTTCCATGGGGCACAGGGTCAAGACTGATTTTCATATGGCTGGGTCCAAACTGGGGTGGCTTAGTGGGCAAAAGAACGATGGATTTAACCCAGATCTTTTGACTGGGGGAGAATGTTTGCATTGTCAGCATAACGTCCATCATTTGTTTGCTGTAACACTAGTTCCAACACAGGGCCCCTTGCGCGACGGTGCAAGGATGCCTGCATTGCAGGCAGAATTGTTTTTGTGCAGGATGGGGAAACCTGCACAAAAACAATCACTAGAGGCATTTTCCTCATTCCACGTGCTCTACGGGAGGAAAAATATTGGAAGGTGCACCATTTTGACACAATCCCAGGTTCACTGACCTTAGTAAATCTTGTATTGCATCAAAATCCATAGGTGGATGCATGGGAACGCCCGTGCTCCTCCCACAAAACACTTTCTCAACACGAGTAATGCAAGAAAGTGATTTGTGCTGCCTTGAATTGCTCTGTATTTACTAAACCTCGCAGAGCCACGCCAGGTGGCTTTGCATGGCTTAGTAAATCTCACTGAATGGCTTACATTGCCTGGCGTGACGCAAGGGAAACGCAAAGCTCTTTTTTTTAGTTTAGTTTTTATTAGTTTCATTAAATAGTCCTTAGTGCAATAGTAACAGGCATATAATACAGATCATACATGATTTGTACTACATATACAGTAATTTGCTAAAAAAAGGTAGATAGATATTTATAATAAATAGATAAAAATAAAGGTTAAAAAGGAGAAATACCCAGATAACTGTAATTTACAGATTAAAAGTGATACCAATCTTTCTCATATGACATGCCTCCACAAGCATTCAAGCATATTCCAACTACTGAATATTTCATACATATCTTAGGTCTACTACAATTAGTGCAGTAAAACTATAACGTCATTTCCCTCACCCACATTTACTCATAATCAAGAAAAGCAGTCATAAATAAAGTGTCAAAATATTCCACAAGCACAAGTATATCACAGTAGTGCCCATTATCACACAATTTATCAGTATTAAACTAGATTTCCCTTCCCTTACCCACAAGGACTCAGGGATCTATTCCATGAATCTGTGTCTGCTTCTGGGGCCAACAAATTATCCACCTGGTGTTCCCACGCTTTAACCCTTTCAATCTTCCCTCATCCTCTTTTTATCTCATGAAACAACACAGCACTCTCTAAACTTGCTCATTTAACCATTGCTTTACGCCATCTAGTAGTTTGATGACCTTGCGCTGATACCCAGGGCATAGTCACTTCTCGTTTTGCCAAAGCAAACCTAAGTCAGTAAATCTAGATGTAGTTTTCTGATTTTTAGGATGAGGGTATTCCGCTAGGAGGCAGACCAAGGGTGTACAAGAGATATTCCGCAAGGTTATTCCATTAATATATTCTATTACTTCCTCCCAGAACCCCGCTAATAAAGGGCAGGACCAAACCATGTGGAACATTTCTGCCCCCAACTCCCCACATCTAGGGCATTTTTCAGCAACAGTCACATAGAACATGTTAATCCTGCCAAGAAAGCCCTGAGTAAATCTGTCTCTACTTTCATCTTGAGTTAAATATTTCTTCCTTCAAGGCTATAGATATACTTTCCATAGATGTATCACAAAAAGTCAGGAATTCCCTGAAATATACTTAATTTTGCCACAGTTATAAACATATCTCTGGCTTAACCTGTGGATAAGGGGATAAGGTGTTCTTGGAAATTGGAATGGGGATAGGTTTGTCCTTGCATTGCTGGTACAATGGTTATATTTGTTTCATTTTGTTTTGTCCATTTATGCCACACACAAAAAAAAACAAAAAAAAAAAACAAAAGTGCCATTTATACGGAGCAATAAGAATTCTTTCAAGCGTGTCATGCATTTTATTATAATTTGTGAGGGGGACAATAGTTAACCACTTCCTAACCAAGAACTCAAGAAGTTCAGGCAGGTACCAAGAAGTACAGGGAGGTACAAGATGGCTTATTGCACACAACTACAATGTTACAAAGACACAAATCTTTACAAAACCAAATTACAAGCATTAGAAAAGCCTTTAGGTCTCGCCCCTGAGACCTATTGTCTTTGCCAATAATATTTAGCCACACTGCACAGCACCGCAGCTTCTTTGCAGCATGGCAATATATATATATATATATATATTATTTTTTTTTGTTAAAAAGCACTGTGATGCTGCTGCCACTTCATTTTGTAGGTCTGCACCAAAACGTCTATGTGCGCCTACAAAATAAGGTGGGCAGTTTTATTTACAAATAAAAGTTTAGAAACAGAGCTATGATACATCCACCCGCCCATTTTGTAGGTATGTGCCAGGAGCCATTAACACCTACAAAATGAGGCAAAGTTTTTTGTTATTTGCCAGTCTAGGATGGATTGGTAAATAAAAAGTAGCGACAAAAGCTTTATTTTTCCTTTTTTTTGCAAAAAAGATTTTTTTAACAGATAACAATTCTGTACTGTTTGCAGTTTGGCTAGGACCGAACTCGGGGCTCCAATGTATAAGGCGTTGCAGTAGTCCAGGCGTGAAAGAATAAGCGCCTGGACCATGAGCTTTCTTGCCTTAAAAGGGAGCAGGGGGAGCACTTTACAAAACATCCTTATGATACCAAAGCAAGAGGCCACCACCTTTCTGGCCTGGACTTTAAAGCTGAGGTCAGATTCCAGCTAGAAGCCCAGGCTTTTTATCTCTCACTTGGGAACAGGTGCCGCGCCCATCGAGGCTGGCTAGATAATGTCTGCCTTAAGAAGGGAGGGGTTGCCAAGGAGCATAAGCTCTGTTTTATCGCCATTCAATTTCAGGTAAGAGTGTTTTATCCACTTGGCTACTTCTTCAAGGCAGGTACAGAGGCAGGTGGAGGCCCTGTCTGAGTGATTAAATGCGACAACCAGTTGGGTGTTAATAGTATTAACAGTCCCAGGTTGACACTACTTATTGGGGGTGGACAAAAATGTAATTTCAAAAACATAATATTTTCAAAGTAAAATGTAGCAAAGGAGATAATCTTCACAACCTCATAAAATTGCAAATTGTGTTACCTTCACCAAACATGGCATATCGATTACATTTCGAACAAAAATATTTTTTTAGGAAAATTGTGTTCTACAAAAAACACATTTTGCAATACTCTCCAGCTGCTTTTTATTTTAAACTTGCCAAAGTTGGAAAAGCCACCCTTGTGAATTTTGCACACCTCTGACATATATTTCAATGTGAGACGATTTTTATCTGCTTCCCCAAAGGGGAATGGGGGCAGCCATCGACTCAGCACATGGTAGATTTAGGTGATATTATATCTTCATATAATCACGGATAAACATTTGAGATTCTTCTTCAGGCCTCTGCTTGCTCCCTTCAACATGTTTTAAAGCTTCCAGATAATTTGTCAACAAGTAGAAACACATTTTTCCTCCCCTCTTCTACATCCCATAATCCATTTCGAGTTACTCGCGATGTTAATTGAGGCACACTTGCCCATAAAGAAATATCAAACTGAAACTGAATAAATAATTTCAGACCACAGTAAATTGCAAAATAATCTAATTAGGGAAGAAATACCTGTAGTGGTAAATTGATATTTTGCTGAGAATGCCATTCTTTCATGCAGGAATCTAGTGGCAAAACAACCAAGAATAACGCTATATTTGGAAGTCTTGTAAGCGGTAATGTGAAGATACCACCAGATGAAGACATCATTTCATGCCATTAACATACTTCCCAGCAGTTTAACAAATACTCCTAGGGTACACATTTAGCAGTAGAGGTAAAAATTGCATGATCCACTAGTGATTAATCAAATGAAAGGATAGGAGAAGGGGTACTTAATCAGTAATCAGTATGACATTTTATTACAATTACTTGAGTGCCATGTTCACCACTCCAACAATTGCAGGAACGTCTGGTAGCCACATCTGGTTCTCCGTTTGAACAGATGTAAGACTAGCTGAAATATAATCCTTTAAAGTTACCCCATTCTTTGGGTTATAGGTCTGTCTGTTTTGGAAATAAGCACTTGGGATATAACATTTTCCAATATTTTGTCTAATGACAGTCATAATTATATGGGTGGTGGTAACCTGGGATACTTTTTGTGATTTTCATGACACCCTTTGTTTAGTTAGGCCTGTAATGCTAACACACCTCACAATGTGTGCTAGTTTTCTTTGTCAAACAGACTCCCGTTCACATCATGATAATATGGTATAGCTTTAGAAAAGTATGCATCAGAAAATAAATATAAGCTGGCGTGAAAATAAGTGCACTACCATCAACACTGAGGCGTATACAACATTGTGATTTCCTATTACAAATGGAGTCATTTTGCAGCAGTTATGCGCATTACGCAAAATGCACATAGCTGCAATCACACGTGAAAATGTCATGCAAGGACATTTAGAACGTAAAAAAGTCATGCCGTATGGTTGAAGTTTTACAGTTCGCGCACCACATTATCTGTTCAAACCAGTCTCTTTTCAACAAAAATGTAGTGAAATTAATGTAACATCAGGTACATAAAGTTAGCAAGATTTGCCCTGGCAAAATAAAGTTTCCTTAAATCCACCGAATGCTAATGGTCTGAAGAGAGGGCTGTTGGCTCTTCTTCCACTTTGGAGCTATGCACAACGGAGGTGTGCGCCCACTTTTTGCACCCTCAGAGCACTTTGGTATTACAGGAGGGGGTGCAGATGCTTGTGCAGCTCCTTCTGTAATACAGATAGAGCTAGCACATCTGTAGATTCAGCAGGATCTCAAGAGGGCATTCCTTCATATGGTTGACACTGGTGCAGAGGCAAAGGAGGTGGCATTGACTGCGCCACATAAAGGTGGAGCACAGTCATGGCACCCTCATCCCCCTCTCACGAGGGTGCCCCTTGGAATGCAGTAAGGGGATCCTTTTGACACCACAGACATCCCCCTGCAGATGGGTGCAGTCACTAACTGCACCAGCCTGAGGTGGGCATCTCTGCCTCGCCCCATGAATAGCAGGCCGGGTTGCCACATGAACAGTGAACAACAGACAGATGCTTCAAACAACTGGTCTGCCTTTCATTAAAGCGGTGCCCCCCAGGACAGGTGCATATTTGAGGCTGCTCTGCAAACAATTAATTTATTTTTATAGGAGCACTGATCTGGTATGCACCCGGTCGCATAATGTTAAATGTGCGTCATGGCGCATGCGAGGGCAGCACCACCTATCGTTGATATGTGCCCAGGTGTTTCCATTACGTCTTCAGTGCCAGGGCAGAGAGGCCATTACAGCTAAATAAGTGAGGTTGCTAAGACAAAAATCATTTCAATGTGAGAAGGTGCTTTCATTTTGGCATGAGTCACTGAAAGATTACATTTCACGTACCTATTGTTCTCCACCCTCCCTCTATCAGTCCTCTCTGATTTTGTGAAGAATAGCTAATGAAATGTTCTTTGTGCTTGTTTACTAATCTTTCAAGCAATGCAGGACAGCAAGCAAAGTTGCTGTGCTGCATTGCGTGAAAGAGCAGAAATGCTCCATATTTACAAAGAGAAGGAGCGTTTCTGCTCCCTCATAGCCCTGGCGCACTGTGTGCTGCCTAGCGCCAACACAGGCCCCCTTGCAGCATAGTCAAGGGTGCCTGCTTTACAGGCAGGAGACGTTTTGTGCAGGAAAGAACACCTTCCTGCACAAAAACAATCCTTAGTGGCATTTTGCCTTTTTTTATGTGTGTTGCTGAATACAGGAAATAACGAGGCAAAATAAAGATATTTCTCCCCGTTACGCCTCACTGGGGAAGGAATAGCATTTTGACACATCCACAGGTTTATTAGCTTTAGTAAATCTGGGACTGCACCAAAATCCATTGGTGAATGCGTGGGAATATGCATGCTCCACGCCTCCCAGCTTGAAATGTCATGTAATGCCGCAGAAGCAGCTGCGTGGAGTTACATTGCTCACATCAGCAGCGCACATTAGCATGTGACGGTGGCTCTGTAAATATTTCTGAAGACAGTGCATTGTCTTTACGTCACCTTGTGCGATGCAAGGACAACACAAAGGCTTGATAAATTTGACGTTTCGTGTTTATGAACCTGGCTTGGGCATTGCATCCTATAGCGTTACAACTATAGTGCTTTTTGGTTGTGTCCCCTTAAACCACCATACCATGGTTGTATGTCGGAACCACTCAGGCATTAATCACACCTGCCTTAATAATATGGTCTGAACAACGACTGCGTCTTCACAACGTATTCCATTACCACGCAAGTCGTTACAGCGACTTGCCTTAGGGAAGGTGCTGGAGTTGGAACAGTATCATTTACTATTCCAACTCCAGTCTGTGCAATAGCAGGGAAAGTGTTGGACTTAAAGTCCAACATCAATCCAACAACGCTTTCCTTAAGGCAAGTCATTTGCGGTAAAGGAATGTGTTATAAAAACGCGTCCGTGGTTCCGACGGCGCTGTTGAGGCACAGCGTGGTTCGAGCTGCCGTGTAAAGTCTGCTTCTCCTTTACCACCAGTCCCAATCGCGCTGGCGAGTAATTCACGAGATCAGTCTATACTGCTAAAGGGCGGGGCAAGGATACTTTTCAGGAGTCTGTAATCTACTCCTGGAAGACTCCACTTCAATTTGCTTGCACCTTGTCCAACATGTCAAACAGATTGCACATGGATTTCTAAAAAATAATTGAACTTTGTATATTTGAAAGGCCCTTTTACATGTGAATCTATGACATTTCCCTCCAAGAAATATGTGCAAGTAAACATTGGCAGCATGTAAGGGAGTCAGAGTCGACTTGTCACCATGGTTATTCCACAGCTTGCTTTGTCACTGTTCGCTGCTCTTCATAGTTGAGCTCAATCCGCAGTATTCCAAAATAGAACAAAATCACTATATGCAATTAGAGAAAAAAATCTATTAGCATGATTGCTCAAGCAGTTCCCCTCATTAATATTCATGGAAGGCATTCCATTCACTTCCTTCCGAGGAGGAGGCCTGAATGAAACATTTGCATTTCATACAGCATGGTAGGAATTAATCAGGCTGAACGCTTACTGTATGGAATCATCCCGGGGGTGGCGATGCTGTAATTTATCTGCTGTGAGGAAAAGTAATACTCATTTGTAGGAGCCCATTGCAATGTTCTCTCCCGGTGATTAATTGCAGGTGTGGCATGAGATGACTTCATTTGGAATCGCCTGCTCTCAATAAATATTAGGGCCGATAATATTAGCACTAAAGTTGCAATTGCTGTGTGACACCTCATTTAGGGCCAATCAGCATGCACTCCTGGACCTGGGTGACAGAATCAGACGGCGCTTCGAGTACGCGGGGGCGGGAGAAGGTGGGCAAGTGGGCGGATCCTTGTGTGCGTTTTCAAGAGATCATTGGATATTCATCTGAGATGATGGTCCTGGAGGCCATTTTGCCTGCACAGCTGCTCACCTCACAGCTGTACGCAATAATGCAGTGTGTCGGCGAGCAAAGAAGCAGAGAAAAGCTAAACATTGTGGGGCATATTTACAAGCCCCTTTCGCCACCGGTAAGTCACTTTTTGTGACTCACCGGCGGCGCATTTTGCTGCCCCATTATTTACAAGGACACGTAAATCCACCCTGCGTGGCTTTTCGTGTCCATGTAAATATTGCCCCTTTTCACGCAGCACTTTGCCACGCAACACCCATGGAACCTGATACATTCCCAGATTTACGAGAATTTGTAAACCCGGGAATGCGTCAGCATGTTACGCCTCCCAGGGTAGGCGAAGGGAGGCTCAACGAGGAGAAATGTTTTAATTTCTCCTAATTTTTTCCTCTTTCTATGCGTGCTACATTATGCAGCACACATAGAAAGAGGAAAACACCTCTCGTGATTGATTTTGTGCAGGAAAGTTTCCCTTCCCGCACAAAAAAAATCTCCCCGTAACGCAGGCACCCTTACACCATGGTGTAAGGGTGCCTGCGTCAGCGCATGGCAGCAAATTGTGCGCAAGCGCAGTGGGGAGCACAGGGATCTGTCATAATGTAGTAGTTATGACGCATCCCTGTGCTTTTAAAGTGACTCAGTGCGGCGCAGCAAAATGGCTTGCGGCATCGCCCTGAGTCACTTTCTCATAAATAAGGCCCTATATGTTTTGGCTTCTCAGTGAAGATCGTATTATTGTTGACCTGCCCTATCTCAGGGCACCCAACTTTCATTCAAGCCTCTTAAATTATTAGGGACTTCCCCTTGTCAGCCAGCAATATCAAAGTAGGTCAGCCTAACCTGGCACCAGCATCTCCTGCACTACAGTAGTATAATGGAGGATGTACCATCAGTCCAGTTTGATATTTTTTGCTGTGTTGAACACTTTTTACATTAGTTCTCATGTCTCTGCATATTCAAAATTCACTTTTACTAATAATGAGGATCTCAGGTTTAGTTCATGTAATCAATTATACCCTAAATGGGAACTGGCCTGCGACACTCAAATCTGTCATCAGAGGAGAGTATCTGGGACCAGTGGCGTAGCTAGCCTTTTGGCTGCCTGTGGCGGTCCCAGGGGTTTGCCGCCCACGGCCTCATAAAGAGCACAGGGGGTGGGAGGATTTGGCGAGTTTGCAAAATTGCCGCCCTGCGAAGGGCTGCATTGTAGAGTGGGGGCGGTGATTTCTAATACGTACATGGCAGGTAAGAGTGGCAGGAGGCCGCTGTCCCCAAAAGTCGTGCCGCCCGGGGCGGACCGCCCCTGCCATGCTACACCACTGTCTGGGGCTCAGAAAGTTAATCATCCAGAATGACATTCGTCTGGAAGGTAGAACTCATTCCTGGGTATGGTACACTTGGATGTTAATTTCAAAAGACTTATGAGATTTATTTATTTTATTTTAAAAGTTTTGTACAGCGCAAACAAGACCCCGAAGGGTATCAGGGCGCTTCACACTAAAGGAGGGAGGAACAAAGTAAGGGGACATTGAAGAGAGAGTAAGTGAGGGTAACATAATGAGGTACTAAGATGGTACGAGGATGCCAGCAAACATTACTTAATAGGGTAAGGCAGGGAATCATAGTTAGATAGAATACAATTGTTAGGCAAAACAGCGACAGCAGAACATTTCTCAAACAGACGGGCCATGACCAATTAAGGCATGAACTTGTTCATTAGGATTGTTTTTACTTCATGTTTGAAAGCAGCCGTGTAGGGGATACTGCGAATTTCCGGTGGGAGAGAGTTCCAAATCTTGGGTGCCGCGCCAGAGAAGGCTCTGAGCCTCGTTTCTGTTTGTGAAAGGTCTGAGGTTTCAGTAGTAGAGAATTTGCACTTCTTGAGGGTCTGTCTAGTTTTTGAGCCAAGTAGCCAGGGCTTTTGAAGTGGAGGGCTTTGTGCATCAGACAGGCAATCTTTAGTTGTATTCTTGCTTCATAGGGTAACCACTTTAGCGCTCTTACGGCTGGGGATACATGCTCATTTCTTTTTGTATTGGTGACCAGTCTGGCAGCGGCATTCAACGAGGCCCTGAGGGGGGCCAAGGTATATTTGGGGGATTTAGTAGGAGTAATGGTGATAATTCTCTTGCTGACATCATATCGGGCAAAAACTACATGAAAAAATGTTGGGATGATCCAACAACAAATTGTGAGAGTTGTCTCAGGAAATTAGAAGTCAGAGAAACACGATTTGGCGAATTGTCACCCCCTTCCTAGCAATAGGAGAATTTGAAAATATCTTATTTTTGAACTTGATTGATGAAATAGAAAGAATAAAATTGTTAGAACTTACCTTGAGGAGGTAGAAGAGCAAAGCTATTTGAGGAAACCCCAATATTTGCATGAGTTAAGAAATGTACCCTTAGGAATGAACATATAGGCTGGTAGTCTTCTGTCAACATAGAAATAAAAATGTGGAAAGAAATTATTGAGTAGCAATAGTAAGAGCAATTTATATTCTAAAGCTCAGAAATCAAATTTGGATTTTTATATAACGAAAAAATAGAGACAATAGAGGAGAATGATCTCAACCAAGATTTAAACTGTCCTATGGTTCTACTGAGTGATGTGACTTAGCGAAATAAAATGTTATAATAAAGGAAAGTGACGGGTATCGACTCATAAAAGAAACTTTATAAGGGCTCCGGAGTGATGCTGGAGTTGATTTATATTGAATATATTGAATGAGGCATCT
Source organism: Triturus cristatus (assembly GCF_964204655.1). NCBI lineage: Eukaryota > Metazoa > Chordata > Amphibia > Caudata > Salamandridae > Triturus > Triturus cristatus. Next base: position 1,585,038,270 of record NC_140590.1, read on the forward strand.
TTATTGACTGAGATGCACAATGCTGTGAGTACATCCATAACAGCTAAGGTACGGTCTTGGGACTCATTAAGCCTGTCTAAAGCAAAATGTCTTATGGATGAATCTCCACCGACTGGTACCTATTAAAATGTGCCTGATCATGTCTTTATTTATATTGCTTTTGGTGTGAGCAGTGATTAATATCTCTTATAAATTGCGTAATGTTGATGGTCATTCCTCACCATTCCACCTTGTTAATTATTAGATTTAAAAAAAGATTTGACGTACTTAATTACATTTTATGATTTATGTGTATGTAAGGGCCAGCCTAAGCTGCCTGGAAATAATTTTTTGCATAATATTGTAATTGGGTTTAAATTCCCAGAACAACAAAGAAAATATTTAAAATTAGCGATGCATGATGGGAAACACAACCTATGTTTAATTCCTTCATTGCCATCTGAGGCGGTCCTTACACATTTAAAGGAACAGTGAGTGAAACGATGTTCAGCTCCTCAGGCAAAATATACTTTTGCTGCAAGCTCTTCCCATCCACTAATAAAAAGGACATTTTCTGACCTTTGATGAAATTTCAGAGCCCACAACTAGTGGTACCTTGCGGCTTTTGCTTTATCTGATGGGCGTGTTATCCCTTTTAGCTCAAAATATGTTAAATTGGCTAATTACGTCCATTTGAAATCATCTATGTCATTTTTGTCTTAGGTTGGATTTGGTCAAGTAAAATGTGCTTTTGGAGTCATGCTCCTGTCAGGCATTTCCTCAGTCTTAAAATTATGAAGCCCTGTTGGGTGTCAAAGTGCCTTCTGGTCCTACCCCTCCCCATATCACCCCTCTTGTCCGAGTAGTTTCTGTGACTCACTGTAATCCTTCTACACGCTCCTCAAAGGTAAGATGACAAAATTCAACAGGTACTCTGCTAGAAATGAAGGTGGGCAGATACAACAAGAGTGGTAGTTTTACTAATAGACTTTTGATGTGTGAATTGTGTTTACATCTACGTTACACAGGGCCTCAGGTACAAAGCCTGGGTGTGGAATATTTATGTGGTATACCTGATCACCTTCTAATGGATCCCTTAGGGGCCGATTCACAGAACTAACTTAAGATAAAATCCTAAACGTACTACTTTTGGTATTCACAGAAGGCATTTAGTAGTAGTAAAGTTAGGATTTTTTAAGACAAACTTAAGACAAAATCCTAACTTAAGTTTGTCTTAAGTATGTCTTAAGTTTGTCTTAAGTCAAACTTAAGACAAAATCCTAACTTTACTACTACTAAATGCCTTCTGTGAATACCAAAAGTAGTAAGTTTAGGATTTTGTCTTAAGTTAGTTCTGTGAATCATGCCCTTAGTGTGTAATTTGTTTAAAAATAGAATCAAAGGTTGTAAATCAGCAATTGCAAATGAACTAACCTTTGTAAACAGATGTATTCATTATAGAAGCATAGTTTAGTAGTGGGCGCCTTACCAAATAGGGGAACACTCATTATCTGTGAAGTTTTTGTGATTTTCTAAGACACATACCCCACATTTTGACTGCAGGTGGAATCTGTATCCAAGGTGTGAATGTGTAGGGAACACCCTCAATATTTGGTGGGGGCTCAGGGGAAGGGGCTTCTGCACAGGGAAGACATTTTCACATGGATAACAAAAACGTTTATAATGTACAAACTCACTTCACTTTGTCCTGGTATTTATGGATATTACAATGCACACCAGTTAAGTTATTTTGTAATGGACACATCCCTACACACATGATTACTCATGACAGTCACCTCTTTTCAAAGGCACCCCAGCAATTATTTGAAAGTTTGGGATGAATTGTCAGAGGCTAGTGTGTTGAAAGATAGCACTCAGTTTTGGAAAGTGATTAATAGTCCACTCTTTGACGAGTTGGAGAACACAAATAATGAATGCCATATCCCGCCAGAGAAATGGGTGAACCACTTTGGTGGTCTTTACTCTGAGATTCATGAACCGAACCCAGTGAAGTACGGGGATATTAATCAGGCTTCCAAAATTCATTTTAAAGATGATGAAGTCGTTGTGGCTATTGAGTCAATGGCTAAAGGTAAAGCTCCAGGTCCGGATGGAGTCCCCGCGGACCTTTATAGGGCAGATCCTAGATTTTGGGCAAAGATTTTAACCTCGGTTTTTAATGCAGCTTCCAAGGTCGGTGCTCCTAAGTCGTGGGGCAAAGCAGTCATAGTCCCATTATTTAAAAAAGGATCAAGAGAAGATCCGGCATGTTACCGGCCTATTTCTCTCTGGGATTCTGCCATGAAAATATTGGGTAAAGTAGTTCTCGCCAGTCTAACAAATTGGTTGGAAGAGAAATCTATTATTTCCGGCCTTCAGTACGGGTTTAGAAAGGGTAAGGGCACAGTGGGCCAATGCCTTAATTTACACCTTATTATTGGGAAATACACGGTCGCAAAGCAGGGGGACTTACACCTAGCATTTATGGATTTGTCCACTGCTTTCGATCTTGTAAACCGTCAAAAATTATGGGCCTCTTTAGTTGCCCTAGGGCTTGACCCCGTGTTGATATCCTTTCTGGCTGTTATTCATGAGGACTCCTCCGCTGTTGTCCGCTATTGTGAAGACAGGAGCCTTTCAGAAGCATGGCAGGTAAAGCGAGGGGTTAGACAGGGGTGTATTCTTGCCCCCCTCCTCTTCTCGCTTTACATTAATAATTTGGGTAAGGCTCTAATTTCGTCCAGTAAGGATATCCCCAGAGCCGGCTCAAAATGGATCCCCGCATTACTATATGCCGACGACACGGTTTTGTTGGCAAGAACCGCGAGAGGCCTTCAAGCCCTTTTAAATGGATTTAACGATTTTATGGTCTCTTTAGACTTACTAATACATTTTAAAAAATCACATTCCATGTCGATTGGTAGCGGGCGGGCAAAAAAGGTTAAATTCTACTGTAAGGGGCAGGAGCTCACAAAAGTGCAGACCTTCCCATATTTGGGGATTGTCTTTGATGACAGGAGATCGTGGGTCATGCAACGCGCTCAGAAAAAGAACATTCTTGCTAGGGCTTCTGGAGCGCTGTTGGGCTTCGCGAAACGTCTGGGTTGCAAACCCATTTCCGCTCTTATGAAGATTTATAGAGCTAAGTGTGTCCCTATGGCCCTATATGGTAGTGAGGTATGGGGTTACAAGGCCTCGACCGAAATCCAAACAGTAGAAAATGCGTTTTTCTGGAAAATGTTGTCACTCCCCCATCTGCTCCTATTTTTAAAATTCATGAAGACCTGGGGGCGGGCTATCTTATTGATCAAATCAAGGTGGCTCCATTATTAGGTTGGTTGAGAGTTTGGGCACAGCAACCTCCGAATTTAAACCAACTTATTATTCAAGACTGTTTGTCCCTTGATAAAGCTATGTCTATCCCATGGTTTCATTACATTAAAACTAATCTGGAATCACTGGGTTGCCCCGAATTGTTTGTTAGTCCATCTGCGCTGAGTAAAGTGAAAATAAAAGCCTTTAAGTCTCAGTTCTTGAGTAGAGCGATGTTACTGAGGGAAGGTGGGGAACTGGGGAAGCCGGGCGTCTGAAGGTTTGTCATGCTAAGTATCGGCATAGAGATTCAGCCATACCTGACCTATATAAACAAACCATTCCATCTGTTTTTGTTAATAAGGTTTAAGCATGGCATGCTTCCTTGGCTGCTGGCGTACCCTAAGGGTTTTTTCAAAGAGGGCACCCTGGGGCCCTGTCCTTGTGACAATACCTCAGAACAAATCTCAATGCATTTGGTATTTTTTTGTAAATTTTACTCTTTGCAGCGTAGGAAATTTATTTTGCCTATTCTTAAGAACTGTAACTTTGAGCAAGTGAGGCCCGCTCTGGTTTATCTGCAAATCCTTGGGTCTCCCTCGGTGTGTTTTGGGGTTGCCAGTTATATTTCTGGGGCCATTAGGTGCAGAAATAGGGTGCAGGCTTTTTAGTTAGCCTCCCCATATTTTATCAGTATTGTTTAATAGCTGGAGAATGTGGAATGATATTTTATGGATTCGTAAATTTGTTCAACCATTTGGATGACATACTTTTTACTGTGTATATGTGCCAATTGTTGTACTATTTATATTTATGAATTATTATCTTTTTATTTTAGTGGCTTTTTGTTTTGTGTAACTGTAATTATTTGCATTATGAAATTATTGTCCTGTGCTTTGATGGTTTTAAAATTTTTAACCGAATAAAGCTGATTTTTGACTTTGACTTTGAAAGTTTAAAAAATAATAAAGTTGCTCCAAAATTAGTTGCATGTTTATTGTAAATCTAGGAGAATAAATGTATGATTTCTCTTGTGAATATGCCTGCCTACTTATGATATTTGTTCATATAACTGGGAGATCATTCGAATGTATGATGTATATTTTCATCTAGTTTACAATTTATTTTTCAGGATCATGACAATAATTGTATTGCAGTGTGTGAGTGAGTTAATGGATCACACGCTAAATGGCATAAATGGCTGAACAAAGGCATTATAAAAGAATACTTCAACTGTAGGACAAACGCAAGAGTACGGGCACATGGCATTGCATTCTGTGTCTTTACTATGACTGATATCAACTTAATATAGAATTTATGACCATTCTAGAGGGCATTATCATGGGATAACTGCCTGCCACCCAAAGTATGCATTCCATGCCGAAGGCATGAATGCGTAACCAGGGTGAAAGTCAATTATCTTATGATAATTAGCTCTACAATGTTCACTAACGCTGTTCTAATGGGCTAGCTGTAAGCAGCATAGGGTTAACAACTTCCTTCTGAGAATTTAGTTTAAAAAAGCAAATAAGAACTTTGCGCACATTAAACTTGTTAAGCGGTGGCAATTGATAAGTCATGAATTGTGGCAAAATAGTGAGTGATTTGAGAAGACGTGAACTTGAGAGAAACATTCTGATTGGCCGGTGGGGTATTATGACATCCCAAGATACCAAAGTTGTGGAAAACATGATTTTGCTTTCATTTAGAGACTCATTTATGGGATTTTGGTGTGGGGCAGCGCAGCAAAGCACCTTGTTGCGCTGCCCTACACCAACGTGAAAGGGTAGGAATGCAACGTATTTAAGCAATACTGTGCACTCCTGTCCTTTCTCCTTGCGCTGGTGCTGTTTCGGGCTTAGTGCCAACATAGGCGGGCTTGCACCGTGGTGCAAGGGTGCCTCCATTTCATGCAGGATTGTTTTTGTGCAGGAAGGGGCACCTTCTTGTTCAAAAACAATCTTAAGGGCTGTTTTCCTCTTTCTCATACATGGAAAAAGCATATTTCTTCTCCTTACTCCTCACTTCTGGAGGAATACGGATTTGGCGCTTCCCCAGGGTTACATGAATTTGTAAATCTGGGTCTGCGTCAAATTCCATGATTGTTGCGTAGGACACCACAATGACCATGGAATCCCTCCTGGGCACAGAGTAGGGCGATCCAGTGATTTGTGCTGCATCGTTTATTCATGATTTACGTGGCTTTGTGTGGCTTCATAAACCTAATTGGCCTGAAATAGTGTTGCAGGCCCTCATAAAGGAGAAGTCCTAACTGACAGTTCCCAATACAATAACTTTGCCATGGGGTACTCATGCTGACTTGAAATGGCAATTCATTTAGCACAAAAACTCAATTCTCTTCATTTCAAGGGGAAGAGTTCATTTTTTATTGACAGATCAGTGCCTACTCCAGAGTTTTGGGATTTTCCCCTCAATGTATAAAAAGCTAAAATTAAAGGGCCCGATTAAGAAAGGGCCTCCAAATTCGTGACGGAGGCCCTGTAGTCATGGGGGAGTCACCTCACTCCTTGAAGACTCTCCGCAATGAGAATGCTCATTGTGGAGACTCCCGGCCCGAGAGCAGAGACTCCCCCACAACTGCGGAGGCCCTTTGTGAATCAGACCCATGGTTTATTATTATGCATCAGAGGTAGAAAAGCAGTGGGATTTGTAGGCCCTTTAAATGCTACTGATTAAGTCATGTTGACTGAAAATGTGTTCACAGTTTCTAATGTATGAGAGACTGAATAATATATTACCACAATATTGTGTTTTAAATATTGGCCTCCAAAATATCATGCCCAGACATTTGCTTGCTGCAATATCATAAAGGTAAGTATGTAAAGGTAAGTACAGATTTGCTATACTTAACTGCCTATATAGGTACCTTAGCAAGGTGTGTAGATATGGTGTTAAGAGAAGTAAACACATACTTAAGTATATGATATTTTGTTATGTGGTTTTGATGCTACGATATTTTTGTAGGGCAATATTTTTGTACAAGATATTCTGTCTTATGACTGATTGAATCTATGTAAAGCACAATATGTATTTTTTGTATTTTTGTAAATGGTGATAGTATGACAGACAAACATTTGTTGTTCGATGTTTGCATAGTGCTAAATTCTGTAAACAGTATTTTCAGTCGCATGTCCGCTGCTATTACGAAGCATGTGTTCTCAGAAGCAATGGCTGACATATCCATTAACTTCATATATATCATAATAAACATTTGCGTTTTCAATGCAAGCCACCATGAATTCAGGATGGCTGTGCAGAGTAAATAATTAAAATATCAATGATTAGGGAAATAAATAGTTCAGTGCTCATTAAATTACGATTTACACTAATAACTGTCTTGGCGGGTGAAGGATATGGACAACCACAAGATCTTCAGTGCCTAACCTACGGATAAAAGAAAAACATAGTGTTAAAAGTTTATTAGCACATTGGAATGTTGGGAGCTTCATTGAAAACAATGAAGTGCTCCGGGCTTTTAATGGCTGGTAGAAGCCCGGAGCTACAGCATTCCAATGTTTGTTCACAGCTGTTGCTGTGAACAAAGGCCTCACGGAGCCCGAGGGGATTTCAATCCCCTCGGGCTCTGTGAGACCTTTGTTAAACAAATTTGAATATTTGCCTTCTAGGAGCGGAATGTTTTAATAGCCTTAGAGCCCTCAGTAGGGGGATCTACCGGCTATTTAAGGCAGGCTCAAAAAATGAGCCTTCGCCTCGGGCCTTTAATGCTAGAGCGGGGCTTTAATGGCTGGTAGAGCCCGCTACAGCGGGCTCTAAGGCTATATTAGAACCAAGAGTTTATTTGAGGACAAGTGGTGATTGTGAGGTGTCTCTGCTTTTATGAGGACTTTTGCCTTTTTGAATAGGATCAAGAACCTTTCCTGAGTGATTTCAAAATGTTATATTTTAAAGACTACGACTGGCAAAGTTGGTAAGAGTGAGAAGGCACAGTTCTAGTGTGAGCTGTGAGTGAGCTCCAATATATCTTTACAAGAGAAATGCCTAATGGTAAGCCACTGTATCCCATTATGGCAACTGTCCCGCTTGGTACCAGTGGCTGAGTACACGCTAAAGAAATATACATTGTGTGTGGTATAATCAAACTCAAACAACACAGCTAAAGTAATAAAGGACTACAATTTCCAAATTAAGTTGGAATTATCAGAATAGAAAAGAATAGTCTAAAGGCCACAAACATTAGGACAATTGGAGTAGGGATTTAAAACAGATTAAAAGAAAATTAACCATTCCCACTGGAACCTTAAGTCAACTCAAGCACCGCACATAAGGGATCACCACAAGTTGAGCAATTGGTCTTCATTTGCTTCTAGCCCTTCCACTGGTGAGGCAGAAAGACTCTTCTTGCAACTGTATTCAGACTCTCTATATGCAATGTCATTCAGCTTCCTAGTACTTAAGTGAGTAAAGACATGGCCCGGAGAAGGTAACACAGCAGCAGATTAGAATCTGCAGTGGCCTGAGAGCGAGGAGGATCTGTTCCTTAGAGCTGGTACCAAGCTTTGAGTCAGGCACATATTCAGGCCAAGGTCAGGCAGTGCACTTTGGACTAGATGTACTCATTTATTGTTCAGAAATAAATGGTTGCAGATTGTACGCCAGTCTTTGGTGCTCAGTATTTGATTTTCTGAAGCAGCCTATGTACTAATAGATCGCTTCACAAAACCACAAGTCACAGGGGGTTGCATAATGAATCTCCTAAGCAATGGACAGAAGACCACAATCACTATGTTTGAAGTCCCGAACAAAAAAATCAGTTTTTTGAAGAAACATGTGTTCCTTAAAGGAACCCTTGCTGCTTTAATAAAATTAACATTATCGGCTCGGGAAAACATCATTGGAAGCATACAGAGGTCCAGTGGACCACTGCCTACCACCCGAAGAATACAAACAAGGTTACCAAAGGAGTAACAAGTCCCCTTGGGACCTATTTTCCTTTGCAAACCAGATACAACAACCATTGAGGTGTCTGTAACTGTTCTATGGTTTGTGACCGGATTTATGTTCTCAAACCATTGATAGAGCAATTTGGAAGGAATGCCCCTTTAACACCATTCTAAATTACAATTAGGTATTGTTAGACCTGACAGCTTTAGGGTGGCATTCCCCCAAACCTTTTGCTTTCTTGCCTCCAATTTTACTGAATGTTTGCTTCTGTTCACCTTAGGATTCTGTGCACTTTACAACTGCTACCCAGTGCTAAAGTGCTAGTGCTTACTCCCCTAAACCTGGTTTGAATGGCATATCTACAATTGGCCTATTTAATTTACTTATTTGTCCTAAGTAATGTGCACTACCTGTGTTCAGGGCCTGTAAATAAAATGCTTCTAGTGGGCCTGCATCACTGATTGTGCCACGCACTTAAGTAGCCTTCAAACAAAGTAGTTTTAAACTGACATGTTGACATGGCAGGCTAAACCTCTTGCCGGGCCCAAACCTTTCTTTTTAATCCATTTATGTTACCCATAGGGTAGACCTTAGACAACTTGGAGGGCAGGGAGCCATGTATTTGAAAAGCAGGATACATACTTTTAAGTTTAACATGTTCTGGTAGTGAAAAACTCTTAAATTCATTTTTCACTACTGCAAGGTCTATATCTCCCATAGGATAACATTGGAATTATCTTGTTACATTTTGTAAGGGTAATATCCAAATGGGAAGACATAACTGGTTCATGTGTGGAGTCTCTATAATACTAATTTAAAAATACTAACTTATGGTGAAGTCATATTTTAAATTACAATTCTGAAAATGGCACTTTTAGAAAGGTGGCATTTTTGTTTTCCTTAGTCATTTAGTGCCTGCAGCATGTCTCTGGTCACATGACTGGGTGTAGTTGGCAGTTTCGCTTTGTATATTCCACCTAGCCAGCCACATACAATGTGAACTTTAGTGTGACTGGGTGAGCTATCCTGACAGGATGGGAGGGAGAAGCTGGACCCAGCCTCACCTACACCAGAATAGGCTGTGCCCTGTCCCCACACAAAGGGCTTCCTGCTCCCTGTAGTTAGTCTGGAGCCAGGACTGAAAGGGCAGGACATCTTTGCACTTCAAAAGGCTTGTCTTTGAAGTCTCCCCCACTTTAAAGGCACTAATGGGTATTAATACTGGAGCTCTGATGCCCCCACTTTAGTGCACATCTGGACCTGTGGATACTCTGCCAGGAAGTAGGACTGCTGTTGCTGAAGGTCTTCCACTCTGCTGGACTGCTGCTCTGGAAGAACAGCTGCCATGCTGTGCTGACCTGCTGCTTGTTACCCTGCTTGCATGGGTGAGAGGGACTGGACCTGCATCTCTTGAACCTAGAACCCAAAGTGACTCCAAGGGCTAGTTGGCTGGCCTCCTTTTCTGAAGCCTCAGGGACTTAACAGGCTTCCAACCACCTTTCATTTGCACCTGGACTCGACTGAGCATTGATTCCTCAAGCAGTACGAATGCATTGCCACTGCTGCTTGGATTGAGCCCGTCACAGAAGGTCCGCATCAACCTTGCATCTTCGGAACTGACGTATCACCAACAGTGCATCTCCAACCTAGGTCCTAGGATCTCTTGTAAATGGCAACGCCGGCCTCTACATCACAGATTCACAGCTCCTTGGAACCGATGCATCCTTCAGGGCCAGACTTCACATCGAAAGCCCTGTCGACGGGATCTCTATGATGGCGCATGCCTCACCGCATCTCAAAATTGATTCATCACTTTGACTGCACAATGCTTGCTGCCTCAGATCCATACAAAGCTCTGCAATCAGGATTTAAGGTGCTTTGTTCGGTGGGCCTAACCTGATCCTTGTAGCTGGTCTATCCTCATTCGCAGTCAGCCTGAACTTGTGACTTTGTCCCGGTCTGACGTGACCATATATCCCTTGTTGTCGTGGTTGGCAAGGCCCTGGCTTTCTCCTAAAAGTTGTTAACTTGCAGGCTCCTATATTTGTAGTAACAAGAGCAAAGCAGATCTGCATACATGGATCCAATGCACAATTTTATCGTGATGGGGCAATTTTCTTTCTGCATTTGAGCTGATCGAACAGGTTGAATGTACATTTACACTTGCTTACCAATACCAGAAAAACATTTTCATTGAATGAACATGATATGGTGCACAGGTCTATCAGTACAATAAAAGGTGAGCAATTGCCTGGTCACTAGTACAAAATTGTTCAGTTCGCATTGCAAAGCGTGAATTCTTGCCATTGGTTTGCACCTACATCTCAAAATGTTCAGCTATCCTAAAGATAGCATTTCAATGTACTAGTTTTGAGTAGAACCGTACAAAGTCACAAACCTTGAAAAATTGTGAACCCTAATGAAGTTTTTAAATAAAAAAAAGAGGTTCCCTGCAGAAGACCTTTTCCGCTCTGTTAGAAGAGCAGCGGTTGTTGTTGCCAATTATCGTTTTAGCTGGCAGTGGTGGTCTACATCTCTTTTCTCTCTTTTAGGAAGTGGGGAAAGGATATAACACAGTTAAGTGGTGGGCATTGCGTTTCCCTTACTACCTCAGGTGACAGGCGGGGAACAAAATGGCCATTCTTGGCTTCATCATCTCTTCTCCCAAACTGGAACTTATGGCAGCCGAGAAAGAGAACAAATCCATGCATCTTGCCTTATATCACTGTCCCAAAATGCACAACATCTGTCTGTCTCGACTGGGTTGCTGAAGTTAACTGTGCAGCCTTGGGTGATTTCAAGAATCTTTATACTGACAAATTTCCTTGAATATGCTCATCCACAGTGACGTACTTCACTCACCTCTAATTTCAATATCGACTCTCAGCCAAACAGGTCTGTTGCTCTCTGTGTGGCTTGAGCACAATTTTTACTGGCATGACTTTGCATGTGATGTCATAGTGATAGCTTTGGTCTAGGCTTCATCACAATTTACAACCTTTCCCAGAATACCTTAGGTGCCGATTATGATGGCGGTGAGACCGCACAGCTTGGTGGCGGTCGGAAAGACTGACTGCCACGCATCCACATGTTCCTTGAGCCCGCCGGTGCGTCGGAGGGAGTTATTTCCCTACAATGGTGGCGGTGCCTGCCAGGCACCGCCTTAGGGATTACAATGTCCCTTTCGGCCCGCCTTACCCGCCATGAAAAGGCAGACAGAAAGGGACTTTGGGGGCCATAGCGGGCTCCCTTTCCCCCTTGCCCCAAGCTGTGGGTTGTGCCCTACATATCCCTGCAATATGTGGCAGGTACCGCATGGTGCCTGCCACTTAGTGCAGGGATATGTAATGTATCCCACTTTTGCATTGCGGCATGTGCCGCAGCCAGCAGCTTCTGCCACAATGCAAAATATAGGCTTTGCAACCGCCGTGGTGGCATATTGTAATGCCTCTGTTGGGACCGCCGACAGCCTTTAGGGCGGTCCCATTTACGATAGGGTGGCGGGCAGACGAAAGTCCCCCTGGCACCCTAATCAGCCCCATAACTTCTTCTAAAGGTCTCTGCAGTACTTATAGATGTATTTTAATTCCAGAAAACAATAATTTCCTAAAACTGTACAGCAAAGTCAAACTTCATTTTGATGCTTTCCTATAAATAGCGTCCGTCCTTGGCAACGGGCCCTGATCACGGAGATGCATCATCCTGCGATGCTTGCTTCAGGCCCATAATCAGCAGCAGATGCACAGATGCGAGGCATGCGACTGACTCTCATTAGAAGTCTAGGTAAGTAGTTTTATGTGTCATTTTTATTACTCTGACGTTCATCTTTCAAGCCTCCATCAATTATAAAGAAGATGCAAACATTCCACGAAAGAAAAATTACAGAGCATCTTGATCTAATCATAAATCCCCGCCAGAAAGAATAAGGGGCATATTATCAAGCACGGCGTTAAAATTATCGCCGCTTTAGCGGCAGAAAACTGCCTTTAAAGCGGCGATAATGGGCTTGATAATATGCCGCAGAGAATTCCAATAGAAGCCCATGTTGACACCAGAACATGGGCTTCTACGGGAATTCTCAAGGGCATATTATCAAGCTCATTATCGCCGCTTTAGCTGCAGTTTTCAGCCGCTAAAGCGGCGATAATTTTAACGCCGTTTCTTGATAATATGCCCCTATGTTTTTCCAGCTTTTGCATCTACGAGCTGCCTGAATAACTTAAAAACAAGCGCGAATGTAGCGCAATCTTCATGACTTTCAATGACATTTTAAGTGACAAAAAGAGCTAATCTCGTCCAAGTAATTTGCATCAAAGTGTTTATGCCATGCCAGTCAATATAAGCATTGATGAAGTTAATATGTTTCACATCAGCAATCTGGTGCTATTTTGTTTACATTGCAGTAATATATGTCAAAAAGAAAAAAAAAAAGCATGCTGCTGTCTAAACAGGTCGGTCAAATGCTTGTAATGAAAATGTTAAATAAAAAAATAACCATCATATATAATTTTAATCGAACTGTAATCGCGCTTCCAAGCTGCCAGTGCATGGAATGAGTGTAGAAACAATCTTTAGTTTAGGTGAACAGCGCGGCAGAAGGCTGACTAAAAAATAAACAAGCATTTTCAAAGCCAGTGTGTTTTGCTTTGTCAAAGAAATGCGGCATACAGTGCGGCAGGGGTCAAGAAATGCTTCCTATACTCTCAAGATGGCCGCCACATTGTGTCATGCAACGTGATGATACGCATTGTCACTTTGTGTCATGCAATGTGGTGGCTACCTTGAGAGTGTAGAAAGTATAGAAAATACATCTTTCTATACTTTCTATTGTCATGTTGTGCACAACCTGGTGGCCATTTTGAAAGTATAGTAGACAATCTTTTCTAGACTTTTAGCATGGCCGGTCACCACTGTTGCATTATAAAACCAGCTTGCTTTGGCAAAGCCAATTGAGGAAGCTAGCTTGGAGCAGGAGTGGGGTGGCTGGGAGGAGGTGTGTGAAGACAATTGAAAAAAGGGAAAAGAGGAACCAAGTGGTCAGGAATTTGGATGCAACAGAGGAGCTGAGGAGGAGCAAATCTTAAATAAAAAAGTTTGATGGAGGAGCCGGTGCAGTAGACACAACTAAAGTCTGCCAACGAGTGGCAGTGGTGTGAAAGAAGGAAAGGGAGCAATTGAGGAGAGTCGTACTAAACAAAACTGAGCTGAAATTATCATAAGGACAGGTGGGAAAAGCAATGGACGTGCTGGGGTTTGGGAGACCAACAATCAATCAATCAGAAGTTCTTATAGAGCTCAGCTTGTCGCCCCGCGGGATCTCCAGGCAATGGGTGGAAGTGCGAGCATCGTCCGGAAAGTTGGTGGTCGAACAGCCAAGTCGTGAGCTATTTCCTGCACTCCTTCAGGGATGGGATGGTGCGAAGTTGGAGGAGAAGGTTGTTCCAGAATTTTGCGGCGAGGTAGGAAAAGGAGCGACCTCTGCAGCATCTGCAACGGATGTGGGGGATGTGTACCAAAGCGAGGGTGGGGGAGTGGAGCTCTCTGGTCAGTTGGTGGAAAGTCAGGCGGCTGTTGATGTAGGCGGGTTCTGTGGAGGGCTTTGTAGGCATGCATGAGGAGCTTGAAGAACCATCTCTTCTGGACTGGGAGACAGCAGAGGGCTCTGAGGTGCGGGTGATGCTGGATCTTCTGGGGAGGTCGAGGATGAGTCTAGCTGCTGAGTTCTGGATGGTTTGGAGGCAGTTCTGGAGCTGTTTGGTGGTTACGGCCTAGAGTACCTTGCCATTGTAGAGTCGGCTGGAGATGAGGGCTTGGGTGACGATCTCCCTGGTTGAGATGGAGATCCATCGGAAGATCTTGCGATACATGCAGACGATGTGGAAGCAGGCAGAGGTGACGGCATTGATCTGTTGTTTCATGGTGAGATGAGAGTCTAGGATGATTCAGAGGTTGCGTGCGTGGTCAGTAGGGGTGGGAGCAGGGCTGAGTACGGAGGACAACCAGGTGTTGTCCCAGGAGGAGTGCTTTCTGAAGATGATGGCCTCTGTTTTGTCTGAGTTGAGTTTCAGGCAGTTGTTCCTCATCCGAGTGACGATGATGGTCATGGTGGTTTGGAAGTTGGTTCTTTCGGTGTCTGCTTCTTTTGTGAGGGATAGGGAGAGCTAGATGTAGTCATCGTAGGAGATGACGTTGAGTCCGTGGGTGCTGGTGATGTTTGCCAGAGGTGTCATGTAGGTGTTGAAGAATGTGGGGCTGAGGAAGGAGCCCTGGGGGGACGCCGCATATGACGTCCTTGGGTGCAGAGGAGAAGGGTGGAAGGTTGATCCTCTGAGTTTGGCAGGAGAGGAAGGAGGAGATCCAGTCGAGAGCTTTGCCCTGGATGCCTACATAGTTGAGTCTGGTGATGAGGGTGTGGTGGAAGATGGTGTCGAAGGCTGCTGAAAGGCGGAGGAGGATGAGAGCGGCCGATCCACCTAGGCCGAGGAGGCGTCCGATGTTGTCTGCAATTAGGACGTCTCGATGCTGTGGTTGGGACGGAAGCCTGATTGGGAGACGTCAAGTAGAGTGCTTTCTCCAGGACTTTGGTGGGGAAGGGGAGGAGAGAGGTGGGTTGTTAGCTTTTGAGTTTGTTGGGGTTGGCTTAGTGTTTCTTCTGTAGAGGTTTGACCTTTGTGTGCTTCCAAGCATCTAGGACAGTGGCTGTGCTGAAGTAGGTGTTGAAGAGTACTGTGAGGGGGCCTCCGATCACTCCTCTTCCTAGGTTGTAGATGTGGTGGGGGCAAGGGTCTGAGAGATATCCAGAGTGAATGGAGTTCATGATGGAGGCAGTATATTCGACGAGAGCTGCTTTCAGTCGGTGATTCGGTGGAGGTGGGAGGCGTTGGTTAGGGTACAGAGGTGGTTGAGGGCAGTTGGTTGGGGGTCGAAGTTGCTGTAGAAGTCAGAAATCTTGCAGTGAAAGTAGTCTGCTAGAGTGTCGCACAGGGCTTGGGAGGGGGGATCGTGTTCTCAATGGCGGAAGGGCAGGAGAATTCTTGGACGATGCTGAAAAGTTCCTTGGTGTGGTTGCCTCTCACTTCGATGCAGGTGTTGAGGGCTTCTCTGAGCCTGTGGTGATAGCTGTTGAGGGCGGATCAGAAAGAGGATGGGGGGGTCTTTTTGGAGCGCCAGTGTTTTTCTAATTTCTTACAGTGGCGTTTGAGGGTCAGCAGTTCGGGGGTGTACCAGCTTGCTTGATTGGTGGGATCTCTGCTGGTGGCGGTTTTCCGGGGGGGGGGGGTGGGGTGATGGTGTCAGTGGCTGAGGAGATCCATTCGGAGAAATCTGGTAAGTTGAGATTGAGGGAATCCCTGGGGGCTTGCCTCGTTTCCCTGAGGGCAGCTGTCTAGAAGGGTTCGATGACTTTGCTCCAGTGGTGTTGCGAGGGAGGGGTTTCTGGTTAGGGCGGTTCCAGCTGGCAGTTGAGTGATGCTGTCTTCTGTCCAGGCCAGTTCAGTGGTGTGGGAAAAGTTGGGGTGGTCACTGGCGGAGATTATGGGATCCAGGTTGTGTCTTGCACTGTGTGGTGACCAGTTAAGAGAGGCAGATGATGCTCATGTTTTCGAGACACGTGGTTGAGTTGGTGTCATTGGGGTCCTCGAGGTGAAAGTTCAGGTCTTTCAGGAAGATGTAGTGGGTGGAGTCTATAGCCAGGGGGACGATGAGGTCCTGTATGGCGCTGCAGATGCTGGAAGCGGGGCCTGGCGGTCTGTAAGCGAGAGTACCTCTGATGGTTGTTTGGCTTTGGGTTTCATCTGGAAGGTGAGGTGCTCCATGACCGGTGAAGTGTCATCATCCAGGGCGCTGCAGTCAAGGGAGTACTTGGGGATGATGGCGATTCCACGGCCGGGTCTGTTGGGACGGTCGTGGTATGTCATCTTGTACCCGGAGGTGTGGCGGTAGCTATATTGGGCTCAGACACTGGGGTGAGACAGGTTTGAGTTATGAATATCACGTTGAGGGCGAGGGTGGTTATGGTGTCCTAGATTTCCATGGTGTGTTTGCAGAGGGATCTGATGTTGAGTAGTGTGCAGTGGAGCTGTGGTCTCTGGTGGTGTGCATGTTGCTGGTTGGAGGTTGTGAGGGTTCTTATGGCATAGGAGAAGCAACAGTGATTTCGTCTGAGGAGTATCAGCGGTGGGCTGAAGGACATGGAAGCCTAACGCTGGGCGCGGGCCAGGTGTGCATGGGTGTAGACAGGCTTGCCTTTGGTGCATCAGCCACACTGCGGCCTCTACCAAGTAGCCCTGGGAGGTGGGATGGGCAGGCTGGGAGGCAGAAGGGCAGGGGGCTGGATAGGAGGATGGCGCATGGATAAACTGGAGCGAGCCGACATGTAACAACCAAGGAGGTGGAGACAGGAAACATAATAACACAGGCCAGAAAAAAACAACACTGACAAAAGAACAGTGAAGGACTCGCTAAGGCTAAAACTTAAACACAGGCAATAATTCCGAATTATGGCTAAGCAAAATTAAACACAGGCAAAATAACAAATTAAATCAGAACAAATTTAAACATAGGCAATAATTACAATTTAGTGATGGAAGGAACTCTCCACCTGTGAAGTCGTGAAAAGAGCACTGGGACCAGGGCTTGAACCAGTGATAACACACCGCAGGAGGACCAGGTGGTGCCTCTCTGCTGGGAGGCTGAACAGCGGGAGTGGCGACCCGACCAGAAGGTCACAGACTACTCCTGTATACCAACACATAGGGGCTGATTACGATGGCGGGTGGATCGCCACTGCCGGCCCAGTGGTGGTGATTCGCCCGCCATCAAAAGATGATTTACCCACCGCCATGTTATGATGGCGGTGGGAATCACTATTGTTCCATGGCGGTCAGAAAGACCGACCGCCACGGTTCCGCAAGGTGGTCCTTTTCTGCCCACACTGTGGAACCCGGAACCAGGCAATAATTTTGGCGCTGCCTTGCAGGCACCGCTGTAGTGATTATAATGGGCCTCTCCGGCTGTCTTTCTGCGGCGGATACTCCACTGCGAAAAGGCAGGTGGAGACTGGCTTTGGGGGCCCGTTGTGGGCCCCCGTTGGGGGGGTCAGCTGTGCACTGGGGGTGTACCCATGGTACCACCCTCCATTTCCATGCACAAGGTGGCAGGCACCGTGCGGTGCCTGCCACGTTGTGCAGGGAAATGCACAACATTGCCATTTCACATTGTGGCGGGTGCTGCAGCCAGCAGCACCTGCCACATTGTTAAATCGCCAGATGCGACCGCCGCGGTGGCGGTCGCATCATAATAAGCGTGGCGGGACTGCCGCATGGCAGGCGGGCGGTCCCGTTACCGCTAGGGTGGTGGGCGGACCATCCTAATGACCCTCAAACAGTGCAGATGGCTGTGCACTGTGAAGAAGCAAGTAGCACACGCAGGAGAGGAGAGTGAACCTAGAAAACACATGCCCTTCCATGCAGTGCCCAAAGAAAAAGGGAAAAGTAGTTCACTGAATGTATGCAAGTGAAGAATTCATGTCATCCTATCAAAAGAAAGGCAAAGGGTGAAACACAAGGAGGGAAAAGGAACCCTTCAGGTTCATTTACTCGGTGCTCTGAGGGATCTTGAATGGTGTCAAGAGGGGTCTGATATAGGGGATCCAATCCAGTTATTCAGTGAGGATCAGGAGTTGGGTAACTGAGCTTAAAACTTGTAGTTAGATTCATATATATAACTCTTAGGACTAAACTATTCAAGTACAAGATTATCACAGCTAGACAAAATCTCCTGAAGAAATTCAGCCAAACTCGAATCATGCAAACCAATAATTCGGTTAGAGCTATGCATAATAATAACATTAATATCTGCTGTCCAGAGATCTCTCTATCAGAATTTCCATCCCTCATTAATACTCAATTGAAATGCACAATCAATTCTTGGAGACAAATTGTGGAGAGCAAGAAAAACGATTTAGTTACAGTTAGATTTTTATCAGTAAATTAAGAAGAGTAAATAAATCAATTTCAGACATTACATTTAGGAGTGCAGAATAATCAAATTAATCTCTTGAGGGCCATCAATTACCAAAGCTCTAGAAGGGTTCAGGAAGGGACATGAACTATATCAGCTCAAAAGTTCTCTCCAATGAGGAAAGAAGTCCGGGAATAGTGCACACAGCTTATGTGCCAGCTAAAGTAAAGCCGATAGAGTCCGCAAGGAAACGAATGATGTGTCTCTCAGTCCGCAAAAGAGCAAGATGATCTGTGGACTCTGATATGAATGTTCTTTCCATCATTTCAATGTAAAATATAATTCCTCAAATTCCGGGGTGACACCTCTTGGGTCATCTCATCTAGTCAGACCACTCAGTCCATTGGTCAGTTCATATAGGGTGATTGTCATGCAAGAAGAAGAAGACACACATTGTAGCAAAAAGGTGGTGATCATCACGTAAGCTGTTGAGCCATCCAGTATGTATACATTCCGAACAATAGTCTTTTACCAAAAGCACATGAGTGAGTTCAAGAAGACAGTTTCTCACTGCAGATGTTCCCAAAGTAACAAAAATGTTGCAAACAGTCCTAGTAGGCGATTGGGAACTCTCCCGCTGAGACATAGTTTCAGTTTACATTGTAAATTTGCAAAGCCTTTCCATGAGAACCAAATCAAGCAAAGTAAGGAAAATGCAAGCCTAAATTGAATTTGGTTCATGAAATATAGAATATAAAATAATGGAAATATACATTTCATTCATCTCCTTTGGGATCCTTATATATTACTTTCAACCCGTTTGCACTCTTGAAGCAATTTAGTTTCATTGCAATTTGCATGTGTAAGTATGACATATTACTGCAATTTCAAAGTACCAACGTATAAAATCATTTCAAAACATAAAATATTAATATGGTTTCTAGTAATTCTCATTAGTACACACATGAAAGTTATTCCCTAAAAGTTTCAAAGCATTTAGTTTTATAAAAGTGCAGCACCATTTTCTCACTTGGTGCATATAGTCACATATGCAAATATGGAGTTTACACATGAAACCTTTCAATATTACACGCAAATCTCTGAACCATATTATTATTTTTTCTTTTTTTAGGGGAGTTTATAAAGTGCAAACTCGACGCAAAGTTATCAGAGCGCTTTACATGAGCACCAGTTGCGTTACAGACTGACACATTCCTTTTGTTAGGCACAGGTAGATTAAGTGATTTGCCTCGAATCACAGGATGTTGAACGTTCCTGCTGAGACTTGAACCCGGCTCCCCAGCTTCGAGGTTAATATATTTCTTTATATGGGCATAGGTCCTGGGATTTTGAAGTTTCAGTAATTCATGCTTTGATCATTGCTTAACTTGTAAGATCTTGGCTGATCCATGATGTAACTGTGTCCTGCAATATTATTACGTTTGGTTTGATTACCTACTAGTTCTTGTGTTCATTAAATGCTAAGCGTTTGCTGGTGATTGCAGATGGTGGGGACCACTACTCATTTTTGGGGACTTATGTGTCATCATCAGCCAGAAAGAGAAAGACAGAAATGCGGAAAAAGATGCTAACCAAGACAGAAAAAACAGAGACAGAGGGAGAAAGCAAGGATGATACAAAACCTGTATTCTGCCTTAAGGTGGCGGGAAGTTTGAAGTGGAGGAAAAAAGAGGCAAGAGAGGGCAGCAAGACTACCTAGTCTTCATATTCGTTAACCCCGGCATCTGGTAACTTTGGCAGTTGGCAGTGCTGGCGATGGGTGCCTAAGAAATATTTGTACAGTTGCACTCTTTTTATTTTTTACAAATTGAACTCTGTGCAGGCCGGACTGGAACACCAGAGCCAAGGTGGGCACTTTGTAACATTTTGAAAATCTAATCCCCATTCCAGCTGTTTTGGAGAGTTATTTTCCTGCTCTGCGGCAGCTGAATTTCCTATGCTCTTTTGATCAATTTTTCATGAAGATTGCTTTTACTTCCCTTCTGATGTCAGGTGCACGTTGCGCTTAATAGAATAAGACACCTCATCGATATGCGCCCCTGTAATGTGGTAAATCTGAGTCAACACTCCTAGCAAAGATTTTTCCAGATCATGCCAAACACATTTCCAGTGGAACAAGTTCCTGTGCAAGCCAACCGATGACAGACGTTGAAACACTGTGTCAGCACTACTCCGAGAGAGTGATTCTGAATAATGCAACAATGTTGACAACACATGGAACTGGGGCGAGTGTAAGACTATATCACAAAAATCGGCTCTTTCTAGCACCTACAACAAGCGGATTAAACCTGTTTGAGAATCCATTGCATATGATCATACAATATTCACCATCACCACAACCCAACTTAATTACTTATTTTTGACAGCAGAGTAATTGAAATAGTTGGTGACACTCTCCCTGTCTCGCTTAGGGAAACGGTAACTGGCAGCTGTCAGTAATTCGTGTCTGCTCATGCTGAAAAGGCCTTGGCTATATTTCAGATTTTACCTGGCATCATCGCGATGAAGCAGCTTTTTTTTTCTCTTCTGCACGTTTATACACACACACACACACTTTTTTCTTTTTGTTTGTTACATGTACTGTTGGTCAGGGATTTACGTGGGTTAAAAGAAAATGGGGGGTCTCTAAAAAGAGGAATGGACAAGGAGGCATGAGTATGAGTCCTTTACAAGGGGCGTGGCCTATGTAATTAAGGGCATGGCCTAAATCAAGTTTTTTTGTTTTTTTTTACTAAAAATTTACAATTTCCATCATTGCATCTCAATATGGGACCCAGCTTAGTAGCGTAACCAGTGTGCCATGGGCCTCAGGGCAAAGAAGTGGCTGGACCCCCTGTTTGATTTATGAAGTGCAGAAATAATGAGTTCTCAGGCCCCTGGTTCCATTGCACCTGCTGCACAAATGGAAACTATGCCCCTGCCTAGTGTTGCTGATCTGACAGAGATCAGAACAGGCATAGGACCACCTTCCTCCTGCAGCTGCAAACAAATAATAAAAGAATACACACTACCAGTCGGACAGCCAACAGGCTCCATGGCTCAACATTTACCGTTGCAGGATGCACGGAGAATAAGATGTGCACTGAGAGCAGTGCTGGTGTCGGAGGTAGTAAGCTCCGTATAAAGTATAATGTGTGAAATGCAGCAGCAAGAAAAGTATGGGGTTCTCCTGTCCTCTGTGGAATGCGAAGCCTGGCGAAGTGAGGGACATATTTACAAGGGGATTGTGCCACCGGAATGTAATTTTTTTTGTGTTCTGGTGGCGCAGTGCCCTGCACCATATTCATAAAGTGCATTTAGCTTAACTCTCTTTCGTAAATATGGTACCCTTTCATGCAGGTACCTGCGTGAAAGGGGCGTGTAATGGGTGTTGCTGTGGCGTTCCACCGCAATACCCACTGCTTTTTGATGCTGCTGCAGATTTATAAATATGTGTAAATATGAGGCAGTGCCAAAAACTCTGTGCAATAGCAGGAGTTAGAATGGCACAACGGAGAGAAATACTTAGAGTTCTCGTTTTTTCTTTTTCTATTCTGCAGCACTGATGGAAAAAGCAGAATGCCATTAATGATTGTTAATGTGCAGGAAGGTGTCCCTTCTTGCGCATAAACAATCATTAAATAATGGCGATTTGCTACATAGAAAAAGCTAATTGCCTGGGACGCCTTCCTGCACATAAACAATCATTCCCTGCAACACAGACGTCCTTGCTCTATGGCGCATGGGTGTCTGCGTTGCCACTAGGGAGCTATTTTTAGTGGTAGGGGAAACACAGGGGTGCGCTATAGTGTTGTAAATACGGCGCACGCCTGTGTTTTGGAAAAGGTGGAGCATGGCGCTGCAAAATTTGCCGCAGCTCCACGCTCCGTCATTTCCTCGTAGATATGCCCCTGAGTCTTTTAGGAGAGGGCAGCCCTAGCTGAAAAAGATCCTTGTCTTTAACAAAAACAGAAAATAAAGCATCCCGGGCCTTCTCTATTCTGGTATTTGTCTTCAGCGCAACAGTGAGCCTTAAAAATCCTGCTGGCAACTTAGGAAAAGGTTTTGTTTGCTTGCCTCACCTGGTTCAGTCTGTGTTTTTAATCTGTGTTTCTGCTGTGTAAAATAAGGGACTCGGTACAGAGCCCGAAAGGAGCCTGCTTCACTTGCACTTTCCAATTCCTGCGGGTGCTCAGACCCCACAGGACCCGGCCCACTTAAGGCCCTACATGCATGGAACAAATTCATAGCATGTTCCTGCCACTCACCCTCTTTGTTATTAGGTTATTTTTACATAGACCCCTTGCAGCGATAGGCCCTGCTCGAACCCCACATTTCTTATGCTGTGCATGTTTCCTATTCCTATTTGCTGTTCCTCATTTGTTCAACTTTGTCCAGTTCTCATAAGCAACTGTAGCAAAAAAAAAAGTGGAAAAGGGATAGATTCTTGACTGCTTGAAACTTCATAATTGGCACATGATTCAGCACTGGGCACATTTCACACTTTTTTCACCCACCCTACTTTCGCCAGGTAATAACAAGTGGGATTTGTGCAGGGATACCCCAAAATAGAAAAAGTTTGAAAGTCGTAACAGGGGAAAATGTGCTATCGCAATTTATGCTGTGCGATATTATGTCACCATATACTGGTGCACTCCTGATCTGGCTCTAGGTAGATAAAATAGGAATGTATGACTTTACAACGCATACATTTACAATGCATGCCTTTACAGTGCAGTTTTTACATCGCAACATCCTTTACAATGCATTCCTTTACATCGCACGCCCTTATATCACATTTTCAGAAACTACCTTTACAACGCATTCCATTGCATCGCATTATACCTTTACAACGCATACCATTACAATGCATACCATTATATCGCATTTAAGGTAAGTGTTGGATAGTATAGGGGTAATAATTACTATTGTAACTCCAGTGAGTGCAACAGTAGGGTAAGTGTTGGATAGAGTAGGGGTAAAAAATTACTATTCTAACTCCAGTGAGTGCAACAGTAGGGTAAGTGTTGGATAGTGTAAGGGTACTATGCGTTGTAATGGTATGCATTTTAATGACTTGCGATGTGATACATGCATTGTAGTGACATGCGATGTAATGACATGCGTTGTAGTGACATGCGATGTAATGGCTGTTGTAGTGACATGCGATGTAATGGCTGCATTGTAATGACATGCGATGTAAAGGATGTTGTGATGTAATGACTGCTATGTAAAGGTTGTTTCCCATAAAATATAGTAGAGACTGTCAAACTCAGTCGAGGGAGCGCGCACTCTCCTGCTCACTCCCTCTGTACAATGGTGGCACTACTGATTTTGTGGTAAGATGCATGAAACCAGCCGCGGTCTGTGCAGATAAGAGCGTTGGGGCCAGGTGAGAGGGCATTTCGAGGGACGATGCAGAGGGAACATTAATTATTTATTTATTTTTCTCTCAGCATCGTCTCTTGAAAGGCCCCCTAACCCGGCCCCACTGCCCCACCGCTGTTGCCTGCACCGACCGCGGCTGGATGAAACATAAATCGGTGATGTCATATGCTTTATTATATTTAATGTCATCAATGATGTCATTAGTCAGTGCTATCCCATTGATAATGAAACACAAAATCCTAGCTACGTTACCACCTCACAAACTCTTCAGCCTACTGGGCACAACACGTGCTAAACCTAGAAGCATCTGGGGCCAGATGTATCATAGGGTTTCACCCATTCTGTGTCACAATATAGAAATAGTGTTTAGCATACTGAGGGAGTGGAACTAGAGGTTACCAGCTGTAGGATTATTTGCAAACTGGGCAACTTTGGGTGCTAGCATAGCAATTGTGGGGCTTATTTACAAGAGGATTACGCCACTTTTGCCGATGTGCCGATGTTGTGAATATGGAGCAAGGCCCTGCTCCATATTCACAAAGTGGCGTTAAGCCACTTTTTGTGGCTTAACGTCGCATTGTAATAAGGTACCCTTTCAAGCAGATACCTGCGTGAAAGGGGCGTGCAATGTGTGTTGCTGTGGGCGTTCCACCGCAACACCCATTGCTTTTTGACGCTGCCCCAGATTTACAAGGATGTGTAAATCTGAGGCAGCACCAAAAACCAAGGCCATTCAAACGCAGGCTTTAGATTGGCACAACGAGGAGAAATGCTTTTATTTCTCCTCATTTTTATTCTTGCAGCACACATAGAAAGAACAAATCGCCTTTAAAGATTGTTTATGTGCAGGAAGGTGTCCATTCCTACACATAAAAAAAAAAAATTCCCTGCAACACAGACACCCTTGTACCATAGTGCAAGGTTGCCTGCATTGCATGGATGAGTCCCTGCAACGCAGGCACTCTTTCACTATGGCGCAAGGGTGTTTGTGTTGGAGCTAGGTAGCTTTTTTTAGCGCCAGCACAAGTGAACACACAGAGGTGCTCTGTATTGTTGTAAATCCAGCTCATCCCTGTATTTTTTAAATGACACTGAGCAGCACTGCAAAATTGCTTGCAGCACCGCGCTGCGCCATTTCCTAGTAAATATACCCCTGTGTTTTGCAGTCTGGGTAGAAATGATGCTACTGATATGACAGTCATGATTTGCATAATGGGGCAATGAGGATATTGGCATGGCAATAGTGCTTTGCATACTGGAGGCACTATGCGTTACAAGATAGTTAACATGTTCTGCATAATATAGGGCAATTGTAGACACAGGAATGGCAGTGGTGCTTTTTATAATTTGAATAATTTGAACAAAGGCTTGTCAAAGAGACTTTATAAATAGAGCGCAACAACAACTCCCTCATACGGACAGCTGCAAATTATTGACAATTCTCCTTGAGCACTTGCTTCAAACCATATGAGGAATACATTTCAATAGCACTATAGAAAGAACACAACTATTGTCAGTCAGTCAGTCAAAATACTTTAATCGATTAATTAAAACCATAAAAGTACATGCAATAAAACCAAAAGTAAACCTAAAATCATCATACATAAAACCACTCTTAAGATCTCATTGATAAAAATATCACAGCATACCCATAATAATAAAAAAAGAGCCAATAAAGCCTATTTTTCAACAAGTTTAACAGCCCGTCTCCTCTTCACAACTATTGACTTTACCAGTGTTAATTGTTAATAGCTTTTGTGTGCCAGAAAATATAAAAAGCACAGAATCATTGTCCAAAGATCTCTGTGCACAACCACACAGTTTCTGGAGACGATTGTTAGCTTCAAGTGGGGCAGAAAGCAAAGTGGGATTGTGTTAAAGCATCAATGAGTGAAATGTTTTAGCAATCCACTCATGCAGCCACAGCTGCTGAAAACCCATTATGGTCCTTTACAATCTCACACTAGCTGCACTCCTTTTGATTTTATGATAAATGGCAAATAAATCAACTGAACAAACATAGAAGAGAGAATTGAAAATAAGCAATGGATCCATCTGCAACGGCCTAAATGGTTCTGGCATTTATCTGAAGCAATCTTATCAGGTCACCTAACTCAATGTATCATTCATGTAGCCGCGTGACTACTTGTGTGCTGGGTAATAGCAATCTCAGCGACAATGTATAGAAGGATAGACTGCAGTGACCCCTATAGCAGCAAATTACCAGAGGGGGGCCCTAGGTACACCGTCATGGATAACTCCAGCTCTGATCTGTACGAAATCGATATAAAACACACCGTTGTAATAAACCTGTAATTCAGATGTCTCAAGCTTCCACAGTTCAATGGCTTTTAAGATGTCAGTTCTAATCCACAATGCTGACGTTCCTCTATAGTCACGCCGCACAAAGCCTCGGCAATTGATATGGTCAAGCTTCATAAAACCAGCAAGGGAGACCCCACCACACTTAAATATAAAAGTTGCCCAAGAACCTATCTGAAGTGGACTTTAACACAAATACCATACCCCCCCTTCAAGATATTGACTTTCATCTCATAAGGACCAAGCCCCGAAGATGCATGCCCTCCCCGCAGCCCCACTCACTCTGTTATAGTCTATTTCCAAAGCTTACTAGCAAACAGCTCCCGGGTAGTGCTGGACTGCAAAGCAAGATTCTGCCCATGCCTCCTTTCTTGCCCCTGCATGGGTGGATCAACCCTACAGTCATACAGGGCATCAGCTTGACTCACTAAAGGATGCAAACTATTGCTCCCCGGCTCCTCACACGCTGCATGGGATGGCTTGCAGAGCTCCTCTGCCAGCATCTGCAATTGGTCCCTTGCGGTGCGGCCGGTTCGGCTATCTCATGCCCTTCTGTGGTAAGTGAAAAGCAAACAATCAAAACTGTTTAGTTTGGGATGTAGTATAGTTTGCTACTAATTTTAAATACCCTGGGTGCAGTGACTCCTGTAATCTTGGTACTTCTTACATTGTAGAGGAATTCTCCCTTTTTTGCTTGCACAGGGAGGACTCGATTCCTGGCTTGGTATGGTGTGCAAAATAACGATGGATTGGAATGCGGCCCGAGTAATTACCAGTGACTGAGATTAATTCAGGCATTCCATCCATCCCTTTTGTATGCTTTAGAATGTCACCCTAAATGGGATGGGTATGCCCAGACATGGGTCCTGTGCACACTGTCTCACTGGAACCAAGCTATACCCGACTGATGAGCCCATAACAAGGTTGAAACCAGTCCTGCATTGCTTGTTTTCCGGTTCACGGAGGACCTGGCTTGGTGGTTTGGCTGGACTGTCCACATTGGAGCAGGGTAGAGACTGATTTGCATATAGCTGGGTCCAAACTGAGGTGGCATGGTGTGCAAAATAACAACGGATTTATGTACAGCAACCCTGAGTAATTTCCAGTGACTGAGATTAATCGAAGCATTCTATACATCACTTTTTGTATTCTTCAGTATGCCACCCTAAGTGGAACGGGTATGCCAGACATGGGTCCTGTGCACATTTTGCTACTGGAACTAATCTATATCTGGCTGATGAGCCCATACCAAGGGCAGAACCTGTTCTGGGCTGGTGCTGTTCTGGTTCAGTGATGACTGGCTTAGCTGTTCCGGTTGGACTGTTCCAATTGGAGCAAAGTTGAGACTATTTTGCATATAGCTGGGTCCAAACTGAGGTGGCACGGTCCGCAAAATAAGGATGGATTGGGATGTGGTCTTGTTTAATTACCAGTGGCTGAGATTAATTCAAGCATTCCATCCATCACCTTTTCTATACTTCCGATTTTTGGCTTGGCCCCTTGCTGCTGGGGGAGACCTGGATTCCCGAGGGTGAGCTGGGCCCTTAGACTCTGACAGGTCGTCCATTGGTTCTGCACGACCAAGAACAGGCACTATGTGGGCTTTGTGCCTCCGCCCACTCTCCACCAATCACGAGTGAACCAAATCTCCCAATAACTCACATGCCTCACATTTTCAGGTGATTTGACACATTTCCAAACCTGTCCGAAATGTTAGCTTTGCGATTCGAGGTCAGGGACAGCTGCCCCTTTGCAGACAGAGCAGAAAATTGCTTTTGTTTTATTGACTCGTTTATAGACGTGCGCGTCCTCTTTTAGCCCCGAGTTATGGGGACAGACGGTCAGTGACGCAAAGATGCTGAAAGTCTATTCATGGAGTATTAAGAGGCCATTTTTTAGGAAGTGACACAGAATTCGTTTTGAGTCTAACCTGGCGCTGCAGTACACATTGTGACTGTGGCGCAGGGTGCATCTCTCCTATTAGTGTTAGGTTTGTGTTTTTTTTATCCAAATGTGTGCAATAAGTATGTTGTAAAGCTAGTGTGCTGAGCTGCTGTTATAAAACGCTTGCTATGCATATTTTTTCTTTTATTGCAGTTTAGTTTCTGTGCTATGGTGGACTTTACAGGAATCTGAACTTGTCCCATATCTGGAAAAAGTAGCTAATCAAATCATGCTTTTTCTTGACTTGCATTGCCACATTTGTAGTGTGTTAAACAGCATCACAAATACCAGCATGCAAGGACAAAACCAGAATTAGTCATGTTGTGCCATGTCAAGTGCACACGACTCACAGGAGCTGTGTGGGCCGAGCCAGGGCCGGGGCTAAGGGAAGAGCCAGGTCTTCAGTTTCTTGCAGAATTCAAGAACCGAGGAGGCGAGCCTTATGTGCAAGGGCAGGTCTTCCCAGGCTTTGAAAGCCTGGAGGAAAAACCTAAATTATTAAAGTTCCTTAGGGATGTGAGAACCAAGCAGCCATTATTGTCGCCTGATTAATGTCCCTGACAAGCTGGCAGGCAGACACCTATGCTTGAAATGGGATAGGTGAGAATACGTCATGTAAAGATGTACTGCTTAATAAGCCAGAAACGATTACTGGGTCTTCTATACACGCATGTAGCCAGCGATTATGGTAGGACTACAGATTCTGTGGCATCGGAGGCACAAACTGTGCACCAAGCAAATGCCAACAGTGCGGAGCTCTTTCGAGCCCCATACAGCTGTCAGCCAAGGCATGGAGGACAATAAGCCAGGGTGGAAAAAAATCTTAACTCTGCAGCAGTGCCACCTTTCACAACCTTTGAGGTAACTTCAAACGCGGTATAGTTCTTTCAGTCTCATCATTTCAGAACTAAAGCATTTTCAATATTCTATACAACGAAGCCATAGTTGTTGCTTATTTATCTTACAGAACTAACAACCATTGTCAAAGCCAATAGCCCTGACTTCTTGCAGGTGTAATGTTAGTTGTTGTATTGTATATCTGTATGCAATCACAGAAGCAGCAAAATACCAGTAGGGTGGCACTCTATGCTAAGCACAGATTTGTACTTGCTTATTTTTAAGCCACGCCCTTAATTACATTGGCCATGCCCCATTGAGAGACCCCCTAGTTTTTTCTCTCCACTTAAAGCCCAGCAATAAGTGCAGTGTATTCCCTATTCCAAAGGATGCAAACAGAGCAAGAGGGCCATTTGCCTGTCATTATTTTTTTGCCCCATGTGCCTGCAGTTTGCACCTATGTTGTAAGACTGAGTTGGATGCAAACAGGAGCTGTGCCCAATTTGGGATTGGACCTCCAGTCAGAATGTGGACATTATTAATTTGTTGCATGAATGCGCTGTTGTTCAATCACTACATATGTAATGTGAGCAGGGCTTTAAGTGGGATGAAAAAACTGGGGGGTCTCTAAAAGGGGCGTGGCTTAAGGGCATGGCTTAAAAACACCTACAAATCTGTGCTTAGCACAGTGTGCCGCCCGATTTGTATTTTGCTGTTTCTATCATTGCATCCAGATATATGATACAAGTAACATCATACCTATA
The DNA here is from genome assembly GCF_964204655.1 of Triturus cristatus. Taxonomy (NCBI): domain Eukaryota; kingdom Metazoa; phylum Chordata; class Amphibia; order Caudata; family Salamandridae; genus Triturus; species Triturus cristatus. Next base: position 1,585,067,699 of record NC_140590.1, read on the forward strand.
ACAAGTCAGGACTATTGGCTTTGTCAATGGTTGTTAGTTGCATACGATAAATAGGCGGCAACTATGGCTTGTATAGAATATTGAAAAAGCTTCCACTTAAAGCCCTTGTGACAGACACTACGACAATGTTGCTGCTCCTGAGTTTCAAAAAGAGAAGGGAAATCCAGAGAGAAAATGACTCTCTGAAGGATTTCCCTTCCACTACAACGCTCACCTGGCATGACGTCATGCCGTAACTTCTCGACTGGTGAGAAGTGAGCAGTGTGAGCAGGCGCACATCGATGTGCCTGCTGTTTCGAAACGGGTCTCTATTGGGCTCTGTTTTGTGCCCTGGCACTTTTTTCAGGACTGCAGTGACAGCAGACTGAGTCCGGGAAAATACAGACCTCCTGTCCCAGGGCACAAAACAGAGCCCGATAGAGACCCGTTTCGAGGCCTCCTTTAAAAAACTGCCGGTGCTCAGACCCGGTGAGACCCGGCCCACTTAAAGCCCTGAATGTGAGCCTGCAATGTAATAATTTACTCACCTGGTCAAGCAGCTGGATACCCTCATGGGTGATTAGTGTGCTATATAACAGGTGAGGCTGGCACAGGTAACAGCAGTGGGGCGGGCGGTGCGGGTGAGTGGACAGACAACGGGATAGGGAAAGTAAAAAGAAAAAAAGAAATAAAACCACTTACCTTGCGCTCGCCGCCTGCCCCGCCCCCACTGCTGTTACCCGTCCAGGCAGCGCCTGCTTTCAACCCCAGGGGGCTTATTTACAAGCCCCTTGCGCCACTGAGACTTCCCTTTTTCCCATAACAAAAGTGATGCACCAGCGGCGCATGGGGCTTGTAAATAAGCCCCCAGGTTTTGTAAAGATTTTCCTGCTTTGTTGCAGCTTTTCAAACCAAGCATAGCTCCTAAGTGTCTACATGTAGGTCTGTTTGTAACCTATCACAACAGGTTTGTATCACTGTAAATTTGCTTAGATGTTCAATGTCCCTGCTGCAAAGTTTTGCATGGAATCCTTTTGTGGCAGGTTTGTGTTTTATGCTAGGGGGGCCACGTGGGCTAAAGTCTGACTTGCTGAGATCTCTGTGCACGTGCAGTTCGCCACTTCCGTTCCTGGCAAAACAGATCAGTGGGTTCTGTGCTTGCTGCAACCCGTTCCATGTAACCTACGAGTCATAACCATGAACACTTGCAGCAAATCCACTTTTTATTCTCGTAGGGGCTCATTTATGAGCCCCTGCTTCACTTTTGCGCCACCGGTGCGTCACTTTTTGTGACGCACCAGTGGCGTAAAACATGCGCCATGTTGCACCATATTTACAAAGTGACGCATCTAGGTAGATGCGTCACTTTGTAAACCCCTGCGCTACATTATACCTGCGTCAGGTATAATGTATACAGGGTGGGCGTTCCCAAGTAAGTAAGCATCGTAGAAGTAACGCTGTGAAATCTACGAGATTTCACTGCACCACTTCTAGGGTGCAAATGCATCAATATCTTGCGCCTGCCTCACAGCAGGCGTAAGACTGATGCAGGCCCTTTCACATGGGGCTTGCCCCATGTGAAAGGACACATTGCTGGAGTTGCGTCACTTTTGTGACACACTCCAGCAATGCGTCACTTTTGCGCCTACAGATACGTCAGAAATACTGACGTATCTGTGACTCCTTGCGACATGATGCGTCATACTGTAAATATGACGCATCATTGGAGTCGCAGGGAGGGCGCAATGAAAAGTGACGCATCACTGCTTTCACGCAGTGATGCGTCACTTTTCATAAATGAGGCCCCAAGGGTTTTAATAAGCTGATTCTATTAAGTAGGTGGCAGTAAGTACATGTTATTAGATTCACAAAAATAATTTAGCTTGTATTGTGCATTTTATAAATAGGTGTGTTTCGCGTATTTACACAGTTAGATTTATTTATTTAACATACAGAGACTGAGTAAATAAAGCACTTAAATATCTTGGTTTGTCACTCCATCAAATCGTGCTGCAGCCGGGAGAGCATATTTCCGACTCCCCTGACGGTCTGCTGAGTCTTGGGACCAGATTTCGCATCCAGCTGCGCTCCCTTTGACGTTTGCCGCTTCCTCGAAGCTGGGACACAACTCGGACAAAAAGAATTGCGTTTTGTCCTTTGAGTGAGGCGTTTGGAGCTAGGCATGTGGGGTGGGGAGTGTAGAAGGTGTATTTAGGGTCTTTGAGACCTCCATTCCCTTCCTGCAGGTTCCGGCTCGTGTTTCTGCCACCCCCTGCTGGGTATTTCCTGGGGTCCGTACACCTCAACCGGACACATTACTATTTTAAGGTGATTCTGGCGGGCATCTATGCCAATAATAGTTACGGTTATCTACAACGCTCATTGCAGACCTGCAAATATTTGCTAATAATGTAGTCTATACACTCCTTCTTTAATACAAAAGCGTTTTATTGCTTAACCGCTTCAGCCCCTTAGGTGGCGAATCCCCACTCGTGGCGTCTCTTCAACATCGAGTAGCTGCTCAAACCTTTTCGGCCCAGTGCTGTCATTGTACAAATCCTGTGGCGCCATCTGCTGACAGACTTTCAGTACTAGCCGTGATAAACGCAGAAAATACCCGCTTACATCAAGCAGTATATATAGAACATGTGATAGCTGGGTACAGTTAATTTATGGAAAAATACTCCTGGCATCAAATGTGTATGTACATTTTTGGGTGATGACGTTGTGTCAGCATCCCTGCTAACACTATGATATTATAGCTATATTTTGGATTTTAATCGTGTGCCGCCATGGCGATTTAATCTGTGAAACATCAGACAACAAAGGTATAGGGAGAGATGGATTGTTTTTGGATTCTGCTGCATCCAATACTTCTGAAAGTGCCTGGTCTATTTAGATTAAGTACAGGCGACACAAGTGAGTTTTTAGAGCTTTTACAAATGAGAGAAGGGTAATCAGACTCCTCACTGTTTTGGAAGAGGGTGCCATAACTTGGAGCAATACGAGTGTTAGAAATGGGGTCTCTAGCAGGTAGAGGTAGGCACCTTTGTCCAAATAGGGACCCATGCTTCTAGTCAGGGTAAGGGGGATACACACTCTAGATTGCCCCTGCTCACCCCCTTGATAGCTTGGCACGAGCAGACAGGCTTGGCCTTTGCCATGATCCCAAAGGCAATGTTTAACCCCTTCAGCGTGGCGCGGATTTCCGCGCCACGCTGAAGGTTCCGTGCGTGGGCGGGGCCATGATGCAACGGTTCCGTCATGCGCACAGCGCAACCGACGTGCATGACGGAACCGTTCCGTCATGCGCGTCGAAGGGGTTAAAGTATTTGTACCAACACTCACAGTAACACAGTGATAACACCACAAATGGACACCACAAAGGTTTAGAAAAACAAAGTATCTTTATCTAAACCTAACAAGACCAAAAGGACAAAAATCCAACATACAAGTATTAAGAAAAATGACTTTCAAAAGGTTTTAGCAACTGAGTCCATAAAAAACTATGGATGCATGATTTCTTGCAATGCACCTGTCGTTGGGACAAAATTCACCAAGCCAAACAGCTGCAGCGATGGGAAGTGTTGAAAAACAAAGAGATGCATCGATTCCTGAGAACTTCTTGGATGTGATGCGACAGTTCCGCTGGACACAGGTGAGGGGTGCGCCGTGTCCGGTCTGTCAGGGGAAGCGATGCGCCGATCTTGAGATGAATCTAATCTGCGGGTGATACGTTGGTGAAAACTTGCCACACAGGGACGATGAGTGGAAATCCGGGATGCGGCGGCAAACGATGCGGTGGCGTCAAGCCGGTTTCTTCATCCCAGATCCCTCGATGCGTTGATTCTTGCATCGGCAACAGGCGCTGTGTCGGTTTCAGCAGCGGCGCAGTGGTGCAGGAAGATTCTTCTTGCACTACGGCGTTGTGTCTGAAAAACTGTCGCAAGAAGAGCGATGCTTTGATTTTTTTGTTGCTGCGTTGCTTTCCAGCTCCCAGCAGCAGAAACAACCTCCAGAGGCCTCACACAATCACAGGCACTCCTGGCAGGTCAGAACTCCCAGCAAGGAAGTTCAGGGGAACGGGGGGTGAAGTCTTTGTGTTCCCGAGACTTCTAAACTGGAGGCAAGCTCCACTCAAGCCCTTGGAGACTTCCCTCAAGCAAGGGACACAGCAAAGTCCTTCTCCTTTCCTTGGCAGAAACAGCAACTGCAGGCCAACCCCAGACACACAGCAAGGGCAGTACTTCTCCTCAGTTTCTCCATGGCAAAGGTTCCTCTTGATTCCAGAAGTAGTCTAAAGTTAGGGGTTTAGGTCTAATACATATACCCCAAAATGTCTTTGTTCTCTTTGTGCAGAGAAGCCCTGTGCCCAGTCAAAACCAGTTCTGTCCTCTCTGGTGCAACTTCCTGGCAGGTGGTGGAGGCAGCATTGTGGAAAGCAGACCAGGCCCATTCAGTTGAAAGGTAATCTCCTCCCCCTACTCTAAAGGCAGCTCATGTCTATTTCGCCCAGCCCTGACTCATAAGGCTCTCTAGAGCCATTGCTCCTCCCCATCCTCTGACACTTCTAACCCAGACAGCCAATCCACGTCCAGGCAGAGGCACACTGGATGGCTAAACAAGAAAATACCTACTTTCTAAAAGTGGTATTTTCAAACACAGAATGTAAAAATCACCCTCACTAAAAGATGCATTTTAATATTCTGAGTCCAGGCATACTAAACCTTATTTTCCTACCTTGTTCCAAGGGGCAGTTATGTTTATAAGATGTTATAAACAAACTTTCCATTCTGTTGTATGGGAACAGGTAGCCTTGCAATAGTGAAAAGCGAAATTGGCAGTAATTCACTATCAGGACATGCCACACACATCAGGGCATGTCCTAGCTTTCACAGACACTGCGCCCTGCCCACAGGGGTGACTGACATGTAAGAAAAGGGAAGGTTAGGGCCTGGCAAGGGGGTGCACTTGCCAAGTCGACATGGCAATTAACAACTGCGCACAGACACTGCGGTGGCAGGTCTGAGTTACCGTTTCAGAACTACTCATGTGGGTGGCACAATCAGTGCTGCAGGCCCACTAGTAGTATTTGATTTACCAGCCCCGGAACACTCAGTGCACTTTACTAGGGACTGACTAGTAAATCAAATATGCCAATCATGGATAACCAATCATGTTCACAATTTACACAGAGAGCATATGCACTTTAGCACTGATCAGCAGCGTTAAAGTGCCCAGAGTCTTAAAACCAACAACAACGGTCAGGAAAAAATAGGAGGAAGAAGCAAAAAGGTTTGGGATAACCCTGCAAAAAGGGCCAAGTACAACATATAGAAAGAGTTTTTTTAAGGCCAGTCTTGCTTTGAACTTCAGTGACTTGAGAAGAAGAGAGACCTTGAGCCTCAGTCCTCATATGCCCCCTCTGCAGCTGTCATATGGTCTCCTTCGACCACTCACCTACCAATCAGGAACTTAAATTGTGACCTAAGTGGCAAGAACAATTATCAGACCCCCCTTTTCAGGTTTCTATTTAAGGGAACCCAAATCAGATAGACCAGTGAGAAATTAAATACAGAATCCAGCTGTTAAAAAGTGTATAGTTGAATATGTCTACTGGAATTCATTCCTACGTGCTTCTACTATTGTAAACTATCAATGCAACATTATTGGGACTTTCCTTTGCAGGCCTATCAGATATGTTTGTGGTGCCCTGGTAGAAGACTTCATTCTGATTCATCTCTGGGTTTCTGGCAACATGAGCACCTCATTCAAAATAGAAAAAATGTCCAGGGAAACTTTCAGTGGTGGCGCTACCATTTGCCCCTTTAGATATACATTTTACAGCAGGTACGGGGGGGCCTGAAAATTATGGGACCTATTGTTAACAGCCCAGTTAGTAAGAAATAGGGTTATTGGTTGAGGGAGATGGAAACCCCACACAGACAACAACCACAATCCTTGTCAGGGTGAACCACAAACAGCCACTAAATTAACCTGTGCTTAGCCCTCTGGTAGCTTGGCACAAAACCAGTCAGGCTTAATCAAGAGGCAATGTGTAAAGTTTTTATGCAGCACACAAAGAGTAACAAAGTGAAAACACAAAAAAATAAGCACCCCACTTCAAATTAGGAAATTAGATTAATGTAAATAATTAGAATGATACCAGACAATAAAAATCCAATTAGTAGAAACAGATATTCAGTTTTAAAGTTTTCTGTGAAACTATGCCTATAAACTCAAAACGCCACTCGTGGCCATCTAGTCACACTAGACTGGGGTAAAGTCACAAGTTCAGGCTGACTGCGATGGAGCATGGGCCGGATAGAGGGACCTGCTTAGTCTCAATTAAAAGTTACCGACTTAGGGCCCGACTACGATGACATCGTTTAGGAACTGGAACCGAACGACCTCCTGTCGTCGGTTCCAGCCCAGCAAGTAGGATTTGGTCACAATCCTATACTTTACAGCGGGAGCATGCATTCCAAGTGGGATGCATGCTCTCATTGTGAAGAGCAGAGGTGCAGTTCATCCCTGCACCCGGTGCCTGCCTAAAGGTGCCTGCCACCGGGTGCAGGGATCAACAGGGCTGCACCTTAGGTGCCCCCTAGGCTGCCATTTGGTGGTCTTGCACCCATCGGGGCCCTGCTGGAGGCCCCCAAAGACAGATTCCCAAAGCCTTTCTGTGTCAGAAAGGCTGGCACAGAAAGGCAGTGGGAATCTGCCATCGTAATCCCTCAGACGGAAAGAGCTGACCGGGGATAACTGAAGGCTTTCCGAATGGTGGACGGGCTCTCTGAGCCCGTCGGAGGCCATTCGGAAATCCGATTCGAGTTCCCTTCTGACCGACCCATCAAAATGGGTCGGTCTTAAAGGAATCCGACCAGCCGATTATGATGTGGGTTGAAGGGCTACGACCGACGGTTGGAGCCGTTTCAGCCCGCATCGCAATCGGGCTCTAAGTCCCAAATCCCAAACCACTTTAGAAATATAGAGTAAATTCTAATACACAAAATAACACCACAATGACAAAAATCATCCAATACGTAGAAGCAGAGATTGGAATTGTTAACTTTTGAATTAAAAATAGTGGCAAAAATTACAAAGCACCAACTATGGTTATCTGGTTGCGCTAGACAGGGTCAAAGTCAACAGTCAAGGGTGACAAGGGTGACCGTAATGGAGTGCAGGATAGATACTGGGACTAGGTTTGTCCCGGTGGAAAGTTTACTTTTGGACTTAGTCATTTTATTGGAGAAAAAGTGGTTATCGACGAGCAGTCAGGAGGGCAAGCTAGTTTCAAAGCAGGGCTCAACAACTGTGGATTGCTGAACAGCAGGGCTCCAGTGTGGTCATCACGCTGGTGGGAAAGTTCAGAGCAAGAAAATTCTGAAGTCCACACCCAGGAAGGCCTTAACATTGACAGATTGCTGCTCAGCTTCAGTCCCGATGAAGCCCTCTACTTTCAGGCTTAGAAAGTTTTCTGGAAGTCAGATCTCCTTTAGTATTCAACCTGAATACCGACTGGCTATTTGACAGCTGTGGTGTCAATGGTGATCCTGGTCTCTGTCAGTTCTCGAGGCAGAAAGTTGGCAAAACGTTTCTAAGTCCCAGCTTTTGCAGTGTGGGAAGGAGGAGTATACTCTAACACCAGCCTACGGCCTGGGCTTGGGGAAGGGGGGCACCAAATGGGGGTTAGGACTCAGTCCAACAATGCCAACAGCTGGAACCAGGGCAGGTTGAGTTGATACTGAGCAGCTGGACAGTACACCAATAACACTACTAAAGTACTACAAAATGCTATTCACAAACCTACAAGTGTAAATCTCCATCTTCACCTCTCCTATCCTTTTTTATGGAGAGATCCTCACAAGTAAGTATGTTTACTACTTACTAGTACATGTGAAAGGGACCAGGGTGAGTGGCTTGAGAAATGGGGCATACTTAGTACTAAATGGAAGGGGTTTTGGACATACAAGTACATTGGAGGGATTCGGGAGGAGTAAGGAGGGGTTTAGGGAGGGTTCTAAGGGGTTTAGGAAGGGCAATGCACCGCCGACTAAAGTGTAAACCAATTTGTATTCACAAACTGCACTTCTAAAGTTATTACAGACAAAGTGGGACAAAACACAGTAGTAAATTACCCCAGCTCAGAGCTAGCGTAAGTCCAGCACCATCTATGGCCAGTATTACTGGTACTGCAACATCCACCCATAGAATATTATGGAGGTAGGGACTTAAAATAAAATATCACATAAAATAATATTACATTAAATTAAAATGGTAAAAATATAAATACATTTTATTTAATGTTAAATCTAAAACATAAGAACTATTTATAATGTATGAATTTATAAATTAATGTAACATTAATTTTTATTAAAGTATAATTAAACAACGTTTCATTATTTCTATATATCACTTTTTGTAATTGTTACTGCATAATAAAACATGTTTTTTTAATTGAGGAGGGAAATTTAAAATTCTGAAAATTATTTTTATTTAATTTTATATATTTAAATTAATTAGATACTTTACATGTTTAATTCAAGATTAATGTAATAGTGCTGTAGCATTTTGTATTTTGTCTACATTTACAATAAATAGATACAATTAATTTGTATTAATATTTTGTACAAAAATCTTTGTATTTTTTTAGTTGAATAAACTATTTTACTTTTCCCAATAATTTACCATGGGAAGACTCCATAGTCGAGGTGGAGACCACTTTACTACTGAAAAATATACTTATGTATGTGGAGAACTCCAACCCTGTGGTTAAGATCTCTGCATAGAACAGAGAGGGGAGAAGGCTAGTTAGTTAGTTAGAAAATATTTAGTAAAGCGCACTGTGACCAAACGGCTTCCTGGCGCTAAAGTGGAGGGCTGAGGAGCAAAGAGAGTCTGCCGAAAGAGAATCAGCAGGAGTACGCCTGAGAGAACAGGAAGGTCTTAAGGGCCCTGCGAAAAGGCTGCAGAGGTATTTTCCTGTAGAATTGTTAATAGCATTGTTTAGTCTTAATGCAGTATTTCTTAAAGTATTGTGAGAAATCCCCTCTGTTTCTTAGCCTGTGCACATTATACAAGATGATCTTATGTACTTTAAAAGGGAAGACATGTAGGGCCAGATTTACAAACCTTTTGAGCTGAGTTTGCGTCACATGGGTGATGCAAACCAGTGCAAAATGTTTTTTGTTGGATTTACTTTCCAGCGCAAAGCTGCCTACAAATAAAGCAAAAATAAAAATAAAGCAAAGCAGCACAAAGCGCTGCTTTGCTGTTCTCTAAGCCAGAGGGGTGTTACATGGGTGGTAGATGGGTGTTTCCGTGCTACTACCCATACCTTCTGATGCAAAGCTCTATCTAATAACAATAGTAGACAAGTATGCACCAAAGAATAACGCCACTTTCAAGCAGGCGCTAAAAGGAGAAATACTTTTATTTCTCCTTTCTTTTCTGACTTTGCATGAACACATACAAAGTGGGGTAAGTTTTGCAGTTTGTTTAGGACTAGTATTTTGTACTTGAATGGTGCCCTTCAAGTGCAAAACATATGCTAGACTCATGCAGAGACCCTGCTCTATGGTGCAAAGGTGTGTAGGTGGCGCTCGGCAGCCTGATTGCATGCTGGCGCTAGGGAGAAGGGAGGAGAGTGCAATATCTCCATAGATGTGGACTTTTCCTCCTCTCTCCTTGTCACGCAGCGTAGTGCCGAAACTGTGTGGGCTGTGCTGCGTAGTGTGACGGGGTCGTAAATCTGGCCTGTAATGTTTATACAAACATTCTGAGTTTTTCATGAGAACAGTTTGTAGAACTGTGCAGTAAAATGAATTTATATGTGTAATTTGATTTACATTGTGTAACCAATGAGTATTGCTTTCAAATAAGTTTAACTTAAGATATAACAAATCGCCTTACAACTAAAGTCCATAGTGCATGTCAAACAGTTTTAATGTCCAAAGCACTGTTAATACCTATGCAGTCTGTGTCAAGTTTTCCTTCAGAAAGTTGCAGGATGAGAAATGTGGACGACTTGCACCACGAGAGCTTGCCAATTGATCAAGGTGGAACCACATTTTAAGATAAATATCTTTGAAATGTGGCAGGCAGTTAGCAAGTGACACCCAGTGAAGGTATTTCAGTATTCATGCAGAACCAATGGGGTGAGAGGCAAAGTGTAAAGGGGGAAGGGGGTCAAGACTTTCGGAATTACTAGTCACAATAAAAACTGTTTGAAGGAACTGCTTTACATTTATCAGAGACTTAGCATGTTTAGACCACTGTTGGCATTCTTTAATGAATGCTTTGAGCAGATATATCAAGAGGGGGCACAAAGATAAATGGAGGGCAATAAAGTTTTTATTCATGAATGCATTTTGAGCTGTTTGATTAATTTATGTGTGATTTAGTAGGCTGTTTACAAATAAAGGCCAGGGTAGAGTCAGAAACCTATACTTGGCAGGTGAATACGATACACCATAAAAACTGCAGAAACTGACTGACAAAAAGACCGAGTTGAAAGGTAGCTATGGTTCAGCAAACACAAATCTGAGAATCCACTGAAATTTGCCATTTATACTAGGCAATGCACAATGCAGTCCACAGGTCACCCCACCGCCATGCTCAGATCGCACCTTTGCCAAGAGACATGTGAAAAAAAGATGGTCTATGAATAAAGACGCAAGGCGGGAGCTGAGGTATGGACTGCATTGTGCATTGCATATCACAGCATACCATAATATACTAGTGGTAGGGACAGGCACAGTTTTAGCTTGTTGCTCATTCACAGAGAGATACATTGGATCTGATTATTCATACTTTGTGCTCACAAGTAACAGTTGTAACCTAGTACAGGGCTTCTACAGTCGCAGTGTTGTCAAAGAACAGAAATGGCAAAAGAACAATTGATGGACAGGATGCAGAACAATGTCACACATTCTCCCCAGTACAGAGATCTGGGTCTAAATCCATTGTTTTTTTGCTCACCATGCTATTCTAGCTTGAGCCTAGCCATATGCAAATCAGTCTTGACCCTGTGCACAATGGTAACAGTCCAGCCCAAACTGCCTGGCCAGGTCCTCCCTGGACTGGAAACAAGCATCCTAGGATCGGTTTCCGGATTTCACTCCTCATCAGCCAGGATAGCTTGACACCAGTGGCATGGAGAGCACTGGACCCACATCTGGGCATATTCGTCCCACTCAGGGTGAAAAATGCAGAAAGAACAATTGATGGACAGAATGCAGAACAATGTCATACATTCACCCCAGTACAGAGATTTGGGCCCAAATCCATCCTTTTTTGCTCACCATGCCATTCCAGTTTGAACCCAGCCATATGCAAATCAGTCTTGACCCTGTGCCCAATGGGAACAGTCCAGCCCGAAATGAAAGACAGAAATGTTGCTTATCTGCATTTCAGACCATGTACTCCAGTGCTCACAAATACATGGATGGTGGGGTATAGATTTAGATTCCCAGCTCTCATTTAAGGTATGAAATGTAATCTGAGCATTTCAAATTATGGACACTATGGGTGAGAGTTACCATTTTTGCACGTAGTGCACTGCAAGAGCTGCGAATGCTGTGCTGCATGAAAAGGAGCGAGGAGGAAAACGCATTACTTACTAAAATAAGGAACTCTGCTCCCCTCTCCCTTGCGCCGGTGCTGCAATCAGCTGCCGTGTGCCACAGAGACACCTTTGCACCAGGGTGCAAGGGTGTCTCAGTGGAAGACTTCCAGTACAAAATACTATGCTTAGATTAACTTGAAGCCTTTTACCACTTTGTATGTTGCTGTACTGTGCAGCACACATGCTAAGTTGAAAAAGGAAGGAGTAATGAAAACATTTCTCCTTCCTTGCGCCTACTATGAAAGGGCACAGTGTTAAGTAAATTGGGTTTAGCGTGAGAAACCTTGGGTGGTTGCATGGAAACGCCCATGTTCCACCCATGGTATGCCACCTTGGCGCTAAGGAATGGAAAGCCGGGCTATGGATTGCTCTGCATTACTTTTCTGTTATTTAAAGCACTAAACAAGTTTAGCGCTGAAAAGTAAATCGGAAAAAAAGATTTTGAGACAATTTGCCTCTCTTTTGTGACACAATATGGTGTAAAATCTTAGTAAATCTCCCCCCATATGTCCCAACATGTGAAGACTTCCCCAGTGGATGGCATAGGTATTGGAGCTGTAGTTTCATCAAGCCATCATTACCCTGGGCACAAGTCTTCAGGAAGACAAAACACATTTGCACAGCATCAGTGGGGCGTTCCCACTGCTTTTTATGCGTGCAGTGAATGATGATGAATGAGCAAAGAAAGAACTTGAAATGCCAGCAGTCTGACCTGTGGAAGGAAGGAGGTGGTGGGATCCTCAATTCAAGAGCGTCAGAGAGACTCAAGAAATAGAGGAGGGCCTGCATGTCTACAAGTGAATAGTCACAGCGGCAAAGATTCTGTGTAAGTACAGTATAGCAATAATAGAGCACATCTTGTGAACACATACACCACACTCAGTTGTGGTTACAGCCCAGCTACCTGTTGCTGGTTCCTAAAAGTCTTAGGCTCCCTTCTTTCATTGGCTTGCCTAGAAACAGGTCCTCTGTAAGTCTTCCACTCAATATACATAGCTGAATAGCCCCTATGTACTGTGTGCCCCAAGGAGGTGGTTGTGGGCGCCCATCATTTCAAATTGTTAATTCTGCTTTGGTTTTTCTTGGCCAGTATCAAATTGTTAAGAGATGGAATGGCACTTTTGAGAGGTTTGACAAGAAGTGTCCCAGCATACTTTGCTGTTCTGTTACTGCTGTTGACGTTAATGTTCCTACCAATGTTTCATCAAGATCATCACATATTGAAGTATCATTGCCCTCTTCTTAGGGTGTTAAAAGCTGTTAATTACCCATCCCACAATTATGAGCTCTAGTCAAGCGCACCGCCAAACCTGTGGTTGGACAGCCCGCCAGATTAGGAGTTTTCTCCTGTCTGGCGGGCGGTTCTTTGGCGTTCTGACGGCGGAGTCTATGAAAGAGGCGCCACAATGGGAACATCAAAATCAGTACCTGCACGGCATGGACTGTTATAGTCCATGCTTTGCAGGTACTATGGTGTATGCACACAGGGGGACACAACATGTGCCCCCTGCATGCACCCATGGCCCTGAGGCAACAGGTAGGCCTGTAGGGCCCCCTTTGTTTCCTTTCTGCCACGGTTTTCATGGTGGGCTCACCGCCATGAAAACCGTGGAGAGGAGGAATTTTGTAATATGCTTGGTGGGACCGCGGAAGGACCCAAATGTGCCTTTGATGTGGGGGGAACTTCAAAGAGTGGTTTTGTGGGATATGGCCATTACCCCTTGACCTGCCAATATGAGCACCTTCCCTCCATCTGCCCAGGCAGGGCCATCAGAATGCAGATGTATGCAGAAGGGTGCTCAGCCACACCTGACCATCCTGTGTTTGTGGCTGTCTGTGGGGACAGCACAAAGGGAAACTGTCACTCAGTCCAGATGTGTATTGGAGACAGGCTGTAGGACCACAAAACAATTTTAAGAGTAGAGAAATGTTCGCTTTCTAAAATGGGCATTTCTACTGGAGTAATGTTAAATCCAATTTGGCCAGCAAGGAGGATTTGTCATTACTATTTTAACCATACCAACATGATAAAACTACTCCTCTGGTATCAGAAATTACCACTTAAAAGTATATAAGGGAATTCCCAATGCTAGTTTATGAGAGGAGTAGGCATCACAGCAGTGAAAAATCGAAATAGGCTGATTCTCACTACCAGGACATGTAAAACATGCAAGTACATGTCCTACCTTTTACTAACATAGCACACTGCCCTTTGGGTTACTAAGGGCCTTTCTTAGGGGTGACATATGTAATAAAGGGGGAGTTTAAGACGTGGCAAGTAATTTCTAATGCCAAGTCTCAGTGGCTGAAAGCTGCACAGAGAGGCCCTGCAATGGTAGGCCTGCCTGAGACATGGTTAAGGGACTACTTATGTGAGTGGCACAATCAGTGCTGCAAGCCCACTATTAGCATTTCATTTACAAGCCCCAGGCACATGTAGTGCACTTTCCTAGGCACATATATGTAAATTAAACATGCCAATTGGGTATGAGCCAAAGTTGCCATGTTTTAGAGGAGAGAGCACAAGCACTTAAGCACAGATTAGATGTGGTACAGGGCGCAGAGTCCTACAGCCAGCAACAATGGGTACAGAAATATGGAGGGCGGCAGGAAAAATGTCGGAGGAAGACAACCCTAAGACTGTCAGGTCTAACATTCACCAATTACGGGGTAGCCTGATTAAGGTGTGGGGATATCGCATGGCCAGAAGTAGCAATTCAAGCCTGTATCCCTGCACCTAAATCCGACCATTAGGAGTAAATCCCCATGGAAAGGGAAATAATGGTCCGACTTTTTTGGGGTGAAATATTGTATGGAATACACAATCCCATGCAGGTTAACCATGGCATAGCTTTGTTTGACGGACTGTTTTGGGTGTTAAAGCCCCCCCTAAAATGTTTGTTCTCTAGTAAATAGCTCGGTACAAGGGCTTTCAGTTGGGTATGGCAAAGTGTCTGTCGGTTTTCACCTAAGATTTTTACATGCCCACGCTGACAAAAACACACACACGCACAGTCTCCTATCCCTGTTTTGATGGCCATAAAATAGTTGATCCACTTGAAAAATTTTGGGCCATATTATCAAGGAACAGCGATAACATTATCGCCGCTTTAGCGGCAGGAATCTGCCACTAAAGCGGCGATAATGGGCTTGATAATATGCCCTTGTGAATTCCCATAGAAGCCCAGGTTCTGGTGTGAACCTGGGCTTCTATGGGAATTCACAAGGGCATATTATCAAGCTCATTATCGCCACTATAGCGGCAGTTTACTGCCGCTAAAGCGGTGATAATGTTATCGCCGTTCCTTGATAATATGGCACTTTGTGTTTTAAGTGCCTCAGAAATTCCACCAACCTCTCGCTTTCCATCGACCCATAAGTCCTCTCATGTCCTGCTTCTCGTATGATGCGTTTTAACAAGCTATCCGAGCGCAACTTTAGGGAAATCTGAAGCTAACGCCCCCCGCAATCTTACTGATCAAGCTATACCCCTGGGAGTAACACTTCCATTTACGACCTGCTTTGAACAGCTGGTAAAGGAGAGTGGGGCGGCCTCTCCAGGGTGGAGAAGGGAAGTACAGTAGAGAAGGCATCAGAGCACAGAAGAGTCTGTGGGCTGACAACAGTGAGTGTTCTGTGCTCCGCCTGCCATAGGAGGGGTTTGGATGGCAATGCAGCGCGCGCAACGAAATTAGTTTTATTTATTTATTTGTTTACTTACCTCCATTGGGCTGTATTCGTAGTTTACTACCTCCCACCCTGCTCCTCCCCCGCCCCGCCACACCGCCCGCAGCACTCCCTCCACGGACCGCTACTGGCAGGACTGCTAGGCCGGCCCAAGAGGGCCGGCCAATCAGTCCTGCGCACTTAGGGAGTGCAAACCACTCCTCCCCCTGTGCTGCCCAGCCACCACCGCGAGCCACTGACTTCCATAGAAAAAATACAATGATAATAACGATATGTTATTATCATTGTTATTTTTCCTTTGGAGCAGTGGGGCGACACTCCTCCGCTAAGCACTGGATCCTGGGTATGTACCAGGTTTTCACAATCATTCCCAATGGCTTCTATCTCCACATTTGTGCACCTAAGTTTAGAGGTAATAAGTACCGGAATAAGTGTCACAAATCATGGGGGGAAATGTACCGAAGCCCTCCAGATTTCTCTACATGGAAAAAAAACATTTCTATGTGGCTAAAAAAATGTAAAACATTAAAGCTCATCTTAAATAAATATATATATTTTCCATGTGGATAAAAATTGTTAAATAATAAAACACATCTTAAATTTAACTCAAAATTCGAAGGTTTGAAGGAAGGCGGAAATCTACTGCTTAGGGGGTAGGCATCCAAGTGGAAAAATTTGTGCAGGCTGCCAAGAGCAATTAAAACAATTTTTGGGTCCCTAAAAATGAGCAACTTTTCATAAAGTTATTTATTTGTTGTGATAGATGCCCTCAGTTGTTAAACACGGACTAAATAATTAAACCCTTACTGATTATAGTGATAAGAATGAAAAATAGTTGTTTTTCAAGTGCCTGGCGCAGTAAAACATCGGGAAATAAATAACACGGTCTGAGCGCGTGGCTCTTAAACTCCAGCTACAGGCAGAACGTGCCAGCAGGGGTCTCCTGCTGCTGAGAGGGATAATAAACTGGCGGCTGCACCGCACTGCAGTCAGCATCGTTCTCCCTGCCAGCGAAGACCTGTCTGGAATATGCACATCCGTGCAGGCACGTTCAGAAGCTCAGTGGTTGTCTGCCGACAGGAAGATGTGGCTGTCTGGCTAGAACTGTTGTCATCAGGTGCCCCACAACATACACATGCACTCAGATATACAGAAAGGGGTTTTGGACAGCCCCTTTTGGGCATTGGCTACTGGTGTGTCTGGCATTAGACACTGGCTTAGAGGGCTGTCAATCAGGATCATTATCAGCCCACAGCACTTCACAGATTTAAACATCCTAAAAGTAATGCATGTGCTAATTTTGTCACACACAGGTCCGGCTTAGGGCAGTGCGACTGGTGCGGCCGCACTGGTCGCTGAATTGAGGAGGGGGCACTGACCTGACGGGGGGGGGGGGGGTAGGGGGTGAGTGGGGGGTCACTGTTTTTAGCACTTATGATTGGAGAGATGGGGGGCACTTTTGACTGGTGGTACTGAGAGAATCCGAGGAGTCGGTCATGTGGTGTGGGGGCGCCAAAAATGATTGTTGCACCGGGCGCCACCAGAGCTGAAGGCTGGCCCTGCTCACACACATGGACTGTCCCATGCAGAAGTGCTTAATTTGTAAAATAATAAGTGCCTGGGCCGTGACCAGGAGGCCACTGCAGCTTGCGTCACCCATCGCCCCTGTTATCGCTGACAAAACAACTAATAACCATCTAGCTCGCCTGCAAGTGCAACAGTTCGGATGATTCCAGGTCCCCAAAGCTAAAGGAATGGCTGGGGAGCCAGGTATTAGTAATTTTTAATGTATATTCTATTTATAAACAACCAATGTTCTGCTCTAAATTAGAAGAGCAGCGCCACTATGTTGCAGACGGTCATAAGTGCAGTGTTGACAATTAAGTGCCAGTGCTGAACACTTGAAACCACTGACTCAAATTAAGCACTGACCCTGCCTCTCCAGCAGCTTGTCCATTGCTCTTTGCAGCTCGCCTGCCTATTCCTGTGCTCTCATAGCTGTCCCAGAGATCGGCAAATTTGCCAATTGCCTAGGGCCCCCATCTTCGATGGGACCCCATAAGAAAGTAAACCTTCGCTCTCTCTAGCATCTTCGTCTACCTCTACCTCATAAGCAGCCTCTCTTTGCCCAGTGTCAATGTAAGATTTTTTAGGGCCCCAGGAAAGAATGGATTTCTACTGTTTTGTGTGAACCGCGTTTCAAGTTTGTTTGGCATCATGCAGGCTCAGTATACAGAATTCCTTGGGACAACACTGACAAGTCCACTCTTTGCTCTGCTTTTTACATTTTTAGCATTATTTTTATTATTTATTTAGCATTTACAACGTCACCTGGTTTGTGCTAAGAAGCAACAGTACTCGCTATCAGCGAATCCCCTAGCTGACTACTCCCAACATGCCCTACTTACTTACCTCTTACTCCTGGTATGCTCCAGCTGTCTCCCTGTCTGTCGTACGTTCCAGTGGGGGCACACTATGGTGCAGCTGCAATGGCGGCTGCCAACAATGGTGGGGGGGGGGGGGTGATGCAGGATGGGGGAGCAGAATAAAAAAAACACTTACCTGGGTAGTGCCGCCATCTCTTCTCCGCCTGTCCTCCGTCCACGAAGCAGGAAGCACCCAGGCTCCCAGACTCCCGTAGCCAATCACAACACTGCTGTCACCATGACAGCAGCATTGCAATTGGTCTGATCGCCGTGGTTCGCCGCTCAGACAGGAACTGGGAGCCTGTGCATGTTCTCGACCCAGGCTGTGCATTTCAGCCCAGTGGAGAACATGTTAAGTGCGCCTGACTGTTTGGTCAGCCCAAGACGGACGGCCAAACTGTCATGTGCACTTACAGAGTGCCTATTTCTCCTCCCCCTGCTCTGGCCAGCCCTGCCCCACCCCGCACCTAGGCCAGTACGGAAAATAAAATGATAATAACATTCCGTTATCATTTTATTGTTACTTTTTGAACTGCTCAGAGAGCAGTGGGGTGACACTTCTCCGCCTTCGCGGAGGAGCCGCCGCCGTGCAGATGTCGGGCTCTGCAGGCCTGAAGATTGATGTCAGAGTCCTGGACACCAACTGATGCAGCCCAGCCTTTGTACAGAAGCTGGTCAACCATATGTGAGAGGTACTGATGCTTGGCACTGAACTAGGGTTAAAGCAGCCTAGGAAGGGAACCTCAGAGCCCATGGGTGAGGTACCCTGCCATCATCCAGCCCTTTTTGGCTTCTCTGCAAGGTTTGCGATAGAGGATGCTTGTAGATTAGGGGTGGGTGCTGATTTGATAAAAGTCTGCTGCCTGTTCATAAGTGTCATATGCATGCTGCACATCCCATCAGTCCATAATGTGTACAAAAATAAGTGCCAGGGTCCTCAGCAGGAGGTCACTGCTGCATGCACCACCATCACCCCTACCAGGGCTGCCACTAGGGCTGGCTCCAAGGCGGTGCCACCGGTGCCACCGCACCGGGCGCTGACTTCAAAGGGGGGGTGGGGTGTGTTTGCAAGTTAATTGTGATTTTAAAGAATCTGAAGCCCCGGTCTTTGCCTCCAGCAATTTCCAGGCAACAATAAAAATGTCAAGATAACTCCAGTGATTAATTATTTTCCTGAAGAGAGATGGGAGTTTTGTCTAGTTGAAGTGTTGGCATAAAGTAGCACAGAGGGTTAATATGCCTGTGTGCCATGCAGATCACAAAGTGCATATAATGTAAATAGGTCAGTGGGTCACCGCTTTTGTCAGAGACATACATTTGTTACTTTCAATTTAAAAGTCAAAATCCTAATATAGAACAGTGAGCTATAACTATCATCAAAGAGCTGCATGCAAACTGCAAAGTATAGATTAGAGCGTCATATTTTTGGCTGCGAGACTGGTTCGTCGTATACCGTTTCGACACCATGTCTCTCCGCATCTACAGGAGGTCCACTGGCTTCCAGTGAAGAAAATAATTAAATTTAAGGCCATGACGCTAGCCCTTAATGGAAATTGGCCGGGTTATCTGAAGGATAGACTGTATTCCTACAAACAAAATCGTGCATTGAGATCCAATTCTCTTAACTTGCTACGCACCCCACGCTTTGTGAAATCCCGATTGGGTGGCAGAGCTTTCACAGTCAGAACAGCTTCTTTGTGGAATGCCCTGCCAGGGTTTCTGCGGCAGGCCAATTCAGAAACCTGTTTTAGAAAGGCCTTGAAGACGTGGCTCTTTAGGCTGTTAATACCGGTGCTCTCCTTGGACACAATTAACTGCTGCTTCAGCGCCGGGACACCCCTGTTTGGGGTAGTTGTCGCGCTTTATAAGCTTCAGTATTATTATTATTATGTTTTTCCCGCCAGTCTTTCATTATCCTAATGTTGCAAAAAGGGTTCATTTGGTTAGAAATGGATTCTTATTATTAAAGAGAACGCCCAACCATGGTGTTCTCTTTTAAATTCTAAGTTTGTGCTTCTGTAGATCAAGCACTCTTAAACTATACTGCCAACCAGTATGGATGACATGCCACTCCTATACCTTGTAGTCCTCTGTCTTATTTATGTAACATTTCCTAAACACTGATTTACGCACATATGACTGATTGTCTCTGTGTGTGAGACCCTACACTGGTATGAGTGGCGCTATAACATGAATTAAATGCATCTCAGAGAGAGAGGTTATGGAGGCTTGAGGGGCACTGTTAAAGGGTGGCGGTGAGGAATCCGTAGTGGAGATGGTCAAGTGTGGGCACCAACGAACATTGTTGCACTGGGCGCCATAAGCACTAATCGTCACAGCCCTACTACATGTGTGACAATTGAGATTATTCAAGGCCCCCAAAGTAATAATAATGGCTTGGGCGACAGGTATCAGTCATTTTGAATGTATAATGAATTAATAGCCAATTGTTATTGTGCTAATCTTTAAATCAGACAAACATCGCCACCATGCGGCAGACTGCCATAAAGGATGGTGTTGAAAATTAAGTGCCGTGCCGAGTACCTGGAAACACCGGCTCAAATTAGGCACTGCATCCCATATGCCATTGTCTAGCATTTTGCTTATTCATAAGTGCCATGTATTACCTGTTTAAAGTGATTATTATTCAACTTATTTAGATCTTGCCTACTATTTCAACCATGTCACATTATTAAGTTAGTTTCAAGTTGAAGTTCTGTACTATACTTCCTAAACAACATGTTTCAGGCAGGCCTTCAGAAAAGTTTAGAAATGGAGTCTGTCTTCTAGGCCTAGTTTTTACTGTCTCCAAATTTGTATAACACTACTAAAATGCTAGTCAGCACATGTAGAATTCGGTGTCCATACATGCTATAAGTAAAGAGAAGTGACTCCTTAAACCAATCTTAGCATTGTCAGCTATACAATAAGTGACTGTCTAGTGTTTAAGACGGCTCAGTGCCAAAGAAATTAACGACTTGTCGTCCTTGCAGGCTCCTGGCATGAAGTAAGCGCTGGTGCGCTGGGTGGGAGAGTCGTTACTACAGGCAGCGTGAGGCCTCTGAGCAACATTAATGCGTAAAAACCTTGTGTGGAGCGCTGTGGTCATTAACAACTGGCAGCATGGTGGAAACATTTGGAGAGGGCAGTAATGGGGGCTTGCTGCGCCTGTCGCTGCGTGTTCTGATGATTCTCCCAGTATTAACAACTGAACGTGGGCTGAGGTTGACAGACATTATGATGATCTTCTGCAGCGGTTCCCACTCAATGTGCAACCGTGAGGGACAACAGCTGGGCAAAAGAGTCGGACTGACCTATAGGACAATCAGGCAGTGCCCAATGGGCTGGTCTGACAGATCAGGGTGTGGGATGGATTTTTAGCAGTTTGTGGGCCAGATTTATGGACAGGTTGTCCGGGTGTTACTGTTGATTTCCCTATTAGCACAAATATTGCTTGCAGATAACACAAATGCATGCAGTCTCCTGTACCTTGCAAAATATCCATACAACATGTCTTTACAAGCTAAAAACTGGCCTGATTCTCAAATTTGGGCATTTTTTTAAACTATCTGGTTCAGTAATGTGGCCTCTTTTACTTTGGTGCTCAGGCCTATTTTTTGTCCCAATCCAACCCTGCTGAGCAAGGCGGTGACCCAAAGTTCAGCAATCAGAAGACTTGGTGAGTGGGAGACTAGATTCTCCAAAAGGCGCCCTTGGGGTTCTTGGAAACTGTAACTTTTAGTCCAGGCACACATTTCACTGCATCATAGGAAGAGCCATCACACAGAGACATATGAAACCATTTAAACATTTTTTACATATTAGAACTCCACATACATATTTTCCGCAAAAATGACAACATTTCAGACAAAGATAAATTTGGTTGTCACATTTGAAAGAGAACCTTTCAATGAGTAAACCATATGTTCTGAATTTAAAATAATACCACTTTGCTTCTGATGCAAAGCTAAGAGTCAGAGATGATGGCTCACCAACAGCCTTTACCCAACCATGGTAAGTTCTTGCATAAAGAAGATCAGAACTTGAGCAGAGAAACATCTGACATCAAATTGTGAGGGAAGTCTCTAAGTTGCCTTATATAGAAGAAAGGTCCCTTGGGCACACTGCTCATTTAGGAGGATATTATGTGATTGATGAAGAGGTAGGCTCCCATAGTTTGAATGTTTGGATGAAGGAGCTAGTGTGGTTGTGGAACGAAGGGGTAAAATATGCCCCATTGGTATGTTGAGCAGTCAGTAAAGAAACAAGGGGACAAAATTGGTTTGAGCCATTGATGTAAGGACTACCTAGGACTTTTCATTTTTCCAGGGTATCTCAGCACCTGGAAACTTTCAAGAACTTGTTTTGATGGCTATAAACCTTTCTGTGGATCTCTAGGTTTTTGAAATAAGAGTGGAAAGACCAGTGCTGTTAAGCAGTCCATGACCAGGATGAAGTATACATTAAAAAGTAATAGGGAGATGTAGTATCTCTTGGAAATTCTCCAGATGACCAGAATAGATATTATGGAATCATGTTCACTTGCCACTAGAGGATGAATTAATGTATATAGCCAGTCAATTGCAGTATTTCTACTACTGCGTTGTGGGTGATTATGTTGAAAGCCTTCAGGGCTGGTGAGAAGATTCGCATGGGAAGGGTCTTGTCGTCGCCTTGAAAGGAGATAATGTTTCAGACAGAGGAGGAAGGGAAGTATAGCTCAGAGTCATGACTGCATAGAACATGCATTTTTACAGGGTAAAAGAAAAGGGCAAACTGGATTTGTCTCCTGTTCTTTTCTGCCTTCAATGTTTTGAGTCTATGGATTGTTATCGTTTGCATGATAGTTTATGCATGTGAAAAATACACGGAAGAACGCACAGCCACCTCTCTGGAGAGCAGCAGAATGTATCATCATTTTTTTGTCAACCACCTCCATGAGGTAATGGGCACCTAGTGCAATTCTACTTTTTTGAGTCATGAGTTAGTCACACCGTCCTTGTACAATGCAGGATTCCCTACACCTCAGCTCCCGTGTGTGATACTCCATAGCATCCCTGAACCACAATGGCAGTCCAGGAAGACTGTAGGGCATTTCACACAGTGGCAGGGCAATGACCAATCAGCTGGGCCTGAACCGAGGGCCCTATGTGATTGGTTACAGACTGACATATCATATTAATTTAAATAATACCTTATTTTAATTTCAGCCCATTTTGGACCACATAGATCGTTCCCTATGCTTTGGCCGACCCTACTGGCGATGGAGCAGCCTGTTAGAACGGTTGGATCCTTGTGCACTTCCTAAATTGAAGTTGTGGTCCATCAAGGCTCTAGTGTATGTTGCGACGATGTTTGGGTGCAGGGCCTGAATCCCATGATTTGGTTCGTGAATAGGAAATGTGAGCAATGTAAAGGAACATTTTCACCAGAGACGTTTTAAAGCATAGACAAAGTGGGCAATTGCCCAGGCCCCCCACCTTCCAAGGGACCCCAAGAAAAAGTGAACTTTCTATCCATCTCCCTTCTGTCTATTTCTCCATCTCAACCTTTAACACATTATTCAATAATATTGGCCTCATGGAGTTTTAATTAGATTAAAAAAGCAATAACATACAAAGCTGGGGCCCATAAAGTATGCATTGCTAAGGGCCCACAAAATCCTTAAGATGACACTGCTTTTTGCCAATCCCTTCATGTAAGTCTGTCATTTGGGAGCATAGAGAGAAGTCAGTAATGAAAGAAGGTGTAATAACAGTTGTCATTGAGATAAGCTATTACCCACATTGATACCGGCTATATTTGACTCTCTTTTACCTCATCCAATGTGTAGTAATATTTTTTTAATTAGGTCCTGGCTGAACTAAACTGGATACTACTATGAAGGGGTTCTCGGATTCAAATCTAGTGAGTATAGAAGTGGTATGGTTCAGTAGCATATTAACTATTGGTCTCCTAGTCTTGGATGAGTAGGTGGGCAATGTTTTAATTTTTAGGATTTAAAAGATTAAGATTGGCCAAAATCAAAATACTTTGTGACTTCTTAAGAAACAGTCCACATACTTTGGCGTTTTGTTAGGATTCTGAACTCCCTGCTTACTCAGAGCCCGATTGGCAAAGGTAAACTTAGACCTGAAGTCTAACTTCAGACCATAGGTCTAACTTTAGACCTGAAGCGTAAGTTTAGACCTTAGGTCTAACTTTAGACCTGAAGTCTAGATTTAGACCTGAAGCGTAAATTTAGACTTCAGGCCTAAACTTACACTTCAGGTTTAAACTTAGACATCAGGTCTCCATTTAGACTTCAGGTCTAAACTTAGACTTCAAGCTTAATTTTAGACTTCAAGTCTAAACTTATATTTCAGGTCTAAGTTTAGACTTCAGGTCGAAACTTAGACTTCAGGTCTACATTTAGACTTCAGGTCGAAACTTAGACTTCAGGTCTAAACTTATATTTCAGGTCTAAGTTTAGACTTCAGGTCTAAACTTGGTCTTCAGGTCTAAGTTTACTTTTGTGAATCGGGCCCTCAGATCGGAGGATGGTATGTTATGTGACACTCTTTCCATATCTGAAACCAACATCAAGGAATAGTAAAAAAATAGTTGCCCGATCGATGAAATATAAAGCTTAACAAATCAGCACAGGTGCAAATGATTTTCTACTCAGAACAGCATGTTTGCTCCCCTAAAGGATATTTTGTTATCAAAGTAAATCCTGAATAAAGATTGACACACTTTAATACATCTAAAAAGAAGACCCTTTTGTGGTTTTATTTATTGGCATTACTAGTAAGGACATCCATCATCGGCCCTTCAGCGACTTTCGACATCCGTCAGCAGACATATCTCTGTCTGCTCATCAGCAGGGCCATTGTGAGCAGCATCAGATATCACAAAGACATTAGTGTAGGCAAGGAGCCAGGTATGCCTAGCCTCTGCCAGTCTGTTTGTTTTGAGTATTCTCTGTTCAGCACAAAAGTGTGTTTCAAAGATAAGCCAAAACATGCTGAATGCTAATGGTACTTAAAACCTATTAAATGTGCTGCACATAATGCAGATATTTTTTTAATAAAATGCTGAGACTTCACACTTCAAAATATACAGAGAAAAATCATAAAGCGATAAAGAGTTGTGAAGACATGGTTTGGTGGATAAAAGCTCACCTGGGTGATTCTTGAAATGAATACAAAAAACATTAAAAGTGCCAGAAACATTTAGGATCACATCCATGCACAGAACACTTGACGCCAATCCATATAAGGACCAAGGTAGGTAGTTACAAGACACTGAGAGACACTGCCATTGGATGTAATGTGAATAAAGGTACCATGGTCTGAGTGCAGCTGTATGTAGATATTAATGATATAACTCTATAGGATGGTCATTGAGAAGAATTCAAGTGTGGATACTAGTCCGGGAGGTGTGTGTGGGGTCCGGGTGGGGAGGGTATGGTTTAGTTCAATTACTATATTGACGGCTTATGCATTCCTGTATGTACTTATATTTCAGTAGAAGGCGGTATGTTGGCGAGGGTAGCCCTCTTCTTTTATATATTCAGGTTGGGGATGGGGGGCCTCCGGGGAACAGTCCATACATTTTCATATTTGCCATAACACAGTGCGTAGTGCACCCCCCCTAGACATTTGTTGATTGTTATCTCTATTGATGGTTTGGACGACTGCTAGTTGCATTTTCGCCCTTTTGGAATTTCTCAGGAGAATGAGATTGTTGTTGTTTGCTTTTGAGATATTCTTTATTTCATGCCAGAATGTGAAGCGCAAGATGCTGCAGATTAGAAAACTGAGCAAGTTGTTAATTGCTAGATATGTCGCACCACATGTGTTTAATAAGCGGTCATGTATGCATTTAATGTCAGCAGATTGCAAGCGCTTTGGCTACACTTAAGATTGGCACATGGAATGTGAGAGGCATGCACACGCCATCGCGCAGGTATCAGATATACTCATACCTCAAGCGACACCCCATACAAATAGCTCTCCTCCAGGAGACACATCTAGCTAAAGCTGAAATTGTACACAAACATCGCCGCTGGCGGGGCCAATTATATGCTACAGAGTACTCGGCATTTGCACGGGGTGCGCTCATATGGGTTCGGCCAGGGGTTCCATTTTAAATCATTGACTCATTAGTAGATGCAGATAGAGGCACACGCACTCAGCGTGTACACACCATAAGGGAGACAAACCAGGTAAATTACTGTCATGGCTGATACGACAAGATGCCGTGACTACGCCGGTGACATCCATAAGCACTACACAGGGAGACACAGTACATGCGCAGAGGGACATACATAGCGCTTTCGCAACGCACTATACCGCAATGTACAAATCCCACTTGCAAACTACAGTCACGGACATACAGGCCTTTCTCACTGAATTCACACTACCACAGCTAGCCCCACACCAACAAGAGGAATTGAACGGTCCTATTCTACCGGAGGAAATCAGAGACAACATTGTCTCCCTCTCCAATGGTAAATCCCCGGGTCCAGACGGGTTGCTGATAGAGTTTTATAAAGCTTACTCTGACATATTAATACCGGAGTTACTACGGGTATACAGAGCAGCAATAGAAGATTCAACGCTCACACCCACACAAAATGAGGCACTGTTGATCTCCCTCTTGAAACCAGGCAGTAATCCTGACTCCCTAGGCTGCTATCGCCCATTGGCCTTACTAAACACTGATTATAAAATATTTGCTTCCATGTTAGGCAAACGCATAGCCCCGTTGGTCAAAACTTTGATACACCCAGATCAAAACGGATTTGTCCCAACCAGAAGTACCTCTTTAAACATACGCAGACTGTTCAGAATTCAGAAATATGCAGTTGACCGCTGGCCACGCTGGATCTGGAAAACGCTTTTGATTCCTTGGAAGGGCCCTATCTTGCAGCAGTATTGAGCAAATTTGAGCTGGGAGACGGATATTTGCAGATGGTACAGCTGCTATATCAGTCCCCTACGGTATGGGTCCGCACGGGAAAGCTAATTTCGGACACAATACGTGTACGTTGGGGAACCAGGCAGGGTTGCCCACTATCCCCATTGCTCTTCTCTCTCGCCATGGAACCATTAGCGGCCCTTCTTCGGGAGAGTGGCATGGACTGGGGCATTCCCCTGGGCGACAGGCTACACGCGGTTTCCCTATATGCAGATGATTTGCTTCTGTATGTGAAGAATCTGCATAATATTCCCCCGGTTATATCTGAACTCTTTTGTACTTTTGAAACGATGTCGGGACTCAAGGTGAACTGGTCTAAATCGGGTGTCTACTCTTTCAATACTAATGTGGCAGAGGTAGATATCATTCTCAATGAGACCGCCCTCGCCTGGTACCCGACTACGTTCAGATACCTAGGCATTTACATATACAGTTCCCCGATGGATATATTGGACGGCAACCTGGTGCCAGACATTTTTTCTGTTAAGGCACAGACACAGTTCTGGAAGACCCTCCCATTAAATGTAATGAGTCGCATCACATTAGTCAAAATGATAGTACTGCCTAGATTGTTGTACTATTTTGCTAAACTTCCAGTATATGTCCCAGTCAGACTATTCTGCGAACTGGAAGGCCTGGTTCGAGGCTTGATTTGGAATAAAGGTAGGCCCAGAATAGCATTTCGAAAATTGCATGTGCCACCAGAGCAAGGTGGTTTGGCAGTCCCAAACATGGAACTTTATTAGCTAGCAGCCCAGTTACAATGGGCCACTAAATGGATGAGTGGCAAGAACATGGCAGATACAGCAACCGAGTCGCCTCCATGGACACAGACTCAAATATATGGATTGTTCCATCCACTTGCGAAACCTTCCCGCTCACCTCAAATACATATAGAACTGGCTCATAGATGTTGGAGAAGTCTGCAACTCACCAAAGACACGGTCCCATACGCCCCGACATTGCCATTTGCAGGTACACCCAGAGGCAGAGACGTAGTGACAGAGCTAGAGCTAGCATCCTGGCGTGAGGCAGGGGTTGAAGCACTAGGAGACCTGTATGTGGAGGGCACACTTTCGTCCTTTGAAACCCTGGCAGTGGATAATGGCATACCTGTGGGCCACTTTCTTCTGCACACAGCTATAATGCGGACATTGACTCAAGCATGGGGAGAGCTGACAAATGAGCCGCCAACACATCTGCTGATACAGTATTTACATGTTATTGGGGAAGGATCGCATGTGATCCACTGGTTGGTACAAGCTTTACTTGCACACGTGTCACAGCCATTAGCGAGTCTTCGTCCGCATTGGGCTGAAGATAGAGGCCAACTCTGGTCTGATAAAGAATGGGGTCGCGTATTAGCCAGCACTACACATATACCGCGCAATTCCAGGTTTAAACTCATACAAATGTATATACTACACAGAGCGTACCTTTCACTGGATAAAATAAACAAATATTTCAATATCAACACCTCTAATGACCCGAGATGTAGGCTCAATGGTGCAGACATCCTACATATGCTGTGGTCCTGTTCCCTACTCCAGACATACTGGCACGCAGTTACAGGGACTCTTGCGAGGTGCACCCACACTCAAGTGCCCAACACATGGGAGGTCTGTATCCTAGGATTTTATATTCGCACCAAAGATAATGGGGTGTGCTCTAGATTCCACGACCTGGGCCTGATAACTGCGAAACGGTCAATTACTAAATGATGGAAACACAGGGATCCTCCTTCCCCAGCTAGCTGGCTGAAATCCCTGGAGGTATGGGCACAGGCGGAAAGCACTGTTCTACACAGGGAAGAAACGGCGGGGCTGCGCAAGTATCCAATAGCGCAATCCTGGGATGACATCCTCAGAACGTTACTACGTCCTAACGCTGTAATACACTCACCTCCTTTGCAGCAGGCAGGAGACAATCCCAGAGACGACGCCCAGTGACTATACCGCGCTGCAAGCGTTGTTGAATCATGGAGCATCTGTTGAAATGAGACTTGACCTTGCGTGTCTGTGTAACGTTCCATGACAACAAAGTCTGATATATGACACTCTGACACTCATTCAGCTATAAACCAAACCTGTGGCGCAATTCGAACTGCCTATCAATGACATGACTTTGCTATAACATATATTAGATGACACTTTTCGTAATGTTTCCATTACTGGCATCTTATTTGATTTCTCTTTTTCAAATTCTTTTGGTTGTAGTTTTCATGTTAAAATAATAATATCTATCACCTTCACAGAAGTACACGTATGTCGCTTGGGTACTGTTATCGCAATGCTCCAGTATCAGAGATATATGCAGAAAGTAATGTTAAATACCTGGGTGTATTTGAAGACTTCGAATATTTGGCCAGAGAACTGCACTCATGGTATTTAGATATTGTTCTGTCCACAGAGGTGATGACACTCACATGCGAAGGGAAACTGTAATATTCTATGTATACATGAAAGAACGCATGTCGCAAATATATATATCGCAGTATTTCTATGTTGGAAAAGTCTGATTTTGCATACGCGAGTTTATAACTATATCTCTTTTGTATTATGTGATAATTATACAAATATATGTTCCAGTGCATAAGAAAAATGTACAGAAAATTAATAAAAGATATTAAAAATAAAAAAAAGGTAGGTACTTACAAGTATAAACAATAATTTCCAAAATGCTAGGGGGGTTAACTTCGCCGGCCGCTAGCCAGTATCACTCATCTCCCAAAAATATAAAACACAATCAAATGAGGTTCAGCCGATCACTTCTTGCTCCAGTAGATATGGTCTTCAAAGCCTATTTTTGTATTTCTTTATTGAGATTTTATTGCAAATATTTTTACTTTCATAGATTACGTCATCTTTTCTCTATTTCAACCTCCTCTGTTCTTCATCCACATTCTTCTGAGTTGACATTTACGTAACCTTATTCTCAACGTATGGAAATCATAAAACTCAAATAACAACTTGTGGTGTCTGTGAATAGTATTATTCTGCGTCTGTTCAGGTGGTCATAGTGGTAGGTGTATGTCAAGTCCGTTGACTTGCTGGGTGTAGCAAGGTTCCATGGGAAAGCAAGACAGGAGTCGCTGAGGTCATTCAAGATGTTTTATTAGTAAGAGACAAGGTCCCATCCAACCGCTCCAACTGTTTCCCCGCTCTCTTCGACTCCCACATTGAACATTCTCATCTGACTTAATAACATTCCATGGCTCTAAGGCAGCTACTACCTAAGTACATGCACGCATTTATTACATAGGGCCTCAGCACACAAGTGCTGCTCATTCTTAAACATTTAGTTGAACATTCACACAACCACATAACGCCAAACAATATTGGACTTTCACCTCAACAGTTCAATGATTGCTGCTTCACCGCGCATTGAGCCCTAAACCCGGCCCTAGCCCTAAAAAACTGCCCGACCCCCCCCTGCCCTGAGCCCTCAAACCTTCCCCCCCACCTAAAAACGACCCCAGCCCTAAAAACGACCTAACCCCCCACCCTGAGCCCTAAAACCGACCCCCAGCTGTAAAAACTACCCGGACCCCTCCCCGCCCTCATCCCTAAAACCGGCCCCAGCCCTTCTTACCAAGCCGCATCCCGATCCTTCCTGTTCCTGTTCCCTGTTGAACCACTCTGAATCTAGAGCGCAGACTTCCTTTACCGCGCATATGCGTGGCAAAGGCATATGCGTGGTAAAGGCATATGCGTGGTAAAGGCATATGCGTGGTAAAGGCATATGCGTGGTAAAGGCATATGCGTGGTAAAGGCATGCTTGGTTAGGCTTGCGCTGTAATGGAACGCCTGATTCCAACCGTATTGTAAATGCTATTTCCATTTTTAATATTCAATATTTAATTTTACTCTAACTAGGCATGCAATAAATACCGCTTGATATTAAACCAGGGCAAAATTTTAATTATGCCGGAGTAATCTGAGTAATTGTGGCAATTTTGCCTTACTCTTTTGATGCAAAATTACACAAAATTACGCGACTATCCCTGTTGATGTAATTATGAGTAGTTTGGCGCAAAAATCCTACCACAGGAGCACAGTAGCGATAAACTGAGCTTGCGTGAGAGGCTGCTGTCCTTCTTCTGTTTCTTTAGCGCTGTTTTCTTAGCACAAAGTTCATATTGGGTTCGTTTTGGATGCAAGGGTGCATTTTGTGCTAAGAAAGTAGTAAAACATGCTGGGTTACACTCCTCGCATAATTCTGTCTGATCTTGCATAATTTCGCTATAATTTTGCGTATTTAGGCTACAGCAAATTACGGGAGTCACGCCCTTCCCTAATTTATCAGCCAGTCTAGCAATAAGTATAATGGATGATCAATATGTTTACAAAAGTCACATAAAGAGGGCACAGTGGACTGCTAAGCAGTATCTCATTTAATTTCATTCACAGAATGCGTTTCTACAACAATGAATTTTAACAAGGGCGCGTTTGTTATCAAGAGTACCTTGTCACACATGGCAGACAGCTCATTTATCGATTTTCCATGGCCCATGAATTCTTCTTCTAGTCTGCAGTTAATAATTGATTCTTGGCATCTGTTCATTTATTTTTCTGACATGTTATGCTATCAATTTAAAGCTGAGCGTAACATCCCCATGAAGACACTTTCTATCAGAGTCTATTAAATGCCTGAAGTCTCACATCTTTGTATTGATGGTGCAAATTGAGTGTGAGGGGGGTTGAGGGGAATACAGATTAGTGGTCTGTCTTTATTTCAGTTCAGTAAATCAACGTAAAGGGTTAATTTTCAACTCAAGTACAGCTAATCAGAAACTCATCTGGTTCTCTGTCAAGTCTACTACCCACAATGGGCAAAAAGTCACAAAATCTTTACTCACGTGTGTAAGCGATATTTTTATGGAAATCTAGGATGAGGATTGAATTTATGATATAGAAAATCCACCATAATCCAGAGTGATTGGGGATACTCTTTATAAAGCAACAGAATTGTTACTTTCTAGCAGTGTCATGCTTAATTCTTAGACCATAATAATTACTTTTAAAATAATTATGTTTGTCCAATGAATCTAAAAAAGTGAGTTAGAACTGGCAGCTATTTCTACTGCTATTAAAAAAAAAATCTTCAAATTCCTCTACTTTCACATAAGAATGTGAAAGTAGAGGTAGAAGTATATCTCAGTGATCCCCATTCTACCATAATAATATAGCTCCAAAGTTAAGTCCTCATTCTACCATTATTATCTTTTAAGGAATATCTAGTCACCTGAGTTAACCACCCCCAGTGTTCATCTCTCCCAATACAATACAATAGGAAGTTCAAATCGGACCAAAATGTAAATGCCTGATGTATTTTAATAAATGGGGGATTGCACTGGACTGTTCCTACAGGAAACGCCAGGACTGATTTTAAGTAATAAAGTGGCCTCTTCCCCCACAGCGAAATAGGGCCATCAAAGGGTAAATGCTTATAATACGTAAGAAGTTTGGCCTTAAAAAGGCGGACTTGATGGTTGCGAAACACGTGTCAGCCACAGCTACATTTGTTTGTCATGGGGTACACATGAATACAACATGGATCTTGTAATAGCAACTGCTTGAATACTTGCCTGATGATCGTAGAAAATTGACTATATAACGGTGCCACTATATATTTTTTTTTCTAACTTTGTGATTGTGCTAAGGTGGCAGGGCACATAAAAGTGTTCACCACAGGCTGTAGGCCACTAACACTGCTGTTGCTTCCACTGCGATGCTAGCACCTATCTCAAAGTGCCCATAAGACGGTACCAATCAATAGGACCAGAATTATTAAGCACTGCAAGCTGAAGAAAGGAGTCTGAAGGAATAATGCTGATGGTGCCTAGCAAGTATGGCTGAGAGGGCAGTGACAGTTACCAGAAGCCTTAACAACTTTTTTTTTTAGAACATTGGAATGTTGGGAGCTCTATTGAAGACAATGGAGTGCTCCGGGCTTCTAATGGCCGGTATAAGCCCGTAACTCCAACATTCCAATGTTTGTCTTCACGCTGCTACCTTCTCGATTTAGAACATTCTACCCTTAGTGGGTAGAATGTTCTGATATCCTCATAGTCCTTATGCCTG
Organism: Triturus cristatus; assembly: GCF_964204655.1. Lineage (NCBI taxonomy): Eukaryota > Metazoa > Chordata > Amphibia > Caudata > Salamandridae > Triturus > Triturus cristatus. Next base: position 1,585,100,470 of record NC_140590.1, read on the forward strand.
GGGCTATACCGGTTGTTAAAGGCCCTCTCCCTTGTTATAGGCTCTCACCTGTGGCTCGAGCCTAAACTCAGGTTCCGGGCCTTTAACAACCGGTACAGCCCTTGGCAGCAGGCTATAGGGCAATATTACTTGAATACCTGTAATGGAAGACCAATATCACTGGCCTAAATTAAAAATTGTGTTTAGTTCATTCCCTACCTGCTTTGACAATCCTGTATTGTCCTGGATGATTACACTTACCACAGTTTGCTATATACCACGTGAAATTAAACCATAATCTGGTTTGCCCACAGACAGGGCCGGACTGGGAAACAAAACCGGCCCTGGAAAAGTGCTCGGCTGCCCCCCTCCCCCCCAGCGGGCAGTTGGGGGTGCCGCCGAGCTCTTTGCCAGGGCCGATTTTTGGCCGATTTTGTTACAGGACCGATTTCCAGCTATGCTGCAAAAAAGGCCCTGTAACAAAAACGGCCCCCAGGGGCCCAAAACCGGCCCCCACCCGTGCGGCCCACCGGGGGATTGCTCGGTGCCCGCTACGACCAGTCCGGCCCTGCCCACAGATGAATATATTCTATATAATTATTTTAAAAATAAGGACTCCTACTTTAAAAAAATAACATTTAAGTTTCATTGTCATAAGAAAAGAATTAGACCTTCATTCTAACTTTCTCGCAAGTACCGATTCAGGTGTATCCTCCATTCTGAACAAGGATCTCAAGCACCAATTGTGTAACCCACTGGTTTTTGTTAGAACAATTTTTACCAAATAAAATCTGATAAAATCACATCCACAAACTGCACATTCTGCATTTAAGCACCTCTGAATAGCACGTTCTCCCAATGAGGAGGCCAAAAGCTAGGAATGGTGCTGCAATTGTGGACCTGATCAATGCCACCCTCTTCAGGACAGATTTATGATTACCGCGATGGAATTACCGCGCGGTGTTGTGGGGCGCTCAGAATGAGGGCTTTAGTCATCCTGGAAACTTCCTGATCTGTTTGACAGATATACTATATAGTCAAGGATGGTGGACGCGGCGTGCTATGTTAAATTAGAGGATTTATACATAATACGGTGACATCATAAAGTTTAAAAGCTTCATAAATTCCGATTAACATTCAAAACCTATTATTTCTATGCAAATGCACATTTCATGCTGGCATACACAGCTGTATATATGAACTGCTATCCTATTTATTATGTTTACCCTTGACTGTCCTCTAGCGAACACTGAAATAAACTTTAGGAGCAGTGGCTTCCTAATTGGACTTCCTAGACTGCTTTAAAATCGTAGGCAGTTGTCTTTATGGCTTCCGAATTGGCCAATATAACCCCGAATGCAGCAGTGCGCTTTCCAAAGTGCCCCTGGAGGTGCAGAAAGATGTGGTTGCTCGCAGCGGCGTAGCGTGGGTTGCCAGTGCCTGGGGCAAGGCAAGTTTTGCACGGTGCAATTTGCAATTTGCACCCCTAAGAATCTTGCGCCCGGGGCATCCGCAACTTTGTCCTAGGCACCAAAATAAAATTGGCAGTTTTGAACTTGTAAAGACACTCTGTACAAGTGTTTGTAGATTGAGCTTGCCTAGGAAATGTTTGTTTTGATATCAGGGAAATCAACAGTAAAAAAAAGTCACTACAGACGATGAAACATGTTCCCAAACAGTTGAAAAACCAGCCCACACACTGACCTGTCCGACCAGCCCGCCAGGCACTGCCTGATTGCCCTATGGGCCAGTCCGCCCCTGTGTGCATGAGTGAACCAGCACCTCCATGAACAAACACCAGGTGTGGACTTTCAAAGCATTCCTGCTCTTTCACTAAGGGGCCCTCTCTCACCAGGTGCCACCGTCACTCTGGCTTGGGATATAGTGCCCCCCGCGCCACATCACGGGACACAGAAGCTATCTCTGCTTGGAATAGTCCCCCTCCCTCTTCGGTGACACTACTTGTGACCCTCCCATAGTGTCAAACTAGGTGTAATGGGACCCACCACTCCCCCCGGCTGCAGCCATCAAATGCTCAATCGCCATCACACCTCCGCTTGTTCCCACAGTAACCTTTAGGAAATCCAGGTACAATGCCTCAGGGCTCCAACAAACGAAAATGTGCATTACCTGTTTGGGCAACAAGATGTTAGTTACTCTGCTGCCCTGGGATTGGGAGTTATGTTTACCATTAATGCTGAGCCATACCACGTGCACACTTGGTGCCACAAGTCAGGCCTCTAACCAGAGTTCCCAGTGGTTACCACCTAGCCCCCGGCCCTTACCCTGCAGACGATGGCCTGTCACCACCAGATGGCTAAATTCTCGTTCCTAACATGGAATGTCTGAGGTTTGGGCATGGCCAAAAAAGCCATGCAGTACATCAATATTCAGAAGGAGAGGAATGCACATTGTGTTCCTCCAGGATACACGTTGCTAAGGGCGAGGGAGGACCTTCGATTCCAGAAACGTTGGAGAGACCAGTGCTCTAGCATCAATTACTCGGGCTATGCCAGGGTAACACTCATATGGAACCGAACTTCAGTGCCCTTCAAGGGTACGGAGGATGAAGCAGACCCTGAGGGGTGATCCGTATTTGTGGAGGGACGGCTATACGGTAAGATCGTGTTGTTGGGGAGCATCTATGCCACAAATGTAGCACAACAACAAGTTCTGGTGTGCCTCAGTTCACTGCTAACCAGAAGGACCCATCTACCATGTATCCTTGAAGGGAACTCGAACTGCGTATTAGAACCCCAACTTGACCACTCACGCCACCGCCCAATTCTCCCACTGTGAGCACAGCGTCCTACCTGTCCCAATGGCTCATATATTGGTCCTTAGTAGAGTTCTGGAGAACCATACATGCAGACACTAGGGAATACTCCTACTATTCACCACCACACAACCTACACATGCGCCCAGACCACATGGTATGCCATTGCACAACACAAAGTAATGTCATAGCAGCCGAATACTTGGGAAAGACGCTATCAGAGCATAACCCACTCACCCTACAAGTCACCTGGGGAGAACCACTTCCCCCAGTGCCAACCTTGGGCTTACCGCCCACATTACTAGAACACCTGGCATTCTGAATCAACTAGAACTACCCTGAACAACTAGATAACCGACAACTGGGATCAGCCACTACCTGCCTGGTGGAGTGGGAGGCCCTAAAAAGGGGTATACAAGGGGAGTGCATCCGTACCGTAGTGGGTGCACAACGCAACTGTCACCGTGAGCTAAGACAGGTTGAAACTGCCCTAGGAAGTGGAACCCTGGAGCAAACTGCACGGGAGAATATTGCCATGTGGGCCGAGCTGACTGAGCAGAGAGATTGCATTGCCCGACTTCTGGAGTCCCTTCAATGCATCGACTGTGGGGCATACCAGCTTAGATTAATGCAGAAGATGATAAGCGCAATCATCTCTTGGCATGGCTGCTGAGGAGTGTAACCATCGTCGCTCCAGTGACCCCCACTCGTGTTTCCCCAACCACAATTGCCACAACCCAGGCCAAAATCCGCAAACCCTTCAGTAAACACTATCATGAACTCTATAACCCGCTCCCTGTGGATAGGCATGCCCAGACTCATGCATTCGTATGCCTGGTCACATTGCCTGCAGCGGGGCCTGAGTTCAGTGATCTCAATGGCGCCCCTTACAGAACAAGAACTTTACAGAGTGATTCATGACTTCCCCATGTGTAAAACTCCGGGGCTAGACGGTCTGCCCATTGGGTTCTCTACGCCTAATGAGGCATCACAGTGAGGGTGGAAATGAGACAACAGATATTGACCACTTCCTTGTCGGCAGGGGCAAACGTCAAGGATGCCCCCTTTCTCATCCTCTCCTTGCACTGGCAATGGAGCCACTTGCCCAGAGACTCAGGCAGACGGGACAGATGTGGGCAATTCCCATTGGAAATAAAACCACTATGTCTACTTTTATGCTGAAGACATCCTAATTTACGCCAAAGATATCTGAGAAGGAATCATTGACATGACACAAATCTTGGAAGCTTTTAAGCTTGCCTAGGGGCTGGCGATCAACTGGGCCAAGACATGTCTGTTCACACTTCACCTGGAGTGCACACCGCAAAGTTGTGGTAGGCTCCCAAGCCATTCACTGAGAGCCCCATCACGTTCTATATATTAGGACAATAATGTCTACCTTTCCACCCAAGACCTCATAAATGGTAAGCGCATGAAGGCGATTGCCTTTCTCTGCCTCACCTACATGTTCTCCCTCATACTAAAAGTGCTGATCTGAATATCCCTCTCCAAAATGGCGATCCTCCCGCATCGCCTGTATTACTTCACAAACTTCCGAGTACACATTTCCCGCAGCACTTGTAGATCACTGAACACAATACTAGGGGGACTTATCTGGAGCCAGAGCAGGCGCCGAGTGGCCTTAGCCCACTTGTAGCTCTCAATAGAGAGAGAGGGGCTTGGTGCCCCGAACTTTGAACATCACTACCTTACAACACAGCTGCAGTGGCCTGCTAGTTGGCTGGCAGGAAGATATCTAGTGGAAATTGGACTGGTGTCCAAGAGAAGAGCGATTCAGCTAGTGCAATAGCTATTTCTCTTCAATACAGCACTATCCACCCCCTCGAATGGCCTCCTGCAATTGGCCCATGTGAGCTACAGAACAGCACTGCAGATCATGCAGGAGATGCCACAGTATGCCCCGTGGATCTCTTTACGAGCGCTTCGAGAATAAATATGATGCGAAGGGATGGAACTTTGGGAATTGGCAGGAGTGGGAACGCTAGGGGACCTGATCCAAGATGGTGTCCTTAACCCATTTGACCAGTTGATGGATCATACAGAACTCCCGATGGGCCAATACCTAGCATATAGACGACTGGCAGGAGAAATTGAGAGGCTATGGGGTATAGACCATATAGGAGACACAGAACTGGACTCACACCGCTGACACATATGCTACACTGGGTGCCGGCTGACGGCTGAACACTTGGCTTCCCAAAGCCCTCTCACATACCATCCAGGATCCACTGGCACTGCTCAGACAAGCTTGGGAGGACGATATAGGTTGCAAATTGATCCAGAAGGAATGGGACAGACCAGTGTTCTGCCCTAGAAAGGTATCCCACAACAACGGCTTCCAATACATGCAACATGACATCTTCCATAGGACATACCCCACTTCTGCTAGACTTCATAGGATCTGCCCTGAGGCATCCTCTGAATGCCCATGCTGTCACACTATTGCAGTGGACATAATGCACATGTTCTGGCCTGTAGCCCACACATTTTGGACAAAGATCACAGACACTCTCACTAGAATCAGAAGATGCACATGCCTAAATTCCATGGCTAGCAATATGCTGCACCTTTACAAATGTCACAGGTATGGAAGGGCCATCACTCACTTCATAGAACTGGCTGTGCTGCTGGTGCAGAGGCAGATTGCGATGCACTGGAAGATGAATATACTCCCAGGGATGGCACGCTGGAAGGTGGCAATGACTAAGTAGAGCACAGCTGAAGCTGCCATGCTCTGATGCAACGGAGAGCTCTGTTTGCATAAATGGCCCATAGCACATGTGTGGGACATCCTGCTCTGGGAACACCGGACAATGCCACCGCCTCAGCTGGCCATACAAACCATATATTAACCTATTGGGTGCTATTCTCCAGTGCAGGCCTCTCTTCCTCTCCTCCCCCTCCTCCTCCATCACCGTCCCTCTAATATATGGCGGAGACACAGAGCAACACTAGGCACTGGTGCGGATATGGGATCTCCCACACTGCGTAATGATCTGGGGGCAAACTGCATGTTCCTATCACCCGCTGCAAGACACTTGGAGAAGTTTTCTGTTTCTCTTATCAGGCCTATAGTTTGATCTGTTAATATGTTATTTGAACTAGTACTGCTCAGCCATTATGCATGCACGCCAGTAACTGAGAGAACATATTGTTCCAGATTGGTAATGATATTGTTGTAACATCTGCATGGAAAGCCATGTCCACTGTACCGCACAACACAAAATCTCAATGAAGATGGCTTGAAGAAAGAAATGAAGTGCTTTGTCAGATCGAAGCAGCTATTAAAAAACTGTGGTCAGTTCATGATCTACTATGTCTTCTTGGGCCAACACAAAGGTGGCAAACTCAGGGGTCACCTAGGGCTTCCCAAGTCTGAGCTCAGTGAGAAGAACAACATCAGCATGTGTCAGAAGTGTGAAATTGAACTGGTTGGCATTAGCCTCTGACACTGGGGTGGGATATGAACCTATGTGTTGTTAATATGGATGTCTGCTTTGATTTGTGGTGTTTTTTCAGTGACTCAGGGTGTCAATGTCTTGCGCAGTTCCTGTGCTTGGGGAGGGATGTGGCTGTACACTCCTGCAAATCTCTGCACTACTCTGATAAAGCTTTGCTGGAGTAATAGTTTTTCTTGCTGGTGAAGATTGCTTGTTGGATTTCTGTCTGTGCTTATTTAAGAGGTATTACAGATTCAGATTTTTTCTATCTTAAGTCTTTTGTAGTTTGCATCCTTCTATTTTGTATTCTTTAGGTTGTCAGTAAATCATGGATTTGGGCAATGCTTAATTTGGAAAAGAATAAATGCCAGGGCCCGCATTTTCATAAGAAGCCTGCCTGTGCCTGTGCTAAATGTCGTGTTTGTTGAATATCAAGACCTCTACACTTTATTTCACCTCATGACTCGTTCATCCACCAATATACTCTCCCTGCCCTTATATTGTATTCTTGTGTTTTCCTTTTCATTCCTGCAGTCTCCCTTTGCCGCTGTTTTACAGTGTTTTACTTCCCCCATGCTGCTTTTCTCTTTCTTGTTTTGAGTCAAAGTCTGATGTTTAAGAATAAGTCCCAGTCCCCAAAAAAGAGTGCTGGTTGGCCTCACCTGCAACCACAATCTCAAATGAAACACTGGCTTTGGGCGGGAGCTTCACTTTCTTCTTTGAAGTGAGTCCCAGTTCTCCACTTCATGGGCTAGGTTATCCTTGAGCTCAGAGAGGATTTCATCAAGTGAGGTGTGGGTGTCTCCTCCTACTGGCTAGTTTAAAGCCAGCGGACGTAGTAATGGAAACACCTCTCCTTCCAGGGAGGGGAGTATCTGGGTCCAGCAACATGTCCTTAAGGACACAGCCTGGATCAACATGAACGTCCTGAGCTACAAACATGTCACTTTCTAGTGACCAGAAACCACCCACCCAACCTCCAATCAGCCTGCCCAGGAAAAAACCATCACCTTTATTATCTAGAATAAATACCTTAAGTGTCAAATAGTGATAGGATAAGCCAAGCAATATGACCTGTGTCCAGTGTAGCCATCATCTTCTAAGGGTTGGCTGTATTTTTGTTTTTAGAACATTTGATTTTAGGATATGAGAGTACCTGAGATCATGGACTGGTAATCTTGCTCCAATGGCAAACTGAAAACATCCTCTTCACTCAGGCCACAGTGGCCACTCAATTGATCTTATTCTGTCTGTTTCTGAAATTGGGGTAAATGTAAATAGTTGATAGCAAGGCTGAACTTTTTCTCCCTATAACTGTAACCACAACAAAGTGCTCCTTCAAATCCATAAACATCTGGAACCCTTTGGGAATTATTTCCATTCTTACAGACATTTTAGCAGTGAGATCAATTGTGCTGCTTACAATGCTGGTGTTTGCACTCAGGAGACATTGATAGCATTAGACCACACAATGAATGTTGTTTTTTCCAGCCCTCAATAAACTTTAGGGCCTAAAATCGCTCGGTAAAGAAAGAACCCTAAAAGGATTTGTAGTTGTGTTGATGCTCTAAGTAGGATGGAGTGTTTTACTTTAGAAGGCAGACCACTGACAGAATGTCGGAACCAAAAAATCGCGTGGACAGAATATTGTGTCAAAAATACCAAGTATCAAAATATCGAGAGGGTAAACGCAAATAGGTTAGTATAGATTTACCATTCCTAACTCTACATTTACGTACCTTAAAGATATATATATATCGTTAAGATTCATGCATGTGGAGTTATATATAGTAATACTTTGCTTACCTATGGAAACTTACCTTCACAATATTTATTTCTTCGATATTCTTGAAACAATATTTTGTCCCACAGGATTTTTGTTTCCGATATTCTGTGGAAACACTTTAGAAGGGGATCCAATTGATGTCAGTGGTATGATTGCAGTTTGAAGGGGCGTGGGTGATGCCAGAGAGAGGAGGCTCTCCATTTAACTTAGAATGTGCTTAATGGGGGCTAATATGACCCGCTGAGTACAGATAAACATCAAGAACTTTGTGGTTCTCTTTTGCTGTTCCCTAAGTGTTGATATTTTGCAGTGGGTGCATTGGATGTTTGGAGGCTGTGAAGGCTTTCATTTTCCTTTGTTGGCTTTTTATGACCTAGGAATGGATGTGATTTTGCGTATGTTGAATTTATCTATGTATTGTGGTACACTGTTCGGGTGGTGGTGATTGAAGAGTTGGTAGCACTTTGTATAGCGGGGGAATATACTGGATGGAATTTATTTTTGCCACATCGAGTTTGGTAGCCACCCTATCGTAAAAGCACTTAGAAGCTGCTACCCAAAAGCATTTAGTGATATGCAAAAATACAAATAAAGTAACCTTAAAAAATGCTTTGCTATCAGAATAGCCTCAAAAGGAAAGAGGCATAACTATGCATGACTTCCGGTTCACTGCAGAGATTAGACTCACGGAAACGATAGCGGTCTGAGGCGCACACGCTTAAGGCACCCAGGCTTACATCTTGCTTGAAGAAAGGATACATTTTAACCATTATCGGGAAAAAGAGACCTTATTTTACTATCACAAGCCATGTTGAAAGCCAACTGATTTTATTAAACGAAGCATAAACAACGATTGTATAGGATTGATACAGATATCCTCCGAACATCCAGAAACTGATTTAAATGTAACTACATAAAAGTGCACAAATCTGAATGGGCACCTGACGAAGGCCTAGCCGAAACGCGTTGTCTAGCCACAGCCCATGTATTTCAGCTGTTCATAGAGTATTTACCTGAACGGAAAAAAATTGTGGTGTTTTGGAAATATCGATTGTCTGAAAAGATTTAGTTATGAACATGCTTGTACTGCATTTTGTATCTGAATAATTAATCATGCCTCAGTGAGATTTACTTGCACTTCTTGTGAATCATTTTGTATGTATAAAGAGACTGTATTGATGCATCTTTTTCTATAAATGTATATGTATATACAGAGAAACTGAGTGATTGTATAAAAAAAATATATTTTTTGTAAAACAACAAATTAACTAAAAAACTAATTAAAGAGAAAAACGATAAACATACTAATCTGTTTATTCTGTTATTTGTAAACGTATTTTTTAGAAGTACATGCAAGTAAAGTTTGCCATTCAATTTTTAGTATTTATCAATGTTTATGGGAGTTAATTTGCAACGAATTTGATAATGACACTGTGCCCGGTGTCCAACCTTTTCCAACAATAATTGATTCCCTGCTTGGGTGTTGTATCAATTCAGCAGGGGCCCCGTAGCTTTACCAAAAATAACTATGCCGAAGACCATAAATTACTGGATCTCAGAAGTGAGAGTGGAGAAAGGATTGTACATGATTAAACCATATTTAACGGTCCTAGAACCATGGGACTTTTTTGTGCGCCGGATACCCTGCAGTTGCAAGTCTTGCCCTTTGTGTAGGAAGTCAGGTATCTGCAGGGGTCAGGCACTGGCTTGTTCCCCTATGCCTCTTTGGTGACACCAATGGTGACTGCACACTCAGAAAAATGGGGTTGTCCCCTGGGTATTCCAAGCTGCTGGTCAAAATCACTTGAAACTATGATCATGCCCTTCTTTGAGGTTCAATATTTGAAGTAGAAAGATAATTTTCCACATGCAACTGACACTACAATATCCTCAAAGCAATGGGTTCTACCAACATAGACATTCATTTTGTTTCCCGGTGGATTGAGAAGTTGAGAGAGGCTCTGATCCATAAAACTGTAGTCTGCATTTTATCAGAACGGGAAACAGAAGGTTGTAGGTCGGCCTGTGCCACATTTATGTGTGGTACTTTTTAACAAAAGCTCACCCTCCTCCAAAAGGCTTCTTGAAATAGGGCCCTCACTATCTGCAGTTTGAGGAGTAGCACCACACCCATGCTTTGCTCCTACCCTCTGGTTCACAATTTCTACCAACAGATAACCCAAGTCACCCAATAAGCGAGCATTCTGAGGTCCAGTCTTGGGATCAAGAACCTCTCTGTTAATACTTGGACTAACCTATGTTCTACAAGTTTCCAAACCAAGCTTTCAACTGCTATTACTTTAAGATTCTTTCCACAGCCAGTGACCCACTTCTCTAATCTTCTCTCCTTCTTCTCTTCCTCACCCTCTCCCATCTTAAATATTGCATACAATTTTGCCAGGATTTGTTATCCTAGAAATCTCCCTTGACCTAAGGTGGCATTATACAAGGAATCAAATGTATTTCTTCATTCATGTATGTATGCATTCATTCATCCTAACTGAGCTGTATAATTATAAAAAAAAAAAAAAAAAACTGTTTTATTAAAGGCTACATACCACAGGCTAATGATAACCTCTTAGCAAAGCTTTGATGAAGAAGGCCTGCTCCATTCAAATGAATTCAGAAGAAATAGGTTATAGATTGAAGTATCTTCTACCTCACTCAGTATTCATCTTCATGTGCTGCTTAATGCTGCTGCTAATGAGCTTCGAGGCTCAGTGTCATCGCAGCAGAACCCACACTTCCCTCTGTCGCGAAGGAGTAAGTGATAACAAATGAGGAGGCTGAACCCTATCAGTCATTGTGGCAGAATGATGGAAGGCCTACTGGGTAAACTCAGGATATTGGGCTACTTAGGGATTTGTGCAATGGATTACTATTTGCATTTTAAACAGGTTTATGTGCATCGTCAGGAGTACTATAATGGGACCCAGCCGGACGTGAGACGTGCTGCACTCTTGCGAAATGCACGTACCGCTTCCTGCTTCATGGAAGAACAGGACCGCTCTCAGTTTAAGTGGTACACACTGCCACCTCTGCTGCACTGTGATGGGAATCCTTGCCAGGATATGTCGATGTCCAGGGCTTCGAAGCATCCACTTCAGTTCATCAGATTGCCAGGGGTGGTGGACGTGACGTCACACAAACACTTTGACCCACTCTGACATCACAGAGTTGACTTCTTGGCCCACCATTAACCACTCACTAGGCTCTCATTTGTTTCTAAGAAGCTATGGAAAGGCAGATAGAATGAAATATAGAATGAAGGCTCTTCCATGATTCTTGTATTCTCATTTGGCTCTTTCATGGGGGTAAGAGGGAATTTCCAAAGTTACCAAAGTTGACAAACGGCAAGCCAGGGGTAGTAGCTTCTACCTGTAGTGACACTTAAGTGACGTCTATGGCTTGCAGGATGGGTAAGATGATGATTCAACAACAAGAAGCATGAACCAGAAAGAGTGAGCCTAAAGGTACTTTCTGTTGGGTATACGGGTCACTTGATATTCCAGGCAGCACTGACTTGAGGACAACAGGTGACAGAATGAAGGGGAGGCCAGCACCTGGGCAGCGGAAATTAAAATAAAACAAACAAACAACCAACCTTCCCACATACTTCTCTTCCATCAGAAAAGTTAGAATTATTCTACCTGGATGTATGCAATGTATCAGTGCACAGCATGCAACACAAGTATGATTTTAAGCACAGGCAGATGTTTTGGTTTTTGTGTGGTAGCTTTAGCCATTTCTGACGAGTTTTCTCACCAACGTCACGGTCAGCCACACCACCACTCTCCACTGGACCGACCACCGATGCATCCACTTCTCCTACACGAAACTCACCGCACACATTCAACCGCCGCAGATCCCCCGAAGATGCTGGAGCAAAGTCACCACTGACCAGCTGATCGCCGCCCTCGCCCAGGGCCGCCCGGCCAACGCCTCGGACACCAACACCGCCGCCCGAAACCTCACACAGTGGATCAGCAACTGCGCCGACATCCTCGCCCCTATCAAGAACCCTCCGAACAAGCACAACAGCAGGAGAACCACCTGGTTCACCACAGACCTCAAGGACACACGCAAACACCACCAGCTCATCCACATCGCCAAGAGAAAGGCCTTCAGAGAGTGCATAGACAAAAACACACACAACAGCAAGGAGCCCTTCAGCATCGTGAAGGAACTCTCCAACCCAAGCTCCAACTCCAACGACATCCCCCCTCACAGGACCTCTGCGACTCCCTCGCGACCTTCTTCCACCGCAAGATCGCCGACATACACGACAGCTTCGCAAACCAGACGCCTCCACCAGCCGCAGAACCAACGCCCCCCACCGCCCTCCTCAGTCGCTGGACCCCCGTCAACACCGAAGACGTCACCCAGATCATGAACACCATCCACTCCGGCTCTCCATCTGACCCCTGCCCTCACCACATCTTCAACAAAGCAGACACCATCATCGCACCCCACCTCCGAGACATCATCAACAGCTCCTTTGAATCTGCCACCTTCCCTGAGAGTTGGAAACATGCTGAAATCAACACCCTCCTTAAGAAGCCGACAGCAGACCACAAGGACCTCAAGAATTTCCGGCCCATCTCCCTGCTCCCCTTCCCGGCGAAGGTCACCGAGAAAGCAGTCAACAAGCAACTGACCAAATTCCACGAAACCAACGGCTCCCTCGACCCGTCCCAGTCTGGCTGCCGCAGCAACCACAGCACCGAGACTGCCCTCATCGCCGCCACCGACGACATCAGAACCCTGCTCGACAACGGAGAAACCGCAGCCCTCATCCTCCTAGACCTCTCAGCTGCCTTCGACACGGTCTACCACCGCACCCTAAAAACACGTCTCCACAACACAGGGATCCAGGGAAAGGCCCTGGACTGGATTTCCTCCTTCCTCACCGAGAGAACCCAGAGAGTCCGCCTACCCCCGTTCCACTCAGAGGCCACCAAGATCATCTGCGGCGTACCCCAAGGCTCATCACTCAGCCCGACGCTCTTCAACATCTACATGAGCCCCCTCGCCAACATCGTCCGGGCACACGACCTCAACATCATCTCCTACGCCGATGACACCCAGCTGATCCTCTCCCTGACCAGAGACCCAGTCACCGCCAAATCCAACTTCCAAGAAGGAATGAGAGCCGTCACCGAATGGATGAAGATCAGCTGCCTGAAACTGAACACGGACAAGACGGAGGTCCTCATCCTTGGACCATCCCCCTACGCTTGGAATGACTCCTGGTGGCCCGCCGCCCTGGGCACAGCACCGACACCCACCGACCACGCACGCAACCTAGGGTTCATCCTGGACTCATCGCTCACTATGACCAAGCAAGTCAACGCCATCTCCTCCTCCTGCTTCAACACCCCCCGCATGCTACGAAAGACCTTTCAATGGATCCCCACGGAAACAAGAAGGACTGTCACCCAAGCCCTCGTCACAAGCCGGCTCGACTATGGCAATGCACTCTATGCAGGGACAACGGCCAAGCTACAGAAAAGACTGCAACGCATACAGAATGCCTCCGCACGCCTCATCCTGGACATCCCCCACCACAGCCACATCACCGCCCACCTGAGAGACCTGCACTGGCTCCCCGTCAACAAGAGGATCACGTTCAAGCTCCTCACCCACGCACACAAAGCGCTCCACAACGCCAGACCCGAATACCTCAACAAACGCCTCACGTTCAGCCAGCCTCGCCCTCGCCACCATACCACGCAGCAGAAGAACAACAACAGGCGGCAGATCCTTCTCCTACCTCGCCGCCAAGACCTGGAACTCGCTCCCCACCCACCTCCGACTGACCCAAGACCTTCTCACCTTCAGGAGACACCTCAAGACCTGGCTGTTCGAGCAGTAGCAGCACCCCCCTCCACCCCCAGCGCCTTGAGACTCTCGCGGGCGAGTAGTGCGCTCTATAAATGTACTGATTGATTGATTGATTGATTCTGTCAGGTTACCTCTGGTAGGCATCTCTCCCAGAAACCGGTTTGAAAACTTTGGTCAATTTTCTTGGGCACAATTCATTGTAACTTAGATTTCCTAATGAAACAAAGGCAGCATTTCACTGGATGTCACCACCAGTCATCATTAAGTATGTACCACCTCTCTGGGCATAGAAGCCTGTCAATGAAGAAGCTCACCTGCTGACCTTTGACACAGTACATGATCCTGAGTCTTTCCTTTACCAGCTGGGATGATTCAGAACTGTTCCACATCTCTACTATAGCCTTGGAGCCTGACGTAGCAGGTTCTACCAGCCATTAAAGGCCCGCTCCAGCGTTAAAGGGCATTAAGTAATGTTATTGACCGACTCCAAGGTCAGCAATCTTATTAACACCTGAATGTACCAGCTAATGCCACCTTCATCATCATGCCCCTCTGAACAGTCAGTTGTGAGAGTGCAGAGTTGCAGGTGAGGGCCTTTTTCTGCAGTTACTGATTGAACTCTAGGGAATGTGATTGGCTGTTCCATTTCTGAGCATCCTAATAAATGTGCCAGTATCTATCCTGCACTTCCCAAGTTAGTATAATATACCGCAACGGCCCAATTACCGATTCCGCCAGCACTGGAACTAATTTGGAAATTAGAAAATCTGCTGTCACTTTAATATTTAAAAAAAACATTAAACATATCCACAAAGCCCCTTTATGTTGTCTTCTGGCATACACATAGAGACATTTGTAGAACTCTGGCAGTGAGTGCACTTCTATTTCGAACTGCAACAGGGGCATCCATCCCAGTGCCAAGTTATGCACACAGCTCCCACAATGCACCTCTGCTCTGACTGACATCTCGCACTGATATCCCAAAACTGAGACATTCAAAGCTCTCAAAATTCCCTCTTTTCCAGTTTGTGACGCGCACTCATATTAAACTATTTCTTTAAGAGGCACAGCTTTGCTAACAGTGCACTTTCACAACCTACATATCCGCATAGCTCTCACAAGGGACCTTTTGCAGAGAATGCACTGACATTTTAAGACTTCGACATTCACAGAGCTCTCAAGCAGCAACTCTGTGTGTAAAACTCCGAATAAGACAAGGAGACGTAGAAAAAAACTGAATGTGAAGAGGAGGTATGTCATTGGGACAATAGTTGTTAATACACTATAGAGTTAGCTTTACATTTGATAGATTTACAATTTCACAGGTAGAGAGATACACCAATCTGGCCACAATAACTATTGTTGCTCACATGCTGAGAAACTGGATTCACAACCGAGGTCTGCAGGTTCCACAAATAAATGAGCACGTTTGAAAACGGCGAAAATAAAAATGATTTTTTCAAATTGAGGTACACACAAGAAGGTATGGGCAGACTTAGTGCTATTCCTTCCACAGCTCCCTCCCCAACAAGAGCGAAAGATGTCATTCAGCAGTTGGCAGAATGAATTATTAATAAGAAAAATATAGGTTAGTAAATACACATTTGCCCCATATAGGGCTGAAAGTCAGCACTGCCTTGCTAAAGAGTGACAGTTGGGAATAATAAACAGACAGATGGAGCGCTTTACCCACATTCCCTCCTATCCTCATAAAAGTATAAAAATACAAGCAGGAATTTTGCATATTTTACCCACCTCTCCCAAACTTCCTCCCTTACCGCAATATTCGTGATATTTCTGTGCTCGATATTCAGAAGTATAGTCACAGAAAAGATATTCTGGCATCATGTGTCGGAGAACCTCCAAGCAGGTGATCACAAAAATAGAGTGAAAACAACTCTCTAGGTAGAAATGTGGAAGAAATACAGTTTTAAAACGAGAAAAGTTTCGCTGGAGTAGCTTGTGGCCAGATTAAGCAAGGTGTTAATTTGTGTAAATCACTCCCATTGCTATTCCGTGTCCTGCTGTGTCTTTTTGCATGTTTTGTGGGAAAGAGGATGAGACGTTGAGTAAAACGGTCTGTTAGATCCGGGATTCCCTAGTTGGCTGAGGTAGGTACTTTAGGCCGAATAGGGACCCTGGCTTCCACGTCAGGGAAAGGAAGGACACCTTCTCAGATAACTCCTGCTCACCCCCTTGGTAGCTTGGCACGAGCAGCCAGGCTTATCTTCAATGCAAATGTGTAAAGTGTTTGCAACCATGCTCCCAGTGACCCAATGGTGACACCACAAAATGACTCCACACGAGTTTCATATAAAAACAAGTATACGTTTATATAAAAAGATATACGATGAGACTACACGATAAAAATCCAACATATGCGTATTTGTAATATACCTCCTCTCCGGTTATTAGGCCAGCCAGCTCTTGTAAGTTCTGGCGGTATTAATGAGCAATTCTAGATGATCCTATGCAGTCCTAATGCAGTACTAAGCAGTTCGTAATGCAAGAATCAGGTACTTTGCAATTTAAAAATATTGCAGTTCAGGATGCAAACTAATGCACTGTGTAATACAACAATCAGGCAGTTCGTTATGCAGAAATAATGCAATGCGTAATGCAATAATCCGGTAGTTCGTTCTGCAAACTAATGCAATGCGTAATACAATAATCAGGCAGTTCGTTATGCAGAAAAAATGCAATGCGTAATGCAACAATCAGGTAGTTCGTTCTGCAAACTAATGCAATGCGTAATACAACAATCAGGCAGTTTGTTATGCAGAAATAATGCAATGCGTAATGCAACAATCAGGTAGTTCGTTCTGCAGACTCACTTGAACTCCGGGAGCCCCCAATCGCAGGGCAATTCTTCCAAGGGTCTCAAGCTGCAAAAAGCACATGCACACAGCATCGCTGAGACTCACTTGGACTCCAGGTGCACACGATCACAGGACAATCCTCACGAAGGGCTCAGGCTGCAAAAAGCCCCCGCACACAGCGTCGCTGAGACTCGCTTGGACTCGAGGTGCCCACGATCACAGGACATGGCTTACGAAGGTGTCAGGCTGCACAAAGCACACGCACACAGCGTCACTGAGACACTTCTGGAAACTTTTGTGTTCCTGAGTTTCCACAACAGGGAGCTAGCTCTCCTCGGGCCCTTGGAGTTAAGTTACTTCAGGACACCGCACAGCAAAGTCCTTTCAAGCAGGGGGACACAGCACACAGCAAAGTCCCTTTAGCCTCTCCTTGGTTAAAACAGCAAACTGCAGGCCAGCCCCAGAACACACAGAAAGGGTCAGTCCTTTCCTTTAGTCTATTCAGCTGTTTCTTCCTTGGCATAAGTTCCTCTTGACCACGAAGTAGTTTCAGTCCTGTTCAGTCTTGAACAGTTCCATTCCAAAGTTCGAGTGTTACAGCTCTCATAGTTATACCCCTCAAAGTCTTTGAAGTCTTTGTGTTCAGGGGGGCACTGACCCCTGTCCAAACCAGTTCTGGGTGTCTCCCTGCCAGTGACACCTTCTTGCTTTGATAGTGGAGGTCTGGATCCTTAATCACTCAGCAGGGGATGGAGCCATTGTTTTATGTCTGCAGCCCAGGCCTCTTCACCTCAAGGGTCTACTCCTCCCCCCTACACTCCAGATGCAGGTTAGCCTGTTGCTGTCTCACCTCCTCCCCTGGGTCAAGACATTTCCCAGATCCTATCACTTTCAGATCCAGACAGTCAATCCACAACCAGGCAGAGACACACAGAGATGTTAGAGCACAAAAACCCAGCCACTTCTAAAACAGTGGTTTCTAAACACACAATGCAAAAACCACCTTCACAAAAAGATGTGTTATTGAATTGTGAGTTCAGGCATACGAAACTTCACCTCTCCATCTTAAGCCTTTGGGAGGAGAGACTGGCTGGAAACATATTACACAGCCTCCCCGTTCTGTCCTATGGGCAAGATGGCCTTTCAACAGCGAAAAACGAAATGGAGAGTATTTCACTGTTAGGACATGGTACACACCTTAGTACATGTCCTACCTTTCACATACACTGCACCCTGCCCAGGGGGTACCTTGGACCTACCATAGGGGTGTCTGATGTGCACAGAAAGAGTAAGGCCTGGCAAGTGGGTGCACTTGTCAGGACAACATGGCAGTTTAACAAACTGCACGCAGGCACTGCAGTGGCAGGCCTGAGTTCTCTTTTTAGGGCTACTTGTGGGGGTGGCACAATTAGTGCTGTAGGCCCACTAGTAGCATTTACATTACTAGCCCTAGCACACATAGTGCACTTTACTAGGGACTTTACTAGTAAGGCAAACATATCAATTATGGACAACAAATTACATTACACTTTACACAGGGAGCACTTGCACTTTGACACTGATCAAAGCATCTAAGTTGGCAACACCAGGTCAGAAAAAAGGTCTAGGGGGAAAGCAAAACGTTTAAGGAACTTTAGCCAAAAAGGGCCAAGTCCAACATGGACATATCAGGGAATGGGTGGAACACAGTGCTGAATTTGAGCCGGTGGTTTCCGGTGCTCCGCACCGGCACTTACTTATCAATAATGACACTTATAAAAGTCTGCCATATGGTGGAACTGTTTGTCTAATTAAGCAATAAAGGAACCATCACTTGTTAATTAATTAAATATACATTAAAACAACTAATGCCTGCTACCCAAGCCACTCTCATAGCTATGGAGGCCTAGAATAGTCTGAACTGTCACTGTCAGGAATTTGATGGTATAATTGTGTTGGTACTGTCATTGGCAGCCCTGGCAGGAGCAATGGGTGGTGCAAGCTGCAATGGTATCCTGAGGAGGGCCCTGGCACTTATTCTTTAACATATTAAGCACTGGAGGGGCTTATGGTCATGCCATGCATGCTGCTGATCAAAGGTGAAACCTCAATGCAGACACTGCAACACTTAAGCATCAGAACCCGCAATAACCAGAGAGTACACATCCCATGGTGGTTGCTAACCATACACGCCTACCCCTGAGGATATGTCCCTGGATATCTTTGTGCTAGGAAAATATAAAAACTGACATATTGTGTATGCCAGTGGCGTTATGCATAATGTTGCCCCCCCTTGAGGATGTGATGAGGGGCCACTGAGTCTCCCATATTTCAAAGATATACATTGTCCTTGGGCTGAATGCCTGGCCTGAAATATTTGTACCTCCCTGAAAGGCTGGGGTCCCCCTGCACTGCAGGGGTGTCTCGGGCCTGCATTACACATGCCGTTTCTGGTCACTGCTTAAAGCATATTACGTCTACATCTGTGCGGGCTTTTACTGTCATACATGGATACAGCTTTCAGAGTAAAACAATTATGCAAATTGGATGTGTCTGAAACTTGATAAGCATCATTAGCTCATGTATCTTCAAAGACTTTTCAGCATCAGACAGAATTTGTTGCCCGAGGGCCAGATTTTAGATCCTTGCTCTACAGCACTGTACAGCACCCTACCTCTGAGAAGGAACAATTACTGCTGTGATGCTGGTGCGCTTGGTTTTGATTCATTTGCTGCTTGTCGCTTGTTTCAAGACAGTCACAGCATTATTTAAGTCTGTACTAAATAGATACGAGGTTGAGGTTTTGGGCCGGACTGCAACCCACAATCTGCAAAACCAGCCTTGATCGATGTATTCAAACCAGCCCCATGTTGCAGGAGACTGAGACTAGAATGGGGACATGTGTCATGGCAGCCCATCCTGCAGCTTGTAGAGGAAATACAAGACTGGCAGAATGGCCAGTTTGGCCCTGTTTGCGAAACACATTTATAATCTAATCAGTGGCATAGTAAGCATGTAATGGGCCAAATGTACGTTAAACAAATGGTCCCTATACTCACATTGTTTAGTAAAAGGTAGTCATGTTTGGGGTGCAGCGGCTCTCTTACAGTCCTGGGTCTCGGTGTCACTGTAACTTATGCACTAACTATATGTAAACCATGTGGCCGAGGGCTAAAATTATGCCCCCCCCCCTGTGGAATGTTATAAGGAGTGGCCCCTGCTTTGCCTAAAGCTTCACAGATATTACTTGTCATTAGACGCAATAGGGCCCCCGAAGGGTTAGGGCCCCTTAAGGTTTTAGGGGCCTCCCTGCGCAGCATGGGCTGCAAGGTCCTGCATTTTTCCTCTGAGTACAGCGGTCACCCTCCCACCGCCCGCTGAGAGCCTGGCAGCCGAGGCAAACAGGAAAAAAAAAAATTATAATAAAACCATTTTTTTATCATTTTATTCTGCTTTCTGCAAAAAGCAGCAAAGTCTGGGCGGGGCATGGCCATGAAGAGTTCAGGGGGAGGAACAGTACAAACTGTAAATGCACATGACATTTTGGCCGGCTGTCTAAGGCCGGCCAAACCGTCATGCGCACTTTGATCTCTCTCCAGTCGAGCTGTGTTGTACAGCGAGATGGAGTAGAGGCACAGGCTCCTAGGACCTGAGCGAGTGTTTAATAAGCCCACTAAGATCAATCAGGGCACTGCTCTCATGCTGCATTACCGGTGTGAGAGCAGGGTCTTGATTGGGGCTAGAAGCCTGCGCAGGGACCGGAGAAGAAGAACCCAGCAGCGGCAGGTAAGTTCCTTTTTTTGTATTATTTACCCCCTACACCCCACTGCCTCACCACTTGTTATGAAGGGAAGCCGCTACTGCCCGAGTATGCCCCAGAGTAGAGCTCATTCTCTTTCTCGACCATGGCGTGACCTTCAGGCATGTTTTGCTTGATTTAATCATTGCAAGCTGCAGCCAAAGATGCAAGTCTTACAAAGTAATCCACAGTACTTTCAAGCCGCAATATAGAGGTCGCTATTCGTCCCCTAACAGCCTGTAAACGGTGACCCTGACTGACTGCTAACCTCTGACGAGACATTTGTTCTTTACAAGTTTCAGGTCCCTAGTTTGACACATCCTCCTCTTATATTTTTAGCATGGAAAAATCAATGCACTAAGAAACAGAGCAGCCCTGCTTCAAGAACGCTCTGAAACTTTCACACAGCACAACACAACCAAAACAGAGTGACATCCATTCCGAAGAGCAGAACAAGTTTCACGTCGTTGAGAGCATGCGAAAGTCAGAAACATGACTGCTGAACACAATCTATATTTTGTGGACCTTTGGTAAGTCTTCCTTATTTAGGTTTGAAAGACATTAATAAAGAAAATAAACATTTGAAACAGTGCTTTATTCGTGGTTGGCCTTCTTTGTAATTCACACTCTTCGTTCTCCCAGGAGAAGTAAATTAAACACAGGTTTGAGCAGAAGATGTCTCCATCCTTGGTCTAGGGTTTATTAAAAACATGTTCTAACTTCAGCTCTCCCTAGGAAAGTGATTCTGACCTTATTGTTTGAAAGAATATATTGCTACCTTGAAAAAGCACTGTCGTTTTCATGAGCTGCGATATTTTGGTTTATTTGTCAAGTTGCAGACCTCCTGAGGCTTGCTCTGAGCGGACATTAGGGGCGGATGTATCAATATTTGAAGCAGCGCAGGAAGACACCTTGCTGCATGGCGCTGTGTGAAAGGGCAGGACTGCGCCATATTTAACAATATATGGCGCTGCCGTGTCGTTCCGGCAGTACAGATGACACCGACTCTATGGGGCATATCAGCAACAACCGGCGATAATTATCGCTAATCGCACTTGGCGCTAGGATAATTATAGCCGGCTAACGTGGATTTTTATCGCTGAGATAGCATGCTATTAGCAACGCTTATCTCAAAAGCGATAAAAATCCTAGCGCTAACTGCCAATCGTGAGATTATCGCTGGAAACCCTGCGATAATCTCACGAAGTTTGACGTTAGCTTGATGATAGGGCCTCACATACTTAGCCATGATATCCACCTTCCATAGGATATCATGGCTAAGTCAGTCCTGAAGCAGGCGTAAGGAAAGTAGCGATAACAGGGGTTATTGCTACTTTTCTTGCCGCTATGCTTCATAGCGTGGGGCTTGATGATAGGAGAAATGTCGCTTAGCGACATTTCTCCAGTCATGTCAGGTCAGGAACGCCCACTTTGCATCTCATTAGAGATGCAAAGCTGGGCGTTAAGAATCTGGGCGCTAATGCAAGGTTTCACGCGATAGCATGACCTTGCTAATTAGGTGATAAAATTATCGCCACTTTTCGCCCGAAAACGGACACAAAAGCGGCGATAATTTTATATTGCCTCGTTGCTGATATGCCCCTATGTAAGTAAACGCACTGGAGCTTTATTACTGTACATCTGCTTCTTCCTAACTCCACCAACTATCTGCTGTCCCTAGCTCCTCCTTTTCCTGTCCTTCCGCCTCCCGCCTTTCCTTTTCCACTGTCCGCAGGTCCTAGCGCCCCTGCATGTATTTTCCCACAACATCACAGGCACGCTCCTGTCCAATCCGTACGCTGGCGCACATTTGGCTGCCTACAGCCAATGCAGGCACCCTAGCGTCATAGTGCCAGGGTGCCTGCAGGAGTGCTTTTGAGCAGGAAGGGATACCTTCCTGCACAAAAACAATCCTCTGAGGCTTTTTCCTCTTTCTATGTGGGCTGCAGCCCACATAGAAAGAGGAGAAAACGAGGATGAATATTGATATTTTTCCTCATTTTGCCTCCCCTGGGAAGGCATAGCGTTTTAACGCATTCCCAGGTCTACCATTCATGGTAAATCTGGAATCATGCCATCATCCATGCAATGCGTTCCTGGGGCAGAGTAATGCAAGGGAGCAACTTGTACTGCCTTGCGTTACTCCAGATTTAACAAGTACCACAGGGCCACGCCAGGTGGCCTTGCTTGGCTTGGTAAATCTGACTTTAGTGTTGCATTGCCCTTGCATTCCCTATGGCCTTGTATATCTAAATATATCTGTGATACTTTTGAAAATAATTTATAGACAAGTTCACTATTTTATTAATCATTTAACCCATCTTAAGGTGCAAAAAAATTGGATTTTAGCTTTTGCTTTTCTGAAGACTTCTGTTCCGCATGCCTTTAACTTAATTCCATTCTTTATCGTATTTCTGTTGCACTGAATGCTTTTATTTTTTATTTTAACCCTCTCTGTGTCTCTCGCCTATTACTAAATCACATCCCACATCTTTTATACTTGCATTCTTCATTTTAATGACAGAAGTCAAAGAACAGAACACAATTTCTTGACCAAACTCTTCCAAGTTTTATGTTGCTGAGCTGAACTGTTGCTTGTCATTCACATTTTCAAACAACTCTTTCCCACTATCTTTTGTAGGGATACCCGAGCTCATCACTGAACCCTGACAGGTTTCCAACCAAAATGACTCACAAATGTCTTCCACTGCACCGATGACATGTCAACTTGGAAAGCAGCAACTCTATAGCAGTCCGTGGCCTCTAGACACGCCTTAAAGATTAACCAGCCCCCAACTCACGCACCACAAAAGACCTCTGCCCAGTGTGTACAGTAGGATGGCTCTCATAATCTCCGGGTGAAGGGAGCAATACAGGGCTTCATTTGTGCTTCATTTGTGAAAAGTAAGTGCCTGAGGTCTGCTCATGAAGTCACTACAGCTTGAACCACTTATTGCCTCTACAAGCACTGCCAATGACAGTACCAACACAACTAACAACCACATCCCTACAAGTGTGACAATTCAGACTATTCCAGGCTATTCAAAGCTATAAGAATTACTTCTATGTCCAGTATTATTCATTTGTATTATTAACTACTCTGTTGATGGGCTTACCTCATTAATAGACAAACAGTGCCACTATGTGGTGGATTATCATAAGTGCGGGTGCTGAGAATTAAGTGCTGATGCTGAGCACCGGCAAACACTGGCTCAATCTAAGCTCTGGAGCAATATGTCACATTTGCCTTATTATCAACTGAATCAGCTGCTGACTCTGGCAGGATACTTCAAGAACTTTGTTTCTTGCTCTGTCTGTTCAATATGTAGAGGTTGCCCCTCCAGCACTTATGAAGGGCACTTGACAACACCTGTCACCCTTAAACCAATGATGGCAACGCCTACTGAAAAGTCTACAACTTCAAGCCAAACCTGCGGCAACTTCTAGAAGAGCCATACATGCGGCTGCGCCAGAAAAGAGAAGGTGTGATCTCTGATTAACTGAGCCCAAGCCAAAATTACTCCTCATAAACCTCCAAAACATGTACCACACATTTTCTCATGTTCACATTGTCTCATTGGTACACTGTGCTGACATGTAAGAGTCTACAGCAAAAACCAAAGGAAATGATGGACGGAGTGTTGAACATTGCAAGCACTCACCCCCAGTCAACTGATCTGGGTTTAATCCATCACCGTTATTTAGCCCACTCTGCCACCCCAGTTCAGACATGGCCATATGCAAATCAGTCTGACCCTGTGCCTCATGGCAACAGTGCAGCCCGAACTGCCAAGCCATGTCTTCCCTGGACCGGAAGCAAGCTTCCTAGGACCAGTTTCTGGCATTTCAGCCGTCTTCAGCCAGGCTTGCTTGAATCCAGTGGCAAAGTGAGCAAGGGACTCACGTCTGAGCATACCCTGCCAACTTATGGCGAACACAGCAAAAACCAAAGGAAATGATGGACGGAGTGTTGAACATTGCAAGCACTCACCCCCAGTCAACTGATCTGGGTTTAATCCATCACCGTTATTTAGCCCACTCTGCCACCCCAGTTCAGACATGGCCATATGCAAATCAGTCTGACCCTGTGCCTCATGGCAACAGTGCAGCCCGAACTGCCAAGCCATGTCTTCCCTGGACCGGAAGCAAGCTTCCTAGGACCAGTTTCTGGCATTTCAGCCGTCTTCAGCCAGGCTTGCTTGAATCCAGTGGCAAAGTGAGCAAGGGACTCACGTCTGAGCATACCCTGCCAACTTATGGCGAACACAGCAAAAACCAAAGGAAATGATGGACGGAGTGTTGAACATTGCAAGCACTCACCCCCAGTCAACTGATCTGGGTTTAATCCATCACCGTTATTTAGCCCACTCTGCCACCCCAGTTCAGACATGGCCATATGCAAATCAGTCTGACCCTGTGCCTCATGGCAACAGTGCAGCCCGAACTGCCAAGCCATGTCTTCCCTGGACCGGAAGCAAGCTTCCTAGGACCAGTTTCTGGCATTTCAGCCGTCTTCAGCCAGGCTTGCTTGAATCCAGTGGCAAAGTGAGCAAGGGACTCACGTCTGAGCATACCCTGCCAACTTGTGGCGAACACAGCAAAAACCAAAGGAAATGATGGACGGAGTGTTGAACATTGCAAGCACTCACCCCCAGTCAACTGATCTGGGTTTAATCCATCACCGTTATTTAGCCCACTCTGCCACCCCAGTTCAGACATGGCCATATGCAAATCAGTCTGACCCTGTGCCTCATGGCAACAGTGCAGCCAGAAACCGGTCCTAGGAAGCTTGTTTCCGGTCCAGGGAAGACATGGCTTGGCAGTTCGGGCTGGACTGTTCCCATGAGGCACAGGGTCAGACTGATTTGCATATGGCCATGTCTGAACTGGGGTGGCAGAGTGGGCTAAAGAATGGTGGTGGATTAAACCCAGATCAGTTGACTAGGGGTGAGTGCTTGCAATGTTCAACACTCCGTCCATCATTTCCTTTGGTTTTGCTATGTAAGAGTCTACCACAGTAGCCAGCTTAGTAGGAAAACTCACATAAAAACATTTGTCAATTTAACCAAGACTCCACCTCTGAACATAAGGTTAAAAGAGTGGGAACAGCAGCCTGCAGAATTCTTTTCCCCTTAAATACCAGGAAATACAGACAATGATGAACTTTGTTCTTTCTGACTTCTGTTACTGTGTGATGTATCAGCTGTAAGATAGCTCAGGAAGTTAATGCACCTGATGAGTAGAACTGTTCATAAAACCTGTATTACTCCCAAGACTATGGATTTGTTGATCTGAAGAAGCTTAAAACACAACTTGGTAAACCTCCCTCTTGGTTTATGTATTCAGAAGGGGAGGCAGGTGCTCCATGAAAAACCTTGAGTGATGTGATGAGTAAACTGTGGTCAGATCTGGCTGGTGAGCCTGAATTAACTGTCAGTCTTCACACAGATGGTATGAGATTCAGTCAAACTTTACCATAACTAAGTGGACAAGTCCCGTCCAAATAGTGTGTGCTGTATATAATGCAGGTAGAAGTAAGTGCCTTTCCAGGAGGAATCCCAGATTTCAAGTGAGTAATTCGGAAGGTTTTTTTTTCAAAATAGTTTTCACTGTGCTGCAAAAAAACATGAATCCATGCACATTTCCGCATTTCCTACTGAAGCCCTTGCATGACTATATTTTGAACAGGTGAAGTTCTGCTGGAAAAATAAAACTGACACAGATTTCTTGGCGTTCCTTGTGCAGGCTATACAGAGTGAATCTGGCCCATAGAAAGGCTTAACTGGAGCTAAACACCCTGGCAGGGCCGAACTAGGAGCAAAAAGCAGCCCTGGGAAATGTTGTTAGACCAGCCCTCCTACTGCAAGTAGCGAGCAAGGCTGTCCAATGCTGGGGAATTAAAGGGGTGGTTTTTCACCCAAGAACAGTTTGAAAAACATTGCAAAAATGGTACTTTTGACAACATATGTTTCAATAGAGAACCCTGTCCAATCATTGAATAGATGGAAGGATAGAGATTGATTAAATTGATGCATGATTCAAAGAATGAATGAATGAGTGGATGGGTGGGAAATGGGTTAATTAATTAATTCAAGAATGGATGGCAAGCAATACAGACTTTTAGCTACATGGGGCAAATGGTCAAAATCCGCTGATAAAGGGTGGGGGCTCTGGTTTTCATTTTAGCTTCTGCATTAAAAGATTAACCTCTGCAAACACTACCACCACAAGTCCTTGTGAAACAGGGGTGATGTTTTACATGGTGTGCTGATGTAGAACCTCAAAGAGTTAAACACAAAGCATTACGTTTTGATCTAAAATGGGAGCAAGAGAGGCCGAATCGCACAATGTGAAACTAGGAAACCTTGTATCAATCCTGGCTTCCACTTGACCACATGTTGTGATCCTCGGCAATTACTTTTCTCACAGTGCCTCCTTTTTCTTCATTATGACATCTGTTCAGGGTGTGCGCTGTACAAAAACAAAAGACTATAATGTTAACCCCTCGTAAAAGCCAAGGCCCCATATATAGCATGAAAGACAACTAACTTTCCACTTGGTTCACATATTGCATTGTCATCAGGGCAGTGGGGGCATACATTTTTCTAAGTTCACGATTAGAATCCCATCCAACAATTGGCACTCAATGCAATGGGATAATTTCATAAAATAAACTGAAACGCATTGCATCGGTCGCATAAAGAAATGCGCTGTTTTGAATTGTGGAGTCTGTATCATATATGTACTGGGCTCTCTAAGCCAAGCAACTGCAGATCCCTCCACCTCCCTTTCCCTGAAGGTCACCACTGCTGGTGGTGACCCTGCAAGAGACAGGAACCAACCAAATGCAAAAACAAAAGGATTTGAAGCGAGCTTTGTCTGACTGGCACCCTTTAAAAACATTTGTTTCGCATTGTTTGTAAAGTGTCAAAGTGCTGCAGGCAAAAAACGCAGCCGGCCAAGCTCACAGCAACAAAACCAGCACCAACCAGTGTTTAATTTGAGCTGGAGGTTTCTGGCGCTCAGCACCAGCACTTAATGATCAACACTGGTGCTTTTCATGACCACCAGCTAAGGACACATTAATTTATGCTAGGCACTGGGATATTAGTTATTTACCCAAAATCACCACAGGATGTTGAGCCGACGCCAAGACTCGAACTCAGTTCCTCAGCTCTGAAGTGGCAGCTCTGGCCATTATGCCGCACCCTCTACCCATTTTCATGGTTACTAGTTGGCTCTGTTTTAGGCGGCGCTAGCAGGACAAATGGGCTGGTGCAAGCTGCCTCCTGACAAGAGCCCTGGCACTTATAATTATACAAATTAACCACTGGCACCAACCAGCAGAAACTGACTCCCACCCTGCCAGCCCACCGGGAAAATACCCGGTGCTCATTCCGGCCATCCTGACCTGCATCCTGGGAAGGAAGCAGCTGATATTCAAGGGGAAGTACAGTGAAGCTAGCTGGAGAAATAAAAATAAAAGTGCCTGTGAATATACAGCAGTTTAGTGTTGTAAATGATTATATGCAAGGTTCCTTTTTTTTCGGTGCCTTTTACCATAAATACAGACTGAAACGGTTTGTTTCTATATTTATCTTTGAATATAAAAATGGGAAAATAGAAAAAGGGGTCTTGAAATTGACATGCTGTCAATTAGCCTGGCAGTTTAAAGACTGCAAGTTTGGGCCTCCTCTTTCCACTGTTTTTAATCTGGCAAATTTTACATAAGTGCTAACATTACTGGCGCTTGAATACCTTCAGACCTATGTGCTATGGAAATTCAATACCCACCAGGACGTGTCCCATGATAAAAATGCAATAAAACAATGTATTTATAAATTATGCATGGCTGACTAAAGTAGTACAAAAAAGCCTAAAGAAATCAAAATCAAAATTTTCGGACTAAAAAGGCAGAAAAAATAGTAGGAACTTTTTCACTGAACCAAAAGCTGGTGTGGATAAATGCCCAATAAAAAAAGAAAATATATAAAAAAAAGGTAGGAATGGTAGAAAAATATCATTGGGAACCTTCGTTTTAGGTAGCTTTCAGTGATATGGATGTCACTAGTGAAATTAATTCCTGGATCCATGCTGTTTAATTTATTGGTTAATACAGAATTGTCCTTAGCACATTTATTCCCTTGCATGTGTTCAAGGTTGAACTGCAGCCAATGTCTGAACCGCCTCCAGGTCATCCTCTGCGTCACCAGGGGTACATTTGTCTTGTGAGAACGTAAAGGACTTATGATTCTGAGAATAATAGATCTTTATCCCCTCAGCACGAGCTTGAGGAGCCAGTGTTATTCGTCATTAATCTAAAAAAAACGTAAACCCCATTAAAACTAGTGTAAATCCCAGGATACCGGGACGTAGGTACACAACAGTGAACAAGAAGCTACTTCAAGGTGAACCAGCGCTGACAGGCATGTGAAGTGAATGTTAGAGCTGTGTTATCCATGTTTCTGCAAGCAGCACAATGCACACTTTGCACAAGCTCTTTATTAGGAGAGTAATATTGTATTATATTTAGATTGTGCTAATACAGCCTGGGCACGTTCCATTGCAGTGACAATTTCGTCCTATCGTGATATGAAAAGTCATAAACACAGGCGGTCGTGCTCAAACAAAGCATCCCAGAACCTTTCACAATGATGCATATTCAGCGAGGCTGGTTTCAGTGAGGCCACAGAGCGCTGTGGCAGAGTAAGCCTTGAATCCTACTTTTCAGACTGGCCAACTCACACGCTGTCATGGTGTGTCGCACGATTTCGGCTCCCTTCACACGGTCACAGGGTGAGGAACTGATATCACAAGTGTCAGCATGGATGTCAATTCACTGAAATGCCTGGAGTAGTGGAAGTGACACCTCACGCCCTTTGACCTCCACTTTCACTCACACACACATACACACAAATTCACACATATACACTCTCTCACACATATACACTCTCTCACATAAACACACTCTCACTCACAAGCATGCACACAACATACATTTGAAACTATTTTTAACTTACCTCAGCTGCCATGGAAGGGCATATTCCAGTTTATTGTACTCCTTTTTATTACACTATTAGTGCATGATATATTTCATTTATTCACTATTAGTGTAATACATTTTTTGCAGAAAATAAAGAAAGTCGAGCCCCAGCTGCCCCTGTGTTCCTGACACTGAATTTGCCACCTCTGAGGCCAGGGGTCGCAAAGGCAGTGCTAGGGGTAGCAAAGGGCAAGCCAGGGGTCCCAGCTGCAACCCCTGGCGACGCCTAAATGACATGCATGGGTGTCAGTGAAGACGAGCTGGAAACCACTGCAAAGAATGGATTTCCATCTAGTCTTTTGAGGCTTTAGTTGACAGGTCTGCATTGTGTTATTAAGTCTACACTGGGTAGTAAAATTCAGATTAATTTTCAATGGGACAATCTCCTTTAATATAAATAATTATTACAGTTCAGTTTTCACTAAGGTAATCTTTGTGAAATCTTGTTATTCCACTTCCATTATAGCTCCTAAAAGGAGGTTAGCCTTATTAAGTGGTACTGAGAATGTGAAAATCACAAGTTCACAGAAAACCTTTTGGGGGAATGGGGCAGTTTCCTTGAACCGCCCTGTATTAACACTACAAATTCTGACTGTAGGTCTGGAAAGGTTCAATTGAACAGAACAACAGTCACAAAGTGCAAAACATAGGCCCTCATTATGAGTTTTTGTTATTTCACCAGGAGTGGTAACCAACAAAAAGTATAGTGCAGTATTAATTTACAGAAAAAAATATATTTATCATGCTAACTAAACAATATTAAGCAAGCAACATGCATGCAAAATTGCACACCCGCTGCTACAATATTTACAGAGGGTCCACCACCGGACGTGAGCACATTACACCACTGCCTTCTTCATAGTTTGATTGTCTCAGTAGTTTTTCTGTTGACACTACTTTTTATTCACTTACCTGTTTCTCACGTGAAAGACAAAACTATAATCTGAATGAATATACTTGGGGGACTACAACAGTACCAAACATAAGTGCAACGTCGGAAACTAAAACAACTACAGCACGGGGAAATACTAAGCTGGAATACCCTCAATATATTGCATGTGTTACATCATATAACAAAAATATTGCATGAACAATTAGTGGCGGCCGGCATGCCTCGTTGGTGGCGAAGCAGGGGCAGGCGCGCTAGGGTGGGGGGTGCGCAATGTAAAAAAAATAAACACTCACCTTGCCGCTGGGTCCCACACCTCAGCACCTGCTCTCCTCGTCGTACTTGAGGAGCAGGAAGCACAGCCAGGCTCCCCTGACCAATCAAAATGCTGCAATGCAGTGTTTTGATTGGTCTGAGGGGCCTGGTTCGACGCTCAGCCAGGGAATGGGGCCCTGGGCATGTTCTCCATGCAGGCTGTAATGCAGCATACAAGGAGAACAGGAAAAGTGCCAGCCAAATAGTCATGTGCACTTAGGAGTGGACAAACCATTCGTCCCCCGCCCTGCTCAGAGAGCACAGCAGCCCCGCCCACCTGCCCGCAAAGCAGCACGGAAACCAGTACTGACGGAAACATAAAATGATAATAGCTCAAAGCAGTGGGGCGACACTCCTCCGCCATAGTGGAGGAGCCGCCACAGTGAACAATATCGACTGAACCGCTACATCTCTTGGTCAGCCTGGGTATGTAGATGTCCATTTAAGAAAAGTAAACATATACTTACAATGAATATATATATAAATATCTATTGGTAGGCCATACAGGTCATGTGATATTATTATAGGTCGATATTATTCCCACCGGAATTATATATAACAAGTAATTGTATTTGTTTCTTTTTTTGTGATATGAAAGTACACATAACTTGAATATAATTTAACTCAACTTCCAAAAACATTTTACACACGGACACAAACAACTCACTTTAGTCCATTGAGATATTTTGAGCAACAACAGTTTGTGTCTCCGAAACGCGTCTATTGTGTAAACTATTCGTCAAGAACCAACCACAGAAAGAAGGGAGCTGGAATCACCAGACAGGATACAATAGCAGAAAACACCTTGATTTGTAGGCCTGCAAAGCACTGTATCTCAAAGTGCCTGCCATTGTAGGAAAAAGCGGACAGGAGGGGAGAAATGTAGACCCATTAGTGTATGATGGATGGGAGGTTGTGTGATTCTTCCGAGGCTGCGATAACCTTTAATGATGGCAACACCTAAATTATGCATGGAAGTTATTGTTAGTGAGCTCTCGGGGCTCTGCAGGTGCTTTTCTTCTGGATGCTAGCACTCATAATTTTTTGGCGTTGAGATAGCTCTTTATGCTCTCCGTAGGACGTTAGATTGTTCTGCAAACAAATTAGACATCCCATTATTGGCCATTTTCACTCGAGACTCGTTTGAAGTGAACCGTGAAACAGTCAAGGGTGGGGATTTGTGGCTGGATCATGGCTGCTGTATTGTCAGGCTTACATTGGATTTACAGGCTCGTGGTTTAGAATTTGAAGGTACTGCTTCTGTGTGATACAAGGGAAATGTGACCATGAAAAGAGTGCTGTCAGAGAAGGACTTCTAGACGCTGGATCAAAAGAGTCAGGTACAAGGTCAATGGGGCCAGGTTTGCAAAGGACCGGGGTTCTGATGTATCATTGGAGTTTTCCTGTTCTGTAGGCCTGGGCGGTGAACTTCGCTCCGTTTGCGGAGTTTTTTGCACTCCACACTCCGCGGAGTGCATAAAACTCCACCTCGCGATGTGCAGCAGAGTTTTTTCCCCGCTTGCGATCGTGAACGGTAAGTTCCTGAGCGCGAACGGTAAGTTTGCGAGCGCGAGCTGCCACTCGGGTAGAATTTCTACCCGAGCGGCAGGAATATCAGCACAAACTGCAGTTTGCACTGCACTCCGCCACTCGTGTAACTTCGCAGAGTTTTTTTGTAACTTCGCGGAGTTCTGCGTAGCAAAGCTCTGCGAACTACGTCCATACTGTTCTATCTCAATGGGGAAATGTGTTAGTACATGCGGGCCCAAGTGAGAAAGTTGTACATTTGTTCCCCTGGGCTTGTTCCTTTGCTTTGGTTGCACCACCTTTTTGACTATTTAGAGATATCTTAATGATCCGTGGTAAAATCCACAAAATCTAAAACAGTCAAGGACTTGGAGTACTACAATGTGTAAACTTTAGGCATGTAGAATTACCATCTTGCAAAATAATGTGCTTTAGTATTTGCCAGCACCTCCATTAAATATTGGGGGTACCCTTTCTTTTCCCTCCATGTAGATGTCCACAGTCCTGCTTTTCAAAGGAGCAAATTTACAGTCAAAATTACAAGATTGTAGGTGTTCAACTACTTCTCCAGTGTGCCCTCCCTCAAATGACCCACAATTCCACCCCAAACATAGAACTTGAGAATTTTTTGCATTCGTAATCTCGCATTCCAAATGTAGACCTTCACCAAATCTGATTCTGTGAATCAATATGAGGTATTTACATTTACAAAGAGCTTTTGTGGAGACATCAGAAAAACGTAGGTGCAAAGAAAAGTCTATGAATTGGGCCCTGCGTGTAGCTCATAAGCTGGTTCTACGAAGGATGCCATCATAACTCACCAGTCTTTCCCTTGTGTGTGGGAATACAAACGAACTGCCAGACATCTAGAATAGTGACCTTCAGGCTTATGGATGTGTTCACAGATTGTAACTGTTGTCCATGAAATTTTACTGCAGCAATTTTCCAGCATGCAGGTATTTCAGGCTAAGAAGCAGTGTAACCATACTGTATTTCATGTGACGGGGCTTGTAAGCCATTCCTAGGAGTTGAAGACGTGCATTATTCGTGAATTGTGTTTTTGGTCTAGCAAAGCTTAGGCAACCCACTTACTTTTTAATAACACGGATTTAGTCTTCCTAAACCTAAACCTTGCTTTAGTGACAATTCATTGGAGTCACAATGAGGTAGTCAACACGCCTGACAGAGGTGAGAAACAGTAGAAGTTTAAAGTGAATTTGCCAGTCTTCAGCGACTCTAGGATTTGCTACCCACAAAGACAGATGAACCAAAGATTGTTACACTTACCACTAATTCAATCTTGCACACATGTATCTACCACACATTAATGATTTTAACACACAGCACCAGACTTTGAAATTTAAAGCAAATCTTAGACAACATTCAGGTGTGTAAATACCTCTGAAAGTCCAAAACAACCCAAGTGTGCTTTGTAGCAATTCACATGAGAAAGAATCTTTCACAGCACTTTAGAACAATTGAATCTGTGAAGTTCACACAATTCCTCTACGTCTGTCTAAAAAGACTAAGAGCAAGTTTCGATAGGTCCTTCTAGAGTCTGCTAATTATTGCAGTGATCACAAAGCAACGACTACGGCAATGCACCCAGAAATAACCTAGGAAACTACAGAATGTTCGAAACGCCGCAGCCAGATTGGTCCTCGACATCCCCCACCGCAGCCATCTAACACAACACCCGGTCAACTTCACTGGCTCCTATCAACAAGAGAATCCACCTTCTAGCTCCCCACACATACCTACAAGGCTCTCCACAACATAGGACCAGAATATCTGAACCACTGCCTCGCTTTTCCCACTCCCAACAGACAACTCCGCTCCACCCAACTTGCCCTGGCCTCTGTGCCACGGATCCACAAGACCAGAAATGGAGGAAGATCATCTCCTACCTCGTTGCCAAGACCTGGACCACCCTACCCCTCCACCTCAGGTAATCCGCATCATTGACCCAGTTCAGAAAGGACCTCAAGACCTGGGTCTTTGACTGAACCTCCACACCCAAACAGATCAGCAGCTCCCCTCGCACCTTGAGACCCTCACGGGTGAGTAGTCACGCTTTACAAACCCCCAATTGATTGAAAGCAAGTGGCTTGTCAGTCAACTTTTACTGATTAATAATTACTCAGAACCTTTTTGGTGAATTTCTGGGCGATCATAACGTTAAAAATGATCAATATCACTTATTTTGGCCCATGAACAATTGATTTTTTGAGTCCATCCAGTCTATGATTGAGTCCATAAAAAACCGGCACCTACCATATCTGCCATGTTTCTTCAGAGTATCTCTGAAAAATTAAAGTATATGGCAATTGGTGGGCTTGTCTCATCCCACTCCAATCCCGATGTGGCCAGTAACAGGATTTAAGGGTCCCATCGGGATTCTGAGATCCGCAGTAATTTTTCACATCCAGGGTGTTTCACCTAGTCACTTCCACTTGTAAAAGCAGCTGAAATGTCTGAGTAATATGGGGGATGACGGGGGAATCTGATCCAGTACTCCCAACTCCCAGGTAATTCCTCATTTTAGAGGGCGTCCTTGGGATCCAACTCAGAATCCCACAGATTTTCAGGCCAGTATTTGCACTCTGCGTGGAGGTCGAGGTTGGGCAGAGGAAACTGGGCAGTTTTATGCCCACTTGTAGAGAGACCCCTGAAGAAGACCGTCTGTCAGTAACACAGAGTATGCCAGGTTGAAAAAGACTGATTGGCATGGGCGACTTAGCTGGATTTCAAAAGTAAATTCTATTTAAAAAAATACATGAGATCACAGAGCCATCGTAAAACCCATGCCAAATTCCTACTCAGGACTAACTATCAAGCTTATAGGACATCTCAACCTTCTACCTAGTTGACTCACAGGTTCTGGTTTTTAACTTCTTGTTAACATAATACAAATCATTGGTAGATATTCCGTCAACTGCTACCCATCCTAACGTATCTGATGCAATGCGCACAAAGTCTACCGCAAGTTAGTGTTGTTCAGATACCACAAACAAAAAAATTGATACATTTCCAGTTTACTGGGCTATCATTCTCTCGAAGGGACCCATTCAAATATTTCTTATTCTTTAGCACGAGCCAATGCTCATCCATCCCAATTTATACTTTCCAGTGCTCTTTTACTGTCTGCATTTTTCAATCCCCGGCGATATTAATATTGATTTGGTTTATTTCCGAGGTACCTGAAATCACCTGTCCGTTAAATTGTTTATAAGTGGAGTAAATTAAAATTTTGATCAAAAAAACTATATTTGAGTTTATAATATAGTTAGGCCGCAGGCCACTGTTTTATGCACTTCTGAAAAAACATATTTTTAAACTACAACGATGTCACGTATTCTTTACAAAAAAAGTAAAATTGTAACAAAGTTCTCTTGAGATCAGAATGGGTGCACTTTACCTATTACCTGAGTATTTATAAAGCGCTGTGATACAGATCAAAAACCGCTTCCGGGCGCTTGATACCAGCTTCTTTTCCAGAAACACTTGTCTTATCAGTCTGAACGTGACCTTAGTTGCGAAATAACTTTGTTGATGTCATCTTAGAGGGTGTTGTGATATATGCATAATAACATACCCTGCCATCACATGCAGGTCCCCAGAGGCGTTCAATCACTGTGCAGAAACACTGGTGCAGGCCTGCCCGGAAGGCCTCCTGTGCATTTCAGAAGCCTTCAGAATCCACTGCTCATGTTTACAAAGCAAGAAGTACAGACTTAAATCACTTAATATACGAGCACTCTGTTTAGTACAATATGATCGTCTTTTGTCGTTTGTGCTCATCGCAAGCGCTTTATTTTTAAATCGCAGGTATTAATTGAAAATGTTTCTCCCGAGGAATATGTGACACTCGGGTTATGTATGCTCGGTCTGGTGTTGTGAGCCGTGTCTGTGGGTGTTAACCTTGCCAAGGTCAGCTCTGCCTGCCGCTTTATTTCTTCCAATGTTCTGAATTCGTTTTTATTTTAAAAGTACATTTTTATAGCCAGTCTTCAAATATAAAGACCTGCGCGCCTATTGTCTCTCCTCAACACAACTTCATGTGCTGTGATATTTCGTGCTCCTCGTTAATTTGATATGTTTTCGTTTCAGATACGTGTTGCATTTTTCAAAGTCATTTTGAGTTTTTTAAGAAACCCGAGCTGTATGAGCAATATGTGTGCTCAAGGTAGGTGATTGGAAAGTGAAGTCTGAAATTTTAATAAGGTCCTGCCTATTTCTCAGGATCCGGAACTCTAGGACTCTAGAAATGTGATTGGAGTTGATATATCAGATGTGCCTATCACTGAACTAATTGATCACTTTTTATAACAGGCGTTGGCAGGGCCAATAGGGCTGGGTTTAATGTGCTAACACATGGAGCGTTAGAACGAGTCGCGGCCAGAGCAGGTAAGCGCGGTAGGTCGGGGCATGGCGGGGGCAGTGAAAAACAACAGACTAGTGAATATAAAAAAAATAAAACAACTAATATTGCGCTCGCCGCATCGCCGAGTCGGCGATTAGGCAAGCGCAAGGTAAGTGGTTTTATTTATTTTATTTGAACTATTCCGTCGTTTGTCATTTACACTCCCCGCCTTACCGCGCATATCTGCACAGGCCGCCACTTAGCACACTGGAATGAGGCACACGAGACAGAGCCAACCAGAGCAGCCAGAGAGGGCCAATGCTGCAAAGTAGCCCCTCCTGCAGTTCAGTGCAACCAATGGAGTGAAGGCAGGAGGATTCCCCCCTATAGCTTAAGGTGAGGGATGAATACTCCAATTGACTGAGCCAAGACGTGATTGGCAAAGTCTGCAGCCAATGGCTGATTGAGGCGGTTCAAATAAAGCCAGTGGTTGAGAAAGAGAGGACCCAAAGCCCACTCTACATTTTACTAAGAAATAGGTCTGTTTGACAGCTGTGCTGTCAAAAATGGCAGATTCCAGGTACAGATGCATAGTTGTTGAAAGCCTGTTCTGTCCCTAAAGCTTCATATCAGGAGGACCAACTAGCCCTAGGTAGGAGGGCTACAGGCAGCAGGTCAGCGCAGGAAAGCAGGAGTTCAGCAGAGTGCAATCCAGCAGAGTGACAGTCCATCAGCAGCACAGCAGTCCTTCTTTTTGGCAGAGTATTTACAGGTCCAGAAGTGTACTGGAGTGGTGGTGTCTGAGGCCCAACTTTTATACCTTGGTGCCCCAGTTTTGGAATATGGAAGAAGCTTCTAGACAGTGGCTTCGAATTGCCTCCCCTGCCCTGGTTCCACGCTGGTTGAAGTGACAATGCAGGGTTGTTAGTCTCTTTGTGTGTGGACAGGAAACAGCCAATTTAGGTGTAAGTGAAGCTGTGTCCAGCGCCTACCTCCCATCCTGCCAGTGATGGCCCATCCAGTCACACCTAAGCTCCCATTGTGTGTGGCTGTCTAGGAAGAATAACAACGCCCAACTGCCAACTACACCCAGTCATGTGACCAGAGACAGGCTACAGGCACCAAATGGCTAAGGCAAGAAAACGCCAACTATCTTTTTTAAATTGTGATTCCAGAGACACCAAACAAGAACTGATTGTTTCTGCCCATTTGGAAATTACATACATAAAATGTATTAAGGCAGCTCAAATTTTATGCCATGGGAGCGATATGCCTTGTAGTAGTAAAAAATTAATATAAGGGATTTTCACTACCAGGACATGTAAAACTTAAAGTACATGTTCTACTTTTCAAATACAGTGCACCCTGCCGTTTGGGCTGTCCAGGGCCGCGTACCCTAGGGGTGACTGATATGTATTAAAAGGGCTACTTAAGTGGGTGGCACAATCAGTGCTGCAGACCCACTAGCACCATTTAATTTGCAGGCCCCGGACACCGGTAGTGTCACCTTACTGGGTATTTATACGTAAATTAAATTGGTCAATTGGGGATAGGCCAATATTACCATGTTTAAAGGAGAGGGCACACGCACTTTAGCACTGGTTACCAGTGGTAAAGTGTGCAGAGTCCTAATACCAGCAAAAACAAGGTCAGAAAAAGTTAAGGAGAAAGAAAGAAAGTTAAGGGGAAGACAACCCTGAGACTGACAGGTCTTACAACATGGGGACACAGGGGAATGAAAATATAATCACAAACACTATTTGTTCATTATTATACGTTCTGAACAATGAGGACTTTGGTCACAAAGAAACGAGGGGCATGATGGTCAAAAGTTCTAGGGCTAGTTTTCATCATAAGTGCAAATGTTTCAGCACCATCTATATTTGTTGACCCTGTTTATACTTCAGATTACAATGATGCACAAAATGTGTCAGTGCTAAAGCCCACCAGCATATTTTGCACCTCATAATCTGCATCCAACCTCTTTTGTAGGCACCAGCAAAATAGTTTCACTTTGGCGTTTAAATCAATATTTTCATGCCAATGTGTCACTTTCTTACTGCTTTAATACTTAAAGGGCCTAATTACAAGTTAAGCATTAATTATTGCCCCTGATAAATAACGTTACAGAGGGGTACATTATTTATCGGGTGCAATAATAACCTCTATTGACAGGGTATGGTGTTGGAAAGAGGTAGAGCATGTGCGTGTCAATGGTCATGATTGGCACTGTGTGGTGTGTTCGGTACTACGGGGTCTGCTTCTTGCATTGGATTAGCATGGGGTAATATAGGGAAAGGCTATTGAGCAGTATTTCCTACGTGCAGAATAGTAGCAGTATAGTGTTTGATATCGATGAGTTCGTAAAGGCGAATCCTTTCTGGTAGTGCGAGTCGATCCGACATTA
Organism: Triturus cristatus; assembly: GCF_964204655.1. Classification (NCBI taxonomy): domain Eukaryota; kingdom Metazoa; phylum Chordata; class Amphibia; order Caudata; family Salamandridae; genus Triturus; species Triturus cristatus. The sequence continues at coordinate 1,585,139,457 of NC_140590.1, forward strand.
TGTATATGGAGATGTCACTTTGGGAAAGAGGGCATTTCGATGCTCGTGGGTCTGTGTGCCTGTCTTCAATTCCTATCTGGGTGCTAGGGAGACAGCTACATCTGTGCATTCCTGATAAAAAGGGGCTCAAGGGAAACTGTGGACCTCTGACTCTCATGAACCTTTCTGGGATAGTTACGTGGGGTTGCAATTGTCACTTGCATTCCAAGGGGCAGGGTCTTGGCCCCACTACGAATAGTGCTCAAACCTCTTGGGATAGGATGACAGACAGGACAAAATTTAGAGAGGGCCTGTGCATTTCAAATGTGGCCTTTTGAACTGATTGTATGTTCAAAGGCCATTGTAAGTATAACTACTGGGGACGCACTTCACCAAGTCCTTACAGCCAAATCTGTATCCTACTATTTAGGTGTCCTCAACCATCAGTTGAAGACATTTCACAAACCAGTAATAGTTGCCAGTGCCAGTCATAGGCAGCTTACTAAAACTGCAGTATCTCAGTGGATGCAATGGTGTAGGTCACCTTCGTGTCTCCTTTTCCCTCGCCGCCATTGCCTCTCCCAATCAGTTCTCCGGGCCAGTTATCACTAGATTTATGCAATACTCTGGACAGCCATGCTTCACACTGTCACCCTTATTATGAGTGGCCTGCTTGGAGTCTGGTTTAAAGCTATCCCACCTGTTAAAAACAATAAAGTGGGGTTCTTTTTTTAATTTCAATACATGTACCTGTTATTAACTACTGCATAAGCAATTGTGGGCATAGATAAGGATAATGATGGCTGTTTTGTAATACTACAATGCTGAACTGCTCTGCCAAGGTACCAAGGGGGTGAGCTGGGGTTATCGTGTGTGTGTAACTCCCTTACTCTGACTAGAGTGTTGGGTTCAGCCTGGATTAGGTGCATACCCTATCCAACCAGAAGCTCCATTTATAACACTCACCATTAACCAGGGTTTTAAATAGGAGGTGTTACCATTATACAATTTAATCATACTCAATCATGTTAGTGCTTGAGGATGAAAGGCTGAGTTGGCCCACCGAGACTTCATACTCCCTACCTGCAGACCACACCAGACATAGCTCACATTTCCACCATTAGCTGATGGCAGAACAAAGACGGGAAAAATAGCGTTCCTCCTGCAAACTCTCCACTCTTGCATGAAATGCTACAAAAAGTGGCTAGGACACACAGCTGAAAATGTTTCATGTTGATTTAAATATTGCAAATGCAGCACAGGCTGTGCTGGGACACATTGCGTTTAAGAGAGGTGTCTAGCGTCCAAGTGTATTTATAGCGGATGTCCAACGTATTTTACCAAAGATTTCATTTGCTTGCCCATAAAATTGATAATTGCACCTCGCCACGTTGCAATTAAATCCAATTAAAAGTGATCTGTGAAGATTACAGTGATTCTGCCTATTTTGGCGGGAACAACTTGTTCCTTGCCTTTGCACTGGGCTGACTGTGTTCTTTCTGTCGCTGTGGCACGCGCTCTCTTACCTCACGCTGTCCATCATGAAATACACAAGTCACATTTTATCTGGGACCACTGGTGATGGAGTGGGCCAGGAAGGCTCTCATGAAACATTAATGTATTAAATAAATGAGCCCAGAAGTATAAAATTAGTTTGTGTTAACATCAGCTTTTCTTTCCACAGCAGATGATATTTGTTTTTTATTGTTTGGCAGTTTTATGTAGCACGAACTTGGTCCAAGGGCATTACAGCGCTTTACATGAGCACCAAATTACATTACAGAGTGTTATTAGCACAGGGAAATGAAGGGCCTGATTTAGACTTTGACGGATGGATTACTTCATCAGAAGCATGACGGATATGCTGTCCGCCGTATTACAAGTGCATTACATCCTATGGCAACCGTGATATTGCAGATAGGATTTTTGTCATGTTTCTGACGGAGTATCCCACCTGCCAAAGTCTAAATCAGGCCATAAGGGATTAGCCCTAAAATAAAGGCTGTTGAGCATGGGACAGGATTCAAACCTGGTTTCTCCAGTTCCAAAGTCAGTGCCTCTGGCTGCTACGCCATACCTCCTCCCCAAAAAATGAATGTTTATATAAAATAAACTGCCCGCAAGGGCTCATCAGCAAAGGTGCCATTTATATTTTTGCAGCAGATAGGTCAAAAATGATCCTTAAAGGGCATGTATGCTGAAGACCATGTTTTTTTTTAGACACAGCAATCACCATTAGGGTAACCACCTGGTTTCAAGGCACTATGACCATTGTCTCCAGTCAGGAACATGTCACCTACAAATCACTTTTTTTCAGCTGTGTTAGTCTCGTTAGTTCAATGGAAGCAAACCAACTCCTCAACTCCAGTGTTTAGTTTGAGCTAGTGGTATCTGGTGCTCAGCACCAGAACCTAATGGTCAACACCAGCACTTATGACAGTCTGTCACACGGTGGTGCTGTTTGTCTAATTTAGACATGAGTACAACAACAGTTGTTTACTAATTCAATATACATTAAAAATGAGTAATACCTGCTGCCCAAGCCATTCTTATAGCTTTGGGGGCCTGGAATAGTCTGAAATGTCACACTTGTAGGATAGAGATGGTTATTAGTTGTGTTGGTACTGTCATTGGCAGCACTGGCAGGGGCAATAGGTGTTTGAAGCTGCAGTGGCTTCTTGACGAGGGCCCTACAACCTATTTTGTTACCTAATTAAGCACTGTTCAACCCCCAGAATTCATTAGACCATCACATGAAAGTCCTGGACTGTAAAGAGTGTACATAATGATTTGGAGGGAGGTGGTCACACTTCCCACCAAGGTAAGAGCCCATCAAAAAACAGATCGTGCTGTGGTAAAAAATAGTACTTTGGTGACAGGTGATATGAAATCTAGATATTTAAAATGATCTGACCTCAGGGTAGTGTGCAAAAAAATAGAGTCATCTGGCATCCACCTGAAACTGCAAATGTCCGTACCCCGGTCTACTCTAATGCATTAATGTAAATATCCTGTGTCTTAATTCTACTTATACTATTATGTAATATGCAAATTGTGTTTCTGACTTTAATAATACTTCCATAAGCTGCAAATTACATCTTTCACTTAAAAAATATATGTACTCTGCTGTCTGTTTAGACTGTCTTTGTGCAGTAAAACAACAAGATTATAAGCCTGTCCTGTTGGTATGTAGGATCAGCTGTAAGTCAAGTCTCTTTTTTGGTCTCGCCTGCAGACTGCTTTAGCTGAGTGACAAGAGTTGTTGCTTGCACACAATGGACATCCTACCACAACACGTGAAATGAAGCTTTTGGACAGCCCCTTTTTTGCTATTGGCTACTGTAGTTCAGCAGTCTTTACGAACTGGTTTAGAGGGCTGCACGTCAATGTTGGTTTCATCCTGTGGCCTTTTGTATATGGAAAGGCCATAAAAGAAGTTCAGCAAACATTTCCCCTTCTGCTCCCCAGCTCATTTATTCATAACCTGCCTTTCCTGCTGTTATAGTTTTAAAAGAATCTTATTTTGTGGGTCTAGCATCTACAAAGTGCTATCTAGCAGCCCTCTTTGCCTCACTTAATTTTTACTTTACCATTCTATATTGGATGCCCACCATAACAGAACAGTAGAGTCAGCACTCACCTTTTAAACACAAGACCTATTAGCTTTGGCAGTGTTTGTTTACATTAGTCAAGCGGGGAAGGAGAACACCGTCAGACAGCTGATTTCTTGCCATTGGTATTTATTTCAAGAAGGTGGTTCCTCTGATTGTGGTCAGTGTAGTAGAAGTAAGGTATTTTCCCAGTAATGTAGTCACCAACAGGAGAGCCCCTACCAGATTTTAGATGTGCAGTAAAAATATAGAAAAACAGTCATGGTTAGGAAATGTCTCAAGGGAAATGTAGAGAACAAAAAAGCTGACCTAAAAAAGCACATGGAATAAAAATACTTTGAGATTTTAAAAATGTTAGGGCCCAATTCACAAAGGTAAACCTAGATCTGAAGTCTAAGTTAAGACCTGAAGATTAAGGGTCAGATTCCCCAAGATAAACTTAGACTTCAGGCCTAAACTTAAACTTCAGGTCTAAGTTTACCTTTGTGAATTGGGCCCAAAAATGTCATACACACTGAGCTAGCTACAACATTGGAGCACCTGCTTGTTCATGGTGAGCACCGTGGGTGGGACATTTGAGACTGTGAAAGGGAACATAAAGACAGAGAGAAGGATGAACATCAGCTCTCAGAAAATTGATTGAGGTGGATCAGGAGGAATGAGTAGAACTAAGGGAGACTGGGGTAAAAACAAAAAGAGGGAAAGAAACGCCATCAACACTAGCAACTGTGACGGGAAAGGGGCTACGGAGAAGAGTGAAAAAAGATTAAAGTAAACCAGTGCGAGGTTGGGCGGCTTCTCCTTGAAGTAAAGACAGAGGTTAAGATGACAAGGGGAAGGATGGTGTAGGATAGGTTTCATGGGGTGCTTCCCACGAAAAAGTACCAAAAAAGCTTAAAACAATTGAACAGGGTACAGAAGAACTAAAAATAATAGACCTAAAAGATGGGATGTGTGCATAAACCAGTGGATAACATATTATCGTTTTTGACAACATAATATTATTGACGTTTCCAACACGAACGTTCCAGCACTACATTTCTGCATAATATATTTTTGGGGGAATTTTTGCCAATTAACTAGATTTTTTTTTCAAACGTTTTACATAGCGCAAACTTGACCTGAAGGTATCAGGTATCAGAGCGCTTTACATGAGCACCAGTTGCATTACATAAAGACACAGGGAGATTAAGTGATTTGCCCAGAATCACAGGATATTATGTGTCGTTGCCGAGACGGTTCCCAAGATTTGAGGTCGACCGTTAGGCTACATCCTCTCCCCAATTTTTTCGACTAAGGGTGAGCCTTATGGGTATATTGTTTGACAACACAGCTTATCTGGATTTCTTGTTAGAACCAACTTTCACTCTTAGGCCCTTATAATGAGTGGCTTAAAAAAAAAACATTTGTGCGGAAACAGGACCTGCCATCCAAATCGGTTTTAGAAGTTCCGTGGTATTAGACAAGTAGTGTTTCTGTTTCGTTTTCAGGTGGACATTTGCCCCAAAAAAAGACCCAGAATTAAGGAAGGGTAGGTTTAAATTATTTAGAAAAAAACGATTCCTACCTGGTACTTCACATTCCTTATGGTCCTGTAGGAGATATGTGACAAAACTGCAACCTGAAATTACTGATCCGCCCCAGTACTGGTAATATCAGGTGCAGTGTGACCATCATGCAAATATCATCATCTGATGGACTCCTTAAATGTGAATAACGTCATGGGACACACATTGACCTCCTGAGGTATGTTTTTTTTTACTGAGTTTTTTATATAGCGCAAACTTGACCGGAAGGCATCAGGTATCCAAGCGCTTTACACGAGCACCAGTTACATGAGGACACATTCACTTTTGTTAGGCACAGGGAGCTTAAGTGATTTGCCCAGAATCACAGGATGTTGCGCGTCCTTGCCGAGACGCAAACCCGTATCCCCAGATTTTAGGTAGACTGCCCTAGCCGTTAGGCCACATCCTCTATCCTGTTCTGCCACAGAATCTCAAACTATTGTTCAGTGTCTCATACCAGCAGGGCTGCAAATGAAATGATTTTGCTTTGCACGCTGACTGGTGATTTTGCAGTTTTTCCAGCCTGGAGGAATGCAGTACCTGCCACATGTATGAAGGATGGATCATTAAGGCATTGCCCGATTTAAACTATGTGACCTAGAAAAATATGTCAAAGTCACACGCGGCTGGCAAGGACATCATTTCCACTGCAGTACTCCATCAAACCTTTCCGAAGCTAAAAAAGACTCGTTCAAAATAATGCACATAATTAAACTTTGACTTTCTCATAACATACATTTTTTCATGAAGTAACACCTTAGAATCAATGCGGGTATTTTTTTGTTACCAGCTGGTCTGTTCTGCAGTGACTTTCCAGTGTCAGTGTTGAACTTTATAGAAAGAGAACAAGTAACAGTTTGCCTTAGAGAACTGAAGAGGTAACAACATCTCAGCATCATTGGCGTAACATAGGGCCCCAAAGTCTCCACAGTGCGGGGGCTTTCGTCAGGAGGCGCGAAAGTGTACCAGGACAATTGGAAGTATTCATAATAAACTGGCAAAATCCTGTTATTATAAGTGTCTGGAATTTATTTTACAAAGAAAAATGTCACAGATGATTCCTAAAGTGCCAGAATCACTAAGACCGAGAGAGTTGTAGATCACAGCCAACACATGTTTCGCCCCTTATGGCTTGCAAGCCTGGGGCTTTTTCAAGGCATTTTCCTGTGGTCAGTAGAGACTGCAAGAATTAAGCTGTTCGTGATACTGTATTTGAAAGGACATTGTTTGTTGTAACGTTGTGTCGGAACTTTTGGTAAAGAAGTTGGCAAATAACGAGGAGAGTGGTCTCTGACTCGGAACGGGCCATCAGGAGGCCACTGCAGTTTGCACCACACATTGCCCCTGTCATGCTGCAGATGATAGTAACAACCCATCTACTAACCATCACACGACTACAAGTGTGACAGTTCGGATTATTTTAGGCCCCCAAAGCTACAAGAAAGGCTTGGGTGGCAGGTATTAGTCATTTTTCATGTATATTGAATTAATACTTATCTGTTGTGATGGCCCTTTCTAAATTAGCCAGACAGCACCACCTTGTGGCAGAATGTCACAAGCCCCGTTGTTGATAGTTAAGTGCCAGCGCCGAGCACCGGAAATCACTGGCACAAATGAAGCACTAGTTGGGTCATGGGTCAGCCATTTTTTGTAATCCGTTACTAAAGCCCTGAGGATGTATTTGGAACATAGGAGAGCACAACGTCAACATTCTTACAACATTGCTGGGAAAGATTACCAAGGGCCCCCAATCTTACTGTAACAGACTTTTTGGAGACTTTCTTCCTGAAAGTAGAATTACGCTTTTAAATGCCTTGATTTTCCTTAATGAACTTTTGACCTTGACACATGGCATCTTGCAAAAGTGTGGGCTTTTGTTCTTGACCGATTGTACACTAACTATATTGATTCAGTACTGAACAAACTATATTCTATACAATAAATAACTATATCTTCATAATCTTTCTTTTTAAAGGAGTGCACCATCCCTTCAATCAATTAAGTTGTCACTTAGAGAACTCCAATAAATTACATAATTTAGTTTCAAAATGATTCCTTTAGGAGCACTTTCTTGTTGTACATCACGCTTACCCAGTTTCTTGGGGGACTAGTGGATTGCTCTAGCCTTACTGCAGTAACCTTAAACTTTTGTTGTTTCCTTTCCATTTTAGATGATGGGATTCCACATGTAGGTAAGGCTGCAGAATATGGTTTCACCCTTAGAAATCTTAGAATGATATATAGTTTATTTTGTTGAACCTGTGCATCATGTTATTTTAGCTAAAAAACATCATCTGTGAGACCAAGCTATCTTTGTCACATAAATTAATTTTATTTCCGAAGTCTGTAGGGCAGGCTTCTCGGATTACCTTGTGAGCTGCTGGTAGTTCTCCAGGTGCCCTTTAAGAAGCTCTCATCTGTGCAGCCCAGCCTACTAAATTAGAAGTTTTTGCTTGGTTGAATTAATATACATATATCAACATTGAAAGTGTATATTTGAGGCAAAAATATGTTTCTTTTCAGAACTTATATGCTGATATTTAGAGAAAAAAGACCAAGTTTCCAAAATATATTTAAATCTGAAATTTGAGATATAAATCATGCGGCACTGGGGAGACATTTTACAAGTGTTATTTATTACCTTGGAACCAGAGGCATTGCTGCTATGACTGTAAAGTATTACCCATGACACTGAAGTAATCGCTGGTAGAAATCTTTCCTATGGTGGCCACTAATGTAATTTAGTCTGATGTGGTCACTGTTACAACACTAATAATATTAGTAGTTCTCGATGAGTTTCACAGAACATAAGTAGTTCCTACTACAAAAAAAGTTGGAGACCCCCTGCTGTAGGGAATGCAGTAAATTCTGCAGAAGCATTTATTTATATTTGCCCAGAGACAAGTTAGCAGTATCCTCATCAGTAGGTCAATGGTTGCATTCAACTATTGAAATAGGCCTGGGTGCTAAGAGCAGTAGAGGTAACAATTTTTTGTAAGAACAATGGAAAACCCGCCACCCGTTACTTAATGGTAATTTTACCTTGCTCTTTCTTCATGGACGTTTTCACTTGCGCTTTATATAACGCATTGTACACTGTTTTTTTTTCCTTTGCTATGGACGTTATCAAACTAAACAATTGTATTTGATGATATCTGCTGTTTCAATAAAAAAATAAAAAGAAATAAAAAACTTTGCATGCTTTCCAATTTGTAAGCTTCCTTAAAAAGGAGGCCATTTTAGCAGAGGCCGCCCCCGAAGGGGGCTCAAGGGCCGGCGCCATAATGGCCGCCAGAGCCCGACAAGGAACAAACTGGTTCTCGCCAGCGGGAAGCGCCGCAGGGCGAAACACCCTGAGGCCCCCGCCCCCCCTTCCAAGAACAATAGGAGAAGAGAAAGGGGAGATATAAGGCGACGCTCCCCCTGTAGCAGCTCACTTGCATATCATGGGAGCTGGGGGAGCGGCGCCAACGATTTTCGATGCCATCCTGGATTGCGAGCAGCATACCCTGGACGTCCGTCACTCAACAGCCATCCCACCGTCAGCCATCACCCTCCCTTTATTGAGTGAGGCTAAAGGCTTAAGTCACTGTGGAAGACCCTGCAGTGTGGCAAATGGCTGACAACTGGCTAGCCTGGAGCAGGAGTTAGCAAATTGTCCCTGGGCATAGCTGATGTGTTGTTCCCTGAGTTGTCTGGAGTCCATTAAATCAGAAGTCTTTCCTAAAAAGGGTCACATATGAAATCTTCAACTGTGACTGGAAGGGCGTCGTCAACATTTCTGTCAAATGAAATTTGTCAAAGTCTGCATACATTGCCCATTTTCATAAATTGTAATGTTTCACAACAACTTTAAAGGCAAAGTTGAAAGCTTCACCCGCTTAATTGTGCATAAACCTACATATCAGCTGTCATTTTCAAGAAGCACACTCACTACGTCTTAAATACTTGCTTTCATTTTTAGTAAACACCCTCAATTTCTCCCATACATCAACTTATTTTCTTAAAAATAAACAACTTGTAGCACATAACGGCTATTCATTTGCAGTAAATACCTATATTTGTTCCTACTTATTAGGCTATTTTATTTAAAGGCATCAATTGTTTATAAACATTTCAGCTTCCCATTTTCAGTAAGTAGACTACCTTGGTCCACAAATACATATTGTAATTTTTAGTATTTCTTAATAAATACAAGAAATGCTAAATGCTGAAATTGTGTTGCCACATGTGCTCATCACTCCGAATTTGTGAATTCAAGTACCACAATATATTCCATTCATTTAACCCATGTGTCCATCAAATGCCAGTCAAGGCAATGATGTGCTCCAGGTATTTGTTTATTATATGCCAGTTAATGTCATGATGAAGCTAAGGTACCCTTGTATGTCATTTAATCCCATGATCTGCTGATGCTAACTTCAAATGACAGTCAATACCATCATGTGTCATGACTATTCTCTCACTTTATATATAGTGCAATCGGAGACTGACACAGAGAGAGAGAGACAGACAGACAGAGAGAGAAAGAGAGGGAGGGAGGGGGTTCATGTTATGCCATTTATGCTATGGAAGAAAAAACAAATGTGGCCCGATAATACATATTATTTGGAACAAGTACACCAACAAACACAGATTCACACATTTGTTACTACAGTGCAAAGGCTAGATTGCATGTTACTTTTTACCGTCTTGAGAAACAATACTTAATACTCCAGTTATAAATGCATTTTATTCACTAGCTTGAATGACTTGAGAAACATTGCGTAATGCTTCAGTATCCATTCTAGAATACTGCACAGAAAAGAAAGCGCGTGGGCCATGGTCACATGGCTTGTTATTGTCATGATATTGTACCGTATTTTTGAACCACTTGTGCATCAGTTACTTAACTTAACAAACATGGCATAAATCATACTTGTAGATCCACAGAGGGTGGTTTGTTGTTTATTACCATTGTTGAGGGATGGGCGTCATCACCCACCCAAGGCTTTGCCACTTGTGGATACTCCTGATACTCAACAAAAGGTAATAAACAGTATTTTACACACTATGCATCTGCATACATATGTTCTTAAATTAATGTGAAATGAAATTCTAGATTTTCCTGAAATCAAAGCTTTAGCAAACTAACTTTTCAAATTCTGTAACAGTCTTTAGGTGACCTAATTCTATTAATAGTTGAAGTCCTTTTAGATTATCTATGTTGGTCTGCCATGAATAATATTTCATTCTATTCTCATTGGTTCACCATTATTGTTTCGTTATTTCTCGAGGAATATGACTAATTGTGCATGGCAATGTGTTCTTTATCGGTGTATTTAGTGTTAAATTTAATTTAACACTTACTTTGACAAAAAAGTTCCATGAATTCCATTCAAAGCAAAGTTAAACGTTTCATGTAAAAAATGTTTTTTTGTCAAGAATAGTTATCTAGTGTATTAAATATTGGCGATATAAAATCACTATTATATTTCTATAACACTGTTAATTAAAAAATACATTTTGTCCTATACTACAATTAAAAAGATAGTAATACCAATCAGAGCTATTTCACTTCATCCACTAATTTGTATAGTGAAATAACTATTACCCTTTTTCAAAAACCCAAACTGTATTCAATATGCATTTAAATCTTTTTACACATTTAAATTAAAACATAGAAAAACGTTCTCAGGCACAAAAATGTATATGCCATCTTTCTTATCACATTACGTTTTCAGCGTTCCACCTCGTATACCATGAGATGGACACTGAAGTTAACGAATCGTCTAAATTTAGACTCAATTAAAAATCTCTAACCTGAAAGTTTAGTTCCAATGACATTTGAAGACGTTCACCACGGTTTGAAAAATTTCCCATAATTGTTCAGCATAGTGCAGGTGTTAATTATTCACCATCTAAGAAAAGCAGCACTTTTATTCAGGCAATTAAACCATTTTTGCATCATAATGAGTGTTTCAAAATCAAGACCACATTTGACTGAAGATATCTTGCAATGCTTTTACTGAATGGTTAAAGTACATGGTCATTAAAATGAGTTTGCCTCGTGACCATGCAAACAAATTGACGTATTATTATCAATCACTAACATTATTATTATTTTTAATAGACATCTCTGCTTAGTTGATACTATTTAAACAATATTTACATTTTAGGGTCATCATCAGACTCACCAGGAAAAAATAAATAGACCTCAGCATAAAACATGCTATGTGGAGTAGTTCTGATTTAGGCAGAATAACAGTGGGAAATCTAGAGACAATGAAGAGACCACCTTTCACCAAATGGTCATTTTGGGGCACTGTAATGAGGGCACATGTTATTCTGTGACTTACATAGTAAAGATCACACCTCTGAGCTTTGTTAATATTCAGATCCATTCTTTGGAAGATTGTGGATGGCATCTGCTTGGGATTCTAATAAATGGAACCTGAAAGTAAACTGCTGATCTGGCAAAAAAGAGGACGGCAAGGTGGCCAACATTAAAACTGGGGAACCTAGTTCGAGTCCCGGCATCAGTTTATCATCCTGTGGTTTGGGGCAAATCTCTTTATTTGTCTCATTTAATGTGACTAAAAACATAAAGAATCTGACCTTATTAAATGTGATCTGATGCTCATGCAGGGTGCCAATGCATGAACTGCAAAATTAAATAAAATCACGACTTGTAGATCTATTGCTCGGCAGAGAAGCATGAGCGTGGGGTTGGGGGTGGGCGTAACTTGTGTAATTCTGTGTAGATAAATTACCTAAGAATTCAGCAATAATTCGCTTGAATTATGCGAGAACAGTAATTCTGCATTTAGTGCTCTTTCTTAGCACAAAAATGCTGTTTCGCTTAAAAGTGGACGCAAGCATGCATCTGAAATAATGCTAAATGCAACAGAGCACGAATAGCGAGTGCGAGCTGCCACTCATGCTTGCTAAATGTACTCTTACGGTAGGAATATCCCCCAACTGAGTATCAGCATATAACAATATTTTCTTAGAGCAAAATATACCCTTGCATTCAAAATGGATGCAAAGATGCATTTTACGCTAAGAAACAACACTAAATGCAGCAGAACACGAATAGTGAGCACCTGCTCACGCTCGTTAAATGTGCTCTCACAGTAGGACTCTTTCCTCCAAATTACTCTTAATTACACGAGCAGGAGTAATCACGTAACTATCCGTAATTTCACTTAAAAGAGTACTGTGAATTACCAAAGTTACTCCGATTACTCTGTGTAATCGAAATTCTGCCCAGACTTATCAGGATGTTCCTGGAGAAGCACATTTTCTTTAGCATCAGTGTTTAACTCACTGAGCCATCTTGCCAGCAGTGATCAAGTATTCCATTATTTCCAATGTAAGTAGATTTCTCACCAGCACTCTTTCCAAAAACTTTGTTTGTATATGCTGTGTGCTTCATATGGGGGTACAAGAAAACACTTGGGTGGTGGAGCAAGGTGTTCTCTCTTCTTTGTTAGGGATGGAGACCCTGGTCTAAAAAAAGCTAAAAGTGTGGGGGTAACACTTGCCATTCCTAAAGGCAAGGGGGAATAAATAGGCAGATGTCTTCGAGGAAAATTGATTGTTCCCACTCTTCACTGTCCAACTTCTCAACTGTGCACGTACATCTCACACAAACCCCCTATTTTTCAACGAATCTTCGGTTAATGATCTTGTTTTGAGGTGGAATGAGATAGACACTAATACGGTAAGCGAGCACTGTACGTGAGTACAAATGTCGAAAAGATTCTCCAACTTCTAAAACCAATTGTAATTCTGGAGCAATTATAGTGAGCAAAAGCTTTGAGATATCAGCACAGGCCTTCTGGAAATTGAATATTCGATTTATGGATAATTTTCTTTTTTAGTGTTTGAATATTTAAGGACCACTTCCTCTTCTATTAACCACTTCCTCTTCTATTAACACTGTAATGAGCTAAGGTATACTCTGTGCCAACTGATTGGCATTTTGATGTGTTATTTGACACTTTAAAGCTTCATTACAAAGTATGAGGCCCATTTGGGCTTGTCAGGATAATAGGAACCGTCATGATGTTAATTTGACTAATATAAAGTTTCAATATCTAAGCAGGGGATGGATTATTAATAGTGGGGATTCTTCATTATGAGGTATAGTTTTTATTTAGTGGCGTAAATCACTTCTTTTCCCTGATGCTTAGTAATGTTCATCTGGACTATGGTGCACAATGACAGCATACTTATAAATCTCTGTGAAAAGTTGCAAACGCCATGGGAAATTTACATTTTTTAACCCTCTTAATTGCCTGATTATGCAAAACCAAGCCAGGTCACATTGTCTCCCTTCTGTAATATTTCAACTTGTCTGGCTTTTTAAAAAGATTCTATAGGTCTGACTTGTCAGTGTTGGAAATGGGGAGGCTCTAATTTTACAAAACCATTTGTCCTCTTTTATAATTCAGTTATTTTAAAAGGATGCTAACGATATCACCTGGATGTATTCTTTCAACAGTATTTAAGTTCAACATCCTGTGATTCTGGGCAAATCACTTAATCTCCCCGTGCCTAACAAAAAAAATGAATGTGTCCGTCTGTAACACAACTGGTGCTCATGTAAAGCTACCTTCGGGTCTAGTTCATGCTATATAAAATTCAGAAAAAAAGTTATACACTGAACAACGGCCTTCACCCGTAAATTGATATCTTAGGAATCAGAGCCATGCATTCCATTGCAGCTATGTATTAACAATAGCAGAATAATAATGTTAGTATATGGACCATCCACAGGGCACGCTGTCCAACCAGAACTTGTGGGATACTTCAAGGTCCTGTTGATCCCTCAGAGCCCTTTGGTCGACTAGGAGAAATCTACTTGCCCATCCCACTACTTTGGTTTCGTAAGAGGCAGAAGTTTCTCAGCAGGGACAGAGCAATGATGCCTCCCACTGTCCTCAACATCTACAAGTAATCCGACTTCCTTAAATTCAAGAAATTGCTTGATCCTTTTTGTACTTTCCCTTTTTGAGTTTTGTATTCCGAGTTTTTCACTGAACAGTTTTTACTGCCAATAGCATTGGAAAAAACATAGAATACATGCTTGTAGTCTGGAATATATTACATGAGAAATAAAGCAAAGGATAGCAGATCCCAGGAAGCATTGGGGTTTGAGGCGAAACCAAAGAACGCTACTTCAGTAGAGCTGTCAATGCGCCAAACTTGTTTTTCGTGCTGGCCTGCTTCAGACACTCTCTCTTGCATGTATTAACAGGGGTGCAAAGCATGTGGGTGCTGTGTGGGGGTCACCTTTAGCACGAGAATGATTATCCATATGCATCCACCAAACTGTAAACAGTCTCCAAAGTCTGAAGGTAGTTTCATTACAACGTGTCACCCACTATCCTGCACTGATTGCTACCAGTATTTTTTTTACCCAAGGCTTCTTTTTTGCATACATCGTAACTTTTGGACTTTTTTCATGTTTGTCTACCAGAAAGTGATTGAATTTGACAGCTATTGCTCCGTTTTCCCTTCAAGGGGACAGTTGAGTGCATGTTTTCCATCTGGGATTCATAATGTTGCTAAAAAAGTTTCCCGTTTAAAAGCTAATCCATGTTTTCTTTTCAGGAGCTTCATTTCAACATTAGTCTGTATTTCCTAAATTGCTTTTTATTTTGCATCTTTGTTGTTTTTGAGGTATATGCACGATAAGAATCGAATTATATTTTCCGTTGGATGTCAACCTATTTTATTTAATTCACATAAAGAAATGATGCTTTAGAACCAGCTGCCATCTTACTTGTATACGTTTATGAACTGTGATTATGTTCCACAGCACAATGCATGAATGCTAGCAAAGGGAGGGTGCTCTGTGAGTTAAGCGCTCACTACTGACATCTGTTTCACTGTGTCACATGCAGTGCGAACATGCCAGCGGTTCAACCTCCCAAGATAAAAAAAAAAAAACTGAGAATCATTAAATTGGTATCTGCAGCAAACAGGTAAAATGCTGTCCCGAGTAGTTGATGAAAACAAGTAAATATTTGTTATCATTAAAAAGCCTTCAATTGTAAGATTTCTACCAAAATCTTTCTGATACCATTAACATTGCTAACAGAACCTGTATGGACTTTAACAGCCTCATTACTCGGGGGATTCCCAGGGCTCCACCCCAAATCCTTGGCAATGTTGCACCCCTGCAGTTAATGGGATCACCAGTATTGTTAACTCAGGGGGTGTGTAAGGAACAGCCCCACAATAGGGCCCTTATAATAAGACCACAAGTAAAATGATGCCCTTTTACAATGGCCATGTTCCTCCATCCAGGGTTGCCACAGCAAAGCACCCGTTGTTAGGGCACAAGGTGGAGCCATTCATCAATACAGGTGTAGCAGTGGTTCTATTAAAAAACAGGTAACACCAGCACCAATGACTGGGAGGCATCGAAAAATCAAGAAATATACAATGACTATATTTCAAAGGTTTAGTCAATCAAGCCTTGCGCCAAAAGGTAAAATTGTGATACAAAAAAAAAAAAAAAAATGCAACACCGTTGTAAATGCACTTAGGGAATTGTAGATGGATGCAGGTCGACAATGCTTTAGTGCACATTTTTTTCTAGTACTCGGCCACTACGAATTCCTTTAAAAGCAGACTATTGTTGTGGCTGTTTCATGAATTATTCAGCAGTTCAACCTTGCAGGCAACAGCCCTCAGAAATTATCTATTTTGGAACGAAATCTATCACATAAGCCACTAATTAAAATAGATTGACTTTTGAGCTGATGCCCTGGCATTCTGCCCGGCCGGCACCAGCGCTTAACGATTCTGGATGGCTTCCCGCGCCATCTTTGATCCCCTCAGCTGTGTCTAATTAAACATGGGAGCAGGGCGCGAAACCAGGCCCACCTGCTGGAGCTGGCAGGGCACTGCCAGGATATGGTGGCTGCAAAAATACCTTGATAACCAAAATCAGTCTGCTAGTATGACGTTTGCACGAATTCTTGGCACCTCAAACCCCACCTTCAATTTGCTTTCCTATAGTCTTGATATCTTGTAGCTATGTTTTCTGCTTAATTTAATTGTATTCGCTTGCTTTAATTATTAGCCCATGTTGCCGGTCAAAACCTAAAATTGCCTCCTTTAACTTTTCTTGACAATGCAATATTCTTAGGGGCATATTTTCAAGAAACTGGTGGAGTGGGGTGTTACAACAAAATTGGTAACGCCGCGTTTGACAGTTTCAAAACGCAGGGATGCGCCATTTTCACAAAAATGCGGTACACCCCTGTGTTACCACTAGCGCTGTTGCTAAAAAGCTGCCTAGTGACTGCGCTGCAGGGTCAATTATTTAGGTGCAGGAAGGGACACCTTCCTGCACATAAACAATCTTTACAGGTGATTTGCTCTATCTATGGGTGCTGCAGAATGCAGCACACATGGAAAGAGCAAACTGCGAAGAGAAATAAAACATTTCTCCTTGTATCACCTGCTTAAGACCAGATATTCCCTGGCAGTAGTTTTGGCACTGCATCAAAAAGCAATGGGAGTTCGCCCACTACAGCACCCATTGCACGCCCTTTTCACGCTAAGTGCTGCGTGAATAGGGGCATTATTTACAAGGCAGGATTAAGCCACGTTAAGAGACTTAACGCCACCTTGTAAATAAGGTGAAGGAGTTAACGCCACCAGAATGTGAGAAAAAGTGACGCCCTTGTGGCATTAACTCCTTGTAAATGTGCCCCTTAGTTTCACAGCGTAAAGACCATATTTTCTTGGACTTCCGGTAGGCTGCATTACACTGCCTAAAGCTCATCCCTGCTGATTCATAATTGGACATTAATGGCTAGGATGTTGCAAGAAACAGTGACATGTACTAATTTCCTGCTTCCTGTATTGCCCACGATCAACATGAACATCAGTTAACTAATGAGGGAAAGTGTAACTTTCACAAGCTAATGACTGATCCTGATATCATTGATGTTATTAGGTCATGTGCACCTGGCAGTGCGAATGATGGCTACCCGCAGTCTAGTGCGTGTCAAGAGAAGGCGTGCCAGGCAGCGACACAATTAAGGTTTTCATAGAAGAGTACCTTTCTGGAGAGTAAGAGAGAGGGATGGATAGAGATATAGATTAGATATATCTATAGCTATATATATATAAATATGTGTGTATGTAAATTATAGTATATATTATCACTGCATCTGCCAACTGAGAGAAAAACAACAACGTAAGAACTCATAATAGCATAGGCTTCTCGAAATGATTGAATATAAATATAATTTAAAATATATAATTTATCAACAGTTATGCTGTCCTAAATAATTGGTGATTTTTTTAATAGATTATTTTTGGCACTTGCACTTTACACTGTTTATATATTTATTTATTTATTGTAAACTGCGATTTTGCACATTGTTTTAATATGAATGTTAATATTTGTCTTATCAATATGATGAATTAATATTGTTTGTACCTGGGTATTTTAAAACAATGGCAAGACGAGTCTTTTCTCACTGTTTGTTCACCAGCATTTAAGCACAGATTGGCCGTATGCATGTCATGTGATCAAGACAGTGTTTCACTGTCGAAACGCGTAATGCTGATATGCCAGAGATGCTGATAACCTAATGCAATAAACTGCACTTAAAAACTACGAAGAAACGCTGTGGTCCATACCTGTTTCCTTGGGGGATCCCAGGCATGACAGGATTCTGATACTTTATATATATATATATATATATATATATATATATATATATATATATATATATATATACAGTATAAAATATGTATATAGTGTGTGTGTGTGTATGTTTGTGAGTGTGTGTATGCGTTGGTGCTTTTATTGCACAACATACAGTTGCATGAAAGCACACATTTCACAAGGAACTGTACACTATGGCGAATATTTCACGGTTGCCTGTGAAATATGGATTTCTCCATCATGATGGCATCTCCCAAACTACTTTGCAGAGCACTGACATTGTCAAGGCGGCTAGGATTATGTGCCATGGAGGACCAATTTATGAGGCAAGGTTATCTAAATTATGTTTCAAATTATGAAAACTATGCAGAACTGTCAGCATTATTTTTATCCATTTGATCTAGTAAAAACAGTTCTGGTGAAATGTGTAAATTTTGCAAATTAACTGGCAGATGCAGTAAATCCATCATAGTGCAGAAAATGCTTCAGACACAGAATTACCTAAATCTACAGACCCTGCATTGCTGAGATGCTGCAGATGAAAAACCTGACTCCACCTTGTTACTGGTTCTTCATTTGTTTATCCCACCAATTAATTCCCCTTGTTTTGGCATTCTACATGATTCCAGATCCTTACTATTATTCCACACCTCTAAAATCCACTTCCAAGCTATTCCTCCCTATGTCTATAATCCAAAGCCGACACCTTCCACAGAATGAAGGGTTTTGGAAATATGCCCTCGAGCTGGGGTTACTCTTCCAGAACCCACATTTAAAAAACTGATGTGCGATAAGTTTTCTATCTGCACCTCTGGGACATTTAAATTTTAGTCTACGCAACACCATCAGGTAACCCATGGTGCTCTTGTGGTATTCTACTTCTTTGCCTTGCGAGGCACTTTGAAACTAGCACTTATCAGCAATTCAGAATTGCAACTTCCCATGCCTTTTTTGGGGAGTTTATGACTTTTTCCATAATATTCCATGACTGAAGTTAGAATACAAAATAGGCATTCTGGACTATTTTGAGGAAAGGAAATAGTGAATTTGCCTTTTAGTATCCATTAAACCCTCTGCTTCCATGAGGGCAGAAGTACATGCTAGAAACCTGAAAGTAACACCACCAAAAATAGAGGTGTGTCTGTTTGAAAAAGGCATCAAAATCGTCTCAAGGCGCTAGGGAAGGGGGGCGGCTCCGGATCAGTCGAAGAGCCAGGTCTTGAGGTCCTTTCTGAATGCGTGCAGGGTCGGGGAGTGTCTGATGTTCACAGGGAGCTCGTTCCAGGTCTTGGACTGCGATGAAGAAGGCTCTCCCGCCTGTTCTGTTTCTGCGGATGCGGGGGACCTCCGCCAGGGCGAGGTCGACGGGGCGGAAGTTCCTCTTGGGTACGTGGAAAGATACTCTCTCGTTGAGGTATTTGGGTCCGATGTTGTTGAGGGATTTGTAGGCATGGGTGAGGAGCTTGAAGGTGACCCTCTTCTCGACGAGGAGCCAGTGGAGGCCTCGTAGGTGTTGGGTCATCTGTTCATGACGCGGGGTCCCGAGGATGAGTCTGTGTGCGGCGTTCTGGATGGTTTGGAGTTTGTGTAGAAGAGTACTGTTGATTTCGGCGTAGAGTTGTGAGTTATGATTCAATGCTCTAGCGCAGGGTTCTCCAAAGTTGGTCCTGGATTGCCGGATCCATGCCAGATTTTTAAGATAATTACATTTATCTAAATGGGGATATGCTAAAAATCTGGCATGGATCCAGGCCTCCAGGACTGACTTTGGAGAACCCTGCTCTAGCTTGTACTGCATTTCCACATCATTAGCCATTTTGTTTTCCATTTTCATACATTGAGTATACTGTATTTTTCATTTGCTTGATGGAATTCTCTTACTTTTGACTCATTTCTGACAAGTTACATTGGCAATGCTCCTTTTGACAGGTTGTAGTTCGGGTTGAAGCTACTTGTATTTTATCCTGTATAATATGTGTGGGTGACTCCCTCACTCCAGGTCATTGTGGACACTGTCTCCCATTTCACCTACTAGTCATTGATTTCAGGCCCATTGAACGAATTGGTTCAGTGGAAGCCAAACAAGGCAACTCCCAGAATGCATTCGGCTAGCACAAAAAAATCCAGGACTGGAAACAGTGTCCGTAATGACCAGAAGGGAGGTGCTTGTACTTTTTTAATTGTCATTGGTATAATCTACTGCAGTTGTCCGATGTGCACGACTTTTGGAGAATAGTCGTTTCATGACCAGATCACCTTTGTGATTTCTATCAAAGTAAGCCTTATACTGTGAATCTGCATGCAGCAAAAAGTGGCCACATCTGCAATTTAAGAGTCTAGCTGTTATGATAGGTTTGTCTCAGTCTGCACATGAAATACTCCAAGTCACAATCTTTCCTATTTCTCTTGATTTGGTATCTCTAACCTTCTCAGAGCTCAGTACAGTACATGATGTCAAGGACTTTACCTCAGGAATGCAGTCATTTCTTGGAGGCTCTGCTGATGTGATGCTTAAAGAATGTTTTTACATCATTGGCCGTGCTGTGCTGTTTCCAGGGCAAAAGGCCTTGTGTCTCTCTGCATAATATGTTTTTTCACTTAGTTTTCTGCTGAGAGTGTAGTGAATATAATAAACTATTTACATTCACTGTGGTAAGCAAGCAAACCTACAAGTAAAGGAGAGAATGTGGCTTAACGGCTAGGGCTGCTCACTTTGAAGCTGGGGAACCAGGTTCGAGTCTGGCGGGAGGCCAAACACCCTGTGATTCTGGGCAAATCACGTAATCTCCCCGTGCCCAAAAATGAATGTGTCTGTCTGTAACGCAACTGGTGCTCATGTAAAGCACTCCGATACCTTCGGGTCTAGTTTGCACTATATGAAACTGCAAAAAAACAAAAAAATAAACAATAGCCTCACATTCATTGCAAGACCGTAGATCTAGCAAGTGCATAATTTGCGCTTGTGGTTGCAGATGATGGGCACCAGCAACAGGATTGGACTGGGACAGAAAATAGGCCTGGGCACCAAAATAAAAGTGTACCCCATTAATGAATTTACTAGGGAAAAAATTACTAGGGAAAAAATGTGGCAGACGTTTGCAAATTGGGGCGATTTTCAACTTGTAAATACACGCTATATAAGTGGCTTGCAAGGTATAGAAGATCACATACATTGAGCTTGCTGCAGTCAATGTTTGTTTTCAATATCAGGGAATCACTAGTAGGAACCGCCCCTGCAGATCATAAACGGACCTGCAACCGGGCAAAAAAGGCCACACACTGACCTTTCAGACCAGCCCCTCGGGCACTGACTGATTGCCCTTAAAACCCTGACCAGGAATCAATTTCAGGGAGTGGATCCTCATTTTCATCCTTAGACTTTTAACCAGAATAAGAGAGCAAAAGGGAGAAAAGAGAGAAAGACGGACAAAGAGAAAAACAGGATAATACTTAGAAGAGGAGAAATGGAGTTAAAACGAACCACCAGGACTAAGGTAGAGAGACAGGAAGTGTAGGGTGGTAGAACAAAGAGGCAAGAGGAGGAATTAAGACTAGGCCCCGTCTGTATTCTGCGAGAAGGAAGGAAAAACTGCAGCTCTTGATAAAAACGCATTAATTTCCGCAGGTATCCCTCATTCCAAGAAATGAAGCTGATAATTGGGAGGAAACCCTGCATTTGAAAATGTGCACAGCCTGTGCTGTGGGTAATTACAAAGTGTGGGGTTTATGACTCGATTACCTCTCAAAATGAAAGGCCATGCATTAAATGTCACCCTTTCCTCTGCCTTCTGCACCTCTGGGCTCCTTTGTTCTTTTTCAATGCAACATCTTAGTATTAGTAAAATCTCTCTCCTTAGAAGGTAAGGCATACCTATAATCCCAGAAAGAAGCTTTTAGACATGTTATTTACTTCACACGAAATGCTGGGAATCGAAAGGTGAAAATAACTATTTACAGAGTGCTTGGTGAGACACATCTAGATGCTTGCAGTACATCAAGTTAGAATGGCGAATGACAGAATTAGGGGCATATTATCAAGGACGGCGTTAAAATTATCGCTGGTTTCCTGCCGCTAAAGTGGCGATAATGGGCTTGATAATATGCGCTGGAGAATTCCAATAGAAGTCCATGTTCTGGTTGTGAACATGGGCTTCTATTGGAATTCTCCAGGACATATTATCAAGCCCATTATCGCCGCTTTAGCGGCAGTTTCCTGCCGCTAAACCGGAGATAATTTTTAATGCCGTCCTTGACAATAGCAAAAACCAAAGGAAATGATGGACGGAGTGTTGAACATTGCAAGCATTCACCCCCAGTCAACTGATCTGGGTTTAATCCACCGCCGTTCTTTAGCCCACTCTGCCACCCCAGTTCAGACATGGCCATATGCAAATCTGACCCTGTGCCTCATGGGAACAGTCCAGCCCGATCCTTGACAATATGCCCCTAAATACCCACAGTTGCTTCTTCAGCACAGTAAGTGAGCTACGGTATGAAATAAAGACCAATATTGTGCTGTGGGTATTATACGGGACTTCCAAGAATTTACAGGGTTATTACGGAGTCCTTTCAGGCCCCAAAGGTTATGATTACATGTAGGGCTATCCTTAGAGCTGATTGAGTTAGCTCATATTTCTCTTTAAAGCTTGTCCAAGTCGATATCACATGTATTCTTCATTAAAGCACATAAACATGTGTGATTGTCACACACAGGCATCATCGCTAATTCACCAAATTATTAAGGGTAGCCGAAGCGAGATCAGGCATACTTTGCACCTGATGGCATCAAAGGGTTGACACCAGAAATGCCCAATCCCTACTCTTGGAACTCCCACCTTCAGTCGGGAACGGTACATGAGCCAGTCATTCTCTAGTAGTGCGACAAGAATCTGGAACTCCTTACCTCCCTCTCTTCGCCCAACAACCTGCATAGCCACCTTCACAAAGGAACAAAAACTCCTCCTATTTGACAGATACCTTGGTTAATCACCCTCGACCAGACTTAAGTACTCCATCCACCAGGATACGAACGACCCTCATAACGTGACACCACCATCTTAATCGTTGCTTGAACTGTGTTCGACCATTGACTGATCTGCTGCATCTGTCCTGGTCGCAGCTACCGATGCTAACGGCTGAATTGAATTACTGTAACTCTAACTTACCCGGTATCCTGCTACTGTTGTAAAGCGCTCTGACGCCTTTGGACCATGTCCGGGCTATATAAAATTGCAAATAAATAAATACATTGACCCACATCTTACCCTCCTAAAAGTCCAGGACTCATGCTGAGGAGCATGAGGGCCCGCAAAGAGAGGAAATGAATTAAGTATTCTAAGCTCTTAGAAGCCCAAGTGAATAAGGACACGGAGCACAAGCTACAGAAGTATTCATTGATCACAGAAGTCCCTTTATTTTTTGTTCCTGCCTCTTCCTTCATGATCATTGAGAAACCTGGCCAGCCAGGCAGTCGCAGGGTTACCAGTGTGCAAAAGGTTTGCTACCTACTACTCATGTCCATGCCTGTCAGTATGGTCACCAGATGGTTATTGGTTTATTGTCATTATGACAATTGATATTGTAATTGTTTTTCGTTCTTATAGCGTCTTAGAAACACATGTGTAATACATGGAAGATCATTAAAACACCTTTTAATATTACAAATTACATACCTCATGTGTCACTATAGAAATGATTCGACATTCCAGGTGCCTGGAACGTGAACAGAACCATGATTTTTTAACCCCGATGCACACACTTTGGGCCTTATTTAGAGTTTGGTGGACAGGATATTCTGTCAAAATGTGCCGGATATCTCACCCACCATAATACACGTGCAATAGGCTAAAATACATTTGTAACACAGTGGACGGGACATCTGTGACGTTTGTGATGGAGTACCCTATTGGGCAAACTCATAATAAGACTCTTAATTACTATCAAAAATAGCTTCTACTGTCTGGCAATCCTACTCATGGGAGCTGAGGACATATGAACCAAAAGTGGCTTCATGCGATGCCGTGTTGTACCAGTATGACAGCCCCATTCTCATTCAGATTCGGAGTTCCCTCAGCCTACTGTAGTCTGTGTTCCAAGCTGAGGCTCCATTGTCTGTAGTGCAAATAGCATTGAAGCATCACCTGCCCAAGGCTTTCTTGCGGCCATTGTACGTAGTCCAGTGCTCCGTGGGTTCTAACCACCATTGACCTCAGTGGGGAGTTCTGTGCACCATCAGAAGAGTTACAACTACTTGAGTAAACTTTGTAAACTAGCTGTATCTTCAACTTCTTACAAAATATTCTATGTAAGGAAAACCCAGGGCAAAACAATACAGCTTTTCACCAAAGGTTACGTTGAGGACTAGAGTTGATTTTAATGCTGTGGAAGAGTCTACTGTTTTTCAAAAGACAGCTTTCTACTCTTGGTCATCACTTAGGGGTCGCAGCTGCAACCCTTGGCTTGTCCCTTGCTACCCCTGGCACTGTCTATGTGACCTCTGACTTCAGAGGTGGCAAAATCAGTGCCAGGAACACAGTGGCAGCTCGTCCTTAGGACCTTGATTACAGCTCCACTCTCTGTTGTCTCTGAAAGTTTTTATTACACGAATAATGAATAGTCTTTCATTATTCACTATAAGTGTAATAAGAAAATGGAGTACAATTAGCTTTTTAATGTATGTTGTTTGCGTGCTTGGGAGTGAGTGTGTGTTTACATGAGAGAGTGTGTATGCACGAGTGAATGTGTAAGCATGTATATGTAAGTAAAATTGAAGGTCAAAGGGCGTGTGACGTTACTTCCGCTACCCCAGGCATTTTAGTGAATTGACGTTCATGTTTCTGCTCCACCTCACTCCCTTTGTTCCCAAATAATGTGCTTGGAGGAAGTCTTTGAAGAAAGACCATTCCGCTGAAAAGGCGTCCCGTTGAAGCAATGCCTGACGGATCATGATGGAACAGCCCTGACGTCAGCCAAGTTCAGCCCGTTCCAGGGTTGACAAGCCGTGCGCGCGGATACCATCATCAGATACCATCAGTACAGCGTACACAAAGGGCACGCTGGGTCAAGGACTAGTTCACTTGTGCTTAGCTAGAAATATGGCTACAGAGAGAAGAAATAGTTTTCTAAGAAAAACTCTTGGTTCAGTCTATTTCTCAAACGTCAGTGAGTTGATTTAGCGCCAATTTCTCCTGCTGGCAACTTCATAAACATAGGGATTGCAAGACATGCGCACAGCAGTGGACAGTTTAATCTTGTATATTCCACACATAAATATCACTTCAAAGTGTTGATCTCTAGGAAACATGGAATGCATTTTTCTCTGACACATCATTATGTTGCAAGACCCCAGAATATTTTTTTTGCTTCATTTGATGCACTCTCAGGAATAGACAAAACTTGAACTGCTGCAAAGCCAAGCAGAGGGATGCAAAGCAGCGTAAAGTGTTGAAAAACTATTTACTTCACAGCACAAATCTTTTTTAAATAACGTAAACTACACTTTGCACAGGTCAGCAAGGGCATTCCCGTTGGTAGTACCAGGGCATTCCACGCTACCACCCATGGTTTCTGATGCAAATCCCTATCTATTAATTAAAATTGTTAGACAGGGCTTTGTTCCAAAAATAACACCTCATACCTCGTTGAGTCAGAGCTAATTAAGAGAGATCTGTTCATTTCTCCTACCTTTTCTCACATTGCAAGTGTGCTGCACTATACATCCAATGTGTGAAAGGTTTTAAAGTTCGTCTATGCATACTATTTTGCAGTAAAAACCAATGGTAGACATCAGACAGACTCCTTTGGACGATGTTACAAAGGTGTGTGGGGGGATGAGCAGCCTGTTTGTGCATCAGCATCAGACTTCAGTAGCTATGGTTCTGTGCTTCTCTGAGCACAACTGAGCACAGCAACTAAGGTTGCTGTGCAGCGTTGCACTACTTTTTAATAACTCTGGGGGTGATTATGATGGCCCTGCACAAGGCAGCACACATGGTAAAAGCGAAAACGAGGAGAAATAAAGCATTTCTCCTCGTTTCGCCAACTTAAGACCAGGTATTCACTGGTCTTAATTTTGCAATGCCTCCTATTTACGCTGTCCTTGTAAATAGGGGGCAGTGTAAAAATCAACGGGTGTTGTGGTGGAACGCCCACGCAACACCCACTGCCCACCCCTTTCACGCTAAGCATAGCATGAAAGGGGGCCTTGTTTACAAGGCAGAGTTAAGCCACGTTAAGTGGCTTAACGCTGCCTTGCAAATAAGGTGAAGCCCCTATCGCCTCAAGATCGTCGCAAATAGGGATGTTCCCGTGGCGATATGGGCTTGTAAATATGCCCCTGTATTCGTACCCCCTGTTGTCTTAAAAATAGGTGCACTTTTTAACTCTTCTCAAAAGTGTTCAGGTCACAGACATTTCATGTGATCCTTTTAATAGATCTGGTCATGCCTTCTCATACTTTGCTATTACGTTGAGAAAAATTCAAATTATTGGTAAGCAATGCAAGCATTACCGTTTTGTATTTCTTCCTTGTTACATTTGCTACTGAGAAATAGCAAAGTAGAAGGAGGTTTGTCTTCACTCAATGTCCAAAAAACAAGAAGGGATACCAGGGCCCCATCCATGTAAAAACAAGACAACAGATTGTCTGTGGGACTTTGACCAGATCAAGACGACTTACTGCCCTGAAGAATGAAAACAGAGGATTTTTCTTCCACAGACAGGGCCGGACTGGCCGTAGCGGGCACCAGGCAATCCCCTGGTTGGCCGCACGGGTGGGGGGCGGTTTTGGACCCCTAGGAGCCGTTTTTGTTACGGGGCCGTTTTTGCAGCTTGGCTGCAAAATCGGCCCTGTAACAAAATCGTCCGAAAACCGGCCCTGGCAAAGAGCTCGGAGCACCCCCAACCTCCCGGGGGGGGCGGCCGAGCACTTGGCCAGGGCTGGTTTTGGTTCCCAGTCCCGCCCTGTCCACAGAGCAATCAGGCTGGTGGATTGAGGCCTCCATCTGAGACAAGGATGTCCCGTAAAGTGGAACCATGTACGTGGTGCAGTGCTAGGCCTTAGGAATACATTGTCCAATCAAGAAAGAAAAAATCAACCTAGCGGTCATGGCAAGAATGGAAGCAATTAAAAAACAGAGGGTAGAATGATCAGATATCTGTAAGGAGATGGGGCAACCATTAGTTGTCAGCAGAAAGGCATTTGAATCAAAATTCAAAGAGATGCCCTGCTCAGTTGTCATAGTTCCACCAACTGGATTAGGGCTATGCCAAACTCTTCCACTGTCCTATTCTATCAGGAACAGAAGTAGGTCAACCACATGACGCAAGGTGTGCATGCCATTCACCAGTGTTATGCCCCCCCATGCCCTCCAATCTTACAACAGCAGCAAATGGTTCCATTGCCAATGCAAATAACACTGGGGATAAAGAACACCCCTGTCGAGTTCCCTTAGGTACTTTAAATTAAATGGAGATCACCTTATTTGTACGTACCCTAGATGTAGCGTCTTTAATATAATAAGGAAGTCCAGCACAGAATGTTACCACCAAGGTCCATTAGATCGAATACCACCCGCAGATATTGCCTGCTAAGCTTGTCGAATGTCTGCTCTGGGTCTAAGAAGAGGAATATTGGACACTTTGAGGCAAGTAGAGTTTTCTCAAGCATCCTGAATAGGCACCCAATGTTCAATATTGCATTATGTTTTGGTATAAACATATTTTAGTCCAGATGGATCAATTTCAGCATTATGTGGTTCAATATCAGCTAAAAGTCAACAAGTATCTTTCCATAAAGTCACAGCTTAGTTAAGGGAGGGACACAAATAACGCCTCTTTGGTAGTGTCAGGAAGGATACCCTTCAATAAACTAATTGAGAACATGAGTGCCAGTCGTGGGGTTAGTACATCAGAGAAAGACAAATAGAAGTTCAAGGGTAAGTCATCCGAAACTGGGGTTTTCCCAAGGACCATGTCCCTAATGACCTTCCTGACATCTGCTTCTGTCACCAGCAGCCTCAGCACTTCTGCATGCTGGGCGCACCTGGGTCAATATTGCTTTATATCATGGGCGTCCACAAGGGGGGGCCAAGGGGAGAGCGCTTGCCATCCCTAGATTTTTCTCTTGCCCTTTAATGACTATGCCCTTGCCCTTTGACATTGTCAAAAAGAGTCGGAGGATGGATGACGTTAAAATTATATCCCCCCTGAAAAAATTCTGCAGAGGCCCATGGTTTATGTGGGTATTCATCTCGATTATGGAGTCATTGTTCGTCGATATTTTAAGAACCTGGAACATATGATCAAATCCATTCATTTAGGAATTAAATATCTTTCAGTCTGCAGCTACTGCTTTAATGCATTGTCCTCTAACTAATACTGTCAAAGCCTCCCACTTCGATAATGTATTGTTTTCCCTGATAAGGGGGCATATTATCAAGCACAGCGTTAAAATTATCGCCGGTTTAGCGGCAGAAAACTGCTGCTAAACCGGCGATAATAGGCTTGATAATATGCCTTTGAGAATTCCCATATAAGCCCAGGTTCACATCAGAACATGGGCTTCTATGGGAATTCTCTGCGGCATATTATCAAGCCCATTATCGCCGCTTTAGCGGCAGTTTTCTGCCGCTAAACCAGCAATAATTTTTAACGCCGTTTCTTGATAATATGCCCCATAATTCTGTGTTTTGTTGCTCTGGGACTCTCTGACAGCACAAGCATCCAGCAATGAACATTGCAACCTTGACATGGGGATAGCGGCACTGTTCCCACTAACCTGCGCGCGTGGGCGCGCGCCCACGATGGTCACCCGGAGCGCGCAGTGTACTGCATTTAGCGCGCACACTGTCATCCCTACAAGACCCTTCGCGCCGCTGCTTTTTAAACGCGAGCGGCGCGAAATACGAGCGTGAGGCAGGGGAAGAGATATGGTGCTTGCAGGCGTGCAAAGCCCATTGTGCTTAAAGGGCTTCTGCTTCAGCCCCCCACACCCCCGTCGTGTGTCAGCCCGGCTGAGCCAGCTTCCCGGGCACCCAACAGCCGCACCGAGTACTTCACGGGTCTTTAAAAGACCATTTGCATGTCAATGAGCTTTGTCGTTTTCGGATAAGACCTGTATTTTGGACTCCTCTTCCCAATAGTCCCCGGACTACCAAAAGCACTTCGGCCCTCATTTGCACTCTGACAAAGTCACTTCTACTTCCTTTTTTTCCTTTTTTTTTTGTTGCACATTTATATAGCGCAAACTCGAGCCGAAGGTATTGGAGCGCTTTATATGAGCACGGGTTACATTACACATTCAGGCAAGGGGAGAGGTGCTCGAAGGTGACAGAGGGAGGGGCTGCAGCTTCAGGCGCAGGGGCATCTATTCACATGCAAACAGCCCTGAATGCGTCATGTCTGTGCAATTTAGAGGGGCCTCACACATTCCCTTCCTGCCCAGGGGGGGCCCCAAACATCCTAGAACCGGCCCTGATTACCCCGAGGCAGCACGTGGTTCTCTTCACAGAGCTTAATTGCTGTCACTAAATTGTAAGCAAACCTCGGTTCTTCAAACATGCAGTCTATAATGTAATAAAATAAAGAAATGGCACAATCGCACCCACACTGATTACAATGTATGGAGGACAATCAGTTAAATCAGTTCTCTTGGAGTATCTCATTTAAGTACTGTACATCACAGTGGGGGGTGGCAAAATTAACATTTTGGAAAGAGAGCCTGTCTTCTCGTTGTCTTGTCCAGGAGGGGGTGAGGAGCCCTACCCTACCCTGGCAGAGATCAAGATGATAGTAGAATACTGCATGCCCACCCCTGTGCCCACCCTGGTGGATCCTGTTCCCCCTCCTGTGATGGCTTCTGCCCCCACCCCCAGTGATGGCTCCTGTCCCCCCATGTGGTGGCTCCTGTCCCCCCCACCTGTGATGGCTCCTGTCCCCCCTGTGGTGCATCCTGTCTCCGCCCTGGGTGGCTTCTGTCCCAGTCCGGGAATGGCTCCTGCAGCGAGGGTGAAGTTCTTGATGGGCCTCTTCTCAAAAAGGTTCAGCTCAAAATTATTATGAAAAGGTGGGCGAGTGAGTAAGTGAAGGAATGGGTGGATGGCTGGATGAATTAGTGAAAGGGTGAATGGATGAATGAAAGATTGAATAGATGGATAATGAGAGAGGATGGATGGATGAGTGAGTGGAAGGATTGATAAGAGAAAAGGTAAATAGCTGGATGTATGGGTGGAAGGGTAGCTGGATGGGTAAAAGGGTAGCTGGATGGGTAAAAGGGTGGATGGATAAGTGAAAGGATGGATGGATGAGTGAAAAGGAGGATGATGAGTGAGTGGTTGGATGGAGTGAAATGATGGATGGGTGGATTGATGAATTGATAAGTGGAAGGGTGAATGGATGGACGGATGAGTGAAAGGGTGGATGTAAGGATGGATGAGTGAGTGAAAGGGCGGGTAGATGGACAAAAGGATGAATAGATGAGTGAAGGAGTGAAAGGATAAATGGATGAGTGATAGGGACAATGGATGGATTCATGAGTGGATGAGTTGATGGATAGGTGGGCGGATGGAAGGAAGGATGGCTAAGTGAAAGGGTCGATGGATAGAGAAAGGGATGATGGATGGATGACTGAAATGGTGGATGGGTGGAAGGATGAGTGACTGGGTGGATGGATGGATGAGTAACTGAAATGGGTAGAAGAGTGGATGGATGAGTGTACAGGTGGATGGATGGATGGATAATGGATAGATGAGTGAAAGGATGGATGAAGGGATGGATGAGTGAAAGGATAGATGGAAGGCTACATGATGGATAGGTTTGCAAATGGTTGAATATGTTTGGATATGACTGGGCTTACTTATATACTATTGCGCGGCCACCTCTGATGTGTCTGTAAAACTTACCTATTGTCCAGAAGTTTTGTCCTGAATTTTGACCTCCTGTCCTGAATCTGTGTCCTGAATTTGCACCAATGCCAGTTGGTCACCCTATGGCAGAGGTCACGGACAAAGTCGGTTCAACAAGAGAAATGTACTATTGCAGTTGTGCCAAAATATAAATGATGCTCTCCATACCGTCCACTTACGAGACATTCTCACATGACCAGTTCCAAGGCTTCTTGATCCTATTCCGCTCTAAGGTGGCCGGAAGTCGTATGAGGGTCTGTAGAGTGAAGCAGCTGGGGTTCACACAAACAACTCACATTTTAACTTATTTTTCCACTGCCTCGATGTCATAAGGATTGACTTGAAACCAAAACTGCCCTTTCAAATAAAAAGAACTTACAACATCCAAACCGAAAACTAGATAGCAGGATCGTAGCTGCTTTCTGTTTTAAAAAGAAAACTGTGCCAAATGAGGAGTAGCTCTGACCCCTGCTTAACGTAAGCTTTTGGCACTGGTGACTGAGGATATATTTTAATGCACTTTGGTACAGCAAATAGGTTTGGCTTACGAATAGAGTGAAGTCACAGAGGGGCCTGGCAGAATATGCACGCACAAACACAGATCCCCAAGCACAAAGAGATAAAGATGCAAGCAGACAAATGGACATCTAGGCATACCAAGACGTGCATCAGAGCAAACAGACAACACATATGCACCTACAGACAACAGTACAAAGGCACACATACAGTCTCAGATATACAGGAAGAGGAATGCACGACTGTGTGAGTAGAGAGTAGATGGATACGTGTGCAACTGTGAATGCACACATGATTTAATGTATACACATGGGTGCATGAATGGATTAACAAATATACATTTGTTGTTTATGCCTTGTTTTTTGGCTTACAACGTATTGGATTAGTTTTACTATGATGCGATTTTGCAATTGTTTGCATTGTAAGAGCAGAGAACAAAGATGCTGGCACTTTTTCTGTGGATTACGTTTTACTAAGATATATGCTTAAGAAGCAGGTTCTAAACTTCAGTCTCCTTTAAGAACATTCGGCAGTGAAAATATCAAACAAAACATTTGAATTATTCACTACACGCCTTTACGGAAAGCAACTCTGAAACGCATTCAGGCAATTACAAAATGTGTGCCCCTATCCTGGTATCTGTGTAGAAACAACCCCTTTTTTAATCATAGATCAATGGCATCTAGAGTATGTACATAATGCCTTGTTAGCCAACCAACGACCACAAAACGTATAATTATACAGAACAACCCTCAGACACTTATAGTGACACATGCAGAAAAGTAGCACAGGAAGGGAGACCAAAAAAGCTCATTCGATAATTATTGCTCCTGTTTAGACAGAGTAGTGCACAGTGACAGAAAATAAACCTGATTGGCACATAAAAGATCAAGGTCCACTTAGGGAGGATATTTTCTTAACTGTCATAACCCTGCCTGGACTTTAGCTTTTGTTTTATTCTTGAAACACCAAGACTGACGAGCTCTGCTCAAACTTCATGTTTTTGTTCTCACTACTTACACTTGAGATTTTTAGCTGGTCATAAACCTTCTCACTAAAAGAAACTTTTTCATGTGCTACTTCTGAGGCTATCTCTTTAACCTTAAAAACATGTTCCCTCTGACGTAGTACTTCTATAAAACACACACACAAATACACTCAACAACTCACAGATTTGCATTTCTTCTAGATACATAAAAGCCTTGTTCAAGAATAATGTGTTAAGTGCTGCTAGATACCCCAGTGTAGGACATTATCCAGAAAATGAAGCAAATGCAGAGGATAAAAATACTCTAAATGCTGTGTTCCACCTCCACCAGATACATGTGTGGAAATGCACTCTTTTTTCACTTTTTTAAGCAAAGGTTTGGAGTGATATTTGGCGCTGCACCACATACGCTGTCTGGATTCCGGCGCACATAGCCTTAGTTGCAGCGCACAGAAACCTTATACTGCCGCACACAGAGGAAAAAAATTAGAGGGAACATTGGATAGCGGTACACTGTTTAATCCAGTACAGGCACAACATTAGTGGTTTGTGATCAGATAACGTCATAGCCAAGTATTCGATATGTGTAATCAAACTTTGCGTACTATAAAAATACAGTATTTGGTCTAACCTGTTCTGCAGGAAATTCATGAATAAGTAGAATGAAGTCGGAGGTGATGTAAGCACCATATATCTAATATATCCCAGCTCACTTTCCAACTATTTAGAGTCCTGGCAACTTTTTCAACCACAGTGCCTGAAAATTGGGGAGTGAACAGACTTGGCCAATACAGAACGACATACGTGATTGCAGTCCACCATCATCAAAGTGTAAGGCCATTCAGTAATCTACTTAGAAAGGGAGGTGTAGAAGGAAAGTTGATCGCTGTTTGTGATGTACATGGTTCCCAGCATTATTCCTACACAATCTAACTCCCCCCTCACAGACACATACCATCCCTCCTTATCTCTGTAGAAGTCTGATGGGGCAAACAAATTCCCACATCTAACCCATATGAGAGCACCCCTAGCACATGAGAAAACTCTAGTAGCATATAGTTGACGCCCTGCATCTACAGTCCAGCCTGCCAATTTCTTCTGATGACAAGTGTGTCTTGTGAAGAAATGCTATATGTGTACCACCATGATGTGGGTTGCCCCTGGAATATCGAGGTAGGAATCTCAATAGCACCAAATATCATTGACACAATATTGAAGGTCAAACTATCGAAAAGTAAGTATACATTTTCTGAATATGTGATGTTACAATGCGTGGTGTTACCACGCGGTAGGTAACAACGCGGTCGTTACATCATCCGCTTTGTTACCACACATTATTATATTATAGAGGCTTTTGTAGCGCGCTCTGTTACTAAAAAGTATAGTATCCTGGCGCGAAAGAAAAGGGAGACAGATCATATTACAAGCGGAGTTAGAGAGACATCCATTAGGCAGTGATGTTAAAAAGGTGGGTTTTTAGGCCTTTCCTGAACGTCATGATGGATGGGGATGTTCTCAAGTGAAGCGGAAGGGTATTCCAAGCTCTCGCTGCTCTGACAGAGATGGATTGACCGCCGAGCCTGCTATATTTAAACTTTGGCACAGTCATTTGGTGGAGGTTGCTTGATCTAAGAGGGCGATTGGGAACATAAAGGGAAAATCTTTTCCTCAAATATGCTGGACCCGTTTGATGAAGTGCTCGGTATGCTAGCACGAGGATCTTAAATAAGATCCTTTGAGCAACTGGGAGCCAATGAAGATCTCTAAGGGGTTGGCGGACACTAGATCTTCTGGGTATGTTGAACAGCAGCCTAACCGCGGCATTTTGAATGACCTGGAGGCGGTGGATCAAATAGGCTGGGAGTCCGCAGTAGAGGGCATTCGCACAATCCAATCTGGATAGTATAAGAGCGC
Organism: Triturus cristatus; assembly: GCF_964204655.1. Taxonomy (NCBI): domain Eukaryota; kingdom Metazoa; phylum Chordata; class Amphibia; order Caudata; family Salamandridae; genus Triturus; species Triturus cristatus. The sequence continues at coordinate 1,585,173,617 of NC_140590.1, forward strand.
GAATGACCGTCTCCTTGGCCTCTCTTGGGAGCAGAGGGAGAAATCTGCGCAGGGTTTTGAGGGTGGAAAAGCAGATTCCAGTAAGTTTTTTCAGGTGGTCCTCAAACCTGAGATTGTTATTAAACCAGACTCCTAAATTTTTTGCAGGTCCACCAATAGATTTGGGACATGGGAGATCGGTGGGCCAGAGGGAGTCGCTAAAGTTATCTGGAAAGGAGCCATACAGCAAGATTTCCGATTTACTCTCATTGCATTTAAGCTGGGAACACGCCAGCCAGCGGAAAACCGATGATAAACAGAATTGGACCCTCGACGTGTCCGAGTTGTTTTTGGGCCAGGTAAACAGAAGCTGAGTATCATCGGCATAAGCCATAATTTTGGCTCCTAGCTGTTCCGCAAGATAAATGAGGGGGGTCATATATATGTTAAAAAGCAGGGGGCTTAGAGTGGACCCCTGTGGGACACCCGTAGAGAGTTTTTTGGGAGAGGAGGAGAAAGGTGGCATCCATACTTGCTGGGACCTGTTATCCAAGAAAGATGATAACCAGCCAAGAGCAGAGCCAGTTATGCCTATGGCTGCTAGTCTGGTGAGTAAGAGGGAGTGAGGGACCGTATCGAAGGCGGCAGAGAGGTCCAATAAGATCAGAGCCGGTCTGCCACCTCCGTCCAGACATTCCCGAATGGCCTCAGAAACCTCGACTAGAGCCGTCTCTGTGCTGAAAGCAGCTCTGAAGCCTGATTGCGCAGGGTGAAGAGCTTGAGAGCTTTCCACAAATTTGTCTAACTGTGTGAATGCAACTTTTTCACATATCTTTGCCAGGGCCGGCAGTAATGATATGGGCCGAAAATTAGCAGGGGCCTTCGGGTCTAGGCCATTTTTTTTAAGAAGTGGAAGCAGTTTGGCCTGCTTCCAGCATGCCGGAACAGTGGCGGTGGAGAGAGAGAGGTTGACAATATGTGTCACCTCTTGGCCAACTGTATTAGCCAGGCCCGCAAGGACTCTGGCCGGGCAGGGGTCAGCGGGGGATCCTGGTTGTAAAGTGGCAAGAATTTTAACAACCTCTGTTGTATCCACTGGAGTGAAGAGGGTAAACTGGTCCGTATAGATGGGCATAATGGGGGAAGGAATAGTCATTGAAGCTGGAAAATTGTTACATACAGTAAACAAGTCATCTTGGATTTTTGCAATTTTGTCCACAAAAAACACAGAGAGTTCTTCACACCATTTTTCCGAAGAGGCTAGGAGAGGTTGAGTGGCGCAAGGGGAAACAAAGCTTTTGACAATAGCAAAGATTTCCCTGCTACTGTTGTTGGCCGTGGTTATGCGTCCGTTGTAGTATAAACTTTTTGCTGATTTAATTGCTGCACAGTACCTCTTTTGAGCCGTTCTTAGTTCTTTCTTGGCCTCAGGGAGATAGGCTTGTCTCCAACGTCTTTCAAGTTTTTTACAACCTGATTTAAGATCGCGGAGAGAACCACGGCTTAGAAGGGGTGGAGCGCACTCTACAGACACGACCTATTTTAGTTGAAGAAGCAACGCCGCCTTCAATCCATGAGTTGAATGAGCTAACGGCTGACTCAATTTCGGAGGGAAGTGTGGGGCGAGAGGAGTCAAGCTGATCACAGAGCATAGCTATGTTAATTTTCTGTGTGTGAGCAGCGGAGTGATTGGACTCAGTGGGGCGGGACAGGGGCCAGGTGAACCTTATCAGCATATGGTCAGACCAATTTACTATCTCAGGGTCAGACATATTTATGTCGAAGTTGGTACATAGTAGGTCGAGAACGTGACCCCCTGAATGGGTGGGAGCTTTAATCCACTGTTTTAGCTGGGCCATCGCCAGAGCATCGTTTAGCCGAACTGTGTCAGGTAGATCTGGCTGATCCACGTGAATATTAAAGTCTCCCAGAAGGAGATATGTGGGGTATTTCAGGGCACGTGGGACTATCATGTCCTCTAGTGCCTCTAGAAATTTTCCTGCGTGGCCAGGTGGCTGGTACACCAGAGATCCACCTAGGGTGAAATGTGCCCCTAGAGTGAGAGAGAAGTGGAGCACCTCTGCATCAACTGAGGGGCCCATAGGATCCAGAGACAGAGTCCATTTATCTCTGAAAATGGCTGCTATACCACCTCCTCTGCCTAAGGGGCGGTCTTGTCTAATGATTTTAAAGCCACGTGGAATAGCCAATTCAATCACTGGATTGCATGACTCATTAAGCCACGTTTCTGTGACAAAAAGGAGATCGAATTTATTGTCACTTAGCAATTCAAATATGTCATTGCAATGTTTGACCAGTGATCTAGCATTGATCAAACCGGCCCGAAGACATGTCGAATCGGTGGGAAGCTGGGTAGGAGCAGTTAGGGTAGGCTGAAAGCGAAATTTGCATGCCTGGCAAATACGCTGAGATAAATCAGCCAGGTCCCAACAATGCAAGCAGGGGCAAGAGTTAGCACTCAATGTTAATAGATACTCACGAGTGTAGGAGACACGCGACCGATCCGCGACTGGAGAAGCAGCAGCAGGGGGGCTGGCGCTGGCCACGTCCGGGACACGGACGGGCGCAGACGGGCTTGCCTTAGGCGCGCCTTCGGCGCGCAAACGGCGCTCCCGCTGCGCTCGTCCGCTGCGCTTGCGTGGGACACACATTTATGGAGAAAGAGGGTGGGCGTGGCCAATCGTGTGGGCGTGGCCTCGCGTTTCCTAGCGATGGCGTCCGTGAGCCGATTCCCTTCCCAACAGCGCTAAAATCCGCTGAAAGTGGGTGTCTGCTTGGCAGGGGAAATAGTTGGAGTGGCTGGGGGTAAGTGCGCAAGTTTAAAACATACAAATTAATCACAGTTTTCAATTTAAAAAGCGAGCGTAAGGACACCTCCGGCTTCCGCCTCAGAGGTCAATCAATTCAATGGCCGGCGCTTTTGCTCAGCGCATACATAGAGTGGGCGGTGGGCGTGGCCAATCGTATGGGCGTGGCCTCGCGTTTCCTAGCGATGGCGTCCGTGAGCCGATTCCCTTCCCAACAGCGCTAAAATCCGCTGAAAGTGGGTGTCTGCTTGGCAGGGGAAATAGTTGGAGTGGCTGGGGGTAAGTGCGCAAGTTTAAAACATACAAATTAATCACAGTTTTCAATTTAAAAAGCGAGCGTAAGGACACCTCCGGCTTCCGCCTCAGAGGTCAGAGGTCATTACATCGCAGGTGGTTTCAACGACTTGCGCTAGATGGCGCACTGGACTTAGGAATACTATAAATTACTATTCTTACTCCAGTTAGTGCAACAGCAGAGAAGGTGTTGGATTTAAAATCCAACACATTCCCTGGTGTTGCACGCCACTTAGTGCAAGTCATTGAAACGACTTGCGATGTAATGCCATGCGTGGTAACAACGCGGACAATGTTGTTATCAACCCGTGTGATATTACCAGCGTTGTAAACGCTGTCTCCCACATTTTCTATACTGAACCCACATATGTGTACCTTGACAATATATCTATGTCTATACTTTATCCACTCACCTTTCAATATTTTGTCCCTCAATATTGCGTTCACAGTATTAGTGTATCATGATATTTTTGGCCGTGATATTCCACAGTATGATCTATGGTGTATATAAGAATGAATTTTGTAATGTTTGTTGGCGGAGCCCATTCCCTGGAAATTTCATGTCCAGGACTTTTGATCATCACTCCAGTGCTCCAGTACTTTTGTCAATACTCGACTGTCCATTGGTGAATTATATCACTGCCAGTATCATCCAAACATCCCCAGCTTCACCTTCTCCCCGGCAAACCATTGACAAATTTTGTGACTCCCTCAGTTTTGTTTGCAAACATTGACAGACATCTCTCGACCCATTTAAACTTAGTCCCAAACTCTCATTCCCCAAGGCAGAGTGGCAATGGACTTCCATCTAATAAACGTATGCAGACGAGTGCACCTCCACCTCTTTTTAAATATGCAGACCCTGTAGAGGCATTTAAGAAGATGCCTATTCACTTTTCCATCCGTAAATCACAGGACCACTGCAGAGGACCAAATGGCCGGTGCATGTTTCCATTCTGAGTTCTGTGCCAAGTAAGTTAGGATTTGGCAAACACTTTGGCAAGTTATGACATACACTTTTTCTTTTTCAATAATGCTCATAGTTTCCTGAGTAAAAAGTATTTGAAAAATAAAGTGGGCTACTTATAAAGATTGAAAATGTGTAATTCAATGTACAATACCTTAAAATATATGTTTACTTTTCCTCCAGTATTTTGAAATGTTTCTCCTTATCTTATTTTAGTTTTTTTTTAAAAAAAACAATGCTTTACAAACAACCATTGGCAAAGCCAATAGCTTGGCAATCATATTATAAAGGCAAGACCTATTGGCTTTGTCAATGACTGGTTTGCTTTGTCAGGGTTCGGACCTAGCATCCATCTAGAACTACTTTCACTCTTAGCCTTCAACACGAGTGCCTGAGCTACCTTATTGACAAAATGCCCTCCATAGGCATCTAAAGGTGAAGGGTGAAAGGAGCCAGGCGACGAGCTCCAAAGGGGATTGAGGGAGGCTGTATTTAAGCATAGAAGAGAATCTCACACCTAATTCACTGTTTCAGACACACTTGAAGCTTACATTAAATACAGTACACATTTAAAAATCAGGGTAAGGCTAAGGAAACAGATACTTTTGTGTTTAAAGTTCCGAGCACACTCATGTCAAAGCCCAATAATTTAACATCATGAAAATCAACTGTGGAAGATGTTATGCAGCTCACGTTCCCAGGTAGCCTTCGGTCCACCTCAATTAACCAAATGTTTCTTTAGTTATCCATGAAGAACATTATTATTGATTTAGCTAAGCTTGTCTTTCATGTAAATCCCTGATGCTGCAGTTTCTGAACACAGGACTGGGATCAGTGCATTTGTCAGAGACCTGCAAAGGAATGATCACTCGTCAGTCTTTAGGTCTTTCCCTCCCTGACAAATGCACCTTGAGTCTTGACCATGGCTCATTTGTGTATATCCCGCAAAGTGAAATCAATGTGGTCCATTTGAACACTTTCCTGAAAAGAGAAGGGATTAACACCAATGTCTGTGTTTGCAGCAATGACATTGAATTTAAAAAACCCTACTAAAATTTGAAATCTGATATCTCTCCTAACCAAATTTCTGATTGTGGCTGGGAAGATTCCCAAAATGTACAGAAATAGGTGCATTTCAGTCCTATCCTGTGACTGCCTATTGTAACTACCACTAGGCATTCATGTGTGGTGTGATAGAGACAGATGGAATAGGCCTCCTTCTGACCAAAAAACACTTCACCTTTGATTTCAGAGAAAATAACCTCAGCGTGTTGGGAACGTGAAGGCCAGGGACACGCGTGCAACATGTTAGCTCGAGGCTTCCTTCCCCTGCTCATTAGTCATCCATGATACATTGCCTGTACTCCTTGTATCCCTTGGGATGCCTTCACTTTTGCATGCTACTTTTCTGCACAGCCATCTTGGCTGCTCTAATTAATGCCTGTGACAACAAGAAGTGTGCTTTGAAGGAGAGGTCAAGGTGGCCAATGACAAGAATAATTCACCCAGTAAGAAGAAATATAACAAAGTTACACTTCAATGGCCAGGAATGTGAAGGTGTGTGAAATTAACTTTTTTTGGTGTCATTTCGCAAAAGTTTATGAACATTTCATGAAGAAATTACATTTTTACTGCAAAATATTCTTTGCCGTTCTCTTGTGTGACTTTTTGTTATATAAAGGTATATAGCTCGTGTCAAATAAGTGACATAAAATACGAATAGCATCTGTTACCATGCATGCTAAAACCACGTGTGGCTGAACAACGCACTCAATACCACAAATGTGTCATTACCACGAGTTCCATTACAACACAAGTCATTACAACGACTGGAAAGCGTTAGATTTTGGAATAGTTTAAATTACTATTCCAACTCCAGTCAGTGTATCAGTAGGGAAGGTGTTGGGTCTTAAAATCCAACACCAGTCCAACACCTCATTCCCTAAAGCAAGTCGTTGTAATGACTTGCGTTGTAATGGAACTCGTGGTAACGTTGCAGTTGTGGTACTGACTGCGTTGTAAAGGCACTACGGTTGTAATAGATGTTTCCTATAAAATACTGGCAGGGAAATGGTTCAATCAGAAAAAGTCTTTCAATTAGGCATCTTCTGACTATGCAGGTTTTCCGCAAATGAAAATTACACAAAATTGCATAATTCGAAATTTCAAGAATTTTCATGAATATAGCTTTAAATGAAATATGACATTTTTGCTAAATTTCTCTGGCATTAATTAAATTTCATTCAGGCCTAGTTCCCACCTAGACATGGACAAATATTTCCTAAAATATAAACAGTCTTATATCTTGTAACTCCAGTTTACCCTCCCATTCACTGGCTACCCTTACCCAACCTCATATAATCTGCATGGTCTTGCTCAATCGTCAACTCTAATAATAAGACAAACTAATGATTTCAAGTCTCCATCATCCACTTCAGTTCAGCTCTGTACATTTGTGCACCCTCAAATCCAGAAAATTGGGATACGTGATCAGGCCTTTTCAATGTTGGCACTAGGCTTTAGAATCCCTAGACCTTGACTTGTGTCTTGCCGGCTCACATTGATAAGTTTGGAGGACGTAATAGCTTATTTTTTCAGTGAGCATCGATCAGAGTTAATAATAAGCCTTGCTATGGGAATTGATATTTATCTTGATTCTCTCTCTTTCTTTCAATTTTTTGACCCTGTCTAGAAACAGTCCTCAATATTTTGTACAAGTATCATTTTTCCAAACTAAATTAATAAAATTGAGAGTAACTTGTGTCTCATCTAGCCATGCATGTACACAAAACTTCCCGGTAAATGTCACATCACCAAAACTCAATGTTTTTTAAGGATTGTATTTTTTTTAAAAAGATTTGGGGAAAGACAGAAACCATTTCGGTCATCTTGGCTGGTGATGATCCCTAAAGTGATAGTCGATGTCCTGGAGACTCAAGTGGCAGCACAGAAAATAAGCTCTTGGGCAATCTACAAAGAAAATCTGCTTCTCAATTCTAAATCCCAGAATGTGCAGGGTTTATCGGATCAGATCAGGGGCAAAGAGAAGAAAACTGAACAATTTACTGTTCATTTAAGAGTTCAAGAGATTTTCTGTGGTTGCGCCTTTTCAAGAAATGTTTTGCGCTAGTCTGGACAGTGGGGAAATCAAATAATATGGTCCTTCATATCATATGTGACAGTACTTTACATACATTCCGGGGGTAAATGAGAATTTGAAAATAGTAAAGACTTGTCAGGTCAATGTAACCATGAGCTAACACAAGCCAGAACATTTGAGAACAGAGTAAAATGAGGATGGGTCTTACACATTGGACACCTGCTGATAATGTTCTCTCAACATTGCAGATGCTCTCAAAGAGTGAGAGAGAGAAAAAAATGATTACAGGCTGGTTAGGTAGGTAGGTTAGTATGGGCCTTATTTAGAGTTTGATGGGCAGGATACTATGCCAGAATGTGACGGTTAACCATTCTGCTGTATACTAATGCCATAGGCTATAATGCACTTGTAATACATCGGACAAGTCATCGCCCACATTTGTGATGGAGTATCCCATCCATCAAACTGTAATATCAGGCCCTGCATTCTTTAAGCGATTTACTGTGAACAAATCACAGATGATATTGAAATGGCATCAGTTTAGCTGTACATTGTTTACACGATGCAATAGAATGTATTTAAATAGGGAGTAAATTGTGTGAACTGAGTGGGTGTCTTCTGCTTGATCTGTCCATTTTCTAATCATTGATGATGTCATATGTGAAGTCATTGTCATAAATACTGCTAGAGGATCTAAAGTATTCATATGGAAGGCACCAATCATCACAACAAAAATGCCATTTAAGGGTTGGTGGTTGCAAACACAAGATGTGAAGTCCACTGAGACTCAGTGGAAGGCAGCCTCATTGTCCCATTGAAGAGTTGTGTAAGTGCCACTCAATAAATGGGCCTAGAAAAGAGTGAGTGCACACCTCAGTTCTTATCATAACATAACCATGCCCAGAACTGACTCTTGCTCAGATGGCACCCTGCGTGGAAAGACATTTGGCACCCCTGCTGCTACTGGTGAATAAAATGCTGCAGCAAGGAGCCCCTTTGTCTTCACAGGTCAGCCCCTGGGTGATTGTATCAGAGCAGTGACTGGTCTCTGAACATAAACGTCTCACTTCCGCCAACACACCAAATCCACTCAAAGCTTAGCTCAATCAAACCGGTAAGTTGTTCTGGTCGCATTTTGCTGGTCTGTGGAGGCAGGGGTTGAGTGCGAGATGTGAGGGCACGGAAAGGTTTATGAACAGTTGACCGTGAAGCTGGGGAACCGGGTTCGAGTCTCGGCAGGGGTGGTCAACATCCTGTGATTCTGGCCAAATCACTTAATCTCCCCAGGCCTAACACAAATGAATGCGTCCATCTGTAATGCAACTGGTGCTCATGTCAAGCACTCTGATACCTTCAGGTCGAGTTCGCACTATATAAACGTCAACAAAGAAAACAGTGCCTGTGGCATATTATCAAATATTATCAATGATTCAAAGCACTTTAGAGTGAATCAACGGAGCCATGTGAGGGGAATGCTGCTGTTTGCTATACCCTAATGGAAACAGCTCCATACACCCCTCTTAAGATAGGAGCCCTGGGCGTGGGCCCAGCTCACCCATGCCAAAAACCAGCCCTGATCAGGTCACACATCAGGAAAGTGGTCAATTGATGCTGAGATATGTGTGATAGTCTAGCCACGCGCATTGTCCTGCTAAGAGACGTCTAATCTCTGAACAACTCACACCTTCACTGAACCGGAAATAGGTTCCTATTCAGAAACAGCCTTTTGTGCTTATTACTTCCTTGGCAAAACCCTAAACATGTCACTACAGCCAAAAAAAGGCAAAAATATCTTGTTCTACTCTTGGAAGTGGGAAAGGGAAATGTAGCACTAATGTACTGCTGAGAAGTAGACAAGGAGTCACCACTGGGTGCAAAAGACATTGCTTTAGAACTATAAATTGTCCTAAAATCTATTTCAAGGCCAGGCCAGAGAAACAAATTGTAGGGTCCCCTTAGACCCAAAAACTTGCTATAATCACAGTGCTGTAGGTATAAATGTGCCAGAATGTGTGAACACAAGGCTCGGGTGAAATGTCAATTACACTGACGTAATTTGTGTAATTTGGGAATATCATGTTATGCTTGTTTGGCGAACTTCCAGAAATTATGCCATTACACCATGCTGCATAGTTACGCAGCTTTTACTGCAACATCATTTCATGGGAGCCTGGGAACAAGGCAAATGACCAGAGTGAGAGAGGCTGTTATTCGCAGGAGTCTTTTTGATACTATTTTTATTTTGTGCAAAAGCGTCCTTGCATCCCTAATGGAGGCGAAAACACATTTCACACTAAACTATAATGCTAAAGGCCTTATTTGAATTTCTCATAATTCTGGGTATTTTCATGTAATTTCCCCCAAATTTATGGTAATGAAAGCAAATTACGCAAGTTTCGCACACCCCTGGTGAACACAAAGGACTCCTCCGAGGATCTGGAGCACTTTGCCAGCAAGGGATCCCTATTCTTCAATGATGCCCTGATATAGTTTAAAATGTTATGAGGTGGAGGTGAGTCTATGTAGAACCATTTTTTAAAATTAATATTTCATATAACTTATTTGTGGTTATGTTTTTGCTGTGCTTTTAATTCTTCTGTAGTTCCATGTAAATAATGCACAGGTGTGTGTCTAATCTAATGATCTGTCCTGTATGATGTATGGTAAATGACTAGGGTTATGTATTTATGATTACACAATCATGAATAAGATGTACAATTCCCTCTGGAGAAGAGAGGAAACCCTGCAGAGATCGCTGGATAAACACATTTAAACCTGTTCGATTGTGCGCTTCATCTGCAATAAAGAAGTACAAGGAACAATCGTCATTTATTACTTTGAAGAACCTCTATTTACTGCATTTATTGTTACACCAGTGTCAAGAAAACACCACCCTCATTTATTTATTTACTAGGGCCCTCATTACAATTTAAGAGGAGAGGGGTGAGGCATATACCAAGGCGGAGGTATCTATGGTACAAACCTCCTATTGCAAGTTAAAACATTGCAAATGAGGCATAACATGTGGAATCGGTATTTAACACTGTGAATTCCTCATGCTTTTACCCTGATAAATTTCAGCATGTTTGACCTTCTGGAATTTATCAAGCTAAAGCTGCAAGGCTGTGATCATTGTCACATAACTTCTAATTCTAGGCCTTATGCAAAGGCAGGACCGGAATGTGACTCTGAATTTGTAATGTGGTCCTTGGAGTTTTATATAGCACAAACTAGACTGATGGGACTCAAAGTGCTCGACATAAGGACTGTTACTGCGCATCTGCAACTTACATTTGTTACATTCCAAGTTTAGAGTGGCAAGTTACAATCAGCCAGTTCATCATAAGCTTCCATTTATTTCCTCCAATTGTGTGGCCTCTTTGTAGCAGACCGGATGACGGACCACATTGCGGTTTGGCGCGCGGCCAAGAACTGAAGAAGCGTGTACTGGGCGACACATGGTCTGTGCCACTGCAGATGTCAATAGGCAGCGGTGCAGCATGCATCTCACAACGCCACTTCTTGACTTACAAACGGGCTGTTCTCTCTGGAGGCCTGTGATGTGGGAGGGTGGGTGAGGGCAAGCAACATCACATAAAGGAAAGAGAGGGTGGGAGGGGCAAGCAATATCAAAAGGAAGGATCAGGAGAGTGGGATTTGGAAGCAACATTGCGAAGAGGGATGGGAGGCAGCAGACATCATCACAGAGAGGGACAGGAAAGCGGGAGAGGACAAGCAACAACAAGGAGAGGGATGGATGTGGGAGACAGCCTGCAAACACATGCACTCTTATGGTGTGCTGCAACTAAAAGAAAAAATTGACTCTGAAACCACAAGCAGGGGAAGGACACTGCACAAGAAGCAGCACTTGGGAGATGCTCCAGGGGAGGGTCAAACACATGAAAAAGAAGTGAAGCTGGCACGCGCTGACCAAAGAAAAGCAAAGGAATGAGAGTGGCAATGAAACCAACTAATGGCAATCGATAGAGCATGCGCTGTCTCAGGCAAGACCTAAACCCAGAACAAGGAAAGAGCAACAAAGGTCTTCAAGTGTTCAGGTGGTATTCTGTAGAACAGTAGAAGTTGAAGATATTCTATTGCTGAAAGACACCGTATGGCTCCTTGGCTGTGTGGTCAATTAAGAGTTGCATGTCTGAGATTACCTTCTAATGAGAAACAAATCCCTTCACACACAATGGGAACCCACAACGGCTGAGAAAAGTCTCACCTAAATCTCACAGATTCTTTACCTTCCTGTAAATATTGTGCTTCAAAACTATATATTTAAAAAATTTGAGGTTGTTGCTTTAAAAAATACAAACAAATCATTTACACAAACAGTGATACATTATTTAAAAGTTAAGGCAATATTTTAACTATTTGCAAACAATGAGCATAAAAAAAATAGAAAACCTTCAAAACTTTTGCCGTTCAGGGAAATTGGGGTAGATCATTGAAATGTGTCAGCTTCTATTTCTATTTTTAGGAAAGAATGATAACATCAGAGAAATATAAAAATACTGTTAGTCATAAAGAATGTACTATGGCATGTTGATGAATTCCCACTAAGCATGGTGAACTCAAGTGGGCTTCAATAACATTGATTTAATTAAAAAACACATGTACGGCCTGTTGTAAGTTAAGAATTGCATGGAAACTGTTTCTACCCAGCATGTTGTGAGCAGTTCTTGCAATAATCAGATTTAGTGCAAAATATATATCCACAGAGGGTTGCAAAACGTCCTGCCTCATTAATAATAATACAGCAGATCACTCTTTGCAGCCTTGTACAAATGGCTGCAAACAGACAGGGCCAGTGAGGGACATTATCAGTATATAAAATGTTTTTTAGAAGAAACACTCGACTGCTAAAGAGACAAAAGTTGCTGTAAAAAAAAAAAAATGGTAAGACATCTAAGTGATTGAGCAATGGTCCCTGGATGATTGCCTCCTATTTCCAAGGATGCATGACATGATTTCTAAAGGTGAAGCTGTCCCATCTCTTCTGGTCGTGCTTCTACGACTTGTTCAAACAATAAAATATTGTGGACGAATGTGTAGATTGCCACTGTATGATGGACTTGGGTATACACTGATAAAATTATTAAAGCTAACACACACCCAAATGCCCAAAGATTTGAAATAGGACAGCAACCTGATACTGTGTACAAGTTTAGGACTGTAAATGGGATCAAGATTTGGGAATATATGTATAACATCAATTTTATAGGAAGCAAAACATATACCTGATATCGTATTCATCAAGATTTACAATAAGATTCAATATTTCTGATCGCAAACAGTGGGCATAATGAGAGAAGACTGTGCACATAATATAGTAAATTGGCATTCAGAAAGCCAAATTCTGGAAAAAAAAAATAATGGAAAATCTAATTTGGAAAGAAAAGCAACGTGGTAGTAAACAGGAAAGATGAAAATATACAAATGTTTTGCAAACACCTTGAAATGTTATATCTTTGCTAATTTCTGAGAATTTAGGGCCTGACTTAGATTTCGGCGAAATGGTTACTATGTCACAATGGTGACGGATATCCCGCCCGCCGTAATATAAATCCTAAAGGTTATAATGGGATTTATATTTAAGGTCCCAAAGATGGATGCACTCAGGAACAGGCAAATACCACAATTTTCAGCAGCATTCTTTATTTTTGGAAAACCGGTGCAGTGTCCAGAGCATTATGCAGAAGCCCATTAATCATTTGAGGTGGGACCCACTAATGGTGTTTCACTAAAAGGAAGGAAACTATGAGTCCCAGAATGCTGGATTGAATAGAGGCCCACCAGAGGGCGATAAAAGATGACTCCAAACCTTCTCTTACCTTTGCCTCAATTATTTGCATATGCCTGTGAACAAGGAGAATGAAGAATGCTGCTGAAAATTGTGGTATTTGCCTGTTCCTGAGTGCACCCTCGAATGGTGGGGCACCTTTGTTTATATATATATAAACGAATATATATATATTCGTTTCACAGTCTCCAGTCGGAAAGAGGCAGGCTGTCGCGGGCGGTCCGAGTCGGGATACCGGCAATCCCACGTATTCTTTACACAAGTCACTGTAGATTACAGGAACACTCGGACTCAGTAACGTGCTGCAAATATCTTTTAATGGAAAGTTCAAAACAACGCGTTTCGGCTTTACGCCTTGGTCATGCTCGTAGAAGCTTCTACGAGCGTGAGCAAGGCGTAAACTGACTTGTGTAAAAAAAAAAAATATATATATATATAATATATATATAGATATATATATATATTCCATGAAAAAACAAAGGTTAAAGCTTACTAAATAGGAGAACCTTTTCCCCTATACAAGCCAAATTGAAACTACACAAACTTTAAAAATGCTTAAGCTATAGTTATAGCTTTCATTTACAATTTATCCACCACCTTTAAATTCTTATATGTAGCGCATCTCATTGCAACCTCTTTTCAGCTCACTAACCAGGCAACACTAACTATAACAACACTCTACCATGCACTGTGTTGTGACAAATGATGTAATTTGAGAAGTTATAAGTGTTGTTATGAATGCTATGATTTCACCTGCTATAAGTGATGTGGTATGCCTGTTATTACCAGATCATGGAAAAAGCATGAGTTATAGTTAATGTAGTGTGGCAAGTGAGATAACAAGACTGTGTTCAGAGGTGCTTGACATATAATAATTTGAAGGTGGTCCGTGAATTATAAATTGAAGTTCTAACTATAACATCACAATTGTTAATGTTTGTGTATTTTAATTTGGGTTTGTATAGAACAAATAAAGAAAGTATTTCTAACTACAAATTATCCTTAACCTCTTTTTTTCTTTGCAATTTAATGGTTTTTCTTTTTTAATAAAAATGTATTTCAAATTGTAGTGTGGAGTGTTGTTCATTGGAGGGACGTAAAGTGAGGTGGCGTATAGTACAGTGAAGGAGAGTGTTGTCGAGTGAACTGTCATAGAGTGGAGCATTTTACAGTGGAAAAGAGTGGAGTCGAGTAGAGTAGAATGATGTAGTGTACAGTGGAATAAAATGTTATACAGTGTAATATGTGGTGTGTCATATAGTGGAATGGTGTGGAGTATTGTAGAGTGAAGAGGCATATTGCACAGTGTAGTGGCGTGTGAAACAGTAGAGTTGAGTGTTATACAATAGAGTGTCGATGACTGAAGTGTTGTGAAATGGATTGCGGTGGAGTGGTGTGTCTTTGAGTAGAATGTTGTAGAGAGGCATAGAGTATAGGAGAGTGTTGTTGATTGTAGTGGCATAGAGTGGAGTTCAGTGGAGTAGAGTGCTGTACAGTTCAGTGTTGTTGAGTGTCATACTGTAGAGAGGTGGAAAGTCTCATACAGTGTAGTGTTGTGCAATGGCGAGTCATTATTAGTGAGAACACAGTGCAATGTAGAGTGGTGAGTTATAGTTAAGGTTATCTGGTTAGCAAGCTGAAAATATTTTTTGATGAGGTGCGTAACTTAGAATAATTTGAATGTGGTGGATAGATTGTAAATGAAAGATATAACCATAACTTTAGCATTTTTAAAGTTTGTGTAGTTTAAGTTTGGTTTGTATATGGAAACAAGTTTTCTGAACTATAAGCTTTAACCTTTGATTTTTTGATTGGATTTCAATGTTTTTTTTATGTCTAACAAAAATGTTTTTCAAATCATAGGGGCTAGTGTTATCGAGTGGAGTGCTGCACAACAGAATGGAAGAGGGTGCTGTAAAGTCTATTGTTGTAGAGTGGAGAATTGTAGAGTGGAATAGAGTGGATTTGTGTATCGTACAGTGTAGTAAAGTGTTCTATAGTGTAGTGGCATGGTGTCTCATATAGTGGAGTCAAGTATCGTAGCCTGGAGCAGCGAGTTGTAAAGTAGATTGGCATGTCGCACAGTAGAGTACGATGTCACAGACTATCATTGAGTGGAGTAGAGAGTTTTAGAGTGCAGTAGGGTGAATTAGAGTATCATAAAGTGGAGTATCATTGAGTGAAGTGTTGTAGAGTACAGTGGAGAAGAGTGTCGTAGAGTGGAGTGGCATGCCATATACTGGAGGGCGAATCATAGAGAGGAGTAGAGTGTTGTGTCATCGAGTGTTATACAGTGTAGTACAGTTGCATAAGGTGGAGGGGCACAGAGTGGAGTAGAGTGTCATAGAGTGGCATAGAGTGTAGTACAGTGCTGTAGAGTGAAGTTACATACAGTGGAGGAGTGTCGGACAGTGGAGAGGTGTGGAGCGGAGTATGGTGCAGTGGCAGAGAGAGTGGGATAAAGTGGAGTAGAGTGCAGTATAATGGAGTGGGGCAGCGAAGAGTGGAGTGGCGTGCGTAGACTATAGGGGCATGGAGTGCAGTAGAGTGAAGTTTTGTAGCATACAGTTGAGTGAAGTTTCATTATTTGGAGTACAGGCTTGTTCAGTAGACCGCAGTGGTGTGTTGTACAGTATTGGAAAATGTTGTAGACTACAAAAGAGTAGAGTGGCACACAGTCCAGTTGAGTTTTATAGAGAAGAGTGGTGTACAGTGTTGTACAGTGTGGTAGAGTGGATTGACATACAGTGTTGTAGAATATAATGGCAAAGCATGGCGTAGACTGGAGTTGCATAGAGTGCATTAGTGTGACAAACAGTGGAGCTGTGTAGAGTGGATTGTTGATTTGTAGAGTGGATTGTTGTACGGTAGAAGCAAGTCATCATAACCGTACTCAGAAGAGCTCTCTTGTCTCTTAAATTCGAGCATCTAACCTATCCATTCATCCTTTCATCCTTCCACCCACCTGATATCTACAATTTCACCTTTATATTTTGTTATTCATTCACTCTGCCATCTATTATTCAGTTTTTCACCATTTTGTCCATCTGCCCATCTATATCTTAACCTATCCATCCATCTATCGATCCATTCATTCTCCTTTTCATTCATCTATTTCTCAATCCACACTTTTACTCATCCATCCTTTGTTATTAGTCAATCCATACTTTTGCTCTATCCATCTATCCATCCACCATTTCACTTTGTCCATCCATCCATCCATCCATCCATCCATCCATCCATCCACCTTTTCACTCAGCCTTCCACTCTTCTGCCATCCACTCATACATAAACCCATCCATCCATCCATTTACCCTTTCACTCATCCATCCATTCATGTTTTCACTCATCCCTAAGCCATTCTCCCTCCCTTTAACTCATCCATCTCTTCTTTCACTCACTCATCCATCCATCCGCCCTCCCTTTCACTCATCCATCCACCCCTTCATCCATCCATCTATCAAGCCATGCTCTCTCTCTTTTGCTCACCCAGCCATCCTTTCACACATCCATCCATCCTTTCACTCATCTAGCCATTTTATTTAACGTCATTGATCCATCCTTTCACTTATCCATCTGTCCTTCCTCCCTTTCACTCATCCCATCCATCCTCTCTTTCACTAAGCCATCCATTCTTTCACTCACTTATCCATCCATCCTCTCATCATCTATCCTCCATTTCACTCAACCATCCACCCTTTCACTCATTTATCCATCCATCCTCTTATCATTCATCTACCCATACCACTCATCCATCCACCCATCTATCCATTCATCATACATACATCTATCAATCCACCCTCCCTTTCACTCAAACATTCAATCTTCCACTCATCCATCTATCCACCATCTTGTTCACTCATCTATCCATTCTTTCACTCATCTATCCTTACATCCACTCTTTCACTCATTCATCTATCAACTCACCCATCCATCTTTTCTCTCACTCATCCATCCTCCCTTTCACTTTCATACCCTTCCATCCTTTCACTCACTCATTCACCTTTGTCTGACAAGTTGCAGACAAAAGAAGCCCGTCACAAATTCCACCCCTCGCTGTAGCTGCTAAAGTTGGTGGGCGTATGACCCCCTAGCTCCATCCTTTCAGTCATCCATTCATACTTTCAGTCTTCCATGTATCCATTATTTCATCCACCCATCAACCCTTTCACTCATCCCTCTATTCTTTAACTCATTCATCCTCACATGCACCCTAGCACCCATTCATCCACACTTTCCCTCGTCCATCTATCATTTTTCATCATACATCCATCCTTTCACTCATCCATCCATTCAGCCTTTCATCCAGCCACCCATCCTCCCTTTCATTCCTCTATCCATCCATCCTTTCTTCCATTCATCAGAATTGCTCTGCCTTGCGTTTCTCCAGATGTACCAATCAACGCAGTGCCATGCATGATGGCCTAACGTTGCTTTGTAAATCTGACTTAAGGTTGTGTTGCCCAGGCGACAAGATGCACGACTCAAGGGCACCACAACAGCTAGACCTTAGTTATATTTTGGGCCACGTTATACTTCGGTCACTTTGCGGTATACCATGGTACATGAAGATAACAAGCCAGTATATAATTGGGTAATGGCTGTTTCTAGAGGCAGCCATATTGGTTATGCTACACTTTGACGGTATTCTGTGTTAGGTCCTTAGATATAGGTAAGAAGTAGGTTTTACTGTAGTTCCCTAACTATTACCACTTTATTAAAATGGTAACAGGTAGGGAAAAGTATAAACATTTTTTACATATATTTAAATATGTTTACTAGTAAGTACTGTATTGTTTTGGAAATGTTTTAGGCATTTCTGAAGTACTACGTACTCTTTTTTCCCCAAATTATATATGTTAAAAATTGTAAACACACTGTACTACACTATCTTTGTGAAATATAGTGTATTACAGTGTTTTTCCATTTTTTAGGATTTTTTTAAATTTAAGTGCTGCAATACTTCCTAGGTAGTACTGTCGTACTCCGTAACATTAAACAAAAATATATAGCAACTAATAATTATTTCTCCCTACCTATTACCACTTCACTAAATGGGTAGTAAGTAGGTAAAAAATAACATACTTTACTTATTCTTTTACTATCTAATGCCCTAAGTCAGAACACTGCCAAAGTGGCCTTAAAACAGCATGGCTGCCTTGACTTAAACTTTTGAAAGGGTAGTCATTATTCCATCAGATAATGACTTTTCATCACCATGTACCACAGCAGTTTAACAACATTTTTGCAAAACTCTACAAAAGGACCGCAGTCACAGACATTATTAAGTTTAAAAGCCTTATACCTTTAAAGGCACTTACACTATTCACCTGCAGTAACCAAAAAGTATCATCTGTGCACCATATGTATCATTTTGCCAATTTTTTTTGCGCTAAGTCAAATACAAAAGTCTATGGAAAATGTATAGGTGAAAAACACGTTTTGGGACCCCTTTTATCTTAGCACCCCCTTAATGATTCACCACAAAAATGTACATTGTCACAAAATGCTGAAAATGCTATAGGTCTACTAAGTTTTGTGGTGATTTGTCAAATGGGTGGAAAGTTATTAGGGAAAATCCTCTCTCTGGGAATCCTAACTATCACTGCAGTGGCCATCATATTTAATGCGATTTATTTATTTGTATCTCTTCTATTTGTTATGTATTTGTGTATTGGCTTACATAATCATGTGACCATAAATGTGTCTTTTAGTCGTTCATGTAGTAATTCTGAAACTTTACAGATGCAGTCTAGTTAATTGTCTTGGCTTCCCTGCAACGTTTGGTTGAATTGTGCTACATATGAAGGCCAACGTGAACTAAAGGCAATCGTTGTTATAGAAATTTAGATTATTTTTTTTTCCTAGTGGCAAATTATCATGTCCTCCATATAGACGTTTGTGTAGCTCACTGCTTGGTCACTTTTCCATTTTGTTGCACAGGAGCTCTTAAGGAAGATCATTTTTGTTTCACTTGGGCACAGTTTTATTTTGCGAGCCAGAGAGCATGCTAAGAAAAACTATGTAGATTAAGATGTATTGTATTCATTATGTATTTGTTAATTGGTTTCCATTAGTATGTGACCATTAATGAGTCTTTCAGTAGTTCATGTAGGAGATCTGAAACTCTACATATGCATCCTAGTTTATTTTTTGGGCTTCCTTGATATGTTTAGTAGTATTGTGCTACAGATAACACTAGGATTTTGGCCCTTATAACTGCCTAACCACTTTATAACATCACTTGCAATAACAAAAAGAATCATCTAATAGTCTAATTCACATTGCAGTTAAATCTCATTACAATCCGTTCAGCCTTTTTGCTGCTATGTCTAATACAAAAAGTCTATGCAAAATTAATCGGAATAAAAACCTGCTTTGGCACCTCTCCTTTTTTCTTTGTACCCCTTGACAAAACACCGCAAAACTTTCCATCCTCTGCCAATGAAACGGGGGCAATAGGTCTGGAATGTTTCACGGAGATTCATCAAATGGGTGCAAAGTTATTAAGGGGCAAAAATCCAAGGAATTCCTATCTCTGGTAACCCTAGCAATAACTATAGAGTGGCTACAGCCACTCTGTAATATATATATAGAGACCTATCTCTCTCTCTCTCTCTCTCTCTCTGTCTCTCTCTCTCTCTCTCTCTCTCTCTCTCTCTCTCTCTCTCTCTCTCTCTCTCTCTCTCTATATATATATATATATATATATATATATATATATATATATATATATATATATATATATATTATCCGTCAGCTCACAGATCTCCCCTGTACTGTATAAATATATATTTGCCTTCTGGTTCCAATTACCCAATGGGCGAGACACTCCAATGCTGTTGCCACAATTATTCTAATTTCGCTGTGTATATATATATATATATATGTGCACATATATACAAATTTTCACCTAATTAGAATGATATGAACTTACGTTTTTTACATGATGTATACAAGCTATTGTTAAGTCATTCCTCATATCACTAGTATACACCAATATGTGACTTGATGAGAATTGTAAACTTAATACAAGGATTCTAAAGTATTAACTAGATTGAATGATGTACAGAAGTTGTATCGTTAATTTGATTACATTTCCATGTAATTGCCTTTGTCAGTACTTAGTTAATCGAGTTAGATGTAATTATTAAAATGTGCAGAAAGATGAAAAGGATACAGTTGAACAATGCTTTATCCTTACAAGAGCATTGTCCTTGCAAAGTCGCCTTCTTTATTCCATTAACTGGCTTAATAATAATGTCTCTGGGAATGAAAAAAAGAACATTCTGCTGCCCTTTCCCCCTTCAGAAACCATTACCATTGTACAAACATTTTCCAGAAGTTGCCCCTCTCTTTTCAACAACTAAATTTTGGATACATGGAACATTCCATTACCTTACTGAGTTTTAATTATGCATCTCAGTCCTAAATAAGTAATTACAACTGCCTTTGATCCATCTGTTAAGGATCTGTATTGATTAAAGAAAAAGAGTTTGCTCTGTTTGATTGTGCAGATGCTAAGAGAAGGTCGCCCCGATACAGATCAATTATTTACAGATTTGCAGCATAAGCATGCCATTTGTTATACTTCATTTAATATGACTTTATACATGAAACCTTAATGGATGCAATTGATTCGTGTATGCCGGCGCATAATTACGGATAAGAGCTACAGGCGAGGAAGTGCCAAACTATTTATTCCAGTAATAATTGCAACACGTAAGAGCTTTAGAACCTTTCCCAGATAATGTCATTCAATGAATTATTAATCGGGGTTCCCAGCTGCTGGTCAGCTGGTCAATTTTCAGCAGTGAGATCCTACTATTAGATTTATTTTACAGTAACAACGGCAAACCTGAATGTATGCACAGGTATGCATTGCTATTTTTACTACTGGAACCAGCATGGGGGAGAAAAAGAGTGGTGTAAAGACCAGAGGGAACGACTTGGGAACGAGTTTCGAGTCCCGGCCCCGGCTCAACACCCTGGCTGCAGCACCCGCCGCAATGGAAAAAATGGGTGTGTAACACATCCCTGTACTACGTGACAGGCACCATGCGGTGCCTGTCACTTGGTACAGGGATCTGTTGGGGGCACCATAGGGCCCCCCCCCCCAAAAACAGGGCCCGGGAAAAAGGGGGGCCGCTACGGGCCCCAAACGTCCATCCTGCCAGCCTTTCCATGCGGGTGAACCCCCATAGAAAGGCTGGTGGGGAGGGACCATTCTAATACATACGACGGTGCTTAGTAGGCACCGCCACCATTCTGGGGATGCGGAGTGGTACGACAGGCAATAGGAATGATTGCTACTGTTGGACCCATGGTGGTCGGGCTTTCCCCCTAACAAGCGAACCGCCGGACATCAAAATATGGCGGGCGGGAAAGCTGCTTAGAATGGCGGGGAGAACACCACCGACAGCCTTTTAGTGGCGTTCTCCCCGCCATCCTAACCAGCCTCTTAATCTTCCCTTCCCTAAAAATATTTGGATCTGACCTTTTTGAGTAATTTTACATGGTGCTCATGTAAAGAGCTCCAATGCCCTGAGGCCGAGTTTGCCCTATATAAAATTGCAAAAAAAAGAATTATACTGCATTAATGTAAAATAATTTACATTACGTTGGGAATTTACGCTTGAATTACATTACATTTCACAATTGCATTAAATTTCACGTGATCACATATTTAGACAGCGGAAGGTTATGTGACTTGTCCAGAATCACAGCTTTAAGCATAGATTAGAAACCAGGCCAAAAGGTTACATAATTGGTAGTTTAGCCACCATAGACCAACCTATCACCTACTGTGTATGCTTCAATCGAACGCGTCCACCACTTTGAACTATCAATTCACACCAGGAAAGTGACAATTTAAAAAAAAAAAAAAGGGCAGTATTTTTTTGTGTGCGGAGCACAGGAGAAACCTGTGTTATTCCTGAGGAAATCAACAGGGTTCAGAATTCAAGACTGGATGTAATGGGGAATTTTCAGCCCATTAAAACCGAACCGTTGCTTGAAAGCAGGCATGACAACATTAACATAACTTTCTTACAGGCATACACATGGTTGGTGCTGCAGAAAAATAATATCACATCATCTGTACCTGCCCTTCAAGTTTTGGGATATTTCAGGAATTTCTCTTCAGAATTTTGTATAAAAAAATAAAGCTATTTAGCTCATATATTTGGAAAATTGCACTCTAACGTGAATCTTTTTTCCACTACACAGTTCACTTGATGAAAGGTCGGACTAATATCAAACATTTTCTAGGAATGATTTTCAGTTTCAAATCTAGAGCTTTCCACAGCTCACATGCTAAGAATCTGCCTTCTTTTCACACACAAGCAGCTGTCTTAAAATGTCAATTTCCACTTTTAATGTACCCAGTAAATCTGCGATGCGCGTCAATCCTAAAATACATCTGCATGTAGCTTGCAAATTCAACATCCTATGCAATCTTCATAATGTTTGCTGTTATGATCTGCCACAAATGCTTGGAGGAGGCTATTTTGTGCCTGATAAAGGCAATGCATCTGGGATAAACAGACACAGAGAAGGACAGGAGTGGCAATGGTTATAAACCAAACCGTGTCTGTGGTGTTAAACATAGGGCCTCATTATGATAGCAGTGAGACAGCCCGTCGGTGGCGGTCCCATCGCCATCCATAGAAGGTGTCCGACTGCTGGATTATGATCCGGCGGTTTGAGGCACTGGTCGTAGAGACAGACCGCCGCTCTTCCGACGGACTCAATAAGGCTGTCGGGGCAGCGGTCGGATTGTCATAACTAAAATAGGGGAGGTGCCTGCCATGTACAGGAAGATGGAAAGGGACTTTAGGGGCTCCTAGCAGGGCCCTCGTCCCAAATTGGCCTCCACTATATGACTTGATGGGCACATGTGGTGCCTCCCAAACATTCATCAACTCTGTGCCAGACACCACATGGTGCCTGGCACACGGTGCATGGATGTTTAGAACATGCCTATTTCTATTGTGGCTTGTGCTGTGGCCCTTTCCCGCCACTTCAAAAGCCGCAATAGAAAACAGCATGTTTCTGACTGCCTGCAGGGAGGTCGATTCGTCGTTGGTGGGTGGAACTGCCGACTACATGTTGGTCGGTATCCATCCTGCAATAATGGGAGCCGGACACTCGCCCGACCACCAGGCCTCTTTTCCACTGGTGCAACTGCACTTACTGCACTAATGGAAGCTACGCCCCTGATGAGGAATCGGAAAACTACCCAGCCAGGAGGTCTATAAAAGATATTGCGTTTCGGGACATATGGTGGCACATTAGGTTCAGTTATTTTTAGTCCAATTTTGAAGTACAGAACAGGGTCAAAAGTCACATCTTTCACATATGACCTCTTAATGAAACATTATATGATCATGTAGTAGTAGTAAAAATATTTATTAAAATATTAATTAACATAATTGCAATATATGGAGTGAATCATTGTTCATCATTTTTATCGTCAAGCACTGCTTACTGAAGTACAAAAGCAACAGAAACAATATTAAATGACAAATTGCGAACCGGCAATTAATATCATACAAGACAACAAACACAGAAGCACTTACTACTAACTGCAGGAATATAAAAATGTTTGATCACGTGGTAGATCCATAAACTGCTCTTACATTAATTTGAAATTGAGTTTAATTAATATTTGCCTTTATTCCGTCGTGCTTTACTTTAGCTACATTCCTCAAATATAGCACACTTGTGTGGGTTTCTAGATATCCCAAAAATGTTTTGTGCTAAAAATTGACAGCTAGAATAAATGTATTTTAATTCATCTTATAAATATTCATATTTGATATTCTGCTACTGTGACTGTTTGCTTCCTCGAGAGAGCTGGGTGAAGTTGGGCTTAACTCCCTCCTGGTAATTCATAGACAAAGAGCCCGATTCCGATCTCGTGCGGAAAGCATTGGGACCGAATTGTGTCCGGAATGCTTTTCGCATGACTCGGGTCTGGGGAATCTGACCTAACAAGTACGATGCATTTGAATGCATCCGAATATGATTCAGTCAGACTCCCGATGACTTCAATGGTAGCCTGTGCGCCGAACGCGTGAACAGGCTCGCATTCTCAAACTGGGTGGTGGTACCCCATGGTGCCTGACACACTGTGCATGGCTGGGAAGGGGGGATTCATGGGTACCACCAGGGGCCCGATTCAGAGGGCCAATGGTAAAGAAGGGCCTGCTACGGGCTTCCAAAGACTGAATCCTGTAGTTTTTTCGTTCGGGACAAACCGACTCATGAAGGCTGTCCGAATCGTTCATCGTACTTGCTCGCTTGGAAAACCTAGTCCATAGAGATGTACTATTCGGCTCTTTAAGGCTCTATCTCTCCAAATGCCTTGCGGAACCGATTCGGTCTGTGCTAAGTCTTTCAAGGCATCATACTTGGTCATCCAGAACTTTGAAGGATGCGGTCAGGAACAAGGCTCCAGATCGGTTAAGACAATTCCATATACGATTCGGAGCCCTTCCGAATGAGATCGGAATCGGACCCAAAGAGTTGAATTCAGTCGTAGAAGTCGATAGGCCTCAGCAAAAATATATTATTTGATTTAAAGATAACAGACAGAACTAAATAAACTTTGTAAGGTATGCCATTTTACAACATTTCTGTGCTGTCTTGTGACTGCTACACTCCATGGGCCCATTTACAAATGCCATATATGCAAAAATCATATCCCCGTTGGATCCCTCATGCATTTCTATCAGATTACTGATATTTTTTATATTGAATTAAACCTGGAAATCTCAAATTCGCAAAGATTTCCAAGAGCTCCCCAACTTCCCACAGTTCACTCACTTGAAATTTCCATATTTTTAATTTTTTTTTGTGTAATGGTAAAGTCTGTTCCGCAAACCTTCATTCGTAATTTTTATATCAAGATTATATATATATATATATATATATATATATATATATAAATGCTGCAGGTGATTTTCTTCAGAGGGCCTTATTCTTGACAAATCATTTTTTCTAATAATAAAACAAAGCAAGCAATGCATAATCTGGTAGCAGGCAGCATCTGTTCTTGGATATATTTAGAAATGTATAAAGTGTTATTTATTCGCTAAAAAGGTAGCTGTCAACAGCAACTGCCAGAATCCTGGCAGAAAATAAAACAACAAATGGATATATGTCAAGCACTCTACTTTCTGGAATTACAATACCCGTATGTTTAGCCAGCGGAATATGTGGTCCTTTGAATAATGGCAGAGCACAAATGTAATTAATATGTTCAGCAGTGGCCATCTGCGTTCTGGCATTACTAATAGTAGGCAAGCTTCATTTCAAGTTTATAGTCCCTTTAATTAGCATTGTTGAAATAAAAATCTAGTAAAACATATATAAAAATCAAATAAAATGCTTTGTCAATTAATTGATATGGATGGCGGGTTATCCAACGGCAAATTGGTGCCCCGTGCTCAAGGTGTTGAATGACTCAGCAATGTAAATATTAAATGCAGGTTTTCATTGGTTATATTGATAGGGGTGTATGGCAGGCCCCAGCAGTCCCTGTGGTGTAGGGGGGGCCCAACCCTCCAGGGGGCCCTCTTATTCAGGCAAAGGCCAGTGAATATCTCTCAGCTATAGGAGACTCAGCGGTCCCTCATCATATCCTGCGGGGGGGGGGGGCATCATTTTGTGTTACGCTACTGTACAATGACTCAACAAGAAGGTGAACTCATTGGAAAGGGCTGGGGACGCCACGGCTGCTTGATCTCCCAGAAGTTCCAGGTGTTATATGAAAATGTGAGGACTAGTGGAAGTCTCTAGTTTCATGGTGAAGGAGAACTTTGTAGTTTTGGTCAATATAGCCCCTCCTTTTCCCCTATTCCCTTATATGCAACTTAAAATTAATTGTAAATTTTCCTCAAAAAGGCTAAGAATGCTCTTACTGTCCTCAGAACTTCTATCACAAGAGTGGGCTGCCATTCTACTGGAATAACACCATGTTGTTAGTCCATCACTTCCTACACATAGTTAGGAAAGGCTGCAGATGTTATCAGTCACCTTAAACAGTCTGTCATCTTCTTATGGGATCCAGGTTCAATTGCAGATAGCGGTATGGTGCATAAGTCTCAGCAGAATTGCCGTATTAATAGATGCATTCCTTCCTGTGTACGTCACTTCCTTGATCTGATTGGACTAGTGCATTTTTAGCAATGTTCAAACACAGACTCTCTCGTAATTAACAACAAGCAAGTACAAACTATGCACCCAAGCAATCATCCTCAGAGCAATATCTTCAGAGAAGGTAGAAAAATTTTGCAAGAAGGATACCAAGGGAGGTCCACAAAGGCAGGGTATCTTGAGGGCCTGGTGTCTTGAATGGGTCCCCTGTTGCCACCTGGACCAAAGGAGAGATCCTTCACTTCAGCAAGAGACCTAATGTATCCTCAAGGAAACTCAATTTAACTCTCTTAAGAAATTTACCACCAAAAATGAAGAACCTGCTTTTATACAGTTGTTCCTCCAATAAATGTCCATCCTCAAAGCGATGTAATTAACAGGTGTAATAATTACCCACTTTAATGGTGCTCAGATTTCTTATGTAGGAAGCCTCAGGACTAAGTTGGCTTGACAGAATTTAGGGGCTCGCGTTGCGGTGCTGGGGCCACCTGCCAGTCATGCGGCGGTCCCACCACACGTATTAGGATGCACCCGCAATACTGGCGGGCGCATCCTGGGCTTTTAACATTGCGGACGGTGCTGTTGGCTGCAGCACCGTACGCAATGTTAAAAGAGCTTGCACTACATTTCCCTGCACCACGTGCCAGGCACCACGCGGTGCCTGCCACTTAGTGCATGGAAATGCAGGGGGTAACATGGGTACCCCCCAGTGCACCCCCCCACACACAGGGGGCCCGCAATAGGCCCCTGAATCCAGCCTCCACCTGTCTTTTTGCGGCAAGATGACCGCCACAGAAAGATAGGCAGAAAGGGATTTCGTAATCCCTACGGCAGTGCCTGCACCGCCGCAGTGCTGCCCTGTGTCCTGGTTCCGCAAGGCGGGTGGAAAAGGACCGCCTTGCGGAACTGTGGCATATGGTTTGTCCGTCCGCCGCAGACACGCTGGGATTTCCACCACCATCCTAATTTGGTGATGGGAATTTCCTGTGTGATGGCTAAAGGACCGCCACCGCCAGCCTGGCGGTGGTGGTTCTTCCGTCATCTTAATGAGCCCCTTAGTCTTTAGGCCTGTTTCTTACATTAGATGTCAGCAGCAAGTGTTTAACTCAGACACGGTGCTTAGATACATTCGCTATAGAATGTAAAATAAAAATAAACCACAATCAGGCCCTTGAGACCGCCTGAAACACATGCTTTGGCACTGCATGCCGCTTTCAGTAAAATGATGTTAGATCATTTTTGGTCGGTTGATTTCATACTCTCACTGGGATCTAAAACATTCATTGTAATAATGTGAATTCCTGAAATTAAATAACTGCATATTGAAAAACAACTTTTATCTATAAGAAGGAGGGCACCCCACAAAGGCACAGGCTGTTTTAATCACCTTCAGAATAACCATCGACCCTGGAGACACAAACAGAGATATTATCAACATCATATATTTTGCATTCTATTTTCTAAGGACTCTGATTACAGGTTATTGTAATATGCTCAGTCTAGGAATGCAGAATGTATTCGGAAATGTGCTCTGCATGGATTCTATCAGAAGGGCATTTAGAAACAAGAATGACACTTTATTTAAATACTTGCATACTCCTGTTTCTTTTTTTTTCTCCCCAGGCGATATTATAATTGAGTAAGCATTTTTAAATGGGAAATCAGTAGGTGTGATTAAGCAATGTAAATCCCCGATGTTCTTGAATGGTTGGGTACAGAACAAATTGTATTACAATGATAATCATAAATAATAGATTAACTGCATGTATGAAATGCTTCGATAGGCCAAAGGGGAGATACTCTTCAAATAATGACCTCTCCTCCCCCGCTAGCAACAGTCATAACTATGTGTATTAGCCGAAGATGCTAGTAAATCATACATAGGGTATCTTTCCAAAAAGATTTAATTGCTAAATACATTTTGAATACACATGGAGCAAGCAACTTGCAGGAGTATTTGTCTGTGCAAAATGAAAAGGGGTCTAAAAACCCTTGGCAAAATTCCTAAAATGTGATTAGATCTGATATTGGTGCAAAAATCGAAGTGCAATTGACAGTATGTTCCTAATTTTATTTTCTAAAGGTTTCCATGTTGTTTGGTGGGGAACACAAAAGTTTGGCCAATGGCGCAACGGAAGTCCTCAGCATGTAACCTAAACTCTACATTGGGCAGTTTTGTGAGAAGGGACAACCTAAGTGGTAGACGGTTAAGCAGTGGTACATGCCCATTGCCCTAACTCTCCCTCGTGTCAAAGATCAAGAAGACCATGACCGGAACAGGAAGTAGGCTTGGATCTAACAGCCATGTTTACTTTTTACAGTTTCCGCTCCTTGTCATTAGCTTAACCCACCAGGAGCAAATAGATGGCTTGTGAAGAGAAGGACAAGACCTGCAATGTCCTCAGGAGTCAAGTGGTGCAAGATGTCCCTTCCTCTACCTCTGGCACTTAGATGAACCAATTCACAAGTTCATTTGGTATACAACAGGATGGTCTTTGCTTCTGTTTCTGTAATGCCAAAATGATCTCAAGCTCTTAAAGGGTCTGACCACTGAATGATGCTACAATATGCGTCAAAACAGATGCAGATATCATCAAAGAAAGGAACTGTTAGAAATGGGATCTCTGGTTGGCTAAGGCTTGCGCCAAAGCCAGGCAGAGACCACCACTCTAGTCAGGGCAAGGGAGTTACACGCCAAAGATAACCCCTGCTCACCCTCTTGGTAGCTTGGCACGAGCAGTCAGGCTCACCAGGAGGCCATGTGTAAAGCATTTGCGCATGCACACAGCGACAACATCCCAGGCACACCACAAAAGGAACTCCACACAAGGTTATATCAAAAATAACCTTTGTATTCTCATAACACATTAGAATAGTACTCACATAATATACATTGTGCCACCTGGCACTAGGTCATATTTACAAGGGATTATTTACACCTGACAGGGCCCACTGGACCACTGTCAGAACCATCACAAAACGAACTTAGTAAAAGTAAGACATATCATAAACGTACAACCAGTAATCACTGGTAACCAGTGTACTCAGCATCAGCCTGTAACATAAACCACATTATGCACAGTATCACATTAGGCGCAAATTACATTCTGCGCCAACCTCACCAGCATAAACACATTATGCAATCTTGCAATCATCTCATAGGTCCAAACACATTTGACCCTCACCTCCTAAGCATAACTTACATTAGGGGCATAAATCACAGTGGAGGATAACCTCCCAAGCATAAACCATATTATGCAAATAACTTCATACCTAAACCACAGTTAGAGGCATCAAACAGGGTGCATAAATCATACTACATGAATCACATTTCCTAGCACCACATAAATCACATTTAGCACATAGTCTCCTAATAAAGACCATAGTGGAGGCATTAATCACATTAGGGCCTGGTGCCCTATTGACCTCACGGTCCCCCTGGGAAACTGGCCTTCTAAAAGGGGGTTCAAATGCCCTATGTCCAAAAGTCAGGGCGCAGCAGAATGCATGGGCGCAATTGCGCGTACCTAAACGTGGCAGCTGACGCTACTTGCCATGCAGCTGGGAAAGTATGGGGCAAAGGAGGGCATCTCACTCCTAACTCAAAACATGCCCCCAAAGAATGAATGGCCTAAACGTTGCAGCTGGCACTAAGTGCTGCGCAGCTGTATCTCCAATGAAGGCCTGGAACCTCTGTGCCTTCGGTCCCACTCAGAAAATCTAGATCAATCTGCGCCAAACGTTGCAGCTGCTTGCACTCTCGCAGGGCAGCTGGAATCAGCATAAACACACGGGCACCAAACAACATGCCCCCCAAAGCATGGCAGCTGCCATCTAGCAAGCGGAGCAGCTGTAAAGGAAAATAGGAGCCCGGCACTACGGTGCCCTCTGGCCCCCACGGGGCTTGTAAATAACTTTGCCCACTGTTGGAGCCACACGGGCCCTGGAAATGGAACGTGCCCCCAAGCTCCCACTGGGGTTCTCAATAACTTTGGCCCCCATTGTGGAGCGCACTGGCACTTTAAACCAAACATGCCTGCCTCGTTGGAGCGGCCCCCTCAGGGAAATGGCCAGAACATGAACACGGGCCCCTCTGGCCCTGGTAAACAACAATATACCAATTGCCTTGGAGCGGCCCGCAACGGCGGGTCCGCTCAGGAAAACAAATAGCTGCCGGCCATGCGTCCTCACTCACCGGGCATCTCAGAGGCATCTGGCGGCTAAGATCGGCACTCCACTCCTCTGTCGGCTGGGACCGGCTTTGGCGGTGTTATCACCCTTGCGGCGGGGGCAGGCACCGACAATGTGCCTCGGGCCCCCTCCGCCTCATTCACCATGGGCTGCAACATGCGGGGCTCCCTTAGCTCACGGGAGCCCTGGATGCTTCCGGGTGCACACTCCAAGCTCTGCCCATTTCCCAGGCAAGGTTGCCTGACTTCTGGGTCGTGCTGAAAGCGGCCTGGAGCATGGCTCGGGCTGCGGCAGAGAAATGTGGGGTGGGCTCCCACCTCCTCAGTAACACAAGGCGGACAATGAGGGGTAGGCTCCCTCCACATTTCAAGATATAAAGCAGGTGGGCTTCCGCTAGCCGCCAAGTAAAATAGTCGGCAGAGACGCGGGGTGGGCTCCCGCTAAAGACACAAGGCGGGGGAACCCTACGCTGGGGATTCCCTCTAACAGGGCTGCCGCTATGCGCTGCGAAGCCCACGCTTTCCATCAGCTGGGCGGTTTAAAAGATAGCGCTCCCAGGCGCTAGATGAAGTAAAAACTCCTGGGGTAAAGGGCATAAGTCCTTAGGCATGAAAGAAATGAAGCAAAAGGTCCCAGGGGCATAGCTGGGCCCAGGGAGGCCAGCATACAGGGCCCTCCAGCAGGGAGGCAGCCCCCATGGCGGTTCCTCCTGGGCCACAGCAGCAGCAAGCTCCCACGAGTACAGGAACAAGAAGTGAACACTTTCATGGGGTCACAGCCCCTCTATTTATATCACAAAATCCCTTTGTGCCACGGCACAGTGCTTGGGGATACCAGTCAGAACTGGTTTAGGGGGGATTTGGAGCACTTTGTTTTGCCCAGCTCCTCTCCCCTTTTTCAGGTGGGGGCTCAGTGATCAGACACACCACAGGGGGCGCAGCCAGCATTGTGCAGCCTGGGCACAGTCCTATTCAGAGTCAGGGGATTTCTCCTCCCACTACTCTCAGCCCAGGTGTCCCATTCAGCCTAGCTGACTCACCCTGCCCCTCCTGGAGCCACCCACACCACTCAGCTCCTGTCACTCACAAGCCAGACATGCAATTCACATCAGGCAGGCAGACACATAGCACACAGAAATGCCAACTTCTAGAAGTGGCATTTCTCCACCAGTCACCACACATCTGCGCACACCATTGCTCAGCATTTATTCTCACGAGTTCATACATACTAAACTCGACCCTGCACTCTTCTCACACCAGGAATTACCATGGACACACTTATCATCCATGCATTCCATGGGAGGGCAGGCCAATCTCACCACACGCACTCAGAGAGCGCACACACTTTACACTGGGCCACAGTGCTAAAGTGCCCAGAGGCCTAAAACCACTACCACCATGTCAGAGCTTAAGGCAAAAAGTTCAGGGGTGAACCTGCCAAAAAAGGCCAAGTCCAACAGGAACATTCTGGAATGCTTATTGGTGGGGATTGCTAGTAATGTAGGACTCGGTAAATCAAAATGTTTTTTCTCTCTATGCTGGATGGCCCCGTTAAACAATGGTGCAAATGCCTGATTGCCCTGGTTTATGCACATGCAAAGGGAACAAGCACATAGCATATTTCATGTAGTACAGGTCCAGACTCTTAAAATTGTTCAATGCAAGAAAGGGCTAAATCACAAGACCACAATAGTTGTTCCCACCTTACCATTGTTACTTCACTCTATGCTGGTTCAAGAGTCTAGCGCGATACTTAAGTATTCCAATTAACTTGTTAGATTTTTGCCCAATTATGGTAAAAAGGTTCATAATACCAATACAGAATACTTGACTACACAGAAAAATATGAGGCTAATCCAAAGTCAACTGTAACGAAGAGAGAGATAGTTACGGAAAGATCTTGAAATATTGCTTAAGGATAGACAGTGTAGGAAATTGGGTTATTGGTTGAGGGGGCTGAAACCCTAATCAAGCAGCGACCTCAATTCTTGTCAGGGTGCAAAACAAGCAAACCCCAAATTAACCTGCGATCAACCCTCTGATAGCTTGACACAAAAGCAGTCAGGCTTAACTTAGAGGCAATTTGTAAAGCATGTATGCAGCACTTCAAACAGTAATAAAGTGAAAACGCAACAATAGAAAAATCCCACACACATTTAGCAAAATAGAGTACAATTTAATAAACTATTTGACGCCAAAATGACAAACATACAATCAGTAGAACCGGCGATATGCAATTTTGAAGGTTTAGGCAAAAATAGTTTTTAAAAGCACAAAGCACCAACTGGGGTCATCTGGTTGCACCGGACTGTGATAAAGTCACAGGTTCAGGCCGACTGTGATGGAGCACGGGCTGGATAAAGGGACCAAGCTAGTCCCAATGAGAAGTGTACCTCAAATCCTAGTAGAGGAGTGCCACGCAGCGTCAGTCCTGAGAAGCGATGCTAGGTCCACGTTGAGGATGCGTCACGCAGTGGTGGTTTCAATAAGCTCTGAGGGCTGCCATATGGGATTACGTTGAGGCTGCGTCCGCTCCGAAGAAGCACTGCAAAGGCCTGCATCAGGTTTGCATCACATTACATTGGTTTGGGTAGGCACCACAGCTTGGCAGGCAGAGCCACTTTAACCCCACTTTCAATGATCCAGGACTGGAGGGGCACCACTTGGGGGGTTAGGACGACGCACAGCAGGCAGAGTCCAGGTGCAGGGCTCAAGATGGTTGGAGCTTATTCTGTCCCTGATTCAGGAGTCCAGCCAACTAGCCTTTGGAGTCACTCTGGTAGTCCTAGGTTCAAGATGCAGGTCCAGTCCTTCTCACTCAGGCAGTAGGGCAGCAGAGTAGCAGGGCAGTCCTAATTGCAGCAGAGCAGCACAGCAGTCCTTCTTCTGAAGCTTCAACAGCTCCAGAAGTGTACTAAAGAGTTGGTTCTGAGGGTCCACTATTTAAACCTGGTGCCCACTTTGATATAGGAGATGTTTCTAGAGGCTTCCACTTCCCAGAGATGTTTGGTATTTCCTGCCTCCATGCCCTGACCCCAGCTTGTCTGGGGGCATAATAGACTAGTGTCAAACTATTAGATAGTGCGCTGGGCCGGAAGCTTTGTGATATGCAAGTGTGGTAGGTGACAGCTCCGCCACCTATCAAGTCAGAGATGGCCCATCCTGCAAACACCTATTCCCTCTTTGTCTCACTGTTTTGGAGTAATACACAAAGGTCAACTGACAGTGAAACCTAGTCAAGTGACCCAAGACACAGGCTGTAGGCATCAAATGCTTGGGACAAGAAAATACCAACTTTTTAAAAGTGACATTTTCAGGATTGTGACTTAAAATCCAACTTTACAGTTAAAAGGGGTTTTAAATTGCAATTCTTTAGAGACCAAACTCAACCTTCTTACCTGCTCCCAATTGAAAGTGATCACTTTTAAAATGTAATAAGGTAACCCAATGTTATCCTATCGGAGAGGCAAGCCTTGACGTAGTGAGAAATGAATGTAAAAGTTTTTTTATTACCAGGACATGTAAAAGTTAAAACCAAATGTCCAATGTTTTAAATGCACTGCACCCTGCCCTATGGGTTGTTTAGGGCCTATCCTATCAGTGACTTATATGTATTAAAAGGAGGATGTATACCTGGCAAATGGTGTATTTTGGCAGGGCAAAATAGAAGTTTAAAACTGCACACACAAGCTGACATGACAGGCCTGAAACATATTTTTAAAGGGCTACTTAAGTGGGTGGCTCATTAAGCCGCAGGCCTACTAGTACAATTTAATTTACAGGCCCTGGATACATGTAGTAGAAATTGACAAGGGACTTATGAGTTAATTAAATGCACCAATTGGGTGTAAGCCAATGTTACCATGTTTAAAAGAGAGAACACAAGAACTTTAGCACTGGTTAGCAGTCCTAAAGCCAACAAAAACGAATTCAGAAAAAACAGAAGGGGAGAAGGCAAAATGTTTGGGGGTGACCCTACAGAGAGGGCCAGATTCTACAGCCATCCGTTATCTTTCAAATAATTGACCACTCTCAATCCTGCACTGGAAGATTGATTGTCAAAATGCAAACAGCAAAAGAAACAGAAAGATTAAACAGAGTTTTCAAGTTGATGGTGCAATACAGTCTCAGAAAAGTTTGCAGATGCTCGAGACTCTGATAGTCTGACTTTATGTAATAGTATGTAGTTGAGAGCTGCAACACATCTCAGCTTATCTTACTATTTGTTCAATGATTCGTTTTTCTGTCTCTAGCTTCCTCGTTTCCATCTTGACATAGTCACCCTTTTTAGGCCTATCCACAACTAACTCATGGCTTAGACCTGCTCTGATGGACTTTACAGGACAGTTCTTACTTTGATGCCTTGCAAAGAAAATCTAAAATAAACACCATTTACATTAAAAGGTGGAGATGAGAACGTAATGTAAATATATATTTCAACACAACACTTTAATCACTTATTGCAAAAACTTACTGAAAAATGGCAAGCAATAAAATGTTACACTTTTATGATCCATTCAGCCTTGTTTTTCTCACATTATTTCTTAGTGCCTGAGGAAGAGTTTGCAATTGGAATTTAATTTTTAAACAATTAAAAAGCAGCCTTGATAAAGTTTCAATAATGCAGCTATGTTCTTCTATCATGACGCATTTGAGCAGCTGCTTTTTCTTTGTTTTGGGGATTTTATAATTGCATCTCTCTTATCCAAAAGGGTGTCTGCTGAGCAATCATTTTCGCTGTATCTGCCAATAGCACTACCCTCTGCTAAGCAAATAAGTGAGAGGGGACTTAAAGAGTATTCCAAATGTCTGGATCTTCACAGCCATACAGAAAATATGTTGTCTGGTAGGCTGCCAGAAAACAGGGCTGTTGGAAATTGGGTTACTGTTTGGAGGAGGTGTAACACTACTCAAGCAGCAACCACAATGTCTGTCAGGAGAAACACAAGAATACCCCAAATTAATCTGTTCTTAACCCTCTGATAGCTTGGAAAAAAAGCAGTCAGATGTTATTTATAGACAAAGCGTAATACATTTATGCAGCATTTCAAATAGTAAAAAAGTGACAACACAATAAAAATCCCGCACCAATTTAGAAAAAAAGAACACAATTTCATAAATTATTTAACACCCAAACAACACACATCCAATCGGTAGAACCGGAGATATGCAATGTCCATGTTTGAGGTAAAATAGTGCCTGGAAGGATAGAGCGCCAACTGTGGTCATATGTCACGCTGGATTGGGACCAAGTCACAAGTTCAGGCTGACCTTGATGAAGCATGGGCCAGTTACAGGAACAAAGTTAGATCTGCTGAACAAGAGTAGCTTAAATCCTGGTTTACGGAGTGTTGTGAGATCCCACATCGAGGATGTGTCACACAGGGGCAGTTCCAAGGAGCTGTGGGTCTCTGATGTGATGTCCTGTGTCATCATTGAGGATGCCATCGATGAGGGGCTTGTGATGCGAAGTCCTGCGTCGAAGATGCATTGCGCACCAGTGGTTCAGAAGAAACTGTGGGTCTGTGAGGCGGAGTCCTCCATCTTCATTAAGGATGCTGTAGACAAGGGGTATATGATGCGAAGGCATGTGTCGAGGGTGCATTTCGCAGTTGTGGTTCCGAGGAGTATGCTGACTGCAATGCAAAGTCTGGCATCTGGGATGCGTTGTGCTGTGGCAATTCCGCCACGGCTGTGCGGACATGCATTGTGCTGTGTCAGTTTTGCTTCACAGGATCACAGCTGGGTTGCAGGCCCACTACAAGGGTCCAGGACTAGGGTAGCACCACTTGGGGGGTAAGACTCACAGCAGACATAGTCCAGGTGCTGTATTCAAGTTGGTTGGACCCTTTTTTGTCCCTGAGACTCTGACCAGGAGGCCAGCCAACTATCCCTTGGAATTATTCTGGTGGTCCTGTGTTCAAGATGCAGGTCAAGTCCTTTCACACAGGCAGCAGAGCAGCAGGCAGCAGGGCAGTGGGGCAACAGAGTAGCATCCTTTCTTGCAGAGCTGTACAGCAGTCCTTCTGAGTCTTTCACAGGTCCAGAGATTTACTGCGAAGTTGGGTCTGAGGGTCCAATATTTATACCTGGTGCCAGCTTTGAAGTAGGAGAAGGTTCCAGAGGTTTCCACTCCCCAGAGGTTTTTGGAATTTACTGCCTCCCTGCTCTGGCATCCATCTTGTCTGGGGTCACAATACATTAATGCCAATCCCTTTGTGAGTGTGCCCAGACAAAGCTTTTGTGAATTGCAAGTGTGGTAGGTAACAGCTCCTCCCCATAATTAAGTCAGAGATGGTCCATCCTGCCAACACCTATGCTCCTTTGTCTCACTGTCTGGGAACAATACACAAAGACCAACTGCCAGCTATACCTAGTAATGTGACCCATGAGAGAGGCTGCAGGCACCAAATGGTTAGGACATGAACATGGCATCTTTCAAAAAGTGGCATTTTCAGAATTGTGAATTAAAATCCAGCTTTACAAATAAAGAAGGTTTTAAATACCAATTTTTTAGACACCAAACTCAATATTCGTACCTGCTCCCATCTGGAAGTTATATCTTATTACATGTTATAAGTTAACCCAATATTATCATATTAGAGAAGTAGACCTTACAGTAGTGTAAAATGGATTAAAGAGTTTTTAACTTCTAGGATATGTTCCGTTTTTTAAATACACTGCACCCTGCCCTATGGGCTGCTTATGGCTTGCCATAGGGATGACTTATATGTATAAAAAAGAGCAGGTTGAGGCCTTGCAAAATGTTTATTTGCCAGGTCAAAATGGTTTAAACTGCACACATTGGCTGCAATGGCAGGCTTGTGACATGTTTAGAGGGCTACTGAAGAGGGTGGCACAATCAGTGCTGTAGGCACACTAGGAACATTTAATTTACAGGCCCTGGGTACATGTAGTCCAACTTTACTAGGGACTTGCAACTAATTTAAATGCTCCAATTAGGTATAAGCCAAGATCACCATGTTTAAGGAGAGCACAAGCACCTTAGCACTGGGTAGCAGTGGTAAATCATGCAGAGTCCTAAAAGCCAACCAAAACAGTTTCAGAAAACAGGAGGGTGCAGGCAAAAGGTCTATCTATCTATCTATCTATCTATCTATCTATCTATCTATCTATCTATCTATCTATCTATCTATCTATCTATCTATCTATCTATCTATCTATCTATCTATCTATCTATCTATCTATCTATCTATCTATCTATCTATCTATCTATCTATCTATCTGTCTGTCTGTCTGTCTGTCTGTCTGTCTGTCTGTCTGTCTGTCTGTCTGTCTGTCTGTCTGTCTGTCTGTCTGTCTGTCTGTCTGTCTGCCTGTCTGTCTGTCTATCTATCTATCTATCTATCTATCTATCTATCTATCTATCTATCTATCTATCTATCTATCTATCTATCTATCTATCTATCTATCTATCTATCTATCTATCTATCTACCTAACTGTCTATCCACCATCCCTCTAACGATCAATATATCTATACATTAATATGCAGTGCACTCAACCATGCGGTATCAAAGCGCTGTACATAAAACAAGAAAAGATGTGCTTCAACTTACATAGTGCTGGACAGAAGAAGAACAAGTTAACAATTGAACCAGGACAAAGCGATAACACAGCTAATTAGCATCCATCCATTCTCTAAGCTGCCCATTTTGCCTGTTATTTCTGTAGGCAGGGGCAGGCTGGCTCTTCTGTCAACCTCTTAGTGCACCACCACTCGTCACTTGCAGTTTTCACGACTGCAGTCGTTTTCACTATTATTTTTCCTGGATGGTTCATTGACAAACCAGATTTGCAGACGCGCCGTGGTTCACGAGATTACTGCGAAGAGCCAAGGATGTCTCGACTTTCAGCAGTTTTGAGTCGTTGAGCTATTAGTTCTGACACTGAGCTGCATTACAGAAGGGTGAACATTGCTTCCTGCAAATTGCGGGGGACGTGCAGCAATGGTTTAAAATAGTCTTACGGCTCCCAGGCACGTCATGTCTGTCTGTAGCCGGAGGCGCTTAGATTTGAATCAAAACCAGACATCAAACTAAACTCTAGAACTCTAAATGATTATTGTAATGCTATTCTGTGAAATTGCCACACTAGTGGAATAACCAAAAGAGGTTTTATTTTAATTTTTGATGTATTCAGTAGTGAGTCAAAGTAAACAGTGGGCCCGATACATAGTTGGAAACAGGGCCGGACTGGCCATAGCGGGCACTGGGCATTTCCCCGGTAGGCCGCTATGGTGGGGACTGGTTTTAGGCCCCTGGGGGGCCGTTTTTGTTACCGGGGGTTGGCAATATCGGCCCTCGCAAACTGCTCGGTTGCACTCCCCCTCACCCCAAAAGGGGCCGGCTGAGCAGTTTGCCATGGCCGGTTTCTGTTCCCAGTCCGACCCTGTTTGGAAGCCCCCTTTACTTGAATCAGGGTGCATGTCTGCAGCACAGGCAAATTTCAACTGTGCAAAGTTTTATTAAATCACTCAGCTTAGGTATTGTGATGCCCTTTGTTTTGTTCACTTTAGTGTGATCCTTTACCTCTTTTAGTCTGGGTTCCCTTCTGTTATTCTATTATCATGGAATGCCAATAGTGAAGCAGTTTCTTGACGTTCCGGCGGCGCACTGGGCTTACCCATATCTGTGAGGCCCCAAAAAGCCACTCTGCGTGGCTCTTCATGGCCTCATAGATATGGAGTAAGGCAAAGCAGCGCAAGTCGCTGCCTTGCCTCACTCTGCGTCAAAGAGGCGATCCATGGGTGTTGCGGCGGGTGTCCGCCGGCAACACCCATGGACTTTGACGCAGCCTGAGATTTACAATATCTCGTAAACCTGGGGCAGCGCCAAACCCCTACGCCTCCATAGAGCAGGCGTAATGAGGAGAAATGTTTACATTTCTCCTCGTTTTTCTTCTTTCCACATGTGCTGCATTGTGCAGAACACATAGAACGCATAGCCCCCTTCCTGCACAAAACAAATCATGCACACAACACAGACCCCCTTACACCATGGTGCAAGGGTGCCTGCATTGGCACACAGCTGCAAATTGATTGCCGGCGCTGGCTGAAAGGACAGAAATGCACAGTATCTTCTAAATAGAGTACATTTTGGCCCTTTGAAATTGGCATATGGCAGTGCAATGACTTGCGGCGCTGTCACAAGCCAACTCTTTGTAAATAAACCACCCAGTTTCATGGATCTTACAAGGCATTTTCTGCTTGAATCAGTCTGCCATGGGCAAACATCACACTAAAGGCATAAGCATAAGGAAAATACAAATTATTGTAATATACAAAATCCAATATTCGCGATTTACGCAGGATTAATACCGCATAAAAGAAAATTCACCACGGTCTAACCTCAACGGATATATGAAAGATGAAAACCTTTTCGCCCGAGTTTTGACTTTGCATGTTCGCCTGAGTTTCATAGGATTATCTCCCTCTCTCCTCATTTCCACAATCCTTGTACTCCCAATTTGGCTCTAACTCTACTCACCTCTGTGGGAAATCTAAATGATCTAATTACTTCCAAATCTGATTGATGTGAGGAAGAGAGTACATTTCAGGGCAGGACACTGCTGCATCTGTATCCTAAAGTCTCCTACCTGGAGCTCATAACCACCCAGGTTCTGAGCTAACTACACTAGCGGAGGCTCCTAGCCGCTCTGCTTTACTCCTGCTGTTGCATTATGGAGGCTGTGTCACAGCCCTTGAACCTGATTCTCAAAACCCAACATAGTACAAATTGCAAACGCTTGGGGCATTTAAAAGAATCATATGGTCCAATGCTTGTTAAAATAGTAGTAC
This sequence comes from Triturus cristatus, assembly GCF_964204655.1. Taxonomy (NCBI): domain Eukaryota; kingdom Metazoa; phylum Chordata; class Amphibia; order Caudata; family Salamandridae; genus Triturus; species Triturus cristatus. The sequence goes on from NC_140590.1 coordinate 1,585,213,763, forward strand.
TTTAACAAATTTACTTTATTAGAAGTCTTCTTCAAAATTGCCACCATTTGTCATTATTCTTGCCATATCAGGGCAACATGTTTTACTAAATATTAACTTTATCAGAGTTAGAAAGAAAAACATACATTTTTAATACAAGACATAGAGTAAAAGATATACACAACAAAGGTGTACAAGTTGTTTGAAGTAGTGAAACTTGACTTTCTTTAATTGATCCCTTAAGATTAAATCCTTATTAATGGCCACTCCTAAAAGATGAATATCAAATCCACATGCTATATAATCTGATGTTACTTAGTGGCAAGACAATAAAAATAAATTTTGCAGGAAAATATATATGGGGCAGCTCTTATGCTAGTTATGCAATTTAAGAGTATCATACCCCATGTTGGCTCCTCCAATAGTGTCATAGTTATTTTTAATATTCTTTAAACCATATATTGAACGAATTACCAAGGGATCATTCTCAGATCAAAATGATATCATATAACATAGGGGTGGGGTGGGGTAGCGAGGAGGAGGGCTCATTTAAAGGTTTTAATTGTTAAGTGTGCTTTTAGAATGTTTTATGGACAGTCGTCTAAATAAACTTGTTTTTGAACCTTGAAAACCTTGATATCATATAACATAGCAGTGACTCATTAAAATCCATGCTGTTCAGGTTGAGTGGCCGTACATCATTGGCCCACACACATACAACTTCAGTAGAAGAAATCCTACATGGGTACTACACATACATACAAACATACATACAAACATCAAGGAGCCCAGCTCAATCCACATTGCCATTTTATAATGACTTTATAAACTTTGTAAGCTTCTATTCAAAAGCCCATTGAAATTGATGTTAATGGTCCCTATATCAACTTGCACATATACTCAATAAGATAGTCAGATATTCCAATATTCATTCCAAGGTTGCCTATAACCTCCACTTTGATCGAATGTGGGCCTGAGAAGAGAACTGAAGACATGAAAAGGATACTCATCATTGAAAGATTTGTCCAGAAACTGAAGGATATGACTTGCTTAGTGTTTTAGGTGACAATGGGTGATGTGGCTAATGGTCCGCAGAAGACAAATTCAACCTACTTTAGCACCCACAGGCAAGCTTGTTTGCCCAGTCTTCCATCACCTGACTAATCGTTTCAATTTATGAGAATTTGTCAAAAATAATCTGAAATTGCCTAATCAATTGCTGGTCTTCAATATGACGGGTATCACTATCCTATCCTATCCTATCAGAACTCTACGAACCTAAACGCATCTTGCGATCGTCGGGTTCTGTCTTACTGTCTCAACCTCGCTTCAAGCTAACCACTAAAGGAGGCAGATCTTTCTCAGTGCAGGCGCCCCTCAGTTGGAATAAGTTACCAGAGGCGCTTCGTAGAGAGCCCAACCTTCTCCGCTTTCGGAAGTCCTTGAAGACCTTACTCTTCAAGAACGCATTCCCGCTTCAATAATCGATTGCTAGACCTGACACCTATATATCTTTGTTCCGTCTTTGTTCTGTACTTGGTCAGTAGCGCTTTGAGACCTGTCGGTGAGTTGGCGCGATACAAAACCCAGATACAATACAATACAATACAATACAATAAAGGGATATTTCATATCACAGTGTCAGCCCACTGGTGTCCTATCTGCACCAGGTTCCATCTTCATGCATCAGAAAAAGATCCATATAAAGAGAGCGGAAGTCAAGAGGCCAAGTGGGAAATAGTGAGATGAACGGTGGGGAGAACTACATGATAGGGAGCCAGTAGACTTTATTTTCGAGAAAATCTTCAGTACAATGGGAAAAAAAAGTATTATTCCCCCACTTGCAATAGCTTTCTGGTTATTGATGACTGCCTTGCTAGATAATGGCAGTTTGCATTGAAAAAACAATCACCCACAGCGTAATGCTAATGACCTGGATTGATTGGAATAGAGGCAGTTTCCAATAGTTCCCAACAGTAGATATAATTGCTTCAGTTGTCCGATGAGTTAATTACTGATACAGCAAACTCCACGTATATTGCCATGATAACAAACGGGCAAACAAACTGTCCAACTGCTAGCAATGTGTATTTCCTGTTCAGTAGGCCAAATTGTAAGATTAAAACACATTTACCATACGGAGTCAGAAGTAGGAACGTAGGCTCATCATACTGTCTGTGGTACGCCTCCGCTTCTCCACAGTGCTACAGTAATCAGCGTTGTGGCTTAACACAACCTAGTGGGCCATACAAAAGGTCTCATGAATTAGCTCTACTGGTGTGTGTGTGTGTGTGTAGTGTGTGTGTGTGTGGGGGGGGTTGGAGGCTATGTGTGTGTGTGTGTGTGTGTGGGTGTTATTCTGCTTCATGCATATTCATTGAAGATATTGCAAAAATAGCACCATATTGTACTATTCTTGGGAAAACAAGCATTTGTTAAAAAAAAGAGTCAAGGGCCAAGGGTTTTCTTAAGAGCCCACTGCTGGTGCTGTGCGAATGCCGTGGTTGCTGAATAGCAAGGCTGCCCAGCCTTCATTCCTTCCCAAGTATCCTTCTTCCAAAACCCTACACTGTCTCTTCAACTCACTCTTGATGCATTCTTAGTCATGGTTTTCCTATCTCCCTGTTCCTCCTTCTTTCTACCTGCTCTGCCTTTCTCTCTCTTGCTCTGACACAAAGATTGGGGATGAAAAATGTGATGTTGCTCACCGCTTGCAACCACTGGCACAAAGCATGCACTGTTAACGAGCCGAGCCCCACTTATGGCACAGGGAAATGTCTGTGGCCACCCATGAGTTTCTGGCTATCACAGAGATAGAGTCATAAAAAGGGCAGGACTGGAAAACTAGATCATCCTTGCAAATATCCAAACCAGCATCACACTGCAGGAGGCTACAGATAGAACAGGACCATAGTTGGGTCAGGGCAACCCAGCCATCTTGGACAGCAGCCTCTTAACCCACAGATGACTGGGAAATGCCAGACTGGACACTCTAGTCCTGGTGATAAAAGGTAAACAAAGATATTCTCTTTTTTTCTTTAGATACTTTATTTCGGTTGAATATTCAACCATATAAGTATCTTACAAATCATTTTAGATATAATTACAATCATAAACAGAATTGGCCCAAGTTCTCGAGTATCCAGCTCTTGGGCATAATGAAAGAGATAGCATTCAAATAAAAACACAGAACATAGTGCATATGCACTCTGACAGGAGCAGTCATGATTGCATGGCCCCTGTGCATGCAACCATAATATCCAAAGGGCAATAGGCATATCTATAAGAGACGAAGAATGCAGCTTTATGATGGACGAGCCCTGTTAACAAAATGGTGTCGTCTTACGCTCTTTTTAAATTGACTAATGCAATAACATGGAATGTGATCATAAAATACTTATAAAAATTAATTAAAACATTAAAAATTATTTCGCTGTTTGGTGAAAAGTACACGGTTCTAGTCTCACACTCATTCTAAAGTGACTGGTGCAATAACCTGAGAGTACTATAATGAGCTTGTGTGATCATAAAATGCATATATAGATAAACTAAAGCATCAGAAATCTTTCACTGTATGTTGAAGGTACAAAGCTCCAGTCAGCCTGTTCAGAGCCCCACCAGGGTTACCTATACTAAAACGTATCTAGCAGCAGCGACAAAAGAGCAGAGAAGAAGCAAACCCTCCGCAGGGGTCCAACCTTAGGGCGCTGAGCACCAGGCACTGTGCTCTCTATCGGTGAAGCCGCAGAATCAGCTGGCTAGATTAACACTAGGACCTTATTTGATCTAGTTCATCAGGCCCACACAAAAATCTGGAGACCGCAAAGACAGCGTGCTCCTTGGTATCCCACTTTAGTATCCTGGCAGCTTCCCAAAAGTGTGCCATGCCCATTATCTTATACACCGGGATTATCAATATTTTTCGAGGCAGGGCATAAATTGGGCAAACAAAGAGGAAGTGGTCCACTGACTCTTCCAGATAGGGGCAAAAGGGCCAGTGAGGGAGCACTGAACCGCTTTTGTCCTGCTTACATGTGAGAGGTTTTAGCGGCAAAATGGCAATCCTAAATTTTATATACAGACTTTTTTCTGAAGTGGGCAAATCCTACGAACGCTTTTCTATAAGGTTCCAGTTCAGGTGTCGTCCAAATACGCACCCAGCGTGCCAAGACTTTCAAAAGGATCCCTATAGCGTTTATCTTTAATGCTAAATCAAGTCGTAAAGGTAAGATGGGAGTGTTTGCAGGCAAACCAAAGTGAGTCCTGATAAATTGACCTTCCATACGGGTGAGCATGGTCACGTCAGAGCAACCCCAAAGTTCAGCGCCATATATAATAGTGTTACTGCTCCTCTAGAGGTGGCCTTGTATCTCCTTCCTGTCGCTGATGCCCTTTGGATCGTTGCAGTTCTACTTTTCCCCAGTTGGGGAGCCCACAAGATGTTGTCAGCCAACCGTACGCCTAAATAGTTGAAACATTTTACTTGATCTACGGGCGCCCCTTCTATACTCATCCTGCCCCTGAAGGAACAATGGGGATTGAGTGCCATAAGTGTTGACTTTGCAGGAATTATCTCCAAACCCCTATCAAGGCAGAACAGTGCAAAGCAATCCAATAACGACTGCAAACCCCACGGGGTTCGAGATAATAAGAGCGTGTAATCAGCAAACATGAGGACGGGGGTACTAGTGCCCCCAGATTTGGGGGCATCATGCTTGCAGTGCGCCAAACTAGCTACCGCTCCATGTATATATAGGCTGAAGAGCATGGGAGCAAGCACGCGGCCCTGCATGATGTCCCAATTTATTGGTATCCTGGGTGTTAGGTCCTCTCCAGTATTCCACCTCACCTGGGCATAGGTTTCAGAGTGTAGAGTTTTCAGGAGCAGTGCTTCTGAACAGATTCACAACCCTTCCTTGCCCAAAGCTCAAGTTCACAATGAGTTGCGGATGCACTTGGGCGGCCGTGGAGAACTTTAATCGCGCAAGGGATCGTCAACCTACTATTGAAGCTTTCTACCTGTTTAAGTCGAAAGGTTGCCGATGGAATAATATTGAAAAAAACTCTTGCAGAGAGGGTGCCCACCTATTGTAAGGAAGATAGAGCCCCATGGTCGCTGTACATTGTTTCAGCGTGAGGGACCTCGCGCGCCCCCAACTATTGCGATTATTAATGCATAACCCCTGTCCTGAAGAGGCCTAAGAAGATAAGGCTGAAACGTGGTCACGTCGACACTTGGAAGGAGGAGTCACAGGACTGAGAGTGATTCTGGAAATCTTGTTGTGTTACACTAGAGCTAGGCCAACTAGTTTATTAGCCCTGCAGTGTTTCACGTCTGACTACCTCTTGGTGGTTCGCCCAGAATTTTTAAGGGGGACACTAACGTGAATAACATCTTTAGGGTTATTATTGTTGCTGATGTGTGTTATGATTATCAGTGTAATGTTATTTGTATTGTGATATATGTCATTTGTTTCTCTTTGAATAGGCACCTTGCCCATGTGTGTTTTAAATTGATTTCGATATATTCATTTCGAATATTAATTACTTTTGAGAGGGTAATTAAATGTGCTTGACTCATAAAATGGATCACTATTGATTCCTTTATACCTTCTGTTCTTTATATATTATTACGTGTCCATACCCAGGTATTTAAGGGCTATTCGGGTATACCCCTGTTGCTTTTGCTAACAAGTTCACAATGTAGGCCGAACAACAACAAGTATCTTCCCAGCGCTTCATTTGTGCCGGTGTTTGGCAGTGCTCGGACCGGCACTTTTTTTCTTGACACTGCACTTGTTTATGACAGTCTACCACATAGCGGCAGTGTCTATTTTTGAACACTGGAAATGAGCACAGTGTTTATTAGCTCAATTCTCATTGAATATCAGACAACTCTAGCTGTCCTGAAATAGTCCAAATGGAGAAATTTGTAGAACTGTGATGAGGTTTGGCAGCGGTGGCAGGGGCAGCGTGTGGCATAATCTGCAGTCACCTCCTATAACCTACCCTGGGCACTGGCACTTATTTTCCTACAAAGTAAGCACTGTGTCTACCTGAACTTTCACCTTATGTCAGCATGAGCCATTTGAATTAAGGCAAACAGGGTCATCAGATACTTGCCTCCCACACTACTGTGACATTCTCTACAGCAGAGCTGTCATAATCTGGGCAATGCCCATGCAATGGGGTAAAATGCACATTTCTTCCTGGCACTTGCTTGCTGCATAAGCAAAGTCTATGCATCCAGCAAATAAGATATTGAATAAGACTCATGCTTCACATCAGCGAGAAAATGCAACAAGTTTTTCGAAACTGAACAACTGTCACCACAATGGGTTTCTAATATGAAACCACGAGCGTGGTTTCATCTTCTAAAAGAATGGCTGACTTCCCTGCAGCCAGACTTGCACAAGAGCAGATGGCGCCTTCATTTTCATATGCTTCTGATATTTTTTCTTTTCATCCCTCATCAGGACTGACATGTTAATCTGCGACGTCGAATAAATTAGAACATCAATTTAGGCATTGATAAAATAGTTTCGCACTGATGTATGCAATCATTTAGGAATATATGTAGTTACTACGCATTCCGTTGCAACGCATGCCTTTACCACGCATGCGTTACAACGGAATGTTTTTTCTACGCTTTGCCTTTTCCTCGATTTTACCTTTACCCCGCTTTTTCTTTTTTTGGGGGGGAGACCCCCCAAGCCCCCTTTCTTCTTTTTTTTTGCCTTTTTCGCAGGTCTCCGCCGACACTGAAAACAGACTGACGCATTTTTTCGGATTAGGAAGACGTTGTTCCGTGATGACGTTGCTTGCGTGGTAAAGATGGTCGTTGAAGCATTACGCGTTGTGAAGACGTTTACGAGGCAAGTGTACCGTTGTAAACGTAATGCGTAGAAAATGCTTCGTGGTAAAGGCTGTTTCCCATCATTTAGTACCATCACGGTACAATTCATGGAAGTGACTGACTGCGATGTTAATTTGACTCGTGCAAGATCACACGTCTCTGCTCTTGCAGTGCCGTGCTAGACCAGCCCAGATTTGAAGGGTGGATGTCGAGAACTGTTTGCCACCTTTCCAAAACAGGCAGGTGACTTTCCCCAAGGGCTGGGTGGGGGTCTGCTCCGTTAGGCATCTGCGACCAGAGAGTGCTTGGAAAGTGCTGCTGGTGTCTACTGGGAGACACTGAAGGGAGACATTTGAGAGAACTCAGAGACTGAGCTGTGGTTATGCTTGAGCTGTCTGTGATCAATAGGAGGCTCTGTTCAAAGGCAAGTAGAATGCTAAAGTGAACATCATCCTGTTGCAGTGAATCCATTAGATGGATTGTTCTCCCTTTACAACATGCATTACAGGACATGCAAATAACATACCAATATAACAAATAACATTGGGTAGGAAAACATAACATACCACTCCATAGCATAACATAACATAAAATATAACCAACCATGAAATACCATGACAAGATAAAATAACATAGCATAAGATAGCAATACATATCATAGCACATCACAACATAGCATGACATGACGTAACCTTTTGAATATTGAGGGGCCTATTTATGAAAAAGTCACGTAGCGCAGTGAGTCACCTTCCTGCGCTGCACTGCATGACAGGGAAAGGGAAGGAATGCACAGTATTTCAGGCAATACAGCGCATTTCTGCCTCTGCGCTGGCATCCTTTTGGCAGCCTAGCTCCAACGCAGGCACCCTTGCATCATGGTGCAAGGGTGCCTGCATTACATGCAAGATTGTTTTTGTGCAGGAAGGGACACCTTCCTGCATACCTTCCTGCATAAAATCAATCCTTGGAGGCATATTTCTCTAACTATGTGTGCTGCAGAATGCCGCACACACAGAAAGAGGAAGAAACGAGGAGAAATAAAGATAATGCTGCTTGTTACGCCTCTCTAGGGAAGGTGTATCGTTTTGGAGCATTACCGTGTTTACCAGTTCTGGTAAATCTGGAGATGCTTAAAAAATCATGGGACTTCCTTGGGCAGAGTAAGGCAATGCAGCAATTTGTGCTGCGTTGCCTTACTCCGGATTTAGGAAGTAGCTCAGGGCCACGCAATGTGGCCTTGTGTGGCTTCATAAATCTGACTTACGGTTGTGTCGCTCTCGCACTACGTTGCGTGGTGCAAGAGCGACGCAAACCAGCTCTTAAGTAGGTCCCTTATCATATTGGATTTTATGTGCATCCTTATATATCACCACTCTGTGGCCTCACAGCACTTTTGGTAGGGATATAGGAGGGAAGTAAATAACATAGAACAAGCATCATGTAACAACGTCATAAAGTAATGAAACAAAACATAACATAACATCACATAGCAATAATGCTTAGTAAAAAAAAGAGCATTGCCTTAGTCAAGAGACCTAACCCCCTCTTCCATTTCTAGATGGAGGGACCCAGATACCTCTACTCTACATTAGTCTGAAGATACAATAAGCCTAGATCCCAAACATTATTATAGAGGCCTCGGAGACAGAACTTTTTAGCTGCAGCACCAGTGCTGGAGGGCAGAGTGTGATCTTTGGCAAATTCCCTTATCTCTCCCTCTCTGTTATTAAGCAGTACATTTAAAGCTGTTCGCAGTGGGAAAACACAGTCTAAGCAACGTTGCATTCAATATTATAATTTTCCCTTTCTCCGTACAGCTGCAGTGCTCAGGGCAGTTTCCGTCTATGCAGCAGAGAGAGGAGTTGTTTTCCAGGGTGTATTTTAGAAGATCTCCTTTGACAGGGTTATGGAGAGTCCAGACTGCTCTGGGAAACAACCAACCAGCTGCACAGAAGGAAAGAAAATTACATTTCGCTTTTGAGAGATGCTCAAGGCAGGTCTATGAAAACATGTTGTTGACTTTCAGCTGGGGATGCTTAGAATTCGTGTGAAAAACAATCACATTTAAGACTACTTTCTGAGATGTGCCTTTTCTGAGGGAGGCTTGATATAGGACTCTTTTGAGGGGAAGCAGAAAGCTAATAAGGCTCAGGTGTGTTCAGAGGAGATGCAGGAAGGTGGAAGGTTCTGGAGAGGGTTTAAGGACATTTTACAGCGGGGCAAATTCCAAGAGACTCTCGACGCTGGTGTTTGCCCTGCGGTGATTGCTGTTTTTTTGTTTTTAACGGGGGTGTCCCCCCATGTCCCCCTGCTCTCCCCAGCCTGCCTGTGGGCATGTCACCACCTCCAGCTGCAGCATTGTATAATTATGTGCAGATGCTTGTGCGTCCTCTTTTGTAATACACATAGCGCTGGTGCACATACAGTGCCAACGCTATCATTAGAGGACGTGCCTTCATTTGCATAGGGGCGTATGCAAATGAGGGAATCACTTTGCCTCTCTGCCTGCACGATATTACCGATGTGGGCGCAGAGGCAAACATGACTTTATAAAGCGCACTGGAATTGTGCCACAAAAAGTGCACCTTCTAAATGCAGCCATCTAAAGGGATGAAAGGGGGTCCCATGGACCCCTCAGTCCTCCCCTTACAGGCAGGTGCAGTCACTGATTTCACCCGACTGCAAGGGGATCTCTAATCCATTTTAAAAGTGCAGGTCGGTTGCCACCTACACAGAGAACCAAGTAGCAACTTATAAACAGCCGCTCTGTGTTTCTCTTGAATGCGCTGCTCTGGGAGCAGCACAAGATCACGGCTGCCCCGAGGGCATCGCATTCTTTCTGCGAAGGCACACTTTCCATGTTTGCACGCGGTGCGCCTGCTTTAAGGTGCGTCATGGTGCAAACATGGAAAGTGTGCCCTATATGTCTGAAGGTGTCTAAAGCACAGATAAAGCACCCAAAAAGGAATGACCCATGACTCCTTATCATACTTGACTCCTGGGACACCAGTCTTTGATGTTGTTGACCATTAAGCAGCTGCCCCCCAATGGCCAGCTGAGGGAAAGGAAAAATGAAATGATAAGAAAACAGTATTATTATGGTTTTATTTTTCCTCCATATGGAGCAGAGTCTTGGGGGCGTGGCTATGCTATGACAGGCACAGAAGTGTAGTGGTGGGCAGCACTGCTGTCAGTGCGCATGATGGTTTGTCCGGTCGTTTTAGGATGGCCAAACCTTCATGCGCATTGGCATCTCTCCAACTCGAGCTGCATTTCCGGGTGGAGAGAACAGCAAGCATAGCTTCCCAGTCCCCTTTGGAGTAGAAAGCAAGCACGCTCAAGCCTATCCCAGTGCTTCTCTCATGCTGGCCAGCATGAGGGAAACATGGGGATTGGCCTGGGAGCATCAGCACGTACACAGCAGGAAGGAGAAGAGTGGCAGAGCGTCAGAGCGACGGTTGGGGAGGAGCAGGTAAGTTATTATTATTTGTTGTTGTTGTTTATTTTGTCGTCCATCCGTCCCCACCCCACCCGCTATCCTTCCCCAACACGCCGCACTGCCACAAGATGAGCCGCTACTGCCAGTAAGCCTCCGTTGACATCCAGTTAATGCCGACTGGATTTACTTATGTCCCTTGAGCATCAGCCGTCTCCAAATCACAGCAACACCGGAGACTCCTGAGTCTCAGCGGGATATTAGAGCATCTCCATAATCTTCAGTGGAGCCACTAAGTTGCCTCCTTCTTCGTGTGCTAAGAGTGGCATTTTAGAAGCAGATTGTTCTAAGCTGTTCTTTGTGTCGGAGTGGAACGACTTGAGAAAAATATGTAAATATTTTTCCTGGGTGAAACTAGTCCAACTTCCTGTGCAGAGATGACATGAAATGCCTCAAATGTAAGTTAAATTACGCTTTACTAATCAAACGTCCCATCCGGCAGTTTGTGTTGTTTTTGAGTGATGTGCGTCCTCACGTCCATTTTGAGTTGGAGTATGCATTTTGCTCTTAACAAAAAAGCACAAATAGTGCATTTTGTGAGCGAAAACCCACTCATATTCGATGCATTCATGTTCTTCTCTTGCTCCTGTGAAAGGATTTTTACCTGAACAAAATCTCAATTCACGTGACATTGTGTAATGTCAGATTCTAGGACATTTTGCCTTTTGATTTAGGCTTACAGTTTTCCATTTTTACAGATTTTTACAGATAAATACAAACAGAAAACAATCTATTCCCTGTATGCATTTATTTTTAAAAGCAGAAAAAATACCAAAAATTGTGCTTCTTCTGATTGACTCTCCATGTTGCCCTTCATGAATTCCAGGCCAACTGCTAAGCAGATAGACATCATGGGTATTTAAAAACAGGATGAGATTCCTTTAAATTGAGGTATATATTAACATATATTTGTATATAATGCTAATATTTACCTATCGGAGCAGTGTTTTTTTATATTTACTTGCTTAATTTGCTAAGATGCAACAAAGTATGAGTGCATGTCTATCAGTTAAATAAATGTGGAAATATACTATTTTATGACTCAGCTTATTCTCTAAATATAAAATAAATGTGGATAAATATCAATAAATTGGGCAAAAAACTAAATATGGATAAATACAGACGGAAATATTAAAAAAGAAATACCATATAACAGAGAGACCTACTTATAATTATAACTTGAAATGTCAGAAATTATGCAAGATTAAGCCATTAAGGTTCCTGAATGAAAGGTCTGAGCAGATAGTTTATTTAATGTTAACCACACAGTGAAGGAAGGATGGATGCTCCCTTGGGTCTGATTATGTCAACTGTGCCCAACACACTCTAAAAACACTCTGTGCCCAGTATCAAACTCAAGTCAAGTCTCAGTATCCAGCCTGTCAATTCACTATACACCGCTGGATAATATATTAGGCCCTCACTATAAAATGTGTGAGGAATCTGTGCAATAAAACCACAACCAGAATCATTGATGCCAGGGAATACAATACTTACCAGGTAGAATATTAACACAAGAAGATTTCCCACTCTCAGAATGAGGAATAACTGTGGGAATATGTGTTTGCACACTGTCATATGTTTTTATTTCATTCTGTGCACTTTTCTCCAGACAAGGTCTACCTGATTGCAACATCTGAAATGTATTCCCAATTCAAATGGACACTTTAGCCTCCAGCCATATTAAAGTTACTGGGAAACTTGTAAGGATGTGTTTAGCCATGTCTGACCACAGCACAGGGCCGGACGGGGAACGCAAGCAGCTCTGGCAATTCTATTGGACAGTTCCCGGGGGATGGGAGGGGTGTGGTCTTAGTGGGAGGGCGAGGGTGCTAGTGTGAAGCACTGATGCTTAAGTAAACTGGACCCCAGCACTGCTGCTTTTGTTACTAATGGCCTATATTGAAGTGCTGCTGCAAATCCGCCCCCCAGTAACAAATAAGGACCCCACTGCTCCAAAACCGGCCCCCACCTTTCCAACCCCTGATGCCTGCAACGGCCAGTCCGGCCCTGCCACAGCAGCAGCATGAAGAGTGGCATCAGAACCAGCAAGGTGTCTGGCAGATGTGAGATGGTTCTTTGCTTCTAGCTCCCTATGGCATGCTCTTGGTCTCCCAGTGAAGTGCTGTATTGGGCATGCTGGGGGTGTGAATTATGGTGGGCATTGTGAGCTAGACACCATAAGTGGCAAATCTCAATGCCTTTTCAGTTTGTGTTTTTCCTGACTCATAAGAGGATTTTAACTACGTTTTGTTTCAGTTAATTTCATGGAGTCCTTTTTGATGTCCACATTCACCTGCTATGTACCCATTCTGTGTTGTATAAGGGCATTAGCCAGGCACTGTGCCCAATCTCCTCCGGCCACATACAGTGAGGGTTGGTCTGAGAGCTTGCCTGGCTTTGCACCTAACTTGTTAGCTGCCAAATTCCATGCAGGTTTGTGGAACAAAGAAATCAGTGAATTAAACATTTCTGCCCCATTTTTTCTCTGGTCTACCCGATGGACCAGCTTAAAACTTGGCACAACTTACAGAAACGTAAACCTGCTACATCTGCTAAATTTTGTGCAGATTCTTAAACTAAGCCAAATGTGCCGCAAGTACTTATTTTGTAAAAGAATGAGTCCCAGTGCCCAAAACTTTGCTCAGAAGCTCGTGGCCATGCAATTAATTGTTGGCGCACCCAATGCATAGTCGGAATAGTCTTGAATCCTCCTCATACCGCCTTAATCCACTATCAGACACTCTTGGAAGTTCCTGATTTCTCCTTTCATGATGGTTTTTCCATATTTCTCTTCTGCCATCTTTCTGCTTTGTTTTTTTTTTCTCCTCTCTTGTTCTCGGTAAATGTATGAAGCAGAAAAATACCTTTCAGACCCCAAAAATGAGGGCGTTATTGTGTTAGCAAACAAACACTTCTGTGACTGTACCTTGAAATCCTCCCCCGTTTGGTTGACCTGCATGAACCTGAGAAAACCAAGCCTCTGCCAAATTTCATGCAGATCCAGCAAAGGGTGCTAAATATATTATTAGTAAATTACAAGGGGCTCATTTATGAGCCCCTGCGTCACTTTTGCACCACCGGTGCGTCACTTTTTGTGACGCACCAGTGGCGTAAAACATGCGCCATGATGCGCCATATTTACAAAGTGACGCATCTACCTAGATGCGTCATTTTGTAAACCCCTGCGCTACATTATACCTGCGTCAGGTATAATGTATGCAGGGTGGGCGTTCCCACGTAAGTATGCATCGTAGAAGTGACGCAGTGAAATCTACGTGATTTCACTGCGCCACTTCTAGGGTGCAAATGCGTCAATATCTTGCACCTGCCTCACAGCAGGCGTAAGACTGACGCAGGCCCTTTCACATGGGGCTTGCCCCATGTAAAAAGACACATTGCTGAAGTTGCGTCACTTTTGTGACACACTCCAGCAATGCGTCACTTTTGCGCCTACAGATACGTCAGAAATACTGACGTATCTGTGACTCCTTGCGACATGATGCGTCATACTGTAAATATGACGCATCATTGGAGTCACAGGGAGGGCGCAGTGAAAAGTGACGCATCACTGTTTTCACGCAGTGATGCGTCACTTTTCATAAATGAGGCCCCAAATGTTTTTGCCCTCCCATTACCTCACTCCCCACCCCTCCACTGGATTGGCACAAATCCCGAAATACCTGAACTGGATGTAACATGCCCTTTGAGGCAGTTTCATCAAACACTGCCAAAGTTAAACTTTAACTCTGCACCCCTCCCCGATTGGATTGACACCCAACGTAACATACAAATAGCAAAGCAATCCTTCTAAGATTCTAACAAATGTTGTGCAGATTCATAACACAGTGCCAATGTTATTAGTAAATGAACACTTTTTTGCCCCTCTTTTAACTCAGACCCCTTAATTATCCTACACAAATTTTAAATCACCTAGGATGCTACATGTCCTATGTTTGTGCCAAATTTCGTGGACATCCAAAGTTATATTAGTGAATCAAATATGCTTTTGACCCACATTTAACTTTGCCCTGGGCATTGAATCTTAAAGAAACCTGAAATATCTTTACATGCAGTAACTTGCTGCTTGTCACATTTCGTGCAGATTCATTAAACAGTGTTCAGTGGTTTTGGTTGTAGGTTCAAGTAAAATTTCCTACGGGAGCCCAAATGGAAAAACATCTTTTTTTTTTACACCTGCACTGAACTTCAGGAAATTTGACAAGACACACCTTAGTTGACTGCGGTGAGCGATAGTAAAATGTATTACAGCCCTGTCAAAAGAGGCCAAAGTTATAGATAAATCATAAAATGTTTTTTTCTAAATAATTACACACCAGTGACTGTGGCCAGGCCCCGGGCCTAACCCCATGCTATAAGCTGCACCCTGGGGATTAGCCACCCTCCACCCAACCACCTGCTGTTAATGCAACCCCACTGTACACATCCCCATCTCTCTGGCTTGCATGCTGTCGGTCTTTCATTTTTTACCCTGTTTGGAAGTTGACTGTCATAGGTGACTCCTCACAGGGATGCAAAATAGTGGGGGGCACCTGCAGAATGTGATGAAGGGCCTCCTAGTCTCCCATATTTCACAGATATTCATTGGCCTTTGGCTGAATGGCGGCCTCCCTTTTTTTCTTTTTCTTTGCAGATTTATATAGCCCCGACTCAACCCAGGGTATTGGAACGCTTTACATAAACAACAGTTACGTTACACAAGGACACATTCATTTTTTGGTAGGCACTGTGAGATTAAGTGATTTGCCCAGAATCACAGGAAGCTGAGCCAACGCCAAGGCTCGAGCATGGTTCCCCAGCTCCAAAGTCAGCAGCTCTGGCCGTAAGGCCACAACCTCTTCTTGAAGGGTTTGGGGTTCCCTTGAGGGTTGGGGGGCCCTCTGTGTTGCAGGGACTGCAGAGACCTGCTTTACACCCCTGACTCCAGTGTTTTCCCAAAATGGCCGACAAGCCCACGTGATTTCCTTTTGACTCCTGAGTTTTTTTCAGTTTTTTCTTTGTATAATACTCATGTTTTCAATGTCTCTGGGTTACCCATTCACTCTTTTGGGGGTGCACAGCTCTAAGGGTGACTTCCCCATAGCTGTGCAAACAAACTTCAGAGTTTTACATGGACTGTAAAATAAATTAAATCCCTTCCCCAGCCAATCACATTTGTCAAAAAATTCAAAATGTGTTTGACAAGAGTTACTTGCTGTTACTCACAAGTTAAAATGGTAGAGGGCCACAAAGATGTTGCCCTTTTAAAGTCCACTATGCTACTGTTTAAATGCGTAGAACTCAAAAACTACTGAAAAGGTTTACGCAAAACCATCAAAAGAAGGAAGTTCAAATTTGAGGCAAGGTTTGATGTAAATCCATTCAGTGGTTCCAGCTATAGGGACTAGCAACATTTCCTAGGGGAGATAAAATGGGAAAACACATTTTATTTCAGCCACCTCTTTAATATTTCCCCTTCTATGGATCTTTGTGACACTTGGCATGCCAACCTTTAGTTGACTGAGCTAGTGGATTGGCAAATATCGTGCAAATCTGTCTATGGGACCAAAGGTTATGGGCAAACCAAAAAAGCCCTCACACTACTTCACACCATAGGTATTAAAAGAAGAAAAGCATTTCATGCAACAACCACATGCGAGTGCTGTTCTAGAGTTTCATTATACAAAAGTCCTGATGATAAGTGGCCTGCACTGGTTGAGGAATTTACAGCACTACATAAATGTTGAAATCCTGGTTTGGGGTTTATACTGTGTGTGGTAAATACCTCTGAGTTATCCTCATAAAAATGAAAAATAACATGCCAAATTGGTGCATGTCTCTGACTTTACCCCACATTTTACCATTGTATATTTTGACAAGTCTGGCCTGCTGAAAGTTAGCAGGGTGAAACTGTAGTGGTTGTGCTATTACTGCACATCTTCTGTGTGCACCAGAATCAAAATTTATTTCTCAACTTGTAATCATGATCAAAGATTGTAAAATATTCATCTGGTCAGCAGTGCTCATTTTGAGCCAGTGGTTTCTGGTGCTCAGAACCGGCACTTACTTGTCAACACCGGTGCTTGTGACAGTCTGCCACAAGGTAGCGCTGTCTGGCTAATTTAGAGATGACCACAACAACAGTTTCTTATTAATTCAATATACATTAAAATGACTATTACCTGCCGCCCAAGCCATTCTTGTAGCTTTGGGGGCCTGAAATAGTCTGAATTGTCACACTTGTAGTGTGTGATGGTTAGTAACTGTGTTGTTACTATCATGGGCAGAGCTGGCAGGGGCAATGGGTGGTACAAGCAGCAGCGGCATCCTGACGTGAGCCCTGGCACTTATTTTGTTACAAATTAAGCACTGCTGGTCAGACAGATCTAGCGGTCTGTTGCTTCTAGAGGCTGTGGCCATTGCTTGCAGCCATTTTGAAACTACTCTTGGGTTGAGGCATGTTTGATCTTTTTGAACCTCAACTCTTTCGAAGAAATAAAACTGTGAATTTGACTGACTGCGCTTTGAGAAGAGTAAAGCCAGTGTCATAGCACGAATGAGCAGGCACGTCAGTAAATGGGCAAATGTTGGTTACTAAGGGTTGACTGGACCAAAATTTCAAGTAAGTGCTTCGAATATATTTTCACACGAGGAGTTGATTTCTTAAACCAACACATTTAATAGCAGCTTCATAGTAATTTGTAGGTTGGGCACTTTTCAATTTTCTATATGGCTTCTTGTGATATATATATATACACACACACACATATATATATATACAATCAACCCCTCCAAATTAGGCTCCAAATTTGGGTGTGTTGTTTCCCCCTTCCCATACTGGTAAGTAAATTATGCTTGCCCTTCTCAAGAGTAAATGTGCAAACTTTTCCAGGATGGGAAGGGATTGGACAGTTACTTGTAAATACCCACAACCACCCACAGAGCGTTCTAGCCATGCAGTGCCCACTCCCAGCCCCTGGAAGTAGTACATTATTTTAGGAACACAGAACCAACGCTTGAACTTTGCATGTAAAACTGTTTTGTTTTACACGTAAAAGCCAAATTTACAAACAGAATCGCTTTCGGAAATGGACCCACTCACCCCCATTTCCCACCGCCTGCATACTTTTCCCCTGGTGATTAGCTTGTACAAGATCCGCGCTGCTGACCAATAAAACTAAATACTCCCACTCATTGCGCATGAGCGGAACCATTCTGGGAATCTTCAAAGGCGCGGGAAGGGTTTCTAGCACTAGTCACGCGGAAAGGGACTTGCTGCCCCCCCGCCCCCACACTCTCTCCCCACTAGAACTCTGCATCACTTTTACGATGTAATGGGGGTGTAAAACATAATTACATAAGGCAAAGCGGAAGAAATATGGGAATTCAATAACATTTGAGAGCATACTAATCTGCGCGTGTGAGCGTGCGTGTGAAGTACGCCTAATGGACATTAGGCCTTTCGTATATCATATTGTATTCCTCAGAGAGACATCTTTCCCCTTCTTACATTACTGCTCCATTAAACCCTCCAAAGCCATCAAATGCGGATTCCACACTTTTATTTTCCTCACAGGCCACTCAACAATATCACTCTAGAGTGTTGCATGCTGCTATTTTGAGGTGTCTTTTTAGGTGGACTGGGTGGTGTTCCTATTGCTGTGCATTACAGAAACCCTCCAACAGAGTACCAGAGACTTGGCCACAAAGCAAAGACGGGCAGTTCCGGCCCAGCTCAATTGTTGCTCACAGCACAGGGGACGGTGGCTGCAGGGACTCACTTTTAGGGAGCAGGAATTACTTTTTGTCGTCAGGCTTTGACCCAGTGTGAGAGAGCGAAAGGCAGAAATAACAGAAAGTGGAGGAACAGAAAGACAGGAAAACTGTGGCAGAACGAGAAAACAGGGATGGAAACCTGCAAGAGTGGTATAGAGACAGGAAGTGTGGGTGCAGGAAGAAAGAGGTGGAATCAAAACTAGACATTGGTATTCAGCAACCCCTGCATTGTGTGTGTGTGTGTGTGTGTGTGTGTGTGCACGTGCGAGCGTGCGCGCGCGTGTGTGTGTATAAATATATATATAGTAGAAAGCATGAATAGACTAAAGGCCCGAGGCTATTGCAAAGATATATTGGAGGAAGCAAAATCCAAAGCAGACAAGAAATCTAGAAAAGATCTTATAGTGAGTGGGGATCGCAATGTACCTAAGGCTGCTGCAACTAACAATCTTAGGATGATCACCAACTACTCAGAAGATGCCTCTGCTATAAGAAAAATCTTTGCAACAAATTGGCACATCTTGAGGTCAGATCCCACAATAGGGAAGGATCTTTCAAGAGTACCCTTAATGACATTCAGGAGAGCAAGATCCCTAAGAAACACCTTAGTCCAGAGTCACTGTGGGAATGAGAGTAGAATTCCACCTTTTGGGGGTGTGGTGGGTTTCTTTCCATGCCTGAAATGTAGGGCATGCAAAAACAGCAAAAAGATACTAGAATACTCAATACCAGGAGTTAAAGAACCCATAAGAATTAAGAGCCTGATGAATTGTAACACCAGCCACACGGTGTACTGTTTGGTATGTCCGTGTGGCCTACGTTACATCGGCAGTACGATCCATCCCACTAAGATAAGAATTCTGGAACACCTTAGGGCAATACAGAACAGGGATCCCACTTATCCTGTGGCCAGACATTTCGAAGAGTGCCACAATAGTAACAGGGATCAGTTAAGTTTCTTCTGTATTGATCAAGTACCTTTGAATGTTAGAGGGGGAAACAGGAAGCTATCATTACGCAGGTTAGAGTCAAGACACATTATTGACAATCAGACTAAGAAACCGGGGGGTCTCAACAGTGGTGAGGAAATGGCAGTGCATCTGTAAGACAAATAGGCTTATACTTACTTATGCTGCATGTTCTTTATGTAAATATGTCTTCATTGTATCAATAGCACCAGTATCATATTAAGGTTAGAATCAATCTTTCAATAGAGATACATGTGACTATTGACTTTCACTGTTAATCAATATACTGACAAGCATAATGAATTCAAGCCCATCCAGGGCGGAAATTAAGGTTGTTATGCATGTAGAAACTTGTGCTCATTTAAACAAATAGCAGTATGCACAATTAAGCCCATCCAGGGCTAAATGTTTGTAGAAACAAATTTACGTGATTGATTTATCTATTCTGCTTTGTTGTAACAAACAACATGTTCAGTAATGGCCGACACCAATGACCAAAGCATGGTTGGTGTCCTTTGTTTATGTTTAACAGTGGTTATTGATTTAAGTGTGTCTCACACCGGCGCCGGCTACCATTGACAAAGGCGATAGCTGAAACGCGTCTGGTCGTGTGAAGAACCCATTAAAAATTTGGGTAATCCGTTCCTGTGAGTGCTTGGTCCATTTATTTGTGCCGTGAGCTGTGGATTGTTGATCCGTGCGGTTTCCGTCACCGCACTATCGAGCACCCGATCGAGAGTGTAAGGGAGTAAAGGCGGGGATTGAGCATGATATATATATATATATATATATTATCTACTGGCGGTCGCCAGTAGATAGTTATAGTTAGGACCGTGTTTCCATAGGAAATCCGCAACATTCTATTTGGAATAACTTTGGTGCCGAACGACGAATCCTCGCGAAATTTTCAAAATAGGTGGGGCGCTCCGCTCCGCTCCTTCCCTGAAAGTCTCGGGGGGATTCGTCAAGCAGGGGCTGAGAAAAAGGGGGGTCCCAAAACACGTTTTCCCCATGCATTTTTCCATAGGACCTTTAGTCCAAGCTACAGCCCGAACGGCTGAACAGAATTACTTGAAATTTGGCAGAGAGGTAGTCCTCAGGTCAGGGATGTGCCTTTTGCAGGTCTGGTGTAAATCTGTTCAGTATTTCCTGAGAAAATAGCATTTAAATCAATATATATATCTATAAGCGCGCTCCGAGCGCGTACGGTAAGCTTACCGTACGCGCACGCTGAGGTGCGCGAGCGCGATTCTGATTGGTTGTTAGATCTTAGTAAACATTCGAATCGGTCGAAACCAGGAAGTGTCGGCCGCCAATTTGTCTCTCGCAGTCTGAGGGGGTGAAAAACAAAGGTGGAGAACGTTAAAAGGGGGCATGGTGGACAGTTCCTGACCCCCTAGCCTTTGTCAGGGGGTCCCAGAAGGACCCCCAAGGGCCAAAATTTCCTTAATTTTTTTGCGAAAAATCGCGGAGTAAGCGTAGCGTGCGCGTATGGTCGAAACTGAAAAATTCCGTGAACCGCGTAACGTAGGCGCACGGTGCGCTAAGCGCACCGTGCGCCCACAGCGCACGCACGGTACGCGCACGGTGAAAAACCTTAAAAAAAAATAATAAAATACATAACTTAGCATTTAAAAAAACGTACAAATTCACTTACAAAACCATAGGTTTCACACACGTTATAGTTAGGAATTAGCATTTAAAAAACCTTGCAAATTCACTTAAAAAACCATAGGTTTCACACATGTTATAGTTAGCTGGACATTTCACTCGTGAAAAACCATTGAAATTCCCCCGTTATAGTTAGTGCAGGCAACTATAACTCACGCGACCGCAATCCTCTGCTGATGACATCAGATATTACATCACTGATGACATATGTGTCTTTCTGAAAAAAAAATATTTGTAATATATGTATAGCTAAAAATTAATGGAAGAAGACATGGGTAAATAAGTGTCTAAATACAGTGATGTAATTTCTGACGTCATCAGCAGAGGATTGCGGTCGCGTGAGTTATAGTTGCCTGCACTTACTATAACGGGGGAATTTCAATGGTTTTTCACGAGTGAAATGTCCAGCTAACTATAACATGTGTGAAACCTATAGTTTTTTAAGTGAATTTGCAAGGTTTTTTAAATGCTAATTCCTAACTATAACGTGTGTGAAACCTATGGTAGTGAATATATAAATATGTATATATATATATATATATATATATATATATATATATATATATATATATATATATATATATATATATATATATATGTGTGTATATATATATATATATCAGGGATCCTCGCCTGCTTGCTTCCCTGCTTGCGTCTCCTTTCGTGGAGAGAAAACTAGAGTGGACCCAAATTCGGTGCATAAAGTGTGTATTCGGCACTCACACCAATTCCACTATATGTATATATATGTGTATGCATATATAAATGTATATAGATATATATGTGTGTGTGTTCTTTTAACAAACATTCACTTCTATAATATGCTATCAGCTCGCATTCTCCTCATTTTGATAGGATGAAATGTCAGTTGTAACTAGAGCAGCAGAAAAGTAGTTTTGTCAGAATACAAGTGCGAAGTATCAGAGATGCTTTAAGTTTAAGGCATGGGTGAAGAGGGCAATTGTCCTGGACCACAACCTTCGAGAGCGCCTACTGGGAAAGAGAATTTTCTCTCTATCTGATTTGAGTCTAGTCTTTTTCTCTATCTAACCCTTTCTCCCTCTCTGCCTAATGCTACCTTTGACTTTGTCTCTCTACACTGTGTAATTTTACTGATTTTTGCGGTCCAGATCAAGACATATTTCAAATGCTATTTTTTTGATCCTATTAAAGTTTAACACATTTAGGGACCGATTCTGATGCGGTTTGGAAAGCTTCTCGACCTACTGGGTTTGGGAATGGTTTCCAACCAAATCAGATCGGGAGAGTCCAACCGACCGAGTACGATGCATCAGGATGCTTCCAGATACGATATGGTTGGACTCCCATTGTCTTCAATAGGAGCCTATGTTCCTACCCGCATCGTAATCGGGCCCTAGGTGGGAATGCTTTCCTAACCGCATTGTATTCAGGTCCTCGGTTGGAAAGACATGTTCCTGATCCGATTTTAATGGAGCAAATGCCATTAGGAGGCCTTCCTAACCACATCAGAATCAGTATTGTTTGGCATCATGTGGGCTTGAATTAGCTGGCAATGATAAGGAATTCCACATTTGTTTCAGACAGGGGCCCCCAAATATGTCTTGGCTGTGGCCCCAAAAATCCTTAAGATGACACTGCGTAATCCTGTACACTGTAGGCAGTAGACATTTGCTTTCATGCTTCAGATCTGTGGCCAGTTGTATCATTCGTAATTCTGCCTTGCAAAACCTGCACTTCGCACAATGCCCAATTTTGCAAGGGAGGCAAACCAAAGCGCAATATGTTGAAATGGACAATAGGAGTTGCAAATGTCTTTGTGACTCATAATGGCAACACTGCATTTACTTGCAAATTGCATGGAGTGATTCACATTTAAAGGTTACAGACTGTCTTTGTCAGTAGATAACCATTTGACAGTAAAATTATCCTTTCAAGACATCATCTCCTGTGTGATGCCCCCAGGGACCTCTGCATTCTCCCGTGATGTCCATTCATTTCAGTTTCAAGCCATGGGTCTTTTAAAGATGGCGGGGAGGGGCTCAATTACTATATTTTGACGCGCAGCAGCACAGTAAGACTTCATGCAATACGTCAAAATAAAAGGGCAGGAATGCACAGTATCTACAAGATACGGCGCATTCCTGTCCTTCTCCCCTGTGTCAGTGCACAAACAGCAGCCGTGCGCCAAGCAGACACCCTTGCACCATGGTGCAAGGGTGTCTGCTGTGCAGGGATGATTGTTGCTGTGCAGTAAGGGACACTTTCATGCACAAATGTATGGTGTTGTGTTCCTTCTATGTGTGCTGCATTCCAGAACACATAGAAAGATAAAAAAACAAGGAGAAATAAAAAAATATATTTCCTCATTATGCTTCTCCTACACCTCCCCTGATACCCACTAATCAGTACCAAAGCAAATTTTTCACTGAGTGGCAAATGCCAACCTAATTTCATGCAATGAGGAAATTATAGGACATAATTGCACAAGCAGTAACGCAATCCATACACTTATGGCTGTGAAAAAAGATCTTTATGAACTGAGTTATGCAATTGACTACAAAAGGTTGCTCCAGGCTGCTTAATTCTTACATGCTAATTCTGGAATATGTCATGGCACCCCTCTGAGTTTTATTTCCACATATGTTTTGGCAAGATTAAAAAACACTAAATGCATGGGAACTATTAGATTTGGCTCGCCTGTTTTTAGCGGTATTTCAGGGTGAGTCTCTGTTTGCAGTTGGTGCCTATAAATTGCGGGGTCCACTCTAACCAGAGTATTTTGGTGCTGAAAGCCCCAAACTAGACAAACGACACGGACAGACACAATACAGCTCTGAATCAGCGGGTGAGCTTCATTTGATGACGTCAGCGTTTTTAAAACGTGTGGAAAATGTATTAGCATGGGTTCTCACTCCACTCGTTGCGTCATATTTCAAAAGTCAATAAAAAAGCTACTTATTTAGGATAGGATGATGGTAATATCAGTTCTTGATTTGTAAACAAATAAATGACAGGGCCCTCGCCAAGAGGCCACCTCAGCTCGCCTCACCCATTGCCCCAGCCAGCACTGCCAATGACATTACAGACACACCTTCTAACCATCACACTCCGACAAGACTATTCCAGGTCACCAATTAGAATGGATTGGGTGGGAAGTATGTCATTTTCAATAGATATTGAATTTATAAACAACTGTAGTTGTGCTCATCTCTAAAAAAGATAAATGGCGCCACAATGTGACAGACTATCATTGGTGCTGGTGCTGACAATTAAGTGCTGGTGCCGAGCACCAGAGACCACTGTCTCAAATTAACCCCTTCCATGCTCATGACGGAACGGTTCCGTCATGAGCCACGGTTGAGCTGTGCTCATGACGGAACCGTTCCGTCATGGTCCCGCCCGCGCTCGAACCCTTCAGCACCGCGGCGGAATTCGCCCAGCGCTGAAGGGGTTAAGCACTTTGGAATACTCTTAAGAAACATGGGGGCTGAGTTGGTGTAACGCTGAATTCCACGAGTTCGAAGTCTAAAGTACTTCCACAAGGCCATACACACATCCATACAGTACACCAAATATGATATTACATCAGGTTCTGAAGTACAAAATATCATGGGGACAAAATATTGAGGCCTAAATATTGTGAAGGCCAGCATATGTACGTATGGATAGGTTTATTTTACTTAACTTCATATATGTACATTGACAATATATATTTTGTTAAGCTACATGTATGTGGACTTAAGAATTGTAAGTTAATGCGTACTTATATGCACTTTTCTTCACAATGTTATCGCCCTCGATATTTAGGTCTCAATATTTTAGCCTCACAATATTTTTGTCCTCAATATTCTGACATACAACCTGAACCATCTGCCTCTTCTATCAGTTGTTGATTTTAGGCTTGTTTTTGACCCTGTACACCACTCCTCTGCCCTTTGGATAGGTTTGCACTGGTACATGTACCACATCCAGACATGCAAGGGCATTTGCCACTTTCTTCAGTGTATATGGCGAAGTTCACTCACAAGATGTGATTATGTGGATGCAACGTGTTGCAGATAATTATGGATTTACCACATTTTCCATATAATCCAACATCTGCTGAGAAATGTGCAGATTTCAGTACAAACATTCTATTTCATGCAGATCAAATGTTACTAAAAAGAAAAGCTGTGTCAGGTCCTTTGTAAAGATTAATTGGTCACCTTCCAATTGCTGATTGCTGTGTTCAGGTGTTAAACTCATATTAATGATGGTAAAGTGTTGCAAGTACAGATTTAATAAAAGCTAAAAAGAAAACAGCTAGATCATACTGCCCCAGAATGTGCCACACTAAGGTGTATAATTTGCTTTCATCGCAACTTATTTAGTCCACCCTGCTACTTCACTGAGTTCTCCATTGCCACATAGTTCCATTGACGCTTGAAGCAGCCTATTAAATGTGTGCCCTTAAGACAAACATTGCTACACTCTAATGAGAGTGCAGCCTAAAAAGAGCAAGGATGGATGCCAGAACATTAAGCACCCGTCATTGGACAGCAAACACAAGATGATGAACGGAGTGCTGAAACATTTCAACCACTCAACCCAGTCAAGAGATCTGGGTTTAATCCATCGTTCTTTTGCTTGATAAGGACCCAGCCATATGCAAATCAGCCTTGACCCTGCTCCTCCTGGTATCAGTCCAGCCCGAATTACCAGGACACATCCTCCTGGACCGGAAACAGGGATCCTGGGCAGGTTTTGGGGTACCAACCCTCATCAGCCAGGCTAGCTTGAATCCAGTGGCACAGCGAGCAAGTATACATGCACAATAAACGGGGAGAGGGAAGGAAAGATTGACTACAATGCACCAAGGTACACCATCTCAGTTATACCTAACACCATCCGCTCAGATGAGCGCGCCAATAAGATTGAATCACAATATCACCAGTCTATGCCAGGTGGCCTGACATTAGGCTCACATCGGTCAAAAGCCACATTACAGGCTGCATCAACCAGGCACAGAATAGTTTTTACCCATTTCACTGCTGACGTACTTGACCATACCTGGTTAGTGTTACAGATTTAGGGTACCACTCCATCCTGATGAATACCGCGGAGCAGTTAGGGACAATAGCATTGGGCACAAACCTGTTGATGCAAATTGGGGTCTTGCATTACACAGCTCCCATTGAACACAGTTTTCAATCATTTGATAAGGAGGGATCAAAAGGTTCTTCTTGAATCAACTCCCCTGAACATCTTTGCTTCACATCGCCTGGTGCCCAGGAAGCTTGGTGGTGGGAAGGCGCACATCTTCACTCCTATATAGAGCTCCAGGGGAGCCCACAATGTCTAGCTTGATGTCACCATGGTGAGGAGGGGCCCGATGATGAAGCATGCCAACTCAGTGAGTGAGGGCCTTTGTCCTTTTTAGGGAAGAAACCCAGTGTTGTGTCTCTTCCTAAGTGGATATCAATCCTCATGGAGGGGCTCAGTACCTATTCCCCTGATTTGTGCCAGGTATTGTGGTGTTCCACCCGTTATTCTGTCCCATGCTCTTGAACAAAGAACATGTTATACAACATTAAAATGGGCATCCATGCACTGGAGAGGGTCAGAGGGTTCTGGTCATTCAAGTGATTCATAGTATTCTCAGACCATAGACCTGATTCTGATGCCCCTGCAATGGGAAAGCAGTCTGAAGTTGATAACTACCCCTTTTAAATACATTTTCACCTGGTCTGGTCACCACAATCAGTAACTGGTTTGAAACTTTGCAAGAAAAACAGCTATTTATAAAAATCATTGCAAATGCTTACCAAGGTGGCCACACACCAACTCTCTGAATATTAACAAAGTACTTCAGTAAGGTGGGCATGCGCCTAAGCTTCGTTTGAAATAGTAAATGCCAATCTTGATCACACAACAGCGAATCAGCGCTGTCCTTATTCGAGCAGTAAAATTCAGATATTAGTCTGAGTAGAAGGCTGCTCAGACCCTTGGTCCCTGGTGCCACCATCCGTGCAGCGCTAATGATCACAACACCCCTTTTGCTCACTGTGAACCCTGACAGTCAAACCAGTGCTTCACAGGTTGGGCCACATGCAGGAAAAGAGTGGTCACAAAAAGTGGTCGCAATCATGGCTTTAGTACTGCAACCCATGCACTAGTAGGGTCTGTCTTAAAGTCTCCAGTTGTGGTGGGGTTGGTTGCAGAATGATCTGCCTAATGAATATTCATTTGAGAGGTTGTTCTATGTTACCCCTTATGCCTGGCTACAAACATAGGGAGGGTGACCTGCATAGAGCAGAAGACCACCAACCCTTTATTTGCATTCTCAAACTGGAAACTTTTTTCAAACAAGTCTGTGTACCTTAAAGGAACCAGGGCTGCCTTACAACAAATAAACTCAAATAAGATATCGGGTGAAAATCTGCAACACAGGTTGTCCCCCCCTCCCCGATGTCGACCAACATGATTCCCACACGGAAAGTTGTTACCAGCTCCAATTGCTGTAACAACACCTAGTCGGTGGTAGTAAATGCTATATAAATGCAATTACAGTACAATACAAACCATGAATACATCTCACTGCCCATCACAAATAGCAAGCAACTTTCAAAACGCAGCCTATTTGCGATTTTAAATGAGTCATTAACCCATTTAGCGATTTGAAGATTCTGCTAAATAGCAGATCAGGTTTAGTAAATGGCAGAATACAATTTTGTGGTCACCGACCCTGTGAGTTTGCAAATAGCAGAGTTTTCAACTGCAAAATGGTTTCCCGCATCTGATCATTGTACCTCCACCTACCGCCAGCCTTCGAATTGTTTACAGTTCATCAGCTCCTTTTTCTATTCATATGTTTAACATACAGTGAAGTCAATTAATTGTCTCTGTGTATTGTATTTGTTTATGTATATGTTTTTCATGGAGATGTGACTATGTTATAGTATGTTTTATATTCAAAAACAATATTTATCAGAACATCTCTCCCAAATAAATTACAAAAAAATGTATTTTTTAAT
This sequence comes from Triturus cristatus, assembly GCF_964204655.1. Classification (NCBI taxonomy): domain Eukaryota; kingdom Metazoa; phylum Chordata; class Amphibia; order Caudata; family Salamandridae; genus Triturus; species Triturus cristatus. The sequence goes on from NC_140590.1 coordinate 1,585,241,504, forward strand.
ATTGATTAATAAGTATCTCCAATACCTTGAATAAAGAATTTTTGATAAATTTGAATAATCAAACAACATGGTTATGTGTGTATATTTATCATAGTGCACTTAGTTATAATGTGATAATACACATTTGTAAAGCGTGAACAATCACCCGTAAGGGTCTCTAGGCGCTGGGGGCCGTCAGGAAGATTAAGCAAGCTATTGCCCAGAGTCACATGGTGCTGGGCTAATCTGCCGCTGGGATCGAACCGTGATCCTCAGATTCCGGAGTCAGTCACCCTGGCCGCGGCGCCACACCTCTTCCATGTGTTATATGTATTACTATAGATCTGTAGCCTGAAATGTATGACCTATAATTACTGAATAACTTGCATTTAGCATTTGTCTCCCCCCTCATTGTACCTCCCAACTCAGTGCCACAACAAGGACTAGGAGCAGGATCATGTCGACCTATATCCCAGGTGCCCTACAATGAAGCAATAGGCAGAGGAGGTCAGTTCGGTAGAGTGATTAGGGGGTTTTGCTCTATAAGCAGCCCTCTGGTCTCTGCACTAGAAAGAGAGGACTTGTGTAATGCTGGAGGAAACCACATTGACTACAGGATCGATGAGCGTGGCTTTGATAAGTGTGCTGCCGCAGGCTGCACGAGAAACTGAAGAATAACTTTCAACACTACTGCATCTTTTATAGGTTCGATGCTCTCAAATTAAATAACAAGGCAACGCAATCAAACCAGAACAAAAGGTTTTGAGGGCTAGGCGAGCACATCCCATAATTCTGGGGAGAGCGATTCAGGCCATTTGGTAGTTGAAGTGGTTCGATCCCTCGCTGAACTCATTGGACAGTGTGCAGTGCGTTTGGATTAATAAATGTGTTATTGTTTTGAGTTTTAATCAGCAAATGCCTGAACTTATTCTTTTGCAGGCACGTTGTGCATACAAATGGGGACTAATGCACAGGATAGGATTTTGTGCCTGCACTATTAACTCTTTTTTTTACATTTTGTGCCAACTTTTACCACCTGCTGAAGGCTGACAATAAAGAAAAAGTGCAAAACGTCAGTGAGAACTGTTTGTGCTCAGCTGTAAATTGACTCTAATGCAAAACATGTTGAAAAAAGTTTGCACCCATCGTTGCCATTTGGCAAGGGTCTAGGGTCTAAAGAATAAGAAGTAAATATAACTTTCTTGGTGCATTGAGCTCTGATGAAAGGTGCTGGACTACAGGACTAGAATGAATGCATTACTGAAGTTTTCTACTCATGTCCCTGAACTTTCCCCTGGAGTTCCACCACTTCGAAGTAATTTAGGTTCCACGCCCATTCTGAGCTTGCCACGTCTGCTGGGACTGAATATGAGTGAGCAGCTAATTAAATTAAGATCATTAGGTCACTGGTATAAGCCTTTAAACAAGTAGTGGCTGGGGAATGACAGCCTCTACCGAGCTGAACCAGAGTCTATCCTGACAAGAACTATGGTTTCCCTCCTGACCATTCACTCACATCCTGGCACCTCCCAGTACTGCACAGAAGCCATGCCTCCCTGCTACTGCACTGCAGATGCTGAAACAGTGACATGAAACCAGCAGAAACAGAGACAGGAGCTAAGATGGGACGAAGACAGTGAGAAGCAAAAGGCAGTGTTGACATCCCTGCTTCCATCTTAGGCCTGAGCGGAGTTCGCAGAGTTCTGCATGCGGAGTTATGCAAGCAGCGGAGAGCTTAGGTCTCACCATTTGCGCTGATTTTTAGTACTCGGTGTTTGTCACGCGCTGGAAAATCAGTACGACTGGCACCATGCGCAGTGCAATAGGGCGCTGCCTTTTCTGCTGCTCCAGTAGAAGTTCTACTTGGGCGGCAGCTTCCTCAAAGCAAACTGAATGTTTCTCAAAGAGAGCGTCAGCGACCATCCACGACCGCCCGTGTTGATAAATCTCGCTGGGTGGTGGTCTAGCGTTGGATTTTCCTCACTCGTGCTTGCCAACTTAACATTGATGAGCGCGAGCAAGGAAAAAAGCTCTGCTGTGCACCACTGAGCGCGGAGTGCGGAAAACTCTGCAAACTCCGCGAACGTAGCAGAGTTCACCGCCCAGGCCTTCTCTCCATGACACTGCTGTGGAGGATGGGTGAGCGGGGAATCATGCAGTGCTGCTTAAGTGATATGTGTGTTGGGACGGCCGCTGTAACTGTTGTGTATCTGTGGTTTGTATTGGGGAAGCTTGCGCTGATGATGCTGTTTTGTGAAGGAAGAATGCTCACACTTCTGATGCTCTGCTGGGCCTAATCTCTGAAAGGTGGCCAACACCACTGCTGATGTCTCTGCTTTGTCTGGTTTTCAATAAGTGTAGGTTGCATTGTAGAGCTCCATGCTGTACCTGATGGCATGTGGTGCTTGTTCTGGAGTTACTGCCCGGCCACCAACTGGCAATGTGGGCCTAGAAGGCACTGCACTGGTCCTGAGCAAGTTTGTAAAAACGTGTACCCACCTATCAGTCCAAAAACGAACTGTTCACTGAGGCGCTGGTGCTATGCAGAATTGAACCCGCGCCAACCCAATTTCGAGCAATCTGGAAACTATAGGACACAACTGCACACACACTATCATGTGATCCAGTTATGCTTGCATGATGATTTCTATGCTGCACCTGATGGCATGTGGCACATGTGCGGGGAGTCAGGACACTTACATTGCCGATCTCCATGCTGCACCTGATTGCACGCAGCACACGTGCTGGAAGGCAGGAGACTTGCATTGTTGATGTCTATGCTGCACCTGATGGCATGTGGAACACGTGCTGGAAGGCAGGACACTTGCATTGTTGATGTCTATGCTGCACCTGATGGCATGTGGAACACGTGCTGGAAGGCAGGACACTTGCATTGTTGATGTCTATGCTGCACCTGATGGCATGTGGAACACGTGCTGGAAGGCAGGACACTTGCATTGTTGATGTCTATGCTGCACCTGATGGCATGTGGAACACGTGCTGGAAGGCAGGACACTTGCATTGTTGATGTCTATGCTGCACCTGATGGCATGTGGAACACGTGCTGGAAGGCAGGACACTTGCATTGTTGATGTCCAGGCCGTACCTGATGGCACGTGGCACACGTGCTGGAAGGCAGGACACTTGCATTGTTGATGTCCAGGCCATACCTGATGGCATGTGGCACACGTGCTGGAAGGCAGGACATTTGCATTGTTGATGTCCAGGCCGTACCTGATGGCACGTGGCACACGTGCTGGAAGGCAGGACACTTGCATTGTTGATGTCCAGGCCATACCTGATGGCATGTGGCACACATGCTGGAAGGCAGGACATTTGCATTGTTGATGTCCAGGCCGTACCTGATGGCACGTGGCACACGTGCTGGAAGGCAGGACACTTGCATTGTTGATGTCCAGGCCGTACCTGATGGCACGTGGCACACGTGCTGGAAGGCAGGACACTTGCATTGTTGATGCCTATGCTGCAACTGATGGCATGTGGCACACGTGCTGGAAGGCAGGACACTTGCATTGTTGATGTCCACGCCGTACCTGATGGCACGTGGCACACGTGCTGGAAGGCAGGACACTTGCATTGTTGATGTCCAGGCCGTACCTGATGGCACGTGGCACACGTGCTGGAAGGCAGGACACTTGCATTGTTGATGCCTATGCTGCAACTGATGGCATGTGACACACGTGCTGGAAGGCAGGACACTTGCATTGTTGATGTCTATGCTGCACCTGATGGCATGTGGCACACGTGCTGGAAGGCAGGACACTTGCATTGTTGATGTCCACGCCGTACCTGATGGCACGTGGCACACGTGCTGGAAGGCAGGACACTTGCATTGTTGATGTCCAGGCCATACCTGATGGCATGTTTCACAAGTGCTGGAAGGCAGGACATTTGCATTGTTGATGTCCAGGCCGTACCTGATGGCACGTGGCACACGTGCTGGAAGGCAGGACACTTGCATTGTTGATGTCCAGGCCATACCTGATGGCATGTGGCACACATGCTGGAAGGCAGGACATTTGCATTGTTGATGTCCAGGCCGTACCTGATGGCACGTGGCACACGTGCTGGAAGGCAGGACACTTGCATTGTTGATGTCCAGGCCGTACCTGATGGCACGTGGCACACGTGCTGGAAGGCAGGACACTTGCATTGTTGATGCCTATGCTGCAACTGATGGCATGTGGCACACGTGCTGGAAGGCAGGACACTTGCATTGTTGATGTCCACGCCGTACCTGATGGCACGTGGCACACGTGCTGGAAGGCAGGACACTTGCATTGTTGATGTCCAGGCCGTACCTGATGGCACGTGGCACACGTGCTGGAAGGCAGGACACTTGCATTGTTGATGCCTATGCTGCAACTGATGGCATGTGACACACGTGCTGGAAGGCAGGACACTTGCATTGTTGATGTCTATGCTGCACCTGATGGCATGTGGCACACGTGCTGGAAGGCAGGACACTTGCATTGTTGATGTCCACGCCGTACCTGATGGCACGTGGCACACGTGCTGGAAGGCAGGACACTTGCATTGTTGATGTCCAGGCCGTACCTGATGGCACGTGGCACACGTGCTGGAAGGCAGGACACTTGCATTGTTGATGTCCAGGCCGTACCTGATGGCACGTGGCACACGTGCTGGAAGGCAGGACACTTGCATTGTTGATGTCTATGCTGCACCTGATGGCATGTGGAACACGTGCTGGAAGGCAGGACACTTGCATTGTTGATGTCTATGCTGCACCTGATGTCATGTGGTACATGTGCAGGAAGCAGAACACTTGCATTGTTGATGTCCATGCCGTACCTGATGGCACGTGGTACATGTTCTGGGTGGTAGGAGACTTGCAGGGGTGATCTCCATGCTGCACCTGATGTCATGTGGTACATGTGCTGGGAGGCAGGACACTTGCATTGTTGATGTCCAGGTTTTAAAAGAGACAAGGGTACCCCAATATGTGAACCTGGGGTTTGTAAAAGTAGTAGGAAAACAATGGTTCTGGTGTGGCCAACAGGTCCAATTATAAAGTGCCCCTGGGGGGGGCACTATGTATTGAGAATAGGAAATGAATTGCTCTAGGGAGCGATAAGCAATGTACAAGGGAATGTAGGTCAGTTTATGTCAGAGATTTATTTCCAAAACTATAGTATTCAGGTTCTCAGACAATAAGTGAAAAAAGCGTGACGTGAAAAGTGATAGTTAAGTTAAAATTACGACATCGCATTGACAACAATAATAGAAGCTCCTTAAAAAACATTTTACACATTGGGAGGAGTTTATGTTGTAGGGGGTCAACGGCATTTCGATCTCAACTGTTCGAGATCATCATCAGAACATATAGCAGGTGAGCAAGCTGAATTGAGTCAGCAAAATTAAGTGGGGACAGCTGTGTGAGTTCGCGTTGAGACTCCGCGCCGGAATATTTTTAGTCGGTATCGAACCTGGGTCAATAAATGAAATTTCAGGAGCGTGTCTCGCTGCCGCGGCTGCCTGAGTGCGAGGATGGCATGTGGCACACGTGCTGGAAGGCAGGACACTTGCATTGCTGATGTCAATGCTGCACCTGATGGCATGTGGCACATGTGCTGGGAGGCAGGACACTTACATTGCCCATCTCCATGCTGTACCTGATGGCATGCAGTACATGTTCAGGGAGGCAAGACACTTGCACTGTTGATGTCTATGCTGCACCTGATGTCATGTCTGATGTCATGTGGAACATGTGCTGGGAGGCAGGACACTTGCATTGTTGATGTCCATGCCATACCTGATGGCACATGGTACATGTTGTGGGAGGTAGAACACTTGCATTGTTGATGGTACATGTGCTGGGAGGCAGGACACTTGCATTGTTGATGTCTATGGTGCACCTGATGGCATGTGGTACATGTGCTGGGAGGCAGGACACTTGCATTGTTGATGGTACATGTGCTGGGAGGCAGGACACTTGCATTGTTGAATTCCATGCTGTACCTGTTCTGTAAGAGAGAAGATCTTGTTCCTTAAGATGGGAAGATTGCTGACGGCCATGATGTGGTTGTAAAGAAGAGACACTTGCACTGCTGATTCCCATGTTACACCCAGGGCTGGACTGGGGAACAAAAACAGCTCAGGCATCCATCCATCCATCCATCCTTTCATCCAACCATATGATCCCTGTCTCCTCCCTCCCTCCCTTTCTTTCCTGACGCACCCCTGTGCCTGTTGCATTGAGCCTCTGGGAGCTGGGGAAAGTGATAGAGGCACCAGCAGTTGCACTGGGCTTTCAAAAGAAACCTCCACAGGCTCCAGCCCACCAGAAAATTTCCTGGTGGAATAAAAGGCCAGTCCAGCCCCTGTTATACCTGTACTAGGAGGGAGGCTAGAGGGCTTGCACTTCTAATGGTGTACTGTCTCCTTTTTGTGAAATGAGAACTCAATCAATCAATCGGGATTCTTATAAAACGTGACTACTCACCCGTGAAGGTGTCAAGGCGCTGAGTGGGGGAGGTTACCTGTCGTTCAGTTTAAGAGCCAGATCTTGAGGTCCTTCCTGAATTGCGACAGCGATGGTGATTGCCTGAGGTGCAGAGTAAGGGAGTTCCAGGACTTCACAGAGAGGTAGGAGAAGGATCTTCTTCCAGCCGTGGTCTAGCGGATCCATGGGATGGTGGCCAGGGCCAGTTGGGCGGGGGGTAGATGTCTGGTGGGAGTGTAGGAGAGGCGGTGGTTGAGGTATGCCGGTTCAGTGTTGTGGAGGACTTCGTAGGTGTGTGTGAGGAGCTTGAAGGTAATTCTTTTGTTGATAGGTAGCCAGTGAAGGTCTCTCAGGTGGCCGGTGATGTGGCTGCTGCATGGGATGTTCAGGATGAGTTTGGTGGAGGTGTTCTGGATGTTCTGCAGTTTCCTTTGGAGTTTATGGGTGGTGCTGGCGTAGAGTGCTTATGCTTATGATTATATGCCACCTGGAGTGTGTGAGTGAGTGAAGCTTGCCCTGCTGATCCCCATGCGTTCACTGTTCTATGAGGAAGGGAAGCTTGCACAACTTATGCCATGGTGTGTCTTTTATGCAAAAGAGGGATGCTTTTCCTGCCGCTATTCATGCTGGACTTTTTCTAGGGGTGGGGGTTGAGTAGGAGAGACGTCACTTGGTCTAGTTTTGCCCATGCAGTTCCTATTATGTGAATGAGGGAGGCTTAAAATGCTGATGCACCGGTTCTGTGAGGGTGGGAGCCGGCCTTGCTATTGACTGGCATGTTTTGTGAGGAAGAGAACTTGCACTGCTGATGCACATGATGGCCTGGTTCTGTGCTCAAAGGATCTTGCACTGCTTACGTCATGCCGCACCACTGCATTGGGAAAACTGTTCGACATGAGGAAAATTGTGCCGAAATGTGATAACAGCTATTATGCACTTTATCCCAGATTCTGAGCTGCTACAGATAGAATGAAGTGCTAAAATCTCCCTGGGGTAAAACTGCACAGAAGGTGCTGTAGAGTTTTTACCATGGAGACTGTTTACTACCTGGTGAATTGGTATCTTCTGGTGAGTTAATTGGATTATGTGTCACATTTCCCAGATTGGGGAGTAATGCGTCAGACCGGGAATAACCATTTCCTTTCGAGCAGGCTTTCACCTCTTCTGGGGAGATTAATGTTGATATTCACCACCTGCTCTGCACAGATGATATATATCTGTGGGGTATGGCCTGTGGATGCCAGGGGTGTTGGGAGGGTGTTGTGGAGGGCGTCTTGGGGTGTGGAGGCTCTGTCTTTTCTGGGGGATGCATTGTCCACTCGCTCTATAGTGTTGTAGGAGGTGAGCGGGGCTGGGCTCTGCCTCTGTGGGCAGTCCCCGCCTCACTATGGTTTTCCAGGTGTGGATCCACACCTAGTAAAACCGGATGTCGAGTTTACGAACCCAATGAGTTGGGGTCTGGCAAGTCCAGAGCCCTCAGAGATTTCTAAAGCATAATCACCCCAGGAGAAACTCCTCTGGGCAACTGGCGATGGAGACCTTGAAGGGATGTGCATCTCCACAGCGACAGCCGTCTACAGCCATGAAACTGGCGTGATCATTTCAAAATCAAAGCCATTACACTGGCACACCATGGCCTTGACATCTAAGCTTTACTGCTATAGCTCCAGTTATAGCCACGTCTAGATAACATTATGCTCTTTTCGCTTGCTCTTATACCGTGTGTATCTGGCATGGATAGGACGTTTAAGCCCTTTGGTTTTGTTCCAGTGTGTCCTCCCACGAAGACTGGGTTCACGATTGACTGGAGTTTGAGTAACATAGCGTTGTGGGAGAGGTGTGGCGCAGCGGCCAGAGCGGCTGACTCCGAAATGTGGAGCTTGCGGTTCGATCGCCGGCGGCAGCTCAGCTCAGCACAGCACAGCACCATGCGACTCTGGGCAATAGCCCACTTAATCTCCCTGGCAGTCCCCAGTGCCTGGATACCCTTAGGGGGGATATGTCGCGCTTTACAAATCTGGAATTAGTTTGTACATTAAGTGTATATTTTAGGGCATGTTTATTGGGGTCCATCATGGAGTGGATATGTTGGCCCCCTTCCCTGGTATGTCAACGGTGTGCAATTTGCATATTGGAATGCAGACTTTTTGCCATCTACTGGGCCAAGGTTGTGTTATGGATTTGGATATGGGATGGCTATTGATGCCAAGGGTTGTAAATGTAATGGGGTGTGGGGGAAAAAGTAAGTTGGCAACAATATCCCGAGGTGATCTTGTGTTGTGCGGAGAAGGTTGTGTCTACTGAGCTGTCAGATCAACCGGTTCAACCTTGTGAAATTGAACACTCCTAGGAGAGCGCTTGAACTCAATTAACTTTAAGGTTAAACCGCTTATCACCTGATGTTTGTCAGCTCTCACTGGCTGCCCACTGTTTGCAATGCAGAACCAACAGAGATTTATGATGTGATAGCAGACAGAGGAAGGTCGTGCTGAAGGCAGATGAGGCTGCAAGAGCACAGCAAGGAAAAGGAAATACACTTCCTTTTTCTGCCTTGCAGAAAATGTGTCGAAAAAAGAGAAATATGTATTTCAATTTCTCACTCACTGGAAGGCAGCAACGTGTCGACATTCTGGCGTTAGTGTGTTTCCGCCCTGGTCGAAGAGATAAACAAAAAATCAAAAAAGAAAAGATAAAAAGAAACAAAGCAAAACAAAAAACAAAGTAAAAAAGATTAAACAAAAAAAAGATAAAAAGTCTTGGCAACTTTGCTTCAGGAAGATAAACTAATAAATGAGATGGATTTCTAATTCTCACATCTGACACCTTTCAAGGAACGTTGTATAGGAGGCTATTAAAACAAGTTTAGAGATGTGTCTTGTGAGAGTGACAAGTGCTAATTTTTAGACCTGCGCATCCTCCTGCTCTGTCTGTCTAGGAGAGCAAGAATTAGATTTTTTAGCAGCTTGCATGGACTGTCATGATCTCCCACTCCATCCTGCCTCATCGTCCTCTTCCTTCCTCACCAGGCTCTGAACCCCCAACCCCAGATCTAGTTCAACTGACTTCCCAAGATTGAGTTCAAATGATTAGCTGGTCATTTCAGTTTGCATGGGAGGGATTCTGTCTTGAGTTGTTCCCCTCTTCCACCACTCGATTATTTCATTGGTGTAATATAAGTCGATTTTTACCTGGTAATGATCATTTTAAATATTCATGCTAGAAATATCAGCTTTAGCCTACTTTTTTACTCTCTATATCGACTCGCCTTCTCATTCGCTTTTCTTTTTTTTTCTTCTTTGTCGTTTATTTCTTTATTTACTTTACTGTGAATGTCTTGAAGTTTTAAACTAATATTTTCTGGTAGTTTTGCATCACTTGATTGCTTCTCAATGTAAGTATAAAGGTTGTTTCATTACAATCTCTACTTTCATCTATGTTATGTTATGGTACGGTACGTTATGTTATGCTAGGCTATATTATGTTATGTTATGTTGCGGTACATTACGTTATGCTATGCTACGTTATGACACTATCATTTGGACGGCTCATGACTGTCATTGCATTTGCTGTGCAGGCTTACAAAATGAGATAGAAAGGGTTAAGAAAAGGTGCAACACATAGGGCAATTCCTTAAGGCTGAGTCAGGTCTTCGGTGGATGTTGATTGGCTAGTCGCTTGAGATTCGGTTACTCACACCACAAGGCGGCCATTTTGTGATTTACAAAGGTGAGGCACCGGAAGTCAAAAAGCACCAGATAACAAGTGGCAACATTTTGGGCTGCAGTACTTGACTTTGGCAGCTAAAAATGTGCAGAACTAGTGATAATGAGCCTAGTTTATAATGCCTAACACTAGGAACTCAAGTCAGTTTGGTGCTGGAAACCAGAGCTCTGGGACTAAGAAACCTTAAGTCATCCATGTAGCTTTCGCAATAGGTTTATGGCTGAATTCTGCATCCACTTGAGAGCATTTAGTAATATATCTGGTAACCACAAAGCCATCATTTTCACTCCCTTCAGAGAAAGGAAGATCAGCACTTGACCTCAGGGAATTTAGGCAACAATCAAAATCTATGAAAAGAGAACCAGTCAAGAGTTTATGAGAAATCTAATATTTTTGAAAGTGGACACTAGAAGTCTGTGCGGACCATGATGAGTACCTGTTTCAACGTATAAAAATCCCAGGCACTCATGTCACATTCAGTGGCCAGGGCCTAAGGGTGAATTATTGATTGGATTGGTTGAGCACTTGAGCCAAAGTCTCCTTTAAGTAAAGCCTGTTTGTAGTCTGCATAATTGTAGCTCGTGGTCCCCATGGAGGGAGACTGTTGGCTACAGATATACAGTAAAAGCAAAAGAGGACCTACCAGAGTTCTAGGTACCTCCACAGACTAATTGCTGTGGCTGCGTCCAGAAGAGACGCACTGCAGTTCCCTGGTGGATAAAACGTAAGCATAGGGTGGAAAGCCACGACCAGAACCAAAACCTAGAAGAATCAAGCCAGAAGGTGGCAGACAGGACAAAATGAAGCAGCTCAAAGCCCTCTCAGCCTACACAATTAGACCATGTCTCCCTAGCCCTGACATTCCTACTTTGGCTACCAGTTGACACGCACATTCAGGTCAAATCCCTCTACCTGCCCAATTAAGCTGTCCATGCCTTACTCTTTCCTTTCCCGAGCATCAGATTTCATTCCATTACATAGTCCTCTCTTTACAGAATTTCAAAATACGAACTTCTCCTAAACCTGTGGTTGTTCGCCAAGTGCAGCACTACAATCACAGGCCTACATGTGCAGCTCTTCAAGTGAAGGTCTACAAGTGCAGCTCTACAAGTGCAGCTCTTCAAGTGCAGCTCTACAAGTGTAGCTCTACAAGTGCAGCTCTCCAAGTGCAGCTCTACAAGTGCAGGTCTACAAGTGCAGGTCTACAAGTGCAGCTCTACATGTGCAGCTTTATAAGTGCAGGTCTTCAAGTGCATCCCTTTAAGTGCAGCTCTACATGTGCAGGTCTACAAGTGCAGCTCTTCAAGGGCAGCTCTACAAGTGCAGGTCTACAAGTGCAGCTCTAAAAGTGCAGGTCTACAAGTGCAGGTCTACAACTGCATCTCTACAAGAGCAGCTCTTCAAGTGCAGCTCTACAATTGTAGCTCTACAAGTGCAGCTCTACAAGTACATGTCTAAAAGTGCAGCTCTACAAGTGCAGCTCTATAAGTGCAGGTCTTCAAGTGCAGATTTTCAAGTGCAGCTCAAGAAGACTATACATGGTTTCTGCTCCTTTACCACTCTTACCACCAGCCTTTTTCCCAACACCGCCCGTCCTCTCGCTGCAGAAAGACTATGAAGACCAAGAAGTCCAGGGAATAATTGCCCACTGTTCCCGTCGACCTGGAAGAGTACACCGTTCTGAACAATAAATAAATAACTGAATAAATAAGCTCATTAAAGCATAATCGCCGCAATTTGTCTCCATTCCCACATTGTCCAGGATGTTCACCAACACACAAGTGGCAGTAGACAAGCCAGATCAAACAGGAAGGTGCTTCTCTCACAAAAGTTGGAAACTGTTATTATTATATACATTTTGTACTGTTCCAGCGCCTCAATTAATGATGTCTTGAACAGGGTAGGACTGGCCTAATGCACCTTCAGGCAGTGCCCGATGGGCTGGTCTGACAGTTTGGTGTGTGGGTCTGTTTTTTGGCTGTTTGCGGACTTGTTTTACAATCCAGTGGGCTGATTCCTTCCTCTGGTATTACCACAAACATTGCCTGCAGCAAGCCCAAATGCATGCAGTCGCCCATATTTTGTAAAGCACATATACAGCTTGTCTTTACAAGTTCAAAACTCTTCAGATTTCTTACAAATGTGGACCTCTTTGCTAGCTATCTGATTCGCCAATGGGGGCCACTTATATTTGGGTGCCTGGACTTTAATCTAGTAACAAGATTTCCAAACCAATCATAAATATGATATTATTGCATCACAGCGTGCAAACTCATGAGTACTTTGATTCATCAGCAATTTCCCTCCTATGAATTATAGAGCACGACAAGCATTTTGTATATATTTAATATTCTATAAATAGTCAAAATGTGCCAATACTTTACCTCCAGAAAGAGTCAACAGGTTTCTCTGGAAGTCAAAAGCATGACTCACCTTGACCTGTCTAAAATGCTGCTCAATTAATCTTTCACTGTAACCGCAAACTAAATCTAATAATAGGATCGTGCCTAAACTCCGCGACCATATGATTGCAAGGAAAAATATAAATGTAAAAAATAAATTTTTTTGATTGATTTTAATAGAAGAGTTAAGGTGTTTCATAACAGGACTGCTATATCAATTTCTTTCAGGCATAATGCACAACACAGGAAAATATGATTCATATTCACTCAAAGAACCAGTCTTACTGATATTGTATTACTGTAACAAAAAAAAAATTAGAGCTGGATTGAGAAAAGCATTGGAAAAGTTCATTTCTTTGTTGGCGATTGTGCATATGCGATCAGAAAAAAACCCAGTCACTAACAGTGCTAGACAACCCATGGCAGAAGCGCCCTTAGGGGTGTGATGCGGCTGTCGGAAGCAAAAGCGAATGACAGTTGAAAGGTTAGTGGAGGTAGACATCTGACCCAAAGCTCCTCTATGCATGGATGAATTAATAAATGTTTTATCAATGAATTTCTTTGCTTACATTAATCAGGTGAAGAAAGATGCTAAAGCTGTCTGTAGGACAGACCTAAAAAAGTGTCCTGCAGGCTAGAGTAGATTCCTGGAAGTCTATGAGAAGCCAGCTCTACTTCCAACTTCCCCAACTAACAGGCTTCACAAAACAAAGCAAACACAAGGAGATGATGGACAGAGCGCTGAAACTTTTCCGACACTCACCCCCAGTCACAGATCTGGGTTGAATCCATCATCGTTCTAAAGCTCACTTTGCCACCTCAGTTCAGACCCAGGTATATGCAAATCCGTCTTGACCCTGTGCCTCATGGGAACAGTCCAGCCCGAACTGCCAAGCCAGGTCTTCCCTGAACCGGAAACAAGCATCCTAGGACCGGTTTCGGGGTAACACCCCTCATCAGCCAGGCTAGCTTGAAGATAGTGGCAAAGTAAGCAAAACATACATGTGCGCCACATTGCACATCATCATGTAGTTACTTCGTTGGTACATATGACAGAAAAGGTTCACTGTGTAATTCAGAGTCCTTCATCAGTTTTGCGAGTCATAGTGCTGGTACTGAGAGAGATGAAAGTGGAAAATCAACTGATAAGGTCATGTGATCCAGTCGCCTATGGGGATCCCTCCTTCAGACTGACTGATCATGTACATTTGTAATTTAAGCACCCCAGATGGCTATTTTGAAGAGTATTGCCCAGGGTATGTTTCAGTTAAATTGATACCAGAAGAGCTATGGCATCGCTTTGACATTATTGCAGCAACGGTGGATAAGACATATTGGCATCCCTTTTGGATTCCATGCTGATTCTGCACATTGTGCACATCAATGCGTTTTTTTCGTTTTTCATCTCACTTGCAGCACAGTCCTTTGCGGGGCCATAACATATATAGGATTTTTGTTTTATCTAGTCTCGTTGCGCTGCACTTGAAACTGTACTGAAGGAACACAAACTCAGCCGCTCCTGCAATATATATAAAGGTAAAACTCGTACTAGTCTTTGCAAAACGAATCAATAATTTAGCGGTGCCGGTGATTAATTAAAGGCACTTTGTTTACAAGGAGTACTTTAGCAGCGTAACCAAAGCAGCCTGGGCCTATCATTTATCTGGTGTAGAGCTTTGTGGGAGAGAACCGGAAGTGGATATCAGTTATAATGGATGGCACCATTCCAAGATGGCAGCAGATAAGTTCTGTATAAATTTAAGGGTAAAGAAAAATTACGCACGACTTGAAAACTTTTTGGGCTACCTTATTTTCAATTTTGGGCATGCTAAAATATCCAGGCCGCGTGCCACAGCGGCGACCCATCGACTTCTTATAGCGTGCTTAAAGAGCCCTTCCATTCCTCTTCAGCCCACTGGCACCAACCATTCAAAGTGCAACAGAGGCGACATAGAAATCTTCTATTCCTTTCTATGCTACCGTTCCTGGTAAATAAAGTTACAGCTGTTTGTGGACCAGCCATAATGAATATGTGATTGCACAGTCCTCAAGTTTTCCAGATCCACGCATTAGTATAGTAACCCATGAGGTCCATGCGCGGCCTATACCTGGGCCTGTTGACCCTTTCAGGCATGGACCTGGGAATCTCGAGAGCTGTGCTGGTTTCAAATTGGGACCTTCACCCAGCAAGTGAGTACCCAATGTACACTACACATAAACACGGAGAGAGATGGGTAAGCATTTCCAGGGTATGGCAGGAAATGTTGGGAAACTAATCGAGAAGTAGTTGCCCATTTATTCTCCTTTGAAAGTTAGAAGTTCGAAATGTATTTCATCAAGTGAGAGGATGGATTTTTTCAGGTAATATAAGAAGTTGGTGAAAATCAACTGTGGTCAACTATCACTCTTCTGCAGCTTACATTCAATTATTCATGTTGTTTTCATACAGTTACTAAGAATAATGTAATTGATGGCAGGTTAGGTGAGATGCCAAGAACAAAAACAATGTCCTACAAAAATATGTCTCAAAAATATTGACTACCGCCATATCGTCAAAGTAAGTTTTTATGCATAAGTAGAAATTTACTATTTTTAATTCCACATCTAAGGACCTTGAACATCTATATATCATTTCTTACATGATGACAACTTTAGGTCCAGATGGTTAAGTGATTTTCCATGATTACAAGACTTATGGTTGCTTGTCGCAGCTGGCATTGCCACTAGACCACATCTCCCCGCAATGTAACTCTGCTTCACTCAACATAGTGAGGGCAGAGGAGGGATAGACGGGGAAAGAGAGAGGAATAAAACCCAATTATGAAGATGAGAACAGAGAGAAGCAAGTGTGTAAGGATCCAAAATAAATGTGTACATGTGTGTGCGTGGGTGGGCATGTACGTATGCATGTATGGGAGTATTTATGCCATTCTGTGTGAGATCAAGATGAGTGGGTAAGATACAAGAAGTGAGAAAGAAACAAATATGTGGAATAACAGAGATTGCAGAAGATGGTGTGGAGACAATAGTGAGAGGAAGGAGAGCAGAACAATAACTGTCTGTTGCTCGGTTTAGGGTGGTTGTTGGGTTTGGAGCCGTTTCAGCCTGTTTGCTGATAGCCAGATTGATGTGTAGGCTTATGGTTAGCATTAAGCATTAGTTTGGTGGTTAGGCTTATGGTCGGTGCAAGGAACTAGGATTTGTGTCTGGGTTAGCATTTGACATAGGAATAAAGTTAGCATCAGGCATAATATCTTGGCTAGCATTAGGCTTAGATTTAATATTAACATTAGTAACTTGTTTTGGATGTAAGTTGAGTTTTAGCCTCAGGTATAGCGTTGATTCATTATTTTATTTATTTCATTTTATTTTATTCTAGTTTTTTATGCATTTCAGGACTACCTTTTTGTGATTATTGTCATAAGTACTGTAGCCGAACTGTGACTTATTACTGATTTTATTAAAATTAAAAATAAGTTGTAGCATGCCTAGAATGGCTTTGTACATTGTAATGTACATCAAGCAAGCCAGCACTAATCTGCACTGGTAAACTCTGTCCATCTAATAAAACAGAGAAAAGGGCAGATTTTTGTGCAGAAAAATCATGCACTGTTGCTAATTGGCACTTTTCATTTAGTAAGACCACCAGATTTTTGGTTGTCATTCTGTAGCAATCAAGTCCAGGCTGATTCTGATGTTTCAAGAGGATTTATTAAAGTTGGTTACAAGATGTAGGTTCAGTAGTATTCAGCCCCACCAGGAGCAGCCAGCCAGGCGCTCAGCCCTTCTCCAACTGTGCACTTCATACCCAAACATTCTATGTTACATTATCTCAAGAGTGTTCCACTAGTGGAGCAGTGGATGACATGTAAAACATAATAACCAAGATACTACATATCCTCCTTTCTTCCAGAAAGAGAACAGAAAAGAGAAATATCGAATCAGATGTAGAAGATAGAAGAACAAAATAGAGAGGAGAGGACTAGAGAGAAACAAAGCAAAAGTAGAGACAAAGAAAGCAACCGAAAGTCTTAAAGAAACAGATAAACATAACCTGTTTCCCATCCTCCTTTCTAATAAATGAGAGAAAGAAATAAAGAGAATAAAAAGAAACCATCAATGAGTACTCTCTGTACACCAACTGGCCAGGGAAGTATGCGAGAGAGCAAACCACATCAGGAAGAAACAAGATGACAGAGAAGAAGAGAAATACAAAGGATTACTCATGCTTCCCTGTAATAAAAAATATTAAGATAATAAAATGTTAACAGCACTGGGTTAAACAATATACTAAAACAGGAAACAATACGTAGTGAATGAACATCGCACCCAGTGTAAATAAAAATAAAGCGCAGGGCGTGAGGCGCAGTGCGACTTACACACAAAAGAACAAATGAAGCGTAGGCCGACTTATACATACCATGTAACGTGAGGCGCAGGGCGGCTTACACACAGGACACAAAAACACATGAGGCGCAGGGTGACTTAAACATACAAATTAACATGCTCCGCGAGTTCAAGAAATGTGCATGTATGTGCGTGACAACATTGTGCACTGAAACAAAAGATACCTACCTCATAGAGAGGTCATAGTTGTGCACAAGAGTAGTGGGAATACAACTCACGTGAAACACCCCGTGAAGAGGTAAAAATATTGAGCACTATACAACAGAAAAAATAGACATTGTGCACCGTAACAATGGGGTAGACCCATGCTATACACCCAACGTGGGGTAAATGTATTTTTGAAGACTGTAGTGAAGGAACAAAGCTCACATTGTACACCCCGTGTAAGGGTACACCACCAGTGTAGGGCAAGATGTAAACGTGAAACGTATTGTGCACTAAAACCTTTGCGAACCATCTCATGTTGAGGTACAGACATTGTGCACTGTGTGACAGAACTAAAACTGAAATGGGAACAACACCCATCCCAAGCTTTACAAAGGAACACCCCTTGACCAAAACTGAGAAAGTGGAGACATGTGAATAAAACCCACGCCCATCCCTTATGCAGGGATACAACAACTGTGATGAAAACATGGATGAAAAACATTTATCACAGTCGTGAAGGTGAATACACCCAACAGTAGGAATAAGTTACTAAGCGTAAGCATGACATGTCTAAGAAATACACACACTTTTCTTGAAAGAATGAAACCTCAACCATTTGGTATGTACTGTAAGAAGAAAAAAAAACATGCTTGTTACGAAGACAAAGTCAAAGGTGTGCCTGTCACCGGGATGATTGAACAGGCATGGGACAGTTCTTGGTGACATCCCAGCAGAAAGTACTCTGCAACAGATACAGTGCCCAGTGAAACTGAAAAACATAAGAGCTTGAAAGAACCAAAGTACTTGCCAGCATATCATACTACTTGGCAGTAGATTGCAGAAGCGATAATGCCCACAGAAGATTGAAAGAACCGGTGTCTAGTGTCGAGCGACTTGCAGGTAGAAGACACTACTCAAACGTTGGAGCAGATGAGGAGTAGAGCAGCAAACCCCATGTTGAAAAGGAAGTCCTGACATCGTGACGCTGCTAAAGACATGCCGTCCTAAAACAAAACTTTATTAGTTGAACAATGGTTGGCAGGTTATTGGAGGGAACCGTCAGCAGACGCTAATAGGCAAGGTAAAATGCATGGATCCGCCAACACCAAGATGGCGGGGCGCACAGGAGACGCATGCCGAGTGGTTCACGGTGCGCTCCTGCTGCCAAACCTCCATAGGCAGCATCAAAGACCAGGAAAGCCGAAGACGTCATGAAAAGCTCTGGAGAAGCTCCGCGCGGCATTGCGGTCAAGGTAAGCTGCGCGAGCCAATTTTAAATTTAAAACAAAGCGCAACTGTCGTGACTCACAGGCCACATAGCAGAGTAGAAACCATTGAAATTAACAAAGACAAACTCCACCATGGTCACAGTGTCGATTTCCTCTCCAGCAGGCAGGGAGACTCAGCATTCCAAATCAATTACGGCTTTGACCACACTCAAAGCACCAATCCACAAGTAAATAGGCACCAGTAAACTTCACAGCGGTGCTGAGCCACCACGAAGCTGTGCCAAAAACAGTCAGACCTCCAACCCACAGAAAAGGAAAACGTGGGTGAATAATGATATGAATGTTGAACCAGCAAACGTCTTGCGTAAAACACAATAACTTCACTTCCCACAAGCGACTCAGTCAGACACAGTATACCTTAGATCTTGAAGCACAGAAGACGTTAGGAGTGGCAGCGTAGACTTTTGTTGTGACTTAGTAGACCTTAGTAGAAGCGAATACGTAGGCAGCTTTGATGACTTATTTCCAGGTTTTGAGATGATCTCACAGCACGCTTGGGATTGGTCTGCTGCACTGAAGGGACAGCAAACAGACCTTTTGAGATGCTGTGGGAACAGCAGGCAGAGACTTGAGCTGCTTAGAAACTGGAAGTGGCACTATTGCGTTGAGGGCGACAGGTGGGAGGTCACTGGTGGGGCTGAAGTGTTGCCAGTAGATAAGTAATTGCAGCTGTAGATACAGGAGTTGCTTTATTTTCAGAGTGGGTACTCCAAATGTCCTCAGAGGTAGCAGAAGCAGGCTCAACTCGTCGCCAAAAAATTAATTGTAGCAATCAAGTCCAGGCTAATTGTGATGTTTCAAGAGAATTTATTCAAGTTGGTTACAAGATGTAGGTTCAGTAGTATTCAGCCCCACCAGGAGCAGCCAGCCAGGCGCTCAGCCCTTCTCCAACTATGTACTTCATACCCAAACAGTCTATGTTACATCATCTCAAAGAGTGTTCCACTGGTGGAGCAGTGGATGACATGTAAAACATAATAACCAAGATACTACACATTCCTAGTATAGTTGTAATATGTGGTGTGCGATCTTAAATCTGCAAAGGCTATTAAAATATGTTCCCAAAAATCAGTGCTTGGTTTGTAAATAAATAGGTGCTGGTGCCCAAAATATTACCAGCAGTCACTTGCAACCACACTCAACGGATCCCCTTCAAGGTGCCATCAACGTGCACATACCCGCTAGAGAGTGCGGACTCTGCTCACTCACCAGTAGCAGATAATCAACCGAGAGTCAGCTGATTGTGCACAGCAAACACCCCCTGCCCTTTGCAAAAGGGTCAAAAGATTCACCCAGCGACTTCTGGTCCAGTAACAGAATGCTGCAACAGCAAAAAGTAATACCTAGTTGGACCGATAGAGGGAGCTAGGCAGTGGGACTTCGACCTCCCACCCATGGTACACTCGAAGGATGCTGGTCCCGATAAATAAAAGAGCCAGTGATGAGCAAAGGCAACCACCAACACAAATTAACCACTGCTAAAGACGCCCTTTTGCTCAATCAAGACTAAAATGTGTCACAGAAACAGCACAAGCATACATTTCCTCAGAATGCGGCTAGTTAGGACTGATCTAAATCCGGAAGCTGCTTCACACTGGGAGACTTTTAATTTGTGTAGGAAACAGGCAACGATCAAAGGAACAGATATGAGTTTAATCACAGCCGCATTTTCTATTAGAAACTAATTATTAAATGCAAATAAGCAATGATTTATCTATTCATAAAACGACCCCATTCAACATTTTTGAAAAGGCAATAAATCAATCACAGAAACAGTTTTGGATTTAAAAAAAAAAAATGTTGGTGATCTGTATCTGAAAAATAATATATATCACCGAGTAGACTATATGGTGTTTTGGAAATGCACTTTTTAAACTTGAATTCAATATACTAAATTGGTTTATATTTGTCCAGGGTCTCACTGTTAAGTGCTACTGAGTTCAAAGTAAGGCGCAATAAATAGGGTGATCTGGCAAGGAAGGTCTGGATCATACGCCAGGTCAGAGGTGTGCCTACCAATCGTCTGGCATCCCTCACATCTAAGATATTATCATTGTACCACATTGAACATGCATTACTGTCCTCAAGGAGCTTCTTATAACTTGGAAGTAGAAAAACTAGGGACCCAAAGTTCATCAGCTATTTGAAAAACCCAGGTTTTAAGCATTTGGCAACTTAACATGATCCACGTCTGACCTGAAAGTAGACGTCACCTTCCTCCAGGTCATGGAAGCTTGTACTGAGAAAGAATGCCTCCCCTTGTGTTACTGTGTTGAAATTGGGGTACCTCTTAAACTTGTTACTATGAACGCCATGCCCTACCTATATAGATGTGCCATACAAAGTGAATTGAAGAAGAGGCAATTACTTACATGGACCAGCGAGGAGCTTTCTAAGTGAAAAATATATTGTGCTATTTTTCCAGGTGCTTAGCAGCTGCATGCTGTAGACTTTGAACCCTTATCAGCAAGTAACCGGTCAGATTCACGGGAGGGAAAAGAGAGAGCGCCCCGATGGGCGCCTAAACCTGTAATACCGGCAACATATAAATGTACGTCAACGTGGCCAATAATTGTTATCAGACTGGCCTGTTGGTGCTCTGTATGAAGGCTAGAGTAGTATCCGTCTCAAAGGCAGAGTAGTCCGTAGACAGCCCTCAAGATCTGGAAGAAGCGAGCCATTAGTCCTCAATGGAATCTAAGGATGTCCGCTTTGGGTCTTAGGTTCTGTGGAAGTACTATGGGGTTGAGTCTTGGACATACAGTGACCTTCACTTGAAGCATTTGTATATGGTTGCGTGGCTGGAGAGGATGTTACCGATCCAGAGAGTATGCAATGGGCCACTCTGCAGCGGCGTAACAAATGCTCTCGAAGCCCCTGCAGTGCGGGGGGCCCCAGGCTTGCCCATACTGGAGCGGGCTCCCTCCGCCCTTACTGATGTAAGTGTGGTGCGCCACTTCAGCATATCTTGCAGGGGGGGCCCCCTCATGTTTTGTTACGCCACTGCCACTCTGTATGGTTGAAGACCATATAGGGCCTCATTACAGGTGGCCAGATAAATTGGGACTGATTGCAGTCACAACTAGCGTTGTATATCACACTTGGTATAGTGTGGTAGGGATGGTGCCCTTTTCTATATTTTGGCAGGTTAACCCTACTGGAATTAAAAGGTAGAAAGGCACTGAAGACTTTGGTGCAGTAGACAACAAAATATGCATGTTATTTCCCAAAAAGTCAGAATAGATAACAATTCGCAACCCCTCAGTGGCAGATTTTCATCGGATGAGTATCGGCCTACTCATAATCAGTCCCAAAGGGTCTTAGACTGTGGTCATTGTTTCATCTGCCAATCATATAAGCTTTTCAGTGCAGGAGTAGTGTTGTCTTAATAGTGATGGTTAAAGATTGTAGAAGTGCATGGGACAGACATACAACAAGGTTAATATATATGTGTATAGTTACAAGTCCGCCAAACCACATCCTTGTCTGAGAATCAACCATGTTTAGGAACCCGCACAAAATGGAGCCATTGTGCTATGCAATCCAGAAACATATTTCTCTTATTTTAAAGGGGAAATAAAATAACATAATATGAATGAAGCAGAACTGTCTTTGTGAGGATTTGACCATTAAACACTAGAAGAAAGCATTTGATATTCACTTTTTTCCTTTTGTTACGCTAGGCCAGGGGAGGATGTTTGGGCTAGGATTTTAAGTATGTTATGTATTTGATACACATCAAACCATGCTCCGGTGAGCAGTTTAAAACAGAATGCAGATCTCAGCATAAGATGGCGAGGTTGTGGCATCTGGTAACTGAGCCAAAATATGCACCACTGTTATTTTTGCATCATAGCTAGAATACATTACATAAATGGACACTTTGTAGGACAAGGAGATCAAGTGATTTGCTCACAGACCATATGTTCCTTCCTTGAGTGTCAATGCCTTGGTTGAAACTGAGACCTGTAACTAAGCGACAGATCAAATATTCTCCGTCATCTACTGCTTGGAAAATCTTCAGAAAGGCCAGTAGAGTGTCCTCCCAAAGCTTCCCGGCAAAAAGTAAGGTTCCAGGCCATACCTTCGAACATGCCTATCTATGTACTCAGAACTGCTGCCACTAACATGCTGAGCTTACCATAACATTACCTCCTCACCTGTCTCCCTCACCAGTGGCTTTAGTCTATTAAGGTGGGTCCTCAACAGTGTCAGGGCAGTGACACTGGAGATCTAGGGCCTAAGTTTGAGTTTGCAGGTCAGGTTACTACATCACCTCCATCATGGTCCTATTACAAGTGCCATAGGATATAGTGCACTTTTAATATGGCAGATAGGATATCGGTCATGTTTGTGATAGAGTAACCGGCCCACCAAACTCTAAATCAGACCCTTAAACTCTTAGTAATGAGGATTACTTTCAGGTAACTGAAGCGCTAGTAATCCAGTACCTTCGATGACACTCATTTCTAATTACTTTTTACCTCATTAATACCCACTAACATGCTACTCATTATATTCGTCTTGCAAAAATGAAAGTCAAATTCAGTTTGCATCTCAGCGATCTTTATTGTCACGCTCCTTACTCCATTGAGATGGGCCCTGGACAGAATAAGGACTGTAATGAGGCACATTTAGACTCAGGGTAGTGAAGATTACTGGTAATGAATCAACTAGTAGCAATTGAGTACCATTTATTTCTTGCGTCCAGTTGTTTACACTACTGCCCACCACCATGCTGTTTATTTTATTGATGCTGGGAAGGATGAAAATCAGTTTGCTGGATTTTTAAACCGTGGCCCTCATACTGACCTGTTCTGTGAGGCACCTGCATCACCAACAGAATTATCTTATCAGCTTTAAAGGTCAGTAGCAGATGCAGGCAGGGGAAATTGATGGGGCAGCGCAGGGGGGGGGGGAAATGAAAAATAAAAAAAATAAAAAATTACCTGCAGCCTGACCTCTGTCGCCTCGCTGCCTCTTCAGCTCTGATGCTCACACAGGTTCCAAGACTCCCCTGTGCCAATCCAGACTCTACTCTCATGCTGGTATTACCCAGCATGAGAGAAGTGTAGGGATTGGGCAGAGCGGGCTGGTTCCACGCTCCAGCAGGGACTGGGAGCCTGTGCTCTTGAGCCTTCCGATATCTCCAAGCAATAGCCTGGAGGTATCCAAGCGCGCATGCTGGTTAAATCGGCCGGCCGGCAAAACCAACATGTGCACTGGCAGTGCCCTGAGCACACCACTCCTCCTGATGGCCCTGCCCTCAAGACTCAGTTGCGGGAGTAAAATAAAATGATTTAACTATCATTTTATTTTACATATGTCTGCTGGTTCCAGCAGTGGGGTGACGCTCCTCCGCCACAACGGAGGAGCCGCCCCCAATAAAGGTGCATGTTAAGCAGCCTTCTTCAACATCAAACAAAATCTACACTCAACAGACAAACGACGACCTGCCCAGAAACCTATCACACTTTTAAAGGCGCCTGTGCAGGAGCGACTGAACAGTAAACAAATCTGCTGCTCTGACAGCAAATCCATCAAAAGTACATTACCAGCAAACCGAGCTTTTGTGTTAAATAACACATGACAAGCTGCTTACGAAATGCTGGTTGATGCTTCACATCACTGAGCACAAGAAAAAAATGACAGATGTTTTGAAGTGGATTTAAAAAATTGTACATCTCTTTGAATGTGAATATCATGGCTTAGCTAACAGCATTAAACCTAGTAAATTAATATGCTTAAACTCCATGACTAATTTCTCCTGTCTCCCCCAGGGCACAAATTACAATTCCGATTACAAGTAGTACAAAAATACTACGCTATTTCCCGCACAAATTTGACAGATTAAGAACCTGGCAAAATTTTGTTTAGGGAAGCACCACATTAGTCCAAGTTTCACAGATCCAGCAAAACTGTACTGGTATTATTGATATTTACTGAGCGCCATTTTAGCTCTCCAAATACAGGGACTTTTGGAATGAGTATGATATATGTATTACCCAGTGGTGGTTGTTACTGGGTAGTGATAGTTAGATCAGCTTTTCCATAGACAAAACATTCCTTTGGTTTGCTGATAACTTTGGCGCCGAATGATAAATCTTTACGAAACAAATTTACTTCAGCTCCTTCCTAGACAGTTTCGGGGTGATCCATCAAGCGAGAAAAAAAGGGGGGGTCCCAAAACGGAAAATCACCAAGCATTTTCCATAGTCTTCTTCAGGAAGTGCTACGACAAAAACTGCTAAATGGAATTACACCAAATTTGCAGGAAGCTAGATCTTGGTCCACAGAATGTGCTTGTTTTGATTTGGTGTAAATCTGTTCAGTAGTTTTTGAGATATCAAGGTTTAACAATTATTTGTATGTCTGGGCAGTTAGATTCAAGGGACTTTCGCGTGGGTCCTTTGTACACAATTTTAAGAAATAGAGCGTCTTGTTTGGCCTAGGGGCCAATTTGCTCCTCCGGGAGCCAGATTGCCGTGGGAGGGAGCACTCTGTTCAGCTGTCAGCAACTTAAGAAAAATGTTGCCTGCAGACACTACCGGACTAGGGGACTTAGTCTCCTGAACTGAACAAAAAAAAAAAGAAATAGAATGGGTTAGAGTAGGGATACCCTGCTCCCTAGTCCCTGTTGGGGGAGGGAATCCAAAGGGACCCCCCCACCCTGGGTCCACTGTTAAAAACAATCAGCAATATTTGCTACAATCCCTGGGAGTCCTGCAGGATTGTGGAAAAAAGCAAAAAACAAAATGACAGTCCGCCATTTTATAAAAATATATGGGGTGGAGGGCATTAATATGACTCAGCCTCTTTAAGCCCATTTAGGGCCCCAGGGACCCCATCCCCTGGGACCAGGCATATTTAATTAAGGGCAGGGAGGCTAGCAGTATCTTCTCCCTGAGCTGATGGTGGCCCTGGGGACCCCATCCCCCAAGGCTGAATTTGTATAAAAGGGGAGGAGGCCATGTGGCCTCCTTCCCCAAGCCTGTCAAGGCCCCAGGAGCCCATCCCCTGGGGCCAAATTTTTTTTAAAGGAAGGGGGCCGTGAGCCCCCCTCCCTGAACCTACTGAGGTCCCAGGGACCCTATACCCGGGGTCAAAATGTAAAAAAAGGGGAGGGGGACTCACCCCCGCCTATCTGGGTCTGTCAAGGCCCCCAGGCACCCCTTTCTCTGGGTCTGATTTTATTTTTTTAAAAGGTAGGGGGCACCATGCACAGATCTGTTACATTAATTATAAGGGAGGGAAGCTGCACAGCTCCCTATTCTGAGCCTCCCTAAGACTTTAAAGGCCCTAGGGACCCCATTCCTCAGGGCTGGTCCAGTGACTGTGTCCTGGGTAGACCATCAATGACGTCATAAATGATGTCATAGAACATGCAATGAGTGATGTAATATGTGAGGTCATAAGCAGTGCATGGCGGTGGCACAAGTTATAGTTAGCACCACATGCTTTTTTTAGTTCAAAACGTTAATGTGGTCACTGACATATTTCACCTAACTATAACATCACCTTTGTTTTTTTAGTGATATATATCTATGTATATAAGTTGCTCTATTTAGTTATAGTTACGACCACATTTCCATAGGAAATTGATATTTTGGTTTGCTGACAACTTTGTCATGGTTTGACAAATCTTCATCTAATTTAAAAAAAAAGTTTCATCACCTCAGTTTCTTCCTGGAAAGTTTTGGGGTGATCAGTCAAGCGGGCCGAGAGAAAAGAGGGGATTGTCACGAACAACGTTTCCCATGGTAATTTTCCATAGGAAAATTAGGCACAGCTGCTGCCAAAACGACTGAATGGAATTACAGAAATTTGGCAGAAAACTATATCTTAATTCCAGAAAGTGTGCTTTTGTGATTTGGTGTAAGTCTGTTCTGTAATTTTTGAGAAATTAAGGTTCAAAATGTATGTATGTACTCCGACACGCTTCCACCATGGATCCCCTGCGGTGGATCAGCGAGCACAAGCACGATTTGTGATTGACTGCCTGCTGCATGAAGGAAAAGTAGTGTTTGCCATCTTAGGACTTGAGGACTCAGTCCTTGAGTCCTGAAAAGCAAAACAAAATAAGATATAAGGGGCAGGGTAGGGGTACCAAGACACCCCGTGGGCTTTGTGGTCACATTTAAAAACAAGGGTTTTTTGAGGTCATGTGGCTCAGCGGATCCACTGCAACGCCTAGCGCGGATCCCCTAGAGAAACATGGCGGAGCTGTGGACCTGGGTGCACCCAAAAAATTTTTTTTAAGGTAGCTGAGAGACCATCCCTATGCCATACAATGCAAAATGCAGCACATGTAGAAAGAGCCAATAGCAAGGAGAAATTAAGATATTTCTCCTTGTTATGCCTCTTCAACGAAAGGCGTACAATTTTGATGCATTCCCAGGAGTACTAAATCTGGGATTGCACCAAAATCCATGGCTGGATGCATGGGATTGCCCATGCTTCAGCCATGGGCCACTCTCCAAATGCAGAGTAATGAAAAGCAGTGATTTTTGGCTTTTGCTCTGTCATACGTAAAACTCCATCTACAAAAGATGCAGTGATAGTTTTGGGGATCTAAAGCCAACACCAATTTGAGAAGCAAAGGGTTCGCTGCAGAACATGAATAAAAACATAAAAATTGGAGAAGAACTGTGTGTTGAACAATGGACCACAACTAGGATTTTTAATAGTATTCTCTGTTGAAAGGGAGCAAGTGAAGTGATCCAAGAATCATTGTGAAATGATCCTGCTCTCTCGTACCTGGCAGCAGCATTCTTCACCAACTGCAGTCTAATCATGAGCTTATCCGACAGATTCAAATAGATGGATTTATTGGAAAGGATAGTTTGCTGAAATATGCGAAACCATCTTTATTTAATTGACTCCATCCATTTATGCATAAAGAAGAGCAAAGTATTATCTCCCTTCCCCTCGCCTAGATATGTCCAATCTAATTTTATTTTTAAATTATTATTTAATAAATACAATTTGAGATGTGTTGTATCTTTTTATTTTATTAGTTGTACATAAATATAAATTATTTTAAACTAATTTATATTTTTATTCAAATAATTTTATTTCAATTTTAAAAATAATAAAATTAATTAATTTCCTCTACATTTTCAATACAAAGATGTCACCACTGGTGACGTAGATCTCCACAAACCAGCCAGAAATGTATTAATAATAACGTTTAGTCAAAAATGGGTTAATTGAGACTCCATCTTTTGATATGAGGGTGTGAAGACTCTTGTACACCTAGGTTAAATTTCCACTCAGAAATGGTGAATAGCAAAAAGTGGAGCTATACACGAATACATATGAATAGACCTACTCATGTAAGTTTACCTTTATGAATCAGTCCCTAACTCTCTGGAATGGGAAAGTATGCAGACAGGGTGAGCCACTAGCCCGAAACCAGAATGAAATGATCAACAGTACAAGGACAAACCTTTTGGGAGAAAATAATAAACCTCCTAGTCCTCAGAAAAAAAGGCACTATTGTGCCCTAAGTGGCACCTAAATGAACTTGAAATAATGGAACGTATGTAATCTTGTGAACTGTGTGATCCTTCAATAAGGACAACAACCATTATTGACTGAATGTGCCTAGCTTATGCTGTTCGAAGTGGACATGTCTGTCTCCAGTAGAGCCACGGGTATATCTTCTGGGCTCTTTCTTAAAACAGACACCTCAAAGTTCAGTAAAATACAGTAGACTGAATAGCAAATACTAGTGCATTCTTCTAAAGATGTGCAAAATCACAAGCCAGATTCTCTATGCATATTTGATGCACCATTATCCAATGCTTATCCAAAGATTTGTTTGACTGACCAGGGCAAATTTAGAATATGACACTTTACCCCGCACCCGTTTACAATGGGTGCCATTACCCCGCATTGTTTACTCCGCAACATCTTTTACAACGCAGGGCTTTACAACGCAATCCTTTACAACGCACTCCCCATTACAACACCGAGGCGTTACTTTGGGGAATGCGTTGTAATGGTGTGCGGTGTAAAGCCCTGTGTTGTAAAAGATTTTGCAGAGTTAAAAATGTGGGGTAATGGCATGGGCTGTAACGCATTCGTCGGAAAGGATGTTTACCCATATTTATGATGAAACAAACTGACTTTCATTGACATATGTGGAACTGCCAAACATTAGGTGGATAACAATATGCCTAAAAATAATAAATACAGAACATATTAAATTCTCTTTTACTAGAGGATCATTTTTCCTTGGAAAGATATGTCGCCCGCAGCACAGTGTGAGGCCTTGCCTGCAGCATCTCCCTCAGAGGGAGTAAGAAGATTAATTCATACATTTGTATGTTTGTTGGCATAAGAAGCTTAACAAGCATTTCCGAAGGTCACTACATTTAATAACTCGGTACATATTATGTACTACTTCTGTCTGAGAAGGAAGATGGATTAATGTTATAAACTGGTACAAGCTAGAGTCCTTTTGTTTCTAATAAACTGTTATTGTTATGAGGATAAAAACATGGTGCATGTAATTGTTAAATCAAGCTTGTTGGATCTGTGACTAAGAGCAAATGCTTGTCTCCAAGCTTCTATGGAAAAATATTGCTTCAGATTCAATGTCGAAAAATGTAAGCAAAAGTGTTTTGTACTTTAGCAGCGTTAACACGAGTCTAAAATCAGCATGTATTATTATTCAAGAGGTTAGCATTTTGATACAAAGAGTATTTTTCTAACTCGTGTTTCAAATAGTTAATGGTCGCATTTGTTTGCAAGACTATGGGTTTAAAAAGCAAAATTCGGCAACGTCGTGTCAGATCACATAAATTGCTCTGGTGAAGGGCAATTTGCACTTTGTCCGTCAATTTGGCAGAGGGTCCGGGCAATTTTGCACAGCTGGACAGTCTGCCAGTGTAGGCTTAGGGGAAATCTCACATTTCCCACACTTGTATCTGCATGGAAAACAATTTTAATTGTAGAGATATGACTTTCCCTACAAATATGAGGAGCTGGTTTTGGGGGGGCGGGGGGTCACTTTTCTACCCTAAATGCAAACGTTCTCCTGACCTCTATGAAGCACCTTTAGGCACATATGTAGAATGTGAAATGACATTTACCAGAACCTTCAAAAAGTCCCAACTTTGTGTCTGATATGAACAGTCCTTGATGTCACCCTGAGTCCCCGTCACTGGCACTACCCATGGGCACTGACTGTTCTTGAGCCTCCAGAAAACCAGCCCCACTCTGCCAGTCTCCCACCTGAATGACCTTCCATTACTCTCACAAAGTTTTGGAAATCCAAATTCTATGATGGACAGTAAATTTGATCTTTTGTGTCCAAAAGTTATTCGTATGGTTGGAATCAGGGCTGGAAACCAGGGTCATCACACCTGCAAATGCTTTCTACAGCATTCACGTTTTAGAAATCGCGTCATTTTGGTAAGCAGGTTATACAACATAACATAGTTTTTTTTATATTGTAAAGCAGGGGCATAGCTCCGGGGGGATGGAGGTGGCGTTCGGGCGTTACACCCCCTTAAAAAATGTATTTTCTAATGAATGGGTGGGTACCGGTACTTTCAGTCGGGTGTGGTGTCTGTCGGATTTCACATGGGATTTTTGCATACACACAGAAATAAACGCGCACACACATTCTCCCTCTCTCTGTTGTAAAAGCCTAAAAAATGTTTGCTAATTTACAAAATATAGTGTTTTTTCTCACTTAGGACTCCTACCTGTTAAGGGTCAGGGCCCTAGGCCCACATGCAGTGGCATGAAAGACACAGACACAAAGAGTATCTGAAACTGGCCCAGGGCACAGGCGCCCTGCCCCTTTTATTAGCAGGGTCACCTGACCAGTGACACCTGTGATGGGTGGGTGTGGGGTGAGTGTTGAAGACCAGCCCTCAAGGAGTGGTTGACGGAAACACATTTTTTACTAAGACTAGAAAGTGGCCAGCCGGTCACTACACAACCATTCCACATTCCTCTCCCTTCCCACTGCCCCTTAAGCCCCTTCATGCACCCTGCTTGTTGTATAATGTATTTTATCATTATATGCCTGAGTGATTGTTGCAAAATCTGTAGCTCACACCCCCAAATTTTACTGACCAAGCCACGCCCCTGGATAAAAGCGGGAAAACGCTGTGTGTCTAACTAGATAGAGTAAGATTTGTGGTTCGCCTTTCCATGAAATTAGTTGGGAATTGGTAAATTGTCCTTCTTCAATTTCACGGCCAGTTGGTTCTTTAACTTTACTGGGAGCTGTTTGTGTAATGGCCGTTGCCACGCGCCATCAGTCCGCCATCTTTCACTCACTAACTTGGGATCATGTTTTCCATTACAGGCATCCGCCTTGCAAAAATCCACTCCCACGCAATCTAAGTTGTGACAGTCTCTATAATCCCTAACAGTGCACAGCTTTCACTCTAGCTGAGACTTCTCAAAATGAAGTCACAAAGCATTAAAGGAAGCTTACTATCCAACTGACAAGTTAGAACTGAAACACTTTTAGATAATATTGCATCTTTGTTTTATTTCAAATTCCCTGAAAGTGTGTCATTCCTCTTCTGGAGGCTGGGTTAGAATTTAGAAAAGCAAAAAGTCTGCACAGAACATGAAACTCTTTATTTTAGTAATGTTGAAATACTGTGGTATGAAAAAAAAAGGTTTGAAGTCTGATATCGAGAACAGAATTATCGTCCTAAAAATCCTATGGCCTAAGTATCAAGAGCCAAAATATCATGAAAGTAGGTACATATAGGTAAGTATAGATATACTATTTTTTTTATTGATTTTTGTTTGATGGCAAATGGCATAAAACAGATGATTTCTACAAGCAGCAGCATACAATGTATATTTCATGTAGATGCTTGGCATGACACACTTGTTTAGGCATTTCATTAGGACAACTAATAATATTATAGGAGCCAGCAGAGGCGGCCAGTTGAAGTAACTCCCCAGCAGGTCCTAATGATACTGCGTTTACTAGTCATTTGTTGAGTAATCCCTTAATGGAGCATATGATTGATTGTGTACTGGTGATGTGTTACATGTTTGCACCCGTACTGCCAATTTGCGATAGGAAAGTTCTTAAGGGGTCTCAAATGTCCATTTGCCTGGAAGTCTGGGGGAGATGGTTTTAATATTCCTAACTGTTCATCCTGTAACCTTGAAGATATACAGAGAAAGAAGGTCTATATATGTGGAGGTAAGTATAATCAATCTATTCTTACATATACACCTACCATAAGAAAATGGAGTATTGTTATAGTTGAGCGGGTTGAGTACCCACCTCAAGCTAAAATCATAATCCTTGTCAGGATGAACTCTCTGGAGTCACTAAGTAAACCTTAGCTCAACTTCCTGTTAGTTATGGCACGGAGCAGACAGGCTTAACTTAGAGGCAACTTGTAAGGGATGTGTGCACTACCAAACACAGTAATAGCGTCAAAAGAAAATTCCCAATCTCATTTAGAAAAATAGAGGCTATTTTAATAAATAAAATGACACAAAAATGACAAAAATCCACTAAGGAGAGCCAAAGACATGTTTTTTTTAAAATTTGGGTTTAGAAATAGTGCCCAAAAGTATGAAGCCCCAATCACCGGCATCTGGTTGCTATTTACTGGTACCTAGGTGCAATTTGAAGCCGACCGCAATGTTGTGTGGATTGGATACAGAAATTTGGCTTGACTCAGCTGGAAGTTTTACCTTTGGACTTCGTCTCTGAAATAGAAGTGAAAAATCCACAGAGGAGCAAGGCAGTAGGCTGTTGCAGAGAAAGCTCCACACTGTCAGCTAGCCGTTAAACAAGGCCCAGGAGAAGCTGTTGACTTTTGGCAGGAAATCTCCGAGTGGGAGAAATTTTAATTTCATGCCCAGAGAATGTCCCTTGCTTTCAGGATACTTTTGGCACCTTGAAACAGTGAAGATTTTTACATTTGGACTTAGTTATTTTGTTAAATCCTTTGGAGTCAAAACATTTTTGAGTACAAGGTTTCAGAAGATGTTAGAAGGAGTACACTTTGACACAGTCAAGGGACCCAGGATGTTTTAGACAGCAAATTGGGGTGAAGACATACTCCAGCAGAAGCCAGCAGCAGCATTCAGATCAAGTCATGTTGGAAATGGTCAGCTGGGCTGCTATTAGAACAACCCTCTTGTAGCTCATTGTATCTCTGTACTTTAAAAGGAGGTCAGCCTTCTGATCCATGGAGTCACTTCAAGGTCCTGGGTACGTGGGAGGGCAGGCCCAATCCTTCCAAGTTTAGTTCTCTTCTGATTCTTCCGCCCGTCCAGTAGTATTCTGAGGAGTGCATTGTGGGTGTCAGATTTATGCCTGGCACCAGCCTGTGGGTGGAGGTGACTCTTGGTTACTCCCTACTCAATACGGTAAAAGTTTCCAGGTTCACACTACCTACTTTTCCACTCTGCCCTACTGCAAACATTCCCACAGTTCCCCTTTATGCCTAACTCCAAGATGGTGAAACCCTGCTCATTGGCCTATGTGCCCACCCCAGAGGCCAATGAAATGAGAAACCCCTCCTCTGTGGTCACTCTAGAAACATCCTGGGGACAGCGCATCTCCCGCTCTTCCACTGGTACTGATGCCTGACTTACTGGGGAACAAAGGAAGGGCCTGTCTAGGTGTTACCCAACATTGTCTGTGACAAGATAGACCACTTTGAAGTTAATCAAGTTCCTTGCCACAGCCCACTGGCCATCCTGTAATGGGAACAACAGCGTCTCCTTACACCCATGCCTTTTGTCCTGCTCCGGGAGCACCTGATACACCACAAGGATGCTATTCAGCTGCCAGGTGACAGTTAAAGCTCATATAAATGTGCCTCCAGCAGCTTTAGGCAGGGAAAAATTATTTTCTAAAAGTTCACTTTCATTAATAGTTATTACAAATCGATTTTACCATTAAATTAGCTATTAAAAAGAGTCTTTGAATCATATTTCTAGCTATTTCCTAATAGAAATCAGCATTATAAAATGTAATAATGTAACCCGGTAACCCTGTGTTTTCATATGGAACAGCCACCCTTCCTACAGTGAGAATAGCTTTTGGGGCTCTCTCACTGTAAGAACATGTTTAACATTAAACTTTTACTTTCCAACTTTTAAATACCATGCACCCTGTCTTATGGGCAATAAAGCCCTATTTAGGGGACATAAATATTTATAAGAAAGTTTGACATGTCAAAAGGGGTTGTTTTTGCAGGTCTAATTTGCCGTTTGAAATGGTATTAGCCTTATACCAATGGTAGACCTGCCCTCATTTTTGCACTGTCACTGTCATGGATTGCACACTATTGCACAATGGGTGCTGCAGTCCATTAGTGACATATAACTTACAGGCCCAGGGGACACTTTTGTACTAAACAAGGTAAGTTAAATATGCTAATAAGGGTAAGACAATTTAATCACGCTGAAAGGGGGAAACAAGGACACTTTACCACTGGTCACCAGGGATAAATTGTTCTACAGCCAGAAAAAACAGTCGAGGGAAAAATCTTAGGGTGCCCGATGCAAAAGATGGTAATTTTCCAAGGTTGTAATAAGGCCCAAAATGTTGCACCACATATCTATTATCAAAATGCACCTGTTGAACTGAAGGAGGTACACTGGATTTCTCAATGTGGGACATGGGATAAAAACAGGTCAGTGACTTCAAAGAACCACATATCTCTCATGAACCCTAGCCAGGCAGAGTGAGGAATATGTAATAGAAGAACAGAAGTAGTCAATATTGCTGATGTGCCAGAGACGACAACTGTAATGGTGTCCAGCCAACAAAGATTAAAGTCCATGTATATTTAGGGAAATTAAATTAAGAATCTTGTGCTAAATGATGGAATGAAAGCAAATGATTAATAGTGAATGATGATCTAAAAGGATATTAATTAAGGTTTTCTGATTTTACTTTGGAACAACGTTTAAGATACCGGACTCAAGGGTACTTTTTGGAAATGCATTACCATATTGTGATGCCCAGAATGTTGCCAAGCTTCCAGCTTGGCATTTTTTGGTCACTGTCAGCATTTGAACTTGTGGTGAGATGATGCTGACCCATTACAAAAGGTATGTTTAATTAGATACAGCCAATTGGCACTACTAGAATGAAGTCCTACAGGGACTTTTGTTTAAAATTGCACAGAGAGTACTTAATGGGATGTAATATTTCGTAACAGTGTGCATATGTGCTTTTTCAACATTTAAGAGTGCTTTTGTTGCTGCTAACAGGCAATACTGACATGTGCTGTAATGAGGTAATACCCCACATTTCAGTGCTGTGATACACCATTTATGCGAATCATCCTATCAAATGTGCAGTAAAATGCTTATTGCACCTTTAATGTAAACTTACCAGGCCTGTCTCCAAATAAGGGGGCATATATGACTTCTTCAGAACGCGCAGACGTTATTGGGCGTTATTTGAATAAAAGACAATACCGTTGGGTTTTCTACTTTTGAATCCTTCGCAGAACTGACAGTAACATTTTGTTTTCACATACAACATCATGTCCAGTGATAGAACAAGGTCTTTTTGCACATACTGAGGGAAGTGCGATTAGAATTAAGAGGAAAAACACAGCCTGGATGTATTTCCTGGAGCTGGCAGAGACATTTACTTTCCCTTGAAATTTCTTGGAAGCTAGAGTGAAAAAATGCCCTGATTCAATTTCACAGGCAGCCGACTCCTTACATTCAGTGACCGCTATTAGTTTGTAATAGCGTCCCGCCATGCGCGATCAGTCCGCCATCTTTCACTGCCTAACTTGAGATCATGTTTTCTATTACAGGCTTTGGCCTTGTGAAAATCCACTCGCACACAATCTAGGTTGTGACAGTCAGTATTAATCCAGACACGACCCTGCTTGCTAGCCGCCTACAAGCAGTCAACCTGAAGTAAGAAATACTTAAAAGTAATTTACTCAATTTAGCGACATACTTAATGTTTTCAGTTGTTTGTACACTGTATTCCACATTTTTTTTTAATTATAAGGCACATTTCAAGAATGGCTACTGTAAGGAAACAGGCTTATGTGCAGGTTTCCCCCCACTTATTGCCCCATTCGGACTATTAGCTGCT
Organism: Triturus cristatus; assembly: GCF_964204655.1. Taxonomy (NCBI): domain Eukaryota; kingdom Metazoa; phylum Chordata; class Amphibia; order Caudata; family Salamandridae; genus Triturus; species Triturus cristatus. The sequence goes on from NC_140590.1 coordinate 1,585,277,018, forward strand.
GGTTTTTCGGCTTCGGAAGTGCACTGAGGCCTGCTGTCCAGACCTCAGTGCCACTGTTCTGACCCATTACAAAAGGTATGTTTGATTAGATCCATCCAATCGGCAAATACTGACTTACTTATAAGTCCCTAGTATATGGTGGCCAAGGGGCATGTAAGGCAGAGTGTTTACACAGGGCTGCAGCACTGTTTGTGCCACCCTGCATGTGACAGAGACACAATGGACCCCAGCTTGCCACTGAAGAGTGAAAGGGCAGTGTCTTACACGGCTGGTTCGACTTTGCCATTACACCTAATGGCAAAGCCACCACGTCCCTTAACCCCTTCAGTGCCACGCCCTTTCCACGCCCTGTGCCGGGCGTTGCATTAGCGGGCGGGGTTCATGACGAGATAGTCTCGTCATGGGCACAGCGCAACCGCGCTCCATGACGAGACCATCTCGTCATGGGCACTGAAGGAGTTAAGGATATATGTAAGTCTTACCTAAGGAGGACCTATGGGGCCCTATGGCAGGGTGCTATATATACCCAAGTATGACATGATTTTTAATATGTCTTGGCAGCAACACTACCAAATTGTCGTTTTGCTGTGGAAAAGTTTGGAGCTCCAGTGGGTAACACAGGCTTATTGGCTGGCATCCCAGCCCTCCTAACCTTTGAATGGGAATGCCTAACAGGATCAAGGAAGGCAGCAAATTAATTGTGGCACTAAATCCGACGGGATGCCCAGGCCAGATTTAAAGTTACAATTAAATTGAAGTAACTTTTAGAAAGTTGCCACTCTGTACTCCAGCTGGTCCAGTGGCCTCACAAAGGCACTGGCACTTAGACAGAATTCTGACTACCTGGTGAGATGTGTGAACAATTCCCAGGCTCAGGAACAAAGGCAGTTGCTGCAGAGTGAGGTGTCACCTCCTCTCCCAAGATGGCGTCTCACAGTGTTAGCTCAAAGGCAGGCTTGAAAGGTGAAGCCGCCTTTGAAGAGCCGCTTGTGACAACATCCCTGAGCAGAATGTCTTTTGATCCTGCAGACAATCAGGAGAAACAGCCATGGAAGGGAAACCTGTGTCCAAACCGGTTTTCCTTTGGGTGTGTAACCCACTGGTAGACACACCTCTGGGGCGTGCTACCTTGCTCCTGTTGACCAAGGAAGGGTTGTGCCATTTTGGAAGGGGCAATAATGGGGTACTCTGGGATAGCCAGATGCCACACATCACAGGCACTTTGTCACTAGAGAGGTGGAGACCCAGTTGCCCATTGACTAGTGACTGCGTGGTCCCCTTGGGGCTTGTTCCTGGGATATGTATGGCACCCCTGCAACCCTGCCTCTGGACTGCCCTTGCTGCCTTTCATCTGCACAAAGAGAGGATAGGCCAAATTATGATGCAGGGTTCAGTAAATTATTAGGCAGGAAAGGCAAATTATGCAACACAATTCGGTACATTTTGTAATAGTAATACTTCATTATTTTATCATTTTCAAACATGGTAACTCTGTTTGGGCACTGATTGCACCTCATTAGTACCAGTTTAACACCCAACTATAGCAATATGCAACGGAAAGGTGAGCAGTCCAGCTTTGGAAAGGGCCTTCCACTGCACGGCAATTGTGGAACAGGTGTGGTGCAGCAGCCAGGGCGTCTGACTCCAAAGCACGAGGGCTCACGGTTCGATCTCCGGCACCGGTTGCAGGTCAGCTCAGCACCATGTGACTCTGGACAATATCGCGCTTAATCTTCCCGACGGCCTCGGGCAATTGTTTGCGCTTTACAAATACTGGATTTACATTTTACGTGTTGCTGCATTTTTAGTAACTTTAAACTGTTTAAGCTAAAAACACATTTTTTTCTTAACATCTTCAGATTATGTGACAGATGCTGGATTGTGTGGCAAATGCATCAAATCTATGATTATGCAAATATTGCTGTGGATGCACAATCGCATAAAATTCCAGTGGCCTTGGGTATAGTCACAGATATTCACCTGCCACACTGTGCATTTCTTTACTGCTGGTATAATGAAGGACTATTCCAGCAAAAGGTGCAATGCTGGGAAAGAACAACTATGCCCCCCGCCCTCGTTGCATGTCCCGTACAGCATTGATCATGGGGGTTTTAATTGATAGTGTACAGAATAATATTTTACCCTTATTTCAGGTGAAGAAATGTAATCCTTTTTTCTTGTATGGGGGTGTTAGGACCCTTCTTGCCAGCATCCCAGTTGATGAGCGGGAGGAAGTAAAAATCTAGATGCCCTGTTGCAATGATCCTAGATATCTGAGTTATCCCTGTTATCTACGTAAATCTCCTAATGGAATTCTGCTCATCTAGAAGTCTCATCTCACTGAAGCTCAAACTGGATCTTATGATGCAGACACTTTTAGATCTGCTGCTGGTAGTATGGAGTGTTTTACCACCTCTAGTTCCATGTGTCATTAGCTCACTCATGCTCTCAAACCAAGTAGAAATGTGCTTTGTTAAACAAATGTCTTCCGAAATTATTGGCAAATTGATCATTATTTTTGTTACTTAGGGCCTTATTACGAGTCCAACCATGCCACATTGCAGGCCCCTGTGCAGCAGTCAAGAGCAGGAATATGCTGGAGGTGCCGCTGAGCATATTCTGAGTTTCCTGTCCACCGCCCAATTTTATGGCAGTGAGCCTGCCATGAAAAGGGTGGCAGAGAGGCAACTAAGGGGTCCCTAACAGGCTTCCGTACCGCTCCTGGGCCTGTGGCTGCATGCGGGGGAGGGGCACATGTTGTGACCCCTTGTATTTGCACTCCCGTTCCATCATTGTGTGGTGGGCATGTCACACCATGCAGGAACGTGCTGCAGACGCTGTGACAGCGGCGGGCTGCATGTTAGGCTCTCCTATGATCTTAACAGAACACTGTAGTGTCACCGCCGCAGCACCGCCCGCACAACCAGGATTAAACTTCTAACCTGGCGGGCAGGCAAACCACGGCTCTAGCAGTCCTCCAGCTGATGTCGTGGACGGCACGGTGGTAGTGCCGCTGGAGGACCGCCAAAGTTGTAATAAGGCCCTTAGTATCTTACATTCTGACAAGTGAAGGGAAACACCCAAAACGAGGTGAGGCTAAAAAGTGGTTTATAATGAAAATACAGTTTAAAATGCAGATGGGATTTGGCCATTGAAGGAGTAGTTTCTCTTCATTTGCAAATCATATTTAATAACGTATAACAATGAATGAGTGAGTTAGTGAATGAATACAATCAAATTGCACACAGCTCTTGAAATCGATAGGGGTCAAGCAGTGCCTGGAATGTAGTTCTTGGTAAAAAAAAAGTGTGTATACTTTTTCTAGTCGCCATAAAAGTTAAAATACTGGTTAGCAGACATCTTTTAACTTTAATTAGTTTGTAGAAAATATAAACTGTGTGCTATATAAATCAGTCACGAAAAAGATTAAACATATCATTGGTATATTGGTGAGACGTATGCCTTTGGCTCTTGATGGAAAATAATGCAACGACTAAGACAATTTTGCATGCCTGCATATTATCTTGTCTTTTCTGGGTGACATTGGCAGTGAAGAGGTGCCAGGTTGTTTTGGTATCATCAGCAGTTGAGGTATTGGCACTATGCCCAGTGGAATGTGGATAGTGTAGCAGAGGATGTTCGTGGGAATGGAACATCTGGCTGGATGGATGGCAAAGCGCATAGGGTAGACAAAGTCAAGCTAGAGGTGTCGGCTGATTCTAGCTGAAAGGTTTATAATTGTATTCCCTTTGGCTGAGACATCTTACAGTTTAGATGGCATCCAGCTGGGCAACGGAATGTGTGAAACCATTAGCTTCAAAAAAGGATTCAAATCCAACATAAAGTAAACAAAGGCATGCTTTAACTACTAAAAGTAAATTATAGGAGCTGTGAAAATGCTTACAGGAGTAGTGAACTATTAAGAAGAAAAATGTAAGTGATGAAACTCTTTTTGGACAGTGATGGAAAGATGCCTGAAAAATCTGATGGCTTATTACATTGTAATGCTCCTGTGTGGTACTGGTGCTGCAGCTCATTTACTGATTCTCTGTACCTCCTGTCTCAGAATATAAATAATGCGTCAATAATAAAATATGCAGTTTTTTGCCCAGCTGGCTCATGGGGACAGGGTTTCTGTATCCTGCCCCCCTGTTAGCATCTAAAAAAAAATTTACACTTATTTAAGGACAGTGGAGTGAGTACCGAGCCCTACAATGTCTGCCGCCACATCTTTCTTGAAGTGGTGGCAGGCAGTCAGATCTTATGTAGAGATCTGTCAACTCCACGGATCCTCTGTAGCATGATGTAGACATACATTTGAACCCTAATTTCTCAAAAACTGCTGAACAGATTTACACCAAATCACAAAAGCACACTTTCTGTACCAAGATCTTGCTGTCTGCCAAATGTGGTGCAATTCCATTCAGCTGTTTGCGCTGTAGCTATGTCAAATTTCCCAACGGAATAGTGAATGGTGAAAACATGTTTTGGGACCTCCCCTTTTTCTCAGCCCCCCACTTGACGGATCACCCTGAAACTTTCCAGAAACATGCTGAGATAGATGAGATTTTTTTGGGAAAGTATTTTAAAGAGTCGTCAAATGGCCCCAGAGCCATTGGCAAACCAAAAAATGCTTTTCCTCTGGAAACATTGTGAAATGATAACTGAAGACATATATCCTACTATAACAATTCAAATAAATTATACTCATGGTCAATGTTATGCGTAGAGAGAAGATAGATTTGGCAGCATGTCTTGTTGCACCGTTCATCTCAACCAAAATCTGTTTATCACTGTAAAATAATATGGAATAAGGAATGTTGGGTTTTTACTAAAGCACTTTAAATCATTTGTCCAAGCTACCAGTTTAGGAGATTTGCCACAACCATCTGTACCTGTAACTTTAATAGTAAATATTGTTTCGCATTGCCACAAATTCTAGTTCCATTAGAGATTGATGGGGGGCTTCATTAGCTTAATAATGGGTTGGAAGTAATTAAATAATGTCATATCCATGAACACTGACTTCTAAAATGCCATGATAGTAAAAGTGACATCATGCATCATTTGATTGCCTGATATCATCACAGGTTTAATGCCATGTCCATCCACTGGCCGCTCACCAGTCTCTCATTTACTGATGAGGAACAAATACAATGACAAGGAATTACCTAATGAAACAGGGCTTTTGGTCCCCAATATACTTGCTTTTCATGCAGTTGTCTTCAGGACCCCTAAGATCGGGTGTTACAAGGGCAGTGCTAGGGATAACCAGGAGCAAACCAGAGATGCCAGCTGCTCTCATTGACAACCGGTAAATAATAGACTCAAACCAACATGAGATCCACAAGAGGTTGATTTTATCTTTATTTGACCAGTCGTGAGCTAATTGTAGCCCTAGTAGAAGCAGTACAGGTCTGATAGGACAACCCATTCAATTTATTGCTTTGCCTCACGCCTTTTGTCCTAGACCTAAAAATAACATTTTAGGGAGTACCTATTTTTATTCAAAGACCCGTCTGCACCTGGGCCATGCCCAGCGCTAGGAACCCCGGTCCAAACCCTTCCTGCAGCTCCACCGCTGATGAACTCCACCTGCTCAACCCTGGATGCCAACTTGAATGATACCGCCAAGCTGCACCTCAGCCCACGGTGAACCCTTTTGCCTACTCGCTTTGCCACCTTCCTCCACACACACACATCCACACAACCAACGCCCACACACACACTCCGCACCTCTCGCCAAGTCAAAACTCAAGACCTGCATTCACCCAGTACCACACATCCACCCCGAGCATCACTCACTGGCATGGAAGCTCCTCAACACATGCTTACTCGGCAAGCACTCCATCAAGATTTAGGACCTCATCAACCCCAACACAATGGATTTCCTCTTCCTCACCGAAACTTAGCTCAACCCCAAATAGGCGCTAGATATCACCGCAGCCACCCCTACTGGATACAAAATCCTGCACCTGGCTGACCTCATAAACTAGAAGAAGGACTAGCCCTCATCTAGAGAGACACCGTCAAGTGTACCTCTGACACTGACCCAGAAGCCACTTTAATGTAGCACATGCACTTCAATCTTGAGAAGGACAGTAAAACCACAATCAAAGGCACCCTTGTGTACTGGACCACAGGGCTCCCACCCACTTCAGCAACCTCCTCACCGCCTTCACTGTACTCCTCACCCTGGACACCAAAGACTTCATACTCCTAGGTGATTTCAACTTTCATCTTGACAACTCCATGCACTTCATCTCCACAGACTTGTTTGAAAGTCTACAGAAGATATGCCTCACCAAGCTAGTACAAGGCCCTACCCCCTTTGCTGGATACATCCTGGACCTCATCTCCTCCTCCTGTGACAAGGTTAAAGCCAGCCACATCACTCCACTCATATGGACGGACCACTTCTTCGTTCACTTCCACATAACAGACCCACCAACCATCCCTACGGAGTCTAGCAACACCCCGAAGCTCTCGCTGGAAGAAAGTTAAAGAAATGGAATGGCTCAACGCCATCCAACTAAACTACCCAGACCCCACTAACGACCTCAGCAATGACACAAACAACTTCAACAACTGGATCACAACCTGTGCCAATATTCTGGCACCCCTGAAAAACAGCAAACTCAAAAGAGCAAACAAACAAGCTAGTGGGTACAACGCTGACCTCAGAGAATCCAAGAGAGTTTGCAAATGACTCAAAAGGAAATGGAGAACCACACGAGGAACACCGCAAGGAACACCTACAATACCGCACATAGACACTATCACAATTAAGTAAAAGAGACTAAGAAAAAGGCTCTCACTTGGAGAATCGAATCTAGTTCCACCAACTGCAAAAAATGTATGGCCATTGTCAAGGAATTCACCAACCCAACGGCTGCAACCCAAACCATCACCCCTACACAAGAACTCGGAAACAACCTTTCCGACTTCTTCCACGAAAATATCACCAAGATGTACAGCAACTTTGAACCCCAGCCACCCCTCATCGACCTTCCCAGCCTGCTAGCATCAACAACCAATGAGTAGCAACTGACAGCATGCAACGCTTTATCTATCGAGGACCCTGCAGCAATAATGAAAACAGTCCCCTCAGGGGTTCTCATAGACCTCTGCCCGGACCATATCTACAACCTGGGAAGAGCCACGATCAGCCCTGCACTCACTTCCATCATCAACACCTCACTCAAAAAAGCCACCTTCCCAGATAGCTGGACACATGCCAAAATCATCGCCATCTTAAAAAAAACCTCAGTCGACCCTGAAGTACTCAGCATCTACCGACCCTTCTCTCCCTGCACCCCTTCCCAGCCAAGGTCATCGAGAGGACCATCAACAGACAGCCCTTGGACCATCTAGAATGTCACAAACTCCTGGACGGCTCAAAATCAAGATTCCGAATCAACCACAGCAACGAAACAGCCCTCATTGCTGTCACAGACGACATATGCACCATCCTTGACCATTGACAGACTGCCGCCCTCATCCTACTAAACCTCTCTGCTGCTTTTGCCACTGTCTCCCACCACAAACTTATCACTAGACTGCACACAGCAGAAATACATATACTAGCACTCAAATTTATAGCTTGCTTCCTCTCCGCAAGAACAAAAGTCAGGCTCTTGTCGTTCATGTCGGAACCCAAGGACCTCATCTTCGGAGTCCCACAGGGATCATCACTCAGCCCCACACTTTTCAACATGTATATGACTCCTCTGACAAACAACATCAGTCTCGTTTACCAACGACACCCAGCTCACTATTTTAGTAAACCCTCCATTAATAGCTCACAAGATACTTAAGTGTTCCTTTCTCTCTTTCCTGCTTTCATCAAAATTACAATGTCATCACCAATAACAGTTTATTTCAATTTATTGAATCATAAAACACAGTATAAAATGCAACACACAATTTAAAACAGTGCATGAAAATAAGTAAATTATATAAGCTCATCCAATTACAACAGATGGTGTACTGCCTGTGGTGACTCTCCTATTCCAGTACACTAGAGTAAACATGTGCAGAGATGCTGGACTCCTGTGTTCATGTGAGGAGTTCATTTATTACACAGTAAATGATGATAAGTCTAGATTTACTAGACGCCCCACCTGGAGCTGGGTAGCCTCCTGCTCAGCCTCGTCCCCCCAACTGAGCTTCACATTCACACATACACTGGATGACAATTCAAACTTTCCAGATGGAACTAACATCCCAGACTCGGTAGCTGCAGGCCATGAAGGGCACAGCAGAAACAGATGGCAAAAACTAGCTTGGGAAATCACAAATTGTCTGCAGACAAGGATAAAATGATCTTGTTTTTCGAAAACCACAAATCCTTCTAAGCAGAAATCTTTTGCAATTGAGCTACTGCCACCGGGATCATTGAGACCACGAACCAAAGTGGGTTGGGTGATGTTAATACTTTTACAAAAGCTGGTCTGCAAAAAATTGCATTGATGGGCAGCATAACATTTACAGAAAAATAAAAAATATATGCATTATTGTTCTGACAGTACATCATAGGGCAGAGTAGGCTATGGAACAACGGGGCCTATATTACCATAAGGGCACACATTCCCAATTTGCACTACGGCACACCTTAAAACAGAGAAACCTATTATGGTGAATACGCTGCCCTTAGGGCAGACGCAAACTGGCGCTGCCCCTAGGGCAGAGCATTTAAGTGAAATACAGAGCGGCTGCTTCAAAGCCTCTCCGTGTTTCACAGTGCAGCTGGCACCCACTTGCACTTTCAAGAGAAATTAGCGATCCCCTTGCAGATGGGTGCAGTGAGTGACTGCTCTCGCCTCCACAGGGATGTCTCAGAGGTCCGTACTGCCCCCTTTCCCCCCTTCCACAGGGCTGCCTTTAGGAGTTGCACTGAAAGTGTGCCACCTTTTTCTGGCGCACTTTTAGTGTGCCTCCTAAAGGCATGTTTGCCTATGCGCCCTCCTCCATTATTCAGCGCGGGCGCACATGCAAAGTGTTTCCCTCATTTTCCCAGGGCCACGCCTCCTTGCGAATGAGGGAACACCCTCTTATGATAGCGTTGGCAGACATGTGTGCCAGTATTAAAGCATATTAGTAAAATACGTAAATTTGAGTTCCCAATTAGATATAAACATAGGCTCCATACCAACTCAGGATTCGGTCAGGTTATAGGCTCTAACACTAAGCTGCATAGCTTAGCATTTTCCCACTCAGAAGTAACAAGCCTCCTATATAGTGTAACAATCCTTCGATTTAATCGTAGAGGAACAGCCATGATGTGTAGAAAGACTAGTTGTGTCAATGTATTCCTAACATAACTCAATCAGGGTACCAACAATCATTGGACAACTGCTATATCTGTAAAGAGCTCCCTCATTGGCTCAGCAGGCCACAGCTGAATTCTACCACTGAGAGACTGCACAGCAGTCTCTTTATGGAACACTAAAATAGAGGCTCCGGCCGGCAGACTCAGAGTTCTCTCCAGGAATCGATTCTCCAAGGATTGTAATTTTTGTGATCTAATTAACCCCAGAAACCCCCCACAGAGGTTGCTACTGCATCGGCTTTGATGTTAAGGACTTTTAGCATGGATGGAAGCTCAGGGCACCCTCCCTTATCGAAAAAACACGACTCCTGCCAATAACCCGAAAATACTTTTATTGGTCAACCAGATGTAATAGAAATTCAGTTCAGTTAAAGGATTTGGGTGAAACACAAAACAGGAGACATTTAATTATTTTTTTCTTTATTTGGGAGTTATGACTTGATAAGGTAGACTACTGATTTGTGACTCTCATTAAAAATAATGAGGTTAATGATTATTTTCTTTATATACGATTTAGGACTTGATAAACTAGAAATACTGATTTGTGTCTTTTAGAAAAAATATAAGTTCATGATTATTAATAAAGTATAAATTAAGGAACAAACAAATTCAGGCAGTAATGTGAATCAGGAATGAAACATCTTCATATGTTGGTATGGTAGCTGGAGTTCCCTGTCAAGGACATAAAAGACGAACAAAGCAGAAACTGCACAGAAAAGTACACAAGCCACCTATGTCAAGCTTGTTTTTGGACAACAGACAGTTTTGTACGCAGATTTACTGATAAGGCAGCGCCAGCTGTTTGCAAAACACCACCATGATTTAGGCTTGTTAGGGATTGTCACGCGCCATGTCAAAAGAGGTCAAGGAATTAACAAGCATTCTCAGACCGAAGCATCTGTGAGACAAGAAATGAACGCCTGATCAGTGGGGTAGATGTTTCAAGTGAGTGTCAAAATCAGAAAACTGTTCAGTGAGCTAACAGAATCCAGACAGTGTATCTGAACTGAAAGGGCTGCAATGTAGCTAATTACACGAGACAATCCTTCAGCATGGCGAAGGCAAGAGGCAGTGCTCAGTTCTAAGTGCTGCACACGAAATCTATTCTGTCCAGAGCACTGTATTTTTTAAAAAATATTTTTTTCTTTTCTTTTCATTTTCAATAATACCCATCAGGTGTTGCAAACAGTAACAACAAATACATGGAGGACATTCACATTGTACACGGTCATTCAAGCAATGGTAAACCTGTTGGAGAAAGACAGCATAGCTGGGACGAAGTATGACATCATAAATTAAAGCACTGGCTTGGCTGCACCTATAATGTCTCATACTGGTGTCTATAGACCCTAGCGCTTGTGAGTCGTGTGGGGAACTGTGCTTTCGGGGATTCCTTCTATCTCATCTATCAGGCCGAGTCCATAGTGATCTATCCAGCGACCCCAGACCTTAGAACGCAATTCACGTGGACAACCCCTACTATGGGCAGTAACCCTTTCTGCAGCCATGTATCGGTCCATTCCTCTCTTTCATTCTTGGATAGTGGGTACTCCTGCCGCACCCCAATGTCTAGCTATATTGCGCTTAGCGACAACTAGGCCCAGGGCACTGAAAGTGAGTTGTGGACGTGGAACGTCTGCATCGTTCGGAATGATCATTAATACATATTTAGGGTCCGGTGGTAGGGTGACCTCGAGGATGGCACTGAGTTCTGTGAGGATCACGGATCAGCAGGCCTGAACACGAGAGCACCCCCTTACAGTGTGAAAAAGCCGACCCTAGCTGCATGGCAGCACAAGCTTGTTGGGGTTGCCGCCATTCCCATGGTGCGTAACCTGCATCTGTCATAATAAACCCTGTGTAAAATCCTATACTGGATCAAGCACATTCAAGATTGAATGCCCACCTCCCCGAGGTGCATCAAGTCGGCCTCCTAATCAATTTCCTCAAGTTCTCCTATGTCTCAGTCCCATCTCCCCTGGTGTTATTGTTCAATGTCCTGTATGTGAATGACAAATATCCCCTTAACAGCTCCTCTTGTAATAGCCTCCCTTCCAATGGGGCATACTCAGGTATCTAAGAGGCCTCCAGTCCTTCCACTAACCATGCATGTCTCAGTTGGGCATATTTAAGAAATTGGGACTGGTGCAGATTGTACTCTGTCATAAAAGTTGCTATTTCATCCATCTTTTCTCCTTTTCCTCCCTCTCCTCCTCTGCTTCTCCCTTTTTTACTCCCTCTTTCCTTTTTCTCTTCCCCTCCACCCCTTCCCTCTTTTCCTTTATTTTGCATGCACCTTACACCTATATATTCCCCTCCTTCTTCATTCCTCCCTCCTTTCTTCCTCCCCATTTCCCTCTTTCTCTTTTTCTTCTGTTTCTTTCCTTCTCCGGATAAGGAGTCTACATCCCCTCTAATATATTTATTTATTTATATGTGTATTTATTTATTTATCTATCTATTTATTATATTTCTATGACTCTCTATCATCCTCAAGGTTCATCACATTTAATGTTCCACAGATTCAAATGTGTCCCCTTCTATCCACATTCCATGACTGTTAGCAATGAAGGTTATGTATTTTTAAACATACTGTACATTATATTCTTTTCTCCCATTACCTGTTTCTTGTCTTCTATATGACCCCTTTCCTACCCTCTCTCTCAATTATTTTGTATGTCTTTCCTCCTTCATAGCACACTAATATTGTGTATCCATACTGTTGTGCAGCACTTTTGTATATCTATATATCTTATACAAGTTTTAATAAAGAAATATGACACACACAAAATAAAGTTGCTAAGGATTTGAACTCGCCCTGTTCCAAGACATCTCCAACTGTTGAGATCCCAATTGAGTCCCTCGACTCGAACCCTCGCAATTAGCTTATTTCTTTAAGCCATGCACCCCTCCACAGCCATGTTTCCATGGAAATTTTATGGAACCAGCCAATTGTTCTCAATGATCTGTCCCTGACCTCGAGGGTCACCTGTGGAGAAGCATAATTTTATGTTTTATGATTTGCTTCAGTCCTTCTTTTAAAGTTTCCGTAGGAGTGCTTTATAATCCAGAGTAGTCTGCACTCATGTGCAATCTGTGTGACTAATTTGGGACTAAAAGACTTCATGTTCAAGATGTCAAAGTAGTTCTCTGTTCTACAGTATTTTTCATGTGTGTTAGGAATTTAACTGACTACTTTGAATCTCACATTGACACCTAAAGTATAACGTGTCCTTTGAAACGTGTTTGTGAACTGATCTAACATTACCATTGTAACAATAACTTAGTAGAGTTGGTTATTCATGATGTTTAGAGTTTGATAGAATGTGTTTTATGAGTCACAGAGAAGCTGTATTGTAACCCGTGTGATGGTAAGTTACACTAATGCTAGGCCTGAATCATGTTTAATTCACTGCCCGACTAGCATTTAGCTTTGCTTGTACTGTGAAATGTTGCATGTATTTGTGTTCCCAATGCAGGTGGGGCAGACATCATTATTTTAGAGAAGGGTCCATTGTTTAGTCGACAGCTAGGCCTGGGAAGGAATGCAATAACGAAGACGAGATGGATTCTCGTGGGAGACGGAAATGGCATGAAGGAGGTGTGGGAAGTTTACTGTGTGAAGCAGGCGGTGGAGAAAGGAGTCGAGGAAGGCCGCTGGGATAATGGAAAGTTAACCAAAGTGTGTAGGAGGGGCCCGTATTGGATGGTTGCTTTTGTACTAATGAAGTTAGTGACAGCTGACACTTCTCTGTCAGACCCTTGGAGGTACAGACCTTTCTCAGTGATTGTAGCATTAGGCTACATGACCTAAGTTAGTTTCCTCTAGGAGGACGCTGACAGCTGGCACCTTTTATGCTTTCCATTTGAACCTTGTTTAGTCTAGATTTCCCTTTTACATAGTGTAGGGATAGTTAAGGAACTTTGGGAATTTTTCCTTTTAAAAAGTTTGTTGCAATCTAACTTACATTTTTGTCTTTTAATAACCCATGTGGCTATGACAGGATAGGTAGTTTTCGTTTTGTTGTATTGGAGATTTGGCAACTCTTGTTGCCATACATGTGGTGTAGGTGCACACAGGGCTCCAGGATAGCCCTTTCCAACCTGTAGGTAGGGTGACCTTGTAACGCATGGGCCCAGTCATTGATAGGGGTTAGATGTGTTGCCCAATAATAGGCATCAATATCGGGGAGGGCAAACCCACCATTATACTGAGTACGCCGCAGGGTCCTAAGGGCTATTCTAGGGTGTCCGCCCTTCCATAGTAAAGATCTTATGTTGCCATTAAGGCCGGTGAATGTGGCTGCAGGGAGTGAGTAACGTGTTTTGAAAGGCATATAACTACTGTGGCATGATAATCATTTTAAATAGTGCAGCCCACTCCAACAGCGAGAGGGGGGAGATCTCTCCATTGTTCAGCATCTTTCTGGAAATTAAATATTACCATCCCCATATTACAAGTGTGGCAAACTTCTTTATTTAGTGTCATAAATATCCCAAGATGCTTAAATCCATCAGGTGGCACTGTTAAGCTTCCTGGCAACGGTGGCAGGTCCCTGGTGGGCCCAGGGGAGAATACCCCCATATTCTTCTAGTGTCTGGAATATGAGTGGCATTGTGACATGTGTTCCATCATGTATAGAAGAATGTCATCTGCATTGAGGGAATTATTTTCCTCTATGGCATCATTGGGATAGATTTGAAAGCATTTGAAAGCCTTTGATTCCACTGTAAGGGCAAAGAGGAGGCGGGAGAGGTGGCAGCCCTGGCGTGTCCTTCTGCTAATTGCAAATTCTGAGGACAGTATCCCATTTACATTCGCAGCCGCGACCGGGTCGCAGTTCAAGACTGCCACCCAGTTCCTGAATTTGAGCCCAAATCAAAGCCTATTGAGTGTGTGTTCCAGAAATGGCCAGAGGACCACGTCAAATGCTTTCTCTGCATCTAGGGACAGGAAAACATGGGGGGACGCTAGGTCTTTCACCACTGCCGTCCTATTGTGAGTGCGACGTAAGTTCAATCGAGTAGCTCGACCTGGCACAAAGCCAGACTGGTCGTTGTGGATGAGGGGGGAGATCACCTGCAGCAGACATGATGCCTGGACAGTTGCCACAATTTTTAGTAGCACAAATGGGCGGTAGGATCCGCATCTCTCTTTGGGCTTACCTTCCTTATGTATAACCGTAATCATGGACCTCTGAAGATCTGGGGGGAGGGTACCCGATTCACTCCCCTCTTTGTAGAGGTTTAGTAAATGATGTCCCAGGAGATCTGAGTATCGTTTATAGAACTTGGCTGGGATTCCATTTGGCCCTGACCTGGTACATTTTAATATATATTTTGTATTAAAAATGTGCACTAGAGGAATGGTTTGCCAAGCCAGCCTGCATGAATGTTTACCCTCCAGGGGTGACTTTAGCCTTGATAAGGAAGAAAATCCTACCCAAACGACATAGCTACAGAGGTTCTTCTTTTACTAGCATCTGTTTAGAAATGTTTCTCCTACATTGTACCACAGGCTTTCTTAAAATACAGTAATTTGAGGCAGACAGGTGAGTCAGGAATGGGTTTAACTTTTTCTGGAGCATTGATCCCCACATACTTTAAAATTTGCTGGAATGTAAAAAAATTCAAGTGGCCAACTTTCATATGCTGAGGATGAAAGTTAATTGAACGTAGGAGTAGGATTACACCTTTTTAACTATGCATAGTTATTACAAAATTTCAAATATGATTTCTTATAGTCCACTGGAATCATGAAAGTTTTAAACTGTTTTCCTCAACATACTTATTTTTGTTAACTGATTGATCTATTTAGTTTGAAGATGTAAACGTGACTACATTTTTGCTATTCAATATATGACGCTATCCAGGAATCTTTCCAAACTAAGGTTTCATAGGAAACTTTGGATTGGGGGCCTAAGGGCCTGCTCCCAATCTGCTCTGGTTATGAGGATCCAGGGTATACTGCCAATTAGAGCACTGTAAAAGTCGTACCACTACCATCTTTGGACTGGAAGACACAACCTACCTTTCTTTCTAAAAGAAAACATGCCATGGTAGCTGAAGCAGTCGGTCTAGGCTAGATTACTGCGTTGGTCAGTAACTGATGCTATCTAAAGTTAGAGGAAGGTGGAATTGCCAGAATTTAATTCAGGGGAATTCATAGGAATTATATTGCAATTCTGTGCGATTGCGTGGAAATCTGTGGTGGGCGGAGTGGGATTTGGCACTGCTGCAGTGTTTTTTAGACATAGAGGGACTGCTCCCTCTTCTCGCCCTGTTTAAAAATGATTGCAGTACATACCCCTTGGTGCCCTTACATGCTCTGCAGTACTTACTGCAGAGCATGTAAGGGCGCAGAGGGCTGTACCTTCCGTGGTTGTTTGTTTCTAAACAGGGAGACAATAAGGAACAGTCCCCTCTATGTTTAAAAACCACTGCAGAGTAAACTTTAATCTGCAGTGATTTTTAAACATAGAGGGATTGCTCCCTCTTCCAGCCCTCAAAGAAACAAATAATTAATGCAGATTAATTCTGCTGGTGCAGCCTTGGATTTTAAAAGTAATTCTGCATTACAAAACTAACCCAGGATAACAAAATTCCTCCGATTACACCCACGGAATAAATGTTTCTGCCCAGGCCTGCTAAAGGTACACTGAACTTAGTTCAAGCATCTAGAGGCAACCAATGTCACATCTTCAGAACCAGGGATAAGTTTGACGAAGTTCTGGGCAACTTGTCCTTTATGGATGTTCTTAAAATACAAATAAAATAGTGTTTTCATTACCTAGTTTTGTACCAATATTAGCTCTACCAATAGTGGTTCTATGACTATTGGTGAGGAAAGAATGACTATGTTTTACTAATTTAAGATACTAATGGAAAGAAGTACTATGTGTATTCATATGACTATCTAGAGTCATGTTTGATTCTTGAGCTATAACTTAGGCCAGAATGAGATAAGGCACTAGCCAACTACGTTTTGTTATGTTGAACAATCTTTTTCTCTTGTAGATTTTGGGGCAATTAGTAAAACTTAGTCTTGTCCTCTTTTATACCTTATCCAAGTGTTGGAATTGGATCACATGAAATATTTAGTCAATCTATAAATAATCAGTCAGGAGAGTTGGATAGTTTACAAACAATCTGAATTTTCTCTGCATAAGTATGAAGCAGAAATCCAAAATTTAAAGGCAATTGGTGACGTGGCTGAACATATATTTGAGCAAGAGTGGAGAGTGGCAGGAACCCCCTGGCTTATCCAGATGGTAGCTGTAACAAACTGACCGTTTATGCATGGTCACCTGTGATTTTTTGGCTTTTCTGGGCCTCATGTTTGCTGGACTTACTCTTACACCTGTAAAACAGGAGTAAACTACCTCTGTTCCCCCTTTAAATGTTGTTAAATGGCTCGTCACTGATAGACATATATAATTTGCTTACACATCCATAACATATGGTGTAGAAAATTTACTCAGAGCCTGGAAGTTAAATGTCACCTGTGAACTGCAGTACCTATTGTGCCATCCACAGAGTGGGCCTCTAAAACATGGCTTCAGGCCTACCATGTGTAGCCTAAAAACCTGCTGGCAAACTTGTCAAAACACTTATTTTTGACAGGTATGAATCCCTGCTTTTAAATATTAAGAGGTCATCACCTAAGTTCACCTTGTTGCTCACTAGGTAGGGTGTCTGAGAATTAAAAGTGGAATATGTGTGAAACTAAAATGTGCATGTTCCTTCAGAGACTAGTTCTCAAAAGCTATTTTCCCTGGCAGGTCTGTAGTTGAATCTCAGGAAAGAAATGTCAAAGTATAGATCATAAACTTTAATCTATAAGGTTTGAAAGGAAACTCCTAAAAAGCTGAGTCAAAGAATATTTTTTATATTAATTAAAAATCAAAAATGTTGAATGTATTATAAAATATTTGGAGAAGTAACTTTTAGAATTTACCTTTTACCTGCCACAACATCCAGTAGGCTAATAAGCATTAATCTACTGACACCTGCCCTGCTAGAGCTGGGCCTTAATGGGATATGAAAACTGCG
This sequence comes from Triturus cristatus, assembly GCF_964204655.1. Classification (NCBI taxonomy): domain Eukaryota; kingdom Metazoa; phylum Chordata; class Amphibia; order Caudata; family Salamandridae; genus Triturus; species Triturus cristatus. The sequence continues at coordinate 1,585,294,401 of NC_140590.1, forward strand.
CCCGTAGCAGAATCAATTGCCTGGGTCTGGGGAGGCATTTTTCCTCTCCTGGAAGGGTGGACCCAGGAACTATATTAAACTGCAAAAGTCAAAGGCTTTTATAAATAAATGAAATATATGATCTGGGGAAGGCAGACCTTTTGTCCCCCAGCCAGGCTGGTTTCAAACTTAGTGGGAGAGAAGGTACCCAGAACCAATTTGACTGACCACAAAGGAGGGGAATAATCATTTCCCTGAGAAGACCTTTGGGTGGGCACACAGGCTCTGCGCAATGGAGAAAACGTTTCACCGTCTTGGATTTTAGGAGTAAGGTTACTGTGGAATTGTCTGCAGCAGGGCAAATGGGATCTTCTGAAAAAGTGGGTAGAGTTGCCCCTAGGAACCTTTATCCTATTGGTTAGGGAGGAGCTAGGAGTCACCCCAACCAGCTAGCTAGTGTCAACCGTAAAAGTGGCACACCAAGGCAGCCTCTTCAGAACACTTTCCAGACGTGCAGAAGATCAGAAGAGGACTGGAACAGCTGTCTGTGACCTGAGAGGATCAATAAAGGGCTGAACCAGCACTAATTTGTACACAGGACAAAGAAGTGCCCCCCAAGATTCAGTTGCCTCCTCTTATTTGTGGCTACAGGGATACAACAAGCTGCAAGAGGCCTTTTTCCTGAAGTGATCAGTTCACCAATACCAACTAGACCTGGTCCAGACCTTGCTGGTAGTCTCTGCTGGAGTGTCTCCTGGCCCTGAAATGCTGTCCCAGAAGTCCTGGGAGCCTTAGAAGTGATTAAGAGGAGCTTCTTTGGAAACCCTGAAAAGTTGGGTCTTATCCAAATTTTGGACTTTCAGAACTCCATAGACCTTGTGGCAAAGGTGTCTGATTTCAATGCAACTTTGTCAGACATCATCAGCTTGTCCCACTGGAGGAAATTGTGCACCATAAAAAAGACCAACACTTGGATTTATACTTCAGAGTTCGGTTTTCAATCTGTGAGAGCAAAGGAGTAAAATACTTGATCACCCTGATGCAGTAACTGTACTCTGAATTTAGAAATGCCCACTGGCCCAGCAAACATCTCTTAACATTAGCAGGAACTGCCGTAACAGTGGTTCCTGTCAATGTATTAAACTTTTGGAGGATGTCTGTCAAACTAGTAACATGCTTTTGCTTTTTCAAAAACTAAATCCCAAAGCAGAATTTTGCTTTTAAAAAAAAAACTAATGACACCCCCGCCATGGGAGGCTTCTCCCAAGGTTTGAGGGTCATATAAATGCTTTTATTGTCCCTTGCTGCCACATATTTCATGGCAATAAAGGAAAGTAAAAACCTTACATTCGACTGTCCATTCTAAATCAGAAAGGCAGTCAAAAGGCCAACATTCCTATGACCCTTACTCTATTGGGCTATCAGAGGAGTATATCAATGATGGAGCTGGAGAAGACTCCATTGCTGACATACTTAAGGTTTGCCCACACGTACATCAAGAGGGCGGACCTTCAGTTCGGTGGAGATGGTATGCTATCTCCATTGCGACAGAGTACCCTTTCCTTCAAAATCTGAATCAGCCCCTAAGTCAGAAGGTAAAATACTGACGGGATGATCCCACTTGGTGTATACACTCCACACTGCACTCCATTATGGCCAGCCTGAAATCGCGCCTAGATCTTGGTTTACCGCTTCCCTTGACTATCGTTGGTGCTTAGTGCTTTTTGGTGCTATTTTTACTGAAACCTTTAACAATTCATTTTTCCTCTTCCCCTTATTGGATTGTTGTTGATTTGATGTCATTTCGTATCTTACAATTGTTTTTTTTTACCAATTTAGTTTAGTATTTTTATTGTTTGGTGTTTAGACTTTATTACTGTTTGGTACTGCATAAATACTTCACACATTACCCTAAGTTATGCCTTTCTGCTCTGTGCCATAGATGTCCGGGGTGATGAGCTCAGGTTAATTTAGTGACTCTTGGGTTCCACCTGAGGAAGTGCTTAATCTGTAAAAGAATAAAAGCTGGGCCCAAAGTTTTGCTCAGAAGCCCACAGCCAGTTCTATCGAACATCGAGGTGTTGATTACCAAGACTGCATAGGTTTTTACCTGCGATGCCTCTTTATTCTACCACAAGACACACCCTGACCATTATACTGTTACAGGTTCTTTTTTGCACCTGCTTGTACACTTCGTTACTGTTTTTCAGATTTTATCTTCCTTCTTCTTTCCCCCTTTGTGGTTTTCTCTTTACTGAGGAAAAAGAAGTGCCAGGCCTCATATATGAGTGCCGGTGGGACGCTCCTCCAACCACCAATTAAGCACTGACCTGACGGGATAGTGTTGTTGTTCCTTGAGGTGAGCGACCATCCACCCCTAATAATAATCCACTTTCTTACAGAGGGGAGGAGGAAACATCTGACAGTTTCACCCTTCACTGCCAGCCAATCAGAAAGGAGCTGAATCAGATAGTTGCTCCTCCCAAATTCCATAGAGAAGGAGAGAAATGTCAACTGTGTCAAAAGTGGTTGATCCATCAACATCCATATCACAGCCTTTCCTTCATCAAAGATGCCCACAATCACTGATTTGGCTTCCAAACCCCAGCGTGCGGCTAGTCCCCCAAGATGTTATGTGCTTCACGAATGCCTGTAACCTGATGCAGCCTCCTCTTCCCATTTCACTTTTGACCCAAAACATGAGTATTGGATGAGATAGTGAAGCCTTACATGCCTCAAGAGTTGGTGATATGAGCAGACTGAGAACATGATGCTCTCATCGGGGACTGTCAAGTGATGAAACAGAGATGCATTTGTGCTGCCAATGGATGCCCAGACGGAAGCATTAATTCCCCTAACAACTTTGATCAGAGTGAACAATGTAGCTAGGGATGCTAACGCAGGGGGCAAGACAGCACTGTCTGTGTCATCTTGTAAAAATGTAATCTTTACACAAAGGAGAAGTGGCCTAGGTCTGTGCCAATAGAAATGCCTGTCTTAAGTTTATGCTGGCTCATAATAAACATTCTCATTTATTTTAAGTCTCTACTGAAAACGATTGCACGACCACACACACGCTTCTTGGTTGGCACATATTCGCTTGATGCAATTTGCCTTTGGCAACATCAACCGAAGAATAATTAACTGGGTGCAGATTTTAAACAAAGTCAGAAATAACATCCCAAAATCCAAGAGGACAACTCATGAAGATAGGAGGCCAGGCAAAGAAATTCGAATATGCTGAGCTCAACTTTGAAATGTAGCACACTTAAACAACTTGAATAACACTTGGCAAGAAATGTTATACATTTAGTACCTTGTACCTACTTTTATATGCCTTTGTGAACTGCCCCCAAAACACCCAACTCCCTATTAGCAAAAGTGCAAAGAGACAATGGTCCATTTCATTTGTACTAATTGTATATGAAAATTCACACTTGATTCCCACCCTATTCCCATTTTAGATGCTGTTGAGCCAATTCACAAAGGCATGTAACGGGACGCAAAAAGTTTCACTAGAATTCAACCCTACAGCCTTCACACTTCAAATTGCCCTTCTGAATAGACCCCATAATATATATAATATTTATTAATTTTGTTTCTTTGCTGCTATGTCATCTCCCACCCATAATTTAATATTTCACTAAATTGCAAGAATTATAGCTAAAAACCGTGTTTAATTACTACTCTCTTGCAACAATGAGCCAGGTTTAGATCATGCCATCTAACAATCCACACAGTGGTATGGAAAAATAAGTAATGCTAAAAACAAACAAAAAAACTGCATGCCAGGAAGAAGAGGGGAAATATGTTTTGCTAAATGCAATACGTGTTCATGTCATTTATCAAATCTGGGACTTAGGGGTGGAAGACTGAAGTGAAAAGTGAGTGGATGGCTCAGTGATGACAGACGTTGAAGGAGAAACTCAATGAAGTGTAAAGTAATTGTTGGCGATAGAAGTTCATCACCCAAGGGATGGAAAGGAGAACCCTGGCTGTGTGAAGAATTGTTCCTAAGGGCATAGCAAAAGTTTGGTTATATGTAAATGTGGCTCTATCAAATTCACAGTGCAGGGATTGGTCAAGTTTGCTAATCTAGTGCCTCCCTATAAGAAGAAGGATCCTGGAAAGTCCAAAAACCTATGCACGTGTCTATCACATTATCCTGCTGCTTATATTGACCAGTACAAATCATCGTCCCTTCCACAGTGTCTTCACAGAGAATGAATAATTGGTTGTCAAACAGAGAACTTGTGGTGGCGACCAGGTGTGCCTGCTGATAGTCAAAAACGGTTCTCGAATGGGATCTGTTAAGCTGTATTCATATCGACTGGATGGACTCAAGACCTGGCTCTTCGGCTGAACCTCAGAGCCCATCAGGAGCTGCAATCCCCCCCAGCACCTTGAGACCCCCACAGATGAGTAGTCGCGCCTAACAAACACTGATTGATTGACAATACTGGCCTCAGGTGGCATGTTCTTTACCTTGTCTTTGTGGTGCCGGGTTGTAAATACATTCACATTTCCAAATCTTGCCTCCAAATACAATAAATAAAGCAACTACAACCATGTTTCCAGGGGGTTTGCACATTTTATAGAAAATGCATGGTGTTGATTGACCCAATCTGGCAAGAATGCAGCACTTGGAGCCAAGCAGAGTGGCACTGTAACATTAAAGTATGGCCCTTGATCAAACTACCAAAATCAACAGGGGATCTTGAAATAGTAGACTGGTATTTAGCATATCATTAGGGTTATGAATATGTACACAAAGCCAAAGTAGCGCATTAGAAGCTGCTGTAAAGGAGATTGTGGTTCCAGAAGACCTAGGGCCTGGTTTAGAGTTTGGCGGATGGGTTGCTATGTAACAACCGCGATGAATATCCCGTCAACCTTATTACAAGAGCCATATCATATACTACACTTGTAATATAACGGATGGGCTATCAGTCACAAACGTGATGGATATTCCGTCCGACGAACTCTAAATCAGACCATTTATTAAGAAAATAATTAGTCAACCTCACCCAAATTGTATACAACTATCTGCGAACACTGTAGTATTCTAACCATTAAGAAAGACCCATTAATACGGTAATAATGATAACAATTATCAAATGGCTTCCTAGGATTGATCATCAGGTCTTGGGGGAAATAGTAGGATTGAGGAACACTGCCCCATACCCCAAGCACAACTGAGTGTTGTTCTCTACTTGTAATGTGTTTTGCAAGACCGTAGTGTAGAGAACAGGATGGAACCCAAACATCTGTTGTTTGGTTTTCCTGACACGGGTTGTGTAAGATATCTATTTTAAATAATTCAGGTGGTAGCTGGATCAAAAGCAAACATCAGCGGTATTCTTTTAGTTTGTTTTTTTATTAAAGGCCTGAGGCGAAATATCACACTGAGGTTTGCAGCAGTGCATCCTGCTGAGCCGTGTGCCATGTAATCCATGAGATAAGATTTGTAATGGACTAAATCAATATTTGTTTTGCCGCTGTATGTCACACGTCCCTTAGAAAACAGCAAATAGATGTTCCAGGTGTTTTTACACTGCCTGTGACTGTATTTTAACAATCATCTGCATGTTTGTTTTGACCATTAAATATGATGAGCCAGAAATTGAAGTATATGACATTTGAATAATCAAGTCATTGTTTTCGAAGCATTACAGTATTGTGACATTACAGTCATAATAGCATGTCTGGTTCTCGCTCTATAAATAAAGCTAAGGCAACAAACATGAATTATTAAGGACTGTTACTGTCTCATTGAAATCTATAGTAAAATAAAAATAGCATTCTCCATTCATGGCCTATTTCCTATTTGTATGTTTTTTGTTGAATTTTCTTCACTTTGACATTTGACACATGGCATTCGATGTGGTGGCAAATATTAAAAATATTCGCTTTCAAGGGCTAGTTAATTCTAGACATGAGGCATATGATTCGAGCCAATACAAGTTTTGAAACCACACATGGTTTTCCTTATAAACCATACATGAGTCAAACATCTGAAAGGTGTTATAGTCCAATTACCTCACACAAATGTGATTGCATAATAAAATATGAAGAGGTTTTAAAACACCAATCCAATTAGCTCATGAGTCATTGTTCGAGTTTGATGTTTTGTGTGCAAGACCCGTTATGACCACAGTGCATGTCTATTGAGCATGACTCAGAGACAGCTGCGGCCGGTGCAGGTAAGAGCGGTGAGGCGGGAGGGAGAGGGGGGGGGAGGAGTGGGGGGGTCGACAGAGGATGACGAAGGAAAATTGAATTTAAAAATAAAAACCACTTACCTTGCGCTTGATCCGGCAAGCGCACGGTAAGTGGTTTTCTTTTTTTGAAATATAATTTTACCACATCATCGTCTGTCAACTTCCCCCTCCACCCCGCCCCATCACTCTTACCTGCACCGGCCACGGCTGCCCTGAGATGTACGTCCCAATTGCATTGGAACCAAACTCATCCTAGAGCACTTAAACTATAGAAAATTCATGCAAGGGATACAGATCTTGGGTACATTTTAGCAGGAGCCTGGGTTTCCCTCTAGCTTCTTATCAGACATCTATGGAGAACACATTTCTATTCATTACCTTGCTCAAGATGCCACTTATCCAGGTGGATATGAAACACAATCCAAGGCCTACTTCTCTAGCAAAACCTGACCAAATTCCTAGACGCTTACCGAAATAATGTCAGCTGGGGGCGGAAACTCCCACTTTTCTTACTATGAAGGGCAGCCCTTTACAAGATGATCTATTTCCTACTTACCCAAATTCTTGTACATACTGCATAATACTCCCTTTGAGGGCCTGGATGAATATTTTCGTGTAGTGGATGAGGTATTGGTCTCGGGGACACCCAGACTTGCCCTGACAACTCTGACTAGATGCCACGCAAAGAGGGGAAAAGCTATCCAGAATCTTCACCTATGTGACTGGGCCACGCAACTGGTGTTGATTAACGATGGGTTTCCTCGATAAATAAAGTCCATCATTGTTGGCAGAAGGGCAATGAAACTGGAGTGCTATGCCTGGCGGTTGCATGGGGGAGGGGAATGGCTCCCCTGCCCCCACTGATGGCCACAGTCGTGAAAATCTGGAAACAAGCGACTCAAGCCCTGGGTTGGCAGGACAAGCTAACTTTAGAGGCCCCTCCTGTGGGATCCAAATCACTTAAGCAGCCTGCAGGGGATAGAGGGCTATAGGAAGTGGGATTTGTTAGGCATTTGCAAGTTATGGGACATCTGGTGAGATGGGGATGTGATCACCTTATCGTAACTGAGGGAAGAATATGCATTAACAGGGCGTCAGTTCTTGCGATACTAGTGACTGAGACATATCCTAGTGAGACTTGGAGCTTTCCATGAAGGGGTGGCAGAAAAATCTATATTGGAATATAGGGTGCTGGGCTCCCCCCTGACTAGCCATACTTACTCCAGCCTCCTCCAAAACAGTCTCCCACCACTAGACACGCTTATAGAGGAATGGGATGGAGACCTGGGTAGACTTGAGGATGATGATTGGGGAATAGCATGCTGGTATCCAGGAGAAGAGGCAATCGGAGCAGGCGTCCTATTGATTCCATTAAAGCTACACCACAGGGTGTACTTTACTAGAACTCGGCTATTCCTTATGGGAGGGTTGTAAACGATCACTGTTTGAGGGGCTGCTGGACAAGAGGCACTGTGATCCCCACAATTTGGGAGTTGCAGAAACCTAGAGAATACTGGGAGAAAGTGGGTGGTAGAATCTCAGAGGTGCTAGACTGCCAAGTGATGCCTACGCCGCAATTGATCTCCTAGGTATATGGGCCGAACAATTCCTAGATTGCTATTCACTGCCTTTTTGTAACATAGCCCTGATGGCAGCATGAGGAAATCTGATTAAATACTGTGTGAGAAAGTTGTTACTGCCCCTGGGAGAATGGGAACACATCATGGACGGGTGCATGAGAGCTGGAAAGCTAATATATCAAGCATGGGGCTGCCCACATAAGTTAAATAAGATATGGGGTCCATGGACATTGGCAAAAGAGGATAATGGAGACAGATGGGAGTATAGAAAAAAGAGGTCAGAGGATGGCAGATGGGTCTGTGGGAGGGGCAAAGATTGGAGGGGCGGTATGTTCCAGGTACTGTTAGGCCAGCCTGCATGGTCCTGCTCAGAATATTTATCTGGAGATTGGCCAATTATGTGTGAATACTCGACTACATGACTTTTGAAGTTGGGATGGGTTTGTTATAATGCATATCTATGTATAAAACTCAATACAAATATTTCACACAAAAAGATAGTATAGTCAAACTAGCCAGGGACCTTGTATTCATTACCATCGATGACTATTTGATTCGCCTGGTTCCTGATTTCTATATGAGATTCCCTTTGTGAGACGGCCAATTACACTGTGTGAGCACCGGTTTAAATTTGCACATCATGTTTCTGATTACTGTGCACACTACACACACATTTAATGTAAGGGATATCATTAAAACCGCTGTCTAATAAAGAACATTGGCTAGTTATATCACATCACATGCACTTAACAAAACTTTGACTTCTTGTCCACATCGGCACTCATCCATTTCTGCCCAGAAGATGAAGTAAGCGTAATGCAGTCTACTTTATGCTGTGCATCTTGATTCTTTAACAGTGGTAGCTACAGACACTTGCCTGGATTAATAGTTTTATAGTACTGGTGGGGTGCAACTGCAGACCTTTGAACACTAGTACAGAGTGGAAAATCCCATTAGTTATGTGCAATTATGAGTTAAACCTTATTGAATGGGGAGTACAAATATGTGTGCCATATTTGTGGTGAAAATATGCATAGAATTCCCAATTCCATTTGGACACAAAGATCTTATTTATCACCTACACTGACCAGGTGACACATGGGAGCAGGGACCTTTAAGAGGGGTGGGCTGTGGGAGGGGTTGGAAAGGTGTGCTGTAGGTTGACAGGAGGCAGCTTTCTATTTGATTTTTTCCATTGCCTCTGTCCGATGAGCGGATGGTTTTAATGTCCAGAATTTCCAGTCAGTAAAATCAGGTCCAGTTTTCTAAAAATCCAGGTGTAAAACCACTGTTGCGGTTGTATTCAGGCAGAGTGGTATCCAACCCAGCGATATTGCTTTTTCTCACTTGTAATTGGGCATTCAGCCTCCTACCTTTAAACTACTTGGGGGCCGATTATAAGTTTGGCGGGTGGACCGTCAGCCTGCCAGCGTGCAGTGGTGGCGGTCGGAACATGTCGCCAGGCTGCCGGCATCCCGACTGCCGCATTACATCACCATGGGCTGGCGGTGTGTCGGTGAGGCAGCCACAGCAGCGGCAGGCTTCAGCTCTTGGAGAGAGCCTGAAGCCAATGCCGCCCACGCTGCTGCGCCTCCAGCAAGTTGGGAGCACTGTTTCCATGCACCATGTAGTTCATGGTAAACACTGTGCACACTGACAGCATAGTAGAGGGGCACAACATGGGCACTGGCCACAATCCACATAGGCTTAATCGCCTTGTGGCCCTTTATGTGAGCCTTTACCTGCCTTTCCGCTGATCTTTCCATGGCAGTGTCCTTGGCGTTAAAAGTTTGGTGGAAAGGCAGGTCATAATTTACACGGCAGTTCCCATGCCGGCCCTGCCACCATTGACTGCTGCTGTCCCCGCCGCCGCGGGAGCTCGGATCTTGGTGGTGGCGGGGGTCTGGAGGTGGTCCGGAGACAGTCTCCCCGCCCGCATTGTAATCCGGCGGTCAAAGCGCCAGGTATGCGGGCAGTCGGACCACCAAAAAGCAACAGCAATTTCCATAATCTGGCCCTAAATTGCCCCTGCCTCAGTGTGCCCAAGAACACATCCAACAGTTATCTAGAATTCTCTGCTTTGAAAATGTATAATTCTCATACAACTATTTCATTCATATTTCAAGTGACCTTATAACTACATGTATAAATATTTTCATTATATGGATTCAAAACTGGCAAAGACAGATCTCGATTCTGGTATTTAGGGCAGAAACCTCATTTCTTATGAGAAAGACAATGCCACAGAGAGGCTCCCGAATTCAATAGAAATTCTTGAATTTAAAGGCCCCACTCAATATCCATAAATTGTGGAAGTCCCTTCTTTCCAAAAATACCACACAGATGAATTTTAAACCTCTAAATGATTTCAAGTTGGACTAAGCTATTCTTTTCTGTCGAATGTAGTGAATATCTTTCCTTTTGCTGTAGCGGTGGGGGAAAAAAAATAACTTGGAAATGTTTGTTTTCTGCAAAAAACTGACACACGTTTTGGGCCATCCATACCCTCGAGATATGTTCTGTCTTGATCAACCTGCGGCAAATTTTCAGAGATGGTAGAAAGCGTACTATGGAAAATTCTGTTGAACATTTCAAGTGGGGGCAAAGATTTTATTGATCGAAAAAACACCATAAGCAGCATTTACATTGTTCTGCGGTACACGTGCAGCATTTGCTGTTAGGATGCGTGAAGCTGACATGTTGGACCTTTTGTTTGTCTCCACTCTGGAAATTCCCTTCAATTTCATTTCTTGAAAAATCTTTAGATTGTTATCGTTCAGCTGTTATTAGGATTAGAAGCTGCCTGTCCGCCATTCCAGATGCGCGCTGCCATTGTGCAGCAGACAAAGAGGCGCTTCCCAATGGAAATGAAAGAAATCTCTTATCAGCCGCAGAAAATAAAGCCATTATCTGAAGAACCAATGCTTTTCTCACTCCCAGGATTGCACGTGCCTTAGATAAGGGCTTGAGTATTCACACATATTCTCACCTCGGAGACAGCGCTACATTGTCCAGGTTGTGTTCCACATTCAATACACACATAAACGAGGAAGGCATTTAAAGTGGGGCTTCTGTGAAACTGCGTATTGGATAGAAGTATGTAAATGTAAATGTGTTTGTACTTATATAGCACACAGGTACCCCATTCTAGGGTTTCCCGGCACTGTATCATACCGCTAGGGAACCCTTCCTGGTTCTTCCCTGTGAAATGTCCATTCCTGGGCATCCCCAGGGTGAAGCCAGGCATCCCAGCGCTGTTGGGGCCATTGTGGAGATTAAGCAAGCTATTGCCCAGAGTTGCAGCGTGGGACCCATGATTAGAATAGCACCGAGGTGAGAAATCAGGTCCGTGAGCCCAAGACCCACCAAGGCAGGAATTGAACCCTGGTCCCAGGCCAGACCTCTGCATCAGGGTCTGCCACTCTAACCATTGAGCCACACTTCTCCATACCCATTAAAAGAGGTTTTCAGTTTAATGACGGAATTTCACAAAGGCCTTTAAACCCACAAAACAGAGGCCTTCCCTGTAATAGTGCCATATATTTAGCAATTCTGTTAGTAATTGCTTGGTAAAAAATCAGCAGTAGAATTTCTAAACAAATTAATTTCAACACTAATTTTAAAATTAAAAGGGAATGACCACGTAAATAACATTGAATCTGTTAGCAAACAGTTGGCAAATTTCTTTTTGACATGCGTTTTATTTACATGGGGATTTTGTTTGAATAGGATAACAATTGTGTCCTCATTGCGAATAGCCCATTAAAAGCCTCTGAACTTCCTCTCCTCAGAATTAGCTTTAGTTTACAAAGGGTCCTAATAATTCCAGGAATGGGGAAATAAAGGACATTATAAGATTTTGTGGAATAACATATACATCTGTTTCCCCAACAGAGATCTCCATGCGAAACAACAAAAGTTATAATTCCAATGGGCTTGTTATGAGGCTCATTGGAATGTATGGGCAACACATAATGAGTGACCTGTTCATAAGTAAAAGTGACTATGGCAACTCCATATCCAACATAAACACATTCTTTGGATTGGTTTGGAAACAGCAATTGAGAGGATGTGGTCCGAAACGCGTTGAGTGACTGGGCGTTTATGAAATAAAAAACACGCTGATAAGGAGAAAGTGGCCTGGACATCGTTTCTGTTGACCGGTGTAACGATTGTTTGGATTTTGGGAGTTGCGACCCCGTCTGGGCCCGCCACTGTGAGCGGCTGGGGTTTTTGCGCGAACTTGACGGTGGAATATATATATATGGGGAGGAGGTACTCACCTGAGGCGCCCAAAATTCTGCCACGCCCACTGTGTAAACCTCGCCTATCGTAGCGAAGCAGGCGTCATTTAATCTTGGACCCCGTAAGCACTGGCTTGTTGGAGGGAGGCATCTGAGGAAGGATTTACTCCGAAATGCATAATGCCATGCCAATAAAGCTGTCGGTCCCACCGAATCCTCTGTGTGTGCCTGGTCTTTCCGTTGTGAGGGGCCGTTGTTGTGACATTTTGGTGCGAGGCCACTGAGCACCCTGGGCACCCCATCCAAAGTAGTACGGCAGGAGAAGTGGCAAACTTGGTTGCTTTCACAGAACGTGGAATACTGCCGTGCCGCCGCTGTAGAAACATCGAAGCAACTTTGCTTATGACTGACTCCAGTCCAGAAAAGCCAGGCCAGGACTTCCTGAAAGGCTCAACAGCGGTGGATGTTGGATTCTGGGACCGTAACTGTGATGCCTGATTCACAGTTGACACCGGCAGAAACGAGAGCGCCACCCACCTGGGGAGGAGGTACTCACCTGAGGCGCCCAAAATTCTGCCACGCCCACTGTGTAAACCTCGCCTATCGTAGCGAAGCAGGCGTCATTTAATCTTGGACCCCGTAAGCACTGGCTTGTTGGAGGGAGGCATCTGAGGAAAGATTTACTCCGAAATGCATAATGCCATGCCAATAAAGCTGTCGGTCCCACCGAATCCTCTGTGTGTGCCTGGTCTTTCCGTTGTGAGGGGCCGTTGTTGTGACATTTTGGTGCAAGGCCACTGAGCACCCTGGGCACCCCATCCAAAGTAGTACGGCAGGAGAAGTGGCAAACTTGGTTGCTTTCACAGAACGTGGAATACTGCCGTGCCGCCGCTGTAGAAACATCGAAGCAACTTTGCTTATGACTGACTCCAGTCCAGAAAAGCCAGGCCAGGACTTCCTGAAAGGCTCAACAGCGGTGGATGTTGGATTCTGGGACCGTAACTGTGATGCCTGATTCACAGTTGACACCGGCAGAAACGAGAGCGCCACCCACCTGGGGAGGAGGTACTCACCTGAGGCGCCCAAAATTCTGCCACGCCCACTGTGTAAACCTCGCCTATCGTAGCGAAGCAGGCGTCATTTAATCTTGGACCCCGTAAGCACTGGCTTGTTGGAGGGAGGCATCTGAGGAAGGATTTACTCCGAAATGCATAATGCCATGCCAATAAAGCTGTCGGTCCCACCGAATCCTCTGTGTGTGCCTGGTCTTTCCGTTGTGAGGGGCCGTTGTTGTGACATTTTGGTGCGAGGCCACTGAGCACCCTGGGCACCCCATCCAAAGTAGTACGGCAGGAGAAGTGGCAAACTTGGTTGCTATCACAGAACGTGGAATACTGCCGTGCCGCCGCTGTAGAAACATCGAAGCAACTTTGCTTATGACTGACTCCAGTCCAGAAAAGCCAGGCCAGGACTTCCTGAAAGGCTCAACAGCGGTGGATGTTGGATTCTGGGACCGTAACTGTGATGCCTGATTCACAGTTGACACCGGCAGAAACGAGAGCGCCACCCACCTGGGGAGGAGGTACTCACCTGAGGCGCCCAAAATTCTGCCACGCCCACTGTGTAAACCTCGCCTATCATAGCGAAGCAGGCGTCATTTAATCTTGGACCCCGTAAGCACTGGCTTGTTGGAGGGAGGCATCTGAGGAAGGATTTACTCCGGAATGCATAATGCCATGCCAATAAAGCTGTCGGTCCCACCGAATCCTCTGTGTGTGCCTGGTCTTTCCGTTGTGAGGGGCCGTTGTTGTGACATTTTGGTGCGAGGCCACTGAGCACCCTGGGCACCCCATCCAAAGTAGTACGGCAGGAGAAGTGGCAAACTTGGTTGCTTTCACAGAACGTGGAATACTGCCGTGCCGCCGCTGTAGAAACATCGAAGCAACTTTGCTTATGACTGACTCCAGTCCAGAAAAGCCAGGCCAGGACTTCCTGAAAGGCTCAACAGCGGTGGATGTTGGATTCTGGGACCGTAACTGTGATGCCTGATTCACAGTTGACACCAGCAGAAACGAGAGCGCCACCCACCTGGGGAGGAGGTACTCACCTGAGGCGCCCAAAATTCTGCCACGCCCACTGTGTAAACCTCGCCTATCGTAGCGAAGCAGGCGTCATTTAATCTTGGACCCCGTAAGCACTGGCTTGTTGGAGGGAGGCATCTGAGGAAGGATTTACTCCGAAATGCATAATGCCATGCCAATAAAGCTGTCGGTCCCACCGAATCCTCTGTGTGTGCCTGGTCTTTCCGTTGTGAGGGGCCGTTGTTGTGACATTTTGGTGCGAGGCCACTGAGCACCCTGGGCACCCCATCCAAAGTAGTACGGCAGGAGAAGTGGCAAACTTGGTTGCTTTCACAGAACGTGGAATACTGCCGTGCCGCCGCTGTAGAAACATCGAAGCAACTTTGCTTATGACTGACTCCAGTCCAGAAAAGCCAGGCCAGGACTTCCTGAAAGGCTCAACAGCGGTGGATGTTGGATTCTGGGACCGTAACTGTGATGCCTGATTCACAGTTGACACCGGCAGAAACGAGAGCGCCACCCACCTGGGGAGGAGGTACTCACCTGAGGCGCCCAAAATTCTGCCACGCCCACTGTGTAAACCTCGCCTATCGTAGCGAAGCAGGCGTCATTTAATCTTGGACCCCGTAAGCACTGGCTTGTTGGAGGGAGGCATCTGAGGAAGGATTTACTCCGAAATGCATAATGCCATGCCAATAAAGCTGTCGGTCCCACCGAATCCTCTGTGTGTGCCTGGTCTTTCCGTTGTGAGGGGCCGTTGTTGTGATATATATATATATATATATATATATATATATATATATATATATATATATATATATATATATATATATATATATATATATATATATATATATATATATATATATATATAAATGCAAACAAGAAACAAAGTCTCTGCACTTCCCCAAACTGACAGGCGAACAGAGATGACACGAATCCTCCAAGTATAGGCACTGGTGTAATTTATTTAAAGAGCTGCAATCTGACGCGTTTCGGACGGGAATGTCCTTGCTCACAGATAGCCAGATACGGCACGCCTTGTTTTTATATTTGCTGTGTACACACCATGTGATAAACTGACATAGACAAAATATTGTACATATATCAATTGTGAAAGACACCGGTCAGTCTGTTTTCCAAACATCGATAAAACATGAAATAGTGTTTAAATGTAATATTATAGATATAATGAACAAACCATATTGGTAATAATCTCATTATGATCTCAAAGATAAGGATCCTCGAATCTCTGCTTAAATGCCTTACTGGGCCAAGTGTAAGTATTGCAAATAGAATATAAAAACCATGGGCTTGAATATAAATACCGGATCATCACGTCACAACATTGTTTGAATCTATAATGAAGTCATGTTGAAGAAAGCGATTGCTGAAATCATTTACCGCATAAATGCTAGTAATAAATATGTGCAAACAACGCAAATCTCTGTAAACATAGACCTCTGTGCAAGTATAGCAATCAATATGTGCAAATACCGCATTATTATATAAACATTGACTCATGTGCAAACGTTGCAATCAGTGTAAAGAGATCATATTTCAAATTCATTCACTACATGAATACTGGATGATGCTTGAGTGCAAATACCGCAACTGGTTTGTAAACTAGTACCCATGTGCAAACATAATAATTTTTGTATGGTTAATATCCTATATTACCGAATATATCCTTCTAATGTCATGGTGTAATTCCTAAATATAATATTGGATATAAAAGATGACATGACCGGAGTCAAATATTCCACATAATGAATATTAATACATAAAGTGCTAGTGCTGAATCTAATAAAACCCACGTAGATAAAATAAGAATAAAATGTGTGTTTAAAAACAATCATGCAGCAAGGAGGCCTGACTGTTCTAGATGGAACGCTGAATCTGCCTTCAAATCGAAATCCAAATTCTGAATACAGTGTAGTGCTACTTCTATTCTTTATAGAAAATGATATAGGTCTTCCGTATTATTCAAACCATTTGAGAATTTGCTATCCAATTCAATATCATTTTGGATTCCATCCTTCTCAACAGTTTGTCCCTATCGCCTCCTCTACGAAGTTTGGGAATTGCTGTTATAACCAAATATTTCAAACACAGTAAATCATTACATTGGGGCTGATTCACAGAACGCACTTAAGACAAAATCCTAAACTTACTACTTTTGGTATTCACAGAAGTTAGGATTTTGTCTTAAGTTTGTCTTAAGACAGACTTAAGACAAACTTAAGACAAACTTAAGACAGACTTAAGACAGACTTAAGACAAACTTAAGACAAAATCCTAACTTAAGTCTGTCTTAAGTCTGTCTTAAGTTTGTCTTAAGTCTGTCTTAAATCAGTCATCAACATCATGTTTTTTCCAGTGAACAATATCTAAAAATGGGGATTACCAATTTTTATGAATTTTATGAAAGCTAAAAGTGGGTTTTTATAAACGTTATAAAAGTTATATTTACATATTTATTTATTTATGTATTTATAAAGACTATGTATGCATTTCGCACAAATTACTATTACTGCTGTTTGAAAAATGTAATGCCAATGTGTATGTATATATACACATATATAATTTTTGAAAACATCGAAATGGCAAAAAATGTATCAGGTATTTTACCACTATCTAACAAACAACGCAAAACACCAAACAAGCATCATGAATTTTTAAAAATGCACTGTCACTTTAACACTTTGAAAAAAAGCACTGAAAAAAATTGCATTTAAATAATCAGGTGACTTCATGGCGTGTCATGTGATCAAGGCTCTACGGAGTTGAAACGCGTTATGGCTGGCATACCTTAAGAAAATAAACTAATTGTATGCACTGAGATGTGGTCCGTGCTCCTTTCTTCAGCACAGTGAAGCGCTAACCGGCGGAGGAGTGTTTTGGATATTTCAAACCGGCTTTTGCCATCCCCGGTTGTACACGGACCCCCCCTCGACGTTGGGCTGACAGTGCGCAAGGAAGACGCTGTCTGGTAACGGACACCAAACAAGAAATCCAGGAGGATTATTGTGTGTTCAGCCCCCCAGCAACGCATAAAATCTACGCTGTAACCTACGGAAGCAAGGCGAGACAAGACGGACTCGAGTCGGAGGACCCGAGAAGTGCTGACAGTGGCTAGAGGTAGGAGCAGCAAAGTACACGTTTAGACTGGGTAGAGGGGTGTGCCATAGACTCAAGTAAGGAATCTGCCATTCAATATTATTGACTCACTACTTCGCAGCCTACTCAAGTACTAAATTCAATAACCTTAAGGATATGTCAGCTGATATGCTAAGAGATCGAGAGGCAGCTGCTACGGCGATGTTTGATGATATGAACACGCCGAGTTCAAACTAGGTAGCCCAGAATGCACCAACAGTAATTAAACATGCAAGTCTCCGTGACAAATATCGGAGCCTAGAAAAGTTAATGAAAAGCGAGCAGAGTAAGTGGTGGGAGGGCCGTTCTCTCCAGCGCTATTTAGATGTGGGTAGGATACCTCGGGGTCTGAGCATATTAATCGCCCCCAGCTATGAGACGCCAGAACCACAGATGCTAAAAGAATGGGCAGAAACAAATCTGGAATCCTCAAGGAAACTAGTAATCTTGCTAGTTAAATATGCGAAGTCTGATCGTCTGAAATTACAAGGACAAATAGACATTCTGAACGTGGAAATAGAAACCATGGGCCAAAATGATGAAGCAAAGAAATTGAAAGAGAAGATGACACAGCGTTTAAAAAAAGAGGAAGATAAAATAAGGGAGCGTAAGACATATAAATATCACCGTGATAAAGCTGATTACGAATGTGGACGCATTTTTACCTTTGCCAAAAAATATGAAAATATGAAAATATCTAAATATAGCTCCAGCTCTCAAATATCATCAAAAAGTAACAAAGGATCAAAACAAGTCAATTCGTCCACTTCTGACTTAAGCTCAGCAATTGAAAGCGAAACAGAGGCAGACAATAGAGACAAAAGAATCCAAGTAGCAATTTACCTTGCTGAACAACTCAATTTTTTAGTCGAGGAGAGAAAACAAACGCTTCGACCAAAAAGACCACAACAACAACAATCATCAAAAAAACAGTCAAGGAAGAGAAAGGAGAAGGGCAAAACAAAGCAGAACCAACCAGGCGATATCAAACACGCCGGTGGAACCGGAAATAAAGGGAGAACAAGACAATGTCAACAACATCACAGTGACTAACCTAACATCAATGACCCTTAACACATCCGAATTACAATTGCTTTCACTAGGACTCTCCTTTTGCGATTCGTTCGATTATGCGGCAACTAGGATTGATGTTTACAAAGCCATGAGAAAATTAAAACTTCAAAAACATCATCTCATTAAAGGGGCAAACATCAAAACTAACGTGATACATTCACCTCCTCTTAGCTGCTCCCCATCAGCTTATGCTTTAACAAAGATATGCCACACTTTAAAGACATGCAATTATTGGCACTATCTACCAACGACCAAGATGAACAGGCAATGTCTACCACTATGTCAAACACTGATGACTTAACAGCAATAACTAAGTTCAAGCCACGTTCAGTCTATGTGCCAATCATGCCAAGGGACGCTATAGATGTATACCATGAACAAGTGATAATGGGACTTAAGGATCTAAATGCCAAAGACAAAAAAATGAATAAAGATACCCACAGGACAAAGAAGAACAGAGTATAAAATATCAACAACTAATGAAAAAATTGTCTAGCAACAATGACATCATTATAAGAAATGCTGACAAGGGCGAACTTAGTAATTTGGTCAAAGGAAGACTACAATAAAGAAGCATTAAGCCAACTCACAGACCTACAGTGCTATCGGAGAAGCGATCCACTGAGGTTAAAAGCAACATACGATAGCTATTACAGCAACCTTATGGCCTGGAGGAGTCTGGGACTAATCAACAAGGATGAATATGGCTTTCTAAGGAATAATACACCTACAACCCCGGTAATTTACTTCATACCCAAATTGCAAAAGAACTCTATCAAACCCCCTGGACGCCCAATTATCTCTGCGAAAAATAGCCTGACAGAAAATACGTCACAATATATATAGACTATTTTCTTCAGGAGTTCGTACAAGCTTTGCCCTCATATTTAAGAGATACTGGGGATTTGTTTAACAAAAATACATGACTTTAAGTGGCAACAAGGCTACCTATTGATAACTATGGACATCACAGCTTTATATATGAGCATTAATCACAACGACGGCCTGAAAGCAGTGAAACACTATCTTAGAAAACGGGCTGCTATCTATAAACCACACAACAAAATGCTCATTGACATGATTGATTTTTGTCTTCATAACAACTTGTTTTTATTCCAGAACACTGTCTACCAACAGTTACGGGGAGTGGCTATGGGGGCCAGTTTTCCCCCCAGTTACGCCTTTCTCCATATGGGGTGGTGGGAGGAACTGGTCCTACATAGAAACTTTTCAGACACCTTGGAGAAAAATGTAAAATGTTGGTGGCGCTATATAGATGATCTGTTTTTGATATGGCATGGTTCTGAGACAGAGGCCAAAATATTCATTGATGAATTAAATATAAACGTCATTAATTTGCACTTTACATCTGAGATCAATGCTGAAAAGGTTACGTTTTTAGATGTTGAAGTCTACATAGAAAGTGGGAAGATTGAGACTAAAATCCATAGAAAGCCCACAGCTGTAAATTCAGGGCTACATGCTACCAGTCTACACCCCAAGCACCTTATACAAAGTATCCCATATGGAGAGATGATCCGGCTAAAAAGAATCTGTAGTACTGAAAGTGAACTACTGAAGGCCCAACAAAATAGCCGTATGAGATTTCTCCAACGGGGAAACACCAAAAAATGTATAGATGCAGCTATCTTAAAGAGTGGGTTGGTAGACAGGGACACTCTTCTCAAAATTAAAACAACAGGGCCAACCAGTGAGATACCCGTATTATCATCCAAATCTAAAAAAAATCTAACGATGACTTTCGGATGATATTAGGATACAATAAACAAAGTAGGGAAATCAATCGGATTGTTCAGAGAAATTGGCCTTTGATAAAGAATGACCCTATCTTAGGACCATCTAAACTCTCCATCACCAACAGAAGAGCGCCCAATATGCGGGATAGGTTGGTACAGAATAACCTGGTAGACAAACCAAAAGGAAATTGGTTAAGTCAGGGAAAGGGCTTTTTTAAATGCAGGAGCTGCAAAGCGTGTCAATGCGGCATTAATACATTAAAATCAATGGAGTAGTTCTGGGCTTATAATGGCTGGTATAAGCCCGGAGCTCCAACATTTCAATGCTTCTTTGTTCACAGCTGTGGCTGTGAACAAATGCTTCAGGGCGTCTGAGGGGATTTCAATCCCCTCGCGCTCCCTAAAGCCTTTGTTTAATTTGTTGGAACATTCTGCCCTCTAGTGGCAGAATGTTCTAATAGCCTTATAGCCCTTGGTAGCTGGGCTTTACCGGCTATTAAAGTCCAGCTCCCTTTTTAAAGTCCCTTGCCTTCGGCTCGGGTATTTAACGCTGGAGCAGGCCTTTAAAAGCTGGTATAGCCCGCTATGGCGGGCTATAAGGCTATATTAGAGCATTGGAATGATAGGGGCTCCATTGAAACAATGGAGTGCTCCGTGCTTCTAATGGCTGGTAGAAGCCTGGCTCTCCAACAGTCCAATGTTCTCCTTCACCATCTGTTGCTGTGAACAAATTCCTCATAGAGCCCGAGGGGATCTCAATCCCCTCAGGCTCCATGAGGTGTTTGTTTTATTTGTTAGAACATTCTACCTTCAAGTGCGGAATGTTCTAATAGCGTTATTGTCCTCCATACCAGGGCTATACCGGCATTAAAGTCCCACTCCCTTGTTAAAGGTACTCGCTACGCTTAAGCAGGCCTTTAATGTCTTGTATCGCTCGCTATGGTGGCCTATAAGGCTATTTGAACATTTTCTCACATTCATTTCCCAGATCTTTTTTTATGATGCCTATAACAAGAAGCAAAAAAGAATGTCTTTTTAAAATTTGATGCAAAAGCTTGCCTGGGAGAATATATTAACATATTTATATATTTATGGTTGTGACCATCGTGAAGAAGGCCAGAAAGAGTCAGAGCATTTTAAAGAGGTAAAAAGTGGATAAGATCAATCATTGAAATAATGTAAGAGACCAGCTATAAATTAGGACCGGAGATCTGGAACTCAGGCTCCCTTATAAAATTAATAGAAATCAGTAGGGTTGCATATTTTCCCTTAACAAAAAGAGGGGTAATATGTTGCCTGGGGGAATATTTAAATAAACACAAGGAGAGGACGGAGCGCTGAAACTTTTCCGACACTCACCCCTAGTCACAGATCTGGGTTGAATCCACCATCATTCTTTAGCTCACTTCGCCACCTCAGTTCAGACCCAGCTGTATGCAAATCAGTCTTGACCCTGTACCTCATGGGAACAGGCCAGCCCGAACTGCCAAGCCAGGTCTTCCCTGAACCAGAAAAAAGCCTTCTGGGACCGGTTTCGGGCTAACAGCCCTCATCAGCCAGGATAGCTTGAATTCAGTGGCAAAGTGAGCAAGGGACCCAAGTCTGGGCATACCCTGCCAACTTAGGGCAAACAAAGCAAACACAAGGAGATGATGGATGGAGCACTGAAACTTTTCAGACACTCAACCCCAGTCACAGATCTAGGTTGAATCCATCATCATTCTTTAGCTCACTTCGCCACCTCAGTTCAGACCCTGCTATATGCAAATCAGTCTTGACCCTGTGCCTCATGGGAACAGTCCAGCCTGAACTGCCAAGCCAGGTCTTCCCTGAACCAGAAACAAGCATCTTGGGACCGGTTTCGGGCTAACAGCACTGTGCCTCATGGGAACAGTCCAGCCCGAACTGCCAAGGCAGGTCTTGCCTGAACCAGAAACAAGCATCCTGGGACCGGTTTCGGGCTAAAAGCTAGCATGGCTGATGCAGGCTGTCAGCCCAAAACCAGTCCCAGGATGCTTGTTTTCGGTCCAGGGAAGACATGGTGGCAGTTCAGGCTGGACTGTTCCCATGAGGTACAGGACCAGACTGATTTGCATATAGCTGGTGATGATGAATTCAGCCCAGATCTGTGACTGGGGGTGAGTGTCTGAAAAGTTTTAGCGCTCAGTCCGTCATCTCCTTGTGTTTGGAATATTTAAAAAGTCTGAACTATAAAAATTATTCAATCTGCAACACAACAAATTCTGGGAACACATGCCGTCCGAAATTACTTTTTTGTCTCTTGATATGTCTCTTTCAGAAGTATATAAATTCAGATCTGTTTTAAAGAGGGTCAATATTGCAGTATAGTTCTTGGCTAACAGGAGATGTGCAGCTCATTGGTTAGATGTGCTGATATCATGAGAAATGTGGTCAGACCAATGCAATCATCAAGAGTAAATCGTCAATATATTATAAGCTATTTCCATCATAAACCATTCTTTATATGACAGGTTGTCTCCATAGAGGTACATTGACCACAAAGGGGCAGCATATGAGTCATCTTGGAATAGAAAGTGATACAAGAAGCCATAACTCAACTCGCCCAGGATGTTTGATTTTCCTTGGGAGCCATTAGATAAACTGATAAATTACAGTCGCAGTGAGTCTGCACTGCCAGCTCTTTCTGGATCCCTCTTGCTGCTTCCCTGTTGCTAATAGTTCAATGACAAATGATGCTCATAAACTTCTGCTGGTAAATGTTTCTTAAAGTTTCACAAGGAAGGGTAAGGGACTCTTTAATATGCAAAACATATATTCTAAAACCCTGAATTTATTAATAAATACAGTAGAAGTTTACCATGTTTCCTGAGCCTGGTGCTGTCTATAGCAGTGGATTGCTGGTGAACGATGGTACACAACATATGTCTGGGCCAGTGGCGGCCAGGGCTGGAAAGCGCAGTGGGGCGGGTGGAGGTGGGAGGGTAGAAGTGACAAACAACAGAATAGTGAAAATAAATAAATAAATAAAACCACTTGCCTTGCGCTCGCCGCATCAACGACTCGGTGATCGCAAGGTAAGTGGTTTTATTTATTTATTTTATTTTCACTATTCCATCGCTTGTCACTTCCATCCCCCAACACCCCTGCCCCGCCTCCCCCCCGCCGCCTCTGACCCACTGCGCTTGCTTGCACGGGCCTCCACTAGTCTGGGCAGCCCCTTTGGTAATGCGAACCATATAGGCCTCTTAGTCTTTGTGGAGTTGCTTGATCCCTCCCGTTCCCGGAATAGGAGGGGGGTGTAGAGACGCACAAATGCATACAGCACAGCATTTCTGGTAGATGCTTTTATCTGGTTCAGAACTGATGACACCACAGTTTAATTTGCTACAAAACAAAGTATGTGCAAGGACCCAGCATCTTTAATAGGAGCCTGCCTCAGTGGTGCCAAAAAGAGAATGCCAGATAATAATGTGAGGTCTTGATTCAGCCTCAAACCCCTTTCTTCCATAATTTTACACTTTTTGTGTCTTTCTATCCGTTTTTTCAGGTTCTTTTTCATTTCTACTTTCTCTATTTGCCAATGTTTTCCAACATTTCAAGTCTTTGTTCTTCCTTGTTTTTCTGCCTTTGTAGCTTTTGCTCTGAGTCAAAGTCTAATGATCTAAAATATACGTTCAGTTCCCCAAAAATTGGTGTGGGTGCCCAGTCCCTGCAACCTCCGGCACAAATTAAGCAGTGAAATTTGCTCTTTCTATAAATCATCTATCCATCACTTAAAACTGTGTCCTCTGTTCTGTTAACAATGTATTCCACATTGATGGCCTAATTTTGTTAGCGGTAAAAAAGCATGATGCTCAGACTGGGCCCATGATGCTAAGTCTGGGCCATGTGTAGGGATTTCATTTGCAAAGAAATTCCCTAAGAGTCTAGTGCAGCATGCCATTTTGCGAAAAGAGCTATGCACTTAATAGGTCGGTTCACAAAATTTCAAACCATGATGGGTCACAATCCAATTTACCGCATCAATATTCATGATTTAGGCATCAAATTGAAACTCATTGTGACTGCTGGTTGTCACAGGGATCTAGAGATTCCGTCCGCGTTTACCGAATCGTTTCCGAACCCAATCCTGTCAGTTCTACTTGTTCGCAGCCAAATCGGGCTGCACAATGGTGCCGGCTTCCGAACGACCGAGTACGATGCATGGTTCAGACAGCCGCATCGACTTGGTCTCAGCGAGGCAAACCAGCTGTGGGAATCAGACTTCGGGGGCTGTAGCAGGCTCCCCTTCACCCGGGGCCCTCCGAATCGGTCCTGTGGCAATACCCCTGGGTCCCCCCTTTCCATGCATGCACAGTGTAGCGGGCACCATGGGGTGACCGCCACAGGATGTACGCTTTTCCCCACCCACCCTTTTTTGCTATGGGAACCTGTGTACACGTTCAGTATACAGGCTCCCATTGAGTTCAATGGGAGTCCGAGCGAACCAAGTCCGTAACCATACGGTGCATCGGAATCGGTCGTTCGGACTCACGGAGCGCAATTCGCTCGGAAAGCTCTCTGGTTCCGAGTCATATGGAGGGTTTTCCTAGTGAGAACTTAATCGACCCCTTAGTGCTTGAAAGGGACGCCTACAGCACTCCCCTTCCAGAAACTGAATTTGTATCTATTGGTTTCCCATTTTAGGAGTTAGAAAAAAAAATATGACTCCTAAAATAGTATTTGTACATAGGAAAAAACATTTTTGTATTTGCAAACCCAGAGCGTTTGCGACCATAAAATTAATTTGTACATTTGGCCCAAGGTTCTTATTCTTTTCTAATCCCTTGTTGATAATTTGATCTCTTGATGTTTTGCACAAATATTGAAGGTCTAGTCTAATAATATTTGATTGGGCTGGAAAAAAATTAAGAGATAAAGGAAAAGAATGGAAGTTAGAATGAGGTCAGGGAACGGGCAGCAGATGGCTAAATGTACTGTAGTAAATGTGCATAATCTACTTGTGTTACAAACTTACAAAGAAATATATTTTACTCTTATCTGTAATTGATTTTATTTATTTTAAAAAACTGTTTAGGTGTGATCTATGCATTTTGAAAGGCAAACAACAAGGAATTATGTGTGCATTCAACTATTATTCTTAACAACATTCAATTTATATTTGTATTAAGGGCAACACCTGGTCTTTTAAGAGGATAACAGGCCATAAGATTATACTATTCAGTTTCTAAATAAGGATTTTTGCAAAAGATGTTTGAGTCTGATCTTCTGCTCTCTACATTTGCAGATTGCAGCTTATCTGCCAGCATCCGTGGATCAAGATGAGCTCACGACACGAGTCGCTGAAACATTTGCAGCTTTTTGTGTTGCTCACACATTGTCTATTTGAGGCCATCCAAGGTGATCACATGTATGACATTTAGAAGACAAATTGAATTATGCACTATGCTCTAACACTTGGCTTAGATGTCAGGATTAGTCTTTGCGAGAAGGTATGAATTATTGATACCAGGATTTGCTCACATAATAATACAATCGATTCCATTACACTGCATTAGAACGTTCACAGCATAATCTTTCATGGTAGCATATGGTTTGTTAAATGTTTAAGTTTTAACATCATTAAAAATAAGAAGATAGGAGGTATATGGTTTATTGACATGACCATTAGGAAACAAGGTTTTAGTAATCCAGGTAATTATGGCAAACAAATCATCTGTTATGTTTCTACCTAGCAACCATTCACAATTTTCATTTTTAATACTTTTGTTCTGTTTACAGACACAAGAGCTTAACATTTATGGATAGATAAATAAGGATTATAATAGAAAGTTTGTTAGTAATGCCTCACAGATGAGCCTTCCAGAATGTTTTACTGCACTAACAGAAAAACCCCTATCACATGTGGTTGTCAGAGCTGGGAAGGGGATTCACATAACTCGGCAGGCATTTTTTGGGGGGAGTTTTATATAGCGCAAACTCGACCCGAAGGTATCAGAGCACTTTACATGAGTACCATTTGTGTTACAGACGGACACATTCATTTTGTTAGGCACTGGGAGATTAAGGGCCTCATGTAGGTAAATAAATTTTACCGGTTCGTAAATACCGAGCCGTACCGAATCGGTAAATTAGAATCGGTAAGTTATATGTAGGTAAAAATTCGGTAACAGTTACCGATTCGGTAACATTCGGTAATTACGAATCGGAATACACCGAATCGGTAAATACCGAGGTGGAATCCACCGATTCGGTAAATACCGAGGTGGTATTTAGCGATTCGGAAAATACCGAGGATACTACCACCTACCCTTAACCAAGTAGCCAATATCACAATCATGCCATCATAGAAGGTCTCTCAGGCTTGAATAGGGGACCCCATACCTCAAAGATCAGCTCAGTGAAATCACATCACAGGAGCATCAGGAGTCTCCTCGCAGGAAGGCTCGCCTTCGGTCTGAATAATAAACATGATGTCTGTGATATTAAAAGCACCAACTTTCAGGTATGTGCAGCTGCGCGTGTGCCATGGCTAAATCGTGGGTCGAACAACCCAGAGTGGAAAACATGCATTGTGTAAAATTCCAGACTGTGTGTCACAGCATGTACAGACCAAGGTCGCTGCGCAGTGCTTGGGATGGGAACAACATAATGCACTCGTCTGAAGGAATTTTCGAGTCATCAGTTTATTCAAGAAAGAACATGTAAACGCAGTGTCGTGTGCAAAGACACAAATATGGCTACATAACATTCAACGCGGTCATGCCAACTGAACAATGCATGTTCGTATGCAGGGAGAACTCACTACACGCCCCCTTGAGCGAAGCAAAATGTAATAGGCAAGAAAAGAGGGAAAGCAGAGTTCAGTTTGGTCAGAGCAGGACAGGGCATAACCAATGCAGCGCCAAAGTCCTACAGTCCAATTAATTGCAGCATACAATTGTAAAAAACACAATGCATATATAGTAAACAACTCAAGCAGACCATCAGGAAGAGAAAAACGAGAAATAAAAGACATGAATGTCGCGCCAGGGTGCTGTCCAGTAGCACAGGCGCAATGGACGACTATCCAGTCAATCCATGAATGTATAGGCAGCATATGTGGCCACGGCTTCCAACAGCCAATCGTTTTCAGGGCCACTAAAAGTCTCAGCCATCCAATTGAGTAAAGAAAAGGAACATACGTGTGCTCCAACCAACGGAGCCTCTAGCACAATCTGAGGGCACCCGGAATGTTCCTCCAAATAGCTCATGGACAAGAAGTCGTAGGCTGCCGCTGAGATGTCCCAATTACCCAGGATACCAAGCGCCGCTCCACACTCCATGATCCGGACACCATAACAGGACAACTCGTGAGACACTAAGGGCCGCATCAGTCGATCGAAATCCGGCACCGGAGACAGCATGTTGGTCAAGCACAAATCCAGAGGCCATTCAAAGGGACAATCCAGGCAGTGCAATACAGGTTGTACGCAGGTGAAGTAGGAATACCTGAAGGATAATCCATAAGCCAGGCTCAAAGTCGCCAATGGCAAAGTACCATAGAAGTCAAGCATCCTATCACGAAGAAGATGCAGACGGGACAGGCGCTCGTGTGGCACAGAAGGAGCAGCCATTCCGTAGTATGAAAAGTAAAAGCAGCACACCTTCCACCAGCGCCAGATGCAGCGGAACACCTCCAAAGATGCTCGGGAACAGTGAATGTAAAATGCCGAAATTACACAAATAATAGTGTGGAAGGAGGTCACGAGACCCGAGCCCCACATGTTCACACAAATTGAGCAAGGCCGGTCGTGGACGAGGCATTGATAATACATTGGATCAAAGAGCCGAAATGCAGGGGGAGGTCAGTATTCAGAAGCGCCTGTTCCTCAGTGCGCGTAGTAGCAACGTGAAGGACAAATATTTCACGAGGGAAGTCAAAGGCACCTGTTTGTGGGACAATGGCGCTCTATTCTGCTCAACTAGTTGGACTCTGCTTTCAAGGTTGGAATCGAAGGTCAGATGGAAACATCCCGCCGCCCATGCGGGGGTGGAATAAGAACAGTATTGCAGCAGACAACTTCATGCGAGACAGTTATGTACGGGATTACCACTCACATCCCGCAGCAAACATCATTTATCATATTTAAATGAATACCGTTTGCAAGCACAGTGAAAGAAGGTGTAATCACAGGCACTGGGATACCTCGTAGGACGCACGCCGAAATCGGGGCTTGTACATTGCATGCGCCGTGTACTTGCATGTGCCCATTGTCTCATGCATGAATCCTAGGAGTGAGAGTGCTAGTGCTAATATCTATAACGGCTTAGGCCTTCTCCATGTTCGCTTGGTCAATGGCTCTCAGTCTGGAGGCCGCCTCACTGTGCGACAACTTGCAGACCTCGTTGTAAATAGCATACGCGCACCTTTTGGTTCTGCCACCCACGGGACCTTTCACAATAACATTCCATTCGGTATGCACATTGATGGAGTGGGTGGACTTCCTGATCCTGTAGATGTGCTCTGTGTCAGCTGGTGGACAGAGTGGGATGTGTGTCCCATCAATGCAGCCAATGTAATGGGGGAATGAATTCCTGAAGGAACGGGACAGGCAACTCTGGGATACACCACCCACCGCAGCTGTCACCACCTGCGAAATGCCGGATGCCAGCAGATGTGGGCTGCAGAGCACCTGCACATGTGGGGGTATGGCGTGCGCCCTTCTTATTGGCTGGTCCAGGAGTGGGTGTAGGTCCCTGCTTAAGTCCATGATGGTTTCGGGGTGTAGCCTGTACCTCTCATGTATCTCTGCATCAGTCAGCTGGAATAGTGTGATGCGCTGTCTGTGGATGCGTTCCTTCCGTCGCCAAACCCTCAGTCCTGCTGCCTGTAGACGTAGGCGCATTGCAATGACGTGCATGGCTGCCAGGCTGTCCACGCTGTTGCATTTTGGGATTGCTGAGCTGCACTGCTGTTGGTTACCACCTGCTTTCAATCCGTGTTAATTACCGACTCTTATTTACCGATTTTCCTGGATTTCTTATTTACCGAGTGCTCCTACATGTCATTTTAATTATTTCCACTTCATATTTACCACTTCATGTTTACCGATTCGTTAATTATGTATTCGGTAACTATGAATCGGTATTTACCGCCTCATATTTACCGAAAAGTGGTTTTTGGACTCCTACATCTCACTTGTCTGTATACCGGTCGGTAACGGCATATTTACCGAAAATCGGCCGTTACCGACCGGTATTTCGCTACCTACATGAGGCCCTAAGTGATTTGTCCAGAATCACAGGATGTTGAGCATCCCAGCCGAGACTCGAACCCGCTTCCCCAGCTTCAAGGTCGACCGCTCTTGCTATTAGGCCACATCCTCCTTGGATAGCAAGAGTCCGAATAACATGTGGCGTATGCGTCTCTCTCTCCACATAGTTGGTTCAGATCAGGATCAGAGTTCTGGGGAATCATTTAGAATTTGGTTACCCTGGGGATGGTTATTTGCAATATGGCAGCCATGCTGGGTTTTCCTCCAAGATGGTGTCTGCCACCTTGGTGGGAGCCATGTGGTGGAAAAACTATTTGAAGGCAATTATTACAAGTGCCCTTGGCAGGATGTGGAATCCTACAGTGTATTGGTACAGCACCAAAATATGCATGTTATTCTCCAGATACTGGTAACCCAGGGTATAGTTATCTGCTATTATAAAAATGACATGGTTTATGACAAACTCAGAATCAGGGCCTAAGAAAATAAAAAAACACACCACTATGATTTATGTGCCAAATGCGTAGACATTTTATTTACGAATTGTTTCTGTATATAGCTCTTAATTACCCTGTGTTGGTACTGTGCATTCCCAGTCTTGTGTTGAATTCTAAGTTTAGTATGCCAGGCTTCTGTTTTGTGTGAGACCAGAAGAAGCGAGGGCTGAGATAACAGTTGCATTTATCCATGCTGACTGACTTCATACCTAGAACCAAATGTGTTAGGGTAGCACAAGCCATGGATGGTTATTATAAATACTAAAATGGATAGGAAAGGAGAATGGGTGGTAGGCCTGTGCACCAGGAAGGCCACATTCTAGCAAAAACAGACATACACAACTATACAAACAACACTGGATTTCGGGTAGACAAACCCATATCCAGATATGTTCCACCTACAGTTTTTCCAACAATAAAATTGGCATCACATTTATGCTGCCCTGCGAAAGCCCAATGGCATATTGGCGGGTGCAAAATATGTATTGGCTGGCTCAATTTTCAATCTTAGGTGACAAAATAAAATGAACCATCATGTAAACCCCCAATAAATCATCTCTTTAATTTATAAATTATTTAACTCTTCAACAGGTGCCATAGGCATTTTCACTTTAGAGCAGGCCAACCTGTCATAGCTGCTGGTGCTGGCCCTGCTTTTTGTTCTATCTCAGCTTACCTTTATTTAAGGAAGCAATCTTTATTCTCCTCACCCTTCTACTGTGAAGTCCTTCACTTTCAGCTACCCCTGCTCCATTTTAGCAAATGTATTTCTTAAGTACTCTTTCCCCCCCTTTCAGCTTTTTTTTTAGTACTCACAGTTTCCACACAATTTTGAGAAACTAAGGGCCTTATTCACAAACTGCATTTTTTAGTATGTGAAGTAGTATTACATTAGTACTGCTTACTATAAATGCAGTTCACAAACATACCCCACAATACCTATATTTTCTTTCGGTAGATTCTCACACATTATGTTTACTACTTAGGGGCCGATTACGATCCCGTTCGGAAAGCATTCTGACCGAATCAGTTCCGGAATGATTTCCGTACGACTCGGGTCGGGGGAGTCCGACCGAGCGATTTGGATGCATCTGGATACAATTCGGTCGGACTGCTAATGAATTCAATGGGAGCCAGTGTTCAGAACGAGAACACAGGCTCCCATTGAAGAAAGGGCTAGCTGGGGAAAATCGTGCACCCTGTGTCAGGGAGCCCTTGGTGCCTGCCACACTGTGCATGGTTGGGAAGAGGGGACCTATGGGTACCCCCATGAGCCTGATTCAGAGGGTCTTGGGTGAAGGGAGGCCTGCTACAGGCCCCCAAAGATCGATTCTGACAGCCGTTCAGTTCCGGGCAAACCAAATCAGAACGGCTGTCCGAATTGGACATCATAATTGCTCGCTCGGAAACCGAGTCCACGGAGCTGTACGATTCTGCTCTGAAAGGCTGGACCTGTCCCAATGCTTTTCGAAATCGATTCGGACAGCTCGTACGGTTTATGGGCATCGTAATCGGTCGTTCATAACTGGGTATGATTCGGTTGGGAATAAGGGTTCCGAATCGGATTCGGGCCTGCCGAATCCGATTCGGTGCCCTCCCAAACAAGATCGTAATCAGCGCTTTAGTAGTATGTTTGGGACAAGGGGTAGTGGTTGAAAAATGGGGAACACTTACTTATAAATGTGATGGGTTGCAAGAAATAAGGTGGTATTTAAGGAGGGCTAAAAGGAAGTTTAGGGAGGAACAGATACTCAAACACAAAAGTGTACACCCATTTCTATTCACCAACTGCACTTCTAAAGTCACTGCAGCCAAAAAGGAACCAAAGCAGTAGTAAAAATACCCCCGCTCAGGCCTGGAGTAAGTCCAGCACCACAAATGGCCAATCACTGATACTGCACCACCCCACATAGATAATTAGCTAAGTTCGAAATTTTAAACATACATCCATTCATAAATCTAATTTCATGTGTATATATATATATATATATATATATATATATATATATATATATATATATACATATATATATATATATATATTATTCACCATGTATTGATTTAAAATACAGGCAAGTTAATTTTGTTAATAATTACATTAATTTTTAATTCTATACATAACGTTATGTACATTTTAATAGGTAATACATAAATATAAGAATGTTACTTTAGGTGGCAGGTTTCTTAATAAAACTTAAAAGATTATCTAAAGTTAATTTAATAGATAATTCAAAATTAAGTTAATAGTGATGGACTGTTTTCTTTATTTTGCTCTACATTTAAAATTAAGCTATTAAATATATGTACATTATTTTTTTTTTTAAATATATTTTTTAAAGTTTAATATCTTTTTTTGATTTTACCTACAGTTTACCATAGGGATCTCTTCGCCCTGGTAGTGGAGAACTTTCCCTATGTGTGTTACTAATAGTAACTTTAGACTCCTAGGGCCCGATTCACAGAACTAACTTAAGACAAAATCCTGAACTTACTACTTTTGGTATTCACAGAAGGCATTTAGTAGTAGTAAAGTTAGAATTTTGTCTTAAGTCTGTCTTAAGTCTGTCTTAAGTCTGTCCTAAGTTTGTCTGAAGTTTGTCTTAAGACTGTCTTAAGACTTTCTTAAGTCTGTCTTAAGTCTAACTTAAGACAAAATCCTAACTTTACTACTACTAAATGCCTTCTGTGAATAGCAAAAGTAGTAGGACAGACTTAAGACAGACTTAAGACAGACTTAAGACAAACTTAGGACAGACTTAAGACAGACTTAAGACAGACTTAAGACAGACTTAAGACAAACTTAAGAGAAACTTAGGACAGACTTAAGACAGACTTAAGGCAGACTTAAGACAAAATCCTAACTTTACTACTACTAAATGCCTTCTGTGAATACCAAACGTTGTAAGTTTAGGATTTTGTCTTAAGTTAGTTCTGTGAATTGGGCCCCTAATTTTGGCTTCAGACCCTGTTTGGGAGGGGGGGGTGGAGAGATATAAGTGTACATTTTGTAGTAAATTTACGCTCAGAAAATAGGAAAAGCCAAAAGGTCTTAATTTACAACATATTGCTGAAGTAAATCTACATAGATTTACTCATGAGTAAATTTACCTTTGTGAATAGGCCCATTTTTATTAATAATATGGTGTAACAGAATAAGGTGCTGTTGAATGAAATGTATTTATTCTTAAAGCCCGGAGGTTCCTTTAGTGTTGAATATAAAGGAGTGATACTAAAAGTACGGCCCGGGGGCTCATGCGGCCCTACTGACCTTTACATTTCGTCCACTGCTTAACAGCAGCACTTGGCTGCTGTTTACTCAACAGAGCACTATCATTAAAAATAGATTAAATAAACTGGGAAGTATTTAGTTAAAGGTTATTTGTTTTTAAACAGAAGAAGTAACTACAGTGTCCTGCAAGGCCTAACTTACTTAAGTACTTTCAGTTTTGCAGCAAGCATGTAACAATATGGAAAAGACTCTTCATAATTCAAAAAACGCAGAACTGTTTCACCTTAACATATCAGATTATATCAGTGGGTTGGTTGAGGAATATTTTTTTTAAGTGATAGTTTTCAAACAAGTATTTTAAAACATTCCTCCTTCCAACCACCCTGAAAACAGAGTCAGTAGTGGGCTAAGAGGCACGTCAGCTGTTATATGGACCCTTTAGGTGGCGTTGGTTGCTATTATACATGAACAACACTATAGTTTATTAAATCAAATACAGAAGAAGGTTTTTTACAGTGCACATCCTGAAGGCCTGTAGTACGAGGTCTTCCTCTATGTGATAATGAAGTAAAAAGATGGTGAGTGAATTATTGCAAATGCCAAAGGTAACACAATTTTTCCCAGGTTTTCTGGTTTCACATTGTGCAATTTTGCCATTAGATGTACATGTTCCCTTCCCGTACAACCAACCTCCCATCAACCCGCCACTCTGCTGCCATCAGTGCGGCCATCAGTTACGCTATAGACCATACTTTGTGGCCTCTCTGAAAATGTTTGCGAATACCCATGATAAAAAAGAGATTTAGATTTTTTCAATTCCTATATATACCTCTTATAAGTAGTTTTTTTTACACCAGTGTGTACCTCTGTACATCCATAATAAAGGATGATATCATCAAATTTTTACTAGACCTAACGTCCAGAAAAAGAATACATTGGCTGTTATATTCCATAATAAAGGAGTACAAATGTGACAAAACTCCTGCCATGTATTTCTCCATATTTATTTCCAGATCTGTAAGCATGAGCGCCCAGTGGCCTAGCAAGGTTGGCATGGGCCACGAGGAAAGCTAGGAACATGGGCACCTAGCTGCAATGTTTAAAAACTGCAATAATCAGATTCTGATTAGCATTTCACAGACTTCCTTGACTAGCTGCCAGGAACTTGGACCTAGGTCAACTGTGCAGTCAGTGGACCCTGACATTTTTTATTTTTTTCACACATATATACATATATATATCAGAGGCGCAACCATAGCCAAATTTCGGGGGGGGGGGGGCTAAGAAAAAATTTCGGGGGGGGGGCTGAATCTTTAAGCAATAGGCAGAGTGGAGCTGATTTCGGGGGGGGGGCTGAATCTTTAAGCAATAGGCTGAGTGGAGCTGCAGGGGCTGTTAGAAGGGGTGAAACAACAGCGAGGCCTTATTAACATGCAAATGGTCTTTTAACCCCTTCAGTGCCCGCCCCTTTCCCCGCCCAGTGCCGGCCGTTGCATTAGCGGGCGGGGTCTATGACGAGCTGGACTCGTCATGGGCACAGCGCCACCGCGGCCCATGACGAGTCCAGCTCGTCATGGGCACTGAAGGGGTTAAAGACCTGTGAATTCCTCGGGTGCGGCTGTGTCTGTGCCCGGGAAGCTGTCTCATCCCGGGCTGCCATACACGACGGGGGAGGTGGGGGGGGAGCTGAAGCCCTTTGAGTCCAACGGGTTTTGCGCGCTGATACATATATATATATACACACACACACACACATATATACATATATATATACGTGTGTATCATGTATGTATATAAATGTGTGTGTATATATATGTGGGTGTGTATATATATATATATTTTTTTTTACGTCTAAATCAGTTCCCAATTAATTTGGCACCAATGGGGGTGCTTAGTTCGGTTACAC
Organism: Triturus cristatus; assembly: GCF_964204655.1. Lineage (NCBI taxonomy): Eukaryota > Metazoa > Chordata > Amphibia > Caudata > Salamandridae > Triturus > Triturus cristatus. The sequence goes on from NC_140590.1 coordinate 1,585,329,367, forward strand.
GACCGGCCCATCAACCCCCATATCCTCCTCACAGACTTCTCTGACTAAAACCGCCATGCAATTATCATTTCTACACATTCCACTGATGGGCCTATCTTTGAACATCTGGCCCACAGCGTCAAATGCTGCGCGCGCCTCTCAATTGTGTAGGGAAATAGTACCTTTCAACTGGAGTGCAGCGTGTGCATTGTTAAACGCCCCGCTATCTACATCCAGCCAGTGCCCTGCCGGCAAAGGGCTGTCTTTTGCAACGTTATACGTCTGCTGAATTGCACACAATGTGGAACTACCAAGATATATTTACCGCTGAGTCATGCTCTCAAAAATGATCAGCTGTGAAAGGCGGCTTTCACCACTGAAGGGATAATGCAGTGATGTATTCTGCGTGAATCAGTGCGGCGTCTCCATGGCAACACAGACCTAGTGGTTTGCCCGTAGAGTAATTGCGCCGAGAGATAGTCGCAGGAAATAACACTCGGCTTTCTTGCGTGATGTGGAAGGAAAGTGCTCCTTGGAATTACAAGTGAATCAGTCACTCAGGGGCTTGATTTACGGTGCACAAGAAGTGACGGCCATTTTCCTGAATCAAAGTTTTCACCTGAATATACACCGCTGACAGGGCTATTCAGCATTTGCTATTCTTGTGTGTGCTTTCCACCTGTGTTGATTTAGTCGTCATAAGTGACATTTGTGACCCACCTAGGCCTGGACCATTTCTACCCAGTGCTCCCTTGGAAGACCAATGGCCACAAAGCATTTAAAAAATGGCACACGTCCTGGTGGATGCTGGGCGGCTGCCCTCAGCGCAAAACTAGTACCGCCCACCATATAAAAAGAATGCTCTCTCCCCTGTGCTGGTGTGAACTCGTACCTGCCCTGGGACAACACAAAATTTCAAATATGGATTGGCGGTATAAAGCTGCCAGTCAATATTTCAATGCAAGGGGGCGGCCCAGCGTTTGCAGAGGATGCAAGTATCCACCTGCTTCCAACAATCTGATTGGCCCCAGCTGCAGGGGCTGCCTGTGGTGTTCAGAGGACTCCCATAACTCCCTCCCAAGAAGCACTTCTGGGGCACAGTGACTGAGTTCCACGTTGTAAGGAGTGCAAGATTAGTGAGTCTCCTGCCAGCGTTTATACCTCTTGCATCCTTGTGTGTAATTCTGCACACGCGCCAGCCAAGGGCATTTGCTCATTTGCATGGGGCCCTTGGGTTCAAGCAGGCTGACATTGTGTGACACACAATTCATATTGCAGAAGGGGACACATGAATGTCTGCAGCCGCTTCGGTAAAACAAAGTTCCATGGGGCAAAATAAAACAAAAGAGAGAAACACTCGTTGTGCACTGGTGGACTTATGGTACTAAGACCCCAGATGGAAACAAAACTTCAGGGCGGAATAGGGCAGTGTTTTAGTTTCCCTCAGGAGAGGGTCCTTTGATGTCTCCTTCCTGAAGGAGGGACAGAGTCGCTTGAAAGCCCCCCACATCCATGTGAGAGTCAAATGTGATCCCACAAATAACCGTGTCCATCTTACACACACGTGTGCATTAATGTTACACATGTGTGCATTTAAATGTAGTTCTTAGCCATATTTACACTTGATTTATCCTAATGGATTTATTGTATGCCACATGTAGTATGAGTTTAATGAAACGTACTAGAACCTTATTTTCACTTGTGTTTAAGTGTGCACACGCATAATAAATGTGCACCATCGAATTAATGTTTAAATTGTCCTAACAGTTTAGGCCTGTATTTCACCATGCTGCATTTCAATAAAATGCTGATTTCCTTTCTGCTAGCTCAAAGTTTTGTGCAGGTATTCACGTGCATTGTTAGCTTATAATATATACATTACTCTTCTAGACATAGGGGAAACAGCCTGAGAAGAAGACCTTAACAAAGGTACATGGAAAAACAGTGCATCAATTGAGAGGTCTATTGAGCAAATGTTGCAATCCACATGTATGTGAGAAAGAGATGTTGTTCTCATGTCCAGTGTGGGATAACTTATGGAAGCAACAGTTTGCAATATGAGAAGTTATGAGGACAATGGACCCCTGATTGTGTGAAGCAAACACAAGGTCATGATGGACGGAGCACTGAAACTTTTCAGGCACTCACCCCAGGTCCAGGAAAGACCTGCCTTGGCAGTTCAGGCTGGACTGTTCCCATGAGGCACAGGGTCAAGACTAATTTGCATATAGCTGGGTCTGAACTGAGGTGGCGAAGTGAGCTAAAGAACAATGATGGATTCAACGCAGATCGGTGACTGGGGGTGAGTGTCTGAAAAGTTTCAGCGCTCCGTCCATCATCTCCTTGTGTTTGCTTTGTTTGCCCATGATCGTCTGACCAAGGGGGTGTTACCTAATGGACTTTGCGTGATATAATATACCGTTCACCCTGGACTAACTTCAGAGATGCTTTCCAGATCCCACTGAGATTCCATTCAGATCACTTCGCGGACACCTTCCTTAAGTCCCCACCACCTAAATGGACTTTGAGAGGTTTAGACATCAATTCTTCCCTTTAGTTCTTTCCTAAATGTGACTTAGGCTAACACTTATTCTAGACCCACAGAAGTCTCTTGACCAATCCTCTGAGATGCTAACACTTTCCCGCTTGATTTCCTTTGCCCTGTCCTGATTTCCATCATGAAGATTCACTGATTGCATGCCTTTTCTAACTAAACTCTAAACTTTGAAATTCTAGATTACTAATGTATAGGTAGGAAATTCCATTAACTACCTTTCTGTATCGCAAATACTGAACTGCTCGTTTGTTTGATTTTAGTCTGCCTCAATTACTTTAGGAGGCTGGGACTTCCAGTTCTTGTTTTGAACATTTACAGCATGGTTTTAAGAGTGGTGCATTTGAACTTGATTACTGATTTGTAATAAACCTTTTTGAACTTGGCTACTGATTCGGGGTCGTCATTGTGTAGCCAAATGGGTTGCACTGTTAATTGAAATTTGATTGAAAGCAAAGAATAACTGGGTTTTAAATGTCCATCCAAGGACCAATAGTAAGCAAGTGGGCCCAGAAAGCGCTGTATAAAACCATACCTAGCACTTTTACAGCAGAATGCGCACCCAACTTCTCATTCTATAGAAAACAGTGTACTGATAATTTTATGTTAAAGACAAGTGTTTCTTAACCTGTGGTCCAAGGAACCCTGGGGGCCCACAACTTCTACTCAGGGGGTCCTTGACTGCTTACAAACTTAAACTTAAATAACAGAAAATTAGGAAAGTATATTTGTATAAAAAAGCAAAATGCTAAATTAAAAATATTAAAACCCTTTTTAAATGTGGAGGATTTGAAACCATGTGGTCCAGGGCATATGTAGTGCCACTTTTGCTAGTAACGTATGAGTAAACTAAACATACCAAATGGGGAAAACCCAATGTTACCGTGTTTTAAGGTGCGAGCACATGCACTTAGCAGTGGTAAGTGTACAGAGTCCGAAGGCCACCAAAACCGAGCTCAGAAAAATATGGAGGAGTAAGGCAAAATGTTTGGGGGAAGAACACCCTAAGGATGACAGTTTTAACAGTCATGCAGAATGATACTCTCTTTTGTGCATCTTTTTATACATTCTTGGGGCCGCATTAACACATTCATTCATTGGCATAAATAATGTAGTGTGTGCTAAATTGTATGTTGACTGCAATTTTCATTTTCAATACTGCTTAGAGATTCCTTTCACAAGCCTATTTGAACATAACAAAAGATTTGTAGACCATTTGGGTGTTCAACCCATATTTGAATCTTAGTGATCCTGAAGAACTGATGCATTGCAAGCGGTCCCCGCCAGTGCACTTGGGAAGTACACTGTTTTCAAGCTTCCACTACGCATGTGTCCACCATAGAATAACACGATCCGCACTGCTCAAAGCTGCAGCCATTTTACAGGCTGCTGAAGTTGGGGAAGAAATCCATAATATGCCAGCCACTGAGTCATCAATTCATTCTTGCCAATTTGCAGGAAAGATTAACTGCATTGCTTAAAATACAGTTAAGGTAGTTGTCAAATAGGATAACAAGTGTTCACTAGAACATGTGAACTATGGTGGCAGAAGAGTCAATGTGAAGAAAAACCTGTTCATACTGAAATGTATGCTTTTTAGATTGGCAGATTAGCATGAAATGTGTATTTAAGTTATTATTATTTAATATACAGATGCTTTGGAGTGATTTGTTGTTGAAATTCTCACCCTCTCCTAATTCAAAAGGGATCAATTCCCAAATACATTTTCAGTGTATAAAACTAACCCTGGGTGTAGTTTGCGAAGTAGCGCTACGCGTAGCTACGCGAAGTGCACTTCGCACTACGCGAGCTACACGTAGCTCCGCAAACTGCGTAGTGCACTGTGCAAGATGCTGTTCGCACTGATTGCACAGTGCCGGATGCTTGTCTGCACTGTGCAATCAGTGCAAACTGCATCTTGCACAGTGCAAGCGGTTGTTTTCTCCGGCTCGAGTAGATTTCTACTCGAGCGACAGCTTTCTCAATGCAGACTGGTAGTTTCTCATCGCGAGCAGTCGCGAGCATACGCGACCACTCTTAATGAGAAACTTGACCTCCCCGCGCTGAGAAGCTCGCCGGGAGGTTTATTTTCCACGCTCGCGATCGACAACTTGATGTTGCTGATCTCGAATGAGGAAAAAGTCTCGCCGGGATGTCATTTTGCTTGCTCGGGGTCGCCAACTTGACGTTGAGGACCGCGAGCAAGCAAAAAATGACCGCTGCACTACGCTACGATTGTTTGCACTGTGCTACGTGCAATTCGCATAGTGCGAAGTAGCGCAAACTTCGCAAACTACGCGAGCGTAGCGTAGTGCTTTGCCCAGGCTTATATAAATCATAACTGATACCTAACATAACATATGTGTTTGTTAAGCTCACTTTTACCCAAGGGGGAAACATGGTGCTATATAATTTTTTTTAATTGTTACCTATTTTATCTTTCTCATAAGGATGAAAGGCTGAGTGGGCCCACTAGGATTACAACCTAAGGTCATCAGATCTGACACAGGTCCCTTCAGTGGAAGCAGGTTAGTCCACTGAGCCACCAGACCCAGGTAAATGCACTAAAACTTTGCAGCTCCACGCTCAAATACTAGACCCTCATTCAGTTACTAAGTCAGGCTGAGCTGAATTTTCCATTTATAAATGTTACTCAATACGGAATATCACCCAGCAAGGCGGATTTCTCTGTGGTCATAAGGGAACCATAGGGGATGTAATAAGAAATGTGCCACATGTGGACTGCAGGACCAGTTACGCCATTCACTACAGTGACAGTGTAAACAAGGACTGAGGCCTATCAGTGCGTCTTAGCTGTGCACGTTTAAAATGCAAATTTGACCTGCCAAAATAACCCATTTTTTGACAGGTATCAACCTTCCTTTTAAATGTTAATAGGTCACTGCTTAGTAGGCCTTACTGTCCATAAGGCAGGCTGCATAGTATTCAAAAGTAGGACGTGTAAATGTTTTATTTTAAACTTGCCCTTACAGTGAAAAAGCACCAAGATCTATTTCCACAGTAGCAAGGTTGGATGATCCATAAGAAAGCATTGGAATGACTTAGACTTTAATGTTATCTCCAGGTACGACTCAGCAACAGATTTAATTCTCATAGATTTTAAAATATGTATTACAAGTCCAATTCACTGGTGAAGTTGGATTTGTAATCAATATTTTGGAAAAAGTACTTTTAGAAAGTTACCTTTAAAATGTCTAAAGTCTCTGGTGGTTAATTTGCATTTGTTCTCTCAGTTCTGCCAGCCAGTAGTTAGCATTTGAAGTAGTGTGAAAAATGTTGAAGAAACAGAACAAATTCCTTGCTTATAGGGAGGTGTTGTTCTTCTCTGAACAGGATGGCCAGTGGACTCAATCACTTTAAGTCTCTTTTTGGTATTACAATGTCAAATCCTGCTGGAAGGGGGGCAAACTAGAAAAGTAGAAAAAAGGGTGCCAAACAATTCTTGTGTGTCCACTGTTTGGTTGCTGCAATACCCTATTTTGTTCTACCAGACTTCTGTCTCTATGTTTTTTGGGGGTACCGTGGCTGCTTCAAATTGGATTTTGGTGTTAGATGTGGGAGGACAGTAGGATTATCATGGTACACACCCCTAATCCTCAGAGCCCAAGTTTAGTTTGGCTGACGCTTTCAGCTGTCTTTAAAATGGCCAAAGTAAGTAGCGTTTGCCCTGGGAACTTTGACCCCATTCATCAAGGTATGCCCAGGAGTCATTCACATCCACTAGCTTGTGTATTGCATAAATGTGGCATCTGCAGGCACCCACTTCAGAACCCTTCTGGGTCTGAGAAATATCAGAAAATAATTGAATCTGCTGTATGAAACCTGAGAAGAGCCTTGCGCAGAGAGTGGACCTGCTCTATCTTGTACCCAGGACAAATAAGTGGACACCAAGAGTCATAAGGCTGACCTCCTGTTAAAACTAAAGGGAAATAGCAAACTACAAGAGGCTTTTTCCTACAACTGCCCAGCTGACCAAAGGCAACAGGACCTGGACTGGACCTTGCTGCTTGGCTTCTGCCTGACACCATATGAGTCACTAAGGGCCATATGTAGGGAGCATCACATTTACCGATTCATAAATACCGAATTTTACTGATTCGGTATTTATGAATCGGTAAATGTGATGTAGGTAATCATTCGGTAAATGTTACCGAATCGGAAAGATTTGGTAATTATGAATCGGTATTTACCGATTCGGTAATGAGGCATACCTTCCCATTGATTCCTATGGGCCTGGAGGCCCATAGGAATCAATGGGAAGGTATGCCTCATTACCGATTCGGTAAATACCGATTCGGTAATGGGGGGAGCATATTCAAGGGTGGCAGGGTGTCACATTGACACCCTGTTGCATCCCTGAATCTTGCATGTGTGCACATGTGGCGCACATACATGCCCTAAGGGCATGTATGTCTGCCACATGGCACTCTTAAATCTGCAAAATATTGCTTTTTGCAAGGTATTCGTTATTTATCACTAACCTGTATTTGGTGGCAAATAACGATTTTCTAATAGTAATTGTCACTCTTTAAAGTGCTCCCTACATCTGATTTCAGGATTCGGTATTTACCGAATCAGTATTTTACCGATTTCTTACTTTCCGATTCGGTAAATACCGAATCCAGAAATCAGCCCCCTACATCGCAAATGCCTAAATACCGGTCGGTAACGGGATATTTACCGAATTTCGTCCGTTACCGACCGGTATTTGGCTTCCTACATGAGGCCCTAAGTGCCTCCCCCTTGAGGTCCTGGTGGTCTTTAGAAGTGTACGCCTGTGGTGGATTGAGACACAAAGGACTAAAGTCAGAAGGTAACATCTTAGACAAGGGTGAGCCTGGCTGGTGTATCTGACCTATATGTCATTGCCTTCAGCAGCAATTTGCACCTAGGAGCCAGTCTACTATGATCGTTGACTATCATAGGCACTTTATTCTGCTTGACACTATTCCTACTTAAAACTTTACAGATTCTTTTTTCCGGGTCCCCTTATTAGATTTTTGTCATTGTGTTAATTAAATTTTACTCTATTTTTCTAATTCAGTTTGGGATTTTGTATTGTTGGGATTTGACTTTATTACTGCTTTGGTTCTGCATAAATACTTTACACATTGCCTCTTAAGTCTGTCTGCCGTAAGCCATAGCTACCAGGGGATTGAGCTCAGGTTTATTTAGTGACTTCACAATGACAAGGACTGTGATTGTTCCTTGAGGTGGGTAGTCACCTACCCCAAATAATAATCCAATTTCTTACAGGTGTGGAGACATGGGTTTTCAAAGGTATTGTCAAAGGAGTGGGCAATGACAATGGGTGAACAACTACAAAGACTTACCTTTGTGAGTATACTTTCCCATATTTAGTGCTACAAGCTTGCACCTAAATAACTGAGGGAGAGGCCCTGCATTAAATTTCAGAAAGCTCCTTCAACACTCATTTCTGCAGGTGGTGGGGTCTGTTGCCATTATTTAGGTGGAAACTGGGACAAAAATGTCCTCTGCATGAGAAATGGGCCTTGAGTTCCCGATTGCATGGGAAACTGGCATCCTGACTGTTTGTGTGTGTCCGTGCACCACACTAGTTCAGCATGTGCACAACAGCCCAAGTCTGTGCTTGGTAATGTGAGGTCCAGAATCTGTTATGTGACCTTGAGGGGTGCACAAAGTGTACCTTTTTGGCAGGCGTAGGACTTCTGTTCATGGCTTTCGTAAATCAATAAAAGCGGTGGTGTCAGCGTACCAAACCTTTGCAAATCGTTAATGTGATCAGACCTTTGTGTCAAGGAGAGTGTGGTCTACTGAGCCCTCTCCTTTAAAGTTCTGCTTTACACAAACAGAATCCATGTGCACACATTCTGTGTGCATATTTAGTGTGTGTATGTGCAGCAAGTCTTGGCGCATGCATGGTTGCAGGACTCTTTATTTGGTGAGGGTCTGAATACTAGGATCAGTAGGATCATTTTTGGATAGCCCCTCATCTAGCAGGGGCCATCCATGGTGTATCCATGGTGGATATAGTTTACCCAGACAGTGGAAGTGTATCGAATGCAGTCCTTAAGCTGAAGGGTGGAGACACATACATTGAATTAAAGGAGGATGGAGACAAGGCTTTCTTTGCAAATTCAATGAGTGCCTTGCCTGCAGGGGGCTGCTGATTATTTCTTCGTGAGCACTGCCATTTAGTCGTAGAGTTTAGGGATGAGTAGCAAGACTGTTCATTTTGTTCAAGGGGTGGAAGTTTCTAGATAGGGCCTGCCCTTTTGTCTGCCCCTGATTACTGCAGAGTCTCCATATAGTAAAGTACAGGTAAAATAAAATAAAAATGCATTTAACTAAAAAATAAACAGTAAATATATGTTTATATTAAGTATTAATGTCAATCAACCAAGGTAACAACACAGGAAAGGACAGAGATATAATAGAGCGACCCCCGATGAAGCACCATCACCCACACCTCAAGCGCAGGGGCGGCTCACGACTGAGCTCAAAAGAAGTATTAGGGAGACAGCAGTGCGGGGCGGGTGGGGAGATGGGTGGGGTTTAGTTTCGTTTTTTGTTGGGGTGGGGCGGTGGGGGGAATCTGCCAGGTTACATGTGGAAGAACTCTCGGACTGAATGGGTGACTGACAAACCCAGAACCTGGGACTACCAGACCAGGTAAAGGCTGCAATGTGATGCATTACACTGATCCTGTAACTTATCTGTTGACACCGCGGAGAGCGGCCCTGCTGTATACCGTGTAATAGGCAATAAAATTTGTTTTTAAAAGAAAGTATTAATGTCAATCAATTTTATATATGTACTGTTAATATAGAACAAAATGTAAAAATGCTACCGTACTATTACTTTAGTTTGGAAATAAATATTAGTTAATAGAAATATATTAAATTAAATCAAAATTAGTTTTCTGAAGTTGGATTCTGTAAATAAGCAAAAAGTAGTAAACTTACTCAAAAGTGTAAATAACTCAGAAGTGTAGGTTATCTTTGTGAATCAGGCATTTGTATTTATCTTGGTCTCTTCCCTTCTCACTCTCTTTCTCTCAATCTCACTTTTTCTTTCTGTTTCTTACTAACCTCTCTCTTGTACTTTCTTTCACTTCTCTCTCATTGATTGAATTTTTTATGCTGTTTCTGTCTTCCTGTGTCTCACTTTTTCTCTCTATATCTTTCTGAGATCCTCTATCTTGTTCTCAGATTAGCTCTCACTCTCCCTTCACCTCCTCCTCTCTCGGGCACAAAGCAAGAAAATCAGAAATTACTACTGTATTTCCTTGAGGCAGTTCAGCTGCATTTTCTAACAAAGTATTCCACAGGGGGCATTGCTATTGTGTACATAGCCACTCCAGTGACTGATGCCAATTAGCACAGAGGCTTCATCCACGTGTGACAGAAAGCCCTTGAGGATTCTAATTGTGCACCAACAATACATGCCCTGTCACGCCTTGATGCAAATACATAGAATGCTTATTTTTGTTAACTGAAATATAGTAAGAGCATAAGAATTATCATACTTCATGCATATGTGTACACACACACACACACACATATGTACTATATGTTATTTTTATATAAAAACCTCAATGAGGCCCTCAAAACACAACCATTAATTGCATTCTATTCAATGTGGTCCATCTATCAAGTTGCCTTTCATCCAGTGAGCCAAACAAGTTTGGAACCCAGTACATGTATCTGGGGGCAAAGAAACTGAAATGTGGAAGAAATTAATAGTTATCAAGCACTTTCTCACTGGAAGAACTGCAAGTTTACATAGATGGACCACATTGAGGAAAGTGCACTGATAAGGCTACAAAACCCTCTTTCACCTGAATGCCAACCCTAATTTCACGGGAGACTTTGGGTTTGTCAGTGATGCCTTTTGATTATATACATTATTCAAGGCTTCAATGGGCCCCACCCTAAACCACCAGACAACCCTCACTGTGGGCATCCTTTGACCGTGGGCAGCAGGGGTTGGCCACTGGCTATGCTGGGTGCTCAAGCCTTTTCTACAAGCCTGAACTCTGCTGCACAGGCCTTCAGCTGTGTGTGTGCAGCAGGGGTTGACTGCATGGCCTGGACTCTTTCCAGGCCCATCACTCAACACTCACGGATTTTGCTTTGTAACATAAGGCCGAGGCTCCTGACTGGGAGAGCAGACCAAATTTCCTAAACAGCAGATGTTGTCCTAGGTCCTTGTTACAGAGGACAAAAAATCATAAAGTGCAATTTGTCTTCAGTTACTTCTTGTTTACCAAAACATACACTTGATCTGAGAATGGGCTGCTTCGTACTCCAATAAAGAGGGGAAACAATATGTATTCCCGACAGCATCCTTTACAGATACATTATTCCTTTTTTTCACTTTATTCAAACTAGGCTGAAAGCAGAAGCTTATGAGAAAGTAATAAGTCTATATTCCACCCAAGGGACTATGAGGGATTAAGACAAGGAATTAATTAGTAGGGATGCGATAGCGTGCTGCCATGATTACATTTCTCTGAAGGCGTATTCGACCAATACCATGAGAAAAAAAGTAATCTGCTAATTTCTTCTGCAGTGCATGCACCAGTCTCTTTTCTTTTGCTGCTTAAAAGCTCAAAAGAGATCTTCCATGGTGTTTGTAAGGCACAAATGAAGAGGGCTGTAAAGATAAATTTGTTGAAACCCACATGTTCTGCCATTTTGCTGAATTAATGGAAGGCTCCATTAGTTAAAATAGTCCAGTGAGTGCCAGGGGGATGACACAGTGAGTGCCAGGGGATGCCACAGCCTTAATTTGTGCAGGTGTCTGTTCATATCTTCTACTTTCCAACTGACATCATTCTAGTAACCTGTGATTCATGCACCAGTGGTACTCCCTTATAGACACTTTGGATCTTGTCAACTTCAAACAGGTGGAGTTCTTTTAAAGGATCCATTTTCTCAAGTTGTAGGCTTGGGTGTTTGCAACTTTTTTTGCTTTTACTGACAGTGGCAAATTCTAGGATTTGTAGTGTCCATATGTGTTAATTAACCAATGCATTTGATAATAAAAAATTAAATGCATGACCAGGAACACAATATTTGGTGTACATGGAGACGTGTTGCAAACCTAGGTGTAACATAAGTATTAAGTATTAGATAAATAGAAATACTTACATTTGAATGCTACATATGCATGATTATAGCACAGAGGCAAAGGATGAAGTGAGCTTACAGCGAGCACAGCATTGTTAGCAATAGGCAGGGGTATCAGTTCCTACCCCTGGCTAACCCTAATTGCTACCTCCTTCCCTCACCTTTCTTCTTGCCTACTTGCCAAGCAGATGCTCAACAGAGTCTACCTACAGCTGTTCTATTTTGGGAATATCACTCCATTCACAGGAAATTGTCTGCCATCACTCTTTCTTGTTCCTTCTTTTTCTCTCTGCTGGCATATGTAGTTCTGTGAACATGCTCTCTGTAATGAATGAAAATGAACAACATAAAGCGCTATATAAGCTTGGTCTGTGTGAATGAGTGACTATAAGTCATGTAATCTGTGCATAGGAGCGCCTGATGTTCTGCTGGTCTGTGTTCATAGGTTGGTAATAAGTGATCAATAATGAATACTACAAGAACAAGTTCAGCAAAATAGGGGTGAAGTCAAAAGGTCTGGGGGGACACCATGCCAAGGATTTCAGGACTAACAATACGCAAATTATTGTATATATCTAATGCAGTGGATCTTAACATGTTGCCTTCTGAGGACCCCCACTTAATCGTTAGTGAAACTTGGGGATCCCCTGAATCATTATTAGAACATTGGAATGTTGAGAAGCCTGGAGCCTCAGCATTCCAATGTTTCCCATTCACATCTGTTGCTGTGAACAAAGGCCTCATGGAGACGAAGGGGATTTCAACCCCCTCGGGCTCTGTGGGGCCTTTGTTTTGCTAGTTAGAACATTCTAAAAGCCTTGTAGCCCTCCGTAGCAGACTATACCGGCAATTAATGGGCCTCGCCTTCGGCTCAGGCCGAGTGTACCTTTAATGACCAGTATAGCCTCCTACGGCAGATTATAATGCTATATTGGCACCCTCAAGCGTCATTACTGGAAGCCGGAGACTCCGGTCTAAGGGTTTTTGATGATATGAACCACAAAACAATACACAAAAGATACAGAAAAGAGCATTCATCAAACAAATACACAAATTATTAAATATTTTATTGAATTCACAAACATAAAAAAAATCTAAATGTTAATTTTATTGAAAATTTGAAGCATTGTAAACTCAATTGAGACCGCTCATCATCCATATTCTGTTTGATGCACTTGCACTTTTCCTACGAATCCATCAAAAGATACAAGCTTCTTTTTTAGCCTTTCATTTCCAATTCCTGACACATTTGCAGAAAGTTTTAAAAATGTTCAATTGTACGTTTTGCTTCTTTATTTATATACACTCTATTAATCTGTTAATATTATTATTCACTTTTCTAAGAAGTTGCAAAACTCCTGAGTAGTCTTTGCATACCCGCAGGAGTCCCCGGACCACAGGTGAAGAACCACTGATCTAATGAATGATTGTAAGTGTTATACACTACATGATCATTCACTTATTTGAAAGTCCAATAGATTAGGCGTATCTCTTGCAGAATACTCATGCTGGTGATCAACTCAATGACTCAGAACCCTCTCTAATGTACCTCACTACTCATACTGGTTGTTTAATCAAGTTGGTTTATGGAGCCCCAATTACAAAGAAGGTGTGTGGTGGGAATTTTTATATTAATGTGAGAGTGATTGAGGTGATCACAAAGTCTAGTGTATCTGCATTGTCTGCCTGCTAGGTTACTGGAAAAAAAATGTTTAGATCGTTGGTGGTCGCTTTTTGTGATCGACGAGTAGTGGATTGTATTTGCACTTGTAGAATTGATTTATAAGGCACTGATTTTTTTATGTTGGTTTTACATGATTGTGTAATTATTTTTATTAATCAAACATATAAAGGTCTATGGGTCGATATAGATGTGTCGCTCTGTCTGTCCGGGTTTGTAGTAGGTATCCTACTTATTCTGCATTTATTCCTTGGTCTGGGTGAATGGGTGACTGAAGGTCAGGTGGTTTAGGTGTATGGGTATTTGTTTGTTTGTTGATCATTGTTCATGGGATTATGGTTACTTGTTCTTCGTTTATATGGCTTTCTGCAGATATGTTGCTCTGTCTGCCTCTGTTTCTTTGTGTGTCTGTATTGGTGTCCACAAGTCAGGTGGTCTATATGTATGGATCTATAGTTTGTCACCTGGTCTTTGTTTATTGGTGAATATAGGTGTTTTGGTCTCTGCCTGCGCATATGTCCATAGACACATGGTTCTGCCTGCACAGTTGCTTGTGTGTCATCTATTTCAACGTGTGTGGATGTTGTTTATCTGTGTGTATGTGCATTTGCAAAACAAAAGTCAAACCTATTTTCTTTGTCAATGGGTGTTTCTTGATCTTAACAAACAGTGGCTGGCATTCTGTTAAGTGTGGTGTTTATGGACAGGTGAATTGATTTTTCATGTAGCTCTGCCTACTGAGCAACACCTGTGATATTACATTATTTTAGCTTGAGTAACTTGTTTTAATAAAAGGGATCATATTTCCAATTACTGAAGGACAGACTAGCTCCTGAAATAACCTAGTACATTTTTTTTATGCCATGATTCTATGAATAGTTCAACCTTTTCAAATGTTGCCTCTGGTATCTCACACTCCTTCTCAATAGGTGTCAGGGACATACCAGCTCCACAGTGGTCCATATTACAATCATATTGTTGGCATTCTTTTTAAATTGTGCTACACAATTTAACATAAGTATGTTGGGCATTTTTGTAGCTACCATTGTTGTGCTGTCGTAACCCTTTTACGCTTACTTTTCAGAACACAAGCCAAGTGAAAGCCATCATTATGAAAAGGAAAATACCTTAATAAAATGCATGAAACTGTGAATACATGTTTGTTGTTCTTTGTGAAATTGTCCTGCAAAATGCATTTTGGCCAAAGTTCTCCAAGAAAAAATGCAATTTATGTTTTCCCTAATGAAAAAAAAAGTCGAAAAGAAACCTTATATGAATGTTTCACCTGCTTTACTGAAAATTATTTCTGCATAAATTAAACTTGTCCCAGTGTTTTCACCAGTATTTTTTAAAAAATTCTCATGCAATTGTCTTTGCATAAAAATATGCATTTTCTCTTGGTTTCATGAAGGGTGTAGAGTACGTGGGTGAGGTAGAAATACTCTGCCTATCAGAAGCTCACTGTTTTTATGAACTTTGTAGAATTCATAAAGCTGTTTTGTTTTTTTGAATGGAGGAGGCGTTTGTGGTTGAAATAACAGAAGTAGCGAAGTCCCACTATTTAACACACACAAACTTAAAAGGCTGACCCTTAAACATAAACAATATTAGCAGATTCATATGCAGAAACAATGAAATGTGGGATATCTTGAGAGAGTACATGATTTTTCTTTTTTTACAGTAGACTCTGTTGGATTGCAAAATAAATATCCATCAGGAAAGCAACCTTGCAGAGGGGAAGCCTTTTCATCTCCCCCTCCTTGCCTTTTCAGAGCAACGCCTGCAGCGGATGCAATACAGTCTTTGAGCTGTACAGAGACACAGAGATTATTGAATCTACTTAACCTGGTATTAACTCTTGTGCATTGCTTTCTAAACCTTGTGTAGGAATTTTAAAATGAATGTATGATTTTTTGTAAACGTTTATGATTCATTTGTAGCGAATAAAGTTATTTGACTAGGACTATGACAAGACACCCATATTTCCACCACAAGGCTTGCTCACTTTATATGGGTGCAACCCACTTAAGTAGCCTTTTAAACATGTCTCACACTTGCCATTGAAGCCTGTGTATGTGTAGTTTTAAACTGTCATTTCGATCTGGCAAAATAAACCTTTTGCTAGTCCTAAATCTTCCTTTTTCATACATATAAGACACCCCTAGGGTAGGTCCTACACAGCCGTTTGGGCAAGGTGCATTGTATTTAAAAAGCTAAACATACAATTATATGTTTTTCATGTCTTGGCAGAGAAAAACACTTACATTTGTTTTTCACTATCACAAGGCCTACCTCTCCCATCAGATCACATTGGGTTACCTTATTACACTTAATAAGTGATACATTTTGATGGGAGCAGATAGGAAAGTGATGTTTGGTGTCTGAGGAATTGTAATGTAAAACCTGTTTTATTGGTAAAGTCGGATTTAAAGTCACAATTGAAAATGCCACTTTTAGAAAGTTGGCATTCTCTTGTCCTAACCATTTTGTGGCTGCAGCCTATTCCTGGTTCACATGACTAGGTGTAGTTGACAGATGGCCTTTGTGTATTCCTTTTTACACACAAACAAGAAGGGGAGAGAGATATAACTCCTTTCCCATCCTCCCTGTAAAAATCACATATCAACCCAACTGGGAGAAAGGAGGGAGAGACTGGTGGTACAGGACGTGCACCCGTCTCTTCACAGCATCATTGCGGAAACAAAAGGTTACTTAAAAAACTGCCCTCACCCACTAGATAGTGGCATCCTTTATCATAGTGCTGTTACAACATCCCTGCACTCAGCAACGCCTGGGATGGAGCAAAGGGAGGGGAAGACAAAAACAAACATAAATGTGTTGGGATCTAATGCAGTAAAACATGAGAAAGTGTGGTGTGAAATCTAAAAACGAACTCAAAGGTACCTTCTGTTAACTTTTATTCTGAGGTTCCCAGGTTAGGATAATATGTATACAGGCGGAGAAGGTATTGTGAAAAATGTAGGACCCCCTTCTTCTCCTATACTGCTTGTTATGTCTACATGTTTCAGCCTTGTGAATCGCCCCAACCGGGTTCGTGCCGGCCTTCTTCAGGACGAGCGATCCCTGGTGTGTAACACTGCCTTTCCTGGTTAATTACCAAATCTTCAAGGAAATGTTTGTGACTCAAATGTGATAAATGAAATACTAATAATGACCTTGCTTGTCATTTTCTATGTAGACACTTCTGTGTGTTACTGAAAGACATAAGTAAATACATTCTTTACATTGATATAAACAAAACAAAATGCAAAACCTTGCGTTTCCCAATGATGCTTATTTATGAGTACGAGTATGTGTTTCAATTTTTACACTACTCATCTGTAAGAGTAAGAATGGAAATTCATTCTTCTTACTGAGTTCATTATGTTTAGGTGCTTGCAGTGGAGCATAAGCGGGAGCATCCCCCTGTAGTCAAACACTGTGGAGTTTGCCAACGAGGTAACAAAAAAGACATTCTGTCAGATTAATTTTCGTCATGGGTGAGCGCTTGAAGGAGGAATAAATTCTTCCTTTGCAAGTTCGTCATTCCTGCATCTAGTGTGCTAAGTTATAAATATTTGTTCTGATATTATGCCTTTAATTATGCCCAAAAAGAAAAGATGGTAGATACAATCAAATTGAATTGAAATGATCAGAATACTCTTAATATGCGGTAGCTGTTAGTCTCGCACATAAATGCATTCATACATAGGGTTAAAATCACGACCATTCCACACTCCTCCATTCACCCTTAGGTTAGGTCAAATGAGTAGCTGGTCGGGCGGTATATTAGTGCTGATGTCTTTGCTCCATCCCAGGCGTTGTAGAGCGCAGGGATGTTGTAGCAGCCCTATGATGAAGTATGCCACTATCTAGTGGGTGAGGGCAGTTTTTTAAGAAACCTTTTGTTTCCGCAATGATGCTGTGAAGAGACGGGTGCACGTCCTGTACCACCAGTTTCTCCCTCCTTTCTCCCAGTGACATTGCTTTGTGTATTCCTCCCAGACAGCATCACAATAGGTTTGGATGTTGACAGGATGGACCATCTCTTGCCGGATGGGGGATGGAGCTGTCACCTACCACACTTGCACACCAAAGTCACTGGCCTAGCTCATACACAAAGGTGTTCACCCTAACCTATTGTGCCTGCAGACAGACTGGGACCAGGGCAGGGTGGCAGGAAATTCCAGACACAAACTCCAGAAGCTTCTCCTACTTCAATATGGGCATCAGGCATAAAAAGGGACTCTCAGACCCACTCTTCAGTACACTTCTGGACCAGTGGATACTACAGAAGAAGGATGACATGCTGCTGTGCTGCTTGAGCCTGCCCTGCTTGCTAAGAAGACTGGACCTGAACCCTTCATCCAAAGCTGAAGTGACTCCTAGGGTAAGCTGACTGACCTCTTGTTCTGAGCTACAGGGACATAACAAGCACCAGATGCATCCCTGTATCTGCCAAGCTGATATGATGTGGCTGCAACTGGAACTGCCTGAGCCCTGCTGGCATCTGCTGGATTGAGTTCCTGATCCCCAAGAGGTGACCTTCAGCTCCTGGACCCTTGGTGGGGCATCAGTTAAACTCCTCCTTGAAGGACAGAAGAAATCCCGAAGTTTTCTACTCTTTGCAATCATGAATGGGCCAGTTTCTGCCACGATCTTGGCACCTGCACTGACCATCAATGAAGGAGCTTCATGGTATAGCGACAACTGTCCATGATGCCCAGCCTGTCTTTTGCACTACAGCAACATCCATTTGTGATGCTCTCCCTGCTCCTCACGTCCTCCTCCACCACAAACAGGATTCTTCACGCTAGATTTTAGAAGGTGACAGTTTCTGCTGGACTAAACTGGTCTCTATATTCAGCCCACACTCCATCGCGGTCGGCGTGAACTTATGACTTTCACCTGGTCTCGCACGACCAGATAACCATGAGTGGCTCTTTGTGCTTTTAGGCGCTATTCTTAACTTACATCTTTAAAATTGCATATCTTCGGTTCTACTGGTTGGACTTTTGTTGTTTTTGTGTCAAAGAATGTATTCTTTTTTTCAAATTTGGTGTGGGATTTCTCTTGAGTTGTGTTTCCACTTTATCACTGTTTGTGTGCTGCATAAATACTTTAAAAACCAAAGGAAATGATGGACGGAGTGTTGGACATTGCAAGCACTCACCCCCAGTCAACTGATCTGGGTTTAATCCATCACCGTTCTTTAGCCCACTCTGCCACCCCAGTTCAGACATGGCCATATGCAAATCAGTCTGACCCTGTGCCTCATGGGAACAGTCCAGCCCGAACTGCCAAGCCATGTCTTCCCTGGACCGGAAACAAGCTTCCTAGGACCGGTTTCTGGCATTTCAGCCGTCTTCAGGCAGGCTTGCTTGAATCCAGTGGCAAAGTGAGCAAGGGACTCACGTCTGAGCATACCCTGCCAACTTATGGCGAACAAAGGAAAAACCAAAGGAAATGATGGACGGAGTGTTGAACATTGCAAGCACTCACCCCCAGTCAACTGATCTGGGTTTAATCCATCACCGTTCTTTAGCCCACTCTGCCACCCCAGTTCAGACATGGCCATATGCAAATCATTCTGACCCTGTGCCTCATGGGAACAGTCCAGCCCGAACTGCCAAGCCATGTCTTCCCTGGACCGGAAACAAGCTTCCTAGGACCGGTTTCTGGCATTTCAGCCGTCTTCAGCCAGGCTTGCTTGAATCCAGTGGCAAAGTGAGCAAGGGACTCACGTCTGAGCATACCCTGCCAACTTATGGCGAACAAAGCAAAAATCAAAGGAAATGATGGACGGAGTGTTAAATGCCAGAAACCGGTCCTAGGAAGCTTGTTTCCGGTCCAGGGAAGGCATGGCTTGGCAGTTCGGGCTGGACTGTTCCCATGAGGCACAGGGTCAGACTGACTTGCATATGGCCATGTCTGAACTGGGGTGGCAGAGTGGGCTAAAGAACGGTGATGGATCAAACCCAGATCTGTTGACTGGGTGTGAGTGTTTGATTGGTTCTGATGCTCCGTCCATCACCGCCCCTTTTTGTACCGCTTTGTTCGCCATAAGTTGGCAGGGTATGCTCGGACATGGGTCCCTTGCTCACTTTGCCACTGGATTCAAGCAAGCCTGGCTGAAGACGGCTGAAATGCCAGAAACCGGTCCTAGGAAGCTTGTTTCCGGTCCAGGGAAGGCATGGCTTGGCAGTTCGGGATGGACTGTTCCAATGAGGCACAGGGTCAAACTGATTTGCATATGGCCATGTCTGAACTGGGGTGGCAGAGTGGGCTAAAGAACGGTGATGGATCAAACCCAGATCTGTTGACTGGGTGTGAGTGTTTGATTGGTTCTGATGCTCCATCCATCACCACCCCCTTTTGTACCGCTTTGTTCGCCATAAGTAGGCAGGGTATGCTCAGACGTGAGTCCCTTGCTCACTTTGCCACTGGATTCAAGAAAGCCTGGCTGAAGACGGCTGAAATGCTAGAAACCGGTCCTAGGAAGCTTGTTTCCGGTCCAGGGAAGGCATGGCTTGGCAGTTCGGGCTGGACTGTTCCCATGAGGCACAGGGTCAGACTGATTTGCATATGGCCATGTCTGAACTGGGGTGGCAGAGTGGGCTAAAGAACGGTGATGGATCAAACCCAGATCTGTTGACTGGGTGTGAGTGTTTGATTGGTTCTGATGCTCCGTCCATCACCACCCCTTTTTGTACCGCATAAATACTTTACACATTGCCTCTAAGTTAAGCCTGACTGCTTTTGTGCCAAGCTACCGGAGGATTAAGCACAGGCTAATTTAGTGACATTTTATGGTTCACCCTGACAAGGATTGTGGATGTTGCTTGAGAAGGGTTTCATCCCACCTCAACCAACAACCCAGTTTCTTACAGCTTCCATTAGCGATTCAGAAAGCTAAAAAAAGGGGCCTAAGTTTGCAAATCAGGAGAATTTTGAACTTTTGAAGACGAGTTGTATAGGTGTTTTGCAAAGTATGGGAGACTAAATACATTTGTGTTTTCTGCAGGCAATGTTAGTGGCAACTGATAGCAGAGACATCAACAGTAAAAACGTGCCTACCAGACCATAAAATAGGCCCACAAACAGCCAAAAAACGGCCCACACACTGACCAGCGAGACCAGCCCATTGTGCACCGCCAGATTGCCCTATAAACCAGTCCAAACCTGTATATGAATGTGTATGACCTTCATAGAGGTCTAATATTGAGAATTATACGCCCACTGCCCTAAACTGGTACACAGCCAAAATGTAGCTGTGCTTTGGGCCAGAAGTGGCCGCAACAGCGGCAGACTGCCTGGCAGGGGCACTGGGCCTAAACGTTTCATTACTGACACTCAAAGCTACGACGGGAACGCCAATCTGTTCAGCTAATGGGTTCACTTATGTCTTTGCAGTCTGTTGTTGTTGCTGGTGCTCTGTTTGCCAGCTAACGAGCGGCTCGTGTGTGTCAGCCCGTTGTGTTTGATGAGGGAAATGAACACAAGGAGGAGGGCACGACGCTTGGCACAGCTCAAAAATAATGCAACGTGCCAATTATTGCTTTTACTCTTTTATTTACATAACTGAGTTCTTTTTTTTCCTGTAGGCCTTCTGATGTTTTTCCCAACATGCCTCTGTGGCAGCTTCAATTGTTTGCCTGTTCACCATCATTAATGTGACTCTTGAAACACAGTGTGTTGTTTTTTTATGTCTCTTCAGCTTTATCCTTGCTTTAATAATCTTTTTCATCCATCTCGCCTGCCAGTCACTGTTTCTCTTTATACCAGCCTTACAATTGACGTTTGCCCTTTATTGTTTACTTTCTTTGTTTACTTGTCTTTTCAGTTTATTCCATTTTTTGCGGCGGTTTTACCAAATTACGAACGCAAATTACATTTGTAATACAATAATAAAATTATAATTTAAAGCTTGTGAAGGTCTTGCCCAATCGCACCAGAAAAATGCTTTCGCAACGTTCGTACCTTTAATGCGAACATCTCACCGAAAACACCGTTTTTCCATATATTCCCCACTTAGTGTAAACCTTGTTGTACTAGCATGAATACAGCGCGTGGTAATGTATTCGGTGGTTTGCGGTATTTCTGCAAATCTGTGAAACTTTAATAAGTGTGTCTATTTCTTTAAGAAAAAAATCTGCAGAGTTTTATATAGCAAACTTGACCCGAATCCGATCAGGTATCAGAGCGCTTTACATAGCACCAGTTACGTTACATGAGGACACACATTCAGTTTTTTGTTACGCACGGGGAGATTATGTGATTTTCCAGAATCACAAGAAGTTCAGCGTTATTACCGAGACTCGAACCCAGGTCCGAGGTCCACCGCCTTAGCCGTTAAGCCAACGCCTGCCCTCCTTAACATACCTAGATTACTATCACGGTACCTAGAACCAGGGTCGTTATCATATGTCGTAGGACCTGTGATCTATGTCCGATATCGGATGTTGATACAGTCAGCGTGTAATGTGGCGGCTCATGCGCCTGTCGGGGTTACCCTATAGCTTATGGAAACAGGGTCCCCTTGATTTCTTCTGCTTTCCTTAAATTACATAGATTACTATTATGGTGCCTATAAGCATGATTTATGATATGTCGTAAGGCCTGTGATCTATGTGCATTATCAGACCTCAATCAGTCAGCGTGTAATATGGCGGCTCATACGCCTGTTGGGGTTACACTACAGCTTATAGAAACAGGCTCCCCTTGATTTCTTCTGCTTTCCTTAAGTTACACAGATTACTATTATGGTGCCTATAAGCATGGTTTATGATATGTCGTAAGGCCTGTGATCTATGTGCATTATCAGACCTCGATCAGTCAGCGTGTAATATGGCAGCTCATACCCCTGTTGGGGTTACACTACAGCTTATAGAAACAGGCTCCCCTTGATTTCTTCTGCTTTCCTTAAGTTACACAGATTACTATTATGGTGCCTATAAGCATGGTTTATGATATGTCGTAAGGCCTGTGATCTATGTGCATTATCAGACCTCGATCAGTCAGCGTGTAATATGGCAGCTCATACCCCTGTTGGGGTTACACTACAGCTTATAGAAACAGGCTCCCCTTGATTTCTTCTGCTTTCCTTAAATTACATAGATTACTATTATGGTGCCTATAAGCATGATTTATGATATGTCGTAAGGCCTGTGATCTATGTGCATTATCAGACCTCGATCAGTCAGCGTGTAATATGGCGTCTCATACGCCTGTTGGGGTTACACTACAGCTTATAGAAGCAGGGTCCCCTTGATTTCTTCTGCTTTTCTTAAGTTACATAGATTACTATCGTGGGTCCTAGAAGCATGTTTTTTTCATATGTCATAAGGCCTGTGATCTATGTGCGTTATCAGACCTGGATCCAGTCCGAATGTAATGTGGCGGCTCATACCCCCGCTGGGCCTTACCTTATAGCTTATTGAAACAGGATCACAATCGCTGCATTCTCTCGCCCAGAGAGGTGGCATATTTGCCACCTGTTGAAGAGGGGAATAGGCAAAGCAATTATTTAGGCATCACTACACAAACAGCAGCTGTCACTCAATGAAGGATCTTCCTGGTTCCAGGCCAGAAGCCATTTTGGGATTGTTCAGTCTAGCAGTTTAACAGCTCTACTCAGCACTGGAACAACAACGGCGCTAAACAAAGAAGGCGGGTCTCTGTTGTCAGTTCTCGCTTCCCCCAGTTAGGAGCTTGCGGTCCAGCGTTCCATGAGGATGTGAAAAGGGAAGAAGATTGCATGGAGAGAAGACTTTGACAACTGAAGGAAAGTAGGAGCCTCTTGTTTTCCTGTGAGGAGCATTTGCCAAATGGCTCTCACTGCAGCTCCCATTGTAATGCGAATATATAAAGTGGCGGCTAGTATGAGGAAAAATTATGTGGCATTTGCTTCAAATTTAGATCTGCAAGCATGACGTGGGAGTCGAGGGGACATGACTCTGACCCCACTTGCCACCGGTGCCACACCCCTCCTTGGACACCGAGGACCTCAAGGTAATGACTGCCAGCCTGAAGGGGCCATTAACCTACACACTCAAGACACTCACCCCTTTCAGTCTGAGGTGGACCACTTAGACTCTGTGAGGCGCCCAGACACTCTTGCACCACCTGTCACCTCTGTCCCCTCCCTCCCTTCGTGGGCACCAAGGAGTGCGCTGGTAGCATTGTCAGCTTGAAGGGGTGATAGGTTGATGCATTCTAGGACTGCCTGGTATTACCAGGAGGTCCTGGAGTCATACTGCAGGAAGCCTCTCACAGTAGTACTTCCCTCAATATCTCGTGGAGTAAGATCTCCCTCAACAACTCAGCGAAGCCACCCGCAGTAATAGCTCATTCAACAACTCCCTCAGCAATGCTATGCAGTGTCCCGCTGCAATACCTCACAGTGTATGGTAACATCCGCCATGCACCCCCAAATCCCACGCCCAGCCTTTCTGCCCATCATGACCGACCCCGAGACATATTATGATGCTGTGGCAGAGATCTCCTGATGCCCTACGCATGTTTACACCGTTCCATCCGCAACACCACATTTTTCCTTTCCTCTCCCCTGCTGTATAATGTCCTTCTCTTGATCTCTACGCCTTCTACAGCTTTCCCATCCACATTTCTTCCTCTGCTCTTGCATCTCTCCAAATCACCCTGGAGCTCTGCCTCCCTCCCAGGCATGTACCTTCACCTTCCCTATCTCATCTCCTAAACTGCAGCCTTCTCTTCTTCCTCTCATGGGTCGTGTCTGACTTGTCTGTCACCCCAGCCATGTCTGTCACACTTCAGCTTTCATTTCCTCCTCATATCTGTCATCCTTCAGCTTTCATCTCCTCCTCATATCTGCCATCCTTCAGCTTTCATCTCCTCCTCATATCTGCCATTCTTCAGCTTTCATCTCCTCCTCATATCTGCCATCCTTCAGCTTTCATCTCCTCCTCATATCTGCCATCCTTCAGCTTTCATCTCCTCCTCATATCTGCCATCCTTCAGCTTTCATCTCCTCCTCATATCTGCCATCCTTCAGCTTTCATCTCCTCCTCATATCTGCCATCCTTCAGCTTTCATCTCCTCCTCATATCTGTCATCCTTCAGCTTCTCCCTTCCTTCTTTCATGTCCATGAGGGGCTCTCAGGAAGTATGATCATATCACCTGTGAGGAAATGTAAAAGCTGATCTTGCCTTT
The DNA here is from genome assembly GCF_964204655.1 of Triturus cristatus. Lineage (NCBI taxonomy): Eukaryota > Metazoa > Chordata > Amphibia > Caudata > Salamandridae > Triturus > Triturus cristatus. Next base: position 1,585,353,909 of record NC_140590.1, read on the forward strand.
ACATGACACACACTGAAACACAGCGAGAACACATGTGCACCTTGCACACGTCTAGAGAAACGACACAGAAACTTACAAAAGTGATGAGCCAGCACCGTAAAAACATGTTTGACTGGGTAGAATCAATAGGATTAATCAGTTAGGGAATTAAAGATGTTTAAGTAATCAAATTATATATTATTAACAAACAAACATTATGAAAGTTGACGATAACTTAGCATTGCTATTTGACTTCACCACAGAGGGATTCTAACAAAGTCGACTTTGGTGCAAATCCTAAATGACATACAGTAGATGTCTGCAATTTTCACTATAAGTGCTTAATAGTATAAAGATCAATTGTGTTCAGATACCTTTTTATTTTAATGACTTTTAGCATTAATTTACATGTTACTATTTCCCTGGCATAGTGGCAGTAGGCCATATTTGAAGAAGAACATTTCCGTGTAGCAATTACTGACAACATTGTCAAAACTTATATATGATATTTGTGATTTATTTTATTATGTTTAACATATTTATGTGTTTTTCTATACTAAAAGATGAAATGTTGAATTTAAACACGTTAAGATGTTTTTTTCTTTAGACTGCATTATTTCATAGCCTTGTGCAATGGACTTGATACGTTCTCAAATGTTGCTTTATTTGTTACTGGATTAATATGACATTCTTTGGGTAAAAAAATTCATGAATGTTTCTTTGTGTATAAATGGTGGGGAAGAGCTGCAGATTCAATGAGCTATGTGACAACTAATTTACATTTGTTTCTCATGATCAGTGTGAGAAGGAAGGTCATGTGATGATCAGATCGTTGTGGATCGATCGTTGATGCCATGATGGCAAATATAAATTATATACCCATAATGCACAGGAGGAGGAGTATAGCATTGCTTGACATTGCTTTGCTTTCCACATCCTCACTTTGAAATCCTACTTTGCCCCTTTGCTCCTTGTGAGCAGAGCTTACGTTTAAGCTCTATTTGCCTTTGACATTTTCCCTTAACTCTATCTCGCCTAACGAACTATCTTTTATTATGATTCTTTGCTTTTTGCCCTTTTTGATGGACTTGCCTGTTGGACGATTTGGAGCAGATTGGTGGGATACCAGACTTGAACTTTCCTGATTTATGCTCCATTCCCCTTTGCTCCTTACCCATGCACTTTGTCTCTAGTAGACTTTAACTTGATCCCCTTGTCAATGCTTAGAGAACTTTTGAGAACCAACTTCTTACTTTGTTGGTAATAGACTTCGAATTGCTGTGTATAAAATCCATCCTCTTGTGGAATCTTTTATGTAAGGATAGATTACTTTAACCAGAAGTGTGGATTTATATTTCACCCTGTTACAGTTATGACTGAACTTCTTAAAATGTTACTTGTATGCATTAATTTTGGATCTTTAATACAATAACCAGATATTCTAAAGTTGTTTGAGTCTTATTGTGTCTAATTCTCTTTCCATAGAAACTGAGCTGATTTTAAATGTATAATAGAGATAGTCATAGATTATTTTCAGAACATCAGATTATTTTGCTCTTGGTCTGTGTAGCCACGACAGAGCTCTTAGTTTGCATTCTTGTTAGACTAAACTTCTTCAGGAGGTTCGTTCTACCAATTGCCATACTGTAATTCTAGAGCATGGTCTTGAGAGTGATTTATTTAAGCCTGATCACCAATTTGCGATTTGGCTACCAATTAGTGGGCCTCATTGGGTAGATGACAGCTGGACATCCTGAATCCTCACCACCCACTACGCCAGAGAAAGGTCCATTGAAGGACCATGGCCTCCGAGGTGAAGTAGTCAAACATCTTTCAACATGCACCACCCCATTTCTGTTATGCTTCAGCTTTTATGTCCAACTGATGTCTGCCACCCTTCAGACTTCACTTCCCCCATATGGGTCATCCTTCAGGCTTCATTTCCCCCTCATATGTCATCCTTCAGCTGTCCACCCCATCATATCTGTCATCTTTCAGCTATCACGTCCCCCCATTTATGTTAACTTGCAACATTATCATTTCCCATTTATCCCCCTTAACTTTTCCTCCTATGGCCTCTTCTCCATCTCGCTTCTCGTCCCGAATCCCTCCATGCCATTTTACTTGTCATTTTTCAGCTTTCTCTTTTACCCTTCACCTTATCTCCTGCAGCCTTCACTTCACTTTCTCATCCCTCATCCTAAAGCTTGCTCCACCACTCTCCCCTCTGTTTTTTAACTCTGTTGTCCTTGTTACACATATTCGAGCAGCTCCATGGTTGAATTTGTGGGTGATATAATGTTTTAATACAGAAATTAATTCAATGACTGTCGCTGTTAAAATTCTTAATTCAATGTCTTCAACTTGGTTCCAGTGAATCATGTACAGCCCTAAGTGTGACGGAAATGCCCAGACATGGGGCCCATGCGCGCTGTGTTACTGGAACCAAGATGTACCCGGCTGATGAGCCCATAACGAGGGCAAAACCGGTCCTGGGTTACTTATGTTCTGGTTCAAGGAGGACGTGGCTTGGCAGTTTGGGCTGGACTGTTCCCATGAGGAGCAGGGTCAAGACTGATTTGCATATGGCTTGGTCCAAACTAAGCTGGCATGGTGAGCAAAAGAAGGATTAGTTGGCGTGCTACACCGAGCGATTGCCAACGGTTAGACTTAGTGCAAGCTGTCTCTCATCACCTTTTGTGTGTTTCATATAATTAACGTCACTAGAGTGCTCCTCAAAGGATATGCATCTGGGAAGTGCAGCTCAAGCATTTCTGAGATGCCTTCAATCCTAAACATGATGACATCAGTCGAATTCATTTTTAAGAAAACAAATATTTCCCTATTAGCCTGGAAAAATATTTAGGTTCCTAAACTCATCCATTTATTTCTACCATTCACTCTATTTGGATCTCATCTAGAGTCTAGTGTAAAAACCTGGTGCGAATCTACCATTTGTAAATTACATTTGGTTTGGGATCACCTACAAGTTTAACTAAATGTATGCATCAGAACACAAAATGAGGACTAGCAGGCAGAACGGACATTAAACAGCGGCGGCTGCCAGCCGGGTAAAATGGTGAAGCAGCACCGGGGACAGTAAAAAATAAATTAAAATGAAAACACACCTGCCGCTTTGCTACCTCTGTGCTCGTCTGCTCCTGATCACAGGTTTCCAGGCTCCCCTGCGCCGAGGCAGACACTGCCCTCATGCTGGTAATACTATTACCCAGCAGGAGAGCAGTAATGAGATTGGACGGACCGGGCTGGTTTTACGCTCCCAGAGGGACTGGGAGCCTGTGTCTGCTGTTCTCCATGCTATATCCTGGAGATATCAAAGTGCGCATGATGGTTTGGCCATCCTATGACAGTCAGCCAAGACGTCATCCACACTTGCAGTGCCCTCTGCCCACCACTTCTCTTGTTGCTGTCAGAGGATGGCCCCGCCCTCAAGTCTCGGCTCCAGCTGCGGCTCCGTCATGTAAAATAAAATGATAATAAAACTGCTTTATTATAATTGTATCTGCTTGCTGGGGCATTGGGCAACTCTCCTCCTCCATAACTGAAGAGCCGATGTTGGCATTAACACTCGTTTGGCACATGCCATTTTCAAAACTTTGTGTCACAATTACCATCAGCGAAAAGCTTGTGTTAATGTCATTGCAAACCCAGAGTCCACTCAATGAGCATCCACTTCATAATCAACATAATCAGCAGCCAGTTCATAATCAACAGCAGGTCTAAAAGCACTACTGATGCTCCTAGATCCGAGAGGATTATAAATCTCATCATTTGCTCTCTTTCCCACAATCATTCCCCAAAGAAGGTGAAGTAGTGACCTTAATTGATGTTCAGGATGCCATGAGAAAGAGCTTGATGATGCTGTTATGTTTATTACTGGTGCCAGTTTTCCTGACCAACAAAAGGAACATTTTTTTCAAAGAGAGGACAATCCTACTTTTTGGGAATTTTTGAGCTGGATGTTAAATTAGAAGACAAAGTATTTTATTCCTCTTACTAAAGTTCATATTTCACAAAATTAGCTGCAATCCAGAGTCCAATACCAAATGTGTTGGTGGATAACGGTGTCAAGGTTCTGACTATTGATAATTCCATTGCAGAACTATATTCAGATCAAAAGAGGAAGCAGTTCAAAGTTCTGTAATCATTTTTAGGTTGAGTCTGGGTGGTGCATGCGCTGCTCTGCAAGGCATGCTGTATTCAGCTCCGCCTACTCTCCGCCCACATTTGTATTGGTTTGTGTCATTGTCTACTGCAAACTGTTACTGTTCATTGGTTAATGGGCTTAGTAGTCCCTCCTTATTATCCTCATTTTGTAACCTCCCATGGCGACACCCCCTGTTATGTGTGTGGTTACTCGGTAGGCTTTCATTACAGCCTCCGAGCACTATTTTCTCAAATAGCTTTGTCCTGCCTGGGACACGCTCTCTACTAAAGCTTTAAAAAAAAATTATAGCACAAACACATTTGCAAAGCAATAGGTCTCTCATTTGCAAGAGTTTAAGCTATTGGCATTGTAAATGACAATGGCATTTATTTACCTGTTTTAAAAACAACACATAAATGAAAGGCATTGTCATTTACAATGCCAATAGCTCAAACTCTCGTAAATTCGAGACCTACTGCATTGCAAATTCTTGTTTCCTATAGCTTTCATGATCATTTTAAAGGGCATTAACGGAGAGTTTCCGCAACCTGCAGTACTTTCCACAAGCGTAAGGTGAGGGTGCCCGACAATGGTGTAAGGAGTTGCTCAACGTTAATGCACTCTTGAACATGCATTAATATGAATGGAATATATTTTCTGGGAGCAGCAGAGGTGGGGAAAACATCTGTGTGCTTATTTTACTGTGTTCTTTGCACTCATGAACTTACTAAGTAATATTGGTTCACAGGCATTGTCGCGTGACATCATCACAAGTATGCTGAGAGGAGGTAGGGAGCAGCAGAAAATGGTGTGAGAATCACATTCTGATTGGTTAGTGGAACAATATTACATCACCAGCTTCAGACATGGGGAACAATTCTTTATTATGCCTACTGACGTGGTAATGAGCACTATTGTAATTGCCAGCCCTCTAGAGTTTTGGGGTCTCAGCAGAGGGAAAAGGTTCTTAGAAAGTGTAAGGGCGTTTATCTTTATTACAATATCTCTCTAGTGAGGTCACTCAGTTTATTCACAGGACTTTAATTGGGGCGGGTCCCTCCGGGTCTCCCACCCAGCAATAATTAAAAACTGACATTAAAACGGGTCCCTGTCGGGCCAGATATTTATGTGCTTAACTTTATAGGCAGGCAAAAACCCTTTATTTTTGAACAGCTGGTGTAAAAAATGTGAAGGTAATCCTGTCCGCGATGTAGTGCCTGTTTACATTTCACTTTTTTTAACCTTATGATAACAATAATTCCAGATTTTTAAAGTGTGACTTATCATCCCTAACGGTATCAAGGCGTTTGGGGCCGTCTGGGATATTAAAGGAGCTATACCCCAGGGTCACATGATGCTGAACGGAGCTGCTCACGGAGATCAAACCGCAAGCCCTGCGGTCTGGAGTCAGCCGATCTGTCCGCTGTGCCATACCTCTCCCTTAGCGTGTTCGTTTTTCCAGGATGTTGTGTTTCTGTATCTTTCTCTTGCAGCATATTACTTTTGTTTAGTGCTTAGTGTGAACTGAGTGGCCTCTAGGTGTTTGTGTGAGTGGGTGTATATGCCAGGCCACAATTTAAAGTTCTTGAGTAGAGGCCGGTAATTTTATCGCCGTGCTTGGTAATATGCTCCCAGGTTCTGTAGTTACATATGTTTGCGATGTAGTTAATTGTTTAATTAATTATGAGTACCAATCTCTCAAGTGTGGATTTGCGGTTTTGTGCAAAAAGGGTTTAAAATGAGTGTTTGTGCTCAGATTAAAAAATGTAGAAACGTTTAATCTGCTTTTGTTTGGGGGTTTGCCAAAGATTGATTGCAGATTTCTCTAAGTATCCATTTACTATATTTCCTCGTGCGAGCAATGTGCTAGCGAAAATAAAAAATGAATGAAGGAAACAGTTGGGGAGTCATAAAACGATGAATGAGTGGCGGTACTGTGTTATGTTTGGGTGCCGAGAGTCAAACAAAAGTTAGGATATAGAACGTGTATCGGGAGAAGGCCAAGGACTATTAATCAACCGTTTAACTCAATAAAACGCAGATCTAGGTCAGTGGGATCCGGAGCCCTCAGCAGTGGCAAAGTCATCGCAACCTAATCCCAGAATAGCGCGCGAGGAGCTGGAAAGCCTCTAGGCGCCGCGGCTTCCTCTGCGCCACTGCGGTGTCACCGACCCTCGTTCTCTACCTGGGACTTTTTCTACCGTAAAATGTACCACGGGGGTTCTTTTTCAAAGAACTGTGGAAGCAGAATCCATTCTTGAAATACGACCTCAAATAAAATTCAGAGAATCCAAAGGGTGTAATATTTTTCTGCGCCAAACAGTAGTAAATTCTTCCGACAAGGACATTATTTTTCATTATGTTAGCCATTATTTTTAACTTCAACCTTAATTTACATGCCTATATTCTTGAGATCATCTATACACAGGTCCTCTGGAATATTGAAGCAGCAGAGCGCCAAATTATGAGGCAGGGTTGACTAAATTATGCGGCAAGAAAAGGCAAATTATGTTGCACTTTTTTTCATACGATTGCTTCATCATTTTGCCGGTTGTACACGTGGCAATACGGTCTGGGCAAAGATTTCAGCTCATTAGTACCAGTTTAACAGCCAAATACAGAAAAAAACAACTGAAAGATGACAAGTTAACCTCTGCAAAGGGCCTTCCACTCCATGTGAATCCATGCCACGTGAATCCACGTCACCTCACCATGATTTTAGTAACTTTCAGGGCCGGTTCCTCCTAAAGGGCGGAGGAGCGTCACCCCACCTGCTGCGAGTACAACAGGCAAACACAAATAAATAATATGGCATGGTAATGCCATTTTATTTTGCTGCCGGTCCAGATCATACAAGTATGAGGGCAGGGGGCGGGGCTGAATCCTGCAATTGCAGGATGACTACGGGCTCTAAAGTGAACATGTCAAATTGTCCGGCTGCCTTGTGACGGCCAGCCCAACATGCGCACTGGAGACCCTGCAGTACCATGGCTGCGAAATAGCTGGAGATTTGCTGGCACACACCCTTAGCCTCAAAATGAGCTCTGGGTTAGCCTGCTCTAACCAGTCCTAGAGCTGCTTTAATGCTGAAAACACCATGAGAACAGCTCCAAGATTGGGTGGTGTTGTATCCATCACTGGGAGAGAAGTGCCACACCGGGCATGAGAAGCCTTTATAGTGAGTTGTGCGCCATTGGGCGCCACCATATTTAAGTATTGCTAGCTGCCGCTGGTAACTTTTGATCCATTGGACCTAGAAACAACACATTTTTTGTTAGAATTTGCAGATTATTCAGCAGCTGATGGATTATGTGGCAAATGCGGTAAATCCATGATCATGCAAAAAATAGCTGCAGTCATGGAATCGCATAATTCAAGTGCCATTGCCTATGCATGGTAGAAGCCTTGCCGTCCCACAGTCCAACAGAGCTATTACTTCAAATGTAACACGGGCTAGGGAAGCGTCTATTGATCCTTGGAATGCAGTTATTCGTCCCATTAAAAACCAAAAAGTCTCATTAACAAGTATCCAAAAAATGACCCATTTAATGTCTTAATACAACAATCATGCTGAAAATAGTGGGCAGCAAACACACAAAAAAGGTGATGAGAGAAATTCTTGCATTACGTATAATCATAAGCGATCGCGTGGGGTAGCATGCCACCCCACTGGTCTTTTGCCCACCAGGCCATGTCAGATATCAGATTAGACTCAGCCATATGCAAATCAGTTTCTATCCTGCTCCAATAAAAAAAGCCCGGGCAAAACTGCCAAGCCAGGTTCTCATCAGAACACATGCAACCCTGACTGATTTCAGCCTGATTGGGCCTCTTGGGTTCCTTGTGTTCCTGTTCAAAGAGGGCGTGGCCTGGCAGTTTAGTCCAATTGGAGCAGACTCAAGACTGATTTGCATCTGGCAGGGTCCAAACTGAGGTGGCATGGTGTGCAAAATAATGATAAACTGGGATGCACCGGAGTAAATACCATTGGCTGAGATTAATTCAAGCATTCCACCCATCCCCTTTTTTTGTATACAATAGTGAGCAGGACAAGGTTATTAGATGCACTAAAGCTTCACATGTTCCAACACTCCTGTAGGCAATATATATGTGTAGGTGATTTAAGCAGCATGCACCTATCTACAAAAGGGAGTATCTACAAGTTCAATCTCAAAGGGAACAGAAATTGTGAGGAGTAAGTAGGGGAAGGAACCACTGCAGGTCAGGGAGTGATGAGAGAAGAGTCCTTGGCACTGAGTGAAAGTGAAAGAGGATGGGCACCAGTCAGATCTGTACTGGAATGTGGCTTGATAATCTCAGGGCAGTGACAGAGGGTTGCCATGGAGGCTTCTTTTGTTCTCCAGCCAGTTGATGTTGCTGCTGCAGAAGGTGCAGGTGCTGCCTGTGACCTTGAAGATGCTCTCTGGGTACACCAGAGCCTGCTTTCGATGCAAATGTGGTTTGGATCAGACAGCAGGCCTTGCCTGTGATATTGGCAAATGGGGGCATCCACAGAGTTCTTAAAAGTTGGTATGATTGACTGGACTTTAAGGAATCTTTTGATCGGGTAGGCTGAAAAATGGAAGCTGCCCTTCAATCAGGTGAGGTGTGAAACAGGCACATCATATACAGGTTTAGGATTGAGCACGAAATACATATGGCGGAGCAATAGATTAGTCTTGTACATGACCTGCATCGCCTCTTTGCTCACTTTGCTATGTTACATATTTCATATTGCAGACCTGCCAACCAGCAACACCAGTGAGAGAGAAGGTGGGACCTTGGAGGGCGGGGCCTAGAGAGGGCGGAGCCTGGATAGGTCATAGGGCTCAAGGGAGTTACCATAATTGCATATAGGAGAGGGCGTGGCCAAAGAAGAGGGGATTGGACCTTGTGCCTATCCCTGGCAGTCAACCACTTCTATCTGCCCCAAAAATGCCACCACACATGACCTGGAGAGCCTTTTACCACAGTAATCAAATTTAACTCTTTGAGCCACACAAAAGAGCTGAGAATCCCCCTTAGGAGGGGTTTCTAGCTCATCTGACTCTCATCGTGTGACATCAGCCCTTCATCGGGTGACACGTGTAGAGAGCTGATATCATGTGGCACACGGTGGCACCATGTTAGTTGCCAGGTCTGCACAATGGGAGACTGAGGGGCTACGGAAAGGAAACCGGACTAAGACTCCGATTACAAGTGGGCCAAATGGAATGAGGCCTTTATCACACCCAGAAAGTACACTTACCCAAGGGTGAGACATTTACAGGTTGTGGTAGCCAGATCCTACTTAAAGTTTTTCAGTTAGAAATGTGCTATATCTTTGCGTTTGCCCACAGTGATTCCCATCTTGAGTTTTTTATGCTGTGTTCCATCTTTTGGTCTACTTTCAGAAGGGCGTTTCTCGTATTTTTGAGAATTGGGTTTCTGCTAGCATCTGTTTATTAGCTGTTAGGAGAGCTAAAGGTTCAAGGTCGTTTAGTATGGCTCTCTCTAGTCCCAGCCAGACCAGTGTGTATTCCTGGCTGGGCAGGATCCAGTAGCTCCCCTGTTTTGCCAAACAAGCATTTACAATGCAATGGTCTCGGCATTGGTAAAGTTAGAGCTATTGGCATTGCTCATGACATTATTTTTGTTTATGTTTTTGTTATTAAAACATTTAAAGAAACAGCATTGTTATTTACAATGGAACAGAACACTAAATCACTCCACTAGATATCAAGGCACAGCTACCACAAAATGCCAATTACATTGGAGCAGATCAACCAGATCCCATCTTTGCACAGCAAATCACATAACAGCACACCAGAGCATAACACACCCCATGGTATAACAACAAAGAAGCAAACAACAGATTGCAGCAGAGCACTCCGCGTGGGATTGCAGTACGGCCCCTTCTTCCACAGAACCAGGGATTACAGTGAAGCACAACATTTGATAACATGCAACACTGTAGCTGAGTGTGTAAACAGCACATTAAAGCACAAACCAGAGCAGCATATCAAAACACATCACAGCACACTACAGGGTATCATGGCACAGCACATTACAGCACACTAGGGCACGTCACATGTCACCACTGGACATCATGCCTTATCATATCTAAGCACATGACAGTGTACCATATCACAACACTGCACCTGAGAGCGAAGCCTACCACACACGACATTACAGCACAACATTCTACCACATGGCATGTCCCACAGCGAATCACAGGACACATACATGAATGCATAGCGCATAAGAGTGACATCAGATAACAGCCAAGCATATCAGAACTCATCCCCTCACAACACATCACCGAACAGCACAATACAGCACAAAACATCATGGCACAGTCCATCATGTGATCACTACACATCATACCAGGAGGTAGCAATCGGAACAGCATATCACAGCACAAAAATACAACGGCACTCTGCATGAGGTCACAACAAACACATCAGCGTGCAGCACAGCACAGTGTACCAAATTTCAGGACACAATACAAACACCAGATGACATCCCAGCACAGGACACAACCGTATACCACAACATACTAAGGAAGATTGCAGTCTTACTGCTTTAATACTACGGTGTCTCACCTTTACGACGTCTGGCACTGCCCACAACATGAACAGGAGGAGGAAAGGATGAGTGCGCGTGAGTGAATAGCCCTGCCTGGAGGAAGTCCCGCCCACGGAAACACAACAGAAAGAGAAGACTGGTGGATCGCTCACTAATCTGTAGTTCGCTAGGTTGCAAACTGATATGGCTGCCATCTTGAAACTACAACTTTTTCATAACTCCGAAAGAAACCTTACTACGCAAACATGTTGTGCACTATAAAAGGTACAGTAGCCCTTCAGTACTCCAATGCTTTTAATTGGGCCATCCCCTTGCTTGTTAGGAGGACTTCTACGCTGTTTGGTGGGGGAACGTGCACATACAGGTTAGGTTACTTAAGAGTACCGGCCCTGTCCGGACTCACATCCGTGCACACCCTGTGAAGCAGTATGTTCCAGAATCCCAAAAGCAACAACGATAAAATCGGCTGCAGCATCATGTAGACATATAAAACGGACACGCTCCTAGCGTTCTACCGATCCGCATATGGCAGATAACGGGAGCCATCTTAGAGGGGTACCGCATCTTCATTTACTACAATAAATTGAGAATGTGCGTGTCGCAGGTTTCACAACAGCTTTAAATGTACCCACCATGTGTTGCCGAGTATTAGCCACTGTCAGTTCCATTCAATTCAGTCAGAGCGGAGGCCCGTGCTTCGGGTGTTGCCAGACAGGAAGCGCCAGTCCCGGTAGAGAGCGGTGGACCAAGGACCCGGGTGAGGGCAGATGTGCAGCGGCTGCAGTGTGCAAACGTCCTCTCGGAGGTGCAGCAGCAAGGAAGCGAAGTAAAAATTCAGGCGCTCAGAGCATTTCAACCTTGGCAACCAGAACAGCACTCTCCTTGCTTAGCGCACAGCGCTTCCTAGAATGGAGACGGTACGATCGATGACGATAACACGTATAGGAAAACGTAATCCAAACGTGACAGCGAAGCGGTTTTGTGAGTGAATACGGCATTCTCGACTTTAATATAGCACGAATTGCTGAGTCAGCCGAGTTCTGTTGATTCAACTATTTATTGCAAAATGTCGACTACAGGGGGAGAGGACGCCATTAACACCGCCGCCTTTCTCCGAGACGAAGCAGAAATGCCTCGGAGAAACGCAGTGGCGTTTTCGGATTCGGGGGCGTGTTTTGCTGTTATCTCCTCCTGCCATTGGCTGGAGGAGATAATTAGACTTTCTGAAAAAACACGCCCCCCGACCTGAAAAGGACGGGGCCTGATCGGAGTGACGGGACCTCTTCTCCAATGGCTGGCCAGCATTCAAGAGGCCAGCCAATGGAGAACAGGGGAGAAGAGGGGCGGGTTCAAGCCCCTCTTCTCCAAGTCATTAAATCTCGGATCGAGACTGCGCAAGCGCAGCCTTCGAGCCGAGACCTAAAAGGCCGTTTGGAAGGTTTCAAAATGGTACTTAATAAATGGAAAGACACCTCCAAGGCAACTTTTAAGGGTTGGCTCAACTGGGTGACATATCTCAGAGGAGCGGACACAGTGGCCCTACGAGATTCACCACAGAGACAGCCCTGCAGGCAGATGTGGGCATCCCTGGACAAGTACCTAGACCCATATGAGCCGCCCTGAATAGGTCTAGTACAACTGCCCGGAAAGCAACCCTCATAAGACAATAGCGATGTAACAAAATCTCCCTGCATTCTATATCTCTTCTCTCTCTCTATTCTAGTCCCCATCCTTGCCCCTCCCACTCTTTCTCTTGCCCATACGAGGACAGTGGATGGGGGGCAGCCACCCTACCGGAACTGTACTACAATTAACACAGCCAATTTGGGCTGCCCTGTAGCCAACAAGCGATGCAAAGTACATGTTATATGTTATATGTTAAATGTCATATGTTGTAAAAAAGATAACAATAAAAAATCTATTGAAATTAAAAAAAGAAATGCGTTATATCAGGAGGAATCTGTATTTATTGTATCCAATTGCACGTTTTGCCTTTTTCCTGTCTTATCGACTAATAAACTTTGGCAGGTGTGACCTAGTGAAACCTGTCAGGGTACAGCAGTGGGGAAGTGATGTATCACATAGCTCTCATAATTCGGACCCTTGCTCAATCTTCTCTTTGGAATCATAGTTCAGTGCTCCAGTGCTCTGCAGATGGGTTAGCACTCTCCAAACATCTCACCATAAACACATTATGAGGGTTTTGGGGGCTGGACTTGGCTGCTATATTTTAGATGGTTTTAAAAGAGGTGAGAAAGGTTTCCATAGCTTTACACTACAGTAATGAATGTTTAAGAAAGTGTCACTGCCTGATGCAGCCCAGATCAGAGTCGAGCATCAAGCAAAGCCCTCCCTTAGAAAATGTGGGCTGTTCTTTGCTATTCGAGGCTGTGGGATCCCCAGCTAGGAAGGCTGCCCCCAGGGCTGGTAAGGGAGCTGAAACAAGCCCTGGAATTCTTTTTAATGCTGAACCAATAATGCACTTATCAAATCAGAGAAGAGAACAAGTCCGTCCCTTCCAGAATGGTGGTGATGTTGCTCCTCCCACCTGAATGCTTCCTTCTTAAACTGACCCAAAATATTCATTTTATAGAATAATTGGCCAAACATATTGGTTAAAATGTTAGTTGCTTTAGAGGCAAGCGCAAGAGAAACCTGTGAATTGTTTCAGTACTTCATTGTATGGCACAGCAACTTGAAGCATGATTTGGAGCGTCAGCAAACCATGTGTGCACAGAAGACTGCCCACCCGTATGTGTGCATAGAAGACTGCTCACCCATATGTGTGCATAGAAGACTGCCTACCCACATGTGTGCACAGAAGACTGCCCGCCCATATGTGTGCACAGAAGACTGCCCACCCGTATGTGTGCATAGAAGACTGCCCACCCATATGTGTGCATAGAAGACTGCCCACCCACGTGTGCACAGAAGACTGCCCGCCCATATGTGTGCACAGAAGACTGGCCGCCCCTATGTGTGCACAGAAAACTGCCTGCCCCATGTGTGCACAAAAGACTGCTCACCCATATGTGTGCTCAGAAGACTGCCCGTCCGTATGTTCGGACAGAAGACTGCCCACCCGTATGTGTGCATAGAAGACTGCTCCCCCGTATGTGTGCATAGAAGACTGCCCACCCACATGTGTGCACAGAAGACGGCCCGCTCCTATCTGTGCACAGAAGACTGCCCGCCCATATGTGTGCACAGAAGACTGCTCACCCCTATGTATGCACAGAAGACTGCCTGCCCCTATGTGTGCACAGAAGACTGCCTGCCCCTATGTGTGCACAGATGATGGCCCGCCCATATGTTTGCACAGAAGACTGCCTGCCCCTTTGTGTGCACAGAAGACTTCTCACCCATATGTGTGCACAGAAGACTGCCCGCCCGTATGTGTGCACAGAAGACTGCCCGCCCATATGTGTGCACAGAAGACTGTCCGCCCCTATGTGTGCACAGAAGATTGCCCGCCCATATGTGTGCACAGAAGACTGCCCGCCCATATGTGTGCATAGAAGATCACCCACCCATATGTGTTTACCGAAGACTGCCCGTGTGAGTGGGGAGGGCCGGGAGGTCTGGCGCGCTGGGGAGCTCGCTTCGGGGGTGCCGGCTACGGCGGTGTGCTCCTATTCCTCCCCCGTGGTGAGAGGCAAGCGCGGGGGAGGGCGCGTGGACAAGAGGCGTTCTTCTTCAAAGAAGGAGGCGGGAGGCGTCAATGTGCGCGGAGCTGGTCGGGCGGGTCAGGAGGTCACGCATATGGCGCGTGCTGCATTTTCTCCTCGCGCGTGTGTGTTCAGTGAGGCAGGTGACAGGGCAGGCAGAGCTGAGGGCTTGAAGGGCCAGCTGTCTGGTGCTGTCACGTTTAAGGAGCGTTTTGTGGGGCAATCGAGAGAGGAGCAGGTTTTTGGGGCGTTCGGCATGTCAGAGGAGGCTGGGGAGCAGGGGGTTGTAGGGGTCTCAGGATGTGAGAGTCCTTTATTGTTTTCCCCCCCTTTATCTTTAAGGGGAGGGCCGGGGTCTGTAGGAGCGAGTTCTTTGGGAGACGGAGAGTGGGCTCAGGTGGGGGGGTGGGGTTCTCAGCAGGAATTACTTCCTGTTAGAGATTATGGGGTTTCTAGGGCTTCAGTTTCTTCGCGTGGGGAGGGTTCGCGTTCTATGGGTTTTGAGGAGTGTCAGAGTAGGGCAGGGGCGGGTGGGGGTAGTAGTGGGGATGAGGTTTTGGTTTTTGGGGATCTGGAGCCAGCTGGGGGGGATTTAGCCTGGGAAGGTTTGGATATTTTTCCCTCTTGGTCTGAGGGGGTTCGGGGTATTGAGGGGGAAGTTGCTTCGGGCCCGTTTCAGGTGCAGGGGCGCGGCGTGGGTTTGGATTCAGGGGTGCGGGCAGGTGTGGGTGTTTGCGGCCCGGATTGCATTGGGGTAGGCAGTTCGCGGGATGGTGGGGTTGCGCAGGATATGGGATCTGCGTCTGCGGTGGTGCAGGCGATGCTAGATTGGAGTGGAGACGAGGAAGGTGTGGCTTTGACGTTTTCGGGCGGTATGGTGCATGCAGGTTTTTCCGGGGGTAGGCAGATTAGGGACGTTTTTTCGAGTGGTCATAGGGCAGGAGGCTCGGTTAGCTTTCAGGGACCCAGCACACCAGTCCAACCTTTTTCTTTTCAGGACAAGAAGCGTAGCAGCGCAGCAGACTCGGTAGGGCGAGGTGCGGCCCATTATCGCAGAGGAGAAGGGAGGGTGAGGCCTTGCGCGGCACATTCCGTACCGGCGGGGGATCCCGTCGCGGCCAGCACACGAAGGTCAGGCGCGACCTCGCTGGCCCCAATGTCACGACGGTCAAGGTGGACGGAGTTTTCAGATAAGATGGATGGTTATATGAGTCAACGAAAGGGGGAGGACCGGCGAGTACAGTCGGCTCCCCCGCATGGGGGTTTTATGGCCGTTAAGGCCTGTTGTGGTAATGTAGGGTCTGGTAAGGCCCGTGTGGTGGATTTTGCTGAGGAAATTTCGCAGGTGGAGGAGCCGATTCTGCTCGATTATGAGGAAGACAGCCCTGAAGAAGGGGAAATACGGGAATATGAGGAGGGGGGACACTCTCATGTTTCTCGTAGTTTTTTGCAGGTTTCCGGTGTGGCACCCATTAAGCAGTCTGTGGTGGTGAAATCCAAGAGAGAGCACGGCCCATCGGTAAGGGCTCATCCTCCAAGGGATTCTTCTGAGAGGTTGGAGAGGCGGTCGGAGTCGGTCCGCACACCCTCTTTAGAGCCAGGTGAGAGCGTTACAACACAGGCCAAACCTATTATGGTGTCTGTGGGGTCCGGGGAGGACGGGGGAGGGGGTGTGTCGGAGGGCAGATTGTACAAAGGAAAGTATGTAAGAGATGCAGGGGTTGGGACGGGATCGGTGGGAGTGGTGCCAGGGGCCAAGGTGGAGAGTGGGACCAATACAGAGGCAGGGGTTACTAAGGAGACACCACAGAGTAAAGAGTTGAAAATTAAAAAGCTTCCTTATATGGGGGTGACTAAGCCTTTAGGCGCCCACTTAATGTTGGCGACTAAGGAGCGTATATGGAAGGGTGAATACGTGGAGATTTTGAAATTATTGCACAGGGAGGTGAGGTCTAAAGAGGGTTCTAAAGAGGAGGAGTACGAATTAGCTAAGCGCCCTAAGGTGCCGCTGACAATTGAGAATTGGACGGCGGCATTTTTAATTTATGCCAGTGTGTACTGTGAGAAGTTCCCTGAGCGCTGCGTGGCCATATTCAAGTATATAGACGTCATAAGGAAGGCGCAAATTACAGGTAGTGGTTTCGCTTGGGCACAGTATGACGTGGAGTTCAGGGCTCGTATGGCGTGGGATGCAGAGGCAAAATGGGGTGAGCTAGATAATGATTTGTGGCAACATACCATGGGTGCAGCGCCTGGGGGTAAGACTATTTTTACAGCTAGTGGTTTGCCTCTAGTTTATCGGCCCTTTCAGGGAAAGCCCACCCGGGGTGGGGTGGGAGGCTCAGCCGCGTCACAATCAGGAGTTGGGGCATGTTGGGATGTCAACAAAGGGTTATGTACACAGGATTTTTGCAAATACCGACATGAGTGCTCTAAGTGTGGGAAGCGGCACCCTCTCGTCAACTGCTGGGGCGTCAGACCGTCAGGCGGACAGCAAGGGCAGCAGGCAGGTGCAGGGATGTCTGGCAACGCGCAGCAGTCGCAGGGTGGATGGGGGGAAGGGGAGCACAGGGTTCTGGGCCAAAGGGCTCCTACGCCAATTAAATTGGCACAGCTTGAGGAAGCATTGAGGGGTTACGGGAATGTGGAGGCAAGACAGACACTTTTGGATGGTTTTAAGTGGGGTTTTCATTTGGGGTACCACGGGCCCCGGCTGAGAAGGTGGGCGGATAATTTGAAATCCGCATCAGAGCACAAGTTGGTGGTGCGTGAAAAATTGAGCAAGGAAGTGCGTGAGGGGAGGATGGCAGGCCCCTTTGGTGAGTGGCCAGTTCACAATTTGATCATTTCCCCTATCGGTGTGGTGCCTAAAAAAGAGGAAGGGCAGTTTTGGCTGATTCAACGTTTGCCATGGCCAGAGGGGTCGTCAGTCAATGACTTTATTGATGAAGACGCTGCATCGGTGTCATATTCCTCAGTTGACGTCGCCATGTCACTGGTGGTGACCGCGGGCGCAGCTGCAGGTATGGCAAAGTGTGATATCAAGTCGGCTTTTAGGCTGCTCCCGGTTCATCTGGACGATTGGCCTTTGCTGGGCATATACTTTGAAGGTAAATGGTATGTGGACAAGGCGCTACCAATGGGCTGCTCTGTGTCATGTGCTCTGTTTGAACTCTTCAGCACTTTCCTCCAGTGGTGTTTCAAGGAACGCACGGGTCACACCTTGGTCACACACTACTTGGATGATTTCTTTTTTGTGGGTTCCCCAGGCTCCTCGGAGTGCCAGCATGCTCTGGACACTTTCCATGAGCTTATGGATGAGGTGGGGGTGCCACTAGCACCAGAAAAGACTATGGGGCCTGATACTGTTATCTCGTTTCTGGGAATTGAGCTTGACTCAGTGGCAATGCAGGCTCGTCTGCCGGAGGATAAAAAATGCAAAATGTTGGCTTTGCTGGACATGATGTTGTCTAGGCGGAAAGTGACAGTGAAAGACATCCAAGTTTTGCTAGGTCATTTGAATTTCGCCTGTAGGGTCGTGAGGGCAGGAAGGACTTTCTGCAGGCGCCTGGGCCGGGCCTTGGCGGGTCAGCATTTACCTCACCATCCTGTGCGTTTGTCGGCAGTTGTAAAGGAGGACCTGCGTATGTGGTCTTTTATCTTGCACTCCTTTAACGGAATACCACTGGCTAGGGATGAGGATGTGCAGTGGGATGTGCAGATGTTTTCGGATGCAGCAGGCAGTGATGGTTTTGGTATTTACTGGCAGGGCCGATGGTGTGCAGAGAAATGGCCGCAGGAGTGGAGGAATGGAGGGCGGAGCATTACCTTTTTGGAGCTTTTTCCGCTCCTGGTGGCTCTGACCATTTGGGGCAAGGAGCTGGAGCATAAGAGGGTGCTTTTTCACGTGGACAACATGGCTGTGGTGCAGATAGTCAACAGGCAGTCAGCGAGGGATGAGCAGATATTGAAATTGATGAGAGTGTTTGTACTGGGCTGTTTGCGCTACGACATTGCATTCAGGGCTTTGCATGTGCCGGGTGTGGACAATGACATTGCGGATGCTTTGTCTCGTTCACAGTGGGGGAGATTCCATGGGCTGGCCAAGGAGGCGGACAGGACACCGACCCCGATGCCGGAGCATCTCTGGTCTGTCGGCAACGTAGGGTATTTCAACTGGTGGTAGGTTCTTTCTTTGTCTGTTTCCACTCGTGCGGCGTATGCTTTGGCGTGGAAGGAATTTTTGTCATCAGGAGCTTGTAGGAGGGAGGAGTCGTGGCGCAGTTCAGAAGATGTAGTTCACTTTATCCTGGACCTCATTGAGAAAGGTTTGTCTAGAGTCACTATTGCTGGGAAGTTGGCGGGGATTTCCTTTATGGGTAAGCTTTTTTGGGGTTATTCCCCTTCTGCTGGGGAAATAGGAAGGAGGATGCTTGAGGGCTGGGCTAGGGAGCGGGGTGGGGCTGTCATGTCTCGTTTGCCTATTTCTTGGCAGACGTTAGCACGTTTGTTGGAAGTTTTGCCTGCGGTTTGCAGGGATGATTTTGAGGCTTCATTGTTTGCTACCCTTATGGTGTTTATGTTTTTGAGGGCTTTTTGGGTTTCTGAGCTCCTCGGGACCAAGGTACAGCGAGGCATTTGTTGTCAGGACGTGTTCTTCACGGACACAGGCGTGAACATTTGGCTTTCCAGTTCAAAAACGGATCAGAGGGGGGTTGGAAAGGGTGTGTGGTTAGAGGCAGGAACCCCCAGTTGTACTTGTCCGCTGCGTTTGGCGAAGCAATGGAAGATCCTATCAGGAGGAGATGGGGGCGACTTGGTGTTTAAGCATATGAATGGTTCACGCGTCACAGACTATCAGCTGCGTATGGTTTTGCGCAAGGGGTTACAGCGGATTGGTTTGGATGGGGCCCAGTTTGGGACTCACTCTTTTAGGATCGGGGCAGCGACTGAAGCGCATAACAGGGGTTGGTCTCAGGGTGACATCATGCGCTTAGGCCGTTGGTCATCTGACTGTTTTCATAAATATGTAAGAGCGAATGCAGCGGAGGCGCATGCGTCAACCTCTTTGGTGTGAGTCTCATTCTTGTTTTTCTTTTCAGGTTCGGTGGCTGGGCCCCACGCAAAGGAATTGACGGTGTGGATTGTGGGGCATTCCTTCGTCAAGTGGGCACATGTACAAGCGTGCAAAAGTTATTTTGGGGGAAGGTTGGGGTTCAATGATAGTCTTTTTCGGATCCTCTGGAAAGGAAGAGGGGGAATGCTTTGGAGGGAGCTTATTCCATGTTTAAATAATGCCATGGTGAGGGGACAATGCTCTGATATTCTTTTGATACATTTGGGAGAGAACGATCTTTGCGGTGTGAAAGGGGTGGTCCTATTGCGTGCAATGAAGAGGGATTTGGTTTTGCTTAAGGAGCGTTGGTCGGGTTGCCATGTGCTCTGGACGGAATTGGTCCCGCGGAGGGTGTGGAGAGGGGCTTTGAACCCCAGAGCTATTGACAGGGCACGGAAGAAGGTGAATGTGGAGATTTCCAGATTTTGCCGCGATTTGGGTTTCGGGAGAGTGACCCACAAGGATATTCGTTTTGAGGCGGTAGAATTTTTTCGTGGTGATGGGGTGCATTTGTCTAGGTTGGGCGTGGACCTTTATTTGTTGGAAATTAGGGAGGTTTTGTCCCGTTGTTTGAACGTGCAGAATCATGCTCGAGGAGTATAACGTTTCCTTTTGTTGGGGGGCAGAAAGAGGGGTGGGTAGTGGTTACACCACCCCTTTCTTTCTGGGTTGCGGGGGTTATTGTGAATTTTGGACAGTTTTACCGGAGGTTGGTGGAGTTATTTTGTTGAGTTGGGTTATCGACAGGGAAAGGATAGGTTGGTAAGTTTAGTTCGGTTCCACAGTTTGGGTGGTCGATAGCTGTAAAGGGGCAGGCAGGGGAGTTTGGTTAACGGAAGGTTTGTATTTAGAGATTGTTGGTGGGGTTATACAGGAATGTAATGTTTGATAGTGTTGTAATGTTAAAATGTACGGGCGGGGCGGGTTCGAAGGAATTTAGGGGAGGGGGCGGGGTTAGGTATGTTATATTTAGTGAGGTCTAGTTTTGGAAGGCGTTTGGCCAAGGTTTTCAAATTGTAATGTGCACCTGTTCCAATAAAGCGGCCTTTTACACACAAACTTTTGTCAGTGGCCTGCTTCCCCCCCACCCCTCTCTCCCAAGGGGGGCTTGGGGGGGGGGGCAGGCGACCGCAGGGAGTCCCCACCCCCGGGCGGTTTGGGAGGGGGCGTGTGGGGGGCGTGGCTGGCCTCTCGCGGCCTTTTTTGAATTTGGGCTACTTTTTGTAGCCCAAATGTAGCCCAAGTATAAAGGCTTTGGGCGCCTGCTCCCGGCCACCATTTTAGGTTTGGTGACCTGGTGGCTGGGAGCTAGGCTAGTGGTGTTTTTTGTTCCCACCCACAAAAAACACTTTTTGCATTTGCCCTCCCCCCTTGTTCGTTGATTTTTGTAGTTTTTTATTACTTTCCTTTTTCCCCCTTTCTTGTAGTTTCTGGTGGTTTTTCTTGGGACAGGTGCGCAAGGGGTTTCTACGCTTGTATTTTGTCGTTTGGAGCAGGTGCTGTGCAGGGGTTATTGTGAATTTTGGACAGTTTTACCGGAGGTTGGTGGAGTTATTTTGTTGAGTTGGGTTATTGACAGGGAAAGGATAGGTTGGTAAGTTTAGTTCGGTTCCACAGTTTGGGTGGTCGATAGCTGTAAAGGGGCAGGCAGGGGAGTTTGGTTAACGATAGGTTTGTATTTAGAGATTGTTGGTGGGGTTATACAGGAATGTAATGTTTGATATTGTTGTAATGTTATAATGTACGGGCGGGTTCAAAGGAATTTAGGGGAGGGGGCGGGGTGCGGGGTTAGGTATGTTATATTTAGTGAGGTCTAGTTTTGGAAGGCGTTTGGCCAAGGTTTTAAAATTGTAATGTGCTCCTGTTCCAATAAAGTGGTCTTTTACACACAAACTTGTGTCAGTGGCCTGCTTCCCCCCCACCCCTCCCTCCCAAAATATATAAATTGTGAAGGAAATCATCACTTCACCCTTTGCCCGAAAAAAACTCTCTTTTGTGTATTTTCATGATGAACGAGCCCAGTGGCACCTATCTCGGAAAGTGCCAACCTTCTGAGGCAGGTGGAACGCCCTGCTCTGACAATGGGTAATCCTATTTGCAAAGTGCGTTCACGGAGGCTTCGCGTTCTAGGGCGTGGCTTCCCGGCAGCGTCACGAGACGCAGCCTCGTGGCCCAGCCTTCTAGAACCATCTTACCTATTGTACGGTGACTAACAGCGATAACTTGGTAAGCCACTGTTCCGTGGCTATTAGACTTTTTAATACTTGAATATCTCCAGAACTCTTTTGTTTTTCTTCATGTTTGTTGTGGTAATGTGCTTTTGTTAATTTCGATTTGAATATTTAATACTTTTTATTTGATTAACTCTATTGTTGTTTCTTCGGATAGTTTTAGCACACATCAAGACCCTAGTTTGCCTTTTCAGTAGCACAAATATCACACAGATCACCACGACAACGGAACAAGAGGACTTGAGCAGGCTGGTTGAAGTATGAGGCAAAACTGTCTTGAAGAGTTTTGATTTCTGGATCACAGTACATTTTGCAAGCGCACGTTCACCCAGAAGGGCATCTTGGCGCTGAATAATAGATGTTTTTTTTTTTTGTTGAAATATTTTTATTTTGTTTTGACAATAAAATTACATATAGAACATAATATGAATACTTGACACGATAGGTTGTAGAGCAATTTCAGCCGTCCAGAGTTCATAATGAATATCCACTACAGGGCTACATAGTGAGGGACATGAAAGATCCAATTGTATATAAATCATGACATCAAAATTACACATTTCCTGTTCAACGCCAAGTGGGTCATAATATACCTCATTCAGGGTTCTTCCCTCAGCCTCCCGTACATTGAACCCTCACTCTCCGATTCCCCATCCAACTCTAAGCCATAATAATTCAACCAAGGTGTCCATATTTTCTTACATTTCCGAGGCCAGCCCCTAGCTTTGTATGTCACCTGTTCTGCAACCATGTATAGGTCCAAACATGTCCTCCATTCTTTTAGTGTGGGTATTTGTTGCACACCCCAATATTTCGCTAAGTCACGCTTGGTGACCACTAGTCCCAGGTTAGCTAGTAGTAATTTTCGTCGTGGGATATCTACCTCTGTGGAAATACCCAAAAGAAGGAACTTCGGCTCCATTTCTATCTGGACCTCAAGTATGCTATTAAACTCATCCACGACCTTTCCCCAGTATTCCTGGATTTCCCTACACTCCCATAGGGTATGTATGAAAGTCCCATCCATCCCATGACATCTAAGGCATTTCGGACTATCCGTTCTCCCTATTTTGTGAAGTCGGGCTCTGTTAAAATATGTTCTATGTAAAATGTTATATTGAATGAGGCATAATCAGAGCTTGATTGCCACCTCCCGTGGGTGCATGATAGCGGCCTCCCAGTCTGTGTCTTCCAATGTTCTGGTAGTCTCCTCCCATTTGGTTCAAAGTGGACCAAGCTTAACTGGCATATTATTGAGTAAGGTTTTATATGTGTAGGAAACAGCTTTAGTCAGAATCTCTTCTTGCAGTAGGTGACCCTCTAGTGGGGCATACTCTGGTAATCCCTCCCCCTCTAATCCCTCCACCATCCATGCATGTTTTAAATGAAGATATTGCATACATTTGTGTAGCATGAAGTTGGTATCTGTCTTTAAGTGTCTCAAACGAGGCCAACACCCCCCTTTCTAGAAGGTCCCCTATCTTGGAAATGTCAATTAGGTCCAATTTTTCAAAACCTCTAAGCTTCCCTATTTCGGACAGTCTATTCCCTCCCCATAGCGGGGTCTCCCTGGTACATTTCTTGTTCCATTGCATTTGCCTCTCAGCGTGTTTCCAAGCCTCCAATGTCCTCCGGGTTGCCTGAAGTAGTTGGTTACTGCCCTTCCCACCATATATATAATGGAGATATGGTTTATTTTTACCCAGCTCAATGGTACTCTTTATATCGACCTCTGAAGAATGAAAGGCTGAGTGGACCCACTGGGATTTTAACCTGTGACCATGAGGAGAAACACAGATCCTTATAGATGGAAGATTAGTCAACTGAGCCACCAGAGAAGGTACTCACTCAGTAAGGTTCACAGTACCTTTCCTCCTGACATACATGCTCATTTCAAGACTGTAGACTTTTGACTGCCCTTTTAGCACAACTTAAACAAAGTAGAGACCTTCTATTATTCCTGAGAGGATGAATAACTCTGCTCTTACGCACAGCATGTGATTAGGAGATGCATAGACCCATTATGCCACCCACCTCTACTGGACTGCTCATCACAAGTTGGAGTGCATTGTTTATTTTTGTCTTCTGACTTGCTACTTATCTTTCTCACTCGCCAGTGAGCTATCTTAGACCAGCAATCACTTGCCCTATGTAGCGGCATCACTACAGTGGGCCTCCTCACTGTGAGGCCAATTTTGATGTCGGGTGGAATTGCTTCCGCCCCACACCCACTCGGTCCTGGGACTGACCGACACCAGGTCGGTGATCCCGACCAACTGTCCGGTTGCATTCCTACATTTCCCTACAGAAGCATGCATTACGTCCGTAAACCGGCTGTAATACATGCTCTGATAGGGAAATGGGAGGTGTGGCTCATCCATGCACCCCGTGGCAGGCACCTCAAAGTGCCTGCCACGGGGTGCAGGGATCAACCAGAGGCTGCACACTCAAGGGGGCCCCGCTGGGGACCCCCAGACATGCTTGCAAACCATGCAAACCATGCCGCAAACCGTGCATCGTAATTCCAACGGTGGAAAGGTCCACCCTTTGGGATTACAAGCTGGTTCCAACTGGCTGACGGGATCTGGTTTCAATTCTGACCGGCTGAATCTTTATCAGCCGGTTGGAATTGAAACCGATAGTGGCAGTCAGAAAGCCTCCGACCAATGGTCTGAGGCTTTCCGACTGCCATCGCAATAGGTCCCTGTATGTGTTGGTATGTATACAGCCTGAACCTGTTGATAAAGCAGTGATGCATAGTACAAGAGAGTCTGAAGTGATTCACTATTATATGCCAAAGGGAGTAGTAAATGTGAATTAGGGTACCACAAAAGAGATAGATAACTTGGTGGGATGTGTCTTAGGTTGAAGCTAATAGGCCAGGCCCAATGATTCTACAAGGTGAAAATTGTAGCATTCTTAGGTTGTTGCCACTAAGTAATGCCAAATTACAGTTTGTAAATGAATGAGTGGCAGTGCTCAAAGCTCTATTAACTCTATTAAGAAGCCTGTGGCTGGTGCATTTTAAATGTCACCACACCGAATACCAGCGCTGTGTACTCTTGAATTTCTCTCAGGATTCTTTTATCCGCTATCAGACACTCCCTCCCACTCTATCTCAAGCTTGCAGGATCCTACTTTCTGCATTTCTGACCATTTTCGATCTTTCTCTTCCTCCGTTTTCCCTCCATTGCTATTGGTCTGATACAGACAAATAAATGCTGATCCCCAAACATAAGTGCCACTGCCCACACCTGCAACCACTGTCTTAAATTAAGCACTGCCAAATCATGCAAAGGCTAAACATCTGCTTTTTTAAACTAAAAGTTTGAGAGCAAATCAACAGCGAAATGCAATTTTGCCAGTACTACAAAAAAATCCTTGTAGCGTTTCCACACGGGGCTGGAAGATCTATGTCCTTAATGATGTTGGATAAGATGCTCTTTCTGTATACTTCAGAAGTGCTTGAACACAAAACCAAGACTAATATGTGATGAAATTAGATTTCAGGTCCTAAATGTATATCTTGTATGATCATTTATGCACCTCTTGAACCCAAACCTGGTGTTATCCTGGCTTGTTGGGTGATGGGGGGCTGCTTAGACAGTAGGCTTCTCTGGCAGGTCTCAAGATACATTGGTCTTTTCAGCATCTGCTGGCAAATACATCAGAATCAAACTGTAGAACTTTCGATGCTGTCCCTCTGACACTCTGTAGTGTGCAGGAACAATTGAGGATGCCTAGAATAACCCTGCACCTTCCCCATTAAAGAAGTGTTAGGAGGCCTCATAAATATACCAATAATAAATTATAGTAGAACATTAGAATGTGGGGCGAAAATGGTCTAATAGCCTTAGAGCCCTCCAAGCGGGCTCTAACGGCCATTAAAGGCCCGGTCCCTTATTAAAGGCCTGGGCTGAAAAAGCGGCCTTAAATGGCCGGTAGAGCCCACTAGGTCGAGCTCTAAGGCTATATTAGAACACTGGAATGTTGGGAGCTCCATTGAAAACAATGAAGTATTCCGTGCTTCTAGACCGGTAGAAGCCTGGTGCTCCAACATTCCAATGTTTAACAAAGGCCTCATGGAGACCAAGGGGATTTCAACCCCCTTGGGCTCTGTGAGGAATTTGTTTTACAAAATAAAACATTCTTCCCTCTAGGGGAGGAACGTTCCAATAGCCTTAGATCCCTCCGTCGCTGACTCTACCGGCAATTAATGGCCCGCTCCCTTATTAAAGGCCCTGGCCTTCAGCTTGATACTTTAACACTTGAGCGGACCTTTAATGGCCGGTAGAGCCAGCTATGGTGGGCTCTAAGGCTATATTAGAACATTGACCATCTACCTGCCATCACCCGCCACCTGAGATACTTGCACTGGCTGCCCGTCAACAAGAGGATATCATTCAAGCTCCTCATCCACGCACACAAGGCACTCCACAAGACCGGCCCAGCCTACCTCAACAAACGACTTTCCTTCTACATCCCCAACCGCCAGCTCCGCTCCGCTGACCTCGCACTCGCAGCCGTCCCGCGCATCCGAAGAACAACCACCAGCGGGAGGTCCTTCTCCCACCTCACCACCAAGACCTGGAACATCCTCCCACTGAGCCTACGACAGACCCAAGACCTGCTGACCTTCAGGAGGCTACTCAAGACCTGGCTGTTTAATCAGTAGCGCCCACCCCCCCCCCCCCCCCAGCAACTTGAGACCCTCACGGGTATGTAGTGCGCTCTACTTGATTGCTGTCAAAAACTGTGCTTGTGGCCTAATTTCAGCAGAGCTCTGTTGTAGTTGCAAGATACACTATTTCATTTCTTAAAGCCTAGGCCAGTAGACATAGTCTCACAAGACTAACAATCTCCCTGGAGCAAATCAGTACAGGATGTAAATACTTGAATAATTACACCATGTGTTGTCCTTAATACGAACTAGAAAAAAAACTCGACACTTGTGATTAGTTCCCATGTGGATCTATGGAAATATTACAGTGAAGTGTGATGACCCTATTAGTCGCTTGCTTGCAATTGTAAGTAACACTGTGCTTCTTAATGAGTCATTACCAAGAGCATTCTGGCAGTAGGAAGTGTAGACACACGAGAGGTGGAAACATCTCTCCCTCTGTTCATGTGGTGTACTGCTAGGGATATGGCATGTAAAGGTGAAGGCCTGAATACCATCTTCCAGTCCCTGCTCACTGCCAGCGATGCTGATTGGAAGGGCTTGTTGGTGCAAATGAACCTGGGGGAATTTTGCCACAGGGACGTCACTTCTACCGACGTTTCTGTGGCGCAATGCCCTGCTCCATATTTACAGAGCAGCGTTAGGCCACTTTTGATGGATTAATGCTGCTTTGTAAATATAGTACCCTTTCACACAGTTTCCTGCGTGAAAGGGATTTGCAATGTGTGGTGCTTTGGGTGTTCCACCGCAACACCCATTGCTTTTTGATGCTGCCCCAGATTTACAAGGATATGTAAATCTGAGGCAGCTGCAAAAACTAATGTGATGCATTAGCATGTGTTAGAAAGGCGCAACCAGAAGAAATACTTGTATTTCTCTTCATTTTTGCTTTTGTCTATGCATTCTGCAGCACACAGGGAAAGAGCAACACGCCATTAAAGCACATAAACAATCAATAAATAATGGTGAATTGCTACTTCTATGTGTGCTTCAGAACGGTTGTGTGCAAATAAAGGGACCTTCCTGCACATAAACAATCATTCCCTGTGACGTTGGCACCCTTGCACTATGGAGTGTCTGTGTTGGCGCTAGGTAGTTATTTGTAGCATCAGCGCTAGGAAAAACACAGGGGTGTACCATATTGTTGTAAATATGGTGCATCCCTGCATTTCGGAAATGGTGGAGCGCGTGCTGCAACTCCTGCTCCAGCTCGGGCCCGGCCATTTCTTTGTAAATCTGCCCCCAGGTATTTTTAGCCATTGGCAAATACAGTCTACATATAAAGTGTCAATCCTTGAACTTGTAAAGCTTTCACTGACTACCGGATTTCAGATGATAGAAATTTACAGTGGTTGGTGACCAAGGGGAGACCATGCCCCTATTTCAGTAAAAGAAGGGCTTGGCTTGCATTTGCATTACAATGTAGAGCCCTATTGTCTTAATGTTAACTTTTGATCAAAGTGAAATATTTAGCAAATTCCTGAAAATTCTAATCTTTTCAATCAAGGCACACAGGATCTGGAAAAACAGCCCTGTATCCATTAGGACCACCCGCACGCTGCACCCATTTAGGAAAGAGTTGACGACTCATCTCATTAACCCCTTCGCTGCTGCGGGAATTCCGCCGCAGCGCTGGGGGGGGGGGTTTGGGGGCAGCGTGGTGGCGCTGTGCTCATGACGGAGCCACTCCGTCATGAGCCACGGTTGAGCTGTGCTCATGACGGAGTGGTTCCGTCATGACTCCGCCCACTGCGCTAATCACCCGCACAGGCAGGGAATTAGCGCCGCGTGGGCGGAGCGGCCGCTAACGGCCGCGGCATGACGGAACCACTCCGTCATGAGCACACGGCGACCGTGGCTCATGACGGAGTGGTTCCGTCATGAGCAGGGGAGGGGTTAAAGAACACTACATCACAGTGCATTAACCTTTCACAACCCAGGTTCCACTTCTATTTCTCATTGTATTTATTCTTGTCTTAGACCATGTCCAGTGCTCTGCTGTCTTTTGGCTAGGTTTGTGCTACAGAAATTCCACATACATACATACGTACATACATACATACATACATATGGAGAGGATGTGGCCTTATGGCTAGAGCGGCCAACCTCGACACTGAGGAACATGGCTCGAGTCTCAACATCCTGGCATTCTGGGCAAATCACTTAGGGGCCGATTCACAGAACTAACTTAAGACAAAATCCTAAACTTACTACTGTTGGTATTCACAGAAGTTAGGAATTTGTCTTAAGTTTTTCTTAAGACAAACTTAAGACAAACTTAAGACAGACTTAAGACAAACTTAAGACAGACTTAAGACAGACTTAAGACAGACTTAAGACAAACTTAAGACAAACTTAAGACAAACTTAAGACAAACTTAAGACAAACTTAAGACAGACTTAAGACAGACTTAAGACAGACTTAAGACAAACTTAAGACAAAATCCTAACTTAAGTCTGTCTTAAGTCTGTCTTAAGTTTGTCTTAAGTTTGTCTTAAGTCTGTCTTAAGTTTGTCTTAAGTCTGTCTTAAGTCTGTCTTAAGTTTGTCTTAAGACAAACTTAAGACAAAATCCTAACTTCTGTGAATACCAAAAGTAGTAAGTTTAGGATTTTGTCTTAAGTTAGTTCTGTGAATCGGGCCCTTAATCTCCCGGTGCCTAACAAAAAAGAAAATTAATTCGTCTGTAATGCAACTGGTGCTCATGTTAGGTGCTCTGATACCTTTGGGTCAAGTTTGCGCTATATAGAACTCTAGCAAAAAAAAAACATACTATCAAATGTATGGATCTGAAATAGAAAGGAAGTCGAAGAACAGACTTTGCTGGCTGACAGTGACACGAAACCTTAGAAATGTCAAAGAAGCGACTGTGCATGATGCACAGGGAGTGGCCAATTCTAGGTAGGTAGCACTCACTGGGTAGACTGTACTCACTGAATTTAATCTTAGGTACACAGCCATGATTCTAAACGTTCACCTTTTATAAACATGCCCATGTTGCCAGTAATAGACATAACTCCAAGCCCTGCTCTACCTCTTGACAGTTCTTTCTCTTGGTACCTTCCTTCCACAGCTCTGGGGTCCACTCCTCCGCACTAGCCTGCACCCCTCCTTCAGGCCTGATACGTTGAGTCTCTAGCCTTGGGTGGGTACTGCCTAACATGTGCAAAGTGCACGTTCACCCAAGGGTATCTTGGCCCTGAATAACAGATGTATATTGTTAACCAACTCAATGGTACAGCCTGAAACCGGAAAAAGGATACTGGAGAAACAGAAAGGGTTCTAGCGTCACTAAAGGCAATTATAGGCTTACATATGTTAAACAAAACAAAAAAGAATGTTTTTTCTTTATTTGTGATTAGTTATTAGCATCTAGATTGGCAAGTCTGCGACAAAGGTATTTGTCATGGAGTTTTAGTGTATTTTATGCTGCTTATGAACCTGAATTCTGAAGATATTTTTTTTAATGGGCCCTGAAAGTTTGTGGTAACCAATATGAAATAAACATTATGTTATTTAAACTGACAGCACCAACTAGTGTGAGTCACACCCTAAGCCACCTTATCCGTTCGAGTCACCATATTTTGCAATTTTTGGTATATTCCGTTTTTGGGCAATACTGAGCGTCTTCTTAGGGTGTCACCAGCAGGAGATGCCATGTTAGCACGCGTGAGTTCTACTATGATAATGACAGCTCCTTTGTTGAAGCAATTCTGGTGAAGTTCACTGTGCTGTCAATACGACTAGGCCATATTTTTCCACTTTCTTTTTTTATAGGAGAGATTGCCCTTCCTGTCTCAGTACTTTCCTCTCCTCTCTTGCTTTTCCCTTCTAACTTCATTGTTTGCCACTCTGCTCATCTGCTCGGCCTCTGATACACAAATGAGCAATTTCAAATGGAACCCTCTGTTCCACCCTATAGGTCCTGTTTTTATTTCAACTCACAAAGTAGAACAAGCACTTGCAAGTCTCAGCCTGGCACTGAAAGTAAGCCCACACTTGGACTGGATGTGGTTGTATATCAGAATATCCAAAGGAGAAAAATATTGTGGGCACAAAATATCGAAGCCTATATACTGAGGGCCACAATATTGTGAAGTTAAGTGCATACTGGAAAGTATAGATTCAATATTCTTAACTCCACATCTACGTACCTTACAGATATACATTGTCAAAGTACATATATATGGAGTTAAGCATACTAAACCTATATTTACTTACATACATTTACAATGTTTTGACCTGGACACTAAGCCCTCAGTATTCTTGCCCCACAGTATTTTGTAGTCGATATTCAGATGGAATATCTTTGGGTGTCACATGCCCCCTTGCTAAACAATTCCAACCTTCTTTAGTCCTCAGCTTCTCTTAGAGGGTCATGAAAAGTGTTTCTCCCATTTGGTGAGTCACCGTAGATGTATTTCATCATGCTAGTTTTGTCATTATGATTTAGTTAAGATTTTTTTGTCACCCATTCCATGATGAGGCAGCTTCAAAATATCACTTAGCCTTGTATGAAAAAACATCTCGCATGCTGCACTTGAGATTAGATGAGGCTGCTTCTTCACCTGATATATTGGCTGACCGCTGTGTGTTTGTTGTTTCAGCATAATCCATTTTTAGCAACTTCAGTTCTGAAAGACATTTTTATTGCATCACCCTTTGTGGGGAGATTGACGGAATTCTGCGCTTTGCATAGCAATATGAGGTTCCCCACATTTGCCCAATGCAGAGCTATACCAGCCAACTTGAAGAACAATCTTCCTTTGTGAGCAGGGGGCGGGGCCTTGAAGGGGGTGGGACCTCATACCGGTAGGTACCCAAGAGGAACTTTTGAACCCCACCCCGCCCCAGGCCAACCCCTCACCCCAAATAAAAAGCTTGCGGAGGCTGGTGCCGATGTCCTGGGGTGTTTTCATACCACTTAATGGACGTCGGCAGGTCAAGGCCTCGGAAAACGAGCTGGAAAAACACTATTTACAGTGGTTTTCAGCTTGGTTTCCTTGCCTCCGTGTGATGTTAGCTCCTCTCTGGGAGACCGTGTGATGGGTGCCGATATTGTGTGTCACACAGTGGCACCGTGTGAGTTGGCAGGTATACAGAGTAATTAAAAATGTCCAAATGCCTGATGAGCGGGCCACATGGATAGGACATCTGGCAGCAAGGACTTTGCTGTGACTGAGCTGCGCTCCTTCTCGCTTCAATGATCCGAATGGACTGCCTCGCTCCAAGAAGTTGCCCCCATGTGACTTCCAGCACCCCACAGGGGACATCTGGGATTGGTATACAGTGGAGGAGTGCTGCCCAGCAAGACAAGGTAAGCGGCTTTTCCAGCCGTGCATGGCAGCGGGAAAGTTCCCCCTGCAGTAAATGGACTCATTTTTTGCAATTCTTTTTATAAAAAGCTTTACCAGATTTTCATTTAGCAAATCTGATGAACTTTTTTTTTAACTATCAAATTTGCTGGCAGATCAGTTTTCTAGTCATTGCAACTTTGACGAGTGGATATAGTGGATTTCTAGATCACGTTGGCTATCTTTTTCATCCACTGATAACAATCTGCTCTCTCTTTCTGTTTTCCTTCTGCCCACATGATTTTTGTTTTGTTTTATATAGCATAAACTCAGTGCTTAATTTGAGCCAGTGGTTTCCGGTGCTTAGCACAGGCATTTAATCATCGACACTGGGGTTTTTCACCAGGTAAGGACACATTCATTTATGGTAGGCACGGGCAGATGATATTTGTCCAGAATCACAGCATGTCGAGCTGGCAACGGGATTCGAACCTGGTTCCCCAGCTCCGAAGACAGCAGCTCTGGCCATTACCCCCAAATCTGGCCCCGACTTTCATGGTTAGTAGTTTATTCTTTTTTAGACAGCGCTAACAGGAGACTGGTGCAAGCTGCCTCCTGATGAGAGCCTCAGCACTTATTTTTTTACAAATTAACCACTGCATAAACTAGACCTGAATGTATCAGAGCAGTTTACATGTCCACCAGTTGCATTACAGACACATTCATTGTTTTTGTAAGGCACGGGGAGATTAAGTAATATTCCCAGAATCACAGGATATTGAGAGTGCCTGCCGAGAGTCAGACTCGGTTCCCCAGCTCCGAGGTCGACCACTCTAGCCATTAAGCCACATCCTCTCCCCATATAATGTGACAACTGACACAAGCACACATAATTCTGCCCGACTGTTGTCATTTCAAAGGACAATCTTTTCCCATTGCTCTATTGTGGCTCCGCAGTGCTGTCAGTACAGGGGAGAAAAATGCAAGAGCAAAGGAGATGAATCGGAGTCTTCCATTCCCTGGACAGCCCCTGTGGCTGGCCAGTGCGCTAACACCTGTCACCGTGTCACCTCTTGTCATCTGCTCCTGCTGTGAGTGCCCTGATGCATGGCAATGCTGTTATTACTTATATCCCTGAAGGCCTGGCGTGCCTTGGTCGCTCCATCTCTCCTCCAAAGAGAGCCGCACTGGTGAGCCATGCTTCAGGGTCGTTTCTCAGAATATCAATTTAACAGCTCAACGTGGAGGGAGGAACAACATGATAGCCAATTAAAATGGCAAGTGGTTGAGGAAGGTAGAGGACCAAAGATGGTACACTTATTTGGAATGCGCATGCCTGAAAAGGGCCTCTTGGTATGCAAAACCTGAGACATTCTACTACAAGCTAAACCTCTCGCCTTTGCTGATACAACCCACTCTTAACACTGTTGTTGCCTTTCTGTGGTTGTGTGCTTTTTAAGAGCTCCCTGTTTACAAATTTGCCATTATAAAAATATGGAAGTGTTTCTTCCCTGCCTGTTCTCTCTTACCTAGACCTATATCTATCCGTCTACCTTGTATCAGAACGGATAAGACTGAAAGCCAACTTCATCCTGAGCCATTCACCACCCTTTCAAAAATTAATGTCAGCCTCATGTCTTGCCAGTTTCAGCATCAAACTATCACAAAATTATGACAATTTCCAACGTCCTAAAATTCTTAAAAAAACAAATAGACGTTCCCGAGCAAAAACAAGGCAGTTAAGCCTATAAGCAACAATCCTAAAAGTAATTTAGAGTCCAGTAACTCGAACAAACAGGTTTTCTTCTTTTATTCCTTTAGTCTTCTTTGTTCTCATTAAAAGCACCAAGATAAGAACAGTAGCCAACACGTGTTTCGTCTCGGGTAAGTTGCCCGGCGACTTCTTTAAGCCCTAATTTTTCCATCATGCTTATGCAATTCAATTCAAATATCTTTATTCGGTTATAATAGAAAATAACCATAAAAGCACAGTAAAATACAGTTATAGTTAAAAAATAATTTCTGGGCCACCAAAGTACATAATTGCCGGTCACGTTATCATAAATTTCCAGAGTTTAAAAACATTTTTAAGAAACGCAGTAACAGATGCAATGACATAATCATTTTCTAAGAGTTGCAGCACTAAAAATGCAGGTAGACACTGTCTCAGTCCGAGATTCTTTAAAAGGGGGATAATCCATCTCTTTCTAGGAATATCATAATATTTGCAGAAAAACATGATATGGATAGTTGATTGTGTTGAGACGTCATCACACGGACATTTACACAATTCTCTAGACCAGTTATTTGCTGCTGGAAAACTTAAGTCTCTATATAAAATATTCAATCTAAAACGTGTCAGCAAAAGACGGTCAAAATCATTGCCTTCTATTAATAATATGTACGGCTGAATTGTAGGGGTCAACAGGGTTAAGTGATGGGCTTGTACCGTAGGCTTACTCATTTCATTAATGGCTGTAATTTCGCCAATGAAGCCTATACAGCTGGTTTTGAGGACTCTTCTGGGTACACTGCGCATAGAAAGAGGCTCCGTGAAGTATTCCGGATGTCCTAATTTTGAAAGAAACATTTTCAAGTATTCCAACCATCTTATGTATTTGACACCATCAGACCCCAGCGCATCTGCCAATATATAACAATTAAAACCGGTTTTATTCTATGGCAGAGAAGTACGGGCTGAGTCTTAATCGTGTCCTCCAAGTGTGGCATACCCATTTCCAAGTGACAAATATAATTTGAGGTACTTTCTGGTAGGGCCAGGAGAAACTTAAGAAAAATATTTTCCGCAGTCTGCAAAATATTTACATCTGCGTAGCCCCATATACTTGCCCCATAGGTAGCTATAGTCACGCATTTTGCTTTATAATTGTTTAGGAGTTCCACCGGCGGGCACCTTCCTAGTTTCCAGCTAAAGTTTGATAGGGCCATTAACGCCTTAGCAAACAGCAGACATCTAGTTTTAACTGCCTCAGACCATAGTCTTGTCCTGTCAAATAATATCCCTAAGTATGAAAATGTTTTTGTGCACTCTATCGGTCTTCCATCTATATATATTGTTTTAATCCTCTTTTTTGACCCTACCCCACAGTTCATTGTAAATGTTTTTGAACAGTTTATAGTAAGTCCCAGGTTCCACATCAAATTAGAAAATGAATTAACAACCCTTTGAAGGCCAGGTGGTGTACGGGCCATTAAAACCGCATCATCCGTGTACAAGAGTGCAGGGATGGGGCGCTTTGCTGCCTTAGGTAGATCCCTGCACTCCTTAACTAAAATGGTTTCTAAGTTATTTATATATAGTGTGAAAAGAAATGGGGCAAGGACACAGCCTTGCCTCACTCCTCTCCTAACTCTAAAGTGACTAGTGATTTCTCCACTCAATCCATATCTGAACTTAGCCTTTGCCCCTATATAAAGCGCCCTTAAAAATGCAATTATTAAAACATCCACACCTAAACCTTCTAAAATTGACCACAGCTTATCATGAATGACGCAGTCAAAGGCTGCCGTTAAATCGACAAACGTCATAAATAATCTTCCCTTTTTTGCCCTTGTATACTTATCCAGTAGAATATGCAAGTTAAGGCCCTGCTCGACTGTGCCCAGGCCCTTGCGGAACCCATATTGCAGGTCACTTAGGACATCTTGTTCTTCTGTCCATAGTTGCATTCTATCCAGTAAAACCGATGATCTTAACTGTTGAGTCCAGCAATGAGATCGGGCGATAGCAAGCAAGATTCATCCCATCTCCCTTTTTAAAAATTGGGACGATAATAGATTCGTACCAAGTTGGTAAAAACCACATTCGCTACATGCATTAAGAACCTGAGTTAAAAGCGGTCCCCATAAGGCTACATTTGATTTAACAAGGTCCACAGGAATGCCATCAGGCCCTGGGGCCTTGCCACCCAAACTTGAATTAATTGCCGCGGTAACCTCCTTGAGTGTAAAATCCAATCTTAATTCTTGTGCAGTGACATCCATGTTCAGCAAGGTTCCCTGAGCGTCTATTACTGGGATGTTATACAAATTTGAATAATGTTGTATCCACTCAGGTTCGGAGATGGCAATTTCCACGGAAGCCATCTCCTCGGAAGAGAGCCGCACTGGTGAGACTGTCAGAGCCATGCTTCAGTGTCGTTTCTCAGAATTTCAATTTAACAGCTCAACGTGGAGGGAGGAACAACATGATAGCTAATTAAAATGGCAAGTGGTTTAGGAAGGTAGAGGACCAAAGATAGTACACTTATTTGGAATGCGCATGCCTGAAAAGGACCTCTTGGTATGCAAAACCTGAGACATTCTACTACAAGCTAAACCTCTCGCCTTTGCTGATTCAACCCACTCTTAACACTGTTGTTGTGTGCTTTTTAAGAGATCCCTATTTACAAATTAGCCATTATAAAAATATGGAAGTGTTTCTTCCCTGCCTGTTCTCTCTTACCCAGACCTATATCTATCCGTCTACCTTGTATCATAACCGATAAGACTGAAAGCCAACTTTATCCTCAGTCATTCACCACTCTTTCAGAAATTAATGTCAGCCTCATGTCTTACCAGTTTCTGCTTCAAAATACCACAAAATCCTGACAATTTCCAACCTCCCTAAAATTCTTGTTTAAACCCTAATTTTTCCATCATGCTTATGCATTTGGACTGCGCTCTAACTCTCTGCATTACTATTCTGATAATAATATAGGGGCTCTTAACATGCACTACCTTCTGGCACTCATTGCCAGTGGCCTCTTAATTCAGATGGGTCTGCTAACAGGAGGTAGTAAGATCTGTCGTGGCTCAGCAGTTCTGGTGTCCTCGAAGCAAAGTGTCGACCTGCTATAAGCAGGTGGAGTCTGCGGGTGCAATACGGTGGGTAAGTAACAAATAACCATTGGAACAAGACCAGAGATACCATTCCCCTAGAAATGCCTTGTTCGTTGGTGGATCCGCAGGTCTGTTAACTCTGCCCTCCAGAGTTACAGATTCCTCTGGTATCCGTAGCTCAGATGGCAAATCCGGGGACCTTGGAATGAGTCCCTCAGTGTCCTAAGTATTCTATCTCCTCTCTATTACTCCACACAGACTTTTCCCTTACGTCTCTCTGGTATATCCCATGGTGTGGTCATTAAAGGGCAGCTATGCCAAATGCATATTTCAGATGGTTTGAGGATTGACTGTCAAGGGAAAGGGTTTGGCTAGAGTAAATTGACCAGTTAGGTAAGGGAGACCCGTTTCGGTAGGAGTAATGGATGAGCCATAAATGCCTCAGCACCTTCCATATTGATCATAGTGCCTTTTAGCAAAGAGAGTGACAGCAACGTGGGACTAATGTAGAATTACTTCCAGGCAGCTACATTGTTCTGAAAAGGAGATGTAGTGAGTGGCTTTGAGGGGCTTGCTTGCTTGCTGTGTGTGTATCTTCAT
This sequence comes from Triturus cristatus, assembly GCF_964204655.1. Lineage (NCBI taxonomy): Eukaryota > Metazoa > Chordata > Amphibia > Caudata > Salamandridae > Triturus > Triturus cristatus. The sequence continues at coordinate 1,585,391,054 of NC_140590.1, forward strand.
GCTTAATGCTGTGGTTTTATTGCACAGTGTTGTATATTTTATGCGCTGCCTGGCTGATGTCCTTTTGTCCAGGCACGGTGTGTGTCTATGTCTTACTATGTTTTACATCTTAGATTGGACACATTTCTAAGCATACAGACAGGCATAACGTTAGTAGCAAGTGTTTGAACTACCTGCAGCCATGCAACAATTACATGACTTCTAACAGCAGTGGGAAGAACTGATGGTGAATGCCTGTGTGCTTCAATAAATATCTGCCTGGAGGGAGGATGTGCTCTAAGTAAACTATTATATTCCATTTGATGATCACAAAACCTGTGAGGCAGGTATATCTAACACATTTAAGCAAATTATAACAGATTTAGGCGAATTTCCTGGTTATGTTGGTAGGAATTATATAATTTGGTTGGTCATTTCTACATGAAACAATGTTCTTCAGAAACAATGTTGCTTTAAATCATTCGGATTCAATCATCCTTATAGTGTTCAAGGAGGAAGACTCAGAGTTTCTCATATAATTGGTAGATGTTGTGCATACGATACTGTTGAGTCTATCTCACAAGATCACGATCAGCTGCCGTGTTTAGAAGCCAGAGCATGTTGTGGATAAAATTTCAATAGAAAACATCTGTTTTAAGATTATGGGCAAAAAGCATAGAAGAATTGACTAGTGAAGAAGAGGATTGGTTATTGATTGATGTGAATGCAGTTGGAGGAAAGGTAATAGGTTAGAAATAATGATTTCTCCTAAAAGCCCATTATGTTATGAATAGACATTGCAACTACAGAGGAGCTAATGTGTCCACCAGGCTGGTGGGAAAATATGTGCCGGGACTGGTAATCTTGGCCGACCAATGTCAATTTAGAAATTTGCAAATCTCACCTTGAGTGCCCAGTTGCATGCTAAAAACCATTAAATGCAAGACAGTAGTCTTCTGGGAGATATACCTGGATTTAAAATAGACCAGGGAATCAAATAATCCCTCTAATTGGTGGATGTCATTCGAGTAGGCAAGATGAGAGAAGGGAAAACGGTGTCATTTTTGGGAGCAAAGGGATAGAGTTAAAATAAGGTTGAAATGTTTAGGGAATGTTATAGATGTGGATAATGGGTTTATGTAGCTTCATGTGGTGAATGCCCCATATTCAGCTACTTGTATAATCGGTGAGGCAAAAATAGTAATTTTACATTGATCCATAAACTCGAAATAGAACACATAAATAAAGCGAATATTCAGATGGAGTAAACTTGGTGAAGGATGAAGCAATATGTTTGAGGATGGGTTGCAGAGAATGGTATTTATTAGCCACATAGTTATACTTATATACCCCTATCGATTTGCAAGGATACTATGATAATATTTTGGCGAAAGTACTGATGTATTTCTAGCTTAATTTTACAAATATACCTGAACATCAGCATGTCTTCAGCTGAGCTCCTTTACATAAATTTGACAATGTCTCCAAGAAATTGTACTGGAAAGAAACTGATTCGTCTGATTGCAGGGTTGTTAAACTTTACAAAACACTCAAATAAGAAAATGGTAATGCAAGGGACATTTCATTGGTGGTTCGGAAGAATCTGATCCTAAATGCTGCTGTTATATGATGTCTGTCATTGGTATCCATTAACTAACATAATTTTAGATCCCTCTTTAGAGTTTAGAGCACATTACACGCACAGTGGCTGAGGCCCTTCAGTGGGTAATGCGGTCATCCATATGTCTGGTCCCGGCACAGGAATACCTCCAACTCACACATTTATAACCCGCTATCTCTGGCTGTCTTGGGTTGGCAACAGTGAATACATTTCAATATGAAGGGAACAATTTTCCACCTACTTTTCCACACAGATTGCACTGGTTCTGATACAATTTCGGATGACATAGAGATAATTCGCAGTCCCGGTCGATGCAGGTAAGAGCGGTACGCGGGACGGGCAGGTGGGTGGAACGTCGATAGACGACAAAATAGGGGAATTCTTTTTTTTTTTAAAGAAAACCACTTCCCTTGTGCTCACCACAAGGTAAGTGGACTTATTATTTTTCTTATTTTATTTTCCCTATTCTGTCGACTTCCCCCCTGTGCCGCCCACCACTCTTACCTACACCAGCCGTGCCTGGCTATAAAACAAAACTACCAGACTCAGCACCTTCCATCTACTCACACTCAAGCATAGGTCTCCACCCCTGGATGTTTTAAAGTACTGTTTCAAAGAGCCTTGGCAGTGATGTTTCTTAATGGAGGTCTTAATCCCCAGGCTCTTTGCTGGGCTCTACAGAGGGTGTTGGAAGCTGAGTGCCTCTTTGAAGGGCAACCTTTGAAAACTCAAGCCGCGCGTCGGAGAGCGGGGGGCTGAAAAACTCCCCGTGGATCTCAAAGCGATCTCTTGTAAAGGCACCTTCTGACCTGCTCACGTTTGAAACTCTAGCAGGTGCCTTCATCCCAGTCACTTTATTCCGGCTGTTGAACACCCACTCGGTAATGAATGATTCGGCACTCCCGATGTCTAGCCGGCATACACTGTTATTACTTCCTAATGATTTCCCTCCATCATGCTTGCACTTATCACCTCATTACGTCTTGGTGACAGATATGCTTTTAGAGAATAATGAGAGAGCTAAAATAGACCTTTGCAACACCCAAGGCAGGTCTGCCCTAATGTCCCGCAAGGCAACCGGAGACTGACAGGGGACATCAATGGCGCGGAAAGCAATATAACCGCTGACGTCAGAAGGAGTTTTCAAAACCTTCAGTGGCAAAGCAGTGGCATAGTGAGGACAGGCTATCTACCTCCCAACTAAAGCAGATCCCTTTTATCGTGCCGCGCGTGCACATACACGTGCACACGCGCACGTATGCACACACACACACACAGACACACACATATGAGGGCATGGGCCCAAAGTGTTTCTTAGGGGCCAACGCCAGTGCTGAAAAATTCTAGGATTGCTCAATACCAATGCTGCTTCGTGTTGACTCCATCTCCTGCCGCTTACTCCCACCACCCTACACTTCCTGTCTCTCCATCTATCTCTTGCAGGTTCTTTTTAATCCCTGCTTTCTTCCTTAGTCTCTTTTTCCAGGCCTTCACTCCCTCATTCATGCGTCTGGTCCCCACAAATAGGAATGCTAGCCCCCAGTGGTGCACTGAGTCCACCTTCAGAGGCCCCGGATCTGGACCTCAGGAAGCACCTATGGGAGCAAGTTCCTGAGTTTTCGGCCAGCTGCTTAATCTCACTTGAACTAAATATTAGTGGAGGTGAGGAATTGCAAGTGAGGGTGATGGTCACTTAAGAGATGCGTGGCAGATAGGAAAGATGCACCAAGAGGGGGTAGATCTGTAATGACAGGAAGGATAATGCAGCCACAGATCCTAAATTATACTCTGGCCCAGCCATTCTACTGGTCAGACCAGCTATGACCTCCAATGAGGCAATGTAACACAACAATGGACACAGACCATCTTAGTGGTACCAGTGGTGGCTCCTCAGCTAAGGCGGAGGAGCGTCGCCCCACTGAACAGAAGGAAAAATAACATGATAATAACTATTGTTATTATCATGTTATTTTTCCTATAGCAATCAGTGGGTCTCAGGAGGGACAGGGCGGGGCCGGCCAGAGCAGAGGAGGAGTGCTGTGCACTCCCAAAGGACACATGAACTGTTTCAGTTCATGCGTGCTTTGCATGTTCCTACTAGGCTGCATACACAGCCTGCTCAGGAACATGCACAGGCTCCCTCTTGCAGTCTGAGCACTGATTCAAGGCGCTCAAACCAATCACAACTCTGCATTGCAGCATTGTGATTGGCTCAGGGCAGCCTGTCTGCTGCCGGGTGCTTCCTGTTGCCGGGAGTCTGCGAGAAGTTGACAGAGGACGCAGAAGAGGCGGCAGCCGGATGGCTGGCCATTCCAGGTAAGTGTTTTTTTCCCTTCATTTTATGTTCTGTCCTTCGCCCCACCACCACCCCTGCCCCCCCACCTGGGACCTGTAGCAGCCTCTACTGAGTGGTACTGTCCCTCTCCTCCTCCGCTCTCACGCGTATTCACAGGAGCGCACCAATGATGAGAAGCCCAGGGCACTGAATAAGGTACAATCGGTGCTGCCCGTGTTTCTCCTGGTTTTGCTCGTCGGTGAGAAACGCCAGACACTAGGGTTCACAGATCATATCAGCAGCAACTGACACTGCTTACACTACAAAGGGGGTCACCTGCCAGTAATTCAGAAGGATTATTCCCTACACTTAGGCCAAGTGAGGATGCGTGACTGCCACTAAAGGCTGTAAGTAGTGACCATAAATGGCCATACATTGGGCGGGATATGAATATATACATTATCCAATGACTGGAGTAAATCTCCATTCAGTATATGCAAGAGAATGCATCCCCAACCCCCCACTACGAAAGATTTTTTGATTTCCTGGAAGTGTCTGAGAAGAGCTTTTTCCAGGGGAAAAATGTTTTCTCCATAGAGAATGTTATTTTTTAAACTGTATTTACAGAGGGGCTCCATTCCCCCAGAGGGGAACTCTATGGTATGCACAATTTCTGTCTGTGAGACTAGGAGCATGAGGGAATTGTCACATTACATTTCAGTGGTATGCTTTTCCTCTAAACCTGCGCCTTACTCCAGGGCCCCCTGCTGTCCCCGCGGTGCAGGGGTACCCCTTTGGGGAGCCCCAAACCGTCAAGCAGGCCCCATTCAGGTCAAGGTCAAAAAATATCTGTGAGATATGAGAGGCTCGGAGCCCCGTCTTTACATTCTACAAGAGAGAAGGCGTAAGGCTGTAGCATCACGTACAATGACGTCCCATTGTGCGTGACGCCACAGCCCTACGCGCAGGCGCACCACTGGGAATGTTGCTGAGTCAACACAAAATGTAAACGCACTCTCTGTCATGGATCTACTTTCCGAGCCGTACGTTTTTTATTTTTGTCGGTAATCATGTCCCTATTGGTACAAATGAATAGGAATCATATAATGTATATAATAATGTTGAGCCATCATTCACAGCGTTGATCTTACAGAAATAAACAGCGACCTTTTTCACCAGCATCTGTGTCCCAGCGTCTTGGTATTTTTAGACGGCAGACATAGCGGTCAGGGTTGGGAACTGAGACAGGTTCAGAAACAGGACTTGAACTCAGGGACATCTTAAGGTTTTTGGGGGCCCTGGGCCAAACATATTTTGGGGCCCCTGTTCAGAACCAGGGACATCTTAAGGTTTTTGGGGGCCCTGGGCCAAACATATTTTGGGGCCCCTGTTCAGAACAACTTTGAATTTATGTTCCAATTTGAGCCCCTGTTTCCCACACAGTTTCCGCTTCCTCAGCTGTGTTAGTGATCCAGTTTTCATCATAGGCATTAGCCTACATATTCCCGATGCAAACAGATGCGCGCAGCTGACAGTGATAGGAGTTAGTGTTTCCTGCCATGCTACTATGTTTTTAATACTTTTTAAATTGTATATGTGTGGCTTAATTACTCTGTGCTTTTTAACAATTTCTCCTACCTACGCGCACTTGCACTTTACTTGATTCTGCTTGCCTGCACCTCCTTGTCTGCTTCGATTCGCATCTCGCTTTTCCTCCAGTCCTGGTCCGCCACGGCTGATACGCCGATTGTGCGGAGGGCTGGGGCTACCATCGGGCTCCACACTACTGCCCACTCAGTTTCCACTTCCTCAGCTGCCACTTCCGAAGGCGCACCAAAGGCAAGCTCGTCTGTGCCTGGAGGCGTTCCGGATGCGTCCAGCGCCGGCCATGCTGCCCAGTTCCCCTCCAGTGAGTTTCTTCCACTATATTACAATAGGGAAAAACTGCTTAGCCTTAGGCGGCTACCATTATGTCAGTGTACAGCGGCTGATCCGAGCTTGGAGGTAGACTTTTGATGCAATAAGTGCAACTTGTCTCTCCTCAAGCCCAGGAAACTCACACCCAAGATCCTCCCACGCAACAATAAGTGTAAAAACAATAAGAAAACAGAGGACTTAAAGGCCATCCTTTTAAATTGTCGCTCTATGCAAAAGCATAAACCACACATTTATGGCCTACTTTTAGACGAACAGCCTGATCTTTTATTTCTCACTGAGACCTGGCTGTCTGAAGCCTCCAACCCTACTATCACCTCAGCCATCCCTACGGGTTATAAAATTCTTAGGAGGGACCGGCCGAGTGGGAAGGGGGTGGTGTCACCAAAATTTACAATAAAAAACTAGACTGCTCTCCCATCCTGATGGAAAACATCGAGGGTGCAGAGACCTTAGGCTTCCGCTGTACCTTATCCCCCCATCATAGCTTAGCTGTTTTTTTGATTTACAGACCTCCCAGTACCATTGGAAATTTTATTAGTACACTTAATACAGCCACCACCTCCCTGGCCTTAAAATACAACAACTGCCTTATTCTGGGAGAGTTCAATATACATATGGACAATGGAAAAGACCCTCAAACAATTTCCTTGTTGGAGACTCTGCAGGCCTGCAACATGTTTCCATCTATTTCTTCGGCCACCCATGAGAAGGGTCATACCCTAGATCAAATCTTTCACAACTTTGACATATCAGTAAGCCTACCTCTTCCCATTAACTGTTCTGACCACCTCCTCTTAAAATTCGTCATTCCCAACTCTGCCACAGCCCCTCGGGCTAACGCAGGGCAGAGGGTCCCTAATTACAGGACGTTCCATAAAATATCCATCCCGATGTTCGCAGACGCCCTCGGTCATTCCTCACCGGAGCTGTCTGGCTGCCCTGACTCAGACGACCTCTCAATAGATTCATGGCTCCGAACCAACATTGATGCAGCGGTACTGGTTGTTTCGCGCTCCTCAAAGAGTTTGGCCCCACCAGCTCCATGATTTAACAACTCCCTCAGATCTAGCAAACGAAATTGTAGAAAAATGGAATGGAAATGGCGTAAATCCTACCTACCTGAGGACAGGAAGGTGTATAAAGACAACTTAAAAGCTAATTACATTCTCGTGAAGGCAGCCAAGAAAAACTTCTTTCAAACCAAGATAAAAAATGCCCAAAATAAGAGTAAGGAAATCTTTAGCATAGTCAAATCCTTTACCTCCCCGAAAGTCGGCACAAAGGAAGGGCCATGCAAAGAAGAATGGTCTAAGCAAATAGCTCAAATCTTCTACAAAAAGATGTCCGTGATCCAACAAGCCTTCACTAACATCTCAGAGGAAGAACTGACCTTCTACCTTAGTTCTAATAGCAAATTTCACCTCTTGGATCCTCCATCTTTACTAGCTTTCCCTGAGTTTCAGCTTGAAGAGTCACTGACCCTTCTCCAAAGCATTAAGTCTGGCTCTCCTACCGTCCCATGTCAAGCGAATATCCTGAACCTATTAGCTCCCACCATAAACCCCACGGTAAACCATCTCTTTAATTCTTCCCTCTCCTCAGACAACGTGCTGAAATTATGGAAGAATGCTAAGATTTTTCCACAGATAAAAAAGGCTAACGCCAAACCGAAGGACCCTGCCAACTACAGGGCAATCTCCCTTCTTCCGGCCCTCTCCAAAGTATTAGAGAAGCATGTAAACAAGGTTCTCCAAAAACACATTGAAAATGGGAAGATCCTTCATGAGTCCCAATCCGGTTTTAGGGCTAACTACAGTACGGAATCTTCTCTGCTGGAAGTGACAGAACTTCTCAAGGGTAAGCTGGACCAGGGAGGCAAGGACGTATTGATACTGCTCGATCTGTCGGCTGCCTTCGATACGGTCCCACATGAGAGGCTCCTGGAGAGACTTGCGAACATCGGCCTGGGGGGACTGCCTGAACATGGATGTCATCCTTCTTGGCAAATAGATCTCAGGACATCTGGCTCCCCCCCTTTTTCATCCCCAGTTCCAGCCATGAATGTAGGTGTCCCTCAGGGCTCCATTCTCATTCCTACCCTTTTTATTATATATCTATTCCCTGTGCATTTCTGGTAGAGGAAGAGGGCGCCAAAATTGTTTCCTATGCTGATGACACTCAGCTGATTTTTACGTGTGAAAAAGGAACCGACTTTGACGGGGCAATGATTAGGTCTTGCCTCACAAAGGTTTTTAACTGGCTTAAGATCTATCAGCTGAAGTGCAATCTGGACAAAACTGAAGTTGTTTTCTTTAGTAAACCAGAAACACCTGACAGGAGCACTTGGTGGCCAAAAGATCTGCTGTCCCCGCCCGTGGAAAAGGAGAAAGTCAAAAACTTAGGAATTGTCATAGACAAGACACTCTCCATGCGCTATCAAATCCAAAATCTAACTGGCGCTTGCTTTGGCATACTCTGGATGCTAAAAAAATTCCTGCCACTGTTACCGCTTGAGGGTAGAAAGATCGCAGTGCAGGCTCATATGACATCAAAGCTTGACTATGTCAACAGCTTGTACTTCGGTCTTCCCAAATCCCTTATTCAGCGCCTACAAGTAGTACAAAACGCGGCGGACAGAGCCATCTTGAGACCTAAACCCAGATCTAGTATGACACCTATTCTTAAGTCTCTACACTGGCTCCGCATAAAAGAACGGATCGACTTCAAAGCGATGACCATCTTCTTTAAAGCTTTCCACGGCTTAGAAGCCGGCTACCTAAATAAGCGATTTAATCTCTACACAATATCTAGACCCCTAAGATCTTCCAATGCCAACCTGGCCATCGTGCCTAAAATATGCCCTGCCCGCACTTGAGGCAGATCCCTCTGCTTTCTAGGCGCAAATTTGTGGAATAGCCTCCCTGAGTCTCTGAGACTAACCATAGACCTACACTGTTTCAGGAAGGACCTTTACACACGCTTTCCTCCCGCTGTCACGTGCCAGGACACTCTAGTCTGAGTAGCTGCGCTCTTTGATAAATACACTATTTCATTTAATTAGGTCCCTGACAGTGCAAAGGAACACTCATTCAAATTCTAAGGGCCTTTTATGCCGCTGGTGCGTCATGTTTTGTGACGCACTGGCAGCGTAAAAAAATGTGCCATGTTGCGTCACTTTGTAAATAGGGCGCATCTAGGCAGATGCGTCTCTTTGTAAACCCCTGCACCACATTATACCTGCACCAGGTATAATGTATGCAGGGTGGGCGTTGCCCCGCAAAAAACCTCGTAGAAGTGGCGCATTGAAATCTATGAGAACTCAGTGCGCCACTTCTAGGACGCCATTGTGTCAATATCTTACACCTGCCTCACAGCAGGTGTAAGACTGATGCAGTGCCTTTCACATGGGGCTTGCCCCATGTGAAAGGACACATTACTGGAGCTGCGTCTATTTTCAGACACACCCCAGCAATGCATCACTTGTGCGCCTACAAATACGTCAGATATACTGTTGTATCTGTAACTCCTTGCAACATGATGCGTCATACAGTAAATATGACGCATCCATCATGTTGCAAGGAGGGCGCGCTAAAAAGTGACGCATCCCTGTTTTCACACAGCGATGCATCACTTCTCATAAATAAAGCCCTAAATGTGTTTACATCTACTACTCAGGGATAGTTATGTGTGTTTTCAATATTGTAACACAGCAGCCGCTCACCAATATTACTGCAAATAATCTCCGTGACACCCTCCCATTTCTTATATGTTAGGCTTTGTTTTGATCTTAAAGAAAATTCTTTTATGTATATTGCATGAAACAAACACAACATTTCTCTGCAAAATGGCTGTACTAGACTCTCACACATCAGGTACATAACAATAAATTAAAGGAAAACAGTATTTAAAACAATCTGTTTGAGAAATATTCAAGGTCATTAGGGCAAAACTCTGGAGAACAGAGCTGACTCTGTCAGGGGGCCCCCTGAAAGGGTGGGGCCCTGGGCCAGAGCCCACTTTGCCCATGCATTAAAACGTCTCTGCTTGAACTCACAGCTTCTGCTCATGTTACAAGCAAACACACATCTGCCCGAGACCAGAGAATGCCCTTGACCTTTCACTGCCTGCGTCGTGTGCCAGAAATTCTCGAGAAACTTTTTTTTTTCTTTTTTATGTTCTCACGTCACAAGACTTTAAACTTTCCATTTTCTCATGGTTACTTACACCGCTCCTCTGAAATGTCTCTTGGTAAAAATAAAGTCTGAGCTTTCAGATGAATATTCTTCAAAATATGATCCTCTTTTGTACATAACACATATTGGGTTTTGTGCAGCAGACACACACTTCGGGATGAGTTATGTTATATAGAGACCGGGTGATAAATAAACACCCTGGTAAACGGCAGGAACCTTGTACTAAGCATGGCGTGGACACCCGCAAACAAAAGTAACAGTTTTAGACGGAAGCAAATATGGCAGCTTTATATGGATGCTTGCAAAAACAAGCATTGGCAAAGCCAGTAGCTCCTACGCACGCTATTGGCTTTTTCAATGTTTCCAGCCTCGCTGCATAGCACCATGGCTGCTGTGCAGCACGGCTAAGTTAGGGGAGCACTACGACGATCGCCCAGCACTGGCTGTGGCAGAGTGGTTTTATTTGGGCAGGAGGAGAGAGACAGGACTAAGGGGCAGTACAATAACGACAGTCAAGCAACAGAAGGGAAGAGGTTGGGGTCATAGGGCAAGCAACATCAAGGAGCATGCAGCGATGGGGATGAGGGATGGGGGAATAAACCAAAATCCTAAGAAAATACAACAACCAGGAACAAGCTGCGGAAATACATAGTTAGTACTTGGTCCATGCTCCACTGCTCAGCCGAATAGAGGAATACAAAGTGAAACCAAGAGGAGCTACCCAATAGGAGCAAGGAAATTACAGTGACGTGGAAGCCAACCAATGGTAAGTAATGGGTGGGTTTTAAGCAGGATAGCAAATGCACTGTCTCAGGTGAGACCTAATGACACAAGCTCTCTGATCGTGGGTAGAATGACCCAAATACTCGGCTCAATGCCGCACTTGTATATGTGTGTATGCGAGTGGGTGCGCACGTGCACACAAGTTCATGCACACGTGTTTGTTCACGTGTCAGTTTCCACTTAAAAGTGATTTTGTTCTATTAATAACTTTGATGATGATTTTCAAATCTGCACAACCTTTGTCATGCCTGTAGCTCATCCAGATAAGTTTCAACAATTCAAGTGCCATGCTGCTCTATTAAAGGGGAAAAGTTGAGAGGGAAAAAGGGAAGAGTTTTGCAATTTAGCTCTCATAAGAATATTTGTTCTCCGTAATAGCAAAAACTGCTGAACCTTTGTTGTCATGAGAGTAGAATTTTACTACAAAATGCATGCTTTTTTATGTCTCGCCTGACCCAGCGCATGCGCTGGGTCAGGCAAGACTTTTTGAGAGGGCTCCAAAAAGTGCTACCAGGCCAGCCTAGAGCTACAGTGCATGTGCGCGGGCGAGCGCGCCGCGCTTGACGCGATTACTTGCACTTTTGCGGCCGCTTTGATGTTTGATCGCGATCACTTTCTCAGCCGCACGGCCGCTTGGCATAGCCAATAGGTCTCGCTTTTGGGACCTTATAAGTATTTAGTTATGCAACTGTTGCATGGCTAAACACTTATAAGGTCCCAAAGGCGAGACCTATTGGCTATGCCAATGCTTGTTTGGTTTGGTAGAAATCTGATCAGGAGTTTTTGAGAAACATGTGTATTGATACAAAAAGTGGAATGTACTTTGAGGATCAAGTTTTATGTGAACCTTGGTTGACGTCCAAGTATGAAACATCTAAATTCTGTCAATCAAGTTGGAAAGTTTAGAGAGCATGTATGTATGAATGTGTGTGGTTTTTGAATAGCATGAACCGCGCTGCACGGGATCAAGAGAGACTTGATTGGTTGGTAAACTGGTTGATTTATTTTTTCTGCCATCTTGGATTTTAGAGTTTGGCAAGACATGCAAATTCATCATGATGTAAAATCTTTCTGTGGGGTAATGGGGAGGCCCGCTAAGCACTGGTGGAGTACAAAATGCATTCCACAGAGCTGTGAAAAACAACTTTCGTTTTATGTAGGAAACATCATTCAGTGTGCTGAATTTGTGAGTTCCTGTGAATTTGGTTCACTATTATAAATATGAAAGTATTATGATTGAGCAGCAGTATCCTTTAAAATGATGTCTTTTTGATATACTGATCATTTTTGCACTATTTGAAGAGTCAATTGTTTGATGACGCTCCATAAAAGTAGATTTATCAGAACTGGGCTTAACTTGCTGACATGGCCCAGTATTGACCACAGGGGGGATGGGTGCATGCCATGGATTTAGACCAGGCTCTGCAGCCATCCCCCGCTGTGCACGGCCAAAGGTCATGATCGGAGGGACTCGGCAGCATGCTTTGTTGGGTTCAGGTCCTGGGTGCTAGGCAGGCCCTGCACAGAACCTCTGCTGCAAAATGCCGAAGGCAGTTGGATGAGAGCTAGTGCACACGACCTAGCCACAGGCAGTGAGGATAACTCCATGTGTACCCTTCTGCAGACCATGCATAGCAGGGATTGCCAACCCAGGGTGTTGGCCACAGTCCAGGTCTCTGGCCAACTTCCTCTACACATGGCCAAAGATGATGATCAGTGGGGAGTGATTGGCTTCATGGGAGGCTAGGTGTCATAGGTGATCTCTTCAGTGATGTAATCAATATAATAATCAGAGATGCCATCAGTGACATCATTTATGTTGTCAGGTGAGATGACATCAGTCATCTCATGTGTGAGGTCATGAGCAGTGCATGGTGGGGTGTGAGGTATGGATGTGTAGCACACCATATGTAGCAAATTTCAGGAGGTTTTAGGTTTTTGCTTCTGCATCATAATAGCTCTTTGACTGTCATTTTTCAGTTGTTTTCTGAGGTTTAACAAATAAATGTTAAAAGGCTCTGAGCTAAATTAACCATATCAACATTTTTGGGGATTTTTCTGTGCTATCACATAATCACAGCATGTCAACTGTTGACATGTTTCAAACTAGAACTGAGCCTTGATCTCCAAAAAAGAAGAAACAGCACGATTTAAGGTTTGGCGGACAGGGTACTTTGCAATAAATGTGTTGGAGTAAACTTCCCACCACGCCATTGATCTGTTTTCTATTATGATTTGAATGCGCTGCCAAGTTTCCAATGGCATTGTCCACAATGGCTTTACCAATGGAAACCTACACCGAGACCTGATGAAGTAGGGGCGATCGGTGTAAGAACATTAGAGCACCTGCCTTATTTAGAATGGATCGTTTGATGTTTCTGTTCGGAGAAAACCTGGCGGTCACAAACAGAGAAAAAATAGTAATGACCTCACAACTGAGGGATAAAACTATGAGTGTCACAGTATTATTAATTTGAAAAACTTTGATTTGGTGATTAGCTACCTGAAACATGGCAGCAACCCACCAGACTTTCAGGGCCTTCACTGGACCCACCATAGGACAGATATCACCAGTGGGGAGAGATTAAGAGGCATATTTACAAGGGCTTAATGCCACAGGGACGTCACTTTTTGTGTCGTTCCTGTGGTGTTAAGTCTTTTGCCTTATTTACAGGGTGCCGTTAAGCCATTTAAAGTGGTTTAATGCCGACTTGTAAATAAGGCCCCCTTTCAAGCTTCACTTAGAGTGAAAGGGGTGGGCAATGGGTGTTGCGGTGGGCGTTCCACCACAACACCTATTGATTTTGACGCTGCTCCCTATTTACAAGGGTGGCTTAAATAGGAGGCAGCGCCAAGTTTAAGACCAGGGAAAACATGGTCTTAACATGGCGAAATGAGGACAAATGCTTAATTTCTCCTTGTTTTTGCTGTGCCTATGTGTGCCATTAACCATAATTGGGCAACCCTGTGCCCCTTAGAACCTGGGTATTGTAGATAAATGCTACAGTGTGTTTTGTCGGGTAAATCAATTTCTTAGTTTCAATTGCAACAAGTCAGTGACAATCACACATTTGTTATGACAGTAAAAGGGTAAGTCAAAAACACACCAAACATAGGACATACTTAATATGTATTATTTATAAATCATTTAAATGCATCATGATATATATGGCTGTACCACAGTTAATTCACAGGACAAAACGATATAACGTGGAGTTACAATGGCGTGGACTGACACTATTCACTGCATAGTCACAAAGACTGACACATACACATAAACATTTCAAAACGAACCACAAATTATTTTGAAAAATCCGTCCTATAACAATATATATAGTTCAACTAGCACACTGTCTTGACTTTGACAATGATTTAAAAGGTGAAGTGACTTCAGGACGTGGATGAATTAAGCATCACCGTTCTGACCCAAAGAAAGTGTGTTATTGTGTAAACATCACAACAGGTCTTCTTCAGGACTGGTATGCCACCCACAGAGAGACAAGGTGAATGTATTCCCAGAGATTTACTCCTCCTAGTCCGAGTGAGGTAAAGCAGCAAGAATGAATTGCCGGTGGATGTATGTAGATAACGAAGACAATGAATGCCCAGTGATTAATTCCGTGTGACTGGAAACGCAAAAAGTACTCCTCCAGGCCCAGACGGAGTACACTAGTAGGAAAATTGATTTACCCGACAAAACACGCTGTAGCATTTATCTACAATGCAAAACTCAAACCTGCCGGTGCAGCACACATAGAAACAGCAAATCGCCATGAATGATTGTGTATGTGCAGGAAGATGTCCATTCCTGCACATAAACAATCATTAAAAAACTGATGACTTGCAACTTCTTTGTGTGCTGCACAATGCAGCGCACATAGGAGTTTCAAATCAGCAGGGGTGCACTGTATCTTTGTAAATACGGTGCATTCGTACGTTTTCAGAATGACGAAGCGTGGCATTAGCAATGTTTGCTTAACATCACACTTCGCCATTCTGTTGTAAATATGCCCCTAAGTTTTAGATATGGTGGGTGTCATTCTGTCAGGGGGGTGGGCATCAAGTCCTCTGCAACCCTGAAGTCCTTCAGCCACAGACAGTCTTTACATCAGGCCAAAAGATTTGGCAGATTCAAAGCAATGTATGACATACTGCACTAGTTAAAACATATGCTTTTGGAAGGCGGCAGCAACAGACTTAATTTTCGGAAGAAATATTCATTTGGTACTGCAGGTCCCAAAAGTAAAATCAAATGTAATTTGCCTTATTAATTCAGTCTTTGAGAATACATGAAATGGAAAGAAGCCTCTAGTCTGTAAATCTAATTAAAACATGCAAATGTACTCCCATAGGCAACAACTACCTTGACAAGCCGGCAAGACATGTGAAATGTTTGAAATGATCTGCAGCAACTCCCTTTATTAGCCAGCTTGGATTCTGCTGTATTAGGACAGTCCAGCCCAAAGTGCCAGACCAGGACCACCCTAGATGGGAACACACGCTAACCAAGGCATCAATGACATGCGTCTCCTGATGTGTATGGCACAATGAGCACAGGTAGCATGTCTGTGAGTACCCGTCACAGTTCGGACATCTCACAAAGTGATGACTGGGATGCTTGAATCAATATCCACAGCTGGTAATTACTCTGGGCTGCAATCCATCCCATTGTTTCAGATGGATTGTCTCTACTGGAGCAAGACCAAGCCTAATATGCAAATAGTAGGTCTCTATCAGAATTACTAAACTGGGCAAAATACATAATGGACTGGAATGTGGCCCGAGATATTGTCAGTGAGCCCTATGCTCACCATGCCCTAGAATTCCAGCAGCAATCCACCCAGGAGGCCAAACAAGACCAACACCGGTCAGGTGTTGATTGTTTTCCTGTCTGGAGGTGACCTGGCCTAACAAATCAGGCTGGACTGTTCCCATTGGAGCAGGGACAAGTCTGATTTTGCATATGGCAGGACTAAGGGCCTGATTGGGTTACTCTGTCACAACGGTGATGGATATCTAGTTTGCGGAAATATAAATCCCATAGGGTATAATAGGATTTATATTTCGGCAGACGGGATATCCGTCACCGTTGTGACGGCATTACCTGTCCGCTGAGATCTAAATCAGGCCCTTTGTCTAAAATGTCACACTGGGCAAAAAATTATGGGTTGCAACTGAATGATTAAAATGTACTGGAACCCATGAGTTTTTTTCTTTTTCTAAATTCATAAAATTGAGTCACACATCCACGTGCCATTATAATTTTATTAAGTCTGAATCGTTTTTTTAAATGCAAACAATAACAGTCAAATTTCAGCAAAACATAGGTTTTGTGGTGCACTGTATTCAGGGCTTGGCACGTTTTGTGCACCATTTTAATATGTGGCAAAATGGAGCTGGAAGTCTCTTTTCATGCTCAGTGCAAGCATTTCCACGTGACATCATCTGCAAGGAGGCCTCAGCTTATCTTCACAGACACACTTCAGAGCATGAAACCAATGGAACTAGTTGTATTAATTGCTTCTGTCATCAAGGACAACAAGAGAGGCTGGCTCGAGGCAATGTATCTATTAAAAACAAAGCGCACGTGTGCGCATACTGACAAGCAGCAGTGTCAATAACACATGAATAATACAAGCCCTGCCCACGTGGCTCCTCTTCGCCATCTTCTGACGGGACTTTTGTTCTTGGTATCCCTCACAAGCGAATTACACATCTCAAGCTGCAGGTTGGCACCATGCCTGGAGCATTTTCTCTGATCCTTTGCTCTGACGCAACTTTTCCTTGTTCTAACATTTGATAGAATACTTATTTACAAAGTTGCGTCAGTAGTTCCTTTGGAATGCTCGAGGGACTATTTTACATTCGAAAAGTAAACTCACTCATCACATGCTTTAATGTGATAAAGCGAATTTGTGAATACCTGTGCAAAAAAAGTGCTGCACATTAAAGACAAGCCTGTTGGCTTAGCCACTGCTTGTGTTTTTCTTTTCAGCTCCAATGCTTTGCATCCCTCCGCTATCACGTCTCACCTTTGTTCTCTCTTTCAACCTACATTTTCCTCCCTTCACCCTACTTCTCTTTCTCAGCCAGTTAGCCTACTTTTTTTCACTTTTTTTGTTATTGTTAAAGAACACCTCTACACCGCCTCTACATGTGCCCACCTATTCATTCTTTTTTGTCCCTTTTGATACTCTTTTACAACTGTGACTCATTTTTAAACTAAAGTGAACACCTTTCCAAGCACATCTAGTGGTTGTCTTCACATCCTCCGTCTCCTGCCACCGTATTACTTTGCCCTCTGTGAATTTTTAATTCATGTTTCCTGATTTTTAGATTGAAGTGTCTGGTTTGTTAAAGACATCTTGGGGACATTCAAAAAACTTCCCTGGGAATGCATTCTGCCCATTGCTTACCATTGGGTCCGTGGTTTGTAACTCACATTTCTGGATTTATTTGTTTTAGGCTGCCCAGGGTGAGTTTGTTCTCCCAAGGAACTAAGCCTTTTCTCTCCAACTTCCATTGTATTCTTTCAGGAGTGCTCCTTTCTGTAAACAGGCCTGTAAATCGAGTTCTTATCTTGTCCCATTTGCTGTGCATTCAAAGTCCGAGGTCAAATGTCAGGGTCTGTCTTCTGAAGGAGCTTGGTGTTTACTTTTCTTTCTCTGACTTCAAAGTGAAAGGATTTATTTGGCAATCTTGCTCGATACTAGGGATATAAACAATTTTTTTTCTAGCATACAACAACATTTAAATGAAAAGTGCAAGCATTTCAGAATATATCAGAATTAGGTACACAAATGAAGCATGTTTTTGGTTAATTCTAAAGTGCAATGGAAACAAATACTTCAATATAATCAAAACAAAGCATTACACTGGGTGAGGCCATTTCCACACATTATTATTTGTGCGCGGTTTAGTTTTATTAGTAAAACTGTATGTCTCTGCAAATGTAATGGTCATTTCAATTGAAAATGTGTTGTCTGTATTCGCAATGTGCTACTACACCGTGCATACTCCACTCTACGCCAATCCAATCTCGTCTGCACCACTCCACACCATTACACTCTACTCTGCACCACCTCACTTTACATAACTCCATGCCACTGCACTCCGCACAACTGCACTCTACTCCACTCTGCACCACTCCACTCTATGCCACTGCACTCTACATTGCTTCACTCTATGCCTCTCTACTCTACTCTGTACCACTCTCCTCTATGCCAATGCACTCTATGCCACTCTACTTTACACCACTGCACTCTTCCCTGCCACAATCTACACCACTCCAGTCTAGGTTACTACAATCTACTCTGCACAACTTCACTTTATGCCACTCTACTGTGCGGCTCTCTGGAACACTGCACTGTATGCCACCACACTCTATGCCATTACACTCTACGTCAATGCACGTTACTCTGTAACACTCAGCTCTACACCCCTGCAGTCTACACCAATCCACTATACACTACTCTAATCTAATCTGCACCAATGCAGTTTATACCATTGCACTCTACAACACTTTATTCTATGCCATTACACTCTACGCCACTCTACTCTGTGCCGCACTACTCTACACCACTGCACTCTATGCTGCACCACTCCACTCTGTCACTTCACTCTACTCTGAAATAGTCTTCTCTACTCCACTGTACTCTATGCCACTGCACTCTACACCACTCTACTCCACTCTGTACCACTCCACTCTATGCCACTGTACTCTGTGGCACTCTACTCTACACTGCTTCACTCTATATCAATGCACTCTACACAACTGCACTCTACGCCACTCTGCACCACTGCACTCTACAACACTCTACTCTGCAACACTGCACTCTATGCCATGGAGCTCTACGCCACTCAACTCTGCACAACTGCATTCTCTGCCACTGCACTCTACGCCACTCTACTCTGCATTACTCAACTTTACACCACTGCACTGTGCAGCATGCCACTCCATTCTATGCCATTGAACTCTACAACACTACATTCTACTCTGCACCACTCTACGCCCCTCTACTCAGCACTACTCTGCACCGTCCCACTCTAGGCCACTGCACTTTACTATGCAACACTCTAATCTACTCCACTGCATTCTATGATGCTTTACTGTATGCCGCTGAATTCTATGCCACTGCACTCTACACCACTATACTCTGAAACACTCTATGCCAATCCATCCTACACCAGTACAGTCTACTCTATGCCACTTCACTGTACGTCACTCTATGCCACTCCACTACACGACACTGTCTCACTCCACTCTACAACACTTTAATCAACTCATTGCCATTCCGCTCTATGACACTCCATGTCACTCTACTCTACGCCACTAATTTTTAGCCATGCTGAATAGGAGCCACGCTAGTGTACTACATGGCTAAAACACATTGGCAAAGCCAACAGTTCTTGCATAGGTGTGACCTATTGGCTTTGCCAGTGTTTGTTTAGTTTACCATTCATGCTACCTCCGCTCTTAAGTTGGCAGTAGAAACGGAAAAGGGAAACAACCATCCTATAGTTTGTTTCTTTTTTTATTTAAATTCTTGCCCTTTAAACACACATATTTCGTTTTATCAATAGGCGCAAATATTGTGTTATCATCTTCAAGGGCCAGAATTTGATACCCAATCTGCCATATTTTTCAATTTTTTCTCAATTTTGCTTAGTTTCAAAATAGTTTTTTTGTCACAAAGCAATGTTCAGGATTTGAGTTCTAAAGTTCAGTATTCTGTCTCTTTATTTACAAGTTAATCAGCCACAGGTTGAAACCCAGGGCCGTAGTGAGGGGTACTCAGAACGCTGGGCACAGAGGGGTGGTGGGTCACACTTTACCAGCAAGACTGAACCAGGACTGTGTCAAGATGAACACAGCTGGCAAATGGTCCTGGAGGCCTCTGGGTCCTTTCTCAGCTGCTTAAGTTTTACCTGCATGGTTGAAACAGGAAGCCTCTCTCCACTGATGCACACAAAAACAAGCATTAGAAATACAACAGGTGTCGCATTTTTTTTGAGTTAGAGCTATTAGCATAGCTCAACACCTACCGGACAGAAATTGACACTTTGAGGGTGCCGAACAGAACATTGCTCTGTGAAACGGCCTGAAAGCCTAAAATGATGTTGATAGCCTACAAAATGAAAAAGCAGCTCAGGATGACCAAGAGTAACCGCAGATGTATTGGGATGGCCAACGCAAGCAAACAATGAGTGAAATGGCCCGGGCGTGACCCAAGCATGCAAAGGCGGAAGAATCAGACCCAATGCACCAATAAAACCCCCGGATTTCTAAATGGCACAACAACGAACAAATGGCTATTCATGGGCATGCCAAAAGCCGATAGAGGAGATAACAAAAGGTCTTCCAGACAGCGCATGCACACTGCCTAGGCTCGACCTAAAAAGCAGGAGGGAAACCTTGTCCTCCCTTTCAATCAAAGACAGAGCCACGCTTTCAAACCACTGTCCTTTCACTAATGCGCTCTCCTCAAAACAGGCACAAACCTTCAGAGTCTACAGCTAATTTCTGGGGTATGTGGGCACTCTGCTCTGGCATCCGTCGGGCACCCCTAGTTGCGGGTGCAGTGCCGTGCAAACAGGGGCAGTGCGCTAGATATGCAATTCAGGCACAAGTGAAAATTCACCACGCACATATTTTGCAGATTGAAGCATTCTTGTGCATGTATGACTGGTATATATTTTTGGGGAGAAATCCTGGAATTCTTTGTATATCCCATAAAAGTTGAAACCCTACGTCAAACAGGACGGACATAGGACGGAAAATAAGGGGATAGGTTTCTGCCTGTCAGACGTTAGGCTTTGTGAATTTCTTAAAATACCCTGACATTTGCTCTCTCATTACATTAACTCATATGGCATCTGACTTAAGGCCATTGTGCATAGGACTAAATGTGGTATTTTTGTGTGTGTGGTCCATGGAGACCCTATCTGCCTCCATACCAGATATTCCAACATCTGGAGGCCAATTTAGCATCATGGATGCTAAAGATTCAGGTGTATAGCCACTGATTCTTGGAGGCCCTAAGAGGTATTTATGTTGTCAACCTGGTGTAAAGAACTAATTTACCATAAAAAGGGCAGATCAAGTTAATGAAGCCGAACCAATAAAATAGCTGGAAGAGGGATAAATAGGAATACTACATCCCTGTAGGATCACTCTCTGGGGCACTCTCACACACCTGCTGTGCCGCTTCTAATGGGAAACTGTAATTTCAACAGTGCAAAATATATGTAAGAAGTAACAAAATCAAAGTCAAAAAGGATTACTTTGAAATTAAAGCATACAAACAGCTGTAAAACCACACCATATAACTACCGATTGCAAAGTGCCTTACAAAATATATTTTCACCCAGTAATTGCCATATTTGGTGTGCATTAGCTGGGTATACACTCTAAATAGGCTTGATGGGACATATGCCTATTTTAATTAATTAGAACATTTGCCATAGGAAGAGCTAAAACAAGCACAAATGTGGATTCCTAAACCTGTCGAAATGATCATACGCGGGCAACATTGATTTCAAACCTGCTAAGTAATGAGAGGTTTAATATACATCCTTCTCTGGTTCTTCTAAAAAGAGACCATAGTTTCTCGAAGACAATCACGGCACTGACGAATAAGAGTTGTCGGGATACAAGGTGTCGATGAAACATCTGTACTGTAGGATGGAGAAAGCACAGAACTTTGCCAGGTGAGGACTATCTCAAAGCAAGTCAGAAACCCTGTAGCTGACCATGGCAAAAAAAATTAAGTTTAAAGTTTGGAAATACCATAAAAACAAAAATAGATGGGTGGGGTGAAAGCTTAATATCTCTCTCTTTAAGAAAAGCATCTTTATTTGCAAAAGGGAAAGTTGAAATGTATAATGGCACATGGCAGTCTTTTAAGGAAGTGTATGCTTAATTAATATGACAAATATTGCCCCACTTTTTGCCTCGTTCCCCACATATGTCAATTTGTCTTCCACTTAAAAACTTAGGGCCCTATTCACAAAGGTAAACTAAGACGAAATTATAACTGGAAAACACCGACTCAAATTAAGCACTGCTTTCTTAGTTTCAAGGTAGACTTGAATTTAAGTTTCAAATACTGTCACCTAGGGATGATGTCCACTCAAATTCTGCAGCCAAAACAATGTACAAATTGGAATTTAGTGTGTCAGGTTGGCGTTGCATGTTATTCCTAATTCTCAGATGGATTCCGCTCCTGCATTGCAGGGTGATGTGAACCCATAAGCAGACAAGAAACATACCACCCGATGTAACACTATGTGGTATAATGCAAGTATTATTGGGGTGCGGTGGGCTCAATGAACCCCCGGCTCTTGCTCTACACCCTTGCTGCCCGGTGTAATGTCCCAATCAAAATGTTACTTTCCATTCTTTATCACATTCACAAATAAGATTGACTTTATATATATATATATATATATATATATATATATATATATATATATATATATATATATATATATATATATATATATATATATATATATATATATATATATATATATATATATATACATACATATGTTTTAAACTCAATTCTGCAGATTTACCAGCTGCCTAGTAAGCATCCCATTCAGAGCTGCCCTTTAGCCCTTTATTCTGGGAGATAATACTGTATTGAGGTAATGCCAGTACCACTGTGTGTGCGATATTTATAAAGTAAGGCAATACCTTCTCATTCTGAGTTCCGCACGTCAGAATGGGGAATAACGGGGTTTATAGCATGTTTCCCTTCGTTCCTAGCTGCAAAACTTGGAATGTGCAGAATTTTCTGTGGAGAAATCTCGCCTGACTTTACAATGGGATATTACTGTACAAGCTTTGACATCAAAAGTGTCTCAGTGTTGACTATCCAACAGTAACTAATCAGCTGCACCTTTCGTTGTATGCACGGCTGTGCACCTCCGTCTCAGCCCACAGACTCCTGTCATCCCCCCGAGACAACTATCCACGAGCCACCGAACCCCAATGCCTTCAGGTTCCACACAGGAATCTGAAGACCTTACGATTCCATCTCTACACATCTTTCCTTCACTGTAGCAAATAACGCCTTTTCCCTTGTGTACAGTTGATGTGAGAGACTAGCTGGTACTCTGCCAGATGAATGGACTTTGACCAGGAAAGAACCCGTTGGTTTTGCTGGCCCCGTCAAAGCACTAAGGTTTGCCCATATTCTTGTCAATGCAATATATAGGCTGTTTTAGTAAATGTAATAATACCTGAAGATGCAAGAAGCTTTGCTTTACCACTGAATGTACGGAGAATTGCAAAGATACTTAGCACAGTAGCACGGCTAAATTTAAATGGTGAAATTCTATAAAGGGGTATATGTTCCTTGCCGCTGGACCAGTGTTGTCCACTAAAGCTGATAAGAATTTTCCCCCCAAAAAGTTAAAGAAAGCACGATAGGCAACCAGGCCAGAAGGGGTGTCTAAAACGGAATATTTTCACCCTTATAATAAAGATTGTGTTATGTGTATTGTGGAGAAAGAAGAATGACATTTCTAACAGAACCCTTTGGAGCAATTAGGGATACGCATCCAGATACATGTGATGAATATGTTAATTTAAAGTACAACAACACTTGAAAGCTGGAGTTTATTATATGCATCTTTAATCTCCATATACTACCTTCCTTATGCATATATAAACCTCCTATGTACTTATGTATCTATATATTTATTACTTTTCGTCTAATTCAGCATATCCAATGTACTACCCTATTTCTCACCCTATGCAACTCTCAATATATCCTCTACCTCAACTCTCAGACTCATCTCAAAACTCATTCTACTCTCTCCAATGCTCTACCCTATTTCTCACCCTATACCTCTATCAATACATCATCTACCTCCACTGTATCATTCATCCCAAAACCCATACCACTACTATGATCCCCAAAATAACCCTTTCTGAACTCTTCCCTACTCTACCCCTCCTTGCATCATCTTTGACCTCTTTTACTAATCAGATCTCCCAAACAAGCCTTTCTAAACCCATCCCTTTGACTTTTCCTCCTCCACCTCCCTTTTACTCACTACAAGCCTTCTCCTACTGCTATGAGCTCCCAAAACAATATCTAAATCCCTCCCTCTTCTATCCCTCCACTATCCTTCTCAATCCAAATAACAGACTAACATATCCACCAGTCAAATTACTTTCATATTTTCACTATACTAATTCACCGCTAATCCTTTATGGGTTCCGGAGTAGCGTGCTACACTCTGAAAAAGCACTCCAACACCTTATCAGGGGTAGCAAGCGCTATATAAATGCAAATCTTTTTCCCTTTATCCCTCCACTATCTGTTTCAATCCAAATAACTGACTAACATATCCACCGCTCAAATTACTTTCATACTTAACTGTACTAATTCACCGCTAATCCTATATGGGTTCCGGAGTAGCATGCTACTCGCCGAAAAAGGGTTTCAACGCCTTGTCAGGGGTAGTAAGCGCTATATAAATGCAAACCATTTATCCCTCCAGTATCCTTCTCAATCCAAATAACTGACTAACATATCCACCTCTCAAATTACTTCCATATTTTCACTATACTAATTCACTACTATACCCTTTATGGGTTCAGGAATTTATTTATTTATTTAGCGTGCTACTCGACGAGAAAGCACTTCAACAGGGGTAACAAGCGCTATATAAAAAGCGCTATATAAATGCAATTACAATACAATACAATTCAGACTCAAACTTGCATTACGTCTGAATCGCGAATACTGTGGACATTGGAATAAATTCCCTTATTGCAAGTAATGGAGACTGGCTAGGAAGGCCTAGAGCACCCTCTGAACAGTTTTTATTTTAAAGCACTGTATCAGATCACAACCCAATCAGCCGTCTGAACAGGTAACATTATTTCGTGTGTGAACTAATGCTTTACTTACATGCTGGCAAAAAAAAAAATGGCGGCCAGGAAATCCGATGCAAACCAGGATTACCCTCATATTCAATCAAAGTCACAGGCAGTAGGCAGGATGCCCCCTCCTCTTATGCCTCTGGCATCTTCCTACCCACGAACGTGCTGCTGCAGCTACTTTATCTCAAAGAGCCCAGCAAGCTCCCCGGAGACGCCAGGGATGGAAATTTCCTTCCATATGGCTGCGGATGGCAGAGTTTCAACAAGTCGGGCAGTACAGTCGGATGCAATGGAAACAAATATAACCCAGGGATTACTCCTTCCTATATAGGCTCTGAAATGTGCGTGAAATGACTGCTGATGCAGGCTTTGAGGGCCCAGCTTTAAAACACAGGCAGCATCCAAGACATAATCTATGCTTGTAAAATCAAGCATGAGGTAGAGAATCAATAGACACAGCCGGACTGGCCATTTATTCTTCCGGCCATTTCCCTGGGAGGCTGTGTTTGAAGGCAGAGGGCCGCTGCTGGCTCCTCTGCAAGATTCTCCAGCCCCCCCTGGTTAATTGCAGCAGGCACAGAGGGTGCTGAAGGGGAGAGAGCAGAGATAGAGATAAGGGTAGGGCTCGAGTCGGGGTACCACACGGGTGGACGGCGTCCCCCCACTTATTTTACCGGGAGCTCGATCTCTGGAGCAAATGGAGCCACACATTCACTCTTTGGCCTCTCTGGGGCGAGATCGGAGCTCATTCAGAACGCTGCTCACGCGCTGGCTTCTCTAATGCAATCGCATCTAAGGGGAGGCAATGAGTCTGAAGGTGCAAGCCACCTTTCGTGACGTCACTTCCTGTTGTGACGTCAGTGTCCCCCCACTTCTTTTTTAGGACTTGTGCCCTGGATGAGGGGGGGGAGTGGGGGGCTGGTTTTAACATTTTTGCTAATGCAGCTTTTGTTTCCCAGTCCAGCCCTGCCTATAGAGTTGGCTTTTCTTTATAGGAAAAATGTTTTAACAAACGTTACTATAAGAGGCATTTAGTGGGCAGCAGCACAGAATTGTTTTTTTAACATAAACAACAGGTGCAGATCAGATGACAGCAGCAGTGCAAGCTTCCATGTCTCAACAAGAACAGCAAAAGTTGTTTCAGCAGCAGCAACAGCAGTGCAAGCTTCTATATCACAAACCAGAACTTCCGAAGTGGTTGAAGAAGAATCAGCGCAGCACAATCTTAACACAAAAGCATATACCGGTTAGGTGGCAGCAGTGCAAGCTTCGCCAGCACAAGAAGTACAAGAGAGACAGAAGAAGTGGAAGCTGGCTTAATACAAACAAGCCCAATCGAGGTGGCAACAGTACAGGCTTCACTCACAGGAAAAAAGGTGCACGAGAAGGGCCAGCAGCAGCAGTGCAAGCTTCCCTTACACAAGAGATGGCACAAGTGGAAGCTGACTTAACACAAGTGCACATACAGCCAAGGTGGCAACAGTGCAAGCTTCACTCACAGGAAAAACATTTACACAAGAAGTGCCAACAGCAGCAGTGCAAGCTTCCCTACACAGTCTTACACAAGAAGTGGCAGAAATGGAAGCTGACTTAACACAAAGACAGTTACAGGCAAGGTGTCAGCAGTACAAGCTTCACTCACGGAAAGAAAAGGTGCATGAGAAGGGCAAACAGCAGCAGTGCTAGCTTCCCTTACACAATCTTACACAAGAAGTGGCAGAAGTGGAACCTGAATTAACACAAAGACAGGTACAGGCAAGGTGTCAGCAGTACAAGCTTCACTCACAAGAAGAAAAGATATATGATGTGACAACAAGCTTTCCTTACACACAGAACAAATTCCACACTGATAGTCGTGATGCACAATTCTTCACACACAGGCACATGAGCAGCAGCAGTGCAAGCTTCCCTTACATACCCAGAGAAGTTACAGCAGCAGCAGGGCCTTCTCCCTTGTGGACAAAGGACAGGAACAGCACTGGCAACAGCAGTTCAGGCTTAACTGATTCTTGAGCTTGGCTGAGGAAAGCCCGGAAAATAACATGTTTCTTCAGAATTAGTAGCAGGGCTGGATCTGATGGCATGTCAGGTGAGACCCACAAACAAAGCCATAGTTGGCCACTCATGTTTTATTTTTACTTTGCCTGAAGCAATCACCACAAACTCTACAGGCAAAGTAGAATCTCATTTTTCTTATAAAAAGGAGAAATACTATATTTTACTGGGAAGAGAGAATAGGGTAGCAGAGTCTATTAAATGATAGAGAAAGGACAAAGAAGAGGTAGAAGAGAGACTCTACCCTAGTGTGGGTTCCAATATGCACGGAACAAGTGTCTCAATTCCACCATTCTGACAAACTAGCTAGTGAGACCCATCCTGTCATTCATCCATGGTTCCATCAGGAAGTCCCATCCAGACAGAGTACTCTGACACATTTTGTATTGAACGATTGTCGTACTCCTATGGCAATAAGGGAGAGCAGCGATTCGATGATGTCTATGAATTCGTGTATGAATGGACTCCTAGGGCCTGATGTATCATGATAGCATTTTGCGATTCCCTAATTGCGAATCCCAATGATTCGCAATTAGGGAATCGCAAAATGCAATGTATGAAGGTGTATAGTACACCTTTTGTGATTCCTAGTGTGTCGCAAATGACCTACCTCATGAATATGAATGAGGTAGGTCGCAATTTGCTACTCCCTAGTATTTGCAAAAAATCACAGGGATGGTGGCCTGCTGAGATCAGCAGACCACCATGTCCGTGATTGCTTTTAAGTAAACCAATCTTTTTTTTTTTTTTTGTAAAGCAGCCCGTTTTCCTTAAAGGAGGACGAGATGCTTCACAAAATAAAAATGAAAAGTTTTCTTTTCATGTTTTAAGATCAGGCAGTGGTCCTTAGGACACTGCCTGCTCTTATAAATGTTATTACAAACATTCACTAAGGGGAAGGGGTCCCTTGGGGACCCCTCTCCATTTGCGAATGGGTTACCACCTACTTGAAGTAGTTGGTAAAATGCAAATGTTTTGCGACCGCATTTACGGTCACAAAACATTCATAGATACAGATGCGATTCAGTTTAAGAAAGGGACGCCCTAAACACTCACTGTCCTATTACCGAAAAGCAAACCCATTTTGCGATTCGGTAACAGGTTCCCGAATCGCAAACATGGGTTTGCTACATCGGAAAAGCAATTTGCCCGTTTGCAAACGCAAAAAGGCTTGCTACATTTGGCCCTTAGTGCGCCCAATGGACCGTACACAAAGCATGGAATGCAATGAAAGGACTACTTTCGCTACAGGAATTCATTTAATGATTCGAGACGTTTCTTGCTATTTACAATCCATGGGAAAAAAGCAAAAAGTACAATACTAACTCTTCGCAAACCCTGCCATCGCCCTGTTGTCGTCTTCCATATTGCATACACTAATCGTAGCACAGTTGCACTGTGTACTTTCCAAGAAAGATCACATCCTAAAAATCTCACTTAATGAAGTGAAATACTGCCAGTCTGTACGCCCTTCTGATGTGGTATGTTTCAGGTTGCCTCTAACGCCTTTCTTCTCAAGGTGAATGGCATTCAATTCTGCGTATGACGAAGGGTCCGAGTTAGAGTGTGGCGGAAAGGGCACTCCATCGTAAGCGCAACAGAGTACCATTTCTGCAGGACTATATGCTGGTGCCGTCTCTAAAGGGACCCCTGGACCAGGTTTCTCTTACAAATGCTTTCACTTAGGCTGCCAGAAAACCAAAGAGATGTGTAGTAACAATGGGGTGACCCTGTGTCCCTCAGAACCTGGGTATCTATACAAAAAGCTACAGTTGGTTCTGTCGGGTAAGAGCAATTGCTTCAAAGAAACATGAACTTAATCATAAACCATACATTTAAATAAGTAACAACATTACTTGAGAAAATGGGCTGGAACATAAAAGACAAACAACCTTAACTGAGTCATATGTATTTACTTCTGTGCTGAGGAGTATTTTTTATGCACTTCTTAAGGAGGAAGTCAGCAATTCAATAAAAATAGAGTGACAATACAATAAAGTGAAAAAGTGTTCGGTGACATAGGTGAAATAAGTGTCACTCATACATGAGTGAGACAAAGACATATATGTGTGTAGAAAACCAAAGAGAGGCATGTCATTAAGTTTGTCATCTGCCCCCCACAAAAGCTTCTGAATGGCCTGGCAGAGGGGTGCTGCTTCCTTGTGGCCCAACTTAATCCTGGGGCGCCACCAAGGACGGGAAGCAGGGCTGTGAGTAGGCGCACCTGGGGATAGTGACGTTTCAGGAGGGGGCGATGGGGGCGATGTACCAGAATGGAAGGGGACACACATATATTTTGCAAGACTTCACAGATTGCCCTGGTCTAAGTGCAAGATTTCTCATGCCTTTTCAGACTACATAGATCGCATTGTTTAGAATGTTTGACAAGTATAAAAATGACATTTGCAGAAACCTACGAGTGCAAAATGACACTTTTTTCTGGCGCACTTGTAATCGTGCCCTAAGAATTAAAATAGCTCAAATGATTCTGCATTGAGCCTAGCAGGGTGGTCGGTGGGTGGATGAAAGGAGTGTCGCCGGGGTTTTACCAGAACCCTTGCCTGCTCTTGACGACCCTGAGGGCCAGGGGTAAATGGGGAACAAAAGGGCCTTTTAGGGGTGAAACATAGGTACTGTAAGTAATGGGGGACACTTCTTTACCACAGGTGGTTGAAGATTGTGTAAACAACTCCGCGTGACTTTGCCATAAAACAAATTACTTGAATAGTCAACAGTTGTTGCAACTAGTGAGCGCAAAACGGGCGAACTATTTATTTTTAAAAAAACACAGAAGAAAGGGGCATAAATGCGATGAACCCAAATACCCTTTATGACATTCAGCAAGGTTTTAAGTGCCAATCTGTTTTTCTCGGGGCTGCAGACCCAGTCAAAATATAAGAAACACATTTCATCAAAACCGAGCTCTTATAACGAGGCTAAGTCAACAAAAATCCAATTTGGCTCTAATCTGTTTATCACGGTGAATAAATCCCCCTGTGGGAGCCATCAAAACGGGCACAGAAATGGTGTTGACAGGCACCCTGCTGCCGCCCCGGAAGGCCCGGTCCGGCACGGCGCGTGCACAGAAAGACCCGGCTGCCTGCTGGCCAGCAGAGGAATATTCATGCAGACATGTCATGAGACAAATGTCACTTTGGAAGGCCAGACTGTGAAATTGTGTTTAAGCAGTCTGAAGGTTGCTGTATCCCAAAGGGGTGTTCTGAAATGTACATAAACTCGCCTTTCTACGCCTTACAGGGATTTTAACAGAAGTGTTGATCGTCAAGTCTGAGACCTCCCATCCCCTACGGCCGGAACACATGGGCTTTGCATCAGTGCACTGATCACTCATCGCACATATGTGTGGAAGGATGCTCTGGACCAGTGTCACCTTACCTGGTCATGCTATCTTTTGACATCTTATGCAAGCACAGCGACAGATCCTGTTTCACATTACTAATGGGACGCTAGGCCACAGTTTGTGAAACAAGCACTTGCAGTGTTTGACAGTGCAGCAGAGGTGCGCGTGTTCCAGTACCATAAAAGAAAACACATGATGAAGAAAGCATGATGCAGAAACCCACTGCTATGTGTCTTTGTGAAGGTGACCCTTTCGAGCGCCATATCTTTGAAGACCCCTACAGGGTAGGATGCCATCACAGGCTTCACCTACGCTTGAGGGGTCTTTCCCATTCAGGGCTATGGTGCTGGGTCTCCGCTCAGCCACAGTAGTATCTGCCGCACTGTGTCTAAGCAGAGGCACCATCGCTTCCTGTTGGATTGGGGTATATGGACACTATCTTGTGGTCCATAGATGTGTGGTATAAGTGGATTGGGGTATATGGACCCCATCTTATGGTCCGTGGATGTGTGGTATATGTGGATTGGGGTATATGGATCCCATCTTGTTATCCGTGGATGTGTGGTATATGTGGATTATGGTATATGGACCACAACGTGTGGTCCATGGATGTGTGGTATATGTGGTTTGGCGTATATGGACTCCATCTTATTGTCCGTGGATGTGTGGCTTATGTGGATTGGGGTATATGGACCCCATCTTGTGGTAAGTGGATGTGTATTACATGTGGAGTGGGGTATATGGACCCCATCTTATGGTCCGTGGATGTGTGGTATATGTGGAGTGGGGTATATGGGCCCCATCTTGTGATCCGTGGATGTGTGGTATATGGACCACAATGTGTGGTCCATGGATGTGTGGTATATGTGGTTTGGCGTATATGGACTCCATCTTATTGTCCGTGGATGTGTGGCATATGTGGATTGGGGTATGTGGACCCCATCTTGTGGTAAGTGGATGTATAGTACATGTGGAGTGGGGTATATGGGCCTCATCTTGTGATCCGTGGATGTGTGGTATATGTGGAGTGGGGTATATGGGCCCCATCTTGTGATCCGTGGATGTGTGGTATATGTGGATTATGGTATATGGACCCCATCTTGTGGTCCGTAGATGTGTAGTATATGTGGAGTGGGGTATATGGGCCCCATCTTGTGATCCGTGGATGTGTGGTATATGTGGATTATGGTATATGGACCCCATCTTGTGGTCTGTGGATGTGTAGTATATGTGGAGTGGGGTATATGGGCCCCATCTTGTGATCCGTGGATGTGTGGTATATGTGGATTGGGGTATATGGACTCCATCTTGTGGTCCATGGATGTGTGGCATATGTGGTCCATGCTTGGGGTGCTGGAGTCATGCCACTCTAAATTGGGTCCTTAATATGAAACAAAAAAACAACTGCAGAGGCCAAAGTTTATTTTAGAAGTCTCCTGCCTGTGATCCCAAATGCAGAGTTTGCCAAGTACCTAGGATGTCTAATCTTGCTCCACCTCCTGCCTCTCTCTTCCGCTACCCTACACTTCCTGCCTCTTTAACTCACTCTTGCGGGTCCAATTTTCACCAGCCTTCTCCCTTGTCACTGTTTTCCTGTCTTTATCTTCCTCCTTCTATCTTCTTTTCCTGCAGTTCTTTCTTACTCTGCGCCACAGCCTGATAATGGAAAGCAAGGGAAGGGTTTCAAAATTAAATGTGGGTGCCCACCACCGACTACCACTAGCACAAGTTAAGCACTGTGGCTCTGTAAAGGATTCCCACACAGTTACCGCACCCCCAAGACGTGCCCTTCAGCCTAAGTCCATCCAACCCTCTTATGGACATGCCCAGCTCATGAATATGTGTGAGACCTTAGCAATCACATGGAGAAGAAATGTTGACTTCAGATTCTTACTTCTTCCCCATGGGGGGAAGGAAGAAAGACTTTGAAGGATGGACTTAAGAAGATCAGAGAGACCTTAACAATACATTTAGAGAAGCTGTATTTGTATTAAAAAGGGGCAACATAAGAGTCAAGGTGTCCTGCTTTGTATTGTGCATGCAATTGCAAACCCTCGGCCAGCACAGCATAATAGATTGTTGTTTTAATGTAGCTCTTCTTACTGTATTGCTGCCGTTTCAAAGTGCTATTAACCAGTAGCGGCCCGTCCCCTGACAAAGTGGCGGGCGGGCCAGGCAGGAAGAGGGAAGATAGGGGGAGGGATTTGGGGGATCAGGGGACAAAAAAGAAAAAAAGTTCCTTCACGCCGCCGCTGTCTCCGTCGCATTGCGCTCTTCCTGTTTCTGGGCACAGGCTCCCAGAGTGCACAGCATCCAATCCTGACGCTGCAGGAAAGCAGCATCAGGATTGGCCAGAGTGCCGGAAACTTGCGCTCCCAGGCAGATTGGGCGCCACCCTGACTGGGCGCCTGTGCCTGCTCGCTCCAGTCCCAGCAACGCCGCTGGGACTGGAGAGAGCTTCACTGCGCATGAGGGGTTTGGTCGGCCTGAGACGGCTGGCCAAACCCTCATGCGCAGTGAAGGGAGTGTCTACCACTCCTCCACCAGCAGTGTCATTCTCTGCACCCGCCCCAAGACACGTTAACGTCCTGGGGGCAGATCCAGGGGATTAAAATAAAATGATAATAACACAGGTTTTATCCTCCGCTCTTATGGATCAACCGCCACTGCTATTAACACCAAATATATTTATGGAAGTTGACTCAGCGACTTCTGAAGGACCCAGGACTCAGAGTGCCTCAAGGGATTCAACCTTGTGACTTCCAGAACACCTCCTTCGTCAACGGCGAGCTTTCAACTCACACCATCAACCAGTTGCCTTTTGCATATGCACATTCGCACTTATAGTCTTAGGATATCACTGCACCAATTATTTTTCGTAATTCTCGCTGATTTTCAAATTTGTACAATTTTGTAAGCACTGAGCATTTGTGTCATGATTATTACACAGGAGTGTTAGTTGCTAATATTCCAGAGGCCTTTAAATAGATTAGAAACTCTGCAATATAAGCTACTTAACAGGCAGAGAAGAACATGCCACCTTAAGGGGCAGATAATGTTCCTGTATTATCTCTTTAGTAAACTCTTTTTTTATTTTATATTTTTGTCGAGCTCGAAGCAAGCTTATTGGTAACAGATTTTGCAGAATATCATTTGATCAGAAATGCAATTGTGCAGCCCCTGGCTAGTGAAATTATTTTTTGAAACATAAAATGTATAGAACACTCTAATATTGGGTACTGCAAACTTGTCTGTGGTCTTCAGTCTTTCCCATTCTGAATTGCAAACGTCTTCAGAAATATGAATACAAAGCCACATACTGGAGTATTAAGTATGCACACAGAGCCTAAACTCTGCACCCACAGTTTTCCAACTTTGCAAGATTTTCCACCTTTTTGGAAAATACAAAACATTTCTAGGATATACTTGGGAAAACTGTGGCAGTTTCCCAGGCGTTATACTTGGAAAAGTGTTATGAGTTTCATTTTTGCAATGGAAGAATATACATATACTTTTTGAATGTAAAGAATGCAAGCAATAGTAAATCCACTTGAATTTTTATATGTTTCCTTATTTTTCTCCATGTGCAAAATAGTTTCCCTTTAGAGAAATCACTTTTTCTAGCGCCCAACGAATTATTAGAGATTGTCCCTACCTACCTTTTCGAGGGAAGGGGTGGGTTGGATAATAGTTGGCGAAGAAACACAAGTGTGTAAATTTGTGGTGTTCACATCAGTCATGGGGCACCTCGGCCCCCTGAAACTTCGATCCACAGGAGATTTACGCACACAGAAATCCCTGTATGAACAGAGGCTGTTACAAGTTTGAAATTTACTTTTGCGAATTACAAAAATGCTGTGGAATCATAAAAAAATATTATGTGCGAGACATGTAAGCAAACTTTGTGAATTGGGTCTATAGAGTACATAATATTTGTACATGAAACCAATATGCAAATTTTCAAGAAAAGAGATACTACATAAATTATGCATTCTTGGTGAAATTTCTGAGTGGTGTATACAAATTTGCAAAGGTTTGTAAAAACTTATTTTTAAAGTTATTGTAGAAAATCTGCCTTTTCTACCTGGTCATGCTACATTTTTTGCCTTTTGCTGGACCCTATATTTTTGTTAACTTCTTAGCTCTGTGCACATCACACCTGGTAACCAGCAGTAAAGTGCCTGTGCTTCACCTTTAAACATGGTTGAATTGACATATTCCTAATTGGTATATTTAACATACATATTAGTCACTCATGTATGGCACAAGATGCGCACAGAGCCCGGCAGTTACATGCCACTAGTGGACTGCAGCACCTATTGTGCCATTCACTACAGCAGCAGTGCAAACATGGCTTCCAGATAGTCAGATTACCTACTGTGTACAACTGTGCAGCATTCCTCTGGTGTTAATTGGTCAAGTAGTTCTCTTTGTACCAATGTCTACTGCAGGCAGGGCCGGACTGGGAATCAAAACCGGCCCTGGCAAAGTGCTTGGCTGCCCTCCCCACCCCCGCGGGGGAGGGGGGGGTGTTGGATGTGCCGCTGAGCTCTTTGACAGGGCCAGTTTTCGGCTGATTTTGTTACAGGGCCGATTTTGCAGCTTTTCTGCAAAAACGTCCCTGTAACAAAAACGGCCCCCACCCGTGCGGCGCACCGGGGGATTGCCCGGTGCTCGCTACGGCCAGTCCGGCCCTGACTGCAGGAATCATAATGCTATTTCTTTGTCAGAGGTTTGAATCCAACAGGGGTATTCATTCCAAGGTATGTAAAATGCATTTAATTGAGGTGGATAATATTAATACTTGCATGAACAATCTATTGGGGTCATATATAGGAGGTAATTATAATAAGGGTTGGACCTAAATCACTAGAGTGAAGACACCACACACTGTCACCACTGCTCTTTAATTTGAATCTCTGTCACCTAAAATCATCAATGTTCCTACATGGGGTCTCCTGTGGTATGTGAGTGAACAAACAGCGCTTTCCTGTTCGGGTTAAATGGAGGTTGGAACCATGATGCCACCTCCTAGCCATACTGCCGGCACGCTATTCACCCTGAAAGTACTCAAACAAGCCCCTCTCAAAATATAGGGGTGTGTTTTTAAGAAATATAACTACTATTAGCCTGAGAAGCTGTCGGGTCCTCTGAGGGTCCTAGTTCCAAGCAGTTCCTCTAGTAAAGTTAGAAAGAGTTTTTGTTGGTAGGAGTTTCTCGTTACTACCCTATTTAATGATGGAGTCAATGCCTGCCGCTTTAATTGTAGGGTGTTCTGCAGAATGTTTACATTTTTAGACTTCCATCAAGAGGTGATGTCCATGAGTGGTTCACTGTTAAACAAGTTTGTATCTGTGCCTTCCTTCTCAGTTCCTAAGAAGTCTTCTGCACCTAGGAAATGCTGCAGCTCGGCTTCTGCTCAAATATGAATGAATCTATGTAGAAAGATACAAATCTGCTAAAGCCCCAATACTTCTGGATATCACACTGTGGAAGGCAGAGGACTACATAGCATATAGTTTATATGCAAAACTGGTAGACTAGAAAGCTAAAATCACTAGCTACCGGGACACAATTTAATGACTGTCATTCAAGGGAGGAGTCATCTTTAAACCTCTTTCAGTTTCTCTCAGCTCACTTGATAATTTTGTTGCACCTCACCTGATTACAAATTGTAAATAACAGAAAATAACTACGGCTGACACCTAGTTCGGCACCTCAATCCCAGTACACCAATATATGAAAGAGTCCTGTGCACAATTCTTCCGGAGTTCGCCGTAGGAAGACTCCACTGGAGACCAGATGAAAAGATTGAAACAGAAAAGGAAGGTGCACCAGCAAAAAGTCCAAGCTCAAAATGAAGTCCTTTGTATTTCCTTTATTCTTGTAATGTAAAAATATATGATAAAACCTCAGCCAACGCGTTTCGTTCTTAAACAAGAACTTCTTCTAGGCAAATTGGAATATTTGTAGCAATCAACAGAGATCGTATAGTATAGATAGTCCCATAGGTATTCTTTAAACAAATTGTTGGTACGATAATATGTCCAATAGGACCGCAGGCTCCTTTTGTAGTGCAAGCTTCATCGGGCGTTGGGATCTTGACATCCCTCGTACAGAAGAGCCCCTCACAGCTGAAGATCCATGAGAAAAGGCACGGCCCGTGCCACCTCGAGCACAGCAAATAATGCTTGTCAACCAATGGCTGCTAATAAGGGAACTGGACATGAAACGAGCCGTCAGCTTGATTGCTACAAATACTCCAATTTGCCCTGAAGAAGTTCTTGTTTAAGAACGAAACGCGTTGGCTGAGGTTTTATCATACATTTTTACATTACAAGAATAAAGGAAATACAAAGGACTTCATTTTGAGCTTGGACTTTTTGCTGGTGCACCTTCCTTTTCTGTTTCAATGATTACAAATTGTACACAATCCTTGAGAATCAGCAGTTCTTCCAAAAAATTATTTAATTGTTGGATGCCAAGACTAGAAGGGAGATGGCTATCTGCACAGGCTGCCATACTTCTAAGACAAACACTTGATTTGTCCCAATCAATTTCTTCAAATTATAACCAGTTAAGAGCTTGGCAACGCTAACTGTGCTTAAAGAGATTAGCATTGCTACAAATGTTTCCAAGTTCAAAATTAGACAACTGATGGCTACTCAATTGGTTCTTGTTAAAACTGAGACAATTGATGGTTACTCAAGAGCAAATCAATTGGTTCTGGTTAAAAATGAGACAATTGATGGTTACTCAAGAGCAAAACAATTGGTTCTGGTTAAAAATGAAAAAAAACTGAGGTTCGAGCTAATTTAATACATTTATCTTATTCACACTTACTTCAAAAGTATAATTTACTTTTACTCTTAGTTTGCACAAAGTGACACAGATCACACTGCCACAACACACTCAAGAGTAATCTACAGGAAATAATGATATCTACAAACAGTATACATTTGAAGTGGAAAATGAGAAGACTTCACGATAAGCAGGAACAAATCTAAGTAAAACCTATGAGTAGCCTTTTTGCAGCATATCTGTAAATATATATGGGATTTTTTAAAAAAATGAAACTGAGATAAGGAGGAAGCCCCAATCAACCTATACATAGGACATCTCCATCATTTTTCGAGGAATTTCTAAGCCCAAATGATCGTCCAATATAAACATGATACTTATGATGAAAGTAAAAAACGAATTCACCATCGCCAATTTTCCCAGCAGTTATAAAAAGCTTTAATGTAGCAACACATTATAGGACAAAACTGACTTCAATCAAACAAAATGTTTCCCATTTAATCAAGATCTCAGCACAGTTTGTTTTGCATGTGTGAAGGAAAGAAAAGGAGTGACATAAGATGAGGACTGTGTCATGAATAATTCCACGTACATTGAAGTCTATCACGTGTCTTTAGTGGGTGCAGAGAACCAGAAAAGACAATTCTGTCGGTTTGTAAATCAGCTCTGTCAAAGTGAGACTGTGTGAAAGCCTTGTTTCTAGGTCACTCCTGAGAGATGATGGCTAGTGAGGTTTTTGATTAATTGATGAGAAAAGTATGGATCCCAATTATCATCAGGAAGCAGGAAAATGAAGATAATTATTTCATAGGGTAATGTTTCATGAATAAATTTCGACAGACAGGTTATATGTGAAAGTGCACAAAGTAAAAATAGTTCGAACAATAAAGAGAAGCCAGAGCAGCTACAATGTGTTGTGCTTGTATAGCGCACTGTTACCCTAGGGTGTCCTGGCGCTGTACTCATACCGCTGTGGAACCCTTCATGGCTTTTTCCCTGTGAAATGTCCACTCCTGGGCACCCCCAAGGTGAAGCCAGGCATCCCAGCGCTGTTGGGGCCGTTGTGAAGATTAAGCAAGCTATTGCCCAGAGTTGCAGAGTGGGACCCATGATTAGAATAGGCACCGAGGCAAGAATTAACAGGTCTGAGGAAATTGAGCCCAAGACCTGCCGAGGTGGGAATTGAACCCTGGTCCCGGGCCAGACCTCTGCATCAGGGTCTGCCAGTCTAACTATTGAGCCACACTTCTCCACAATGCACACACGTTTGTATGTGACACTGTATGCAATTTTACATTACCCTCGGTGCATAAGCTGCATACTTTATTGAGTAGATTGGTCAAAAGTGAACCTTTTCCCAGACTCTATTTATTCTCTCCACAGAGCATCGCGATAGTGTGAGATGATCTATTTCTGACAGTGTTGCTTGATGGGTCTATGTGATTTTAGGGAAAAGGAATGGTATAATCAGCCCTTTGATTGAACCACATTGGTGGAAAATGGACACTTTGTTTTACTTGTTGCTTTTGGAGGATTCTGTAACCACCTGCTTTACTATTTTGAATCCATTACTAGAATATGTGGAGTAAAGTGATTGTCACATATCTTTGGCATAATCCTCCCCAGGACACTACAATGTGGAATTTAACATCATGTTCTGTTGATTCATACCCTGGTGATGTAAGCATACTATTAATAGGTAAACCGCTAACTTAACCCTATTAAAAGAGTATTTGGGCAAAGCGCTTGTAAAGATGGAAGGCAAAGTACTCATTACTATACCATGATATATAATAAAGTATTATGTTTAAGTGTACAGCTGGTGGGAATAGATAAATTACTATCCTAACTACTCTTATGCAATCCTTCAAATATATCAACAAAAGTAAGTTTCTTATCTGCAGGTCCTTCAACTTAACGTAACGCCCAATAAAACATGAAATGTAATTATTATAAAACATGACGACGGTCACAGCGGTGGCGTAGCTGTACTGTAGCTGAAGGGATGATCCTAACCGTAGGTGATGGTGTCACTCCCAGTCCCAGGCACAGGTGTGGCGCAGCAGCCAGAGCAGCTGACTCTGGAGCGCAGGGCTCACGGTTCCAGCGGCAGCTCAGCTCAGCATCATGTGACTCTGGGCAATAGCTCACTTAATCTCCCAGGCGGCCCCCAGCGCCTTGAGACCCTTAGGGGTGAGTTGTTCGCGCTTTACAAATACCGGATTCATATTTAGTCATGATATTTTGTGAGCTCGGTATTCTTCAAGGAACATTTATGGTACATCGCTCCACATTTTTTCAAAAATCAAGGTTAGAAGAGGTCTCTAAAACAACCTATAGCAGGTGCCTCAGCAGTCTAGAGTTCAGAAGATGCAAAAAGGAAAAAACAGGAGGCCAGGTAATTTTGTGCTCAGTCCCAAGTCATGGAGTTTCATCCGCATAGAAATTCATCCTTCTTCATCCATCCTCTGCTTCACAAAACATGTCAAGATCACATTCCTGAAGCTACACCTTATGCACATGTAATTCTGCAACTACGTATCCTCAGATCACCACGCTTCCCAAGATGTGACCTGCTCCCTTTCTCCTCTCTATTCTAAATATGCCATAACCCCCTATCCTTCGTCTCCTGTCTACCTCCTCCGTCACCATCTAGATGCCTTCAGCCACTTTTGTAATGTTCCACCTACCTTACCCAGGCGTAATACACTTGCTGTATAGCCGGGATAGCACTACCTACATCCATATTCATGCATACGTACCTCAGGCGAAACAGTAAATGTAATGTATTAGGTGAGATGATCTGTATGCACTTCACACACATGTACCTTCAATACACAGCCCCATAATACCGCAGTGCTCCTTTTATTATCTCTGTCACACATCAGTGAATGCCATTCTCTCTGATGATGAAGCTGGTGGTTCATTCCAGGAAGGAGAAAATAAGCAACATTAATGCACCTGCACAGTGTGGCTTTGATACACTTGGCTGGCTCCACAGCACACACTGGTAATCAACAGTCCAAGTCCTATAGCGGGCTGGCGATCGGGCAGCCTTGGGCAGTCTGTCGCAAGCCCAGTACAATCAATGTTTTTCTTAATATTCGATGATATTTCTGGTCAGGGAGCAAAGCTATAATATTCTGGACACATAAAGGTGAATGATGGCTCTTTTCTTATTTTATTTTAGCGTTTTTATTTATATAAAAAATGACAGATCAAGGGTTGGCATAGGATCCTTCACCATACAACCAGTGAGTGTGACAAAAATAAAAAAGAACATAAATAATTAAATTGGCATCTCCACATCTGTCCAAATCATGAAAAATGAAGGGACTACAACAGAGATACATTGTGCCACCTATGTGCATACATATAACTACTGCTAATGTATGGCATTTGACGATGCAGGGTACAGCTGTAAACTGGTAGGTTTCCCATCCCACCGAATATGTGTTTCCCCATCCTCTTTTGGAGGTGGGGGTCTGCTAAGTTTCCAACAGTTGAGCCTCATCTTTCCCCACAATTAGAAACCAACTGTCCATCTGTCCATCCACACATCACATTGGCAGTGACACTGCCCTACTTAGGCCAGATAGCACCGTCAATTTTTTTCTGTCTTGCGAAAAGATTTGTCGTCATTGGCCCACCTGCTTTGCCTAATGAGTACATATATTCTAGGTACAGGGATGTCCCAAAACAGGCAGGGATCTCTAAATATAGTTGGTGGTCCTCCACTGAGGGGCAGTGGGGTGCCTGTCTGGATCTAAATGGCCTGCATAACCTTTTTCGTCACATGTGACTCTCACCTTTAACATCACCAGACACAAATGTATTATTTATCATCTCAAAAGATCATGGCTTTTTTTGTTCTTCAAAAAGCAGACTTTATCTTGGCCAACACTGCAATCTAAATACATTTTTTATTTCTCAACTCATTAATGTGAAACAGTAGAATTGGTCGAACTCCCTCCTCTTCTTGGCACACCGGTGTATGCACCTTAATTCTGAGGCATGTGTCCACATATACTGAATCATTTCCCCAGGCGAACTACAAAATCTCCTTGATAGAATTAGTAACGAAAATAGCCAGATTCTTTCCTCTACCCCTTTAATGAGGCTTAAAACGCTGATCTAGTTCTTGTGCGCTGTATTCTCTAGCTCTTTACAAAACTCAAAGGCAATATTCTTCTATATTAATAGTTGTGTTTTCCTATCCACATTAGGAAATAAGGAGAAAGATCTGGTTTGCTGCTTGTTGTTCTGGACTGCTGTGTATTCCAACACTGACACCCTTTCATTTATTTATACAAACTTTCTATCCAGGGCGCTATTATTGGACCTCTAATTAAGTACAGAGGAAGCAGGGGATTTTCTTTTGTTATCACCCCCTCACAGAAGAAAACATCAACCTCAGTAGCATCCCCCTTTCTTTACCCTTCATTCTTGTCTTCTTCCCCACTCACGGTCGGCCTCTAATACTATTGCCTTTGTCCCACACCAGTCACAACCATAAGAGAAAGCCAATTTTTTCAACAGTCATTTATTCGAAACACATTTTCCACCTTTGTGGACTTTTCTTCAGCTTTTGGAAGTTTCCTCTGTGGTAGGAACACCCAACAGCCCTTGGTCAAGAACTAATCATAGTAGCAAGAAAAGTCTGGAAAAGAGATTGTAGAAGTTTCAAATGGGTGACAATCTTATTTGTATTGCACATTATGAAGAAGGTAGGTGTTGGGTATTGACTTAAAGGTAAGGTCGCCTAGGTGTGTATTTTAATATTGGAAAGCAAGCTGCAAGGGTTTTGATTCGAATATTGCAGAAGAGAAGCTGACAAAGAATTTGAGTGGATGGCAATGTGTAAAAGGGTGGAATAGCAGAAAAGTTAAACATATTTAAAAATAAATATTCATGCTTACCAAGGTGCTAATCAAAATAATATTTATTGGTTGGACAAAGTAAATGGTTTTCGGTTTGAAAATGATCCACACCAGCCAAGATGGCTCAGTGAGTTAAATGCTACCAGCTGATATCTTGTGTGATCTGTAGGCCATTGGTTTGTGTCCTGGCGTGGCATCAGAACCTTTCATGCTTCCATAACCCACTGAGCACCTTGTTGTAAGTATCCTCTTTCTCTGTGGAAAAAGAGTTCTCTTATTGCCAGCTATAAAGTGGCTTCTCCACAGCAGAGCATAGATGCGGGCCTGCTTATGCATAGCATATCTATGGGTCGGTTAGCTCAGCACTGCATTGCATCTTGCTTTGCAAGTTAGCATGATCCAACACCTGAAAAATACATCTGGCAATTGACAAACAGTGGAGGAGTATATCCAAACTATGACTTTTGTACATTTGTCTCATGTGTATCCTATATTTGTACTTCTTCTCTGGTTGCAAATTCTCTTTTTTTGTAATGACACCATATCAGAATGCTTTAAATCCTGAATGTTAATTCACTTCTCTTTTGCACCTATGCCATCACCCAAGGAGTTTGCAAAGCTGCTTAACTATACTTCCTGTTGAACTATGACTCAAATAGACATACAGCTATCTATATTTTAATGGATACATAACGTCACGAGATGGAAGTGGTGCACATCTGCAATGTAGCTGACAGCCTTCAGGCACACATGGTTATTGAATCAATCAATCTAAGCGAAGATATCTACTTCAAGAAGCAGAAATCAAATGAGACGACAAATACATGAACCTCAGCAATAACCATTTACTGAAAGCTCTTGTGACAAGCGTGATGGTCCTGCAGAACAGCCAGATGGTTATCGTACAGGAGATTCTTATCGCATTTACTTTTGGGAAAACAAATGTACTTTCTGTGTCTGTTAATTGATCACTTCACATTAAATCTAGTGTATGTTTATGCAGAGCCCTAGACACACATCATTGTATTTTCCTTATTTTTCCCTTTTTCCCATAATATGGAAAGGGAGCAGGCTCAACTGAACTCTTGCCTTTTTTATGTTGCCTCTTCTGCCTGATGGCTCAGAACAGGGGCTTTAAATGTAAGCCCAGGATGGCTTGTTCCATGCCAGATCTTCAGAACTACAACCAGGCCATTTAAATAATATCCCTTTAGACTCATTGTATGTAAATGTATCTTCAGGGGGTACACTTAAAATCCTGAGTGCATCTTGCTCTCCTAATCCTAAAGCTCAAATAGGGCATGGATACATACCTGTGCAGTGTTCATCCAATGAATTCTATATATATTGACACAAATGGATATTGTGAGTGGAAGACTACCCCATCTAATATCACCTTTAATAAGATGAAATAATTGAACTGAGATGTATGTGTCCCACCGTCACGGTTAAACGCTAAACGAGCTGACTTGTATAATATTATGAGAGCCAGTTTCAGACTTTCATAGCCTCAGTTGCCTTTGTCAGAGTAAACTTTCAACCTAGCGGCCCACCTGTCACTAGTTTTGTCTTTCCAGGGCTGCCATGTAAGGCTTAGTGGTCATGTGCAGGGAAATCGAACACCGACCCTCCCAGGTGCAGGAAGAAAACTCCCTCAGTGCTAGGAACATTAGGAAATAAACTCCCGTTGCTGAGCAGGTGCATCAAACATGTCACCCGCTCAACTAAATTCAAATGTGAAGGCAGGCTGGGTAAAGAAGGTAGGGCATTCTGAAGAGGTGCATTAAGAAAGCTAGATTTGTTGATGTAGATATGAGGATGACACACAGATGTGGACCTATAATAGGCACAAGATGTGTCTTGTGTGTTTGGAACATAGGAAGTCAGAATATCCAAGTCTATGGGCATGAAGACGGTAAGTACAGCAAAAGTATCCTAGTCTGAGGGAAGGCAATGAGGCTTCAATGATCTCCCAGAAATGCCACCAAAGGGAATACATCTTATTTTTCTGTTGTTAATGAAGATCCTAATCTCATTCTCTTCTTCTCTGCCTCTGTGAAGTAGTCTACCAGCAGCCATGTGGTCTTCACCCTCCTTGAGAGCTTACAAAAAGTTTAAAAGAGAGTTATTCCTCTACTGGTGAGGGTTGACTGGTCCCAGTGCCAAGTGATTCTATTTTGGACTTAGTGTGCTATACATGAGGATAGTAGTCAGAAACCTTTACTATCAGAATTGGGTTATTATCATAGTTTCTTTAAGTGCCTCAAAATAGTTTGTTATATGATTCCGGTAGAGATCGAGGCAAGGGATATCATCTTCTCCAACTCTTATCATGATCTTTCCATAATCCTAAACCATTGGTGAAGTGTAGCTAGAGATGGAGTTTCAGTACACGCATATGCAGAGTGGGTACTTCATTGCCTGCCCTCCCTCGCAGCAGCGGTCCATGGAGGGAGTTCCGTGGGGCGAAAAGGCGGGGCGGGGGAGGGGCAGGGTGGGGGGTACTAAACACCGGAACATGGATAATTGGAGGTAAGTAAACAATTAAATAAATAAAATGAATTTCGTAGCGCGCCCTGCATCACAAAATGCGGTGCAGCGCGGGCTACGAAATTTGTTTTATTTATTTAATTGTTTACTTACCTCCAATTATCCATATTCCGGTGTTTAGTACCCCCCGCCCCGCCTTTCCGCCCCACGGAACTCCCTCCATGGACCGCTGCTGCTACCTAGTAATCCGTTTCCTATAATGGTCAGATATCTTAGAAAGATATCATAAACAGTGGGGCATTGAGGGCTGCTCTGGCACACTTGAGCAATTCTGATGGACCCAGTGAAGCCCTTCTGAGGACATTCTTCTTATGTCCCACCCCAATCAGGACTTGCCCAAGAGTTTTAGCCACCCTAGCTGAAAATGCCCTGTAATCATCATTATACCCAGGGGCAGCTCCTTCGTTATTGGGGGGGAGCATTGCCCCACTGCTGGCACCAGCAGACGCATGTAAAATATACTGATAATAAAAACATTAGTAAAACTTCATTATAATTTTATTTTACTCCAGAGCTGCTGCCAAGTCTTGAGGGTGAAGCCTTCAGGA
The DNA here is from genome assembly GCF_964204655.1 of Triturus cristatus. NCBI lineage: Eukaryota > Metazoa > Chordata > Amphibia > Caudata > Salamandridae > Triturus > Triturus cristatus. The sequence goes on from NC_140590.1 coordinate 1,585,435,941, forward strand.
GCAGGAGGAGTGGTGGGCTCAGGCCACTGCCAGCACGCATGTCGGTTTGGCTGGCCATTCACAGCCGACCAAACCGACTTGCACGCTTGGATATCTCCAGGCTATTGTTTGAAGATATCAGCAGGGCTCAGGAGCACAGGATCCCAGTCCCTGCTGGAGCATGGAACTAGCCCGCTCCGCCCAATCCCTATGCTTCTCTCATGTTGGGTAATACCAGCCCCACCGATTTCCCTAGCTAGCGGCTGCCACTAATTATACCTCCGACTTCCTGGCACTAGCAAAATCGCACGACACAAAACACACACACACATTCACTGGATCATTTTTCACATGAACTCATCAGCACACATATAAATTACACCTTTTCTCTGGACTTGGACCACTAGCAACAATACAATTTGCAAGGTACATGCAGACTTTATAGCTCTCTACAGCTGAACGTATTTCTGCAGCCACCGCAAGTCCTTGGAGATACCTGTCCGCACGGCTGGGACACAAATTATTACAGAGATTGCTTTAAGATGTGCAATCTTAAGATTGTTATCATTTATATTTAAAATTCGTCAGCTTGATCTCTCCGAAACATAGTACAGATGTGGGGCTTGTGATATTTGTATTAGTGCTCTGAAGCAGCCTTCTGGCTTCTTGACCGCTACATCGTCATGAAAACTATAATAAACAGTATTACATCTATGAATGTGGCAATAACATATAGATTTCATTATCGCCTATTGTGAGTCACACTGTATTTTACACTTCAAGGAAGAACTGAGATTGCAACATACTAAAAATGAAGACATTAAAAAAAGCATTGGCAAAGCCAAAAGGTCTGGCCATGTCAGGTGTGCCTTTTCATGTATTTTTGTTTTTCTTTACATATACATGCACAAAGCAAAAAAGTTTTTAAATGTAAAAAATATAAAAATAAAGGAGTAGCCAAGCAGTCCAGGCACACAAGCCCTAGTACTGTAGTGCACTCCATTTCATGCTGCTGGGCACATGTAATCAGGAAAAATGCTGTTACTCATACCTCAAGCCAGCCAAAGGATCAAGTGTGCCAGCCCACTGCCATATGCTGTATGCTCTAGTGGGTAGAAGCAAAATGTGAATGACACTTAAACAGACCAATCAAGTTTGATTATGATTTTTTTTTAAAGCCTGATGCTGGCGGAACAGCTAAATGCCTCCAGGCCAGGCTTACAGAAATGTGGTTAACTTGGTTACCAGATTGAGCACAGTATACTAGGGGTGGGCGGAATTTGTGTAGTCGAGCTACGCAAAGCTCCGCGAAACGGTAAAAAATCTCCACGAGCACGCAGAAATTACGCAAACACGAGGAATTGCTTGTTCGTGATGCTTTTACCTGTTCGCGAACGCTGTTTGCGTGCTTGGGGGAAATATCTCGCAAACACGCATTTTGAGAACGCGAACAAGCAAAAAATTCCGCGAAGCCGCGGAACGCATAATTTCGGGCAACTCTGCGTTCTCCGCGGAACGCGAAATTACCCAAATTCCACGAGCAGAACGGAATTTACCGCCCAGGCCTACATTAAACCCTGGTTAGCAAATTAAAAATTAGTACTTTTTACTGAGTAATAAAATGTGCTGTTTGTTTGCTTAAAAACATTAACACAAGTTTCAATAGTAGTCTTCTGCTGTTCTTTATGAAATCTCCAAGCTGGGAGGAAATGGTTTTGTGGTTTGACGTAGTTTGCAACCCCTTATCTCATACCACCCCATGCCAGCTAAAAAGGCTGGCACTGAGTATGTCTTCGATAAATTGCTGTTCATTCATCACCATCTCACAAGCTGCTCAATCAAAAGGAAGACAATGCTAATTCTCAATTTACCTTTTTAAGACTAGCAAATTTAGATAACTGAATTGAGAGAAAGACGATTATTGAGTTAGTTACAAAGTCCAATATACAGCTCCAAAAGCATCGACCTAACATTTCAGATTGATTTATATTTTGTCTTTTTCTTGATTCTTCAGGGGTCCTGAGTTTGTTATTGCTTGTCATTTTTGATGGTATACTAACTTACAGCTGCTTTTTCATATAAAATGTACCTACAATCTGATGGCCAACACAAACTATCCAATGGCTAATATTTATTGACAAGTAAGTAAACAGAAACAGGAGTAAACCCGTTATCCCAGCTGAGACCGGGCAAATATTGAAACAATAAGACAATGTCTCAACCGGTATATCCTACAAGGGGACAGAGTAATGTGTGTATCAATCACCAAGCACAGAAAGGGTACACGGGAGACCAGGTAAGAGTGGAAGGGTTGTTATTTGCACATAGGAGCACAATTTACAACTAAATTGCACCATAACAACCAAATGTGCACTGGAAGTGTTACAGTGAATAAACGGCGCAGTGACACAAGTGATTAGGAGAACAATGTGAGGCGGCGAAAACAAAATAATGGATCAAACGAACATGATGGAGCCATCGTCAACATGATGGAGCCGTCATCCAACTTATTTTTTTTATTTTCAAAAAGAAAATCCAGAAGCGGCAGTAAAAATGGCTATATGTCCTCCCATCTAAACTAGGTGGGTGGGCATATACCCAATCCCCCAACAGCCCGTACTCCGTCGGGCTGTCGGAGAAGTTTGATCATGGCAGAGACATAGTAGACTCCACCGTTGCTAAACCATGCTCCTTCCACATATAAATTTGAAGGCGGACCATTAATATTGGCGGCAAGCATACCCTGTCTCCATTGTGACAGAGCATGCTTTGCTCCGATATATAAATCAGGCCCAATGTTATTGGAACAGGCCCAAAAATTCATATGTTGATTAATATTTTCTAAATGAGTTGGTCGCAGAGTCATACGTTTCTCGTTAATGGTGCAAAAACAGTGAAAATTAGGCTGTTTTTTTCCAGGGGACATTTTGGAAGTTTTCAAATCCACAGTTTTTCTAACTAGGAATACCCTTTGCATCCATCAAACAACATTTTACATTTTTCCTGAGATTCGTGTGAATTTTGATGATCTTTAATTGTGCTGTCTATCAATGTTGTATTGAAAGTTCAAGGGCTCCCCCCTGCAATATACACGGAGAGGCCCCCGCTCCGGATTTATTCCGGAGCGCTCAGGCATAAGTACTGTGCCGAGGGGGCCCCCTGCAGCTCGGAGGGGCCCCCGCACCGCGGGCTAACCGGGGCCTGTGTTACGCCTCTGCTGTCTATTGAAACAGAGATGGCATGGTAATATATATTTACGTATGAATTCACTTAATACAGATTCTTTGCACTGTTGTTGGCATTGGCTGTTATGTACTATTTTGGTTTTCTAAATCTATTTTATTAAGTTGCTGGTATTTTTGTAAAGTTGTTGTTTTACTTGATTGCATGATGTCATTTATGCCATATTTTGTTACACCTGTTTTTGACAACTAAAATCAAATAGTATTTTTCCAATAGGGTATGCAAAATAAACAGAAACATGGACAAAAATAGACATTACCATACCAACATGTAATACTATGGTTCCTTTCTTGAGGAAACCGACTTTGTTGATTTAAAAGACCTAATAAATAGACAACATATTGCGTCATGATATCCTTAAGCGTAAGATTTTTGCAGCAGAGCATACGTACTTCTTTCTGATGCTCCCTGATCACAGCTCAGAAGAATTATGTTCATTTTGTTGACACTTTTATCTCATAATGGTCTGGGAACTAGGGTATATTTTTGTAGTCATTAAAATAATGTATGCTAATTAGAGACACGAGTTGCTTTCTAATCATGCTCTTATGGATGATCTGAGCACTCCAAATTCTTTGAGTTAATATTTGACATGTTATAGTTTCTGTGGGCTCAGAACTACCATATACAATTGCATGTGACACCACAAGCAGAATATATTTGTGCAAACTTTATATTAGTTAATACAATGTGCAAAAGGTGGACAACAGTGGCCTGTACTTTAGGGTGATGGGCCCCACCCCAGACCTGTTTGCAGAAATGAAGAGTGTGTGTCCGGATGAGCAAAGATGTTCAGGTCAGACAGCCAGGCATTAAACATGGGCTAGATGCGCAGGTACCTGGCTACCTCAGCTGAACTTTGCCAGGCTAAGTATTTCACAGCCTTGTCGGCGTGAGCTCCTTAGCCTAGCAAAGTGATGTGAGGTCCTTCCCCTCATGACGAGCGGTAGCGTCACTGATGGACTTGGATCTGGACTCTTCAGTTTTAAACCCTGAAGTGCGGAGTGTCAATCAGTGACACCTCGTCACAGAGTGGGGTGTGGTGGGGTCAGCAGCTGTCACTGACCCCATTTCGCTCTGTGATGAGTAAAGAACTTCGGTCAGCCAATGAGAGGATGTGGCAGTCCCAAAGCTCCAGGAACCTTGAAGAACCCTGAAAAGGATGTGACCTTCCACCAAAGCCAGCCGCGGTCCGTGCAGGTAACAGCGGTGGGGTGGTGAGGCCGCGTGGGGGGGGGGGGGGGGTTTAGAGGGACAATGCAGAGGGGAAATTAATTATTTATTTAATTTTCCTTCAGCATCGTCCCTCAAAATCCCCCCTCACCCGGCCCCACCCCCCCACCAATGTTACCTGCATGGACCGTGGCTGACCAAAGCATACCTTACAACAGCCCGTGGCATAGCAAACCAACCTATTTTTATACTAATTAAGCGTTAGAAGTGGGTTGGCTAAAAGATGCACAGCATGCAGCAGCGTAAGTAAAAAGAAACTGTTAATGTCACCAGTTCTAAATTAGATTTTTACTGAAAACTGCGAGGTATATTTATTAACCAGTAATGCCAGAATAATGTTCTGTGAAGAGATGACTGCGATGATGTTCGAATTTAAACAAATATGATCAGTGCTTTGTTTTTCTGAGGAGATCACCTACCTGCTAGTGCTTTCAGATGCTGGGATAACTGGTCACCGAGACTGCCTGGGCTCGACCCCACCTCGTGCCTCTTTTTCATTTCTCCATCCGACACTTTTTGTCTCCATATCTCACTATTCTTTGTTATCTTTGCCTTGTCCCTTTGACACAGTTTTCCTATCTTTCTCTTCCTCCTTTTCTCCTATCCGCCTTTCTCCCTTGCGGTCAAAGATTTATGATTAAAAATAGGCGTAGGTAGCGGCGGCTGGGGGGAGGAGCGTCGCCCCCCAAGAAAAGTAAAATGATAATAACATTGTTATTATCATTTTATTTTTCACTATTATTGTGCACTTTAAAGGTGCAAGGGGGAAGGGCTGTACCAGCCGCAGAGCAGGGGGAGGAGTGAAGTGCACACTCTAAAGTGTGCATGACTGTTTGGCCACCCGTTTTGCGTCGGCCAAACAGCCATGCGCACTTTGCATGTTCTGCACCTAGGCTGCATTACACAACCTGGTGAGGAACATGCCCAGGCTCCCATTCCCTGTCTGAGCGCGGAACCACAGCGTTCAGATCAATCACAACGCTGCATTGCAGCATTGTAATTGGCTTAGGGGAGAGAGCCTGGGTGCTTCCTGTTCCTACGTGCCTCGTATGGTGAACAAAGAGGACGCAGGAGAGCTGGCTGCCGGAAAGGTAAGTGTTTTTTCATTTATTTTTTCACCCTTTTCTTTTCTTTAACACTCCCTCTCCCCCACCCGCCTCACCACTTCTCCCCGGTAGCAGCCGCTACTGGGCACAGGTCCTCAAAAATAGGTGTCTTTCTCAGTGCTTGACATGGAAATATAAGAGTTCTGGTACTGAATATCGCTGAGTACCCGCTTCCTTCTGAGATGTGCAGGTACTTTCCCACCAAAAGTATAGCCCAAGTGCAGAGAAGTGCTGGCACTTTCCCTCTCCAAAAAGTGCAGGTTCTCAGTGCCTGACAGGACCTGGGCATTTAAAGCCCTGACTTTGTCCAAATCCTGCAACCACCGTCACAAATAAAGAGGAGAGGGCTTAGCAGTCGCCACATTTTCAACAACTTCTTAAATGTTCTGTGCTCGTCTGTGGACCAAGAGCTGGAAAAAGGTACAATTTGTGGTGTAAATAATGAGCCCATCCCTGTTGCCAAAAGCTTCCTTAGGTAATTGAACCCTCCACACGCGCCGCTGCTTTGTTTCCATGTCCTCCGCATCTCTACAGTATCACATATCACAGGAGGCGTGACCAGGCTCACTTGTAATTAGTGGAAGAGATTAGATTGCGAGGCGAAGTTATCATGTTATCTGCCTGAAACATGGTAACTGGAACGGAAACTAATAGCTTGGAGAATATACACCGCCAGACTGAACCGCGACTGGAGCCATTAGAGAGCACTTTGATGTAATCGCAGGGATACTATGAGCAGGTGTGGCCCGAATGATGGAGGTAAAAAGCGAGACAACCTTCGCCGAAGCAAAAATGCCTTAATGTTGAACAGAGTGAGCTTTTGCTGTATAAATAGGACCACCATTTTGCATTTAGGCATTACCAGTTCACCACCAGAGTTTATGAAAGTAATTCCTGATATTTGTGACTGCAGGAACACAAACAACATCACAGAAGGGACAATACAGCTGGTGTCCATGCCAGAAAATGACAAAGACAACGAGTCAGTGTCAGGTGAATCAATCAGTTGCACATTAATGAATGCTACAAGTGCAAGTGGGCCAGACTGGGGGGGGGGGGGGGCATCTGGATATATGGGTAGTACCACTGCGGTTGTTACTCTTACCTAGTGATGCCTTGGGATCAGCTAGGAGTCACCTACAGCCATGCATTTAATGGAGTCTGGAAATAACATGCTGTAATTTGTGTTTCCGCATCAAATTCTGCATGAGAATTCTTGATTACCATCTTTTTTTACTAACAAAAGAGTCCCAGGTGCAGGATTACCGCAACCAGGAATAACAGTCGTAATTATCCTGCATGACTTGTGATTCCCGATCTGGTTTGTAGATCCCTACCTACAATAAACACAATGAGCGAAAGGTTTTTTGGGGGGGGTTGCTCCCGGTCCCCTTGAAATAATCCTACAAATCACAAAAGGGAGTTATCCCAACAAATAAGCAAGGAAGAGGAAAGATGAAAAAAGGGGAAAGATATTCCTTTTAAAAAGAACCCTCACTCACCAACCTAGTCGGTGAAATGCTTCATCTTTGGGTTCCCACCCAAGCAGCCAAATGCTACTCGGGTGTGCTTCGACGCCTGATTACAGCGGAGCAGGTTGATGTTTTCTGGTAAGGTCACGCACTTACTTCTTTTCTTTTCATGCACTTACACCTTACCAGAGGATCACTGACATAATATCGACTACAAAAATATAGACTTACAAAAATATCGATGCCAAAATATAGAATGCCAAAATATCGAAGTCCTATCTCCAAACAGGAAATTACAAAAATATCGAATCCAAAATATCGTTGTAAGTAATATAGTTAGTCAAAATATCGAATTTTTTAAATGTTTTAAAAGTAATGTTAAATAAATGAAATAATACATATAATTAACTGACACATACTTAAAAATACTTAAATAACAGTAAACTTAATGAATAATTAAAGTAAGTAAAAAAAAAAATTAATACATATATCTTAACGTGATATTAATTAAAAATATTCAATATTTTCTGTGTAGGATAGCGGGCGCGTAAAATTTACAATTACCACTCCAGTAAGTGCAATAGTAGGGAAAGCGTTGGATAGCGGGAGGGTAAAAATTACTATTCCCACTCCAGAGAATGCAACAGTAGGGAAAGCGTTGGATAGTGGGAGGGTAACATTTACTATTCCCACTCCAGTGAGTGCAACAGTAGGGAAAGCGTTGGATAGCGGGAGGGTAACATTTACTATTCCCACTCCAGTGAGTGCAACAGTAGGGAAAGCGTTGGATAGCGTAGGGGTAAAAATTACTATTCCCACTCCAGAGAGTGCAACAGTAGGGAAAGCGTTGGATAGCGGGAGGGTAACATTTACTATTCCCACTCCAGTGAGTGCAACAGTAAGGAAAGCGTTGGATAGCGGGAGGGTAACATTTACTATTCCCACTCCAGTGAGTGCAACAGTAGGGAAAGCGTTGGATAGCGTAGGGGTAAAAATTACTATTCCCACTCCAGAGAGTGCAACAGTAGGGAAAGCGTTGGATAGCGGGAGGGTAACATTTACTATTCCCACTCCAGTGAGTGCAACAGTAGGGAAAGCGTTGGATAGCGTAGGGGTAAAAATTACTATTCCCACTCCAGAGAGTGCAACAGTAGGGAAAGCGTTGGATAGCGGGAGGGTAAAAATTACTATTCCCACTCCAGAGAGTGCAATAATAGGGAAAACATTGGATAGCGTAGGGGTAAAAATTACTATTCCCACTCCAGAGAGTGCAACAGTAGGGAAAGCGTTGGATAGCGGGAGGGTAACATTTACTATTCCCACTCCAGTGAGTGCAACAGTAGGGAAAGCGTTGGATAGCGTAGGGGTAAAAATTACTATTCACACTCCAGAGAGTGCAACAGTAGGGAAAACGTTGGATAGCGGGAGGGTAACATTTACTATTCCCACTCCAGTGAGTGCAACAGTAGGGAAAGCGTTGGATAGCGTAGGGGTAAAAATTACTATTCCCACTCCAGAGAGTGCAACAGTAGGGAAAGCGTTGGATAGCGGGAGGGTAAAAATTACTATTCCCACTCCAGTGAGTGCAACAGTAGGGAAAGCGTTGGATAGCGGGAGGGTAAAAATTACTATTCCCACTCCAGTGAGTGCAACAGTAGGGAAAGCGTTGGATAGCGGGAGGGTAAAAATTACTATTCACACTCCAGAAAGTGCAATAATAGGGAAAGCATTGGATAGCGTAGGGGTAAAAATTACTATTCCCACTCAAGTAAGTGCAATAGTAGAGAAAATAATAAATGTATTTTTATTTTTAAATTAATTAATTATTAATACAAAAACAAGTATTACCATTAATTACCAATCACACAAGAATTGATCATTTTTAAATACCAATACATTTTTGTTTAATTAATTAACAATTAATAATTAATTAACAAACAATTGTTTTTCAATAACAAACATTAATAAATGCAAATAATACCAATTAATAATTAATTTATAATATATTAATTAAGGATATACAAAAATTATTTAAATAATTTTTTTTTTCCAATTATATTACTTCCCACCATATTCCCGTATAAACACAATACCCGCTACAAATATTAATTGAATACAATTAACATAATTATCAATTTACCTATTAATACTAATTAATTACCAATTAATACTAATTATTTACAAATTAATAATTAATCAACAAACAATTAATTTGCAATACCAATTAATAATTAACTAATAACAATTAAATTACTTCCCACCCTATTCCCCTATAAACCCACAACCCGCTACAGAAGTAAAATGCAAAATTAAATTAAAGATATATTAATTAACAATATACACAAATAAATTACAAAATTATTTATTTACAATTATATTATTTGCCACCATATTCCCCTATAAACACACTGCCCGCTACAAATATTAAATGAATACAATTAACATAATTATCAATTAAACAATTAATACAAATTAATTACCAATTAATACTAATTATTTACCAATTAATAATTAATCAACAACCAATTAATTTGCAATACCAATTAATAATTAACTAATAACAATTAAATTACTTCCCACCCTATTCCCCTATAAACCCACAACCCGTTACAGAAATAAAACGCAAAATTAAATTAAAAATAATTAATAATTCCTATAAATTATTATTTAATAATATATAATTAAATTACTTCCCACCCTATTCCCCTATAAACCCACAACCCGTTACAGAAATAAAACGCAAAATTAAATTAAAAATAATTAATAATTCCTATAAATTTATTATTTAATAATATATAATTAAATTACTTCCCACCCTATTCCCCTATAAACCCACAACCCGCTACAGAAGTAAAACGCAAAATTAAATTAAAAATAATTAATAATTCCTATAAATTATTATTTAATGTACTATAATTAAATTACTTCCCACCCTACTCCCCTATAAACCCACAACCCGCTACGGAATTAAATTACAAAAAAATAAAAAAACATAAAATTCAATAATTTAAAAATATTCTAACATACATTCCAATATTAATACATACTTTTAACACATATACTAACACTTAAAACACTATAAAAAAATCGATATTTTTAACAACTATATTATTGCAATCGATATTTCTTACCTGTTTTTCGATATTCTTCACCACTATATTTTTGCAAGTCGATATTCTGTCCATTCGATATTAAAAACTCGATATTCTTGCTACTCGATATTTTTTTTTCGATATTATGTCTATTTACCCTTACCAGAAAACATCAACCTGCTCCGCTGTACTCAGGCGTCGAAGCACACCCGATTCACCCTTGTTGTCAAAGCAGAGGGTGTAAACTGCTGTTAATTGCCGGTAATTCTGAGCCCAAACCAAAGCGGGTGAATTTAAGAGTAGAAAGCCATGAAGCTGCTGTTAATGTTCATCAGTGAACACAGGAAGGCACCATGCAACCCACAGAATTTAGCTCTGTGTCCCTGCTTCACAACCTCACTGAACTTAGTATGGATGGAAGCGTCAGCAGCCAGCGCCAGCATTGTAGGCGTTCTGATTGGATGAGCCAAGTGTTTCATACAGGAATACCTCGACTTACAAAGACTAACCCAGCATCACCTGACACCTGTTCTATGAATAATTGGATATTTGGCCCTCTGCAATCCCTGGTCTCTACCTGCATTCTATGGGGACTGAGGCAACAAGACATCACAGGTGAGAATAACCCTGAATCTCTATTGGATAGATACCCGCATGCCCTGTCTCAATGACACTGTTACTCATTTCCTTTTGAGCTGCACCGACTCAGGCCTAACTCATTTTCAAGATTAAATATAGCTAGCTCATTTAAATGTTAATAATATCAAAGTCCAGTCCCTTAGAAAATCCGGTCACCACCAATGTTGGGGTTACTCTTGATAAGAGGCATGTGGAACCAAAAGGACTGGTTTCTAATCTTATCTTCCACATACACCACACACATGTACATTAGCAAATCATATTAACCCCTTGCCAGGGATCTCTGTCTCTACCACCCTTAGGGCACTTAGAAACTGGGCGAACATGAGAATTAAGCCCTTGATAATAACTATTACATTTTTATGCCCGACCTTCTAGGGTCAAGAAGAGTCTCATTTCATAGGGCTGCGCTGGTCTGGTCTGGTTTTAGGCATCTGACCGATAGGGTGAATAATAAAAGTGAGATGGCATAGCCGGCAATTCACAGGGAAGAGAATGGGTTTCTGGTTGAGGGTGTAAAACCGTTCTCAAGCAAGAACCACAACTCTTGTCAGGGTGAAGGCACAGGCAAACCCCAAATTCACCTGTGCTCAACCGTCTGGTAGGTTGGCACAGAGGATTCAAGCCTTAACTTAGAGGCAATGTGTAAAGTATTTATGCAGCACTTCAAACGGTAATAGAGTGAAACCATAACACAAGAAAAATCACACACCAAATTAGAAAAATTGAATTCCTTTTTTAATAAGTCATGACAAAAATCCATTCATTAGAACTGGAGATATTCAAGTTTCAAGGTTTGAGAGAATATAACGACAAAAATCACAAAGTGCCAACTGTGGCTATCTGGTCGTGCTAGACTTGGACAAAGTCACAAGTTCAGGTGGACCGTGATAGAGAGCAGCCGGCTACGTGGACCCAGTTAGACCCACTGAACAAGAGTACCTTAAATCCTGGTTGTGAAGAGTGGCAGAGCCCCGTATTGGGGATGCATTGCACAGCTGAGGCGATGCATGGTACGGGTCAGAGATGCATCACACAGAGTTCGTTATCAGGAGTTGTGAGGCTGTGATTTGAGATCATGCGCCGTCGTTGAGGATTCCGTCAATAAGGAGGGCTTGCAATCCAAAGTCCTGCGTCGTTAGCGAGGCTGACGTCAATGAGAGGCTTGCAATGCGAGGGCATGGGTCAAGGGTGCGTTGTGTAGCGGCAGTTCCTATCAGGCTGCCAGCTGTGGTGCAAAGTTCTTGAGAAGAGAAAGTCCACGCAGCAGAGGTGACATGCTGGTTCTGCTCAGGGTTGCGCCAAGCACCAGAGGAGATGTGTCAGTTCTGCTGGGTCCTCAGATGGGCTGGCAAAGCAACTTCAGGCCCATTTCCAAGGGTCCAGAAATGGGAGTGACACCACTTCGCTGGGTAGGACTCACAGATGGCACAGTCCAGGTGCTGGGATTATTGTGTTTGGATCCTTCTGAACCTGAGGCTCTAGACAGGAGGCCAGCCAAGTAGTCCTTGGAGTCACTCTAGAGTCTTGGATTCAACAGATTCAGCCCCAGTCCTCCTCCCCCAGGCAGGAGGGCAGCAGGGCAGCAGTCCTTCAGAGCAGTGGTCCAGCGGCGTGGCAGTCCTTCCTTTCAGCACCACAGCACACCTTCTTCCCAGTAGAATCCACAGGTCCAAGGGTGCACTAAATAGTTGGGCCTAGGGGTCCAAGATGTATACCTGGTGCTTATCTTTCAAGTGAAGGGTGCTTCTAAAGGTTTCTCATCCCATGAGGTTTCAGGCATCCCCTTCCTCTCTGTTCTGGCTCCAACTTGTCTGCGATCAGAAAGGATTAGTGACAATCCCTTTGTGAACGTGCTCAGGCAGGGACTTGGTGATGTGCAAGTGTGGTAGGTGACAGCTCCTCCCTCTTGTTAACTCAGAGTGGCCCATCCTGCCAACACCTATCTTCCCTTGGTCTCACTGTTTGGGATCAATACACAATGACCAACTGCCAAGCACTTATTCATGTGACCCAGGAACAGACTGCAAGCACCAAAAAAGAAAATGCCAACTTTCTAAAAGTGTCATCTTCAGAACTGTGATTAGAAATCCAACTCTACCATTAAGAGGGCTTTTAATTACAATTTCAAGTCACCAAACCTGACCTGTCCACCTGCTCCCAATTGGACGTTACAGGTTATTAAATGTTATAGGGTAACTCCAAGGCGGTGCAGCAGTGAAAAAACTAAATTAGGAGCTTTTCTCTACTAGGACATGTAAAGCTTAAAATTACTTGCCCTACTTTTTACAAAACTACACCCTGCCCCATCGGCTGTTCAGGGCCTACCCTAGGGGCGACTTATATGTCATAAAAGAAACAGCTTGAGCCTGGCAACAGATTAATTTTTCCAGGTCAAAGTGGCAGTTTAAAACTAAACTACACATACAGGTGGTAATGACAGTCCTGGGAGTATGTATATATGTATCTATTGAATATTTGTGATACACCACATGCCGAAAAAGCTAGCTTCTTTAGCAAATGTATGCATATAATTTACACAGCATTCTTGGGAAGACACTGGATATAGCAGTCACAAGCAGATTCAGAGTAACAAATGATACATTAAATAGAAAATTAACAGGTGTAGCAGTAGATGTTATATTCCAAAGAGCAATGTTCAAGAGATGAATTTTTAGAATAATTTAAAAAAGAATAAAATAAAATAGAAAAAAAACAAGATTGGTAATGATCTAAAGGGAGATGGGCCAAAGGTGGGTTATGCATGTAAGGGGAAGACATTAAAAGAAATGGGAAAAAAAGGACTAGGACCACAAGGTTTCAGGTGATGGAATTAACCTCTTCAGTGCCCATGACGAGATGGTCTCGTCATGGGCCGCGGTTGCGCTGTGCCCATGATGAGACTATCTCGTCATGAACCCCGCCCGCTAATGCAACGGCCGGCACAGGGCGGGGAAAGGGCGTGGCACTGAAGGGGTTAAAGGTAAAATTGGAGCAAGAGAATATTGTGTTCTGAAATCTAAGGATGGTAAGTTGACCTGAAAGTGGACAGTGCTAATTAAAAAATGAAAAATATTACAGATCTGGGTCTATGTAAAATGACTGAACTATTTGACGAATCTTCACAAAACCTGCCAGAAAAAGCATTTATCCACCTCAGCTCCTTCCTGGAAAATTTCGGGGTGGTCCGTCATGCAGAAGCCAAGAAAAAAGGGGGTTCTCAAAACATAAAATTCCCATGCATTTTCCATAGACTTATTTAAGACAGGCTACAGCAAAAACTGCTGAATGGAATTATAGCAAAGGTCCTGTGCACACGTATTGGAGTAAAGGTTCAAGGTGTACCCAATGAATGATTACACAAAGATCACGAAATATTACGACATATTCCTGTTTCTGAAATTAAGAAGATCCGCATCAGATATGTCATAAGTAAATGTCTTTTATAGTATTATCATCAAGATCAATACAGTGTACAATATAGCCAGCCGACACGTGTTTCGTCACACATGGTATACTATGTGACTCTTCGGGGCTGGGAGGGACAACAAAAATATTATTCATGAGAAGGAGAAAATAAATAAAACAAAACAGCTAAAAACGGCTGTTCATATGCGGAGTGACATGAGAGTGTGGAGCACACTGAGATATGGTGGAGACCCTATATATGTGGAAAGTACATGGAATCTGTGACTTTTAATGAAAAGTGGAGAGAAAACCAAAATGGTGAAGTATCCGTGTAGATACAGAAATAAGAAGAAACAAAGGAAAGAGAGCACAGAAGAATATGGGGAAGGGGTCATATTCAGATACGTAATGTAGATTAAAAACATAACAATCATTACAGTGTCTTATTTCGAAAGATAATAAGATCAATACAATTATACATCTACACACCAAAATATGAGAGAGTTTGGGAGATAAAAAACAAAACGAATGAATGCAGAAAGTAATGGTGACTTGTGAAAGTAGTGAGCACAAAAGTGACATAATGGATCACACTATTAATTTGAAATTTAAACGATAAGAACAGTTAGAACTGAATACTCATCATGGTAAAACACGGGATAGCGGTGAAAAATATACTAACGAAACAAACACCATCTGTCGTAATAGAAAGTAAAAGATGTTTGGGTAAGACATCTTGGGAACAGGCATTACAAAGTAAAATCCAGAACCTGGACGAGAAATCACGTTTTTATGCACTACCGGGCGTATCATAATTAAAGAAGTAAAACACTAAAACAAACAAAAACACCCTCTATAATCATAAAGTATGAATTAGTAATAGCAACACATATTTTGTATTTTGCGAGAATGTGTCAATTTGCATCTGTATACTTTTGGAAACTAGTACACAGTACTAATTCATACTTAATGATTATAGAGGGCGTTTGTTTGTTTTAGTGTTTTACTTCTTTAATTATGATACGCCCGGTAGTGCATAAAAGCGCTCTCATGTCACTCCGCATATGAACAGCCGTTTTTAGCTGTTTTATTTTATTTATTTTCTCCTTCTCATGAATAATATTTTTGTTGTCCCTCCCAGCCCTGAAGAGTCACATAGTATACCATGTGTGACGAAACACGTGTCGGCTGGCTATATTGTACACTGTATTGATCTTGATGATAATACTATAAAAGACATTTACTTATGACATATCTGATGCGGATCTTCTTAATTTCAGAAACAGGAATATGTCGTAATATTTTGTGATGTTTGTGTAATCATTCATTGGGTACACCTTGAACCTTTACTCCAATACGTGTGCACAGGACCTTTACTATATTTTCTGTTTGGGTTCCGACCCTCATATTTGCAGGGGCTGTTTTCTTCGGGTTTGGTTCCCCTGACCTGTCAGCACCGTCCATACCTCTCTCACCAACAATCCAGTACACACACGCAAGAGCGCCATTTCTTCCTTCACTCTTACGAAACCCCTCAATATTGTCGAATGCTGAATGGAATTACACCAGATTTGTCAGGAGACTTGATCTTGGTCCGTAGATTGTGTTTTTCGTGATTTGGTGAACATCTGTTCAGTCGTTTTGGAGAAATTAAGGGTAAAAATGTATGGTATCTCTGGACAGTTGGGTCCACAAGAGTCTCAAGAGACTCTCAAGGGAGCGCTAGTTTAACAATGGAGAATTCTGATTGGCCCAGGGAGCTTTATTTCCCTTTAGCCATCTCACTCCCGCAAGCACTCTGATTGGCTGCCAGCAACATTATATTTTTTTAAAGACATACTATAAAGGGGCAGGGTAGGGATACCCTGACGCCCTAGACCCCATGAGGCAGACCCAGAGAGACCACCATACCGGGGCCAAAAAAAGAAAAAACTGCAAGAAATGCTGCTATCCCGCGATACCTAGAGGGCTGCGTGCCCCCTCTCCATAAAAAGCACACTGGGCCCTGAGGATGGGGTCCCTGGTGCTGGAAGCAGCCTGAGGAGAGGGGCTGCATGACCCCCTCCCCCTAAAAATCATGTGTGCAACCTCACCTGCAGGGTGGAGTCCCATGGGCCTAACAAGGCTCGGTGCTATTCGCCCCCGCTTCCCTTTAAAATAAATAAGACCCTGGGCTATGGAGTCCCCAGGGCCTAATAAGTCTTGGGAAGACGGGTCATACGGCCCACTCCCCTTTAAAAATAAAAGGCCCTGGGAGATGGGGTACCCAGGGCCAGGCCCTGTGGCCAACACCACCCACGCATGGCCAAAGGCCATGTGCAGTGTGGGATTGTTTGCCTTTGAGGGGGTTGACCATAGGGCCAGGCCGCAGGCTAGGCCTTGTGGCCACCTCTCCACTGTATATGGCCAAAGGCCATGTGCAGGGTGGGGGTGGGTGCATGTGGTGGGTTTGCCGCAGGACCTTCGGCCCTGCGTAGCATGGTGTTGGATTTATGTATTGCAATTAAATACTACTTTATTTTTTTTTTTAACTAGATATCCACTGAAAAAAATAAAGGTTAAAGTAACATTATAGTTAGGTATGATAAAAAGATCGTTTTTTATTTTAAAAACAAACCTTAGGAATACAAATAAATAGCATATTACACTCAGCGGGTCTGCATGCATAGGTTATGTTATGCTGTTCTTTCCTGTGGAGCATTTATAAACAATGATATTTAACTGTAAAGAAGGAGAGCTCAAAGGTTTAAATCTGTGCAGTGAGAGAGAATCACAATAATTAGGCCCTGTAAAATGGGACCCAGTTATTTTCTTTTGTAAAGTGGTTCTACAGCAGAATCTTTGAGGCATTAAGCAGGGTTTTGCTCAAGTCAAATACACTCTACTGCGGTAGTTTAATGCAATGTGACTTTTGAACTACAGTGATTAATGTGTCAACCTGTGTTTATTGGTACACTTGTTCCAGATTTGTTATTGGGCAACATTTATTTTCACTGCCACCTTATATGTTTGAGTGTGTGTGTCAAAACTCCTAAAGATGAAAGAAATGTAAAAGAAATCAAGCACACTACAGACAATTTGAAATGCATGGAGTGGGCCTGGGAAGCGGAGTTCTAGTTTATGTTAGTAACGGACATCAAGAAGATTCTTCTCCGACCAATTAAAATGTAGAAATAACTATATTCTCTTCCTCTCACACTTAATCTGTTGAGGGACCTGTCTCCTGAGAGGGCTGTCAGTGCATCTAGCTAATTGACCCGGAGACGTTAACAAACCGACATCCAGTGTGCGGTATGCTGATGCGAAATTAGAGACCATCTCGCGAGAGTAGAGCGAGATTACATTCCATAGTGCAACCAGGTGACAATTCTATGGCAGGGCCCGAGGTTATTACTCATAAAAATATCAGCCAATCAAAAAACAGTAAACATAAAACATACTACATTTCCCATGAGGCTTTGAATCACTCCTCTAACAAACCCACCAATCGTCCATGAACATCCAATACAAAATAGAAAGGCACCATCTTCCTGCCTCTTTCTTTTCTGCTCCTCAGTCAATATAAGTGCCTCTCTATTTTGTCACTTTACAAACTTGACGTTAATGCTGTGCTATTTGTACTATTTTTTCATGTGTGCCTGCTGCTTTGCTGCTTGTTATATGCTTGTATAAACCCTTTGTTTCAGGTTCCGGTCGGTGTCCCGCACCCGATTGCCTCGCAAGACCGCTCAGGGGTCACTTCTCTTTCTCTTTATTAGTGGGTGTTGCACCTTAAAACTATTTATTTTCTTTGTTTACTTCCTTGGTTTTTTATTACCCTTCTGCGCTTTTGTTTGCCGCTTTCTCCCATTCTCTTTCTCCTTCTAGCTCCGCGGTCACTTCTTTTTCTCTTTATTAGTGCGTGTTGCACCTTAAAATTATTTATTTTCTTTGTTTACTTCCTTGGTTTTTTGTTCAAATTCAGCGATTTTGTTTGCCGCTTTCTCCCATTCTCATTCTCCTTCTAGCGCGTTCCGCACAGCCATAATGCAGGCGGCAGACCATCCCGAGAGCAAGTTTGCGTGTGTATCCCCAATGGGGCTACACAAGTGCGCCTCTACAGAAGCCTGACTGATCATCTCTCTCCACGCTCAGCAGCTTCCAAAGACATCGCTGGAGCTTCCTCTCCCAGGCTGCAACAACAGGGGATTTCTGCATTGCTTTAGTTAAAACATTAAGAAGTCTCCTTTCAGGCTACTGGGAATTGTTCTAGTACCCTGTATAAGTCCTGTTATCAAACTTTGGTCGCTTCCTTTTAGAGTCCTGCAGACAGCTTATTGCCCCCATTGACATCCTGACTCAGGGCTGATCAGGGCTTTAACAATTTTACATTTTGATCTTTCATTCCTTCTTGGATATATATTTATACTTTAGTTGGCCTTCTCATCCCTTTGGGGATTTTAAGTGAGGCGTTTCCTCCTCTTTTGTGAAGATGTCTGATTATGAGACCTTTGTACAGGGTCTGGCAGCCTATGACTCTGACGAAGACGAAAACTATTGTTATGATGATGGCATGAAGGCCATTATTGATAAGTCAGTCCAGAAATCTCTAGATAAGGCCCTCAGCGCAGCACTTCTACTCATTTATCAATGCTTAGATGAGCTTGCGGGGCACTCGTCCACCCCACCCCCCTCTGGGGTTCGCCCCCCACTCTTCTTCCCCCTCTGTCCCATCATGGCCACATGTGAAGGTGATTGCTAAAGTGACTGTAGGGACTTTGCCTGATCATGCTTACATGCAGGCTCCATTCCACCCCCTCCCTCTTTTCACTCTGCTCCAGCCACTTACACAGACACCGATACCTCTTTCTATTCAGAAGTCCCAAGCTCGCAAATGCTCTAAAAAGAGCAAGCTCTCCATATCTTCTTCCTCTGTTTCCCCCTTCACCTTCGACCCTTCTGACATTGTGCACCCCAGGTCCTCCGACTGGTCCCCTGGTCCTGCGGTGGCTGAATATATGCAGTTAAATCTGTGTAAACGTTTTAATAAGGAAGTGAGGTCCCAGATACGTTCAGAACCCCTCGGCCAGATTTACCCAACAAAACTGCACTCGACCCTGATATTGATGCAGACCTTCCTTAAGAAGTGCAGCCCTAAAAATGGCATCGATAGAGTACTTCGTGCATGCCAAGACAAACTCCTTGACGTTTCTGGCCCCTGGCCAAGATCTTAGAATTGGCTCTCCAAGCCCAAGAGACAGGGGCTCCTGTTCATCCGGAAGTGCTTGCTGGTTGGACACATAGGGCAATTTGTCTCTTGGGCAATAGCCTCAGAACGCCGCAAGTCTGTATTTCTTATAATTGAGTTGGTGGAACTGGCTACTGAAGAATAGGGTCTACTGGCAGAAGGTCTGTTGTTTGGTGACCGCTTTGTTAAGGATACAGCCAAGTTTGTCTTGTCGATACATTCACCTCTCTTGACAAATCCCAAACTTTGTTCAAATGAGTTTTCAACCCCCTTTTTGGCAGGGCCAGTTGTGGCAGAGGACTCTCGACTGGCCACTTTAACCAGCAATGTCCTCCACGTGGGTTCAACCCCAGGCATAGAGGTTACGCCCAAGCGGAGTTGCACCGTACATGATCCAGAGAATTTCGGGGCCACTTTAATCATGGAGTTAACAGGGGGTCCCGTCACTCTGACAACCAATCTGCAGGTAATGGTTCCCACGACCCTTTCCCAGCTTCCTCTGGGGGGAAGAAGGAGGGACTATATGCACAATTGGGCAAAGATTACTTCCGATTCTTGGGTTCTGGATACTGTTCAGGGTTATCAGATAGAACTGTCTCAACCTCCCTATCAAGACTCCTTCCCTCCCCTCTCCCTTTTTCCCACAAGAAGAGTCTTTTATAGACTCTGAACTTCTGGAACTTTTGTCAAAACAGGCAATTCTGTTGATGTCCTCTCACCCCAAGGGCTTTTGCAACACTGTGTTTCTGGTACAAAAGAAAGTTGGGAGTCAAACATTAGTTCTGAATCTCATACTCTTCAATCATTTTGTGATTTATCGTCACTTCAAGATGGAGGGTATCCATCTACTAAGGGCTCTTCTTCAGATTGGATGTTCATCTAGATGTCAAGGAGGCCTATCTGTTGGTCCCCATTTGCTCCTCTCATCATCGATACCTGCAGTTCCGCTGGAAAGGCCAATGGTACCAATATCAATCTCTCCCGTTCAGTCTATCCTCGGCTCCCTGAGTATTCACCAAGCTTTTGAAACCAGTGGTTATCCGTTTAAGAGAGATGGGGGTTTGCATGATCATGTATCTGGAGGACATGCTCCACTTGGCTCAAGATCACTCCCTTCTGTTACTTCATTTGTCTTGGACAATGTCCCTTCTTCAGGATCTGGGATTTGTGATAAATACCAAAAAGTCCCTGTTCGAAATTATCAAACATCAGCCTACTCAAAAACCCAACCCCTACACAATGGGATCCCTTCCGCTGCCAAACTGTAACATACTTGCCTGCTTCTTTCTTGAAAAGTCTAAAAAGATTGAAAGTGTTCTCCAAACAGCAATTGAGGTCCTCCCGATGATAACCCCAAATAGCCCAGGCCTGCATATGATCGTTCAGCACCCAGACTTACAAGGACTCACCCTAAAAAAAATACGCGTCGTGGGATACCTTCAAAACCTTTGATGAAAATGCCATTCTTAATATCTTAACCCTTAAACCTTCAAACCACTTCAGCGACCCTCTACCAGCTAACATCTTCAATGAGATCAAAACGGCGTTACTCCCTCTCTGGAGTAACATAGTGAATGCTTCACTAATCCAAGGGGCTTTACCATACTGACTAAAATCAAGGCCGGTAACCCCCATTCTAAAAAACCCACAGCATAGCCTACAAACCCAGATAACTTTTGTCCCATCTCCACCATTCCCTCTCTGGCAAAGCTCCTTGAGAAATGCGTACATACCCAACTATGCAATCACATCGATCAGTTCCACTTTATTGACCAATTCCAATCCGGTTTCTGTCAGTGTCACAGCACAGAAACAGTCCTCACACACTTAAAATGCTAGATGAGAACAAATCTTGCCTCCTAATCCTTCTAGATCTATCCTCAGCCTTCGACACGGTCAAACATGACAGCCTCCTTGAATTACTTCAACAAAGAATGGGACTAGCAGGGGGTGTCCTAAATTGGTTCGCCTCATTTCTACACAACAGAACTCAAAGAATTAAAGTTAACCAATCCTTGTCCACTTCCACTCCGGTCACTTTAGGGGTCCCCCTTATCACCTACTCTCTTTAACCAGTTCATGAAGCCTCTATCAGAAATTCTGAAATTTTAAAATGTACAATACCACATGTATGCAGATGACACCCAACTATACCTTAAAATCTCCTCCCCCGAGAATATCCGTCTTCTCAACACAACTCTCCAAAAAACCCCAAACTGGCTAACCAGAAACTACCTTAAACTCAACTCGATCAAAACCGAATTCCTCTTAATTACCCCACCAAAAAGATTCCTCGACATTGAAAATTGGACTAAACACTTAACAGCCTTCAACTGCCTTCCACACATTAAAGATTCCACAAGATCACTGGGAATTATACTTGACGAGAATCTCAACATGCAAGAACACATAAGCTCAGCCACCAAAGGAGCAAACTTTCAAATGAGATTTCTAAGACAATTAAAACCCTTCCTCCCCTTCAACGACCTTAAATCAGCAGTGCAAGCTCTAGTGATACCCAGATTAGACTATGGAAGTGCTACACTTTGTGGTCTGCCGAGATCCAAGTTGGCTCCGCTAAGGGCATCCCTTAACTCTGCTGCAAGGCTTATCACTGGATCGAAAAGGTACAAACACATCACTCCAGATCTAAAGGCACTAAACTGGTGCCCTTATGAGGCAAGGATTCAGATGAAAATTATTTGCATGACCCACAAAGCCCTACAGTTCAACACACTGAAGTACCTAGCTGACAAACTAGAACTCTCCGGTGGTGACAGATCATCCAGAAGCACCAGCACCTTACTGTTGAAACCTCAAAACTTTCGGAAAAAGAAAGCCTATAATTGAGCTTTCTCCGGATTGGCCCCTAGAATCTGGAACTCCCTGCCCCCTGCAATCAAACTGATCCCTTCAATCACTTCATTCAAAAAAGAAGTCAAACTGCTTTTAATGAACAATTCTCTGAACTAAACCCACTGACTCTTTCTCTGGATACTGATATGGCGCAGTTCTCCAACCAGGGCTTGCACATGCCGTCTGAGTCCTGGTTTATAACTCACTGTCTCACTCTTGATTTGCAATGGACAATGTCAGCGTATATGTTTCTTGGTTATCTATTTTCTACTTATTGAACTATTTGTAAAGCGCTCTGATACCCTTCTAGGGTCAAGTTCATGCAATATTAAACTTTATAAATAAATACAAATAAAATAAAATCTCAAAAAGTTGAATTCCTGGGATTTGAAGTGAACTCCCCCAGGGCACAGTTGCTTCTTCCTCCCTTGAAAGTGAAGTCGATCAAGAGAGAGTTGAGATCAACTCTGCTGAACCAGATGGTGTCTTTGAGATCCCTAGCCCGGATTGTGGGGTTGCAAGCATTTTCGATTCAAATGATTTTCCCGGGACCGTTGCACTACGGGGCTCTTCAGCCTCTGAAGATTCATTACCTGCAACAGAGTTTCAGTTATGACCATCTGATTCCCTTGTCGGCCGAAACGCAAGAAGAATTTCAGTGGTGGCTCCTCCACGTGGAGGCGTGGATCGGCAAGGCCATTTAGTATCCCCAGACGTAGTCATCGAATCAGATGCCAGTCGTTGGGGCTGGCGTGCACGGTGTGGAGACTTTTCTACAGGTGGTGGTTGGTCATCCAAAGAATTACGACTTCATATCAATTGCCTGGAGCTTCTGGCAGGCTCATTCGACATTAAGTCAATACCTCCCATCAAAAGCAATTGCTGCATTCTTTTGCGGATGCACAATGTCTCGGTGGTTCGATACATCAACCACTTGGGGGGGCACAAGATCACGCCTGCTGGCCAACATAGCCTGAGACTTCTGGCACTTCTACCTTTCTCAGAAGATTACGGTTCTGGCGGATTATCTTCCTGGCAAAGACAACCTAGAAGCAGATTGGAATTCCAGATTCCTGAGGGACTACAGTAACTGGAACTCCATCCTCACATCTTTCAGGAGATAATGTCTGCTCGGAGTCTATGAAAGGTGGACCGGTTTGCGCCGCAGCTCAACACTCAACTGAAATGGTTCTACAGTTGGAGGCCAGATCCAATGGCAATGGAAATGGATGCCTTCCTCCAGTCATGGAGAGATCAGATTAATTATGCGTTCCCACCATTTGCCATGGTTCTGAGGGTGGTGGCTCAGGTCCGATATCAAATGGCGACTTTGGTTTTGGTTACCCTTCTGTGGAAGATACATTTGTGGTTTCCAACTCTTTTGGAATTATCTGTAGCTCTTCCCATCTTCCTACCAGTTTTCCCTCTGCTACTCATGGACCCAGTGGGTTCGCCGCATCCTCTGATTCTTCAAGACCAGTTGACTCTCATGGTCTGGAAGGTATCAGGAGACATGAACAGATTGCAAGACTGTTAGCGACAGCTGCTGAATTTATACATCAAGTTTGGGCTCCTTCCACTGCTAACGATATTCTTTTGCATGGAAACGATGGGTGGGTTGGTGCCTTCAACGGGAGTTGAAAGATGTTCTGAATTTCCTTTCTGAGCGTGCTGAATCTGGATTATGTTACAGGTCTGTAAATCATTTTCGGTCAGTACTGTCGGCTGGACATGACCCTATTGATGGCTACCTCGTGGATGTCCATCCTATGGTACGTAAACTACTGAAAGGTATCGGGGTGGCTTGTTGTCCGAAACCTAAGTACACTCAGTTATGGGATATTAAGAATGTTTTGTCTTTATTAGAGTCATGGCCTGATAATAATGTTTTCACCTTGAAACACATTTCTGCCAAATGGACTATGCATTTATGCTTGTTTTTGTGCTGGCGAGTGTTGGATGTACGTGCTCTGGATCTTGCAGGTAGGTTGTCTTCTCCTGATGGTGTTTCTTTTCTTATTTTAAAAAGAACAAAGACCATGTAACGGTCTATTGATTATCCTGCT
The DNA here is from genome assembly GCF_964204655.1 of Triturus cristatus. Taxonomy (NCBI): domain Eukaryota; kingdom Metazoa; phylum Chordata; class Amphibia; order Caudata; family Salamandridae; genus Triturus; species Triturus cristatus. The sequence continues at coordinate 1,585,460,262 of NC_140590.1, forward strand.
TTTCAGCACAATGCTAAATTATGTGTAGCAAAATGTTTAGAGTTTTACGAAGAACATACTTTGGCTCATAGAACTGATCCTCTTGGCCCCTTGTTGATGGCTATCCAAAAGTCTTTTCGCCTATTGACAGCAGCGACATTAGCCCATTGGGTTTGTTGGGTCATGTCGAAAGCTGAAATTAATATTTCAGTGTATGGTGCTCACTCAGCTAGAGGTGCTATGGCTTCTAAGCTTTCGCTTTGGATTCTAGATTGGAAGACATTCTTCATGCTGCTGATTGGTCATCTGATTCCATGTTTAAGATTTTTTTATCATAAACCTATTGTGCATGTATCTTCTCCTGTTGTTGGTGAGCTTTGAACCAGCATAATCAGAGCATCTGGTCCTGCCATACAATAGAACATTTGTAGACATATGCAACAAGAATTTTAGATTCTATTAAGGACTCAGAGGCGAGGATTATCCCACCCGTTGGGACAAGTAATATTTATGATCTCATTGCTGTCAATGTAGTATATGTATAGTTGTCCTTCCTTTCTACTTACACTTAAGTTAGGAATCGATTCAAGTATTTTTCTCTTTTAATGATCAGATTCGAAACCAAAATAACGCCCATGGCTGGGCTGATTACACTGGTTGGTGTTTAAACTACATTGGCTCAGTTTGGATTTCCTCCTTCTGTTTGGCTTCCATTTTGGTTTGTGGTAACTCCCCGTTGAGAGTTTTTGCTTGTTCTCTTTTGGAATATTTTCTTACTATTGGACTACTTGTTCTCAAAGAAAGAGGCAGGAAGATGGTGCCTCTCTTTTTTGTATTGGATGTTCATAGACAATTGGTGGGTTTGCTAGAGGCGTGGTTCGAAGCCTCATGGGAAATGTAGTATTTTTATGCTTGCTGATTTCTGGATTGACTGCTATTTTTATGAGTATTAAAGATTGAGACGCATAATCCTCGCCTCTGTGCCCTTAATAGAATCTAAAATTCTTGTTGAATACAATAGAAAATGTTTACTCCTGATCAGTAAAATACTTAAAGCAAGGAACCGACTGCTACCAAGACCCTGCCTTTGATCCAATCCGGGATTTGTTGCGGGCACTGACATGCCGGCCTGATCCTTTAATTAAGAGCTGAGTCTTAAACTCAGAGCGCCCCCAGAGACTGCTAAGATTAGAGCCCCTTAACAACGACTTCCACTGACCTTATCAACCGCGCAGATATTGAGTTGGAGGAAATATTCAGAGTTAAACTTTGCCCGAACTGCAAAGATGTATTGATTGTGTTGTCAGATTGCGTTTTCTTGGCCACTAGATCTACGCTGACTAGCGAAATCTGCAACGCTAAATGCCTGTCTGCGACGTTGAGGGGTGGTCGTAGCGATGCAGAGGTGGGTGGGAATGATCCACAAGGAAGGGGGGGTGTAGTGGTGTAAGGAGTAAATATTAAACTGGTATGTTTTCTTTTAATAATGGCTGCAGCACAGGCATGCCACATGAATATCAATATGTTCTACTGCTGACAGAGCACAGGACATGGAAACATTTACAGTATAGGTCCGCAGGGGAGTAGCTTAAGGGGAGGGGCTTTTTGGGTGTTACACCCCCCTATCAAATGTATTTTCCTATAAATAGTTGGGTCCAGGTGCTTTCAGTTGGATATTTTGAGATGTCCGTCGGATTTTAACAGGCATTTTTACATGCACACAGACAAAAAGGCACACACATCTCTGTTTTGAAAGTTCTCAAAATATTGGTTATTTGACAAAATATTGTATTTTCTCTCTTAGTACTCTTACAAATCTGCATTTCTCTCCCTTTCCATTGCTCCCTAGGCCCCTCTCATGCACCCTGCTTGTCCTATAATGTATTTAAACATTATATGCCAGCCTGACTGTAAAAAAATCTGAAGTTCACACCTCTCCCAATCTTACTGACCAAGCTATGCCCCGTAGGTCCGAGACATACATGGATATAAAATGGCACTTTCAAGGTAAGGGACTGGGTGTGCAGGGACCTAGGGGAAAAGTGTATTATTGGACGTGTTACATGGCAGATGCTGCGTTTGGAAAAGTACCAGGGAGGCGACCTGGACAACTCGTTTTGCTTTGCCAGAGGTGCCAAGAGACAGCAGAAGTCCATCTCTGCATCTGCCAAGTGCCATTAATGCAACACCTCCCTTTTTCAGGGAAATGGATGCAATTATAAACAAGCATTGGCTAAGCCACTATATCTGGTGTAGGCTGTAGACCTGGGGACTTTGCCAATGCTCATTTCATGTGAAATGTTTTAGCATCCCTGCCTCCCCACAAGTATATATATATATATATATATATATATATATATATATATATATATATATATATAATTTTTCCGTGCACAACCCTCAGAAATGATCGCCAAGTCCCAGAGGGTCACAGAAAGGCAGCACACCAAAGAGCAGATCCAGGTTAGTTTCGAATTGCTCACTTCATATTTATTTGCTTTTTTTCTTTTCTTAGATTTCAAACATGCAAAGTGCATCAGGTTACAACAAAACGACCTACGCGTTTCGGCCAAAGGCCTTCGTCCGGGTTATGCGATGATCAGTGATATATATATATCCCATGATATCGGCACTAGCCTCGGCAAGGGTTTTTTGTGGGGGGGAAGAGGAGGGGGCTGGGGGCCGGGGTGGGGTTCAAAAGTGCCTTATAGGTACATCACGGCGTGAGGCCCTGCCCCTTTCAAGGATCCGCCCCCTCCTCACACTGTGAGATTGTTCTTTAAGTTGGTAGGCATGTAAAAAGGACACATTGGTCCACAAGTCCCTGGCACTGAAGGAGGCTATTATCAGTGTGCTGGGTGCTCGGTGCTGACGTTGTGCAGGGGCAGAAAACTGTCATTCACACCAAAGGGAACCCATGGCTGATATTGGCTCTTTACGCCAAACCAACAGATTAAGAGCTCTGACTGAAAGCCCCTTTATGTATGTATGTGTATGTATGTAATCATGTATGTGTGTATGCATATATCCTTCAACTGACTATCCCACAGCAGACCTGCCAACTCACATGGTGCTACCATGTGTCACGCTGTATTGGCTCCCTTCACGTGGTCACCCGGTGAGGAGCCGATATCACATGGTGGCAGGGAAGACGAGCTGGACACCACTGCAAAGAGTGGGTTTCCTGCTCGTCTTTTGAAGCTGTGAGCAGCCGATGTCCGGGACATTGGAGACAACCTAGACGACCCTTTTTTCTTGGCTTGGAGGTAGGCAGGAAAATTGGTGGGAGTGCCTCTTGGGTAGTTCTTTGCACGTAGCCCTCTAAAGGACCTGCCCCCTCCTCAAATGGTAAAAATGATATCCTAAGGTTTGCAGGTCAGGCACAGTGTTGCTTGCCCATCATTAATGGCTGCCACTGTGCAAGTGGTTACTGACAGACAAGAGAGTCATTACCTCTCAATGATTTGTGACCTCATGAGAGCTCATGAAGTATTGATCCATGTCCTTACTTTTCCCTTGTAAACCTCAGTCCCTGACAGGCATCTGAGTCAGTTCCAAGTATCAAGGTCTGAGCATGGAGAACAAAAGCACAGCATTTCAGCTTGGTGCGTGTGGTGAAGTTGTGTTGAGCATTCTTCATTCCACAGGATAGGTCAGAGACGCAGAGATCCGATGAGCCACAAACAGGAGAAAACATATTGTGGAGAAGGGATTTCCTGTGTTCAGCCTGGTGCAAAACTCTTTAAGCAATATGAGCAAATCCTTGTTTTGTTTAAAAAAGACTGTCTCAGGCCCCCAGTATGTGTGGGGTGAGTAATTACAATCTGTGTGGTGGCCCCTGTTACAGCATATACTGGAATTATGAGTTTTGGGTTAAATAATGCACCCCCCCCCCCCCCCCGGATTGATTTTGGTATGTCAAAACTGATGATATATATTGGGGGAAATATGCCGGGTAAAAAGCAGAACAAGCAGATTTAGGTGTATAACATGCCAAAATGCACATTATTTCCCAAACATCTTGTGATAGGTGATAATTAGAGCACACAATAAGTGTCGGATACCCGTATGTCGGATCTCATCAGGTGTGATAATCACTTCATGTGATAATGGCCAATCCGTAATGAGGACCTAAATGAGCATAAGTCAACCATTGCTACAGGCTCATTCAAACTTTTGCTCCAATACGTTTGGGGCTAAGGCACACCATACAAAGCGCAACTTATGTTGCAAATGTCTAAGTCAGCGGGGTAGCTAGACCTTTTGACATCCGGCCGGTCTCTGAGTTTGCCACCGGTGCAGGTAAGAGTGGGGGAGGGGAGGTGAGCAGTGCGACCCTACCATCGTAGTCAAAGGGGTGGACTGCAACCCAGGACTGAAGGGCGGGGACAGAAGTCGACAGACGACAGCGAAATTAAAATGAAAACATAGAAAACCACTTGCTGCCATCCCCAAAAAAGTGACGCCTGGGGCAGACCGCCCCCCCTGCTACGCCATTGGTTTAATTAATATTCCTACCTTTTGAAACAAAAGTGGGTACTTAGTATTGAGCATTAGGTGGTTTGCCCCAACATACATAGGATGCCAGCATCATGTCTTTTTACTCTAGTTTCAATACAGTTATTTCATCAATTTTCCTCTCAACATACCTGCTTGGACGTGGTCAGGTCGATTTTGCTTGTTGCTGAGCAAAAATCAAACCTGTGGTCTGCATGAAGCCTGACTGTCTTGGCTGCCACAATTCGTTGCATGCACTTGAGTTTACACAAAAGGGGCGTTGTATGATTAGTTACAAAGGAAATAGCCTAATGGCTGAATACAATTGTACGTAAGCACTCGTGATTGGTTGAGGGTTAGAAACAAATAGCACTGATACAATCAATCAATCATGATACTTTATTCGGTTTACCAAGAACCATCATCACTGATACAATAATTTTTTAATACCGCAAACGAAGGCTACCACAATCCAAAGTAATTTCACTGCTTGCATCAAAAGAAAGAGAGAGTAAATATGACACTTCTCTGAGAACTGGCTGACAAAGTCGAAAAACAAACGTGTAAAAAAAAGTAGGGAGGACTTATTCAACTCACCCTTTCTCCGCTGCTTAATTTGTAAAACAAAAAGTGCCGGGTCCAAGATGTGTTCAAAAGCCCGCGGCCTGTGCCGACGATACACGAGGTGCTTAATCCCAAAGCTAATCCACCACCAGACACTCCCTGTCCCTTCATCTCACTCCTGCAGGTTCCTGCTTTCTCCATTTGTTCTTCTGCCTTTCTCTTCCTCCTTCTTTACCCCTCTAGTGTTTTTCTCTCTTTTGCTCTAGATCAAAGTTTATTGAGGGAAAATAAGAGGCTGGTGGGCCCTACTAGCAACCACCAGCACTCCTTATCTAGATCTCCCCCACCTCCATCCCGACAGAAGTTAAGACTGGATTACTTACCACCACTGATCTCAGTGCCAATCTCCCCCCCTCAAAGACACAGAAATAAACATAAAAGACTAGAACGCCTACCAAAAAATGATCAGCTGTGCAAGCAGCTCCGCCCACAACTAACGATTCCATCATAAGATAAAACATAGAGCTGCGGGATGGTCATCGACCCCAAGGTTTGTTTTGAATTGTTAGTCCCACGCCATAACCAACATGGTGGAGCAGCGACAGAGAACTGCGTAATACAACAGCACAATCCATGTATGTGCCACGACTTAAAGAAATAGCAATGACTGCATTGTCAGCAAAAGAGAGAAAATATAGCAATGCTCTGAGAAGCATGAAGAAATAATTTGTATCAATGTGATTGGCAAAATCAATAAAGCATGCTAAAATGTTGGATAAAATTGTCTGTAAACATCTGTATAGTGATGTTAGGTATCCGCTACCTGGCTATCAAAAAGGCCATTGATTACTACAACTACTTGATTTCAATGCTATGTCAAAAACGTGGAGCTAGAAGATGAATTGGTATAAATTAAGGGCCGATTCAGAAAGGGCCTCTGCACTCGTGGCGAATGCCCCGCAGTCATGGTGGGTGGGGGGGGGAGGATGGGCCTGTACTCGTAGCGGGGGTCCCGCAGTCATGGCGGGGGTCTCGTATTCATGGTGGGGGGGCGCACTCGTGGCAGAGGCCCTGTAGTCATGGCGGGGGTGCCTGCACTCATGGCGGAGGGGCCGCAGTCATGGCACGGGGGCTTCACTCGTGGCAGAGGCCCCACAGTCATGGCAGGGGGGCCAGCACTCATGGCGGAGTTCCTGCAATGGGTAATTCCAGTACGGAGGTCCCACCATGACCCCTCCACAAGTGCAGGGGCCCTTTGTGAATCGGGCACTGAGGTCTCTTCCCCTATTAGCATTAGTAATTGCGGAGGAGTGCATGACCGTGGCAAGAACTCTCTTCTGCCTGATCACAGTGCATTTTACGGTGAGTGACTATAGCTTACACAGGAAAAAGCAGGAGGAAGCCACACCTCCTTACAAGGTGATTAACAGTCATTTACAGAAACAACTCTGTTTAATAGGGTCCTGGGAAAGCATGGAGTGAAAAGGAGTGTTCGTGGCAAGGTGCAGGCAGGAAAACTGTCGTGAAGGCCTAAATGTGCCTTTCCATGCCTTAGACTGGCTGTGCGCACTGTATCAGTGCAGTCAGAGTGCAAACAAGAAATAACTCTGTGGGGGTTACTCTGACTGGCATTTTATTTATAAATAAAACTGCTGTGCATGTATATCCCAGTTTAATGTAATTCTTACGTTATCTTTGCCAATGAAAGTTACTACGCTTCCATATATTTCCTTTGTGCAATTAGTTCCATGTCTCTTTAGGGAAATTTGATTTAAAAGTGAAGTACACTTTTTTAGTGTGAAGACATCATTGCAGTATAATACACAGGAGACTCCCTGTATACAAGTCCATCTCCAATTTCCTTATTACAGTTGAGTTGTGAAATGAAATTGCTACTCAACTATAATATTTTTTTACAGTTGAGTTGTGACATCATAGTGCCTGCTACCTGAGCCAGCAGTCAACGTGACAGGCAGGTCACAAAGGATAATTACAGCTGCAGCTTAAACAAAAATGTGAACTGCCGTTTCCTTAAAATTCACGGTGATTAGCTCAAATGAGATTCCATGGCAACATGTTTATTTTTTACATGCTAAGGGTCCCTAAAGGAAATGTAGATTCTCTGTATGTTTCTACATATCGAGTCACTGTATTGTTTAAATCTAATTAACAATAAACCAGTTCTAATATCTTTGTGCAACAAATTACTAATTGTTTTTGGTGTGTTTCATTTTGCACTACAGATTCCATTTTTATTTTTAATTTCTGTGACCATAGAATATAAAAATTCAACTCATCAAGGATTGCTTGTGGGAATGGTGATGGTGTGACCATACACTGTAAGGGATAAAATAACATCTAACACACATTAAAAGGATATTGCAAGTCGCCTCACAGTTCCATGAGCTTATAAAGGAAACTGGCCTAGCGCCTCTTTATGGCCATGGAACTCCTCATTACAATATAATGTAGAACAAGGGGTACTTATCCAACATAAAATGTAAAGGGGTGCATATTAGGTGCCCTAAATTCAGTTCTATGTTCCATTTCTACAAGTGTGTTCTGACATCAAAACATGGTCATTTTGTATTGAAGATTCCCCTTTTATTTTTTTAATTCATTTGACCATACAAAATAAAACGCCCTAGCATACTTTAAAAGGATATTGCACATCACCTCAGAGTTCTATGAGCTTATAAAGAAAGTTGGCCTTGCGCCTCTATATAATCATAGACCTTCTCAGTGAATTATAATGTACGCCTAGGCGTATCTTATCGCACATTTAATATAAAGGAGTGCATTTTAGGTGTCCTAAATCCCGTTCTGTATTCCGTTACTATGGGTTTGTTCTGACATAAAAACATGATCATAGCAATACAATAAAGCCACTACTTACTTGTAATAACTTATTACAAGTAAATAGTGATATATTATTGCCCTGTCCTCCAGACAGAGAAGACGGCAACTCTTTCCCTTGCAAGTGAAATTGTGTGCAGCCACAGAACACACTCATTCTGAGTCAGAAGCAGGGCTTTAAGTGGGCCGGGTCTATCAGGTGCTCAGCACCGGCAGTTTTATAAAGCAGGTGCCAAACCGGGTCTCTATCGGTCTGTCCATGTCTGCCCTCCAGGCGAAAAAAAAAATCTTACCTCTGCAGCAGTGCCACCGTTCACTGCCTTTGTTGTAAGTACAAAGAGACTCGTTAAAGTTCTTTCACAGCCTCATCACTTCGAACTGAAGCATTTTCAATATGTTACACTGCGAAGCCATGGTTGTTGCTGATTTATGTTACATAAACAAAAACCATTGGCAAACCCAATAGCCCTGGCTTGTTGTAGGCGTAATGTTACTTTTTGCCTCAGTATTATATATCTGGATGCAATGACGTAAGCAGCAAAATACCAGTTGGGGGGCACACTATACTAAGCACAAATTTTTAGCTTATGTATATTTAAGACACGCCCCTAATTACATTGGTCACGCCCTTTTGAGAGGCTCCCCAGTTTTTTTATTCCACTTAAAGCCCTGGTCAGAAGCAGAGAAATGAAAACAAACTCCCACCTGCTCCACAGCACAGAAGCTAGAAGGTGGATGTGAACACCTGCCTCGCAGACCCTGAGAGAAGTCTGGTGACCTGTGGCTTGCTGTATCTCAGCCTGGGCACCAATGAGTGCTAAGCGCCTGCATCCCATCAAAACCCAGAGGCAGCAGCCATGAAAGCAGGGGCCGAAGCAAGACATGGCGCCATCCTTTTATTTTGAATGAAGCCAGTGATCCAGAACTCTACACTAAAAAAAAATAGAAAGACTGGAATAGATACCAAGGCATGCATTATCCTTTTTTAGTACCCAGCTACCTGTATTTAGAAGCAGATGTTTTTTGTTTACTTACACGAATAAGTATAATTCTCTGGCAATGTATTTTTTTGGCCAAAATCCAAATTGGTCCACGCTAAACGTAGCGCTATTAAAAAGATGAAGAAAAATTGAACCTGTGTACTAAATTTATAGAACGTGGATAATTTTAAAGTGTGTTTAGACAAGGATGAAGCAAGAGTTGATGAAAAGAGAAGAATGTGGTTCCTGCAGAAGACTAACATTCACAATAAAAGATCAGTAATTGTCTCTAAATTCACACAGTAAAACAAAATTAAGTGCGTTGTTATTAAACACTGGCATTTAGCATTGGCAAAGCCAAAAAAAAGAGGAAAAAATCGCAAAAGGAAGAAGCCGGCATGGAGTAGGGGGAGACAGAGATAGGCAGGGATTTGGAAGTGACACAAAGAGTACGAGTGCACTGTTTGAAAAGACAACGAGGAGAAACACACACATCCCCTTGGATAGAAAATAATTGTTGCACAAGAGTGACCACCACGCACAGTTTTACTTCCATGCATATATAACATAAAACTTTTTACGACATGGGTTGCACAAAATGTATCCACAAATTCCTTGCTTTGTTAGAAAACTTCTTTATTCAAATCTTCATAGAATTAAAATTATGTTCAGTAGCCAACGCGTTTAGTCTCTTCACAAGAGACTTCTTCAGGGCTTTGTCTCCCTGTGGTTGCAATTATTGGCCGTAATAGTGAGTTCTTTCGCAGATTTGACTCGATTCATCCTTCTTTTTGGACAGTATATTATTCCTGTTGTTGCCCTCACGATTATTTTTTAAGGATTTCAGCTCCCTAGATATTTCTTTTCGCTCCATCTGGCATGTTCCAACCTATGTCAGCAGTGTAAGAATGGGATGCTAACCAGTCACTGAAATGTGAGTGTAAGCAAGCTATGGTCCGGGGTGGAACAAACACTGGAAAACGGTGGAAAGCCAGAAAAGGCACCCAGTCACGAACAGGGAACTGAGACAGACAAGAAATATATCCAATCACGAGGAAGGGAAAGACCGAAAGCCTAATCTACATAGTATTGCATGCAAAGATGTCTGTAGCAGACCATAAAATGTGTATTTTTGACGTCTGCCCTAACGGCCAGAGCTGCTGACTTTGGATTTGGGGAACCAGGATTAAGTCTCAGCTATGGCTCAACATCCTGTGATTCTGGGCAAATCACTTAATCTCCCAGTGCCTACCAAAAATGAATGTGTTCTTGTGTAATGTAACTGGTGCCTAAACACAACGAGCCCACGGGTCCAGACTGAGTGGCTGAGTAGAAGGTGGATTTAAACAAACCAAGCTTTATGTCGGGCATATCCCTTGTCAGGACGGTTCCCCTCACACACCATTGGTGTCATGCTTCATCATAGGGGTGCCTCCTCGCGCCAGAACCTAGTTCTAACGTGGGCTACAAATTCCCTCTCTACGAGGGAGGAGCTCAGGAATGTTTTGAATGGGCAGCTGGGTTGTACTAAAACCCTTTGTGAGCTAGGTGTATGAACAAATGATGAAAAAATGTGCAGTGCTAAAATGAAGTGGAAGAGAGTTTAAAACTGCCTGCGAGGCTAGCTGAAAACTTTATTAAGCTACCTATCGACAGGATTAAAAAGCAATGAGCTGGGGTATGCGGCTGACCACCATTAGAGACAGCCACGTGTGCTAGATCGACATGTTTCAGCCATCAGGCTTTCATCAGGATCAGTTAGTGTACAGCTCCTGCAACTCATGTGAAAGTGCACAACATGAAAGTCGCTCGACACATATCTGGACTTCTATGAATCCCCGTGAGGCCACTTGGGGGTGTCGGTTTTCACACAAGGCTCCAACCCAGACTAGGCTCATTGCTATAGAACACTTCTTGTATCCTATCTTTAACCTTTCTTTTCTATCCTCTCTCTTTCTATCATCCTATCCTTAATTTCCCAACAAGTCAATGTAAAGGGGTTCAGCTAAAGACATATACCAAGTACCTGTAACTACTGCAACACCAACCACGTTTGACTGGTACCGCGTAACGGAAATGCTAATGTACTTGTTTATAAAATTAATAAAATACTTTGAAATAAAAAAAGAATGTATGTGAAGGTGCCTCGGTATCCTGTACTGAACCAGGGTGGTTGTGTCCAGTAGACCACACTGATGGAACCAAACTAGGGTAAAATTGTTACCTCTTCTGTCCGAGGCTAATTTAGCCGTAGGTACACGCGCCAACCAACGTGGCTTGGAGATCGTTGTCTCCCGAGGCGTGTGTCCGAACTCAGCTAATGTAACTGGTGCTCAAGTAAAGCGCTCCAATTCCTTCGGGTTGAGTTTGCACTATATAAAACTGCAAAAAAAAAAAAAAAAAGACAGCCTTGAAAGAGTCAAACCATTGTCCCCAAAAACCAGAGTCCTCAGGTATTACATTTTCACTGGAAAACTATTCATAATGCCCTTCTCTTTGTATGATGTACCATTTACAGCTAGTTAAGTCGGCGGTATGCTTAGAAGGGATAGGCGAGATCTTTAGACTACGCCTAAAAAGACTCTAACCCAGATTCCAGTCTGTGCACAGCCAGAATTAAACGTTGTTTAACACGCACAGACAGGAGCCCTCCCTCTTGGCATGTACCCTCCTTGCTCTCTTATCTGAGTTCATTATTTGAGGCAGTCTCTCTACAGCCTATGCAATGCATACCAATGATGCAGTCTGCTGCTGGAATTCCCTCTGCAGCTGTGAGAAAGATATCTAGAAGCCATTTCCATAGGTTCCAAACAATTGCTGTTTGAACTATCCATTTTTCCCAGACCCTATCAGCTGCCTGTTTCATTACAAAATAACAACTTGGGTTTTATATTGCATTTTATATTACAGTTTTTTTCATTTCTAAGGGCTTTGAAAATCAGGTGCAGGCGTCTTCGAGTGTAAAGATGATCAGCTCAGCGTATCGACCTCAGAAGATCAAAAGGCTAATTTGGAAATGCAAGATGTATGCTAATGGCCTACAGGTCACCTCCCACGTCAGCAGCGAGCTCCTTACTCGCTGATTAGTCTTGACTGTTCTACGTTTACAGCCAGGGAGAGAGAATTTTAAACAGTGGCGCGAGTCAATCAGGAGGGGAGTGGGCGTGGCCAGGGGCCGGCTCTCGGTTTGAAATCACAGGGTTTGCCTGTTGCCCCGCCCCCTTGTCCCTCCAAGTCTCCTATTTACAGTTGAGAAGCGTAGAGGTGGGGCCTGGAGTAGAAACCACAGAAAGTTTACAGGACTCTTAGGGTCCGATCATAATTGGATGCAAAATGCGACGTTGCTAGTTTGTGATTGCACCAGTGGCACAAAATAGTGGATGTAGAATGTGTACCCACTTATCAGTTTGACACCTACAAATGGGGAATAACGTGCCATAAATGCGAAGTTGCTAGTTTGTGATTGCACCAGTGGCCCAAAATAGTGGATGCAGAATTTGTACCTACTTACCAGTTTGGCACGTTGAAATGGGGAATAACGTGCCAGTAACACGAATGGATGCAAAATGCGAAGTTGCTAGTTTGTGATTGCACCAGTGGCACAAAATAGTGAATGCAGACTTTGTGCCCACTTATCAGTTTGGCACATTGAAATGGGGAATAAAGTGCAGTAACACGTTATTCCCCATTCCACGATGCACAAACAGAGCATGTGAACTATTTCTCCTGCAATTTGCACCAGGCTTCGCACACTGCAAGTCACTGGAGCAAACACCCTCGATTTGCACCCGGTTATAATACTTTTTTATGCTCCAACTGGAATTAAGGGTAGCAAGGGGTGTCAAAAGCAATGGAAGGGTAGCAGCTGCTGCCCCTGCCTACTCTTACTGGAGTAAAACATTTTTGAATTAGTACAATATTCGATAATAGAGTAAAAATGAGATTAGGGACGTTTAAAGACACCTGGCAGAACCAGGGAAGCAAATCTCTGCCGTCTTTTGCATTTCTCGCTGTCATTTTTCCTGTGAACAGAATATAGTGCGAGCCTGGGCCATCACGCGCCAGGACATTGTTCTGCGGAGCCTCAGAAACCACGCTGCCGAGCTTCATATAAATCATTTCTTTTTGCAAGTTTCAGTGTGTAATTGCAGGCAGAACAGTGACAGAAAAGGCTGATTTAGGGGGCGGGTGTGATTATCTCACTGGGTTTTCCTCTAGATGGAATTTTCAGGGTTCATAGCTATTTTGGAAGGTGTTTTTGTCCCCTCTGACAGGCCATGAATCCTTTTCTTCCATCAGCTGCTATCAGCCTGCCCCAGTGCTGCCTTCCATTTTTGGCAGCCAAGGCCAGAAATATGCAGGAGACATAAATAATTCCTTTTTAGAACTTGGTCAAAAGGACAGAGTACTGAGAGCTGCCAGGGGAGCTCCATAACTCAAGGCTCAGCGGAGCGATAGCTCAGGGCGGCCTCAGATCCCGTGCAATAGTCAAAGATAACTATTTCTCCCGTGGTGACAAGGCATCCTTTCCCTGCATGTGTCAGCAGCACCACTGCTCAGCAAACAGCCTAGTTTTATTTAAAGGCGAAAGGAAAGCGTGTCAAAGTTGGGAGGAGACGTGCCAGTGGCGGCCGGCTCAGGTAAGCACGGCAGGGCGCGAGGCGGAGGGGGAAGTCGACGGACGACGGAATAGGTATTATTTATTTATTTAATTACACCTATTCTGTCGTCTGTCGACTTCCCCCTCTCCCAACCCGTCCCGCCTCACCGCACTTACCTGTGCCGGCCGCCACTGGATGTGACCTACTGCTAGAGTTACCAGTCTAGCCAACAGATGGAATCAGGTTCGCATCCAGCTTCCTCTCAGTACCTTGTAACTCTGGTGGGCAAATTCTTTTTTTCTCCCTGTTCCTATAAAAAAAAAACAAGAATTGGCATTGCCAATAGGTCTAGCTTATGAATGCACTGTCAAGCCAGACATAAATATCCATATACTTTAACGACTACCTGCTCCCATCTGTGCTGCTGCCAGAGAAAAAAGCTATAAATGATCTAGTTGTCTGAGACACTTTAATAGCATTACAATGGCATGTGTGCCCCTGACAGGCCACGGTCAGGCAGCTGGATAAATAAACAATATGATCACAGCTGTGTGGAGAGGAAGCACTTTTTTGTGGAAGCATACACTTTAAGATATGTTATGACGATTTGTATGGCGCATTAATCACTCCTGAGGATATCCAGGCACTCGAGTAGGTGTGTAAGCGTGTAGTCCCTGCTGAGTTATTCAAAGAGCCAAGCATTCGGCCTCTTGCGGAACTCAAGAAGTGTGGAAAAGGCTCTGATATGTTGAAGGCGTTTGCTCCATGTTTTAAGTGCAATGTAGGAAAATGAGCAAACTCCTGCTCTACTTTTGTGAATACGGGGGGGGCTGCGAGTGAGTGTGAGGCAGAGCGTAAGTGCCTGGCAGATTGGTGAGAGTGTATGCGGCTGCTCAGTTATGCTAGTCCAGTGTTATGTAAGACTTTGTATGTGAAGTCTGTTTAGGAGTTGCTTGAAGAATAAGGTGTAGATTGCGTTGCCACAGTCAAGCCTGCTTGAAACGAGTGCTTGTGTGATGGTCCGTCTGATGTTCTGTGGAAGCCACTTAAAGATCTTTTGTCACATGCGTTGCATGTGGAAGCATGAGGTGCCAATTCAAAACATGTACGCTTGAATCCCAACATTTGGGCAGAGTCAAAGCCCCTCTCCCGACAAAGCAGAGTGGGAGAGTGAGAGTTTGAAATTCATAATGAAGCCGGGGAGTAGGCGGACATATAGAACATAAGGGAGATAGCAACACAGGTGGTGGGTGGGAGAAGCACATACAGCATTAGCAAGTGCAGCAAGCGACAGTTCTGATCGAAGAAAAACACACATAGAAGACAACAAATCCAAGCAGGGCAGAATTTAGTGATGGGAAAATGGCACAAAGGACAGCGCTAAAAACACGGGCACTCTCATGTAGTACTTCAATAAAATAATAGTTGTTCCCTAAAGGGTACTCATTTTATCGACCTCAGAAGGATGAAAGGGTAAGTGAACCTGCCGGGATTTGAACCTGTTGCCATAAGTTCGAACAAAGGCCCCTACAGTCAATGCATTAGTCCACTAAGTCCACTAATCCACCAGACACCTCCTGCAGGCCAGTACCTGACATGGGAGTACAGATCTAGTGGGTAAGTGCCACAGAAAAGTACACCACTGAAAAGACACATCACTGCAAGGTGGGACTGGCTTATAGGGCAATCAGGCAGTGCTGGATGGCTGGCCTGACATGAAAATGTGTGGGCCAGTTTCTTGTTTGGTTATGGGCCTGTTTTATAGTCTGTTTGGCTGGCTTTTACTGTAAACATACCTGATATTAAAACAAACACTGTCTACAGCAAGCTCAAACCCAGGCAGTTTTAGTCTTCCATACCTTGCAAAACACCTATACAGCGCGTCTTTACAAGTTCAATACTGTCCAAATTTGACAACCTGGGACACTTTTTTAGCTATCTAATTCATTAATGGGGGCCAATTTTATTTTGGGGATCGGGCCTGTTTTCTTTCCCAGTCCGACCCTGCACTACTGTAAGGGAAGTGGGGTAGACAGCGTAAATGAAAGCGCAAGGGGGGCAGGTTGAAATCCTGAACTGAAACAGTCCGCACATATATGGTTAAGGGGTGGGGAGCTGCGAGCAGATACAACAGTGAGGGAAGATTCCATGGAGTAGGAGGTAGGGCCAGCAAAGCAGACATAAGGAAGCACAATAGAGTATGCAAAGCGCAGGGAAGCACATCACCAGAGGGTGAGAACAAATCATAAAAACATAGGGGCATATTATCAAGACAGGCGATAAACTTATCACCGCTTTAGCGGCAGAAAACTGCTGCTAAAACGGTGATAATGGGCTTGATAATATGCTCTATGGAATTCCAATTGAAGCCCATGTTAGATGTGAAGGACATCTAACCTGAGCTTCAATTGGAATTCCATTTAAATAAAAGGATGAATTCCTATCCTTTTCTGGAGAAATCTGTATTGGTTTCTGGTCCCCGAGCAGATAGGTACTGAGAACAGAAATGTCATACTGCTTGTCATAAGTGCAATGGTCAGACCCAGCCCTACTGCGCAGAACTTGACACCCTATGCATTACATCCTAGAAGGTTGCTTTGAACCCTGCTTATACTTGAATAGGATATGGTTATGGTTACCGAGAAAAGGAGGCAGGTGAGAGGGAGATTTTGGGAGGATGGGGTAATCATTGTTAGACATTTTAAGTGGAGCAGAACAGAGGCCAGGGCTCACAAGAGGTGCTTTCAGAGCTCAGCTCTGAATTGTGTGAACTTAGCCATGTTGATGACCTCTACTGTGGTTAATGAAGAAAAATTGTGTTTTTTTTTCATTGTAAATGCAAATTTTCTTTTATCACCGTCTTCATTTTGTTATTCCCCAACAATAACCGATATACCAGCATTAACCAAACCAACAAGGTGTGACACTATGCTCATCTCATTTAGTTGCAGTGCTTAATTTGTATTAAAAAAAATAAGTGCCAGGGCTCAAAGAATTGCTCTGGAGTCCACTGTAGCGGGCACCTCCCACAGCTCCTTCCACTGCTGCCAAATGCCAGTAACAGTACCTACTTGCTAGTTTTATCATTTTTTCAAAAGCATATTAAATTGTTATACACTCCACTGATGAATTCTGGCAAACATTAACAAAATACATAATCACACAGCACCCACAATGTGGTGGATACATTTGTGTTGGTGTTTAGAAATAAGTGCCAGTGCCTAGCACCAACAAACACTAGCATACATTAAGCTGTGACTTTTCAAAGTAAAAACTGGTTACAGTCGTAGTCCATCTAGTTTATTGACCTAAACGACAATATTCAACACTTAATCAATGACAGTGTATTGCTTATTCAAATATATTTTTGCCCCCCCTCCCCCCCAGTGCCGCTGCATTCTCATGGCGCCCAAGCGTGTTCATGCGTCTTCTCAGGCTTAGTTCATGCGCATGCGTGTCACCTGGCCCTTGCGATGTGCAGTATGTCTCTAAAGCTTCAGGGAGTTACCAAGGTTACCACACAGAAAATAGACCAATAGAAAACGTTGTGTGAAGATTCAAGCACAAACCATGAACTCCATACATAGCAAGGTAAATATTAGCATATCATACCTCTAGTGTGTAACAACGGCCACAGCCAGCGTAGCCATTACAGAGAGGTGTTCTAAAGGAACACTTGTCCCTTTTAGGGATAGCCACATACACCGAAAATATTAGACTTAGATATTGACTACAATATCTCATGTGATTCAGATGGGGCCGGTAAATGCAGTTATTGGCAAAACCGGGGTTACAAGGTCTGCAGTAACCCTGCTGACCTGATAAGTTTCATTCAAGACTCCATTACTAATTCCTCAGGTTATTCCTCATTTCTTAGTAAAACCTTAGGGTCCCACTTGTCATCCCCAGTAGTTCTACAACCCTTCTACCCTCTGCATTGGTAATTCTGGCATGGGAGGATGTCTGGGTATATATTCAGGGCCTTATTCACAAAGGGACTTACGACTCGTAAAGTTACGAGTGCGGAGACTCGCCACACTCGGGCGGTATCTCCGCACTGCAGTGCTCAGTGTGGAGATTCTGCCCCGAGAGCAGAGATCCCACTCCGAATGTGGGGGCATATTATCAAGCACGGCGTTAAAATTATTGCCGCTTTAGCGGCAGAAAACTGCCGCTAAAACATCGATAATGGGCTTTATAATATGCCGCAGAGAATTCCCATAGAAGCCCATGTTGACACCAGAACATGGGCTTCTATGGGAATTCTCAAGGGCATATTATCAAGCCCATTATCGCCGCTTTAGCGGCAGTTTTCTGACGCTAAACCGGAGATAATTTTAACGCAGTTTCTTGATAATATGCCCCGTGGAGAGTCCGTCCTCGTAACTTTACGAGTCGTAAATCTCTTTGTGATTCCGGTCCTCAGTAATAAGGTCCTTGGCAGTAATTAAACCCTTTTGTACAGCCGGGGCCCATGCAGGTAAGAGCGGTGGGGCTGGGTGGGGGGGATTTCGGTGGAAGATGAGGGAAAATTAAATAAACAAATAATTGCCCCTCATCACCGTCCATCGAAACCCCCCGCCTGGCCCCACTGCTCTTACCTGCACGGGCCGCGGCTGTTTGTGTAGGTTCAGGCATATCACCAAAAGTAGACTTTGTGATGACTAAAGAGATAGAAACTCTTATACTGGATGGCATGATTGCCAAGATCCTACTTCACATAATGATGTTGATGGCTTTCGTAAGATGGATCCGGGCACCTTTCCTGTGCTCTTTGCACTAAAAGCGTTCTGGCGGAGATTAAGCAGGTCTTTGAGCTAGGATTGGTCTCTGATAGTGACTCGGCTCTTACTTGTCTCTTTCCCCACAAGCTATGAAGCTTCCACCAAGTCATCATGAGCTCACTTTGCCACTTAATTTATTGTAGAACTGTCAATGAAGTGGGATCTTGAAGTGGCACTTAAGCAGACCCATTAAAAGCATTCTTCCAACTTAGTACTCAATTTCGAACTTCCTACACTTAAGTGGTGCTTATTACAGTAATAACATGAATTCTTTATAAATAAGAATTGCAGTGCACCTGCTCTTGGCTTCAGAAATGCTTTGCACAGGCCAGGTTCCAAATCAATGCCCATTCTACGGAGCTTGAGAGCAGCCAGGAGGTGTCTATTTCCTACAAATACCATAGCAGAATTCGGCTGTCGATTTCAAGATGAAAGAGGAGACGAATGACCAGTCTCGTTCATTGGGCCCACGCTTTTCAAATATATGACCACCATGGATGTCCATTCAAAAAAAATCCCATTGTGACATTGTACAGTCTCATGACACCAATACGTTTCCCATTTGTATGTGCTGCGATGCTTTATCGACTGAACACGGAAGGCACGAAATTTAGGTCTGCTTCTTTGAAGGACCTCTGTGGTGCCTACTCAATATTTGAGCGCTGGTGACAAGCCAACCATAGCAGGAGTGAGATATGCTGTGGGGCACAGATACGTCATAAAGTACAACAGGCAAAGACTGACAGTCGAGTCAAGTAGTTTACGGGGACGCCCTATTGACTGCCAACATGCAGGTCCAGGTTGTGGTCAGACGGATCCTTCTCTGTTTCACCATTACTCGAGGATAGGAGCACATTTTTTGCAGAGCTTCTTCTTGGCTTGGGGAGGATGTTTCGACTAGTTCAGAAGTCCGATGGTGGCGTGTCACAGCATGTCAGTCGCTTGGGGCACATACCTCCTATTCAACATGATCTCCCCTGGCTTCCTAAGATATTCTGGATACATCTCATGATGCCCTATAAAGCACTTCATATAATGCCCAACGACTGAGGATATGGCCTAATGGCTAGGGCGGTTGACCCCAAATCTGGGGAACCGGGTTCAAGTCTCGGCAACGATGCTCAACATCCTGTGATTCTGGGCAAATCACTTAATCTCCCCGTGCCTAACAAAAATGTATGTATCCTTGTGTAATGCAACTGGTGCTCATGTAAAGTGCTCTGAGATCAGATACCTTCGGGTCAAGTTCGCACTATATAAAACAAAAACAAAATTGCTCAAAATTGGGGCTTGATTTGGGCCCTAGTGATGTACAATTCAAAGTTGGGTGGCTGGGCCTTCTCAGCGGGTCCATCAATGCCTCTGGAATCCCTCTAGATTGAGGTTAGACATGCACCAAATGCTTCCTGATACAGAACTCACTTCCTAGCCCCTTACTCTCATGTATTAAGTTGGGCGGAAATGGGTGTTTACACTCAATATGACATTCTGCACTCAATATGACATTCTGCACTCAATATGACATTCTTAGTCCCACACACTGTGCGTGATGGCCTCCAATTTGTCCCTGCAAAAATGTTGCCATGTAAAAATGTGTGTGTGGGGAGAAAAGGGTTTGGTTACTAGGTTTGCAGCTTCAGAAGTAGGAAAACAAATAGATTTACCATGAAGAACCACCAAAACACCTTGGAATGCCTTATTTGTACCCGAGGAACACTGAATTTGGAGGCTACATCGCCTCGGGGACTAACTACAAGGTACTGTAATGGGGTAATGGTTTTTATTTGGGCAGGTTTAGTGCCTGATAATGTTGTGATACTAAGGACAGGATGAGGACCTTAGTCCTTTCTGCTAGTTTGTGTAATCCTGTCTTTTAACTTTCTATATTAATATTATTCACATGTATTATTGCAACAAAAGTGCAGCTAAGTTTACTTATGAGCTGTGAGCTTGGGCCTTTTTTAATAGATGCTGGTGAACTTATATTTTGATGCCATCAAATCAGCACCTTCTACAAAAACTAAAAGCCAGTATAAATGAGAATTATATACGAGAGATAACAGAACATTAACAGTTTAAATTAGTCAGTGGTTCTTAACTTCTGTGGACCCCCGCTTAATGATTACAGGAATCCAGGAACCCCCACTGAATCATTATTGGAATTCGGGGATCTCCACTGAGTCATTAATGAAATCCAGTGGCCCCAGCCTGTGCAATTTCGATAATTTGAACCGCAAAACAATACAGAAACAAGCATTCATCAAACAAATACACAAATGGGGAAACATTTCAATTAATGCACAAATAAATTCAAAATAAATGTTTAAATGTCATAGAAATGTTGGAGCTTTTTTCTATTCAATTGATGCCACTAATTGTCCATAGTGTATTATGGTAGATGTACTTTCTATGCTCCCACAAATCAATCTGAAGAAACCAACTTAATTGTAGCCTACAACGTGAGATTTCTCCACATTTACAGAACGTTTAAATATTTTCCATTTTAATTTTGCTTTTTTATTATTGTACACTTTATTAATCTGTTAATATTATTTCATTTTATAAGCAGCCATGCATCCCACTGAGTAGGCAGGGAGCGTTTGTGTTTTATTGATAGCAGCCATTTTGAGACTTATTTTGAATTACTCTGATGTCATTTCAAATGATAAAGACCATAATAAAAATAACTCTATTTGAGTGCTTCAGAAAATGACCTAAAGGAATATATTTAGAGTTCACTGCAGCCTTAAACTCCAATCACAGTAGAAGCTTGGGAGGATGCAGTTTTGCAAAATGATTACTGTCATGTGAACACAATGCTCTCTGGAAACAGAGAGGGAGAGTACCAAAAATAGACTGCTGTATGCTGAGTCATAGATGGAACAATTCAAAAAACATAATTTGGGCCAATAATCAAACCAGCAAATATACAACTCACAGTATAGGATAAAAAGACACAGGTCCACGGATCTATTTTAATCAATGATTTGAAGGTAATTTGCAATTAAATCATTTAGGACCTGATGTAGAATTTAGTGGACAGGTACTCTGCCACATAAGTGACAGATAGCTGTGTGCAGCTGGGTATGGTGGCGCAGTGGACTAAAACAGCCACTGCAGGGGCCTGTGTTCAACCTGGTCACAGGTTCAAATCCCAGCAGGTCCCCTCAGCCTTTCATCCATCTGAGGTTGATAAAATGAGTACCATTGAGTTGGGTAACAATAAACATCTGTAATTCAGCACCAGGACACCTATGGGTAATCATGTGCTTTACAAATACACCTGTTATGTTATGAAATCCTATGGCAAGTGTAAAACAAGATTCTCATCAATTTTCTGACAAAAGATCCATCTGCCAAACTCAAAACCAGACCCTTAGTCTTTTGCTCTTTGAAAAATCCTGCTTATGGGCTGAGGTTAAGGCTAGATTGGGAGCTGAAAGCAACTCTGGGGAATGTTGTGTTACCTGCTCCATGTTGGACAATGCATAGAAAGTGAACCGGGCCCTATGTGCCAGCAATTCCATAATGCGAGGTAAGTTTGCAGATTACAGCCACAGGAGACACCGCCCCCACCTCCAAAGTAAAATCACCCTTTCTTTCCGTAAGCGGGAACTCTCTAATGGCAAAATAACATTTTGCTTAAAATGCAGTATATCCTTCCCCTGTTCTGCCAGACTCATTCCACAAAGGTTTGAGCAGGTAATATGACAGTGGTGGTTCTCCATGCACCCAAAAAAATTAAATATAAATATTTTGATTTTATTGCACTACACTCCAAATGAATTGACTGAAAACGGATAGGTCGCATAGATAGCACATAAGAGAACAGTATTAAGATTGCCAATGCTTCAATGCCTGGCTTGGTACTCAAAACTAGTATATCTCCACAGCAGCGAATCCTGTTTTCACGGAGCAGCTCATATTGTGCGCCTGGTATTACTTTCCACTATTAAGAGGTTTTATATAATTAGACAATTCACTGATACTTAAATTACCAACCTTAGTAGAATGAAAGTCTGTGTTGCCCGTGCCAGGCTTCAATGCCATGTGAACCCAGGTGAATGTGTGCCTTAAAGTGCCCTATAACTCATGATCTGCAGATCACAGCATCTGTCAGTAGGAAACATTACACCGCCCAGCTGTTATGCCAATTGATGGTGCACCCCCCCTCAGAGGTGCTTTTTTGGGCCAGTGGGCTGATGATTCTTCAGAACACGCAAACATGAAGGCAGTCTCGGACCTGCAGCCTGCTGGAGGTTTCTCTGCTACGCCTATGGCCAGTCTTGCCCATGCTGATATCATGAATGATGCTTCTGTGTAAGATAGATAGATGTTCACTAACAGAACTCCAGTTGATGCGGAAAACATAGTATCAGGGAGGACTGAGCCATCTAATAGAGGCTTGGCATATACATCAGAAGCATTTGTTAACCAATAGTTTTTTTGCAGACATTCAGGCCTGATTTACAATTTGGCAGGTGGAGCATAGGCGGCGGCGGACAGTACCTCTGCACCATGAAGGGCCACCACCTGGCAAATCTAGAGATGACCGCCGTCCCAGCGGTCACCTCCATACAATGGATGGGAACGCCGTCACAGCGGTTCCTTTCAATGTACAAAAAGTTTGGTGGATGGCCGATGTTGGTTTTGACAGATGTCCACCAAACTATAAACTTTTTTTTTCAAAAACAAACTCCCAAGGAGACGAGGGGAGCGGTCTGGTTTGAGCATTTTTGCCAGGCCTGCTTTTGGTTCCCCAGTCCGGCCCTATCAGTGTGTAACCTGCATCATCTCACTCTATCGTGCTACCCTGCCTTGATCTCTCTATTGGCCCTTTTCTCTCTGTCTCTAAGCTGTCTTTTTCTCACCATTCTTTGTTTTTTATTACCTCTCTCACACACAGGTCTTACCCTGTATATTGTTCATCTATCTTCACCTGTCTCCCTATCACACACCTTCCTCTCCCTGTCTCAAATGTCTCTTTCTTATCGATCTGTTACTATCTCTTCTCTTCCTGTCCGTCCCTCTCATCTGTTTCTCAGCTGCCTATCTCTGTTTATCTCACACTTGTCTCTTCCTATTGCTCTTAGCTGTTCCTTTCTAAAATGACTGTGTCTTAATCCTCCCCGTATCTCACGCCTCTGTCTCACTGTCACATCACAGCACCTGTCTCTCTCAGCTGTCTCTTTCCCGCCTGTCTAATACCTATCTCTCCCCAGTTGCTGCTTCAATCTCCCTCAGCTCGCTCTTACCTGTCTGGCTCTCTCACAAGCATGCCTGTCTATTATCTCTGTCTTTCTAAGATGTCTCAATCTCATCCCTTTTTCACTTTTTTCCCCGTTCTGTCTCTCGTAACTGACATCCCCAATATATGCCACTCGTTCTTACTGCCATTCTCTCAACTTTCATACGTTTTCACCTCCCTAACCCTCTAAGTTGTTCCTCTTTCACCTCTCATTTTTACCTGTCTCTTGCCCTCTCTCTTTCTCCAATTAATCTCTCACGTGTGCCTCTCTTGACGCAGTGTCACCATCATTTATTGGCGCTTAATGATAGGTTAACCTGTAACATGCATAACCATTATTTACATGTGTGCACACATTAGTTTATACATTATTTTATATTTAGGTAAAGTAAACTGAGTGAACCATATGTGTCTCATTAACTGTAGTTAGAGTAGGTGCATCTTAACATGGACATGAGGAGGCCTAGGATCCTGACTCCAGTTTAAAGATAACTTGTATTTCTGCTTGCTGTTACAGTAGCGGCTCGTAGTGGGAGTGCTGCGGGGTGGTGAGGCGGGGGTAGTAAACTCCAGCATACGGCCGACCGGAGGTAAGTACATAAATAAATAAATAAAACAAATAACATTGCGCGCGCTGCAACGCAAATGGCGCTGCAGCGCGCACAACGTTGCAGCGCGCACAATGCAATTTGTTTTATTTATTTATTCCTGAGAACTAAAGTAAGGAGGGAAAGAGGTCTGAGAGTCATCTCTAGCGCCAAGAAGGTTTTGTGTACTTGCCCTCTACAAATAACTAATGTAACATAACATATCTCACCATAGTAAATTTATGAGCCGAAATTAGCTGATTACATGGTCTTTGAACGGGGAAATACCTTTTTACTGAAATATCAATAGTTATTGCGGGGCCTTAAATTTCAGACCTGGATTCTATTGTTATTTCCTATGAAACTCTTTTTAGATCTATCAAAATCACAATTTGTAGAGATGCCAGCAAGGTCTTTAGGGCGAAGTCCAGTTGTGCATGGTTTCATTCTAGTTGCAGGATTTTGAGGGGCCGGAGCTAGGTATGATATTGTTAATATAAAGATGGAGTACCAGGCCAGAATTGATTGGGAGCATGAGATGTGGGAAGATCTCGTGGCAGCTGCCACGACAGGGGATCTCAAGGCTTTCTGGGGAATAGTGGCCCAAGGCAAGCAAAATGCCACTACTACTGTTGATTATAATTTACAATAGCAGACCTGGGTGGATCATTTAAAAAACAAAAAAAATCTGTGTAGTCAAATCTGACCCCGAGAATATCCACCTGAGCAAAGTTCCCCGACTCCCTTCGGCTGACGGGCCCCCTCTATCCTTTCAGCATAAAGATATATTGGCTGCCATTATGGAACTGTGGGCACACAAAGCGCCTGGCCCTGGTTCAATCTTGGGGATCTTTTGGGCCACACATTTTCAGTTTTTGTTCCAATCTATTTTAGCTGGTGGCATGATTCCTGTTTCTAGGCAGACTGCAGAGATTGTCTCTATATACAGAAAAGGGCCTAAAGAGGACCCGGGGAATTATCAGCCCATCAACCTTATGGATACGTCCCAGAAACTATTCTGTCACCTGATTCTGGGGCATTTGCTTGATTGGGCTAAGAACAACTCCATCTTTTCTGAGCTGCAGGCGGGGTTCAGGTATAGGGTTAGCACGGTAGATCAAATCCTCTGTTTCTGTGCCCTATACTGGAAAAAGAGTAACGATTAATAAGGGATACTTGTATGTGGTCTTTGTTGATCTAAAGACCACCTTTGACTCTATCCCTACGGCAAAACTATGGGAAGTTCTGGAAATAATGGGTGTCCCCAGTAATATCCTATCTGTTCTTATTAGCAGGGCCTGACTGGGAACCACAATCGGCCCTTGCCAAGTGCTCGGCCGCCCCCCCCCCCCCCCCCCCCAAGGGGTTGGGTGTGCCGCCGAGCTCTTTGCCAGGGCCGGTTTTCGGCCGATTTTGTTACAGGACTGATTTTGCAGCTATGCAAAACCGTCCCCCACCCGTGAGGCCCCCCCGGGGGATTGCCCGGTGCCTGCTACGGCCAGTACGGCCCTGCTTATTAGTTGCATGCATACAATTCGGCCAGAGTCAGGTATGACAACGCTGATGAGCTTACTGGCCCTTTTAACATTGAAACCGACGTCCAGAAGGGTTGTGTGCTGGCACAGACATTGTTTGCTCTTTATATTAATGACCAAGTTCATGCACTTGCTTTTCCCAGGAATGACACACCTAAACTTGACCCTGATGAAATTGCAACATTGCTTTTTGCAGATGATACGCTTTTAATTTCCAAAACCCCATGCGGTCTGCAGGCTCTTCATGACCATTCTTTTACTTTTTGTAGTGACCGTGGCCTGGAACTAAACATTAATAAAACTAAATTTTAGGCTTTTTAATCCTTACAAATCCGTTAGAGCAAACATTGTGGCCACAGGTGGTGCCCTAGAAAAAGTGAATGAGTTTGTGTATTTGGGGATTTGTTTCAATTATAAAATGATCTGGTCCACGCAGATTAGGAGATGCTGTTTAAAACTCCAACAAGAAGCTAGCTAAATTGCGCAAGTAGGTCTACATGTGTTCTTTCGAACCTGCATTAGAGATATATAACATTAAAGCTAAAAGCACTGCTATGTATGGCGTAGAATTGTGGGACCATGCCAAGTGCGATGATCCCAGTAAAATGGAGAATAGGTTTGTAAGGAGTATTCTCAATCTCCTGCAGGGTGTCCCGCGCCTCCCTCAATTCTTGGATTTAGGGATTGTCCCCATAAATCACTTAATTATGTATTGTCCCATATTATATTGGCATAGACTGTGGTCTACTGATGAATTAGAATCATATAGAATTGCGATTATAGCGCTTTTAAACTCCCAGTTTGTGGAAGGACCGCCTGGTTTGCCCATATTAAGGCAACATTGTATGAGATAGGCCTCCCTTCACTCTGGGATACACCTCTTACAGCCATGAGAGTACCCGCTCTCTTGTTAACCCCTTGCATGCCCGCCCCTTTCCCCGCCCAGTGCCGCGCTTTTTATTAGCGTGCGGAGTTCATGACGAGCTGGACTCGTCATGGGCACAGCGCCACCGCAGCCCATGACGAGTCCAGCTCGTCATGGGCACTGAAGGGGTTAAAGAGCGATTAAAAGATTATATGTGGTCGAGGGTACTGAAATCTGTCAAAGCAGGTAGTTTATCCGACTATATTTTAGATATCAAGCTTGTTCCTGCTTATGAAGTGTTTTTTAATATTCTTCCAGCTCCCATCCCCTGCAACTTTTTTTTTTAAATGGCGGTATGAGGTTTTGCCGTTGAATAGTTAATGTATTAAGTGGGGTACCCAGTACTGTAGTTCCAACGTATGTCCTTCTTGTAATCTAGCAGTGGAAACCCCACACCATTTTGCCTTCTTTTGTCCTGCTCATATAGGACCACGTAGATCATGGATCAGGCCAGTATGTAAACATTTTGGTTTTCGTCGTTATGAGTATGCGCAACGCACCCTACGCTTGGATACGAGTTAAGTCATTGTTGATGCAATGACAAAATATCTTCATGCCGCTTGGTTAATCCACATGCACAATGTGCAAACATGTAAGCGATAACTTTTTTTAGTGCGCGTCTTTTTCCTGTCCATGCTACTTGCTGTTATATTTCTGTTGGGGTTTCCCTCTTCCAATTTTGTGCACGTTTTTGGTGACTGTGTCATTGTTCTGCTTATGTATTGCTGGTATTTATTGTTTTAACTCATTGTTTTATATTATTATTGTGGTGTTGTGTTTTATGGATCTGTGTATCCAAAATAAACATTTTTGACAATGATGATGAAGTGTCATAGAATGAAAAAAAAGCTATGAATATGAGTTCACAATCATTAAGTTGACAATAGCAGTAAATATGCTTTTTTGCAAGGCAAGATACATGAGTCTGATCAGATTGCATTAATCAGGCTTACCTCAGTAATTAGGCTGTGTTCTCCAACAAGGCTGTTGTCTGTAGTTCATTGTTATGCAGACCCTACACATTATAGCAATTTTGCAATCACGAAAAATGTGCACATTATGCAGTTTTAATTAGTCTCCCAAAAAGAAGCCCTTCTGAGAGCAAAAAGAACTAAAAATAGCCTACTTGTTGGCAGCCAGCTGCTGCTCAGAGGCTGGATTTTATTTCCAAAGAGGCATGGAGCACAAATACCCAGGGGCTAGGAAGCAAAATGTGCACAGCTTCCAAGTGGACACCTGTCGCACAAAAGCAGTTGCATTCTGGGACATATGGTCCCACTGGAGCATGTCTCCAGGTACTACACATGTAAAAGTGACCCAGCTCCAAACTTCACACACAGATCTCTCATTTGCCATGTATGTACCATGAGTAGGATATCCACTGTACCTTCTGGTAACTGTAGTTCACTATTTAAAAAATAAAAATAAAACTACAAGTACCAGAATTCAAAGTAAGAGCCAGGATGGGATGAGCTACTCGCTCCTGAGAAGGGGTAAACTTAGGGCTTGGCAAACGGACTTTCTCAATCTTTGCTGTTAAGCATCATTTCACCCCACCCAATCAGTGCCCATCTGCCTTCCCTGCTGCAGATATTTGTTACCTGAAGAGCAGTAGTTGGGCACCAGGTGTATGGGTTCATACTCAGGGGCGTAGCTTTGTCAGTAAGATTTGGGTGGGGTGGTGCTTCAGATTTTCCGACAATCAGGCTGGCATATAATGTTTAAATACATTATACGACAAGCCAGGTGCATGAAAGGGGACCAAAGGGGCAGTGGAAAGGGAGATGAATACTAAGAGAGAAAACACAATATTTTGTAAACTAACCAATATTTGTGAGGACTTTCAAAGCAGAGAGTGAGAGAGTGTGTGGGGTTTTGTCTGTGGATATATAAAAATTCCTGCTGAAATCCGACTGATTTCTCATTATACTCGACCGAAAGCACCTGTAACCAACTAATTATCAGAAAATACATTTATTGGGGGGGGGGGGTGTCCCACCCCAAACACCCACCCCAAACACCCCCCTGAAGCTATTACTGAGAGGAACTGGGAGCTGGAGTACCCTGTATGTGTCTATTCGGGGATCAGTGGCCGGGGCTGGTGAAATACCACGTGTGGGCCTTATGGATGGGTGAGGGCAGGGGCCCAGGATGGGTGTATTGAGAGGGGTGCAAGTGACAGATTACTAGGTATTGGTTTTTTTAGAAGTTCTGTCCTTTAATCAAACTAGAAGGGCCGAAGCATGATGGAGTTTGCCCAGATTTAAAGCTTTGCATGTAAAACAGCTCAATCTCAACCGTAGACCCTTAATCCATTGAGCTATATCACCAAAAATCAAGGTGTTTTGAAAGCTGCGAAGCACAGGATGCCAGTTGTGGGACTTTCTGAAGTGGTAACAGCAGGGTACCACACTTTAGAGGTCCCTGTGGGAGCTGGAGGGGAGAAGTAATTATATTCAGTAGTACTTATTTTATTGGCCACTGACGATTAAAGCAGCAGCGTGGCTGTGTGAAGAGTCGATGTTTCAATCAGGGGCGGCTCTTCCATTGGAGCGGAGGCGCATCGGCCCTCTTAATTTATCCCCAAAGATGAAGAATAAAATGGTAATATATTACCATTTTATTTTTTCATTCTCTCAGGACGGGGGGGGGGGGGGTCGCTGCTGAATGATAGCAGCAGGGAGGAGAGTGGGTTGCGCTTGCACTTTTCAAAGTGCGCATGTCTTTTTGGCCGGCCGTCTTGCGACACATGCGCACTTTGAAACCTCTAACCCAGCTGTTTTTACAGCTGGGTCAGAGTAAGTGCAGGGCTCCAGTATGCTTGGCAGGGAGCGAGTGAGGCCGCTCCCTCCAATCAGGGCGCGGCTCTCACAGCACGAGAGCAGCGCCAGGATTGATGCTCGCACTGCAGCATCCGGTTGAGAAGAGGTCCAGAGCTGAGGACGTCGGTTAAGGTAAGTTTAAAAAAAAGATATATATATATATATTTGCGCGTGCACCCCCTACCGCCTCCCCATCCCCGTAGATGCCAACCGCCACTGGTTTTAATGTATGCTATATATAGATCTCTGCAGCACGGACTTATACCACTGCGCTAAATAAATCGCCATGGTGAAATCTAATACATTTAACTTCCTGGAGTTCACTCAAAATGCTAAAGTTAATGCAACTATCTGCTACAAATCGTCAGTTTTTTTAGCCAAATTCAGAAACTTTGCAACAATGTCCCGGTGGATGAAATAATGCGACCACTGCACCAGGCGAAGGTCCAAGTGTTGTGTGTCCCTTTCAAATCTCGTTTTAAACCAAACCTGAGAAAGCATTGAAGATGCAAATCGAAGTTTATGTAAGTGACCTTTAAGGGTAGGGGGACGCCAGAAGTAGGATGGCACACAAAGTGATGGGGACATTATTCGATGGTGTAATCTAGACAACATAAAAGGGTAATAAAATACAGAGATTCCAAAGCATAATGAAATAAATGTGCCATATGCCTACCAAATGCATATGAAGCTGGTACATTAAATATGGCTACAATTCGTAAGAACTTTCTATGCTCTTTCTGATGAAAAATGCCTTAGGGTTATCAACCCTCCCCTAAATTGACATAACAGTCATGCATTGTACGAGGAGTTTCACTACGTCTGGTCACACAGTGGGCAGCCAATCAGAAAGGTTGAGGGTAGAGGTAAACAGCCTGCCACACTGCATTTATCAATTTTTGCTAAAAGACACGCAGCCAGATAAATTGGAAAAACTAATTAATGTTATGTTATGTTATGTTATGTTATGTTATGGGGTGCTTATAAAGCGCAAACAATCATCCCAATGGGATATCACGGCGCTATAGTTGCAGACAAAAGTGCGTAGGTAATGCGGGGAAAGTGCCAAATGATTACGTTTTTAGTCGGGTTTGGGGAAGAGGAACGTTTTTAGCTGTTTCCTAAAGGATAGGTAATTAGTTATTAGTCTGAGGTGCACTGGTAGATTGTTCCAACTGTTAGCCGCCAGGTGGGAGAAGGCTCGCCCTCCCATCTTTGCGGTTTTGACGCGTGTGGTTCTGGCTCTAGCAGTAGATTGAGAACGTAGATTTCTGGATGGGAAATAGAGTGTGACTTTATTTTTTAGGATGCACGGGCCTGTATTATGTAGTATTTTATATGTTGTGCAGAGTAGCTTAAATAGAGCTCTTTGTCGAATCGGCAGCCAATGCAAATCCCTCATGCAGCTCTTGGCTGAGTCAAATTTTCTTTTATTACATATTGCCTTAGCTGCGGCATTTTGTACAGTTTGTAATTTAGTGAAAAGATAGTCATTCATTCCTACAAACAGAGAGTTTCCGTAGTCTAACCTACTCATTAGTAGGGATTGGGCCAGAATCTTTCTGCAGTCCAATGGTATCCAGGGAAAGACTCTCCTCAGCATTTTTAAAAGTGCAAAGCCTTTACCACATGTTGTGGATACGTGGGTTTTCATGCTTAAAGCTGTGTCCAGAGACACCCCTAGATTCTTTGCAGTTGGAGTCGGGTCTGGGGGGGTGCCTAATGTTGTAGGCCACCAGCTGTTGTCCCATAGCTGGGAATGTCTGCCAAATTGCATTATTTCAGATTTGTCTGCGTTGAGTTTCAGACAATGACTATGCATCCAGGTTGCTAAATCAGTAAGGCAGTTGAGTAATCTGCCTTTGGGGTCATTCTCCTCATCCAGTGAGATCATCAGTTGGGTGTCGTCTGCATAAGAGCAGATCTCGACACCCCATTTTCGCCCTATTTTGGCCAGTGAGGACACAAATATGTTGAACATGGTCGGGCTTAACGAGGCCCCTTGTGGGACCCCATACTTGATGTTCCGGGGAGGGGATTGAAAATCACCCATCTGTACTGATTGCGTCCTATTTTGGATGAAGGACTGTAGCCATCCTAAAGCTTTTTCCCGAATTCCCTTTGCTGCTAGGATTTCTAGTAGATGATTGTGGGGTACCGTGTCGAAAGCCGCCGAGAGGTCCAAAAGTATCAAGGCCACTGTTTTCCCCTGATCTACCATGGTTCTGATGTTGTCTGTTACAGCTAGGAGGGTTGTCTCCGTACTATTGTTTGTTCGGAACCCTGTTTGGGATATATCCAATAAATCATTGGTTTCCAAGAAGTGGGACAACTGTCTGTTGACCAGTTTTTCAAGTACTTTGGATAGGTAGGGGAGTTGGGAAATGGGTCGGTAGTTTGCAGGATTGTTTACATCAGTTCCCACTTTTTTTAATAGAGGGGTCACTATGGCATTCTTCCAGATTTTGGGGAATTCGGCAAGATTTAAGGAGGAGTTCAAAGCTTTTGTAACTGCCGGACATATTATCGGGGTCAGTTGTGAGAAAATGAAATGAGGACATGGGTCTGAGGGGGAGCCTGATTTTACCTCTAACATGACTTTACTCACTTCTTCTTCTGAGAAGGGGCCAAAATTGAGGCAGTTAGCCTGCAGGGAGGGTGGTCCCTGAGGTTCTATGTGTATCGACTTGGTGTTTAAAAATGAGGAGTAGATTGTATCTATTTTGTTGCAAAAGTAATCATTGATTTTATTACAATTTTCTTGAGAAGGAGGGAGGTTGGATGAGAGACCCATGGGACTGCATAGTTCTTTGACAATTTTGAAGAGTTCTTTCGAGGAGTTTTTGTTTTCTATAATTCTGTGCGAGAAGTATTCCTTCTTTGCCTTCCTAATATCTTTATTATAGAGTGTGTGTTCTTTTTTGTAGATGGCTCTAGCGTCGTCGGTTTTATTAAGTCTCCATCTATGTTCGTATAGTGTGCATTTTCTTTTCATTGTTTTTAGTTCTTGTCCGTACCATTTCTCAGATCTAGTAGATCTTTTTTTGTGTTGGGTGACAGAGCAGTGGTCAAGAGCTTTACTAATGTTAGACTGGAGTAACTCTACTTCGTCATTTGGGTCGATGATAGTTGTATTTGGGTGTGAAAAATCTTGCTGAAATTTTTCGATCGAGAATCTTTTCCAGCTCTTGGTTTTAGATGAAATCCAAGTTCGAGGTTTTGAATTTTTGGAAAGTAATTTGAACGAAAACTCGATTAAGGAATGGTCTGTCCAGATCATTGGTTTTATAGTGTTAATTTCAATGGAGTCTATATTAGAAAAGATTAAATCTAATGAGTGTCCTGCTGTATGTGTGGGCTTATCGATTCTCTGAGTGAGCTGTAGAATTTTCATATCCTCTAGTAATTGTCTAGTAAGGGCATTGTTACCGTTATCATAGTGTATGTTGAAGTCACCTATCAGCAGGAAATTTTTATTTTTGAGGCAGACTGGCATGATTTGTGCAAGGAGCTGGGCACAGAAATCCAACGTACTGCCTGGGGGATTGTAAATTATAGCTCCTCCGAGCAGAATGTTGGTGTTTATGGATACCGAGAAGGCCATAGCTTCATGACTATTGACCTGTGTGATTGCCTCCTGTCTGCAGGAGAGGGAGTCTTTGAATAATAAAGCTACCCCCCCGCCTCTCTTTTCTGTCCGGTTCAGGTGAAGTATTTTATACTCATTTGGGAGGGCAGTTGCAATGTCGGGGGCGCTGTGGTGATCAAGCCACGTTTCTGTTATAAAAGCTAAGTCAGGATTGATTTCAGTCAGGATGTCCCATATGTCCGTAGCATGTCTGGGAAGTGATCTGGCATTGATGTAGATGCATTTCAGGATAAAATTTGGGGTATTTATTGTAGTGGGCTCGAGCCAGCTCATACTCTCCCATCTGCAATTAATGCAGCCGAAGGGGCCTGAGGTGTTTACCGGTCCCATTCGTGTGCATCGTGCTGGGTTATCAATTGTTTTATTATTGAGGCTTTTAAGCTCATCGCTGGAGTAGTGTATGCGGTGGTTCGTATTACTTTGGCTGGGGCTGCCTGTTTGTGCAGGGGGTATGGCCCCTGGTCCCGGCCCGTCGCGGACGGGCGCAGACGGGCTTGCCTTTGGCGCGCCGGCGGCACGCCCGCTGCGCGCGTCCGCTGCGCGTTGCGCTGGGCATCGTCTTTTAACTTGTTTTGCTTGAAACTGATTGGGGGGTTGGACCGGAAGTGCCGGCCCCCTTTTGTTGCACGTGACTCCCTCCACACAATCCGAAAAATCGGTGGTGGACCGGGAAGTATGTGCGTCTGACAGCGGTAAGGGTGCGGTACGATTGAATGTGAGGTTAAAAGTGGATTTACTAAAATGAACACAATATCACACAATGTTTAAAAGACTAAAAACAATGTTTTAAAAATATCGTGTAAGTTCTTACTGAAAGCGACGTTGGGAGCCCTTTACCAGGCGCTCCAACTAGCAGTCAAACAGTGGTTTAAATAACACAGAGGGCCCTTTGCCAGGCGCTCCTCTAACGTAACCAGCAGGCGCTCTTGCTCTCGCTCTCGCCGTTGCTTTAAGCGCGTCCGCCGTCTAATACAGCGAGATTAGAACTCTAAAACACCTATTTTGCTGGATAGATATCAACAAGCATTGGCAGAATTCAACAGGATTTTCACGGGCCTCATTTGCTGGTTAAGCTTTCTTGGCACATGCTGTAGGTCTAACAGCCATTTCTATGAATCCTAGCCGCAGTGGCGCAAGAAGGGTCCCACCAGCCCTAATGCTACCAAAATAAAAATGGCCCCTGTACCAGCAGCTAGTAAGTAAAATATGATTGGGTGCCCCAACCTTCTCATACCCATGGGTTCTGGTGCTACCGAATCTGCTGCGTTAAAGTACCTGCCCTCCTGCCCCGCCGAGATGTAGTGGTAGAATGTAGGCGCAACCTGAGTTCAAGCAAGTCTCTGTCAGGTGCACTTGTTTCTGCCTTCCGTTGATCTGTCGTTGAGTCATGTTAACTGTGCATGTCTACTTCTGCCAACCCCCCCTTATTTAGTGCATCTGAAAAGAACAGTAATTACTTTATGCTTAGTCACTTTCCGGTGCCCTTGGCAAAAACAATGAGTCAGCATCCATACACTGTGACAACCTTGGGCACTAGTAGATCTTTCTCTGTAAACACAGGGAATAGTACAAATGAAAACATTTTTTCATGTATTTTGGCACAGTTTTTTTAAAATAAAAACCTTGATCACTGTCTTTAGATAACACAAATGTGCGATCGGCAAAGAGTCGGTCGTCACTGGAACCTCGTGCTGGCAGCCGATACGGGCTGTCGCTGTTGGCGCGAAGAGCAGATATCGCCCAAGCAAGCTGTCATCGGAGGTTGTTTCTCGGGGTGAAAAGATCACTTCATGGGGGGCGGCAGACCAAAAATTCTGTTACTTCACCTGGGGTTTAGGAAGAGTACACTCAAATGCCAGCCAAGGGTACAGGATGCAGATGGGATTAGGACTCACCCCTGTAGAGGCCAGCAGCAGGGTCCTTTGGCACGCAAGTCGTTACAACGACTTGACTTCGGAGGTTGCTGGACTTTGGATGAGTATCATGTACTATTCCAACTCCAGTCCGCGCAACAGTAGGGAAGGTGTTGGACTTTAAATCTAACACAACTCCACCAATACACCCCCTTAAAGCAAGTCGTTGTAGTGACTTGCGTGCTAAACGAATGCGTGGTAACGACGGTCAAAACTGTAAATGGCCCAGCAAAGGCAGTTGCTGTATGCCACTGTGCCATGGTACGGTGTGTGTGACATGTTTAGTTAGGACTGTAGTGTAAAGAAAACTACTCCAAAGCCCTCACAACCAGCACATGCATAAATGTACTGGGAGGTGTGTATTCCACAGTTTGCTTAAAATATGGCACTTCTTAACAATAAGTGAGTGAGAGTAGAACAACACATTATTGCACCGGAAAGCTTGCGATTGAAGACCTTGAGGCCCACATCAGGTGGGTCTTCCTTCAAAAATGTAAATAATGTTGCTGATGCACTGGTAGTTTTCTCTCAAAGCATAGGGAACATATGGACATATTTTCTGTTTGGGACCACCATTGACCACCATTGGCTAAGGTTACAATTACTGGCCACCTCTAAATGAGGCCCAAAGTGTGCAAGTGGAGTTCCATACAGAGTGTTTTATTTGAAACAGCATTTTGTTGTACTGTTCTCTATCTATCTATCTATCTATCTATCTATCTATCTATCTATCTATCTATCTATCTATCTATCTATCTATCTATCTATCTATCCATCCATCCATCCATCCATCCATCCATCCATCCATCCATCCATCCATCCATCCATCCATCCATCCATCCATCCATCCATCCATCCATCCATCCATCCATCCATCCATCCATCCATCCATCCATCCATCCATCCATCCATCCATCCATCTATCTATCTATCTATCTATCTATCTATCTATCTATCTATCTATCTATCTATCTATCTATCTATCTATCTATCTATCTATCTATCCGGTCAATTGGTCAGTCCGTCAGCCTGCCCATCCATCCATCCATTCATCCATCCATCCATCCATCCATCCATCCCCCCCCGTGTGTCCACATGCCTGCCTGCCAGTGTTTTTGCGAACACAAATACATCTTATTCACTGCTGCCAAACATCAGACATGGGTCTTATTCCAATTCTCAAGAGTATCTTGGAATAACATGTCACCTAGCTGACATTTCATTGCCTCATAGTTTTCCTAATGTCTGCACTTTTATCATAATGTCACAAAAGCTGACAAATTGCTTTAAATCTTCTTAGGCAAACTGCACATGAATGCAGAGCACGCTTCTCATCTCTGAAACTTGTTAATAATTTAGCACCACTTATTCAACATCGCTAAGTACACTACTGTATGACTCTAGAGAGCGGAAGCGTGATTCCCTCTCAACACCATCTCTCCGCTAATCCTGGATGCAGTGTCTTTCCAGTAAATTATGATAATTTGAAAGGCATTTAAGGGAAAAATGGATCTGCTTTAAAAAGAAGATTGTAAAATATATGAAACAAACATACTGTAATAAAAACAAAAAGCCTGCATTATTTTCAAGTCATGGAGGAAGAGTCATGGTCGTCAATTCACCAAAATGCCAGAGGTAGCGGAAGTGACATCATATGCCATTTGCCACAATGAGATAACAGGAAGCGATGTCAAATCACCTTCGACATAGTTGTCTATTTCTCATATGATGTTTATACTCCCTCCTATTGTTGTTTTCTCCCCCTTCCTGTCTCCTCCTTTATTTCAACTGTTTTATCACTTTTCTCCTTATAATATCTCAGGTCTTCCCCTCTCTCACCTGACTTTCTCGCCTGTTCTGTCTATTTCGCAGCTCTCTTTTAGCTCTCTCCACCCCTTTTACTCCCTTGTGTATCTCCTTCTCACTGTCGCTGTTTCAATATCACCTCCATATCTCCCCGCATTTTGTTGTTTCTATTCTAACCTCTTTGTCTTATCACTCTTTTCTCTCTCCCTTTCTCTGCTTCCCTCTGCCTCTCAGTCACCACCTGTCTCTTCCTCTGTTAGACCTGGCATTTCTTGGTGTGGGTACCCCAGACGTTTTGCCTCTACCTCCTCTATTTTTGATGCTGTGATGGATTTCGTTTTGCTGGCTTAGATGCTTTGGGCACTTTGCCACTGCTGATCAGTGTCAAAGTGCTAGTGCTCCCTGTATACAGTGTTATGGTAATTGGTTGTCCATAATTGATATGTTTGTCTTATTAGTAAAGTCCCCAGTAAAGTGCACTATGTGTGCGAGGGCTGGTAATGCAAATGCTACTAGTGGGCCTGCAGCACTAATTATGCCACCCACATAAGTAGCCCTAAAAAGAGATCTCAGGCCTGCCACTGCAGTGCCTGCGCGTAGTTTGTTAACTGCATTGTTGTCCTGGCCAGTTCACCCACTTGCCAGGCCTTACCTTCCCTTTTCATGCACATCAGACACCCTTATAGTAGGCCCAAGGTACCCCCTTGGGGAGGGGGCAGTGTATGTGAAAGGTAAGACATGTACTGAGGTATGTACCATGCCCTGACAGTGAAATACTACCAAATTCGTTTTTCACTGCTGCAAGGCCATCTTGCCCATAGGACAGAATGGAGAATGCTGTGTCCCATTTTCCAGCATTTATCTTCCCATAGGCATAAGATGGAGAGATGCTATTGAGTGTGCCTTAACTCAGAATTTAATAACACATCTTTTTGTGAAGATGGTTTTTAAATTGTATGCTTAGAAACCCCGTTTTTAAAAGTGGCTGGTTTCTTGTCCTAAACCATCCTGTGTGCCTCTGCCTGTTTGTGTATTGATCATCTGGGTTTGGGTGTGACAGGCTCTGGGAAGTGTCCTGACCCCAGGGAGGAGAAGCTGAGACAGCAACAGGCTGGCCTGCAGTTGATGTAGGGGGGAGGAGTAGCCCCCTGGATGTGGCAAGGATGGCTCCACCTCCTGCTGAGCGTCTGGGCCCCAGACCCTGACTATCAAAGGAAGAGGGTGTGCACTGGCAGGAAAACACCCAGGTCTGGTTTGGACCGGGGTCAGAGCCCCCTGAACACAAAGACTTCAAAGGCATTTAGGGGTTTTAAATGTAAGAGCTGAAACCCCTGAACTAAAGACTGAAATCCATGCTGAAAAAGGATTGAACCTGCGTTGTGATCAAGAGGAAATTCTGCCAAAGAAGAACAGCTGAAGAGACTGAAGAGAAGGACTGCCCTTGCTGTGTGTTCTGGGGCTAGCCTGCAGTTTGCTGATTTGACTAAGGAGAGGCTAAGGGACTTTGCTGTGTGCAGTGTCCCCCTGTTTGTGAGGACTTTGCTGTGTGCTGTGTCCTGAAGTAGCGTGTCTCCAAAGGCCCGAGGAGAGCTGGTCCCCTGTTGTGGAAACTCAGGAACACAAAAGTTTCTAACCGTGTCTCAGCGACGCTTGGTGCGCGGTGCTTTTGCACGCCTGAGACTGCCGTGTGGTCCGTGGTACTGCTTACGAGGTGCCCCGGGATTGCATGGCCCCCACAGCGTGAAACCTCGTCCACACTGCTGTATTGCTGTTTGTGGCCCAAGCCGTCATTGTAACTGAGGCTGTGAGTAAGGACCACCGCCGCCGGCCTGAGCCACAATGTGCTACAGGATTTCTGGAAGACTGCCATGTGGTCCGTGATACTGTGTACGAGGTGCCCGTGATCGCATTGCGCTCGCAGCATGAAACATCGTCCACGCTGCTGTATTGCTGTTTGTGCCCCGAGCCGTCATCGTAACTGAGGCTGTGAGTAAGGATCACCACCGCCAGCCCGAGCTGCAACGTGCTGCAGGATTTCTGGAAGACTGCCGTGTGGTCCGTGGTACTGTTTACGAGGTGTCCCGTGATCGCATTGCACCCGCAGCGTGAAACACCGTCCACACTGCTGTATTGCTGTTTGTGGCCCGAGCCGTCATCGTAACTGAGGCTGTGAGTAAGGATCACCGCCGCCGGCCGGAGCCGCAACGTGCTAAAGGATTTCTGGAACGTAAGAAAGCTACAAGGTGAACGGGATCGTGATCTTCATTCACCTAGAGGAATCTGCCCAAGATCGTCAACGAAGGAGAAGGCAGCACCGTAACCCACCTGGTACAGTGTCGCCTAACAACGGAGCTGCAACGTCATCGGGGACCAGCAGGACGTCCGACGAGCGGGGAGAGAGAGGGAGAGAGGCAGCGCACCCCCCCAGGAGTGCTCCAAGCTCTCTCCCACTGCATCGCATTAGACGGGCTGAGTCCCCGAGCGGACCGTACCTGCCCAGCAGTACCCAGGCCGCCCATTTAAGCTTATGACCGTAGTTTCTGGTGTTGGGGCCTAGTGGGCGCCGAGTTGACCGCGCAGATTGGAATCACATGATTTCTTGCATTACGAACTGCCTGATTCTTGCATTACGAATCGCATTATTCTTTGCATTACGAACTGCCTGATTCATGCATTACAAATCGCATTATTTCTTGCATTACGAACTGCCTGATTCTTGCATTACGAATTGCATTATTTCTTGCTTTACGAACTGCCTGATTCTTGCATTACGAATCGCATTATTCTTACAGTACGAACTGCATTAGTACGTGCATTAAGGACTGTGTTATTACTACATTACGAACTGCACAGTATTGCTTTAGGACTGCTTTAGATCATTGTGAATTGCTCATTAATACCGCAAGAACCTATAAGTGATTGCTGGCCTAATAACCGGTAAATTGAAAGATTACGAATACGCATATGTTGGATTTCTATCGTTTGGTCTTATCGTATTCCTATTGATAAAGATACCACTATTTTTATTAAAAAAATAGTGTGGTGTCCATTCGTGATGTTATCACTGTGTTACCGGGAGTGTGGTTGCAAATACTTTACACATTGCCTTGGAGATAAGCCTGGCTGCTCGTGCCAAGCTACCATGGGGTGAGCAGGGGTTATCTAAGAGTGTGTTCCTCCTTACCCTGACTAGAAGCAAGGGTCCCTATTTGAATTAAGGTACCTACCTCAGCCAACTAGAGACCCCCAGGCCTAACACCCTCTCACTCTATCTTCACAAACTTTTAATCTATCAGTATCATAGCTCTCAGACAGTCATCCCCTCTCACAGGTCCTGTCCTTTCTCTACCTCTCAGCTGTCTCTTTGTCACCTGTCAATTTGCCTATCGCTCTTACTTGCTTCACTCTCTTTCACATTTGTCTGTATCTCCCACACATTTCACTTCTCTCTCTCTTTCTCTCACTCTCTCTCACACACACACACACACAAACACACACACACCATGACATACCTATTATTATGAGGACTGGCCATTGACCGTAATGAAGTGTGTAATTAATATTCCAACTCCACGTGCGCTTTGATAGTAGGGTAGGTTATAAAGTGGACTGAGGCACATCTAACTGCGCATCTATTTTTTTTTTATAGACTTGCTCCAAAGTATTTAAACACACTAAGGGGGCGGGTCCTCACCAGGCACCGGTCCTCAAAAGATAGCATTTTTCTGGTTCTGACAAGGTGAACCCATGCTTTGAGGACAGAGCGCGCGCATGCACACACACGCACACACACACACACACACACACACACACACCCTCTCTTTGTCTTCCTGTTCTTCCTTTCATTATTTTTCCCTTCTAGTCTTTCTCCTCTCCCCACTCTCTTTCTCCCAATTATCCCGTATTTCATGCTCAAATCACATGCTCAGGGGCTGTAGGAGACACCAAGATGCACAATGTAGCTGAGGAACACAAAAAATAAACAAGGCTCATGAAAGCTTTGTTCAACTTCTAATGCTGACAGTGCCCTTTCCACCTCCGTGGCCAATGGTCACAAAGACATTGCCAGGATTTGCTGGAGGCAAGCCAGGGGTAGCAGCTGCGACCCCTGGCGGCCCCTAAATGATGTCCATGGTATGAGTGTGGTAAGCTCAAACACCAGTAGAAAAAGGAGAACATGCTGTCAGTGAGGCGCTTTGTTGAGCTTGTGGAATTGTCAGAAAAAGGCATTTGTATTTTTTGCTCGTATTAAATTACTTGCAGTCGCTACTTGGCCCGTGAGAATGGGGATCAGCAGCCATGGAAACAGAGAAAATGCCCAGTCACTCAGCTATTCCATAAACAGACTTAAAAGATGATCGCTGGCCACTCCAGGAAGTGTCGTGACCATGGTCAATGCAAAGCCACTACTAGGTAGACGAGACAAGTGGGTTCAGAATTTCCCCTTACATCTTTTCATTAGGGGTGGGCAGAATTTGTGTAGTCGTGCTACGCCAAGCTCTGCGAAACAGTAAAACATCTTCACGAGCACGCAGAGTTCCGCAAACACGTGGAATTGCTTGTTCCGCCCGTTCGTGATGCTTTTTTCATGTTTGCAAACGCTGTTTGCGTGCTCGGGGGGAAATATCTCACGAACACGCATTTTGAAAGCGCGAACAAGCAAAAAATTCTGCAAAGCCGTGGATCGTGGATTTTTTGCCAATTCAGCGTTTTCCGCGGAATGCGAATTTACCCAAATTCCGCAAATTCAGCGAGTGGAACAGAATTTACCGCCCAGGCCTAATTTTTATTCAAGCTAAAGTGTAAGTATGTTCTCAGGGAATTAGACAACTGCTTTAAAGCCACTGCACATCCTGCATTTGTGATGACCAGGGTGAAGCACCACAACGTATGGGTTCAAAATAGGAAATTGAATGTTTTCATCCCAATAATAATCCTACCATAATTTGCTGGGTTTCTCGCTTGCCGCGAGCTATGCTTTTACATGGTTTTTCTATGCACACAGGCAATATTTCCTCACAATTGCTGGTTGGTGGTGACTGCCACATTCTTTAGCAATTCTTTGCAACCCTGCAGTTCCTGACCATGACCATGACAGAAGCTCCTTTAGTCCCGAAAAATAGAAAATCCTTCTAGAGACCATCAGGACCTGAGATATAGTTTTTTGTCTCCTAATTACCCTTAATCATAACTGAGAGTTGCCTGACCCTCTACGTGCAAAGGGACAAAAAATCCTCGCCTCAACAGTCAGAAATCAAAAGTTCCATCTTGTTCGCCAAGACTCAAGAAGCCCAAAAGTACCAAGAAAAACTTAATGCAATCACTAGAATTAACCAAAAGAAAGGAATTATATCCTCCCTAGTTTATTTCTCTAACTCTGAGGGTTAGGCAGGTAGAAAACGTAAGGATGAGTGTATAAATGAATCCAAAGGGTCCCCAGCGCTTAAAGAATGATATACATCATGTCATCAGGGTGGTGATGTCTATTGCAGACTCCCACTGTTAAAGACATTTGCACTAAGGACGGCTCCGGAGCTACCTATGAGGCTGAAATAAGACATAGGAAAATGGGCCCTTCCCTTAAATGTATGCACGACTGACAGAATTGTGAATCGTGGCCACAGACTAACCCTAACCATTTTATAGCAGCAAATTCATTTATTTACCTCAGAGTGGTTGCCCATGGCTTTATGCCAAAGGTATTTGAGGTCATACGATAAAATACTTAGGGTTAGACTCATCTCTTTTTCTTTCAATTGTTCAATTTTAACTCCCCTATTAATCAAATGTGTATTCAAGTTATTTATTTCTGAAATGTAATTTCTCTGACCGGACAATCATTTTTATTAGCTATGGCTGTTATCGATTTTAAGTTCAGGCAACTTACCATGATGTATGTCTTAACTGCCGCCACTACATACTAAAATAAGCTAGAGAGTTCTACCTATCCTGCCTAATCATAAGCTAGAGAGTTCTATATATCCTGTCTCATTATATGCTAGAAAGTTCTATCTATCCTGCCTAATCATAAGCTAGAGACTTCTATCCATCCTGCCTAATCATAAGCTAGAGACTTCTATCCATCCTGCCAACTCATAAGCTAGAGAGTTCTATCTATCCTGTCTAATCATAAGCTAGAGAGGTCTATCTATCCTGCCTACTCATAAGCTAGAGACTTCTATCCTTCCTGCCTAATCATAAATTGAGACTTCTACCTATCCTGTCTGAAACAAGCTGAGAGAGTTCTATCTATCCTGCCTAATCATAAGCTAGAGACGTCTATATATCCTGTCTGATTTTAGGCTAGAAAGTTCAATCTATCCTGCCTAATCATAAGCTAGAAAGTTCTATCTATCCTGCCTAATCATAAGCTAGAGACTTCTATCTATCCTGCCTAATCATAAGGTAGAAAGTTCTATCTATCCTGCTTAATCATAAGCTAGAGAGTTCTATCTATCCTGCCTAATCATAAGCTAGAGTTCTATCCATCTTGCCTAATCATAAGCTAGAGAATTCTATCTATCGTGCCTAATCATAAGCTAGAGAGGTCTATCCATCCTGCCTAATTATAAACTAGAGACTTCTACCTATCCTGCCTAATCAAAAGCTAGAGAGTTCTATCTATCCTGCCTAATCATAAAATAGAGCGTTCTATCCATCCT
Source organism: Triturus cristatus (assembly GCF_964204655.1). NCBI lineage: Eukaryota > Metazoa > Chordata > Amphibia > Caudata > Salamandridae > Triturus > Triturus cristatus. Next base: position 1,585,503,670 of record NC_140590.1, read on the forward strand.
GCCTAATTATAAACTAGAGACTTCTACCTATCCTGTTTTATTACAAGCTAGAGAGTTCTATCTAGCCTGCCTAGACTTACAGATTGAAGGTCTCATTAAACGTGCCCAGTATTTGGTCCCATTATATATGCCTGTTTGAGTTACTTATAATGGGAGTATCAGTAACCCCAGGAGTGGAGTTAACAGGATTAAAAGTTGAACAGAGCACTTAGGTTCCCCTGAAAAATATGGAATTACTGGTGGAATCGGTGGTTCTGAGTCAGATTCACTGAATAAGTTCCAATTCTCCCCTGGAGGTTCTCCGGAGACTTTGGTCACTTTAGCGGCTGTGGTCCCCTGGTGAAACTTACTAGAACCGTGGAATTACTTCGGAACTTGTAATTACGATGTGGCTCGCAACAGGGTCGGACTCACCTATAGGACAATCAGGCAGTGCCCGATGGGCTGCTCTTAGAGGTCAATGTATGGGTTGTTTTTTTCTGTTAGTCGGCCTTTTTTCTGGGCTACTGGGCTGGTTTTTACTGTTTATTTCCCTGATATTAAAACAAACATTGCCTGCAGCAAGTGCAAATGCATGCAGTCTTCCATACCTTGCAAAATACTTATACAGTGTGTCTTTAAAATTTAAAAACTCCTCTTTTTTGAAAACATGGGCCACTTTTTAGCTTTCTAATTCACTGGTGGGGGCCACTTTTTTTGGGGTGACTGGGCCTATTTTCTACTACCCCAGTCTGACCTTAGCTGGCAACTGCTGTTACCGGTTCCAATGGAATTAAAAAGGACATCATAATCAATACCTTAATATTCACAATCAGAGACTAGGAGGGAGAAGATAAAATATGGCCTGTGATTTTGCTGGGTACTCTCTATCACCAACTGTATTTGAATAAAAATCTTGACACCTGAATTTAACAATTGTTACTGGTAGGCCAATTTGTAGATAGCTAATCTAATACACAAAAATCACACCTACACAGCACAGTCAAACACACATAGGGCAACGTGTAGTTACTTATCTGACAGTGCCTGTTTGCAAGGGAAATCTAGCCTGTTCTGTCAGGTTTGTGATACATACCAAAATATGATAAGCACAAGAGAAGGGGTAAAAACTAATTCTACCACACAACGTTAATAAAGAATGGACACAGGTGTAAATATATCAGAATATCCCACACAAACCACCACTGTTAATATTTCACTGGGGAAACAAAAATACTGGGCCCGATTCACAAAGGGCCTCCGCACTAGTGGCGGAGGCTCTGTAATCGTGGTAGGACCTCCGTACTGCAGTTCCCATTGCTGGGCACCTGCCGCGAGTGTGGGCCCCCCTCCACGACTGCGGGCCTCCGCCATGAGGGCAGAGGCTCTTTGTGAATCGTCCCCATTGAGTAGTGCTGAAATGTTCCTCCCTTCTATATGTTGACAGCTATTGTGAGAGTAAATATTAGAATCTTTAATGGGGGGGCCTTAGATGTTCACCCATTTGGTGAGGCTGCCTGATAATTCTTTTTTTTTTTTTTTTTTACAAATATCCTTCTTTGGGTTAGACCATGATGTTATTATCTTCTTTACACTCAGTCTCTTCAAGTGGAGTGGCCAACACATGTTTTAACTCATTTTGATCTCTAGTCTTTGTGATAGATCATAAAACATAAATGTGAAATGAACAGTATTTTACTGTTTTGGAACAGGGAGAGGGCTCTCTGAAGATATGTGCAATTGGGTATGAATTTATAACGCAGATCATCTTATATTGTGGGGTCAAATGGAAACAATTACTTTATCTTTTTAACTGTAATCTATTTAGTTTGCTTAGAGACGATATACTCAGTATTATATTCTCTGAATATCTATCTAGATGCTCAACTGTCCAAATGTTCTTGGGTAATTACATGGAAGAACATGTTTTGTTTCACCAACATTTGTTGCTAAATACATGAAGGAAATATTGAGTCTTTCAAAACTAGGAAGTTCACAATATTGCATGAAGCTCATCTCTGAGAGAAGATATAGGGGCCAATTTCAGTCCAGTTAGAAATGAAAGGAAGTGTAGAAAGTTCCATCTGGTCCTGTAAATTTTTCAGGTTTTGGCCATTTTAGGAATCCTTGGGTTTATCTCCGCAGTGACCTAAAAGATGGTTACCAGACCTCAGACACTATGCTGTTTATAAAATGGCATGCCATTCACTTCCAATGCAGACTATGCTGCAGAATGTCTTCTCTTGCAAGTCATTAGAGTACCAAGCAGACACAGAAAGGTGTGTGATATTTTAAACTATAACAAGAATGGTATGCAGTTCCTAAAGTGCAAGCAGGCAGAGTGTGTTAAGAAATAAGCTCTACTTAGGAGTAAGTAGTTGCACAAAAGAGGGGAGAAGCAACTTCTCCTTGTTGGAAAAAGACCCTCACACACCCAGCCAGCTAGGTGTCATGCTTCATCATCGGGTCTGCTCCTTATCGGGGCGGCGCTGCAATCCCCGATCGGCACCCGAGATGGGGCCTTCCTGGCGGAGATCTTTTTTCCAAAAGCCGGTGGGTGAAGTGCGTGTGAGGGCCCTAAATAGTGTAGGTGATAGTGATGTGTAGGAAAAATTTAAAATAGGGGAGAAGGTCCACTCAGAAAATTTTAATGAACGTGGCCCCTACCCTAATTAAAAATAAGACAAAACAACGCTAATCCCAACTCTAAGGATGTCGGTTAATTGCGTCTGTCAAATGGTCAACAAAGAAAGTGTGGTACCTGTAATTAGAATTTCGGGATGAAAATACTGCCATGAAGACCTTAGCAAGTGACGTAAGCATCACCATTAAACAGGCTGATAAGGGTGGGGCTACAGTCATCATGTCTGCCTCTGACTACAACGTTGAGTGCAATAGACAACTGAGTGATAGAAGGTACTACACTCCAATAGGAGAAGACCCCACTCCAAGATTGAGCAGGATTATCTCTACAATGGTTTTCACTGCAGAAACCCAGGGGTGGATTACCAAAAAAGAAGCAGATATCCTGGTAACCAAGGAACCTATAACTCCTTACTTCTATTGCCTTCCGAAGATTCATAAAAACACCACCCCGGTCCCGGGACGCCCCATAGTTTCAGGGATCGGATCCATTCTGGAACGACTGTCTAAATTTGTAGACCACTTTATACAACCACTGGTCAGGGCGACACCATCCTTCATCAGGGATACCACAGATGTGCTCCGTCTATTGGAGGGGACCCAACATCCAGAATCTATTGACCTTCTGGTCACACTGGATGTTGAGGCGTTGTACACCAATATCCCACAGAGAGCCACACTTGAGGTTATTGAAGATGCCTTGTCCAACAGCGAGTGGTGTTCACAGACACCAGTAGCCTTCATACTAGAGTGTGCTACTCTAGCATTGACAGAAAACTTCTTTGAATTCAACTCCCAACTTTACCACCAAACACAAGGTACATCAATGGGAAGCACATTTGCGCCGAGCCTGGCATGCATGTACATGTCGGCATTCGAAGATAGGGAGATTTTCCACACTAGAAATCCCTATCTGCAAAACATTGGCATGTGGAAAAGGTTCATTGATGATATCTTGATCCTTTGGAAAGGGGAAAGTGAATTGACATCACTTGGAGATATACACACGGCCTGTGCCGTTGCATGAATAGATAGTTACTGTTATTGTTACATGTACTTGACATAGCACACGACTCACTCCCGAAGGAGTATCTTGGCGCTTTGCTCTTCAGGCCCGGAGTGCACTCATCAGAATATCCACATCTTTAACAGCTACTTAAACGTCGTGACTTCGGAACAGGTACGGATGTGGAGAGGCAGTGGAATGGGGAGAGTAAGAAAAGGACCTGCCACTATATCTGGAGGTGAGAAATTGTGGAATCTCAAGAAGGGCTTTATTTGTAGACCTAAGCAGTCTCGCAGGCTGAGAGTGGCAAAGTCTGGAGTGCAGATAGGCAGGAAGGCCTAATTTAGTCCTTTATGGGTCAGGCAGTATAGCTTAAAGATCGCCCGCTTTCTGATGGGTAGCCAATGCAAGGTTTTTAGAATAGGCGCGACAGAGGAGCGGGGGGCAGGTTACAAATTAGCTGAGCAGCTGTATTCTGCAGAACTTGCAGTTTGGACAGCAAGGTGTCATTTGCTGCCACTAACAGTGCATTCCCGTACTCTAGGTGACTAGTGACTAGTGCCTGGACTAAGGCCTTTCTAGAGTTGGATGGGAACCATGGAAAAACTTTCCTTAATAGCCTTATTGTGGCAAAGCAGGTACCACGGGTAGTATTGAATTGGTCTTTCATGGTTAGAGTTTAGTCTACCTTTATACTAACATTCTTTACCACCTGTTTAGGGGAGGGGGCCCGGTCAAATTCTGTTGGCCACCAGTCGGCCGAACAAAGCTCCTGTGCTTTACCAAATAGCATAATCTCAGTTTTCTTGCCGTTTAGTGTGAGACAGTTGTTGGTCATCCAGTCAGTGATTTCCCTCATGCAGTTTGCAAACAGAGATTTCACTTTTACCGGATCTGATACAACCTCAAAACCACGCTATGTCACTATATGTGCTACAGGTGCTAGGTAGATGTTAAATAGTGTTGGGCTTAGGCAGGAACCCTGTGGGACTCCTTTATTTATTGACATTGTTCTTGATTTGAAGGCATCGAGCAGACGGTTTTCGGTTCAGTTGGCGAGGAAATCCATGAGCCAATGTAGTGCACTTCCATATACCCCGCCTCATATAGTCTGTGGCTGAAACTAAGTGTGAGACCATATCAAAGGTCACGGATAGATCCAGTAGTACCAACATGACCAAGGTACCTGCATCTAGTGATAGTCTGATCGTGTCAGTGACTGCCACTAATGCGGTCTCTGGGCTTTGCAACACTCTGAAACCCGATTGTGAGGGGTCTAAGATCTTGTATTCTTCTAGGAAGGTTACCAGCTGTTTGTTAATAAAGCTTTCTAGAATTTTTCCTAGCAGAGGGAGAAAATAAATCGGTCCATAGTTGCAGAGGATCTTTGGGTTGGCAGAGGGCTTCTTAAGAATAAGCGATACTTGGGTGCACTTCCCCTCAGTCTGGTGTTTGGCTGAGGTAATGGAAAGATTGTAAAATGCCATTGCCAATGGTGCGATTATTTTTAGCTACACGGAAGGTTTTCCTGGGGGCACAGAGGTCCAGAGGGGAGCCAGATTTGGCTAGGGCCAACATTTTATGCACCTTCTCCAGAGAGCATGATTCCCCAGGACATTGATGGTGTTCGGAGGAGGCTGACTAAGATCGGGTTAATTCACCGGCAGTTTCCGGTTGATTGGAAAGTTCTTATGGATGATGTTAATTTTGTCATCAAAAAAGTCAGTCAAAGAGTGACATAATTTTTGAGAGACCGGGATAGTGTGGGTACGGACTTGAGGTTATCCAAAGTTGTTCAAGGGTTTGTAAAGTTCCTTTCTGGAATTCACAGATTGGTCAATACTAGTTGCTGTTATGTAGGATGTATGAGCTACTTTGAGCTCATTATAGTAACTATTTAGCAGAGACCTATAGCCTCCTTTATCAACAAGGGATTTTGGTGAGTGCCATCTTCATTTTAGCCGTTAACACTTTGACTTGAAGTGCAATTTATCTGTATACCAGGGGACCTGGATTCTAGAGGAAGTAGATGGAGATTTTTTGAAAGGTGCGATTTGATCAAATGTCACTGTGAGAGAGTCGATGTAAGCAACCAGAGCAGTATTGATATCAGTTTGTTAAGTGATAGTGATAGGCCTGTACATCTCGAAGAAAGAGGTGGGAAAGACCATCTTCCGAGAGCGTCTTGGTCTGCTAGCCTCTTTGTTGGGCTTTCCGGGTGCTTTATTACGGGGGATCTGAAATTTAATCACATAACGGTCTGACCACTTGATAGGAAGTGGGGGTTCACTTGTTACTTCCAAAAAATTGGTACAAATAAGGTCTAGGATATCTCCAGCCTTATGAGTGAGTTATTTTACTATTTGTTTGAGCCTCAACATTTCCATGTCAGCTAAGAATCGGGTCACTCCTAAATCCTGAGTGTTTTCTCCATGGAAATTAAAGTCACCAAGGAGTAAGAATTATTTGGCAGCTAGGATATCTGAGGTGCGATATAGTTGGTTAATGTCTAGCTAAAAAAACTTGTTGAACCGCGTGGGCAGTAAACCAGTACTACCCTCCAACAATGAGTGGTAGAGATTGAGATTTTGAAAAATCACATTTCAAACCCAATCAGAGAGTTAAGTGTCTACCATCTCTACTAGAAGAGACTAGTGAAAGGCAATGGCCACACCTCCTCCAGGCCTCCCCTCGTGATCACGTTACTAAAGAACAGTGTTCTGGTATAGCTTATAAAATGCAAAGGTGTGCTGTGGCATTCAGCCAGGTCTCAGTGATGAAACATATCTTGGGTGAAAGAGATGTGATAAGATCCCATATTTCTGTGGAATATTTGACCATGGACATCGCATTATAGTACGTATATCTTCTGGGTAAAACAGTTAGAAGAGGAGGAAGAGGTGGTAGTATCCTGGTTGGGAACCTCTGAGTATATTGTCTTTGCTAAATTGGCGGAGATGGGAGGGAAAGCCAATGTCTTTTTAGCCTCAGGTACCTATGGAGTGCCAGAACATTAGACTCTACACTTCTTGCAGGAAGTCGGACCCTCTAAAGTGGAGAAGTACTGACTACAGCACTAAAAAGGGCCATTAGTGTTAATAAGGTTCATGTGAATTTCATGTAACTCTGAAGAGGAACACTTTAGCGCAGTATGGCTTACTATGATGCTCAGGCAGCTGTTTGTAAAAGGGCAAGGGTCTTGGAGTTGTCCAGGTGAGGACGCGTGCAGATGGGCTTGCCTTTGGCACGCTGGGGGTGCGTCTGCACCCTGCTTCAGATTAAGTATGTTTTTTGGGAAGGCACTCACTGTCTAGACTGCTGACCAGCCCAAGATGGCGGCGGTCTAGTGGCCCCACAAGAAGTACCTCCAATTACTCCCGACTCTCTCTGCAGCAAACGGCCAAATGCCGCGGCAGACCAGAGAGTGGTAAGTTAATTATTTCCCCTGGCTTGAAGTGCAGTGCATATTTTAAGGAGAAGGGGATGGCCAGTGCAGTGTTATTTAATATTAACAAATCAGGAATGTTTATGTGTCTCAGAGTGTTAGCTTGCAGCAGTGTGCTTCCATAAGTCGAAGAATTAAGTAAGTTCCATTTCTCAAGGTGAAACATTTTAATTTGATTTTGAGTTCATAAAATTTGCTTTTCTGAAACACACAATTCATCATATGGATTTCAAAAATATTTTCAAGTTTGTCTTTTGGAAAAGTAAGTAGTTCATGGATTTTACATTCATTGTGAAAACATGGATAATTTAATCTCAAGGACTGGTGGTAACAGAAAGTGGGCGAAAATCGATGAATTGGAATGCTACCCAGAGTGATTGGCAGTGAGTCAGACACTTTGCAAGCAGTCCTCCCTTCGTCTTGTCTGTAAAGACGTACATTTGAATCAGCTTCTGTTGCATATGTGAAAGAAATACAGTAAGGCTTGATTACAACTTTCACTAGAATTCTCCTGATGGAAAGGGCTTGCTTAATGGTTGTAAGGGGTAAGTCTCCTGAATTGGGCCTCCAGAGAAATAGAGGCTTAGTTCTGCTTGAACAGTATACTTGCCTTGCATGGACATTTGCTTTTTGCTTCTAGAGGCTGTAGTTTGGGTCTGCATTGTGGTTCGAGAGACAGATTCAGGTCTGTGTAGGCTTTCCAGTTAGACAGGAGTGGTGGAATTCTGATATTATCTTGAGTGAACTGGAACAGTATATCGCCCATTAATATTATAAAACACCTCAACACATTTTTGCCCAACTGGACAAGGGTACTGAAACTCTGTCCTGAAGATTTCAAGATATGTTAAAGGTAAAAGTGGCTTTATAATTCTTAAAATTAAAATTTTACCCACAAACTGTATTTCTGACTGGGAGAAACCTATTTCTCCAAGTCGGACACAGGCTTTGTGGGAAAGCCCTATAAGGATTTATACTGCATTGAGCTCTCTATACCAATCAACCATTGTTGGCCAACCACTCACCAACCCGAGCCTTCACGTTAGCCCTACTGAAGACGTTTGAACTCCAGAATATTTTCTATTTCCCATTATCGAAATTCTAATGGGGAAAACCCCCTCCTTGTGTCCCTTTTATTGAAATCTCATGTTGACCTAATTGTTACTATGGCTCATTTTAAGTTTGTCAGCCTTGATTTTTCTCCTTAACTTACCCCTACATATACTACGCTTCCTGTAATACATATTGAATACAGACTCCAGGAGGGCCTCATTGCATATAATTTTGCTCTAATATTTTGGAATATTTAATGGCAGACCTGGACCTTGTATCTGAAATCGTTCACTCACCTATTGCACACAGGGGTTTCTATGTCCTTATTCAGCCCTTCATAGTACACTTATGAACATTGTCACAATTTCCTATTTCTGCTGTTAATTTACTAATAGAGCTGACACTTAATCCCTCGGTGATATTTGTCTTTATCCTATAGCCTTATCCATTTCTTTATTTTTGCTTCATTTTTCTCATTACATTTTCACCTACTTTGGTGTGGCCTTTGAACCTGCCTATGTCTTGCTGTATTATTGTATTGTTTGGTTTGCTAAGCACTACACCCACATGCACTTTCGTCGAGGATCAACGCAAACACCTACGAGGCTCCCAAACAGGGACATCTTAAGGAATTTGGAGGCCCTGGGCCAAACGTATTTTTGGGGGTCCCCGTTCGGAACAGCTGTGAATTTATGGTCCAGTTTGAGCTCCTTCGTGTCCTCTTTAGACAGGTCACTGACATGGCACAGGCTAATATTCAGGTGTAGTGACTTTAGTTTTCAGTAGTGTAACACAGCAGCAGCTCATAAATATTACTGCAAATAATCTCTGTGACACCCTCCCATTTCTCATATGTGAGGTCCAGTTTTGATCTTGAAGAAACTTTTTTATGGTTTTTGCATGAAACGTAAACAAAACATTTGCCTATAAAATGTATGTAATAGACTCTCACACATCAGCCACATTAAAAATTAAAGGAGAACGGCATTAAGAACAATCAGTTTAAGAATTATTCAAGAACATAAAGGAAAGACTGCAGAACAGTGCTGGTTCTATCGGCACAAAGCCCCCCCCCGAAAGGCTGGGGCACAGGGCAAGAGCCCACTTTGGCCACACCTTGAAACTGGTTTACCTCTGTTGACTGGACATTTGGCCATTCTCAGAAAAGACAATTTAGCAAATTCTGATAGGTCAATATTTCAGTCTCTGATTACAGTAATGATCAATGTGGCAGGCACATTAAGCAATTATTTGACTGATATGCTCCCTAAAAGCATGCCAACTTTACTTTAATTGATAGGAATATTTAATCAGTTAAAGCCTACCGGGATGATGGGTTCACCAATTTGCTTCAGGTCGGATTGTGTACCCATTAAAAACACTGCCCCGGGAAAATGGTTAAAATGAATTTTTACTACAATAATCGATATTTTCTATAACAATTTACTACAATAATCGATATTTTCTATAACATATTGGCCCTTGAAGAAAAAATAAAAAAGATTCCTGAAAAATATGAATGCATTTTTTAAAGAAAAAAATAGTTGGTTAGAAAATTGATTTGTAAATCAAAATATCTACATCTGTTGGAAATATCCACCCATAACACAGTGCAACGAATCGATGGATGAAGCAAATATTCAACCTGACACTGAATAAGCAAAAAAACACAAAAGAAGATTTGTATGGACCTAATTGTCATTCTGAAGTGATCCAAATACAAAAGACATGTTTTTTTTTCTTTTATAATTAACATTTTCCATAAGATATTTTTTCCACTGAAATCTGAAAATGCAATCCTGCCACGGTAAAGCATTGATACACTGTGTAAGCAAAGCTGTATTTATAGCCCTCTGCCGGGTCCAGCGATGCAAACCTTCAAAGAGTGAAAGTTATGGTCTACTTTGCAAGATTAGAAAATGTTGGCAAACCCTTGGGATGAGAAATACCCACGGCTTTGCTGTCAGGATTTTAACAAATAAAATCTGAGGAAAAAAGTAGGCATTAAAGAAATGAATCTGAAATGTTGCTATATAAAAGGCCAGGCAGATTACACATTACAGCCCAAATCCGGGCTAAAAGGGACAGTGACCAAAAATAAGCATTTGGTTCAGATGCCTTAGGTTGGCAATTTAGACTGCAATGGCAGTTACAAGACATGTTTAAAGTGCTACTTAAGTGGTTGGCAGAATCACTGCTGTGGGCCCACTATTAGAGTTAACTTTACAGGTCCTGGGCACAGGTAGTGTCACTTTACTAGGAACTTACAAGTAAATTAAATATATCAGCTGGGTATAAGCCAATCTAACATGTTTAGAGGGCAGAGTGCAAGCGCTTTAGCACTTGTTAGCAGTGGTAAAGTGCACAGAACCCTAAGGCCAACCAAAACAACGACAGCAAAAATAGGAGATCTGAAGGAACAAAGTTAGGGGAAAACCACACCAAGGTCTAACAGTATTATGGAAAATATTATATGTTATAATGCATACAAAAATATGTACTATTTTCATATATTTTTTAATTAAAATATATATTGCAATTAACTAATAAATGCATACTATTATTATCTATTTTAATTAACTTATATTTATTTATATTTGTAACAATTTTAAATGATGTAAGTTAATTTAACAGCATTTCCTAAGGGGTTATATTTTAAGTGCCTACCTCTATTATTTTCTAAGAGAGGGTGTTGCAATACCAGTGGCTGACCATATGTAGTGCCAGCCTTAGTACAAAAGTGTAAGTTACTGCAAAAGTACAGTTTGTGAATACAAAGAAGTAGTAAACTTACTCAAAAGTACAAACTTACTTAAAAGTGTAAGTTACCTTTGTGAATCATGCCCTAGATTTTTGACTGTTTTGAGTGGAGTAGGGCATGGGCCCAATTTTGAGGTCCAAAGAGAAGAGGACCAGAGATAAGAGTCCGGTCCAACATGAACATGACTTAATTTTTTATCAAAATTTAGTTTGAGCCCATCGGAGCCTGTCCCCTTGTGCACCTCCCTCATGCCTTACTAAAAAGAAGAGCCTTGACTCACCAAGTCATCATGGAGAAAGCAAAACTGGGTGTCATTGGTGTGTTTGAAAAAAATGGAGGTATTGCAAGTGGATGAGTTTGGCAGAGGCTAAGAAAATAAAAAGATATGATGGAGCCCTGTTGTGACTCAGAAAGAGACTCTGTGGGCTTCACACTTCATTGTCACAATGACACATTCAGCTTTTCCAACCACGTGAAGCCACTGTTAAATGAATCCTTGTAAACCACCAATCTAGAAAGGATTTTGCTCCATCTGACCTTTCCATATACTCATCTGACCATACGCGCTTGTAAGCCCCATTACATTTTTCCTACATCAAGGTAAGTTGTTCATAAACACAGTCATCTTTTTGTCAATCATTGGATCTACAGTCTCAAAGACATGCATTGGAAACTGCTAATACATATTAATTATTGTTGTGGACTTGGTTTGGACCTTACATTTGATATTCTTTTAACTGTTGCAGTGTGGGCTGTTTTATTATTCCGTCCTCCTAGGATTTCCTGTGAGTATGTCGAGTTGATACAGTTCTAGCAATATGGAGCGATAAGGATGCTTAAATAGGTCTTAGTGAGAAGGGTCCCTTAGTCCTAGCACATATGTTTTTAGCCACTCTCTCTACTCTGCTTGTCATGAGGATTGCCTATATCTTTTACCCAAAATGATGTTTCCCGTGAAAAAGGCTAGAATTTTACTCAGAGGTACTAGCTCATAGGGCAGGCCACTAAATTTAAAATGTCATATGTTCATTTACGAAAACACAGTTACAGTCGCTTTAAAATCGTCGAAATTACTAGTGACTCAGTGAAAGAAAATGTCTTCCCTACATGTCGAACAGCAACAAGCCATAGCTGTGAACTTATAAACACACATCCAGTTCCTGAGGATGCCGGAGTAGGTTGAGAAGCGGGCGAGCACCGAGCCAAATGTGTGAAAATAGGGGCTGAACTGAACGGCTAAGAACATATCGTGATTAACATACACAAACAACTATGGACCCGAAATCACGGTCAGTCCACTAAGCATGAAAAGCACACCTTAGCGCGTGTGCAAAAAATGCATTAACACGTGGTTATAATTTTTACCCCTCACTTTTTCACTTCTCACCTTAGTAATTATAGAGAGGTCCTGAAGAAAGCTCAGTTTAAGTTTTTTTGCAGAGAGCTGAAACATGTAGACCAAAGGATAAGTCAGACACAAATAATAGTCTTGAAACATTATCCATCTCGTTTGTTTTTAAATATACCCTGGGCCACTGGGAATAAAGTATTTGTTAGTACGTTTCCCAGAGGTATTTTTAACTCACACCACCGATAACACCATCACATAAAAACACAAAAAAAAAGCTCCACTGTAATCAGGTGTGGAAGCACAGCTGGGAACCCTATGATGAAGCGTGACACCAACCAGGTTGGTGGGTGAGGGTTCTTTTAAAACAACGTTGTGGTGCCAGGCACTACAGTGTTGACTAGCCCCTTCCTAGTGGACCGCCTAAGTTGTTTAAATCATCATTACACTGGGACAAGGACGGCCTACACACTGACCTAACTCTTCCCTTTGGTTTGTAGAAGTAAACTTATAAACACAACCACTTTGAATTCATACCAAAAAAACGACTTTAGGTCGATTTTCAGTCTTGATTAAGATCTCAATATTACAGAGTACCTACTAGTTTAACAGGTGTCGCTGTTCCTTGTTGGGCACCACTTTCAGAATATTTAACAGTCCTGCTCGCCTTGCAAACGTGATATGCAGACACACCTGCTATCCGTCTGAAATGTTGTTCTGGCCGTCCATAATAGGACACTGCTCAATCAGCCCGAGTAAAGAGACTTTGGATCCCTAGGTTGCCATTTAGGCTATCTTATTCCCCAGCAACAAGTCTACTTTTAAAGTTATTTGTTACTATCTGGAGCCCTCTTGTGCTCATTTGGGGTGGTGCGGTAAGACATCTGCCTACAGCAGCCATAATGCAGCACCTACCCTGCTCTTAACACTATACTTTCACCATCTGCCAGCTGGTGTAGACCATAGTATACCGCTGGAGCACCTGAAAGGACTGGAAAAAGCCTTGGATGCTTTATTCGTAAGAGATACTAATTATATTTCTGCAACTATTTCTCTGGATGATCTCTAGAAATGCAACATATATAAGAAACTCTTACGGCCATCAGAAAAGTGCTTACGAACCATATTTGCAACTACTTCACTTTGCTCATCTTTATTATTAGTTAATGGACGACTATTCCCAGGAGGCAGAAGATCTTGCAGCGAGATTTGCAAAAATGTGCTTACTTGGAATGGTATGAATTGGCAGCAGCACATATTGACATTATCATCAATGATTTGAAGAAACATCCTCTAAAAGAATGAGAACACATAGCTAAAGTGTACTTTTCTAAGGCATGCAAGATGACAGAGTAGAATTAGACAGTATGGAAATTGCACTTAAGTTCTTCAAGAATTGGCAAGAGCTACTACAAAGCTAATCCAGGCATCAATACATCAAGAAAGATGAAACCAAGAAAAATAATTCTGCACTTGAATTTAAACTTGGCTAGAAAGTAAAATGTTCACTTTAGAAGACATATTTATTGATTACTTCTCCTGGAAGAATTGTGAAGGGAAATGAAGGCAAACATCTGAGTAAACCCTAGAGGGCTCCCTTACCAGCTAGAATGAAGTACAGCATGAAAGGCTTCTGTTTAGTCAATTATGCTTAATATGCAGTGATGGTTGGAACTGAGTTGTATATGTATGAGGATACAAGCTATCAGAAAGAATGTAGACAGATTGGGGTGAAATAATGCAAAAACCTTTCTAACGAGACAAACAATGGGAAATTCAGTAGCAAGACTATTGTTCAAAATGCATAGGTTACGGATTATTAAAGACAAGTACATCATCTTCTTAGCTAAAACAGCGCACGTTGGCCTTCTTTTGAGGGCCTATGCATTTTTTTAGTTAGTAATGGCGCACATTGCAAATAGTGGTATGTCGTGTGCAGTATTTACCAATTGGGCAATTGCTGTATCATTTCACTTTTTTAACCTGGAAATAGTGGATAACACCCAAAATTTCTTTTCTCAGCTTACCCTTGAGGAGCGTACACTCCGCTTGTGCTGGATTCGGAGTCAGAAGCGAGCAGGCTTTGTAGCCCCGTATGCCCCGGAGATTCCGCTGGGCATGTGTACGGCCCTCCCTCATGGCGGGGATTGGTCGGCATTGGCTGGCTGGGAAGAGCGGGAGGTCCACATGATAGGGGAATTATATAGGGATGGCGTATTGTTGCCGTTCCAGGAATTGCAAGGGGCGTATGACTTACCGAGGGGGGATTATCTTCTGCACACCGCATTGGTGGCAGCGATCCAGAAACAGTGGAAGATGGGGCTGTCGGAGCCCCCAATTTCTTTGGGGTGTCAGTATGTCACCATGGCGGCGGGTACGTTCAAGGCTATCACCTGTCTCTACAGGCGGCTGTCCACGGAGACGGTACCACCTCTGGATGCCCTGAGGGGCAAATGGGAAGGGGATCTGGGTAGGCCAATTCCTGAGACGACGTGGGCGCAGATAGTGCGGCGGGCATGGAAGGGCACGCGCAATGCCAGATTCCAACTGGCCCAATTTTATACCTTACACAGTGCTTACTTAACTCCGGTCAAACTCCTGCAGTACTTCGGAGGCTCCCGATCGCCATGTCCTCAGTGCAGAGTGGAGGGTGCTGATTTTGGTCATATGTTTTGGTCTTGTGTGGGACTGGGCTCTTATTGGGCGGATGTGGTGGAGTGCCTGAACCAGGTGACGGAGCGGGAGCTAGAGGCGGAGATGAGAACTTGCCTGTTGTTGTGGTTTCTGCACACATCCAAAACCAAGATTACAAGCAAGTTTTGCGATCTAGGATTGATAATGGCGAAGAGGGAACTCACTATGCATTGGAAGGCTAGATCTGGGCCGAGCTTTAGGAGATGGAAGGGGAGTTTCTTGTCCTGGGCGGGAAGCGAGGGGACGCTGCACCTGCAGATGGCCAGACGCGCGTCTAATGACAAAGCGCTGGAGGCGGCACGGGCTTGGGGGGCTCTGGTGGAAGGGCTTAGATCCTCGGAGGAGTTGCATGAGGAGGATAGGGATCCTGTGGACGGGGGTGGGTGTGTGGCACCCGGAGTGGGGCCCCCTGGGGCGGCTGGGGAGTCCGCACTGAATAGAGCCACTTAGGTACATCTGGGGAGGTCTCAGCGTTTGCACAATGTATTGGTAACTGTCGAATAGTCGTGATAGGTGGCTGGGGTCTAGATGGGTGGTGGGGGGGGTGTCTCCAGTATCTTGGGAACAGTGGACATGCCCTTGGGATTGCCTTGGGCTCGGACTTCCCGGACCCCTGGTCCCTCTCAGCAGAAGTGAAGAAGGGGTTGACGCGGACGCACTGACAGGGGGGGATGGGGGTAGAGTGGGTGGAGGGTTGGGGGTCTAGGGGGGAAGCGTGGGACGAACGGATTTCTCCTGATATGTACACTGCGGATTGGGTCCTTTTATTTTTCTCTGTACTTGGCTTCATTGCGCTGATTGAAAACTTTAATAAAAATATTTTTTTTAAAAACACCCAGAATTTCTGTGGAACCAATGACCCATGGCACAGGGTGGGGGTTGGGTCGCTCGTAGGGGGTTGTAGGCTGATGGGGAGTTTAGTGCAGGGCCTGGCTGCATGATAGGTCCTGACCTTAACACCATTCTGAGCACAGCTGAAGGAGGGCAAGGGGGTTGGGGTTGGAGTTGGAGAAGGGGCCTGGCCGCAGGCCCTTCACCCAACCACATGCTGTGCATGGCAATAGACATCGTACATTATGTTAAAAAAGCAATTAAATTCACTGAAAAAACACAAAGGTTAAAGTGACAAAATAATTATGAAATGTAGTAATATCTTTACATTTAAAATAAAGTCTTAGAAATTCAATGAAAAAACAAAGGTTAAAGGGACGTTATATTTATGTGGATATGTCAGATAAAACAAAACATTGCAAACCACTGAAATTCACCAGTTATAATGATCTCAAGTAACTGTAACTCATGCCTAAATGTATCTATGACTCATGCCCTCGCCATACACTTCTTGCACCCTCCCTGATTACATCACTCATGTAAGACCTTCAAATGGATTCCCCTTCGAACACAGAAAGACTGTCACTCATGCCCTGGTCACCAGCAGGCTCGACTACGGCAACACACTCTATGCCGGAATAAACAAAAACCTCACCACAAGCTACAGAACATCCAAAACACCGCCGTAAGACTGGTCCTCAACCTGCCAAGACACTGCCACATCTCCCAGCACCTGTGCACACTCCACTGGCTCCCCATCGAAGCTAGTGTCACCTTCAAGATGCTAACCCACGCTCACAAGGCCCTCCATGACACCGGACCAGCATACCTGAACAGCTGACTCAAATTCCACGCACCCCAAAGGACCGTACGATCAGCCCAGCTCTCTTACGCCGTGGTCCCCCACACCAGAAAGACCAGATCGGGAGGCCGCTCCTTCTCCTTCCTCACGGCCAGAGCCTGAAATGACCTTCCGCTCCACGTCAGACAAACAACATCGCTCCCCATCTTCGCAAGAAACCTCAAAACCTGGCTCTTCAACAGACCCCCTCCTTGACGGACTGGAACCTGCAACACCCCCACCCCCCAGCGCCTTGAGACCCTTATGGGTGAGTAGTCGCGCTTAACCATCACCTGATTGACTCATTACATCATTTTCTTGATAGCATCCCTAATATTATCTGATATGACAACACTGATAACAACACTGTGCATGGTGTGGGTGTGAGTATATGTGGAGTTATGAATAGTAAATATGTACTTACCTGTATGCCCTTACCTACTCAATATTCTGTTTTTCCGTATTTTGATCATGATATTTTAGCAACGTAATATCCTATCCTCGATAGTTTGCACTGCAACCTTTCTTTACGTCTTCAACAATTACTTTTCTGGCATCCCTATTGGTTGTTTCTGTAAATATTTCTAACATTTTGAGTTCCCGGCTATGAGAGTTAGTAGTCATAACATTGAGGTGAGTGGCATACTACACAGTCAGTTTAGAAGATCTCACAGCACTTATCTTTTGCCTTGGTCCTGAAAGTTATTGAAGTACAGAAAAACACAATTGGCCAGTGCATGGTATTTGCATCAACTAAGAGAGTTCTACCAGATAATCAAATTATGTTTTCTGATTGGAGTGTTTGGGTCCAAATAACATTAATCTCCAAAGTATTAATGGCTGCCGGTGCTGAAAATTATTTAAAGAATATGGTATGGATGTCTGTTTTAATGATGAAGACCTGGGTTCTGACATTTCTGCATTAAGTGACACACACAGGGTCATTCTAGGTATATAGCAGCAAGGAGAATTATCCTACCCTATAGTGCCAGAATAAACTAGACCGGTGTGGCTGTTTACTCATGCAGCTTATTGATACCCTACTTTTCATAAACTGGTTTACAATCTTTGCCACCCTTCTTTGTCTGACAGGTGACCTGACATAATATGAAATCAGGCTATTTGTTCAAAAATGGCTGTCATGGGAGTTTAAGATGTACTATTGTAAATACAATACAAAAGGCTGCGGACTGGTAAGACATGGTAGATGTAAAAAAGCAGAGGTCCACAAAGGAAATTAATTGAAGAAGCACCATGGACAGATGTGATTTCTCACAGATTATGCTTCTGGATTTAAGAGAGTTTCTAATACCTGCAACTTTGTACCAGACATTTGTATTTGCTGCGTCTTGCACCGTGAAGTATCTCCCCCACCAAGTAGCCAGTAAGAGCCATAGTAGGGTGCAGTAGGCCCCTCATGCTACTGGGTCCTATTGAACAAAATTGCCACACTAATGATAGTGATTCCCCTTGTCTGATACCTGAAGAGTCAGTTTTGAGTAAAGAATGTGGTATAAGACAATTTACTCATACTGCATGAATTTGTAACTTCTATTTATTTAAGTGATTTGTAAACACTGCCTGTTGCCTTGCAGATACTTCAGAGGGTTGTTCAGTTCATACAAAAATCTGTGACTTATGGGGTATCAGAAGTCTGATCCACTATGATGCATGTATCCTGTCTGGCACTCCCCTCTCACCACCAACAGGTCTGAGATCCAATCAAATGCCAGTCCAAATAGTCTCTTTATAGGAGTTTCCTGAAACCCAGAGAGATGGTTCTGGCCTTATGATTGGGCTCACAGTGAAGCACAGTTTGGGCCCTCAACTCCCAGTGAACTGTTTCTGTAGCTCAGGCTCTTGAAAGTTAGTTGAGTGACTCTCTATCCACAAATTCTGTAGATAAAATAGAAAACAATAAAAATTTTAAAAACTAACATGTCTTAGAAACTGGTACCGTTCTCTCTCAGCCCAGTGAAGTTCTGAAGAATTCTGCAAGTTTTATATGCTTTACCCTTTCTATCTAGGGAGGAAGGCCTGGATTTAATGATCACGGATATAATAAATGCCTCACTTACTGAAGGTAATGTTCCATCTAAAATTAAGACAGCTGTAACATCCCCAATCTTGAAGAAACCAAATCTGATGCTCAAAATCCTGCGAACTACAGGCCTTAATTTCTCTCCTCCCATATGCTGCTCAGCTCCTGGATAAAGTGGTAACTAAGCAACTTCAGGCCCTCAAAGTAGATCGGTTGCTATCTCCTAAGCAAGCAGGTTTTAAAGTGGGTTTGTCAACAGAGACTGTAATGAACTCAGCAGTCAATGATTTAAGAATGATTGCAGACCAGGATGGGTCAGGAGTAAGGGGTGGATTGAACTCGTGGATTTACAGAAAAACTCCAAGGGATTCTGCAAAATTCCGCCAATGGGCAGAAAATATGCCGCTCGCACTGGTTGTGCTGCAATTTAGCGGCAGTAGCGTGAGCAGTGCTGAAACTCAGCGCAGATGTCAACATGAGTTGCATAAGAGCGAGCGGCCATTTGAGTTGATTTTGCTGCTGCTCAAATAGAAAATCTACTTGAGCAGCAGCAAATGTACTTGAACGGCAGCCCTCTGACCATAATCGTCAGCGACCACCCGTGTTAGAAAATCGCACCAACGGGTGCCACATATCACTCGCCAGCTTGTATATTCTGGAGCCTCGCAGGAGACAAATTCTGCCAAGCAGCGATTGCAGGAATTTTGCCTGAACTCTGCATTAACAAGTAAAGTGCAGTAGCCACAATTCCCCCCACTTCCACTTGCGGAACAGAATATTTCGCCCAGGCTAATCAGGAGTAATTATACTTTTAGACCTGTATGCAGCCTTTGATACCATATATCATAATATCCTTCTAACTCAACTGTCACACTAGAGACTACTGAAATAGGGGAAATAGGGAACTTTGAGGCAGACCCAATGGGGCAACCTTATGACCCTTTCTGTTGCATCTTCTGTTCAATTTATACGTGCAAACCCTCTCCGCATAGATCTTAAATCATCAAAAGGTTACATTATACGTATATGCAGATGACACACAACTAATAATCAATATGCAAAAGAACCTACAGCAAGAGAACTGTGGGGTCCAAAGCTGTCTTGTGCGCTATTAACAACTGGATGAAAAGCAATATCTTGAACATAAATCTCACAAAATCTGAAAAACTTCCCATCTTCAACAGAATTAAAAAGTGAGAAAACTCACTTTGGCCTCTCTAATGGAATGACTCCAACAAGACACCTCAATCTGAGATCTAGCAATTATGCTTAACTCCATCCTAAATATGGATCATCAAGGGGCATATTATCAAGCACGGCGTTAAAATTATCGCGCTTTAGCGGCAGAAAACTGCCGCTAAAGCGGCGATAATGGGCTTGATAATATGCCGCAGAGAATTCCATGTTGACACCAGAACATGGGCTTCTATTGGGATTCTCCAGGGCATATTATCATGCCCATTGTCACCGCTAAAGCGGCGATAATTTTAACGCCGTTTCTTGATAATATGCCCCCAAATAACCAAGGTTACACATGACCGTTACTTTCAGATAAGGCTCCTCAAAAGAGTCATTTCTTTGCTACCATTTTCAGTTAAAGTAATCCCGACCAATGCCTTTGTGCAAACAAGATTAAACCACAGTAATTCGGTATACATTGGCCTGCTCAAAAATACCTTGATCGATTGGAAAAAAAAAATCAAGCTTGATGAGAGTAATCTTTAACTCAAAGAAATTTGATTTGCTGTCTTTTCACCTTCCCATGATATTTAATTTGAATTGCTGTAAAGCCTTGCATGAGCTCCAGCTGGTGTACTCATCCCAACTGTTGACATGTATAGGGAAGTAAAAGACTTGCCATCATCTGGCTATATTTATAGTGCATTTTACAAATTCAAGCCTATTTGCCTAAGAGCATGGGTGGGTTCAGTGTGCATTAATCAGTGTAATTTATGGCACAAACCTACAAAGTAAAGATTTCAGAGGTTAGGACACTGGGCATGGGAATGGAAATGATGGAACTATGCAAAGTGCCAGGATATTGACGCGCATCATTAACACCTTGCCCACATTCTCATTCTGCATGCACTTGAACTGCCCCTGATAGGAAGTGACATATCTTATTTGTGTTATCCAACAGTGGACCTATTCAGACTCCTGTGTTCATGTGCATACACATATTTGTATTAGATCCACTCTCCTGCCATCTGATCACGTGGCAGCAAGAATGCATCAGTTTCATACCATGGTTAATTTGTAGAAGAATAAGGGCCAGATGTACGACCACTTCTAAAAATAATCGGGCCGTTTGCGACCGCTTTAAAGGGTTGTAGCATGTACACTATTTTACGAGTTAGTAACCTAGCTATGAGTCGCAAAATAGGGTTTGCGGGCCGCTATTAGGAAGGGGCACTCCAATGGCGCCCCTTCCTAATAGTGTGTCACATGGGGATGTACGAGCATTTTGCGACTGCAAATGCAGTCGCAAAACAATCGCAGTTTACCACCTACTTCCAGTAGGTGGTAAGCCAGTTGCAAAGGGGAAGGGGTCCCCAGGGGACCCCTTCCATTTTGTGAATGTATGCGAAAATAGTTTTTTAAGAGCAGGCAGTGCCATTTTTTTCTTTTAAACGCATCCTGTTTTCCTTTAAAGAAAACGGGCTGCATTTAAAAAAATAAGGTGCTTTATTTAAAAAGCAAACACAGACATGGTGGTCTGCTATCCCCAGCAGACCACCGTCCCTGTGATTGTAGCGCATTCCCAATGGGTCACAAATTGCAACTTGCCTCATGAATATTGATGAGGCAGGTCATTTGCGACCCCATTGGAAATCGCTAAATGCGTCTGAGACATATTAGTACATTCCGTTTTGAGAGTCACAAATTGTGAGTCACAAAAAAATCGAAATTTGCGACCTGCAAAGTGGAATCTTTATACATCTGGACACTAAGTGCAGAGGCCCAAAGATTTGATCTGAAACTCAAAACCAGCACTATTGAAGGTCAGGGTGGCGAATAATAAGGCTGTTAGTCGTGATTCCACCTCATACCTCTTTAATCCACCACCACAAACTCCCTGCCTCTTTATTTCACTCCCGTAGGTTTTTCCATTGCTGATTTATCCTTTGTCACTGTTTTCTGTCTTTCTCTTCCTCTCATTCCCTCTTTTGTGTTTTTTTTCTCTCTTGCTCTGACCAATGTCTGTTGAGATAAAAATATGTGCTGGTCCAAAAAATTAGTGCCCGTGGGCCCCACCTGCAACGCCAACTCAAATTAAGCACAGTTTTCATGCCTCATCCGAGACACCAGACAGCAGCTCTGTTGAAAAGGATGTGCACTATCTCCTAAGTCATTTCAATGCCAAGGCAACGAAGATATCTGGAGGTAACAGATGGCAGCACCACACCTAAGCATGGGTTTAGCTTCATTTGTTCAATGCTTCATATTAATGAGCTACAAGGAGGAGTTACTTAAAATTTGGTAGATAATGGTCGCGAAAAGTGTATGCATTGAACCACGACCCCTAGAAGGCCTCGGATAACTTGAGGAAAGTGGAAAGCGACAGGTAGGAGTCAAAGCCACTCAACAAGGCATCAGAGTGTGGAGGGCAAGTAGGACTCTGATATCACTGAAGCAAGTGGCGATTGCGGCAAGCTAGTGAAGAGAGACAAGCATTGGCAAAGTCTATAGATCTTGAATTGGCTGCCTGACTTTTGGCATTGCCAATGCTTGTTTGGTCATCCATTTGGTAAAGCTTTATTTTTGAGTGGCTGACAGGCTTTTGCCAAGATAAAAATAAACATTAGCTGAAAGCAAAATTATTTTTTAGCCCTCACAAAGCACACTTTGTCATAGTGGTCACTGGTACTGAAAGGAATTACTTTGTGTGGATGCACACTTTATGAAAGAGCAGAATGACATCACTCACAGTGATGTTAGCCAAAGGCCAACCTATTGCCCCATGATATGTGGTGCAGTAAGCAGTTTAAAATGTGAATGATGCAACAACAGACCAAAGGCTGAAGAGTACTGTCTGGAAGCCCTTGAAAGTAAGTATTTTATATATAATGTTATTAAAAGCAAACAGTCTTGGCTAACACCTGACCTAAAAAGGAATCACTACTTTCTGCAGCAGGCCCTGTGAGGAAATCTGAGAAAGGGGTTATCATTAAATGGACTATTATTATGAATTTTTTAGTCTCTAGCCTGACTGGTGGAGATAGCCAGCAGCTGAGAGACTAATCCTAAAAGTCGACAAAGAGATGAGAAACAATAGTTCTCACAGAAGAAAGAGACACTGGTGAAAATATAGTGATACAGGCAAAAATAAATAAAATAAAAAGAATTGAGACAGGTCAGAGAAGGATGGTCTTCTAATGACAAAAGACAGGCAAATATTTCATCTATTTAAAAGCTAATCAACATGTATATAAATTCCCACATATAAAATTGATTAAAAGAATGGGTAAGTCATTAGCTGGCATGATGAATCAATGACTTAAGAGCTCATCGCCGAGAACTGATAATTACCTAGAGGTGACAGGTTCAAATCCATGTGGATTCGCCTCAGAAGATCATCCCGACAAGGTCACTGAGATCATTTCTATTGAGCAGGGTGATAGCAAAAAAACGATTTGACACCACCACATCATGACAAATCTTGCAAGAGTCTTATGAACGCGCCGGTTGATAACATTCAAGTTACAGAATTATCTGAAAACCTTCGAATATGTGTCTCCTGAAAAATCTTAGAAGGTCACTGCACATGGATAAAATACAACGCACACAACGCACACTACCACAGAAAATATCTTCAACGTAAAGTCAAATCGGAGGATGTCTGCTTGGGGGGCACTTCAAACGCAGGATAATAGGAGCTTAAAGACTCTCGCAGTGAGCTATAGATTTGTCCTACAGCTCACCCTTTCCCTTTCAAACTCTGTGCTTTCAATTCCCCTCCCTATTATCTCATTCACTGACCCACAGCCAAGTATTTATATAGCAGCTAATTGTCTTCTTGTCCTAGTTATCTCACATCACAGGACATAGGCAGCTTTTGGACAATCAAGAGGAATCAATTTCGAACAAGCCACATCTTTTGGAAGTGAGATGTCGCCTCCTGGGTGTAGTGCTTAACAGTGCTTGATAGCGGCATTAGCCGCAGGTCGAACCTTTTGTTGGGGACGCTCATGAGAGGTCGAGTTGCTGTTACTGTAGTGTGTCTTTTTTTCAGTCGGTGATTTAGTGAGAGATGTTTTGCAGTCTGTTTTTACATGCTACAGGCACATTGGATTTCAACAGTGTTATGTGACTTATTAGGTGAAGAGGTGTTGTCTGACAGAATATCGAGGAAACGAATATCGTGTGGACAGAATATTGTGTCGAAAATATCAAGGACCAAAATATCAAGAAGATAAGTGCATTGAAGCAAGCATAGATTTACTATGCCTAACCACATCTATGTACATTGAAGATATGTGGTGCAGCTGCCACAATGCCTGCCTCCAGAACACAGGGGCTCATGGTTCAATCCCCAGTGCCAGTGGTTTTAACCCCAACACCATGAGACTCTAGGCAATAGCTCACTTAATTATCCAGCGCCCTGACACCCTCGGGTAATTGTTCGTGTTTTACAAATACTGGATTTCAATTCATTTCATATATATCGTCAAGGTACATATATGTGGAGTTAAAGAAGAGTTAAAGTGTACTTACCTGTACGATATTCTAGACACGATATTTCGTCCATATGATATTGTTTTTCCGACAATATTTTGTGCAAACACCATGAAGAGGGCCACATTTTAAGACACTTGTAATTCACATTTGATATTTATTACATGTAAGATTTTTTGCTTTCTAAGATTTTGAAATACATTTTGTTTTAGTTTCTAAGGATTACTGAAAAACAGTCGAATGTGTTATTTTGCATAAGTGTATAAGGAGGTAATATCCGATGTTAGGATGAAATATGTGCGGCCACAGCTAGTTTTGAAATGAAAGAGGTTTGATCACATAAATAAAAGGGTTTTTACAATGTCATCAGTTACTCTGAAGAGTTAGCTTCTTTAAACTGTGGTGAATGCGTTTCCTCGATATATTAAAACTGCTTGGAGGGGTTCCTAATGAAGTATAGGTCATTGAATGGAGTTGAGTTTTTGCTAGTTATCTATCTTTTTGACACACGCCCATAGGTGTGGGAGCCTCAGGACCATTGATCAATTCCCACAGAGCATCGCTGGTTCCAGAAAAAAAATAGATTTAATAGCACCACCCCCTTTAATAGCACCATCCTCCAAAAGTTCAAGAGGCTGGGATTTTTCAGTTTTAGTGGAAAGCATTCCATTCTTTGGGCTTCAAGACTGAGAAACTCCAGCTTGATTTCCAGAAAAGACTGATCTTTAGAACAGATAGTAACCCTAAAATAGAAGATTTCAAGGTTCTAACAGAACAATTTTTGTTAATTACTTCACTACAGGTATATCGGAGCCCTATTGTTGGAGTCTGATTGTTTGAGATGTTTAAATATCAGTCAGAAGATTTTAATGAAGAACCTAATCTGGACTGGACTGGTAATCGTTGTAACGCTGTCATTCTAGAAATAATCTCATTTTTCACAATTATTTTATTGGGACAGTACTAGAAACCATGGGCTAAATAATGCCATCCTAACATATCATGACCTAAATATCGAAATATTGTGACAAAATTATATATTGGTAAGCATTGTTTTGCTACACTTAACTGATCATATATGTACCTTGACAATATTTAGATATAGTCGAGGTATGTATCCAAATCATGAATGTTTTCCATGCCACAGGGACTGAAAACCTGCGATGACAGTAGATGGGAGAGAGATACTGACCAGAATTGTTAGTCCTGCTGTCTTCCCCTCTAATTACTCTACACCTCATAATGAGTCCTTTAGAGCCTTTTATCTTAATATTACTGCTCACTAGGAGCACTTCTTCTTAGCCCTATTGTCAGGAAGCCGGCTGGAGGTGCTGCTTACCACTTAATGGTGCCCACAGAAGTACTTCAAACTCTCCTGCAGTAGGTTCCCTTCAGTGAAGAAAAGGCTGGCAGCCACCACAGAGTGCTGGTACTGAAGATGCGTGCACGAAGAGTACGCGTGCGCTGGCAATGAACTATGATTCCCAACAGGCCACAGACATCGAAACATTCCTCAGACGGCAGCCATATTGGATTATCAGATATAACTCTCTTCATGATTCCCAGTGCCCTTTGCATCAGAATTGGAGGGGGTAGAAGGTAACACCTTGGTTCACAAAGTTGGGCGAATTCGAAACTTTGCATTGACAAAGCCAGGCAATGTGTTATCCCTTTGACCGACTTCCTGGATGCAAACTTTCCCTGTCTAGAGGCTGTCACGGTACACCTGCAATTTGTACCATCTACGAAGAGCAGGACATCCTGCAGCTGGGGAATAACTTCAAATGTATGACTTACATGATAGGGGATGGGGCTGGCAGTATGTTTGTAGCAGGGGTATGAGGGTGCAGTATGGAATCCTGGATCATGTGCAGAAGAAAAGCAAAAATGGGACATGCCTGGGCGGAGTAGGGGAAAGTCTGGGGTGGGGGGCTTCATGGGTGATGGGCGCAAAGTACAACAATCATCCTGCAGCCCCTCGCTGCATCAGGAACGATTTACTGAAGCTTTTCACACTTAAAAATATAACTTTCACAGGCAGCAAATTTCTGTCAATAAAAGGCCCAGTCCAGCCAGTGCTTCAAGGACAGCACAGTCTTAAATGCAGTATTGGCTAAACACATAAACCCTATTCTGAGGACACTGAAATAGTTTATTGGATCAGTATGGCAATGATAGGAGGTTGATTTTATATTTAAAGCCACCCATACTGTATGTTATGGAATATACCAACTGAAAAATGAGCGACATGGCCTACAAAAGAATGAGGCCGAAGGCAGAGTTCTTCTGGTGGCTTACAGAAGATTGAGGTGATCACTAACGTGCTTTTTGCATACGGTGAAGGTATTTTGGTCAGATATACAAACTGGTCACTATTTCTGACAAGTATTTTTTGCAATGAATAAAGAATTAAAAAAAATAACCTATGTACTAACATGTCAGTTTGTAATATTTCAGTTTGGAATGGTTGTAATCCCTCATGAGGAGGAATGAGGTAGGTTGCAAATTTCTGCTCACTCTGATTGGTCGCTATTGAGGGATGGTGGCCTGCTAGGATCAGCTGTTCACCATAACTGCGACCGCCTTTAAATAAAAGAAACGTTTTATTTAAACGCAGCCTGCTTTCCTTAAAGAAAATGTGCTGGTTTAAAAAACAAAATGTTTTTTCAAACTTTTGTTTGAGAGTTGACAGTTTTCTCCTAGACCATTGCTTACTCCCCTCCAAGCTTTCTTTTTAACTCACAAACAATAAGGAGATGCAAGGGAACTCTTTCCCTTTTGTGAATGGGTTACCACCCCAACTCAAGGGTCAGTAACTTATCAATGTTTTGTGACCGGGTTACACTCGCACAACATTGATACATTTCATACCGATTCGGCATTTGGAAGGGACACCTACAACACGCCACTTCTAAATAGTGAATTGGTGTGAGGTCGCAATTCCATTTCAGGTGTTGGTAAACGTTTAGCAATTTCTAAAATGTGATTGCTTTATAGAAAAGCACATTTTATGATCGCAAATTCTGAATCGTAGTGTTTGTGACTGTAAAATAGGTCCGTATATCTGGCCTTTTATTACACATCAGGTGCCCACACGCACCATCACACACATGCAAACAACTTCTGTATTGGTGATTGCATTCTTTTTATTATCAAAGGCACCCTCCACCTGTAGGATTATAAAATTAAAGTGGAATCCGTGTTGTGAAAATGAACACAGCAATAGGCAGTTCGGGGCATATCATCAAGGACCAGCGATAATTATCGCTAAGCGCACTGAGCGCTCGGATAATTTTCGCCGGGTAAAGTGGAATTTTATCGCTGAGATAGCGTGCTATTAGCAACGCTTATCTCAAAAGCGATGAAATTCAGAGCGCAAGCTGCCAATTGTGTGATTATCGCTGGAAATACAGCGATAATCGCACAAGGTTTGGCGAAAGCTTGCTGATAGGGCAAGGCATTCTTAGCCATGATATCCACCTTCCATAGGATATCATGGCTAAGCCAGTTTTGAAGCAGGCGTAAGGAAAGTAGCGATAACAGAGGTTATCGCTACTTTGCTTGTCGCTCTGCAGGTTAGCGTGCCCATTGATAATTGGAGAAATGTCGCTTAGCGACATTTCTCCAGTTATGTCAGGGCAGGAACGCCCACTTTGCATCTCATTGGAGATGCATAGCTGGGCGTTCAGAAAACGAGTGCTAATGCAAGGATTCACGTGATAGCGTGACCTTGCTGATTAGGCGATAAAATTATCGCCGCTTTTCATCCGAAAACGGATGCAAAAGCGGCGATAATTTTTGGTCGCCTCGTTGATGATATGCGCCTTGATATTTTGTTGAACAGTTCAATGTAAGTCACTTTCAAAACCAGTTTTGGGAAACGTGAGATAATCTGCAGATAGATTGCTTATCTCCAGTGCTGAATTTCAATGGTGTAGTAAATACACATTGTTCCCTAAATGTAATTTTAATAGCTAATTAATTGCATCTCAAGGCTAAATGGTGCAGAAGAAAGAGGGGTGGTTCTTTCTCTTTGGTATAAGTGTGAATCCTTGATCGCTGTAAGCAAAAGGTGGAACATCAAGTAATATTGACAACCAGAGAGGGTATTCGAGATGGTGATTAAAAAAAAGACATTAAATGTTAGTAATACTGGTAGGCATTGATTTGTATTTAGAAGTTTTTGTACAAGCATGATATGTTATGTTGGGTACATTAACACCACTGCAGTAAAATGTGATGCTACAACCTAGAAGAGAGAGGCTGGACAGGTGGCCCAAAGTTGTATTTTTTGTTTAAGATGAAGC
Organism: Triturus cristatus; assembly: GCF_964204655.1. NCBI lineage: Eukaryota > Metazoa > Chordata > Amphibia > Caudata > Salamandridae > Triturus > Triturus cristatus. The sequence continues at coordinate 1,585,532,295 of NC_140590.1, forward strand.
AAAAACGGTACCCACATCAATACCTCTTGTAGCATCTCATGAAAGCATACCATAGGGAAAACAGTGGTCAGGGTCGGACTGGGGAACAACAAGCAGCCCTGGCCAAGCTACTCAAACCAGCCATGTTGTCTTCGACTCCTTGTATAATCTCTCTTTTTCTATCCGTCTGTTCTTTCTCTCCTTCTCTCTTCTCTTTCTTCTCCATCTTTGATTGCTTTGCCTCTACCTTCCATCTCCCTCCCTCTGTCTCTCTTGAAGCCTCCCCATGCCTGAAGCAATTAACCGTACGGAGCTGGTGAAAGTGAAAGAGGCATCAGGAGTGGCCCTGGGATGTCAAAACTAGCGCGCAAAGGTTCCAGTCCACTGGGGAAATGCCCGGGGAATGAACGTCCAGTCCTGTCCAGCCCTGATAGGATTGGACAGCACTGGACAAACCCTACACTGCAAATTGTCAGCAAGGCAACATGCTGGTGCAATACAAAACTCCAAAATAAATACATACCTGAAAACAATATTTTTCAAGCCTGTAGCACTTCAGCAATCCATAGTATGTAAATGCATCGTTAAAAAGTTCCATGCTCTACCGTATACCCACAATTCCGTTCAAACCAAAGCCCCGGCTTGCGCGGCCAGCTTCGAAGCTGGGGATCCAGGTTCGATCTAGCAGGAGGCCCATGGCGTAGTTAGAGCCTTTTTCACCCGGGACGATCCCTGAGTTTTCCGCCCACTGACAGCCGGTGAAGGTAAGAGTGTGGGGGTGAGGGGTGGCGACAAATGACGACGAGGGAAAATAAAATTAAAAAAAATTAAAAACTTACCTTGCGCTCTCGTCACCCCCCAAAAAGTGCTGCCCAGGGCGGACCGCCATCCCCCCACCCACAACCTCCTCATCTATGCCACTGCGGGAGGCTCAAACTCCTGTGATTCGAGGCAAATCACTTAATCTCCCAGTGCCTAAAAAATATAAATTATGTGTCCATCTGTAAGGCAACTGGTGCTCAAGTAAAGCGCTCTGATACCTTTGGGTCGAGTGTGCGCTATATAAAACTGCAATAAAAAAATGTGTGACATTAATTTCAGAAGTTGGCAAGTAGCACAATGAAAGGGAGTATGTTTTCATAGTGAGAGAGTGAAAACAGCAGAGTAGAATGCAGATGGTGATTCAAGGACCGGAGCAGGCAGCCTACACAAGAGCTTTGTAATAGTGCCAGATTTATTCCCTTCTCGGCATGAACAAGGTCTGTCAATGCGCTATTATTATTACTCAAGCCATTCAGTGCTGCTAGTTCCATGCTCCCCCTGCTTCCAGTCAATGCCACCCCCGGTCTGTCTGATGTTTGTCGGTAGAAGGAAACAGTTATTGTATTCTGTAGAGCTGATTTATAGCTGCTAGTCTGCAAATCAAGAAAAAAAGCATTGGCAAAAGCCACGAGGCCTGGCTTGGATGGGCCACTACATTCACAAATGCCGCTTATCACATTAAAGCCTGTCTCACTGGCTTGGCCAATGCTGGAAAAAAAAGTAGCACAAAAAAGATTTCTTTCTGTATGGAATGGAAACAGCAGATAAAGTAATGATAACAAATTGAGTATTTTCCGATGTAAAATAGTCCCTCAAGCATTCCGGTGGAAGCACTTCCTGGAAGGTGGAATAATAAACTAAATATCCAATGCCATGCAATAAGGAAGTAATACTCCTCCGGGTGTTGCCAAAGCCCACTCTATGGCCCTCATTACAAACTGGCCATTACATTCCGCTACATGCACTACATCCAGAGTGAAAGGATTTTCCATCTTTACATACATTTTATTTTCCTGATGTAAACGAGCTAGAAACCATTCAGATAAATATTCAAAGGATGGATTAAACTCAAATAGGAAGCATTTCCTACCCAAGTAACCCCATGGTTGTTGCCATTTGGAGGCATTCTGCTTGACTCCTGCCACTGACATCACCAAGTGATGATTACTCATCTCAAAAACCGAGAGAAAGCCGAGATTTCGAGCATTTTGGCTGATTTGGAGGCTTTTCAATTGGTGCAACGTGTCCTTGAGAGCACGCATGTGGCAGGGCATTTATTGGACCCTATATTCTCCAATTTATGCCCTTTAAAAGTCTTTCCACCGGTTCCTCAGGCGTGGACGGATCACTTCTTGGTCTCCTTTGTGCTGCAACAGCAGGGGAAAGCTGTTCCTTTCCATCCTGCTCCAGTTCTGAAACGTCCATGGCATAAATTTTCTGCTTGCCTGGCCAGCCATAGGCCTTTGTTGCCTCTAGACATGGATTCAGCAATTTCATGCTTCCATGACTGGGTGTTATTGGGTCTGGATACTTGTATTCCTGCTAGACTGGGAGCGAGGAGTCGAGGGTCTTCTAACCCGTGGTTTGACAACTCACTAATGTCAGCTAAAAAGGGGTGTAAGCAGATCGAACGCGTTTGGAGACGCTCCTATGATGTTACAGCAAAGTTGGAATACTGGGCAGCCATTAAGCAGTATCATCGGCTCATCCGGAAGACACGAGCAGAGTACGTGTCCAACAAAATCTTGGCTAGTACTAATCCGGCTAAGTCGATTTTCTCTCTGCTCAAAGGTATGAAAATTGCAGGTTCATTGGTAACCTCCCCGATTGTTTCTAACCGCCAGTGTAATGAGCTGGCTCACTACTTTGTGAGCAAAGTTGAGCAGATTTATCTTAATCTGCCGGTGGTAGATCTGTGTGCTGGGGTGGAGGCTTTGGAGATCTCTGGTCCAATGGTGGGTAACAGTTTGTTATCCTTTCCACCTCTATCACCCACGGAATTTGATGTACTTTGCTTGAAAATCAAGCCAGGATCTCCGGCAGATCCTCTGACCCCTGCCCTGTTTCGTCAGCTTCACCCCGTGATTTCCCCTTGGGATATTGGTTTGGTGAACCTGTCCTTGTCATCTGCAGTTGTTCCCAGGGTATGGAAACATGCCAAAGTCATTCCATTGCTCACAAATCCTCCTTGGATCCCGCGGAACCAGGTAATTATCGGCCAATCTCTCAGCTGCCTTTTTTGGCAAAGGTGGCCGAATCTCACGTTAACTCTGTCCTCTCTGAGTACATCAAACAGAATCCCATTCTGGATTCATCTCAGCATGGCTTCCGAGCGCGGCATGGGACCGAGTCCGCACTACTGGTAGTAACGGAAGCTATCAGGGATAGTCTGGACAGTGGTGATTCAGCGGCCTTGGTCCTTCTAGACCTAAGTGCCGCTTTTGACACCATTTCCCATGCAATCTTACTAACTCGTCTGCAGGAAATTGTCGTCAAAGATGGGGCCCTGGGCTGGTTTCGCTCCTTCTTAGAGGGGAGGTCCTTTCAAGTGTCTGTGTCTCCATTACATTCACACAGGAGTTTGCTCTGCGTCAGGGGGTACCGCAGGGCTCAGTTTTAAGCCCGCTTTTGTTTAACATCTACGTTCGCCCCCTGGCTGCAGTAGCGAAAGATAGTGGGTTGGCTCTGGTGTCATATGCCGATGACACCCAATTGGTGATCTCCTTCTCTAAGAACTGTGGCGACAATCTGGTTAAATTCAAGGAGGACCTTCTAGCAGTGGCTGACTGGATGGCAGCCAACTGCTTGCAGCTTAACGCCAGCAAATCGGAGATCTTACTGTTCGGGAAGGACCGTGAATTATGGTCCGAACAGTGCTGGCCAGAGCGTCTAAAACCCGCCCCCTTACCCAAGGAGGTTGTGAAGAACTTAGGGGTGTGGTTCGATCAGGGTCTGACATTCGAAACTCAATCTAAAGCAGTGGCAGGGGTGTGCTTTGGGCTTTTGTGGGGTTTAAGACGATTGTTGGGCTTTTTTCCTCCTAAAGTGCGACAAACCATAATCCAGGCTTTAATCTTGTCCAGATTGGACTATGGAAACGCCCTTTATTTGGGCGCTAATAAGGCCAGTATCAAGCGCCTGCAGAGGGTTCAGAATGCTGCAGCTCGTTTTTTAGTAGCACTCCCGAAGTCCAGCTCAGTTGCCCATCTGCTCCCCAAGTTGCACTGGCTGCCGGTTGAAAAGCGCATCCAGTTCAAGGCACTCTGTATGTCGCATAAAATCTTGTCCTGTCAGGCTCCTGTGGGCTTGTCTAACTTGCTCAAGTTTTATGTTCCGCAACGCCTATTGAGATCGGCGGGCCGTGCCCAGGTTTGTATTCCCCGTGTTTCTAAAGCTAGAGCAGGCGGCCGTTCTTTTCGAAGTCTAGCGGCAAAACTTTGGAACTCATTGCCTGTTTCCATTAGATTAATCCAGAATCACCTGGCTTTTCGTAAAATCATAAAAACCTGGCTTTTCCCCGGCTCTGTCAAATAACATCTTTTTCAGTTAACATCTCACTTCTGTCTCCTGGGCGTCTGTCTTGGTTTGGGGTCGCGCTGGGATGCCCCTTTGCTGGGGCAGCCATGCGCTATACAAATCTGACTAATAATAATAATAATAATGATAATAAAAACCCGAAACGTGTCAACAGTACAGCCTGCCTGTCTGTTCTAGGCCTACCTGGTTTGTATTTTCCGTCCAAGTGAGCTAGACTCTGTATCATCCAAACATTTCTCTTTGTCTGTTCCAACACAGCAAGTCTTGGTGTTTTAGCCCTGTCAGTCTGTCTTTCTATTCTAGACCTATATGCCCCCTGCCTGTCTCTCAGCCTGTCCTTCCCAGTCCCCTCAGCCAGCCTCTGACTGTTCAAGTTGTCTTGCCCTGTAGGCCTGTGCCAGTCCTCTCAGCCTTTTTCTGGCTGTTCCAGTCTTTGTGTTTTGCCTTTGTCCATTTTCGTTATTTTGTACTATCTCCAGTTCCTGTCTGTGATTGCTACAATAGCTTTGCCTTTTATGGCTGAATAGTCCTGATCTGCTCCAGTCCTGCAGGCCAACCTCTGTCCCAGTTCTCTTGGCCTCTCTCAGTCTGGCCCCTCTTCTTGGACAGTCTCCACCTGTTGATATGTGCCTGGCCTGCCTTAGTTCTGTCTCTTTGCCTCTCCACCATCTATGCTGATGACTATAGCCTTTTCTTATTGCAGTCTCTTGATCTGCTCTATCTTTTCCCTTCCTGTTGCCTCTGTTGGTGCCAGTCCTCTCGTGCTCCACCTATCTCATCCTGTCCCCTTGATCCACTTCTGCTCTAGCCACGTCTGGTGGCTCAGCGAACTAATGTGTCCACTGCAGGGGTCTGTGACTGACCTCCTGGGCACAGGTTTAAATCCCGGTGGGTCCAGCCAGCCTTTCATCCGAGGTCAACAAAATGAGTACCATTGAGTTGTGTATCAATTAACATGTTATTCAGAGCTAAGAGGCCTACAGGTGAATGTGTGATTTACAAAAACTTATGTTCTGTGCCAGTACTCATTCTCAGTATCGAACTGTTCCCATCCTATTGATCTGCCTCAGTCTGTTTCCATCTCTTTGCCTGTCCGCTTGGTTTCTCCCCATTCCTTTTTGTTCCTGCCTCCATTCACTCTAATTCGCTAGCCTTGTCTTTTCTGTCCTGATCTGCCTCCATCTGTACCATCCCTGTTGGCCTGTTTAAGTCTGCCTTATTTCTCTAGAATATTCTCTAGTACGGTACTCCACAAGGTATGCTACCTCTGCCACACAGCTTTTTATAAAAACCTTTATTTGTGCATATGAAAAGGACAAATACGGGCCTACAACCATCAGGCCGGCCACAAAACGGTTAAGCACTGAGACACACATTACAACCCCTGTGCGTCAATGGTCAAGATTAGCAATGATTCAGGAGTTATACACTGGAGAGATCCTTGACACCAGGGGAAGGAGAAGTAAAGGTTAATTTTAAGGTTTTCAAAATAATTTTATCGAGAAAAAAGTCAGTAGAGGATAGAACCAAGGAGATTCGAGTCCGCAAGATGGCTTCATCACACAGGAGAGCAGCAGCATCATTAAAACGGCCATAGAAAATCTCAGACAGTGAGGCGATGCAGTTATAGAACAGGATAGTCACATGAGTAAATACGCACCCCTCCAAAGCCGCCCTCACTCAATCCACCCCACACCCGGACCCCGAATCGGAAACAAGTATAGCGCAGAGACAAAGAAGAAAGAGGCCCATAGAACCAAAAAGAAAAGGTAATTTACCCCCCCACCCTACACCAATGCGGAGGCTACGGCCTGCCCCCCCCCCAGCATAGTGCCTGTCGCCCAATGAACCCGAAATATAGACAAGAGAGAAAGTAGGAATAGAGTAAAGAAAATAAGAAAACCAAAGAAGAAAGCGGGGAGGAGCCCACGTAACCTCGGAGCGCCCGAAACCACCGGCCAACTACGTCTCCACACACTAAGAACCCACTACACCCAAAGGCGGTCGTGTGAAGATAACGTGTGACAACCATATAAATGAAGGCAGACAAATCGCGACAAGTGCGCACAACGTATGCAGACAGTTCCAGTCCCAGTCCAGCCCATCCGTGACACCATGGTGATAGAAATCAGTCTAGCCCTGGCCCGATCGCGGGCGTAAGATTAGACTAGCCCCCACATGAAGGCCCCGCAGCCCGTGCAGACAAAGACAATATGGCCGCTTGGGAGAAGATGGAGAAGTAGAGTCACAAAATGGCCGCCGATCATCTATTGAGGTCCCCTTGTGCACCATATAAAATCCAGACCTGGCCTGTAAAGTACAGGAGTTCCACATAAAAGAAGCCGTAGGCCACCGTGAACGGTTCCTCGAGGACGTCAGGTGTCGCTCAGCTGGATACTCTTGCGGACGCGGTGAGGCAGGCAACAACAAAGCAGGCAGCAATGAACGGGGAAACAAAGTGTCCACAATTGAGCAGGAGATCGATTGATCCTGGGTGCCGGGAAAGCCAGATGCAGACACCAGTGTAGCACGGTTATACACAGTCGTTGCGTCCCCGCAAGAGGACAGAAGCACTGGCAGACCCACGTCTTGTTGAGAACAAACGGGGCGCTCACGACCCGCAGCCGACAGTATGGAGTCGAACCGCTCACTCAGCGTTTGCAAGCCAACACACAATTGCAGACGAAGGTCCCGCAGGGCAGCCAGAACGGAGCCGCATGTCAGCGGAAGCTGCGCCCCCACATCGGCAGCAATCCGGGACGGCACTGTGGAGCTGGAGTCTGATAGAGGGAGGGCGAAGCGGGCAGCGGGCGAGACCGGAGCATCGCCCCCCAGCAGCGAGCAGGCAATCAACGCCATGTTTTACCACTGAACGGTACAGTGGCCAGGGGGGGGGTCGTAACAAGGAGGCAATTCCACGCAGGTCTGCGCCGCAACAGGTGAAAGCCAACAGTCGCTTCCCCTCCCTCGGACTCTCTTTGCAGCCGACTAGGCAATAGAAGAAGGGGGTCCGCAGCCTTCCACAGCGCAGGCCACAGAGCGAAGCAGGCGACCCGCCACACCGGGGCTTACCCTATAACTCCAGCCCGTCAGGTGAAAGGTGAAGGAGGTGTCCGGGCGTCTCTCCCCCGGCTCATCTGGCGACAATCCGTGGTATGAGGCGGGATCGGGGCCGCGGGGCTCAGATTTGCGCCGGGGGTCCAGTGACTGCGGAGCTTCCAGGGGGCCGGCCGAGGCCACAATAGAGCAGGGGTCCAGCGCGGAGAACAAAGGCACCAAGAACTCCGGCATCCGGGCGGGCTCAGACTCCGGGAAAGCGGCGGCACGGTCAGCGCGTCGTCGCGCACGTTGCACCTCGAAAATCGGCGAGGATAGGAATCAGGATGATAGTCCGAGGCCAAGGGCCGGCGGAGCCGGGCGCTCAAGCGTCTGCTCCGGTCGCCATCTTGGCTCCTCCCCCCCTGCCACACAGCTTTTACCATGCAGTATTAACAAAGCGGGGAAGTACCACACAGAATATTTTCTGATGCTTTATAACACAGCGCTATACCACACAGGTAAGTCAGTTATAGTTCGGTCAGAGTATCCACCCTGTATTTATGGTGGCGCACCTAAATGTCATCGTGATGGAATCAAAGCTGTAAAACTGACATCATTTCCTACAGAGGAGACTGCAAAAAAAGAACAAAATCAAGGGGTTCTTTTTGTCATAGAAAGGATCGTTTGTGCTCTAACAGGCTAAAATGAGGAAATATATTCAATGAGTTCTCAAAATACATTCCTCATCCATGTCAGCAAAACATTCTGACATGAAGACTGAAACACACTTAAAACACCAGCAGCAGCCTGTCAGTTAACTCCATAGCGATCAGTTCTAGCTTCACCACAGAGTTCTAATAGACAACTAGAGCCTGGCATTTTGTATATTGCAAAAGTGTGGCACATGGGAGCGCCATCTTTATGGAATCAAAGCTGTAAATCTACAATGAATTTCCTGAAGAGGATGCTGAAGTTAATGAACAAAATCAGGGGGTTCTTTTGTCATAGAAATTATAGTTAATGTTCCAGAAACCTACAATTGGGGACACATTTTCTCTGTGTTTTCAAATGTCTTTCTCATCCATTTCAGTAAAACATTCTGACAAGCGGAGTAAAACACGTACCTCCAAAACAGCAGCAGTTTGCCAGTTATCTCTCGAGAATTCAAGTACAGTGTCACCACAAAGTCCCAGTGAACAGCTAGAGTGCTAACATATTGAATGAAAGACAAAAGTGAGGCACACCTAAAAGCCTTTTTTTTTAATACGAGCTATTGAATGTAAGGCCTCTCCTGAGGAACAGCCTGCAATAAACAAGCACTGATATGTTATTGCAGGTATAAAACCAGCAGGTTACAAATGAGAGGGGAGGTAGGGATTTTTAGTATTTGGAGGCATAATGTATTTTTAGAGGTGTTGAAAATAGTTAAAGAGAAGGATGTATACATAAGTACACTATCCACTTTCCACATTTGTTTACTCAGACTTCCCATCTTTTCAGTAGGTTAACAGCTCCTTATAGTATAGTATATATAATATACTAACATTTTGGCAGGTAAAGAAATACATATCTATATAGATAGACAGACAGACAGACAGACGGACGGACGGACGGACAGACAGACAGACAGACAGACAGACAGACAGACAGACAGACAGACAGACAGACAGACAGACAGACAGACAGACAGACAGACAGATAGATAGATAGATAGATAGATAGATAGATAGATAGATAGATAGATAGATAGATAGATAGATAGCGAGAGATAGACAGATAGATAGATAGACACAAAGGTTAAAGGAACATGAGGGCTATGTTAGGTACTAGGACCGTGACTTACAGACATTCACTGAAAAGAACAATAGTTAAGGTGGCGTTATAGTTAGTTGCTAGAATTGGACCTGAGCTGACATTAAAAGAAAACTCCAAACTACCAGAAATAATTGAGTTATGGTATAATGAACTAAGCACAACTTGCGCCCTTATGATGCACTGCGTATGGCCTTGGTTCAGAAAACAACTTGCCACTGACAGGTATACAAACAAGGCCAGGAAAAATCAAACTGGGCCTGAATGCAAAAGCTTTCTGAGCCATGCAAAGACTGCATGGAGATGTGCCCCATTACTTAGCAAAGATGAACCTTAATGCACCAAACAGGTAGCAGACTATTAATCAGCATAACTTTGAAATGTAGAAACACAGTGGCAGCTTATTGGGTGTTTCTTACCCCAAGTTTTGGAGATCACAGAACCTGAGCACTTGAGCACAAACAAGTAACCTACTCTTAATAAAAGTCCATAAACCTTAGTTATTGAAAGACATGGAGGTGAGATCACAATAGGTGGTGGTAGAGAAATGCTGAATCCCATTAACAAGCCAGATCTCTTTGTCTCTAACCCACACCCTACAAATGTCAACAGCACAACACTTTCCCATGTGTCACTATCATCAAAATTAACTCTCATCCCTTCCAAATCATCTTCACAACCCTGCTGTGTTCTTTCAGGAGCTGATTTGAAATATCTAAGCATGCACCAACTATTTCCATTTCTTCATAAGTTATCCCATATACCTTTTAGTGGTGAGTGGTGGTACCCACTCAACATGTGCACCAGGAAGAGATCCGATATCTGGAAAGAACCTGGCTGGTAATTTCTGACCCAATGTGAGAATACAAATATTTTCTCAAAACATGCAGGATTTCACAGTGCCTGGAAGGCTAATCGGTAAGTGCTTGCATGCGGACAGTTTGTGCTCCCTGAATCTACTCAGCGCATTGTCGTAAGTGTGATTAATTATAATAATTGTTTATTCATTCAGCCAAATTAGCCGTATTCGCTTACAACAACAACATTCCACAATCACTATAAAATAAAACCTTTCTGTTCTTTCCTTACTTCAAAACTAGGCTGCATTGGCACAGTTACATAGGGAGAAGAGACTCTGCTGTGGTAGGCAAACGCGTCTTTGTAGGGCACTGGGCACCTTTGCCCCTCAACAACATAGGCTAGAAGATGCCAGTCTAGCAACAACTCTCTGACTGGGAGAAATCTGAGTGGGCCATGGGGTACCACTTCAATGTACTGCTGGCTCCCTGATGGGGACTGAGGCTTCCTGAAAATGCATTGTACCTGCCATATAAGCTTATTTAAAATAGCTATATGGTAGCCTCTACTCAAATGAAAGTGGCATAAAAATGGGCAAGCCAGAAGGCCATTACTGTGGGATCTAAAATATTTAATTAGATGATTCCTTGCGCACTACGAGAGTTTGTAATCTCTTAACATGTCCCAGAATGCACTTACAAAAGGATCCACTGGAGGATGTGAAATTAAAATGGACATCAACGTGGGAGCAGCAGCGGTGTGTATGGTGTTGGCTGCCTTTGAGAAAGTTCTAAGTAGAACGAAACGCGTCAGGATTGCCATGCTGATACACAAATGAAATAAATACCAATTAACAAGTAACGCTACGAGTGCGGCTCGCCTTTCTCCTTCGTGAGGAAATATGCAAATATAACATCGGTTTGGTCCCACCGAAGAGCGACGCACCACCACAAGATCGCCATCAGTGCCTGCCTTGGACCTTGTCTGTAGCTCGTGAAAACGTCATAGGGCAATGCGGTGCCGCCGAAGACTTTCTCCGGTATTGGATCCCTTACTAGCCTTGAAAATGGGCTTGTTGAGGGGGTAGCGAACTACTGTTTAGGAACAACAAAGTCAAATTGAAAAGAAAAGTCGTGTAACAGCAAAGAAAAAAACACCGCCCACTGGAGGGTAAGAGTCACGCACCGCAAGCCGAACCACATGTCCCAGAATGCATATATATAGATATATATAAGTATAAGAACAAGCAAAAAGTAGCAGTGTGGCAAATTCCACACCATATACCCTATTGAGGGAGGCAAAATTCAGCATTCTATAACATCTGAAACACTAGAATCTGTTCTTGCAATAAGCTAAGGTTGAGGAATTGAAGTCCTATTATTGTACGCTTTCCCACAGCACAGCCCATCTTAACCGCCCTCTCAAGGATTTTGCATTTGCCTGTTCTATGTCTCCAACCACTGCTTTTCAGTCTGAACACCGAAAGACATACTCTTAAACGAAAAATATTCAAAAGGTCAAATTATACTAAAGTATTCATAAAAAGAAGAGGTCACGCAAAATGTGGCTCCCCATTTGCAGTAAGAGAGGATTAGAGTTTATTTACTGCACATTGGTAAAAGGCAGCCTTATCAGCGCCTTCCCAGCTGCAGGACCCAAGCTGCACAGCCTGCAGTGATAGGTTCCCTTTCAAGTGCTTCTGGGGTTATTGTTGTCGCAGAATCAATTAGCTTTCAAGACATAAATACCAATCGAAGCCCTGAAACAGCACCTGGACTGTAGCTGAGCAGTTCCATACCATTTCTAAATTAAACGTAAACATACAATAGTGGCTGCCATTTGTAATGCATTGGAATTAATCTGCATATGTAATTTAATTAGAAACTTCAAAGGGAAAGAAGTTAGCATTAGCCTTGGCAAATGCCATTCACTAGTATTTCTGTATTGGTGCATTAGCGGCCATGGACAAAGATCCCTGAAAGCTAGCACAGCATTGTGAGTGAAGGCCACACATATCAGTCCTAAAGGAGATTGACTGGAGCCTCAACTGAGCCTCTTATGTCCTTGGTTGGAAACTGATCCAGATTGACTACATCCATGAGGCAAACCCTTTTGTGGAAACATGCAACTAGATTCCCATTTTTTACAGCTCGACCACATTGCAAGCAATATGTGCTAGAGGGAAAATTGGAGCCGCTGTCGTTTTGCATCGTTTCTGTTACTTGGATTACACGGAATGTAAAATATATGTATTTTTACACATGAAATAACTTTTTTTGAACAAAAAATGAGGATATTTAAGACTTTGGGGTGAGTACCCATCTCAAATAATAACCACAATCCTTGTCAGGGTGAACCACTAAGGACACTATATTGAACGGAGCTTTTGAATATGCCAATCAGGCGGACACCAAGTTCATCAAGTTGAAAGGAGAGCACAAACACTTTACCCCTGGTTAGCATGGTTCTACAGCCAGCAAACACAGTTCAGGCAAAAATCTGGGGAAATACCAGTGCTTACTTTGAGCCGGTGCTCAGCACCAGCACTTAATCATCAACACCGGAGCTTATAGCGTGAACTCAATCCAACTAGAGCGCCTTTCATGAGCACCGGTTAAGGACATACTAGTTTTTTGTAGGCACAGGAGATTAAGTGATTTGCCCTGAATGTTGTGCCGATGCCAAGACTCAAACCTGATTCCCCAGCTCCTAAATGGGCAGCTCTGGCCATTATGCCACAACCTTTCCCTTTTCATGGTTAGTAGTTGGTTCCGTTTTAGGCGGCGCTAACAGGAGAAATGGGCTGGTGAAAACTGCCACCTGACAAGAGCCCCAGCACTTATATTTTACAAATTGACTGCTGGTGAATATCACATAAATTATGGTCCTTTCCAACAGGATCTATGTAATTGTTGGGTGCATGTGTTAGAATTTACGTCCCATAAACCAGTCTAGGAAGAAAGATAGAACTGCACCTGACAGTAAGTAGATATCTGAGCCCATGGGATGAAACAATATGGGTCACATGGCCATGGAGAGCTTGGTCCAATGTCCTTCTGAATTACAAGAGTGATGGTGCAAGCCTGATGTGAGACTGGATGTTCCAGTTCCTTGGGGTCATCTTTGTGAGCCCCTTTGTGTTGCTCTTGCACCACACAATGTGGTGCAAGAACGATGCAAATGAAAAATGAGATTTATGAAGCCACGCAAGGCCTCCTTGCACTGCCCTGCATAGCTTCACAAATCTCGAGTAATGTAGTGCCTTGCAAATTGTTGCGCTGCACTACTCTGCGCCAGGGAGGTGTTTCCATGGGTGTTGCGTGGGTGTTCCCACGCAGCATCCATGGATTTTGACACATTCACAGATTTACAAGAACTTGCAAACCTGGGAATGCACCAAAAATATATGCATCCCCAGGAGAGGGGTAACAAGGAGACAGCTCCAGCACACTTAGAAAGAGGAGAACGCCTCTCAGCATTGTTATTGTGCAGGAAGGTGCCCCTTCCTGCACAAAAAACCATCCTGCATGCAATGCAGACACCCTTGCCACATTGCAAACATTGAGACCATACTATAACAAGAAGTATGTCAGGAATATGTGAGGGTCTAGGAATAAGCCAAGTCTGTAATTAGGACAGGGCAAAATGTTACGTGTAATTCCACATTATGCCACTTCACATAATTACGTGCCATTCACAGTAAAACATTACTGCCAATGGTGTCACTCACTGTAAACATTAAGCGTAAATGGCACCATTTACAGTAAAAATGTTACAGTGAACACAGACGAAGAAAAGAACATAAGAAGCTGTTGTTTGCAGTGCTTTTGTTTAAAAGACGCGAAGACACATTTCACTCTAAAATATAGCACGCAGCGAAAGATTTGGATTTTGCAAACATTTCACAGAATTACAGGAAAGCAAATTACAAATATTTCGTAAACCCCTATTTGTAATGAAGATCACATTATGATGGCGTTTTGTGGTGAAGCCACCACATTCTGTGGCATGGAGTACAGTGGTAAGAAAGAGGTGTGGTGTCTGCTCATGAGTGGACAATGAGTGGGATGCTAGGCACTTAGGTGAGACTGGTGTGATTTGGAGTGTAAACATGGCAGGGAAATTTATTGTTACTGTTTGTGTGTCTGGGTGAGAAAGAGTGAGAGACAGGAGGATGACGGTGGAGATGGTGTCAGGATCTGTGCACTCAGGCACATCGTGGTGGCATGCCTTTAAAGAGAGAGACAGGGATTCAGGTTCTTAGCCTTTTTCATGCTCTAACAGGATTAAGCAGAAGGAATCACTGTCTCTATCCGCCCACGCAGCCCAGGCAAGAGACAGTCCATCTTTAATCAATGTTTATAAAAAAAAGCTCCCTCATGTTTCCTCAAACCTTTCTTCCTATTTCAAGTTCTAAAGATGGAGAAGAAAGCATTATGTTCCTTGCTAGGTGAAGCAGTGGAAATGGCCCAGTGAAATGTATGCATATGCCTTAATAGGTAAGGAGAAAATCGGTGAACACTGCCAAGTTTATGGAACCTGAGCTTCGATCCTTTGAAGAAAATGTTTTCACAACTATTTGCCGAGGTTATTACATCGTCATTGATTCACCAAAATGCCAGGGGTAGCGGCAGTGATATGACATAGCCTTTGACCTTAATGACATCACACAAACTGACATCATATGACCCTTATCCCAGATTTTTTCCAGGAAGGCACATCACGTGACCCCCAACATCACACTCACACTGTCTTACACTTATTCTTAAATAGTGTCACTCACTCACTTGCTTTCCCTCGTAATCTCGCTAATACTCAGTCCTACTTACTGACACTGGGGCCCAGGATAACTAATGCTTTGCACTGTGTTTGCATCTCTTGTGTGATGCAAACTTGGTTGTTAGAACTGGCATCCTTGGCGTGGTTTTCCCCTAACTTTTGCCTTCAGACCTCCTGTTTTTGCTGACTTTGTTTTGTTGGCTTTAGTACTTTGCGTGCTTTACCACTGCTTACCAGTGCTAAAGTGCTTGTGCTCTCTCATTAACGCATGTTAGTTTGGCTTATACCCAATTGGCATATTTAATTTACTTATAAGTCCCTGGTAAGGTGGCACTACTTGTGACCATTGCGTGTAAATTAAATGGCACTAGTGAGCATGCAACTATGATTGTGCCACCCACTTAAATAGCCCTTTGAACATATCTCAGGCCTCCCATTGCACAGCCTGTGTGTGTATGCAGTTTTAAACTGCCATTTCAACCTGGTAAAAAAAAACTTTTGTCAGGCCCTAACCTTCCATTTTAATACATATGGCATCCATAGGGTGGGCCAAATTCAAATTTCAAAGCTTTATTCGATTATTAAAAAACAATCATAAAAGCATACATTGTTAAAATACAGAATAAAATACAGAACATGCATCAGATATTACAGTAAACGAAGCAGCTTAAATGGCATCAAGTATGTCGGCCAGACAATCTAATGTTTATAGAAAAACCACGGTTAGAACACCAGGCTTTTCCTATGGGAGACAGCTTTTAATATAAAGGTAGCGGTAAAAAAACAAATGTCCAACATATCAAGTCCAAATAACAATTTCATCGCTTGGGCAGTAGTGAACACAAAGTATTTCTTAAAAACAGGTTTGAGATAGTAAAGACGAAGATGCAGATAAAAAGGGCAAATAAGCATAAAGTGCAATGTGCTTTGCTTAGTTGAGCCGTCACAAGGGCAAGGTGTTGGGCTATAAATTTTCATCTGTGGAAAGGCCACCAGGTTATGGGCAATGCCTAATCTCAACCTAGTGAGAACAAACTGGTGAGATTGTTTGGTAATGGCTTTTAAATACATAGGCAAGCCCGAGACAACGGACATGTTAGATTGGTAAAAAATATGGGTTGACGAGAGGCTACATTGAACACTACGCAGGTTAGATTTGGTCCCTAGAAAAACGTTTTTAAGCTCCTTTTTAGGTATAGTGACAGCACTCAGGGGCTCATCAAAAATGTCAAGATTAAAAATTTCACTGTAGGAAGATGAAACATAATTTAACCAGGGGATCTTACGGACATTATCCAACCGAAGACAGTCTAAAATGATTTGCCTGGTAAATCCTGTCTCATCCTTAGCCCAAATTGACCTCCAAGCCATAAGAGTTCTCAATCCCGTTAGATCTGTAAGATAATCAAGGCCCACCTCTCTATGACTTAGTTCAGTAGATGCCGAGGAGGGATGGCAAAGGAGTCTTTTAAGGAACTGATTCTCTGTAACTTGTAGATCCCTGTGTTTACAGTAGCCCCATATACCTGAACCGTATAATGCAATAGATACACATCTATGCCTATAGATGTTTAACATGTCAGGGATGCGACGACTGCCTAATTTGAATGCAAAGCGGAATACTCGAGAGGAGCTTTTGCCCATCTTGGCATTCACATTTAAAATCTCAGGTGCCCAAGTTCCTCTATTATTAAAAGTTATGCCAAGATAACAGAATTTGTCCACTACCTCAATTCTATGATTATTAAAATGAAATGGTTTAGAACGTTTCATCCGTTTCCCGCAGGCCATAATGAAGGTCTTAGAGTTATTTATTTTTAGTTTTCTCCCCTTGATAAAGTCGTAAAAATAATTCATAAGGTTTTGGAGTCCATTCGGAGTACGCGAGAGTAGAACCGTGTCATCTGCATATAGCAGGACCGGGACAGGGTGACCACCAACCTGTGGGGAATCTGCATGTACCCTCTTCAATTCGGACTCCATGGAGTTTATAAAAAGGGAGAAAAGCAACGGGGCCAACACACAGCCTTGCCTTATGCCTGATTTGACCCTGATTTTCCTGGTACATTCCCTGGCCTGGCCAAAGCAGATCTGGGCTGATAGCTTATTATAAAGTCTGGCCAGGAAATATATTATTGCTGGGGGGGCTCCCATTTCCAATATAGTGGACCATAACAAAGTATGATCCACTAGGTCAAAGGCACTTGAGAGGTCAGCGAAACAGAGAAATAAAGAGCCCTGTTTCGCTTTAGTGTATTTCCCGATGATAAGATCGAGATTAATACACTGCTCTGTTGTCCCAAGACCCTTACGGAAGCCATATTGAGATTCAGCTAGAATTTTATTTTCCTCCGCCCATTCCTCCAGTCGCACCAGTAGGACCCTGCTCATAATCTTGAGTGAGGAATCCAGAAGGGAGATAGGGCGGTAGTTCTTAGCCTCTCCTCTATCTCCCTTCTTATAGATCGGTAGAATTATGGATTCACTCCAGGTGGATGGTGTACTATCCCTAACTGATGCGTTGAACACCTGGGTCAGGAGCGGGCTCCAAAGTGCCGGGTTGGATTTATACAGGTCTACCGGGACCCCATCTGGTCCTGGTGCCTTCACCCCTTTGCTCTGGCTGATGGCCATTTCCACCTCTTGAAGGGTAATACCCAGGGATAGCTTAGGTTCATACAGGGCGGTAGAAAGGCTAGCACAGTCCTCCCTAGCCGAGTCAAAGATTTCTGTAAAATATAATACCCAATTATCTTCGCTAACCTGTGCTGATAATATAGGGAAATCTTCCTTTACAAGAAAAGGGCTATTGACCGTATTCCAAAAGAGCTTACTGTCACGCAATACTGCTGCTTTAGTCAAATCGTCCCAGGCAAGCTCTCTTAGCTCTTGTTTTCTACGTATTAGGTGCTTTTTGTATAACAGCCTGAGGTATATAATGGCCTCCCTGTCGCTACAGACCCCATTTCTACAATTTTATGCTGCAGCTTCTCGGAATTATCCACACGCCATTTGATACGAATACCATTCTGCCTACAGGGGGTTAAGTCTTCTACTATCATACGCTGGATGTTATCCGGAAACCCCCAAATAGAAATCGACATGGTGATGGCATTATGGTCGCTACTTCCAAAATCTACAACAATAGGAACCATACAAAATGGAACAATATGAACAGAAACTAATAAATGGTCAATAACAGAAGCCAAGTTCATTCCTACAAAAGTCGGTACAGGGTTACCCTCATGGTCTGCAGCCGGGGAATGTATCAATAGATCCAGTTTAAGCATAAAGGAGTTGAGGGAGTCGCCATATGGTGAGTGTATAAAATGTGCCCGGTTTTCCCCATTATCCCCGTCGTACCCGCAAACTTTGGTGAAAGAGTGGGGGCAAGTACGAATATTAAAATTCCCTCCCCAGATGATATCAAGAGGTTTATGGATGCCTTTGCAGATGTTTCTCACTGCTACATCCAACTCATCCAAAACTGAGGTATTTGAGGCATCAAACAAATTGTTATAGTGGTTAATCAGCAGGGTTACATGGCCCCTTTTGTGTTCCATGCTTAAAATTTGCGAGTGAAAACCCACAGTCTGGTGCGATTTCACACGAACAGGGAGGTTCACAGAGTGTAGAGTTACTAGCCCCCCTTTAGCCCTGCCCATATTGGACCTTTGTGCTGGGTTGTTATATGACACAAATCCATCAAGGATGATATCAGTTGTTACCCAGGTCTCTTGTAAACATAAGACATCAAACTGGGAAAGAATTTCGCTCCAGCCCAAGGACGACTTTTGCCGGCTCCAGCCAGCAATATTCCAGCTAGCAAATTTGAAGCCGGGGGTACATGGAGCTAGTTCAATAACCTCCGGTACACTAGTAAATCCCAGTGATGGCCTGATAACAACAGGGGAGACCGTAGATACAAGAAGGTGGGGTGGGGCAGAGGGGTCAACTCCCTGGGATAGTAAATGTGCAGGGGTAGGGGTGAGGGGCATTACGGGGGCTGGATCGATAGATATACTTTTACCCATAACTGCTATTAAACTATTACCAGTAGCAGGGGGGATGCAAAATGGGAAATATAATGTGGATAGTCAGTCTACTCCATCTAAACCGTTAAGACAATTAAATCGGTTAAAATCACAGAAAGGAGTCTCCGGAGACAACGGGCCGGTCTTGCTTCATACCCACGGAATCTACCCCTCCGCTCAACCCTCGTCCAATTATCTCGGCCTTGATCATGGTGCAAGTGGATAGGGGTAAAGAAAAAAGACACTGGCAGCGTCTGGATGGTGGATTCGAAGGATCTATTAAACCCGGCACATATGTGCGAGACTGTTCTGGGGTCTCTAAAGCTCACCATAATACAGTCCCCGATTATAGTCTTTCTAGTTTTACCCAGCCAAGGTACCCTTCTAACCAAGATGATTTCATTATGAAGGTGGGCCGGGAGGGGTCTATTCCAGTTCAGCCATTTAATGACTTTATTTTTAAGTGATTGAAAATTCTCGGCTTCTCCAACTTCTAAGGGAGGAACACCGGCCAGGACTACCATGAAGCGGTTAGCTTCAGGGGGCAGGTCAGGCCTACATGGTCTAGGGACAATCTTATCGGGGGGTGGGGAAGCTATGTGGCCATTAGTTGTGGCCCCGTTAGTAGTGGTCATAGATTGAACTGGACCTGCAGGTAGCAAAGCGGGAATGTTAGAGTTGCTATTTTGAATCGGGGCTAGATTGCCCGTTGGGGGACGCAAAGGGGGAGCGGCATCATTCACTAAGGAGGGGCCTAGATTACCTAGGTTAGTAAGAGTGATTTGGGGGTTGGAAGAAGTATTGGACTTGGGGGATCTAGTAGCTAATATAGCAGCAGAGGTTTTCTCAATGTTGGTAAGACGGAGTTCTATGCGTTCCAATGTAGACTCTAGGGGGGATAAAAGGGATTTGAAGAGGGCTCCCAGAGTTTGTAAAGAGAGGTCCAAACTAGGTATGTGTTGAGAAAGACCTGATGTGGGGTTGGTGGTATCATATTTATGTTTGGCTGTTTTAGATTTGCCACCAGGTTTCGAGTTATACGGCCTTTTACATTTAGTTGCGACCCCTTCAATAACTCCATTTAGTATAGTATCACAAGTGACAACGGAGTCTGAGAGAGTGGGCACATTAGTTTCAAGGACCATATCAATTTCTGGGAGAATTTCGTTAACCAAAATGTCCAGATCAAGTGACGCCAAGTTGGTCACAGTAGATGTTGAAAAAGGGCCCATCGCAGCATTGTTAGTAGACTCTGTAGGTCGTTCGGGGGTTTTAGCATTAGCCAAAGTACCAAGGGAAGATCTTTTGAAGGCCGATAATTCCTTTGATAAACGCTTCTCAAGAACGTTTATTTCAGTGTCAATGAGGGTATTAGCTCTAATCAAAAATTTCTCCATACCTCCAGAAATGGCCGCTCCAGCTAGGGATGACTTGCTCCTGGTTTGACGACAAGACATCTCCCCACGCTAGAGATAACAAAATGTAGCAGCAGAAGCAAGAGGGGGGGCCCGGACCGGACAAGATCGATCACGAACGGGCACAAACGGGCCCGCCCTTGGCCCGGGCTTCGCCCGGCGACGCTCCCGCGCAGCGGGATGCTGTATCCAATAAGTAGGGAGGATTACGGGCTGTGGGCGGAGCAACAGGGAGAGCGGACCAGGTGATGTCTCTAGGTCAGGCAGGGGCTCCTGGGAGATGGAGTCCCTGCAACGCTCGCAGCCCTGATGCAAGCTTCCTGTAGGAGCCTACGGAACTCGGCTCCATCTAGCCGTCCAAAGTGCCTCTGCCCCAGATCATGAAGCAGCACCCGCGGAGCGGGTGCTGCGAGGTCGGCAGGAAAGATGCAGAGAAATACAGCCACAGCCTCACAGAACCAAGTCTTCAAAGAAACAACATAGGGTGGGCCATGGACAGCCAAAAAGGCAGGATGCAACTTATTTAAAAAGTAGGACATATACTTTTACATTTTACATGTGCCGGTAGTGAAAAACACTTAAATTAGTTTTTCACTACTGCAAGGCCTACCTCTCCAATAGGATAACATTGCAGTTACCTTATCATATTTTATAAGTGTAATTTCCAAATGGGAAAATGTAATCAGTTCATGTCTGGTGTCTCTGGAATTGACATTTAAAATCCTAACTTACGGTAAAGTCAGATTTTAAATGACAATTTTGTAAATGCCACTATTAGAAAGCTAACATTTTCTTGCTTTAGCCATTTGATAGCTTCAGCATAGCAGAGCTTCCCCAAGTGACAAAAAAACTCTGCCAAGCTAGGCGGAGTTCCGCAAGCGGCTGAGTGCGTTACCTCGCATCGTTTGTGCTGATTTTTAGCGGCGGGTGTTTGACCTGTGTTGAAAAATCAGCACAAATTTCATCACACGCAGTGCAAGAGGGCACAGCTTATTTCTGCTGCTTGAGTAGAAGTTCTTCTCGAGCGGCAGCTTCCTCAACGCAAATGAAAGTTTTCTCAACACGAGTGGTAGCGACCATCCGCTTACGACCGCTTTGAGAAATATCGATGGGAAGCAGTCTAGTCTTGGATTTTCCTCGCTCGTGCTCGCCAACTTACCATTGGCGAGTGCAAGCAGTGAATAAACTCTACTATGCTATGCAGAGGGGAGTTTTTCGGAACTCCGCAAGCTAAGCGGAGCACGGAGTACGAAAAACTGCAAACGGAGCAGAGTTCACCGCCCAGTCCTAGTTAGTAGTAACACAAAAATGTGTTTCCTATGGAAAGACGATCCTCACTATAACACACACACACACACACACATATATATATATATATATATATATATATATATATATATATATATATATATATATTACCTACTGGCGGTCGCCAGTAGGTAGTTATAGTTAGGACCACGTTTCCATAGGAAAACCTCAACATTCTATTTTGAATAACTTTGGCGCCGGTCGATGAATCCTCGCGAATTTCTCAAAATAGGTGGGGCGCTACGCTCCGCTCCTACCCTGAAAGTCTCGGGGGGATCCGTCAAGCGGGGGCAGAGATAAAAGGGGGGTCCCAAAACGCGTTTTTCCCATGCATTTTTCCATAGGACCTTTAGAACGAGCTACAGCCCGAACGGCTGAACAGAATTACTCAAAATTTGGCAGAGAGGTAGTCCCTAGGTCAAGGAAGTGCCTTTTGTAGGTTTGGTGTAAATCTGTTCAGTAGATTCTGAGAAAATAGCCTTTAAATCAATATATATATCTGAGCCAGCTTACGGTACGCTTACCGTACGCTTACGGTAAGCGTACGGTGGCGTGCGCGAGCGCGATTCTGATTGGCTCTTAGATCTTAGTAAACATTCGAATCAGCCGAAACCAGGAAGCGGCGGCCGCCATTTTCTGTTTCACTCTGAAAAAAAAAAGAGTGAAAAGAAGAAAAGGGGGCAATGAGGAGAGTTACAGACCCCCTAACATTTGTAAGGGGGTCAAAGAAGGACAGAAAAGTACAAAAAAAACATTAATTGATTTTTTAAAAAAACACGGGGTACGCTTACGGTAAGCGTACGGTGGCGTGCGCGAGCGCGATTCTGATTGGCTCTTAGATCTTAGTAAACATTCGAATCGGCCGAAACCAGGAAGCGGCGGCCGCCATTTTCTGTTTCACTCTGAAAAAAAAAAGAGTGAAAAGAAGAAAAGGGGGCAATGAGGAGAGTTACAGACCCCCTAACATTTGTAAGGGGGTCAAAGAAGGACAGAAAAGTACAAAAAAAACATTAATTGATTTTAAAAAAAATCACGGGGTACGCTTACGGTAAGCGTACGGTAAAAAAAAAAAATAATAAATAAATGAAAATCAGATTTAAGAGTTTAGAAATTAGGGAGCTCTAAAAAGAGCTGTTGTGTTTATGGAGTCATTTTTTTAGTGGTACCTACAAGTAAGTACCGATGCAGAGTCTAAGGTTCAAGAGGAAGACTCTGTTCCCTTCATCATTGAAGTGCACACCATCTCCTCTATAAATGTCTTGCATGTTGTAACGCAAGTTGTTGTGGTAAATGGCACCCATACCATAGTCACGGAGGAAAGCAGAAACAGATTTGTTGACGTGCTTTCTTGCTTTGTCAATCTGTGGACAGAAATGATTGGACCAGTTCCATTTTTGCCTTTGGCATATGTTGGAAAACACAAAGGCAGTTTTAGGGAAAAGTGTAAACAGTTGTGCAAAGGTGTCCTTCATAAGCATTTCCAGACCTACCCCAGTCAAAGTGCCTAGGTCATTGCCACCACAGTGCACTATTATGAGGTCAGGGTGTTGGATTTGAATGAAGGATTTCACCAATGGCATCAATTGGTGCCACTTTAACCCTCTCTGACCAATCCATTTAATGTCTACATTTGGCAAAGCAAGGTCTCTCACCATATCTGTTTTCTCTGCAAACTTTTCACTCCAGAAGACATAGCTGTGCCCTACAATCCACACTGTGAACATCTTCAAAGGAGAACTGGATGCACTCAGGAGGTGTCTTTCAGTAGAATGGCAATATGAAAAGAAAGACAGTTTGGAAATGGAGGCATACATATTTTTTTAAAACAAAAAGAACTGATTGGCTGTTTCATACCATTCCAGAATAAAACTAGGCTGTATGTGAAAATTAATAGAAACATGTTTTTAATTGGTACAAAAAAATGTGTAACCAAAGAACAGTACTTTGGATTTGCTGTTAGGTTTGAAAAGTCAAGCACTCTTGCTCTGTGGAATTGAAACATTGTGTGTCGAACTTCTGACCTAACTGCACACAGCAGTGTTCCATGAGCTGTTGCTATGGTAGCAGGCAGAAGTCAAGTTGGGGGAAGGGTACTAGGCAGAAGTCAAGTTGGGGGAAGGGTACTGTTGGAAAAGGGTTGGTTTTCAACCAATAGAAATGTGTGATTACATGTGAAAAAAAAGGGGGAAGCACTGAGATTTGAAACTTACATGTATATGTGTGGAAAAATAGAGGGAAAGTTTGCCATTATCTGGTTCTGCTGAGAGGAGAGAGGTGAACACAACAGAGATCCTGGCTCTGATAATCTGCTGTTTGAGTGCCACATTTCTTTCACAACTAACTAATTTAAAAGGTGAGTTTACAGTTTGAGAGGGGATGTATGTGGTAACTTAAGAAATGAATAATAGAAATGGGAATTGTTTTTGTTGTAGTTACATAATGTGTCAGTCTGTAAAAGTGATTTCAAATTGAAAAAAGAGATATACACTTGCCCCCGAAAAAAAAGAGCAGTAAGTGTGCTTTCAAATTGGCAAAGAAATTTCGTTTTGGCACTAATGTGAAAACATGACTCTGTGTGCATAGAAGAATTATAGGCAGAAATTTATTGCGTCTTGCTCTGGTGATTTCACAGTTGCAGTAGATGGAAAAGAGGAGCGAATTTTTGGGGGAAGAAGCAGAGGCTTAGCACACACCCATGTGCTTGCCATGTATAGTCATGCACAGTAATTAGAAGCGAGTGGGGTTTTCAGGTTTAAGTCTGTAATGCAAATACATTCAGCATCACTAAGGCTGGTTGCCCCTGCTGGAGTGTAGGCAGTCACAGAGAATACACACGGTGGTGGTCTGAAAAAAAAACAGCTTGGACATGTGCATTTAAATAAATTTAAAAAAAAGGTTTCAGAATGTGTCAGTCTGTAAAAGTGATTTCAAAGTGTAAAAAGAGATTTTCACTTGGCCCGAAAAAAAAAGAGCAGTAAGTGTGCTTTCAAATTGGCAAAGAAATTTCATTTTGGCAATAAAGTGAAAACATGACTCTGTGTGCATAGAAGAATTATAGGCAGAAATTTATTGCGTCTTGCTCTGGTGATTTCACAGTTGCAGTAGAAGGAAAAGAGGAGCGAATTTTTGGGGGAAGAAGCAGAGGCTTAGCACACACCCATGTGCTTGCCATGTATAGTCATGCACAGTAATTAGAAGCGAGTGGGGTTTTCAGGTTTAAGTCTGTAATGCAAATACATTCAGCATCACTAAGGCTGGTTGCCCCTGCTGGAGTGTAGGCAGTCACAGAGAATACACACGGTGGTGGTCTGAAAAAAAAACAGCTTGGACATGTGCATTTAAATAAATTTAAAAAAAAGGTTTCAGAATGTGTCAGTCTGTAAAAGTGATTTCAAAGTGTAAAAAGAGATTTTCACTTGGCCCGAAAAAAAAAGAGCAGTAAGTGTGCTTTCAAATTGGCAAAGAAATTTCGTTTTGGCACTAATGTGAAAACATGACTCTGTGTGCATAGAAGAATTATAGGCAGAAATTTATTGCGTCTTGCTCTGGTGATTTCACAGTTGCAGTAGATGGAAAAGAGGAGCGAATTTTTGGGGGAAGAAGCAGAGGCTTAGCACACACCCATGTGCTTGCCATGTATAGTCATGCACAGTAATTAGAAGCGAGTGGGGTTTTCAGGTTTAAGTCTGTAATGCAAATACATTCAGCATCACTAAGGCTGGTTGCCCCTGCTGGAGTGTAGGCAGTCACAGAGAATACACACGGTGGTGATCTGAAAAAAAAAAACAGCTTGGACATGTGCATTTAAATAAATTTAAAAAAAAGGTTTCAGAATGTGTCAGTCTGTAAAAGTGATTTCAAAGTGTAAAAAGAGATTTTCACTTGGCCCAAAAAAAAAAGAGCATTAAGTGTGCTTTCAAATTGGCAAAGAAATTTCGTTTTGGCACTAATGTGAACACATGACTCTGTGTGCATAGAAGAATTATAGGCAGAAATTTATTGCGTCTTGCTCTGGTGATTTCACAGTTGCAGTAGATGGAAAAGAGGAGCGAATTTTTGGGGGAAGAAGCAGAGGCTTAGCACACACCCATGTGCTTGCCATGTATAGTCATGCACAGTAATTAGAAGCGAGTGGGGTTTTCAGGTTTAAGTCTGTAATGCAAATACATTCAGCATCACTAAGGCTGGTTGCCCCTGCTGGAGTGTAGGCAGTCACAGAGAATACACACGGTGGTGGTCTGAAAAAAAAACAGCTTGGACATGTGCATTTAAATAAATTTAAAAAAAAGGTTTCAGAATGTGTCAGTCTGTAAAAGTGATTTCAAAGTGTAAAAAGAGATTTTCACTTGGCCCAAAAAAAAAAGAGCATTAAGTGTGCTTTCAAATTGGCAAAGAAATTTCGTTTTGGCACTAATGTGAAAACATGAGTCTGTGTGCATAGAAGAATTATAGGCAGAAATTTATTGCGTCTTGCTCTGGTGATTTCACAGTTGCAGTAGATGGAAAAGAGGAGCGAATTTTTGGGGGAAGAAGCAGAGGCTTAGCACACACCCATGTGCTTGCCATGTATAGTCATGCACAGTAATTAGAAGCGAGTGGGGTTTTCAGGTTTAAGTCTGTAATGCAAATACATTCAGCATCACTAAGGCTGGTTGCCCCTGCTGGAGTGTAGGCAGTCACAGAGAATACACACGGTGGTGGTCTGAAAAAAAAACAGCTTGGACATGTGCATTTAAATAAATTTAAAAAAAAGGTTTCAGAATGTGTCAGTCTGTAAAAGTGATTTCAAAGTGTAAAAAGAGATTTTCACTTGGCCCGAAAAAAAAAGAGCAGTAAGTGTGCTTTCAAATTGGCAAAGAAATTTCGTTTTGGCACTAATGTGAAAACATGACTCTGTGTGCATAGAAGAATTATAGGCAGAAATTTATTGCGTCTTGCTCTGGTGATTTCACAGTTGCAGTAGATGGAAAAGAGGAGCGAATTTTTGGGGGAAGAAGCAGAGGCTTAGCACACACCCATGTGCTTGCCATGTATAGTCATGCACAGTAATTAGAAGCGAGTGGGGTTTTCAGGTTTAAGTCTGTAATGCAAATACATTCAGCATCACTAAGGCTGGTTGCCCCTGCTGGAGTGTAGGCAGTCACAGAGAATACACACGGTGGTGGTCTGAAAAAAAAACAGCTTGGACATGTGCATTTAAATAAATTTAAAAAAAAGGTTTCAGAATGTGTCAGTCTGTAAAAGTGATTTCAAAGTGTAAAAAGAGATTTTCACTTGGCCCAAAAAAAAAAGAGCATTAAGTGTGCTTTCAAATTGGCAAAGAAATTTCGTTTTGGCACTAATGTGAACACATGACTCTGTGTGCATAGAAGAATTATAGGCAGAAATTTATTGCGTCTTGCTCTGGTGATTTCACAGTTGCAGTAGATGGAAAAGAGGAGCGAATTTTTGGGGGAAGAAGCAGAGGCTTAGCACACACCCATGTGCTTGCCATGTATAGTCATGCACAGTAATTAGAAGCGAGTGGGGTTTTCAGGTTTAAGTCTGTAATGCAAATACATTCAGCATCACTAAGGCTGGTTGCCCCTGCTGGAGTGTAGGCAGTCACAGAGAATACACACGGTGGTGGTCTGAAAAAAAAACAGCTTGGACATGTGTATTTAAATAAATTTAAAAAAAAGGTTTCAGAATGTGTCAGTCTGTAAAAGTGATTTCAAAGTGTAAAAAGAGATTTTCACTTGGCCCAAAAAAAAAAGAGCATTAAGTGTGCTTTCAAATTGGCAAAGAAATTTCGTTTTGGCACTAATGTGAAAACATGAGTCTGTGTGCATAGAAGAATTATAGGCAGAAATTTATTGCGTCTTGCTCTGGTGATTTCACAGTTGCAGTAGATGGAAAAGAGGAGCGAATTTTTGGGGGAAGAAGCAGAGGCTTAGCACACACCCATGTGCTTGCCATGTATAGTCATGCACAGTAATTAGAAGCGAGTGGGGTTTTCAGGTTTAAGTCTGTAATGCAAATATATTCAGCATCACTAAGGCTGGTGGCCCCTGCTGGAGTGTAGGCAGTCACAGAGAATACACACGGTGGTGATCTGAAAAAAAAAAAAAGCTTGGACATGTGCATTTAAATAAATTTTAAAAAAAGAGCAGTTTGTGTGCATTGAAAATGGCAAAGAAATTTCGTTTTGTGACTATTGTGAAAAGAAATGTAGTAATATATTTAAATACAATAAAGGATTTTTTTTTTAGTTTTTTTCAGGTATTGCTGAAGAACAGTGAACAAAATTTAAGATGCCTACAAAATCTCGAGTTCAAAAAACGCTAAAAAAAAAACTATATTTGAGGACAACTGGAGGACCAAAGTTAGTAGAAGATGCTGATGTTGGGAAAAAGAAAAAATCTTCTGGTAAGCAAAAAAGACAATTCCTAAACAAAATATTGAAAACAAACAAAAATGTACAAAATGTCTGTTCTCGGAAAAATGTAACAAAACCTACAGAACAGCAAAAAATTGAGGATTTAGTTAATGCAAATATACCTTCTGCAATTGAAAAGTTTAACATAAACATAAAAACAGCATTTAAAGAGATACGTAGAAAAATGTTTCAGAGAAGAGTTATGTCCAATTTGATAAAGGATATAAAGAAATATAAGCAAAAGGCTAAATATTATAAGAGAAAAAAAGAAATTGAAGCCATTGCAGCAAAAGCATTAGAATTAAAAAGGAAACTATTCATATTAATTTTGAATAGGATGCGTACATTAGATAAAATGGTTAATGTACTGAAATCACAAAGCAAAAGCAAAAGAGTAGTGAACAGAACAAACTTTTGTAAAGTGTTTTTAGGAAAGTGGATGCATAGTTCAAGTAGTGAACCTTTTTTTAATGAAGAAAGCTATTTTCAAAGTAATAGTTTGCTGCATGCAGTTGACACCAGAGGTCGTTCATACGAAGTAAAAAATGGTTGCATAATGGAGAAGGAGATAATGGTTCCAAGAGATGAGGTACAAGTGATGGCAGATGAGGCAATGGGGAGACGTCCTAAAGCCCCAGTGTACACTTGGAATTGTAGTAGTATTTGCACTGTGCGTCAGGAATCTATTGACAGATTTCGAGAGTTTCTAAGAGAATATAGTAAAAAAAGTGTAAAACAAAAGATTAAGGTGCTTCAAAGTCTGGATCCATGCAGAGTGAGAGAGAATACTGGTTTGCAGGGTCATTCTCTTGCTTGTCTATCTAGAAAAGTGTGCAATAGTGTTTTCCATCATTTTAGGATGCTGGCTGTTCATCATACTGAAATGAGAAAGTTTGTGAGACGGTTGTATTTTGCCAAAAGTCCAGCAATAAAGTTAAATGAATTGAATAGGGCTCTGTTCCGAGGAACGGTATCAGATGTAGAGAAGGTTGTTGATGAAATTCAGTTTTGTTACTTTGGTCCTGAACAAAACAGTGCAGAGAAGGACACAATAAATGAGGCAGAAGTGGAAGAGAATGTAGAACCCTCTGTAAGTAAAACATTTAATGATCACATAACAAAATTTGCAATAGTCTCTAATGAAAGACCAAATGTTACTTGTATTTGTTGCCGCAGAACTCATTATAGAAAACAAACTAGGAATGTTGATCTCTACAGAAAGAGTGAAAATGAAGATAATTATAAGTGGATGGATTTTGCCACATATATATTTCTTGAAAATTGTTTTGAATTGGGTGAAGATCAGCGTATTTGCAAATACTGCTACAACAAGTTAGAGGAAAATAGAATGCCGACCAGAGCTGTACATAATAATTTAGAATTGGATGCTATTCCTGCTGAACTTTCTGAATTAAATACATATGAGTCTATACTCATTCAATGTGTTCATCCGTTCCAGACCATAGTACGTATGGAGCCCAAAACTGGTAAATTACCTCCTTCAGATTTACTGAGAGGTTTAAAAGGTAGAGTGGTGTATTTGCCCTTGGATTTGAAAAAAAATATGGAAACTATTGATGCAGATACTTTGGAAACTGAACCATTAATTATTCTGGTTAATGGTGTCCCTACAAAGAATAAGAAGATTTGGCAGGAGCTGGTAGATGTGCGGAAAGTACAAAGAGCAAATTTGTATTTGAAAAAAAATAACAAATGGTATGAATCAATTTATATAGAAGAAGAAGAAGAAGAAGAAGAAGATTTACAAGGAGACACAGAAACACCAACTGGACAAATTGAAAAAGTGGACAAGTCAAAGGAAGAAGAAATTTATGAACATTTTAGCATACATCCTCTCCATTCGAAAGAAGTTATGGGAGACAATATTGATCTCTTTCAGATGAAGAAAGCAAAAGGAAATCCTGTGAGTGTATGGGAGGAGAGCTTGGAAGCTCGATGTTTTCCCCAGCTGTTTCCTAAAGGAAAAGGAGGACGATACGATGAACGTCCGGAACAGATTCCAGCTTCTGAGTATCGGACTACAAGACTATATGCTGAAGATCCCAGATTTCGACAAAGTATCCCTTATTTGTTCCATCTTTTATTTGAAAGCGACTTGTCTGCACTGTCTTATGCAGTAAATCACATTTTAAAAAGTGGAGTACATTTACAAAATGTGTCTGCTAAGGATTTTATGGAGAAAGTGCAGCACCGAGATGATCATTTGGAAACACAACTGATCAATCTGATGGCTTGTCAGCGTGGGACAAATGAATATTGGTACCGACGCCATGGTGAACTAAAATGCATGTTACGCAACTTAGGAACACCAACATGGTTCCTTACCCTAAGCTGTGCCGAGTACGCTTGGGATGATTTACTGGATTTTCTACGAGAGGCCAATTCAAACATTGAAAACATCGAATACAAGACAGCAGGAGAACTGTGCTCATTGGATCCGGTTAATGTTTGCAGATATTTCAATCATAGATTTGAGGCTATGATGTCCTTCATCTGCAATAAAAAAAATCCACCCCTTGGAGAAGTAGTGGATTTCTTTTGGAGAAAAGAGTACCAGGCAAGAGGTGCTCCTCATATTCATATGCTGCTGTGGATCAAGGATGCCCCAAAGTTTGGAACAGATACTGATGAAGCAGTGTTATCTTACATTGAAGAATATGCAACATGTGCTATACCTAAAAACACAGAAGAGAACAAGTTAAAGGAGCAAGTTCTACGTTTCCAAAGTCATCGGTGTGGAAAATACTGTCGACGGAAATACAAGAGCAAAGAAAAATACTACACTAAATGTCGATTTGGATTTCCTAGACCTGTTCTTACAAATGGAAGAGTCAACAGTTTTATGTCAGCTGTGAGACATACTATCACAAGAAAATCACCTAAGAATACCTACAACCTTAAAAGAAAAGAAGAATCAAAAAATATAAATGACTACAACCCAGTCATTTTATCCATGTGGAACGCTAACATGGATATACAGTATGTTGCTGACAATTCCATTGCTGTTGCTCGATATGTAACGTCTTACATTACGAAATCAGAAAAAACAGAATTGAAGGAAATGTGGGAAGAGATTTCTCACGAGAAGACTGTCAGTAAGAAGCTGTACAGTTTTAGTTTGAAGATGTTATCGCATCGAGAAATTGGATCCTACGAATGTTCAGATAGGTTATCTTCTGCAAGTCTCTACTCGAAGTCAAGAAGAATAATTTGGGCAAGTTTAGGCCTTGCAGCAGTGAGAAATCGGGTACTGAAATCTGTTGGAGAAATTGAATATTTGGCCGAGAATGACCCAGAAAGTACAGACATATTGAAAACAAACATGTTGGACACATATTATCCCAAGAGAAGTCATCATCTGGAGAACATGTGTCTCTATGAAGTGCTGCAGAACTACATTTATTCACGGAAAGCTGCAGAAGACATCAACAGTGGAAAATATAAAGTTGTTGGTGAAGAAGGATGTTTGGTGAAGCAAACCAAAGGAAGTTTGATAAATCACCGGAAGCTGAGTTGCGACACTACCGACAAGAAAGAATTTTACTACTTGGCTCTTTTACAGTTGTTTAAACCATGGCGTACAGAGGATGAACTACTGGGAGAATTCCAGAGCTATGAAGATTCTTTTAATGCTTGCAAAGACAGCATACAATGCAGTACATTCTCAACTTATCTGCAAATGTTAAATGAAGAAATTGAACAGGAAACTACAATTGCAGCAGAAATAGCTAGAGACAGTTCTCAGGACAGCCAAAGTTCAGGAACATACAGTCAAGATCCCCTAGGACAACCAATCGTTGAAAATGAAGCATCAATAGCCATGAATGAAGTGGAAACGGCTATGAATCAAGCTCAAGAAGAATTTATAGACTTAGAAAATTTGGAAAGACAACTGAATCAAGAGCAGCAACAAATTTATGAAGAGATCAAAAACAAAATTGATCACGGATTTCTACATATCAAAAAAGAGTGCTCATGCACATCATTTCATCCAATCAGGATGTATGTAAGCGGACAAGCTGGCACTGGAAAAAGTTTCCTAATTAAAGTCATCAGAAGCTATCTAAAGCAAAAAACGGATTCTACTTTGTCTTGTGTGGTTACTGCTCCAACTGGGTTAGCAGCATATAACATAAAAGGAATCACCTTACATCGTTTGCTAATGTTACCAGTGGAGCATGAGAACAAAATACAATTCAACAAGCTAACTGGAGAAGCATCCTTAGAAGTGTCAAGAGTATTGAAGAAGATGCAAGTTCTCATTATTGATGAGGTGAGCATGGTATCAAACTTAATGCTTGCCTTTGTGCATTTAAGAATGCAGCAAATTTTGAAGACAGACTATGACGTGTTATTTGGTGGAAAACACGTCATAGTTTTTGGGGATCTTTTGCAACTTACTCCAGTTAAAGGACAACCAGTGTTTAATACTGTGACACATGAAGACACGAAGAAGTCATTGGGAAGCATTGGAAATACAAATATTTGGTCCTTCTTTGAGTACAAGGAACTTACAACTAATATGAGGCAAGCAAACGATGAAGAATATGGAAGTATTCTGAAAGATATCAGAATTGGACTACTCACAGAAGTTGGCAAAAAAGCATTACAGAGTCGGCTGCTACATAACTTATTTCCAAAGGAAGAAATAGTTGCAGAGAAAATATACAAGAATATTGCAGAAAACAAAAGTGTCATCTGCTTAATGCCAACTCTACGTGAATGCTCAATATTTAATGAGGAGCTTTTGAAATTGGAAAATGAAGACATCATGAAATTGGAAGCAGTGGACAAAATTGAGGATGGAAGAATTACTGTCACAGTAACAGGCAAACTGAAAAATAAATTGGACTCACTAGAGAAGAATATCTCCAAAACAGCAGGATTAGAAAAAAATCTATATGTTTGCATGAACTGTAGAGTGTTTTTAAGGAGAAATTTGGATGTTGAAAAAGGCTTAGTGAATGGAGCGATGGGAAGAGTTGTGGGTTTTATTAATTATCAGAAAAAAGATGGAATTGAATGTTTAAAAATAAAATTTGATCAGATAGAGGAAGTTAAAGACATTTGTCGTTGTTCAGTTCGTTTCATGCTTGTGAAAGACTTATATGTACGTAGGAAGCAGTTTCCGTTTTCACTAGCATATGCTGTAACTATCCACAAGTCTCAAGGATTGACTGTAGATTGTGCATTTGTGAACATTGGTTCAACTGTGTTCAAAGAAGGTATGGCATATGTAGCTTTGTCACGAGTCAAAACATTATCAGGTTTATTCATGATTGACTTTGATGATTCAAAAGTTAGTGCTGATACAAACTGTGTAAAGGAGTATAATAGATTAAGAAGAACCTATGCTCCTCATTTAGGTCAGTATCCTGTGTTGGAGAAACGTGTAGTTTCTCGTAAAAGGAGAAATGAGAATATCTGTAATGAAGATGTAGAGAAGAGGAAAAAAAAGAGGAGTGATGTAATTGCAAGCAAAAAGAATAAGGAAAATGAAGAACAGGTTGTAGGATGTCATTTTGAAAATAGCTCTGGTGTCAACTGCTACGCTAATGTAGTGCTGAATGTTGTATTTTATCTGGAAAGTTTGCAAGAGCAGATAATAGTAAATGAGGGAAAAAGATTCTGTTCAGAGCTCAGTCTCCTTTTTCAAAAGCTGAGTAAAGATAAAACTCAAATAGAAAGTGCTACTGACATTAGAAAACTTTTAGATGTATGTTCAGGACGAACACAGTTTTCTCAAAATGTACAGCAAGACGCACAGGAATTCTTGTTGTTTTTTCTTCAGGTAGTGGAAGAAGAAGGAGTTCCCATTGACATTTTTTTTGGTCTCTCTTATAAATGGGAACATAGTTGTGAAAATTGTTATAATATATGTGGCTCTATTGTTGATAATGAAAGGTTTATTTATTTGACATTGCCAGAGAGTAAAACAGTCACTTTTGCAAAATTAGTTAAAGATGCTAATCATAGCATGAAATGTGGTGAGTGTAATTCTGACATGTTTTCAACATTAATTTTAAGGGAATACGGACAGTATGTAATTTTAATGATGCAACGATGTAGAGCTGATGGTTCAAAATTGGATACTTTAATAAAGAAGTTTACAGGACAGCAATTATCAATTTCAGGAAAAACTTTTGTAACTGTTGCAATAATTTTCCATGATGGACCTACTGTTACTTCTGGACATTACACAGTTTATCTTAAATGTGAAAAAGGCTGGACACTGTGTAATGATTCCCAATTGATTTTCAAACAACGTTTGCCTTTTGATTTAGCAAATTCCTATCTAATCTTTCTGAAACCTAAATTTTAGAGAGACTTGGCAAGATGTGGACAAAATAATTTTACCATTTTACTGGATTACCATTGCAATTTTGTAGAAAAAATATTTTTTAAAA
Organism: Triturus cristatus; assembly: GCF_964204655.1. NCBI lineage: Eukaryota > Metazoa > Chordata > Amphibia > Caudata > Salamandridae > Triturus > Triturus cristatus. The sequence continues at coordinate 1,585,566,664 of NC_140590.1, forward strand.
TTATCATTTGGCCTAAAGGAAAGATAACCAATTGTAATGTGGACTTTTTAAATTTTTCATGCAATTTTGAAAAACCAATAATTTAGAGATAAACGGTAACTTCTGCACATTTTAAATTTTGGAATGCTATTGGACTGCCATTGGAAATTTTTACAAAAATGATTTAAAAAATTACTATTTGGCCATGTGGAAAAGTAAGCAATTCTATTGTGGACTAAATAAATAATTCAAAAAATTTTTGTGAACCAAAATGTTACAGAGAATCGGTGAGATCTGGACAGATTAAACTTTAGAATTTTAATGGTTTTCCCTTGGAAATTTATTCCAGGGAAAAAAAAAAATACAATTTGGCCTAAAGGAAATAAAATCAGATGTATTTTGGAGTTATTTGAGATATAATATTGTGATTATACTCCTGAAACAAAAATATCAGACGGTATTTTAAAGAAAAAAGTATTGTTTTTAGATGATATTTTTTAAGAATAATATGCATTTCTGTAATGATAAGTTTAAGTGAGAAGAGATTCTGGGCTTTTTTAATACAATCTTTGAGATTGTTATTTTTTTTTGCCCGCTGTAAAATGATGAATGCAATTGCTTTCACAATTTATAGTGAAATGCAATATATTCTGAAAACAGCAAAAATAAGGCAAAAATATTTTTTGGAAAAAAATGTAAATATGTGTACTGTATTATAAAATGTTTTAAAAATATTAATACTTTTTTCTTTTTTTTCAGATCGATATAGAAAATTTTCGTAAACTACAACCATTTTAAAAACTATTTTTTAAAAAAACAAATGAATAAATATTTTTTTCAGTGAGTATGGTAAGTCAATAGTAATAATTGTAGTCTTTCAAGGACCTTGTAATGTGAAAAATGATTTTTAGTGTTTTTTTTAAAAAATAAAAAAAAAGGTACGCTTACCGTACGCGTACGGTAAAAAAAAAAAAAAGTTTTTTAAAAAAAATGTAAAAAAAAGATGAAAGATAAGGTTGGCTCTTAAAAGAACCGTTGTGTTCATGCAGGGACAGAGGAAAGGAACCATGGGAAAATCATTCAAAGCTACAAATGTGCTGATCTATTTTGTTATTCACTAGGGAAACACTGGTCTCCCTATAACAAATTAGAGCTTTACAAAATGTGCAATGAATATCAACCTTCCGAAATCGAGGGTTCATTTCCAGAGGGCCAGCAAAAGGAGATTCTCCCCCCACAGATGAAGGGCTCACCTGAGCTGCAGAAGAAGGAGTAAGCTCTGCAGGTGATGGTCCAGGCTGAGCTGCTGTGGATGTACTGGCTCGTCTTTCTGAAGAGTTACCTCCAAAAAGTTGAGCATGTGTCCTTTTGTGTACATCCTTGAGGTGCCTCATCATGGTGTGATTCCCAAAGGAATACTTCCTGTCAGGATTACCTCTAGAAAGTACACGCTTACACAGCTTGCAAGTAACTAAGGGTGCATTCACGTTTTGCTGGCCTTCTGGAAAAGTAAAATAATCCCAAACATAAGAAGGTTTTACTTTCCTCGCTCTCTGCCTCAAGACAGTGCTGCTGGTGCTAGCCTCACTCTCAGAAGAGCTCTGCTGTTCTGCCATCGTATCCCAAAGACAAACCAGCTCCTTCTCCCAAGGGATCACAAGCAGAAATGAGGGGAATGGGTGTGGTGTAGGAGAGTTCTAGAACTGAAAGTAGTTTCAACCAATCAAAAGTTGTGTTTCAAGATCACATGACCTACCGTACGCTTACGGTACGCTTACGGTACGCTTACGGCAAAAAGTACGCGTGCGCGTAAAAAAGACACGCGCTTGCGCGCATGCGCATAACAGTCATTTCCCGGCACTTCCGCGTAACGTGCGCGTGTTGCGTAAGCGCGCACGCGTCCCACGCGCAGTACGCGCGGCTACGCAAAGTGCGTAACTATACGCAAGCAGCGTAGATAGATTACGGACGTTGCGTAAACCGTACGCTTACCGTGAGCTTACGGTACGCGTACTATAAAAAAAAAAAAAAAAAAAAAAAAATCTGGAAATAAATTTTACATGTTTATTTTAAAAAATATATATAAAAAAAATATTTAAGGATTTTAAAAATTAAAGCATAGTCTTTATAAAAGATAAGAAAATTAAAATAAAAATATGTTTGAAAAAAATGAAGAATATAAAAAAAAAATAGCATTTAAAAAACCTTGCAAATTCACTGAAAAAACCATGGGTTTCACACACGTTATAGTTAGGAATTAGCATTTAAAAAACCTTGCAAATTCACTGAAAAAACCATGGGTTTCACACACGTTATAGTTAGGAATTAGCATTTAAAAAACCTTAGAAATTCACTGAAAAAACCATAGGTTTCACACACGTTATAGTTAGGAATTAGCATTTAAAAAACCTTAGAAATTCAGTGAAAAAACCATAGGTTTCACACATGTTATAGTTAGCTGGACATTTTACTCGTAAAAAACCAATGAAATTGCCCCGTTATAGTTAGTTCAGCTAACTATAACTCGCGCGCCCGCAATGCACTGCTGATGACGTCACATATTACATCACTCATGACATGGTCAGTGACATCACTCATGACATCACTGATGACATCTCAAATGACATCACTGATGACCTCACTGATGACATCATCCTTGTGATAGAGTGGCAGACCTCCTCTCACCTTAATATAAGCTTTGATACACACATTCAAAAATAGAGACTAAAAATTTCAAAACAATGGACATACCAATACCAGTTACAACAACCTCTTCAGTAATTCTAAGATCCACATACACATCCACTCATTCACCAACAGTCCTATACAGTCACTCATACATGTACTCACTCATCATATGTACTCATACATCTATACATCCTGTTACACAATGCCACTCATCCATAGAGTTACTCACACACATAGTCACTCATGCTAATAAAGAATAAAACATACATTTACTTGCATATACAGTAATACACACACCACCATACTTACTTCTACGGAAACTTACACATACTTAGTCTTTTAAACAATCACTTATAGAAACACATACTTATTCATACAGGAACTCTTTCAATCTCTCCCTCTCACATATACTCACATATATACACCAATAGTCACATATACTAGTTTAAAACATATGTAGTTACTCCTGAAGACACTATTGAGACAGTCATTCACTCACTAACACACCCATACACACACTCATCCACCCATACAGTCCTGCACACATGCTGTCTTCAACACATACAAACAGTGAGTCACTCATTCATGCATCTATGCACTACGTAATACCCCCCACCGTACCATACAGACACTCAGACTGATACTCAAAAAAACAACTAATAACCTATATAGACACCCATGTAGCTACTCACCAACCCATGCAGCCACTTATACACAAAGTGAGAGATACACTTAATCAGTCAGTTACACAATCAATTTTTCAAAAACAAATCATCCATTTAGACACTTATATACCCATTTATTCTTCCATTGACCTTGAGATATACATATATAAAACATATTTAATTTTCAGAAAAACACACATTCACTGGATGATGTCATCAGTGATGTCATTTGAGATGTCATCAGTGATGTCATGAGTGATGTCACTGACCATGTCATGAGTGATGTAATATGTGACGTCATCAGCAGTGCATTGCGGGCGCGCGAGTTATAGTTAGCTGAACTAACTATAACGGGGCAATTTCATTGGTTTTTTACGAGTAAAATGTCCAGCTAACTATAACATGTGTGAAACCTATGGTTTTTTCACTGAATTTCTAAGGTTTTTTAAATGCTAATTCCTAACTATAACGTGTGTGAAACCTATGGTTTTTTCAGTGAATTTCTAAGGTTTTTTAAATGCTAATTCCTAACTATAACGTGTGTGAAACCCATGGTTTTTTCAGTGAATATATATATATATATATATATACAATATATACAACAAATCACATTTTCATTGGTCAAAACTATGCTTTTGTAGTTGTATGGAAATTGCATTTTTTTCACTGATGACGTGTGCAAATGCCAGTGCAAATTTGCACCAATGGAATACAGAGTAATCTGGGTATGATGGTGCAAAATTATGCTGTATTTTAATTGCATTTATATGGCACTCACTACCTTTGACGACGCGTTCAATTGCTTGATTACTTCAACATGGTGCTATTCCTTGTAATCTGAATTGCCGTATGTTCGTTACAAGAAAGAGAAAACACCAGGAGGCAAAAAAAAGAAAAACTGGCCTAGCTAGGAGAGAGGATGCCAGCCCCAGAACGACTGGCAATTGCTTTTACACTAACTACCTGTTACAGTGTTTAATCAAAAACTGGTTTAAACCAGTTCAGCCGACAAGCGGGGTGCAACCTTTGATGTCCAACTCAATACGTCCTGATGCAGCCTTTGCAGATCATACTAAGACACCCATGCACACACACCCTCCCCCTGCATTGTTGTTCTTGTCTCTTTGTCTGGTGTGTGTCATTAGGCACCCAGCCACTAACTCTACCTACACAATAATAACGATAATCAAACACAAGGCCCTGTTGCCACAGCAGGCCAGCTGCGGCTCTCTTTGTCTTGTCTGTGATTAAGCAAATGGCAGGCTGTGTTTGCTGCTACCAATTAATTCTTGTGAATTTGGGCCAAAACCTGCACCCTGAGGAGTTCCAATATGTTTCTTTAATGGTCGCCTAACACGACCACAGAAATTAGTACCCTGGACCACAGCTGGAGACTATACAGAAACTTGTCAAAGACAGACAGGAATGGAGGTCCTTCGTTGCTGCCCTACATGCGAGTCGGCATAGCGGACATTAAATAGTAATATGACCATAAGCAAAGGAGGACAGGGCTCTGATCCAATCCATCCACTGTATTTTGGAGAAGAAACAAAATGGGCGTGCACACAAAATCATGTGTTTGAAGGCAAATTACCAGAGAAAGTATCTTTTATATATGTGCTTGTGCAAGTCATTTGAAGTGTTGTTCCCATAAAGTGTGGCATTATTATTCTGATAAAATACATATTAAGAATTCGCTTTCTTTCCCACATATAGGGACTTGTGATGGGGTGTCCAGCATTGGTCCAGGAGGGCTAGATCCGTGCCCTTGAGAAACATTTATGAATAAATGAATCCAAAGGCAGCTTTGTGGGTGATGAGTAAACAATGATTCAGCCAAAAGCCATGTTTCCAGCTGAATTGAGAATTACAAGAACTGCAAGAATAGAATACTGCATTCCCAGGTTTTTCCCCATCAGCAACATTTTACCAGCTGTGGTTGATAAAAGTTTGAGGGCCAAAAATGGGCAGTTGCCAAAGGCATAGGATGTGCTGGTCCTGCTTCCAGCTGTAATTACCCATTCCCCGGGGATCCTTGGGGCGAAAACCATGGTTACCCTGTCTCATGAAATCACTAAATCCCATGGCAGCACTGATGCCAATGTCCTATTGCCAAGCTCCAAGCAGGAATTTGTTACAGGTCGATTAGCCCAAGCATTTGACATTGATCGGGACCTCGTGGGTCAAACTTGAGTTCCCCTGAACTAGTGACATAATGAAGAAATGTTTGGGACTCAATCATCTATTAAAATTTTAAGAAGGTATATCAATTAAGACAATGTAAATTATTACATCCCTTTTAAGTTAACAAAATAACTAAAAGATGATCAAGGTGACATAAAGAGAGTTATCAGTATCACATACATGATAGTTCGTACCCCGGGCATTTTGCGGAAATTGGGATTTCTTGAATTTAGGCATCTTTTAGTATGTAGCGCTGCCCTTACCCCCGGAGACCTGTGTAGTGCATTTAACATAAAAAATAACAAGAGAGTTTGAAAACTTTAAATATGTGAAGCTAGGAAAGAGAGCAGAAAAGATGGGTGGGGACATTCACGCATCCTCCTTGAAGAAAACTTCGGTGCAAGCAGTAAGGTCTGTCGTCAGGAGGTCTTTGCAGCTTGCACCACCCATTGCCCTAGCCAGCGCTGCCGGTGGAAGTACAAAGACACCTACAAACATCACAATCCTTCAAGTGTGATAATTCAGACTATTCCAGGGCCTCAAAGCTATAAGAATAGTTTGGATGGCCAGTATTAGTCATTTAATGTATATTGAATAAATAAAATATTGTTGTTGTGCTCATCTCAAAAAACAAAAACAGCGCCACCATGTGGCAGAGTCTCATAAGCTCCTGTGTTGGCAATTAACTGCCGGTGCCGAGCACCGTAAACCACCGGCTCAAATTAAGCATTGTACGCAAGTCATTGAAAATGAGCTTATTGACTTTTGGTGCAAGTGCCTTAGTGATAATATAGGAATCAAATTCCAGGTATGCTATTATACGATAGTTCTGGTGTCCCTCTTCACCTACATCACCTGTTTCTCCAGAGATGTCAGGGGACATTGGCAGGACACATACAGATTAGTTTTCTTCCCATCAAAACTAAAAACATGAGCAAATTGATGCAATGTTGGATAGGGATTCACTATCTCCCCCTCTTTCCATGCCTTCTCCAGGTCTCTAGAGGGATGCAGTGGAAGGTGAGTGACACTTTTGCTATTTCATCATTCAGCCCCCTACTTTGCACAGGCATGTACAAACCAAGAGAGACAGTGGATGTCTAACATGTTTGGCTGTAGCTCAGGACACCACCAATTGTGGTGCCTTATCGCCACTCTCTTAGAGTCGGAACATAGAACTCAAAGTGAGTGTGAGGGGAAGGAAGTGAGCGGGAGGTGGGAAGGGGTGGTAGGATGTGTAGTATGTTTAAAATAATTATTAATTTTAAGGAGAAGTGAGCCCCATAAAGAGGTGGGAAGTGGAAGTATGACAGAAATTGTAGTTTGATTTTGTATCAAGTGGGAAGGGAAAAACGGAGAGAAGAAAGGGTGGGTGGCAGGATGACCGCTATATATATTTTGTGAGGGTGTGTGGTTACGGGGCATAAAAGTTAGGAAATACCTGTCTTGTTTGTGCCACTGATGGCTCCTATCCACATCCACAGGTGGTTATAGAATCAGCTTGAGGGGATTCCTGGGTGGCCCATACATAACAAAAATAAATTAGAGAAGCAGTGGCAAACAAGGGGGATTTTTTACTCTTCTTACCTTTCTGAGAGACACCAGAGGCAACTCAAATTTTGATATAATTATCTATAATGTCATTCTAAATCATGCAGTTAAAGGGTATCTCATTAGTGATAACTAATGATCCACAGTTCTAGATATCATATGATTTTGATAAATGAGAAAGCAACAAAAGCGCACTGTGATGTGGTTGTATAGCCATCTATTATTCTGCATTATACCTTTGCTCTTGCATTGTTTATCAGTATTACCTTCCAGTAGCTAACTCTGGGCTCTGTCCAGAACTGTTACCAGGAACACATGTGACCCAGTAGAACAGGGGGCAGTGCAATTCTACCTTGTCTCAAATATATGAGATACATGACAAATGGCTTGATTACATATTGGAGTTCATCTATGAATAATCTGCCTACTCACTAGAAGACAGTGAATTACCATTCATTTTTAGTGAAGGGTAATTAGCAGAGGCATTTGTGAACTTCTGATTATGTTATTCAGTCAGGAAGTGGCCCATTTCAGAATGGCCAGATGTTCCTGTGGAGATGGGCACAGGTCCAGATCCATTAATATCTTCTCCTTTTGATTCCTTCTCCAATTTTAGTACAAGAGTGAGTTGGGAGACATCACATGCAGCCCAGCTGCAGCTGGCTGTGATATTTACAGATGCTTTACAGCAAATGTGTGAGTGGGCCGCTGGCCAGGTACTGAGCAAGGACGTTGAATGAAGGACGCGTCGCCACATACCGGATGCCAGTCCAGCAGCAAGTGCATTAGATTCAGAGTCTCTTGATGAGAGCCACATTGGGACCAGGGATCCCATAGCCTTTAACTTCTAATGTCTAGAAGTAAATTAAAAGGTCACATGGATCAATTACAAATCTGAATGGCAACCGAGTGAGCACTGCATGTGAATATTATAGATATTGATTCGCCAAAATGACAGAAGTTCCAGAATCGACATTATGCATTTTTTATTTGTCACTAATGACATCACAGGGCTGACCCAGAGTGGAAACTATAGCAATTAATCATGGCTTCTAAAACCCTATTAACTTTACGTTTCTGTCACTGACTTTATGGCCCTTGACACCAGAGGTAGCAGAGGCCAGGCCAGAAGTACCAAATAGTATGCTAGGAGTAACTGCTGATACCCCTTGCTACTCCTAACTGACACACATTGTGGATATCCTTACCCTCGGTCCAAGATACTAATTCTGTTTTTGGAAAAAATACAGCCAGTTGCTATCACAACAAAAAGTATTGTGGGTGTGAATAAATCCATTCTCACCACTGAGGCCCTGATGTGCGAAATTTCCATTCACAAAACGTGGTTGTAAACTGTACACTGACATTTTAGAACTAAAAATGAATTTTCTAATCACAAAATTCACAAAATTCTGAATCGTAGCAGGTTGCTTTCTAAGCCATCTCCTCAATATTCATGAGGTAGGTTGTAAATTGTGACGCACCACGATTGGATGCCAAGGATGGCGGCCTGCTGTGGTCAGCAGATCACCAGATCTGTGGTCTCATGTAAATAAACATATTTTTTGAAGCTGGCCACTTTCCTTGAAGGAAACAGGGTTGCATTCAAAAAGATTTTTTTGTTTGTTTGATAGTTGCCAATGGTCCTCCGGACCATCCCTACTCCCCAATAAAAAACAAAATCGAAATCACAAATGCCTTTTGAGAATGTGTTACTACCCCAATTCGGGAGTTGGTAACATTTCAATGTTTTGAGAAAGAATTTCAGTCACAAAACACTGGTACACACCATAACAAATCACTATTTATTTGAGATGCCCTAAACATACCCATTTATGGTATTCTTTATAAACCCATTCTGATATTCGGTAACCTGTTTCTGAATCACAAAATTGGTTTACTATAAAAGCCATTTACAATGATTAAGCCATTTCCAATGATTTTTCCAGCGTATGAGGTCTGAAAACCCAGGGTTGGCATAGTTAAAAGAAGGGTGGAAATGAGGCAAATGAGGACTAAAAAAAAGGGGAAAAAAGCCGTTTGCTATTGAAAACTCTGTGGCTTTGAACATCTGATCCTGAATCCAACCCATTTGTCGATACCCAATCCAAAATGCTCATTGCATCTAATTCTTCCACATTCATGAGTATGTTAGAAGCATGCATATTTCTTTTTTTTGCTTAACTACTCACACACATGAATTTGGGAACCTAATTAACCACCTGAACTGAGAAGAAGCTGTATAATCTGCAAACATAGAATCAAACACATACCCTCTACAAACCAAACTACCATAAAACGTAAATCTCTGAACTGGGCAAAAAATCGAGCAATTCTATTCTGCACCTTTTGTTAGTACTGACATCATAGGGAATAAAGAATTCTGTTTTGATGTAAATTTAGGCTTTATCATCTAAATAACATTTGGCACAACAGTACAAAAATAGAACAAACATCTTGCTAAGTTTTGTTGTGTTTAATTAATAGGAAATGGGGTTATCTATTGTTCAAATAGGAAGAAGGCTAATTTCAGGCAACATAAGCTGAATGAATGACTAGAATAGACATCTAAAGCACAAAAGGACCTCAAAAAACATAAGATACCTGGCACAGAATCAAATAAGTAGTGTGGAACCAGAGGTCAGTTTCTTTCTGATAATGTATTACGATTGTCTTTGGAGTCTGGGTTCTCCCAAACTTGCTCTCACTATATACTTCAAGTCCCCAGATGAGTCTAGTATTGGAGTAGCAGTCATTACCTTGTATTGTTGTGCGGCTCATGCGATTATCATTAATAAATGGAGATATAATGGGCAGGGAGGCCGGGCCCTAGCATCGCAGTTGTGCGAGAAGTGGAACACCCTATATCACTTACAAGGAGGTATGCCAATGCCCTCTACCACCGCCACCCAAGCTGTGATTAAGCTTTGGAAGGAGGCACTAAATGACATGGGGTTCTAAGACAAATTAACACGGGAAACCTCATTGTGGGTCAGTAACACACTGACCCAAGCCAGTGCCTTATGGGGATTTAACGGGTGGGGTACCAATGGTATCTCTACTGGAACAGTCAAGAGCCCATTTGCAGAGATGCAGGAGTTGGTCAAGCTCAATAAAAGTCAGTTATTTTACTGTTTATAACGTCATCGTGCCCTTACCCCATACAAAGCATATCTTAATGAACTCAACCCACTTCAAATGAAACTACTGATGTGGTATTTGTGGAAATGCAAGATATCCCAACTTTACCACTTGTTGACCATCAACGCCACATTCCTTTGGTCGGTTGAGAGATGCTTGTGAACTGTAGAATAATTAATGTCAGGAAGCCAGAATGGTTCCATGAGTATCTGTATTAGCTTCACAGATCAGATCAATTCTTACACTAAATTTAAATAGGGAGAGGTTGTGCAGGATGGACTATGCCCCCTTCTCTGAGTGTCTCCGATGAAATAGTTAGGCAGGGGACCTACTACACACAGCTTGGCAATGTGGTAAAATACCTCTCTTTTGGGTGTGGTGTACCATACAATAGAGGAGTGCTGTGTTAGAAGGTAGCACTTGATCCAAAACTTGCTTTCTTTCATATATCTTCAGACTCAGATGCAACCTGTTAAAAATTTGCATTGTTATGGACAGGCTTCCTCACAGCCAAAAGATCTATTGTGAGAAACTGGCAATCTGTAGAGGCACACTCCTTGGAGGTTTGCAAAATAGAATAGATGAATGCATGGCTTTAGAGATACTAAGTTACAGGGATAGAAGATACACAAAGAAACAGTATAAGAGATGTAGGGAATGGAGTCAATACAGACATATAAATATTGATTTGCCTCCATAGGCGAGTCATCGCCTTCTTGTGTCAGATGATGGGTTGGCTGATAATAAACTTGCCTCTTTTTTTTAGAAAAAGATGGGCAGTCTTTTCCTACTTTGCTTAGTCTGCAAGTAGCACATTTGCCAGGATTCAGATCTGGAATGCAGTTCAAAAAATCAGCAGCGAGGTAGTCATGGATGATAATATCACAGAAATGAGACCAATTCAGAAAATTCATATGGAACATGAAATATGAATATGACCATTGAAAAGGGGCCATCCTTAAAAGGAACGTATGGTATAAATTCCATGCAATGCCATTTCAGCCCCACTATGTCAATCTGCCAATAGGATTCAAAATATTGTTGGACTTCCGAAATGGAGAACAATTAATACCCAGAAAAATATTATCTTCAATTTGGGATTACGACGTTTCAGGACAAATCCTCACTTCCCTGGGATAAAGCAAACTTGTGAGATCCTGATATAATGCCTTAGAAATGCTGGCTACGAGGGAGATATTTATAGACACATGCCACAAATAATATTATTCTCAATTTGTAATATTGCGTTTTGAAGATCAATTGGAAGCCATGTTTACAATCTTGCATCATTCAAACAGTGCAAGTACTTTTGATCCCACCATAAACATCTTAAACTGAAACAGTGTATACTATGAAATGACAAGGATTTAATGTATGTCACAAATACTTAAGTATAGAATCATCCTAAGAACCACTATCCATAACACAGCTCACATAGAACCTTCATACGTCAAACCATTATGTACTATTTCCACCTGTTGTTATCCACTCTCCCGAAGTTCTGCAACAGTCATGTAATATCTCCATTAATACTACAGGGAAATATTTGCATTTGGATACCTAATCACATGACCCATGACTACCTTGCCAATGCAGCTCCTTGCTGTTTGAGCTCTACTCCTGAGTAGGTCTAGCCTCTGGATACTCTCCCTCTACAAACCACTACCTCACTATATATCATTTGACACTAAGTATTCCACCCTAGTATCAAGTCCTGAATATCATACTATCAAAATATAGTGGGCAAAATATTGAGTATCAAAGTACAGAGAAGGTAAGTCAATATAGGTAAGTATAAGTTTAATTTACTCAACTTCATATATATGTAATTTGATGTGACGATATCTTAAAGATGCATAGATGTCAAGGCAAAAATATTGATCTAACCTTACTTGTATGAACTTTGCAGACATTTTTCCACATTTGCACTATATGTTCACATTCATTTTAGTTGTTCGATATTTGAACTGACGTGTATTAAAATACAGCTACTGCAAGTGAAACAAAATCATTATGATGTGTTTTAGTGTGTTTTCTTGGCTTAGGCTAAACTAGGCCTCAATTTAGTCTCTACTCCATCTTTGTTAGAATGACTGCCGTATGATGTTGATTTTGTGTTTATATTTCTCTCTTGGCGCTACATGCACCAAGCTGAGTACTATTTATTTTGTACGGCAGAGTGTCCTCTCTGGAGGACTAAGACACTGTATTGCATTCAGTTACAATTGTTTTCTCTTGTTTATGGTACTAGTTTGTTTTGACACCTCCAGACAACATTAGGTCAGAAGTGGCGAGTCAGCACTCATAGAGTGGATTAGTGCTAGGATGATAGGGTATGTGATATTTTAGAATATGAAATGCGATTTGCTATATTAATGTGTACATCATTCTGACTTTTCACTTTCCATTACTTCTTATGCTGAAAATGGCTATGTAAACCCTTGAATTTGAGGGAGAGATAGACCTTTTACTCAGCCTTAAGGGATTCTGCCCGATTTTCTACTGATTTGCTGTACATTTGACACTTAGCTTTATTACCGAGTTTTTGCTTACTACTGCATTATTCCTATAACTGAGAGTCTTTCAGGAAGTTGACTTCTAGGCACTTTGATTAATTCAATGAGATTGCTGCTGCTATATAATATTTCTATTTTATGTATTGCACTTTAAATCTTAATAAACCTTCATGGATTTCATAGTTTCTGATCTCAGGCTCGGGTGTCCCACAATCATGGAGACTGTCAAAGTGACAGCGATGATTGGCCATGATTTTCTGGTAGCATGGTGACCCTGGAGGCGCTATTTCAGCATATAACCCTCACTTTGTCTGGAAAGTTTTTTTTTGGGGGGGGAGGAATTTTATATAGCGTGAACTCAACCTGAAGGTATCAGAGCGCTTTACATGAGCACCAGCTGCGTTACAGATGGACACGTTCATTTTTGTTAGCCACGGGGAGATTAAGTGATTTGCCCAGAATCACAGGATGGTGAGCATCCCTGCTGTGACTTGAACCCGGTTCCCCTGCTTCGAGGTCGACCGCTCTAGCCGTTAGAACACAGTCTCTCCCTTCTTCCCACTGTATATCCTTCCTATCTTTCTAAACTTGGTGTTACCACCCCTTCCTTTTTATTTCTACTTTTAACCCTGCTAGACTCTGTTCTCCCCTTTTTAGTTCAACGTTTAGGTCTGTCTATGAATAATACCAGCTTACACTTGTTTTATTGTTTAGTATCTTGCATGATGGACTGTTCTTCCTTCCAGTAATCTGTCAGAATGACAATAAATATGACAGCTTCCTAATCTGACTGTTCCGTGCCTTATAAGCATGCTGCACTTTGCAAATTGTGACCAAGTGTGATTTTGTAATGCCACTATTTCAATCTACGCCTATGCATTTTGTTTTAGTTCTTATTGCATACTACTTTGATACGTGCCCATATCCAGTACTTACTCTATAAAGGAACACGTGCTGGGCCCAAAGGTGTGCTGAAAAGCCCATGGCGGGCACTATCAAATGTCTGTATGCCAGGTACAATGCTGCCTTGTCTTCATTTCACTTCATGCTACTTACATCCACCACCAGACACTTCATACTTTTCTTCTCACTTTTGCATATTCTTTTTCATCCCTGCTTTCTCAATTTGCCACCGTTTCAACTTCGTTCTCTTCTTTTCCCCCTTTTGCTCCCTTGTTCTGGGTCTACGTCTGATGAGGAAAAGGAAAGAACTGTGGACCACTGCCCTGCAACCACCAGCACAAATTAAGCACTGCCCATATCATGGAAGCTGTCTAGCCGTATGAACTGCAAGCCTGACACTCCTGCATGTTGATATTATTTTGTGTGCACTCAGTGCCATTGCAATTCTCTACCATGATTGTATAGTGCCCTGAAACTATGTCAGGTAGAGTTTGCACTACATGAAACAATGAATAGACACAATATATAAATAGTCCTGAAGTCTTCTTAAATGATTTAGCAAAAGAGGACAAGTTTGGCGCTGGAAAGCAAATAACCCCAAAAACATTTTGTGCTAGTGTCTGTCACTTTTGTGACACAAAGCGCAAAATGTTTCTAAATCTAGTCCTATGTATTTTTCCGTTAACATGTTTTCTTGCCTGTTGTGTATTCTCCTGGCGCATCCCTGTCTGCGCTTCATAACAGTAGATGTTCTACTCGAGCGGCAGCTTCCTATACGCGAACGGAAGTTTTCTCAACGCGAGCAGTTTCGACCATCCGTGACCGCTTGTATCGAGAAATCTTGCTGGGAGGTGGTCTAGCGTTGAATTTGCCGCACTCGCCAGTTTAACGTTTTCAGAAAGGAGAGTGTGGAAATCTCTGCAAACTCCGCGAACGATCGGAGTTCACCGCCCAAACCTAATATACCTATAAATAAATATATATATATATATATATATATACAGACTAGATATAAATAATCAGTGATTTCATTTTTAAATTTACCTTGAAGGAAGAGCAGGTTTAATCCGAATTATCACGAGAACACATTCGTGAGACAACATAAAGAAAATCACTAACTAAAAGAGCAGATCTGTGTATATTTATGTTTATATATATTTTCATGCCACTTGAATGTAATACTGAGCCACATGTGGCATATGTAAGCGTAAGACACTTGTTATAGGGAACTAGTTTATTAGCTCTACTAAGGCTGCCTTTTGATGGCAGGAAATGTATGCGCGGCTGCTCATTTGGACTACATGTCTGTGAAAGAATGTCAGTACCTCAATAATACAAGCACTGTGTAAAATCCGCACATATCATTTCCGCAAGACACTTTAGAAAGTGACACTGGATTCATCTAAGTCATTTAATTTTCAGGATAGTTTGAAAAGATATGAATTTGATATCACATTGCGCACGAGCACATATAATCCCATTCTAAACCGTGAACTAGAAATGCATCCGTAAAATTCTTTAGAATTACAAATAATTCAGACACTGGCTTGTTTCTTTCAGGTTTGTTGTAGGATTCTATTGTGCCTTAAACACCGCACCATACACTTATACTTGCAAGGATAATCTGTCTGAGCAGAAGCAAAACTATAATTTGATGTTATCGCACAATGTACGGGAGAGGGACAAAAGATCTTCTTGCCAGAAGGAAGGGCCGCCATATTGAAGTATGTGATAAGACACTGGTGACGTAATGCGTAACCTTCTTGACATCAACCCTGAAGGTTCTTTTCTTGTAGCCTGGGTGGAATGTGGTGATGGTGAGGCAGTATGTGTGTGGGATGGGGTTCAGTGAAAATGAAAACAGAACTCTATGTTTTTAACACAACCCTAGGCTTAAATTACACGTGGCGTGTTTGGAGCACATAAAAGTGAAAATCTTTATTTACACTGGTATGTGACCATATTGCATGCCTTGCATTTCTAATTTGTGTTCAGTGCTTAATTTGTGAACACATCAGTGCAGGACCCCAACGATTTTTTTAGGAGCCTTCCACCCTCACTGCAGAATTTCCTAGTTGCCAAATAACAAGGCTTCCCCTTCTTGATTCACTCTCATTATTCCAGCACCCTACATTGTACATGGGGCAAATTTATGTAGGTTTTGTGTCTCCCTTGAGGCATGCAAGGTGGCGCAAGGACGATGCCAAACCTTAATAGGATTTATCAAGCTATGCACGGCCACCTTGCTTGGCCCTGCGTGGCTTGATAAATCCAGAGTAATGCAACGCAGCACAAATTGCTGCCTCGCATTATTCTGCCCCAGCGAGGCGATCTATTGGTGGAGCATGGGTGTTCGGACTCATCCACCCATGGATGCGGAGGAATCCCCAGACTTATCAATACTGGTAGACCTGGGAATACGTCAGAATGCTACGCCTTCCAGGTGATGCATAACAAGGAGAAGCAAGTGTATCTCTCCTTGTTCCTTTCTCTTTCTATGTGTGCTGCATTCAGCTCACAAAATCAACATAAGTAAGGATCCATATTTTCCTGGGATCTTGCTTCCTTCACCTTATGTCCCATTATGGGATGTGCATACAAGTTTGCATGATGTGGTCCACCAGGAGGTGAAGTCCAATTTGTACATCCACAGGGTGTCCTTCAAACCAAAGAGCAAAACTATGACACACTTAAAAGTGATTACTAATATTCCTAAACTCATAACAATTTTGTGGTGCTCCTGCCCCAACAATATTAGGATGCTGAGCATATAACTTAATTGATCACAAAAACCTGGTGAACAGCTTAGAGCCACTGTTCTATACAATGGGTTGTGGGGCTCTGTGGAAAGTGGCGGTTGGCCAACGTGTTCAACATGTGGCCTTCATCAGGTACATTGTTGCAAGAAACACTATGCACCATTAGCAAGTGCTTCCACAAACATAAATCAAAGTTCTGTATTCATTTATTTAACAACTTTACATAGAAAACCTGTGTCAGTAATTCAATTGGTAATATTTTATAAAACTAGAGATAACACTAGGATGTCCAACTAAAGAAGTATGGATTTTACATTAAACTTCTGCAGAATATTACAGGTTAGAATTATGTTTTGGAAGATTAATGGTAGGTTTTAGGGTTTTCGGTGATGAGGAAGTATTAGTTTATGACAAGATAGAAAATCTATGTTAAGTACTTTCTGAAAGACAGAAGGGTGTTTTTTTTTCCAGGTGGTGGTGGCGGCTTAAATGAAGGACTGCTTCAGGGCAAAAGATGTTGTGAATCCTGGTATTTCCAGCTGTGCTAAGTTTGGCTCCTAGGGCTTCTTCGGTCACCTGAAATGGTGACCAGAGTGCAGTGGAACTGGATTTTAGGTTGGACTGAATAACTGCTTTGATTGGAAGCAGCTGGAGGTCACGAAGCATGAGGGGGGCAGGGTCAAAGTAACTTGTGATCTTGACCAGTCTGACAGTCAGCCGGAACATTGCATCCAGAGGTGCAGTTGATGGCTGTGGGGCATTGCCAATGATACCATTGTTGAAGAGAGACTCCAGTCAAATGCAAGAATCACATTGTTCACCAGTGGTCCTGGCTTTCACATGGGAGGATGTTAGAGCATCTCTTTGGGAAACAATAGGGATCAATAGGGTCATTAGAGTTGAGGAGGATGGACGTTAGATGAAACCCTCTACTCAGGAGTTGAGTGTACGTATGACCAAGACCTTCCAGTACCTAATGACTGCAAGGCAGTCTGAGATTTTTGTTTGTAAGACAGTTTTTAGAGCTGATTGAAATGAAAAGGCCAAGGGGGCAGGTACATTAAAAGAAATTGCAGCATAAATGCACATAACATTTGCAGAACATATCCCCCTTTCACACCCACTTTTGAAGCAATTTGTGCATTATGAATGTAGCTGGCATCCTCAGCATGCTTTTCCACAAAGACAAATGCCTTCTTGCACGGCAGAGGTTTACCAGAGTGTACTCTCTGGAGGCTCAGCAGAACATGGAGCACATATTAATACCTTGTGGCATAACGCCCAGACTAAGCTCTACTCCATAATCAAATTATAAATCTGTCCAAATGGGATTCTAAGCAAGTCTGTGTTGTTTATATCACAGACGTCCATGGCAGTGGGATCCTTCCCCTGTAGGTAAGCAATGTCCCCGCCGGCCACTAATGATGGACATTTATCATTCAATGCAAATCTTCCCAACATGGAAGACAGACTTATCCCGCGCCCGGCTCCATCACGAGCAACGACGGCTCCTTGATTAAATAGCAGCATGGCGCGTGCACCACACTCCCTACCTGCTTTCCATTTCAGGTGACATTTGAAGAA
Source organism: Triturus cristatus (assembly GCF_964204655.1). Classification (NCBI taxonomy): domain Eukaryota; kingdom Metazoa; phylum Chordata; class Amphibia; order Caudata; family Salamandridae; genus Triturus; species Triturus cristatus. Next base: position 1,585,584,634 of record NC_140590.1, read on the forward strand.
TACATTAAGTGGGGTGGCAGCTAGATTCTATTACTACAACACAGTGTGAGAGAAGGAAATAATGTAAGCTATCGGCGCACCGCGTCCTCATTTCAGCGACAGCTTTAATGCGCATTCATGGTTTACATGTCGATATTTTCAAATAAAAATTTTTGATACAACATTTACAGATTTTGTTCATCATGGTATCTTTTGTAACCTATTTTAAATATGTTATTCATTTTTATCTATTCCTCTTGTGTACCTTTTACTATTATAACCCTCTGACCAATTACTTCTTCTATTGTTATTGACTTGTGATTGCTTAGTAAAGCGCTGTGTCGCCTCTTGGGGTCTTGTCCGCACTGAATAAAACCCCAAAAATCAATAAGTAAATTTAATTATAAACCTCTCTCCCTATTATATTTTCATAGAACATGTAATGAGCTCGGGGACCTAATGGTAGATACAGGAGTTCATCAATGGTGAATTTATAGTTTCTAAATGATATGGAAAAAAAACAGTCTGATAGCATTATTTATAGAACCCAATCAATAAAGTGAAATAAACCTTTATTTGGAGTTTACTAGAGGATCAGATGGTTCAATAAATGTTTCTTTTCAAGTGACACAGGGCATAAAAGGCCCTCATTGTAGAAGGTCACGTTAAAGATTCATATATGTCAGGAAGCAACCTGCAACCGAGATACACACTTGAGGAATTGGGTGGCCATGCTATTAAGATACTGGTAGCAGAAAACCCCATTGACTGATAAATCAAACGAGTAATCGGCAATCCCACATGAATCTGCTATAAATATAAATTAAACTGACGGACGATCTACTGAATGATGTCACAGTAGAGCTCAAAACCATAGCTGACTTCATACAACATACAAACATTCTATAATTCGTGGATATTAGATGGCCCAATAAACAAATTGCATTTTTTTTTTTAGATTTTAGAGACACAATTTGCCAATCTGTTTCTTGGAATTTTCCGGGCTCAATCCAATTGTTTATGTTTGTGGGTGACACATATTTTTACTTCTTTCAGATTGCCTGTAAAAATGTACATACTGTTGTGATACAAAACCCATCATTGTTAAAGATTTGAAATTATTTTGAATATACCACACCACAGTGGCGGCTCCTCCGCTAAGGCGGAAGAACGTCACCCCACTGCTCAAAAATAAAATGATAATAACATATTGTTATTTTCATTGTGTTTTTTCTATGGAAATCAGTGGCTCGCGGTTCGGGGCTGGGCAGCACAGGGGGAGGAGTGGTTTGCACTCCCTAAGTGTGCATGACTTCTTGGCCGTCCCTCTTATGCCAGCCAAACAGTCATATGCACTTTGTATCTTCACCACCAGGCTGCATTGCAGAGCCTGGTGAGGAACGTGCACAGGCTCCCTGTCCCCATCTGAGCACCGAATCACAGCGCTCAGACCAATCACAATGCTTCATTGCAGCCCAGGTGCTTCCTGCTGCTGGCTGGGACTGGAGACCGGAAGATGAAGTGGACGGAGGAGAGGCATCCGTTAGTTCATGTCACGCAAGTACTTTTTATTTTTTTCCACCGCCCGCCTCACCCCCCCTTTCCGGTAGCAGCCGCTACTGCCAGACCAGGGCTGTTCAGCACTGGTCGGCAGGGAAGTATCCTCACAATATTTTAGGATATCCAAAGGAGACAAATTTACAGACAACGAATCTAAACACCGACTAGCTGCAATAGTCAGTGGCTAAATTGAAAATCTGTCACAGTACCTTGGAATGGACCGTGCGGGATCTGCATCTTTTCTGCGACATGCTACTATGTATTTTGCCTCTGAGAGCGCTGAGAGGCGGGCTCTTGACGGAACTAGAATATCCACGCTCTCTAATCTCAGCTTAGACATAAGTGAGCCGATGCATGTATGGCTGCCATGCAGCCACGTAGAAGGTGATCAACACCCAAAAGAAATGTTAAAAGAGCAGGAGAAAAGGAATTTGCACAGGGTTCACTGGAGCCAATCAGGCCTTGGCACTGTTTGCCACAGTTAACTGAGAGGCCAATGGTTGGTTTGCAATTAAAAAGCTGCAAATTTAGCCTATCCGTAATAAATGGCGGCCTGTTCTCTTGATAGAGTTTGGGTGAGGAAATCCCACTGAGGAGGAAGTAGATAGCAATTTCTCATGCAGGAGGGTTCTTGCCCAGTAGACACCATGGTCTGTATAGGCGTTTTGGAGGACCTGCTATAATTTCCGTCAATGAGTACAAAACTGGATGGTCTGTTTTGGTTTAATTTCCACAAATTCTGCGTACGCGCTGGCCAGATGCCGGGTTGGGTCCCCCTAGAAACTGTTGAGTTAGAGGCTTATAGCAAGGGTTGTTCAACAAGGAGGCATGGAACACCCTGGTGGCATGGATATGCCCTTTTAGCACCAATATAATTTAATATCAATGATTGATGAAAGTTATTTTATTCATGCCCTTTTCCAAAACCCCTGTCGAGTATTCATTGCATGTATGCAGCAGCTGCGACAATCACGTTTTCAACTAACACAATATACTGTAATACACCAGGCATATCTCACTTCCCGAGTGCTCCACAAAATCTACCCAGAACGCCAGACTCTTGTCCCAGTTGTAGGCAATCAGATACACACTTCGTCCATATGGTGTAGGACTGTCCCGCGTTGGCACACTATTGGTGGGCAGTGATAGATCGTTTGCAGACTGTCACGGGGTGGACCATACCCGCCACTATAAAAGGGGTTGTGTTGGGGCTTCTACCCACACCAATAACCAAGAAACCCACTAGGAAGTTCATCCAACTGGGCCTAGTGATAGCAAAAAGGGGAATCGCGACTCATTGGCTAAGTCCAGATCCTCCCACGGTTGAAAAGTGGGCCAGGGATATGCAGGAGTGGGCCACCACACAATTAATTCGGATACGAAAGGTCAGAAGGGATGACAAACTTGAAGAAGATGCAAGGGCTTGCTGCTTAATGATTACAGACCTAACCAAAGAGAAAGACCCTCGGGAGAGGGAGTTTGACCCTTTACTCAGGGGAGCAATGACACGTTGGCGACACCCGAGGTCCCTCCTATGCTAGACACCAGCTTAGACGGGTGAGGTACATGATAAGACAGACGGGTCTCCAGTCTTAGGGGATGCATAGCAGCTCATGACCGGGGAGGGGGGAGGGGCAGATAAATTCTAAGTTGTTGTTACTTGTAGTTGGAAATGTGACAATGGCATATGCGATTTGTGTGATAACACTTGGAGATAAGAAGGGAAGTAATCAATAGTCTATGATGAGTGAACTTGTATCCTTGTTGAACGGAAGCGAGAATACTGTAATTGTTGTGATACACCTGTTTGGAAATGTATTACTACCACGCAAATGTCAATAAAAAAAAATTGAAAGAAAAAAATACTTATAAGCATGAGATGCAATTGCATGACTGATTTTCATCTTGTAATAAGGAATACAGGGTATCCTTCACATTTGTGGTGGAGTTATTCATCTGCAAAACTCTGCAAGTCCCTTAGTCGCCAATCAATAAGCACAGAGTCTGAAATGTAAACAATCATCAATTTGACAACAATAGAGGGGTGACTTATAAGCAACCGTGCATATTGTATGGTTAGGGACATTATGGTCAGATTACAAAACTTTTAAGAAACTTTTCCGACAACTAAAACGTGTTTACCAATGTACTAAATCCATTTACCGAATCGTAAAAGGATTTGCGATTCTGTTAATGACTTTAAAATGGTGTACAAATTGCTATTGAAAATGGGTATGTTCTGGTTGCCTCTTTCAAATTGCGATTCAGTACCATATGTATCAGTGGTTGGTAGTACCCCATTCACAGATGGGAACTGGAACACCTTTCCCTTTGTGAATTTTGGAAAAAGTTTCCCAGTGAGTCGGCAGTGGTCCAATTTCTCAAATAATTATTTTTTTAAAACTTTTTTCTTTATAAAAAACATTAGCCGCGTTTTAGGGAAATCGGGCTGCTGTATAAAAGGTACTCTATTTAGGTATGGAGGTTCTTGAGCAAAGAGCTATTCGGGACTGCCTCCTGACTGAACAAGTGTGACTCCAAAGGCAATAACGATGGATGTTGCTTCACTGGAATGCTAGAGATAGCAGAAGTATTGAACTGTGCAATAGTGGAAGGAATGCTTGAAAAAATCTCAGCCACTGGTGATCAAATTGGGCCTCATTCCAGACTATGGGCTAGATGTAGGAAGCCAATTTGCGCCCGCAAACGCTGAAATTTGCAGAATTTCAGCGTTTGCGATCGCAAATTAGCAGTGTGCAATGTAGCACACAATGAGCCCCTCGCAAAATAAGGAATCGCATATTTGCGATTCCCTATTTTGCGATTACATTTAAGGACTCGCAAATTGCGATTCCTGAAATGAAATCTAAGTGGCACAAATGAAAGTGCAATTTAGCCTTAAGGAATCGCTAATTACCACCAACTTCAAGTTGGTGGTAATTAGCGATTTTCTTTAAAAAAGCACTTTTTTGGTTTTTTAAAAGTGCCATGTGGCACACATTCATGCCCTTAGGGCATGTATGTGCGCCACATGTGCACACATGAACATATCAGGGGTGCAACAGGGTGTCCCTCTGGAACCCTTGCACCCTTGAAATTGCGCACGCAATTTGCGAGTACCTATTGGGTACTCGCAAATTGCGTGTGCAATTCCCATTCATTCCTACGGGCCTCTAGGCCCATAGGAATGAATGGGAAGGTATTCTTTGATTGCGAATTGCAATTTGCGATTCACAATTAAGGAATATTAAGGAACCGCAAAAAATATTGCGATGCCTACCTACATGGCATTTTGCGAGTCCTTAATAGCGATTCCCTAAATATCGCTATTAAGGAATCTCAAAAATGCATTTACCTACATCTGGCCCTATGTTTTTTTGTGCACTATGCCACTAGAGACCAGCAATAAGAAATCAGCGTTGGTCCTGCTCCAATCAGAATAGTCAAGCCTGGACTGCCTGCCTAGGTCCTATACAGATGGGAATATAAACAACCCAGACGGGTTTCGGCCCACTTAGGCCTCGTCAATGAAGTATAGATTGAGTTCTGCACAACAAGCAATCGACCCACATTTGGGCATAATTGTGAAACTTACACAATGGTCTAGAATGAGGCCCTCAATGATTGCTAGTGGCTGAGATTAATTCAACCATTGCTTCCATCAGTTTGTTGTTTGTCAGGGATAGCAGAAGTGACATCACACCCACTTTGATCGTTCTGCTTCCAATGGCATTAACATGTACCTGAGACCTGCAATAATTGATGATTTGCTGGTGAAAGAAAAGGCAAGGAACAGAAAGAATAGGATATATACAGGAATCCTAGAGACCAGTTTGCAAGTTCCTGCTGCTGGTTCATGCCCTTGAGACCAGGGAGAGCAAGGGAAGTGCCGGGTGCCAAAAGACAAGCCAGGTTAGCAAGTAGTCCACATGGCTACCCTGAATGATGTCCAGGGAAAGAACTCAGGAATTTTTTGGGAGGGCAGTTTAATAATGCACGATTTCGACCCGAAAGTATCAGAGTGCTTTACATGGGCACCAGTTGGGTTACAGGTGGACACGTTTGTTTTGTTAGGCACAGGGAAATTAAGAGATTTTCCCAGAATCACAGAATGTTGAGCATCCCTGCCAAGACTCAAACCCAATTCCCCCGCTTCGAGGTCGACTACTCAAGCCGTTAGGCCACATCTACTGAATATAAGAACATGACTCTCACTGTGTTTGATTCTAACTGCACACAACTATCTCATAGCATGCTCAGTATTATGACCAACAGTAGGTAAGGGTCCATAAGGGCATATTATGTGTGGTGCTTTGCAAAACTGATAAATGGATATTAATAAGTAAATAGGTGTTCTAAGGCACCAGGCATTACCATATAATGATACCACTTCTGACCTCCATTTTTATGTTAATCATTCTTGAACAATGAGGTTCAGTGTTCAGATCATAAATAATGTTGAAGGAGTAGTTTTCTTGAATCACATTGACGGGTGTAGATCAGAAGGCGTTCACACCTTCCTAATGACGGAAATTCTCCCTTACATGTAAAGCGCTACAGATCATCGTTCAATTAATCAACGAGTTCACATGTGTTCACTAGACGCTGTATTTAGCAGAGGTATTAATCCCTAATTTACTTGTCTTCTTAATGAACATGTCGAAAAAGAGAATTATCTGCGTCCCCTAGGAACAGCCGCCACTGAAGAGGCGTCAGTCAACACCCGCTACAGGACTGGCGGAAAGCCGCTCTTGATAATGGTGTTCTGTTTCTCCAGGTGGATAGAATATCCCAAAGTTGCTTTTGGCCAGCATTTCAGGCATTTAAGAAGATTATGTTTCATTTGCATAAGCTGGCATTGTCAAAGTCTTAAATTACTCCTATGAAATTGACTTTGGTGTAAACATAGACAACTTGTACAGTCTCTGTGCCAATCAAGGGAATTAGTTTGGTTACTTATATAGACGCAAAAGGCCAATCTAGCAATATCCCCTTACCCGGATTGTTCTCAGACAACGGGGTGGATCAAATGCACAGTGTTGAAGGATGCTTAAATGTTAGGAAGCTATTTCCCCCTTGTGATGATAGGAAGTTCAAACACTGCTAAAGGAGATTGTCAGGGCAATGCCTGTCAAGCTACACAATACTGTTCATCAGAAGCACTAGCATAAAATATGACCATGATCACTAAATTCTCCAGCACAGTGTGGTTTATAGTTTATAATTGAAAAACCATGCAATGACTTTGCTGCGAGCATAAAAACTAAAAAAAATGTGATACGTGAAGATTTTTGTCAGAAAATAATTGTAGTAAAAGGAAAGTTCATAATGTTCCAACCCTTTAAAATGTATTACATTTATCCACCGCAAATTAAAGCGTATGGCGGATGAAGATTTACACACTTCTATGCATTTTTAGCGATGCACAAAATTTCACAGAATCCAATATTGTGAGTTGTCGGGTTTTACTATGGAGTAATCGCACCCTGAAAAAGTCAGTGACCACGCCTTATGTTTATTCCCTCAAGGAAAACTTATTGCCCAGAATGATAGCATGCAGAATCGCATTAATTCTGCATATTTTCCTTCCTCCTACTTGATAAGCTTCCCCAAGCAAATTTTCCAAGGTAAAAGGATTCTGTGGCAAATGGCGGGTGTGCAGCATTGCTGCAAACTCAGAATTCCATGATCTGGGTAAGCCCTGTCTGTACCCGGTCCAGATATTTCTGGCCCATTCAAAACGAGGGTGAATATGTTGGAAAATCTACAAAAACCATAGCTACCCAAGCATATTTGTATTTCTTCTAGTTGCATTCCTGAGGATTACCCACAGATGGTCAATTTGTTGGTTTTGTGGAACATGTGAACCATGATTCTTCACATGAAGAAATCTAGGCCTGGATGTGACATTCCACTCGCTTGCGGAGTTTCTCCCACTCTGCGTAGCGAGTAGAGTTCAGAAAATATCTCCTCGGCTGAGATTTTTCTTCGTTCGTGCTCGCCAATATTATTGATGAGCAAGAGTGAGGAAAATCTGGCGAGATTTCTCAAATCGGGCAGTCGCAGATGGCAGCGACTGCTCACGTTGAGAAACCTTCTGTTCGCGTTGAGGCAGCTGCTGCTCGAGTAGAACATCTACTCGACCAACAGAAAGAAGCAGAGCCCTCTTGCGTTGCGCATGGCACAGTTCATGCTGATTTTCCAGCACGAGACAAACACCTGGTGCTAAAAATCAGCACGAACGGCATGACCTAATGTACACTGCTGCTTGCGGGACGCCGCATAGCGCGGCCGAGATTTTTGGTCACTTCACGGAGTTGCGTATCGTGGAACTTCACGAACCCCGCAAAGGCCTCATGAAATCCCTTCTACAGTATCTGAAAATAAAGGGTTTTGGTGACATTCCCTTTTGTAACTACACACTTATTTAAATTCTTCTTTTGGAACTAACACATTGTGTGCAATTAGGGTGGAAAGCTTCAGTGGGAATTTCAGTATTAGCAGTTCATTGAGAAAGCAAAGACTATCCCAGATTTATACTACCTTGGTGGACAATACTTCACTTGCAAGGAATAAAGCTAGCCTGTAGCAGGTACTTGATGGTCAGAATTGTGATACCAATCTGCACATCTGGGGTCACTAATATAACATCATTCAGGGTCAGTCAGGTGTAGAATATGTAAATTTTTTGTGGCCTCTCATTCTTCTATCACTTAATCGAGTACATGTAGTTTTTTATTATCAACAGTGCAAAAACAAAAGCAGATATTGGTCTCTAAGAAACAAAACAAAACCATGTCAATGACAATCCAGTGATGGTCAACAATCTGGCTTATGGCGATTAACTAATAACATAAAAGAAAGTTAGGGATGCAAACAATTGGTGCGTTGCAGGAAATGACGTGATTTAATGCAATAATCTTAGGCATTTCATGTAACAATCATAATGCGGAATGCTGGAAGTTACACAAGATTATACCAGTTTAAATCACATTTTATCTGGGTGTACATATTATGAACGTATGGGTACAATGTTAGGACGCTTTGCGAAATATTTGCTCACCCTCCACTAATCTAAATGATTCCTATCACTGTGTAGGTTTTCTTGCATATACCAATAATAACTCAAATATATATTTTCTGAATGGAATATTTGGTGCAATTAATGTAATTGTAGGTGACACACAGTACCCCAGTGTAAACTTCACTGTGTTTTGCCGTCTGCTCTGCAGTAAAACACCATAGATATCAATGGCGCCAACAATGACAGGTCAATCTTCATTGTACACAGGGAGGTTGACACATACTTGTCGTATTCGATTTTTATTAATTATTATATAATAATATATTTTGGTATGTTGTTCCCCGTCCTGGAAGAGCACGCTGCTATCTCGGACTCTCATTGCCTTGAGTGTGTTTTCTGTTTAATAAAAAATGAAACTGTTGTCTTAAACCGCTCCTGGCCTATGGCCATGGACTGTTATAGGTGCTTACGGACTGCCGGGTGCTTTGCCGCTGGCTCATTTGAATGTATGGCGTTACACTGCGGGCCCACGGGCTCTATAGCGGCCGGCCCTGGTGGTTGTAGGCCCTTGTATGTCTTTTATTGTGTGCTAACGGTTTCTAATAATAAAAAAAAAATATATATATATATAGATATATTTTGGTATTTTTTGTACCTCTGGTTATTTTCATACGCTTTTTTTGGCAGACATCATCAATATTGACACATCACTACCTTCATGCAGGCAAGTACCTTTTCCAACTCCCCTACAGTTGGGAACAGTTGTCAAAACTCCTACGGGGGTGTTTACACAGAACATCGGAACCAAAGATATCGTGGGACAAAATATTGTGCCAATAATATCGAGAATAAAAATATTATCAAGGCAAGTTTCTATAGGTAAGTAAAGTTTTACTATACTTAACTCCACATATATGTACCTTGGTGATATATATATCTTCAAGGTATGTAGATGTGGAGGTAAGAATAGTAAATCTATACTTACCTAGTTGCACTTACCTTCTATATATTTTAGTCCTCGATATTTTTTACATGATATTCTATCCACACAATAATTTTGGTTCCGATATTCTGTCAGTGATCTCCTACGCGACCTCATAATGGTTGACTATGTATGAGGGATCCTAATAAATTCTTTACTCTTTTCCAGCATTTTACAGACTTTATTTCATGAGTACAGTTGGGGAGGAAGATGGGATTGAATAGCACAATACATCGAAATAGAATAAAGGAATACAAATTCAATGCCCCCTTACAATGAGGTTTTTGGCCTTTGATCCAGAGGTACTAAGGGCCCGATTCACAGAACTAACTTAAGACAAAATCCTAAACTTACTACTTTTGTTAATCACAGAAGGCATTTAGTAGTAGTAAAGTTAGATTTTTGTTGTAATTTTGACTTAAGACAAGCTTAAGACAGACTTAATACAGACTTAAGACAGACTTTAGACAAACTTAAGGCAAACTTAAGACAGACTTAAGACAGACTTAAGTTAGGATTTTGTCTTAAGTTTGTCTTAAGTCTGTCTTAAGTCTGTCTTAAGTCTGTCTTAAGTTTGTCTTAAGTCTGTCTTAAGTCTGTCTTAAGTTTGTCTTAAGTCAAACTTAAGACAAAATCCTAACTTTACTACTACTAAATGCCTTCTGTGAATACCAAAAGTAGTAAGTTTAGGGTTTTGTCTTAAGTTAGTTCTGTGAATCGGCCCCTAAGAATTTGTAAAAGGAAGATGAAAAGAAGGAACTGAGATTTGCAAATTGATTCTGGTTGTGAGAGCTGAGCAAAGTAGTACTAGGTGGGTTCGCAAAATAAGGAATGGGAATGGCTGCAATCAACCTACCTAATTATTATACATATATTGTGACTAACACCAAATGGATACAATCACAGAGTTGGTTCCCTGCAAGAGTTAGCAGACCACCCTGTATGACTGTATCTAAGTAAAGATTTTTTTTTAAGCCGCCTATTTCCTTAAAGGAAACGGGCTTCTTCTTTTTTTTTTTTTAAATAAAACGTTTTCTTTTTTTAATACTTTTTCTGGGAGTTGGCAGTCCTTTGGACCGACTCCTTCCCCAGAAATCTCTTCCACGATTCAGAAAGGGGAAGGGATCTAAAGAGACCCTTCGCCTTTTGCAAATTGGTTAATACCCCACCTTGAGAGTCAGTATCTTTTCAATGGTTTGCCTCCAGATTTCCAGTTGCAAATTGTTGATACGATACTGATCCACACAGTCGCGGCTCGCATTATTCATGGGTTGGGGGGTCATGCGGGTGTTGGGGCGGGTGGATTAAAAAAATAAAACTTACCTTACAGGGCCTCGTACCGCCTCTGCTCCTGGCCGGGTTCTGCGTTTTCCTGCTGATTTGCTTGAACAGGATGCAGGCATCCTCCCTCCTCTCCCCTAAGCCAATCACAACGCTGCAATGACAGCATTGTGATTGGTGCGGACAGTGACCAGCCGGGCGCCTGTAGGGAGGCAATTTTCTCTCTGTGGGCTGCATGAAGCCTACATAGAGAAAATGCAGAGTGTGCATGACTGTTTTGGTCGGCCCCAGAGGGGCGACTAAACATTCAGGGCCCAAAGCATTGGGCAAGCCACTCCTCCCCGACTCGCCTCCCCCCAACCAGGCATACCCTTCTGCTTTCTTGCAGTGCGAAAGCAGAAACATACAATTATATTTTAATGGAGGAGATGCCCCTGGGTCCACAATTCAGAAGGGGAGCCCACAACACATCCCTTCCAATTCCCAATTCTATATCTATTTCTAAACCCATTTAGTGATCATGAGAAACGCATTTTTTTTTAAACAAACTATATTGATTTTATAGATGTACAGTACCTCTTGCATCCACTGTTTCTGAAGTCATAAATTATACCCTTTGAAGTTATAACACAACAATACTTCACTGTGGCTTCATCTAAAAGTGGGATAAAGTCTATGAACAATTGTGTAGTTGCAAAGACCAGGACAAACTTATTGCGAATTGGCATACAGACATATTCAGAAGTAACAAACCCGTGAAACCACCCTTCCCTACCACCCTCCTGACTCACCCCTACCTATCTACATGCGGGTGTAAGATCCAACTCGAGCGAGGTGCTATAGTCGAGCTGAGTTAGCCTGATTTGTGTATTGTCATTTGGCCGACTGCTTAGGTTGGGCTTGTGGTCTCAACCTACGGTACTGGTTTAGTGATCAGGAGAAACTTTACAGTTTTGCCAATTGGATTTACTACACTAGAAAAAGAATTTCATTATTTGCAAACACTCATTTACCGGATTGGAGGACCTGCGAATTTTAAAAACCATTCATACATTTCGAATTTAGGGCCTGATTATGATGTCTGTGAACCTGGGTTCACCGCCATCGTAAGGCCGAATTCCACCTGCCACAATGTGATGGCGGGCGGTGTGCGTTGCGGATGTAAAGCCTGTCCGCCACGCGTCCAACAGCAGCAATCATTACGATTGGCTGTCGGACCACCCCGCATCCACAGAAAGGTGGCGGTGCCTAGCAGGCACTGCTGTCCACCAGATTAGGATTCTGCATCCCGCCAGCCTTTCCATGGCGGTTCAATCGCCATGGAAAGACTGGCGAAGAAATACTTTGGGGGCCCGTTGCGGGCCCCACTTGTGCAGGGGCTGGTTGATTGTACACTGTGCACTTGGGGGGCAACTATGGTGCCCGCTACATTTCACTGCACTGTGTGGCAGGCACCGGATGGTGCCTGCCACAAAGTGCAGGGAAATGCAAACAGTGCATTTTCAACATTGCAGCGCGTGCTGCAGCCAGCAGCACCCACCGCAATGTTAAACATGCCATTTGCAGCCGCTGTGGTGGAGGTCGCATAGTAATATCATTTGCGGGACTGCCGCTAATAGGCGGCCGGTCCCAATCCCTGGGACGATGGCGGACGGACTCAAGTCCCTTAGTTCAGAACTGAGCTAATAAAGCTGTTTAGCCTCTCAGAGGAATTTATCTGCAGGCCTTTCTATCTGTATTAATTGAATAATAATATAGCCCAAATATTCATATTTTCTTCTCCTTTTGTTTCTTTATGGGGGGGGGCAAACCACAAAGGCAAGTAAGAGTATGTAAACTAGCACTGCAGGGATACCCTTTTATATATAACATGAGAACCTTTTTATGTACTCTTCATTGCCCTTGTGAATCGCCTTCGCTGCCAGGACCTGTACTCACAGAGTCCTGAAGACCTGACCCTCCACCACCCCCTCTGGTGCAGTTTCCACGGGGGCCTTCTCCGACTCCAACATGCACACACGTGTGCCCTCGTGCACTTGTGTTGTTGAAGCTGCAATGTCCTGCTGAGCTGGAAGTATCATGCCATCCTGTGTGCTTATGAGTCATCAAGCATTGTTCAATAAACGTAGACTAGTAATTCTAATAACATTGTGGAGAATGTGACCATGATTTCATTTTGCATTGCAAACTACACATATTAATTTAATCTAGCACAAATAAGTGAGCTGGGGGTGTATACAGGATTTCCAGCCTGTAAGGAATGTTAGGGAGAAGTAAATGTCATCAGAATGCTGAGGCTGTCTGTGTCTTGTAGTCTACAGAATGGTCCAATTGGAATTGGAGTGAGTGCCGAACCCTGCAAAACATAATAGCCCAATCAGGGCCAATGAATGATGTATGACATGAGTTCATGCTTTTCCATTGGTAATAATTTCCTTATTACGTTTGAGTTGTGACATCTCTAGTCATCTTTAATAATGAAATGACATAGCTGCTCAACTGTAATAGTTTGTTACAGGTGAGTTATGACGTCATAAAGCCTGTTGCTAGAGCCAGCAGCCAAGATGAAAGACAGATTACACAGCATAATTACAGCTGCAGTTCAAATAACGAACACGTGACCTGGCTTTTGCTTGTGCTGAATTGTTTTTCTAAACATGAACCATGATGACACACAAAGAAGATATATTTGGCAACACGTTTATTTTTGCATGTTATTGGCTTTACAGACAAGATCAAATTTGCAAGTTTATACACATTCTAAGATGCAGCATTTTTATTCTGTTTTACATTAAACTGATTCTAATATATTTTGCAACAAATTACAAATTGCTTTTTCGTGTGTTTAGTTTAGCACTACAGCTTATACTTCTATTTTTTGTTTTGCAACAATACTATCTCTTTCAAATATAAGAACATGACTCCAATGATTTAAGAGGTTTGTTGGATGGGTGAAGGTCTGAGGGAAAACGACCTCAACAGCGCAGTCAAATCACCGCAATACATTTGCATCGCTGCTTTTACAACGCAGGTCGTTACAACGACTTGCGCTGGATGGCGCTATAGACTAAGGAATAGTGTGATTTACTATTCCAACACCTTCCCTACTGAATGACGGCTGGAGTTGGAATAGTAAATCATACTATTCCTAAGTCCAGTGCCCTCCAGCGCAAGTCGTTGCAATGACTTGCGTTGTAAAAACAGCAATGTAATGTACCGCGATCTAAATGATCGCGTTGTAACATCATACATCCTGGTCTGACAATGTATGGAATAAAATACCCTCTGCCTTACATAAAAGCATATTGCAAGCCACAATGTCATTTTGTGAGCTTTTCGAGAAATGCGGCCTTTAGCCATGTCCCTAAATAAGGTCACAGAACTCTTCTGTGACTTGCAGTAGACGTATAAATTATAGCAGCGGATGCTTTATTCTCTGTATTTACCACACAATGCAAATTGTGCGATAAAGACAAAAATGTTTGGTAACCTGGTTACCTCACATTTTTCCATTAACCGAGCAATTAAATAGGTGAATGATGGCCGTACCAGCCCCAGAGACTCAAGATTGGTCAGTTTCCACCAACATTAGAACCACCCTGCTTCTACACCCAAAGACCTGGGGAAGCTCCTCCGTTGGAGGGGAGGAGCGCCACCCCACTTCAAATCCCTCCAAAACCATGAAAAATAAATGGCAATTTGTTACCATTTTATTTTCATCCCCATCCCGAACAGAACGTCAGGACATGGGCGGGGCTGCTGCTGAATGATAGAAGCAGGCAGTAGGGTGGGCTGTCCATGCACTTGTTTAAAGTGCTTATCTCTTTTTGGACGGCTGTCTTGCGACGGCCAGCCACACATGCGCACTTTAAACATCTCTAACCCAGCTGTCTCAAGACAAGCAAGTGCAGGCCTCCAGAGCGCTGTGGAGCACGTGAGGCCTCTCCCTCCAATCGGGGCGCTGCTCTCATGCTGCATGAGAGCAGCGCCATGATTGGTCAAGGAAGGTGCTGCATCCAGTTCCGGTAGTGAGAAGAGAGCCGCAGCAGAGGACGTCGCGTTCAAATAGATTTGTATTTATTTTATTTTGCGCACGCTCGCGCCCATGCTCTCCGTAGATGGTAGCCACCGCTGCCAAAGACCATGGTAACAGTCAACATGAGCTGACAACAAACATAACAATGTTCATGTCTATCTGCTGTTATGGTTTTGCTGCACTTCTATTCTTCTACCGAAGGCAGTCAATACTCGGGGCAGCTGACTTCTCTCAGTGCACCCTATGCTGCATATCTCTCTGTTCAGTGGCGTGCACAAGAAGCATGCACTTGTCACTGTCACGTGGCTTTTGGCAGCTGCACTGATGCCTCTGACAGCTAAAAGCTGCGGCATGCTTCCTTGCACACGCCTAAGCACAACACACAGCATGCTGGGAATTCCCGAAAGGTTTGCTCGCTGAATAAGAGAGCTGGTTAGACAGATGATTGGGGAGGCCCCATAACTAACGCTCACAGCAGCAGAGCGCGAGCGCAGAGGAGGAATATGAGCCGCCAGAAGTCCAACTGGCTTTAGAAAATGCACCAAAACTCAATGATGAAAGAAGGGGAAAGGAGTAAGAGAGAGATGTGGAACGCATGGGAGAGACACAGAGGCAGCCAGAGTCGGAGAAAACGAGACAGAGAGAAAATAGATAATGAAGAGACGCGAGTGAGGGAGAGAGAGACACCAAAAGAGACAGAGTGCAGGCAGGCAAATTAAAATTCAATGCGTTTTTGTAAAATACCTCAAATAAGCGTCTGAACATCCTAATACCTGCGGTTTCAATGTAAAATTAAATTCATGGATTAATTTCTGTCATCAAAACAGAAGAAAGAAATGAGGACAGCTGCCTGCTGTTCCTGGAGCACACACGTCACGTTGGCAATGGCAAGATACCTCGCCCTACTCTTAATTCAAATGAAAAGAAACTCTTTTTGGCTGGGGAACAGTTATGTTTTAAGAATTTCAACAGCAAAAATAATGTATAGCCATAAGCAGGCAGATGATTTAGGTGCAACAAATGAAGGCGCTACTTAACTTCACTAGTGAGAGGGGGCCATAGGTCATGATGCCCCTCTATTACGAATGACAACACACAGCATATTACTTCCGGTGCATCTGCATTTCCAGTTTATGCCATGGCTTCATCTCTTTCATTGTCTGGGGGTATACACATATGTACCAAGTACCACCCCACATGGTGCAGTGAGTTACAGGCTCATTAAGTAACTTTGTCAGTGTAGACGGGAAACACAAATACACGACTGCCAAACAGCGCATTGCCTTTGCATTGCGGGCTGAACAATGAATGCGTCTACTCTGGACCACACATTCCATGTACAATGCAAGCTATTACAATGACATACGTTAGGTAAAGCGGCGTTGGACTTTAAAGTCCAACGCTTTCCCTACTGTTACAGGGAATGAAGTTGGAATAGTAAATTATACCATTCCGAAGTCCAGCGCCCCCCTGAGGCAAGTTGTTGTAACGACTTGAGTTGAAAATGGAATGCGTGGTTCAGATGCATTTGTTGTGTCGCCCGCGTTGGTAAGGAACACGTGGGAAAGGAAAGCGTAGTTGTGTCATACAAGCGTGTAGAACAGGCTGATTTACTTTGGTAGCTTCAGCAATAGTTTGACTTTTGCCTTGCAGCCATAAATGTGTGAATACAGGCTTATTAGTACACACTTTCCACACAAATTGTGAAGCAATGCATATTCGAAGACATACCCAAATATTTTTCAATGGTCCACATGTCAAACAGCAGCAAGGCATGTGCTACTGAATACAGTCATCATTTTAGCCAACACAACACCAATAATACATAGTAAAAGAGAAAGACCGGGTCCTTATTGAGACCAATCAGTGGATAGGTCACAAGAGCACACATCCTACCTTTTGCAAGTTTAAGTGCTTGCCAGGGTTCATCCACATAACTGGCACAGCATTGAACGTGCATTATGTTGTGCTATTTCTCCTAAAGCAATGTATACATATATGTATGTTTACGTATGTATGTACCTGCTATTTGTATTCCGTGAACGTAGCAAACTGGAATCTGTCTGGTGCCTACTCAGATGAGGACTTCGTGATTTCTAAGCCAACATGTTTGTCTACGTTTCCACTTCTCCACATAGGAACATGTCCATTGTATGCCTGCCCATTTATACATGTGCTTGCTGCTCTACTGACCAATAACACACATCTCTTTTGGAGTAGTACCCAACAATACGAATCGAGGGTGTGTGTACCCCTCTAGAACCACATTCCTCAGTCTTGTTCACTCTTACAAATGTGTTGTCTCATACTCCAGACATGCATCTCTTAGAATGAAATGTTTACCAGCACATCTCCATTGGTTCCATGCACATTGAAATTACACGCTTGTCCCTGGAATTGTACAGTTTTATTCAAATACATTATGGGTTTCATCATTTATTCACTAGTCCCAAGGGTCATGGCTGTATGTATACACTAGTAGTTGTATTATTTCAGAAGAATTTCAAATTGCAGCATATCTTGGAAAATGTAATTACTGAAGAGATGACCTACCTAGTGGTCGCTTCCCCAAAAACATTTGAAACCGGCCGAAGTCTCAAGAATTTCAGGAAGTGATATCATTGATTGGGCCTATAAAATGTGTTCAACATAGAATAGTACATGAGACCAGGCAGGAGAGGTCTCCCCTGTAAACCAATCATTACAACCAACATTTACATGCTCAGAAAGGGTCTGTGAGGTCCTGAAAACTAAAGTTCCATAAGGTTACCACTACCTACTAGCCAAACGATGCGGGTATACGGCAGAAGCATCTAAAGCGTAGCCCGGGGAGCACCTTCATTATGTGGGTTCCTGGGATAAACCACCCATGAATGAGGGGGGATGCACCTGCCCAGATTGCTCTGTGGTTGCAGCCAAGTGTGTTCTGTTTGCCTGTCTTCCGGTTATCTAGTAAGGAAGTTTTTTTATAAAGGTGGAGAATTGTGAAAGTGGTGTCTACTGATGCAAGGAAGCATGTATGTGGTCCCTCTAAGGGGCGTGCGAAGTAACATAGCTTCTGACATCACACTTTCACTATTTTTGTGAAACTTTGCTGGAAGCTGACAAAGTTTTAAAACTAGATCATAAAAGAGGTACTATGCAGTGGCTGGAATACCCCAGCAGTGCATGTGCACCTCACCTGGCCCGCTGCAGGATGTCCAGTTTGGCACTTTCAGAAGCAGAGAAAGAAGATGTCCCTGCTGGTACTCAGGCCTAATGGAACTCTAAATGACAGGAGAAGCACATTCTATGCAACCGGATGTCCCATCCGTGTTGTGCGGGACACCTAGCTGTAAGCCATTGGGTCGCGCCAAAGCAGAATGACTTCTTGGGGGAGGTCAGGGAATTTTTGACTTTGTAAAATGTGAAATATCCCATCTAAGTCTGACTATGTGGGCGCAGGGTTGAGCTCCTCCCACTTCTGTCTCCAATCAGGATCGGATGTTTATATGATTTATTTAGCTAGTATAGTCCATCAAAACATGGATAATGTTTGTCATTACATGTTCTATATGAAACAGGTTTTATCTAAGATGATTTTCTATTTTCATTATGCATGCTGCAAAGAGCAAACCTTAAAGAAGGAGAGAGGAAAACAACATAATATAATAAGTAGATTAAGAAATCCAACGTATTGAATTATGAATAAATTCGCATCATCTGAGGATGGGCTCTACTGAGATAATCACACTGACGACATGAGCGACACTAGCAATAACTAGGAGGTATCTTGAAACCTAGAGGAAGGAAGCATCTACGCTATTGATATTTTCTTAGACACTTATTATGGTGTCCTGATGCATGGTGCTTTCTGCACTGCTGTCACGTGGGAGTGAGTCTGGGGAGAAGTTCTATTCTGCTTGCTCGTGCTGTGGTGCTGTGGTGCTCACTGTCAGGCTTGTGTTGTCCCTCTGTCAGCCTTGTGTGGTCCCGCTGTCAGCTTGTGTCGTCCCGCTGTCAGCTTGTGTGGTCTCAATGTCAGCCTTGTGTGGTCCCGCTGTCAGCCTTGTGTGGTCCCGCTGTCAGGCTTGTGTGGTCCCGCTGTCAGCTTGTGTGGTCCCGCTGTCAGCTTGTGTGGTCTCAATGTCAGCCTTGTGTGGTTCCGCTGTCAGCCTTGTGTGGTCCCGCTGTCAGGCTTGTGTGGTCCCGCTGTCAGCTTGTGTGGTCCAGCTGTCAACATTGTGTGGTACCGCTGTAAACTTGTGAGGTCCAGCTGTCAACCTTGTGTGGTCCCGCTGTAAGCTTGTGTGGTCCAGCTGTCAACCTTGTGTGGTCCCGCTGTAAGCTTGTGTGGTCCCGCTGTCAGCCTTGTGTGTACCTGCTGTCAGCCTTGTGTGGTCCCGCTGTAAGCTTGTGTGGTCCCGCTGTCAGGCTTGTGTGATCAGTCAGTCTTGTGCAGTCTCACTGTCAGCCTTGTGCGGTCCTGCTGTCAGTCTTGTGTGGCCCCACTGTAAGCTTGTGTGATTAGTCAGTGTTGTGTAGTCCCGCTGTCAGCCTTGTGCGGTCCCGCTGTCAGCCTTGTGTGATCCCACTGTAAGCTTGTGTGGTCAGTCAGTCTTGTGCAGTCCCGCTGTCAGCCTTGTGTGGTCCAGCTGTCAACCTTGTGTGGTCCCGGTGTCAGTCTTGTGTGGTGCAGCTGTCAGCCTTGTGTGGTCCTGCTGTCAGCCTTGTGTGGTCCCGCTGTCAGCCTTGTGTGGTCCCGCTGTAAGCTTGTGTGGTCCCGCTGTCAGGCTTGTGTGGTCCCGCTTTCAGCCTTGTGTGGTCCCGCTGTCAGCTTGTGTGGTGCTGACTGTCAACCTTGTGTGGTCCCGCTGTCAGCTTGTGTGGTGCTGGCTGTCAACATTGTGTGGTCCTGCTGTCAGCCTTGTGTGGTCCCGCTGTAAGCTTGTGTGGTCCAGCTGTCAGGCTTGTGTGGTCCCGCTGTCTGACTTGTGTGGTCCCGCTGTCAGCCTTGTGTGGTCCCGCTGTAAGCTTGTTTGGTCACGCTGTCAGGCTTGTGTGGTCCCGCTGTCTGACTTGTGTGGTCCCGCTGTCAGCTTGTGTGGTGCTGGCTGTCAATATTGTGTGGTCCCGCTGTCAGCTTGTGTGGTGCTGGCTGTCAACATTGTGTGGTCTCGCTGTCAGCTTGTGTGGTGCTGGCTGTCAACATTGTGAGGTCCCGCTGTCAGCTTTTGTGGTGCTGGCTGTCAACATTGTGTGGTCCCGCTGTCAGCGGTGTGTTGTCCCGCTGTAAGCTTGTGTGGTCAGGCTGTCAACCTTGTGTGTTCTTGCTGTCAACATCGTGTGGTCCCGCTTTCAGCTTGTGGGGTGCCCGCTGTCAGCCTTGTGGGGTGCCCGCAGTTAGCCTTGTGTGGTCCCGCGGTCAGCTCCGTGTGGTGTAGCTGTCAGCTTGTATGGGACTGAGACAGGTCTACATACACATGATACTAATACTAATACCGTTGATGAACCAGTGATAATATAATTAAAAATACTACTGATTCTGTACATATGGCCAATACTTCTCGAGTGGATTGTCAAACGGTTGTTACTAGTACTACTCTAGTATTCATTCTTCAAGCACTTGTACTACGTCTACAAGCAATACTGCACTGCATCAGCTGCCAATACTGCTAAAAGAATATTAGTATTGCTAGCAGTCGCTGCTGGTGTTACCACTACTTGTACACTGCCTTCCCCCACACAGTGCTCCTACTAATGACCCTACTACTGCTACTACTACCATTGTTATTGGCAAAAGTATTAGTAATGAGATTGCTACAATTGCTCAGCTACTACTGCGACACTCATCCTCTTCCCCTGTTGTTGGGGAAGGGAGAGGATGTGGTGTAAGGGCCAGAGCTGCCAACTTCGGAGCTGGGGATCCAGGTTCGAGTCTCGCGTCGGCGCAACATTCTGTGATTCTGAGCAAATCACTTAATCTATCTGTGACTATGGACAGCGCCTGAATACCCTCGCGGGTGATGAGCTGCGCTCTACAAATCTGTGTATTTACTGTTAGTATTACCAATACTATTGGTAACTGTATTACAACAACTAATGAGGTTCCTACCACTGCCACTACTGGCGATATGACTGCTACTATTGGTACTGCTCAAGAGTATACTGCTGCTAGTAGGTCTACTTTAATGTAATAAAGCAGAAAACACTGTCATTGTTTAATGTTTGACACGACAGTGGTGGACAACAGACTTCATTCCTCATTTGTTCCATCAATCCCTTCCAGAGTGCAGTGGGAAGACTGGTTCAGTGGAAGTGAATGAGAGATATGTACAACTGGCACCGTGTTTCCTACTACATGCTATATATCCAAAAAGTATGGAAGGTTTTCTTGGGCTTTTCTTTCACTGGTGCATATATTGAGATGAAATAACTGCTTACATGGAGCCCTACGTTTCACAAAACAGCTAACAATGTTTTTTTTTCTGCAACAGAAACAAAAATAAGAAAATCGAAACAATTAATTGGATACCAACATGACCTTACCCCAGTGATTGACCTATTGGGGTACATTCTGCGTGCACTGTAAAAACCAATCACATGCAATATTCGAAGTGCACCATGGAGCAACATTTAAAGCTCAAACTGAGTTTGAAAAGAAAGCAACTGCACAAAACAGAAGGCAGTCTTACCTCAGGCAAGTAATGGACCGAAGCTAACTCATCAAACTTGTGCACAGGGAAGCTTTTCCATCACTACTAGTCACACCAATAACATTGCCTAGTCCTCATGAAAGAGTTGGGCTAATTAGATATACAAATGAGATCGCACTACAGTAAAAAAAAAAAAGTCTCACTTCTAAGGCCAATCATGGTTCTCCAACATTAGCATCCATCCATGGATGACATTGGCCCATCACTTCCTCTCAGGCAGCCTCACCTCAAGCGAGTAACAGACAAACCTAAGCCAATTCATCACAACTTTTGCCACTTTTTTGCTTGCCATGCCAATGATATTGTCTAGTCTTCGTAGAAGAGCTCTACTATTCTGATGTGTACAGTAGACCACGCTACGGTAAAACAAGCCTAACTTCTAGGACCAACCCTGGTTCTCCTCCACTCACACCCATTCATCCATCAATGCCATTGGTCGCTTCCTCGAGACGCTGTGCAATCACAGACTGCGAGCCATGAGGTCACAGAGCAAGCGCCCGTGGCGCGCTTTTGAGTCGCACAAGCCTTACCTTGGCCGCCACGGATGAGTTGGGTTTCTCCAGGAGGTCCCAGAGTTTCTTGCGCTTCTCGGCGCAACAGGTGTTATCAAACTCCTCCCCTTCCCTCTCGCGCAGGGTCTCGGCCTCCCTTTTTAGTTCTTCGTTCATCTGCTCTTTCTTCTGGTGGTACCGGGCCTGACAACACGATTCCAGGTAAATCTCGTCGATCCCCCAGTAGTCCAGCTCTTGGCTGAAGGACAGAGCGCACATTTCCTCCATCATGTGCAGTTTCCCTGTCCGGTAAAAGTTCAAAATCGACGTGAAAGCCCCCGGGTGCCTGTCAAAAAAGTACTCGTTTTCCTCCAAATTGTAGTCGTCGCAGATTTCCATCAGGGAGTCGTGCGAGTTGCAGTCCCGGAGTTTCCCCAGTCTCGTCCGGGGCAGTCTGTCCAGGGTCCGCCAGAGCACTTCGTGGGCCAGGCCGCCCACATTGAGCCTGACCCTCCGGGAGCAGGCCTTGCTGCGGATGATGTCCATGGGTTCTGGGGGCAGAGACGTCGCTGACCTCGAGCCATTCTTGTTCATGCCCGCAGGCATGTCTGTCGACAACATAAGGCTTACGGAGGGGGTTTAAAAACGCTGCGACGATCCACGCATCGGTCACTCAGGGACGGGTCTCCATGCGGCCCCCTTCACCTTTCATTCTGGAAGCTGCAAAGCAAAAGGAGAGAGGGAGGTGTCATTATGGCTGCTGGCGTGGCGGGCATCCCCGGTGACCTACAACATGAGCGCGAGAACCCTTCACACCGTGTCACGGGCTTTATCCATTAATCAGGCCAAGAAATAGCTTGTTTAATCTGCTCAGGGCGCAGCGGCGGCCCGCTCAGGGCCCTGCGGCCTGCCCTGAGAGCTGCTGGGGTGTGAGCCACGCTGGTCGCTGTCCGCCCCAGCAGTGCTGAAAGCTGGGATTTGCAGCCCACATTCCGCCAGCATTGCTCACTCTCTGCCCGGCTGCCGTCAGCTGCCAGTCAGGCTGCTCTCGGTGCGGCTGTGGGAACGGACCACCACGCTTGAGAGGGGTAGAAACTAGGTACCCACCGCCCTGACCTCTGCAGCGAAGCTGCAACTGTTGCTGCTCACACAGAGCCAGTTTTAGTAAGAGGGGTTAATGTTAATGACCAAAAGGCGTCTTGGCGCTAGTGTCAGTAGAACCATTTAAGACTGCAGTGTGAAGTCGAGGCTACAAAATTAACCACTTATAATTCAGGGAGTAGGACATATTTAGACATATTAGCAAGGATGTTTAGGTCAGGTGTTCAGTTCCTTCCTGATGATGTTCTGTAGGACTTTCCCACCTCTCTTATCCAGTTCTTCCTAAAATCTAGTGGCCTAAATGGTGACGGTTCAATGAAGGATTTCACCGGCCTTGGTGAAAGCAAGGAAAATTGTCAATTTGACTGAATGTGGGGTAGGAAAATCTAGCCATTTGCAGGATTCTATGGGCCCCTCGGGGCTCTGTGGTCTTATGCCACTGCACCTGCTGCGCCAATGATATCTACGCCCCTGGGTGCAACCTGAGGTCTTGGGTTGAATTCTCGGCACTTGACTACAACCAATGTGTGATTCTGGGCAGATCACTCTTATCTCTTGTTTCACCATCTGTTAAATAGGTATAATGCAAATATGTAATGCGCTGTTTTGTGATGTTCCAAATTACAAGTCTGTGTAAGGGGTGGTGAAGGGGGAAGTGGCCAATTCTATATACCTCACCATATGTCGGAGTATCGCCCGCTGCTATAAAACTGCTCTCTCTAAAATGTGTTCCTGATTCTTGGAGCTAGGTTGCCGTTTTTAAAACTACATGGAAAACACACACACTCTAAAGCAAGTGAGACTGCACGTCGCATGGTCACGAAGACCTTTTGCTGGGTAGGAGCTGCATTTTAGCAGGCCTTAGCTTGGCGGTTAGGACATCCGGGTTACCTGGTCTATCAGACACAGGCATGCTGGTCATAGGCTCAGAACGGATTTTAAAAAGTCTTTACAGGCGCGTGCACACAGTCACACTGTGTCCTTCACTGCCGTGACTGTTGCTAGAGATGAAAAACAGCATCAACACGTAGCGCCTCGCTAGTAGTAACTTTAAAATACGTTAGACAAGTGTACATACAGCGCTTCAGGAGCAAAGCGCTGGTAGCCCCGCCACCAGCCCGTGACGCGGCTTCAAGGCCACTTGAGCAGTAACTCTGACCCGGAGCATCGAGCCACCTGGAAGGGCAGGAGCGCCCGCAGGGTGCCTCGGTGCAGAGATGCGGCAGAGAGGCGCTAATATCACTTCCACGGGAACCCGAGCAACTGGAAAACGAATTGCGCTATTGATTTCCAACTCCATGTATATTGGTTCCCATTAATTACCGTGCTTTAATAGAGGCTCTGCTTTCCCAGCGTCTGTTGCTAATCATCGCATTAAGCCGGCCGGCGGGTATCTCTACCTCCACGGAGCATCGAAGCACGTCCCGGGGAAAAATAGAGACTGTCTGTGTCTTTAATTCTAAGCCGGAGACGCTTTTTGCGTGCAACCGAGGCTTATGCCGTAAAGCAGGCGCAGGGGGATTAGGGGGTGCGGGAAATCTCTCCTTTGAGGGGGTGGGAGAGTTAATACGGCGCACCTGGGGAAAAACACTAGGGGTGGTTAGGAGGCACGGGAGAGCCGGGGTGGTCCGGGGAGACCCTGCAGTGCTCCGTCTGCTACCATCCTACCTCCTTCCGAGACTCCAGCACGCAGCGCTCGGTGATATCCCAGGCTCCGCATCCCTGGCTCTGGTACCCAGCTCCAACCCTCGGCGCGCGCTCCTGGCTCCAGTCCGCCCAGGTCATTCCTTCCGGCCCATGCACTTTCACATCTCGCGGCCGCTTCCTCTGCGGGCGCTCGCTCCTCCGGCTGCCTTTCCCCCGCCGGCCCTAAATGGAGATCAACAAGTCTGGTCTGAACCTCTAGCTTCTTAGCCTGCGAATCCGTCCTGAGTTGTCTGAAGTTCACAACGGAACCTTGGAGGGTAGCGCCACCTACCGGCCTGAGTAGGAGTTTTCCGGGGAGGACAATATTTCATGGATGGAGAAAAATAGCCAATTTGCCTGCAAAGGCTTTAAACTTGGCAGCGTTACTAAGATTCACTCAAGGCGAGGCTGCGCGAAAACCAGTTGCATCAGAGCACGAGAAAAGCGCGCCGAGCTGTATTTACAATTGGAAGCGTGCAGATGATGGCGTTGGCCACGAAAAACAAATAACACTGCAATTATATAACGCTATATATGTGCTTAGCATAGCACCAAGGAACAAAGGCTACTGAGCAGTGTTTTGGATGACTTGTGTACTTGCAGCTTGCCCTCCACTATCCATTCATGCAGAACCCTTACGGCCCATGCTAATGCTCATACCATAACTCTCAGTGGACAGGAGCCAATTATAGTCCATACAGGCTCCATAATATAAGGGACTCCCCTTGCTGTACATTATAAGGATACTGCAAGTCACCAAGAAGTTCTAGTCATATAGAGGAACGAGGCAGAAGGCTGAGTCCCTTTAGAAGGTTTTGGAACTCTGAGGTGACTTGTAATATGCCTATCAAGTACGGCAGGGGGTATTTTATCTCATGTAATACATGGTTACACCATCACCTTTCCCACAAACCACATAAATCCTTGGTGTGTAGTTTTTTTAATGTGAAAGAGTGAGCATGTTTGCAAGCATAAAGAATAAAGATGCAACCTCTAGTGCACAATTAAACACATCAAAAACCTGATATTTGCTGCAAACAGATATTAGAAACAGTTCAATACAAGTCAGAACAAAAAACAAAAAACCCCCCCAAAAAAACAGCTGCAGTAGTCCGGAATGCATAGAAACATGCAGAAAGACTTTATCTTTTTCCTATCTAGGACCATTCAAATTAAACATATTCTCTTTGCTTTTCATTTAAGATGTTAAAATAGAGCAGAAGAACGAAAAGCAATTCTCCATTTGTTGCTTTAAACAGATGCTTTAAATATGCTCCTTGACTGGACCTGCCTTTCACCTTGCTGCTGGCATCAGGCATTGTGCTGCCAGACCTTGAGTTTAATAATGTTATAATATTCAAGTTCTGACATCTTTTCTTTATAATCGGTGACTTAGTGTGTCACAAATTGCTAAATATAAAGAAATTAGTGACTGCCATTTATACAGGGATTACAGAATCCCATGTATTATAATTCCCTTGCACTACTTTATCCTATTACATTCATATAAGACATTTCTGTGGTGTCTCCAGTACTGTATTAGCCCATAAACCAGCCATGACCAAACTGAAGAGGCATGGAATAACTGAGGAGTTGCGACATTCTGGTGTCCAATAGGAGGACTCTAGTCTAGCCAACCAATGCAGGTCCCAACTACCTACATACTATGACTCCTTTTTTACCTCTCACAATAACAATCAGATATGGGATGATAGTGACAAAGTCCATTCCAGCAGATCTCCCCAACATTTCTTTCTCCATCCATGCCCGGTCAGTACCATAAACTTTAATCAATATGCCTTTGATCAGACAACCCAGGGCAGTAACTAGCTAAGTGGGCTATGAACATAAGAAATACCCTTAAAGGGACCCACAGAGATTCTAAGCCTCAGCTGGCAGCTTACTGAAAACCATAAACTCCGTGTCTGTCTCTCACACCTCTTTCTTCATCCACCACACTTCTGAGCAATCCATCGCATAACACGATAACCACATCTCTGTGGTCAGCAGGCACCACATGGAACACTTCTCACACAGGATCAAAAAACAAAGACAACACCCTTCCAACCACACAGCCTATGTAGGCGTGCATGTCTGTGCCCACGTAGGGGTAATAAGCCTTATATAAATGTTGCAATACAACACAATGCAATTGTCTTCATGCTGATGACAACCCATGCATGAATGCTGTAACATGAGTGCTTTTCACAACTGTTATGCACAATGGAATGACACATTTTGGGATTCCACCTAGGCCATATTTTGCCCATGGTTTGCACTTTGTTGCATTTGGCATGAGTAGACATTGCAAATCTAGGCTGCTCTAATTGAAGTGACTTCTGCAGGTATAGATTTGGCATGACTCTTATCGATGTTTACCACGTACACCCCGAAATGCTCACTTTTCCTTCATTCTCTGGAGTTTCACTCCAACCAACATCATGCCATTTGTAGCATTGCTAGTGGAGACTTTTGGCACAAAACCCTTTTGTATGTGAACATTAATTGATGCTCTAGTTTACGATCACGATGTGTCACTAGAGCACCAGTAAAAAACGTTTGTACATCTGGGAACGTTGGTCATGTGCAGTAAGGGTTGGTTGGTGAGGGATTACTTTGGCCAGGATCAATGGACAACCTTATGCAGATTGTTAATACACGCCGCACAGAGCCATCCAGTTTCCACATGAGGGTTTGCCAGGCCTACAACCAAGCCCTGAGCTAAATTTGCCTGTGATTTGCACACCCGTGCAGTGCATGGCCTTCTGCTGTGTGCAGCTGTATTGAGTGCAGCATGACCGTTGGTGAAGCCCTGCACCCATCCCTCCAGTAGTAATGAACCCCCACTGCACAGCCATCATCCATGACAACAGTTTGATGGAGCGCACTGGTGCTCTTCCATTTGTAGGGGTGCATCATAATCACGAGTAGTCTGCGCCTACATTTATTCCTTTGTTGTGCCAACATTTGGTCATTAGAAGGTACTTGATAATAACATGTGAAAGTAAAATGTTAGGATTATTACGTGCCATGTAAAGAAATAAACGTGGCAGTTGTGTTTTGAATAATGTAACTCTTAGCTTTTGGTTGCAATTGATTAACAAAGTTGCTAATTTATTATGTAATGTATAGAATTAAATGTGCACCAGACAGAAGTTGATCACGGATTTGGCAACTCGAGTTTAAATATGTAAAAGTCATAGGCTGCTCACAATGATTTGGGCATTTGTTGTATTTATGTAACATGATGATTTAAGGATGCTTTTGTAAAATGTTCATTTATATGTATTTCCGTAGGGCCTATGTGCTCCATTCTTATGTAGGCCCATTTCTGTAGGCCTGAAATGTATTCTCCCTGACTGCTCTTGTAGAGGGGTAAAAGGATGAATTTCATGTGCATGTTGGATTTGTTCTGTTCTCACGTTTCTGTTGCAGGTGGAGAAAGTCGTCTTCATTAGTTAGAATAACACCTTTTGTTTTAGGAGTTAGGCTCGGCGAGGAGAGGATATTTTTATTCAAAGGATGTTGATACTTGGGAGACTGTGTTCTTTCTCACTGAAGGAGGCCTAGGAATCAAGGTCATCATGCCAGGAGCTGGAAGTATCGAAACTAACTGAAGAATCACCCATCAGAAGTGCCCAGTGGGATGTGGTGATCCAGATGCAAGAAGTGGGTGTGTTTTGCATTTTGAATTAGGGACAGTGCCTCGGGGGTTGACTCAGGAGAGGCAGTGAGGAGATTGATGGGGAGGGAAGGAGCATCTTGGAACGGGCTCTGTGGCTTTGGCTACTTGACCCATACAACGTGAGTGCACTTCTTAGGGAGTCTTCACGCGGTGACACCTTTTCCTGATCTTGCCTGGGAAATGCTAAGTAGGGATGTCACGGTAGTAGTAGTGTAGGGACAGGCTAATGCTTATCACTTACCAATCCCAAATGAAGACTGATCTTGATGTGGGGGCAATCATTACCTGTGTTTTGGTTCTGGAATTTGTCATTCTTTTTCATGATACAGCGTTTTAATCTCGCCCATAGGTTCGGGGATTTGTATTAGTTCCGATGTACTTCTACAACCTGGCCTTGAGGTGTCTGTATGTCCAGTTATTTTTGGCTTTGTAATAAACCCACTAAATTGGAATTCGGAGTCTTTGATTCTTCAGAGTCATGGTTCTCCAAAGTTGGTGGTTTGTTTAATGAGTTATTTCTCCACTCTACACTACTCAGCAGGCAACAAAGATTCATTGACCAAGGGTTCCAGAATAAATTTGTAGAGAGGAACCCAGCCCTATCAAGGTTATGGCTATGGGACCTGGCAATATGACCAGCCTTCCATAGGGGGTGATCCATGCACAACACAACCTTTGTTTGTGTGCACTGGTGGTTGGGTGTAGGTCTTGGCTTTACTCCAGGACCTGCATTTAAATGTTTGTGGCCACCCCCCCTCGGTTGCATACAGCCTTTAGCTCTGTGCATCAGGGGTTACTGCCTGTGTGCAACACTGGGTAGGTTGCCAATTCCTGCAGTGCAAAGCCTTCAGCTGTGGGCAGTATCGGAGGTTTCAGTGCCTGGCCTATGACCAGACACTGTACCCATCCAGCTGCAGACAGGAAAGCTTATGATATATATGGCCATAATCCTGTTTTTTCCAATTTGCTTTTTTAATATTTTGCTAAGGTTCATTTAGTAAAGTGAACGCTAGTAACATGGATGATGTCACCTGTGATGTCATTAAATATGTCACTTATAATGTCATCAGTGATGTCATCAATCATGTCATTTTACATGCCATGGGTTATGTATTATGTGAGGTTGTAAGCAATGCATGACAAGTTTGCAAATTATGGTGGATTTATTGGGCCATAACTGGTGAATTCCAGTGGATTTTTAAGTTTGTTTTATATTAAATTACTGCACTTTAACTGTGAATTTGTAAATTAATTTCAGACATTTTTAAACATACCGTATGGTGGTATAAGCAAACCTAACCTTAAATTCAATTTAAGCTTTATTTTAAATCCAGGGCATTTAGAATATATTCCACATAGACCTGTTTTTAAGAACTTTGCTTATAACTAACCATCAGTGCATACAGGTTCTGTCTGTGTCACAAGACAGTAGGTACAGGCCCTGTAAAATGGTTGTAGTGGGCAGCTTATCCCCACAGCACAAAGCCTTTAGCCTTGGGAATAAGAATGATTTCTCACAGTGATAGAGTGATTCCCAAAGTGCTGGTGAAGGAAATAAACAACGTTGTTAAGGGACCAATTAGTAGCATTTTGTCTATAGAAATGTACCGAAAGGCCATTAGGGTCTGTGATCCTATTTGATTAAATCCCCCTTATAGCTATCAATTCCTCTTGCACTTCACTAAGTTTATCAAATTCCTATCTACACTGCTAAGATAGCTAAGATAGCTATGTGTCTCGAGTGTGGCCCAAAAATTGTATCACCTCATCCTTGTTGCCAGGTTCGCCCAAGTACAGAGCTTGATAAAATGTTACAAATAGATCTCTCTTCACTTGTTCGTCTGTCGAAGGTTTACTGATAATTCCCTTGTATATGGTACAAAGTGTACTCAAGGCCTGTACGTTAAATATCACAAGCGATCTGCAACACACATTGTGTCACAGTAAGAATGACAGTACAAAGCATTACTGTAGGCCACCCACTGCAGCCTGACTGTAAAGCACTTTAAACTGCAAATCTGACCTGCTGAAATAACCCTTTTGGCAGGCCTAAACCCTCCCTTAAAGTGCTAATGTCACCCCACACATAGGCCTTACATACACATAAGGAAGTGTGCATGGTATTTAAAAGTAGGACATGTACACGTTTAATGTTACACATGTCCTTATAGTTTCAAGGCCCCAAAAGCTATTTTCACTGTAGCAGGGTTAGCTGTTCCACAAGAAAGAATTAGTATACAATAATAAATTAATAATGTTATCTCCACCTAAGAAACAGTCACACATGTAATTTTGGACTTTTTAAAATGTTTATTACAAGCTCAATTCACTGGTAGAGTCAGATTCGTACTAAATATTTTATAAAATGTACTTTTAAAGAGTCACTGTTTACCTGCCTAAAGCCTCAAGAAACCCATTTTGATGAGCTTCCATCTGTCACCCAGGAGCTAAATAGCCCACTCGATGAGGCGTGAACTTGCTCTCAGCACTGAAACAAAGAGTTTGAGTTTGGAGAGGAGGCCTATTCCTCTGACCTCAGACAGGATGGCTTTCTGGGCACTGTCTATGAACTCAATTAATTTCAAAGGGGCTTACTCTGTCATAGGCAAATGTAACTAACACCTGGGCCTGCCCCCTCCATTGTCACTCTTGTCAGCCAGGCACCAATCCCAGTGGAAGAGGAGCTGCTCCCAGAACAAGTTTTCAACGTCCACAGACACTAATTTGCCTGGTCACACCTGTAGGATGGCCACAGGAACTCTGTAGAGGAGAAGAAAGGTTTTGTCATGTTGGAATTAGATAGAGAGGAGTACTGTGAGACTATTTGCAGTAGACCACCCAAGTACTGTTGCAAAAGTGGATAGGGGACTTTGGCCATGTTGATTAGGGAGGGGTCAGGGGTAACTAAAACCCTAGTGCCAGACATAAATGTGGCACTCCTAGGTGCCCTCTTTAGAACACCACTGGATCGGTGGAAGACAAAAGAATTGTGCCTGGTGTTGATACTTGTGAGGGGACCTGAAAGGCTATTCCTACTCACACTTTTACCCAGGATAAAGAAGTAGACTGCAAGGTTGTGTTGTCTGACTTCCTGTTAAGCTACGGTGTCACAAGAAACTGTTAGAAGCCTATTTACAGAAAAGCCCATCCGACCAGTCCCAACTGGACCTTGCTGATGGTTTCTGCTGGAATAAGGCATGACTCCCAAGTGTTGTTCCTGAGATCCTGGGGCCTTTGGCCGTGTCAAAGTTTACTCCTCCTAACATCTTGAAAAACCTGGAACGTAAAAACTTTTTGGCTAAAAAACCAAGACACAAATGTCAAGTCAATACAACGGAGGTGCCTTGCCTCTGGGCCAAATATTCATGTTGCTCCCTCTTGTAGCATTTCCACAGCAGCAATTCCATTTCAGTGAGACATCGCGGGGAGGCAATCTGTTGTCTTGGAGCCCTGTTCAACTACAGCTTTCAGCCTTGCCCTGCTGTAGGAATCAGAGCTCCAAAAAGGCGACTAAGTCTAAAGATAGAAATCTTCATCGGGAGAGGGTGGCAAAAGTATCTAGCAATCAAGGGACCTTCTTTGTGCATGCATTTATCCTGCTTTTAGCTTTCCCACCAAAGGTCAACAGCTTCACCAGGACCTTGTCCAAAGCCTTTCTGGCCTCATGGGGGTCTTCTTGTCCACAGTCTACTGTCTTGCCCTGCTGGGGATCTTTGACTTCCATTTTAGGGTCCAAAGGTAAAACTTTTCACTGGGACTAACCTGGTGTCTTTATCTGACCTGAGCACCTTGGCGCTTAATACTTTTTTAGCTATTTTTATTTAAAACTTTAAGCAATCATATTTCCAGTTCCTCTTATTGGATTTTTGTTGTTTTGGTGTCAGTTTGTTCAATAAATTATTCAATTATTCCCTATTGGTATAAAGTGGAGTGGGATGTTTATTGTGATGTGTTTTTAACTTTCTAACACTTTTGGTACTTTAAAATGCTTTACTCATTTTCTTAAGTTAGGTCTGTCAGTTCTGTGCCATAGCTATGGAGGGTTAAGCTCAGGTTTAAATTAATGAAACCGTTACCAGACCTAACAAGGATACTGACATTTTTACTTGTGGTGGACTACCATCCATTCCAACTGATAATCCGCTTTCTCACTTGTTCAAATTCTTCCAACTGGGTAAGTAGCCTAGACTCTGTTAGACGTTCATCTCAATGGGCTATATGTGTTAATTCTATTGCTAAGCCCCCTCCCCCACTATGGCCTTGAATGCATACTAATGAGTATATAGGTTGGTGTTTCTAGTGTAATTGTTGGCTAAGTAGTTTTGCATGCCCTTCCTGAGTTCATCCCTAATATGGGAGTCTTGGTAGAGATGCATTTGCATTTTCCAAGTTCCTAACGTGTGATGTGTTTTGCTTTCCTCCCATGTGAATTCCAGATGTGAGTGGTCCGATATGTTGCTTCTCACCATCAGGGCCCTAAGCAGCCTTTCTAATTTTATTTCTTGATAAGAAGATGTTGGTATTCTGGTGTTTATTTTGTGGACCAAAAAGAAAAATAAATAGCCTCTTTCTCCTTGTTGAAGGTGCCTACAAGAGTCTATTAGTCCTTGGTTTGATATTGTTTCCATCAAACTTTTGGGCATCACATTGGTTTGTAGTGAAGACAGGCTTCTTCTAAGTCTTGGTCCCAACATAGATTAAAGTCACCACCACCCATGATTAAGGTGCTGCTTGCATGCCCAAAATGTTTGAGCTCTTCACAATGAAGAACAGTTCTTCATTGTGAAGAGCCCAAACTTCAGGATTTCACCTCTTCATCTTTGGAGGAGCTCAGACTGATGCCAGTCAAGTGTTCAGGAACTGGGAGGACCTCTTGGGGATCAGGAACTCACTCCAACAGAGGACAGGTCCAGTTGCACGTCCAGGAAGGTCCAGTGCAGCAGGTCAGCTGGTCAGTTGCCCAGAGGACTCTGGAGCTTGCAATGTCCCTGTAGCTCACACAGGAGATCAGCCAACTGACTCTTAAAGTCACTCAGTTTATCCTGGGAAAGGGAACCAGCCTCCCTTCTCCGAGAGAAATGCAGTTCTCAAGCAGCTGGACAATCATCAGGTAGCAACAGAGCCTTCTACTTGTTGCAGGTCAGTCCTTCTTCTGTAAAGTCCACAGGTACCAAAGTGTACTGAAGAGTAGCTCTGGAGGTCCAATATGTATACCTGGTGTCATCCTTTCAATCAACCAAGCAGTACTTGTATAGCACATTTTATCACTGAGAGAGTATCCAGATGCTTGCTGTAGGTCTCAGTTGAAGAGCCAGGTCTTGAGCTCCTTCATGAAAATGGGTCAGCGAGGGTGCGGTGCAGAGGTGGAGGGTGTTCTAGACTTTGGCAGCGAGAAGGGAGAAGGAGAGTCCTCCAGCTTGGCAGCGGCATATGCTAGAGACCTGTGCGAGGTGAACGGAGTGGAGATTCCTGGTGGGTTGGTGGAAGTGCAGGCAGTGGTTCATGTAGGTGGGTCCTTGGTCATGGAGGCCTTTGTAGGCATGAGTCAGGAGTTTGAGATGGCATCTCTTCTGGACATGGAGCCAGTCTATGTCTTTCAGGTGCTGGATGATGTGGTATCTCTTGGGCAGGTTAAGGATCAGTCTGGTGGCTGCGTTATGGATCATCTATAGTCTTTGCACGAGTTCGGTGGTGGTGCCTTAATAGAGTGCATTGCCGTAGTCCATTGGCTGGTGATGAGGGCCTGGGTCACTGTCTTCCTGGTACTGATGGGGAGCCAGTTGAACAATTTGTGGAGCATGTGTAAGCAGCTGAGGAGACGGCATTAATCTGACGTTTAATTGAGAGTTCACTTTCGAAGCTGATGCTGAGGTTATGGGCGTGGTCTTTTGGCGTGGGGGTGGGTCCAAGTTCTGCCAGCCTCCAGGAGTTTTTCCAGAGGGTTGTGTGTTTGCCAAAGATCAGAACTTCAGTTTTGTTCATGTTGGGCCTCACGCAATTGTCCTTCATCCAGGTTGAGATGTCCTTCATGCAGTTGTGGAAGCTAGTCTATGTCAAGGTGGGGTTGGCTGAGAGCAAGAGGATGATCTGAGTGTCGTCAGCCTAGGAGATGATGTTGATGTCATGCGATCTGATGATGTCTTCGAATGGTGACATGTAGACGTTGAAGAGGGTTGGGCTAAGGGATGAGCTTTGTGGGGTGCCGCAAATGGTGTGCTTGGCTTGCAATGTGAGGGGAGGGAAGCAGACTGCGTGGGTATGTTCCGTAAGAAAGGATGCCATCCATCCGAGCGCATTGTCTGTGATACCAATCTGGTGTAGGCAGTCAATGAGTCTGTGGTGGGAAATGGTATTAAAGGCTGCGTAGAAAGGATCAGGGTGGTTGATTCTCTGAGGTCGAGGAGTAGGCCGATGTCGTCTGATGCAGCAATCACAGCTGTCTCGATGCTGTGGTTGGCTCTGAAACCTGAATCAGAAGGGTTCAGTAGGTTGTTTCTCTCAAGGTGTTCAATGAGTTGGAGTTTGATGGCCTTCTCTAGGACTTTGTCAGGGAAAGGGAGCAGTGAGATGGGATGTAGTTCTGGAGTTCGCTGGGGTCTGCTGAGGGTTTCTTGAGGAGGGGTCTGACCATCGCATGTTTCCAGGCATCTGGAAAATTTGCGCTGGTAATCCAGGCATTGAGGATGGGGGTGAGTTGGCGGTTGATCTCGTCTCTTCTGAGGTCAAAAAGTAGGAAGGGGCAGGGGGTTGGTGGGTGCTCCAGAATGGATGGGGTTCATAAGAGTGTTTGTGTTCGGTGTGCTGAGTTGTTCTCATGCAGTGAGCGGGTGGTCAGCGGTGGTGGTTGATGGGAAGCTGTGGAGGTTGGAGGGTTGGGGAACAAAGTTTTTGTAGATGGTAGCTATCGTGTTGTGGGAGTGGTCGGCTAGGGCATTGCAGAGTTCCAGTGAAGAGGGTTGAACATTTTTGTTGGCTGATGGGTAGGTGAACTCTCTAACGATGGTGAAGAGTTCTTTGGCTTGGATGGCACTGGTCTTGATCCATTGGGTCAGGGCTTCCTTTTTTGTGGCTTTGATCTGGCAATGGTAGTCGTTTAGGGTTAGTTTGAAATTGGCTCAGTGGGTGTGGCTCTTGCAGGCATGCCATCCTCTTTCTAGTTGTTCACACCTGCGTTTTGATGTGCTTAGTTCTGGGGTTTGTTTGGAGTGTTTGTGCATTGTGCCTGGTTTGGTTGGAGTGACTCAGTCTGTGGAAATGTGGATTTTCCTGATCAGTTATGTCCCCTATCTTGGACCCCAACGGTTTTATATGCATGTTACAAGTACATGTATGTTCCCTCCAGTTCCAGTTTCTAAGACGCAAACATATGTGTGTCTACCGTCAACATGTTCTCTGTCAGATCCGCCATCAATGGGCTGGATATTCGATTCCTAAGTATGAAAGGCCACCGACTTTATATGGCTAAGTTACTTCATTTTTACAGTTCAGGCAAGTAGGCCCGATTCTGTCCTCAAAGCCTTTCCCTGCTCTCTGCCTCTGACAGCTTCAGCTTGAGCTCGCATCTGTATCCATGAACTTTGTCCTACTCCCTGTGCAGCTAACGGTGGCTGCCTCGGCCAGTTTTCGCCTGTCTGCCAAGAAGTTGTATTTCACCTTCGAATTATCTATTTTGCTCTCCAGCCGATGCATTCCTGTCCAGTGATTTAGGTAAACATTTCCTTTAGCTCACAAGCAGAGGACTCAGCCTTTCCGTCCTTCTGCAAGTGATTCATAGCCCTGTTGCCATGGAAAGTTTTCTGCCCCTCGCATCTCATATAGACACTTAGACGCTTGTACACGCACACAGTCAGTATAGAATAGATTCTGTCCGAGAGTCTCTTCCTTGTGGATAACATAGTTCTTTAAACATAGGATGTTAGATATGATTTGGGATTAGGATGACTTGACCCCCAGACTTCTCGTCTCCACATGTAGAGCTAAATGTCAAGTCCCCTTCACCCCCTAGTTGCACGTCAATTACACGTCATGCTGCCGCGCGCGCATCTATGCCAAGTATTATCTTATAGATCCACCTATGTCTGATAATTCTAACCAATCATGTTTCTTTTATTCCTTATTACGCCTAGTTTCGATTATGTCACTGTCACGTCATTTTTCTTATCAAATGTTACGCCTTCTACATTCGTTTCATTGTAATGTACTTATTATAAAAATACATGTCTGTTAATGAATTATTGTACTTCACTTCCTGAACCTTCGTGGTGACGGAACCTGAGGGCCGCGACTCGAGTCGGCCATTTTGAATGGAATAAAGCCCATTAGAAAACCTCTTATACCACGGATTCTGCCTCTTGTTATTTTGAGCTATTTTACTTTATTTTAAGATTCCGCATGAAATTCAGTCCGGTAATATTTATTTTATTTACCACATAATGGCGCCCGAACAGGGACACTTTCTCATCTCACGCGCCGGCGGTGCGTTGCAGGCCCGGTCTCCTGCCACAGCTGGACGGACCATAAACGCGTACCAGCAGGATTTCCTGTAAGCTCCCTCCGGTCAAGCGGGGGCGACTGAGGCTGCGATCAACCCAGACGAGGCGGTGAGAAGTGCGAAGTATCCCGACCAGAGCCTAGCTGAGAGAGCAAGATCCGAGGTATACAGAGGCCCACCAGGTTTTCCGAAATTCCGACGTCCAGAGGGTCCGATGTCCGCAGTTATCGAGTCCTGTCCATTCTCTGAGGCCTTCCGTTTCAAGGAGCTACTCGGTGAGTACCATCGCCGGGGAGGCGTGTTGACGCGCACATAGGTTGTGCCGGTCAAGACGGATTTGGGTACACAAATCCGGTCTGCACTGTTTAGCAGTGTATATGTACTGTTTAGCAGTATATCAAGTATTCCGAAGTATTCAGTTACTGTCAAGAATTCAGCGTGGTGATTAGTTAGGCAGACTGTCATCATTGTCGATCATTGTTATAATGTTTAATGTTTAATGTTTAAAGTATTCAGAAAATGTCTTGCATATTGTGGTATGAATGACTGTTCATTGTTCACTGTTCATTATTGTGTTTCTTGTATTAAGTAAGTTCAAGAGTAAGTATCAGATCAGTTGTCAATATGCCGCTCTTCTCGAAGTTAAGACAGATTACTACCAGAAAAGGGGTGCTTGAAGAAGCAGTTCCTATTCCTCCTAGAGACACTCCAGGACATTTCATGTACCATAAACATGGCTTAGATGCCATATTGTTTCTTGATCTATGGGTAGATTATACCAAAGGATTACCGGAAAGTCAAAGGTGGCCCATAGCGGGAACCTGGGATGCAGAGTGCATCATGAAAGTGGAGGAAGAGTTATGGAAAAGAAAGGTCAGACAGTCACAGAAAGACGCTGTTGAGTTATGGCGTAAAGAATCTCATAGACGAACAGAAAAAGCACGTAGACAAGAAGAGAGGAGTAAAGAAAGTTCAAATAAAGTTCAAGAAAATGTATTAATTGAGGAAGGTATCCGAGTGAGATCAGAACAAGTAAATAGACAAAGAAATGCTCTTATGAATGGTATGTATCCCCTTCTAGCCGAAGGACTACCTAAGGCTGCTCCAGAGATACCAAAAGACTTGCCACCCCCATTATTTCCAATTAAGGTACATCCAAAGGGGCATCCCAGAACCGCAGAAGATGTTTTTCTTTCCTCATATCTAGACGATGCAGCTCCCGAGTATGCTAACGCCACACCACATAGACCGTCTGGCGGAGGGGTTCAACGTCAGGATCAGGTATCTGTCCCCGTGCAACAGCAAGTCCCGATACAAGCTTCGGCAAGCACATCTGTTTCCGCATCTGTCTCCGCAGTCGACTCTACAGAGGTATCGACACCCATAGTTGCTGTGTCACGTTCGACGAACCCATTCACACCCGACGCCCCAGATGGGGCCACGGGAGGTGCTAGCAGTACTTTCACACCACCTAGAATAAATAAACTTGTTTTTCAAGAGTCAACACATTCACGTACACCTAAATTCGTAAATGAACGTACGCTTAAGGAACTCCTTGTAAATTGTAGATATGACCCCGTGGTCGGTAAAGAGGACGAAATGGTCCTGGCATCATTACGTATCAGACGAGCCGCAGAGTATTTAGCAAGGTTACCAGGAATGACTACGCATCTGGATAACATATATCATTTTGTTCAAACAGGACGAGATCCAGGATGTATTAACAGAGCTATGGAATTCCAGAAAGTAGAGATACAGGGGGAACTGTTACGTTTCCTCATTAACTGTGTGATCAGAAATCAAGACCGTCCGGGGGTAGACCCGAATGCAATGCTTATTCTTACAAGATGGAGTCAGAATATATCAGAAGGGAGACACGATAAGCAAAATTGTATAATAGCCATGTGCCGAAAAATCCGTAAAGAAATAGAGCGTATTCATGAAGAAAGATTGGGAACAGACGAGTATGAGCAAGATGAAGTGTCCGAATCAGGGAACTCTGCAAGACAGTCAGAGACCATAGCCTATGTAGGCAGAGGAAGATCTTGTGAAAATACTAGATGTTTTTCTGATCCAATACACTCTGTATGTCCAAATAATAGCAGAACGTATCCGACGCCTGTAATAAATCTGAAGTCTCCTGAACATTCGTTTCAAGCCGCAGATAAAATACTACGAGAACGAAGAGGTTACCACCTCCTCGATTCCATGGATGAGCAAGAATTAGCCAGATCAGCCGTGCACTGGGTTGTTAGTCCTGAAAAATACGGTGATGAGACCGTAGCACACACGTTTCTCAACCTCAGTACAGATGAACAACGTTTAGCTGGAATATATATGATTCAGCAACTCCTCATATTATATAAGAGCCAACATGCTGACCCTGGTCCTTTACCTGATATATTAACGGAACTACTCACGAACAGATGGAGAGGTTCTAGTAACAAGCTAATTAAAGAGATATTAGTGTCACGTAAGCAGTATGTCCTTTTTGTAAGTCCGGATTCTCTCTCGTTGCCCCCCAGAGAAAGAGCACCGTACTACATGGATAGACAAAATCCTTTACGGGAAGTGCACCCAATAAAAGGCGAAGACAATGAGTTTCACCGTGTATTTGTTTACACACCCATATCAAAAATGGAATTATTAGAAATGAAGAAAGTAGTACCTAGTCATGACAAAGACCCAGCGGGTTTCCACCGAGAAATTAAAGACATGTTACTGATGGGAGAGTACACCTTTCCTGATATTATGACGATATTAAAGGTGCTTTTGCCTGCTGGCATATATGAAAAACTGAAAGAAAAAGAGTGGGAAGTGGGAGACCAAAAGATAGACTGGACAGCATTAGCAGAGGAAGAAAGGGGCCGAGCTGCAGGTTCAGGGCTCGGGGATAAAGTTAAACTATTACCAGGTTTACTAGTACAGGTACTGCCACGTTTATTAACTACAAAAAAGGAAGATTGGGGTGCAATCACAGCCTGTAAACAAAAGCAAGATGAAGACACAAGCGATTATTATGCTCGATTTGAAAAATGTTTTGGTATAAATAGTGGTATAAAAGCAAGTAGTGACTCATATCCACATTTATTTGTGACAAAATTAGTGGAAAATGCATTGCCTCCAGTGAAGAATAGAATATTGAAATTCGAGAGTACCTGGCAAAGTAACACTCCGTCGCAAATGCTACAAATGTTACAGTATCATCACAATAGAATTAGGGATGAACAAGAACACGAGCATAGACGCATGAAGGATACAAAAATGAAAATGCTAGTTTCTCAGACAGTACCAGCAGATGGTCACAAAAAGGGTGTGACCCATTCTGGTGATTCTGCAGTTCCTGTAAAAGGAACCTGCAATTACTGTAAACAACTAGGCCATTATGTACATGATTGTCAAGTCCTGAAACGAAATATAGCTACAGGTATTGCAAAAGAGAGACCACGATTAGTTAGACAAGATCAGAATGAACAAGGAGCTATGCAGCATGGACAGTCCATGCCAGTTCAGCAACAGTCTATGCCAGCCTCACAGCAACCCATACAGTTTGTGCCAGCTGCACCACCGTTGCCTGCTACTGCCACACAAACCACAACACAACAAATGTATCAGACTGCACAGTATGAATACCCTGAGTATCAGCGTTACGCATGAACCAGCCTAGAGAGGGAAGTTGACTTACCGCTTATCGAGATTCCGGTAGATCAAGAAGGACCTTATGTACATAGTGAATTATTAGGTCAAGATAGAAAATTCTTACTCGATACAGGGGCAAGTCGAACAACCATAAAACGTAGTGAAGTTCCAGGGGCACCCCTCTCAGGCTCTCAAAATGTTTCCCTTGGTTTTTCAGGAAAACCTATTGTTAATGAAGTATCACAGCCTCTACCACTTACGATAGGACCTTTGACACGAACTACAGATTTATTGCTTACTAAATCATGCCCAGAAAATCTGTTAGGAATTAAGACTCTGAAAGCACTAGGAGCCATAATATGTTGTTCTCCGGAAGGAGTAAGGTTGTTTTTGCGTGATTTTAAAGGTCACTATGTGTCTAGAGACATGGATCCCCGACTACAGACTTTACCAGTACATCTATGGGCACAAGGCCCTACGGATGTTGGCTGCATGAACATTACACCCTATCGAGTTACATTGAAAGCAGGAGTGGTACTACCACGAATGCGACAATACAAGTTACCGCATGATGCTGTAGTGGCTTTGTTGAAAATCATTGATGAGCTAATTGCCCAGGGAGTAGTTGTAGAAACAGACTCCAATGTATGTAATTCACCGATAATTCCGATTCTTAAACGAACTGATCCTACTGCTCCACCAGTGTACCGATTGGTTATTGATTTGCGTGAACTAAACAAGTGTATTGTACCACAATTCCCTGTGGTCCCCGATATATCATCATTGTTGACAGCAATTGATTCCGAAGCAACATTTTTTACTGTAATTGATCTCAAGAATGCCTTTTTCAGCGTCCCAATAGATCCGGAAAGCCAATACTTGTTCGGATTCAGTTTAAATGGGCGCAGCTTTAAATTCTCACGCGCTCCTCAAGGATTTACAGAAAGCCCCAGCATCTACAGCCAAGCACTGAAACGAGAACTTGACAGTATCCACATGCCAGTCAATACTGCACTGCTTCAATATGTCGATGATCTGCTGATCACCGCGAGAAGCGAGCCAGAATGTGAAAAAGCTTCTCTGACAGTTTTACCTTTCCTAGCCGACAAGGGGCACAAGGTGTCCCCTTCTAAGCTGCAATTCTGTGTTCAGCGAGTTATTTATCTTGGTCACTCGCTGTCCAAGGAGGGAAGGCAGCTTACACCAGATCGCATCCAGTTAATTGCTAATATGTCAATACCCCAGACACAAAAGGAGGTGCGGGCTTTCATAGGCCTCACTTCATATTGTAGGCAGTGGATCCCTCAGTACGCATTTCTAGCAAAACCACTCATTCAGTTAACCACACAGGAGGCAGCCACATCGACTGTTCTCCCTTGGACTCAGGAACATACACAAGCTTTTGAAAGCCTAAAGGAAGCTTTATGTCAAGCACCTGTTTTAGCAACACCATGTTATAGCAAACCTTTTACACTCTTTGTTACAGAACGCGAAGGTACTGCCTTGTCAGTACTCACTCAGGATCAAGCAGGATCACGCAAGCCATGTGCTTATTTCTCCAGTACATTAGATCCCGTAGCTCAGGCTTTGCCTGCATGCCTGAAATCAGTGGCAGCGACAGCTTTAGCAATCAGACAAAGCGATGCCATAGTATTAGGACACCCATTGACAGTTCAAGTACCACATGCAGTAGAGGTTCTTGTGAACCGAACACAAACACAACACTTGACCATAGCAAGACTTACCGGTTATGAACTGACATTGTTTCAACCACACATAGAGATCCGACGGTGTAATACATTGAATCCTGCTACACTATTACCTGTAATTGGAACAGACCCACTAGCTCATGATTGTGTTGAAATCATTGAAATAAAGACGAAACCTAGACAAGATTTGACAGACGTTCCATTGTTAGATCCAGACCTGACGTTGTATGTAGACGGATCATGCATGAGAGCAAGTACAGGAGATTTAGTGGCCGCGTATGCAGTCACAACAGACACTGAAGTTATTGAGACACATTGTATAGATATTCTGTCAGCCCAAGCAGCAGAACTTATTGCTCTAACGCAAGCCTGTATTCAAGCCACAAATAAGAAAGTTAATGTATACACTGACTCACGTTATGCATTCGGAGTTGTACACGACTTCGGCGTGCTGTGGCGAGAGAGAGGTTATCTAACGTCCCATGGTGCCCACATTCAGCACGGACCCCTCATTCATGCCTTGTTAGACGCAATACATTTACCCACTGCTATATCGATTATGAAATGTAAAGCAC
This sequence comes from Triturus cristatus, assembly GCF_964204655.1. Classification (NCBI taxonomy): domain Eukaryota; kingdom Metazoa; phylum Chordata; class Amphibia; order Caudata; family Salamandridae; genus Triturus; species Triturus cristatus. The sequence continues at coordinate 1,585,627,568 of NC_140590.1, forward strand.
ACACGAAGGTTACTGATACCATTTCTCAAGGCAATGATTTAGCTGACAGAACAGCTAAACAGACTGCTCAGAATCGCACATTAGACATGACAAAGCCAATAGTTCAGACCCCAACACAGTGTATGACAATTAAGGATCCCGCACTTGACGTAATTGACATACAGACACATGCCACAGCAGAAGAAATAAAGAAGTGGACTGAACTAGGAGGGATCCAGACAGATCAAGGATGGATGACGAAGGAGAAATCTGTATGGTTTCTCCCTGATTCCATGGTTCAAGCCATTATAGCTACAGTTCACAGTCCAGCACATTTAGGAGAGAAGGCTATGCTAGACAGCATTCAGCACATTTGGTTCAACAAACATTTACGAGCAGCAGCTAAACAAAAAGTTCGTACCTGTATGATATGTTGTCAGTTTAATCCAGGAAAGAGTGTTCCCGTAGAGCAGGGTGGATTTCAGCCTCCTGACCATCCTTTTGAAGTCCTCCAGATGGATTATATTCAGATGGAACGTTGTCGAGGATTCAAATATGTCCTCGTAGTTGTCTGCGCTCTCTCCCGTTGGACAGAGGCGTATCCCGTATCAGATTACACTGCCCCGACTACTGCCAAGCAGCTAGTTCGAGAATTCTTCCCACGGTACGGTTTACCACGTGTTGTATATTCCGATAACGGTCAGCCTTTCTCATCCGAATTAATGAAACATGTCTCACTCTTGTTGGGATATCAGTGGAAATTCCACTGTGTCCGACATCCCGAGGCAGCAGGTCTCGTAGAAAGACATAACCAGACACTGAAAATCAGACTGTCCAAAATATGTAGAGAGAAAGGTGTCGACTGGATAGTAGCATTACCAGTTGCACTCTTTTACATGAGAATGGTAGCACACTCTAGAACAGGGCTATCCCCGTATGAGGTGATCTTTGGTAGACCACCAAATATGTGGGGGACGCCTATACCACGTAAAATAACTGATGTTGACTGTAATATGCTGACAGATTACCTGGCTTCCTTGATGTCTGCACTACAATCTTCTCGTTCACAGGTAGCTGCAGCCTTTCCCGACAACACTGAGGCGAAACCCCATGACGTTGTTCCGGGTAATCTTGTCTTTGTGAGAAACTTCGACAGGAAAAGTCAATTGGAGCCCAGGTGGAAAGCACCCAAGTTGGTCCTGTTGACCACAAGAACAGCCGTGAAGATCGAGGGACGAAAGGGGTGGATTCATTCGAGTCACGTCAAAAAATTTCATGGACTACCTTCAGATATAGACACTGTGCCCTGCACTCCCTCACAGACTGATTCAAAACTTCCTTTTGTTGAACAGAATGACTCTCAGTGCTATAAATTAAAGCTTAGGCCCAAACAGTCGAGCAATTTGATTGTTTAAGTCCTCTCCAAGGTGAAGCGGTTGAATTGTCTCCGACATGTATCCCTTGGACCTGAGTAGAGAAAATACCCGAGAAATGTTGAAACGACAGGCGTATTGTAAATCACTGCGTAGCTACTGTATTGTGACATTATTAATTTTGTTTTTATTGAGTATTTTAGTAATTATTACGAGTGTGATTTTGCACATATATCATCCTATCTCTAGACATGTTTATAATGTTGCTGCAGAACATTCTTTTAGTGACCTACCGCCACATGAATTATCTTATAGACTTGCGCTGCGCAATAACACATTCATTAGTATGTTACATCATTCCCATCAGACTAGTAATGCGACCAATTGTTGGGTGTGTGGCCGACTCCCTCCCTATCAGAATAACAAAGGAGTTCTGCCTTTCTTTCCACATCCATTCACACACAATGGCTCCTGTGGAGCATGGTTTAGTTTATTAAATTCCATAGACCCAGACACAGCAGTTTATCAACAACATTGGATATGGGGAAATCTGAATCTAGTTTTATTCAAAGTCTGTCACCCTAATAAGGAGGGTCACCCCAGTAGAATAGGAACTGATTTAGAAAATGAAGTGTATAAATTAGGTAATTTTACGCCTAATCTTATGATTCTGAATGTCAAATCCGAAGTCGAACTAATTCTGCCCACTATGTCAGTATTTCCAGTTAAGGGTGAATTATGTGTAAGAAAAGTTGGTTCCATACACATGGGCCATAGCCAATGCGTTACTACAGTAGAATATAGTGATCAAGGTAAATCTTCATTTAGAGCTTCTCGCCATTCCTACTTCATATGTGGTCAGACTGCATATATGCGTCTACCTCTAGATTGGGATGGTACCTGTTACATCGCATTCCTTTTGCCACCTGTTTTCCTAGCTCCCCCTGATTATTATCGAAATTTTCATTTAGTACACAATAGAGAGCAAAGAGATCTCCCAGTTGTCGATTATACTGAGACGGCATGGGACAAGTATGTAGATTTCAATAAAGGTATCTTTCCCTATATAGGTACAATATCAAATAGTAAGCTGATACGCAGACTCACCAAGACTCTTGAAGCTGTAGTAAACGAGACTATAGCCGCCCTAGGCAATCTGACAGAGGAACAATCAGTGATGAGAATTGTTGTTCTCCAGAATCGTCTTGTCCTTGACGTCATCCTGGCCGATAGGGGCGGAGCTTGCAGGGTCATCGGATCCAGCTGCTGCATATTCATACCAGAAAATTCGCCATCTGTATATAAAGCTATAACACGCCTTCATAAGATTGTAAGCCAGATACACGAGAATCCAGGCACTTGGACGTGGTCCGGGTGGTTTTGGAGTGTGATATCAGCCTGGGGATGGAGAGTTCTATCCTTCCTAGGTATTGGCCTTCTTATGCTCTTCAGTTGTTGTTTATGCCTACAATGTGGACCAGCGATTTGTGGTCTGTGTGCCACATCATGCATTCCATATCACAGTTCTCGTTCAAAATGCCGGAAGAAGAAGGAAGAAGAAATGATGCTCCATGAGCAAATCAATGGAATGATGAAGATTGATGTCTCGTGAAGGGCAAGAAGGGGACAAGGAGGGAATGTGGAAATGTGGATTTTCCTGATCAGTTATGTCCCCTATCTTGGACCCCAACGGTTTTATATGCATGTTACAAGTACATGTATGTTCCCTCCAGTTCCAGTTTCTAAGACGCAAACATATGTGTGTCTACCGTCAACATGTTCTCTGTCAGATCCGCCATCAATGGGCTGGATATTCGATTCCTAAGTATGAAAGGCCACCGACTTTATATGGCTAAGTTACTTCATTTTTACAGTTCAGGCAAGTAGGCCCGATTCTGTCCTCAAAGCCTTTCCCTGCTCTCTGCCTCTGACAGCTTCAGCTTGAGCTCGCATCTGTATCCATGAACTTTGTCCTACTCCCTGTGCAGCTAACGGTGCCTGCCTCGGCCAGTTTTCGCCTGTCTGCCAAGAAGTTGTATTTCACCTTCGAATTATCTATTTTGCTCTCCAGCCGATGCATTCCTGTCCAGTGATTTAGGTAAACATTTCCTTTAGCTCACAAGCAGAGGACTCAGCCTTTCCGTCCTTCTGCAAGTGATTCATAGCCCTGTTGCCATGGAAAGTTTTCTGCCCCTCGCATCTCATATAGACACTTAGACGCTTGTACACGCACACAGTCAGTATAGAATAGATTCTGTCCGAGAGTCTCTTCCTTGTGGATAACATAGTTCTTTAAACATAGGATGTTAGATATGATTTGGGATTAGGATGACTTGACCCCCAGACTTCTCGTCTCCACATGTAGAGCTAAATGTCAAGTCCCCTTCACCCCCTAGTTGCACGTCAATTACACGTCATGCTGCCGCGCGCGCATCTATGCCAAGTATTATCTTATAGATCCACCTATGTCTGATAATTCTAACCAATCATGTTTCTTTTATTCCTTATTACGCCTAGTTTCGATTATGTCACTGTCACGTCATTTTTCTTATCAAATGTTACGCCTTCTACATTCGTTTCATTGTAATGTACTTATTATAAAAATACATGTCTGTTAATGAATTATTGTACTTCACTTCCTGAACCTTCGTGGTGACGGAACCTGAGGGCCGCGACTCGAGTCGGCCATTTTGAATGGAATAAAGCCCATTAGAAAACCTCTTATACCACGGATTCTGCCTCTTGTTATTTTGAGCTATTTTACTTTATTTTAAGATTCCGCATGAAATTCAGTCCGGTAATATTTATTTTATTTACCACAAGTCGGTGGTGCAGGTGATCAATAAGTTCTGTAATGCTTTATCCAAGTTGGTGGTGTCTTCGGGCTGAGAGGTGCTGAGGGCATTGGTCCATTGTTGCTGCGTGACCCTGGACCAGCTGTAAAAGGATGTACTATGGCATTTGGGGGCGGTACAGGCAGGTCTGGCGATGTTGAAGTGTACCATGGAGAGGTACGACCAGGTGAGTTTAGAGGTGTGGCTGTATCTGAATCTGTTGCTGGACATGAAGATGAGGTCCGGTGTGTGTCCTACTTTGTGCATGGGGTCGGTGACCAGCTGCTTGAATCCGATGTCCAATCTTTCTAGGAGTTCGGTGGAGTTGGTGTCAATGGGTGTCATCGAGGTGGAAGTTGAGGTCTCCCAGGAAGACGTAGTGTTCGGATTTGATGGCGAGCGGGATAATGAAATCTGTGATGGGGTCGCTGAGGCAGGTTTGTGGACCTGGTGGTCTGTACATGAGGGTGCCTCTAATGGTGGTTTTATAGTCAGTGCAGAGCTGGAAATGCAAGTGTTCCATGATTGGCTTGGTGTCATCGTCGGAGATGGTGCAGGTGATTGATGCCGCCTCCGTGTCTGTTGGTGTGGTCGCGGTGTTTCATCTTGTAGCCAGTGGGTGTTGCCGTAGCGATGCCCGGGGTCAACGATGGGGAGAGCTAGGTCTCTGTAATGAATGTTACGTCAGGGTCAAGGGTGGAGATGGTGTCCAAGACTTTGGAGGCATGTTTGTAGAGTGATCTGGCATTGATCAGGAGTTAGCTGAGTTGTACTGAGGGGGTCTCGGCCTCCAGGGCTTGTGTGGTGTTGGTTGCTGTGATGGTGGTTGGGCCTGGGGTGTAGGTGAATCGGGAGTGGAGGCAGGTGACGGGTTCCGCTTTGGAGCGAGGTGATGCAAGGCAGTAATTGCTGTTGCATTCGGGGCACGAAGGTCAGCAGCTGAATACCTACAGGCATGCGAAGGGCCAGGGTTCATGGCGCTGGGCACGGTCCAGGCACAGAAGGATGGCCTTTGGTGAGCACCGCGGCTGCACAGTGGCATCCGTAAGTAGTCATGGTAAGTGGGAGGGGTTGGCAGGGAGGCAGGAGGGCGGTAAGCAGGGAAGCGGTAGGAGCGGGAAATTGGCAGGAAATGGCACAATTTCTGGGAAAGCAAGTGCACAAGAGAAATTCTAAAACATAAAAGGCCAACACCTTTAAAGTGGGGGATCCTCTGTACCACTCCCACATCTGTTTCTGAAACCTTCTTTCCTTCCCCTGTCAAATCTCCAAGAGGTCTGGGGTGACAAAAGACAGGGCAGATCTGGAGTCACTTTCCTTTGTGTGCATATGGCAGAGTCCTTTGAAGTGCAAGTGGGGTTGGGTTCAGCTCCTCCCAGTCATCCTGCCAGGAAGGTCCATCCTGTCCACACCTAAGCCCCTTTTGTGTCTCTGTTATTTTTAAAAGGATAGTAATTATCATGTCTTGCAGCATTGTGCACAACAAACAAAGACACAAAAAAGAAGAATAACTCTTGTGATATTTAGTAAAAAAGTATACCCTGTTTAGAGAATATCATAGCGTCATGGGGAGTGAAGGCCTGGCTCTGTATTATGGAGAAAAATATTCTCAGTGAGGAACAGACCAATGATTTCACCTATTTTCAAGGTCCTAATGAATGCCACGGACCCTAGGGGGCCTTTGGAGGCAAGAGCCATGTTGACTGCTTAGGATTCCACGTATAATGGTGATTAGGGAATCCGTCTTTGTTTTAATCTTACAATGGAATCTAGCCATGCTTACTACATTTCTAAACTAGGATTACCATAGGTAATTTTAATCACTTGAAGTCTTTTTTGCCTAATCTATTGACCATACTTCCTCAGACAAGAGAGAGATTCTCTCTTGGGGATAGTTTATTTGGCCATTCAGGCTTCTCGAACTTGGATAAAAGATCTTCAAAAGGATGCCCATTGGGTATTGCACCCCCACCCAACGAGGTTCCAGTGATGAAGCATGCCACATTGGTGGGTGAGGGGACTTGTATAATATAAATGGATGCCTCCTAATTAGCGAACACTTTGGGTCGTTATCTGACTCTGATCTCTTACCTGCCCCTGTACCCCACCCTCCAATGGTGAATAACTCAGACTGTGCACGGTCTTCAGCTGTGTGCAGTGGTGCAAGGATGGAGGGCCTGGCCTCTGGCCCTTCCTACCTACATAGGAGTTTAACCCCTGTTGTGAAGGCATTCTTCTGTATTATGCAGGGCAGGCCACAGGGCTTTATCCCTGCCCAGGTGCTGCCGCTAACCCATGAATTTGCAAACCCCACTACACTTCATCTGCAGGCCTGACCCATCAGCATCCTGAAGGTATGTATCTATTTCTATTTATAGCTGTTCACAAAAAAATTGTGAACACAAAGGCTCTTCTCAGAGTCACCTATTCTTTATAAATGCAATTTGTTTTTGTGATATAAAACCCTTTTTTTTTTAGAACCCCAGATCCTTTGTGTTTCCAAGATAAAACCCATTTTAATGCATGGTTTTCCCATGGTTCCCTTGCAGGCTTCTCAAAGGATCTGCAGATTCTACAAAATACAAACAAATAAAAATAGTTTAGAGTGCCACGGATACCACTAGCAGGAACACTTAAGGACAGGGCCTGTCCTGTAACCAGGCCCTGCACCCTGCACTCTGTGGCTGTCTGGCCACAGCTGCACAGGGTCAAGTGGGGTGCCGGGACTGACATCCTTTCAGATCCTGCAACCCATCCTCCATGGCAATACGATCGACTCCCACTGGCACGGACTCTGGCCAGGACGTGTGCCTCATCGTCTGTGGGTATCTAGCCCCCACTGACTATGGCCTGCTGCTGTGTGTACCAGGTTTGGTGTCAAGAGTCCTTCCTTTAGCCTCACCCTCTAGAGGATTCTGACCCCCTCTGAGCATGGTCTTTGGCCTTGTGCAGTGGGTCTCAGCCACAGGCACCCAACGCTCTAGCCGTTGGCAAGCTTCATAGTTATATGCAGGATCATAGTACCAGAACCATGGCCACAGACCTGCCAAAAGGCTAACATGGGCCCGTGAAGCTTACCCTGGTGCTGCATTACCGGAAAGGGGAATCTTGACACTACTGCACAACCAGAACTGGTTCCAAGGTAAGAGAGTTGGGGGGGTCTCGTTGAGAGCAGTCGATGAGCCACAAAGGATCCCCGAATCCCATTTGAAACTACATCGACATGGGCCTGGGGATCAGGGTGTGCTCAACCTGCCCCCTTATGTGCCCCTTTTTTGTTAGGACACAGGAGCATATTCCTACTCTTTCTGTAATACCAATTATTATTTTTATGCAGATTTGTTGAACAGCATAAACGTTATTAAGAAAATAAATCTTTCCTATGGAGACTCTGACTCAACAATAACTACAGAGGTGCTATTGTTGATCATATTATATTATATGATATTAATTTATATTATGCTATGTTAAATTATATTAAGATAACATACACACACACACATATGTAGAGAGAGAGAGAGATAGATATAGATATGGTGCTTTTCATCATTCTTGTCTACCTATAGCATCCAGCTCCATCTAATTCTCAGCACTTGTCAATGTGCTTTGGAACCTTCTACTTCAAAGTTTTGGCAGGAGCGGCTCATGAGATGGAAGGGTCAGAGGGTGGGTGTGGGACGATGGAGACAAATAAAAAATAAAAAAGAACTTACCTGTCACCCTCCAGCATTGTGCTCTTCTGCTCCTATCCTCTCCAGTGCAGGCAGACAGAGGCTCCCAGACTGCCCTGCGGCCAATCCCGAAGCTGCTCTCATGCATGAGAGCAGCTTCAGGATTGGTCTGGGCACAGTGAATTTGCCTGCTCTCTCCAACTCGGCAACGCAGTTCGGGTTGGAGAGAGCTTCAGTGCGCCTGACTGTTTGGCAGGCCTGGGACAGCCGGCCAAACCGTCATGCGCACTCATAACAGTGCCCACCACTCCACCTCCAGTACCGTCACCCTCCTGGTCCCGTCCCCAGAAGTTGGCGCAAGAAAAATAAAATGATACTTTTCACGTTTTTGAGGGTGCTGGCAAGGGAGGGGCCAAGCTCCTCCGCCATAACAGAGGAGCTGCCGCTGAGCTTTGGAGAATAAATTAGAAAATATTTGATGGTGTGAGTGGAATAAACACGCAAATTATTTGATTTGCGCTTGAAAATTAGTAGAAAATATGCTAGAAAGCGTTTGTCAGTGACCTCATACCGTAGAGCTGTCCATAACATTCACATCGGCATTAATAAAACAGCTCTCTCAACGCTGCTCACGCTCGCTGATCACTTTCAGAAACTTTGCCTCATCTAAGTGTTTTCTGTCCAGTCAAAAACAAGGAAATAGGCGCCCATTATGACTGAACTGAAGCTTTCTCTTTTCAGTCCCTCAAGATACCAAACACTTACAGTGAATGCCCTAAAACGCCTGCTTCCGCAATCCTGTGGCTAGGATTCAAGGGAGAGTGTAGCTTTTAAAACTATAATATGCAGAGATGCTGCTTGCTTCACGTCGTTGTTTCCCTTAGATAATAATAATAATAAAATAACGGGATCCACAGGCTTACGAGAACCTGAAATTGCCTTCCCCACTGTGAGATCGAAGCAGGGTCGGACTGGCCTTCTGTTCTATCGGGCATTTCCCCAGTGGGTAGGATCCCAAGTAGGGTGGTTTTGACTTCCCAGAGGCGCTCCTGGAAGCTCTGTCCCCAGTGCCCAGAGGTAATTGCAGCAGGCACAGGGAGGCTTCAAGAAAGGGAGGAGGGCAGTAGAGAGAAAGTGATCAGAGAGATGAGAGAAGGAGAGGAGAATGGATGGAAAGAGAGAGACAGTGCGAGGAGACAAGGGAAACGTGGCCGCTTTGGGCATTTTTGCCGTGGCCGCTTCTGGTTCCTCAGTCCAGCCCAACATAAAGTCTTCATCCATGGCGCTGTCGCAGTGGCTTGTTGGCTACGCTGGATGTCTCGAAGCAGGGTGCAGCATATCACCTCTAAGTTACCTCTTGATTGTTACCTCATTATTAAGTATCTTTGCCTTGCAGCTAATTGCACACATCTAAGCAGAGTCAATGGAACTGTTCAGTTGCAAACTATTTAAAATTCTTACGTCACGCTTGTGTACATTTACCAGTTTGGACAATGGTTTTCCTTAAAATTTAGTGGATTCTACTTCATTCAGGCATTTTGTTGTATTAAACGAAAAACAAAGGGGGGAGTGAAGAGGAGTGAGTGTGGAATTGTCCTCCTCTTGATACTATTATTCAACAAAAAGATCCTACCACTGCATTATATTATGTCCTCCTTATTTGAAAGATTACAGATGTAATGATGGTGTAGAGAAAGTGTTAGACCCCTACAGTTATTCAGAAAGGGGAAACACTCTGCAGCACAGCACCCACTCTAGAGAATGAGTATGGTGCACAGCGATATTCATGAGAAAAATATATCACAGTGGTATTTACAGCTAACTTTCTGGTCCACATGATGGTGATGTGTGTTTCTGACACAGTACATTACTGTTTCATTTCTTCATTAATTTTCCTTTATTTTTTTGTATCTTCTTTACAGGTTACTGAATAATACCAATTAGGTAGGTTTTTTGCATGCTCTTTTTTAGCACATGATTTACACATCATTTAATGTGAGATTGGAGTAGGGATCGCGCACGGTCCTTAAGAAGAAAGCCAAGGGGATGGCTTTTGAAACATGTTGACCCAGTAGAAGGCAACTCCTAATAGTATACCCTCTACGTCTAACCATTTTTAATGTTTCCAGCTAGGGAATGCAATAATTTATATTTTTTCCACTAGCCAGGTGACTTTTAACTTTGCACCACTATCTTTTCCAACCCTACCACTTATGCACTACACATAGTTTTTCTCACTTAAGCGTTCCCACGTCTACGTAGGTCGTAGCACGCCCTGCCCCGTAGAAGGACGGGAAGACCCCTATGAAGAAGCATGACACTGGATTAATTTTCAGTGTTTGAGGGTTATTTTAAAAACACAGAGTGTTTCCCCTTTCTGAATAACTGTAGGGGTCTAACACTTTCTCTACACCATCATTATATTCAAAATCTTTCAAATAAGGAAGGACATAATAAAATGCAGTGGTAGGATCTTTTTGTTGAATAAACATTTTGTGTAATATACCGCAGTGTAGAACCATGGCACTCAGGTTTCCGATATTTGGTTTCATACGCGGAATCGAAGGACAAGAGGCTGAGTCACAGGTCTGCCAACTCCTACAGCTGAGGAAAAAGTGTTGGGGGTTTTCAGATGTTCTTAAGTGTATCTTCTAATTATTTATCTTAGTTTTGGGGGCATGGGATCCGTTTTTAGGGCTCAGGGCGGGGGGGGGGCTGGGGTTGGGGTCGTTTTTAGGGCATAAGGACAGTTTTTAGGGTTCAGGGTAGGGTGGGGGAAAATGACAGTTTTACGGGCAAGGGGCAGTTTTAGGCCTCAGGAAGGGGGGGACGGGCTGGGTCGGGTAGTTTACAGATGTAGAGGACAGTTTTTAGGGCTCAGGGCGGGGAACTGGGATAGTTTATATGATGGATTTAATTTTTAGGGATAAGGCGGTAGAAAAGGGACAGTTTATAGGGCTGGGGGCAGAGGTATAATCACACATGGCTTTACCTCAAAATAGCGTGGTAAAGGCAACCTCGAAATTGCGTGGTCAAGGCATGCGTGGTAAAGGCATGCATGGTAAAGACGCGGTCCTGGTTAAGACCGCGTTCTTCAGGCATACGTTGTTCAGGCATGCGTTGTTCCATCATACAACCATAGAAAAGTACTGCAAGGTTGTTAGTGTAGTTTGCAGGAATACCAGTTTCAGACTGGTTTATTTGTGAATATGGATATAATTGGTGGAGACAAACATATGGAGTCCAACGCTCTATTTCCAGCTAAAGGACAATAAATGCATGTCTGTCTCTGTGTGGATTTTTAATCATCGTTCTTTCAAGTCGAAGAATGAGATTGCTGGATTTTAGGTTTGGAATCAATGAGTAAGGTGGCAAGTTCTTGGGAGGTATGTAGGTGCCAGGTGGTTCAAAGGTTTGAATGCTTGTGCACATCCTTTGAACAGAGCACTTTTTTGGGTGGAGTGCTAGCGATTGTGATGCTGGTGTGATGAAGTGGTGAAACGCCTGGATAATTTGCAGAGGGTAATAAAGTCTGGACCTATGTCTAATGGAACGTTGAAGAAATATGAGGGACCTACCAGCAGATTATTAGAGTAGTGTAACCCACTGAATACTGGAAAATTGTTTTGGATGATCTGAATAGTATGAGTGGGTGTGTAGAGTGTGTGTTCAGTAGTTGAACGCATGCTGGGGTTGCTTTGTAAGAAAAGGAATGTTTGATGTTCATGGATGGGCTAAAGAGACCCTCAAAGCTTCTGGTTGAAGGTGAAAATGTTAGGGAGTCCGTGGGAAAGCAGATAGAGCTAATAATGAGGGAGGGGTGCTGTAGATGGCGGGAAGTGTAGAGTCTCAGTTATGGAGGAGTTTAAAATTAGTGACTAGAGCTGGTCAGCATTTGATATTTGTGAGGCAGTCGAAGATGTTTGTATGTCGTTACAACGCATTCCGTTGCAATGCATGCCTTTACCACGCATGCGTTACAACGGAATGCTTTTTCAACGCATAACCTTTACCACGAATATTCCTTTACCACGCATACCTTTACAACGATTTTCGTTGTAAATGTATGCATGGTAAGGGCATACTCTTGGTAAAGGTTATACCCCTCCCCTGTACACTTACGTGACCCCCCAGCCCCCAATCCTTCTTATATTTACCCCTGCCCTTAACCATCAACCCTTTTATATATTTAAAATAAAAAAAAATCCCCTTACCTCTTCACGTCGTCTCCTCTCCAGCATCCGTGGTGACGTCGTACGTCGTAAAAAGGAAGCAGAAGTTTCTTTCCGTTTCCTCTCAAATGACGCCGATTGCCTGCACTTCTCGACGTGACATCAGATGAGTTTTTGTTTTTGGGGGAGACCCCCCAAGCCCCCTTTTTCTAATTTTAGCCTTTACCACACATGCCTTTACTACGTATCTCGTAGTAAAGGTATGCGTGGTAAAGGCTTTCGTGGTAACCACGCATGTGTTGTAATGCATGCGTGGTTAAAGTTTGTGTGGAAACGGCCACGTTGTAGTGGCTGTTTCCCGTCTGAGATGTGTGACTCCAGGTGAGAATAATCTTGAGAATGAAAATAATATTTGGGTACCATCAGTACAGAGGTGATATGAGAAGGAAAATGAAGAGATGATGTCACCATGAGAGGTAATGTTGAATGAGAAAACAAGAAGTTCAAGCACCAAAGGGTGAATTATGCCAACTGGCATTGGAATAGATTTTTATGTCTTTCAGCCTCAAGCAACTCAATAAGAGAGGCAGGAGAGGTAAGTTGTGAGCTATTCCAGTGATGTCTAGTTAGTTTAGAGAGGAAAGTATAGTGAGGAGTTCAACAGTGTTAAAGGCAGCTGATAGGCCCAAAAGTATGAGGATAGAAGCAGTGGCGGTTAGCGTAAATAAAAAATAGTGAGGCTCGTAGCCACTCGACTCACCATAAATTCAGGAGCAGGAGCCCGACTCGTGAGGCACTTCTCTTTGCTGTCCACGAACAGGAAAAGGAAGGACTTCCTTCCTGCTAGTGAAACACAACTCCAACCAAGCCTGGAGCTGCTCTCATGCTGTGAAAGCAGCTCCAGGATTGGTGGGAGCAGGCTCGCCCAGTGCTCATTTTGAGGCTGGGGCCTGTGCCAACAATCCCCAGGCTGTTTCACAGCCTGTAGAGTGCTGGGTTTTCAGTGGGCATGCTGGGCTCGCCGTCGTAAGATGGACAGCCAATCCAACATGTGCACCGTAAGCCAGTGATGTCATCCTGCATTTGCAGGATTCGACCCCTACCCCACACTCAAGCTGTACACAATGTGAGCCGGTGCAGTGGCAAATAAGTAAAATGGCCTTTATTTATTCGTGTTTGCGTGGTGCGCTCGCAGCCGGCGGGTCGACGCTCCTCCTCTCCCGAGGAGGAGCCACCCCTGGATAGAAGACAGTTGTCTGTGATGTTCAGATGAGAGGAGGTTTTATACATCTGAGTGTACTGTTTTGGTGAAGGGCAAGGGAGGCTATGGACCTTATTGAGGTGGGTTGAATAGGTTATTTGAGGAGAGGTGGGATACGAGGTGATTGAAAACCATTCATTCCAGTACCTTGGGGAACAAGGTACGCTGAGATACTGGGCGATACTTGGAGGGAGACAACGAATCATAGTGTTTTTTTTAGGACAGATAGAACAACAACTGCATATTTGAAACATGTTAGCGAGCAGTTGAAGGGGGAGCTCAGGCAGTGTAGAAAAAGGGATATGAGAGCAAGAACTTTGATGGTCTGAGGGCCCAATCGTTAAGATGGTGCCCAGAATAGGTCAGCAGCTTATGGGAATGTGTTTGGTTGGACATGTTGTGGAAAAGTGTGAGCATGATGAAGGATGGGGCTGTTCCATGGTGGGTAAGTCAAAGGGTGGTCGTGGAGCAATAAGTAGTATAGCCATACCTAGGGCAGTAGAAATTGGAAGTATTGTGAGCAATGTGCTGAGATTTATACTGCACTAAGCATATAAAAACTGAGGGTATATTCTTTAAAAAATGCCAGTAGACAAATAAAAAGTGCAGAAGAGCATAATGGCAGTGCATTCCTTGATGAGAGAGAGACAGATATTGGGAACTCCAGAGAAGGAAAGTTTCTGAACCGCAGGTTACAACATTGCAAATACTACAACTTATATTAACCAAATCAGAAAAAGCTGATGAGTCGCCCTCTGTGATGGACTAAATGGTCATTTACAGTTTGGCGGATGCAGGGCACTCGCCAAACCACAGCACCAGCGCCATCTGCCAAACCTGTGGTTCGCTGGTCATTTATAAGTGGGCACAGTGCCAGGTTTCCAATGGTGCAGCCTCAGCTATGTCTGCCTGAGGAAACATTTGACTGACAGCCTGGATGAAGTCCAATATCAAGTATAGAAAAACTAGTACAAAAGTAGTAAATGGTCCACGCCAAGTAAAAGGCTACAGTCAGGGAAATCTCTAAGGTAAAGAGGAAACGTGGCCACAAATGGGTTGAATCAGTAAGTATTGCAGAAATAATGCAGCCGTATCATCAAGTAGTAACAGGGCTTTCACTTGGGAGCGTTATCATGCGCGGTGATTTGGAGATTTCCCTGACTGTATTCTTTTACTTGGCGTGGACCATCTACTACATTTGTACTCGTTTTTCTATACTTGATATTGGACTTCATCGCTCACATTTGCAATTAATAGCCTTGAGAAAGTCTGTAGTACTAATAAGCACTGACGAAAAACGTGTTGGCTGTACTCTGTCTGGGATATTGACTCTGCTATGAAATAAAAAGAACATTTTCTACCGACATCACGTGGACCTTTCATCATACGTTTTTGAATTGTGGACTGTCATAGATGACTTTTTGATGTACAAAAATGTTTATCTGATTTTGAACAGCGTAGGTTCCTTGCTATTTGTAATTCAGCTGGACCTTCATACATTATTTGTGGATGTGCTGTAATAGCTTTAATTTTTCATTTTGTATTGGCAGATTGTTTTTCATATCTGCCTGATAGGCACTCTTGGGTAGTGGGTGCTTTTAGCTAGCCAAGCACTCAGTTATACTACGATTTTCCACTTTACTGTTTCACGCCGTTGACTTTCATCTATATACTCATTTACATATTGATGTGCAGGATTTTTCCCATTTGGGAACACCACTACCCTCTCTTATTATTTTTCTGGTTCCAATCTAATTGCCTGGATCATTGAAGAACTAGGGAGGCACAATAATGATTTTAAGAATTCCCTTCATCCTTATCCCAAGAGTTTTGCCATGTTTGCAAGGAAATTCTGCACCATATTGGAGTTGCGGGGGGGTCATTGCATTATAGGCTGTTAACAAGGGTCTATGGGACATATCACCATAACTGTGATTGAATCTTTTCAGCCCACATACCGCTAATAGTGCTTTTATTTTCTGCACCTCAAACTGCATGCCCCACTTTAAGGAATTAACAAACCATATTCCAAGGTATTTATATTCAATTACAATATCTAATTTGGTTTGTCCCAAATACCAATTGAACTACATATTCCTCTTCCCAAAGCACAGTAGTATTAGGTAAAAGCATGTTTACTTGCGACACTGATCGAAACAACACAAAAATGCCGTTCTGAAGGGTCCGCAAAAGCAGGGAGGCCGATTTTATTTTGAAAGGTCCTTACAGATTCAAGAAGAAAGAGAAGACAAATTGAAATGAATAACCTCTTCTGACCAATTTAATGGCATTTCCTTAAAATTGAAGACAAGGAAAGGTTTCGTACCCTATCAAGCCCTGTGAAGAAAAAGTTCTCAAATGATCAAAGGTGGTCTTTACTCTATAAATGAATACATTTACGGTGGCTTTTGCGGATTAAATATATTTCCTCAATTAGAGGCGCTAGGTGGCGCACAGCGGAATGGCTGCCTTCGGGTGAAGCTCCCGCAGCCCAGCGACGAAATCCTTCATAATCCTTCCTGACAGTTGTCTTTTGCTGCCTGCACGGACCTGTGTGGACGGCCCGACATCCCTACCGCAGCCTGAGCGCTGTTTCATCCTTGGTGGCCCGGCGATATCGGACTGGGGAGCCGCTGCGAGCTGCGCCGGCTGTGGCGGACGTCCCATTGGAGCCGAGACCGGGAGGCTGCCGTAGCGTGAGGCCGGTGCTTCCCACGTGGGCGACAGGCCTCGCCTCCGGATCCGAGGCTGCGGGCGGCGGCCCTGCGGCGTGCCTGCGGGGGTCGCTGTGGCCCACACTGGATACCCCTGGCCGGGGGCGAGGGGACGACCTAGGTGGCAGCGGGGTGCCCGGCGGGCGCTGGCGCTGGTGAGGGGCGCGTCCGGCTGAGGTCATGGCCACGGCGGCCGCCTTCCCGGCCCTCAACTGATCCTTGCTGCGGCGTGGTGCTGCCTCGCTCGCCCCGGTTTGTGCGGATCTCTCGCCCCCCCCGCTGGTGCCTGGCTGCCTGCCCATTGGGGGCGATTGACTGACCGACGGATCGGCGGATCGGCGGAGGTGCGGGGCCCGGAGGGACTGCCTGCCTGGTGCACTGATTGCTGGCCCTCCTGCGCCGGAGCCTACATTGTGGAGCCCGCGCTGGGGAGAGGCGGGACTGAGCAGGGAGCCATTGGCCTGGGGGCGCTGGACGGCGGTGCGTGCTGTCTCCCCCTGACTGGCGAGTCACGGTTGCGGGACCTACGTGTGGGGCTCGCCTTGGATCCTTCTTTCCCCCGCCTGCCTGGCTCTTCCCTGCTGGCGATCCGCGCGGGGGTCGCCCCGGACGCTCAAGGTGTGGTGCTACCTGCTGCGGAGGTGAGGGGTGCGCTTGGGTGATCGTGATCGGTCCCGGGTGCGGAGGCTGGTCTCCAGCGGGGTCCCACGTAGCAGGTGGAGGGGGTCGAACTGGGTGCTTGTGGTTGATCCTGTGACCCGCTGCACGGTCTGGAGGTTTCCCCCTCCCCTGCACTGCCGCACTCCCCCTTTGCTTCTTGCCCTCGTGGCCGGACTCGCGGTCCGGACGCGCCCTCGATCCTGCTGTGGGCAGCTTGACAGCGCCGCCATGGGGAAGCCGGACAGTCGTCAGCCTCGCCTCACTTTCGAGCCCAAGAAGCAGACCAGGTCGCAGCCGGAGGCCGCTGCGGGGGGCTCGACGTCGGTGGAGGCCCCACCGGGGGAGGATGTCAAGTCCATACTGCTGGATATGCGGCAAAGTCTAGCGACCATAGTGGACAAAATGGATTCCATGCAATCCCGCATGGACTCGATTGTGCATAAGGTTGACAGCCTTGGCGAACGCCTCACAGAGACGGAGAGGCGTATCTCAGACACCGAAGATCGTACAACGGAACTGTCTGCCACTGTGGCACGCATGGACAAAGTCCTCCACGTAATAGCAGCCAAAAATGAGGAATTGGAAGCGCGCAGTCGGAGGAACAATATCCGTTTAATTGGCATTCCAGAATCGACCCACACGGGCAAGATGGAGGACTATGTGGAGGGTCTCCTGCGAGAGGTGGTGGGCACGGACTCCCTATCTCCTCAGTTCATCGTCGAAAGGGCACACAGATCTCTGGCCCTGAGACCGCCGCCGGGGGCTCCCCCCCGCCCTATTATCGCACGCTTGCTGAACTTCCGTGATCGAGATGTCGCGCTTCGGACGGCGAGGGAGAAGAAGACCCTATCCTACGGCGGCACAGCCTTCACTATATTCCCGGACTTCACCCCGGTGGTTCAGGAGGAGTGGAAGAAATTCGTCCAGGTCAAGCACAAACTGCGAGCTGCACAAATTGACTATGCGCTTCTTTACCCGGCCCGCCTACACATCACTCATCAAGGGAAACACATTTTTTGCACTAAACCCCAACAGGCGGAGGAGTTCTTGAAGCGACTCAAGAAACGTGACCAGGACTGCCCCTCTTCGCCGGCATCAGGATGACGGTGCTGGATCGTTGTCCTGTCGACTCTGAGACTGTTGCTTGTCAGCTGGTAAGGTGTTGCGCGTGTCTGCCATTGTGGGACTTGACATGGGGACCCATGGACCTAGCTGTGTTCACTGTGAGGGGATGTTAGCGGAGTTCAACACTTCTTTAGCTTGCATTAGACTCTCAGGACTCTATCGTTTCGCTGGGCGCCCTTTTGTCCATGGAGAGGGTCCGGCCCTCGGGCTGGGCGCACTCTTCTGGCTCGAGGGGTTACTGTGTATTCACCTAGACTGTCCTCCCAAGGGTATTACCCACTTGACTTTAAGTTTACATGTTGCTCCCATATGGCACTTGCTATAGAGGGGATTTGCTTCGGGGTGGGGGGGAGGGGGACTGTCCAGATAGCATGTTTGGGATGCTGCTGTGGGTGGGGGGGGGGGGAGTTGGGGATTTGGTGTGTATGCTAGTTTTGAATGGTATGTGGCGATGTTGGCATTGTCTTCTTCACATTGTTCGGGGGGCGGTGGTTGCATTGTATTGCTGTGTTTGAGTCTTCTTCTTTTCCATGAGTGATCCGCAGACACGTAGGGACTCTACTGGGCAGCTTAACTTTTTGACCTGGAATGTGAGGGGCTTGGGAGACCACAGAAAGCGTAGACACGTCCTGGCATACCTGGATAGGCACCACATAGGGGTAGCCTTTCTTCAGGAGACGCACCTGGACCCCTCCAGGCCTGTGTTGTTTGCGTCGCGTTGGGCTGTGCACCGTACCTTCTCATCTTACTCCACCTATTCGCGTGGGGTGGCCATCCTCATTAGGAAACATACCCCTTTTGTGCACATGGGTGAACGGATTGATCGGGAGGGCAGGTATTGTGTTGTCTGGGGGCGCATGGGCGTGGACACGCTCACTTTGGCGTGCTATTATGGTCCCAACACAGATGATCCGTCTTGCCTTCAAACGCTATGGGGAGAGATTTTATGTATCGGTTCCACTTACCTAGTGTGGGGAGGTGACTTTAACATAGCTGTTGACCCCGAGAGGGATAGGGCGAATCCTGGCCCACACCACTACTCCCGCTCGCAGGCATATGTGCATGACCTCCTTACTGAGCGTCATTTGCTGGACACGTGGCGTTCTAGGCACCCGGCGACAAGGGAGGGCACACACTGGACTGCCGCGCACTCCACGTGGGCGAGACTGGACTATATCCTAGTTTCCCCGGGGCTTGCTGCCACGATAGGCTGGGTAAAACACCTTGCTCGTACATACTCCGATCATGCCCCGGTCCTGCTGAGCGTTGAATTGACTGACCTCGCTGGCTCTCCGATGTCGTGGAGACTGCAGCCAACTGCCCTGCTGGACGACGTCTTCCGGTCCGAAATTGCACAGGAAATTGAGAGCTTCTTCCAGCGCAACGGTGGCACGGTGGATAGTGTTGCAGTGGTGTGGGAGGCTTTTAAAGTCACAATTAAAGGACTGTGCATCTCGAAAGGGGTGGGAGTCCTCAGGGTTCTGCGTAGTACCCTTCGTAAACTCGAGACTGACCTTAAAGACTTGGAGACTGCCCCCACGTTTCACACTGATGCTGGGGCGCAGGCCCGATTCCGCGAACTATTGTCCGACTATAAAGAAACTGCGGACAGAGAGGTTCGGTTCAGGGGGAAATACTTTCAGGCTCGCAGCTACGGGGAGGGGGAGCGCCCGGGTAAATACCTGGCTTGGGCAATCCGGCCGCCTCGTTTTAACAACCAAGTCCTCGAGATCCAGGGTAGCTCGGGGGAGCTCCACAGGGACACCCGGTCTATCATGCAAGCATTCGTTGCTCATTATACTGAACTATACTCCTCCGTTCCCACTAAACCGCCGGAGTTGGGTCCCTATTTGGGTGAGATCACATTGGGATGGCTCTCTGATGCACAGAGGAAGTTTCTCATGGCACCGCTTGGGATTAATGAAATTCGTGAGGCCATCATGCAAATGGCCTCGGGGAAGGCCCCGGGACTCGACGGGCTCCCGATCGAGTTTTATAAATCGTACATAGATATCCTTGCCCCGATTTTGAAAGTGGTGTTTGAAGAAGCCCACACGCTGGGAAAACTTCCCCCTACCATGAGAGAGGCCTTGATTACCTCCCTCTTGAAGCCGGGCAAACCGGCGACCTCCCCTGACTCCTACCGGCCTCTGTCCCTCCTTAACTGTGACGCAAAGATCCTCTCTAAAACTCTGGCTAACCGGTTGACGCTCCTTATGGAGGGACTGGTACTCCCGGATCAGTCGGGCTTCATACCAGGCAGGGCAACGTCGCACAACCTGCGCACGCTGTTTGCAACTTTACAGAATGTGGCCCCCAGCCTCCAGATGGTGGCAGTCTTTTTGGACGCGACGAAAGCGTTCGACTCCCTAGAGTGGGATTACCTGGTAGCGGTGCTGACTAGTATGGGTTTTCCCCTGGTTTTCCTGGGCTGGATAGCTATCCTCTACGGTGGCCCCTGTGCCAGGGTCTTAATCAACGGTAGGACATCGGAGCCCTTTGAAATCGCCCGTGGGACCAGGCAGGGGTGCCCCTTATCCCCTCTCTTGTTTGCGCTGGCGCTGGAGCCCCTCGCCTCGCGGTTGGGACAGCGTCATCAACACAGGGCACTGTTTTGCGAGCAGCGGCAGCTTCTGCTGTCGCTTTACGCAGATGACATTACTTTGTATGTGCGTGACCCCCAAAATAACCTGAACCCGCTACTCCGGGAATTCATAACGTACGGAGAGATGTCGGGCGTACGAATCAATTGGTCAAAGTCTCAGATCCTCCATCTGACGGATGGATGTCGGACGTTCTCACTTGACTATCCCATAGAATGGTGTGAGTCTGACGTAAAATATCTCGGCATTAAGATTTCTCGTGATAGGGAGGAACTGATGCGATCAAATTATGGTACGGCGTTGACACACGTCTCCTCCTGTGTGGACCGCTGGATTACGCTCCCCCTCTCGATGGCAGGACGTGCCGCCTTGATTAAGATGGTAGGGCTCCCTCGACTTTTATATTTGTTTATGAACATTCCCTTCCCCCCGGGCCGGCATTTTTCACTCGCTTACGCTCGGAATTGATTCGGCTTGTGTGGGGTGGGAAGAGACCTAGGCTGAAGTGGGCTGTGATGACCTCTCCCTACTCGCGGGGGGGTTTGGATGTACCGGACCTGGAGTTATATTATTATTGCGCTCAAGCGCACTATGCGTTTTACTGGTTCCACCCCGTTGCATTTATGCCCCAACTCGCTGCGGAGGACTGGCTGGCGGCTCCTCTGCCCCTGCGCGGCCTGCTGCATAGTACTCTCCCTCATAATACCACGAATTATAACGCCTTGCAGGGAACAGTGAGGGCGTGGCTGGAGATATCTAAGCGAGTGGCGAGCTCGTTCCTGTACTCGCCCCTTCTCCCCATTGCCTACCACCCGCAGCTGCCCCTTCTACAAGAGAGATTGTTCCAAGATTTGATTCGCAAATTGGGGATTCAGAGGTGGGGAGATCTATTCTCTGCTGGGCGCATCCGCGACCGGGAACACTTCTTCGACGGGTACACGCCTACCCCTCTGGAGCTTTTCACCTACATGAGACTGAGGCATGGAATGCGGTCCATATTGCAGACATTTCCGGCGGAGCCCAAAATCACTGGTCCATTGCATAGAGTCCTACAGGCGTCCTCGCCCTCCCACTTGGTCTCCATACTGTACCACACAGTTCGCTCTGACACTGCACTTGACACTTCACGGGCCCGTGGGGAGTGGGAGCGGGAGTTGGGGCTGGAGCTGGGGGATGACAGGTGGTCGTATTGTTGCATACAGACAGAGCAGATTTCTGCGAGCAGTAGACACCGTGTCATTCACTTTAAGTTCCTGAACCGCCTGTACTGCACACCGGTCACCAAGTACAAATTTCAGCTGCAGAACTCGGATAACTGCGGGAGGTGTCGTGCCCCTCATGCAGACTTTCTACACTTATCCTGGGATTGCCCTGCAATTCAGACCTACTGGACCCAAGTGTACTCTACCGTTTCGCGGATGGTGGACCTGCCCCTTGAGCCCGAACCGGTGCAGGCGCTATTGGGTTATACCAAACATATTCCGCGAGCGAGCCGCAAGTTTGTCACAACGGCGTTGCTGTTGGCGAAACGGCGTATAGCATGCCGGTGGGGTAGGGGGAGGGCCCCGAAATTTAAGGAATGGCTTAAAGACCTTGTCTACTGCCAAGAGCAGATACTGACATACTCCGACCTGCTCCCTGCTCGATCCCGTCCTGCTGATGTTTGGGGACCATTACAATGTTACCTGCTGCAATACGGATGCTCCCCCTCTGGCCCATGACGACACTACTTCTGGTGCTCTTGACGCACATCCTGTGCAAGGTGACGGATGAACTGTTGCAGAACTGTGGGGGTGAGGGTTGTGTTCCCATGTCCCCTGGCTTCCCCTTCTCCCGGGGCAGCCACTCTGATCCCTCTTCCACGATCCCCATGCCAGGTTGATTGGTTTGCAGGCCTGTTACACGTGATATATGGGTAGCGGTCACGCCTTGGGTGAGGTATAATGCATGGGGGAGCTCCACCCGCGGGCCCCCCACGTCTACATTGAACGCTTAACTTGTGTATTGCTCTACTGCCAGCTGTTCATGCCCCCTGTCCCTGCGCCAAGACTCATGCTACTTTCTGTGTTGCTGTTCACGTGCCCCCCGGACACGCAATGGATGTGCTGCTGTGATGATTTCGAACTTGAAATGCCACTGAATATCGCTTATGGTTATTGGATGATTGTAATGTTTTGGTAAAAATTCAATAAACAAAGTTTAAAAAAAAAATATATATATATATATTTCCTCAATTTTTAACAAGGCTGAATAACCAGCAGGCAGAAAATTCAAATTTGGAAGGTCATCCTCCATTGAATGTCTATTCAATCTAAAGACGAGATTTGATGAAAATTGTTTTAGTCCTGAAGAAGGTGTAAAGATTAAGAATATCACCGAAACGCCGCGTCGACTTTTAACTATGATATTTTTTAATTATGAGGATTAGTTTCTTTTTGTGATCATTATAGAGTGTAACCCATTTTGGGAGGTATAGATACATTGTATAAATGATTTTTTATAATATGTAATAAATGATTTTGATTTTAATCAATAAGTTTCCCGAAAAGGTTTACTTAGTGCATATATAAGATACAGTGTTTTTCAAAATAGATCGTTAGATTGATATAATACAACAATCCTTTGCTTTTGTTTTTGTTTTAAGAATATTAATTAAGCTCATGAATATTTTTTGACACTTGTTTAAGGATAACACCATAGGCCTTCTTGATTGAAAATAGGGACTTTTTGTGTTGTTTCGATTATTGGTACCCCGTCCCTTTGTGTGGTGCACATTGGGGTAACTCCCCTCTTAATTTTGAATACTTGCGACACTGGCCTCAAATATCTAGTTTAAAAGACAAAATAAATTTTCGCGCTATCTTCTTCTCTCTGTCATCTTCCCGCCTTCATATTCTGTAAATTGAGTAGCTATCAGAGTCCACTTCCCTACAGAATCTTGCTGACTTGTTTAATTGCATCAAATGCCATAGTTATGATACAAAAAAAAATAAAAGAGTCATTTGAGGCCTAATGGTAAAGGTGTCATCCCCTCACTCTGCAGGTCAAAGGTTTAAGACCTAGGGGGCGATTTACTAATATTAGGAGAAGACACTGGCCTGCGTAAAAGGAAGAAGGCAGGAATGCACCATATTTACTAAGATGTGATGCAGTCCTGCACTTGTGGCTACCAAGCATCAACACAGTCACCCTGGGGCAAGGGTACCTGCGTTACAGCCAGGATTGTTTTGTGTAGGAAAGTACACTTACCCTCACAAAAAATATCTCTGAGGCTTTTTCCTCTTTCTATCTGTGCTTCCATCTGTCATCATCTTCACACAGTCCCCTACAATAAAAGGAGTAGTTATAAGCATTAACTTCCCTATCAAATCTATGTGCCTTGTCTAGTTGGATTGAATGACATAGTTATAATTCCAAGGTAGCCAGTGGAGAGTCACTTTTGGCCCAGTGGTTAAGGAGTGAGACTCTCAGTATGAAAGTTTGAGATGTAAGACCCTGTGTCTCCAATTTGCACTATTAAGTCCATAATTGTGTTTGGTATAGGGACAAGAGTAGCATTAGGTAAAAGTATTTTTACTTGCCACTCTGTCTGGTAATATTTGAGTTAATCGTGCCCTGCCCAAAGGACAAAAAAAATTCTCTCTCTCCTCTTCACTCTGTCTTCATCTTCTCTATGACTTGTCAATAGGATCAAACGTCTAAGTTATGATTCTAAGTGGGGTAGTGCACAGGCTCTTCTAACTTACTTGTTATGGTATAATCTCAGTCTGAAGGTTTAAGGTTCAAGAACCAGTGTTTCCAAGGTCATTGGTCTGCTCCAAGGTTCAGCTGGGAAGTGATATATTTCCCTTTTGTACTTTTCATCTAAAAGTTTGTTTGGGGAAGGGGCAAAAGTTGCATTGGGGTTAAATTAATTTTACATGCCACACTTCTGGGAATATCTAGTTTTCAATATGCCAGATCCAACATCTAAAAAATGTTTTGCTCTCTTCTCTTCCCTCTGTCATTGTTTTCCCACCTTCCTATTATGTAAATAGAATAGCGTACACTTCCCTATGGAATCTCACTGACTTGTTCAATTGGATTCAATGTCGTAGTTATGATTTCAAGAGGAGTAGTAGTGAGTCACTTGTGGTCTAACTGTTAAGAAGACAGACTTTCAGCCTGAAGGTTAAATATTGAAGACTCAGGGCAAGGTGATGCAAGGCAACACAACACACAAGCCCTTTAGGGGGATTTACTAAGCCATGCAACTCCACCTTGTATGGCTTAGTAAATCCAGAGTGATGCAAGTAGTGCAAATTACTGCCTTGCATTGCACTGTGTTGGAAAGCAGATTTCGACGCAATCCCAGATTTACTAAGGTTAGTAACGTTGATAGTGTGTCAAAATAGTACTCCTTCCCAATAGAGGCGTACCAAGGAGAAATATATTTATTGGTCCTCGTAATTTCCTCTTTCTATGTGTGCTGAAAATAATTTCAGGGTTAGTTTACTCTTGATAAATAAACTGACAGATCTCAGAAGAACCATCAGATGATGGACTTAAATTTAAAAAAATTCCAAATTAAAGTGTATATTCCAGCAAAATGTGTAACTCAAGCATTGATGCAGAATGCTCTCCCCAAACATAACATAATTATATTTTGTTTACCAGATCCTCCTAGCCACCACAACATGAATCATTTATTTGGTAATACTCATTGGTGTAAGTAAGGTACTTGTTCCAAGTGTGGTGTCCATGTACCTACGTGTCTGTCTTTTATAAGGAAGTGATACACAATATAGGGCAGTCTTTTAGATTTTCTCTGGCAACCCAGCAAGGGAATGAAACGATGGGGTAGGAGAAATCTTTTTCTCTGCCTTCTTTTTTAGTAAATGGAGGCTTGTGTTGCAGCATAATGTTGCGATTTGCTCATTTCTTCGATTGAATCTAAGGTTGAATTATTAGTCTTACTCAGCTGTCACTGCTCAAACAGCCCTTACTAAATACTTGCTCTGTCCTCCCTTACCATCTGTGCCATGCACACTGGTCCACTGCATCTCAGTTATTTACAGTAGGCGGGGTAAGCTGCACATCAAATATAAAATATATTAATTCACTGAAGAAAACAAAGGTTAAAGATATCTCATAGTTTGGCTCAGATTTTATTTACACACAACTATATTACACACACAAAACCATAGAAATTCAGCAGTTATAGTTATCTGATCTAACTATTGCTCATGCCCTGTCAATGCCATCTCAAATGACATCACTGATCTTTTTTGGACAATATGCGCACAGCGCAGCCCCGTGTGAATCCACAACAGATCCATGGATAAAGATCACAATTGGAAAAAATACACCCACTCACACACTCACTCGCACACCCATTTACATACCCACACAACCACTGACACACCCATATCACGTACCACTTAGTGACCCAGAGAACCACTCACACACCAACTCACACACCCACCCAGGCACTCTACACCCACTCACACATCCACACAATCACTCATGCACCCACTCACACACCTGTTCCACCACTCACACACCCACTCAGAGACCTACAAAACCACTCACACATTTACTCACAGATCAACTGTAAGAGGGATGGGCAGAAATATGGCTTAGGAGGCTTCTCTGATTTACGTATGATGACTTTTTATTGAAAGTGTTTCTAAAAACAAGATGGGCATCAAATGGATAAATCTGATGCGAGAATAGCGAGGCTGGGTTAGTGTGATTCTCCTGACGTGACAGCTGGTGGTAGCGCCGAGTTCCCTTTTCCTCCTTAGGTTCTTCAAGATGGTTGTTGCCAACACCAGTTTCCTCAAGGAAAGGCAGGAAAATGTTGAAGCAAATATAAGGTAAGATGAGCGATTGGCTTATTCCTTTCCCAATACACTTGGGTGGTTTTAACCAGAAGGATCTTTGAATGAGATAGGCAGGATTTGTTTTGTACCCCGCAAGCCCATGGGGTTATCCCAAAGGAACCAGAAAAAATATAGGTATGTTACTATTACCTTGTTTGTGCACCCCCAAAATGTGGACTGGTAGCTAGGAGTTACAAAATGCTGGAGGGGAATAGCTTGAGGCCAGTGACCTTTGCTTTCCCCTCTCACCATGAATTAGAGCGCCAGTGCATGTTTGTCTTTCGAGTTCAGGTCGGATTTTCACAGATATACAAATGCATGACCATAAAAAAAACAACAGTTACAGGGATGTTATAGTTAGGAAATAGCATTACAAAAACATAGAAATTCACAGAAAAAACAAACAATACAGGAATGTTACAGTTAGGAAATAGAAATAAAATAATACCTCAAAAACTCACCAAGAAACAAAGGTTACAGGAATGTTATAGTTAGGGTCAGATTTTACACACACACAAAACCACCAAAATTCAGCAGATATATTTATCTCAAGTAACTATACCTCGTGCTCTAAGTTAACTATAACTCATGCCCTTGCCATGCACTGCTAATTTCCGCAAATACTACATCACACATGACATCATTGATAATATTACTGCATTTACAGTAAAATGATGAGAACACTGTGCATGGCAGGAATGTGAGTACCCTTTGTTGTTTTTCAGTGAATATCTATCTATCTATCTATCTATCTATCTATCTATCTATCTATCTATCTATCTATCTATCTATCTATCTATCTATCTATCTATCTATCTATCTATCTATCTATCTATCTATCTATCTATCTATCTATCTATCTATCTATCTATCTATCTATCTATCTATCTATCTATCTATCTATCTATCTATCTATCTATCTATCTATCTATCTATCTATCTATCTATCTATCTATCTCTAAATATATATCTATATATCCAATGCCATACCAGTGTCGGACTCCAAGGGTGGTGTAGCAACGTGACTAGTATCAACTTGGCAAACAAACAACAATAACAAATGCAGTAAACTGTTTGGCACCATATTTTTCCTAAGTGAATGCTCTTCCTGGATTTACGGTATGCAAACATATATATATATATATATTCGTTCCACACCCTCAGAGAAAGCCGGGACACTTACACCCGCGGTGCACCTCCGGGTCCGAGGCAACCCGGTTCTTTATGCCGCTCCTCGTGCAATAATTATTTATGAGAGGAGTGCACACGTGCTTGGTTGCACGAGGAGCGGCATATATATATTTTTGATTCTTACATGTTTTACTATGACAGTATTATATACAACCGTAGTATTTTTTCTATTTCCCCTGAATGTAGAAAAAAATGTTTTGCCAGTTTTTTTTAACATCTAAAAAAAGTATTTAATGAGGATTGGACCTTGGTGCGTCATGTGATCAAGACAGCGTCCTGCTGTCGAAACGCGTCATGCCGGGCACTTCCTGTACGAATATAGCTGAATAAGGATGCAATAAACCTGCACTGAAAACGCACGCTGTGGTCCGTACCTGTTTCTTTGCTGATAAGGAGCGAGCCAGGAACGCTTATCTTCATATCTACTTGGACGAAGTACGGCTGTCTTCGCCTATACGGACCCTCCCATGTTTGTTTGTGGCTGACCGGGATACAGTCGACATCGCGGACGTGATCTATGTGGTAACCCGGAAGGAGTATTTGCCGCGTCAGCCCCCCGCCAGTGTAATTTGAGGAAGTAGCGAACACTCGGTGGTCCCGCGGATCTGTGGACAGCTGAAAGGAGTCGGAGGACGCCGGTAGTTGTTACCAATCCTTACGGGTAAGCGCGAGTGATTCCACCTCACTACATGTAATGCGGGTATTTGGGATTGTGCCGGAACGAGTTATTGCCGATATTGACATTTCAAAACACTTAGTCGGCTAAAACTCAGTGCTTTATCACCCACGTGCATCCAACAGCAATCATGTCGACATCGGCAGACGCGCTACGGGCCAGAGAAGCCGTAGCAGATGCTTTGTTTTTAAATGTACCGGACAACAAAGTCGTGTCTGATGAACCAACTACAAACACAAGTACAAATCAAAACCTGAAGAGCATGCTCAAGAATTTTGAAAAGTTACTCCGGACAGAATTGACTAAATGGTGGGAAAAGAAGAGTTTGGAGAAATACAGGGAAGTAGGAAGGGTACCCCGGGGGCTTCGAATATTAATTGCTCCATCTTTTGAAAAACCGAACCCATCAATGTTAAAGGAATGGGCGAATAACAATTTAGAGGCCACCATGAACATGGTATCTATCCTCATCAAATATGCTGAAATTGATAGAGAAGAGATCATTAAGGAAATAGACGAAATCAATGCACAATTAGAAGGACACGAACAAAAAGATTTTATCAAAAAGAGCAGAGATGATATTGACACAAGGCTCAAGAAATATGAAGAAACCATTAAGGCTCGAAAAATCTGGAAATTTGCTCGCGATAAAACAGACTACGAGACTGGCAGAGTATTTACATTTTCTAAAAAATTTGATAACGCAAAAAGACAAGCATTGGTTCCAAAATCAACGGCTATCAATATTACTACTCAGAGTACAAATGATCCATCTAGCTCTGAGCTCAGTTCCATAAGTAGCAACTATGAGTCTGACGATAGTAGCAATAACCAAGTCGCTAAACTGCCCACCGACTTCACACCATCAGAGGAACTGGGTTTTCTCATAGAGGACCGCCGACAAACACTACGTTCTTACGATCCAGAGAAGAAAGACGGCGATGTAAAAACATATCCAGAAAGCAAAGGCGGAAAATCCAGAGGTGCAGGCAGAGGGGGCAGAGGGAGGAAATGGCCCCCAAAATGAATGAAACCACAACCTCAGACAAAACAGTGATCAACTTATCTGATATTGAACTGTCGATTGCTGAATTACAACTACTCTCGCTCGGCCTCTCATATTGTCCAAACAATAATTTCAAATACACTCAGTCACGAGTGGATGTTTTCAAATTTATTCGAAAGTTAAAATTGTTAAAACATTTTAAACTGAATAAAACAGATACCACTATTAATATGGAACCTACCAACACATCTGAGGGCAATTTACAAGTATGTGATGTTCATTTACTCAGATCTATGCATGCACTTGCGCAGCCAAATGAAATGTCTACTAATTCAACCCAGGAAGATTTATCAGAATTGGGCATACGTAACAGTACCACCAGTTTAACCCCTTTTCGTCCAGCGTCTGTATTTATACCGGTGATGCCGAAAGATGCTATCGATATCTTTAATGACTGTGTAATAGAGGATTTGAAGCAACTAAACAAAGCCGTTTTACGTAAAAACAAACAAAGAAAATACAAGGAAATTCAATACTCCATCCTTATGCGTAAACTACAGTCCAATGAAAACATCATAATA
The DNA here is from genome assembly GCF_964204655.1 of Triturus cristatus. Classification (NCBI taxonomy): domain Eukaryota; kingdom Metazoa; phylum Chordata; class Amphibia; order Caudata; family Salamandridae; genus Triturus; species Triturus cristatus. Next base: position 1,585,657,278 of record NC_140590.1, read on the forward strand.
AACAAATCAGACAAAGGGGGTAATATAGTTCTCTGACCTCGAGAACTATATATGCAAGAAGCCAACAAACCAACAAACACCTGAATGATGAAAAATGTTACAGAAAAGCAACATTCAATGATTTAAGGAACATTAAAGAATCAACCTTTAAAGAACTACATCAATGGAAAAGAACAGGACTCCTGAGTAAAAATGAATTTGGTTTCCTCAAAAATGACTACCCTATTACTCCTGTGCTATATTTCATCCCTAAGGTGCATAAGAATGTCACACCAATACCTGGGAGACCTATCATTTCGGCCCAGAAGGGATTATTAGAACCTATGTCCAAATATGTGGATTTTTTCTTCCATGAATTTTTAGAAACTTTACCTTCATATATACGTGACACTGGCCATTTTTTATCAAAAATTCAAGGAATCAAATGGAAACACGAGTATGTTCTGATTGTCATGGATATATGTTCCTTATATACGAGCATACATCATTCGGATGGAATAACAGCAGTTAAATATTTTCTATCCAAACGTAACATTGAATTTTATCAGCATAATGCAATGTTGTTGAAAATGATTGAAATTTGCTTGCACAACAACTATTTTTTATTTAACAAAGAAGTTTATCAGCAATTACGTGGGGTGGCGATGGGGGCGTGCTTCTCTCCCAGCTACGCGTGTCTCCACGTTGGTTGGTGGGAGGAGCACGTCCTCAGAACCACCCACGGGATGCTGTATAACACTCATGTTAAACATTGGTGGCGTTTCATTGACGATGTTGGTGTGGTATGGGAAGGGTCAATGGAATCAGCTAATCATTTTGTCAATGAGATTAACATTAACAACTTGAATTTGAATTTTTCTGCAACTATTAGCAATGAATCTGTGCAGTTTTTGGATGTGGAAATATATATCAAACATAATACAATCCACACCAAATTACATAGAAAAAGTACTGCAGGCAATGCTGTACTTCACGCAGTTTGCACCCCAACCACCTAATAAAAAGTATCCCCTACGGGGAATTTTTAAGAATAAAACGTATCTGTAATTCTGAAAATGATTGCACGCTCTGTCAAAAAGAAGCATTCCTAAGATTCATGAGATGAGGATATAAAGCTAAAGATCTAACAATAGCTATGGACAAAGCCAATGGTCAGACACATAATGTTGAAGTACCAGTCAGTTTGAATTTTAACACCCCGGATAAGTCCAACCCAGAACCTATCAGTAGCGATAATAGGGTTAGACTCATTACTACATTTAGCTGTCAGGACAAACAGTTTAGGAAAATAATTTATAAGAACTGGCCCATTATTAAAACTGACTTGACTTTGTCTCAAATGGTGCCTGATTTACCTGTTCTCACATTTAGACGTGCACCCTCCATGAGAGACGCACTAGTGAGAACTAGTCCTGAAGTAGTTACTTCTTCTAACTGGCTCAGTAAGAGAACAGGCTTTTTCAAATGTAGCTCATGCCAGGCTTGCAAGTTTGGGAAAAATACTAACAAAATTACTACAGCATTTGAGTCTAACCCTCTGAAAATCAAAACTCTGCTAACCTGCCGGACAGAGTATGCTGTCTACGTGCTGGAATGTTCCTGCAAATTAAAATACGTAGGCAGCACCAAACTGCAAGTGTATAACCGCATATTACAACACTTACGAGCCATTGTGAACTCTGACCCCAGCTACCCAGTGGCCAGACATTTCAAATATGTTCATAAAAATGACCTCAAAGATTTGAGTTATTATGTAATAGACTCTGTACCTAGGTCATTAAGGGGTGGCAATAGGGAGAAAAAGCTCAGGCAGTTGGAGTCTCACTACATACTCACACTTGATACCAAAATACCTAATGGTTTAAACACAGGAGAGGACTTACATAATTTTTTATGAATTGTAACATTTAGTTGTGAAGTTTGCCTGTTCTCCTGCAGCCTGGTACTCATTGAGGTTTTGGCCTATATTTGAATTGTCCAGTGAATTGACTTCTATGTGTTGCTTCATGTTTTTATTCCCAGTTTTGTCTTGTTTTTAGCTAGGTTTTACTACTGGTTTTATCTGGATTCTCTGGCTTTTACCTGTGGTTTTACTTGGCTTTTACTGGGCATGGTTTGGGGGTGGCTACATGAGCAATTTTAGTATGTCTTTTATCTTTCCCATATCCATTCTCTTTTTATTGTCCTTACTATGTCGTTATGTATTTCATTGTTGTCATGTTATATTGATGCACTGGCACTTTATCTTGACATCCTTACATAATCATCATACAACTCTGATATTATTATTAAGAGAATTTATTGTGATGATTACCAATGTTATGCACTTTAGCGAAGTATTTGCACTATTAGCGTGATGCACTTGCACTTTATTTCTATTATCTTCAGTCATTGTTTAAATTTTGATATTTTACATATTTCATTCTATGATGATTGGCCATGATTTGCACTTTAAAAACACTCTCTGCACTTTATGCTAGATAGCTAATTTTACGCATTTATGCATATTATGGGGAAATGTGAAAGCATCTTTACGGCATTTTTCTCCTTTTTAAGAAAAATTATTAATTCTTCAGCTTTTATTATTCTAAAAACTGGTCATTTATGTGATATAAATAACCATGATGTAATGAGTTGACATTTTTCACTAATCATTTGCATTATTTGCAATTTTTGATTCTTACATGTTTTACTATGACAGTATTATATACAACCGTAGTATTTTTTCTATTTCCCCTGAATGTAGAAAAAAATGTTTTGCCAGTTTTTTTTAACATCTAAAAAAAGTATTTAATGAGGATTGGCCCTTGGTGCGTCATGTGATCAAGACAGCGTCCTGCTGTCGAAACGCGTCATGCCGGGCACTTGCTGTACGAATATAGCTGAATAAGGATGCAATAAACCTGCACTGAAAACGCACGCTGTGGTCCGTACCTGTTTCTTTGCTGATAAGGAGCGAGCCAGGAACGCTTATCTTCATATATATATATATATATATACATATATTTCTTGTCATCTCGTGCTTCCACAAAGAATGAATGGCACTCCAGGATTTAATGAAATAAAGTTTCTTTACTTTGACGCTTTTTGACCTTCACGGTCTTTGTCAGAGTCATAGTGCACACACGAACGTGCTCTATTTTCTACAGAAACAGTGAATCAACATAAATAAATATGAAAAACAGACTCTTTGGAAAATGTATGGATACCATGTTACATTTCCTAGGGAGAAGAAAGACTTTTTCAACATAGTCAAATTCATTTGAAATTCATTCTTTAAAAATTCAGAAAGAACGCCACATTATTTTATAAACATAATTAAAGCACAATTATGCTCAGTGGTTCAGGCTAGTGCCTCATACTTGTGACAGACATCTCATGGAAAAAGGGGGCAAATTATTATATGCCCATAAGTATTTTTCAATGAATCCTGCCTATTTTTTATACACAACGCCAAGTAGCGGAAACTCTCCCTTTCTAACTGCGCACTTAGTTCCACCAGTCCACAGTCTCAGGTTAAATGCTAGTGATGCCCTAAAAAAATGAGTGAACGAAAAAAATAAAATCCACCTAATAGAAAATAAAACAAACACTAAACGCTTTTAAGAAAAATTGTTTCTCAAGATGAAAGACCCGCCAGCGGTATTCCAGGGGAGGCTATCCTAGGTGCACATGGAGCTCCTCATCCTGGTTGAGGCCACCAGGGTACCTGCTGCCCAATCGGATGATGTATTCAGATTCCATTTGTCTCAACTTTCGTTCTCTATCTCCCCTCTTGCATGATTTGGGATCGTGTCAACACCAACAAATGAGATTTTGGAAGATATATCTGAAAGTTCCATGTAAAAGTTCACAGTGTTTGGCCAAAGTGTAGCTCATATCTTTGTTCCTGATTGCACGCAGGTGTCCTAATATCCTCTTTTTCACTGGGGAAATCATGCTAACCACATATTTGAGACCACACACGCATACCAGAACATATACCACCAATCATTGTTGCAGTTCATGAAAATTTGTTTATCTTGGCTTTCCTACCCTTTGGAAGCATGAATGTTTTAACATTGGGGCTACTAGCACACGCATTACATTTCCCACATTTGTAAAATCCCAGGAGTTCCATCAACCAAGATCCTGAGTGGGTCGTGCCCTTGCGCAAATGTGTATATATATATATATATATATATATATATATATATATATATATATATATATATATATATATATACATATTACCTACTGGCGGTCGCCAGTAGGTACTTATAGTTAGGACCCTGTTTCCATAGGAAAACCGCAACATTCTATTTTGAATAACTTTGGCGCCGGTCAACGAATCCTCGCGAAATTTTCAAAATAGGTGGGGCGCTGCGCTCCGCTCCTACCCTGAAAGTCTCGGGGGGATTCGTCAAGCGGGGGCTGAGATAAAAGGGGGGTCCCAAAACGCGTTTTTCCCATGCATTTTTCCATAGGACCTTTAGACACAGCTACAGCCCGAACGGCTGAACAGAGTTCCTTGAAATTTGGCAGAGAGGTAGTCTACAGGTCAAGGAAGTGCCTTTTGTAGGTTTGGTGTAAATCTGTTCAGTAGATTCTGAGAAAATAGCCTTTAAATCAATATATATATCTGAGCCAGCTTACGGTGCGCTTACGGTGCGCTTACCGTACGCGTACGGTGACGTGCGCGAGCGCGATTCTGATTGGCTGTTCGATCTAAGTAAACATTCGAATCGGTCGAAACCAGGAAGCGGCGGCCGCCATTTTCTCTCTCGCACTCTGAGGGGGGCAGCATAAACAAAGTCAAAAAACATCTAAAGGGTAGTATATTTAGTTCTTAACCACCCAGCATCGATATAGGTGTCCCCCAAAAACCCCAAAGGCCAAAAATACAATTTTAATTTTTTTCGAAAAATCGCCGATTAAGCTTACCGTACGCGTACGGTTAAAATTATTTAAAAAAATAAAATTATCCACCCTTTCCCCACCCCGTGTGCAAATGGTGCCCGAAGGGCACCATTTGCGCATTGCATATGTTTGTCAAGGAAACTAAAAATGAATACCTTTTACAACGAAGCACATAATATGTCCCCCATGTGCGCCGGGTGCGCGAAGCGCAACGTGCGTACATGGCCCATCCCGCGTAACGTGGGCACGCGGTGCGTGCTGCGCACCGCGTGACCACCGTGCGTGCACGGCACTAACTGCGTAAAATCGCCGATTACGCTTACCGTACGCGTACGGTTAAAATTATTAAAAAAAAAAAAATTAACCACACTTTCCCGACCCCGTGTGCAAATAGTGCCCGAATGGCACCATTTGTGCATGGCATAATTTTTTCAAGGAAACTAAAAATGAATACCTTTCACAACGAAGCACATAATATGTCCCCCATGTGCGCACGGTGCGCGAAGCGCATCGTGCGTACATGGCCCATCCCGCATAACGTGGGCACGCGGTGCGCGCAGCGCACCGCGTGACCACCGTGCGTGCACGGCACTAACTGCGTAAAGTGGGCGCGCGGTGCGCGACGCACGGAACGAACTGCGTTAACTGGGCGCGCACGCCACGAATGGCGTAAAGTAACATAGCATTTAAAAAACCGTACAAATTCACTGAAAAAACCATAGGTTTCACACACGTTATAGTTAGGAATTAGCATTTAAAAAACCTTGCAAATTCACTGAAAAAACCATAGGTTTCACACAAGTTATAGTTAGCTGTACATTTCACTCGTAAAAAACCAATGAAATTCCCCCGTTATAGTTAGTGCAGGCGACTATAACTCACGCGACCGCAATCCTCTGCTGATGACATATGTGTCTTTATGAAAAAAAAATATTTGTAATATATGTATAGCTAAAATTTAATGGAAGAAGACATGGGCAAATAAGTGTCTAAATACAGTATTAGCATCAGCAGAGGATTGCGGTCGCGTGAGTTATAGTTGCCTGCACTAACTATAACGGGGGAATTTCATTGGTTTTTTACGAGTGAAATGTACAGCTAACTATAACTTGTGTGAAACCTATGGTTTTTTCAGTGAATATATATATGTATATGTATATGTATATAGTGTATGTGTGTAAAAATTATTGTAAACATTTTAGAAATGTCAAAGAAACATATTAAGTACAAATAAATATAATGGAAATAAAAATGTAAAAGATAAATAAATACACATATTTTAGAAAGTATATTATTAAATATAAATAAAAATATATAATCTAATATATTTTTTTAAAAGACTAACAATTAATTTTTCTTAAAACTCAATATACATATTTTAATACCTACATAATTAAATATTAAATTGATTTGTCACTCTTCCCCCGAGTCCGAGGATTCACTGGATCCGCTATGTTAGGGGTTGTAGATCCCTTATTCGTGAAGATATAATCAGTGTTGTGAGAACAGGAAGCCCCTGCCCTGCCTTTGATAATATAGAGTTAACCTTGTTGACCCGTGGCTTGGCACATAACTTAGTTGACTTGGATCATAAGACCTCTCCTCCAGGGTCCAATATTCAGTTTGAATGCACTAGGCTACAAGCTTACCTCTACACTGAAAAAGACACATTCCCATTAAATCATATTGATTGTTAAACAGGTCCCACATACGCCCGTAAATCAGCCTCTGGTTTCTAGCGGTAATAGTCACTCTTTTCAACATGGGGAAGCTATTATTGGGTTAACACTCCCTTTTTAGCTGTTCTCCTTCACTCTTTTCATCTAAGTTGAATACTCACCAACGCCAACAGATGATCTTCATCTTTCTCTTTCTAACACTTTTCAATCTGGAGGGTCTCCCCATTCAGATCAAATAGATCTCCCATTTACACATTCCACTATGACTCTATATGTTTTTTCATCTGGCAAACCTCAAACCTCTGACCTCTTTCCCCCTGATATAGTTACAAGAGGTGAATCTATATTTATTGATAATCAACCCAAGAGTACTCATGTAACCGCAGTAATACCTGTCAAGGCTTCTCAGAGGGGCACTAATAATCTTTCACTGATTTGATGGAACTTTGTTGGACTTAGGTCCAAGCTCTTATTACCTGACTGGACCTCCCTTAAGAAGGACTACGACTTATGCCTCTTTACAGAGACATGTTCTGTGGAACCAATTCACAAACTAGGTTTTTTTGATTTTTTGATCCCAGATATCCCGGGTCAACGGGGTAGACCCTCTGGAGGCCTCACTCTCTGGGTCAGAGCCTCCCTTAACTGCACTATAAAACAATTACACTCTGGATCACCTGCTATATATCCTCTATCACACTGCTCATAGAAATTAGTTGCAAAAGTAAGTTGAAGTCCAATCATTACAATGTATATATCAGAGGCACTATGGGTGGGGCTCAATCGTCCCTAGTCCACACTCTTGAAGGGCTTCTTGGTTGGTCCCCTCCAATGTCAACTCTTTAATCACAAGTGACTTTAACACTACCTTTGAACCTTTTGATTCAGATGGGTATTTTTCTTTCTGTGGAGAAGACAAAGCTTGGTTGATTCCTCGATTAGAAGTTCCTCCAATTCGAAGATGATCATAAATTGCTCTTCAGCTCCAGGCTCTAACTGTGGAGTATGGCCTAAGGACTGCGAATAGGTGAACAAAATCAGATCATTTGGGTGCCCATACCTTTAATACACCATCACATTTGTGTAGGATTATATATCTTAGGCTATAGCCTTGTGTTATTGATATGTGTATTCTTGTGTATTCTTGAGAGGTGCAAGACGACCACAACCCCCTCTCCCTCTCTCTGAAAGGTTCTAGCCTTCTTATTCCTCCTGCCTCCATTTTTACCCTCTTTTCAAGGGACTTCAGAACGACTTCTGATAAACACCATTTAAGGTGGAACTGAGCGGTCAACCATCCCGAAATCATCTCCACCAAGAAGGCTGAATTTAAGGGGACCATGTCACTGATTGAAAATAGGCAATTGGTATCATATACCCAACTACTCACAAATCATGTGGCCTTTTTCGACCATATAGGTGGCCATTTTTTTGCTCCGATAAACCGCAGACTGAACAAACCCAAAACCAACCCTTGGTTTGACTTAGAGTAATGCAAACTTCAAAAACTCCTAGACGGCCATTAAAAATCAAGATCTGGATAGCATAACCATGACCCATAAGGCTTATAAAAATGCTATCATTAAAGCTAAAAAGAACTGGGCTGACCAGAGATGGACCTCCCTCAAAGCAGCATGCAGAGATAAAACTTTTCTTTGTTGTGGAAGCTGGTGGCTCGCAGGGGGGGCCCATCGGTGATTGGGACAGCCAATAACGTAGCTCCATGAGCTTGGCCTGAGCATTTTGGGAATTTATATGGTAACACAAGTCCAAATATCCTCTTAAACAATACTTCTCAAACTAACTACTTGATGCCATGTTGCTTCCCTCGGGAAGCTCTCTATAACTTGGCTGATGTAGACCAATCTTTAAGAGCCACTGCAGAGGCAAAGCAGCTGGCCCTGACGCAGTTCCAGCCAATATATTTCTATCCAACAAGAAGCCATGGGTCCGATAGATCTTGTACATGATAAATGCTATTGCCATAGGTGGCCCTATTCCGGAGTCATGGAACGGTGCCATTATAATTCCTGTGCACAAGAAGGGTGACCGGTTATCTCCAACTAACTATAGGCCGACAAGCCTCATCGACTGTATACAAAAAGATCTTCTGTCGATGTGTCCTTGCTAAAATCCAAACCTGGATGACAGATGTATGTATACTTAGTCCACTCCAGGCAGGATTCCGATCCAAAATGTCCACAATAGATCAGGCTTTAAGGTTCTTGGTGACCTACTGGTGAACAGTTCTTGTAGGCAAAGGCAACCTATATGTTGCCTTTGTAGACTTACGCTCAGCCTTTGATCTGGTCCCTCGCACCAATTTGTGGCAAACACTCAGGGACATGAAAATGCCAACACATCTACTGTCTCTGATCTCCACAAGAAGAACTTTGCCGGAATTAGATGGGGGAAACAGGACAAGATCACTGGTAGGATTACCATGGACAAGGGTGTTCGCCAGGGCTATGGGCTGGCCCCTACTTTATTTTCACTGTATATAAATTATATTTTCCCCTTTCTATCTCGAATTGACTCTGATGCACCTTCCTTGGCCTATGTGAAAACACAATTACTTTTATTTGCGGATGACACCTTATTGGTTTCCAAGGCTCCGAGTGGACTACAGAAGCTCCTGGCACGCTTTGAGGAGTTTTGTGCCAAGCAAGGACTGGAGATCAACACGGCCAAAACAAAGTGAATGAAGCTGAACCCCCATAAATCCCATAAAAAGATCATACTCATATTAGGGGGCCTCTTGAATCTGTTCACAGTTTTACCTATCTGGGCATAACACTCAGCAGAAACATGGCGTGGAAAACGTATCTTACTAAATCTGTTTTAAAATTTAGCCAAATTATGGGAGCAATTCTAAAAGAGTACAGTACATCTTTCATCAACACATTCAGCCTGCTATTCTTCTATATGAAGCTAGGGCTTTGGGGTCAGTACTATATGGGGCAGAGCTATGGGTACACATTAACATCAACACTCTAGATGTGACTGAGAATAAATGTCTTGGCAAATTGGTGTCTCTTCCTGTTAGTTCACCTCTGGCCCCCCCATTTCATATGGACCTGGGCCTAAGAAAGCTCCAGGGCAAAGCTAGATTACGTCCATTGTTATACTGGAGGCGATTGTGGTCCACCCCAGAACTTGAGCACTACACAACAGTTCTCCAGGATGCCATCTCAGCAGCCTGTTTGATGAGAATTCCTTAGCTCAAGTTCATTAAAGAGATTTTACAGTTTATTGGGGCCCCTTGACCTGTGGTCTAATGCAGCCATCACACTGTTTCCTTTAAAAAAAGCCCTCAAAGAGCTATACTGGTCAGCTGTAGATGCTAAAGCTGCTGCAAGATCAGATTTTCCTAGATTATCGCGAACATTTTTTGATTTTAAGCTCACATATAGATACAAGCTTTATTGGGATCAGGTCACCGTCCCTTCCGATAGGACATTGTATTTTCAGATTAGAGTAGGCACGCTCCCCTTGAGAGCGTTTACTAAAACCTGGTCAGCTGAGGCTATTGACACTTGCCCTATATGCCAGACTCAGCTAGAGAGTTCTTCGCAAGCCTTTTTTGCCTGCCCAGATTACATCAGACAACGGAAGTTTTGGCTAGCCCCAAACTGAGACCAAATATCCCAGCGTAACCCTCTTGCTGCCCTTCGTATACTGAGATCAGACTGTACCTCTACTTACGCCATACCTCTTGCCAAGTTTCTTGGGGCGATGTGGATTTTGCATAGGAAATCTTTATTACTCTCTTAACTATGGAAGGTCTTCTGATATGATGGTTCTATTTGCTGTATGTAAATTTAAAACCACAACTTTTTCTTATTTTAATTATTTATTTATTACTATGTACGAGACTGGGTTGTAAAACAACCTCTATTGTATAGGCCATTTTTTTATCTATGCATTTCGTATTTGACTGTCTTTGTATGCTTTGGACTTTCACCTACCTTCATCCTGCCATGAGGGAAACGCCTTGTCAGCTGCTCTCTACGCCGTGAGGGGAACGGCCATCGCATTCCATTTTGCTTCCCTAGCAACGCCGCGGAGAGGGGAACTACAGATCACAGGATCCCCTGCAGGCGCGGCACGACTCTGTGACGCCTGAAACAGCGCCGTGGCAGCTTGGATAAAAGCTACCCCGCCCCACACAACGCGGGACGCGCTTTGGACTTTCACCTACCTTTATCCTGCCGTGAGGGAAACGGCTTGTCAGCTGCTCTCTACGCCGTGAGGGGAACGGCCATCGCATTCCATTTTGCTTCCCTAGCAACGCCGCGGAGAGGGGAACTACAGATCACAGGATCCCCTGCAGTCGCGGCGCGACTCTGTGACGCCTGAAACAGCGCCGTGGCAGCTTGGATAAAAGCTACCCCACCCCAGGCAATGCGGGACGCGCTTTAGACTTTCACCTACCTTTATCCTGCCGTGAGCGAAACGGCTTGTCAGCTGCTCTCTACGCCGTGAGGGGAACGGCCATCGCATTCCATTTTGCTTCCTTAGCAACGCCGCGGAGAGGGGAACTACAGATCACAGGATCCCCTGCAGGCGCGGCGCGACTCTGTGGTGCCTGAAACAGCGCCGTGGCAGCTTGGATAAAAGCTACCACGCCACACGCAACGCGGGACGTGGGCAGCGCCCGGGCAAAGCCCGGGCCAAGGGCGGACCCGTCCTTGCCCGTCTGTGACCGACAGAGGCCGGGCAGGGCTAACTCTCTGACATTCAGGACTTGATCGACTAAAAAGTAAGAGATTAATACAACCCCACATTTGTCATGGCAAAAAGGAAGACTAGCAAACCATCTATTGATAAACAATGTACTTCGCTAAATTTATATTTGGTCAAGGCTGTGAATGTTCTATCAGAGGAGAAAGTCCGCACGGAGAGGCGTCTATCTATGGGCCATAGCCAACCGGGTGTCGCACAGGGGGACGAGGTTATGGCTTCTGCTAATTCACCATGCGAGCTTTGCCCAGTTGATTTAATGATTGACCCACAGATATCCGAGGTGATACATATGGCCACTACCAATGAGGGTGAGATTATCGAAGACCTTACTCAGTTATTCATATCCCCCACATTGCTTACTTCAGCGTGTACATTGCCTATGAAAAATACTAGGGGATGTGGCAGAAAAAGTACTTTGGGTCAGGGAAATCCTAAACCTAACCCTAGGCCAAAAAGAGATAAAAAGGATAACTCTACAGGAAAACAAGGCCTATTAGGTGAAAAGTTGGGCAAAATAGCCCCTTTATAACTTGATCTAACTCTTGAAGTCATAACTGATAAAGTTAAAGAGTTACTTAGGCAACTCTATGATAAATTGGATTCCCTCATTAGAGAAGTTAATAAGCTAAGTGGTTCCATTATTAAAGTCAATGAAAGACCTACTAGTGAGAATAGTAGGGCGCAAATGTTAGAGCTTAACCCAGTACTTACTAACAATTGTCCTGTTAGAGAACCCAGCGCTAATCCAAAGGATAGGCCTCCCATTACAAATGAGGCAAATAGGGTAAATCCAAAAGCCCCTAAAGACCTGTCAATGAGTAGATTAACTGATAACCATAGATCAGCCTTACTTACGAAAGATAATGAAGAAGCAAAAATGTGTAACTCCAACCTACTGGGCCCCGCAAATTTAGGAGAATTTAGAACTGCGACCCCTAGGGACGGTAGATCCTGTGTGTCCGTAAACCTACCGCCCGAGTGTAGTGCCTATGTTGCTGTCCTTACTAATGTACCCAAACTCCCAGTAGGACAGACAGAAGATCATGGCTCTCTTCTGAATAAAGTGGTGTTCTGGCTGACTAAAAATTGTGGATATCCAATAGCCGGAGTAAACCAGATCCTGACTACACGCAGAGTGAGCTGGGTTGGCCCGTTACAAAAATGTTTTGAAGGTGATTGCATTATTATTAATTTTTGATCCCCAAGTTGGGTTAGTAAAACTCTTAATAATGCACCCCCTCCTTCCTGTATGGAATTTAATATCACTCTTTTCCCCCTAGGGTATTTTTATAGACACCTAATGCCAACACAGGAAACTGATAACCGCACCAGAAATAGATCTCTTTTAGCCCTTTCGAGCTCTTGCTCCCTACTTCATCCTACCATTCCACTGGCTAATAGATTTCAGGCCCTGAGTGACCTTAACACCAATGATTGACGCAAGGGACACCCACAGATGAATCAGGGACAACAGGCTCGATATGCATGTGCTAAACCTGTATGGGGAACGGAGGCCGAAGATACTATTAATTTGGGTAATACGGAATCCCCTGGGGTAAAGCCGGTTGGTGGGTATATTTCTAGTCTAATCCTATTATCTCCCACCACTGACAACTATGTTTGTCCCCCTTTAAATTCATCATTCTCCACTGATCAAGTAGCTGATAACGGCCTACTACCAGAAGTTGATGAGGCCACCGACCCTATACCTGGCATTGGTTATTTAGTTACCTCTTGGAATATATCAGGTTTTAAGAGTAAGATTGGTACCCCGGCATAGTTAGATTTTATCTCAGCCCTACATGATATTGTATGTCTCCAGGAGACATGGAGCACGGAGCCAGTTTATGTAGAGGGCTATATTACTCATTCGCTACCGGCTTTGTCATCAACCTCAGGTAGAGCCAGGGGGGGACTTTTGATTATGATTGCTATCAACCTGAATAAATGTAACATTAAGTCTTGTATTAGTGTTGGTGCTCATGCCCAGATTATGTGGTTGGAGTCTATGGTGGGAACGGATGTAATTTTGATCAACTTTTATAACAACCTGTTCAACTCAACTCGAGGGTCAGTTGTTTTTGCCCTGGAGCGAGAAGTTGACAAATTGATCAGCACCATTAGGAACCCGCCTATTATCCTTTGGGTTGGTGATTTTAATATTCAGGCATGCCCCTTATCCTTGACTAAAGTATGTGGACATAGGAACGGGGAAAATGAAAGTGATGATTATATGCATTTCCCCCATTGTGACTATGGTGTTACGTTAAATAATGTTACTGTTAAATTAGATCTGGAATTGCTGGATTGTACTATGGACAAAAATAATGTGAAATGCCCTACTTTTACAGGGAGGAATGTAGGGTCTAACATTGACCATATTTTAATTTCTAGTAATAGTGCAGACCTGTTTTCCACTCCATGGGTAACGGAGCAACCAATAAGTGATCACAACAGTATCTCCCTTAATTTATTTACTTGGGGTCTTAAAAACCCCATTGATGTATCTATCAGACCATGTATTGCTCCGATTAGAACCAACGGTGTGCGGATAAAATGGACAGGTTTGAATCCAACACAAATTCAGAGTGACGTTATTAAATCATGCCAGGTTGAACTACAATTTTGTTTAAAGGAGGAGATCGATTCTCAATCTTTGCTTGAAAACTTTAATAAGATCCATAAAGTTATTGAGAATCTTTTGATGAAACCTGCCCATGGTAAAAGAAACCCCAAGGTAGGCTGGTTCGACAAGAATTGTTCAGCTGCCTTACACCATCTTAAACAAGCCCTGGGGTGCAATCCACGAGACCGGGAAAAAATCAGGAATTTACGAATAGAGTATAATTCTGCCTTGGAGATAAGAAAAGCCGAACTCCGAAATGATGCATGGGAAAAATTAAATTATGCAACTGATACCAAAAATAGTAAGTTATTCTGGGCCACTGTTAATAGCTCTTTTTTGAAAGATGATCACGTAGCAGAACTTAACTCCCATATCACTAGTAACTCCTGGGTTGAACATTTTTCAAATATTTTTAATTCTATTGATAGTAATACCCCGTCTGTCACTCTACATGATATGCCCGTTCAATGGCCAACTATACCTCTGATGATTAGTAATAGGGAGGTTTTAGATGGCATATCTAGTAGTAAGGGCGGTAAAGAGCCCGGTCCAGATGGGGTTCCGATTGCCCTTTATAAGAATAATATGGATTTATGGTCACCCCTTTTAACCAGAGTTTTTAATGTTGCCTCTGAAACAGTATTCCCAATATCATGGGGACAGTCAATAATAATTCCGATATATAAGAAGGGAGTAAAGACTGATGCTTGTAATTATCGCCCAATCTCATTGTTGGACTCCTCTATAAAGATTTTGAGTAGGGTCTTACTCTCAAGATTAGAAGATTGAGCTACAGATAAGATGATCCTTTCACAAGCCCAATACGGATTCAGGAAAGGTTTGGGAACGTTAGAGCAGTGTGTAAACCTGGATCTTTTGATTGGGAAGTACACACGGGCAAAGGAGGGCAACTTATACTTATGCTTTGCCGGCCTGAGCAGCGCTTTTGATTTAGTTGATCATTTGATTCTATGGCCCCTGTTGCTAGAAATGGGTGCCCCCAAAGATATAGTTTATTTTTTAGCAAGATTGTATGAAGTTTTAACCAGTAAGGTGCGGTATGGATCTTCAGGTGAATATACCCCCTCCTTTAAAGTTAAGAGAGGTATCCGCCAGGGGTGTGTGCTGGCTCCATTATTGTTTTCTTTATTTATTAATAATGTTGATGCCGCCCTGAAAAAGTTTGAAGCTGATTCACCAAGGATTGAAGGAATCCCCATCCCAATTATTTTATACGCGGACGATGCGGTTTTATTATCTCGGACCTCTATTGGGCTCCAGCGTTTCATTGACAATTTTATTACATTTATTACTAAAAGAAAGCTTGTGATTAATAAATCAAAAACTTTTGTTATGGTTTGCAGCAAAAACCCTATAACAGTCAGACGCTTTTATATAGAGGATTTTAAAGTATCAACTGTAAAATCTTTCTGTTATTTGGGTATCACTTTTGCTGGTAATGGGTCATGGGCACAGGAACAGGAGAATGCCCGTCTTAAGATGGAGAGAAATATCAACGGCATTTTTAGATTTACCACTAAATTGGGCCACCGCCGTATAAAAGCTATGATGGCAATTTATGAAGCCAGATGCGTCTCTGCTGCCCTTTACGGTGCTGGCATTTGGGGACACACTCAAGCGACTCCTCTTTTACAAGCAGAAATGCCTTTTTAAAACGCTTGTTGTGTGCCCCCCCTTCTGCCTCTATGGAACTCATCCACCGGGAAGTGGGCATTGCTTACATATCGGACACTGCTTCATTACGACCTCTCCTCCTATGGAAATCAATTTGGTCAAAGGAAGAGACCAGGGTTAGTCAATCTATTATACGGGATTGTGTTAAAATGGAAGATTGCTTAAAAATACCATGGCTTAAATACATCTCACACTGGTACAAAATTCTTTTTAATTATGATATATGGTCGGACCCCGGGTGTATAGCCTCTGTTTCAAAAAAGGAGATAAAATTAGCTTTCTGTACACAGCAATTAAAGGCTCGTCTTAGTGCACTTAATAAACAAACCACCTTTATGCTCTACCAACAACTGGAAGTTAAAGAGGGTTTTCAACCTTATTTGTCATTTGTGACTAGAGCATCACACCGATATGTGCTGACGCGTTTAAGACTGGGCACATTACATCACCTTGTCAATTTCCCAGTCATGAAACAGAGTACTGCCCAATGCTGCCCATGTGATGGTATATCTCACCAAAGCTGCTGCCATTTCTTATTAATTTGTAATTTTTACTTAAATTTTAGAAAGTTTTATCTGAAACCTTTTTTCTTATATTATAATATCAGGTCGGTTAAAGATGTTATGAAGTTGCTTTTTAAATTAGAAGACCCAGGTTTGTGTTTCCATTTAGCTACTTTTATCCTGAAATCTATTGGTATTAGGAAATCAATGTCTACTTATCTTTTATACTGAGTCCATTTGGATCTCTTATGTACTGTATTACCGCATTTTGCACTTTAGTCCCTGCCTGGTTACATCTCCAACAAAATTAATTTTTAAATTAGCAGACCCAGGTTTGTGTCTTTTTTTTTTAGCCTCGTTTGAAACCCATTGGTATTAGGAAACCTATGCTCACTTATTCCTTGATATTGAGTTTATCTGGATCTCTTATGTACTGTATTATTGCATTTTTGCACTCCTTGACTAGTTACATCTCCCACAAAATCTATTTCTAATAGGGAATTTGCACTTATTGTTTTTGTCTGTCAGTAATTAAGGATATCCATTTGTACCGTATGAATGCATTTGCACTTTACGTACTAAGATTACCATATGCTCATGAATTTTTATGCATTTATATTAAGGATAATTTCAGTTTTATATCCTGTTTGTTACTATGTCTATGCTTATATGGCTGATGTATATCAACCGAATAAAAGTTATTTGATTGATTGATTGACTGTCTTTGTATTTGTACTTATATGGCCCGGGAGGCCGATATATAGTGAATTGAATTGAATTGAAATAAATCATACATTAGAATAAACATTATAATTATATAAAATAATTATTGTAGGTAAATTACATTTACAAAAATGGTTTTGCAATTATTTTTACTTCTACAAAAGGTAAATATACTATAAAATAAAATCACTACAAATCTAAAAACTAAACCAATTATTAAATAATAAAACAAAATTAAAACCAATATTCGAAAATACTAATATAAATATATTATACAATTTAAAAAATTAATCAAATTTGAAAAAAAGACAAACATATTTAAAATGCTACCTTCAAACTAATAGATATAAGAAATTGGGCTACTGGTTGACGGGGGAGAAACCCTATTCAAGCAGCAACCACAATCCTTGTCAGTACAAAGTCATAAGCAAGACCTAAATTAACCCTCATCCCTCAGGTAGCTTGGCACAGTGCAGTCAGGCTTAACTCAGAAGCAATGTGTAAAGTTTTTGTGCCACACTTCAAATAGTAACTCAATGAAACCACACCACAAAAGGATCTCACAAAAATAGGTGGAATTTTAATAAATAAAAAAGACAAAATTGACAAAAATCGAATCAGTAGAACCAGAGATATGCAATTTGAAAAATGTAATTGGAAATTGCGCCAAAGAGCGCAAAACGTCTACTGTGGCTATCTGGTCATGCCGTACCGCAACAAAGTCACATATTTAGGCTGACTATGATGGAGTGCCGGCTACACGGACCCAGTTAGACCCGCTGAACAAGAATACTTTAAATCCTGGTTGCAGAGCATTGCAAGGTCCCTCATTGAAGATGCATTATGCAGCCAAGGGCTGGTCCCAAGGAGCTGCAAAGCTCTGATGCAAAGTCCTGGGTCGTGGTTGAGGATCCCTTTAGTGAGTGTTTGAGATACAAGCCCGGTGTCGAGAACGCATCATTTAGTCGAGGTGATGCGCTGGATCCGAGGAGCTGCGAGTCTGCGATGCGAGAATCTGCACTATTGGCGAGGCTGCAGTGGATGCGAGATTTGCGATGAATGTGCCTGAGTCGGGTATGACACCGGCAGTTCCAATGTGAGCCCCAAAGTAATTGTGGAGTCCTTACACTGGGAAAATCCTTGCAGTAGAGGCGATGCTTTGGTTCTGCTCGGGGTGGCACAGCAGATGAGATACATCAGTTCTGCTGGATCCACTGTTGGGCTGGTAGACACCATTCAGCCCCACTTTCAAGGGTCCAGCACCAGGGTAGCACACCTTCGAAGGGTAGGACTCACAGTTGCAGAATCCAGGTGTCGGTTAGAAAAGTCTAGCCCTTGGAGTCACTTTGGTGGTCCTGGATTCAGGTCTAATCTCTCTCACTAGGGAAAAAAAGGAAGCAGTGAGCAGGTCAGCACAGCAGGCAGCAGTCCTACAGTGCAGTAGTCAAGCAGAAGCAGAGTGGCAGTTCTTTTAGCAGCCCAGCAGCCCTTCTTCCTGGCAGAACCTTCCACCGGTCCAGTAGTGTACTGAAGAGTTGGTGTCTGAGGTCCAATATTTATACCAGGTGACTCCTTTGAAGTTGGAGAAGCTTCTAGAGGTTTCCGTTTGAAGTGCACAGGTTTCTTGCCTCCCTTGTCCTGGCTCCAGACTAACTACGGGGGATATGCAGCTCTTTGTGTGGAGGCAGGACACAGCCTATTCAAGTGTAAGTGGGGTTGTGCTTAACTCCACCCTCCCTTCCTACCAGTGGTGGCCCATCCATGCACACCTAAGCTCTCTATTGTCTGTGGCTGTCAAGGGGGATACACAAAGCCCAACTGCCAACAAAAAATCAGACTTCATAATTAAAAAAAAAATATCTTCATAGGCATTTCAAATGCAAAAACATCACCCTAATTGAAGAGACAAGAAAGCAGCATTTATAATCATTGACATTGCCACATCTCACTAGCAGTGAACACTTTTTGCAAGCACCCACCAATAATGCAGCATCAGACAATACTTTGCCTCTCACAGCTCTGATACATGTATAGGCCTGAGAAAGGAGAACAAGAACTATAACCTATAACTACAAAATAATTCTTGCCCAATGACAGGTGCACAGTAGGCTATATGTATCTGCTAGTGTGCTTCCAAGTGGGTAGCGACAGAAAAGGGGGTGTACTGATTTCTCCACGGCATAGAGGCCATTTAGTTCTACTCCAGACTCTCGTTAGTATATTCCTCTTATTCCTTTGCGGGTCAGCAGTGCCTCCAACCAAACTACTAGTCTCCTTGCACATCCTGCTTCCTGAGGGCCAATGCTATCGGGGGTGGGACTTTTCATTACAATTTCAAAGACACAAAACATGAACACTTTACCCAGTCCCATTTGGAAGTTACAGCACATTAAATTAATATGGTAAATCCAATGTTATCCTATGGAAGAGGTAAGTCGTGCAGCAGCAAAAAACTAATTTAAGAGTTATTTACTACCAGAATAGTAAAACTTAGAAGTACATGGGGGAGCCAGTTTTCTGCATTCCCTGAAGGGGGCAGTGGCCTACAACCCCCTGAAGCCTTTGCTTTCGCGGCTGTTGCCTCCACTGTCATCCCGCGCCTGGAGGTGCATGAAGTGCCTGCTCGGGTCCCACAGCACGGGACCCCGTTTTCTGCATTCTGGGAAGAGGGCAGTGGCCTAAAACCCCCAGAAGCCTTTGCTTTCACCGCCGTTGCCGCCACCGTCATCCCATGCCTGGGGGCGCATAAAGTGCCTGCTCGGGTCCTGCAGCACGGGATGCACTCGTCAGCAAAAGGAAGAGGCAGGACAAGGCCACCTCCCTTGGTTTCATCGTACTGAGACCGACTTAATGGGTAAGACACGTTACTTAATGATTCTGTACTGACTTATCGCCCTGAACTGGTATACATTTATTCACCTTGAAGGATCTATTGCAGCTATTTGGTCTCAACCGCTTTTGCATAGAGTGGGACGATCAGATGGTCTGGCCGTACGTCTTTTGGGAACTGTAACTCCAAACTTGCCAGGATTAAGGGTCTGACTGCAAGATTGAATCTGTTTACGATCACCACAGATTGGCCTGTTTACAATTGGATCACCACACAAAGCCCTACGGAGACTCAGAGAACTGTATAAGCTACACGCTTGTTGGCCGCCTAATACTAGGTTGTTTTTTCTCCCTGTGATATTTGTAGCTGGTCCACTTCTTAGCCACCTCTAAATATTCGTATAGCTGATTGTATAAGTTATACTCTAAAAGTAGCTCTGTGTGGGGGTGCTGTAGCGGGACGGTTGGGGCTTTGTCTGAAACAGGTTGCATAATGGGGAACCGTAGTTGCCTGCCAAATTCAAAAGCTACTAGTGCATCTACATTCTACACTCCCTCCAACCTCGATTGACAAGATGCTACAGAGGGCTATAGAGGTGGTCAACACAGAAATTGAACTCCTGGAGAGGTGTTTGTCACTTACCCCTGACCTATGTATTCCAGCGTCCGACTCATCAACCCAGCAATCAGTCACTCAAGTCCCTTTAGATTTAACAACGACATCACCACCCCCAGAATCCCCACCAATAAAAGCCGCACGCAGAGGCAGGAATACCACTACTATCCCAAAGAATGGGAAGAAAAAACAAACGTTTGAGGCGGGCCCCAAAAGTAAAAAAACGTGTGAGGAACTAATTTCCAGTACGGAGGAGGGTGAGAAGCAGGACCAAAAGCCAAATGGCCTACCCCCACTAGAGTAGATATGAATCACCCTACTTGGGCACTGAGTCTTCTGACTGACCTGAAGAGCCAACTAAGAGCTATTGTAAGAGAAGAACTGGCCCCCCCTACTAAACCGCCTGGACAAATTGATAACAGTGGGGGAAGTAGACAAACACATTCTGACACAAACTCAACCCACACAAAAGCAAGGGGGATTGACTCTGGCTGTCTGGTGGACACTCTTAACCTAACATCTCCGGAAGGGTTGGGTGTACAGACCAATGCTGGCCCTACCACAACTCAAGAGATAAGGCACTTGATTGTCAACAATCACCAGGCATGCACGAGTACTAATGATGCAGCTCCCTCTTTCAGGGGTAGGGACAAAAATAGCTCCCCTTTACATGGGCCTAGTGAGAATGTGAGTGGGCGGGTGAGGCCAGAACTCACTGTTGATGGACCTGAATCAGTAAATCTGCTGACCATAAACGTACCCCCTGCCTGCTCTTCGCACGTAATCATACTGGCAGAAATCCCTAGAGTTAGAACCAATCAGAGGGAATCACAACTTAACCTCAGCAACAAATGCTTGTTCTGGCTAGCAAGGCACAGGCAGTTTGATTACGGCTGGGCAGGTGAAATCTCAATGGTCTGTAGAGTAGGCTGGGTGGGAAATTGCCAAAAGACAGGGTATAATATAATATAATTATAAACTTCGAAAATCCCACAACAGTGAGTGATCTACTCAACCAAAATACATCCCACCAGGACCCAACAACAGGAATTAGGCTCTACCCATTGGATATTTTCTATACCCAACACCAGGGGCTACACTACCCCTAACACTCCAAGATGGCAAGTAAGCCCTCCACTCAAGGGCAGATGGGATGTCCCCCCTAGGCCCTTATTGCCTAATACATCAGCAAATAATAGATCCAAGGGCAGATGGGACGCTCCCCGTAGGCCCTTATTGTTTAATATACCAGTAAACAAAAGATATGCAACTCTGGAGGAGATAGAATGACAAGAGGGGAGCTTGATGATTCCTGATGGGAAACCTGGCAGGCAGTGGTTGGACAGTGAACTGGATGAGTGCAGTGGGCTGGGGGCAACAGGTAAGGACCATATATTAGATATATTGCAGACCACTGGATTAGAAGGTGCTGGGGCACAAATGAGATGATCACCTGATGCCACATCATTTGCCCCCCTGAGCAAAGCTTCCAGTAAAGGTGTGGGTACGAGGGCATCAGATAGCCACCACACGATCCAATTGAGGGGCATACAAACCCCCAGCACTAGCACACTCGAGGCCCTCGATGGGAATAGAGCGCAAGGTCATACACTGAGGGTCCTATCTTGGAATCTTGCTCAGCTCACAAGCAAACTCTCTTGCCCAGACTGGGGGCTTTTTATGGACAGACCGGATATTTGTATGTTCCAGGAAACCTGGGCTAGAGAAGGCCATCAGAGGGTAGGCTTTGCTACATTCAATATCCCAGCCAGTTCGGGTGGGAGATGAAGACCATCAAGGGGCTTATCCATCTGGGTAGCCTCACACGTGGGCTGCAGAGCCGAGCAGCTTCTAACCCCTACCAATGACATCCTGAGTGTTGTACTCACCTTCCCCTCAAAGATAAAAATTGCTCTTATTTACGTATATTCTCGACCTCTTACCACTAGCCAAGAATCTGCCACTATAGACCAACTGGATCTTTTTATTTCCACAATTGACCCAGCCATACGGCTGATTATAGGGGGTGATTTCAATTGGCAATTTGAACCCCTTATTGATCCAAGTAACACCATCCCCAGTGAAGAAGACCTCCAGTGGTTAATCCCAGACATGCAAATCCAACCTATTAAAGCCTGGTCTCCTCTGGCACTCCAGATTAATTCAACCACATTAGCTCATTCATTAAAAGCGTGCAATGGCCGAACAAAATCAGACACTCCAGGACAGCTAACATTCAACAGAGTAGGCCAGGAATCCCTGCTGGATTATAAATTAGTGGACACTAGACTAGGGGAAAGGGTTCATGACTTCTCTGTGATAATGAGGCAAGATAGTGATCATTATGCCTTGATCCTAGAATTTAAGCTGCCAAACTGGGGCCTTGTTAATCCCAAACACAATCATACAACCCAGAATAGCGTATTAACACTAACAAATAATAGAAGGAAAATTAGGTGGGGGCAATTCCAACAGTCACCACACAAGTTGGCTACAGTCTACCAGACAGTAATTTCAATACTTACAAAAATGCGGGGGGTGCACTTGTAGAGGGTTCTCCCCTAGATGTTAAGAAGGTAGCAGAAACACACTTAAAGCTAACTTCAAAATTGACAGATTTATTCTACCCAGTGGCAGTTTGCAGGGAAAAAGCCCAGTCCAAAAGTACCTGGTTTAACACAAAATGTCGGAAGGCTAAGCAGGCCCTACTGGATGCTGTTAAAGCTAAGGATAAACAACAAGTCAAACTAAATAGGTTGCTGTACAAGGAGACCATCCAAGAAGCAAAAAAAAAAGGGAACTGGATAGATGGGAAACCCTTAAACTTGCACTATCCAACAAAGATCTGAAGATCTTTTGGGCAATAGTTGGTTCAGGCAATACTGAAGGAAAGCCAGCTATTGAGGCACATATAGCATCTGAAGCCTGGGAGAACCACTTCCAGTCCCTATACATCGACAAGGAAGCTCTGACTGAAAATGTTGAACCATTAATAACATCCATTGAGTTTCCTCAGGAAGTGGTTACAGGGATTACCATGCCCGAAGTGTTAAAGGCTATTAGCAAACTTCCTTGTAATAAAGCACTGGGCCTAGACAAACTACCTGGGGACCTTTTTCATGAGGAGCTGAAAATCTGAGGTCCATACTTGTGGGCCCTATTCAATGCCATCAAGAGCGGCATGAACCCCCCTGATACTTGGCTTGGGGCAGAAATAGCCCCAGTCCTTAAAAAAGTCTGTCCCCTTTTGCCTACCAACTAAAACGATGTCAGCCAGAAACTCTTTGGTTGGGTACTTCTTGATCGCCTCCAGGGATGGATGGATGAAGAAGAGATCCTGAGTCCCTACCAAGCCGGTTTCAGAAAAAACACCTCTACCGTCGGCCAGATATTCAGACTCCAACTTCTTTTCTGGAAAACTGTGACAATAGAGGTGGCAGTCTCTATATAATATTTGCAGATCTGAAGTCAGCTTTCGATCTTGTACTGAGGGACAAACTCTGGGAGGTACTCAGAGAGCTGGGAATTCAATCTTATCTCCTTAGCATCCTAGTGAGGCTTCATGCAGAAAATGTTGCCCATGTGAGGTGTGGGAAATATGGCGAATTAACTCGCCGCTTTCCTGTCAACAAAGGGGTATGACAGGGCTGCGTTCTTGCACCCACTTTATTCTGTCTATTCATCAATGGACTCATTGACCAACTTAGAAAGGTGAAGGACAATAATGCCCCTAGGCTTGCCTTTGGCAAGGTCCCAGCGTTGATGTTTGCTGATGACACCCTTCTACTCTCGAAGACGCCCATGGGAGTCCAGGGCATCCTGATAGATTTTATGCCTTCTGTAAGAACAGGGGGGTGGAAATCAATACACTGAAGACCAAATATATGGTCCTCAATCCTGCCAACAAGTCTCGCTCCAACCCATCTCTGAACGGCACCTTGCTTGAAAGAGTGACAGTTTTTGATTACTTGGGCGTCACTTTGTCAGAGTATCTAGAATGGGGGCCGCAGATTACCAAGGCAAGACTCAAGCTAGCTCACACAGTGGGAGGGCTCACAAAACTATACAGAACTTCTACATTTAAACCAACGTGGCCAATAGTTGAAATCTACAAAACACAAGCAAGGGGTGCTACATTGTATGGGACAGGATTGTGGGGGCACTGCTCGAATACCAGTTTGAGCAAGGTAGAGAATAATTTTATGAGGCAGTTGCTAGATCTCCCTCCCAGCACCCCCCTCACCCCATTACGTTTGGATCTGGGTATTAGGCCCATCAATGAAGAGATCCCCCTCAGACTTGTAACCTTCTGACAGCGGTTATGGGCAACCCCGGAACTGGCCACCTATCGATCAGAACTTAGAGAGCTCCTGAGCCTCCCAGGCACCACAAAAATACCCTGGGTTAAGCATATAAGGGACCTATGTATCAAACTGGGCAAAACAGATCTATGGAGTACACTCGAGGAATCAGGTCCCTTGATTTCACGGTTGGAATTGGTTAGATCCTACGGAACATATGCACTTTCTGTCACCCGGGAAAGCTTGTCTTGTGGCCACCTGACAGACGATTTTATGCAGATCAAAGACGAGTATGATATGGAATCTTTCCTGGACGACATCTCAACCAAATTTGGCTAGGAAACTGTATGTGCAGTTTAGACTAGGGACCTTACCGCTCCATGCCTTTACAAACAAATGGTCCAATACCCACTCTAGTGAATGCTCTGCTTGTAATTGTAAGGAAGAGACAGAGCTACATGCTCTCTTATTCTGCCCCGCTTATACACTACCTTGGAAGCGCTGGCTTATCCAACTATGTAGGAACTAAGGTTTTGTGCATTGCGCTGAGGTATTGAGAGTTTTAAAGTATGACACCCATGCCCCCATTGTCTTCGCTGTATCTCGTTTTTTAAATTCAATGTGGCATGTACGGTGGTCTTTTTAAAGCTGATAATTATGATTGCAGCATTTTATTCCATTTCTACTCATCTTATTCTATTTTTATTGTTTCAATTTTAATTGTTTATTGGCATGCATGTTTGTTCATGTTCTTTTAACAGATGAATGTACTGTACCTCATTACCAGGTCCGAGAAGAATCAATAATGCACTTTAGTATGGTCAATAGGTTTTTAAATGTACAGTTTTTATTATTATTGATAGATTAACTAAGTGTAAGGTTACGTATTATCCTGTATTTAACTGTACATATTTCTTGTGTTTTTATGACAATGTACTTTTATGGTCCTCGAGACCGAAACAAAGTTATCGAATAGAAGTACATGTCCTACATTTTAAATACATTGAACCCTGCCCTGTTGGCTGTTTAAGGCCTACCCAGGGGGTGACTTATATGTATTAAAAAGGAAGGTTTGGGCCTAGCCAAAATTATATTTTGCCAGGTTGAAACTGCACACACAAGCTGCAATGGCAGGCCTGAAACATGTTTGAAGGGCTGCTAAGTGGGTGGCACAAAAAGTGCTGCAGGCCCACTAGCAGCATTTCATTTAGAGGACCTGGGTACATGTAATACCACTTTACTATGATTTATAAGTAAATTAAATAGGCCAATTGGGGATAAGCCAATGTTGCCATGTGTTAAGGAGGGAGCACTTGTACTTTAGTTCTAAGACCAGCCAAAACGTGATCAGCAAAAATGGTGGTGGAAGGCCACAATGTTTTGGGGAAGACCACTCTAAGGCCTAACAGCTTTTACAATAAACATATACAATGTAAATACTTAACAAACAAACAGATAATATGGATTAAAACTAACATTGAAAAAATACATGAGTACAATTGCATTTTAACTTAAAAAAACATGGGGAATGAAATACACTATTCCCACTGCAGCTTAAACAACAATAAGGAAGGTGTTTGGCTTCGGAGAGGCTCAGATTTACTATTCCCACTTCGACCTAAGCCACAGTAGGGAAAGTGTCAGTATTAGAATGGTTCAGACTTACTATTCCCAATTTGTTTTAAACCAAAAAAGTAAAAGCAATCTAACTACCTAAATATATGTAAGACGAAAGTAAATAAAAGACTTGGATGAAAAATTTCTGTGAGTAAGTTTGCCTTATTCCCCCCAGTTGTCAATTGAAATTCTATCACCTCTTCAGCACTGTGAACCACCATTACATAACCGGTGCTCTCTTACTTGCAGGCTTCTCCACCCAGTAGCTTGTGAGCTACTGTTGGCTCTCCACCTACTTGTAAGTAGATCTCCTGTGTTCTAGTCCACCCTAAATTAGAAGCTTTTGCATGGTCAAATTAATATGAATACACCAAAATTGAGTGTATTAGGAATGGAACTGTTGGTAATGTCAGAATTTCTAAGCAATGCTTGGAGACTAATGATCACATTTCATTAATATAATAAAAGCTGATATTTGAGTGATGTATCATGTGGCATTGGGGAGACTAATAATTCATGTATTACCTTGGTGCCAGAGGCATTGCAGCCATAGCTATTATGTGTTACTCATGCAGAGGCATTCAAAATTGACAAAGCCTTTTTTTGCATTAGACGCTGGTAACCCTGTCTGATGCACTGAGAGGTTCAGAGCTGCTAATCTTACATATGGTGACCAGTAATGTAATCTTGAAAGAGTTTGTCACTATTACAAGACTAGTAATGTTAGTAGCTCTGGATGATTTTCATCTAGCATAAGTAGTTACTTTTAGTGCTCTTGGTAGGAGAGCCCAATGGCGACTCCAACTCGATCTCAGAAGGGGTGTCCAGACCACTACTCTTTGGAGGTCTAAATACGGACCGGCCCTAGTAAAGCGAGGTGGGAGCAAATTGTCCGCCTCCTCATCATCATTTTCATCATGGGGAACATGATATGCCATATTATATAACATGTTCTTCATGATATTCTGTACAGCGTCAGAATCAGAACCAATAATAGCCCTTAGCCATCTGTAATACTGGTGTTGAGACAAGGGCACCAGAGGGGAACCTTCCCAGACTTGGAATGGCCTTTGGTGATTCCGTAGCTTGACGGCTTGCTAGTTCTATCCCAACTTGGCTTTGAATTCGACACTGTCACCAAGGCTAGACTCAGATCTGTGGCTTCTTGAGCTTGGGCTGATGCTGAACCGCCTGGGAACTGGTGTAGCTTCTGTGATGAACTTTGAAGAATCGTTACAGCTAGCCACTACAAGACTTCAATGTTGCCAAAAAGATTGTACCAATATTAATTAATGTACATTTTAGATATCACCTGTACTGTATGGTTTGTTTTTGGTCACATTTGATGAAGTACGTATGTGTTGGTTTGGTTGCTGACGCGAATGAAGGATGGATGAAAGGTCATGGGTAACATGCCTAAAGACACTATGGGCCCTATTACGATGCCGGTCGGCGTTGCCTCCGTAGGTAAGTGGTTCCGAACACCATATCACGTTGTGACCACACCATGCGACCGCACATGGTGTTTTTGCAAACTTCCATTTTCCATGGGAGCTTGAGCGGTGGGCAGGAACCACCCACAGCACAAGCTCCCATAGAGAAATGGGAGTTTGAGTAAATCCCTGCACCATGTGGCAGGCACCTTGCGGTGCCTGCCACACAGTGCAGGGATTTTCAGGGGGGGCACCATAGTTGAAATGTTCCTCCGTGGCCTATGTTTGTGGGCCTGGGGGGCACCATAGGTGCCCCCCAGGCCCACAAACATAGGCCACGGAGGAAAGGGGGCCCTGCTAGGGACCCCCAAAGTCGCTTTCCAACAGGCTTTCCATGACAGAAAGCCTGACATGGAAAGCCTGTTGGAAATTACATCATAATCCCAACAGCGGAAACGCCGTCTGTTAGCGATTATGTGCATCTTCCGTCTAGCCGACGGGGCTCCTTGAGCCCGTCGGAAGCCAGTTGGATTAACCGGCTGGTTTAAACTCCAACCGCCATCTTTGTAACGAGGCGGTCAAAGTTTAAACCTTGGATGTCGGTTAAGCCTCCGACCTGTGGTCGGAGGCTTTCCAACCGACATCCAAATCAGGCTCTGTGTGTATAAAATGTTATTGTTCTTCACACCTATAATATATTGATAAATTAATAAAATAATAAATAAAAGAATATCATCTTTGAATATATTCTCATAAATTTTTCTTTCACATACACTTTGTGCCTAGCTCATTATAGTTACTATATATATTGTATTTGTAGATTGTACACACTGTTAGAATACACTCAAGAGTAGCCCATTGCTTTCTATATTGTAGCCTTTGGCAGAGACATGAGGGTCCGCCTTGGCACTGACAACTTGACATCTTAGGGATTTTGGGGGCCCCGGGCTGGGCTAAATGTATTTTAGGGGGCCCTATGAAAAATGTATTTTGGGGGCCCCTGTTCAGAATAGCTTTGAACATATGATCCAATTTCAGCTCTTTCATACTCTCTTTGGCCAAGTCACTGACAGTGCACAGTCACAGTCGTCCAAATTCTAAATGTGCGTACATCTAATATTCAGGAATAGTGGGGTGTGTTTTCGTTATTGTAACACAGCAGCAGCTCATTAACAATACTGCAAATCTCTGTTACACCGTTCAATTTCTGCTATGTAGGGTCACGTGTTGATCTAAAAAAACGTTTTATATGGATGTTGCATTAAACAAACATAACATTTCTCTGCAAAATGTCTGTAACAAAATCTCGCACATCACCCACTTTGGAAATAAATTAAACTAAAACTGTATTTAAAACAATCTGTTTAAGAATTATTCAAAGTCCTCCAGACAAAACCCTCTGCTGGACAGAGATGGTTCTGTCAGGGGGCCCCCTGAAAGGCTGGGGCCCTGGGCCAGAGCCCACTTTGTCCATGCCTTAAAACGTCTCTGCTGACAAGGAGCCAAGTGGTGGCCTAGCATGGTCAGTTGGTACCTGGAAGGGAGGGACCCTCCAGCAGAGCCCTGGAGGATAAATGGTGCCTGAAGGGGCTCCAGGGGGACCTGGATTTGTCTGAAAAGGTTGTAAATTGTCGTTAAAGAGAAATGTAAATGTTTGCAAGCATTAACGTCTAATAGCTCTTTGCTTTTACATTTCAACATTTTATCTTGAGAAGAGAATACACTTCATCAAAAACAATTTAATTTTAGGCTAAAGAGACATTGCAATAAAATTCCACTTTAGCTGATTAAATCGAATCACTAAAAAATAATGTAGGGTGAAATATGAAACATTCGACTGGGTTCCAAAATGAAAAAGCTTTGCTTCAATTAATAGTTGTCATTGTTAATGAACTTCTCTGGTCAATAGCCTTCTCCATAGAGGTCGGGACTCTTACAGAATGCACAATGAACACAAGCATTGTACTTGTACACAATGCACATGGGCTGTCTCGTCCTCCATCTGTAATTTGAAGGGATCAGATTCTTAAAGTTGCAAAAGCATATTGGAAAATTGCTGAAAACTCTATTATTCCCTGATTGGAATAAAAAATGGGCACCTCTACTGTCTGCCCTAATTTGTGTGTAGCCATGTGTTAGCAGATGTTACCAGGCCCTACTTTTGAAGCAATTTAGCCAATACCATCAATTTTATTTTATCTGGTACTTGAGATGCCCATATTCAATTCAATCTAATATATTAGTTATTTTGAATAGTTACATATTTAACTATAGATTTGCCACTTTAATGCCTGAAGACCATCTGGACCTCCACGTGTCCATGTTTTCTCTGACGGTGGATGTCTTTTCATGGTAGGGAATTTTAAGTGGCAAAAAGTCCACTGAGTGCCATAAACACAATGCGGAATCTTCTGTGAATTTCTTAATGTGTGTTTGGAAACTAAAAAGAGATGCAGGTGCTTACTGGTCAGCATTGTTTAAGTGCTGTTTAATAAACCTGTCGTTCCAGGCTTTAAGCTTGACAAGAGTCACAATTAGGGGTGGGCGGAATTTGCGGAATTAACCTTCGCAAATTATCGCGAGAATGTTTAAAATTATCGCAAACAAGCAGAAATATCGCGAAGATGCGGAAGTTTTTTTCCGGCATGTTCGCGCGATTTTCTGCATGGTTGCGGGTCGCCAACTTACCCATGTGGCTGCTTGCGGGCGCGGCCATCTTGTTTTGAGTTGTTCTCGCGGTGCATGATCGCGAGAAGAAAGACGTGATCGCGCGACGCATGACGTCACTGCGGGCGCGAACTGTCGCGAGACAGCGCAAATGGCTAAAAACAATACAACATCTCATGGAGAACGCGACCGGATCAAGAAAACTTGTCGGCGAACGCAGGGATTCAGGTAAGGCGATCGCGCGCGCGCGAGAATGTATCATTTTACAGCGCGAGCAAGAAACAAATTATCGCCAAGCTGCGGAAACCGGAATTTTTGACATTTTCGCGCTCTCCGCGGAACGCAAAAATGTCAAATTATCGCAATTTCCGCGAACGGAACGAAATTTTTGCCCAGGCCTAGTCACAATGTACTCATGGGTAAAGTGCCTGCAATATTCAGTGTGTTCTAAATGATATATCAATGTGGACGTCCATGAAGAGCGTGGCTAACAATGTGGAATGCTAATCTAGTGTCCTCCCACAATGTAGTATCCTTTGGGTGTACACAAAGATTTGGGTCAATATTTATAAATATCTCATGCAATGCAGCACAGCGCAGCATACCACCTTGCTGCGCTGCATGAAAGGGTGACTGCAGGAATGCACTGTCTTTAACATTATAACGCACATTCCTGCTCTCTGTCTGCACTGGTGCACAAACTGCTGCCTAGCGCTAACACAGGAACCCTTGCATCATAGTACAAGGGTGCCCACGTTGTAGGCAGGATTGTTTGTGGGCAGGAAGGGGTACCTTCCTGCACAAACACAATCCTCAAAGGTATTTTCCACTTTCTAAGTGTGCTGCAAAATGCGCTGTATGAAGTGTGCTGCAAAATGCAGCCAATTTAGAAAGAGGAAAAAACAAGGCGAAATAATGATATTTCTCCTTTTTGCGCCTCTGTTGGGGAGCCGTACAATTCTGACCTATTCCCTTGTCTACTAATGTTGGTAAATCTGGGTATGTGTTAGAATCCAAGGGTGGATGTCTGGGAGCACCTACGCTCCACCCATGGCACACTTCTCTGCCACACATCAACACATGGCAGCAATTTGCGTTACTCTAGATTTACCAAGCAACTCAGGGTTGTGCAAGCTGGTCTTGGGAGGCTTGATAAATCTCATTAAAGGTTTTGCGCCGCCTTTACATCCCCTTGCATTGTGCAAGGGTAGCACAAAACCTTGATAAATATGGGCCCTGGAGTCTTCATATGATGTGAAACACATTTCTCAACTCACACTGTTCAGCCCAAAAAACTGTGCTTAATTCGAGCCAGTGGTTTCAGGTGCTCTGCACCGGTACTTAATTGTTAACACCGGCACTTGTGACTGTCTGCCACATGGTGGCACTGTTTGTCTAATTTAGAGCCAAACACAGGAACAATTGTTTATTATTTCAATATACATTAAAGATGACTAATACCTGCTGCCAAAGCCATTCTCATAGCTTTGGGGTCTGGAATAGTCAGGATTGCCTCACTTGTAGGAGTGTGAGGATTAGTAGTTGTGGTGAAACTGTAATTGACATTGCTGATAGTGGCAATGGATGCTGCAAGAGGAAATGAACTCTTGACAGGGCCTTGGCATTTATCAAATTAAGCACTGAACACAAAACTGTAAAAGTACAGGTGGTGACGTAGATCTCTGTCTGAATGTATTTCTATTTATTTTTGCTATTCACAAACATTTCTCCTAGCATGCCTGGAAGGCAGTACCAGATGGAGTTTTTCAGATGTACTATTGGGACTGTCATGTGACATGTCCCAGGGGCTCCAATTTCACCAGTGCAGAGTTCTAGACAGTATAAAACTTTATACAGGTGAGATGTTGCGTTATGTGCAAATGCATGTTTTTTTTTGGTTTTTTTTATCTAAGGGGAAAGCACTTGGAGTAGTGTTGCCAGACAAAGTAAGATGGCGGTCAAGTTTTAGGACAGATCCACTCAACGACTCATGATCCGACAACACTTGCTGTAATCTGCGCTGCGATGACCGTAGATTGAGGCGGCCTGGTGGAGGTTGAGCAGCATCTCATGAGTTGTTTTTGAGGTGGTGAGCCACCGAATGATTTCATGGAGTCGAGGGTCTACCCATGACCGCAAAGCCTGCACCAGGGCCTAGCCAGTGCAGAGAAAGGCCACGGGTCCTGGCTATACGTGACACCCATGGAGTCAGTCCGAGAGGCGAAGAGACTGCCCTGATCGGCCTCCAGCAAGCTGCCCTGGATCAGCAGTTCTGCAGCGATGCTGGCGAGCCACCCTACACCTGTTCGAGTCTATACGGCCTGAACCTGAAGCCTGCTGATGACTCAGGGAATATATGACGTTACAACGCAAGCAATTACATTGCATACTTTTACAACGCAGTCTTTTCTTTCAACTACCATTACATCGCATGATTTTACAACACATGCCATTACAACGCATTTTTAAAATCTACCATTACAACGCCTGCCATTACAACGCATACCATTACAACGCATAGTACTTTTAGGGCAACAGTAGGGTAGGTGTTGGATAGTGTAGGGGTAAAAATTACTATTCCCACTCCAGTAAGTGCAACAGTAGGGTAAGTGTTGGATAGTGTAGGGGTAAAAATTACTATTCCCACTCAAGTGAATGCAACATTAGGGAAAGTGTTGGGGTACAAATTGTTATTCTCATGTACCCCAAAACCCATACCCACCCTAAAAAAAATCTCCATTACATACCATATAATGTGTTGTAATGGCACGCGTTGTAATGGTATGCGTTGTAATGCCATGCGTTGTAGTGACATGCATTGTAATGGCATGCATTGTAATGGCATGCGATGTAAAGGCAGTTGTGTTGTAACAGTTACTTTGTAAAGGTAGGTCGTTGTAATGACTGTGTTGTAATGGATGTTTCCCGAGGAGGGCGGTGGCTGCCTGCTACTGAACCTGATGGGCCCCTTCCCTAGGATGGCAGAGCTGCCTAGACTTAGCCCCATAACACACATAGCCACCGCTTCTGTGCTGGCAACACTATCCACTGCTGGCCGCCCCTTCTAGCTGTCAGCAGCCACAGCATATAACCCCTTTCAGACCCCAAGTGGTTTGTGATAACGGCCTGCACTGCTTGGACACTGTGCCGCCACTACTGAAGACACAACACCCGGGGGGTACCTCCACTCACGTCTTTCCAAATATTCACCGTGCAGGGGGTGTCCTAGACCATGGGGCACCCTGGCTGATGCTACAGGCCTAACGAGACAGTGTGGAGGACTGCCTCCGCCACGTGTCCCAATGCCCAATCAGGAAGCAAGAGCGGAGAGGGGGACCAGTGGAGCCTGGGTGCCTGAAGCGGAGGCCTCCATAATGGGGCGATCATAAAGTCCTTGAGGAGCCATAGATGAGTCCGAGGAATTCTTTACCCCTATTCTAGGAGCTGCACAGTTTTCCTTCTTATTCCTATTGTGAAACTGCCGCCTTGTTGGCGGGTGGTCTCAAATAGGAGACGATGGCGGACTGACTTCAGTCCGTCCACTATAGTAATCAGGCACTATGTTCGGAAGAGTGAAACCATCCATGGTGATTCATGAAGCACCATGATGGCGATTGATGATGATTTTAGGACATGAAGAGCGGCTTGAAATCATGTACTCAGCCAGTGCACGACTCATGTAGATACAGGCAAGATTCCTTCAATCAGTGTATTCAATGTGATGTGTCCAGAGAAGGACCATTTAGCAAGTATGTCGGACCCTGTTGTCGATCTAAAAAATGGAGTATACAAAAAGTCAAAGCTAATTTGGGGAACACATATGTATTCCTCTACCATATGTGACCACATCTAGGGCTTAGAAGCATGTATGGTGACTGTTAATTGGAAACCCCAAACCAACTTGCCAATCACTTGGACTCAAAGCATCATTAAATGGTGTTCACCATACTCTAGTGCAGGTTTTACAGATTACCCAACCTAGATGTGGGAGGAGGAATGCTTCTACGTGGTCGGCAGTGGCTCTATCTGATATACCTACTAACTAACACCCCCAACATCCACACAGACTCATAAAATAAGGAGTCAAGAAATGATGCTCTAATTTTTTTATTGCAAGTTCAAAATTCACTGTGACACATTAAAATCATGGGGCAGCTTGTTAAGAAACAATTCATTCATGCCATGGCCATAATGGCTCCAAGGAAAACCTAAACAAAACTAAAACAATGTGTCCTTCCTCGAGGCCACATTTGGGTCTGCTGAATGCAACGCCATGGTGCTTCTTCTTCCTCCAAGTTTGGCTGATACTGCTGGGTCAATGATGTCCCAGGACATTGTTGGGACACATGTCATCTTTGGCCAAGATGGGGTGAGTTGTCAAATCTCTTACAACATATCTAATGTGTAATGTAGACCAGACGCAATGTCTTCTCGTGTTTTTGTCGCCTGTGAGGTTACAATTGCAATCTGTCGGGTGATGTTAACTGCATCAACCAAGGTACTCACTTTGTCCCCAATGCTTCGAGGGATTTACAAGAGCTGCAGACATATTCCCTAAAAGTTTTAAATGCTATTCTGCAGCCCAGCACAAAAGTTCAATACAGCTTGTTTTCTACCCTTCAGAGGTGCGTAGTCCTGTAGGCACTTTTTAATGTCCATGAGCGTGTTGCCTGCAGTGAGAGTGCTGATGATGTTATTTGAGTATTCCCTCATTACAGCGAAGAGCTCAACATTTACTTTGACTTCTTAATTGTCTGCACACATCACTGCTAAACCATCTAGGCTAATGGTGTGAGTGAGTTGGAGGAACTGTATGATCTAATTCTCAAATTCTTGTGAAGCATCCTGTGTTTGAGGATGCATTACAAGTTTGGGCTTGATGTGGTCTGTATGGGTATAAGTTGGGTGCTTCAATGCTGTCTGATAGTTCTTCTGATGGATGCTGGGTGATGGTGCTTCTATCACTTCATGGGATGCTTGACTCTTGCTACTTGTTCTGCTGCACCTTCTGCAGGTGATGTTGCAGATTCAACAGAAATAATAATGTGATTACCCCAACTCTAACAAAATCAGTGAGGTGCATTTGCAAATGCAACCACATATGGTGATTATGACGTTCAGACATGCTAGTCTAACAGTGATCTATAAACTTCCAGACTAAATGGTTCCCTCAAGATACTAACAAAAGAGCAGCCAGGTTACCCTTAGCCTAATAAGAGCCCCATAGCCTGAGTTGGTATGATGTCGCTTTGAGCAAAGCTCAATGAATATAACAAACAGGTGCAGCCCACTAAATCTTCCTGAGTGGTGACTCCTAAAATAATATGACATACATCCCATAATTGACTCTAGTTATAGATAACACAGAGTAAGGCTGCAGATGTGTCTATTACCGCTTCTATTCTTTTTGTTATCATCGCTGAAAGATCACACAGTAATTTTTGGTTATCAGTGGGACCTTTATAAAATTGTCCTGATGAACAAGTTACTTACCTTCGGTAACGCTTTTTCTGGTGGATACAGTATCTGCCTGTGGATTCCTCACCTTGTGAATATCCCCTGCGCCAGCAACATTCGGAAACTTTTGTAGCAGTCCACGCCGATGGGGTCGAAGATGACGTCACAGAGGCACGGCTCCGCTCGCGACTCCACTGACGTCACCGGCTCCATAAGAAGACCTCGTCGGCGTGATGACGTCAGTTCCGCCCCTTTTTTCCGTGCCTTCGAGGCACACGGACGGACTGACAGCAATATGTACATAAACAGCATACACAGTACACAATATGCATATCAACACACACAGTGCGGAGAAGAAACATCAAAGCACTAGAAATAACCCAATGTCCTTGACAGTCATAAATACATTTGAAATCAGCAATAGAATTACCGTCAGAGTCACTGGTATAGAAGGATGGACAACGGGGAGGCGGGTGGGTCAGTGAGGAATCCACAGGCAGATACTGTATCCACCAGAAAAAGCGTTACCGAAGGTAAGTAACTTGTTCTTCTGATGGATACATCTGCCAGTGGATTCCTCACCTTGTGAATAGATTCCACAGCAGTCCCCACTCCCGGAGGAGGGTGTCCATCCCCCTATACCAGAAAATCCTGAAGGACGGAATGGGCAAAATGTCCGTCCCTCCTCACCTCAGAGTCTAAACAATAATGTTTTGCAAAGGTGTGAAGGGAGGCCCAAGTTGCCGCCCTACAAATGTCCTCCACAGGAACACCCCTAGACAAAGCAGAGGTAGAAGACTTTGCTCTAGTGGAATGAGCTCTTAAACCCTCCGGAGGCTCCTTACCAGCTAGGGAGTAGCAGATCTTGATGCATAGCACAATCCATCTTGAAAGGGTGCGCTTGTGCACCGCACGACCCTTTCTGCAGCCAGCAAAGCCCACAAAGAGCTGGTCATCAATCCTATAGTCCTTAGTCCTGTCCAGGTAAAAGCTCACCGCCCTCTTAGGGTCCAAGCGGTGAAGTCTCTCCTCCTCCTTGGAAGGGTGAGGGGGAGGATAAAAGGTAGGAAGGGTAATGGACTGCCCCAGATGGAAGGGAGTTACCACCTTAGGCAAAAACGCAGCCCTGGTCCGGAGAACCATTCGTTCAGCATGCACAGTCAAGAATGGGGGTTTTGAACTAAGAGCTTGAAGCTCACTTACCCTCCTTGCCGAAGTGATAGCAACGAGGAAAACCGTCTTAAAAGACAACAGCCTCAAGGGACACTTATGTAAGGGCTCGAAAGGAGAACCCATAAGATAAGTCAGTACAAGGTTTAAGTCCCACTGAGGTACAATAAAGGGAGTAGGAGGAAATTTATTCGTAAGGCCCTTGAGAAACCTAAGCACAATAGGTGATTTAAATAAGGACGGCTGATCCGACAGGCATAGGAAAGCCGACAAAGCAGATAAATATCCCTTTACAGTAGCCACAGCAAAGCCTTGCTGAGCAAGAGAAAGAGCAAACTGCAGAATGTTAGACAAACGAGCCTTCAAGGGATCAATCGACCTCTCTCCACACCAGAGAACGAACTTAGACCACCTATAGGAGTATATGGATTTGGTGGAGTGTCGCCTGGCCGATAAAATAACATCCACCACATCTGGCGGGAGAGAGAAAGAATTCAGGTTGCCCCGTTCAATCTCCAGGCATGAAGGTGTAAGCTCTGGAGGTGGGGGTGTAGAACCTGCCCCTCCGACTGCGAGAGGAGGTCTGCCCTCAGAGGGAGACGGAGCGGAGGGCACGAGGAGAGGTGGAGAAGATCTGTGTACCACACCCTTCTTGGCCAATCCGGGGCGATCAATATAACTTGGGCCCGGTCTTGGCGAATCTTCCTCAGAACCCGAGGAATCAAGGGTATGGGAGGAAACGCGTAAAGGAGTCGTGAGCCCCAACTCAACTGAAACGCGTCCCCCAACGCCCTCTGCATCGGATACTGGAGACTGCAGAATGACAGGCAGTGCGCGTTCTCGAAAGTGGCAAACAGATCCACCCGAGGAGTTCCCCACGTCCGAAAGACGCGACGAACTACCTCCGGATGGAGCCTCCACTCGTGGTCGGCGGAGAACTGCCGACTGAGACTGTCCGCACGCACGTTCAGCACCCCGGCCAGATGATTTGCCATCAGACAAATCTGATGGTCCTGAGCCCAGGACCAAAGACGCAGGGCCTCTCTGCATAGACAAAGAGACCCCACTCCTCCCTGCTTGTTTATATACCACATCGCGGTAGTGTTGTCTGTCAGGACCTGAACAGACTGACCGCGAAGGGAAGGGAGGAAGGCCTTGAGCGCCAAACGTATCGCCCGTAACTCCAGAAGGTTGATGTGAAGCAACCTTTCCTCTGGAGACCAAAGACCCTTGATCTCCAGATCCCCCAGATGCGCACCCCACCCTAAGGTGGATGCATCCGTTACCACTGTGGTCACCGATGGAGGTAGATGAAAGGGCCTTCCTTGAGACAGATTGCCCTCCACGCTCCACCAAGATAGATCCGCTGCAGCTTCTCTGGAGATCCTCACAGACTCCCTGAGATCCCCTTTGTGCTGATACCACTGCTTGCGGAGGCACCACTGGAGCGCCCTCATGTGCCAGCGTGCATGGTTGACCAACAGTATGCAGGAAGCGAACAGACCGAGCAGGCGAAGGACCTTCAGAACTGGAACAACCGCTCCGCTGAAAAACAAAGGAACCATTTCCTGTATGTCGAGAATCCTTTGAGGAGGAGGGAATGCTCGACACACAGTAGTGTCCAGTACCGCACCTATGAACAGGTTGCGCTGAGAGGGCACCAGGTGAGACTTGGGCACGTTGATCGAAAAACCCAATCTGTACAACAGCCGAGTTGTATCCTGCAGATGACACAGCACCTTCTCCGACGACTCCGCCTTGATCAGCCAGTCGTCCAAATAAGGGAAAACCGAAATTCCCGATCTTCTGAGATGGGCTGCCACCACTGCCATCACCTTTGTGAAGACTCGAGGTGCCGAAGTAAGACCAAACGGGAGGACCGCAAACTGATAATGTTGCAACCCTACCGTGAAACGGAGATACTTCCTGTGCGACTTCAGAATGGGGATGTGAAAATACGCATCCTGCAAGTCGAGCGACACCATCCAGTCCTCCTGATTCAGCGCCTGAAGAACCTGCGCAAGGGTGAGCATCTTGAACTTTTCCTGTTTCAGGTAAAAGTTCAGGATTCTGAGGTCTAGTATCGGACGCAATCTGCCGTCCTTCTTCGGGATCAGAAAATACCGGGAGTAGCATCCCTGACCCCTCTCCTGCTCCGGAACCACCTCTATCGCACCTTTCTGAAACAACTTCAGGACTTCTTCCTGCAGGAGAAGACGGTGGTCCTCCGAGCAAGCACCCTGGCAAGGAGGGTAAATTGGAGGGAATTCCCGAAAGGGAAGGGCGTACCCATTTTCTACAAGATCCAGAACCCAGAGATCTGTAGTTACAGACTCCCAATCTTGCAGAAAATGGGTAAGCCGGCCCCCCACAGGACCAGCATGATCCGTAATGTCGAATCTAGGGCTGTTTTGCGGTGGTGGGAGGGGCTGAGGAAGAGGAAGAGGAGGAGGAGAGTTGACGGCCACGTGAGCGACCTCTAAGTCTTCCTCTATATCCCTTGGAGCTTTGCTGCTGCTGCTGCTGCTGCTGCTGCTGCTGGGCTGGTCTATAAGAACGAAAATTCGCCCTTCCAAAACCTCTGTACCTCTTGAAAGTACCTCTCGGCTGGGATTGAAGGCCCAACGACCTAGCCGTAGCCTTACTCTCTTTGAAGCGCTCGAGAGCAGCATCAGCCTTCTTCCCGAACAGACCAGACCCATCAAAAGGTAAGTCCAACAAGGTCGACTGGACATCCGAAGAAAATTCGGAGGACTTAAGCCATGCACCCCTCCTGGTGGCAACTGAAGATCCCATGACCCTGGCAACTGAGTCTGCTGTATCCAAGCCACTCTGTATAACCTGGCGAGCAGCCGCCTGGGCATCCGACAGTACTTCACTGAAGCCTGCCCTATCCTCCTCCGACAGCTTCGGTGCCAACTTTTTAGCTGAATCCATAAGCGCATGGATATAGCGCCCCAATAAACAAGTCGCAT
This sequence comes from Triturus cristatus, assembly GCF_964204655.1. Taxonomy (NCBI): domain Eukaryota; kingdom Metazoa; phylum Chordata; class Amphibia; order Caudata; family Salamandridae; genus Triturus; species Triturus cristatus. Next base: position 1,585,697,214 of record NC_140590.1, read on the forward strand.
TAGAAGACTTTAATGCCATACTGGCTGAAGAAAAGACTTTCTTGGCTGATTGGTCCACCTTCTTGGCCTCTCTGTCCCCTGGGACCTGAGGAAAAGCACCTTTTGAACGTCCAGAACAAGCAGCCTGAACGACCAGACTTTCAGGTGAAGGGTGTGATGACAAAAACTCAGGATCCCCCGGAGCCACCCTATATCTCCTTGCAACCACCTTGGACACCGCAGGAGCCGAAAAAGGCTTGCGCCACACATCCAACACAGGCTCCAATATTGCTTCATTAAAAGGCAACAGCGGCTCTGACACCGCAGTTGGAGAGTGCAACACCTCAGTCAAGATATTGGACTTGAACTCAACAGATGGCAATTGAAGGTCCAACAACTCTGCAGCCTTTCTGATTACAGCATGATAAGGTGCCGCGTCTTTAGAAGGTTCATCTGAAGGAGGAGTGATCTCCCACTCCGGAGACAAATCCAACCCACTTGCCTCCTTCAACTCGTCAAACACCTCATCGGATTCGACCAATTCTCCCTCTTCAGCCTCATCCATAAGATAGCGCCTCTCCTCCAGCACTCTCTGCGCCTCCCTCCTGGAACGGATCCGCACCTGCGGCGTCGGCGGCGCCGTGATCGAATCCAACGGCGCCGGCAGAGGCGTCGAACGCGGATCAGCTGGAGCAGCCGGCGTCGAACGAGGTCGAGTCGGCGCCGGTGAAGAGGGAAGCGGCGTCGATGTCTTCGGCGCCGGCATCTGCCAAGACGGCGTCGCTGGGAAGAAAGGCATAAACGGTGCTTGAGGATAAACCTGCGGCACTCCCAGATTAAAAGCCATCGGACCCATCGGACCCATAGGTGCACCAGAGGAATACATGGCCCGTGAGAACACCCCATACATCGCATTGAGATAATGCGAGGGGTCCTGACCTGGATTAGGGAATGCCGGATACTTGTCAGGTAACACCGGACTCGGGCCTGCCGGCGCCGACGGTGGAACTTGCGGCGTCACAGACTCACCCGGAGCCTGATCATCCTCATCCTGGGCCGGAGTCGGAGACGGAGCCGAAGGACCTGCAGGACCTGGAGAAGCCCTCGGCGCCGGAGAGGACGCCGGCACCGGCGAATCAGCCGGAGCCGGAGAAAACACAGGAGAAGGAGCAAGAGGCGAAGCCGGGACAGGAGAAGGAGACACTGACTCCCTTCGACGCCGAGCAGGTGATTTAGACTTCGACGTCGAGGCCTTATGATGAGACGAATGCCTCCTTTTCTTCTTATGTTTCTTGCTCTTTGAAGCATGTCCCGAAGTCGACTTGGAAGCCGACCTCGACCTCGACCTCGACCTGGATCTTCTTCTACCTCTTTTCTCCTTTCTCTTCATCCGGGCGATAAAGAGCTTTGCCTCTCTTTTCTTAAGAGCCTTCGAGCTCATCTTCCTGCAACACGAACATCCTTCAACATCGTGGTCCGATGACAAACACCAAACGCAGTCGTCATGCGGGTCAGTGATGGACATGTGTTTGCCACATTCATGGCAAGGCTTGAAACCAGACTTCCTTGCCGACATTCTCGAAGAAAGACAGAGAAACTTCGGAATAAACACAAAGTAACAGGTAAAGCTACCAGTAACGATTCCCGAAATCCGTTGGCGTCGTCGGCGCGGAAAAAAGGGAACTGACGTCATCACGCCGACGAGGTCTTCTTATGGAGCCGGTGACGTCAGTGGAGTCGCGAGCGGAGCCGTGCCTCTGTGACGTCATCTTCGACCCTATCGGCGTGGACTGCTACAAAAGTTTCCGAATGTTGCTGGCGCAGGGGATATTCACAAGGTGAGGAATCCACTGGCAGATGTATCCATCAGAAACAGTGCTTGACTTGTGATCAGCAATTTTTGGAGAATAGAAGCATGTAGGCTAACTGAGTCAACACTCAGAGGTATATGTACAATAGAGGTGGCGGAGCGTTTCGTTAGCCGCCTGGGCTTAGCGACACGCTCCGCCACATCGGAAATGCAAGGCTGCACCATATTTACAAGAATGTGGGGCAGCCTTGCATTTCCCCCTGCAATGGCACTAAGTTTAACAACTTAGCACCAACGCAGACACCCTTGCACCAGAGTGCAGGGGTGTCTGTGTGCAGGGGAGGATTGTTAATGTGTAGGAAGGTGTCCCTTCCTGCACATAAACAATCCTAAAATGCCAGTTTGTAACTTTCATGTGTGCTGCTTCATGTAGCACACATGAAAGTTACAAAATTACATGTTTTGAAAAGGTTTGTTTATGTACAGGAAGGGACAAGGTTCCTTGCCTTTCCTTGCATTGTACATAAGGCAAGGCCCCTATCGCCACAGGAATGTCACAAAAAGTGACGTTCCGGAGGCGATAGGGGCTTGCTTGTACATATGCCCCGCAGACTCCCTTGTTTTTCGTATTTAAACTATTTCATTATAATTATACATAAATGAGATGATAAACAAAAAACAATACCGAATATGGTAACAGCATTGTTACATAAAAAGTAAGAGAATTATTGCAAAACAGTGCAAAATTAAATGTAAAAAATGAAAGTGAGCTACTTTGAAATAATCTAGTAAACCTATGGGCAGATAGTGGTAGTACAGGAATTAAAGTAGAATAACAAAATTAGCCATGCAAGAGTACACTGGCAATGTAGGCATCAAGAGGTTTACAAAACAGTTTGTGAGAGTGTGATAATTTATTAAGATTACAAAGAGAAGGTTTGGCACCTTTTCTTGGAAAAGTAATCCAGGCCCACCAAAAGGGAACAGATAAAAGTCTAGCATCTTTTGAATTAGAATTGATTTCTCTGATGGACGAGATAAGCAAATCACATTGGGCCATATGTATCAAGCAAAATTGCGATCGCAAACGCCGAAATTCGCCGAATTTCGGCATGTGCGATCGCAATTTTGCTAAGTGGTATGTATGAAGGCAAATCTGCGTGCAATATAAGGAATCGCAAAATTTGCGATTCCTTATTTTGCAATTGCATTTAAGGAATCGCAAATTTTGCGATTCCTTAAATGCAATGTAAGAAGCACCAAAAGAGTGCAATTTGGCCTTAAGGAATCGCAAATTACCACCAACTACAGGTTGGTGGTAATTTGCGATTTCTTCCAAAAATGCATATTTTTACATTTTTCAAAGTGGCATGTGGCGCACACACATGCCCTTAGGGCATGTATGTGCGCCACATGTGCTCCCATGCTCATTTCAGGGGTGCAACAGGGTGTCCTTTTGACACCCTGGCACACTTGAAATTGCATTCTCAATTTGCGATTCCCTAATTGAGAATCGCAAATTGAGAATGTCTTCCCATTCATTCCTATGGGCCTCTAGGCCCATAGGAATGAATGGGGAGGTATTCCTTAATTGCGAATATCAATTTGCAATTCGCAATTAAGGAATATGTAGGATTCGCAAAATTATTTGCAAATCCTACATACATAGCATTTTGCGATTCTCAAATAGCGATTCTCTAAAAATTGCTATTTGAGAATCGCAAAACCAAAGTTTCATACATATGGCCGTATATTCTTTATCATACTAACAGATACAGTAGTCTACTTAAAATTCAATGCAATATTTAATTCTCATCTCCTCTCTCTTTAGTATAACTCTTCTTTTTAAATTGAAACTTTAATATTACATTTTGGAAGTCCTGAATTCAATAAGGTATTTTCCATTTACAACATTTATGCTAAACCAATGCATTTCAATCTTTTCTAGAATTATATAGTCAAAATAATCTTGATTCCTTAGAACATTATAAGTAGGACATTTTATGTGACTCTATCCTTAAAGCATTTCCTAGCACTTTACCTATTGCCAAACCTTCTAATTTAGAAATATATTTAACTCTGTTTAACTTATCTGGGCATGTAACAACCAAAATATGTAACAAACTGGTATATTGGCTTCTCATCTTCATATTATTCAAGACTTCTGAAACATTGAAATGTCCCTGTAGTATTCCCAAGGAATATGCCAGAAGATGTGGTCAGGTAAACGTTCTGGTTGGCTTTTAGTTTCTCTTTATCAGATCAATGTATTACTATTTAACAATTTTCTGTGGGTCTCCTATAAATTATTTGAAGCTATGTTAATGGATAGCCTTGTAAAGTTTACTCTGCCTCTTTACGCACTTATTATATGAAGGTTCAGTTATTTTAGATTCATGGTACAATGTTTGGTACACAATAACAAAAGAATCTTGATGCAATGAGATGCAAATCATGAAGATTGTCTTGTTGATTACTAATTGCTCATATGACATTATGGGCCTCATGTAGGTAGCATACCAGTTACCACTTCTAAAATACCGAACGATACCGAATCGGTATTTTAGAAGTGGTAACTGGTATGTAGGTAATGAGTCGGTATTTTTTACCGAATCGTTACTAGTCGGTAATTACCGAATCGGTATTTACCGATTCGGTAATGAGGCATACCTTCCCATTGATGGGAAGGTATGCCTCATTACCGAATCGGTAAATACCGATTCGGTAATGGGGGGAACACATACAAGGGTGGCAGGGTGTCACATTGACACCCTGTTGCACCCCTGATTCGGCCATGTGTGCACATGTGGCACACATACATGCCCTAAGGGCATGTATGTATGCCACATTGCACACTGCTACGCGCGTAAAAATGCATTTACACATACATTCATTATTTACCACCAACTATAAGTTGGTGGTAAATACCGACTCTAAAACACACACACACACTCCCCCTACATCTCGATTTTGCTTTCGGAATTTACCGAATCGGTAAAATTACCGAATCGGAAAAGTTACCGATACGGTAACATTACCGATTCGGTATTATTACCGAATCGGTAATTTTACCGATTCGGTAAATTCCGAAAGCAAAATTTGTCCCCCTACATACCAATGGCCAAAATACCGGTCGGTAACGGTAAAATTACCGAAAATCGGCCGTTACCGACCGGTATTTGGCTACCTACATGAGGCCCTAAGTGACGAATAGCTAATGAGACCAGTGTTAACTCCAATCGTAGTTTGCATTGGGGAATTGATGAATGGATGTTCAGTAAAAATCTGAGCTCTTTCATATAAATCTTATCCAGATCACTCATGGATGTTTCCTGCAGAAAAAATGCTCCCTACAGTAGTGTAGGAACTAATTTTGTTTCCAGCACACTTAAAAAAACTGACAGACCGCATATCCTCCGTGTGCTCTCAATCTTTTTTACTGAAAGTGAGAAAGTCCGGCCTTTATTTGAGTTAGAAAACAATGTACTATTTTTTAACTTAAAATGAGAATGTTCAGGCCTTTATTTCAGTTAGAAAACGACATACTAAGAGCAGTCAAGCACCAACCAAAACCAGTAATAATGGAGCATATTAGGTATAAAGTGACTATTAAGAGGGCAAATTATAGTTATTTTTGATGTTTCATGATTAACTCAGCATTTTAAAGTTATGATTAATAATATTATGGGCCTTATTATGAGTTTGACTGTCTTCCTCTGCTATCTCCACAGCGGTGGTCCCTGGAAGACCGCCATGCCTGTGGTGAACCCGTCCACTGGATTATGAGTTAAATCCAGGGCAGGCAGGCAGTGCGGTGGCGGTGTCATGGCAGCGGGTATGTTAGGCTCATAGGGGAGCCTAAACAGCAGACCACCGCCATGAGAGAGCCTGCAGCATGTACGTGCATAGTGTACCATGCACCATGTCGTGAAAGTCACACAGTGCACGTAATACATCATGCCGTGCATGCCGCACAGTGCAAGCAATGCACCATGTCGTGCATGCTATACAGTGCACGCACAAAGGTGCAATTGTAGGGGGGCACAACATATCTCCCCCTGCACGCACCTCAATGACCAGATTCTTAACTGCATTTCCACCATCCTTTTCATGGCGGGATCCTCGCCAAGAAATGGGCAGGGGAAATGCAGGTCGTTATGGGCTTGGCAGTGCTCTGTATCAGCATTGCCAACTACCATATTCAGCCCCTTTTCAGACCGCAACGGAATCCTGGATCCTGGCAGGGGCCCTGGTCTTGTGGCAGTCCCACCGCCGCCATCGTGATACGGTGGTCAGACTGTCCTGGGGGATGCCACCTCAAGTAAGGCAGTTCCAGGACCGCCGTACTCGTAATAAGGCCCTAAGTTTGCTAGGAACAGTGCAAATTGGATCTGCAAGACATAAAAGGGCATCAATTGCCTATGCTGAGATTTTGATTGTAATGCTGGTTTATTATTAGTAATAATACTTTTAAAATCTTCACAATTATGAATTGAGCAAAGAGATTTAGCCTACCATTATGCATTTATAATTTGGATAATGATGAAACTGTGATTAGAAAATTAGTTCCTTCACTTAGTATCTATATTAGGGAACTTCAAGAGCGATCTTTGGACGATTATGTGATAACCATCTCCAACACAGAACAGCAGAATAATTAAAAACACATTTAGGTTTTCCATCAGTAAATCCCCACATGCTCTCTTCCCACCCTTACACAGATAACTCCAGGATGAAGCTTCACACCTTATGGGGTAATTTTCTTTAGTGTAGGGAAAATGAACGTCTTGATGTGCACACCCATTGAGTGCACCCCACATATACAGGTAGGATGAGACTGATTAAAAACCCAAAATGCGCTATATTGAAGGCTGTCAAAAACTTGGAGTTTGCGCCCAGAGTAGAATAGTGACATTTCTATCATGCCTGCACATTTTTTTGTAATTTTTGTTAATTTTGACTTATGCTTGTTACACGAAATATCCCAAATTGCGCTATTGCGCCACATTGCGTCACTATATGCGATTTACAGTAAAGATTTAGCATGAGTGGATGGGAACAACGTGAACAACCAGAATGCGGGCAGCTGCTGTTTGCGGCGCTTGGGTTTTTTGCTATATTTTTTTACTGTGAAATGGATCCTCCTGTCCAAAATGGACACGCCTGCATTTCATCTTAAATATAGAGACAACTGCTAGATTTGCACTTTGTGCTGTTAGGTGTAATTTTTCATATTTTTTCTGAAATCGCACAAATACAAATTCTGTGAATTTAACACACCCTCACAGTGGAGTGAGTGAACCGGTGAAAGATGTACAGCGCACACTTCAAAGAGTGAGGACTGCTTTTCACTCAGCAGGGGTTCCATGGGGGTAATGAGTGTTTGGTGTGTGACAGCCCCTTAATTATTAAACGATGGCATTTCGTTCCCCCATTTAGGTTATTGGAAACCTGTCACTTTTTAGATTTCTGACTGTCATACCCATTTCTTTTTAATTGTAGAGATTGATCCTTGAGCTGCACAAACACCTGATGCGGTTAGGGAAAGCAAAAATAAAGTGTAGGTAAGGAAAGACTAGGCACATGGGCCTTATATGTGCACAACCCTGCACTGGTCAGCTCCTGCATGAATACCACCACGTCTGGATAGTTCATCCTTTTAAAGTTTAGATTGTATAATCCATCTATTGAATCAAGTGACACCACAAAGTGAGATCTGACCCTTCCATGGTCACCATCAGCCATGAAAGTGGAGGTTGCAACGTTCAATCTGGCCATGTCAATTAATACTGCAGCAAGCACCTTTCTGCAACAAAGGAACAATCGCACTGATGAATTTGTCCCTGTTTGTTCATGTAGCACTGAACTCCTCTTCTGGATATAGGAACATATATAGCTGAATACATCCTTAATAGCAACTGCTTTTGTGGTTTAATACAGATGCATTCAGAACAGGGAGGGGTGCATAGTTCTCCAAATGCATCGTAAAAACAATGTAGACTGGATTTTCTCATTGGTTTATGTTTCTAGAAGTTTGAAAGAGAATGGGCCCGATTCACAGAACTAACTTAAGACAAAATCCTAAACTTACTATCATTTTGGTATTCACAGAAGGCACATACTCATTTTGGTATTCACAGAAGGCACTTACTCATTTGGGTATTCACAGAAGTTAGTAGTCCTAACTTTAGGGCTCCTAAATGCCTTCTATGAATACCGAAAGTCTTAAAGTTAGGATTTTTCTCAGTTTAGGAGTAGTAAAGTTAAGACTCCTAACTTTAGGACTCCCAAATGCCTTCTGTGAATACCAAAATGAGTAAGTGCCTTCTGTGAATACCAAAATTACTAAATTACGGGCCCATTGCCCCCTAATAGGTTACATTTTGCCCCTGTGACCTTTCATGTGCAGGAGAAGGTCACAGCCTGCGTTTCAGTGACACCTTGTCTTATAGTGCGTGGTTCCCCTGAACATTACTTGATTAATCGTGACATGATCTTTCCGAACAGCTCCCTTTTTTGTACTCTACATCAATGATTCTCTTCCTAGAGAGCTAAAGCTCTCCCCGAATAGACATAGAAAGAGGACTGGGCACAGTCAGTGGGGTCCATAGAGAGGAGGGTTTTGGTATTGTGGATTAAGAGTGCAGCAGGTAAGTTTAGAAGTGCTGGTTCTATATTGGTGGTGAAGTGTTTGATTTCTAAACCACATTTCAACTAACAACCTAGCTACATTTACCTTATTCCATGACGTCTCAGCGTCATCCATCCGCTATTAACAGTCAGTCACTCACCTTGCATGTACATCTTTTCCATTAACAGTAAAGGTGGCAGGCTCCCATGCTCGCCACTGTCAGTGTTGGCTAAGCAGAGCCAATGTCGCCAAATAAGCGCGTTTCTTACCAAGCGAGGTTAGCTGCTTACAGCATGCCACCATCACAGCTCTACCCTATTCATTACAAGGAGCACTACAAATTCCCCCTTCTGAAAAATACCACATATCAGTGTGTTGCATGCCTTATAATTAGATCTTTCAATCACAAGTCTAGCCAACCTCTGAAGTGCCCATATTATCATTCTCGTTTGATTCTGACACGTTTGTCAAACTTTACAAAGTTGGGGCAGTAATCTTTGAGCAGACTGATCCATCAGGGTATAACAGGCAAGGGATTCTTCACCTTCTCTCCCCGTATGGAAGGAAGAAGTTCATGGTGTTGTTGTGATAACAATATATGATGAGAGAAGCTAAGGGTGGTTTTCCTTATGGCATATTTCTAAAGGGGATTAACACCAACGCCTGTGTTTTTTTCTTTTACTAAGGAAATTATGCAGGTGAGAATTTATCTACATTTCAAAGAGAAAAAGGCTGTGACCACATGGGTGTCAATTCACCAAGATGGCAGGGGTAGAGGAAGTGACATCACACACAGGATCTCTGACATAATATCGACTACAAAAATATAGACTTACAAAAATATCGATGCCAAAATATAGAATACCAAAATATCGACTCCCTATCTCCAAACAGGTAAGTACAAAAATATAGAATCCAAAATATCGTTGTAAATAATATAGTTAGTCAAAATATCGAATTTTTTAAATGTTTTAAAAGTAATGTAAAATTAATGAAATAATACATATAATTAACTGACACATACTTAAAATTACTTAAATAACATTAAAATTAATAAATAATTAATGTAAGTAAAAAAATTATTAATACATATATATTAACGTAATATTTATTAAAAATATTCAATATTTTCTGCGTAGGATAGCGGGCAGGTAAAATTTACTATTACCACTCCAGTAAGTGCAATAGTAGGGAAAGCGTTGGGTAGCGGGAGGGTAAAAATTACTATTCCCACTCCAGAGAGTGCAACAGTAGGGAAAGCGTTGGATAGCGGGAGGGTAAAATTTACTATTCCCACTCCAGTGAGTGCAACAGTAGGGAAAGCGTTGGATAGCGTAGGGGTAAAAATTACTATTCCCACTCCAGAGAGTGCAACAGTAGGGAAAACATTGGATAGTGTAGGGATAAAAATTACTATTCCCACTCCAGAGAGTGCAACAGTAGGGAAAGCGTTGGATAGCGGGAGTGTCAAATTTACTATTCCCACTCCAGTCAGTGCAACAGTAGGGAAAGCGTTGGATAGCGGTAGGGTAAAAATTTACTATTCCCACTCCAGAGAATGCAACAGTAGGGAAAGCGTTGGATAGCGGGAGGGTAAAAAATTACTATTCCCACTCCAGAGAGTGCAATAATAGTGCAAGTATTGGATAGCGTAGGGGTAAAAATTACTATTCCCACTCCAGAGAGTGCAACAGTAGGGAAAGCATTGGATAGCGTAGGGATAAACATTACTATTCCCACTCCAGAGAGTGCAACAGTAGGGAAAGCGTTGGATAGCGGTAGGGTAAAAATTACTATTCCCACTCCAGAGAGTGCAACAGTAGGGAAAGCGTTGGATAGCGGTTGGGTAAAAATTACTATTCCCACTCCAGAGAGTGCAATAATAGGGAAAGCATTGGATAGCGTAGGGGTAAAAATTACTATTCCCACTCAAGTAAGTGCAAAAGTAGTGAAAATAATAAATTAATATTTTGTTAAAAATTAATTAATTATTAATACCAAAACAAGTATTACAATTAATTACCAATAACACAAGATTTAATAATTGATTATTTATAAATACCAATATATTTTTGTTTAATTAATTACCTATTAATAATTAATTAACAACCAATTGTTTTTCAATAACAAACATTAATAAATGCTAATAATACCAATTAATCATTAATTAATAATATATTGATTAACGATATACACAAATTATTTAAATAATTAATTTTTTACAATTATATCACTTCCCACCATATTCCCCTCTAAACACACTACCCGCTACAAATATTAAATGAATACAATTAACATAATTATCAATTAAACAATTAATACAAATTAATTACCAATTAATACAAATTATTTACCAATTAATAATTAATCAACAACCAATTAATTTTCAATACCAATTAATAATTAACTAATAACAATTAAATTACTTCCCACCCTATTCCCCTATAAACCCACAACCCGCTACAGAAGTAAAACACAAAATTAAATTAAAAATAATTAATAATTCCTATAAATTATTATTTAATGTACTATAATTAAATTACTTCCCACCCTACTCCCCTATAAACCCACAACCCGCTACGGAATTAAATTACATAAAAAAAAATAACATAAAATTCATTACTTTAAAAATATACTAACATACATTACAATATTAATACATACTTTTAACACATATACTAACACTTAAAACACTATAAAAAATTCGATATTTTTAACAACTATATTATGACTGTCGATATTTCTTACTTCTATATTATTGCAATCGATATTTCTTACCTGTTTTTCGATATTCTTCACCACTATATTTTGGCAATTCGATATTCTGTCCATTCTATATTTAAAACTCGATATTCTGTCCACTCGATATTTTTTTTTTGATATTATGTCTATTTACCCACACACAATTTGACCTTTACTTTGACTCACACACGCATGCTTAAACATACACACACATTCACACACTTTCTCTCAGATAAATACACTCACCTGCATACAACATACATTTAAAAGCATTTTTTCCTTACCTTGGCTGTCAGATAGGGTCATATTACAGTTAATTATACAGATTTTTTTTAATACACTAATAGTGAATAATATTATTCACTCTTTGTTTGATTAAAAAATTGACAGAAAACCAGGAAAATGAAGCTCCAACCAACGAGTCCCCGTGTTCCAGGCACTGAGCTTACAATCTCTGAGGTCAGGGGTAGCACAGGCGGTGGCAAGGGTCGCAAGGGACAAGCCAGGAGTGGCAGCTGCGAACCCTGAATGACATCCATGTATGACCAAGCGATTTCGTCTTTCAACACATTTTAACATGTATTTGACACTATCTGCCAGGATCTTGCACCAGTTTCCTTCAGGCTTTTATTCTAGGCCCCTCTTTTATCACACATCATACAGAGTGCACTGCATTTTGCTAGTACTTGATTGCACCACAGAGTTTTGTTGGTATATTTTTTTTTCAAGGGGTGTGGGTGTAATCAGGTTTTTCAGTATGTGGTGTACAGCATCTCCTGCAGGATTTTGGAACAAGTGCTACAAAAAACATTTTGGGGATGATCATTGTCTTGTCTGCAGGAGGGTGAATATAAAGGGCCCGATTCACAGAACTAACTTAGGACAAAATCCTAAACTTACTACCATTTTGGTATTCACAGAAGGCACTTACTCATTTTGGTATTCACAGAAGGCACTTACTCATTTCGGTATTCACAGAAGTTAGGAGTCCTAACTTTAGGACTCCTAAATGCGTTCTGTGAATACCGAAAGTCTTAAAATTAGGATTTTTTTCAGTTTAGTAGTAGTATAGTTAGGACTCCTAACTTTAGGACTCCTAAATGCCTTCTGTGAATACCGAAAGCCTTAAAATTAGGATTTTTCTCAGTTTGGTAGTAGTAAAGTTAGGAGACCTAACTTTAGGACTCCTAAACTGAGAAAAATCCTAATTTTAACACTTTCGTTATTCACAGAAGGCATTTAGGAGTCCTAAAGTTAGGACTCCTAACTTCTGTGAATACCGAAGTGAGTAAGTGTCTTCTGTGAATACCAAAATGAGTAAGTTCCTTCTGTGAATACGAAAATGGTAGTAAGTTTAGGATTTTGTCTTAAATTAGTTCTGTGAATCGGGCCCAGTGTGTTAGTAACATAATCTGTTCTGTATTTTGGGCCAGGTCCTCATTGTTCACACAGTATATTCCGTGCACCACTTTTGTTGGCACTCGACTTCACCACGACTTCGGTGGACTGTTGATTTTGCTTTAGAGGATGGTGGTTTTAGGCGGATTGTTTATTTTTTTTTGAGTGACATCACATTGTCTGGCCCATGGTTTTGGAACAAAACCTTAATTGATCACACTTTACAAAGAGGGTCCTGCATTTTCCTGAACTTGATTCCACCTCGACTTTTGAGAAGGATTATGTATTTTTTGGACAAGGGTAAGGTAGGGAGGATGAATTATGCATGATATAACACCTACTGATTAAGGACATTTTCACAAGCTGCGTCAATGGACGGCACTGTGGGCCAGATGGGTCAAATGTCGTTTCTGCATTTGCAAACACTCCGATTGGATTATGTGACTGCAAAAAAGTTTCTGGTGAGTTTTTAAACCCTTTCTAGGAGCTGGTAAAGTTTTTACTGGCTGTTTCAATTGGTTGAAAAATGGTTAATGATTGAGTCATTGGAAGGGTGTGTTTTAGGGGTCTCTTCAAAATCTGAATAGGAATGCAATGTATCAAAGTTTTGTGACTGCAAATCTGGTCGTAAACCTTTGAAAAACTGTGACTGGGTGTTAACCCTTTCCTGAAAGGGACCCCTCCCCCTTTAGACCCTTTCCCCTTTGTGAAAATTTAAACAGGTTTTAGGGACAATAGTCAGTGGCCCACCAGACCACAGACAACTCTCAGTGCACACTGTTTATGAAAAATAAACATTTTAAACGCTATGCAGTAATAGATCAAATCACAAAATCACAATTCGTAGTGGGTTACAATCCAACCTACATCATTTATATGCCTTAGGGAGGATGCAAGTTGCAAACCACCATGTCTATGACTACTTTTCAATAAAGCAATATTTTTTTATGCCCCAAACCATTTTCCTAAAATGAAAACGGGATGCATTGAAAAAAAAAAGAGAAAGCTTTTTCAAACATTTTTAGGAGTAAGCAGTGGTTCATGAATTTTTTTTTTTTTAAACAAACATGATCTCGCAGAGGTCCTCCCCCTTCATGAATGGGTTACCACTGCTTTTCAGTAGTTGGTAAAATATTAGGGGCTCATTTATGAGCCCCTGCGTCACTTTTGCGCCACCGGTGCGTCACTTTTTGTGACGCACCAGTGGCGTAAAACATGCGCCATGATGCGCCATATTTACAAAGTGACGCATCTACCTAGATGCGTCACTTTGCAAACCCCTGCGCTACATTATACCTGCGTCAGGTATAATGTATGCAGGGTGGGCGTTCCCACGTAAGTAAGCATCGTAGAAGTGACGCAGTGAAATCTATGAGATTTCACTGCGCCACTTCTAGGGTGCAAATGCGTCAATATCTTACGCCTGCCTCACAGCAGGCGTAAGACTGACGCAGGCCCTATCACATGGGGCTTGCCCCATGTGAAAGGACACATTGCTGGAGTTGCGTCACTTTTGTGACACACTCCAGCAATGTGTCACTTTTGCGCCTACAGATACGTCAGAAATACTGACGTATCTGTGACTCCTTGCGACATGATGCTTCATACTGTAAATATGACGCATCACTGGAGTCGCAGGGAGGGCGCAGTCAAAAAGTGACGCATCACTCTTTTCACGCAGTGATGCGTCACTTTTCATAAATGAGGCCCTTAATGTTTTGCAATTGGATTTTAGTCACAAATAATCAACACAACCAATTGTGATTCATTTTTGGAAGGGGTGCCCTTGCCACAGGCTTTCCAAAGAGCAATTTGATATGTAATTGCAAACCCAAATTGCAATTTGGTAACAGGTTACTTAACCGCGATGTGGGTTTGGCGCATACTAAAAGGCCGTTTCATGGTCACAAAGGGTCCAGTTATGTGAATCAGGCCCTTTATGACCGCAAATCACCTCAGAATATCAGGCCCCTGGCCCTCAATTTCAATTACACTTGATTACACCAGTACTTTATTGGAGCATGGTTTTGTTTGGAGGAGGGTGGGGGAGAGCATGTTGATTGATTCGTGAAGTAACTTCACCTGCATCTGCATTTTGTCCCACGCACTGAATTGTATTTTATTTTTTAGGTATTTATTGAGGGAGTTCCCTATATTGTTTACATTCAGGTATGACTTTGAAAAAAGTCGTGATTATAGAAAGGTTGTGATTTTTGAAACTTTGGAATGAAGGGGCATATTATCAAGGGTCAATTCGCCGCTTTTCAATTTGCCGCTTTTTTGGCTTTAAAAGCCAAAAAAGCGGCGATAAGTTCATCTCCCTATTTACAATGCAGCGCTAACATGCATTAACGCATGTTAGCAGCCGTTTTTGTAACGCATCTCATTCCAGCGATGAACATCGCTAATGAGATGTAAAGTAGGCGTGCCGTCAAAGTTGCAACATGTAAGAGAGCGCTAACACAACAGCGCTGTATTAACAAGATTTGCGAGGCGATATTGAAACTCCCGCTAACCGCGGGTATCACCTGATCCTTACATCTCCTCAAAACCTGACTTAAGCATGTAGTGTATGGGAGGTGGATTGGCAGGTTAAATCCACACTCCCAAATTTACAACCTCATCATTAGCGCTCACAAGTTATCGCTGTTTTTCACGCGATATTGGCGCTTTTCACCGCTATCGCTGGATTTCTTATTGCCTTTGGGAAACTCGTTGGTAATACCGTGCTAACTCGGCGAAGAAATCCAACGAGAGCCGGCGATAGGAAAAACAGCGATACGCGCGCTTTGGGATTATTATCGCAATTTGTTGCTGATATGCTCCGAAATGACAGAAATTTGCAGAAATACCGTTATAAAGAGCAAGGCAAATCTGCATGTGACTTTGAGAATGCTATGCTTGGAAAGATGAAGCATGCGGGCGATGGAAATTAAGAAGAGGGTCAGTTGTAAGAAAAGAAAGGAAAGTTTTTTATGCAGGTTTCAGCAATAAGGAGGAGTTTTTTTGAGATAGCATGCAATCTGAAGATGTAAAACTGTTGAAAGAAACATTATTATTTGCATGTCCGATAGTGTTGATAGGCACTAGGATAGGCGAACAGTCTATCCGCTGCTAGGCTACTACTTGACCACTGCTTCAGCAAGGGCAGCTAATCATCTCACAGGCTGGAAGCATACGACAATGGCTGGATGCATATATAGGAAGGTATCAAGAGCTTTAGGCTGTACTCAAAGGAAGCAGTCACCTCATGACCATAGCAAAATATGCAGGGTAAATGCAAACATTGAAAGAAGAAAATGTTCTGGTTCCTTATGCAAATGATAGGAGGAAGGGAAACTCTGCATGCTGTAAAGCACCATAAAGCTCTATATGATAATGATGATGATAATGACATTTGTAAAGCGCAACAAATACCCGGAGGTGTCTTGGCGCTATCAAAGGGGCATATTAACAAGCCAGGCGATAAAATTATTGCCGCTTTAGCGGCAGAAAACTGCCGCTAAAACAGCGATAATGTATGTATAGGTATTTATATAGCGCCAATCACCACTACGGGTATCTCAGCGCTGTACTCATACCACTGAAGGAACCCTTCCTGGCTTTCCATGTGAGGTGTCCACTCCTGGGCATCTCCATGGTGAGGCCAGGCATCCCAGCGCTGTTGTGGAGATTAAGCAAGCTATTGCCCAGAGTTGCAGCGTGGGACCCATGATGAGAATAGGCACTGAGGCGAGAACATCCGGTCCGCGGAATTTATAGCCCGAGACGCTGCCGCGACAGGAATCGAACCCTGGTCCCGGACCAGTGCTCTGCATCGAGGTCTGCCGCTCTAACCAGTGAGCCACACTTCTCCTAATGGGCTTGATAATATGCTCTATGGAATTCCAATTGAAGCTCATGTTAGACGTCATTCACATCTAACATGGGTTTCAATTGGAATTCCATAGAGCATATTATCAAGGCCATTATCGCTGTTTTAGCTGCAGTTTTCTGCCGCTAAAGCGGCGATAATTTTATCGCCTGGCTTGATAATATGCCCCTAGATCCTCTAAGACTGCTGGTGGCAAAAGACAAAAATAGAGAAACCGGCTCATTGTGAAAAAAGCCACGTTTTTAGCCCTTTCCGAAAGGACAAGAGATCCATAGTGTTTCTTAAGTGGAATGGCAAATCATTCCAAGCTTTTGTGGCACCGTGAATGAAGCTTTTGCCACCCCATCGGTCTTTATTTGGGCGCGGCACCAAGTCCAGCTTGGCTCCTTTTGACCGCAGTCTTCTTTCAGGAATATACCATTGGAGTCTGTGCTTTAGATAATCTGGTCCTATGCCATGGAGAGCTTTAAAAACCAGGCATAGAGCCTTAAAGCATACTCGACTTTTAACTGGAAGCCAATGCAATTTCTTAATATCTTTAGAAACCGAAGAAAATCTCGACATTCCTGTAAGCAGTCTAACTGCAGCATTCTGTAACATCTGCAATTTATTCAAGGATCTTTGTTGAACGTTTAGATAGAGTCCATTGCAGTAGTCCAGTCTTGCCATTACAAGAGCCGTGACCACAATTTGTCTGCTTTCCCGGGGCAAAGAAGGCAGCACTTTCCTCAGCATTCTGATAATGAACACAGTTTCTGATACCACCACATTCACTTGGGGCTCTAAGCTGAGTCTCTCATCAAGTATTACGCCCAGGTTTTTTTTACCTTTTTAGTGGGAACAGGGAGAGTGCCCATCGTGTCCGGCCACCAGTTAGGTGTCCAGAAATTGATGTTGTTGCCAAACAATATCACCTCGGTTTTATCCAAATTAAGCTTGAGGCAATTCTTTGCCATCCAGCTGCCCACTGATAGCATACACTCCCAGAAGCGTCCTTCAATATCTGCCTCTTACCCAGGTGTCAGAGATACCACAATTTGCGTATCATGTGCATAGGAGGGAAGGCCAAATCCAAATGCATTTATGACAGGGGCCAGCGCACTGACATAAACATTAAAAAGAGTTGGACTGAGAGATGGCCCCTGATGGACCCCACAAGGCGATGTGAAAGGTTCGAACTGAAAGTCCCCCAGAGCCACAATTTGTATATCAATGGATAACCCCAGAATCGTATTGTAATTGTGAGTTTTGTGATGTGTTAAGGCAAAAATGTTAAACTTACAGGCAAGAATGTTTGAGTGCTTAGTTTGCTGTGGCGGGTTTATCTTCTTTTTTGTGTGTGACCTGATAACGTTTCAAGGAAGCTGTAGCCAAGAGCTCTCAGACACTAGAAAGTAAAGAGGATTGTAAATATCTTGAGGAAATCTAGAAGCTATCCAGCTCCCATGAAAGCAGATTGATGTGTTGCAAGGCTGTTCTGAGGTGTTTTGAACTTGGATTGGCTGAGATGAGATATGATATAAAGAACAAGTTATTTACCTTCGGTAATCTATTATCTGGTAGAGACAATATCTAGCCGCAGATTCCTTACCTTAAAATTTCCCAGGCATCAGGCTGGATCTGGAAACTTTTGTGTGAGCAGTACCCCTTGCACGTGCCATCAGGTGGCTCCATTCGGCTCCCCGTGATGTAGTTGGCGTCGGTTATGACGTCGCAGTCACCTGTATAGGTACCACCCAGGTGCTCGGACATCAGTACTTTTCACTTTTCCATGCCAGAAGTGGTCTGATGGCTCAGTGGACTAATGCATCCACTGCAGGGGCCTGTGATTGACCTCATGGTCATAGGTTCAAATCCCAGGGGGTCCACTCGGCCTTTCGTCCATCTAAGGTCGATAAAATGAGTACTGTTGGGTAACAATGAACATCTGTTATTCAGCGCCAAGAGACCTACAGGTGAGCGTGCACTTTACAAATGCATATGTTATGTAGTCATGAAGTGACTGACATTAGAATGTGCCAAAATTAGGGCCCTGAAAAAGGGAATAACCCTAGCAGAGTCTGCAGACTGGGGAGGAATGGGTGGGTCTGTAAGAAATCTGCAGGTAGATATTGTATCTACCAGATAATCTGTTACCGAAAGTTAGTAACTTTTTCATCTGATAGAGACTTCTAGCTGCAGGTTCCTTACCTTCGAATAGATACCCAAGCCATACCCTTCTGGTTGTGGGCTGTGGACAAATTCCTCACACGAGAAAGTCCTGCAGGATCGAACGAGAGAAATGCCCGTGGCCTGCGGACCGGACTGTCCAGGCAGTAGTGCTTGGTAAACGTGTGGAGAGATGCCCACATTGCTGTCTGGCAGATGTCTAGGACTGGGACACCTCGAGCCAATGCTGTGATCGCAGCCTTTTCCTTGGTGGAATGGGCTCTTAATCCCTCAGAGGGCTGATACTTAGCTAAAGCACAGCAGATCTTTATGCAGTGAATGACCCAGTGGAAAAAGGCCTTTTTCTGTACTACCCTACCTTTCATAGCTCCCACGTACCCCACAAGCAGTTGGTCATCCACCAAGAATTCTTTTGTGCAGTCAAGGTAGAGCGACAATGCTCTTTTTGGGTCCAGACGGAGGAGCCACTCCTCTTCCTTAGAGGAATGTGGAGTAGTAAAAAAGGTGGGCAGTGTGATAGATTGACCAGATGGGATGGGGTCACCACCTTTGGAAGAAATGAAGCGTGGGTGCGAAGCACAACTTTATCTACAAAAGTCATCATGTAGGGGAGCTTACATGATAATGCCTGCAATTCACTCACCCTTCAGGCAGATGTTAGAAAGGCTGTCTTGATGGTAAGCAGCCGGAGGGGACAAAGGGTCGAAAGAACCTCACATAAGAAAGGTGAGTACCAAATTAAGGTCCCACTGTAGCATGACAAAGAATGCAGGTGGAAACAAGTGACCCAGTCCTTTCAACAACTTATTTACAATTGGAGATTTAAACAGTGAAGGTTGGTCTGGCGGCCGCAAAAAAGCTGATAGAGCAGAAAGATATCCCTTAAGAGTACCCAAAACAGAGCCCTGCTGGGCAAGGGTAAGAATGAAAATAAGAACAGTAGAAAGAGAAGCAGAAAGAGGGTCAATAGACCTTTCTGTACAATATGATACAAACTTTTGCCAATGGCAGGCATATACCCAGTCGCAGCCGGCATTATTTGAAGGTGGGGGTGCCTGTTCATCAGCCGGGTCACGCGTTTTTTTGGTGCGAGTCCTGCAAGGCGCCTGCTCCTGCTCTTCTACCAGGAACAGGAAGCAGACAGCCTCCCTCCCCTCCCCTAAGCCAATCACAACGCTGCAATGGCAGCTTTGTGATTGGTCAGAACGCCGCCCAGCCAGGGGCTAATGGCCCAGTCATTTTCTCCATGTAGGCTGGATTGAGGCCTGCATGGAGAAAGGGCAAAGTGCGCATGACTGGTTTGGGCGGCGCCAAAGGGCCGACCAAACCAGTCATGTGCGCTCAGGAGGGGGCACACCACTCCTCCCCTGCCCAGCCCTGCTGGCAGAGCAGCCCTGCCCACTCACCTGCCCACAACCAAACTCTTCTGTTCTGCTTTCTCGCAGTGTGAGAAGCAGAAACATAAAATGGTAGTTATTACTATTTTATGTTTCTTCTTCTCGTACTGCGAGAAAGCAGTGGGGCGACCCTCCTCCACCCTAGTGAAGGAGCCGCCCCTACATATACCATCTTAGTGGAGGGCTGCATGGCTGCCAAAATAATGTTGCATACTTCGGGAGGATGGTCAAAAGTCATTGACTGCTGCCGCTCAATCTCCATGCATGGAGGCGGAGAGTTGACAGGTTCGGATGGAAAACCCTCCCCTGTTGCTGCAACAGAAGATCCTCCCGAAGGGGCAGCCTGATCGGAGGATCGATGCTCATTCTCAGAAGCTCTGGATACCAGACTCTCATTGCCCAGTCCAGAGCCACTTGAATGATTTCGGTCTTCATCTTCTTCAGAACTCTGGGCAGAAGCAGTATGGGGGAAAGGCATAAAACAGGCCTGAGCTTCACTCCCAACGAAAAGCATTGCAGAGCGATAGCTGCCTTGGAAACTCCAGCATGCAAAACTGCTGACATTGCATGATCTCTTTGGAGATGAACAGATCTAACCAAGATTCTCCCAACTACTGACAGAGACCCTGCACCACTTCCGACTGGAGCCGTCATTCGTGATACGGTTCGGCTGAGTTTGTCCACCCTGTCGTTCAGAGAACCTGCCAGGTGTTGAACCACCAGGGTTATGCCCTGCTTTTCCAGCCATGTCCAGAGAGACGTAGGACCTCTTGACAAAGGGTCCACAACCCCACCCGCCCTGCTTGTTGTAGTACCACATGGCAGTGGTGTTGTCCATTAACACCTGCTCTAACTTCCCCTTGACAGAGGGAGGAAATTATTTTAATGCCAACCTGATCACTCGAAGCGACAACAAACTGATGTGGAGCCCAACTCTGCTGGAGACCAGTTTCCCCTGATCTCCACCTCTCCCAGATGGCTGTCCCATCCCAGGAGTGACGCATCTGTCACCACTGTGTGATCTGGTTGGGGAAGGGAAAGGGGTCTGCCCTCGACCCAATTGAGGTTTGTCACCCACCACTGCAGATCTCACGCTGTTCCTTCTGAGATCTGGACCATGTGGGTGAGATTTCCCCGATTCTGTGCCCACTGGAACTCAGGTCCTACTGCAGAGCCCTCATACTCCACCTGGCATGTTTCACCATCAAGATGCAGGAGACCATAAGGCCCAGCAGCCTCAGAGTCAGTCTCACCGAAATCCAAGATAGAGGCCGAAACATTGGTATCATAACCTGGAGATCATGTACTCGGGAGAATAAGCTTGAAACCGCACTGTGTCCAGAACAGTTCCGATGAAAGAGAGCATCTGAGAAGGAGTAAGGTATTACTTCAGCATGTTTATAGAGAACCCCAGTGAATGGAGGAGGTTCGCCATAGTCTGATGAGGACAGCCTGGGGCGAGGACGCCTTCAACAGCCAGTCGTCAAGTTAAGGGAAGACTGAAACCCCTAACCAGGCAGAAGAGCTACGACCACCGCTATCACCTCGGTGAACACCCGAGAAGCGCTTGCAAGGCCAAAGGACAGCACGGTAAACTGAAAGTGGCCTACCTTGCACCACAGGTAATGTCTGTGACCTGGCAGGATAGGGAGGTGAAAATACTGCATGTCCAATGCTACAATCCAGTCTTCTTGGTCTAGGGCAGACAAGACCTGAGCAAAAGTAAGCATCTTGAACTTCTCCTTCTTGAGGATGAGATTGACGGTCCTATATCTAAAATGGGCCATAACCCTTTGTTTGTCTTCAGATTCAGAAAGTAGCGATAATAAAAGCCACTGCCTACTTCTGAAGCCAGAATCCTCTCTATAGCCCCCTTGGCCAAAAGAGCTGCAACTTCCTCTTGGAGTAACTTTAAATGACTCTCCACCAGCCGTTATTGATTTGGCGGAATTGGAGGAGGAAAATAAGGAAAGGCAGAGAATAGCACTCCTGAATGATCTGCAAGACCCAGTTGTCCGATGGTATGGACTTCCAGTGGAAGAGATGATGATGGATTATCCCTCACACTGGAGTGGCGTGGTCTTGCAGAGTCTAGGAGTGCTTGGAGGCTGGGGCTGCCGAGGGCAGGGTGGCTGATGACTTCTGGCTTCCATTCCTAGGACAGAATGCGACGCGTCCACGCACAACTTGGGAATTCTGTGCAGGACAGTGGCTGGGATAGGACTGGCGTGGCTGGAACTCCCTTTCCTTGCCACAAACGGGTAAAATGTTGACTGCCCACTAGGTGTTGTAGAGAGGCCTATGGATCTGGTTGTAGCATGAGTGTCATTGACCCACTCTATTGGCAAGTCAGCCTTCTCTTCAAACAGACAGAATCCATCAAAGGGCATGACCATTAAATTAGCCAGGACATCACCCGAAAACCCATACATTCTAAACCAGGCGTGTCGCTTTGAGGCCACCATTGAAGAAATTGCCCTGCCCAGTGAATCACTCGTGTCAAGTCCACACCTGACGGCGAATTTTTCTGCATCTTTCCCGTCCTTAACTACCTGGGAGAGTACAGACTAGGCCTCCTCCGGGACTTGTGACAGCACTTGCGCAAAGGTCTCCCAGAGGGTCAATGGGAGAAACAGCACAATCAGCATGCAGTATTTACCAACCGCAATGCCACGCTGGAGGAAGAAAACATCTTCCCAAGTGATTCCAACCTCTTGGATTCCCTGTCCGGTGGGTCGGACGTGAATGCACCTTGGGATGTCGAAGCCTGCACCACCAAGCTTTCAGGGGTACGGTATTCGCTGAGTAACTTTGGGTCACGCCGAGCTGGGCGATGGAAGCGTCCCACTGTCCTATTCACAGGAGCCCCTGTGCTAGGCTTGGACCACATATCTAGTAGAACATCCATCAGGGCAGAAGGGGTTCAGAGATGGAAGCCTCAGGCTGAAGCACTTCAGTCAGGAGATTAGCACTGACCTGCACAGAAGGCAACTCCATTCCAAAGACCACAGCTGCCCTCCTTACCACCATGGCATAAGATGCCCCCTCTTTTGTAGCCACAGTTGGTAGAGACAGCATGTCAGTATCTGGGTCTGTGTCCAGTCCACTGCCTTCCCAAAGTTCCTCATACCAGTCCAACTACTCCATATACACATCTTGTTGTTCTAAAGGGTTCATAGACCCCTCCCAGTCCTCTACCATGCCTGAAACATCATAAAAATGCACAGGCAACAGCATAGAACCCCTTGCTTCTACTGCACCGCAATCAGTGTCGAGCAATCCCGATCTGACTCTTTGTTGTCTAGGATGAGGATGTGGATTGGACCACCTTTGGGTGTCTCTTAGGTACGAACAGCTCTGTCCCGGATCTGGAATCCGATCCCCCAGGCCCCTACGGCACCTTGGCCTTGGCCTTGGACGGAGCGGATGATGTCGAATCCGATGGGGCCTCTTCCGACCCGAGGTGCTTGAAGGCTCACCGGAGGGGTCAGCCTGCTCAAATACATGGTGCATAGAACTCTTTAATCGGAGCGGGGTCGCTCCAGCTCCCAGAAAGGGAGGGAGATGCAAAGTCGACCCTGGCTCCGGCTCCTCAGAACCGTACCTAGAACATCGGTGCTCCTTACCTCTTCATTGACAGATGACAGTTGAGGTGAAGATGAAGTCCACTTGTACTTCTTTCTTCAGTGTCCTGAGGACCTCGAGTGAACGGAAGAGGACTTGGGGCTCCGGGAGTGATCCCGCGACCTCCTCTTCTTTGATCGGACCATATCTCCACAGAGTCTCGCTGGCTAGTGTTGACTGCCAATCAGCAAGGAGCTTAAAGACCCGATCCTGCAAGGCCTTCGGAGCAGTGGCCCGCCAGTCCGAGCATGATTTTGAGTTATGGTCGTGCTCGAGGCACCAAAGGCAGACGAGGTGGGGATTGGTAACCGACATGCACGGTGACAAGCGCCACATGGTTTAAACCATGTCTTCCTGGAAGACATCCGTCGACACATGATGCGCAAAGGGTACTGCTCACGCAAATGTTTCTGGATCCAACCGGATGCATGAGCAATTTTAAGGTAAGGAATCTGCATCTAGAAGTCTCTATCAAATGGTTGTTTTAATTAATGTTCTTAGACGAATCCGATAATATTTGAATATGGGGCTAATCACTGATTGCAGATACAATATTGTACTACAGATATATAAGTTGTATGATGGAACCCCGCATGCAAATACTCCCATGCCTTTACAACTAGGGTTGGGCGGAGTGTGCAGTTTCACTACGTGGAATTCTGCAGAGTTGTCGGAAAACTCTGTGATTCCGTGGAGTGAACTCTGCGTGTGGGCTGAGTGAGCCGACTCCTACCCAGTCATGTGTTGTCCCAATTGATTTCTTGTGGCCAATGCATATGAGGCAGGCAGGGTGATTTACTTGTATTTATCTTCACTGCAGCAATGCGAAACAAAGGGGCGAAGGAAGGAGGCCACTCGCAGCTCAGTGATACCTCCCATTGCTATTATAGTAGTGCAGTGATGTCAACAAAGTAACTTCCATGCATTGCTACAGTATTTGCTGCTAATATGCACCACTCCATTTGGCGCTCTGATGCACTATCTGCCTTTCCAAAAATTGTCCCACATCTGAATTTTCACAACTTCCAGGAGAAAGGCTGGGATGTGTTGTATTGCCCTTCCTTCCACCTGAAGCAACAATAGCCCCATCTCACCCACATTCCGCTGCTGTCCCAGCTCCCTTCTAACCTGAAGGCACCTGGAGTCCATTAAATTGTTCCTGTGCCAGCAGCATCAGCATCT
This sequence comes from Triturus cristatus, assembly GCF_964204655.1. NCBI lineage: Eukaryota > Metazoa > Chordata > Amphibia > Caudata > Salamandridae > Triturus > Triturus cristatus. The sequence continues at coordinate 1,585,722,020 of NC_140590.1, forward strand.
TCTTTTTTCCCTGAATTGCAGATGACTGTCGAGGGCCAGAAGGATTGCTTCCCTGGGCTGGCTGAGAGTACTTCTGTGGTTTCCTTCATGGCATACAGCAGGGGCCATGGTGCAGACGCAACTACACGATCACAGAGTCCCCCCACCAAGAATTCTGGGATTGCCAAGGCAGTCTCGCTTTCTCATTCAGGATTACACCGCCTCCAGCAGTCTAGTAAATGTAGTCTTCCCACATCTGTTTCCTCATTTAAACACAGTTAACTCAGGGTGTCGGCAAACTCCACTACGCCTTGGTTTGAGGAGTTTTGCGAACTCCGCGGTCCAAGCTTGCGGAGTAGCAAAACGTCTGCAAACATTCCCCGGCAGAACGAAGTTCACCGTTCAGCACTGTTTACAATGCAGTCACTAACCCGACTGTGACCTTACTACGCTTTACTTTATCGTGCAAGTCGTTAAAATGACTTGCTTTAGGGACGCTGGACTTTGGACTAGTATAAATTACTATTCCAACTCCAGTCTACACAATGGTAGGCAAGGTGTTGGACTTAAAAATCTAACACCAGTCCTACAATGCCCCCTACTGCCAGTCATTGTAATGACTTGTGGGTTAAAGTAATGTGTGGTAATGTCGCAGTCAGGGTAGTGACTGCATCGTAAAGGCTGGTCGTTGTTGAGACTGCAGGGTAATGGATGTTTCCCCAGAATATGGAGGTTCGGAATATCGAGCTACACTAAGATAGTTGACAGAATATCGAGGGCTGCACTATCTAATGTTAAGGGCATACAGTGGAAGTATAGTTTTACTATTCTTAACTGCAGATCTTTGCACTTTGAGTATGTATACATATATGTATCTACATATACACATACATACATATATATATATATATATTCACTGAAAAAACCATAGGTTTCACACATGTTATAGTTAGCTGGACATTTTACTGATAAAAAACCAATGAAATTCCCCCGTTATAGTTACTGCAGGCAACTATAACTCACGCGACCGCAATCCTCTGCTGATGCTAATACTGTATTTAGACACTTATTTGCCCATGTCTTCTTCCATTAAATTTTAGCTTTACATATATTACAAATATTTTTTTTTCATAAAGACACATATGTCATCAGCAGAAGATTGCGGTCGCGTGAGTTATAGTTGCCTGCAGTAACTATAACGGGGGAATTTCATTGGTTTTTTATCAGTAAAATGTCCAGCTAACTATAACATGTGTGAAACCTATGGTTTTTTCAGTGAATTTGCAAGGTTTTTTAAATGCTAAGTTACTTTACGCCATTCGTGGCGTGCGCGCCCAGTTAACGCAGTTCGTTCCGTGCGCGCACGGTGCGCTTTGCGCACCGTGCGCGCACAGTGAGCACGCGGTGCGCTTCGCGCACCGAGCGCCCACTTTACGCAGTTAGTGCCGGGCACGCACAGTGGTCACGCGGTGCGCTGCGCGCACCGCGTGCCCACGTTAAGCGGGATGGGCCATGTACGCACGATGCGCTTCGCGCACCGTGCGCGCATGGGGGACTTATTTTGCGCATCTTTGTGAAATGTATTCTTTGTTAACTTCTTACATGTTTTATGCCATGCACAAATGGTGCCCTTCGGGCACCATTTGCACACGGGGTGGGGAGAATGTGGTTATTTTTTTTTTTTTTACAATTTTTTACCGTACGCGTACGGTAAGCGTAATCGGCGATTTTCCGAAAAAAATTTTTTTAATTTTTTTGGGCTTGGGGGTGGTTTGGGGACCCCTGTATCAATGCTGGGTGGTTAGGATCTCATGAAACTGCCTCTTTACACATTTTTGGGGTTCGTTTTTGCTGCCCAACTCAGGAAGCGAGAGAGAAAATGGCGGCCGCCGCTTCCTGGTTTCGACCGATTCGAATGTTTACTAAGATCTAAGAGCCAATCAGAATCGCGCTCGCGCACGCCACCGTACGCGTACGGTAAGCGCACGGTAAGCGCACCGTAAGCTGCCACAGATATATATATTGATTTAAAGGCTATTTTCTCAGAATCTACTGAACAGATTTACACCAAACCTACAAAAGGCACTTCCTTGACCTGGGGACTACCTCTCTGCCAAATTTCATTAAATTCTGTTCAGCCGTTCGGGCTGTAGCCCTGTCTAAAGGTCCTATGGAAAAATGCATGGGAAAAACGCGTTTTGGGACCCCCCTTTTATCTCAGCCCCTGCTTGACGAATCCCCCCGAGACTTTCAGGGTAGGAGCGGAGCGTAGCGCCCCACCTATTTTGAAAAATTCGCGAGGATTCGTCGACCGGCGCCAAAGTTATTCAAAATAGAATGTTGCGGATTTCCTATGGAAACGTGGTCCTAACTATAACTACCTACTGGCGACCGCCAGTAGGTAATATATATATATATATATATATATATATATATATATATATATATATATATATATATATATATATATATTCACTGAAAAAACCATAGGTTTCAGACATGTTATAGTTAGCGGAAATTTTACTGATAAAAAACCAATGAAATTCCCCCGTTATAGTTAGTGCAGGCAACTATAACTCACGCGACCGCAATCCTCTGCTGATGCTAATACTGTATTTAGACACTTATTTGCCCATGTCTTCTTCCATAAATTTTTAGCTATACATATATTACAAATATTTTTTTTTCATAAAGACACATATGTCATCAGCAGAAGATTGCGGTCGCGTGAGTTATAGTTGCCTGCACTAACTATAACGGGGGAATTTCATTGGTTTTTTATCAGTAAAATTTCCGCTAACTATAACATGTCTGAAACCTATGGTTTTTTCAGTGAATTTGCAAGGTTTTTTAAATGCTAATTCCTAACTATAACGTGTGTGAAACCTATGGTTTTTTCAGTGAATTTGTACGGTTTTTTAAATGCTAAGTTACTTTACGCCATTCGTGGCGTGCACGCCCACTTAATGCAGTTCGTTCCGTGCGCGCACGGTGCGCTTCGCCCACCGTGCGCGCACAGTGAGCACGCGGTGCGCTTCGCGCACCGCGCGCCCACTTTACGCAGTTAGTGCCGTACACGCAAGGTGGGCACGCAGTGCGCTACGCGCACCGCGTGCCCACGTTACGCACCGTGCGCACATGGAGGACATATTATGCGCTTCCTTGTGATAGGTAATCTGTTAAATTTAATTTGTAAGTGATGACAATAATATGCCATGCACAGAGAGTGTTTTTTTATTTTATTAAAATTTTTAGCGTAAGCGCACCGTACGCGTACGGTAAGCGTATTCGGCGAAATTTTCAAAAAATAAAAATTTACCGTTTTTGGCCTTGGGGGATCTTTGAGGACTCAACTAACATGGCTATGTGCATGGGCGCTGTCTAAACAGCCCCTTTATATGTTTTTTGCCTTTGTTTACAGCCCCCCCCTCAGAGTGCGAGAGAGAAAATGGCGGCCGCTGCTTCCTGGTTTCGACCGATTCGAATGTTTACTTAGATGTAACAGCCAATCAGAATCGCGCTCGCGCACGCCACCGTACGCGTACGGTAAGCTTACGGTAAGCGCACCGTAAGCGCACCGTAAGCTGCCACAGATATATATATTGATTTAAAGGCTATTTTCTCAGAATCTACTGAACAGATTTACACCAAACCTACAAAAGGCACTTCCTTGCCCTGAGGACTACCTCTCTGCCAAATTTCTAGTAATTCTGTTCAGCCGTTCGGGCTGTAGCCCTGTCTAAAGGTCCTATGGAAAAATGCATGGGAAAAACGCGTTTTGGGACCCCCTTTTATCTCAGCCGCCGCTTGACGAATCCCCCCGAGACTTTCAGGGTAGGAGCGGAGCGTAGCGCCCCACCTATTTTGAGAAATTCGCGAGGATTCGTCGACCGGCGCCAAAGTTATTCAAAATAGAATGTTGCGGATTTCCTATGGAAACAGGGTCCTAACTATAACTACCTACTGGCGACTGCCAGTAGGTAATATATATATATATATATATATATATATATATATATATATATATATATATATATATATATATATATATATTACCTACTGGCGGTCGCCAGTAGGTAGTTATAGTTAGGACCCCTTTTCCATAGGAAATCCGCAACATTCTATTTTGAATAACTTTGGCGCCGGTCGATGAATCCTCGCGAATTTCTTAAAATAGGTGGGGCGCTACGCTCCGCTCCTACCCTGAAAGTCTCGGGGGGATTCGTCAAGCGGGGGCTGAGATAAAAGGGGGGTCCCAAAACGCGTTTTTCCCATGCATTTTTCCATAGGACCTTTAGACAGAGCTACAGCCCGAACGGCTGAACAGAATTACTAGAAATTTGGCAGAGAGGTAGTCCCTATGTCAAGGAAGTGCCTTTTGTAGGTTTGGTGTAAATCTGTTCAGTAGATTCTGAGAAAATAGCCTTTAAATCAATATATATATCTGAGCCCGCTTACGGTACGCTTACCGTACGCTTACCGTACGCGTACGGTGGCGTGCGCGAGCGCGATTCTGATTGGCTCTTAGATCTTAGTAAACATTCGAATCGGCCGAAACCAGGAAGCGGCGTCCGCCATTTTGTCTCTCGCACTGAGTGTTATTTATCAAACATGATGCCCAAAAACATGTTACGGGGCTGTTTTGACAACTCCCTCCCACATAGTCATGTTGAGGGAGTCCCCAAACATCCCCCAAGAGCAAAAACGGTTTTATTTTTTTTTCGGCAATTTCGCCGAGTACGCTTACCGTACGCTTACCGTAAGCGTACGGTAAAAAATAGAAATAAAAAAAACACTATCCACACTTACCCCACCCCCTGTGCTTTTGGTGGCCGTAGGCCACCAAATGTACAGGGCTTATTACATCAGTAAAAAAACTATATTTTGGGAACATGAAATTATAAAATCGAAATAAAAAAAACACTATCCACATTGACCCCACCCCCTGTGCTTTTGGTGGCCGAAGGCCACCAAATGTACAGGGCTTATTAAAGTTGATAAAAACCGTGCACGGAACGCACTGCGTTAAGTGGGCGCGCACGCCTCGAATGGCGTAAAGTAACTTAGCATTTAAAAAACCGTACAAATTCACTGAAAAAACCATAGGTTTCACACACGTTATAGTTAGGAATTAGCATTTAAAAAACCTTGCAAATTCACTGAAAAAACCATAGGTTTCACACATGTTATAGTTAGCGGAAATTTTACTGATAAAAAACCAATGAAATTGCCCCGTTATAGTTAGTGCTGGCAACTATAACTCACGCGACCGCAATCTTCTGCTGATGACATATGTGTCTTTATAAAAAAAAATATTTGTAATATATGTATAGCTAAAAATGTATGGAAGAAGACATGGGCAAATAAGTGTCTAAATACAGTATTAGCATCAGCAGAGGATTGCGGTCGCGTGAGTTATAGTTGCCAGCACTAACTATAACGGGGCAATTTCATTGGTTTTTTATCAGTAAAATTTCCGCTAACTATAACATGTGTGAAACCTATGGTTTTTTCAGTGAATATATATATATATATATATATATATATATTGTCAACAATGGTTCCCTTTTGCTGGATCTCACGGCGCTTTCAAGGAGGTGAGAACCCGTTTCTAACGGCTGAGCCATGCCGTGTCAATGTTTACATCAAATCTTGGAAACCAAGTCGGGTCACACACATGGGTGAATTCATTAGGTACTTTCTTAATATAACCAGTAATCCATTTCTGCTGGGACCACCAAGTGGCCGTACGCGTTTCGGTCTTGCAGAGACCTTGCTAATGGGTGGTTAGTATTGAATCAAACACTTAGCTATATAAAACATGCTTTGACATCACTTCCTATTTCTATTCTTACGGCATTCTGGTCCTTGTAGTGCAAAAAGATGTCAGAACAATAAAGTGCAAAGTTAAATATGTAGGCAGAGGTATTTGATTACTCAAATAATTTAACAATATTCACTTAAAATATCCTAGTTTCATTCCAACCTTTTCCTGGCCGATAAATAAATAATTATATAGCTATATCCATTTTTATTCTAACCAATTGTTTTTCACTAAATTGTTTAACCAATTATTTAGAATTAAAAGATTCTCAGAACCCATAACAGTAATATATCCACAGTAACTCCGTGTATGACATTTTCTATATTTCTTTTGACCCCCTAATGAGTCATATTCCTCACGAGTCCTTTTCATCTCCTAATAGGTACCACATAATTTCATATTCATATATCATTGAACCATATTATATGTTCTCATAGTTCAATCAATCATACTTCATACCCCTGTCAGTTTTATAATATGTGATAAATTGACATGTGCAAGTGAAGGTGACAAGGGTCGCAAGGGACAAGCCAGGAGTGGCAGCTGCGAACCCTGAATGACATCCATGTATGACCAAGCGATTTCGTCTTTCAACAAATGTTAACATGTATTTGACACTATCTGCCAGGACCTTGCACCCGTTTCCTTCAGGCTTTATTCTAGGCACCTCTTTTATCACACATCACACAGAGTGCACTGCATTTTGCTAGTACTTGATTGCACCACAGATTTTTGTTGGTATATTTTTTTTTTCAAGGGGTGTGGGTGTGATCAGGTTTTTCAGTGCGTGGTGTACACCATCTCCTGCAGGATTTTGGAACAAGTGCTACAAAACACATCTTGGGGATGATCATTCTCTTATCTGGAGGAGGGTGAATATAGTGTGTTAGTAACATGTTCTGTTCTGTATTTTGGGCCAGGTCCTCATTGTTCACACAGTATATTCCGTGCACCACTTTTGTTGGCACTCGACTTCACCACGACTTCGGTGGACTGTTGATTTTGCTTTAGAGGATGGTGGTTTTAGGCGGATTGTTTATTTTTTTTGAGTGACATCACATTGTCTGGCCCATGGTTTTGGAACAAAACCTTAATTGATCACACTTTACAAAGAGGGTCCTGCATTTTCCTGAACTTGATTCCACCTCGACTTTTGAGAAGGATTATGTATTTTTTGGACAAGGGTAATGTAGGGAGGATGAATTATGCATGATATAACACCTACTGATTAAGGACATTTTCACAAGCTGCGTCAATGGACGGCACTGTGGGCCAGATGGATCAAATGTCGTTTCTGCATTTGCAAACACTCCGATTGGATTATGTGACTGCAAAAAAGTTTCTGGTGAGTTTTTAAACCCTTTCTAGGAGCTGGTAAAGTTTTTACTGACTGCTTCAATTGGTTGAAAAATGGTTAATGATTGAGTCATTGGAAGGGTGTGTTTTAGGGGTCTCTTCAAAATCTGAATAGGAATGCAATGTATCAAAGTTTTGTGACTGCAAATCTGGTCGTAAACCTTTGAAAAACTGTGACTGGGTGTTAACCCTTTCCTGAAAGGGACCCCTCCCCCTTTAGACCCTTTCCCCTTTGTGAAAATTTAAACAGGTTTTAGGGACAATAGTCAGTGGCCCACCAGACCACAGACAACTCTCAGTGCACACTGTTTATGAAAAATAAACATTTTAAACGCTATGCAGTAATAGATCAAATCACAAACACAATTCGTAGTGGGTTACAATCCAACCTACATCATTTATATGACTTAGGGAGGTGGCAAGTTGCAAACCACCATATCTGTGACTACTTTTCAATAAAGCAATCTTTTTTTATGCCCCAAACCATTTTCCTAAAATGAAAACGGGATGCATTGGAAAAAAAAGTGAAAGCTTTTTCAAACATTTTTATGAGTAAGCAGTGGTTCATGAATTATTATTTTTTAAACAAACATGATCTCGCAGAGGTCCTCCCCCTTCATGAATGGGTTACCACTGCTTTTCAGTAGTTGGTAAAATATTAGGGGCTCATTTATGAGCCCCTGCGTCACTTTTGCGCCACCGGTGCGTCACTTTTTGTGACGCACCAGTGGCGTAAAACATGCGCCATGATGCGCCATATTTACAAAGTGACGCATCTACCTAGATGCGTCACTTTGCAAACCCCTGCGCTACATTATACCTGCGTCAGGTATAATGTATGCAGGGTGGGCGTTCCCACGTAAGTAAGCATCGTAGAAGTGACGCAGTGAAATCTATGAGATTTCACTGCGCCACTTCTAGGGTGCAAATGCGTCAATATCTTACGCCTGCCTCACAGCAGGCGTAAGACTGACGCAGGCCCTATCACATGGGGCTTGCCCCATGTGAAAGGACACATTGCTGGAGTTGCGTCACTTTTGTGACACACTCCAGCAATGTGTCACTTTTGCGCCTACAGATACGTCAGAAATACTGACGTATCTGTGACTCCTTGCGACATGATGCTTCATACTGTAAATATGACGCATCACTGGAGTCGCAGGGAGGGCGCAGTCAAAAAGTGACGCATCACTCTTTTCACGCAGTGATGCGTCACTTTTCATAAATGAGGCCCTTAATGTTTTGCAATTGGATTTTAGTCACAAATAATCAACACAACCAATTGTGATTAATTTTTGGAAGGGGTGCCCTTGCCACAGGCTTTCCAAAGAGCAATTTGATATGTAATTGCAAACCCAAATTGCAATTTGGTAACAGGTTACTTAACCGCGAAGTGGGTTTGGCACATACCAAAAGGCCGTTTCATGGTCACAAAGGGTCCAGTTATGTGAATCAGGCCCTTTATGACCGCAAAACACCTCAGAATATCAGGCCCCTGGCCCTCAATTTCAATTACACTTGATTACACCAGTACTTTATTGGAGCATGGTTTTGTTTGGAGGAGGGTGGGGGAGAGCATGTTGATTGATTCGTGAAGTAACTTCACCTGCATCTGCATTTTGTCCCACGCACTGAATTGTATTTTATTTTTTAGGTATTTATTGAAGGAGTTCCCTATATTGTTTACATTCAGGTATGACTTTGAAAAAAGTAGTGATTATAGAAAGGTTGCGATTTTTGAAACTTTGGAATGAAGGGGCATATTATCAAGGGTCAATTCGCCGCTTTTCAATTCGCCGCTTTTTTGGCTTTAAAAGCGAAAAAAGCGGCGATAATTTCATCTCCCTATTTACAATGCGGCGCTAACATGCATTAACGCATGTTAGCAGCCGTTTTTGTAACGCATCTCATTCCAGCGATGAACATCGCTAATGAGATGCAAAGTAGGCATGCCGTCAAAGTTGCAACATGCAAGAGAGCGCTAACACAACAGCGCTGTATTAACAAGATTTGCGAGGCGATATTGAAACTCCTGCTAACCGCGGGTATCGCCTGATCCTTACATCTCCTCAAAACCTGACTTAAGCATGTAGTGTATGGGAGGTGGATTGACATGTTAAATCCACACTCCCATATTTACAACCTCATCATTAGCGCTCACAAGTTATCGCTGTTTTTCACGCGATATTGGCGCTCTTCACCGCTATCACTGGATTTCTTATCGCCTTTGGGAAACTCGTTGGTAATACCGCGCTAACTCGGCGAAGAAATCCAACGATAGCCGGCGATAGGAAAAACAGCGATACGCGTGCTTTGGGATCATTATCGCAATTTGTTGCTGATATGCCCCGAAATGACAGAAATTTGCAGAAATACCGTTATAAAGAGCAAGGCAAATCTGCATGTGACTTTGAGAATGCTATGCTTGGACAGATGAAGCATGCGGCCGATGGAAATTAAGAAGAGGGTCAGTTGTAAGAAAAGAAAGGAAAGTTTTTTATGCAGGTTTCAGCAATAAGGAGGAGGTGTTTTGAGATAGCATGCAATCTGAAGATGTGAAACTGTTGAAAGAAACATTATTATTTGCATGTCAGATAGTGTTGATAGGCACTAGGATAGGCGAACAGTCTATCCGCTGCTAGGCTACTACTTGACCACTGCTTCAGCAAGGGCAGCTAATCATCTCACAGGCTGGAAGCATACGACAATGGCTGGATGCATAAATAGGAAGGTATCAAGAGCTTTAGGCTGCACTCAAAGGAAGCAGTCACCTCATGACCATAGCAACATGAGAAAATATGCAGGGTAAATGCAAACATTGAAAGAAGAAAATGTTCTGGTTCCTTATGCAAATGATAGGAGGAAGTGAAACTCTGCATGTTGTAAAGCACCATAAAGCTCTATATGATAATGATGATGATAATGACATTTGTAAAGCGCAACAAATACCCGGAGGTGTCTTGGCGCTATCAAAGGGGCATATTAACAAGCCAGGCGATAAAATTATCGCCGCTTTAGCGGCAGAAAACTGCCGCTAAAACAGTGATAATGTATGCATAGGTATAGGTATTTATATAGCGCCAATCACCACTACGGGTATCTCAGCGCTGCACTCATACCACTGAAGGAACCCTTCCTGGCTTTCCATGTGAGGTGTCCACTCCTGGGCATCTCCATGGTGAGGCCAGGCATCCCAGCGCTATTGGGGCCATTGTGGAGATTAAGCAAGCTATTGCCCAGAGTTGCAGCGTGGGACCCATGATGAGAATAGGCACTGAGGCGAGAATATCCGGTCCGCGGAATTTATAGCCCGAGACGCTGCCGCAACGGGAATCGAACCCTGGTCCCGGACCAGTGCTCTGCATCGAGGTCTGCCGCTCTAACCAGTGAGCCACACTTCTCCTAATGGGCTTGATAATATGCTCTATGGAATTCCAATTGAAGCTCATGTTAGACGTCATTCACATCTAACATGGGTTTCAATTGGAATTCCATAGAGCATATTATCAAGCCCATTATCGCCGTTTTAGCGGCAGTTTTCTGCCGCTAAAGCAGCGATAATTTTATCTCCTGGCTTGATAATATGCCCCTAGATCCTCTAAGACTGCTGGTGGCAAAAGACAAAAATAGAGAAACCGGCTCATTGTGAAAAAAGCCACGATCCATAGTGTTTCTTAAGTGGAATGGCAAATCATTCCAAGCTTTTGCGGCACCGTGAATGAAGCTTTTGCCACCCAATCGGGCTTTATTTATGCGCGGCACCAAGACCAGCTTGGCTCCTTTTGACCGCAGTCTTCTTTCAGGAATATACCATTGGAGTCTGTGCTTCAGGTAATCTGGACCTATGCCATGGAGAGCCTTAAAAGCCAGGCAAAGAGCCTTGAAACGTATTCGACTTTTAACTGGAAGCCAATGTAATTTCTTAATATCTTTGGAAACCGAAGAAAATCTCGACGTTCCTGTCAGCAGTCTAACAGCAGCATTCTGTAACATCTGCAATTTATTCAAGGATCTTTGTTGAACGTTTAGATAGAGTCCATTGCAGTAGTCCAGTCTTGCCATTACAAGAGCCGTGACCACAATTTGTCTGCTTTCCCGGGGCAAAGAAGGCAGCACTTTCCTCAGCATTCTGCTAATGAACATAGTTTTTGATACCACCGCATTCACTTGGGGCTCTAAGCTGAGTCTCTCATCAAGTATTACGCCCAGGTTTTTTTACCTTTTTAGTGGGAACAGGGAGAGTGCCCATCGAGTCCGGCCACCAGTTAGGTGTCCAGAAATTGATGTTGTTGCCAAACAATATCACCTCGGTTTTATCCAAATTAAGCTTGAGGCAATTCTTTGCCATCCAGCTGCCCACTGATAGCATACACTCCCGGAAGCATCCTTCAATACCTGCCTCTTACCCAGGTGTCAGAGATACCACAATTTGCGTATCATACGCATAGGAGGGAAGGCCAAATCCAAATGCATTTATGACAGGGGCCAGCGCACTGACATAAACATTAAACAGAGTTGGACTGAGAGATGACCCCTGAGGGACCACACAAGGCGATGTGAAAGGTTCGGACTGAAAGTCCCCCAGAGCCACTATTTGTATATCAATAGATAACCCCAGAATCGTATTGTAATTGTGAGTTTTGTGATGTGTTAAGGCAAAAATGTTAAACTTACAGGCAAGAATGTTTGAGTGCTTAGTTTGCTGTGGCAGGTTTATCTTCTTTTTTGTGTGTGACCTGATAGCGTTTCAAGGAGGCTGTAGCCAAGAGCTCTCAGACACTAGAAAGTAAAGAGGATTGTAAATATCTTGAGGAAATCTAGAAGCTATCCAGCTCCCATGAAAGCAGATTGATGTGTTGCAAGGCTGTTCTGAGGCGTTTTGAACTTGGATTGGCTGAGATGAGATATGACATAAAGAACAAGTTATTTACCTTCGGTAATCTATTATCTGGTAGAGACAATATCTAGCCGCAGATTCCTTACCTTAAAATTTCCCAGGCATCAGGCTGGATCTGGAAACTTTTGTGTGAGCAGTACCCCTTGCACGTGCCATCAGGTGGCTCCATTCGGCTCCCCGTGATGCAGTTGGCGTCGGTTATGACGTCGCAGTCACCTGTATAGGTACCACCCAGGTGCTCGGACATCAGTACTTTTCACTTTTCCATGCCAGAAGTGGTCTGATGGCTCAGTGGACTAATGCATCCACTGCAGGGGCCTGTGATTGACCTCATGGTCATAGGTTCAAATCCCAGGGGGTCCACTCAGCCTTTCATCCATCTGAGGTTGATAAAATGAGTACTGTTGGGTAACAATGAACATCTGTTATTCAGCGCCAAGAGACCTACAGGTGAGCGTGCACTTTACAAATGCATATGTTATGTAGTCATGAAGTGACTGACATTAGAATGTGCCAAAATTAGGGCCCTGAAAAAGGGAATAACCCTAGCAGAGTCCGCAGACTGGGGAGGAATGGGTGGGTCTGTAAGAAATCTGCAGCTAGATATTGTATCTACCAGATAATCTGTTACCGAAAGTTAGTAACTTTTTCATCTGATAGAGACTTCTAGCTGCAGGTTCCTTACCTTCGAATAGATACCCAAGCCATACCCTTCTGGTTGTGGGCTGTGGACAAATTCCTCACACGAGAAAGTCCTGCAGGATCGAACGAGAGAAATGCCCGTGGCCTGCGGACCGGACTGTCCAGGCAGTAGTGCTTGGTAAACGTGTGGAGAGATGCCCACGTTGCTGTCTGGCAGATGTCTAGGACTGGGACACCTCAAGCCAATGCTGTGATCGCAGCCTTTTCCTTGGTGGAATGGGCTCTTAATCCCTCAGAGGGCTGATACTTAGCTAAAGCACAGCAGATCTTTATGCAGTGAATGACCCAGTGGGAAAAGGCCTTTTTCTGCACTACCCTACCTTTCATAGCTCCCACGTACCCCACAAGCAGTTGGTCATCCACCAAGAATTCTTTTGTGCAGTCAGGGTAGAGCGACAATGCTCTTTTTGGGTCCAGACGGAGGAGCCATTCCTCTTCCTTAGAGGAATGTGGAGTAGTAAAAAAGGTGGGCAGTGTGATAGATTGACCAGATGGAATGGGGTCACCACCTTTGGAAGAAATGAAGCGTGGGTGCGAAGCACAACTTTATCTACAAAAGTCATCATGTAGGGGAGCTTACATGATAATGCCTGCAATTCACTCACTCTTCAGGCAGATGTTAGAAAGGCTGTCTTGATGGTAAGCAGCCGGAGGGGACAAACGGTCGAAAGAACCTCACATAAGAAAGGTGAGTACCAAATTAAGGTCCCACTGTAGCATGACAAAGAATGCAGGTGGAAACAAGTGACCCAGTCCTTTCAAGAGCTTATTTACAATTGGAGATTTAAACAGTGATGGTTGGTCTGGCGGCCGCAAAAAAGCTGATAGAGCAGAAAGATATCCCTTAAGAGTACCCAAAACAGAGCCCTGCTGGGCAAGGGTAAGAATGAAAATAAGAACAGTAGAAAGAGAAGCAGAAAGAGGGTCAATAGACCTTTCTGTACAATATGATACAAACTTTTGCCAATGGCAGGCATATACCCAGTCGCAGCCGGCATTATTTGAAGGTGGGGGTGCCTGTTCATCAGCCGGGTCACGCGTTTTCTTGGTGCGAGTCCTGCAAGGCGCCTGCTCCTGCTCTTCTACCAGGAACAGGAAGCAGACAGCGTCCCTCCCCTCCCCTAAGCCAATCACAACTTTGCAATGGCAGCTTTGTGATTGGTCAGAACGCCGCCCAGCCAGGGGCTAATGGCCCAGTCATTTTCTCCATGTAGGCTGGATTGAGGCCTGCATGGAGAAAGGGCAAAGTGCGCATGACTGGTTTGGGCGGCGCCAGAGGGCCGACCAAACCAGTCATGTGCGCTCAGGAGGGGGCACACCACTCCTCCCCTGCCCAGCCCTGCTGGCAGAGCAGCCCTGCCCACTCACCTGCCCACAACCAAACTCTTCTGTTCTGCTTTCTCGCAGTGTGAGAAGCAGAAACATAAAATGGTAGTTATTACTATTTTATGTTTCTTCTTCTCGTACTGCGAGAAAGCAGTGGGGCGACCCTCCTCCGCCCTAGTGAAGGAGCCGCCCCTACATATACCATCTTAGTGGAGGGCTGCATGGCTGCCAAAATAATGTTGCATACTTCGGGAGGATGGTCAAAAGTCATTGACTGCTGCCGCTCAATCTCCATGCATGGAGGCGGAGAGTTGACAGGTTCGGATGGAAAACCCTCCCCTGTTGCTGCAACAGAAGATCCTCCCGAAGGGGCAGCCTGATCGGAGGATCGATGCTCATTCTCAGAAGCTCTGGATACCAGACTCTCATTGACCAGTCCAGAGCCACTTGAATGATTTCGGTCTTCATCTTCTTCAGAACTCTGGGCAGAAGCAGTATGGGGGAAAGGCATAAAACAGGCCTGAGCTTCACTCCCAACGAAAAGCATTGCAGAGCGATAGCTGCCTTGGAAACTCCAGCATGCAAAACTGCTGACATTGCATGATCTCTTTGGAGATGAACAGATCTAACCAAGATTCTCCCAACTACTGACAGAGACCCTGCACCACTTCCGACTGGAGCCGTCATTCGTGATACGGTTCGGCTGAGTTTGTCCACCCTGTCGTTCAGAGAACCTGCCAGGTGTTGAACCACCAGGGTTATGCCCTGCTTTTCCAGCCATGTCCAGAGAGACGTAGGACCTCTTGACAAAGGGTCCACAACCCCACCCGCCCTGCTTGTTGTAGTACCACATGGCAGTGGTGTTGTCCATTAACACCTGCTCTAACTTCCCCTTGACAGAGGGAGGAAATTATTTTAATGCCAACCTGATCACTCGAAGTGACAACAAACTGATGTGGAGCCCAACTCTGCTGGAGACCAGTTTCCCCTGATCTCCACCTCTCCCAGATGGCTGTCCCATCCCAGGAGTGACACATCTGTCACCACTGTGTGATCTGGTTGGGGAAGGGAAAGGGGTCTGCCCTCGACCCAATTGAGGTTTGTCACCCACCACTGCAGATCTCACGCTGTTCCTTCTGAGATCTGGACCATGTGGGTGAGATTTCCCCGATTCTGTGCCCACTGGAACTCAGGTCCTACTGCAGAGCCCTCATACTCCACCTGGCATGTTTCACCATCAAGATGCAGGAGACCATAAGGCCCAGCAGCTTCAGAGTCAGTCTCACCGAAATCCAAGATAGAGGCCGAAACATTGGTATCATAACCTGAAGATCATGTACTCGGGAGAATAAGCTTGAAACCGCACTGTGTCCAGAACAGTTCCGATGAAAGAGAGCATCTGAGAAGGAGTAAGGTATTACTTCAGCATGTTTATAGAGAACCCCAGTGAATGGAGGAGGTTCGCCATAGTATGAAGAGGACAGCCTGGGGCGAGGACGCCTTCAACAGCCAGTCGTCGAGTTAAGGGAAGACTGAAACCCCTAACCAGGCAGAAGAACTACGACCACCGCTATCACCTCGGTGAACACCCGAGAAGCGCTTGCAAGGCCAAAGGACAGCACGGTAAACTGAAAGTGGCCTACCTTGCACCACAGGTAATGTCTGTGACCTGGCAGGATAGGGAGGTGAAAATACTGCATGTCCAATGCTACCACCCAGTCTTCTTGGTCTAGGGCAGACAAGACCTGAGCAAAAGTAAGCATCTTGAACTTCTCCTTCTTGAGGATGAGATTGATGGTCCTATATCTAAAATGGGCCATAACCCTTTGTTTGTCTTCAGATTCAGAAAGTAGCGATAATAAAAGCCACTGCCTACTTCTGAAGCCAGAATCCTCTCTATAGCCCCCTTGGCCAAAAGAGCTGCAACTTCCTCTTGGAGTAACTTTAAATGACTCTCCACCACCCGTTATTGATTTGGCGAAATTGGAGGAGGAAAATAAGGAAAGGCAGAGAATAGCACTCCTGAATGATCTGCAAGACCCAGTTGTCCGATGGTATGGACTTCCAGTGGAAGAGATGATGATGGATTATCCCTCACACTGGAGTGGCGTGGTCTTGCAGAGTCTAGGAGTGCTTGGAGGCTGGGGCTGCCGAGGGCAGGGTGGCTGATGACTTCTGGCTTCCATTCCTAGGACAGAATGAGACGCGTCCACGCACAACTTGGGAATTCTGTGCAGGACAGTGGCTGGGATAGGACTGGCGTGGCTGGAACTCCCTTTCCTTGCCACAAACGGGTAAAATGTTGACTGCCCACTAGGTGTTGTAGAGAGGCCTAAGGATCTGGTTGTAGCATGAGTGTCATTGACCCTTTCTATTGGCAAGTCGGCCTTCTCTTCAAACAGACAGAATCCATCAAAGGGCATGACCATCAAATTAGCCAGGACATCACCCGAAAACCCATACATTCTAAGCCAGGCGTGTCGCTTTGAGGCCACCATTGAAGAAATTGCCCTGCGCAGTGAATCACTCGTGTCAAGTCCACACCTGACGGCGAATTTTGCTGCATCTTTCCCGTCCTTAACTACCTGGGAGAGTACAGACTAGGCCTCCTCCGGGACTTGTGACAGCACTTGCACAAAGGTCTCCCAGAGGGTCAATGGGAGAAACAGCACAATCAGCATGCAGTATTTACCAACCGCAATGACACGCTGGAGGAAGAAAACATCTTCCCAAGTGATTCCAACCTCTTGGATTCCCTGTCCGGTGGGTCGGACGTGAATGCACCTTGGGATGTCGAAGCCTGCACCACCAAGCTTTCAGGGGTACGGTATTCGCTGAGTAACTTTGGGTCACGCTGAGCTGGGCGATGGCAGCGTCCCACTGTCCTATTCACAGGAGCCCCTGTGCTAGGCTTGGACCACATATCTAGTAGAACATCCATCAGGGCAGAAGGGGTTCAGAGATGGAAGCCTCAGGCTGAAGCACTTCAGTCAGGAGATTAGCACTGACCTGCACAGAAGGCAACTCCATTCCAAAGACCACAGCTGCCCTCCTTACCACCATGGCATAAGATGCCCCCTCTTTTGTAGCCACAGTTGGTAGAGACAGCATGTCAGTATCTGGGTCTGTGTCCAGTCCACTGCCTTCCCAAAGTTCCTCATACCAGTCCAACTACTCCATATACACATCTTGTTGTTCTAAAGGGTTCATAGACCCCTCCCAGTCCTCTACCATGCCTGAAACATCATAAAAATGCACAGGCAACAGCATAGAACCCCTTGCTTCTACTGCACCGCAATCAGTGTCGAGCAATCCCGATCTGACTCTGTGTTGTCTAGGATGAGGATGTGGATTGGACCACCTTTGGGTGTCTCTTAGGTACGAACAGCTCTGTCCCGGATCTGGAATCCGATCCCCCAGGCCCCTACGGCACTTTGGCCTTGGCCTTGGACGGAGCTGATGTTGTCGAATTTGATGGGGCCTCTTCCGACCCGAGGTGCTTGAAGGCTCACCGGAGGGGTCAGCCTGCTCAAATACATGGTGCATAGAACTCTTTAATCGGAGCGGGGTCGCTCCAGCTCCCAGAAAGGGAGGGAGATGCAAAGTCGACCCTGGCTCCGACTCCTCAGAACCGTACCTAGAACATCGGTGCTCCTTACCTCTTCATTGACAGATGACAGTTGAGGTGAAGATGAAGTCCACTTGTACTTCTTTCTTCAGTGTCCTGAGGACCTCGAGTGAACGGAAGAGGACTTGGGGCTCCGGGAGTGATCCCGCGACCTCCTCTTCTTTGATCGGACCAGATCTCCACAGAGTCTCGCTGGCTAGTGTTGACTGCCAATCAGCAAGGAGCTTAAAGACCCGATCCTGCAAGGCCTTCGGAGCAGTGGCCCGCCAGTCCGAGCATGATTTTGAGTCATGGTCGTGCTCGAGGCACCAAAGGCAGACGAGGTGGGGATTGGTAACCGACATGCACGGTGACAAGCGCCACATGGTTTAAACCATGTCTTCCTGGAAGACATCCGTAGACACATGATGCGCAAAGGGTACTGCTCACGCAAATGTTTCTGGATCCAACCGGATGCATGAGCAATTTTAAGGTAAGGAATCTGCATCTAGAAGTCTCTATCAAATGGTTGTTTTAATTAATGTTCTTAGACGAATCCGATAATATTTGAATATGGGGCTAATCACTGATTGCAGATACAATATTGTACTACAGATATATAAGTTGTATGATGGAACCCCGCATGCATTTACTCCCATGCCTTTACAACTAGGGTTGGGCGGAGTGTGCAGTTTCACTACGTGGAATTCTGCAGAGTTGTCGGAAAACTCTGTGATTCCGTGGAGTGAACTCTGCGTGTGGGCTGAGTGAGCCGACTCCTACCCAGTCATGTGTTGTCCCAATTGATTTCTTGTGGCCAATGCATATGAGGCAGGCAGGGTGATTTACTTGTATTTATCTTCACTGCAGCAATGCGAAACAATGGGGCGAAGGAAGGAGGCCACTCGCAGCTCAGTGATACCTCCCATTGCTATTATAGTAGTGCAGTGATGTCAACAAAGTAACTTCCATGCTTTGCTACAGTATTTGCTGCTAATATGCACCACTCCATCTGGCGCTCTGATGCACTATCTGCCTTTCCAAAAATTGCCCCACATCTGAATTTTCACAACTTCCAGGAGAAAGGCTGGGATGTGTTGTATTGCCCTTCCTTCCACCTGGAGCAACAATAGCCCCATCCCACCCACATTCCGCTGCTGTCCCAGCTCCCTTCTTACCAGAAGGCACCTGGAGTCCATTAAATTGTTCCTGTGCCAGCAGCATCAGCATCTTCTTTTTCCCCTGAATTGCAGATGACTGTCGAGGGCCAGAAGGATTGCTTCCCCGGGCTGGCTGAGAGTACTTCTGTGGTTTCCTTCATGGCACACTGCAGGGGCCATGGTGCAGATGCAACTACACGATCACAGAGTCCCCCCACCAAGAATTCTGGGATTGCCAATGCAGTCTCGCTTTCTCATTCAGGATTACACCGCCTCCAGCAGTCTAGTAAATGTAGTCTTCCCACATCTGTTTCCTCATTTAAACACAGTTAACTCAGGGTGTCGGCAAACTCCACTACGCCTTGGTTTGAGGAGTTTTGCGAACTCCGCGGTCCAAGCGTGCAGAGTAGCAAAAAGTCTGCAAACATTCCCCGGCAGATCGAAGTTCACCGTTCAGCACTAATTACAATGCAGTCACTAACCCGACTGTGACCTTACTACGCTTTACTTTATCGTGCAAGTCGTTACAATGACTTGCTTTAGGGACGCTGGACTTTGGACTAGTATAAATTACTATTCCAACTCCAGTCTACACAATGGTAGGCAAGGTGTTGGACTTAAAAATCTAACACCAGTCCTACAATGCCCCCTACTGCCAGTCATTGTAATGACTTGTGGGTTAAAGTAATATGTGGTAATGTCGCAGTCAGGGTAGTGACTGCATCGTAAAGGCTGGTCGTTGTTGAGACTGCAGGGTAATGGATGTTTCCCCAGAATATGGAGGTTCGGAATATCGAGCTACACTAAGATTGTTGACAGAATATCGAGGGCTGCACTATCTAATGTTAAGGGCATACAGTGGAAGTATAGTTTTACTATTCTTAACTGCAGATCTTTGCACTTTGAGTATGTATACATATATGTATCTACATATACACATACATACATATATATATTTTGCCCCGGCGGTACCTGTGTTGGAGGACACGATACGAGCCAAGGAGATTCCTGACTGCAAGGCGAGCATACGAGTCAGGTATTCAGGGGATGAGAGTTTTTCGAGTGGGGGCTTAAAACAAACTTGATATAATTCAAAATATCGTTTGGGAAAGCCCTTTATTGTAAACAAGTGCATTTCGAGTATGTCTGCTGACAATGTGAAAGACCGGGAGGCGGCTGCAACCAATATGTTTTCTGACAGCCTCCCGTTACCTAACAGTCTTCGTGGAAAACAGGGTGTACTGACGAACACCAGCAATACTTTGAAGGACAAATTTAAAATACTTGAGAAGAAACTTAAAAATGAGCAGAGCAAATGGTGGGAATCGAAGTCTCTCCAGGGATACATTGATGTTAATCGCATTCCGAGAGGATTGAGAATACTTACTGCCCCAAGCTACGAGAATCCCAACCCTGAGTTGATGCGGGAATGGGCAGAAAGCAATCTTGAAGCATCAAGACGCCTGGTTTTAATTCTAATCAAGTATGCTGACATTGACAGAGCACAACTCCTTAAAGAAATAGACGAAATCTATGAGGAATTGGAAAAGAATGAGGAAACTGATGAGAAAACCAAATTAACCAATGAGATGACGGCAAGGCTCAAAAAGGAGGAAACTAAAATAATGGAACGCAAGGCTTTTAAGTTCCAACGGGATCGTAATGACTATGAATTGGGCCAAATTTTCACTTTTTCTAAAAAATACGATGCATTAAGAGGACCAACAACAAAGGCTCATAGCAAGAATAGAGCACCCATTAGAAATAAAGACCAGCTGGACACGACGACATCCGATCTTAGTTCAGCAATAAGCAGCGGATCGGAATCTGAACTTCGTGATATAGGATCAGTAGATCAAGCTGCCAAACCCTCACCAGGGGATGAAATAGGTTTTTTATGCCACGAGCGAATGCAGTCTCTTCGACCCAGGACCCAAAGAAATTACAGCGACAATTTGCAAACTACAAACGGCGCAAGAGGTACAGGGCGAGGAAGAGGCGCTCCCTATCTGAACAAAAGGAGGGGAAGAGGCCAATGGGCACCAAAGAACCTACAATAAGCAGTAACTCTACCATCGTCAACCTTACCGATCTTCAACTTTCAGCAAATGAGGAAAATATTCTTAAATTTGGCCTCTCCTATGCACCCTATAGAAACTTTGATTACGCAGCCACAAGATTGGATGGGTATAGAGCGGTGAGAAAGCTCAAATTACGCAAGTTCCATCAAATGAAAACAAACAAAAATCCTACATCCCTTGAACTGAACATAACGGAAGAAGTGGAGCCAAGTGGTTCATCACTTACCACCGATTTACTTGAGCTATGGACTTTAGAGGGAGCGGACCGATGTCCCCCTTTACAAACTACTAACCAAGCCAATTCAAATACACCAAGCAACCAAAGTCCATTCACTACATTCAGACCACCGTCAACATTTAACCCTTTGATGCCCCGTGATACAATTGATATCTTTCATGAGAATGTGACAGCACAGTTGAAGAAATTACAAAAACGAACTTGTAATCAAAAACTCAAATATGATAGACATAATCAACAATACGAGGCACTGGTGTCTAAATTAAGCAAAGACAAAGAAATCATCATCAGAAACAGTGACAAGGGAGGTAATATTGTCCTAATGACAAGAAGTGATTATGACAAAGAAGCTTACCTGCAGCTAAATGACAGACTTTGTTACGAACGTATCAACCAAGCAACTATGAAAATCACATACAATGAATACCATCAAAAACTTGTGAAATGGAAAAACAAACGTTTACTATCAGATGATGAATTTAAATTTCTATATAACACATCTCCAACAATTCCTATGTTATATTTCATCCCTAAAATCCATAAGAACAAGGAAAAGCCCCCTGGCAGACCCATTATTTCCACCAGAGGTGGACCAATGGAGAAATCATCGTTGTATATAGACTATTTTTTGCAAGTTTATGTCAAATCATTGGACTCATTTGTACAGGACACAGGTGACTTCCTATTGAAGATCCAGCAGATTACCTGGGTGGAGGGGTATTGGATGATTGCACTCGATGTGGTTTCTCTTTATACGAGTATTAGGCACACTGATGGCTTAGCAGCAATCCAGTATTATCTATCACGGAGATCGGTACAACTTAAAGACCACAGTGAGATGTTGATCCAAATGCTTAGTCACTGCCTTCAAAATAACATCTTTATGTACAATAACCTGCTTTACAGACAACTGCAAGGTGTAGCTATGGGGGCCAGTTTCTCTCCAAGCTATGCCTGTTTACACATGGGTGCTTGGGAGGAACTGGTCCTCAAAGTGAAACACAAGAGAACCTTTGAGGACAATGTGATTACTTGGTTACGCTTTATTGATGATTTATTTGTTGTGTGGCGAGGTACCAAAGAACAGGCAGAGGCCTTTGTAACTGAGATTAACAGCAATGAACTCAATTTAAATTTCACAGCTAGCATGAGCCAATCATCTGTCACCTTTCTGGATACAGAGATCTATATAGCTAATAACAAGATTGAATCGAGATTATTCAGGAAAAGTACTGCAGGAAACACAATCCTTCACGCAGGTAGTGCTCACCCAGCGCACCTCATAGCTAGTATCCCCTATGGGGAAATGCTGCGGATTAGAAGGGTATGCAGCAATGAATATGAGTTAAGAGTTGCCCAACAGGCCAGCAAAAACAGATTTATAGAACGGGGTTACTCTGAAAGTATCATTGATTCATCAATAAGTAGATCCATGAAAGTTAACAGACAGGAATTACTCAATGCATACAAACAGACTGATCTCTCCAACGAAACTACTGAATCAGCTATTTTAGCACCAACTGAACCCCCTGACAACTCATTCAGAATAATTACTGGATACAGCAAACAGCACAGTGAGCTTTATAAAATCATCAATGGCAACTGGCCTATTGTCCTGAGTGATCCGGTAATTGGTCCTAGTCTACCACGTAAAGCATCGCTTACTTTCAGTAAGGCCCCATCGATGAGAGACAGACTAGTTGATACCAACCCGGAGACCATTGAAAAAACCACATGGTTACAAACCAATCATGGTTTTTTTAAATGTAAAACGTGCAAATCCTGTACCCATGGTATTAACACTAAGGAGTACAGAGATGCTTTCAGTGACAAAAAGCATCAAATTAACAAGGTACTTACATGCAAGACTGAATTTGCGATATACGTTTTACTATGTCCATGTGGGTTGCAATATGTGGGCAGTACGAAACATGCAGTACACAAACGCATTTTGCAACACCTCCGGGCAATAGCCAATCAGGACAAAACATACCCCGTTGCCAGACATTTTAAAGAATACCACAATAGCGACAATCAGAGTCTCAAGTATTATGTCATTGATGCGGTCAATGCCAGTAGAAGAGGGGGTGACCGTGAGTCTAAGTTACGTAAATTGGAAACCAAATACATTTTACAACTTGACACTAAGCACCCAGGAGGCCTTAACATCACAGAGGATTTACATACATGTTTACTTTAACTCAGAGGTGGTTTTTTCAATTTTGATAGTAGATACCCTTGGGGATCTTTTAACTTTCTTAAATATTTATTGTTTTAATTTTTATTCAATAAATTTTAATTAAGTATATCTATAGAGAATAGAAATCTTCCCATATATTTTTTACATGTAGTTTTACTAACTTTATATTTGTGCATCTGTCCATTCCTCTGACATTCGCTACATGCTTGCCACCTACAACATTAATTGCTTTGAATCTGATATTTGAATAATCTTCGCATATTTTTTATATGTATTTTTACATGTTTACAACACTTCTACCTCAACATCTCGCATGACTATAAGCTTCGATTCCTACTAAGAGACTACTGATTTCGTTGTGCTGGTGTATATATATATATATATATATATATATATATACTGAACATCCTTGAATTTAGATTTCCAATATCTTCCTATATAAACCTAAGATGGATTTTTAACTGTCTCAGTATTGCTGGATAAGTCAGTACCCCTTTCCACTTATGAGACTTAGTTCTCAAGAAATTCTCACGCACTTTTTCCACGCAAATTAAGGGTTCTGTTTAGCTACAAACCAAGTCAAAAATCAAGTGGAAAGGCAGCATAATAACGGTATTACAATACCTAACATACAGTGGTTGGGAGAGGGCATACCATATAATTATCTATGGCCGACATTACTCAGTGCAACTTACAATCGTTTTACACGCTTTAGGACGATTAGCATGTGACTGATGTGTATTATGACACTAAAATAACTGTTAATTTAATCCACATGCGTACTGTCCCAACGGAATAGACATAATTTATATTTGGATTTATCCAATCAATACCTATCCTAGCTATCAATTGATTTATACGTGACATTAAACGAACAGTCTGTTTTATTGTTACGGGTAACGTAATTTGCACAAATTTGCCGATTTGTACAATTGTTTTTTAATTATTTATGAACAACTATTTAATTTTAAACATTTGTCTTTATAATCATTGAATGCTATTTATTTCCGTTTTTAATCCATATTGTGTAATATTTATGAGTGCACTGTTTACATTATGTCACCTTGTTTATGTATTTCTTTTATGTCCATTCCCCGTAAACCGCCAAAATGCTTGAACTTTGAACCCTTACCAATTAGCACTGTCACTTTAAAAACTGTGGTCTAACCTAGTCACATTGTCATGTGATCAAGGCTCGGACGAGCCGAAACGTTATGGCGACATACTGCACTGTATAAAATTTCTGCACGAAGTACCTGGTCCGTGTCCGTATCTGCTCTGAAGCTGTTCTACGGAATCTGGTGATATATATATATATATATATATATATATATATATCTATTCAATTGTACCCCTGGCAGGGCTGCCTCCTCGTAGCCTCTGATCAGACAACACAAACACGGACCAACTTCTTAGTGCAAAAGGTTTTAATTGCTCAACTGCAACGATGTCGTCATAACGTTTCGGCTCTCCCTGAGCCTTGATCACATGACAACAAGTAAATACACATCACTTCCTTAAATAGGAAGAACGATACTCGGCACGTGATGTGGTTTAAACATGGAAAGAGAAAGCAGACTCATGTAATGTAGTCAAATTCAAGACATATGCTTAATGTACAAGTATATACTAAACAAAAATTTGCATTGTATATGTTATAGTCTTGTCATACGTGGAAGCACATATTAATTGGTAAAATACCCACAGGAATTCATATCCTATTAGAGTTTGCATAATCAAATAGCGGGATAAATCCCTAAGAACACTCCAAAAAACTCCATGTATCATGGTCCTACAAACCCATCTGATTGCAGATCCCTGCAATTGTGCACGAATATGAGGAAGTGTGCTGAGTGCAAATAAATGCCAATAAATTAACATTGTATCCAATAATTTAACACTCAATCATTAAGCATTAAAAACTGTTATATAAAAAACCTGTAAAATATATATAAAACAATTACATTTGTAAACAGTAACGACGCAGTTCAAACAAAGTGCAATGACAGTGCAAATAGGGAAGAACAACTGCTGCTGATCCCAGCTGCAGATACCTTATTTTCCGACCTATAATCATCTCTCTCAGTCTGTACTCTAATAATCCTGGATAGATGTCTGATGGTGCGGTATATGGTGAAACAAACTATTATCCAGGGATATTGGAGATTGGTATGTCCATATCGATTTTTACCCAATTAAGATGATAGTAAAACCCCTAATGATAGGGGTGCTTCATGAGGATCATTTGTTGGGGTTACAATAGTTTAGAAGGGGGTAGAGTATGTTTCAATACATGATTCAATGCAATCGCCCATTGGAACCTCATAAGTATATAATAACAGTACGGTGTATAGTCTACTTATACATTCCTAACGCTGGCTTAGAAGTCTTCATGATTGGTGACTATTTATTACACTAAAACAATAAATAGAATACAAAAAGGTTAAAATAGTATCCCACATTGATATAAAAACCTCTTGATAAGAACCACTAATGGGTTGGTTAGATACCAATCATATAACCAGACTTGATATGCATTGATGCTGTTGATTACCCTCCATAGCACATACAAATATATAAAGAGAATGGTTTTAATGTAAAATGGTGTGCAAATCCTCTGTGACATTGAGACCAACCGGGGATTTAGAGTCTAGCTGGAGTATGTATCTAGTTTCCAACTGTCTTAACTTTGCTTCTCTATTCCCCCCATGTCTGCTAGGTGGCACCGAGTCAATACCAAAAAAAGTTAAGTCCTTGTTATTACTACGGTGTACATCTTTGAAGTGTCGCGCCACTGGGTAGGTGTTGTCTTGGTTCGTGATAGCCCTCAGGTGCTGAAGGATACGTTTATGTACCTCCAGCTTGGTGCTACCTACATACCTGAGTGCACACGTACATTGGAGCACATATATAGCGTATTCAGTTTTACATGTTAAAACCTTCTCAATGTTATATTTTCTGTCACTAAAACCATCTTTGAAATATTTAGTGTTAACCCCATGTGTGCAAGCTTTGCACGTTTTGCATCTGAAAAAAACCCCATTTGATTACACCCCCTCTCGCTGACAAAACTCTCTGAGTTGGGCCACAGTGTAAGTTTCCACATCCTCCAACACAAACTCCATTTTGCCCACTCAGGATAGAAGACAGTTGCTTACAGAAGCTATGCAGGGGGGTACCTTTTGTAATACCTCCTCCCACCACCAGAAGTAAATTTGGAAAAAACAAAACTCGAAATTAGGAAGTCCGCTTGGAGAAAACTCCCGGTGTAGGCCTATGGACTACCCAAAGTTATTGTCGAGTAGACGCAAGCACAGCTCTATCCCACCACTGAACACCAATTTTGTGTTGGAAACCGGGCAACCGGGTTAGCGGTCACCAGGTTCCCAGCACAGTGGTAGCTTGGCTCGAGCGGTTGGGGGTCAGGCACCGTGTTAAGCGTACGTCACACCCTCACAATAACCATGCGTTCATCCGTTCCAAAAACGACACTACACCGTAAAAATTATGGAAGTCAAGATGAAAATATATATGTCTTTATCTTATTTTCTCTTAGTTGCAGGCTTCACATCATAAATACAATACAATAGGATTTTCCTTCAAAAGAGCAGGTCAAATAAACATTGCTACTTCGGAATTTCAACAAATAGGTTCAGGTCATCATTAAGCAAAGAATAAATAGATGTGCAATAAATATAGACGGCAAATACATACAGTCAGACAATAAATACAGTGCAAGAATAAATTAGTGGAAGACAATAAATAAAGCACCTTCAATAATTAAGGTAAAGCAATCAATGACAATTACAGATCAGATCACTTTCATGAGGTCACTTGGTCTTACTTTGCCCATACACAGCTTGTGGTCATTTGGATGGCATGGGGGTGTCCCACCTAGATTGGTCAAGGCTGGGGCTTAAGCTGAGGCAGAACAAGGGTAACCTAATGATCTGGCCCTCCAAACTACACAGCTCCTCACAGATGTCACTGCACCAGTCTCAGTTCACCCCTGGCACTCCCAGGCTGGTTCTAACACCCCTCTAGCCCCTAGAATGGTCTTTTGGGCTCCACGGGGCCTCAGACACCCCCTCTACCACTTACTGTCCCTTCCTCGACGATCGGCTCCGCTCGGCGCCGTGTCGACGCCGTGAGGCGGCTCCGGATCGATGTCGCTGGGCGGCCTCGACTCGAAGTCGCTGGGCGGTCTTGACTCGATGTCGCTGGGCGGTCTCGACTCGATGTCGCTGGGCGGTCTTGACTCGATGTCGCTGGGCGGTCTCGACTCGATGTCGCGGGGCGGCCTCGACTCGATGTCGCCTTCCGGCGTCGCAGGGACACGGTCTCCCTGCTTCAGGGTGTATCCGGAGTGCGATCTCCACTCCCGACCTCCGGCGCGCTTCACCTCAGTTTCCGGCGACTCCGGTGGGCGGACTTCACTCCCCCGTCGACGCCTCACCTCGACCTCAGGTGACTCCCTACTCGACCTCCGGCGCCTCTCCACGACCTCCGTCGGCGCCCTCACTCGACCTCTGACGGCTCCGGGTACGACGTCTGCTTTCTGTCAGCGCCGCTTCTCTACCTCAGGCCCCAGGTCTCCAGGCTTCTCGACGTCAGGACTTCAGGAGGACACTGCTGAACAGGTCAGGAGCTTGCTGTTCTTCCTCTTTAAGGCCTGTTCCAAATGTTCAGATCCTTAAGATGGTTCTTCTGGTCTTGGTCCCATACAGGGCTTTAGGCTGGGCTTGGTCAGTAGGGACTAGCATCAAGGGTGGGTTTCTGGACCCCACTCCAAGCACTGGTTTCCACCCCTGCTGCCTTACTCCGACCTCCTTCTATCTCTGTCCTCTCTCCTCTCCAGTCAGATGCCAACTGCCACTCTGAGATGGCCTCCCAACATTCTAAACTGCCTCCCACTATCACAGGATTCTAGAATGTTCCAGGAGGTTCTAGAAACCTCCAGTAAGTTCTGGTTATGTCACAGGTGACACTGGGTGGCCACCATTTTGTGTCTCAGGCCCTCAGACAGAAGTTCCAGGGGTAGGGAAAATGGCTCCCTGACCCTGCATCAACACTAACAAGTCTGGTGGTTCCCAAAAAGGAAAAAATTATAACAGGGTTTGAGGCAGAAGTGGGACAAAATAAATAATGACGAGGAGGGACCACCCAAAGGGCTGACAGGTCTAACAGGAGCCAACTAGTTTTTTCCATTATTTCAGGATTGGTGTCGACTATATGGTCTTTCAAAGAAGATGCCCGACTGAATGTTATAGTCGCTCTACGAGGTAAAGTTGGGCCTAATGTGGGGTCACTTAAAAGAATGGGCCAATTCCGATTAAATATACGATATAGAACAGAGTGTTGTTTACTGTACCCCGTTATAATCCTGAAGTCATTTTGAGGTTCAGAATTGGGTTGACTAGTTGTCTGAATGCTCATCGTAGTGTCATACTTGTCGAGTAACTCCTGTCTAGATTTAGTTTGAGACCTACTGATGGCCCCCTCAATGGTTTTAATGGAGTAGCCACGTTGAAGAAATCTGATTATACTCGATGCTTGGGCCGCCTCCAATTCTATTTGATTACTACAGACCCTGCGAATCCGAAGCATCTCACCATAAGGTATGCTAGTGATAAGGTGCTGGGGGTGTGCACTGGCAGCGTGCAGAATAGTATTGCCTGCTGTTTCCTTTCTATACAGTTTGGTTTCAATAGCCCCATTCAGGATAAATACTTCAGTGTCCAAAAATGTGACATTGGTCTGACTCAAACTAACTGTAAAATTGAGATTGTAATCATTCGTATTGATGGAACCCACGAAATCAACTGCTGCTTCTCTGGTACTGCTCCATACCACAAACAGGTCATCTATATAACGATACCATGCTATAACATTAGAGTCTATTATGTCTTTATGCTCTGTTTTGAGGACCAGCTCCTCCCAAGCCCCCATGTGCAAACATGCATAGCTTGGAGAGACGCTGGCCTCCATAGCTACTCCTTGGAGCTGCCGATATATCAAATTGTTAAACATGAATATGTTGTTGTTGAGACATATTTTTAACATTTCTAGAAGCATGTTGGTATGATCAGTAAATTGTTCATCCCTTTTTGATAGATAATAATCCACCGCTGCCAAGCCATCCTTATGTACTATGCTAGTATATAGGGACGACACATCAAGTGCAAGCATCCAATATCCACTCTTCCATTTGATTTTTTGAAGTTTTAGTAAAAAGTCACCAGTGTCTTGAATATATGAATCAAGTGATTTGACATAACCCTGTAAAAAATAATCGATATATACAGAGGTTTTTTCCAGAAGGCCCCCCCTGGCTGATATAATT
This sequence comes from Triturus cristatus, assembly GCF_964204655.1. NCBI lineage: Eukaryota > Metazoa > Chordata > Amphibia > Caudata > Salamandridae > Triturus > Triturus cristatus. The sequence continues at coordinate 1,585,751,733 of NC_140590.1, forward strand.
GGCCTGCCAGGAGGATTGGCCATGTCCTTGTGCACTTTTGGGATAAAATAGATGAAAGGAACTCTAGGAAAATCAGTTTTCAGATATGCATATTCATCATTGGATAGCAAGAGTTTGTTCTTCCATTTCAGCAATTTCTTATGATATTCCAATAGCAAAGATTTCAAACTGGACATATTACACCGATCATAGTGTTGACGGTTGTTCAGCTGTGAATAGGCTTCTTTGTCATATAGAGCTCTAGGCATGAGCACAATGTTTCCTCCCTTGTCGCTGCCTCGTATGACCATGCTCTTATCATTTTTCAGTTTTTGGATAAGTGCATAATATCTAGCTTGCTTTGCATCAAAGGGATTTTTCTTATTGCTGATTTTTTTTATGCAAATCTTTGATTTGGGTTGTAACAATCTCATTGTAGATGTCGATAGAGTCTCGTAAAAGTATTGGGACAAACGTGGAGATTGGTTTAAATGGTGTTGAAGGAGAAATCTGTTTCCTGGCTATCTCCTGGCAACTGATATTGCCTCCTTGTGTTTGTATGATATCCTGAGAGCCAGCTTCATTGTTGTGCCATAAGTCGAAAATTTCTTTAGGTATCTGGGATTCTGAGACAGATCCTGTATCAAATATAACATTGGTTTCAGATGTTGCTATATTCGTATTTCTTAGACCATGAAATTTGCGAAGTTTTAATTTACGTATTGCTTTATAGGTATCAAACCTAGTATCAATGTAATTGAAATTAGACTGTGTGGCGTAGGAAAGGCCGAGTTTCAAAATATGTTCCTCTTCTTGGGTGAGATCGACATTAGTTAGATTGATAATGGTAGCGTCGTCGGCAATTGTTAGTTCTTCGCCTTCCACTGGCCTCTGCCTCTCTTTTTGTAATAGGTGCCGCCTCCGCGTCCTGTACCTCTGCCTGCGCTTGTAGTTGGCAAGTTTTCTTCTTGCTTCTTTAGAGTGCGGGGGCGTAGGGACTGCATCCTTTCCTGGCATAAAAAATGCATTTCCTCCCCCGGATGTGGCTTAGTTGTAGTGCTCACAACTTTGGAACGTTGTTCCGATTCAGACTCGCTGCTGGTGTAGGTACTGATATCAGATCTCGTTGATTCACATTGTTCTCTGTTGTTTGTCATAACTTTTGGTATATTGAGAGATCTGGCTTTCGGGCCTCTATCAGCATCGTATTTTCTGGAGAAGGTAAAGATTTGACCCAACTCGTAGTCGTTACGATCCCTTTGAAATTTGTACGCTTTCCTATCCATTATTTTCGTTTGTTCCTTCCTCAGTCTCTCCTTCATTTGATCCATTAATTTTATCTTTTCCTCGTTGTCTTCCATAGTTTGTAATTCCTCTTGGATTACAGCAATGTCTTTTAATAGCTGTGCCTTGTCTATTTCCGCATATTTAACTAGAATTTGTACCAGGCGACGTGATGCCTCTAGATTGCTGTCCGCCCATTCCTTCATCATCTCAGGGTTGGGGCTCTCATAGTTTGGCGCCATTAGAATGCGCAATCCTCTGGGGATCCGGTTTACGTCAAGGTAACTCTGTAAGGATTTGGCTTCCCACCACTTGCTTTGTTCATTGCCTAGCTTTTTTAAAGTATTTTTATTTTCTCTTTGATAGTACTGTTCTGCATTATAGGTTCGCTGCTCGTCTTTTCCCGTAAGTTCGCGAGTGCTTGGGGACCGTCTGCAAACATTTTTAATGCTGCTTCCTCGCGTTCCATCATGTTGTCGGCCGACATCATGCCAATATGCAATTGCGTGTTGTAGCTTGATTAATTTGTCAAGGGAATAAACAGTTGATATTTCTATTCTTTACCCAATCTGTAATTCCCTGACTGCACTTATACTCTCCTCCCCCGTGATTCGGAAAGCTGCAGAAAAAGCGCGGTTACTGAGAGTGATTACCTCCGGTGTAGCTTGTCCTCCGACTCAGCTCCGCCCGAGGGTTGCTCCTGCGTAGCCTCCGCCTACCGCTGGCTGCTCCGTTGACTCTGGGGGGACAAACGCCGTTCCTCTTCCGAGGTATCCAACAAATGCCCAGAAAACCGGGAAAACGGCTCCGTAAATGGCGTCCTTTGTGGAGAGGGTCCGTGTGCTGGCCGTACGTCACCACTCGGCCAAATATATCAATTCAATTGTACCCCTGGCAGGGCTGCCTCCTCGTAGCCTCTGATCAGACAACACAAACACGGACCAACTTCTTAGTGCTAAAGGTTTTAATTGCTCAACTGCAACGATGTCGTCATAACGTTTCGGCTCTCCCTGAGCCTTGATCACATGACAACAAGTAAATACACATCACTTCCTTAAATAGGAAGAACGATACTCGGCACGTGATGTGGTTTAAACATGGAAAGAGAAAGCAGACTCATGTAATGTAGTCAAATTCAAGACATATGCTTAATGTACAAGTATATACTAAACAAAAATTTGCATTGTATATGTTATAGTCTTGTCATACGTGGAAGCACATATTAATTGGTAAAATACCCACAGGAATTCATATCCTATTAGAGTTTGCATAATCAAATATATATGTATATATATATATATATATATATATGTATATATATATTGTCAACAATGGTTCCATTTTGCTGGATCTCACGGCGCTTTCAAGGAGGTGAGAACCCGTTTCTAACGGCTGAGCCATGCCGTGTGAATGTTTACATCAAATCTTGGAAACCAAGTCGGTCACACACATGGGTGAATTCATTAGGTACTTTCTTAATATAACCAGTAATCCATTTCTGCTGGGACCACCAAGTAGCCGTACGCGTTTCGGTCTTGCAGAGACCTTGCTAATGGGTCGTTAGTATTGAATCAAACACTTAGCTATATAAAACATGCTTTGACATCACTTCCTGTTTCTATTCTTACGGCATTCTGGTCGTTGTAGTGCAAAAAGATGTCAGAACAATAAAGTGCAAAGTTAAATATGTAGGCAGTGGTATTTGATTACTCAAATAATTTAACAATATTCACTTAAAATATCCTAGTTTCATTCCAACCTTTTCCTGGCCGATAAATAAATAATTATATAGCTATATCCATTTTTATTCTAACCAATTGTTTTTCACTAACTTGTTTAACCAATTATTTAGAATTAAAAGATTCTCAGAACCCATAACAGTAATATATCCACAGTAACTCCGTGTATGACATTTTCTATATTTCTTTTGACCCCCTAATGAGTCATATTCCTCACGAGTCCTTTTCATCTCCTAATAGGTACCACATAATTTCATATTCATATATCATTGAACCATATTATAATATGTTCTCATAGTTCAATCAATCATACTTCATACCCCTGTCAGTTTTATAATATGTGATAAATTGACATGTGCAAGTGAAGCAAGTTAAAAAATATTACTATAAAAGTCCCAAGGCACCCTCTGGTTTTAAGAGAAGCAAAAAGCAGTAGCAAAAGTTACAAATGTACATTCAATTCCTCGTTCTGTTTTAAACCAGGCTGAGTGAGAGTCCGTAAATTCAGGATGTGCTGTGATTCTTTCTGTCTTAGTTTTCTTTCACGGGCACCCCCTCAATCATGATGTTCTACCAGTTCAATTACATAAAACCTCAATTTTTTCCAGTGTCATGATTTGGTCTCTATGTGTTTAGAAAATGCATTGCTGCGATCTTTGTTAATCGATGCTCTCACATGTTCTAAAATTCTTTTTTTTCAGTTCACAGACGGTACTTCCCACATATTTTAAACCACATGGACATTCGATCACATACACCACAAATTGACTTTAGCATGTGATATATTAATTTATATGCCACTCTTTGTTATTGGCAGGTAAAATTTGTTTTTGATTTTTAGCAATTTGACACACTTTGCAATTATTGCATTTGAAAGAAACTGTTTGTTTTAACCAGTTTACTGTCCTTTACTTTCCTTTTCCAAAATGACTTCGTGCCGATTTATCCTTTTAAGTTTTAAGTTCGTCTGAAGGGTATGTTAGAGTGATTTCCCATTATGTTGGCCACTGTTTGATCCAGTCTAAGAATATTCCAATTTTTTTTCAGGATTTTCTTAATTTCCTTTGCTTTTACTGAAAATGTAGTTATCAAACAAATTGGTTCCACTTGTCCGGAAATGTCCTCTTGTTTCTTTTTTAACAGTTCTATTCAGTTTTTTTGTTGTTCTTTTAAGGCGGGTAGTGATTATATTCTGATTATAGCCTCTTTTTTTTAAACTCTGGGATGTTTCGCTACTAAGTTTTATTCATTAGTCCTCTTGTTCGCAGATCTTACAAATCCTTAAAAATTCTCCGTATGGGATGTTGTTAGATAAACACTCATATAATTTTACATATGTTTTTGTATATATATATATATATATAGATATATATATATATGAAGTACACCGGAGTTCCCAAAATATACTCCACACTCGAGGCAAAGATAGGGAGACGGACTCCAGGTTGGTGCGTGATTTCTTTCTTTATTCAGAAAAGCAGACGCTTCGGCATGGTGGCATGACGCGTTTCGCCCAACAGGTGGGCTTGTTCACATGACGAGTGTTAGAATCCGGGTTCTCTGGTTGGCACAGGTAGGTACTTGTGACAAGCAGGGAACCTTTCCTCTAGTCAGGGTAAGGGGTTACACTCCTAAAATAACCCCTGCTCACCCTCTAGGTAGCTTGGCGCGAGCAGACAAGGCTTATCTCAGAGCATTATAGGTTAAGCATTTGTGAACACATACAGTAACCAAGTGACAACACTACAAATGGACACCACACAGGTATTTATATTAAAAATAAGGATTCATTATATAGGATTATCACAAGACCATTAAACGATTAAAAATACACAATACGGTTGCTTAGTTGGTAGAAGATTGCTTAGTTTCTCTTAAGTTCTTAAATGCGACACTTTAAGTCAATGTACCTTAGATGCGACACGCAGGGCAACAAAAGTGTTGCAGCGATGCAGATGCGTTGAAGTTCTTGGTGCAAAAGAAATAAAGACGGGATCCTCCAGATGCGTTACGCTTCTCCGATGTTGCGCGAAGGCTCGACTCGATGCGTCAGCTACAGCGGCGTCACCTTTGGCGAGATGCGACGACAGCGGCCTTGGCAGCGGCACTCTTCTCCGACGTTGCGAGACGCTTCCGCTCGATGCGATGCTGCAGCGGCGACACCCCTTCTGCGAGATGCGCTTCTCCGTGGATGCGAGGCGCTTTTCTGGATGCAGTGCAATGCGACAACTACAATGGCTGCGATGGCGACACACTTCTTCGGCATTGCAAGACACTTCCGGAATGATGCGAGACGCTTCCGCTCGATGCGATGCTGCAGTGGCGACACTCTCTGCGAGATGCGACGGCAACAGCTCCGACGGCGGCACGCTTCTCTTCCTTGCATCGCGCTTCCAGCTCCTTGCGACACGCAGTCCCTCAGAAGGCCCAACAACAGCAGCAGGCACTTCCAAAAGACTCTGGGGAGCTGGAGATGAAGTCCACTGGTCCTGGGACTTCGTTCAGGTAGCAAGCTCAATTCAAGCCCTTGGAGATCTTTTCAAAGCACAAGTTGAAGCAAAGTCTTTAGTAGTCTTTCTCCTCTCCTTCAGCAGCAAGGCAACCACTGCAGGCCAATCCCCCAGGTCAGGGACAGTACTCCTCCTACAGCTTTCCCAGTTCCTTCTCCTCAGGCAGAGGTTCTTCTTGTTTCAGCAGGATCTGATCTAATTTCTTGGGAGCAGGGTCCCAATACTTATACCCCTAATTCCTTTGTTCCTCTGGGGTAGGGGGGGCCTTTGCCCAGTCCAAACCAGCTCTTGAGCACTCTGTTGACATGACTCTGCCTTTCTATTCAGGGTGCAGGGCAGAGACATCAGCCGCTCCGCAGGAGGTGGAGCCAGCATTGTGGTAGCAGAGCACAACCCTATTCAGAGCCCAGGTGCACTCCTCCCACCCATCTGGCTGCCAATCTTCCTATTCACCACCATGCTACCTAGCCCTGCCCCTCTGGGTTTCCCCAGCCCTGTCACTCACACAACCAGACAGGCAGATACACATCATAGCAGAGGCGGGCTGAAATGGTCAGGCAAGCAAATACCAACTTTCTAAAAGTGGTATTTGCAAACACAGAATATTAAAATAAACTTTACTAAAAGGTGTATTTTATTATTCTGAGTTCAGGCATACTAAACTCGAATTTCTACCATGTTCCCTGGGTCTGTTAGGATCATAGAATGTAACAATTCTAGCAGCCCATTCTGGCCTATGGAGAACAGGTAGCCTTACAATAGTGAAAAACGAAAATTGCTGTAATTCACTATTAGGACATGCCACACACATCAGGGCTTGTCCTACCTTATGCTTACAATGCACCCTGCCCTTGGGCCTACCATAGGGGTGACTAATATGAAGTTAAGGGAAGGTTTAGGGACGGGTAAGTGGGTGCACTTGCCCAGTCAGCATGAAAGTACCAGACTGCACGCAGGTTCTGCAATGGCAGACCTTAGACACATTTTACTAGGCCGCTTCTGTGGGTGGCACAACCAGTGCTGCAAGCCCACCAGCAGCATTTGTATTTACAAGCCCTGGGCACTCCTGGTGCACTTTACTGGGGTCTGACAGTAAACCAAATAAGCCAATCATGGAACCCAACCAACATATACATTTTACATAGGGAGAGCATATGCACTTTAGCACTGCACAGCAGTGGTAAGGTGCCCAGAGTCGTAGAATAGCCAACAACAGGTCAGAATAAATACAGGAGGAAGGTAACAATTTCAGGGATGACCCTGCAAAAAGGGCCAAGTCCAACAACGAGACTCTCGTCTCCCACAGTATTTAAACACATTTTTTTACAACTCATTGCATCACGGGATTTAGTGAAGGTTGAAGAAATACTTTTTATATAAATCATTTTGATGTTCAGTGAGATTCATATTATTTTTTAAATTGTTATTTAAAAAAAAAAAAGCAATATCATTATCATTGCTTTTATAACTGCTGGATAAATCCCAGAGTAAATACATATTTAACAAAGTGTAACGTGCAAATACATGGTCATGAACAATTGAATGATATTGGTTTAAATACCACGACAAATCAAGTGCAAAATAGTCATGTTAAAAATAGTTTGAAAAATACATTCTTGTAGAAGTATACATATCATTGTCAAGAAAGTCATACTCGTGTAATGACTGGTTGGGTTAATATATCTGCAACTGCCCAAGGGAAATCTTACAGTCCTATGATGTAATGTTGCCTTCTATATTTTATACAAAAGTGACAGCACTGTCCTAAATCACTTTTTTGTTTAGGGGAAAAACAATAGACCACAATAATTCATGAAAGATTCCCTTATATCTTACTCTTGACCCTTGATTTAAATTCATTGCTACCATTTTACTTTGTTAGCTATTGATCTAAGTGTGAACACCATATAGAAATATACTTCAAAGTGCTTCTAAAAAGTGCTGTTTAAAGTGTGTTTAGTGCTTAAAACTAATAAATAAATAAATAATCACAATTGTACTTATTGTGAAAATTAAAATCTAACTAGAAATCCGAATTGACTTTGCAATCCAGATTTTCGGGAGTTAAAGGGAAGATTTTAAGAAAAACTGCTGATTCTGATTATTATCGTAAGCATTCTAGTTATGGGGAAAATGTGTCTTTGTTACTTTTCTGATATTATAGTCATTGATTCAAATTTTCGGTACAGGAACAGAAATTATTTCAGAAAATCAATAATTAAGAGATTTCGCTCACCGGGTGCAGTTCAATGGGGACCTTAACGGATACAGTGGGGAAGTCTTAAGAATTTCAGCATTAGAATATGTGAATAAATATGTAAACATAGATGTTCAAGGAAAAGGGAAGATCTGTATTTAGTGTGTAGACATTTCCTCTATTCCAAAAAAGGTTGTTAAAATTGCTAAAATTATGATATATCTTAACAATTTCATAAATAACCTCTAAAAATATATATAAAAATATATAAATATTTATAGAACAAATGTAAAACAAATATATAATATTCCATTCCTATAAAATACATATATTCTAAAAGACAATCCACAAGATCTAATAAGGCATTATTTTCTTATAAAAAGTTGTACAATTCTTCCCCATTGTTAAGTCCATTAGGAGTGCGGGTGTTTAGTTTGAGTATAAAGTTCACTTCCAGTTGTCTAAGGACTTTTTCCCTGTTCCCTCCCCTTCTCATTGGTGGAACCGCAGCTATGACATAATATTTAAGATCTTCTAGTTTGTTCCTGTGGACTGCCTTAAAGTGTCTAGCCACTGGATAAGTCATATCTGAATTGACTATTGCTCTCAGATGCTGCAAGATGCGTACATGCACCTGAAGTTTAGTGCTGCCTACGTATTGCAAGTCGCATGTGCAACTCAACACGTAGACAGCAAACTCAGTGCGGCAGCTATATCTGGCCTTGATTTGGTTGATCGATGCACCGAATACGGTAGTGTACTGAGTTGTATTTATTCCAAACTTACAAGCTCTGCATGTGTTACACTTAATAAAACCATTACGTGGTGCTAGCCACATTGTACTGGCCTGGCTGGCTAAAGTTGTCAATTCAGGACTAGGCCTGAATAAGGCATTGTACATAGACTTAGATTTTCTAAATGTCAAAGCTGGGGGGGGTCGGGAATAACTGACTAAGTACTGTATCTGTTTGGATTATTGGCCAGTGTTTGGTTATAATAGTCCTAATTTTCTTGTGTTGGCTACTATATGTTGTTACAAATCTCATTGAATTGTTTTCTGTGTTCTCAAAGGCGGAATTCCTGTTTCTCTTGAATCCTGTAATGTTTGAGTAGGTTAGTAAATCGCTCCTGGATTTAGTTCTGACTTTGGCCAAAGCTGTATTAATGGCCTGGTCACCGTAACCCTAGCTGAGAACCTGAGCATACTCTCATTGATACACTCTTCAAAGAATTGATCGATGCTACAGATTCCACAAAGCCTTAAGAATTCCCTGTATGGGATACTTCTTATCAAGTGGATGGGGTGAAAACTTGATGCATGAAGTGTCGAATTCCCAGCAGTACTCTTTCTGTGTAGTGTGTGTGTTTCTACTTATATAGCGCACAGCTACCCCGGACCGGGGTCTCCCGGCGCTGTATTCATACCGCTAGGGAACCCTTCCTGGCTTTTCCCTGTGAAATGTCCACTCCTGGGCATCCCAGGGTGAAGCCAGGCATCCCCAGCGCTGTGGGGCCGTTGTGGAGATTAAAAAAGCTATTGCCCAGAGTTGCAGCGTGGGACCCATGATTAGAATAGGCACTGAGGCGAGAATATCCGGTCCGCGGAATTTATAGCCCGAGACCCTGCCGCGACGGGAATCGAACCCTGGTCCCGGACCAGTGCTCTGCATCGAGGTCTGCCGCTCTAACCATTGAGCCACACTTCTCCACAAGTGTGGTCTCAATGCCTGCTTCTCCAATGCAAACATGAACATCTAGAAAGTCAATGGATTTATTATTGACTTCTGCAGTGAACTGAAGATTACGGTTGTTTACATTGAGTTTCTGGATAAAATCTCTGACCAAAGCCTCAGGTCCCTTCCATATGAAGAATATGTCATCTAAAAAGCGCTTCCATCCCATGATGCGCTCTTCCCATATGTTTTTATGTTCCACCCTGAGGACCTGCTCCTCCCACCATCCCACGTGTAAACACGCGTAGCTGGGGGAGAAGCAGGCCCCCATGGCATCTCCCCTGATCTGATGGTAAACATCCTTATTAAATAGGAAGCAGTTATCGTAAAGACATAATGTTATCATTTCTATAATCATTTTGCCATGTTGGTAAAATTCAATCGGCCTACTTCCTAAAAAGGATTTTACTGCATTGATACCATCTATGTGATTAATACTAGTATATAAAGCACATACATCAAGTGATACCAATAGATATTCAGATGACCAGGCGATATCTTTAAGTTTCTCAAGGAAGTAAGTAGTGTCCTTAATATATGTTGGGAGGGTGACTACCATTTTCTCCAGAATTCCTCCTCTCGCATTGATAATGGGTCTCCCCGGTACAGGCTCAGTTCTCTTATGTATTTTAGGTATGAAATACGTTACTGGGGTTATTGGAAACTCAGTTCACAGGTAGTTGAATTCCTCATTGGTGATCAAATTGTCTCTTTTCCATTTAAAAAGTTGTTTCAAACATGAGGCATTAAGTGCTGATAGTTCTTGTGCATTAGATTTGGCATAACATTGGGCATCAGTTAGGTGTTTCTCCGCCTCCAAAATATAATCTTCTCTGGGCCACAGCACTATGTTGCCCCCTTTATCTGATTGTTTGATAATCACCTCGTTATGTTTCTGTAGTTTATTAATCAAGTCTTGATATTGAATTTGAAATTAGGGCCGGTCTTTCGTTTTTTGATAGTCAAGCAGAGCTTTTTGATTTCTTCAATAATGATGTCTTGATAGATATCTATCTCATCACGCGGCATTATAGGAACAAAGGTGGATTTAGGCTTGAAGGGGGATTTGACTCTACCAGATACACTGACGCCCATTTCTGCGGCCAACTCCTGTGTAGATCCAACGGAGTCCTCCTGGTCAGTGTCTACAAAGTTGCCCATAATCAAAAGAGTGGGAATGTCTGATGTTAAAAGGTTGGATACTGGCTCTTTATCGGTTGTTTTCAAAGATTCTGCACTTTTTGTAGAGTTCTTTATGTCAAAGTACTTTTTTAATTTCATTTTGCGGATGAACTTATAGATGTCGACACGCGTTTGAACATAGTTGAAACTGCTCTCCGGGCAGAAGGATAACCTCAATGCCAGTAATTGGGTTTCTGCCTGATTTAATTGAATAGATGATAAGTTCACCACAGTATTGGGATTGGACTCTATTTTTTGTTGTTCCATTTCTTTTTGCGCTGCTGACCGTTTCTTATATTGCTGGACTTTCCTTCTGGCTTGCCTTCTTTTGTTGTTTCTTGTTGCAGATTTTGTGTGGGCTTCCATGGTCTTAGCGTTTGACGCCGCGCCCGCTGTACAAAATCCAGTTCCTCTCCTGGAGTGAGGGCACCCATATCTTCCCTTCCTTGGACTCTAGTGATTCCACTGCCATCCGAGTCAATATCACTGATTGTTGAATTGAATTCAGATAGGGACTCGCTTACTTGCTCTTGATTAATGGTACCTTGTGCCCCGCTCGATATACCTAAGGGAGGTAATTTCTTTTTTAAGCCTTCATATTTTTTTGAGAATGTAAAAATTCGCCCGGTTTCGTAGTCCTGTTTGTCCCGTGCGTACTGTACGCTTTTCTTGTTTTTATAATGTCTTCCTGTTTTTCTAGACGTGCATGAATCTCTAATCTCGTTTTCTCAATCAGTTCTTTAAAGTCCAGTTTAGCTAAACTCTCATTTATTTCACTGATCTCTTTAATTATCAAATCCCGGTCTATTCTGGCGTATTTGATAAGGATATGGACCATTCGCATGGAAGCCTCCAAGTTACTGCTGGCCCATTCTTTTAACATTTCGGGATTTGGATTTTCAAAACTAGGGGCAAGCAGAATCCGCAGTCCTCGTGGCACCCTGTTAACTTCAGTATATTTTTCAAGTGATTTCTGCTCCCACCACTTGGTCATTTCCGACCTCATTAGTTTCTCCAGTTTCTTTAAAAGTATCTTTATCTCACCCTCAGGTTGATTGTTGGTAGTTAATTTGATCCGTCCGTTGTTTTGAACTGTGGGTAGGTTTTCAAATAAATCAGCAGCTGCTGCTTCCTGTTCTCTAATCGTCTCATCAGCCATGCCTACAGCTAGTTATTGCTTAATGTCCCTTGTTTTTCAATAAAATAGAATAGAAATCTTCAGATAAACAGACAAACAAACGAGTCCTGTTATGATTGGGGAGTGAGGGTTAGTCCGTTGACAGTTTCACGGAGCCCCGTTCACTGTCCTTTTCTCCCGTGTAACCCATATTCACTCTCCGCTGACGGTCCGTTGTTCCCACAACCTCCCAACCTACATATACCAGTGAAATAGTGGCTGCAACCGTAACTGCTTACCGGCCGGCACAGATCCTGGAATCGTCAGTCCTCCGACGGGCGGCTCCTGGTTCCTGCGGCTGGGTCCGCTCACAGTTGCATTCGCCAGTAACACTTCCGGGTGCAGGGGTCACCACTATGAATTCCTTCCGGGAAGAGGTACACAAGGTTAGGTTGGTGATGGTTGACCCTTGCGAGGGAGGGGGGTCCGTGTATTCGGGTACAGCCTGATCCCGAAAAATTGATGAAGTACACCGGAGATCCCACAACTTGCTCCACACTCGAGGCAAAGATAGGGACACGGACACCAGGTTGGTGCGTGATTTCTTTCTTTATTCAGAAAAGCAGACGCTTCGGCATGGTGGCATGACGCGTTTCGCCCAACAGGTGGGCTTGTTCACTTGACGAGACTCTTGTCTCCCACAGTATTTAAACACATTTTTTTACCACTCATTGTGTCACGTGATTTAGTGAAGGTAGAAGAAATACTTTTTATATAAATCATTTTGATGTTCAGTGAGATTCATATTATTTTTTTAGTTGTTAGTTTTTTTTAAAAATAGGCAATATCATTATAATTGCTTTTATAATTGCTGGATAAATCCCAGAGTAAATATATATTTAACAAAGTGCAACGTGCAAATACATGGTCATGAACAATTGAATGATGTTGGTTTAACTACCACGACAAATCAAGTGCAAAATAGGCATGTTAAAAATTGTTTGAAAAATACATTCTTGAAGATATAAAGTATACATATAATTGTCAAGAAAGTCATACTCGTCTTATGTATATATATATATATATATAGAATAGAAACGAGGTCCTAACACCCTACCTCCAGCAGCTTGCAGTTGGTCACAGTGCTTGGCCACAGTCAACCAGAATTTGTCAAAGGGTCGCAACACCAAAATATAAAAAGGAAGCCTATTGGCTTTACCAAGGGGTGAGCATATCAGCATATTTTAAGCAGATTTATCATATTTGTCCAAAAATCACCAATAGCTTTAATCAAATGTGTATTTAACTAATTCACACAATGCAACGATTAATGAATGGGGTTGTAAAAAATGTTTAATACATTTAAAAAAACTAAATAATAATAGCATGTCTCTGACTGATTCTTTAACATTTTGGCATCCCCAAAAAAATCATTAAAACAACCACAAAAGGTCCTTGCACTCCAGCTGAAGCTTAGAGCTCCAGCTTGGAGTGCAGTAGAAAAATATATGGCTCTGATATGCTTCTTGTTATTCGGTGTAAATACGTTAAGTAGTTTTTGAAATATTAGGGAACAAATAGGTGGTTGGGTTCGAGGGACTATGAGAGTAGAATAGTCTGATTGGCCCAGGTGACTTTTTTCGTTTGTACCAATTCGATCCCTGGGGGGACTAGCTAACCCTGGGCAATGAACTCCGCTGCAGGAGTTTGCAGAGATTTGTTAACTACGCATTCCAGACAAAATCTCCGTTCTCCACGTAGCGGAGTCAGCTACTAAACTGCACCCACAAATGCTTTGATAAAACAACTTTACTTGCTAAAATGCATATAACCAATTTACAAAAGCAAACTTTGAATACGACAAATATCAGGCAATGAGAGAGGTGATCATTTTGGGGTCCCCCCTAACCTAGGGGGAGGACCAAGCAGATGAACACAAAGAGCATATCATGCTGAACGATTCAGTGGTGGTCCCATCCATCAAGCTGCAGTTCAACTAGTTGTTGCTAGGTGTCCCTCAAGTCAAATGGTTTTGCATTTGACTCATGAGGGACACCTAGTAACGACTAGTGGAACTGCAGCTTCATGAAAGGGTTTCAATGCTTTTGCATTTGACTCGTGAGGGACACCTTGTAACGACTAGTGGAACTGCAGCTTGATGTAATAATTTGAATGCTTTTGCATTTGACTCGTGAGGGACACCTAGTAACGACTAGTTGAACTGCAGCTCTTTGTAGAATTATTTTGCTATTGGATACTATAATATTCACTGCCCACTGCTAATCTCGTCCCATAATGCTTTGCAGGGCCTTTGGTTGGGATTGTATTATTGCCCATAACTGTGCTTGGGGTGGTCCTAAGAGGATTGGACCACCACCAAATCGTTCAGCAATATGTGCTCTTTGTTTTCAAGGCATCTGCTTGGTTCTCTCCCTAGGTTAGGGAGGATCCTAATATCATCACCTCTCTCACTGCTTGCAAAATTTTTATTTTCACTTTTGTGAAATGACTATATGCATTTTAGCATGTAAATACAGAGATACTTGTTATTTCACCAAAAGTATATGAGGTTTCTATTTAATTGGGAGTCCAACGGAGCGAAGTTGTGGAAATCACAGAGTTTTTGTTCAACTTCATGGAATTCCATGTAGTAGTACTACGCTAATTACACCCACCCTTAGGACACGCTCGATTACAGCAAGAGTGAGTGCTATGATTGGCTACTTGCAACATGGAGAAAAATGTTGCAGTCAGCCATTATAGGACTAAGGGGCTCATTACGATGGCGGAACGATCGCCACCGCCGGCCCAGCGGTGGCGATCGTTACGCCATCACAATGAGATTTACCCACCGCCACAGGTGGGTATTGTGGCGGACGCAAAGTCTGTCTGTCGCTTTTCCGCCTGTGGCAATCTTAACGATTGCCTGGCGGGTGGACTAATATGGTGGCGGTGCCTAGCAGGCACTGTCCGCCATATTAGGATGTGGAAAATGAAAGGCCTTTCCATGGCGGCGATGCCACCATGGAAAGGCTGGTGGGGATTGGGTCTAGGGGCCCATTGCGGGCCCCCCTTGTGCATGGGGGAGGTGGGGTGCACTTGGGAGGTACCTATGGTACCACTAATATGGTGGTGGTGCATAGCAGGCACCGTCCGCCATATTAGGATGTGGGAAATGAAAGGGATTGGGTCTAGGGGCCCGCAACCCCTTGTGTCTGGGGGAGGTGGGGTGCACTTGGGGGTACCTGTGGTACACCCCCTACATTTCACTGCACCAAGTGGCAGGTACTCTGTGGTGCCTCCCATGTGGTGCAGTTAAATGCTAGACATGCGATTTTAAAATCGCGGTGAGTGCTGCTGTCCTCCAAATGGCCAGACTGAGGCCAATCAGAAGGACGGATATTGCTTTTAAACCTATCAGGAACTGTGTAGCAGACAAGAACAATCCCAGCATTGAAGAAGGCATAAACGCCGAAACGCGTCTGTAAGGGATGTCTTTATTAAATATCTGCCAAAATCCCTGTGAGTGCTCCGTATTTCTTGGAAGATTTGCACCGCAACAAACGAGGCCCCACCCTTGTTAACGGATACAGCACCCACCCTGAGTTCGGCCCCCTGGTGGGATCGTGAAATGGATTTAACTGTTGACCATGCAGGTCATGGGTTATTCAAACACAGGGACGTCAAGCCATATGCTTAACACATACGGATTCATCATGTTTTGTCATCCAGCGGCTGTGGTGAGGGGTAGAAAAGGCACACTCACCTGGTATCAGTGCAGAATATTCAAACTGCAAGGACTGTGCAATCCAGCAACGGATTTAAGACACTGCGGCTGTCATCTTTATGTGCCCATCAGGGGAGAAAAAAATACCAATTGAGACTTTTTTGGCTTCGTACAATATTAGGACTAACCGGCATGCTGAAATAGCGGAGGAATGTTCCCAGCCCTCCCAGTGGCCAGACTGAGGCTAATCAGAAGGACGGATATTGCTTTTAAACCTACCAGGAACTGTGTAGCAGACATGAACAGTCCCAGCTTTGAGGAAGGCATAAACCCCAAAATGCGATTGTATGGGATGTGTTTAATAAATGTCTGTCAAAAACCCCGCAATTGCTCCATATTTCTTGGAAGATTTGCAGTGATGGAGGTCGCCAGTAGGTAGTAATAGTTAGAACCTCGTTTCTATTCAATATATATATATATATATATATATATATATATATATATATATATATATATATATATATATATATATATATATATATATATATATATATATATATATATATATATATATATATATATATATACATATATATGTATATATATATATATATAATTATATATATTTAATAAACTCATGAACCCGCTGAAATCCCAGTCTACCTTTTTAGTACAATAAAATTTGACCCACTGGTTGGGCCTTGGCATGGGGGTCTTCACTAATGTTTTTAGGGAGGGGTGTTGGTGGGGCTCCAACCCTGAGGCTGTGAGGACCCAGGGACCTCACCTCTTGTTGCCAAATGCTAATTTAAGGGGGTAGGCATGCAGCCCCCTCCCGAGACCCAAATGAGCCCAGTTATCCCATCCCTTGGTGCCAAAATAAGACAAAAGTGTGGGGTCATTCAGCCCCCTTCTCAAGCCAACGATGTGATCTAGGGGCCCATTCCCTTGGGTCAAAAACAACATGAAGGGGAGGAGGGCCACTCGCTCCCCTCCTCGTGCTGTTATTGGCCCCGGATCCTGTCTGCTTGGGCACGGTAATGCTATTGTCCTGGGGAGCCGGTCCCTGGGACAGTGTGGTTCCCTGTCCAGGAGAGTGTGGGCATACCCTGCATGTACTCCCCTGGGCAGGGAACTCCAATTTGCTCGTGCCCAGTAGGAGCAGTAGTAAAATGCTGCTCCCGCCCAGGTGGGAGCAAAGGAGGCTGTGTTGGAAAAACTCCAAGATGAAGGAGACCCGAGGGAATTGATTCCTAGCATTGCAGGAACCATGGAGCAATCGGGCATAAATCAAGTAAACCCGGGTAGCCCCTTCAAGCCCACATCAAGGTTTGTTCCTATGATGCCGTCAGATTCAATCGATGTTTTCTCTGAGATAGTCACTAAAGAACTGATCAAATTGCGAGGCAGAAATAACTCAAAGAAGAAATGTGGGAATATAACTGCAAACCAAAGGAAGGCGATTAAAAACTTGCAGGAAGATAAGACGATTGTCTGCAAACCATCAGACAAGGGTGGTAACGTGGTGTTGATGACATTGGAATACTATCAGAGTGAAGCCTTCAAACAACTTAATGATGAATTGAGATACACAAAGGTAACACGAAAGGAGTTTGAGAGTAGTATTGCGTCTTACCGAACACTCCTTAATAAATGGTACTACAAAGGTATGCTGTCCAAAGAAGAGTACGGCTTCCTGGAATGTAAATATCCAAGACTACCAAAATTCTACCATCTTCCTAAATTACATAAAGACGCCATCAACCCACCCGGTCGTCCCATAGTTTCATCTTTAGGAAGTCTGACTGAACATATGTCTACATTTGTGGATTTCTTTCTGTCTGAATTTGTGACGAACCTCACCTCCTACATCAAGGATACCAAGGACTTCCTGATCAGAGTGGAAAATATGCCTTGGAAAGATAACTATGTAATGATGACTCTTGACATATCAAGCCTATACACCAGTATTGACCATTCGCAAGGACTGGAGGCAATCAAGTATTTTCTGGACAATCGTTCTATGAATCTGGCAGAACATAACAATATACTAATGGAATTTATAACATTTTGCCTGAGCAATAATATTTTTCTGTTTCAGGATTTCCTATTCAGGCAGGTACGAGGTACCGCGATGGGGACCTGCTTCGCCCCCAGTTACGCGAATCTTTTCGTGGGCTGGTGGGAGGAGCAGGTTGCCTGGGCGGAGTCTAATCAAATCTGGACGCAAATGGTCATTAGCTGGACCAGATACATCGACGATTTGTTCATTGTGTTCAAAGGTACAGAAGAACAGGCACACGAATATGTGAAAGTGTTAAACAACAATGAGCTTAACCTCAAGTTCACAGGGGAAATAAGTAAGGAATCAGTGAACTACCTGGACCTCACGGTGTTCTCCGCGGAGGGCAGACTGTGAACCCGTTTGCACAGGAAACCCACCGCGGGTAACTCCGTGTTGCATGCTCGAAGTTGCCATTCGGAACAAACTAAAACCAGTATTCTATATGGCGAACTTCTTCGAATTAAGAGGAATTGCACACGCAACTGTGACTATCTAGTAGCAGCACAAGAGAGCATGAATAGATTCAGGCTTAGAGGGTACCACCAGGAAATTCTAGAAGATGCCAACAGAAAGGCTGATGCCAAACCCAGGCTTGATCTGATCATTGAGGAAGGGAGCAGAAACAGGGAAAAAAGAAGTAAGAAGGGTAAGAATAACAATTTCAGAATGATCACTGAATTTTCAGATGATGCCCAAGCTATCAGAGAAATGTTCAGAAAGAATTGGCACATTTTGAAAGCAGACCCCATAATTGGTAGAGATATACCGAAAGCTCCACTCATTACATTCAGGAGAGCGAGGACATTGCGGGACGATTTAGTCCAGAGCCACTGCAGTAAAGGAAGCAAAATATCACCTTTTGGGAAAATTACGGGCTTCTTTCCTTGTACGAAATGCAGAGCTTGTAAGAACAGTAGGAAGGTTACTAATTACAGTGTACCTGGTTTAGATCATCCCCGAAAAATCAACAAGCTACTAAACTGTAATACCTGTTTCACGGTGTACTGTCGGGTGTGCCCGTGTGGCTTACGCTACATAGGTAGTACCATACACCCCACTAAGGTACGTATCCTAGAACACCTAAGGCCCATCAATAACAGGGATGCAAATTACCCGGTGGCAAGACACTTTGAAAAATTTCATCAGAGTAACAGGGATCTGTTAAGATTTTTCTGCATAGATCATGTACCATCTAGTGTAAGAGGGGGTGATAGACAGCTTCAATTGAGAATACTAGAATCAAGACATATAATTGACAATCAGACCAGGATGCCTTTTGGTTTAAATAGCGGAGAGGAAATGGCCTTTCATTTATAATTACTGTAGGAATGAATCTGTTTTTGTAATGTACATGCAACACTTAATTTAGAGGGCAGCCGCAACCCATCCAGGGTGTGATTGTTTTACAATTATAAGTTTGTTTCTGTGTTTCAACCTGTTGAGAAAGCCCATCCATGGCGGGATGTTTTAGTTTGAACACAACAGTATATGCTAAGAAAGTGGTAGACTTTGCATGTTTAACAATGGCTGCCATTCTATGACTGATGGAAGTCCTATGTTCATTTCAATGATGTGTAAAGTATTTATGTTTACCTAACGCGCACGCCGATCACAATTGACAAAGGCGGCAGCCGAAACGCGTTTTGTCGTGAGGTTTGTCCTTTAATAAACTGAGGGCACTGTTCCCGTTAATGCTGGTATTTTGTTTTGGTACCACGAGCCTGATTTAAACACGCGGTGTCCGTCACCGCTCTGAGAGCACCCGACCGAGAGTGAAGAGAAAAATACGGAGCTCTGAGCGCGGTATATATATATATATATATATATAATTATATATATATTTAATAAACTCATGAACCCGCTGAAATCCCAGTCTACCTTTTTAGTACAATAAAATTTGACCCACTGGTTGGGCCTTGGCATGGGGGTCTTCACTAATGTTTTTAGGGAGGGGTGTTGGTGGGGCTCCAACCCTGAGGCTGTGAGGACCCGGGGACCTCACCTCTTGTTGCCAAATGCTAATTTAAGGGGGTAGGCATGCAGCCCCCTCCCGAGACCCAAATGAGCCCAGTTATCCCATCCCTTGGTGCCAAAACAAGACAAAAGTGTGGGGTCATTCAGCCCCCTTCTCAAGCCAACGATGAGATCTAGGGGCCCATTCCCTTGGGTCAAAAACAACATGAAGGAGAGGAGGGCCACTCGCTCCCCTCCTCGTGCTGTTATTGGCCCCGGATCCTGTCTGCTTGGGCACGGTAATGCTATTGTCCTGGGGAGCCGGTCCCTGGGACAGTGTGGTTCCCTGTCCAGGAGAGTGTGGGCATACCCTGCATGTACTCCCCTGGGCAGGGAACTCCAATTTGCTCGTGCCCAGTAGGAGCAGTAGTAAAATGCTGCTCCCGCCCAGGTGGGAGCAAAGGAGAGGTGCCACCTCCCGCCAGCACTCAGTATCGTGCTGGTTGGGGCTCCATCACGGACCAAGGGTCCCCCCACAGCCCTCAATGTAGCAGTTTGTGGGTGAAACTGGGGCACCTACTAGAGGCCTCAGGAGATGGGGTTCCTGGGGCCATAAAGGATCTGGAATGGGGGCTGTATACCCCCTTCCCTTATTTTAAAAATAGGTCATTGGCGATAGGGCCCCAGGGGCCACTAGCAGCTCGGGGAGTGGGGGCCGTTTGCCTCCTCCCTTTATTAAAAAGAAAATTGCCCCAGAGGATGGATTCCCCAGGCTCTGGAAAGGTTTGTGGAAGGGGAGCATATACCCCACTCCCATTATAAAAATAGTATATGGGTGTCTTGGGTGGGCACTGGGACACCCACAGTAAAAACTTTAATTAAAAAACTGGTTAATAAATAAGTTGCAAGAGGCCCTCATTTGTTATTCACTGCTCCTTTGAAGAAGGGCCTCATAATGCCCTGAAAGGGCTTAATTTTTTTATGATATATGTTTAGCTTGGTTGTACCCCTAGAATAGGGAGGGACATCACTAAGCCTTTTTAGTTTGGGTTGACTGGTTAGAGAGCTGAAATGAATGTGTTGGGAAGTGCGCTACTTGTAATTTTTTTCAGGTGGTGGATTACTTGTACTTGAAAGTTATAACTATAAATAGTGCTTAATTTGCAAAGCAATAAGTGGCAGGGCTGTTATCAGGAGGCCTCTGCAGCTTGCACCACTATTGCCCTGGCCAGCACTGCCAGTGACAGTACAAACACAGCTAAGAACATCACACTTCAGACTATTCCAAGCCCCCAAAGCTATAAGAATGGCTTGGGTGGTCAGTTTGTCATTTTAATGTATATTAAATGTATATTGAATTAATAAATAACTGTTGAATTAATAAATAACTGTTGTGCTCATCGCTAAAAAAACAAAAAAACACAAACAGTGCCACCATGTGGCAGACTGTGATAAGACCCGGTGTTGGCAACTAAGTGCCAATGCCGAGCACTGGAAACCGTTGTCTCAAATTGAGCACTGACTATAAATGTATAATTTAAAATGTTTGTGTATTTTAAGTTTGGTTTTTATAGGAAAAAATACAAATTTCCCTAACTATAACTAAGCTTTAACCTTTGGTTTTGTCTTTAAATTTCATGTTATTTAAAATGTTTTTAAAAAAATGTGTTTCAAATCATAATGTCCAATATGTGCAAGAGGAGTGTTGTTATGTGGAGGTTCATACAGAAGAGTAGAGGGCAGTGTCATGTAGTACAGTGTAATAGAGTGAAGAATTGCAGAGTGGAATACAGTGGAGTGGGGTAGTGTACAGTGAAGTAAAGTGTGATAGAGTGGAGAGGCGTCTTGTACAGTAGAGTGGCATAGAGCATATAACAGTTTGGTGGTGTAGCGTTCAGTTGAGTAAATTGTCATCAATTGGAGTGGTGTGTCGTGCAGTATAAAGGAGTGGGGTGTTGTAAAGTCACATAGAGTGGAGTAGTGTTGTACAGTGGAATGTTGCAGGATTGGGTTCAGTATACATTTGAAAAGAGGAGTGTAGGCGGATAAGGTGGAGTACAGTCTCTTAGAGTGGCATAGAGTGTAGTAGAGTTTTGTAGATTACTGTTGAAAAGAGTGGAGGATAGTGTAGTAGAGTTAAGCAGTGTAGAGAGAAGAGTTGAACAGTGGCGTAGAGTCTTGAAAAGTATTGTATAGTGGAGTATAGTGTAGTTGATTGGAGTCACGTAGGATAGACTGGATTAAAGTGTTATAGAGTGTTGTGTTATTTCGTACAGTAAAGTGGCATGGAGAGGAGTAGAGTGGACTGTCCTAGCATAGAGTGTTGTAAAGTGCCATAGGGTGGTTTAGAGTAGAGTGTACTGCTGTTTGGTATACTGTTGAATGGTGTTGTACAGTGGAGTAGAGTGCAGTGACAGAGTGTATTAGAGTGTTGTAGAGAGCAGTGGAGTGGAGTTGAGAAAAGTGTAGTACAGTGTGGTAGAGGGTAGTGGTATTGGGTGTCATAGAGTTGATAGAGTTGAGTGGAGTAGTGGAGTAGAGTAGAGTAGAGCCAAGTAGTATGTGATAGAGTTGAGTGGAGTACAGTGGGGTGGAGTGGAATAGAGGGAACTGTGTAGAGTGTTATCTAGTAAAGTGAACTGCAGTGCTATACACTTGCATAGTGTGGAGTAAAGTGTTGTACAGTGGAGTGCTATGGAGTAGAGCATTTTGTGGTACAGTGGAGTGGCGTAGATTATCGTTGAGTGAAGTAGAGTGTCATTGAGCAGAGTAGGATTGAGTAGTATGGAGTGGAGTTGGGTAGAGTAGAGTGGCATAGACTGAAATAGCGTACAATGATCAATCAATCAATCAAAAGAATTCTAAAGCGCAAATGCTCACCGATATGGGTCTCAAGGCTCTGGGGTGGCGTACCGAGAAATAGCGTTGAATTCAGTAGTTGTCGGTGGAGTGGCATACAGTGGAGGGTGTACAGTAGAGTGGGGTAGATTGGAATAGCATACAGTGGAGTGGAATAAATTAGAGGCACCAATGAAGTAGTGAGAATGGAGTGCCATAGAGTGGAATGGTGTACACTAGAGTGGCGTAGAGTGGAGGAGAGTACAGTGGAGTAGATCACAATGTAATAGCATACAATGGAGTGTCGTAGAGTTTAGTCATGTACAATTAAATAGTGTTTGGTGTAGTGGTGTAGAATGGACCAGCGTAGAGTGGAATACTGGATAGTGGAGTAGCATACAGTGGATTGGCATAGAGTGGAGTGGCATACAGCAGAACAGCTTAGAGTGGGAAACAGTGGAGTGGCGTAGAGTATAATAGTTTATAGTGCAGTACCGTATAGTGGAGTACATTTATTGGCGTACAGTGGAGTGTGGTAAATTGGAAATGCATACAGTATAGTGGCATAAAGTAGAGTGGCGTGCAATTAAATGGAGTGTCATAGAGTGCAGTGGCATATAAAAGAATAGCATTTAGTGAAGTGGGGTGCAGTGGAGTGGTGTAAAGGCAAATACCATGTAGGAAAGCAGCATACAGTGGAGTGGTGTATTGTGGAGTGGAGTAGACTGGAGTGGTGTACAGTAGACTGGAATTGGAATACTGTACAGTCGAGTTGCGTAAAGTGGAGTTGCATGCACTGTAATAGTATAGAGTGAATTGGAGTGGAGTAAAGTAGAATAGCACAGAGTGCAGTATAGTGCAGTGTTGTGGAGTGGAATAGCGTAGAATAGAATAGCATACAGAGAAGTGACGTAGAGTGAAGTGGTGTACAATGGATTTGCATACAGTGTAATCCTGCACAGTATAGTGGTGTAGAGTTAAGTGGCGTACAGTGGAATAGCTTATAGCGGAGTAGCATACAGTGGATTAGTGTTCAGTGGAGTGACATAGATTGGGGTGGCGTATAGTTTAGTGGAGTGGAATACCATACAGTGGAGTCGCGTAGAGTGAAGTTGTGTACAATATCATAGAGTGGAGGGGTATACAGTGCAATATTGTACTGTGAAGTGGCATATAGTGGAGTGGCGTATAGTGGAGTACCATACAGTGGAGTGGCCTACAGTGGTGTGGCGTAGACTGCACTGGCGTATAGTGGAGTGAGGTAAAGTACAATACCATACAGTAGAGTGACATAGAGTGGAGTTGCATACAGTGTAATAGGATAGAGTGAAGTGGCGTAGAAAGGAGCGACATGCAATGAGGTAGCGTAGAGAGAGTGGTGTAGAGTGGAATAGCATGTAGTGGAGTTTCATAGAGTGGAGTGGTGTAGAGTGGGTTAGTGTACACTAGTTTGGTGTACACTCGAATTCCATATAGTGGAGTAGTGTACAGTGGAATTGCGAAGATTGGTGTAGAGCGGAGTGCATAACTATGTAGGTGAAATTCATCAAGAATTTGGATTATGGTGTTATGAATAATTCTATTCAATTAATAGAGAATTACGTGGTGTGATCCGTCAAGCGGGAGCCAAGAAAAAGGGAGGGTAAAAAAAAGTGCATTTCTCATATTAATTCCCATACGGATTTCGAACACAGCTACAGCCCGGACTGCTGGATGAAATTACACCAAATTTGGCAGAAAGCTAGATCTTGGTCCAGAAAGAGTGCTTTTTTGTTATCTGGTGTAAATCTATTCAGTTATTTTAGAAATATTACAGAAAATCCAAGTTTGTATTTAGGGACATGTACGATCCACAAATCCTCCCGATCTCGAGCAGAGATCTAATTGCCTGCCAACACTTCAACCAGGAATAAATAAATAAATATATATATATATATACATGTATAATGAGTTTCAACTGCCAAGCGGTCTTTGTCAAACCATATATATGCATATATAATATGGGGCAGAGAGCACGGACACAGCCCCCACACCACAGCCAATCTTAGCCCTGGGGCCTGCCATCTCCCAGGGCAGGCTGATAGTTATTTTTATTGAAAGAGGGGCCACACAGCCCCCCTTCAAAGTCTCTTTAGAGCCCCAGAGACCACCACCTCCACGGGCCTTTATCCTCCAAGAAGTATACTATGACACACTTAACTGAGAGCTCGTCGGACGCCTCATTCTCTTTCTTTACCATTCTGCAAATGCACCTCCTGACACACTTCTCATTGGGGGATGAAGTACCCTTGGATGCTGAGGGTCCTTGATGGCCAAGAACCATTCTTGTTAACACCAGTAAGTCCCACACAGCGAGATTGCTGAGAGCACATCGGAGGCCATGCCCCTTTCTTCAAGCACATTGCAAATGCATCTCCTGACACACTACTGGTTGGGGGGTGAAGTTCCCTTGGATACTGAGGTTCCTTGGAAGCCACAAAGCCCTCTAGTTACCGCCACTAGGTTCCATACTGCAGGATTGCTGAGAACACACAAAGGCCCCACTACCTTGTCCAGCACCCTGCAAATACACCTCCTGGCACACTACTCACTGGAGGCCGAAGTTACCTTTGAAGCTGAGGATTGTTGGATGCTCAGAAACCCTCCTGTTCCCACCAGTAAGTCCACACCGTGGCATTGCTGAGAACTCATCGGAGGCCCGTCCCACTTTCTTAACCACTTTACAAATGCACCTCCTACTGCACTACTGGTAGGAGGCTCAATCTCTGACTCTGAAATTAAAACCTTAAATTTTTTGTTTTTCCTAGATAAGCTAGCACCTTGACACCTTTGGGTAATTGTATTGTGCTTTATGAATCTCTTTTTCATTTCATTCATTCATTTAATTTCATGTCTCCTGGGATGCTGGGTATCCATGGGGGCCAAAAACCTCTCCTGTTACCACCAGTGAGTCCCACACAGCGGAATTGTTGTGGGCCCGACATCAGTTCACTGACCATGTCATGAGTGATGTAATATGTGAGGTCATGAGCAGTGCATTGCTGGGAAATAAGTTGTAGTTAGCTCAGGTAAGTATAACTCCTGAATTTCAATGGTTTTGTGCCTGTGAAATCTCAGCCAAACCATAATGTCCCTGTAACCTTTGTTTTTTTCAGTAGAGATAAAAAATATTTATAAGCTTAGATTGGAGTGGAAAAGGCAAAACTGTATGCCTCAAACTCCAATGTTTTCCCCATATGTGGTTTAGATTAGAGTGGGGAAAAGTAAAACTACACCCCTTCAAAGTCCATTACCCCCAATGTGGGTTAGATTGCAGTGGGAATAGTAAATCTACACCCGACAAAGTCCAACTTTCACAAATATGGCTTATATTAGAGTGGGTATTTTGTATTATAATTATACATAGGTAGATACCAACAATACTTTGGTATTTTCCATTGTTTTCTTTGGAGCGTTAGTCTCTTTGATGTTCATTTAGTGTACACTTTGTTTTACTGCTTCCTTTATTTTTTAGTCTATGTTCCTTACTCAGCTGTTCGAGCATCCATGTGGTTAAGGTACCCGTCACTGATTTCCGGGTATGTTAAGGCTAATTTTTAATTACTTTTTGGGGTTTAGCATTTTTTGGATGTATATAGGGTTAGTTTTGTTAGTATAGTATAGTTAGTATGTGTTATTTATTCAGTCAATGTAAGGATACTGTTTTAATCCTGTGAGTCAGGTGATGTAGGCCTATGTATGTTTTATTATAACATATATTTGAAATATATATATTTTTTTTGTTTTGGGAATATTTAATATTTTACAATTAAATTGTGATTTTAGGGGCTTTTTGTGTTTTGGGATTGGGTATTTTGTTTTTCTTTTATAGATGTTTAGTTTGGGGCCTGCAGATAATCTTTTTTTTGGATATGTGTTCTTAAACCCCTTGGGTGTTAGGAACGTGCTCAACACATCTTCAACACCAACGTTCAGGTGCCGAGGTTTGTTGAGCACTTTTTTGCACCCTCCATCAGGGAAAGTGCTGGTGCTCCCCCCAGATGTACACCCACCACACGATCTCACGGGGAATAGCTATCTGCCCCAAAGGTGGCAGAAAACCCCTAGATACCAGAGATTTGGAAATAATACATGTCAGGGTTCAGCCACTCTGGCAAGGGTCCCTCCCCATTTTGAAAATGGCATCTCCTTTGTTGGTGTAGTGGCCACTTGGGAAAAGGTTGCTCTGCAGTTTGAATATGGCATGTCTTTGGTTTTCCAGCCCCTGGGGGCAGATAAGCCACTGTCTAGGCAAATATGCCCTCAGGAGGGTGGAAAACCACTAGACACCAGCAGGAGTGTCCCATGCAGGTAAGATTGAAGATTGGGGGGTAAGGTTTGGGGGGGGACTCAACATACGACAACAAGGGAACATTAAATAAATAATACATAGTCTCCCCCCACCCCGGCCCACTGCCCCACCGTTCTTACCTGCATGGGCCACTGCTGGACACCAGGAAATGATTTCTGTGTTTGTGAACAGGCAGTGCATGTGAATGGGTGTTTGGCTGAAGGTATGTGTTGACCGGTGTTTGACTGGCAGTGTGTGTGGACTGGCATTTGGCTGGTTGTGTGTGTGGACTGGCATCTGGCTGGTGGTCTGTGCGGCTGACATTTGGTATGTGTGTGAAAACTGGCATTTAACTAGTGTTTTTTTGTGGACTGGTGTGTGACTGGCAGTGTGTGTGTGGCTGGTGTTGAGCTGGCATTGTGTGTGGACTGGCATTTGGCTGACAGTCTGCACAGCTTGCATTTAGCTGGCCGTGTGTGTGAACTGGCGTCAGGCTGGTATTTTGGCTGGTTACTGGTGTAAGGGTCACTCCCCTCTGTGGTGGCAATTTTTGCCTTTGCTTTGTGCTCCCCTTGGGAGCAGATAGGACGTTTGTGATGCCAATCTGCTCCAAGGGGCAGAATTGATTGTATTTGATAATGCTAACTCTTTTATTTATTGTCATCATATATGTGACCTTAATGTTTTATTTCTCCTTTTTATTGTAGTGCACAGATTTTGCCTTCTTTGGTGGTGACTCCTCCTTGGGGTTTTAGTATTTTAGATCTGCAGTTTGTGTAGTTGCAAGTGTTTGGTAAGGAGGCTTTTTTGTAAAGTTTACTTCAAATGAATAATATTGGCCTGCTTGGATGTTTTCTTTAACAGTTGTAATAATTGTAGCATATTTAGCCTATGTTTTTATGTGTTTCAAATTCACATTTGAATTTGTGCAAGATCTGTATTGTGTTGTCTTGTGTGTAATGTTTGTTTAGTTTTTCCTTTCTAGTGGTATATCTTTGGTGCTTGCTAAGTAGGTGTGGTTGATCCTCAGTCCAGCTGTATGTGTCATGGGAGAGGTATCTTCCTGGGGGCACATTTACAAGAAACTGACGCACCTGTACAGATGCGTCAGTTTCCCTGTGCCTGCGTGAAAAACCCTTGCGCCATCATAGATTTACAATCTGCGCACTATGGAGCAAGGATTGACAGATGCGAGTCATGTCGTAAGCACGACGCAACTCCAGCAATGCGTGTTGCGGTCTATTCCCAATACACTGCACCACTACTTACGCCTGCTTCAATCAAGCGTAAAGTTTTGATGCAGTGGAGTCCTAAAAGTCATGCAGTGAAATCTTGTAGATTTCACTGCGTCACTTTTACGAGGCTTTCCAGCGTGGGAATGCCTACCCTGCATACATTATACCTGACTCAGGTATAATCACACAGGGCTTTACGACGTGATGCATCACCCCAGATGTGTCATGTTGTACATTTGCCTCATTTTTCACGCCGCTGTTGCATCACAAAAGTGATGCACCAGCAGCACAAAAGTGTCACAAGGGACTTGTAAATCTGCCCCTGGAGTATAAAGTTCATTGTGTGGTTTGTTTTGAAAGTTGCTTCCAGATCATCATGTGTCAATTAATATATTTGCTGTTTGATACAGCCAGTTTGCTGAGTTCTAATTTGACAAAGTGTTGTTTATTGTTGTCTTGTTTGTTGTATTAGTTTCATTAGTAAGCATTATGGCTACTGGCAGGCTGACCTCTCAAAAGGTTCTTGGTTTGCTTTTCAAATCTGCCTCTGAACATGGTTCTGAAACTGATGCTGCATCTGAGGCAGGGGATCATGTTGAAGATTTTGATAGTGAATTGTTGTCAGTGAGGATTCATCTAATGATGACTCCACTACTAGTGCTGATGAAGTGCCTCTTTTAGAGGAAGAAAGTGATATACCAGTAGTGCAGTACGAGCAAGCTGGATTATGCCAGGGGTTGGAAGGCTTCCCATTGGTAGTGCTGAACTCTGAGATGCCTCTACGATGGTGCAGCCTGTTTTACCTACATTTAGGGGTGTAGCCAGGTGTAACTTCAATACAAAGAACATTTTACCGATCAATTTCTTCCAACTGAGTATTGATGATGTGTCTTTGGACAATATTGTTGAGTAGACTAATTTGTATAGAGAACAGTGTTTGAGGGACAACAGTGCCACACTTAAGACCCACTCTAGAGCTACCCAGTCGACTCCAACAAATCTCCATGAGATTAAGCAGTTTTGGGGTTTAACTTTGCTGATGAGATTGATGAACAAGTTACTTACCTTCGATAACGATATATCTATAAGAAACTTAGGTTAGTTATAGATTCCTTACCCTAGAATTACCCCCAGGTGTCAGACTGGATCTGGAAAGTCTTTTCGTCAGCAGTACCCCTGCTTGTCGGAAGGAGGCGTCGGTCGACTCTGCATTCATCGTCGGCGTCATAGTCGCCGGGATGACATTGTGGTAGCTACTTAGACACCGCCCTCTCGCAAGACGTCAGTTCTGTACACGACATTCCACACCAGAAATGCAGAGCCATGCAAGACACTGGCTACTGGTGCACAATACTAGGGCCCTGAAAGGATGACCTTAACCCTAAAAGTCAGTTCGCAGAACGGGGAGGATGGGTGGGGCGGTAAGGAATCTATAACTAACCTATGTTTCTTACAGATATATTGTTACCGTAGGTAAGTAACTTGTTCATCTGAAAGAAACAGGTAATTATAGATTCTTTACCTTAGAATAGATACCGCAGTAATGCCATCCCCGGAAGTGGGTCTGCGAACCAAGTTCACACCAGAATGTCATGGAGAACAGAATGGTTAAAGACGCCGTCTCTCTGGACTTGGCTGTCTAGGCAGTAGTGTTTGGTGAACGTGTGCAGCGATGCCTACATAGCTGCCTGACAGATGTCATTCAGGGGGACTCCTCGTCCCAGAACAGTAGTAGCTGCCGTCACCCTGGTGGACTGGGCACGCAGCCCCACTGGAGGCTCCTTCTTTGCCAAAGAGTAGCAGGCTTTGATGCACAGAACGACCCACCTGGAGATGGTTTGTTTGTGCAAGGCCCGACCTTTCCTAGCACCCACGTAACCAATAAAGAGCTGGTCGGCCACCTGGAATTGTTTGGTGCGATCCAAGTAGAAGGAAAGCGCAAGTTTTGGATCCAGACTGTGGAGCCTCTCTTCCTCTTTTGAAGAATGCAGAGGTGGAAAGAAGGTGGGCAAAGTGATGGTTTGGCCAATGTGGAAAGAAGTAACCACTTTGGGAAGAAAGGAAGGTCTAGTTATCAGGATGACCTTGTCCGAATGGACAGCCAGAAAGAGGCTTCGAAGTAAGAGCTTGTAGCTCTCTCACCCTGCATGCAGAGGTGATGGCCACCAGAAAGGCAGTTTTCACAGTGAGAAGTCTGAGAGGACAGTTATGTAGTGGCTCAAAGGGAACCAAGTTCAAGCCCCCCTGAGGCATTATGAAGGGAACAGGAGGAAAAAGATGAGTAATGCCCTTAAGGAATCTTTTTACAACAGGGGACTTGAAAAGAGAAGGCTGATCAGGAAGCCTAAGGAAGGCTGGCATGGCTGAGAGGTAGCCCTTTAGAGTGCCCAGAGCAGAGCCCTGCTGGGCCAAAGAAAGGAGGAACAAGAGAACCTCTGAAAGAGGGACGGAAAGGGTATCCACAGCCTTTGCTGCACACCATGCCACAAATTTGTTCCATCAGCAGGCTATACCGTCTTAGTGGAGGGATGCCTGGCTGCCAAGTTAACATCGCAGACTCCGGGAAGCAGGTCAAACGACGTCAACTGCCGCCGCTCCATCTCCACGCATGGAGGAAGAGGCTGGACAGGTTCGGGAGAAGGACCATCCCCAGCTTTTGCGATGGAAGATCCTCCCGAAGAGGCAGTCTGATCGGAGGATCGATGGCCATGTTGAGCAGCTCGGGATACCAGACTCTTCGTGCCCAATCCGGAACCACAAGAAGGATTTGGGCCCGGTTGCGCTTGATCTTCTTCAGCACTTTGGGCAGAAGTGGTATAGGCAGAAAGGCGTATAGAAGACCGCAACTCCACTTGCGATGAAAAGCGTCGCCAAGCGAGTGCCGCCTTGGGAAATTCCAACGCACAGAACTGCTGACATTGCGTGTTCTTTTCGGTGGCGAATAGATCTAACCAAAGCTCTTCCCACTGCCGAAAGAGACTATGCACCACCTTCGAGTGAAGACGCCATTCATGATCCATCATGCACTTGCGGCTGTGTTTGTCTGCCCTGGCATTCAGAGAACCTGCCAGGTGTTGAACCACCAGTGTTATGCCCTGATGTTCCAGCCATGTCCAGAGGCAGAGGGCCTCCTGACATAGGGCCCACGACCACATCCCGCCTTGCTTATTGCAGTACCACATGGCGGCAGTGTTGTCAGTGAACACCTGCACTACTCTTCCCCGGACAGAGGGAAGGAATGCTTTGAGTGCAAGATGAATCGCCCGAAGCTCCAGAAGGTTGATGTGGAGCCCGGACTCCACCGGAGACCAGAGGCCTCTGATCTCCGCCTCCCCCATGTGGCCACCCCATCCCAGAATTGTTGCATCGGTCACCACTGTGAACTCTGGTTGAGGAAGGAAGAGGGATCTGCCTTCGACCCAATCCTGGTTCGCAAGCCACCATTGCAATTGGTGTGCAATGCCCTACGAGATCTTGACACAATCAGACAGATTCCCTTAATGATGAGCCCACTGGAACTTCAGGTCCCACTACAGAGTCCGCATATGACATCTGGCATGATCCACCAGCATGATGCAGGAGGCCATCAGACCCAGCAGACTGAGTGTCATCCTGATCAAAACCCAGGATAGAGGCTGAAAGATCGGAATCATAGCCCGAATATCCCGGACTTGCTGTTTGGGAGGATAAACCCAAAAATGCGTCATGTCCAGAACCGCTCTGATGAAGAGGAGCTTCTGAGAGGGGTTCAGGTGTGACTCCAGTACGTTGATGGAGAACCCCAGCGAATGCAGGAGGTCGGGCGTAGTCTGGATGTGGGAGATGACAGCCTGGGGTGAGCCTGCCTTCAATAGCCAGTCATCGTGACAAGGGAAGACTGGAACCCCTGATGTGCGCAGATGAGCTGCGACCACCGCCATCACTTTCGTGAACACCTGAGGGGCGCTAGTAAGGCCAAAATGGAGCACGGTAAACTGAAAATGCTTGTGACCTACTGTTAACCGTAGGTAATTCCTGTGGGCCGGCAGGATGGGGATGTGGAAATAGGCATCCTGCAAGTCCAAAACTACCATCCAGTCTCCAGGGTCGAGGGCAGACAAGACCTGAGCGAGCGTCAACATTTTGAACTTCTCCTTCCGGAGGAAGCGGTTGACATTCCTGAGATCCAAGATAGGACGCAGGCCTTTGTCCTTCTTGGGCAGCAGAAAGTAGGGGGAATAGCAACCACAACCTACTTCTGGGGCAGGAACACGCTTGATGGCTTCCTTAGCCAAGAGTGCCGAAACTTCCTGTTGGAGATGGTTACAAGTGATCCTCCGACATGCGATGGTACTGAGGTGAATTGAATGGAAGGGTAGTCTTGAAGGGGAGGGAGTAGCCCCTTCGGACTATTTGTAAAACCCAACCTATCCGACGTGATGGTGTACCAGTGGGGGAAGTGATAGCGGATCCTGTCGCCCACCAGCGTGTGGTGACCCTGAAAAATTGGCTGCGGGGGGTGCTGTCGTGGACTGGCCTGCCCGCTGGCCTCCAGAACCACGGCAGGGGCTGACCAGCTTGCGCCGGCCTGTGGCTCTGGGCGGGACATAGGGGGGCACCCCTTCCGTAGCCACGAAAGGGGCGAAAGGCAGACTGCGCAGGGCGGGTAGTGGAGAGGCCCAAGGACCTGGCCGTAGCCCGTAAGTCCTTAAAGCGCTATAGCAGGTTATCTGCCTTGTCGCCGAAAAGGCGATGGCCATCAAAGGGCATGTCAATAAGTGTGGATTGGAGAACCCCGTAAAAACCAGTTGAACGCAACCAGACACAGCGTCAAAGGGCTACTGAGGGTGAAATCGTCTTGCCAAGTGCGTTGGCAGTATCCAGCCTACAGCTGCATCTCTCCCTTCGACAACCGCTCGAGAGAGCAAGGCCCAGGCCTCCTCCTCATACTGAGGCAGCACTTGCGCAACCGTGTCCCACACAAAGTGAGTGTAACAGCCCAATAGACATGCGGTGTTTACCGACTGCAGTTCCAAGCTGGAGGAAGAAAACATCTTCTTACCAAGATGATCCAGCTTTTTGGATTCCCTGTCCGGGGAGCAGTAGGGAATGTGCCCTTGGACTTGAAGGCTTGGACTACCAAGCTCTCAGGGGTGGGGTATTGGGAGAGGAAAGTGAGGTCGCCCGGGGCTGGGCGGTGGCGTCGGGCAATCATCCTGACCATAGGAGCCCATGTGTTCGGCCTGGACCAGGTGCCCAAAAGTATGTTCGTGAGGGCTTCAATACGGCAGCAGGGGCTCCGAAGAGCTTGCTGCTGGTTGAAGTACCTCTGTCAGGAGGTTAGTCCTGACTGCCACTGTAGGTAGCTGGGGGTGGAGAGCCTCGGCCACCCTACGCACCACCACTGCGTATGACGCTCCCTCCTCCGTAGCAATGGTAGGAGGAGACAACATGCCATGGTCTGGTGAGGTATTCAAACCACTCGCTTCCCCCAGTTCCTCTCTCCAGTCCTGCTCATACACCAACTGGTCTGTTAAAGGGTCCCCAGGTCCCTCCCAGCCCTCCTCATCCACCTCTGGCTGCCAATCTGGTCTTAAAGAGCCAGGGTAGAACAGGGGCAAAAAAGTACCCGTTGGCGTCGGACAAAAATGTTACTCTTCCGACAAGGAAAGTCTTTTTTGGGTGTTGAAGGAATGTATTCAGGAAAGTGGTGATCTTTCTATACAGCCACATCCTCCACAACTCCATTCTAGGAACACTCACCTTCTCAAATGCAACAAGGCTGCCTACCACAGACTACGGTCGCGTAGGAGGTCGAGGGACCGGTCGCGGAGCCAACACCATTCTTCCTCCAAGTCTTCTCACACGGGGTCAGGTAAGTCAAAGCACAAAAAGAAGTTGAAGAAGCATCATCGCTCTTCTACTTCTCCCCGTCCATCAGCCGATGCGATGAGGGATGTGGGTGGTGCCCCTCCCACAGCTTCACTTGCACAGCCTGCTGGGTTGACTACTGGTTTCCCGTCCTTTCCGGGACCCGGTGTGACCCCTGCCCAGCTTCGGAGTTTCTACCAAGTGATGCATGCCATCTTTGGGCAGCCCGACTCCACTGGTGCACCTTCGGGCCCCGTGGACTCGGATTGGGGCCCTGGGCCTTCGGCATCGGCAGCTTCGGCCTCGGCACCGCAGGGTCCCCTTGGATCCAGGTCTGCATTCGGATCGGTGCCAGTAAACCTTGTTACGCCTCCCCTGGCGCCGATTCCACTGGCACCATGTCTGCCACTGGCATCGGCTGTGTTCCCAGCCGTTGTCGACCCCGGCCTCCACCTCGAGGTAGACACAGAGTCGGACCGGCGTTTGACTGGTGGTGTGAGTTGACTAGGGTCTGGTTGGCGGTGAGTGTGGCTGGCTTCTGGCAAGCAGTGTGTGTGAACTGGTGTTTGGCTGGAGAAGAGTGTAGACTGGTGGCTGGATTTTGGTATGTGTTGCTGGCGTTTAGCTAGCAGACTGTGTGGACTGGTGTTTGGCTGGTGGTGTGTGCAGACTAACTGCTGGCTGGCAGTGGGTGCATAAAGTAATTTGCTGCAGATACTACACACGCTGGCAGCCAAATACCAGTTCACACACACCACAAGCCGCCAGGTGGTGTGATCCCTGTGTCAGTCCTTGGGTCGTATGAAAGTAATGGACATTTGCAGGTCATGAACTGTGAGCCACTGGTTCAGTATTTCAAAATGTAAATGATCCTATTACCATTGATTTCTACGCTCTGATTTTTGTGAAATCTTTTGTTAAACAAATTTACATTTTCTACCAAATCCAACAAGTACATGAGTAATATTTGTCTTTTCTATCTTTCACTACCAGTATGTACATTCTATTAAATGAAAAGCTACTAAACCCCAGATATTTTCATAAACTAGACACCAGGGGAATCCAGGGTAGTGTGTCTCGCGTGGATCCTACAAGATTTTCTTACCCAGAAGCACTTGCAAACCTCATATATAGGCTAAAAGCACACATTTTCTTCATATTTCTGTGAGTCAAACTAATGGAATCTGCAGGGCGCTACAAATTTCCTACCATACAGCATTTCCAGATATCTCTCAATAGAAGTAGTACCTCAACTGTGTGGGTGGCCTATTGCCTGCAAAAGGAAGAGGTCCAAGACGCAATACATTGCAGCAACATCAACAAAAGCGTTAACTGTGTAATTTTGGGCCCATGCTCGGCGGCCACCCGGGGAAACCTACCAAACCAAGGCAACTATGTGATAAAAATGCTGCCCCACTTGTGTGGCTCGGCCTAGTGCCTGTGACAGGAACAGATCAAACCATGATCAATTGGAGTCCTCGCAAAGGCACTCTCATTAACCTTGGTTTGATCTGTTCCTGCTGGGGGCACTGGTCCTAGGATGCTTGTTTCCAGTCCAGGGAGGACCTGGCCTGGCAGTTCGGGCTGGATTGTTCCCATTGGGCACAGGGTCAAGACTGATTTGCATATGGCTGGGTCCAAACTGGAATGGCATGGTGAGCAAAAAACGATGGATTTAGGCCTAGATCTCTGTACTGGGGTGAATGTATGACGTTGTTCTGCATTCTGTCCATCAATAGTTCTTTTTGTAGTGGGCACTAGTCCCAGCCACATGGGGCAGTGTTATTATTGGGACAAGTGGAAGAACGCTGAGCGGTAGGAATTTTGGGGATTCCTGCTGATTCTGGATGTTTGTGTCATGGAAATTAAAAGAAAATCATTTTTGTTTCAGGAAATGTTGATGTCTCCACATTGTATTTTGGGCCCTTTTCTGTTGTGGGCATGAGCCCTTCCCACATAAGTGAAGTACCATTTTTATCAGGAGACTTGGGGGAATGCCATGTGGTAGAAAATTCATGGTTCACTGCTGATTCCAAAACTTTTCATCACAGAAACTTGAGGAATATGTTTTTTTTGTCAAAGTCGGTAGTTTGGAAGGGCTTCTGGGTAAAAATGCCTGTTGAGAGTCACATAAGGTACCCCACCTTGGATTCCCCGGGTGTCTAGTTTTCAAAATGTTGCAGGTTTGCTGGATTTCGGTAGCCTTTGGCAGAGCTAGGACCCAAAATCCATAGCTACCCACATTGCAAAATAAGGGCCACTTTTCAGTGGAAGAATATGATGTGTCCATGTTGTGTTATGGAGCCTTTCCTGTCTCGGTCACTAGGCCTACATACAGTAGAAAGGTCTAATTTTTACCAAGAGGCTAAAGTGCTTGTGCTCTCTCTTTTAAACATGGTACAATTGGCTTACACCCAATTGGCACATTTCATTTACTTCTTAGCCACTAGTAAAGTGGTACATGTGCCCAGGCCCTGTAAATTAAATGCTACTAGTGAGCCTTCAGCACTACTTGTGCCACCCACTTAAGTAGCCTTTTAAACATGTTTCAGGCCTGTCATTGCTGCCTGTGTGTGCAGTTTTAAACTGCCATTTCAACCTGGCAAGATAAACCTCATGCTAGGCCCAAACCTCCCTTTTGAATGCATTTAAATCACCTCTAGGGTAGGTCCAACAAAGCCCAGCAAGCAGGATAAAGTGTATTAAAAAAGCTGGCCATGTACGTACATTTCCCGGCAGTGAAAAACTCCCAAATTTGTTTTTTCACTTCTGTGACTACTGCCTCTCCCATAGGATAACATTGGGTTCCCCTATTACAGTTAAATATTGGTATCTTTCAATTGGGAGCAGATAGGAATGTTGTGTTTGGTGTATGAGAAATTGCAATTAAAAATCATCTTTAATTGTAAAGTTGGATTTTAAGTGACAATTTTAAAAATGTTACTTTTAGAAAGTTGTATACACACTGTAAAGAGAATAGGGGGACAAGGAGCGGGATAAGTAGGAGAGGGAGAAGGTCCTGTACCGGTGCTCCTGAAATCAATCCACATACAAATTAAGGTAACAGTTCCTAAAGAAATATATATGCCAGTATGGTCTACTAGGCAGGGAAGAAAAAAGGGGAGGGGAAATGACAAGTAGTCTCAGATGAGGTTCGAAAGTGGTAATGTGGTGGAGACTAGAGACTCCTGGATGGTACTAGAAGTGCCCTCACACACCCTTGCGGGTGCAAAGCATCATCATCGGGCTGTGCTCCTCGTGGGGGTGGCGCTGCAGTCCCTCACGGGCCCTAAAAGGGCTCTCTATCGGAGATCTTTTGGTGGAGTCGCCGTAGTTGTGCGTGTGGGTGTGTGGGGAGGGGGGGTGTGTAGTGGTGAAAACTAAAAAGACCTACTGGTGCCCTAACTATTTATTGGTGGGTCCAGGAGGTCTATTAAAAATTAACGGGGATTGATGTTATATAAACATACAGAGTGGGGAAGAACGGTAAATACGTCCCACTACTCTCGACCCGTAAGAGTGAGGGTTTAAAGTGAGAGAGAGGGGGTGCAGGTGGTATTTTTAATAGACCTCCTGGACCCACCAATAAATAGTTAGGGCACCAGTAGGTCTTTTTAGTTTTCACCACTACACACCCCCCCTCCCCACACACCCACACGCACAACTACGGCGACTCCACCAAAAGATCTCCGATAGAGAGCCCTTTTAGGGCCCGTGAGGGACTGCAGCGCCACCCCCACGAGGAGCACAGCCCGATGATGATGCTTTGCACCCGCAAGGGTGTGTGAGGGCACTTCTAGTACCATCCAGGAGTCTCTAGTCTCCACCACATTACCACTTTCGAACCTCATCTGAGACTACTTGTCATTTCCCCTCCCCTTTTTTCTTCCCTGCCTAGTAGACCATACTGGCATATATATTTCTTTAGGAACTGTTACCTTAATTTGTATGTGGATTGACTTTTAGAAAGTTGGCATTTTCCTGCTCTATTTGGTGCCTGTAGCCTGTTCCTGGGTCACATGACTGGATGTAGTTGGACCTTATTTATTCCTCCCAGAAGCCATACAATAGAGGGATTAGGTGTGCCTGGATGGGCCAGCAACTGACAGGATGGGGTACGGAGGTGGGTCCAACCTCATTTGAAACTGAATAGGGTTTGCCCTGCCTTCCCACAAAGGACGTCACCACTGCATGGTTCATGCCACCAGCTAGAACAGAGGACGGAGGAAGCTTGAAGGACTTCAAAGGGCATTCTCTAGAAACTTCTCCTACTTCATAGTAAGCCACAGATATAAATATTGGACCCTCAGACCCAACTCTTCAGTACACTTCTGGACCTTTGGATACTTAAGAAGAGGTGCTGCTTTGCTGTCAGAAGGATTGATACATTGTTGCCCTCTTACTCTGCAGATCTCCATAGGGAACAGTCCAGCCAGAACTGCCAGCCCCGGCCCTCCTTGCACCGGAATACAAGCAACCTATGCCCTGTTACGCGAGTTAGGGCTCATCAGGCAGGTATAGCTTGATTTCACTGAAACAGTGTGCATGGGACTGATGTCTGGGCATACCCCGCGCACTTAGGGCGACACACTAAAGCATACAAAATGTGATGGATGGAGTTCTTGAATTCCCCTCAGCCACAGGTAATTACTCTTCTGTATCCCAGTCCAGCATTATTTTGCACACAGTGTCACCTCAGTTTGTACCCTGCCATTGGCAAATCAGTTTTGACCCTGCTCCAATGGGATTAGTGCAGTCCTAACTACCAGGCCATATCCTCCCTGAATCAGAATACAAAGCACCTAGGTCTGGTTTTGCCCTAGTTACAGCTTATCTGCCAGGTATAGCTTATTTTTGCATTTGACACCCAGTGCGCTGGGTATCCCCAGATGTTGGTCCCGGGCTCACTGTGCTACTTAAATCAAGCTCTAGCTTGCTGAAAAGCACTAATAGGTGGGTAACCGGTCATGGGTTGCTTATGTTTCCGTTTCAAGAAGGCCTTGCCCGGGAAGTTCAGGAGGGATTTTACCCACGAGGAACAGGGTCAAGACTGATTTGCATATGAATGGGTTGAAACTGAGTTCAAATGGCGTTTGTTAAATGCGTAGCACAATCGGAGAGCTAGTTGTAAGGACATTTAGGTTTGGAGGAATGCTGGAATGTGTGTCAGTGAATACTGCGGCCGAAGCAAAATTTACTTGAATCTCATTGGAAGCAAGATTTCGGTTATGATGGCCATCTTGCATTGAGAATGTATAAAAGGAGCATGAACTCAGTCGCATCACTTTCCAAAGCAATTTGTGTTTGACAGTCATCGGAGAATCATCTTGGATCCAGTTTCTTGCAGTCAGAGTGTCGAACTGAAACTTTTTAACTTCCTGCTTTTTACACTGTCTTGCTTACTCATATCATTTTCATGATCATTAACATTTTTCAAGGCCTTGTAAATTTATACCTATTCTGTACACACTCTGGGGCATATTCTCAAGGACATATTGCCACGTTAGCAGCGCTTTATCGCCGCCAAAGTGGCGATAAATTCATCGCACTATTCACAAGCTGGTGCTAACAGTCGATATCACCAGTTTTCCGGCGATAGCAACCGCAAAAAACATTGCCACAGATGACTCTGGCAACTAATGCTAATGAGATGCAGAGTGGGCGTTCCCGTGCAAAAAGCCGCAACAACACCACTTCGCAACATTCTCAACGACCAGCCAGATGGGCGATAAGAACACAAAACATGCGATAAGGTGCGTTAGCAGCAGGGATTTAACACCTGCTCTGACCTGGTGTGAAGTTGGACGACACCCTGCACCATAAAGGGAGCTCAGCCCAGAGCCACACCTGAAGAACAACAGATGCCATGGAGCCACTCATCATGCAGCTCGGAGCCCCAAGGGGGCTACAACACCCACCCCCACCACTCCCAAGCCTTCAAACCCCCCCCCCCCCGGATCCCCCCGGACCCCCCGCCCCCCTCAGGACCACCACAGAGGCAGCGCAGACAAAGACAGCGGACCTTCAGAAAACGCACCAGCCTCACAGACTTAACACCAGAGGATGTCATTGCCCACTACAGGCTCAAAAGGAGAGCCATCTGATGCATCCTGACCATCACTGCCCACAGGCTGACGGTACCAACACAGCGGACAAGCAACATCCCTCTGCAGACACAGCTGCTGGCTGTGCTGCACATGTGGGCCTCTGGGACCTTCAAAGCAACAA
The DNA here is from genome assembly GCF_964204655.1 of Triturus cristatus. NCBI lineage: Eukaryota > Metazoa > Chordata > Amphibia > Caudata > Salamandridae > Triturus > Triturus cristatus. The sequence goes on from NC_140590.1 coordinate 1,585,791,700, forward strand.
CTGCCAGAGTCGGAGAAGTCTCACAGCCAGCCCTATCCAAGTTCCTCACACCTGTCTTGAATGCCATCATCAGCTTGGTACCCCAGTACCTTCACTACCCACACACTGCGCAGGAACAGCTGGAAACCAAGCAAGGCTTCTACGCCATAGCTGCCTTCCGGCACGTGTTGGGGGCAATCGACTGCACACATGTGCTCCTCATGCCCCCTACCGCCACTGCACACAACTACCGCAACAGGAAGTACACGCATTCCATCAATGTGCAGGCAATAGTGGACCACCGGAGACTCTCCACCAATGTCGTTGCCAACTACCGAGGCAGTGTGCATGATTCCTTCATCTTCCAGAGCTTTGAGGCTGGCACCTATGGGAATGCAGTGCTCGTTGGTAAGTACCAAATGAACACGCCACGCACTTCAAATCCACAATCATGCAACTCACTACTCTGGGAATGCACATGTTACAGACTCACACACAATATGCCAAACAACATGCCCACCTATGAGACATGACAGCACAACTTACTGTGGTGACCCAGGCAAGCCATGTACACAAGCCATCAATGGCATGGCACCTCAGCCACTCAATAGCAGAATGTGTGAAGAGGTGGGAACCAGGCATTTGCGAAGGAGGCAAGTGACCCATGAATGAAAATGTACACATTGCGAAGTGTGGCGTGGATGTGCTGGACAGACATGCCCATGTCGGCATATACTGCTGGTGTATGGAGTGTAGTGAACAGTGGATGCAACCATGTTACCCCAGGCAGTGGGGAAGAGCGCGGAAAGTAGCTCACTATGTCCTCCCTGTAAGCTTGAGAGGAGTGGGCTGGAACGGCGTTCGCCAGGCCAGCGTAGGGATGTGAGGAAAAAGCCTGTAGCTCTGGGTGTGGTTCTCTTCTGGAATGGCCAACGTGTTTGCCGGGGTGGCGCCTCCTAGCATGCCATGAGGCCGACGCCGTGAGCAGCGGTACCTGCAACCATGTGCGCCTGCTGCACCCCAGGCCGCAGGTCACCAGACCCGTCCTGGCCGCCCCTGCGCAACTAGGCCACAACGCTCACCTGCCGACACCAGCGTGTGTCAAAGAGTGCCCACCACACGCCTGTGCAAGCTCCAAGCTCGAGGCCCGCAACCTTGGCAGCCTCCTCAGACCATCGCTGTCCTCCCCGTTACAGTCCCGCAGCACTCCTTTCTCGTTGACGTACTCCACCGGCCTACACAGCGGTCAAGTAGGTCACACATTTGGAACTGAGTCTTGATTATACAATGGCCGAGTGCACATATTAATGCAGAGTTCAAATCACTATACCCCCTTCGATGTGGTGCCACCAACTCTGTGCATTGCATTCCAACCACACGTGTCTGTGGGCCCTTGCTGACTACGCCTTCAGCCTACACTGCGGTCCTGTGCCGCGGGGTCACATGTGTGCTGCCTACACTGCGGTCCAGTAGGCCTCACACCAATCTAATCCAGTCCGTACCAGGCAGGACACGGCATCGTCGCAGGCTGCACACCCGCTCAGCTCTGGTGCTTCTACCTCCATCAACCACAAGTCATCTCCACATGCCATTTCAACATCATGTGTTAGAGTTCCAGGAGGAGCTTGCTGAACAGCGGTTGGCCCGCACTGACCGCTGCCTCCGGCCTACACAGCGGTCAAGAAGGTCACACATTTGGAACTGAGTCTTGATTATGTAATGGTAGAGTACACACTTTACGGCTGATTTTGTCTCACTGTACTCCCTTCGATGTGTGCCACCAACTCTGTGCATAGCATCCCAACGACTCTTGTCTGTGGTTCCTTCCTGACTACTGCCGTCGGCCTACACTGCGGTCGAGTAGGTCACACACTTGGAACTGAGTCTTGAGTTCTGTATGGCAGAGTTCATATCATTGTACACAAGGAGAGGAGTAAGAGGAAGACGTGGTTCAGTCTGGAGGAAAAAAAGGATCCTCGTTACGGAGGTGATCGAACACTGCCAACAACTGCCCTGGTGCCACTAACTCTGTGCATCGCAAGCCAACGACATGGGGCTGTGGGCCCATGCTGACCGCTGGTTGAACTTTGGTGGCGTCTGAGTCTATGGCCTGGGGGTTGTCTTTATCATCATGTAGCTGATACTGACTTGGTGGTAAAAAGGAAACTGTAGCATTCTACTCCTCCATTTGCCTGTTTCGGCTTGCGTATGCCATCTGCATCATGCCCTGGAAAGGCACCTTCCCCTGTCCCCCGAAACACTCCGCGACATTCACCTTCGACATCAACGAGGACCCGCTCAGCTCGCGTGGCCCTACCTCAGTGCACTGCAAGTCATCGCCCCGTGGCGGTGTGCCTGTGCTGGCCACAGTTCATCCAGGGCCACTAACTCTGTGCAGCTGAAGACATGGACCCTTTCCAATAGATCTTTTTTGACAGCACATGCGACAATGTCACCTCAGGCAGTGGAGAAGACCTGGGATGATGATTGGGAAGATGTGGCCCGTGTTCGGAGGGGTGTAGGCATGGACATTGGGAGGACAGGAGGCAACAACGTGAAAGCAGCAATGCAGACTGGAGGTGGTAGTCCAGCTACACACCAGGAGCTATGGATGAGGTACGTGCTGTGGACTGCGGACGCAACTATGTCATGCGACTATGTCACCTCAGGCAGTGGGGAAGACCTGGGACGATGATGGGGAAGATGTGGCAGGTGTGACACACCCTACTGCAGCTGCAGCGGGAATATCCCGAAGGGACACAATCTTGACAATTTCGTCACATGAGCACGATCAGCTCTGGTGCCCCTACCTCAGTGCACTGCGACTCGCCGACCCTTCTAATTGGATATTGGGTGACCTGTGTACTTGCTACGGCTACCACCATGATGCTTCGTAGTTGTTTGTGTTATGTTGGTGTTTTCTGTTTCCGCTTTAATGGTGATCACTGTTCAAGTTGTTGCCAGCACCAACCGCTCCCTGAGGGCTGGCTCACACTCACCCCACACCCATCCAGCAAAGGCATCACTGGTCAGGTGACCCTGGTAATAAAGAGTGGCCGGTCGCACGTGCCCATAGCCAATTCAACTGACTATCAAAGAGTGCCCATGTGCTCATTACGTATGCATGATGGCCCCAGGCCCTACCACATTACATTGTGCGTTGTACAGCGGACGCAACCATGATCACCCCAGGCAGCGGGTAAGACCTTGTACATGTAGCTCTGTCGCCCCCCTTCATATGTAAGAGGAGTGTACTGGGCCGGCATACGCAAATCCAGAATAGGGGTGTGAATGATTGTCCCGGGGTTCTGGGCGTGGTTCAGTACTGGAAATGTGCAAATGCCTGTGGCTATGTCGCAGTGTGTGTGTCCGTTGGTGAGTATAAGTTGTCCCTGATGAGAATCAGACACCCACGAATGTAATCGAGTTAGGCTGCCATGATTTCGAGCCCCACCCGCACGTGTTCAGCCACCTCCTTCTGGCAGTCTAACATCTGGTCGTGAAATGAGATGTGTGCTTCTGTGAGGTGCTGGGAGTCATCTGTGGTGGTGTGTGCTTCCTGCTGTGTGGTCTGTGCAGGGGGTGGGGTCTCCTGGATGCAGCTGGGCTGCCCTGCTCCTGGAGGTGGGTTGCCTAAGATGACCATGAGCTGTTGTAGGGCATCGGCGTCGAAGGTGTGGAGGTCTTCTTCATCATCACTGATGAGTTGTCTGGTCTGCTCTGCAGGAGGTGTTGATTGTCTCTCTGCTATGTGACGGGGAGATGCATTTTCACATCGTGTTGAAATGAATGTTGACGCATTGTCCATGTTTACCTCGGAACTGCATGACAATGTACATTGTGACTGTTTGGGCGGAGCTGACTATTTGATGTGGGACAGTGGACATTTGAACTACATCACGGATGTGACGTTGTACACATACATTTTCATCTTACAGTTTCCTGCTATGCCAGATGTGATTGGCCAGTTTCCACGCACAGGTGGAACCAGTTGTGTCCTCTGTTCTGTCGAGGGAGTGTTGCACTTTGTACCACCTTGTCGTCAATGTTGATGTGCTGTTATTGCTATGTGTGTGTGCTGCATTGTGGGTCAGTTGCCCCTGCTGCTCAGATTTGGCTGCCCCTTATCCCTTTCAGGTGGTGTGCCTTTGACTTCTGTGCTTCGACAGTGCAAGGATGTTTCGGACTTGGGTATATTGGGCTCTTGGTTGAGTTGTCACTCTTGGGCATGGTTTGTCCACAGATGTTTTGTTGCGTCAGGGGTGGTTTGTGCACGTGGATGTGTCATAGTGTGGCCTGCTCATTTCCGGGTGTGGGCCACACTCAGCCACCTCAGTGTCGTGACGTGCACAATGTCATGATGATTGGACAGCAACCATGCTAATCGTCGTGTAGTGTCACTTGCATTGTCGGTGTGGCTCACATATACTTATCCTTGCTGGGTTTCGTACGTGTGCATGTGTTGCTTGTGATATTGGTGATGTGTGGGGTGGGACCCCTTTGGGCACGTTGTGGACGGGGGCCTACTTGGTGTTTGTTTGTGTGCTGCAGTGCGCCACAGGTGTCAGGGACATGATCCAGAGTCATTGTGGGTGTGCAGTGTGCTCTGCTTATTTGTGCATGTGTGCCTTTGTGCCTATCTCCCCCCATCCCCCCAGTCCCTGGTCGGTACTTACCCTGTTGATGTTGTGTCAGGTCATGTTGAGCAGTGTCCGTGCCACATCTCCTGGCACCTTATCCCCACTGCTGACTGTGGCCACCATTTTCTCCATGTTATCCAGCTTCTGGTGTGCCGCTGTACCCCACCTCCAATCTGCGTTGCTGCTTTCATGTTGGCATTGGGTTTCTTCTTGATTTTGGCCTTCATATCCTTCCAGCGCATCTTGACCTTTTCCATTGTCCTCCTGAACACTGCATCTGCATTCATATGGTCCAAGATAGTCAGCCATATTTTCGTCTTTGTTGCCAATGACACGTTGGACGTGACGAACAGTTGTTGGTAGTGTTCTATCACGTCCGTGACGATGATCCCATTTTCCTGCGGACTGTACCGCGTCTTCCTCTTCTCCTTGGCCCTCCCCGACCCCGAGGTTCCTTGCTGGTCGTCCGTGGGTCTTGTGGGGTTCGCGAGTTTATTTTTTTGGGCGCTTTTTTTGTTTTTCTTTTATAGTGCATTTTTCCACATGACGCGTGGGAATTGCAGGTCTGTCGCTGGTTATCGCTGATTTTTGTAATGCGATTGGCCACATCACAACTTTTTTCACGTTCCTGTTTCGTGTCTTTTCGGCATCGCGTTCGTTGTAACGCGGTCATTTGGCGCGTTATCGTGAGACTATCGCATGGTGCCGCCGGGTCAAAATACAACGTTAACACAGTGTTATTTTCTCGCGATAGACTGCGATGTGCAAAGTTGCATTAAGCAAATTTTGCGATATTTAACACACGTTCTTCAGAATATATACCCCGCTATATTTTTGTCACCTTTCGTTTTTTTTGTTACATTGCTACTTGGCCGTTTGTGTGTCTCCTGTTTCATGGTTGATATTGTACATATCATCATTTTTTGTTCAATTTACAAGACTGAAACTCGCTTTGAACATCTGCGCATGGAACTCTCTTTTAAATCCATAATAGTCAAATGCAAAGACTACGTCATAAGGATTTCAAGAACAAATAAAAATCATCATAGAGCTGCAGTGGGCTACCATACTCTTGGTCGTCTCGCTTAATTTAGAGGTAGAGGAAAATCTTTGGTTCAAATGGTGTAACTGCAGTCGGCTGCAATTAAAAACATGTGGCTGGAGTTCCGATTACAGAAAAAACTCTTCTCCATGGTGTCAGAAACCGCCTTCTAGTTAGACTGCTACTTCTGACACTGATAGTTCCTGACCAAAAGACATTTAGGTCAGGGACATTTCATCTTCTATTTTTGTTTTTCAGAAACAAACCCATGCTTTAGGGGTTTATTTTCGAAAAAAAAAGAAACACCAAATCGCCTGCCATGGGATTGAGGCACGACAGGCTCTGCAGTTTGTTGAAAAAAATCCTGCTACCTCGTGGGAGCCTTTTGAGCGAACATTCCCTGCTCATTCCGCTGGGAATCCTAGACTTGCCTACTTGAGCCCCCGAGGGTATCATTTACAAGGCGCTGGTAACTGAAGTTCCTCCCGTTTCTGGAGAAAATTCTAAATATGGCACCAAAGTTATTAGCTTGAGTTGCTCCTCAATATTAAAGCTATGGTGCATGAAAATCAGCCAGTGGGTTGTCTTCCCCCAGTGGATTGTATTCTATATTTATAGATTATCCCGAAACTGGATGATTCTCTGTTACCTCCAACTTTACGTCAGTCCTTACATGTTCTGGAAGGAAGGAGATTACAATAGAGATATCTTACTTTTGGGGAGTTTAGCGACATTTTCCCTCCTCATCTACTCTTCTCTACATGTCACCACCCAATTATATGGTAAAAATTATGAGTGTTCCATATGGTGGAGATGCGGCCCACTTCGGTTTTTGGGAACATCTATTTGGAAGACATGACAAAACATATATGGCATCATATCGGCCTCCTAATTTTGGCAGGCCATTCAACACCATCCCTATAATCAAGGGCCAACATTTAAGCCATGGCAGTTCATAGGTGCACAGATTTTTTTTTAAATGTCCACTTGCATTAGGAGAAATCTACCAGAAATAAGGGACACATGTTATCCTGATAATGGAAATGCCCCACTGCTTTAGGGGTCTGACTCCAGAACTCATACATGTGACAACAATTCCATGCCACGCTGGCCTCACTTCCAAATGAGAAATGAGGAGCTGTCTGAAAAAGGCGTCATGATCTGGGATAAAAGCTAGGACTTCAGGTCAAACCCGCTCTCCCTAGGGAACTCATGAGCAACCAGTGGTCTGGTCATTGAGCAACTTCTGGAGAAAATGATCTTCCCCTGGTAAATTCTAGAAACTGTGGCATCCATCACTTACTTTCATCTTCACACATACCAAATTAAAACCCTCAAATAAGGGATCCAGCAGGTTGCGGGGAAAGGAGCCCATTGTTACAATAATGGAGGTCGAACTTACAGCCAATTACAAGACATGAAATGTCATAAGCAAAGCGCTTGTTTTTATGAATTGGGTAAGAATTAAGAAAGCATATTTTATTACCTTACCAATTGCAAAGAAAAAGCTCTTTAAACCAGTAATCTCCAAGGGCGAGGAGTGGTATTTATGATGAAGCACCTTGTTTGGGTGAGGATTTGTCTTCCTTACAAAGTCTTATCAGTTGAGTCCAATGTGACATATTTTTCCTGTCTCAAATTAGAACTCATAGTTCCACTGTCGTGGCAAGATCGGTTGGATCTGCAGACACGGTCCCCTCTCACCTGAAAAAGCTCTTGCCATGAAGAAATGATCGATTTGGGGGGAGCAAAAATGTCCTCTGCAAAGGCAGGCACCTTTAATTTTAATTTGGCATTCCGGTGGTCAGTGGTATGATGACGATGGCGCTGTAGTCAAGCCTCTAAAATGACTCTCTCTCTGTCACGCGCGCACACACACACACACACACACACAACATCTTTAAAAAAAGACCAATGTGATAAAAACGTTTATTTCAATGTATTATCACCTTATTAAAAGAAAACAGTTTCATTATTGCGCAATAAATAGCAAATTAGAATATTTTTACAGTTACTGCATGGAGGCATAATATGTACATAAAACTCAATGTATCACATTTCTTAATAATACAAATTTGCAAAGTGCTAAATGAACAAGTTACTTACCTTCGGTAACGATATATCTGTAAGAAACATTAGTTAGGTAGATTCCTTACCTTAGAATATCCCCAGGCGTCAGGCTGGATCCGGAAAGATTTTTCGTCAGCAGTACTCTTGCACGTCGGTAGGTGTCGTCTGCGACTCCGCGTCCGTCGTCGTGATCGCCGGGATGAGGTCGTCAGATTACTTAGACGTCGTCCTCACGCGCTGACGTCAGTTCTGTACATAGCTTTCCGCGCCAGGAACGCCGAGCCATGCAAGAAACCGACACTGGTGCCATGCAACTAGCACCCTGAAAGGGATGACCTTAACCCTAGATATCAGTTCGCAGAACGGGGAGGATGGGTGGGGCGGTAAGGAATCTAACTAACTAATGTTTCTTACAGATATATCATTACCGAAGGTAAGTAACTTGTTCATCTGAAAGAAACACAATAGATTCCACATGAGGATCCTTCTTAGCCAAGGAATAACAGGTCTTAATACACAAAACGACCACCGAGAGATGGTACGCTTGTGCCCTGCCCGTCCCTTCTTAGCGCCCACATAGCCAACGAAGAGTTGGTCATCCACCCGGAACTGTTTGGTGCGGTCCAGATAGAAGGAGAGCGCACATTTTGGGTCCAGACGGTGGAGCCTCTCTTCCTCTTTCGAGGGATGCGGAGGCGGAAAGAAGGTGGGCAAGGTAACAGACTGTCCGATGTGAAAGGCAGTAACCACCTTAGGAAGAAAAGAAGGGCGAGTCCTCAGAACAACCTTGTCCGGATGGACAGAGAGGAAAGGAGGTTTAGAAGAAAGAGCCTGAAGCTCACTCACTCTTCTGGCAGAGGTGTGGGCAACCAGGAAAGCAATCTTGAGAGTCAGAAGACGAAGAGGACAGTTATGAAGTGGCTCAAAAGGAGCGCACATCAGATAGCTTAATACCAGATTCAAGTCCCACTGAGGCATTACAAAGGGGACAGGACGAAACATATAAGTAATGCATTTTAAAAATCTATTTACAACAGGGGACTTGAAAAGAGAAGGCTGATCAGGAAGCCGTAAGAAGGCTGAAACAGCTGAAAGATACCCCTTGATGGTGCCCAGAGCAGAGCCCTGCTGGGCCAGGGGAAAGAAGAAAGAGGAGAACCTCAGGAAGAGGGGCGGAAAGGGGATTCACAGCCTTTGCTGTGCACCATGCCACAAATTTGTTCCACCTGCAGACGTATACCGTTTTAGTGGAGGGACGCCTGGCTGCCAGAATGACATCACAGACTTCAGGAGGCAAGTCAAATGGCATCAACTGCCGCCGCTCAATCTCCACGCATGGAGGTGGAGGCTGGACAGGTTCGGGTGGAGGACCGTCCCCTGCTGCTGCGACAGAAGGTCCTCCTGAAGAGGCAGTCGAATAGGGGGATCGATGGACAGACTGAGTAGCTCGGGATACCAGTATCTTCGTGCCCAATCTGGAGCCACAAGGATGACTTGGGCCCGGTTGCGCCTGATCTTCTTCAGCACTCTGGGCAGAAGTGGTATAGGCGGAAAGGCGTATAACAGACCGCAACTGCACTCGCGACGAAAAGCGTCTCTGAGCGAGTGCCGCCTTCGAAATTCCAACGCGCAGAACTAATGACATTGCGCGTTCTCTTCGATGGCGAATAGATCTTACCAAGGCTCTCCCCATTACCGAAAGAGGCCTTGTGCTACATCCGAGTTCAGACGCTATTCGTGATCCATCATGCACCGGTATCTGAGTTCGTCTGCCCTGGCGTTCAGAGAGCCCGCCAGGTGTTGAACCACCAGGGTGATGCCCTGTTGTTCCAGCCATGTCCAGAGGCGCAGAGCCTCCTGACAAGGGTCCACAACCCCAACCCGCCCTGTTTGTTGCAATACCACATGGCGGTGGTGTTCTCCGTGAACACCTGCACTACACTTCCCCGTACAGAGGGAAGGAATGCCTTCAGTGTAAGCCGGATCGCCCGCAGCTCCAATAGGTTGATATGGAGCCGGGACTCTGCCGGATGACCAGAGGCCTCTGATCTCCACCTCTCCCATGTGGCCCCCCCATCCAGGAGGGACGCATCTGTCACCACTACGTGCTCCGGTTGGGGTAGGGAGAGGGATCTGCCACTGACCCAATCACGGTCCGTGAGCCACCACTGCAACTGTCTTGCAGTGCCCTCCGAGATCAGGACGTGGTCGGACAGGTTGCCCTGATGTTGAGCCCACTGGAACTTTAGGTCCCACTGCAGAGCCCGCATCCGCCACCTGGCGTGATGTTCCAGTAAGATGCAGGAGGCCATCAGGCCCAGCAGTCGTAGGACCAACCTGACCGAAACTCGGGATAAAGGCTGAAAGATCGGAGTCAGAGCCTGAATATCCCGAACCTGCTATTTGGGAGGATAGACCCGAAACTGCGCCGAGTCCAGAACCGCTCCGATGAAAAGGAGCTTCTGGGAGGAACTCAGATGTGACTTCGGCACGTTGATGGAGAACCCCAGCAAATGCAGGAGGTCGGCCATAGTCTGGAGGTGGGAGACGACGGCCTGGGGTGAGCCCGCCTTCAACAACCAGTCGTCGAGATAGGGGAAGACTGGAACCCATAATCTGCGCAGATGAGCTGCGACCACCGGCATCACTTTCATGACCACCCGAGGGGCACTGGTGAGGCCGAAGGGGAGCACGGTAAACTGAAAGTGCTCGTGGCCTACCGTGAACCGCAGGTAACGCCGATGGGCCGGCAGGACGGGGATGTGGAATTAAGCGTCCTGCAAGTCCAACGCCACCATCCAGTCTCCAGGGTCTAGGGCAGCCAGAACCTGAACTAAAGTCAGCATCTTGAACTTCTCCTTCCGGAGGAAGGCATTGACGCTCCTGAGGTCCAAGATAGGGCGTCGGCCCCCTTTTCCCTTCTTGGGAACCAGAAAGTAGTGGGAGTAACAACCCCCTCCTACTTCTGGGCCAGGAACACGCTTGATGGCCCCCTTGGCCAAGACGGACGTAACTTCCTTCTGCAGAAGTTGCAAGTGATCCCCCGACATGCGGTGGTACTGCGGTGGCATGGCTGGAGGGGTTGCCTCGAAGGGGAGGGAGTACTCCCTTCGGACGATTTGCAGCACCCACCTGTCCGAAGTGACGGTACACCAGTGGAGCAGGTGAAGGCAAACTCTAACTGGCATAGAATGGGCCTGAAAGCTCGGACTAAGAAGGCTTCGAGGCAGATGCTGCGGGAGCAGATGTGGACTGACCGGCTCTCTGTCCCCCTGCTCTGCCACAGCGGAATCCAGATCTGCGACCGCATTGAGGCTGGTTCTGCGGCCTGTGGCTAGATGAACGTGCGGGGGCGCCCCTTCCTTGGCCACGAAAGGGACGAAAAGCCGAAGTTTGCGGGCGCGGGGCCGAGCGGCCCAAGGGCTTGGCCGTGGTCCTGGAGTCCTTAAAGTGCTCCAGCACACTATCCGCTTTGTCACCAAAAAGGCAACGGCCATCGAAGGGCATGTCCATGAGGGTGCTCTGGACATCCCCTGAAAAGTTTGTGGACCTCAGCCAGGCGTGATGACGAATCGCCACAGTCGTCACAATCACTCTACCCAGCGAGTCCGTGGTGTCAAGCCCACATCGAATGGAGTACTGTGCTGCATCCCGCCCCTCAGCAAGAGCCTGGGCGGGCCGTGTCCTGGCCTCCTCCGGACACTGGGGCAGCACGTCCGCCACCGTATCCCACAAGGAGTGGGTGTAACGGTCCAAGAGGCACATGGTATTAATGGACCGCAACCCCAAATTGAGGGAGGAAAACAGTTTCTTACCAAACTGCTACCACCTTTTGGATTCCCGATCCAGAGGAGCAGACGGGAAGGTGGTCTGGGACGTAGAGGCATGGATAACCAGACTCTCAGGTGTGGGCCTCACTGAACTGCAGTAGAGGCTCCGAAGAGCTTACTGGTAGTTGAAGCACCTCAGTGAGGAGGTTAGTCCTCACGGCCACTACAGGGAGCTCCAGGTGTAGGGCCTCAGCAGCCCTGCGCAGCACCACAGAATAAGTCGCACCCTCCTCCGTAGCCACGGAAGGAGGAGAGATGAAGCCAGTGTCGGGCGAGGTGTCGTCTGACACCCTGCAGCACGAAATCAAACAAAGAAGCATCGCTAGCTTTGCAGAGAGCTCTTTGTGGGATTAAAACTCATCAGGTTGCCATGAAAGGAATAAATTAAACACTCTGTTAACATCCCACAGCTCAGAGTACCGGGGCTCCGGGGGAAGAGACAAGCGGAGGCCTCTCAAAAGTCTGCATGCGAAAGGATGCTCACCCGCCGGCTTGCCGTCCAGCGGGACATGCCCTGCCGAGATCGCCGAGCGGAAGGTGTTGACCAACCGGAAAGCCAAACCTTGACGGGCCAGATTCGGTAAACAATTCATAACATGGACTAAATCTGCGCCCACAGGATCGCAACCCCGTCGCACACACCAATGACACCATTGTCCCCAGGCCGAGCGGTAACACTTGACGGTACTGTCTGACCAGGCTTTTGTCAAAAAGCCTTCAGCGAACTCCGAAAGGCCTGGGAGCGACCATCTACCCCTGTAATCTTCCACACCATGAGGCGAAGAGAGCCTTTGAGGATCATCTGATGAGGATGGTTGTCGGGATTGAGTATAAACTCTGGCCAGTGGGGGAGTGGGATTGGAAAATCCCAAGAAAGTTCCAGAACTGGGAACCAAATTTGCGACTTCCAAATGGGGGTAATAAGAACCATGCTGGCTTGCTGGCGCCTGATCTGAGCTGACACTCTGGTGATCATGGCAAAGGGCGGGAATGCATAAGGCCATTCCTGGTTCCAATCCTGCAGGAACGCATCCATGGCCAGAGCCAGGGGATCCGGCCTCCAGCTGAAAAAACGCGGGAGCTGATGATCCAACCTGGAAGCAAAAATATCCACGGAAAGAGGACCCCAAAAGTCCTGCACCTGAGAAAAAACGTCCGGATGCAACTTCCACAGACTGGAATCTTTGAAGTGTCACGACTGCCAGTCTGCAACCAGATTCTCCCAACCCGGGAGATATTCCGCCATCACCGATACGTGACGGTCGAGGTAAAACTACCAAAGATTTGTAGCCAGGTCCGAAAGCCCCTTCGAGCGAGTGCCCCCAAGGTGATTGATGTAGCGGACCACCGATATGTTGTCCATTTTTAGGAGGACACAGGACTGGACATTGTCTTTGGTCCAACAACGCACGGCGAAGGAACCCGCTAGGAACTCCAGGCAATTGATGTGAAGTTCCTCCTCCTGCGGGGACCATAAACCGCCGATGGAGAATTCTCCACATCTTGATCTCCAGCCTGATCTGCTGGCGTCTGACTCTAAAATTAGGTCTGGGGCGGAGCCGAAAATCACCCTACCCTTCCAGGCCTCCATGTGAGAGAGCCACCAGCGGAGTTCTTCTATTGCCTCGTCCAAGACTGGATGGGAATAAGGGAGCCCTTTGAGTAGATGTTTGGCCTTCAGGCACTGCAAGGCCTGATAGTGAAGGAGTCCTGGCAATATTTCCTGGATCGAGGCTGAGAGCAACCCCACAATGCGGGTGATCTGTTGAAGGGGAACCATGCCTTTGGTCAGGGTGGGTCTGAGCTTGTGGTGAATCTTTGCCAACTTCCGCGCTGGAAGGCTGAGGGTTGCGGTCGTGGAATCGATCACAAAACCCAAAAAGATGACTCGCTGGGCCTGCACCAAAAGGGACTTCTTGGAGTTTATGACAAAGCCCAAACTCTCCAACAGGCTGACTGCTAACTGCAGCTGATCGCATAGCACCCCGGGAGATTGGGCCAGCAACAACATAACGTCTAGGTAAACGATGAGACGCGTCCCCCTCGCCCGGAGGGACTCCACCACCGGTTTGAGAACCTTCGTGAAGCACCACGGGGTGGATGAAAGACCAAAGGGAAGAGTCGTGAAGTGATAAGCTTGTTCACGCCAGAAAAACTGAAGGAACGTTCTGTGCAGGATTAAAAATATGGATGGCCAAGTAAGCATCCTTTAAATCCAATCGGACCATCCAATCAGCCGCCCTGAGCACGTCTCGCAGGAGGTCAATACCCTCCATCTTGAAATGGCGGTACACCAGCCATTCGTTGAAATCGCGCAGGTTGAGAACCGGACGCTTTACCCCATCTGTCTTGTCCACCACAAACATATTGCTCAGAAATCCCTGAAGATGCAAACGGTGGGTCAAATAGCGCTTTTGTCTAAGAGCGCGGAGACTTCTGCGTCGATTAATACCTCCTCGTGCTGGGAAAACCAAATAGGGTGGGGCTGAAACGCTTGTTTGGGATCGCCACAGAACTCTATTTGATAACCTTGCACAGTTTGTAGAACCCAAGTATCGGACGTGACTGTCCTCCACACATTCAGAAATTCGGCCAGATGATCTCCCACTCGCTCCAGAGAAGACGTGGAAACGGCATTAGAGGTGTTGTCTCCACCATGGAAACCTCGGCCTCTGGAGCGGCGCCCTCGGGACGGATACAAGTTGGAATACCATGCCTGGTTGTGAGATTGCCCCTGCCTGGAGCCTTGCCCCCTGAAGTTGTTGTTGGGGTGCTGGCCAGTCGAGCGACCCCTTCCTCGACTGGCCCCACGGAAAACCCGGGAGGGAAAAACTTTCTTAATAGAAGACTGGGCCCTATCCAAAGATGTGAACGTGTTCACAAATTTACCCAGCTCCTTTATAAAAGGTTCACCGAACAAACCTCTTTCGGCAACCGCCCCAGCCTCAGAGTCCAACAAGTCCCCCAATTTGGGGTCCACTTTTATAAAAAAGACCTCCTACGCTCAGTTGAGGGCACACAATTGCCATTCTCTAGAAACACGACTACCCTTTGCGCCCACTTGGAGAGAGCGTCTGGAGAGATTACGGCCCCCGTAGACTTAGCGTCCTCCGCCATGTCCAATATCATGGTGATGGGGCCCAGGGCATCCAGTAGTTTATCCTGGCACGCCCTCCAGGACTGATCTATCCCTTTTTTAGGGTCTTTGATGAACTTTGCGAGAAAGGTCGCCATCCTGGGATCGAGCTCCGGTGTTTGCGCTACATTCCTGTCCAGAGAGGGGCGAGGACATTCTGAGCGAAGGCGGCTGCGAGCCTCCTTACCCATCAGCATGCGGATTCTGCCTGCTACATAACCAGCCACCTTGGCTGATGGTGTCCATTCAGAGTACTTTGGGTGCATTAACATTTCCGGATCCAGCATATCGGATTTTCCATTGGTACCCTGTGGGTCCGAAGGGCGGGGGGAAGGAGCCAGACGCCACAGCCTAGCTGGACCTGGTTCCTCATCAGTATCCTCTTGAACATCATCTTCCAACCCTTGGGAGGGACTGGGCGGGTCCATAGGCGCCGAGGAGGGAGAGGGGGCTAAGGGAGGGGGTTGCCAAGGGTTGTGTGCTAGAAAGGCTTCTCACAAACGCTGAAAAGCGCTTGGTCCACACCAGCCACCCTGGGCCGCTTAGCGGGCACAGGATCAGTGACAGAAACCGCTTGCGGCGTAACAGAATCTGCCCCCGCAGGTGGGGCCCATTTAGTACAAAATTGCTCCAATGTTTGACATAAATGCTCCTCCATGGGAGCCATGACCTCTTCTACGGCGAGGTAGATAGATGTGTCCACCGCGTCGTAGAAATCATCACCCGAGGGTAGCTGAACAAGGGGATCCTCCTCCCAGTGCATGTCTCCCTGCTGTGACATGACCCTAGTACAATGACTCAACCCACAGGCCTAGAAGCGGCTAGCCTAGTGGCACCCCCAAGGTGAGTTGACTGAATATATACTTGCTGGGGACCAGCGAATTTCAACAGGGGCAAAACCCTAATTAAGTGAAAAAGGCACCAAGAAGAGCCTCAGGGACACTCTGCAGAAGTATTAAAGCAGGGGAAATTCATCCTGGGCCACAATCAAGCCTGAGCAAAGGCCAAAGTGATCATACACCCAGCCGGCGTCAAAATAAATCACACACCTATTCGACAAAGTCGAGCGTCAAAGTGGCTAAAGCAATGCTCTACAGACCCTCGAAGAGGGCATTCATCTCCAGGGGTAGTGAGGCAGCCAGGCAACAGTGGGCGGAATGCCAGGAATTTGAACGTTGAGGAATTCCGCGTGCCATTGCCAGCGCTAGACACGTGCAACAGTGCCCCTGGGTGAGGATCGCCCCTCACAGCAGAAAATCAGCGTCCGACAACAGAACCGCGGGCCACTGCGAACCCCAGAGTGTACCTGCCTGAAACCAACAGAAAACACCACACTGGGCCGTCCTAAGCCTAGAGCAGGCGGTAGTGCGCTTGAAAGGCCCCACAATGGTGAAACTAAGAATTCCTGAGGTGAGCCGCTACAGCGCACCAGCGCCCCAACTGAAATTATCGCTTCCACAAATGCGAAAACAGCTGCAAGTCAATATATTGACCATCATTAGAACATAACGGCAGGCACAGGACGTGAAGCGCGGTCCCGCAGCTGCCGAATACAATCAAATACCATCAAATACATGCAAACTGTTAGAAGGGCGACCTCCGGGGAGTCAGATGGTGTTGGACTGACCACCCTGAGAGGCACCGTTCCGTAAGGATGCAGCCGAGCGCCGCTGAGAAGCCTCCTGGGCGAGGTCCTTCTCCTAGGATCGTACAGCCAAGTAAACCCCTCCCACCACAACGGGACACAACCAGGGTATCAAGGCTCACAAGTCGTTTATCAGAATTAAGGGTAGGTCTCCGTGGCAATATTTACAGGTGGATCAAGGGATCCAAAAGAGTCTCAGGGTTTGGTTAGGAACGGGGGTAGCGGGACAGTCTCAGTATCAGCCCGGGACGTAGTCCGCAGGGTTCGAGGGGTCGCTTCGGTGAGGTCGAGCCGCGACGAGGTCAGCAGGGCTCTGGTGGTTGCTTCAGCGAGGTCGAGCCGCGACGAGGTCAGCAGGGCTCCGATGTTCCGTGAGGGTCTTCTTCTCAGCAAGGGGGAGCCGCGACGCAGTCAGCAGGGCTCGAGTTCTCAGTTCCAGGCAATGAGTCTTTCTCCGTAGGGTCAGCCGCGATCCGATCAGCAGGGCTCTGGACTCCAGGATACAACTGCCGTCCTGGTTGTGGGCTGCCCGAGATATATGGCTGGAGCCCTTTGATGTCCGGACCCTCGCGCCTGGGGGGCCGGAGGGGCCGGGATGAGAGAGTCCAGACACCCAGCGGGAGGTGGAGCCATCGCCCAGGGAGGCCGGAGGGCGTTCGGGCCCAGGTGTCGGGGGCCGGCGGGAGGCCCCATCGAAACTCCCCTTCTCCGGGATCTGTGGAGTGGCCACTCGACCCCCTTGGGTCGGGTCTTGGCGCCTTGATGTTGGGGCTTCGCAGGGACCGAGGCCCGGGCGGGCTGCGTCGCGAAGGCTGGTGCGGGTAGCGGGGTACAAGCTCGGGGGGCCCGAAGGGTTGGGGTTGCCCCCGTTTGGTCTGGTAGGAGGGTTCGGGACCACGCCACGAGGCCGGGTCCAACAGGCGTCCCCCCCAGCGGAAGGCAGGGAGATTCACCCATCTTCTTGGGTGTTCTCCTCGCCGAGGCGGAAGAAGCGGGAAAGGCCGTCGGCGTTGGCGTGGTCGTTGCCGGGCCGATGGTCCACAGTGAAGTCCATCCCCTGCAGAGAGATGGACCATCGCAACAACTTCGGGTTCTCACCTCTCATCTGCATTAACCACCGCAAGGGCCGGTGGTTGGTTTGGACCCGGAAGTGGGTGCCGAAGAGGTAGGGCCGGAGCTTCTTGAGGGCCCACACCACGGCGAAGGCCTCTCGTTCAATGGTGCTCCATCTTTGCTCCCGGGGCAGCAGGCGCCGGCTGATGAAGGCCACCGGCTGGTCAATCCCCTCAGAGTTCACTTGGGACAAGACAGCCCCGACTCCGTATTCCAAGGCAGCAGTCTGTACCACGAACTCTTTGCTGTAGTAGGGAGCTTGTAGCACGGGGGCGGTACACATCGCTGTCTTGAGGGTCTCGAAGGCCACCTGACAGAGGGGCGTTCAGTGCACCTTCTTTGGTTGCTTCTTTGAGGTGAGCTCCGTGAGGGGGCCCACAATGCTTCCGTAGTTCTTAATGAACCGCCTGTAATAGCCCGTGAGTCCCAGGAAGGCCCTCACAGCGGTTTGGGTGGCTGGGGGCTCCCAGGCCATGATGGCATCGATCTTTGGCTGGAGGGGAGCCACATGGCCGCTCCCCACTTGATGTCCCAGATAGGATACGGATCCTTGGCCTATCTGACATTTGCTGGCTTTTATTGTGAGCCCGGCCCTTTGGAGGGCGGTCAGAACCTCCCAGAGGTGCCTCAGGTGTTCGGCCCAGTGGCTGCTGAACACCGCAATATCGTCCAGGTAGGCAGCGCTGAACGCTTCTAGGCCGGCCAGTACCTTGTTCACTAGTCTTTGGAAGGTCGCCGGGGCATTCTTCATGCCGAAGGGCATCACTCGGAAGTGGTAGTGGCCATCGGGGGTGGAGAAAGCAGAACGCTCTTGGGCGCCCGGGGTGAGCCTGATCTGCCAGTATCCGGCGGTGAGGTCAAGGGTGCTAAGGTAGCGGGCTGCTCCTAGGCGGTCGATCAGTTCATCTGCCCGAGGAATGGGATGGGCATCGGTTTTGGTGATGGCATTTAATCCCCGGTAGTCCACGCAAAACCGGAGCTCCGGGGTGGTGCCCGGGGCGGCAGCTTTCGGCACCAGGACCACAGGGCTGGCCCAGAGACTGTCGGAGGGTTCGATGACCCCCAGGGCCAACATCTTGGAGACCTCGGCGTGGATGCAGGCCCGCACCCGGTCGGGGACTCGGTAGGCTCGGTGTCGCACGGGGGGGCTTTCCCCGGTGTCGACGTCGTGGACGCACCATTGGGTGACTCCGGGAGTGAGGGAGAAGAGAGCAGCGAAGTGATGCAGCAGTCCTTGACACTCTTGGCGCTGCTCCGCAGTCAGGGTGGCGGAGAGGATGACACCCTCTACGGAGCCGTCCTTTTCGGAGGTTCTCAGGAGGTCGGGTAGGGGCTCGGAGTCGTCCTCGGCCCCATCGTCCGTAGCCATCAGCAGGCTAAGTTCCGTTCGGGCAAAGTGGGGTTTGAGCCTGTTGGCGTGGAGAACCCGGAGGGGGTTCCTGGGGGATTCCATGTCGACCAGGTAGGTGACGGGGCTCTTTTTCTCTACCACCTTGAAGGGCCCGGTCCATTTGTCCTGGAGAGCACAAGTGTCAATGGGCGACATGACCCAGACCTGCTGGCCTGGCTCGAACTCGATGGAGGAGGCGTTCTGGTCATACCAGCGTTTCATTTCCTCCTGGCTGGCCTCGAGGTTGGCTTCGGCCAGTTCCCTGAATTTCCGGGTTTGATTCCGCAGGGTCAGGAGGTACCGGTAGACGTCGGGCGGAGCATCCTGGACGGTAGTCTCCCAGCCTTCTTTGACCAGGCTGAGGGGGCCCCGGACAGGGTGTCCGTACAAGAGTTCGAAGGGGCTGAACCCCAGAGACTTCTGTGGGACCTCCCGATAGGCAAACAGGAGGCAGGGCAGCAGGACGTCCCATTTGCGTCTTAGGGGCTCTTCCACGCCCTTGATCATTCCTTTCAATGTCCTGTTAAATCGTTCGACTAGTCCGTTCCCCTGGGGGTGGTACGGGGTGGTGAACTTGTAGGTGACCCCGCATTGTTGCCACAGGGACCGCATATATTTTGAGATGAAGTTCGTGCCTCGGTCGCTCACGACCTCCCGGGGGAAACCCACTCTGGAGAATATTCCCATTAAGGCCCAGCCCACTATGGGGGCCGTCACTGTTCGGAGAGGGATGGCCTCAGGGTATCGGGTGGCATGATCGACCAGGACGAGGATGAAGCGATGTCCTTGAGAGGTTCGGGGGTCCAGAGGTCCCACGATGCCGATCCCTACCTGCTCAAACGGGGTGTTTACTATTGGAAAGGGTTGGAGAGGGGCTTTGACTTTTCCCCCACTCTTCCCGCTGGCTTGGCAGGTCGGGCAGGTGCGGCAATGATTGTCCACGTCCTTCCGCATTCGGGGCCAGTAGAAGTGGGTCACCAGGCGGCTGTAGGTTTTGTCTTGCCCCAGGTGCCCGGCGAGGGGCACATCATGCGCCAGATTGAGGAGGAAGTCTCGGAATCGGAGGGGGACCACCAGCACTCGGCCGGCCCCCAGTTCTGCGGTCTTCTGCTCGCTGTAGAGGAGGTCATTGTCCCAATAGACCCAGTGGGTCCCCGTTTGTTCTCCGGTGGCCTGGGCGGCTGCTTGTTGCCAGGTCCCTTCGAGGGAGGGGCAGGTTTTCTGTTCTTGGCGGAACTGCTCCCTGGTGGGGCCACCTTCTTGGCGCCATTGGGCGAGTTTGGGTAGGTCGCCGAGCGTGGCGACCTCGTCCGGGGGGATTTCTGGCGGGCCGGACTGAGCATCGGCTTCTTCTTCGACGGAGGGGGGTGGTGGTTCGGGCCACTCCGGCTCTTCGGGGGGAGCAGGTAGGCTCGGCTGGATGGCCCGGGCGGTCGTGGACCGGGTGGTTGCGCAAACCCACTCGGGCAGTCCCAGCATTCCCAGATGCTCTCGGCGCTCGACGTGGGCCCAGGGGGAACTTTCCAGGTCGTTCCCCAGGAGGCAGTCTACGGGGGCGTCGTCGCGGACGGTCACCTTCAGCATGCCCGACACTCCCCCCCACTCGAAGGGAATCCGGGCCATCTGGCATAAGCTCTTGGTGTTGTCTGCCGACCGGATGGGGCACAGTACATTAGGCATGATCTGTACGGGGGTCACCAAGTGGCAGCGGACGGCTGTCACGCTGGCTCCGGTGTCGCGGAGGGCTTCGGCCCGGCGTCCATTAATGGTGACCCACTGTTGGTACTTCTGGGTGTTGCTCGGGATGGGAGCCCGGGGCACCATTTCCCGGCTGCCCAGGCATACCAAGGTCATGGCGGCGGGTTCCCATTCGGTTGGCTCTGCGTCGTCGTTCTCTTCATCTTCTCCCCCTTCTCCCAGGGCCGCGGCCGCCAACTGGCGGGGGGGTGGCCCGGTGGTCGTCGGTTCACGGGGCAGGTCGGGTCACTGGCATAGTGCCCTGGCTGTTGGCAGTTGTAGCACGTTACCGTCGGTCGAGGCCCTGGTCGGGCTAGGGGGGTCCCTCTTCGGGCGAGGGACGGGGACGTGCGGTTCGGGGGCGGTCCCTGGGGAGGACTCCGGGGCGGCCCTGCTGAAAAGTCTCTGTTTAGGTTCGATCCCCCTCCTCCGCCGCGCTGGCGGGGGGGCCCCGGGTTGTTCCGCTGGTACTCCCCCATCGAGTTCCGAGGGACCCGGGTGTTCACCCATCGATCGGCCTCGGCGGCAAGCTTCCGCGGCTCGGTCAGCTTGCTGACGAGGAGGTGCTGTCTCAGCTCGATGAAGCAGTTGTTGGAGAGGTGCTCCCATACAATGAGGTCGAACAGCTGTTCGTAGGAGGTGACTTTGCTGCCCTTGATCCACCCTTCCAGGGCTCTGCTGAAAAAGTCTACGTATTCCACACAGGTGGTACCGGGGAGCTTCCTGCAGTCCCGGAAGCGCTGGCGGAACATCTCTGGGGTGAGACCATAGCGGGTGAGCAGGGCTTCCTTCATATGGTCATAAGAGGTCATCACTGCGTCGGGGAGCTGTAGCAGGGTGTCTCTGCCTTCGCGGAGGAACTGTCCCCATAGGCCGGCACCCCAATCTTTCCGGGGTACCCGATGGGCGGTCATGGCTACCTCGTAGGCCTTGAACCATTGTTGGATGTCGTCATTCTTGTAGTACTCTTTGACGACATCCTTGGGGATATGTACCTTCGCCTCGGCCGGCGGAGGGTTGTCCCTGTTTCCGGGGGCGCCGGTCTCTCCATTTTTGGACTTAATTTCAAGTTCTTTAAGGCCCCGCTCATGCTCGAGGGTTAGCCTCCTCTCTTCCAGTTCTCGGTGCCGTTTTTTTTCCTCTATTTCTTCTTGCAACCGTAGTTGCTCTAGGGCCAATTTCTTTTCTGCTAGTAGGAGTTCGCCGTCCAGGCGGAGTCGGGCGAGCTCTAACTCGTGGGTCCGGACCCTCTCCCGTTCTCGCATCTCTTCCGGGGAGAGGCCGGTCTCCATGCTAGTTCTTCTCCCATCTGCTGGGGCTGCGGCTGGTTGCTGGTGCACGCTTGGCACCGGGTTTTCTTTGGTTTGGGGGGAAGCCGCTTCGGGCTCTACCCAGGCCCTTAGGGCTTTCTGCAGGTCTTCTTTTGTGTTTAATCCGGTGGTCGCGATGCCTTTGTCTTTACAAAACTGTTTTAGTTCCCTATGGGTATATTCCTCCAACCGTTCTTGTTGGAACTCCGCGGTTGGGGTGGTCTCTTGGTTGCTCATAGTTACTCTGTGTCTGGGTAGGTAGTGGGTGAGTTACTCGCTGTACGATTTGCGTCGGGCTCGGATCGCACCGCTGGCCACCAATGTTAGAAGGGCGACCTCCGGGGAGTCAGATGGTGTCAGACTGACCACCCCGAGAGGCACCGTTCCGTAAGGATGCAGCCGAGCGCCGCTGAGAAGCCTCCTGGGCGAGGTCCTTCTCCTAGGATCGTACAGCCAAGTAATCCCCTCCCACCACAACGGGACACAACCAGGGTATCAAGGCTCACAAGTCATTTATCAGAATTAAGGGTAGGTCTCCGTGGCAATATTTACAGGTGGATCAAGGGATCCAAAAGAGTCTCAGGGTTTGGTTAGGAACGGGGGTAGCGGGACAGTCTCAGTATCAGCCCGGGACGTAGTCCGCAGGGTTCGAGGGGTCGCTTTGGTGATGTCGAGCCGCGACGAGGTCAGCAGGGCTCCGGTGGTTGCTTCAGCGAGGTCGAGCCGCGACGAGGTCAACAGGGCTCTGATGTTCCGTGAGGGTCTTCTTCTCAGCAAGGGGAAGACGCGATGCAGTCAGCAGGGCTCGAGTTCTCAGTTCCAGGCAATGAGTCTTTCTCCGTAGGGTCAGCCGCGATCCGATCAGCAGGGCTCTGGACTCCAGGATACAACTGCCGTCCTGGTTGTGGGCTGCCCCAGATATATGGCTGGAGCCCTTTGATGTCCGGACCCTCGCGCCTGGGGGGCCGGAGGGGCCGGGATGAAAGAGTCCAGACACCCAGCGGGAGGTGGAGCCATCGCCCAGGGAGGCCGGAGGGCGTTCGGGCCCAGGTGTCGGGGGCCGGCGGGAGGCCCCATCGAAACTCCCCTCCTCCGGGATCTGTGGAGTGGCCACTCGACCCCCTTGGGTCGGGTCTTGGCGCCTTGATGTTGGGGCTTCGCAGGGACAGAGGCCCGGGCGGGCCGCGTCGCGAAGGTTGGTGCGGGTAGCGGGGTACAAGCTCGGGGGGCCCCGAAGGGTTGGGGTTGCCCCCGTGTGGTCTGGTAGGAGGGTTCGGGACCACGCCACGAGGCCGGGTCCTACACAAACCATGAAGAGAATAAAGAAAAACACTCATCTATGGCTGCCGAGCTGCAAAGAAAGAGGATGAGCAAGGGGATGACGGCGAACTAGGCTGTGGTTCACGGACAGTGATTGGCTATTTGGACTGAGGGATATGGTGTCCCTTCTTTGTTTTTTTGTTGACCACTTTTTCCCGAGGGTGTTTGGGAAATGTGGTCTCAGTTTGAGTTTTTAAATGGCTTCTGTTGGAATAAAGCATTGAAAGTACAGCATAATCCGAAGCCTCCGGTCCTGACAAGGAATATAGGTATGCTGAACTCATTGTATATTGTTGTAGTTGTAATTTTTCTCTCCTTCCACATCTCTAATATATTCCAAATTTCTAAAACTTTTAACCCCAGCAATGTTCGTCATTACATCCCACGTCATTCCGCCCCCTCTGCCATGGCCAGCATGACCAATGCTTTATCATTTATTATACATCATGCATTTGGGTCTTGTGGCTCAGTGGAATAATGCGCCAGCTGCAGGGGACTCTCTTTGGTCACAGGTTCAAATCCTGGCGGGTCCACTCAGCCTTTCATCCATCTGAGGTTGATAAAATGAGTAACATTTAGTTTGGTAACAATACACATCTGTTATTCAGCACCAAGATGCCTCTGGATGAAAGTGCGCAATATAAATAAACATGTTATGTATCATTTGAAAACCTCCACACATGAGTAGGTCCATCTGTTGGACCTAGTGTTCACAAATATTCACAATCTATGTGATAAGCAGTGCACCCTCAACCTGTGATTGGGTCAGATTATTTTATGATCCAGATATGGGTATTGGAACAGGAGACGTGCACCCTTGCGCAACCACATCCGAGATGTGATCGCTGTTGGTCCCCAGACCTGAAAAAAATGTGCTTGATGAAGCATGGAACACATTAGATAATAACATTCCTCTTAGGAAATTAATACCTACAAAGTTGGCAATAAGAGTACCTTTGTTTAACTTTCAGCTGCAAGAACTAAAAAAAAGGTGTAAAAGACTAGAGAGGCAGTTGAAGAAGGGATGTGATCCCAGTAACAAAAAAGATTCTAGAAAGTCAATCAATAACTGCGATCATGCTATCAGAAGGATGCGGGCAGAATACTTTGCTAAAAATATTGAATCTGCAGCAAATTCTTCCAGAGACTTATTTACGGTAGTCAAATCTTTCTCTAAAATGGAAAGTAATTGGTCTAATTTGACTCCTTCAGGGCCCACTGCAATGAACTAGCCAACTACTTTGTTAATACAAAAAACAAGTTACTTACCTGTACACTGTGGTTCTTCAGTATTGTTATCTTTTATAGATTCACATGCTTGAATCTTCCCCGTCGTCATGGTGGGAGTACCCATAAGAATTCACCAGCTTTTAGCAACCTATTACCATTGTGATAAAACATCCAAACTCTAGTCAAGCAGAGCACAGACCATAGAGTCTCCTTCCCCTGCAGGACCATCATACATCAGATTTCGAGCATGAGTACCTTAAGGCAATAAGAGAGGTATAGAAGGTGAACCTGAAAAGGGGAGGAGGGAGGGTCGCATATGAATCTATAAAAGATATCAATACTGGAGAACCCCAGTTTACAGGTAAGTAACTTGTTTTTTCTCCAGTATTGTATCTTTTATAGATTTACATGCTTGAATCAGAATAGCAAGCAGTATCATAGGGTCAGAGGTGGTGGGTAAGGTGAACTATCCCACCATGCGACCCAGAAACAAAAATGCAAATTATAATCACAAGAAGCATATAATATTTGCTCACACCAATGTATACATATATTAAAACGTATATAGAAAATATTCGGGAAAGAAAATGTAATGCCTATCAAAATTATAACACACTTACTTAGGAGAAACATATTCTCCAGGAGATCATACCGTATGCGAATAGACGTTGCTGAGCAGTTTGACCAACTGCTACATCTGCCTTCTGCCAGGCGTTTAGGCAGTAATGCTTTGTGAAGGTATGGACGTTCGCCCATGTCGCCGCCCTGCAGATATCAGGCAAGGACACTCATGTGAATAGGGCAGAGGAAGCTGCCATCTTGCATGTTGAGTGCGCTGCAACTTTGGAAACCAGAGGGCGGCCAGTCTTTTAATGACAGAAGAGGATAGTCGATGAGACCCAGCGAGCGATAGACGCCCGCGTCAAAGCTTGACCCATTCCATTCAATCGGATTTCCTTCTTGAGAATTTGGAGATGACGATGGGCGGTTCTTCGTGGAGGCAAATTAGGGGGCTGTTGAACAAATTCGAGGGTATTACAGTGGCGAAAAAAGTCTAACACCCATTTGTCGGAAGATTTAAGCTTCCATTGACAGAAGAATTTAGAGCAAGTGGGACTAAGGTAGCAGGGGCCTGTGGACCCTCATTTTCTCTTGCTAGAGTTGTGTGGCCTTCCTCCTGATGGTGGGCGTCAACATGTTCCTGCTCTAGAGTAGGCAGGTGTTTAGGTTTGTCGAAAGGGCTGTGAACAGTATTGGACACAAAAAACCTGTTGATAATAAATACTGGAAATGCTGCCGAAGCTGAGGACAAGAGAGACATTGACCTTTGCCTCTACCTCGGAAGGAAGTAAACTTTTTCTGCTGCAGATTAGCCAAAGACTTAACCGTGTCCGTATCTGATTTGATCAACTTCAGCGCTTCATCCACATGTTTTCCAAACAGAAACTCGCCGTCGAATGGCATATCTAAAACTTTGATCTGAACCTCAGGACGAAACATCATAGCTTTTAACCACCCTTGCAGTCTCAATAACGCTGCCCCGCCATCTGTCTGAAGGCCGTTGAAGAAATGTCCAGAGCCACATCAATCATCTCAGAAGAGAATTTCTCTCCTTATGACAGCACCTCCTTTGTCTCCTTTTTCTTATCCTCAGGAAGGAACTCCAACAAGGCAGAGATGTTGGAACACATCTGGTGGTTGCACCTTCCGAGAATAGCCATGGCATTGGAGGCCGTGATGGCAGTGGCCGCCAAAGTGGAGAACCTTTTGCCGATGTTCTCCAATCGGCACCCTTCCTTGTCAGGTGGAGCTGTACATGGTGAGGAAGGATTCTTTGACCTTCTGTAAGCCGCCTGCATAAGGACTGAATCAGGCCAGGGGTGTCCAATCAGGCACCCGGGAGAGTCCTTGGGCGCCTTGTTCTTTTTTTCCAACTTTGGCACTAGTAGCTGTTGATGGATGTCTGTGGAGACCGAGCTAGATAGGTAACCCAAGTGGGGTAGCCGTGCTTGGATAAGGGATAACGGGTCAGTGGAAAAGCGCTTAGGGTAGCGGACAGAGAGCACAGGAATCTGACAATTGGAGGTCACATCTCCCAGACGTACGTATCGGCCAACACTGGCTCCCCGCCCCACCACCATTGTCTGAATCTCCCTTATGAGTAACCCCAGCACTTGACTACCCTGTTCTCACCTGTCTCCAACTG
This sequence comes from Triturus cristatus, assembly GCF_964204655.1. Taxonomy (NCBI): domain Eukaryota; kingdom Metazoa; phylum Chordata; class Amphibia; order Caudata; family Salamandridae; genus Triturus; species Triturus cristatus. The sequence continues at coordinate 1,585,818,348 of NC_140590.1, forward strand.
CTTCCTCTTTGCATCAGCTCAAAATATTTGTTGTGTAGTCTCCTCTGCAAGGGCTACTAATGCCCTGACACTCGTAGTAAGCTTCTGTCCTCTTCCTCACTGCCCCACCCTACCCTGATGGCAGGCTTTGGAGCTCCGAGCCGTGGTCCTCGCCTTCCGCAATCGGTGTTGCTTGTGCTGTTGGCAGTACTGGGTCTATTGGCCTTCAATTACTGGTCTGTGCGGGGACGACAGGCAGAGCTGGCATCTGAGCTGGGAGCGCTGCAGGCTGATTGCACTGAGGTGGCACGACTGTGACTGGAGCGGAGGAACTCTGAGCTGGTCTTGCTTGTTGAGGAGCACCGGGCCGAAGCACGAAGAGAGCGTGAGCAGCGTGGTGGCGTGGAGCAGTAACTTTGGGGGAGCCAGGACCGACAAATTGGCATGCAGAAAAATATGTCTCATCGAATGGCTGACATTGCTCGTATGAAGGAACAACTCTCTGATTTGAATCAGGCTTTCCTTCAGTATGAAGATCAACTCCATGAGTTGCAGACCAACAATACTTACCTTTTGAACAAGCTTGAAAAACAAAGTCTGCAATGTGGGGAGCAAATCAAAGAACTCAAAGCACATTATGAAGCAAGTGTCGGGAAATTACAGGAAGCGGCTGACCAAGGGCACCCTGAAAAGCCTGTAGATCAACTCGACTTCAGCAAAGAAAATGGTTTGGATTTGGAAGAGATCTCTAAGAACAACTCCAAAAAAGATGCAATTGAGAATCTCAATACTATGGTTGAAGACACTTCTAAAATTCACATGCAAAATGTAAAAGAAGCAGTCAATCCTGGAGAATCAGATGTTGGCATGCCAGAGCTTGAAAAGAATGGGGCTGCAAACTTAGAAGATTTTCCCACTGCCTTAAAGAAGCCTTTGCATTTAGCTCCGGAGGTGGTTTTGAATACTTCCAGTGTCCATCCACAGGACTCCAAAGATGTCCCAGGTGCAGACATGGATTTTGAACTGAAACCTGAGGTGGTAAATCGTCCAAACACTCCCCAGTTGCAACCGTTGGAAATGCAGAACAAGCGGCGCATGGAAAGCAGTCTAAAGGAGCTCTTTCCAAAAAAGAGGAGCACACATTTTCAGAACTTGAAGCAAAATGATGGAGAGAGAGATGCTCAGGAAGATCCTGTAGACTACAGAAAGGACAGTGTGAAAGATGACCTGTGAGCAAAGAAGGTAACATGAAAATCCTGCAAGTTGGCAAGACGAGACCTTTAAGTGCTGCAAGTGGTTAATGTCTCATTCCGGCGTTGACCAGAAAGTCCATTTTGAGACATCTGGGAGAAGCCAGTCAGAAAAAGTTTTACTTCTGTTTACCTTGAGATACAAATTGCAGCTGTGAAGAAACAATGTTCTGGGCTCTGTTTTGCTCAATAGACTTAAACTTCCTTTTTTTTTGTTAAACATGCGTTGACGTTAGTGGTGGAAGAATGTACTTGACAAAAATGAGCCAAGGAAGTTTATGAAAAACAGAATCAACTTTTGAAATCCTATCAGTGGTTTCATGTCAGATCTTTGATCTAAAAAGCCCAACATGGGAAGCAGTGGTGATGCCGATCCTCCAGACTGCAGCGCTAAGGATCTGCAGTCATATCAGGCTGGAGCCTAAAATCAGTAGTCACTCTGGATAGAGGATCAATGGATATACATTCACTCTAGACTCTGAAGCTGTGGGCTGACAATACTCCAAACGGTGGAATGTTTGGGATGGATTACACACTTTGGATTCCCTGAATTTTATTTGGCCCATAATATGTGTGTGTTTTTCTGTGTATGTGTGCCGGGTTCCGGCGACGTAGGGATAGGTCCACATCTAGAATTCTGTGGATATCAGGTATGAAGGAAATTACGAGCGGTCATTGCCCGATTTGGAGGTGAGCTAGGCGATTGATTACTACATCGCGTCCTTAGCATGTTGACGCCTATTCCATAGAGCCACTCATTAAGCTGATTGTGAATACGGGGAAACAATCCTCCGTTATTCTGCAGGTCTACACCTTATTCTCCAGGTGTCTTTTTGAATGGGCACATAGAGGTGTCTGTGGCTTGCCGACTTTTCGGCTTACGGTGGGCTGCGTATGTTGATCAATTCATTATGGAAAGACGTGTTATGCATCTGATATACCGCCTCCACTCACTAGCTGCATATATTATGTCATTTGTAGCAGGGGTTTTGATGACTCTATTTGTGAACCCGTTTACTTAATATTTCTTTATTACTTTGTCCTGATAGGACACTGCACTATGTGTGTCCTTAAGCCGCCGGAAACTGTTGAGGCATGCCTTTTACATATTTTAGGTGAGCCCTATTTCCTGTTCTTCACCAGTCCTGTGATCATTGGGAGTCCCCCCCTTTTTTAAGCTACTTCACCTTGAGTTTGCTGCTAGTTGTTTCACCGCATGCTAGCACTACAGGTGTGTGATGATATAAGGCAAACTTTGCTTTTTTAATGGGTCACTATTATCAATGTTATCATTTTTAAAGATGTTGAGAGAGCCTTTACTGTTACTTCACCTGTACAGTTATTGAGGAATTGTTTTCCCATCTTTTCAGGTCGTCCTCCATATCTGTGGGTACTTTTCCCCGCAGTTCAATTATATGGTAGGTAGTAGACTCACCCTACCATAGTGTGTGGATAGTTTTAATTTGGTCCTGAAGAATTGCCATTGATCCCCCTGACTACCAGGCAAGAAACATGTTGACCAGAAAAGTAAAAGTAGAGCGTGATGTCTTGATTCATTATAGTCAGATAGCCACCACTTCTTTTCTATTTTTAATCAGGTAGGGAGCCTACCAGAATAAAGGTTTCTTATTGGACTTCCGCACCTGTTTTAGTTTTAGCACTCACCAGCACATCACATCCACACCTATTAGGCCCCTCACCCCCACGGCACCATACGGCGAGGAACAAAAGATCTCCGCTAAAGAGCCCCTCATTGGGTGCCCATCGGGTATTGCAGCGCGGACTCGACGAGGAGCAGGCCCAATGATGAAGCATGACACCTAGCGGGCTGGGTGTGTGAGGGCCTTAGTTCCAAAGGGAGGATTTTTCCTCCCTTTTTCATAGGACGACCATTCACCACAGTGGATGTTTCACTAAGCTCTCTCACCTCTTTTTTAGTCCCACAATAAGGAACTACGTACCCTCTCTTTGTATGACTGTTGGGCATGTACGTTGGACCTTTCAAAGCCCTTTTGTCCCTCCCTCTTGATATAATGTATATAAATATATGACAGGAGTAATGGAGGATGGCAGGGGAGAGATAAATTCCTATTCTATCCACATTGTCCTTATTTCAGGTTATGTGTGAGCACTTGTTTTGAAGATTCACTCTTGGTTTTGTTATAGTTAGTAGTTGAATGTCAAATGAGAATATGGCTAAAAACCCAATAGAAATACCAAACTAGCCTGCACTAAACTTTGGAAAATGAAGGAAGCGGCAGACTGGTCAAATAGAGTCCTTTGGGTGTTGGTGCCAAACCCGCACACCTACTGTGAAAACGGTCAGTGTTCCTGGCTATGGGATTTTGTGGTGCATCTAAATAGGAAACAATCTCTGCAGGGATCTCTGTATTCTTTCCACGGATGGAAAACATTTATAAGCACTTTTGGATTCTGTGTTGCTTGAAATTGTCCCATTCCCTTGAGATTCATCAGCTATAACACTGGTGCTGACAGTGTTCATTAGTGAATGAGTATATATGTGTACAATGTTAATGCTGAAAATTCTTATTATGCAGCCATCAACAGTCCACACCCCATTATATGCTTATTGTGGATTTACATAGGCAATTTATTGGGGCGCTTTTTTCAAAATGGTTTAGTTTCTTATCAAATGTTTCTGGTTTAGAGGCAAACAAAAGGTGGTGTATGTACGCCTTGTAAAGAATAACCTGTTAAACAAATAATGGTGGTGGGGTAGTTAAAATGTCTTTTGCCCATTATTCTTAAGGTCATTAATGTTTTTTTATGTAGTGTCAAATGTGACATTGAAGATTTTTAAATTTTAAGGATTAATGATGCATGCAAAAGGTAAAACAGTCTTGTATCAAAGGATCTGTTATGGGATGTGAAGTAATTTGGGGGAATGGGTAGATGTACCATAATGCATTTACCTACAATTGTGTTAAGGGTTTTAAATTTTCGAACTTTCAAACTTAATCTTTATTTACCCACCAGCATTATTTATTGATGTGCAATGCTAAAAACAGAGCATATTTTGGAAGTCTGATTTGTTATATTAAGTGCCACAACCCATTGTCAATCTTAATCTGTTCCATGGTTAATTTCTTCAGACGGGGTATAGTTATAGTAACTTTGGAATCTAATAAAGAAAAATATGATAAAAAAAACAACAACAAAAAAAACTTCGGCTCTACTGCAGGAATAGAAGGTTGCGTCTTCATCAGATTCAAGCCTTGTCGCCATAAAAAGTCTACAATGGGAATGGATCAAGAAGAGCGGTGCCTAGCAGGTTTAAAATCGTACAAAAAAGCACTCCGTCTGCTTGAGAGGTATAGGAAGGTCAAAGCGCCTTGAAGCTCGTTTTAGGAGATCGTACCCACCGATGTCTGCAGGCGGTAAGTGGGTTAGAGGCGGAGTAAGAGAAGGTGCAGTAGGAGCTACATAGTCGTCCCACTCATCATGGACATCCTGGTCCAACTGCAGATGGTCGTCGTCATCCTGACCTTGCACCGGAACTTCTACAGGAGGCAGAATGGTCTTGCTCTTCTGCAACGGGGGTACAGTCAGCGTTACAGGAGTGGGGCCTCCTGAACGGGAGGTGGCTGTGGAGCCTAATTTGCTTCAAGGAATCTCTTATAATAGTCATTGAGAATTAACTGAAGATCAGTTACCAATGACACAGGGATATTTATGGAGGGTTCTTGAGCTTGATCTTCCTGTTCCTCATAAGGATAGTGCTCCTGAAAAGTGTCCAGGTGTTGGGAACTGGGACACCCCCTATCTGAAAAAGAATAGTCCCCTTCTAAATACTTAGATGGATCATCCATAATTTCCTCTGCTTCTGAGTCCTGACACTTAATTCTGAGTTGTGAAGGACTGTAAGCAGGATCAAAAGGCCCGTCATCTTCAGACACCTGAAAATCCAGAAGATGAGCAGACAGAAAAGGAGAAACTTTTGAAAAGTCTTGCAGAAGAGAAGGTGTTGGTTTTAAACGTAGACTGACTTTTTCCCTCGTCGACAGAGTCGTAATCGCCGACATAGTCGTCGACGGCACAACAGACTGCTGCGTTTGAACAGCCATCGGCGGTGAACAAACCTGCTGAACCGTCAACGGTGAAACCCTTGCCGACGAAGATGGCCTAACCGCAGCCGCCGACGATGACACCATCAATGCAGTCGTCGACGCTGTCAACGTTGTCCTCTTGACCGTCGACAAAGTAGGCATCGCTGACAAAACCGTTGACTGAGCACCCACTGAAGTGGAACTGGAAGTCGTAGACAGGGATTTCTTTGTCAACGTGCCCATCGACAAGCGTTTTATGTCAGCTGAAGAATCTCTGGAAGGAGTAGGAGGCGTCGGCGGAGGAGCAGCACCTGACCTCTGGTGAAAAGAAGAGGAACCGGCTGGTCTTTCTTCACTCTTTTCTCCTCAATCCTCTCCTTGCTCTGAGATCTGGACGTTTTAGGGTCCTTAAGAAATGAGGAGGACCCTTCTTTCTTTCTCTTCCTAGAGGAGGTATGCCTCAGCCTCACAGTCTGAGTCCTTTGCTGCTTTTTTCCTTTGGAGCCAGAGAAGCAGCCTACCCTCACAGTCCGTGGAAGTTTTTGAAGAGAAAGTACGAAAGTACTTGCATTCTCTGGGCTTATGTTCTGGATGTAGACAGTAAAGAAACTCCTTATGTGGGTCCTCAGAATAAAGTCTGGACTTTCCACAAGTCTTACAGGGCCTAAACAACCCTCTTTTAGATTCTGACATTATGAAGAAAAATAGGTACTCACACTCCTGATTAGTACATTCAAAGAAATATGAAGTGTAGAGATGAACAGCTAGCTGGAGTTCAAAATGGGAACAGTAGAAACACTGTGACTGAGCAGAGCTCAGGGAGACTCCCTAACACACGACGTGGAGTAAGAAATCTGAGGTATCATGGTCCTGCAGGGGAAGGAGACTCTATGGTCTGTGCTCCGATTGGCTAGAGTTTGGATATTCATAACAATGGTAATAGGTTGCTGAAAGCTAGTGAATTCTCATGGGCATTTGAAATGGTACATTTTTATACTGCTATTTTACTGTTTCCATGGGACTACCACCATGACGATGGGGAAGATTCAAGCATGTAAATCTATAAAAGATACAATACTGGAGAAAGGGAATATATCAGATGGTCTGAAATCAATCGCGAAGTATATGGCGACTTTCTCCTACTTTCATCAAATAGAGGAAGAAGATGTCCCTGATTTGATGAACAAAGTAAAACCGGGCTCCCTGTTGAACTCTGCACTACCCTGTATCATTAAGCAGGGAGAGAAAATTATCTTCCCATCTTTGCTAAGAGTACTTAATTTTTCCCTGCAATCGGGTATAGTACCAACCTACTGGAAACACGCCATAGTGAAGCCCATCTTAAAAAAGGCCACACTTGACCCTTGGGAGGCTGAAAACTATATCCCACCTTTCCATTGTGAGAAAGATTTTGAAAAAACATATTAATCACCATCTTTTCACTTTTCTGGAACATAATAGATTGCCCCATCATACACAAGTGGGCTTTTGATCAGCGGCTCTGTTCACTGTGGTCAAGATACTGAAAATTAATCTGAACCGTGACACCACTGCAGTAATCCTACTGGATCTTTGTGCCGCGTTTGACACTGTTTACCATGATAAATTATGGCACACAAAGCGACAAGAATATCAGGATCAGCATTTCACTGGCTTTCCTTGTTTCTCAATGAAAGAACCATTCAGGTGTCCGGGAAGCCGTTTTATTCAGATACCTTCCCTCTTAAGTGTGGAGTCCCTCAGGGTTCCTCACTTAGTAATATTCTTTTTAAGCTATTTGTTAGTCCTTTATTGAAGATCATCTTATCCTCTGGTCTTTCCATTGTCTTGTATGCAGATGAAACACAGAATATCATGTCCCTTACCCAGGATAATCATTGTTAAATGGATCAACTGGAACCTTGTCAAAAGGAGGTTGCTGACTAGATGGCTCGTTTTGTCTGAAATTCTGTGGTGACTAAACTGACATGTTCCTGGTTGGTAACAATATGGGCTTGTGGCTGGATGAAAATTTCACTTTTGAGACCTAAATTTGTAAACTGGCCTCCTCATGTTTTGGTAACATGGGGAACCATAGACATTTTTAAGACCTCCTCCCACCACCCTTTCGGATGATTTTGGTGCAGGATTCTTTCCCGGTGAGATACTGGAAATACCCTCTACTTTGGATGCCCATTCTACGTGTGGAAAAGGCACCAGCTAATCCAGAATACAGTGACTAGGCTGTTACTGAAGATACCAGGATATTAATCGATATTCGGTTCATTGGCTGCCGTGCCCTGGTTTCCAGTTATATGTAGAATTCAATTTAAATCGTTATGTATTACCCACAGAGGTCATCATAAAAAAGCCCTCAAATTTTGTTTCCCATGAGTTGCCCTTATTTCCCCAGGTGATCACTGAGATCATCCTCCCTAAAGTTAGCAGCAATACCTACTGTGCAAAAAGCAAGGAGAGGAGGTCGAACTTTTACCTTCCTAGCAGCAAAACTATGGAATGATTTACATACTATGTTGAGGATAAAGGGGGAAGAAGGTCTGTTCAAGAAACTAATAAGAACTTGACTGTTAGGTGATTATGACTTAATCGCGCTCTGGTTCATTCAGTACTGGGACGGTAGCCATGCGCTATGCAAGCACGTTTGAATATAATTTAATTGAATTTGTGCATTCCATGATTAAAGCATGATGGTTTTAACACATGTAGTCACACTGCTACTTATTTAGTGTGTGTATAGGTGAGAAGACTACAGACTTGATGCAGACTGATGTGATTGTCCAGGTTGACAGGGAAACATGAACATACCCTCATCTGGGGCCATATGTAGGTAAATTACATTTACCGATTCTTAAATACCGAATTTTACCGATTCGGTATTTATGAATCGGTAAATGTAATGTAGGTAAAAAAATACCGATTCGGTAAGTGTCGGTATTTTAGAAAAGGTATTTACCGATTCGGTAATGGTAACCTGTATCTCATTGATTCCTATGGGCAATCAATGGGAAGCCAGTTACCATTACCGAATCGGTAAATACCGAATGCAGAAATGATCCCCCTACATATCAAAAGCCTAAATACCGGTCGGTAACGGTATATTTACCGAAAATCGGCCGTTACCGACCGGTATTGGGCTACCTACATGAGGCCCCTGGTGTGATAATTTTACCACATTCAACAGCCCGCCCTTCATGTTCTGAAAAGGAGCATTCGAGGCAAGGTGAAATGTGTGCAAACTGGGATTGCCACATCACAGACTTTCCATTAATTATTGTCATTGTAAAGTGTTGATGTCATAGTTACGTTACCTCCAAGTTCTACTGACACCACTCCAGCAATAGTAATGTTTAAAATAAGTGATTACAAAAGACTTTCACACTTATCTGCACACTACACAGGGGAAATGACCACTAATTTCTCCAGGATATCTGGATAAATCAAGCTAGTGAAGATTGCTTTCCCATTCCTTGGGGGGAAAAGGCCTGAGTTCGAGTTTGCTGGTAAAGGAAAAGCCTTCAATTTTGGGATAAAATCTGTGGTAACATTAATTGGATGGGTTTACTTCTCCAGAAAACCCAAGCAATGAAACATCATGCAGATACAGCACTTCCCTCTAGAACTGTAGGATTTTCCATTACCACTGAACTCCAAGTCCCAGATTTCGTAACGTTTTGTGCAAGGTTCGTGTTACAAAAGAAACACAATCCCAGCACAAAGTGTTGCGATGGTTTTTACTTTCCAAAGCAAATCGGGATTTACATTGGAAAGCTTGCTAAAGTAACTTAAAGTGGTGCTATGCTCTACGTTGTGCTACTTTGCACCAACAGTGCGTTTGAAGGCTGGTATGTGGACATTGACAAGCAACCACTCATGTGGTTTGATGCAAATATTCATGTAGCAACAATTGTACACAGGGATTTGCACCAAAACCATACAACTCCTTCACGAAGGCATAAGGGAGGAGAAATGTTTTAATTTCTCCGCATTTTTCAATCTTCACATGTTTGCTACATTATACAGTACACATACAAAGTAAGAAAAGTATTAAAACACATTTTGTGTACTGGAAGGCTCCCCTTCCAGTACAAAACCTGTACAAAGCTTGACATAACGCACACACCCTTACAGTATGGCACAAGGGTGTGTGCATTGTTACATGGCAGCGTAATGTGTGCTGGTGGAGAAAAAAACAGCGCTGCATTTTAGTAGATTTGGGACTGTTTTTAAATCTTCCTTTGGCGCTTTGCAGCACAGAGCAGCAATTGTGGTTACTGTGTTTCATTGCATCACATTTTAATACATTTCTCACCTAATCCCTTGTTAATGTTACACTCTTGTCAGAGCACGCTCCAGGAAAAGTGCATACCAGCGTATAACTCCAGCTGCCTATTTGAGGCTTGCTAATGCTTTGTGAAACTCAACATACATCCATTAAAAGGAAATTGGGCACAATTGTGGAAAATCAAAGGGCTGTAATGCTATACTGTCATCAAAGCACTCTTGATAGTTAATACAATGAAAAACCACCCCCAAGATATTCCTAAAATTGTGACACAAAGGTCAGTTGATTCCATTTTTAAAAAGTGCAAATAGTATAAATTCTGTTAAAATCACTCACCTGCCGTGAGGGGAACGGCTCTCTTCAGTGGGGGTGCTTCCGTTTATGACTGTGGACGCTTCAATCATTGCCGTGAGGGGAACGGCTCACCCGGACTTCAGCCCCCAGCATCCTTGGTGAGTGGCGGTGACGTCACCTGGCAGCGCCGGTCCACTACTTAGGCCGCCAGGGCTGGGCTCCTTCCCTTGGATTTTGAGTTTATTGTATAGTAAATTGTATTGGGGCCCGGAGGCTTTACTTGGTATTAGGGTACAGCGCTATTGATGGGCTGTTTGTTGTGTAGTGCCCCCCTCAACATGAGTAAAAGGAAGTTGGAGGGAAGGATAGCGGGTACTCTGGATGATTACCTTACAAGGGTTGAATTAGAATTAACTGACAAAATCCTAGCTGTGGAACGGAGGCTGTCATTGGATCCATTGGCAACCTTGACCAGCGTTGCCCCTGTTGCCACTAATGACATCCTGCCGGACGCGTGCTCGGCTCCCTGTTTATTGGGGGGCTTGTCTAATACGACCTCATGTACTGGTCATATTGATCTATCTCCTCCTTCTAGTCTCCCTCCCACTCCTGTAATGGTATCCACACGTGCGAATAATAGAGCAGCTGGTTCTAAAGCCAGAGAACCCCCTTGTAAAAAGAGGAAGAGCAGGGTACAATCTAAACTTCCCACTTCTAGAGTTCCCACAGGCCCACTGGATACGCAGCCCCCAACCCAATTCATTGCTCCTATAAGTACAAGTAACTTACAGTGTCCAGGCCAACAGAGCTTTGAAAGTTTAAACTCCTTATTGCGGGACCAATTAACGTTACTGATCCAACCAGTCCTTGCCAAGCTTGATACTGTGGTAACTAGACTTAACCACATAGAAGATAAATTCTGTGCCCCTCATTTTATTACAAACGTACATATTATTTCTTGACTATAAATCTAGCTGAGGAAGTATAAATGCACTGCTCAAATCTTTACAATTCTAAAAAACATAATTGTGGAGCTTTTGAATTGAGTTTTATACTTAAATGGAATGGTACAAACAGTATGAATTTAGTATGCTGTTTATAATTCATTTTAGCACTAAAGCCCGGAAATCCCTTAAGGATCTTCCCTGATTTTGGAACAATAAAAATGTGCATCATGGTAAACAGCAAAGACAAACAGATAAGGAAAATGTTACTTGCCCAGTAAGCATCTGTTTGTGGAATGTAGTGCAATAGATACACTTGCTGTGCATACTCCTAACTGCTGGTTTTGAGCCCGGATGTGTACAAGTTGTTTTTTCTTCAAAAAAGTCTTTTGAGTCACTGAGGTATTGTGACCCTCTTGCTAGTAATGCTAATGGTTATTGACTTCATTGTTAATATTGTTTTCTATCTGCCGTTGGGTTAGGACGTTCGCTCCTGTGCTCTGGTTCGACGCCATTGCGGTGCTCTGTCCCGTCTACACAGGTTTCTTCACTCCAACAGTATTGTTTTTCGATCCCATTCCTCTCTTCTCTTCGTCTTGGGTCAATGACGCCTACTTCAGCCAAGCAACTTTTGGGTCGACCTCGGCCCCAAGTGAGACTTCACCCCTCTGGCCCTCGTTCATCTCCCCACCATGCCTCCATGGTGATGGAAAGGATGCCATTTCCCCACTGTCCTCGCTGCTATGAAAAATACCCTTGGACTGATCTCCATCAGGTCTGTAAATTGTGCCTTTCTCTGAGCACAGCGAGGTTACCTGTGATGCCTGTTGCTCCTTCCACTCTAAGAAGACCCTTTTATATCCGTTGAGATTGACGTCTCGAGATGCTGCATAGGAGCAGAGACGACACCCCGGACCTCTTCGGCCTGAGGACATCGAGGGAGAAGAAAACAAGTTACTTACCTGTAACTACAGTTATCCAGTATTGGTATCTTTCATAGATTCACATGCCTGAATCATTCCCCGTCGCAGAGATGGGAGTCCCATGATAAAATACAAAAGTAGTGCCATAAGTAATAAATAGGCTAAAAGAGGCCAAAGACTATATCTTAGTAGCCTATCCACGTCCTTATAGGAAAAGGACCAAAAGTCAGCTCCAACCAATTAGCTATCAGCAAATTCTAGAACACTCCCAACAGAAGCAGTTCTCCTCAGATTTTCCAAGCACAAGTAAGTAAATATCCCCAAAATCACTAAGAACTGATTCCACGGGGAGGAGGGTGGGTGCATGTAAATCAATGAAAGATACCGATACTGGATAACTGTAGTTACAGGTAAGTAACTTGTTTTCTTATCCAGTGTTGGGGTATCTTTCATAGATTCACATGCCTGAATCAGAATAGCAAGCAGTACCCCAATTGTACTGTCGTTAACGGATGGTGGGAGACCTGTATTCTAAAACTCCCAATGTACATTCATAACCTTGAAATATTGTAATGACAAAGCATAAAAAGCAATAATCATATTAAAAGAGATAGCGGATATCAGCATGAGAAACGTACAAATTGAAAAACATAGGAGCATGAACACTGTAAGCAATATATCAGTAAAGAGAACTAATAATAGACAAGCCTTAAAGAAATGTAAAGAAACTGACCTTAGTGAAAGAGATGGCGTAACACAGCTTGTCCAACCGCTGCATCCTCCCTTTGTGCAGATTGGAGGCAGTAGTGTCTTGTGAACGTGTGGACATTCTTCCATGTCGCAGCACACCATATTTTGTCCAGTGTAACCCCAGCAAACAAAGCTGTAGATGCAGCAATAGTTCTGGTGGAGTGTGCTTTAGTCTTCACCATGAGAGGTTTATTGGTTTTTTCGTGGCAAAATTGAATGGCAGATGCGACCCATCTGGCTATTGTGGCTTTTGTTACTGCAGTTCCCTTTTTCCTTGACTGTAGGCCACTAACAGTTGATCCATCTTTCTGTTATCTTTTACATTTTGAAGATAACATTTCAAACACCTTTTTACATCCAATGAATGTAAAGCCCTTTCAGCTGGACTGGATGGATTCGGAAAGAAAGTTTGCAGCATAACTAGTTCATTCAAGTGAAATTGCGTGGGTACCTTTGGAATTAATTTAGGATTTGTCCGAAGGGTTACGTAATCCTGTGTAAAGCGTAAGAAGGGTTCTTTGATCGTAAAAGCCTGAATCTCACTAACCCTATTGCGGAAGTAAGAGCCAGCAAGAGGGCTACTTTCCATGTGAGGAATTTGAGTTCTGCTTCATGGACCGGTTCAAATGGTCGTCTCATCAGTTGTGCTAAAACCACATTGAGTTCCCACTCTGGAGGACGTGCACGAACAGGAGGAAAAGTGCAAAAAAGTCCTCTCATAAATTGTTTTATATGAGAAGACGAACATAAAGAAGGAAGCTGCGGACATTTCCTGTACCTGGAAAGAGCAGCCAGGTGAACCTTGACCGATGAAAAAGTGAGGCCAGACTTGGCCAGTGAGAGCAAGTAAGGTAGAATCTGTTCAGCAGGGGCTTGAACTGGATGAACTTTATTGGTTTCACACCAACAACAGAATGTTTTCCATTTTAAACGATATGTTTTGACAGTGCTTTCAGCACGGGATTTAGACAGTATGTCTCGACAGTCCTGTGAAATATTGAGGCCTTTGAATTCTAGGAATTCAGGAGCCATGCATGCAAGTGCAGGGACTGTGGATCCTGATGGATTACCTGACCCTTGTTCCATGATAACATCGTCGTTGTTGGATGAAGGCAAATGGGTCTGTCTTGTGACAACAGAAGAAGCTCCTGGAACCAATACTGTCTGGGCCAACGGGGTGCAATCAGAATTAGACGGCAGACCTCTAGTTTCATCTTGCTGAGCACCCTGGGATTAATGGAATGGGGGAAATGCGTAGACATAGATCCCAGACCATCTAATTGAAAGGGTGTTCCCCCTTGACCCGGTTGAGGGAACCTGCTGGCATAATATTGGCATTTCTTGTTCTCCTGCAATGCAAACAGATCCAGAGGTGGTTTGCCCCATGTCAGAAAGATTTTGTTCACCTGAGTTTGTTCCAACTTCCACTCGCGGCAGCCGGATTGAGACCTGCTTAGTGTATATGCCAGGGTATTGTGCAGACCCCTGTCATGCTCGGCCTTCAAGGATATGCCGTGGAACATTGTCCATTCCCACAATGTACAAATGTACATGCTGGTCATATTGTCGTTACGGACCAGCACTGAGGAACCTGCTATCCTTGGAAGGAAAGCCTGAAGAGACAACAATGTGGCTCGGAGTTCCAAACTGTTGATGTGGTGTTGTTTCTGTATCTGAATCCTGCAGATGACCTCCCCATCCTTCCATAGAGGCATCTGTTGTTAAGACGAAGTCTGGGATGCTTTGCAGAAAGGTGAGACCTTGAGCAAAATTTGCTGTTTGGGACCACCAATGGAGTGCGTCCACCATTCGTGCAGTTATTCGGATAACATCCTCGAAAGAACCCAATGCTTGTTGACATTGTTTCTGTAATTCCCCTTGAAGAGGTCTCATCTTGAGCCGCGCCAAAGGGACTAAGTTGAAGAGCACATCCCTAGGAGCGATTTGAATGTTTGAACAGAAACTGACTTTCTTTTTTAAATGGTTGTCGCTAATTTTTTAAGGCACACTTGACGGTCTTGAGACAAGAGTGCTTTGCACTGGACGGTGTCCAGGGATGCTCCTAGGAACAAAATGACCTGAGTTGGAAGCAATTTCGATTTGTCCTTATTCAAAGTGAGTCTCAGCGTATTGCACAGATGGAGACAAGTTGTTGTGGCAAGATTGGCTTCCTGCTCCGACGGAGCTTTGAGCAGCCAATCGTCAAGGTATGGGTAAACTTGGATCCCCCAGGATCGTAAGGTCGCTGTTACTGGTGCTAAGCACTTGGTGAAAATCAGTGGCGCTGATTTTAGGCCAAACGGGAGCACCTTGAATTGATAGTGGGTGCCAGCCGCTGTAAATCGTAGATATTCTCGATGTTTTGGATGGGCAGGGATATGAAAGTATACGTCTTCCATGTCCAGAGAAGTCATGAAATCCCCTTCGTTTAAGCATCCCAGAATATCAGAAAGCGTTACCATCCGGAATGTTTGTTTCTTGAGAAACTTGTTGAGTTTGCAGAGGTCCAGAATCGGTCGCCATTCTCCTGACTTCTTTCTGATTAGGAAGAAACGAGAAAAGAAACATGTTCCTTTCTGTGTGGGTGGTACTTCCTCTATCTCTTCCTTTAGGAGCATGATCAAGACTTCTTTGCGCAATAAGTGAAGACGAGGGGAGGGGGACCCCTGGGCGGGGTAGTAGGTGGTTTCAGGCCAAATTCCAGTGTGTGACCCTTGGTGACTAGGTCCAGTACCCAGCAGTCTGAAGTGATCTCGTGCCACTGCTGTGCATAAGCAGAAATTTTCGCACCTAGGGTTAGGGAAGGAATGTTGACTGGCACCCTGAGAACCTCATTGCTTTATGGCAGAGTCACAGCCTTGTTGCTATGTTCACTTACGACCGCCCTGGCGAGAGAAACTAGCTGTCGATGACTGACGGTACGACGATGGGTTGTAAGACTGGCGATATTGAGGCTGGTATTGATGATACTGTTGATTTGACTGATAGCTGACCCGGTATGTTGTGAATCCTCGCCCTCTGGCTTCTCTGAATGGTGAACGTCTATATTGCAGAGCGCCCAGAGACTTTGCAGTGTCCGCGTCATTTTTTATTGCTAAAAGAGCATCATCAATATGTTTCCCGAACAGTGATGTCCCATCGTACGCCCTGTCCAGGATCTTAGTCTGAACCTCAGGTCTGAAGGTAGTAGCTTTAACAGTATCAAAACAACGAAAGAGTGAGGCCAAACAGAAAAAGAGCCAGCAAGAGAAGTCACTCTTGTTTATAAGAACCCTCACTCACCAACCTAGTTGGTGAAATGCTTCATCACTGGGTTCCCACCAGAGAGGCCGAGTGCCTCTCTGGTGTGCTACGACGCCTGACCACAGCGGAGCAGGTTTTTTATGTGTATGGCGTGAGTGCAATGGTGAAGAAATGTGATTTAAAAGATACCTTGGTTTGATCCCAAAAAAATGTAATGGTGGAAAACCAGGCACCAATAAAAACAAGTGCGTTGGCTGTTTAATACCTGGCTAAATTGCCTAGATAAATCCTACTGTAAAAAGTGCAAAAACTAAACTTGGTCAACATGTTTCTGCTTCAAAATGTGATTGGCGAAGCATTCATCAGGACCAGCACACGACGGCGGTATGCGCACGCTAAGGCGCACCCTAACCTGTGGTGGAAATGAACCAAAAAAACTCATGGTTATCTAGTCGAACCTTCAGGATTTCCGAAAGTCGATAATATCTGTGGGAATAAACAGACATACAGACAAACAAACACAACAAGTCACATGGCGTAAAAGTACGTCATAGCTCAAGTGTTCGTACATGATGCGGCTGTTTAGTGCTCTTCAAAGTGCAGCTATATCGCTTGCAAACTCATGTGAGGCATTCGTGTCAGTGACATGTGGGTTAACACTAACACATTGTGCTATACAGTTGCTTGCGAGAAGTGCTCATTAACTGTATAGCATGAAGTTATGAAATATAAGGCGCGCTTACGGTCGTGCACGCTTTACACTGGAATTGCCGGTAAATATTTAAATTTAGCAGAGAACATGACTATGCTGCTGGAGCGAGAGTAGTTGTGAGACTCAAGCTAACAACATGTACGGCAATTTTATAAGCATGGGTCAAAACTTGTAGTTAAAAGCATGTTAAAAGAAGGGCTTACGTGAAGTATTGAAAGACCTCACGACATGGGTCCTGGTGGGGGGCGGTGACTTATAGTCACACACTGTAGGGATTAAAGAAATCCATAATCCTGAGTCAAATGCGCAATGGCCATAGAGTTACCTTAAATCGTAGTTGGGCTCTCAAAACCACTTACTTCATCAAAGACACATGCCCGTATGTCACCTGCAGACCCCCTTCTGTGGACCCCGATGATTACTCTGCGGCCGCTTCGTATGTGTTTTTAAAGGAAGTACCCTACCGGGTGACCGGGACGTTGAGCGTGTCACACGCCTAATCGCGGAATGACGTATAATGCTTCATATAGGCATAATACAGAGAGCTTAAACGCTCACCTTTACGTATGGTGAATTTGAACTGAAGGAACTGTAAGCACAGACAATTATTGTAAAGTTTGTTAACGGGTTTGTCAACATTTATTTGGAAATGGAACTGTATTAAGAGGTATCTTAAAAGCAACGAGCCAAATAATTAGATGTCAAGCCTTTGCAGGCTGTACCATGAAGCATGCTGCTCACACTAGCACTATGTCAAACTACAAGGGACTTATTCGTAGTGATCTTTGTGATTTACTGAATATATATCAAGGGTGGACCATATTAATAATGGGTCAGAAAATGCATTAGGACAAGACATTGCAGACCTGAAGTGAATTGGCTAATAGGGAATCCTTTAATAAAATTAGTATCTCATAACTGAACCCCAGGGGATATTATCATTCAGTCCATGCACATGTGTAGAGAGGCGGTAGATCCAATGCTGTTCCTTCTCAAATAAAATCTGCAAGTACTTACTCCTCAGTTTTATTTGTTCAATAACAGTCCAACGCATATATTGTTGGTTGTGTGGGTCGACTGTAGGTTAGTGTACAGTCAGCTTGGTGGTACTCTTTCGGCATCGGATATTGCTGCGATGTTCACACACCCGTTGTTTTATTTTTCGTGTGGTCATCCCCACATAACTTGAACCACATGGGCAAGTTATTAAATAAACCACATTTGAGGAGTTACAGTTCGTGTGAGAGCATTGCGTCCACGTCTTGCCATTTTCCAAATCCAGAGTTTTTGTAGGTGCGGTAAGGTGGCACACGCTGCATGAACCACTGGAGAAATGACCTGTGACTTTGGGGAGACACCAGGAGTTGAGTACCGACAGGTCTTCGTCTGTGGCAGTTTTTCTTGGGCATGTATGCACCAGGGTATGCTCGATACTTCTTGCCTTCTTGAAAGAAAAAAGAGGTTTCTCCCATTTTAGGTTGTTGCTTTCAAGGGTCCGCCAGTGTCTCCTGATGGATTTGCTGATAGCATTGGATGCAACACTATACAATGTGACACACGTAAGTGGCACTTCTTCAGTGTTTCTGGGTGTGTCTTCAAGGAGGGCCTCCCTGGATTGGTTCCTTGCTCTCTTGCAGCTCTTGTTCAGAACCCTTCCTGGGTAACCATGCTTACGAAGTTTAACTGTCAGTTCCCCGGCTTGAGAACGATAGTCCTCAACTCTGCTACAGTTGCTTTAAGAAACCCCTGCCGTCGAAGAACTGCTGCTTCCGCTAATTGCCAAAAGCTTGTGTTGGCGATGTCTAATGCACGAACAATTGTTTCGTAAACAGCTCGTTCACCCTCTAATAAAATCTTACGGGCCTCCTGTCTTTTTTTCCTCTGGGATGAGATCCATCAATCCTGCCATATCGGACCACATTTGACAGTCATAATGGCCAATAATTGGTAAAGCATTAGCAGCTCTGATTGATGCCGCTGCCATAGAAGAGAATTTCTTCCCCATAAGGTCCATACAACGTCCCTCTCTGTCTGGAGGAGTGGTTTTTCGAACGCCTCTGTGCGGCCTGAGATATGACCAAATCTGCTCTCGGGTGTCCTACAAGGCATGATGGACTGTCCTCTGGAGCGCCATATTTTTTGTCTACACAAGGTAGCACCGCCGGTATGGATGCTGGCGTCTTCATGATTTTTACGCCCTCCTGCCAGATGTAATCGATAATAGGAATAGAGCATATGCCCTTTTTTAGTGTCCTCTTTAAAATCATTCAAAAAACAGTCTGTTTGCTTGACAGTAATAGGTAGCTTGAACCTAGTGGCTGCTCTCTGCTTCAAATTATGAAATCCCCTGATGTCTTCAGGGATCCGGAGCATTTGCCTGATTAGGCAATTCGCTTTCCTCAACTTCTTCATACGAAGAGGAAGTGTCCTGGTGTCCAGTGTCAGGTGGACCCTGTGCAGGAGCCGGTGTACTTGGTAAAGTAGGCTCTGGTACCAGAGCAGGAACCTCTACTTGAGGAAGTGGGTTCTCTGTCGGAATTTGTTGAGGAGGAAATCTTTGAAGATAATCCGCCCACATAGCCTGCAGATCCTGAATAAGTGCTGGCAGGAAGATGAGTCATCTCTCTATGGCGAGATTCCTGTCTGTGATGGAACTGATAAGTATGACATGGAGCCATATATTGTTCATGATAATAATGTTCCTCCTGGTAATTATTGTCATCATCAATGTCTTGGAATTTAACATTGAGCTCAGATGGACTATGAGCTACTCCGTATGGACCCTCATCATCCTCACCATCATAATCCTCATCGTCTACGAACCCCTCTAAAAGGTGGGATGGCAATAGAGGAGAGACTTTACTATAGTCCTGAAAAGGCTGTTGAAAAGACCTCTGAAATGTCTTGAGCTGAGAAACTCTCGTTGACGGGGGCATCGACGGTGCAGAAATAAGTATTGTAGGAAGGTCCCTCGTCGACGGTCTTGTTGTCGACGGTGGTAAGATAACAGGCGCATTCATCAATGACGTTGTCTGCGGGCTCCTCGTCAATGGGCTCGTCATCAACTGGCTTGTTGTCGATGGTGCCGTCGTCAATGGCTCGGCTGTCGTCAGCGCTGTCGTCGACGGTGTCATCGTCGACGGTGTCGTTGTTGACGGTAACTTCGGCGACGGTATCGTCATCGACGGTGACGTCGTCGATGGTGGCTTTATCGATGGCTTCTTTATCGACGATGGGTTGTCGATGGACTTTGACGATGGCCTCGTCGTAATAGTGATCCTTGTCGACGAGATAGGGGAGGAAATAGCGGTCGTTGTGACAGTTGCCATCGACGATGGCGTCGACGACGTAACACATATCGTTGACGATGGACAAACAGTCGTCGTTGACACAGATTCTTTTAAGTGTTTTCTACTTATAGAGTCAGTAGAAGATGATCTTTGACGCTCTGTGAGTGGTGTAGAGGGCGGAGACAACGTTGGCTCAGAGGAATGTTTAGAAATCCTCTCTTTATGAACAGGCTTATCCTAGGAAGTTTTAAGATGTTTCCTTCCCTCACCTGAGGAGCTTTCTTGAGATCTAGCCCTCTTACTAGATGTGGAAGCTCGGTCCTCTTCCTCAGCCAAAGAAGGAGGACGTTCTTTAGAAGACTTGAGCCATAAAAGTAATCTTGCCTCTCTGTCCCTTAGAGTCTTGCTGGGAAAGGTACGGCAGATCTTACAGTCTTTAGCCTCATGCTTAGGGTAGAGGCAATAAAGACAATCTTTATGTAGATCATCTACAAGGACCCTCTTCTTCCCACAAGTCCTGCAGGAGCGGAAGAGGCCCTTTTTGTCATACATACTAGCTTGAAGAGCTTAAGAGAAGAAAACTGAGTAGCACTCAGGGAGACTCCCTTCCACACGACGTGCGGTGAAAATCTGAGGAGAACTGCTTCTGTTGGAAATGTTCTAGAGGGTGCTGATAGCTGATTGGTTGGAGCTGACTTTTGGTCCTTTTCCTATAAGGACGTGGATAGGCTACTAAGATATAGCCTTTGGCCTCTTTTAGCCTATTTATTACTTATGGCACTACTTTTGTATTTTACCGTGGGACTCCCATCTCGGCGACGGGGAATGATTCAGGCATGTGAATCTATAAAAGATGCATAATTACTGGGTAACACTACCCACAACTGTTGACCTAGAGAAGGAGGCTTTCTCAACTGGGGACAGCTCCGGCTCCGATCTGGAGTTTGAGGATTGTCCACCATGACGGCCAGCCATGAATACAGTCCTCCCTCCCCCTCGACACCGCTTGCAACCTAAACAGCCCCTTTTTAAGGCTCGTCCAACTGCTCTGGGGCAAGAGAGACAGGTCACTGGGCCACCATTGCCTTTGTGCCATGGTTGGCACCAACCACCACATTCATATGTAATGCCAGGCTCCAGCTTGCTGCCGAGGACACAATCAATGACGACTTTTTCAGCACCGCCCGCACCCACCTTGGAGCCGACCTGACCATTGAAGCCTACACTTTCGGCATTGAACCTGAAATTGAAGAAAAACAACTTTCACACATCCGGGCCTAACACTAGATGGAAGGAATATACACAGCATGTGTATCTACAGCCACACATGCCTTGAACATATATTTTTTTTAAAACTTTATTTATGATTTTGTATTATACAAAGTAATTCACTACAGAAGGATGTCAATCCAGCCAAACAGAAATTAACAGAAGTATGTCAAACGGCAGGCAGTGAGAGTGCAGTGTTCACATTAATATATGTTATTCGCAGGTTCCATTACTGTTCCCCATCCAAAAATCCCACATGAATGCAATCTCTTTACAATTTTTCAGTCTCTTGCGTCAAAATACATACATATCATAATTCTACACAACATGTCTATGGAGAGCAGAAGCACAACAGTAGGGTCAGTAGATGTTTGCTACAAGGTACATTGTTCACAGCGTCCCAACAACATGGGCACAGTTTCCTCAGAGCACGATGGCATGTATATTTCTTCAGACTCTATCATTTACCATTACACTATGGTATGGGGATCACCGTCCCCTGTAGAAGAACAAAGCGTGGCCAAGGGGGCATCTATTTTATGTGTTAGCAAGTAACTCGTGAGGGGACCCCAAATATTGCTAGGTCGTGAGGCGCATGGGAGTGTCTCCGCATGGATTGTCAGTTGCTCCTGACAATAAACCATGTCCTGTATACATTCCTTAAATTTAGGGGCTCGCCCCCTCCCCCATCTACAGGCTACTCTGCGTTTTGCCAATATAAGAGAAATGGTGGTATACCGGCGATACGCCTTGGGGATGTGTTTAGTGTAACCTAGGAGCGCAATCAAGGGATCACACTCCAATGTCGTGGATGTCATGTCAGA
Organism: Triturus cristatus; assembly: GCF_964204655.1. Classification (NCBI taxonomy): domain Eukaryota; kingdom Metazoa; phylum Chordata; class Amphibia; order Caudata; family Salamandridae; genus Triturus; species Triturus cristatus. The sequence continues at coordinate 1,585,840,175 of NC_140590.1, forward strand.
TAGTGCACAGACCACCTGCACCCAATAGTCTCTTACCAGAGGACATTCCCAGGCTAAATGCAGGAACCCCGCCCCAGCGGTGCCACATCTATCACACTGATCCGAGTCCCTGAGGCCAAAGCGAAGCATCTTGGCAGGTGTACAATACATACGTTGTAAGAATTTATAGTGGATTATGCGTAGACGGCAAACTAGCAGATATATGCGCAGTTTGTGAGCAGCAATATTGCCATTGTTCATCCGTTATGGCAGCGCCCAGGTCCGTGGACCAGTGCGCTCGGGCAGCACTCTGCGGTTGCGTGCGTTCTATTCTAATTGTCCGATATAAGGTGGACACCAGATGTCCCGGGCTGGCCATTTGTGCCATGTGGTGAAGCGGTTTGAAGTTCGCGGGCTCCTGTGGGAAGTGCGGAAATATGGCACGCATGCCCTGTCGAAGGCACACATACAAAAATAGATCTAAAGATGTGGGACGCAGGTCTCCAAAGAACTGCTCCGGCGTGCAGTAGATACCACTACGGAACAGGTCTCCCCAAGTCCCAACCTTCACCCGTTTACACAATTGTCGAAAGCCCGGCTCTTGTAGCAGGGACAGCTGTGGGTGATACGATAGGGGTAATATCGAGGAGTATAAGGATGGGTCCCCCAGGGTGTGCAAAATATAATGGCAAGCGTCTACCGTACTAGTAATTGTGGTTGGCGCAATGTCCCGCGGGCGATGCGGGGCGTGTATCAATCCGTCAAGCGGGATGGGATCTGCTAGCCAGTGCTCCGCCGCGACCTGCGGCATGCACGCCGGCGGGTGGATCCAGAAGTATGCATAGTGGGCCTGGGCACAAGCGTGGTATAGTTCAAAGTCAGTGTCGTCCATTGCACCCGGGGCTGCTTGCCCCCCCAGTACAATCGTATCAATTCGGATCGTAACATTTTGAAAAAATTACGTCCTGGGTGGTAGGGCAAGTTTAAGAATAGATATAAGAATTGCGGGAGGATCACCATCTTAATCAAGGACGCTCTCCCTGCCATTGACAGGGGAAGAGATATTCACCTTGTGACGTTCGTATTAAGACGATCCAAAGCGGTTCCGTAGTTGAGGCGTATCATTTCATCCCTGTCCCCGGAAACTTGAATCCCCAAATACCGCAAATCAGTATCACACCACTCTAGCGGATAGTCCAGGGGAAATTTGGGCACCGCCGTCGTCAATGGTAATATCTGCGATTTTGCCCAATTGATGTGAACCCCGGAGAGTTTCCCGTAAACAAGAAACTCCCGCAATATAGGATTAAGGTTGTGTTGAGGATCCCGGAAATATAGCGTCAGATCATCTGCATATAGCGAAATCAGTATGTGTCGTGGGGGCAACGAAGCGCTCTCTCCCCATGGTGTTGACACAATTTGCATGCCAGGGGTTCAATCGCAAGGGCAAACAACAAGGGAGACAGCGGGCATCCCTGCCTAGTCCCTCTAGTAATATGAATCGATGACGACCGACGGCCATTTATTAGCACCCTGGCGGTGGGCTGTTGATACAGCAATTGTATCCAGTACACAAAAGGGGGGGGAAACCCATACGAAGCAGTATACCAAATAGATAATCCCATTCAACGGAGTCGAACGCTTTTGTGGCATCCAAAAAGATAGCGGCCAACGGGAGTTCGGGTGACACATTTTGTACTATCGAGAACAGCGTTAGAAGGTTATGTGTAGTCGCGCGCCCCGGGATAAAACCTGCCTGGTCCGGCAAGACCAGTTGTCCCATCAAGAGAAGCACCCGATTAGCAATGAGCTTCGCTAAGATTTTAGTGTCACAATTAAGGAGTGACAACGGTCTATAAGAGTCACATGAAGGGCCGCCTTGCCCGGTTTCAGGAGGGAGGTTATCAGAGCCTCTCTCATGGAGGAGGGGAGCACGCCACACTCCAGAGACTCTTCATACAATTCCTTCAAAATAGGGGCTAGTGTGTCTATGTCGGTTTTGTAGAATTCAGCGGGGATACCATCCGACCCCGGCGCCCTACCGGATTTCTGCTGCATAATGGCTTCGCGCACTTCATCTAACTCAAATGGGGCGCACAGGAACTCCCTATGGTGGTCCTCTAGCCAGCCCAATGCAACATCCCCTAGGAAAGAGTCAAGTTCGAAATGATCCCGGCGTTGCGAGGCATACAACGTGGAATAGTGTGATGTAAATGTGGCTAGTATGCCTTCCGTGTCCCTGTGCGTCTCTCCATGAGGGTCAGTTATTTCTAAAATATAACTGGAGAATCGGTGTCTGTATAACGTCCGCTAGTGCCCTCCCTTGGGGTTCCCCCTCCCCATATCTCCGAGCCTTCCAATACTTTCCCATACATTTGGATTCCCGAAGCGCTGTCTCCGTGTATTCCGATAATTTAGTTCGAAATTCTGATTGCGTCTGCTCCCCCTCTCCCCCAGCCATACGTGTCTCCAACGCTTTGAGGTCTCTTTCCAATGTGTGGAGAGTATGGCGAATGTCTCGTAAAACGCCAAAGCTCTTAGACATACACATGCCCCTGACCGTAACCTTGAACGCTTCCCATATGGTTTCCACCGAATCAACGGACCCCTTGTGTCTTTGAAAAAAGTCCCGTACCTCCTCCAACATTTCAGCATGAAACACCGCGTCCAGCAGGGCAGTGGGTTGCATTCTCCAGCAGCAACGAGGTATCTCCCACCCGGGCACCGCCAATGACAGCCGCACGGGTGAGTGATCAGAGTAAGTGCAAGGCAGGTGGGTCACTCCCAAAAGGGCCGGTCCCAGTCCTCTCGACACAAGGCAGTAATCAATACGGGCCCAGGAGGCAGCACGGGACACATAGTGTGTACCCTCTCTAACGGTGGGGTGTATGTGACGCCAAGTGTCAATGAGGCTCCCTTCCTCCAATATCCCATGCATCACGGCTTGTGACCTGGTATAGTGGTGTGGTGCTGTGTTGGATCTGTCATGGAGTGGGTTAACGGCCACATTGAAGTCTCCTCCCCAGATCACGTGTGTGGCACCGACTTCCATTATATTCCCCCAGAGTATAGTGAAAAAGTCCGGTGCATCAGTGTTCGGGCCACAGCAGCATACCAGCGTGACCACATCAGTCCCCAAGCGCCCCCATAAGATAACAAATCGTCCCTATGAGTCTACAATCTCCCCCTGGGGGTCAAATGGTGTGCGTCTTTTGATAAGTATTGCTACACCTCTTGCATAAGAGGAATAGGAGGAGAACAGCCTGTGCTCCGCCCACTTGCCCGCAAAGGATATGTGGCCCGAGGGCTAAAATGTGTTTCCTGTATGAATGCTATACTGATATTGTGGCGATCTAGGTATGTGATTATCTGCCGTCGCTTTCTGTGGTCTCCCAACCCTCTCACATTCCAAGACAGGATTCCTAGGCTAGCATTAGGGGTTGACTCAGCCATGGTCCCTGTCTACTACAACCTGCGCTGCCTGCAATATCATGTTTATCATATGAGGTGCAAATTCAACTTCGTTACACTGCATGACTGGAAATAGAAGGAACCATACTAAACTCTGAACTTTACCCTCCCCAACCTCCCCCTCCCACTGCAGCATCCCAAACATGCCAGAAAAAGATTCCCGTCCCCCCTCCCCATCCCAACCTCCCAGAATTACCAGGGCCATCAACCCTTTCCGGGTATATGCAAAAACAGTAAAGGGGGCTCTCCCTAGCGGGAACGTTATCTAGGTGGCCCACGAGTGACACTCACTCCCCCTGGGCCCAGCGGAGCAATAAAGCCAGCCCCAACGAGGAAGCGAGGGTGCCCGGTGAAACAGTACCTTTCATCTCCAGCGCCAGTTCTGAAATAGAGAAATGGTCAGATTAATCCCTGTTATGCAATGTAGCCATGGCTCTCGATTCCATGTTGGAAAGTATAACTCCTGCCTCCATGGGCACATCGGCAGCCGTCGATGAGACTAGTCAATGTCAGAGGTGGCTAGTGTTGGTGAGCCCTCCGGGAATGGGACGCCTTATCTCGCCTCTTCAGTTGCTTCAAAAAGTGCTCAGCTTGCTGGGGTTTCGTACAGAAGGTTTGTTTACCTTGATAGGTGATGCGGAGATGGGCGGGGTATAACAGGGCATAGTCTATTTGGGCTTGTCTAAACTTTTGTTTAACATGGAAGAAATTTACGCCCGTCTTCCTGTACTGCAGCGGTGAAGTCCGGAAAGATGGTAAATGGGACCCCTTCATAGTGTAGCTGCTTTTGCTCCCGCGCCGTCCGGAGGGCCACGTCCCGGTCCCTGTAATTAAGGAGGCGCGCTATAATAGGGTGCGGAGGGCTCCCCACGGGGGGTCTGGGGCCCAGCAAGCGGTGTGCCCGCTCCACCACAAATTGAGAGGAAAGGGCCTCCGCCCCTACCACCGCCATCAGAAGCCTCTCAATGTATAACTCCATCTTTCCTGTGTTTGTGGTTTCCGGAATGCCTAGAACCCTTATGTTATTCCGTCGGCTCCTCGCTTCAATGTCCTCATTTTTGGCGGCTATGACCTTCAAGAGCTTGTCCATTTGGGCCACTGTACTCTGCATGTGCGTGTTAGTATCCTCTGCGTCCGATATGCGGCGTTCGGTTTCCTTGATCCGTTCCTCGTGACCATCAAGTTTGCGAACGATGCTGTCCATGCGAGCATTCATCCCGTCCATCTTGTCGGCTAACGCTGTGATACCCTGTCGGACCTCAAGTAGTATGGTTTTCATATCAGCTCCAGTACAGTGGGGGGTTCCCTGGTGGTCCCTACCGCGCCAGCCTCGTCTCCCTCCAGATTAGTTTTGACATTCATTGTAGCTTCAAAATGAATTCGAGGCTGCCTGGCATCCGGTTTCCCCATGTTTAAGGTACAATAGGGGGGTATCCTTAGGCTCCGCCGCTGCGTTCAGCTCAGCGATGTGGTACGCCTGACAAGCTGCGTATATCCGGGACTATAGCTGTGTGGGTCAACCGTACCCTACTCAGGGCAGTCCGTTACGTCGGGCCCCGACCAGGCCTCAGTGTCTAAGCATTGCGCCGCCCCTGCAGGATTAGCGCCGGCATATACTTTGCCAGCCATGGCACCAGAGACAAATCTGATTGCGGCGCCCAAGCTTTCGTGCGCCTCCACTTCCCAGGGTCACAGCGCCATCCTGCAGCCTTGTCAAGATTCGTGCCGCTAGCTGCCTCAGGGTACCATGTCCATACCATCAGCGAGCACTCATGGACGGTGTCTCTGCCCCATTCACCATGCGCGCACCGCCAAGAGCTTGTCAATCTGCAGGACTAGCAGCAGGTGATCCCCTATCCACAGTAGGCGCAGTTCAGCCCCCCACCACAGACCACAAAGGGCAGCAACAAGTCATTCACAGTAATCAGGGGGGCTCGAGGACACCAACTTGCCAGCCAGTATCACCTCTGTCCCCGCAGTTTTGCGACTGCTCAAAATAGCGGTATGTCTATATATAGCAGGCAGCCCTCACCACCAGATAGCCCTCCTTACGGCTCGTCCGAATCTTTCTCCTCCGCACCTCAGGCCCTCAGCGCCTCATTCATGCAGTCTGTCTCATTCATCTCGCAGGGCACCCACCACAAACTGCAGATCAGCAGGTCCACCCGCCGGGGGTCGCCAAGCTCTCTGTGGCAGGACAGCAGGCAGCAGTAACTCACAACACCAATTCTCCATGCGATGAGGAAGTTCAGCAGTTCTCCTCCGCTTCCTCTATGTGTTGCTCTTCATCTAGTTGCGTAGGGTGAATCATCCGTGTCGTCCACCCCAGGAGAGCCTCCGGGCATCAGTAGCTCCCCGGACACCTGGGCCGCCCCCTGTATAGGTGTCCCTTCGAGCCACAAGCGCCCCAGCCCGGGCGCGCCCACCTCGCGATGTAAGGACTGTGCTCCTTGTGGGCGCCGCGGTCCAGGGTAGGACGCGTCTGCCGGGTCCCCGCACCGGCCGATCCAGGCTTAGCGCCGGTCGAATCTATCGCGGCCACCACCGTTCACCGCCAGGCGCCGACCCGCCTGAAACTTTCTCCGAGTCTGCCCCTGTACCTCGGGAACCGATATCTGTCCCCCTATGGGCGACTGCGGGCAGGAGAAAAGGATTTTTTGCCGGATTATCGCACCGGGCGACGGGAGCCTCACGCTGTGGAGGCCATTCCGTACGTGCGCCACCTAGCGCCCCCATGCCTTGAACATATTTATTTTAAATTTTGTCGATTCCTTTAACAAAAATTAATCTGCTTTTAATATTTAATATCTTTCATTTAATTTACAAATTTGTATTCATATATTCATATGTAAGAATCTGTAAGGACTGCTAATATTTCTAGCATTTCTGCACTTTTCATTCACAAGCACAAGGGTAGAATGGAACTAGTGGGGTAAAAAATACTTCTTTATTCACCCCAGATTTCATGATATGCAGCTAACATAGTTTTGTTTGTTGCCGTTGATTCTCTCCCTTCCTACCATGAAAAGTTCTAGCCTCAAAGTATCCTTGCAGGATTTTCAATTAAACATAAGGCAATATCCTTCTAATTTTAAATAGCCTAAAAAATGTAACTTTATTTCCAGTGAACGTCCCTTTTCCAGCTTCACTTGAAAATGTTCTACTCAAAGTATTTTCAGATCTGTTTCTAATTAAGAAATCTGGGGTTGATGCTCTGTTGGGAGTTGATGCTCTGTGAGATCTGACAGCCCTTAGGGTGGTCTTCTGCCAAACATTTTGCCACCCCGTCCCCCTCCCCATTTGCTGAAATTCCTTTTTTTGGGCTTTAGAGCTCTGCATACGTCACCAGATCTAAGGAGCTTATGCTCACAGCATTAAACATGGTAAACTGGCCTACACTTGATTGACACATTTAATGTACTTATATGTCCCTAGACAAAGTGGTACAACATATATCCAGGGTCTGTAATTTAAATGATACTAGTGCGCCTAATGCATTTATTGAGCTCCCTGCTTAAATAGCTCTTTAAAACATGTTTTAGGTCTGCAACTGCGGCCTGCATGTAGTTAGAAACTGCCAGTTCGACCTGACAAAGAAAAACCTTTTGCCAAGCCTACACCCCACCTTTTTAATATATATCAGTCACCCGCAAGGTACGCTCTAAACAGCCAAAAGGGCAGGATGCAGTGTATTTAAAAAGTTGTACATGTACTTTTAGGTTTTACTTGTCCTGGTAGTGAAAAACTCTCAAATAATTTGTTCACTACTGTGATGCCTTCCTCTCCCATAGGATACCCTAGGTTACCTTATTGCATTTACAACGTTTGATAGGTAGCAGGTAGGAATGCCATGTTTACACTCAAAAGAATTGTGATTTTATTATCCTCTTTAATGGTAAAGTTAGATTTCAGGAAACAAGTCTTAAAATGCCACTTTTAGAAAAATGGCATTTTCTTATCCTACCCATTTGGTGCCTGCAGTCTGTGCTCTGGATCACATGACTAAGTGTAGTTGGCATTTGGCCTTTGTGTATTCCTCTAGCACACTCACAAAGAACTTGATACCAGCCTAATGTCATTTTGAACACCATGGAGCCTGGGCAGGGTAGAGAAGAAAATTCCAGAACCAGATGTGGTAGGAAGTCTAAATGTTTTATTCACTTAAAAATTGCCATGAAGTATAGATATTGAACCCTCAGACCAACTCTTCAGTACATGCCTGGACCTGTGGACATTACAGAATAAGGGCTGTCCTGCTGCCAGAGGACTGACCTGCTGCTTGAGGCCTGCCCTACTATCTGCGGAGGAGGACTGGACTTGCTATTTTTATCCCAGGCTCACCTGAGTGACTCCATGGGTCAGTTGGCTGACCTTCTGTTCCGTGCTACAGGGACACAACACACTCCAGAGGCCTCCCTGCAACTGCCCAGCTGGACTGCTGCAACTGGACATGCCTGCACCTGCAACTGGACCTGCCTGAGCCTTGCTGCAAGAGTCCCTAATCCCCAAGAGGGACTTCCCTAGATCCTGGTCCCTTGACAGGCATCAAAGCACACTCCTCTTAAAAAATAGGAGAAATCCTGAAGTGTTGGTACTTTGTGACAGTGTGTCCTGTTCATGCCGAGACGACCACCAAAACAAAGCTCTGATGAACCCGACTCTTCATGCTACAGCAACCGCCATTGACAACAGGCAATGTGAGATCTGCACGTTGCCCTAGAGTGCCGACAGCCCACAGTGACCGCCAAAGCGAAGCTGCAGCATTGACTATCTCCAACAAGATTTACACTCCACAGCAACAACCATCCACAATACTAGGCCTGCTCTTTGAGCTACTGTGCCGGCCATCCGTGATGCTATCTTCACTGCTCACAGCCTCCTCCACCATGAGATGGATTCTTCGCACAGGACTTTGAAAAGGTAACTTTTCAATAGGACTAACCTGGCCCTAGTATATGGCCCATTCTCCGTAGCAGCTGGCCTGAACTTATGACTTTACTAGTATGACCAGATGACCGTGAGTGGCCCTTTGTGCTTTTAAGTGCTATACTTGCCTAAACCTTTGAAAATTAATATCTCTGATTCTACTGATTGGAGTTTTGTCATTTTGGTCTCATTGTGTTTATTAAAATGAACTCTATGTTTCTAAATTAGTATGGATATTTTCTTGTGTGGTGTTCTCACTGTATTACTGTTGGTGTGCTGTATAAATACTTTACACATTGCCTCTAAGTTAAGTCAGACTGCTTACGTGTCAAGCTACTAGAGGGTTTAGCACAGGTCAATTTTGTGACTTTTCATGGTACATCCTGCCAAGGGTTTTGGTTGTTGCTTGAGGAGGGTCTTCACCCCTCTCAAGTTCAAACCCAATTTCTAACAGGCTCCAAATAGGCCCCAATTAAGAAAAAACGTTTTATCAAAAGCATAAATAAAAGCCACATCCTGATCCACAGAATGAAAAATAGTGGATATTAGATTTGCTAAGTGCACTTATCGATGCAGAAAATCCAGTAGGATGCCAGAATTGCAGCAATTGTAAGTTTAGGGTAGGGGTAAGATTGTGGACAAATAAGGTGGAACTACTAATTCCAGTGAACATGAGCAATTGCATGCTTGTGGGTTTTCTACGGTTGCAGGTAGTTCCCTGCTATGGACATTTAGGGGGTTTCTTTAAGTGATTGAGAAAAAGTTCCCCTCTAGAGAAAAAAAGATTTTAGGTACTACTGTAAATTTCTACATCATTACGTATCATCATTACCCTCAATGATGAATAAGTGACATTTTCTACCACAAAGAAAGAGTCTGAGAGAAGCATGTTGCAATCATTATATACTTAAAAATAATGTCCTCAAATGATCAAAAGTAATATTCAATTAGAAAAAAAGGTTGCTAAATATCATATTCATCACATACTCAATTGTACTATGTAAAGAAGAACATGCATGCATATATATTTGTTATCTATCAACAGACACCTACTGTCCTTTTAAAACTTATAACTATATGGTAACCTAAAGCAATCAATTCTGATGTGCATCTTTATTAAATCATAAGAATGAAATGTAAGTCTCCAAAAACAAACTAAGCTCAAATTATGAGAATTTCAGTTATTCTGCTGAGACACATAAAAAGAACTAACAAAACATTACTGCTACTCAAATTTATGGATAATTTAAAATTATAGTTTGTAAATTTCTAAAGTGTGACATGTATATCAAATATCTGAATTGACTGTTCTTATACATTGCAAGTACTATTGTGTGTGTTAAGAATATGGTAATCGCAAACTATTTTTACATCTAGCAATATTATATTTGGGGCCCTAAAGAAGCAAATTAATATTTACGAGAACCTACATAGGTTGACTGATTGTTACGTTACAAATTATCAATAATCTAAGAAGAGAATAAATAATTCTTCTGCTGATTCGACAAGGTTAAGGGATTCTTTCAAGATCCGAATTACAAAGCCTTTAAGGTCGGCACCTTCTTTGCCTTCTGGAACTTTTAAAAGTCGGATGTTGTTTCGCCTTGAATAATTTTCCAAGACCTCAATCCTCTCTCTCATGTTATCCCCGTCTCTTTGAAGAGTGTGTATTTTGGACCTAGCAGCCTCTAAATTAGTAGTTAAGAGATCTACTGAGCTTTCCAGTACTCCAGTTCTCTCGCATAGGCCATCCTCCTTTTGATCTAAAACCTCACAAGTTGCTCTTATTTCATTCTGGTTGTTTTTAGAAACTGCAAAATCATGCCGAATCTCTACCCTCATTGCAGCTATAGAGCTGACTAGAGCCTCAAGAGTGTTGCCCACCCCCAGATCTTCCTGTCCTTGGTCCGCTACCTCCTGTATCACCCCCTTTTCTGCTGCAGCCACATTTTGATTCCCATCAAGTGGGAGATTGACTTGTTGACTGGGTGATTTACTAACAGTGGCAGTCTCTGTAACTGTAACCATGACCGGGTCAGGTGAGATAGGTACTAAAGAGCCCTCAGGTATCGCCACTTTGGTAGGGAGACTAGAAGATAAGATAGCGCTGGGGGTGGCATTAGGTATATCCTGTTTTTCTTGCTTATCAAGTTGTAAGCATTCTCCCCTAGATGCAGCCATATCCTGCGTAATTTCCAACACCTGGGGTAGTGCTTTAAAGAAAGAGCGCAGTGATGGAGCTATACCCCCCGGGGCTTTCAGACTTCTATTTTTAGCCTTTTTTTGTCTAGTTTGTTTTTTCCCTTCCTTGGCAGACTCTCCCTTAGTGTCGCCTAAACTTGTTTGGTGCTCCAGACTTGATTTTGAAGTCAGCCCCAAGGTGCACTCTGAGAACTGTGGTTTACTGCCTTCTTCTAACCTAAGCTCTTTGCCTCGATGCCCAGTCTTACTTCTTGTAGCTCCTAGGTGAGATTTACTGCATTTATTGGTGCTCTTATTGGTGCCTGTCTTAAATCCCCCCTTAGCTGGGACAAACACCTTACTTTCAGCCAAAGAGTCACCGTGATCCACTGGCTCCTCCAAATCAGCCGCCACTTGAGCTGTTTCTGGATCTGCTGTTTGACCGAGGCGGAACCTAGTCAGTACTGTGTCCCTCTGCGTCAGTATTCCTCTTCCTCCTCCTCTGCTCAGTAAAGACGTGGTGAAAACGCCCCGAGCAGCGGCCGCACGGCCACGCCTAATCTCCACGGCTGCCTGCCCCCAACGCGGGAGACAGACGAGAGCAGGAGCCGAAAGGAGAAAATTCACCGGTAGACACATTCGCTGAAGGCTACACCTCAGAAGAGCGGTAACTCTAATGTTTTAATGTAAAAAAGGTCGTAGAGCTCATCTACAACTTAAGTTTATCGGCATGGCATAAAATGATAATGCTGCAGCGCGGGTCTCAGGAGGCTGAAGGGAGCGTGCAAACCGCTCTAGCTAGCGGTCGCCATGTTTGCCGACCTTAAAGGCTTTGTAATTCGGATCTTGAAAGAATCCCTTAACCTTGTCGAATCAGCAGAAGAATTAGACAAGGACATCCAGCGAATACATAGAGACCCATTCCGCATGAACCCAGCAAGAGCTAAACCCAGGAAGGTGTTAATCAACTTCTTGACATATGCTCTTAAAGAAAAGATTTTAAATCTTGCCTTGAAAGCTAGATCATTGAAGTGCTCAGACTTTTCTTTCGAGATACGTTCAGATCTTTCCAAAACTACATTGGATAGGCAATGGGAGCTGGGGCAACGCATGGATAAATTTAGGTCTTTGGGTGCCACAGTGCAGATGAGGTTTCCAGCACTCTTACGGATTATGTACAACAATAAGATGCACAATATCCGATCTATTCAGGATGCTGATGACCTACTGGAATCTATTCGAGAACATGCCCAGGCCCAGCCTACAAAATAACTATGGGTAGCTGTTTTCACTTCTGATTTAGGGCATGTTCCTCTGTGTTGTTTAGACTAAGATTTGTCTACGTAGTGGTGATCTTGCTGTATATCGTTAGTCCATTAGAGAGATTTAGGAACTATAAGCTATTTAGGGAAGTCCTCTCCCCTCCCCATCTATCTTATATCTCTAATAATAATTAAAAAAATTAAAAAAAAGGGGCGAGGAATGAAAAACGACAAACTTGAAAAAAAAAAAAAAAAAGAAAGTTAGGAGATATTAGATACTATTAATGGGCTAGTTTCTTGCGCCTATATTGGCTGGCAACAGCAGTTTCCTACCTTACTCTTAAAATAGAGCAGCGGGGGGGTCGAAGGGCAGGGCTTTAGGAGGGCGTAAATCTGGCCAGACATCAGGCTAGAATAGACAGGGGAGGGTTTTCCAAGGGGGGTTGGGGTGGGGGGGGGTGGGGGGGTAAGGCAGCATATCAAAAAAACCTCATTTGTCTACCTTTTCAGGTAATTTCTTTCACAATTAGACTATTCAATTTTAAAATCAAGATGTTATCAATTGGGGTGCGAAACAATGAAGGAGTTGGGATACTATACATAGCATGACATCCATACATTTTTTGTCCTGGAACGTTAATGGTCTGCGCGTGAGAGGTAGACGAGATTGTATTTTACAATATTTGAGAGATTCTCAGGCGCAGATCATCGTTCTTCAGGAGACACATCTTCTTAAGACAGAAGCCACTACCCTCCTTAAAAAACAGAGGTGGATCGACAAATTCTGTTCAACAGACCATAATGCTAATATTAGGGGGATCATATTCATCTTTAAAAAATCCGCAAAAGCTCAAATCCTGGACTGTAAAGAAGATCACTCAGGGAGATGGCTGTTAGTGAGAGTCTTGTTGGATTCTCAGATTTATATTTTAGTTGGTTATTACGGCCCTAACTCTGACGATCCACTATACTTGGATGCTGTCAGAAACCAACTAGTATTAGCTCAAGATCCAGTGATTTGGATGGGGGACTTTAACATCGTTCTTAACCCCAGGTTGGATAAATCTGTAAAATCTAGATCTAGTAGCTCCGTCAAATCTAGACACACTCTCATTACAATCATGACACAACTTGGCTTGGCCGATGTATGGAGAGAAAGAGCTGGCAATAAGATAGGGGTGTCCCTTCGGAATAGTCGCTTCAAACATAACTCTAGGATCGACTACGCCCTTTTTAGCTATTGTTTAAAGGACACTCTGACTATGATAGATTATCTACCTTCGCACTTGTCAGACCACTCTGCACTAGCATTTTCTTTGAGACTTGGAAACACCGTTAATTATCCATCTTGGTCTTTTGACCGGACTCTCTTGCTCGAGGAGGATGAGGTCAAATTCTTGGTAGCTGAGTCACTAATATTTTTTTATATAAATAGGGACTCTGCAGGCTCGGCTGTTGTCTGGGAAACATTTAAGGCCTTTTTAAGAGGTCAGATAACCAACAGAGCCTCTTTTAGGCGGAAGATATATAGAGACAGGGTGGCCAGCCTTGAGCTTGATATGAAACTTCTAGAGTCAAGGATTGGTTCATCCTCAGGAACATCAGAGGAACAAGAAAAATTCGCTGAGCGGAAGTTACAACTGAATAATATCCTACAAGAGAGAGTGAACAAGAGATGGGAAGTGCATAAGACTTCCCAATTTGAATTTGGCGAAGCCGCAGGGAAAGTGCTAGCATGGAAGATAAAATCTGACCAAGCCCTCAAATTTATTAATGAAATCAGGTTAGAGGGGGAGGCAGTGACAAGATCCACTAACCTAGATATAGGTAGAGCCTTCTTTGAATTTTTTGAGGCAATATACAGGGAGGATCTTCCCAATGACCAGCAGGCAAGAGACAGATGGCTGGCAGCTATCAAGCTTCCAACCCTCTCGACAACGCAAAGTAAGGCTTTAGAGTCTGAGATCACAGAGGCTGAGGTGATTAAAGCTATTCGACAATCAAAAAAAGGTAAGGCGGCTGGTCCAGACGGTCTGCCAGGGGAGATTTATAGATCTTTGGAAAATGTTATCTCCCCTGTGCTAACGACCCTATTTAACGGAATTCTAATAAAAGGAGAGTTGCCGCCCAAATCTTGGGGGGAGGCCACAATTGTACTTATTCCGAAGCCAGGGAAATCTCCACTCGAATGTGGGTCGTACAGACCAATATCATTATTAAATAATGATTACAAAATTTTTACAGCAATCCTCTCAGCTAGACTGGCTAGTGTCATTGGCACCATAGTCCATACAGACCAAAAAGGCTTCATTAAAGGACGACAACTCTCAGATCTAACACATCAATTGATAGGAGCCATAGACATCGCTACAGCCTTTTCCATACCCTTAGCTACTCTTACCTTAGATGCAGCTAAGGCTTTCGATAGGGTCAATTGGCTCTACCTGAGTGATATACTTAAAAAATTCAATTGTGGGGATGGTTTCTGTAGAACTATAAAACAGCTTTATGCTGCCCCTGTGGCCAGAGTGCTGATTAATGGCGTTCTGACAGATGCCTTCAATATAACTAGAGGCACAAGGCATGGATGCCCGCTTTCCCCTCTCCTTTTCTACTTATACATCGAACCATTTGCCCAGCTGTTGCGAGAGGATGCTAACATTCCATCTTTTAGCTTTCTAGAATGGAAAAGGCGGGTCGCACTTTATGCGGATGACATTTTGATCTTTACATCTGACCCATCAAAGGCATTTCCTGCGGTTATTAAACGGGCAGAAGAGTTTGGCCATATCTCGGGCTACGATATCAATTCGAGTAAGACCGAGATAATGGTTTGGAACCTTCCAGATATACAGCTGGGGGTAAATATTTCGACATCCATGCGCTATCTGAGGATAAGAGTTACCCAAGATGTGGGCAGCATCAGACAATCCAATTTGAACAGAGTATATATGGAGACTAAAAAACTTTTAAAATCTTGGTCGCATTTGCCACTCTCCATAACGTGTAGGGTAAATTTGGTAAAAATGTCCATTCTCTCTAAGTTTACGTTTATTTTTAACGCAATCCCCTTGGCACTTGATCATAAAATAATTGAAAAATGTCAACAAGAAATCAACTCCTTCATATGGAATTACAAACCTATTAGAATAGCATGGAAAAAGTTAAGGAGAAGAAGAGAGAAGGGTGGGCTTGCTCTGCCAGATTTATCATACTATGCTTGGGCATTCCTGTTGTCACACTCTAGGATGCTTTTAAAAATACCATCTAATCTCCCTACAGGATCAATGTATAAAGCTATGCTAATGGGGGCGAATTTAACAGCGGATGGATTCATGTTCAAATTTGGGAGTCAGAAATTCTTCAAAAAAATTAAACTAAAAATTTTGCAGTCATGGACTAAAACCTGGCTTAGTATTAGGAAACTATTGGGGCTGTCCTACTACTCCAATTTTTCTCCAATCTGGGACTCGCCTGGTCTTCCACCATGTCTGAGTGATGGTCTGTCTTCCATAATACAACAAGCTGGTATTATAAGATGGGGTCAGGTATTTAAAGAAGGATTACTAATAACTTCGGATGTGTTACAGGATCAGGTTGGCCCTGGGCTTTCTAGTTTTAAATACATTCAATTGGAAAGTTGGGCGAGATCCCAAAGGCGTCAAGACCCCCACATAGGGAAGGTTGGTATACTGGAGCAACGGCTAGTGGAACGACCACAGGGCGGGAAAGAAGTAGCCACATGGTATTGGCAGCTGTTGGAGGAAATTGATGGGGAGCTTCTCCTTCCAGACCAGTTATGGGGGGTGGAGACCGGTCTTCACTGTGAAGAGCTTTGGTTAAACTCTTTCGGCCTCCTCCATAGAATTGTGAAACCATCATGGCTAAAACGAAACCATCTATTCTCAGCACATCGGGCATATATAACACCGTTGAGACTTTCCAAATTTCTTCCAGATAAAAAGTGCAATAAATGTGACTTTATGGAAGCCTGCGACGTTCACATGTTCTTGGATTGCCCGGTCATTGCTGGATTTTGGGAGGAAGTGAAGAACACTTTAAATTCTATCTTAAATGTATCCTTGTCAATAACCCTATCACTGGTCATCTTTGGGTTGGAAGATAACATCATTGGCAGAGCAAGATCCTTCCTTTTCTATGCAATCTTATTAGCCAGAAGGCAAATTTGTATACATTGGACAGAGAAAATTGCCCCATCACACTCTGGGTGGCTCTCGTCTCTATATGAAACATCTAACGCGGATCTTAATAGAACATGTAGCAAACACAATTTAGCTTTTTGGAATTTTCTGATCAATTGGTGTTAATGCCCGGGGTTTTTTTTTTTTTTTTTTTTTTCCCCCCGGATCCTATGATTATGCCTTGAACACTCCTTGGACCGAGTTTTTGCCTAGGTCCATCAATGGTCCTGCAGGTTGTAACATACCTAGATGGAGTCGTTGAAAGTCCCTCCTGTAATGGGTCATGTATGCCACCATTATAACATTCTACGCTTTTGGGCCATGTAAGGTGGTTGAAATCTCCCATACTGAGGGTAAGGCAAATGAGGACAAAAAAAAAAAAAGAAGAGAATAAATAAAGATATCAAACGTACTTTAGAATACTGATTGGAGTTTTTTCTAATGTAAATTTACTTGGGACATTTGGGAACATTATTTGTGCAGTGACTTTGTAGTAGAAAATTGTACTCATTGGAGCACTCATAGAAATATGCACGCTTGTTGGATTCTTTGTAATTCCTCAAAAGATGAACATCTATTTTAAGTGTAGGAGTAAACGGTGAAGGATAGATTTGCAAGTTTTAAACCTTACATGTTGTGAAATGCCCTTAAAATGACCATTTCCATCCTGGTCTAGGGGTTTGCAATGCTTTGTTTGTTTCCATTTATTAATATTAGGAACTCCCAAAACTGAAATATAGAATTATGGGCATGACGTATAAATTGTGTTGTCTTCGCCAAACATGGGAATGCAATATCATAGTCTGTGCAAGCGTCAAACCACAAGTTGCAATGTATCAAAGGTATATTGCAAGTAGAAAATTTCACTTCCACTTGCAATTATGCACTTTGTAACACATTGGAAAGGGAAAGGTGTGGAAAGTACCAGTCTCCTCTTCGTTACAAATTGTAATGATACGTATCAATGCACTGCAACCGTAATTGTAGCTGTAAACCATTGATGGCATACTGTGATCTCAAAGGAAGTTGTATTGGATTTTCAATGGGAGAAATTCCACTTTTGTCCAGGAAAATGGGAGTAGTAGTCAAGAGGACCACTGTATGCTTGCCCCTTTGAAATCAACCAAATGCCGAGTTAATGTTTTCATTGTACCATCAGTTCATTTGAAGGACAAGGACTGTGATATTCAAACGTCACAATCAGCGAATGCCGCGATAGAGGTGCCCTTTCCCATGCAGACCTCCATACCAGCCACCATTTACAACAGGCTGCGAGGAGTTGCATGCTGATTCCCTCCCTGAGAATATTAATGAAGCAGGAGGTTTTCAAGTTGTTTTTTTCTGTTCTGTTGAGAATCAAGTTGTTTGTACATCTTTTGTGCAATGGGAGTGGCTGGTTGCAGCGAAAAGCAAAAATCGCCTTCCCACCAGCCCCCTCTGTACATCAGGCCCAATGGCTTTTGTGGGATCCTTGGGGAAGCTTTATGCTTTGACTACTGAGTCATAAAGTTAGCAAACATATGCAATTGACCAATTATTTTTGTACCTCTTTTTTCTCCATGTAAAAACCTATGCTCCCAATGGAATCATCTCTTATCTTAGGTGCAATTTCAGAAATGGATTACAACCGTTAGTTAATATCCTCAAAATTATGAAAGCAGAAAGCTATGCCCATTTGGTGGAATGTACATTTAAAAAGGACAGTTAGGTCTTCTTTTTCAGATGAAATATTTCTTCTGGGGGATATTTAGAGTTTGGCGGATAGGGCACTCTGTCACGCTTGTGGCAAAATTGCCAGTCCGCCAAACCGACAGATTTAGAGTTGGGTACACCGTGCCAGCAAACTGAAGTATATCACAACCTTCACCAAAATTTGAGTGGATGGTTGTTGTTCTTTCTTTTCCATTTGGGAACACTGGAGAAATCCCAGTGGTCTTCAAAAGAAGAAAACAGGGTCATTAGTATTTTGTTTTTAAAAAGCACAAGTTCTCACTTTGAGAGTTTGTTTTTGTAAAACTCAAACATTTGCTGAATGGCCCCCCATGAAACATGGAGACCATTTCAGCAAACATTTAGTGCCTTCAGAGGAGTTGCCATGGAAGCACTCCATTCAAGGCACATAGATCTCTGGCAGGCTGGTGGAGATTTCTAAATATGGGAGCCAGGTCTTCCTGAGGGTGACCTTCACAACCCTGGCAGACATCAGGCCACTGAACAAACTCTAAATAAGAGCATATGTTTGAGATGAATGTTAGAAAGCTTGAAAACAGCAGATGATGTTTGGGGCCGAGCTGTCAAACTTTTTTACACATAGGGCCTAATCCATGGCAGATTTTCAGAACATTCATGTACAAATATTTACATCTTGTGGCTCTAAGTCGGAAATATTTTGATAGTTCTTAGCCTGCAAATATGGTACAGATTCAGCCACTATGTACTAACTACGTACACTTGTACTTGTGCCTTTCCCTCAGCAACTGCAAGATAGTAATATAGACTAAATTCATTGTCATTCCATTGTTCTGGACACATGGGCAAATGTTGTTTGAAGATTACATTCCTCATGGGTGGGTGATGAAAGGTCTGGACCACATAAAAGAAAGTAAGTTACTTACCTGTAACTATGATTCTCCTGTGTTGGTATATTTCATAGATTCACATGCTTGAATCATTTCCCATCATCGAGATGTGAGTCCCACAGTAACATAATCAAGCAGAAGTTAACAAATAGCATATGTTATAATGGCCCTATATCATGTTTTAGATAGCCTATCTATGTCCTTTTTTAAAAACAACAACCCCATCAGAGGCAGATTCCTTTCGATTTTCAAAGCACAAGTGAGAAGTACGTATCCCATAAACAAAAGACTAGCTGAGGTGAGAGCCACAAGAAGAGCGATCTTCCATGTAAAAAACTTAAATTCAGCTCTGTGAATCAGTTCAAATGGTTGTTTCATCAACTGTGCTAGGACCATGTTAAGCTTCCATACAGGGGTGGGGGAGGGTGGGGATGGGGGAGCTTGCACAAGAGGGAAGATGTGGAAATACCCATCATAAATTGTTTACCTAAGCTAGAGGCACATAGGGAAGCAGCTTTAGAAGGTCTTCTGTAGGGAGAGCTAGAGACCAGATGTACTATGACTGAGACGAAAGCCAGACCTGATTTTCCAAGGAGAGGAGTTATGGCAAAATCTGCTCCAGGGATGCCTGAAATGGATGTAAGTTGTTTCATTGGTACCAGAAGCAGAACCTTTGCCATTTTAGTCTGAACATTTTGTTGGTACTTTCAGCTCTAGATTTTGTAAGGATGGCCCTGCATTCCTGAGAGATGTTCAATTCCCTGAACTCCAAGAACTGAGGAGCCAGGCATGCAAGTGCAGTGATGCCGGTTCTAGATGGCATACCTGACTGTAGTTGCTGGTAAGGAGAGGAGATGGCTGCAGGCGTATGGCTCTGTACTCTGAAAGATGAAGAAGTTCCATTAACCAATGTTGACTGGGCCACCTGGGAACTGTCATTATCAGACAGCAACTTTGCAGCTTCATATTGGTCAGCACTCTGGGGATCAGTGGAATGGAGGGAAAGGCATAGGCATATATCCCTGACCATCGCATCGGAAGAGCATTGCCCTGAGACCCTGGGAGAGGGAACCTGCTGGCAAAGGACTGGCATTTGGTGTTGTCGTCTGCGGCAAATAGGTCTAGCGCTGGTTTTCTCCACATCCAAATTCTCTGTCCAGCTGGTGTTGACTGAGCTTCCATTCATGCCAACTATCCGTTGCTCTGCTGAGGGCATCCGCTAGTATGTTATGCAGCCCTGGAACACGTTCGGCTGTGAAAAATATCCCCTGCTCCGTTGCCCACTCCCATAACTATTGAGCTTCTTGCTAAAGCGTGAGAGACTTGGTTCCCCCCTGTCTGTTCATGTAGAACATGCTGGTCATATTGTCGTACGAAATAACATGGAGGCAATTGCTATCCTTGGTAAAAAAAAGCCTGAAGGGAGAGGAATACGGCTTTTAGTTCCAGACTGTTGATGTGTTTTAGTTTCTGAGTTCTGGACCTTTGCCTTGAATCTGGAGGTCCTGTAAGTGTCCTCCCCAGCCTTCCATAGAGGCATCTGTTGTTATGATGTAATATGTATCTCTTGCAGGAAAGTGAAGCCCTTCAGGTGATTTGGTCTGTGATACCACCATCGTATTGCTTCTTTCATGATCGGGGTGACACGGAGAATGTCTTCGAAGGAGTCCTATGTTTGCGGCCACTGCTAAGTTCCTCCTGACGAGGTCTCATCTTGAGTATGGCCAAGGGCACTAGGTTTATTGCCGATGAGCACATTCCTAGGAGCAATTTGTACCTCATTCGGAAACTGACCTTTTTCCTGTGATGGCTAGCGCCAGCTGCTGTAGTCTTATCTGGCGTTCATCTGATAGAAAGGCTTTGCATTGGACTGTATTTATTTTGGATCCCAGACATTAATAGGGGTGGACGTAGCTTGCAGAGGTTCACTCAGAGGAATGCCGCAGAGTTACCAAAAAACTCAGAGGAAGTCTGCAGGGTTTCGCATGAGGCAGAATAGGCACCTCAGTCTCCACCAGCCCCACAGGCGGCAGGTGCGGGCTGCAATGTTTTTATGAAGATTGCATTACATCATTACACAGCCGCAAATGAGAGGCACGGCTGAACTGAACAAACAATTGACTGGGCCATTATGATTTGCCAAGTGTATTAGAGGGAAGTACTGCCTCTCATGCAGCAAGCCTGTGCCAACTCTCGCTGTCATGTTTACAACTTTACACACTTAAGATTAACGGGCCAGTGCTGCCATTGGAGGGAGACACCTTTGAATCATTCCCCACCTCCTACTAGAAAGTTCATTAGGGAGGAGAATTGCGGTGCGTAGAGGACATAGAACAGCATACAACATAGGGTGCAGATTCTTGATCACCTGCCATCCTTCTCTAAGTGAAGCCATGAGCTCCAAAAGCAGCTCTTTTACCTCAGCCACTGACTAGGCCCCCCTCCGCCCTTGCCTGAAGTCTCTCTGATGCAGTCTCTGACCCAGGTTCGGGCTAACGGATCATGCTCTTTGCAAGGGGGTCTGGCTCACATCTGCCGGTGCCCTCAAGGATGCCATCTGTCACTCTGACCCTGTGCTGCACTCGGAAAGAGGGCATGAAAGCAACTCGTCGCAGAGTGGTGCTGCCCGGCCTCATGCATGCAGCAGAGCAGGGCTTGCCACTTTTCCTGTTGGCAGGGAAGGCAATGAGGAGGCCCGTCCTCTACAAGAACTCCCTACTGCAGCCACCCGCCTTTGTTGTCAAGTAAAAGCAAGCACAACCGCTTGGCAAAAGACAACAAACACTGTCAAAATAAGACCAAACTGGCAGAGTTTGGTCTTGTTTTGAGTTGACATGTTTGTCGTCTTTTGTCAGAGGTTGTGCTTGATTTTTGACAGGATCTTAATCAACAGGATGTTCGTCCATGAGATCTTAGTCGATGGGATGGAAGTCAACGGTGCTGTCATCGGCGGAAGGATGCTTACCGTTGATGGGCTCCTAGATTGGGAGACTCTCCTCATCACTATAGGACCAGAGATAGCTACCGTCATCGGCGACGCTGACGATGACACAGTAGTACTTATAGTTGTCGATGAGCTTAGTGTCGGCGGTGGCGAGGATGTCGTCCATGATGGGTTTTTGTCACCTTGGACCTCATAGAATCTGAGGAAGAGGCTCGAGGACAGTCTTTTTCCTTATTTGAAGACGTGGTAGGTAAGGATAATGAGGCTCTGAGGAGACTTTATGAGATCTCTCCTTTCTAGAGCTTTTACTCTCCTGACAGGGTTTGAGGTGCTTCCTGCCATCGCTAGAGGTATCCTCCCTGAACCTGAAATTCCAGGAAAAAATCCAGAAACTTGAGGAAGAATTGAGTAGAACTCAGGGAGACTCCCTTTACACACAATGGCGGTGAAAATCTGAGAGAATCTGCCTCCGCTAGGTGTGTTCTAGAGGGTGCTAGAAGCTGATTGCTTGTATTTAACATTTGGCCTTTTTTTTAAAAAGGACTTACATATGCTATCTAAAACATGGCACAGGGCCATTATAGCCTATTGTATTTGTTAACTACTGCTTGATTATGTTACCTTGTGACTCCCATTTCTACTACAGGGAATGATTCAAGAATGTGAATCTATGAAAGATACCCTAATACTGGATAACTTGCAGGCTACGATCTTTAGGCCCACATTGCTGATACTTCTGAGTTGTTTTCTGGAAATAAGATCTGATGTACTCTTGTTCCATTTGGAAAAAGTAATTAAAATTGCTCATCGGCTTTTAGTGAATGGCGTATAATTAAAAAAAATTACTGTAGAACTTAATGGTTGGTTCACAAACTACCGAATTGAAGAGGGCCATAGAATGACTAGCATCATTATAATTCATTAGGAGGGTCTCAATTTGTGACTCTCTGTGATTGTCTGCAATCACAGCAATGGTGGCCTGCAAGGGACAGCAGACAACCATCCCTATAATAGCATTTCAAAATGAAAAACATTTGTTTTTAAAAAGCAGTCCATATTCTTTAAAGGAACTAGTGCTGCTTTGAAATAAAAAATGTTTGCCAATTAAAAAAAGTTTAGGGAGAGCAGGCAGTGGTCCCCAGGATCATTGCCTACTCCCCCCAAACCAAACCGGTACTTAAGGCTCCCCCCTTCTTTTTTCTGAATCAGTTACCACTGCAACTCGGTGTCAGGAACTCAATGGTTTGTCACCGTAGGCACAATCCATTAATGCATCCCTTGCTGAATTTGAAATACGAGTGGAATACCCCAATTATGCCCCCTCCTATTTGCAATTCAGACAGGATCACAAAAGCTCTTTTACGAGTCAAAGCGAATTTTCAAACTTGTGAAAGGGCTTATGTACCTAAAGAAAACCACTTTTGAGTTTGAAAATCCTGTGATTTTGCGAATCATAGGATTTACCATAGCAAAGGGCTTTGTACATAATGTCTACAGTACATCCAGAGAATCCAAGGATGAGTTTATCTCTCTGGTTTTTCTATGCATTTCTAAATGTGAGGTAAGGTCTTTGGCCCCTGCCTGACTGTCTGGGCTACTAGAGGATTGCCATTGGACAGGCACACTTTTAATAAGAACCATTCAAAAACGTGTGCATTGGAACCCTGACTAATCAGAGGTATTCATCGTGAACAAATAGTTTAGTAATTAGAATCTTGACTTGTTCTATCCATGGTGTGGTCTCCATTTAATATTTAAATTTGCTTTCAGTGATGATACAGGCCTGTGCTTTACCAAAAAGTGATTAGATGACATGAAAGTACAAAATGAGAGATCATGTTTCTTTACTGCAGCACCATGTAAGGTACATAAAGAAAAAGATACTTCATGAAATGGAGATGACAGAATTTACAAATGGGGCAGCTTTCATCCTAGAGGACAAATACTTTTTCACGCTGGGATTAAGCTGAGATGAAATGCACATGCTAACAATTAAGGATTTCAGTTGTAACAGGGGAACTGTTGAAACTCTCCCTTTTATTGACAATTTTTAACTCTGTAGCGGATGGTGATATCATTTGCCGGCTGCATCATTCCAAATCCGTATCTGCTTTTGTCAAAGCTTGGGATTTTCTCGTTTGGGTCTTTCAGTTTCAGATCAAAGTGCATCAGCAAGATGAACACAAATCTAGGATACCGGAGAAAAAAATGTTAATAATTACAAGAATAAGACATCAAAAATTTAGCTTAAACGTTATATTTTCAATTAAATGGCACATACATCCCCTTGTTCACAGGACAATGTTGCATCATTGTATCTGTGATTGCACTCTTGACAACCAATTTTACAACTGTTTTCCATGAAATGTGTAGGAGGCTGGCTTAGTATATGGTGCACACTTATTTAAGTTTATTTAGAGCATCTTGCACTAATCCAGACAACCCTTATTTTGGGCCAGATTCACAGAACTAACTTAAGACAAAATCCTAAACGTACTACTTTTGGTATTCACAGAATGGATTTCCGACTACTAACTTTACGTCCGCACTCGGGCTGGAGATTCCGGCCCGGAGGCGGAGATTCTGGCCCGGAGGTGGGACTTCCGGCCCAGAGATGGGACTTCCAGCCCGGAGGTGGGGATTTAGGCCATGGCTAAATCTCCGCCACCGGCCGGAATCCCCACCTGCGGGCCGGAAGTCCCACCTCCAGGCTGGAAGTCCCACCTCCAGGCCGGAAGTCCTACCTCGGGGCTGGAATCTACGGCCCGAGTGCGGACGTAAAGTTAGTAGTCGTAAATCCATTCTGTGAATACCAAAAGTAGTAAGTGCATTCTGTGAATACCAAAAGTAGTAAGTTTAGGATTTTGTCTTAAGTTAATTCTGTGAATCGGGCCCTTTGATTTTTGTAGTCTTGGACAACCATAGAAAGCTCTCTAAGTGGTAGCTGTGGAGAGCAGCCTTCAGGCACAGTTCAAAAGGAATGTTCAGCAGCCTGATTTACCAGAACTTATCATATAGTGTAGGTTAAATGAAAAAGAACCACACAGTGTAGTTATAATAATAGTTATATTTATTATACACACTCACTAACACATTGGTATATCTCCTAGCCGGAGATATCAACACAATACACACAATATTTCAAAGGTAAATAGGTAAGTAAGCACAAATACACAGTGGTCTCCAGGGGGAGACCAAACCATACACTAAAGAAGAGGAATGCGAACTGCAACCAAAGTCGGGACTTTAACCGGAAGGCTCAGAAGAGCTGGGGACACAAGGAACCACCTGTGGTAAGTACCCAGGAGCCGCATGGAGGCTGAGTGCAAAGTGGAAACACAGCCGCGTACTCAATGCAAGTCAATAAGAAAGTCGTGGTTGCAGTTTGTAAAAAGAAGGTCCCTTCCTACTGGACCCTGAAGAAACCCTGCGGAAGACAGAAGGTTGGAGAGTCCTCCCACCCTTGGTTACCCCAGTAACCAGGATACCTACACCAGGGAAGATGAGTGCATAGGTGCAAAATGACATTGAAAACAGCCGGAGTTCACAATGGAGGACTTCAGAAAAGATGCAACTGACGAAGAAGGTGAAAGAGTCTGGTGGAATCCAAGGATGTGTTCTCAGGGAGGAGTACCAGCAAGCAGAGGGGACAGTGTTTATGCTACTCAAAAGTGACCAGGAGGCACGGAAGACCAATGCCCACCGATGACGGAAGATGCAGGAGTGATGACGGTGACCTTGTCACTGCAACTGTGGGGACCACACGGTGGTGTCGAAGACCAGGAGCTGCTCCCAAGCTGACCGACTTCTGAAGACGATAACCAGAGAGTAGGTGTTCGGCTGGAGCACTAACAAGCCTTGGCAGCAGCATACAGACATGGTAAACAAAGAAGGTGCAGCGTTGGGAACTGCAAGGTCCAAGAGATTCACCAATTGCAGGAGAGTCAGAGCAGGCCCCGAGCAAGCAGGTGAGCCCACTAAAGCCTAAGAAGACCCTCAAGAGGACCCACGGCCCGAAAGCACAGAAGTTGCAAGAGGACCTAGAGAAGCTCAAAAAAAGATGCAGGTCCACGGTGCAGAGGATAAGGTGAGGACATAGATATTGGCAGGAAGAGATGCTGGAAGCTGGTGTTTTTGGAGCCTGGAGGACAGAGTCAACAAGCATTGGCAACGGAAAGTCGACGCAGTGCACAGGGGTTCTGTTCCAGCGGTTCCGACAAGGGATACTGCCCTCAAACTTGCTTAGAGGACAGGGAAGGCCTCGAGAGAGTTGCAGAGCCATCACCTGTGTTGCTGAACCTTTCAGAGTTTGTAGGACGTCAGGGGCAGCAGACTGGTCAGCTTAGTTACGGTGCCTGCAGATGCAGGGAAGTGACTCCTTCACTCCAAGGGAGATTCCTTCGGGTGTCTTTGATGCCCACAGGCCTGGAGAGGAACCGGGAGGAAGCACAGGCACAGAAGATGCAGAAGACTGGCAGGACAAGGAGACGAGGAGCAGCAGCAGTCTTCCTTGGTGCAGTCTCGGTTCCAGGCGAAGTCCAACGAGGCCCAAAGTGCCCAGAAAGTAGAAGTTGAAGTGGTTTCGAGTTTGAATCTTGTCTCATGACTAATCTGACGAGCCACCCTCAGGTAAGTTACTTATCTGTAACTGTGGTTCTCCAATATTGGTATCATTCATAGATTCACATGCTTGAATCATTCCCCGTCATCGAAGTGGAAGTCCCACGGTACATAAAAAGAAGTAAGTAATGACTTTAACATTGAAGTTGAAGGAGAAAATACATTCACGTTAACATCTCCTCCTAGTCATTAGGAATGGTCCATAGCTCAGCCAGTCAGACTACAGCACTCTTCAGAACCCTCACCACAGAGGCTCCAGGCTCTCAGATGCTCTAGCACAAGTGAAATTTAAAGCGTATTAGATAGCTAGGGGACCATCTATGAGGAGGAGGGTGGGTAGCAGTTATGCTTTAGGGATATATTAGTATACGAGACAAAAAACATACTTAATCCATAAAAGTTACATATTAATATATATATATATATATATATATATATTTACATCCACATATCAACATCAATACAAATACATATATATTATATCTACTAAGGGTTCGATTCCGATCCTGTATTTTTTTTTTCAGTACGACTCATATCCGTATTTTTTTCCGTACGAATCGTACA
The DNA here is from genome assembly GCF_964204655.1 of Triturus cristatus. NCBI lineage: Eukaryota > Metazoa > Chordata > Amphibia > Caudata > Salamandridae > Triturus > Triturus cristatus. The sequence continues at coordinate 1,585,866,903 of NC_140590.1, forward strand.
AATCACGTCCAACCCGTGAAGTACGATTCGTATGGGAAAAAGTACATACGGATCGGCCCGGACCGTACGAATCGTAGTGGGAAAAGTTGTACGAGACAGACCTGGACACTTTTCCGTACGAATCGTAAAAATACAGTCCGAGCGTACAAGTACGATCCGGACCGGCTTTCTGATTTACGAATTGTACGGAAAACGTCCCGTACACGGGGAATGACTTGTACATATGCAATGTCGGTGTACGCACTGTACATACGCAATGTTGTTGTACGCACCAATGTTTTATTACACACCATACATACGCAATGGCGGTGTACGCACCGTACATACCCAAAGGCGGTGTACGCACCGTACATAGCAATGGCGGTGTATGCACCGTACACACCGTACATAGCAATGGCGGTGTACGCACCGTACATATGCAATGGCGGTGTACGCACCGTACATATGCAATGGCGGTGTACGCACCGTACATACCCAAAGGCGGTGTACGCACCGTACATAGCAATGGCGGTGTACGCACCGTACACACCGTACATAGCAATGGCGGTGTACGCACCGTACATATGCAATGGCGGTGTACGCACCGTACATATGCAATGGCAGTGTACGCACCGTACATACGCAATGGCGGTGTATGCACCGTACATAGCAATGGCGGTGTACGCACCGTACATAGCAATGGCCGTGTACGCACCGTACATACACAACGCATGGGGGTGTGTGCCTGTACGACTCGTACCCCTGTACCGTACTGAACCACGGACACTGTAAAACAGCACAAGGAGGGTCTATTCGACTCGCACAACACCACAAAACACGTCTACAGTGCACTAAAAATGGAAATGACTGACCTGGACATATCCAAACAGGCAAACAGAGGGGCAAACTCACAACCACCCCTTATAACCCACCCACCAAAAATTCAAACTGAGGTCCACCCACAAATGGACCAATAAAAAGGGCCCACACACAAACCATGAGCCTTTGCAACAGACTCACTGCAGCTAGAGAGCACACACCAACAACTGCACCCATCCACCTTAACATATACACCTTCACACAACCTCCTTCACACATACCCCCTCTTCACATTCACACCCACACCGTCACATTCAGACCCACACACCCACAACCATCCACACACTCATCCCACAACATGCCCACAGACAAGAATCCAAAGTTCACAAGGGAGGAGCTGGAGATCCTTGTCAATTAAGTCATCAGAGTCAAACCACAGCTGTTTGGAACATTGGTCAGACAGACCAGCATAGCTGAAAAATCACGCCTGTGGCAGAGGATCGTCGATAGGGTGAATGCTGTTGCACCCATCAGAAGGATCAGGAATGAATGCCAAGCCAGGTGGTACGATCTGCGGAGGGCGGTCAAGCGCAAAATGAATGATGACTACGCCCAGAGCAACATCACTGGAGGTGGTGCGCCCCGCAGACCAGTACATTTCCATCCCTGGTAGGAGAAGGTGATGGCCCTGTTTCCGTCGGTGGGAGTACATGGACTGCAAGGAGTTCCAGAGCCTGGTGAGCACACAAACAACTTAGGTAACATGGGGGTAATGGCATCCACAACCCAACTACACAAAATGCACGTAACTACCCCCAAGCCCTCACCGGCCAGAACCACAGTCAAAAATAACGCTAATGCCACTAACATGTGTATGCTGCATTGAGAAAGCAAGGCCATTCTATGTCCCATGCTACATGAAGCAGCAACCCAAGAATGGATGTCCGGTATGCTGGGAGGGTGGGTGGCACAAAACACATTGTTGAACTCTAAATCAGACACAATTGCCCTCATCCCATATGGCCCAGGTACATACCCATGCACCATGCGCAATGCACAGGGATTGGGAAAGTACTGACAAGATAGCTCACACTCGGCCCGGGTGTAGGCAGCACAAGGCCCTCCTGTGACCAGTGCAAACACAAACACCAAGACAACAAGGTCAGATATCTAGGACAGGAACTCACACTCACTGTCATGGCAGCATGCTCCATGGGGGGACAGCTACATCACCTGGGAGCCCCAGTGCCAAATCACACATACGCCCACCAGCAGGCCCTGTCACACACACCCCTTACACAAGCAGACACCCCCGGGACAGGCAATGGATTTACCCACTGTCACAATGGACATGTAACACAACAACACCAATACATAACCGACGAAGCATCCAAGCAAAAAATCTACATGTCAAAGACTCAGGAGAACATATCAATCTGTCCCCCGCAACATACCCATCCACAAGTGAACATTGAGGAGAATGCTAGGCACATGCAACTACCTGGAGGAACAGTGCCAACTTGAATGTGTATGATACATGCATGTTGCATGAAACAGCATTAACACTGTCTGTCTCTCACACACAGGGCAACATAATGAATCTACCCCCAACAATGGGGGTGAAGATTCACAGTCCCTGGCCCGGGAGGAACCTGATCCCACCGGCAGCGACGCCTCTCAACATTCCGTGGATGCCCCCACCGACCTGGACCCTCTGGTGTCCAAGCCCCTGCAGAACCTGGTTCAGGACCATCTGTGCCAACCACCACCCCCATTCCTGCCACATCCCAGGAGACACCGAGGATCCCTTCCCGCAGTGAACAACTGAGCCAGTCTGACCAGGAGGGACAAGGAGCGCCGGGTACCCAGGAGGAGGCAGACAACACTGCCACTGCCATCCCTCAGGGGTCCCGTAGACCCAATGTGCCCACAAAGGCAGGCCAGGCTCGTGTGGGCAGGGGTGGTGGGAGTGGAGGCAGGCGGAGGCGAGAACCTGACAAGCCAGCTGAAGGGACCGGTATGTCACACATACACAACATCATGGAGGCATACCGGCGTGACACCAGGGAGTTCAGCCAGGTAGTGGTGACCCTCACAGAGATCAAGAACCAGCAGGCCGAGCAACACGCCAGTCAACAAGAACACCAAGGACGGATGGAGGCAAGACTGGCTGAGCTCCTGGCGGTGCAAAGGGACATAAGCTATTCACTCCGTCGGATCGCCGACAACATGGGCAACCCTCCCTGTGCCACCAGGCGAAGACCACCACCAGCCACAGGGAAGGAGGAGGAGGAGGATTCGTCTGACGGAGCGTCCCAAGCATTGTCAAGGCCTGCATCTGAGGGTCCCCCGAGGAAGGTGGGTTGTCCACGGAAAAGACCATGAGAGGAAGCGGCACATCCACATCTCCCAGGTCACCTGGCCTGGCAACTGGCCTTCATGTGCGACAGCAACACCTCATTGACTGACATCATCTGCCACATGGACCTGCTGGTCACAGTCTGACTAATGATGCCAAACACTGTGGTCTGGACTCTGATGACTTCAAATGGCAAGGATCCCATCTCCCCCTGTGAACTTTGGATTCTGTGGTCCCTGCATTGCACCTTTTTCAGTGCACAAATCATGCCACAGAGCTATAATTAAATAATTAATATGTGAAATTTTATGTTGCAGTCATTTAGCATGAGTCCACAACATACGTGTAGGGATATGTCAAAGTATGCCTGAGTGTGGAACTAACTCCAGCCATCCATACACTTGGATCTGAGTCCGGTCGACGACACACATGTGTCTCAATGTATCACCAAATACAGACATGGAGCCCAATACTCACCCGTGATGGCCTCAAGCTGCTGAGGGGGGGCTTGCAATACTGCTCAGACAGACCAATTTGGAAGAGTATCATGAAGGTGTAGAGGTCATGGGTCATGTTGATGTGCCCGGGGAGGGAGTCCCAGGTCTGTTTGGCGAGGTGGGAGAACTATCTCCTGCATGCAGTTTTTATGTGGATGTGATGAATGGTGGCCAGGGCAAGGTGGGCTGCATGGAGTTGGGCCAATGGGGTGTTGGATGACAGATGTCCAAGGTTTGTTTTGGGTCTGGGGTTGTGGACTGCCTCCTGAGTGTGGTTGAGGAGTCTGAAGGTGATCCTGCAGCAGACAGTGAGCCATTCTAGCTATCTCAGGTGGACGGTGATGTGGCTGGGGCTGGGGATGTTGAAGATGAGGTGTGCGCATGCACCCTGGATGTGGACAAGTTCTCCTGCAGTTTTGCTGTTGTTCTACGTAGAGGCCGGTGCTGTAGTTGAGCCGGCTGGTGTCGTGGACCTGGGGGACGGTCTGTCTTGCCTTGTAGTGGATCTATCTGTGGATCATTTGCAGCATGCGGAGGGTGTTGCAGCATGAGGTACAGATGGTGGTGAATTGCATGGTAATTGTGAGCGATGGGTCCATGATGAACACCAGCTTGCGAGCGTGGCCACTGGGTGCTGGTGCGGTGCCCAGACCAGTGGGACACAAGGAGTTGACCCAGCCGTAAGGGGACAATCCTCAGATGATGACCTCAGTCCTGTCCAAGTCCAGCCTCAGGTGGCTGATGTTCAGCCATTTGTCAACGGATCTCATGCCTTCTTGAAGTTTGGATCTGGCAATGGCTGGCTCTTTGGTGAGTTTGAGGAGCAGCTGGGTGTCAATGGTATACGAGATGATGATGAGGTTGTGTGCGCATGTGATGGTGGAGAGGGGGGTCATGGAGACATTGAAGATCGCCACGCTGAGAGAAGAGCCCTGGGGCATGTGCCACATGACCCCAGTGTACTACATGCTGCAGGGTTGAGGCCGAGTCCCTGGGCCTTGCTGGTGAGCTACTTTCTGATTTAATCCTGGGCCCTCCTCTGGATACCAGTGTTGGAGATGTGTGAGCTGACAGTGTGGTAGCACATGGTGTACAATGCCGTTGAGAGGTCAAGGGGGTGGGCTCACCATTGTTGAGCAGGGCAAAGTTGTCGTTGGTGGTGGCAATGATGACGGTTGCAGTGGTGTGATTACTGTGGAATATGGTTTGGTGACGGTTGCCTGGAGCTGGTTGCGTGGAGGAAATTTGTCAGTTGCTTGTTGAGTGTCTTCCGGATGACATTTGCTGGGTAGGGAAGCAGGGTGATGTACCAGGAGATCCTGCGGTACTGCCGTCCGTTGTTTAAGAAGGGCCTGGGTCTCTGCATGCCTCCAGCACCCTTGGAATGTGGCGAACTCAAAGGAGACATTCAGGATGCGCTGGACGTGGGCTTCAGGGATGGGGAATGATGTGGTTGAGATGTTGTGTGGGAAGGGGCCTGATGGAGAGCCATAGTGGATGGTGCACATGAGCCAGGTGGTGTACTTGCTGCTGACGGGAGTCCAGAACCTGAGGGGGGTTTGTCTTGCGGATAATAGTGCTGTCTGCCTCTGTGTGCCAAGGCTGTTGTGTATGGCCATGAGCTAGCAGTGGTACAAAGTTGCAAGGGATGTGATCTGCCTTGCAAGGGTGGGGTGTCTTGGATGGAGATCTGCTGTCAGTTCACTCACAATGCTGATGAGCTCCTTGATGTCATGTGTTTTGGTGTCTCAGCACTATCTGAAGGATCTCCACTTGTCCTTGCTAATGATATGGTGATGGCTGTGTGTGGTCTTTTCCAGGCCTGTAAGGTAAATGATGGCTCTTTGTGTTGCAAGGTGTGCACAAGAGTCCGGCTAGGTTTGTAGGAGTCCAGTAGGTCTGCCTTGTCCCAGGTGCCTTAACTATTGTTGTGCTTCACAGGAAAGTCCGTCAATGTGGCAAGATTGTTGGATCAGTTGCTGATCCAGTGCGTGAGGTTTCAGGGTGTTGCGTTGGTGTTGTTTTGAGTGTCCCACACAGCTTGTCTGTGGGGACTTCCATCAAGCATCTTTGGGGGATCGTTAGTAGGGTGTGGGGCAGTGTGTTGCTTGTCGGAGACGACGATTAAAATGTTGATGGACCAATGATGGATGGTGGTGTGGTTCTCCTCCAGCCAGAAGTTACTGGCCCCCAGCCACATGTAGCCTGTAGAGGTGAGGGCGTGCGTGCAGATGTACGTGTTGATGGCTTAGCGCAATTGTGGATGTAGGCCTGGATATCTGTAGATGAGTGTTACTCTGAGGGTTGCCAGGGAGTTGCTGCAAACCCGGATTTGTGACTCTGAGGGTGTACTTGTGAATAAATTGCAATTCATCCTCCGGGATTGTTGTTGCTGTCCCTGCGGGTGATCTTGTATCCGTCTGAGATGGCAATGAAGAAGTCGTGTGCTGAGGATGCTTATGTCCAGGTTACTGTCATGAAGGTGATGTGTGGGGCTGTTGTGTTGAGTAGGTAACAGAGTCCAATGGCGTGCTGGTGGACGGAGCGGGTGTGGAGTAGGAGGCACATGACCTGGTTGTTCTGACAGGGTCTGGTAGGCTGGGCAGCGCTGTGTAGGCAGTTGGAGTTGCACACTCAGCATGCGAAGGTGTTGTGTGTGCGCTTAGGGGTTGCTTGATAGCAGGCGGATGATTGTCGGGAGGACATTGCTTGGAGGTTGGCTGCAGCATGAGCCTGTTGTGTGACGTGGGTCATGCAAAGACCAGAGGTTCGTGCACTGTGCACGTTGCAGGCGCAGACGGTCCTGCCTTTGGCACGGCGTTGGCGCAACAGTGGCACAGACAAGCTGCTGGCTGCATTAAAAATGGGTGGAGCGGGGAAGGGAGGAGCATTTTGGAGGCGTGAGGGTTGCAGAATCAGGGCACTCGGTGGGGCGGTGCCGCAGGTGACGCAGCAGCAGGCGGAAGGGGAGAGAAACTAGGCAAAAAGTAGCACACAAAGACAAGGAGGTCAGAAAGGCACAGTGCAACAGGTGTATATAAAGGAAGTAGTGTCAGGTAACTCATGGGTCACTACGAGAAAATGTATGACCAATCACCAAAAATGATGGTCACAGGGTCAGGCAACAAAATGCGGAGCTGCGCACAGGAGACACACCATCAGCATGTGTTCACGTCCCGTTGTGGGGAGCAACCTGCACAAATACATACACAACCAGGGACTTCATGCACAATAGATATTATTAGCCATGAAGAACTGCATGCATGTTGCCGAAGTACACATGCACATATGCTCAATATTTGACAAGTATGCCATAGATGACACATGCAAACTGACAAGAGAGCTGCAGTGACAGAGATGAGGCACTTTGGATTGTGCTGAACACCTTTATTCCACATACACACACAGAGGGAAATGCATCCATTACAACAGACTCACAGGTCAGTTGACAGAACATGTGGGACATACGCTGGACCCCCCCTTCACGACACGGATGATGTTAATCCCAATGAACTGGCACACAAGTCAAGGGGATGAGCCAAACACATCCTGCTGCACACGGAGAGGCTGCAATTCCCCATAGAGCCTGTTGTTGTGATGTCCCACACTATGTCCACCCGTAGCATCCGCAATGTTTCAGAGGCAAGGTTAACACACATTGATGCCTTCATCAGACGCCACACTCCACTACAGATGACAGTCAAGAAGGGTGACTATCATATCATGGGAGTGATGCTACATGTTATATGCTCCATGGTGAGAAGACATGTATGCATGGTACCATAACATGCACAGAAGCAGGCCCACACATTCCCAACCCGTACCACCACCAAAAAGCCTTGCTGCAATCCTTACCCAAACTGACATTTCCACATGTCCGTGCATGGAACGCTGATTCAGCACACGTTGCAATCCTCATGAGGAATGGCAGGAGGACAACGATGACACGAGCAGACAACATGCGCAAAAACCTGGGAATGACAGACACACAAGAAGTCACCAAAAACAATTCTCGCCGCACACATGGACATTTACAAAACATGAACAATGTTGGACACATGTAAATTTCAAAGAAAGTCTCTCCGCAAAATTGTGTGGCATGACATCATCACTCGAGTGACACATCAGAACACACATCAAAGTCACTTTGCATTCAGTCAGCTGGACACACACATTGCAACACATGCCACTCAATGCTACAAGCTTGCACACTCATACCCAGTGACTCACCATTACGAGAAGAAGTTGCGTATGAGCTGACTCCGGATATCATCCTCCTCCTCCTCCTCATCACTAGCCTTGTGAGCAAGCCCTTGATCCTCCACGGGTGGATGTTCCTGCTCATCCGGATCCAGGATGAGTGGCACTGCCTTCTCAACTGCCATGTTGTGCAGCATGCAGCACACGAGGAAGATTCGGCAGACCTTCTCCGGGGCATAAGGGAGGGACCCGCCAGTCTTGTCCAGGCACTGGAATCGGCTCTTCAGGAGTCCAAATGTCCTCTCAATCACTCGCCTGGTCTGCCCATGTGCATTGTTGTACCGATGATCTGCAGCTGTTCTTGGGTTGCGGAGAGGTGTCAGCAGCCATGGCATGTTGGGATAGCCAGAGTCCCCTACATGGAAACATCATGTAAAAAAGTGGGTCAGGAGATGCCGTAAGAGCCAAAGATACCGCAACACACAGGACAAACAGAGTACACCCACCAACAAGACATGCTCGTTCGTTGTGCAGCCGCAGCATCATTTGTGGCACCCTGCTACGCCTCATGATGTAGGCATCATGTGCTGATCCTGGAAAACGTGCACAGACATGGGAAATCAGCATGTTAGCAAGACACATCACAAGGGCATTTATCGAGTGGTAATGTTTTCTATTGTGATAGGCTTGTTCCTGTGCCTGTGGTGGTAACAAAGCCACATGTGTACCATCAATGGACCCAATTACATGGGGCATCCCTCCCAGGGCATAGAAATCACTCTTGACATCTGTCAACTCCTCAGGAGTAGGAAATGTGATGAATTCATCAAGGTGCTCCAACATGGCTGCTAAAACATCACGCAGGACACGGCTGAACATTGTCTGTGACATGCCACCAACATCAGCTATGGTGAATTGAAACGTACCTGTGGCAAAAAAATGTAGGGCTGCCATCACCTTCATCTTGGGGGAGAGTGCAGTAGGATACCTGTGTCGCGGTTGCAGGTGTGGTGCCAGCTTGTCTGTCAAGTCCTCAATCAACTTGCGAGTGAATCTGTAACGGCGGATGCAGGCACGTTCCCTCATGGGACCCAAGTCTGGCATTGTTCTTGGGACAGGCTGTGCCCTGTAAGACATTGTTTGTAAGAATGAAGATTGAGAGTCTGCCAATATCTATGTCAATGAACATAGCACATGCTACACTGCTAATACACATCAGGTAACTATGGAGTCGGGTGTGTGCAATACATACAGGACACATATGCCAGCTTGCTGGCACTCCTGCAAAAAGCCAGATACACCTGTTGATTGTCAAGTCTACATGACATGCCCTGAAATGAGTTGGTGGCCAGTCTGAGTGAAGAGCCACAGATATCACCAGAGTGACACACAACCACATAGCTGCATTGGAAGGATGTCATCTCATCCACACAGCTGACTGCAAGGCACACGCACAGGTCACATGGAATGTCAAATGTACATATCAAACACATTGCGATTAAGGGGTACACATGACAAGAGAAAAAGACAGCCATTGAGACAACGCAGACATGTATGACTGGGAAAATACGATGTCCGATGCACACAGACCCTACAGCGGTGGGAATCCACATGTGGCATGGTGTGTGTAGATGTGTTCCATGCCCATCTCCACACAGACCCATGTTGGATGCACCAACAGCAGATGCAGTTGACGGAACACTGACATCCAGCTCATGGGAACACATGACACACACCTGACATAGTCACAAAGGGGCACGTTGATCGTGACATGTCAGTTGATAGAGTGTCCCTGTCCCTGGCATCAGGAGACAGGTGCGGGTGTTGATGACTGTGCCATCCCACTGCTGCTGTGCATGACACATTTGGACTACAGACACACATGTGGCAAGTGTCAAGGTGATGTGTGCCACATAGTGCCCCATCACACATGACATGTGTCCACAGGTCATCACACATCAATTGTGCAACTAGATGAGATGACCTGTGCAATATCACTGGCTGCCACACCTAGGGCCTGCACATGACAGTATGCAATGACAAGTACTTGATGGACATCCTTGTGCGACTCGTAGCCCTCCATTCCTGGCATGTGTGCGCCTGTATTACCATTGTAAGCGTGTGAAATGCGTACCCCTACATGTGAACTAGTGCGTACCCATACGTGTCAAACACACTTTACTACTAGTGCGTACCCGTACGTGTGAACTACTGCATACCCGTAGGTGTCACACACACTGTACTACTAGTGCGTACCCGTACGTGTGAACTAGTGCGTACCCGTAGGTGTCAAATGCACTGTACTACTAGTGCGTACCCGTACGTGTGAACTAGTGCGTACCCGTAGGTGTCAAATGCACTGTACTACTAGTGCATACCCGTACATCTGAACTAGTGCGTACCCGTAGGTGTCAAACGCAATGTACTACTAGTGCGTACCCATATGTGTGAACTAGTGCGTACCCGTACGTGTCAAACGCACTGTACTACTAGTGCGTACCCATACGTGTGAACTAGTGCGTACCCGTAGGTGTCCAACGCACTGTACTACTAGTGCGTACCCGTACGTGTGAACTAGTGCGTACCCGTAGGTGTCCAACGCACTGTACTACTAGTGCGTACCGGTACGTGTGAACTAGTGCATACCTGTAGGTGTCAAACGCACTGTACTACTAGTGCGTACCCGTACGTGTGAACTAGTGTGTACCCGTAGGTGTCAAACGCACTTTACTACTAGTGCGTACCCGTACGTGTGAACTAGTGTGTACCCGTACGTGTCAAACGCACTATACTACTAGTGTGTACCCGTACGTGTCAAACGCACCGTACACCCGCTATCATCGCGTGTGTACGCTTCGTTTCACCATTGTAGCTGTGCCGTAGGGGTACGTGTGAAATGCACCGTACACCCGCAATCATCGCGTGTGTACGCTTCGTTTCACCATTGTACTTGTGCCGTAGGGGTACGTGTGAAACGCACCGTACACCCGCTATCATCGCGTGTGTACGCTTCGTTTCACCATTGTACTTGTGCCGTAGGGGAACGTGTGAAACGCACCGTACACCCGCTATCATCGCGTGTGTACGCTTTGTTTCACCATTGTACTTGTGCCGTAGGGGTACGTGTGAAATGCACCGTACACCCGCTATCATCGCGTGTGTACGCTTCGTTTCACCATTGTACTTGTGCCGTAGGGGTACGTGTGAAACGCACCGTACCTGTGTGTGGATTTCAAAATTACATAGGTAACACATAAGGGAAAATGATTAGGCCCTAAATGCATGCTGGTTGTAATGGAGACAGAGTTTTCAGTTAAAAAGGGTCAATCATGTGTCCTGGAACAGTCAGTTGGCCACAAAATACAATGTTGCAAAGTGGTTGTTGACTTGACATGATGCTCAAAATTTGAACGATGCGAATGCTGTCATTGGTGTATGTTTAAAGTCATTGGTGTATGTTTAAAGGGATTGGAGTAAACGTAGGATGCGAATGAGTCTGACCAATCACTATGTACTCCTCTAAATGAATGCCCCTCAGCAAGACAGATATAAGGCAGCCAGAACCCATGAGAGGGCACTTGCCTGCACAAGTTTCCAGTCGACCACACTGCTGCTGTCTCTGCTTCCTCTGGACCATGTCACGTACTGTGGAGAGGGCCCAGCCATTCACCCAGGAGGAGAATGAAGCTTTGCTGGATGTCCTTCTCCCACAGTACACCAAGCTGTATGGGAGACCAGGGAAGCAGGTGAGTGCTGAGTCCACTAACATTGCCTATGCACCTGTTGTGTGACTGTCAATATTGTGTCCAGGTGGGACAGACATGCAATGTTGTTTAGAGTGGGTCCCAGGGGGGGGGGACATGCTGATGTCTCTCATGCAGAGCATAATGTAGTTCCTGTGTGCACTCCTCGCTTGCATTGTGCTTACTGTGACTTTCACTGCATTGTGCATGACACTTTCAGCCTGGCAAATCCTTGGTGTTTTTTTTTCCTATTGTCCTGAGGTGATTCAGTGGTCCCCCCGGTGTGACAGGTGACTGTACACACAGATGTGTATGAGTTGAGTGGCCCTGTGGTGAGAGTGTCCAAAGGATGTGTACGACCTCATGGACAGTGATGTGTGGGAATGTTCCTTGTCATGTGGGTGTGTGTCTATGTGAAGTGTTGCACCACAGCTGCATGGAGGAGGCAACAGATCAACCCATCTGATGTGACAAGTAATCCGTGCTGTGTGTCTGACTTGCAGAGCTAGCATGACACCTGTGACACCCCACTGGCAAGTGGCACATGTGCAGAGTGAGGGTTGTATCCGCTGTTGTCAATGACAGGCAAGTGATCTGTGCTTGGGTGTGTCTGTCTAGTATGCTGATGGTGCGTCAGTGGAGTGGGACATGTGACTGCTTGGCACGTGCTGGCCTTCAGCCTGATGTTGCATGTGCTGCACAGTGTGTGGCATGATCAGTGAGTGTGTCGCACCCCTCATGCCAACCTGTTGACTTTCAATGCCATGTAGTGCATTGGGGCTTGCACACAGGCCAATTTCTTATTGTGTATGATGTAATTCCTGTCTGCATCCTATGCCCTGTTCAACATTTCAATGATGTTCAAATGTGTGCCTCTGGGACATGGAGCAGGTGTATTGATGTTGTATCACTTTGTCATCCTGACAGGTAACTGCCTACGAGAAGGGGGTGATCTGGAAAAACATCGTCAGGGCCGTGAGATCTGAGGAGGAGCGTAGTCGGTAGCTGCCACAGGTCCGCAAGAGGTGGCAGGACATCCGGTGATCGCCCGGGTCCAGCTGAGGCTCGACAGTCCTCGCCCCACGGCGGACGCCGATGCCTGACCCCCACATGAAACGTGTCCTAGCGGTGGTTTTCCCTGAGCTCGATAGGCAGTAATAGGAGAGACTGCTGCAAGGAGGGGGTAGGTACATGGCTGTTTGTCGTGTTATGTGTCGCCAGCTTTTGGAAGTGCTCTGTAGCCTGGATACACTCCCACAGTTAATATGTGCAGTGCATTTTCGGTTCCCCAATGTCACCTGATGCTCTTTTTCATCCCTTCCCCTCCTTGACATGTATCCCCTGGTCTGTGTGTAATCACATTTGCACATGGTCATCTAGGATGCCAGTAAATCTAAGTGCACATTGCTTTCTGCATCATGTGGGAGGGTGGTCTGTGACTTGTGTTGGTACCTTGCCTGTGCCATGACCTGTTCACTATGTTGGGGGTCCATATTTATTGTCACTGATGATGAAGACATGATGTGCATGAGTGGGAGATATGCATATTGCCATGACGGTTGAACATGGTACAGTCAGCTCATTCCAGGACCACGAAGCAGTGTGCCCACTACAGTCCCCTGAGACACCCTGGCCTCCTAATCATGTGTGTCATCCAACACTGTGCACATTCTCTGTGGGTTCAGCATAGGTCTGCCTCTATGGCATTGTTCCCTGGCCTAGTTAGTATTTTGCAAATATGTGCTACATGTGTCCACTGGACAGGGATATACCATTTTGCTTATGCATACTCACACTGGGCCGTGCCTGTGTGGCTATTCACAACAATCTGTTGATGGTTGTTTGTCACAATTATGTGTTGCCAGCCCCAAGAGGTGATGTTGTGTAAATGAAGCTATTTTTTAAGCACAGTTATTGTAACCCTGAATAAGAGGTGTCACTTCTTGATCTGTATCAATCACACTGACTCAGGCATGGGGCGGGGTGTGCGGGAGAGGCATACATGTGCAACCCTGATTTTTCATTGCCAGGTCTGACTTGTGTGTGAGACTTGGCTGTACGAAGAATCACCGTGCAGTGCCCCTGTCATGCTGGCCAGTGCTTAATGTTCATGCTTTGTAGCCTGTGTCAGTTTTTTTAGCACCTGTGTGTGGTTCAGATGCAACGCTGTTTGGACTTTGTGTGCTGACATCTGTGTGTACATTCTGGCTTGCCATGAGGGTGTCCCCACAGTACAGCTAGGCTTTTTTTCAACCCAATTGCAGGTCAATTAGCTTATGCATTGTCCTGGGTGTGGACATGTGTGCCACTCAAGATGACAGGCAGTAGGTCATATGTGTAGCCAACTGTGTAATCAGGTGATGGATGGCCATGTGACAACTGACATAATTCAAGTTGTTACTCTTAAAAAATTGTACCTTGGCACTCACAGCACTTGTCAACAGTTCTTCATGTTTTAAATGTGGAAATTTGATGATTTGTGTTAAGAACACTGATGTGCCTGCATGAAAAAAGTCTCCCAAGGAAGTGCACACCAAACAACATTTCCACTTTCATGGAACACACTGGCACATTTTCTAAGAAGCCACTGTTAGAATAAAATGGTGTTGCAGATTCTCCATATACATGTTCCCACAGTGCTCTTGATTTTGTGAGACTCCTTTGTTGTTGGTGATACAAACTGACGAGTCTCAAGACATCAAGACCTCCGTGGGCCCATGTATATGTACTTTCTGCAACACTATTAATTTCTAACAGTGGCTTCTTAGAAAAGGTGCCAGCTTCTTCAATGACAGTGTAAATGTACTTTTGTGTGACTGCCTTGTGCGACATATTTCATGCAGGCACATGAGTGTTCTTTTCACGAAATGGCGAATTGGCACATTCAAAACATGTAGATTGTGTAAAGTATTGTGAGTCCCAAGGTAGCAAAATGTTTTCGTTTTGTGTTCAAAAGTACTTACAGGTCTTTGGGTGTGGTGACACCTTGAGTATTGAGGTGTGTCAGTTTACGTTGGGTGCACCACTATTGTTTCTTTCAGGGTAAACAAGAGGTGGCATGACTTCATTGTATTGCTGTGCTCACCGGTTCACAGACACTAGCTTCTCAGTGTATTTCTCATTCAAGTTGTGGCCTTTTGTGTTCTTTTTTTCCTGGTGTCCAAGTGGCATAGTGGGTCTACCAACTGGGAAGTACAGGGCTTACATATGTACGGAGTTATCTAGCTGTTACTCATGATGCATTGCCTGATATGCACTGTGACCAATTGTTCTTGTGCTCATATGTCAGATGTATACAGGTAACTGATGCATTTCGGTTTCTTCTCCTTGCCCACAGCATCATCATCCGCAACCGAGGGAGAAACCTGCATGGACCTGGAGGAGGGACTCAGCGACAGTGCCACCAGTGCTGGGGAGTCAGAAGGAGCCAGTGGCACGGAGGGCGAGGGGAGTCAGTCGGAGGACCTGTCTGGAGGCGAGAGCAGCCACGACGCCTACGGGTCCGAGGCTGACCTCCCTGAGGAGGCAGAGGCTGGAACACCAACTGGCAGCATCCCCACATCTGTCCCCGCCTCCTCCATTACCATCTCCGCCCTCCCAGTTGCTCCCGTCCCTTCTGTCCGTGCAGAGTCCCACCATGTCTCCTTCGGCCCAGGCACCACACCCCCTGCCCCTGTCACCCCTGCTGCCCTCACTGAAGAGTCTGTGGACATACTGCGGCAGTTGCAGGTTGGGCAGTGTTAGAAATGGGATGGCCAAGTCCAACAGGCAGGCATCGGTGCTGAATGTCCTCCATGGACACACTAAACTGCTCACACAGATGGTGTTGTTTATGGAGGGCATGTTAGCAACGATGTCTGACCAACGCAGGTTTCTGCGGTCCATGGACTCTTCCCTGACGGCAGCAGTTTCTCTCCTGCAGCGCTCTGTCCCCCCCTACCCCGGACCCATCCACACTGCCCTCTTCCATGCCTGCCCAATGCACACCCAGACAGTCACGGGCACGAACCCCACCAGACACATCCAGCACACCCCCAAGTAAGGCACAGCGCACACCTCCTGGCACGCACTCTCAGGGGGATGTAGGCACACCCACAGGGTCTGGGGGCAGACGACATACACACAGCTACAGTCGCAGTCCGCAGTCCTCACAACCCTGTTCCGCCAAAACCACTCCCCTTAGCTCCCCTGCCAAACTCTCACCCAAGGAGACCTATATGGTTGAGCTGGGCCTCGCCCCCACTGAGCCACCACCCCATAAGCAGGCGAGGAAGTCCCCAGGCATGGGAGTTGAGTCCCCCACCATGTCCACCCCCTCCCCCAAGAGCGCTGCACCCCATCTCTCGCCCACCACCCCCTCCGTTGGCCATGGGGTATCTTCAGGTGCAGGGGTCGCGATTGAGGCCCTAGCAGCAGTGCGCAGCACCGAGCTCACCTCCACCTTTGGCGCTGCCCCACCCCCTGTGGTGGAGACGTCCACCCCTGCACCCACCACACCTACCCATTCCCCTCATGTCCCTGCGGTACCTGGTCCTGGCACAGATGATGCCCCCCCCAGTCGACAAACCTTGAGGTTCCTTTGTGCAGGCAAGGTAGGGGTGGACACGGTCCCCTACGTCCACCCTTGGACTTGAGAAATGGACTGGCCATTGGCCTTTGTACATTGTCTCCTTTAAATGTATTTATTTTTGGTGCTGAATAAAGCCTTTTCTTTTACTTTCAACACTATTGCATTTCAGGTACTTGATGTTGGTGATGAGGCTCCTGAAGTTGGTGTTCTGGTAATGTGTTAGGGTTCTGAGAAATGTTTTTATATGATGGTCAAGGGGTGGACCATAGTATCTGTGTGCCATCACAATGTCTCTGCAAAGAATCATCAGTAGTGTGTGTTCATTTAGTTTGGAGACATTGTCCCAAGGAGTGTTCCTTCCTCTGTGGCACCTGACATCTTCCCTGCAAACAGTTGCACAATTGTTGTGCTGACCTGTGTCCACATATCCTTTGTTGGTGACGGATCCCTTCAACATGGGCCATGCCTGCTCACCGATGTGATGGGTATGTAGGAATGCCCTCAGGGACAAATTGGCCCTTTTCAGCACTATGCATGTGTGTAATCACGGCCTACCACACAAATGGTACTTGTTATGCATGGTATTTGGGCACCTGACTCACAATTGTGGGCATTGTATCTGGTGGAATTGAACCCTATTACTTCCATGAGAGACAACATCTTGGTGGCTGGACCAGCACCTGAACATTCCTATCAGTCCTGGGATGTGCGTGACAGTGTGTGTTCCCTTTGGCTATCTTAGTTTTGTATGCAGTTACATGACTATACAGTCTGTTGACATGAAATCAGGGTGTGTATTGTGCTGCATCCGCCATGGGTGGGTAAGCATGTGTTATATGTCTTTCGCACCCACATGTGGTGTGTCATGCAGTGTGTGAAAGACCTCCATCGTCCTGGGAGTGGGACACTGCTGTCAGTGATGTGTTGTAATAGCACTAAAATCATAGTCCAAAGTTAGGGATGCGTCCATACCACCATGTAGGTGTGGTCATCTGATGATGATGTACACCCTCCCCATATCTCTGTCCACTGCTGGGAGTCCTCTGCACCCACCCCTCATATGTCTGGACACTGCTGGTAGTCATCTGCACCCACCCCCATGTCTCTGTCCACTGCTGGTAGTCATATGCACCCACCCCTCATATGTATGGACACTGCTGGGAGTCATATGCACCCACCCCTCATATTGCAGGCCACAGCTGGTAGTCATATGCACCCACCCCTCATATCTCTGTCCACTGCTGGGAGTCATATGCACCCACCCCTCATATCTCTGACCACTGCCAACCCCTCATATGTCTGGACACTGCTGGGAGTCATAGGCACCCACCCACACACCCCCTTGGAGCAGTACACTGCTGGCCTGAACCTACACACACACCAATATGAAGGTAACATGCTGGGCCAGTCCTCTAAGCCCACATTCCTGGCGTGTGTACGCCTCGTATCCCAAATGTACTGGTGCCGTAATGGCGTACGTGTGACACGCACCGTACCCATGCATTCATTGCGTGTGTACGGTCCGCATCACAGTTCTACTGTGCCGTAGGGGTACGTGTGGTACGCACTGTACCCACGCATTCATTGCGTGTGTACGGTCCATATCACAGTTCTACTGTGACGTAGCAGTGTGTGTGGTACGCAAAGTACCCACACATTCATTGCGTGTGTACGGTCCGTATCACTGTTCTAATGGTGCCGTAGGGGTATGTGTGACATGCACCGTACCCACGCATTCATTGCGTGTGTACGGTCCGTATCGCCGTTCTACTGTGCCTTAGGGGTACTTGTGGTACACACCGTATCCATGCATTCATTGCATGTGTACGGTCCGTATCACAGTTCTACTGTGCCGTAGGGGTACGTGTGGTACGCACCGTACCCACGCATTCATTGCGTGTGTACGGTCCGTATCACAGTTCTACTGTGACGTAGGGGTACGTGTGGTATGCACCGTACCCACGCATTCATTGCGTGTGTACGGTCCGTATCACTGTTCTAATGGTGCCGTAGGGGTACGTGTGACACGCACCATACCCACGCATTCATTGCATGTGTACGGTCCGTATCACAGTTCTACTGTTCCATAGGGGTACGTGTGGTATGCACCGTACCCACGCATTCATTGCGTGTGTACGATCCGTATCACTGTTCTAATGGTGCCGTTGGGGTACATGTGACACGCACCGTACCCACGCATTCATTGCGTGTGTACGGTCCGTATCACTGTTCTAATGGTGGCGTAGGGGTATGTGTGAAATGCACCGTACCCACGCATTCATTGCATGTGTATGGTCCGTATCACAGTTCTACTGTGCCGTAGGGGTACGTGTGGTACGCACCGTACCCATGCATTCATTGGGTGTGTACAGTCCGTATCACTGTTCTAATGGTGCCGTAGGGGTACGTGTGCTACGCACCATACCCACGCATTCATTGCGTGTGTACGGTCCGTATCACTGTTCTAATGGTGCCGTAAGGGTACGTGTGACAGGCACCGTACACGTCCACTTCCGTTGTTGCGGTACGCAGGGGTTGCTGGCCACGCCCCCCCAAGTGACCAGACTCTGGTGGTAATGTATGGTCTCCATATGATAGGTTTGGCTTTGAGTATGGGGTTTGTTTCCTGCCCCTCACCCCCACCCTGGCCCTTGGGTGTTGTTCTCACCTTCTGCGGCGTGTGCATCGGGTGCGGTGCACCAGGCCGTAGGCCAAGAGGACCAGGATGACACGTACGACGGGGTTCATGGCGCGTACGTCGCGTACCGGGGCTCCATTGGGTAGCGGTTCGCGTCGGACTCTGCTTTTTCGGCTGTGTTTGACTCCCGTAAAAAAAGACATGCACGGAGTGACGTAGGGACGAATCGTACTTGCTGGGCCGGAAACCGCTACCTGAATGCGTCCGGACGTCGCGTACAAGCTGTTCCGGATCAGAATCGTAGGTTTTTTTGACCTGTACGGGCTTTTTTACGAAACGTACGGAAATAGGCTTTCTGTATGAATCGTACTTCCTAGATTGTACGGAAAGTTTACCGGGTACGAGTCGTATGGGGTAAACGCTCCGTACAACGATTCGTACAGCCTTTTTACAGGATCGGAATCGGCCCCTTAATGTTAACTCTGTTATATACAAGAAAAACAAATATAATGGAACCATATAGGAAGGTAGGAAGTAAAAGAGGCTTACCTTATTAAAAGAGATTACGGAGAACTGCTTGTCCTACAGATGCAGCAGCGTTGCTTGCGGCCTCCAAGCAGTAATGCAGTGTAAACGTGTGCCTGCTGGACCAGGTTGCTGCTCTGCAGAACTGTTGTATGGCCACACCAGCAAAGAGGGCTGTTGAAGCGGAAACAGCTCTAGTTGAATGGGCTCTCGCTGTAGAAGAAAGTGGCTTGCCTGCTTGCTGATGGCATAACTGTATGGTTGCTGATACCCATTGTGCAATAGTCTGTTCAGTAACAGGATATCCTTTCCTGACATTTCCATATGCCACAAACAGTTGGTCTGCTTTGCAAATGCTGGTGGTCTTCTGCAAATAGAATTTAATACATCTCTTGATATCCAAGGAGTGTAATTATCTTTCCGCTGGTGTTTGGACATTTGGGAATAAAGTCTTTAAGATGAAAGGCTCATTCAAATAAAAATCCAATGGGACCTTAGGGATGCAAGTTGGATTGGTACGAAGAATTACAGAGTCCATTGTGAAGGAAAGGGAGTCGAATAATGAAAGCTTGTATCTCGCTTACTCATCTAGCTGATTTAAGTGCCAGCAGAAAGGACGTTCTCCATGTGATATATTTTAGCTCCACTCTATAAATGGGCTCAAATTGTCCTTTCATTAGTTGAGCAAGCACAATGTTGAGATGCCAAGATGGAGGTGGCTGCTTTATTGGCGGGAACATTCCAAATAATCCTTTTAGAAATTATTTCATGACTCTTGAAGAGCAAAGCAATTGTGTATTATTATGCCGTCGAAATCTGTATATTGCGGCAAGGTGGACCTTTGTGGAAGAATGAGAGAGACCGGATCTTGCCAACTGGAGGTAATACGTGAGAATCTGCTCTGGTGGTGACTGGATAGGATGCACCTTGGAGTTTGGGCACCAGTGACAGAATATTTTCCATTTGAGTTTGTATGTTTTAATAGTGGACTATGCCCTATCATTAGCAAGGACTTCCCGACAATCAACCACGATGACTAAACCGGCAAACTCGTACTGTTCAAGAGCCAAGCCAATAATCGAAGAGATGTCGGGTCTGGATGATGGATCGGGCCATGGTTCGTCGTCAACAGGTTCGGTATTGGTCATAACTGAATGAGTTTGCACTTCGAGGGAAGGAGGTGTTCCGTAAACCAGAACTGGTGGGCCCACATGGGTGCTATGAGGAATATCCAGCAAGGTTCCTTCTTCATTTTCCGGAGCACCCTTGGGATCAACGGAATCGGAGAAAAAGCGTAAGCATATATCTTTGACCATTTGATCAAAAATGCATTCCCCCATGATCCCCGTTGGGTTAGCCAACTGGTGAATTACTGGCATTTGCGGTACTGGCTGGTCGCAAACAGATCCAAACTGGGGTTGCCCCACAATTGAAAGAGGTGGTCCAACGTTGGCTGGTGCAGTTCCCACTTGTGGTTGACAGAGCTTGCCCTGCTTAGGGAGTCTGCAAGAATATTGACCAATCCTGGAACATGTTCCACTGTTAGGTTTATCTCGTGTTGAATTGCCCAGTTCCATATTTGCTGAGCTTGAAGGGACAGCGCAGTCGATCTTGTTCAGCCCTGTTTGTTTAGATAGTGCATACTTGTAGTATTGTCTGTCTGAATTAACACTGATGCTCCTGAGATTTTTGAAAGAAAAGACTTCAGTGCCAGTAAAACAACCTTGAGTTCCAACAGATTGATATGTAGGGACAGTTGTTGGTTGTACCATTTGCCCTTGACTGTTAAACCCTGTAGATGTGCTCCCCAGACTTCGAGAGAGGTTTCTATTGTAATTACATATTGCGGAGAGTCTATTTTTGAAGTATGCTTGGGAAGTGCGTCCACCATTGTAGCGCATCTTTCATCTGTGGTGTTATCCGAATCATATCCTCGAAGGACCCTGAGATCTGTAACCATTGACTGTCTAGTTCTTCCTGTAAGGATGTTATGCGCAAACAGCAGTTGGGAATGAGTAGAATACAGGAGTAAAGCATTCCCAGTAGAGATTTGTATTTTCATCCTGTAATTGACTTTTTAATGAGGAGTAGAGCTGCCAATCTGCGTATCTTTTCTTTTTTTTCTTTTTTTTTTTAAAAACCTTTATTCATCAAAAAACAGGGACACAGCTATTCAGCCGACAACCCGGAGGTTCGGCAGCTTCAAGAGGACAGTACAAAGAAGCGTCCACAGTGCATAAAAGGAGAAGCAAAAAGGTTCTATTTTAAATAAACACAAACACACACCAAACCCAAGCAAGGCGAAAAACACTGAGTACAACTGGTGAATGCCCCTCAGGGGAGTCCGGACCCCCCTCGTCTATCAGTCACAGTGCTGTGATAAGAGGAAAAAGGGGAAAAGCAGAGACCCAAGAAGTCAATTAACAATCAAATATATGTACAGAGCTGGAAAGAATGCTCCTCGGGGGGATCCAGATCAGGGGCAAGACATATGCCCCCCCTATATTGGTTCCACCGCCCCCAAATGGCATGCCACTTCCGAGGGCGCCCTCTAGCGCAATATACCGTCTTTTCCCTGAGCATACTCCAGTCCATGTTTTCCTTCCACGCAGCCAATGTGGGGGGTCCCGCGGAGCCCCACAGGCGCGCTATGTCTCGCTTAGCCACCATGTTACCCAGTGTCACCCACTGGGTCTGTGCCTCATCGTGATCAGTAGGCCCCCAAACATTCAGGAGACAACACCGCGCCTCCGGCTGCATAACAATGCCCGTCACCTCCCCCATTACCGCATGGACTCTCCTCCAAAATTCCATGATGACGCCACATTCCCAAATGATATGCAGGAAGGTACCCACCATACCACAGCCCCTCCTACATAAGCCCTCCTCAGAAAATCCCATATGAACCAGCCTTGGCCCCGTAACATAGACTCTGTGGAGTATTTTGAGCTGCACCAGCCTCAGACGCGACGGGATCGCGACCTCCTTAGGAGAGGAAACCGCAGACTGCCAGTCCTCGTCGTCCAGCTCAAGTCCGTCCCTAGTCCATTGGTCCCGCAGCCCCAATAGCAGGTCCGCCCGAACATTAATCAATTTCTTATAGATAAGAGAGACCGTACTCTCTGGCATATGGCCATCGAGGATCCGGTCCTCCAATGGAGAGGACTCAGGCACCTTCTCTCCTTCTACGAGGACTGACCGCAGGGCATGACGCACCTGAGCATAGCGGAAAAACTCGGATCTCCCCAACTCATACTCCTTCTGCAGCTCTTCAAAGGACTTCACCCTCCCCTTAATCAGCAAATCTCCAACCCTGGAGATACCGATCAAGTCCCATTTCTCAAAACCTTTCGTATGCCAAAGCTTCCCCAATTTTTCAGAGTCAAACAACGGGGTAGCAAGGGTGAGCCTATCCTTCCAGCCCAGCGAGTCAGTCGCCAACTTCCACACCCGCACCGCCACCTCAGTGGGCCCTGTGAGGGACGAGTCCAGCGACCGCGAATACAGCGCTCTGTGATAATTACCGCCGCGCAACAACCATCGGTCCATGGCGTAGCCGGGGCTTAGAGCCGGACCATAGAAACCATGATTAATCGCGCTCAACTGGGTGGCCCAGTAATACCGTCGAATGTCCGGAAGCGCAATACCCCCGTCGTACCACGGAAGCGTCAACTTAGCAATCGCTATGCGCGGCCGCCCATCCCACAACAACGATCGTTGGAGGCTTTCGACCTCCCGAAAGTAACTGGCCGGTACGCAATCAAGAGTATTCTGCAAGGCGTAGAGGAACCGGGGAAGAGACATCATTTTGAACAAGGCGGCGCGCCCGAGGAGGGAGAGCGGCATCCTCCGCCAGCCCGCAACATCCCGCCGCAAACGCGCCAGGGGAGGGAGCAGGTTCTTCTCATACCGCAAAGTGGAGTCAGTGGAGATAAAAATCCCCAGATACACGAAGCCCTGCTGGGCGATCTGGATCGAACAAGTTCGCGGGACAGGTGGAACATCGCCGCTCAGAACATACAGATATGATTTACTCCAATTGATGACGAGACCCGAGTTCTTACCAAAAGATGTCAGAACGTCACAAACCACTATAAGCGAGTTCTTGGGCGAGGCGAGATATAACAGGATGTCATCAGCATAGAGCGAAATACGGTCCTCGTGATCGGGCGACCATCTAAGTCCACGTATATCCGGGTGCCAGCGTATCCACGCCGCCAGCGGCTCGAGGGCGAGGGCGAACAACAAAGGCGACAGGGGGCAACCCTGCCGGGTGCCCCTCCCAAGCTGGAACGGAGTCGACGCCCGCCCGTTTACCACAACACTCGCAAGGGGACCCTCATAAAGCAACCTCACCCAGCTCACAAAACCAGGGCCAAAGCCGAACTTGGCAAGCACAGCCCACAGATATGCCCATTCCACCGTATCAAAAGCCATCGTGGCATCAAGAGACGCCACAATAGCTGGTTCTCGCAGCGTGCTCGCCCTGGCAATCACTCCATGAAGACGCCTAAGGTTTAACGCAGTGTTACGGTGCGGGATAAAACCCGATTGATCCGGGTGGATCAAGTCTCCAAGCACCCTGACCAAGCGGCCCGCCAGAATTTTAGCCAGAATTTTCGGCTCAGCATTAAGGAGTGATATTGGCCGATAGGAGGCACACTTGTCCCGGGGTTTACCATCCTTATGTATCACAACAATCATCGCCAGTCGCTGGTCCAACGGAAGGGACCCACTCCCCCGCGCCTCCACAAACGTGGCGCGCAGGTGAGGGGCAACCCTATCCGGGAACAGCTTATACAAGTCAATCGGCAAACCATTTGGGCCTGAGGCCTTGCCCGAGTTCAGCACGCGGATAGCACCCGCCACCTCATCAACCGTTATATCTCCATCGAGGTCATCTCTATCTACGTCAGAAAGGCAGGGCAGAGCGATGTCACACAGGAGGTCACGCGAATCCTCAGTTGGCCTATCCGAAACCGAGGCGTAAACCATACGGAAATAATACGAAAAACACTGTACTATACCCTCGGTATCAACAACCACCTCTCCCCCCTCTCTCGTCAGCTCCAGCACCACTCTATTAACACGTTCTTTTTTGTCCAGCCACGCTAGGAGTTTCCCGGCCTTATCGCCAACATCGTACAAGCGACCCTGCTGTTCCCTACTGAGGGTCTTGGCGGCATTCGCCACCAGGTCCCTATATTCCGCTTACTTCAAGCTCAGATTATGCAGTGAGGCCGCTGTAACCTCCCCCTCCAGGGCCACCTCTAAAGCCGCGATCTCATCCTCAACCTGTATAACCTCGCCATCTCTCCGTTGCTTGGCGGCCACTACCAAGGAGAGGGCCTCCCCTCTCAACACGGTCTTAAATGCTTCCCACAACGACACAGCCGAATCAACTGCGTATCTTTTCTTGACTTTCCTGCGATGTGAAGGACTTTGCCTGTAGGGTGTCTATAGTTGCTCCTAAAAAAGTTCTGACCCCTGAAGGAATTAGTTGAGACTTTGGAACCTTGATGGACAACCCTAGAGCCTGGAAAAGAGATAGGCACTCCAGTGTATGTCTATCTGCTTGCCACAGCGGAGGAGTTCGCTTTTATAAGGCAATCGTCCAGATAAGGTAACATTTTAATCCCTGCTTGTCTTCGATGCGCCACCACTGGTGCTAATACCTTGGTGAACACTCGAAGTGCTGAATGAAGGCCCAAGGGCAGAACCCGGAATTGATCATCTGTGCCATACACTCTAAAGCGTAGAAATTTCCTGTGTTTGGGGTGAATGGGGACGTGGAAATAGGTGTAAGATGGGGCGCCATTCCCCTGATTTCTTTTTTATGAGAAAAAATCTTGAATAATATCCTGCCCCTCGTTGCGCACTTGGTACCACTTCGATCTTTCCCTTGCCCAACATGATGTTTATCTGAGACAGTAGTTGTTAGATGAGACTGCGAAGGGTCCTGAGGTGGACAATTTAGAGGAATCTGTTGAAATTCAATGTGTGACCATTGGAAACTATATCTAGGACCCATCTGTCCGTTGTTATTGTAGACCATTTGGGGCAGAAACAGGAAATCTTCCCACCAAATTCTAGGGAAGGGTTGTGATTTGTGGCTGACACCAGGGGTTTCTGCTGCTTGGAGGTGTCTCTGCCTCTAAAGGATGTCTTTCCTCTAAAGTGCTTGTAGGAGGCGGCAGGTGGTCGTTGATGCTGTTGCACTGATGAGTATTGAGAATGACCCTGATATGGCTGTTTGTACTGGTTGTAACCTCTCTGAAAGGAAGATGAGCCATGGACTCGAGCTCCACAAAAAGGCTGTCCTTTAAATTGCAGGGTGCCTAACACCTTCACTGTGTTCATATCCTTTTTTATTGCTTGCAGAGCCTCATCAATGTGTTGGCCACACAGGGATTCGCCATCATAAGGCATTTCGATTACCTTAGTTTGCACCTCCTGGCGAAAAGAAGTCGATCTCAGCCCTCCCTGTTGTCTTAGTACTTCCGCCCCAGCCAACCGATGGAAACCTGTTGATGAAACATCTACAGCCCAGTCTATTTTCTCTCCTGAGATCCTTTCTCCTTCCTGAAGGATTTTTCTTGCTTCTGCCCTTGCCACCCCAGGCAGCAGATCAATAAAAGGGGAAATGTCTTACCACCGTTGGCGGTCATATCTACCTAGGGAGACATCCTTTACTACGCAACCTTCACAACGCGATACTTTTACATCACAGTTTTCACTACGCAAGTCGTTACAACGACTTGCGCTGGATGGTGCTGTACATTAAGGAATAGTATGATATACTATTCCAACACCTTCCCTACTGTCCACACAGACTGGAGTTGGAATAGTAAATCATACTATTCCAAAGTCGAGCACCCCCAACGCAAGTCGTTGTAACGACTTGCGTTGTAAAAACCGCAATGTAACATACCGGGATGTAATGGAACTCGTTGTATCGTCATATACTCATCTAAATAATATTGCAAGTGAGTTCTCTACCCTAACTGTGGTCGCTGCCATAGTGGAGAACCTCTTGCCAATGGTGTCAAGAAGTCTCCCATCCCTGTCAGGAGGGGTGGACAGGGCTGAAGCAGGGTTTCTGGCACGATAATGCACCGCCTGAGAAATCACTGAATCCGGCTTCGGCTGCCCGATGAGGCAGGCATGAGAGTTATCGGGTGCTTTGTATTTCTTTTCTATCTTAGGTAAAACTGCTGGAATGGAAGCCGGTGTTCGCATTACCTTCAGGCCTTCCTCCCATATGAAATCCACCATGGGTATTGAACGAACCTGTCTCTTAGCTTGTTCCTTAAAATCATATAGGAAACAATCAGACTGTTTGGTTATCATGGGGAGCTGAAATCTCTTTGCCGCCCTTTCCATTAGAGTATGAAAGCCTCCTATGTCTTCCTGTGGCGAATCTACCGGAGGCAGGGTTGGCGGAGATGGTGTCTGGATCTGGTAATAATCCCATTTGTTGGGAAGGGGTACTTCTTACAGTTCTCCTTCCTCTCTTTCATCATCAGTAGTGGGATGTGCCTCTGCCTGCGATTGCGACGTAATAGGTGTTGGAGATATAAGAGGTGACTCTACAAACAAAGATGACTTAGCAATCGGAGTTTGCGGGATTGAAGTAGCCGGTTCTGATGGTGGGAATCTGTGGTAGTAATCAGGGCCGGCTTTAGTGCTGGTGGCGCCCCCACACACCATGACAGCCTTCTCTGATTCTCTCACTACCATCGGGCAAAAGTGCCCCTCATCTCTCCAATTATAAGTTATTGCTAAACACAGTGCCCCCTCTAAGGCAGCACGCCCGCTACAGGTTATCATAGCTCAGTGCGGCCACACAGGTAGCACTGCCATAAAGCCAGCCCTGGTACTAATCCTCCACCATGGGTTGCAGATTTGACACTTGGGAGACAGGCATCTGGATAGTTTGCTCCCTCTCTGTCTATCTTGTATGTCAGGGTCATGAGAGTAGTAATAATATTCATCGTCATCCTTTTGACATTTTATCCGGAGTTTTGAAGGTCTATGTGCCACACCAAACATGCCCTCTTCATCAGAGTCTTTATCCTCTTCATCCCCATAATCAAAAAGTTCTTCAGGAGGACTGGGGGAAACCTTACTAGGAGAGGTTTGAATAGGTAAGATCATTTCCTGTGAAGATCTTCGTTTGGGCTGGGAAACTGCAGATGAAAGAGAAGCTTCCTTAGCTGCTTGTACATTCATCGACGATCAGATCCATTTCCTTGTGCCATAGGCAAAACTGTTGATGAAGGGATCGATGAAGGGATCGATGACGGAGCCTTCGCTAACCTCTCTTCCGTTGACGTCTTTGAGGTTGATGATGTTCGGCGACGTAAATCTGTGGTCGTAGGTGTCGGGTATGTCGACAGAGCCACCATCAACGAAGTTACAGTCGATGAGAGATTCTTGTGTTTGAGGGCCGCCAACAACTGGTGCGTCGATGATAGAGCCGCCGGCGAATCCTACAATGACAGTCTTTTTTTCGTTGTCGTTTCGTAGACGATATTGCGTCGACGTAGAAAGCCTCATCTTTACAGAAACTATGGTCGACGTGGTCGAGGACATTATAGGTTTAGCCTGTGGAGATGAGAAGGTCGACGTAGTAGTAGGGCGGTACATCTTTCTGAGGTGATGAAATTGTCTCCAGAAAAGACCTTGAAGTTGTTTTTACCTTAGAGGAGGTTGTAGATGGTGTAGAGGGCATAGAATGACCCTTATGAGAGGCAGACTCCTTCTGGAGGAGGAGGCTTTGGGGAGATAATTTCCAAATAACTTGTCCTCTTTTTTGAGGCAGTAGTTTTGAATCAGTGTCGTCGTCAGACAAGGGATTGTCCTTGGTTTTTAACTTCTGTAGCTACAGAAGGTAAACAGTCATAATATCGAGTTTTTAATATAGAATGGACAGAAGGACAGAATATCGAATTGCCATAATATAATGGTGAAGAATATCGAAAATCAGGTAAGAAATATCGATTTACATAATATAGAAGTAAGTAATATCGACAGTCATAATATAGTTGTTAAAAATATCGAATTTTTTTATATTGTTTTAGTTGTTAGTATATGTGTTAAAAGTATGTATTAATTTTGGAATGTATGTTTGAATATTTTTAAAGTAATGAATTTTATGTTATTTAATTTTTGTGTAATTTAATTCCGTAGCGGGTTGTGGGTTTATAGGGGATTAGGGTGGGAAGTAATTTAATTATAGTACATTAAATAATAATTTTATTAAGCAATTATTAATTGGTATTGAAAATTAATTGGTTGTTGATTAATTATTAATTGGTAAATAATTTTTATTAATTGGTAATTAATTTGTATTAATTGTTTAATTGATAATTATGTTAATTGTATTAATTTATTATTTGTGGCGGGTTGTGGGTTTATAGGTAGAATATGGTGGGAAGTAATTTATTTGTAAATAATTAATATTGTGTGATTGGTAATTAATTTTAATACTTTCTTTTGTTGGTATTAATAATTAATTTATTTTTAATAAAATATTAAATCATTATTTTCCCTACTATTGCACTCACCGGAGTGGGAATAGTAATTTTTACCCCTATGCTATCCAACGCTTTCCCTAGTGTTGCACTCACTGTAGTGGGAATAGTAAATTTTACCCTCCCGCTATCCAACGCTTTCCCTACTGTTGCACTCTCTGGAGTGGGAATAGTAATTTTTACCCCTACGCTATCCAATGCTTTCCCTACTGTTGCACTCTTTGGAGTGGGAATAGTAATTTTTACCCCTACGCCATCTGACGTTTTCTCTACTGTTGCACTCACTGGAGTGGGAATAGTAAATTTTGCGCTCCCGCTATCCAACGCTTTCCCTACTGTTTCACTCTCTGGAGTGGGATTAGTAATTTTTACCCCTACGCTATCCAACGCTTTCCCTACTGTTGCAGTCTCTGGAGTGGGAATAGCAATTTTTACCCCTACGCTATCCAACGCTTTCCCTACTGTTGCACTCTCTGGAGTGGGAATAGTAATTTTTATCCCTACTCTATCCAATGCTTTCCCTACTGTTGCACTCTTTGGAGTGGGAATAGTAAATTGTACCCTCCCGCTATCCAACGCTTTCCCTACTGTTGCACT
This sequence comes from Triturus cristatus, assembly GCF_964204655.1. Classification (NCBI taxonomy): domain Eukaryota; kingdom Metazoa; phylum Chordata; class Amphibia; order Caudata; family Salamandridae; genus Triturus; species Triturus cristatus. Next base: position 1,585,896,366 of record NC_140590.1, read on the forward strand.
CTCTGGAGTGGGAATAGTAATTTTTATCCCTACGCTATCCAATGCTTTCCCTATTATTGCACTCTATGGAGTGGAAATAGTAATTTGTATCCCCCCGGTATCCAACGCTTTCCCTACTGTTGCACTCTCTGGAGCGGGAATAGTAATTTTTACCCTCCCGCTATCCAACGCTTTCCCTACTATTGCACTTACTGGAGTGGTAATAGTAAATTTTACCCGCCCGCTATCCTACGCAAAAAATATTGAATATTTTTAATTAATATTACGTTAATATATATGTATTACATTTTTTTTACCTACATTAATTATTTATTGATTTTAAAGTTATTTAAGGATTTTTAAGTATGTTTTAGTTAATTATATGTATTATTTAATTAATTTTACATTATTTTTAAGACATTTAAAAAATTCGATATTTTGACCAACTATATTTTTTACAAAGATATTTTGGACTCTATATTTTTCTACTTACCTGTTTGTAGATAGGGATTCGATATTTTGGCATTCTATATTTTTTCCTCGATATTTTGGCAGGTTGATATTCTCCTTCTCGATATTTTGTCAGTGATCCGCTACAGAAGAAGCTGTCTCTAGCTCTCAAAGTTTTTTTAGAGAAAGTTCTACAGATTTTACAATCTCTCTCCTGGTGGTCAGGGTGAAGGCAATAAATACACTTTTTGTGGGGATCATCCCAGTGTAGTTTGCACTTCCCACGGGTATCACAGTGCTGAAACAGAGACCTCTTAGTTGAAGACATGCTGTTTTGAAGAAAAAAATCTTGTCAAGTAGGCCAAAGAAAATTTAGAACTGAGCAGAGCTCTGGAAGTGTCCCTTCACATGACGTGTGGTAGAAAATATGAGAGCCTCTGTGGTGCTATCGCCTGATTGGATGGACTTTGGACCATTCCCAATGACTAGGACGAGATGTTAAAGTGAATGTTTTTCTCTATTAACTTCAATGGTAAAGTCATTACTTACTGCTTTTCATGTACCGTGGGACTTCCCACTTCGACGATGGGGAATGGTTCAAGCATGTGAATCTATGAAAGATCCAATGCTGGAGAAACCGTATGCTAATACCAGTCAAAGAGTTTAAAGTAAAAACCTCACAGTAACCAATGAATCTTAGGCTAGATGTAACCCTGCAGCCTAATGCATAAACAGCCTTGCAAAAGAAAACACCCCCACTCTACAGATCACTCCCAATGGAAGTAAAAATGTGTGATAATACCAAGACAAGACTCATGAGGCAACAACAAGATGTTTGTTGAGCCACCATTATGTGAAATAGGGACCACTGGTGTATAAACCAGTATTGAAACAGGGTATAACCCTTGTCTCACAGGTTTTTTGCAGAACGGGGACGATGGGCAGGGCGTTAAGGAACCTGCGCCTAGACTGTGTCTCTACCAGATATTACGTTACCACAGGTTAGTAACTTATACATGTGATAGAGATGCACATTCCTTAACTTTGAAATGAATACCATAGCTATATCCCCCTAGATGAGGGTCTTCGAACTAATCCTACGAAAGTTCTCAAAGAGATACAGCTGGTCATAACTAACAACTGATCAAATGCATGTAAGAACAGCAGATCAAGAGCCTAGCTCTTAATAGAATCCATGATCACTGTCGCAGAACACATAAATAATAAACAACCCTACAGGCCCGAAAGAATCAGGCCTTGAGGGAAAAGGAGTAAACCCTTAAACAACCATCTGACAGTTAACAGACATTATCGTCTTTCCCCAAGGGGAAAGATAACTCGTTTCCCAAAAGGGCCAAGTGCAAGACAAAAGCCATGTAATCCTGATTCGTCATGACAAAAAAGAAATATTAGAGAAAAAACTGTCCATATAAAATCCAAAAAGAATGACTCTGAGAACTCATTCCCATTATACCAACATGAATGAACAATAACGCAAAAACTGGAGACATAATACGTACACCAAGAAAGATGACCAATAATATCTCCCTGGTATAAAGAATTTTGTTTGAACAAAATGACCACTCGAAGATTACATAATGTACTGTAAGGAAGTAAAAATGACATCAAACAGATTTGAATCTCGTATAGGTATTTATCAATGATGCCAGTTTATCGGAACAAGTCACCCTCAATCTCAAAGATAACAGAGAGACACGTTTCAGTTTACTAGAAGCCTTTGTCAATCTAGTTGGTTTCATCGCATCAGTAGTTTGTATAGTCCCTCCCACTTAAAGCATAGATAAACATAGACCAAATACTCCGAAGAATAAAACCACAGTGCAACTCTGTGATGTATATCAAAAGTAGCAGTGCATAAATAACAAGTAAAAACATACAGTGATGTTTTCAATTTGCAAAGTGAAAATAATAAACCACCAAAACAAATCAAATCATTGTCCTGGTTGAATGCTTGTATGAGTTTAAAATGTACACGACCTCCGCTTTGGTTGGGAACTAATAAATGCATGTGCTTGAAGCCACCAAGCTCTCATTGCTTATATAGATATAATTAATTCCCAAGGCTCCTTTCAACGCAGTGGACTGTTTTCATGGAGCAGTCATAAAAAGACTTGGACAAAATCAGAATGGTTGGAAAGGCATCACCAGTGGGAAAGTCTAACAAATTCAACTTGAGCACGGAGGAGCAGGCAACCATCACAGCACTGCAAAAGGATTCAGCGATTGTAATTAAGCCATCAGATAAGAGCGGCAATGTGGTGGTCCTGACTAGAGAACTATACCAGGAGGAAGAATGCAGACTGCTGGGAGATTTAGAGTGCTTTAGTCCTACTGATAGGGCACCTTACAATGCTTCTATCAAGGAATTCCATGCCGTTTTGAACTTTTGGTGTGACAAAGGAACACTAATGGAGGATGAGTATGAATTCACCAAGGTAGACTACCCGGTATTACCAACATTTTATCACCTTCCAAAGGTGCACAAGAACCAAGAAAGACCACCAGGACACCCAACTGTGTCATCAAAAGTGAGTCTCTTGGAGAAAGCTTCTATCTATGTGGACTCATTCCTCGCCACTATGGTGAGAGATCTTAGCTCTTTGGTCAGGACACTACAGATTTCATCTGCCTGATACAAAACATTCAATGGGAAGCTGATTTTGTTTTAATCACTATGGATATAGGCAGCCTATATACTTGCATTGATCATCAAAAGGGCTTCACTTCATTGCAGTATTTCTTGAAGAACAGTCCTTTGAAATGTATGGAACACAATTAAATGATACTACAAATCGCATATTTTTGTTGGAGGAATAACATTTTTCTATTTGCAGGCGATCTTTATTGGCAGAAACAGGAGACGGCCATGGGCATGTGCTTCGCCCTCATCTACGTGAACTTGTTCGTGGGCTGGTGGGAGAAGCACGTGGCTTGGGCGGACCAGAATGAAGGATGGTTGAAAAAAATAGACCTATGGTCTAGATACATCCAAGAACTCTTTTTGATCTGGCAGGGCACCCCAAGTGAAGCTGAGGAATACATCCAAATCCTCAATGATAACAGTATAAATTTGAAATGCAGCTATGAAATAAGCAGCACAGCAGTTCCCTTTTTACATCTGACAGTGTTCGTACAAGACAACAAATTATGTACCAAACTTTTCAGAAATCCAACGCCAGGGAACACTGTCTTACACGAGAGAAGCCAGCATCCCAAATGCTTGATTAATAGCATACCCTATGGGGAACTATGAAGGTTGAAGCGTGATTGCTCCTTAGAAAGAGGAGAGGAGGAACCGTGGACTAAACCCAGGGAAGTCCTAGATTAATTTTGAACTTCTCTAATGAAGCTAGACAGGTGAAAGAGATAAGTGAGAAGAACTGGAGGATACTACTTACAGATCAAGTGCTGGGAAAGAAAATAGATGATAGACCAAGGGTAACGTACAGGAAAGGTCTATTTTTGAAAGACATTTTGGTCCATAGCCATTTTCAGAAACTACCCCCCGAAATAGATAGAAGTCTCTGGGTTTTACCCAGGTACTGTTTGGTTTGCCCCTGTGGCAAAAAGTATATAGGAAGTACTGTACATTAGGCCAAAAAGAGGGTCGACGAGCATATTAGAGCAATTAACAATCATTATAACACATACCCAGTGGTGAGGCATTTTGTTGAATTTCAAAATTGCAGAGGGGCTAAATTAAAATACTTCTGCATAGACCATGTACAGCACAAGGAAAGAGGGGGAGATAGAGTGAGGGTCCTAAGGAAGCTGGAATCGAGAATGATAGTAGAACTCCGCACCAGGATTCCAATGGGTGCCTGAACACAGAAGAAGAGTTATGGATAAATGTGGGAGAATGAGATGTACACACTAATGATCAGAATTACGCAAACAAGATTAGACTGGTATGAAGTCTTTACAACTGGTTGAGGTCCGCATGGCAAGGTATGGTTCTACTACACAGAATATCTCTGCTCGTAAGAATAGGCAATATGAAGAATCATTTCAGCGAGGCCTGTTCTAGGGTACAAATCATCAGAAAGTGGGCACAATGTGTGGACTGGAGGTATAAACATACATCAATGATAGCAATAGGAAAATTTTCCAGCAACAAAAAAATTATATGAGTAGCCTAAATGTTGAGCCTGATATCATTGTTTATAGGTGATCATGACATTTCAATAGTAGGCCTATTTAATGCATGAAATGTTGATGGATTTTTTGAACGTGCATTGTAGACACACCATAAAGTGAATGATATTGTGAGGCCATATTGATGGAAAACCGATAAATATATCATGATATTTAGTGATGATTTCTTGATGGGGCCGCTCTGAAAATATTTAACATTTGACCCATATACAGAATTCCTGGGACATATATGATGGCGGTAAAATAGTAATTTATAGGGAGGCCTATAACTTTGATTTGAAAGATGAATTTTATATTTATGCAGGCATAAGGTTTAGCCACGACATATTGCCTAACTATAAGTATGTTTTTTATTTTTATTTCAATTTTTATTTCAATTTGTATTTTTATATCAAATATGGCATAATTGTTAACCTTTGAGTACGTTATTGCGAACTTGATGGCAACCAACTGTTTTTGTTGAAAATTTAAAATGTCCGCCATCTTTGCAATTGTGCTTGAATGATTTTGAAAACCAGTCCTCTTTTCTTGTTAACAATCATGTGATGAAGTCTGCCAATTACAAACAAGATTAATGAATTTAAGCAATTTTTTTTCACAAAGGGTAGCTGACATTGACAAAAGCCAAGGCACCGAAACGCGTTTGTTAGCAGAGGGTTGTACGTATGAATTTAAATAAACGTATTGGAATTTAATAAGAGCCCGGAGTGCCCAGCGTCTCTTTTGGAACCTATATTACAAGAGTCCGTCCTCGTGAGCTGGTGCACCCACCGTGATGAGAGCGGTAGCCACTGATGGGAGAGGTGAACAGAATACATATATATATATATATATATATATATATATATATATATATATATATATATATATATATATATATATATATATATATATATACATATATATATATATATTACCTACTGGCGGTCGCCAGTAGGTAGTTATAGTTAGGACCACGTTTCCATAGGAAATCCGCAACATTCTATTTTGAATAACTTTGGCGCCGGTCGACGAATCCTCGCGAATTTTTCAAAATAGGTGGGGTGCTACGCTCCGCTCCTACCCTGAAAGTCTCGGGGGGATTCGTCAAGCGGGGGCTGAGATAAAAGGGGGGTCCCAAAACGCGTTTTTCCCATGCATTTTTCCATAGGACCTTTAGACAGGGCTACAGCCCGAACGGCTGAACAGAATTTAATGAAATTTGGCAGAGAGGTAGTCCCCAGGTCAAGGAAGTGCCTTTTGTAGGTTTGGTGTAAATCTGTTCAGTAGATTCTGAGAAAATAGCCTTTAAATCAATATATATATCTGTGGCAGCTTACGGTGCGCTTACCGTGCGCTTACCGTAAGCTTACCGTACGCGTACGGTGGCGTGCGCGAGCGCGATTCTGATTGGCTCTTAGATCTTAGTAAACATTCGAATCGGTCAAAACCAGGAAGCGGCGGCCGCCATTTTCTCTCTCGCTTCCTGAGTTGGGCAGCAAAAACGAACCCCAAAAATGTGTAAAGAGGCAGTTTCATGAGATCCTAACCACCCAGCATTGATACAGGGGTCCCCAAACCACCCCCAAGCCCAAAAAAAAAAAAAAAAAATTTTCGGAAAATCGCCGATTACGCTTACCGTACGCGTACGGTAAAAAATTGTAAAAAAAAAAAAGTTATCCACATTTTCCCTACCCCGTGTGCAAATGGTGCCCGAAGGGCACCATTTGTGCATGGCATATAACGTCTAAGAAGTTAACAAAGAATACATTTCACAAAGATGCGCAAAATATGTCCCCCATGTGCGCACGGTGCGCGAAGCGCATCGTGCGTACATGGCCCATCCCGCTTAACGTGGGCACGCGGTGCGCGCAGCGCACCGCGTGATCACTGTGCGTGCACGGCACTAACTGCGTAAAGTGGGCGCGCACGCCACGAATGGCGTAAAGTAACTTAGCATTTAAAAAACCTTGCAAATTCACTGAAAAAACCATAGGTTTCACACATGTTATAGTTAGCTGGACATTTTACTGATAAAAAACCAATGAAATTCCCCCGTTATAGTTACTGCAGGCAACTATAACTCACGCGACCGCAATCTTCTGCTGATGACATATGTGTCTTTATGAAAAAAAAATATTTGTAATATATGTAAAGCTAAAATTTAATGGAAGAAGACATGGGCAAATAAGTGTCTAAATACAGTATTAGCATCAGCAGAGGATTGCGGTCGCGTGAGTTATAGTTGCCTGCAGTAACTATAACGGGGGAATTTCATTGGTTTTTTATCAGTAAAATGTCCAGCTAACTATAACATGTGTGAAACCTATGGTTTTTTCAGTGAATATATATATATACACACACATATACACATATATATATATATATACACATATATACACATATATATACACATATATATATGTATATATGCTTATATACACCTTTGTGGCATATATATATATATATTCACTTAAAAAACCATAGGTTTCACACATGTTATAGTTAGCTGTAGGCAACTATAACTCACGCGACCGCAATCCTCTGCTGATGACGTCAGATCACTGTATTTAGACACTTATTTACCCATGTCTTCTTCCATTAATCTTTAGCTATACATATATTACAAATATTTATTTTTCATAAAGACACATATGTCATCAGTGATGTAATATCTGACGTCATCAGCAGAGGATTGCGGTCGCGTGAGTTATAGTTGCCTACAGTAACTATAACGGGGGAATTTCATAGGTTTTTTACGAGTGAAATGTCCAGCTGACTATAACATGTGTGAAACCTATGGTTTTTTAAGTGAATTTACAAGGTTTTTTAAATGCTAATTCGTAACTATAACATGTGTGAAACCTATGGTTTTTTCAGTGAATTTGTACGGTTTTTGAAATGCTAAGTTATGTATTAATTTTTTTTTTTTCAGGTTTTTCACCGTGCGCGCACCGTGAAATTATTATTATTTTTTATACATCGCGAGGTGCGCACACCCTGCGTGCACGGTGCACTTCACGCACCGTGCGCGCGCTGTGGGCGCACGGTGCACTTCGCGCTCCGAGCACCCAAGGTTCGCAGTGCATGCCGTTTTTTTTTTTTAAATCGCGAGGTGCGCGCACCCTGCGCGCACGGTGCGTTCGCGCACCGACCACCCAAGGTTCGCAGTGCGTGCCGTGATTTTTTTTTTTAAATCGCGAGGTGCGCGCACCCTGCAGTGCGTGCCGTGCTCGCGATTTAAAAAAAAAAAAAATGTTTTTTTCTCCCTTGGGGGTCCTTCTGTGACCCTCTGACCAAGGCTAGGGGGTCAGGAACTGTCCACTCTGCCCCCTTTTCACGTTCTCCTCCTTTTCTTTTCACCCCCTCAGACTGCGAGAGACAAAATGGCGGCCGACACTTCCTGGTTTCGACCGATTCGAATGTTTACCGACATCTAACAACCAATCAGAATTGCGCTCGCGCATGGCAGGGTGCGCGCACTGTGCGCGCACGGTGCGCGCGTATAGATATTGATATGCTTTTAAATGCTATTTTCTCAGGAAATACTGAACAGATTTACACCAGACCTGCAAAAGGCACTTCCTTGACCTTATGGCTACCTCTCTGCCAAATTTCACATAATTCTGTTCAGCCGTTCGGGCTGTAGCTGTGTCTAAAGGTCCTATGGAAAAATGCATGGGGAAAACGCATTTTGGGACCCCCCCTTTTTCTCGGCCCCCGCTTGACGAATCACCCCGAGACTTTCAGAGTAGGAGCTGAGCGGAGCGCCCCATTAGTTTTGAAAATTTCGCGAGGATTCGTCAACCGGCGCCAAAGTTATTCAAAATAGAATTTTGAGATTTCCTATGGAAACTAGGTTGTAACTATAACTATCTACTGGCGACCGCCAGTAGATATTATATATATATATATATATATATTCACTTAAAAAACCATAGGTTTCACACATGTTATAGTTAGCTGGGCATTTCCCTCGTAAAAAACCAATGAAATTCCCCTGTTATAGTTAGTGCAGGCAACTATAACTCATGCGACCGCAATCCTCTGCTGATGACGTCAGATATTACATCACTGTATTTAGACACTTATTTACCCATGTCTTCTTCCATTCATCTTTAGCTATACATATATTACATTTTTTTTTTTTCAGAAAGACACATATGTCATCAGTGATGTAATATCTGACGTCATCAGCAGAGGATTGCGGTCGCGTGAGTTATAGTTGCCTGCTAATTCCTAACTATAACGTGTGTGAAACCTATGGTTTTTTCAGTGAATTTGTACGGTTTTTTAAATGCTAAGTTATGTATTTATTAATATATTTTTTTAAACAAAACTTTTTCACGGCGCGCGCACGGTGCGCTTTGCGCACCGTGCGCGCGCGGTGGGCACGCAGTGCGCTTCGCGCACTACGCGCCCACTTTACGCAGTTCGTGCCGTGCATGCACGGAGCGCTTCGCGACCCGTGCGCGCACGGTGGGCACACGGTGCGCTTCGGACACCGCCAGGCCTAATTCATTTGTTTTTTTCCGATAAATCGCAGAGTGCACGCACGCTGCGCGAACTTCGCAGAATTTTTTCCGTTTGGGTGGTGCGCGCAGGGTGCGCGCACTCGGCGATTTTTCGAAAAAAAAATAAATTGTTTTTTGGCCCTTGGGGGTCCTTCTGGGACCCCCTGACCACGGCTAGGGGGTCAGGAACTGTCTACCCTGCCCCCTTTTCACGTTCTCCACATTTGTTTTTCACCCCCTCAGAGTGCGAGAGACAAAATGGCGGCCGACACTTCCTGGTTTCGACCGATTCGAATGTTTACTAAGATCTAACAACCAATCAGAATTGCGCTCGCGCACGGCAAGGTGCGCGCACCCAGCGCGCACGGTGCGCGTGTACAGATATATATATTGATTTAAATGCTATTTTCTCTGGAAATACTGAACAGATTTACACCAAACCTGCAAAAGGCACTTCATGGACCTTATGGCTATTTCACGTAATTCTGTTCAGTCGTTCGGGCTGTAGCTGCGACTAAAGTCCCTATGGAAAAATCCATGGGGAAAACGCGTTTTGGGACCCCCCCTTTTTCTCGGCCCCCGCTTGACGAATCACCCCGAGACTTTCAGGGTAGGAGCGGAGCGGAGCGCACCATTAGTTTTGAAAATTTCGCGAGGATTCGTCAACCAGCGCCAAAGTTATTCAAAATAGAATTTTGAGATTTCCTATGGAAACTCGGTCCTAACTATAACTATCTACTGGCGACCGCCAGTAGATAATATATATATATATACACAAGTATCTCTTCTATATCGTTCAACACCAATCATCACGTGACTTTAAAATGCTGTATAAAAGGGTATTCAATATGGTTGTTACTTTATGTGATCAAGGCCACCTGGTGGCCGAAACGCGTAATGACATGCCTCGCCATCACTAACCTTGAATAAATCTTTATGAAGCACGTCTGGTGTCCGTGTGCTTTTCCTCCTCGCCCGCTGGGAAGTGGAAGGATGCGCCTGATATTCATATATATATATATATATATATATATATGTATACCACCAATCCCGCTTTGTGGATAAAAACGGGTCTGACACATGCTTGGGTTGCAATTCAGAGATTTAATGCCGCCATACAGCACTTTTTCAGTAACGCGATGTCCTCTCTCACAGCTCCTGGCAGACGCGTTTCGGCGGATGCCTTCATCAATGCCGGTTGTATGCTGGAAAGTTAAAAAATAAAAGACTTTCGCGGGCAGTTCATTTAAAAAGCCAGGTGAGTAATCCCATTGGACCATGGATGTTGTCATAGAAAGAGGACAAGGAAAGTTCCATAAGTAAGTACTTTTCTCCTTCTCTGAGTCCAAGGTTCCTCAAGTGCACCAATCACGATTCAGGAGTAATGGACACTGGAATCGCGAGCCAGGTTCAGTAACCTGCTCGTGCATCCATTTGTGACCTGACCAAGTCAGCCCTCGAGCGCCATGCTCCTTATGAGTTGCGCGATCCATGGCGGATTGCATCGCTGAAGTGCAACTCATCAACAGTCCATCTGTTGCTCTTTCCCCAGTGCCTGCACCAATATCTAGGCTGGGGGGGCGCCGCATTGTGCAGTTCATGCACGAAATCCACTGGGTTGTCGGCGATATGCGGAGCACCAAACCAAGAGACGTGTCAGTTAAAGCGGAGCCGACCTCCGCCTCAAATATACCACCAATCCCGCTTTGTGGATAAAAACGGGTCTGACACATGCTTGGGTTGCAATTCAGAAATTTAATGCCGCCATACAGCACTTTTTCAGTAACGCGATGTCCTCTCTCACAGCTCCTGGCAGACGCGTTTCGGCAAATGCCTTCATCAATGCCGGTTGTATGCTGGAAAGTTCAAAAATAAAAGACTTTTGCGGGCATTCATTTAAAAAGCCAGGTGAGTAATCCCATTGGACCATGGATGTTGTCATAGAAAGAGGACAAGGAAAGTTCCATAAGTAGGTACTTTTCCCCTTCTCTGAGTCCAAGGTTCCTCAAGTGCACCAATCACGCTTCAGGAGTAATGGACACTGGAATCGCGAGCCATATATATGTATATATATATATATCTGAAAAACTTCTTCTTCCGTTGAAGTGAAACCATTTATTTAAAAAAGTTTGGCATGACGCGTTTCGGCAATAGCCTTTTTCAAATGCCACTGGTGCTTAAGGTTTCCAGGCTACTTCCTTTATATTGGCCCATCCACTAAAGTAGTGTGGTGTGCACCTGAGCCACGTTTCACAGAGAGCACTCAAGCAGTTCGGTGTTTGGAGACTGCAAATCCCATCATTCAGTTTGTTCGTGTCGCAAATGAGTGTTTCTGTTCAGCCAGAATTTCTTTTGATACTCCAGATAGGAGGCTCACCTGAGACATGGTTAGGTTGGAAAGCTGTAGCACTGTGCTGGGCAACAAATAGTCTCTAAGCCCTCATTTCCAACCTTGCATTCCCGCTGGTCGCAAGTCCGGAGACGCTGTTCCAGTAACCTTGTCTCTCCATGTAAATCATGGGCAGTCAGATGACAGCAGATCCCCTGCTTCCTTTGGGATGAGCGACGGTCCAGGTAAGAGGCATTGAACCCAGGACTCTTATGGAAGGGTCACCCTCGCATGTCAATGGCTATATATATATATATATGGCATGTGTACTAAATGCACCTGTAACAAAATATTTTTACTGTAACAGGACGCACCTAATCTGTTTCAAATATTCAGATTGTTGCGTCATCCATAAATGTTTTTTGGGCGGATATTGCTAGGAACAGTCATGTCATAAGCATATTTTGCCCATGTGGGCATATACCCGGCTACTTGAATAATGCAGAAATATGTGCAAACTTACAAAAAACATGTTGATTTGCATGTTCTTTTCGCTCACACATGATTTCCATGCAAATAAAGTGCAAAAAGTGCCTTAAAGTGCTGAGAGATAAAAATAATTATTTTTTCAAATGCGAACCTATGTTCACAATAAAACAAGGAAAGAAGGGGGGTCTTATGTCTGAAAGGGGAACAGCTTATTAAAACCCAAATACAGGTATGTTTCAGTCTTCTTATGGCCTGAACTAATAAGTATTGCTGGAACTACGCTATAGCCAAGTGTACAAATCTTCGGTAGTGTTCAGCCGATGTGGGCTTTTGCTATCGAATTCTAGGAAAGAACCTGGTTTCCAACCTTCTGAGTATTGCTTCTCAGTTGCCTCCTCGTCTCAGTGGCGAAACAGCATCCACCACGTAATATTTTAAACGGTCCACAGCAATATATATATATATATATATATATATAGTGTGATCAAGGGCACAGGGTGCTCGAAACGCGTCGCAGAGGGAGTCAATAAATTACATCTACTGCCTTACCTGTTTGGGTCCGTCCTTCTCTGTTCGCCGTGAAAAGGAAGTACGAGGAGTTTTGGAATATATATATATATATATATATATATATATATATATATATATATATTGCTGTATATAAGCAGTACAAAACTGCAGGTCCACAAGAGATATATATATATATATATATATATATATATATATATATATATATATATATATATATATATATATTCACTTAAAAAACCATAGGTTTCACACATGTTATAGTTAGCTGGACATTTCCCTCGTAAAAAACCAATGAAATTCCCCCATTATAGTTAGTGCAGGCAACTATAACTCACGCGACCGCAATCCTCTGCTGATGACGTCCGATATTACATCACTGATGACATATGTGTCTTTCTGAAAAATAAATATTTGTAATATATGTATAGCTAAAGATTAATGGAAGAAGACATGGGTAATTAAGTGTCTAAATACAGTGATGTAATATCTGACGTCATCAGCAGAGGATTGCGGTCGCGTGAGTTATAGTTGCCTGCACTAACTATAACGGGGGAATTTCATTGTTTTTTTACGAGGGAAATGTCCAGCTAACTATAACATGTGTGAAACCTCTGGTTTTTTAAGTGAATTTGCAAGGTTTTTTAAATGCTAATTCCTAACTATAACGTGTGTGAAACCTATGGTTTTTTAAGTGAATTTGTACGGTTTTTCAAATGCTAAGTTATGCATTCATTAATATTTTTTTTTTCAGGTTTTTCACCGTGCGCGCACCGTGCGCGCGCAGTGAGCGTTCGGTGCACTTCGCGCACCGAACGCCCACAATGCGTTGTGCCTGCCATGCACGTACGGTGCGTGCACCTCGCGCATTTTCGTAAAAAAAAAAATGTTTTTTTCACCCTGGGGGGTCCTTCAGTGACCCCCTGACAAAGGCTATGGGGTCAGGAACTGTCCACCCTGCCCCCTTTTCACGTTCTCCACTTTGGTTTTCACTGCCTCAGACTGCGAGAGACAAAATGGCGGCTGACACTTCCTGATTTCGACCGATTCGAATGTTTACTGACATCTAACAACCAATCAGAATTGCGCTCGCGCACGTCACCGTGCGCGCACCCTGCGCGTACGGTGCGCGCCTATAGATATATGTACTTTTAACTGCAATTTTCTCAGGAACTACTGAACAGATTGACTCAAGATATCCAAAAGGCACATCCCTGACCTGAGGACTACCTCTCTGCCAAATTTAAAGTAATTCTGTTCAGCCGTTCGGGCTGTACCTTGGACTAAAGGTCCCTATGGAAAAATGCATGGGGAAAACGCGTTTTGGGACCCCCCTTTTTTCTCAGCCCATGCTTGACGAATCACCCCGAGACTTTCAGGGTAGGAGCGGAGCGCCCCACCTATTTCGTCAACCGGTGCCAAAGTTATTCAAAATAGAATTTTCAGATTTCCTATGGAAACACGGTCCTAACTATAACTATCTACTATATATATGTGTGAGTATTTGTGTTTGTGCCACCAGAGCCTCTGAGTGGCCAGACAACTCGCGGAATTTCGCTGGGCAAAGTCTACTGCCCGGCCGCAAGGATCTACAAAGCTTCAGTGCCATGGTCTGACATTCTGAACATGACTTTGAGTCGTGGACACGCTCGAGGCACCAAGGCAAACGAGAAAAGAGATGCAACGACATCTCACATTAAAACCTCTTTCTGTTCTCTCTTTTTTTTTTAAATATCGAAAACTAAATATGTGTAACACATATGCACACAGCCATGTATACTCTGTAGTCATAATAGCTAAACAGAACTGAGAACTCAGTCCAAAATCTCATTACAATATTATTGAAAAAGGAATCGCACCTATTAGTGCAGTACCCAAATTAATCATAAAAGGTAAAACTGAAACAATACAAAGAAACCATACATAAAAATGACCCCAAGCACATACGACCACACTTGTGATACAAATTTAAATTTGAGTTTAGGTCCGACAATTATGATGCAAATTGGGTTTCAAAAATATAAAGTATAAACATATGTATAACTTTTTAGGCAATAGGTAACTGCAGTCTCTTTGAATTGCCACTAGTCTAGAAACTGCATACTGAATCTTGTATAGACATAACTGGGCAATACAAGGAGCTGAGAACCAACATGACCTAAGATGGATTCCAATGCACAATGATTTTAAAGCATGATTAATTAATTAATTATTTTTTTTGTATTCTGTATATGTATACATATATTTTTTTGCACTCACGCACTTTTATGCTTAAGGGCAGTATAGAATTCACAAGCAAAATACTACACTACAAGATGGCCACCAATTGTAGTAGTCGAACATAATGAAAGTGCATCATTTATGTCATTGATGAATCATGTGACATTTTTTCTATGTGAAATACTGCCAAACCGACACAGGGAAACTGACATTGATAAAGCCACAAGGTGAAACGCGTCTGTCAGAGAAGGGGGTCTGCACTAATAAAGTATTTGATACTTTAAATCTTTGTTCTCACGTGTGCTTTCCATCTGGTATCGACGATTATCGAGTACCTGTTGTTGCAGTCTACGAGTGGCTCACCACCGCTGGAGTGAGCACCCACGAGAAAGTAAGGTGCGGCGGCGGTGACTTCCTGTGTTTGAAATTTGAATTGGCCGCCAGCCCTGAGGTTCGTGAATTGAACGCCGCCAAATCATAACGGTGAAGAAGGCTAATAACAGTAACAGAAGAAGGGCGGAAGGATTACGGCGTGGAGGGGCATGGACTTTGCGTCGTTGAACGGGAGCCCGGCGCCGTCTCCCGGTGGGTGAGTGAGTGCCGCCTTTTTTTTGCCTAATGAACCTTGTCCTGAGGGAACCCGCACTTTTAATGGAATGGGCAGAATATACGGCCGAATCAGCAAAAGGAATGGTCAGAATTCTAATTAAATATGCATGGGATGATAGGGACAAGTTTCTAGTTGAAATCCAGAAACTAGAAGAAATGATCACCAAGGACAAAGATGTGAAACAGAGTGAGACCTTAAGATCAGCTATGATAAAACGCCTTAAGGTTTATGAAGCTATAATCAGAAAGAGGAAACAATCAAAATTTCAAAGGGATGAGGAAGATTACCGCACTGGTCAGATTTTAACTTTTGCGCGCAAGTTTGATGCTCCAAGGAAAAGGATGACACGTGATGGCACTGCTCTCTTAAATAAGGAAACCTCTGAATCAGATATAGAAACATCTGAGGGAGAACATACCTCAGTCACTGAGGAAAACAGAGGCAGTCAGGACTTTCCTTATTTTCAGGAATATCAGTTAATGCGAGAAACGCACCAACGACCAATGCAAAGAACACATCCCCCACAGAGAAAGCAAATAAGCGCAAAACAAGGAGAGGAAGGAAAGGGGGGAGAAGAAGAACCAACTCCAATGGTAACACGCAGCAAGGGGAGAAGGGGCAAACGGTAATCAATGAAGATCTACAGACAGTAATTAACTTTTCTAGCAGACCTTTAACAGAAGATGAAGTTAAGCTTCTGTCCCACCTCTGATTATGACTTTGTCCAAACTAGAATAGATCTATTTAGATACATAAGAAAACTAAAGTTACAAAAAATCTTTATTCTGCACCCAAAAGCAGATGGATCTACGAAGGAACCAAATATAGAAGAAAACATCTTAGACCAACTAAGCAGCCAAGATTTGGAATCGCTCTTAATGCAGAACATGGAAAGTACCAATATACCAAGAAAATAATGGGAAGCCATTAAGACACTAAAAACGGATTTGACACTGGAGATTAAGCCCTCAGACAAGGGAGGCAATATTGTTGTGTTTAATAAAGAGGAACATTTGAAAGAGGCCCTGAGGCAACTGGGGGATGTGGAGTGCTATACAGTTATTAACAGGATGGAGTATTCAAATTGTGTAAAAAAGTATCACACTTTTTTAACTGGGTGGATGGATGAGGGAATGTTAAATCAAGATTAATTCTTGTTTTTATATTGTGAATCACCGGTTCTCCCAACATTTTGTCACTTGCCCAAGATCCACAAAGATTCTGTTAATCCCCCTGGTAGACCCATCGTGACCTCAATTAATAGTCTTTTGGAAAACACATAATTGTATATAGATTCTTTTTTAAACCCGTTGGTCAAAGATCTGGCCTCATATGTCAGAGACACACAAGATTTTTTACGACTAACGGAAGGCATTGTGTGGGAGCTGGATATGCTTTTAATCACCCTTGACATTACAAGTCTTTATACTTGCATACATCATGAGGATGGGTTAAATGCAGTCAAATGGTTTTTGAACAAAAGAGCTCTGGAATTTCATACGCACAATATCATGCTATTGGAAATGATTGATTTCTGTTTACACAACAATATTTTCTTGTTTTCTGGTAATTTGTACCAACAACAACACGGTACCGCCATGGGCACGTGCTTGGCCCCCAGCTACACAAATCTTTTCATGGGCTGGTGGGAGAAGCACGTGGCCTGGGGGGAGGCAAATTAAATTTGGCTGGACAATATTATTTTATGGGCCAGGTATATTGATGACCTATTCGTTGTATGGAGGGGAACTCGCTCTTCGGCCGAGGAGTATATATCCTCCTTGAACGATAACAGGTTAAATTTGGAATTTACAGGTCAAATTAGTGAAGTCTCGGTAAATTACTTAGATTTAGAGGTATTTATCGAGAACAACACTTTGCAAACCAGACTTTCCGAAAGCCAACTGCTGGAAACGCGGTGTTACACGCTGCCAGCCATCATCCTAAAAGCATGATTAGGAACATCCCATTTGGAGAACTGTTGCGAATCAAATGCAATTGTTCGAACCAAAATTACTTTAAATTAGCGAAAGATGCAACAATGAAAAGATTTAAAAGTCGTGGTTATGGTGATTCTATACTAAGACAAGCTGAGGCTAGAGTTGAAAAACTAGAACGGAAAAGTCTATTGGTGACCAAACCCAAAATACCTGAGACCAGCGGTAATGATGTACAAATGATCACTACTTACAATAATAGATCTAGTGCTGTGGTGCACATTTTTCAAAAGAATTGGCATATTCTGCAGATGGACAATGTTCTAAAAAACCACCTACCGTCTCGTCCTTTAATAACTTACAAACGCTGCCAATCACTAAGTGACCATTTGACACATAGCCATTTCGATTCCAGTATAACAACTAAAAACAGATTCAATGTCTCAGGGTTTTATCCGTGCCTACGTTGTAAGGCTTGTAAATTCAGCAAGAAAACCACCACCTACACTGGAAGACCAGGGGACTCTAGACCAGTAAGAGTAATTAAAAAACTTCTTAATTGCAATTCAGATCATGTGATATACTGTCTAGAATGTCCATGTCAGAAACGCTACATTGGTAGTATGATTAATCCAGCCAAAAAGCGTATCCTAGAACATATGCGTGCTATAACAAACAAAGATACGAGTGACGCAGTGGCACGTCACTTCGAACAATTTCATCGCAGTGATCGAGATCTCCTAAAATATTTTTGTATAGACCAGGTGGAAAAAGGAGAAAGAGGAGGTGACAGGATTAAAAAACTACGCATATTGGAGTCTAGATACATCATAGATCTCCAAACAAAGGCCCCAACTGGGCTTAACAATGATGAAGAGTTCTGGGTACACTTGGAAGCTTAGGACAAGAATTGTAAATGAGTACTACTGTAGGATAGATATTCTTGTAAAGGAAGATGTGGCATATGACTTATTAATGAATTGAAACAGAACATCGTGCCCATATGAGTGAACGAGAACGTGGGTAACTGAAAAGCTTTAGGAAATGAAATCGCCGCCTGGTGAAACGCCCATTGTGGGCGCAATTATGATGCAAATTGGGTTTCAAAAAAAGTAAAGTATAAACATATGTATAACTTTTTAGGCAATAGGTAACTGCAGTCTCTTTGAATTGCCACTAGTCTAGAAACTGCATACTGAATCTTGTATAGACATAACTGGGCAATACAAAGAGCTGAGAACCAACATGCCCTAAGATGGATCCCAATAGACAATGATTTTAAAGCATGATTAATTAATTATTACATTTTTTTGTATTCTGTATATGTATACATATTTTTTTTGCACTCACGCACTTTTATGCTTAAGGGGCAGTATAGAATTCACAAGCAAAATACTACACTGCAAGATGGCCACCAATTGTAGTAGTCGAACATAATGAAAGTGCATCATTTATGTCATTGATGAGTCATGTGACACTTTCTCTATGTGAAATACTGCCAAACCGACACAGGGAAACTGATATTGATAAAGCCGCAAGGTAAAACGCGTCTGTCAGAGAAGGGGGTCTGCACTAATAAAGTATATGATACTCTAAATGTTTGTTCCCGCGTGTGCTTTCCATCTGGTATCGACGATTATCGAGTACCTGTTGTATATATATATACATATCCAGCTCCCCACACCAATTAGAATGGACCAGCACTTACATTATTTAAATCTCTTTACAGATTTATTGGCGAAAAACATAGAAAAACAACGCGTTTCGGCAATCCTCAATGACATTGACAAAAGCAGGATTGCCGAAACGCGTTTGTTGTTCTATTTTTTCGCCAATAAATCTGTAAAGAGATTTAAATAACGTGAGTGCTGGTCCATTCTACATGGTGTGGGTAGCTGGATATTACGAGCGGTACTGCCGCCGCAGGACCGGAGCATCCGTTCGGGAGTGCGGGGACTTCTGGCAGAATCACTGAGCGTTGTGATATATATATATATTTATATATTTTTTTTTAATACAAAGGATGCCGCACTCTGTAATCGTGAAAAGTGCAATTTATTACAGAGCCAGTCTGTCACACCGACGTGTTTCGGCCAACACTGCCTTTCTCACGGTAGGGGGCACTACTGTTACAACTGTTTTTAAGTCAATTCCTGTGTGACAATTCCCATAGACTTCTGGGAGTTGTAATCTTTTACAAAAAATCAATAATAATTGGTCAGGCCCACCGCCTGCACCCACTGTTGTGCGCTCTGGCAGGAACCACATTGAAGAATATATATATATCACTTAAAAAACCATAGGTTTCACACATGTTAGAGTTAGCTCGACATTCCACTCGTAAAAAACCATTGAAATTACCCCGTTATAGTTAGTTCAGGTTACTATAACTCGCGCGACCGCAATCCACTGCTGATGACGTCACATATTACATCACTGTATTCACTAAGATACTGTTAATAAGTCAGTTATACAATTAATTTTACAAATAAAAACATCCATTTAGACACTTATTTACCCGTTTATTCTTCCATTAACCTTTAGATATACATATATAAAAAATATTTATTTTACAGAAAGACACATATTAACTGGATGATGTCATCAGTGATGTAATATGCGACATCATCAGCAGTGGATTGCGGTCGCGCGAGTTATAGTTACCTGAACTAACTATAAAGGGGGAATTTCAATGTTTTTTTACGAGTGAAATGTCCAGCTAACTATAACATGTGTGAAACCTATGGTTTTTTCAGTGAATTTGCAAGGTTTTTTAAATGCTAATTCCTAACTATAACGTGTGTGAAACCTATGGTTTTTTAAGTGAATTTGCAAGGTTTTTTAAATGCTAATTTCTAACTATAACATGTGTGAAACCTATGTTTTTTTAGTGAATTTGTAAGGTTTTTTAAATGCTAATTTATGTATGTACTATTAGATTTTTTATATGTTTATTTTACAATAAACTACCTATGTATATAGTTATAGATTGACTGTATCCTGTAATAAAACAGTTTAAAATGTTTTTTTTTTTTAAGGGTTTTTCACCGTGCGCGCACTGTGCACGCACCGTGCGCGCACCCCGCGATTTAAAAAAAACGTTTTTTTCACCCTTCGGGGTCCTTCAGGGATCCCCTGACCAAGGCTAGGGGGTCAGGAACTCTCTACCCTGCCCCCTTTTCACGTTCTCCACCTTTCTTTTTCACTGTCAAACACAAAATGGCGTCCGACACTTCCTGATTTCGACCGATTCGAATGTTGACTGACATCTAACCACCAATCAGAATTACGCTTGCGCACGGCACGGTGCGCGCACGGTGCGCACATATAGATATTTATGTACTTTTAACTGCAATTTTCTCAGGAACTACTGAACAGATTGACACCATATATGCAAAAGGCACATGCCTGACCTGAGGACTACCTCTTTGCCAAATTTCAAGTAATTCTGTTCAGCCGTTTGGGCTGTACCTTCGACTAAAGGTCCTATGGGAAAATGCATGGGGAAAACGCGTTTTGGGACCCCCCTTTTTTCTCAGCCCCCGCTTGAGGAATCACCCCGAGACTTTCAGGGTAGGAGCTGAGCGGAGTGCCCCATTAGTTTTGAAAATTTTGCGAGGATTCGTCAACCGGTGCCAAAGTTATTCAAAATAGAATTTTCAGATTTCCTATGGGAACTCGGTCCTAACTATAACTATATATATATATATATATATATATTAACTGAAAAAACCATAGGTTTCACACATGTTATAGTTAGCTGGACATTTCACTCATAAAAAAACAATGAAATTCCCCCGTTATAGTTAGTGCAGGCAACTATAACTCACGCGACCGCAATCCTCTGCTGATGACGTCAGATATTACATCACTGTATTTAGACACTTAATTACCCATGTCTTCTTCCATTAATCTTTAGCTATACATATATTACAAATATTTATTTTTCATAAAGACACATATGTCATCAGTGATGTAATATCTGACATCATCAGCAGAGGATTGCGGTCGCGTGAGTTATAGTTGCCTGCACTAACTATAACGGGGGAATTTCATTGGTTTTTTATGAGTGAAATGTCCAGCTAACTATAACATGTGTGAAACCTATGGTTTTTTCAGTGAATTTGCAAGGTTTTTTAAATGCTAATTCCTAACTATAACGTGTGTGAAACCTATGGTTTTTTCAGTGAATTTGTACGGTTTTTTAAATGCTAATTTTTTTTTGAGATTTTTGGTAAACCTATGTATAAAATAATATATGTACTATATCCTGCATTATGGAATGGTTAATTTTTTTTTTTATGCATTTTTTTCCGTGCGCGTACGGTAAGCTGACGCTACGCGCGCCGTACGTCATAAGTACAGCGCGCTTACGTGATACGTACGTGACGTACGCGTACACGCAGAAGCAACGTCGCGGTTACGCAGGGGCGTGTAATGCGCATGCGCGAGTGCGTCTTACGTACGCGCTCCGTAAGCGCTCCGTAAGCGTCACGTTCGCGCATGCGTACTTTTTTCCGAGCGCGTACCGTAAGCTTATGGAGCGCGCACGGTAGGTCATGTGATCCACAAAGAACACTTTTCATTGGTTGAAACTACTTTCAGTTCCAGAAACTTCCCACACCACACCCATTCCCCTCATTACTGCTTGAGATCCCCTAGGAGAAGGAGCTGAATTGACATTGAGATACAATGGCAGAACAGCAGACCTCTTCTGAGAGTGAGGCTAGCAGCACCACCATCATCCAGAGAAGGAGGAAACAGAAGAATTCTTTTGTATGGGAGTATTTTACTTTTCCAGAGGGGGAGAAAAAGGTCAATGCTCCATTGGTCACTTGCACACTTTGTGACCGTGTTTTATCTAGAGGAAATCCAAGGAAGAAGTATACCTTTGGAAATCACTCTATGATGAGACACCTTAGGGATAGACATCCCAGGACCTTTGCTCGACATACTGGAGAAAACTCTTCAGTAAGTCACCAGAGCCCAACCTCAGAAGCTCAGCCGAGTACATCATCGGCAGCTTAGCTGAGCCCTTCCTCTGAGGTGGGAGCATCACCTTCTTCTGCTCCTCTGGACGTTAACCCTCGATTTGGGAAGGTTGCAATGAGGTGTACAAGGTGTTGTGGTCTTATTGTTTTTGGGGAGACCAGTGTTTCCCTTATTAACAATAAGATAGACCAGCACGTTTGTAGACGCTCATAATATTCCCATTCTTTCTTTCCTCCATCCCTGTATTAACCCAACGGCTCTTTTAAGAGCCAACCTTACCTCACAATTTTTTTCATTTTTTTTTAAGCTTTTGTTTTTGAAAAATTTTTTTTGCCGTGCGCGCACGGTACGCGTAATTACGCGAAGTTCGCGGAATTCTTCCTCGCGGAATTTCTCCGTTTACGCCGTGCGCGTACGCTGCGCACATTCGGCGATTTTTTGAAAAAGAAATTAAAATTTATTTTTTGCCCTTGGGGGTCCTTCTGGGACCCCCTGACAAAGGCTAGGGGGTCAGGAACTGTCCAGCCTGCCCCTTTTTCACGTTATCCACCTTTGTTTTTCACCCCCTCAGACTGCGAGAGACAAAATGGTGGCCGACACTTCCTGGTTTCGACCGATTCGAATGTTTACTGAGATCTAACAACCAATCAGAATCGCGCTCGCGCACGGCAGCGTGCGCGTACGGTAAGCTTACGGTACGCGCTCGGAGCGCGCCCATAGATATATATATTGATTTAAATGCTATTTTCTCAGGAAATACTGAACAGATTTACACGAGACCTTCAAAAGGCACATCCCTGACCTGAGGGCTACCTCTCTGCCAAATTTCAAGTAATTCTGTTCAGCCGTTCGGGCTGTAGCTCGGACTAAAGGTCCTATGGAAAAATGCATGGGGAAAACGCGTTTTGGGACCCCCCTTTTTCTCAGCCCCCGCTTGACGAATCCCCCCGAGACTTTCAGGGTAGGAGCGGAGCGTAGCGCCCCACCTATTTTGAGAATTTCGTGAGGATTCGTCAACCGGCGCCAAAGTTATTCCAAATAGAATGTTGCGGATTTCCTATGGAAACACGGTCTTAACTATAACTATCTACTGGCGACCGCCAGTAGATAATATATATATATATATATATATATATATATATATATATATATATATATATATATATATATATATATACATATATATATATATATATATAGATATCAGAAAAACGAGTTGCCTGCAGAGAGACGACCACACACAGGTAAGTCTTCTTTGGTCACCATTTATTGGGCAAAGGCAAACACAGCCATGAACATCGTTCCACAATGTATAGTCCTCCTGACACGTTTCGTGCTGGAAAAGCACTTCTTCATGAGGTTTCAGACTACCAAGGAAGGAAGCCGGCATTGTTTCAAGCACCACATTAAATAGTCACTTCCCCGCCCATGTGGGCGTGGCCACCCCTGCGGCCTGATGATTGATGTAGTGCTAATCTTCCTACAGTGAGTTGCACGGTTCCACCCTTGTTAATTAATTTAAAATCCCAAGTGGGGTATGCGAAACAGCATGCAGGTTTCAGGATTGCCGCCACACTTTGCTCAATCACCCTTCCTGTTCCGATGCCGAGGTGCCGATTGACACATCAGTGGCAATCCTGAAACCTGCATGCTGTTTCGCATACCCCACTTGGGATTTTAATTTCATTAACAAGGGTGGAACCGTGCAACTCACTGTAGGAAGATTAGCACTACATCAACGATGTTTGTGGCTGTGTTTGCCTTTGCTCAATAAATGGTGACCAAAGAAGACTTACCTGTGTGTGGTCGTCTCTCTGCAGGCAACTCGTTTTTCTGATGTTTGGCGGCCTCGCCTGAGCCACGAGATTGACCCCCGTTGTCAATCGGCACCTCGGCATCGGAATAGGAAGGGTGATTGAGCAAAGTGAGGCGGCAATCCTGAAACCTGCATGCTGTTTCGCATACCCCACTTGGGTTTTTAATCCCCACTGGCCTCACCCAAGTTCCCAGAAGAATATCAAACAGAGACACACCATAGGGCAGAAAGGGTTTAACACCTGTCACACCCTGGTGAAGCAGATTTAATAAGGGATCAGATGACAAAGTCACGGTGAGAGACTGGCTTAGTATATGGTGCTCATTTATTTAAGTGTAGAACCCTGCACTAATCAAGACAACCCTTATGGTGATGTTAGTGGTCATAGACAGCCTTAGAAAGCTCTCTAAGTGGTAGCTGTGGAGAGTAGGCTTCAGGCTGAGTCCAGAAGGAGTGTAAAGCACCTTGTTTTACTAGTACTTAATCTTCTAGTATAGGTTAAGTGAAAAAGAATCACAGTGTAGTTATAAAAATATGTATTTTATTACAAACACTCACTAACACATTTGTACTATCACCAACCCAGAGATAGAAACACAATACACACAATACTTAGGAAATAGAGCACGTACGTAGCACAAATACACAGTGGTCTCCCGTGGGAGACCAAACCATATACTAAAATAGTGGAATACGATTCAAGATTCAATTCAAGAATGGACCCAGAAGACGAAGAAGAGTCAGGGACCCAAGGAGCCACCCAAGGTGAGTGTCTAGGAACCCCACGGAGATTGTGTGCAGGGTGAGGACACGACCATGTGCTCAATGTTAGTCAATAGGTAAGTCGTGTTTGCAATTTTAAAGAAGAAGGACCCTTCCCAGCAGGCCCTGAAGAAACCCTGTGGAATATGGAAGGTTGGAGAGGCACCCCACCCGTGGATACCCCAGGAACCAGAATACCTACACCAGGTAAGCCGGGTGCATAGGTGTCAAGTGATGTCGGAGACCAACGAAGACCAATGGAGGACTTCAGGAAAGATGCCGCTGTAGAAGAAGATAAAGTAGTCCAGTGGAACCCCAAAGTGGATTCAAGATGAGAGGTACCTGCAAGCAGAGGGGACAGAGTCTATTCCACTCAGGAGTGACCCGAAGGCACGGAAGACGAATGCCCACCAATGTCGGAAATGCAGGTGAGGTTGACGGTGCCCTTGAAGTTGCAGCTGTGTGGACCAGGGGACACTGTAGAAGACCAAGAGCGGTTCATGAGCTGTCCCATGTCAGATGTTGAGGTAAGTTAGTGCAGGCCCTGAGCAAGCAGGGGCGCCCACTGAAACCAAAGAAGACCCTCATGAGGACCCACGGGCCGAAGGCACAGGTGTCGCAGGAAGACCTTGAGCCGCTCACCAATGAAGAAGACCTACGGTGCAAAGTAAGCGGTGAGGGCAAAGATCTTGGCTGCAGGAGTTGCTTGAAGTTGGCGCTTCTTGGAGTCCAAAGTTCTCTGGAGGAGAAAGTCAGCAAGCCTTGACAACGGCAAGTCAACGCGGTACACAGGGAGTCGGTTCAGGCAGTTCCGATGAGGAATACTAGGCTCTAGCTTGTTATGAAGACCCGGAAATCTATTGTGCGGTCAAGGTAGAAAGACAACGCTCTTTTTGGGTCCAGTCGGTGGAGACGCTCCTCTTCCTTAGAGGGATGCAGGTGGACAAAGTAATGAGCTTATCCAGATGGAATGGAGTCACTACCTTTAACAAAAAGGATGCCCTGGTGCGAAGCACCACCTTGTCTGGAAAAGACATAAGATAAGGAGGCAAGCAAGATAACGCCTGCAACTCATTCACCCTCCGAGTAGATGTAATTGCCACTAAGAAGTCTGTTTTGATGGTCAACCGCAGGAGGGGACAATTGTGCAAAGGCTCAAAGGGAGCACACATCATATAGGTAAGTACCAAATGAAGGTACCACTGAGGCATTACAAGGGCATGGGTGGAATTTAGTGAGCCAGCCCTTTTAGAAATGTATTTACAATAAGAGACTTAAAGAGAGAAGGCTGGTCTGGCAGCCGCAAAAAGCAGACAGAGCAGAAAGGTAAACCTTGAGCGTTAGAATGAATAAAAGGACAGGAGAAAGAGAAGCTAAAAGAGGGCCAATGGACCTTTCTGTACAGTATAATACAAACTTCTGCCAACTGCAGGCGTATACCATCATAGTGGAGGGCCGCCTGGCCATCAAAATAAAATTACAGACTTTGGGAGGAAGGTCAAAAGCAATCAACTGCCACCACTAAATCTCCACGCATGGAGGCGCAGAGTTGACAGGTTCAGGTGGAGAACCCTCCCCTGTTGCTGCAACAGAAGATCCTCCCGCAGGGGCAGCCTGGAGGATCGTTGCTCATTCTCAGAAGCTCTGGACACCTGACTCTCCTCGCCCAGTCCGGAGCCACAAGAATGACATGGGCCCAGTCACTCCTGATCTACTTCAGAACCCTGGGCAGGAGTGGTATGGGCGGGAACGCGTACAATAGGCCTGAGCTCCACTCGCAATGAAAAGGGTCGCCGAGCGATAGCCGCCCTGGAAACTCCAGCACGCAGTACCGCTGACACTGCACATTCTCTTCAGAGGAGAACAAACCTAACCAAGGTTCTCCCCATTACCAAAAGAGACCTTGCACCACCTCCGACTGGAGACACCACTCGTGATCCGCTAGGCATCGACGGCTGAGTTTGTCCGCCCTGGCATTCAGAGAACCTGCCAGGCGTTGAACCACCATGGTAATGCCCTGCTGTTCCAGCCATTTGGAGAGACACAGGGCCTCTTGACAAAGGGTCCACGACCCCACCCCACCTTTCTTGCTGCAGTACCACATGGTTGTGGTGTTGTCTGTGAACACCTGCACTACCTTCTCCTTAACAGAGGGAATAATCGCTCAAACCTTCAACAAAGTTATGTGGAGCCCCGATCCCAGAAATAATGCATCTGTCACACATGTGAGATCTAGTTGGGGAAGGGAGAGGGGTCTGCCATTGACCCAATCAGAATTCGTTAGCCACCACTTCAGATCTTTCGTAGTTCCTTCGGAAAACTGAACCACATCGGTGAGATTTCCCTGATGCTGTGCCCATTGGAACTTTAAGTCCCACTGCAGAGCCCGCATACGTCATCTGGCGTGTCTTACTAACAGGATGCAGGAGACTATGAGGCTCAACAGCCTCAGATTCAGTCTCACCGCAATCCAAGATAGAGACTGAAATATTGGAATCATAGGCTGAATATCCTGGACTCGCCGCTCGGAAGGGTAAGCCCGAAACTGCACTATGTCCAGAACAGCGCTGATGAAAGAAAGTGTCTGAGAAGGAGTCAGGTGTGACCCTGGCGAATGCAGAATGTTCGCCGTAGTCTGAAGGTGGGAGATGACAGGCTGGGGTGAGGACGCCTTCAAAAGCCAGTCGTTGAGGTAGGTTAAGACTGATACCCCTAACCTGTGCAGATAAGTTGCGACCGCTGCCATCACCTTGCTGAATCCCGAGGGGCACTGGTAAGGCAGAAGGGGAGCACGGTAAACTGAAAGTGCTCGTGGCCTACCTAGGTAATGCCTGTGGCCCGGCCGGATAGGGATGTGAAAATAGGCATCCTGAAGGTCCAACGCTACCATCCAGTCTTCTTGGTCTAGGGCGTACACGACCTGAGCTAGAGCGAGCATCTTGAATTTCTCCTTTTTGAGGAAAAGATTGATGGTCCAAAGATCTAAAATGGGCTGCAGCCCCTTGTTCTTTTTCAGAATCAGAAAGTAGTGGGGATAACAGCCACTGCCTACTTCTGAAGCTGGGACCCTTGGCCAAGAGAGCCGTAACTTCCTCTTGGAGCAACTTTAAATGATCCTCCATCAGCCACTCCTGATTTGGCAGAATAGGTGGAGGAAATGAAAGAAAAGGAAGGGAATATCCCTCCTGGACTTTCTGCAAGACCCACTTGTCCGATGTTAGGGATCTCCAGTGGGGAAGATGATGATGAATTCTCCCACCAACTGGAGTAGTGTGGTCCTGCAGAATCAGCGTAGGATTGCTTGGAGGCTGCGGCTGCTGGGAGAAGTGTGGCCAACGACTTCTGGCTTCCATTCTGAGATTGGAATGCACCGCCTCCACGTGCTCGCACAGTTTGGGTACTCTGCGCGGAAGGGTTGATGGGATATGGCTAATGTGGCTGGAAACCCCTTCCATTGCCACGAAAGGGGAAAAAGGAAGACTGGCCATGGGAGGTGGTGGAAAGGCCCAAGGATCTGTCCGTGGCTCGCGAGTCCTTGAACCGGACCAGGGTCGAATCTGCCCTTTCCCCAAAAAGCTGGGTTACATCAAGGAGAATGTCCATCAAATTGGCTTGGAGTACGAAAACAACGTCTTCCCGAAACAATCCAGCCTCTTAGATTCACTTTCCAGAGGGGCAGAAGGGAATGCGCCTTAAGACATAGAGGCCTGCACCACCAAACTCTCTAGCGTGGATTGTTGGCTGAGGAATTTTTGGTCACCCGGCGCCGGGCGACGGCGGTGTGCAATCATCCTATTCACAGGAGCCCCTGTGCTAGGCTTGGACTATGCTCCTAGAAGAACGTCTATAAGTGCCCCATTAAAGGGCAACAGAGGTGGAAGTTCCAGGTTGAAGCACCTCAGTCAGGAGATTAGTCCTGATGTGCACCAAGGGCAGCTCCAGCCAAGGACCTCGGCTACCCTCTTAACCACCATGGCATAGGATGCTCCCTCCTCCGTAGTCACTGTTGGTGGAGAGAGCATGCCTGTATCTGGAGAAGTATCCAGTCTACTGACCTCCCCAAGTTCCCCATACCAATGCAAATTCTCTTCTGAGAGTTTCTGGGTTTCAAGATGGTCCCCAGACCCCTCGCAATCCTCTCCTAAGCCTAGCACATTCTCAAAGTGCTCAGGCAACAACATAGAACGTCTGGGTTATGTCGACATCGGAATCATCATTGATCGATGCCAATCCGGTTCCGTGTCATCGGGGATGAGGATGGGGCTTGCGTCACCGACAGGCATCGGCAACATCGAAGGCACCGACTTCGGATGCAACAGTGGGGAAGGTCGTAAAACTCTTTTATGTGAGCAGGAGTCGCTCCGCCTCCCCGAAAAGGGGGGAGACATGAAATCGACTGTGGCTCCAGCTCTGCGGAACTGTGCCTAGAGCATTCGTGCTCCATACCTCTATCGACGACGGACGCCAGTTGAGGTGAAGTTAAAGCCTGCTTGTACTTCTTTTCCCTATTATGCCTCTTCCCCGAGTGTACCAAGGACCTCAAATGGGAGGAAGAGGACTTAGGGCTCCGTGAGTGGTCCCGCAACCTCCTCTTCTTCGAGCGAAAAGATGACCTTCTCAGAGTCTCACTTGACGGTGTGGACTTCCGGGCCGCGAGTAACTTCATCACCAGCTCCCTCAAGCTCTCCGGAGCCATCATCCGACAGTGCGAACACAACTTCATATCGTGGTCGCGCTCAAGACACCGTAGACATACCCCGTGGGGATTGGTGACCGACATCATGCAGGAACAACGTCGATGTCGATCTCGGCTTTCCTAATACCTCCATTGAAGTCTAGGGAGGCCTCAGTGACGTGATGCCAGTCACCACCGTAGGGTTTACTTCTCTCGATGTCAAACAGCAGCCGGAGACACTGACTGTGCTGCTCTCGACATCCACTGCCTGTGTGGCTGCGGCATAGTCCTCGACGTTGACCACCTGTGTGACCACAGCAATGTCCTCAACACGGACTGCCAGTGGGACTGCGGCAGACCCCTCGAAAGCCGACCATCTGTGTGACGGCTGCAATGTCCTCAACGCTGACTGCTGGTGGGACTACGGCGGACTCCTCGATTTCGACCGCCTATGTGACTGTAGCGAGGCCCTCAACATCGACATTCGCGATGCTGTCCATGCTTGCTTTGATGGCGGCGGAAATCTGGACATCGAACAGTGCCTTGACGTCGATCGGAATCTCTTCGACATCGACCCACATTTTGACGTCGACTTGTGCTTCTCTGGTGTAACATACTTGAAACCCGAAGTAGTATGCCTCGAAGTCAACATATGTTTTGACGACCGAGGCTCTGAACGCCTCAACAGCAATCTGTCCGTCGACGTTGTAGCATGCCTTACCTGCTTCTTTTTAGATGCTGGAGAAGCAGAACAACATAGTTTCTTCTCAGTTTTGCGTAGTTCCCGAGAGGAAAGCTCTTCAAAAGCATGACTGCTTTCAAGGCCACTTCTGGAAGGTCCTTTTCCTCTCCCCAGCAAGGCATGCAGCTTTATTTTTTCTGTCCCTAAGGGTTCTTCTAGAAAATTGCTGGCAACAACACTTCTCTTGATTGTGTGAGGATGGTAAACACACAATACATTCAGAGTGTGGGTCCGACTTTGCCATTTGTTTCCCACAGGAGGGACATTTGTTAAATAAAGCTGGCATTTTGGACAGAAAAAAAGTTGGTAAAATTGTCAGAGAAGCACGAAAAAGATGCCATTGGTCAAAAAAGGTACAATGATGAAGTAAAACTTTTCAGGAAACCAATTTCAAACTAGAACAATCAAAAATTGACGCGCTCAATGCTCCAGGAACCTTAAAGAAGGAGCCGGAAAAAAGAACTGACCTAACTGTCACCTGTGGTGCATGATGGAAGCAGGGAGCTCCTGTAGGTCTTAAAGGAACGGTGCCAGTTAATTACTGTTGTGGTTTTCTCTATGCAGCCTATGGGCAAATCGCCTGCTATTACTTTCATTTTTCTTTGAAAATAAAAGGCTGTGTTGGAACACTATGAACGCATGATCTTTGTTACAGAAATGCTGTATAAGGTTATTTATTTTAAATGGAAAATCCAATGCAATTTTGCCACGTTAGCCTGTTTAAATTATGTTAGGCTGCATGTTTATGTATGTACATTTATATATGTATGTCTGGAGGTATTGCGTACACGTGTATTTGGCTGAAAATACATATATATATATATATATTATATATATATATATGTATATATTTGTATTTGCTCCGGGGTACCCGCACGTGGGTGGGACTATTCAATGCTTATGACTCTGATGAGAGTATACCCCTGGAGGAGAAGAAAACAAGTTACTTACCTGTAACTACAGTTATCCAGTATTGGTATCTTTCATAGATTCACATGCCTGAATCATTCCCCGTCGCCGAGGCGGGAGTCCCCGGTAAATAAAAAAGTAGTGCCAAAATGTTAGTAGTAGTAGTAGGCCCATAGAAAAGGCCAAAAGCCTATATCTTAGCAGCCTATCTACCTCCTTATGCAAAAGGAACCAAGAATTTGGTAACAACCAATCAGACACCAGCACCCTTCTAGAACCCTCTCAGCAGAGCCAGTTCTCCTCAGATTTTCGTAGCACAAGTGGGAAGTGAACGTCCCAAATTATATAGAACTGACTCTACGGGGAGGAGGGTGGGTGCATGTGAATCTATGAAAGATACCAATACTGGATAACTGTAGTTACAGGTAAGTAACTTGTTTTCTTATCCAGTATTGGGGTATCTTTCATAGATTCACATGCCTGATTCAGAATAGCGAGCAGTATACAAGTATACAGTCGTTTGCGGATGGTGGGAGACTAGTGCTGATACTCCCAAGTTGCATCCACAGCTTATTAATAAGAGGTATAAGAAAGAATCTTCAAATTCGAAACATGCAAGCCATAAAGAGGAAACAGCATGTAATGCAATAACATTGAAAATGAAAGCAAATCATTATTGTAACACATTGCATTGTTATACCAAAGATATCCACATCTTACATATTAAAATATGAAAAGGGTACCTGAAGATATCTCAAAGAAACAGATGTCGTAGTACAGCTTGGCCAACTGCTGCATCATCACGATGCGTAGATTGGAGGCAGTAATGTCTTGTAAAAGTGTGGACATTTTTCCATGTCGCAGCACGGCAGATATTTTCTAGAGTCACACCAGCAAACAATGCTGTAGACGCTGCTACTGTTCTCGTGGAATGGGCCTTGGGTTTCCTCAACAAAGGCCTGCGAGCCTTGTCATGGCAGAAAAGTATTGTAGATGCTATCCATCTGGCAATGGTGGACTTTGTAACCGCCTTCCCCAGGGTGGTCTGGCCATAAGCCACGAACAATTGATCGGACTTTCTAAGGTTCTTTGTTTTTAGAAGATAGAATTTAAGACATCTCTTTATATCGAGAGAATGTAAGGCTCGTTCCACTGGAGTAGATGGATTAGGAAAGAAAGTTTTTAACGTCACTGGTTCATTAAGATGAAACTGTGAAGGCACCTTAGGGATAAATGTTGGAGTAGTTCGGAGGTGCACGTAGTCTTGAGTGAAGTGTAGAAAAGGTTCCTTTACAGTAAACGCCTGAATTTCACTCACTCGTCGAGCTGATGTTAAAGCCAGAAGTAAAGCAACCTTCCAGGTAAGGAATTTGAGGTCAGCCTTGTGAATGGGTTCGAATGGATGCTTCATTAATTGCATTAAGACTGTGTTGAGTTCCCATTCCGGTGGCGGAAGTCTGACCGGAGGAAACTCTCGGAATAGACCTTTCATAAACTGCTTAATTAAAGAGGATGAACAAAGAGAAGGGCCATGAGCACCCCTTCTGAATCTGGAAAGTGCAGCTAAGTGGACTTTGACTGAAGGGAAAGAAAGTCCAGATCTTGCCAGGTGTAACAAATAAGGGAGGATCTGTTCTGCAGGAGCGTCCACCGGGTGCACCTGGTTTGCTTCACACCAGCAGCAAAACCGTTTCCATTTTAGACGGTAAGTTTTTATCGTGCTGTGGGCTCGTGATTTCGTTAATATATCCCTACAGTCTTGAGGGATATCCAAGTCCTTAAACTCTAAGAAGTCAGGAGCCATGCGTGTAAATGTAGGGACTGAGGGTCCGGCTGGAGAACCTGACCTCTGTTCCTTGACAGCATTGTGGGCGTCGGGAGAAGACGGATCGGCTGGTCCTGTGATAGCAATAGGAGCTCCTGAAACCAGTATTGGCGTGGCCATCTGGGTGCAATCAAGATGAGACGACAGCCCTCCAACTTCATCTTGCGTATGACCTTCGGTATTAGGGGTATCGGGGGAAAAGCGTAAGCACAAATCCCTGACCATCGCATGGACAGGGCATTCCCCCTTGAGCCCTGTTGAGGGTATCTGCTGGCATAGAAGCGGCATTTCTTGTTCTCCTTTGTGGCGAACAAATCCAGCGGTGGTGTTCCCCAAGCTCTGAATACTCTGAGCACTTGAGCCTGCTCTAGCTCCCATTCGTGGCAATCTGATTGGGATCTGCTGAGCGTGTCCGCTAATGTATTGCAGAGACCTCTGACATGTTCTGCTCTGAGGGTTATGTTGTGGAGTGCGACCCATTCCCACAACTCCTGAGCTTCCGTGGACAGAGTTGCTGATCTTGTTCCTCCTTGTTTGTTCACGTAGAACATGCTGGTGGTATTGTCGGTTCGAATCAGAACCGAAGAACCTGCAATCCTTGGAAGGAAAGCTTGCAGAGACAGGAAAATTGCTCGCAATTCCAGGCTGTTGATGTGTTTGTTTTTGTACTCTGGAGACCACTTCCCTTGTATCTGTAACTCTTGGAGATGACCTCCCCATCCTTCCATGGAAGCGTTGGTAGTGAGGACAAAGTCTGGAATCTTCTGAATGAAAGTGAGCCCTTCTGATAAGTTGGGAATGTGGGATCACCAACTTAGAGCGCTTTTCATGCCTGAAGTGACTCTGATGATGTCGACGAAAGAGCCCATCGCCTGCTGCCACTGAAGGTGTAACTCCTCCTGCAAGGGTCGCATCCAGAGCCGCACCAGAGGGACGAGGTGTATTGCAGACGAGCACATTCCTAGGAGCGACGCGAACATCCGGACAGAAACTGACTTTCTTTTGGAAATCCGGATTGCTAAGTTTTGCAGACGAACCTGCCGTTCGTGAGATAAGAATGCCTTGCAGCGGACGGTATCTAACAGAGCTCCCAGAAAAGGAAGGATCTGCCTTGGGTGTAATTGAGATTTGCTCCTGTTGATCGTAAGCCCCAGAGAGTGGAACAGACGAAGAGATGTTGTCACGGCAGTCTTGACTGATCTTTCCGAAGGACCCTTTATTAACCAGTCGTCTAAATACGGGAAGACTTGGATTCCTTGGGATCGCAACACTGCTGCCACTGGAGCTAGGCACTTCGTAAAGATCCTTGGGGCAGATTTTAACCCAAACGGGAGCACTTTGAACTGGTAATGGGCACCAGCCACTGTGAAGCGAAGATACTTGCGATGCTTCGGATGTATTGGGATGTGAAAGTAAGCGTCTTCCATATCTAAAGAAGCTAGAAAATCTCCCTCGTTGAGGCAACCTAGAATTTCTGCCAGAGTGACCATGCGAAACCCCTGCTTCTTGAGGAATCTGTTCAGATTGCGAAGGTCTAAGTTTGGGCGCCACTCCCCTGATTTCTTCTTGATGAGAAAGAAGCGGGAATAGAAACCCGTCCCCTTTTGAAGTGCAGGAACCTTCTCGATTGCGTTCTTGAGGAGCATCATTAAAGCTTCTTTGAATAGTAAGTGAAGACGAGGGGGAGGGGGTCCCTTGGGTGGTGTGTTGGGTGGCTTGGTGACAAACTCTAAGGTATGACCGTTGTGAACCAGGTCCAGAACCCACTGGTCCGACGTAATTTCTTGCCACTTGCTCACAAAAGTTGAAATTTTCGCACCCACAGGGAGGGGAATAGGAGTGGAAGGCGCCCTGCAGAAATCATTGCTTCCGTGAGGTGTCTCTTCCCTGATTCTGCGATCTTTTTCGTCCACCTTGACGAGAGAAACCAGACGTGTTGGTCTGTCTGTAGGAAGACTGATAAGATTGTCGATACTGAGGCTGGTACCTATTCTGTTGGGTATGATAATTCCCTCTGGATGAAAATCCACGGCCTCTTGCTCCTCTGAAGGTACCTCTTTTGTATTGCAAGGAGCCCAATGATCTTGCAGTATCAGTATCGGTTTTAATTGCTTGGAGTGCGTCATCTATATGTTTTCCAAACAATGATTCGCCATCATAAGCCATGTCCAATATTTTTGTCTGGACTTCTGGCCTGAACGTGGTAGCCTTAAGCCAACCCTGGCGCCTGAGAACCGCAGCCCCAGCCAACTGGCGAAAGTTAGTATTCACAATATCCAGAGCGTCGTCGATAGTCTCTGAGGCTGCACGCTCACCCTCCAACAAAATCTTTCGAGCATCTTGTCTGTTGTCCTCTGGGATGAGGTCGATAAAGCTTGCCATTTCTGACCACATTTGGCGGTCATAACGCCCTATTATCGCTAGGGAGTTGGCTGCCCTGATGGAAGCAGCTGCCATAGTTGAAAATGTTTTCCCAATTAGATCCAGTCGGCGTCCTTCCCTATCCGGTGGTGTAGTGACCGGTGCTGCCGGATTCTTAGACTTTTGTTGGGCTGCCTGAGATATAACCGAGTCTGGACGCGGTTGGCCAATGAGACAGGAGGGACTGTTGGCTGGAGCACGGTATTTTTTGTCAATCCATGGAAGCACCGCTGGCACTGATGCTGGGTTTTTCATGATTTTAACTCCTTCCTTCCAAATATAGTCAACGATAGGGATAGCTCTCGTAACCTTTCTTGACTCTTCTTTAAAGTCATGCAGAAAACAGTCAGACTGCTCAATGGTTACCGGCAAGTGGAACCTGGTCGCAGCACACTGCATAAGGTTATGGAACCCCCCTATATCTTCCGGGGGCGAATCAGATGGTAGAGGGGTAGGTGGCGAAGGCATAGGGATTATATAAGAATCCCAAGGGTCTGCTGGGTCTGGCAGCTCGCCCTCTTCGAATTCCTCCTCCGAGGTTGAATCTTGACCTTGACGCGGGTCCTGTGGAGGATCAGGCAGTTGAGGCATTGGGGCTGGATCCTCAGGCACAGGCAATGGGTCCGCGTGTGGCGCAGTCTGCGGAACCTGTGGAACGATTGGCTGCGGTGGAAAACGCTGCTTATAATCTGCAAGCATGGCTTGCAGGTCTTGAATTAACGTAGGAGGCAAATGTGACATCTCGCTCCGACGAGGTTGTTTGTAGCAAGGTCTATGATGCGGAACGACTATGTCTTCCTGATAGTAATGCCCTTGATAATTATCTTCTTCCTCATCATCGTCCTCCTGACATTTGATGTGCAGTTCCGAAGGATGGCGAGCAATCCCAAAGGGCCCTTCGTCCTCGTCATCCTCATAATCTTCATCCTCACACTGCACATATATTTCCAGGAGATGCGAGGGAGTAACCGGTGATATGTCACTACATTCCTGCCTCTGAAAAGACTTTAGTTGAAAAGTCCTGGTGGAAATTGGAGTGGAATGAGCGGGCGCCATTTCCTTTGATGTGATTAGGCTTGTAGAGTCCATCGTCAACGAGGTCGTCGTCGACGGGGCTGTGGTAGACGGGATCGTCGACGGGATCGTCAACGGGATCGTCGACGGCATCGTCGACGGGATCTTCGTCGTCGACGGGATCTTCGTCGTCGACGATGTCTTCGTCGTCGACGGAGCCGTCGTCGACGGGGTCTTCGTCGACGGGCTCGATGTCGACGGGATCTTTGACGATGGAATCTTCATCGACGAGCTCTTCGTCGACGAGCTCGACGTCGACAGGCTTATAAGTGGCGGAATCGTCGCCGACGGTACTGCTGCCTTCGTCGACGAGGACTTCGTCGACGACACCTCGACGACGGGCTTTTTTGTGAGGATAGTAATCCTCGTAGACAGAATAGGAGAGGTAATTGCCGTCGTCGTGATGGTGTTCGTCATTGAAGAAGCAGACGAGGTGACAGAAACCGAAGATTGAGAGAAAGCCAGAGATTTTGAAAGGCTTTTACTCACAGTTTGTGTCGTAGCCTTGACTGCAGAATCCTGAGGAGAGTGTGCTTCAGAAGTAGAATGATGAGATTTCTGACGCTTCTTCCCCTCACTGGAAGAGCTGTCCTGCGATCTAGCTCTCTTGCTAGAAGTAGAGGCTCTGTCATCCTCCTCAGCCGAAGAGGATTCAAGCCACAAAAGCACTCTCGCCTCCCTATCCCTAAGAGTTTTTGTAGGGAAGGTGCGGCAAATCTTGCAATCTCTTGCCTCATGTTTAGGGTAGAGGCAGTAGATGCAGTCCACATGTTGATCATCAACATGGACTCTCTTCTTGGCGCAGGTCCTGCAGGACTTAAACAAAGCCTTCTTGTCTGACATGCTGAAGCAAGTTGAAACAAAACTGAGTGGCACTCAGGGAAACTCCCTTCCACACGACGTGCGGTGAAAATCTGAGGAGAACTGGCTCTGCTGAGAGGGTTCTAGAAGGGTGCTGGTGTCTGATTGGTTGTTACCAAATTCTTGGTTCCTTTTGCATAAGGAGGTAGATAGCTGCTAAGATATAGGCTTTTGGCCTTTTCTTTGGGCCTACTACTACTACTAACATTTTGGCACTACTTTTTTATTTACCGGGGACTCCCGCCTCGGCGACGGGGAATGATTCAGGCATGTGAATCTATGAAAGATACCCCAATACTGGATAACTAGGATTACAGGTAAGTAACTTATCCTTTCAAGCTGTGCGGGAATGGAAGAGAGCCTGTCTTCCTCAAAGACATCCCTCGCAAACGAAGTCAGAAAAATTCAAAATTTCGACAAGTCGAGAATAAGCCTGCCAAAAAGAGGCAGAGGGGTAGCTCTTCCTGGATCAGCAGTTAACTGGTGCGGAAAGAAAAGAACTGACGTCCGCGCACCTCGGTGGCGCCTATATAGGCACTGCAACATCATAACCGACGCTAATGATGCCCACAATGTCACACTGAGCCAAATGGACCCACCCGACATCGCGTGCAATGGGTAATGCTCAGCAAAAGTTTCCGGATCCAGGCTCAGGCCTGGGAAATTCAAAGGTGAGGAATCTGCAGCTAGAAGTTTCTATCAGCTACAAAGCCCATCCTGGGCAGAGTTGTCAGGCCTTCTCCCCCAGGATGGGCTGGGTCCACGAAGGGGAAGCTTCAAAGGCCTGCACATTTGTAAGCTGTCCCTGCCTTTTGCTGCCCCCAGTAACTGTCTCCCACTGGTTCTGCCCCCCACTTTGGGCCGGAGAATCAGCAGGAAAACCAAGCTAGCAGGAGAGGTTTCCCCACCTTTGCTAACCACACCCTTCAGGTGGGGGAGGTGAGGTGGAGCACACATCTCAGTGCCCTCCATCTTGAAGATGAGGGAACCCAGACAATTAGGGAGAGGCTCATGTCCCCTCCCACTGGAGGGTGGCATAAAAGGGGGTGTACCCACACCAAGGAAGGGACCCATTGGTCCCGACCTACACACTCCTTTAATGCCCCTAAATTTAGTATTTACGGGCAACCTTGAACCTTGCCTCCGCAGATTTGAGGAACAAAGAAGAAGGACTGAAGAGCCGTGCTGTCCCAGGAAGAAGAGGACACCTTCTACTTTGGCCCCAGCCCTACCGGCCTATCCTGCCATCGACCTGTCTACAGAGAAGAAACTGGCATGCCCAGCAGCCCCCCAGGGGACCTGTCCTGCAACTATCTTACAGACTCTGTCACCTGTGAGCACCGTACTTGCTCAACCAAAGACTCCAAGGCTAGAACCCATATCCAGGCGGCTCCACGGTTCTGTACCACTCAGCCGCCATGACCCGAGTTCGAGAGGCCCAACACACCGAGTAGGCCTCCCCAGTGATCCTGACCTGGTAACCGGTGACCCCCGACCTCGCTCAAGCTTCAAGATGGCGCCTGCAGCCTCAACCTGAAGGGTCCCCCTTGATTGAAAGGCGATAAGAAGACCCCAACCATGACCGAAACGGTCTGAAGAACTCAATCGGAGCCGGTCAGAAGAATCCGGCGTCAAAAGACACCCTTGCACTCGTCGCCCCAAGGCCTTAGGAGACCCAACTGATGGTGTCCAGGCATCTCCGATGATCCTAGCTTACCTTTCCAGCCGGTGGTCGCCTTCAGGACGTCTCCCTGCCCCAGCCTGCAGCAACTTTGCCAAACCGGAGGCATCTATTTGAAACCACAGGGTCCCGACGTCTTCTTGGCCCTGCACCCGGCGTCCTCTGTGCCACTGGTGGTGCAGCTCCTGTGCTGATTGTTGGCCCCTGCAGTGCTGACCTTAGCCCCAGGAGCTTTGCTCCCACACCGGAGTGGCCTGCTCATAAGCAGTCCCTAACCGAAGGCCCCCTTAGTCCCAGTGCTGCTGGGGGTGCAACTTGAGTGCCAACCTAGACCTTGGAGAACCTTGATCCTAACTCCTAAAACTCCCACTCGTAAGACATTTAGGGGCACAAGCATCAAAGGTTTTTGTGAGCGCAAACGGTGAGATTCGTAAAAATCGGCCATTTGCGATCGCAAAATGGCCTTTTGCGATGCATCAAAGTGTTGGGGACGCGCAATTTAGGTAATCGCAATTTTTTGTGATTTCCTAAATTGCGATTGCATGTAAGGAATCGCAATTTGCAATTCCTTAATTGCAATACAAGAACCACTTTTAAATAGCGATTTCGCTATATCGGGCCACAAATTACCGAGCAATTAAACTGGTCTGTAATTTGCAAAAACTTTGAAAAATGCACTAAAGTGCATTTTTCAAAGTTTCATGTTTACACACACATGCCCTTGGGGCATGTGTGTGCGTAACATGGGTGCACATCACAATTTCAGGGGTGCAACAGGGTGTCCTTTTGGTACTCGCAAATTGCGCATGCAATATCCCATTCATTCCTATGGGCCTGTAGGTCCGTAGAAATGAATGGGGAGCCATTCCTTAATTGCGACTCACAATTTGCGAGTCACAATTAAGGAATGTTTAGGAATCGCAATTTTTATAGCGATTCCTACATGCATAGGCTTTTGCGAGTCCTTAATTGTGATCCCTTAATAATTGCAGTTAAGGACTCGCAAAATCCTACCTTGATGCATGTACCTGTTACTTAACATTTTTCTGCCATAGGAACCCATGTTAGGAGTTTTTGGGCCTAACATTTTCTACGTGTTGAACTGTTGTTTTGTATGGAGGGAAAAGGAACTATAACTTAAACCCAGAAAAGTCTTACTTACCTTGTATTGTGACATCCCTCGGTGCAGTACCTCGGCATACCACCCCGAGTAGTCAATGTAATCTGGAAGTAATCCAAAAATATTCTAAAAGTAATTAATGTGTAATTTAATCTGCATTTTGAAACCATACCAACATGTAAAAATTGCAAACCCATTCCCAAGTGCATTTCCGTGTAAAGGTTCAAAATTGAAAGTGTTTTACCTACCTGTACCAAGTCCAGCTTGGTTCTAGAAATAAAAATCCAAGTATACCTTTTTTATACTTACCCAATTAGTCAGGATTCTGTGTCTGAGTGTTTGTAATCAGTCATTGAGTGAGTGAATACAAAAAAATGCTTAACACACCCTCTGGATATGCGTAACTGCTCGCCCACACTACCACAAAGAAATCTATTAGTACTTATTTAATTTAGCCTCTGCTATACCTCTGCGGAGTCCGTGGACTCTGTGCACACTATACCTTACTTTAGTATAGTATATACAGAGCCAGCTTCCTACATAAGGATCCCCTGGAAGATAACTACTAAGCCCTGGACCAACTGTTGTTTGTCATAAGTTTGACACCATTGATCACAGAGCCTGTTACTCAAGACATGGCATGGCGTTGCAGACGGGGGCCCACACAATCCTCCAAACAATGCATTTAGCGATGTAGATTTAAATGTACCATACAAATCTTCAATGCCTCGTCAGTGTTAGTAAGCGCTATATAACTACAATTTAGGTATAGCATGGTGCAAATATTAAAACGGAGGCAGTCGCATGAAGAGCAATAGAATCTTTTGTAGAAAATTATCAGAAAGTATTATCTTTTGGCAGTTTATTTTTGTTAGTATTATCCAGTTACCCCAATGATGTTCATTTTATAGACTTGAGAAACTTAAAAAGCTGAGTTCACCCTACTGAAATTTTTATCTATGTTTCATACTTTTTCTGTATGAAAGCCAATTCCTCTCAGCAAGCTGATGTCTCCTCTAGCAGCTCTTTGGCTTTTTCGACAGTGTTCAGATAACAGAGAATTTTTTAGAAACAATCGAGAGTTTCACGTCTACTCATAGCCGGACTGGCCAGCCGGTTAAGCAGGCAATCTCCTGGGAGGCTGGAGCCGCAGGAGGCCGGTTTTGACACTTGGATTTTGCCCTCCAGGATTGGTGGTGCAC
This sequence comes from Triturus cristatus, assembly GCF_964204655.1. Classification (NCBI taxonomy): domain Eukaryota; kingdom Metazoa; phylum Chordata; class Amphibia; order Caudata; family Salamandridae; genus Triturus; species Triturus cristatus. The sequence continues at coordinate 1,585,937,657 of NC_140590.1, forward strand.
ATTACCCATTCTTGGAGGCAACTTGAAAGAGTTGCTCTGGGTCTAGCGCGCATTAGCACTTCTGCACATGGGGGCTGAATTTAATATTTGCCAGGGCTATTTTAAGTTCCCAGTCCAGCCCTGCGTCTACTAGAATTTAGGAGTGTTATGGTGTATGTGATGCACCAACACAGTTTCCTGTTGCCTGGCATATACTTCCAGCAATGATCAACAGGGCACCATATCAGTCTTAGGGATCACCAGACACAACTTCTAGTTGCCATATTTGGATATATTTTGTAAAGCACCCCAATGACAATTCTCACATACGTTGATTCATATTCTGTTGTATCATGGCATGAACATTTTTGGGGGAGTAATGGTGGATGGAGTCTAAATAGTCATAGTAAAGGGGGGAAGGTGGTAGTGCTGTACTGATGAAATAAAGCACCTGGATGCTCATGGCGATAGGGTTGTTGGTCAGATATGATTCAATTGGTTTATGAGCTTCCATGAAAAGTGCTGTTTTCATGGTTTTCTAGAGGCTAGCCGCACAGGGAAATGCTTTGGGTTGTGGGTTTTAGGCATTTCATAAATGGAATATTTATTTGCACCTTTAAAAATTTGCCCCCATGGAAACTTGGACTAGAGATCTCCTGTGACACATCCATTCCAGAGGGATGGAAGGTAGTTATAGTAAAAGGATAGGTCCCAAAGGCCTCTGATCTGGCATACATCTTGACTTTAGTCCTCTAGTCAATGCAGAGATTGCAAAGTAAGTATAATAAGGATGTTTTGCTTCAGGTCCATCATGTCCATCCAATTCCTTGCAACTTGATATTGAATCCTCTAGAATTGTCTAATATATTTTTGAATGCTACTATTCAGTACTCTACGTGGATTACACCCAGTGGTCTGCTGATTTCGATTTCATGGTTAGGGAAGTGATACTACACCCTAAAGTACAATCAGTTGGAAGCTGTCATTTTTTAATAAAACAGACATTTGCAGACAAATTAAAGCTAACTTAAATATAGCCACAGCGGGCCCGATTCACAAAAGTAATCTGAGACAAAATCCTAACTTTACAACTTTCGGTATTCACAAAAGGCATTTAGGAGTAGTGAAGTTAGGATTCCTAACTTTACTACTCCTAAACTGAGACAAAATCCTAACTTTGCGACTTTGAGTATTCACGAAGGGCATTTAGGAGTAGTAAAGTTAGGATTCCTAATGAGGCTGCGTGGAAGGCTGAGGTTGCGGCTCCAGGGACGTCGGATCTGGTACAAACAAAGCCACAGGAACAGGAGAAGCCTCCCTGGGCTCCAGAGAATTCCTAGGCGCAGGAGTAATCCTGGGCGCTGGAGAACCCCTTGGCTTCAGAAAGTGGGTCGGAGTCACTTGAGGAGGAGAAGGCGATGGCGATACGACATCCTGAATATGACGTTACGGAGCTGGAGAAGTCAACCTCGAAGCCCTACCCTTTGAAGATCGACGTCGAGATCCATGCCTTTTCGTCTTCTTATGTTTCCTTGACTTCGAGGTATGTGAGGTCGACAACTTCGATTCTGATGTCTTACGATCCCTCTTCTCCTTTCTCACTCGTGGCGTAAAAAGCTTAGCCTCATGCTCTTTAAGCGCCTTCGGATTCATCTTCTGACAACTGGACCACCCGCCAACGTCGTGGTCAGATGAAAGGCACCAGAGACAGAGACATATGTCCCCCACACTCCCTGCACGGCTTGAATCCAGACTTCTTCAAAGTAGCCATCATGCTGCTACACCAAGAGAGAAGTAGGAACGATATGGAAACATTTTCTTTGATCTCCTTAGAAAGCTGTACTAACATTAAGCTTACATCTATAGAGTTTTCCTTTATTTGTTCGTGTAGTTGGTTTTCCGAGTATGCATTCATCTTGGAAATATTTAAGGTACATTCACTTCCTGGAGAAGTATGTGACAAGTGTTCCGCCATGGGCATATCTGTGTCATCTGTGTCATGGTGCTCTAACACAGAATATCTATTTGAGGTAGTTAAATTGGTCTCAATTACTGTCTGTTTATCCACCGGCATGGTTGCCACTGTTGCCATAGTGGCTTCGGGAGTGTGTGGCCTCAATTGTGTTCATTTATCTAAAGGTTCTACTTCTACTTCTTTTATTTTGAAATACGACCTCAAGGATGGTGTGACTCTAGGCTTCCCTATGTAGTTTTTATTCTGCCTTCCTTGTAGTCTTCTTAAGTTTATCCGTGCCCTCTTTAGGAATGACTTTACAGATATTGTTTACTATTTCGGGGGTTAATTCAGGTGTTGTTTTAGAAATTGTCTCAGGGGTTATCTGTTCTTGTCCTGTCCTATCTTGTCCCGACTGATCTAATACTTCTCCTTCCCCTTCTTTAAAGTATCCATCATGTTGCTACACCAAGAGAGAAGTAGGAACAAAGTAAAAATAAACAATTGGAGAGTCCCAGAAAAATGTTACTTGTTAACGGTGCGGAAAAAAGGGAACTGACGTCAGCACGCTGACGATGTCTTCTAATGGCTCTTGTGACGTCATACGGAGTCAGAAGTGAAGCTGTGCCATTGTGATGTCCTCGTCGACGTGGGAGAGCTAAGAAAAGGTTTCCATTGAATGCTGGCGCAGGGGTAAATCAAAAGGTGAGGAATCCACAGGGAATTGTATCCATCAGAAGTAGAAGTTTAGATACCTAATCACAAACTGCACTTGTAATACGTGAAGCAGTACTAAAGTAATACAACGCCGGTACTACAAAATGCTGTTGACAAACCTACGGGTGAAGACCACCACCATTCTTATATTTTTTATGGAGAGATCTCAACCCCAGGAAAGGAGATCTCTGACATGTAAGTATACGCTTTAGTTGTAAGCGTTGGAGGGCCAGGTGGGAATGGAAGTGAAATGGGGAATGTATATAACTAAATGGAAGAAGTTTAAGGATGAGTAAGAAGTAGTTTAGGAAGGGTTAGGGAGAGGTTTAAGGAGGAACAAACACCCACCAACAAAAGAGAACACACATTACTATATACAAACCAGAACAAACACCCACCAACAAAAGGGAACACACATTGTTATATACAAACTACACTTCTAAAGTTACTACATGCAAAAGGTCCCAAAATAGTAGTAAACGTACTCAAACTCAGCCCTAGAATAAGTCAAGTAGCACACAGGGCCCTGCACAGGTATTGCAACACAATCCCACAGAAAATATTGGAGAGAGGGACATAAAATAAAACCCTGCAGGAAATAATGTTAATTACATAAAATGATTTTGATTTATAAAACATGTATTCAGATTGTTTCATAGTAAAACATTATATATGAATAATATATAACTACTATATGAATATAACTTTTAATACTACACTTGTTTTAATTGAAAATTAAATTGCATTAATTTTAAATGATTAACAAATAATTTAAAATAACTTAAATTAATTATATATATAAAACATTTAGGGCCTCATGTAGGTAAATACATTTTACCGTTTCTTAAATACCGAGCCGTACCGAATCGGTAAATTAGAATCGGTAAGTTATATGTAGGTAAAAATTCGGTAACAGTTACCGATTCGGTAACATTCGGTAATCACGAATCGGAATTCACCGAATCGGTAAATACCGAGGTGGTATTTACCGAATCGGAAAATACCGAGGTGGTATTTACCGAATCGGAAAATACCGAATCGGTATGTACGGAATCGGTAAATAAAATCACATGACTTGACGAAACAGCTAATCCCGTGCAACCACAGCCCACCCAACCAGGAAGTGGCCACACCCAGGCAGGTGTACATAATTAGCCGACCCTGGAGAGGCTTGGAGTGCAGAGGAGAGGCAGGGAGCCGGTGCCTGTGCGAGCGGGAAAACGAACATCATGTCCAGCCAGAGAACACAGAGAGACGGAGGGGAAAGGAGGAGGAAGCTGAAATTTAGCCCCAAGGAACTCCAGGTGCTGGTGGAAGAGGTGGTGAAGCAGCACCAGAAGCTGTTTGGAAGGCAATCCCTGCAAGTGCCTGAGGCTGAAAAGCGCAACATATGGCTGGCCATCCAGGCCCATGTGAATGCCGTGGGAGTGACCCACAGGGACATAGAGGTCCTAAAGAAGCGCTGGTATGACCTGAGGATTGTAACCAAGAGGAAGATGGGCGACATCCAGAAGGAGGCCAGCCAGACTGGAGGTGGAACCAACAGGGCACCTGCCCTCACCGAACTGGAGGAGCTGGTGGGGGCCACAATCGAGCAAGAGAGCGTCGTGGGTCTTGGGGACGCCGACAGCTCTGCCAGAGCCGCCACACAACAAGGTAAGACGAAAGCACAGCAATGTAGCACCCCCTATCCCTATCCCACATCCCCCAATGTGAAACGAGAATCACACTGCAGTCCACACGTGTCAGTGCAGACAGGCAATGCATTCCGGGAGATGTAGTCAGGGAAACACTAACCATGACGTAAATGTTACAGGGCAACAAGGCATGTCACGCACACGAGGCACAAGGAGACAGAGGACATTTTGGAATGTGAAATTATTTAATGTGACGCTTTCAATGCAGCCCTTCGGGGACACTGAGCCAATGTTGTATTTCTGTCCACAGATGTGACATCATGCAGGACAGGGCATGCTGCAGGAGAGACGGCACACCGGCCACAAATATCACCTCTAGCCAGCACAAGTTCAGACCAGGGAGCAGGCCCACTGGCAGCCGCACCACCAACACAGGCAGCCTCGCCGCAGCCAGAGCCAGCATCACCTCACCCAGAGCCAGCATCACCTCACCCAGAGCCAGCATCACCTCACCCAGAGCCAGCATCGCCACTCATGTTTGAATTACCGGCCACATCTCCGCTTGCAGGTGTGGGAATGAGGAGGCGTCCAGCAGCCAGGCTACGAGCCTTAGACACCTCGTCAGACGACAGCATGGGCCCTGAAGAACTCACCAGGCCCCAGGAAGGGAGCCATGCCACTGTGCCCCACACCTCACAGGCAGCACAGACGGGAGCAAGAGGGCGCCGCAGGTCGCGTGTCCAGAGTCCACCAGCACCCATTGACGGCCATGGTGTTTTCTTGGGTCTCGAGGGCCAAATGTTGAAACAACAGCGCCTGCAAACAAAGGCAGTCATGACAGTCCAGAGGCACATGCGGGTGATGAAAACTACATTACTCAACATGGACAATAACATCAGCGGCATGGCTGCGGGCATTCGGGACATGTCCCAGTCAGTCCAGCAGTTGTGCAGCAAATTGGATGCTGACATCGAGGCACGGCGCCGGGAACGGCAGAGAAGGGACACTACCAACAGGGCACTCAACCGTCTGGCAACTGCGACTTCTCTACTGTGCCGGCGCTCTGTGACGATGCAGGAGGGCCTAACACACTGCTGCAGCGACCTGTCTCGGGGGATGGTGCAGGTGACAAGTGCACTAGGGGTGCTATTGACTAGTCAGGCGTCGACAACTGCTGCAGGGGATGCTGCGGAGAGCATCGACACCAGCAGCAGGAGCAGCATCACACCCCCCATCCCAGAAGCACGCAGGAGCAGCAGGCGGCTTGGGGTTGGCTCTAGTGAGGATGCACAGGCCGTGCCATCCACCACTGCAGCGCGTATGCGTAAACATTGATGTGGCCCTGCTTAGCCACTTCCCAATGGGTGACGTAACCCTGGACATACTCCTTGTATAGATGTTATATTGCCAGATTGGCTTGTTCATGTGTTCATGGCGTGGTGCCACATTAAAACCACGTCATGACTAATCACAACTGGCTGTGTCCCCTTACTTACTCAGAAATAGTTGCATGTGATCTCTGCCCGTCTCTCTCTCCCATCGATTGCAGTTGGCACTCTAGCTGCGTTGCCCTGTGGCTGGCCTGACTCATCCTCGTTGTCCTCAAAATATGTTAGTTCCACATCTGTACCTTTTTTCGTGGCAAGGTTGTGCAGCATTGCACAAGTGGCAATAATCTTGCAGCAGGTGATGGGTGTGTACTGGCGTGCGCCTCCGCTCTTGTGGAGGCAGCGGAACCTGCTCTTCAGTAGTCCAAACGTGCGCTCCACCACATTGCGTGTTGTTTTGTGTGCCACGTTGTATCGTCTCTCACTCTGGGTTGCTGGGTGTAGGTAGGGAGTGAGGATGAATGACCGGCATGCATATGCACTGTCGCCTATATGAGTTGAAGGGAAACATCAGTCACATGCCTCTTTACACTATGATTTGCAGGTTGCAAGGGGCGTCACTGTTACTCACCTAGCAGGTATCCCTCTCCAAATTCTCCGGCACTCAGTCGTGTGTAGATCCCACTATTCTGGAAGATGTACGAGTCGTGGGTGCTCCCAGGAAACTTTGCAACAATATCTGTGATGATGTTCCCTGCATCACAGATCACCTGCACATTGATGGAGTGGGTGGACTTCCTGTTCCTGTAGATGTGCTCTGTGTCAGCTGGTGGACAGATTGGGATGTGTGTACCATCAATACAGCCGATGACATGGGGGAACTGTGCCATGTGATAAAAGTCTGTTTTTGTTTTCTGCAGTGCAGCCTGTGTGTTGGGGAAGCTGATGTAGTGGTGCATTCTCTGCATCATGGCATCCAGGAACTTCCTGAAGAAACGTGACAGGCAACTCTGGGATACACCACCCACCGCAGCTATCACCACCTGATAACTGCCGGATGCCAGCAGATGTAGGCTGCAGAGCACCTGCACATGTGGGGGTATGGCGTGCGCCCTTCTTATTGGCTGGTCCAGGAGTGGGTGAAGGTCCCTGATTAAGTCCATGATGGTTTCGGGGTGTAGCCTGTACCTCTCATGTATCTCTGCATCAGTCAGGTGGAATAGTGTGATGCGCTGTCTGTAGATGCGTTCCTCCCGTCGCCAAACCCTCAGTCCTGCTGCCTGTAGACGTAGGCGCCTTGCAATGACATACATAGCGGCCATGTTGTCCACGCTGTTGCATTTTGGGATTGCTAATATGCACTGTTGATGGTTACCACCTGCTTTCAATCCGTGTTAATTACCGACTCTTATTTACCGATTTTCTTGGATTTCTTAATTACCGAGTGCTCCTACATGTCATTATAATTTTTACCACTTCATATTTACCACTTCATATTTACCGATTCGTTAAGTATGTATTCGGTAACTCTGATTCGGTATTTTAGAATTCGGTAAATATGATTCGGTATTTACCGCCTCATATTTACCGAAAAGTCGTTTTTGGACTCCTACATCTCACTTGTCTGAATACCGGTCGGTAACGGCATATTTACCGTAAATCGGCCGTTACCGACCGGTATTTGGCTACCTACATGAGGCCCTTAGTAACTTTTAATACAGAATAAATAAAAATGAAATGTTTGAGTGCTTTTTAAATTAATTAAATATATGTATATAAATTGATTATTTAAAAAAATATTTAGGTTATTATGCTGGAACATTCTATTATATTTGCTTTAAATAGGTTAAAAAAAAGATTTACATGAATAGTTTACATTAAAGTATTTTTTAAGTATATTGTTTAAGTTTAATACATTCTATTATTATTCCCTCTACATTTCTAATGGGAGATTTCTACCCTTGTGGTGAAGATCACTGCCTGAATATGAAATGTTATGGTAGTTACTTTCACTTGTAAGTTCTGTATAGATATCTAATCCTCTTGATTTCATGGGGAAGAACTATTTTAGTCTACTTTGGAGTAACTTTGGAGTAACTCTACACTTGGAAACGGTGAATAGCAAAACAGTATATAATTTCTTCAAAGTGTTGTAATAAATTTACTCATGAGTAAAATATACATGGGTAAATTTAATAGGAAATGGTACAATTTCAGAACCTAGAATTCTTTTCAGTTATCTTTAATACTCACTGCTTGATGCTGTTTGTTGCAAAAAATCTTCCAATGCATTCATTGTTGCCTGCACCCCAAGGCATGTTGTAATGTTTTAATTTTTTCCCTCCTTTGAAGAAATCTGTTTTCTTGCTGCCATCTGCATTCAAGAATCTGTCATACTGAAACTTCTAAAAAAAGAAAAAAAACACAAAATGTTTAAGAATATAACACTGGCAATCTCTTTGTAAATATATTAACACTGAATTGCTCTCTATTAGATGTTTAACCATCAACGCTCCCATGTTTTAAAATTAAGCACTTCTGCACAACTGTCCCCTCAAGAAATGACAACGGATTCTGAAGAGTGTTACGTAAACTTACCCATCACGGTCTGCAATGTCTTTGCTTACTAGTCGCCATTTCCAAAACTACGCAGTCAAGCAATCAGTCAAGCAATCCACAGACCAGGAGCTATACATCAACTTGTGTGTCTGCGTAGGGAACAGTTGTGTGCTCACGTTTATGCAATTCAAAGTGCATGTATTTAACTAGGAATGTCTCTGAGTTAGTACATCTGCTGCAGACGGCATGCTACAAAACAGAGAAAGGAAATCGCTACTCACTATTTTCCAGCACTGCTATCTGCAGCACGTACAATAAGTCAGATAAAGTCCAAGCTTCATATGCGCTTTAGAATGTGTAGTCACACAAAATTTACATTAACTCATTAACTGCTGGGGCTTCACTCCCACCAGTGCTAAGACCTTATTTGGATATTTGGAGTAGTTTGTGCTTAGGGCTCACTAACATTTCTTCCACATAAGGTATCCATTCCAAATTTGCCACCCTTTTTCCAACATCATATTTGAAGATTCCCATGGAGGAGACTGAGAAAATGCCAAAATATAGCTACATTTTGAGTTTTTGGGGAAAATAGGAAAAAGTGCTCCATAATAAAAGTGTGTTTTTTCCCTAAAAATGGCATCAATAACAGGTTTGCTATGCTAAAATCACAATCTTCCCAGATTTCAGGAACATGCACAGCGGAATCAAAAAGCCTACTTTTTTACTAAACTTTTTGCATTTTTTCAAAGAGGCAGTCCACTATTCCATTTTTTCTGATATCACCCTACATCCAGTTTCTGGGAGAAACCAGTGTGAAACCAATGAGTGATCCTGGAAAGCTATAGAATTTCTGAAAAGTACACAACATTTATATGTATATCCCTCAAAGATTTGCCAAAGAAACTAACTGTTGAAATGAAGAAATATTGAAAATGATTAGGACAAAATGGCTGCTTTACAAAAACAATATACCATTTTGTCTGCTGGACCCTTCTGGTTGCGAGGATATATAGGGTTTGTCGGTTTTCCAAGAACCATTGGTACCCAGATCCAACAACTAAGCTGCAAATGTTTTTCATTGTGTACGGATCAATAGATATGCTGCAATATATAGAGTGAGAAATAGGTATCATGGAAACCTATGTATTTCTGAAATGGGCTCAAGATATGATGTTTGAGAGCAGTGGTTTGTTTTGCATTTCTGAATTTGTGGGCATCCATATTAGCATGCGATTCAGAGGGCATTTTTCAAAATGGCTTCTTACACACCGACTTATATTTGGAAGGCACAAATGTAGTGAAATCATATGTATTACTATTCTCTGTTCCCACATGTCTTTCAATATAAATAGTAACTCACACTTGTGTGGGAAGGCTTAATGCCCACGACAGGAAACAGGCCAAAATGCACCATGGACGCATCACATTTTTCCACTGAAAAATTTGCCTTTTTTTGCAATGTGGGTAGCTGTGGATTTTGGGCCCTAGCTCAGACGGCAACTAGGGGAGCCTAACAATCCTGCACATTTTTAAAAACTAGACACCAAGGGAATAGATTGTGGGGTGCCTTGTACGGTTCTCCCAAGGTTTTGTTACCCAGAAATCCCTTACAAACCTCAAATGTTTAATAGAAAAAAAGATTTTCCTCACATTTCTGTGATGAAAAGATCTGGAATTTGTGGGGAGCCACAAACTTTCTTCCACCCAGCATTCCCCAAGTCTCCAGATAGAAATAGTACCTTAAGTGAGTGGGTAGGCATAGTGCACATTGCAAGAAAAGGCCATAATGCCCAACATGAACACATCACATTTTTCCACTGACCCTTTGTGTGCAAAGTAGGTAGCTGTGGATTTTGGGCACTAGCTCAGCAGGCATCTAGGGAAACCTAGGAAACCTGCACATTTTTTAAACTAGTCACCTAGGGGAATCCAAGGTGGGGCGACTTGCATGGCTCAGCTTTTGTTGCCAAGAATCCCTTACAAACCTCATAAATTGACTACAAAAACTTTTCCTCACATTTCTGTGCTGGAAAGTGTCAGAATTTGTGAGGATCCATACATTTCATACCACCAATAGTTCTCACATATCCCCTGATAGCAAAGGTACCTCATTTGTGTGAGATCACCACACAAAAGGCCCTAACATGGAGAGATGAGCTTTGGGGGCAGCTGCTGTATTTGGGGCCCTGCTGGGCCTCCACTCATAGAATCTTACCAACCACAGACATTTATGAAAACTAGACACCCAGGGAATTCCACAGTGGTGTACCTTGCATGGATCCCAAACACTTTTCTTACCCACAATGCCCTGCAAACCTCATACTTTGGCTAAACTCACACATTTTCCTCAGATTTCTGTGATTAAAACTTCTGAAATCAGGATGAATCAACAAATGTAATTTTCCCTCATTCAAATGTTAAATCGCCCCACCCCCTCGCCCTCCCACCCCACTGCTCTTACCTGCATGGGCTGCGCCTGTAAAACACTGCCCCATTTGTGAGGCTGGGCCCCGTGCCCACAACAGGAACGGATCAAACCAAGGTCAAAGAGAGTTCCACTGTGGTATTCATTGACCCTAGTTTAATGTGTTTCTTTCGCAGTCAGTTGGCCCAGCCACACCAATGGGGTAGCGTTTTCTTTATCGACACAAGTGTGGGAACTCTGGGTGATAGGAACTTTGTGGCTCCCTCCTCATTCCATATATTTCCATCACAGAAATGCAAGGACATTTGTGATTATAGGCAAGGCTTGAGGTTTTCAGGACATTGTGAACGCCCCCTGGTGTCTGTTTTACAAAAATGTGTGGGTTTGGAATGTTTCCCTAGATGGCAGCCTAGGCCAGGCCCAATTAACGCAGCTACCCCATTGTCAAATCAGGTCAGTTTTTTTTTTTAATAATTCTTTTTATTAAACGTATTCATCAACATACAGTAGATATGGCAGAGGAGACAGCATACAGTTATTACAGGTATACATTACAGTAGATTCATACAACAGCAAAAAGTAGATACTTTTAAGGGGAAGGGGATTCCTCCTGGGTAGTACTCCGCAAGGGGTACAGATGACCCCTCGGTAGCTGTTCCAAGGGTTCCATATTCGAGACTACTTCTGGGGACAGCCCCAGGCCACATAGACTGTCTTTTCCCTGAACATACACCAGTCTAAATCCTCCTTCCAAGCCTCAACTCTGGGTGGTTGTGAGGATCCCCACAGTTGTGCTATGTTTCTTTTCGCTAACATGAGCCCCAGGGTGACCCATTGTTTATTGTGGGTAGAGAGGTCTGTGGGCTTCCATATGTTCAGAAGGCATCAACGAGCCTTCATTGGCAGGTCTAGTGTAAGGACCTCACTTAGAATAGGGTGTATGGTATGCCAAAATGCTTGTGTGAGGTCGCACTCCCACAGTATGTGCATGAATGTACCCTCTTTCCCACATTGTTGCCTGCAATCTCCTACTTCTGCTCTACTCATGCAGACTAAGCCAGGCCCTGTAATGTATGTTCGGTGGAGAATATTAAGTTGGACCAGTCTCAGTCTGGCCTGGATAGCTACCTCCCTCGGGAAAGACACTGCCTCCTGCCACTCCTCATCATCTAGCTCAATCCCGTCCCTCATCCATTTTTCCCTGAGTGACTGGAGGGGGTCCGCCATGTTGTTAATTAATTTTTTATAGGTTAATGAGATTGCTTTCTCAGGTAGGTGGCCATCAAGCAGTCTATCCTCTAGTGGCGAGGCGTCGGGGGGGATGAGCCTCTCGGAAGTTGGGATTTAAGGGAATGGCGTATCTGGGAGTATCTGAAACGTTCAGAGTCAGCTAGGTCAAATTGTTGCTGCAAGGAAGCGAATTGCTTCGTTCCACCTTTGACCCTTAGATCTCTAATATGCGAGAATCCAATAAGATCCCATTTATCAAAACCCGTTGTCCTCCATGGGTTTCCCAGCCTTTCCGAATCCCACAGGGGGGTTGCTTATGTGAGTTTACGATCCCATCCCAGGTGTTTGTTTACCACGTGCCAAACGTGTACTGAGTGTTTAGTTGGCCCAGTTAATTTGTGTTTCCAGGGGTCGAGAGTAGAGTGCTCTGTTATAGTTCCCTACCGAAAGGAGCCACCAATCCATAGCATATCCTGGGTCCTCTGGATGTCCATAAGTACCCTGGTTGATGGTTGCGTGGTGAGTAGGCCAGTAGTATTTTTGGATATCTGGGAGACTGATCCCTCCGTCATACCAATTTAATGTCAGTTTAGCTAAAGCAATACGAGGATTGCCATCCCACAATAGGTCCCTCTGTAGGCATTCAATTTCTTTAAAATATGATCTGGGACTAGGTCTAAAGAGTTTTGCAGAGCATATAAAAAACGAGGCAAAGCCATCACTTTAAAAAGGGCTGCTTTTCCCAGCAAAGACAGTGGAAGCATCTTCCAGCTTGCAATGTCTCGTTTCAGCCTTTGAAGGAGAGGGACTAGATTGCGACTAAAACGGAGTGTGTGGTCTAGGGAGATAAATATACCTAGATACTTGAAGCCTGTCGTAGTGATATGAATCGGGCAACCGCTGGAGGGGGGGGTAGGTGGATCCCCCTCAAAACGTAGATGAGGGATTTGCCCCAGTTAATGGAGAATCCAGCGTATCGCCCAAAAATGGCCAGTGTGTCCAACACCGCTATGAGCGATGCTTTTGGGGAGGCAAGATAGAGCAGAATGTCATCTGCGTAGAGTGTAATTCGGTCCTCCCAATCGTGGGACCAACGCAGACCGCATATGATGGGTCACTACGGATCCAAGAGACCAGGGGCTCTAAGGCTAGAGCAAATAGCAGAGGTGAAAGGGGACAACCTTGACGGGCCCCCCTACTCAATTTAAATACTGTTGATTTCTTGTTATTGACTATGACCAGAGCCAGGGGGTCCGAATAGAGGAGCCGGACCCAGTTAACGAAACTTGGTCCAAACCCCAGTTTGGCTAGGACTACAAAAAGATATGGCCATTCGATAGTGTCGAAATCCATGGTCGCATCTAGGGACACTATTATAGCTGCCTATTGGATCGTGGCTACTCTCCCCAACACACCGTGTAGTCTCCGCATAAAGCCTGACTGGTCAGGATGGACCAGGTCGCCAATCACCTTTACCAAGCGATTTGCCAGGAGTTTAGCTAGGATTTTGGGTTCCGCATTGAGCAGAGGGATAGGCCTATAGGAGGCACAGACAGTCTTTGGTTTACCCTCCTTCTGGATGGCGATTAAGGTGGCCATTCTTTGATCGTCAGGTAGCACCCTCCACTCCCTGCTTTCCACAGACATTCCTCAGAGGTACGGGGCTAGTTTATCTGGCCTGAGCTTGTACAACTCAATGGAGATCCCCTTGGGTCCAAGGGCCTTGCTTGAGTGCAATGACCTAATAGCTTGAGCTACTTCCTCATTGGTGAATTCACTGTCCAGAAAGTGGCGATTCTCTTCTGTCAGTGTGGGAAGCACAATGTCTTGTATCAGCGACTGGGAGTCCTCCTCAGTGTATGTCCCGCTAGTATGGTAGACCTCCTGGTAATGGTCGGCAAAGTGATTCGCAATGTCCTGCGGGTCAGTTATGGATGCATCGTCAGTACCCATCAACTCAGGGACTATTCTGCTAGCCCATTCTTTTTTGTCGAGCAATGCTATCAATTTACTGGCCTTATCCCCGAGGTTGTATATTCTGCCCAGCTTTTCTCTCCCTAGGAGTTTAGCCCTATCAGTGGCTAAGGCTTTATACTCTTCCTGTTTGAGCTGCAGAGTATGGAGGCCCTTGTTAGTGACCTCCAATTTCAGCTCCCCTTCCAACCGGAGGACCTCCTCTTCAATATCTGTAATTTCTTTCTGCTTGTCTTTTTTGGTGCCTGCAATAAGGGATAGTGCTTCCCCTCGAATTATCGATTTGAACGCCTCCCAAAGGGTCTGGGCCAAATCCACCGTCCCTTCATTTTCTTTAAATAGGGTTCTATTGCTTGGAGTAGTGCTTTCCGGACTTTTGGGTTGTGGAAATACCAAGGGTTGATTGGTGAAATCCTCCCCACCCTTGTACAATCCAAAACTATGTGCGCCCATATTGGGGAGTGATCGAGATTCCCCTCGCAAGGTGTTTGATCTCACGAATAATAGACACTTGGGATGCTGGAACTAGGAGATAGTCTATACGAGAGAGGCTCTGGTGTGCCCCAGAATTAAAGGTATATTGAATTTGTTCTGGGTTGAGAATCCGCCACCCTTCCACGAACCCCATGGCCTCCAGAAAATTAGGTAGCCATCTATGAGAGGGTCCGATCTCGCGTGGTGGGTGGCGGTCTAGGGTGCCTGACACCACTGCATTGAAATCGCCTCCCACGACCAGGAGACCCACCGGGAGTGAAAGGAGGATCGTGCCTAGGTCTTTAAATGTATCCTTCTGTAAGCCAGGAGGCACATAAATGGACATAAGCGTCAATACCTTCCCCTCCCAATGCCCTGAGATGCCTATGTATCGTCATCTATCATCTGTCCACGTGGAGTCTGTTGAACAGGGGAATGAATTTCTAATCAATATACCCACCCCCCGGGAGCTGGTCGTAAAGCCGGCATGAGCTACTAATTTGTAGCCCAATCTGTTTAGTGCCGTACAGGATTTGCCTACCCGATGGGTCTCCTGAAGTAGTATAATGTCTGGTGCCTGCCTCTTAATGTACTGGAGTGTTACGCTACGCTTAATCTTATCCCCTAGCCCGTTAATATTCCAACTCAGGATTCTGGCGCTCTTATCCCACTGTGTGCTCATTGGGTCTAGTATGGCTTTCAGTATCCCCTGCATCTAGGCCGAATCGATCTGTCGATAGAAGAGCAAAGTCAAACAACAACTGTAGAACCCCAATCCAACAACCCCCCTCCCTGCGTCCCTGCACTCTGGGTGCCGAACTGCCCATGACCAAACTTGCAGAGTGTCTGTCGCCCAACGAGTTAACTAAGCGGAGTAAAGAGGGGTGCGTGGTGCCCCGTTCCTCGACCCCCCCTGTTTATAACTAGTATGGTAAGTTCCCTGAACGATAGAAAGTTATGATACCTATATTCCAAAGTTACGGAGGGAGCCCCCTCATCGATAAGGTCTGACATTTGCCCCAAATTCCTGGTCCCTTAATGGGTATATGTCCAGTGTCCCTGGGGTACAGGACCCACAGATCCCAGTCCTCTGTGCGGTAGCTTGTCAGGAGTCACATACTTCAAGGGTACAGTCTCATGTTTATCGAGTTTCCAACCAGTCGGGAACCGCCTCCGGATGATCAAAAAACCAGGCCCTTCCTTCAGCCTCAACCCGGAGCCGGGAACAACATAGCATATTTCATGCCTCTGTCTCTAAGTTTCTTCTTGATTGCTACAAAGGATCTTCTCTGCCTCTGTACCAGTTGAGTGAAGTCTGGGAAAAAGGTAATGTCCGCATTTTCGTATTTGAGTGGCGGGCCTGTTCTGGCCGTCTGAATAATAGCATTTCTGTCCCGAAAATTAAGGACTCTTGCCAGCATTGGTCGAGGAGGGGCCCAAGCTTCGGGTGACCCCCGGGGACTCTGTGCGCCCTTTCCACAACAAAGAATGTACTCAGTTCTTTGGGCTGCAGGCTTTTAAGAATCAGATCCTCCACAAAAAGGTCAGGTGATTGGCCCTCTGATTTTCCGGCACTCCTAGGATGCGAATGTTGTTCCTTCGTAATCCAGCTTGGTTTCTGCAAATTTCCGAAAGGTGTGCAACTTCCGGACCTCGCCCTGAAGCTGTGACATGTCTTCCACTAGGCTCGCCGTGGTGAGCTCTACCTCTTTTACTTTTTCACTCATCGTTGTGAGGTCAGCGCGGATGAGAGTGACGTCTATAGAAATCGAGTCAATCTTGTGTTCCAGCGAGGTTTTCACACCAGTTATAGCCTCCATCAAGTCTTTTGGAGTGAGTTCTGCGCTTTTATCCACGGGGTCTCCAGTGCGTTCGTCTCGGGATGTTGGGTCTGGCATCGTATCCTTAGGTAATGTATAGCGGTCCAGCTAGTTGGATTGTGCTCATTTAGACCCCCGCGTGGACATTGCGGCTGCATCAAGAACTGACCCGCACGTCTCCAACTGCTGCGAAATATGTCCACTGCGACTCTTCACCTCCTGTAAACTATCTCAACAGGCGGTGCCCAGGGAGGTTCAGTCCGCCCCACAGTGCACCGAAGACGGACAAGACCGCGGGGAGCAAGCAAAGGGAAAGCCCGGGCCACTAGTCTTGAGTCTCCGGGGCCCAAGAATGAGGAGTGCGCTCAATGAGCCCCAGGGGGTCCACCACCGCTCCCAGTTCAGCCCGCGTCAGCCGCCTCCTCGTGCTGCAGCTCAGTTGGTGGTGCAGGCCAACTCGACCTGTGCAGTCGAAGGGGTCAACACTCTGCCTTGGGTCTGCAGGCCCGAAGTCCTCACCTCGTCTGCCCGCACCGTGAGGTCAGTTGGTAGGGTCATTCTGTACGCCTCAATGCCCCCATGGGAGTGAGGCCTGTCGACTGCGGGATCCCGCTCTATGCCGGTAATCTATTCACCCTGTAGGGCCTTTATCATCGTGGAATCGGCGGTCACAGCGTGGGCCAAGGGAGGGGGGGGACCCGGGGGAGACCAACGATTTACCCCATGATCTTGGGCCCCCGGCCTCCCCGGCGCCGCACCACTACTCCCTCATTTAAGGAGAAAGTCACTGTACGGCTGCTCGTATTTCTTTGTGCACTGTTGCGCTCAGATTCCCTGCTGAAGGTGGTAGCGTGGCTGTCTCTGAGCCAGGCTGCAGGCGGTTCGCCCTTCCGCTGATCGTTGCTGGCCGAAGGTTCCCAGATCAGGGCCCGTCTGCCGCACCGGATGTGCCGCAGTTCGTGCCCATGTGCGTTAGCACGTTTGCGGCTGCCGCAATCACTCTAGGTCCCGGCTTGAACGCCCAGTGCAGTCTTTAGGCTGTGATAGCTGTGGCTACGGCCGCCGACCACCGATCGTCCCCGTTCGAGCTGGGACAGGTTCGGGGCATCCTCTGGTCAAGGGAACAGCTTTCAGGTACCGGATTATTGTAGCGGATGGAAGGGGGAAAGTCAATTCGGACAGAGCTGAGCTAAGCAGCAACCATCTCGCTACGTTGCATAGCCACGCCCCCCAGGTTAGTTTTTTGACAGGAAATGTTGATGTTTTTACATTAGGTTTTGGGACTTTTTCTGTTGTGTACACTGTGCCCACTCATGCAAGAAGGGTAGTGTTTTTATCAGAACACATAAGGGAATGCTAGGCAGCAGGAATTTTCTGGATCCCTGTATATTCCAGAGGTTTACATCACAGAAATGCTAGGAAAATGTGGGATTTTTGGTAGAGTCTGAGGTATGCAGAGCATTGTATGTAAGAAAAAAACATCATGGGATCCACGCAAGGCATACCACCGTGGACTCCCCTTGATGTCTAGTTTTCCAAAATGTCTGGGTCTGTTAGGTAGAGATTTACTCATGCCCTAAAAAGTGCAGCCACTCACCATGGCAAGTGGAGCAATATTGGGATTTAGCCCCACTCTCCTGGCCCATATGTAAAAACAACACCCAAAAGAATCAAATGTCCTCTCGCTTGTCTTTGGCTCAGATGAACAAGTTACTTACCTTCGGTAACGATATATCTAACATAGGTTAGTTATAGATTCCTTACCTTAGAATTACCCCCAGGCGTCAGACGGGATCTGGAACGTTTTTTCATCAGCAGTAACTCTGCACGTCGGAAGGTGGTGTCGGTCAGCTCCGCGTTCGTCGTTGGCGTCGTGTTGGTGGGATGACGTCACAGTAGCTACTTAGACGCCACCTTGCGCTCTGACTTCAGTTCTGTAGACGACTTTCCACGCAAGGCATGCAAGACACTGACCACTGGTGCACAAAACTAGGGCCCTAAAACGATATCCTTAGCCCTAGAAATCAGTTCGCAGAACGGGGAGGATGGGTGGTGCGGTAAGGAATCTATAACTAACCTATGTTTCTTACAGATATATCGTTACCAAAGGTAAGTAACTTGTTCATCTGAAAGAAACCGTTAGTTATAGATTCCTTACCTTAGAATAGATACCCCAGCAATACCAACCCCGGAGTTGGGTCTGCAAATCAAATTCACACCAGAAAATCCTGGAGAACAGAGCAGCCAAAGAAGCCATCTCTCTGGACTTGGCAGTCGTGGCAGTAGTGTCTCGTAAATGTGTGCAGTGATGCCCATGTAGCTGCCTGACAGATGTCATTTAGAGGAACTCCTCGTCCCAAAGCAGTAGTGACTGCTGTCGCCCTGGTGGAATGGGCGAGCAGCCCCACTGGAGGCTCCTTCTTTGCTAAGGAATAGCAGGCTTTGATACATATAACGACCCATCTGGAGATGGTCCGTTTGTATACGGCCTGACCTTTCTTGGCGCCAACGTATCCAACAAAGAGCTGGTCATCCACCCAGAAAAAAGCGCACCTTTTGGGCCCAGACGGTGGAGCCTCTCTTTCTCTTTGGAAGGATGCGAAGGTGGAAAGAAGGTGGGCAAAGTGATGGTTTACCCAATGTGAAAGGAGGTGACAACCTTTGGAAGGAAGGAAGGGCGAGTCCTGAGGACAACTTTGTCCGGATGCACGGACAGAAAAGGAGGCTTTGATGAAAGGGCCTGGAGCTCACTCACTCTTCTGGCAGATGTGATGGTCACCAGGAATGCAGTCTTAAGAATTAAAAGCCTCAAAGGACAGTTGTGAAGCTGCTCAAAGGGAGCGCACATCAAATAGGTGAAGACCAGAGTCAAGTCCTACTGAGGCATAACGAAGGGAATAGGAGAAAAGAGATGCATTATGCCTTTTAAGAAATGGTTTACAACAGGGGACTTGAAAAGAGGCGGTTGATCAGGAAGTCAAAGAAAGGCAGAAATGGCCAAAAGATAGCCCTTGATTGTGCCCAGAGCAGAGAGCAGAGCCCTGCTGGGCCAAAGAGAGAAGGAACAAGAGAACCTCAGAAAGAGGGGCAAAAACGAGATCCACATCCTTTGCTGTGCACCATGCCACAAATATGTTACACTGGCAGGCGTATACCCTCTTAGTGGAGGGATGCCTGGCTGCCAAGATTACATCACAAACTTTGGGAGGCAAGTCAAATGACATCAACTGCTGCCGCTCAAGCTCCACGCAAGGAGGTGGAGGCTGGACAGGTTTGGGTGGAGGACCGCCCCCTGCTGCTGCGATAGAATATCCTCCCGAAGAGGCAGTCAGATTGGAGGATCGATGGCCATGTTGAGCAGCTCGGGATACCAGACTCTTCATGCCGAATCCGGAGCAAGAAGAATGGCTTGGGCCGGGTCGCACTTGATCTTCTTCAGCACTCTGGGCAGAAGTGGTATAGGCGGAAAGGCGTACAACAGACCGCAACTTCACTCGCAACAAAAAGCATCGCCTAGCGAATGCCACCTTGGAAATTCCAATGTGCTGAATCGCTGACATTGCACGTTCTCTTCGGTGGTGAATAGATTGAACCAAGGCTCTCCCCACTGTTGAAAAAGACCTTGCACCACCTCTGAGTGAAGACGCCATTCGTGATCCATCATGCACCTGCGGCTGAGTTTGTCCGCCCTGGCGTTCAGGGAACCTGCTAGGTGTTGAACCACCAGGGAAATGCCCTGATGTTCCAGCCATGTCCAGAGGCGAAGGGCCTCCTGATGTAGGGTCCATGACCGCACCCCGCCCTGTTTGTTGCAGTACAACATGGCGGTGGTGTTGTCCGTGAACACCTGCACTACTCTTACTGGGAAAGAGGGAAGGAATGCCTTTAGGGCAAGATGGATCGCCCGAAGCCCCAGAAGGTTGATGTGGAGCTCGGACTCTGCCGGAGACCAGAGGCCTCTGATCTCTGCCTCTCCCATGTGGCCGCCCCATCCCAGAAGGGAGGCATCCATCACCACTGTGTGCTCTGGTTGGGAAAGGGAGAGGGATCTGCTGCTGACCCAATCCTGGTTCGTGAGCCACCACTGCAGTTGATGTGCAGTGCCCTTCAAGATCTGGATGCAATCGGGCAGATTCCCCTGATGCTGCGCCCACTGGAACTTCAGGTCTCACTGTAGAGCCCGCATATGCCACCTGGCATGATAGAGCAACAGGATGCAGGAGGCCATGAGGCCCAGCAGCCTCAGGGTCATCCTGACCGAAACCTGGGATAAGGGCTGAAAGATCGGAATAATAGCCCGAATATCCCGGGCTCTCTGCTCGGGAGGATAGACCTGAAACTGCGTCGTATCCAGAACCGCTCTGATGAAAAGGAGTTTCTGAGAGGGGATCAGGTGTGACTTTGGCACGTTGATGGTGAACCCCAGCGAATGCAGGAGGTCAGCCGTAGTCTGGAGATGGGAGACGACAGTCTTGGGCAAGCCCGCCTTCAACAGCCAATCATCGAGATAGGGGAAGACTGGAACCCCTGATCTGTGCAGATGTGCTGCAACCACCGCCATCACTTTCATAAACACCCGAGGGGTGCTGGTAAGGCCAAAGGGTAGCACAGTAAACTGAAAATGCTCGTGGCCTACCGTGAACCGCAGGTAACGCCGGTGGGCAGGCAGGACGGGGATGTGGAAATAAGCATCCTGCAAGTCCAACGCTACCATCCAGTCTCCAGGGTCGAGGGCAGACAAGACCTGAGCGAGCATCAACATCTTGAACTTCTCCTTCCAGAGGAAGCGGTTGACGTTCCTGAGATCCAAGATAGGATGTAGGCCCTTGTCCTTCTTGGGCACCAGAAAGTAGGGGGAGTAACAACCACGACCTACTTCTGGGACAGGAACGTGCTTGATGGCTCCCTTAGCCAAGAGAGCCGTATCTTCCTGTTAGAGAAAGCCCAGGTGATCCTCCGACATACGGTGGTATTGGGGTGGCATGGCTGGAGGGGTAGATTCGATGGGGAGGGAGTAGCCCCTTCGGACTATCTGCAACACCCACCTGTCCGACGTGATGGTGCGCCAGTGAAGGAGGTGATTGCGGATCCTTCCGCCCACTAGTGTTTGATGGGCCTGAAAAGTCGGACTAGGAAGGCTTGGAGGCTGCTGCAGATTGGCGATTGGCGGTCTGGTCTGCCCGCTGGCCCCCTGAACCACGGCGGTGGTTCTCACGTCCCCGGCCAAGCAAAGATTGGGAAACTTACTGCGGCCTGTGGCTCTGGGCGGGACATAGTGGAGCACCCCTTCCATAGCCACGAAAGGGGCAAAAAGCAGACTGCGCCGGGTGACTGAAGAGGCCCAAGGAATTGGCCGTAGCCCTTGAGTCCTTGAAACGCTCTAGAGCGTTGTCCACTTTGTCGCCAAAAAGGCGACGGCCATCAAATGGCATGAGGGTATTCTGGACATCCCCAGAAAAGCCTATCGATCTCATCCAGGCATAGCGTCGAAGGGCTACTGACGTGGAAATCGTTCTGCCCAGAGAGTCGGGGGTATCCAGCCCACAACGGATAGTAAACTTCACTGCATCCCTCCCGGCGGCAATAGCCTGGGAGAGCACTGTCTGGGCTTCATCCTTTCACTGAGGCAGCACCTGTGCAACCGTGTCCCACACAGAGTGGGAATAACGACCCAATAGACATGCGGTGTTTACCAATCGCAGTCCCAAGTTGGCGGAAGAGAAAATCTTCTTTCCTCGATGATCCAGCTTTTTAGATTCCCTCTCCGGTGGTAGGGAATGCACTCTTGGAAGTGGAGGCTTGGTCCACCAAGCTCTCAGGAGTGGGGTGTTGGAAGAGGAAAGTGGGGTCGTCCGGAGCCGGGTGATGGCGTCAGGCAATCATCCTGTCCACGGGAGCCCCCGTGTTGGGCCTGGACCAGGTGCCCAAAAGGACGGCAGCAGGGGTTCCGAAGAGGTCGCAGCTGGCTGAAGCACCTCTGTCAGGAGGTAAGTCCTGACTGCCACCGTAGGAAGCTCGAGGTTGAGAGACTCGGCTACCCTACGCAACATCACGTATGACGTTCCCTCCTCCGTAGCCATGGTAGGAGGAGACAACATGCCAAGGTCAGGGGAGGTGTCTAGACCACTGGCATCCCCCAGTTCTTCTCTCCAGTCCTGCTCAGATTCTAGCTGATTAGTCAGATGGTCCTCCTCCTCATCCTCTGGGTGCCAATCTGCCCAAAAAGGGACCCAAGGAGTGAACACGGGCACAAAAACCAAACGCGATGTCGGATCCGGCATCGGGCGACGCCGGTCCGGCTCCAGGTCCACATCAGGATGGAGGCCGGGGTCGACGCCAGTCGGGGGCACGACCGGCGTCGGCTGCGGTAGCGGTGCCGGAGGAAGCAGCGCCGTGGAGGTGTAATAAGGTCAACTGATGCCGATCCAGATCCAGGCCTGGATCCAAAGGGGGTCTGCGGCACCGAGGCCGGAGCTGTCGGCAGAGAATGCTTAGGCCCCCCAACCGAGTCCGTGGGGCTCAAAGGCGCGCCGGCGGGTTCGGGCTGCCCATTGATGGCGTGCATCGCCTCGTTAAATTTACGAAACTGGACAGGAGTCTCTCTGGGTCCTGGGAAGGGAGGGAAGCCCGGAGTTGACTCTTCGGGCTCTGCGTGCAGAGTCCCAGGAGGGGCACCACCCACATCCCTCGTCGCGTCACCTGACCGAAGGGGAGAAGTCAAAGAGCAACGATGCTTCTTTGACTTCTTCTTGTGCTTTGACTTGCCTGACCCCGTGTGCGAAGACTTAGAAGACTTGGAAGAGTGATGATGGCTCCACGACCTGTCCCTCGACCTCCCTCACGACTGGGATCTCGAACGGCATGGAGCAGACTGCCGGCACTCAAGAAGCTTTCTGGACCGCTCCCGCAAAGCCTTCGGAGCCATGGACCAGCAGTCGGAGCACGACTTGGGGTCGTGGTCGCGCTCCAGGCAAAAGAGGCACACGGGGTGTGGATCCGTAAATGACGTCAGTCAGGTACAGGAACCGCAAGCCATAAAGCGAGGCATCCCTACATGCTCCATGAGTCATTAGGACTCAAAAAGACGTTGACGAAAGTCGCTCAAAAAGTTCAGTCAAGATGTGAGGTACCGCTCTCGCCAGATCAGCTCTGGCTGGTGCGGAAATAGAAAGAACTGACATCAGCACGCGAAGGTGGCATCTAAGTAGCTACCGTGACGTCATCCCAGCGACACGATGCCAACGACGAACGCGGAGGCGATCAATGCCACCTACCGACACGCAGAGATACTGCTGACAAAAAAACGTTCCAGATCCAGCCTGACGCCTGGGGGTAATTCTAAGGGAAGGAATCTATAACTAACTGTTTCTTTCAGATGATATAGTCCGCAGGAGAGTAGAAAGACTGTTGAGGATTCAGTAGAGAGGGTAGGACCTGATGTCAGGATGGGCTAGACCCACATCAATATTTGACCCCCAAAAAATAGTCCTGTCATCCAGTTCGGTTTGTGCCCCCCAAGGGAAAATTGGAGGCACACTTTATCTCTATCTCTGGGGATGCCAAAATACTGGTTTGTACCCTTTGGGTGGGAGTATGGCCTAATGTCAGAGTGTGACACCCACTCCCCTTTCTTTTGCCCCAAATACAAAATCCCTGGTGTTCAGTGGGCTTTCAACTCCCCCCCAGTGGGAGATTAGGGCAAGCTCTCCAATTGGCACAAATGTACTATTTGCCCCTGCAAGGGCAGAAACACACTTCTGTGGAGGGGGTATGGCTCAATGCCAGGGTAGCTTACCCATTCCTTTTATTTGACTTGGAGCCATTTTGAGTTCCATAGTGTCTAGTGGGCCTTCTGCCCCTCCCCCAGGAGCAAATTGAGGGAAAACCACCGGCCTACCCCTAATGGGGTGGTGGAAGACTGGTTTGTCCCTTTTGGGGTGGGGGTTCTGGCAATGCCAGATTGCAATCGCTGTGACCCTTTCTTTTGCCCCAAATTCAAAAGTCCAGGGGGCATATTAACAAGAAATTGCGATAATGCTCACAAAGCGCGATTAGCGCTTTTTCTCCTATCGCCGGCTATCGCTGGATTTCATCGCCGAGTCAGCGCGGTATTACCAACGCGTTTCCCAAAGTCGATATGAAATCCAGCTATAGCGGCGATAGGCACCAATATCGCGGGAAATACAGCGATAATTCATGAGCGCAATTGAAAAGCTTGTTAATATGGGAGTGTGGATTTAGCATGTCAATCCACCTCCCATGTTAAACATGCTTAAGTCAAGTTTTGAGCAGACGTTAGGATCCGGCGAATTCCACGGTTAGCGGCAGTTTTGATATCGCTCCTCAAGTCCAGGGCCGCCTTGTAAATACAGCGCTGTTGTGGTAGCGCCCTCTTCCATTTTGTATTTTCATAGGAACGCCTACTTTGTCTCTGAGAATGCCTACTTTGCATCTCATTAGAGATGCGAGGCGTTAGGAATCGGCTGCTAACATGCGCTAATGCATGTTAGCGCCGCCTAGTAAATAGGGCGATGTAATTTTTGCCGCTTTTTTGGCTTTTAAAGCCAAAAAAACAGCGAAATGGTCCTTGATAATATGCCCCCTGGTGTCTAGTGGGCTTCCTACCTCTCTGGGGGAAAGATTTGGAACAACCTCCCTAATTGGGACAAACTTCCTATCTGCTCCACTGGGGGCAGGCAGAAAGACATTAGTGCCCCTTCTGAGGTGCGGCTATTTCTCGATGCCAAAGTAGGCCGCCCCATCCTTTTGAAGGTTTTGGCACCATTTTAAGTTCTGTGGTGTCTAGTGTGCTTTGTGTGCCCCACCCCAAATGGGCAAATTGTGGGCCCTGGAATGGCCAGGAAGAATGGTTTGTCTCTTTTGGGGTGGGTGTGCACCCAAATGTCAGCATGTAACACCTGCACTTCTTTCTTTTGCCCCGTATGCACAATGCATGGTGTCTAGTGAGCTTTCAGCCCCCCCCCCGTGGGGGTACAATAGGGAGAGACAGGGCAGAATTGGGTTAGACACTGTAGGGGTACAGGGCTCATGCACCTGTGCCCTCACCACTGGTATAGTGC
The DNA here is from genome assembly GCF_964204655.1 of Triturus cristatus. Taxonomy (NCBI): domain Eukaryota; kingdom Metazoa; phylum Chordata; class Amphibia; order Caudata; family Salamandridae; genus Triturus; species Triturus cristatus. Next base: position 1,585,962,837 of record NC_140590.1, read on the forward strand.
CCCCAGCTAGCGGGGTGGCTGATCTATGTCAGGGCAGTGGGTTGTAGGCATGGCACACAGAGATGTGTGCCATGTCGACTCCTTACTTTGTTCTGCACCAAAACACCAGCCAACAAAGGTAGTGTGTGAGTGTAAAGGTAAGGGTGGCACAACAAGTGCTGCAGCCCTTAGAGGCTTTACCTGGTCACAGTGCCCTGGGTACCTGTGGTACCATTTACCAGGGGCTGACCTGTGGCCAGAGAGTGCCAATTGGGTTTTGTCTTCAATATAGTTTTAGGGAAAGAACATAGACCCTGGGTACCAGATTGGCAGGAGTCCAGGGCACACAGTCAAAGTACATCAGCAGCTCAGCAAAAAGTGGAGGCAGCCATGCAGAAAGAGGGCACTTTCTCACAGGGCAAGAAGCTGAAATGTGAAAATAAGTGCCTTGCAAATCTATTGCACATAACCAATTGCCTTTTCCAATGTATGGGTAGAATTGATGAAGAGCCAACATCCCGAATTCTTCTTTGGTTAGAAAGTTGTTGAGGAACTGAAGATCTAGAATCGGGCATAATTGTTTGGGTTGACTCTTCTTCTGGACCAGAACATTTCTTGAATATATTCCTTTGTTGAAGTAGTTTGAGGGATCTTTTTCTACTACCTGTTTTTGTAGTAATTGGTGTGTTTCTTGTTGTAGATTTGGCAGATGACGGTTCAATAGAGGTTTTGGTGGAACAGGAGTTGGAACCTTTTTTAATCAAACTGAATAGCTGTTTTGCATGATGTTTAACACCCATCTGTCTGATGTTATATTTTTCGGAACTTCCAGAATTTGTGTCACTGCTCGCCCTACAGCAGTGGGAAACTGTAGGGGGGTCTGAAATATGTATTGCTTATTGTTGATTAAAGTATATGAGGTGGTAGATTTTATAGTGTCCCATATCTCTCTGTGGTATCTTTCCAGAGGAGTTGTAATGGCATTCTCGGATTTTTTTGTAAACAAACTTTATTAGTTATTTGTAAAACAAGACATCCTACAAAACAAAGCTTGCTTCAGTACCTCTCTTACACATGTACATTTCAAGAGTATTATGTTAATGTCCATACCCTGGTTCCATGCCCTCAGGAGCTCCAGCAATAGTTGTTGGTTACATACTTCTCTACAAGTAAAGCAATAAGTAATACAACCCCCGCCCCCCTCCAAACAATAACTCCCACCTCCCACTATCCCACCCCCCTCCCCCCAGGTGTGTCTTGGGTTATGAAACACTTGCATCTCCCTCCGGGACAACTTCCAGAACTGCTATCTAATTCTCTTAGTCTCTGAAATTCCCGTCAGGGCTTCTGCAGGGGACTCACTCCCCATTGCTCTCGCATCGCTACCCATGCATCTCCCATACAGGGAATCAATCATCCACCCCCAACTAGTCTCAGACTTACTCTTCTGAAATGTCATTGAGCTCCTTCAACTGCAACGTCAGAGCCTCCCATGCCCTGGCTGCGTCCAATGTCTTCTTGCTCCCATTACGCTTAGCGTCCCTCAAGCAAATCGTTCCTTCACAACCTGCCCAACGCTCAAATTCTCTTTTCCATCTGCTGATGCTGGGGGTCTCCTCCTCACCTTCTAGTGGCCCGTGATATCTTGCTTTGCTAATATTAAACCTAGGTCCTGAAATTTACTAGTGACCTTGTTTTTAGCAGTATGTGGAAATCTGTCTAGTAAGCAATAGTCTGCTGTTATGTTCACTTCTTTCTCCGTAATTTCCGCTAAAATTCCCGTCACCTCCCGCCAGTAATTCTATGTTTCTGGACAACTCCAAACAATATGGAGAAACTCCGCTCTCACTTCACCACAGCGAGGGCACACGGCCGTGACTATATTAAAATACTTATTTATGTGCCCTGGGGTAAGGTACGCCCTATGAAATATGTAAAAATTGACCAACTGAAACCTCTAGTGACCATTTTTGTTGTAGCACACTAAGTGGGAGGAGTGTTGCACGGTTCAGCCTCCTATTCAAACAGGTGACCGCCTTAATCGGCTCCGCCGTTACTACGTACTTGCAATGGCATTCTCTGATGGAAGCCATACCACATATCTTTTGTCCTGTAGCATCCATTCTTTTGCTTCTCTGTCGGGAGGAGGCTTGGATTCTGGACAGAAGCATGCTTCCATCTGACTGCTGTAACTATGATAGAGTCAGATTTTGGGTTCAGTTTGAGAAAATCAGGGTCTTGCTGAGGTGGCTTATATTTTTTGAGGAGTCATGAGCAGCGGCTTTAACCCTTGCTGGGTTAAGAAACGTATCTTCCGCAATGTCTAACAGATCTGGCACAAGGGGCAGAAGCGGGCTCGGTCCTTGTTTGCAGAGTTTTAAGAATGACATAAACTCTTGTTTGAGGCTTGTCTAGAGTAATGTTCAATTTATTAGTGCCTCTAAATATAGCATCCTGAAAGGGAAGACTATCATCCACAGATGATACTCTAAATGGTGACAGTGGTGGCAACGTTGGCATATAGGAAGTGAGTCAGTGTACAGTGACCTTGGCCTGGATTGGGAATAAGATCTATCCCTTCTGTTTCAGGGGGTACTGGGCAATGTTGACTGAAATGATGAAGGAGACTTCCACTTCTTTAGTGGTGACATGGAAGTTTCTTTTGACATCCTTTTGACCGGTGACAAATCTACATTGTCAAGCATGTCAATAAGGAATCTTCTGGTGGTATTAATGTTCACAAAGCAGAAAGTGGTGTTGTATCATCCATTTGCATAACTGGTTCACAGGATACCTGAGATGCTGTGAAGTGAGCGAAGGTGATCCAGATCACTCTGGTGAAGGAGTGAGGTCTACTTGAGAAATTTTCGACATAGAGAGAGATTCAACATCATACAGATCCTTTTCGCTATTGACAGCAGCTGTGATGCAATCTGTCTTTTGACTTCCTGTGTGCCAATGTTAATGCCAACAGAGTGCACAATGTTGCGCTGAACAAGAAGGTGCCATCATGGTCTTCACCATCAAAGTTGATAGCGCAGCTGATGATCTTTGAGTTTTAATGGTGAGCGTGGACAGCGATGTATTAACATCGACCATTCCAACGAGGGTGAGCATGATCCCATACACGATGATGCTGCTATTTGAGACGTCGATGATCAGTATCTTTGAAAGGAGATCATTTATGTGTAGAACTCCAGTTATGGGAATCTTTTCAAGGTTTATGGACCTTTTTCAGAGGAAAGACAAGAGATAGATCGTTCTAATTTTCTTCTCATTTTCTTTTACTCTTGTGCCTTCATATTCTGCATCAGACCTGTCTCATGACCTCTCTGTCCATCAGTGTCCCTTTAGACATTTAACTACACGTCACATACTTTCACCTGATGTGATGGAGACAGGCAAAAAAGAAAAATTCACTTACCTCCTCGCCGCTCTGCCCCTCATCACCTCTCCTCCATCAGCCAGACTCCCCTGAGCCAATCACAATGCTGCAATGTAGAGTTGTGATTGGCACCCCTAAACCAATCACAACGCTGCAATGAAGTGTTGTGATTGGTCTTAGCGCTGTGGTTTGGCATTCTGATGGGGCCTGGGGGCTTGAGGGCTTGGTCATGTTCTCCATGCAAGCTGTAATGCAGCCTGCATGGGGAACATGCTAAAGTGCACATGACTTTTTGGCCGGCCCAAGATGCCCCGCTCCGCCTTCATGCTGCAGCAGCAGGAAAAAATACAATTATAATGACATCGCATTATTATAATTTTATTTTTTCCTTTCTTTTACTGCTGCTGTGGGGCTACGTGACGCTACACCTTAGCGGAGGAGCCGCCACTGTTTAAAGGTAGCTTTTTCCCATGGCACATGATGTAACCTGAAGAAGTTAATAATTTTTCCTCAATATTTCCCAGCATTCAGAGAGAAAATGGCATCGCGGACAGACTAACATTGAAATTTCATAAGAAATTTGCTTGAATTTAGGACATTCTACAATACATATTTCATTGAGGACTTTATCTTTGAAGGTGTTAAGGGGTCCACACAGGCAGCGGGGGAATTATTCAGCATTCATGGCTTCAATGAAGATCCTATGACGTAGAAGTAAATATTATTATTTCCATTCAGATTTTTTCGTCCTGGCACCTTGCATCACCTTCAAAGCTGCCCAGAGCAAGTGTACACTTTCTGTTTGGAGTGCATTCACCTAACTGATATTAGGCCCTGACGGTTACTATCACTGCCTCCATCTCAGGGCTCATCTACCCTGCTCTGCAGTATGTTATCGGGTTTCCGTGTGGCAACCCAACAAGTTGAAACTCAGGTGCACACAACACATCTCCACCTGTGTGCTTAGGTCAGTGACGCCAGCAGTGCAAGGCATCAGCTGCAGCAATCCAGGCAATGGGATCCGCATTGCTTCGCCTTCAGAGTTCCCTAGCTTGGTTCAGTCCCTACTGGTCCTAGCTCTGGCAGCCCTGCCTCATCTAGCCATCTTGTGATCCATTGGAGTTGCGTCACCCAGTGGTAAAGTTCAAAGTCTGGAACTCTAAGGGGCATATCTACAAGGCGTCAATATAAAATTATCGCCGCTTTTGCGGCCGTTTTCGGCCGAAAAGCGGCGATAACTTTATCGCTATATTAGCAAGGTCACGCTATCACGTGAAACCTTGCATTATCTCCATTTCCCTTAACGCCCATCTTTGCATCTCTAATGAGATGCAAAGTGGGCGTTCCTCCCCAGGATAACGGGAGAAATGTCGCTAAGCGACATTTCTCCTATTATCAAGCCTCACGCAAAGCAGCATAGCGACAAGAAAAGTAGCGATAACCTCTGTTATCGCTACTTTCCTTACGCCTGCTTTGAAACTGACTTAGCCATGATATCCTGTGTAAGGTGGATATCATGGCTAAGTATGTGAGGCCCTATCAGCAAGCTATCGCCAAACTTCGTGGGATTATCGCTGGGTTTCCAGCAATAATCTCACGTTTGGCAGTTAGCGCTAGGGTTTTTATCGCTTTTGAGATAAGCGTTGCTAATAGCATGCTATCTCAGCGATAAAAATCTACGTTAGCCGGCGATAATTATCCTAGCGCTAAGTGCGCTTAGCGATAATTATCACCGGTTGTTGCTGATATGCCCCTAAATTTCCCTTCCAAGCGTGGGCTGCGAAGGGTAGAAAGCGAGACCCTCTGATGGCCCCCGTCCCAGATCAGCTTTTGCAGGAGGGAATCTATTTGCTGAAACCATGATTCCGGAATCCTTACTGGTAGGTTCACAAAATATTAGAGCAGCCTTGTGAGCATGACTATCTTTGAGTGAGATACATATCATCACAGGCACTCAAAGCGATCGCCAGAACGGGGCACAGCATTTCAGAAAGGGTATTGCCTTACCCCAATTGCCTTCCCGTAAATCATCAGCTGCATGGTAAATGTTGATCCCTACGTATTTAAATAAGCAGGGCCCCCATAGGATGTCCAATGAGCATCCCACTGGTCGGGGGGCCTCCTGTATCACTAGGAAAACACATATCTTGTCTTCGTTGACCTGCAGGCCCGAGAAGGCTCCTCATTTCTCAAGGATTTGGAATACAAAGTTAATATCCTCCTCCCCTTTCCTCAAATAAATCACCAGGTCATCTACAAAAATGGAGATGATGTGTTCCTACCTGTTCACCATGAGACCCTCCCCTGGCGCTCTCTTCTGAATTGCTCCATCAGCAGCTCTATGGCTATGGCAAAAAGTAGTGAGGACAATGGGCACCCCTGTCTCATTCCCTGAAAGATATTGTAGGGTTTCAATATCGTGTATCCCATTTCCACCATTCCTTGGTCCCCGAGTACAGCACCAGCACATATCTCACCCATCCCTCCTCAAGCTCCATGCGGAGCATGACAACCTCGAGAAAATCCTACCTTACGTTGGCAAATCCCTTTTATAAGTCCGCTGACATAACCATAGCCTGGGGGTTACCTGTCCAATCATGTTTATGAGCTATGTTATAAAGTCATCAGAGGTTGAGAGAGGTGCTGCAGGCATGGATGAACCCATTCTGATCGGCATGAATCAAAGTCGTCATATACAGCTGCAAGCGGGCGGACAGAGCCTTGCTCAATACCGTGAAACTAGAATTAAGCATGATGAGGTGTCTGTAATCAGCTGTGCTGGTATCAGGAACCTTGGCTTGGAGCAACGTCATAACCAGTGACTCCCTTGTTGAGTCTGGGAGCCGTCCCAGCACAAGGTCATTATTACACAGCATTTGCAATCGCGGTGCCAGTACCTCAGTATAGGTGACGTAAAACTCAAAAGGGAAGCCCATCCGGGCCTGTCAGCTTGCCAGTGGCCATGTCCTTGATGGCAGATTTTATTTCCTGGGCAGTGATCTGCTGTGGCAGGTCTACAGCTGCCTCCGCTGAGAGGCTATGGAGCTCTATATGGTCCAGTACGGTGTTAGAGGCCTCACACTTGTCAACTCCCAGAGGTCTATAGAAAGAGACATGCAAGCACATGCATCATATGAAAAACCGGTCGCAAATGGGCAGATTCTCATAATCTGCCCCTTTGCAATCAGTATTTTTGCATTTGAGATGCATCATCCCAAATGCAAAAATCGCAATTTAAGTAATCTCTAAATTGTGATTACTTAAATTGCAATTGCATTTAAGGAATCCCAAATTGAGATTCCTTAAATGCAATGCATTAAAGTAAAAAAATTGCGATATCGCTAATAGGGTGCGCAAATTACCATGAAGTTGAACTTCATGGTAATTTGCAAAACCTTTGAAAAAAGCACTTTTGTGCATTTTCAAAGTTTCATGTTGCTCACACACATGCCCTTAGGGCATGTGTGTGCACAACATATGTGCACAGGTCAATTCCAGGGGTGCAACAGAGTGTACTTTTGACACCCTGAAATAGCATGCGCAATTTGCGAGTACCTATTGGCAATTTTCCATTCATTCCTATGGGCCTGTAGGCCCATAGGAATGAAGGGGAAGCTATTCCTTATTTGCGACTCGCAATTTGCAAGTCACAAATAAGGAATGTGTAGGAATCGCTATTATTATAGCGATTCCTACATGCATAGGAGTCCTTAATTGCGAATCCTTAACATTCGCAATTAAGGACTCGCAAAATCCTAGCTTGATGCATGTGCCAGATAGTAATTCTGAAATGCCAACTGAATTTCTGCAGGGGAGTAGAGCGCATCTCCTCCCAGGGTCAATACTCAGGCCTCCCTGGTCTCCCTTTCTCCTCATGTGCACGGGCAATATAGTCCGTATACTTATGGCATTGCAGGGGCTCCAGGCCATGTTATATTGCTCCTTCGTCTCCAATAGTCAAGGAAAGGAGTTCGGGTCCGAGCCCAGTGCATTGTCCAGCCTATGTAGCGTTTCATCGAGGCATGTGAGCTCTAGATCTAACTCCTAGCGGAACCCCACTGTTTGACCCATACAGTGTTCTTGTACTATTGCCATAAACATAAAGGCCTCCCATTCTATCAGGCTATTCGGAGCCGTCCCAGAGTTCTTATCAAAGTATTGTCCCATTTCATCCAAATAAAGTGTCACTGAATGCTATGCCCATGTGTGCCATCGTGTGTAAATGCCAAGTTGGGATCTTGGGGTGCTCATCTACTAGTTAGAACGAAAGTAGGAGTGGGCAAATAACATGTAACAGAATAGCACAGCAGCGGTATGGATAGATATATCGATCTAGTCTAGTGTGCACCTGGTACATACTCAAGTAGTATGAGGAATCTCAATCTAGCGCACGCTGCATGCGCCATACATCCTCCATTTTCGAATGCACCAGCCATTCTCTGAAGTCCTCAGCTGTCCTATGGGCCTGTACCCCTGGCAGTGGGGGGTTGATTGCGCCAAGGAAGTGTCTAACACACAATTAAAATCTTTCCCAAGGAGTAAGGTGCCCTCTGCTAAATGGCTTTATTGCGTCAACAGGGAACTCAGGAAGGGGTCCTAGTTTGGTGCATACACACTCCCTAGCACTACCTGCTTGCCACAAAGCAATCCCTCAACCAGGACATATCTGCTCTCCTTTATCAATTTTGACTGATGTGGCCTCAAAGGAGACTCCTACCCTCAATCAGATCAAGGTCCCGGGTGCAAATGCCAAGTATGTGGTAGTGTGGACCTGTCCCCACCAATAGCGCTGCAGCCTGTCTGCCTCAACCCTTGTGAGATAGGTCTCCTATTACAGGGCCGCATGGACCCCCACACTTCTTAAGGTACATGTGGATTTTATGACACTTGGTCGCCACCCCCATACCTCTAATATCCCTTGCCTTAAATTTAGATGTGTGTTGGGGGACATCATGGTGGCTGTCACCACTCATCTCCATTTCACCCCCACCGGTCCCCCCAGCCCGGGAGGTGACCCCCCACCCGCATTCACTCTCCTGAGACTAATAACTAGACATCAAAAGTGAAACATATATCCCAGCTCCCTGTCTCTAGAGCAGTCCAGCAATGGTGGACCACCCAAACTATGAAAGCCAATAGTACAAACATTACAGTTATTCTCCTTGCCAACCCAGCGGATCCAGAGGTGAGGGTTGGCTCAAAGTCCAGCCAGATACTCTGCATTCAGCTTACTAAACTGGCCTCTGTCTCATCCTCTGCACACCCACAGGAGTCTCAGATGAATTTTGTCCAAATTCTGCGCTCTCTTCAGCAATCCACAGGGTACCCCCAGAAGAGGAACCCCTACAGGATTTTATGCGCTCTCTAAGGAGGTGACATTCAGGGGATTGCCAGCTGTCTGCTCCGGCCCATCAGATTCTGAGTCTCCAGTTCCATGTCCTGAGGCTGAGCCCCCTTTCACGTCCATCCCTCTGGCTTCTGTGATCTCTGCCACTGTCTGCAAGGCTGACGCATTGTCTATGTCAGCCTGTGTTTTGGTCGGTTTCGCCAATGTTGAGCGAAGCACGGTCGAACAAGTTACTTACATTCGGTAACACTTTTTTCTGGTGGATACAATATCTGCCTGTGGATTCCTCAACTTTAGAATACCCCCTGCGCCAGCATTCCACGGGAAAATTCTTTCCTAGCTCTCCCACGTCGACGAGGACGTCACAATGGACCGGCTCCGCTCGCGCCACCGTATGACGTCATCGGAACCACAAAAGGACCTCGTCTGCGTGCTGACGTCAGTTCAAGCCATTTTTTCCGTGCCACCGAGGCAAACGGGTGGACCGACACATTTTCAAATGCAAACATACCATACCAAATATATACATGTATATAATTTCACAAGAGCATAATCAATAAAAGTATAGAGAAATAGCAACAGAATAAGCATTTCTCATTAAAATATAAACATGATTAAGACATATCAAAATAAAATATTTTTGGGTAGAATCAGGTGGACAACGGGGAGGCGGGTGGGAGCGTGAGGAATCCACAGGCAGATATTGTATCCACCAGAAAAAGCGTTACCGATGGTAAGTAACTTGTTCTTCTGATGGATACTTCTGCCTGTGGATTCCTCACCTTTAGAATAGATTCCCAAAGTGGTACCCCACCCGAGGAGGGTGTCCACCTGACTAGACTGAAAAATCCTGCAAAACAGAGCGAGCAAAATGGCCATCCCTCCTAACCTCAGAGTCCAAGCAGTAATGCTTTGCAAAGGTGTGGAGGGAGGCCCAAGTTGCTGACTTACAGATATCAAGAACAGGAACACCTCTAGCCAAAGCAGAAGAAGTAGACTTAGCTCTGGTGGAATAAGCTCTGATACCTTCAGGTAGTTCCTTCTTGGCCAGGGCGTAGCAAATCATTATGCACAAGATAATCCACTTGGAAAGCATCCTCTTGTGCACTGCCTTGCCTTTCATTTTCCCAACATAGCCCACAAAGAGCTGATCGTCTAGCCTCAGATCTCTAGTCCGATCCAAATAAAAGCTGACAGCCCTTTTAGGGTCCAACCGATGTAGTCTCTCTTCCTCCTTGGAAGGGTGAGGAGGAGGATAAAAGGTGGGTAAAGTGATGGATTGTCCCATATGAAAAGGAGTAACCACCTTGGGAAGGAAAGCAGCCCTGGTCGTTAGAACCAACTTATCCCCATGAATGGTCAGGAAAGGAGGTTTCGAACTAAGAGCTTGAAGCTCACTTACCCTCCTAGCCGAGGTAATGGCAATCAAGAAAACCGTTTTAAAAGAAAGAAGCCTCAACAGGCAAGTATGAAGAGGCTCAAATGGAGAACCCATTCAAAAAGTGAGTACGAGATTCAAATCCCACTGAGGCATAATGAAAGGTTTGGGAGGAAACTTATTTGAAAGGCCCTTAATGAACCCCATGACAATGGGGGACTTAAATAAAGACAGCTGGTCCGGCAAACATAAAAAGGAAGACAAAGCCGATAAATAGCCCTTAACAGTGGCTACAGCACAACCTTGCTGTGCTAAAGAAAGAGAAAACTTCAAAATATTAGACAAGCGGGCCTTCAAAGGGTCAATGTCTCTCTCTCTGCACCACTTAACAAACCTGGACCACCTGGAAGAGTAAACAGACTTCGTGGAGTGTCATCTGGATGATAAAATAACATCCACTATATCCGGCGGGAGAGAGAAAGAACTCAGGTTGCCCCGTTCAATCTCCAGGCATGAAGGTGCAGGCTCTGGAGGTGGGGTGTAGAACCTGCAACTGCGAGAGGAGGTCTGCCCTGAGAGGGAGACGGAGCGGAGGGTGCGATGAGAGGTGAAGAAGATCTGTGTACCACACCCTTCTTGGCCAATCCGGGGCGATCAATGTAACTTGGGCCTGGTCTTGGCGAATCTTCCTCAGAACCTGAGGAATCAAGGGTATGGGAGGAAACGCGTAAAGAAGTTGTGAGCTCCAATCTATCTGAAACGCATCCCCCAAAGCTCCCTGCATCGGATACTGGAGACTGCAGAATAACGGGCAGTGCGCGTCTATCGTGAGTGGCAAACAGGTCCAACCGAGGAGATCCCCACATCTGTAAGATGCGATGGACCACATCCGGATGAAGCCGCCACTCGTGATCGGCCGAGTAACGCCGACTGAGACTGTCCACATGAACATTCAGCACACCGGCCAGATGATTTGCAAACACACAAATCCGTTGGCCCTGAGCCCAGGACCAGAGCCTCTCGACAGAGGCGATACAACCCTACACCTCCCTGTTTGTTGATGTACCACATCGCGGTAGTGTTGTCCGTCAGGACCTGAACCGACTGACCACGAAGGGAAGGAAGGACAGCCTTTAGTGCCAAATGTATTGCCCGTAATTCCAGAAGGTTGATGTGAAGCAACCTTTCCTCTGGAGATTAAAGACCTTTGACCTCCAGACCCCCAGATGAGCACCCCACCCAAGAGTGGAGGCATCCGTGATCACTTTGGCCACCGGCGGAGGAGGCTGAAAGGGCTTCCCTTGAGACAGGTTGCCCTGCACACTCCACCAAGACAGCTCCGCTAGAGCTTCTCTGGAGATTCTGATGCTCTCCCCAAGATCTCCGTTGTGCTGAAACCACTGCCTGCGGAGGCACCACTGGAGTGCCCTCATGTGCCAGCGCACATGGTTGGCCAACAGAATGCAGGAAGCGAACAGACCGAGCAGGCGAAGAACCTTCAGGACTGGAACAACCGCTCCATCGTGAAACAAAGAAATAATTTCCTGTATGTCGAGAATCCTCTGTGGAGGTGGGTATGCTCGGCACACAGAAGTGTCCAGTATTGCCCCTATGAACAGGCTGCGCTGAGAAGGCACCAGGTGAGATTTGGGTACATTTATTGAAAAACCCAATTTGAACAACACACGAGTTGTCACTTGCAAGTGGCGCGAAACCAACTCTGGAGACTCCGCTTTCAACAGCCAGTCGTCCAGGTAGGGGAAAACAGGAACCCCTGACCTTCTGAGATGAGCCGCTACCACCGCCATCACCTTTGTAAAGGCTCGAGGCGCGGAAGTGAGACCGAACGGAAGAACCGCAAACTGGTAATGTTATGATCCCACCGTGAACCGGAGATACTTCCGATGCGACTTCAGAATGGGAAGATGAAAATACGCATCCTGCAGATCAATGGACACCATCCAGTCTTCCTGTTGCAGCGCAAGGAGAACCTGAGCCAAGGTCAACATTTTGAACTTTTCCTGTCTGAGGTAAAGGTTCAAAATCCTGAGGTCCAAGATTGGTCTCAAGCGACCATCTTTTTTGAGGATCAGGAAATATCGGGAGTAACAACCCTGACCCCTTTCCTGCTCCGGAACCACCTCTATCGCACCTTTTTGGAGTAAAGTAAGAACCTCCTGCTGCAAAAGCAGCAAGTGGTCTTCTGAACAACCACCCTGGTGAGGAGGGTAAGGAGGAGGAAACTCCAAAAATGGGAGGGCGTACCCATTTTCTACAAGATTCAAGACCCATTGATCTGATGTGATCAGTCTCCAATCTTGTGGAAAGTGGGACACCTGACCTCCAACTGGACCAACATGTTCTAAGATGGGGAATCTAGAACTGCTTTCCTGATGTACCAACGGTGGCAGGAGGGGAGGTAGAGGAAGAGGAAGAGACTTGTTGACGATTTGCACCCCTGAGGCCTCTCTTATTCTTCCCTCTGTATGATTTGTACAAGGGATTTTGCTGTTGATGGCTCTGCTGAAATTGTTGGCGGCCACGAAAGGAAGCAGATCTTCCAAAGCCCCGATAGCTCTTGTATCCATAACCTCTAGACTGTACCTGGAGGCCTAAAGATCTTGCGGTGGCTCTACTATCTTTGAAACGTTCCAAGGCTGAGTCTGCCTTAGAACCAAAGAGCCTTGACCCATTAAAGGGCAAATCCTACAAGGTCGCCTGTACATCAGCCGAAAACCCTGAAGACTTGAGCCATGCCTGTCTCCTTGTAGCCACAGACGACCCCATAACAACGAGCCACAGAGTCAGCAGTGTCCATGCCTGACTGAATCACTTGAGGTGCTGCGGCCTGTGAATCCGAAAGGACTTTCAAGAAGTTGGCACGGTCCTCCTCAGGCAACTTAGGAGCAAGTTGAACAACAGAGTCCATCAATGCATGTATATATCGTCCAAGAAGGCAAGTCGCATTAGTTGACTTCAGAGCCATGCTCGCAGATGAAAACACTTTCTTCGCAGCTTGCTCTGTCTTTTTTGATTCCCTGTCACCCAAAATGGTAGGAAAAGCACCAGAAGACTGTTTTGAGCAAGAAGCCTGGACAATTAGAGTCTCCGGTGTCTGATGTGATGACAAAAAAGCTGGATCACCAGGGGCAGGCTTGTGTCTTTCCGAAATAGAACGAGATACAGCCGGAGCAGACAAAGGCTTCTGCCACACCTCCAGAATTGGATCTGTTAAAGCCTCTGTGAATGGAAGTAGGGGCTCAGAGGTAGATGAAGAGTATTCAAAACTTCTGTCAGTATGTTAGACTTAACCTCAGCAGAGGCCCAATAAATCAGCTGCCTTCTTAATTATAACATGATATGGTGCAACGTCCTGCCCAATGCAACCACTTGCAGATGGTAAGTCATACTCAGGAGAAATATCTAGGCCACTAGCTTCCTGAAGGCCCTCAAACTCGTCCACAGAGTCCACAATTTCTCCTTCCTCCTGTTCTTGCAAATACTCCTCCTCCTCAAGCAATCTCTGAGCTTCTCTCCTGGAGCGTTGCTTAGGCAACGGCATTGACGGAGCCACACGCGGCACCGGAGAAGACACCAGCGGCGTCGACGGAGGAGCCTCGACATCGAACCTCGACGTCGATCGAATCCGAGGTGGAGCAGACTCAGCAGCTGAAGGAGTACGGGGAGCCAGGGTAGACGATCTCGGCGCCGGGAAATGCCAAGCCGGAGTCGACGGCATAAATGGCATGAAAGGTGCCTGGGGATAGAACTGAGGCACACCCAGGTTGAAAGCCAAAGGACCCACATGGCCTGAAGGCGCACCGGATGGAGTCAAGGCTCTTGCAAATAAACCAAACATCGCGTTGAGAAAATGCGAAGAGTCAGCCCCAGGAGCAGGAAAAGGAGGATATGAATCCGTACCTTCCTGTAGGGGAGTCACCTGAGGTCGCACTGGAGCCTGCGGAGCCGGGAACGGCACCCGCACTGGTGAGGCCACACGGCCTGGAGAGGACCCTCCCGGTGCCGGTGACGTAGCTAGAGCAGGTGATTCTTCATGAAGCGAAGAAGCCTCTGAAATCTGTGACGCCGCAGCCGGAGATGGTACTGGCGCCGCCCAAGGAGAAGGAGTAGGAGAGATAAAGTCCCTTCTCCGAGGTCGCTCAGCTGGAGTCGGCGACCTTGATCTTGACCTTGAGACTCTGGCCTTTGAAGAACGATGTCGAGAGGTATGTCTTCTCTTGGATTTCTTGTGTTTCTTCGACCTCAAAGTGTGAGAAGATGAGGATTTTGCCCTCTTCCTACCTCTTTTTTCCTTCTTTGCTTTCGCCATAAACAATTTGGCTTCACGTTCTTTGATAGCCTTAGGATTCATCTTCCTGCAGCTCCTGCATTCCTCGACGTCGTGGTCCGAGGATAAACACCACAGACAGTCATCATGCGGATCCGTGATAGACATGTGTCCGCCACACTCCCTGCAGGGTTTGAATCCAGTTTTCCTAGAAGTAGCCATTCTGACAAACTACGAGATACAAAGTTTTCCACGATGAAAATGGAGAGCCGTGAAAAAAAACGCTGAGCGTCGACGACGCGGAAAAAAGGGAACTGATGTCAGCACGCCGATGAGGTCCTTTTGTGGCTCCAATGACGTCATACGGTGCCGTGAGCGGAGCCGGTCCATTGTGATGTGCTCATCGACGTGGGAGAGCTAGGAGAGAATTTTCCTGTGGAATGTTGGTGCAGGGGGTATTCTAAAGGTGAGGAATCCACAGGCAGAAGTATCCATCAGAATCCCTCGTACGTCGCCTGCTTCTTCGTCATTCTCCATGATCTGCTTTGGGAGGTGCTGGTTGCTGGTCTCTTCTCTCCTGTCCAGTTTGCCTTCATCCAGGCCCTCTTTTCCTCTTGGTCTTCGCAGAAGTATGAAAAACCATCATCAAACATTTTCAGTTTAGCTGGGTACATAAGGGAATAACAAAGACTTCCGCTCGCAGCCTCCTTTTTACCTCCAGGAAGAATGCCCACTTTGCCTGAGCTGCCACTGTGTAGTCCGGAATGGGCCTGCATCTCAAGCCCTCTGCAAGAGGGTGTCTGTCCTTATAATGCAGCAGGTAAGTGACCACCAGTCTGGGAGGTCTTCTAGGTATCGGCAGCCGGGCAGGGACCTTGTGTGCCCTTTCAAGCACAAAGAAGGTGGTCAGCTGGTTTGGGCCACTGTGTCTCACAACCATGCCTCCAAGTAGGCCACCTTATTAGAGTCCTCTTAGTCCTCAGGAAGGCCACACTCACTGTAGGAAAGTAGAATCTGTGTCTAATGGTTACCCCCACTTTTTGCTAAATGTAATACTGATTTAGATTAGTCTGACTGGGATCCTGCAAATCAGGACCCCAGTGTATCAGCTTTCGCCCTAAACTTTTATGTTATGTACTTAGGTACACTCCAGATTGGATACTTGGGTACCCTTGTCAGCCCCTATCATATGGTACACATGTACCCAGGGCATAGGTACCCCAGAGGCCTCCCATGGGCTGAAGCAGATATTATACAACCGATGAGAGGCTATGCAAAATGGAACTACAGGTTTGCCATTGCAGCCTGTGTAAGTTGATGCATACACCACTTACTTAAGATATAGGTTTACTATATATGAGTCATTGCACTTAAATCCTATTAGACACCCCTATAGCAGGCCTTTACAATCTTGAGGGCAGGGTGCTTGGTTCTAAGTGACAGGGTGCCCCAGCATGAGCAGGACACCCCTGCAGCCTACGGGGTCCATTCTCCCTGGTTGTCGGTGAAGCAGCCATATACCATATATAGAGGGGCATTACGCGACTGTGTGAGGAACATCTCTAAAACAGCCAAAACAAACCCTATCGTGTTTGGTGTCAAACATGTTGGAACCATGACCCCACACCAGTATCCAGAGTAGGGGGTATGGTTCCACCCCTCAGAACTGAACTTCTTGGGGTCCCTAGTGTTCCCGGTACCAACCGTCTAGCTCTCGACAGGACAAAATGGTTGCTGCCGACCAGAGACACATTTCTGCCCTCTTGCTGCTGAGCCAAGCTCAAGCAGGGGAAGGCAGAACAATAGGCATCCTGTCACAGGGAGGTGTGACCACCTCCCAGACAAGATTTAGTGTATTAGGGCTGGGTGGGTGCGCTTTCAAGAAACTGAAAGTCTGCATGAGGGCCACATTTGGTGTACCTGTGCATAGTCCGGTTCAAACCAGTCCTGAGAGCCGCTGGCTCCTGCTCTGGCACAAAACTGGACAAAGGACAGGGGAGTAACCTCCCCATTGTCCATACCCTTCCCTGGGAGGGTCCCCTCAATCTGTCCAACCCTCTCCCGTGAGTAATTAAGGGCTTACCTGACTGTAGGACCCTAAATTCGACATGGACAAGATTCTGATCAAGAAACCACTGCACTTTGACCATCTGGACACTCTGGACTTTGCTGAACTTTGTTTGGGCCTGACTTCATCTCCCTCTCAGTCTGCTGCGTCGTCTGTGCCCATGCACCATAAAGGATCTGTGCGGGACCTGTGAAGCATCAAGGACAACTGAAGATAATCTCCCTTGAAGTGAAGGAGCCACTCCTCTGCATTCACCTTAACAGTGCTGATGGGTCTGCTGATCCCAAGCTCCTACGGACTCCGAAGGGTCCAGCAACACAGGAGGTAGGTTTCTACGTCCCTTGAGACCAAAGCTGCCATCTTACCAAGTTTGAGGCCAGAATCTCTTGTGGGGGCTGCAATACCCAAACCCCTGCGCACCACATACATTTGCAAGTGCATGTGATTGTTGGCCGTTCCTGAACAAGTGCATTGGGCTCCGAGTAGCCCCAACCTCTGGCACCATTTCCTACCAAGATTTTTGACCTCCTCCCACTGAGTGCTCTGTGGCCTGTTGTTTGGTGAAATCGCTCGAGGTCCTCTTGCTGCTCCTGTGCCTCCAGCCTGTTGGTCCAATTGAGGGTCAACTTTATTTGCTGGAGCTCCCATTGTTGCTCTAGGCTCACCCTGACTCCCCTGTGCATGGTGAGTCTCCTGGACCTTGCTGGTCCGAACCGTACACTTTCTGGACCTTCTGGGGGGTTGCTGTCGCCAAGGCTTGTTGGTGCTTCCGCCGGACATGACCCCTCAGCACTCAACATCCTTCGTGGGACAGCTCGCATCCGGCACCCGGTCATCCTCGACGTCTCCTGGTCCCCGCAGCTGCAGAGTCAAGGACTCCATCAACCGACCTGAATCATCCGACATCGGTGGGCATATGTCTACCGAGCCCCTGGTAACTCCAAGTGACCCAGACTCTGTCCACTCTGCTTTCAGGTACTCTTCTACAAGAATCCACATTTGGATTCCAACAAACACTTTTCTTCCTTCCAGCAGCGACTCTTCTTTGAAGTCCTCCATTGGGTTTGACTGTGGCTTCCGACGCCACTTCAGACTTATGCACCCGGCTTCCCTATGATAGGTAACTTGGGTACCATGGTATCCACGGGTGGGGTGACTCTCCATCCTTCTGTCTTACACAGGGTTTCTTAGAAGTCAACTGGGAAGGGTCCTAAAACTCTAAAACTCCAACAGCTACTTTCCCAAAGAATTGTACGGAGCCCGCGGTTGTGTTTCCACACTGCAACCGTCCTCCATGGAGTGCCTACTTACTTACCTTGGGTGGTTCCTTGGGGTCCGAGCGATTCTACGTCCTCTCTACACTGTCTTGACTCAAGTCGTGGTTCTTATACCACTTTCTTAGTATATGGCTTGGTCCCCTCCTGGGGCTCACTGTGTATAAGTGCAATTTACTGTAATTTCTGTGCTTAAATATTGTGTGCTTTGTGATGATCTCTGTGTAGGAGACACTGTGTCATATAGTGTTATATTAATAAATACATATTTTTATAACTACTGTGTGCTTCTCCTTTCATTTAACCAATACTATGAGGTTGCATTCTGGTAAAGCAAGCTGCTTAGCATTCCTTCAAGACGAAGCCTGAAGGCTGCTCTCCACAGCTATCACTTGGACATCTTTCTAAGATTATCTTTGACCTCTTAAATCACCATAAGGGTTGTTTGGACAGGTGCAAGGTGCCCACTTTAATTAGTGGGCAGCATATACCAGGCCAACTTTCACACTCACACATCTATTGTGGCCTTCGCCATCTTCTGCCTGTTGCTCAAGTTTAGACTCTTTAATTGGACACTCATGTCTTTCTGTGCCGGCTGCCGTTCAGCTATGGCAGTTTCTGACTCTTTGAGTCGATCAACCAATTTGTTATGGTCTACCCGCAGCAGACTCAGTTTAGCAGCCACCGAGCCAATTTCCTGCTAAAGCCTGGTTTTTGCATCTTTTATGGCAGCCCAGATTTTGTACATAGTGTGTTGCAGCAGTTGGGTCAGCGTGTCCAGGGCCATCTCCATCTCTGCTGGGTCCTTTCCAGCTTTCTGGACCTCATGAGAGGGTCCGTGTGACTTGTCTCTTGGTTACATATTTCAGCACACTATTACTCAGATAGGGATGGCACCGCAGCGCCCAGCAGTACCTGCACAAGTAGGGTTGCTCCATTTAGTGCTGACTGTGATGTCCTCTACCCTACTGGGGGACACTGTTGACCCCAGCCCCCTGCCACCAGCCTGTGTTGTGGATACCAATACCAGACGCACTGTTCCCAGCTTCTGTCATGGTCTGCAGCCACAGGTGTGGTGCTGCCCAGGGCTTTTGCCATGAGTCCCTGTTGCCCCACAGGGTCACTGTGCACACTGAAACTGGCTGCAGCTTCACATGTGCATAACCAAGGAGCAATCATACTGGTCCCCTCGCTAGTTCCAGGCAGATCCCAGGTCACCGTCCCTGTGAATCAGGTCCCTACCACTGTTCATACGCCAGGGTGCACACCGAAATTGCAGACGTGGCGGTGGAGGGGAGAGATTGTCTCAACTGTTCCCCATAGATGTGGTCTTGCTTGGCGCATGCAGGTGTGCCCAACTACTTAGTGGGTCTGGGTCCCTCTCCAACACCTGAGAGCTTAACTTGTTGCTTCTCCACCACCATCGATTGTCTGCAAAGCAGAAAATTAGGCCTGAGGGGGCCTTTCCCTGACTGCGACCTTCACCTCTCACCTCTGACAATGGGTGGCCCCCACTTTCAATTCACATTCCACTGTGTCTTCAATGCAGCCCGATGGCCTCTGATGGCTACAGGTATAAACACTCCAGTGGCTCCCCATAGCCCTCGTGGTCCAGGCCCAATCACCTCAGCTGCTGCGGTTGCCTCAGGTCAGTGTTCCTTGGAGCCAGAGCTGCTATCCTACCCCTGGGGGGGGGGGGGCACAAGTTCTGGGCAGGCACACTTTCTGGTGCCCCCCACAAGCTCGACAGAGTCCACGCTGGCTGGGCCCGCCTCCCTTCTGAGCCACTCTCACTCGTGCCGCCGTATCCATCACCAGTCTTGCCAGCATCTCGTCAGCAGGAAGGGAGGTACCCAAGCTGTGCTGTAAGGCTTTGTTACTGTCCTTCACATGCAGGAGAAGAACCCCACCGACAGGCTTGCAGTCACCATTCCGTCATGGCAGTCAGAACGACCAGCCAGCGGCTGCAATCCTACTGCCTCACACCGCCTTTCCCAGACATCAGGGCATCTCTGATGCTGCAGTGCCTATCGCTGGGTACACGGAGGGCCCCCTAACATTCAGCTGGGATTTAGGGGTATTGATGTCATCCGTGGGCACTGCGATTATTCAGGATGAATGCAGCTGGTGAGGAGCTTCCAAATTAGACAACCGCCATCTTGGCTAGCCGAGCCACGTTCTCCCACCAACAACCTGTAACCATGGTAACCACATTTTGGGTCCATGTCATAAGGGCTTCATTTATTTGAGCACCTAAGCACTTTGGAAAAGGTCACAGATGCCTGCACGGTCACTTCTGAAATCCAGATCCTGCCACTTTGCATCTGAGGAAACCCTTTGACATTGCACCCGAGCCGTATTACAGACATAGGCACAATAGTCAGGAGATGCCCTTATTGTGTGCCACATGGATGGTGACAGACACTCAATATGCCCCCAGAGGATGTCCTTTTCACAGAAGCCCCTAAGAAACCCCCAGGCATTCCCCTGCAGGTGGCAGCAGTCACATGCCTGCGGCAGAATCCCTGTCACCCTTTAATATTGAGATTGCGTCCCTGTCTGTAGTGAAGGGCAGAACATTGATGTAAAGAGTTGGTCCATCTTACAATAATGGTGTGTTCACAGAGCAGGTGCTAGCTCATGCCTGTCTTGGGAACTGCAGAAGACACACAGATGATGGACAGAATGCAGAGCAAATCAAACATCCACCCCAGTCAAGAGATCTGGGTTAAATCCATCGTTCTATTGCTCCCCATGCCACCATGCCACTGAGCATTTTCTCTAACATGGGCACCGTTTCACTCTGAATAGGTATATCTTTTGAAGAGTGCAGCGCAAACAGTGGCCCCTAATGATGAAGCAATGCCAGGTGCCCCATTTCACAGGCGACATACACAAAATTAATTGAAAATAGATAACATTTGTGATGATTCTGATTATAATGCAGAGTTTGACGAGGTAAGTACTAGGCCTGGACGGTGAACTATGCTCCGTTCGCGGAATTTGTAGACTTTTTTGCACTCCGCAGAGCTCATGGAGTTTTTTCTCCGTTTGCGCTTGCCAATGGTGAGTTGGCGAGCGCGAGCGATGAAAATCCAACACTAAACTGGTTCCCAGCTGGATTTCTCAACGCAGGCGGTCGTATATGGTCGCTACCGCTCACGTTGAAAAACCTCTTGTTCAAGTTGAGGAAGCTGCTGCTCCAGTAGAACTTCTCCTCCAGCGGTAGAAAGAAGCTGCACCATCTTGCGCTGCGCATGATGCTATTCTTGCTGATTTTACAGTGCCGGACCAACACCGGCGCTGAAAATCGGTGCGAATGGCGCAAGGTAACGCACTCCGCAGCAAGCGGAACTCCATGGAGCTTGCTGGAGGCTTTTTTGTCAATTTGCAGAGTTTTGTGTAGCATAACTCTGCGAACCCCGCACCTGCTTAGTAAGTACCACAAGGCCCTAGATGGTGGGAATTGGCCTTATGAACTTAGGAATTGGGGCTAATAGCATAAGTACAATTGGCACAAATACCTGTCACATGCATTCTTCCCCAATATTTCACATCAAGATCTGAATTAGGCATAAAAGCACCCGGACCCTAGCATAAATGTAATTTGCGTGCAGGTCTCCAGTTCATCACTGCCAGAATCTATGTAAATTTCTGTGGGTTGCGTAGTAAATAGAAAACTCCTTGCAACTGTTACTGGTGTTAAGGAAAAGGTTACTTACCAGTAACACTGGGTTTGCAGTTTTTAGTGCTGCAGATTCACATGCTGTGAACACTCCTGCCATCTCTTGGATGCTGACAGGTTGTTTTCCTTCGAAGGAGTTTCACTTTGGGAATTAAGGAGACCTTGTTCTCAAACAACATGCTGTAGTTGTGCACCATATCACCAGGTGCTGGAAGGGGCCAAGATAGTCAGGAGAGTTAAAAGCAAGTGGTGAGGGGTTTACTGGAGATATGATCAAGATCTCTTTCTCTGACATGTGTCAGACCAGTTAAGCCGCATTCTATGCAATATTTACATCAAGTGGTTTGCCACTTTAAGGTACGTTTGGGGGACACATATGTATGTTTCTTACTTTAGTGTCCTTCACAGCCGGACTACAGAAATCTGAATATGTTACATGTTATCGAGCAGATGGATGCTCTATGGAACATAGAAAAGAGCAGTCTCTGGATTATTCGTATATCGCTGTATACACAGTCAAAGGTCAGGCATCTCCTCCATGAAATATAGCGTTGTATAAAGATTATTGTCTCCTACAGTCCATAAAATAGATGTTAGTGTCTGCAGATCATTAAAAGTGTAATACAGCGCCAAGAGACCTGCGAGTAAATGCTGCGCTCTATAGATATTAACGTACTCCTCGCTGTCCTGCCTTCCAAGATAGATTAAATAAAACAAAAAGAAATTAGATACTGCCTTGCAGGGGGAGCCCCTTCCCAGCAGGTCGTAAGAACTTAATACCAATTTCTAGGACATCTAATTTTCAAATCAAGAGTTGAGCAAACAATTCGACTGGCATAACAAAAGGCGATAGGCTTAATGGATGAATTACACATCCATTTCATAGAGCTGAGATTTATTTTCTGGGCGTGGTTGGTAGGAAAGGACCGTAACCAAGATACACAGACTCGCTTTTACAATGAATGATGTAAGGTATTTAGGGCCAGATGTACGACCCTCCAATTAGCAAGTCGCAAATTGCGTCACGTTTGCGACTCGCAATTTGCAACTCGCTAATTGGAATGCACGACAGTATCTCAGACACTGGTTGCGATTCCTAATGGGGTCGCAAATTGCATTCCTCATTAATATTAATGAGGCAGGCGCAATTTGCAACCACTTTAGGAATGGCTAGAATTTACAGGGATGGTGGCCTGCTGGGGTCAGCAGACCACCATGTCTGTGACTGTTGTTTTAATAAAGCAGTATTTTTTTAATGCAGCGCATTTTCCTTTAAGGAAAACTGGATGCATTTAAAAAAGAAAAATGAAATTTTTCAGTTTCTTTTTTTTAAGGACAGGCAGTGGTCTCTGGGACTACTGCCTGCTCTTAAAAAATATTTTCCCACATACTCACAAAGTGGAAGGGGTCCCCTGGGGACCCCTTCCCCTTTGAGAGTGGTTTACCACCTACTTGAAGTAGGTGGTAAACTGTGAGTGTTTTGCGGCAGCAAATGTGGGCGTAAAACATCAGTACATAGCATGTTGACGCCCCTTCCTAATAGTGAGGGTCGCAAATGCTATTTTGCGAGTCAGTGACTCGCAAAATAGCATTTGTACATGCTATTACCCATTTTTGCGGCCGCAAACAGGAAGATCTCCCGTTTGCGGCTGCAAAAAAGGGTCGTACATCTGGCCCTTAGTAAGCAAATGTTATTGTCTGATTAATGAAAATCATTACAATATATAGAAAAACGATAGTACAGCACTTCACACTGCAATGCTTTGGTCGCAGTCAAGGTAAAATATAGTGATCGTCTATAACCATTTGCAATTCAATAAAAATCTGCATCTCAAAACAACATCTATAATTGCGCAAAATTTTGTGCAAAGTAACGCTAAAGTGCCTCAATCATTATAATACATACTAAAAATAAATATCTCTCATTGTTCGAAAATTGGTGCAAAGTAACGCTGAAGTGCTTCAATCATTATAATTCAAAGTAAAATATTAGACAATGGATCGACCTTGCTTATTCCACTCAATACTGCCACTATTTGCTACAGATTTCGAAATTACTAAAATGTTAGACATTCGTTCAGCCTGGCTTGGTCCACTCAATACCGCCACTACTTGTTACAGATTTTGTAATTACAGATTTGCGCAAAAATTAACAATTCTTAAAATTCATCATTGTTTTGAGTAAAACTAATACAATTTGTTTCATTACGAATAGTACTAAGGTGCTGTACTGCTAATCCATGGTAGTCTATAAAGATTATTCAACAAATTTCAACATATTATCCACCAAATGGAAGAACTTGATAAATCAACAGATCAGAGGGATTGCTTTTCCAGATAAACATAGTATAATGGCTTGATGGCATGTTCTCACACCAAGTTCAATAAATAATGGTTTCAACAAAGTTTGTTGTGCTTGGAGTAGGGCAGACACAAACTTTATTCAGTAAAGTTTCTTTTTGATTGCCGCAAAGTTTACAACAGTTTGTTGCCCATTGTTGCACCCACCTTGGGGTGGCATCCTAGGTTGAATACCTGCTAAGTCTTAACTTGAGAAAGAAGTCCCTCATATGTGGTGGGAGGTGTGCCCGTAAATAAGGCTTAACCTCAAGTTTTCCAAATGAATTAATAACAGTCCAAGCATGCCTTCATGCCACTAAGGCCTCTTTATCCAATATAAAAGATTAAAAAAATGTATAGCTCAATTTAAAAAGATTTTAAAAGTAGCTTTATTTGTTTCTGAGAACCCGAATGGTTGATAGTTGAAGGTAGGAAGACACTCAGGTGAGTAGGATCTCCAAACACTTGTAAAATCATGATTTGGAAGTTTTTACCAGCACACATTGGGTAGGGAGTCGGGTTCAGATAAAAACAGGATATGTAAACTTTTTAAAAAGGTGGGCAATCTCAGTAGAATTTGGCTTTGTAGGCCAAACTCCAACCAAATTTCCTCATGGGCTGTGACAGATTTGAAAGCTTTAATTTGTAGCTGGTCCATTAATTTAGCATCAAGACCTCGAAAGATTACTGAGCTGTAGGCTAATGTAGGAACCAGCTTTTAGCCTTCATGATTTTTACCAAATGCACGTGACTGGGGCATGATAACTTGTTGTGCAAAATTCTAGAAGCAAAGATGAGGGAAGCGAATGTAGCCGTTAATTTGTTAGAATGTTCCCTTAAAAGACACTCTGTCATCAAATGTGATGCCTAGGTATTTGTAGGACCTGACTGGTTCAATTGCCATTCTGCCTGCTTTCCATTCTCGGGGTCTCAGTCTTAATCGCCCTATTGACATTATTTTAGTTTTCTTTATGATCATCTTTAGGCAGTTTGTTGTTAAATGACTCGATTAACCGTGGTAGGCTTATGGGTATATGGCTGAGTTGTATGGTTTCACCGGCATATTGTAAGTATTGTATATCACAATCTGTGAAATTGGGGGAGTGTGCATTTCTGGTATGCATATGGAGAGGTAGATCGGCCATGAAGAGGTTAAAGAGACATGGTGCAGCACGCAGCCTTGGTTCAGGCCCCTAGAGCGCTCAAATTGGCGGGTCAAGCTGTTGTTGTCTCCCAACTTCATCTGGACCCATGTGTTGGTATATAGGAGGATAATCATATCAATCATATCAAGGAGTATATGCAGCGCACCCCATATCACTAGCTTTGACCATAGCAACTTACGTGGAACAGCGTAAAAGGCGGCTTTCAAATCAACAAAGCAGATGTATAATTTTAGGCTATTGCAGATTGCTCTCTCTGCCATTAAAGTTAGAGACAATAAATGTATTGTTGTTGACTGGCCCTTTTCGGAATTCCGATTGGTAAATTGGTATTATCTTAGTCGATGCTGCCCTCTGTTTGAGATCCTTAAATAGACATGATGCAAAAACATTTGCCTCAACATCTGTTAGGGGTATAAACAGATAGTTTGCTGGATTTTCCAGAGGGCCCGAACTTGTAAATGGGTTGTAGAACACTCATGTGCCAAGATTCCAGGCAAAGTCTAATTGCTAAGATATCATTAAATAATGGCGTCAACACTGATGCCCACAGTTACTGGACTGGCTTTAAAAACAGCATTGGGGAGACCGTTATGGCCCATTTCTCCATTTGATCTGATCCCACTTAAAAGGCTAATAATAATTTCCTCATTTATTAGCTTGATTGATGTTTTTGTTCCTGTGTGAAGACTCCTGCTCACCAGGGTATGTTGGTTTAAGTCATCTAATACAACCAGAGTCAAAGTTTTCCACTGTCTGTCTTGTTCTGTTTTAAATTCTGAATGTGAGGCATTTGATGAACACTTTGTGGTGTAACACTGTGGTTCTTCACCTATTGTCTGGGGACCCCTGGGGTCCACGAGGCCTACTCGGGTGCCACAACCGTTTTACAAAAATTAAATAGATTTACAATCAAATAATATTAAAGTTAATAGATTCAAATTAGTAGAGTGTATACAATTAAACAAGAAAAATTGAACTTGTTTCAGTATTTGTGTGCATTGTTTCGAGATTCAAATCACAGAATTTGCTTAGACCAGGGGTCCCCGATTTCCAATAAAGTCAGAGCGTGGGGTCTCTTGATTCCAGTAATGATTCAGTGGAGTTGTCACTGAAGCCAAAAGGTTAAGAACCACTGCTCTACTGTTTCAAATACTGCTGATAGTTCCAGTGGGATGAGTATGCAGACTTGAATTTGATCATCAATGGCTTCTCTGTGATTTTTGGTTTCAGTCCCTTCCTGCAGATGAAGACATGACAGAGTGAGTTTAGGCTCTACTTAGCACTGCTAGCTCGAGTCCAAACTCTGAAGATAGAATTTAAGGCAACGTTTGACATCCACCGTATGTAGTGCTTGCTCTGCAGGCGTTGATGGTTGCAGATTAAGGAACCAAAGTATAACCGGCTCATTGAGGTGGAATAGTGATGGCATTTTAGGAATAAATGTAGTATTAGCCCCTATAATTACAGCGTCCTCCTTAAATATGAAAAAGGGTTTCTTAGCGGTGAAGGCCTGCATTTCGCTTACCCTTCTGGCTGAGGTAAGGGCCAGCAGAAGAGCGATTTTCCATGTTAGGAATTTCAATTCAGCTTTGTGAATGGGTTTGAATGGTCTTTTCATGAGTTGTGCAAGGACCACGTTGAAGTTTCATTCCGGTGGAGGTGCTCGCACTGGAGGGAAAGTATGGAGCAGCCTCCTCATGAATTGCTTGATCAGGCTTGAGGCACAAAGAGAAGTGGCACTGAAAGCTCTTCTATAGAGAGAGATGGAAGCCAGATGCACCTTAACTGAGGCGCAAGCTAAGCCAGATTTTGCCAAGGAGAGGACATATGGTAAAATCTGTTGCGGGGATACTTGAAATGGATACAGACCATTTTGTTGGCACCAAAAACAGAACCTTTTCCATTTTAGTTTGTACATCTTGATGGTGCTCTCCACTCTAGATTTCAAGAGGATATCTCTACACTCTTGCAAAATGCTCATGTCTCTAAACTCCAAGAATTCAGGAGCCAAGCGTGTAAGTGCAGTGACTCCAGATTCGGATGGCACACTTGACCGTTGTCCCTGGTTAGGAGAGGAGGAAACAGCTACAGACGCATGGGTCTGGCTTCTGAGAGGTGAAGAAGTTCTGGGAACCAATGTTGCCTGGGCCTCCTGGACACAAAGAGAATCAGGCGATGTCCTTCCAGCTTCATCTTGATCAGTACCCTGGGAATCAATGGGATGGGAGGAAAGGCATATGCATATATCCCTGACTATCGCATCGAAGGGAATTACCCTGAGAGGGGGAACCTGCTGGCATAGGACCGTCAATTTGCGTTAATGTTCATGGCAAACAGGTCCAGAGCTGGCTTTCCCCCCATAGTGCAAATAATCCATCCAGCTGCAATTGGTTGAGTTCCCATTTGTGGGAATTGTCTGTAGCTCTGCTGAGAACATCTGCTAGCGTGTTGTGTACACATGGAACATGCTCAGCCCTGAGAGAAATCCCAAGCTCTGTTGCCCAGCTCTACAGTTCTTGCGCTTCCATAGAAAGCGTGAGAGATTTGGTCCCTCCCTGTTTGATTATGTAGAACATACTGGTTGTGTTGTCCGTACGGACCAGTACAGAAGCGTTTGCTGTTCTCGATAGGAAGGCCTGTAAAGAGAGGAATATAGCCTTCAACTCCAGGCTAGTGATGTGACTTTGTTTTTGAGAATTGGACCATTTGCCTTGAATTTGAAGTTCCTCTAAATGGCCTCTCCATCCTTCCTTGGAGGCATCCTTTGTTAGGATGTAGTCTGGTATGTTTTGCAAGAGCGTAAGTTCTTTTGAAAGGTTTTGGGTGTGGTACCACTACTGCATTGCTATCTTCATGGCCAGAGTATCCTGAATGATGTCTTCAAAAGATACCGACATTTGAAGTCATTGCTTTTGCAATTCTCCCTGAAGAGGTGACATTTTGATTCTGGCCAAGGGAACCATGTCTATCACTGATGAACACATCCCTAGGAGCAAGTTGTATTTCTTTACAGAAACTGACTTTTTTCTTGAAATTGCCATAGCCAATTGTTGTAGATGGGTTTGACGTTCTTTCGAAAAGAATGCTTTATATTGGATTGTGTCCAATCTGGCTCCCAGGAATGGTACTATTTGATTGGGAATAAATGAAGACTTTGGTATGTTTACTGACAGCCCCAGCTTGCTCAACAGCCGAAGACAAACGTTCGTGGTCCTGGTTGCTTGCTTTGCCGTCGGTGCCTTCAATAGCCAATCGTTCAAGTAGGAGAATACTTGGTGACTTTGGGAACAGAGGGGCTGTGGCCACTGGCGTGAGCCACTTTTCAAATATCCTGTGTGCCGATTTGAGGCCGAAATGGAGAACTTTGAATTGGTAATGGGTACCAGCCACTGTGAATCTGAGGAATTTTTGATGCTTCCGATGAATGGGGATGTGGAAGTATGCGTCTTCCAAATCGAGTGAGGTCATGAATTCTCCTTTGCTGAGATGTCGTCAGATCTCGGCCAGAGTTACCATCCTGAGAGTTTGCTTCCTCAGGAACTTGTTAAATTTCTGAGATCCAAAATCAGACTTCATTCCCCTGACTTGTTCAAAATCAAGAAAAAACGGCAATAGGAACCTTGACCCCTTTACAGAGTTGGAACTTCCTCCATAGCTCCTTTTAAGAGCATTACTTTTGCTTCTTTGAGCAATAAGTGAAGATGAGGGGAGGGGCTCCCCTGGGTGGAGTAGATGGAGGTTTCTCTACGGACTCCAGAGTATGACCGAAGGCCATCAGATCTAGCACCCAACGATCCATTGTTATACTATCCCATTACTGTAAGAAACTGGAGATCTTTGAACACACAGGAGGGGAAAGAAAGGAGGAAGCTGGTACCCTGTTCAGATCATTGCGTTCTTCCGTTATTTCTGCCCTGGGTCAATGCTCTCTTTCGGTCCCCTTAACAAGAGAAACCAGCTGTGAAAGGTTGACGGTAGGTAGCAGGTTGGTAGGCTTGCCTGTATTGTGGCTGATAGGGCTGATATTGTTGTGCCTCTTGAAGTTTCCTCTGTAGGTGTCGAAACCACATCCTTTTGGGCCCCTGAACGGTATTTTCCTGTATTGGACGGAGCCTAAAGATTTTGCTGTATCTGTATCATTTTTGATGGATAGAAGCACCTCGTATATATGTTTACCAAACAAAGTGTCCCCATCAAATGCCATATCCAGGAACTTTTTCTGGACCTCTGGTCTAAAGATGGTGGCTTTCAACTAGCAGAGTGCGGCCAATCGGATTTTTGTTTATATTCAGGCTCCCTTGAGCCGGTGGGGCTGACGAGCCCATGGCTACGCACCTGCGCACCTTGAGTGGTACTTTACCTGAGAATATTTTTTGGCAGCCTACACAGCAACCCCACACACATACCTACTCCCTGCTGACGAGAGGCAACTGCCTCGAAACACGTGTCCAGGGATGGCTAACGCGACACTCATTTTCATTTTAAACTTTTGGCATAGGCGTACCCGCCGACGCTACTTCATGGACCACAATTCTTTGGGGCAACACGCTGATAGGACTAGCAGAGTGCGGCCAATCGGATTTTTGTTTATATTCAGGCTCCCTTGAGCCGGTGGGGCTGACGAGCCCATGGCTACGCACCTGCGCGCCTTGAGTGGTACTTTACCTGAGAATATTTTTTGGCAGCCTACGCAGCAACCCCACACACATACCTACTCCCTGCTGACGAGAGGCAACTACCTCGAAACACGTGTCCAGGGATGGCTAACGCGACACTCATTTTCATTTTAAACTTTTGGCATAGGCGTACCCGCCGACGCTACTTCATGGACCACAATTCTTTGGGGCAACATGCTGATAGGACTAGCAGAGTGCGGCCAATCGGATTTTTTTTTTTTTTTTTTTTTTAAAGGTTTTTATTGAACAGAAAAAGGAATACAAGCATGGGCCTACAACCACCAGGGCCGGCCGCTAGAATCAAAAAGGATCACACAGTGTTAAAGTCATCAACCGACCCATGGTCCCCAGCCCATTACAGAAGCTCCGGATACTCCTAAGGGAATCAGGATAAAAACGTTTCCCATAAATAACAACTAAAAACAAAAGGCGAGGCGTAGTGACATGAAGTGGGCGTCAGACTACAGCAGGGGGACCCTACATCCGACCACCAGATGGCGGTCAAGGGAAAGGAGGACTAAGAGGTCAGGGGGGGTCACGGGAGAGCCAGGTCTACACTCGGATATTCCAAATACGCAAGGAACCATCAAGGGTCAGGGGGACAAGGCAACCTCGGAAGTGTCCACCAGGGGGGGAGCACAGATATTTCCCCGATACTGATTCCATTGCCCCCAGATTCTACCCCATGCCCCCGGTTTACCACGAGCCACATACACAGTCTTCTCCCTGAACATGCACCAGTCCATGTTCTCCTTCCATACAGACACGGTGGGCGGCCGCTGGGAACCCCAAAGCTGCGCTATATCCCTCTTGGCAATCATGTTCCCCAGGGCCGCCCACCGAGTCTGGGCTGCGTTATAATCATTGGGCTCCCACACATTCAGAACACAGCGTCGCACCTCCGGCAACAGAGCGACCCCGGTGACTTGTCCCATTACCACATGCACCCGGCGCCAGTATTCCGCCACCTCGCGGCACTCCCAAAGGATGTGGAGAAAGGTGGCACTAAGCCCACAGCCCCGCTTACAGAGCCCGTCGTCAGAAAATCCCATCGAAACCAAACGGGGACCCGTCACGTAAACCCGGTGGAGAATCTTAAGCTGGACCAGACGGAGACGGGCCGGGATGGCCACCTCCTTAGGGGACGACAGTGCGGACTGCCAGTCCTCGTCGTCCAGCTCCACCCCATCTCCCGTCCATGCCTCCCGAAGACGCACCAAGAGGTCAGCCCGATTATTAATACGTTTTTTATAAATTAGAGAGATAGTGCTGTCAGGCACGTGACCATCGAGTATGCGGTCCTCGAGGGGCGAAGAAGCCGGGACCTTGGTCCCTACCCCAAAGACCGAGAGCAGGGCATGCCGAACCTGGGCGTAACGGAAGAACTCCCTTTCAGTAAGCTCGTATTCACTCTGGAGCGCCTCGAAGGTTTTAACCGCGCCCTTAATCCATAGGTCTCCCACTCTGCTAATACCGATCGTGTCCCAACGCTCAAAGCCTTTCGTTTTCCAGAGGCTTCCCAGTCGGTCGGAGGCAAATAAAGGAGTGGCACAAGTTAAGCGCTCACTCCAGCCCATGGCTACATTAGCCGCCTTCCAGATCCTGACCGCAATCTTGGTAGGGCCCGTAAGGGTCCTTCCAGCCGAGCGGGAGTAAAGCGCCCTATTATAGTTACCGCCGGGAAGCAGGAATTTATCCATCTCATACGCCGGGTTCAAGCCAGGCGCATACGTGGCATGGTTAATGGCCGATAGCTGTGAGGCCCAATAGTACCTTCTAATGTCGGGAAGCGCGATGCCCCCGTCGTACCAGGGGAGAGTAAGCTTTGCCAGAGCGATACGCGCCCGCCCGTCCCACACCAGTCTCCTCTGCAGGCTCTCCACCTCCCGAAAGTAGGCCACCGGAATGACGTCGAAGGAGTTCTGAAGTGCATAAAGGAATCTGGGAAGGGACATCATTTTAAACAGCGCTGCGCGACCAAGCGGGGACAAGGGCAGCTTACACCACCGAGCCGTATCCTCCCTCAAACGCCGAAGTGGAAGCAGGAGGTTCTGCTCGTAGCGAACCGCCGGGTCCAACGAGACGTACACCCCCAGGTATTTAAAGCCGGACTGAGATAGTTGGATCGGAAGCCGAGGCGGCAAGAGAGGAGGGCCACCAGAGATAGGATAGACACAGGATTTAGACCAGTTAATCGTCAAACCCGAATTTCTCCCAAAGGAAGTCAGAACATCAAAGAGAACATTAAGCGACTGTCGCGGCGAGGTGAGATACAAAAGAATATCATCCGCGTACAACGAGACCCGATCCTCGAAGCCCGGGGCCCACCGGATCCCTCTAATCGAGGGCTCCCAGCGGAGCCAGGCAGCGAGCGGTTCCAAGGCGAGAGCAAAGAGCAAAGGGGACAACGGGCACCCCTGCCTCGTACCCCTACCGAGAGCGAAAGGCCGAGAGACCCGCCCATTGACAACCACCTGAGCCATCGGTCCAGTGTAAAGAAGCTTCACCCAGCCAAGAAATCCCTCCCCAAAGCCGAATTTGGTCAAGACAGCCCAGAGGAATGGCCACTCGATGGTATCAAAGGCCATCGTGGCATCCAGAGAAACCAGTACGGCTGGTTCGGAGAGGTGCGCCGCCCTAGCGAGGGCGCCGTGGAGACGCCGCAGGTTAAGAGCGGTGTTACGATGAGGGATGAAGCCGCATTGATCAGGATGGATCAGATCACAGATAACGCTCAGCAAACGATTGGCGAGGACTTTAGCCAGTATCTTAGGCTCGGCGTTTAATAGAGAAATAGGCCTGTAGGAGGCACAGCGGTCTCGTGGCTTACCTTCCTTGGGGATCACGACTATAGTAGCCAGACGCTGGTCGGCGGGAAGGGAACCCGTCTCGAGGGACTCCTGGAACATACGACGGAGGAAAGGCGCGATTTTATCCGGGCGCAACTTATACAACTCAATAGGCAGGCCGTTGGGACCCATAGCCTTGCCAGAGCGAAGGGACCGAATCGCAGTGGCAATCTCGTCAACAGACAAGGGGGTGTCCAGCTGTTCACGGTCCTCGACGGACAGGCCGGGCAAAACAATATCCCGCAGCAGAAGGCGAGAGTCTTCCTCATCTCGATCCGTCACCGGGGAGTACACGGCTCGGAGGTGGTCAGCGAAACACTCCACAATCTCACCGGGCTCAGTCACACACGCTCCATCCGAGGCCCGAAGCTCCGGGACCACACGATTCACTCTCTCCTTCTTGTCCAGCCAAGCAATCAATTTACCCGCCTTGTCCCCGGCGTCGTACAATCTACCCTGCTGCTCCCTATACATAGTCTTGGCAGCATCAGTAACAAGAGACCTGTATTCACACTGCTTCAAGCTGAGGGCATGGAGCCCGTCCGGAGTGACACCCGCCTCCAAGGCCGACTCCAGCCCCGAGATGTCAGTCTCCAGCTTCACCACTGCCTCACTCTTGATCTTCTTAGCCACCACTATCTGGGCGAGGGCGTGTCCGCGGAGCACGGTTTTAAAGGCTTCCCACAGGGACATTGCGGACGACACCGACCCCTCGTTTTCAAGGAAGTATTGGTCAATCGACTTGACCAGGCTGTCGCGAGTCGTAGGGTCTCGCAGGTACCAAGGGTTAATGGGAGCGATCCGCCCTGCAGACCGCGACCCGGTGTCAAAGAGCAGCCACAGCGGGGAATGATCAGAGATACCCCGCGCCAGGTGCCTAACCTCTCGAATTCGAGCAGTCTGGGCCGCGGGCATAAGGAAATAGTCTAATCTGGAAAGACTCCCATGCGCCCCAGAGTGAAAGGTGTACTGACATTGTGTCGGATGCATCAATCTCCAGCTATCTACCAGACCGAAGGTCTCCAATAGTCCGCCGAGCCATGCCTGGGCAGCGGGGAGGGCCCTGGGCGGGTGACGATCCAGGTCACCCGAAAGCACCGAATTGAAGTCCCCGCCCATAAGCAAAAGACTGTCGGGAAGTTCAAGCAGCATTCGACCCAAGTCCGAAAAGGTGGAGTTCTGGAGGCCCGGGGGGACGTAAACTGAGACCAAGGAAAGGGACTGCCCCTCCCACCTCCCAGTCAGACCCACATAGCGCCCTCTATCATCCGAGACTACCCTGGTGATCTCTAACGGAAGTGAGGATCGCAGGAGAATGCCCACCCCTCTAGAACCTGTGGTGAAACCAGAATGGGCCACGAGGCGGTATCCCCCCCTGTTCATTGCATGACAAACATTACCAACCAGATGCGTCTCCTGTAAAAACACCACATCAGGAGCCAGACGACGCAAATACTGCAGCACAACACCCCGCTTGATACGGTCACCCAACCCATTGACGTTCCATGACATCAACCTCAACCCGTCCCCCCCCATCCCCTCCAGTAGATCAAAGGTCCCCCAGCCAGTAGCACAGCCCCCGAAACTGGACAAAAATCAATACCTCGCCCTGAAAATAAAAAACACACATCAAAACAACTCCTCCCACCCCCCAACCCCCCCCCCCCACATCCAACTCCCCCCACCCTGCACCCCTGCGGTCCAAAAACCCCCCCAACTTGCAGTGTGCCTGTCGCCCTAATAACCCCATTCTACGAAAAGACCCCGCAGGAGGAGTGGGACCCGTCCCCGCCCGCCCCCCACACAGGTCATAGTGAGACAAAATGAACAAAAGAAGTAAAACCCAGCCGAACAGTGCAAAATGGCAAAGTCAAGGACCAAAAGTCACTCCAAAGGGGACCCGTCACCTTCGGTACCGGCAGAGGGCCCAGGCCGGTCACCCCTGTCCGGCAGCGAGTCCAGCCAGTCACTCACAGTCGCGGGAGAGTCAAAAAAGGCAGTCCGACCCTCGTGTTCCACTCGAAGTTTTGCGGGATAAAGCATAGAGTACTTGAGGCCCAGGTCACGGAGACGACGCTTCACCCCCTGGAAACCCATCCGCTGTTTCTGGACAAGTTGGGTGAAGTCCGGATAAAAGTTAATTGACGAGTTCTCATGACGAACCGGGCCGTGGACCCGTGAGGCCTGCAGAATCGCATCTCGGTCTCTATAGTGGAAAAGTTTGGCTACAATAGGCCTCGGGGGGGCCCCCGGCCGCGGTCGACCGCCCGGAACTCGATGGGCCCGCTCCACGGCAAAGAACTTACTTAGGCCCGCGGGGGCCAGCTGTTGGAGGATGAGTTCCTCAACCAGGAGGTCAACCGGGCGGTTGTCGGAGGACTCCGGTACGCCTATGACACGGATGTTATTGCGTCGGGCTCGTCCCTCGAAGTCCTCCAGCCGCCGGGCCATCTGATCGTTGGCCATCTTGATGTCGCCAAGGGTGGTCCGCAGGTCCAACACATCCGCACCAAGGGTGGAAGTCCGCACATCGAGCGCTTGAACCCTCTCGTTGGTTTTAGAGAGATCCGCTCGAATTAATGTGACATCGATTGCCACCGTGTCGATTTTACGGGCCAAAGCCTCGTACTGCGTGGCGATGGTCTCCCTGATGCCATCAATGGCGCCCATGATGTCCTGCAGGGACAGCTCCGGAGCGACGGACGTGCCACCGCCGGCGGCGTCTGGGGGGGCGCCGGCCGCTCCAGGGGACCCTCTGCCATGAGTGTAGCGGTCCATGTTGTTCGCCTGGACCGGTCCCCCGCGGAGGGAAGCTTTAGTCTTACGCCCCTCGGGGCCCCCCTTGCCCCCCATTTGGGCCACGCTCACCGAAGGGGACCGTCGATCAGGGGTCGAATGGGCACCGGCACCGCAGACGGGCGCCTCACCAGAGTCCGCAATATAGCGGTGCGAGGGGACCAAAGGCGATGGGCACACTAGTAGCAGGCGGAGACAAAGGCCTCACACAGAGGCCTAGGAAACACCCAGCCACACCAAGCGATTCCGCCGTCCAGTCCCTTTAAAGTCCAAGAGTGAAACCGAAAGTGATGGAGCGGCCACTGGCACAGCGCTATAGCCGCTGTTGTTCAATTACGCCCCGGCTCCACAGTTCGCCCTCGCACCGGGCACCGCCGTCGGGTGGGTCCCAAAAGTTCAGACCACAATAAATCAGGATTCCCAGGTCCGATTCGATTTCTGAAAGGAGATCCGTGTTCAGCCAGCCTTCATCTTCCAGATTCCATAAACTATATCAGGATAATCTCAGGATAAATTCCGAGGAGCAGCGAGGGTCCGGGGAGCCCTGTGCTCACGCGACCATCTTGGATGCGCGCTAGGCTCCTCCGCCAATCGGATTTTTGTTTATATTCAGGCTCCCTTGAGCCGGTGGGGCTGACGAGCCCATGGCTACGCACCTGCGCGCCTTGAGTGGTACTTTACCTGACAATATTTTTTGGCAGCCTACGCAGCAACCCCACACACATACCTACTCCCTGCTGACGAGAGGCAACTACCTCAAAACACGTGTCCAGGGATGGCTAACGCGACACTCATTTTCATTTTAAACGTTTGGCATAGGCGTACCCGCCGACGCTACTTCATGGACCACAATTCTTTGGGGCAACACGCTGATAGGACTAGCAGAGTGCGGCCAATCGGATTTTTGTTTATATTCAGGCTCCCTTGAGCCGGTGGGGCTGACGAGCCCATGGCTACGCACCTGCGCGCCTTGAGTGGTACTTTACCTGAGAATATTTTTTGGCAGCCTACGCAGCAACCCCACACACATACCTACTCCCTGCTGACGAGAGACAACTACCTCGAAACACGTGTCCAGGGATGGCTAACGCGACACTCATTTTCATTTTAAACTTTTGGCATAGGCGTATCCGCCGACGCTACTTCATGGACCACAATTCTTTGGGGCAACATGCTGATAGGACTAGCAGAGTGAGGCCAATCGGATTTTTGTTTATATTCAGGCTCCCTTGAGCCGGTGGGGCTGACGAGCCCATGGCTACGCACCTGCGCGCCTTGAGTGGTACTTTACCTGAGAATATTTTTTGGCAGCCTACGCAGCAACCCCACACACATACCTACTCCCTGCTGACGAGAGGCAACTACCTCAAAACACGTGTCCAGGGATGGCTAACGCGACACTCATTTTCATTTTAAACTTTTGGCATAGGCGTACCCGCCGACGCTACTTCATGGACCACAATTCTTTGGGGCAACACGCTGATAGGACTAGCAGAGTGCGGCCAATCGGATTTTTGTTTATATTCAGGCTCCCTTGAGCCGGTGGGGCTGACGAGCCCATGGCTACGCACCTGCGCGCCTTGAGTGGTACCTTACCTGAGAATATTTTTTGGCAGCCTACGCAGCAACCCCACACAATACCTACACCCTGCTGACGAGAGGCAACTACCTCGAAACACGTGTCCAGGGATGGCTAACGCGACACTCATTTTCATTTTAAACTTTTGGCATAGGCGTACCCGCCGACGCTACTTCATGGACCACAATTCTTTGGGGCAACACGCTGATAGGACTAGCAGAGTGCGGCCAATTGGATTTTTGTTTATATTCAGGCTCCCTTGAGCCGGTGGGGCTGACGAGCCCATGGCTACGCACCTGCGTGCCATGAGTGGTACTTTACCTGAGAATATTTTTTGGCAGCCTATGCAGCAACCCCACACACATACCTACTCCCTGCTGACGAGAGGCAACTACCTCGAAACACGTGTCCAGGGATGGCTAACGCGACACTCATTTTCATTTTAAACTTTTGGCATAGGCGTACCCGCCGACGCTACTTCATGGACCACAATTCTTTAGGGCAACACGCTGATAGGACTAGCAGAGTGCGGCCAATCGGATTTTTGTTTATATTCAGGCTCCCTTGAGCCGGTGGGGCTGACGAGCCCATGGCTACGCACCTGCGTGCCTTGAGTGGTACTTTACCTGAGAATATTTTTTAGCAGCCTACGCAGCAACCCCACACACATACCTACTCCCTGCTGACGAGAGGCAACTACCTCGAAACACGTGTCCAGGGATGGCTAACGCGACACTCATTTTCATTTTAAACTTTTGGCATAGGCGTACCCGCCAACGCTACTTCATGGACCACAATTCTTTGGGGCAACACGCTGATAGGACTAGCAGAGTGCGGCCAATCGGATTTTTGTTTATATTCAGGCTCCCTTGAGCCGGTGGGGCTGACGAGCCCATGGCTACGCACCTGCGTGCCATGAGTGGTACTTTACCTGAGAATATTTTTTGGAAGCCTACGCAGCAACCTCACACACATACCTACTCCCTGCTGACGAGAGGCAACTACCTCGAAACACGTGTCCAGGGATGGCTAACGCGACACTCATTTTCATTTTAGGTTTAAAATGTTTTTATTATTATTGCAATGCATAGAAACAAACAATACGACACATCGTGAGTATACGAGTACAGCGGCGAAGTCCAATGCCGGGCTGGAGGCCCTGTAGCGAACATTCTAATAATACGGCAGTCCGCTGTGACCCTCGATGATGAACAGTGCCGTAACAATCGAAAACAGTTCCCCCCCCTCCCGAACCATCCTCCCCCACCCCTAATTCCCATAACCCCACCCCAACCCCTGCCCTCCCCCAGTCCAGTGCGTAGGTCTGATCCACTCCGTCTCCCCCTCCCTGTCTCTCCCAGAGGGACTCCACCCCATTACCAATTAAGAGGCAGATTCCTCCAGGGCCGTAAGCCGCAGGAGGCGAAGATATCTCGGGCAGGTCAGTTCCCTAAATTCAGTAACCAGCAGGGACTGAAACTGCTGCCAGAGATCATTGAACTGCTCTATATCCCCTGCCAGTGTAAGCGACAATTTCTCCATCCCCAACACATGCCATAATCTGTGAAGCCAGCCCGTGACAGTGGGGAGTGTCTTGGAGCGCCAGTGCGCGAGGATGTTCTGCATCGCCGACCCCAGTGCAATAGCTATCTGTCTACCCCTGCGGGATTTCAAGGGATACATCAACCCGTTCGGGAGGCCCAGTAATATGTATGCAGGGAAGCGCGGCAGCTCAGTGGCAAAATGGGAGTCGATATCGTCTATCACCTCCTTCCAATAAGAGTCGAGGAGCGGACAGCCCCACAGGATGTGTACCAGCGTGCCCACCCGCCCGCATCCCCTCCAGCAGTTACAATCCTTGTTATGATCCATGTCGTGTATGCGCTCCGGGGTGTAGTACCAGTACGTCGAGACTTTGGTGAACGTGTCAGTGAGTCCCATATGGTACGCCGAGTGCCTGGCCCTATATGCCACCTGCTCCCATTCCCTATGGCTCAGCGACCTGCCCAGTTCCCTCTCCCAGCGCTCCCGTCCCGGATTATAGAAGTGGGAGGAGGGTGTTTGTAACAGCTTGTAGAGATCGGTGATCAGCTTCGCGTCGGACGTGCGAGTCAAAAGCCATCGCTCATACGGGAGAAGTCTCCTATCAGCCGTCTCTCGCAACTGTGGATGCAGCGCCCAGTGGCGAGCCTGTAGGTAGTGCAACCTCTCGGTCTCCGGGAGCGCATACTCCTGTCTGAAGCGCACGAAGGGGATAACCCCTTCCGGGTCATACATATGACACAGGGCCCGACACCCTGCCTCCCGCCAAAGAGCGAAGGCCCCCTTCTCCAGTCCCGGCGAGAAGTCCGGATTATCCAGCAAGGGTGTGAGAGGTGAAGGGAATGTTGTCAGGCCGTGCACAGCGTTAGTAGCATCCCAGACCCGTAGGGGTACTCGCGTGACGAAAGAGGCATATAGATTCGCCGGGCGGTGAGCCCGTCGAAGGAACGGCACCTCTTGCAAGGGCCTGCCCGCCACCGCTTGATCCTGAAAAAGCCAGTGCTTGTCGGATTCCCACCTACTCCACTCCACCAAGTAACGTAACTGCACTGCCTGAAAGTACCTGCGGAGGTCCGGGATCCCCAGCCCCCCGGCCTCCGGCGTGAGCATAGAGAGCGCCCTTTTCATCCTGGGCTTCTTGCCCCGCCATATGAAACGCGCCAGGTCCGACTGCGTCTGCTGGATCCAGCCCGTAGTTGGCTGCAATGGTAACGCCCTAAACAAATACAAAATCTGGGGCAAAACAGTCATTTTGATGGCAGCTATTCTGCCCAGCCATGACAAAGCGCTGCGATCCCACCGGCCTATCTCCTCTCGAATCTTCCTGCCCAAAGCGGCATAATTAGCCGCCACCATAGCCGGCAAGGTGGGAGCCAGCTGAATCCCGAGATAAGGCACCAACTCTTTCGACCAGAGCATCGGGAAGAGGTCCTGCAACGAAGTCCTAGTAGCTGGCTTGAGCGACACGTCCAACGCCACTGACTTCCCCACGTTCATTCTGAATCCCGAAACCGCGGCAAAGGAGTCCAACTCCTCGAGACACGCCGGAAGGGCAGTGAGCGGATCATCCAGCGACAGTATGACGTCATCCGCGTACAGGCTAATGGCATGAGTGAAGCCTCCGACCGCACCCCCCTCACTGCTGGGTTGTGACACACCCGTTGGGCGAAAGGCTCCATGTACAGGGCGAAGAGCAAGGGCGACAGCGGGCAACCCTGCCTCGTGCCCCTCTCGATGGCAAAACTTCTGGAGCTGTAGCCATTCACCCGTACCGCTGCCGTCGGAGATTTGTAGCAATTGAAAATCCATGATCGGAATCTGTCCCCTATCCCCACCTTCCGCAGGACCTGCTCCAAAAAAGGCCAGTGGACGCGGTCAAACGCCTTTTCCGCGTCCACCGAAAGCATCATTCTCTCCCCAGGGATCCGTGATGCTTTTTCTAAGAGGTGAACTATCCGCTTGGTGTTGTCTACCGTCTGCCGTCCCGGGACAAAGCCCGCCTGGTCTGGGTCTATAAGGCCCGGTAGGTGGGGAGCCAACCGGGCCGCTAGGATCCCGGTGTACAGCTTAAGATCCACGTTCAAAAGTGAGATCGGCCTGTAGGAACTACATTGCGTCCGGTCCTTCCCCGGTTTGGGGATGACCGTGATAGAGGCTTGCAGCAGGTCCGGTGGGATGGCCCCGGGAGCAGTGAAGGAGTTGAAGAGGCGCGTGAGAAGCGGGGCCAGCGTCACACAGAACGTTTTGTAGAAAAGGGATGTGTAGCCATCCGGCCCCGGGGCCTTCCCGTGTTTAAGTCGGGCGATGGCGGAGATCACTTCCTTAACTCGTAAATCCCTGTCCAGGTGCTCCGCCTGCAAAGGCGTCAAGGAGGGGAGGGCAGTCGAGTCCAAATAGGCCGCCGTCGCCGATGCATCCGGGGGGGTCCCCCGTATAGAGGTCCGCATAAAATCCCCGGAAAGCCTCAGCTATATGGGTGTCCTCCGTAACCATCGACCCCGTGGAGTCGGAGACCTCCTTCACTAACTGTTGTTGTCGAGCTGCTCTAAGCCTGTTCGCCAGCAGCCGGCCACATCTATCCCCTCCCGTGTAGTAGGCATGGCGTAAGCGCAAAGCCGCGTACTCCGTGCGGTCCATGTCCAGGGCCGCCAAGAGCTTTCTGGCCTCCTTTAGCTGCCGCCATACCCGGGGAGCCCCTGTCCTGCGGTGCACCTGTTCCAGTTCGCGGACCCGCTGGGTGAGCTCCTCCCTCTTGTGCCGCCGCTCCTTGTTGTCGGCTGAGGAAAGAGCTATAAACTCCCCCCGTATCACCGCCTTCATGGCCGCCCACTGTGTCGCTTGCGAAGTGTTGGAATCCGCATTATGGGACAGGTAGTCCTGAATGGCATGCGTCACTTGCGTGACTACTGCCTTCCTATGCAGCAATGTGTCCCGCAGGCGCCAAACCCGCGGTGGACCCGAGATCGGCGGCAGTCGAAGCTCGACGGTGACCGGTGCGTGATCAGACAGGGAGACCACCCCCATCTCTGTCGCGGTAGCTATCGCACATACCGGCGCGGGCCGGTAACCAAAAAGTGATCCAGGCGCGTGTAGGTCTTATGTGCGTGGGAGTAGTATGAATAGTCTCTATCAGTAGGATGCATGCGGCGCCAGAGGTCGTGGAGTTCCAGCTCCGCCAGCTGTGTCTTACACCCGGCCGAGAATTCCCACGCCTGCGGAGAGCGAAGCGCGGATCTGTCTAGGGCCGAGTCAAAAGACCATATTGAGGTCACCCCCGAGGATAATGTGCCTGTCCTGCGAGGCAGTGACATCTTCCAAAGCTGCGCGTAAGAAGCGTTCTTGTTGTTCGTTTGGGCTATATACAGATCCCACTGTGAAGTGGATACCCCCCACCCTGAACCTATAGGCTAACAGTCTCCCTTTCTGTTCGGATTGTTTGTGCAAGATCTCTCCCCTGAACTGCCTGGCCACCAAAATCGCCACCCCCGCCGTCTTAGCATTGCCAGAAGAGAAGAGTTGAGTCGGGAATTTGTGGGATCGGAGCCTGTGGCAGTCCCGAGGCAACAAGTGAGTCTCCTGGAGGAGGCAGATGTCTGCTCGGGTGCTTTCTAGTAGGGATAACACAGCGCGCCGCTTAACCGGGTTGTTGAGGTCCCGAACATTAAGTGTCACGAGCTTAAGAGTGGTAGGCGGCATAGGGAAGGATAGGTGAAGTAGCGCCAAGCCTCCGCAGGCGCGGAGTCCGTCTCAAGAGCGCCGCCAAGGCGGCCGTAATCCCTGTGGTGCACTGGACATTCCCCCCTCCCCTCCCGAGCCCCCCCCCCACACTCCCACTCAACCCCCCAACCACTCCCTTCCCCTCCCTCAACCCCACAACCTAAACGAACCCCCCCGAACCCCAACAAGCAACCCCTTGGACAACAGTCGAATAACCCCAACCCCCACCCTTCCCTCCCTCCCTTCCCGGTCCTCCAACCCCAATGAACCATAGTCCCAGCCGAGTCGCACGAGGGACTAGTCTGTGGTGAGTAACTTAAGTGGACGTCCAGCCACCGTCTCCTCCCCGCTACCCCCTCCCCCCCAGAGCCCCCAAACCTGCAAAGTGAAGTAAGCTGTGATGATCTCCCCCCGGAGTGTTCTTACGCCGTCAATGCGACGTCACCGGCGGCAGTGTCTCTGGCCACCTCGAGCACCGCGCCGGCCATGCCAGCCCTGATGGTGGGTGAGTCCGGCCTCTCGGTGCGGCCAGAAGAGTTCCGCCCCGTCACCCGCTGCCAGCCGTCTCTGGTAACGCGCCTCCGGTGCGGCGTAGCCGTATCTTCCTCCGTCTCAGGAATGCCCAATACCCCGCAGGTCTCCCGCAGGGAGCGTAGTTGGTGCAAAGTGCCATTCCACCAAAAGATGAGTCGGAAGGGGTGCCCCCAGGCGTAGGGCATGCTGTGCTCCCTCAGAAAGTCTGTGGCAATCCGGAAGGCTTTGCGTTTCTGAAGCGTTATGGCAGATAAGTCCTGATACAAAGCTACTGGGTGTCCTCGAAAGGTCAGGGATGACTTCTTCCTTGCCTCAGCCAAGATTCGCTCCTTGAGTGGAAAGTCCGGTAGAAAGGCCAGAATATCCGGCGGTGGTGCCGACGTGCGTCTCGGTGGGCCCACCCTATGCGCTCTGTCAATCCGGATGGGGAAGTCCGTCGCCTCTCCCAAGATCTCCCTGAACAGGTTCTGTAGGTAGCTGGTCACATCAGACCCCTCGTCCGCGCTCAGAACTCCCCGGACCCGAATGTTGTTCCGCCGGGATCTGTTTTCGAGGTCCTCATTATGGGCTTGCAGGTCAAGCTGCTGGTCTCGGAGGCGCAGCACCTCCTGCTGCAACTGCTCAATGTCCTCGTCCCTCCTCTGACCAGCACCTTCCACGGAAGCCACCCGCTCTCCCAGGCCGTCTACCGCTCTGCGCACCTCTCGCATCTCCCCAGCGACCTCCTGTTTCAGCGTTTGAAAGTCATCCCTAAGGGAGCTGAAGAGTGACTCCATGAAGGCTCTAGTCACCGGCGGCTCTCTCTCGTCCGTCTCCTGCGCACCCCCGGAGGGGCCCGGCGACGGTTGCCCCTTATCCACCCTCTGGTGGTTCCTACTGAGCATCTCCGGGAGAGTGCGGTCCCCCTTCTTGCTGCTTCTGCTGCCCGCCATTGGTAGGGGGCGGCCGGCTCCTCCCGTGTCTCGGGTGCTCCACCCGCCCGCCGGCGTCACTAGGCCACGGGGCTCGCTCCACGCTTATTCGGTCTCCCGTCCTCCTGCTGTGTCGGTTGGTCGGGCGGCACCAGCCCACCACTGCCAGGGCCCCGCCGAGCCCACACCTCACCTCTCGGGCCCGTTGACGTGACACACCGCAGGAGGGTCTCCGCAGCCTGCTCCTCTCTCGGGCCTTCAGTCCCGGTGCTGCTGCCTCTCACCCCTGGGTGGCAGCGCGAGTCCGTGGGGCCTACTTTCTCTCTCTGCAGCCCTTCCCAGGGAACA
This sequence comes from Triturus cristatus, assembly GCF_964204655.1. Classification (NCBI taxonomy): domain Eukaryota; kingdom Metazoa; phylum Chordata; class Amphibia; order Caudata; family Salamandridae; genus Triturus; species Triturus cristatus. The sequence continues at coordinate 1,586,006,699 of NC_140590.1, forward strand.
GCGCCGGCCAGGGGGGGGGGGAAACCGTCCACTCCGAGTCTCGCCGGATACAATAGTGTCCACCACCTGGCCCCCGACCACACAGGTGGCGCCCTCCGCAGGCCCCTGGCCGTTCCTCGCAAGATGCCACGTGTCCTCCCAGGTTCCGCTGTTGCAGTCCTCTGGGGCTCACCGGCTGCTCCGGCAGGCGAACTGTCCGTCTCCAAGCAATACAGGGGCGACTCCCCCAGACAGATGTGTGCTGGGCCCTTGGCCAGGCCGCCGGGTGCACCTCGACCTCTTCTCCTGCCGCGCTCGCCCCCACGCTCCTCCGCACTCCTCACTGGGCCCTGTACCGCTCTGCCGCTCTTCCTCTGACGTCAGGCGGCTAGCGGGGCCATCCGTCGTGTCCCCCGCGGAGCCCAGGACCGGCTGCCGCCCAGGCTATCTCACCAGAGTACCTCCGCACCGGGGCCTCCGATGCGGGGCTCCGCTGTCGCTCTCCACCTCGTTGTCCGCCTGTAGGCCGCGCCCCCGGCTCCGCGCCGTGTAGTGACTCCGGGCCCTGGCCTCGGCTCCGCCTCCCGCCGTCTTCAGTCGACCTCTCCCCGTGAGGGTCTTCTGGCAGTCCCGTTCCCGGTTTCTCCGTCAATCGGGGTAGGTTCTCGCCGGCTCAGGGGGTGCTTGGGCTCCGCACCGTCGTCCGCGTCGGCAGGCTCCGGCTCTCGGCCCCTCCCTGCTGCTCCGTCCCGCGCTTGCCTTCCGCGGCCTCCTGCGATATCTTTCGGGGTCTCGCTGAGTCCCACCGCCGGGTCGCTGGTAGTCCCCTTCTTTCCCCACGATCTCCCAGCAGATATGGGGGAGATACTGCTAAAATCCTTGGTCCAAGGGCCTGGGGATTCAGGAGCCCACGGAGAGTGCGACCGCTCACTCCGCCATCTTGGCCACGCCCCTCTCATTTTCATTTTAAACTTTTGGCATAGGCGTACCCGCCGACGCTACTTCATGGACCACAATTCTTTGGGGCAACACGCTGATAGGACTAGCAGAGTGCGGCCAATCGGATTTTAGTTTATATTCAGGCTCCCTTGCGCGCCTTGAGTGGTACTTTACCTGAGAATATTTTTTGGCAGCCTACGCAGCAACCCCACACACATACCTACTCCCTGCTGACGAGAGGCAACTACCTCGAAACACGTGTCCAGGGATGGCTAACGCGACACTCATTTTCATTTTAAACTTTTGGCATAGGCGTACCCGCCGACGCTACTTCATGGACCACAATTCTTTGGGGCAACACGCTGATAGGACTAGCAGAGTGCGGCCAATCGGATTTTTGTTTATATTCAGGCTCCCTTGAGCCGGTGGGGCTGACGAGCCCATGGCTACGCACCTGCGCGCCTTGAGTGGTACTTTACCTGAGAATATTTTTTGGCAGCCTACGCAGCAACCCCGCACACATACCTACTCCCTGCTGACGAGAGGCAACTACCTCGAAACACGTGTCCAGGGATGGCTAACGCGACACTCATTTTCATTTTAAACTTTTGGCATAGGCGTACCCGCCAACGCTACTTCATGGACCACAATTCTTTGAGGCAACACGCTGATAGGACTAGCAGAGTGCGGCCAATCAGATTTTTGTTTATATTCAGGCTCCCTTGAGCCGGTGGGGCTGACGAGCCCATGGCTACGCACCTGCGCGCCTTGAGTGGTACTTTACCTGAGAATATTTTTTGGCAGCCTACGCAGCAACCCCACACACATACCTACTCCCTGCTGACGAGAGGCAACTAACTCGAAACACGTGTCCAGTGATGGCTAACGCGACACTCATTTTCATTTTAAACTTTTGGCATAGGCGTACCCGCCGACGCTAATTCATGGACCACAATTCTTTGGGGCAACACGCTGATAGGACTAGCAGAGTGCGGCCAATCGGATTTTTGTTTATATTCAGGCTCCCTTGAGCCGGTGGGGCTGACGAGCCCATGGCTACGCACCTGCGCGCCTTGAGTGGTACTTTACCTGAGAATATTTTTTGGCAGCCTACTCAGCAACCCCACACACACACCTATTCCCTGCTGACGAGAGGCAACTACCTCGAAACACGTGTCCAGGGATGGCTAACGCGACACTCATTTTCATTTTAAACTTTTGGCATAGGCGTACCCACCGAAGCTACTTCATGGACCACTATTCTTTGGGGCAACACGCTGATAGGACTAGCAGAGTGCGGCCAATCGGATTTTTGTTTATATTCAGGCTCCCTTGAGCCGGTGGGGCTGACGAGCCCATGGCTACGCACCTGCGCGCCTTGAGTGGTACTTTACCTGAGAATATTTTTTGGCAGCCTACGCAGCAACCCCACACAATACCTACTCCCTGCTGACGAGAGGCAACTACCTCGAAACACGTGTCCAGGGATGGCTAACGCGACACTCATTTTCATTTTAAACTTTTGGCATAGGCGTACCCGCCGACGCTACTTCATGGACCACAATTCTTTGGGGCAACACACTGATAGGACTAGCAGAGTGCGGCCAATCGGATTTTTGTTTATATTCAGGCTCCCTTGAGCCGGTGGGGCTGACGAGCCCATGGCTACGCACCTGCGCGCCTTGAGTGGTACTTTACCTGAGAATATTTTTTGGCAGCCTACGCAGCAACCCCACACACATACCTACTCCCTGCTGACGAGATGCAACTACCTCGAAACCCGTGTCAAGGGATGGCTAACGCGACACTCATTTTCATTTTAAACTTTTGGCATAGGCGTACCCGCCGACGCTACTTCATGGACCACAATTCTTTGGGGCAACACGCTGATAGGACTAGCAGAGTGCGGCCAATTGGATTTTTGCTTATATTCAGGCTTCCTTGAGCCGGTGGGGCTGACGAGCCCATGGCTACGCACCTGCGCGCCTTGAGTGGTACTTTACCTGAGAATATTTTTTGGCAGCCTACGCAGCAACCCCACACACATACCTACTCCCTGCTGACGAGAGGCAACTACCTCGAAACACGTGTCCAGGGATGGCTAACGCGACACTCATTTTCATTTTAAACTTTTGGCATAGGCGTACCCGCCGACGCTACTTCATGGACCACAATTCTTTGGGGCAACACGCTGATAGGACTAGCAGAGTGCGGCCAATCGGATTTTTGTTTATATTCAGGCTCCCTTGAGCCGGTGGGGCTGACGAGCCCATGGCTACGCACCTGCGCGCCTTGAGTGGTACTTTACCTGAGAATATTTTTTGGCAGCCTATGCAGCAACCCCACACACATACCTACTCCCTGCTGACGAGAGGCAACTACCTCGAGACACGTGTCCAGGGATGGCTAACGCGACACTCATTTTCATTTTAAATTTTTGGCATAGGCGTACCCGCCGACGCTACTTCATGGACCACAATTCTTTGGGGCAACACGCTGATAGGACTAGCAGAGTGCGGCCAATCGGATTTACGTCCATAGCGCAGTCGATTGTCTCAGAGGCCACCCGCTGTACTTCTAAGAGGATCTTTCTGGCTTCCTGTCTCTTGTCCTCAGGAATGAGGTCTAGCAAGGAGGCCATGTCCGACCACATCTGTCTATCATAGCGGCCAATGAAAGCCAAAGCGTTGGCCGCCTTGATGGTAGTTGCAGCCATGGTGGAGAAACGCTTTCCCATGATGTCCAGCTTACGCCCTTCTTTGTCTGGAAGGGTTGAGATCGGGGTGGCTGGGTCCTTTGATCTCCTTTGTGCCGCCCGAGAAATAACAGAATTTGGCTTAGGGTGACAAGTCAGGCAGGCAGGCAAATCTTCTGGAGCCATGTACCTCTTCTTTATGCGAGAGAGCACTGGTGGCATTGTGACTGGGGTCTTCATTATCTTCACTCCCTCTTGTCAGATGTAGTCTATTACGGGTAATGTTGCCATGGATTTCCTAGCTTCTTCTTTAAAATCATACAGGAAGCAGTCTGTATGTTTTACAGCCATGGGTAGATGGAATCTATTAGAAGCCCTCTCCATCAAGTTGTGGAAACCCCATATGTCTTCTGGAGGGGAATCCGCTGGATGGTGTGACAGAGGAGAGGGAGTGGGAATGATGTAGTCCTCCCATTGATCTGCAGGCGTAGGTTCTGAAATGTCACCTTCTTCTCTCTCCTTGTCCGAAGAAGAAGGGTCAATCGGACCAGGCTCCTGTATAGGAGGGCGTGGTACTGCAGGTGTCACTGGTGAAACCAGTGTTTCAAGGCATTGTGGTTGAACCTGAGGTGACTCCTTTTGAACATTTTGAGATGAAAATCTTTGTTTGTAGTCTGCCAGCATAGCCTGAAGGTGCTGAATCAAGGCTGGTGGAAGATGTGCTATTTCTTTAGGGCGAGATTTGTGAGTATAGTCATAGTGTTGATAATGACGTGCAGTACCAGATATGGTTGATAGTATTGTTCATCTTCATAGTCCTCGTCATCTTCCTGGCACTTAACATGCAACTCTGATGGACTATGCGCCACTCTGTATAACCAATCATCATCATCCTCATCTTCTTCCGACTGCTGTAGGTCCAAAAGGTGCAAAGGAGGCAAAGTATGCTGACATTTCCGGATGAAAATATTTTTTTGTCACCTTAATCATTGTAGACAGCAGCGTCGACCGAATCCTGGCCACCGACAGTGTTGTTGCAATCCATGTTGCCGTCAATGGTGTCGTCGTGCACGGGATCGCCATCAGCGATGTCACCGTTGACGGTGTCATCGTCAGCGGAGCTTTCGTAGACCGTGTCAGCGTCGACGACAGCAGGGATGTTGACGGTATAGATGTGGAGGGTATCTTCTGCAATGAAGCCTTCATGGACTGCACAGATGGGGTGGAAGTCGATGATGATCGCGTCAACGATGTTCCTGTCGACAGTATAGGCCCGGAAAAGGCCGCTGTTGTCGTCGTACCTGCTGTCAACGGGACCAATGACGTAATAGTGTAACTTGTCGTCGTTGATGATCTAGTGACTGTCGTCAACGGAGGCGTCATCAATGGGGATTTTTCAGTTCTGAATTTCTCCGGATCTGATGAGGAGGCTCTATGGAGCTTCTTTTCTTTCCTCACTGGAGTAGAGGAGACTGAAGACGAAGGATCAGAGGAGACTTCAGAATGTTTCTCCTGTTTTGAACTCTTGTTATCTGGGGAGGGTTTGAGGTGTTTCCTGCCCTCTCCAGAGTCTTTCCCCTGAGATTTTGCTTTCTTGTGAGGTTTGGACGAACCGTCACTGTCCTCTTCAGATGACTTCCGGTGCTTAGTGGACTGTTGTCATAAAAGCAGCCTCTCCTCTCTTAGGGCCTCATGTAGGTAGCATACCAGTTACCACTTCTAAAATACCGAACGTTACCGAATCGGTATTTTAGAAGTGGGAACTCGTATGTAGGTAATGAGTCGGTATTTTTTACCGATTCGTTACAATTCGGTAATTACCGAATCGGTATTTACCGATTCGGTAATGAGGCATACCTTCCCATTGATGGGAAGGTATGCCTCATTACCGAATCGGTAAATACCGATTCGGTAATGGTGGAGAAAATGCAAGGGTGGCAGGGTGTCACATTGACACCCTGTTGCACCCCTGATTCGGCCATGTGTGCACATGTGGCACACATACATGCCCTAAGGGCATGTATGTATGCCACATTGCACACTGCTACGCGCTTCAAAATGCATACACACATACATTAATTATTTACCACCAACTATAAGTTGGTGGTAAATACCGACTCCTAAACACACCCACACACTCCCCCTACATATCATTTCTGGAATCGGAATTTACCGATTCGGTAAAATTACCGAATCGGTAAAATTACCACATCGGTAACGTTACCGATTCGGTAATTTTACCGATTCGGTAGTTTTACCGAATCGGTAAATTCCGATTCCAGAAATTGACCCCCTACATACCAATAGCCAAAATACCGGTCGGTAACGGTATAATTACCGAAAATCGGCCGTTACCGACCGGTATTTGGCTACCTACATGAGGCCCTTAGTGTTTTTGAAGAGAAAGTGTGGGAAAGTGTGCACTGTTTTACCTCATGGCCAGGGCTGGGTGGAGGCAATAAATGCAGTCTTTGTGAGGATCATCAACATGGACCCTTTTATTGCCACAGGTCTTCCAGGCACGGAAGAATCCTTTCTTATCAGACATGAAGAACAAACTTTTTTAGGAAACAAATCCTTAAAGGTAGAAGAAAACTGAGTAGAACTCAGGGAGACTCCCTTCACATATGACTTGTGGTGAAAATCTGAGGGAAACTGCCTCTGCTGGGAAGACTCTAGAGAGTGTTAGCAGCTGATTAGCTGCATTCAAAATATGGCCCTTTTTTTAAAAAGGACATAGATAGGCGATGTTTAACATGGCTTAGGGCCAATATAGCCTATGGCATTATTTAAATACTGCTTGATTATGTTACAGTGGGACTCTCATCTCGATGACTGGGAATGATTCAGGCACGTGAATCTATGAAAGATACCCCAATACTGGATAAAAAAACAAGTTACTTACCTGTACACTGTGGTTCTCCGGCATTGATATATTTTATAGATTCACATGCTTGAATCTTTCCCGTCGTCATGGTGGGAGTCCCACGGTAACAGTAAAATAGCAGTAAAAAACTTTAAAAATTCAAATGCCCATAAGAATTCACTAGCTTTTAGCAACCTATTACCATTGTTATAAAACATCCAAACTCTAGCCAATCAGAGAACAGACCATAGAGTCTCCTTCCCCTGCAGACCCATCATACCTCAGATTTTGAGCACGAGTACCTTAAGGCAACAGGAGAGGTATGGAAGGTGAACCTGAAAAGGGGAGGAGGGAGGGTCACATGTGAATCTATAAAAGATATCAACACTGGAGAACCACAGTGTACAGGTAAGTAACTTGTTTTTTCTCCAGTATTGTATCTTTTATAGAATCCAGGCTTGAAGCAGTATCAAAGGGCCAGAAGCGGTGGGTAAGGTGAACCATACCACTATGCGACCCAGAAACCAAAAAATGTAATATAATTATAAGGAGCATATAATATGTGCTCACAACAATGTATACATTTATTAAAACGTATATAGAAAAATATTTAAAAAAAACATATTTAATGCATATCACAGTTATAGCACACTTACTTAAGAGAAACATATTCTCAGAAGATCATAACTTATGTGAATAGACGTCGCAGAGCAGCTTGACCAACTGCTATATCCGCCTTCTGCCAGGCGTCCAGGAAGTAATGCTTTGTGAAGGTATGGACGTTCGCCCATGTCACCGCCCTGCAGATATCAGGCAAGGACACTCCTGCGAAAAAGGCAGAGGAAGCTGCCATCTTGCGTGTTGAGTGCGCTGCAACCTTGGAAACCTGAGGGCGGTCAAAAGAGGATAGTCGATGAGACCCAGCGAGCGATGGACGCCCGTGTCAAAGCCTGATCCTTCCTAGGGGCAGAGAAGGCGATGAGTAACTGAGTAGATTTTCAGAAAGACTTATTCCTTTGCAAGTAGGACTTTAAACATCATTTAATGTCCAAAGAATGGAGTGCCCTGTCAGCTGGCGAAGTTGGAGCTGAAAAGAAGGAGGGCAAAACCACTGGTTCGTTTAGATAAAATGCAGAAGGTACCTTTGGAATAAAAGATGGATTGGTGCGAAGGACCACTTTATCTGGAAAGAACTGCTGATAAGGTTCTGTTGTAGTGAAGGCCTGAATTTCACTAAAGCACCGAGCAGAAGTTATAGCTAACAGAAAGGCAGTTTTGGAGAAAACCTTGATATGCGATAAAACTCTTTGCTCCGGTACAAGCCGGGGCAACTAAAATGACACGGCAAGGCTCCTGTTTCATCTTTTGCAGAACCTTTGAAATGAAAGGAAACAGAGGGAATGCATAGGCAAACATTCTTTCCCAAGAGAAGTGGAAGGCATTCCGTAGAGAGCCTGGATGAGGAAATCTTCTGGCATAGAATCTGCATTTTTTGTTGTGAGACGTAGCAAACAGATCTAGGGTTGGAAACCCCCAACAGGAAAAAACCCTTTGCAGCTGTTTGTCGTTTAACTCCCACTTGTGACACGTTTCGTGCCTCTACTGAGGGAATTGGCCCAATCGTTCTGGATCCCTGGTACACGTTGAACCTGTATCGATATTACGTGGACTATCAGCCATTCCCATATCTGCTGAGCCAGGGTTGAGAGGTTCTGAGATCTTGTCCCACCTTGCTTCAGCAGATAAAACATGGTGGTGATGTTGTCTGTGCGAATCAGTATGGATGACTTCCTGATTCTTGGCAGGAATGCTTGGAGGCCCAGAAAAACTGCTTTCAGTTCCAAGAGGTTTATGTGACACTGATTCCTGAGCAGACCACCTTCCGTGGATCTGCAAGTCTTGCAGGTGGGCACCCCACCGTACCTGGAAGAGTCGGACGTCATAACCAACGTTGGCTTTTTCGCGAGGAAAGCAAGACCTTGAGAGAGATTGTCTCTGACTGTCCACCAAGACATTGCTGAAACCATCACCGGAGTAATTGAAATGATATCCTCAAATGATCTTTGAGATTGAGTCCATTGAGTGTTGAGCTCCTCTTGGAGAAGTCTCATACTTAGATGACAATGTGGAATCAGTGGGATACAGGATGACATCATTCCTAACATTGACTTGTATGTCCTTACTGAAGCGAACTTTTTTGCGGATAGACCGTGTACTGATGTAATATCCTTTCTTTTGTGGGAAACGCCTTCTAGAGCATAGTGTTCAGAGTTGCTCCTAGAAATACTATTGACTTGGAGGGAGTCAGAGAGGAATTTTCCCGATTGATTCTGAGCCCCAAGAAGTGAAATAGCCGAACAAAGGCATCTATCGACCTTCTGACAGCCTGTGGCGATGGGGCCTTGACTAACCAGTCGCCCAGGTAAGGGAATACCGTCTGGCCCTAGGGAAGCCGCCACTGGAGCTAAACACTTGGGTGCCGATCACGATCCGGTAAAAAATTCCCCCGTGCGACTCGTATCGGGTCTTATTACCGTACGAATCGTACAAGTGCCGTACGAACTGGCAATCACGATTCGCATGGTAAAAAGTCCATACGAACCGCACTGGGAATCATTCCCCACACGTCCTCGGGTCGGAAAATGTGTCCGACACGTCCTCGGACGATTTACCTTACAAACGTAAAAATCCAAGTCCGACCGAGGAATCACGATCCATCCCGTGCGTCCGAGCGTACAACCGTATGGAAAAAACACCGTCCGCACCGAACACCCATAGCAACCATGGAGACATGTGCCCGCATACGTGCCCAACACTCCCCCCAGCCCCCGTACGTCCGACACGTACCCCCCGTATATGTATACCCCCACCCGTCTAGGTACACCCCAGTACGTTCCAGTCGTACCCCCACCCCAGTACGTGTCGTACCACCGTCAATGTACACCCCCCACCCCTGTACGTGTCGTACCACCGTCTATGTACACCCCAGTACGTTCCAGTCGCACCCCCACCCCAGTACGTGTCGTACCCCCCGTGTACCTACACCCCAGTACGTTCGAGCCACACCCCCACCCCAGTACGTGTCATAGCCCCGTCTACCCACACCCCAGTACGTTCCAGTCGTACCCCCACCCCAGTACGTGTCGTACCACTGTCAATGTACACCCCCCCACCCCTGTACGTGTCGTACCACCGTCTATGTACACCCCAGTACGTTCCAGTCGTACCCCCACCCCAGTACGTGTCGTACCACCGTCAATGTACACCCCCCCACCCCAGTACGTGTCGTACCACCGTCAATGTACACCCCCCCACCCCTGTACGTGTCGTACCACCGTCTATGTACACCCCAGTACGTTCCAGTCGCACCCCCACCCCAGTACGTGTCGTACCCCCCGTGTACCTACACCCCAGTACGTTCGAGCCACACCCCCACCCCTGTACGTGTCGTACCACCGTCTATGTACACCCCAGTACATTCCAGTCGCACCCCCACCCCAGTACGTGTCGTACCCCCGTGTACCTACACCCCAGTACGTTCGAGCCACACCCCCACCCCAGTACGTGTCGTACCACCGTCAATGTACACCCCCCCACCCCAGTACGTGTCGTACCACCGTCAATGTACACCCCCCCACCCCTGTACGTGTCGTACCACCGTCAATGTACACCCCCCCACCCCTGTACGTGTCGTACCACCGTCTATGTACACCCCAGTACGTTCCAGTCGTACCCCCACCCCAGTACGTGTCCTACCACCGTCAATGTACACCCCCCCACCCCTGTACGTGTCGTACCACCGTCTATGTACACCCCAGTACGTTCCAGTCGTACCCCCACCCCAGTACGTGTCGTACCACCGTCAATGTACACCCCCTCACCCCTGTACGTGTCGTACCACCGTCAATGTACACCCCCCCACCCCTGTACGTGTCGTACCACCGTCTATGTACACCCCAGTACGTTCCAGTCGTACCCCCACCCCAGTACGTGTCGTACCACCGTCAATGTACACCCCCCCACCCCAGTACGTGTCGTACCACCGTCAATGTACACCCCAGTACGTTCCAGTCGTACCCCCACCCCAGTACGTGTCGTACCACCGTCAATGTACACCCCCCCACCCCAGTACGTGTCGTACCACCGTCAATGTACACCCCCCCACCCCTGTACGTGTCGTACCACCGTCTATGTACACCCCAGTACGTTCCAGTCGCACCCCCACCCCAGTACGTGTCGTACCCCCCGTGTACCTACACCCCAGTACGTTCGAGCCACACCCCCACCCCTGTACGTGTCGTACCACCGTCTATGTACACCCCAGTACGTTCCAGTCGCACCCCCACCCCAGTACGTGTCGTACCCCCGTGTACCTACACCCCAGTACGTTCGAGCCACACCCCCACCCCAGTACGTGTCGTACCACCGTCAATGTACACCCCCCCACCCCAGTACGTGTCGTACCACCGTCAATGTACACCCCCCCACCCCTGTACGTGTCGTACCACCGTCAATGTACACCCCCCCACCCCTGTACGTGTCGTACCACCGTCTATGTACACCCCAGTACGTTCCAGTCGTACCCCTACCCCAGTACGTGTCGTACCACCGTCAATGTACACCCCCCCACCCCTGTACGTGTCGTACCACCGTCTATGTACACCCCAGTACGTTCCAGTCGTACCCCCACCCCAGTACGTGTCGTACCACCGTCAATGTACACCCCCCCACCCCTGTACGTGTCGTACCACCGTCAATGTACACCCCCCCACCCCTGTACGTGTCGTACCACCGTCTATGTACACCCCAGTACGTTCCAGTCGTACCCCCACCCCAGTACGTGTCGTACCACCGTCAATGTACACCCCCCCACCCCAGTACGTGTCGTACCACCGTCAATGTACACCCCCCCACCCCTGTACGTGTCGTACCACCGTCTATGTACACCCCAGTACGTTCCAGTCGTACCCCCACCCCAGTACGTGTCGTACCACCGTCAATGTACACCCCCCCACCCCTGTACGTGTCGTACCACCGTCTATGTACACCCCAGTACGTTCCAGTCGCACCCCCACCCCAGTACGTGTCGTACCCCCCGTGTACCTACACCCCAGTACGTTCGAGCCACACCCCCACCCCAGTACGTGTCGTACCACCGTCAATGTACACCCCCCCACCCCTGTACGTGTCGTACCACCGTCTATGTACACCCCAGTACGTTCGAGCCCCACCCCCACCCCAGTACGTGTCATACCCCCGTGTACCTACACCCCAGTACGTTCCTGGTGCACCCCCAACACAACCTCCTAAGTACGGAGCGCACCCCATGCCCCAACATCACAACCGCATGTACGAGTCGTACAAAGCCACACACAAGGACATAATCGTACAACCAAATGGCCCATGTACACACCGTACACACGCTCAAAACACACGTACACAACAAGGACAAAACAAAACAACACAAGAATACACCATTCGAAAGGCACACAGCCACTAAACATGGCCAACAACCACTAAAATAACACAATCACTGACCTGCAACTGTCAAAAACAAACAGAGGCCCAATACACCACCACTCCTTATAACACACCCACCCAAAATTCAAACACTGCCACACCCACCCATGGACCAATGAAAAGGGCCCACACACACAAACCATGAGCCTTTGCAACAGACTCACTGCTGCCAGACACCACAGAACCAGACTACAAGCAACACCACATCTTACACTTGCACACCTTCACACGACCACCCTCACAAACACCCTCTCATCACATTCACACACACACACAACCATCCACACCCCCCCCCCAACATCCACACACCCCCCACACCCACACCATCCCCACCCACCTCCCTCACCATGCCCACTACCAAGAATCCAAAGTTCAGTCACCGAGAGTTGGAGGTCCTTGTTGATCAAATCCTCAGAGTCGAGCCACAGATCTTTGGAACATTGGTCAGAAGCACCAGCCAGGCAGCCAAAACAGCCATGTGGCAGACCATCGTCGATGCTGTGAATGTTGTTGCGGACACCAGGAGGACCAAGCAGGATTGCCAGAACAGGTGGTACGATCTGCGGAGGAGGGTCAGAGCCAAGAGGCAGGAGGAACACGACCAGGCCAACGCCACCGGAGGAGGGCCCTCCCGCAGAGCCGTACAGTACCATCCCTGGGAGGAGAGGGTGATGGCCATACTGCCGGTGGAGGCAGTTGAAGGAGTAGAAGGACTCCGAGACCCGGGTGAGTACACAAACAACGCACCTCACATGGGGGGAACTGCAACCACAACCAAAATTAATAACGGGCACGCAACCACCACAAGCCATCGCATGACTCAACCACACTCCATGAGCAGGCACATGCCACTGCTGCCACCATGCCCCATGCACCCAGCTGGACAATGTCAAGTCACAGGCCACAGAAGACAACAACACATGACACGGTAACCCGGATGGCGGGAGGCTGGGCACCAAGAATCACATAGTGCGACTCCAAAGCAGACAACAATGCCCTCTGCCCATATGGCCTAGGTCACAGCTAGACAAACACTGTGTCCCAACACAGGAATGACTTGCCAGCAAATGGCGGACGCCTTGCATCAACACATGGGGGTGAAGGCACTGTTTTGCACATGACAGCAGCTAATGAACAGCCAACATTGTGAAAGAGTGGCAGCACACACCACCACAGCAGCAGCGCACAGACACACAGCAGACAAAATGGGTGCCTGGAGATCAGAAACAAACTCACATCAACAGGCCAAGGGCCACTCAAAGATCTGCTAACAGTGTGTGCCCAGGAATCTGGGCCAAGGTGACAGAGGGTGACACACGGAGGGAGGGAGAGGGGGACACAGAGGGAGGGAGAGGGGGACTGAGAGGGAGGGAGACGGACAGAGGGAGGAGGCTGACACACAGAGGGAGGGAGAGGGGGACAGAGAGGGAGGGAGAGGGGGACAGAGAGGGAGGGAGACACAGGAAGATGGACAGAGGGAGGAGGCTGACACACAGAGGGAGGGAGAGGGGGACAGAGAGGGAGGGAGAGGGGGACAGAGAGGGAGGGAGACACAGGAAGATGGACAGAGGGAGGAGGCTGACACACAGAGGGAGGGAGAGGGGGACAGAGAGGGAGGGAGAGGGGGACAGAGAAGGAGGGAGACACAGGGAGAGCAAATCAGTCCTTTGGTGTGTGGGAATGTCTGCTCGTCAGCAGGTGGACTGCGTGCATGTAGACAAGGGTGGCCAGTGCCAGAACCCCCCCTCTTCATCATGGCAAAACGCAGGGCCATGTCACAACCTGTACACGAGCACAAGGACAGCCACCTGCATCATATAAGTGTGTGGATCCACTCCATGTGCACATGTACAGTGCTACAAGGAAGGCGCAAATGCATGGCTCGCCACACATGCACACTCCACTGCTGACTGCAGTCACACTTGACGCAGCAAGTAAGACTGTGCCACACATAGTTAAAGGAGCCAAATTGGTGGCCAAGGGACACACCCATGCACAAGTGCACTGTGAGTGGAATGCAAGACAGATCCTAATTCCAAGAGGAAATGTGCCAACTTTGTAACGGATGAAACATGGATGTTGCATGGATCAAAATTAACATTTTCTCTCTCACACACAGGTCAACGTCATGCTGCACCCCCCAACACTGGGGGGGAACACTCACAGGACCCGGATCTGCAGGAGACCGATCCCACCGGCAGCGACCACTCTCACCACTCTGCGGACGACCCCGACCGACCTGGCCCCTCTGGTGTCCAACCACCTGCAGCACCTGCGTCAGGTACAACCGTGCCAACCACCACCCCCACTCCTGCCACATCCCAGGAGACACCCAGGATCCCTGCCCCAACACCACAATGCAGCCAGGCTCGCCAGGAGGGACACGGTGTCCCGGGCACCCAGGAGGAGGCAGGCGACAACGCCAATGCCACCCCTCAGGGGTCCCGGAGACCCGATGTTCCCACAAGTGCAGGCCAGACGCAAGTGGGCAGGGGTGGTGGGAGTGGAGGACGGCGGAGGCGCGAGCCTGACCAGTTGGCTGGGGATCCGGTATTTTCCCATGTCCGTAACATCCTGGACTCATACCGGCAGGACACCACGGGCATGGCCCAGGTTGTGTCCGTCCTCGAGGGGATCAAGGTCCAGCAGGCCCAGCAACATGCGGAGCTAATAGCCTGTCTACAGCTACACCAACGGAGGATGGAGGACAGACAGGCTGAGCAAGTGACGGCGTCCCAGGGGATTCACGCTGAACTCAGTCGGATGGCCGACACCATGGCCGACCCTCCCTGTGCCAGAAGGCGGAGAACATCACCACCCACAGGGAGGGATCATGAGGAGGAGGAGGAAACATCCGACGGAGCATCCCAGACGTCGTCACGGCGTGCTGCTGAGGTTCCCCGCAGGAAGCCGGGTCGTCCACGGAAAGGACCGTGAGGGTGGCTGCTACATCACCATCTCCCAGGACACCTGGCCTGGCACCTGGCCCACTGGAGCAACAGCATCACAGCATCAAGAGACATTCTCTGCCACATGGCCCTGCTGGTCACTGGCTGACCAATGTTGACAAAGACTGTGGCATGGACTCTGAGGATTTCCAATGGCAAGGACACCAACTCCCCTACTGAACTTTGGATTCCCTAATCCCAGAAAGCCCCTCACTTTGTCCCCCCCCCCCCAATAATAAATCACACTATTAAGAGTAGATGCCTGCTGGTAGCATTATTACCTAACATGTGTCTTGTACAGTCTAAACATGCCTGAGTCATCTGTTCACTTCAACCATCCACACCCTGGGGCCTGAGTCTGGCACAGGACACATGGGTCACAGTTTATTAGGCAAGACAGACATGGAGCACCATACACACCCGTGATGGTCAGAACCAGCTGAGGGGGGGGCCGAACAACCGTGCTGACAGACACATTGAGTACAGCAACAGTCATGCGCAGAGGTCAGGGATCCTGGCCGTGTCCTGGGGGGCACCCAGGTATGTGTAGACAGGTGGCAGAACCATGTCCTGCAAGCTTGAGTCCGGTGGATGCAGAGAATGGGGTCATGGACAACGTTGGATGCATGGGGATGGCACATGTCACAATACCCACACAGTCATGGACATCATGCCCAATACACAGTCTCAGCACACACACACAGCTTGCATCTTGCCACTCGACACATTGACACATAGCCACAATCAGGGAATACCATGCCAGACATGCAGGATGCACCGTGCCAACACACCAGCACTGACTGAGAAGAGGCACCTTGGAGGCATAGGGACACCTTTATTAGTCATGTTATTGGTATTGCAGAGGCAACTTGAAGTACACATGAACACATCATGTGGAGTAACATGTGGCTCCAACACTGGCACCCCCCTTCTGCAGCACAAATGCGTGATAGCCAGGGAACTGGCACACAAGCGTCGGCTAACAGCTAAACACCCACAGCTGCTCACGGAGAGCCTGCCATACACCATACATCCGCTGATGTGGAAGTCCCACGCCATGTCAAGACAATGTTAACCGTATGTGTCCGAGGGCAGTGTCACACACATTGATGCCATCATCACAATCCACTATCCCATCACTGATGACTGACAACCAGGCAGCCCATCTATTCAGGTGTACCCAGCTGCATGTCGTGTCCCATGGGGATGCCACATGTCTGCAGAGGAACCAAACCCCGACCGGGGCAGTGTGCACACATCGTGAACAACTGCCACACCCAATACACCCCAGATGCATCCCTTACCCCATGGAGACTTCCAAACGTGTCCGTGCCTGTAACGCTGAGTCAGCCCACGATGTCATGTCCATGAGGAATAGCAGTGCCACAACAATGCAACCAGCAAACGGCATGCGCAGGTACCTGGGGAAGAGAGACACACAAGAAGTCAGCCACAAAAAGCACAGCCACTTGCATGTGCAGTTAATCGACACATGTATGGATGACAACATGCTAGGTCACAATTGTGACTGGGGAAATACTAACATCACTGCCACCATCACTCCAGTGACACACCCACACACACCTCTGACCCACGTGCCATACATGCAGGTGGAGACACACATCACAACGCATGCCACACGGGGACCAATGCGTGCACACTCAGACCCTGGTACTCACCACTAAGCAAAGAAGTCGCGTATGAGCCGAGTCCGGATGTCCTCTTGCGGCTCCACATCCTCCACATCACTAGCCCCATTGCCAAGCCCTTCGTCCTCCACGGGTGGATGGTCCTCGTCATGTTGATTCAGGATGAGTGGCACAGCTCTTTCAACTGCCATGTTGTGCAGCATGCAGCAGACCATGAAGATCTTGCAGACCTTCGCCGGGGCATAAGGGAGTGCACCGCCGGTCTTGTGGAGGCACCGGAATCGGCTCTTCAGCATGCCAAACGTCCTCTCTATCACTCGCCTTGTCCGGCCATGGGCGGTGTTGTAGCGGAGCTGGGCCGGCGTGATGGGGTTGCGGAGAGGTGTCAGCAGCCAAGGCATGTTGGGATAGCCAGCGTCCCCTACATGGGAAGCACATGGACATCGTTAGAACTGGTGTAGCGGTCGTGCTGGTCGGCTATACAGAATACAGGACAGACAGACTGTACCCACCAACAACACATGCCCGTTCGTTGCGCAGCTGCATCATCATATCAGGCATCCCGCTACGCCTCATGATGTAGGCATCGTGTGCTGATCCTGGGAAACGAGCACAGACATGTGAAATCACCATATTGGACAGACACACCTCAAGGGCATTGATGGAGTGGTAGTGCTTCCGATTGCGGTACGCCACCTCCCGTGCGTGTGGTGGTACCAAACCTACATGTGTCCCATCTATGGACCCAATGACATGGGGCATCCCTCCCAGGGCATAGAATCCACGCTTGACCTCAGTCATCTGTTCAGGGGTTGGGAACTTGATGAAGTCATCCAGGTGAATCAACATGGCCTCTAAGAAATCATGCAGCACACCGCTGAACATGCTCTGGGACATGCCACCAACATGAGCTATGGTATTTTGGAAGGTACCCGTGGCCAGAAAATGTAGGGCAGCCATTACCTTCAGCTGGGGTGTCAGTGCCGTCGGATACCTGTGCTGCGGTTGCAGGTGTGGTGCCAGTCTCGCCGTCAGCTCCAGAATCAACGGTTGGGTGAAGCGGTAGAGCCGGATCCTGTCATTCTCCTGCATGGTAGCCAAGTCTGGAATTCTTCGGGCAACAGGAGGCGCTCTGCAGTAATTTGGAAGTGACAAGGAAGAGTGAGTGCACTACGAGAACAACTCATGTCTACTGAGCACATGTAAATCAGGCAATACACACATGCCACATAGGGAGTCAGGCATGTGCTACATGCCCAGGACACGTATGGATGCAAGGTGACACTACTTCCAAGACCCAGCTACACACGGTGATTGAGAACCTCCCCATGCCACGCCATGGAAATAGCTGTGTCCCAGTGCAAGTGCACTGCCCGACGCAAGACAGGAGTGACATACACCCACACATCAGCAGAAGTGTGATGCCGATTGCAGAGACTGGTAGCGGAACACTGGTGCCACAGGTCACATGACATTACACTAGTCCAGCCCACACACCTTGCCATGAAGGTGCACATGTCATGACTCACCACACATTCCTTGTGAGTTTGCTGACATGGCCTTGTCACGCTACTCCGTGTCCCATGCATACATGTGCACCTCACATCCGATAACACATGTGGCATGGTGTTGGGAACAGTGTGCAATGACAATCTACACACAGCCACATGTTGGTTGCTGCAACGGCTGCAGCTTTTGAGGGTGCTACAACATCAACCTGATGTAAATCCCGGACACATATATGACATAGTCACATTGTGCACTGTGGGTAGTGACAAGTCATGTGTCATGACCCCTGTACCGGGCATCATGGGACACTTCCGTGTGTTGGTGTCCGTGCCATGCCAGTGACGCTCACCCCAAGTGCGCAGTCCCACATGCACACATGTCAAAGGAGTCAAGGGCATGCCTGGCACACATTGCACCCTCACACAGTACACATGTACACATCTCATCATACATCTGGTGCCTTCTCCACTCAGGAGGCATGTTCCACATCACAGCCTGTGACACCTGTGCCCCACACATGTAGTAATGCACAGACGATGCCTTGATGTCCATTCCTGGACAAGTATGTCCATCCATGGACAAGTATGTCCGCCCTATTCCTACATGTGTGTCGCCTATCACCACAGTGATGTGTAAAAACCGCCGTACTGCTGCTGAGAGGGCCTGTGCATGTTTCCAAATCACTGTGGGAGTGCTGCCGTATGTGTACCCATCGTGATGGCGAGCGTACAGGCATTTGTACGGTCCGTACCACTACGGGTACGCATACGCGTGCAGACCCATAGTGATAGAGAGCGTACATGCGTGTGTACGGTCCGTAACACTACGGGTACGCATACGCGTGCAGACCCATAGTGATAGAGAGCGTACATGCGTGTGTACGGTCCGTAACACTACGGGTACGCATACGCGTGCAGACCCATAGTGATAGTGAGCGTAGATGCGTGTGTACGGCCCTTTCACTATGGGTCTGCACGCGTATGCGTACCCGTAGTGGTACGGACCGTACACACGCATGTACGCTCTCTATCACTATGGGTCTGCACGCGTATGCGTACCCGTAGTGGTACGGACCGTACACTCGCATGTACGCTCACTATCACTAGGAGTACGCATACGCGTGCAGACCCATAGTGATAGAGAGCGTACATGCGTGTGTACGGTCCGTAACACTACGGGTACGCATACGCGTGCAGACCCATAGTGATAGAGAGCGTACATGCGTGTGTACGGTCCGTAACACTACGGGTACGCATACGCGTGCAGACCCATAGTGATAGAGAGCGTACATGCGTGTGTACGGTCCGTAACACTACGAGTACGCATACGCGTGCAGACCCATAGTGATGGAGAGCGTAGGCATGCATGTACGGGCCGTTGCCATGCATTTGGGGTGCCCTAGGGCCCTGAAACGCATCGTACCTGTGTGTGATGCTCCAAATTACATAGGGGACAGGTATTAAGGCCTACATGCATGCTGGTTGTCATGGAGACCAAGTTCAAAATTCGAAATTGTTCTGGAAGGTGCACAGCAGAAGTCAGTTGGAATTCTTCTACTTTGTTGCAATGTGTTTGTGGGGCTGACATCATGCAGGAGAATGAAACCGATAGAGAACCCACAGACTGCTAGGTTTGAAGTGATTGGTGGAAACATAGGATGCAAATGTGAGTGACCAATCACTCTGTACTCCTGTGCATGAGACTGGGCAGAAGGGCACATATAAGGCAGCCAGGTCCCATGAGGGAGCACTTGCCTGCACATCTTTGCATTCGTCGACCCAGCTGCTGCGACTGATTCCCTGGAACCATGTCAAGGGCTGTGGAGAGGACACAGCCATTCACCCTGGTGGAGAACATGGCTCTGCTGGATGTGATCCTCCCACAGTACTCCATGCTGTATGGGCGACCAGGGTATCAGGTGAGTGCATAGGCCACTGCCACAGACTGTCCCTATGTTGTGACTGTGACTTCTGCCATTGCGTCCAGGTGTAACACACATGCCATGTACTGTCGGGGGGGTCCCAGGGGGGGGGGTGCCTGATGTCTCCCAGCAGTGCCCTGAGACAGGAGGGGTGGGGGCCTATCACTCCCAGCAGTGCCCTGAGACAGGAGGGGTGGGGGCCTATCACTCCCAGCAGTGCCCTGAGACAGGAGGGGTGGGGGCCTATCACTCACAGCAGTGCCCTGAGACAGGAGGGGTGGGGGCCTATCACTCACAGCAGTGCCCTGAGACAGGAGGGGTGGGGGCCTATCACTCCCAGCAGTGCCCTGAGACAGGAGGGGTGGGGGCCTATCACTCCCAGCAGTGCCCTGAGACAGGAGGGGTGGGGGCCTATCACTCACAGCAGTGCCCTGAGACAGGAGGGGTGGGGGCCTATCACTCACAGCAGTGCCCTGAGACAGGAGGGGTGGGGGCCTATCACTCCCAGCAGTGCCCTGAGACAGGAGGGGTGGGGGCCTATCACTCCCAGCAGTGCCCTGAGACAGGAGGGGTGGGGGCCTATCACTCCCAGCAGTGCCCTGAGACAGGAGGGGTGGGGGCCTATCACTCACAGCAGTGCCCTGAGACAGGAGGGGTGGGTGTGATGCACAGTGTGAGCCTTGATCATTGATTGTGACATTGCCATCATTCCACCTGTGTACCCACTGTGGCACGTACTGCTTTTTTTCCTCACCAGGGGATGATGTCCCTATGACAAAGGTGCAATGCGTTGGCTGCATGACATGCCTTGTTGTAACCAGCTAATTTGTACCCATATGTCTCTCTGTGACATGTGGCTGGTGTATTGATGTGGTGTCACTTGTTCCTCCTCACAGGTAGGCGCCACTGCCAAGGAGCAGATCTGGCTGACCGCCGTCAGTGCCGTGAGGGGTGTGGATGGTCGGAGGCGGAGCCTGCCCCAGGTGAGGAAACGCTGGCAGGATATCCGGTGCTGGACGCGGAGGATTGCACGGCTCCTGCTGGGGGACTCACCTGAGAGCCACAAGAACCGCGGCCGCCGCCGTCTGAGCCACCTCCACAGGCGTGTGCTGCCGGTGGTCTTTCCAGACCTGGAGAGGCGCTTACAGGCGATGCAGCAGCTGGAAGGGGGTAGGTACATGTGTGTTTGTTGTGTGTCACCGGCATTTGTAAGGGCACAGTAGCATGAATTCACTGGCAGGGTTTAAGGGTGCTGTGCAGATCCTGTTTGCCCCAGTATAGCGCTGTGCCCCTGCCACCCTTCCCCTCCTTGCAATGTGCTCCCTGGTCTGTGTGTAGTCACTCCTTCACAAGGTAATGTAGGGTGGCGCTTTGTCCACGAGAACAATGACTGTAGCATCATGTGTGGGGGTGGTGTGTAACAGGTTGTGGGACCTTGCCTGTGCACTGTCAAGTTCACTGCATGTGGGTTCCATGTCAGTTGGCACTGATGCTGACTCCAGACATGGGAGTTGGTCTCTCATGTGTCATGCCTTACAGCGCGCATGTCCTATGTAGTGGCCTGTGACATGATGTGCATGAGTGTGCGATACACATAGTGCAGGGATGGTGACGTGTGTTGCAGTCATTACCATTCAGTAGCATGTAGTTGCGTGCCCACTACTGTCCCCTGGGGCACCTTTTCCTCAGTGGTGTATGTGTCATCATAAACGTGGCCAATCTCAGTGTCTACAGCGTAGGTTGTGCTCTGTGCCATTGTCCCCTGTCACCATGTATATAGACGTGCTATTTTGTACAGGTGTCCACTGTGCAGCCTGACCTGATTGTCCTTCTTCATACTCACAGTTGCCCGTGCCTGTGTGTCTTGTTATACTCATCTGAGGATGGGCACTGGTACCTCATTATTTGTACAGGCGCACCTTGGCTGTTTGGCGTCCAATCTTGCTTTTTGCCTGCCCCTGTGTGTATCACCCAGACTATGAGATGTTGGTGCCACCTGTGTCTCAACAATTTGCCTCGTGTAGGGTCTTGTTGGGGCGGGCAATGCCTATGTGTCAAATCCTGATTTCCACTTGCCGGGTCTGGGCAGTGTGTGATGTGTCTGGACACACACGCAATGTGCAGTGACCGAGTCATGTTGGGCATGTTTTCAGCATTACCTATGCAGCATGTGTCTCAAGTT
Organism: Triturus cristatus; assembly: GCF_964204655.1. Classification (NCBI taxonomy): domain Eukaryota; kingdom Metazoa; phylum Chordata; class Amphibia; order Caudata; family Salamandridae; genus Triturus; species Triturus cristatus. The sequence goes on from NC_140590.1 coordinate 1,586,028,907, forward strand.
CATGGATATGGTCCCTGGTCATCGGTATTTTCGCCAACGCTGTGTGGTGCAGATGCAGTGCTGGATTGTCCCCAGGGCCTGGGTGCTATGTCAGACTCCGTTTCCTGTCTTTAGCTATTGTCTCATGCTCTCCATGGTATTTCAGTGGCATGGTGGCTCAACCAACTGTGTGTTTCATGCCCTACATCGGTACCCTGTTCAGTAGATGTTAGGGATCTTCCTTTTCAGGCTATGCAATGTTACCTATGTAGATTGGACTCATGTGACAGATGTGTACAGGTGTCTGATTAATTTCTGTCTCTCCACCCTGCCCACAGCATCGTCGGGGGACACAGAGGGAGACATGGACACAGACCAGGCGGAGGGACCGAGCACCAGTGCCAGCCGTGACATCGGGTCTGGCACATCGAGTGGGACAGAGGCGGAGGAGAGTGTGGCCGAGGACCTGTCGACTGGCACATCAGACTACGAAGCTGACAGGTCCGAGGACGATGTCTCCGAGTGGGCGGAGGCTGCACCAGCAGCTGACAGCGGAACAACACCTCGCACCGCCCCCTCAGTTTCCATCAGCCGCCTCCCACTTGCTCGTGTCCCTTCCCAGCGTGCCCGGTCACAGCATGTCTCTTTCCTGCCAGGCACCGCACCCCCTGCCCCTGTCTCCACTGCTGCCGCCAATGCAGAGTCTGTGGACATCCAGCGGCAACTGCAGGTTGATCAGGCTGCGATCCTTAATGTCCTCCATGCCCACGGCAAAACCCTCACCAACATCGAGGCTTTCTTGGAGGGCATTCATTCATCGCAGGCTGACCAACGCAACTTGCTGAGGTCCATCGACTCCACACTGACTGCAGCAGTGGGTCTCCTGCAGCGCGACCTCCCCCCACCTACCCCTGCCCCATCCACACTTCCCACTCCCATGCCTGTCCCACGTACACCCAGACGTCGGCATGCACCCACATCAACGGACACGGGCACCACACCAGCAGGGAAGGTCCACCGCACTCCTCCTGAAACGCACACACAGGGTGAGGTAGGCACACCCACTGGGTCGGGGGGCAAACGTGTGACACGCAGCCATAGTGGGAGTCCGCATTCCACCCAGTCCACTCCCTCCAAATCCCCTCCCCTCAGCTCTCCTGGCCACATCTCCCCCAAGGACTCCTTCATGGCCGCTCTGTCCCTGAGCCCCACGGTTACACCACCACGCAAGCGGTCAAGGAGGTCCCCGGTCAGGGTGGTTGAGTCTCCCCCCCTGTCTCCACCCTCCCCCAGTGGCGCTGCGACCCATCCCTCTGACCCCCCCCCCTCCTTGGGGCCTGAGGTCCCTTCGGGTGCAGGGGACTCCCTGGAGGACCTTGCAAAGGTGTGTAGTGCCATCCTGGCCTCCGCCTTTGGCCCTGCCCCACCCCCTGTGGTGGAGTCCTCCATCCCTGCACCCACAACGCCGCCCCTTTGCCCTGATGTCCCTGCGATGCCTGTTGCTTCCCCCCCCCCTGATGCCCTCACCAGTGTGGAAGACGATGCCATTTGACTGTGCAGGCAAGGTAGGGGACACGCATCCCACTGTGTCCCCCATCCAGCTGAGAATCATTGACTGCCCTATGGGCTTTGTGAAGATTGAACTGCCTGCGATCCACGGACATTGTGCTCATGCTGAATAAAGCTTAATTTTATTTTCATTATCACACTACTGCTATGCTGGTATTGGTGTTGGTGGGGCTGCTACATGGTTTTGGGTGGTGTGTAAGGGTTTGGGTGTGTGGGATGTGTAGTAGTGTACTGCTCATTGGTGGGACCCTGGGATCTGTGTGCCATCACAAGGTGTTGGCTAACTTTCTTTGTTCATGTAAGCAGTTACTGCATGGTGCACTTGTCCCAGGGTGTATTCCTTCCTCTGTGTACCCAGCTTTCTTCCCTGCAGGGTGTTCCCAATGTTTAGCGCAGAGCTGTGTCTACATGAGCTGTGTGTGTGACGGAGCCCTTCTACTTTGGCCATGCATGCAGGGCCATGTGTCCACCTGCAACAATCGTGGCATCCTTGGTGATCACTGTACTTGTGTGTGGAGTCTGTTGACATGAGTTCATGGGGACATGTTCCCTTGTAGCCAGTATGCATGTGGATAATTCTGGCCTCACACACATGTGTTACACCCCTCCTGTCTCAGGGCACTGCTGGGAGGACTCCACACCCACCCCTCCTGTCTCAGGGCACTGCTGGGAGTGATAGGCACCCACCCCTCCTGTCTCAGGGCACTGCTGGGAGGACTCTGCACACACCCCTCCTGTCTCAGGGCACTGCTGGGAGTGATAGGCACCCACCCCTCCTGTCTCAGGGCACTGCTGGGAGGACTCTGCACACACCCCTCCTGTCTCAGGGCACTGCTGGGAGGACTCCACACCCACCCCTCCTGTCTCATGGCACTGCTGGGAGTGATAGGCACCCACCCCTCCTGTCTCAGGGCACTGCTGGGAGGACTCTGCACACACCCCTCCTGTCTCAGGGCACTGCTGGGTGGACTCTGCACACACACCTCCGATTTCAGGATATGTACGCTTGGAACATACACGGTGGGGGTACGCTCAATGCATTCGAGGTGAGGGTACGAGTCTACTTACACTGGTGTGGTGGGGCTACGCTCCATGCATACGCGGGTGGGGGTACGGGTCGTACTTACACTGTTGGGCTGGGGGGTACGCTCCTTGCATACGCGGGTGAGGGTTCGAGTCGTACTTACACTGTTGGCATGGGGGTACGCTCCATGCATACGCGGGTGGGGGTACGGGTCGTACTTACACTGTTGGGCTGGGGGGTACGCTCCTTGCATACGCGGGTGGGGGTACGGGTCGTACTTACACTGTTGGGCTGGGGGGTACGCTCCTTGCATACGCGGGTGAGGGTTCGAGTCGTACTTACACTGTTGGCATGGGGGGTACGCTCCATGCATACGCGGGTGGGGGTACGGGTCGTACTTACACTGTTGGGCTGGGGGGTACGCTCCTTGCATACGCGGGTGGGGGTACGGGTCGTACTTACACTGTTGGGCTGGGGGGTACGCTCCTTGCATACGCGGGTGAGGGTTCGAGTCGTACTTACACTGTTGGCATGGGGGTACGCTCCATGCATACGCGGGTGGGGGTACGGGTCGTACTTACACTGTTGGGCTGGGGGGTACGCTCCATGCATACGCGGGTGGGGGTACGGGTCGTACTTACACTGTTGGGCTGGGGGGTACGCTCCTTGCATACGCGGGTGAGGGTTCGAGTCGTACTTACACTGTTGGGCTGGGGGGTACGCTCCATGCATACGCGGGTGGGGGTACGGGTCGTACTTACACTGTTGGGCTGGGGGGTACGCTCCTTGCATACGGGTTGGGGGTAGGGTCCGTACATATCCGTCCCCACGCTATGTGATGTTTGTGCGGCCCGTACCCAGGCCTTTGCCACGTGGGTGCGATCCGTCCCGCCATTGTTGGGGTGACGTGTGTGGGCGTGGTCCGACTCGTACCCACGCTCTTCAGGCGTGGGTACGGGACGTACCTGTCTGGTTGTGTTGCCGGTTCGCGTGGTGACGGACTTCCGTTGTGGCGGTCGCTGGCTTATCAGGACACGCCCCCACCCCCTCGTGGTGACCAGGGCATGGGAGTCAGGTATGTCCAGGCCATGTGTGGTGTGTGACTTATGTGGTTGTTTTGTGGCCTGCCCTGGTCGTGCCACCCCCACCCCACCCCACTTTCCCCCCTCCCTTAGTTATTCTGACCTTCTGCGGCGTCTGCGTCGTAACCTGTAGAGGAGGTGTACTGCTATGAGGGCAGGGATGACTCGTAGGTTCGGGTCCATGTCTGTCCGTCGCGTACTGGTACTCCTTGCTCGCGTCGTCCTGTCGCGTACGGGTCCTCCTTGATCGCGTCGTCCTGTCGCGTACGGGTCCTCCTTGGTGGCGTCGTCCTGTGTGTCCGTCACGTACTGGTCCTCCTTGTTCGCGTCGTCCTGTCTGTCCGTCGCGTACTGGTGGTCCTTGTTCGCGTCGTCCTGATTTCCCGGCAGTTTTTGGCTGCCGCAAAATATTCACCGTGCGGGGTGACGTCGGTGCGAATCGTGATTCCTGGGTCGTGAATGGCTGGCTGCGAGCGTCCCGACGTCAGGTCGGCGCTTTCCCGGATCGCATTGGTAGGTGTTTTTTGGTTCGGTCGGGCTTTTTTACGATTCGTACGGTGATGGTGTACCCGTGCAAATCGTAATTCCTTGTTTGTGAAAATTGACGACCGGGTACGCGTCGGGCGGAGATTGTGCTCCGTCCGACGGTTCGTACCCGGTTTTTGCAGGATCGTGATCGGCACCTAGGTGAAGACTCTTGATGCTGACTTCAACCTGAAGGGCAGTACTCTGAATTGATAATGGCACCCTGCCACCTCGAACCTGAGAAAACAACAATGTTTTGGATGAATGGGAACATGAAAGTACGCATCCAGAAGATCCAGAGAGGACATATAGTCCCCAGAATCCATTAGAAGCAGAATTTCCTGGAGCGACAACATTCTGAAGGGTTGATAGTCGATGAACTTGTTCAATGACCTCAGATCCATTATCTGCCTCCATTTTCCCGTCTTCTTTATCAAGAAGAAGTGAGAATAGAATGCCAGATTTCACTGATCGCATGGCACCTCTTGAGGGGCCTGTTTGGAAAGGAGGAATCGGATTTCCTTCTTGAGAATTTGGAGCTGACCATGGGAGGTTCTTCGCTGAGGCAAATTCGGAGGCTGGTGAACAAATTCTAGGGTGTGACCATGGTGAAAAATGTCTAACACCCATTTGTTGGAAGATATAAGCTTTCATTGACGAACAAGTTACTTATCTTCGGTAACGCTTTTTCTGGTGGATACAGTATCTGCCTGTGGATTCCTCACCTTGTGAATATCCCCTGCGCCAGCAACATTCGGAAACTTTTGTAGCAGTCCACGCCGATGTGGTTGAAGGCGACGTCACAGAGACACGGCTCCGCTCGCGACCCCGCTGACGTCACCGGCTCCATAAGAAGACCCCATCGGGGTGATGACGTCAGTTCCGCCCCTTTTTTCCGTGCCTTCGAGGCACACGGACGGACTGACAGCAATATGTACATAAACAGTATACACAGTACACAATATGCATATCAACACACACAGTGTGGAGAATAAACATCAAAGCACTAGAAATAACATAATGCCCTTGACAGTAAAAAACACATTTGAAACCATCAATAGAATTACAGCCATAGAATTACTGGTATAGAAGGATGGACAACGGGGAGGCGGGTGGGTCAGTGAGGAATACACAGGCAGATACTGTATCCACCAGAAAAAGCGTTACCGAAGGTAAGTAACTTGTTCTTCTGATGGATACATCTGCCAGTGGATTCCTCACCTTGTGAATAGATTCCACAACAGTCCCCACTCCCGGAGGAGGGTGTCCAACCTTCTACACCAGAAAATCCTGAAGAACAGAACGAGCAAAATGCCCGTCCCTCCTCACCTCAGTATCTAAGCAATAATGTTTTGCAAAGGTGTGAAGGGAGGCCCAAGTTGCCGCCCTACAAATATCCTCCACAGGAACCCCCCTAGACAAAGCAGAGGTGGAAGACTTTGCTCTAGTGGAATGAGCTCTTAAACCCTCCGGAGGCTCCTTACCGGCCAAAGAGTAACAAATCTTGATGCACAAGACAATCCACCTGGAAAGGGTGCGCTTGTGCACCGCTCGGCCCTTCCTGCAGCCAGCAAAGCCCACGAAGAGCTGATCATCAATTCTGATGTCCTTCGTCCTGTCCAGGTAAAAGCCCACCGCCCTCTTAGGGTCCAAACGGTGAAGCCTCTCCTCCTCCTTGGAAGGGTGAGGGGGAGGATAAAAAGAAGGAAGGGTAATGGATTGCCCCAGATGGAAGGGAGTTACCACTTTAGGCAAAAATGCAGCACGGTGAGCAGTCTATATATCGACTTTTTAATATCGAGGGACAGAAATATCGAGTCAAAAATATCGAATGTACAAAATATCGAAATAGATGTGAAAAATATCGTTTTTTTTTTTTTACTTATATGTCGATGTAAGCAATATCGTTAGTAATAATATCGACATGTGAAAATATCGTCATTGTGTGTTTAGTAAATATTTTGAAGTTGTTTGTATAAATAGTTAAAATGTATATAATATGAGAAATATTTATATTGTTTTAGGGGCGGGATGTTGGGTTATAGGGGATAAGGGTGGGGAGTGTTTTAAAAAAGTTAATTAATTTTTTTAATATATTGCAAAATTTAATTAGTAAATTTTATTTAAAATGTGAAATGTATATTTAATTTTAGGAGCGGGATGTTGGTTTATAGGGGATAAGGGTGGGAAGTGTTTTAAAAATGTTTATATATTGTTTAATTTAAAAAAAATAATAATTTAGAAATTGTAAATTAAATTTAGAATTTTACAAATAATTTTAGGAGCGGGATGTTGGTTTATAGGGGATAAGGGTGGGAAGTGTTTTAAAAATGTTTATATATTTGTTAATTTAAAAAAATATATATTTTGAAATTGTAAATTAAATTTAGAATTGTACAAAAATTTTTAGAAGCGGGATGTTGGTTTATAGAGGATAAGGGTGGGAAGTGTTTTAAAAATGTTTATATATTGTAAAAAAAATTTAAAAATGTATTTAGAAATTGTAAATGAAATTTAGAATTTTACAAATAATTTTAGGAGCGGGATGTTGGTTTATAGGGGATAAGGGTGGGAAGTGTTTAAAAAATGTTTATATATTTGTTAATTTTGTATTAAAATTATTTAGAAATTGTAAATTAAATTTCGAATGTTACAAATATTTTTAGGAGCAGGATGTTGGTTTATAGGGGATAAGGGTGGGAAGTGTTTTAAAAATGTTTATATATTGTTTAATTTTTAAAAAAAATTATTTAGAAATTGTAAATTAAATTTCGAATTTTACAAATATTTTTAGGAGCGGGATGTTGGTTTATAGGGGATAAGGGTGGGAAGTGTTTTAAAAATGTTTATATATTGTTTAATATTTGTAAAAATTTATTTAGAAATTGTAAATTAAAAATCGAAATTTACAAATAATTTTAGGAGCGGGATGTTGGTTGATAGGGGATAAGGGTGGGAAGTTAATTTAAAATGTTTATATATTTTTTAATTTAAAAAAATTATTATTTAGAAAATTTAAATATAATTTAGAATTTTACAAATCCCATAATTAAATATAGATTTCAGTCAGAATAGTAAATTAATTCAGTTCAGTGTCCAGCACATACTCTAATTAAATATAGGTTGGAGTGAGAATAGTAAATTTATTAAGTTCAGTGTCCAGCACTTATCTTAATTAAATATAGATTGGAGTGGGAATAGTAAATTAATTCAGTTCAGTGTCCAGCACATACTATAATTAAATATAGGTTGGAGTGAGAATAGGAAATTAATTAAGTTCAGTGTCCAGCACTTATTTTAATTTAATATACACTGGAGTGGGAATAGTAAATTAATTTAGTTCAGTGTCCAGCACCTACCCTAATTTAATATAGGTTGGAGTGAGAATAGTAAATTAATTAAGTTCAGTGTCCAGCAGTTATCTTAATTAAATATAGAGTGGAGTGGGAATAGTAAATTAATTAAGTTCAGTGTCCAGCACCTACTCTAATTTAATATAGGTTGGAGTGAGAATAGTAAATTAATTATGTTCAGTGTCCAGCACTTATCTTAATTAAATATAGACTAGAGTGGGAATAGTAAATTAATTAAGTTCAGTGTCCAGCATCTACCCTAATTAAATATAGATTGGAGTGAGAATAGTAAATTAATTAAGTTCAGTGTCCAGCACTTATCTTAATTAAATATAGATTGGAGTGGGAATAGTAAATTAATTAAGTTCTGTGTCCAGCACATACTCTAATAAAATATAGGTTGGAGTGAGAATAGTAAATTAATTAAGTTCAGTGTCCAGCACTTATCTTAATTAAATATAGACTGGAGTGGGAATAGTTAATTAATTAAGTTCAGTGTCCAGCACCTACTCTAATGTAATATAGGTAGGAGTGAGAATAGTAAATTAATTAAGTTCAGTGTCCAGCACTTATCTTAATTAAATATAGACTGGAGTGGGAATAGTAAATTAATTCAGTTCAGTGTCCAGCACATACTCTAATTAAATATAGGTTGGAGTGAGAATAGTAAATTTATTAAGTTCAGTGTCCAGCACTTATCTTAATTTAATATAGACTGGAGTGGGAATAGTAAAATATTTTAGTTCAGTGTCCAGCACCTACCCTAATTTAATATAGGTTGGAGTGAGAATAGTAAATTAATTAAGTTCAGTGTCCAGCAGTTATCTTAATTAAATATAGACTGGAGTGGGAATAGTAAATTAATTAAGTTCAGTGTCCAGCACCTACTCTAATTTAATATAGGTTGGAGTGAGAATAGTAAATTAATTATGTTCAGTGTCCAGCACTTATCTTAATTAAATATAGACTAGAGTGGGAATAGTAAATTAATTAAGTTCAGTGTCCAGCATCTACCCTAATTAAATATAGATTGGAGTGAGAATAGTAAATTAATTAAGTTCAGTGTCCAGCAGTTATCTTAATTAAATATAGAGTGGAGTGGGAATAGTAAATTAATTAAGTTCAGTGTCCAGCATCTACCCTAATTAAATATAGATTGGAGTGAGAATAGTAAATTAATTAAGTTCAGTGTCCAGCAGTTATCTTAATTAAATATAGAGTGGAGTGGGAATAGTAAATTAATTAAGTTCAGTGTCCAGCACCTACTCTAATTTAATATAGGTTGGAGTGAGAATAGTAAATTAATTATGTTCAGTGTCCAGCACTTATCTTAATTAAATATAGACTAGAGTGGGAATAGTAAATTAATTAAGTTCAGTGTCCAGCATCTACCCTAATTAAATATAGATTGGAGTGAGAATAGTAAATTAATTAAGTTCTGTGTCCAGCACATACTCTAATAAAATATAGGTTGGAGTGAGAATAGTAAATTAATTAAGTTCAGTGTCCAGCACTTATCTTAATTAAATATAGACTGGAGTGGGAATAGTTAATTAATTAAGTTCAGTGTCCAGCACCTACTCTAATGTAATATAGGTTGGAGTGAGAATAGTAAATTAATTAAGTTCAGTGTCCAGCACTTATCTTAATTAAATATAGACTGGAGTGGGAATAGTAAATTAATTCAGTTCAGTGTCCAGCACATACTCTAATTAAATATAGGTTGGAGTGAGAATAGTAAATTTATTAAGTTCAGTGTCCAGCACTTATCTTAGTTTAATATAGACTGGAGTGGGAATAGTAAATTATTTTAGTTCAGTGTCCAGCACCTACCCTAATTTAATATAGGTTGGAGTGAGAATAGTAAATTAATTAAGTTCAGTGTCCAGCAGTTATCTTAATTAAATATAGACTGGAGTGGGAATAGTAAATTAATTAAGTTCAGTGTCCAGCACCTACTCTAATTTAATATAGGTTGGAGTGAGAATAGTAAATTAATTATGTGCAGTGTCCAGCACTTATCTTAATTAAATATAGACTAGAGTGGGAATAGTAAATTAATTAAGTTCAGTGTCCAGCATCTACCCTAATTAAATATAGATTGGAGTGAGAATAGTAAATTTATTAAGTTCAGTGTCCAGCAGTTCTCTTAATTAAATATAGATTGGAGTGGGAATAGTAAATTAATTAAGTTCTGTGTCCAGCACATACTCTAATAAAATATAGGTTGGAGTGAGAATAGTAAATTTATTAAGTTCAGTGTCCAGCACTTATCTTAATTAAATATAGACTGGAGTGGGAATAGTTAATTAATTAAGTTCAGTGTCCAGCACCTACTCTAATGTAATATAGGTTGGAGTGAGAATAGTAAATTAATTAAGTTCAGTGTCCAGCACTTATCTTAATTAAATATAGACTGGAGTGGGAATAGTAAATTAATTCAGTTCAGTGTCCAGCACATACTCTAATTAAATATAGGTTGGAGTGAGAATAGTAAATTTATAAGTTCAGTGTCCAGCACTTATCTTAATTTAATATAGACTGGAGTGGGAATAGTAAATTATTTTAGTTCAGTGTCCAGCACTTATCTTAATTTAATATAGACTGGAGTGGGAATAGTAAATTATTTTAGTTCAGTGTCCAGCACCTACCCTAATTTAATATAGGTTGGAGTGAGAATAGTAAATTAATTAAGTTCAGTGTCCAGCAGTTATCTTAATTAAATATAGACTGGAGTGGGAATAGTAAATTAATTAAGTTCAGTGTCCAGCACCTACTCTAATTTAATATAGGTTGGAGTGAGAATAGTAAATTAATTAAGTTCAGTGTCCAGCAGTTATCTTAATTAAATATAGAGTGGAGTGGGAATAGTAAATTAATTAAGTTCAGTGTCCAGCACCTACTCTAATTTAATATAGGTTGGAGTGAGAATAGTAAATTAATTATGTTCAGTGTCCAGCACTTATCTTAATTAAATATAGACTAGAGTGGGAATAGTAAATTAATTAAGTTCAGTGTCCAGCATCTACCCGAATTAAATATAGATTGGAGTGAGAATAGTAAATTAATTAAGTTCAGTGTCCAGCACTTATCTTAATTAAATATAGATTGGAGTGGGAATAGTAAATTAATTAAGTTCTGTGTCCAGCACATACTCTAATAAAATATAGGTTGGAGTGAGAATAGTAAATTAATTAAGTTCAGTGTCCAGCACTTATCTTAATTAAATATAGACTGGAGTGGGAATAGTTAATTAATTAAGTTCAGTGTCCAGCACCTACTCTAATGTAATATAGGTTGGAGTGAGAATAGTAAATTAATTAAGTTCAGTGTCCAGCACTTATCTTAATTAAATATAGACTGGAGTGGGAATAGTAAATTAATTCAGTTCAGTGTCCAGCACATACTCTAATTAAATATAGGTTGGAGTGAGAATAGTAAATTTATTAAGTTCAGTGTCCAGCACTTATCTTAATTTAATATAGACTGGAGTGGGAATAGTAAATTATTTTAGTTCAGTGTCCAGCACCTACCCTAATTTAATATAGGTTGGAGTGAGAATAGTAAATTAATTAAGTTCAGTGTCCAGCAGTTATCTTAATTAAATATAGACTGGAGTGGGAATAGTAAATTAATTAAGTTCAGTGTCCAGCACCTACTCTAATTTCATATAGGTTGGAGTGAGAATAGTAAATTAATTATGTTCAGTGTCCAGCACTTATCTTAATTAAATATAGACTAGAGTGGGAATAGTAAATTAATTAAGTTCAGTGTCCAGCATCTACCCTAATTAAATATAGATTGGAGTGAGAATAGTAAATTAATTAAGTTCAGTGTCCAGCAGTTATCTTAATTAAATATAGAGTGGAGTGGGAATAGTAAATTAATTAAGTTCAGTGTCCAGCATCTACCCTAATTAAATATAGATTGGAGTGAGAATAGTAAATTAATTAAGTTCAGTGTCCAGCAGTTATCTTAATTAAATATAGAGTGGAGTGGGAATAGTAAATTAATTAAGTTCAGTGTCCAGCACCTACTCTAATTTAATATAGGTTGGAGTGAGAATAGTAAATTAATTATGTTCAGTGTCCAGCACTTATCTTAATTAAATATAGACTAGAGTGGGAATAGTAAATTAATTAAGTTCAGTGTCCAGCATCTACCCTAATTAAATATAGATTGGAGTGAGAATAGTAAATTAATTAAGTTCAGTGTCCAGCACTTATCTTAATTAAATATAGATTGGAGTGGGAATAGTAAATTAATTAAGTTCTGTGTCCAGCACATACTCTAATAAAATATAGGTTGGAGTGAGAATAGTAAATTAATTAAGTTCAGTGTCCAGCACTTATCTTAATTAAATATAGACTGGAGTGGGAATAGTTAATTAATTAAGTTCAGTGTCCAGCACCTACTCTAATGTAATATAGGTTGGAGTGAGAATAGTAAATTAATTAAGTTCAGTGTCCAGCACTTATCTTAATTAAATATAGACTGGAGTGGGAATAGTAAATTAATTCAGTTCAGTGTCCAGCACATACTCTAATTAAATATAGGTTGGAGTGAGAATAGTAAATTTATTAAGTTCAGTGTCCAGCACTTATCTTAATTTAATATAGACTGGAGTGGGAATAGTAAATTATTTTAGTTCAGTGTCCAGCACCTACCCTAATTTAATATAGGTTGGAGTGAGAATAGTAAATTAATTAAGTTCAGTGTCCAGCAGTTATCTTAATTAAATATAGACTGGAGTGGGAATAGTAAATTAATTAAGTTCAGTGTCCAGCACCTACTCTAATTTAATATAGGTTGGAGTGAGAATAGTAAATTAATTATGTGCAGTGTCCAGCACTTATCCTAATTAAATATAGACTAGAGTGGGAATAGTAAATTAATTAAGTTCAGTGTCCAGCATCTACCCTAATTAAATATAGATTGGAGTGAGAATAGTAAATTTATTAAGTTCAGTGTCCAGCAGTTCTCTTAATTAAATATAGAGTGGAGTGGGAATAGTAAATTAATTAAGTTCAGTGTCCAGCATCGACCCTAATTAAATATAGATTGGAGTGAGAATAGTAAATTAATTAAGTTCAGTGTCCAGCAGTTATCTTAATTAAATATAGAGTGGAGTGGGAATAGTAAATTAATTAAGTTCAGTGTCCAGCACCTACTCTAATTTAATATAGGTTGGAGTGAGAATAGTAAATTAATTATGTTCAGTGTCCAGCACTTATCGTAATTAAATATAGACTAGAGTGGGAATAGTAAATTAATTAAATTCAGTGTCCAGCATCTACCCTAATTAAATATAGATTGGAGTGAGAATAGTAAATTAATTAAGTTCAGTGTCCAGCACTTATCTTAATTAAATATAGATTGGAGTGGGAATAGTAAATTAATTAAGTTCTGTGTCCAGCACATACTCTAATAAAATATAGGTTGGAGTGAGAATAGTAAATTTATTAAGTTCAGTGTCCAGCACTTATCTTAATTAAATATAGACTGGAGTGGGAATAGTTAATTAATTAAGTTCAGTGTCCAGCACCTACTCTAATGTAATATAGGTTGGAGTGAGAATAGTAAATTAATTAAGTTCATTGTCCAGCACTTATCTTAATTAAATATAGACTGGAGTGGGAATAGTAAATTAATTCAGTTCAGTGTCTAGCACATACTCTAATTAAATATAGGTTGGAGTGAGAATAGTAAATTTATTAAGTTCAGTGTCCAGCACTTATCTTAATTTAATATAGACTGGAGTGGGAATAGTAAATTATTTTAGTTCAGTGTCCAGCACTTATCTTAATTTAATATAGACTGGAGTGGGAATAGTAAATTATTTTAGTTCAGTGTCCAGCACCTACCCTAATTTAATATAGGTTGGAGTGAGAATAGTAAATTAATTAAGTTCAGTGTCCAGCAGTTATCTTAATTAAATATAGACTGGAGTGGGAATAGTAAATTAATTAAGTTCAGTGTCCAGCACCTACTCTAATTTAATATAGGTTGGAGTGAGAATAGTAAATTAATTATGTTCAGTGTCCAGCACTTATCTTAATTAAATATAGACTAGAGTGGGAATAGTAAATTAATTAAGTTCAGTGTCCAGCATCTACCCTAATTAAATATAGATTGGAGTGAGAATAGTAAATTAATTAAGTTCAGTGTCCAGCACTTATCTTAATTAAATATAGACTGGAGTGGGAATAGTAAATTAATTTAGTTCAGTGTCCAGCACCTACTATAATTTAATATAGGTTGGAGTGAGAATAGTAAATTAATTAAGTTCAGTCTCTAGTGGGAGTAGTATGTTAATTAAGTTTGGTAAATAGCAAATATTAGAATTAAATATAGAGTTGAATAGGAACAGTTAAATTAATTTGTTTTAATTTACAAAAAATCTGTAGATTTTTGTTTTGGTTGGATAAAAGATAGAAGTTATATCAGAATGCAAATTCCAGTTTTTTTTATAAAATAGTAGAAAGGAAAATAAGATTTGTTTTATAGTTGTTGGAATGTATATTCATTAGAGAGAAAATATTGTTTATTATTACGCATATTCTAATAATTAAATCATTGAAATAAACATGTAATAAAATAATTAATATTTAACATTTGTATTATAGTCATAATTCTTTTATAATGGATATATATTTGTTTAATGTATATTTTGGACATGAATATATGAACACACAAAATAATTAAAAATAAAAAAATCTGATTTTTATAGCTGTTTAATATTTATAAATTTATATTGTGTACTCCCAAAATTTTTAGACTTTATTTGAATTTATAAGAAATTGTATGTTTTGAAATATATGATTAATATATTTTAATTATTAATATTTATATTACATAATTAATATTGAAATTGTTTACATTTTAGAATATGTATATATTTTTTTTTTTTTGGTATGTTGTAGATACAATATATTAATTATATCATGTTCATCTATTTATTTTGGTAATATATACAGTTTTATTGATATATTAATAAAAATATTTTATTTATTATATTTATTTTAATACGTTAAATAATTTTCACATAGATAAAAAAATAGGTATTCTTTTTGAGTATTTTATTCTAATGTTTTACTAATTTTTAAAGTAATGTGTAATGTTAAATAAATAGTTAGGGCATTTATTGGTATTTTTTTAGTTGTTATGTTTGTTTGGGTCTTTTATTTTGTAACCGCTCGCTGTTGTTTTGGGTTATTTTGGTCGAATCCAGGTCGCGGTCGGGAGCTGTTTCGTGTTTGAGAAGGTAAGAGTTATTTTCTTTATTATTAAATAGTTTTAAGTGTTTTGTGGAAGTAGTAATGTTGTAATAAGTGTGCATGGATTGATGTTTTAGAAGTTAGGGTGTTAGTAATAGTTTGTATACGGTTTTATAATTTACGTTGTGTTCCGTGTTTGTGGCTTTGTTAGTGTTTTGTTATTTCGGTGTGTTAAAGTTTTATAGTGTTTGAATAACGTTTGTAGTGATGTTTTTAGGTGCCTTATGTGTGTTTGTGTGTGGGTGGGAATGTTTGTTTCTCTTTTGTAGGTTTTACGGAGAAGATATTTTCGTCGGTTTCAAACACCTTATTTTTTTTAACCTCTTCTGTGCCCATGACGAGATAGTCTCGTCATGGAGCACGGTTGCGCTGTGCCCATGACGAGACTATCTCGTCATGAACCCCACCCACTAATGCAACGCCCGGCACAGGAGGGGGAAAGGGCGTGGCACTGAAGGGGTTAAAGGAAGTGTGTATTAGTTGTGTTTACTAATCTTTATTTTACACTTCCTTTATTGTACGGGTTTCCAGGAGCGGTTATTTACCTTTTTAATATTTTTCGGGATTTTTATGGTTAATGGATAGTCGTTTTTTTGCGTAGACGTTGTTTTCGATAAACAGTTGTATTTTTACATTTTATTTGGATTTTTGTTTGATACCTATGGATTTTGAACTACCTGGATTTATTTGGAAGGAATGTTATTATCCCATTGGAGCAACTACACAGGTAAGTTCATTTAAATATTTTAATTGTTGGTGGCCAAACCTTATATATTTAATATTGTTGTTGTGTACTTGGTTTGTTTAATTATTTTGTCTAAATATATGTCGATATAATTGATTTATATAGACCACATAATTAAATATGTGATATAATAAAGTGGTTTATTTATGTTGTGATAGTTGTTTTAGTAGAATTGTGGGTTAATATTTAGGAAAGGGTTTAGAAGAGAGTTTGAGCTATTATATTTAAGTACTCAAGTCCTCTTGTGGATGGGTATAGCTGTACCTGTTGTTGTAGGTAATTATACATTTGAGTAGTTTGTCTAGATTGTTTTGGTTTTAATTGTAGGACAGATTGTTGCATTCTTAATTCTTGGAATCTTTGTTCCTTTTGTATGGCAATTAGTAGTTTTTGTAGTGTTGGAGTTGTTCTCCCAGTAGAAGTTAGGAATGCATTATGCCAGCCCTCGATGGCGTTGTTAGTTTTGTCTTGTTGGTTGAGTGTACTTACATATACATTCCACCAAGGTATTTGGAACTTGGGCTGACGTCTATGGCCTGATCTGTGTAGTCTCCCCACCCAGGTATCCTCAAAATAATCTAAGAGGGGAGATAACTTTACTTCATTTTGTTTGTAGAATGGACTTTCTAATAAAAGATTGTAATGTTCTGCAACATCTGTGGTTGGTACATAAGCTAGGGCTGTTAGAAGTTTTATTTGATGTGCAAAACTTATGTTAGTGGCATATTCTACACTTAGTGAAGATTTTTGTAAATGTCTCCATATACATGGGTTTAGATGGAAGTAACATCCTTGGATAGCTGTATGGGGGTACAGTTTTAGAATGCAATTTATCATGGCTTGCTCAAAGTCTATGATAATTCTTTGAGGGTAAAAATCATTTGATTCTTGTTTTAGTTTTCCTAGCATTTCATTATATGTTGTGTTTTGTTTGTTAGGTAATAGTGCATAAATTAAAGGTATGGAAGTGTTGTGATATTGACCGTGTATTGTGTAAAGCTGGTAGAATGGTTTTGGGCATATTGTAAAGGTGCCATCCATCATCCATGTTTGGCATTGTTGCAGTTTAGTTATATTGTTTGCAGTAGCAAACATTATGATTCTTTTTTTTGTGCTTTTGTTATCAAAAAAAATAAAAGGTTCATTATTGTGGGTGGGAATGATGATCTCTTGAAAAGTTTTAGGGGATGGTATAGTTGTCGTGGTTGCTTTTTTGGTCCTAGCAATAGTTCTTTTTATAGAAGCAATTGATGGTAATTGGCCTCTTGCTTGTTTGGGCACTCTAGGTAATAGTTCTTTTAGGATTACACTTGTAGCAGTTTGTGAACCAGTGCTTAATTCTTTGATATTTTCAAGGGTTGATCTGACTTCTATTTCAGAGAGATTGGGTGGATGGTTATGCTCTCTTGTATATAGTACAGTTGTTTCTCTTGTTGTTGCTCGTCCGTAGCATTTGTTAGAATAATATTTAGAACACTTCCAGTTCACTTTTCGGTCCGTCTGCTTTTCTTGGGTGTATGTGTAACCCATGTAACACAATAGGAATTTTCCTTTCTGCGAAGTTATAAATTGGGCTTCTTCTGTCATCGTGATGTGTTAGAAATCTGGAAAAAATGTATATGAAAATATATGTAATAGTACTTTATATATTTAAATGAAAATAGCAAAAAAGCATTTTTTTTATATATACTTACCAAGTGTTTTTGGTTGTATTTGAATGAAGATGTTGTTTGTAGATAAAATGCTGTTTAGTTGATGTAGTCTCTGAAAGTTAAAGAACATATATTGTTTTGGTTGGTTTAGTTTTTTAAGTGGGGTGGTATTGCTGTTTGGTATAGACTATATTTTTTTTGTTGAAACGTATTTTATTGTTTTACAAATCAACAACTCAAAAAACATTCCCCCGCCTTCACCTGTCCCGGAAGTACCACACATTTATCATCAAGACCAATTATTCAGGAGAAGGAACAACCTTCCCACCCAGTTCTCTACCCCCCCCCTCCCCCACCACATGTCAATGTACCCCCATCCCCTACCCCTCTTACTATGTGCCCCTCCTCCGTAATAAATAAGATGGAGTAGCCCAACCTCTCCCTAAGCAAACAGAGCCTTCCCTCATGCCCAGTGGTATAGACTATAGGTGTTAATTTATACTGGTTTTTTTAAACTTAAAAAAGAGAACATGGATTTGTTTAGGGGTTTAGGATGTTTTGGGGTTTGAGTAGGATTTAATTAATATTTTATAAAGTATTTTGATAGTATACTTACTTTTTAGTGAGTCTTTTCTGGCAATCTTCAATATTTTCTTTAGCTGTTTGGAGTAATATCTTTAGTGGAAACATAAAGAGATGGAATATATAAGTTAGTTATTTATTTGAGTAAAGATAAATTAGTGTTTTAGTTTAATTTGGCAGTTTAGTTAGAAAAGAATATTTACTTACGTTTTTAGAATAGTAGTAGGATATAGGTTTCTTCTGTTTAGCAGAGTTTCTTCTTCGTTCAATGCTTTGGTTTAAGGCACAGTAGAAGACTTGTTTTAATTGGTTTATATAGTGGTTTTAAATTGTTTCTTGAATGTTATTGGTTGTTTTCTGTATGTGGCCTTTTTATTGGATGGTTTGATTTTTTTTTAGTTAATTGGTTTCCTTTTATGGAAAATGCTAAGTAAGAGTATATTTAGTTTTAAAGGAGGAGAGTTGTAAATCATTATATATAAAAAGATTGTTTATAATGTGTAGTAATTTTTTTTAAATGTGTTCGAAATGCCAATGTGATAATTATTTCAGTGTTTTTTTATTATGTTGTTAAATATTGAGATCGCTATAAATGTTATGTTTATGTTTAAGTAGAATCTCATTTGAAAATGTATGTTTTGGGAAAATATTGTCTTTATGTTGTTTAAAGTATTGGTTTTATTAGTATTAGAATTGTCGATATATTTAAAAAAAACAATATTATTGATGTCTATATTTTGGTTATCGATATTTGTGACATGTGTCATATTTATTTACTCATGTCGATATTTAGTATTGCGATATTTATGTGTCCGATTTTTGTGTGATCGATATAATGGTATTACGATATTGTAGTGTCGATATTAGTGTCGTTTTTTAAATAAGTATACAATGTCGATATTTTTGATGTCGATATATTTGTTGCGATATTTGTGTAGTTCGATAATGTGTCTGTCGATAATATGTCAGAGATCCCCGGAGCACCATTCGTTCAGCATGCACAGTCAAGAATGGGGGTTTTGAACTAAGAGCTTGAAGCTCACTTACCCTCCTTGCCGAGGTGATCGCAATGAGGAAAACCGTTTTAAACGATAACAGTCTCAAGGGACACTTATGTAAGGGCTCAAAGGGAGAACCCATAAGATAAGTCAGTACAAGGTTTAAGTCCCATTGAGGTACAATAAAGGGAGTAGGAGGAAATTTATTTGTGAGGCCCTTGAGAAACCTAAGCACAATAGGTGATTTAAACAAGGACGGCTGATCCGGCAGGCATAGGAAAGCCGACAAAGCCGATAAATATCCTTTAACTGTAGCCACAGCAAAACCTTGCTGAGCAAGAGAAAGGGCAAACTGCAAAATGTTAGACAAACGAGCCTTCAAGGGATCAATTGACCTCTCTCCACACCAGAGAACGAATTTAGACCATCTATAGGAGTATATGGATTTGGTGGAGTGTCGCCTGGCCGATAAAATAACATCCACCACATCCGGCGGGAGAGAGAAAGAATTCAGATTGCCCCGTTCAATCTCCAGGCATGAAGGTGTAAGCTCTGGAGGTGGGGGTGTAGAACCTGCCCCTCCGACTGCGAGAGGAGGTCTGCCCTCAGAGGGAGACGGAGCGGACGGCACGAGGAGAGGTGGAGAAGATCTGTGTAACACACCCTTCTTGGCCAATCCGGGGCGATCAATATGACTTGGGCCCGGTCTTGGCGAACCTTCCTCAGAACCCGAGGAATCAAGGGTATGGGAGGAAACGCGTAAAGGAGTCGTGAGCCCCAACTCAGCTGGAACGCGTCCCCTAACGCTCCCTGCAACGGATCCTGGAGACTGCAGAATGACGGGCAGTGAGCGTTCTCGTGAGTGGCGAACAGGTCCACCCGAGGAGTTCCCCACATCCGAAAGACATGACGAACTACCTCCGGATGAAGCCTCCACTCGTGGTCGGCGGAGAACTGCCGACTGAGATTGTCCGCACACACGTTCAGAACCCCGGCCAGATGATTTGCCATCAGACAAATCCGATGGTCCAGAGCCCAGGACCATAGACGCAGGGCCTCTCTGCAGAGACATAGAGACCCCACTCCTCCCTGTTTGTTTATATACCACATCGCGGTAGTGTTGTCCGTCAGGACTTGAATAGACTGACCGCGAAGGGAAGGGAGGAAGGCCTTGAGTGCCAAACGTATCGCCCGCAACTCCAGAAGGTTGATATGCAGCAACCTTTCCTCCGGAGACCAAAGACCTTTGATCTCCAGATCCCCCAGATGAGCACCCCACCCTAGAGTGGATGCATCCGTTATCACTGTGGTCACCGATGGAGGTAGATGAAAGGGCTTTCCTTGGGACAGATTGCCCTCCACGCTCCACCAAGACAGATCCGCTGCAGCTTCTCTGGAGATCCTCACAGACTCCCTGAGATCTCCCCTGTGCTGATACCACTGCTTGCGGAGGCACCACTGGAGCACCCTCATGCGCCAGCGTGCATGGTTGACCAACAGGATGCAGGAGGCGAACAGACCGAGCAGGCGAAGGACCTTCAGAACTGGAACGACCGCTCCGTTGAAAAATAAAGGAATCATCTCCTGAATGTCGAGAATCCTTTGAGGAGGAGGGAATGCTCGACACACAGTAGTGTCCAGTACCGCACCTATGAACAGGTTGCGCTGAGAGGGCACCAGGTGAGATTTGGGCACATTGATCGAAAAACCCAATTTGTACAACAGCCGAGTTGTATCCTGCAGATGGCGCAGCACCTTCCCTGGCGACTCCGCCTTGATCAGCCAGTCGTCTAAATAAGGGAAAACTGAAATCCCCGACCTTCTGAGATGGGCTGCCACCACCGCCATCACCTTTGTGAAGACTCGTGGTGCCGAAGTAAGACCAAACGGGAGGACCGCAAACTGATAATGTTGCGACCCTACCGTAAACCGGAGATACTTCCTGTGTGACTTCAGAATGGGGATGTGAAAATACGCATCCTGCAAGTCGAGCGACACCATCCAGTCCTCCTGATTCAGCGCCTGAAGAACCTGCGCAAGGGTGAGCATCTTGAACTTTTCCTGTTTCAGGTAAAAGTTCAGGATTCTGAGGTCTAATATCGGACGCAATCTGCCGTCCTTTTTCGGAATCAGAAAATACCGGGAGTAGCATCCCTGACCCCTCTCCTGCTCTGGGACCACCTCTATCGCACCTTTCTGAAACAACTTCAGGACTTCCTCCTGCAGGAGAAGACGGTGGTCCTCCGAGCAAGCCCCTTGGCAAGGAGGGTAATTTGGGGGGAATTCCCGAAAGGGAAGGGCGTACCCATTTTCTACAAGATCCAGAACCCAGAGATCTGTAGTTACAGAATCCCAATCTTGTAGAAAATGGGTAAGCCGGCCCCCCACAGGACCAGCATGATCCGGAATGTCGAATCTAGGGCTGCTTTGCGGTGGTGGGAGGGGCTGAGGAAGAGGAAGAGGAGGAGGAGAGTTGCCGGCCACGTGAGCGACCCCTAAGTCTTCCTCTATATCCCCTGGAGCCTTGCTGCTGTTGCTGCTGCTGCTGCTGCTGGGTTGGTCTATAAGAACGAAAACTCGCCCTTCCAAATCCTCTGTACCTCTTGAAAGTACCTCTCGGCTGGGATTGAAGGCCCAACGACCTAGCCGTAGCCTTACTCTCTTTGAAGCGCTCGAGAGCAGCATCAGCCTTCTTCCCGAACAGACCAGACCCATCAAAAGGTAAGTCCAATAAAGTTGACTGGATATCAGAAGAGAATTCGGAGGACTTAAGCCATGCACCCCTCCCGGTGGCAAATGAAGACCCCATGACCCTGGCAACTGAGTCTGCTGTATCCAGGCCACTCTGAATAACCTGGCGAGCAGCCGCCTGGGCATCCGATAGAACTTCATTGAAGCCTCCTCTATCCTCCTCTGACAGTTTTGGCGCCAACTTTTTAGCCGAGTCCATAAGCGCATGGATATAGCGCCCCAACAGACAAGTCGCATTTGAAGATTTTAATGCCATACTGGCTGATGAAAAGACCTTCTTGGCCGATTGGTCCACCTTTTTTGCCTCCCTGTCCCCTGGGACTTGAGGAAATGCCCCTTTCGACCGTCCAGAACAAGCCGCCTGAACTACTAGGCTTTCAGGTGAAGGGTGTGAAGATAAAAATTCAGGATCCCCTGGAGCCACCCTATACCTTCTTGCGACTACCTTGGAGACTGCAGGAGCTGAGAAAGGCTTGCGCCATACATCCAGCACAGGTTCCAAAATTGCTTCGTTGAAAGGCAACAGAGGATCTGAGACCGCAGTTGGAGAATGCAACACCTCAGTTAAAATATTGGACTTGAATTCGGTGGATGGCAATTGAAGGTCCAACAACTCCGCAGCCTTTCTAATTACTGCATGATAGGGTGCTGCGTCTTTAGAGGGTTCGTCTGATGGTGGAGTGATCTCCCACTCCGGAGACAAATCCAGACCACTTGCCTCCTTCAATTCATCGAACACCTCATCGGATTCGACCAATTCCCCCTCTTCAGCCTCTTCCATCAGAAAGCGTCTCTCCTCTAGCACTCTCTGCGCCTCCCTTCTCGAACGGATCCGCACCTGCGGCATCGGCGGCGCCGTGTTCGAATCCGACGGTGGCAGTGGCGTCGAACGCGGATCAGCTCGAGCAGCCGGCGTCGAACGAAGTCGAGTCGGCGCCGGCAGAGAGGGAAGCGGCGTCGATGTTCTCGGCGCCGGCAGCTGCCAAGACGGCGTCGCTGGGAAGAACGGCATAAACGGTGCTTGAGGGTAAACCTGCGGCACTCCCAGATTGAAAGCCATCGGACCCATCGGACCCATAGGTGCACCAGACGTATACATGGCCCGTGAGAACACCCCATACATTGCATTGAGATAATGCGAGGGGTCCTGACCTGGAGTAGGGAAAGCAGGATACTGGTCAGGTAGCACCGGACTCGGGCCTATCGGCGCCGACGGTGGAGCAAGCGGCGTCACAGACTCACCCGGAGCCTGACGATCCTCATCCTGGGCCGGAGTCGGAGACGGAGCCGGAGGACTTGCAGGATCTGGAGATGGAACCGGCGCTGGAGATGACACCGGCACCGGGGATTCAGCCGGAGCCGGCGAAGGCACCGGACAAGATGGAACCGGAGGCAAAGTCGGGACAGGAGAGGGAGACACTGACTCTCTCCGACGTCGAGCTGGCGATTTCGACTTTGACGTCGAAGCTTTATGATGCGACAAATGCCTCCTCTTTTTCTTATGCTTCTTGCTCTTTGAAGCATGTCCCGAAGTCGACTTGGAAGCCGACCTCGACCTCGACCTCGACCTGGATCTTCTTCTTCCTCTTTTCTCCTTCTTCTTCATCCGGGCGATAAAGAGCTTTGCTTCTCTCTCCTTAAGAGCCTTCGAGCTCATTTTCCTGCAGTTCGAACAACCTCCCACATCATGGTCCGAGGACAAACACCAAACGCAATCGTCGTGCGGGTCGGTGATGGACATGTGCTTGCCACATTCTCGGCAAGGCTTAAACCCAGACTTCCTTGTCGACAAATTTAGAAGATAGACAGAGAAATCCAGAAAACATACAAAGTAACCACAACAGCTACCAGTAACGATTCCCGAAATCCGTTGGCGTCGTCGGCGTGGAAAAAAGGGAACTGACGTCATCACGCCGATGGGGTCTTCTTATGGAGCCGGTGACGTCAGCGGGGTCGCGAGCGGAGCCGTGTATCTGTGACGTCGCCTTCGACCACATCGGCGTGGACTGCTACAAAAGTTTCCGAATGTTGCTGGCGCAGGGGATATTCACAAGGTGAGGAATCCACTGGCAGATGTATCCATCAGAATGAACAATTTGGAGCAAGCGGGCCGAATTGAAGTGGGACTACGATAGCAGGGGTCTGTAGATCCTCATTGTCTCTTGCTAGAGTTGTGAGCCCTTCCTCCTGATGGTGGGCGTCAATGTGTTCCTGCACTAGAGTAGGCAGGTGTTGAGGTTTGCCGTAAGGGATGGGAAGAGTATTGGGCACGAAAGCCCTGTTGATAATAAGGCTGGAAACGCTGCTGAAGCTGAGGACAAGAGAGATATTGACCTCTGCCTCTACCTTGCAAGGAAGTAAACTTTTTCTTCTGCAGATAAGCCAAAGTCTTAGCTATGTCCGTATCTGACTTGATCGACTGCAACGCTTCATCCATATGTTTCCCTGACAGACACTCGCCATCGAACGGCATATCTAAAACTTTGAACTGAACCTCAGGATGAAACGTTGTAGCTTTTAGCCACCCTTGCCGCCTCAATACCGCTGCCCCCGCCATCTGTCTGAAGGCCATTGAATAAATGTCCTAAGCAACATCAATCATCTCGGAAGAGGCTCTCTCTTCTTCTTATCCTCAGGAAGGAAGTCCAGCAAGGCAGAGATGTCAGACAACATCTGGTGGTCGTACCTTCCGAGGATAGCCATGGCATTGGAGGCTCTGATGGCAGTGGCCGCCAAAGCAGAGAACCTTTTTCTGATGTTGTCCAATCGGCGCCCTTCCTTGTAAGGGAGAGTCGTACACGGTGAGGAAGGATTCTCTGATCTTCCTTGAGCCGCCTGCATATTTACTGATTCAGGCCGGGGGTGTCCAATCAGCCACACGGGAGAGTCCTTGGGCGCCTTGTACTTTTTGTCCAACTTATGCACTACTGCAGGAATAGAAGCTGGCATCTTCATCATTTTCAGGCCTTCTTGCCATAAGAAGTCTACAATAGAAATGGACCGAGAGAAGCACTGCATAGCAGGTTTAAAATCATACAAAAAGCACTCCGCCTGCTTGACAGGCATGGGAAGGTCAAAGCGCCTAGAAGCGGGTTCTAGGAGATCGTGGAACCCACCGATGTCTGCAGGCGGTGAGTCGGTTGGAGGCAGAGTTGGAGAAGGTGGAGTAGGAGCCACATAGTTGTCCCACTTATCATGGACATCCTGGTCCAAATGCAGTTCCCCCTCCTCCAGCTGCTGGTCGTTGTCATCCTGATCTTGCACAGGAACTTCCCAGGAGGCAGAACGGTCTTGCTCTTCTGCAACGGGGGCACAGTCAGCAATACAGAAGTGGGATCCTCCTGAACGGGAGGTGGCTTTGGAGCAGAATTTGCTTCAGGAAATCTCTTATAATAGTCATTCAGCATTAACCGAAGATCAGCTACCAATGGCACAGGGATATGTATGGAGGGTTTTTGAGCTTGATCTTCCTGTTCCTCATAAGGATAGTGCTCCTGAAAAGCATCCAGGAGTTGAGAACTGAGACACCCTCTATCTGAAAAAAATAGTCCCCTTCTAAATATGTAGATGGATCATCCATTATTTCCTCCTCTTCCGAGTCCTGGCACTTAACTCTGAGTTGTGATGGATTATACGCAGGACCAAAAGGACCGTCATCTTCAGACTCATGAAAATCCAGAAGATGAGCAGGCGATAAAGGAGAAACTTTTGAAAAGTCTTGCAGAAGAGACCGCCTCAGTTTTAAATTTAGACTGACTTTTTCCCTCGTTGACGGAGTCGTCGACGAGGTCATTGGCTGGATCATTGACAGAATCGCTGACGTAGTCGTCGACAGCACAACAGACTGCAGCGCTTGAACAATCGTCGATGGTGAACAAACATGCTGAGCCAATATACACCAAAAAAGAAGGGTCAAGGCACTAATGTCCCGCACTTGTTGACAAAGTATTAGACAAAGGTCAAATGATATTGAAGGTGCAACCCTTCTATACTCCTAAAATGGAAAACAAATTCCCAAAACAGACTAGATAATTGGTGGTTCAGCACTCAAAAAGGTAATAGTACAGAGAACATTTGCTTTATGCGTAAATCCTTGCATGAAATATGTACTATTGACAGTCATGACACTTCGTTATTGATTTGCAATAAATGTATGTCAAGAAGGTTTCTTCTTTCAATAAATATTTATTCATTTTTATATTCTAAAAACCACATATGGCCTTGCCCTTCATTAAAGGGTCAGTGGAAAGTTCCACTGTGGGAAGTTACCAATCCAAGATAACAGCTGCTGTCCTTAACACTTTTGCATAAGAGGAACTCACCTCTGTAGCTATACCAGGTGAAGAAAGTAAATCAGAAACTGGAGAGGACTTGATTCCACTAGCCTCAGTCAGTTCTGTCAATCATTGTCTTCTACAGGAGGCAGGTGAGTGTTGTCCAAAGGGATTTAATCCCTTATATACTCTTCTTCACCTTGAAAAGTGCCAATTTCCATAAGAAAAACATTGACAGGTTTTGTAGGGACAGATGAAGAGTTGTCTGAAGTAGATGGCTCCATCGGCGCCGCATCCAATGCCATCCAGTGGCTTTTCAGTAATGTATCGATGTCAGAAACAGTAATGGTCTCTGTGTTGACTGGAGGCATTGATGTTATTGGTTTACCAGACTCCGCTGCCTAAGGGCGGTGCATCGGTGCCGTTACAGATCTGACAACAGATCCAGAGGGCCTAAGTGATCCAGAGGGCGAACCCGCTGGTGCAGATCCAGCTAAGACTCCCCCCCCCACCTCCTTGGGAGTAGAAAGTGCACCAGAGGGAGGCTTAGGCCCAAGGACTTCATGCAAGGAGTTATACTATTCCTGCATTTGGGCCAGAGTCACCCCAGGGAAAACAGGGAGGTGCGGGTGACTCTTGTAAATACTCCTCAATCAGAGGCTGGGAGATGGCGTCGGAGATGCCTGACCTACACATCAGTTTTGTCTGTTTTCACTTCAGGGGCTCCTTCGATGTCGATGGTGAAGAACCCTCACACATAGGGCTCCTCGAGCGATCTCAGGACTTTGAGAGGGACGATGAGGATGAGGGGCCTCTACAAGCCATGCCGCCAGGGTTTTCAAATGATGCTCCCTCAACTCCTTTGGCCGAAGACAACAACAGGAACCACACTCCTCTGGGTTGTAATTTTGTCCGAGGGACCACATACAGATGGCATGAGGAACTGTGACGGACATCTATCTGCCACAAGATCCACAGGCCTTAAACTGTGTGGACATTTCAAGAAAAGTGCACACTGTTTCCTTGAAAAACTCACGATGGACCAGAAAATTGCCCCCAACCGATCCTGACCCGCACTGGAAGCGCGGAAAAGAAGGAACTGACGTTGGTGAGGAGGTCATATACACTCTCTATGTAGCCACCGGACACCGCCTTCCGATGTGTACACATGGTATGGAAAAAAATTCCGGGTCCAGTATCGCGACCGGGGGAGGACTCTAAAGTAAGGAATCTGCTGCTAGATGTATACATCAAATATCAACTGTTTTGAAAATACTGCAGCCTTTGCTATCGGGTCCATCAATGCGAGGAAAAATCATAAAAACAATGGCCTCTGCAGCACAGGTGCACAGTGCACCTATTAATTAGTGAAATTACATCATCTCTGTAATTACACAACTCCATTTTACGTGGCCTGATGAACATGGTATTAAACATTCCATCAGCATGGTAGTTTCATCAAAAACACACAGCACACCATTGCTAAAGCTAAAGACCACCTGTAGGCAGTGTCACAAGTCCTAGCTTTCCGATGATATAGCAGACTGCTGACAAGTGTATTGTGCTGGAAACCATAAACGTTCATACAGGAGGGACCAGGGCCACAAATGGCCCGCCACATATGAGTTTCCTCATGGCAGAGTGGAGGTGAAGGTAATGAGGTATCTAGCGGTAGTAATCCTGACCTGCAAGACACTGCACACGTATTCATACCACAAGGGGTTTGTTATCCCATAAATACCTCCCATAATTCAATAGGGTGCCGAACATTTGAGGTGGATGCTGATGTTGGACATCTCCACTGTGCTCTGCAACTGTCTTCCACATTGAAGTAGCACACATTCCAAGTGTGCTGCAAATAGTGCCCAGAGAACCAATGAATAGCTATGAAGAGATTGGTAATGGGACAGTCCTTTACACACCTTAAGTACATCTGGAATGATCATCGAACTCTACACACTGGTGCCCTTGAACTCATCATGTGTACCACAAACAACAAACACAGCTAATGTTGACCATTTTGAAGCAAAACCTCTCTGCAAGGTTCTGTGTTCCTTTGATGCTGGCCATTCTGCAGGGCAGGCATCAGACACGCAGATGAAAGCAATTAATCTATCACACTAAATTCTTATTCATAGACATAAGATGAGCAGGTGCTATGGATGTACCATCTCAAAACCGAAAACATCCCAGCCACTATATTGAGCCTTGAATGACTGTCATATGTTGTCTACTTCTTTGTAGGTAGTTCTTTCCAATGCACGGCAAACCCATTAGTGGCATTTCTGAGCCTTGTAAGTCTACTATGTACCCTCAGGCAAAAACGGATTGCTATGCTACATGTCCAGTTAACACAATTAGCTTTCTAGCTTTATGGGCTTAATAAACAACTTAAAAGTAAACTATTATGATTCTGCTTGTATATTTGATGCGGTGGGATTCATTGACTGCACCCATGTGGTCATCCAATCTCTCAGTACATTTAAAAAGGCATTTTAAACCAGTTCCACTTGAAATGCCTCAAAGGACAGGCAGTTTGTGATGTCAACCTCTGCTTCACATTTACCAGATGCAACACATGACTCCATGATACTATAAGCCACAGAATTCTCTTGTTTATGGATAGCATCCATTGTAAGAAAGCCGCAGCTCTTAAGTGGGTATGGAACCACATATAGATAACTGACATATGTGGAGGCTATGAGGTAGATGGAATATGGGAGCAGTACAACAGAAATATCATACATTCTTTCAGCCACTCATCAAAGCCATGGCTGAAAAGTACGATACCCAAACACACCTTCCAGAATTGTTATAAAAAGGACACCACCAAACACATAAATCCATAGAGTATGCCTTCAACTTACTCAAAACACGGTTCTGCTCCTTGAAAATAAAAGGGCTTATTTACAAGACCCTTGCGCAGTCGGTTCGTCACTTTTTGTGATGCACCGGCCGGGCAACCTGCTGCCTCATATTTACATGGACACGTAAACCCCCTGTAAATATGGTTCCTTTACACACTACACTTTGCTTGAAAGGGCCGTGCCATGGATGTTGCTCCAGGTGTTCCCAGTCAACACCCATGGCTTCTGTTGCATTTCCAGTATTACAAGAAATCGTAAACCTGAAAATGCATCAGAATGCTACACCTCCCCAGGGGAGGCGTAGGGAGGTGCAACGAGGAGAAATGTTTAATTTCTCATCATTTTCTTTCCTCTTTTTCCTCTTTCTATGCGTGCTGCATTCTGCAGCACACATAGGAAGAGAAAAATCACCTTTTGGGATTGTTTTTGTGCAGGAAGGTATCCCTTACTGCACAAACACAATCATCCCATTTGACGCAGGCACCCTTGCACCATGGTGCAAATGCAAGGGTGTTATACTCTATGTACTTATGATTTCTATATTGCATTAGTTTACTATGCCTTGTCACTGTGTTTGCCTTAGAATGTTTATATGTTGCCTAGCTACCTGGTTATGGAATGCTGTGATTCAAATGGAGTGAAGAGAGCTGTTGGAGTTGGAGGTGTCTAGCTCTGCTCTCCTGTCTGCTGTGTAGCCTTACTCCAATAAACTTCAAATCAACTATCTACTTGTTCGAGTTGATTACTACAATTTTTGGCGACGATCCTGTCTGGCTACACAGCAACACCGTCAACCCTGCGTGCAATCAGCCTCACCTGTTGCGGAGTCTCGTCGAACTTCTGTTCATCTCTGCGGTAAGACTGTTCTTGTGCTAAACGCCGCTCACGCCGAGGCAATTGTGGAACAAGTGATCATGATCGGTAGCTCTGTCTGCCATGCGAGAAACCAAAAGTCAATCTGTACGAAGCGAGCGCACAGATATTTTTTTTAAATGAAATCGCTTGAAGGCGCTTGTTAAAATCTTCCCGTACTTATCGATAAAGACTTTGGGACGTTTACTCGCTTCGCTTTTAGGAAATTCTCACGTAGAAGGAGGCGTTTATTTATTTACACGCATGCGCGATTCAAGCCATGTTTGTATCATAGCAATGACGCTTCGTTCTTCTGCCACGGAATGGTAGGCCCAAGTCTGCCTGACTTGCCTGACCGTACGTGAATATCCAGTCCCGTAAACAAGCGTATCCTAGCAACGATACATCAGAGTTGAACAGCGGTGCGCACGATTAAGTTTTCATTGCGCTTCAACTATTTTGGGAATATTATTGGCTTGTCAATTTAAAACTCAAGCAAAATTCAACGATTTTTTTGGGGGTTCACAGTGTGATCCACTCTACGGTGATTCACACACCTTCAAGCTTGGGATTGTTAAAGAAGTAGTCACACTCGTATTGTTGCATCTTTGGCATTATCAAGTCCACATTCTTTATTCAGTGTGATTCAACCCACGGTGATTCACACACCTTTTCAGTCTAATATCTCGACAACAAAAGCAAATTACTGTGAATCACATTATCGCACAGTCTCAAGTTCACTATATCTACAGTAACTTACGTTTGGAACAAAGAACCACGATATCTCACACAGATTTATTACATAAGTTTCATGCTATCATTTTGCTAAGTGCAAAAGTGTATGTTTCTCTAAAGCTATCATCCTTTATCATATATTTTCACCATTATGCAATCGGTAACTCCTCCTCCTTCCTTCCTCGAATCTCCAGGAGAACCGCCTGTAAGATGGGGAATCTGGATTGATGCTTTCGCAACGTATTTGGGAGAAATTGGTGCGTCAAGGTTCAGCAATGAACGGGAAAAATGGTTATTACTTCATTCGCTAGGGTTTGAAGGTCGCTCAATCTTTAAACATCTGCCAGAAATTGTCCATTTACCAGACGACATTGTTGATGACTATCAGGAAAAAATTGTGAAATTAAAAACCAGATTTGACAAGCAACCCAGCTTAATTGTTCTACGTCATAACTTTTTAAAAAGGCATCAGTCTGAAAACGAAGATGTTGACTCTTACATTTCTGTTTTATGTAGACTTGCTGCTGTTTGCCAATTTGATGTTTTCACGGACCAATTGATACGTGACCAGTTCGCTTGTCATTGCAAGGACAAACAGATTCGTCAAAAACTTCTTTCTCTGGCTAATCCTTTTCTAGATGAAACTGTTAAAATTGCCAAGAGCATTGAGACGTCGCAAGTATCGTTAAAAGAGTTAGAAGAAAAATCTACAGATCCAGTAAATGCTGTCCTTTCGAATGTAAAAGGAAAAACAAATGACAATAAATCATCTTCGCCAAGAAACGTCACACATAACTATCTCAACCCTGGGAAAAGTAATTCAGAGACTTTTAATTTTAGGCAAATGTGTTATCGTTGTGGGAATCCACCCCACGTTAAAGGTGCAAAGTGTCCAGGAGCCAATGTAACTTGTAATTACTGTAAGAAGATTGGACACTTTGCAAAAGTCTGCATGAAACGCAAGAATCCCAGAAAACCTGTTGCGTGTGTTATAGAATCGGATCAGGAATCTGATCCTGAAATTGTATCTGTTGTTTCTTTAACGAATGAGTTGGTGTCCAGTGTTGATGAGTTGAGTGAGTGTGTTGATCCCATTGCCGAAATCATTGTTGGGGGAAAACCATTAAACCTTCTCGTTGATTCAGGTGCAAAGATTACGATGATAACTCATGATTTGTTTAACAAAACTTGGGGAAATAGACCACTTGAACCTCCTGATCGTTCACCGGTCTCATATGAGGGACGGAAGATTGATCTCCTGGGTTTCTTTGAAGATGAGTTGGTGTTCAAAAATAGGAAAATTACTGGGAAAGTGTATGATGCAGTAAAAGGGCTTAATATTTTGGGATGGTACCATCAGGGTCTTTTAAAAATGATCCTTAGACCTGGTGCTCCTGAACAAATTCTCATTGTGTCTGATGAACAACAGTTGTGCCAATGGAGTAAACGTTTTCCATCTGTTTTTGGAAAGGGGTTAGGGACCATCAAAGGTTTCTTACACAAAATTTTAGTGAAGGATGGGGCACTCCCTGTCAAGCATAAGATGAGAGGTGTACCTTTCAGTGTAAGAGATGATCTGGAGAGAGAACTCAAGTCGTTATGCGAACAAGGGATCATTGAACCCACTGAGTCCTCTCTTTGGCTTTCGCCCTTGGTCGTTGCACGCAAGAAATGTGGAAAACTTCGCGTTTGTGTGGACTTGAGATCTCTCAATAAGGAGATCTGGATCGACTCTCACCCGTTACCCAAAATATGTGATCTTTTGCAAGTGTCAGAGGATCTAGAATTTTTTGAAAACTAGATCTAGCGAGCGCTTACCATCAGATAGAACTTGAACCTGATTCTCGTCCTCTCACAGCATTTGTGTCACCTTTAGGGACTTTTCAGTATAAATGCATGCCCTTCGGCCTTGCCTCAGCGGCTTCGGTTTTTCAGCATGTCATGCAAACTATATTGGGCGGGATTACTGGTGTGCTTGTCTTTCAAGACGATGTCTTGATACATTCAAAAGATATCTCAACTCATAATTCTCTGCTTGAGAAGGTCCTGACAATTTTCAGGGATCATGGTGTTGTTGTCAAGCCCGAAAAATGCATGTTTTTAACTGAGGAAATTGAGTACTTAGGTCACTTGATTTCAGGTGAGGGGATCAAACCAAGACAAGGATTGCTCGATGCCATTTCTCAAGCTCCAACTCCTTGTGACAAAGGTGGTGTAAAGTCTTTACTTGGGCTATTGGAGTTTTATTCAAAGTTTATCCCTAATTATGCTACTATCGTAAGGCCCATCAGTTCCTTGCTTTGCAAGGGTTTAACATTTGTGTGGTCGCCCCAATGCGAATCTGCGTTGCAGTTTGTAAAAAATTCACTCGCCAACAGCAACGCATTAAAACCTTATGACCCAGATTTGTCCTCTTGTATCACGGTCGATGCCAGTCAGGTAGGATTAGGGGCTGTTCTCACCCAAGATAGTTCTAAAGGAGAGAACACAATTGCATTCGCCTCCAGAGTTTTGAAAAATGGGGAGCTTCAGTATTCGGTTATAGAAAAAGAGTTATTATCCTGCTTGTGGGCAATCGAAAAATTCCGACCCTATATTTGGGGGAGGAGGTTCTTGTTGAAGACTGACCATAAACCGCTGATTTCCATTCTTGGGGGGGGGGACTAGCAAATGTTGCACACCCAGGATCCTTTGTATGGTTTCTCGCCTCATGCAGTACCAGTTTGATGTTGTTCACATTTCTGGGGGGAGGAATCTTAGAATAGATTATCTTTCACGTTTCCCCTTAGAGAATAAAAAGGGTAAAGATTTTGTGGAAGAGGTTGGGGAAGAAGATTCTGACGATTGTTTAGTAGCCTCACTTGATTTACCTGAGCATGGCATTGACACTGTTGAAAGTTGGGTTAAAGCTCTTTCTGATGATGAGACTCTACAACGAGTGCGTGGGTTCATTAGTTCAGGGTGGCCCAGGGAACGTGCTCTTCCTCTTGCTCTACAGCCTTTCAGGAAGGCTGGGTCAGAAATCTTAATGGAAAGTGGTGTGTTATTAAGAGGGGATAAACTCATCGCTCCTCAAAGCCTTAGGAAGAACATTATTGTCAAAGCCCATGAGGGCCATTTAGGATCCACGCTCACAAAGCGACGTGTCCGTGAATTCTTTTGGTGGCCCGCAATGGACAGTGATATCAATGAGGTAGTTGAATCCTGTTTCATCTGTAAATTGGCTGACAAGGGTTTGAAAAATTCTACTCCTCCTCTTCTGCCCATTGAGTGTCCCTCAGAACCATGGTCCAAAGTAGGTCTGGATGTCATGGGACCTTTAGAGATTCTACCTGCAGGATGTATGTCGTTTTATCTTAGTTCTAATTGATTATGCCTCAAAATGGCCTGAAATGAAACTTGTTAAGGAGGCCTCCACTAACAACATCATTATGTTTTTGAAAGATGTATTTTTAAGAGAGGGGTTTCCTGGAACCATGGTTACTGACAATGGTTCTCAATTTACTAGTGGTGAGTTTGATTCCTTCCTTAGATCATGTAATATTCAACACACTAAAAGTTCTCTTTATCATCCCCAGTCAAATGGACTTATCGAGCATATGAACAGAGTTGTGGGGGATTGCATTAAGTGGGCCAAATCTTGGAACTGTGATATCATTAACTCTCTTAATAGTATGTTGTGGTTCTATAGAACCACTCCTCATTCCACAACAAAAATCACTCCTTTTGATGTTTTAAGGGGGAGGAAGCCCAACACTAGTTTTAAGCCTGCGTGGATGAACAAGTGGATCAAGGCAGTCCCAGATGTTGACAGTCTCATGCTTCTGGTCAAGGAAAATGTATCTAATTCTCAGGTTAAACAAAAGTCGTGGTTTGACGAAAAGAAGTGTGTGAAAACTGTACCTTTAGTTGTTGGAGATCTGATCCGTATAAAGTCGCCTTTGCATGTGAAAAAAGGTTCAAGTAAGTTTGGTTCTCCCATTTCTGTCACTAGGTTGGGGAGGAATTCTGTGCAGGTTGAAGGGGGGAAGTGGTGGAATGTCAGTAAAATTGTGAAGGTTAAGAATGTCCCTTCTGTACCCACAACAAGTTCCCATGTACCTCTCAATAGTGAGAGTGTTGTTCCTTCTGGAACGTCTCTTAGGAAGAGTATAAGATCTAAAGTTATTCCTATGAGATACCGGATTTGAAATTACTTGTTTTATCATTAGGTTACTTTTCTTTGTTCTGCTATTTTTATTCTAGTTTATTTTCCTTCATTACATTATGATGTTTCTTCTGTTATTTTTTCTCTTTAGATAATTTCTATATTGTTCTTATTTTTGATGAGAAAGGAGGATGTGTTATACTCTATGTACTTATGATTTCTATATTGCATTAGTTTACTATGCCTTGTCACTGTGTTTGCCTTAGAATGTTTATATGTTGCCTAGCTACCTGGTTATGGAATGCTGTGATTCAAATGGAGTGAAGAGAGCTGTTGGAGTTGGAGGTGTCTAGCTCTGCTCTCCTGTCTGCTGTGTAGCCTTACTGGAAACCATAAACGTTCATACAGGAGGGACCAGGCCCACAAATGGCCCGCCACAAATGAGTTTCCTCATGGCAGAGTGGAGGTGAAGGTAATGAGGTATCTGGAGGTAGTAATCCTGACCTGCAAGACACTGCACACGTATTCATACCACAAGGGGGTTGTTATCCCATAAATACCTCCCATAATTCAATAGGGTGCTGAACATTTGAGGTGGATGCTGAGGTTGGACATCTCCACTGTGCTCTGCAACTCTCTTCCACATTGAAGTAGCACACATTCCAGGTGTGCTGCAATTAGTGCCCAGAGAACCAAAGCTATGAAGAGATTGGTAATGGGACAGTCCTTTACACACCTTAAGTACATCTGGAATGATCATCGAACTCTACACACTGGTGCCCTTGAACTCATCATGTGTACCACAAACAACAAATACAGCCAATGTTGACCATTTTGAAGCAAAACCTCTCTGCAAGGTTCTGTGTTCCCTTGATGCTGGCCATTCTGCAGGGCAGGCATCAGACACGCAGATGAAAGCAATTAATCTATCACACTAAATTCTTAATCATAGACATAAGATGAGCAGGTGCTATGGATGTACCATCTCAAAACCGAAAACATCCCAGCCACTATATTGAGCCTTGAATGACTGTCATATGTTGTGATGGTGCTGCCAGTTTTCTACTTCTTTGTAGGTAGTTCTTTCCAATGCACGGCAAACCCATTAGAGGCATTTCCGAGCCTTGGAAGTCTACTATGTACCCTCAGGCAAAAACGGATTGCTATGCTATATGTCCAGTCAACACAATTAGCTTTCTAGCTTTATGGGCTTAATAAACAACTTGAAAGTAAACTATTATGATTCTGCTTGTATATTTGATGCGGTGGGATTCATTGAGTGCACCCATGTGGTCATCCAATCTCTCAGTACATTTAAAAAGGCATTTTAAACCAGTTCCACTTGAAATGCCTCAAAGGACAGGCAGTTTGTGATGTCAACCTCTGCTTCACATTTACCAGATGCAACACATGACTCCATGATACTATAAGCCACAGAATTCTCTTGTTTATGGATAGCATCCATTGTAAGAAAGCCGCAGCTCTTAAGTGGGTATGGAACCACATATAGATAACTCACTTATGTGGAGGATATGAGGTAGATGGAATATGGGAGCAGTACAACAGAAATATCATACATTCTTTCAGCCACTCATCAAAGCCATGGCTGAAAAGTACGATACCCAAACACACCTTCCAGAATTGTTATAAAAAGGACATCACCAAACACATAAATCCATAGAGTATGCTTTCAACTTACTCAAAACACGGTTCTGCGCCTTGAAAATAAAAGGGCTTATTTACAAGACCCTTGCGCAGTCGGTTCGTCACTTTTTGTGATGCACCGGCCGGGCAACCTGCTGCCTCATATTTACAAGGACACGTAAACCCCCTGTAAATATGGTTCCTTTACACACTACACTTTGCTTGAAAGGGCCGTGCCATGAGTGTTGCTCCAGGTGTTCCCAGTCAACACCCATGGCTTCTGTTGCATTTCCAGTATTACAGGAAATCGTAAACCTGAAAATGCATCAGAATGCTACACCTCCCCAGGGGAGGCGTAGGGAGATGCAACGAGGAGAAATGTTTAATTTCTCATCATTGTTTTTCCTCTTTTTCCTCATTCTCTGCGTGCTGCATTCTGCAGCACACATAGGAAGAGGAAATCATCTTTTGGGATTGTTTTTGTGCAGGAAGGTATCCCTTACTGCACAACACAATCATCCCCATGACGCAGGCACCCTTGCACCATGGTGCAAATGCAAGGGTTCCTGTGTCTGAACATGGCAGCTAATTGTGCGCAATTTGCTATGGTATTAACACAGCGCGGCGAGGCCTAATGGCTTGTGGCACCACGCTGTGTTAATTCCTAGTAAATAAGGCCCAAAATATAAAAACAACTTGTGCCTTAGAG
Organism: Triturus cristatus; assembly: GCF_964204655.1. Lineage (NCBI taxonomy): Eukaryota > Metazoa > Chordata > Amphibia > Caudata > Salamandridae > Triturus > Triturus cristatus. Next base: position 1,586,065,672 of record NC_140590.1, read on the forward strand.
AGAAATTGTATCCACAGTCACTGAGGTCCACAAATAGCTTACCATAAAGGGGTGGAACCTTAGACAAACAGAGAAAGGACAGTGCACGTCTGCACTGTACTCAGGGCTAAACTGAGCCCTGAGTGGTAGTGAGGAACACACTCCCATTTGCCAGACAGCTTCCTGCAGCCGAAATCCTGTCCTTCTTTGGAGAGACTTTAGGCCGCTGAGAAATGCGAATGTGTGCCCACCTGACTTCACTGCAGGCGAAGTGAACGCGAAGTCTTTGCTGACCTTTGCAAAGGGTAATATTGGCTGACTTAATTGCGTACCACTAAATACATCCTCAAGAAATTACAAATGGACGTGAGAGATAGTGAGAGACAGCTTTAATAATTAATCATGTTGTTTCTGCATCAAGGAATACCAGACACTGACTGATGACAACGCATGCACGTTATTTCATATAAAGGACAGCAGTATCATGGGTACACGCTAAAACCCAATTATCTTCCACATGACTTCCAAAAAACATGACAATAAAAGGGCTGTGCTGTGGGAAAGAAATTATGAGTGATCTGATCAATCATTTCCTAACTTAAAAATGTCATTAAGGATGGGTGGTCTCATCTCACATATAGGGTTGCCACCAGCTCATTTCTTTACCAGACTGGCTTGTATTTTTAAGTCCAGGTCGGTAAAAATATTGGGATGAGCAGAGATATCTGGTACTTTTCCCTTCTGAAACATAAATCTAAATAGCAAAGAAATCAGGGATTGCCTTGTTACAAAAAAATCCTGCTAACTCTAACTCTAAACAAATTATTTTTCACCTATCAGCTGCCGGCTCTTTCCAGAATATCAAAACGTAAAAGGTAAACATATGGCCGATATTTCTTCCGAAGAAACGTGTCAGCCCTTCTCACATATAGGTGTGATTTCGATCTTTTCAAACGCTCCGTAGCGGTTGACGCAGGTCTCTCAGTCAGACAAGGACCTTGGGGGGCATATCATCAAGGACCGCCGATAATTATCGCTAAGCGCACTTAGAGCTAGGATTATTATCGCCGGCTAACGTGGATTTTTATCGCTGAGATAGCGTGCTATTAGCAACGCTCATCTCAAAAGCGATAACAATCCTAGCGCTAACTGCCAAACGTGAGATTATCGCTGGAAATCCAGCGATAATCCAACAAAGTTTGCCGTTAGCTTGATGATAGGGCAAGGAAAACCTAGCCATGATATCCACCTTCCATAGGATATCATGGCTAATTCAGTCTTGAAGCAGGCGTAAGGAAAGTAGCTATAACAGGGGTTATCTCTACTTTTCTTGCCGCTATGCTTCATAGTGTGGGGCTTGATGATAGGAGAAATTTCGCTTAGCGACATTTCTCCAGTCATGTCAGGGCAGGAACGCCCACTTTGCATCTCAATGATGCAAAGCTGGGCGTTCAGATTTCAGGCGCTAATGCAAGGTTTCACGCGATAGTGTGACCTTGCTGATTAGGCGATAAAATTATCGCCGCTCTTCGCCCGAAAACGGATGCAAAAGCGGCGATAATTTATTAGCGCCTCGTTGATGATATGCCCCTGGAACTGTAAGCTTCTTTCCAGAACGAATAGTGGCTATTTACACATGCCTGGGGCCCGGCTCAAAAAAATGACGGAATCTTTTGACTGCGGTGCTGAGAAAAATGCAACAGGGAGCATACGATTCTAAGAAATGTGCTGGCTTTTCTTCTCAGCCTCCCAGCTGCTGGGAGACCTCAGGGAGACCTTAAATTATTTTCAATGAAGGCCAGACCTGTCATATTTTAGAGAAGGCATATATGTTTTCCCTGATTAATGCCTTTCAAGGTCGTGCCATGAATGAGTGAGCGCCATCTACAGAATCTAATTTTGGGATGATCAATTACACTGGCTTTGTGCTAGCACATTTCTAAGAAACTTACATTTCTCTTTTAAATTTGGCAATAATTTTAACATCTAAGATCAGTCATTGTTGTAAAAAAAATGCAATCGGTTCTGAGAGATGGGCACCTACTTTCATGCAATAGGCATGCAAGCACAAGGCACGGGTTGCTGCATGGTGACCAGCTTGTCAAGAACGTTGGCACCCAGTTCTTTGCCTAAAGAGCATAAGTACTACGAAAAGCTGCATCCTTTGTCGTATATATTGTGGTCCTGGCATGCCCTAACCCTGGGTGCCTACTGGGATGTTTTGGCATCAGTGAGTAAGCCGGATCCTTTCGCCGCATGTCCCAAGGAACTGCGCTGTCTGCATTTCAACAGGTCAGGAGACAGGTAGGTAGGAGGACAGATAGGGCGATCAGTGAAGTCATTAGCCAGGGAAAATCAGGGTACCATTGGCACTAATGCAGCAAGGACAATTTTATGGCATGACACGGAGGCCAACATTATGCAAATCTCCTTTATTGCCAGCTCACAGCAACAACAGTTTAAGAATATAGATCTTCAAGTAACATTCGAACACACTATAAAGTCCATCTATGCGCAGCCATCTTCCTTCTTTGTTGCGGCTGCTCACAAGATAAGTACCTTTTTACTTCTTCTGGAATATATATGTCCTTTATATGACTTACTTTAGACCCCCCCCCCTTCATCCTTACTGGACCTTAGTACAATGGTTAATATGGAGAGGGGGCTTAACAACTTTCATTTTTAGGTCGAGCTTGAGACAGAGCGCAAGTGCTGCTCTGGCGATCTGTTGTAGGTAGAGTACGGATGAGAAGCCCCGCCCATATTTTTCATTGGCGTGTGTCTTTGTCCTTCGTAAATGCTGGTGTTTGATTCCTTAATAGGCTTGTTAGTCCCTCCTTAGTACGGCCATGTCGTCATTTGTATCCTCCCATAGCTACTGGCCCCTTTACTTGGTTGTTACACAGTACGTATACTTTTTGTCTTTATTGAGCTTCTCCTACATTAGGCATGGCGACGTGCTTCGCTTACATTCAGTGTGCCATGCCCACTTTCACGTTTGAAGTAGGGACAGTGGCGGACGTTTGTTTGCAATGCCATAGGTCTCGCATTTAAATGCAAGACCCATGGTTTTGCAAATATTTATTTGTTTATACGTCTTTAGTGCAGAAAGGAAAGGAACGTGAAGGCAGGAGGCTCCAAGTGTGGTGTTCCTTCTCTCTGCTTCTCAGAGTGACAGGGAAGCTGCAACACGGCGACATGGTGTCATTTGTCGGGTGCTACATAATTTCAAGGGTAGGAAGAGTGTGGGGAGAGGACAGAGCATCGTCTTCGGGCACAGCTTCCCAAATGGCAGAGCAAAGCTTGACACAGAGCTTTAAGTAGGAATCTGAGGTGTAGAAACAGAAACCTCTCTGAAATGAGAGCTGTTCTGGGAGCCGGTGGGTGCCCCCTTCACACGGCACAGCCAGTCTCTGAGCAAAGGAGCCCACACGTCCATTGCGTGTAGACTTCTGCTCCCGTTCGCGTTTCAGTATTTTATTTTTAATGCCCTTGGTATGTCAAAATTTTAATTCAACTGTGACACCCACAACCCACACCACACACTTTCCCCCCACCCAAACACTCAGAACGCAGACATTTTAACTTTCTGCCACAGGTGATTTATATCCACCTTGGAAGGCGAGCGGCTGCTGGCTGCAGGAACCCAACTGCAGCTGCATACGATGAGCCCAGCAAAGGGGAAATGGAGCGAGTCTAATCAATGCTTTGTTTCCCCCAAATTGGACGATACTCACAGGGTGGTGCAGCATGACCAATGCGACGCACTATTCATTAAATACATGAGTCTTCTGCCCCCCGGTAAATCAGCGGGGACGGCCAATACAGTGCTGCGCGAGTAACGTGACCGCACCGTTATTATTAGTACTATTAAAGAAACAAAAAAAGAGAAAAGACAGGAAGACGAGGACACAGATCTCTAGAGGAGAGGTCATAAGGAGGTGGTCGCGCATGTCACATACATGCCGACCACCATTTTAACAGTTTGGGAAATGACACATTAACAAAACAGGATGGCCATTTTGAATCTTTGGTCACCGCAATAAACTACGATGACAGTTTTACTTTGACAGTTGCTCCTTGCCCTGCCCTGCCATGACACCGAACAGCTGATCAGCTCAAAGGCCAATTCCCACAACCCCCAAGATAATTGAACTTGCGTCTGCCTATTGGGAAATTAAAGAGCCCATGTATATACCTCATATAGAAGAAAATATGGAGGACACAATAGAACAGTTACTTAGTAGAGCCCTGGACAGAGTAATGGAGTCCCTCGATGACACAATAATTAAGAAGCTAGAAAACCGTGCAAAAAACACATGGTCCACCACAAGCGCAGAGCAAGGTGAAATATCAGATAGGGCAATCAAGGCCCGAGAAAAAGGAAGGCTGAAGTGATCCTTGAAAAAGGGGCAAAAAATTCAAAGAACTCCCAAAGGGTATTTTCGTGCACCCCAGGTGGTGACAAGAGCGGTGCCTTGGGCACCACGGATGGGCAGGAAACAGGCCCTGAGATTCCCTTCCCCATCGACAGTGATGACACTGCAGAACTGGAAATCAAACTCTCATGTTCCTCCCAATTCGATACTGATATTGAGGAGATGGAAGAGCCAAGGAGAATGGGAACTTCTGAAGAGGCAAGCAAGGCCTATGGCTCAAAAATGGGCATTGTGGACCCTTTTGGGGAAGAAATGTTCGACCTCTTAATCATTAAACACCCCTTATTCCCAGAGTGGACACCCTCACAACACATCAGGGAATACATCTCCTTCTGGCTAAGAAAGGAGATCCCCAAAGAAGTAAGAACCAGACTACAGTCAAAATGCCCAAGACACTCCCTCCCTGATAAGGTGGCCATGACCTCAGAACTAGACCCTAAAGTGGTAGCATTCATAGCCAAAGGTGGCAAAGACCCGAGAAAAGGGATCGATAAGGGACTAAAGTCCTGCCAGGACCGCTTACTCAATATCTCTGGCTCACTAACCAAAATCTTTGAAACGGCAGAGGCAGGCTACCTGAGCGATACACTAATCGACCACAAAGAACTACGCCAATGGGCACAAAGATGTGTTTGCCTTTTAGAAAATGCAAACACAGCAATTTCTAACATGGGAAGGAAGGGCATACTATTGAAAATAGATTCCAAACTAATAGAACTGGCTAATAAAGACTGGGGATCGTGACTCACAAGGGCTGCTTTTCGGTGATGAATTCATAAAAGAAATGGGCAAATACATAGGAGCCTTTAGCTCGATTCAAAAATCCCAAAAGGACATTAAAAGGGTATTCCAAAATAGGGTTTTCGGCAGGGCCGGGAGAATGCGGGGTCGTTTCCCCAGCCGTGACCAAACCTCAACAAGACCCTACCTGACATGAGGCACAAGCTTTCCCCAATCAAGGTTTTTCAACCAGCAATCCTTCTACCCACAAAGACAAAGTAGTTGAGGCAGATCCTTCAGAGGTGAACGTAAACAAAGAGGATTCTCTATGGGTAAGAACCTACAAAGACCCTATATGTACCCTTTCAAAGGTGGGATGCAGGCTGGCCTCGTTCTGTGGGAACTTGAATCTAGTGATGCAAGATCCGTAGGTTCTGAACACCGTCAAGGGATACAAGATCAAATTCACAAATACACCTACCCAAGTAAAGAGACTACAGGAAATCATTTTCTCCGAGAGGGACCTCCGGAAGTAAGAAAATAACTACAGAAGGGTGCAATAAAACAGGCCTCAGTCTTGGGCGTTGTCAGCAATATCTTCCTGATACGGAAGAAAGACAAAAGATTAAGACCAGTAATAAACCAAAAGGAACTAAACCAATGGGTAACTTATCACCATTTCAAGATGGAAGGAGTTCACCTCCTAAGGGATGTTCTGAGAAAAAGGGACTGGCTAACAAGATTGGACTTAAAATACTCTTATCTAACAGTTCCAATATGGGGGCCCCACCAGAAGTTTCTCCAATTCACTTGGGAAGGCAAACTCTGGGAATTTTACAGTCTCTCCTTTGGTCTATCATCGGCCCCTTGGTTTTCACCAAGGTACTATGACCGGAGGCTTAAGACTGATAATATACTTGGACGACATCCTACTAATGACTCAGTCTGAAACAGTGCTCTCTCACCATACAGACCTCACAATACGCTTTGTAGAATACCTGGGTTTTCTAATAAACAAGAATAAATAATGCCTAGTGCGCAACCAGGAAACTCAATTCCTGGGATTCATGTAGATACAGTAAAAGCACAATTCAAACTCCCAGGGGACAAACTAAGGAAACCCCACAAAGAGTTGTGAAAAATATTGGGAAAAAGTGAATCCCCTTTAAGGTTCCTAGCAAGGATCCCGGGCTTATTATCTTTCACGATTCAGGCAATTTTCCCAGGCCTCTTATCCTACCGAGGTCTTCAAAGACTCATGGTGAAATCTCTAGCAAGAACACAATCATACTCCCAGATGCTCTCCCAAGACCAAGATTCAAGAAAAGGAACTCCTCTGGTGGCTGAAAAATGCAGAGGTATGGAATGGCAGAGCCATCTTCGGGAAGAAATCAGAAGAACAAGTTACTTACCTTCGGTTATGCTTTTTCTGGTGGATACAGTATCTGCCTGTGGATTCCTCACCTTGTGAATATCCCCTGCGCCAGCAACAGTCTGAAACTTTTGTAGCTCTCCACACCGACGAGGATGAAGATGACATCACAGAGGCACGGCTCCGCTCGCGGCTCCGCTGACGTCACTGGATCCATAAGAAGCCGTCGTCGGCGTGATGACGTCAGTTCCGCCCTTTTTTCCATGCCTTCGAGGCACACGGACGGACTGACAGCAATATATATATACAGTACATAATATACAAAGCAACACACACAGTGTGGATATAATATAGGAAGGCAAAATAAATAACACACTGCCTTTGACAGTAACAAATACATTTTGAAACACCATCATTAGAATTGTAGGTATACAAGGGTGGACAACGGGGAGGCGGGTGGGTCAGTGAGGAATCCACAGGCAGATACTGTATCCACCAGAAAAAGCGTTACCGAAGGTAAGTAACTTGTTCTTCTGATGGATACATCTGCCAGTGAATTCCTCACCTTTTTAAAAGATTCCCACAGCAGTCCCACTCCCGGAGGAGGGTGTCCACCCTTCTATACCAGAAAGTCCTGAAGGACGGAACGAGCAAAGTGTCTGTCCCTCCTCACCTCAGAATCCAAGCAGTAATGCTTCGCGAAAGTGTGGAGGGAGGCCCAAGTTGCCGGTCTAAAAATGTCCTCCACAGGTCTAGCCCTAGTAGAATGAGCCCTTTTACCCTCTGGAGGTTCCTTACCGGCCAAAGAGTAACAAATCTTGATGCACAAGATAATCCATCTCGAAAGGGTGCACTTGTGCACCGCTATGCCTTTCCTGCAGCCAGCAAAGCCCACAAAGAGCTGGTCATCCACTCGAAAGTCCTTAGTATTATCGAGGTAGATGCTCACCGCCCTCTTAGGGTCCAAGCGGTGAAGCCGCTCCTCCTCCTTGGAAGGGTGAGGGGGAGGATAGAAGGTAGAATGGGTAATGGACTGCCCCAGATCGAAAGGAGTTACCACCTTAGGCAGAAAAGCAGCTTTGTCCTGAGTACCATTCTTTCAGCAGGAATGGTCAAAAAGGGGGGTTTTGAACTCAGAGCTTGAAGCTCACTTACCCTCCTTGCTGAGGTAATGGCAACGAGAAAGACCGTTTTAAGAGATAACAGCCTTAAGGGACACTTATGCAAAGGCTCGAAGGGAGAACCCATTAGGTAAGTTAAGACAAGATTTAAGTCCCATCAAGGCACAATAAAAGGAGTAGGCTGAAATTTATTGGTAAGGCCCTTAAGGAATCGTAATACAATAGGTGACTTAAACAAAGACAGCTGATCTGGTAAGCAAAGAAATGCAGACAAAGCCGACAAATATCCCTTAACAGTAGCTACAGCAAAGCCCTGCTGAGCAAGAGAAAGAGCAAACTGAAGAATGTTGGATAAGCGAGCCCTCAAAGGGTCAATAGACTTCTATCCGCACCAAAGAACAAATTTGGACCACTTATAGGAATAGATAGATTTGGTGGAATGACGTCTAGCAGACAAAATTACATCTACCACATCTGGCGGGAGAGAAAAATAATTCAGGTTTAGAAGGTGTAAGCTCTGGAGGTGGGGATGTAGAACCTGCCCCTCCGACTGCGAGAGGAGGTCTGCCCTGAGAGGGAGATGGAGCGGAGCGCACAAGGAGAGGTGGAGAAGATCTGTATACCACACCCTTCTTGGCCAATCCGGGGCGATCAATATGACTTGGGCCCGGTCTTGGCGAATCTTTCTCAGAACCCGAGGAATCAAGGGTATGGGAGGAAACGCGTAAAGGAGATGAGAATCCCATCTCAACTGAAATTCGTCCCCCAAAGATCCCTGCATCGGATACTGGAGACTGCAGAATGATGGACAGTGAACGTTCTCGTGAGTGGCAAACAGGCCCACCCGAGGAGATCCCCACGTTCGAAAGACGTGACGAACCACCTCTGGATGGAGCCTCCACTCGTGGTCGGCCGAGAACTGCCGACAGAGACTGTCTGAACGCACGTTCAGAACTCCGGCCAGATGATTTGCCATCAGACAAATCTGATGATCCTGAACCCAGGACCAGAGACGCAGAGCTTCTCTGCAGAGGCAATGCGACCCCACTCCTCCCTGCTTGTTGACATACCACATTGCAGTAGTGTTGTGCATCAGGACTTGGACCGACTGACCGCGAAGGGAAGGGAGGAAGGCCTTGAGCACCAAACGTATCGCCCATAATTCCAGAAGGTTGATGTGAAGCATCCTTTTCTCTGGAGACCAAAGACCCTTGATCTCCAGATCCCCCAGATGAGCACCCCACCCTAAAGTGGATGCATCCGTTATCACCGTGGCCACAGATGGAGGCAGATGGAAGGGCTTTCCTTGAGACAGATTGCCCTCCACGCTCCACCAAGACAGATCCGCTGCAGCTTCTCTGGAGATCCTCACATACTCCCTGAGATCTCCCATGTGCTGATACCACTGCCTGCGGAGGCACCACTGGAGTGCCCTCATGTGCCAGCGTGCATGGTTGACCAACAGAATGCAGGAATCAAACAGACCGAGCAGACGAAGAACCTTCCGGACTGGAACGACCGCTCCATTGTAAAACAAGGGAATAATTTCCTGTATGTCGAGAATCCTTTGTGGAGGTGGGAATGCTCGACACACAGTAGTGTCCAGTACCGCCCCTATGAACAGGTTGCGCTGAGAGGGCACCAGGTGAGATTTGGGCACGTTTAACGAGAAACCCAATTTGTACAACAGCTGGGTTGTAACTTGCAGATGATGAAGCACCTTCTCTGGAGACTCCGCTTTGATCAGCCAGTTGTCCAGATAGGGGAAAACAGGAATCCCCGACCTTCTGAGATGGGCTGCCACCACTACCATCACCTTTGTGAAGACTCGAGGTGCAGTAGTAAGACCAAATGGAAGGACCGCAAACTGATAATGTTGCGACCCTACCGTAAAACGGAGATACTTCCTGTGCAACTTCAGGATGGGGATGTGAAAATATGCATCCTGCAAGTCGATCGACATCATCCAGTCTTCCTGTTGCAGCGCTTGAAGAACCTGCACAAGTGTGAGCATCTTGAACTTCTCTTGCTTCAGAAAAAGATTCAAGATCCTGAGGTCCAGGATTGGACGCAGCCTACCATCCTGAAACACTGGGAGTAGCATCCCTGACCCCTTTCCTGCTCTGGAACCACCTCTATCGCACCTTTTTTTAGTAACGTAATGACTTCCTCCTGCAGGAGAAGAAGATGGTCCTCCGAGCAAGCACCTTGGCAAGGAGGGTAATTTGGAGGAACTTCCCGAAAGGGAAGGGCGTACCCAATTTCTACAAGATCTAGAACCCAAACTGTAGTAACCGATTCCCAATCTTGTAGAAAATGGGTAAGCCGGCCCCACCACAGGACCAACATGATCCAGAATGGTGGATCTAGGGCTGCTTTGCAGTGGTGGGAGGGACTGAGGAAGAGGAAGAGGAGGAGGAGAGCTGCCGACCTCGTGCACGACCTCTGATTCTGCCCCTGTAGCTCTTATACAGGGTGTTTTGTTGCTGTTGTTGCTGCTGCTGCTGGGGCTGCCTGTAGGTCCGAAAGGACGATCTTCCAAAGCCCCTGTACCTCCTAAAAGAACCCCTAGGTTGTGTCTGCAGACCCAGAGATTTGGCCGTGGCTTTGCTTTATTTAAATCCCTCCAGTGAAGCATCAGCTTTTTTACCAAAGAGTCCAGAGCCGTCAAAAGGCAAGTCCAGAAGAGTTGCCTGCACATCAGGGGAGAACTCAGATGACTTCAGCCACGCACTCCTCCTTGTGGCAACAGAAGAGCCCATGATTCTAGCGACAGAATCCGCAGTATCCAGGCCACTCTGGATAACCTGACGCACTGCCGCCTGAGTGTCTGATCGCACCTCATTAAAGTTCTGTCTATCCTCCTCTGATAACTTAGGGGCCAGTTGTTTCGCTGAATCCATTAGAGCATGGATATATCAGCCCAAAAGACAGGTCGAATTTGTTAATTTTAAAGCCATACTGGCATTCTTGGCTGATTGGTCAAGTTTTTTAGCATCCCTGTCGCTAGGGACCTGGGGAAAGGCACCTGAAGATCTTTTAGAACAAGCAGCCTGAACCACCAGACTCTCCGGAGAAGGATGTGAAGTCAGAAAGTCTGGGTCCCCTGGAGCCGCCCTATATCTTCTTGCTACAGTTTTAGAAACCGCAGGAGCTGAGAATGGCTTACGCCATACTTCCATGACCGGTTCAATAATGGCGTCATTAAAAGGAAGCAAGGGTTCAGATACAGAGGAAGGAGAATGCAAAACCTCTGTGAGGATGTTCGGCTTAAACTCAGCAGAAGGTAGCTGCATATCTAAAAGCTCAGCTGCTTTTTTAATAACTGAGTGGTAGGGAGCCACATCTTTTGAAGGAGTATCAGCTGGAGGAGTAACCTCCCACTCAGGAGACAAGTCCAGGCCACTAGCTTCTTTCAACTCCTCAAATCATCAGATTCCATAAGATCACCTTCTTCCATCTCCTCAATCTGGTACCTTTGTTCTTCTAGTACCCTCTGTTCTTTTCTCCTGGATCTGATTCTCACAACAGGAGTCAGTGGCGCCGTAACCGACTCTGATGGCGCCGGAGCCGGCGTCGAACCCGGATCCAGAGGAGCAGCCGGAGTCGAACGAGGTTGAGCCGGAGCCGGTGAAGATGGAAGCGGCGTCGATGTCTTCGGCGCCGGCAAATGCCAAGGCGGCCTCACCGGGAAAAATGGCATAAAAGGAGCTTGAGGGTAAGCTTGAGGAACTCCCAAGTTGAAAGCCATTGGACCCATGGGACCCGAAGGCGCTCCAGAGGGGTACATTGCTCTTGTAAAGTCCCCATACATTGCATTTAAATAATGCGTTGGATCTTGACCCGGGCCTGGAAAGGGAGGATATGGCTCAGGCATAGGCATAACCGGACTCGGGCCGATCGGCGCCGACGGTGGAGCCAGCGGAGGAAGACTCGTCCGGAGCCGGGACTTCCTCAACTGGAGCCGGAGAATGAACTGGCGTCGGAGATGGAGCCGGAGCCGGAGAATGCTCCGGTGAAGCCGCAGGCGAGGTCAGGCCAACAGGAGAGGCAGGAACAGAGACAGGAGAAGGAGACACAAAGTCCTTACGACGTTGAGAAGGTGAGGTCGAGCCGCATCCCTATCCAAACGATGTCGAGAACCCTGCCTCTTCTTTTTCTTGTGCTTCTTGGACTTCGAAGCATGCCCCGATGTCGACTTCGACGCCGACCTCGACCTCGACCTCGATCTTGATCTTCGACCTCTCTTCTCCTTTTTCATTCTGGCAATAAATAACTTGGCCTCTCTTTCCTTCAATGCTTTCGTACTCATCTTGCGGCAGCAAGAGCATCCTTCGACATCATGATCCGATGAAACGCACCAGACACAGTCCTCGTGCTGATCCGTGATCGACATGTGCTTACTGCACTCAATGCAAGTCTTGAACCCGGACTTCTTAGTCGCCATTTTCTAACTGCAAACAAGAAGAAAGAGAAACCAGCAGAAAAACAAAGTAACCAGCCACAGCTACAGAGAGCCCCCGAAAACCGTTAGCGTCGACGGCGCAGAAAAAAGGGAACTGACGTCATCACGCCGACGGGGTCGTCTTATGGATCCAGTGACGTCAGCGGAGCCGCGAGCGGAGCCGTGCCTCTGTAACGTCGCCTTCGTCCTCGTCGGTGTGGAGAGTTACAAAAGTTTCCGAATGTTGCTGGCGCAGGGGATATTCACAAGGTGAGGAATCCACTGGCAGATGTATCCATCAGAAATAAAAACAAAAGTTACTTACCTGTAACTATGATTACTTACCTGTACCTACGGTTATCCAGTATTGGTATCTTTCATAGATTCACATGCGCCCACCCTCCTCCCCGTTGATACTGTTTCCTTGTTATTCATTAAGAGACTCACTTCTCACTTGTGCTGGGAAAATCTGAGGGAAACTGCCTATGCTATGAGAGTTCTAGAGGGTGCTGGCAGCTGATTGGCTGCATTCAACATTTGGTCATTTTTTTTAAAGGACATAGATAGGCAATGTATAACATGGCACAGGGCCATTATAGCCTATGGCATTATTTAAATACTGCTTGATTATGTTACCATGGGACTCCCAGCTCAACCACGGGGAATGATTCAGGCATGTGAATCTATGAAAGATACCAATGCTGGATAACTTATTTTCTTATCCAATATTGTGGTATCTTTCATAGATTTACATTCCTGAATCAGAGAAGCAAGCAGTCACATACAATTCTATCTTGTCTGTTGTGGATGGTGGGTGACGTTTAACACGCAGTGAACACCAAAGATTCAAAGTAATATAAGAGGCACCCATAGGCTACACCTGTGCCTACTGCTGTAATTATTAATGTACAGAACAAACTCATAAAAGACGGGAAAATTATCACTTATATATTAGCATTTTCATACACAAAGCATTAGCGGGATGCAAGGAAAAACAACAGTGTAACTTATAATACACCTTACCTAGTTATGTTTTTTTATCATCAAGTACATGTCAGTATTTGAACAAAAGACTCTTTCCAAGGGTTAGAAAGAGGCTTACCTTAATGGAAGAGATGGCAAAGCACCGCCTGGCCAACCGCTGCTTCTGCATCCTGTGCGGACTCCAGGCAGTAGTGTTGCGTGTAGGTATTAGTGGTCCTCCAGGTTGCAGCACAACAGATTTTTTCCGGAGTCACTCCTGCAAAGAGGGCCGCTGATGTGGCAACAGCTCTCTTGGAGTGAGCCTTCGCTTTCCTTTACAAAGGTTTGTTAGCTTTGACATAGCAGAACTGTATCACAGCCGATATCCATTTTGCGATAGTGCCTTTTGTTACTGTAGTCCCTTCACTGTCTTAGCCCTAGGCAACTAATAACTGATCAGTTTTTCGAATGTCCTTCGTTCTCTGAAGGTAGAACTTAAGGCAAAGTTTGACATCCAGCGTATGTAGTGTTTGCTCCGCAGGCATTAATGGTTTCAGAAAAAAGGACAGGAGTATGACCGGCTCATTGAGGTGGAATTGCGATGGCACTTTAGGAATAATTGTAGAATTAGTCCTTAGAATCACAGCGTCTTCTTTACATATTAAAACATTATTTATAAGGGTTAACACTCGGAACTCGCTTACCATTCTGGCTGAGGTGAGGGCCAGCAAAAGAGTGACTTTCCATGTCAGGAATTTCAATTGCACTTTATGAATGATTATGAATGGTCTTTTCATAGTTGCGCTAGGACCACGTTGAGGTTCCATTCCGATGGAGCTCCTCGCACAGGACGAAATGTATGGAACAGCCCCTTCATAAATTGTTTGATCAGGCTTGAGGCATGAAGAGAAGTGGCACTGGAAGGTCTTCTATAGCAAGTGATGGAAGCCAGATACACTTTAACTGAGGTGAAAGCGAAACCAGATTTGAGATATGGTAAAATCTGTTGCAGGGATACTTGAAATGGATGCAAAAACAGAACCTTTTCTATTTCAGTTTGTACGTCTTGTCAGAGCTTCCTGCTCTAGATTCAGAGAGGATGTCTTTACACTCCTGCAAAATGTTCATATCTCTAAATTCCAAGAATTCAAGAGCCAAGCATGCAAGTGCAGTGACTCTGGCTTAGGATGGCGCACTTGACCATTGTCCCTGGTCAGGAGAGGAGGAAAAAGCTGCAGACGTATGGGTCTGGCTCCTGAAAGATGAAGAAGTTCCAGGCACCAGTGTTGCCTGGGCCACCTGGGCGCAATGAGAATTAGACGACATCTCTCCAGTTTCATTTTGGTCAGTACCCTGGAAATCAATGGGATGGGGGGAAAGACGTAGGCATATACACCTGACCAGTTCATCGAAAGGGCATTTCTTTTGGTGTTGATGTCTGTGGCAAACAGGTCCTGTGCTGGTTTTCCCCATAGTGCAAATACTCTATTCAGCTAGAATTGGTTGAGTTCCTATTTGTGGCAATTGTCTGTAGTTCCGCTGAGAACATCTGCTAGTGTGTTGTGTAAACCTGGAACATGCTCAGCCGTGAGAGAAATCCTGTGCTCTGTTGCCCAGCTCCACAGTGCTTGCACTTCCAGAAAAAAGCGTGAGGGATTTGCAGGCACATGCATCAAAGGAAAAACCGGTCGCAAACGGGCAGATTCTCAGAATCTGCCCCTTTGCGACTGGTATTTTTGCATTTGGGATGCATCATCCCAAATGCAAAAATCACAATTTAAGGAATCTCTAAATTGCGATTACTTAAATTGCGGTTGCATTTAAGGAATCTCAAATTGAGATTCCTTAAATGCAATGCATTAAAGTAAAACAATTAGCGATTTCGCTAATAGGGGGAGCAAATTACCATGAAGTTGAACTTCATGGTAATTTGCAATAACTTTGAAAAATGCACTTCCAAAGAGGCATCCATTGTCAGGATGTAGTCTGGAATGTTTTGCAGGAAAGTGAGTCCTTTCAAAAGGTTTGGGGTGTGGTACCACCATTGCATTGCCGTCTTCATGGCCCGGGTAACCCGAATTATGTCTCCGAAGGATCCCCACGTTTGAAGCCATTGCATTTGCAGTTCCTCTTGCAGAGGTCTCATTCTGATTCTGGCCAAGGGCACCAGGTCTATCGCTGATGAGCACATTCCTAGGAGCGATTTGTATTTCCTTACTAAATAGACTTTCTTTTTTAAATGGCCAAAGCCAATTGTCGTGGATGGATTTGACGTTCTTTCGACAAGAATGCTTTGCATTGGACCATGTCCAATCTGGCTCCCAGAAATGGTGCTATTTGTTTGGGAATAAATGAAGACTTTGCGATGTTTACTGTCAGCTCCAGCTTGCTGAACAGTTGAAGATAAGCGTTCGTGATTCTGGTTGCTTGCTTGGCTGTTGGTGCCTTCAGCAGCCAGTCGTCTGAGTAGGGGAATACTTGGTGACCTTGAGAACTGTGGCAACCGGCGAGAGGCACTTTGTAAATATTCTGGGTGCCGATTTGAGGCAGAAGGGGAGAACCTTGGATTGGTAGTTGGTACCAGCTACTGTGAACCTGAGGAATTTCAATGATTCCAATGGATGGGGGTGTGGAAGTATGCGTCTTCAAAATCAAGGGAGGTCATGAAGTCTCCTTTGTTGAGACAATGTAAGATCTTAGCCAGAGTTACCATCCTGAATGTTTGTGTTCTCAGGAACTTGTTTAACTTTCTAATATCCAAAATCGGTCTCCATTCCCCTGATTTCTTCATAAATAAGAAAAAATGGGAATAGAAACCCTGACTCCTGTGCAGAGCTGGACTATCTTGATCGCTCCTTTTGAGAGCATGACTTTTGCCTCTTTGTGCAATAAGTGAAGACGAGGGGGAGGTGGTCCTCTGGGTAGAATAGTTGAAGGTCTCTGTTCGAACTCCAGAGTATGATCGAAGGCAATCAGGTCCAGTACCCATCGGTCCGTTGTTATATTCTCCCATTGCTGAAAGCAACTGGAGATTTTTGTACCCATGGGAGGAGAAAGGGAGGGGGAAGCTGGCACCCTGCTCAGATCATTGTTTTCTCCTGTGATCTCTGCCTTGGGTCGATGATCTCTTTCAGCCCCTTGACGAGAGAAACCAGTCATGGAAGATTGACGATAGGTGGCAGGTTGATAGGTTTGCCTGTATTGTGGCTGAGAGTGTTGATGTTGTTGCGCCCTCTGGTAATTGCCTCTGTAGGTGGCAAAACCTCATCCTTTTGCTCCTCTAAACAGCGTTTTTCTGTACTGGAGGGAGCCTAAAGATTTTGCCATATCAGTATCAGTTTTGATGGATAGTAGTGCTTCACCAATATGCTTACCAAACAAAGCGTCCCCATCAATCACCATATCCAGGACTTTTGTCTGGACCTCCGGCCTAAAATTGGTGGCTTTCAACCACCCTTAGCGCCTCAAGACTGCAGCACTTGCAAATTGGCTAAACCCCGTGTTGGCTATGTCCATAGAGAGTCAATTGTTTCAGAGGCTGCCCACTCTCCCTCTAACAGGATTTTTCTGGTTTCCTGCCTCCTGACTTCAGGGATAAGGTCTAGCAAGGAGGCCATGTCTGACCACATCTGTCGAACATAATAGCCGATGATAGCCAAAGCGTTGGCCGCTTTTATGGTAGTTGCCGCCATAGTAGAGAAACAGTTCCCCATAATGTCTAGCTTATGCCCTTCTTTATCCGGGAAGTTGAGATTGGGGTGGCCGGTTTCTTTGATCTCCTTTGTGCCGCCTGAGAAATAACAGAATCCGGCTTTGGGTGGCCCGTTAGGCAGGAAGGTGAATCTTCTGAGTCATTGTACTTCTTGTCTATGAGAGAGAGCACTGGCGGTGTCGTGGCCGGGGTTTTCATTATCTACACTCCCTCTTCCCAGTTGTTGTCTATTATTTGGATTTTTTCAAAAAGATTTCCTAGCTTCCTCGCTAAAATCATACAGGTCCGTTTGTTTCTCAGCCATGGGGAGATGGAATCTGTTAGCAGTCCTCTGTCTTGGAAACCCCCTGTCTTCTGGAGGGGAATCCGCTGGATGGTGTGACGGAGGAGAGGGAGTGGGAATGATGGAATCTTCCCAAAGATCTGCATGCATGGGCTCTGAAATTTCACCCTCTTCTCTCTCCCCGTCCGAGGAGGAAGGGTGGTCCAGGTCAGGCTCCTGTATACGGGGGCATGGTACTGTTGGTGTCACTGGCGAAACTGGTGTTTCAAGGGACTATGGTTGAACCTGCGATGGCTCTATTTGAATATTTTGAGATGGAAATCCTTGTTTATAGTCCACCAGCATAGCCTGAAGGTCTTGAATCAAAGATGGCAGAAGATGTACCATCTCTCTAGGGCGAGATTCAGGAGGATAGCCTTAATGTTGGTAATGACGTGGTGGCACCAAATATGGTTGATAGTATTGTTGTTCGTCGTCATAATCCTCATCATCATATTCCTGGCACTTTACATGTAACTCTGATGGAATATGCGCAACTCTGTAAATTCCATCCTCATCATCATCTTCATCTGACTCCTGTAGGTCTAAAAGGTGCAAAGGAGGCAAAGGGGAGATTTTGCTGTATGTTGACATTTCCAGATGATAATAATCTTTTGACACCTTAATCATCGTTGACGGTGGCGTCAACGAAATCATGACCACCGATGATGGGATGCCAGTCATGGGTGGTGTTGGTGCAGTCCATTTTGCCGTCGACGGTGTCATTGGAGACAGTGTCGTCATCGACGGTAAGTTGTCGTCGACCATGTCAGCGTCGACGACAGTAAGGATGTCAACGGTATGGTCGTCGAGGGTATCTTTGTCGAGTTCGCAAACAGAGCCTTCGTCGACGGCACAGACGGGGCAGACGTCAACAGGGTCAGTTATGCTCTCGTCGACAGTATGGGCCCGGAGATGACGTAACTGTGTTACTTGTCGTCGATGATCTAGGGACTGTTGTCGACTGTGGCGTCGTCGATGACGATTTTTCCGTCCCAAGATCTGATGAGGAGGCTCTATGGAGCTTCTTTTTTGTCCTCACTGGAGTAGAGGAGACTATAGATGACGGCTCTCTAGAGTATTTCTCCTGAGATCTGTCTCTCTTGTGAGGCCTGGATAAACTATCACTGTCCTCCTCAGACGATTTCTGGTGCTTAGTGGACTGTAGCCATGAAAACAGCCTCCCCTCTCTATCTCTTAGTGTGTTTTTAAGAGAAAGTGTGACAGATGTTGCACTGCTTTACCTCATGGGCTGGGTGGAGACAATAAACACAGTCCTTGTGAGGATCATCATAATGGACCCTCTTCTTGCCACAGGTCTTGCAGGCATGGAAGAGACCCTTCTTCTCAGAAATATTGAAGGAAATATTCCAGGAAAAAATTCCAGAAGTTGGAGGAAGAAAACTGAGTAAAACTCAGGGAGACTCCCTTCACACACGACGTGTGGTGAAAATCTGAGGGAAACTGCCTCTGCTAGGAGAGTTGTAGAAAGTGCTGGTAGCTGATTGGCTGCAATCAACATTTGGTCCTTTTTTAAAAGAGGACATAGATAGGGTATGTATAACATGGCTCAGGGCCTTTATAGCCTATGGCATTATTTAAATACTGCTTGATTATGTTACCGTGGGACTCCCATCTCGACGACGGGGAATGATTCAGGTATGTGAATCTATGACAGATACCCCAATAATGGCTAATAATAGAGTCGGATGTGAGTCTAGAAGAATGGGGTGCGAGATGTGGAAACTCAACAACAGGAGCTCGGAACATGAGAAAGTGTTGCACATCAACTGCTGGAGATCCTAGAAGGCTCATTGGCAATCCATTGCTTCACCCACAAAGTGATAAAATGTTGCATGATGCGGTGCATGGGCAATGTCTCAGCAGTTAGATATACCAACAAGTTGGGTGGAGCTCACTCCAAAGGACTCACAGACCTGGTAAAGGGTTTCTGGGCATACTGATTGAGCAAAGGACTTTCGATTGTAGCAGAACACATTCCTGGGTTAAACAATGGTGTAGCGGACTAGTTCTTCAGGAATTTCAAGGACTCCAGCAATTGGAGACTGGATAGGGGCACTTCCCTAATCATCCAAAAGATATGGGGGTCCCTTTGGAATAGACCTGTTTGCAGACAGGCTGATTACTCATCTGAAGAAATTCTTCAGTTGGAGACCGGACTCCCAAGCTCAGGGGATAGATGCTTTCCTCCAAAGATTGGAGTGGTCTAGCATCCTATGCTTTCCCTCCATTTGCCATGCTACCATGACTACTTCTACATGCACAACATTCCCCACAGAACCTAGTAGTAATTACGCCTCTACGGAGGTCACATGCCTGGTTCCCAATCCTTCTAGAAAGGAGCATAGGCTTCCCCAGCCTAATACCGAGCTTCAGAGAAATACTTTTAGGACCAGAAGGACAGGTACACCCTCTCAATTGGACAGGGAGTACTAGTACTGATGGCCTGGAAGATTTCAGGAGACAGTGGCAGATCTCAGGACTTTCGCCAGATGCTTTGTGACTCATTTCAGAATCCTGGGCTTCTGGAACGAGAAAGGCATATCGACTGGCTTGGGACAAGTGGGTTTGTTGGTGTCTTCAACAAAATTATGATCCTGTTTCTGCTGATTTAGTTCATGTAGCTAACTATCCATCTGAATTATTCACATCAGGTCTATCATATAGAACAGTTAATTTTTACAAGTTCGCTATAGCCACATGTAAGAAAGTAATGGTTATCACTGTGGATATGGTGCCACCTATGTCACTTTTTAAACAAGTTGTATATTGATATGCGTATTTAAAGTAACCGCAGCTTAGATATTCTAAGCACACATTGTGGGGTGTTTACAAAGCAACTCCGGACTAGCGTCAATTCTCAACACACTTGAAATTTGTTCATAAGTTTCTATTCTAAGCACATGTAAGAACAAAACTGTTCTCACTGTGAATATGGTGCTACCTATTTCACTTTTTAATCAAGTTGTATTATATGCATATATGAAGCAACTGCAACTTAGATATTCTAAGCAAATATAATACCATAATTGTTATCACTGTGAATATGGTGCTACCCAAGTCAATTTTGGATCAAGTTGTATGTATATATGTCCACTTGAAGAATCAGGTGGTTAAACGCAACCAGAAGTAAAATGCCATTTAAGTTAATTTTGATTAAGTAATGTGAAATGGTTTTAATTATTTCCTTGTCTTTTGAGTTTACTGAATATTTTCAGTTTAGTAATTATTGTGTATATGTCACCCAAAATATTCAATTTCTATTTGTATAAATGCCATATACACCCCACACCGGGCAACTAAAAAAATGTTGCATACTATCGCAGTACGTAAATAAGTGTGTCAGATTGAATAAGCCTCCCTTTTCAAGACGTCAGAGATGGGCCTTTTCCATTATAACAGGTATCACTGTACATACCATTGTCAGAATCACATACGCCTTTAGTATCAGGCCTCAACCATCTCCATGTTACAAATGACCGGTAGTTTTTCAAAACAGCGGCCGTGTTTAGAATGATAAATTGAGGCTCCAACGCACGTCTTTAATAAAATCCAGATTTTATGCCCACCAGGCTATGAAAAATACAAATTGTCTCTGCTAATCCAATTTGGATAGTAAAGTACAGCCTTAACTGGTGTGCAGTTGATTAGTACCATCTAAGAGTTCTGGCCACACAGTACCTACACTCTAAGAGCGGCGGCTTCACCCCTGTGTTGTATTCCGCTTTAGGTGTCCGTATACAGGTTTTCCTGAAACATGTCCTTATATGGGCACAATTCACATTGCCCTTATATAGGCATAAGATCCCAGTCTTTATTTAGGCATTAGCCATGCTATCCAAAGACAGGCATGGTCACCTACATCCGTCCACCCCAACGTCACAACAAGTTCTTAGAAACCAGACCCTTAAGCTCTTGGGAGTACCCCTGGCACAGGAATATTGATTTCTCCAATAACTCATTTATTATGCATGAACCGCTATTCCTTAAGGGTTCATTCTTGACGTCCTCCTCTGCCCGACTTTACATCAATGCTAACATTCCAAGGCACCTACCAGGTATAAATATACCTTCCCTTGCCCAAGCAAGTAGGAGGAGACCTCGACTTTAGAGGAGCCCGTGTCCCGGCCTGACGCACTGACAAGACGCTGTCATCCCTGCTTGCAGAGAATCCAGCTTCCAGTATTCTGACTTCCTTCACGGGGTGTTAGAATTCAAGACCCTGAAAGAGATTCCCACCTCTCTCATTCTCAAGGTATGGCGCTGACTAGAACCTAGAGGGACTCTTGGCATACCAGACTATAGCTTACCATACTATAGAATACATCACCTACTTCTCACCTTGTACTTCTCTTAAGTTAGGTACACTGGGGTAGAACTAGTTAGAGAAGCATCTTATGAGTAGTCGCATTTTTAGCTTATGTTATTTATGTATATGAATATATGTGTCATAGCTAAAAGATAATGCTAGCGCAGTATTATTTCTTTCTACTGCTTACGCTGTACATAATATCTCTCATACTGTCTTACAATTGTAACAGCTCATCTCTCTTACACGAGAAACAAGACTGTTCAATAAATCCTTTTATTGAAACGCCTGTCTATTCTTTCTGTGTAACTCTGAAGAAACTAAGCATGTACGATTAGCTGAGTGAAACTGTTGTCTGTTGTTTCCATGATTCTGAGAATGTTCCGATTCTAAAGGGAAACAAAGTTGTCATGTTTATGCGGGTGCCAGAAACTACTCCCTTCTAGTGGCCTCAGAGTTAGCTGGCACAAAGTAATTAAGTTTAATATACTCTATAGGGGCATACTGACCTCAGTCCTATGCCAAATCTATAGGGTATATTATTCTAATGCACAGAGCCCATTAGGGAAATAGGAACTACACTACATGGCGCCCAATGTTTGGTAAGGCACTAATTTAACGCTAGATACTGAGTAACTCAACCGTGCTTTTCTCAGAGACCCCTACTCACATACTCCATAAGACGTCTGGAGTGGGTTAGGTTAAGTATCAGCCAAAGCTGAATAGGACAAAAATCATATATATAAGCTGTTTGGTTTGTTCAACGTTGAAGGATACAGTGTTCCAAAATATTGTGCACCTTATCTGTGTTTCTTTGAAACTTGTTCTACATTTTTCAAAAACAATGTCCTTTAACGGGGATACTAACACCGAGAATGGTGTAGCTGCGGCTGACCCAGTCGTAACAGCTTTTAATTTTACAAGTTTAAATGAAACCGATGAGGGTGTTCTAAATATTCCTCCAAACTTAAGGAGAACCATCACTCTAAAACTTATACAACATGGCCTAACACCAAGAGGTGGTAGAGCAGTTTTCGTGCTAGAGGCACACAAATCCTTTCAGACAGAGGTATTCTATTCATGGATTTTATTCCCAGAATCAAATCCAGTAACAAAAGTATTTCACTTCTTTAAAGAAGATGAACCACCCAAGGAATATATTCCTCTTGAGGATATTGAAATTCCACTCACATACCAGGAGCATAATCTCTGGTTTAAAGGTGCCCTAAAACATCACAAAAACATTACCAGGCTTGGTGCACTAGGTAGACCAGGAGCAACATGGCTGATTCAAACCGGCTACACACCTCATCCTGACATCAAAGAAATGTCAGACGAGGAATTACTTACTCAACTACAAGAGTTAATAAAAATTTACAGACAATTAGTCCAATATGTCATGGGGACTTTCACAGTCCAACCACCAATGACCATTCCAAATCAAACCCCTCAACAGGGGTATACACTAAAAATTACTCCACAGACTTTACACACAATCATTGGTAAAATGCTCACAAAACGTAAACAAATTCCATTCTGGATAGCTCAAAAAATGACTCAAATCGAAGCAGTATTTCTAAATACTAGCCCTTATGAGAAACACATAATCCTAACAAACTGTTTACCAATGGGGATCACACCACAACTGGAAGACTGCACCACTTGGGGCACAGTCTTTGCTGCCATCCATACTAAAACACATGGTGATCCATCAATTGCAGTAATACCAGATGTCCTGAAACAAATTCAAAATTAATACGGGGCAGAGCCTACTCTGAATTTAGGTATGAAATTACTGAAAACTTCGACCAGTTCTCAACAATAATATTATCTAATATTAAAGGGGAGGCAGCATCAGGGGCGATCCGTTGACGCTTAAGGGAATTTGATGTAACAGAACATCAACATGAACTACCCAGAATAATAGAAAAATCTTATGCAGAATTAGGCAGAGACAGTTTGGGGTGGAAAACCTTTGAACTGTCTGAAGGTCCTGAGAAGGACTCTATTAAACAAAATCCTACATCTTCAAAAAAGAAGTGGGAAACTAATAAACAAAATTCAAAAGAGAAACGTTCTCAATCCCGAGGTAGGTCTCCTCAAAAGGAGCCCTCTGAAAGGAGGTATAACCTCAGGAATAGGGATAATTTAAGAAGACCTGACAGGTATCAGGATACTGATACACGTTCCTCTCATACCTTTCAGATATCGTCACGGACATCAGAAAGAAGAGGACGGTCAGATCACAAAGAAGCAGAAGTAACAATAGCTCGCCAGAACCTGAAGGAACTTCTGGAGATAGTGGACTTGAATGAGTACATCACAGTAGAGACTGTAGACACCAGGGTTAGTACTCCACAAAAGTTATATGAAATAACACTACAGATGGAGGGAGACATACAAAGAAAACTGAAAGCACTCTTTTGGGAGAAACTTTCAAGAGGTTATGATATACTTCTAGCAGAACAGGACTGGCCACCAACATTTTTCAGGGAGTGCCCACATGGTGAGGACATCATTATGCCAGCCTTCTCCAACCATATTCCAATTCACCTAAAATATACTTATGCCAGGAAATGGTCAGTTGCCCAGGCAACAGCCTTATACAAAAATCATGTAGGATGGGAGGAGGACTCACCTAACCACAACATAAAGCTAAAAAATCAACCTACTGCAGTACCCAATAAAGTAAGAAGCTAAAAAACAGGACAGGGAGATCTTAGATCAACTTGAATACCAAGGGGTGATTGAAACATGCACCTCCTCAATGAACAATCCTTTGTTTCCTGTATCCAATTCAGACAATACATATCGTCTAGTTTTGGATTACATACACTTAAACACTTGTTCCAAAACATTTACAGTGCAAAATGCACATAGTACAGCATTATTGAATAACATTGTGCGTAAAAAATATAAAACCACATTGGACATTTCAAATGGTTTCTTTTGTCAAAACATAGCACCTGAAAGCAGGTACTTAACAGCTTTCTCAATAATGGGGACACAGAGTCAATTTTGCCGACTCCCACAAGGGTCAAAAAACAGCTCGGGGTTATTCTCAGCAAGGGTAACAGAGTTACTACATATTTATGATGACAAGGCATTGTCATATGTCGATGACATCTATCTGACAGACGATGACCTAGATAGGCACTTGAACAGGGTGAGTGAGTACCATTATACGGGGCTTCGCCTCTGAGGGCTACAAATTCAACTTTAGCAAATCCAGAATTGCCCATCTCAATGTCCTTTTCCTGGAATATGAGCTTTCAAGTGAAGGCAAAAGCCTGGCAGCTAACTTTTTAGAAAAGTGTGTGCTGCTCCAACCTCCAAAAACGCTGAAAGATTTATAATCCATCTTGGGTTTCCTAAATTTTGGAAGAACTTATATTCTAAATTACGCAGAAAGGGTTAAACCTCTCTACGAATTAATCAAACCTGACTTTTCAACAAAACATTGGACACAGGAACACACAGACATCCAGCGTTCATTCCAAGCTAACATGTTAGCAACAAATCACTTACAAACATGCGTAAATAAACGCAATTTAGTGATCTGAATAATTTTGGGTCAATGCGGATTCACCTATTTAACATTTAATGAGGGTGAAAAAGTACCAATAGCATACAAATCCCGTTTGTATACACAAGCAGAAATGCGCTTCACTTCAACAGAAAAAATACTGTCAGCAATTCAAACTGCTGTAGCCAGAGAAAGAGCACTAGCTCAGGGGAAACGCATTATTGTCGTGACTCCAGTACCAGCCTTAGAGGTGGTTACAAAAGTGAGCATTCCAAATGCAAAAGCTTTACATCCTAGATGGATACAATGGGTTAATTCTCTTGCTGCAACAGATATTGAATATGTTTTTGATCCTGATTTAAAAACACAAGTGTTCCTGCAATATGAACATGAATGTCCTCTGCCCACTGAAATTCTGCCTCTCGATCAGTACGAATTTATAATTTATACTGACGGATCAGCACAACCCGCTACAGGGAGTAAGCAAGCTTATAGTGCAGCGTGCGCAATCATTAAAGGTCGCATGCGCGATGGTAACTTCAGACAATGGTCACTAAAACTCAATCTCTAGGAGATTGTACAGCTCAGCGAGCTGAACTACAAGCATTCAAACTGGCACTTGAAAGTACAGATCTATATATCACTTATAGTGTGCGGTTCCTTTTACTGTGTTCAGTCATATAATGAATATTTACAGACCTGGCTTCAAAACGGATTCAAAGATGCAAACGTGGCACAACAAAGCATAAAACGCTTTGGGAACAAGTAGTTCAGTTGAGAAACGAACTACCAAAAGCTCACGTGATACACACGATGAGTCATAAAAGTGATGGCGTTCATGTTGCAGGGAATTCATTGGCTGAAGAAGCTGCAAAGGGGGCTGTTCAGACGGCTTCCGTAGCTGGGACCACACATTCAAAAACGAGAATAGACAGTGAGATATTGTTGGCTGTTAATGCTTCAAGCATAGGCAGTGGTGCAGTGTTACCAAAGAAATTTCCACTCAAGTACTCTTTTGTAATTAATGTGAACAACGTTACTTTTGCTCGAATCCCTGGAGTGGGGGATAGGGTAATTCCAAACATGGAACGTAGAGCAGCTTTGATTTATAAAGAACATCTTGGGGAGGGTCTGTCACATCAGGGGATCTCTAAAACAATATTAACATTAAAAGAGATTTACTGGTGGCCTGGAAAGAATACACTGATTCACATCTTCATCAATGACTGCAGAGACTGCAATAGACAGCATAGTGCAGAACACCATCAAAAACCAGACTACGAAGTAGCCTGCCCAGAACAGACACCATTGTTGGACAGCATTAGACTATCTACGCGCAGGCGTCCTTTATGACAAATGCATTCCCACAAACACTATGTCAAGGTTCCTCTGGATGTGGACTCAGCGCTCGGCTGACGCTCGAACTGTTATAAAAGATTTGTGAGTCTTTATCGGCACATACGCAACTGGCACACTGCATTCTGACCAGGGCCCTGCGTTTAGCTCTCGGACTTACAAAGAAGCCATGGCCAGTTTGGGCATAGCATTGCGGTACTCCTCTCCATTTCATCCTGAGGGATATTCTGTTGTGGAAAGGAAAAACCGGGACATAAAGCAGTCTATAACAGCTAGAGTATTAGTTTCAGGTGATGGGTAGGTCAAACATCTTTATCGGGTCCAACACTCATTAAATAATTTGCCAAGAAGTTCTCTAGGGGGGTCACTCCATATGAGGTCCTATTTGGGACAAGAATGTGGGTTCCTGATCTCGAATGTAAAGGCACAGGGGTGGAAGTTAAACCCTTTGATATCAAAGATCGTTTGGCTGTTTTACAGGATCTAAATGAACTAAAATCGAAACAAAGCAACGTGTTCCTGAAGCCAACCACCACTGGGGAAAAATCGGCAGTCCCAGCAAGGCCTGTCTGGATCCCAAATGTTGGGGATCTAGTCAGAGAAAAGATTGCGGACAAGAAGGAATTTGGACCTTCTTACAGACAACCAGTACCTGTCCTAGCCATCCACGGAATAAGAACAGTACTTCTGCCGCCCCTTGCTGGAAAAAAGGAGAAAAGATTTGTGTCAATCAACCTCATCAAACTACACTATGTGGCCAATACTAAATAGTAGGCCTCGTGGACTCTGACCTAGTAGCAGACGCCCTCCTCTCGCTACTATCCAAGAGGTTCAGACTGAAAGACTCATAACCATCGAGAATTCAGCAGTAAGAGATGAAGGACTAAGCAACAATGCTATGGAACTCATCCCTCTGGAAACTCAAGTAACAGTTCGTCCAGATATACCTGTCTACACAAACGTAACACGTGATCAACTGGTTCCAGCCATTTCAATGAATCCTGATGCAATTCCAACAATTGACCGAACTGCTTCTGGCTACTTCATTAACTTTGATATGTTTTCTGAGGATCCAAGTGAGCCTGAAACGACGCCAGCCCTAAAAACTTTCAAACAACAAGTACACAACTTTTTTTCATTTTCTGAAAGAGACTTATCTGGTTTCAACATGGATTGAACTATGGATTATTTGTGGAATATTTTTCTTTCTGCTTTTTCTAGCTTTGGTAATGACTCTTAGCATGCTTATGAATGGCAGATACATTTGTTTGGGCACTGAAAGTAAAAATGTGAACTTACTTTTAAAGCCACACAAATCTTCCCATCGTGAAGCAAGAGACTTGTCAGCAGTGAACATCACAGCCGTTCCTATACAGGATGGTATAGTTTGGGACAAAACCGATTTCGACATATTCAGCCCGACGGAACTTTTGAAGATTTCACATTTATTTTAGATTTAATTAAGTGACTTTATTACTTTCAGTACCTATTCTGATGATTGGGACTTTGAGACTGTTAATAACATGATGTCTGATCTAGAAAGGTCTGCTGCGTTCTCTAACAATGAAAACTTAGAGGGTTCATCAGACTACGAACAGCTTTATTGTTACAACCACTATGGTGATCTTTCTTGCATAAATCTGCAACACCTCGAAATGTGTTTATGTTTAACTAATGGGACCTTTGTCCTACACCACCAAAGAGTAGTTCAAAAACGTTTGCAAATAAGTTTCCATATTTTTCAGGGTACAATACATCTGATTCAGAATTTTTTTTCTATAGAAATGTAAACAAAACAGGACAGAAAAATATGTTAATAAAAAACAGATTTATTCTGCAGCCTTTATTGCCCAACTGTCTAGTCAAGGGTTTGACTTTTGGAAAGACACAATCGACACAAAATCTGTCTGGGGTTCTAAAGATTGGCAATTGCATGGGATAGAAGCTTTGTTTAGAGCCTGTATCATGCCACAGCAAATAATGTTTTTGAATGACACTGTGCAACAAACCTCTTGCCTTGGATTAGCCGAGATCAAAGACATGAACACACCTTCTGTTCCAACACCTGCAAGTAATAGCACTACACAGGGAGTGGTCACATTAGACACAATATTACAAAACAACAGATCAGATCCTGATTGGGAAAAAAGGTTGCTCTGGCCCACAGACACAAACATCTGTCAAGAAAGATTCCTGAAAAGAATAAAGGGCTTTACTATCCATAGGTCAGACCCACGTTATGTTCAACGACAGCACCCAGGGGTAGTACCAACATACAGTGTAGGAACATTGTGCCTCGACTGGTTACAAAAATCTATACTCGAGGATGTGAAACAACACTTATCTTTAATTAAAGAAGACGCAGACCTTAGGGATTTCTTGCTAGGACCAAGAAAACTGTGTCAAAAACGTTTCATATATGCTGGCATTTATGCTGCTTATAATGAAATATGGAAGGTTTCACAGGCAGAGGCCGCAGAAAGAATACGAGCTTGATCATATTAACTTAGAGAAATCTCTCACTGTGGTCGACAATGGGGTAACAATTTTGTCATCCAGAATATATTCACTGGACAACATTGTATCCTCTGCTATTGACATACTGGAACACGATTTAGCCATGTTACAACAAGGCCTGTCTCAGTTACGTTCTATTATGTTATTAGGCTGGACGCTGCAATCCTTGAGTGCAGGCTGTGTGCCTTGGCGTTTTATCAACACGTCATCTCTGTTTTCAGAATACAATCTCACGGATAGACAGATCAAAGTGGCACAAAGGGGAGCAAAGTATACAGTGCTGAGCATTGAAAAACTGGAAAAATGACCATTTACGGTGGCAGAAAAACCAGCACAGAATGGCTTATCCATGGCAAAATAATTCTGCCTGTCACTACTTTTCATTTTCGGTATTGCCTCAAACAAATGCAAGCAGGCAAATATGAAAGGTTGGGTAAAGAACACATTGAGACATCCAGGGATTTACCTTACGAATACAGATGTTGGAGTGGGGGTCGTGAAGTGTTTCTAAGCGGTACACACTGTGAAAATGCACTGAGTGGATCATTGATATATATCAGAACATTTCTTTACACAGCACTTGTAATGGTTCTGTGGCAAACTTGTCCTGCCACCTGCAGGGTACACCAGCTGCTGTGATTAATCCAACGTTTGGCCAACTTTCTAACGGGAGCTACCTCATGTTGAATGATCAAAGTTGCTGTGGCATGTTGCCAGGAATCCCATCTGGTAATGGTTAGCTCCAGTGTTACTTGTTGTATGCAAGTATTGTTCCCCCAAATAGACACAGTCAGGGAGTCGCCTCTATGGCCTTCGTTGAATGTTTCTTTTATACGTTTTGATACTTTAAGCAGAATGAAAGCCATGCTTTTGCAACAGACCGTGCCTTTGACCTCGGCCAAAGAAACCTATGTTCTACAAATTGCAAGGATTTCGGCTGAGATACAGGCTCTAATATGTACAAACTGCCCTGTACATTTCGTAGAAATGATGGGACCTTTCTTAAACATGTCTGATACGAGCGGGATTGTACATGTATTTAAGACCATATGTTCAAGACTGTTAACACCTTTTCAGGCAGTCCTCGGAATCATTCCAAACTTCGTGCATTCGGTGTTTGGTGGTCTGCCAATTATCGCGTTGGCGGTAATTGGAAACAGATGGTGTTAGCTTTTTTTTTTGTTTTCCTTAAGAAAGAACCTTGCGCGCACCACTCCCGGGCTTGTCTACTCTTGTCACCTCCCATAAGGACTGCCTCTGTTACATGTAATGTTTCTCTGTCAGTTTTATTTTCAATTTGACAGCCCTATTTTGTTAATCACGTTTTCGCACATGCGGTTGCAGGCACGATGGGTATGGATTTCCCCGACCGCATTCGAAGAGCGCTGCTTTTCAGCATGTTTGTTCCAGGATAACTGCCCTCGACCTGCTCTTGTCTATGCAGCAACTTAAATCTCATTTTTTAAATATATTTTTGTGCAGCTTTATATTGAACGCACGTGACATAATCATGCCGTGATTTGTGGGCCGTGCGCGTGAATGCTTTGTTTCATTTTTACCTCAGAACCACATCTTACAGCCACGCTGGGAACCCTCTGCGGCCGGGATTGGTGCGTGACTTGGATCGCATATATGTATGTGTTGGTTTATGTTTTGTCTGTTATTTTGTAAATGTGCAAAGTGTAAAGCATCCCTCTGGGCTTTTGCAAGGCTCTCTCTCCGTCTCTTCCCAGAGCGCCCTCAGACAATGCTGTCTTTGCCTGGGCTAGAAAAAAACATGAAACACTGGGGAGGATTGGGGTTAACCCTTTATCAGCCGGTGCCTAACGGTGCTCTCTTACAGCCTGACATGAAACCATCACTGCAGAGGAGCCAAACAAGCTTTCTATAGGTCTGGACCGCTCAGAATCAGAAATAAATGATGTATTTGTACACGTTAGTTTCTATCAGACGAGAGGCAATGTATCTCATACCGCTCATCAAGGGATAATTGAAACCAAACATCAATGTTGGATCACAAGAGAGGATGACGGATGTCTCGTTGGAAGGCACCGGTACTAGCCAATGTATGAGGCACAGAAGCAACCATTCATTTGCGGAAAGAGCTCCGGCTGGTGGAGACGGGAGCCTGCTAAAGAGACCACCTGGCACAATTATTTGGTAGGCGTCACAGGGAGAGACAGATCTTTTCTTAAAAGAATGTACAGAAACCACTAAACGATTGTATATTTATACTGAACAGAACAACGGGGCCACTGGAAAACAGCCTGCTGGTAAGGGACAGCGGGGATCTAAAGGCACACCTACATGTGGGTAGCTCTGGGTCTGCATTTTTCTAAAGAAGGGAATGAAGAGGTGCAAATCTCTACTGCAGTCAGACGTTGAGAGGTGCATACCTCGGGAATGCAGGGTTCATTGCCTCCGAGCTGCAGAACTTTCCTGCAGACAGCCTTTGAGAGGTGCATCCCCCCTTGGAATGCACGGCTCTGCGCCTCCGAGCTGCACTTCTGTTAGGAGCGTGTCCGCCGAGGACAGATGGGAAGGCCTGCCGAGACTCCTGTTTGCCATCAGTGACGGGTCAGGTCAGGGTGAAAGGGTTAATGTCAGCACTGAGCAACTGGCAATTCGCTCTGTCACTGGCTTGTCAGTACCGGCCCTTCCCCTTGAGAGCTCAGGAGGCAGGGCTCTCTCCTGGCTGGGGAGTGCATAGACCACGCGTAGGCCAGAGGGAGCACAGATGTTGTAGTGGAGGTGGCGGCAAGGGCATGGCTATTGTCAGTACAGCCAGTGCAGTGGCACCAGGCTCAGGCAGTAAAGGGCCCAAGGGCCCACTGCAGCACAATTATAGCTGTTTTTTAAATACCAAGCGCTAGGCCGGGGCTCATGGAGTACAAGTGACGAGTGTTATGCCCGGGGCAGAACGCAGTCCCGTAAGAGGTCCTGATCAGCCCCAAGTCTATAAACTTCTGTCAGATAAGGGGTGTCAGGTGCCTCTGGCCTCCTTCTGCAGCAGGGCATCACTGCATTAGTCCACTGGTTATGCAACAAGGAATGTGCATGGGGTTTGTTATGCCCCAAGACCGATTCATAGCACCCACAGTGCGAGTACACGACAGAGTGGCTCCTTGAGTGTGTTTAGTCTGTACTGTGTGAGGACGGCAGAGTAGTAGAGAGGTGTTGCTTTTGGGACAGTGGCATTAGAGAAGCCAGTTTAGAGCACACTGTTCTAAGGGCGGGGGCTATTTGCAGACATTAGTTTAAATTGAGCTGTCAGTCGGTGATGCCACTAGACTGTGCAGTTTGAAAGCGCAGACACAACCAACAAATAACTGGAGATGTGGTTTGTGGTTAATTTACGAGTTACAAGCAAGACTTCCTCCAGTAGACAGCACCTGTGATCTTCGATAAATCACATTATGTCCATGGACCTAAACCCCCTTCTCTACAAATAGGCCCAAAACAAGTGCCGAGAGCAGTGCAAACAACAGGATGTTTATATTTGCACATTGTAGGACAACCTTTTCCACCAACAATCCAGGGAGTTGTAGTCTTGAAATTAACTAATTGGATATACCTAAAAAAAGTTCAGTTAAAAGAAGTCCAGGACTGGCGCCTGGTGTCCTTGACGCCTTGCAGCTGTTTGGTAGCCTTACATTCATTTAAGTAGTGCACACAGGTAATACCACACAGTGCCACATAATAATATGCTACATAACTACACTGCACTCAAAGCAACATACACTCCAAATACCACTCAGTGCCACATAATTACACGCCACATAATTACACTCTACTGAATGCAAAATACATTCCACACAATACCACTCAGTGCCACATAAGAAAACAAGTTACTTACCTGTAACTACAGTTATCCAGTATTGGTATCTTTCATAGATTCACATGCCTGAATCATTCCCCGTCGCCGAGTTGGGAGTCCCACAGTAAAATACAAAAGTAGTGCCATAAATAAATAGTAGGCTAAAAAAAAAAAGCCTGAGGCCTAAATCTTAGTAGCCTATCTACATCCTTATAGTAAAAAGAACCACAAGTCAGCTCCAACAAATCAGCTACCAGCACCCTCTAGAACACTCTCAGCAGAGGCAGTTCTCCTCAGATTTTCCTAGCACAAGTGGGAAGTAAGTATCCCAAAATCACAGAGAACTTACTCTACGGGGAGGAGGGGTGGTTGCATGTGAATCTATGAAAGATACCAATACTGGATAACTGTAGTTACAGGTAAGTAACTTGCTTTCTTATCCAGTATTGGGGTATCTTTCATAGATTCACATGCCTGAATCAGAGTAGCAAGCAGTATGCCAAATGTCGTTAGCGGATGGTGGGAGACAAGTGTTCGTAAACTCCCAATTTACATCCATATCATGGAAAACAACTGTAATGACCAAGCCTTGAAAAAAACAATAATCATTTTCAAAGAGACATTGGAAGAAATAAAAAACCATGAATACATATATATATATATATCTGTCCTGAAAGCAAATTAAACCGTAAAACATAGGAGCATGAATGCTGAATGCAATGTAACAGTACAGAGAGAAAAACGATGAAAGCTAAGCTTTAAAGAAAAGCTATAGGAATCTGACCTTAGTGAAAAAGATGGCGTAAGACGGCCTGTCCAACCGCTGCATCTTCCTGTTTTGCAGATTGAAGACAGTAATGCTTTGTGAACGTGCGGACATTCTTCCATGTCACAGCACGGTAGATATTTTCCAGAGTCACTCCAGCAAACAATGCTGTAGAAGCTGCTACCGTTCTGGTAGAATGAGCCTTGGCTTTCCTCTGTAGAGGTTTGTTGGCCTTTTCATGACAGAAAAGAATAGCAGATGCAACCCATCTGGCGATTGTAGCTTTTGTCACTGCAGTTCTAAGTGTTGCCTGACCATAGGCCACTAACAGTTGATCTGAACTCCTGATATCCTTAGTCTTTTGTAAATAGAATTTTAAACAGCGCTTAACATCCAAAGAGTATAATGCTCTTTCAGTTGGATTGGATGGATCCGGAAAGAAAGTTCTTAACCTCACCAGTTAATTCAGGTGAAATTGTGACAGTACTTTAGGGATGAATCTAGGATTCGGTCGAAGGGTTATATAATGTTGAGTAAAATGTAAAAAGGGTTCCTTAATAGTGAAAGCTTGGATCTCACTAACCCTTCTTGCGGAAGTCAGAGCCAGTAAAAGGGCGACCTTCCAAGTGAGGAATTTAAGATCAGCTTTGTGGATCCGTTCAAATGGACGTTTCATTAATTGCGCTAGAACGCTGTTGAGTTCCCACTATGAAGGGGGTGCTCGCACCGGAGGGAAGGCGTGAGAAAGCCCTTTTTAATGAATTGTTTGGCAAGTGAAGACGAGCAGAGAGAAGGAAGTTAAGCGCATTTTCTGAATCTGGAAAGAGCATCCAGATGGACCTTGACCGATAAAAAAATGTAAACCCAGATATGGCTAGAGAAAGCAAATAAGGGAGGATTTGTTCAGCAGGAGCTTGAACTGGGTCAACATTATTAGTTTCGCACCAACAACAAAATCACTTCCATTTTGGGCGATAAGTCTTGATTGTGCTCTGAGCACGAGATTTAGCCTTAATCTGACGACAATCTTGCGAAATATTGAGGTCCTTGAACTCTAAGAAATCAGGAGCCATGCGTGCAAGTGCAGGGACCGTGGGTTCGGATCAACTACTTGGCCTCTGTCCCGTGGCAACATCGTTGGTGTTGGATGAAGGCAAATGGACTTGCCTTGAGACAATAGCAGAAGTTCTTGGAACCAATACTGTCTGGGCCAACGGGGAGCAATCAGAATTAGTCGGCAACCCTCCAGCTTCATCTTGCGGAGCACTTTCGGGATCAATGGAATTGGGGGAAAAGCGTATGCACAAATTCCTGACCATCACATGGACAGGGCATACCCCCTTGAGCCCTGCTGAGGGAACCTGTTTGCATACTATCGGCATTTCTTGTTATCCCTCGAGGCAAATAGATCCAGGGCTGGTTTGCCCCACGCCTGGAAGATTCTGTTGACCTGCGCCTGTTCTAGCTCCCACTCGTGACAGCTTGATTGGGACCTGCTCAGTGTATCTGCCAGAGTATTGTGGAGACCCCTGACGTGCTCGGCCTTCAGAGTTATCTTGTGGAGCGTGACCCACTCCTACAACTCCTGTATCTCCTGTGAGAGCGTGGTTGATTTTGTTCCTCCCTGCTTGTTGATGTAATACATGTTGGTTGCATTGTAGGTACGGACCAGCACTGAGGAACCCGCAATTCTTGGAAGAAAAGCTTGTAGAGATAGAAAGAGTCTGTTGATAGACTGCTGTTTCTGCACTTGAGACCATTTTCCTTCAATTTGCAAAATCTTGCAGGTGCCCTCCCCATCCCTCCATGGAGGTGTTGGTCATTAAGACGAAGTCTGGAATGGTTTGTAGGAATGTAAGACCTTGGGCAAGATTCGCTGTTTGTGACCAACGATGCAGAGAATCTATCATGCGCGGCCTGATCTTGATGAAGTCGTCGAAAGACCCCAAGGCTTGTTGCCATTGAAGATGTAGTTCCGCCTGAAGAGGACTCATCTTGAGCCGTGCCAAGGGTATGACATTTATTGCGAACAAGCACATCCCCAGGAGTGATGCAAACATCCGGACAGAAACTGACCTTCCTCTTGTAATGACAGTGGCTAATTTTTGGAGGTGAATTTGGGGGTCGTGTGACAAGAATGCTTTGCACTGGACCGCGTCTAGTTTTGCTCCAAGAAAAGGAATGACTTGGAGTGGATACAACTGTGATTTTCTCTTTTTGAGAGTCAGCTCCAGTGAGGCGAAAAGACGGAGACAGGTTGCTGTGGCAACGTTGGCTTCGTGCTCCGAAGGACCTTTGAGCAGCCAATTGTCGAGATAAGGGAACACTTGAATTCCCTGGGATCTCAATGTTGCTGCTACTGGTGCCAAGCACTTTGTGAAAATTCGTGGTGCTGATTTCAGGCCACACGGGAGCACTTTGAACTGATAGTTGGCTACAGCCACTGTGAACTGGAGATACTTGCGATGTTTGGGGTGGATAGGGATGTGGAAATACGCGTCCTCCATATCAAGAGAAGTCATATAATATCCTTTGTTTAAACAGCTTAGAATGTCTGAAAGCGTGACCATTCGGAAAGTTTGCTTCTTGAGGAATTTGTTGAGCTTGCGGAGTTCTTGAATTGGTCGCCATTCCCCTGACTTCATTCTGATCAGGAAGAAACGGGAATAGAAACCTGATCCTCTCTGAGATGATGGAACCTTGTCTAGCGTTTTCTTGAGGAGCATTATTAAGGCTTCTTTGAACAATAAGTGAAGCCGAGGGGGAGAGGGAGCTGGGCGGAGTAGTAGGTGGCCGTTTGAGAAATTCCAGGGTGTGGCCCTTGGTGACCAGGTCCAGAACCCATCGGTCTGAAGTAATTTCGTGCCACCTGTGCGCATAGGCTGAAATTCTCGCACCCGGGAGTAGGGAGGGTAGTTCGGTTGGCGCCCTGGTGAGATTATTGTTTTCTGGCAGTGTCTCTGATTCATTGAGCGCTTTCGGCCGCCCTGATGGGAGAAACCAGCCGTTGAGGATTGGCGGTATGAAGACTGATTATAAGGTTGTCAGTACTGAGATTGATACTGCCGATATTGTTGGTTTGATTGGTATCCTCCTCTGTATGATGTGAAACTACGCCCTCTGGCACCTCTGAAAGGTGCGCGTCTGTATTGTAAGGCGCCCGAGGACCTAGCAGTTTCAGTGTCATTTTTAATAGCTAAGAGGGCCTCATCAATGTGTTTACCAAACAAAGAATCTCCGTCGTAGGCCATGTCAAGAATCTTTGTTTGGACTTCAGGCCTGAAAGTAGTGGCCTTAAGCCACCCCTGGCGTCTTAGCACTGCTGCTCCAACAAGTTGACAGAAATTGATATTAACAATGTCCAGTGCACAGTCTATCGTTTCTGAGGCAGCACGTTCAACCTCCAATAGGATTTTCCTGGCCTCCTGTCTATGGTCTTCCGGGATGAGATCAATTAGACCCGCCATCTCTGACCACATTTGTAGGTTATAACGGCCGATAATCGCTAGCACATTAGCAGCTCTAATAGAGGCCGCTGCCATGGAGGAAAACTTCTTGCCTATGAGGTCCATACGACGTCCTTCTTTGTAAGGCGGCGTGGTGATAGGCGTTGCCAAATTCTTTGATCGTCGTTGAGTGGGTTGTGAAATGACTGAATTTGGTCGTGGATGACCTATAAGACAAGATGGACTATTTTGGGGACAAAGCATTTCTTCTCTATGCGAGGAAGCACTGCCGGAATGGATGCAGGCGTCTTCATTATTTTAACACCCTCCTGCCAGATGTAGTCTATGATGGGAATAGAGTGATACCAAAGAGGATGACGTGGGTCCTGGGCTCACTGTACCACTGGAATCAAGGTATCCTGGTTGAAGAGGGGTGAAACCCCGAAACCGGTCCTAGGATGCTTGTTTCCGGTCCAGGGAGGACCTGGCTTGGCAGTTCGGGCTGGACTGTTCCCATGAGGCACAAGGGCAAGACTGATTTGCATATGGCCAGGTCTAAACTGGGGTGGCATGGTGAGCAAAAGAATGATGTATTTAACCCAGATCTCTTGACTGGGGCTGAATGTTTTGATGTGTTCTGCATTCCGTCCATCAATTGTGTGTCTTTTGCTTTCTCGCCCTATGATGGGAATAGAGCGCTTGATTTTTCTGGAATCTTCCTTGAAATCACGCAAAAAATAATCTATCTGTTCGACAGTAACAGGTAGTTGGAATCTAGCAGCCGCCCGCTGCATCAAATTATGAAAGTCCCCAATGTCTTCAGGAGGAGAATCAGAGGGTAGTGGAAGAGGCGGAGAAGGCATTGGAATTATGTAATCGTCCCAGGGATCCGGAATGGGAACATTGTCAGGTAATTCGCCGTCTTCAACCTCATCGCCAGAGGAGGAAGTGTCATGCTGCACCTGGTCAGAAGGACCCGAAGGATGAGCCGGTGTAGAGGGTGCATCAGGCTCAGGTAAAAGATAAGGAACCACCGCTGGTGGGGGTGGACAGCCTGCTGAGGGGGAAACCTTTGACAGTAATCCGCCAGCATAGCTTGAAGATCCTGTATCAACGTTGGAGAAAGATGACTCATGTCCCTCTGGCGTGGCTCCCGTCTGTGGAACTGAGACCTATGATGTGGAACTATCAGTTGCTCCTGGTAATATTGCATCTCTTGATAGTCGTCATCATCGTCATCCTGACATTTGATGTTAAGCTCAGAAGGATCATGAGCTACACCATTTGGTCCTTCATTGTCCTCGTCCTCATAATCACCATCTTCTACGTAACTTTTCAAGAGGTGTGAAGGCAGAAGCGGAGAGATCTTACTATAATCCTGTAAGGATTGGTGTGCAAGGGGTCTTTGAAAAGTCCTGAGTTGTGAAAGCCCAGATGACGTGGACATCGATTGTGTAGGAACTGATATATTCGTCGTCGACGGTCTCCTCGTTGACTGTGCCACCGTTGACGGCATCGTCGCCGGCGGTGTCTTCATCGGTGGTGCCGTCGTCGACGGAGCAGTCGTCGTCGACGGGGCAGACGTCGACAGTGTCATCGTCGACGGGGCAGACGTCGACGGTGTAGTAGACTTCATAGATGACAACGCCTATGCCGATGTTGCCATCTGGACGTCAACCGTGTAGTCGTCGACGGAGGCTTCGCCGATCATTTTCTTGTTGACGATTCATCAAGAACAGACTTAGGCCTTGCCGTGTCAAGATGAACAAAAGTTACTTACCTGTAGTCTGTGGTTCTCCAGTATTGGCATCTTTCATAGATTCACATGCCTGAATCATTCCCCGTCCTCGGAGTGGGAGCCCCACAGTACATAAAAATAGCAATATATATGCATGTAGAAACCATATCATGGGTAACCTAGAACCAGGAAGTAAAGTAGCCAGAAATCAAAAGGAAAAAATCCTCAACTTTCATGACTCGTTCAAGTCATTATATATGGTCCAAACCAGTGGCGTAGCTAGGGGGGGGCAGTGGGGGCGGTCCGCCCCAGGCGGCACTCTTTTGGGGGCGGACAAAGGCATTCAGATAAGGCTCGGCTTGCTTTCGTGGACGCTCGGGACGGGCAGAGAAGGAATAGGACTCGGGCCATGTCCTCTTCTTTTTTGTGCTGGCAGCTGTCCCCCCCCTCTCTTCCTATTATTCCCTCTCTTTCTGTCTTGCTCCTCACTTACTGAAAACCTTAACTTGAAGAAACGGTTCACAACCTCTTTCCTTCTTTCATTTAGTTGCTTCCCTGTGAAATGGATCCAAAAAAGAAAAACACTCTTGCGGGAACTGTCCTTTTTCTGACATTTTTGTATTCCAAAGTGCAGCGGGATGGAGTGAAATAGAAGGTTTTAAATATTAAAAATAAATACATAACTAAATAAAGCAATACAGAGTGGTTGCAAAGTGGCCAGATTGGTTTTATTCACATCCAAACACATCAGCCTCACTTTACAGACTTTGCAGTGAAGCCTACTTTTGTTTTCTCATCTTTCTTTGAACAGCATTGTTGTCCCTAGGTGGGGAAGTGCACCATTCCTGGAGGTACTGCAATACCTGGTTAATGGGTGGATTGGAAATCAAAATGCGTACCATGGCTTTGTTTATGGATGTGGTCTTTTTAAACCGAACTGCTTACGTTTATTAAGGATATAAGCAATGGACATTGAAACGGTTCACTTCAGGGCCCTGTAGTCATTTGTTTTCTAGGTAAAACCACTCGCTGATTTCTGAATAGTGAGTGAGAGGTCGTTAAGGTAACCATGTTGTTTCTGCTTACATTTCACATGCTTTACTTAATCTTGCATTCCCTATGAGTGTTTGCTTTTACTTTTTTTTTTAGGCAGCATATTACTCTTATCAAGTGCATAATTTGAATTGAGCCACATCCAAGTGTTTATGGCGGGCACAATTAGGTTGTAGCTGAAGGCAGTGAGAGTTTCTCTCAGTGGGGCAGTATGGTGTTCAGTGGGGGAGAGGATATGGCACTATGGCCAGAGCTGTCGAATTTGGAACTGGGGAACTGGGTTCAGCCTTCATGACCAGTCCACCAGACCACTCTACTGAGGGAGCATATTCCCATGCTAGACCTTACAAGGCCCCACTAGACCTTAGAAGGCTTGATGTCTTAGCACAAGCAGGTGTACCCTAGTGGTGTCAATTGTGAGTTAACCTTGAAGGCCTGTCCACCACAATCCATACTGAAGTTCATCTCCAGTCTTGCGGGCAGGCCTACGAAGCAGCACACCCTAGAGCAACAGCGATCCAGTCACTGTGACTCTGTCACTGAGGTCACATGAACCTTGAGCAGGTTAGGGCGGTGCGAACTGTGTGACCGCACTGGGTACCTATTTCGGGTGGGTGCGTAGTGTTTGCAAGTATATTATGGTTTTAAAAAAACTTGCTGCCTCCTTCCTGGCCTCCAGCAATTTTCAGAAACAATAAAAATGTAATGATAACTTCGGTGATTAATGTTCTTCCTAGAGAGAGATCCGAGTTTTGTCTAGTGGAAGGGTTGACTCCTGGAAAGGTAGCACTGAGGGTTAATGTGCCTGCTGCAAAGAACATGTACCATGCAGATCACAAAGTGCGCTGCTTTAATGGGGGGACCATGATGAATGGTTATTTAATGTCAGATGTAGATGATGGATCCCTGAACAGTGTCATGTATGTGCATGTTTACATTGCACTGAGGGGATTACCAGGTAATTGTTCACGCAGCTCTCTGATGGATGTCACATATGGTTTTTCTGAGACCCCGGATAGATCATGCAGTCTGTGTGTTCTCTTTTGTACGGCCAGTCACTGCCAGTCACTGGTGTATTCAACTGTGTTGCCTTGGACCGTGTCATGTATGTGCATGTAACTTGCATGATCGAGGTAACTATTAGCGGCGATACTACACGTCTCTTGGTCCTCTTTCAAGTGCTTGCCGTCCTTTTTCCCCAGCAACCATCCCCCCTCCCCCAGGGGCGGCAATCTGAGGGATAGCCCCAGGCGCCACAAGCTCTAGCTACGCTTCTGGTCCAAACTACAGCCAATCAGGCGACAGCACCACCCAGAATGTTCTCCTCAGAGGATCAGGCTCTCAGATTTTCTAGCACAAGTGTGATCCAGAGTGAACAGAGCAGAGAAGAGCCTCTGAGGGGAGGTGGGTGGGTTGCATGTGAATCTATGAAAGATACCAATACTTGAGAACCACAGATTACAGTTAAGTAACTTTTGTTCTTCTCCAGTATTGGGGTATCTATCATAGATTCACATGCCTGAATCAGAGTAGAGAGCAGTAACTTCATAACAATACTAGTGATATTATCATCACAAACATAAGATTATGCATATTGTAGGCAATATGTAATCACAAGTATAGATATTTTTATACATATATATATATTATCTACTGGCGGTCGCCAGTAGATAGTTATAGTTAGGACCGAGTTTCCATAGGAAATCTGAAAATTCTATTTTGAATAACTTTGGCGCAGGTTGACGAATCCACGCGAAATTTTCAAAAC
Source organism: Triturus cristatus (assembly GCF_964204655.1). Classification (NCBI taxonomy): domain Eukaryota; kingdom Metazoa; phylum Chordata; class Amphibia; order Caudata; family Salamandridae; genus Triturus; species Triturus cristatus. Next base: position 1,586,107,061 of record NC_140590.1, read on the forward strand.
TAATGGGGCGCTCCGCTCAGCTCCTACCCTGAAAGTCTCGGGGTGATTCGCTAAGCGGGGGCTGAGAAAAAGGGGGGTCCCAAAACGCGTTTTCCCCATGCATTTTCCCAGAGGACCTTTAGTCGAAGGTACAGCCCGAACGGCTGAACAGAATTACTTGAAATTTGGCAAAGAGGTAGTCCTCATGTCAGGCATGTGCCTTCTGCATATATGGTGTTAATCTGTTCAGTAGTTCCTGAGAAATTTGCAGTTAAAAGTACATAAATATCTATAAGCGCGCACCGTGCGCTCACGGTGCGCGCACCCCAACGTGCGCGAGCGTAATTCCGATTGGTGGTTACATGTCAGTCAACATTCAAATCGTTCGAAATCAGGAAGTGTCGGCCGCCATTTTGTGTGTGACAGTGAAAAAGAAAGGTGGAGAACGTGAAAAGGGGGCAGGGTAGAGAGTTTCTGAACCCCTAGCCTTTGTCAGGGGGTCCCTGAAGGACCCCGAAGGGTGAGAAAAACATTTTATTTGTTTTTCAAAAATTTGCGGGGTCGCGCTCGGTGAAAAACCCCCCAAAAAAAAAAAAAAACATTTTAAACGAGCCATTCCATATTACAGGATACAGTCAATCTATAACTATATACATAGGTAGTTTATTGTAAAATAAAGATATAAAAATATAATAATGCATACATAAATTAGCATTTAAAAAACCTTACAAATTCACTTAAAAAACCATAGGTTTCACACACGTTATAGTTAGGAATCAGCATTCAAAAAACCTTGCAAATTCACTTAAAAAACCATAGGTTTCACACATGTTATAGTTAGCTGGACCTTTCACTCGTAAAAAACCATTGAAATTCCCCCGTTATAGTTAATTCAAGGATGATGTCATCAGTGATGTTATGAGTGATGTCACTGACCATGTCATGAGTGATGTAATATGTGACATCATCAGCAGTGGATTGCGGGCGCGCGAGTTATAGTTATCTGAACTAACTATAACGGGGGAATTTCAATGGTTTTTTACGAGTGAAATGTCCAGCTAACTATAACATGTGTGAAACCTATGGTTTTTTAAGTGAATATATATATATACGCATATATATATATATATATATACACCAACAATCATAGAATAGCTGTATGACAGAAAATAGCAAGAGGAGGAAGGAAGAACAGAGGAACAGAGGCTCACCTTATTTAAAAAGATTACTAAGAACCGCCTGTCCCACAGACGTGTCGGCATCGCTGGCAGCTTCCAAACAGTAGTGCTTGGTAAAGATGTTCCTGCTGGACCACGTAGCAGCTCTGCAGATTTGATGAATAGGCACTCCAGCAAAGAGAGCGGTAGAGGAAGAGATTGCTCTAGTAGAATGTGCTCTCGGAGTTGTCTGTAAAGGTCTGCCTGCATGCTGATGACAGAAACAAATTGCAGCAGAAATCCAACGAGCAATGGACTGTTTGGATATTGGATATCCTGTACGCATCTTTCCAGAAGCTATAAATAGCTGATCAGATTTTCGTATTGAAGATGTCCTCTGTAAATAGAATTTGAGACACCTCTTGACATCAAGAGTATGTAAAGCCCTTTCTGCAGGTGATTGAGGATTAGGAAAGAAAGTTTTTAAAATGATCGGTTCGTTGAGATGGAAGTCCGAAGGTACTTTAGGCATAAAAGTGGGGTTAGTGTGTAGCACTACCGAATCTCTGGTGAATTGAAGATAAGGTGGCTTTATAGTGAAGGCTTGAATGTCACTGAACCGCCTAGCAGATGTGAGGGCTAATGGTAGAGAGACTTTCCATGAGAGAAATTTTAAATCTGCCTTATGAATAGGTTCAAAAGGGTGGCGCATGAGTTGTGAGAGCACAACGTTCAGATGCCAGGATGGAGGTGGACGGCGAATGGGAGGAAACATGTGAAACATTCCCTTGAAGAACTGCTGAATGATCCTAGAAGAGTACAGAGAGTTGGAACCATCCTGTCGGAATCTGGAGATAGCCGCTAGAAATACCTTAAGGGTAGAATGCGAAAGGCCTGATCTTGCCAAATGCAAAAAGAAAGGCAAAATTTGTTCCGGTTTTGCATGAATTGGATGAACGCTGGCGTCATGGCATCAAATGCAAAATCGTTTCCATTTAAGCCTGTATGTCTTGATTGTGGAGGGTGCTCTAGCATTGGCCAAGACTTCTCTACAGTCCGAAGGAATATCTACGTGAGCAAATTCAAAGTGCTCAGGCGCCAGGCCGCTAAGTGCAGGGATGCAGGATCAGGGTGGCAGATCTGGCCGTTCTGAATGGATAGAAGGTTCGGTATTTGTCGCAAGTGAATGGGATCGCATTCGGAGAGAAGGAGGAGTTTGGTGAACCAGAACTGGCGAGGCCACCTGGGAGCAATGAGTATTAGGCGACAAGGCTCTTTCTTCATTTTCCGGAGAACCCTGGGAACCAACGGTATCGGTGGAAAAGTGTAGGCATAAATCCGCGACCAGTTCATCAAAAAAGCATTCCCTCACGATCCCTTGTGGGGAACCAACTTGCAAAAAATGGGCATTTGTGGTTAAGGCTGGTCGCAAACAAATCCAGATCGGGCCGACCCCACTCCTGAAAAATACGATTCAAGGTTGGTTGATGGAGCTCCCACTCGTGATTGGAAGTTGTCAATCGGCTTAGGGAATCCGCGATAACGTTGGAAACTCCCGGGACATGGATTGCTGTCAGACTTATCCGATGTTTGATCGCCCAATCCCAAATCTCCTGGGCTTTCCGAGACAATAGTGCGGATCTTGTCCCTCCTTGTTTGTTCAAGTAGTGCATACTTGTTGTGTTGTCCGTCCGGATCAACACTGATGCTCCAAGAATGGTGCGAAAAGATTTTAGAGCTAGGAAGATCGCCAGCAATTCCAAGAGGTTGATATGCCAAGTTTGTTGCTGAGCATCCCATCTTTCACTTACTGTCAGTCCTTGCAGGTGAGCTCCCTATCCTTCTAGGGAGGTGTCCATGGTGATGACGAAGCTTGGAGCTTCTATTAGGAATGAGCAGCCTGCTGCTACATTTTTCTTGTAAGTCCACCATCGTAGAGCGTCCCTTATTTGAGGAGTGATGCGGATGAGATCGTCGAAGGATCCTGAAACTTGTAGCCACTGTTTGTTGAGTTCCTCTTGCAGAGATCTCATTCTGATATGGCAGTTGAGGACCAGAGGAATGCAGGATGAAAGCATCCCCAAAAGCGACCTGAACTACCTGACTGAAACACACTCTTTTGATCGCAGTAGCTGGGCAAGTTTGCAAAGTTTCAGTTGCCTTTTGTTTGAGACAAAGGCTTGTGTTCGCAAAGTGTCTATGGTGGCTCTCAAGAACGTTCTGTTTTGTGATGGGGCGAGGTGAGACTTGTCGAAATTGATGGAGAGGCCAAGAGATTGGAAAAGAGATAGACATCTCTGTGTATGGACGTTTGCGATGTTGAAAGAATTCGCCTTGATAAGGCCGTCGTACAAATAAGGAAAAAATTGAATTCTCTCCAGCTGAAGGTGTGCAGCCACCAGTGCTAAGACCTTGGTAAAGAGCCGGGGTGCGGAACGTAGTCCGAAATGGAGGACTTTTAACTGAAAGTCCCTGCCAGCCACTCTGAACCTCAAGAACTTTCTGTGTTTGGGTAGAATTGGTACATGAAAATATGCGTCTTGGAGGTCGAGGGTGGTCATATGATCACCCGCAGCGAGACGTTGAAGGATTTCTTGCAGAGTTAGTATGCGGAAGGATAATTTTTAGAGATATTTTTTGAGGGAGCGAAGATCTAGAATGGGGCGTCATTCTCCCGATTTCTTCTTTATCAGAAAAAATCTGGAATAAAAGCCGGTTCCTCTTTGCAATCGAGGGACTACTTTGACCACTCTTTTTCGCTGCATCAAATTTATTTGGGCAAAAAGCTCTGAACGGTAAGCTGGAGGTGGTCCTTTGGGAGGAGAATTCGGAGGAAGTTTTACAAATTCTAGAACGTGGCCTCTGGCTACAATGTCCAAGACCCATTTGTCTGTTGTTATCTTCGACCAGTTTGAGTAGTAACGGGAGATTCTTCCTCCAACTTTTAACGGGGCAAGCAGTAGAGCAGGTGGCAGTTGTCACTGCTTCTTGGACGTATAACGTCCGCGGTAGGTAGACTCCCTTCTATTTTGCGAGTAGAAGGTAGATGGTTGCTGTCTGAATGATTGTTGGCGCTGGGAAGAGTAACGTTGGTTACTTTGATAGGACTGATAGTCTTTGGTGATTATATCCTCCTCGATTAGAAAAGGATCCGCGGCCTCTCACACCCTGAAAGGGTGGTTTACGAAACTGAAGCGTTCCGAGAGATCTTGCTGTCTTGGTATCCTTTTTAATGGCCTGTAGGGCCTCGTCAACATGCTACCTAAAAAGAGACTAGCCATCAAAAAACATATCAATTATTTTAGCCTGAACCTCCTGGTGAAATGATGTTGATTTTAACCAGCCCTGCCTCCGCAGGACTGCGGCACCTGCTAGTTGTTGAAAACCTGTAGATACAACATCCACCGATGAATCAATAATCTCAGCCGAGATTCGTTCCCCTTCCTGGAGGATCTTAATCGCCTCTGACTTAGAGGGCTCAGGCAACATGTCGATGTAGGGAGAAATGTCCGACCACGTTTGTCTATCATATCATCCTAAGATAGCTAGTGAGTAAGCTGTACGAACTGTCATCATGCCATAGTGGACACCTTCTTCCCAATAGCGTCTTGGCGTCTACCATCCCGATCCGGTGGAGCGGACAGCGGAGAGGAGGGATTCCGCGCTCGTCATTGAGCTGCTTGGGTGATAACTGAATCTGCCTTTGGTTGGCCTATCAAGCATGCAGGCAAATTGTCCGGCGCCTTGTATTTTTTATCAAGGCAGAGCAGGACCGCAGGAACAGAAGCCTGAGCTTTCATAACTTTTAATCCTTCTTGCCAAATGAAATACATAATCGGAATAGACCGTACTTGTTTTCTTGGTTGGTCTTTAAAACCATAAAGAAAACAATCATCCTTGTTTGTTTCCATAGGAAGTAGAAAACGCTGTGAAGCCCTCTCCATAAGAAGGTGAAAACCTCCAATGTCAACAGGAGGAGAATCGACAGGAGCAGGAGTTGAAGGCAACGGAGTTTGAATTTGGTAATCATCCCATTCCGTGAGGAGTGATCTGTCATCCAATTCTTCTTCCTCTCTATCGTCATCAGAGGTGTGAACATCCTGAGAGTGATGCGAAGGTACAGGAGAATGTGGCCTGGGTGGCCTCAAAGCTGACGAAGATTGAGGCACAGGTGTGGGCGGTATAGAAGAAGCCGATTCAGATGGAGGGAAACGGCGATAGTAATCGTCCAACATGTACTGCAGATTGTTTAAAAGAGCCAAAGGCATTTGGGCCGTAGGGATTGGATTTGGAGCTGAGGGAACCGTCTCCGGACAAAATTTGTCATCCTGATCCACATCTTGGTACTTAATGAGGAGTTCAGAAGGGCTCCTGGGGGTACGAAACCTATCTCACTCCTCTGACTCTTTACCATCCTCTTCAAAATCCAGTAGTTGTTCAGGTAACCTAAGAGGAACCTTAGCAGGAGACATTGTAATTGGAAAAAGCACCTCCAATGAAGATCCACGTCTTTGTAGTAAAGAAGACGTCGCTGTCGATGGAGGCAATTGTATAAATGATGTCGTAGATGGTGTAGAAGATACAGCAGGCGTAGACGAAGGCCAAACCTGAAGAGCCGTACATGAAGATAGTGGTAACGTCGACGAGGCAGGCGTCGATCGAGTCATCGTCGATGAGACGGACTTCGTCGACGAGACGGACTTCGTCAATGAGGCAGTCGTCGACGAGGCAATCGTCGACGACATTTTAATCTTCGTTGTCGAAGAAGCGTCGATGGTAGATTTAATCTCTTTCGTCGACAGAACTGGTCTGACGGCGACAGATAACAGCGTCGATGGTGAAGATGACGACGTCATTATCATCTGTGGCTTCGGCGACGAGAAGGTTGTAGTCGACGTCATCGTAGTGGCGATGGAAGGCTTCGTCGACGAAGGCGTCGTTGTCGAGCTCGTCGACGAGGGACCCTGTTTCTGAGGTAAGTCCTTGTCAGAAACCTGCTTTGAAGATTGAGACTTCGCAATCTTTCTCGGGGGGGGGTAGATGGCATAGTTTTACTCTTAGAAGGTGGAAGAGCCTTTTTTGAAGTAGAAGGCAACTCAGCACTCTTGGAAGTATGCTGTTTCTTCGACACCTTAGCCCCAGGAGAAGATAAATCTGTGTCAACACAGTCTGGACAGAGGCAACACTCAAAACTTCAGATAAGGGATTGTCCTGATCTTTAATCTTCTGTAGCCACAGAAGTAGACGCCCCTCTCTGTCCATCAGAGTTTTTTGTGGGAAAGTTCTGCAGATCTTGCAGTCTCTCACCTGGTGGTCAGGATACAAGCAGTAAATGCATTTCTTGTGGGGATCTTCTGAAAACAGCCGGAGCTTCCCACAAGATTCAGAAGGTCGAAAGAGATCTCAATAAAATTTCCCATATTATACGGTTTATTTTCCCAGTTCTTCCTATTCCAATTATTTCCCTTCTTTCATCCATTTAATCATAGGTGCCCATATCTCAGATCCTTTTTTCTTGGCTCGATGTCCCTTAGCCTCATACAGTACCATTTCTTGAGTATATATATTAAGGAGCCCATAAAACCATGCTAAATAACTAGGCGCATCTTCCTCCTTCCAAGCTGTTGCAATCAATAACCTTGCTACTGCTACTGTCATAAATACAAAATCTATCTGTGATGGTAATAGATCTAGTTTATAGTCAAATCCAAATAACATTAGTGTCGAGGTTAAACTAAAGTTTTTGTTAAGTGTTCTAATCCAGAATTCTTCTATGCCAGTTTTAAGGGGTGTTAATTTACTACATGAGGAAAACATATGAATTAAATCTGCAGGGCCCACCTGACATCTAGGACATACATCATTCTCCCGTTTCCCCCATTTAAATAATTTCTCCGGAGTGTAATACAAATTGAATATCGTTTTATAATGTTGTGATTTGAGATTTGCTGAGAGAAAATTATTTTGCGCTAACTCCAATGTCCGGTCTATATCTATTTCCTCATCTTCTAAATTCTCAACCCATTTAGCCTCAATTTTTCCAATGTCGTCCGGGAGATTCCTTAACAAAATATTATAATAATCCCCAATCTTAGCTTTTCCTCGAGAAACTACTTCTAAAACTGGTATAGAATCCAATTTAAAAGTTTCTTGCGGGAGTGTTTTCAACCAACTCCAGATTTGAATATATTTAAATTGAGATTGTTCATCTATTCCTTTAGATCTAACCAAATCCCAAAATTCTATAGTCTCTAATTTATCGTTATACAAATACCTAATTCTATCTATCCCAGCCGACGCCCAGCCTCTTGCCATAGCATCATCCATCCCAGCTGGAAATAGTGCTGAGCCCCACAGTGGTGTATACCTATTATATTTCGTGATTTTCAATTCATTCATAATTTTCTTCCATATCCCCCAGGCAGATCTTAAACATTTAAATCGAGTTTTTTTTATAATAGCTGGGTTCTATTTTCTTCAAGAACATACCCGAAGCCTCCTTGCCAATAGCTAAATGATATATTGATGGTAACTCGTTTTCAAGGGAGATCTTATCATTTAATAACGGGACCATTTGTAGGTGGAAGAGCCTTTTTTAAAGTAGAAGGCAACTCAGCACTCTTGGAGGTATGCTGTTTCTTCGACACCTTAGCCCCAGGAGAGGATAAATCTGTGTCAACACAGTCTGGACAGAGGCAACACTCAAAACTTCAGATAAGGGATTGTCCTGATCTTTAATCTTCTGTAGCCACAGAAGTAGACGCCCCTCTCTGTCCATCAGAGTTTTTTGTGGGAAAGTTCTGCAGATCTTGCAGTCTCTCACCTGGTGGTCAGGATACAAGCAGTAAATGCATTTCTTGTGGGGATCTTCTGAAAACAGCCGGAGCTTCCCACAAGATTCAGAAGGTCGAAAGAGAGATTTCTTTGAAGAAGACATCCTAACAGGAAAAGTTTCCAAAGAAAACTGAGAAGAACTGAGCAGAGCTCAGGGAGACTCCCTTCACACGACGTGCGTTAGAAAATCTGTGAGCCTGAGCCTCTGAAGAGAGGCCAATATTACAGTTGTAGATTTGGTGCTGCCCACCCACCTCTGTCCTGTGGAAGTGATCAATATTTTAATGATCTCCTAATTTTCCGAAATTGCCATACAAAATTAGAGAACATTGTCTCCATTCTTCGGTTAATAAACCCTGGTATTTCCAATGGAATTGACCGAAATAAGTATAATATTTTTGGAAAAGCCTTCGTTTTTAAAACATTAATCCTCCCCACAATAGTTAACTGAATTTTATCTATCCGCCTTAAGTCTTTCCCAATTTCATCTAATGTTTTATCTAGGTTACTTGTCCATATTTTATCTAAATCAGCTCCTATCTTCACCCCCAGATAAGTCGCGAATTCAGTTTGTCGTTGATCTAAAATATTACCCCCCTTTGAGCAAATAATTTGAGTCTTACTACTATTAAGTAAGTATCCCGATCTTTTTCCGAATTCTTCCGCCATCTTTTCAATTTCTTTTATTGCTAACTCAGGATTGGATGTCATGATGGCTATACCGTCTGCATATGCCAATACTTTCGTTTCATATCCATTGGTTCTGATAGGTCTGATATTAACATTTCTTAATAGTTGTTCAATAAAGGGGTCTAGATAGATGGCAAAAAGAATCAGAGAACATGGACATCCTTGTCTTGTTCCTCTAGCTATTTCTATGTTTGTTGAGGTATTGCCCATGATCTGTAGTTTAGCTATTGGTTTATAATACATTGCTCGATTAGCGGTTAAGAGTCTTGATCCAAACACCGTGCTGATAAAACATCCCATAAATATTGCCAGCCCACACGATCAAAAGCCTTCTCGGCATCTAAAAAAATTATTGCTATTTTTTCTTCGTTGGCCTCCGCAATATCTAATAACGATATTACCCTTCTAATGTGATCCATAGTTCCCTGGCCTGGGATAAAGCCATGTTGCCAGGGTGAAACTAACTGAGCAATCACCTTCTGTAACCGATTTTCTACAACTTTAGAATAAAGTTTAGCATCCGAATTTATTAATGCAATCGGTCTGTATGAGCCCGGTAGCTCTGGCGGCTTATCCTTTTTTGGAAAAACGACTATATCCATCTCTCGCCATGAAATAGGTGGTATACCTCGATACTGTACATCTAAAAATAAATCTAGTATTAGTGGAGCGAGTTCTAACTGAAGCAGTTTGTAAATTTCGATTGGGATTCTATCCGGACCACAAGCTTTCCCATTAGATAGCGAAGCCATTGCAGTCAATATTTCTTCCATCCTAATTTCCTCTTCTAATTTTAATTTGGCTCCCTCCTCAACCTCCCTAGTCTCTATGGGCAATATGTAGGTAGCTAAATACCGGTCGGTAACGGACGAAATTCGGTAAATATCCCGTTACCGACTGGTATTTAGCCAATTGAGATGTAGGAGTCCAAAAAGAAGGATTCGGTAATTATGAATCGGTAAATACCGATTCATCATTACCGAATTCTAATTTTCCGATTCATATTTACCGAATTCATATTTACCGATTCGGTAAATATGAAATGGTAAAACGAGAAAGGAGATGTAGGTAAATTCGGTATTACCGAATTCCATGAAATTCGGTATTTAAGAATCGGTAATTAACACTGAGTGAAAGCAGGTGGTATTCAGCCACAGTGCATATAAGCAATCCCAAAATGCAACAGCGTGAACACCATGGCGGCTCTGTATGTGATTGCAAGGCGCCTACGTCTACAGGCAGCAGGTCTGAGGATTTGGAGACGGGAGGAACGCATTTACAGACAGCGCATCACACTCTTTCAACAGACTGAGGCTGAGATACATGAAAGGTACAGGCTACACCCCCAAACCATCATGGACCTGATAAGGGACCTGCACCCACTACTGGACCATCCAACAACAAGGGCGCATGCCATACCACCACATGTGCAGGTGCTCTGTAGCCTACATCTACTCGCATCTGGCAGTTACCAGGGGGTGATAGCTGCGGTAGGCGGGGTATCCCAGAGTTGCCTGTCCCGTTTCTTCAGGAAGTTCCTGGATGCCATGATGCAGAGAATGCAACACTACATTAGCTTCCCAAACACACAGGCTGAACTGCTGAAAACAAAGACAGACTTTTACCAGATGGCACAGTTCCCGCATGTCATAGGCTGTATTGATGTCACACACATTCCAATCTGCCCACCAGCAGCCACTGAGCACATCTACAGAAACAGAAAGTCCACCCACTCCATAAATGTGCAGGTAATCTGCAATGCAGGCAACATAATCACTGATATCGTAGCTAAGTTTCCTGGGAGCACCCACGACTCCTACATCTTCCAGAACAGTGGGATCTACACATGCCTGGTTGCCGGAGAATTTGGAGAAGGATACCTGCTAGGTAAATCACTGTGACACTCCCTAATATTTACCGCATATGAATGTGTATTGAGGTATTGTAACTAATGGTACTCTCTTACTCACCTAGGCGATAGTGCATATGCCGTGCCGTCATTCATCCTCACTCCCTATCTACACCCATCAACCCTGAGTGAGAGACGATATAATGTGGCACACAAATCAACACGCAACGTGGTGGAGCGCATGTTTGGACTATTGAAAAGCAGGTTCCGCTGCCTCCACAAAAGCGGAGGCGCACGCCAGTACACACCCATCATCTGCTGCAAGATCATTGCCACTTGTGCAATGCTGCACAACCTTGCCACCAAGACAGGTACAGAGGTGGAAATGACAGATTTTGAGGACAATAATGATGAGTTTGCACAGCCAGAGCCCAACGCAGCAGGAGTGGCAGCAGCAACAGATGGGAGAGTGAGACGGGCAGAGATCACATGCAACTACTTCTAAGTAAGTAAGGGGACACAGCCAGTAGTTGGATGCCATGACGTAGTTTTAATTATCCTGCACTACGCCACAAAACAACGGCAAAACTGGCCTAACAAATTGGTGACATCTCAAGTTGGAAGTCAATGGTTCCTTCACCCAACTGTGTCCTGTACTTGTGTGCTGCATCAGCGTCTGCGCCCACGCACTACAGTGTGGGATGCCAGTGATTGCGTGTCCTGACTGCCTGTGGGACCAGTGGCAGCCCCATGGCGTCTGCTGCTCCTCCGTGTGTCTGTGACAGGGGAGGTAATGCTGCTCCTACTGGTGGTGTCCTCGCTGTCCCCAGCATCCACAGCACCAGTGGTGGCAGAGTGGCTTGTAAGCAGCACCTCAAGTGCACTGGTCACCCTCACCAGCCCCCTGGAAACATCATTGCTGCAGTGCGCAAGGCCCTCCTGCATTGCCACGGAGCGCCTGCAGAGCAGAGGAGTGACAGTTGCTAGGCGGTTCACTGCCCTTGTGTGGTGATCAATTTTCTGCCTCTCCCTGCGCTGTGTTGCTCTGTCCTCATCGATTTTTGTGCACAGCAGCATGACGGACTGGGACATGTCCCGCATGCCCGCAGCCATCTCCCTCATGCCCTCAGCCATTGAGCTTATGCCCCTGTCAATGTTGCCCATTGTGTCATTGAGGCCCTTCATTTGGCGCTGGACTGACTGGATTGCCTTGCCTTGTAGGCGCTGCACCTTCACCATGGTGGCCTCTAGCCCTAAGAAAACACCATGGCTCTCACCCTGTGGAGGCGGACTGCGCACCAGAGCCCTGCGGCGGCATCTGGCACCTGTGTGTGCTCCCTCAGAGGCAGAGGGCAAACCGGCATTGCTACCATCCAGTGGCACAGTGGATGTTTCCTCCCCCCTCGAGTCTTCTGATGAGGACTCTGACACATGCAGTCTGGCAACTGCACGCCTCCTAGACCTGACCAATGCAGGTGGTGTTGATGCGGGTGAGGCCAGCAGGAGTGGGGAGGCTGGATGTGGTGGCGAGGCTGGCTGTGGTGGCGTGGCTGGCTGTGGTGGTGATGCTGGCTGTGGAGCTGTTGTCTGCCCAGCACTCGTGGTGGCCTTCTCTGTGCTGTCCTTCCGGGGTGCCCTCTCTCCCTTCTCCTGAGCAGTCCTGCGCAAAGTATCGCCTGTGGACAGAAATTCAACATCAGCTCAGTGTACCTGCAGCCCTGCATTGCTAACATCAGAATAAATTTCTGCATCACTATCTCATTGTCCTCTGCCTGCTTATCGCTTATGTCTGTCACATGCCTTGTTGTTCTGTGCTAATCTTGTCATGATAGGGGTTTCACAGACTACATCTCCCATAATGCATTACTGGTATGCACAAACACCTGTACTGGAGTGGGATTCACATTGCCCAATTGGGGATTTGGGATAGGGGCAGGGGGGCACAATGCTGTGCATGCGTCTTACCTTGTTTGGTAGCAGCTCTGGCAGAGCTGTCTGCATCCCCAATCCCAACGACACTTTCGGGCTCAATCGTGGACTCCACGAGCTCCTCAAGTTCAGTCAGGGCAGGTGCCCTGTTCCTTCCTCCTCCTGTCCGGCTGGCCTCTTTCTTCAGATCAGCCATCTTCCTCTTTGTGATGATACGGATGTCGCACCACCGCTTCTTCAGCACATCGATGTCCCGGGGGGTCACTCCGATTGCATTTACCTGCGCCTGGATTCCAAGCCAGATCCTTCTCTTCTCTGATTCAACCACTTGCAGGGACTGCTTTCCAAACAGCTTATTGTGCTGCTTCACCACCTCCTCCACAAGTAACTGCAGTTCCTTTGGACTGAATTTCAGTTTCCTCTTCATTTCCCCTCCATCTCTCTCTGTGTCCTGGCTGGCCATTGTGTCAGATTTCCTGTGCAAGTTCAGCCACTGACTCTGTTGCTTTCCTCTGCACTCCCAGCCTCTCCAGAGTCTGCTGATTGTGTGCACCTGCCTGGGTGTGGCCACTTCCTGGTTGGGTGGGGTGTGGTTTGCACGGGATTGGCTGATTCCTCAATTGCTGTTCATTTGAATTGCCGATTCAGTAAATACCGATTCGGTATTTACCGAATCGGTAAATACCTAATCGGTATTTACCGATTCGGTAAATAACGGTTCGAAGACACCGGTCGGTATTGTAGATTCGGTAAACATTTACCGATTTTTACCGAATCGGTAACAGTTACCGAATAATTAGGTACATAGGAAATACCGATTTCTAAATACCGATTCGGTAAAGTTCGGTATTTAGGAATCGGTAAATTTAACGTACCTACATATGGCCCTAACAGGCACATGCATCAAGCACAAAACCAGTCGCAAACGGGCAGATTCTCAGAATCTGCCCCTTTGCGACCGGTATTTTTGCATTTGGGATGCATCATCCCAAATGCAAAAATCGCTATTTAAGGAATCTCAAAATAGCGATTCCTTAAATAGCGATTGCATTTAAGGAATCCCTAATTGAGATTCCTTAAATGCAATGCATTACAGTTTAAAAAATAGCGATTTCGCTATTAGCGTGAGCAAATTACCATGAGGCTGGACCTCATGGTAATTTGCGATAACTTAGAAAAATGCACTTATTTGCATTTTTCTAAGTTTCATGTTGCCCACACACATGCCCTTAGAGCATGTGTGTATGCAACATTTGTGCAGAGTGAACATACATGGGTGCAATAGGGTGTCATTTTGACACCCTTGCACCATCGAAATTGCGGGAGCAATTTGCGAGTACCTACTGGTGGCCCATAGCAATTAAGGAATTTGTGGGAATCGCTATTTCTTTAGCGATTCCTACATGCATAGGGTTTTGCTATTCCTTAATTGCGATTCCTTAATAATCGCTATTAAGGAATCGCAAAACCCTATGATGATGCATGTGCCTATTAATCCCTTATCTCATTGTTCTGTATAGTTACCCCAGTCTTATCCTCTTGATATAGCTTTTGATAGAATTGTCTAAAAACCTCAATAATTTCCTTCGTATTTCTCTCCAATGAACCTTCGGAATTTCGTATTTGTACTATATTGTTTCTAATTATTTTCTGCCGAGTACGAAGAGCCAATAATTTCCCTGCCTTTTCACCATACTCATACATTTCTTTTTGGTATACTTGATATGTTTGAGCTACTTGCACCTGAAAATGTTTATTTATTTCGCCCTTGACAATGGCAGTTTTAGTCCATAAATCTTTTAATATCCTCTGGTCAGCATGTAAAATCTGATTAGTATGATCCATCTGTAACTGTGCAAGTTCTATCATTAAATCATTAATCAAATTTTGTTTCTGTTTTTTCTGATGTCCGGCATATTTTATCGTTTCCCCGCGTAATCCTGCCTTATACGCATCCCATACCATAATCCTTGAAGCACTGTATCTATTCATTTCAAAATATTCTTTCGTCCAGCTTTTTATCTAACCTTTATATGTTTCATCTGCCAATAATTTGCGGTCAAACGTCCATTATCGTATTTCCTGATTTTTGCATTGTTGCCATTCTATTTTTAATATCAATGGATTGTGGTCAGAGAAAATTTGTGGCATTTTCTTAATTTCCATATTTTCCAATAAGGAGGTAGAGACCATAAAATAATCTAATCGTACATATTTCTTATGGGGGTGCCAATAATATGTGTATCCAGGATCATTGGCATGTTGATATACCCAGGCATCATTTAGCCCATATGAATCCTGAAAAGCTTTTATCGCCCAATAAACCTGTGGTTTCCTACCTTGATACTGATATTGAGTACAGATTAAATGCACATTATCTTTATGTATATTAAAATCACCACAGAGGAGTCGACCAGGTTGCTAGCTCTATCTCTAAATCTACCCAAATTTTCAGATCATCTTGATTAGAACCATACACCGTAACTATTGTTAAGCCCGTTTCTAATGTAACAATGGCCCATCTACCCCCCTTATCTGCCAAGATACGTTTAACAGGTCCTGTATTATATCGCAAATATATCGCCACTCCTCTTATTGTTGTCGAACATATTACCATTTCATACCCTCTTATCTGCAATTGTTTATTACTAGCCCATGAAATATGTGTTTCCTGTAGACATATAACTTCTGGATTCCAGAATCGTAAAATTTCAAAGACCCTTTCTATTTTCTTCCTACTAATCAAACCTCCCACATTTACTGAACACACCCTAACTTTTACCCATAGCGTTTCACTTTGATTATTTCTTTCATGTAATCTGCCAACTCTTTTAGTATATTTATTCTATCTCTCCTTCCTCTGGTTGCTCTGCCCTGCTTATGTTTTTCCCCTCTCATTTCCCCCACCTTCCCAACCCCCCCTCACTCCCACCCTGTCTAACCCTTACCCTTCCCCCTCCCTTCCCCTTGGAAGTGTCCAGACCTAGGTCTGGCATTAGATGGATACCGAGCCATAACCCCCGATCCGCCCCGCCCCTCCTTCTTATAGTACACATATCTTGTATTTCCCCTTTAATCTTTTTTTTTTTTTTAATTTTTATTTGACATAATACTCAAGTCAACTCCTAAATTTCCAGATCGTTGATTTATGGTAATCATGTAATTCCTCGTCTCTTATTTCTTTAGTTCATCTAAAAATTCTTTAGCCTTAACTTCTGAGGTGAAAAACCGAGATCTATCCCCAATCACAACTTTTAGTTTGGCCGGATTCAAAAGATAGGCCTGGGCGCCATTCTCTTGAAATATATTTATCATTTGTCGGAGGCGCCATCGCCTCTCTACAGTAACATGGCAAAAATCGGGACGCGTAAAAAACTCAAGCCCCTCAATCTGACATTTCTTGTCTGGTCTCGCTTTCTCAAAGATGGCCTGTCTAAGAAGATAGTTCCCGAAATATACCAATATAGCTCTAGGCTTTTCATCCTGTTGTGTGCGCTGCTTAGCATTTAATGGAATTCGGTGAGCTCTCTGGATTTTCTGTGACCAGTTCCAGCCTGTAAGCTCGGGGTAAGCTTTAGTCAGTATTTCGATCATAAAAAGACCTAAATCCGATCCCCCTTTATCCTCTGGTATGTCCAAAAATCTTAAATTGTTCTGGCGATTTTCTTGTTCCTCAATTTTCCATTGGATATCCTCCAATCTTGCCTCTTGTACTTCAATTTGTTTTTGGGCTTTCATAACATCTGTTTCCAAATTTTCTGTCCTCGACTCCAGCAGTGTAAGTCTATCTGGGATTTCTCCGCAAACTTTAGCGATTTTACGGACTGAACCTTGCATCTTACGTATGGCTGTTTGTGTCCGCTTATTTTCCTGTTTACTTTCTTCCGGGTGAGCCAATACGGATTGCAGTATAGTGTTCATTGTTGTATTTAAGTTGTTTCCTAGCCCTGACATCTGCTCTCCCGTGAGTTGAGTTGTGGGCGTATAATCCCACTGTAGTTCGTGCCTTTCCTGATCCGGGAGAGTAGGCGTCTGGCTGCCCTTCCTTCTAATTGTAGCAGAGTCTTGCCCAATAGCATCTGATATATTTCCTAAATCACTCTCGTCATCAGTTGAACTTGAAATCATAAATGATTCCTCAATTGAAGTTGTCCCATCGGAAAGAGAAAAAAAGGGCTCTGACATTTCTT
The DNA here is from genome assembly GCF_964204655.1 of Triturus cristatus. Classification (NCBI taxonomy): domain Eukaryota; kingdom Metazoa; phylum Chordata; class Amphibia; order Caudata; family Salamandridae; genus Triturus; species Triturus cristatus. The sequence continues at coordinate 1,586,123,689 of NC_140590.1, forward strand.
TCTCAATATCTATTATGTGCTGTCTTTTGTTAGACATTAACTGGTCCTCGATTGATTTATTAGTCTTGTGTCCTTGTCCTTGTCTTTGTTGCCTAAAACTTCCTGATGGTTTCTTATTCCAATTTTTAAGGGTAGTCTTGTTTCTAATTTTTGTTTTGCGCCTTTTCTTTCACTTTTTGAAGCTATCATACTGCTATTCGAAACACTTCCCTATTCCTTCTCACTTACATCCGTGCCAAAGCATTCAGTTCGCAACGCTACTATTTCTGGGTCAGCTTGTATCTCTGCTTCATAATCTTCAGTCCCAGCAATATCAACATTCACGGTGTTATTCGTTTGAGCTATCTGACCTAAAATGTTACTCTGTTTGTCTGATAACCCTGCTGATTGGACAGCCTCCCCAGTATCAGCTGTCATTACAGTATTCAAAGTCTCCAAATTAGGAGTATGATTTGACAAGCCTCCCTCCTGCACCCGTCTGACCTGTTCAGCCTGCTCAGCCTGTTCTGTTTGCTCAGCCTGGACTGGCGAGGTTTCAGCTGCCAGGTTGTTCAGCACTTGAGGCGTAGCGTCTCTAGCAATATCCTTTTCGAGCTCCGATTCTAGTCCTTCACTGTCTTGCTGATTTTGAACTACCAAACCAGTGGCAGCAGTCAGTTTCTTCTTTCCTGAGAGCAGCTCCGCTATCGTTGGACCAGTCCTAAGCTGGCTATCCACCTCGTTTTTCCCTTTCGTCTTTTTTCCTCAGTGGGATCTTTTCGATTCCCTGTCTGCCCGCGGCATCCTTGCTGCCGTGTAGCTCCCGGCGTTATCGCGTCCATCGTCAGCATCTCTGCCGCCAGCGGACTTTGAACCACAGCTGCTGCTTACCCTTGCGTCAAGACTGTCGCAGCCATTGCGATACCCTTCGGCTTCATATTAACCAGGGTATCCCCTCGACAAGTTCTCTGCTGCTGCTCTCCACAGGTACGTTTCAGCTTTTTTATCTGGTGCCTTAATATCGCGGAGCAAGGAGGGGTACACTGACAGGAGTTAGCTTTTAACAGATCCCATATCTAGCATCGGCAATTTACTTTAGCATCGTAAACCCATTTCATACATCTTTGGGGCGGGAGTCCAAATCGGGAGGTTAGCTCCGTAGACGGTGCCTCAGCGCTGCCTCAGCCTCCCGCCATCTTGCTTCCCCGGAGGGCCTTTACAGTCCTTTATTAGTAGAAGATACTTTTTTAGCCTCCTTGTCCGATGTAGAGGGTGAAGAAGACAGCGTTGACCCAGAGGAAAGCTTAGGTGACCACTGTAAATGGTCAGTGACATCATCGGGAAGACTTGAGGTGTTTTCTTCTTCCCTCACTAGAAGAGCTGTCATGCGATCTAGCTCTCTTGCTATAAGTAGAGGCTCGGTCTTCCTCCTCAGCCAAAGAGAATTTAAGTCATAAAAGCAGTCTTGCCTCCCTATCCCTAAGAGTCTTGGTAGGGAAGGTATGGCAAATCTTGCAGTCGTTGGCCTCATGCTTCGGATAGAGGCAATAAAGGCAATCCTTATGTTGATCATCAACATGCAGGACCCTTTTTTAATCACAGGTCCTGCAGGATTTGAATAGGGCCTTCTAGTCAGACATCTTTTTGAAGAGTTGAAGAGAAAAACTGAGTGGCACTCAAGAGACTCCCTTCCACACGACGTGCGGTTAAAATCTAAGGAGAACTGCCTCTGCTGAGAGTGTTCTAGAGGGTACTGGTAGCTGATTGGTTGGAGCTGACTTTTGGTTCTTTTTACTATAAGGATGCAGGCCTTTGTCTTTTTAGCCCACTATTTATTCATGGCACTACTTTTGTATTTTACCATGGGACTCCCGCATCGGCGACGGGGAATGATTCAGGCATGTGAATCTATGAAAGATACCTCAATACTGGATAATTATTTGCTACATAATTACACTGCACTCAATGCAACATACACTCCAAATAATACCACTAAGTGCCACATAATTACACTCCACATAATTACACTCTACTGAATACAACATAAATACACTCCACATATTACCACTCAGTGCCACATAATTACATGCCACATAATAACACTCTACTCAATGCAACATAAGCACACTCCATATAATACCACTCAATGCCACATAATTACATGGCACATATATATATACTCTACTCAATGCAACATAAATAGACTCGACATAATACCACTCAGTACCACATAATTACACGTCACATAATTGCGCTCTACTCAATGCAACATAAATACACTCCACATAAATGCACTCTATACCACATACCACCAATCAACATAAATGCACTCCACACCATGACACAATTTCACTAAGCATAATTTCACTCAACACCACAGTTCCAGGCCACACAATTCAACTCCATACATTTCCAATACACACCGCATAATTACACACCAAACAACATATTTCAACTCCACAATCCACAACGTACCTCCAATCCACAGCATATAGTGTCACCACCTGAGCACCAAACATCACTCACCACCACCATTTTGCATCTGCGCACTACCTATGCATCACGTCAGTCTGCCCTTGGAATCTGGCATCTGTTGATTTTCCCCTAGTGTCCATCCGCTGCTCGTGTTCTAATTAAATTACTGTTTTCCAAACTCTACTCCCCCGTTATTTATGTCCCGCTCCCCCATAACAAAAAACATTATAACAAACAAGAATGAGAACAGGCAGGAAGAAGTTGCCAGCAGTGCAAGTACAAAAAAACTAGAAGACATTTTTTATGTTAAAATCTTTTGTTAATCAGGTTTTTCAGTTGTATATAATGTCGTCTTGGTTTGTATAAAGGTAACAAAAATGATTAACCCTTTTTATTATTACTTTTCAACATAATGCACAGCAGCCACAATGCTCTACAACATAGACAAAAGTTCTAGCTAAACACATAAGGTCCCAAAGGCGAGACCTATTGGCTATGTCAATGCTTGTTATTAATACTTTGACACTTTCTTCCTTAATATAGGCCGCCTTTGCATAATGTTTTGGGATTTCTAACAGTAACTTGTACATGCTTTGTTTAGTTGTATGGATAACACTTTTATTAAATGTCTATGCAAGTGCGCCACTGACATTACCCCCCTTTGATGTGATATTAATGAGCTATTGTAAAATCGGGTCTGCAATGGCAATGTATTTGTGGACCTGATGTGTACTTTTCTCTCTTTGCATGCTATTTTTTTGCGAAAATCATAATAAAAAATATAAATAAAAAATCAATATGTGCTAAATGACAAGCTAGTAAGGTTATTTTTATGGGATGGAAAAGTAACATGTGTTCGATCCAGGTAAGTATATGGCTTATTTTAAACTCTAAGGACACCTTCATCAAACTTATCACCATGCTAAAACAAAATGCTATGCACCACAAATTTTCGAATTCTCAGTAATCATAACAACATGGGGAGAGAGGAAAAGGTAATGGAGTGCATTAGGAAAAAGCATACATTGATACAATGTTAGAAGCAGTCAGGCCTAATCAATCGAAAATCAGGAGCAATCTTGGAAACGGTAAATGTTTCTTGTCAATATGTTTTCAAATAATGTCCATTAAATGTATGAAAGATTTTTGGTAGCAAAAAAAAGGCTTTTGCCCATGCTTTTTACAACATAATGCAGTCTGGCACATTATCAAAAATGAAAGTATGGCTGACTCACTGTCACAATAAATAAGTTTGCAAGTGCCAGGTCATTACCTCAGGTTCCTCGTAGATTTCCGGGTCCATCTGGGGGCTTAAATATGGAAAGAGGCAGAGTCTGTCTCCTTTTCTCAGGGTGTACTCCTTGCCGCATGCCATTCTCAGGGGCATGTCATGCATCACTTCTCTGGTGATGAAAGGGGCGGCTGTCAGGCGCAGTGTCTCGTAGAACACACTATCTGCAGAAAGAGAAAAATAAAATACAAACTTTATGCAGTGGACACAGCAGAACCAAGCAACCGTGGGCGAGTTCAGCATTCGGGCTAGAATGTTCTACATCAAAAAGACTCCGTAATCAGCACAGAAGTAGAGTCGATGGTTGAAGGTTTATTCCTGTCAACGGCGGGACTTAATTACTTTCTATGGTGAGAAGAAAAAGGGAAAACACCAAAAATGTTACGGGAATGGTGGAGAAGGGTTCTCTTCATTCTATTCTATTCAATTCTATTCTATTCTATTCTATTCTATGTGTCGTATATAGCGCACAGCTGCCCAAGAGGCCTCCCGGCACTGAGACATGCACACCTGCAAGACCTAAGCCAGTCATGCTGGTGTTAGAATAGATGAGTCTTTAGAAGTTTCCTGAAGGACGTTTCTGGCTACGCTCATTTTAGTTTGACAGGGAAGGCATTCCACAACTTGGAGCCAGATAGGCAAAGGACCGGCTGTCACCTCTGGCTTTCCAGACCTTGGGCATGATCAACAGAGAAGAGCTCTTGGAGCGAAGAGATCTTGTTGGCACGCATGCAAACTAGTCTTTGTATCACAGGGGGACCTTTTCCCTGCGTTGCTCAGTGGAACATGCATAGGGCCTTAAAATGTATCCTTTTTTGGATTGGGAGCCAACACAATGCACCCATGACTGGGGCTTCTGATTGGTGTTTAGGGATCTTTAGGGAAAAAAAGGTTTCCATGTGGAAAAATATTTTCCCTGTGGAAAAGAAATAAGAAGATTTAGCAATTCTACTTGACTTTTCAGAAGATTTCAGTATTACAGCCATCATTTCCCATTAGATGGAGAGCTGGCGTTTCTGGAAAAGCTGGTGTCTATGGACAAAGTCATATATGGTGAGCGTCTTTTCTTTCTGGGAGAAAAAGTTGAATGCGCTGGACCTTGTTATCAGAAATTCTTTACTGGAGTCGACAATATTTTAGACTCTGTCCAGGGGTGTAACACTGGCTCCTGCAGCCCCTGCGGCAAATGTGGGCCCCACACCCCAGGGGGTCCTTCATTCAGCCTAAAGCCAATGACTATCTATGAAATATGTCTATCTCAAGGGCCCCTCTCCACATTCTGCAGTTAGGCCAGATCATTTTGCTTTACTCCTCTGACTCTACCTTTACATGCTTTACTCTGACCCGACAGTCTTCTGATTTTTGGGCTTTCCACGTACATTAGCAGATGTAGCTTGATGACACAAAACCTCTTATGAAATTTGGAGAGTCACAAGAATGTCCATTTACCTCTGTCTCTAATTCATGATAAGATGAAGCACAGTACCGTGAACGTGGCTAGAGAGGAATCCTATAGTCAAATTCTGTAACTAATAGGTGCAGGCCAGGCAGAGCAATCTCCCCTTCCTAACAGTTGCTAGACAAGTAGAGAATGCATGCAGGACACCAAGGGCGCACATCTCCAAACTACAGGTGCAGGACAGGGAGAACTAGCTCCTATTAACTATAGGTGCAAAACAAGTACAGCAAGCATCTCTAAACCTGTAGGTGCTGGCCAGGAGAAGTAAGTTTTTTTGTTTTTTTCATTAAAGGCGAGTATTGCAGGTGTTTTTGAAGCAGAGTTTAAGAAGCAAAAACTTTGATAAATCACAGGTATGTTAAATGACAATCCAGCTCCTTTTAATCACAGGAACAGAGCTAACCTCCATGAATGAGAGAAGATAGGACAGGCACACTTAGCTTTTCAAAGAACAAGTTACTTACCTTCGGTAACGCTTTTTTTCGGGTGTATACAGTATCTGCCTGTGGATTCCTCACCTTTTGAATTACCCCTGCACCAGCATTACACGTAAATTCTTTTCATAGCTCTCCCACGTCAACAAGTACATCACAATAGCACGGCTCTGCTTTTGACTCCTTATGAAATCATCGGAGCCAAAAGAAGACCTCATTCGCGTGCTGACGTCAGTTCCACCCATTTTTTCCATGCTCTTACGGCTGGACACACAACATAATACAAGTATACACAGTATACAAAATATATACACAAATACATACATACAAATACAAATACATACATAAAAAGGAAAAGCCAAAAACGAAAGCATTTCCTGGCAATAAACTGTATGGTATATAAATTACCTATGAAAAATAACAATGTCAGTCAGAAGTTTTTCGGTATAAGCAGGTGGATCAGTGAGGAATCCACAGGCAGATACTGTATCCTCCAGAAAGAGTGTTACCGAAGGTAAGTAACTTGTTCTTCTGATGGATACACCTGCCTGTGGATTCCTCACCTTTTGAATTGAATCCCCAAGCTGTTCCTCTCTTGGAGAAGGGTGTCCAACCGCCTACACCAAAAACATCTTGCAGCACAGAGCATGCAAAATGGCCGTCCCTCCTAACCTCCGAATACAAGAGGGGGCGCTAGAGTGCCGGCTGCAAGATGGCCATCACGTAGTGAGTCTCTGCAGGCTGGACGGACAATCTGACATGAATCCAGCACTCCCAGCGACCATTGGAGGCCTCAATTGCCGGGGAATGACATCTGACACATTTGGCAGAAGATAACGGCAAGTTTGATGGACCACATTGCTTGGGCTGAGTAAAAGAGAAGAGGGAGCGGAGCAGAGGGTGCCACCTGCGGAAGCAAGATGGCGGCCCTGTGATCAGTAGAATGAGCGCGGCTGAGAGCTGGCTCTGTGCGGACGCCGGAGAGTGACCTGTCATCTCGTCGGCTCACAGCTCTGCAGTTGATACAAGGGGGAGATGAGCAGTACGGATTGACACCATCACCTACTGGTCAGCCCGCAGAGGGCAATCCCTGAGCGGGCTTCGACTCAGACCTTCCCTGCACGGGGAGATGGAGGACCCAGATGAAGCCCGGCGCACCCGGCGGCCATAGGAAATACACCAGACCGGGTGATCACATGCGGCCGCCTTTCCCTGGTGACCCGTGCGGTGGAACAGTGAGACAAGACTGGAAGAGTGGACCGGCTGGGATGCCACCCAGCTTAGTACAGCAGTGAGCGGGGCACTGGACCCAGTGAGGTGTGGAGAAGTGTGGCTCACTGGTGTGGAGAAGTGTGGCTCACTGGTTAGAGTAGGCAGACCTGGAAGCAGAGGTCAGCCCGGGACCAGGGTTCAATTCCCGGCTCGGCTGGGTCTTGAGTCCGTAAATTGTCCATGGACTCGATAATTCTCACTCCAGTGCATACTCGATTCATGGGTTCACACTCTGTGACTCTGGGCAATAGCTTGCTTAATCTCCACAATGGCCCCTCGCGGCGGGATGCCTGGCTTTCACCTTGTGGATGCCCTTCTGGGTTATCTCACAGGGGAATACCAGGACGGGTTCCCTAAGCAAGCGCTTAGAGACTGGTTGGTGATTTGCGCTATATAAATATCTGTACATTTACATTTACATCTGGAGGACTGACAGGAGCGGCAAGCGGATAAACTGGGGAGCCACAACAGGGCCTGAGTGGAATACGGCCTCCCCGGACTCATCCCTGCTGATCCCCTATGAGTTGAAGGTCCTGGCCTGTTAGGGCCTGGGGCAAAGGGAAAAGCGAGACTCAACACATTCCTGAGGCAAGGTAGGAGCGGGGGAGGGGATAGACGGTGGCTGTGAGTGTATGCCCCCCTTCACTCTTCAGGATACCGGCAGTGGGAGCCACCCCGGGGGAGGAACAGCCTAGGCTCATACCTGAGGCCCACTCTGCGTGGTGAAGTGGACGGCGGCCATGCAGGAGGGAACTGCAAGGCGAAGTCAAACAATCCAGTTCTGCGGGTCCCTGTGGTGGGGCCCTGCCGGGTATTGTTAAGAGATGGATAAAATTGGAGGAGGGGAGAGACCTGGTTGGGCGCACCCCCTCTCATTGTGCTGGTTGCTGAACAAGGTGACCAAATTGAGAGGGGGTGGCATCGTGCAGGGGTGGCCGGCATTGTGAGTTCTGGGGACCCCGCTTCACCACCTGCCTCATTGGAGGCGGGCTCACATCAGACACTGCACTGACCCACCAAATAGCGCTTCCATCGATCCGAGGAGGAGGTCGCCCGTGCGGGGAGGCTCTTTGGTGACCCACGCACCACAAGACAGGGACACTGAAACAGATACGGTTGCCCTGGCAAAGTACACTCCCTGAGGAGTGGGAACGGAAGCGTGCCATGGGTAAAGCCAGCGCAAGGCAACCAAAGATCTCCTTTGAACATTGCAAGACCCTCTGGGTTAACCCCCCCAGAAGAGGAGCCATCATAAATAGCCATGAACCCCACGTTGTTGCAAGAACAAAATATCTGTGAAATGTTCATGAATCTAAAGCAATCCCTTTTGGCCATTGATCTCAAAATTGATTCTATGTTGGATCGCCTGGACTGGCTATGGGGCAAGGTATCGAATCACGATGAATGTATTGTGGAGGTCGAACAGCGGACCTCTGCGCTAGAAGACGAGGGAACCGCCACTCACGAGAAATTGCTTCGGATGGAAAAGGTGCTGAGGTGTCATAAGGAACAAGAATGGAGACCTCGGAGTTAGGTTACGACGAAATAATCAGCGAATTCTGGGAAATCGAAGAGACCACAGCAATGACCCGGGTCGAGGACTATGTTGAAGAAATGCTCCGGTCCCTGTTTGGAGAAAACTATAGGGACCTTGATGTTGTACTACATAAGGCTAGAGACCAGCAGGAAACGAGATATCAGGGCAACATGGTTTCTTTTTCCCCCGACTTCACCTTAGCCGTCCAGGCCACCAGGAGAGAGTTTGTGCCAATAAAGAGGCCGCTGCAGCAGCAGGACATCAAGTACTCTCTGCTTTACCCTTCAAAGTGCCACATCTTTCGTTCTTCACAGATCCTAAACTTGCTGCCAAATTTGCACGTAGTCTCAAGCATTCCAAACCAACCACACTTGCAGATAAAAGCCCTATGGAAGATGATCCTCTTAGCAAAAATGACTGAGAACCTGGACGAGCACTATGATGCTTGCTGGGCTGGTCTGTTCATGGCTCAGCAGACACAGGTTTCTGCCTGCTTTTTTCTACAAGCTGACTTTTCCCCATACAACAACTGGGATATGCTGAGCCCCTAGTGTTACCCTCTGGGACGAGTTCTATGTTATTCTTAACAGTTGGCCACCTGCTACCTGTTCGGGGTAGGGGTAACACTTTTCAGCCATGTTGGGCAGCTGTAGTGGGTGGGGGTGCCGGTACTTCGGGTGTTAGGCAGGTTAAAATGGCTACAATGTTCTCTTTTTTCTCCCCCCCTTTCCCTCTCTGGCCTTCCATCAACAGGAGCTAGGTGTCATCATGGGACCGGCACACAAGGATCTGTGTGATTGCATGCGTGGGCGCGACTACTAATAGAGTGACCACACTAAAAGCAGTAATGTGGAATGTACATGGCCTGAACAACTGCAGGAAGGTTCAACTGGTTGCGGCGTACCTTAACCGTCATGGTGCAGACATCTGCGTTTTGCAGGAGCTGCACCTGTCGGGGACCAGCTGTGCGCGCCTGCGGGCGGTTTGGATGGGGGGGGGAATTTATAGTGGGATACTCAAATTATGCTAGGGGCATAGCCATCATTCTTAGGAGGGGGCTCCCATGGCACACGTGCTCCACCCTCTACAACCCTCAAGGGAGAGATGTAATGGTCGCCGGGGTGCTAGGGGGTCAGCCGGTCGAGCTGATATTGGTCTATGGCTGAAATATAGACGATCTGCACTTCTTCAGTGAGGTTTGGTGGCTGGCTGAGACACTGGGCCCCTGAGCTATTTTGTAGGGAGGGGGATTTTAATGTGATATCAGATCTGGCAAAGGACAGATTGGGTGGATCCCGTCGGCCCAACATGCGGGCGGCAGAACAGCTGCAGGCCCTTATGGAGGACCATGCGTTGGTAGACATTTGGCGTCGTAGACACCTACACAGCAGGTTGGGCACACCTGTATCCACAGCGGGACCCACCTGGCCCAGGATTGATTACTGGCTAATGTCATGGGATGTGGATACATGGGTGCATACCACCACTCACCTTGCCCCTACCCTCTCAGACCACGCTCCGGTGTGCTCGACCTCTCGCTGCCTAGTGCCCCGGACAGGGCCTTCAGCTGGAGACTCCCCTCCAGCGCACTTTGGGACCAGGTCTTCTGGAGGTGATCCAGTTTGCCATATTAGAATATTTCGAGATAAATGTTGGGTCGGTAGACTCCCCTTTCACGCTGATGGTAGGCATTTAAATCCGTTATCAGAGGCAAGTGCATAGGCAGGCAGGCAGGTGTTCTGGCCACACTTAAAGGGGATCTCAAATGCCTTGAGGGGGAGATACAGGTGCTTGAGTCGGACTACATCATAGCGGGCTAATTAGCGACCCTAGGACGAATCAAAGAAAAGGTGGTGGAGTTTGAGGAGGCAGCGCATAGAGAGAGACACACTATCTGGGGAAAGATACACGCGCTCGCCAATGTGGCAAAGGAGATCGAGCTGAGAAAACACTGGCAGGCCTCCTAAGAAAACCATAGGCAAGCGAATACATTTGCGACTTACGCGTGGGTGACAATGGATTAGCTGCTGGACAGGAGGCTGTACAACCAGAAATTCTCGCCTTCTACTCCTCGCTATATGCTGCGCACCATTCAGAAGCACACCCCGATTTGACTCCCTTCCTTGACTTGATTGAACTGATATGGCTTAGTGATGCCCAGCGCAGATACCTTAATAAGCCATTCTCAGAGGAGGTGATTGGTGTGATCTGGGCAATGCCCGGCGAGAAAGACCGGGTTGGACGGACTCAGTTCTGTGTTTTAAAAGGAGTTTGCGCAGCTTCTCACATCCCACCTCCTCAACATGTACGAGGAATCACTGGAGCAGGGTACTCTTAGAGAGGCGCTAATCGTAACCATTATCAAACCAGAAAAGGACTCACAGTTATGTGACGCCTATAGACCATTATCGATGATTAACCTTGATAATAAAATTCTTGCAAAAGCTGCTCCCCACTGTGCTGAGGCCTGACCAGTATAGCTTCATCCCTGGCAGGGGTACATCTCATAATCTCCATGAGTGGCAAACAGGTCCAACCGAGGAAACCCCCACATCCGGAAGGTGTAATGGACTACCTCCGGGTGAAGCCGCCACTCGTGATCGGCCGAGTATTGCCGACTGAGACTGTACAGATGCACATTTAGCACCCCGGCCAGAAGATTTGCAAACACACTAATCTGATGGCCCTGAGCCTAGGACCAGAGTCCCAGAGCCTCTCTGCAGAGACAATACATCCCTACCCCTACCTGTTTGTTTATGTACCACATTGTGGTAGTGTTGTCCGTCAGGACTTGAATTGACTGACCGCGAAGGGAGGGAAGAAAGAACTTGAGAGCCAAACGTATTGCCCGCAATTCCAGAAGGTTGATTTGAAGCAACCTTTCCTCTGGAGACCAAAGACCCTTGATCTCCAGATCCCCCAGATGAGCACCCCACCCTAGATTGGAGGCATCTGTGATTACTGTGGCCACCGGTGGAGGAGGTTGAAAAGGCTTTCCTTGAGACAGTTTGCCCGGCACACTCCACCAAGACAGCTCTGCTGCAGTGTCTCTGGAGATTCTGACCTTCTCCACAAGATCTCCATTGTGCTGATACCACTGCCTGCAGAGGCACTACTGGACATCCCTCGTGCGCTATCTTGCATGGTTTACCAACAGTATGCAGGAAGCTAACAGACCGAGCAGGAGTGGGACCTTCAGGACTGGAACAACCGCTCCATCGTGAAACAAAGAAATCATTTTCTGAATGTTGAGAATCCTCTGTGGCGGTGGGAAAGCTCGACACACAGTAGTGTCCAGTATTGCCCCTATGAACAGGCTGCGCTGAGAGGGCACCAGGTGAGACTTGGGTACATTTATCGAGAAATCTAAGTCGAACAACAGTCGCATTGTTACTTGCAAGTGACGCAGCACCATCTCTGGCGACTTTGCTTTGAGCAGCCTATTGTCCAGATAGGGGAAAACGGATTCCCTGACCTTCTGAAATGTGCTGCTACCACCACCATCACCTTTGTGAAGACCCGTGGTGCGGAAGTGAGACCGAACGGAAGCTCTGCAAACTGGTAGTGTTGAGACTTTAGAATAGGGATGTGGATATACGCATCCTGCAAGTCGATTGACAACATCCACTCTTTCTGCTGCAGTGCCAAAAGAACCTGAGCTAGGGTCAACATCTTGAACTCTTCCTGCCTGAGGTAAAAATTCAAAACCCTGAGGTCCAGGATCAGTCTAAACCGGCCGTCCTTCTTGGGGATCAGGAAATAACAGGAACCACCTCTATCGCACCTTTATGCAGCAAGGTAAGAACCTCCTGCTGCAAAAGCAGCAAATGGTCCTCTGAACACGAGTCCTGGCGAGCAGGGTAAGGAGGTGGAAACTCTTGAAAAGGTAGGGCGTACCCATTTTCCACGAGATTCAAAACCCAACGGTCTGAAGTAACCGATTTCCAATCTTGTAGAAAATGGGACACCCGTCCCCCTACAAGACCAGCATGCTCCAAGATGGGGGATCTAGAGCTCTGTCCCATGGTATCGGTGGTGGGGACAGGAGAAGAGGAGGTAAGACGACTGTAGTCAAGAGGCCCCTCACAGACAGCCTCTACTTTTTCCCCTGTACGACCTGTGCAGAGGGTTTTGCTGCTGCTGCTGTGGCTGTTGACGGCCCCTATAGGAAGCCACCTTCCCAAAGCCTCGATACCTTTTGTATCCATAGCCCCTGGGCTGGGACTGCAGGCTCAAGTATCTTGCAGTAGCCCTATTTTCCTTGAAATGCTGCAGCACAGCATACGCCTTTGATCCAAACAGTCTAGATCCATCGAGGGGTTGATCAAGCAGAGTAGCTTGTACATCTGGAGAGAACCCTGAAGACCTAAGCCAGGCATGCCTCCTGGTAGCCACAGAGGAGCCCATCACTCTGGCAACTGAGTCTTCAGTGTTCAGACCCGACTGAATGACCTGATGGACTGCCGCGTTTGTGTCTGATAGCGCTTCCAAAAAATGAACATGGTCATCTTCAGGCAACTTAGGGGCTACTTGCTTTAAGAGTCCATTAGAGCATGAATGTACTGACCTAGCAAGCACGTGGCATTGGTTGACTTCAGATCCATACTTGCTGAGGAGAACACTTTTTTGGGCAGTTGCTCCAGTTTTTTTGAGTCTCTATCCCCCTGGGTAGTGGGTAAGGAACCAGTTGACTGCTTGTAACAAGAAGCCTGAACCACCAAGCTTTCTGGAGAAGGATGAGCAGACAGAAAAGCTTGATCACCCGGAGCAGTCTTATATCGCCTCACCACTGACCTAGAAACTGCAGGGACAGACAAGGGCTTCTGCCACACCTCCATAATCGTCTCTATAAACGCCTTGTTGAAAAGCAACAGAGGCTCAACATAAGAGGAAGGAGAATGCAACACTTCAGTCAAGATATTTAACCTCACCACAACTGAGGGCAACTGAAGGTACAACAGTTCAGCAGCTTTCCTGATAACAGAGTGGTAGGGGGCGAAGTCCTGTGAAGGCAAGGTCTTCGGAGAAGAAAGCTCCCACTCTGGGGAAGTATCCAGGCCACTGGCCTCCCGTAGGCCCTCGAAGTTGTCCACGGAGTCGACGATGTCCCCTTCCTCATGTTCTTGCTGGTACTCACCTTTTTCCAGCAGTCTTTGCGCTTCCCTCCTGGAACTCTGTTTCAGGATCAGCGGCGACGGAGACAACAGCGCCGGCGTCGAAGGAGGCCCTTCTGAAGTGGGCTCAAATCCAGGAAGACATCGCTCCAAGACCAGACAGCGCCGGAGATTGAGGTATCAAAGTCGTAAACCTTGGCACCGGAAACTGCCATGACAGAGCCGTCGGCATGGAAGGCACGAAAAGTGCCTGGACATACTGCTGAGGGATGCCGAAATGAAAGGCAAGTGGACCCACGGGGCCAGACTGCGCACCAGTAGGACAAGATCCCTTGGCAAACATGCCAAACATCGCATTAAGGAAATGTGAAGGATCCACTCCTGGACCTGGAAAAGGAGGATAAGGATCCAAAGCCCCCTAGTCTGGATCCATCTGAGGCCTCACAGGGGGTTGAGGCTGCGGTGCCGGCGACATCAGAGCTAGTATAGGTGAAGCCGCAGGAAAAGGAGTAGACTTCCTAGGTGTCGGAGAATCCCTAGGCATCAGTGAATCCCTCAACACCGGAAAGTGAGCCAGAGTCGCCTGCGGAGAAGTAGACGGTGAGATGGTATTCTTCACATGACGCCACTGTATGGGGGAAGCCAACCTCGAAGCCTTGCCCTTCGAAGATCGACATCGAGACCCATGCCTTCTCTTCTTCTTATGGTTCTTCGACTTCGACGTATGCGAGGTCGATGACTTCCATCTCTTGCGACCCCTCTTCTCTTTTTTTGCCTGCGCCATGAAGAGTGTTGCCTCACGTTCCTTCAGCGCCGTCGGGTTAATCTTCCGATAGCACGAACAGCCTTTAAAGTCGTGGTCCGAAGAAAGTCACCAGAGACTGTCATCGTGGGGATCTGTGATGGGCATATAGCCCAAACACTCCCTGCAGGGCTTGAAACCCGACAGTAGCCATTCTCACTGCAACATTAGGTAGAAGATAGAAACAATGTTATCACATGTAAAAAGGAGATTCCCAGAGAAAACCATTACGTGTCAACGGCGTGGAAAAAAGGGAACTGACGTCAGCATGCAGACAAGGTCTTCTTCTGGCTCCGATGACATCATACGGAGTCGCGAGCTGATCCGTGCTATTGTGACATCCTCGTGGGAAAGCTAAGAAAGGAATTTCCGTGGAATGCTGGCACAGGGGTAAGTCAAAACGGGAGGAATCCACAGGCAGATGTATCCATCAGAAATTAGAGGTACAGGCTAGTCAGAGCAACTTCATAAATCTACAGGACAGACAGAGCAAACTTCTTTAAGTAATTGGGCATTTTTCTCCCGATTCATTTGGTTGCGGGAAGCACACAGAAGTGCAGTCTTAAAGTTACAGCTGCATGTTCTTCCTGCTGAATAGTAGGCCTGCATAGTTAGCCACCACTCTTTAGTTTACTTGACTATCCAATGGTAGAAATGGACAGTCCATTGAGGCCAAACACGACAGAGGTTTTGTGACGTTTGGTGCAACATACACTATAACGCCCATCAGCACAATCCTTAAATGCCACTGTTTGATCACAGGTTATACTTTGAATAATATAACCTCTTCGTCAAGCATACAACCTAATAAATAAATTAAGACAATGATTTTAGTGAAAAACAGCAGTTTCAACCCTCTTCTGATTACACAACATGACCTTAAACAATTGCACCATAATGTAAAATATCAAAATTTGGAGCTAGAGGCTATGAAATGAATGTGACCCTTTTTAAGCAATGAACAAACTTCAGAAAGCCACGACTAGTCAAACATTTCTGCAAAGCATTTGGATTTGCCTCTTTGTAGCTAGTCCTAAATGTAACAGGCCAAAGAGTTGCTACAAATCTGTTCACTGTGACAGAGATATAAAATAGCGTTTTAAAAGGTAAGACGTTTTAGGTACATTCATAAAAAAAAAGGTTTAGTAAACTTTTCTAATAAATAAAATGTTTAAAAACAAATTAAAACCAAGGATGTTATCTAATGCACATAGGGGTGACTCAGAAGAAAACAAGTTACTTACCTGTAACTTCAGTTATCCAGTATTGGTATCTTTCATAGATTCACATGCTTGAATCATCCTCGCATCGCAGTGGGACTCTCACGGTAACTTTTATAATAGCAGTAATTAATCTTATCATAGGCAACAATGCATTGAACAGTCACTGCATTAGCCCATCCATATCCTTTTGTAAAAAGAACCAAAGTTAAAACACAACCAATCAGACATCAGCACCCTCTAGAACACTCCACAGAGAAGCAAGTCCCTCAGAATTTCTACCGTATTTCGTTGTGACAGGGAGTCTCCATGAGCTCTACTCAGTTTTTCTCTTCATCTTATATATTGAGATTTCAAAGTGTCAGATTCTCCACAGAGAGGCAAGTCCCTCAGAGTTTCTAGCAGAAGTGACAAGAGTACTGCTAATAATTAAGGGAAGCCTCTCTGGGGAGGAGGGTGGGTCGCATGTGAATCTATGAAAGATACCAATACTGGATAACTGAAGTTACAGGTAAGTAACTCGTTTTCTTATCCAGTATTGGATCTTTCATAGATCGTGCTCGGGAGGGTGCGGGGAGGGTGCGCGGATCCTCCGAGGCCATAGATATATCTATCTTTTTAACTCTAATTTTCTCAGGAACTAATGAACGGATTTACACCATTTAAGCAAAAGGCACGAGTCTGAACTGAGGACTACCTCTTTGCCAAATTTGGTGTAATTCCGTTCAGCAGTTCGGGCTGTAGTTGCGTCAACAGGTCCTATGGGAAAATGCATGGGGAAAACGTGTTTTGGGACCCCCCTTTTTTCTCAGCCACCGCTTGACGAATCACCGTGAAATTTTCAGGATAGGAGCGGACCGGAGCTGGCCAAAAGTTTGAAAATTTCGCGAAGATTCGTCAATTGGCGCCAACGTTATTCCAAATAGAATGTTGCGGATTTCCTATGGAAAATAGGTCCTAACTATATCTACCTTCTGGCGACCGCCAATAGGTAATATATATATATATATATCTGTACCAAAGTTATAAAGGAGCATGTAAAATATAGCAATAACATGTCAACAGAATGCAACTTAATCGAGATTAAATAAACACCTCCAAAACAGAGGCTTACCTAATTGAAAAAGGTTACATGAGACTGCTTGTCCTACCGCTGCTTTCACATCTGTAGCAAAATCCAAGCAGTAATGCTGCGTAAATGTATGCACATTTCTCCATGTTGCTGCGCTGCAAGTTTTGTCCAATGGCACTCCGGCAAACAGAGCTACTGAGGATGATACTATCTTTGTAGAATGAGCTTTAGGTTTGGAAGTAAGTGGTTTGCCCCCTTTAGAGTGGCAGAAATGATTGGCGTCTGCAATCCACCTGCCAATAATTGCTTTGGTCACTGAAGCACCTGATCTTTGTAAACTATAGGAGATGAAAAGCTGATCAGATTTTAGAATGGCCTTGGCACGTAGCAAATAAAACGTAAGACAACTCTTGATATTTAAAGTATGAAGAGATTTTTCAGCCGGTTTGTAAAAAATGTTCTCAGAATAACCGGTTCATTAAGGAGGAAAGTAGAAGGTACCTTTGGAATGAATGCCGGGGGTTCGTTCTAAGCAGAACAGAGTTGTAGGAGGCTGGTTTAGTATATGGTGCTCACTTATGTAAGTGTAGCACCCTGCACTAATCCAGACAGCCCTTATGGTGATTTTAGTGGTCTTAGACAACCTTAGAAAGCTCTCTAAGTGGTAGCTGTGGAGAGCAGCCTTCAGGCCTAGTTCAAAAGGATTGTAAAGCAGCTTGTTGCACCAGGTCCTAATCTTATTGATTTAGATTAAGTGAAAAAGAACCACACAGTGGAGCTATAAAAATAGGTATTTAATATAAGACACTCACTAACAGATAAAAATATGTCCTACCCAGAGATATACACAATGCACACAATACTTTGCAAAGAAAACAGGTAAGTAGCTCAAATACACAGTGGTCGCTAGGGGGATAAAAAACGATATACTAGAATAGTGGCATGCGAACCACGACTCAAGTCAAGGCTATGTCCAAAAGACGTAGAAGTGCGGGGGACCCAAAGAACCCCCTGATGTAAGTAACCAGGAACCCAACGGAGGCCGTGTGCAGAGTGGGAACACAACCGTATGCTCAATTCAAGTCAAAGGGTAAGTGGTGGTTGCAATTTTAAAGAAGAAGCACCCTTCTCAGTGGACCCTGAAGAAAACCCATGGAAGGCAGAAAATCGGAGAGCCACCCCACCAGTGGATACCCAAAGAACCGGGATATCTACACCAGGGAAGCCGGGTGCATAGGTGCAAAGTGGCGTCGGAAAGCGTTGTCAAACTCAATGGGGAACTTCAGAAAGATGCTGCTGGTGATTGAAGAAGGTGAAAGTGTCCGGTGGAACCCAAAGGTGGATTCAAGATGGGAAGTAACTGCAAGCAGAGAGGACAGTATTTATGCCACTCAGGATTGACCAGGAGGCACGGAAGATGAATGCCCACCAATCTCGGGTTTTGCAGTAAAGTTGATGGTGACCTTGGAGCTGCAGCTGTGTGGACCAGGCAATGCTGTGGAAGACCAGGAGCCATTTATGAGTTGTCCCATGTCGGATGTCAAGAGTTGAGGGATCGGTGTCCGTCGAGAACACCAACAAGCCTTGGCAACTGCAAACAACGTGGCAAGTGGAAAAGGTGCAGTGTCGGGACCAGCAAGGTCCAAGTGACTAGCCGCAAGCAGGCGAGTCAGAGTAGGCCCTAAAGAGGATCCACAGGCCAGAGGCACTGGAGTCGCAAGAGGACCTCGAGCAGCTCACCAAAGATGCAGGTCCACGGTGCAAGAGATGCAGTGAGGATGAAGATCTTGGTCACAGGAGATGCTCGAGGTCCAGGCTGCTTGGAGCCCAAAAATCTCTAAGCAAGAGAGCCAACAAGCCTCTGCAACGACAAGTTGATGCTGTGCACAGGGGTTTGGTTCCTGAGGTTCCGACGAGGGACACTGGCCTCAAACTAGGTATGAAGACAGTGCAGGCCTCGAATGGAGGTGAAAGAACCACCACCTGTGTTGCTGAGCCTTTCAGAGTCCGTAGGAGCCCATGATCAGCAGGCCAGTCAGCTGCGTTGTGGTGCAAGGAGTGACTCCTTCACTCCAAGGCAGATTCCTTCAGGTGTCTTGAATCTCCACCAGCATTGATTTTAATGTTGTTTCCTGCCTCCCTCCCCGTGTCAATCTTTTCACAGGCAGTGCAATTTCAGGCTTGTGTAAAACTCTCGTCCTGATGATGATCCTTGTATCTAGTAATGGATCGAAACGTTGTTGACTCTTTAAACAGCATGCACGTTAAACACATTTGTTAAAAGTAGTGCATTACTGTTTTCTTCCAAAAAGCTTTCCCACGCTATATCATATTGGCAATAAGCTTTGGTTTCTGTTTTGCTTGAAAAATGTTTGTTCAATTGTGATTGTTTTCATGTTTGCTCTTAACCCCTTCCCCGCTCATGACGGAACCACTCCGTCATGAGCCACGGGTGCCGTGTGCTCATGACGGAGTGGTTCCGTCATGCTGCGGCCGTTGGCCGCCGCTCCGCCCACGCTGCGCTGATTCCCCGCCTGTGCGGGCGATTAGCGCAGTGGGCGGAGTCATGACGGAACCACTCCGTCATGAGCACAGCTCAACCGTGGCTCATGACGGAGTGGCTCCGTCATGAGCACAGCGCCACCGCGCTGCCCCCAAACCCCCCCCAGCGCTGCGGCGGAATTCCCGCCGCAGCCAAGGGGTTAAAGGATACAGGACTGTGTCCCACTCGATTACTTTGTTCTTTACCACAACCAATCTCCTTGATTTATTAAATCAGTTGTCCGGCTGGACATCGCAGACTCAATATAGCACTGAATCTGGTCTATATTTATTATTTCTGAATTTTGAATGTTTGAAGAAACAATTGTTGTTCATGACTAGCTGATACCCAAGGTCCTTCTTACCTTGCAGGTTCCCTTGTTTATAACTAACATACATAGCACAATCGCTAGATTGTAAGGGATGCTCTCCCTATTCCCCTCTTTCTGAGTGGGCCTTTTCTGCCCCTTTTTCTTTCTCCTAATTCTCCCACCTTGGCACCGACCTCCTCCCTTTCCACACACCACCTAATATGTCAGATCACGCACCTTTATATTGAGACGAATATATCAAGAAAATCTGTGAGGGCCCATTCCTATTCACAGACCCAATAGACAACCCCACCATTATAAACGCATCACTTTCTGAACAACTAGAGAAATGTAAGAAGAAGCAGATACTCCTCCAACTCATGGTCCGTATGCTTACGGAATACCTCAAGGCCGATATAATCACTGTAGGACTACAGGTCAGAAATATTCCGGGCATCTTCACAGATAACCCCAAATATATCAATAATTTCAGCTGCATTGGCAACACCTGTTCAAGACACTGGCTAGTCTTAGGAATTGATATAGCTACTGAGACACTCAAAACACTAAGCGAGAAACTTGCGGACATTGAGAAACAGATTAAGGAATCTAGTTCAGTCACTGAAGCTAAAAAACTAATTGATCAAGTTCAGAAAACAGTTGATGACTTCCACAGAATACAACAAAATAAAAAATCATTGAAGGTCAAAAAAGACATTAAAGCCTACTCTACTGAACGCACATATCCCTATTTGCAGAAGCACTTTTACACCAAAAGGACATGCACAAATCCCCAAAATAATAGACCTTGGGGTCGTTTTAATAAACGCAGCACCCTAGTAGGATTCTCAGACACATCTGCTGACTCTTCAGACAACTCTGACTCCAGCGAAGGCCCGAGTACATCTAACCGAAACCCCAATTTTTTAGGGAGAGGGCAAACAGAACAACCAAAATGTGGGCGTGTGAAACAAGCTCAACGCTGGTACAACCCACCCGGAGAACGCCAGACCCGACAGACATTTTATCAATGGTAAACTCTAATACCACCCAGTTAGGACAACTCACCACAATTCCCATCTTCAATCTATCACAACACACTTTAGTTGACTCTGAACTCTCCTTGCTCAGCAAAAGTTTATCCTTCGTCCCTACTACTCACCCAAACTTCCTTGAACTACACACCGACACCAACAAATAAATAAAACACATTTTGTTACGCGCGCTGCATCGCATTTGGCGATGCTGCGCGCGCAACGAAATTTGTTTTATTTTATTTTTTCGTAACTTACCTGCAATCGGCCGTATGCCGCATTTTGCAACCCCCCACCCTGCCCCTCCTCTGCGCCACGTCACCGCCCCGGTAAAACGCCCTACACGGGCCGTCGCTGTATCAGTAGCCTCGCTATTAAAGGGTAAGGGGGAAGAGTGTATGACCCTCTTTCTGGTTCCTAGCTGGGAAAGAACTGGTATTTCCGGTTTATTCTGAAGGCGAAGAAATCCAAGTTGGGTTTGCACCACGTTTGGAAAATGAAGTCGAGAATCGTCTGGTCCCATTCGTGGCAGTAGTTGGAAGTTCTGCTTAGAGTATGTGCTACACTGTTGTTCAGCCCTGGGAGATGTTCCACTTTGATGGAGATGTGGTGCAAAATAATCCATTTGCAGATTTCCTGCGCTTCTAGACATAGAATGTGAGAACATGTACCTCCCTGTTTGTTGAAGTAATGCATGCATGTAGTATTGTCTGTTCGTATGAGAACTGAAGAGCCTCGTATTCTTGGAAGGAAAGTCTGTAAGGCAAGGAAAATGGCCCGCAACTCCAGGAAGTTGATGTGCATTTTTGCAACCCATTTGGACCACTGGCCTCTTATTCGAAGATCCTGAAGATACGTCGCCCAGCTGTCTAGAGAGGAGTCCATGATAAGGATGAAATCCAGTAACGGGGAATGGAAAGTTAGCTCTGTTGAGAGATTCTTGGAGAATCCCCACCAAAGAAGGTCTTTTTTCATGTTTGAAGTTATCTGAACTAGGTCATCGAACGACCCAGTTTCTTGGAGCCATTGCTTGTCTAGCTGCACTTGTAAGGGTGTCATTTTGAGACGTGCTTGAGGTATCATCAAAATTACCGAAGACATCATGTCAAGCACATATTTTAGTAGGCGTACAGAAGTGAACTCTCTACCGACTAGGTTGGTCGGTAATAAAATGAGATTTATTTGTCATTCTGCAGACAAGAATGCCCTGTCTTGGACGGTATCCAAAGTTGCTTCAAGAGAGGTAATCTTTTGGGATGGTTGTAGAACAGATTTGTGATAATTGAATGTCAACCCCAGGGAGCGAAACATCCGTAAGCAGATAGAAGTTGTCTTTGAAGCCTGTTGATAAGACGGTGCCCTTACCAGCCAGTCGTCAAGATAAAGAAACAGTTGAAGACCCTGAAGTCTGAGGTGAGCTAGCAACTGGAGATAGGCACTTGGTGAACACTCTTTGGGCTTAGTAGTGACCAAACAGGAGGACTTCGAATTGAAAATGAACACCTGCTGCAGTGAACAAAGAATTTTTCAATGTTTGGGATGTATTGGGAAGTGGAAATATGCATCTTGTAAGTCTAGAGTTTTCATAAAATCCAAATGATTTGGAAACCGAAGTATCTCCTTGAGAGTGACCATGCGGAAATACATTTTCTACAGATACTTGTTTAGATTTCTGAGATCCAGAATGGGTCTCCATTCCCCCGACCATTTCCTTATTAAAAAGAAGCTGGAATAAAAACCCTTTCCTCTCTGAGAACGAGGAACTTTTTCTATGGCTCCTTTCTGAAGCATAACGTATGCTTCCTTTCTTAACAATTGGAGATGAGATGGAAGCCATCTTAGGGATGAATGAGGAGGTGGAACTGTTAAAAATTCTAAAGTATGTCCATAATTTATAATGTCTAGGATCCTTTTGTCCATAGTAATTTGGCTTCATTGATCGAAATGCAGAGAAATACGTGTTGGATGGGCATGTTGTCATTGTTTTCTAGAATTGTCTCTAGATTGGGTAGCTTGTTTCCTCCTGGGCTGTTGTCTGGAATATGCAGCAGACGGTGGTGCTCCAAATAACTGCTGCTGCTGATACCCACAGCGGTAAGATTGGTATGATTGGGGCTGATATGTCTGGTAATTTCCACGAAAGGAATAAGAGCCTCTCCCATGTGCTCTGCGAAAAGGTGTTTTCCTATATTGGAGCGTCCCTACAGACTTAGCAGTATCATTATCCATTTTGATAGCTTGAAAGGCCTCATCAAAGTGCTTCCCAAAGAGTGTATCGCCATCAAACGGCATGTCTAGAATCTTGCTCTGCACCTCAGGACGGTGGTAGATTTCAATCAGCCCTGATGACCGAGAACTGCCAGTCCAGCTAATTGTCTAAAAGCAAGAGAAGCAATGTTCACGGATATATCAATAATCTCAGAGACTGATCTTTCACCTTCAAGAAGAATCTTTCATGCCTCTTGTTTTTTATCATTGAGTAAATGTTCAAGATATGATGCCACATCCGACCACATCTGGCGGTCATATATTCTTAGAATTGCTAGGGAATTGGCAGCACGCACTGATGCACCTGCAATGGTGGTAAACGTTTTTCAATTATTGTCCAAGGGATGTCCATCTTTATCAGAAGGAGCAGTAATAGGTAATGAAGGATTTCGTGATCTACATTGTGCAGCCTGAGCAATTACAGAATCTGGCCTCGGATGTCCCATTAAGCAGGCTGGTGCATTATCAGGGGCCTTGTATTTTTTATCAATCCTGGGAAGGACTGCCGGCACTGAATAAGGTGCATTCATAATTTTGATCCCTTCCTCCCAAATGTGATCAATAATGGGAATTGCACATACTGATTTCCTGGAATGATCCTTAAAAGCATACAAAATACAGTCAACTGTTTCACAGGCATCGGCAAATGAAAATAATTTGCAGCTCTTTTGATCAAAGCATGGAAGCCACCAATATCCTCAGGTAGAGAGTCAATAGCCTGAGAACCTGGAGGAGAAGGGGTAGGAATCAAGTAATCTTCCCAATCTTCAATAGCTGGTGATACATTTTGAATTTCACCTTCTTCAACCTCATCATCCGGTGGGACTTGATCTTGCTGCACAGGTATAGAAGCCTGTGATTCCGAAGGAGGCGTGACAGATGGTCGAGAATCCGCAGCAAGAGATGGAGATGTTGTTACTTGCACTGATCCCGCTGCTGTAGGGACAAGGGTATGATAGTCATGCAACATAGCTGTCAAATCTTGCACCAATGCGACAGGCAGCTGTACCATTGGTTCCTGGCGTGGCATCAAAAATTGTGATTTGTCCATAGATTAGTGATACTGTGGTCCACAATATTCATCCTCATCCTCCTCGTCCTAAAAATTGAAATGGACTTGTGAAGGACTGTGAGCCGGACTGAACATCCCGTCATCATCAGAGTCCTCTAAGAACTGACAAGGAGGTAAAGGTGAAATATGAAAGGGAACATGGAAAAATACTCTCAATGACAGCATTGTTGATGAGAATCTCGACGACAAAATAGATGTAATACGCAAGATAGAAGGTCTCTTTGACTGAGACATCAACAAAATCTTCGTAGATGGTGATGGTGATGTACCGTCGATGTAGAAAAGTGGTTAGCGATGGTGCTGTCATCGGCGGTGCAGTTAACAGAGCCGTTACCGTCGACGAAGAATTTGTCATCCAAGAAGTAGTCGTCGTCGACGGCGGAGGCGTCTTAGATAAAAGTGCAGTTGACAGTGGAGGCGCCGTCTGTGTTGGAAGAGTCAACGCTAGCTGCATATTCAACTGTGCTGGCGCCGAAGAAGAGATTAGCACCAAAGGAGGATTAGGTGCTGTCGATGACGACAAAACCTCTGTCGGTTTAATCCTAGTCGACGTAGACGATGTAAGCTTTGTCGACGAATGCTGGGAAACGAATTCCAACTGTGGTTTTATCGTCGGCTAAGTATTTTCTGACGATGAGGCTTTACAGCCACTGACTGAATTTTTGTATGTTTAGTGGCAGTTTCTGAGGCAGATTTTTCCTCAGAAGGGAATGGTTGCTTCCCTTTTTTTGAGGCAGTATGCCCAGACTCATGATAGGTATTTTTTGACGCTTTATTATGTCCCTCACGGGATTCCAAAAATCTATCCGTCTTTTTACAAAAGTTCAACTGATGCCTGAGAACTGAAACTGCCTTCCACATCAGAGAGCACAGAAGATTTAGACTTTAGTCTCTCCAACCAAATAAGCAGTCTGCCTTCTCTATTTTTCAAAGTCTTTGTAAAGAAAGTTCTACAAATTCTACAGTCTTTTACCATATGAAGAGGCTACAAGCAATGAATACAATCCTTGTGGGGATCCTCAGCATGCAGTCTTTTCTTACCACATGACCTACAAGGTCTGAAGAGTCCTTTCTCTGAAGAGTCTGACATTTTGAAATCACAATATCCAAGATGAAAAGAAAAACTGAGGAGAGCTCAGGAAGACTCCCTGTCACAACGACGTGCAGTAGATATTCTGAGGGACATGCATCTCTGTGGAGTGTTCTAGAGGGTGCTGATGTCTGATTGGTTGTGCTTTAACTTTGGTTCGTTTTACAAAAGGATATGGATGGGCTAATTCTTGGACTGTTCAATGTATTGCTGCCTATGAAAAGAGTAATTACTGCTATTATAAAATTTACCGTTGGACTCCCACCTCGACAGCAGGGATGATTCAAGCATGTCAATCTATGAAAGATCCAATACTGGATAAAGTGTTTTTTTAGGGGGACACAAAAGGTGCCACAAATAAAACTAGTAATGCCAACTGCACTGGGCAATCGTGAAGATTGTATGCATGTACGTGTCTGTTTGTGCACATCTATATATAAATGTTTGATTACATTGTTGAAATGTTACGTTGTATGTATTTGTGTATATTTATTGATGTACAAGTTACTTACCTTTGGTAACGGAATATCTGGTACAGACACAGTCTAACCGCAGATTTCTTAACTTCTAAATTCTCTCAAGGTGTCACACTGGATCTACAATTCCTTCAGCAGTACCTCTGCATGCTGGTGGATGGCGCTGTACAGCTCCGCTATGACGTTGTCTCCGTATGTGACATATAAGTCTTCTCCGGTGCCCCGACGTCAGTTTCTTCTGTGAAACCTTCGCGCCAGAACACTAAGCCACTAAAGTAATTGGTGTGGATAAAATGTGCCAAAAAGATCAAAAGTTTTTGAAACATTAATAAAGAAGAAACATCAAATGATATGTTCATACCAGACATGGATTTTTAAGAAAACCCCAAAAGAATCAAAGAAGCACAGGGCTACGTGAAACCCTGCACCCTACTGAATAACCAGCATGCAAGGGAAAAAACCTTACACTCTACAGACCATTCATCAATGGTAATGAATGGCATGGTAATAGCTAAACAAAACCTATAAAAACAAAACCAAGCTGTTTGTTAATTCACACCATTATGTGACACAATTGCAGTGCTAATACAAGGTATGATGATACTAGACAAAGACTTTCAAAGAAAGAACCAAATAAATCAATATTGCTCACTGGTATTTAATCCAGTGTAAAAGAGAAAACACCCCCCACTCTACCTATCACTCACCATTTGAAATGGATGGTATGGCAACATCTAAACAAAAACTATGTGGCAAGACCAAACGGTTTTGTTGAGTCCCAACAATAGTTGAGACAGTGATCACCGGTATATAAAATCAGTCCTGAAAAAGGGTATAACCCTTACCTCATAGGTCATTTGCAGAATGGAGAGGATGGGCAGGGGGTTATGCAGTCTGCGGCTGGACTGTGTTTCTACCAGAAATCACGTTACCGAAGGTAAGTAACTTGTACATCTGATAGAGACATCTAGCCACAGATTCCTTAACTTGTGAATTAAGTACCATAGCTATACCACCCCCCTGGAGGAGGGTCCGTGAACTAAATCTACGAAAGTTCTCAAAGAGAACCAGCCGATAATAACTAACAACCGACCACATGCACGGGAATAGCAGAACAAGAGCTTGGCTCTTAATAGAATCCATGATTACTGTCACAAAATATACAAATAATAAACAAACCTACAGGACTGAAAGAATCTGACCTTGATGGAACCAACTGACATTTATCAGACATTATCCTCCATCCCCAAAGGGGAAAGAGAACTTGTTGACCAAAAGGGCCAAGTGCAAGACAAAAGCCATGCAATCCACATTCTTCATGACAACAAAGAAATATCAGAAAAAGAACTGTCCTGATAAATCCAACAAGGACTCTCAGAACTCATTCTCATTATACCAAGATGAATGAACATCAACGCAAAACCTGGAGACACAATCTGTACACCAGGAAAGATGAACAATAATACCTCCATGGTATAAAGACGTTTGTATGAACAAAATGACCCCTTGGCGATTCAGAAATTAAAATAGTCAAATCCGGAGTCAAACACTCTTGCAGTAAGAAAGAAGTAGCACTTAATACTTCAACACCACAAAGTGCAACAACAGCAGAGGTAGGATTTAAATCCTTAAAAATAAAGATCCACGACCATGGTCATATAAAAGAGATTGCAAAAGACCTGAAAAAGGTCATATTCCAAGTGACCAGCCTTGAGGCGCTGTATAGCTGAATCGGCATGGCTTTCAAATAAACAAACACCATCAAAGGTCATATCTTTTAAACTCTCCCGAACATTATATGGGAATTTCAACTCGCGCAATCAAGCGTATTTGCTAAGCGCAACAGACCGAGCCATGGCTGTGCCAATAGAATCGACGGTGCCCATTGCCGATTTATTATTAAACTTTGCTATCTCATGGCCATCCTGCCCAAGCTGAAAGAGTTCAACCCTGACCCGTTCAGAAAGGGAAGAACGCAGATGGGAGACAGAGTTCCATAAAGAAAATGAAGCAATGCCTAAAACACAAGACATGTTTAACGATCTTAAGGCCAAACTAGCCGAAGCAAAGATATTCCGACCACACAGATCCAGCCACCCACATTCTCTACCTACCTGGTGGAAGTAAAGGAGAGACATCTGGATTCGGCAAAGCCATAGCAGCTTGCACGATAAACCCCTTGGCAGTAGGGTAGTCGAGAAAGACAGACAGGGTCGTCCGGAGCAGGATGACGGCGATGAGAAATGGCACGATCAACAAGTTCCCAGAAGATTATCATATAGAGACTCTCCATAGGGCAGTAAGGGTTCAACATCTGTCACGCCCTGATGAAGCAGATCCAATAAGGAATCAGTTGACAAAGTCACCGAAGGAAGCTGCAATTTCAAGACAATCTCAGCTCACTTTATAACCTCAGCAAAAGCTGCACTAGCCTCTGTCCCCATTTGTGGCGAAGAAACAGATAAGAATTGGTACAAGGTTGTAGACTACCAAGTGGTCGATGTCACATGCGTCACCTGAGCCAAATTGCAATGCTGGAGAAACAGCAACAGAGCCAGCTTCATCCTCAGAATGCAAAGTAGAAGACACAGGAACAACAGTGGCTCTGAGCGGCGTCTCCAGCGCAGATCGACGTTGGGTGTCGTCGTATCATCATGCACCATGAGCGGCGCCTCTGGCGCCGGCCGACGTCGGTATGGTGTTGTATCCGCTTCCTGTACAACCTCATCCGACGCCGCCGGCATCACAACCGGAAGCCGCACAAGCTGTGCTATGACACTGTGAGGACCCCAGACACGGAGTAAAGGTCTTCAACTGGCACCAAGGGCATCAGAGGAACAAGTTACTTACCTTCGGTAACGCTTTTTCTGGTGGATACAGTATCTGCCTGTGGATTCCTCACATTGTGAATATCCCCTGCGCCAGCAACATTCGCAAACTTTTGTAGCTCTCCACGCCGACGAGGACGACGTTCCAGAAGCACGGCTCCACTCGCTGCTCCGCTGACGTCACTGGATCCATAAGAGGACCTCGTCGGCGTCATGACGTCAGTTCCGCCCTTTTTTCCGTGCCTTCGAGGCACACGGACGGACTGACAGCAATATATATATACACAGTAAATAATATACAAAACAACACACACAGTGTGGAGATAATACAGGAAGGCAAAATAAATAACACACTGCCTTTGACAGTAACAAATACATTTTGAAACATCATCATCAGTATTGTAGGTATACAAGGGTGGACAACCGGGAGGCGGGTGGGTCAGTGAGGAATCCACAGGCAGATACTGTATCCACCAGAAAAAGCATTACAGAAGGTAAGTAACTTGTTCTTCTGATAGATACATCTGCCAGAGGATTCCTCACCTTGTGAAAATATTCCCACAGCAGTCCCACTCCCGGAGGAGGGTGTCCACCCTTCTATACCAGAAAGTCCTGAAGGATGGAACAACCAAAGTGTCTGTCCCTCCTCACCTCGGAGTCCAAGCAGTAATCTGCTCTGCCTTTCCTGCAGCCAACAAAGCCCACGAATAGCTGGTCGTCCACTCGAAAGTCTTTAGTCCTGTGAGAAGTTGGCCTGGTATTTGCTGTTCACTAGTTAAAGTGGACACCTGGCACCAGTACAATTCGACTCTTATGGTAGTAGGCTTAAGACAACCTTTTAAAGAAAGCTATCCTAGTGGTAGCTGTGGAGAGCAGCCTTCAGGCTAAGTCTTTAGAGGAATGTAAAGCAGCTTGTTTTACCTTCTAATCTCTTGAATTACTAAATGAAAGGACACCACACAGGTATATATATAAAATATATATGTATTTATTACTAACAACTCTCTGCTAATCTCTTTATGAGATTAGAAGTCAAGGACATATGTACAAATCAACATTTCACAACAAGTTCAGCACAAATATGGCTGGGGCCCTAGGGGCGTACCAGACCATATACTAAAAAAGAGACTTAAGAATAACGACTTGCACAGGGACAAGGCCTAGGACCTCCAGAAGCGCTGGGGCCTCACTAATCCACCCAAGGCAGGTAAGTAAAGGACCCACGGGAGACGCATGCAGTGTGAGAACATAGCCGCGGATCCCGAATGCCTTCAATGGAGCAAGTCGCGATTGGAAATGTAGAGTTTAAGGATACTTCGGGAGAGTCTACAAGCAAGTCACTTACAGGGTAAGTAGTTCTAGAGCCAACACCCACAGGAGTACCGTAGTGCTGGAGTTACCTCACCCAGGGAAGACTTGCTGCTTGTGAAGACTGGAGAAGTGTCTGGTGGAATCCAAGGCTGGATTCAGAAGAAGGAAGACCTGAAAGCAGAGGGGACAGTTTTCAAAGTCACTTGGCAGTGACCCGGGGAAAGGAAGCTGGATGCCCACAGTCGTCGGGTGATTTCAGGTGATCACAGGTGTCTTGACTCTTCAGCCACAAGGTCCAGGAGATGTCGATGATGACCAGGAGCTGGATTCGGCGTATCCCACAAAGTCTGCAGCTTACTGCGGTGTTGGTGACCAGATTGGTGCCAACAAGCCTTGGTAACAGCAAGTCTTGTGGAAAAAACAAAAAGTCAGCGGTGCAGACCAGCAAGGTCTGAGGGACTCACCCGGCAAGGGTAAGTCAGGGCAGGCCTGGAGCAACCAGGGGAGCCCTTTGGAACTGTAGAAAAGTCTTCTGGGGACCCACAAGCCAGCCAGCAAGGGATCGCAAAGACGCCTCGGGAGGATTTGCTCAACAGGGGCCCACGGTCACTCGGGACATGGTAGGCCTCTGATCTTCGGCGGAAATACTGCTGGAGGATTGGACCATACGTGGTCCAATGCACAAGTTTGTAGAACGTCGTAAAGGGGTTGCACTCAAAAATAGTGCACGGTACCCAGGGATTGCGGTTCCTCGTCACTCGTGGGGTCCACTTGCCTCAGCGTTGCTGGAGACTCAAGATGGCCTTGGAGAAGTCAGGAAATCCTCTTCCTGGGCTGCAGGGACTTCGGACTCCAGTGGGAGCGGGAAAGTTTGCGACCGTTGATTACAAAGTTTGGTGCCTGTCAAGCAGGGGAGTCACTCCTTGACGCCAAGGAAGATTCTTCCGTCTTCCAGAGGTAATGGAACGTCGAAGGTCCAGGATTCTTCTTCAGAGCGTCGTCCAGGGATATCTAGTTTGCAATGGCAAGGGTTCCCTAACTTATACTAGAAGGAAGGGAGGGACTAGCTCTATGACCCCACCTATGGGAGGGTCAGGGGAGTGGGTGGCTACACCCACTTCCCTTTGTCCAGTTTCGCGCCAGAGCAGGGGCAGGTAGCCCCTGAGCTGGTTTGAACTGGTGTATGCACAGAGGAGCCTACTGCTCCCCAGTACAAGACTTCAAAGCACTTTAGGAGTGCACCTACCCAGCCCCAATACACTAAACCCTGTCTGGGAGGTGGTCACACCTCCCTGTGACAGGATGCCTATTGCTGGGCCTCCTCCACTGCGAGTTTCGGTCATCAGCAGGAGGGCAGCCCAGTGTCTGTGACTGGTGGCATCCATTTTGTAATGCCAGGGCTCTTCAGGATTCTACCGTGTTTCCACAGTAGGTACATGTCTATCCCTCTAGAACGGTGGAATCATACTCCCACATCAGTTACTGGTGTGGGGGTATGATTCCAAAGTGTTTGACACCAAACACAACATGTTTTG
Organism: Triturus cristatus; assembly: GCF_964204655.1. Classification (NCBI taxonomy): domain Eukaryota; kingdom Metazoa; phylum Chordata; class Amphibia; order Caudata; family Salamandridae; genus Triturus; species Triturus cristatus. The sequence goes on from NC_140590.1 coordinate 1,586,154,810, forward strand.
ATGCAACTATTCCAAAGTTAGCATCAACCGCGAGGTTATAATGCACCTAAGAGTATATGGTTTGACCGCATTCACAAACAGCCCCAGAGAATAGACTCTGAGAGCTGCAGAGGGGCCCTGCTCAAGCAGAGGCACCCCCTCACATGGAAACCAAGCACCCTGCCCTCAGGATTGATAAGGCCTGCCTTAGGGGTGACTGATAGGTTTAAATGTGTGTGCAGGGAGAGATGTAGTGAACCTATATCTCAGTGAGGAGTGCTAGCACTATCTCACCCAAGCTGCAGTAGCAGGCCTCAGGGGTGGCATAATACATGCTTCAGCCCCTGGTAGGCCTGTGAAGTACCTACGCCCTTGGTACCTAAGGTACCGTGTACTAGGGGCTCATAAGGTACCACAGTATCCAATCCCTAGTGCACTTAATATGCACTCCAGGTAGTTTAGAGAGAACAGAGAGGCTGGGGCCTAGTGTAAACATCAGAAAAAAAGTGGGGGCAACATAAGAGGCAGATCCTACTCTCCTACACAACCCCCCCCAAACGCAGGGACACTAAACTAACCTTGACCAGTTGAGTCTTCGTGTTCTAAGTGGAAATACCTTGAGAGTCCATCTGCATTGGCATGTTGGGGCCCAGGTTCCACTGTATAGTCCATCCCCTGTAGGGAAATGGACCACCTTAAAAGTTTTGGGTTTTCACCTTTCATCTGTTTAAGGAATAGGAGGGGCTTGTGGTCAGTCTGAACTATGAAGTGAGTGCCAAACAAGTATGGCCTCGGCTTCTTCAGGGCCCACACCACAGCAAAGGCCTCGCTCTCTATAGCTGACCAACGTTTCTCTCTAGGGGTCAGCCGTCTGCCAATAAAAGCTATTGGCTGGTCTTGACCTTCATCATTCAGTTGAAACAGTACAGCTCCCACACCCAGCTCAGAAGCATCTGTTTGGACAATTAACTTTTTGGTGGTAGGCTGGACTCTGTAAGATGGGGGCAGTGCACATGGCCTGCTTTAGGTCTTCAAATGCCTTCTGACAGCTAGCTGTTCACTGAACCTTTTTTGGCATTTTCTTTGAGGTAAGATCACTCAAGGGGATCACTATAGATCCATATCCCTTCACAAACTTCCTATAGTACCCAGTCAGGCCTAAGAAGGCTCTCACCTGTGTCTGGGTGGTTGAGCAACCCATTCCATGATGGTTTGGATTTTACTCTGTAAAGGCTGAACCTGACCCCCACCTACAAGGTGGCCCAGGTACACAACCTGACTCTGCCCTATCTGGCACTTGGTGGCCTTGATAGTGAGGCCAGCCTTCTGCAGAGCCTCCAAAACATTTCTGAGGTGGACCAGGTGATCCTGCCAGGAGGGACTAAAGACAGCAATATCATCTAGATAAGCTGAGCAATACGTTTCCATCCCTGCCAGAACTTTGTTCACCAACCTCTGAAAAGTGGCAGGTGCATTCTTCCATCCAAAGGGCACCACCACAAAGTGATAGTGCCCACTAGGGGTCGAAAATGCTGTTTTGGCTTTTGCTTCATCAGCTAACCTGATCTGCCAGTAGCCAGCTGTTAGGTCAAATGTACTCAGATACTAGGCTGAGGCCAAAGTATCAATCAGCTCATCTGCCCTGGGAATTGGATAGGTATCAGTCCTGGTGACTGCATTGAGACCTCTGTAATCTACACAAAACCTAATTTCTTTCTTACCACCCTGGGTATGAGGCTTGGGTACTAGGACTACTGGACTAGCCCAAGGGCTATCTGAAGGCTCAATCACACCTAACTCCAACATTTTCTGGACTTCAGTCCCAATAGAGTCCCTGACATGGTCAGGTTGCCTGTAGATTTTACTCTTGACAGGCAGACTGTCCCCAGTGTCCATCTCATGGGTGCACCAGGTAGTCTGATTAGGGGTCAGGCTAAACATATGTCTGTACTTCTGCAGAACTTGTCTGCACTCACTTTGCTGATGGTCAGTGAGGCTGTTGCCAAAGCAACACCATCTACTGACCCACCATCAGGGTTCTGTGAGAGCAGGTCAGGGAGAGGGTCACTCTCCTCCTCCTGTTCCTCATCAGTTGCCATGAGCAAGCCCATGTCAGCCCTGTCAACATATGATTTCAATCTGTTGACATGGAGTACCCTCAGGGGGCTCCTGGGAGTTCCAAGATTCACCAGATAGGTGACTTCTCCCTTTTGCTCAATAATTGTATGGGGGCCACTCCATTTGTCTTGGAGGGCTGCTGGGGCCACAGGCTCCAACACCCACACTTTCCGTCCTGGCTGGTACACAGTCAGCACAGCCTTTTGGTCATGCCAAGTTTTTTGTAATTCTTGGCTGGCCTCCAGGTTTTTGGTTGCCTTCTTCATGTATTTGGCCATCCTGGAGCGGAGACCAAGTACATAGTCCAAACATCCTGTTTGTGGGGTTTGAGAGGTAACTCCCAGCCCTCCTTCACCAAAGATAATGGACCTCTTACAGGATGCCCAAACAGAAGTTCAAATGGGCTGTAACCAACCCCCTTCTGTGGAACCTCTCTGTAAGCAAACAAAAGGCAGGGAAGAAGAAGGTCCCATTTCCGCCTAAACTTCTCTGGGAGTCCTATAATCATTCCCTAAAGGGTTTTGTTGAAACGTTCAACCAACCCATTGCATTGTGGGTGATAGGGGGTGGTGAATTTATAAGTTACACCACACTCCTTCCACATTACTTTCAAATATCCTGACAAGAAGTTGGTATCTCTGTCAGAGATTACCTCCTTTGGGAAACCCACTCTGGAGAAAACTACAATGAGGGCTCTTGCCACCATAGGGGCTGTGGTGGTCCTCAGGGGAATGACCTTTGGGTACCTGGTGGCATGATCCACTACCACCAGGATAAATCTGTGCCCAGATGCAGTTGGAGGGTCAGGGGGACCAACAATGTCAATCCCTACCCTTTCAAAGGGTACCCCCACCACAGGTAGTGGTATAAGGGGGGCCTTTGTTGTGCCACCTGACTTGCCACTGGCTTGACAGGAGACACAGGAGCGACAAAACTCCTTGGTGTCTTCTGACATATGTTGCCAATGAAAATGTGGAACAAGCCTGTCCCAGGTCTTGTTTTGGCCCAAGTGACCTGCCAAAGGGATATCATGTGCTAGGGTCAAGAGGAAACCGCTAAACCTCTGAGGTATTACCAACCTCCTGGTGGCTCCAGGGGTTGGCTCTCTACCCTCAGAATATAGGAGTCCCTCATCCCAGTAAACTTTATGGGACCCACTAGTACTCCCAGCAGCCTCAGCAGCAGCCTGCTGTCTGAGGGGTTCAAGAGAGGGGCAGCACAGTTGCTCTTTACTCAGAACTTCCCTAGAAGGGCCCCCTGCCCCCAAGAACTCAACCTGATCAGGCTCAAGTCCCTCTGGGGCAGTTCCTTCTTCGGGATCTGCTTCTCCTCCCTCAAGAGGTGAATCTGTGATCTGAGACAGAGGGGAAGGCACTCCCTTAACCCTACTGCTCCTTTTCTTGGGAAGCATCTGGTCCTTAGTTTCAGGATCCAGAGCTGGTTCAGTTTGATGCATTTTGGCCTATGACCTGGTCACAGCAAATACCTATGCAGGGATGCCCAACATCTCAGCATGAATCCATAACTCTACTTCAGACGAGGCTGAAGTCTCTAGATCATTGCCCAATAGACATTCTACAGGGAGGTCTGCACTGAGTACTACCTTCTTGAGGCCAGTTACCCCTCCCCAGGAGAAATTCACAACTGCCAGACTATGGTTGGTCCTGACATTGCTTGCATTGGTCACCTGGTACATTTCACCCAAGATGATCTGTCCAGGGTCCAAAAGTCCCTCTGCCACCATGGTGACACTAGCACCTGTGTCCCTGAATGCTAAAGCCTGTTTGCCATTTATTACAGGCTGCTGTTTGTGTTTGCCCAGATTACTGTGGCTCACTAGGAAGGACATTTCAATGTCTCCATCACAAATCAGCAATGCCTGAGTGGGTACACTTCAGAACCCAGGTCAACCCTACTACACCCTTATTCTGAGTACCACCTCTACCAGTAGCTGAAGTAGGGGTAACAGTTGCCTTAGGGGCAGGAGTGGTGGTGGTTTGGTCTTTGGACTTGTTACAATCAGAAGTCCAGTGCCATTTCTGTTTACAGAATTTGCACAAGGGCTTCTTTTGCCCTTTTCCCTTGTTGGATTGTGACTCCCCACCAGCTGTAGATTTTTGGGGCCCTTGTGTAGACTTCTGGTCTTTTGACTTATCACCACCTTTCTCAGAGCCCTTAGAATTCTGATTCTTGGTGTCAGCCCCTTGGTTCTGGGCTCTCTGCCTCACCCTGGTTCTGACCCATTTGTCTGCCTTTTTTCCCAATTCTTGGGGAGAGGTCAGATCACAGTCCACCAGGTATTGATGCAAGAACTGCTTCTGGCAATTATTAAGGATCTGTTCTCTCATCATAAGATTATACAATCCCTTAAAATTAGTAACTCTACTGCCAACCAGCCAACCCTCCAGAGCCTTGGTTGCACAATCTACAAAGTCAGTCCAGTCCTGAGTCTGTGCCTTCTGGGTGTCTCTGAATTTCAACCTGTACTGCTCAGTGGTTAAGCCAAACCCATCTATCAGTGCACTCTTCAGGGCTTCATAGTCATCAGCATCCTCTTCTCTAACAGTGAGGAGCTTGTCTTTACCTTTATCGTCCTTTGGCTGTGTTGGGAGTGCTGTCCCGGTTGCCTGTTCTTTTCCTGCTGCTAACTCACCGCCTCGCGGCCCCCGCTCCGCGGGCGCCGCTCGCAGGCTCAAGACTGTGTCAGGGTCCTGGTTTTTTTTGGTCCCCTGTTGTGCATAGGAGCACCAACACGTCTACTGCAACCACCTCGCAACACACAAGCTCAGAGGCGGGACTGCGAGGACCAGCCTGCTGAGCGGCGCTGATCGGCCGCAGCTGGTCCTCTTCCCGCCCCCTCCACCTGTTTAAAACCTTACGGAGACTGTGCTGCTTGGGTTCGTCCTTTGGCTGTGTTGGGAGTGCTGTCCCGGTTGCCTGTTCTTTTCCTGCTGCTAACTCACCGCCTCGCGGCCCCCGCTCCGCGGGCGCCACTCGCAGGCTCAAGACTGTGTCAGGGTCCTGGTTTTTTTTGGTCCCCTGTTGTGCATAGGAGCACCAACGCGTCTACTGCAACCACCTCGCAACACACAAGCTCAGAGGCGGGACTGCGAGGACCAGCCTGCTGAGCGGCGCTGATCGGCCGCAGCTGGTCCTCTTCCCGCCCCCTCCTGTCACTCCCCTTGATAATCTGCCAAAGCCACGCGCACGCGGGACGCGTGCGGGGCAAGGGCCGGGGCGAAGACCGGGCAAAGAGCGGGCCGTTTGAGGCCGTTCGAGGACATAGAGGACTGGCCTGGCCCACCCCCCTTGGTTCTTGTTATCTGACTCGTCCCTTTTCCACCAGTAAGTACATTGTGGGTACTGCAATTCAAATATATCATGAGTACACGGGGCAGTCGCAGTAAAACTGCAATGGGGCTGAGTAAGCCCAGCGGGACATTGGATGATTTCCTTGTTAAGACTAATCTAGCAATTGATGCTGAAATCACTAAAATGCAGAAGAGGGTGTCAGTTGAGCTTGACGCGGCACGTAGGCTTTCCCAGATCTTTGCTAACTCTAAAAAATCTTCCCTAGGGAAAATCGCGTCTGCTGCATCTCCACAACATGCTTCTTGCCCTCCCCCACTGATAATCCATGCCGATGTTCACCATGCTCCCCCACCTCTTTCCCTTCCATTAGAGTCCATACCCACCTTAACTACTGTGCCCCCCAAAACTTTCGAGGGAATCGCGCCCACTGGACCTGGAACTGCCATTGTCTTGTCGGATAGCCCTGACCCCCCTGACCTTTCTCCCCCAGTAGCAAAAAATAAAAACAAAGATGGCCCAACTCTAAAAAAGAAAAACAATGCAAGATCTGCTTATGCCCGCAAAAAAGAAAAAATTGCAAGGTTGCAGTTCTTTAATAATAGGCGAACACTACCCACCACTGGGGAGACCATACAAGCGCCAAATTTGGTTAACCATCTAATAGGGGGGGACAGGGAACCCAGCAATCTTAACGTAGTCCTTGACCCTATTCAAGGGCCTCTCCCCACATATGGTGAGAAACCCAAAGAGGGAGGGCAAAGTGAGCCAGGGAGGGATAGAGACAAGGGGGGTGATGACGAAGATTTTCTTAAGATAGTCTGGGGTACATTAAAACAATTACTGTCACCTCTGGAACTCAGACTCTCTCGTATCGAGAATAATCTCCTCGAGATGGATAAGACCTTAGTCTCCCTGGCCACCCTTAGCCTAAAACAACTGGAAGCAACCTATCCTCATATAGCTGAGAGTACTCCTCAGGAGAATGACGATGGTATTCACCCGGCTCCAGAAACTAACGTTAGTTCCCTTGCCCCTGAAATGCTACCTCCGGTCTTGTCCCTACCCCCACCAAAGCCAACCCCAATACCCAAACCTCGCTCTAAGCCAATCGTTCCCTTTCCCCTAATACCAAAAATCCCAATACCAGTGGCAAAAGGCCCCGAGAACCAGACCTTACCCAACCCTATCCCTAAGGCCGCCCACAAGCCCAATAAGACTAATATCCCCCCTACTGCGCGCATAACCAACCAGTACCATGGCCGCCAGAACTTTCGTGGGGGCTACATTGATCTTCCTCCTGACGCCGGGCCCTACGTCGTCATACTGGCTGGTGTACCACCTCTTGACCCGCTTTCTATGGAGACCCAGTGGTCCCTAAAGAATAAGGTGATTCACTGGCTCAACATCAATAGACAGCTCCCCAATACTGTTAGGACTAGGGTTCTAATGGTTAGGAGAGTGCCATGGGTGGGTCGTACCCATAAATCCATCCCTGGAGACTGCATAGTGGTCTCATTTGCAGACCCTCACACAGCCCAGCATATCACTATATGGGATTCACAGGATACTGACCAATCTATTGTCACCAGACCCCTCACCTTTTTCTATCCTCCAAAACAGACTGTTGAGCCACCTGGGGCTTGGTCAATAGCCCACAATCGTAGATGGAAAGGACATGGGGATGGTTGGCAACCCTTTAACAACTGGTGGGAAGGAGCACCCACTATGAACAGGTTTGAATGTCTGGATCAGGTGGATTGACTGGGAATTAGTGTCGCTCCAATCCTTACCAATGCCCAAAATCCCCTAACGGAAACTGTCCCGAGTGAAAAATTAATGCCCATACCCCAAGTTCCAAGCCACATTGGGATAGACCTAAACCCCCCTGAACAGCACCCTCTTACTGCACAGGTCAAACCACAGGCAGACCTTGCACACCTGCAAGTTCGGATAGGCACAACGGGGAATGCAGGGCATCATCCACAGGAAATTAGAAACCCAATGCACTCTCTCCTTTCTTGGAATGTTGCAGGCCTCGGTAGTAAGATCACCCACAAACCTTGGCTGGAGATTGTGCAGAAGTATGGCATCCTATGCCTACAAGAAACCTGGCTTATAGAGGAAGTGCACATGTTGGGCTACCGAACCTTCCATTCCCCAGCTGTGCCATCAGCCCAGGGTCGCAACAAGGGGGGCTTGTGCACATACATATCTAACGTAGGGGATGTAAAAGTTTGCGATTTCCAATCCAACCAGTACTTCCAAATCATACTACTTAAATGGGGTACTTCGCAAAAGGTGATTCTTGTGAATTTTTATAATAATTTGCCAATTAGTGAGGTGGAATCAAATTTGAATATTATGATCCATCATATTCACAAACTGAGAGATCAAGGTTCGGGGGATCACATAATGTTGTGGGTGGGTGACTTTAATTGTTCCGTCTGTCCGTCTTCTGAGCTAGGTTTGTGCAGCCTGTCAGATCTCGGGGAGGACGGCCCTCTGCACTTCTCCCACACCAACATGGGGTCTCTTCTTAACAATGTCATATTTACCTTTGACCTCACCTTTATTAACCAGGCATGCTCCCCCCCGGTTCCCTTTGCCCCAACGTACAATGGAAGAGGTTGTAAAACCACAATCGATTTTGCCTTGATATCACCCACCTATCCTGACTTTATAACCTTCTGGGAAACGGGGGACGACCCCATGAGCGATCATTATCCCATCACCTTCGGGGTAAATCTCATGGAGGGCAAAGTAAAGGAACCTAGTAGGGTTCTATATCCATTTGAGGTTACCCTATCTAAGACCAATGGGTATGTAATTAAATGGGAGAAAATGAACCCAACATCCTTCTTTCAAAACTTCCTATCCTCTTGCTCCACGGACATACTTGCCTGCTTAGAGGAAGATACTGACCCAAAGAGCATCATGGTTGCTTTTTCTAACATTCAGCGCCATATAAAAAATGCACTGACTAGGAACTGCAAAGACAAGGGGAGGCATACTCGTGGGTGGTTTGACTCTAGATGTACATCTACACTGAAAATCTTAAAGAAAGCTTTGTCTGCCGACCCAAAAGATAGAGTTCAAATTCGTCAAGCGAGATACGATTATAAGCTGGCAATTAAACAGCGGAGGGCGAAACTGAAGCAGGAGGCCTGGGAAGCTTTGGGGGAAGCCGCCAGGAATAAGGACAGCAATGCCTTCTGGAAAGTTATAAGATCTGTTTATAACTCAAAAGACAGAGATAATTCTGTAGAAGTGGCTATAACGGCTGAGCTCTGGGTAGAACATTATGGTAATCTTTATGCCAACAACACACAGGGTAATGCCTCGAACCCATGCAAGGTGAATTCACCCCCAGATAGCATAATTCAGGATAACCACCTAACTGTCTCCCCAGCACCTCCTTACCCTATTGAACTGGTATTTACCACACTAGAAGTGGAAGATGCCCTTAGAGAAAGTCCTTTAGGTAAAGCCCCCGGCCCTGACCACACCCCAGTGGATCTCTCTAAATCAGAACCGGACTTCTGGGTTCCCTTGTTAACCAATGTATTAAATATGGGAAATAAATGCGGTTTTATTACCACCTGGTCGGACGCAATCGTAGTCCCCATATTTAAAAAAGGGAATAGGGACGACCCGGCTTGTTACCGTCCAATATCGCTATTGGACGGACTCATGAAAGTTGCTGGCAGGATTGTCCTTAAGAGGATACAACACTGGGAAGAAGAGAAGAAGGTTATCGCGGAGTTCCAATATGGGTTCCGAAAGGGACTAGGGACATTGGAGCAATCCCTAAACTTGTCCCTATTGGTCTCTAAATATACGCAGGCCAAAAAAGGGGACCTATTTGTTACCTTTGTCGACCTCAGCTCCGCATTCGATTGCGTGGACCATGCGATGCTCTGGTCGACACTGGAAGACATCGGGGTGGACTCAGCTATCCTCACATTTATCAAAGAACTATATAGAGAAGCGGGGGCCAGAGTAAGATTTGGGACCCAGGGGCAATGTTCACAAAAATTTGCCATAAACAGAGGGGTGAGACAAGGCTGCATACTTGCGCCCTTGCTTTTCACATTTTACATAAACTCTATCGCTGAAAGCTTAATAACTCTGTCAAGCGATTATCCGGCTGTTAATGGTAGGCCTGTACCCATTCTTTTATATGCCGATGACGCGGCAATTATGTCTAGGACAAAAGTAGGTTTGCAGAGAGCAGTAAATGAATTTTCATCCTACATGGGTAAAAGAAATTTAAAGGTGAACATTTCCAAAACTTTCTCCATGCCCTGCTCCCAAAAGAACAACAGACCATCATGCTCAATATATTTAGATCAGCAAAAGATTGCCATCACAGACACTTTTTGCTATTTGGGCATTATGTTTGATAGGTGGGGAAGGTGGAAACACGCAGTGTCAGCTAGGAAACTCGCCTTTAGCCGTGCCATAGGTGCCTTAAGAACCTTTGCAGCCAAAATTGGGGGTAAACCCATTCAAGAAATGTTACAGATCTACCGGGCAAAGTGTATAGCTACGGCCACATATGGCGCAGGTCTCTGGGGTTTCGAGAATGTGTCCTCATTACAAATTTGCGAGAATATTTTCATCTGTTACTTACTAGGTGTGTCCAAAACCACGTCGACTTTTATGACTCACATTGAGACCGGCGTTAAATACCTTAGCGACATCATAAAAATATCACCTTGTTTGCTCTGGCATAAGATTTGGACCACAGAGGAGTGCAAATTGAATAGAAATCTCATAAAAGACTGCATGGCTTTGGACGGTGTAGCAAAAGTCAAGTGGCTGCGATACGTACAAATGATGTTTTCTAACATTGGACACTCTGAATTTTACGACGAACCAGAGACCCTACAAACCTTGACTAGACCGGCCCTTAAAAAACTATTATCTATACACTTAGAGAGTGCTAGATGGGACACTGAGAAACTTAAAGGCACAACCCTGAGCTATCAGCAAATCACCCCTACTGAAGGCCTACAATCTTACCTTGGGATTGAAAAAGCACCCTATGCTCGCATGCTTTTAACTAGGCTGCGCCTAGGGATTTTCTTCCGCTTGGTCACTTTGCCGAAACAGAATGACTGGGCCTCATTGAAATTAATATGTCCATGCGACGACCATTCAACACAAAGTAACATTCACATCATGTTCTTTTGTAATCTGTATACCAGCCCGAGGAAATTATTTCTTCTACCCTTACTTAAACGCTGGGGGATAAGAACATGTAAACCTGCATATTTAAAATTTTTGCTTTTAGAAGATGTGGATGTCATCTTTGCTGTTTCTCGCTTCTTAATGTCAGTGATGAAATTTAGAAACTCAATGAGTTAACTAACACATGTTAATATTGACTGATTAGTGTAAAACGAGGCCCCTCATCCAAATGACTGCTGTAGATTTTAACTTTTGGAGAAATGTTTTATCCATTTTTGTAACTTTGTTCATATGAAAACTGTTCTTAAATTGTCTGCATAAATTGTATTTGTATGCTTTTATGATTTATTGATAAATCGAGAGCCATAAGATTGCTGCCCACTGCTTTTGGGGGACCTGTTGTTCTCTACAGGCCCTTTCCATAGCAGTTATCCACTTGTGGATATCATCCCCACTCTGGTAGAGAGGAACAACCTTGCTCAGGTTCCTATGGTCTGGAATATATTCTCAGACTCTAGGGACACTGTTGCTGCCACCAGGGGGTTCTAACCGCTCTCTTCTAGAAGCTCTCTGGAGCTCAAAGGCTTCTCTATCTAATGCCAACTGCTTGGTTTTGAGGGCAAATATTGCTTCCTCTTACTGCAGTAGTTTGCACATTCTGTCAGAGGAGGTCACCCTTCTAGGAAAGTAGGAGTTCCTCTGCTGGACAGATTCTCTGCCACAGTCATAGGAGTGGTCAGACTCCCAAGAAAGGAACCTAGGCCTTTCTTCCACTCTGTCAGTTCTCTTAAGGAGTATTCCTCTGTCCTGTTCAGACCCTTGTGGATCTTGCCCTTCACCCACAGAGTCCTGGTCATCTTGATTTTCATCATCTGACCCAGACACTGTAATTGACCCACCCCCTGATTCAGACCTATTAGCTCCTAGAGCTAATCTAAGATCATCTGCTGTCAGCAGATCTATCAAGTGTAGTGTGGAGGGACTCTGTCCTAGCTTCAGGTGCCTTGCAGCACACATGGCTTTCAAGTCAAAGAAAGTCATGTCCCTATACTGAGGCTGGGTGGACCCACTGGTTCCACCCTTTGAGGACATTCTAGTGTTGAGCAGTGTTGTACTACCCACACTAGTTTGTGGCCTACTGATCCTAGCTTGAGCTGTAGAAAGGGTGTGCTATCCCTTGACACACAGCTCTACGTTCAGTAGAACTTATTGATACTAAGCTTGACTTTATATGTACCTTGAGTACCTATAGTGGTTTTCAGTTAGTAATTCAAATAGAGATTTTCTGGTAAAACAATGGCAAGCTGGAATCCCACACGCTGCCAACCAATGTGAGAAGTTGGCCTGGTATATGCTGTTCACTAGTTAAAGTGGACACCTTGCACCAGTACAATTCGACTCTTATGGTAGTAGGTTTAAGACAACCTTTTAAAGAAAGCTATCCTAGTGGTAGCTGTGGAGAGAAGCCTTCAGGCTAAGTTGGTGGAATGTAAAGCAGCTTGTTTTACCTTATAATCTCTTGAATTACTAAATGAAAGGACACCACACAGGTATATATATAAAATATATATGTATTTATTACTAACAACTCTCTGCTAATCTCTTTATGAGATTAGAAGTCAACGACATATGCACAAATCAATATTTCACAACAAGTTAAGCACAAATATGGCTGGGGCCCTAGGGGCGTACCAGACCATATACTGAAGAAGAGACTTAAGAATAACGACTTGCACAGGGACAAGGCCTAGGGCCTTCAGAAGCGCTGGGGCCTTAATAGTGCACGGTACCCAGGGATTGTGGTTCCTCGTCACTCGTGGGGTCCACTTGCCTCAGCGTCGCTGGGGTCTCACAATGGCCGTGGAGAAGTGAGGATCCTCTTCCTGGGCTGCAGGGACTTCGGACTCTGGTGGGAGCGGGAAAGTTTGCGACCGTTGATTACAAAGTTTGGTGCCTGCCAAGCAGGGGAGTCACTCCTTGACTCCAAGGGAGATTCTTCCGTCTTCCAGAGGTAATGGAACGTCGAAGGTCCAGGATTCTTCTTCAGAGCGTCATCCAGGGATATCTAGTTTGTAATGGCAAGGGTTCCCTAACTTATACTAGAAGGAAGGGAGGGACTAGCTCTATGACCCCACCCATGGGAGGGTCAGGGGTGTGGGTGGCTACACCCACTTCCCTTTGTCCAGTTTCGTGCCAGAGCAGGGGCAGGTAGCCCCTGAGCCGGTTTGAACTGGTGCATGCACAAAGGAGCCTACAGCTCTCCCACTGCAGGACTTCAAAGCACTCTAGGAGTGCACCCACCCAGCCCCAATACACTAAACCCTGTCTGGGAGGTGGTCACACCTCCCTGTGACAGGATGCCTATTGTTGGGCCTCCTCCACTGTGAGTTTTGGTGAATGGTGGCATCCATTTTGTGATGCCAGGGCTCTTCAGGATTCTACTGCGTTTCCACAGTAGGTACATGTCTATCCCTCTAGAAGGGTGGGATCATACTCCCACACCAGTTACTGGTGTGGGGGTATGATTCGAAAGCGTTTGACACCAAACACGACATGTTTTGATGCAGCCATTCCAAAGTTAGCATTAACCACGAGGTTATAATGCACTTAAGAGTATATGGTTTGACCGCATTCACAAACAGCCCCAGAGAATAGACTCTGAGAGCTGCAGAGGGGCCCTGCTCAGGCAGAGGCACCCCCTCACATGGAAACCAAGCATCCTGCCCTCAGGATTGATAGGGCCTGCCTTAGGGGTGACTGATAGGTTTAAATGTGTGTGCAGGGAGAGATATAGTGAACCTATATCTCAGTGAGGAGTGCTAGCACTACCTCACCCAGGCTACAGTAGCAGGCCTGTGGTGTCAGATTTAGTCTGCTTCCCAGGGGTGGCATAATACATGCTTCAGCCCCTGGTAGGCCTGTGAAGTACCTATGCCCTTGGTACCTAAGGTACCATATACTAGGGGCTCATAAGGTACCACAGTATCCAATCACTAGTGCACCTAATATGCACTCCAGGTTGTTTAGAGAGAACAGAGAGGCTGGGGCCCTGATTAGCAGGGTCCCAGCCAGACTATAGCCAGAAACCAGTGTAAACATCAGAAAAAAGTGGGGGCAACATAAGAGGAAGATCCTACTCTCCTACACCTATATCATGGGATTTTCCTCCAGATGCGGGACGCCTTCGTGACGGATCCCTCATGTCTGATGAAAGGACTGCGCATAATATTGAGGCCGGAAACCCTAGGGCCGAGAAGCAAATTGACCCCTTCCTCGAAAAGAAGAGAACTTCCTCTGCTGCACATTGGGTAAGGATTTAGCAGTATCTGTGTCTGATTTAATAGCTTGAAGCACCTCTTCCACATGTTTACCAAAAAGGTATTTGTGAGAAGTTGGCCTGGCATATGCTGGTCACTAGTTATAGTGGCCACCTTGCACCAGTGCAGTTCGACTCTTATGGTAGATAGGTTTAAGACAACCTTTTAAAGAAAGCTATCCTAGTGGTAGCTGTGGAGAGCAGCCTTCAGGCTAAGTCTCTGAGGAATGTAAAGCAGCTTGTTTTACCTTATAATCTCTTGAATTACCAAATGAAAGGACACCACACAGGTATATATATCAAATATATATGTATTTATTTCTAGACACACTCTACTAATCTCTTTATGAGATTAGAAGACAGGAACACATTCAAATATCAACGTTTCACAATAAGTTAAGCACAAATATGGCTGGGGCCCTAGGGGCGTACCAGACCATATACTAAAAAAGAGATAAAAGACCCATGGGAGACGCGTGCAGTGTGAGAACACAGCCGCGAGTTCCCTATTGATTTCAATGGAGCAAGTCGCGGTAGGTTTTTTAAAGTTTTAGGGTAACTTCGAGGAAGTCTACAAGCAAGCCACTTACAAGGTAAGTAATTCGAGGGCCAACACACACTAGGGCACCAGAGTGCACGAGTTACTTCACCCAGGGAAGCCGGGTGCATTGGTGTCTTTTGGTGTCGGGTCGTGTCGCTGTTTTCCATGGAAGCCAAAGAAGATTTGCTGCTTGCGAAGTGTCCGGTGGAATCCAAGGCTGGATTCAGGATGAAGATGACCTGAAAGCAGAAGGGACAGTGTTCACAGTCACTTGCCAGTGACCCGGGGACAGGAAGATGGATGCCCACGGAAGTCGGGTGATTTCAGGTGATCAAGGGTGTTTTGACTCTTCGCTCACGAGGACCAGGAGGCATCGACGATGACCAGCAGCTGGATTCAGAGTGTCCCACAATGTCTGCAGCTTACTGAGGTGTCGGCAACCGGATTGGAGCCAACAAGCCTTGGCAACAGCAAGTCTTGTGAAAAATGAAGAAGGTCAATGGTGCAGACCAGCAAGGTCTGAGGGACTCACCCAGCAAGGGTAAGTGAGGGCAGGCCTGGAGCAATCAGGGGAGCACTTTTGTTGTATTAGAAAGTCTTCAGAGGACCCACAAGATAACGGGCAAGGGATCGCAAAGATGCCTCATGAGGAAATGCTTTACAGGGGCCCACGGTCACTCAGGATGTGGTAGGCCCTCTGATGTTTGGTGCACAACCTGCTGGAGGCTTGGGCCACAAATGGTCCAATGCACAAGTTCATAGAATGTTGTGAAGGGGTTGCACTCGACAATAGTGCATGGTACCCGGGTATTGCTGTTCCTCGTCACTCGTGGGGTCCACTCACATCAGCTCTGCTGGGGACTCACAATGGCTGTCGAGAAGTCAGGAAATCCACTTCCAGGGCTGCGGGGACTTCGAACTCTGGCGGGAGCGGGAAAGTTTGCGACCGTTGGTTAGAGTTTTTGGTGCCTGCCAAGCAGGGGAGTCACTCCTTGACTCCAAGGGAGATTCTTCTGTCTTCCAAAGGTAGTGGAAAATCGAAGGGCCAGGATTCTTCTTGTAAAGCGTCGTCCAGGTATATCTAGTTTGCAATGGCAAGGGTTCCCTATTTTTATACTAAAAGAAAGGGAGGGACTAGCTTTATGACCACTCCTCTGGGAGGGTCAGGGTAGGGGGTGGTTACACCCACTTCCCTTTGTCCAGTTTCACGTCAGAGCAGGGACAGGTAGCCCCTGAACCGGTTTGAGCTGGCGTATGCACAGAGGAGCCTACTGCTCCCCCAGTGCAGGACTTCAAAGCACTCTAGGAGTGCACCCTTCCAGCCCCAATACACTAAATCCTGTCTGGAAGGTGGTGACACCTCCCTGTGACAGGATACCTATTGTTGGGCCTCCTCCACTGCGAGTTTCAGTCAGCAGCAGAAGGGCAGCCCAGTGTCTGTGCTGGTGGGATGTATGACGTTACAACGCACACTTTTACAACGCATGCACTTACAACGCATTTTTTACAACGCATAATCCATTACAACGCATGACATTACAACGCATGACACTACAACGCATTTTTAAAAAATACCTTTACAACGCACTACCATTACAACGCATACTACCTTTACAACGCATACCATTACAACGCATAATATTAAATTACATTTAAGGTAAGTATTAGATAGTATAGGGGTAAAAATTACTATTCTAACTCCAGGGGGTGCAACAGTAGGGTAAGTGTTGGATAGTATAGGGGTAAAAATTACTATTCTAACTCCAGGGGGTGCAACAGTAGGGTAAGTGTTGGATAGTATAGGGGTAAAAATTACTATTCTAACTCCAGGGGGTGCAACAGTAGGGTAAGTGTTGGATAGTATAGGGGTAAAAATTACTATTCTAACTCCAGGGGGTGCAACAGTAGGGTAAGTGTTGGATAGTATAGGGGTAAAAATTACTATTCTAACTCCAGGGGGTGCATCAGTAGGGTAAGTGTTGGATAGTATAGGGGTACAAATTACTATTCTAACTCCAGGGGGTGCATCAGTAGGGTAAGTGTTGGATAGTATAGGGGTAAAAATTACTATTCTAACTCCAGGGGGTGCATCAGTAGGGTAAGTGTTGGATAGTATAGGGGTAAAAATTACTATTCTAACTCCAGGGGGTGCATCAGTAGGGTAAGTGTTGGATAGTATAGGGGTAAAAATTACTATTCTAACTCCAGGGGGTGCATCAGTAGGGTAAGTGTTGGATAGTATAGGGGTAAAAATTACTATTCTAACTCCAGGGGGTGCATCAGTAGGGTAAGTGTTGGATAGTATAGGGGTAAAAATTACTATTCTAACTCCAGGGGGTGCATCAGTAGGGTAAGTGTTGGATAGTATAGTGTAATATTATGCGTTGTAATGGTATGCGTTGTAATGGTAGTATGCGTTGTAATGGAATGCGTTGTAAAGGTAGTTTTTAAAAATGCGTTGTAGTGTCATGCGTTGTAATGTCATGCGTTGTAATGGATTATGCGTTGTAAAAAATGCGTTGTAATGGTAGTGCGTTGTAAAAGTTGCGTTGTAAAGGTTGTTCCCCGTGCTGGTGGCATCCATTTTGTGATGCCAGGGCTCTTTCAGATTTCTACCGTGTTACCACAGTGGGTACATGTCGTCCCCTCTAGAAGGATGGGATCACCAGTTACTGGTGTGGGGGTATGATTCCAAGCTGTTTGACACCAAACACAACATGTTTTGATGCAGTCATTCCAAAGTTAGCATTTACCGTTGGGTTATAATGCACTTAAGAGTATATGGTTTAACCGCATCCACAAACAGCCACAGAGAATAGACTCTGCCAGCTGCTGAGGGGTGTTGCTCATGCAGAGGCTCCCCCTCACATTGTAAACCAAGCACCCTGCCCTCAGGATTGATAGGGCCTGCCTTAGGGTTGACTTATAGGTTTATATGTGTGTGTATGGTGAGATATAGGAACCTATACCTCAGTGAGGAGTGCTAACACTACCTCACCCAGGCTGCAGTAGCAGGCCTGTGGTGTTAGATTTAGTCTGCTTCCCAGGGCTAGCATAATACATGCTTCAGCCCCTGGTAGGCCTGTGAAGTACCTATGCCCTAGGTACCTAAGATACCATATACTAGGGGCTAATAAGGTACCACATCATCCAATCACTAGTGCATCTAATATGCACTCCAATCATTTAAGGGAGTAAGCAGGTAGGCTGGGGTCCTGGATAGCAGGATCCCAGCCAGACTAGTCAAAAACCATTCAAACACCAGGAAAAAAGTGGGGGCAACCATGCAGTCAGATTCCACCTTCCTACAGTATTCCACGTCGAATGGCATGTCAAGAAACTTAGCTTGGACTTTTGGGCGAAATGTCGTTGCCTTCAGCCATCCCTGTCTGCGCAACACAGCAGCACCTGCAATCTGCCTAAAGGCGGTAGAAGTGATGTCCAGCGCCACATCGATGATTTCCGATGAAGCTCTCTGAGAGTACTTCTTTCACCTCCTTCTTCTTATATTCAGGCAGAAATTCTAGAAAAGGAGCAATGTCCGACCACATCTGCCTATCATATCTCCTAAGGATGGAAATCCCACTGGAGGCCCTGATGGCTGTTGCCGCCTGCGCGGAAAATCTTTTTCCTATCTTGGCTAACCTGTGCCACTCTTTGTCTGACAGAGTAGTACATGACGAAGCAGGGCTCTTAGATCGCCTTTGGACGGCTTGCATTATTATGGAATCAGGCTTTGGAAGGCCAATGAGGGACCCAGGAGAGTTCTCCGGCACCCGGTACTTCATTTCTAATTTTAGAATAACTGCCGGCACAGAAGCTGGAGTCTTCATTAGCTCAAGGCCCTCCTGCCATAGGAAGTCAACAATAGAGAGTACCCTAATAGAACACTGTGCGGCAGCCCTGAAATCATATAAGAAGCACTCAGTTTGTTTGAGAGGTATGGGGAGATCAAAACATTTTGATGCCCCCTCTAAAAGGTCATGGAAGCCGCTGATATCTGCTGGAGGAGATTCAGCCACTGGCAGGGTGGGAGAAGAAGGTGTGTGTGCAACATAGTCCATCCATTCATCATGGACATCAGAATCCAATTGCAGCTCTCCTTCTTCCAATTGTTGGTCACCACTGTCTAATATTTGAGCAGGAATCTGCAGGGGAGGTAAGGATTTCTGCTTTGGTGGTGCAGGTGGAGCTTCCTGATCTGGGATAACAACAGGATCCTCCTGTAGAGGAGCTGGCTTTTGAGCAACATTAGCATCAGGGAAACGTTTGTAGTAGTCACTGAGCATCAGTCGCAAGTCCGTGACCAGAGACATCGAAACATTGATGGAGGGTTCCTGCTGACATTCCTCCTCTTCCTGCTCATAATATGGGTAATGCTCCTGAAAAGTGTCCATGCAAAAACAACAGTTGATAGACAGAATGCAGAACAATGTCATACATTCACTCCAGTACAGAGATCTGGGCCTGAATATTCGTTTTTTTGCTCACCGTGCAATTCCAGTTTGAACCCAGCCATATACATATCAGTCTTGACCCTGTGCCTCATGGGAACTGTCCAGCCCGAACTGCCAAGCCAGGTCCTCCCTGGACTGGAAACAAGCATCCTAGGACCGGTTTTGGGGTTTCACCCCTCTTCAAACAGGATAGCTTGATTCCAGTGGCATGGAGAGCACGGGACCCACGTCTGGGCATACCCGTCCCACTCGGGGTGACAAATGCAAAAACAACCGTTGATGGACAGAATGCAGAACAATGTCATACATTCATCTCAGTACAGAGATCTGGGCCTAAATCCATTGTTTTTTTGCTCATCGTGCCATTCCAGTTTGAACCCAGCCATATGCACATCAGTCTTGACCATGTGCCTCATTGGAACAGTCCAGCCCAAACTGCCAAGCCAGTTCCTCCCTGGACAGGAAAAAAGCATCCTAGGACCGTTTTTTTTCGGGTTTCACCCCTCTTCAGCCAGGCTAGCTTGATTTCAGTGGCATGGAGAGCACGGGACCAACGTCTGGGCATACCCGTCCCACTCGGGGTGACAAATGCAAAAACAACAGTTGATAGACAGAATGCAGAACAATGTCATACATTCACCCCAGTACAGAGATCTGGGCCTAAATCCATCGTTTTTTTGCTCACCGTGCCATTCCAGTTTAAACCCAGCCATATGCAAATCAGTCTCGACCTTGTGCCTCATGGAAACAGTCCAGCCCGAACTGCCAAGCCAGGTCCCCCCTGGACTGGAAACAAGCATCCCGGGTCCGGTTTCGGGGTTTCATCCCTCTTCAGCCAGGATAGCTTGATTCCTGTGGCATGGAGAGCAAGGGACCCACTTATGGGCATAACCGTCCCACTCAGGGTGACAAATGCAAAAACAACAGTTGATGGACAGAATGCAGAACATGTGATACATTCACACCAGTACAGAGATCTGGGCCTAAATCCATCATTTTTTTGCTCACCGTGCCATTCCAGTTTGAACCCAGCCATATGCAAATCAGTCTTGACCCTGTGCCTCATGGGAACAGTTCAGCCCGAACTGCCAAGCCAGGTCCCCCCTGGACTGGAAACAAGCATCCTAGGACCGGTTTCGGGTTTTCACCCCTCTTCAGCCAGGATAGCTTGATTCCATTGGCATGGAGAGCACGGACCCATGTCTGGGCATACCCATCCCACTCGGGGTGACAAATGCAAAAACAACAGTTGATGGACAGAATGCAGAACAGTGTCATACATTCACCCCAGTACGGCGGTCTGGGCCTAAATCCATCGTTTTTTTGCTCACCGTGTCATTCCAGTTTGAACCCAGCCTGAAAAGTGTCCAAGCATTGCATGCCTGTGCGTCCTCTGTCTGAGAAGGAATATCCTCCTTCCAAATACGCAGAAGGGTCACCTAGTTGCTCTTCTTCCTCTGATTCCTGGCACTTGACTCTAAGCTGCGGAGGGCTGTATGCGGGACAATAAGGACCTTCTTCCTCCGATACATGGAAATCCAGAAGGCGAGCCGGAGGCCGCGGAGACATTTAAGAGAAGTCCTGCAAAAAGGATGGAATTGTTTTTGAAACTGACATGTGCCATTTTCTTAGTCGATGGGATCGTCAACAGGATTGTCAATAAGATCGTAGCCAGTAACGTCCTCGGCGTTAGTGACTGTGCAGATGGTGTGGAAATGTCTGTCGACAGGGCAGAGACGGCTGTCGACTACGCAGCATCCAACTGAACCGTCGATGGTTAAGCTCTCGTTGTCGTAGAGCAGCTCACAGAGGCTGCCGACGACATAACTACCTCAGTTTTCATTGACACCACAGCCGTCGTCGTCCTGACCGTCGTCGTCGTAGATGTCGCTGAAGAAACCCTCGATGGAGCCCTTGAGCCAGCAGTCATAGGCGGAGAATGCCTCATCGATGAGCCCGTCGACAGGTGGATTTTCTGTGGGGAAGTATGTGGCGCAGATGGAGGTGCAGATCCAGATATTTTTTGGGCATGAGAAGAGCCAGGCTGCTCCTTTTTTGCCCTTTTCTCCACAGAAGTCTTCTTGCTCTGAGATCTTGACTTCTTTGTCTCTCTCTCGACAGAAGGAGGATCTTCTTCCTTCCTTTCCTTAGAGCAAGTATGAGGCCTCTCCTCACTCGGAGTCAGAATCCCTAACAGATTTTCTCTTCTGAAGCCAGAGGAGTAATCTTCCCTCCTAGTCTTTGAGGGCTTTGAAGAAAAAGTATGGCAGTGCTTACAGTCTCTAGGCTTATGATCTGGAAAAAGGCAGTAGAAGCACTCTTTACAAGGGTCTTCTAAGAAGAGCCTGGACATTCCACAAGTCTTGCAGGGCCTAAACAGCCCTTTCTAGGTCTCGCCTACGTAGCACGCATGCGCTACATAGGAGGGCCTTTAGCCGTCGCTCTGCTCATTTTCAAGCACACACTCTTGCTTGTGGCATCATCCACCTTGCAGGAGAGAGCATGGGCGCGCCACAAGCATGAGTGAAGTGCTTTAAAACGAGCAGACTGCGCGCACACGCACGATTCCCGGGCTCACCTCCTGCTTCCCCTCTCTCTCACGTGCATTCCTTGTTTTGTCATCTTGCGAATAACTCATCTCCCCTATTTAACTTTATTACTGACAGCACTTTTTAATCAATTCCCTATGGGGAAATTAAAAGTGAAAGCCTATAATTTTTCAAACATACAAAATATTGGAAATGCGTTTCATTTGTTTGTGTCTTTTTAAATAGCATCCGATATTTCACTCATACGTTGGAAGTTTTGTTGAAGCAAATGTCCTGTATCACCATGCTGTATGGATCCTAACGGCAAATATGCCAGCTATTTGAACACCACGTCCAACACCACCACGTTCACCACCACGTCCACCACCATGTCCACCACCACATCCACCACCATGTCCACCACCACGTCCACCACCACCACCATGTCCACCACCACGTCCACCACCATCTCCACCACCACCATGTCCACCACCAGGTCCACCACCACCACCACGTCCACCACCACCACATCCATGTCCACCACCACCACCACTACATCCACCACCACCACATCCACCACCATGTCCACCACCACGTCCACCACCACCATATGCACCACCAGGTCCACCACCGCCACGTCCACCACCACCACGTCCACCACCACCACTTCCACCACCACCAGGTCCACCACAACCACATCCACCACCACCATGTCCACCTCCACCACCACCACCACATCCACCACCACCACCACATCCACCACCACGTCCACCACCACCACGTCCACCACCACCACATCCACCACCACCATGTCTACCACCAGGTCCACCACCACCACATCCACCACCACCATGTCCACCAAATCCACCACCACCATGCCCTCCACCACATCCTCCACCACCAAGTCCACCACCTCCACCACCACTTCCACTACTACCACTTCCACCACCCCCACCTCGTCCACCACCAATAGGTACACCACCACTACATCGTCCACCACCACGTCCACCACCACAACATCCACCACCACCATGTCCACCGCCACCACCATGTACACCACCAGCTCCAACACTGCCAAGCCCTCCACCACCACCACATCCACCACCACCACATCCACCACATCCACCACATCCAGCACCACGTCCACCATGTCCACCATCATGTCCACCACCACCACATACACGACCACCACGTCCACCACCACCATATCCACCACCGCCATGTCCACCACCACCACCACCACCACCACCATGTCCACCATTACCACATCTACCACCACCACATCCACCACCACCACATCCACCACATCCAGCACCATGTCCACCATGTCCACCACCATGTCCTCCACCACCACCACATCCACCACCACCACGTCCACCACCACCCCACCACCACCACCATGTCTACCGCCACATCCACCATCACCACATCCACCACCATCACATCCACCACCACTACCACCAGGTCTACCACCAACACGTCCACCACCACCACCACGTCCACCACCACCACCACATCCACCATCACCACCACATCCATGTCAACCACCACCACGTCCACCACCACGTCCAAAACAACCATGTCCATCACCATGTTCACCACCAGGTCCACCACCACCACGTCCACCACCACCATGTCCACCACCACCACATCCACCACCACCATGTCCACCACCACCACCACTACATCCAACACCACCACATCCACCACCACGTCCACCACCACATCCACCACCACCAAGTCCACCACCGCCACGTCCACCACCACCACATCCACCACCACCACTTCCACCACCACCATGTCCACCACCACTACTTCCATCACCACCAGGTCCACCACAACCACATCCACCACCACCATGTCGACCTCCACCACCACCACCACATCCACCACCACCACCACATCCACCACCACCACATCCACCACCACGTCCACCACCACCACGTCCACCACCACCACATCCACCACCACCATGTCTACCACCAGGTCCACCACCACCACGTCCACCACCACCATGTCCACCACATCTACCACCACCATGCCTTCCACCTCATCCTCCACCACCAAGTCCACCACCTCCACCACCCCTTCCACTACCACCACTTCCACCACCACCACCTCGTCCACCACCAATATGTCCACCACCACTACATCGTCCACCACCACCACGTCCACCACCACAACATCCACCACCACCATGTCCACCACCACCACCATGTCCACCACCAGGTCCAACACTGCCAAGCCCTCCACCACCACCACCACCACATTCACCACCACCACGTCCACCACATCCAGCACCACTTCCACCATGTCCACCACCATGTCCACCACCACTACATCCACCACCACCACATCCACCACCACCACGTCCACCACCACTACATCCACCACCCCCATGTCCACCACCATCACAACCATGTCCACCATCACCACATCTACCACCACCACATCCACCACCACCACATCCACCACCATGTCCACCACCACCACATCCACCACCACCACGTCCACCACCACCCCACCACCACATCCACCACCACATCCAACACCACCACATCCACCACCACCATGTGTACCATCACCATCACGTCCACCATCACCACGTCTACCACCATCATATCCACCACATCCACCACTACTACGTCCACCACCACCACCACATCCACCATCACCACATCCACTACCACCACATCCATCACCACCACCACATCCACCACCACATCCATGTCCACCATCACCACGTCCACCACCACCATGTCCATCACCACCAAGTCCACCACCACCACCACATCCACCACCACCATATCCGTCACCACCTCCACCACCACCACATCCACCACCACCACCACCATGTCCACCATCAGGTCCACCACCACCACGTCCACCACCAACATGTCCACCACCACCACATCCACCACCATGTCCACCACCACATCCACCATCACCACCATGTCCACAGCCACCACAATGCCCACCACCACCACCATGTCCACCACCACATCCACCATCACCACCATGTCCACAACCACCACCATGTCCACCACCACCACATTCACCACCACCATGCCCACCACCAGGTCCACAAACACCACGTCCACCAGCACCATATTCACCACCACCATGCCCTCCACCACCACCACATCCACCACCACCACATCCACCACCTTTTCCACCACCACCACATCCACAACCACCACGTCCACCACCACCACGTCCACCACCACCAGGTCCACAGCCACCACAACGATCACCACCACCACCATGTCCACCACCACCACCACCATGTCCACCACCACCACATCCACCACCACCAAGTCCACCACCTCCATCACCACTTCCACTACCACTACTTCCACCACCACATCCACCACCAATATGCCCACCACCACCACATCATCCACCACCACGTCCACCACCACCACATCCACCACCACCATGTCCACCACCACCATGTCCACCACCACATCCACCACCACCACCATGTCCACAACCACCACCACATCCACCACCACCACGTCCACCACTACCATGTTCACCACTACCATGCCCTCCACCACCACCACATCCACCACAACCACATCCAGCACATACATCATCTTGTCCACCACTGTAAGAAGTTGGCCTAGTATATGCTGTTCACTAGTTAAAGTGGACTCTTTGCACCAGTACAATTTGACTCTTACGGTAGTAGGTTTAAGACAACCTTTAAAGAAAGCTATCCTAGTGGTAGCTGTGGAAAGCAGCCTTCAGGCTAAGTCTTTAGAGGAATGTAAAGCAGCTTGTTTTACCTTATAATCTCTTGAATTACTAAATGAAAGGACACCACACAGGTATATATATCAAATATATATGTATGCATTACTAGACACACTCTACTAATCTCTTTATGAGATTAGAAGTCAGGAACATCTGCACAAATCAATGTTTCACAATAAAGTAAGCACTTATGTGGCTGGGGCCCTAGGGGCGTACCAGGCCATATACTAAAAAAGAGACTTAAGAACAACGACTTGAGAAGGGACAAGGCCTAGGGTCTTCAGAAGCGCTGGGGCCTCACTAATCCATCAAAGGCAGGTAAGTAAAGGACCCACGGGAGACGCATGCAGTGTGAGAACACAGCCGCGGATCCCAATTGACTTCAATGGAGCAAGTCGCGGTTGGAATTTTAGAGTTTTAGGATACTTCGAGAGAGTCTACAAGCAAGTCACTTACAGGGTAAGTAGTTCTAGAGCCAACACACACAGGAGCACCGTAGTGCTGGAGTTACCTTACCCAGGGAAGCCGGGTGCATAGGTGTCTTTTGGTGTTGGGTCGCGGCGTCGTTTTCAATGGGAGCCAAAGAAGACTTGCTGCTTGTGAAGACAGGAGAAGTGTCCGGTGGAATCCAAGGCTGGATTCAGAAGAAAGAAGACCTGAAAGCAGAAAGGACAGTGTTCAAAGTCACTTGGCAGTGACCCGGGGCAAGGAAGCTGGATGCCCACAGTCGTCGGGTGATTTGAGGTGATCATGGGTGTCTTGACTCTTCAGCCCATTGGCCGAGCCGCTCCCGCCGCCCAGCTGACCCGCCCTCTCGTCCCCCTTCTTAAGGGGACAGCAAGGAGTGCTCGGGAGTGACCGCTGCGCCTCTCACCAGGCCGGGTCACCCCCTTGCTCCTCCTGCCGCCTCCTGCTCCTGCCTGCCAGCCGCCCGCTCGCCAGTTTCCCGCCGCAGCTCGCCACAGGCCCCGCCCACCACCGGCCCATTGGCCGAGCCACTCCCACCGCCCAGCTGACCCGCCCTCTCGTCCCCCTTCTTATGACGCCCCCAGAGCGACCGCGCAGCGGACGCATGCAGCGGGAGCGCCGACTGAGCGCCGAAGGTGTGCCAAAGGTAAGCCCGTCTGCGCCCGTCCGTGCCTGGCCCGCGCCCAGCGCCAGGACCGCTGGCCCCCGCAGACCCCAGCCCACCCGCCGGACGTACGACGCCGCCACCCTCAACGCACTCAACGGCGGCCGAATCCCAGGATGCTACCGAGCCAACCCGAGACGCACCCACGGACCCTTCTGCTGCAACGCCTGCAAGTTCACCTGCATCCGGACCAGCACTACTCCAGCACCAACCAAGACCAAGACGAGCAACAGCAGCAGCCACCTGAAATGCATCCTGCTCAACACCCGCTCCGTCCACAGACACGCCATCGAACTCTGGAACCTGCTCGACACAACCTCACCAGACGTCGCCTTCCTCACGGAAACCTGGATGAACGCCTCTTCAGCGCCCGACATCGCCATCGCCATCCCAGACGGCTACAAGATCATCCGAAGGGACCGCATCAACCAGACCGGGGGAGGCATCGCCATCATCCACAGGAACACCATCCGCATCACGACCAACACCGACGACACCCTCGCACCCGCCGAGCACCTGCACTTCCAGGTCCACATCAACCCCAAGACCACCCTCAGAGGCACCCTCATCTACAGACCCCCGGGACCACGCACACAATTCAGCGAAGACATCGCCGACTTCATCAGCCCGCACGCCCTCCTCTCCGCTGACTACATCCTCCTCGGGGACCTCAACTTCCACCTGGAGAACAACGACCGCAACACCACCACCCTGCTGGACAACCTCGCAAACCTGGGACTCAAGCAGCTGGTCACCACCCCCACCCACTACGCCGGACACACACTCGACCCCGTCTTCTCATCCAGCAAGGACATCGCCTTCAGCCATGCCACTGGACTCCACTGGACGGACCACAGCTGCGTCCACTTCAGCTTCAGAAGGGCCACGTTCCACCACCACCAGCAACAGGTTGCACGCAGAAGCTGGAACAAGATCACAGCCGACCAGCTCGCGACCTCCCTGAGCATGAACCCTCCCACCAGCGCAACGAACCCAAGCCAGGCGGCCACCAACCTCGCGAAGTGGATCAGCAACTGCGCAGACGACCTCGCCCCTCTGAAAACCCCGCCTAGCAGACCCGGTAGCAAGAAAGCCCCATGGTTCACCGACGAACTCAAGAGCTCCAAGAAGAACTGCCGAGCCCTCGAGAGAACATGGCGCAGAGACCCAACACTGGACAACATGACTGCCCTCAAGCTCGCCACCCGAAAACACCACCAACTCATCCACGCCACCAAGAAAACCGCATTCCAGGAACGACTGGACAACAACGCACACAACAGCAAGGAACTCTTCAACATCGTTAAAGAGCTCTCCAACCCCAACGCCGGAAACAACGACATCACCCCTTCGCAAGACCTCTGCAACTCCCTCGCCTCCTACTTCCACAACAAGATCGCAGACATACACAACAGCTTCAGCACTCAACCGACGCACGCCACGACTGAACCACCGCCCCCCACCACCACCCTCCGCGCCTGGACCCCGATCAGCACCGAAGACACCGTCCGCACGATGAACTCCATCCACTCCGGATCTCCTACCGACCCCTGCCCTCACCACGTCTTCAACAAGGCCGACGCTGTCATCGCACCCCACCTGCGGGACATCATCAACACCTCCTTCGACACCGCTACCTTCCCGGAGAGCTGGAAGCACGCCGAACTCAGCGCTCTACTAAAGAAGCCATCAGCCGACCCCACCGACCTCAAGAACTACCGCCCCATCTCGCTGCTCCCGTTTCCTGCAAAAGTCATCGAGAAGACCGTCAACAAGCAGCTGGCCGCCTTCCTTGAGACGAACGGTTCCCTCGACCTCTCGCAGTCTGGTTTCCGGGCCAACCACAGCACCGAGACCGCCCTGATCGCAGCCACCGATGACATCCGAGCACTGCTTGACAACGGAGAAACAGCAGCCCTCATCCTCCTAGACCTCTCCGCGGCCTTCGACACTGTCTGCCACCGTACACTAGTGCAGCGACTCAGCAACGTCGGAATCCAGGAGAAGGCACTGGAGTGGATCATCTCTTTCCTCGCCGGAAGGACACAGAGAGTCCGCCTCCCCCCGTTCAGATCTGAAGCCACCGAAGTCATCTGCGGCGTTCCTCAAGGCTCCTCGCTCAGTCCAACCCTCTTCAACGTCTACATGAGCCCCCTCGCAGACATCGCACGCCAGCACAACCTCAACATCATCTCCTACGCTGACGACACCCAGCTGATTCTCTCCCTCACCAACGACCCCGCCACCGCCAGAGCCAACCTTCACGAAGGGATGAAAGAGATAGCCGAATGGATGAAGAACAGCCGCCTGAAACTGAACTCGGACAAGACGGAAGTCCTCATCCTGGGATCCTCACCCTCCGCCTGGGATGACTCCTGGTGGCCCCCCGCCCTAGGCAGCGCACCCAAACCAACAGACCACGCACGCAACCTGGGCTTCAACCTGGACTCCTCCCTTTCCATGACCAGACAAGTCAACGCCGTCTCCTCGTCGTGCTTCAACATCCTGCGCATGCTACGTAAGATCTTCCGGTGGATCCCCACCGAGACCAGGAAGACGGTCACCCAGGCCCTCGTCACCAGCCGTCTGGACTACGGCAACTCCCTCTACGCAGGAACCACCGCCAAACTCCAGAAGAGACTCCAGCGGATCCAGAACGCCTCAGCACGACTCATCCTGGACATCCCCCGTCGCAGCCACATCTCCGGACACCTGAGAGACCTGCACTGGCTACCGGTCAACAAGAGAATCACCTTCCGACTCCTCACCCACGCACACAAAGCCCTACAAAACCAAGGCCCAGGAAACCTCAACAGCCGCCTCAACTTCTACGCTCCCAAACGCCAGCTTCGATCGACCGGCCACGCCCTCGCCGCCATCCCCCGCATCCGAAGAGCCACCACAGGGGGACGGTCCTTCTCCTACCTCGCCGCCAAGACATGGAACTCCCTCCCGACCCACCTCCGCCTGACCCAGGACCACCTCGCCTTCAGGAAGCAACTCAAGACCTGGCTGTTCGAGCAGTAGCGGACCCCCCTCCCCCAGCGCCTTGAGACCCTCTGGGTGAGTAGTGCGCTATATAAATGCTTTGATTGATTGATTGATTGATTGATTGAGCCACGAGGTCCAGGAGGCGTCGACGACAACCAGGAGCTGGATTTGGCATGTCCCACAAAGTCTGCAGCTTACTGCAGTGTCGGTGACCAGATTTGAAACAACAAGCCTTGGCAACAGCAAGTCTCGTGGAAAGAACAAAAAGTCAGCGGTGCAGACCAGCAAGGTCTGAGGGACTCACCCTGCGAGGGTAAGTCAGGGCAGGTCTGGAGCAACCAGGGGAGCCCTTTGGAACTGTAGAAAAGTCTTCTGGGGACCCACAAGCCAGCTGGCAAGGGATCGCGAAGATGCCTCGGGAGGATTCACTCAACAGGGGCCCACGGTCACTCGGGACGGGGTAGGCCTCTGATCTTCGGTGGAAATCCTGCTGGAGGCTTGGAACACACGTGGTCCAATGCACAAGTTCGTAGAACGTCGTGAAGGGGTTGCACTCAAAAAGAGTGCACAGTACCCAGGGATTGAGGTTCCTCGTCACTCGTGGGGTCCACTTGCCTCAGCGTCGCTGGGGACTCACCATGTCCACCACCAGCACATCCACCACCCCCACCACATCCTCCACCACCACGTCCACCACCACCACATCCTCAACCACCACCACATCCTCCACCACCACCACATCCACCACCACGTCCACTACCACCACCATGTCCACCACCACCACCATGTCTACAATCACCACTATGTCCTCCACCACCAAGTGCACCACCAATACGTCTACCACCACCACCACATCCACCACCACCACGTCCACCACCACCATGTCCACCACCACATCCACCATCACATTCACCACCACCACACCCACCACCACCATGTCCACCACCACCATGTCCACCACCACATCCACCACCACCATGTCCTCCACCCACCACCACGTCCATCACCACCACATCCACCACCACCACATCCACCACCACTACATCCACCATCACCACGTCCACAACCACCCACAGCATGTCCACCACCACGTCCACCACATCCACCACCACCACATCCACCAGCACCAACACCACGTCCACCAGCACATCCACCACCACCTCCACCAGCACCACCACCATGTCCACCACCACCACCACATCCACCAGCATATCCACCACTACCACCACGTCCAACACCAGCATGTCCACACCCACCACCACGTCCACCACCACCACCACATCCACCACCAAGTCAACCACCACCATGTCCACAACCACATCCACCACCACATCTATTACCACGTCCACCACCACGTCTACCACCACCATCATGTCCACCATGTCCACCACCACCGCCATGTCCACCACCACCATGTCCACCACCACCACATCCACCAACATGTCCACCATCACCACACCATGTCCACCACATTCACCACCACATCCACCACCACCCCCACCAAGTCCACCACCACATCCACCACCACATCCACCACCACATCCACCACCACCATGTCAACCACCACCACGTCCACACCCACCACCACCATCACATCCACCACCACCATGTCCACAACCACCACCATTTCTACCAGCACCACCATGTCCACCACCACCACGTCTATCACCACCACATCTACCACCACCACATCCACCATCACCATGTCCACCACCACCATGTCTACTACCACCATGTCCATCACCAACATGTCCACCACCACCACCACATCCACCACAGCCATGTCCACCACCACCATGTCCACCACCATGTCCACCACCACCACATCCACCACCACCATGTCCACCAGCACGACATCCACCACCACATCCACCGCCACCATGTCTACCACAACCACCACATCCACCACCACGTCCACCATCACCACCACCACGTCCACCACCACCACATCATCCACCACCACGTCCACCACCACATCCACCACCACCATGTCCTCCACCCACCACCACATCCATCACTACCACATCCACCAGCACCACATCCAGCACCCTGTCCACACCACATCCACCACCACCATGTGTAACACCACCACGTACACCACCAGCACATTCACCACCACAATGTCCACCACCACATCCACCACCACCACATCCACCAGCACCACCACCACGTCCACCACCACCGCCACATCCACCAGCACATCCACCACCACCACGACCATGTCCACCACCATCACATCCACCACCATGTCTACCACCACCACCACATCCACCACCACGACCACCACCACCACATCCACCAACACCATGTCCACCAGCACCACATCCACCACCACATCCACCACCACCATGTCTACCACCACATCCACCACCACATCCACCACCACGTCCACCATTACCACCACCACATCCACCACTACCACATCCACCACCACATCCACAACCACCACATCCACCACATCCACCACCACCATGTCCACCACCACCATATCCACCACCACCACATCCTCCACCACCACGTCCACCACCACCACCACATCCAACACCTCCAAGTCCTCCACTACCACCACATCCACCACGACCACGTCCACCACCACCACATCCAGCACCCCGTCCACACCACATCCACCACCACCATGTCTACCACCACCACGTACACCACCAGCACATTCACCACCACCACCACAATGTCCACCACCACCACATCCACTACCACCACATCCACCAGCAACACCACCATGTCCACCACCACCACCAAATCCACCAGCGCATCCACCACCACCACATCCACCACCACCATGTCCACCACCATCACATCCACCACCATGTCTACCACCACCATGTGCACAACCACCACCACCAGGTCCACCACTACCACGTCGACCACTACCACGTCCACCACCACCACCATGTCCACCACCACATCCACCACCACATCCAGCACCACATCCACCACCACCACCACATCCACCATCACCATGCCCACCACCACCATGTCCACCACCACCACATCCACCACCACCACGTCCACCACTACCACATCCACCACCACATTCACCACCATGTGCACCACCCCATCTGCCACCACCACATCCACCATCACCACATCCACAACCATGTCTACCACCCCCACATCCACCACCGCCACATCCACCACCACTACCACCACCACCACCATGTCCACCACCACCACCACATCCACCACCACCACCACATCCAGCACCACATCCACCACCACCACGTCCACCATCATCATGCCCATCACCACCATGTCCACCACCACCACATCCACCACGTCCACCACTACCACATCCACCACCACATTTACCACCATGTGCACCACCACATCTGCCACCATCACATCTGCCACCAGCACATCCACCATCACCACATCCATAACCATGTCCACCACCCCCACATCCACCACCGCCACATCCACCACCATGTCTACCACCACCACATCCACCACCACCACCACATCCACCACATCCACCACCACCAGGTCCACCACTACCACATCCACCACCACATCCACTACCACCACCAAGTCCACCACCACCACGTCCACCACATCCAGCAACACCACATCTACCACCACGTCCACCACAACTACGCTCAACACCACAAACATGTCCACCACGTCCACCACCACCACCACGTCCACCACCACCACATCCACCACATCCACCACCACGACCATGCCCACCACCACCATGTCCACCACCACCACAACGTACACCACCACCACCATGTCCACCACCACCACATCCACATCCACCACATCCACCACCAAATCCACAGCCACCACACCACCACGTCCATCACCACAACCACATCCACCACCACGTCTACCACCACCACCACGTCCACCACCACATCCACATCCACCACCATGTCCACAACCACCACCACCACCACATCCACCACCACGTCTAAGACCACCACCAAGTCAACCACAACCATGCCCACTACCACCACATCCACCACCACCACACTCACCACCACCACCACGTCCACCACCACCACCACACCCACCACCACCACGTCCACCATCACCATGTCCACCACAACCACCACGTCCACCACCACCATATCCACCACATCCACCACCACCACATCCACCACCATGTCCACAACCACCACCATGTCCCTACCACCACATTCACCACCACCATGCCCACCACCAGGTCCACAACCACCGCGTCCACCAGCACCATATTCACCACCACCATGCCCTCCACCACCACCACATCCACCACCACCACATCCACCACATCCACCACATCCATCACCTTGTCCACCACCACCATATCCACCACCACCATGTCCACCACCACCACGTCCACCACCACCACCACATCCACCACCAGGTCCACAGCCACCACCACATCCACCACCACCACCATGTCCACCACCACCATCATGTCCACCACCACCACATCCACCACAACCAAGTCCACCACCACCACTTCCACTACCACTACTTCCACCACCACCACGTCCACCACCAATATGTCCACCACCACCACATCATCCACCACCACCACATCCACCACCACCATGTCCACCACCACCACCATGTCCACCACCACCACCACATCTACCACCACCACCATGTCCACAACCACCACCACGTCCACCACCACCACATCCACCACCACCATGCCCACCACCAGGTCCACCACGTCCACCACTACCATGTTCACCACTACCATGCCCTCCACCACCACCACATCCACCACAACCACATCCAGCACATACATCATCTTGTCCACCACTGTGAGAAGTAGGCCTGGTATAAGCTGTTCACTAGTTAAAGTGGACTCCTTGCACC
The DNA here is from genome assembly GCF_964204655.1 of Triturus cristatus. Lineage (NCBI taxonomy): Eukaryota > Metazoa > Chordata > Amphibia > Caudata > Salamandridae > Triturus > Triturus cristatus. The sequence continues at coordinate 1,586,188,969 of NC_140590.1, forward strand.
AGTACAATTTGACTCTTACGGTAGTAGGTTTAAGACAACCTTTAAAGAAAGCTATCCTAGTGGTAGCTGTGGAAAGCAGCCTTCAGGCTAAGTCTTTAGAGGAATGTAAAGCAGCCTGTTTTACTTTATAATCTCTTGAATTACTAAATGAAAGGACACCACAATAGAGGTGGGCGGAATTTGCGAAATCCACTTTCGCAAATTATCGCGAAAATTTTAAAAATTATCGCAAACACGCGGAAATATCACGAAGATGCGCAAGTTTTTTTCCCGCATGTTCGCGAGATTTTCTGCATGGTTGCGGCTCTCCAACTTACCCATGTGGTTGCTCGCGGGCGCGGCCATCTTGTTTTCAGTTGTCTCGCGGTGCATGATCGCGAGAAGAAAGACGTGATCGTGCGATGCATGATGTCAATGCGGGCACGAAGTGTCGCGAGACAGCGCAAATGGCTAAAAACAATACAACATCTCATGGAGAACGCGACCCGATCAAGAAAACTTGTCGACGAACGCAGGGATTCAGGTAAGGCGATCGCGCGCGTGTGAGAATGTATTATTTTACAGCGCGAACAAGAAACAAATTATCGCCAAGCTGCGGAATGCGGAAATTTTGACATTTTCGCGCTCTCCGCGGAACGCGAAAATTTCAAATTATCGCAATTTCCGCGAACGGAACGAAATTTATACCAGGCCTACACCACACAGGTATATATATCAAATATATATGTATGTATTACTAGACACACTCTACTAATCTCTTTATGAGATTACAAGTCAGGAACATATGCACAAATCAATGTTTCACAATAAATTAAGCACTTATATGTCTGGGGCCCTAGGTGCATACCAGGCCATATACTAAAAAAGAGACTTAAGAACAACGACTTGAGAAGGGACAAGGCCTAGGGTCTTCAGAAGCGCTGGGGCCTCACTAATCCATCCAAGGCAGGTAAGTAAAGGACCCACGGGAGACGCATGCAGTGTGAGAACACAGCAGCGGATCCCAATTGACTTCAATGGAGCAAGTCGCGGTTGGAATTTTAGAGTTTTAGGATACTTCGAGAGAGTCTACAAGCAAGTCACTTACAGGGTAAGTAGTTCTAGAGCCAACACACACAGGAGCACCGTAGTGCTGGAGTTACCTCACCCAGGGAAGCCGGGTGCATAGGTGTCTTTTGGTGTTGGGTCGCGGCGTCGTTTTCAATGGGAGCCAAAGAAGACTTGCTGCTTGTGAAGACAGGAGAAGTGTCCGGTGGAATCCAAGGCTGGATTCAGAAGAAAGAAGACCTGAAAGCAGAAGGGACAGTGTTCAAAGTCACTTGGCAGTGACCCGGGGCAAGGAAGCTGGATGCCCACAGTCGTCGGTTGATTTCAGGTGATCACGGGTGTCTTGACTCTTCAGCCACGAGGTCCAGGAGACGTCGACGAAAACCAGGAGCTGGATTCGGCATGTCCCACAAAGTCTGTAGCTTACTGCAGTGTCGGTGACCAGATTTGAAACAACAAGCCTTGGTAACAGCAAGTCTCGTGGAAAGAACAAAAAGTCAGCGGTGCAGACCAGCAAGGTCTGAGGGACTCACCCAGCGAGGGGAAGTCAGGGCAGGCCTGGAGCAACCAGGGGAGCCCTTTGGAACTGTAGAAAAGTCTTCTGGGGACCCACAAGCCAGCCGGCAAGGGATCGTGAAGATGCCTCGGGAGGATTCACTCAACAGGGGCCCACGGTCACTCGGGACGGGGTAGGCCTCTGATCTTCGGTGGAAATCCTGCTGGAGGCTTGAAACACACGTGGTCCAATGCACAAGTTCGTAAAACGTCGTGAAGGGGTTGCAATCAAAAAGAGTGCACGGTACCCAGGGATTGAGGTTCCTCGTCACTCGTGGGGTCCACTTGCCTCAGCGTCGCTGGGGACTCACCATGTCCAGCACCAGCACATCCACCACCACCACCACATCCTCCACCACCACATCCACCACCACCACATCCTCCAACACCACCACATCCTCCACCACCACCACATCCTCCAGCACCACCACATCCACCACCACATCCACCACCCCCACCATGTCCAACACCACCACCATGTCTACCATCACTGTTAGAATTGGGAATCTCTAGTTGGCACAGGTATGCACTTGCGACAAGCAGGGACTCTCAATTCCAAGTCAGAGTAAGGGGATCACCCTTTCAAATAACCCCTGCTCACCCTTTAGGTAGTGTGGCGCAAGTAGTCAAGACTATTTTCAGGGCGTCATAGGTTAAGCATTTGTGAACACATACAGTAATACAATGACACACCACAAATGGACACCAGTCAAGGTTATATCAAAAATAGGTTTCTTTATATAAGGCTTAGCACAAGACCAGAATAACGATTAGAAATGACCACAGTATTATTTCAAAGTTCAATGTTCTTGTAAAAAGGCTTAAAATGCAAAAATAGGCTTCCTTTACTCAATTCTGCTTCTTTACAGGCTTTGTACGGTTCGTACCTGGGTGTGCGACTCGTCCGCATTAAAAACAAAGAAAGTACGAGCCAAACAATCGGTGCGGACTCCGGGGTCCGTGACGCGCATGCTGCGGTGCGAACAGAACAAAGAACCTTAAGTTCGTGGGGTCCGCGACAGACAGTGCGGGGCAAGTTGATGGGTCCGGGTCATTGTTCGGCAGCGTATTCAGATGCTGGTCGGGTCGCGGCGTCGGGACGCGGCGTTGGTACGGGACCTTCAGGGATACGTGCGGATGGCCCGGATCAGCTTGCAGAGTCCGTGGCGTTCGGCGTTCGAGCCGTACCTTCGGTGCGGATAGGTGGCGACACTTCTCGGCGCCATACAGCGTACGGGGAGGATCAGCGTACTGAGGCTTCTCGGCTCTGAGTACGGCACAGTGCAGTACGTTAGCAGCGTACGGACCGTACCTGCGGGACGATGGAGCTCGGGTCCGGCGTACAGGGTTCGGCAGCCAGGGTTGTACGTCTCGAATTGGCGGGGAAGGTTAGGTGCGATGCGGCCGGGAGGGATACAGCGCGTACTAACGCTTTTGGATCAGCGTAGACGCACGGTGCCGGGTCCGCAAAGACACGGCTTCGCGGCGGATGGGGTACGAGGCGTACTGGGGCCAAATCCAGCGGGAAACAAGCACAAATCGTCCAGGCAACTCAATTTTGGAAGGCGGATGAGTCCAATGGTCCTGGGACTCAGTTCAGGGGGCAAGCTCTTCTTCCAAGCCCTCGGAGATAGTTGAAAAACAAAGTGCAAAGTCTCTTTCAGTCTTTTCCTCTCCTTTCTCAGCAAGGCACCCACTGCAAGCCAATCCCCCAGGTCAGGGAAAGTTACTCCTCCTTCAGCTTCTTCCAGGTCCTTCTAGTCAGGCAGAGTTTCTTCGTGGTTCAATCAGGATCTGATTTCTTGGGAGCAGGGCTCCTACATTTATACCAAGTTTCTTTTGTCTTTACAGGCCAGGGGGGCCTTTGCATAATCCCAGTCCAGTTCTTTTCAGTGAGGAGCACTTTGTTATTGGGACTCTGGCTTCTTCTTTTAGCAGGCAGGGCAGAGACATCAGACGCTCCCCAGGGGGTGGAGCCAGCATTGTGGTGGCAGAGCACTACCCTATTCAGAGTCAAGGTGCACTAATCCCACCCATCCTGGTGTAATCTCTCTCTTCAGCACCTGGTAGCCCCAGCCTGTCTCCTGGAACTTCCCAGCCCTGTCACTCAAGCTACACACACAGAAGATAGCCCCTCCCAGCAGAGGCGGACTGAAATGGTTAGGCACGCAAAGGCTAACTTTCTAAAAGCAGCATTTGCAAACCCAGGATATTAAAATAACCTTTACTAAAAGATGTATTTTATTATTCTGAGTTCAGGCATACTAAATATGAATTTCTACCATGCTTCCTGAGCCTGCTAGGATTATAGAGTGTTATAATCTAGCAGCCCATTCTGGCCTATGGAGAGCCGGTAGCCTTGCTATAGTGAAAAACGAAAATGGCTGTAATTCACTATTAGGACATGCCACACACTTCAGGGCATGTCCTGCCTTATCCTTACAATGCACCCTGCCCTAGGGCCTACCATAGGGGTGACTAATATGAAGGTAAGGGAAGGTTTAGGGACTGGCAAGTGGGGACACTTGCCCAGTCAGCATGACAGTACCAGACTGCATGCAGGTTCTGCAATGGCAGACCTTAGACACATTTTACCAGGCTGCTTCTGTGGGTGGCACAACCAGTGCTGCAAACCCACTAGCAGCATCTGGATATACAAGCCCTTGGCACCCCTGGTGCACTCTACTAGGGACTGATAGTAAACCAAATAAGCCAAACATGGAAGTCAATTCACATAATACATTTTACCATAGGGAGAGCATATGCACCTTAGCACTGGGCAGCAGTGGTAAGGTGCCCAGAGTCATAAAACAGCCAACACCAGGTCAGAAAAAATACCGGAGGAAGGCAAAAAGTTTAGGGATGACCCTGCAAAAAGGGCCAAGTCCAACACAACCCCCTTCCAGCCAAAACGCAGGGTAGACCAATCACCACCGTGATGGTCTTCCCTGCTTGGGGCGATAGAACAAGGACCTGGCCCGCAACTGCAGGGGCAGACTCCAGTTCTACGCCAATCTGAACCTATTGGCATACCTCTGTCCATACGCTCAGGGCCCACCAAGCCAATCCCTGGGAAACCCTTCTCCTCACCTGTGGACACCACATGTGCAGCACCTAACCTTAACTGGCCCACAGGTGTGTCCCAACAGACAGACATCAAAATGCTACAGTGGCCACTGACAGTAGTCAGGGATGAGACCCAGGCTGTATGCCTCTCAGGGCTCTCAAACCTCTGTGGCGCCAGGGAGCGGGGGGCAGTAGCCCCAGGTGCTTGGCACCCTTTGTCCATTCTCCCTCCTGTCAGGTCAGGTATGACATCCTGGCACTGACCCACCAGCCCCAGGACTGGACCCAGCGACTGGACCAAAGACTGGGGTGGCCTCTCCCACACCCGGTCCTCCCTCTTGGGGCTCTGTACCCTCCCACCTGGAGTGGTACCCCCTTCCAAAATTGTCAGGGCACCTGGGGCAGGTGTCCTGCGCAATTCGCCCACCAGTTCAGGGGTTCTATCCTGCAACTTGGCGTCCAGGTCAGGGGGGACACCCTGAACCTGGCCCTCCAACCTAGGGTCTAAACCCTTCAGTTGAGCCGGGGTCAGAGGCGAGGACTCCCTCCCTCAGCACCCCCTTCCAGAGTACTGCCCACTCCCAACTGGCGTGGTACCCCTAGAAGAAACATGGGTCAGGACACTGCTTACAGTGGTCCCACCCTCCAGGTCAGACAACACCTGAACCTGGCTTCCCAACCCTGGGTCCAACCCATGCGGTTGAACGCTCGCCTGGCGCACCAGGACTTCCCGGGGACCACGCATGCCCCCCTGAGGGTGACACATAACTCATGTGTCGTGTGACAGTCTGCCTGGTGCTGATCTCCCGACCCCTGTCCATCTGACAGTGCCTGAAGATCCCCCAGGACAGAAGTGGTGTCACCATGGTCATTCACTGGTGACGCAGCCCTTCTGGCCAGCCCCTGACCCACTGGTCTGGTTTTTCCACTGGGGACTCTTTCCCCCTCTCACCCCTCAATCTGGACTTCTGCACCCTCCCAACTGGAGCGGTACTGCCAGACACTAGAACTGAGGGAGGCCTGTTTACAGACACTCCATGTTCACCAGACACTAGGGGATCCCGCACAACGGGCAGCCCCTCAGGACAGACTAGGCTTCCCACCTGGTGTTCCCTCAAAGAACCATCCAAGCTCTGAGACTGAGGTTGGGCACTACCGGGACATAACCCATTCTCACTCCTTCCCCTTAAAGACAGGACATGAGGCCCTACACCCCTCTCACTACTACAGGACCTAGCTGGGCTACTCTGAGCCACTTCCACCACACTGGGTTTGAAGATTCCTGAACCACTCCTCTCGGGATCACTCCCCAATGCCTTTCCAGACCCTCGGGACTCCACCAAAAGGTCTGCCTCCAATGTGAGCCCTCTGCGGTCAGAGAACTCACCCTCACAGAGGTGTTGGCATAGCTCTGGAAAACAGGGACTTACAATATGCTCTCCCACAATTGGATTACACAGCCCCTTGGCAGGGTTAACCAAACTATTCTTCACCTTACCATCCCGTGCCTCGGACACGTACTCCACACCACTCTCCTGAGACTGGCTAGACAGAATCTGACTGTCTCTGTCACACAACCCACACTCTTCTGGGCGGTCTTCACCCTCACCCACCAGGACTTCAATTTTGGGGGAACCCCTCTCCCTGCACCTCTCAGCTAGAGTCAGTAGAGTGTCCCTCTCGCCACTAGGACCATGAACCCCTGCGCCAGTTGCCCTATTCCCTTCAGGGATACTGCGCACTACTGGAGCTACCTCATGCCCTTGAACCTCCTGGTGTATGTCAACCTCCTCCTTCAAGTCAGGCGCCACATCTCTGGGTGTGCGTACTACTCTCTCAGTACTATAAAATTCAATATTGCTGCCACCAGAGGGAGAGTTGTCTAAACTCTTGGCCTCGAGATCCAACTCCCTCATTCTTACTTCATGCTCCATGGCCAGCCTTTGTCTTTCAATTTCCATTCTCAGTTTTGCCATCTCCACTTCATGTGCTCTTGCAGCCCTCCTGTCGGCCATCTCCTCTGGCGACAGGCCTCTGCCAGGCTTAGAAGCACCTTCTGGGGCTATCACCTCCAGCACATTCTCTGGGAACTTTGATTCGTATCAGGCCCTCAGCGCCTTTGTGTACTGCTCCTTGGTTTTCAATCCAGTTTGGTTAATTCTGTACTTGGAGAGGTATCCTTTCAAGACTTCCTTTGTGCACTTCATCAGTGCCACCTCCTCCCAATCTATGTCATCAACCCCAGAGAATATAGAGGACGCTCCGCCTCCATTAACTGAGCTAGGCATGTTTTTTTTTTAAAGTGGAGATTCTTCAGCAAAACAAAAATCAATACTGTGTGGCTGCGTTATCGGTCTGAACTCACTACGTGGTGTTCACTCAATCACTGTACATGAATCACAAATGCAAATTCAAATCCTCACCGCTGACCACCAATGTTAGAATTGGGAATCTCTAGTTGGCACAGGTATGCACTTGCGACAAGCAGGGACTCTCAATTCCAAGTCAGAGTAAGGGGATCACCCTTTCAAATAACCCCTGCTCACCCTTTAGGTAGTGTGGCACAAGCAGTCAAGACTATTCTCAGGGCGTCATAGGTTAAGCATTTGTGAACACATACAGTAATACAATGACACACCACAAATGGACACCAGTCAAGGTTATATCAAAAATAGGTTTCTTTATATAAGGCTTAGCACAAGACCAGAATAACGATTAGAAATGACCACAGTATTATTTCAAAGTTCAATGTTCTTGTAAAAAGGCTTAAAATGCAAAAATAGGCTTCTTTTACTCAATTCTGCTTCTTTTCAGGCTTTGTACGGTTCGTACCTGGGTGTGTGACTCGTCCGCATTAAAAACAAAGAAAGTACGAGCCAAACAATCGGTGCGGACTCCGGGGTCCGTGACGCGCACGCTGCGGTGCGAACAGAACAAAGTACCTTAAGTTCGTGGGGTCCGCGACGGACAGTGCGGGACAAGTTGATGGGTCCGGGTCGTAGTTCGGCAGCGTATTCAGATGCTGGTCGGGTCGCGGTGTCGGGACGCGGCGTTGGTACGGGACCTTCAGGGATACGTGCGGATGGCCCGGATCAGCTTGCAAAGTCCGTGGCGTTCGGCGTCCGAGCCGTACCTTCGTGCGGATAGGCGGCGACACTTCTTGGCGCCGTACAGCGTACGGGGAGGATCAGCGTACTACGGCTTCTCGCCTCTGAGTACGGCACGGTGCAGTACGTTAGCAGCGTACGGACCGTACCTGCGGGACGATGGAGCTCGGGTCCGGCGTACAGGGTTCGGCAGCCAGGGTTGTACGTCTCGAATCGGCGGGGAAGGTTAGGTGCGATGCGGCCGGGAGGGATACGGCGCGTACTAACGCTTTTGGATCAGCGTAGACGCACGGTGCCGGGCGGCAAAGACACGGCTTCACGGCGGATGGGGTACGAGGCGTACTGGGGCCAAATCCAGTGGGAAACAAGCACAAATCGTCCAGGCAACTCAATTTTGGGAGGCAGATGAGTCCAATGGTCCTGGGACCACTTTCTATACTCGCATTGCATTAGATCCTACTAGACGATCCTACTAGACGATTACAGCTAAAAATCAAGTCATTGGTAGAGGAAGGGAAAGAGGCTGGCTGGATAACGAAGAATGAGGCTGACTTCCTGATCCAAAAAAATCCTAAAATACCAGCCTTTTATGTTCTCCCAAAAATCCACAAGAATCAGCGACCTCCTCCAGGGAGGCCGATAGTATCTGGAATTGGGTCCCTTTTAGAGCCCTTATCGAAATTCGTGGATCACTTTCTTCGACCATTTGTATCCTTAATGCCATCGTATCTACAGGATACTAAACACGTCTTGCAATATCTTGAATCCTTCTCTTTTGATCCCAACTGTCAACTGATGGCTACATACGATGTGGAAGCGTTATATACGAATATACCGCAAGATGCCACTTTGGAGACAATACGGGATCTATTAGATAGAAATCCACGTGATGACCAAACTCCCAATGACTTTGTTATGCAATGTGCTACACTAGCACTTAAAGAAAACTTTTTCAGCTTTGAAGGACAACTGTTTTGGCAAACCACGGGTACTTCCATGGGGAGTACCTGTGCACCAAGCATGGCCAACCTCTATATGCATAACTTTGAGACTCAACACATCTATCCTCTACATAATCCTTTCCATTATCAACTCAAACTGTGGAAACGCTATATAGATGATATCCTGGTCATCTGGGAAGGTGACCAGGAGTCTCTTGAAGACTTCTCTATATGGCTTAACACACGGGATACTAACCTGAGGTTTACTGGTGAGAATAACAACTTCTCCATTCCTTTCTTGGACCTCAGACTGTACCCTAAAGATGGGAGGATCCATACTGAGCTATATCAGAAACCGATGGCTCGTAATTCCTTGTTGAGTTTTCATAGCTTTCATCCAAGGGCATTACTTACCAATCTTCCAGTCGGTCAATTTCTTAGACTAAGGAGAAATTGTTCAGAACTGGTTCAGTATCATAAACATGCCAAGAAGTTGACTGAGGAGCTAGCTGCCAGACATTATCCAACACAACTGATAAAAAGAGCGGCCAAAAGAGCCCGTAACAACGACAGGGGGGCACTCCTGGAAACATATACCAAACCGAAATCAGATAGATTGGTGTGTGTGACAACTTTCAGCAACCTAACTACAAATGTTAAAAGGGCCGTCAATAAGAATTGGCACATACTTAACACAGGCAAGCTGACACTGGATTCGCCCCTATTTGCATTGAAACGGAGCAGTAATTTACAGGATCTCATGGTACATACACGACCAAGAACTGTTGTACATCACAACAGCCAGTCAACACTGTGGAATACTAATCCTGTGATTGGTCACTTTCCATGTGGATCCTGTTCCTGCTGTCCCTTTACAAGTCATGTAACGGAGCTGGATATTCTACCGGGAAGACCATGGAAATTGAATAATCACACAAACTGTAACACCAGTGGGGTGATATATATGATCAAGTGCCCCTGCTCACTAATCTATATTGGAATGACTTGTCGTAAAGTACGTCAAAGAATTACTGAGCATCGCAGTACCATTCGATGCAAAAAATCGAATACACGTATGACAAGACATTACCTTGAGAAGGGCCACACGGAAAATGACCTTCAATGGGTCATTATTGACAAACCTCATTATGATGTGAATATGGTACCTTTGGAACATGTTTTATTTCGCCGGGAACAACGTTGGGTGTTCCGCCTTAAAAGCCATCTGAGAGGTCTTAATGAGGATATTCCCTGGGGCTCTGTTTAATTTTTCCAGGTCCCCCACAGCGCTTCAATACATTTTTAGATGGCTCACAACACAGAAATATGGGAGTAATGATGTCAATCATAGAGGGTGGACAACATTATGACTGATCCTCATTGAATCTATGCCAGCATAATGGTATGAGTCCTGTCTTTAGTCTTGATATATATCATATACATTCTGATCTACCTCTACATTCCATATACATGCTGGTCTGATTTCTTGATCTTGTGGGATACACATTCCTTATTGTGCATCATGTACCCAATCACAAACATGGTATTTTGATTTGGCATTTTTCTCTACATATGGAACTATATCTATGTAGTATTTCCATCTGTTAAGCCACCTAATCTAGATGTGTTACGTCGTGGTGGCACGGCCCCTTTCTGGTGTAGAGCTCTCAATCACCGATTCACCATCTTAGTACACTGTGGGCACACTAGCCATCTTGAGTGCAACTGATGTCTGTGTGTATGTTTTTTTGAGCTTATGAGACTGCTGATATTGCTGTCTCCCGACTATTGTGCCCCGATCTTCTGTAGTGTAATTCACTGTTTTTCGAATGACCAAGACTACATTTCCTGTGTTCCCTTACAACTCTTCATGGCATGGCCCCGTTTTTGATGTCGAGTTCCATTCATGATAAATCAATCATTACACTGCATTGTGGACAGATTATTTATTTTCAGTGTGCCGGTATTGGCGCTTGTATTTTTCAAGTTCAAAAAAACGGCGTACACTGTTGTATTTCGATCATGTATAGCGTAGTCCACTCCTATTTCTACGACTAATACTACACTTCCCATGATCCCTTTCAACCCGGACGTTAATTGTTCTACTTCCGGGTAGACGCATTAACGAAGGTGCATGGGTTGATTTAAAAACATTGGGAGACGCGCGGTCTCTCCCCCTTCGGTTGGTGCTCTGAATAGGACGACACGGATTAACTGAAGGTACTGGAGTGAGCGAGTGTGGGCAGCCGCTGATGGCTTGTGGTCTGTTTAGATAGGGTGATTATGGACCCTATTTGTGCAGTTTTTTACTGACTAAGCCACTATCAGTGAACGCATACCTTATAATCCTTAGGGCTGTATGTTCGCGTGTAGCGCAAGTGACCTACTCGCTTCTTTGGGATGCTGGGGTTAGCAGGTGTAATATCGCATACTGACGATTTTAATTGATTTTGCTTGTTGTTTAATTCATTTGTATTAGCAGTAGACCAGAATAAACTGATCTGGTTATGTGCAGAGTATATTCAATCTCTTTACATTGCTGATAACATTTAATACATGTTCCATACCCCAACAGCTACACGTGACTATGTAGTGACTGTGAGTCACTCGTTTTTGGGACATGTGATTTACAAAGTCTTTACTTTTTTTATTAATGTCCTGAATACTGTGTACTGTGTAAATAATAGATTGTGCTTGTCATAATGACATCTAATGACAGCAATACTAATCTAGCAGTTTATATGTCCATTTCTGTGCAACATGGGAGAACCATACTGAACCGGTCTTTTATCTTTCTAGTAATCTGTGCTCTGTAGCATCATTCTTCGTAAGGTAGAGGTAAACTAACATTACCCCTAGGTGAGTTCATACAATACATCGACTTACCTGAATGATGTTTGTTTTGTTTTGTTTTTTCCCCCCTTTTTAATCACGTGTGCAACACATATCACGTGTGTGGTGTTTATTTTGGTGTGTGGAGGTTGACCTTAATGTTTTGGAAATGATACTGAATTTATCAACTATCTTTTTCCAGAGACACTGGACCGGACTGCAGCTGGTCCTTTTGTCATTTACACCTTACCAATGAGTATGGTCTGTAATTTATTTATTTTGGTTATACGAGCAGAGTGATAATATTGAGAGGTCCTGATGAATGCCGCGAACAAGTAGTCATCTGGCAGAAACATGTCGACCACCAATAACTAGGATATTTTGTCAATCCTAGATCACCTCATTTTAACTCTAGCTGATGGGAACTACTATTAAATTTGACTTTGTTACCCTGTAGCTAGTTTTATTTACCCACATTCTGTTTAAATTCACACTCTGCCCCTTACTCCCCTGCCAACTTTGGTATCCCCATTAAAACACCTCACGCTCCTCTCTTAACCCCTTTTTTGAGAGTTGCAGCCCACACTGTATACCTTGCGGTTACAGTGTGCAAGAGGGGACCCAATGATGAAGCATGTCACCCTCGGGTGAGTGAGGGTTCTCGTCTTTAAAAGAAAATATTTCTTTTGCCTCCCTTCTTTACACACACTCATTTTGCTTTTTAGGACAGTAGCATTTCATCACTTTTAGTGAGACACATTCATTTGGAGTTAGTGATGCCTGATGCTTTGTTTTACTCCACCATTCGAACCCTTTAGTGTGATACATACTCAGTTCAGGGGGCAAGCTCTTCTTCCAAGCCCTTGGAGATAGTTGAAAAACAAAGTGCAAAGTCTCTTTCAGTCTTTTCCTCTCCTTTCTCAGCAAGGCACCCACTGCAAGCCAATCCCCCAGGTCAGGGAAAGTTACTCCTCCTTCAGCTTCTTCCAGGTCCTTCTAGTCAGGCAGAGTTTCTTCGTGGTTCAATCAGGATCTGATTTCTTGGGAGCAGGGCTCCTACATTTATACCAAGTTTCTTTTGTCTTTACAGGCCAGGGGGGCCTTTGCATAATCCCAGTCCAGTTCTTTTCAGTGAGGAGCACTTTGTTATTGGGACTCTGGCTTCTTCTTTCAGCAGGCAGAGCAGAGACATCAGACGCTCCCCAGGGGGTGGAGCCAGCATTGTGGTGGCAGAGCACTACCCTATTCAGAGTCAAGGTGCACTCCTCCCACCCATCCTGGTGTAATCTCTCTATTCACCACCTGGTAGCCCCAGCTTGTCTCCTGGAACTTCCCAGCCCTGTCACTCAAGCTACACACACAGAAGATAGCCCCTCCCTGCAGAGGCGGACTGAAATGGTTGGGCACGCAAAGGCTAACTTTCTAAAAGCAGCATTTGCAAACCCAGGATATTAAAATAACCTTTACTTAAAAGATATATTTTATTATTCTAAGTTCAGGCATACTAAATATGAATTTCTACCATGCTTCCTGAGCCTGCTAGGATTGTAGAGTGTTATAATCTAGCAGCCCATTCTGGCCTATGGAGAGCAGGTAGCCTTGCAATAGTGAAAAACGAAAATGGCTGTAATTCACTATTAGGACATGCCACACACTTCAGGGCATGTCCTACCTTATCCTTACAATGCACCCTGCCCTAGGGCCTACCATAGGGGTGACTAATAGGAAGGTAAGGGAAGGTTTAGGGACTGGCAAGTAGGGAAACTTGCCCAGTCAGCATGACAGTACCAGACTGCATGCAGGTTCTGCAATGGTAGACCTTAGACACATTTTACCAGGCTGCTTCTGTGGGTGGCACAACCAGTGCTGCAAGCCCACTAGCAGCATTTGGATATACAAGCCCTTGGCACCCCTGGTGCACTCTACTAGGGACTGATAGTAAACCAAATAAGCCAAACATGGAAGTCAATTCACATAATACATTTTACCATAGGGAGAGCATATGCACCTTAGCACTGGTCAGCAGTGGTAAGGTGCCCAGAGTCATAAAACAGCCAACACCAGGTCAGAAAAATTACCGGAGGAAGGCAAAAAGTTTAGGGATGACCCTGCAAAAAGGGCCAAGTCCAGCAGTCACCACTATGTCCTCCACCACCAAGCGCACCACCACTACGTCTACCACCACCACCACATCCACCACCACCACGTCCACCACCACCATGTCCACCACCACCACATCCACCATCACATTCACTACCACCACACCCACCACCACCATGTCCACCACCACCATGTCCACCACCACCACGTCCACCACCACATCCACAACCACCATGCCCTCCACCCACCACCACATCCACCACCACCACATCCACCACCACTACATCCACCATCACCACGTCCACAACCACCCACAGCATGTCCACCACCACGTCCACCACATCCACCACCACCACATCCACCAGCACCAACACCACGTCCACCGATCACCACATCCACCAGCACATCCACCACCACCACCTCCACCACCACCTCCACTAGTACCACCACCATGTCCACCACCACATCCACCAGCATATCCACCACTATCACCACGTCCACCACCAGCATGTCCACACCCACCACCACGTCCACCACCACCACCACATCCACCACCAAGTCCACCATCACCATGTCCACAACCACAGACACCACCACATCTATCACCACGTCCACCACCACCGCCATGTCTATCACCACCATCATGTCCACCACGTCCACCACCACCACCATGTCCACCACCACCTCCACCACCATGTCCACCACCACCACATCTATCACCACGTCCACCACCACCGCCATGTCTACTACCACCATCATGTCCACCACGTCCACCACCACCACCATGTCCACCACCACCTCCACCACCATGTCCACCACCACCACATCCACCAGCATGTCCACCACCACCACCACCATGTCCACCACATCTACCACCACATCCACCACCACCCCCACCAAGTCCACCACCACATCCACCACCACATCCACCACCACGTCCACCATCACATCCACCACCACCATGTCCACAACCACCACCATTTCTACCAGCACCACCATGTCCACCACCACCACGTCTATCACCACCACATCCACCACCACCACGTCCACCATCACCATGTCGATCATAAACATGTCCACCACCACCATGTCTACTACCACCATGTCCACCACCATGTCCACCACCACCAACACATCCACCACAGCCATGTCCACCACCATCACCACCATGTCCACCACCATGTCCACCACCACCACATCCACCACCACCATGTCCACCAGCACCACATCCACCACCACCATCTCTACCCCCACTACCACATCCACCACCACGTCCACCATCACCACCACCATGTCCACCACCACCACATCATCCACCACCACGTCCACCACCATATCCACCACCACCATGTCCTCCACCCACCACCACGTCCATCACCACCACATCCACCACCACCACATCCAGCATCCCGTCCACACCCTGCAAAAAGGGCCAAGTCCAGCAATAACCACTATGTCCTCCACCACCAAGTGCACCACCACTACGTCCACCACCACCACCACATCCACCACCACCACGTCCACCACCACCATGTCTACAACCACCACGTACACCACCAGCACATTCACCACCACCACCACAATGTCCACCACCACCACATCCACCACCACCACATCCACCAGCACCACCACCACGTCGTCCACCACCACCACCACATCCACCAGCACATTCACCACCACCATGACCATGTCCACCACCATCACATCCACCACCATATCTACCACCACCACCACATCCACCACCACGTCCACCACCACCACATCCACCAACACCATGTCCACCAGCACCACATCCACCACCACATCCACCACCACCATGTCTACCACCACCACCACGTCCACCACCACCATGTCTACCACCACCACGTACACCACCAGCACATTCACCACCACCACCACAATGTCCACCACCACCATGTCTACTACCACCATGTCCACCACCAGCATGTCCACCACCACCACCACATCCACCACAGCCATGTCCACCACCATCACCACCATGTCCACCACCATGTCCACCACCACCACATCCACCACCACCATGTCCACCAGCACCACATCCACCACCACATCCACCACCACCATCTCTACCCCCACCACCACATCCACCACCACGTCCACCATCACCACCACCATGTCCACCACCACCACGTCATCCACCACCACGTCCACCACCATATCCACCACCACCATGTCCTCCACCCACCACCACGTCCATCACCACCACATCCACCACCACCACATCTAGCATCCCGTCCACACCCTGCAAAAAGGGCCAAGTCCAGCAATAACCACTATGTCCTCCACCACCAAGTGCACCACCACTACGTCCACCACCACCACCCCATCCACCACCACCACGTCCACCACCACCATGTCTACCACCACCACGTACACCATCAGCACATTCACCACCACCACCACAATGTCCACCACCACCACATCCACCACCACCACATCCACCAGCACCACCACCACGTCCACCACCACCACCACATCCACCAGCACATTCACCACCACTATGACCATGTCCACCACCATCACATCCACCACCATATCTACCACCACCACCACATCCACCACCACGTCCACCACCACCACATCCACCAACACCATGTCCACCAGCACCACATCCACCACCACATCCACCACCACCATGTCTACCACCACCACCACATCCACCACCACCACGTCCACCACCACCATGTCTACCACCACCACGTACACCACCAGCACATTCACCACCACCACCACAATGTCCACCACCACCACATCCACCACCACCACATCCACCAGCACCACCACCACGTCCACCACCACCACCACATCCACCAGCACATTCATCACCAACATGACCATGTCCACCATCATCACATCCACCACCATATCTACCACCACCACCACATCCACCACCACATCCACCACCACCACATCCACCAACACCATGTCCACCAGCACCACATCCACCACCACATCCACCACCACCATGTCTACCACCACCACCACATCCACCACCACGTCCACCATCACAACCACCACGTCCACCACCACCACATCCACAACCACCACATCCACTACATCCACCACCACCACGTCCACCACCACCATATCCACCACCACCACATCCTCCACCACCACGTCCACCACCACCACCACATCCAACACCTCCAAGTCCTCCACCACCACCACATCCACCACGACCACGTCCACCACCACCACATCCAGCACACCGTCCACACCACATCCACAACCACCATGTCTACCACCACCACGTACACCACCAGCACATTCACCACCACCGGGAAGACCGAATGTCATCCCAGTGTGCTACAACGCCAGGTTACTGCGGAGCGGGGTTCGTGTGAGGTGGTAGTGAATTTAAAATTTCCAATTGAGTCAAAAAATAAAGTTTTAATAATTTTGCTAATTGGAAAGGAGTAAAAAGGAGTGAAGGTCAAAAAATAGAAGACCTGTTTCACTCCACGGCGGTCAACATGTTTCTGCCTCAGTGAGTGTTCAACAGACTTTCATCAGGACCAGAGTGGGAGTGCGGAGCCCCGGTGGTATGAACGCGCTAAGGTTCACCCTACCGTGGACTGCTGTGTGAAAAAGTATTTACAGTGAAAAAATCCGCCAAAAAATATATAATGGGGGAGAGAAACGAGTTTATTCTGACATTGAGGAAGACACACAAACAAAAGACAAAACATAAAGGAGTCATAAGTGTTGGTGGCAAACTCGTAATGTAATACTCTAGGATCGAGAACAATAGTGCTCAGAGAACGAAGGAGTGCCACTAAATCTACCTCAGGTGCAGAAATGGTGGAAAAATGTGCACCTAGGTGTATCCAGATAGCGGTGTAGGATAAGACCTTTAGCTGAATATCCTGTAGGATGTGACTAGAATCGTATATCAGAACGCACGTGGAATTATAACACAGCGTGCCACTCTAAATGAGATCACTCAAACAGAGACACAGTTTAAGACCACCCTCACGGGTTTTAAAAAGCGACTTGATGAACTCAATAAAGACATCAACGAATACAAAGAAAATCTTACACAAAGCAAGGTGAATCAATTTCAGAAAGATCTGAAAAAGTTCGAGTTTAATAAAATCTACCCTTATGCTGACCCTACCTTCGTTGCCCTACGTAGAACTGAAACCAACTCTTATGGCACAGATGATGATTCTTCTAACAGCAGTGGCTCCAGTAATAATAGCTTCAGACAGGCAAGGAGAGGCAAACAAAGAGGAAGAACACGACCCCTTCCAACCAATCACCATGGTCTAACTTCCCTCCACAACAAGGGGTTCTGGGCACACACCCCATGCAATTCCATTATCCATTTAACCCACATTTGGGTTGGAATCCCGGCTATACGTCCCCAATGTACCCACCGAATCCCTTTATACAGAATCCTTTTTTAGAAAGAGGCCAAAGGGGAAAAGGTCGGCGGAGAGGGCCCAACCAAAGGGTACACTGGGTACAAGACGACCCAGTGGGCAATCACACCCAGAGCAAGCAAGCACAGGACCAATTGGCCGCGGGACCGAGCACCTCGACAGCTTGATAGTCAATTTATCAAACAAAATACTGACAGTTCAAGAGAGGTCCATATTAGAAAAGGGATTGGGTTTTGTTCCATCAGCCCGTCCCGATAAATTCCGTCTCCATTGTGAACTTTCAGCATTCTTCAGGAAATTGAAACTTAAAGCTTTCTTTGAGGAACGCACCATAGGCGAAGATGATTCTGATGTAGGGGACACCCCCCTACGCCCACAATCTACGTTTATCCCCCCTCCACATACCATACCTGTGGAAATCACAACTTTTGAACGAGCAGTGTTTGCAGAAATTGAGAATCTTGACATTCCCACCAATTTTAAGAATCTCAGGGCAGAGGAATACAGAGCCATCACCTCTCTTCGTTCGGACCCTAATCTCACTATAAAACCTGCAGACAAGGGGGGTGCGGTTGTATTATTGAACACTGCCGATTACAACCAAGAGTGTCTCAGACTTCTAAGTGACCGTAGGAATTACACACCACTCCTGAATGATCCCTCCAACGATCTAAGAGGTCAGATCATGAGTCTTGTTGAAGATGCACAGACACAAGGCATCATCACCAGGGCGGAAGCACGATTCCTAACCGAAGGCCCAGGGAACATCCCATACTTCTACACACTCCCAAAGATCCATAAAGAGAGACTCCCTCCCCCCGGACGCCCTATAGTCTCGGGGATTGGCTCTCTCCTGGAACCCCTATCACGGTTCTGCGATCACTTCTTGAAGCCTTTGGTTCAACAATCTACTACTTACCTTAAAGACACTAAGGACTTACTGAAACTACTAAACAACATTACGTGCTCAGAAAACACCATATTGGTTACATTAGACATAGAAAGTCTATACACGAGCATCCCCCAGGACGAAACCATCAGGGTCCTGGAGGAATCACTTGACTCCAATCCTTGGGTGTATAGAACTGCAAAGGAGTTCATCATTCAATGTGCCTCCCTGGCCTTAAAAAAGAACGTTTTTGAATACCAGGGACGTCTCTATCTCCAATCCACAGGTACTTCCATGGGGAGTACCTTTGCTCCCAGTGTGGCTGGACTGTACGTGTATGCCTTTGAACAAAAGTTTATCCTTCCTGATTCCAATCCATATCGTTCTTCCATAGGCTTATGGAAGCGGTATATAGATGATGTGCTACTGATCTGGCATGGCAATACCAACGCCCTCCAGACTTTCCTCACGTGGATAAATACCCTGAATCCAAACTTGAATTTCACACATACTTATGACCATTCTGAAGTTGTATTCCTTGATGTAGTGATCACAAAGACACAAGGTTCACTTCAAACCAGGACATACTACAAACCTACCTCGAGGAATAATCTCCCTGATTTCACGAGCTTTCATCCTCGTACACTGAGGGAGAACTTGCCCTATGGGCAATTTCTCCGCCTTCGACGGAACTGTACTGCCTTGAGTGATTTCAAAAATCAGTCTCATGATCTGACTACTAAACTGACAGCCAGAGGGTACCCCTCCCCTCTCCTCTCCAGAAGCTATAAGCGTGCGAGAAATCAACCCAGGGAAGTACTCTTGACTGACTATGTGAAAGATACTGCTCCCATCCCACTAACATGTGTTACCACCTATAGCACCTTATCCAACCAATTGAAGAAAGCCATCACAAAACACTGGGGGATAATTAACAGCATCAATCGCAAGTGGGAAAAACCGCTTTTTTCATTTAAACGTGCTCAGAGCCTACGCAATAGTCTCGTACACACACGTCCTTTAGTACATCCTGACACTTCTCAAAGAACTATAACTGAAGCGTGGGGCCTCCCCAAGGTAACTGGACATTTTCCTTGCTCTGATTGTAGCATATGCCATCTGACTTCACACACTAAAACTTTAAACCTCGAACCCAACAAAGTCTGGACCCAAAGAGGACATACTAACTGCAATACACCTAATGTAATCTATTTAATTACATGTCCTTGTGGTCTACGATACGTAGGGATGACTACAAGGAAGGTCAAACTCCGGATATGCGAGCACCGGAGCAACATCAGGTGTAAACGTGTTACCACAAAACTGAGCGAACATTTTCTATCTGTCAATCATACAACAAATGACTTAAAGTGGACCATCATTGAAGAGATTTCAACAGGCAGAAACATCCCCAAAATCCTTTTTGAAAAGGAGCAAAGATGGGTTTACCGTCTGGGTACCAACCTTCATGGCTTGAATGATAATATACCTTGGACTAATATCTTATAATCTACCTGTGGTCCATTGGGGCCCACTACCTAGTTCTGCTGTGTCCCTTGTCTTTGTTTTGATTTGCCCAGGACATCATGTAGACTTCGTCAGGTATCATTAAACATGCATTTTTGCTAAATCTATGTTGTTAGCAGACCTGATGATCCCAATACCCTGTATTTGCACGCACTGACCATATATTTTTCCCTACTGAACTTATTTTATTCTGCTACCTGCAAGGTGTAATCACCTATCCTTTCTGCCTTAATATAGCGTTCTCCTGCCTTAAATTGGGATTCCCCTTCATACGCTTCCTGTGTGGTCTTGTCTTGGTTCAGTGACTGTTCCTCACGGAGCCTTCCAATAAAGTTTTGTGCCGTCTTCCCTTTTTCCATTCTCCGCGTCGCTCAGTACTATGAACGACTCTTCTCCTATCCGCATTGCTATTGGACGTTCACAGATCAGTACATCCAATCACAACGGAGTTTGGCGAACCTGCCCAATCCCGTGTGCTCTCTCTTTCAGTCAGCCCCACCGGGGTTTTTCGAATTCTTTTTATACCAGCCTCCCGCCATGGACCCTTACTTTCCGGACCCGGCGGCAAGAGGCTCATTAGGTGACATACGGGTGCTGAGCAGCAAGGGCGTAAGTTATCTACACTGCTCCCCGTCCCAGATGGTAAGCGGAATCACACTCCTCCGCTCGAGGTCGTGATTCGTCTTCTTTTATCTCTCTCCTTTCTCATACAGGGTGTGCCATATTGCTCCCACCCCCCTCCCGGGATCCTTGAGGCATCAAACGGATTGGCCTCTTTGTAAGATGTTTTTAATTCTTGTATGTTAAGTATCGGGGTCCGCTTTGTCATGCCCTAGCCCCCCTTTTTTTCGTATTTAGAGTGGCACGCTGTGTTATAATTCCACGTGCGTTCCGATATACGATTCTAGTCACATCCTACAGGATATTCAGCTAAAGGTCTTATCCTACACCGCTATCTGGATACACCTAGGTGCACATTTTTCCACCATTTCTGCACCTGAGGTAGATTTAGTGGCACTCCTTCGTTCTCTGAGCACTATTGTTCTCGATCCTAGAGTATTACATTACGAGTTTGCCACCAACACTTATGACTCCTTTATGTTTTGTCTTTTGTTTGTGTGTCTTTCTCAATGTCAGAATAAACTCGTTTCTCTCCCCCATTATATATTTTTTGGCGGATTTTTTCACTGTAAATACTTTTTCACACAGCAGTCCACGGTAGGGTGAACCTTAGCGCGTTCATACCACCGGGGCTCCGCACTCCCACTCTGGTCCTGATGAAAGCCTGTTGAACTGGGCAGAAACATGTTGACCGCCGTGGAGTGAAACAGGTCTTCTATTTTTTGACCTTCACTCCTTTTTACTCCTTTCCAATTAGCAAAATTATTAAAACTTTATTTTTTGACTCAATTGGAAATTTTAAATTCACTACCACCTCACACGAACCCCGCTCCGCAGTAACCTGGCGTTGTAGCACACTGGGATGACATTCGGTCATCCCAGTGGAGCCTGATGATGAAGCTTGTCACCAACCAGATTGGCGAGTGAGGGCTTTTATACCAACTGGGTAATATTTATGGAGGTCTGCATTCTTCTCAAGAACATATCGGCTTGTTCTGAACTTGTGGATCAGTGCTCTTCTGATTAGTAGTGCCTTGTTTTTACTGACTTGGTTTACACTGACTTTGTTGTTTTTGAACAATTCCTTGAGGGGACTAGTCGTGTTGATCCCTTCCTCTCCTGTTGGTTATTTGTCATTCACCACCACCACCACAATGTCCACCACCACCACATCCACTACCACCACATCCACCACCACCACATGCACAAGCACATCCACCACCAACACGTCCACCACCACCATGTCCACCACCATCACATCCACCACCATGTCCACCACCACCATGTGCACAACCACCACCACCAGGTCCACCACTACCACGTCAACCACTACCATGTCCACCACCACCACCATGTCCACCACCACACCACATCCACCACCACATCCAGCACCACATCCACCACCACCACGTCCACCATCACCATGCCCACCACCACCATGTCCACCACCACCACATCCACCACCACCACATCCACCACTACCACATCCACCACCACATTCACCACCATGTGCACCACCCCATCTGCCACCACCACATCCACCATCACCACATCCACAACCATGTCCACCACCCCCACATCCACCATCGCCACATCCACCACCACGTCCACCACCACCACCATGTCCACCACCACCACCACATCCACCACCACCACCACATCCAGCACCACATCCACCACCACCACGTCCACCACTACCACATCCACCACCACATTCACCACCATGTGCACCACCACATCTGCCACCACCACATCTGCCACCACCACATCCACCATCACCACATCCACAACCATGTCCACCACCCCCACATCCACCACCGCCACATCCACCACCATGTCCACCACCACCACATCCACCACCACCACCACATCCACCACATCCACCATCACCAGGTCCACCACTACCACATCCACCACCACATCCACCACCACCACCAAGTCCACCACCACCACGTCCACCACATCCAGCAACACCACATCCACCACCACCACTACGTCCACCACAACCACGCTCTACACCACAACCATGTCCACCACCACCACATCCACCACCACCACCACGTCCACCACCACCACATCCACCACATCCATCACCACGACCATGCCCACCACCACCATGTCCACCACCACCAAGACGTACACCACCACCACATCCACCACCATGTCCACCACATCCACATCCACCACGTCCACCACCACATCCACAGCCACCACCACATCCACCACCACCACCACGTCCACCACCACCACCATGTCCACCACCACATCCACATCCACCACCATGTCTACAACCACAACCACCACCACATCCACCACCAAGTTGATCACTACCATGCCCACTATCACCACATCCACCACCACCACACCCACCACCACGTCCACCACCACCACCATGTCCACCACCACCACCACACCCACCACCACCACATCCACCATCACCATGTCCACCACAACCAACACGTCCACCACCACCATATCCACCACGTCAACCACCACCACATCAACCACCATGTCCACCACCACCATGTCCACCACCACGTCCACCACCATGTCCATGTCCACCACCACACCTACCACCACCACATCCACACCACCACATCCACACCACCACATCCACAGCCACCACCACATCCACCACCACCACGTCCACCGTCCACTATGTCCACCACCACCACCACATCCATCACCACCACATCCACCACCACCACGTCCCCCACCACCGTGTCCACCATAACCACATCCACCATATCCAGCACCACATCCACCACCACCATGTCTACTACCACCATGTCCCAACAGAACCATTGTTCTTTGTTTATACTATTACGCCCAGGTTCTGAGGGTTACTGGGTTGCCCCATTATCGTTAATGGTTACCATGTCCACCACCAGCATGTCCACCACCACCACCACATCCACCACCACGTCCAGTACCACCACCACCACGTCCACCACCACCACATCCACCACCACCATGTCCACCACCACCACATCCACCACTACCACGTCTGCTACCACCAGGTCCACAACCACCACTTCCACCACCACGTCCACCAACAACACCACCACGTCCACCACCACCACCAGCACATCCACCACCACCACCACATCCACAACCACCACATCCACCACCACATCCACCACCACCACGTCCAGCACCACCACATCCACCACCACATCCTCCATCACCACATCCACCACCACATTCAACACCATCACGTCCTCCACCACTACCACATCCACCACCACCACGTCCACCACCACTACATCTACCACCCCATCCACCACCACCACATCCACCACCACCACGTCCACCACCAGCATATCCACCACATCCTCCACCACCACGTCCACCACCACAATGTCCACCACCACCACATCCTCTACCACCACCACATCCTTCACCACCAGCACGTCATCCAGCAGCACCACGTCCACCACCACCACCATGTCCACCACCATGTCTACCACCACCATCATGTCCACCACCACCACATCCACCACCACCATGTCCACTACCACCATGTCCTCCACCCACCACGACATCCATCACCATGACATCCACCACCACTACGTCTACCACCACCATGTCCACAACCACCCACAGCATGTCCACCACCACGTCCACCACATCCATAACCACCACATCTACCAGCACCACCACCACATCCACCACCACCACATCTACCACCACCTGCACCACCACCTCCACCACCACCATGTCCACCACCACCACCACATCCACCAGCATATCCACCACCACGTCCACCACCAGCATGTCCACACCCACCACCACATCCACCACTACCACCACATCCACCACCAAGTCCACCACCACCATGTCCACAACCATGTCCACCACCACATCCACCACCACGTCCACTACCACCACCATGTCTACCACCACCATGTCCACCACCACGTACACCACCACCTCCACCATCATGTCCACCACCACCACCACCACATCCACCAGCATGTCCACCACCACCACCATGTCCACCACATCCACCACCACATCCACCACCACCCACACCAAGTCCACCACCACATCCACCACCACCACCACGTCCACCACCACGTCCACCACCACCATGTCCACCACCATCACATCCACCACCACCGCCAAGTCTACAACCACCACGTCCACAACCACCACCATGTCCACCAGCACCACCATGTCCACCACCACCACCATGTCCACCACATCCACCACCAACCCCACCAAGTCCACCACCACATCCACCACCACCACCACGTCCACCACCACGTCCACCACCACCACGTCCACCACCACCACGTCCACCACCACTATGTCCACACCCACCACCACCATCACAATCACCACCACCGCCAAGTCCACCACCACCACATCCACAACCACCACCATGTCCACCAGCACCACCACGTCCATCACCACCACATCCACCACCACCACGTCCACCATCATCATGTCCCCCATAACCACATCCACAACGTCCACCACCACAATGTCTACTTCCACCATGTCCATCACCAGTATGTCCAACACCACCACCACATCCACCACCACCATATCCACCCCACCACATCTACCACTATGTTCACCACCACCACATCCACCACCATATCCACTAGCACCACATCCACCACAACCACATCCACTACCACCATGTCTACCACCACCATGTCCATCACCACCACATCCACCTCCACATCCATCATCACCACCACCATGTCCACCACCACCACCACATCCACCACCACATCCACAACCACCACACCCACCAACACATCCACCACCATGTCCATGTCCACCACCACATCTACCACCACCACATCCACACCACCACATCCACACCAACACATCCACAACCACCACCACCACCACATCCACCACCATGACCACCGTCCACTATGTCCACCACCACCACCACATCCATCACCACCACATCCACCACCACTACAGCCCCCACCACCGTGTCCACCATAAGCACTTCCACCATGTCCAGCACCACGTATACCACCACCATGTCTACTACCACCATGTCCACTACCAGCATATCTACCACCACCTCCACATCCACCACCACCACGTCCACCACCACCACGCTCAACACCATGACCATGCCCACCACCACCATGTCCACCACCACCACCACATACACCACCACCACATACACCACCATGTCCACCACATCCACATCCACCACCACCACGTCTACCACATCCACAGCCACCACCACCACCACATCCACCACCACAACCACATCCACCACCACCACCACATCCACCACCACATCCACATCCACCACCATGTCCACAACCACCACCATCCCCACATCCACCACCATGTCCACCACCACCACCACATCCACCACCACATCTAAGACCACCACCAAGTCAACCACTACCATGCCCACTACCACCACGTCCACCACCACCACATCCACCACCACCACCAGCACATCCACCACCACCACCACCACATCCACCACCACCACACCCACCACCACCACATCCACCATCACCATATCCACCACCACCACCACATCCACCACCACCATATCCACCACGTCCACCACTACCACATCCACCACAATGTCCACCACCACCTTGTCCACCACCAGCACCACGTCCACCACCATGTCCATGTCCACCAGCACATCTACCACCACCACATCCACACCACCACATCCACAACTACCACCACCACCACCACATCCACCACCACCACGTCCACCATCCACTATGTCTACAACCACCACATCCTTCACCACCACATCCACCACCACCACGTCCCCCACCACCGTGTCCACCATAACCATATCCACCATGTCCAGCACCATGTCCACCAACACCATGTCTACTTCCACCATGTCCACCCCAAGCAGGTCCACCACCACATCTACCACCACCACATCCACCACCACCACACTCAACACCACAACTTTGTCCACCACCCATCACATCCACCACTATGTTCACCACCACCACACCCACCACCACCATGTCCACTAGCACCACATCCACCACCACCACATCCACCACCACCCTGTCTACCACCACCATGCCCACCACCACCACATCCACCACCACGTCCACCATCACCACCACCATGTCCACCACCCTCACCACCACATCCACCACCACATCCACAACCACCACATCCACCACCACCACATCCACCACCACCACGTCCACCACCATGTCCATGTCCACCACCACATCTACCACATCCACATCCACACCACCACATCCACACCACCACATCCACAACCACCACCACCACCACATCCACCACCACCACGGCAACCGTCTACTATGCCCACCACCACCACCACATCCATCACCATCACATCCACCACCACCACGTCCCCCACCTCCGTGTCCACCATAACCACATCCACCATGCTCAACACCACAACCATGTCCACCACCACCATGTCCACCACCACCACTACGTCCACCACCACCACATCCACCACATCCACCACCACGACCATGCCCACCACCACCATGTCCACCACCACCACCACATACACCACCACCACATCCACCGCCATGTCCACCACCACCACGTCCACATCCACTACCACCACATCCACCACCACATCCACAGCCACCACCACCACCACGTCCACCACCACAACCACATCCACCACCACCACCACGTCCACCACCACATCCACATCCACCACCATGTCCACAACCAGCACCACCACCACATCCACCACCACATCTAAGACCACCACCAAGTCGACCACTACCATGCCCACTACCACCACTTCCACCACCACCACATCTACCACCACATCCACCACCACCATGTCCACCACCACCACACCCACCACCACCACGTCCACCATCACCATGTCCACCACCACCACCACGTCCACCACCACCTTATCCACCACGTCCACCACCACCACATCCACCACCACTATGTCCACCACCACGTCCACCACCATGTCCATGTTTACCACCACATCTACAACCACCACATCCACACCACCACATCCACACCACCACATCCACAACCACCACCACATCCACCACCACCACGTCCACCGTCCACTATGTCCACCATCACCACCACCACCACATCCATCACCACCACATCCACCACCACCACATCCCCACCACCGTGTTCACCATAACCACGTCCACCATGTCCAGCACCACGTCCACCACCACCATGTCTACTACCACCATGTCCACTACCAGCATGTCCACCACCACCACCACATCCACCACCACCACGCTCAACACCATGACCATGCCCACCACCACCATGTCCACCACCGCCACCACATACACCACCACCACATCCACCACCATGTCCACCACGTCCACATCCACCACCACCACGTCTACCACATCCACAGCCACCACCACCACCACATCCACCACCACAACCACATCCACCACCACATCCACCACCACATCCACATCCACATCCACCACCATGTCCACAACCACCACCACCACCACATCCACCACCATGTCCACAACCACCACCACATCCACCACTACATCTGAGACCACCACCAAGTCAACCACTACCATGCCCACTACCACCACGTCCACCACCACCACATCCACCAGCACGTCCACCACCACCACCACCACATCCACCACCACCACACCCACCACCACCACATCCACCATCACCATATCCACCACCACCACCATGTCCACCACCACCATATCCACCATGTCCACCACCACCACATCCACCACAATGTCCACCCCCACCTTGTCCACCACCACCACCATGTCCATGTCCACCAGCACATCTGTATCAGAGAAGCTAAAAATAGCCCCTCAGCCTGGCTTGAGCCTGGGCTGCCAGCCATCTGTTTTCTATCTACTCCTGGCCCTCAAGGCTCTCCGGCTGCAGGCATTACACAGATGCTATGTCAGAGAAGCTTTCTAAGCAGTGCATGTGTTCTTCTCCTTTTCCGGCCCCCACCTTACTGGCTTCAAGGTCAGAATCTGTCTCCGATTTCTGTATCACATTCTGCTCTATTCAGCCCCCACCTTCTCCTCACTCTGAAGCTGTCAAAGACAAAAAGTCTTCTCAATTCCATATAAACTGCAATAATTCGCCCTATTGAAAGATCGTTTTTATATACAATTTGTTCTCAGGGGGTCGTAATCTTATTTTTTCTAATCTCAGTTTAGTAGAAACGCTCACTGTGAATAATGTACAGCACATAACTTACTAGTACAGAGCAGATATTGGGTAGTACTTCACACAATGGTACTTATTTTATCAACCTCTAATAGGTGGGAGTCTCTGCATGTTCAGCGTGAATCAGGACCTACAACCGTCTGGACCCAGCACATTGGCTCACTGAACCACCAAGAACACAAACCTGTATTCTTGAACAATTTGCAAATTCGAAATACCCACAATTTTTCTCAAGCTAAACTTTTAACTGATCACTAATTATTTTTTCGTTAACACTTTGTACATTAGGGGTGTCATCAAATCACAGGTGTTGCTCTTTCTCTAGCTACACCCCTCTCAATTTCCTTTTGACAACGTAATCAAATGTTGGACCATGTAAACACCAGCTATGCGCTGTTCTTTGGTGGGAGGCTCAAGAACCTTTGGGCTACTATATCATTATTATATGTATCGGGGTACTTGCGGTGGCACTCTAACTGGTCTTTCTACTGGGGCCACTCTTGCTAGTTCCTCTGAAAGGACGGGATAAATACCAGCAACGACAGTATTTCTTTCTCTTTCAGTCTGTTCTTACCCGCTCCCCTTCCTCCTGTAACTTCTTTTCTTTGGCTTTTTCAGACTCCTGTCTACTTCTCTCTGCTTTGTGGAACACTTACTCTGTTCTTCTATGTGACTCCTTGCGCCAAAACTCAATGGCATCCTTCTGAGCAGGTCTACATTTTCTCTTCCATAGCTCTTCCTCTACCTTCATGATGCATTCCGCATCCCACGTTCCCGTGATAGGCCATCTATACTTTGTCTCTAAATCCTTCGTGTAATCCACCCATAGTTCTAAAAACAACACGGCATCTAAACCATGCTTACAGTACATGAAATGTCCAGGTGTGTCTCTAGGCGGAATGTTAACTGGTTCCTCTAGTACACCTTTTCTGGTACATATCTTACGCAGTTTCGAAAACAACGGCATGTTGGAATGTAACCGAAAACAAAAATCACAATGACCCAAAAAACAAAAATCACAATGAAACAAACTTACATAAAAACCTGACACATTCAAACCTAACTGAACCTGACTAAGACAATAACATTCATACAGTTAAATCGGTGCACCTGAATACTTGAATACTTGAATTCTTGAATACTTGATGCATGCTCTTGAATACTTGAATACTTGAAAACATACCGGTCTCACAAGTGAGACACGTCTTTACCGTGTTCATTAAATGAACCCGTCTTTATGCAACCCCCATGAAAAACTCACCGGGAAGCAGAACTTGAAGGCCTCGGACACTTGACGCTGCGCAGGGAATGGCGTATCTTTGGTGGATCTCTAGAAACCTCGGACACAGCTCTCTCGCAGGGTGGGCTCTGGGTCGGGACGATCCGCAATCCTCACCGCCTCGTATGGATGCCTGGTCGCAGTCCGTCTCCTTCGTTGGCCTGAGGGAGTTGGCGGGAAAACCCGCGACGTGTACACTTGAAGTCCGTCACGGCTGTGGAAGGGGGCAAAACTGGACCTTCATCTCCGGCGCGTGTGGAAAGAGATTTGTCCCTGTTCGGGCGCCATTAAATCCACACCACCACATCCACAACCACCACCACATCCACCGTCCACTATGTCCACCACCACCACCACCACATCCATCACCACCACATCCACCACCACCACGTCCCCCACCACCGTGTCCACCATAACCACATCCACCATGTCCAGCACCATGTCCACCACCACCATGTCTACTTCCACCATGTCCACCCCAAGCAGGTCCACCACCACATCCACCACCACCACATCCACCACCACCACGCTCAACACCACAACCATGTCCACCACCACCACATCTACCACTATGTTCACCACCACACCCACCACCACCATGTCCACTAGCACCACATCCACCACCACCACATCCACCACCACCCTGTCTACCACCACCATGCCCACCACCACCACATCCACCACCACGTCCACCATCACCACCACCATGTCCACCACCACCACCACCAAATCCACCACCACATCCACAACCACCACATCCACCACCACCACATCCACCACCACCACGTCCACCACCATGTCCATGTCCACCACCACATCTACCACCATCACATCCACATCCACACCACCACATCCACAACCACCACCACCACCACATCCACCACCACCACGGCAACCGTCCACTATGTCCACCACCACATCCATCACCACCACATCCACCACCACGTCTCCCACCTCCGTGTCTACCATAACCACATCCACCATGCTCAATACCACAACCATGTCCACCACCACCATATCCACCACCACCACTACGTCCACCACCACATCCACCACATCCACCACCACGACCATGCCCACCACTACCATGTCTACCACCACCACATATACCACCACCACATCCACCACCATGTCCACCACCACCAGGTCCACATCCACCACCACCACATCCACCACCACATCCTCAGCCACCACCACCACCACAACCACATCCACCACCACCACCACGTCAACCACCACGTCCACATCCACCACCATGTCCACAACCAGCACCACCACCACATCCATCACCACATCTAAGACCACCACCAAGTCGACCACTACCATGCCCACTACCCCCACGTCTATCACTACCACATCCACCACCACATCCACCACCACCACCATGTCCACCACCACCACACCCACCACCACCACGTCCACCATCACCATGTCCACCACCACCACCACGTCCACCACCACCTTATCCACCACGTCCACCACCACCACATCCACCACCATGTCCACCACCACCATGTCCACCACCACCACCACATCCACCACCATGTCCATGTCCACCACCACATCTACCACCACCACATCCAGACCATCACATTCACACCACCACATCCACAACCACCACCACATCCACCACCACCACGTCCACCGTCCACTATGTCCACCACCACCACCACCACCACCACATCCATCACCACCACATCCACCACCACCACATCCCCCACCACCGTGTCCACCATAACCACGTCCACCATGTCCAGCACCACGTCCACCACCAGCATGTCCACTACCACCATGCCCACCACCAGCATGTCCACCACCACCACCACATCCACCACCACCATGTCCACCACCACCACCAGATCCACCACCACCACATCCACCACCACAATGTCTACTATCACCAGGGCCACAACCACCACTTCCACCACCACGTCCACCAACACCACCACCACGTCCACCACCATCACCACTACATCCACCACCACGTCCACAACCACCACATCCACCACCACATCCACCACCACCATGTCCACCACCACCACATCCACCACCACATTCTCCACCACCACATCCACCACCACATCCAACACCATCACGTCCTCCACCACCTCCACATCCACCACCACCACGTCCACCACCACATCTACCACCCCATCCACCTCCACCACATCCACCATATCTACCACCAGCACATCCACCACCACCACCACATCCTCCACCACCACCACATCCTCCACCACCACCACGTCCTCCAGCACCACCACGTCCACCACCACCATGTCCACCACCACCACCACCATGTCTACCACCACCATCATGTCCACCACCACCACCTCCATCACCACTACGTCCACCACCACCACCACATCCACCACCACCATGTCCACCACCACCATGTCCACCACCACCACATCCACCATCACATCTACCTCCACCACGTCCACCACCACCACATCCACCACCATGTCCACCACCACCATGTCCACCACCACCACCACGTCCACCACCATGTCCATGTCCACCACCACATCTACCACCACCACATCCGCACCACCACATCCACACCACCACAACCCCCACCACATCCACTACCACCACGTCCACCGTCCACTATGTCCACCACCACCACCACATCCATCACCACCACATCCACCACCACCACATCCCCCACCACCGTGTCCACCATAACCACGTCCACCATGTCCAGCACCACGTCCACCACCACCATGTCTACTACCACCATGCCCACCACCAGCATGTCCACCACCACCACCACATCCACAACCACCACATCCACCACCACCACCAGGTCCACTGCCACCACATCCACCACCACCATGTCCACCACATGCACCACCACCACATCCACCACCACCACGTCTACTATCACCAGGTCCACAACCACCACTTCCACCACCATGTCCACCAACACCACCCCCACCATCACCACCACATCCACCACCATATCCACAACCACCACATCCACCACCACCACCACGTCCACTGCCACCACATCCACCACCACATCCTCCACCACCACATCCACCACCACAACCAACACCATCAAGTCCTCCACCACCTCCACATCCACTACCACCACGTTCACCACCACATCTACCACCCCATCCACCTCCATCACAACCACCACGTCCACCACCAGCACATCCACCACCACCACGTCCCACACCACCACCATGTGCACCACCACCACATCCTCCACCACCACCATTCTCCACCACCACCACGTCCTCCAGCACCACCACGTCCACCACCACCATGTCCACCACCACCACCATGTCTACCACCACCATCATGTCCACCACCACCACGTCCATCACCACTACGTCCACCACCACCACCACATCCACCACCACCACGTCCACCACCACCATGTCCGCCACCACCACATCCACCATCACATCTACCACCACCACGTCTACCACCACCACATCCACCACCATGTCCACCACCACCATGTCCACCACCACATCTACCACCACCACATCCACACCACCACATCCACACCACCACAACCCCCACCACATCCACCACCACCACGTCCACCGTCCACTATGTCCACCACCACCACCACCACCACCACCACATCCATCACCACCACATCCACCACCACCAACTCCCCCACCACCGTGTCCACCATAACCACGTCCACCATGTCCAGCACCACGTCCACCACCACCATGTCTACTACCACCATGCCCACCACCAGCATGTCCACCACCACCACCACATCCACCACCACCACGTCCACCACCACCACCGCCACCACATCCTCCACCACCATGTCCACCACATCCACCACCACCACATCCACCACCACCATGTCTACTATCACCAGGTCCACAACCACCACTTCCACCACCACGTCCACCAACACCACCACCACATCCATCACCATCAGCACCACATCCACCACCACCACGTCCACAACAACCTCATCCACCACCACCACATCCACCACCACCACATCCACCACCACATCCTCCACCACAATATCTACCACCACAACCAACACCATCACGTCCTCCACCACCTCCACATCCACCACCACCACGTCCACCACCACATCTACCACCCCATCCACCTCCACCACATCCACCACGTCCACCACCAGCACATCCACCACCACCACCGCATCCTCCACCACCACGTCACACACCACCACCATGTGCACCACCACCATATCCTCCACCACCACCACCACATCCTCTACCACCACCACGTCCTCCAGCACCATCACGTGCACCACCACCATGTCCACCACCACCACCATGTCTACCACCACCATCATGTCTACCACCACCATGTCCATCACCACTACATCCACCACCACCACATGCACCACCACCACGTCCACCACCACCATGTCCACCACCACCACATCCACCATCACATCTACCACCACCACACCCACCACCACCACGTCCACCACCACCATGTCCACCACCACCACATCCACTACCACCATGTCCTCCACCCACCACCACGTCCATCACCACCACATCCACCACCACTATGTCCACCACCACCATGTCCACAACCACCCACAACATGTCCACCATCATGTCCACCTCAGCCACCACCACCACATCCACCACCACCACCACGTCCACCAGCATATCCACCACCACCACGTCCACCACCACTTGCACCACCACCTCCACCAGCACCACCACCATGTCCACCACCACCACCACATCTACCAGCATATCCATCACCAGCACCACGTGCACCACCAGCATGACCACATCCACCACCACGTCCACTCCCACCACCACATCCACCACCACATCCACCACCACCAAGTCCACCACCACCATGTCCACCACATCCAGCAACACCACATCCACCACCACCACCATGCCCACCACGTCCACCACCACCACTCACCACCACCACGTCCACCACCACCACGTCCACCACATCCACCACCACGACCATGCCCACCACCACCATGTCCACCACCACCACCACCACGAACACCGCCAACACATCCAGTACCATGTCCACCACCACTACAACCACACCGAAGAGGTGTGGGGCTGCGGCCAGGGCGACTGACTCTGGAATCTTGGGATCACAGTTCGATCCCAGGCACCGGCGGCAGATTAGCCCAGCACCATGTGACTCTGGGCAATAGCTTGCTTAGTCTTCCCGATGGCCCCCAGTGCCTAGAGACCCCTACGGGTGAGTGTTCACGCTTTACAAATGTGGAAATTATATTAATATTATTATCCACAGCCACCACCACCACCACAACCACATCCACAACCACACCACATCCACCACCACATCCACATCCACCACCATGTCCACAACCACCACCACATCCACCACCACTTCTAAGACCACCACCAAGTCGACCACTACCATGCCCACTACCACCACATCCAGCTCCACCACATCCACCACCACCACCATGTCCACCACCATGTCCACCACCACAACACCCACCACCACCACATCCACCATCACCCTGTCCACCACCACCACCATGTCCACCACCACCATATCCACCACGACCACCACCACCACATCCACCACCATGTCCACCACCACCACCATGTCCACCACCATGTCCATGTCCACCACCACATCAACCACCACCACATCCACACCACCACATCCACACCACCACATCCACAACCACCACCACCACCACGTCCACCACCACCACATCCACCACCAATACGCCCACCATCACCATGTTCACCACCACCACCACCACATCCACCACCACCACACCCACCAACATCACGTCCATCACCATGTCCACCACCACCACCATGTCTGCCACCACCATATCCACCACGTCCACCACCACCATATCCACCACCACATCCACCATCACCATGTCCACCACCACCACGTCCACCACAACCATTTCCACCACATCCACCATGTCCACCACCACCACGTCTACCACCACCATGTCCACCACCACCACCACATCCACCACCATGTCCATGTCCACCACCACCACCACATCTACCACCACCACATCCACACCACCACAACCACCACCACCACCATGCCCACCACCACCACGTCCACCACCAACACATCCACCACCAACACATCCACCATCACCACCACATCCACCACCACCATCACGTCCACCACGTCCACCACCACCATCATGTCCACCACCACGTTCACCACCTCCACCACCACAACCACCACCCATGACAGGTAAAGTGTCACTGGAGGGCAGGGGTAATAAGAGTGTCAACCCCGTCTGTACATGGGACATTTAAGGATGCATTGGGTGCTAAAAGACGGGACTAGGGGATAGAAGTGACTGTTGTCGCGCACATGATCTTAGGGGCGAGTTTGAAAATTGGTGTATTTGCGATGGGACGCCACGGCAGCTGACACACGCTCCGTGAGGCCCCGAGAAGTAAGGAGATAGAGGGCGGTTTGGGTCTCGGATATCTAAATGGGTGATAGTCTGGGTTTCGAAACTGAAGGAATTGATTTTATGGATGAGGGAAACAATACCTTAAGTTCAACATAGGGGCTTTGTTAGAAATGGGATTGGCATATGCGAGCATGCTATTACGATGGTTAATGGTGAACTGTTTCCCATATACACTTGCTGATTGATCGTGTACCTGTTTTTATTCTTCATCCCTCATGTTGCTAAATAAGGCTTTTTAAACTTCTTTCCTGATTTTACTTTAGATTGACATAATAACTATATGATCATTTCACAAGGAGGACTCCTAAATGGAGTTCTGTAGGTGACCTCAAAAGTGAAGCTGGTATACAAAACGTTGGCTATCTGAGGGTAAATATTGCCAGGCACACAGGTTGAAAACAATGTTTTTCATATTTCCAAGCTGGTTGAGGGGTAAAGGACGTAGTATTTTGTTGTGTGTTTCTCTTTTTTTGCATTTGACAGTCTTCCATAACACTGTGTCCAATTCGGGTGCTTTGACGAAGTGCTTTTGGCCCTGATGAATTTGCCTAAATTATTGCATCAAAGAAACATGTTGGCATTTGAAAAGGTATGCATGAATGGCAACCTATTCATTTTAATTTGATAAAAAACACTCAGTAAATAATAAAGGATTGCTTTGTGAGTGTTTTCTCAATTTTAATATCACACTTGGTTACATTGAGGGATGTGACCTATTTCACTTCACTGCACTTGATTCTTATAATTTTTTGTTTTGACACTTTTTTGTTTCCTTTTTAACAAAATGACCGCCAATGATGATAAAAGTGGGCACAACTGGTGAGTACCAACCAGCTATGCCATTGGTGGTGCGCACATGAGGGGTCCTTTTGTCTTTTCACATTTTTTGTATTATCTCTCACAGTTTGTGATTGCGGGGTTTACATCAGGCTAGTTTGAAGAAACCCTGTTATTGGAGGACTGTCTTCTGTAAAAATTGGGTTTTTTAAAAAAGAAAGGCGACTACACGGAGTGTGACTACTATAAAAATATATATAAAATAGAATAGTACAACTGAGCAAATGGCAGTAATTCACACACGTTGATGAAAGTTGGAAGGTTAATAAAAAGCGCCTTAGAAACCTGGTTTTGTTGTGTTGATGCTAGAAGTATTACACCAGACCCAAGATACATTTTGAAGAGAAGCAATGTCACAGGGGCTCCTGTAAAAGCACTTACAACATTTCTACCTGCACACTCACTCAAAACAAGCATTGGCATAGCCAATAGGTCTCGCCTTTGGGACCTTATAAGTGTTTAGACATGCAACACTTGATGTTGTTGCACCAAGAATATTGTGCTGGATAACTAAACACTTATAAGGGCCCAAAGGTGAGACCTGTTGGCTATGCCAACGCTTGTTTAGACTCAGACATTCTGCAGCAAATACAGAAAAATAAGGTACACTCACTTTCTAGTAGCACCTCAATTGAAGAGAATGTTGAGGAAAAGGAACTGCTAGCTGAAAGTTGAAAAGTTCAAGGTAGAAGCACTGTTACTGAGCAGAGCTCAGGGAGACTCCCTAACACATGATGTGTGGTAAGAAAGCTGACGTATGATGGACCTGCCGGGGATGGATACTCTGGGTCTATGTTGGGATTGGCTGGAGTTTGGGTGTTCTTTAATAGTCAATCTCTTATAGATTAGACAAGTTCAACATTTTAGATCTGTACATTCCCATTTGCTGACAGATGTACCTTCATCAATGTAAATTTCTCAATCATCTTAAATACAATAAGGCCTAGTAGATGCAAAATACAAATTAATCCTTGGTCAGAAAGTTAAACCCAGTTGAAGGACCTCCTTTTCTTAATGTGTCAGCATACACTTACACAAACTAGCTACTGTGTGATTCAATGTGAGATCCGCTGTATCTCTGGTAAAGTAGTTGTACCTTCCGCATGGAGGCTTGCATTTGTCATCCACTTATGGTTTTAATTTATTTTCCTTTCCTGCCTCAACCTCTTAGGTAGCCTCTCTTGCTACTTTGCGGTCCCTGGCCTGCTGTAGTAGGTGAGACATGCACAAAAAGCTACACCACATTTTTGAGCTGATCTCCCACATTGTTTCTGATGACAAAATGGCATCTGAAACAAATATAAATGCATGAACTATAAGTGCTAAAAGTGCCTCCAGCATAAAGCTCATCAAGAAATGAAATTCTAAAGTTAAGGGATTATCCTAACCTTAACTCTCACTCATGCCACGACTTATGGAAGGTGAATATGAGATGTGAGTAAAAGATGTTGATAAAAATGCAATGAGATGACTGCATAACTAGGTGGAAATTACACTAAATTAAAAAAGTGATTTCTATTTGCTTGTTTGGGAAGGTACTTGGTGAAAGTGTCTGACATGCAGAACATAAGTGGTTGTTTGTTGTTATGATCATGAGATGTATTCAATCATGTTTTTTAAGCTTTTTGGTTTTTAAAAATTAGATTCCACACTTGTGTTATTCTTGATTTTGCTTATTGGATTGTGTGCACTGTGTCTGATACAATATTGAAATCTTACTATTGGAAAACAACTTTATACTCACCAAAAACATGAGCACTGTCCAACACATCTTGGGAAGTGGCTTCTTTTTCATATAAGGGCTGGGCTTTGTTTTTAAATATTTCGTCTAATTCTTTTTTAACTGCAGCCATGGCCTTAGGGTTCTTCAAAAGGTACAAGAGAAGCCAGAAACAAGCAGGGCCTGCATTTCCCTAAAAAGTAATAATCAAAGTGGACATTTGTTATTTGCTGCTGCCCAATCACAAGGAGATAGCTGCATTCATGTGGAGATATACAGTACTAACAAATAGGTTAATGGAAATGCCCAGTTTTTACTTTTAACATTGCGATAATTTAGAACCATCAGGTGCAAACTACTGTTGATCTATTATAAGGATGAAGAATGGACAAGAAAGTGACACATTTCTCTCTGTCAAATTACCCATGAGCATGCAGAGTTAAGAACTGCACTCTAGTCCTCTTGAATTGAAATTGATTTTGCCCACCTGTGATTGGCTGAGGTAAGAATTGCACTCTAGCTCTCTTGAATGGAAATTGATTGTGCCCCCTTCTCACTGGCTGAAGTTAGGGTGAAAGCTTAAGAAGTGAACCAGTATTGCGTAGAAGCGATATGGAGATCACATGTCCCTTCTAAAGATGGTTTCCTTTTCTCATTATTTTTTGCATATTCAGGTTTTCTTTTCTCAGCATTTTCCCACCTTTCAAACAATTAGTGCTTATTAATCTAATAGATTTTTAAGTTACAAATTTTAGGGGAATATGGTTTCCAGTCTGCACTGAACAATTTGCTATTATAATAGAATATATCACTGGAACCCTACTACAGCGTTGAGAGTAGTGACTGATGTCTTTGAAATTAGGAAACCTTTCACACAAGCAATGACTTACTGATTCATAACCAACCTTGTGGGGCCACTGGTCTATGAGTGATTCTTCACGGGGGTGTGGCCACACAGGCAATGGTGTCAGACGTGCTCTGTTAGAGCTCCTTCGCTGACTCCCTGACATCCGATTAATATATCCTTTGTAAAGCATTGGCAGGTCGCCAACTGCCTTTACTGGATATTGGTTAGATCCGGAGTATAAAAGTGCATTCCCTGAGCAATAATCCACATGTTCAATCAAACAATAGTGTTGCTATTTAGAAGTTTCAAAGAGAGTAGAAATGTCCAGTATCTGTTTAGAGTTTTTATTTTCCAATTTTCTTGGGTGTTCACGGAGGACTTTGTTACACCACAAATTCCGTTCCGTTCTCGTAAACGTCACACTTACGGTCGGGAGATATCGGACGAGGACTCATGCCCTGATATGGATGGCATTACTTCATGAGGACGTCGGGGGCACTTTGCCCAGTAAATATTTCGCTTGAAGGATTATGACTGTAACTTTGTGAGAAAATACTTGCTTTTGGATTTTATATATAAAAAAATTTACCAATTTTATGGAACTTGAAGGATTAAGGATAATATCCCGAACTTTTGATACTTGTCTCAGCCCTGAAGAAGTCATATTGGAATAATTTGTCCATAGACGAAACACGTGTTGGCTGTTTCTGGCTGTTTCTTTTTTCAAGAACTGAATTTGTGGTGTAACAAAGTCCTCCGTGAACACCCAATAAAATTGGAAAATAAAAACTCTAAACAGATACTGGACATTTCTACTCTCTTTGAAACTTCTAAATAGCAACACTATTGTTTGATGGAACATGTGGATTATTGCTCAGGGAATGCACTTTTGTTCTATTGTCTAGCAATTGCTTTGCAACTGCAACCAACAGCGTGGGGTGGTGGCTGTTACATTTCCTTTGAAGCACATTGAGAATTTGTTTGTTGAGATTGCACCTCTTTGACTTAGCGCAGCAGAAACCTTACTACCCCTCTTTTTAGACATAGATCCGGAGTATGCTGTGCGATTTTTGAAGGTCAGGATCGCTGCGGACTGCAGCTGGAGCCGTGAGTTGGTGGTCAGGCGAAAGTGAGGGCAGCCTGGCTGCAAAACTAGGACAGCGCCGGGGATGAGTTCCGTCCAGCAGGCCACGATATAGTGAAAGCCTCGGCATGCCGTCACTGCAGCTCCCTCCTGGCCCAGACTAACAGCGGAGAGGCTGCGGCTCGTCATGTATACACGCACAGCAGTCAGTGTCCC
Organism: Triturus cristatus; assembly: GCF_964204655.1. Lineage (NCBI taxonomy): Eukaryota > Metazoa > Chordata > Amphibia > Caudata > Salamandridae > Triturus > Triturus cristatus. The sequence continues at coordinate 1,586,230,657 of NC_140590.1, forward strand.
GAACACGGGACAGAGCGTTAAGTCCCGAAGCCAGCGCAACACTGGCGAGGCCTCGCACAGCTGTTGGAGTTCTCCACTAAGAGTGTGTGGACTCCAGAAGCATAAGAGTGTGCCCATCGGATTTGCCAGTATAGCAGACAAGAGTTTCCCAGCTACAGGGGCGGACTTGGGCACGATTATCCGCATTTGCCACACGTTTATTGCGGATTGAGAACGGGAAGGAAGTGCGTACCTCCGGAGCCCACGTCGTATGAATCTGTCCCAGAATGTGGCTTCTGACACCTGGGCTTCTATCTTATCAAGCCTCTAGAACTCAAATGAGGCTGTACAAATGACATCATATGTATTCACTGGTGGGTCCTAAGCTGCGCAAGTACCGATGTTGATGCAAGAGAGGTGCAGTTCTGTGAGACTTGTGGTGCAACAACTGCGGCCAGATTTCAATTCAACTTAATCTGTACTTGGGTGCACGACGCAACATACCACCCACGTGGGCCAGTAAGGTCAAGAAGCATTTCTCCTTAGCTACCATAGCGTTAGCGTACCCAGGAAGCTACTGTCATGTGGGCCACATTGAACATATGTCACACAGAGGACAGCCACGGACAGGCACCGGGGGCCCTAACATTCAGCTCTCCTTAACTTGTGCACAGTCAAACAATATGGCTGGAGAGGAGCCAACAGAACAAATGGCCATCAAGCTGGACGCAGTACTGACAGAAGTAGAGAAGCTGAATACAACAATGGACCAAATCTGCACCTCCCTTGAAGGTAAAATTCATAGGTGGCAATTGATCTGAACCTACTACATGCAGATCACTGCAAACTTGCGGACAAGACATCTGCAATGAAGGCCACAGTGGCGGAGATCCTTCTACAAATGGTGACTGAGGACAGTCGTATGAAAGACCTTAAAGCCCGAGTTGACTTCCAGGAAAATTGCATCGAGGACGCTGAAGGGCGGTCGAAGCGCAACAATGTGTGCGTAGTGGACCTTCCGGAAGGCAAGGAAGGAAGGGACGTGATAACATACGTCGAGTCCTGGCTCCGCAACCTCATACCGATGGGTGCACTTTCTTCCCACTTCATCATCGAGCGGGCACAGAGAGTACCAACTAAGCCCCTGCCACCAGGAGCTAATCCCAGATCGCTACTGATCCGCGTGCTGAATTACAGGGACAGGGATACAATCCTCCAGGGAACTGGGAATTTACAAAAAGTGCAAGTGGGAAACAGTACAGTCACGTTTTCTCTGATTTCACGGCAATGGTGCAAAAACAAAGATACTCCTTCATGACAGTGGAACGCTGGCTTTGGCAGCAAGACCTCAAATACTCCCTGTGATTTCCAGCTCGTCTACGAGTGATAGCACAAGGTAAATCGCAATACTTCAACACCCCTGAAGCAGCGGGCGAGTGGTTAGACACACGGGAATCCACAGGAGGTACCTCAGCGCTGGCAGGAACAAAGGAAATGCATTCCAGCGGCCATGCCAGTAAGCGCAGGAGAGAGAAGAGATGCACCAAAGCCCTAATATCACAAAGCCTTGGACCCAACAGAGAACAGATGAAACAGGACCAGCGTAGCACTCTCCAAGTGGCAGCGGAAATTGAAGGGACACGAGGTGAGGTATCATCAGAATCCAGCTTACATGAGAGAGACAGCGAGGGGGACCTATGCGACGAGACCCTCAATTCGCAAGACTCAGAAAACCTCCCGGAAGTTAATCCGCAGACTGCTGATGATGTAATTTAGTTCCTGATGTAGAACTTAATGAACACGCCTATCGAGATATGCTGTAGTACGCACAAGTACAAACAGTCTTAATTGTAGTTGTCACGTAATAATGTTCCGAAATGTTGTCCATATGCTCCTTTAGGAGTTAGAGGAGGTGGGCATAGTGGGGATAGGACCTAAGGCACTACTGTTTTGTATAAACAGATGTATATCTTTTCACTCTGAGCTGGCCAGTACTTAACAACATGTGTCCCCGGTATATGCCTTTACCATTAGGACAAAAAAAGGGGTTACGATTAACCTGTGTTCCTTGCATTGTAAATGCGTTAAGCCTGTCCGGCAACCCCCCTTGTCACTCACAGAATGTTGTTTGTTTTTTCTACTGTTTGGACAATTGTTAGTAGCATTCTCGCCCTTTTGGCATTGTATGTTTTGGTTTGGTGCAGTTCTACCATCTGTCGCGTGCTGGGTTGACACACTTGGTTAGTCATATATATAGTAGATCAGCAACAGTCTCTATCTGTGACTTGCACCCTGCTCAATTATACGATCTCTCGGCATTATGCAAGCCACATGCCCGCTCAAGTAATGGTACCATGGCACCAATTAAACAGGTACATGGAATGTGAGAGGCATACATAGCCCCACCCACAGATACTTAATCTATTCATATCTTAAGAGACATCACATTCAGATTGCCCTTCTCCAGGAGACACACCTGGCAGGGTCCAAAGTCAAGAATTCACAGAGGAGTTGGAGGAGGCAACTACACGCCACAAGCTATTTGGCGTATGCCAGGGGCGCACTGATATGGGTCCAACCAGGTACACCTTTCCATATAGAGGAAACACTGACCGACACGGAGGGTAGATATGTTATAATATGGGGCAGATTAGATGGCCAACCCATTATTATTGCATCGATATACGCACCCAAAACTGAGCAGGCTCTATTTTTAGATACACTATTAAATAAGTTGGCAGCCTGGCACAGGGTTCCAATGATCCTAGGAGGTTATTATAACAGTATTTTAGATGTGACCCTGGATCGCTCTTTCCCTCCCCTCCCCGGTGCGCCTACGGCAGCCGCCATGAAGGCACTAAACAACTGGGCTTCACAGTAGCACGTGGCAGATGCACGGAGAAACAGGAACCCACATGACAAAGTATACTCAGAATTTTACGGAGCACATGGGTTACACGTTCGACTTGATCGGATATTGGTATCTGATGACCACTTGCCAGTCATCACAGAACCCCAATATCTTGGGAGAACCCATTCAGACCATAACCCGCACACACTACAAATAGACTGGACTATCGACACACCGCCGATCCCCAGATGGCGGTTACAGCCGGATGCGTTGATGGATGTGACATATCGGGAGTCGGTAGGGGAAGCTGTAGAGCAATATTTTGAGATAAATGCAGACTACGCCACGTCACCATTGATAGAATGGGACGCTTTCAACACAGCCATTAGAGGACATTGCGTTGGTGCGCAGGCTGGCATGTGCAAACAACTGGAGACAGAACTTACTACCCTTGAGAAGACTCTAGCAGTACACTAAAGAGGAGCAATCGAAAGCTTGACCAAAAGACTAACCGACAGTAGGGAGACACATGCCCGATTTCTAGAAAGACTCCTCTGCCTTAATTACGCAGCGCATTCTGCGCACTCACATCACTCAGGCACAAAAGCTGGTAGACTCCTAGCATGGTTGATCCGGAAAGAAGATTCCACTTCACCGGTCACCTCACTCCGCTCCGTACAAGGCATCACATTATATTTACAAAGAGACATACACCGGGAGTTTACAGCTCACTACACTGCACTTTACAAATCCTCGATCTTAGCCACACCTGAAGATATTCAAGGATACCTGGCAGACATCAACCCGCCACAGATCACACCTGAACAAAGACTGGAACTAGATGACCCTATTCTCCTAGACGAAATCAGAGCAAGTATACGCACACTAGCAACTGATAAAACACCTGGTCCGGATGGCCTACTGGCAGAATTTTATAAGGTCTACGTCCGTGGTACTCAGAGTACGGCCCGGCAGGCCTTCCCTGCTGGCCCTTGGACCTTGCAGGTAATGTACCCATTGCCCCCCTAGAGAGAAAGAGAGTGAGAAAGTGATGAGAGAGAGTAAAAGAAAGAAGGAGAGAGAAAGTGGAGAGAGCGAGAGAGTGGAGAGAGAGAGAGTGGACAGAGAGAGAGACAGTGGAGAGAGAGTGGAGAGAGTGGAGAGAGAGAGTGGAGAGAGAGAGTGGAGAGAGAGTAGAGACAGAGACTGACTGACTGAGAGACTAAGATACTGACTGACTGAGAGACTGGAAGAGAGAGAGACTGACAGAGAGAGAGACTGACACAGAGAGAGAGAGAGACTGACTGACAGAGAGTGAGACAGACTGACTGACAAAGAGAGAGAGACTGACTGACTGAGAGAGAGACTGACGGACTGACAGAGAGACAGACTGACTGACAGAGAGACTGACTGACAGAGAGACTGGATGAATGAGAGGGAGACTGACTGACAGAGAGAGACTGAATGAGACTGACTGACAGAGAAAGACTGACAGGCTGCGAGAGAGACTGACTGACAGAGAGACTGACTGACAGAGAGAATGACTGAGAGGTAGAGAGAGACTGACTGACTGGGAGAGACTGACAGAGAGAGAGAGAGAGAGAGAGACTGACTGACAGAGAGAGACTGACTTACTGACAGAGACTGACTGACTGACTGACTGACTGACTGAGAGACTGGCTGACTGACAGAGAGTGAGAGAGAGCGAGAGAGAGACTGACTGACTGACTGACTAAGAGAGAGGCTGACAGAGAGAGACTGACTGACAGAAAGAGAGAGACTGGCTGAGAGAGAGATAGCCTGCCTGACTGACAGAGACTGACTGACTGAGAGAGAGAGACTGAGAGAGAGAGAGAGACTGACTGACTGACAGAGAGAGACTGACTGACAGAGAGAGTCTGACTTAGAGAGAGACTGACTGAGAGAGAGACTGACTGAGAGAGACTGACTGACTGAGAGAGAGACTGACAAGGAGAGAGACTGACTGACGGACAGAGAGGGACTGACAGAGAGACTGACTGAAAGACTGACTGACTGACACAGAGAGAGACTGACTGACTGAGAGAGATACTGACTGAGATGGACTGACTGACAGAAAAAGAGAGTGACTGAGAGAGAGACTGACTGACAGAAAGAGAGAGACTGACTGAGACTGACAGTGACTGGCTGACTGAATGAGAGAGGGACTGACAGAGAGAGAAAGACTGACTGAGACTGACAGAGACTGACAGAGACTGACTGACTGACTGAGAGAGAGACTGACAGAGAGAGAGAGACTGACTGACAAAGAGAGACTGACTGACAGAGAGACTGACTGACTGAGAGACTGACTGACAGAGAGAGAGACTGACTGAGAGAGAGAGACTGACTGACTGACTGACTGACAGAGACTGACTGACAGAGATAGACTGACTGACTGACTGACTGACAGAGAAAGACTGACAGAGGGCGAGAGAGACACACAAAGACTGACAGAGAGAGAGAGAGAGAGAGAGAGACTGACAGAGAGACTGACTGACTGATACTGACTGACAGAGAGAGACTGACTGACTGCAGAGAGAGAGACTGAGTGACAGAGAGAGAGACTGACTGACTGAGAGAGAGAGACTGACTGACAGAGAGAGACTGACTGACTGACAGAGATAGACTGACTGACTGACTGACAGAGAGAGACTGACAGAGCGAGAGAGAGAGAGACACTGAGAGAGAGAGAGAGAGAGAGAGAGACTGACAGAGAGAGAGAGAGACTGACAGAGAGACTGACTGACTGAGACTGACTGACAGAGAGAGAGAGAGACTGACTGACTGACTGAGAGAGAGACTGACTGATAGAGAGAGAGAGACTGTGAAGGAATTGGGGTCAAAGTGTATATGAAGCCATGCAATGCCTTTTAAGTTTGCTATAGTCTGTTAATAAAAGTGTATTATCAAAATGTGCTCTTTGTAGTTACATCTGCTTTTGAAATACAGCATTGTCGCATTGTCTAATGTTTTGAAATGGGTTTGAATTTTTTTCACTCTAGCCCTGCCCCCCCACTGACCCCTGCTCCCCTCTGACCCCACGCCCCGCTGACCCCACCCCTACCGGTGCAGCTCTCCACCACAAACCACACTGTAATTTTGGCCCCCGACAGAAAGTTTGTGAGTACCCATGGTCTACGCAGAATCCCTGGTGCCTCAACTTAAGAACATTTATGACGCCTCATTAGCTGACTCCGCTCTCAGCCACACAAAATGAAGTACTGCTGATTTGCTGATTTCTCTCCCCAAGCCTGGCAGAGACCCGATAGTGTTAGGATCGTACAAACCACTGGCGTTACTAAATACAGACTACAATGTCCTAGCGTCCATAATAGCCGCAAGGCTGGCCCCAGTGGTACAGACTTTGGTACATGCGGACCAAAATGGGTTTGTCCCCACCAGAAGTACGGCACTTAATATCCATAGACTTTTCAGGGTTCAGCAATATGCTACAGACGCCTGGCCTCGTTCAGGCTTCATGGTGTTAGATTTAGAAAAAGCCTTTGATTCCCTGGAATGGCCATATCTATTCGAGGTGTTGCGTGGGTACGGTCTGGGTGACACATTTCTCCACATGGTCAGACTACTCCACATGCAGCCCTCTGTCAGAGTCTGGACAGGCCGGTTATTATCAGAAAACATAAAGATCAATAGGGGCACCAGACAGGGTTACCCCCTATCGCCGCTCCTTTTCGCACTTGAGATGGAGCCGTTGACAACGCGGCTCTGTAGGGAGGGCGCATACTGGGGTATTTGGCTGGGAGACGGCCTACATGCTGTCTCTCTCTATGCAGACGACCTCCTATTATACCTGAAAGACCTGTATAATATACCTGCCTCTATAGCAGATACTCTCAAGAACATCGAGAAGGTGTCTGGACTTAGGGTAAATTGGACAAAGTCATGCCTGTACCCCTTCTGGGGGGAGACCACTGATCCGAATTTACGCATAAATAATTTCTCCTTCATTGGCAACCGTCTACCTTCCGGGACCTGGGCATCTTCATATACCGGGACCCCACTGAATTTTTGAGGGCATCATGGTTAGGGCGATGACTGCTATACGAACGCAGATTAAATTCTGGAAGACACTTCCTCTGAATGTGAATTGCTCTGATCAAGATGGTAGTGTTACCCAAATTATTATATTATTTTTCTAATATCCCGGTTTATGTTCCAGCCAGAATATTTTGCGAGTTTGAACAGATGGTCCGAGGCCTTATCTGGAACTCGGGCGTCATAGGATAGCATTATGGAAACAACACACGCCCACCGGCAGGGGACTCCTAGCAGTAAACAACTTGGAATTATTTTATCTGGCAGCGCAACTGCATTGCCTGCTGGATTTGGCCTAGATGATACAGCTTCCGCGTAACCACCATGGTCTCAATCTCAGGTATACCATCTGTTCCATCCGATTGCTCGACCCACACATCCCCCACAGGCTTGTCTCGCATTAGCTCATCGCTGCTACAGAAGGCGCTTATACCTTATCAGAAATATGGTGCCTTATTCCCTGCTACTACCACTGCTGGGGACCCCCAGAGGTGGGATGGGCACTTCCAGTGGGGTACTTACGCACTGGCATGCAGCCGAGCTGCACACACTGGGAGACCTATACGCTGATGGAAATCTGATACCATTTGAGACCTTAGTGGAGGAAAACGATCTACCAGCAGGCCAATTCCTGTTGCATAATTCCATCACGAGAATGCTCTCAGGGGTCTAGGGAGACATAAACACGGATCCGGAGATGCATCTCTTAATGCAATACCTACATGTGATGGGCAAAGAATAACCTCTACAAGCACTACTAGCACTACTAACCCACATGATAAAACCTATGGTGGCCCTGCGTTTAAAGTGGGAAGAGGACAGGGGTAACCCATGGACAGATCGTGAATAGGACATAATATTAGCCAACCCCACATACATACAGAGAAACTCCAAATTCCGTCTTATACAAACATATATCACGCAAAGGGCATACCTCTCACCGGACAAACTGAACAAATATTTTCATACGACCACCTCGGCATGCCCCCGTTGTTTACAGACAAATGCGGACCTCCTAAATAAGCTGTGATCATGTGCCTCCCTGAATACATAATGGCAGGAAATCACAGCAGCACTAGCAAAATATACTGAAAGGCCGCCTCTACAGACATGGGGGGAATGTATACTTGGCTTTTACCCCCGGCCCAAAAAGCATAAAGTCATCACGAAACGATGGAAGCACACTGACCCTCCCGCCCCCTCACCCTTCATAGCTGGAAAAACTCACTCATAGTGTGGGCCCAAGCAGAGAGTACATCATTACATAGGGAGGAAATAGCCGGACTGCGTAAATATCCCATAGCACAACACTGGGATGCAATACTAGCGGGATTAAAAAACACAGATAGAGAGGCCGAGAACAATTCCTCGCAGGCGGCGGAGGAGCAAGGCATGGACACAGATCACAAGACACACCATGCTCTGGACTCATAATGAATCAAATGCTATCATGTAGATGAAAGATATGATAGGGAGCACACAGCGCCGGGGGTGTAGAGTCTCAGTCACTCACGCCGCATGGCACTGAAAGGAGAAGATGGTAAGCATATCACAGCACAGAAGAGAGGATAGTCGGCCTTTCTTGTATATCATGACCCAGACACGACGGTTTCACAATGGTTTCTTTTTTTTGTTTGATTGTTTGGTTAATAACTGTATCATATTTGTGTCATACTGCATTTCTGACACAGGAAATATGGTACAGAAGATCATAGGGAATGCTGAATGGGCACCCAGTTAAACAACATTATTAGGGGCAGGGCAAAGCAAAAACTTTGACAACTTAATGGACACACTAGTATAGCTCCCATGCAGTATACATCCAACAACAGATGTGTAACTTATATTCTCATGTATACCTGTTTGACAGAAAAGACTGGAGTTGTGTACAACTTGAGATGTACGGACAACGTGCATGATAATGTCTACTATATCTGCTATGATTGTATTGCTGTCATTCTGTATTTTTTCATTGTTACCTATACTTGAAAAAGGCAAATAAAGATATTTAAAAAAATAAAAGAGTGATTCTTCACATTTCAAGAGAGGGGCTGGGTGTGCAACAGAAACATTTGCCCTTTTAGAAATACCTGCTTCTGAAAGGCCACCATTGTTTTTACAGTGGAGACAAAGGGTCTGATTTAGATTTTCGCAGATGGGTTACTTCATCAAGAACATGAAGGATATCCAGTCTGAGTTATTACAAGCACATCATGATATAATGCACTTGTAAACGGGCAGATGGGATATCCATTACATTTGAGATTGTGTACCCATGCACAATACTCTAAATAAGTCTCAAAGGTTGTTTCAAACTTCACAAATATCACATGCTATGGAGGATAAGTGTTGAGTTGTCCCCAAAAGGGGAAACCAACTAATTGCACCTAGATATATGCAGAGGATAAGCTGTCTCTCTGGCCCTACTACACCGGACAGGCTTTTTCTCACTTTCCATCTGTTGTTCATACAGCTCTCTTCAACTGTTCCTCAGTCTGGACAACAGTCATTAAGTCACACTCATTTTATTCCTTCAGACTATGGCTGTGTACTTCCTTGACAGGTTCCATTAGGCGCATTGTCAGCAATGACTGTAATGGGTGAAACATAAGTCTGTGTCAAATTCACACTTTTTATCTAAATTTGTGAGTCTGACTACAAGATACATGGGCACTGCTTCCACAGGAAAGTATGTGTGTATGTGTGCGTGTGTCATTAACACACAAATCATAGTTTGCTTAAGGAACTGAGTCCTGCAGAAAATGTAAGCCCCAAGAATGTGCTTCAAAATGACTCGGTGACACCTTAAAAAGGGTGAGGTGAGCTTAGTTGCCACTGGGAATGTTTCTTATGTATGTGCAACTCATTGAAATGTGTTCTTATCAGATTAACATTATAGTGTGAGCTGTACGTACTAATGTGCCATAATGATGAGTTCCTCTTGTACAAGAAATATCACAATGAAAACTACCCCCATTTAACATCTTTCCAGGAGTGATCTATGTGCAATGGTAACAGCAGACTCTAACCCCCAGCAGATAACACTTTTATGGAAATACTCAAACCCAGCAAATCTCTGTCTTGGGATATTCCCCCATGAAGAACACCCTCTCTGAGGATACATCACACTGAATGCAATTCCCTCCACAGTGCATATGTGACCATGTGCGTATCTCTCTCAGTGCACCATTTACCCCCTGTAGATCTCGCTATCACGGCATGTTAACATCTGCCGTTATCAATCCTGTGGTAAATATCAGAGTGTACAAATCTATCTCCCAGGACACAACACACCCCATAGCTCTTTCGCTCATGGCAGGTCGCTGACACAGCTCATTTACTCAGGCGCACCCATGCTGCACCAACACATCCCTAGGGCACAGGTCGCACCTGCAGGTCTCTCTCCCACTGCGATTTGTCAGTCAACCACTGAAGATGAGAGTCACAGCTAATATTTGTGCATCAGGTGAAGTAGAACCAAGAATCTAAGGGCCCATTGCATCCCGATTATAGCTGTCTTTTACTGCCCAGCCCAGGTAGACAGGCCTGTATTTTCCTTGCTTGTATATGGCCCAAGCCACTCTTTCTGCACAAGTTCTCTCCATGGCATCTCTCCACCCTGGCAGATCTGCAGATCGTATCATATACTTGCCTTCATCCCTCCCTGCTATTACTTTAGTATTAGTCTCCAACACCACTTGCAATCTCCACAGGGATCGCATCCCATTCTCTGTCCAATTACAATGTAAACTACCTTGTACACATGGCCCTCCTTCTACTCTACCCTCATCATCCTATCTAAGTATGTACATACTGCCTCTTTTGTCAGCAATTGAGTCCCTCTTCAAAAACCCATCAGTGATGTTTTACATTATCCCACTTCTTTTACACACAATCACCTCCTCTATTCCCCATCTGTTTTCTTATGATCATAAAAATCATTTTTCATTGTTGAGCAAACCAAAACTATGGTCTTTATCGATATATCAATAGATCTCACCTATAAACAGCCTAGGCTGTCTGCCATCCAAAATCCATGTATCTAAAGGCCTCATTTAAGGTTTGACAGACAGTACCCCATCATCATGCTGGCAGAGGACATTACCTCTCTATCCCCTTTAAATAAATTTAGAGATGACCCCTGGCTTAGTGGTCTCTGTACCTTCAAGTGAATCCCCATCAAGGGTAAAGAAGTTTGGTGAACAGCCATTGCTGGGTTTGATGGCCATCCACTGTTGGTTAAATTTTTTCGTTTTTAAAAACATAACCTCCCAAACACTCTCAAAAACACTGAATTACCCCTACACCCTGGAAGTTTTCTCCATGGGTGTTGAGGTGACTAGTTTTTTTTCTGTCCCTCACCACCAGGTTTTTCCTGTTGGAGAATGCCAAGAAGAAAAGGCATTACTCTGTCCACCTTAAATAGGGCGGAAGTGTAATGTTATTCCTCTCACTGACTACTCAATCAGGGGAAGCTTTCCATTGACAGAGCAAATGGGGACTCCACCAATGGACAACTTATGGTCCACATCACATCCAAATAAGGCTAGAGGACCCAGAGTTTGGAGGACAGGCTACTCTGTCACATTTGAGATCAAGTACCCTGTCTGCCAAACTCTATATAAGGCCTTAATATTCTAACATATATGTAGAGTGACTGATGGTGCAGCCCACTTCATTGTCTTTTTGCTCTTCCTCTTAACCCTTTCACTGCTAGGCCTTCCCCCCTCCCACCCTGTGCTGAGCCTTTTTTTGGCCATTTGGGGTAGTTCGAACTTAGGCCCCTGTAACATTTTGTCCACATAAGGTATTCATACCAAATTTGCTTCCTTTTCTTCCAACATCAAGAGGATTTCAAAGATACCTTGGGTTTGTGGATTCCCCTGGAGGAGACCCAGAAATTAGCCAAAATACAGCAACATTTTGTATGTTGGGGGAAAAATGAGTAAAAATTTTCCCCTGCAAATGGTATCACCAAAGGGCTCATGGTGCTGAAATTATCGTCTTCCCAGCTTGCAGGAACAGGCAGACTTTTGTAAGAAATCCAACATTTTCTACACAGTTTTGGCATTTTACTGTGACATAGCCTATTTTTACAATTGTCTGTGCTTTCAACCTCCTTCCAGTTAGCGGTAGAAATTAGTATGAAAGCAATAATGGATCCTAGAAAGTGATACATTTCATAAAAGTAGACAACATTCTGAAATTAGCAAGGGGTTATTTGTGGAGATCCGTCAAGGTTTTCCTATAGAAACTAATAATTGAAATAAAAAAATATTGAAATTGAGTTGAAATAAACAGCCATTTGTGCCAACATTTTCACCTGTTACTTCTTCTAAGTATGGCAGATTTTTTAAAGCAATATACCATTACGTTCAACTGGATCCTTCTGGTTGCGGTATAGGACTTGTAGGTTTACTAAGATCCCGAGATACCCAGAGCCAATAACTGAGCTGCGCCTTGCAATGGGTTTTCATTTTGTACCAGGTATATAGCAATTTATTTGGTAAAATATAAAGAGTGAAAAATAGGTATCAAGGACACCTATGTATTTCTGAAATGGGAACAATATATAGAGTTTAGAAGCAGTAGCTAGTTGCACATCTCGGAGCTTTGGTTACCCATACTAGTATGTGAATTAGAGGACATTTTTCAAAGTGACTTCTTTTTTACTCTTTGTCTTACATTTATTTGGAAGGCAGAAATGCATAGAAAGTCAGTCATAAGCTTTTTATTCGATATGCAAGATATCTTGTAAGCACATAAAAAATACAGTAGACACATAAAAATCACAGTTACAAGAAGCCAGTATCAAAGTCATAAGAAATGTAAAAAGGGCGTAAATTTCCCATAATAAATTATCTAAAAAAAGAATTAAACAGCTACTGACAATCTCTTGCAGCGAATAAGCCAGGACCACTTTAAAAATTTCGCAATTCCACACACTAAAAGGGGGGAAGTGTCCGTAGTTAAAATACGCAGGGCTTCAAGGTGACTACGTGTGCCCATATTGCGACAGAGGGGTTTCAACCAGACACTCCTGGGCCTTGCATAGTCCGGGCAAACAAATAAGACATGTACAATAGACTCGGCCTTGCTAGGGCAACACGCACAGTTGGGAGAAATGCGGGGCACAGGTGACCAACTCGATACCAATGCACCTAGGGGGAGACATCCAACTCTAAATTTGAAATAAAGGGCTCGGTCATAAGGGAGAGTTATCAGGTCCAGGTAGGGTTCAAAAGCCACAGTGTCTTTAATTTGCAAAAAGGCGACAGTCGACTTGCAGTGGTTAGAGGTTGTGTTTAACCGCTCCGCACACCAGTCCCAATAATGCGCCTTGACAACTTCTTTTGTAGGGGCTGAACGTGATGACCAGCAGCCTCCTAGACCGACATTCTCCAAAAGCTTTTTAGTATCTCTGAGCCACTTTATTTTAGCCCAGCCCCCCAAACTCATAATTTCTCCCAAGGCATCAGCATAAGATTTCAATTCTTCACCCCTCCAGATTCTTGTCCATAACAAAAGCGGGCGAAGCTGGGCCTGGTCTTTAATATTTTTGCAGCCCATATCCAACCTGACAGGTACGGATGGAGTACTCAGGGGGACGGAGATAAGGGATTTCAGTAACTTACTCTCCGCTGTCTCTAGGTCTTTCAAACAACAGTGGCCCCACAATTCTGCACCATACAAGGCTGATGACACTACTTTAGCCTTGTAAATATCAACTACTGGGGTGAGTGATCTTCTTGGAGAGGCCCTGAACTCCCTCATAAGGGCACCTCCCACTCTCCTGTGACTGAGGACCATTTTATCAATATGGCTAACCCAGGACATCCTATCCGTAATCCGGATGCCAAGGTAGTCGAATTCGGCTACTTTCTCTAGGGGGGTCGAATTTAGAGTCGGTGGGCGGCCCAGTTTCTTAGGAGGATTTAGGACTAAATATTTTGTTTTATCCACATTTATTGTTAATCCTCTTACATCACAAAACTCCTGAAATCGTGTTAATAATTTCTGGAGACCTTGAGGGGTCTTCGAAATCAGGAGTGTGTCGTCCGCAAATAGCAGGGTGGGGATCCGGACTCCTCCGAGACAGGGGGCGTCGGCTGGTTCTTGCTGGAGATGTTTTACCACCCCGTTCACATAAAGTGAAAATAGGGTTGGTGCCAGGACACAGCCCTGCCTTACGCCCCTAGAGACTGGAATCTTCTCAGTAAGTTCACCGTTTTTACCCCAACGGACCTGGGCAAAGGTATGGGCGTGAAGGCTGATAAGAAGTGACAAGATGTAAGGGGGTAAGCCCAGCTCGAGAAGTACCCTCCAGAGATCCTCTCGGGGGACTAGGTCAAAGGCAGTCTTCAGGTCTATAAAGGCCAGATAAAGGCTGCCCTTGCCCAGTTCCACCACCTTCCACCACAATAATACCAGCCTAAACACCTGCTCAATTGTCCCCATTCCAACCCGAAAACCTGCCTGAAAGTCTGAAAGAATTTTATTCTCCTCCACCCAATGGAGAATCCTTCCAAGGATAGCTTTACCTGCTATCTTTTGGGTGGAGTCGATCAGACTTATGGGTCGGTAATTACCTGGAGCTTCCCTGCACCCTTTTTTATAAATTGGGACCACCACCGCCCCTTTCCAGGATTCAGGTACTACCCCTCCCATCATGATATCATTAAGTAGCGCTGCTATGACCCGTGCCCATTCCACTGGGTATGCCCTCATAAGGTCTCCCGGGAGGCCATCGGGACCCGCAGCCTTGCGTGGGGCTACCCACCCTATAACCCCCTCAAGTTCTAGCGGAGTAAAGAGATCGTAGGCATGAGGTTCGATTATATGCGTAAGAACCATCCCCGCATTACCATCCTCATCTGGAGGGAGGTATAAAGACCCAAAGTGCTTTACCCAGCTTTGTGGCGAGATGTTACAGGGTCTCATAAGTGCATCGGGGCTTTTCCGTGCACTTATAAGTTTCCAAAATGCCCTTGGGTCTCTACTTTTGCTGGCCTGAAGCAGGTCATCCCAATGTTTATCTTCCCACTCCCTCCTGGCTAGTTTAAGAGAGTTATTGTAGGCCTTCCTTGCTTCCTGTATCTCAAGACGGGACTTAACTTTGATCGCCTCAACTAACTTAGCCTTAAGAACCCTACATGGTTGGGAATACCAACCATCGAGGGGTTTTTTGGAGAGTTTATTACCCAATTTATTGTGGTGAAGAGTAAAGACATTAGTCAAGGCATCTATCAGGGAGACGAAGAGCCCACTCGCTCTGCCCACACCTTCCGAGGATGTTCCAAGGTTTAATACCGTATGGTTTAGGAGAGATTTTATTTCTTCTACCTTCCCCTCTGATAAAACCAGTTTGGCCCATTTAATTCGCCTACCACAAGGGGAGACTTCAGATACCTCAGGTGGTGCTGCTACCTGGTTTATAGAAACCTTACTTGAGTAACGCCACCACTGAGCCATACTTAGAGAAAGGAGGTTGTGGTCGCTTTCAACCGAGGGGACCACCTGCATATCCTTTAAATAGGGCCATAGACACACGTCTACTAAAAGATAATCTAACCTAGATGTATGTCCGGGCCTATTATACGTGTGTGCGCCCAGCCTATCCGAGGGTGTCCTCCCATTAACAGCCCTTAGATTGAATTCAAGGCTCAGGGAGTATAACTGAAGTGCCACTTCTGACCACCTCTTGATCGGTGGGATTTCCAGAACCGGAATCCCCCACCTAGTGTCCTCCTCCTCTTGGTCGAGGGAAACGTCCGAACCCAAAGGCTCGAACGTACAGTTCATATCACCTGCAACCAATGTACGAGACTTATATGGGGTGTTGTTTAACAAAGTCTCGAGTAAAGATATTACAGGAGACTTTCTCCCGCCCACGGTTCCCCGGGCATAAACATTATAAACGTTTAAAACAACTCTCCCCCTTTGGTCTATTAAGGTTATGTTTTGAATGTCTGGAGAACCTGTGGGGAAATCCATAATTCTGCAATCAAGAGATGCCGCAACCCAGATAAGGAGGCCACCAGCTGGGCGCCCCCTCCCTGAAGATGAGACATGCGCAGGGGAGAAGTAGGAGGAAAAACCCACCCTGTGGACCGGCACACAACTCCATGTCTCTTGAAAGAGGCACAGAGAGTGCTCGTCAACCTGCCTAATAAAGTCAGGGAGGGGCAACTTCCCTGCAATCCCCGCGACATTCCAGCTGAAAACCTTAAGGGCAAGGTCCGTCACAGCCGGAGTGCTGCAGGGCGCCGGAGTGTCCCCGCCTGTAGAGCTCCTCGGGAAAACGTGAGGACAGCAAGGGTCATGCAAGGTGGATATAAGGTCACCTATCCCACTTATAGGATTACTTTTGCTAAGTGATAATATTTCCACTGAATCTACTCTCTGCCCAACTTCCAGTCAGATGGGTCCCGCTGGCAACAAATTTTTCTCCCTGGTGTCCCCTAAAACCCCATTCCTATTCTGGACAAGAACAGGGGGACTTAAGCTTCCACCGCTAAAATCAATGATTTGCCTGGGATAAAAGAAGGAAAGGTCTACCACTTTGACCCCCGGGACCCCCATATTAGGAACAGGGGTACAAATCGATGGTACCACTCTTGGGTCTTGGAAATTTACAATTATACAGTCCCCCTCCTGTGTTTTTTCCCCGTGTCCAACCCAGTCCACTCTACGGACACTCAGTATAATGCCATCCACACCTAGCGGGATTGGCTTATTTGCCTTTAGCCAGTGGATACACTTATTCTTAAGTGATTGATGGTTTTCCAACTGGCCGTCCTTTAAAGGAGGCACATTAACCATGACTGCCGCAAAGGGTTGACAGTCTGGTGGAAGGTTTACTGGGGGAATTTGTCGTACTTGTTTACTAGAGGCAAGTGAAAGGGTTGATCTAGTGGTAGGATGGGGGACGGACCTAGGGGATTTCTCTAAGGCTAACCTGCTAGAGTTGGTACATGCCCCTTGTTTTTTAGGAATTTCCATTATGCCACTCACTACCTGTGGCTGCTTCTGTCGGGGAGACTTAAGCTTATTTTTATCGGGCTCTAACTGGGTTTGAGAACCCTTTTGCTGAAGTCCTGCTTTGGGACTTGGAATAGATGTGGAAGCTAGGGTAGATGGACTATTAGAAGCTCCCTTCTCACAGCCTAGTGGATGCTTGAAGGCTCGCTGAGATGAAGGCACGTTTCCGCTAGCAACCAGGTTCTTAGCTTCGGTCACTCTACTTGTTTGTTTAACTGCTACTTTAAGTGAGTGAAAGCCGTCAAGGGTTGATTGCTCGAGTTTGTCAATCCTATCCCCAAGGCCTTTAACTTGAGTTAGCAACGGATTCAAGAGTCTATAGACCTTCTCAAGAATATTTTCTACCGTTGCTAAGTCCGTAAACTTTAAAAGTTTCGCACTATTTGGGCCAGAGTGTGACTCCTCAGGAGAGTTTACAACATCCCCAGGTATGGCCAGTTTTTTCACTGTAGCTTTGACCCTTGTAGTTCTCATACCCACTTCAAAAGGCTTTCTTGAATTTTGATAAAGCACGGCCTGTCTAACTGGGCAGCCCCTTTTACGTTTACGAACCTTTTTGCTTAAGGGCCTATTCTCCTGTCTAATGATGGTTGTTTGGGAATTATTGGGGGACCTAACTATCTCCCCTTCTGGTAATCCCAAGTGCGAGGTGGACGATAATAAAGGTTCCACAACACTAATGGCTTCACTTGGGGTGTTGATGGACGATGATGCAATCAGTTTACCAAGACCATCATCCTCCATGGTGACTATTGGAAAAAGAGCAGCCAAACTTTCTAGCCTGCCTATATTTTGTTCAATGTCAACCAACTGGGGTGGGTTTGAGGAAGTACCAAAAACACTAGGCGCAATATCGCCATGGAACTGGGTACTGGCAGTTATAAGTGATGATTGAGCATCGCCCCCCAGGGATGAACGTCTCGAAGGGAGGTAGACCTCAGATAAACGCCGCTCAGACATTGCGATCTCCTTATCAATCACCGCCGCCACCCTGGTAATGAAGCGGTCCATAGATCCAATAATGGGGCTTGCTGCATTTGGCCCCCTTACACCTTCATTCCTTAACAGTTTACCCGAACGGGTCGACATAGTTTAGTGGGTACGAAACCTGAATATGTACTCACAGGTCTAGCGGAAACAAGAGACGTGGCCCAGCCCAGCCTCCTTCTGCCTCTGACGGCCTCAGACGGTCCGCCCTTTGTCCGGGCTTCGTCCGGCGCGTCCCGCTCGCGTCCCGCGTAGCGGGTAGCGCCTCCTCCTTTATGAGGGATGGTAGGGCTGGGGCGAGTGGGCGTGGAGCGAGCACAGGTGGCAGAGAGCACGGAATCCTGGGACACAGAGTCCCGCGTCGTGCTACAGCCCTCCTCGACTCCCCGCAGGCAAGACAGCAACAAGCAGCCCCCTCCTCGATGACAACAAGGCAGAGCACCCCTCAGCGTCTGACAGCACTCCAGGCGAAGCGGGACCCGCGCCAGCGGGTTCCGCGAGGATTTAAGAACTGTCCGGGGCGGGTGGGCGTGGAGCGAGCACAGGTGGCAGAGAGCACGGAATCCTGGGACACAGAGTCCCGCGTCGTGCTACAGCCCTCCTCGACTCCCCGCAGGCAAGACAGCAACAAGCAGCCCCCTCCTCGATGACAACAAGGCAGAGCACCCCTCAGCGTCTGACAGCACTCCAGGCGAAGCGGGACCCGCGCCAGCGGGTTCCGCGAGGATTTAAGAACTGTCCGGGGCGGGTGGGCGTGGAGCGAGCACAGGTGGCAGAGAGCACGGAATCCTGGGACACAGAGTCCCGCGTCGTGCTACAGCCCTCCTCGACTCCCCGCAGGCAAGACAGCAACAAGCAGCCCCCTCCTCGATGACAACAAGGCAGAGCACCCCTCAGCGTCTGACAGCACTCCAGGCGAAGCGGGCATAGAAAGTCAATAGGTAATAACACTTGTTCTACAATTCTGTGTTTCTCTAAGTCTCCTGTTAAAAATGGTATCTCACTTGTGTGGGTAGGCGTAGTGCCTGCGACAAGAAACGGCCCTAAACGCAACATGGACATATCACATTTTTCTAGTGAAAACTGATCCATATTTTTTGCAATGTGCCTAGCTGAGGATTTTGGACCTAGCTCAGCCGGCACCTAGGGAAACCTAGCAAACCTGTACATTTTTTAAAACTTGATATCCAGGGGAATCCAGGATGGGGTGACGTCTGTGGTTTTCACCTGATTCTGTTACCCATAATCCCTTGCAAACCTCAAACTTTGTAAAAAGAAAAAAAATCCTCACATTTCTGTGATGGAAAGTTCTGGAATCTGCAGGGAGCTGCAAACTTCCACCCACGCAACATTCCCTGAGTCTCCTGATAAAAATGGTACCTCACTTGCGTGGGTAGGACAAGTACCTGCGACAGGAAACAGCCCAAAATGCAACGTGGGTACATCACATTTTTCTAGTGGACACTGACCCTTTTTAGCAATGAGTCTAGCTGTAGATTTTGGACCCTAGCTCAGCTGGCACCTAGGTAAACCTAGCAAACCCGCTCTCCTGAAGGCTGCGGCCCTGGCGGATCATGACGCCCAAACCCGAGATAAGATTGTTCATTCATCGGAGGACGATACACTCCAGTCAGACTCTGAGCATAGTCTTATGCTGTTTCCATCGGTTACCCCACAGACTGTGAATGAATGTTGATGTGGTACCTCCGAGAGATGGTATCGTATAAGCTGCTCCTTATTGTGTTCCAATGTACATAATGCTGCCGGTGGGTGTCGTTCTTTAAAATTATTTTGAGTTGATGGGGCAGGAGTTGGAGCGCTGTAAATAATGTCACTGCATGCGGGCTACAGTGTGCAATAGCATGGTGGTTGCCGCTCCCCCTATGGCGACTGCCTTTTGGTATTGTTTTTGGTTCTCAGTTTGGTCCTCTAACGTTTTTTGGGGGAACCTAATATTCGGAAGTTTAGATATGAACCATATTGCATGTTCACAACACACTCCACCACGGACAGAGAAGGCAAGACAGGTCTCTGTTTGTCAGATAGGAATGAATGGCACACTCTAGCACATATACGTTTACGTCTTGGAACGTGCGAGGGCTCGGTTCCATACACAAAAGACATAGAATTTTAGCGCAGCTTAACCGCAGGAAGGTGCATATTGCGCTCCTGCAAGAGTCTCATCTCACGACGGCCGAAGCCATTAAAATGCAAAGGAAATGGAGGGGGCAGTTGTTCCATACCTCATACTCGGCATTTGTTAAGGGAGCCGCAATTTGGATCCGGAATGTCACACCCTTTACATTGTTAGAGCAGCGAATTGATGTGAGTGACAGATATGTGCTCCTGCTGGGTACTCTGGATGGGCGTCGTGTGGTATTGGGAAGTATATATGCCCCAAACGTGGAGCAGGATAGATTTCTGGACCTGTTATCCACGGCATTGGCGGCGTGGGACTCTTACCCATGGGTGTTGGGTGGCGATTGCAATGGAGTGCTTGATATAGATCTGGGTAGGTCCCACCCGCCATTGCACAATACAGGAAGCAAGAAACAGGCTGAGGCTCTGCGTAGATGGGCGGACGGGTGGGGAGTGAGTGATGTGTGGTGCATGAAACACCCAACAGCTAAGGAGTACTCCTTCTATTCACCACCTCATGGCCTTCACACCTGTCTTGATAGGATTTTTTGTTCACTGTCCCTGGTAGCTAATGTGTTGGAACTACATATTTAGGTAAAACCCTTTCTGATCATAACCCACTGGAAGTAGTTGTGTAATGGGGGAGGGTGCCTACACCCGTTCCGACATGGAAGCTGCAGCCCACTCTGCTAGAGGACTCGGTGTTCAGGGAAGCGCTATCCACAGCAATAACAAGTTATTTTGAGGTGAATGCACATACTGCCTGCACGCGGCAGCTTGAATGGGACGCATTTAAGAGAGTGCTGCGGGGAGTTGCAATTAGTACACAGGTGGGGGCCCGTGCTGCTGTACTTACTCGGCTCAAAGCCGTTGAGAATAACCCACGGGAGTTAGAACAGGAGACTCTACGGGGTGCTTCGGGGAACGAGAAATTGCAGGACGCGAATATTCAATACGCAGAACTTCTGGAAGACTTACGAGTGCTAGATTACACCTTATATACCCGAAAACAGCATGCGGTGGCAGATAGGACGGGACCGTTATTGGCCAGGATCATACGCGACGCCCCACAGACGGCTCTGATACTTGAAATAAATACACAAGAGGGTGTTCTTGCAACCACACAACTAGAAATAAACGTGGCCTTTCAATCATATTATGAGAAGTTATATGCTGCCCCAGCGGAGCTGGATCAGAGCGAGTTTGACTCCTTCTTCGAGGGACTCCCCCTCCCGCAGGTCACAGATGAGATCAAGAAGGGGCTTGAGGGACCGGTGACGGAGGCAGAGATCAGAACGGCTATCCGGGCACTTCCTAGGAATAAGACTCCGGGACTAGATGGACTGCCGGCTGAGTTTTATGTGACTTATATGCCCTTGCTGGTTCCGCATCTACGCCAAATGTATCAGGAGTCTCTGGAACATGGCTCTCTGCCACTTACTACACTTCAGGCTCTAGTGGTCTCTTTGCCCAAACCGGGTAGGGATAGTAAGGATATTGCAAGTTACCGACCCCTTTCATTACTCAATACCGACTATAAAATCTTAAGTAAATTGTTAGCTAATAGGCTCCAAGGCCACATACCCCGACTGATTCACACAGATCAGTGCGGGTTCGTACCGGGCCGTAGTACAGCCCATAACATTCGGCGGTTGCATCACCTTATGTCGCACTCCAGGATGCATCCTCAGCATCAGGGGTGTATTTCATTAGACATGCGTCAGGATTTTGACTCTCTCCGATGGGACTACATCTTCCGGACTCTACCGAGGTTCGGGATACCGGATGCGTTCATACAATGGGTCTCCCTTTTATACACTAACCCCACTGCTAGAGCTCGCACGGGACAATATATTTCGCGACAATATGCAGTGGTGAGAGGTACAAGACAGGGCTGTCCGCTCTCCCCCTTGATTTTCGTGTTGTCTCTGGAACCCCTGCTGGAGAAGGTTCGTAGACTGGCGCTCCATAAGGGTATTACAACTGGCCATGATACGCATGTTGTCTCAGCCTATGCGGACGATATTATCCTATATCTTACAGATCTGGGGGGTGTCTCATCGCCCCTCCCTGCGCTATTTCACGAATTTTTCTCATTGTCAGGGCTTGCTATCAATGAAACTAAGTCATATGCCTTCGCGTTTACGGAGGGGTTGCTGCAGGACACTATACAATTTGGGCAGTGGTCATTCCGGGTGGCGCCGACTACGATTAAGTATCTGGGTGTCAACGTGTATAGGGAACCAGGGGATGTCATAGATGGCAATGTAATCCGTGCGATAAACTCACTGAGAGGTCAAATAAAGTTCTGGACGTCTCTTCCCCTCTCGGTGGCCGGTAGAGTGGCTATTGCCAAAATGGTGATGCTCCCACAGTTACTTTATTACTTCACGAACCTACCTCTTGTGCTTCCGATGAGTGTGTTTAAGTTGCTGGATACATTGATGGTGGAGCTGATCTGGGGTCCGGGTCGGCACAGAGTGGGCCTAGCCAAGCTGCCGCTGTCCAGCGGGAGTGGGGCATGAACGCTCTGGATTTTAAGGCCTATTGTTATGCGGGACAGCTGCAGTGGTTATCATATTGGATAGTGGGGCGCAACCTCCAGGAAATAGAAATGTCACAGAGAGAATGGGATGGAGGCCACTTGCATGCGCTGCTGCTGCCCGGTCGGGTGCTCGTGCCAACCGCTCCCCCGCTGCTGAAGGTGGCAATAACGTACTGGAAAAGGGCATTAGCTTACACGAAGACACGTACTCCATATGCACCTAATATACCATTACTTGGTATAACTGCACCCCTGGGAACGGTTTCACAGAGACACATCTCTACATGGGCGGAGGCGGGTGTAGATACTGTTGGTATGTTGTTTACAGATCACACACTGATGAACCACGACACGTTTGTAGAGGAGAGGGGGGTGCCGAATTCTCTGTTTCTGCTACACGCTACCATAGTGTGATATATTAGAACCACGTGGGCTCCTGCTGGTGAGGAACCTCCGACACACGCACTGGTCCATTTGCAATACTTAATGGGGAATGGCCGCCATTTGACTAGATGGCTATACCAGGGTATTCGGTCACATGCAGGAATGTCCATACAGACACTCCGGGATAGGTGGTCGGCAGACCTGAATAGGGTATTTACTGACAAGGAATGGGATTCTATACTAGACTATCCCAGGTGTCACGTAATGCGAAGTTTAAATTCATCCAACTTATGATTTTACTTTGTGCGTACTTGACCCTCGCAGGCTACACACAATGTATCCGACCACGGCGGATGCATGCCCACGATGCAAGAACCCTAGTGCTGGCCTGCTCCATATGATGTGGACGTGTCCGCGCTTGCGGCACTATTGGGCGGAGGTGCACGAGGTACTCAGGGAGGTGGTGCCGGGAGGGCGAGGTGTACTGGCAGAACGTTCTCTACTGGGGTTGGGTATGAAAGCCAAAAGTGGCAACCCCACAATTAGATTTGCTAACTTAGCGCTAATACTGGCCAGGCGTGCAATCACTAAACGCTGGAAAACCGCTACGGCACTGTTGGTGCTGGAGTGGCATGGCGAGGTGGTGAGGTGGAGCAAAGCAGAGGGCGCAGAACTTAAGAGGGAAGAAGACCGGGGATTGCGCAAAAAACCCATCTCCTTAGAGTGGAATGCGATACTGGAAGACTTTAAGGCGAAAGAACTGTAAGGGAGATGTAGTCGGGGTTCGGAGGATACGGAGTCCTGCATTTATGTATGAACAACTGTGTGGGAGGTGGCTAAGACGTAATCATTGGATCCTATATGAAATGTTTATATGCAAAAGAGTTACTGCTAGTCCGACCTTTGTCTGAGTGTGTTGTATCTTTTTACTAGCTACATGCAATTTATGAGGGTTCATGGGGAGGGAAGGGGGGTTATTTGGTGTAGTTTTGTTTATAGTGTCATGGCCTGTGATTTGCATTGTAATGTGTCAACAGAATGTATAATGATTAGTACAACTGCACAGGCTGTTCGGTAATGACGGACATATTTTTGCAATGTATGTTAAATGGGTGTCATGACAATTGAAACCTTAATAAATATATTCCAAAAAAAAATAAAAAACCTAGCAAACCTGTTCATTTTTGAAAATTAGACCTCCAGGAGAATCCAGGATGGGGTGACTTATGTGGCTCACGCCAGGTTCTGTTACCCAGAATCCCTTGCAAACCTGAAAATTTGCCAGAAAAAACACATTTTCCTCAATCTTCTGTGACGAAAAGTTCTGGAATCTGTAGGGAGCCACAAACTTCCACCCACCCAGCATTCCCCCATGTCTTCTGATAAAAATAGTACCTCACTTGTGTGGGTAGACCTAGTGCCTGTGACAGGAAATAGCCCAAAACGCAACATGGGCACATCACATTTTTCCAGTGAAAACTGACCTTTGTTTCCGCAATGTGCCTAGCTGTGGATTTTGGACCCTGTCGGGGAATCAGTTGGGATTAGGGTTTATCTTCAAAAGTAAGGCACTAGAGACCGAAATGGAATCTCGTTTCGCCTAGGCTTTATTTAAGTACAACAACAAATGAAAATGTCCAATGTTCCTCCGCTTGGTTGGGGTTGCTCCCATCTTCACCAAGGGGTTGGTCTGGGCTTCTGTCCTTCTTCCACCGGTCCGGACCCCATGATACAAATAAAATGAGATAACCAGGGTCAGTATAGAGGAAGATATAGCTTCCTCCTACAGGTTTTGGGGCATGAGGGAAGTATCACCCAGATACCGGTACCAAGTGTTATTTATCGTGTCCTCCCTCTATGATGCTTCCCTCCCCTTTCCGTGCCCAGAAAATCCCCAGATTCTCACCGTACCTTGTACAGCCACCCTGCTCCTGGAGAGTGGCGGGGCGAGGCATGGTCCCGTTGGCCTCCTGGCATCTCGTTCCCCTTGAGGATGGCGTCTCTACCCGTGTCTCTCCACGGCTCCTCTGTCTCGGAGGTTATACTCGTCTGCTTCGGCGTCTTCGTTTCCTCTCCCTCTTTCCTTGCCTCGTCTTCCGCCTTTGTCATGGCTCCGGGGGGTCGTCTTCCGTCCTCCTCGTCTCCTGATAGGACCATTGAGGGAAGCGTCACTGGCCACGCCCCTTGGAGCTAATCCTGGTGGCCGCTGATCACTCCCTTACAGGGCTCCTCCACAGCCTGTATCCGGAGGGACAGTACATCAGTGAAGGTGTCGGAAGGACAATACGGCACTATAGTTTGATGTCCGTCATCCATCTCCTGACACATGCCCTACCTAGGAATTCCCCGATCGGGGGAAAGAGGAAATCAGGATAGAAAGTCAGCGTTACCCTGATCCCTGCCCTTCCGCTGGCGGACCTCGAACTGGAACGGTTGAAGGGCCAAGAACCAGCGAAGGACCCGTTCGTTGCAACCCTTATTCCATTGGAGCCAGGTAAGGGGAGCGTGGTCAGTGTACAGAATAAAAGACTGTCCCTCTAAATAGTACCTTAATTTCTCTATACCCCACTTCAGGGCCAGGCACTCTTTTTCTATTGTGGGATAAGCCTGTTCTCTAGGGAAGAGTTTCCGACTTATATATAGAATCAGCCATTCAAGTCCGTCAGCGTCCAATTGAGAGAGCACGGCTCCTATGCCAACCCCTGAAGCGTCAGTTTGCAGGATGAAGGGATTGAGGAAATTAGGAGTGAGCAACACTGGAGATGTGGTAAGTATCGTTTTTAATTTCTGGAAGGCCATACTCTCTTGGTCAGATGGGGTTCTAAGGCGAGAAGGCAGAGTAGACTTCCTCAATAGGTCAGTGAGGGGTGCAAAAATGTTAGAGACGAGGGGCAGAAACCGTCGGTAATACATGACTTTACAAAGGAAGGCCCGTAGTTCCTTTCTGGTGGTGGGAAAGGGGGCATCCTGAATGGCCCGACCTTTTCGGTTTGTGGTTCGATCAGTCCTTTTCCCAACAAATACCCCAGATATTTCACTTTATGAAATGCAAACTTCGATTTCTTTGCATTGATATGAAAGATGGCCCTTCTTAGTTCTGACAGAATGGCGGCAAGATAGTTCTGATGTTCTGTCCACATTTTGCTGTACACTATTATGTCATCTAGGTATGCTGATGAGTACCCTAGATGCTGTTTTAATAGGGTATCCATGAGTCTTTGGAAACTGGCGGGGGCCCCATGTAGGCCAAACGGTAGTACAGTGACCTGAAACAACCCATCGGGAGTAGAATAAGCTGTTTTCTCCTGGTCGCTAGGGTGTAATGGGATCTGCCAATAGCCCTTGGTGAGGTCGATGGTAGTGATATATCGAGCCTCACCCAGGCGCTCGATCATTTCGTCCACTCTCGGAAGGGGGTACCCCTCCTGTTTAGATATGCGGTTTATTGCTCTGAAATCAATACAAAAACGGTGTGAGAAGTTGGCCTGGCATATGCTGGTCACTAGTTATAGTGGCCACCTTGCACCAGTCCAATTCGACTCTTATGGTAGATAGGTTTAAGACAACCTTTTAAAGAAAGCTATCCTAGTGGTAGCTGTGGAGAGCAGTCTTCAGGCTAAGTCTCAGAGGAATGTAAAGCAGCTTGTTTTACCTTATAATCTCTTGAATTACCAAATGAAAGGACACCACACAGGTATATATATCAAATATATATGTATTTATTACTAGACACACTCTATTAATCTCTTTATGAGATTAGAAGTCAGGAACATGTGCAAATATCAACGTTTCACAATAAGTTAAGCACAAATATGGCTGGGGCCCTAGGGGCGTACCAGACCATATACTAAAAGAGAGGTTTAGGAAAGTCGACTTGCAGGGGAACAAGGCCCAGGGCCTGTAGAATTGCTGGGGCTTCACTAATCCACCCAAGGTAGGTAAGTAAAAGACCCACAGGAGACGCGTGCAGTGTGAGAACACAGCTGCGGGTTCCCTATTGATTTCAATGGAGCAAGTCACGGTTGGATTTTTAAAGTTTAAGGGTACTTCTAGGAAGTCTACAAGCAAGTCACTTACAAGGTAAGTAGTTCGAGTGCCAACACCCACAGGAGCACCGGAGTGCACGGGTTACCTCACCCAGGGAAGCCGGGTGCATAGGTGTCTGTTGGTGTCGGGTCGTGTCGTCGTTTTCAATGGAAGCCGAAGAAGTTGTGCTGCTTGTGAAGACTGGAGAAGTGTCCGGTGGAATCCAAGGCTGGATTCAAGATGAAGAACCTGAAAGCAGAAGGGGACAGTGTTCACAGTCACTTGCCAGTGACCCGGGGCCAGGAAGATGGATGCCCTCGGAAGTTGGGTGATTTCAGGTGATCAAGGGTGTTTTGACTCTTCAGCCACGAGGTCCAGGAGGCGTTGAGGAAAACCAGGAGCTGGATCCGGAGTGTCTCACAAAGTCTGCAGCTTACTGAGGTGTCGGCAACCGGATTGGAGTCAACAAGCCTTGGCAACAGCAAGTCTTGTGGAAAATGAAGAAAGTTAGCGGTGCAGACCAGCAAGGTCTGAGGGACTCACCCAGCAAGGGTAAGTGAGGGCAGGCCTGGAGCAACCAGGGGAGCCCTTTTGTTTGATGAGAAAGTCTTCAGGGAACCCACAAGCCAACAGGCAAATGATTGCAAAGACGCCTTGTAAGGATTCACTTCACAGGAGCCCACGGTCACTCGGGACGAGGTAGGCCTCTGATTTTCAAGGAAAATCCTGCTGGAGGCTCGAACCATACGTGGTCCAATGCACAAGTTCGTTAAACGTCGTGAAGGGGTTGCACTCGACAATAGTGCACGGTACCTGGGTATTGCTGTTCCTCATCACTCGTGGGGTCCACTCGCCTCAGCTCTGCTGGGGACTCACAATGGCCATTGAGAAGTCCGGAAATCTACTTCTGGGGCTGCAGGGACTTCGGACTCCCGCGGCAGCGGGAACGTTTGTGACTGTTGATTAGAGTTTTTGGTGCCTGCCAAGCAGGGGAGTCACTCCTTGACTTCAAGGGAGATTCTTCTGTCTTCCAAAGGTAGTGGAACGTCGAAGGGCCAGGATTCTTCTTGTAAAGCGTCACCCAGGGATATCTAGTTTGCAATGGCAAGGGTTCCCTATCTTATACTAAAAGAAAGGGAGGGACTAACTTTATGACCACTCTTTTGGGAGGGTCAGGGTAGAGGGTGGTTACACCCACTTCCCTTTGTCCAGTTTCGTGCCAGAGCAGGGACAGGTAGCCCCTGAACCGGTTTGAGCTGGCATATGCACAGAGGAGCCTACTGCTCCCCCAGTGCAGGACTTCAAAGCACTCTAGGAGTGCACCCACCCAGCCCCAATACACTAAATCCTGTCTGGAAGGTGGTGACACCTCCCTGTGACAGGATGCCTATTGTTGGGCCTCCTCCACTGCGAGTTTCAGTCAGCAGCAGGAGGGCAGCCCAGTGTCTGTGCTGGTGGCATCCATTGTGTGATGCCTGGGCTCTTTCAGATTGCTACTGTGTTTCCACAGCGGGTACATGTCGTCCCCTCTAGAAGGGTGGGCTCCTACTCCCAAAGAGGGTGCTGCAGCCTGATTGGCTGGGTTCCAAATTTGGTTCTTTTTACAAAAGAACTAAGATAGGCTAATGTAGTGACTTTGCTGTCCATAGTAGCCTATTGTATAATCTTTTTATGACTATTATGTATATGTTTTATTGTACCGCGGGACTCCCACCTCGTCAGCGGGGATGATTTTAAGCATGTGAATCTATGAAAGATACCCCAATACTGGATAATTTTAAAATCTACACAGTACGTTTTGGGCCATTTCCTGTCACGGGCACTAGGCCTACCCACACAAGTGAGTCACCATTTTTATTGGTAGGCCTAGGGAAACACTGGGTGGTAGGAAATTTGTGGCGGCCCGGTGATCCCACAACTTTCCCACACAGAAAAGTTAGCAAAATGTGTCTTTTTAGCCACATTTGCAGGGGACGCTGGGTAGCAAAATGTTGGGTGATCCAGGCAAGCCACACCCCTGGGTGTGGGAAAGTTGTGAGATAACCGCACGGCAAAATTTCCTACCACTCAGCGTTCCCCTCAGTCTCCCAATAAAAATAATACCTTACTTGTGTGTATGGGCCAAGTGCCTATGACATGGAAGGGCTGAAAACGTGTAAAGATTGTGAGGGGCCCAAAGCGGGTCCAAAAGGACAGTTTGTCTATATGTTTTCAGGCTGACTTCATTTGGGCACCCACACAAGTGAGGTATACTTTTTCTATGGAGACCAAGGGGAATTCTTGTTGGTAGGAAATTTGTGCCTGCGCGGTGATCCTATAACCTACCCACACAGAAATGTGAGGAAAATGTGACTTTGCTAGTAAATTTGAGGTTTGCCAGTGATTCTTGGTAAGAAAATGCTGGCGGATCCATGCAAGCCACAGTACCAAAGTAGGAAGAATTCAATAATAGAACCCGAGTAGGGATTTTGATCTAGAACCCGACTCTACAAAATATGGTAATCTATGGTCTGGGAGGTAATTTACTGCAGACATGTTATTTTGATTCCAGCCGCCATAGTCCGTAACAGAATCACTCCCCCCTTGGAGACACAATCTACACACACAGTAAACAAGCACGAGTCCACACACACCATTAGCCAAGTGCAGGTCCACACACACCGCCAGCAAAATGCCAGCCAAAGGTCAGTGCACGCAGACCATCAGCCAGACTTCAGTTCACACACACAGACAAACTCCCCTGGTCTCTAGTGGATTTCTGCCCCCACTTGGGGGCAGATGAGACTAAAAATATCACTGAAACAGCCAAAATATGTGCCTAAAAAAGGGGAACACCCTTGCCTTTGGGGCTTCTCCCTGACATACCCATACAAATATACCTGGTGTCTAGTGGGCTTTCTGCCCCCCGGGGGGCTAAAAAGGGGCTATTGCCACGATCTGCCTTCCAGGCGGGGCAGAACGATTATTTTGGGGGTGAGGGCAGTAGCATGCCAAGTCTCTGCAGCCCCTACCCCTACAAATGAAAAAAATGAAATAATCCCTGGTTCCTAGTGAGCTTTCTGTCCCCCCGGGAGGGGCGATCAGGGGCTATAGCCCCCATCTGACTGTGAACTTTTGGGGGGTGGGGGCATTGGCATGCCCATTATGGGCAGCCCCCACTCCTATGTATAAAAAAAAAAAACAGTCTCAGGTGCCAAGTAGGCTTTCTACCCTCCCTGGGGGGGGGCAGATAAGGCAGTATGTGGCATTTTTATGGGGGGTGTGGGGACCCTGAAATGCCCATTCTGGGCAGCCCCCACCCCTACGTATAAAGAAACAACATAATCCCTGGTACCTAGTATGCTTTCTGCCTGGGGGGGCACATAAGGGACTATTGCCCCCATCTGCCTCCTAGGGGAGCAGAAACGTAGTGTCAATTTATTTGGCGGGGGGTGTGGTGGGGCATATGTATGCCCATTTTGGGCAGCCCCCAAACCTACATATTTCTGCCCACCCCCCGGCCAGATCAGGGGCTGTTGCACCCCCCTTCCTCCTGGGGGGGCAGAAAAACTGTGGATTTTGTTGGGGTGTGGGGGCTTTGGCATGCCCATTTTGGGCCACCCCCACTCCTATATACATTATAGAATGACTGTGGAATGTTGAGGGGGCATTGAAATGCCCGTTTTGGGCAGCCCCCACCCCTTATTTGCCCTAAAAGTAAATCCCTGGTGCCTAGTGCACATTCTGCCCCCCCTGGGGGCATTTTGGGGGCTATTGCCCCTATCTGTTCCCCGGGGGAGCAGAAACACTGAATATGCCCCCCAAAATTGGGGGGAGCAAAAGCCCTTGCCCAAGGTGCCGCTCCCCCCTCCCTGGTGTCCAGTGGGTGGATTCCCGCTTCGGGATCGCTCTACTGCAGCAATTGCCAAGCCGGGATCCACCAGGGAGGGGTACCATTGTAAAGGGGAGATTCTTTCCTTTCCAACAATACCTGTCCCGTTTCTCTATATGCTCTGGGAGCTGAGATAGCCCCTTGAGCACGTAGGCAGGGAAAGATTTTAGTTTCGATTTCAGTGAAATGACGTCAGCACGACTTGTACGCTGATCAACATTTCAGTGAAACTATCCAAACAGCCTCAGGAGCTGGGACGCCCTTCCCCACTTCCTGAGGCTGTTTTGGACTAAAAGAAATCCCACTGGTGCCCGCACTAGAGGGATTTCTAGTGCAATGTGTGTAGACTGCCGGGAGCCATCCGGCACACAGGAGCACTGTGGTGTCAGACGGCTCCCGGCCATACGATGAATTGAATGGGTGAAGGGGTGGAACATACCATGCTACCAATAAACTACTACAATAAAAGAACTGATGATTGTGGTATTAGTGATTTTGGACTGAAATATAAATTCATGCCCAATTTGCCTATGCATGAAATAGATGTTTTCTCCATGACATAATGGTAATCGATCTGCACAAGATACGTAGGACACACCCCAAGAGATAAGAGGACAATCTAACTAAGAAACAGAGCAGAGCATTAGAGTAGAACAATATCAGACTAAATATCTATTCCGAGGATCATTATTAAACCTTCAGACAAGGGAGTAATTTGGTAATATGTGGAAGGGAGCTGTGTGCATTTGCAGCTATGAACAGCTAAGTGTTAAGAACAGCTATTTTACAGTCCCACGAATGATTACAAGGAAACAGTCAGATTTTACCATGAGAAATTGTTATACTGTTAGGAGAGAGGTATGATAGACCCTGAGGAATATTTATCTGAGGAATGATCACCCTTCAACTCCCACCTTTTACATGTTACCTACACGATAGAAGGGTATGTGTAATCCACCCATGACACCCACTGTATCATCCATTGAAAGTCTTCTGGAAACACATCAGAGTATATAGGCCATTTGATGTTTCTCCTCATACACAGTCTGACATCTTATGTGAGGGACAGCAGCGACTAAGATCCATCACTTACAATGAAAATGCACCAGGTATTCTACTAAACCAGCATCCATCACTTTCAGTGACACAAGACAAAGGCAGCATGGAACTACTGCAGCAGGTGGGTTTGGTGACAATGGGAGATTTATACAATAATGGTGTATTCTGATGACTTGGCATATGTAAGTAACCAGACGCTACTGTTCAAATTTGCATAGCACAGATTGCGAGAAGCAATCAAAATATTATATCCAACCTACCCAAACGAGCCACCCACTTTGGCACCCTTGCAAATGATAATAACAAACTCTGACAACAAACATATAGTAATGAAGTTATACAGGGCCATGCAAGCTGAACTGGTCAAAGGGACAAACAGAGCACTGGAGAGATGGTATGCAGTGCTGGACACCCCATTGGAGGTAGAGGACTGGCAATCTTGCTGTGCATCAACGGAAATGCTGACACCAAACGGAAACCTGCGAATCATACACTATAAATACTTACATCAGGCGTACCACACACCACTTAAACTGCAGAAATATGGCCTCTGAGAAGATGCAAAATGCCGTAGATGTGGGGTAGACACAGCAGATTTTGTACACCTTGCATGGTATTGCTATAAAGTGAGAATATACTGGGAACTTGTGGTGCAACTATTAGGGGACATGTTGAACTGTGACATGGAATGTTCAATGAAGCTCTGTTTATTTGGTTTTTTTTAAAAACAACTGAAACCCATCAACAGAAAATTTGCTGCTATAGCATTACTAATCAGGAAGGGCCCGATTCACAAAAGTAATCTAAGACAAAATCCTATATTTACGACTTTCGGTATTCACAAAAGACATTTAGTAGTAGAAATCCTAACTTTACTACAACTAAATGCCTTTTGTGGATACCAAAAGTTGTAAAGTTAGGATTTTGTCTCAGTTTAGTAGAAGTAAAGTTAGGAATCTTAACTTTACTACTACTAAATGCCTTTTGTGGATACCAAAAGTCGTAAAGTTAGGATTTTGGCTAAGATTACTTTTGTGAATCGGACCCAAAGAGAAGAATCTCGATGTACTGGGATAGTAAAAAGATTCCCACAATCATATGCTGGGTAATGGAATTGGTATATTGCAGAGATCATTTTCAACTATATGCGGAAAAGCTGCCATCAGCTTCCAAGCCTACAGTCTTTTGGGAACCATTAAGAATCTATTTAAGAGCTAATCCTAATATGATGTGATGTGAATATATGAGTTCTGGATATAACTCAATGTATGAAATATCAGAATAGAAGAGCATGATAATGTTAAAGATGTACTATATGCTGCTATGTTGACATCCGACAAGCCTGATATGTTTGTTATGTATGTTTTGAAATAATTAATAAAAATCTATATTAAAAAAAAGAAAATGTCAGTGAAAATAGTGCCAAGAAAAAACAAACAAAAAAACTTACAATGGAAAAATGATTCACCTTCTTTGTGGGTCTAGATGTATTATCACTATGTAAAAATTCAGACATGAAAATGGTGTAAAAGATGCTAACCACTATTTTAGGTCAATACCAATGAAATTCAAGCAACGCTCAGATCTGATTATTGAAATGATGTAAATACTGTCAAAGCAAGAACATCTTTTTTCTCCAGTATTGGGGTATCTTTCATAGATTCACATGCTTGAATCATTCCCCGTCGACGAAGTGGGAGTCACACGGTACATAAAAAGCAGTAAGTAATTACTTTAACATTAAAGTTAATAGAGAAAAAACATTCACTTTAATATCTCGTCTTAGTCATTAGGAATGGTCTAAATTCCAGCCAATCAGGGGACAGCACCCTCTACAACCCTCTCCACAGAGGCTCCACGCTCTCAGATTTTCTACCGCACGTCGTGTGAAGGGAGTCTCCCTGAGCTCTGCTCAGTACTTTCTTTTATCCTTCTGAATTTCTTCAGATCTTCAATTCAACATGTCTTCTTCTTAAAGATCTCTCTACAGGCATTGTGACTCTTGTAGGAAACTCAGACTTCATTCAGATGATCTCCACAAGATGTGAATCTACTGCCTTCACCCTGATCACCAGGTGAGAGACTGTAAAATCTGCAGGACTTTCTCTCAAAAGACCTTGAGGGATAGAGAAGGACGTCTTCTTCTGTGGTTACAGAAGCTTAAAACTAAAGACAATCCTCCATCTGATGAGGAGAATGATTCCTCACTCAAAACTACAGCTTTTATGAAGAGGGCAAGTGAGGCAGACCTGGTGTCTCCTAAGGCTGCTTAGGTGTTGAAAAAGCATCACCACACCTCAAAACCTGAAGATCAGCCCTCCTCTTCTAAAAAGCAACCAGCCTCTCTTAAGGGTCAATCTGTGCCCTCTACGACTTCTAAATCTTCTTCAAAAATGAAGCAGACGTCCACGTCTCTTCCAGAGACAGTTTTACCACATAAAAAAGATGCTCGTCGACTAAGCCGTTGACAACACCCTCGTCGACGAGAACTTCTGTCACCACAACTACGACGATAACGTCGACTTTCTCTTTACCTCAGGCCAAGCTGATCTTGTAGTTGACATCTTCTCCATTGACCATAGTCTCTGTGAGGGTGAGACCTTCTTCAATGACGACTACTTTGTCTTCTTCATCAAATAAAAAACAGGGACTTCTGTCAGGACCATCGTCCATGGATACTTCGTCGCCGCTGCGGCTGTTGGCAGCTCCAAAGAACAAGTCTCTCTCATCGGCTTGTGCTCATTGACTGTAGCCTCGTCGATGGTAGCCTCATCGATGGAGCCAAAGACTTCGGATACAGAACTTCGTCGACGAACCTCGTCGATGACAAGACCGTCGACGGAAGAACTGTTGACAAAAACTTCATCGACAAAATCCTCGTCAATGGTTTGCTTGACATCGTCGCCAATGCTAGTTCCGTCGACATATTTGACAGCATCTAAAGAAACACTGAACTGCTGCATAAGAGAAGACCTTTACAGGAAGTGACATTGCCTATTCACACTTCTCCAAGTAAGGTATCTCCCTGTTCTCCAGAGGAAATTTTTGATTACGGAGCAGATGAAGAGGAATCAGAAGACAATGGTATGTTTGGGGTGGCTCGGATTCAGTTGGATCTTCTCATAAAGTGTCAGGATGATCAAGATGAGGAATATGTGTACCATCCTCAGGTCCCCAACCAAGATAGGCAAAGGGAACAAATCATCCAAATGCCTGTTTCCCTAGTTTCAAACTTGCAACATATGGTAGAGGATTACTACCGCAGATCCCCTCCTTCTGAGCCAGCATCTTCAGTTCCCCAGACTCTTATTACGCAGCCTTCCTTGCTAATTAGATCTCCCCCTACTGTTTCTCCATTACCTGTAGCAATGTAACAACAGCACCAGGAGATTCATACCAGTGACGAACAGAGAGAAGAGGATGAGTTGGATGAGGTATCCCTACCCAACAAATGGTATGACTATCAGAATCAGACACCATCGCCTTCCACTCCACCTCCAATAGATTTACCCCCTGAGCACATAGGGGTTTTCCATACCCTTATGGAGAGAACGGCAAAGAGGTTTCAGCTTCCCATCGTAACCAAACAAGCTGATTGTTTCCCGTACAATTTCAAGGAATAGACAAAGAGACAGGTTCGCTCTATTCCCATAGTAGACTTCATATGGCAAGAAGGCTTAAAAGTCATGAAAACACCAGCCTCAATTCTGGCAGTCTTGCCTAAGTTGGAGAAAAAGTATAAGGCGCCTGATAATTCGCCAGCCTGTCTTATAAGGCAACCTAAGTCGGATTATGTGATTTCACAAGCAGCTCAACGTCGTGCCAGAAATCCTGCTTCTCCACTGTCTGCCGCCCTGGATAGAGATGGAAGTTGTCTCAACTCCATCGGTAAAATATTTTCCACCATAGCAGCAACCATTGTTAGAGCGGCCAACTCTCCTGCCATTCTGGGCAGATATGACCGCCAAATGTGGTCGGACATTTAGCCTTTTATAGAAATGTTGCCTGAGGAACCGAACGCTAAGGCATTGAAAATTCTGCAGGAAGGAGAAAAGATCTTGGATGAGATCATCGATTGCGCAGTAGATGTTTCCTCCACAGGATTCCGTCAACTACCTGAGGCAGAAGTCCTGGGGCATCAGGGCTGGTTAAAGGCTACTTCTTTCAGGGAAGAAGTTCAGACAAAGGTGATTGATATGCCTTACGATGGCAAATCCCTATTTGGTCACCACATCGACGAAGCCCTTCAAACCATCAAGAAGGACACAGATACTGCAAAGGCTCTTGGCACTCTGCAATTCAGGAAGCATCCTTTTATTAGAGCAAGAGGACGTGGTTGGTCCTCCTTTCGGGGAGGTTAGAGCCAGGACAAGCAGTACCAGCCATATCAGGGTCAAACATGATACTCATCATCGCAGCATCAGCAGTCGTTTAAACAACCTATTACCGCTTCCTACAAGCATTGCAGAGGAAAGACTGCCTTAAGAAGCAGGGAAAACACCAAGAAGCAGTGACAAATGCCCAGTGCCGGACACAGTTCCCACCAATCCTGCCAAAGTTGGTGGAAGAATTTCCTTTTTCCTCCCCGAATGGTCTAAAATAACAACGAACAGATGAGTTTTAGATATAGTTTCCAACGGTCACACTTTGGAATTTCTGAAGATTCCTCTGAACTGCCCTCCCAGAGGTCCCCATCCTTCTCATCTAAAATAACTTTTGTCTCAGATAAAGATAATGTTCAAAAAGGGAGCAATCGAAGTGATACCGGGTGTACAGCAAGGTACATGGTTCTATTCAAGGTTCTTCCTCATAACAAAGAAGTCGGGAGAGTGGCGTCTCATCTTGGACCTTCGTTGTCTCAACAAATTTCTGAAAAAGCAATCCTTCCGGATGTTATCACTCCAGGAGGTGCTTCAATTGGTAAATCAGGAAGATTTCATGACTACCTTAGACCTTCAGGATGCCTATTTTCAGATCCATATCCTCCCCAGGTACAGGAAATTCTTATGCTTCAGAGTGGCTGGCATGGATTTTCAGTTCTGATTCCTAACATTTGGCCTTGATTCAGTGGCCTGAGTGTTCACCAAGGTCCTACGACAAGCAGGAATTAAAATGTTCCCTTATATGGACGATTGCCTCATGAAGGCGAAATTCTTCACAGTGGCGAACAGTCACACTCTTCCAATTCTTGGATCTTTCCATCAATCTCCCAAAGTCTCAGTTAATTCCCTCAAAGGTAAGAACATTCTTAGGAGCAATCTTAGATACTCATCAGGCGAAGGCTTTTGCCTCGCAGGAAAGGCAAGAAAAGATCCGCAAGTTGGTGACTCTACTCCTCATAAATAAGTCCACTTCAGTTCGCAAGTACAAATCGCTTCTAGGGACATTGTCCTCCTGCATTCCCCTCATTACCAACTGCCACTTGCGGATGAGGCCCTTGCAGGAGGAGCTGGACAGTCAGTGGCCACAAATCTCAGGGTTCTTTGACGATGTTATCAAGATAACACATCAAATGAAGGAAGCGCTCCAATAGTGGTCTCACATCCTGAACTTAGTCGCAGGCCTATTGTTCCTAGTAGATTCGCCAAGTTACATAATGATGACCAATGCATCCCTCGAGGGGTAGGGAGCACATCTAGAAGGACTGACAGTAAAAGGAAAATGGGACAGCCACCAACGAACCTGCACATAAATCTATTGGAGTTAAAGGTAATATTCCTGGCCCTAAAATCTTTCCTCTCAAAAATATCAGGAGCATCAGTATTAATTCAGACAGACAACACAACAAGCATGCACTATTTAAACAAACTGGGGGACAAGATAAACAATGCTATCCCTACAGACTCAGCAAATGTGGGATTGGGCAATTCAACACCAAATAACGTTAACAGCGGAGCAGGTTCCAGGAGTGGCCAACATCCTGGCAGATTCTTTGAGCAGGTCAATTACAGCTAACCACGAATGGGAACTCCACCAACCAACAATGGATCACATTTTTCTGTTGTAGGGCAAACCAAGGTTAGATCTATTTGTGACCAGTCTGAACCTCAAATGCCAATTCTTCTACAGCTGGCTACCCCAACTGGGATCGTGCAGGAAAGGTGTTACAAACAAGCATATTGATTGAAGATAAGGTGGATGTGAATCCTCAGGTTATGTACTTTAGGGTTCCATTCATGAAAGAAAAAATTGGAAAAGAGCCACCAAGCTAAAATAGACCAAGGTGTTTGGTCTACCCAAGGGGAAGGTTTCTTTAATAAGGGGTATAGCTATCAGTGGTAAAGCCGGTGTAGTGTCACTGGAGGCCTGAGGAGTAAAGCCCTGTTAGTCCCAGTTAGGTTCCTGACCACCTGGTGGAAATGCAATGAGTGCCTCTTGAGGCTTCCTTGTGTGTTTGCTCTTCCTCAGTGGAAAAGTTGGGAGGTTAGATGCTCACAGGGATCGAGGAGACAAGGGTGAATGTTGCAGCAGGTGTTTGTTCAGAGGCTGTATCCCTGTAGCAAGCTGATGCGCATCATCAGCTGGACTAATTTATAATTGAATAACAGTCATCCAATTACATAACAGCTCAGATAAAGCTTGCACAAGCAGGAAGACACTGAGCACTGCTAGCTAGTGCCACACACAGAACATTGGTGATTGATGACTGGTTAATTTCTACTGGAGTGCCCAAGACACAACAATCAGCTCACAATCAATAAGGGCAAAGTAGCCCCAGGTCTATTTATTTGCTGATGCTAATTTTGGCCACGTTACCAGTTACCTGCCTGAATTTTTATGGAATCTGGCTCTATGCAGGAGGTTGAGCATTACTTGACCCAAGCCTCAAGCCTAGTGAGTGAGAGGCCAAAGTGCTGGCTACTATAAATTACAATTCATTAATGATATGTCTCCAAGCGTCCCTGATAATTATGAGACTTCAAAGAGTCACTGCTGTTGCTGATATTTTAATACACTCTTGGTAATTTCCTTTTAAACCCTGTTCTTATTACAGACAAAGGTCCATGGTTTCGAAACACGTAGAGCAGGGTGGGAACGAGCAACTTGTCAGAAGTACAGCTTGTGTGAAGTCTCATCAATTTATGATAGTGATACTTCTCTTCCAGGGAATCCACATCAATAGTCATAAGCACTAAATATTCCCGCCCATGCGCGGGTACCCCGGAATCTATAAAAAATTAAATATGAAAACATATATATACAGCTCTATACATATACATATATCATTTTTTCACAAACATATGCAACCTCCCAGAGTAAACCAAGGCTAATCAATGCTCTGAAAATCAGCTTTTGCAACAATAGATTGGAGAAAATATAAAACAGGAGGACAAGAATCACTTGAACTCTCTTTAGTGAACAGAAGAAAGTTAATCTGAAAAACAGCAGGCATTGTTAGTCCATAGGCTGCATTGAAAACTCAATGGCATAGAACATTAAAGCAATTGCCAGCAGAAACTGGCACCATGCCTTTGAGGCAGCCATACCCCCCAGCTTCCCATCATGCCTCAGGGGTGACAGTTAGGTCAGTTGTTCTTTGCGGAAACCCGAGAGTCAGGGCACAAAGATATGACTTAAAAATGTCTCATTTGCCTGGGCTGGTGGGTGGGTTGCTTATGACTGTGATCAGGATGCTAGTGGAAGAGAAGTAGGATTACAGGTAAGTAACTTATCCTTCTCTTCCAGAGGATCCTCATCAATGGTCATAAGCACTAAATTGAATAGCAAGCTCATCCTCTACCTGCAGGCAAATGAGGGCAAACAAAACTATAGTAGCTGATTTCAGCATTGAAATAAATTTCTCAAGGAGATCTGGCCTATTTCAGTGTAGCATCCGAGTCAGGACAATAGTGCCTTGTGAACGTATGCACCGATTTCCAAGTGGCTGCCTTGCAGATCTCAGCAATCGGTACATTGTGCAGAAAATCCACCTTAGCTGCATTCCCTCTAGTGGAATGAGCTTTGGGATTTGAAAAGAGGAGCTTATTTGAAAACTGGTAAGCCAGGTTGATACATGACACTATCCTTCTGGAGATGGAACGCTTAGAGGCTGGGAAAAAAACAAGTTGCTTACCTGTACACTGTGGTTCTCCAGTATTGATATCTTTTATAGATTCACATGCTTGAATCTTCCCCGCCGTCATGGTGGGAGTCCCACGGTAACACTAAAATAGCAGCATCAAAACTCAAAAGGTAATCTTCCTTGAAACTCAATAGCATTTGGTAACCAGTCAACTTCATTAAAAAACACCCAAACTCCATCCAATCACATCACAGACCCAGAGTATCCATCCCCTGCAGGGCCACCATACCTCAGATTTCGAGCACGAGTGCAGTCAATAAAATGATAGAGGTATGGAAGGTGAACCTGGAAGGGGAGGCCGGAGGGCCGCATATGAATCTATAAAAGATATCAATACTGAATACTGGAGAACCACAGTGTACAGGTAAGTAACATGTTTTTTCTCCAGTATTGTATCTTTTATAGATTCACATGCTTGAATCAGATTAGTAAGCAGTATATAATAGGTAAAGAAGGTGGGAAGAACAGGTGAATCATACCACCATGAGCAAGACCTGTGTGGTTTAAACGTGTAGGTGGAGCGAGGTGGCTCTCAATAAATAATTGGAAAATTCCTTGGCAAGTGCGGCGTAACTCTTGTTTTTGATGAAGAATATATTATATATATATATATATATATATATATATATATATATATAATCTACTGGCGGTCGCCAGTAGATAGTTATAGTTAGGACCGTGTTTCCATAGGAAATCTCAAAATTCTATTTTGAATAACTTTGGCGCCAGTTGGCGAATCCTCGCGAAATTTTCAAAACTAATGGGGCGCTCCGTTCAGCTCCTACCCTGAAAGTCTCGGGGTGATTTGTCAAGCGGGGGCCGAGAAAAAAGGGGGATCCCAAAACGTGTTTTCCCCATGCATTTTTGCATAGGACCTTTAGACGCAGCTACAGCCCGAACGGCTCAACAGAATTACTTGAAATTTGGCAGAGAGGTAGCCATAAGGTCAAGGAAGTGCCTTATGCAGGTCTGGTGTAAATCTGTTCAGTATTTCCTGAGAAAATAGCATTTAAAAGCATATCAATATCTATACGCACGCAAGGTGCATGCACCGTGCGCGCACCGTGCGAGCACCCTAACGTGCGCGAGCGTAATTCTGATTGGTGGTTACATGTTAGTCAACGTTCGAATCGGTCGAAATCAGGAAGTGTCGGCCGCCATTTTGTTTGTTTTCAGTGCGAGAGTGAAAAAGGAAGGTGGCGAACTTGAAAAGGGGGCAGGGTAGAGAGTTCCTGACCCCCTAGCCTTTGTCAGGGGGTCCCTGAAGGACCCCGAAGGCAGAAATTGTTTTTTTTTTTTTTTTCAAATCGCGGGGGTGCGCGCACGGTGAAAAAAAAATTCAGCCCCAGTGGGCACACTGGGACTGAATTAGACAAGATAAGCCAGAAAAATCAGGTATGCCCACTGGGGCTGAATTGTAGTAAAGCGTCAAAACAATGTGGCAAACCCACATGGGTGAATGGTCTCTTTACGGCAATTGCCACTGATTGCAGGGCGCTTTTTTA
This sequence comes from Triturus cristatus, assembly GCF_964204655.1. Lineage (NCBI taxonomy): Eukaryota > Metazoa > Chordata > Amphibia > Caudata > Salamandridae > Triturus > Triturus cristatus. The sequence goes on from NC_140590.1 coordinate 1,586,272,204, forward strand.
GAAAATGGACCGTGGTTTATAAAAAAGTGTATAAATATGTTATAATATATTTGTAAATTAAGATCTACTAATGTGGACCAATCGTGAATGCGTTATACTTTACTTAAAGTTGCATCCTGTTATCGCTTTATCAATTGTAATAGGTAAAAACTACGAGTCTTTTTTCTGTTACACTCAATTTGTAGTCCTCACATGATCGTTTCACGTGCACAGCATAAATGGTGGAAGTTGTTTGGCAAAACTTTGTTGGTGAACAAGCCTGCTGGTTCAGGCGAAACGCGTCCGACAGAGCCACTGAATAAACCCTGGTTGGAATTGTCAAAGACACAGCGTCGTGTCCTTTTGTTACGAGAGGAGTGCGGTTTATATTTAGCGGACCGAGCTTGGAGGTCCGCCTGACGACGCACCCGCTGATTTGGAGTTTGCGGCGGCTGTTCTAAGCAGCGTGGCAAAGGATTTTGTTGCCGCCGCCCCCCCCCTCACGCAAGAGAACGCACAAAGAATTCCTCGACAAAAGCAACCGAAGTGAGTCACGGTGGTCCGGTGAGTCGGAGGACCCGCGGAAACTCCGTTTCTCAGGTGAGCTATATCGAGTGGGCGTGAGGGGAAGCGGGGAAGCCAGCATTTGATTGCAATAGCAGCTTCCAGCTTGGAGAGCAGCAACTGGCGGTTCTTGACGAAAATAAATAGAGGGTTTAAAATGTCGGCTGCGGAAATGAAAGAGAGGGAAGAGGCAGCTCTATCGATCTTTGACGACAACCAACAGGTCGCAAAGAAAGGTGCGGGAAGCTCAGCCAGTATAACGCCCAATGACAAGGTATCTGATGTGCTAGTCAGACTTAAAAGACTGGAGAAATTAAAACGCAGCGAAATGTCGAAGTGGTGGGAAGCGAAATCTCTACAACGCTACTTAGAAGTTAAGAGAATTCCGAGGGGCTTGCGAATCTTGGTAGCCCCGACCTATGAGGATCCCAACCCCAACATGTTACGCGAATGGGCCGACAATAATCAAGAGTCCTCACGTAGAATGCTTGCCATTTTAATCAAATACGCTGATATTGATAGAACCAAGATATTGGAAGAAATTGGTCAAATTACGGAGATGTTGGAAAAAGAAGAGGATCAAGATGTGATTAGAAAATACAAAAAAGATATGACAGACCGTCTGCAAAAATTAGAAGCCTCAATCAAAGAGAGAAAAGCAACTAAATTCTTGCGAGACAAGGGCGACTATGAACGAGGACAAATATACACATTCGCTAAGAAATTCGAGAATGTTCGTAGACAAAAAATGAATCCCGGAATACAACAAACAGGAGGAGCCCAGTCAGAACTTGGTAGTTTATTAAGCTCCGAAATTGAGACATCCGCAGATGAAGGCCCCAGTACTGCCACTAACAATCAAATCCCCTCAGTATTAGACGAATTCGGTTTTTTACAAGAAGAGCGGAGATTCAATCTCCGCCCAAGAACTGCAACCAGCTATGCAGGACCAGGAAGGGGAAGAGGCAGAGGAAACAAAGGCGCAAAGGGGCCAAACAGCGGCGCAACCAGTGGCAAGAACAAGAGAAAGTAAATGATACAATCCTTTCCACAAATACCACTGCAGTCATTAATCTAACCACAATTCCATTATCAGCCAAAGAAGAAGAAATACTCCAACTTGGTCTATCATTTTGCCCTCCTGCGGAATTTAATTATGTTTCCACCAGAATTGACACATTCAAATACACTAGAATGTTGAAATTAAAAAAACATTTCGCAATGTATCCTAACAAATATAAAGTACCAGTAGTTCAAAGGGGCACTGGGCTCCAGAATGACATTCAGAACTTACAGGTTAACGACATGAACCTAATATTGGAACTAGGACAAATGGGCAATGAAGAGGAGTTTGACCAGGCAGACACTGCAGAAGTACCATTCGAACACGCGGAATTAACTGCATCAGAACAGGGTTTGGTGATCGGAGAAAGGGTGTCGACAGGTTTTAGACCTCGGTCTAAATTTATTCCTACTACTGCAAAGGATTCAGTGGACATTTTTCACGAATTGGTGACTAATGATTTAAAGAATTTGGAGAAATGTACAGGTTCCGTGCATAAAAAATGGTCACAGCAACAAAAAAATTGCATGGATCTTATTAAGAAACTATCTTTAAATAACGATTGTATTGTTCAGAATGCTGATAAGGGCGGCAATGTAGTCTTGTGGGGTAGGCAGAAATACCTTGATGAAGCGTATAAACAACTAAACAATAGAAATAACTATGCAAGAATTTCACCGAATATGATGCAGAATAGCAATTCAGTGTTTAATACCAAATTACAGCAATGGTATGATCAAGGTCTGTTGTCACATGACAAATTCCGATATTTAGAGATTAAAAATCCAGTGACCCCAGTCTTTTATCTCATACCAAAAGTACATAAAGATCTCAATAATCCCCCAGGAAGACCGATTATTTCGGCCATTGGCAGTAGTTTGGAGAACACGTCTAGATTTGTTGATTCATTTTTATGTCCCATGGTGAAACTACTCCCGTCATTTATTCAAGACACAGGTGATTTCCTAAAAAGCATTTATGATGTACCATGGGAAAATGACATGTTGTTAATGACGATTGATGTCACCACACTCTATACGAGTATAAAACATCAAGATGGCTTAAATGCCATAAAATATTATCTAGGAACAAGACCTATTTCACTATGGGCTCATAGTCAAATGTTATGCTCTATGGTAGAATATTGTCTGAAGAACAATTTCTTCCTCTTCAATGGGGATTTGTTCCATCAACTCTGTGGCACTGCGATGGGCACCTGCTTCGCCCCCAGTTATGCCAATCTACACATGGGCTGGTGGGAGGAGCAGGTGGTCCGTCAGCGGTATCATGTTGAATGGGACAATAATATTCTCCATTGGAGTCGTTTTATTGATGATTTGTTTATTATTTGGAGGGGAACAGAAACATCAGCCAATGATTTTGTTAAGAAACTTCAGACGAACAATCTTAATCTAAAGTTTACCAGCACCATAAGTAAAAATGAAGTGAATTTTTTAGATCTCACAGTCTATGTGAAGAATGGCCATTTACAGACACGAATATTTCGGAAACCAACGGCAGGAAACACGTTGCTACATGCAACAAGTTTCCATCCCAGGAATCTTATTAAGAGTATCCCCTACGGGGAGTGTCTAAGAACAATGCGTAATTGTAGTGAAGTGGACACGAGGGAAAAAGAACTTCAGACCTTACGTTCCCGTTTTAAATCTAGAGGGTATGGAACTGAATGCATTCAGAGTGCAATCCATAAGGTCAAATGCAAAACAAGAGAAGAAGTTTTATTTGAGCCCTCTGAAACAAATAAACGCAAACAGAAACAATCACTAGATTCTAATGAATGTAGATTGGTGACTTCATATAACAAGCAACATGGGCAAGTACGTAACATTCTGTCGAAACATTGGCATCTGATACGCAATGACCCCATTTTAGGAAAAATTGTGTCAAACAAACCCCTAATAACGTTTAGAAGAGCCAAATCATTTAAACAATTGCTGGTCAGCAATATGGCACCAAAATCTTGCAAACAACCCCTCAAAACTTCATGGTTAAAACGACAAGATGGCTTCCTGAGATGCGTGAAGTGTAAGGCATGCCAGCATGGTGTGAACACCAAGAAGTTCACAACAGGCTGCTCACAAATTGAAAAAAACATCAGAGGGCAGTTCGATTGTAAAACGGAGTTTGCTGTCTACGTACTGAGTTGCCCATGCCATCTTTGGTACGTGGGCAGCACAATTCTCCCTGTTCACAAAAGAATATTGCAGCATCTAAGGGCCATCAAAAACGTGGATAAAACATATCCGGTAGCACGCCACTTCGCGATTTACCATGATAGCAATGTGACAGGCTTATCGTACTTTGTCATTGATGCGATCCCACCCAATGTGAGAGGTGGTGACAGACAGAGAGCTTTAAGAAAATTAGAATCACGTTATATTGTGGAACTGAATAGTAAAGCACCAATGGGCCTGAACATTGAAGAAGATTTGTATACACATTTATAGGGCCTTTGTAGAGCTTGCTATACCCTTTCTGGATTTTCCGTTTTTATTTATTTATGAATAGCACATTGAAGTATTTATAAATGTATGAATTATTAGTTTTGTTAAGTAGGAATTAATGAATTGTGTTACATCACTTTAATTTTGATTCATGTGAGGTTTCTAGGAATCAGATAAGCCAGAAAAATCAGGTATGCCCACTGGGGCTGAATTAGACAAGATAAGCCAGAAAAATCAGATATGCCCACTGGGGCTGAATTGTAGTAAAGCGTCAAAACAATGTGGCAAACCCACATGGGTGAATGGTCTCTTTACGGCAATTGCCACTGATTGCAGGGCGCTTTTTTAGAAAATGGACCGTGGTTTATAAAAAAGTGTATAAATATGTTATAATATATTTGTAAATTAAGATCTACTAATGTGGACCAATCATGAATGCGTTATACTTTACTTAAAGTTGCATCCTGTTATCGCTTTATCAATTGTAATAGGTAAAAACTACGAGTCTTTTTTCTGTTACACTCAATTTGTAGTCCTCACATGATCGTTTCACGTGCACAGCATAAATGGTGGAAGTTGTTTGGCAAAACTTTGTTGGTGAACAAGCCTGCTGGTTCAGGCGAAACGCGTCCGACAGAGCCACTGAATAAACCCTGGTTGGAATTGTCAAAGACACAGCGTCGTGTCCTTTTGTTACGAGAGGAGTGCGGTTTATATTTAGCGGACCGAGCTTGGAGGTCCGCCTGACGACGCACCCGCTGATTTGGAGTTTGCGGCGGCTGTTCTAAGCAGCGTGGCAAAGGATATATATATATATATATATATTACCTACTGGCGGTTGCCAGTAGGTAGTTATAGTTAGGACCACGTTTCCATAGGAAATCCGCAACATTCTATTTTGAATAACTTTGGCGCCGGTCGACGAATCCTCGCGAATTTTTCAAAATAGGTGGGGCGCTACGCTCCGCTCCTACCCTGAAAGTCTCGGGGGGATTCGTCAAGCGGGGGCTGAGATAAAAGGGGGGTCCCAAAACGCGTTTTTCCCATGCATTTTTCCATAGGACCTTTAGACAGGGCTACAGCCCGAACGGCTGAACAGAATTTAATGAAATTTGGCAGAGAGGTAGTCCCCAGGTCAAGGAAGTGCCTTTTGTAGGTTTGGTGTAAATCTGTTCAGTAGATTCTGAGAAAATAGCCTTTAAATCAATATATATATCTGTGGCAGCTTACCGTGCGCTTACCGTGCGCTTACCGTAAGCTTACCGTACGCGTACGGTGGCGTGCGCGAGCGCGATTCTGATTGGCTCTTAGATCTTAGTAAACATTCGAGTCGGTCGAAACCAGGAAGCGGCGGCCGCCATTTTCTCTCTCGCTTCCTGAGTTGGGCAGCAAAAACGTACCCCAAATATATGTAAAGAGGCAGTTTCATGAGATCCTAACCACCCAGCATTGATACAGGGGTCCCCAAACCACCCCCAAGCCCAAAAGAAAATTTTTTTTTTTTTTCGGAAAATCGCCGATTACGCTTACCGTACGCGCAGGGTAAAAAATTATAAAAAAAAAAAAACTATCCACATTCTCCCCACCCCGTGTGCAAATGGTGCCCGAAGAATACATTTCACAAAGATGCGCAAAATATGTCCCCCATGTGCGCACGGTGCGCGAAGCGCATCGTGGGTACATGGCCCATCCCGCTTAACATGGGCACGCGGTGCGCGCAGCGCACCGCGTGACCACTGTGTGTGCACTGCACTAACTGCGTAAAGTGGGCGCGCGGTGCGTGAAGCGCACCGCGTGCTCACTGTGCGCGCATGGTGCGCGAAGCGCACCGTGCGCGCACGGAACAAACTGCGTTAACTGGGCGCGCACGCCACGAATGGCGTAAAGTAACTTAGCATTCAAACAACCTTGCAAATTCACTGAAAAAACCATAGGTTTCACACATGTTATAGTTAGCTGGACATTTTACTGATAAAAAACCAATGAAATTCCCCCGTTATAGTTACTGCAGGCAACTATAACTCACGCGACCGCAATCTTCTGCTGATGACATATGTGTCTTTATGAAAAAAAAATATTTGTAATATATGTAAAGCTAAAATTTAATGGAAGAAGACATGGGCAAATAAGTGTCTAAATACAGTATTAGCATCAGCAGAGGATTGCGGTCGCGTGAGTTATAGTTGCCTGCAGTAACTATAACGGGGGAATTTCATTGGTTTTTTATCAGTAAAATGTCCAGCTAACTATAACATGTGTGAAACCTATGGTTTTTTCAGTGAATATATATATATATACATATACATATACATGTGAGTGCCGCCTCATAATTGGTCCAAACTCCACCAATAGGGAACATGATGAATAATTAAAAGAAAAACGCAAGCTGCACCTAATTGAAATGGTTTCATGCACTGAAGAAGGCTCACGCCGAAATGCAATTGCGCAAGAAAACCACCATATACTCCCGAGAGTGCTCCACGTTTTTCGAAGTTGTTGTGTAACAGTTGCGGTTCACCCCCCGCCATTGGAAGCACCCGCCAAGTGTTCGACAAGCCTGGGTGAACGAAAATGTTGTTTGTGTTGGCGAGTCAGAACCACTGCTAGCGGCTCCCGGCTACCGAAGAGGATGTGGGCTTTCCAAGTCCAAGGTTACCTACCATATGAGGGATACCTACGGGACACCATGAAAACGACCAGCAGTAGGCGAGGAAGACAGATGCAGCGAGCGGATGTGAGTGACAACAGAGGCATCACAATATTCAGCAAAGAGGGAATGGCAATTAAAATAATACATCAATGTGGAATCAGATGGTATAAGAACATTGCATTATGGGACACCGATGCCTTTCCTGATTGCCATACATATTGTCTATACATGTGAGTGCCGCCTCATAATTGGTCCAAACTCCACCAATAGGGAACATGATGAATAATTAAAAGAAAAACGCAAGCTGCACCTAATTGAAATGGTTTCACGCACTGAAAAAGGCTCACGCCGAAATGCATTTGCGCAAGAAAACCACCATATACTCCTGAGAGTGCTCCACGTTTTTCGAAGTTGTTGTGTAACAGTTGCGGTTCACCCCCCGCCATTGGAAGCACCCGCCAAGTGTTCGACAAGCCTGGGTGAACGAAAATGTTGTTTGTGTTGGCGAGTCAGAACCACTGCTAGCGGCTCCCGGCTACCGAAGAGGATGTGGGCTATCCAAGTCCAAGGTTACCTACCATACGAGGGATACCTACGGGACACCGTGAAAACGACCAGCAGTAGGCGAGGAAGACAGATGCAGCGAGCGGATGTGAGTGACAACAGAGGCATCTCAATATTCAGCAAAGAGGGAATGGCAATTAAAATAATACATCAATGTGGAATCAGATGGTATAAGAACATTGCATTATGGGACACCGATGCCTTTCCTGATTGCCATACATATTGTCTATACATGTGAGTGCCGCCTCATAATTGGTCCAAACTCCACCAATAGGGAACATGATGAATAATTAAAAGAAAAACGCAAGCTGCACCTAATTGAAATGGTTTCACGCACTGAAGAAGGCTCACGCCGAAATGCATTTGCGCAAGAAAACCACCATATACTCCCGAGAGTGCTCCACGTTTTTCGAAGTTGTTGTGTAACAGTTGCGGTTCACCCCCCGCCATTGGAAGCACCCGCCAAGTGTTCGACAAGCCTGGGTGAACGAAAATGTTGTTTGTGTTGGCGAGTCAGAACCACTGCTAGCGGCTCCCGGCTACCGAAGAGGATGTGGGCTATCCAAGTCCAAGGTTACCTACCATATGAGGGATACCTACGGGACACCGTGAAAACGACCAGCAATAGGCGAGGAAGACAGATGCAGCGAGCGGATATGAGTGACAACAGAGGCATCACAATATTCAGCAAAGAGGGAATGGCAATTAAAATAATACATCAATGTGGAATCAGATGGTATAAGAACATTGCATTATGGGACACCGATGCCTTTCCTGATTGCCATACATATTGTCTATACATGTGAGTGCCGCCTCATAATTGGTCCAAACTCCACCAATAGGGAACATGATGAATAATTAAAAGAAAAACGCAAGCTGCACCTAATTGAAATGGTTTCACGCACTGAAGAAGGCTCACGCCGAAATGCATTTGCGCAAGAAAACCACCATATACTCCCGAGAGTGCTCCACGTTTTTCGAAGTTGTTGTGTAACAGTTGCGGTTCACCCCCCCGCCATTGGAAGCACCCGCCAAGTGTTCGACAAGCCTGGGTGAACGAAAATGTTGTTTGTGTTGGCGAGTCAGAACCACTGCTAGCGGCTCCCGGCTACCGAAGAGGATGTGGGCTATCCAAGTCCAAGGTTACCTACCATATGAGGGATACCTACGGGACACCGTGAAAACGACCAGCAATAGGCGAGGAAGACAGATGCAGCGAGCGGATGTGAGTGACAACAGAGGCATCACAATATTCAGCAAAGAGGGAATGGCAATTAAAATAATACATCAATGTGGAATCAGATGGTATAAGAACATTGCATTATGGGACACCGATGCCTTTCCTGATTGCCATACATATTGTCTATACATGTGAGTGCCGCCTCATAATTGGTCCAAACTCCACCAATAGGGAACATGATGAATAATTAAAAGAAAAACGCAAGCTGCACCTAATTGAAATGGTTTCACGCACTGAAGAAGGCTCACGCCGAAATGCATTTGCGCAAGAAAACCACCATATACTCCCGAGAGTGCTCCACGTTTTTCGAAGTTGTTGCGTAACAGTTGCGGTTCACCCCCCGCCATTGGAAGCACCCGCCAAGTGTTCGACAAGCCTGGGTGAACGAAAATGTTATATATATATATATATATATATATATATATATATATATATATATATATATATATTTAGCTGCGTTCTCCCACCAGACGCTCTGAACTCAGGACGGGTTCTAAACTCCACTGCTAGGACGGGATCTCGCTTGTTCAACATCAACCCTTACAACAAACAGAGCACTCACGGGGTGTTATCAGTAATATAAAATCAGCAGCTTTATATGTATAGATATATAGATGCATATATAATTTTCACAAACTAGTGCAGCCTCCCAAAATAAACCAAGGCTAATCAATCAATGTTCTGAAAATCTGCTTTTGCAACAATAGATTGTAGAAAATAGAAAACAAGAGGACAAGAATCACTTGAATTCTCTTTAATGAACAGAAGAAAGTTAATCTGCAAAACAGCAGGCATTGTTAGCCCATAGGCTGCATTGAAAACTCAATAGCATATAAAATGAAAGGAATTGCTAGCACAAACTGGCACCGTGCCTTTAAAGCAACCCTAGCTTCCCATCATGCCTCAGGAGTGACAGTTAGGTCAGTTGTTCTTTCCGGCTCCTTCAGTCAGGAGGACCCTAGAGTTTTCAGCTCTGACTCTTTTTCGACTTTTTTCTCAATAATTTTCCTCTAAAATCGGGTAGTTTCCTGTTCACTGGATGTCTTTCATCCTGTAGAGTAAGGTATTACCATTTTCCTGGCAGAAACATTACTTTTCCTGTCACAGCATGCCTTCTCTTTTTGATCCTTGTACTTCCTGTGGTAAGTAGAAGGCCTATACTGATTCGCAGTCTGTGTGTATACTCTGTCTTTCTGAGTCTCATTCCTCTGAGACCTGCCAACACTGTAAAATGTTTTCTACACACACTCTGAAGGAGAGAGAATTCCTCTCTATGGTCTCTCAGGGAAGCAAAAATCTACCTCAAGCTGAAGATCTCCAGTGAGGCATAAGAAGAGGCGACCCCGCTCGATCTCAAGAAGTAAGGTTCCTGTCTACTCGCTTTCGGCGTTGGGCTTGGCGTCGAAGATCCCTCCAGCAACGAAGAAATGGGTATCCCCATTTATGAGACCTCTGCCATCGACTGTATCAGGGCACCACTCGGCATCGAAGACTACACGGAAAACGGCACGTTTGATGTTTATTCATCATCGTCATCCGTAGGTGTCAGATCAGTCTCCTCCGTTGACGTCAACTCGGCGACGTTCAACGTCAAGGAGTCGGTCTGTGTTGGCATTGACTCAACGCCCAACGTTGAGGCACAGGTCTTTGTTAGCGTCATCTCAAAGACGTTCGCCGTCAAGACAAACCCCTCCATTGACATCAACCCGGTGACGGTCAACGTCCAGGCCTCGATCCACACTGACAGCTTCTCGACGATGGTCAAGATCCAGAAGGCATTAACCATTGTTGCCTACCCGTACAACGTTGAGACAGTCTCCCCAGTTGATGTCGACTTATCAATCTCGATCAGTAAGACAGTCTGATCGTTCAGCGTCAAGATGACACACGTTGTCAAGTTCGAGATCGCCGGAGGTTCTCCTACCGACATCGGATAGCTCAGTTTCTCCATCTCCTGAGCGTTCCCAACCACAGCTAACAGAGCCTCCTGTACAACAAGAGACAAGAGGGCAGAGATCACCCTCTGTGCACCTTTCTCCCAGGTGGATGTTGCCACTACATCATTGGCAGAAATCTTCAACGGGGCAGGTGCGAGAACCTCTAGAATACTCTAGCCCCCTGCACAGGTTGCCACTGACTCCTTGGTGCAGACAGTAGACCTCTCTTCAACCGCCTCTCTAAGGGGTCGAGATCGTGCTCGAAGAGCGACTCCATCTACGAGAAGAAGGTCCCCAACTTGTAGTCAATGGAGAAGACACGGATCTACTTTGTGGGCATCGTCCTTGACTCATTCTTCAAAAAGGGACTATTCACCTACCTTAACAGACAGTCCACCTTCAAGAGTCTCCCCAGTGCATGATGTTAGTACTTTTCAAGACGTACTTACCAGGGGGGCAACAAAATTGAGCATTGACATGCCTACCCCTCAAACCTCATCCTCTGTGATTTTTGAAACTTAGTGCCAAAGATCAGCTACAAGGCCATTACTGCCTTTGGTACCTGGGCTCCTTCAGCCAGTCATGGACATGTTTTTCACACCGGCAACACTTAGGACTGCCCGGGCAAGGATCTTAAAAAAGTACAGGCCTCCGGAACAGGATCCACTATTCCTTAGAGCAGATCAACCTTGGGATTCGGTGATCATCGTGACAGCGAAAAACACGCACGCAGTAACCTCGTCCTCAACGGTGTGTTTGGATAAAGAAACCAGATCCCAGGCTCTTGGGGAAGAAATATTTGTAGCACTTTTGCTTCCATGTTAAAGATTTCTTGCGCCTCAGCTCTCTCAGGGTGCTATTTAGGACCCTGTGGGATTCCTTGGAAAAATGTGAAGACAAACTTCCCAAAGAGGATCATAGAGACTTTGAGGAAGTATTACAAGAAGGGGGTTTGGTAGCGAACCAGATAATTAGCGCTGCATCTGATGGAGCAACCCTGTCTGCTCATTCTTATGCGCATGGGATTTGTGCCAGACACTCATCCTGGCTTCGCTGCACACTGCACTGAAGCCCGAAGCGTGGCAACAAATTCTACACCTCCCTTTCTGAGGGAGTTCCCTGTTTAGCACACACACAGGTGACAAAATGGCCAGAATGAAAACGGAACTCGATACCCTGAAGGCAGTAGGCCCCTAAAAGAAAAATGAATTTCACCGCAGATTCAGGTCATATGATCGCAGGCCATTCCATCAGAGGGCTCAAAACCCTCAATGGCAGAGGCAGCAGCAACATCAACCCAGAATCCACTATCAGGAGTGTTGCACTTCTCGTGGGAGAGGGGCCCCATGCCAATCCACCGTTTCAGCAAAAACCCCATCAAAGCAATGAACGTTTACTTCCCCAGGGTGTCTAGTTTTCAAAAATGTATAGGTTTGCTAGGTTTCCCTAGGTACCGGCAGAGCTAGGGTTCAAAATCTACAACTAGGTACTTTGCAAAAAAAGGGTCAATTTTCACTGTGAAAATGTTTTGTCCACGTTGCGTTTTGGGCCGTTTCCTGTCGTGGGCACGAGGCCTACCCACACAAGTGAGGTACCATTTTTCTATCAAGACTTTGGGGAATGCGGGGTGGGTGGAATTTTGTGGATCCACACAGATTCCAGAACTTTCCGCCACAGAAATGTGAGGAAAATGTATTTTTTTGTTTTACAAATTTTGAGGATTGCAGGGGATTCTGGGTAACAGAACCTGGTGAGAGCCAGACAAGTCACCCCATCCTGGATTCCTCATGGTGTCTAGTTTAAAAAAGTGTACAGGTTTGCTAGGTTTCCCTATGTGCCGGCTGCGCTAGGGCCCAAAATCCACAGGTAGGCACATTGCTAAAAATAAGTCTGTGCCTTGTGGGCTTTCTGCCGCCCTGGGGGGAATCGGCAGGGGAGGGAGTTTGTCCCGATATGGCCCCAAGGGGGCGCAGAAAGACTGTGGCTATTTTCTTGGGGGGGGGGGGTTGGGGTATTGGCATGCCCATTCTGGGCAGCCCCCACGCATAAAAAAAGTGGGCTTCCCCCCCGGGGGGCAGATCAGGGGCCACTGTCCCCATCTGCCCCCCGGGGGGGCAGAAAGACTGAAATTTCTCTGGGGGGGGTATTGTCATGCCCATTTTGGGCAGCCCCCACCCCTACATGAATACAAAAAAAATGCCCTGGTTTCTACTGGGCTTTCTGCCCCCGGGGGGGGGGGCAGATTGGGGGCTACCGACCCATCTGCCCCCAGGAGAGGCAGAAAGACTGTTATTTTTTTGGGGGGGTGGGGGCATTGACATGCCCGTTTGGGGCAGCCCCCACCCTAATTTCATTTGCCCAAAATAAATCCCTGCCGTCTAGTGGGCTTTTTGCGCCCCCCCCCCCCCCCGGGGGGGCAGAAAGCCTGTAATTTTGGCAGGGGTGGGGGCATTGGCATGCCCGTTTTGGACAGCCCCCACCCTAAATAAAATTGCCCAAAAAAATCCCTGGCATCTAGTGAGCTATCTGCCTCCCGGGAGGGCAGATTGGAGGCTACTGCCCCATCTGCCCCCCAGTGGGGGGCAGAAAGACTGATGTGCCCAAAACACAATGGAGGGAACAAAGGACCTTGCCCAAGGGGCCGCTCACCCCTCCCTGGTGCTAGTGGGTGGATCCCAGCTTGGGGATCGCCCTCCTGGGGTGATCCCCAAGCAGGGATCCACTAGAGAAGGGTACCATTCGAAAGTGGAGATTCTCCCCTTTCCAATGATACCTCTCCCAAGTGTTTCAATGCTCGGGGGCTGAGACAGCCCCACGAGCACTGAAACAGAAACTATGTTTCAGTTTTGTTTTCAATGTAATAATGACAGCGCGCCATGCGCGCAATCGTCATTACATTGAAAACCAGGGAAGGGCCTCGGAAGGTTGGGGAAGCTCTTCCCCACCTACCGAGGTCCCCCCCAAAAATGGGAATTCTTCTGCTGTTAACAGCAGAGGGATTTTGTGCTCCTGTCCTCATGACAGAATGCTTCCGTCATGAGCACAGGAGCACCAGTGCTCATGACGGAACCATTCTGTCATGAGCACCAAAGGGGTTAAAGCCATTAGCTTGATGCAGTATCTGTCACAACTTAGATCAGCTCACTGGTGATTGGCTTTCTTATCTGACTCAAGTGGTGGTTTTGATGTCCTTCCACCTACTACGGAGTATATCCATTCCATTGCATGAGGGACTATTTTATTTACTCTCCTGCCTCTACCTAGGGCTACTTATAGCTCCTCTCTCAGCTGCCTCATGCTCTCTTTTCTCCCCCTTTCTCACTCTCTTCGTGTTACCTCTCACATCTTCACACAAGTCCTGCTTTGCCAGTGCTCTCCCAATAGTCCCCTTCTTGCCTTCGCTTTCTCTCATCACTGTCTCTCCCCATTTCCCATGACTCCTGTTGCACTCTCTGCCCATCAATATTGGATGAGCCAGTGCTCATTGCTTAGGTAAAGTCAATATCAGTTTGTGGCCATCTTTAATTTTTTTTTCATGAAATATTCAAAGATGCCTGCTAGTGCTGTACATGCATTTGTCCAGATGGGTGACATTTTTGGCAAAATCCATTCAAAGATGGCCACCAGTGAGGTTGCATGTGTGTACACACACTGGCTGCCATCTTACCATAAAATATGTCAAAGTAAACAAGCATTAGCAAAGGAAATAGATCTGCAGATGCATACTAAAAGTGAGATCAATTGGCTTTCCCAATGGTTGGCTAATATAGTGCTTAATACTTTCTAATTCTCCCTGTGTTGACAGAGAAGAGAATTGAGGCACAGGGAGATAAAGTGATTTGCAAATATCACAATATGACGAAAACTGGGTAAGTCAGAAAAGAGAATTATAAGCATACAAATTTACACACATTTTATAAAGAACATAGCAGGCTAAAAAGCTGCCTACCTTAAGCAAAGAGGCGTCGGAGTGTAGCTTGTCCAATAGCGATATCTGCCTTTTTCCAACCATCGAGGCAGTATTGCTTCGTGAATGTGTGAGCGTTCACTCACATTTCCGCCCTGCAAATGTCCGGGAGAGATGCTCCCGCAAACAGGGCTGAGGTAGTCGGCACTTTCCTGGTAGAGTGAGCTTGTGCTTTTGCAAAAAGCGGTTGACCATGATTTTCATGACAGAAAAAGCTGGTCCCAAAGAGCAATACTGGTCCTTGTCGAGGCCTGTCCTTTCCTGGGTGCCAAGAAAGAGATCATTAGCTGAGAGGATTTATGGAATGACTCCATTCTTTTCAGATAAAACTTTAAGCATCACTTGATGTCCAGAGAATGCAAGCCCTTTCCGCTGCTGAGGATGGATTAGAAAAGAAGCAATCGGCTCACTGAGGTAGTAAGTTGAAGGCACCTTAGGTATAAAAGCAGGGTTAGTGCCTACGATAACTCTGTCCGGCAAAAATTGCAGATACGGTCCCTGATGGTGAGAGCTTGGATTTCACTGATACGTCTGGCTGATGTAATGGCCAAGATAAAAGCCACTTTCCAGAAGAGGAACTTTATTTCGCATTTGTGTATTGGCTCAAAGGGTGGCTGCATCAGTTGAGACAGAACGGTGTTTAATTACCACACAACTGTAGGGGGCTTAACAGGTGGACAAACTCTAAAAAGCCCTTTCATAAATTCTTTGACGAATCGTTTAGACCACAGAGAAGTTTGATTTGAATGCCTTCTATACCTAGAAATTGCAGCAAGATGAACTTTTATGGAAGAGTGAGAAAGTCCTGATTTTGCTAAGTGCTAGGGATAAGGCAGCACCTGCTCCGGTGATGAAGAGAATGGATGCAATGCTTGCGAGATACACCAAGTACAGAACCTCTTCCATCTGGTTGTGTAACACTTCAAAGTAGATGAAGCTCAAGATTTCTGAAGTATCTTAGTACACTCCTCGGAATGTCTCAAATCCCCAAATTCAGCATGGTGAGGAGCCAAGCTGGCAAATGAAGAGATGGAATTTGTGGATGAACCACTTGGCCCTGGTTCATGTAGAGAAGATCCACCTTTGGAGGGAAAACAATTGGAGCACACTCTGATAGGCGATGCAGCTCGTGTACCAGAACTGTCTTACCCACCCCGGAGCGATGAGAATGATCCGACAAGGCTCATGCTTCATTTTTTTAAGTATTCGAGGAATGAGTGGAAATGGGGGAAATGCATAGGCGAACATCCCCATCCAAGTAAACTGGAAGGCATCTCCCCATGAATTTTGATGAAGATGTCTGCTTGCAAAAAGAGGACACTTTTTGTTGAGGAACGTAGCGAACAGATCTAATGTTGGGTATAGCCCCAGGATTGAAACACCTCTTTCAAATGTTGGTCTTTGAGCTCCCATTCGTGGCACTGTTCGGAGGCCCTGTTGAGAAAGTCGGCCTTTCTAGTTGTGAATCCCTGGCACATGCTTCACTCGCAAGAAGATGTGGTTGGCAATGAGCCATTCCCATGCAAGAAGGGAAAGCGCCCGAGAACTAGTTCCACCTTGCTTTCGGAGATAAAACATTGTTGTAGTGTTGTCTGTTCTGACGAGCACTGACACACCTTTGATCCGAGGTAGAAAGGCCTAAAGACCAAGAAATACTGCTTTAAGTTCCAGAATGTTTATCTGAGACTCCGCTTCCTGTTTGGACCACTTGCCGTGAACCTATAATTCTTGAAGGTGAACCCCCCCATCTGACCATCGATGCATCCGAGGTCATCACCAGCTGTGGTACAGAGTAAATGTAATAAAGGCCTTGCGACAGGTTGTCCTTGACCATCCTCCAGGCCATGGCGGCTGTCATTGATGTAGAAATCTGAACCTTGTCGTTGAATAAGCCTTGAGACTGAACCCACTGTGCATTGAGCTGTTCCTGCAGCGGTCGCATGCGAAGTCGGCAATTGGGAATGAGCGGAATGCAAGAGGACATCATCTCCAGCATGGACTTGTACTGCCTCACAGAAGCGTACCTTCTTGATGAGAGACGTTTTGTTGTATCCATAATGCGCATTATTCTTACCTGAGTGGGAAAGGCTTTGCCCAGATCTGTGTCCAGACGTGCACCTAGAAAGACCAACGATTTGGTCGGGAGAATTGATGCGAAGACCTAGAGACTGGAAGATAATCCAACAGGCTCTCATTGAAATGTCTGTGCTTGGAAAGACAGAGCCTTCATGAGCCAATCAGCCATGTAAGGGAACACCTGGTGACCTGAACGTCTTAAGAAGGCTGCTATCGGTGCCATGCACTTCATGAAAACCCTGGGAGCTAACTTTAAACTAAAAGGGAGCACTTTAAATTGATAATGGTGCCAAATCACCTCAAATCTGACAAATTTTTGATCTTGAGGATGAATAGGGATATGAAAATAGGCATCGAGGAGATCGTGAGACATCGGAAAATCCCCTTTTTCCATTAGGAGAATCTCCTGAAGAGACAGCATCCTGAAAGATTGACTCTTTATAAACTTGTTCACGACTCTGAGGTCCATGACCTGCCAGCATTTCCCGTTTTTCTTTTTATGAGAGAGAAGTGGGAATAAAACCCCCGGTTTTGCTGGTTGGGGGGTACTTTCTCTATGGCCTGCTTGAGATCTGGAATGTGACGGAGCACAACTTTGTGCAGTGGAACACTTGGAGGATGCTGAATGAATTCTAGCGTGTGGCCATGTTCGGAAATGTCTAGAACCCATCTGTCTGAAGTAATGGAGTTCCATTTCTGAAAGGCTGCGGAGAAGTAGTGATTGTGGTGTGGGACTATGGTAGCAGGGGCATGATGATCTTCATTGTCTCCTATTGGAGTCTTGGGACTTTCCAGCAGATTGCTGCCTCGTGCGTCCTGTGGGTCTCAAATAAGTCTGAGCAGTGTTGGACTGGAAACACCGGTTGTATGGCTGGTAGGTAGTCTGCGGATATGGTTGGTACCGCTGCTGAAATTGCGGACGGGATAAGAATTACCCCCGACCTCTAGCCCGAAAGGACTGAAAGCAGCGCAGTTGGAGATTGCCCAAGGCTTTGACTGTATCCGTGTCCTTCTTGATAATTGTAACTCCTAGTCTATGTGCTTACCAAACAAGCACTCCCCATCAAAGGGCCTATCTAAAACTTTGGCTTGTACCTCAGGATGAAAGGTTGTTGCTTTTAACCATCCTTGGTGACGTAGGACCTCAGCTCCTGCCATCTGTCAAACTGCAGTGGATGACACGTCCATAGCTAATTCAATGAGTTCTGAAGATGCTCTTTCTCCTTTCACAAGAATATCTCTTGCCTCTTTCTTTTTATCCTGTGATAGATGTTCCAGCACAGTATAGATGTCCGACCACATCTGCCGTTCATATCTCCCCAAAATAGCCATAGCATTAGAGGCTCTAATCGAGGTAGCCGCCAAATCCGAGAACCTCTTCCCATTGTGAAGGCGACAGCCCTCCTTGTCTGGTGGTGCAGTGCAGGGGATGATGGATTCTTGGCTCTTCTCTGTGCTGCCTGCATGATCACAGAGTCCGGCCTTGGGGGACCAATGAGGCATGCAGGCGAGTCATCTGGAGTTTTATATTTTTTATCCAGTTTTGGAATAACCCCTTGAACAAAGGCAGGCGTCTTCATAAATTTTAGCCCTTCTTCCACAGAAAGTCATTTATGGGAATTGCTCTCACTGAGTGTTGAGTGCCTGTTTTAAATCATATAGAATACACTCAGTCTGCTTGGTTGGCATTGGTAAATCAAAATGTTTGGAAGCCCGCTCCAAAAGGTAATGGAATCCGATATCTGCCGGAGGGGAATCCGCAGCAGGAGGGTTAGGAAACGGTGGCATAGGGGCCATGTAGTCATCCCATTCATCACGGGCATCTGTGTCTGTATGTATCCCACCGTCTTCCATCTAAGCATTCTGAGTGCCCTCCGTGATGATTATAGGAGGAGGAGGAAGGGTTTTCTCCCTTGTGGATTTGGGAGTACTTTGGCCCGGAAGAATAGTGAGTACCTCTTGGGGAGGTAAAAGCCTCTGCGGAGTATTTGCGTCTGGAAAACGCTTGTAAAAATCGTTAAGCATGTGACGGAGATCAGACACCAGAGACATTGGAATGTTCATTGATGGTTCCCTGAACTGATGATGCTCCTCCTCTCTGTCTTTGAAAGTATAGCGTTGCTGGAAGGATTCTTGCCTCTGCATGGCGGTTGTGTCCTTTTCCTCAAATGAAAATTCTCCTGCGAGACAAGAAGATAGATCATTGCCCTCAATTTTCTCATTATCAGAATCTTGGTACTTGATCCTTAACTGCGATGGACTGTATGCAGGGCCAAACACACCTTCATCCTCTGACTCTTGGAAGTCCAGAAGGCGAGCAGGAGGTAAAGGAGATATCTTTGAATAATCCTGTATTTGCCTGCGCTGAAGGAGACTGATTCTTCCCTCTGTCGATGGGCTCGTCGACAGTGCAACCGTCGATGCAATCGTCTGTGGTACCGTTGACGGTGCATGGACAGCTTTTATCTGCGGGGATGTCATTGCCGGAACTGTTGATGAACCGGTCGTCGATGGCTTCGTCGACGGTGACGGCCTTGTAGAGGACGACGTTGTTACCGTCGTCAAAGCTCCCGTCGTCGTTGGTGCCGTCGACGTCTTAACCATCACTGTCGTCGACGAAGCTGTCGATGGTGCAGGAACCTCTGGTTTTTGTGAGGAGAGTGAAATCTTCGACGACTATGCCATTGTCGGTCGAGAAGATTGGTCTCTGACAGGAGTCAGAGAGGCAGACGCAGGAGCTGAAGAGGGTTTTGAAGCCTCTGACTGAGATTTCCTGCGTTTAGGCTCAGATTTGTCCTGAGATTTTGATTTCTTAGAGTCCCCATGATGTGAAGAAGGACTACCATCCTTTATTTTCTTTTAGGAAGAATGGGCCTTTTCCTCAGGTTCAGACTCCGAATCTGAAGCAGCCTTTTTCTTCTGTAGCCAGAGTAACAGCCTACCCTCCCTGTCTTTGAGGGTTTTTGCTGAAAAAGTGCATCAATATTTGCATTCCCTGGGTTTGTGGTCAGGGTAGAGGAAGTACAAACACTGTTTGTTGGGACCTTCAGAAAATAGCCTACACTTCCCACAGGTATTACAGGGCCTAAACAGCCCTTTTTTAGGCTCTGGCATCTCAAAGGCAGGAAGGTCAAAAGTATAAAATCCAAGAAATACCATTAGAGCAGCTAACACTGAGACTGGAGGTCAAAAGTTGAGAAGAAAATACTGTAACTGAGCAGAGTTCAGGGAGACTCTCTATCACACAACGTGCAGTAAGAAATCAAAGGTATGGGGGCTCTGTGGGGGAAAGTGAACTCTGAGGTGTCAGCTGTGATTGGCTGAAGTTTGGATGTTCTAAAATGAGGCTGAAAAGTTACTTAAGTGAGTTTTTTTGCTCTATAGAGGTCTGTGGTAATGTTGTATTACTGCTTTTTCTTATGTTACCGTGGGACTCCCACCATGACGATGGGGAAGATTCAAGCATGTGAATCTATAAAAGATTCAATAATGGAAAAGAATAAGTTACTTACCTTTGGTAATGCTTTTTTCTGGTAGATACAGTATCTGCCTGTGGATTCCTCACCTTTTGAATTACCCCTTCCAAGGAATTCCACGGAAATACTGCATTGTTGTCATTGATCATATCAATCAGTGCTATTGCAGTGTGCTCCTGCGGCATTATGTAGCACAGTTGCTTTCTAAAGCAACTGCCAGCAGTAAAGGCTGGAACACTAAGTAGTCTTTTCTACAAATTATCTTCAGATTTTATTGCAACTGAATGACATCAATTCTACTTCTTTTGGAATTTACACATGCTTTAAGGATAGCAGGTAACCTATTCAACAATTTTCGCATCCACAACCATTTCCTAAGCAGCTTGATTCAGACTAAGCCCACTGGCAGGTAATCAACAAATTTGTGGCGCTGATTACATAATGCATCATTATGCTATCATCATATTGCCTCAATATATCATGACAAACAATTGTCATCCACTGTGTTGACCAAACCAAAACATAGCAAGTTTAGTGTAAATAGAAGTGGAGGTAAGAATAGAGATTACATACACACCTTGATGATGTAGTAATAAATAATATGGATAAGTTACTTACCTGTATTCCTAGTTCTCTTCCAGGGGTATACTAATCAAAGTCATAAGCACTGAATAATCCCGGCCCAAGTGCGGGACCCTGGAGCATATACAACAATACATATATATGTGTATGTTTTGGTAAAAAAGAACGGAGTACCTCCCATATATATACATATAAATGTATATATAAATGAAAAAACATGCAGCCTAATAAATCTCTCATAGGATGATATGCCAAAATGACATGGGTTTTTCAGTAAGAGAAAATAACTTCATATATAAATACTGTAACAGAGAATATGCACTGTAAAATTGTTCCAACACATTCCTTTATTTCAGAGAAAAAGGCAAGTAATAGCAGGCAATTAGCCCATAGGCTGCATAGATGAAAAAACATTACAGTATCAAGTAAAAACTGACACCCTGCTTTTAAGGATTCCAAGAACCTGGACATCATGCCTTTAAGACCTCCAGGAGCCCCCTGCTCCCATCATACACCACAGGTGACAGGTAGGTCAGTTCTTTTTTACGGTGTACTAACATAAAAGAATTACCGCACAAGGTGCAGAAACAATACTATACTGTCAATACTCATCCGTGGAGGTGGGAGGGTTGCTCATGACTTTGATGAGTATACCCCTGAAAGAGAACTAGGATTACAGGTAAGTAATTTATCCTTCTATTCCAGGGGATACTCATCAATAGTCATGAGCACCGAATAGAATAGCAAGCCCATACCCACTTTCCGGCGGACGAGCAACAATATAAATAGAGCAAAGGAAACATTTCAAGGATGAATTAACCAAACAGATTTCTTAACGAGGCATGCCCAAACACAGCCTCCGCCTGTGTGTCAGAGTCTAACAGTAATGGTGACTGAAAGTGTGTACTGATCATGATGTGGCTGCTTTACAAATCTCTGCAATAGGAACATTGCAAAGGAGAGCTGTGGTCAATGCTTTCCCCCCTGGTAGAATGGGCCTTTGGTTTGCCCGGGAGGGCTCTGTTGGCTAGTTGGTAGGACAGTGATATACAGGACACTATCCACTTGGAGATAGACCTTTTGGAGACTGCAGAACCTGTGTTTATGGAACCATAATTTATAAACAGATGATCAGACTTTCTCAAGGTCTTTGTTTTGTCTAAATAGAACTTCAGAACCCTCTTGAGGTCTAAAGAGTGAAGGACCTTTCCGGAGGATTTGAAGGATTCGGAAAGAATGTGGGTAGTGTGATTGTCTGATTAATATGGAAATCCGAGATCACTTAAGGTAAGAAACTCAGATGTGTTATTAAAATCACTCTGTTTTTCATGAAAAACAGTGTAGGGCTCTTTACAACACAACGCCTGGATGTCACTAACTCTGCCAGCAGAGGTGATAGCCACTAAAAAAGTGGCCTTCCATGTCAAATGTTACAAAGAAGCTCTGTGAATAGGCTCCATTACCCATCAGTTTAGCAAGAACAATGTTGAGCTCCCAAGGTGGAGATGGAGCCCTGATCGGTGGGTAAACCTTTCCTAACCCTTCAAGAAAATCTTTGATCACAGGAATTTGAAAAAAGGAAACCTGAGTTGGGGATTTCCTATATGCTGTGATAGCTGCAAGATCAACTTTAATAGAGGAAATTTTAAGACCAGATTTGGCCAAATGCAGCAAATATGTTAAGATCACCTGTTCTTGACCCCGGACGGGATCATGTCCATTGTTTGTGCACCATAAGTAGAAACGCTTCCACTTGAAAGCGTATGATTTCCTGGTGGAAGGTCTCTTGGCTTCTTTTAGTATGTTCATACATTCCGAAGTCAAATGTAGGTGTCCGTTTTGGAGTACTTCAGGAGCCATACCGTCAATCGTAGGGATGAGAGATTGGGGTGAAACACCTTCCCTTCGTTCTTGGACAGTAAGTCTGGATGGCATGGTAAACTCTTGTGTGCAACCTCTGAAAGCTAAAGAAAGTCCGGGTACCACCACTGACGAGGCCATTCTGGGGCTATCAGTATCATTCTGGTGTAGGCCCTGTAGAACTTGTTGATCACTGTGGGAATCAACAAAATTGGTGGAAAGGCGTACAGTAATGTCTGAGACCATTTTATCAAAAGGGCATTCCCCCGAGAGCCTAGTTGGTGAAACCTGGATGCGAAGAAGGGGCATTTTGCGTTTACCATGTCTGCAAACAGGTTGATGTCTGGTGTCCCCCAATTTTGGAAAATGTTTTAAGCGACTTCATCGTTGAGCACCCAGTCGTGAGCTTCGACGAAGTCCCGGCTTAGGGCGTCTGCCTGGACGTTGAGAGTTCCCGGGAGCTGAATCGCCACAATGTTTGAGTCTCTTGCGAGAAGCCATTTCCAGATGGTCTGAGACTTCAGAGATAGAGGCCTCGACCAGGTAACCCCCTGTTTGTTCAAGTAATGTATAGTTGTGGTATTGTCCGTTTGAATTAGCAGTGAACTAGACTGGAATGAAGGGAGCAGTGATTTGAGGGCTAAGTGTACTGCCCTCAGCTCTAGGAGGTTGATATGATAACCTTGTTCTGTCTGACCAGAGCCCTTGAACTTGGAGAGGACCTATATGAGCCCCCCATCCTTGAAGTGAAGCATCCGTGACAATCATCTGAGTAGGAGGGCCCTGGTGAAAAGGAACTCCCTTCAGAAAATGAGATTGTTTCATCCACCATTTGACGGAATCATTGGCCGATTGAGGGTGAAGCACACGGTCCTCCCAGTGACCCGATATCTTCATCCACTGGTCCTCCAGAGACTGTTGCAGAGGACGCATGTTTAACCTGGTGTTTGGTACGATGAAGATGCATGATGCCATTGATCTCAGCAGCAATGACACTTGCCTGACTGTGGGATGCTGAGTGTGAAGAAGATTGGGACATTTCTCATGGATTGAGGATAACCTCTCCTCCGAAGAATACATGCTTGCCTTTGCGGTATCCAGGGAAGCATCCAGGTAGTGGATCCTCAGAATCGGGTTGAAGATCGACTTTTTGTACTTGACATGAAGACTCAACTTGTTCAGAAGTTGAAGGCAGTATGAGAGATGACTCTGAAGCAGAGTAGGTGACGAGTTCTTCAGAAGTCAGTCATCCAGGTAAGGATATATGTATATCCTTTGTTTGCGCAGAAACACTGCCACCACTGCCATGCATTTCAAAAACGTTCGGGGAGCTGATTTGAGCCCGAATGGGAGAACCTTGAATTGGAAGTGCTGGAATGACACTTGAAACGGTAGAAATTTGCAATGTTTCTTGGAAACTGGAACACGGAAGTATGCGTCCTGTAGGTCTATAGAACACATCCAGTCCCCCTGATGAAGTTGAGGGAAGATTTGTGCAGCGCCAACATCCGGAACTTTTCTTTGCGGATGAATTTGTTTAACAGTCTCAAGTAGATTATTGGTCTGTACTCTCTGGTAGGACCTCTTTTCTGTACTAGGAATAACGAGAATAGATCCCTTGCTTTCTTTAAGGAACAGGGACCGATTCTATGGTATGGGTATGCCCAGACATGGGTCCCTTGCTCACTTTGCCACTGGATTCAAGATATCCTGGCTGATGGGGGTTATGAACCCAAAACCAGTCCCATGATGCTTGTTTTCGGTCCAGGGAAGACATGGCTTGGCAGTTCAGGCTGGACTGTTCCCATGAGGCACAGGGTCAGACTGATTTGCATATGGCCATGTCTGAACTGGGGTGGTGGAGTGAGCAAAAGAATGATGATGGATTAAACCCAGATCAGTTGACTGGGGGTGAGTGCTTGCAATGTTCAACACTCCGTCCATCATACCCTTTGGTTTTGCAAGGGACCGATACTATGGCATCTTTTTGTAGGAGAATGTTCACCTCCGTTTGCAACAAGTGGTTGTCTTATAGAAATTCTCCTCGCATAGGAACTGATGGTGGTGGGGATTTGAATATGAGCAAATAGCCATTGTGCACAATATTCAGAACCCACTTGTCCTTTGTTATTTTCTTCTACTCCTCCAGGTGTAAGATAACACATCTCCCCACCGGAGTGGTTAACGGGCATGGAGGAAGCCACACCTCATCGCTTTGCTGGTTGTTTCATTGCAGCCGTTTGCTATCTTGAAGTTCCTCTTCCCCGTCCAGGCCTTCTCTGGTGGTAGTGAGACCTGGATTGATTTTGACTTTGCGTGGAGCAGTGAGGGGTTTGAACCCTCTGCTGGAAGGGATGCCGGTCGTAGGGACAGAACCTTCGCCAAAATTCTTTTTGCTTCTCCAAGCCAACAGCTTTTAGAGTGTCCAACTCTGTTTTCATCTTGGACATCTTGTTGTCCGCATGGGAACTGAATAGAGAGGACCCATTGAAGGGGAGGTTTACAATCTTCCGCTGTGCATCCAGTTACAGCCTCGTGAGTTGAAGCCAGACTGAAAGTCTCGAGCAAATACCATGAGCATAACCATGGGCAGCCAAATCTGATGTGTCTGCAGCTGCACTGATGACTTGGTTTGCCACCAAGCCACCTTCTTGTAGGATTTCTTGGAAAACTTGCTGATCCTCTTTCGGCAGCTTTTCCGTGAATCTTGCCAAAGAGTCGCACAGTGATCTGTCATATCGCCCCAGCAGGGCAGAAGCACTAGCCACCTTCATCACTGATGCAGACGTGTTGCACATTCTCTTACCTAATGAGTCCATATTCATACTGTCCTTCTCCGGAGGGACAGTGGAGGAGGATGTAGCTGAATGTGTCTTTTCTGGCTGCCGCCACCATGACTGAGTCTAGTTTGGGTCCGCACGAAGGAAGAGCGGATCCTGATCTGGGGCCTTATATTTTTGGGAAATACGTGTGGGAGCTGAGCCCACCGTAGCCGGAGTCAGGAATGTCTGCATCGCTGGCTCTAGCAGACCTGGGACCAAAGGAAGTAGAGGCCTCGCTGAGGATCTATGGTGAAGGGTCTCAAATATGACAGACGTCGAAACTGGAGGTGCCAACATATTGATGTTTAGCTTGCTGGCCCCCCTGCATAGAACCTCATTAAAAGTTCCGATATCATAAATCGGGGAAACTCTGGATGGCGGTGTCGCAGATAAAGTCGTAGAATAGTCCCTAATAGACGATCTTGAAGACGTGGCAGAAGATGGTGAACTCCGTCTCCTTTTTGAGGTGGAAGAATGGCGAGAACTTGAGCGCCCTCATCAACGTGAGCGTCGTGCTGGCGGAGACGTAGACCTTCTCAGATACCTGTGTGGAGAGGTCCTCGAGGATACAGTAGGAGGAGGAGGAGGTCCCACAGAGACTCTGGATGGAGAAAAAGTTCTGGAGAATTCTGA
Source organism: Triturus cristatus (assembly GCF_964204655.1). Lineage (NCBI taxonomy): Eukaryota > Metazoa > Chordata > Amphibia > Caudata > Salamandridae > Triturus > Triturus cristatus. The sequence goes on from NC_140590.1 coordinate 1,586,298,082, forward strand.
GCCCGAAACTCTGGGTGGGATCTTCCAGTGTCCTATGCTTTTTAGCCATCTTGGAGAAAGATTGCTAGGAGGAGTCTTTTCTCTAAGAGCAGGAGATCCCTCTGGTGTAACCTGAATAATGTTAATTTCAGGCGAAGATGACACTTCCTTCGACGTCGAAAGTATGGTTCTCGACATTGACCTTGGTCTTTCTGGTACGTCTCCTGAAGGAATGGTAGGGTTTTTTTCCCTCAACATCGAGCGAAGCCGTGACGACGACATGGAATGTGCCACCATAGACGTGGACCGTTGCTGCGGAGATACACTGGAGGACTTGTGTCTATGCGGCGATGCCCTCAACGCCTGTCTTTTCGATACTGAATGTGAAGGAGTTCTTGACCTCAACCGCCTGTAGGCTTGCGGCATCTTCGAGGTCGACTTCCTCGAAGGTGATCGTGCTCTTGATGTCGACCGTCTGTAGGCTGCGGCGGTGTCCTTCCATCTATCCTCTCAACGCCAACCTTCGTTAAGGAGGCAGAGTTCTAGACGTCGACCGCCGTTTTGACATCGATGGATGCTTTGATGATGACTTAGGTCTCTCGGGACCAACATACTTTGAGCCCAAAGTAGTATGCCTCGACGTCGACTTACTTTTCGTTGACGGAGGTTCTCGTCCCTCGATGTCATTGAAGATCTTACTTGTTTCCCCGACGTCGATCTCGAACGCCGAACAATCCGGAATCTGCTTTCTTTTGGAAGCTGGAGAAGCAGATCAACACCTTTTCCTTTGCTTTTCTTGAGAGGAGGGCTTCTTAGAGGCAGGAGTACTCTCAAGGCCACTTCTAGAATGTCCCTTTCCTGTCTCCAGTAAGGCATGAAGCTTAATCTTCTCTCTGTCATGTAGAGTTCTCTTTGAAACTTGATGACAGGAGTAGCATTTCTCTGAGTTGTATGAAGATGGCAAACACACACTACACACAAGAGTGAGGGTCGGATTTAGCCATTTTTTTCCCACAGGATGGACATTTGTTAAATAAAGCTGGCATTTCTGACAAAATTAGTTGTTAAATTGTCAGAAAAAGATTGAAAAATAATACCAGCAGCACAAAATGTCGAGTAAAGATGTAAGAAATCAATTTTCTGACTAGAAAATAGTCAAAAAATGACGAGCTCGTGTTCCAGGATCTTCAGAGAAGGATACGGAAAAAAGAACTGACCTAACTGTCATCTGTGGCGCATGATGGGAGCAGGGGCTCCTGGAGGTCTGAAAGGCACTGTGTCCAGGTTCTTGGAATCCTTAAAGGCAGGGTGCCAGTTTTTATTTGATACTGTGATGTTTTTTCATCTATGAAGTCTATGGGCTAATTGCCTGCTATTACTTGCCTTTTTCTCTGAAAATAAAGGAATTTGCTGGAACACTTTTTCAGTGTATATTCTCTGTTGCAGTATTTATATATGAGGTTATTTTCTCTTACTGAAAAACCCATGTAATTTTGGAATATTAGCCTATTTGAGATTTCTTAGGCTGCATGTTTTTTCATTTATGTATACATGTATATGTTTGGGAGGTACTCCGTACTCTTTTAGCCAGGCATACACATATATATGTATTGTTGTATATGCTCCGGGGCCCCACACGTGGGCGGGGATTATTCAGTGCTCATGACTATTGATGAGTATCCCCTGGAAGAGAAATATATATATATAGTTTTATATTTTATATATTGACCAAACCAAAACATAGCATGTTTATTAGTGTAACTAGATGTGGAGGTACCAATAGTAATCACATACATACCTTGATGATGTAGGAATGGGCAATATATATATATATATATATATATATACACACACACACACCCACACACACACATACATAAATATATATTTAGAATATATATTTCTGATGGATACATCTGCTTGTGGATTACTCACCTTTGGAATTACCCCTTGTGCTGCATTCCACGGCAATCTTTTTCATACCTATCCCACGTTGATGAGGACGTCACAATAGCACGGCTCCGCTCGCGACTCCGTATGACGTCACCGGAGTAATAAGAAGACCTCTTCGGCATGCTGATGTCAGTTCCACCCATTTTTTCCGTGCCTCCGAGGCGAACGGGTGAACCAACAACATTTCACAAGTCTACACAGTATACAATATATGCACAAATATACACAGTATATGATTCAAACAAGAAAGAAAACTGGAAATTGTAAAACATAGACATTTCCTAGTGACAAGCATCATATATCTCCAATGCCAATGATCACAAGACTGTGATACCCAAAATTATTTTCGTTATAAGTAGGCAGACAATGGGGAGGTGGGTGAGTCAGTGAGAAATCCACAGGCAGATACTGTATTCACCAGAAAAAAGCGTTACCAAAAGTAACTAACTTGTTCTCACCTTTTGAATTGAATTCGCAAGCAGTCCCACTCCCGGAGGAGTTTGTCCACCTACCTATACCAACAAATCCTGCAGCACAGAACGTGCAAAGTGGGCGTCCCTCCTCACTTCTAAATCTAAGCAGTAATGCTTCGCAAATGTGTGGAGGGAGGCCCAAGTTGCCACCTTGCAGATGTCTACAACAGGGACACCTCTGGCCAAAGCTGAAGAAGAAGAAGACTTAGCTCTAGTGGAATGAGCTTGAATACCTTCAGGAGGCTCCTTCTTGGCCAAGGCATCGCAGATCTTGATACACAGGATGATCCACCTGGACAGCGTTCGCTTGTGGACAGCCTTGCCCTTCATTTTTCCCATGTATCCAAAGAAGAATTGGTTGTCCAGCCTGAAGTCCTTAGTTCTGTCAAGCGAGAAGCTGACCACCCTCTTAGGGTCCAGGCGGTGAAGTCTCTCCTCCTCCTTAGAAGGGTGAGAGGGAGGATAGAATGTGAATAAAGTGATAGATTGCCCTCTCCCGCCGGACCTGTAGCTGAGCGCACGAGCCTCTCTCCAAACATCACGGCGTGCTTGTTCAACTGTTGATTGCTACCTCGTCATTCGGGAGATATTTGGCTATCCCTCACTACTCATGCTTGGGACTTAATGTTTCTTACCAAAACGCGGGTAAAAGACTCCTCAAATCCTGACCTTAATCTGGCCATCCCCCCTTGCTATCGGTTTGTGGGGATTAATCGTACCAGTACCAAGGTGGGTGGTGGGATTGCTGTGATTTTACGCTCAGGCTGGAAGATGTTTTCTAGGAAGCTCTCTAACATTGGCCCTTTAGAACCCATGGATTTTAGTATTTCTGAAGCCTCGCATTCAATTCTGGCAGATATTCTCTTATATAGACCTCCCTGTTCCCCCCCAATCCCTCATGGATTTTTATACTATGGCTGCTGATCTATCGCTCAAACACCCCCACTTCACTATTTTAGGTGATTGTAACCCGAATGTGGATGACACTTCCTGTATCAAAGCAGGACTGCTCCTCGATACCATGATGGGCCTCAATTTGACCCAACGGCTTAGTGGCCCCACTCATCTGGTTGGCCATATGCTGGACCTATTGTTCACCAACCATCCCAATCTGACCCCTTCACCACCCCTCCCTCTCACTTGGTCAGACTATTTCCGAATATCATTTAGTCTGGCTACTACCTCTCACTCTGACATTCCAATTAAGGCCAGGGATTTTGGCAGGAAGTGGTGCAAAATTACCTGTTCATAACTGGCCCCTGCACTTTCCCATGGTTTGTGACAAACAGAAGGGGATTTAGACAATGATGTTTCAAAGTTTAATGGCTGGCTTTCCTCAGCCATAAACGCGATTGCCCCTATGCAACCGATAAATTCTTCCAGATTAAAACCTGCTCCTTGGTTCTCCTCCGCTTTGCGTGCTGAGAAGAGCCACTGTAAAAAACTTGAGAGGAGCTGGAGACAATCCTATGATCCTAAGGCAAAAGCTACTTACAGAACTGCCTTTAAGAAATTCCACAAATTGAAACGTACCATAATGAGAGAGTATTACATTGAGAAAGTCAGCTCCCCTGATAATTCCTCAAAAACGCTGTTCAAAATAGTGAAATAGTTTTCTAAACCATATGCATTATCTAGCTCGACCCCCCCTAGCAAAGGACTCTGTGATGGTTTATCTAACTTTTTTCACGAACAAATCCTAGACATTTTTTCTACGTTCAACCAGTCCGTGGATACACCAGTTCTTGACTCCAGGGTAACCAAGGAGGAGGCTTTTACTTCTTTTAATTCTATCTCTATTGATACCTTTTCTCAAAAAATGTTGGCATGCAAATCAGGCTCCCCTTTGGACCCTTGTCCGGCACAATTATTCAGTGCACTCGCCCCTCTTATCATCTCTCCTCTGAACTTGCTTTGGAACACCTCCTTACATACTGGTCATTTCCCCTTGTCTTGGAAACAGGCCATGCTGATCCCCATCCTAAAAAAACCTGAAGCCGACCCATCGGTGTTTAGCAACTACAGGCCCATTTCCCTTTTACCTAAACCAGACAAAATCCTGGAGAAAGTAGAGCAAGAACAACTCTCTAACTACCATGAGTCCGGGCAACTTCTCCACGCCTCGCAGTCCGGTTTTAGATCCGGCTATAGTACCGAGACTGCACTTCTGGAGGAATCAGAGACTATTCGCTAATGCGTGGATGTAGGCGAGGCAGCAATATTAGTGCTCCTCGACCTGTCCGCAGCATTCGATACGGTCTCTCATGCCATATTGATTGAAAGACTGTATAGTCTTAGGATTCAGGGCATCCCTTTGGCTTGGATTAGATCTTTTCTAAGCGATTGCACCCAACAGGTCTACCTTCAACCTTTTGTCTCGGAGAAAAAAACACTTAGTTGTGGTGTTCCCCAGGGCTCTGCCCTGAGCCCACTGTTTTTTAATGTGTACGTATCGACGCTGGCCATGGTGGCAGAATCCTGTGGGGTCAGAGTGATCTCATACACTGATGACACACAATTAGTGTTTTCATTTAGAGATCACTCTAACAGCAGTTTTTCGAACTTCAGACGCTGCTTCAGCAACATCTCTACCGGGATGTCACTCAACACTTTCAGGCTTAACTCGGATAAAACCGAGGTGTTGTTTTTTAATTAAAAAAATCCCCCTTTACTCCTACTTTGGTGGCCACCTGAATTGAACCCCCCCATTGCCGGTGGTTTCTGCCAGGAATCTGGGATTCCTATTTGATAATGAATTATCTTGCAAGGCTCAAATAAATAAGGTCACTTCTGCATGTTTTGGTAAACTCCACATGATCCGGAAAATTCTCCCTTTACTTCCTTCACACGTTTATAACATCACACCTGGATTATGAAAACAGCCTGTATGCCGGAGCGCCAGCCTATCTGGTCAAATGTCTGCAGATTGTGCAGAATGCGGCGGCAAGAATGATCTGTAACATCCCATATCGTCACTCAATCTCTCCTCACTTAAAAAAGCTGCATTGGCTGCCTGTGACTAGCCGCATTTAGTTTAAATCTCTGGTCCTGGCATATAGAGCAATGCAGGGTCAGGGGCCAGCCTATCTCAGAGCCAGACTGAAGCATGCTCAGTCCAACCGATCTCTCAGATCAAATCATCTTTGCCGCCTACGTACTCCCCAATTTCGTCGTTCTAGAATGGGGGGCAGAGCGTTCGCAGTTATCACTGCTCAATCCTGGAACAGTTTGCCACTGTCCATCCGTATGACAGAATTGGAATGCCTATTTCGCCGCAATTTAAAAACCTGGCTGTTTACCAACCCTTAGTCGCATAGAGACACTCACAACTGCTTACTGTTCGCAGCGTCGGGACACCCCTGTTGGGGGTAGCTGTGCGCTATATAAGTTTCAAAATAAAAATAAAATAGGTGGAAGGGAGTGACCACCTTAGGCAGGAAAGCAGCTCTGGTCCTGAGAACCATTTTATCTGCATGGATAGAGGTGACAGGAGGCTTAGAACTAAAAGGCTGCAGCTCATTGACCCTCCTGGCAGAGGTAATCACAATCAGAAAAATTGTTTTGAATGAGAGAAGCATTAACAGACAACTATGTAGAGGCTCGAAAGGAGAACCCATCAGGAAAGTAAGAACTAAATTTAAATACCACTGTGGCATGATAAAAAGAGTCGGTGGAAATCTATTAGTAAGACCCTTAATGAATCTCATGACTATGTGGGACTTTAACAACGATGGTTAGTCTGGCAAACAAAGAAAGGCTGACAAGGCAGACAAGTAGCCCTTAACAGTCGCTACAGTACAACCCTGCTGAGCCAAAGAAAAAGAAAATCTAAGAATATCAGACAAATGAGCCTTTAAAAGATCAATTAAAATCTCTCCACACCATTTAACAAACCTGGCTCACCTACTTGAATAGACAGATTTGCTGGAGTGCCTTCTGGCTGATAAAATAACATCCACCACATCCTGCAGGAGAGAGAAAGAACTTAGGTTGCCCTGTTTAATCTCCATACATGAAGGTGCAGGCTCTGGAGGTGGGGGTGTAGAAACTGCCCCAGTGATTCTGAGAGGAGGTCTGGCCTGAGAGGGAGACGGAGTGGAGGGTGTGATGAGAGGTGAAGGAGGTCTGTGTACCACACCCTTCTTGACCAATCTGGGGCGATCAATATGACTTGGGCCCGGTCTTGGCAAGTCATCCTCAGAACATGAGGAACCAAGGGTAGGGGAGGGAACGCATAAAGAAGCTGTGAGCGCACTCTTACTAAAACGGTTCCCCCAGCGCCTCCTGCATCGGATAATGGAGACTGCGAATGAAGGGCAGCATGCGTTCTCTTGAGTGGCAAGCAGGTCCAACTGACGAAATCCCCAAATCCTTAAAACGTGATGGACCACCTTGGGATGAAGACTCCACACACAATAGGCCAAGTATTGCCCACTGAGACTGTCCGCACGGACATTCAGCACCCGGGCCAGATGATTTGCTATCACGCAAATCTGATTGTGCTGAGTCCAGGACCAGAGAGAGCAGAGCCGCTCTGCAGAGATGATATGACCTTACTCCTCCCTGTTTGTTGATGTACAACATCATGGTAGTGTTGTCATGGTAGTGTTGTCCGTGAGGACCAGAACTGACTAACGGTGAAGGGAGGGAAGAAAAGCCTTAAGAGTCAAACGTATCACCCGCAATTCCAGAAGATTGATGTGAAGCAATCTCTCCTCTGGACACCAAAGACCCTTGATCTCTAGATCCCCCAGATGAGCACCCCACTCCACGGTGGAGGCATCCGTTATCACTGTGGCCACTGGAGAAGGAGGTTGAAAAGGCTTCCCTTGAGACAGGTTGCCTGAAACGCTCCACCATAACAGATCCGCTGCATTGTCTCTGGAGATTCTGACCACCTCTGACCACCTCCCTGAGATCTCTGTTGTGTTGAAACCACTGCCTGTGGAGGCACCACTGGAGTGCCCTCATGCACCAGCATGCATGGTTGACCAACAGTATGCAGGAAGCGAGCAGATCGAACAGGCACAAACCCTTCAGGACTGGAACGGCCACTCCATCTTGAAATATTGGGATCATAGCTTGGATGTCTAGAATCCTCTGAGGAGGCGGGAAAGCACGACTCGGAGTAATATCCAGTACTGACCCTATAAGTAGGTTGTGCTGAGAGAGCACCAGGGGAGATTTGGGTACATTTATCAAAAAACCCAAGCCAAACAACAGTTGAGTTGTAACTTGCAGATGATGAAGCACCATCTCTGGCGATCTTGCTTGAGCAGCCAGTCATCCAGATAGGGGAAAACAAGAATCCCCACCACTGCCATCACCTTCAAGAAGACCTGTGGTGCAGATGTAAGACCAAACGGAAGGACCGCAAACTGATAATGTTGAGACCCCATGGTAAAACGGAGATACCTCCGATGTGACTTCAGGATGGGAATGTGAAAATACGCATCTGGTAAATCAATCAACACAAGCCAGTCTTCCTGCTACAGCGCCAGAAGAACTTGAGCTAGGATCAACATCTTGAACTTCTTCTGCTTGAGGAAAAATTCAAGACCTGATGTCTAGGATCGCCCTCCAACGCCCATCCTTTTTTGGGGATCAGGAAATACCAGGAGTAGCATCACTGACCCCTTTCCTGCTCCAGAACAACCTCTATCGCACCCTTCTGTAACAAGGACAGGACCTCTTGTTGCAGAGCAACAGATGGACCTCCGAAAACCAACCCTGGCGGAGAGGGTAAGGAGGGGGAAACTCCCAGAAAGGAAGGACATACCCATTTTTTACAAGATTCAAAACCCAAAGATCTGACGTAACAGGTTTCAAATTTTGTAGAGAATTGGACACCCGACCTTCCATGGGTCCAACATGCTCCAAGATGGGGAATCTAGAGCTGCTTCCCTGAAGATCCAGTGGTGGGGGCAGGGGAGGAGGAGGAGGAGCAAGAGGAGGAGACCTGTTTGAGGGCAGAGCCTCGCAGACGACCTCTTCCCTTCCCTCTGTATGATTTATACAGTGGGTTCTGTTGTTGCTGATGCTGATGACCCCCGAAATGGAGCAGACTTCCCAAAGCCCGGAAATCTCTGGAAACCAAAACCCCTAGGCTGGGGTTGTAAGCCGAAGGATCTAGCAGTAGATCTGCTATCCTTAAAACATTGTAGAGCTGAGTCCGCCTTGGTCCCAAAGAGTCTAGAGCCATCAAATGGAAGATCCAACAGCGTAGCCTGGACGTTAGGTGAGAATCCTGACCCTCTAAACCAGGCATGCCTCCTAGTTGCCATTGAGGAGCCCATTTGGCTGGCAACTGAGTCAGCTGTATCGAGCCCGGACTGAATCACCTGATGGGCTGCAGCCTGCGTGTCTGACAGTACTTCAGCAAAGTGACCCCGGACATCTTCTGGCAACTTAGGTATCACCTCCTTAGTTGAGTCCTTTAATGCATTAATGCAATGCCCCATCAGGCACATAGCATTAGTTGACTTTAAGCCCATGCTGGCCGATGAAAACACTTTTCTTGCAGACTGTTCCAACTTCTTGGAGTCTTAATCCCCCGGAGTGGAGAGGAAGGAACCTGCAGATTGTTTAGAGGAACAAGAAGCTTGAACCACCAACCTTTCAGGCGAAGGGTGTGACGATAAAAATGCTGGATCCCCAGGTGCAACCTTTTAACACCTTGCCACAGTTCTCGACACAGCAGGTGCAGTCATTGGCTTCTGCTAAACTTCCAAAACTGCATTTGTCAAAGCTTCGTTGAACGAAAGCAAAGGTTCCACTGTTGATGAAGGAGAGTGCAGTACCTTAGTTAAAATGTTAGATTTGACTTCCGCAATTGGCAACTGCAAATCCAAGAGGTCAGCTGCCTTCCTTATGACTGAATGGTATGAGGCCACATCCTGAGAAGGAAGAGCTTTAGGAGAAGAGAGCTCCCACTCTGGTGATGTGTCCAGCCCACTGGCTTCTTGAAGACCTTCAAAGTCATCCATAGGATCCAGTATCTCATCCTGCTCAGCTTACTCCTGCTGCTCCTGGAATTCCTCCTCTTCCAAAAGCCTCTGAGCCTCCCTCCTAGAAAGCATCTTTGGAATCAGCATTGGCAGTGCCAGATGCGGCGCAAGTGACCTCGGAGCTGGCGTCGATGGAGGTCCTTCAGTAGCGGCCAGCGATGCCACACGAAGTTGAGACGGTGCCGGACCGGAGCCTAATGGTGCCAGAGAAAAGTCCATCCTTCCATCGTGAGACAGGACCTGCATAGAGAACCTCGGCGTCTGGCGAGGCCAAGACAGAGTCATCAGCATGAACGCCATGAATGGTGCCTGTGATAATGTTGAGGAATGCCCAAATTATAAGAAAGCGGTCCCACGGGCCAGCTGTGCCAGATGGGTTAATCGCCCTGGCAAGCATGCCATATATCGCATTAAGAAAATGCAATGGATCCGCACCTGGAGCCAGAAAAGGAGGGTACAGATCCGGAGCTGCCTAATCTGGAATAGGACGAGGTCGTAAGGCAGTTTCTGGCTGAGGCGCAGGACACACCGGATCCGGGATCGGAGAGGCCGGAGTTCAAGGAGATGCTTCCCTCGGCTATGGAGAGTCACTCGACATCGGAGAATGCACCGGAGCCACCTGCAGTCGCCAGTAGGTAGATATAGCTAGGACCTATTTTCCATAGGAAATCTGCAACATTCTATTTAGAATGACTTTGGTGCCGATTGACGAATCTTCGTGAAATTTTCAAAACTTTTGGCCAGCTCCGGTATCCTCCTATCCTGAAAGTTTCGCGGTGATTCGTCAAGCGGGGGCCGAGGAAAAAGGGGGGTCCCAAAACGCGTTTTCCCCATAAATTTTCCATAGGACCTTTAGCCGCAGCTACAGCCCGAACTGCTGAACGGAATAACACCAAATTTGGCAAAGAGGTAGTCCTTAGTTCAGACTTGTGCCTTTTGCTTAAATGGTGTAAATCCGTTCAGTAGTTTCAGAGAAAATGACAGTTAAAAGTACATATATATCTATGGCCTCGGAGGATCCGCGCACCCTGAGCGCACCCTCCCGATCACGAGCTGAATTTTAATTGGCTGCCAACACTCTGAATCAGGAAGTGTTGGCAGCCATCTTGTGCCTCGGTAGAACCGAGGCACAAGAAACCCCCCAAAAAACGTTGCAAAACGCGAAAAGGGGGCAGGGTAGAACCTCCCTGACCCCCTAGGCCTGCTCAGGGGGTCCCACAAGGACTTCCAAGGCCCCAAAAAAAAATTATATATATTTTTTTTAAACGGGAGGATGTGCGCAGGATGCGCACATATGCTAATTTGCCCCCAGGGGGGGCCAAAGCCCGGGGCATAATGAAATAATTGTGTGGGGGGTCCCAATCCCCCCCACACTGCCCCGGGGACCGCCACCCCCTGGGGCTCTAACATAATATAGGCGGGGGCTCACGGCCCCCCCCAGCCCTGCAGACCGCCACCCCCCGGGGCTTCTTTAAAATGGTTGTGGATGCCAAAATTGTTGGATAGGTGAACTGCTATTCTTCTCTGCTACTTAAAGCTCGTGTAAATTCCAAAAGAAGTAGAATTGATGTCATTCAGTTGTAATAAAATCTGAAGATAATTTGTAGAAACGACCACTTAGTGTTCCAGAATTTACTGCTGGCAGTTGCTTTAGAAAGCAACTATGCCACATAATGCCGCAGGAGCACACTGCAATAGCACTGATTGATATGATCAAAGGCAACCATGCAGTTTTTCTCAGAAATGCAATAAAGCTGACACTCCTACATATATCCATGTATAAAAGTCACAAAGTGAATTCCAAAGCAGTGGACATAACTTGTGCGATCTTCAATATTTATTTCATGGGGAACGGAAGGAGTACAGGGTTTTAAAAGTGCCACTCAATCTCCTGTTTGCCTTTAAAAAAAATAATAAGAAGAAGAATGTTCAATTAAGCAATGCTTTTTTCTAATTATGTGGGCTGCCTACCATTTCCCGTGTGCAAATGGTGATGTCTAAGCTTTTTTCGTGTATGATTACAGGCGAGGTTTTGTAAGCTGGCATCCTCGTGATATACAAGATGCCCGTAACAGAAATCCAACATCGTTTATGTCACAGACAGACATACTGGCCACTCAATATTCACGAGGCTGCCCCTGCTCTGTTCCACTAGAGATTCCAATCAGACAAGGACTCATGCTAAGAGGTCATAAAACACCATCTTAAATTGCATAAGCAGAATAAAGAAACCATACTTTAAGCTTGTAGGCTGAGATTTAGATACGTTGAATCCTACAGTATTCTTTGCATCCGACTGCAAGCAAAGTGCTTTACATCTTACTACACTCCTGATAGAACACTGCATTAATGATGACGGGCTACCACACCCAGTCATCAAGACACTGCAGCACTAATCAGCGCCCCGTTGCAGTAGCCAATTATGTAAAGAATGTATTTGTGAACGCACAGAGATGCAATTATTTTTATCACCAGATTTGCAATGTGCAAAAATAGAGTAACGTTTTAATGAACACTACTTACGTTGAGGTTGAATTTTTTCTTCGAGGATGGACGGAGTATTCAAAGCCAGAAAAAGACTGTCATATTATATTCTATCACATGACTTATCTCATTTTATTTCTATCTTTTCAGCTTAGACACATTAGAAGGAAGACTTGCCTCAACCTGATTCTCAAAGCCTAATGTATCTATGCTGATCTGTGAAAACATTTTGTTTTTCTCTCTTCCAGGAACACTGTACATTGCTGTAGGGATCTAATTCTATTGTGTTTTTTGAGAATGAGAATTGTGTGTGCTAAAAATGTGAAAGGATAAAGAAATTGACTCCATTATTTTAAAATATGAAAAAATGCATCTATTTGTATCACGTTCCAATGTATTGAACATAATAATGTTTCAGTACAATTTCAGGCTTATTAGTGGAGGTTAGGTACTGCAGCAGAAGTCTCATTGTAAGACATGATATGGTGTTACCAGTCAGCACAAAATGCACTGGTGCTTATTTATGCAGGCTTTAAATAAGCTCCATTGATATATGACATTAAATATTGCGAGGAGATGTGCATGCTAAACATGCTCTCTGCAGATTTGGATAGACTGGGAAGAGATGCAGTGCATGTCGGGAAACTAAATGATATGCAAGTGTGAGCACACACTGGCTCCTGCACCAGTGGGTTATCTTGTGCCAAGGTTCCAGGTAGTAGGACCAGGCTATGGTCATGTGCAGGTGAGAGAAAACAGAAAAATGAGAAAGAAGGAGGAAGAGTAAGATAGAAAGACAGTGCCAAATCGAGAAAGCCTGTATGAAAAAAAACCTTCAAAAGTGGAGATATACATACAGGAAGTGTATGATGGTGGAAGAACGAACCATGAGGTGGAATCAAAACTAGACAGTCTTCGTATTCAGCAACCCTGGAATTCGGTAGCACCTTTAACTGATTTATAAGAAATCTTTGGGCCCCTGCATTTATTGTTATACAAATGGAGAACTGTACTACACATTCTGTTGTTCTTGTAAGCAATGTCCATTAGTAATGAAGGAGGGTGCAGGGAAAGGAGGTCACCGGGTGCTCGAGCCCTGGTATTCAACTGCAGTTCCCTCAACAGGCCCTTAGGCCCTTTTCAAGAAGAAGTGGCCGTGGAGTGGCTAAGAATGACACAAGAAGTCAACCCTGCGATGTCTCTGAAGGTCAAAAGTTGCAAGATGTTGTGTACGCTAACCATGGCATGTTGGTGAATTGATGACCATGCTCCCATATGGAGTCCCACAGTAAAAGGTTGGCGGCATGGATCCAATTCAGATGGGTGATTTTATTGGTGGCAACTCCAGGTTTGCAAGAGGGTGGAGTTTATAGACAGGATGCTCTACTGAAGAAGTGACAGTATATCCTGTCCCAATGTATCCTGTAAAGAGCATGCCCTCCTGCACACACAGTTCTGTCTGTTTCTAACGTCTCTAGAAGCTTTCTCTGCACAATCTGACAACAGTCACTGAGCTCATAAGCACTTCAGGTGGGGAACTGGGCTTCAGAGAAACTTGGTGAAAAGCCCAATTTTAAGGCAAGCAATTTCTGTTTGGATCCCCCAAAATTCTAATTAAGGGTCTTGGGACATCATGAGTATTTGGAAGCAGGGGTGTATTCTTTTTCTTTTCAGAGACGCTCCCCTTTATGTTGGTTGTATTTTTTTATGAAGTAGCACATCGTTGAATGTTGAGCACCTGGATAATCCGTTCCTCTCTAAATTCAGCATAGCCATTGAAGTACAGCGTGACGTGATTCCATGGACTACAACATTATCTTCTACAGCATTTTTGACGAATTGTAAAAAGCAAGAATATATCAGTTTGATTTGTGATACTGTTTAATTTGAAAATATATCTCTGTGAGTGTAGCACTCTGTGCTCTTTCACCCTGCATGACCTGTAGGACCACAAGGTTGACTCAGGTCTTCCTTCTTTCGAAGTAAATAATCTGAATACTATCAAGGTGGGTATTGGTTACATATGTTATTTAAAGTGCTACGAAATACTAACTTTATTGTTAAAGAGAAACACATTGGGCCCAATTCAGAATAAAGTCAGTAAATCTGAAGATATAGTAGCACTCCTACGACCAGGTGCATATTTACTACTTTTGTTGACTCCCAAACATTCTCAGTAGTACGCCTAGTACATACTAATGGTAAAGACAATTAGCATGTTTCCTGTGCTCAATAGTCCGTTACCTGCGCGGTGGAGATCTCCACCTGTGGGGTGGAGAGCTCTGCCACTTGAGTGGAGGTCTCCCTATAGTAAAATCACATAGGGAACTTTTTAAAACTTAATAGGCTTGAAAAACATATTAAAATACTTCTACAGTAAATGTTAATGTGCAATAAATGTATACATGTATTCACAAGCGACAACGAATAAAATAAAATATCATTGTATTTTAATTTAACTGAAGATTAAATGACCAATCAATTTTAATATTATAAATGTTTATTAATATTATATTTGTTCATTCATTATTTTTAAAATGAATATTACACCTACAATAAATGTTTTATATGTATTTATTATGTACACAAAATTATATTAAAAGTAATGTATCAATTTAATTACAAATATTTTTAATTATATAAAATGTATTTAAAATGTAAATATATTTTTAAAACTAAAAAGTCAATAAATACATTTTAAAGAATTAAAATATTCAAAATATTACTTTTAAAATTATTCAGACTAGAGTTTTATATTAAACTACATTTGTATATATTTTGTGTGTGTGTCTGTATATATATATATATATATATATATATATATATATATATATATATATATATATATATAAAAAATTATTTAACAATATTTCCTATGGGTTTTAATTTTAACTCTCAACCTTCACTATTTTCTATGGGAGGGTGTAGCTGTACCTATGGCTGGTCATTTGTGGTGCTGGACTTACTCCAGATCTGAAATTAACTACATTTACAACTGTTTTGGGAACTTTTGGCTGCAGATTTAGAAGTGATATTTGTGAATATCAATAGGCTTACTGTTTGTGTGGGTTGGTGTCTTTCCCTCCCTAAGTCTCTCCTTAACCTTCCCTTAAACCCTCATTCCTCTCCACCTATTTTGTAGTAGGTTTGCCCATTTTTCTACCTCCCACATTTACTACTAAAGGGCTGATTACGATCTTGTTAGGAAAGCAGCCCTACTGACTCGGGTTAGGAGTGCTTCCGTATGAATCGCACTCTGAGAGTCCCCCGGGATAACTGAGGGGTGCTGATAGATTAGTACGATATGAAAGGGAAACAATTAAAGGTTGTTTAAGAAGGGTGGGTGGTTTGAAGTACTAGGATAGACGTAGGGTACAGGCAGGGTTTCCTTAATACAATGTGTTTATGTATGATACGCAATATTACAGATCATGTTACAAGTTTTATTCAGAAACAAATCTGTAATGGTGGTTCTTTTTTAAAAAATTGCATTTACCCCTGAAGAAAGGCTTTTTAAGCCCGAAATGCATTGGGACATTATGGAAAAGCACTGCTTGTGACGAATTATGCATTTTCGACGGATGGGAAAATCTAGAACATTTGAAGCATTGAAAAGCATGAATATCTTGCATATGGAGATGAAATTAAAAATGAAAAACGTTCTTAAAAGATTGAAGAAATGTGACTAAACAGTTAAACAATAGATGAACAGATTGAATTCGATTATTTTCGCATATTCGTGAGTTTGCTGTGCGACTGGGTTGGGGCGCAATCAAGCTCCATACTTATGTGATTATTTTCCTCACGTCATTTGGGCAAGGCACGCACCCAGTAAGCACGCATTCTTTGATTAATTATGGACAAAATTGGATGCAGAATGTAAAGGAGGTGTGCATTCCATCATCCTTGATGAACATTCTCTTACTCCACATCAGAGCCTCCTCCTCTCCTCTTGCATTCTGCAAGAAGCTGAAGACCTGGCTTTTCAATTAACCAACCTACCCTAGGCAGGACTAGGCACACATCGGCTCAGCAATAGGATATCTTCATGGGTGATAGTGCACTTTACAGATACACATAACACAAGATACTACTTAACGTACTACAAAAGGAAGTTTGCGAATAGGACCCATAATGCTTATGTTTCATACAAGTGGCTGTTTATATTGGGAAAACACAACAGACATCCAGTTGTGAGTCTATATTTATCAGTTATACAAATGTGAAATATACCAGTGGCAACTTCCTTTTCAGAGAACACATTATAAAAACTGATGATCAAAAAATAATGCAGACACAAATTATAAAGAATAAACACTGTAACCTGAGTGTCATATTATTAATTTAGCTACCAAGGTATATAATACATTTAGTTATTGAAAGTGAATATGCACAGGCTCTGAAGCATTGCAATAAATGCTATCAAGAAATCATTGCTTAAGTATGAATATCAGTAACAAATTTCTGATGTTCCCCTTTACTGTGATGCGTTGTGCTTGTGCTCCAATATTAAATGCATTACAGTAATCCAGCAGAAGCTGGCAGGTTAGAGAGGCTATGATAATGTATGGAAGAGTCAGGAATCAGTCAGTGAGAAAGCTTTTTAAGGTTTATCAATTATAACCCCACCCTGTCAAAGCATAGGTCTTATATTGCTGTTTCACAATATATAAATCTATATACTTTGTGGGCATGTCCAGGAGCTTAAGATGCCTTTTCACTATGTACAAAGAAGCACAAGTTACTTACATTCGGTAACGTAATATCTGGTAGAGACACAGTCTAGCCACAGATTCCTTAACTTGTGAATTCTCCCCAGGTGTCTGACTGGATCCAGAACATTTTCAGCAGTAGATCTGCACGCCGGGGCTACGCAATGACGTTGTTTCCGGATGTGACATCAGCAGTACTATATAAGTCTCCTCTGGTGCACGAACGTCAGTTTCTTCTGTAAAACATTTTGCGCCAGAACGCGGAGCCACTATAGAAACTGGACGTAGAAACAGTGTGCCAAAAAGAATCTATGAAACATTAATAAAGACGAAACATCAAATGGTATGTCAATACCAATCACGGATTTTAAAGAAAACCCCAAAAGAATCCACGAAGCATAGAGCTACATGAAACTCTGCACCCTAGTGAATAACCAGCAAGAAAGGGAAAAACACCTTACACTCTACCGACCATTCATCAATGGTAATGAATGGCATGATAATAGCAAAACAAAACCTATAAAAACAACACCAAGCTGTTTAATCACACCATTACGTGATATAGTGACAGTGCCAATACAAGATATGATGATACTAGACAAAGACTTTCAAAGAAAGAACCAAATGAATCAACACTGCTCACTAGTGTTTAATCCAATGTAAAAGATCACTCACCATTGGAAATGGATGGTATGGCAACATCTAAACAAAATCTATGTGGCAATACAAAATGCTTTTATTGAGTACCAACATTAGATGACCAGTGATCACCGGTATATAAAACCAGTACTGAAAAAGGGTATAAACCTTACCTCAAATAGCTTTCGCATAGTGGGGAGGATGGACAGGGCATTAAGGAATCTGAGACTAGACTGTGTCTCTACCAGATATTACGTTACAGAAGATAAGTAACTTGTACATCTGATAGAGACATTTAGTCGCAGATTCTATAACTTGTGAATTAAATACCATAGCTATACCTCTCTGGAGGAGGGTCAGCAAATTAAACCTATGAAACTTTTCAAAGAGAACCAGTCAGTCATAGCTAACAACTGACCACATGCATGTAGGAATAGAAGAACAAGAGCTTGGTTCGTAGAAGAATCCATGGTCACTGTCACAGAACATATAAATAATAAACAACCCTACAGGCCTGAAAGAATCAGGCCTTGACGGAAAAAAGGGGTAAACCTTTAAACGACCGTCTGACATTTATCAGACATTATCCTCTATTCCAAAGGGGAAAGGAAACTCGTTGACAAAAAGTGCCAAGTGCAACACAGAAGTCATGCAATCCGCATTCTTCATGACAATAAAGAAATATCAGAAAAAGTACTGTGCTGATAAAATCCAAAAAGAAAGGACTCTCAGAATTAATTCCCATTATACCAAGACGAATGAACATCAACGCAGAAACTGGAGACACAATCCGTACACTAGGAAAGATAAAAACAATAATACAATAATACCTCCAATGATATAAAGACGTTTGTTTGAACAACATGACCACTCGAACATTGCATAATGCACTGTAAAAAAGAAAAAAGAAAACAAAACAGATTTGAATCTCATATAGGTATTCATCAATTATGCCAGCGGTATAAAACGTTGCCACAAACATGTACATGTGGATATATATATATATATATATATATATATATATATATATATATATATATATATTTTTCCACCAAAATGCCCCAAGCATTGAGAATGCACACGACTTCAAAAGAACCTTCCGGTTTATTGACACAAGGCAAACGAGCTTCAGTGTTCATGTAAGAGTTTTCATTCCGACGCGTTTCGAGGCTCCTGCCTCTTAGTCATGGACATCTCTTAAACAGTCAGCAGATGGCTCCGATTCAGTCTGCTTCATTTAAATACCCTCAGTGGGCCTCGCACATTGCGTGATTATTTAATTGCAGGCTGGGACTTGTAGTCTCAATCAGAGTAAACTTTTCACCTTTAGTAGGCTCTGCATCATGTAAAAATATTTAGAGTTCATTATTACCTTCCAGTAGGTCATGGCACTGAGCACGTTCGATTTTGCCGCTTTTGAAGTGCTGTAAAATGAGTTAAGGCGCAGTTCCTTCTCACAGCCTTTCCTTTGTAGTTGATTGGAAATGGTGCAACTCTCCACGGCCGGGCTGCCGTGTTAATATTTTTCCACCAAAATGCCCCAAGCATTGAGAATGCACACGACTTCAAAAGAACCTTCCGGTTTATTGACACAAGGCAAACGAGCTTCAGTGTTCATGTAAGAGTTTTCATTCCGACGCGTTTCGAGGCTCCTGCCTCTTAGTCATGGACATCTCTTAAACAGTCAGCAGATGGCTCCGATTCAGTCTGCTTCATTTAAATACCCTCAGTGGGCCTCGCACATTGCGTGATTATTTAATTGCAGGCTGGGACTTGTAGTCTCAATCAGAGTAAACTTTTCACCTTTAGTAGGCTCTGCATCATGTAAAAATATTTAGAGTTCATTATTACCTTCCAGTAGGTCATGGCACTGAGCACGTTCGATTTTGCCGCTTTTGAAGTGCTGTAAAATGAGTTAAGGCGCAGTTCCTTCTCACAGCCTTTCCTTTGTAGTTGATTGGAAATGGTGCAACTCTCCACGGCCGGGCTGCCGTGTTAATATTTTTCCACCAAAATGCCCCAAGCATTGAGAATGCACACGACTTCAAAAGAACCTTCCGGTTTATTGACACAAGGCAAACGAGCTTCAGTGTTCATGTAAGAGTTTTCATTCCGACGCGTTTCGAGGCTCCTGCCTCTTAGTCATGGACATCTCTTAAACAGTCAGCAGATGGCTCCGATTCAGTCTGCTTCATTTAAATACCCTCAGTGGGCCTCGCACATTGCGTGATTATTTAATTGCAGGCTGGGACTTGTAGTCTCAATCAGAGTAAACTTTTCACCTTTAGTAGGCTCTGCATCATGTAAAAATATTTAGAGTTCATTATTACCTTCCAGTAGGTCATGGCACTGAGCACGTTCGATTTTGCCGCTTTTGAAGTGCTGTAAAATGAGTTAAGGCGCAGTTCCTTCTCACAGCCTTTCCTTTGTAGTTGATTGGAAATGGTGCAACTCTCCACGGCCGGGCTGCCGTGTTAATATTTTTCCACCAAAATGCCCCAAGCATTGAGAATGCACACGACTTCAAAAGAACCTTCCGGTTTATTGACACAAGGCAAACGAGCTTCAGTGTTCATGTAAGAGTTTTCATTCCGACGCGTTTCGAGGCTCCTGCCTCTTAGTCATGGACATCTCTTAAACAGTCAGCAGATGGCTCCGATTCAGTCTGCTTCATTTAAATACCCTCAGTGGGCCTCGCACATTGCGTGATTATTTAATTGCAGGCTGGGACTTGTAGTCTCAATCAGAGTAAACTTTTCACCTTTAGTAGGCTCTGCATCATGTAAAAATATTTAGAGTTCATTATTACCTTCCAGTAGGTCATGGCACTGAGCACGTTCGATTTTGCCGCTTTTGAAGTGCTGTAAAATGAGTTAAGGCGCAGTTCCTTCTCACAGCCTTTCCTTTGTAGTTGATTGGAAATGGTGCAACTCTCCACGGCCGGGCTGCCGTGTTAATATTTTTCCACCAAAATGCCCCAAGCATTGAGAATGCACACGACTTCAAAAGAACCTTCCGGTTTATTGACACAAGGCAAACGAGCTTCAGTGTTCATGTAAGAGTTTTCATTCCGACGCGTTTCGAGGCTCCTGCCTCTTAGTCATGGACATCTCTTAAACAGTCAGCAGATGGCTCCGATTCAGTCTGCTTCATTTAAATACCCTCAGTGGGCCTCGCACATTGCGTGATTATTTAATTGCAGGCTGGGACTTGTAGTCTCAATCAGAGTAAACTTTTCACCTTTAGTAGGCTCTGCATCATGTAAAAATATTTAGAGTTCATTATTACCTTCCAGTAGGTCATGGCACTGAGCACGTTCGATTTTGCCGCTTTTGAAGTGCTGTAAAATGAGTTAAGGCGCAGTTCCTTCTCACAGCCTTTCCTTTGTAGTTGATTGGAAATGGTGCAACTCTCCACGGCCGGGCTGCCGTGTTAATATTTTTCCACCAAAATGCCCCAAGCATTGAGAATGCACACGACTTCAAAAGAACCTTCCGGTTTATTGACACAAGGCAAACGAGCTTCAGTGTTCATGTAAGAGTTTTCATTCCGACGCGTTTCGAGGCTCCTGCCTCTTAGTCATGGACATCTCTTAAACAGTCAGCAGATGGCTCCGATTCAGTCTGCTTCATTTAAATACCCTCAGTGGGCCTCGCACATTGCGTGATTATTTAATTGCAGGCTGGGACTTGTAGTCTCAATCAGAGTAAACTTTTCACCTTTAGTAGGCTCTGCATCATGTAAAAATATTTAGAGTTCATTATTACCTTCCAGTAGGTCATGGCACTGAGCACGTTCGATTTTGCCGCTTTTGAAGTGCTGTAAAATGAGTTAAGGCGCAGTTCCTTCTCACAGCCTTTCCTTTGTAGTTGATTGGAAATGGTGCAACTCTCCACGGCCGGGCTGCCGTGTTAATATTTTTCCACCAAAATGCCCCAAGCATTGAGAATGCACACGACTTCAAAAGAACCTTCCGGTTTATTGACACAAGGCAAACGAGCTTCAGTGTTCATGTAAGAGTTTTCATTCCGACGCGTTTCGAGGCTCCTGCCTCTTAGTCATGGACATCTCTTAAACAGTCAGCAGATGGCTCCGATTCAGTCTGCTTCATTTAAATACCCTCAGTGGGCCTCGCACATTGCGTGATTATTTAATTGCAGGCTGGGACTTGTAGTCTCAATCAGAGTAAACTTTTCACCTTTAGTAGGCTCTGCATCATGTAAAAATATTTAGAGTTCATTATTACCTTCCAGTAGGTCATGGCACTGAGCACGTTCGATTTTGCCGCTTTTGAAGTGCTGTAAAATGAGTTAAGGCGCAGTTCCTTCTCACAGCCTTTCCTTTGTAGTTGATTGGAAATGGTGCAACTCTCCACGGCCGGGCTGCCGTGTTAATATTTTTCCACCAAAATGCCCCAAGCATTGAGAATGCACACGACTTCAAAAGAACCTTCCGGTTTATTGACACAAGGCAAACGAGCTTCAGTGTTCATGTAAGAGTTTTCATTCCGACGCGTTTCGAGGCTCCTGCCTCTTAGTCATGGACATCTCTTAAACAGTCAGCAGATGGCTCCGATTCAGTCTGCTTCATTTAAATACCCTCAGTGGGCCTCGCACATTGCGTGATTATTTAATTGCAGGCTGGGACTTGTAGTCTCAATCAGAGTAAACTTTTCACCTTTAGTAGGCTCTGCATCATGTAAAAATATTTAGAGTTCATTATTACCTTCCAGTAGGTCATGGCACTGAGCACGTTCGATTTTGCCGCTTTTGAAGTGCTGTAAAATGAGTTAAGGCGCAGTTCCTTCTCACAGCCTTTCCTTTGTAGTTGATTGGAAATGGTGCAACTCTCCACGGCCGGGCTGCCGTGTTAATATTTTTCCACCAAAATGCCCCAAGCATTGAGAATGCACACGACTTCAAAAGAACCTTCCGGTTTATTGACACAAGGCAAACGAGCTTCAGTGTTCATGTAAGAGTTTTCATTCCGACGCGTTTCGAGGCTCCTGCCTCTTAGTCATGGACATCTCTTAAACAGTCAGCAGATGGCTCCGATTCAGTCTGCTTCATTTAAATACCCTCAGTGGGCCTCGCACATTGCGTGATTATTTAATTGCAGGCTGGGACTTGTAGTCTCAATCAGAGTAAACTTTTCACCTTTAGTAGGCTCTGCATCATGTAAAAATATTTAGAGTTCATTATTACCTTCCAGTAGGTCATGGCACTGAGCACGTTCGATTTTGCCGCTTTTGAAGTGCTGTAAAATGAGTTAAGGCGCAGTTCCTTCTCACAGCCTTTCCTTTGTAGTTGATTGGAAATGGTGCAACTCTCCACGGCCGGGCTGCCGTGTTAATATTTTTCCACCAAAATGCCCCAAGCATTGAGAATGCACACGACTTCAAAAGAACCTTCCGGTTTATTGACACAAGGCAAACGAGCTTCAGTGTTCATGTAAGAGTTTTCATTCCGACGCGTTTCGAGGCTCCTGCCTCTTAGTCATGGACATCTCTTAAACAGTCAGCAGATGGCTCCGATTCAGTCTGCTTCATTTAAATACCCTCAGTGGGCCTCGCACATTGCGTGATTATTTAATTGCAGGCTGGGACTTGTAGTCTCAATCAGAGTAAACTTTTCACCTTTAGTAGGCTCTGCATCATGTAAAAATATTTAGAGTTCATTATTACCTTCCAGTAGGTCATGGCACTGAGCACGTTCGATTTTGCCGCTTTTGAAGTGCTGTAAAATGAGTTAAGGCGCAGTTCCTTCTCACAGGCTTTCCTTTGTAGTTGATTGGAAATGGTGCAACTCTCCACGGCCGGGCTGCCGTGTTAATATTTTTCCACCAAAATGCCCCAAGCATTGAGAATGCACACGACTTCAAAAGAACCTTCCGGTTTATTGACACAAGGCAAACGAGCTTCAGTGTTCATGTAAGAGTTTTCATTCCAACGCGTTTCGAGGCTCCTGCCTCTTAGTCATGGACATCTCTTAAACAGTCAGCAGATGGCTCCGATTCAGTCTGCTTCATTTAAATACCCTCAGTGGGCCTCGCACATTGCGTGATTATTTAATTGCAGGCTGGGACTTGTAGTCTCAATCAGAGTAAACTTTTCACCTTTAGTAGGCTCTGCATCATGTAAAAATATTTAGAGTTCATTATTACCTTCCAGTAGGTCATGGCACTGAGCACGTTCGATTTTGCCGCTTTTGAAGTGCTGTAAAATGAGTTAAGGCGCAGTTCCTTCTCACAGCCTTTCCTTTGTAGTTGATTGGAAATGGTGCAACTCTCCACGGCCGGGCTGCCGTGTTAATATTTTTCCACCAAAATGCCCCAAGCATTGAGAATGCACACGACTTCAAAAGAACCTTCCGGTTTATTGACACAAGGCAAACGAGCTTCAGTGTTCATGTAAGAGTTTTCATTCCGACGCGTTTCGAGGCTCCTGCCTCTTAGTCATGGACATCTCTTAAACAGTCAGCAGATGGCTCCGATTCAGTCTGCTTCATTTAAATACCCTCAGTGGGCCTCGCACATTGCGTGATTATTTAATTGCAGGCTGGGACTTGTAGTCTCAATCAGAGTAAACTTTTCACCTTTAGTAGGCTCTGCATCATGTAAAAATATTTAGAGTTCATTATTACCTTCCAGTAGGTCATGGCACTGAGCACGTTCGATTTTGCCGCTTTTGAAGTGCTGTAAAATGAGTTAAGGCGCAGTTCCTTCTCACAGCCTTTCCTTTGTAGTTGATTGGAAATGGTGCAACTCTCCACGGCCGGGCTGCCGTGTTAATATTTTTCCACCAAAATGCCCCAAGCATTGAGAATGCACACGACTTCAAAAGAACCTTCCGGTTTATTGACACAAGGCAAACGAGCTTCAGTGTTCATGTAAGAGTTTTCATTCCGACGCGTTTCGAGGCTCCTGCCTCTTAGTCATGGACATCTCTTAAACAGTCAGCAGATGGCTCCGATTCAGTCTGCTTCATTTAAATACCCTCAGTGGGCCTCGCACATTGCGTGATTATTTAATTGCAGGCTGGGACTTGTAGTCTCAATCAGAGTAAACTTTTCACCTTTAGTAGGCTCTGCATCATGTAAAAATATTTAGAGTTCATTATTACCTTCCAGTAGGTCATGGCACTGAGCACGTTCGATTTTGCCGCTTTTGAAGTGCTGTAAAATGAGTTAAGGCGCAGTTCCTTCTCACAGCCTTTCCTTTGTAGTTGATTGGAAATGGTGCAACTCTCCACGGCCGGGCTGCCGTGTTAATATTTTTCCACCAAAATGCCCCAAGCATTGAGAATGCACACGACTTCAAAAGAACCTTCCGGTTTATTGACACAAGGCAAACGAGCTTCAGTGTTCATGTAAGAGTTTTCATTCCGACGCGTTTCGAGGCTCCTGCCTCTTAGTCATGGACATCTCTTAAACAGTCAGCAGATGGCTCCGATTCAGTCTGCTTCATTTAAATACCCTCAGTGGGCCTCGCACATTGCGTGATTATTTAATTGCAGGCTGGGACTTGTAGTCTCAATCAGAGTAAACTTTTCACCTTTAGTAGGCTCTGCATCATGTAAAAATATTTAGAGTTCATTATTACCTTCCAGTAGGTCATGGCACTGAGCACGTTCGATTTTGCCGCTTTTGAAGTGCTGGAAAATGAGTTAAGGCGCAGTTCCTTCTCACAGCCTTTCCTTTGTAGTTGATTGGAAATGGTGCAACTCTCCACGGCCGGGCTGCCGTGTTAATATTTTTCCACCAAAATGCCCCAAGCATTGAGAATGCACACGACTTCAAAAGAACCTTCCGGTTTATTGACACAAGGCAAACGAGCTTCAGTGTTCATGTAAGAGTTTTCATTCCGACGCGTTTCGAGGCTCCTGCCTCTTAGTCATGGACATCTCTTAAACAGTCAGCAGATGGCTCCGATTCAGTCTGCTTCATTTAAATACCCTCAGTGGGCCTCGCACATTGCGTGATTATTTAATTGCAGGCTGGGACTTGTAGTCTCAATCAGAGTAAACTTTTCACCTTTAGTAGGCTCTGCATCATGTAAAAATATTTAGAGTTCATTATTACCTTCCAGTAGGTCATGGCACTGAGCACGTTCGATTTTGCCGCTTTTGAAGTGCTGTAAAATGAGTTAAGGCGCAGTTCCTTCTCACAGCCTTTCCTTTGTAGTTGATTGGAAATGGTGCAACTCTCCACGGCCGGGCTGCCGTGTTAATATTTTTCCACCAAAATGCCCCAAGCATTGAGAATGCACACGACTTCAAAAGAACCTTCCGGTTTATTGACACAAGGCAAACGAGCTTCAGTGTTCATGTAAGAGTTTTCATTCCGACGCGTTTCGAGGCTCCTGCCTCTTAGTCATGGACATCTCTTAAACAGTCAGCAGATGGCTCCGATTCAGTCTGCTTCATTTAAATACCCTCAGTGGGCCTCGCACATTGCGTGATTATTTAATTGCAGGCTGGGACTTGTAGTCTCAATCAGAGTAAACTTTTCACCTTTAGTAGGCTCTGCATCATGTAAAAATATTTAGAGTTCATTATTACCTTCCAGTAGGTCATGGCACTGAGCACGTTCGATTTTGCCGCTTTTGAAGTGCCTCGAAACGCGTCGGAATGAAAACTCTTACATGAACACTGAAGCTCGTTTGCCTTGTGTCAATAAACCGGAAGGTTCTTTTGAAGTCGTGTGCATTCTCAATGCTTGGGGCATTTTGGTGGAAAAATATTAACACGGCAGCCCGGCCGTGGAGAGTTGCACCATTTCCAATCAACTACAAAGGAAAGGCTGTGAGAAGGAACTGCGCCTTAACTCATTTTACAGCACTTCAAAAGCGGCAAAATCGAACGTGCTCAGTGCCATGACCTACTGGAAGGTAATAATGAACTCTAAATATTTTTACATGATGCAGAGCCTACTAAAGGTGAAAAGTTTACTCTGATTGAGACTACAAGTCCCAGCCTGCAATTAAATAATCACGCAATGTGCGAGGCCCACTGAGGGTATTTAAATGAAGCAGACTGAATCGGAGCCATCTGCTGACTGTTTAAGAGATGTCCATGACTAAGAGGCAGGAGCCTCGAAACGCGTCGGAATGAAAACTCTTACATGAACACTGAAGCTCGTTTGGCTTGTGTCAATAAACCGGAAGGTTCTTTTGAAGTCGTGTGCATTCTCAATGCTTGGGGCATTTTGGTGGAAAAATATTAACACGGCAGCCCGGCCGTGGAGAGTTGCACCATTTCCAATCAACTACAAAGGAAAGGCTGTGAGAAGGAACTGCGCCTTAACTCATTTTACAGCACTTCAAAAGCGGCAAAATCGAACGTGCTCAGTGCCATGACCTACTGGAAGGTAATAATGAACTCTAAATATTTTTACATGATGCAGAGCCTACTAAAGGTGAAAAGTTTACTCTGATTGAGACTACAAGTCCCAGCCTGCAATTAAATAATCACGCAATGTGCGAGGCCCACTGAGGGTATTTAAATGAAGCAGACTGAATCGGAGCCATCTGCTGACTGTTTAAGAGATGTCCATGACTAAGAGGCAGGAGCCTCGAAACGCGTCGGAATGAAAACTCTTACATGAACACTGAAGCTCGTTTGCCTTGTGTCAATAAACCGGAAGGTTCTTTTGAAGTCGTGTGCATTCTCAATGCTTGGGGCATTTTGGTGGAAAAATATTAACACGGCAGCCCGGCCGTGGAGAGTTGCACCATTTCCAATCAACTACAAAGGAAAGGCTGTGAGAAGGAACTGCGCCTTAACTCATTTTACAGCACTTCAAAAGCGGCAAAATCGAACGTGCTCAGTGCCATGACCTACTGGAAGGTAATAATGAACTCTAAATATTTTTACATGATGCAGAGCCTACTAAAGGTGAAAAGTTTACTCTGATTGAGACTACAAGTCCCAGCCTGCAATTAAATAATCACGCAATGTGCGAGGCCCACTGAGGGTATTTAAATGAAGCAGACTGAATCGGAGCCATCTGCTGACTGTTTAAGAGATGTCCATGACTAAGAGGCAGGAGCCTCGAAACGCGTCGGAATGAAAACTCTTACATGAACACTGAAGCTCGTTTGCCTTGTGTCAATAAACCGGAAGGTTCTTTTGAAGTCGTGTGCATTCTCAATGCTTGGGGCATTTTGGTGGAAAAAATATATATATATATATATATATATATATATATATATATATATATATATTCACTGAAAAAACCATAGGTTTCACACATGTTATAGTTAGTGGAAATTTTACTGATAAAAAACCAATGAAATTGCCCCGTTATAGTTAGCGCAGGCAACTATAACTCACGCGACCACAATCCTCTGCTGATGCTAATACTGTATTTAGACACTTATTTGCCCATGTCTTCTTCCATACATTTTTAGCTATACATATATTACAAATATTTTTTTTTCATAAAGACACATATGTCATCAGCAGAGGATTGCGGTCGCGTGAGTTATAGTTGCCTGCGCTAACTATAACGGGGCAATTTCATTGGTTTTTTATCAGTAAAATTTCCACTAACTATAACATGTGTGAAACCTATGGTTTTTTCAGTGAATTTGCAAGGTTTTTTAAATGCTAATTCCTAACTATAACGTGTGTGAAACCTATGGTTTTTTCAGTGAATTAGTACGGTTTTTTAAATGCTAAGTTTTTTTCCCTTATAATAAGCCCTGTACATTTGGTGGCCTACGGCCACCAAAAGCACAGGGGGTGGGGTAAGTGTGGATAGTGTTTTTTTCCATTGTAATAAGCCCAGCACATTTGGTGGCCTTCTGCCACCAAAAGCACAGGGGGTGGGGTAAGTGTGGATAGTGTTTTTTTTATTTTTATTTTTTTACCGTACGCTTACCGTAAGCGTACGGTAAGCGTACCCCGCGAAATTGCCGAAAAAAAAATAAAACCGTTTTTGCACTTGGGGGATGTTTGGGGACTCCCTCAACATGACTATGTGGGAGGGAGTTGTCAAAACAGCCCCTTTACATGTTTTTGGGCTTCCGATTTTAAAAATCTCTCTCAGTGCGAGAGACAAAATGGCGGCCGCCGCTTCCTGGTTTCGGCCGATTCGAATGTTTACTAAGATCTAAGAGCCAATCAGAATCGCGCTCGCGCACGCCACCGTACGCTTACCGTAAGCGTACGGTAAGCGTACCGTAAGCTGGCTCAGATATATATATTGATTTAAAGGCTATTTTCTCAGAATCTACTGAACAGATTTACACCAAACCTACAAAAGGCACTTCCTTGACCTAGGGACTACCTCTCTGCCAAATTTTGAGTAATTCTGTTCAGCCATTCGGGCTGTAGCTCGTTCTAAAGGTCCTATGGAAAAATGCATGGGAAAAACGCGTTTTGGGACCCCCCTTTTATCTCAGCCCCCGCTTGACGAATCCCCCCGAGACTTTCAGGGTAGGAGCGGAGCGTAGCGCCCCACCTATTTTGAGAAATTCGCGAGGATTCGTCGACCGGCGCCAAAGTTATTCAAAATAGAATGTTGAGGTTTTCCTATGGAAACGTGGTCCTAACTATAACTACCTACTGGCTATCGCCAGTAGGTAATATATATATATATATATATATATATATATATATATATATATATGTATATATATGAATATATATATATATATATATATTCACTTAAAAAACCATAGGTTTCACACACGTTATAGTTAGGAATTAGCATTTAAAAAACCTTTCAAATTCACTTAAAAAACCATAGGTTTCACACATATTATAGTTAGCTGGACATTTCCCGCGCGTGGTCCGGTCATACCTTACCCCGTAACCGGCGTTGCTTAAAGAAGTGAATATTCTCATCGGCAGGGGTTCCATGCACTCACTGCTGTGAGTGTATTTGGCAAGGTCCCATATTTTCTAACGAGATTGAATGTAGCGGAGGTGAGCCGGGGAAACAGTGTTCGGCACAATGTCCGCGGAGACACAACTAAGAGATAAGAGAGCGGGAAGACCAAATGCCGCTCGAGATCTGTTTTGTGAAGCAGATGACGGGGAGAGGGTCGATTCGCAAGGGTCAGCTGATGGGGCATCTGCAGCTAACAAAGACCTGAAACAACTTTTGTTCAATTACGAAAAGTTGCGAAAGAGAGAAATTAACAGGTGGTGGGAGGTGTCCTCCCTGGATAATTATATTGAGGTCGGCAGGGTGCCAAGAGGACTTCGTATCCTGATAACGCCCACATATCAAAATCCCCACCCCAAACTTCTCGAAGACTGGTCGAATCTCATGTCTGAAACCTGTAAACATATGTTGGCTCTTTTATCAAAATATGCTGCAATTGAGCTTGAACAGGTTATCAAAGAGATTGATAAATTGCAAGATGAGCTTGACAACCATTCTGCACAAGAAGAAATTAAAAATGCCCTTGACCAAATGGAAATCCGGCTTGATAAATATGAGGAGGAAATCAAGTTAAAGAAAAAACGAAAATTTCTGAGAGACAAGTATGATTATGCCAGTGGCAGGATTCTCACATTTGGCAAGCGTTATGATGGTGCAATTAAGCAATTCAAACAATTTAAGACAGTCAGAAAAGAACCGGAAGTGACCACGTCTGAGTCCGGATCAGACCTTTACTCAGACTTAGAGGAGGCGCCCGCCACTACTGGTGATCAGGTTCCAACTTTCATGCCCCTTGAAGAATATCGTTTTTTACAAACAAATATGACTCTAAGATCCCGACCCCCAGAGACAGTACGCGGAAAAGGAAGAGGCGCAAACCTAAAGGGAAGAAAAAAACAAGGAGAGGGGGAAAGCAACGCCAAAGAAACAATGCCACATGGGAGGCAAACACGGCAATCGAAGCAGAAATAATGGGTGAGAGAAACTTGACAGTTTTAAACTTATCTTCCCATGTTTTGACTAAGGCGGAGGAGTCGCTGCTTGAACTTGGTTTGACTTTTTGCCCGACGGCAAATTTTGATTACACCAGAACTCGAATTGATGTGTTTCTGTTTGTCCGAAAGTTAAAATTGATGAAAATGTATTTACAAAAGAAAAAACGTGCTTTGGAGGGTGGTATCTCTGAAGGTGCTGTTAGTTCTGGTGCACAAATTTCTAAGAAGTTGTGTTTAGATGACATAGAAGGTTTGGCGACTGCATTGGAGTTGTGTGGGGATGATATTGGTGAGAGGGACGAACGTCTTATGTTGGAACAAATGGGCTTGGAGCTCTCTGGCACAGTTCCTACAAAATTCAAACCAAAGTCCACGTTCAATCCCAACACACCACACGATTCACTCGACACTTTTCATGAAGTAGTCATTAGGGATTTGATGCATATTTGGAACTCTATGCAAAATAGACATGCACAGAACTTAACTTTTGAACAACGACAGGCATTATCCTCTTTGAACAGTGATCCGGGGTTTGTTATCAAACCCTCGGACAAAGGGGGTAATGTTGTCCTTTGGGATTTCAACCTGTACAAACAGGAGGCCAACACACAATTGATTCTCTCTGGTGATTATACCAAATCAAGCAAGGAAAACTATACCTTGGCAGTGAATGTCTATTACAACAAACTTGGGGAATGGAGGAAGAATGGCCTTTTAGAGGAAGATGAATATCGTTTTCTCTATGTCAAACATCCGGTGGTACCCTGTTTTTATATGTTACCAAAGGTCCACAAAAATCGAACCATTCCCCCTGGCAGGCCAATAATATCTGCCAAAGGTAGCTTCCTTGAGAACACCTCTATCTTTTTGGATGCTGTCCTCTCTCCCTATGTTCTGTCTCTTCCTTCATACTGCAGGGACAGTACAGATTTCATTACTAAAATTGAAGGTATAGGGTGGCAAGAGGATTTTTGGTTGACAACAATTGACGTGGTTTCTTTGTATACCTGCATCAGACACTGTGATGGCATAAATGCATGCAAACATTTCTTTAGGGATAGGTCTATCTTCCTTTTTGACCAGACTAACATGTTTTTGGACATGTTGACTTTTTGTCTAGATAACAATTTTTTCCTCTTTGAGGATCAATGGTTCAAACAGGAGGTTGGCACGGCGATGGGAAGTTGCTTTGCGCCGAGTTACGCATGCATGATGATGGGATGGTGGGAGGAGCAACTTCTGTGGACGGAGATGAATGAATTTTTGACGAAAAATATCGTCTTTTACACGAGGTATATTGACGATATTTTTCTGATATGGGGTGGATCAAGGTCTGATCTTGATAAACTTTTTGATACTTTTAACAACAACAGTGTTAACCTCCGTTTCACACACAAAGTTGCCCAGGATGAGATGGACTTCCTAGATGTACGTGTTAAGATTGAGGAAGGCGTTTTGACTACTAGCCTTTACAGGAAGTCGACTGCTGGGAACAGCATCTTACATGCTAGAAGCCACCACCCATCTAGATTGAAGTGGAGTATCCCCTACGGGGAACTTTTGAGGGCCAAACGTAATTGCAGCTCTGAGGGCAGCTTTGAGAAAGAGCAGGAGATAATGTTGCAAAGGTTCCGGGAGAGGGGTTACCCTGAGGATGTCCTTTTGACTGCTCAGGATAAAGTAGCCAAACAAAAAAGAACCACGCTATTAATCAAGAGACCTGTCTTGGAAGAAAAATGTAACACCATCAGAATGATTACCACATTCAATGTGGCGGCAAAAGCAGTCAACCACACGCTCAGTAAACATTGGCATTTGGTCAGAAGTGACCCAGTGGTGGGTACAAGTGTCAATGTTTATCCTCAAGTTACTTATCGCAAAGCACGTTCCTTACAGGACATGCTGGTAAGAAGCTATTTGGGAGCAAGTAAAAAGCTGACATGGATTCAACAACAAAAAGGCTTTTTCAAATGTGGGAAATGCAAGGCCTGCACTACTAGTAAAAATGTTAAGACTTATCCCTTACCCACAGGGAAGAGTGGTGCCATTAAGAAGTTCATCAACTGTAATTCTGATTTCTGTGTGTATGTCATCAGGTGCCCATGCTCCAAATTCTATGTAGGAAGTACGATCTTTCCTGTAAAAAAACGTATTTTGGAGCACCTAAGGGCTATCAGAAATGTTGATTTGAACTACTCAACATCTAGGCATTGGTTGAAACATCACAGTAAGGATGCTAACTGCTTTTCATTCTTTGGTATTGACAGGGTGCCGGCCAACCCCAGAGGGGGAGATCGTCAAAAACAACTGAGAATCCTGGAGTCACAGTACATTATTCTTCTTGAGTCGAAGAATCCCTTTGGTCTCAATGAAGATGAGGAACTTTATGTACATATTGGATGAACAATTTATGGAAATGTATCCTGATTAGTTAGTTTGGTTGTGTGACTTATTTTACACTCCTAGGACAATGGTGTCCGATCAGTGCCCCCGGTTCTCCTCTGCTACATTCATTTTCTCGTAGTAAACAATTGTTAGTGATTTTGTTTTTCACTCACAAAAAACTTTTATTTGATGGGACCATGTGTTCAATGGTCACATGACCAGTGTTTACTAGAGTGTTCATATGGAAACAATTGCCTGTGAAGAGTATATTTTTTATCTCTCTCAGTTTAGAGCCACTTGGCTTTTTTGTTATCACTTACACTCTTTTGTTTACGCACTTGCGTTTGTAAACCTTAAGGATTTCGTTCTTCCTCATTTTGAGGGCTTTGAAGTCTTCTGTCTATTACACTGCTCGAACAGCGAGCCACACTTGGTCCATTTTCTATGTTTATTCATGTTTTAAATGGAGGACGAGTGTTATACTTTTTGTGGCCAGTGAAGAAGAGCGTCTGCTCGAAACGCGTAGCCAATAAAACTTTATTGAAATACCGGACTTTGGAGTGCGAGTGTTCCTTTGATCAATTGCGGTGGAATTTTCATCAATATATATATATATATATATATATATATATATATATATATATATATATATATATATATATATATATATGTGTATATATATATATATATATATATATGTATATATATGAATATATATATATATATTCACTTAAAAAACCATAGGTTTCACACACGTTATAGTTAGGAATTAGCATTTAAAAAACCTTTCAAATTCACTTAAAAAACCATAGGTTTCACACATATTATAGTTAGCTGGACATTTCCCTCGTAAAAAACCAATGAAATTCCCCCGTTATAGTTAGTGCAGGCAACTATAACTCACGCGACCGCAATCCTCTGCTGATGATGTCAGATATTACATCACTGTATTTAGACACCTATTTACCCATGTCTTCTTCCATTAATCTTTAGCTATACATATATTACAAATATTTATTTTTCAGAAAGACACGTATGTCATCCGTGCCGTGCCATGTTTTTTTTATAGTTTCTTTGTTCAAATCTTTTTGCCGTTGCTTCACACCTGATTCTTCCATTCCTATTCTTCCGTACAAATCCTCCGGATTCTTAGGAATTCCCCATAAGGTATACTTGCAATGAGAGAGGGTTGATGAAAACTTGTCGCTTCCAGGGTAGTATTTGTAGCTGTGTTTTTCCGATGCAATGTTGTTTCGATCTGGCCATTTTTGATGTAAATTTCCGTGTCCAGAAAGATTACCTTCTCAGAGTGAGGCAACGGCAAAAAGATTTGAACAATGAAAATATAATAAAACCATGATCAAAAAATGTTGGAAAAGAGCGGATGAAAGATCAAGAGAGGATTGTTTGAAACCCAAACAGGAGACAAAATCTGAAAAATCTGAACCCATAAGAATGATCATGGATTATTCTAATGACGCTAAAAAGATAAGTAAAATACTAAGAAAAAATTGGAAGATCCTGCAAATGGATGAATCTGTGAGTAAAATCATAGGGGATCATCCGACGATAACATATCGCAGTGCCAGAAATTTGAAAGATCGACTAGTGCATAGTCACTATAAAGGGAAAAAGAGCACTCAATGGTTAAAAACTAGTGGCTTCATTAAATGCCACAATTGCAAAGTGTGCGAAATTGCTAAACCAACAAAGGATTTCAAACTAGCCAATGGAAAAAACTGGCAAATTAAAGAACTTATCTTTTGTAAAAGTCAATTTACGATCTATGTCATTGAATGTCCATGTAAATTAAAATATGTGGGGAGCAATACTTGCGAACTAAAAAAGCGCATATTAGAGCATGCACAGGCGACAACCAACAAGGACAAAACCAATGCTGTGGCCAGACACATGGAACAAGCCCACATGAGCAACTGGAAGCTTTTAACATTTTATGGCATTGAAACAATTCCATCAAACATCAGAGGAGGCAATAGAGAAAAGATCTTACGCCAAAAAGAATCACGATACATTATCAAACTTAGGACTTTGACGCCTAATGGCCTCAACCAGAGTGAGGAATTATACAGCCACCTCTGAAGGGAAGGACTCTAAAAATTAATAAAACAGGATTGCTTTCTTTCATTTCCTTTTTTGACTTCCGGTATTATAGTTTTATTGGTGCAAACCCATATAAGAATTGAATTAATTGTATAACGGAGATAATTATGAGAACGACAACGACACCCCACTAGAGGGTTTTAAATGTTTTTGTAATAAAAAGTAAAGGTTCTGTATATAGATGTATAGACAAGAATTTTTGGAATCTCCTTAAAATAAAAATAATGGGAAAATGCAAAAAGCAAAGAGCGAAAAAGAACAAGCTTTAAATTAATGATATGCACCTGTACTTAAAGAAAATCATGTTTTTAAATTATGATTTGTAATCCTTAAACTAATATTTGCACATTTATAATTTTTTCACGTTTTGTTTTACTATTGGCTTAATAGAAGCGGAACCTCCTTTCTTTTTTAGGACTACAAATCCCATAATGCTCCACCTAATCACATGACAGGAAGTGATGTCTGTTTTTGAAAAAGTATTCAAATGTTGAGGATTTGGGAGTGCAGTATTA
The DNA here is from genome assembly GCF_964204655.1 of Triturus cristatus. Taxonomy (NCBI): domain Eukaryota; kingdom Metazoa; phylum Chordata; class Amphibia; order Caudata; family Salamandridae; genus Triturus; species Triturus cristatus. The sequence continues at coordinate 1,586,333,236 of NC_140590.1, forward strand.
TCGTGATCAAGGTCTTGTGCCAAGACCGAAACGCGTCGATTTTGTGGCTTTTCAAATTACTCCAATGAGCTAAGAAATTAAATAAAATACTTTACATCATTAACTTTTGCGGAGTGCGACCCTGTGCTTCTTCCTGAAGGAATTGGTTGAATACGTAACGGTCTGGCTCGACCGTAAGGATACCGCACGGGTGTGGAGCGCTGAAAATCCGACAAGTGGAGCCAACGTGGGAATATATATATATATATATATATATATATATATATATATATATATATATATATATATATATATATATATATATCTCCAAAGACACACGTTTCCCAAGGTAACGTGAAGCGCACTCGAGCTCGTAATTCAAAATTAATTCTTTATTTCATTCTCCGTAGAAAGCTGACACACGCGTTCCGGCACCCTGGCCTTCGTCAGTGTCAGTTAGTTCCAATCTCCAATACGTTGGAAGCACCATCCATCCTGCGAAGAAACGTGTGTTGGAACACACACGGGCAATCACCAACCGGGATACTAACTACCCGGTGGCCAGGCATTTTGCCGAAAAACATGAATCTCGCAGTGACAAACTAAGTTATTTCTGCCTTGACCACGTCCCCGTCACTGACAGGGGTGGGGACAGGGTCAAAGAATTGCGTCAACTGGAGGCACGCTTTATTGTTGAACTCCAGACACGCACTCCGGGGGGTCTTAATATGGAAGAAGAACTGTGGTCCTTTATTGGTTAATTCACAGTCTAATCCCATAAAACATCAATAGACAGGCTGAACAAGCAACAAGTGGGGTACTTGCACATACAATTTGTATATATTTTACATCTATCATGAGACATCAGCCCATTGGAGGGCTCTATTTGGTTAAATTTTTTATTTGCCTTATGAGGGATCAATATTTTCAATGAATTTGGTATGATTAATCATGTAAATTTATGTAAAGGAATGAACTGATTTTTATCTCTCCTCTGAGGCAATTTGTAATTTGTGCATATCCATTTCTATATGTCAGATATGTTTCAAGGGTTCGAGATTGCTTTATGTACCCACACGTATGTTATGGTTTGATGTATTACCCTTCTAATTTTATCGTTATTTTCTGACAATTGACTAGGTTAAAATGGCCGACACATAACGATTGATTCATTGTGATCGAGTTGATTAGTCCTTTGTTGGTTTTGCTCACTCTTTGTCCTGTCCAATGAAGATAGTGATTATTTATATGTGGCCATTGTAATGCACTAACTGACACTGACGAAGGCCAGGGTGCCGGAACGCGTGTGTCAGCTTTCTACGGAGAATGAAATAAAGAATTAATTTTGAATTACGAGCTCGAGTGCGCTTCACGTTACCTTGGGAAACGTGTGTCTTTGGAGATATTTTGTTGCGAACCGCCTACGCAACCAGCGCACCCACACTGCTGAGAGCAAGGCAATGGGCGGAGTTGTTTGACCATATATATATATATATATATATATATATTTTTTTTTTTTGGGGGTATTCAAGAAAGAACTCTATGAGCAAGAGGCATTAAGACAACTTACAGATACAAGTTGTTATGAAACAATAAAGAAATCCGAATATGTAAAATGCACAATGGAATACCAAATTATTTTAGAAGGTTGGAAAAATGAAGGAATGTTGAATGATGAAGAATTTTTATTTCTCCAGTGTGAAACACCAATTCTGCCAACCTTCTACCATCTCCCCAAAATCCACAAAGATGCAAAAAATTCCCCAGGGAGACTGGAGTTCTTTGGAAGTGCCTACTGCTATTGTTGGGCCTTCTGAGTGACTGCGTGTCGCAAGGAGCTGGAAGCGCGACTCAAGAAGGGGAAGCGTGCCGCTGTCAGAGCTGTTGTCGTCACATCGCATAAAGTGTGCCGCCACTGCAGCTGTTGCATCGAGTGGAAGCGTCTCGCATCATCCAGGAAGTGTCTCGCAACGCCGAAGAAGCCTGTCAATATCGCAGCCATCGTAGCTGACACATTGCACCGCATCAAGAGAAGAGTCTCGCATCGAGAAAGAAGCGTGTCGCCATCGCAGCCATTGTAGTTGTTGCATTGCACCGCATCAAGAAAAGCACCTCACATCCACGGAGAAGCAGGCCGCCGTCGGAGGCGCTGTTGTCGCATCGCGTAAAGGGGTGTCGCTGCTGCAGTTGTCGCATCGAGCGGAAGCGTCTCGCAACGTCGGAGAAGAGTGTCGCCGCCAAACCATTTAAGAATGTATTGAAGTCCGTCTTCACTGTTTACATAGATCTCGTGAGGCTTCACGATATGAAATTGTCGTTAGTTTTGCACAGAAACCTAACATTGACGAAGCCGCAAGGCGAAACGCATCTGTTGGGGGGTTAAGGGGTCTGCAATAAAGCACTTTGCAAGGGATACCAGTATGCTCTCCTTATTCAGCGCCAAGGATAATACGCTGAAAGTGTCCAAATATATATATATATATTTTATTCTCCTTTGCTTAAGTAGCAGCCACCTCACACCAGACCAGAGGGCGCGTCGTCGCCACCGATAACTCAAGCTCGATCCAGTCAATTATCGCACATCAACCTGGGTATCCCCAAGGAAGGACGACGCCATGTGGTGATTAAATCCGCTTTATTTGTCGCTTACTCTACGCGTTTCGCCTGTACCAGTAGGCTTGTTCAAGAATAAAGTTTTCAACACAATCCACCATTTTAAATCTTGTACATGTGATACTAATCACGTGAGAACTACAAAATACATGGGAATGAAAAACAGACTTGTAGTTTTAAGTCTATCTATAGCTACACGGTGACTTTGAAATAATTTTCTCGAGCAATGTATACATCATCTGGCACGTATAAGTAGAAATTAATAATTTCATCCTAAAATATATTACTATTACAATTTTAACTCCCAGTTCAAATTGTACACAAATGCCATTTCCTCGACTGATTTGATTTGAAAATCATGCCCATGTGGGCTGAAATTCTACAATTCATATTTCATGTCACATACGTTTTAAACAGCCCCAGTTGGCAATAAACAATCCCCTCATATAATATGTAGTATATAAATATAAAGAAGTGCTCTTGAACAGTGCTTTAAAACCTAGAAATTTAAGAGAAAGGGAACATCCAAAAATATTATTTGTACTCTAATCATGACACTCCTTACGTGGCACAAAAAACACCTCATAAATGAGTATATAAATCTTCTTCTATATTCAGACCAGCCGGGCTTCTTGTATTCAATTCCACTATATAGCAAGATTCCAATTACCGCAAGCTTTTTTGTCTATCTGCTCCTCTTTTGCTCGGAGGAATTGCATCAATGACAAAATTAACCAAACTTTGAACGTCCTTGTTATGGAATCGTTCAAAATGACGTGCCACTGGATATGATCTATCCCCATTCTTAATCGCTCTTAGATGTTGCAAAATACGTTTATGTACTGGTAAAATTGTACTTCCAACATATTGTAAATTGCATGCACACCTTAAAACATATACAGCATACTCAGTTTTACAGTTATACTGTCCTTTAATCTTTTTCACTCTTTTCGATAGACCTGGTTTATAGGTCGTCGTACTTTTCCCATGCGTGCATGCTTTGCACTTTATGCATTTTACAAAACCATCTTTGCGCTTTAACAAAGATCCACTAGCAGAACCACTTTTACTTGAAATCATATTGCTCACTAGCATTTGCATAAAAGATCTAGCTCTGCGAAAAGTTATCAATGGTCTTTTAGGTACTAATGTCCCAAGTACTGGATCATTTTTAATCACATGCCAATGTTTTGATACGATGTTCCTAATGGGGCCATGCAACTTATTGTAGTTAGTGATTAATCTACATTCATTGATATTTTTCTCTGTATTTTTCACTTTAAAAAGTACATCCTCCCTTGTTTGTTTCTGTACCTTCACTAGTGATGCTTGAAGACATTTCTCGGTATACCCTCTATCTTTGAATCGATTTCTCAATTTCCTCAACTCTTTCTCTCTGCTAGTGGATCTTGGTTAAAGCGCAAAGATGGTTTTGTAAAATGCATAAAGTGCAAAGCATGCACGCATGGGAAAAATACAACGACCTATAAACCAGGTCTATCGAAAAGAGTGAAAAAGATTAAAGAACAGTATAACTGTAAAACTGAGTATGCTGTATATGTTTTAAGGTGTGCATGCAATTTACAATATGTTGGAAGTACAATTTTACCAGTACATAAACGTATTTTGCAACATCTAAGAGCGATTAAGAATGGGGATTGATCATATCCAGTGGCACGTCATTTTGAACGATTCCATAACAAGGACGTTCAAAGTTTGGTTAATTTTGTCATTGATGCAATTCCTCCGAGCAAAAGAGGAGGAGATAGACAAAAAAGCTTGCGGAAATTGGAATCTTGCTATATAGTGGAATTGAATACAAGAAGCCCTGCTGGTCTGAATATAGAAGATTTATTTATACTCATTTATGAGGTGTTTTTTGTGCCACGTAAGGAGTGTCATGATTAGAGTACAAATAATATTTTTTGATGTTCCCTTTCTCTTAAATTTCTAGGTTTTAAAGCACTTTTCAAGAGCACTTTTTTATATTTATATACTACATATTATATGAGGGGATTGTTTATTGCCCACTGGGGCTGTTTAAAACGTATGTGACATGAAATATGAATTGTAGAATTTCAGCCCACTTGGGCATGATTTTCGAATCAAATCAGTCGAGGAAATGGTGTTTGTGTACAATTTGAACTGGGAGTTAAAATTGTAATAGTAATATATTTTAGGATAAAATTATTAATTTCTACTTGTCCGTGCCAGATGATGTATGTATTAAGAATACATCGCTCGAGAAAATTATTTCGAAGTCACCGCGTAGCTATAGATAGACTTAAAACTACAAGTCTGTTTTTCATTCCCATGTATTTTGTAGTTCTCACGTGATTAGTTTCACATGCACAAGATTTAAAATGGCGGATTGTGTTGAAAACTTTATTCGTGAACAAGCCAGCTGGTACAGGAGAAACGCGTAGAGTAAGTGACAAATAAAGCGGATTTAATCACCACATGGCATCGTCCTTCGTTGGGGATACCCAGGTTGATGTGCGATATATATATATATATATCCAAACACCTCCTCCCTAGGAAAGAGTGGAGGCCACACGGGGGACAGTCAGGACACACTTTAATCGGGTGAATTCGGCATAATGCATTTCGGCCACCACTGGCCTTCATCGGATGCCTTTAATGTTCAGGCGGCTTTGAAACACCAAATATGCCGCTTCCCCATTGGTGGGAATCCGCTCCGCCCCCTTTCCCTCATGTATGCTCACCAACACCGCAATTTGTGGAAACTGCAGGTCCCAGGATGCACCAGGTAGGTGCTGCAAGGGGGGTATACTGTCCAAAGTGGAATGGCGGTATTTGCAGGACAACCAACGGTGTGACAAATTGCCTATATCCTGTTTAAGTTGTTCCGCGGTGTCTCCTTAAGTCCCCAAACACCGCTGCAGCCCCGCGTTCCAGATCATCTTACAGGCAGAGGCAGGAGTGTTGAATACATCCCGCCCTACATATCGCTGCCATCCAAATGCTCCTGGAGGTAGAGGCGGGCCTCGGACTTCCCGATACCTCGGAACACACACCAATTCTGCCGTAGCAGCTGCCAGTAAGGTCCGCGGCCAACTTGCGCAGCGGGGGCCTCCAAATCACGTTGCTGGCAACAGTGAAAATATCCAAACACCTCCTCCCTAGGAAAGAGTGGAGGCCACACGGGGGACAGTCAGGAAATACTTTAATCGGGTGAATTCGGCATAATGCATTTCGGCCACCACTGTCCTTCATCGGATGCCTTTAATGTTCAGGCGGCTTTGAAACACCAAATATAAAAGTCCTGCCGCTTCCCCATTGGTGGGAATCCGCTCCGCCCCCTATATATATATCACAAGTATCCTTCCGTTTACTTGTCAGCGGTCCTCCTGAAAGACGGACACGGACCCAAGATGTCTGTGCAAATTACTTTATTCTTCTGTCGTCGCCATTACGCGTTTCGGCTCGCTTGAGATGTGGATATATCCACATCTCAAGGGTGCCCCAAGGAAAGAGCCTCAAAGGTAGGTAATTTTCCCTTTTTATTTCACGAAGGCTGCATTCAGATGAAGGGAGAACAGGCAGCAAGCATGACGAATGCCAGACGCATTTCGAGTGCACTTACTCTTAATCACTGGCAATTCAGTAACCAGCGACAGGAATGTGCAACTCCTTTTAAATAACGCCCCGGTGGGTGTGGTCACTTTCATGGCCTGATGGGATTCCTAGTTTGCACATTTAATTAAACTCAAGTGAGTCTGTCGTCTTTGGTACAATGATCAAAGTTCATAAAAACCACAGTGGGGTGCTGCTCGGTTTCTTTTTACACCGCTGCAATCTTCTGTCCTCGTGACTGGACTACCTCCTGTTAGCTTGGCGATGCCAGGTGGTGTCACCACAGGAACGCTGTGCTGACAGCGGGGTTCTTTCTGCGGCCGGGCCAACCGCTAAAATCCACATCTCAAGGTTGCCCCAAGAAAAGAGCCTCAAAGGTAGGTACTTTTCTCTTTTTATTTCACGAAGGCTGTAGTCAGATGAAGGGAGAACAGGCAGCAAGCATGACGACTGCCAGACGCATTTCGAGTACACTTACTCTTAATCATTGGCAATTTCAGTAACCAGCGACAGGAATGTGCAACTCCTTTTAAATAACGTCCTGGTGCGTGTGGTCACTTTCATGGCCAGATGGTATTCGTAGTCTGCACATTTAATTAAACTTGTACCAAGGACGACATACTCACTTGAGTTTAATTAAATGTGCAAACTACGAATTGCATCAGGCCAAGACACCTCTGGGTAATCATGCGCTATATAAGTTATAATAACATAACATAACCTTTACCCTTTCATAAAGGCCGAAGCTACTAACTCGTGTATTCCAAAGAGTACAACCATTAACCCTGAATTTATCAGCATAACTCTTCAAAAATTGAAGCACTTATAATAAATATGTAGTCTGCTCAAGAAGAGAAAACAAACTGCACCGATTACTCTGGCATGTAAATGTAATAGAACTCTAAAAAGGGTATACAGAGGAAAAGAACGGCTATTAGCTCACAACAATAGCGCTTAAAAGAGCATATAACGCTGTCCAAAAAGGACTAACCTGTATAGCCGATAAATGCCCACACAAGACAGGGTACGCAGAGAAAACTATTTAATAGCAAACAATTAGACTACCTAAATAGTACACCTAGCAAACCAATACTCCACGTAGAGTAAGACATATACCCAAAAAAAGGGTATGAACTCTTGAGACTAAGCTCCTCATCAGAGTAAAATAAAAGAACTAACTACCTACACAGCTGCAAAGACAATCCGGAGATTAAAATAGTCAAATCCGGAGTCAAACACTCACGCAGTATGAAAGAAGTAGTGCTTAATACTTCAACACCACAAAGTGCAACAATAGCAGAGGCAGGATTTAAATCCTTAAACCTAGTGATCCATGAAGTGGTAATATAAAAGAAATAGCAAAAGCCCTGAAAAGGCCATAATACAAGAGACCAGCCATGAGGTAGTATATCGCTGAATCTGCATGGCTGTGAAAAACAAACACTGTGAAAGGTCATATCTTTCACACTCTCCCGAACATTATTGGGATATTTTCACTCATGCAACCAAGCATGTCTAGGAACAGCAACAGACCAAATCATAGCTCTGCCAATAGAATTGTTGGTGTCCATTGCCAACTTAATATTAAACTTTGCCATCTCACGCCCATCATGCTCAACTAAAAGAGTTCAGACCTGACCCCTTCAGGAAGGGAAGCAAAAAGATGGGTGACAGAGTCCCAATAAGCATATGAAGTCCTGCCTAAGACACAAGACAGGATTAACGATCTCAAGGCCGAATTAGCTGAAGCAAAGATATTCCGGCCACACAGATCCAACCATCTAGATTCTCTACCTGGTGGAAGTAAAGGAGAGACATCTGGATTCGGCGAAGTCATAGCGGCTTGCACAGCGAACCCCTTAGCAGTAGGGTGTTGAAAAAGACAGACAGGCTTGTCTGGAGCAGGATGATGGCGATGGGAAATGGCAATTATCAACAGAGACTTCGGTCACTGGCCTCGCCCAAGCTCCCAGAAGACTATCAACATCTGTCACACCCTGGTGAAGTGGTTACAATAAGGGATCAGATGACAAAGATACTGAAGGAAACTGTAATTTCAACATATCAGCAGATCTCTTTAAAACTTCAGAAAAAGCTGCACTAGCCTCTGTCGCCATTAATGGCGGAGAAAACAGATAAGAATTAGGAGAGGGTTGTAGACTACAATCTGCACCCAATGCAGCCCAAGAACCTCCCACAAGAGGCTGAACCTGACCAACAAAATCACCTGTGTCACTCGAGCCACCTTGCAATGCTGGAGAAACAGCAACAGAACCAGCTTCGTCCTCAGAATGCAAAAGAGAAGACATGGGAACCGCAGTGGCTATGAGCAGCATCTCTGGCGCTGATCGATGTCGAGGCCGTGCCAATCGTCGGTGCGGCTTCATATTGCCATGCACCACAAGCAGCACCTCTGGCGCCGACCGATGTCGGGACAGCTTTGCATCCACCTCCTGAACCACCTCATCCGACGCTGCCACAACCATAAGCCACATCAGGCTGTGCTCCGACGAAGTGCTGGCACCACCCACTAGGGCATTGATGTTGTAATTTGGAACTGCTAATACCATAATGCACTTCTAGCATATGTCGAATAAAGATACGCCCACTGAGGCGGGACTTTGGTAATATTAAGCAGGTGTTCAACTTACTTGGGAGTCAGTTTCTTTTTTGTTGCCTCGTGAACAAGAGTGAAAGCTTGAAAAGCGTAGAGCCAGTAATTTAGATGGAAGCTGACAACTAACCTGCTGCAGCCCTCTTGCATAGGAGTTCGCACCCTGGTAGGCCATCCTCATAGGGGCAACCTTTGTGTGTGGATATATATATATATATATATATATATATATATATATATATATATATATATATATATATATATATACATGTATATATTCACTGAAAAAACCACAAGTTTCAGGGGCGATATAGTTAGGCTGACATTTCACTCGTACAAAACCAGAGAAATTCGGCTGTTATAGTTAGGTGAGCTAACTATAACTCGCGCGCCTGCAATGTACTGCTGATGACATCACCTATTACATCACTTATGCCATGGTCAGTGACATCACTGATGACATCACAGATATCTCAAATGATATCACTGATGACATTATCCAGTGAGTGCTTGTAAAACGTTTAAGAATGTTATGTATACACACACCAACGTGTATTGAAGAATGAGTGGCTGTAGCAGGCAGAAGCAAGAGCAATGCAGAAAGAACTAACAGAGGTGCAGAAAGAGGCAAGAGGGGTGCAGAAAGATGCAAGAGAATTGCAGAAGGACGCAAGAGAGTTGCAGAAACAGACAAGAGAAGTGCAGAAAGAAGCAACATAGGTGCAAAGGGAGGTGAGAGAACTGCAGAAAGAGGCAAGAGAGTTGCAGAAGCAGGCAAGAGAGGTACAGAAAAAGGGAACAGGGGTATAGAAAGAGGCAAGAGAGGTGCAGAAAGAGGGAAGAAGGGTGCAGAAAGAGGCAAGAGGGGTACAGAAAGAAGCAAAAGAAATGCAGGAAGAAGCAACAGAAGTGCTGAAAGAGGCTAGAGGGGTGCAGAAAGAGGCAAGAGAAGTGCAGAAAGAAGCAACAGAGGTGCAGAAGGAGGCAATAAAAGTGCAGGAAGAGGCAAAAGAGTTGCAGAAACAGACAAAAGAGGTGCAGAAAGAAGCGAGAGTAGTGCAGAAAGAACCAACAGAGGTGCAGAAAAAACCAACAGGGGTGCAGAAAGAGGCAAGAGGGGTGCAGAAAGAGGGACGAGGGGTGCAGAAAGAAGCAAAAGAAGTGTAGAAAGAGAGTTGCAGAAACAGGGAAAAGATGTGCAGTAAGAGGGGATGGGGTGAAGAAAGAGGCAAGAGAGGTGCAGAAAGAGAAAAGAGAGGTGTAGAAACAGGCAAGAGTGGTGCAGAAATAGGGAAGAGGGGTGCAGAAAGAGGTAAGAGGGATGTAGAAAGAGGCAAGAGGGTTGCAGAAACAGACAAGAGAAGTGCAGAAAGAAGCAACATAGGTGCAGAAGGAGGTGAGAGAACTGCAGAAAGAGGCAAGAGAGTTGCAGAAACAGGCAAGAGAGGTACAGGAAAAGGGAACAGGGGTATAGAAAGAGGCAGGAGAGGTGCAGAAAGAGGGAAGACGGGTGCAGAAAGAGGCAAGATGGGTGCAGAAAGAAGCAAGAGAAGTGCAGAAAGAAGCAATAGAAGTGAAGAAAGAGGCTAGAGGGGTGCACAAAGAGGCAAGGGAAGTACAGAAAGAAGCAACAGAGGTGCAGAAGGAGGCAAGAGAAGTGCAGAAAGAGGCAAGAGCAGTGCAGAAAGAACCAACAGAGGTGCACAAGGAGGCAAGCGGGGTGCCGAAAGAGACAAGAGAAGTGTAGAAAGAAGCAACATAGGTGCAGAAGGAGGCAAGATTACTGCAGAAAGAGGCAAGAGAGTTGCAGAAAGAGGCGAGAGGTACAGAAAGGGGGAACAGATGTGCAGAAAGAGGCAAGAGAGGTGAAGAAAGAAGGAAGAAGGGTGCAGAAAGAGGCAAGAGGGGTGCAGAAGGAAGCAAAAGAAATGCAGAAAGAAGCAACAGAGTTGCAGAAAGAGGCATGAGGGGTGCAGCAAAAGGCAACAGAAGTATATAAAGAAGCAACAGAGGTGCAGAATGAGGCAAGAGAAGTGCAAAAAGAGGCAAGAGAGTTGCAGAAACAGGCAACAGAGGTGCAGAAAAAGCAAGTGCAGTGCAGAAAGAACCAACAGAGGTGCAGAAGGAGGCAAGAGGGGTGCCCAAATTTGCAAGAGATGTCCAGAAAGGAGCAAGAGCAGTGCATAAATAACCAGCAGAGGTGCAGAAACAGACAAGAGGGTTGCAGAAAGAGACAAGAGAAGTGCAGAAAGAAGCAACAGAGGTGCAGAAAGAGGCTAAAGGGGTACAGAAAGAGGCAAGAGAAGTTTAGAAAGAAGCAACATAGGTGCAGAAGGAGGTGAGAGAACTGCAGAAAGAGGCAAGAGAGTTGCAGAAACAGGCAAGAAAGGTGCAGAAAAGGGGAACAGGGGTTTAGAAAGAGGCAAGAGAGGTACAGAAAGAAGCGAGAGCAGTGCAGAAAGAACCAACAGAGGTGCAGAAAAAAACAACAGATGTGCAGAAAGTGGTAAGAGGAGTGCATAAATATACAAGAGAGTAGCAGACAGAAGCAAAAACAGCACAGAAAGAACCAACAGAGGTGCAAAAAGAGGCAAGAGGGGTGCAGAAAGAGGCACAAGAAGTGCAGAAAGAAGCAAGAGAGGTGCAAAAAGACGCAACAGAGGTACAAAAAGAAGCAAGAGGGGTGCATCCAGAGGCAAGAAGGGTGCACAAAGAGGCAAGAAAGGAGCAGAAAGAGGCAAGAGAGGTGCACACAGAGGCATGAGTGGTGCAGATGTTTGTAAGAGAGGTGCAGAAAGAAGCAAGAGAAGTGTAGAAAGAAGCAACAGAGGTGCAGGATGAGGCAAGAGGGGTGCAGAAAGAGGCAAGAGAAGTGCAGAAATAAGCAACAGAGGTGCAGAAAGAAGCAAGAGAGGTGCAGAAAGAAGGAACAGATGTTCAGAAAGAAGCAACAGAGGTGCTAAAAGAGGCAAGAGGGGTCCAGACAGAGGGGTGCAGAAATTTGCAAGACAGGTACAAAAAGATATGAGCAGTGCAGAAACAACCAAGAGAGGTGCAGAAAGAGTCAAGAGGGGTACAGAAAGAAGAAAAAGAACTGTAGAAAGAGAGTTGCAGAAACAGGGAAAAGATGTGCAGAAAGAGGGGACGGGGTGAAGAAAGAGGCAAGAGAGGTGCAGAAAGAGAAAAGAGAGGTGTAGAAACAGGCAAGAGTGGTGCAGAAAAAGGGAAGAGGGGCGCAGAAAGAGGTAAGAGGGATGCAGAAAGAGGCAAGAGGGGTGCAGAAAGAAGCAGCAGAGGTGCAGAAAGAGGCAAGAGAGGTGCAGAAACAGGCAAGAGAAGTGCAGAAAGAGGCAAGAGAAGTTCTGAAAGAAGCAACAAAGGTGCAGAAAGAAGCAATAAAAGTGATGAAATAGACAAGAGAGTTCCAGAAAAAAATGAGAGGTACAGAAAAAGGAAGAGAAGTGCAGAAAGAGGCAAGAGAAGTACAGAAACAGGAAGAAAGGTGCAGAAAGAAGCAAGAGAAATCCAGAAAGAGGCAAGAGAGATGCAGAAACAAGCAATAGTGGTTTGCACACCATTAATACCAATCTAACATCTACATTTAGCAATAAGTAAGAGGTGACCATTCTAGGTTTGCAAAGGACCTTTCACCACAATATACCACTTGTCGCTGTATTGAGCTAGAAACAAGGTTTTTTTTGTTCAAATCTGCAGATTATACAGCAGATGATGGATTATGTGGCAAATGCAGAAAATGTATAATAGTGCGAAAGTTGGTGCAGCCAAACCGTTGGTTGGTTGGTTGGTTGGTTGGTTGGTTGGTTGGTTGGTTGGTGTATGTGTATATATATATATGCTAATGATCTGGGCAGACAATTACAGGAATATCTCTCAAAGTGAAGCCAGCTCAGATACAGGTTCGGAACAAGAGGTTGATGAACGAGATGGGAGAGGGATCAGGGATGTAAGACTGGCCGTTACAGAGGAATTCTGTTTTATGCTTCTGGAGCAACAAACCGACCATCGCACTGGAAGAGGACGCGGGAGGGGAAGAGGTCGAGGAAGAGGAAACAAAGAAGAGGAGGTGAGGGATATAGGAGGAGCACAAGACTGGCAAACAAAAAGATCATTGCGCTCCAATGCGAAGAGACAAACAAAAAAATAACTGACAACACCGCGATCATTAATTTGAGTACTGTGACCTTAACAGAAGAAGAACAATCGATATTGGATTTGGGACTGTCATTCTGTGATGATAATGAGTATAATTATCCCAATAGCAGAATGGACTTATATCGGTTTATTCGCAAACTCAAATCATCTCAGGGACAATCATCAGACTCTCCAATTGAATTTAATTTTTTAAGTGTGAATGACGCACCTGTTTTGACAGACTTGCTAACACTAATGAACGATAATAATTTGAATTCTGAAAACAGTCTACCTGAAAGCAATGAACAAACAGAATTTACGACCACAGGAATGGAAAGAGGGGATCATACCCCATTTTGACCGCCTTCAAGATTTCTACCTCAATCAATAAGACATAATTTGGACATCTTTGGGGAAAATGTAACGAAAGAGCTGAAACAACTGTATTATGCAACAAATCAAATGAAAAAGAAAATGAATCCAAAAAAAGCTTTATTACATAAAACAGTGACCAAATTACAGAAAGAGGATGGAGTACTGATCAAACCCTCTGACAAAGGAGGAAATATTGTGCTGTGGGGCCGGGAACTTTATAAGAAGGAAGCACTCAGCCAATTAAATAATCGTGAATGTTACAGCAGGATCAGTATGAAGGAATACGAAAAAGTGAAAGAACAATTTTTCAAAAGATTGGATGTCTGGAAGGAGGAGGAACTATTGAGCTGGGATGAATTTAAATTCATTAAGAAGGAGAAGCCAGCAATCCCAGTATTCTACATGCTCTCAAAAGTGCATAAGAGCACCACTAGTCCACCTTGGAGACCGATAATTTCCTCTTGTGGCAGTTTGTTCGAAAATGCGTCAAGGTACATTGACTATTTTTTAAATCCAATTGTAAGACTTCGTATATAAAAGATTCCACGGACTTTCTTAAATGCATTTATGATGTACGATGAAATGAAACCACTATGATACTGTTAACTCTTGACATTTCTACTCTGTCCACGGGTATAAGGCACATGGATGGTCTCAAAGCAACTGAACACTTTCTGAATAGCAGACCGATACGATTTCTGAAACATAATCAAATGACTCTAGAATTAATGGAGTGGTGCCTTACGAAAAATATATTCCTCTTTGGTGAAGAACTCTTCTTACAAGAACAAGGAACGGCGATGGGCACCTGCTTCGCCCCCAGTTAAGCTAATTTACATCTTGGCTGTTGGGAGGAGAAGGTGCTCGGAGGCTCGTCCCTTGAACATTGGTCAGAACATATTTTGTTATGGGGTAGGTTTATTGATGATGTCTTTGAGCTGTGGCAGAGCACGGAGACAAGTATAGAATTATTCATCAAGGACCTTTACCAACATTCTCTTAATCTAGAGTTTGTAGGACAACACATTAAGATCACTATAGACTTTTTAGATATTCGGGTAAAACCTGTAGGAGAAAAAGTAGAGACCACAGTTTTTAGAAAAGCTACTGCTGGAAACACTGTCCTCCACACAGGTAGTGCTCATCCTGCACCCTTGATTAGAAGCATCCCCTATGGGGAGTTCTATAGAGCACGAAGGGCATGTAGCAATCAAGAAGAGTACTGTAAATAGAATGAGAAATGACAGATAGATTCCTCCAGAGAGGATATTTGCCTGATTTTATAAAAGGGGTAGCCACTAAGGCTAGGAATCTAGAAAGACAGAAAGTTTTGTTCGAGCCATCCAGAACGCAACAGAGGAAAAATGATAGAAAAGAACAGAAAAATTAAGAGAACTCTAGATTTATAACCACATTCAATGTCAAACATAAAGAAATCAGATCTATTTTAAAAAGACATCGTCATCTGATAAAAGACAACCCAGTTTTGGGATCAAAAGTGAAAAAACATCCAGACATCACTTATAGGAAAATCAAAGTAATTAAAAGACATGATCATCAAAATATCAGGAATGGAGAGGAGGTGCCTGTTACAATCTCAGTATACGTGTCTTTAGTTGGTATGTTCCACCCACCCCCTCCCTGTTCTGCAATTGGTATGACCCTGGGGAGTTGATCTTAGAATGTTCATGCTTTTGCTGTCATTGCTGTGAGAGCGGATGGTCAGAATAAAGTTTACTACTCACCTTACCGGAGTTGCAGTTTCTTTGAAATACAACACTGGCGACGAGCTGTGAAGGGGGCAGCTGGCCATCTCCCCTCTGTATATTCTCTCTGGGCAGAAGACTAATTGTGGTACCACGTCGGAATTAGACAGTCTTGATTGACACGCATCTGGCGGGTGCTGTGCTGCTGGTGTTCTGAGCAGAAGACAAAGTGAGGCACAACGTCAGGAAAATACTACGACACTGACGTGGTTGAAACGCACCTTGCAGGTGATGTGCTGTGGTTGTTCTGAGCACAAGACAACGTGAGGCACAACGTCAAGAAAATACTCCGGCACCGACATAGAAAACGCATCGTGCGGGTGTTGTGCTGCGAGGATAAGGCAAGCACTGGTGGATTGAGGATTGGAGCGGTGGTCAAGCAGCAGACCCAAAGATTTTCTGAGGGCACGGTCTTGTGGAGTCAGCAAGTCAGGACACAGGAGAGCATGGTCGGACCCTCCCGGGTTCTGACGGTAGCCTGTGGAAGATCGGGTGATCCCGGTGAGAGGTACGTTCATGTGCCAGTTTACCAGTGCTGGATACCGGTTTGTGCCAAGCTGCAAGAGTCAGTACCCACGGATGATGTGGTTACCGTCTGAGGAGAGAATACTTGGTCCCGTGTTGTGGAGAGCAAGAGAGGGAGCCGTGTCGCGGAGGTGATCTCTGCAGTGGGCTTGTATTCTGGATGAGCGGACGTCTGTGAGGCAATTTCCTCTCAGAGGAGCCGGCGCGCCAGCCTCTGAGGGCTGTTCCGTTACTCGGGAAGTTCCAGTGTAGCCTGCGTCCGGCGCTCCAGCCGTCTGTGGACCGTCCATTTCGTCTCCTCAGTAAATGCATACTTCGCGTGTGATGGCGTTCCAGTGAAGTTACCATCCTGATCACAGAACTGGTGCCGGACATCTCCTACACCCCAGAGGCGGTGAGTGTACTGAGGAGAGCCCACGCTACAGGTGGGTGTTACAGTTAAGGAGAGTCAGGTCATCTACATGCGGGGGACAGGACAGGATTTGGCACAGATAAATAGACCTTGTTGGGGGGACACCTTGGCATCCTGATTCCTGGGGGTAGCGAGTTCTGGCAGAATCGCGTGGACCTCACTGAAGGACTACCAGGGAAATCCTAGGAGGGATCCATAAGTCTGCGTCCCTGCAGTGTTCAGCTAAGTTGAGTTTCCCTGCCCGGGAAACCCTACCACAATTGCCATGGGCACGCCAGGCATGAGTCAACCCCCGTCCTTTTTAAATGACTGTGGGGATCCAGAAATTCACTGGAAAGATTGGGCCAAGCTGTTTGAATCGTATTTAATTGCCATGGGTGGTGAAAAGTTTTCAGCTTTACGAAAACAGCACATTCTTCTGCATAATTTGGGCGTTCATGGGCGCAAAGTATACGAAACTCTTCCTGAACCTGAATTGGAGGATGAGGATGGCTATGATGTGTTTAATGTCACATTGATAAAACTGGAGACACACTTTGGAGATAAGATCAACGTGGTGTTGGAGAGACACAAGTTTTACAGCAGAGTACAAGGGAAGTGCAAATCGATCAGTAACTAGATTGCAGCTCTAAGGGGTCTTACTCAGCTATGTGAGTTTGGGGACCTAAATGACTCACTCATACGTGACCAATTAGTTAGATGTACAAACAATAGCAGGGTACAAGAAAAACTCCTAGCAAAAAATCCCACCTTGAAGGATGCAGTGGCGATTGCTCAATCCATTGAACATACTGCGAAATGTGTAAAAGAAATGAAAGTTAGAGATGATGTAGTAGCATCAATACAGGGGGAGGAGCAGAGTAAAGATGTGTTTAAGTTATCAGACAAATGGAGCACAAAGGAGGCTCAAGTCCCCAAATCCAACAAAGAAATGCATAATTTAAAATGTTATAGATGTGGCAGTAGTAACCATCTTGCGAATAACCCAAATTGTACAGCTAGAAGTGTCGTATGTAAAAAATGCAATAGGAAAGGGCATCTAGCTAGGGTGTGCAGAGAAGGGATAAGCAACACCGTCAGTGTGGTTAATACTAGTGAGGAATCTCAAGCTAAGTATATTTTCCAAGTGAGAAGTACCGCTACGGGTGGGAAACAGAATTATCCCAAATGTATTGTTCTATTCAATAACAGACCGCTTGAAGTTTTTGCAGATTCATGTTCCCCTTTCACGTTAGTAAATGTGCACGATTTTGAGGAGTCACTGGGTGGGTCTAGAGATGTATTAGAGTCTCCTGATATCACACCAGAAGGGTACACGAGAGATCCCATTCCCTTGGTGGGCATGTTAAATAGTCATATTGATTTCAGAGGAAGGACCACAGTGGGGAACGTGTACATTGTAGAGCATGGCGCCAATCTTCTTGGGTGGCAACATCAAAGAGAGCTGGGTATCATTTTAGATCCCAGCAATGAGAATCAGGTGATTATGGTTGACAGATCCAGTAGCGAGAAAGATCTACAGGTTACGTTCCCTAAACTATTCAATGAGGAGCTAGGCAGGTTACGGGATTTCCAGCACAAGATCAAAATCAGACAGGGTGCCAAACCGGTGGTTCACAAAACACGGTCAGTACCTTTCCACCTTAGAGAGACACTCAAGATGAAGCTAGATAAACTCTGTGAAATAGGGGTCATACAACCCATTGAGGCTACAGAGTGGCTTGCGCCCTTGGTTTTGGCATCTAAGGGTAATGGTAAAGGTATTCGCCTATGTGTGGACCTTCGCTCCTTAAATGAAAACATTTGGGTGGAGAGATTTCCTCTCCCCAATATAAATGAGATGATAAGTACCATGGGCAAGGCCTGGTTTTTTTCAGTAATCGATCTGTCCAGGGCCTACCATCAGGTGGAGCTGCATCCTGAGTCGAGACCATTGACAGCGTTCACTTCGCCTTTCGGGGCGTTCATGTTTGTGAGGATGCCGTTTGGGCTCGCCTCAGCAGCCTCAGTCTTTCAGAAAATAATGCAGCAGGTGCTTAAGGGTGTTAAGAACACTCTCTGTTTCCAAGATGACATTCTAATGTATGGGGAGACAGAGGAAGAACACAACACCACCCTCAATGCAGTGTGTCGCAGACTATCTGATGCAGGGTTAACGGTACAGCTAGACAAGTGTAAGATCAAGGTCACGTCAGTTGACTATTTGGGGCATACTATCTCCAAGGATGGGTTTAGACCCAAGCACAGCTTAATCCAGGCTGTCAGGGATGCCCTGCATCCAACGAACAAGGAGGAGCTAAAATCATTCCTTGGCTTGGTGGAGTACATGTCTAAATTTGTCAGGAACTTTGCTGATTTGTGTGTGGGCTTACGTGATCTTCTGAAGAAGAACACTGCATTTGTATGGGAGAAAGAACACAGTGAAATGGTTGAAGTGATTAAACAACGTATCTTGGATTCACCAGCATTGGGATCCTTTGATCCCAAAAGGAGAACCATTTTAACCACTGATGCATCCAGCAAGGGTTTGGGGGCTATGTTATCCCAAAAAGGAGAAGTGGAAGAAAGAGTCATAGCGTTTGCATCCCGCACCCTGACTGATCCAGAACGCAACTACTCAGTCATTGAGAGGGAGGCGTTGGCTTGCTTTTGGGCGGTACACCATTTTAAATTTTTTTTGTGGGGAACAAAGTTTACCATTCACAATGACCACAAACCCCTAACTTTTATGTTTTCGCCCAGACACGTGCAAAACATGTCCCCGAGGATAAGTAAGTGGGTTCTAGGGTTAGAAAACTTTTGAGTTTGCCCAATTGAGTACTTACCAGGTCCAGAAAACGTCATTGCAGATTGTCTGTCAAGGTTACCTCTCAAAGGTACTCAAAGTGAGGAAGTACTAGATATTCCCATTTTAGCAGTGCATCTACCCTCGTTAACGGATGCAGAGTGGGACAAGGGCATGAAGGAAGATAAGGCCATGGATATGTTGAGTGACCTCATTGTTAAAGGGTGGCCAGAGAAGATTTCAGAAGTTCCCGACCAGGTTAGAGACTTCTGGGAGGTAAGATTTGAACTCTCATTCATAGCCGGTCGCATGCACAGGGGAGACAAAATCGTTCCACCCGAAGGATTGAGGAACAAGATTATAGACCTAGCCCATGAAGGACATTTGGGTAGGAGCCTCACCAATAACAGAGTGCGGAGCTGTTTTTGGTTCCCCAAAATGGATTCCGAGGTGGAACTCAAGGTAAAAGAGTGTGTCAGTTGTGCGAGAAGCGACAAAAGCAAAGTCATTCACAGAGCTCCATTGGCTCCTGTCAACGTGCCAATGATTCCGTGGAATAAACTGGCCATGGACATTGTGGGTCCCATGGAAATCCTGGGGCCACAGAAGAGATTTATGTTTGTTTTGGTGGATTACACTTCCCATTGGGTAAACTTTAAGTTCACAGCGTCCACCACAACGAACAATCTTATCACATTCCTTAAGAACATTTTTGTATATGAAGGTATACCCGCCACCCTAGTAACGGACAATGGAGTGCAGTTCGTCTCTGAGACAATGAAAGAGTTCTTGGAAGAACACAATATAAAGCATGAAAGAACTGCTCTCTATTGTCTCAAAGCCAATGGTCTGGTAGAAAGGCTTAATCGCATGATCAAGGAACACATACAACTATCCATCACCAATGGGTTGAATGTGGAGGAATCAGTGAGAGAGTCCATTTGGGCATATTACACCATGCCCAATGTGGTCACGGGGATATCTCCTTTTGTTTTTCTCAGAGGAAGGGAACCCAGCACCAAAATGAATCCGAGGTGGTTGGGTGGGGGTAAGAGTGTGATACCAGACTTAAGTCAAATTGAGGAAAGAGTGGAGGCACATCAACAGAAGTACAAGTTGTGGTATGATGGAAAACATGGAGCAAAAGATACGGAGGTAAAACCTAACTCTCCTATGTGGGTCAAAAAACCGGGCAAAGTGCAACCAGGAATGAGCAAGTATGGTGTTCCTCAAGGGGTGGTAAAAACAGGTAGAAGCGTAGTCCATTTGGAAAATGGACAAACATGGAGCAAAGACAGAGTTGTGAACACTTCGTGAATTATGGTTCTTGTTGTATTCCCTTCAGGGGGAGATGTGTTACAATCTCAGTATACGTATCTTTAGTTGGTATGTTCCACCTACCCCCTCCCTGTTCTGAAATTGGTATGACCCTGGGGAGTTGATCTTAGAATGTTCATGCTTTTGCTGTCATTGCTGTGAGAGCGGATGGTCAGAATAAAGTTTACTACTCACCTTACCGGAGTTGCAGTTTCTTTGAAATACAACAGTGCCCTCACATGGTGACAACAGCAACCAGGTTTTAAAAAGTGTTCTAAATGCAAGGTGTGCCAACATGGCATGAATCACATGAATTTTAGGACATCTTTTAATAAAACAAGTACTGTCAGAAGTTTCCTGACCTGTAGATCAAGTTTTGTTGTCTATCTATTACAGTGTCCTTGCTCCAAAATTTATATAGGAAGTACAACCTTGCCTGTATACAAACGAATTCTGAAACACAGGAGAGCGATTATAAATCAGGATAGGACCTTACTGATTGCAAGGCATTTTGAAACCCATCACCAAAGTAGTCCCTTGAACTTGCAATATACCTGTATAGCAGAAATCCCCAGGAAAAGAAGAAGGGGGGATAGGGAAAAAGTGCTTAGGAAACTAGAAACTTATTTCATACTTGAGTTCAACAGCAAGGAACCTCATGGGTTAAACGTAGATGGGGATCTATATACTTGTCTGTATTAAGAGAAAAGATGGAGAAAAGAGAATAAGAAGAAATCTGCACATAGTAAAGACCATTAATCTCATTTTTGTTTTTAATTTTTAAATATTTGTGAATGACTCTGTAATACAGGGGACGTAAAACACAATCAATCAATATGATAGAAATGAATGTTTTAGACTAATTCTTGGCCCAGAGAACAGTGCCAGAATTCAAGAATACAAGTAGGAATGAGAAAACGTTTTTGGACGTATAGGTTTTTGGTATAAAGGAAAGTTTTTAAGAGGTATATGTAATATATTTTTCTAATATAATTCTTTTTTATTTATTTTAGTTTTCTAAACCATAATTCATGTTTGTAGAAAAATGATATACCAAATTAGCACTTGCACTTTTAGCAATCCTTGTACTGTATTTAAGTATTGAAGGTTGATAGAGAAAATGGTAAACATTTGAATTATACCTGGTTTACCTAACACTAGCACTTTAAATGATCTTTGATGATATTAACCATTAGTAATGTTGACTTATTTTTTATATTATTCTAATTTCCTTATGTGCAATATAATTGTTTTTAAATATATGAAAGTCTTTTCTTTCCCTGTGAGGGTTATGAAACAATATATTTATAAAGCACTTGCACTTTAGAAAGAACCGAAGAACTGAAGATGGTTGTATAAATTGCAGTCAGGAGAACTAATCAATTTGCACTAAAAGCACTAACACTTTACTGCCAAGAATTGCACTTTATGAAATAGGCACTTGCCAAGTAAATTGTTTGGATTAAGCTCTTATAAATCTCTTGCACTTGCACTTTAACTGGAATCATGTACTATGATGTAATTTCAAACGTAATCAACGGAAAATGTTGGATAAGAAATGCAAGAAATCAAGGTTTCTGCTGATTATAAAAATTCAAATTGTTTGATTATTGAAATTTTGAATGTACCATGTTGATGTTATTATTCAAACATTTATTCCTGTATAAATAGGTTAAGAAATGAGGGATGATGAATTGAATCGACTGCATAAATGAATTTCAATTCAAAACGAACATGTTCCAAAATAGCGACCGCTGTGCAAGCAGTAGAGTATTGATTGATTGTTGTGAGTTGAGTCCCTTGTTGATGTCGTTCACTGCCTTTCAGTATTTTAATGAAAATGTAATGGCGCTCAGGCATCGTGAACAAGGCAGCATGAGACTGCTGAAACGCGTTGATTTCAGCCAACAATAAATTGACCGAGTGACTAAATTTCCCTTGGAGTGGCGCATGATTATTTGGTGAAACTGGAATAGTCCTATATTGAATATATATATATATATATATATATATATATATATATATATATATATATATATATATATATTACCTACTGGCGGTCGCCAGTAGGTAGTTATAGTTAGGACCACGTTTCCATAGGAAATCCTCAACATTCTATTTTGAATAACTTTGGCGCCGGTCGACGAATCCTCGCGAATTTTTCAAAATAGGTGGGGCGCTACGCTCCGCTCCTACCCTGAAAGTCTCGGGGGGATTCATCAAGCGGGGGCTGAGATAAAAGGGGGGTCCCAAAACGCGTTTTTCCCATGCATTTTTCCATAGGACCTTTAGACAGGGCTACAGCCCGAACGGCTGAACAGAATTACTAGAAATTTGGCAGAGAGGTAGTCCTCAGGTCAAGGAAGTGCCTTTTGTAGGTTTGGTGTAAATCTGTTCAGTAGATTCTGAGAAAATAGCCTTTAAATCAATATATATATCTGAGCCAGCTTACGGTGCGCTTACGGTACGCTTACCGTACGCGTACGGTGGCGTGCGCGAGCGCGATTCTGATTGGCTCTTAGATCTTAGTAAACATTCGAATCGGCCGAAACCAGGAAGCGGCGGCCGCCATTTTCTCTCTCGCACTGAGAGTTAGGTTGTAAAATAAAGCCAAAAAACATGTAAAGGGGCTGTTTAGACAGCTCCCACACACATAGCCATGTTGAGGGAGTCCCCAAAGACCCCCCAAGGCCAAAAATGCAATTTTTATTTTTTCGCTAATTTCGCCGATTACGCTTACCGTACGCGTACGGTAAAAAATTATAAAAAAAAAAAAAACTATCCACACTCTCCCCACCCCGTGTGCAATTGGTGGCCGCAGATAAACTAGAATATTTTAAACAAAAATAATAAAAGAAAAAATTATCCACACTCTCTCCACCCCGTGTGCAAATTGTGCATGGCTTATAAAAATTACGAAAAATTAAAATATTACCTTTCAAAACGAAGTGCATCATATGTCCTCCATGTGCGCACGGTGCACGAAGCGCATCGTGCGTACATGGCCCATCTAGCGTAACGTGGGCACGCGGTGCGCGTAGCGCACCGCGTGCCCACAGTGCGTGCACGGCACTAACTGCGTAAAGTGGGCGCGCGGTGCGCGAAGCGCACCGCGTGCTTACTGTGCGCGCACGGTGCGCGAAGCGCACGGAACGAACTGCGTTAAGTGGGCGCGCACGCCACAAATGGCGTAAAGTAACTTAGCATTTAAAAAACGTACAAATTCACTGAAAAAACCATAGGTTTCACACACGTTATAGTTAGGAATTAGCATTTAAAAAACCTTGCAAATTCACTGAAAAAACCATAGGTTTCACACACGTTATAGTTAGCGGAAATTTTACTGATAAAAAACCAGTGAAATTCCCCCGTTATAGTTAGTGCAGGCAACTATAACTCACGCGACCGCAATCTTCTGCTGATGACATATGTGTCTTTATGAAAAAAAAATATTTGTAATATATGTATAGCTAAAAATGTATGGAAGAAGAAATGGGCAAATAAGTGTCTAAATACAGTATTAGCATCAGCAGAGGATTGCGGTCGCGTGAGTTATAGTTGTCTGCACTAACTATAACGGGGGAATTTCACTGGTTTTTTATCAGTAAAATTTCCGCTAACTATAACATGTGTGAAACCTATGGTTTTTTCAGTGAATATATATATATATATATATATATATATATATATATATATATATATATATATATATATATATATATATATATATATATATATATTCTACTGGCGGTCGCCAGTAGATAGATATAGTTACAACCTAATTTCCATAGGAAATCTCAAAATTCTATTTTGAATAACTTTGGCGCCGGTTGACGAATCCTCGCGAAATTTTCAAAACAAATGGGGCGCTCCGTTCAGCTCCTACCCTGAAAGTCTCAGGGTGATTCGTCAAGCGGGGGCCGAGAAAAAGGGGGGGTCCCCAAACGCGTTTTCCCCATGCATTTTTCCATAGGACCTTTAGTCGAAGGTACAGCCCGAACAACTGAACAGAATTACGTGAAATTTGGCAAAGAGGTAGCCATAAGGTCAAGGAAGTGCCTTTTGAAGGTCTCGTGTAAATCTGTTCAGTATTTCCTGAGAAAATAGCATTTAAAACCATATCCATATCTATATGCGCCCACCGTGCGCGCAATGTGCGCACACCCTGCCGTGCGCGAGCGCAATTCTGATTGGTTGTTAGATGTCGGTAAACATTCGAATCGTTCGAAACCAGGAAGAGTCGGCCACCATTTTGTCTCTCGCAGTCTGAGGAGGTGAAAAACAAAGGTGGAGAACGTGAAAAGGGGGCAGGGTGGACAGTTCCTGACCCCCTAGCCTTGGTCAGGGGGTCACAGAAGGACCCCCAAGGGAGAAAAAAACCATTTTTTTTTTTTAAATCGCGGGGTGCGCGCACTGTGCGCGCACGGTGAAAAACCTGAAAAAAAAAATTATAAATACATAACTTAGCATTTAAAAAAACGTACAAATTCACTGAAAAAACCATAGGTTTCACACACGCTATAGTTACGAATTAGCATTTAAAAAACCTTGCAAATTCACTTAAAAAACCATAGGTTTCACAAATGTTATAGTTAGCTGGACATTTCACTCATAAAAAACCAATGAAATTCCCCCGTTATAGTTAGTGCAGGCAACTATAACTCACGCGACCGCAATCCTCTGTTGATGACGTCAGATATTACATCACTGATGACATATGTGTCTTTCTGAAAAATAAATATTTGTAATATATGTACAGCTAAAGATTAATGGAAGAAGACATGGGTAAATAAGTGTCTAAATACAGTGATGTAATATCTGACGTCATCAGCAGAGGATTGCGGTCGCGTGAGTTATAGTTGCCTGCACTAACTATAACGGGGGAATTTCATTGGTTTTTTACGAGTGAAATGTCCAGCTAACTATAACATGTGTGAAACCTATGTTTTTTTAAGTGAATTTGCAAGGTTTTTTAAATGCTAATTCGTAACTATAACGTGTGTGAAACCTATGGTTTTTTCAGTGAATATATATATATATATATATATATACATACATATATATACATATATATATATATATATATATATATATATATATATATATATATATATATATATATATATATATATATATATATATATATATATATATATATATATATATATTTATTTATTTATAGTCTGCCGTTCCTTATTTGGCCAAGATACCTGTGAGCAAGGGCGCAAGACGCCAGAAACGCGTAAGGACTGTAACTCTTGGCAGAGAATTTCTGTGCATTGGCTGTTTAGGAGCAAAGCTGCCTGGCGGAAATAAAGCAATACACAAGGTGTTGGCTCTCCAAAGTCTGGTGCTTCTTGTTTGAATGTTAATTGCGGCCTTCCCGGGTCGCGGAAGAGCCCCTCGCATATACAGCGGTGTCCAGCTGGTTATCGAACTCAGCGAGATGGAGCTTTGTGTTTTCCGCAACCAAGGATCAATAACAGCTCTGCCCAAACCGCTGACAGACACGAGAAACCTACGAAGGAAATTTTAATTCAAAGATGGAACTAAGCAGCCGTAACGACGAAAGATTTACCTTGTTAAAAGAACTCTAAATACCATAATGCAATGAGCGGACACGCCCAGGTGGCGAGATTGAACAAATTGGTTTTTAAGAGATGCGGTAGTCTGCCGTTCCTTATTTGGCCAAGATACCTGTGAGCAAGGGCGCAAGACGCCAGAAACGCGTAAGGACTGTAACTCTTGGCAGAGAATTTCTGTGCATTGGCTGTTTAGGAGCAAAGCTGCCTGGCGGAAATAAAGCAATACACAAGGTGTTGCCTCTCCAAAGTCTGGTGCTTCTTGTTTGAATATATATATATATATATATATATATATATATATATATATATATATATATATATATATCAAGACCAGGCTCCCTTTGCACAAAGAAGCTCGAGCACACACGGGTCACCAGGAAAGAATGCTCCTTTTATTTGGCACACGGCATGACGCGTTTCGTCATGAAACTGACTTCCTCAGATGCCGCCAAACTAGTCAGTACTTTCCAAGCCCACATTTAAAGCACCATGCCCCGCTGCGATTGGTTGGGACATGATGACAGGCTAGCGAGGGGAGTGTCCCGAACTCGGAACTCCGAGTCCGTGTGGAGCAGAGGCATCGGCGTCAGTGCTTCCCCAGTGGGCGGTCTCTGCTCCTTCTCCACGTTTTGCCTGGATCTCTTTGCGGGTGGCGAACAGCTCCCCGGGACCCTCACCCCACCGCTTGCACCCCACTTCTGGCTCAGGGATCCCGCCTCAGTAAGTGGATTCCCTTTGTACAATAACAGTGCTGGTTTGCGGGATACAGTGGTGGTTCGGCGTTTCCAAAAAGTTTTTAGATTTCCAAAGTTTGCCACTTGTACGCCGAACAGCTTCTGGGGTGGGCGCTCAATGGTGCTCGTGGCTGCACCAAAATACCAAGACCAGGCTCCCTTTGCACAAAGAAGCTCGAGCACACACGGGTCACCAGGAAAGAATGCTCCTTTTATTTGGCACACGGCATGACGCGTTTCGTCATGAAACTGACTTCCTCAGATGCCGCCAAACTAGTCAGTACTTTCCAAGCCCACATTTAAAGCACCATGCCCCGCTGCGATTGGTTGGGACATGATGACAGGCTAGCGAGGGGAGTGTCCCGAACTCGGAACTCCGAGTCCGTGTGGAGCAGAGGCATCGGCGTCAGTGCTTCCCCAGTGGGCGGTCTCTGCTCCTTCTCCACGTTTTGCCTGGATCTCTTTGCGGGTGGCGAACAGCTCCCCGGGACCCTCACCCCACCGCTTGCACCCCACTTCTGGCTCAGGGATCCCGCCTCAGTAAGTGGATTCCCTTTGTACAATAACAGTGCTGGTTTGCGGGATACAGTGGTGGTTCGGCGTTTCCAAAAAGTTTTTAGATTTCCAAAGTTTGCCACTTGTACGCCGAACAGCTTCTGGGGTGGGCGCTCAATGGTGCTCGTGGCTGCACCAAAATACCAAGACCAGGCTCCCTTTGCACAAAGAAGCTCGAGCACACACGGGTCACCAGGAAAGAATGCTCCTTTTATTTGGCACACGGCATGACGCGTTTCGTCATGAAACTGACTTCCTCAGATGCCGCCAAACTAGTCAGTACTTTCCAAGCCCACATTTAAAGCACCATGCCCCGCTGCGATTGGTTGGGACATGATGACAGGCTAGCGAGGGGAGTGTCCCGAACTCGGAACTCCGAGTCCGTGTGGAGCAGAGGCATCGGCGTCAGTGCTTCCCCAGTGGGCGGTCTCTGCTCCTTCTCCACGTTTTGCCTGGATCTCTTTGCGGGTGGCGAACAGCTCCCCGGGACCCTCACCCCACCGCTTGCACCCCACTTCTGGCTCAGGGATCCCGCCTCAGTAAGTGGATTCCCTTTGTACAATAACAGTGCTGGTTTGCGGGATACAGTGGTGGTTCGGCGTTTCCAAAAAGTTTTTAGATTTCCAAAGTTTGCCACTTGTACGCCGAACAGCTTCTGGGGTGGGCGCTCAATGGTGCTCATGGCTGCACCAAAATACCAAGACCAGGCTCCCTTTGCACAAAGAAGCTCGAGCACACACGGGTCACCAGGAAAGAATGCTCCTTTTATTTGGCACACGGCATGACGCGTTTCGTCATGAAACTGACTTCCTCAGATGCCGCCAAACTAGTCAGTACTTTCCAAGCCCACATTTAAAGCACCATGCCCCGCTGCGATTGGTTGGGACATGATGACAGGCTAGCGAGGGGAGTGTCCCGAACTCGGAACTCCGAGTCCGTGTGGAGCAGAGGCATCGGCGTCAGTGCTTCCCCAGTGGGCGGTCTCTGCTCCTTCTCCACGTTTTGCCTGGATCTCTTTGCGGGTGGCGAACAGCTCCCCGGGACCCTCACCCCACCGCTTGCACCCCACTTCTGGCTCAGGGATCCCGCCTCAGTAAGTGGATTCCCTTTGTACAATAACAGTGCTGGTTTGCGGGATACAGTGGTGGTTCGGCGTTTCCAAAAAGTTTTTAGATTTCCAAAGTTTGCCACTTGTACGCCGAACAGCTTCTGGGGTGGGCGCTCAATGGTGCTCGTGGCTGCACCAAAATACCAATACCAGGCTCCCTTTGCACAAAGAAGCTCGAGCACACACGGGTCACCAGGAAAGAATGCTCCTTTTATTTGGCACACGGCATGACGCGTTTCGTCATGAAACTGACTTCCTCAGATGCCGCCAAACTAGTCAGTACTTTCCAAGCCCACATTTAAAGCACCATGCCCCGCTGCGATTGGTTGGGACATGATGACAGGCTAGCGAGGGGAGTGTCCCGAACTCGGAACTCCGAGTCCGTGTGGAGCAGAGGCATCGGCGTCAGTGCTTCCCCAGTGGGCGGTCTCTGCTCCTTCTCCACGTTTTGCCTGGATCTCTTTGCGGGTGGCGAACAGCTCCCCGGGACCCTCACCCCACCGCTTGCACCCCACTTCTGGCTCAGGGATCCCGCCTCAGTAAGTGGATTCCCTTTGTACAATAACAGTGCTGGTTTGCGGGATACAGTGGTGGTTCGGCGTTTCCAAAAAGTTTTTAGATTTCCAAAGTTTGCCACTTGTACGCCGAACAGCTTCTGGGGTGGGCGCTCAATGGTGCTCGTGGCTGCACCAAAATACCAAGAGCAGGCTCCCTTTGCACAAAGAAGCTCGAGCACACACGGGTCACCAGGAAAGAATGCTCCTTTTATTTGGCACACGGCATGACGCGTTTCGTCATGAAACTGACTTCCTCAGATGCCGCCAAACTAGTCAGTACTTTCCAAGCCCACATTTAAAGCACCATGCCCCGCTGCGATTGGTTGGGACATGATGACAGGCTAGCGAGGGGAGTGTCCCGAACTCGGAACTCCGAGTCCGTGTGGAGCAGAGGCATCGGCGTCAGTGCTTCCCCAGTGGGCGGTCTCTGCTCCTTCTCCACGTTTTGCCTGGATCTCTTTGCGGGTGGCGAACAGCTCCCCGGGACCCTCACCCCACCGCTTGCACCCCACTTCTGGCTCAGGGATCCCGCCTCAGTAAGTGGATTCCCTTTGTACAATGACAGTGCTGGTTTGCGGGATACAGTGGTGGTTCGGCGTTTCCAAAAAGTTTTTAGATTTCCAAAGTTTGCCACTTGTACGCCGAACAGCTTCTGGGGTGGGCGCTCAATGGTGCTCGTGGCTGCACCAAAATACCAAGACCAGGCTCCCTTTGCACAAAGAAGCTCGAGCACACACGGGTCACCAGGAAAGAATGCTCCTTTTATTTGGCACACGGCATGACGCGTTTCGTCATGAAACTGACTTCCTCAGATGCCGCCAAACTAGTCAGTACTTTCCAAGCCCACATTTAAAGCACCATGCCCCGCTGCGATTGGTTGGGACATGATGACAGGCTAGCGAGGGGAGTGTCCCGAACTCGGAACTCCGAGTCCGTGTGGAGCAGAGGCATCGGCGTCAGTGCTTCCCCAGTGGGCGGTCTCTGCTCCTTCTCCACGTTTTGCCTGGATCTCTTTGCGGGTGGCGAACAGCTCCCCGGGACCCTCACCCCACCGCTTGCACCCCACTTCTGGCTCAGGGATCCCGCCTCAGTAAGTGGATTCCCTTTGTACAATAACAGTGCTGGTTTGCGGGATACAGTGGTGGTTCGGCGTTTCCAAAAAGTTTTTAGATTTCCAAAGTTTGCCACTTGTACGCCGAACAGCTTCTGGGGTGGGCGCTCAATGGTGCTCGTGGCTGCACCAAAATACCAAGACCAGGCTCCCTTTGCACAAAGAAGCTCGAGCACACACGGGTCACCAGGAAAGAATGCTCCTTTTATTTGGCACACGGCATGACGCGTTTCGTCATGAAACTGACTTCCTCAGATGCCGCCAAACTAGTCAGTACTTTCCAAGCCCACATTTAAAGCACCATGCCCCGCTGCGATTGGTTGGGACATGATGACAGGCTAGCGAGGGGAGTGTCCCGAATATATATATATATATAATTTCACTCATACAAGACCCATGAAATTCAGTAGTTATAGTTACCTGAGCTAACTGTAACTTGCGCCTATACAAAGCGCTGCTTAGGACCTCACATATTACATCACTCATGACATAGCCAGTGGCATCACTGACGATGGGAATCCATCCCCCAGGGCCCAGTTTCGTTATGCTGGGTGCACTGGGGCCCACCCAGGGTACCCAGTGTGCAATGGTGGGGACCGCGGGTGGAACCTCAATGCTCCCGCAGTCCCTGCCAGCTCCCCATCTTAAGTGGGTGCCGGTATGGCTTTCACACGTAGGGAGCAGCAAAAAATGCTGCTCCATGCGTGCAGGAGCAATTCTTCCATCTGTTTTCCTGCCCACTTGACAGGGGCCAGGAAAACAGATGAAAAGTCCACTGCCAGCAGGCGGGAGCAGTTGTCCTGCTCTCACCTGCTGGGAGTGGACTTACTGTTTGCTCTCATTTCGTGTGAGCTGTCAAACAGCTATGTCCCAGAGGTGGGCGCAACGGGACATAGGGAGCCGACCATGGGGGGTGGCATCCCCCAGGGCCAATAATGGCTCCAGGAGTGGGGCCGCGCTGCACCGTTATTTCATTTTCAAAAGCCTGCATAGGAGAGATGGTGGTCCCCAGGCCGAATTCGGCCCGGGAGGGGGTCTGAGTGGCCCCCCTCCCCCAAAAACCTTTTCGGTGCCCCGGTGAGGTGGCAGTCCCAGCAAGCACAACTGCCCTTAGGGAGAGGGGCCACATGTCTTCCTTTTTTTTTATAGTTAAGCCGTCTACCCGGGACCTAAAAAACGAACAAGCGCTGGAGAGCACTCTTGCTTTTTTTAAACATTTTGATGTGAATTCGGGAAACCTTGTGATTTTGCTGCAAAGTTTTTTTTTTAATGCTTTATTGCCCTTGTGGAGTCCATGGAGGACCCCAGCACCAGGGCTAGGGGTGTCGGGGTATTCATACCCTGCCCGGTTTTCTTTATTTCTACATTTCAAGTCAAGTCAAAAATCTTTATTCGGCGGAGTGCCAGCCATAAATGAGCACATAATAAAACAGCATTTCACAAAAGTTAAAACAATAAAATTTAGCCAGCATGATCGGTGCACAAAAAGTCATTTCCCAACAATATTCCGAAGCCGGACTGCGGAGGAAATATACTTATAAATCGTCAAACAGGTAAATTCATCATTTAAAAGAAGTAAAGAAGATAATGCGGGTCTCCACTTTCTTATGTTTAAAACTCTTAATAATGGTTTTTAAAGGGTGCATCTTGGATTAATGTACATTTTACAAAACAACACAGTGCAGGGTGCTTTGTTTGGCATCACAGTGTGCATATCGTGGGTATGAGACCAAAAGATGAGAGATACCCATCCTGAACCTAATCAAATAGTACATTTTAGCATGATTAAAGTAAAAAGAAAGGTAGGGCTCAGTCCCTGGGAGCTGACTAACAATGAGTTCTCAACAAACCTTTTTTTCACCATTTCTTGGCTGTCTCTGGCATGCTTCATATAAGAAAGAATATTTCTTTTCAACTTAGCTCTTGGGATTATAGCTATATTTCCGGGGGTATCAAAACAATCCTGCATTCCCAATTTCTCCAATTGTTCTTGTATATAGGTAATCCAGGGAATTTTTCTCGAATGGTCCAACTTTAAACAGTCTGAAATAATAGCACGATTCACAATTGTTTCCTCTTTTACCCAAATGCTATGCCAAAGCATCAGTGGTGCTAATTGTATTAGAAAAGACAGTGGAGTTACACCCAATTCATTATGACAAATAGTAGCAGGGGTGCTTTTAAGGACTGTCAGCACTCGTTTCAAAAATATATTTTCAGCTCTCTGTAGGCCCAAAATGTTAAAACATCCCCAGACTCAGGCACCGTATAAAGTGACAGCACACGTGCGTGCTTTATAAACATCTATGACAGCTTTTATGGGCCGTGCGCCTAGTTTTTTTGTGAACATAAAGATGTCCTCCACATTCTGATTAAAACCTCCAATCTTTGCATTAACTAAATGAGACCAAGAGTTTTTCACATTAAAAAGGATGCCCAAATAGGAAAAAGTTAGCAGTTTTTCATTTTTTATATAAAAGGATTTTGTTTTTAAAGGAGATTTACCCAACACCATAACATGCGATTTTACAACATTTGTTTTTAGGCCAAGGTCACTCATAAAAATGTTAAAACTGATTAAAAGCCTTTGCAATCCCACCCCAGTTCTTGACATTAAGACGCAATCATCAGCATATAATAATGCTGGCAGGGACCTACAGCCTATCAGAGGTGTGTCCACATTCCCCATTCGAATGTGGTTTTCTAAATCATTTATATATAAACAGAATAAAATGGGGGCAAGGACACAGCTCTGGCAGACCCCGCAATCCGTATTTATCTGTGAAGTAGGTTCACCATCTACTCCATATCGGACTCTCCCTGTGACTCCCAGGTGCATTGCTGCTAGAAAATGGACAATAGGTGGATCAATGCCCATGGACAGCATTTTCTCCCAGAGCATCCCCCTCTGCTCCCAGTCAAAGGCAGAGGTCAGGTCCATAAACTCCAGGTATAAAGACCCAGGCTTAGCCTGGGTGTATTTGCCAATGACCAGGTGCAGATTAAGGTACTGCTCTACTGTGCCCAAGCCTTTCCTAAAGCCGTATTGAACATCAGAGAACTTTCCATTTTCAGTTATCCACGTCTCCAATCTCTCCAATATTACCCAGCCCATGATCTTGCAGGTACAGTCAATTAGAGATATTGGTCGGTAACATTTGGGGTCCGACCTGTCCCCCTTTTTAAATATGGGGACTACTATGACCGATCTCCAGGAATCCGGAGGGCCCTGGGCCGCATAGCATCTCAAAATGTTAGTTAATAACGGTAGCCACAGGGGGAGGTTAGCTAAAAACAGGTCCGCGGGTATGCCATCCAGCCCCGACCCCTTGTTCTTTACAGTTTGAGATAAGGCCTTATGGACCTCGTCTAGGGTAGGGGGTTCCAAGGTAGATGCCACATATTGGAGATCAGTATAGCAGTAGGGGTCATTTCTAGATCTACAAAGACCAGCAAAATGATCTACCCAAGTCTCTGGCATAATTGTTATGTCAATACTGCCATTTTTAGTGTATTTTTACATTTGTTTTGGGAGTGGCTAAGGCCGAGCCACAAATGGCTGCCAACACTTCCTGGTTGAAGTGTTGGCAGCCAATAGGATCTCTGCAAGAGATCATCAATATTCGAGAAGGCTAAGCGACCTTAAATATACAAATTTGTATTTTCTTAAATATCTAAAAAAATACTGAATGAATTTACACTAAATAACAAAAAGGGCTCTTTCTGGACCAAGAGTTACCTTTCTGCCAAATTTACTGTAATTCCGTCTCGCGGTTTGGGCTATAGTTGTGTTCAAAATCCCTATGAGAATTAACATGGGAAACACACTTTTTTTACTACCCCTCTTTTTCTCAGTGCGCTTGATGATTCACC
This sequence comes from Triturus cristatus, assembly GCF_964204655.1. Lineage (NCBI taxonomy): Eukaryota > Metazoa > Chordata > Amphibia > Caudata > Salamandridae > Triturus > Triturus cristatus. Next base: position 1,586,366,894 of record NC_140590.1, read on the forward strand.
ACAAAACATTCCATGCACAACAATGCTCCCACATAGCACTTTTTTGGGAGAAAATCTTGTGAAGATTCGTCCAACAGTGCCACGGTTATAGGCAAGTCAAAAAATGGTTTTCATTTGGAAACTAGCTCCTAACTATGACTATATATATATATATATATATATATATATATATATATATCCAAACAAAGTCCTGATCTCCCAAATACACCCAGGGGAGTTAGAAAGCAGGTACGGACCTCAATCCATGCTCGATGCTGCCGTCCAAAAGAATACACCAAGCGGTTTTACGGTTTAAGTCCTGACATTTATTTCATTTAGTCAGACAAGTGTCCACCTCAGACGCGTTTCGATCGCCTCCGCGATCTTGATCACCTGACGCGCTGATATATATATATATATATAGATGTAGATAGATATAGATATATAGATATATAACGCGTATCGACTTGCAAAGCATTGTTTTAAATCTTACTCCAAGGATAACATGTTGTCTATGTCTATGAACTCTTTTGGGAGTGTCTTTCACGTGTATTGATCACTAGCACTTGAAAAAGCTAAAGAAACTCTCCATTAGCGTATCATGTGATCAAGGCCACTGCGAAGCTGAAACGCGTAATGGTGGTGGTGTAGGCAGGGCGATCGAAAATAAACTTCTAATTTGCACCGATTTAAGGGTCTGTCTTCATCTTTCCAGTGGATCGTGGTGACGGAGTAATGAAGATATATAGATATATAGATATTATCTACTGGCGGTCGCCAGTAGATAGCTATAGTTAGGACCGTGTCTCCATAGGAAATCCGCAACATTCTATTTGGAATAACTTTGTCGCCGATTGATGAATCCTCGCGAAATTTTCAAAATCGGTGGGGCGCTCCGCTCCGCTCCTACCCTGAAAGTCTCGGAGGGATTCGTCAAGCGGGGGCTTAGAAAAAAGGGGGGGTCCCAAAACGCGTTTTTCCCATGCAATTTTCCATAGGGACTTTTAGTCCAAGGTACAGCCCAAACGGCTGAACAGAATTACTTTAAATTTGGCAAAGAGGTAGTCCTCAGGTCAGGGATGTGCCTTTGGCATATCTGGAGTCAATCTGTTCATTAGTTCCTGAGAAAATTGCAGTTAAAAGTACATACATATCTATAGCCTCGCACCGTGCGCGCACGGTGCGCGCACGGTGACGTGTGCGAGCGCAATTCTGATTGGTTGTTAGATGTCAGTAAACATTCGAATCGGTCGAAATCAGGAAGTGTCGGCCGCCATTTTGTCTCTCGCAGTCTGAGGCAGTGAAAAACAAAGGTGGAGAACGTGAAAAGGGGGCAGGGTGGACAGTTCCTGACCCCTAGCCTTTGTCAGGGGGTCACTGAAGGACCCCCAAGGGTGAAAAAAACATTTTATTTTTTTTTTCGAAAATGCACGGTGCGCGCACGGTGAAAAACCTGAAAAAAATATATATTAATAAATGCATAACTTAGCATTTAAAAAAACGTACAAATTCACTGAAAAAACCATAGGTTTCACACACGTTATAGTTAGGAATTAGCATTTAAAAAACCTTGCAAATTCACTTAAAAAACCATAGGTTTCACACATGTTATATTTAGCTGGACATTTCCCTCGTAAAAAACCAATGAAATTCCCCCGTTATAGTTAGTGCAGGCAACTATAACTCACGCGACCGCAATCCTCTGCTGATGACGTCAGATATTACATCACTGATTACATATGTGTCTTTCTGAAAAATAAATATTTGTAATATTTGTATAGCTAAAGATTAATGGAAGAAGACATGGGTTAATAGGTGTCTAAATACAGTGATGTAATATCTGACGTCATCAGCAGAGGATTGCGGTCGCGTGAGTTATAGTTGCCTGCACTAACTATAACGGGGGAATTTCATTGGTTTTTTACGAGGGAAATGTCCAACTAACTATAACATGTGTGAAACCTATGGTTTTTTAAGTGACTTTGCAAGGTTTTTTAAATGCTAATTCCTAACTATAACGTGTGTGAAACCTATGGTTTTTTAAGTGAATATAGAGATAGATATATATGTGGAGAGGTGGAGAGAGAGGGCGAGAGAGAGAGAGAGAGAGAGAGAGAGAGAGAGAGAGAGAGCGAGTCAAGTGTTTTATTGTTTCTGTATATTTACCTCACAATAACAATAATTTTGGTGTACATACTGGTGCTGAGAGGTGCAGTGACTGACAACAGGGAGCGGTTGAAATAAAAACAAAAATGAAATGTACAAACAGCAATAATTTGGAGGTTCACACTACCTAAAGGAATACATATATGTTCACTTTAAATGTGAGATCTGTTTGCACATAGCTATGCACACCTAAAATAATCACTCCTATGCATTTAAACAAGAAGTTAAAAAACCTTGTTTATCAAGCAAAATGTTACTATTTTAAAATGAAGGCGGTGCCATGCGACAGACTGGATAGATTGTCGGTATAAACAGGATGTAGAAAAAGAGATGATATATTTACGTATGAATCATTCCTGTTAACTATTTTATAGCCCTTTAAAATATATTATATCCTAAATTATTGAAACCATCAGTTCCCTTGACATTCTTTGAAGCAACTGGCTCTGAACACTCATTTACTGCAGCCTCTTCCATAGGAAACACATTCAATTCTACAGATCTTATTCCAGTAACATGGGTTTTCAGGAGTGCCTCACTTTTGTCTTGAATATAGAACACAAAAGCGTAAGTCTGCACCCCAGTGGGTTATGAACCACATTACAGCACGTTTGTGGAAGCAATGTGAGTATGCTTTTATAATGAAATTCATTTTCATGAAAGCATTCCAGATGCAGCACAAGAGCATGTTAAAAACACATAAACAGCACATGGAAAACAATGTGACTCCCTGCAGATACCAAGAGCTTCGAAGGGAGGTGTTACGCTGGGGTCCTTCTTCATGTCTGGTTAGTGGCAGCCATGCTGCACTGTTAACATCTGCTTCCCCAAACTGGGCTCCGACTGTGAGGAGTCACTCACTGTCATAAGTGGGCACAATAACGAAGGTAAACAGAAACTCAGGAATGCTGACTTTGAATTTACAAGCTCCCTTCATGTGTGAGACTAAACAGGCACTAATTTTCGGCCGGTCTTGACAATAATGTAAACAAGCAACACGAGGGAGGAGGGAGGGATGTTGGTGGTAATAAAAAAGGACGGCGAATTAGGGATTTCAGAGACATGCAGAAAGTTAATAAACAACATGAACATGCCTCGTCAAAGAAGCATAATTTTAAAAGGCTTGGGCCTCTGCAACTTGCGAACCACTGCTGCAGGTATTCACCAAAGGTTTTACAAAGCCTAGCCTCGTTAACCACCAGTTCCAAATTTATGTAAATTGTCTAAGATGCCAGATACTAGCCACAGAGCCCACAGCAGCTCAACGACTGTGTGTGTGTCCTCAAAATTGCATCAGCCCGTGCTGAGACACACGAGTGGGGGGAACTGCTAAAATCTGCTGTGGGCACATATCACACTTCCCAAATGGCAGCAAGACGACAAACTGCCAGAGACCGGAGCAGTGGTGGTTATGGAGGAGCAGGAGCACTATCATAGGATGAAACAATAAGCTGCTGTGAGGTGAAAAGGGAACGGGAGGAGGATGGGTAGGGAGGACACAACAAGCAGTCTGTCTGGATGGTGTAGAGAGAGAGCTCTGCTATGAGTGGGACGGAGCTTGTAAAAACACAGCTCACGTCTGGGGTGTTAAAACAGAAATGTAAAAGTAGGCCCTACACAGGAGCAGTGGAAGGACACAAGTACTTGGTCCCTGCTCTAGGGAGGTCTAAACATAAGAGGAGTCATGACGCATGCATGCCATGGACAAATGGGGATAAAGGATATGAGAGCCACAATGGAGCAAGCAAATGGGAAGCCTATGGGTGGGCTGAAGCCCACAGATTGGAAACTACATGGCGCATGTGCTGTCTAGCCAAGACCTAAGAAACTGGGGAAGCGTTCAACATCAGAGGCATAACGGAAAATGATGGGGTCCTCCAGCAGAATGTGAAGGGGACCCCTGAGTCTCCCATATCTCATAGATGTTCATCGGCCTTGGTTTGAATAGGGGCCCCCTGAATAGAAGAGGGGCACCTTAGGGGTTTTTAGGGCCACCCTGCACCACAGGGGCTGCAGGGGGGTGTAGGGGCCTGCGTTATGTCACTGCTCAACATACGCTCATATTTCAGAGGGTGCATGGAACTGGAAACAAGGACGCAAGGTGCAACTACACTTTTCTGAGCCCCTCGCAAAAAAACATAAAAAGAGAAGACATCAGAATGTACACTGCAAGAATCCTCTTATCAGTGCCAGTGGCAATAAAAATATGGAAACTGAGCGCATGTAGATGAGGCTCCCTGAACAACCAGAAAAGCACATCTTTTCAAAAAGATGTAGTCTTCTTTCAATTTTGCACACAACCCCATGCAGAACTGTTAACTTTGCATGAGCGCACTTGAACAATAGCCACATACAAATCCAGCAAGGTATATATGAGGCCTTTATGTGCCTCCACCCGCTCATGCGCAGTGAGAAATACTGTATCAACGTTAGAATGGCACACCACCGATGGTTATTTATAGCCCCACAGGTAACAGGAGCCTATCTTTTAACCGTTTTGAATTGTCAACATTGGATATTGTTCCTCTGTCACCCAACATCTCTTGCAAGATTAAGCCTGGAACTCGTCCAAGCTTCCAGTAAAAGAGACATGGCTATTCCACAACATTTTAGCTTGCTTCGGTCTTTCAGTGTTTGTGTTTTTAATTTAGAGCTGGACATAGTTCCTTTGGATCTTTAGCTGCTCTCTCACTTTTTAAGATTTGTTAAGGTAAAATCTTCTTCCCTTCGAAGAATGACAAACAGATTCCTGTAATTTGCAGATATATACTGGACAAGCGTGGATCATGTGTGAAGGATTAAATGTGCACTAGCTGTTTCTGCCTACTTTAACTTCTGTTTATCTGCTACTGTTTCAATGCCCTTTGTGGTCGTTTTATAAGTACCGAATAATATGTTATGCTTCGGTCTTGCTTGGAATGTGCAAGCAGCAGTTTTTTTTTCAGAACACATGTTTATTAGGTCAGCAGGAAAGACTACTTCATTTTTTACAAAGTAGTTCCAGGGTACAATAGCCAGATATACAGCAGCAAGTCTGAGGACTTTCAATGTAATAAAACAACCTTTAAAATAACATAGGGAAAACATAGTGAGCCCATAAACAGCGGCTCCGAACCGTATAACTTTCAGTGCCATGAACATACGCAAGATCCAGCCATCGCTTCCATCAAGTCTTTCTAGACATAATGTATTCAACGTTGCCATCCTTATTATACATCTCTCATTATTACAATGTCTACAGTTGGAGGTGGGGGGGGGGGTCCAAAATGAGGCCTCTATAATCAGCCCATCGTTTCGAGATTTTCGAGTGTTTCTGGGGCAGCCCCGGGCCTTAAATATTGGTTGCTCTTGGTCCATACACCAATCCAGGCCTACCTTCCAGGCACCCAGCCTCGGAGGAGCCTGGGACTTCCACGCCTTCACTATATCTCTCTTGGCCAAAGTCAGACCCAGGGCAAGCAGCAGTTTTTAATCTGTTTTTTTTAACTAAAGATTGGGCGATATGAGTTAGGGTTTGCTGTAATTCCGGTAAGCACGATTCTGATCTAAATTAGTGGACTTGTATTGCCTGATTCGCAAAGGTAAACTTAAACTTTTGTATAAGTTTACAAGTTTTAGATATTCAGAAACAAATTTTACAAGTACAATCTTTACAATTGCACAGTCTCTGCACTTATGTTGGCGAGAGCGCAGTTATAAAGATAGGACAGTCGTAAAGATACTACTCGTAAATCCGTTTGTGAATAGCAAAAAAACGTAAACTTACTCAGGAGTGTAAGTTTACTTTTGTGAATCAGGCCCTTAGAGTTTATGCAACTGTTTACTCATTGTTCTACCCATGGTGTCATTCGTAAACATTAAAAAAACTGTTGGGCTACACGATTTTTGTTTGAGAATGTCAAAATGTGAAGGAAGGGAAATCGTTGTTACAGATAGCAGAGGCACAACCGTTAATGCTGTTGTACGTTTTCTATTAATCGTTTCTGTCTCCAAGCTCCTTATAGAAATATTGTCAGTACATTCGTGTGCCTTAATTAACCAAGACCATTCTTTGCTTGCCAACGTCAGAGACGGTCCAAGCTCCTGAAATAGAGGGTCTTTGTAAGTCAGGGAAAGTGAGACATGATTCAATGTGCAAAAGAAATGCCTGGAGACAGCCTGCCATCTACAATCTATGCCAGTTCGTAAGCATGGCTTCTCCTGGGATAGAAACTCCTTGGCCAAGGGCATACACAGTCCGCTACAAAGAGACACCACGCTTCCTTCTAGCGGGCACTTCACAGATAAGGGTGAGAAGCAGGTACGCGAGCCAACTCTTTATATAGCCACATATAAACAGGGATCGTATTTACTTCATTCTAGTTTCATTACTAAGTGCTTTTGTCACAAATATTAAAATGCCATCTTGTTAAAGTGAAAGGCATATTTTGTAATGTTGATAAAAAAGGCCAGCAGTACCAATGATGAAATAAGTTATACTAAGGGCCTGATGATGAGTACCCCAGGTCGGATGAGATAATGACTCTCCTCCAATGAAATTCAACACAGAAGTGTTTGGAATATATCAGGTGCAATAATTATCACCTATCTACATTTTTTGCCTTGAAAATTGGGAATAATATGCAGATTTTGGTGCTCATTGCACCAAACTCTGCTTGTCTCGGTATTTCCTGGGTATTTTTCACTCTTTAATTCCCAACTAGTTTGATCTGCGAAATTTAACAAGTGGTGCAAACTTTAAGGCACATAGTAGGCCAGGCATGTTAAAGACTTCACAACAATTGTGATCCCTTTTGTGCATAGTCACAATTTACTGGGTCCCTCATAATCAGGCCCTAAATCTCATTGACTGTGATGCCTGTTATTGACCAGCATGAAACAAATTCAACATATGCTGTTAAATACCACTGCTAAACAGGCTAAAAGCCTCTACAGAAGAACTGAAAAAATGTTGTGTGGCCGAATCTCAGTGTAGATCCTGTGCCATCCGCCTGAGGGGCAGGTTTGCATGTGCATGCGTGCAGGTGATACACAAGTATATGGGAGACACTCCAAAAGAATCGATTCCCTGCCCAGTCAAGTCCTGGAATGATGAATGTAATTCATCTCTTATTTAAAAAACAGACATTTGTGACAATCAGGTCTCCTGGGGCACCGTTGTTAGGTCTCGTCTACGCGCATGCGCTGCACAGGAAAGAGACCTTTTGAAATCGCTTCAGTTTTGCAGGCAAAAACGTGCATGCGTTGCATTGCTTTGAATGGCAATGAGTGCACGTTTGGTGATTCCCTTGCGGGAGCGAGCTTTAAAGCCATCTCATTTTAATTAACATATGGTTTCTGCTCGCTCCCGCAAGGGAAACAGGCGCAGGCCCCCTCCTCTCTCCCCTCCCCCTGCTGCCTCCTCCTCTCCTCGTCAGCGCGAGGCGCGCGCTTGTTTTTTTTTTTGTAGCGCAAATCTGACACCGGTGCTTTAAAGTGCTTTATAATAGACCCAGACGCTACACTTAAGGCACAATGATAATAAGTGATTCACGCAGTCACAGGATCCGTCGTGTCGATGGCAGGATTCAAATCTGTTTCCTAGTTCCAAAGTCTATAATTTTGCAATTTTGGACGCCGGTGGGCCGCAGTAAACACAGGAACGACAGCACCCACCTCCGTCTTTACAGGTACCAAGTGTATTTAACCTTAAGGTTTCAATTACAAATGCAAAATAGCTCATTTTCCCCGCAGCATTTTTCTTTTTAAAAATATTACACACTACAAAGAATCCCAATTTAATGAAACCCCTTGTTTACTTTTCTTACATAGTTACAGTTTTTTGCAGTTTCATATAGAGCGAACTCGACCCGAAGGTATTGGAGCGCTTTAGATGAGCACAGGTTACATTACATTAGGTTACATTTTGTAAATACTCATGTAGTGGGGGCACCGCTAGCTCTGCTGGCCTTAACTGCAGGACCACGTGGGGAACAATACGGGGGAAATAATTGCACACAGACTACACGCTTACTGGTGTGGGCCGGAAGGTCACGAGCGTCCTCCGCCCGTTTATTTATACTCTCTCTGGCCACGCCTGGCCAGAGAGTGCTACATAATGTGTGTATGCTTCCGGGGCTTGCTGGCTAGTCCGACAACTAGACCGTTACATCCCATTTCAAATCAGTTCTTTTTTCTTTTGGCTCCAACCTGCGCACTCCATGCGAACTCTGTTAGTTGACTATTCGGTCGCGGGTTAGGGCGCAGATTGTATCTGTGTCACACTGTACTCATTCCTCTGGTGGGACTAATGATTCCAGCCTCAATGTTCTCATCTGGCCGATCCATCTCCTCTTCTTCTTGTGTCGGTGCCACGTTCTGTTGTGTTTCATCGGTTTGTGCTGGTCTTGCTTCCCTCAGGGTCATATCAGAACTTGGTGACGGCCCTGATGGTCGACGTTCGATTGCTGTCTCCGGAATTTCCTTAAACCACGAGATGTTCCTGGTAAATACTTCTCCATTCCGCTCCACCGTTACTGCTGTCCCTCGGATCTTCCGTACCGACCATGGACCGTCCTCATAAGGCGTCCGGAATTTTCCTCCACATCTCCTGTTTCTTATGAGGACCCTGCACCCGGGCCTAAGAGTACGGGCCCTGGCTCGCCGTCGTTGGCTAGCCTTCTCATTGGTCATGGCTCTGCGGCGCTGCGGCGCTGATGCGTTGTACGGCTCCGGCTTCCAGACTTCAGATACCGGAAAACTGTCCCGCCGAGGTCCTGTTAGCATCAGCGACCAGGGGGTTCTCTGAGTGGTGCAGTGCGGTGTGCTGCGGTATTCACGCAGGAACGTTTGTAGTTCTACTTCTGGATCTGTTTGCTCCGACACCGCTATGCGTAAAATCTTGTTGATGGTCCGCATAAACCGTTCCACTTCGCCATTGGCTTGCGGCCATTGTGGAGTTATGCGGTGATGCTTGATCCCTAGTCTGGACAGGAACTCTTTAAATTCACTGCCTTGTAACGGGGGTCCATTATCGGTCTTGATGGTCTGTGGTAGGCCAAAGAGTGCAAATGTCTTCAGGAGTGCTGGGGCTAGATGACTAAACGCCGCGGATGGTAGAACCTCGACACAGGGATACTTCGTGTAGCTGTCCACTAGCACCGCCGTGACTCTCCCGTCGGGGAAACTCCCGAAGTCCAGGCTCACCCACGACCAGGGGGTTGGGGCAGGGTCTTCCGTTATCACCGGGGCCGGTGATTCTGCGTTCCCTGTCAGTTGACATGCGCGGCAGCTTTTGACCACTTTCTCTGCGGCTTCCTCCAGTCCTGGGAACCATAGTTTCTCCCGCAGTCGGGACTTCATTCTTCCGGTACCCTGGTGGCCTTCATGTGCCAGGACAGTGACTCGGTCTTGCAGGCTCTGGGGGACAACAATGCGCGACCCTCTTAGAAGGAGGCCACATTCTGCCGTGCTGAGTTCATCCCGGATTCTCCATATCTTCCCTAGCCGTGTTCGTTCTGCTTCACTCCACCCTTGGACATTGTGGAGAAAACCATCCCATGATCCTTTTGCTATTGCTTCCAGTGTTCTTTTGAGGACCATGTCTGACGCCATGTGGGACGTTATTTCTTCTTTCGAAACAGTCTGCGGGCATGCCCATTGAGAGATCATATTAACGAATTCTTCCGTCTTCCGTTCTTGGGTGGCGTCTGCTGCTTCCTGTTGTGCCAGGTGCCGTGATAAAAAGTCTGCTGGGTTTTTGGCGCCAGGACGGTATACCAGCTCCATCTGGTAATGCTGAAGTTGTATTGCCCATCGCTCAATCCTTGGTGGGGGGTGTGGCGCCGACCCTCGGAACAACGGAAGAAGCGGTTGGTGGCCTGTCACCACTCGGAACGGGTGCCCACTGACGTATAGGTGGAAAAGGTTGCACGCCCATTTGATAGCAAGGGCCTCTCGCTCTATCTGGGAGTACCGGGCTTCAGTTGCTGTGAGCGCCTTGCTAGCGAACACCAGTGGTGCCCAGGTGCCCGGTTCCATTTCTTGGGTCAATACAGCTCCCAACCCTACGGGGCTGGCATCCACTATCAGTTCCGTCTGTCGGTTTACGTCGAAGTACGCCATTGTCGTGCTGGCTAGTAAGGCTGATTTTACCTTTTGAAAAGCCTCTTCCTCTCCTTTTGTCCATTGCCACACCGCGTCTTTCTTTGTTAGCCTGCGTAGAGGTTCAGCGATGGTGGCTAGGTTTGGGATGAACCTCCCACAGTACGTGGCCATGCCCATGAAGCTCCTGACCTCGGAGGCGGTATTGGGTGCTGGTGCTGATTGAATCGCTTCTGACTTTTTCGGGTCTACTTTCACTCCATCCGGACCAAAGACATATCCAAAGAACTCGATAGCGCGCTGAAAGAACTGACACTTTTCCTTGTGGAGTGTTACTTCATGCTCAGCTATTCTTTTTAGAGTTGCTTTGAGTCTGCGGTGGTGTTCTTCCAGCGTCGCGGAATGTATTAGGATATCGTCACTTACATTCATGACTCCTTGCAATCCTGTCAGGATTTCCTCCACGGCGTTTTGGAATATCTCCGCGGCTGAGGATATCCCAAAGTTCAGCCGCCTGTACCTTCGTAGGCCCATGTGTGTCGAGAACGTTGTTATGTACCTGCTGTCTTTGTCCAGCTTGAGCTGGTGGTAACCTGCATTGAGGTCCAATTTGGAAAACCATTGTGATCCATTCAGATCTGCAAGAATGTCAATAACGGTGGGCGTCAGATGCCGTTCCCTTCTGATCGCCTGGTTGGGCATCCTCATGTCTATGCATATCCGGATTTTTCCTGGCTGGCGAGGCTTCTCCGCAATCACCATCGGGGATACCCACGGAGTCGGGCCTGACACTTTTTCTATGACTCCCTGCTGTTCGAGTTTCAGTAGTTCTTGTTCAACTAGCGGTCTTAGATGGAAGGGTATCTGCCGGTGTCGTAGGGCTACTGGCTTCACAGCAGTGTCAATGTGTAATTTGATGGGAGGCCTTTTGATGTTTCCCAGCCCATGGAACAGCTGCGGGAATTGTTCCAGAATGTTTTCTGTTTGCGTGGTTTTTACGGCGTTGGCGAATGTGACCAAGTTAAGGTCCTCCGCTGTGTGGCTACCCAGGAGAATGTCGGCTTCTTTGTCTACCACATGGAACGTCGAGGTGACTTCATGATCTTCAGCTTGGACGGCTACTAGTATTTTCCCTTTTAGTGGGAGCGGGACCTGGCTCCCATATGTAAGGATTTTCACTTTTGACGGGGTCAGTTGAGGTTTGGACTTGAGCCTCTGATAGTGTTGGTAACCCATGACGTTAACGGATGCGCCCATGTCGATCAGGGCAGTGACTGGTGTTCCAGCTATCGTGATCTCACAGGTCGGTTGTGGACGGCGCTGTTGTTTTGTACAAATGACACGAAATGGCACTCTTCCTCTTCCTCTGAAGACGAGTCCTCCAGGTATTGTCGATGTGCCGGCCTTGGGCTGTGAGTTTTTGCTTGTGTCTGTTCATCTAGTGACAGGTGTCGTACTTGTCTGTATGGTATTTTCCTTCCCGCTGATTCTCTCGGCCGTGCGCCTCCTCTGCATACGCTTGCAAAATGATTTGGGATGCCGCACTTGGTGCATGTTTTTCCTTTCGCCGGGCATTGATCGTGTGGGTGTTCCTCTTTCCCACAGTACCCGCATTGCGATCTTCGTGGTGTTCTGGTGGGCCACCTTCCACGGCCTCCATGCGGCATTGTGCGTAGCGCATCGGCACGCTCTGTCTTGACGGTCACCGTCTGCTCCGTCGCAGTGTGACGCGCCGCTTCCATTGCCGACACCCGGACATCGGATAACTCGTGGGACCTTGCAAGAATTAAGATGTCCTCCAGGGAAATGCGGGGTTGGCGAAGGATGAGAGTCCTCAAGGTCTTGTTCCGGCACCCCTGAATTAGTTGCGCACGTGCTTCCTTGATCGGGTCATCCTCCGTGCATGTGCTAGCCAGTTCACGGAGATGGGCGTGAAACGCATCCATGGATTTGCCGTCACGTTGCCGTGCTTGTCGCAGCTTGAATCGCTCATAATCAGGGTTCAGCTGAGGATCGAAATGCGCATTCAGTGCTCTGACCGCTGCGTCATAGTCCGTTGCAGGCCCAGTGTTTGGCAGGGGCGTAAACAGTTTATAGATTTCATCTCCCGCGAAATGCAGTAGCAGTGACCTTTTGACCTTATCGTTGGTTTCCCTCGTCACTATGAAGTAATTATCAAGACGGCTCAGCCATACCTTCCATCTCGGGGACGCCGTGGCGGGGTCAATTAGTTCACTGAACGGGGGTAGCGCGCTTACTTGCGAGTGAATGGGCTCTGTCGGGGGTGCTGGAGTCACGGGTTGCTGGCTCGGGCCAGCCGCCGCTTGGTCCACCATTGCGAGCGACTCTACAACGTCAGGCTTCCTTCAGCACACTTCCGCGAGTTTCTACAAGCTGGACGTGGCGCGTGCCGTGCCTCCCTGCGCTGATGCGAGCGTGCGGTGCACTCTGAATCACACGCAACAGTTGTTGTTGCCAATGCTTGTTGTGCCATGCACATGAGCTGCAGGTAGTGGAATCCCCCTTTCCTTGTTTGCATGCACCCACTCTGTGTAAGTCCTCCTGTGGTGCTGAGTGAGAGAGAAGGAATTGAAGACAACAGTGTGACACGCCTCTTGCCTGTACCAATGCTTGTTGTGTCCACCCCCAGGCTTGCACTCGGTGATTTTGCCATGCAGAAACCAGCAGAAACTAGACCGGGATGATGTCCTGAGCAGCGTTAGAAGTCTGGTGCAGTATGCTTGTGCAGTGACATTCAACGAGGCGTCCCTCGGTTTCCCGCTGTGCGCGTGGTGTCTGCTGGGCTTACCGGCACTTCCGTCGATGCGATGGGCCGCGCATCAGGTTCGCGACGTCACCGCTACACAGGGGCCCCTTCACATGTTCAGCACGCACTCGGTGCGAGAACAGCCATCGCTGGCAGTCTGGGCGCGTCGCGGAGATCAGCGAGACTCTGCCTGCCTTCCGCCAGCACTCCGCAGTTCACGGTGCACTCGGTGAGTGATGGGGGCGCCGTCTCACTTTCGGGGGTTTGGGGCCGAGGATTCTTGCCCACCTTCGTCGCCAGTGTAAATACTCATGTAGTGGGGGCACCGCTAGCTCTGCTGGCCTTAACTGCAGGACCACGTGGGGAACAATACGGGGGAAATAATTGCACACAGACTACACGCTTACTGGTGTGGGCCGGAAGGTCACGAGCGACCTCCGCCCGTTTATTTATACTCTCTCTGGCCACGCCTGGCCAGAGAGTGCTACATAGTGTGTGTATGCTTCCAGGGCTTGCTGGCTAGTCCGACAACTAGACCGTTACACATTTCACAAGGACACATTATTTTTGTAGCCACGGGGAGGTTATGAGATTTGCCCAGAATCACAGAACGTTGAGCCGACGCCAAAATGAATGAATGAATTATTTTATTTGTGTGGTAACTTAAAACCTAAAACTCCGAGGCCGAGACTAGAGCCTGGTTCCCCAGCTCCAAAGTCGGCAGATTTTGGTCTGCCACTCTTTTAATATTCAAAAATATATATCATCTCAATAGACGGTTCACTGAGTATGCGGCTCAATTTGAGTAATATATAGCATTTCTTTGAGTGCTTATGTGTGATCTGCTCACGCCGGGTTGTTAGTGATTCCTGCTCTGCGCATGCGTAGAGGGTTGACAGGAGACTAATCCATTTGCTCCACTTCCGCCTCTGCACAGGAAGTGGACTGTGTGATGTCCGGGGTCCGGTGTCTTGACAGGACACCACAGTCCACCAGTGGGAGCACAGTGTTCAGGAAAGAAAGGATGGCTCAGCACTCAACGGAGAAGGTGAGTTGTGACGCTGCATGCCTTAGAATTCTGGCCAATGGCCCCTCGTAGCCAGTCCTGATTTTCCGGTCAGTATGGAGTTGCATTCTGGGATTTGTAGTTCGTGTTTCCCTAGTAGAAGTTTGGGTTTAGAAGTCCTGGTGTGCAAAATCAGGTCTGTAAATAGGTCATCCATAGCAGGTGGTGTATCAGACTGCACTGTCCATGTGCCAGATATGAATACATGCATTAATGAAGGTCCCATAGACTGTTATCGTGGCTCAGTGTGTTAATGATTCTGCCCGAGTGGCCCGTTGGGACCATCTCCAGAGCCCCCCCCAAGTGGCTCCAGGTCTTCTGGTATTTTCTGTCAGTGGTGGCATTTTATCCAGCACCATTAGGCATGATGGGGTTTACAGTGTCAAAAGTGGGACTACAAGTTCCACAATTCAGTATTTGTGGAGGGAAAAAGCTAGGCGCAAGTGAAGAGGCCACACATGCTTTGCCACTGGACACCTTGTCTTTGGCGAAGATGGTATTCCTGCAGGGTCGACTCAGACATGTATCATTCTAAGGTTGCTAAAATGACTAGCGTTGGAGCCAGCAATTGTCATGTGACGGATAAAGGACCATGAAGATTTTGAGTGTGCCTTGTAATTTTTTTTTTACTATGTGAGAAGACGTGACCCCGGGACGTACATTATAAGGATATATCAAGACGCCAAAGAATACTTTCCTTTTTAGGTCATAGAACTTCAGGTAACTTGTAATACTCAGTAAGGTGAGGTGGCGGTATTTTATTTATTATACCACAGGGTCACACCTTCATTCAGACCCCCTTTGCTTTATGAGATCCTTGGTCTCTTTAACTTATCTTGTCAAGAGCAGGTCTGGTTGCAGATAACCTGTAATGCACGTGTTGGATGTACTGTGAATATAAGCACACCCAGGGCTTTAAGTGGGATGTAAAACACTGGGGGGTCTCTTAAAGGGGCGTGACCAATGTAATTAAGGGCGTGGCTTAAAACACGTAAGTTAAAAATCTGTGCTTAGCATAGTGTGCCGCCCGACTTGCATTTTGCTGTTTCTGTCATTGCATCCAGATATGATACAAGCAACACTACACCTTCAACAAGCCAGGACTATTGGCTTTGTCAATGGTTGTTAGTTGCATATAATAAATAAGCAACGACTATGGCTTGTATATAATATTGAGAAATCTTCCACTTACAGTCCTGGTGACACCACGAAAATGTAGCTGCTCCTGAGTTTCAAAACAAGAAGGGAAATCCAGAGAGAAAATGACTCTTTAAAGGATTTCCCTTCCCTCCAACGCTCACCTGGCATGACTTCATGCCGTAACTTCTCCACTAGTGAGAAGTGAGCAGTGTGAGCACGCGCACATCGATGTGCCTGCTGTCACTGCAGTCGGAAACAAGCATTGGCATAGCCAATAGGTCTCGCTTTTGGGTCCTTATAAGTATTTAGTTATGCAGCACAATATCCTTGGTGCAACAACATCAACTGTTGCATGGCTAAACACTTATAAGGTCCCAAAGGCGAGACCTATTGGCTATGCCATTGCTTGTTTTTTAAGGCAACGCTCCTCTAAAACTGAGCTTTAATAGACATGATGTACTGGATCTTAAGAAAGCAGACAATCTGGAATGCCAGTGGACCTCTGCAAAATTACAATGGAGGAGCAGAATCTTTGATTTTCCCTATTTTTATGCTTGAGTTGAGGGGAATAAAGAATTCCACTTATCTTGCTTAATTGTAATGAACATCAATAAAGGTTTAGATTAGACCTGGGTGGAACTCTGCGAGATTCTGCGGAGTTCTGCAAGTGGACGGAGTAAACACACGATTGTGGTGCCAGTGTCCGTTGCAGCTTTCATCCCCAGTTCTACTGCGCCTTCTGTACTAATGATAACCTCAGTGCCTTTCCAGCCTCCCGGCACCAAAATTGGACACCTGCTTCTTGTATTCATCATTTTTAACATTGGTACTGTGCAGACACAGTTTGGAAATGGGTGATGTAAGAAACTACTACTGAAGGTAAGTAACTTGTTCATCTGACAGAGACATCTAGCTGCAGAATCCTTATCTTTGAATAGATACCCAAATAATATTATCCCCAGTGGTAGGCTGCAGACAAAATTCTAAACCATAAAGTCCTGCATGATCGAACTGGTGAAGTGTCCATCCCTGTGGACATGACTATCCAGGCAGTAGTGTCTGGTTAACGTGTGCAGGGACGAACACATTGCTGCCTGGCAGAGGTCCTGGATTGGGACTTCACATGCTAACGGAGTGGTAGCAGCTTTAGCCCTGCTGGAATGAGCCCTTAAGCCCTCAGGGGCTGCTTCTTGGCTACTGCAGAACAGGGAACGACCCATGGTGAAATGCATAGTTTCTGTATCGCCCGACCCTTCTTCGATCCAGCATACCTCAGAAAGAGCTGGTCGTCCACCCAGAACTCTTGTGTGCGGTCAAGGTAGAATGACAATGCTTTTTTGGGGTCCAGACGGTGGAGTCACTCCTCTTCTCTTGAGGGATGTGGACGAGCGTGGAAAGTTGGTAAGGTGACAAACAGAGTTACCACATTCGGCAGGAAAGAGGCCTTAGTGTGAAGCACCAACTTGTCTGGAAATATAGACAGGAATGGAGGCTTGGATGTTAAAGCCTGCAGTTCACTCACCCTCCAGGCAGATGTGATTGCCACTAGAAAGGATGTTTTGATGGTGAGCCACAAGAGGGAACAAGTATGAAGAGGCTTGAAAGGTGTCAACCTCAAAAATGTAAGAACCAAACTAAGGCATAATGAAAGTGAAAGGTGGAAACATATGCACAAGACCTTTGAGAAACCTATGTACCATAGCAAGCTTTAATAAAAAGGGTTGGTCAGGCAGCTGCAAAAAGGAAGACGGAGCAGAAAGGTAACCCTTGAGAGTACCCAGAGCAGAGCTCTGCTGGGCAAGCGTAAGGATAAAAAAAAAAAAGAGTTCAGAAAAGGAAGCGGAAAGGTGATCTATAGGCTTTTCTGTACAATATAACACACATTTGTTCCACCGGCAGGTGTAAATAGTTTTGGTGGAGGGATGCCTGTCTGGCAAAATAACATTGCAGAGTTCGGGGGGGGGGGAGGACAAAAGCTGTCAACTGTTGCCGCTCAATCTTCGCACGAGAAGGCGTAGATTTGACAGGTTCAGGTGGAGGACCCTCCCCTGCAACATAAGATCCTCCAGAAGAGGCAACTTGATCAGAGGATTGATGCTCATGCTGAGAAGTTCGAGATACCAGACTTGTGCCCAGTTGTTCCTGATCTTCTTGAGAGCTCTCGGCAGAAGTGGTATCACAGAAAGGCGTACAGGAGGCCCAAGCTCCACTTAAGATGAAAAGCATTTGCAAGCTAGACCCGTCTTGGAAACCCCAGCTTGCAAAACTACTGACATTGCATGTTCTCAACAGAGGCAAACAGATCTAACCAAGGCTCCCCCCACTGCTGAAAGAGACCTTACATCAACACCGGATGGAGATGCCATCCGTGATCCACTAGGCATCGATGGCTTGAGTTTGTCCACTCTAGCGTTCAGGAAACTTGCCAGATGTTGAACCACCAGGGATATGCCCTTCTGTTCCAGCCATTTCTAGAGAGGCAGGCTCTTTTGACAATGGACTGCCAGTGGTGCAGATAATGGCTGATTCTGCAACCAACTGGCCAACCATGATCTTGTTGGGCAAGATTAGGACAGGTTAAAGGCCGTGGCTGCAGGGAGGGATTTGGTGGTTGTGAGAGACCTCTGGCTACCCGACCTACATGTTCGGTATGAACCGGGTCCTCGCCCCAGCACAGACTGGGTAGCTGGCATGGGGTGGGGGCTGGAGTAGGGTTGGTGCAGTTGAACATCCCTTCTGTAGCTATGAGAAGGGCAATAGGCAGACTGGGTTTGGTGGGGGGCAAAAACCTGGCCTTAGCCCACGAGTCCTTACAGGGCTCCGGGGCTGAGCCTGCCTTGCCTCCGAAGAGATGGTTGCCACCAAAAGACAGATGTTCTCAGCAAAGCATGCTGTAGAGGCGCCACTGTTGTCAAAACCGCTTGGCCCAGTGAGTCAGTCGTACTCAAACCACACATAATGGCAAACTTTGTTGCATCTCCCCCATCTTTTACTGCTTGGGAGAGCATGGCCTGGGCCTCCACCTGGACCTCTGGCAGCATTTAGGCAACGGTGTCCGATAGAATGTGGAAATAGCGGTCCAATAAGAATGTGATGTTTACCAACTGCAACACAAGGCTGGTGGAATAAAACATCTTCTCCCCCAAGTTGTTCAGCCTATTGGATTCCCTGTCCGGGGGTGCAGCAGGAAATGCACAATGGGACATAGAGGCTTGGACTACCAAGCTCTAAGGGGTAGGGTGTTGTGTAAGGAAACTCTGGTCTCCATCTGTGGAGTAGTGGCGGAGGGCAGCTGTCCTACTTACAGGAGCCCCTGTACTGGGCTTGGACCAGGTTTCCATTAGGACATCTGTCAGTGCTTCATTTAAAGGGAGCTGCAGCACTTCCATCAGACGTTAGTCTGGACTGTCACTGAGGGCAACTCGAGATCCAAGACCTCAGTTGCCCTCTTCACCACCATGGAATACGATGCTCCCTCCTCCATAGCCACTGTAGGAGGAGTAAGCATACCAGTGTCAGGGCAGGTGTCAAGATCACTGACATCCATGAGTTCCTCATACCAGTCCATATCACCTTCTAACTGGTATTCCAAAGGGTCCAGTGATCTTTCCCACTCTTCTCCCATGCCTAGCCCTTCAGAATAGGGCTCAAGCTCCGACCTAAGATGGGTCCTGTTGGTGACGGAATTGGTGTCGGCCGGCGCAGCTCCGGCTCTTTGTCATTGGGTATCAAAATAGGGCTGGTGCCACTGGTGGGCGCCGGCAGCATTGGGAGCATTGGCGTCAGGGCCAGTGCCAGGGAAGGTCATGATTGCACAAACAGTGTCCCTCCAAATCCATGACTGGATCCATGGGGGCCAGTCGGAGCCATCGGTGCAAAACATGATAACGCTTCCCAGGCCGCTAACAGCTTCAGGGACCACTCCCTCAAAGCCTTCAGTGCCATGATCCGGCAGTCCGAGCATGACTTGGAGTCATGGTTGCGCTCGAGACACCTCAGATCTATGAGGTGTGCGCCTGTAACTGACATGATGTGATGACAGGTGCCAGAAGGTTTAAAACCTGTCTTCCACAAAGACATCCCTCGACACACTAGAAGGAAGTTATTCCTCAAAAAAGACTTGATAAAATGCCAAAAATCAGTATGTCAAAAAACAATAGTGGGGTAGCTCTTTCTCCGAATCAGCGCAGGGGTATTGCTTGTGTAAAACTCTCCCAGATCTAGTTTGACGCCTGGGAAATTCCATGGTAAGGAATCTGTGGATACGATGTCTCTATCAGATAAACCCAATAAAACACTAACATGTACAATGTAGGGGTTTGCTAAATTACCACCGGCGAGGACGGCGAGAAGACCACAGCGAGGAGGAGGGCAGCCCAGGCATGGCGGAGAATGCCAGACCAGGTAAGTACTCACCGTTCATCATGTAGGGTGGAGCGGAGTGGAGTTCCATGGAGTTTTTAGGCAACTCCATGGAAATCCGCATAGTGGCACTCCACCTTTTATTCCCCTTATCGTTCAAGGTGTGGTGGAAGATCTTTTTCTTTATATCTAGCTTCCTCCTATTGGAATAATCTGCCTCTCCAGACTCGTACTTGGAGTGACCACAC
Organism: Triturus cristatus; assembly: GCF_964204655.1. Classification (NCBI taxonomy): domain Eukaryota; kingdom Metazoa; phylum Chordata; class Amphibia; order Caudata; family Salamandridae; genus Triturus; species Triturus cristatus. Next base: position 1,586,386,704 of record NC_140590.1, read on the forward strand.
CAAATTCAAAAAACTACTAAAGACTGATCTGTTTAAATTTCATTTCTCTATATGCTGCAATATTTGTCCTCAGTGCGGAGAGACCTGTGTAGGTGGGATTTTTGCATGTTATCAAATTAAAATGACATTAAAAAAGCATAATTTTTGTTGACAAAGTGACGAAGTGAAAGTAAACACCAGAACATGACACAATAATATACGCAAAGGAAAATGACAACACAATTATAACAATAGGGGGCACAACACAATGGCATGGTGTGAGAAAGGGGCTCTGTATATACTGTTACCAATTAGGTACAGTGTGTACAGAGTCCACAGCCCCCAGAGGTTTGGCAGAGGTTAAAGTTAGATATAACCTTACTGTTAGAAATGAGGGGGCTCTGGTTGACGCAGGTGTGAACCCACAACAAGCAGGGACCCTTTACTTCTTGTCAGGGCGAAGGATGACTCCCCAGAATAACCCCTGCTCACCCTCTAGGTGCGTGGCGCGAGCAGTCTAGGCTAAGTCTCAGGCGTACACGGTTAAGCAAATGCAATTACACATACAGTAACCCCTTGCATGCACCACAAACGGACACCAATCAGGAAGTATAAAAATAAGCTTTTATGTAGATTCAGCAGATTCAATACAAGGCCCAGTAACGTTAAACTGATGGGGCCACAATTCTTAGGAATACGGTAAAGTTCTCTTTGTTACGGAAAGTTCTTTAGGCGGGCACAAGGTAACTGTAGGCCTCAGTGCACTTTGTGCTGAGGCGGCGCCCGGGAAGCACACGGCAGATGACAGGGAAATCAGAACGTTGCGGACCCTGGATCCGATGCGAGCTCGCGGTCGAGTTCGTAAGTACAGTACCTTGTTTCTTGACGCGAAGGCGGGTGCGGGATTTCAGCGGCTCTTCGACAGAAGGGCGAGGCGGCATCCGGGGCTCCCACACTTCACGATGGGGGTCTGATCTTCAGGCTCACGGCAAGAGCGGGGTGTTGCAGGTGGCGGGTGAACAAAGCGGGGCAGCCGGGCACGCAGATTACGTCCGGGCCGTCCGAGGCTTGGAGATGCTCACAACGCCGATTCCGGCGGGAGGGTGAAGGTGCACAGCGAGCCTCCAACGAGCGAGGTGACAGGGCAGCCCAGCACAGCGTAGGGGGAGCGGCTCCGATCGAGCGAGGCTCTTCCCAAGGCGGGGGCGGCTAAGCAGACCTGGTCACGGCTCAGGGAGGGACTGGGGCACGAGGGTCACAGCTCCGGCGAGGGAAAGGACACCACAGTCCAGCGGCAGGCGAGTGAAGATCAGGTAGAGCCCAATGGTCCTGGGGCTCAGTTCAGGGGGCAAGCTCAGTTCCAAGCCCTTGGAGATCGTTTTGGAAAAGCACAAGTCTTGAAAGTAAAAATAAAGCAAAGTTGTCAGCAACCGTTTCTCTTCTCCCCTTTGGCAGCAAGGTCACCACTGCAGGCCAATCCACCAGGATAGGGACAGTCTTCCTCCTACAGCTTTCCCGGTGCCTCCTCCTCAGGCAGAGATTCTTCTTGGTCAAAAGCGGATCTAGTTTCTTAGGAGCAGGGCTCCTCCATTTATACAGCAAATCTTTTGTTCTCCCAGGCCAGGGGGGCCCTTGCCTAGTTCAGTCCGGTTTCTGAGCACTTTGTTTACGCGATGCAGGCTTCTTCTTTCAGAGTGCAGGGCAGAGTCCTCAGACGCTCCACAGGGGGCGGAGCCGGCATTGAGGTGGCAGAGCACTGTCTTATTCAGAGCCTAGGAGCACTCCTCCCACCCATCTACCTGTCGATCGTCCTATTCACCACCAGGCTACCTAGCCCTGCCCATCTGGGTTCCCCCAGCCCTGTCACTCACACCAGCCAGACATCAGATACACATCACGCAGAGGCGGGCTGAAATGTTTAGGCAAGCGAAGGCCAGCTTTCTAAAAGCGGCATTTGCAAACCCGGAATATTAAAATAAACCTTGAGAAAAGATGTACCTTATTATTCCGAGTTCAGGCATACTAAACTCGATCTTCTACCATGTTCCCTGGGTCGGTTAGGATCATAGGGTGTAATAATCCAGGCCGCCCATACTGGCCTATGCGAACAGGGTAGCCTTACAGTAGTGAACAACAAGATGGCGGTAATTCACTACTAGGACATGCCACGCATCTAGGCTTGTCCTACCTTAGACTTACAACGCACCCTGCCCGTGGGCCTACCAGAGGGGTGACTAACATGCAGCTAAGGGAAGGTTTTAGGGACCGGCAAGTGTGGGCACCTGCCAGTCAGCATGTCAGTACCAGACTGCACGCAGGTTCTGCGATGGCAGACCTTAGACGTATTTTACCGGCCGCTTCTGTGGGTGGCACAACCCGTGCTGCAAGCCCACCAGCGGTGTTTGCATTTACATGCCCTGGTGCTCCTGGCGCACTTTACTGGGGTCTGATAGTAAATCAAACAATCCAATCATGGAATCCGACCAACATATACAATTTACAAGGGAGCACTCGCACCGCGACACTGGTTGGCAGTGGCACAGCGCTCTGAGCGGCCAACACCATAAAATCACATGAGGCACAGCGACAAAAAGAGGAAGGGAGACTCACGCCAAGGTGCCAGGTCTAACACTTACTCTCTAAAGTGGTAGCTTGGTCGAGCAGTAAGGCAGTATCAGAGGACAGTGTAAAGCATTTGTTGTACACACTCAGTCAGCAAAATGGTTTCACACACTCAATAACTGAATTCTAGGCCAATGGTTTATATATAAAATATATGTCTGTTTTATTTTAGAACCAACAATAGGTATTAAAATATACTTTCTCAGAATGAGATGCTTTATATAAATACTTTTGCAATATGCAATTGGCTTTTGTAGAAAGTTATAAGTTGTTGCAATAGGCAACACAATTTTAAACACAATAATGCATTGAGTTCAATGGAAGTTTCAAGTTATTTGCAATAGATTACTTTCAGGATTACTTTTGTGATTCCAGGACTGTATCCTAGATTCACTCCTGGGACAGTACTTAGAAACAAGTGATAAAAGTCGACTTAGTTACTACTAGGATTTTTAAGTAAGATTTTTCTATTTTAAAAGTTGACAGAAGAAATTTCATAGAAAACAGTCAATGATTCCCTATGGAAGAAAATTCAAGTTGCCGGTATAGTATGTTCTCGTTACTTTTGTAATCCAGTACAGGGTGCCTAGACTCAGTACTGGGGTCTTTATCCAAAATAGGTAAGTAATTAAGTTTTCACGATTTATACGATTTTTAAAGAATATTTAAAGTTTGCAGAAATCGACACTTAGAAGAAATTTCACAGAAAAACAGTCAATGATTTCCTATGGAAGAAAATTGGGTTACTGGTAAGTACGGTTGTGAATATTTGTCAGGGTCAGTGCTGGGCACCAAGATCCAACACTGGGAGCTCTCCTAATAGCAGGTGAGTATTTTCGTTTTCGTTACTCGGCTGATTTTTGGTGAATATTTTAAGTTTTGAAAACTCCACACTTAAGAAGAAATTGAAGAAGAAACCAGTCAATGTTACCCTATGGAGAAAATTGAGTTATTGGCTTTAAGGTAAGTACTCAACTGGCAAAGTTAAGGTTCTGGGCACAGACTCAGGGGTCTCCCAGGGTCAGGTAGGCACAGTAGTTACACCCTCAGCAGCACAGGGGCAGCCGGGTGCAGAGACAGTTAAGCCCAATGTTAGCCTATGGGAGGCAGGGGGGCCTTGGTTGGTGGCTGCTGTCTAGCAGGCCACGCGGCTTTAGGAGCTGGGCTCCTGGTCACTTGCTCAGGGCAAATGGGGAAGTAGATAGGTGCAAAGGTTACACTGCCAGAGCCACTCGGGCGGCTGGGTGCAGGGTGCTTTTGAGCATTCGGGCGCTCAATTGATTTCAATGGGAAAGCTCCGGTTTAGAAAAAGACTGCAAGCTCGGGGACGAAGATTCTTCAGGTGCCACCACCACTTCGAGAGGTATGTTGGGTAGTTGGAGGATAGGTAGGTACCCAGGAGTTGGGCACAGGGGGCCGCAGGGCGCCGGGTGCAGGGGTGCCTTTTGGTGTCGGGAAATCTTACCCTCTGTTGATCGAGGTTGGGGGGTACCTGGTTCTGAGGCTGCAGGCGTCGTCAGGAGCGTTAAGGGAAGTCCTTGGGTGACGGACTCGGGTCACAGTCGCCTGGGGGTCGTCCTCGTGGTCTTTGTTCACTCCGGCACAGGCCAGGCTTGGCGGGTGCAGTGTGTGCAGGGTTCGCGGTTCCGGGCTGATGCCAGGGATTAGATGCTGAGTTTGAGCAGAGCCTCTGCTCATGGGAGTCCCAGGTGCTTAGAGCCAGAAAGTAGCCAGGTCCTCTGGGGTTTGTGAGGTTGCTGGCCACAAGAGGTGCTGGGTTGTAGCAGGAGCAGGTTCGAGGGTCGACAGGCCGGTAGGGCTGGGGCCAAAGCAGTTGATGTCTTCCTCTTCTTAGCAGCTGCAGGGCAGGTCTTCTTTCTTCTTGCTCTTCTTTGTATTTCGGAATCTGGAATCTGGGGAAGGAAGGTTCAGGGTGCCCCTAAATACTAGATTTAGGGGCGTTACAGGTAGGTAAAGGGCAGGGACCAATGGGTCCCTGTCCTGGGGTGGGTACACCCCCTATTCTGCCACTCTCCTGTGTGGGGTGGGTACACCCCCTATTCTGCCACTCTCCTGTGGGAGGGGGGCAGTAGCCTAGTCCTGATTGGGTAGGGCCTCCCATCTTCAAGATGGCGAGCGCCCGGAGATGTGCTTCACCCCGCCTCCCCCACCTGAGGGGTGGGGTTGGCAGGCTGGCACATCCCCTGTCCTTATTTGGGGTTTCCGGCCAAGCTTCCCAGCAGAGTGGGGGTTGCAAGTGGCCTGGGGAAGCTCACAGAGGCGGCATGCCTTTAAAGCACCCACCCTGCCCATCCTGGGGGAGGAGATCTAGCACCTCGCCCAGGATGTGCATTGTTGCAGGCCCAGAAGAGCAGGGGCTCTCCTACCCAGGGGTCCAGCAACATGTCTGCTGTGTGGCAGCCTAGGCAGCCTCCCAGACCAGACGTGGATTGTAGTTTAGGTTTCAGGGGGCATCTCTAAGATGCCCTCTGTGGTGCTTGGTACATTAAATCCCATACTGTCATTAGTGCTGGTTAAATGTGCTGAGAAGTTTGATAACAAACTTCTCAGTCTTCAGTGTTGCTATGATGGTGCTGTAGAGTTCGTGTTTGACAAGATCTCAGGACCATGTACTCTTAAATGGCAGCAAAGCACTTACAGTGCCCAGGAATGGACATGGGTACTGTAGGGGCACAGGGCTCATGCCCCTGTGCCCACACCACTGGCATAGGGCACCCAGCTAGAGGGGTGGCTGATGTATGCCAGGGCAGTGCAGGTGGTGGGCATGGCACACAGGGATGTGGGCCACGTCGACTTCTTGTTTTGTCTTGTACCCAGACACTCAGCCTGCAAGGGCAGTGTGTGTGTGTTAGGGTACAGGGCCTCTAAGGGTGGCACAATGCGTGCTGCAGCCCTTAGAGGCCTTCCCTGGTCACAAGGCCCTGGGTACCTAGGGTACCATTTACCAGGGGCTGACAGGTGACCAGAGATGCCAATTGGGTTTTGGCTGTTAGGCAGGTTTTAGGGAAGGAACACAGGCCCTGGGTACCTGATTGGCAGGAGCCCAGGGCACAACAAGGAAAAAGTGCATCAGTTATCAGACAAAAAAAAAGGGGGGGGGGTACTGCAACAGAAACCCACTTTCTTACACATGGTTAAAACAGAATGCAAGACAACAACCATAGTACAACACACTGTCATATTACAATATTGCAGCACAAAATACAGTAGCAAAGTAGCACCAACAATCAAAAAAGAAAAGAAAACATCACCACACCAACCAACCACACAAAAGATATACCAAAATATTCTGGTCACAAATTACCACCTTAGGAAATCTGCTTTGATGATATAAAGGTAAAAATTGTTTACACCAAGCACTGCCTTAAAGTGTAACCACGGACATGAAATAGTGCCAGTCAAAATTGTTTTTGATCCGGCTCCCCATCTTTATCAGACTCCACACAACATGCTCTAATATGGTGGACCACTATGGTAGATGACAGAGCATGATAAAGTACAGAAGCTGACTGGCAATGCTCTGCTGCTGGGCCCTCATAAACAAAAACACAAGCAGAGGGATGTTAAAAAACGCAAGTAGTGAATAATATAGAGCAAAAGTAGAAAGATTAAGGAAATACAGGTTCTCATGGAGTGCCCACACCAAATCAAAACAAGCATTAGCAAAGCCAATAGGTCTCACCTATGTAAGAGCTATTGGCTTTGCCAATGTCTTTTAACCATGATGGGCAGCAGCTTCACGGCTGCTCAGCATGGCTTAAAGTTAGTGGCGTGGCGTAGAGGAGAGTGGTGTAGAGAAGAGTTGAATAGAGTGTCATAGTGGTGTAGAGAGGAGTAGAGTGGTGTGGAGTAGAGTGGCGTACAGGAAAGTGGCATGGCGTAGAGTGACTTTGGTTTTTCTTTTTTTTTTTTTAAATGACCGGCCAGGACGCTAAGACGCCGACGGTATCGCTATCATCGAGACACACAGAATTAAGCTTCAATGTTTATCGTTTTATACTTCCTTTTCATACAAGCTGTACAAGGAACTGAAAGGATTCCACAGAACTCAACATCACTCGCTGAAACTTATCAACATTAATCATTGGTTGGGGTTATACAAAATTAAGATAATAATAAAATTGGAGTCCACTATAATATGGGACATTGAAAGGAGATGCTGACATACTTATGACAGAAAAGCAATAAGAATCAAGGAAGCAGTAACAGCCGAGTCTATGGAGAACAAAAGTGTATAATACACAGAGTTATCGTGTGGCTTTCCTGACGAAGACGCATTTTGCGTCGAAACGCGCGTCGAAGATAGTATTTTTGTTGCCACAAAGAATACTGCTATTGTATTTGTATTTGTAGATATTATTTTTCTTGTTATAAAACATATTGTTATTGTATTTTTAGAATTGTATAAAGATTGAATATAATTGTATACGAGAATTTAGGAATAATGGATTAACTATTGCTATAAATTGTATTTTAATATTTTAAATTAATAGATGTTTTTAAATTGATATAACCGTTTGCTGGTTTTGACTGTTACACTCAGTTTTTTAGAACTAATTGCATTAGAAAAGCATAACTATATAGAGATATACGACATTTATAAATTCAGAAATTGCCTAGGGATATACATTTTACACTGATAGAGTAAAGGGGTGCACAGTGCAATGGCGCATAGTACAGTGGTGTAGAGTACAGTGGCATAGACTAGAGTGATCTTGAGTGCCCTAGAGTAGCATTGTGTTGAGTGGAGTGGAGTGGAGTGGCATGGAGTGGCATAAAGTAGAGTAGCATAAAGTAGAAAGGTGTAGAGGGGAGTGGGGTAGAGGGGAGTGGAGTGGGCTGGAGTAGAGTGAAGTGGCATAGAGTGACAAACAGTAGAGTGGAGTGGCATAGAGTGGAGTGGTGAAGAGTGGCGTAGAGTGGAGTAACAGAGTAGAGTGGCATAGAGTCATACAGATGTAGGCGTAAGTAACTAAAGTGTCAATAGAGACAGCAGATAGGGTGAAAGCAACATATCAGTGTTGAAAGTAGGAAGGCACACTGCACGTCTAGGAATAACACTGAAATGCTTATAACATAACACAGCTGATGGTGGCCCTTGAGGAAAAACCTGAAGTCAACAAAATAAAGTTACATAACGGCCTTTCAGAGATGGCACAATGGATGCAGGAGCATTGCCTTAAATTAAATGCAGGGAAATAAGAAATCCTGCTCTTTGGAGAGGCCAAGTTAATTTGGGATGCCACATGGTGGCCACAAACACTTGGTGCTGCTCCAGTCCCTAAGCAAGAAACCTGGGCATCCTTATTGATGATACTTTATCCATGAAGGACCATGTGCGGGCCCTTTGTGGTAAGGGCTTTGCCACCCTGAAACTGTTAAATAGACTCTTCCCCTGGATCCCGTTGGACTGCAGAAGAACAGTCATGCAAGCCCTGCTTATAAGTCAACTTGACTATGGAAACGCCTCATTTGTGGGCATGACCGAGCTCCTCGTCACGCGGCTACAGGTGCTTCAAAACGCCATAGCCAAACTAGTGTGCAACAAAAGCAAACTAAGCTCTGCATCGATGTGCATGAAAAATCTGCATTGGCTACCTATGCGTCAGAAAGCAGTATTTAAACTGCTCAGTCATGCACATAAAGTACTGTATCAAAGTGGCTCCAAAATACTTCAGGGGAAAATTGAGTTCTATGTCCCCACAAGAAGCCTACGGTCACTACATCAAGCACTGGCCAGAACAAAGCGCATCAAGAAAGTGAGGACTGGAGGGTGCTCCTTCTCATATCTGGCAGCTAAGAAATGGAATGAACTCCCCTTAGACTTACGGCTCACATCTAACTACCTGGTGTTCTGAAAAAACCTGAAAAGCCACCTGTTCCCTAAAAATTAATATCCACTTGTTCTCCCTTCACCAGTAGCTTAGCCCTCTTTCTCGCAACCAGCGCCTTGATATCCCTTGGGATGAATGCTGCGCTCTATAAATAAATAAAAATAAAAAACAAGCATTGGCATAGCCAATAGGTCTTGCCTTTTTGACCTTATAAGTGTACAGCCATGCAGCACATTATCCTGGGTGCTGTGCCATCAGGGATTGAAGAGTTGGCACTAGCAAATGAGCATATTTTACTTATTTAATTAAACTATTAAAGACAATATACTATTTTTGCTATCTAAGGGTTCTACTGCCATTCAAATGCCACAAAATCACGAGGAACTAAAAAAGTGAAGCTTGCAGAAACATAAGCTTGCATTTTATATTTTTATTGAGCCCCTCAGCCACTGAAAGAGGATTACTATTCCAAGGTAGAAGCCACTTTGCATCATGAATGGCAGAACCAGGGAACACAATGATTACTTTAGGAGAACAGTTGAAAGAGGCTGCAACAACTGCAGCTTTTACATGTTGACATCCTGGTAGACATACAACACTACTGCTTCCCTCAATATGGCTAAAGAGAACTACCATTGGAGGTATGGACCCCCTGCTGTAGAAGCAGCTGAATGATGTGCAGAAACCCATTATATTCAAGCCAACTATAGGAGGTAAAATGCACTCCTATGAGGCAAAGGCCCAGTCCCTCAGAGAGCAGTCACTGCAAGCGCAGACCCTATGCTACACTGAGCAATGAGACGAGGAAGAATGCAGTTAGGAGATGCTGACCCCCTATCTGAAAAGGCCAGACACAGGCGGTAGAATGCATTCAGAGGAATTATAAAGCACCAAGACACACAGCAGCCACGCAAAATAAAATGCAAGGCTTGTAGGCAGACTAGAGAGCTGCCACAGGAGGTACACGCATCCAAGCTACAGACAGTAGCACCAGGAGGTAGAATGCAGTCACAGAAAGTGGTGACAATCCTGCACCTAGGCCATACAGCGAGGAGTCAGGAAGCAGTTAGGAGGCAAACTGTGCTACAGAGAGCAACTGCATGAGTGAAGTAAGAGCAGAGACATACCTCAGTGTTATAAAGAGTAGACAATTTTTACAGACCCACTTGATATAGACAATGAAATATGATTGGAAATGGTGCTATCCACTGTGCAAAGAGATAGCAGCCACCGGAGGAAGGGAGAGAACCGCCAGAGAGGGAAGGGAGGGAGCAGCATAAGTACAAACCGCTACACTACAACTAGAGGACAGTCAAGGGCTATTCAGATCCACACACATGAAGAGACCAGCCACAATCCAGTCCGTGAAGGTGTGAAGGGGACCAAAAGCCAGGTCATTCAAGAAAGACCAACCAGACACCATAGATGCACGCTGCTCTATCAGCAGTAGTCAGTGAGGTCACACAAAGAAACTCTACCCTAAAGAGAGATCCAGTCCCAATACGTTCTCACGATCAGAAAAGGCGGCCCCGCCGAGTACAGCAGCCCGGATCCCGAGTATCTCCGGATTCTGATCGTGAGGACGAGGGCATGATAAACACATCCATAACGTTAGACTACTGCGATTTTACGCGCTACGTGGAAACTAGAGTGAGAAACTTTGTTTTTCCCCGTCCAAGAATAGATCCCCATGTGGTCTGGAATTTGAACCACATTTAAAAGTTAAACCTTAACAAGAAATTAGCCTTGAGGAAGTTGTGGGACTACTTTCCCTATACGACGAAACACATGTTGGCTGTGACTGTGACGTTCCTCTTGAAAGCTTCTTGAAATAAAAAGAAAAAGAAGAAGACTTGATACATGACTCTTTGAATTGTTTTATGTATTGTATTTTTTACTTACAAACAGCCAAAAAAACGTTAGAAACTTTATATTCACGTGTGCTGGGGATTTGTAATAACACACTGAGACTTGAACCTAGTTCCCCAGCTCCAAATGCGGCAGCTCTGGCCATAAGGCCACATCCTCTCCCCTATATGTTATGGAGAAAGCAGCAAATGCGCAACATGTTTAGAAAGTAGTCATGGGATACATATAACGATACTGGCCTCATCAAGAAAGCAGCCAGTTGAGGATCCTCAACCAGACATCATTTTGTAACGGCAGCCAAGAAAAGGAAAGCAAAATGATAGGTGATGGGGTTAGAGATTTAGACACAGGGCAGCTCATGCTTCCTTCTCCTTTTCTGGAACTGTACCCTTGTTTTACACTTACAACATGTGTGCCGCACTCGTATAAAGCAAAGCTTATATCAACAATCGGTTGGTTTGGTGTTTAACTCATGTCACGAGTTGCTCGTCTTCTCCCTCATTCAGCCAATTTGGTGCTTCAAAACATTAGCTGGTAAGGTTTCAGAAGCAGTTGACCCCATACCGTCTTCAGCTATAACTGGATATTATAAACCTTTGACGTGTACTTGTGGGGCACTCACTGCTTTACATCAGTAGTACTTCCTATCAAGATCTGGCCAGATTCAATGCTTGTTATCTGTGGACGCTGCTCGGGTGACTTTCTAACAATGAGAGCCTCACTTTGTGTACTGTGACATAATCAGGTTCAAAAACCACCCAGAGAAATAGAGTTAGCTGCTGGAATTGGGTAGACTTTTGCTCCAGATTCTGAGTATTTTCATCATGCAATGTAGTGTAAGGTGCTAAAATGGTCTTTGCATCTGGTTTTATCTTATGGTATTAGCTTTAACGTAGTGTCATACAAGCAGTAGGTCCACCAGATATTACCTCGAGGACATTATACATGCAGCAAAGCAAACAACTCGGACCTGACAGCAATTTGCGTGGGGCTCCTTTGAGTCTGATTTTAAACTCAGAATGAGACAATTATTGTGAAAGATTTGCGCGGGCAGCAGTGTAGAAGGAGCAACTCTTGCACTCTTGTTTTTTTCCATGAAAAAGGCTGAATTCAACTATGTGGTATGAGGGTAGCTGTATAGCAGTCAATACATACAGGCTTGGTATATATTAATTAAGGGTGGGCGTAGTTCGCGAAGTAGCACTTCGCGAAGCTACGCAAAGTGAAGTTCGCACTACGCGAGCTACGCGTAGCACTTCGCGAACTGCGAAGTAACATGTTCGCACTGTGCAAGATGTTGTTTTCAATGATTGCACAGTGCAGACAAGCAACCGGCACTGTGCAATCATTGAAAATGGCATCTTGCACAGTGCGAGCTGTAGTTTTCTGCTGCTCGAGTAGATTTTTACTCGAGCTGCAGCTTTCTCAACGCGAACTGGTAGTTTCTCATCGCGAGCGGTCGCGAGCATACGCGACCCCTCGCAATGAGAAACCTGACCTTCTCGCGTTGGGAATCTCGCCGGGAGGTTTATTTTCCATGCTCGCGATCGCGAACAAGGAAAAAGTCTCGCCAGGATGTCATTTTGCTTGCTCGCGGTCGCCAACTTGACGTTGAGGACCGCGAGCAAGCAAAAAATGACCGCAGCACTACGCAACACTACGCTACGCGTGTTCGCACTGTGCTACGTGCAGTTTGCGTAGCGCGAAGTAGCGCGAACTTCGCAAACTACGCGAGCGTAGCGTAGTGCTTCGCCCAGGCCTAATATTAATAGAACGTTCTTGAATGTAACTCGGTGGCCTTGCCGATGGGAAAATGAGATTCTGCGACAGCCCAGTGACCCTAAAGGCCAGAAGAGCTGGTGACAGTCAGTCGGTCCCATGTTAGGCAGGCAGCACTTGCAGCCACCAGGCCAACTGCTGTGTAAGAGGTGCACGCCTGTTAAACTTCATATTTCTCTATGTGCCATTCTCCAGCCCCCAACTCCCACCAGCCTCTCAGCAGTTAAGAGTGACGTGTAGCAGCCGAAGTTCTTCCCTGGGGCTGTCCAGACAGCTGTAGCTACGTCTTTTACAGATAGGGAAAGTGAGATACATTTTTACTTGTGGCTGAGGGCGACATTTGTAACTAAAGGTGCTGCTGTAGGGGACCATCTAATGATCTTGTCCTGGTACCGGCCCTGTACGCTCAGTGCATATTCTTTAGTCTAAAGGGGCAGAATCACAAAATATTTTCTGCACGAAATGTAACTGTCGGCTGTAAACATTATTACGTGCACACAAACCTGTAACCCAAGTCACAAATACAGGATCTAAGTACTGCTCACATAGGCAACTATCACTCTGGGCCATATGTAGGTAGCTAAATACCGGTCGGTAACGGCCGAAATTCGGTAAATATCCCGTTACCGACCGGTATTTAGTCAAGTGAGATGTAGGAGGCCAAAAACCAGTTTTCGGTAAATATGAATCGGTAAATACCGATTCATATTTACCGAATTCTAAAATACCGATTCATATTTACCGAATACATATTTTCCGATTCGGTAAATATGAAGTGGTAAATATGAAGTGGTAAAACGGAAAAAGACATGTAGGTAAAATCGGTAATTTAGAAATCCATGAACTTCGGTAATTAAGAGTCGGTAATTAACACAGATTGAAAGCAGGTGGTAATCATCAACAGTGCATAAAAGAAATCCCAAAATGCATCAGTGTGGACAACATGGCCGCTCTGTATGTCATTGCAAGGCGTCTACGTCTACAGGCAGCAGGACTGAGGATTTGGAGACGGGAGGAACGCATTTACAGACAGCGCATCACACTATTCCAACTGACTGAGGATGAGATACATGAAAGGTACAGGCTACACCCCCAAACCATCATGGACCTGATAAGGGACCTGCACCCACTCCTGGACCAGCCAACACCAAGGGCGCATGCCATACCACCACATGTGCAGGTACTCTGCAGCCTACATCTCCTCGCATCTGGCAGTTACCAGGGGGTGATAGCTGCGGTGGACGGTGTATCCCAGAGTTGCCTGTCCCGTTTCTTCAGGAAGTTCCTGGATGCCATGATGCAGAGAATGCACCACTACATCAGTTTCCCAAACACACAGGCTGAACTGCAGAAAACTAAAACTGACTTTTATTGCATGGCACAGTTCCCCCATGTAATTGGCTGTATTGATGGCACACACATCCCAATCTGCCCACCAGCTGCCACTGAGCACATCTACAGGAACAGAAAGTCCACCCACTCCATCAATGTGCAGGTTATCTGCGATGCAGGGAACATCATCACTGACATTGTTGCCAAGTTTCCTGGGAGCACCCACGACTCCTACATCTTCCAGAACAGTGGGATCTACACACGACTGCTTGCCGGAGAATTTGGAGAGGGATACCTGCTAGGTAAGTAACAGTGACGCACCATGAAACTTGCAAATCAAAGTGTATTGAGCCATGTGACTGATGGTTCCCTTTCACTCACCTAGGTGACAGTGCATATGCCGTGCGCTCATTCATCCTCACTCCCTACCTACACCCATCAACCCAGAGTGAGAGACGATACAACGTGGCACACAAATCAACACGCAACGTGGTGGAGCGCACGTTTGGACTATTGAAAAGCAGGTTCCGCTGCCTCCACAAGAGCGGAGGCGCACGCCAGTACACACCCATCATCTGTTGCAAGATCATCGCCACTTGTGCAATGCTGCACAACCTTGCCACGAAGAGAGGTACAGAGGTGGAACTAACAGATTTTGAGGACAATGAGGATGATTCAGGACAGCCAGAGGCCAACGCAGATGGAGTGCCAACAGCAACAGATGGGAAAGTGAGACGGGCAGAGATCACATGCAACTATTTCTGAGTAAGTAAGGGGACACAGCCAGTTGTTGGTTGTCATGTAGTAGTTTAATAATGCGCCACTACGCCACGAAACCAAGATTATGCCATTCTGGCAACATTGCTTATTCACAAGTGTGAAGTCCAGGGTTACGTCACCCAATAGTCTATTGCTACGCGGTGCAGCATCAAAGTTTGCGGCCACGCGCTACATTGTGGGGTGGCGCGGATTCAGCCTCCTCACTGGTGCCAGCCCCATGCCGCCTGCTGCTCCTGCGTGTTTCTGGGACGGGGGTGTGATGCTGCTCCTGCTGCTGGTGTCCATGCTTTCAGCAGCATCCCCTGCACCACTTGTGGCCGCCTGACTGGTCAATAGGACCTCCAGGGCACTGGTGACCTGCACCATCCCCCTAGTAACGTCGCTGCTGCAGTGTGTCAGGCCCTCCTGCATGTTCACTGAGCGCCGGCAGAGTAGTGATGTTGCAGTTGCCAGGCGGTTGAGTGCCCTGGTGTGCCTGTCTCCCCTCTGCCGTTCCCGGCGCTTTGCAGCTCTATCTGCGTCCAACTTGCTGCACAACAGCTGCATGGACTGTGACACGTCCCGCAGGCCCGCTGCCATGTCAGTAATCCCCGCCGCCATTGCGCAGATGTTCCTGTCCATGTGTCTGAATGTGGTTCTCAGTCCCCGCACATGCCGCTGTACTGAAATGACTGCCTTTGTTTGCAGGCGCTGTTGTTTTAACATGTTGGCCTCAAGGCCCCCAAAGACCCCATGGCTGTGATCGATTGGTGGTGGACTTTGCTCACGCGACCTGCGGCGCCGTCCTGCACCCGTGTCTTATCCCTGTGAGGTGGAGGGCACAGAGGTATGTCTCCCATCCTGGGGCATAGTATTTGGCTCCGGGCCCCTGCTGTCATCAGATGATGTGTGTAACACGCGCAGCCTGGCAGCAGCACGCCTCCTCGACCTCACTATTGCAGGCGGTGATGTGGCCGGTGACTCCAGCATGAGTGGTGATGCTGGCTCAGGTACTGGGGATGCTGGCTCTGTTATTGGGGATGCAGGCTCAGGTACTGGGGATGCTGGCTCAGGTACTGGGGATGGTGGCAGTGGCAACGCTCTCTGGCCAGAACTTGTACTGCACGTAGCTGAACTGGATTGACGGTGTGCCCCCTCTCCTGTGCCATGTGCAGTCCTGCGCGATGTCACGTCTGTGGACAGAAATGCAACATCAGCTCAGTGTACCTGAAGGCATGCATTGCAAGCATGACAATAAATTGATGTAACACTCTCACATTGTCCTCTGTCTGCTTTAGGCTAATGTGTGTACCATGCATCATTGTTCTGTGCTATTCTGTTCATGGTGGGGGATCCCTGACTACATCTCCCATAATGCATTGCCTGTCTGCAGTAACACATGGACTGGAGTGGGATACTCATTTCACTATGGGGGATGTGGGATAGGGGTAGGGGGGGCTACATTGCTGTGCATTCATCTTACCTTGTTGGGTGGCGGCTCTGGCTGAGCTGTCGGCATCCCCAAGGCCCACGACACTCTCGCGCTCGATTGTCGACTGCACCAGCTCCTCCAGTTCGGTGAGGGCAGGTGCCCTGTTACTTCCACCTCCTGTCCGGCTGGCCTCCTTCTGGATGTCCCCCATCTTCCTCTTAGTCACGATCCGCAGGTCGTACCAGCGTTTTTTTAGTACGTCAATGTCCCTGTGGGTCACTCCCACAGCATTTACCTGCGCCTGGATTGCCAGCCAAATAGTGCGCTTCTCACACTCTGCCACTTGCAGGGATTGCCTCCCAAAAAGCTTCTGGTGCTGCTTCACCACCTCCTCCACTAGCACCTGGAGTTCCTTGGGGCTGAATTTCACCTTGCGCCTCCTTTCCCCTCCTTCTCTCTGTGTCCTCTGGCTGGACATAGTGAAGTTTGATCTCAACAATCAGGCACTGGCTCCCTGCCTCTCCTCTGCACTCCCAGCCTCTCCTGAGTCTGTTGATTGAGTGCACCTGCCTGGGTGTGGCCACTTCCTACTTGGGTGGGGTTTGGTTGCACAGGATTGGCTGTTTCAAACAGTCATGTGATGTCGTTTTTCCGATTCGGTATATACCGAATTGGTATTTACCGAATCGGTAAATTCCACCTCGGTATTTACCGATTCGGTAAATACCACCGCGGTATTTTCCGATTCTTGAATACCGAATGTTACCGATTCGGTAAATATTACCGAATCATTACCTACATATAACTTACCGATTCTTAAATACCGATTCGGTACGGTTCGGTATTTTAGAATCGGTAAATTTTATTTACCTACATGAGGCCCTCTGTGTGGTAGAAAACTATTGCAGTCGTGTTGTTTTTGCTGCGGTGGTAAATCACACACACTGTGCTCACATACAGAACGGGCAGTAAGTGTGGGAATGCTCATGCAACGACATCTGACTTTCAGGAAGAACGAAACGGAAAATGTTGCCTTAGCAGAATTCCCACAGCAGCCCCTTCCACACGTCTGCGCACTTAAGCAACTCGGACAACACACACAGTCAGGGCCGGCTTTAGTGCTGATGGCGCCCTGTGCGACAATGTTTGTTGGAGCCCCCCCCCCCCCATGACCACCTCCACCACGGATTCTCTCACTAGCACTCTTTAACAGTGACCAAGTCTCCATAAGCACACTCTCTCAGATGCATTGAATTAGTTATATAGCGCCACTCATACCAGTGTAGGGTGTCCGAGCACTTTGCATCACACACACATTACACAGAGACAATCAATCATACGTGTGTAAATCAGTGTATAGGAAATGTTACATAAGCCAAAGGACTAAAAGTGTAGGAGTCACATGTCATCCATACTGGTAGGCAGTATAGTTTAAGAGTGCTTGGTGGGGAGAAACACAAACTCAGAGTCGAAAAAGAAACAGCCTAGTTGAGAGTTTTCTTTAATAATAAGAATCGATTTCAAGCCAAATTAACCCTTTTTGCAACATTAATCAGTGCTCCAATAATGTATACTTTGCAGTATGTATGCAGTTCTAGGGTGAAAGTTAATAGCTCACTATCCTATATTAGGACTTTAAGTTATAAATTGCAAGTAACAAAAGGATGTCTCTTTTGAAAGCAGTAACCTGCTGATCTCTTTACATCATGCGCACTCTGTAATCTACTGGGTACACGTTCTTTGCAGCAGGCATATAACCCTCTGCACTAGCTTCACCGAAGTCAAAACCTCAACTATACAAAATGCTGATCTCTCTCCAGGACGATAATTAATCACACGAGTTATCTTGACATTTATGTAAGGCCTGGTAATTGCCGGCGGAAAGAAACGCTGCAACAGGTGCTTCAAAAGCATAATAAACTTTCAAACACGGAGCCCCCAGGAAGCCAGCACCCGGTGCGGTGGCACCGGTCGCACCGCCCTAAAGCCGTCCCTGCACTCAGTTCAGGGTTACAGCTATGTCAGACAAGACAGAAACATATCATTTATATTGGTGTACGGATTGGAGGGGGGAGGTGGATCGGAAATCTCTTCAGGTTGGTGTAGTCTGCATATGTATGCAGGCACGGTGCGTTCATTAGGGCGCTGGGGCGTAGCCCCCCCGCCCGCAGTGTCGCCCGCAGCGTCGGCGTCTTTGAACTTAAGTAAACTGAATCAGTTTACTTAAGTTCAAAGAGGAGAACTGACAATCATGTCAGTCAGAATGACGTCGGGTCTGGCGTCATGTTGACTGACATGATTGTCAGACAGACCAGGCAGGGGCAACAGGCAGCAGCACAAGTGCGCATGATTGGGGAAGGTGAGCGAATTTTCGCTCCGTGCCCAGCCATGCGCACTTGTGTCTGCTCTGGCTGGCGCATGCCCATTAGGAGACCGAGGGCTGAGCAAAGGCTCAAACCTCGGTCTCCTAATGGGCAGGTGGGCGAGCAGTAACCGTGCCCTACGCCAATCCTGGCGCTGTTAGCAGCGCCAGGATTGGCTGAGAGCCTGAGAGGGGCTGTAGGCGCCATTCCAACGGACGGACCCGAGGCGGCGCGGACGTGCTCAGGACCTCAGGTAGGATAAGTATTTTTTAAAATTTATTTTAACACCCTCCCGCGCGATACCCCCCCGCGTGACACATACAACCCCCCCACCCCCGCGTGACACATACAACCCCCTCCCACCGCTCCTACAAGTGAAAATCTGGGACTGGGATCCCTCCCTTGGGGTGTGAGAGGTGAGTTTTTAGAGCGCATATTTAGGACTTTTGCTCAGTTATTTATATGATGGGTGGAACAGCTTCCTCACTGTGCCCCTTTATAAATACTGGGTGTTCTTTTGGATGTTAATAACGATTGATCGTTTGTTGCATTACACGTGGACGTTGGGGGCACCTGTTTCATTTATTGACATATTAACTGGAAAAAATGTTGTGTTTGCTTCCTGTGAGGTCGTTGTGAATTCGTGGGTCGGCAATTTAGTGCGCAGGGAAAGGGAATCAGACTGCATTCGGAGACAGAGCAAAAGGTGTCACTGTCCACGTTTTGCAAGTAAACTGGTATATTGTCACTTATCGCCTCACCATTTGGCTATTGTTTACAAACGTATTTGAAGAATGCCCCTTTTAAAGTATTGTCTAATTCCAAGTTATTCACGCTGCTGGTGGTGTGTAGAGTTTCCAGTCACCTGACACTGTAGTGCAACATCCCATTGGCAGTGCTCTGAAGCGCTTCAATTAAAATGTGAAATGGCCCGCTCAAGAGTAGCATTCCCACGGCAATTCTAGAATTTGGCACAGAGTGCCAACGTTTCTATAGATACGTAGTGACACTGGTTCACTCGAGTGCAATATTCGTATGGACATGTCATCCATTTGGCACACAGCAGGACAGTATTCATGTGGCAATGATGTAGATTCGAGTTATTGTAGTGTCCCATGGTAATACTGTGCATTTGGGTGTCTATAATACAGTATACCAGGCCATTCTGTTGATTTACCTCACTACATTGCACTATTCTTACGGTGATTGGGTGATTTTGGCACACTGTACTGCAGCATTCTGTTGATAATGCTGTGGCCTGCTACGGTGAAATACTACTATAGAAATGTGAATGTAGCACACTGCAGAACAGTTTGACAAACAGCTGTGCAGTGTTTCTATAGAATATTGTAATATTGGCACTGGCGAGTGCAGTATTAATATGGTCATGCTGGCGATTTGGCACACAAAAGCATAGTGCTAATGTGGCCATAATGCAGATATGGCGCACTGTAGTGCAGAATCCGCATGGTAGTCCTGGGGGTTTAATACAAGATAGTTCTGTATTTTATGGCCATACTATGACCTTTGTAAACTGCATTACAATATTCCTGCTGTTAATGCTCTGGATTTGCATAACACAGTGCTATACGTGTGCTTGTCACAATGTTGTGCAGTATTCATAGGACAACACTGCGTATTTAGCATACTCCAGTGCAGTTTTCCTATAGTAATGGGAGGATTCGAATCAAAATTGTGCAGCATTCAGAACCCCCCGAACCCCCTTTATTGCCATCGGACTCGCTCGCTGCGCTCGCTCGCACACGTTCATTTGTTATGCATACGCCCCCCCAGTTTCAAATTCCCCCAGCTGCCACTGTATGTATGCAAAGGTTTTATAATGTTATAGACTCTGAGCAGTACAGAATAACAGTATGGTCATCAGATAGGACCCCATGATAAAAGCAATGGTAAATGCAGCTTAGCTGCAACAACATTTTAATACTACTTTGTCTGCCACCTACCCATTGACACTACAGGTCCAGCAGGCTAGGCCTGATAACTCCTGGCAGCATAACGCCATTCAGCAGTTGAGTCACAAGCTCTTCCTCAACAATCTGCCGGGAGTTGTCAGACTCAGCCTGCTGGACCTGTCGCTTCAGTTGATATCAACAATTGGTTGCTTTGGTGTTTAACTCATGTCATCATAAAATTCGAAAACCTTCGCATACATATGCGAACTACGTCAACCTGAAGAGATTGACGTAGAGATACTACTTTATATCATTTTATAAGCCTGCACAGAGAGCTCCAGGGTGTTCAATGGGAGGGGAGAAACAGGTGATCCCTCGAATGGTGCAGCTTGACTACATGCAGGGGCGGACAAGTCCGAATCTAAGAAGCATGATGTCGCGCCAAGTCCAAGAAACAGACTCTCACTAACGGAAGAACTGCAGAGATCTAGAGGCCGCGCGAGCAGGCACTGTCCCGACACAGGGGCAACTAACACGTCCCTACAAACCCAAGCCAAACGGCTACAATAAAATCAGAATGGAGCCTGACCAGTTTAAGGCAAATGAGAGTCCTCTTAAGTTGAGGCGTAGGCATGGCTTCCCTGCTAGCATTGGAGCAGTGACGTGTTGAAAATAAAGGTACAGTCTGGGTGGCTGAAGTCAGTTTGATGCACCAAACACTGCCACCTCGAACGCACCCTGCGCCGTGGAACATAGAATAACTCTGGTTCCATTATCGATAAGCATGCACATTTAGGGAGACAGACAAGTTTTTTTCAGAGTTGTAGAAATGAAGCGTACTGCATGCTGACCCCTCATTAAGAACAAGAGTCCTGCATTGTAAACAGACACCTTTAAAGCCCCAGCCCTCGCCTCCTGACCCGCCCCAAGAGCGCAAGCGCACATAATCGTAAGCAGCCTTAAGGCACACACTGTGGAAGCTGTAAAAAATAAATAGTACACCCATGTGTAACAACAAAGTAAAAGGGCCAATAGCCATGGGAGGATAGAAATGACAACACGGCGGCACTAAGGAGGGCCTAACTAGTCTCATGATCAATCAGAGGCCAGCATTACGAAGGACAAAGACACAAGCCTAAGAAAAGTATGGGCGGGGTAGTGGGCAGGGCTTCCCTCCCTACTGAACTACCCCAGATCTTTCCTAGAGCAGCGCTTGCACTCTGGCTCTAGGCTTGACCTAAAAATGTACATTGCCAAAAGATGAGGAAAAACAAAGATGAAGAAGAGCACATGTGCTTGGTCCTTGGTCAAGGGAGGAGCTAGCATAAGAAACGAAGGGAAGCCTACGAGAGATAAGCAATTCAAAGATTGCAAATGAGAGTGACAACGAAAACAACTAACGGTATGCTGTGGGCGGGTTGTAAGCCCTCTGAATTGTAAACTATATGTCTCGAGCACAGCACAGCACATGCGCTGTGTAGGTGAGACCTAAAAATGGCTCCTTAAAGTATGCATTGGGAAGATAGAACTCATCAGAACAGAAGAACACGGGGAGATCAAGTGCACTTAATGGGAAAACACCAGAATAGAGAGCAAAGTCATCGAATCAAGGTCAAAGAACTGAGATAAACAACAGAGCTATCCAATAATGATCATAGCACTGACCCAAAGCTCTCAACCTCTCTTTATATGTATGTAATGTATTGGAAACAATAGATCTTGCCAACAAAAGCTAAAGCTATCCGTAGTTCAGACCTACAAAAATAAAACTGTCAGGAACTCTCATCAAACTCTTTGTCATCATGTCTTTCCTGATTCCTTGAATCTGTTGCGGAATTCATAAAAATTCTGATGCAGAATATTTTGTAGAAACCAGTTAGCAGCAAAAATGTGAGGAGTTTGAAACAGTCAACACTCTTGAATTAATTATTCGATTGTTAGTTCTGTCACTTAGAGTTTTTAATTATTTTCCATTTGAAATATGAAGGATAATATATGATGACAATAAATTCGCCTTATATGTTTAATAAAAACAAATTGGACCATAAACCTATTTTTTCTAACAATGACTCAGGTTTATCTCTAATCGGCACATGCACAATATGTAATTTCAACAAAGCCTAAGAAACTGCTCTAAAATCGTACTTATATCCTGGAATTAATCTACTAGCCTCATAGGCGATCACTGAATGTCAGAGCACGGCCCCGCATTACGTAATGGGTGACTGTCCCTGTTTGCAACGCCAACCTGATATTCCTGGGAACCTGAGTGTCCGATATTTACAAGTTACAACAACAAGTGTTCCCTCAGACGAAACCTAAAGTCTGTGCTTCCTAGCCAAAAACACAAGCTTCAAATTCTGTAGAAATAGGTATTTAACATCTATTGACAGTTAAACAGTATAAACATATTCTAGAAATACGGCGCATTGATGGTGATTATTGACAAAGGTGAACTAAAAGTGTGCAAGTGTACAGAGACACAAAAAGTGTTGACGCAATGTCCTGTTAATTAAAGCATTCAGGACTCAAAATTTGAGTAAAAGTTCAAAGGTCTACAGCTTGTTATCTGTTAAAGTCAACATGGGAATGCATCAACGTTTTGACCCATGTACAATTCATTTCCAATGGAGTCTTTATCAGGACCATACAGGTAGCGACCTCTCACCCAGGGTCAGAACAGTATTAAACATCTCTAAACAGGTATACTTTATTGAGCGGAGTAGAGAAACTTCCCAAATCCGCATGTGGATCACAAATGGCCATACTGCGTATTCAGCGCTGGAGCATCCAGGATGCACTTTAAAGAGGGAATGGAGATCCCGTTGCAGGCAAGTGCTTTGAATAACTGCAGCTGCCTGAATGGGGATGTCTGTGTGGTCCATGGACTCTCCTTTCCCACACTCCCATTCTATTAAAACAATAACCTCTGAAGACAGCACCAGTGATCTATGTGCACTGGCACTATATGTGAGAAAAAGCATCTGTATCTTCTTCTGTAATGCTGCAACGCCCTGGGGTACTGCCCCTGGTATGTTTAGCTCATATTGATAGCATCAATCTGAAGCTGAGTGAAGAGGAATACATTAACAAGAATATTAAAATCTATTTCTTGAAACTATTCAACTAAGCTATTGGTTCAATAAAAGATTATTTTACCTCCCTTAAACTTGCCTGGCAGCTACTCATGTCACCAACTTCCATTCTTTCTCATTTGGCACCATTTTACTCACTTGACAATATCTCTGTCTTGCACATGTTGCAATATGGATTACTGGGCCTTCTCTGATTACCTTTTTTTTGGTGTACACGCACACAGAACCCCACAGCCTATCTGCGTCGGTGGGTGCTATGTAGCAGCTGTATACACTATCCATATAAATGCCTGCATCTTTCCCCTTTCATTCTTCTTTTGGGCACCTATTTGTCACACCCCTCCTCAATCATGCAGCTAGGTAGTGTACCCCAAGACAAGAGAAGGACACCTCTCTGGTCACTCGCACATGACAGCAAAACACTTTCCACATAGGATCACAACAAATAAACACTTTGCCAACCGAGCACTTCCTCGTGGTGTATCATATCACCTGTGTACAAAATTATTGTTGTAAAAATATTGTTAAACACGACTATTGTCTACAACGGTATCATGGCAAAAAGATTATTGGTCAGCATATGGCAGGTATGAATATAACTTTTTAAGTATTTTGAAAGAAATTGTGATGGAACGTGGTTCGGATACAGGAGGTAGATTGGGCCCTGTCTCGGGTTAGTTTTGGAGTTAGAAGAAATTTCAAGGAAACGTTACCGAAACTGTAAATTTCACTGGGGCATGGCAGCCGGCAGTGTCCAAGAAGGAGGCATCATCATCGGGAAACCACTGGATGAAGATGCTGTGAAGATTTCTACACTCTGACTTTGTAACTTTTTTGTAAGCCGAAAATCTCTGGTAGGCCGATCGATGAGCAGGTAGTCTCAGGTCACTTTTTGATGGAGAATTTTCAAAGTTTCAGGTTTTGGCTGACAAAGCAGCCTTTCTCAATTTCAAAGGTTCCAGCACCACTTTGAGGGGGGGGTGCAGGGGGGTTAGGATTCACTCCAGGCAGATGCCAGGTGCAGGGCTCATGATCTTTGGAGCTTGTTTTGTTTCTGTAACTCACAAACGAGGCCAGCCAACTAGCCCTTGGAGTCACTCTGGTAGTCCTGTTGGGATCTAGCAGGAAGACAGGCCTCCAGCAGCAGGGCAGTCCTATGGGGATATAAGGCAAGCTTCTGTGGCTGGTGACATTTGAAAGTGGTGGGACGTAAATCGTTGGTACGATTTTTATTTAGTGAGCGACACGGGCAAGCTTAATGGATAAACGTGGGGTCCAGGCCTGATCGTCCTCCAGAAGAAAAAAATAGAAAAAATGGACCTGCACATCTTCAAGTACCTCTCTTTCCTCATCAGCACCTTATTTTTACTCTTCCTCAAATGCACTTCCTTGCATCTCCCTTACTTCCCCTCGTCCAAACATACACTGCACTCACTCACTCACATTTAAGCAATATATTTACTTTTGCCCTGTAAATATTTTGCCATTTGTGCACCCCCTTCACACACATTTTCACAAAATTGCAATACAACTGGAATACATGACTATTGTTCTGTGTGCTCTGCAGAGAGGCAAACCCATTGACAGGCACTTTGCTTTGGCTCCAGAGTCAGAGCTCTCAATCAAAGACCCTCATAAATACCTACACAGCTCAAAGTATGCACAGGAAAAAAATGCAGAAAGAGACACAACATTATTTAATAGCTAACTTCTGAGGAAGGCAAGATTAAGTAAAACTTGAAATAAGAGAGAAACTAAATTGCTGACATGCATTGCCTTAACGTTTTTAACACTCATTGTTCATAAATCAATCCATGTTTTTGGCATTAAAGTTTTTAAGGACATGAAGATCGGGCTAGTTTTAATGTCATACAGCAGATATCTGTGTATTGTAAGTACATATCTCTGCTTTGCCCTTGACTCTGGCATACTCGTCTTTTGCATCTATTTCATGGGGTACCAAATGCTGCAGCTCCACTTCTGACAGAGCCAGTGATGTGCAGCCAAGGCATGGGATGTCAAAGTGGGGGAGTTTAGGGGGCAAGGGGTCTCAGAACAATATACATAACATAAGATTAGCCTTCTAACACTTACCATCACCAAGGACAAGGCACCAAAACACACGTGCACGGTGTTTGCATCCACTCCTACTAGTGATGAATGGGAAATAATGGGATCTGTGCCTGGGAATGACGGCGGGATGCCCTCATGCAGGGACGGAGACTCCAACGCTCCAAACCATAAGACTGAAAGCATCACTGGCCTAGAGAGAATACTGCCAAAAACTACAATAGCAATGATTCATTATGAAGGGCTTAATAACAGTAAGCCCTGCGTTGTGTGTCACAGTTTGGAAAGTTGATTTACTGCCTGGCTTCCGTCTCCTGAATTAGAGCGAGGCGAGGCAGGCAGCCTGCGACACACAGGCCAGACTTAAATACATCAATTTGTGTACAGATACAATCATGTTTCTAAATAAATTGAGCTATTTAATATGTGCACAGGAATGGGAAGGCAATAATATAAGGGGAGTTGAGCCCCAAAGCCCTAATGGAAAATCTGCCCATGCTCTAGTAGCAGCAGGGCAGTCCTCTGAGGTATAAAGAAGTAGGCCTCAAGCAGCAGGGCAGTTCTCTGGAGTCCAAGTCTGTCTTTTTAGGGATCCCCGCAGATCCAGGAGTGAACTGAAGAGCTGGCCTGAGGGTCCAATATTTATACCTGGTGCCAGCCTTTTGAAGTGTGGGAAACTTCTAGGCTACTCACACATCTAGTTCTAGAAATTTCCTTCCTTCCTCTGCCCAGACTCCAAGTATTCTAGGGTGGCAAAAGACTGCTGCCAAGTTCCTTCATGTGGGTGTTAGAAGCAGCCCATTTGAAATTAAAGTGGGGTAAGGAACAGCTCTGTCCCACTGATCCTGGCAGGATGGCCCATCATGCAGTAGCGGTCCGTGGAGGGAGTTCGGTGAGGCAGTGAGGCAGGGCAGGGTGGGGAAATGTAAACACCGGAATATGGATGAACGGAGGTAAGTACACACTTAAATAAATAAAACGAATTCCTTTGCGCGTGCCACGAAATTCGTTTTATTTATTTAAATGTGTACTTACCTCCGTTCATCCATATTCCGGTGTTTACATTTCCCCACCCTGCCTCTCCCCCGCCTCACCGCCCCACCGAACTCCCTCCACGGACCACTACTGCCATCATGCCAACACCTAGTCCCCATTTGTCTCACTGTCTGGGAGGAATATAGAAAGACCAACTGTCAATTATTCACAGTTACGTGGCCTAGGTCACAGGCTGCAGAAAGAAAATGGTTAGGACAAGAAAATGTAATCTTTCTAAAACTGGCATTTTCAGAATTGTGACTTCAAATCTGACTTTACCATTAAAGAGGATTTTAAATTACAATCCATTTGAGACCAAACTTGACATTTCTTCTGCCTGTTTCCAATCAAATGTTAGCACTTATTAAATGTAATAAGGTAACTACTGTTATCTTATGGGAGAGGTAGGCCTCATAGTAGAGAAAAACGAATGGGGGAGTTTTTTACTACCAGGACATGTAAAACTTAAAAACACGTGCTACCTTTTAGACACACTGCTCCCTGCCCTATAAACTGTTTAGGGTTTACCTTAGAGGAGATGTATATGTATTGCAAAGGGAAGTTTAGGGTTGTCAAGAGGTTTATTTTGCCAGGTCCAATTGGTCGTTTGAGACTGCACACACAATGCAATGGTGGGCCTGAGAAATATTTTAAAGGTCTAAATAACTGAGAGGCATAATATGTGCTGCAGGCACATTGGAAGCACCTAATTTACAGGCCCTAGGTACATGTAGTACCACTTTACTAGGAACTTATAAATAAATGAAATGTGCCGATTGGGTGCACTGCAATTTTGCAATGTGTGAAGGAGTGAGCCCATGCACTTTAGCACGGGAGCAGTGGAAGTGCAACAAGTCCTAAAGCCAACAAAAACGTATTTCAGCAAAAAGGTGGGGACAAGGCAACAAGTTTGGGGGAAGATCATACCAAGATTGTCAAGTTTAACATGTTTACTATTGTTTTATTTAATAGTGTTGTATATAAGATTGATGTTTATTTTGTAATATTTTACTATTGTGTGTTAATTGTTATTAATATTTAATAACTTTTTGTTATTTATCTGTATTTCTTTTTTTTGTTTTGGTACTATATTGAAATAACTTTTATTTTTATTTGCTCATGACTTGTTGACTTTGTAGGGCAGTAGAATTGGAAGTGTGTCTAATATACATTTTATGTTTTTTTTTTTATTGCTTATTTATCTTGAAATCATTGGTCAATTTTGGACTATGTACTTTATTTAATTGATAATTTATCTCATTATTATTTCTAAATCGTTGTTTTCATTTAATTATGCAATTTGAAACTTGTTTACCGTGATCTACATTTTTGTTAGTATTATTTAGAACTTACGGGTCCATTAGTATGTCTGGCGGATCGCCACCGCATGCATGGCGGTGGCGATTCGCCCGACATAATCCTCCGCCCGCCTCCCATTTCCCCCGCCATATCAGTATGGTGGGGGGTACCTCGGCGGACGGGAAGACCGTCCGCCGCTTTTCCACCCGGATGACGAGTCGACCGGGCGGAAAAGGGTTTAATATGGTGGTGGTGTCTGCTAGACACCGCCATCCATATTTGTATGCAGGCGGGGAGCAGCCTTTCTGTGGTGGCAGAAAGGCATGCGGGATTCACATTTGGGGGCCTGTTGCAGGGGGTTGGGGGGGTGCACATGGGGGTACCTATGGTACCCCCCTGCATTTGCATGCACAATGCGGCAGGCACCCCACGGTGCCTGCCATGTTGTGCATGCAAATGCACAACATGCATTTTTGGCATTGTGGCATGTGATGCTGAAATCACCGCCCGCCGCAATGTTAAAAATGCAGGATGCGCCCGCCAGTGTGGCGGGAGCATCCTAATCACCCCCACGGGACCGCCACACTTATGGCGGGCGGTCCCTTTTTACGTCAGCCGCCCGCCATCCTAAAGATCCCCTTATTTTGTGGGTTATGAGTTTATAGAGGTTGTAGAGGAGAACGGTGGGACATCTTTAAATGTATATATATCTATATATATTCTTAGATTCCCTCGTCTCCTTCGTTCTCGCGGCGAGAGTCACGGCACCACAGCAGGGTAAAGTTCAAATTTCATTTATTTAAACACCATTGTGCATTTGTGCAGGAATTAGGATGGCCTACGCGTTTCGGCTACCATTAGCCTTCTACTGGACCATATAAGCATGGTATCTATTATTTGAGCTAAAAACTCCAAAATTATATCTCACATGAGATTATTATGCTACTCACTAACAAACATTCGTTTGATAAACTGTTGGTATATTTTATCAACAGTTATGCTGTTTTAAATAACTGGTGAAGTTTTAATATGATTTGTTGCACTTGCACTTTTTCATGTTCAAATATTTATATATTTATGTATTTATTTATTATTGCAATTGTGAACAATATGAAAGTCAATAATTGTGATGATAACATGAAGCAATATCACTGTTCTAAGTATAGGCGCCTATGGATGACTCTTAAATGAGTCTTTCTTCACTGTCTATTCACCAGTATTTATATTCAGCTGGGCCGTTAGCATGTCATGTGATCAAGACAGTGTTTTACTGTCGAAACGCGTAATGCTGATATATTAAGAAATGCTGACAACTTTAATACAATAAACTGCACTTGAAGAAAGAACACGCTGTGGTCCGTACCTGCTTCCTTGGGGAATCCCGGGCATAACAGGAATTTGGAATCTCATATACATTTCGGGAAAGTTTGGCCGTGTTCCCGGCTATGGACCCTCTCATCGATAATTGGGCTGGTTGAATCCTACAGCCAACTCTTGTGATTTAACTCGGAAGGAGTATTTTTGCGAGCCAGCCCTCCGCAGCACGGAGTGAGGAGACGAGTGAAACCCCGCGTAACCCTGTTTCCCCGGAATCAGCCGACAACTCGAAGGAAGTCGGAGGACACCGACGAGTGGAGGAGTGACTCCGGTTGGGTAAGCGGCATTAGCTCTACCTCTAGCTTATCGCGGGTGATTGGGATTGTGTTCGTAACATCAGTCACGCTTCGTAAGGATACAGTATCCAGCACAACGAGCGCCTTAGTGCAATAACCAAGACATATTGTATCACTCAGCAAGAATTGACAAACCATTATTAAAATGGCTACATCAGCAGAATCGCTACGAGCCAGAGAAGCAACAGCTGATGCCTTGTTCATGAACCTTTCAGTAAAGAGTACAACACATAGCGAAACGAAAGACAATGCAAATACCAATCCTGATGTCAAAAACATGCTAAAAAACTTAGAGAAACTACTAAAAACTGAACTCACGAAATGGTGGGAGAAAAAAAGCCTGGAAAAGTACAAAGAAGTGGGTCGAGTACCACGTGGTCTCAGAGTACTGATTGCACCGTCCTTCGAAAATCCGAATCCGTTGATGTTAAAAGAATGGGCCAATAATAATTTGGAAGCATCAATGAATATGGTTTCGATTCTAATAAAATATGCAGAAATTGACAGACAAGAAATCATCAAAAAAATTGAACTATTAAATATCGCATTGGATGCCCATGAACAAAAGGACCTCATTAAAAAAAGTCGGGAAGAAATCAACTTAAGACTAGTGAAACATGAAGAAACAATCAAAACAAGGAAAATATGGAAATTCACTAGGGACAAAACAGACTATGAAACAGGGAGGGTATTTACATTTGCGAGAAAGTTTGATAATGCAAAAAGACAGGCTCTGACCACTAAAATAAGCAGCACTACTGCTACAACTCAAGATACGATTGACATGACAAGCTCAGATATAAGCTCTTTGAGTAGCAACTATGAATCTGATGAAAACAGTTCAAATAACCAACTCACGAAACTACCGACAGATTATACACCCTCAGAAGAGTTGGGGTTTCTCATAGACGATCGCCGCCATACTCTGCGCTCACACGATCCCGAGAAGAGAAATGTAGAAATAACAACATCAAGAGAAAACAAAGGAGAAAAATCCAGAGGCAGAGGAAGAGGAAGAGGAAGAGGGGGCAGGGGCAAGAAATGGTAACAACAGAAATGAGCAAAGTGGCCCCGGACAACACAGTGATCAATTTATCTAACATTGAACTAACAGTAGCAGAACTCCAACTACTATCACTGGGTTTATCATTTTGTCCAGGAAATAATTTCAAATACCCACAAACTCGAATAGATGTTTTCAAATTCATCAGAAAACTGAAACTTATGAAACATTTCAAACTCAACAAAATGGCCGATAAAAGCAGCACATCTGAACCCACAAATGCAATGAATGAACTGGTCCAAGTATGTGATATTCCTCTACTCCGCTCCTTACATGCTTTAGCCCAAGAAGAAGTCATTACTAACAATTCGACACAAGAGGACTTGTCTGAAATGGGTATACAGAGTAATTTAAGCATTCCGACACCGTTTCGACCACCCTCTACATTCATACCATTAATGCCTAAGGACGCAATTGATATTTTTAGTGATTGTGTTACGGAAGATCTAAACAAACTTAACCAAAAAACATTAAGAAAACAAAAACATAGAAAATACAAAGAAATACAATACTCTAAACTCATGCATAAGTTACAATCACGAGAAGACCTAATTATCAATAAATCCGACAAAGGGGGTAACATAGTCCTGTGGCCACGAGAACTATAGATGGAAGAAGCAATGAAACATCTAGGAGACGAGGACTGTTACAGCAAGGCCACGTTTAATGATTTGAAAAAAGTTATAGAACTGGTATTCAAGGAACTGTCAAAATGGAAAAGAATGGGCTTATTGAGTAAAAATTAGTTTGAATTCTTGAAAAACGACGACCCCATCACACGGTACTATACTTTCTTCCTAAAGTACATAAATTAATATCCCCAGTACCAGGAAGACCCATCATATCAGCACAAAGGGGACTGCTTGAAAATATGTCGAAATATGTTGACTTTTTTCTCCGAGAACATGTGGAATTTTTATGTTCTTATATCCGTGACACTGGCGATTTCATAACTAAACTAAAATCTGTAGAATGGAAACAGGAATACATCCTATTGGTTATGGATATAAGCTCGTTATACACCAGCATTTGCCATACGGATGGCATAAAAGCGAACAAGTATTATCTATCCCAAAAATCTAGTGTATTTTATCAACATAATGAGATGATACTGGATATGATCAACATATGTTTGACTAATAATTTCTTCATTTTCAATAAGGAAGTGTTTCAGCAACTTCGCGGAGTGGCGATGGGGGCATGTTTTTCCCCCAGCTACGCGTGTTTACACGTTGGCTGGTGGGAGGAACATGTCCTCAGAACCACTCACAAGAAGTTGTTTGACTCACATGTGATAAAATGGTGGCGCTTCATAGATGACGTGTTTGTCATCTGGGATGGTACTAAAGAATCAGCTCATGAATTTGTTAACAGTATTAATATCAATGAATTAAATCTCAAGTTTACAGGAGAAATCAGTGAGGAGAACGTTCAGTTTCTAGATGTGGAAATCTATATCATAGATAAGTGCATTAATACTAAATTGCATAGAAAAAGCACAGCAGGTAATGCAATACTGCATGCTAGTAGCTCTCATCCGCACCATCTGATTAAAAGCATCCCATATGGAGAATTCCTGAGGATCAAACGTATTTGTAATACAGATCAAGACCTCAAGGAATGCCAAAATGGGGCATTTCAGAGATTTATAGTACGCGGATACAAAGAGAAAGATCTGTTGACAGCTTTGAATAAAGCCAATGCCTTAGATATAGCAACAACTAGAACTGTTGGTCATGATAAAGAAATAAATGAATCAGGTAACAACATAAGACTAATCACAGCATACAGTCAGCAAGAAAAACAACTTAAAAGGATAATCTTTAAAAATTGGCCCATTGTCAAAACCGACCTTACCATGTCTCAACTGGTGCCGGAGTTACCTAGTATCACCTTTAGACGGGCACCTTCTATGAGAGACGCTTTGGTCAGATCTAGTCCAGAAACTATAACGAAATCTAATTGGCTAACAAAAAGAAAAGGTTTCTTTAAGTGCAGTTCATGCAGAGCCTGCAAATTTGGCATAAATACTAGTGAAGTAATAGGAATGGCTGACTCTAACCCCATTCAAATCTCTAAAGTATTGACTTGTCGTACTGAATTTGCAGTGTATGTTCTGGAATGTACCTGCAAATTAAGATATGTGGGAAGCACAAAATTGCAGGCTTTCAATCGCATCTTACAACATCTTAGAGCGATAGTGAACTCGGACCCCAGTTACCCAGTAGCGAGACATTTTAAACACGTTCATAATAACAATCTAAAGGATCTTAGCTATTTTGTGATTGATATGGTACCTAAGTCTATCAGAGGGGGAAACCGTGAAAAGAAACTTAGACAATTGGAGTCATACTACATGACACTGGATTCAAAAATGCCAAAGGGTTTAAACAATGGAGAGGAAATGCACCATTTTTTATAGGAACATACTTGTTTACTTGTTATCTGTGACTATCTTTACTTCTCCTTACTATTGTCTGATATCATTATATGATATCACTTTATGATATCTTCTTGGTTTTTTATTTTTATTTATTGGACTTTTTTACCTGGTTTTTAGACGGTTTTAGTCATGGGTTTTTGTCTGGTCTCCAGTTTTTTACCCCTGATTTTATCGCTTTTTACAGGTGAATTGCCAATAACATATAGTGACAATAATGTTATTTCAACAGTTTTTGTCTCACTGCCTAGGTTGGCTAGTTGTATCCGCTAATTAGTTGTTTACATATGTAAGGATTGTCCATCAATGTAAATCTTACCGATTTTATCTGGAAATTATAAGCACTAGGCAATAATTCTGACTGAAAGTTATCGACAATACGCTTATATGATAAACCCACAGGGGATAAACTTTGTCCAATTCCATATAAGCATGGTATCTATTATTTGAGCTAAAAACTCCAAAATTATATCTCACATGAGATTATCATGCTTCTCACTAACAAACATTCGTTTGATAAACTGTTTGTATATTTTATCAACAGTTATGCTGTTTTAAATAACTGGTGAAGTTTTAATATGATTTGTTGCACTTGCACTTTTTCATGTTCAAATATTTATATATTTATTTATTTATTATTGCAATTGTGAACAATATGAAAGTCAATATTTGTGATGATAACATGAAGCAATATCACTGTTCTAAGTATAGGCGCCTATGGATGACTCTTAAATGAGTCTTTCTTCACTGTCTATTCACCAGTATTTATATTCAGCTGGGCCGTTAGCATGTCATGTGATCAAGACAGTGTTTCACTGTCGAAACGCGTAATGCTGATATATTAAGAAATGCTGACAACTTTAATACAATAAACTGCACTTGAAGAAAGAACACGCTGTGGTCCGTACCTGCTTCCTCGGGGAATCCCGGGCATAACAGGAATTTGGAATCTCATATCTATATATATATGTACATATATATCTATCTATATATATAGATATATATATCTATATCTATATATATTTGTACTAAGTGAAGTAATCTGTATAGGGAGTAATGAAATTCATAGATCAATGAATTTATGAGATTGAGTTATAAAATGTAGTATATTATTATTTTTATCAAGTATATAAAATTGCATTTCCTTAACTGAATAGCTAGGTTAAGATGGCGTCTCCCTTGCATCACTTTCTTTGAAGTCCGTTTTTTATGTTGCTGCTGGATGCACCGGAAGCACTATGTGAATGTCAGGATATACTGATGTTTTACTCACGGCACCTTTGTTCAGTAAGAAAAAGGCGCGATTCCGAAACGCATCCTGTGTTCCTTCTCGGTCTAATAAATTACAGAGTTTAACCTTCGTTTGGAGTGCGGTCCCTTCATTTCCTGTGGGGGGGGGAGTTTTGGAGCTTAATATTGTACGTGGAGCCACCGCCGCGTTTACGGACCTGCACCCACTCCTGAGTGCTACAGCGACTTATGGTGGAATTGAGCTTTGAAACTGTTGTTGCATCTAGCACCGCTGTTTGCATCCAAGCCTACAAACATGCAAGCAACTGTGACGGGTGAGTCAGCTGATGCGCTAGTCCGTTGCTTTGCGATGTTTCAATGATTGAAGGCATTATCGACGAATACTTATCATTATTTTTACAGCTGGAGTGTCTTCGAGGGTGATTACAGAATTTACTTGTATAAAGTGCCGTGTTTTGAACAATAACATGTTTTCCGATGCATCCCGCCGTGAGGCAGCAGCTGACGTATTGAAATGCACTCCGATGCAGCGACCGGAACGGAATGGTGGTAATGGCGCCCTAGGCTCTCTACGGACACAATTTAACAAACTACAACGTCTGTTCGAATGTGAAATCCACAAGTGGTGGGAAGCCACCTCATTGCAAAACTATATCGAGGTTAAACGCATACCACTCGGATTGCGGATTTACACGATCCCGTCCTATGAGAATCCTGATCCGGCTCTTCTTGACGAATGGTCTGCATACAATACGTCCCGGTGAGTATGCTGAAAATTCTCGTTAAGTTCGCATGGAGCAATCGTGAGAAATGTTTGAAGGAAATCGATGAGTTGGAAACTCAAATTGCTCAAAATCAAGACAGCAACACTAAGGATGAATTGCGCGAAAATATGAAAAAACGCTTGATCAGCCATGAGGAGAAAATCAAGCTGAGAAAACACACTAAGTTCAATAGAGATGCCAGAGACTATGAACAAGGCGGGATTTTAACCTTCGCATGGAAGTTCGATGGTCCGCGAAAAGCGTTGAAAAATTCAACCTCTAAAACTAGAGTACCAAGGGATACTTCCGAATCCAATGCTAGCACGGATGCGGAACAATCAGAAGAAGACGGTTCAGACAATGCGGCTGCTTTGCCAGTGAGAAGCCGTTTTTTCGAGGAGTTCCAGCTTATGCGGGACTCAAGACAACGGGGAGGACATTGCAAGCCCCCAGAGCAAAAGCGCCAAGACGCCGCAAGAATATCAAGAAAGGGTGGCTACAACAAGTCAAAATCAAGGCGTTGCAGGGCAAACACGCAGCAAGAGGGGGTTCAGAAGATAGCAACAGTTGAAGCCTTGACAATCTTCAATCTCACAACTAAAAAACTATCTAAGGATGAACAGACTGTGCTAAAAAAAGGACTTACTTTCTGTCCAACAAAGGAAATCGACTACACCCAAACACGCATTGATCTTTACCAATTCACAAGAAAATTAAAACTTTATAAATATTTCAAATTGAGAGGCCTACACCCACGGGTCACTGAGGATATATCTACATCAATCCCTAGCTCTAGAACTGAGAACTTAACTGATGCCTTAACTGGTGATGACCTATTGACATTACAAAGCATGACTAGTCAACCAGTGGATAACACACAAGATGTCATTCCGGATGTTTCCAACATAGTCAGTCTTGGCATAGAATAAAAATTGGTAAAAACGAATTTTAGACCAAAATCAACGTTCATTCCAATGACTGCATTTGATACTATCGATACCTTCGAAGACTCTGTCAAAAGAGACCTTATGAACTTACGAACTAACAAGCCTGGCATAACACATGGAAATTTGACTGTAGGAGAGAGAACAGCGTTATAACAAATTCTAAATGATCATGATGATATTTGCAAATCCTCGGATAAAGGAGGAAATGTAGTACCCATGACAAGAGAGTACTATGTACAAGAGGCATTGCGACAACTATCTGATGTTAATTGTTATATTCGAATCACAAAAGATGAATATGTGGAAAGTATCAAACATTATCATGTACTCATTCAAACATAAGCAGATAAATGTATGCTTGATGATAATGATTTTAAATTCTTGACATGTCCATATCCTGTTACTCCAACATTCTATCATCTGCCCAAAATTTATAAGGATGCATGCACTTTTACCACTGGGACGTGCAATTGTGTCTTCAAAGGGCAGCTTAACAGAGTCAATGTCTCAATATATTGATTTCTTCTTGGCAGAGTTTGTTATGACGTTGCCATCGTACATTTGTGATACTACCCATTTCATCAGGAACATTATGGAAATTCCCTGGGAACCTGACATGTTCATGATTGTTCTCGATGTTACGAGCTTGTATACTTGTATTGAACACACCAACGGCCTAAAAGCCATACGGTATTTTTTAAAGGGAAGATCATAAATGTTTACACAAGATAATGAGATGTTGGTTGGATTTATTTGGTTCTGTTTAACTAACAATATCTTTCTATTTGATAAACAACACTACCGTCAGATGCAAGGTACAGCCATGGGCACCTGCTTCGCCCCCAGCTACGTGAACTTGTTTGTAGGCTGGTGGGAGCAGCAGGTGGCTTGGGCTGAAAAATACAATCATTGGGTCGAATGCATTGCAGGATGCTATAGATATATAGATGACTTATTTATACTTTGGAAGGGTTCCCAGATTGATGCAGAGAGCTATATCATGGAATTAAATCAGAATTCATTGACTCTACATTTCAGCGGACACTTCAGTACCACAGAAGTTGCTTTTTTAGATTTAAAGGTCTTCGTTAAAGATGGTAAAATCTGTACAACTCTTTTTAGGAAAGCGACTGCAGGCACTTTCATATTGGAAGCACTTAGTAGCCATAAAAAATCTTTAATATACAGTATATCTTACGGAGAATTGCTCCGCCTGAAAAGAAATTGTACTCTGAGAGAAGACTTTGATGTTGAAGCATCAGCAGCAATTGAGAGATTTAAGGTACGAGGTTACTGCCCGAATTTGCTGGCTAAAACGTTATCTAAAGTAGAGAAAATTCCCAGACACTGTTTACTAACGGATAAAGAGAGGTTAAATATCCATGATAATGATACCGTTTGATTTATCACTACCTTTTCTAGCAATGCTGGCACATTAAGACAAATATTGAGCCGCAACTGGCATATCCTACAAACAGATTTAGTGATAGGGAAAAACCTGCCGGATTATCCACAAATGACTTTTAGACGAAGTAGATCATTAAAAGAAAACAAGTTACTTACCTGTAACTTTGGTTCTCCAGTATTGGTAACTTTCATAGATTCCCATAGGTTGTATCCTTCATCGGAATGGGAGCCTCGGTAAATAAAAAAAAAAATAGCAGTAGGTACAAAAGAGAAAGAAAGACCTAGGCCTCATCTCATTTTGTAGCATATCTACCTCTTTTTGTAAAAGAGACCAAAAAAATGCAACAACCAATCAGATTAGCCTCACCCCATAGAACACTCCTGAGAGAGCCTCAGAGCCTCAGATTTTCATAGCAGTTGTGTAACAGTATAACAGAATATGCTGAAGGCTGACCTTTCCCAGGGTAGGAGGGTGGGTGCATGGGAATCTATGAAAGTTACCAATACTGGCGAACCAAAGTTACAGGTAAGCAACTTGTTTTCTTACTCCAGTATTGGAACTTTCATAGATTCCCATAGATTGTATCAGAATGGCTAGCAGTTAGAAAAAACTCACATTTTGTTGAATAAATCATAGAATAACTTTGTGTGCATATGATCATTAGAAATACAAGTTACCAAAACATTAGTCAGAAAAAACAGCATCAGATACAAAATGTGCGAAACCAATAAGAGGAAGGAGGGTTAGAAGGGAACGCTCACCGCTCACTGGAAGAGATTCCTCAGGACTGCCTGTCCCACTGCAGCATCACTCCGCGTGGAAGAGTCCAAGCAGTAATGTCTTGTGAAAGTATGGGCACTGCTCCATGTAGCTGCCCTGCAAATGTCTTTGATCAGTACTCCTGCAAAGAGAGCAGCAGAAGACGAAACTGATCGTGTGGAGTGCGCCCAGACTCGCCCTTCTAGGGGCTTACCAGCCGCTTGATGACAGTAGTGGATCGCGCTGGCAATCCATCGTGCAACCCCTTGCTTCGAAAGGGGGAAACCTTTGCGAGGTGCACTGAAAGTGACAAAGAGCTGAGTAGATCTCCTGAAGTCCTTGGTACGTTGGAGATAAAATTTTAAACACCTTTGAACATCCAAAGAATGAAGAGACCTCTCCGCTAGAGTTGTCGGTCGAGGGAAAAAAGATTTGAGAATGACCGGTTCATTCAAATGAAAATCCGAAGGGACCTTCGGGATGAATTTCGGATTTGTCCTCAATATGAGAGTTTCCCTTTTAAACTGCAAGAACGGTTCCTGAATAGTGAGAGCCTGAAGTTCTCCAACTCTCCTGGCCGATGTTAAAGCGAGAAGGAGGGCTACCTTCCATGAGAGAAATTTAAGGTCCGCCTTATGAATTGGCTCAAAAGGAGGTCTCATGAGCTGAGTAAGGACTAAGTTGAGCTGCCACATGTGTGGCGGAGGTCTAACAGGAGGAAAAACCCTAAAAAGTCCTTTTAAAAATTGTTTCACAATACTTGCTGACCAAAGGGAAGGGCCAGAAGATGTGCGCCGAAATCTTGAGATCGCTGCCAGGTGCACCTTGACAGAAGTGTGGGCGAGCCCTGACTTGGCCAGAGATAAAATGTATGGCAAGATTTGATATGGGGCAGAGGAGAAAGGATGAATGCCCTCCTGCGGCACCTCAGGCAGAAACGTTTCCCTTTCGAACAATAGGTCTTAT
Source organism: Triturus cristatus (assembly GCF_964204655.1). Lineage (NCBI taxonomy): Eukaryota > Metazoa > Chordata > Amphibia > Caudata > Salamandridae > Triturus > Triturus cristatus. The sequence continues at coordinate 1,586,425,377 of NC_140590.1, forward strand.
TCGTACTAGGTGCGCGGGACTGAGCTGGCACCTATCTAAATTCTTGAGGGATATTCAAGCTCTGAAACTCTCTGCGCTCAGGAGCCTCGCTGTCAACTGAAGCGAGCTCGGGTCCGGATGTACCACTTGGCCCTGGGACATTGTCAATAGAGAGGGAATTGGACGCAGGTGAATTGGATGGTCCTGGGAGAGCAGGAGAAGCTCTGTAAACCAAAACTGGTGGGGCCACGCCGGTGCCACTAGAATCATTCTGCAGGGTTCTGCTTTGAGCTTCCTGAGCAGCCTTGGAATTAGCGGAATTGGAGGAAAGGCATAAACAAAGGCGCCTGACCAGGCAATCGAAACCGCATTCCCCAATGATCCCTGATGGTGTTCCCTGCTTGCGTAGAACCAGCATTTTCTGTTCTCTGGAGTGGCAAACAGGTCTATAGACGGAGTGCCCCAAAGATTGAATACTCTCTGTAAAGTGCCCTGGTCTAATTCCCACTTGTGACTCACAGATTTGAGACGACTCAGCGTATCCGCAGTCGTGTTGAGGGCACCCGAAAGATGTTCCGCTGAAAGGGAAATTTGGTGAAGGATAACCCACTCCCAAAGCTCCTGGGCTTCCTTGGACAGCAGACGAGACCTTGTTCCACCCTGCTTGTTCACACAATGCATGGGCGTCGTGTTGTCTGTATGGACCAGGACGGGGGATTTCCGGATTCACAGAAGAAAAGCCTGTAAAGCTAGACGAATCGCTTTGAGCTCCAGTACGTTGATGTGGAGAAGGCGTTGCTCGGGCCGCCAACGTCCGCTTACTTGAAGGTCTTGCAAGACCGCACCCCAGCCTTCCAAGGAGGCGTCTGTGGTAAGAGGAGTTGGAGTGACTGTGAAGGTGAGACCCTGAGAGATATTGTCTACGACGATCCACCAGCTGGCCGCCTCTTTCATAAGAGGAGTGATGAGTACTTTGTCGTCGAAAGAACCTTCTGGTTGGCGCCACTGCAAGTCCAATTGCTCTTGGAGCAGGCGCATTCGAAGCAATGCAGAATTAAGGAAATATAGGATGAAATCAATCCTAGAAGGGACTTGTAATGGCGACCAGACAGCGACCGTCTTGTTTGCAATCGACGGGCAGAGGTGATCAAGTTTTGCTGTCTTTCCTCTGATGGAAAAGGTTTGCAACAAGTTGTGTCCAGAACAGCCCCCAGAAACTTGGCCAACCTGGAAGGACAGAGGACCGACTTTCCCCTGTTGATTTGAAGTCCCAGATGACTGAAGAGTTGAATGCAGCTTGCGACCACTTCTAATGCTGCCTGAGAAGACGGTGCTTTCACCAACCAGCCGTCTAGATAAGAAAAAACCTCTAGCGCTTGTTTTCTGAGAAATGCTGTGACTGGGGCTAAGACCTTCGTGAATATCCGTGGCACGGATCTGAGTACGAAAAGCAGGACCTTGAATTGGAAATGGCTCTTGGCTACTGTAAAGCGTAAAAACCTCCTGTGGGCAGGGTGGATGGGGACATGGAAGTATGCATCCTCGAGATCCAGGGTGGCCATGTAATCCCCTGGATTGAGGAGCCGCAAAATGTCCTGCAGGGATACCATCCGAAACAAGAGTTTTATGAGATAGGTGTTGAGCTCCCTCAGGTCTAAAATTGGCCGCCACTTGTCTACGGTCTTGCGAACGGGGAAGAACCGGGAATAGAAACCTTTGCCTCGTTGGGACAGAGGTACCGGCTCTATCGCTTCTTTGAGAAGTAGTTGGTGAGCTTCTAGACGTAGAAGGTGCAGATGTTTGGATTTGGTGGCGCGAGGAGTTCTGGATGGTGGCTGGAGTTGAAACTCCAGTGTATGGCCAAAACGGATGATATTGAGGACCCACCAATCTGATATTATGAGTTGCCAGTTGTGGAGGCATTGTGATATCCTGCCCCCCACTGGTCTTACAGGGGGCGAAGGAACAGTAGACAGAGCCGGAAAGCCGCTATTGGTGCTTAGAGGAATCTCTCCCTTGGCGCCATTGTCGTCTTCTAGAAGATTGGCGAGAGAAAGACGACGATTGGCCCTGACGTTGTGAATACTGGGGCTTGTAAAACTGAGATAGCTGTGAATAGGACGAGTAGTGCTGTTGCTGGTATCCACCTCTGTATGAAGAAAAACCTCTTCCTCTCGCTCCACAGAAAGGCACCTTGCGGTATTACAAAGTCCCAAGGGACTTCGCAGTCTCCGTGTCCTTTTTTATATCCTTATATCCTGCAGCGCATCGTCCACGTGTTTCCCAAAAAGCATCTCCCCATCGAACAGCAGATCCAGGATCTGGACTTCCGGGCGAAAACAGGTGGCTCAAAGCAAGCCCTGCCTTCTAAGGACTGCCGCTCCAGCCAGAGAGTGGAGAGCTGTAGTAGCAATGTCCATTGTGCAATCAATAATTTCCGAAGAGGAATGTTGTCCCTCCTCCAGGATTTTCTTGGCGTCAGCCTTCGAGTCTACTGGTAGTTGGTCTAAATACGGGGATAGGTCGCACCACATCTGGCGATCATATCGTCCAAGAATCGCAAAGGCATTGGCAGCCCTGACCAGGAGGCTGGACATAGAAGAGAACCTCTTCCCCACATTATCTAGTCGTCTACCCTCCTTATCCGGCGGTGTGTGAGGGGCGCTGACGGATTCTTTGACTTCCTTTGGGCTGCTTGAGAAATTACAGAGTCCGGTTTCGGCTGGCTGACCAGACAAGCAAAGCTGTCTTCTGGAGCTTTGTACTTTTTCTCCAGTCGAGGAAGAACAGGCATAACAGTAGATGGAGACTTCATAACTTTTATCCCCTCATCCCAGACATGGCTTGCAATTGGGATAGAATGGACAGACTTTTTATAAGGTTCTTTGAAATCATAAAGAAAACATTCCGATTGTACTGAAGGAATGGGAAGTTTAAAATGTTTGGAAGCTCTTTCCATTACATTATGAAAACCTCCAATATCTGCTGGAGGAGAGTCCGCCGAATCCGGAGATGGAGAAGCGGGATCCAGAATAATGTAGTCGTCCCATTCCCTATCTGGATCCGGGACTGAGACTGTGCCCTGGTCATCATCTGATGAGTCATCTTGAATTGTGAATACATTCTGTGGAGGTTCCGAGGCTCCGGAACTGGAGCTTGGGGAAGAGGAGGAACCACTGGACCAGGAGATCGAGGAGGGGGCTGAGACACTTGAACTGACTGTTGGCCGGAAGTTTGAGGTGGAAATCTCTTTCTGTAATCCAGCAGCACGAGTTGGAGATCAGCAATGAATGAAGACGGCATGGCCGCCATGCCCTGCTGCGACTGTTCCTGACACCTAGATGGTGGCGGAAATGGCTGTTGATCCATATAATAGTCCTCAGAGTCTGAATCGTGATATTTCACATGTAACTGGGATGGGCTATATGCATCCCCGTAAGGACCATCATCCTCCTCTGAAAATTCCTCCTCCAAAAGGAGTGCCGGAGGTAGTGGTGTCACTCTCGAGGAGATGTAATTTCCGGGGTAATCCTGCGTCTTCTTATCGAAATTGCCACTTTTTGTATCATCGACGTGGCCGTCAACGAGGTCGTCGACTAAGTCATCGTCGACGAAGATTGAACCGTCGACGACGAAAGGGCAGTCGTCGACCGTACCGTCGTCGAGATCGTCGTCAGTACTGTGCTGGAAGCCATCGACGACATCGTCGTCGCCGTCGTCGTCAACACCAACATCGACGTCATCCTCTTCGACGTCGAGGTAGTCATCATAAGCGTTGACGACATAGGAATAGATACCTCAGCTTGCAGCGTCGACGAAGCCGTCATCGACGAAGGCAATGGAGACGATGAAGTTCTCATTGACGAGCCCGTCGACGGTGGTTGATTTTTTGATGCGGTCGTCGACGGACCTGATGTTGTCGTCGGCGGCAGATGGATTTTTCTGTCAGCTTTCCCCTCAGGAGGGACGGAAGCTGGTTTTTTGAACAGTTTTGGGTTCTCAGAAGGCGGAGGAGAAACTGAAGGCTCCAAGGCTAATTTTCTTAATAGAATGTACCTCAGAAACTAGTCCTTCCCTCTCCTTTACACCTCCCTCGGTGAGGAGATTAGATGGGACTACGCCTGTCAGACATATCAGAGGTCTTTTTTAAAGCCTTTGTATGGGGGTCAGCAGAAGTTGAAGGAGAAGATCTACCACGTTTTTGAGATCTCCTCAGAGATGTCACAGAGGAGGCGTCATCACTGTCACTCAAAACAGGGTCTTTTCGTGACTTTAACTTCTGCAGCCAGGTAAGAAGACGTCCCTCATGGTCTCTTAAGGTCTTGGAAGAGAAGGTTTGACAGATCTTGCAGTCACTAGCCTTGTGGTCAGGGTACAAACAATAAATACAATCTTTATGTTTGTCCTCCACATAAAGCCTCTTTTTTAAACAGGTGGCACATGCTTTGAATAAAGCTTTCTTTTCCTTGTCAGACATCCTGAAGAATGGAAGTTGAAAAGTAACAGTTGAAACACAGAAGTTTAGTCTGATATAAGAAAACTAGCAGCCGGGTTGTAGACGACTGCACCGCCTAGACAAGTCACAGTGAAGTATTTAGATAATGGCCGCCTCAGATGGCCAGCTGCTATATGACCATGGAATAGAGAATTTGGCACAGGGGTATGAGAGGCAATATATTGTGAAGCGAAAAATAAAGTATATACAACAATAATAAGTAAAAAGTGAGTCCACGCAGTTGCTTGTATATCTAGAGTTGTGTTTTATTCATGATGTTGATGAAGTTCAATACAGCCAACGCGTTTCGCCCAAGCATGGGCTTCTTCTGGGCAAAGTAAATCTGTGATGACAGACGGAATGTCTGAATCCGCACTAGGGCTTGAAAATTGCGAGCTTGGGAAAACCTTTCATATGAATGTCCTAAATGTAGTCCAAGTTGATGGAGAGTGAACGGGGTAGGTTGCTTCCTGTGGATCAGTCCTTATTAGAGGATTAAGTGCTTGAAAGTCAAAAGTGGTGGTCCGTGTTCGGAAAGCTTCAGCGCCGGTTCTCACTCCTTCGCGATCGCGCGCAATAACAAACAAAGATGCGAGCTATGCGGTGGCACGTCATTTCGAACAGTTGCACCAGAGTAACCGAGATCTTATAAAATATTACTGTATTGATCAGGTAGAGAGAGGAGAAAGAGGAGGCGATAGAACCAAAAAGCTGCGAGTGCTGGAATCCAGATATATCATAGATCTTCAGACAAAGGCCCCCATTGGGCTTAACAATGATGAGGAACTTTGGTTACATCTGGACGATTAGGACATGAAAAGCAAACCCCAAATAAACTGAATGTCATCCACAATATAGTATATAGAACAACAGCATAGAAGGTACATACCTCTATATACTGTTTGTACATTGTATGATCGCTGATCTAAAAAGTGTAACATCACTGTCTGCCCAATGAGGCTGAATAAGGACGTGGGTACCACGAGCGCAATTACATAAAATCGCTGCCTGAGAAATGCCCATTGAGGGCGGAATTTAAACACAAATGGAATTCACTATAAGAGATTGTATTTTGTCAAACTATTAAGTGACAGCTTGTTTTTTACCTTTTCAGTGGCCTATGATTGTTGAATGAATTTTTCATTAGGATATACACTGGAGGATTGAACAGCTCTCTGTATGTGTACATGTATATATGTGAATTTTAGTGTGTAATGTTTTTTAATTCTTTAGTTCTCACTTAATTCACTATTTTTGGGATTTGGCAGTATAACAGTCATACGTTATAGACTACATTACAAGATGGCCGCCAATTGTTTAGCCATTTGCAGTATAGTGTTGGTACATCATTTATGTCAATGAATGCACATGTGACACGCTGCGATTTGAAATACTGCCAACTGAGCACAGGGCAACTGACATCGAAAAAGCCGCAAGGCGAAACGCGTCTGTCGGTAAGCGGGGTGTCCACACTAATAAAGTATTTATACTTTGAGAACTGCTCCCGTGAGTGCTTTCCGCTTGGTATTGAAGAATCGTCGATACTTTGTTGCAATATATCTATATATATATATATATATATATATATATATATATATATATATATATATATATTTAAAATTATAAAAATTTTAAATTTCGTTTTTACATAAGTACATATTTTAAAAGGAATAGTTTGAACAAATCTTATGAATATGTAGTTGTTTATAAAAAGGCAAAATATGTTTTATTGAATATTTGTTTTATTTCAAATGTTTTGTTACATTTGTCACACTTCATCAACTATTTTAGCTTTTTGGAAGCCGTTGGGTTTGAAAGGAAGTTTGATGCTATCTATTTGATCTAATTTCATTGATTTTTAATGAATTATTTTTTATTTGTTAAATCAAAAATTGAATTAAATGTGTACATTATACCTTTCAATTTTTTATTTAGTTTACATTTTTTGGCCCATTTGACTTTAATTGGTAACAAGTGTGTGTTTATGTGTGTGTGTGTGTAGTATTTTAAATTTTCAGGTTTGTTTCTATGTTTTGGATTGTCATTTATATATTTCTTTTATTTTTCAAGTATTTTTTATTGAGATATTTTGCTATATAAATGTTTCATGTTGTGATTTTATTTAGAAGTATTTTATAATATTGTTTATATATATTTTTGAATTCATTTATATTTTTATATTCTATTTGAAACTATCTTAAATACTGTATTTTTATATATATTTGGAGCTGGACCCTTCAAAGTCAGAATGCTCTCCACACTACTTAGGTTGGTGTGAAAATAGTAAACTGACCCCCTGCAAAGTCCAAATCTTTCCTTACAGTCACTTAGCGTTTATTAAATCCAGTATAATGCTGACCCTGCTTTTGCTGAGGTTGGAGTGGGAATTGTAAATATATAACCAGAGAAATTTCTACTTTTGCTGAGGCTGGAGTGGTAAATATGACCCTGCTATTAATCATAGAAATTTCCATTTATATATATATAGATTTTAGAGACTGGAAATGTATAAAAACAAGTAGTTGGCTCTGCCGTGTGACGCTGCAACTGAAGATGATACGGCAAAATGGTCTTTCTGCCATGCCTTTCTAGTGAATAATGTAGCCGCCACACAAACATGCTGCAGAACTAAAATCTAAGGTTAGTATGTCTTTAGGAAGAGTTGAGAGCAAGTATCAGGTAGCACAAGCCACAGGGGCAGGTGTTAGTTTAGCTACATAACGTTGTGTACAGTCTGTCTCTTTTTATTCCCATTGGCTCTCATACTGACTGGCTAGAGCTCTCCTTCAAGTGAAAACAAAAAAGCACTTTATTTCCTTTTGAGTTTCTGTGAATTAATCCCATAGGAAACCACCCTCTTACAGCCCTCTTACAGCCCAAGGAACACCAACTTAATGATGCAGCTTTACTGGAACCACCAGAACAAGATTGCTTTAATCTTCAACCTGCCACACATTCTGTTGAAGGGCAAACCTCTTTCTTAAGAGAAGAAAGTGAAAAGGTAAAGCTAGTATCATCTATTGGTGTGTCTTATGTTGACACATATAATTTGAAGGCTTACTTTTATAAGTGAAATTTCTCTTGAAGCAGGATTTGGGAGTTTGGGACCAGATAAATATGTGTAAGGTGGCGTGTCTTAGTGGTTGAGCCCTTGACTTTGGACTGCTGAGACATCAGTTACAATTGTGCTCTGATCGCATGACAAAAAATGTCTGACTGAGCACAGTGCCTCATTTTCCGCTATGATTTATTACGATGTCAAAATAAAATTAAAATAAAAAATGTATGAAGTTCAAAATAAAAATCTAAACTATGCTGTACTGTTATAAAAGTATATATGTAAGAGTTAGAATTGTAGTAGTGTTCAATGTTCTAAGTGAAGAGCTGAAATTCAAAGGAAGGCAGTTGAAGACTGACAGGCTGCTGGATGGCTACACTCAAGATGCAGATGGTATATAGAATATTTAACTCATCTCATAGTTGAATACTTCTGGAGTTTGTTACAAGAATTGGTGATGAAGAGCCAATCAGGAGACTGCAAACTGCCATTTCACACTCACTCCACTGTGATGTTTGGTGTTGCGGCATCCCATGGAGGTTTTAGTGGTGCCTGAGCATCGTTGACAAGGTTTATTCCAGAGAAGTAGTCAACGAAGATCTAGACCATACTTGATGATTGAGCATTGAAAATACCTACTTTCTAAAAGTGGTATTTTCAAACACAGAACATAAAAATTGTCTTAACTAAAAGATGCATTTCTACATTCTGAGTTCAGGCATACTAGACTCCATTACTGTATCATGTCCCAATGAGCAGTGGAGTTGCAAAAAGCACTAAGAGTCTGGTCAGAAGTCCATGCCACATGGCATAGAACCTTTGAGGAGGATGAAGAGAGGAGGAGGAGGGGAGGAGGAAGAGGAGCAGGAACAGGAGGAGGAGGATGATTTGGCACAGCAAAAGAAACAGGCCTTAGAGGAGAATAGGCTGTCCATGGAGAGGGAGGAGAAAAGATTGTCTATGCAGGAGAAAAAGATGATGTTGGCTTAGAACTGAGCTTGAGAGAACTGGACATCAAAGCCAGGAGGTCTAAGTCCAGCCAGGATGGTGGCATCAATTCTTCAGTGTCCTCTGACAGGAGGGTCCACATACCCAAGGATTAGGTGTCTGATTTTCTGGTGGGAGACGACATAGACAGATGGTTTGAGGCTTATGAGATTGTTCTGCAGATGCACAAGGTCCCTGAGGAGGTTTGAGGAGTTAGTCTGTGGAGGGAGAAACACCCTACTGGCCCTTTAAGGGGGTGACAGGATCAGCCATCACCTCATGAAGGAGGCCCTAATCAGGAAGTTTGGCCTGACCCCAGAAAAATACAGACAGAAATTCAGGGATAGTCAGAAGCTTTCCCCTGGGTGGATAATGTGGATTCCTTTTGCAAGGCACTGGATGGTTGGGTGAAAGGCAGAGAGGTTAAAGGATTACCAGCGGGTGTACAATTTGATTACACAAGAGCACCTGTTCAGTCTATGCTTTCCAGATCTGTTCCAGCACCTTGCTGACAGTGGGCTCTCTGACCTCAGGGAGATGGCTAAGGAGGCGGACCTCTTTGTCAGCAACAGGGTCCACAAGAAGGAATCTGAAGAATCACCATTAGGACAGGCAGGATCCTCACCAGAAGAAGGAGGGGCAAAAAAAACAAACAGGAGTTCTCCAAAGGGCCATAAGCTAGTTCTGCGGGTCAGGGCTCCCATTCCCCTACTGAAAAGAAGGATATATTGATTAGCTGTCAATCCTAGTTCTTTACCAATACAGTCCAGAACCATTTGCTGACAGAGAATATAGACTCCAGAACACAGGGCATTGGGGGAGTTTTCCCATGCACCAATTGTAAAGCATGTAAAAACAGCAACAAGGTGCTCTCATATGAGGCACCAGGATGTAGGAAACCGAGGGACATCAATAAGTTGTAAGACCTCCTACACCGTCTATTGTAGCGTATGCTCATGCCAATTGAAATACATTAGCAGCACCATCCACCAGACAAAAAGACTTATTTTTGGAACGATCACCAGCTATTGCGAATAGAGATCAGTCATACCCCTAAGACATTTTGAGACACAGCAAAAGACTAACAGGAATTTGATACATTTTTTCTGTTTGGATCATGTGCCCCAGGATGAGAGAGGAGCGGATTGAGTGTTTCAGCTCAGATGTTTAGAATCCCGCTATATATTGGATCTGCAAGCCAAAGTACCACTAGGATTTAGTACAGAAGAAAAGCTGACAGTAAATTTGGGTGAACAGCTTTTTAATGGATGCCCCCTTCACCTGTACAGTGGTATTTTTTTGTTGTTGATCTTTTTATTGAACAGTTGCTCTGTATACAACAGTACATGTAGAATAAAAAGTACATATAGCAAGTCAATTATGGGAAGTACAAACCACAACCAGTTCCAACAGTGATTGCATTGTCAAATATATTGCATTTACACTGCCATAGGCACAGAAGTCTACCAAAAACAGAGCAGCCACATATATCCCCTTACCCTCCCTCTAGCCCTACCCCTAGCCTACCTCAGGTCTCCCTGTATTGGACCCAGCATCTGTGGTAATTTTGACCTTTTAAGTTACTGACGTGATGACCTCATTTTTCCCATTTCCCTGGCCCTTTGTTTCTTATCCTTTGTTTTGCATTAAGGTTTTTTTAATAATAGCCCTTTTCGTATAAGCAAGATTCATGAACTCACCATACATGTAAGACGAAGGTGGAATCCCATATTGTGGAACATTCACCCCCCCCACACGTCTTTGCCACCCATGACCATTCAGGGCACAATTTTGAGGTAAACAGGTAGAAAAACACTGTTAAAGTGGTATAGAGACAATGCCATGCAGAGTCATAATACTGTGCATATTGCAATATGAACTGGATCTAGTGGTTATTTGTGAACTAAGACGAACGAGCTATTGAACATAATCATAATGACCATTACTACTTAAATTAATTGTTTTACACACACATACACACACACACACATACACACACAATCCCCCCCCCACACACACACGGTTTAATATGTGCTCCAGGGTCCCTGCACTTGTGCAGGATTATTCCAACCCCTGCTTGGAGTGTTAGCAAGAAGAGCACGTCAAGGGGGATCCCAAATGTCGCATGTGGGCATAGCCCCCCACCGGTGGGCAGTGGCTAGTGTAGCTCTTGGGGAAGAGGTGGTCCTAGATAGTTTGGGGAACAGTGCAGATGTTATACCCTAGTATCCCTGGTTGACAGAGAGATGGTGCAGAGAGCCCACATGCCTGAAAGTACAGTCAGTGGGTCACCATCAATGGGTAGAGGGTAGAGCCTCTGAGAGACACAGGAGCTAGCATGACAACCATCAGGTGTCATCTGGTGTCTTCAGAGCAGGTAGTCCCTAATGTGTTTCCCCAGGTGGTTGCAGCTGACAACCGTGCGAGCCACTACTCAGTGGCTCTGGTTCCCTTTAAATGGGGTGTGGTCTCAGGTCTGCTTAAGGTAGCTGTGAGTCCATCTATGTCTGTGGATTGTCTGCTGGGTAATGACCTAGAGCATACTGACTGGAAGGAGGTAGAGCTCAGGCCCATGTGGAGATGGGATTGCCTGAATGGGTGTGCCTGACCATACGAACGTTCAAGAGGACCTGGAGCATAAAAGAATGGCCCAGGCACCTGCCAAAAAGAAAAATGGCAAGGTGTGCGGGAAACCTGCTCTTGAAATTACCACAGTCCAGGAGGAGGCTGAACCTGAGAGGGAAGCTCCGGTACCCACAGGGGAGGATGTGGCTGAACTGGGAAACCTGCCTGGGCTGATCAATTGGGAGCAGGAAGGGGGTCCCACCACAGAGGATTCCTCACGATGCGGAAAGAATGCCCTTCTCTTGAGGGTCTGTGGCAGCTGGCTGAGACCCATGCAGCTGGCGATGCTTCTGACAAGCACCTGATGTACTGGGAGAATGGTCTCCTGTATAGTGCATGTAAGGTTCCTGAGCCTGGTGCAACATGTGTGTTGGTGGTACCCCAGTGCTACAGGACCTTCCTACTGGGTCTGGCTCATGATGTGTCATTGACAGATCATTTGGGTCAAGCCAAGACCATTGACAGGCTTGTCACTCACTTTTACTATACTCAAAAGAGAAAGGCCTCAGATACATACTGTATGTCCTGTCCTACCTGCCAGATCAGTGGCAAGCCAGGAAAGAAGTGCAAGGCTCCCCTGCAACATTCTCCTGTCATCAGCATCCCATTTCAGAGGGTTGGCATCGACATCATTGGGCCTCTGGACCCCAAGACAGCCATCGACAGGAGATCCATTTTGGTCTTGGTGGACCATGCCACCCGGCAGGCGCGGCTGGTGCAGGTAAGAGCGGTGGGGCTGGGCAGGGGGAGTCGACAGACAACGGAATAGGGAAAATTAAATAAAAGATTAACAAAACCTCTCACCCTGTTCTAGTTGAATCGCCAACTCTGCGATGTGGCGAGTGCAAGGTAAGTGAATATTTATTTATTTTATTTACCCTATTCCGTTGTCTGTTGACTTTTCCCCCACCCACCCTTCTCCACCCCACTGCTCTTACCTGCACCAGCCACACCTGCCCCCAGTACCTGGAAGCTATCCCCCTGAGGACGGTGACTACTCCCATCGTGGCCAGGGCACTAATGGGGATCTTTACTCGTGTGGGTTTCCCAAAGGAGGTGGTATCTGACTGGGGTACCAACTTCATGTTTTACTACATGAAGGCCATGTGGAAGGAGTGTGGGGTGGCCTACAAGTTCACCACTCCTTACCACCCCTAAACCAATGGGCTGGATGAGAGGTTCAACCAAACCCTGAAAGGCATGATTATTGGTCTATCAGAAACTATGAGGCATAAGTGGGATGTCCACCTGCCATGCATTTTGTTTGCATACAGGGAGGTAGTGCAGAAGGGGGTTGGTTTTAGCTCCTTTGAACCTCTATATGGGCACCCTGTGGGAGGGCTTCTCAGTTTGATAAAGGAGGGCAGGGAACAAGCTCCTGAGAGAGCCCCCAGGATGTTGTCGACTGCATGATGGCTCTTTGCAATCAAACAGCCCACTTCTGGAAGCTCCCCCAGAAGAATCTGGAAGCTAGGCAAGAGGACATGAAATACTGGTACAACCAGAATGCCATTTTGGTGGAGTCTAAGCCTGGCCAAAATGTGTGGGTAATCGAGCCCCTGGAGACCCGTGCTCTGCAAGGCTACTGGTCTGGGTCATAAGAGGTGAAGGAGAGCAAGATTGATTTCACCTACCTGGTGGATCCCAAAACACCTAGGAACCCTTTAGGGGTCTTGAATGTGGACCACCTCAAACACCACTTTGAGAGGTCTTATATCACCATGCTCTTGGTAACTGGTGATGGGGTGGAAGAGAAGAGTGAACTTCTCCCTGACCTCCTATCTTTCAAAGAGCAGGATGGGTCAGCCTCTCCCCTACAATGACCCTAGATCAACAGAGAGACTGCTGAAGTTGTTGGGGCAGTTTAGGCAATAACTTTCCATTAAAGAACACCCCTGCCACCTTCCAGAGGTTGGTCAACCAGGTCCTGGCTGGATTGGAGAACGTCAGTGCTATCTACTTAGATTTCACTGCGGTGTTCGGCTTCAGCTTGGAGGACCACCTGTGTCACCTCAAGAAAGTGCCTCAGGCTTTGCAGAGGGCAGGCCTGACCATCAAGGCCAGTAGGTGCCAGAAAGGGCAGGAATCTGTGGTCCACTTGGATCACCAAGCGGGAGGTGGCAAGATGAAGCCCCTCCAGACCAAAATTGAGACAATTCTGGCTTGGGATTCTCCCAAGACCCACACAGATGTGGGAGTCTTTTTAGGCCTCACTGGTTACTGTGGGAGATTCATCAAGGGGCATTGCACCATTGTTGCCCCCTTGACAGACCTGACTTCAAGGAGGTAGCCACGTCAGGTGATCTGGACAGAGGTGTGCCAGAAAGCCTTTAATGCTCTGAATGAGGCCGTGTGCATGGCTTCTGTGCTCAAACCCCCTGACTTCTCTCAGCAATGTATTGTCCAGACAGACGCCTGAGAGCATGATGTAGGGGCCCTGCTCTCCCAGCTAAATGAAGAGGGCCTGGATCAACCTGAAGTCTTCATCAGCAGGAGGCTACGTCTCAGGGAACAGAGGTGGAGTGCAATACAAAGGGAAGCCATGCTGTGGTTTGGGCTCTGAAGAAGCTACGGCAAGTCCTGTTTGGCACTCACTTCCAAGTTCAGACATACCACAGGTCCCTCAGATGGTTATTGTAGATGAGAGGTGAGAGTCTGTGTGGACTTTACAGTAGAACAACGCCCTGGAACAGACCACCCCATTGCTGATGGTCTCTCCAGGTTCTTTCTACTTATTGAAGAGAAATCCCATGGGGTTGCGTCATTCTTCCCACTTTCAGCTGACACTTGTTAGACCTGGCATCCTTAGCATGGTTTCGCCTGACTTTTTTTGCTTTTCTGACCTCCTGTTTTGTGGACTTTATTTTTGCTGGCTTTAGAATTCTAGGCATTTTAACACTGCTGACCAGTGCTAAAGTGCAGGTGTTCTGTCCCAACAACATGGTAACATGAACAAATCCATAATTGGCATATTTAATTTACTTATAAGTTTCTAGTTAAGGCCACTGCATGTAGGTGGCATGGACAGACATGATGGCCAAGTAGACGTTCTTGCCGCGCTCCTGCCGACATGAACAGTATCCTACCCGTATCCTGCCTGGATTTGCCCCTAGATAGCCCCCTTATATATGATAAGTATAGCAGGGCTAGACATGATGAAGAGCTCCTGAAATCTTCAGTAGCAAGGTACGTCTTTAGAAGAAGTACAACTGTCGCCATCTTATCCGCCATCTAGTTACCTTCTAAAGAATAGGGAAAGAGGATTGTTGTTTCGACTAAGAGCGGGCACTATGAAATATATGCTCTGTTTCCCCCTAGAGTTTAATGCTAAGCTAGATCAAATGTTATGCCCATGTGATAACCTTAGTAAACAAACAATGCCACATTTTCTATTTTTCTGTAATTTCTATCAAATATACACAAAATTGTTTTTGATTCCTTTTTTTAAGGAAACCGCCATTATTGATCAGAAAACAGCCTACACAGAAATTCTTAAATTAGAAGAGGATGCTTTGGTTTACCATGTAGGTTCCTTCTTGAAAGTGGCAGTTCGCTCACGCACCTCTATGAGTACTTAATGAAGGTTCATTTTTTAGGCGCGTACTCTATATGTTCTTTCCCCTTTAGGATCACATGAAATCGAGGCATTCTGTAATGAAAAAATGTAACCAACTGCACTTTATAGCTATATTATAATGCCATTCTGTACTTCTTGGACTTTTATGGGCACTGTTTTGTACGATGCTGTTGTTATAATACCGATTGTATGTATTTTAATATTGATTTATTTTGACCTATGCTTTTATGGATACATTTTTGAATCCGAATAAAGATTAATTGATTGATTGATATTTAATTTACTTATAAGTTTCTAGTAAACGCCACTGCATGTAGGTGGCTTGGACAGACATGATGGCCAAGTAGACGTGCCTGCCGTGCTCCCGCCAACATGAACAGTATCCTATCCGTATCCTGCAGCATCCTGCCTGGATTTGCTCCTAGATAGCCCTCTGCAATGCCGGCCTTCCCCTGGGGTGTTCTGAAAGGCTCTCTCCTGCCACCCTGTGCAGTTTGGCCATCTCATCGAGAGCTGCCAGGGAGTGGGGGCGACAGCCCTGACAATGTCCGGAGGGACAGCTGGGAGCCCCAGTTCGGCTAGGGTACCTGGAAGTCACCCCGTGAGAGATGGAGGTGAGGTAAGTTGCCTTCCTGAGGTACACGGTGGGTCAGAGGCAGGTAGGCCTACTGTCGCAGCGCTGATGCCACTGCAGATGCGCACCCGCTCACTCATGGTGGGGTAGCGCTTGCAGTTGGCACCTGAATGCGGTGGCCACAATCCCTGGCCTGAGAGGTCCTGCCGGAGGGAGAGCGGACGAGGCCATGCAGTGGAGAGGCCTAGCCGATGCTTCCTTGAAAGATGTGATGGAGGCCCAAGTGGATCCTGGGAGGGGTCCTCCGCCTGCTGAGTCCATATAAGGAATTGCCGGAGCACGAGGGCCATAGTGCACGGGCCCACCCAAGGTGAGGAGATTATCATGGGGGGCGAGGAGAGAGAGGGAGTGCCCCACCTCCACTTGCAACATAGGGGCCTGTCTGAAAGACTTGATGAAGGTACTGTGGACTTTGGTAATGTTAACCCCTAGAGAGGCAGAGACAGTGGCTAAGAAGGTCATATGGTGGACGGGACAGTGAGACCTCATGGGCAGGGAAACCTCTGGATCTGACCCTATTGGTGTGCACTAATGACAGCCATGCAAATCCGGACCAAGGTGAGGAGATTATTGTGGGTGGCGAGGAGGGGGAGGGAGTGCACCACCTCCACCTGCAACTAAGGAGCCTGCCTGAAAGACTTGATGAAGGTACTGTGGACTTTGGTAATGTCAACCCCTAGAGAGGCAGAGACAGTGGCTAATAAGGTCACATGGTAGATGGGACAGTGAGACCTCATGGGCAGGGGAACCTCTAGATCTGGCCCTATTGGAGTGCACTAATGACAGCCATGCAAATCTGGAGGACTATCCCGTTGAGTGCTGGGCTCTTTGTGAGTGAGGGGGTCAGTGTTTCTGGGAGAAGACGAGAAGCTTGAGAGGTGCCGGGCGCTGCTCCCTCCTGTGGCACCTGGATGGTGAGTCGTGTGAGCCCCTGTGAACTGTACCCTTGGACTGGCACTTTGCAGGATGGATGCTCCAGAACCCAGAAGGAGTGTGCAGGGTGCAGGTTTGAGAAAAGATGACTAAGTGGACCCCATGCTTATATAAAGAGTAGTGATGCCTTAAAAACCACAGTAGTGGTGGAGAGCCTGATGAAGATCCTTGCGGCATTCCTAGCCTGCTTGCTTTTTGTGCCTGGTAGTTGTCAGCCTGCCAGGCTCAATAATGGTGAAAGAGAAAAGAAATCGAGCGGCCCAGACCAACAAAATTATTAACTATGCGCAACCGGTTCCCTTCGTAGCGGCAGTCACGGATGCACTGGTACATAATTTGAAGAGATTTGGGGGTCTGTGTCCTGTCGGACACTTGATTGGGAGGCCATGAAGGTCGTCCTCAGGGGGTATGTATTAAACATCTTATGGGTTTAATGTCAGTAAGAAAAAGACAACAGGACCCAGAAGTCCAAACGTGGCAGGTTAGAGGGGGTAATTCCTTCAGCCCCCCCATAGATTATTAGAATGGTATGACACACGGGAGGGTCTGAAGAAGGATTGGGGTAGGTTGGAGAAACATACCCATGCAGTCTCTTGACAGCGATTGCATATGGAAGGGGATAGGATGGGAGCTTTGCTGGCCCGATAGATTAGACGCAAAGCCCCTGAGGTCCCTGTCCCACAGTTACACACAGAAGCGAGGGAACTAGTATATATTCAGCAAACGATTAATGAAGGCTTTGCTGTTCATCTTAGCAAAGTATATATAGAGCGAAAACTCCCTTCACAGGAAGCTTTGCAGGGTTTCCATGCGACTGTTGAACTCTTGAGGCTTGACTCGAATGTCACGGTATCTCTGGATGGCCTGATTCCTAAGGAAGAGATCCTTTCAACGATCAGGCATCTTAAGCCCGCAAAAACCCCTGGTAGTGATGGACTGCCAGTGGACTTTTATCATAAATTTTCTGCATTAATGGCAGACCGGCTCCTGGAGGCGTATAACGAGGCCCTGGAAACCATTTCTCTGCCGGCATCCATGCATGAGGCCCAAGTGGTCAGGATATCGAAGTCTTGCAGGAACCCTTCATTTGCCTCATCATACAGGCCGATATTGCTCCTGAATCTTAATGCCAGTGGTGTTCTGGTGGTGCATCTCCCCTCAACATGTCCCTCTTTATACACTCAGACCAATTGGGTTTTATCCTGAGGCGCAGAACAGCTCATAATTTGTGACAACTGGCACATGTGTGGCATGCCCCACAACTCTTAACAGATGACTTTGCTCTGGCGCTCCTAGAAATAGAGTAAACTTTTGATTCTGTAAACTGGTCTTATATATGGTAGGTGCTCCAACATCTAGGTTTGGGTTTTAGATTCATCTGATGGGTTCACTTGCTCTAATGTGCCCCATATGCTAGGGTACGATCTGGGGGAGTGGTCTCTGATCCCTTTCGGTTGTACAAGGGTGTCCTCTGTGGCCACTTTTGTTTGTGGTCGTCATGGAGCCGTTAGTGGAGACCCTATGTTGCAAGATGTGACTGTGGAGTATATCTCTCAGGGAGACTAATCATGTTGTCTCCTTTTATGCTGATGACACTTTTGTATACCTTCGACAAATGGCTTATTCGGCACCCATCTTGCTTAAAGTTCAGCAGGCATTTTGGGACATCTCGGGTCTATGCACCAACCCAGATAAATTTAAGCTGCTCCCCTTGGGAGTGCAGAGGGACGAGCTGCATGTGGTGTGGTTTCCTTGGGTCACCTCTGATGTTCTTTATCTGGGGGTTCATCTGGCCCAAATTGCTCTGACATACTTAGAAACTTAACATTTAGATAGTGGTGTAGGGAATATGAGCCTCAATTAGGTTCTGGATGGAACTACCTCTGTACCTTAGGGGCAGGATTGAGATAGTGAGAATGATAATATTACCGCTCTGTCTCTATGCCCCACAGCACACCTTTTATGTGGTCCCCAGGTACTATTTTCACACGCTGGACAGCTTAATAGTGGCCCTCCTATGGAGTTCCAAGCACAGAAGAGTAGGACTCACCACCTTACAGAGAATGGGCAGTCAGGGAGGGCTTGAGGTTCCCCACCTGGAGTTTTACTACATGGCAGCTCAGCTGCAGCATGTGGTTCATTGGTTGGATGACGATGATAATTGGGAGAAATGGTTTTGATCAGGCACCCATAGTGGAAGACCTTTGCCGGCTCTTCTGATGTTGGCTCTGGCATTCCCTCATTGCTCCCTTATATTATACAATATATGGCGACCACCTGAGTGAGTTTTTTCAAGCCGGTTATCCGAAGGGCTCCTTATGCGCCAGATATGTCTCTCTGGGCAGTACAGGCCTTCTCTGCATTGTGGAGTCCATGTTGGTGCAGCGTTTAGGGATGGAGGCTGCAATCTAATGGGAGATCTATACGTTGATCAGCGATCTATTACATGAGAGGAGGCAGAGGTTTCCTTTGATTTGGGTGCTAGGGAATATCTCCAGTACATGAAAATTTTAAGCGTTGATTGGTAGGTGTGGCCGTCCTTTTCTGAGGAGCCTCCCAAGACTAATATCTTGATGAGCATGGCACTTATAGCCCAAGGATGTCGATTGATATCCCACCTCTATCGGGCTTTATGTGATGATCTGCTGAGAACTGCGCTTCCTAAACAAGCGAAGTGGGACACCTTGTTGAGAGAACTCTTGTTGGTTAGGGAGTGGGTGAGGGTCCATAAGGGACTCCAAATGGTTAGCTCTAATGTGCTCTTAAACTCCTGAGATATAACTTTGTACATCAGGCTTACTTTACTCCGCAGATGCTACATGTTAACTATCGTATCCACCCAGAGGAGTGCCCACGCTTGCATGGATTTGTCAAGCCCTGACTTCTTATTGGCAGGATATACTTACTTGCCTTAATGAGGCTTCGGGGTGGGATATCCCTCATGGAGATTCAACAGATATTGCTCAGATTGCTTTCATCCCCAGCGAAAATAAAATTAAGTAGGAAGTTTGTCCTGTTGGGCCTCGTGTTGGTGAACTGATGTATTTCCATTACATGGCTTAGTCCTATGCCTCCAACCTATAGGACATGCTGGGTGATGTCTGCGAGTGGGTGACTGCGGAGGAGGTACGGATGCGGCATGAAAACTTGAAGATGACCTGATGGCCTGGTCTATACTGTCTGAGTTGCGGGAACCGCAGGCACTGCCAGCATCCGAGGGTACAGCTTCGGGGTTAGCTCCTCTTGCACCGGAGGTATGAATGCAGGACAAACAGATGTGGGAGATGGCAATGAACATCCGACGATAACCAGAAAATGCTTACCACATTTTGTTCCTTTCTTAGATGTGCTGACCTAACACGAAAGCAGGTTAAGAGGGGGGATTAAATTGTTATTTATCAGCATGGAGTTCAGTAGATATTACAAAGTGTTTTCTCTCCTGTAGAGCAAGATTCTAGTTGAACTATGGTATATGCTCTTCTGGCTTTGAATGTATGCTCCAGACCCTACATGTGAGAAAGTTGTATGGTTTTCTCCCTTTCTTTCTCTCCTTCTTGGATAGCTCTATAGTTTCTGAATAAGTAGTATGATATGGATTATTAATATATGCATGGACAGGGAGGGAGGGAAGATGGAAGCCTACAGATGGACTCCTTCTGGTATATGTTGTCTAGGGGATATCTCTATATGCCAATAAAGTTATTTAAAAAGAAAAGATCACTACATGTGCCCAGGGCCTGTAAATATAATACTACTAGTGCCCTGCTGCACTAATTGTGCCACCCTCTCCAGTAGCCCTTTAAACATGCATCAAGCCTGCCATTGCAGGTCCTGTGCTGCAGTTTTAAACTGCCATGTCAACCTGGCAAGGCAACCACTTGCCAGACCAAACCCTTCCTTTTTAATACATATAAGTCACCCCTGCGGAAGGTGCTGGACAGTCCCAAGGGCAAGGTGCAGTGTACTTAAAAAGTTAGACATGTACTTTCAAGTTTTACATGTCCAGGTGATGAAAAACTCTGAAATTCATTTTTCACTACTTCAAGGCCTATCTTACCCATAGGTTAACACTGGGATTACCTTATTCCATTTTATAAGTGTAATTCCTAATTGGGAACACATAGAAATTTCGAGTTTGGTGCCTCTGGACTCACAATTTAAAATCACAACTTATGGTGAAGTCAGATTTTAAATTGTAAGTGTGAAAATGCTACTTTTAGAAAGTTGGCATTTACGTAGTTTAACCATCCTGGGCCTCTGCCTGTCTCTGAATACACATCTGAGGTGGGTGACAGCTGGTTTTCATGCATTTCCTCAAGACAGTCACATACAGAGTGATCAGAGGTGTGACATTCACATCCTGATAGCCCATCACCAGGCTGATGGATCTTCCTGGGCTAGATGAGAGGGAGGAGCTGACACTTGCACATGAATAGGGTTGTGCCTGTCCCCACACAAAGAGCTGCATACCCTTCTGTAGTGGGTCTGGAGCCAGGGCAGAAGGAGAAGGGACCTTGTGGATTTAAAGGCTTCTATTTGAAGCCTCTCCCAATTCAAAGGCAAGTAGTGGACCCTTGACACCACCAACTCAGTATACTCTGGACAAGAAGACACTATGACAGGAAGGACTGCTGTGCTGCTGAAAGGTCTGACACTCTGCTAGACTCTGCTGGATTTGCTGGACTCCTGCTCTGCTGTGCCTGGCCTGCTGACTGCTGCCCCCCTTGGTTGGTGGTGAGAAAAACTAGATCGGAATCTCAACATCCCCAGATCCAAGTGATTCCAAGGGCTTGCTGACTTGTCTCCTGTTCTGAAGTCTCAGGGCCATTAAAGGCTTCTTCAAACTCTGCTTCAGCTGCTGGACCCTGCGAACTGTGAGTCCTGCCCTGCAAAGAGGTGCCAATTTAGTCTTGGCCTTTCAAAGGGGGTTCTGCAGCTGTTTCCTACAAAAGTCCCCACATTTCCTGTTTTGCGCTGGTCGGAACTGACACATTACCTTCGATGCAGCGCTGCTTCGGAGATTCCACAGCATCAATGGTGCGGCTCAACGATGAAGCAGCAGCTTCATCATAAGGGGTTCGAGAATGATTTGTGACCAGACTGCGAGGCTTGATGATGATGCAATGTCTTCATTGTAAGGGGTTTGATGACAACGCAGGACCTGACTGCATGACTCAGAACCGACGCAGCTGCTCCTTGACATCAACACATTCTTCGGAAAGGTACTGTTTTCAATGGGCCTGCGTGACTTCTGTATCTGACCGGAGCTCCATCGCAGTCGGCTTGACTTTTCAGATTTGAACCGATCCAGTGCAACTAGATGTCCCCGGTTAGCGCTTTATGCTTTCAAGCACTATATTTCAATGTAATCTTTAAAAATTCATAACTCTATTTTTACTTATTTAATTGTCGTTTTGGTCTTGTTTTGATCAACAAATTAAGCTTTATTTTTCCAACCTTGTGTGGAATATTTATTTGTGGTGTTTTCACTGTTTTAAGTGTTGCACAAATACTTTACACAAAATTAAGCAGGCTGCTCTGTGCAAAGCTAAAAGTATTAGCACAAGTTAATTAAGGGTGTGTATCTGACTTACCCTGACTTGAATTGAGGTCCCTACTGGTACAGGGTACATACCTCTGCAAGTATAGATCCTAATTGTTACAAAAGGAATAATAACTAATAGAATTTGCAGATCCTATACAACAAGTTACATAGTCCTCAATAGCGTTTTTGTGGAATGTGGCTTTATACACAAAAAACGTTTGGACAACTAATAATCAAATTTCATTGTTCAATTAATGAACTACTGTTAGAAATGGGGTTTTTGGTTGGCTAGGGTATACACCTAAGCCAGGCAGAACCCACCACTCTAGTCAGGGTAAGGGAGTTACACACCCAAGATAACCGCTGCTCACCCCCTTGGTAGCTTGCCAGAGCAGTCAGGCTTATCCCAGAGGCAATGTGTAAAGCGTTTGCACAACACACATTCACACCAGTGACACACTAGGCACACCACAAAAGAGACTCCACACAAAGTTATATAAAAATATCCTTCGTATTCATACATAAAAACAGACAACGCACATTAGATCATAAATCATTGCATAGCATGTAAAGCACATTAGACCACATCACATAAATCACTGCGCCACTAGGCGCGTGCCATGACATCACATAGTTCATAAATCATTTGGTAGTATGTAAAGTACATTTAGACTACCACTCACAGAAATCACCGTGCCACTAGGCATTTGTCATCAAGATGCACATAAAACACATAAGACACCTAGAAAAGTCATTTTGCCACTGGGCACTTATGATATCATCACATTTAGTGCACTGAGGAAAATTCTCATAACTTGTATGTCATAAGATCACCATTAGGGTAGCGACAAATACTGAGAACCTGCCCATATTAGGGAAACATCAGGGCATGAATTGCAGCATAAAACACATGGATCATCCCAAGCATAAATACCATCAGGCAGGTTACATTAGGAACAGAATACCTAAATCACCAACTTCCATTGGACATGAATTACATGATGCGCAAATCACCAATTTGGGCCTACCCTAACCCACAGTGCCTCTGCACTTCTCCTATTGGTAGTCTGGGCCCATTGCAGGGCACAGGAACTCCTGCATGCCCCTGACCGTTAATACGGTACTTCTATGGTCAAACCGGATCTGGACCTCCACACGGGTTCCAACCATCCGATCATAATGCCACAGGGCCCTGGTATGTGCCCACATCAAAAGGAAGAGGGAAATTACCTCCTTGGATCCCCTGCGGGGAAAATGATGAAGTTCGGCCGCCCGGGACCTCAGACAACTGCTGCAGGTACTGGTCCTCCCCCCTTGAGATTGTAGTACTGGCTGCCCATAGGCCCGGAGCCCCCACCGGCACTCAGTCCCACTACACACCTGGCGGACCTTCGGCCCCGCCCACAGCAGGATGCAGAGCTCTTCCGCATCCTCTCAATGCCACTGCCGACTAGACGGCCACGCAGCGGCCCTTAGAATGCTGGGTGGGCTAGGGACACGATCCTGAGCCCAGGCTCGTTCTCTCTACCTCCTGGTTGCCAGCGCGGTGTCCTGCAACGGACTTCGGCTTTCCTCCACGGGACATTCCTAGGCAACGCTGGTAGTTCCCTTTCCAAAAGGAGGTGCTGCTGAAGAGGGGATTTTGTCGGGCCGTGCTGCGAGGAGCAGCACACGCTCCTTTCTTTTGTTAGAAGAACATGCCTCAAGGTTAGAGTGCTCACTATGTGCTAATGCAGCACTTACCATGCGCTTCCCACCAGCACAGAGCTCTCCACATGCTCTAGACTTTGAAGCACCGTGCTCATGGTTTCTAGACATTAGGGACAAAGATAAGCACTCCCCCTGCGCTGAGCTGCCAAATGGTACAGCACTCCTTTCATGCTTTACACCACTTAAAAGGGTGAAGAACAGTCCAGTCCCTCCTTGAAGTCTTTTGATTCCGTGAGACTTTTAACAGGAGGCCAGCACACACAAGCCCTTGGAGATTCTTCACAAGCAGGATACCACAGCAGGGCAAAAGGAGTCAGTCCTTTTCTTCCACCATAGACAGAAGCAGCAACTGCAGGCCAACCCCACACAGCACACGGCAAAGCGGCAATACTCCTATGTAGGAAGCTACGATCATTCAGCATGGTTACCACCACTTTTTGCATGGTGCTATGCGGGTTTTTGACTAGTCTGACTGGGATCCTGCTAAGCAGGATCCCAGTCTATCTGATTTCTCCCTAAATGGTTGTGCTCTGTACTTGGGTACATCCCAGATTGGTTACTGGGGTACCCTTGTCAGTCCCTAGTATATGGTACCGATGTGCCCAGGGCATAGGTACCCCAGAGGTCTCCCACAGGCTGAAGCATGTATTATGAAACCCAAGAGAGACCATTCAAAATGGAACTACAGGCCTGCCATTGCAGCCTGTGTAAGTTGGTGCTTGCACCACTTACTAAAGATATAGGTTTACTATATCCAAGGGGCACTGTACTTAAAACGTATAAGTCACCCCTATAGCAGGCCTTTACAATCCTGAAGGCAGGGTGCTTGGTTTTAAGTGAGAGGGTGCCCCTGCATGATCAGGACACCCCTGCAGCCTAGGGAGTCCCTTCTCCCAGGTTGTCAGTGAAGCAGCAATACACTATATGGAGGGGCACCGCGTAATTACGTGATGACTATCTCGAAAACGGCTGCAACGAATCCTATCATGCTTGGTATCAAACATGTTGGAATCATACCCTCACACCATAAACGGTGTAGGAGGTATGATTCCAAGCACTGTGAGAGCCCTCCGTTTGGCTATTAGTGTTCCCGGTACCAGCCTTCTAGACCCGGACAGCAAAAAATGGTTGCTGCCGACTAGAGACACATTTAGAAGGTAGTACAATAGGCATCCTGTCACAGGGAGGTGGGATCACCTCCCAGATAGAACTTAATGTATGAGGGCTGAGTGGGTGGGCTTGCCAGCTCCAGAAAGTCTGCATGAGGGGCACATTTGGTGTCCCTGTGCATAGTCCAGTTCAAACCAGTCCTGGGAACCATTGGCTCCCCCTCTGGGACAAAACGGGACAAAGGACATGGGAGTAACCTCCCCCCTGTTCAGACCCTCCCCTGGAGGGTCCCCTGAATCTTCCTAACCCTTTCCATAGGGTACTTAAGGGCTTACCAGGGTGTAGGTTCCTAGATTTGTTGTGGGATAAGATTCAGATCAGACACCACTGCACTTCTACCATCTGGGCACTCTGGACTTCGCTGGACTTTGTTTGGGCCTGACTTTGTCTCCCATCCAGTCTGCTGCATCGTTGGTGCCTGTTTATTATACAGGAATTTGCCAAAGCCTGTGAACATCAAACACACCTGAAGAAATCTCCCTTGGAGTGAAGGAATCACTCCCCTGCATTTGCAGGCACTGCAACTAAGTCGACTGGTCTGCTGATCTTGAGCTCCTCCAGACTCCGTGGGCTCTGCAATACAAGCGATGGTTTTCCTCAGCTCCCAAGGCTTCCCTGCCATGTCACCAAGTTTGAGGCCAGTATCCTTTGTGGGGGTTGCAATAAATGAACCCCTGTGCACCGCGTCCAACTTGCAGTTGCAAAGCCTTGTTGGCTTCCTTCCAAGAAGATCTTCAGGCTTCACGTAGCACCAACCTCGAGCATCTCCTGTGACCAGAATTTTCAGCCACACCACATTGTGTGCATCATAGCCTGCATCTTTTGGTGAGCTGCTTGAGGTCCTCTCGTCAATCCAGTGCCTCCGCCCTGTGGGTCCATTTGAGGGTCACAGTTGTTTTCTTTGGGCTCCCTTGATTGCTCGGGGCCTGCCCTGACTCCCCTGCTTGAGGTGAGTCCACTGAACCTTGGTGGTCCCAACTTTGCACCTTCTCGATTTCCTGCGTGGGTTGCATTTGCCAAGGCTTATTGGTGCTCCCGCTAGACACTGACCCCTCAGCACTCGACATCCTTTGTGGGACAGCTCGTACCCAGGTCCGCATTTCCTCATCATACCCGGTCCCCACAGCTGCAGAGTCAAGGTCATCGTCGTCTTGCCTGAAGCACCCGACATCGGAGGGCATTCATCTTCCAAGTCTCCTGGTCACTCCTAAGTAGACATAGATTCTGTCCCCTCTGCTTTCAGGTACTCCTCTTCAAGAATCCATGTTTGGATTCCCACATACACTTTCTCCTCTTCCAGCAGCGGCACTGTCCTGAATTCCTCCAATGGGTTCGACAGCATTAACCGACAGCACTTCACACGTATGCACCCGGCTTCCCTGGTGTAGGTTACTTGGGTACTAGGGTATCCACTGGTGGGGTGGCTCGCCAACCTTCTGTCTTCCAAGGGTATCTTCCAAGGTGCACTGGGAAGGGTCCTTATTCTGTAAAAATCCAACCGCGACTTGCACATTGACTTGTACGGAGCATGAGGTTGTGTTCAGACACTGCACACGCTCTCTGTGGGGTCCCTATCACCTTACCTTGGGTGGTTCTGTTGGTCCCCAGCAATTCTACGTCCTCTCAACAGCGTCCTGACTCGAGCCGTGGTTCTTATTCCACTTTCTTAAGACATGGTTTTGTCCCCCCCTGGGGTCCTCTGTGTATTTCGTGCTATTACTGTAACTCTTGCTAAAATATTGTGTGCATTGTGTTTATCTCCGTGTGGGAGATACTTGAATGTACTAGAGAGTATTCTATGATAAATATATATTTTTATAAATACTTGGTGTGATTCTTTTTCAATTAGCCTATACTATAAGATTGCATTCTGGTAAAACAAGCTGCTTTACACTCCTTCTGGACTAAGCCTAATGGCTGCTCTCCACAGCTACCACTGAGCTTCTAAGGTTGTCTAAGACCTCTTAAATCACTATAAGGGTTGTCTGGGCTGGTGCAAGGTGGCCACTTACATAAGTGGACATCATATACCAGGTCAGCTTCTCATATCCTCCTTACAGCTCTCCAGAACTTCTTCTTGACAGGGTCCTCTTGTTCCCTGAAGCAATCTAAAGTCCTGGGGTTTTAGGTGTAATGCTTATTCCCCAAAATGTCCTTGTTCTCTTTGTGGCAAGGGTCTCTGAACCCAGTCCACACCAGTCGCCCTGTCCTCCCTGGTGCAGCAAGACCACAGGGGGAGGAGACAGCATTGTGCAAAAGGAGACAGCCTATTCAGATGTAAGCACAACTCATCCCAACACTCTAAATGCAGACCAGGCCTATTCAGCCCTACGATGAGTCACCCAGGCAAGGTAGGGAACACCTAAACCCCCCCCCAGTGACTGTCTAGAGTGAAAGCACATCTCAGATGACAGATGCTGCATACACAAACAGCCAGATGCACACCGAATGGTAAAGTAAGACAATTCTCACTTTCTAAAAGTGGCATTTTCAAACACAGGATTTAAAAACCACCTTCACCAAAAGGCGCTTTAATAAATTGTGAGTTCATAGAGTTTAAACTTAATTTTCCTATCTTGTCCGTATTGCAAGTTACATATGTAAAAATGTTACAGTGCAACTCCAGTGATATGCCTTTGGAACAGATAGCCTTTCAACAGTGAAAAAGAAATTACACAGTATTTCACTATCAGCACATGTCCCACACACTAGTACATGTCCCACCTTTCACATACACATAACTACCTTACGGGTGCCTTACATGTAAGTAAAGGGAAGGTTTGGACATGGCAAGTGGGTGCACTTGCCGGGACAACATGGCAAAACACAACTGCGTGCACAGACACTACAGTGGTAGGTCTGAGATGCATTTACAGGGCTACTCATGTGGGTGGCACAACTAGTGCTGCAAGCCCACTAGTAGCATTTGATCTACAGGCCATGGCACACACTGTGCACTTTACTAAGGACTTACCAGTAAATCAAATATGCCAATCATGGACAGCCAATCCTATCACAATTTACACTGAGAGCATATGCACTTTAGCACTGATTAGCAGGGGTAAAGTGCCCAGAATCCTATTGCCAACAAAAACAGGGTCAGAAAAATAAGAGGCAAAAGGTTTTGGGATAAACCTGTCAAAAGGGCCAGGTCTAATAGGTATCTAATTACATTTTTATGATTTTTGAATTCTTCAGGTATTGGGCCCCATCACTCAGGTTTATGGCCTTTATACACCAGTATAGCTAAAATGGAATAATAATGTAATAATAAGTTATTCACATACGACACGACCCCATCACCCTTCTGGGAGACATACGGGCTCACCGCTGGAGAAAAAGAGATGTTTTAATTGATTTGCGTCTAAATTGACTAAATAGAATAAATAGAATCCTTACATGGAAGATATCTCATATTTCCTCAGTAGCATTCCAAAACATTGCACGGATCATGTCAACCCTCAGCGACTTTACTTTTATCTAACTTCCTGTTCCACGAAACATCATATTTTTGAATAACAGTGTTTGACTTCGTACTCTATAGAGCATGCACTGTTTATTAATTAAAACCGTTTCTATCATGAGAATTTTATCTTATTATTAATAAAAGTGCGACAGTAACATGTTTTATATAAATCAAGAGTTCTTTTGACGTCGCATCTACAGCGCTTCTACTGTATATGTTTTGCCAATGGTATTGCACACAAAATATTGAATTCTATTACTTTCTTGATTGACGCAGTGAGAAACAGTAAAAATTAATTTTATCGTGAGAGCATACTATGGCCGCAGGGAGGCGGCATTGGAAAGTATATGAAGACGGACTAATACTTTTTGCAGCTGATGATAACATGCACGGAAAGAAGTTGGAAGAACTTAGCAGAATGAAATGTGTTTAGGGCATTATACGATAAATATGTATGTACTATATTTTTAACCTGATTTGTGACAATGTAGGTATGAAAGGCATAGCACGACAATGTGTGGAATTGCTTTTCAGACACTAGTGATGTGGCAAACTAAGGAATTTCCGGACCACACAATCACACTAAAGTGTGCCCAAAATGTTATCACAATGTGAATGTTTTACGGAAACAGCGTGTGCAATATGGTTTGAATAAAAATGTAAAGAAATAACAAATAAATCGTGAACAATTCTTTCACTAGGTAATCTAGAAAAATATTAATTTTGGTGAGGTTTTTTCCAGACTAAAAGAAGCATTCTCTAACATGCTCAGTAAACGTTCTGGCTCCTCTGCTATGTTGCTTTCTTTCTCGATTGTTTCACCTAAAAATCATTAATTGTCGGTTTCCCAGAGTAGATTTTATATTTGGAATGATTGCCAGTAGAAATCAGTTTTGTATCCTTCCAATAGTACAATCTTTACAGAACAAACAAAATTTGCATGGATGGTTAGGTTGGAAAGAAAATCACTGTTAATGAAAAATGAAAGATTCACCACTGAAATAACTGAGGAAAATATCAACAATTTCATGAAATGGAGAGTTGGGAGTTACGAAAAATGATGCCATTGGAGTTAACATTCTGCAAATATGTAATAAACAATTAGAGTGGTTGGGCTGTTTCAAGATTCTTACCATTTACTTTGAAAACACCGATTTTTTTTAATAGGCTTACAATTATACCAAACAAGTAGCCAAACAAATTGGTGAAACAAGGAAGAGACGGATACTCAAGGGCAGCGTTGAATCAGAGCTTTTATTTCATAGCAGCAAAAGCAGCGGGACCCGCACCCAAAACGGAGTACCTGCCCATCTGGAGGACGGAACACTGTTTCAGCGGGATGATTGGCAAGTAAATATACTAATTTATATACTTAATATATTCACGGAAAAAACAAAGGTTACAGGGATGCTATAGTTAGACTCATAATTCACTCGTACAAAACCAGTGAAATTCAGCAATTATAGTTACCTGAACTAACTATAACTTACGCCCCTGTAATACACTGCTTATGGCCTCACATATTACACACTCATGACATGGTCAGTGACATCACTGATGACATCTCAAATTACATCACTGATAACATCATTCAGTGTAAGTGTTTCTAAAATGATTTTGAGACTTAAAGATATATACTAAGCTACCGCATTAGCTAAATTACTATTGTTTCTATACCACTGAGTGATACTATTTCTATCAAATGTCATCTGAGTGGTTGTGTGACTGTCTGAATCTCTGTGTGAGTGGCTGTATGAATGGCTGTATGGGTGTGTGAGTGCATGTATGGGTAAATAATTAATGTGCGAGTAGCTATATGGGTGAGTGTGTGGCTGTGTGAGTGGATGTATTGGTGAGTGAGTGGGTGTGTAAGTGATGTATGCATGATTGTCTGTGTGAGTGGTTGTGTGGGTGAGTAGCTGTATGGGTGAGTGAGTGGGTGTGTAAGATGTGAATGCATGAGGGATGTCTGTGTGAGTGGCTGTGTGGGTGAGTGAGTGGTTGTGTGAGTAGCTGTATGGGTGAGTGAGTGGGTGTGTTCGTGGCTGTATGGGTGGGTGAGTGGCTGTGTGAGTGGCTATATGGGTGGGTGAATGGAAATGTGAATGGCTCTATGGGAAAGTGACTGGGTATGTAAGTGGGTGTATGGGTGAGTGAGTGACTGTTTGAGAGGGGGTATGGGAAAGTGAGTTGGAGTGTGAGTGCCTGTATGGATGTGTGAATGGGTATGTAAGTGGTTGTGTGGGTAAGTTAATGGGTGTCTGAGTGGCTGTATGGGTAAGTAAGTAGCTCTGTTAGGAGTTGTATGGGTGAGTGATTGGCTGTGTGAGTAGTTGTATGGGGGAGTGTGTGTCTTAGTATCTATATGGATGAGTGTGTGTGTCTTAGCAGTTGTATGGGCCTATGAATGGGTATGTGAGTATGTGAGTGGTTGTGAGGGTGTATGAGTGGGTATATGAGAGGTTCTATGGGGTTGTGAGTGGGTCTGTGAGTGGTCTTGTGGATGATGTCATCAGTGATGTAATTTGAGCTGTCATCCGTGACGTCACTGACAATGTAGCAGACTGGCTTAGTATATAGTGCACACTTATTTAAGTGATGCACCATGCACTAATTCAGACAACCTTATGGGGATTTTAGTGGTCTTTGATAACCATAGAAAGCTCTCAAATTGGTAGCTGTGGAGAGCAGCTTTCAGGCTCATCTTGAAGGAGTGTTAAGCAGCTTGTTTTACCAGTTAAATATTATGGTGTAGGTTAAATGAAAAAGAACCACACAGTGTTTATATAAAAATACTTCTATTTATTACACAACACTCACAAGCACATTGGTATATAACCTTCCCGGAGATACCAACACAATACACAACAATACACAACAATACTTCAAATGCAATAAGGTAAGTAGCACAAAATACAGTGGTCTTCAGGGGGAGACTAAACCATATACTAAAAAATTGGAATGCGAACTGCAAAATAGGACGGGGCTTGGACTAGAATACCCAGAGGAGCCGGGGACACAAGGAACCACTCAAGGTAAGTACCCAGGAACCCCACGGAGGATGTTTACAGAGTGGGAAGACAGCCGCGTGGCCAATAGAAGTCAAAGGAGAAGTCAGGGTTACAGTTTTACAGAAAAAGGACCATTCCCGGAGGACCACGAACAATTCCCTCGAAGGATGGAAGGTTGGAGAGACACCCCACTCATGGATGCCCAGGGAAACAGTTTATTTACACCAGGGAAGCCAGGTGCATAGAGGTGAAGAGATGTCGGAAACCTCAGTAGAAGACAACGGAAGACTTAGAAGAAAATGCCTCTGGAGAAGATGGTGAACAAGTCCAGTGGAATCCAAGGGTAGATTCTGGAAGTGAAGAACCAGCAAGCAGAGAGGACAGAGTCTATGCCACTCGGAGGTGACCAGGAGGCACGAAGACACAATGCCCACTGATGTTGGGAGGTTCAGAAGAGTCGACAGTGACCTTGTCGCTGTAGCTGTGAGGACCAGGCAATGCTGAGGAAGACCAGGAGCTGTGCGCGAGCTGTCCCCTGTTGGATGTCTGTGACTAGGTGGTCGGTGTCTGGCAGGAGCACCAACAAGCCTTGGTAGCTACAACTGGCCTGGAAGAAGGAGCAATGTTGGGACCAGCAAGGTCCATGGGACTCACCAACAGCAGGAGAGTCAGATCAGGACCCATGCAAACAGGGGAGCCCACTGTAGCCATAGAAGACCCACAGTCTGCAGGTACAGGAGTCGCAAGAGGACCTCGAGTAGCTCACCAAGAAGGAAGGCCCATGGTGCAGAGAATAGATGCTGGAGCTTCCTGTAGCTTGAAGATCTTTGGAGTGCAGAGCCAACAAGCCTTGGCAATGGCAAGTCAAAATGGTGCATAGAGGTATGGTCCAGGCAGGTCCTGCGAGGGATACTGGCCCCAAAATTGCAGAGAGGACAGGTCAGGCCTCATGGGAGTTTCAGAAACACCACCTGTGTTGCTGAGCCTCGGGAAGTCCATAGAACGGCAGGAGCAGCCGACCAGTCAGCTTCATTGTGGTGCCTGCAGATGCAAGGGAGTGACTCTTCACTCCAGGGGAGATTATTTTGGGTGTTCTTGATGCCCACAGGTCTGTTGAAGAACCTGGAAAAAGTACAGGCACAGGCGACAAAGAATACTTGCAGAACAGCGAGACCAGGAGCAGCAGGATCCTTTCTTGATGCAGTCTCGGTTCCAGGTGAAGTCCAGCGCAGTCCAAGTGTCTAAGCAGTCAGAGATCAACGTGGTTTCAGTCTTGAGTCTTGTCCCACAGCAAATCTGCGGACCCACTCACAGGTAAAGCCTTAGGTACCCTAAGGGAAGGGTTGGAATAACTCAAGGGTCCCTCCCAGAGGACGGGCAGGGCAGAGGGGAGGATGCTCCCATGTCCTTTGTCCAATTTCACACCAGAGCGGGAGCCAAGGGCTCCCTGAACTGGCTCAAACTAGAGTACGCAAGGATGGCACCAAATGTGCCTTACGAAGCAGTCTGGTGGCACTGGCAAGCGCCCCACCCCAGCCCAATACTCTAAGCCCTGTGTGAGAGGTGGTCACACAGGAAACCTATTGTTCTACCTTCCTTGAGCATGGCTCAGCAGCAGGAAGGCAGAAGAAAATAAGTTAATTACCTGTAAACTGTGGTTCTCCAATATTGGTATCTTTTCATAGATTCACATGCTTAAATCATTCCCCGTCGTCCCACAGTACTTAAAAAGCAGTAATTAATTACTTTAACATTAAAGTTAAAAGAGAACAATCCATTCACTTTAATATCTCGTCCTAGTCATTAGGCATGGTCCAAACTTCAGCCAATCAGGTGACAGCACCCTCTAGAACCCTCTCCACAGAGGTTCCAGGCTCTCAGAGTTTCGAGCACAAGTGTAGTATAAGCAAACAATAAAACAGGGGAGCCTTAAAGGGGAGGAAGGTGGGTCGCATGTGAATCTATGAAAGATATCAGTACTGGAGAACCACAGTTTACAGGTAAGTAACTTATTGTTTTCTGGGGGGGGGCTAGGTGGCGCACACGCGGAATGGCCGCCATCGAGTGAGGCTCCCGCAGTCTGGCGCTGTCATCCTGCATTTATCCTGTCCCACGGCTGGGGTATTGCCATCTGAGGATGGTCTCCGATCGCGCCCGCACTGTGGTGCATGAGTCCTGAATAGCGGAGACCGCAGACGAGATTAGCGGCAGATATCGTTGGCGGAAGGCGGGACCGCAGCGACCCTGGATGCAGCTCGGAGCTACTGCGGGGCATCAGTGAGCATGCGAGCACCGCGGCTCCCATGAGGCCTTCAGGCCGCGGTGCTGCTCTGGCAGCCGACGCAAGGCGGTGAGTGCCGGTGTTCGTCTGGCACGGCTCGCGGAGCTGCGAACCTTTCTCGCTGGCTGCCGCTGCAGTATTGGAGCAGGCATTGGGAGCAGGAGGTGAGCGGCGTGCCAACACTGCTCACCGCACAGGCGGCAGATCGGCCGTAGGCGGGAGCGGCGAACTGCTCACAGAAGGGGGCGACTGGCTCATTCAAGCGCGCGCGGGCATAGTGGAGGCCCTGTACATTTGGCCCTGATGAAAACGGCTGCCATTTAGTACCGAAGAGCCGTCTCACGCGTATGCTGAGTGGCAGGAGCTACGGTGCACGGCAGACGCCATACTAAGGTGCGGAGGGGGTTTGGCGGACGGAGACTGCCCCGTAGGAATTTACACATCGCCACCTGAGCACTGGTGAGGGCACTATGAACAGGAGGGGAACGGAGCGCTGCTGCTGATAGCCGGGCGGCGGCGGACCGGCCGCGGTACGCTGCGCGAGGTGACAGGTGCAGTGCAGCACGCGCAGCCATGGTGGAAGCCCAGTGGTGACGGCTAGATACCTGCTTTGCGGAGACCGGATGTCACTCAGTGCAGGGGAGCCATATTAAGCACAACCTGCGAGGCAGAAGGGACGATACACGACGTGCGACTGGGGCCATACCGCAGGGCAGAGGGGGCTTGGCGGATGGTGGCTTCCCCAGAGGAACACTGCGCATAATCCAAAGGGGTCCGACTGCAGAGAATACGAGCTCCCCGGCACTGTTACAGGTACGCTGGGAGGAGTTGTGGAGTGATAGGCGCGACGGCCCGACTGGTGGCACAGGCCTGCGACGCTGGCGAGACTATTTCGGAACCGGGGACAGAGGCAGGGGGTGTCGATCCCTCCCCCCCCCATTGATACTGTGAGAGGAGCAGCGCGACGAGTTCCTAACTCGGAAGAGGCAATATCTGGCGTGCAGGTGATGTTCGGCTGAGGGGCGGAGGGAGCCACGACTGGTGCCACTGGTCACAGCGTACTGTCCCCCCAGGACTGAAGATCATGGCTGGTGCGCCCCGCTTGCGTGGTTGAGAGAAGATAAAACGCACGTGGCCTGAGGTATTGGTGTTGAGCTGGTGCAGTTGTGCGTGCGATCCACTTTTACACTGGTTGCGGATACGATTGCCTGCATAGAGTGACGTGCACTATACAGACTATACGACTTTTTCACTTGGGTTCGCAGACTGTTCAACACTCCAGAAGGAGCGGAAGTGGGGGTGTCGCTGTGGTCGTGCTGGTGGTACCGGAGACCTTCGCCAGGGTACAGCGATGGGCAGGACGGTCGCTAGGCAGCCCAAACTCACGTTTGCGGCTAGTAAGAAGACGACAGCGCCAGGAGAGACGGCGCGCCACCCGGATGAGACGGCTGAGGCGTCAGGGGGTGCTGTGGATACGGCGACGAATTTACAGGATGTACTACACGAGGTGCGCCAAGGGTTTGCGACAATCGCGGACAAAGTGGACAGGATCTCGTCGCGCATGGATGCGGTGGTGCACAAGCTGGACGCGCACGAGGAGCGCTTGAAAGAGGCGGAACAGCGCATATCGGACTCCGAAGATACGGTGACACAACACTCATCGCAGTTATCCAGAATGGACAATCTCCTACGTGTCATTGCAGCTAAAAATGAGGATTTAGAAGCGAGGAGCAGACGGAACAACGTACGCATCGTAGGTATTCCAGAAACGACCAATGTGGGCAAAATGGAGGAGTACGTCGAGAAGATGCTGGTGGCGGCGATTGGCTCAGACGTTTTCTCTCCACACTTTATCGTGGAGCGAGCGCATCGGGCCCTGGGCCCCAGACCGAAGCCGGGAGCGACGCCTGGGCCGATTATAGCCCGGATGCTAAATTACCGCGATCGTGACGCGGCCTTAAGAGTGGCAAGAAGTTCGAGGTCGTTGTCGTATGAGGGTAATTCCTTCACGCTGTATCCGGACTTCACTCCACTGGTCCAAGAGGAACGTAGGAAATTCCTTGCAGTCAAGACAAAATTGAGGCACCTGCAAATAGACTACGCATTGCTCTACCCGGCGCGCCTGCGGGTCACGTATCAAGGGAGACAGAAGTTCTTCACAACTCCACAGCAGGTGGAGGACTTTCTCAAGCAGCATAAACGTAATCGGAGGTCGGGGGCTGGAGCGGAGGATGAACTGGCCCCTAGTCAAGAGATGCTGGACGATGGTGAACCGTGAGTGGACAGTACTTTATCTGCCTACAGACTTACTGCTGAGCGTAGAGTGTTGCCCAAGTGCTCAGATGGGGAATAATTGTTGAAGGACAGTGTAAGGGTCTTTGTATTGGTCTGTTTTCTGTGGGGGATGAGGGGGTATTATGATAGACGGTAGATACCGGGGTCCCTGTGGTCTCGGGTCCATCTCCGTCTGTGACGCAGGACCTTATTGATACAGCAGGTTAATCGATATCATTAGCCGCTGATGGTCTGCCCTAGGTGCCTCAGATTATAGCGCCGGACGCCCCTCCTGGTTGCCGGGCTGGGCTGCACGTTGTGTGGTTCGGGCGGGCTGTCATGGGGGGGTATCAGTGATGCCACCTAGATAAGTTTCCCGATGGGAATTACCCTAGCATACGGTTTTGGAGTTGTGGGGTGTCTTTGCCCTAGTTTTTGGGGTGTGGGTGGGAAGGATTGGGAGGGTATGTTGCTGGCAAGTTGGGGATTGCTTCAGTGGGAGGGGGGGTACAAGGGTTGTGGTGTTTGTTTGTCTGATTGGAGTTCGAAAACTGAGACGAGTGTAACGATGTGGTACGGTGATGGTTGGCTACGGTATAGGAAAAGGCTAGGAATGCACAGCGCTTCTGCCGTGGGGGTTCCTGTGGTCGCATTGGCTGGAGGTTGCAGGGGTTATGTGCGGTTTGGCTGTTCCCTTGGGCGGGAGATGTGGTTGAGGCAGGGTGGTGATCTGGATTATGTGTGGTTGACTGAAGATGACTGAACGAGATCGTAATTCCAGACTAACGGTCCTGTCCTGGAACGTCCGTGGGTTGAATGATGCGAGGAAGTGTCGGAGGGTGGTGGCCTATTTGGAACAGCATCAGGCGCAGGTCGCTCTGCTGCAGGAAACGCATCTTAGTCCCCGGGATACTTATACATTTGCGAGTAGATGGGCGGCAGTGCGTAGTTTCTCCTCATATTCTGGGTACGCCAGAGGAACGGCGATTTTGATAAAAAAAACGGTGCCGTTTGTGCAGTTGGGTGAACGTATGGATGATGAGGGTAGATTTGTATTGTTATGGGGTAGACTGGGTACTGATACGGTCACGATTGTAAACTGTTATGGGCCAAATGTGGATTCGCCTGCGTTTTACACCAAGTTGTGGGGTGAGATACTGAATACGGGATCCATGCATATCATCTGGGGGGGAGATTTTAATATTACATTGACGCCTGGAGTAGACAGATCGGATGGTAGCCCCCAATATAACAAAAGTGCGAGAGATGTGGTGGCGGGCATAATGCAGGAAGGCGACCTTATAGATAGTTGGAGGTTCGTGCATGCGGGGGTCCGTGAGGGGACACATTACACAGCGCATGCCAACACTTGGGCTAGGCTTGACTATTGCTTACTGTCCCGTGGATTAGCGGTGGATTTAGGCAGAGTGACGCACTTGCCGCGGTCCTATTCGGACCATTGTCCGGTGCTGGCTCAGATAGCTATCCCAGGGTACGGTAGGGCAGCAGCACCGTGGCGTTTGCAACCCACGGCACTATTAGATCCCCTATTCCAGACAGAATTGGGGGAGGAGATAGCGGATTTTTTCCCGCGCAACAAAGGGTCGGTGGAAAGTGTTGAGACCATCTGGGAGGCGTTTAAGGTGACGGTGAGGGGTTATTACATCTCCAAAAGCTTTGGGGTATTAAGGGCCATACGCGGCACGCTTGGCAAGCTGGAGTCCGAACTTAAGGCGCTGGAGACTGGCATGGCCAGAGAGTCGATGGGCCCTCTCCACAAGGAGTTTAGGGAAAAGCTGTCGCAATACGAGCGAAAGGCGGACAGAGAGGCCAACTTCAGGGGGAAACATTGGCAGGCCCGTCGATATTGTGAGGGGGAGAGACCTGGTCGGGCATTGGCGGGAATCACTAGGCGTTCGCGGGGCACTTCGCACATATTAGAGATACGTGCATCGAGCGGAGTTATACATCAAGACACAAAGGGGATTTTAAGGCAATTCACTGAGCATTATGAGGGGTTATATGCCGCCCGTGACGGTGGTGATGTCCAGTTTGGGGACTTCCTAGACGATGTAGCATTATGTTGGTTGAGTGATGAACACAGGCAATTCCTGGGAGCCCCATTTGAACTGGCTGAGATACGGGAAGCGATTATGTCTCTGAGTAATGGTAAGGCGCCTGGTCTGGATGGTTTACCTGCGGAATTTTACAAAAGCTATATTGATATAATGGCCCCTGTGCTTCGCGAGGTCTATGAGGACTCCCTGGAGACGGGAGTGTTGCCGGGAACGATGAGAGAGGTGGTGATAACCTCCCTGCTGAAACCGGATAAGGACGCGGTGGATTGTGACTCCTATAGACCACTATCCTTGATAAATTGTGATGCCAAGATTTTGGCGAAGGTGTTGGCCACACGACTCTCATTGTTAATGACTAAAATTGGCCTTCCTGATCAGGCAGGGTTCGTTCCGGGTAGATCCACCGCAAGTAACTTGGGAACGCTTTTTTCCTTGATTCAAACAATTGCGCCGGAACTGCCTGTCGCGGCTATATTCCTGGACGCCACTAAGGCGTTTGACTCAGTTGAGTGGAATTATTTGTTTGCTATCCTGTACAGGATGGGTTTTCCCAAAATCTTTGTCGCTTGGATAAAACTGCTCTATACTGATCCTACGGCCAGGGTGTTGATCAATGGGGAGCTGTCTGATCCGATTCCATTGACTAGAGGAACCAGACAAGGGTGCCCGCTGTCCCCGCTGCTGTTCGCCATAGCAATTGAACCTCTGGCATGTCGTATCCGACAACTGCACAAGCAAAGTGCTTTCAAATGTTTTCAAAGGCAGATAGATGTGTCCTTATATGCTGATGATTTAACGCTCTATGTGGTGGACCCGCAGAATAACCTGAATCCGCTGCTCCGCGAATTTGTGGTGTTTGGGAGAATGTCTGGAATTAACATTAACTGGAAGAAATCGCAATTTTTCCATATGACGACTGCGGTAGGGAAATATGCACTGGATTTCCCGCTTGAGTGGTGTGAGTCGGATCTCCGATACTTAGGAGTTCGGATTTCGAAAAGCCGGGAAGAGACTTTATGTCTGAATTATGGCACAGCCATAAGTAAGTTGTCGGAGGATGTTACGCGCTGGATATCATTGCCGTTGACTATGGCGGGTAGGGCCTCCTTGATTAAAATGGTGGTGTTGCCTCGCTTCTTATATTTTTTCCAGAACATACCATACTACCCAGGTGCGTTTTTTTTCCGGACGTTGCGCTGTGAGTTATTGTGACTGTTTTGGGCTGGCAAACAGCCCAGACTGGCATGGTCGACTATCACCCAGCCGTACAGTAAGGGGGGATTTGACGTTCCCGACTTCCAAGCGTATTACCTGAGCGCGCAGGCACACTTTGCTTATCATTGGTTTACCCCTACGCCCTGCATGCCGCAGCTGGCGGTGGAGGACTGGATAGCTCGGCCTCTGCCACTGCAGGGTATCATACATGGTCCCGTCACTGCGATTGAAACACCGCTCACCACAGTGACGTGCACGATTGATGCCTGGCAGCGCATACTGCGCAGGATGACATTTAATCTGCTATATGCTCCGCCGCTGCCACTGGTTTATCATCCGAGCCTCTCTCTGTTGCAGGAAGGAGGGTTCCGCGGGTTATGTGCTAAGATAAAGATCCGACAATGGGGAGATCTCTTCGTGAATGGTCAGTTCAAGACGAAAGAGCAATTTTTCGAGGGATATCAGCCTAATCCGCTGGAGGTCTTTTACTATCTTCAGTTGCGGCAAGGGATGAGACTGGTGATACCGCATTATCTGGAGGAACCTGAGGTGGTGAATCCGTTGCAGGTTCTGCTTGCTTCTACGGATGGTAGGCATTTGGTCTCTCAGCTATACCGCAGTATTCGAGAGTGTGGTGGGACTGCAGGCTGTAAAGCGCTTCGATGTTGGATGGTTGAGTTGGGTAGGGACATCACGGAGGCACAGCAGTGGGCGTATTGTTGCGAGCTCACTTCCCAGATCTCCTCCAGCTGCAGATTGCGTATGATCCATTATAAGTTTTTGCAGCGTTGGTACAACACTCCTGTTAGGAAGCTTCGTTTTCGGTTGTCGCATACTGACCGATGTGAAAGGTGCCGCTCGGAGGGGGCTGATTTTCTACATCTGGCTTGGATGTGTCCAGGGGTGGCTGCCTACTGGATGCAAGTCCATACTGCGCTTACGGCTATGGTGGGGGCTGTGGTTGAACTGGACCCGCTCGTGATGCTGCTGGGCCATACAGCGTCGGTACCTAAGGAGCACCGTAAATTTGTTAGCATTGTATTGTTGCTTGCGAAACGGCATGTTGCATGTCGGTGGGGTAGGGGTCGAGCACCAAAATTCAAGGAGTGGTTGGAGGATGTTCTGTACTGCCAGGACCAGAATGCGATCTATGCCGAAACGCAACCATTGAAGAGCAGGGCTAAAGACATATG
Source organism: Triturus cristatus (assembly GCF_964204655.1). Classification (NCBI taxonomy): domain Eukaryota; kingdom Metazoa; phylum Chordata; class Amphibia; order Caudata; family Salamandridae; genus Triturus; species Triturus cristatus. The sequence continues at coordinate 1,586,465,608 of NC_140590.1, forward strand.
GGATCCGTTTAGAGCATATCTGTTGGCGCAGACTAGCTCCGCTGAAGGGGAAAGTCAGGGACCGGAGAGCGCAGAACTGACTGGTGTGGCATCCGACTAGCAGGTGCTCCTTGCGGCTTGGCCGTGGTGGGGATGAGACGATTGGGGACATCTGTCGCAGGGTGCTATGTTCGCTTGCCCAGAGTGATCGGGATTCGTGTGATAGCTGATGGCACATGGTACGAATGGGCCTAATGGACACACCCTCATCCCGTGGTCCGGGACTGCTATGTAATACACATCGCTGACACTCAGGTGGGTATATATATAAACGTGCCGCCGGACCCCCGGGTTGTCGGCAGATTGGCTGTGTACAAGGGGGTTGAAATCTCGATATACTGTCTACTATAGCCGGCCCGTGAGGTTGTAGGCGAGAGGATGTATGGTTGTTGAAAGTTGAAATAAAGGTTTTTGAACTAAAAAAAAAAAAAAAAAAGTAACTTATTGTTTTCTCCAGTTTTGGGGCACCTTTCATAGATTCACATGCTTGAGTCAGAGTAGATAGCAGTTATCACATAGGTATGAATGTTCATACAAGAAAGTATGTAGTACACAGAGTATGAAAGAAAACTGTACATCACCCAGTGTATATCACACTTATGTACCACTTATTTATATATTTATATACATATATAATAATCTGACAATGTCTATGCACAGAAAAACAGTGACCTTGAATATAGTAATTTTAAAACTTAAAGGAAGGTGGGAAGGATAGAGGCTCACCTTATAGAAAAAGATTACATAGCTCTGCCTGTCTCACAGCTGTATCAGCATTACTTGCAGCTTCCAGACAGTAATGCTTGGTAAAAGTGTGCCTGCTGGACCAAGTTGCTGCTATGCAAATTTGCTGAATAGGCACACCGGGAAAGAGAGCTGTTGAGGAGGAGACTGCTCTCGTAGAATGCGATTTCACTGTTGAATGTAGAGGTTTTCCAGGTTTTCCTGCTTGCTGATGGCAAAACTGGATCGCACAGGAAACCCAAGGTGCTATAATTTGTTTAGTCACTGGATATCCTTTCCTGATTTTTCCATAAGCCACAAAAAGCTGATCAGCCTTATGGATACAGGCTGTTTTCTGAAAGTAAAATGTTATACATCTCTTAACATCCAGGGAATGTAAGGCCCTTTCCGCTGGTGTCTGTTGATTAGGGAAGAAAGTCTTTAGGATGACTGGTTCGTTTAAGTGAAAATCCGATGGGACCTTAGGAATAAAGGTAGGAATTGTCCGAAGTATAACAGAGTCTTTAGTGAACTGGAGGAAAGGATGCTGAGTAGTGAAAGCATGTATGTCGCTTACTCGTCTAGCTGAAGTAAGAGCCAGTAGAAGTGATGTTTTCCATTAAATGAATTTAAGGTCAGCTCTATGAATAGGCTCAAAGGGAGTTTTCATAAGTTGTGCTAATACAATGTTGAGATGCCAAGGCGGAGGTGGACGACTAATTGGAGAGAACATTCTAAACAATCCTTTAAGAAATTGTTTTATTATTCTTGATGACCAAAGAGACTGTGATACATTCTGTCATTGAAATCTGGAAATCGCGGCAAGGAATACTTTAATAGTAAAATGAGAAAGGTTAGATTTTGCCAGTTGGAGGTAAAAAGGCAGCATTTGTTCTGGCGAAGACTGAATAGGGTGCACTTCAGAGGTTGCACACCAATGACAGAATCTCTTCCACTTGAGTTTATAAGTCTTGATAGTGGAGGGCGCTCTGGCATTAGCTAGGACCTCCCGACAGTCAGCAGGTATAACTAGGTCGGCAAACTCATAGTATTCAGGAGCCACGCTGCTAATCGCAGAGATGTTGGATTTGGATGGCAGACCTGAATGCAGTTCATTGTCAGCAAGTTCTGTAATGGGCGCAACAGCCTGGGTTTACACTCCGATAGGAGTAGAAGCTCTGTGAACCAGAATTGGCAATGCCACCTCGGAGCTATGAAAAGTATTCGGCAGGGTTCTTTCCTCATCTTCCGAATCACCCTTGGGACTAAAGGAATTGGAGGAAAAGCATAAGCATAAATCTTTGACCAATTTATCGAAAACGTATTCCCGTACGATCCCTGTTGGGGTAGCCAACTGGCGAAGTATTGGCATTTGCGGTTCTGACTGGTTGCAAATAGGTCTAAACTCGATTTGCCCCACAACCAAAAGATGTGATCCAACGTTGGTTGGTGAAGTTCACATTCGTGGTTGGTTGTACTCGACCTGCTCAATGAATCTGGTAGGATGTTGGTCACGTCTGGAACATGCACTGCATTAGGGTTATCTGATGTTGAAGCCCAATCCCAGATTTGCTGTGCTTGCAGGGATAGCATAGTTGATCTTGTCCCCCCTTGTTTTTTTAAATAATGCCTGCTTGTTGTGCTGTCTGTCCGAATTAATACTGAAGCTCCTGATATTATTGAGAGAAAAAATTTCAGAGCCAGGAATATTGCTTTCAACTCTAGAACGTTTATTTGCAATGTTCGTTGATGGTGGTCCCATTTTCCCTTCAATGTCAGACCTTCTAGATGTGCTCCCACCCTCCAAGAGATGTATCGGTTGTTATTGTGAAACCTGGTGAGTCCACTATGAGCAATAGGCCTGCCGCTATGTTTAGGATGTGAGTTCACCATATGAGCGCTTCTTTCATTAGAGGTGTTATTCTGATAACATCGTGTAATGGTTACGGCTTGCTCGTGACCGCCACACGCATACGAAGCATGCTCGTGGCTTCACGATGTGGAGTCGGGTTGGCAGTCTAGCTTCGGTGGCCGGAAGCGGACATCACTACTCACGACGCTTCCGGGTTGACGCGCTTAACAGCCGGTGGTTGCCGCTGTTTCTGCACTTTGGATTAACGCTGTTGCCCCCATCGGGCGAGACGAAAAGGCTCCGCTCGTCCTCCTGCAGATAGCTGTTCCTTCGTTGCCCTTGCCGGTGCCCTGGCGTGACTCGCGCAGGAGCGCTATCCTTGGTTAAACAGTTAAAAACGAAGTGCGTCTGCTCTGCATTTTGCACATACAAGACTACCAGTACGTGCAGGCCTCTTAGAAGCCTAGTTCCTTGGATCCTTGGACACCTACGCACAGGTGTGTGTTAGGTGGTTTACTATTGGTTCTTCTTTATTCTTTGCGCAGGAGCGCCGGTCTTTGATTTTGTCCTTCTTTATCATTTACGCAGGAGTGCTGGTTTTTGATTTTGGGTTTTCACGCGCAGGAGCGCTGGTACTTGTTTTGGGCTACATTAACACAGGAGCATTTCCACAGGCACCACCAGGTGCACTGAAGAACCTAACTGTTCCCCGGTACAAGCGCAGGAGCGCTTGTTCTTGCTGCCTTTGTTGATGACTTCCTTGGTATCACATACGAGGTAACCATACTGCCCTTTTGTGTTTAGTAATCGTTAGGGCAGAAGGGGGTTTGTGTGCATCAGAGGTAAAAACTGTTCCCCTTCCATTTCAGACAGAGTGTCTTGAGGGATTCCAGGGATGTAGCGAGACCCTCAGTCTGGTTTACATGAAGACCCTTTTTTTCCCATCTCTGGCTTCTATCACCAGTCCCATCTCCATCCTAGTCGGTATACACGCATCTACTAGGGTAAAGTGGGAGATGGCGGTGGTGGTTCATGTCGCCTCTGCGAGATCGACTCACAAGTATAAGGTAAGACTTGTGGGACTCTGACACATCGTCGAAGGACCCTGAGATCTGCAGCCACTGCTTGTCCAGCTTCTCTTGCAAGGGCCTCATTCGCAGATGGCAGTTGGGAACTAGGGGAATGCAAGAGGACAACATTCCCAGAAGCAATTTGTACTTGTGGACTGAAATGGACTTTCTTGTGAGCAGTAGAGTTGCCAACTTGTAAATCTTCTGTTGTCTTTCTTGTGAGACATGAGTGTCCAAGGTTGCCCCTAAGAATGTTCTCACCTTTACGGGGATTAACTGAGACTTTCTGAGAATTATTGAGAGACCAAAGGATTGGAAGAGATTAAGACATCTTTGAGTGTAACTGCTTGTCACTGTGAAAGATTTCGCCTTTCTGAGGCAATCATCCAGGTAAGGGAAGATTTGAATTCCAGCCTGACGTAGATGAGCCTCCACCGGTGCTAAGACCTTGGTGAACACTCGGGCGCTGAATGAAGGCCAAAAGGTAGGACTTAGAAATGGAAATCCCTGCCAACCACTCTGAAGTGTAAGAATTTCCTGTGTCTGGGGAGGATAGGGACGTGAAAATAGGCATCCTGAAGGTCTAGGGTCGCAATGAAATCTTCCTGATTTATCAATTGAAGCACTTCCTGAAGAGACAACATTCGAAAGAATTGCTTTTTTAGAAAAGTGTTGAGGAAACGAAGGTCTAAAATGGGATGCCACTCTCCCAATTTCTTTTTTATGAGGAAAAACCTTGAATAGAATCCTGTTCCTCGCTGTAAATTTGGTACCACTTTGATTGCTCCTTCTTAAACATTATTTTTATTTGGGACAAAAGTTCTTTTAGATGAGCAGGAGGAGGATCTCTGGCAGGGTAATTCGAAGGAATCTTTAAGAATTCCAAAGTGTGACCACTGGAAGCTATGTCCAAAACCCATCTGTCCATGGTTATTTATTGCAGACCATTCGGAGAAGAAAAAGGAAATTCTTCCACCAACCTTGACTGAATTGGTGGGAACAGTGGCCGGCAGTTGGCGGTTGTCACTGCTTCTTGGAGTTATCTCTGCCTCTGTCTTTCCTCTGTAATGTTTGTAGGAGGCAGCAGGAGGTTGTTTGAACGACCGTTGCTGCTGTGATGATGGGTACCTTGATTGACCCTGGTGTGGTTGGTACTGACTGCAACCTCCCCGAAAGGAGGGCGAGCCACATCCTCTTGCTCCACTTAAGGGCTGCTTCTTTAATTGTAGAGTTCCGAGAGCCTTTGCCATATCTGTGTCCTTGTAGATGGTCTGAAGGGCTTCATCAACGTGTTGTCCAAATAAAGATTTACCATCATAAGGCATGTCAATTATCTTCATCTGCACTTCCTGTCTAAATGAAGTAGCCTTTAACCATCCCTGACGCCTCAGGACCGTAGCTCCAGCCAGTTGACGAAATCCTGTGTAAGAAACATCCACTGCGCAATCGATGATCTCAGCCGAGATCCTTTCTCCCTCCTACAGGATCTTGAGAGCCTCAGATTTGGATTCCTCCGGTAACATTTCTATATATGGTGAAATGTCCGGCCACATTTGGCAGTCGCATCTGCCAAAAATAGCAGGAGAATTGGCAGCTCTAACAGTAGTTGCAGCCATAGTTGAGAAATTTTTACCGATGGAGTAAAGTCATCTTTCATCTCTAGCAGGTGGGGCTGACAATGGAGAAGTAGGATTTCTGGCACGACGCTGAGCTGCTTGTGAAACCACAAAATCCAGCTTAGGTTGCCCGATAAGGCAGGCAGGCGAGTTATCAGGAGCCTTATATTTCTTCTCCAATTTAGGTAAGAGTGCCAGAATAGATGCTGGTGCCTTCATGACCTTTAAGCCCTCTTGCCATATTACAGGAGTGGCAGTCATTTTTACTTCCCCTCCCTTACACACACGGGTGACCAAGAAAGCTGCTTTGGACAAGACAAGCAAAAAGAAAATAAGTTACTTGCCTGTAACTTTAGTTCTCCAATATTGGTATCTTTCATAGATTCACATGCTTGAATCATTCCTCGTCGTCGAAATGGGAGTCCCCGGTATATGAAAATAGCAATGCAAAGCTAGTACAAACTGGAACCCTAGGTCTAAGCCCATCTCAGTTTTGCAACATATCCCGCTCTTTTTGTAAAAGAGACCAAAAGAAATCCATAGCCAATCAGAACAACCTCACCATCTAGAACCCTCCTGAGAGAACCTCAGACCTTCAGATTTTCACAGCACTAGTGCAATAAATGTAACCATAAAGGTCCCAAAGGTTGAGCTTTCCCAGGGAAGGAGGGTGGGTCGCATGTGAATCTATGAAAGATTCCACTGCTGGAGAACTAAAGTTCCAGGTAAGTAGCCTATTTTCTTACTCCAGTATTGAAACTTTCATAGATTCACATGCTTGAATCAGAGTAGCAGCAGTTAGAAGCACATATTAGTTCTAAATGTCTCTGAATAAAATAAACACAGTAAAGAATAGAAGGAAAAAACAGACTTCCCAGTATAAACTCTTAATTTCTGATAAAACAAAGCATTTAAACGATGGGCATCAAAATACAGATAAACAGTAACCATAACTATATAAATAGGTATCATCAAATACACTTAATGCGCATATTCGAAAAGAATATGCGAGGTTCTTAGAAAGGAAAGGAAGGAGGGATGAGACAGAAAGCTCACTCTTATTGAAACAGGTTCCTCAGGACCGCTTGGCCCACTGCCGTATCACTGCGAACCGAGGAATCCAGGTAATAGTGTCTGGTAAAGGTGTGGATACTCCTCCAGGTTGCTGCCCTACAGAGCTCCTGGATAGGTATCCCAGAAAAAAGGGCCGCCCAGGAAGAGACTACTCTAGTGGAGTATGCACAGACCCTCCCCTGGAGGGGCTTTCCAGCCGCCTGATGACAGTATTGGAAGGCACTAGAAATCCAATGTGCAATGCCTCGTTTAGAAAGGGGATATCCCTTATGAGGAGCACTCTATGCCACAAAGATTTGAGGTGACCTTCGGAAGGGTTTCGTTCTGTGGAGATAGAATTTCAAACAGCGCTGAATGTCTAGAGAATGAAGGGCTCTCTCTGCCAGAATTGTAGGCTGCGTAAAACAAAATCTGAAGAACCAGAGGTTTGTTCAAATGAAAGTCCGAAGGAACTTTAGGGATGAAGAAATGAGTTACTTACTTATAACTGCAGTTATCCAGTATTGCTATCTTTCATAGATTCACATGCTTGAATCATTCCCTGTCATCAAAGTGGGAGTCCCACGGTAACATAAATAAAGCAGTAATTACTAATGAGAGAGGACCATGCATTTAATAGCCTATCTACCTCTTTTCTAAAAAAAGGACCAAACTTAAATATAACCAATCAGCAACCAGCACCCTCTAGAACCTTCCCAAGAGAGGCTGTGACCCTCAGATTTGCCAGCACAAGTGAGAAGAGTAATACTGTAGTGTCAGAGCAGCCTCTCCGGGGAGGAGGGTGGGTTGCATGTGAATCTATGAAAGATATCAATACTGGATAACTGCAGTTACAGGTAGGTAACTCATTTCTTATCCAGTATTGGGGTATCTTTCATAGCTTCACATGCTTGAATCAGAATAGTAAGCAGTTACATACATTTAGTGAGCACCTTAGTGGATGCCGGGTAGTGTCAATAATACTTCCCCATGAATTCACAAAAGGTATACTTTTTGAAAGTGTTGGTGAAGAGTAAAAACATATACAAGGCATTGACGTGCAATTAAAATCTCTACTGTCTGCCAAACATGATTATATAACTTTCAAATTTAAAGAATACACATCTTTAACATTTTCTATTGATATTGACAATAGAATAGAAGTCCTCTATTTAATGAGGCTCACCTTAATGAAATAAGTTTAGTAGAACTGCCTGTCCTACGGCTGCGTCTGCCTGCTGTGTCGACTCTAGTTAGTAATGCTGAGTGAACATATGCGTTGCTTTCCACGTTCCAGCTTTGCAGATCTTTTCCAGTGGCACACCAGCAAACATGGCAGCTGAACTAGAGACTGCCCGGGTAGAGTGTGCTTTCACTGTTCTTGACAATGGTTTGCCAGCTTTATCATGGCAAAATTGAATTGTGGTTGCTATCCATCTTGCAATAGAAGTTTTAGAAACCGCACTGCCTTGGCGGCCTTGCCTGTAGGCCACGAATAGTTGATCCAGTTTGCGTATAGGCTTAGTCCTTTGTAGGTAGAATTTAAGACATCTTTTGATGTCTAAAGCATGCAGAGCTCGTTCCGCAGGCATAGAAGAATCTGGGAAGAAAGTCCTCAGAATGACAGGTTTGTTCAGGTGGATCTGAGAGGGAACCTTAGGGATACATTTTGGATTTGACCTGAGAATAACTGCTTCGTAAAGCGAACAAACTGATGTTTTAAGGTGAAGGCTTGTATCTCGCTACCCCTTCTAGTTGATGTGAGGGCTAACAAGAGAGCCACTTTCCACGTTAGGTATTTGATGTCAGCCCTATGGATGGGCTCAAAGGATTGTTTCGTCAATTGTGATAGGACTACATTCAAGCACCACTCTGGTGGAGGAGCTCTGACAGGCAGGAAAGTGTGAAACAATCCTTTCATGAATTGCTGTACAATTCTTGTGGAGAATAGAGCTGGGTGTTTCGGTGAGCATCTATATCTGGAGATAGCTGCGAGGTGAACCTTAACTGAGGAATATGCCAACCCTGAGTTTTCCAAGGATAGTAAGTATGGTAATATTTGTTCTGGAGCAGAGAGGTAAGGGTGCACCTTATTACGCCGACACCATAGACAAAATCGTTTCCATTTCAGTCTGTACGTCTTGCTGGTGCTATCACCACGAGACCTGGCGATAATGTCTTTGCACTCTTGCTCAATGGTTAAATCCTTAATATGAAGAATTCAGGAGCCACACACGTAACTGAAGAGATGCTGGCTCCGGATGACATATCTGACCCTTTTTCCTGGTCAGAAGAGTTGGTGTTGGCAACAAACGAATGGGCTGGGCTTCCGAGAAGAGGAGAAGCTCTGTGTACCAGTGCTGTCTGGGACATCTGGGAGCTATTAAAAGAAGGCGGCAGTGTTCAATCTTCAGTTTCGTGAGGACCCTGTGTATCAGTGGAATGGGGGGAAAAGCGTAAGCATATATCCCTGCCCAGTGTATTGAAAATTTGGGAAAGGTAATCTGCTTGCAAAGAATCGGCATTTGGAATTGATTGGAGTCGCAAACAGATCCAAGGCTGGTTTTCCCCACACTGAAAAGATCCTGTCCTGCTGTTCTTGTTCAAGCTCCCACTCGTGGCAGTTGTCTTTTGTTCTGCTCAGAGTGTCTGCCAGGGTATTCCGAAGTCCTGGCACATGTTCTGCTGTCAAGGATATCCCGTGAAATGTTAGCCAGCTCCATAGTTGCTGGGCGTCCTGTGAGAGAAATAGCGATTTGATTCCTCCTTGCTTGTTGATATTAAACATGCTTGTGGTGTTGTCCTTACGGACCAATACTGATGAACCTCTTATTCGAGGGAGTAAGGCCTGCAGGGAGCGAACAGTGGCTTTTAACTCCAGTCTGTTTATGTGCATCTGACGCTGGGACAAGGACAATCTTTCCTGAATCTGAAGGTCTTGATATTGACCTCCCCATCCTTCCATGGAAGCATCCGTGGTGACTATAAATTTCGGGATAACCGGCAGAAAAGAGAGACACTGAGACAGATGTGACTTCAGTGCCCTCCATCCGAATGCCTCCTTCATGCATGGGGTGAAAGTTATCACGTCATCGAAGGATCCCATAGTTTGGATCCATTGACACTGGAGTTCTTGCAGAGGTCTCATATGCAGACGAGCTAGCGGCACTAGGTCGATTGCTGAGGAGAGCATGCCCAGTAGAGATTTGTATGTTCTCACAGAAGTGTACTTTCTTTTGGAAAGCCTGAGAGCCAGAGCTTGCAATCGGTCTGGTCTTTCCTGTGAGAGGGAAGCTTTGGTCTGAAATGTGTCCAAGTTGGCCCCTAAAAGCGTCATTGTCTGACTTGGAGAGCTCGATGACTGTCCTTGGTTTATTGAAAGGCCCAATTTGTGATATAGGTCCAGACAATCCTCTGTAGCAGCCTTCGCTAAACGAGCCGATGGAGCTTTCAGGAGACAATGGTCAAGGAAGGAAATACTTGATGACCTTTGTTGAGAAAGGTGGCTGCCGCTGAGGTCAGGAACTTCATAAAGGCCGTGGAGCCGATTTGATGCCAAAAGGAAGGACTCAAAACTGATAGTGGGTACCAGCCACTGTGAATCAGATAATTTTTCTGTGTTTGGGGTGAAAATGAACATGAAAATAAACATCCTCCAGATCCAATGAGGTCCTCAAATCTCCGCTGTTGAGGCGCTGAAGGATGTCTGAGAGCGTGACAGTTCTGAAAGTTTGATTTTTGAGGAATATGTTTAGTCTTCTGAGGTCTAAGATAGGTCTCCACTCTCCCAATTTTTTGCAACTAAGCAAGAAACGGGAGTAGAAAACTTTCCTACTCTGAAGTATAGAAACCCTTTTTCTGGCATAATCTTTGCTTCCTGTTTGAGTAAGTGAAGATGAGGGGGGTGCAATCCCCTGGGTGGAGTGTTTGGTGGGCACTTGGTAAATTCTAGAGTGAGGCCATAAGAGATGAGGTCCCATACCCACTTGTCTGTTGTAATATCCCGCCACTGACTGATATGGTTGGAAATGTTTGCACCTGTTGAGGGGCAGTGAAACGTAGCTGGTACCCTGTTGAGATCACTGTTTGTTACCTGAGTCGCCTGCTTGTAATGCTGGTTTTCTGCGAGAGCCCTCCCTGGAGAAACCAGCTGTTGTTGGCTGTCGATGGGGCTGTTGTTATTGGTATCCCTGGCGATATTGTGGCTGGAAGGATTGGTAAATATGGTTACACTGAAAGCTTCCTCTATAGCTTGAAAAGCTACCCCCTCGAGCTCCTCTAAAGGGCACCTTACGGTACTGTAGGGTCCCTAATGCTTAAGCGGTGTCTGTATCTGTTTTTATTGCCAGGAGAGCTTTGTCTATGTGTTTTCCGAACAGACTATCTCCATCATAAGCCAAATCCAGTTTTTTTTACTGTACTTCAGGGCGAAAGGACGTTGCTCTAAGCCACCCTTGGCGTCTTAAAATAGCCGCACCAGCCAGTTGTCGAAAGCTTGTAGTGGCTATATCCATAGCACAGTCTATAATTTCAGCCGCTGTTCGTTCTCCTTCCCCCAGGACCTCATTACATTCCTCCTTGTTTTCTTCTGGAATAAATTCACTCATGGCTCCAATATCGGACCACATTTGGTGATCGTAGCGGCCCAGATGGCTAGCGTATTAGATGCTCTGATAGCGATTGCGGACATTGAGGAGAATCTTTTGACAAAGGAGTCCAAGCGACGACCCTCCTTATCTGGTGGAGTCCTTATCTGGTTGTGGCCAGATTTGTGCCTAGAATGTACTGTCTCCTTAGAAGTCCCAGAAGTGAGGTGAACTTATCTCTGAGGAGACCTTAGCTTGTTTCTCCTTTTTATGAGATTCTCTGTTCAATGGGAGGTTTTGGGTGTTTCCTGCCCTCCTACAGCTGACCCTCAGGCGACTTGGGCCTCTTATGTGGTTTAGAGGAAGTGCCGCTCTCTTCACCTGATGATTCTCCCTTCTTTTTCTTCAGCCAGAGTAAACGTCTGCCCTCTCTGTCTCTGATAGTTTTGTTTGAAAAGGTGTGGCAGATTTTACATTGCTTTACCTCATGATGAGAATAGAGGCAATAGAAGCAATCCTTATGGGTGTCATCAATATGCACCCTCTTCTTTCCACAGGACTTACAAGGTCTAAATAGTCCCTTCTTATCAGACATTGTCTATTAAAGTAATAAGTATGGCTTATGTGAGAGAAATTATAGAAGAACTGAGCAAAGCTCAGGGAGACTCCCTTCACACACGACGTGCAGTGAAAATCTGAGGGTCACAGCTTCCCTTGGCAAGGTTCTAGAGAGTGCTGAAAGCTGATTGGTTATATTTAAGTTTGGTCCTTTTTTAGAAAAGGAGGTAGATAGGCTATTAAATGCATGGTTCTCTCCATGATAACCTATGAGACTTAGTAATTACTGCTTTATTTATGTTACAGTAGGACTCCCACTTCAACGACGGGGAATGATTCAAGCATGTGAATCTATGAAAGATACCCTAATATTGGATAACTTGGGGTTGGTACGTTACTTTGCTCTGTCATCTTTAAACTGAAGAACAAGCTCCTGGATAGTGAGGGCCTGCATTTCACCAACCCTTGTTGCAGAGGTTAAAGACAGAAGAAGAGCCACCTTCCATGACAGAAATTTTAACTCCGCCTTGTGGATAGGTTCGAAGGGATGCTTTATGAGTTGAGCCAAGAAGACCACATTAAGGGTCCAGAGATGTGGAAGTTTGATTGGAATAAAAACTCTAAAAAGTTATTTCATAAACTGTTTGATAAACTGTTTGATTATTCTCGTTGACCATAAAAGAAGGGCCTGAAGATGTTGTAAACGTGAAATGGCTGCAAGATGAACTTTAATATATGGGTGAGCCAGGCCAGCTATGGCCAATGAAAGGATGTAAGGAAGAATCTCATGAGCTGAAGAAGAGAAAGGGTGAACACCCGATTCCTGGCACCAGAGACAAAACCTCTTCCATTTCATTTGATATGTTCTGTTAGTACTCCCAGCCCACGCGTGGAAAAGAATGTCCTTACAATCCATGGACAGACTCAGGTGATCGAACTCTCTGTGTTCAGGAGCCATGCCAATATTCAAAGTGATTTGGGGTTCGGATGCAGCACTTGGACCTGGGACATCGTCAGTAACGATGGGATGGGATCCAAGAGAATCGGCTGCATCTCCGAGAGAAGGAGCTCTGTGTACCAATACTGGCATGGCCAAGATGGAGCTATGAGGAACATCCTACAATGCTCTGTATTCATCTTCATGAGAAGTCTTGGCAAAAGAGGAATCGGAGGAAAAGCATACGTAAAGGCGCCTGACCATGCCGTCGAAAACGCATTCCCCCAGGATGGTGATGCCAGCTTGCAAAGACTCCAGCGATTGGGCCATTTAATATAGGGTGTGTCTTGAGGGAATATTTTTCAATTTAGGTTTTCGGATTTAGACAACCCCTTTTTGAAAATCGTAACCCCTTAGCTTATGACACCTGCAGGACATGAGGTAGAAGCCTTTTGTGTAGTAATTTTGTAACGTCCGCCCAGTGCACTTTACATCCAAGGACTGGTCGCTTGTACAGTTTATTATTCCTTTGGGAAGACTGTGTATTTTTACACTTATTTTTGTATTGTCTCGCACTGTTTAGCACTGTGTCGTATCACAATTTGTTTATGTTTTACAAAATTCTTTTCCATGTATAGGTGAACACTATTTGACAATGTTGACAAAAAGCATTGTTGTCTGATACATGACATGATACAAATGGTATAATTTTGTGTTCATAAACTAAGTAAAGTGAAATAAATCACACAGACTTTAGAAGTACTGACTAAGGTCCCGTTTAATCATTTATATGATGGTAATGGTCTACCTGGACACCTTGATTGTTTTGTATTATTACAGTGGTCCAGTCCAGACAGCATTAGGACCCAAGCCTTGTTTTGTTTATAAAGCTTGCAAAGTATCAGCATTTCCTGTTCTCCAGCATTGCGAATAGGTCTATGGATGGCTTGCCCCACAGCCAAAAATTACTGTCCAGAGTTTTCTGATGCAGTTCCCACTTGTGGCACGTAGACTTGAGCCTGCTGAGAGTATCCGCTGTTGCGTTGAGATTCCCTGGAAGGCGTTCTGCTGTTAGCGAAACCCCATTCTGGATCGCCCACTCCCAGATGGCTTGAGCTTTCAGTGACAACAGAAGGGACCTTGTGCCCCCCTGTTTGTTGATATAATGCATAGCCGTCGTACTGTCCGTCCTGATGAGAACTGATGAGTTTCTTATTCTTGGAAGGAATGCTTGAAGGGCCCTTAGTTCCAGCAAATCGATGTGGAGAAGACTATGATGTTGCTGCCAATGGCCACTGATGCAAAGGTCTTGTAGGAATGCTCCCCATCCTTCCAGAGATGCATCTGTAGTTATTACTCATGGAGCCGGAGATGCCAGAAAAGAGAGACCTTATGAAATGTTTTCCTGGTGGGTCCACCAAGAAATGGCTTACTGCATAATTGGAGTCACCTTGATGATATCCTCGAAAGATCCACTCACCTGGCACCAGTTGTTTTTGAAGAGGCAGCATCCGCAGCCTGCAGAAGGGAATCAGGGGGATGCAGGATGACATGGACCCCAGGAGGGACTTGTAAAGGTGAACTGAAAGTGACCTGTTTCTTAGGAAGGGTTGTGCTATAGACACTAGTTTGGCTTGCCTTTCTAGCGATAGAAATGCTTTGTTGAGAGACATGCCCAATATTGCTCCCAGAAAAGGGGTGCTTTTGGAAGGGTGTAAGTTTGATTTCTCCCTGTTTAGGGTAAGACCCAGACTTTCAAAAAGACTTGTGCAGGCTGTCACGGAAGCCCTGTCTGCCACCATGGAAGGAGCTTTTATCAACCAATCGTCCAAGTAAGGAAACACCTGGTGATGTTGTCTTCTGAGGAAAGCCGCTACTGGGGCCAGACACTTCGTAAATACCCTTAGAATCGATCTGAAACCGAAAGGTAGAATTTTAAATTGATAGTGGCTCCTCGCTATAGTAAAGAGAAGAAACTTCCTGTGCGATGAATGAATGGGAACATGGAAATAAGCGCCCTGTAGGTCTAGAGTATCCATGAAATCTCCTGAATTTAGAAGCAGAAGTATGTCCTGTAAGGTAACAATACAGAAGGGCTGCTTTTTGAGATAGGGGTTGAGCGCTCTTAAGTCTAGGATAGGCCACTACTTTTCAAAAGCCTTCCATACCAAAAAGAAACAGGAGTAGAACCCCTTCCCTCTCTGGGAAGATGGAACTGGTTCTATTGCCCCCTTTTGTAACATCATTCAGGCTTCTAGGCGCAGGAGATGTAGATGCTTCACCGCTTGTAAGCAAGGTGGAGTGGATGGAGGAAGTTGAATAAACACCAATGTATGGCCAAACTGAACTATGCTGAGCACCCATTGATCCGTTGTTATCCTTCGCCAGTTTTATATGCCTGAAGAAATCCTTCCCCCAACAAGCACCTGGTGTTGGGAAGGAAAAGTTGCTGGAGCCTGAAAGTTGTTACAGTCATTGTGAGGAATCCTTCCCCTGTGGTCCTGCTCTTCCTCTGGGTGCTGACTTGGGATAGGCCACATATTGATATTGCCGCTGAGTGTATTGCGGACGATAAGGCTGTGTAGACGAGGTGTATGAGGGAAACCTGAACTGCTGGTATCCACCTCTATATGAGGACAGACCTCTTCCCCGAACTCCTCGAAAGGGAACCTTACAGTACTAGAGCATCCGCAATTACTTTGCCATCTTAGTTTCTTTTTTTATGTCCTGGAGAGCCTCATCAATCTGTTTTTCTATAAGGGCCTCTCCGTCAATGGGAAAATCAAGTATTTTATTCTAAAGTTCCGGACTAAAAGAAAATGCTGTGAGCCAACCTTGTCGGTGTAAGACTGCTGATCCTGCCAGAGATCGAAAGGCCGTTGTAGTGATGTCCATCACGCATGTTAGGAGAGAGATCGCACCACATTTGCCAATCATAACGACTTAAAATCACTAGAGCATTAGCTGCTCTAACCATCAATCCTGACATTGAAGAGAACCGTTTGCCTGCATTGTCAAGGCGCCTGCCTTCCTTGTCCGGAGGTGTAGTGACTGGAGCAGCCAGATTCTTAGAATTCCGTTGAGCCGCCTGTGATATTACTAAGTCTGACTTTGGGTGGCACACCAGGCAATCCAGGCTATCTTCTGGGGCCTTATACATTTTCTCCAGTCTTGGAAGAACAGGAACCACTGTGGCTGGGTTCTTCATAACTTTAAAGCCCTCCTCCCATAAATAACCAACAATGGGCATGGCGCGCACTGATTTTCTAAACGGCTCCTTAAATTCATACACAAAGCAAGTCTGCGAAGTTGGCATTGGCAAATCGAACCTTTTGGCTGCTTTTTCCAGAAGATTGTGAAAACCACTGATGTACTCCGGTGGAGAATCTATTGGAAACAGTGAGGGTGAAGATGGTGTGGGAAGTATGTAGTCGTCCCATTCTCTGTGCGTATCTGGAAGATCCCTGTCCCCCTGAAGTGTCCTGATGCTGAACAGGAGGTGGCATTGATGGTGGCACAGTGACCATCTGTAACAATCGTACTGCCTGAGGAGTGGAAGGCACTGAGTGGTGTCTTGGAGGCACTACAGTGTGTTCCGGAACAGAAGAAGGCGCTGCAAATCTCCTCATATAGTCCGATAACATGAACTGTAAATTAGAAATGAAAGAGGATGGCATACAGACCATATCCTCCTGATACGGATGGTGGTAGCCCTGAGGAGGATCGTAGTAGTGTTCTCCTTCATAGCCTTCTTCTAAATCTTCCTCCTGACACTGGACATGCAACTCCGAAGGGCTGTGGGTGTAACCAAAGAGAACAGAATGGACAGATAGCGCACTCGTACTGTGTAACAAGGTAATCCTAAGTTAATTGAATTTGTGGGTGCAAGCGAGTAACTGCCCCTGAGTAGGGATGAAGTCTGGTTAAAGCACGTTCTAGATGAGAGCGCGTCACTCGTGTTGCACTCCGGGGTGGAATTTAATCCTCCAAAAGTAAATCAAAAAGTACTGTTGATGTTTGTTCAACAAATTAAATTGTTTAATAATCGTCAAATTCCAAGACATTGCATGTTTGTGTACATATCACATTTCACGTTTCATTCTTTAACATCCGAAAGTAACTTAAAATGCCCAATGCATTTCGAGCTGGCAGAGCCCTTCATCAGGGGCAGCACTGCAAAGAAGAGGAAACAAGGAATCAGCCTACATCCAGGCGATCATTTCAGAAAAGTTCACGTTACATCTAAGTATCAGAAGGAAACCGGTGCCGTGAGTGAAAACGTACCAAAGAGTAGATGTGAGTTGAATTTTAAGAGCAATCCATGTTCAGGTCAAAACAATTGTATGAAGGCAGTGATGGAAGAAAAGAAAAAGAGAAGAAACGTAGAAGATTAATGCGTGTTTAGCCAATGAATCCCAGGTGTCTGGACGAAAGCGTCCGTAACGTGAACGAGATAGGAAAAAAAGTGTATAAAAATCACCAATAACCCGTGAGGAAAACGAGTCGGACTAACGTGACTAAACACTTACTGTGTTGTTAATTTCAGGTCGGCGAGTCTTTGAAAACCAGCGTGTCGGCAAAGGCAAACTGTCAAGCGGCAAATCCGGAAGTGTAAACCATAGAGATATGGTGATAGGTTTAAATACAGCTTTGACCTCCAGAGACCCTGGAACACGTTACCTCATGTACCATGACAACGTCAGACAATGTTACTTTTGATACTTTTGATGTACATCTGCATTTATTTACTTTAATGTTCCCTATTTTATAGTTTATTTTTTCCTTTTTTTGCTTACTCTTGACTCCCCCTTTTCTTGACATTTTTTGACATCTTTTCCTCATTCTCACATTGTACTTTCTAGACCACGTGCTCCGTGTTATTTATATCCACACACTTCTAGAACACTTCATTCATTTTTTCAACTGTGAACGTGACATTCTCGTTTCCTTTCGGGATGTCTTGTTTCTTTTCTCTTTTTTCTCTCTTCATACACCAGACATATACTGATTACCAAACTCCCAGTCTTTCTTCATTGTAGTTCTTCACCCAGAACTTTTGCCTACGTTTTTCCGTCCCTCTTTTAATGTTTGGTGACGGGATACTCATGAGCTTACGTTATGTGACCTTTGTTTACGCTCTACACTCTACGCGACACATTCGCATGATCACGTGGTGAACTTTAACCAACCAATTGCCTACCGTTCCACGAACGCTTAAACGTTTGAGTTTTTTCTCATTTGACAGCTCACATGATTCGCTCCCGCGATCACTTGGTGTATTTAAACCCTATCACCATATCTCTATAGTTTACACTTCCGGATTTGCCGCTTGACGGTTTGCCTTTGCCGACACGCTGGTTTTCAAAGACTCGCCGACCTGAAATTAACAACACAGTAAGTGTTTAGTCACGTTAGTCCGACTCGTTTTCCTCACGGGTTATTGGTGATTTTTATACACTTTTTTTTCTATCTCGTTCACGTTATGGACGCTTTCGTCCAGACACCTGGGATTCATTAGCTAAACATGCATTAATCTTCTACGTTTCTTCTCTTTTTCTTTTCTTTCATCACTGCCTTCATACAATTGTTTTGACCTGAACATGGATTGCTCTTAAAATTCAACTCACATCTACTCTTTGGTACGTTTTCACTCACGGCACCGGTTTCCTTCTGATACTTAGATGTAACGTCAACTTTTCTGAAATGATTGCCTGGATGTAGGCTGATTCCTTGTTTCCTCTTCTTTGCAGTGCTGCCCCTGATGAAGGGCTCTGCCAGCCCGAAATGAATTGGGCATTTTAAGTTACTTTCGGATGTTAAAGAATGAAACGTGAAATGTGATATGTACACAAACATGCAACGTCTTGGAATTTGACGATTATTAAACAATTTAATTTGTTGAACAAACATCAACAGTACTTTTTGATTTACTTTTGGAGGATTAAATTCCACCCCGGAGTGCAACACGAGTGACGCGCTACCATCTGTAACCAAAGAGGCCATCATCCTCAGAATCCTCTTCCTCCAGGAGATGAGAGGGTAGCAGAGGGGTCCCTCACTAGGTGAAGTGACTTCTGGAGTTAAGTGACTAGTTCTCTTTTTTTGCGCAGGAATTTTCTATCTCGTCGACGAGGTCATCGACAGTGCCGCCGAAGATGACGTCGGTGGAGCCACTGTCACTGTCAACAAGATTGAAGGTAAAAAATATACCATCGCAGTTAAAGCCCTTGACGCTGTCGTCATCGCTGTTGTCATTGCCGTCATTACTGCCGTCGTCGCAGTCGATGTAACCATCGGCGGAACTGTAACCGTCGATGTCTGCAGCCCTCTCGGCAACAATCCCGTCTTCGGAGGAGGTATTGACAGAGACTGACCCTTGGCTGTGAGAACCTCGCTCCGCGTCGTCAACGATTATGATGAATTCTTCGTCGATGGTACCGTCGACTGTTTCATCGACGATGATGATTTTTGGGACGGTAAAGACTTCGTCGATGGTTTCTCCTCAGAAGGGGCAGAAGAAGGCTTCTTAAAAGTTCTTCTACTCTCACGAGGGGTTGAAGGTGGCACAGAGATTGCCTTTTTCACACTGCTGTCTCCTTAGAGATGTCCTTTCCTCTCCTTTTCTCCTCCGTGAGGAGATTTTGTAGGACTAAGCCTGTAAGACCCATGGGTGATGTTTTTTGAGGCTTTATGAGAGCGCTCCTCAGAAGAATGGGGTTCAGATTTTTCCCTCTTGTGACAACTTTTGGAAGATGACGACGATGACGCCTCATCACTCTCCTCACTGGACATAGGGTCTCTCCTGGATTTCAGGTTCTGGAACCAAATGAGAAGTTGCCCCTCACGATCCCTCAGAGTTTTAGTGGAGAAGGTACGACATGCCTTACAATCCTTGGCTTTGTGGTCAGGATACAGGCAGTAGATACAGTCTTTATGAGGGTCATCCACGTGGAGTCTTTTCTTGGAGCAGGTGGCACAAGCTCTAAAGAGACAATTTTTTTCCTTGTCCGACATCAGGAAAAGTAGAAAAACAAAGTTCCAGTATATATCTGAAGTAAAAGTGTAGGGAACAAGCTTACAAGCGAATAATATCGGAAAAATCTGAGCAGAGCTCAGTGGAGACTTCCTAGCACAACGTGCGGAAGAAAATCTGAAGGCCTGAGGTTCCCTCAGGAGGGTGCTAAATGTTGGGGTTGTTCTGATTGGCTAAGGATTTCTTTTAGTCTCTTTTACCAAAAGAGAGGGATATGTTACAAAACTGAAATGGGCCTAGGCCTAGGTTTTCAGTTTGTACTAGCTTTGCATTGCTATTTTGACATACCGGGGACTCCCATTTCGATGACGGGGAATGAGTCAAGCATGTGAATCTATGAAAGTTCCAATACTGGAGTAAGTTCCTCTTTTCCTGGGTGATTTTTTCCCTAGGTATGCTGGCCCAGTGATACTGAACCAGCATATGGAAATGGAAGCATCAGGGTTTGAGAACATATTTCCACCTGCTGGGCATGATGGGATACTGGTGGTGTCTGGGCCCTTAAAGACACAGACACTGTTTTTACACTCACCTAAAGGCAGCCTATAGGGCTACATTGTACTTGCATCCTTCATATTTCTACTTTTACAAAAAGGTTTAGTGAAAGAGATTTAAGAATTCTACTAGAGTATTTGTCTTTAAATATACATATACGTGGGTTTTCTTGACCATTTTGTAAGTACGTTCTAAAGAATTTGACCATTATAGACTTCCTTTTAGGCTGCACAATGTTCTTAAGTGTTTGTATAGTTCTTCGTGAAGAAAGGCGAACATCTACACTTAAGAAGACATACTATGAAAAAGTGCTCCGGGATCCCCGCATGGGAGCGGTACTATTCAAGTGCTTATGACTATCAATGGAGATCCCCTGAGAGAGAACTAGAACATCACTTTGAAGGTCTAATTTAGTGTTTGTGAGAACACAATGGGTCAAGAGGAACCCTGATACGTCTGTCTCTCTTTGCACCATCTCCGCCTGCAATAAGGTCCAAACTAACCCAAAGTCATGCGGAGACATTTCTAACGTGTTTTGAACAGTAGAACAGGCCTAACAGGAGTTGTCAGGAAAAACGTGAGTGCAGCTTTAGGTTTAAGTATTACACATCTGAACTCAACGTTCACAAGGCATGCTGAGCTATAAAGTGTTACATTTAGCATTGTAAAAACTGGTACAATCAATTTTGCTTCTTATATGTCCAGAAATAATCTGGAAAGTGACAATGAAAGTACCTCAGTTCATGTCATAGAGTTTGCTCCAAAAAGAGTAATGTTAACTCCACAACACAGTCACATTCTCGGTCCGTTCACTAGTGGTGTATACTTAATAGCTGAGCTATAAATACAAAACAACTGCCATGTTTTGTAGAATGGCGCACCTTTGGGCCTTTGTGTGAGGACCAAACTGTTCAAAGTTTAAAAAATAGTTACTACAGAGAGAGTTACACATGGAATTACAAGCTGAGGAATGCGGTGTGCAGGAAACCAGGAGGAAGTGCCCTAATCTGATATTCCTCACTCAATAGCATTTATTTAGTAGTCTAGTTGAAAGGCACTCTGAGAAACCTCATAGTCTTTATGAATTTACTGAATAGTTGGATTCTGCCCTCACTGTTGGATTCAGACCATTTCCTAGCTTCAAGCCTTTCACTCTTCGTATTCCGCAACATCAAGTTACCTAAAATCTGTAAAGTAATCTAAGGTAATTTAACTGACTGTTTATTCCTAGTTGGTGTGTAACATGGGCATCATTTTGCATCCATCCTAGACATTTCATCCAATAAGCTGCATGAAAAGTACAAAGATCTTTGAAGATATTTAAACTTGAGTCTCACTTGAACACACATCTAATTAAGTTTTTTTAATGCTAGTCTTGTGGGCATGCATTCAGATATTACTTCAAAATGGGGGAGACACTGTTCCAAAAGGGGGGTGTAAAGTGTCACCCATTCACTTAAAATGAGTGTGAGAGGAGTATAGGAGAGGAGTGTGTCCTAGGTCTAGAACCCACTAACGAGAGGGAAGAACTAATCTTGCCTCATGTTGCTCCTCGTCGGGCCGGCGCTGCAATGCCCGACAAGTCCCCCGAAGCGTCGCTTTAGCGGAGATCTTTTGGCAAATGCTGTATGGTGCATGTGGGTGTGAGGGGTGGGTCTGGTGGGGAGTGATTCAATGTGTGCAAGGTTAAAACTGACTAAGGGTTACCAAAGGACTGTGTTTATTGTGACGGTACCCTTGTCAGACTAAAACACCTGAAGGTTTGGCAGTTACTCTCCTTGGCGCAATGTGCCTGGGTAACTATAGGGTCGACATGTTTCGTGCCCACGTGGTCATTATGATTCGTGACGCTTCATCAGAACCAAAGAATTAAGTGAGGTGTAAAATAAATAGGGCACGTGAAAGGATATAAGAGGGTTGAAGTACCCTCTGGGAAATCAGGGCGGGCCAGACCTGTGAACCCTACAGACTGGCTGCAACTAAATAGTTGGACCGCTCCTGATGTGACCTAGGAAAAGGAAGAGACAACAAGACATACATCAGACAACAGGGGAGAGGCAATAGGGTCTGCCTCAATAATGTACATCAAGTTAGCGCATACATTGACGCTTAGAGGGAAACAATCTGAGATTGACCAAGCAAAAGTGTTGTTAGGGTCAAATCCACAACGTGGTGGCTCACAGGGAGCGTACGGCAGGACCAACAGATCGATGTGCCAGAGAGGCTGGCAATCACAACCGTAATCCCGACCGCTCTCCAGGAGTCACCCTTGTTATCGGATATGCCCGGTGTTTATATTACCCGACAGTGAGGGCAATTGCCATACAACATTTACAAACATGAGGGGTAAAATGGCAAGAGCACGATAGTGTGCGAGTGAGTTGACAATGTGGTAGCCATCACCCAAAGCGGCCATGTCTGTGCTTAGGAGGCAGTATGGATTTGTGACGCTGCCGGCGCTGAGGGTATAGGCGCTCAAAGACAATTGTGACGGAAAGAGTGGTATGGTGTTAGATCCTTACCTAATCTAAAGGGGAGAAATACTCCAAGAGATAGATGCATCAGAAGCCCAGCACCTTACCGGGCTAAAGGAAGGAGAGATGAAAAATCGAAAATGACACAAGCATGTACTGTGGCAATGGCGAGTAAACTGGTTAAAAGGTTAACATCCTGCACGAGTATGCTAGCCAGGAAAAATCATGCCACAATCAAAGTTGCTGCTTACAATTTTGCTCGGGTGCCTACTCACAAGCACCTACCCCGTCTGACGCCTGCCCGTATGTCAGTAAGGCGAGACGAAAGGGGACCTGTTAAGCTTGCCATGATTGCTATCTGGGCGGATCCTCCTTCTGGGATGCTGAGTCACGAAGTGCAGCGTGCGCATGTGTGAGCGTCTAGTGTCAAGGGCTGCTGTCTATGCGCATGCGTGGAAGCAGTTCAAGTTTTCTCTGGACCTGTGCGAGAGTACAGTGCTGTTTGTCAAGGATTTCTGACGCTAGTGCGGTCGGCACGGTCAGAGAAAAAGTAAAATCAAGCGCCGAGGGAAAAAGAGGAGCAGATATAACCAGTGGTCCTCAATACAGATGGTACTAAATGTTACGTATGTCAGTGTAAAATAGAGTCTAAGTGCCTGATGTTCTACACAAGTGTTTAATCCACATGTTTGCACAAGTCAGAGAATAATGCATAGAGGGAGAGTGTCCTTACATGGGGTAGAGAAGTGATACTGATCTCTGCTAGCCACAGCAGTCCCTGTGTGTGACCCAGTTCTGGGGACTCGGGGTAGTGAGGCCCTGGTCTAGCAATGTGTTTCATATGGATCCTGATGTTGCAGTGGAAGAGATATATCGCAATAGGTTAACTTATCTCATCCTACCAGTGTCATTAGTGCTCGTGCCATTGGGATAGATGGATGTGAGTGCATTGCTCTGCCCTGTGAGCAATTGGAAAGGTCCTGTTATATTTCCATCACAGTCTCTCCAAACAATTCGGGCATATAGGGATCGTAAGTGCTTTGTTTTGTCCAGAAGGAACTGGAGCCGAAGACACAGGAGGATTTATAGTTCGACCCAAGGAATTTAATCGTTAAGGCCCCGTTGGTGGGTTTTCAATCAGTGGACCCACCGTTGTTCCCGGCGTAGGAGTGAGTCACTGCTCCACAGATGATTAGCCTCGAGGATCGTTCATTGTAGGTCATCACAGGAGTGTCCTTTTTCGATGAAATGGTTAGTCATTTTGGTTGCCGTCCGACCTCGTCTGATCATGCTCTTGTGTTCACTCTTGGCCGGTCTAGTAGTCATTCCAATGTATCTTAATGGGCAACAGGCCCGGCTCTAGGAATTTTTATTTGGGTGGGCCAAGGGTCCTTTCAGGTGGGCCACTGCAGCAGTCACGGCCAGCATGACTTGGGGGGGGGGGGAGAGGGTTGGGGGGGTGTTGCGCTGGGGTTTCATTTAATATTAATTTTAATTAATCAGCATGGAGAAGGACAGAGTGTGCATGACTGGTTTGGATGACCCCAGAGTGCCGACCAAACAGTCTTTACGCATTCAGGAGTGGGCACACCACTCCTCCCCTGCCCTGCTCGCAAAGCAGCCCTGCCCACCGGCAACCAAATGGTAATAACTGAAAGTTATCACCATTTTATGTTATTGCTTCTCGCACTGCGAGAAGCGGTGGGGCAACGCTCCTCCGCCCTAGTGTAGGAGCCGCCCCTGCACTGTGGGCTCAATTTGTTGCTTCTGGAGGTAGCCTACAAGCCCTAGATTACATCATATCTATTTGCAAACAGTCACCATGATACAACAGATTGCTTCTGAGTGTATACAGAGCATGTGGAGAGTTATTTGAAAGTAAGAGCGATGTCTGGACCTGCACTGCAAACCCTCGAATTCCAGCAGGCCAGACTTCAATACAGGTACTTGAATACCAAGCATATTATCATAGTTCAAGATTAAGGAAGTCCCTATTACCACACGA
Source organism: Triturus cristatus (assembly GCF_964204655.1). Taxonomy (NCBI): domain Eukaryota; kingdom Metazoa; phylum Chordata; class Amphibia; order Caudata; family Salamandridae; genus Triturus; species Triturus cristatus. Next base: position 1,586,490,049 of record NC_140590.1, read on the forward strand.
AAGCCTTGACATCATTGTATTAGAAAATCTGGCTATTTACTTGTTGCAATTTGTCCAACACTTATTTCTCTGCACAAATTTAACTTGATACATTTTACTTTCTTGTCATTCTTTTGCAATGTACTTTCAAAGCTACAAATTCTTGAAAAACAGTAATGCATTTGAAGAAAAGAGAAAGGAGTATTTTTGAGAACTGCCAGCAGTTTTCACACCGACCATTTCAAAACTAGCAGTCCAGTCACAGAGGTAACCTTCTATTATTCTTTGGAAACTCCCTTATAAACTCATCCATACATAAGTTTCTGTGAGCTCCTTTCTCTTGTGCTAAAACAGCCAAATTATGATAGATAAAGCATTAATATGTAATGCAATGCAGGAGAATGAGACACCCATCTAGTTGCTGAATTGCACAATGTGAAACTAGAAATCCTGGGATCAATCCTGGCTTCCATGCTTGACCAAATTGTGAGATCCTAGCCAAACCTTTATTTCCCTGAGCCTCCTTTATTCATCATCACATAAGAGGGCACCTTCTAATACATGTGTTCTAGATGGGCGCTGTACAAAACACATATTCTGTGAGAACAAGCCCGAGCACTCCTACATCATTTGATGTATAAGTGCTCTGACTTGTTCTCACTTGTAAGGTAGAACTCTAGGGGTCACATATCGGGGGGGGGGGGTGATTTCCCCCTCCCTTGAGCACCACAGCAACTATTTATGAATTAGGATAAGGCCGCTAAGAGAGAGCACCAACACCACACGGGGCCCTATCACCCAACACAGAGTTTATTTAAAAACATATTTTCTGTTTGATTTAGTCTACTATAATAGTGCTTCATCTGCAATAAGAATCTAAGCCACAAGTAAGGTACACATAACAACAGACCTGCCTTTTAGCTTACTAAGGGCCAGAAGTACAACCATTTTTTGCAGTCGCAAACTGCCAATTGGCCGGTTGGCGACTGCAAAAAAGGGTGTTGGCATGTAGAAACGCTATTGTGCAAAACTGTATTAGGAAGGGGCGTTCCAAGGGCGTACCTCCCTAATAGTGAGCCGCATTTGTATGTATAATGATTTTGCAATTGCAGTTGCAAAACACTCGCAGTTTGCCAACTACTTCAAGTAGGCGGTAACCCACTCGGAAAGAGGAAGGAGTCGCCAGGGGATCCCTTCCTCTTTGTGAGTGGATGCGAAAATATTTTGTAAGAGCAGGCAGTGGTCCCACAGACCACTGCCTGCTCTTAAAAAATTAAACAAACGTTTCATTTTTAGGTCTCGCCTGACGGTCGCTTTGATGTTCTCCGTGAGTCTTTTTTTTTCTTCTGTGTATTACTTCTATGTAGTAATGGTGGCACCCATGCGCCGCCATTACTACAGAACAGTAATAAACAGAAGCAAGCATTGGCATAGCCAATAGGTCTCGCTTTTGGGACCTTATAAGTATTTAGTTATGCAACTGTTGCATGGCTAAACACTTATAAGGTCCCAAAAGCGAGACCTATTGGCTATGCCAATGCTTGTTCTTTTTTAAATGTATCCCATGTAAGGTCCCTTTGATGGGAAGAGGTGGTTTCTGAGGTGGGAGTATAATGCAAGTAACACAACTCAGCCTCCCTCATTGCCAGTCTTCAGAGAGAGTCTCTCTTCATTACTACCTGCAGAGACCCCGTCCCGTACTCTGCAGCACACTCCCTTCCCGGCCTGATTATCCATTCTCTACCATCTATCTCCCGTGCACCCTAGCTCACAGCTGACCTTGGGCCCCAGCCCCATATCAGCCACTATCCGACTCCATTTTCATTATTGCCGATAAAAAACATTAGGAAAATTACCCTCAAACTTAAATCATTGAATATAACAGTAAAAAAAAATTAGCACACACTTTAAAATATACTCCACAGTGGCCCTAATGACCCGACTGCTAATTAAATAAACAAAAACAGAAAGGCCATGACAGGACCGGCTTTAGCGCTGGTGCACAAGTCTTTATTGGTGCCCAACCACTGACCTCTTTCTCCGTAGATACCTTTACTACCACCCTCTAACAGTGCCCTTCATCTCTCCATAGCCCCTCCCCCTCATACCCTCCTCCTTGGATGTCCTCACTGCCACCCTCCAATAGTGCCCCATATCTCTATGTAGCCTCTCCCCCTCATGACCTCCTCCTCAGAATTCCTCATTACCACCCTCCACTAGTGCCCCATATTTCTCTGTAGCCCCCCTACACCCCATGACCACCTCCTTGGATTCCGTCATTGCCACCCTCCACCAGTGCTCCTTATCGCTCCATAGCCCCTCCCCCATTACCCCCTCCTCGGATGCCCTCACTACCACACTCCACCAGTGCCCCTCATCTCTCCATATCCCCTCTAACTCATGACCTACTCCTCAGACTCCCTCACTACCACCCTCCACCAGTGCCCCTCATCTCTCCGTAGCCTCTACCCGTCATGACCTCCTCCTCAGACTCCCTCACTACCACCCTCCACCAGTGCCCCTTATATCTCCGTAGCCCCTCTCTCATATGCACTTCATTGGTTATATAGCGCTACTCATAGTGTAGGGTATTACAGTACTTTACATTGTGCCCACATTATGCAGAGACAATGAATCATACAAGTATGTAAATCAGCCTATAGGGAATGTCGCATAAGCCAATGAGGATTACCAGGAGTAGGAATCACATGTCATCCATACTGGTGGGCATTAAGAGAGTTTGGTCTGAAGAAGCAGGAACACAGGATTTAAAGCATACCCCAGTAATGGTGGTGGGGGGGGGGGCTTTACTGATTAAAATGTATATCTGCCCTAACAAACTCTTTATAGCAACATTAGAATAATGAAAGACTGGGGAAATATTAACTACACAAAAAAAGAAGTTCTAATTATACCTTTCAGGTTTGTATGCAGCTCTTTGATGACAGTTCATAGGTCACTGTCCTATTAGGATTGTAACTTCTGAACTGCAAGTAACAAAAGGATATCTGTAAGCAAGGCAGTAACCCACTGAGCTGTCCACATAAACTACAGTTTATCTACCTTTTAAAACTACCAACAGACAAAGGATTGCTCTCCAGCAGGATAATTAATCAACAGAGTTATCTGGACATTTTTAGTTTTGTCTTGCATTTGTGTCAAAGAAAGGATTTTTCCCCTTCACCATGCCCCTATTCTACCTGCACGAGTGGGCGGGGGCACAGCCCACCTTTCTAAAACGAGATGGTGATTGGGGAGGGGTGGGGGGCTATGAGAAAGAGCCCTGGCCAAATCACACAACTCCTAGAAGAAGAAAAATAACATCCAGAGAGAGGAACGTTTTAAATTTCAGTGGCCAGTTTCTGTTGGCCTTCTTAATGTCGCTGCCAGTGGCGGCTAGCGACATTTGAAAGTGGTAAGGCATAAAGTTAGGGATGACTTAAGTAGCAAGCGAGCACTTCATTTTCTTTTACTCTACCAAAAATTTCGGAGTGGGGCTGATTCTCCCAGCAAAATGCAGGGGCTCTAAGAAAGGGTGAAAAACAACAAAGCCTCATTAGCTCGTAAATGGTCTTTTAAAGACCTGTAAAGTACTCGGTGGGCTGTGTGTGTGCGGTGAAGCTGTCTCAGCCCGGGCTGACACACAGGGGGGGGGGGTGAGGGCCAAGATTCATGTTTGGGTGGGCCAGGCTCATGTTTGGGTGGGCCTGGCCTTCCCAGCCCACCCGCTAGAACCGGGCCTGATGGGCAAGCGCAGGTAATAAGGTATACACAGTTCTTGATGTTACAATTGGTGTGTGTGCGCTGTTCCCACAAGAAATCATCCAGTTGTAGTCATTTTGAGTGCACGGTAGAGGAACAAGCCCGCAATTTCCACAAGGGTAGTGTCCTGATACTTGTGGCAGATTCCACAGGGTGGTATCCTGGGGTTTCTTTTTCGGTTTTGGTCGTGTGTTCACCAGTTGGTCCCTTAAGTTTGTGGTCCGTTTGAAAGCAAAACGTGGTTACTCAATATTGAGTGTGCCTGTGTTGAGGATCTTCCAATTTTGTCGGACAATGTTTTTTATCTTATTAGACAAGGGGGTAAAGGTTGTAACACACGTTATGGCATTGTTTGTCTGTGGAACCTTCATCTCTAGTAGTCCCTGATGATGGTTATTCCTGGCACGTTTTTTCGCCTTACAGTTGACCTCTTTCGGATAGTTCCTGTCTTGTAGGTTAGAGGCGAGCGAATTAGCTTGTTCGTCAAATTCACTGATGTTGCTGCAATTACGCCGTAGCCTCAAGAACTTGCCATACGGTAAGTTTTCTCTGAGTGCCTTGGGGTGGTGACTCTAGAAGTTCAGCAGGCAATTGCAGTCTGTCGCCTTCTTATAGGCCTTCTTATAGGTCTAAGGTGATAAGTAGGTCCAGGAACGGGATAGACTTATCACTAGTGTAGGTGTTCGTTCAAAGTGTTGATCCATTCGTGAAAATCTGTGCAGGTCTCCTCTGTTCTTTTCCACAGAATGAGGACATCGTTTATGTACCTCTTCCAGGTGATCAGGTTATTCTGGAACGGGTTTGTGTCCGTGAAGATGTTAGTGGCCTTGAAATGCTACATGTACAACCCCGTCAGACTGGGCGCGAAGGTGCTACCCATCGATGTGCCCTGGATCTGATGGTAGGTGGTAGTACTGTACATGAAGAAGTTGTTTTTGATTGCGAGGGTGATGATGTTCAAAATGAAGTCAGCCTGAGTGTTGGTGGGTAAGTCTGCTTCACGTAGTAGATTGCCCACTACCTCGATGGTGGCATCCTGAGGGATATTGGTATACAGTGCCTCCCCATCGAGTGTCATGAGGAGATCAATATCCTCGATGTTGTTTTCATTGATCTCCTGAATGAGGTTAAGTACTTCGCGTATGTCCTTGAGGTATGCCGGTGTGGACTGGATCAAAGGGCGTAGGAAGAAATCACTGAATTTGCTGAGAGGTTCCAAAAGGGAGCCTATGCCTGATACAATCGGGCGGGCCGGTGGAGGAATGATGCTCTTGTGAATCTTTGGTAGAAGGTAAAAATACCGCATTTTAGGGTCAGTGTTTACTAGAAAAGCAGCTTCTCGTGGGGAAATCCATCCTTCTATAGCTGCCTCATTCACCAGGATCCTAATCTGGGTAAGTAGGCATTCAGTTGGGTCACTGTCAAGTTTTTTGTAGTAGTTTTGCTGCTCAACTGCCGTGAGTACTCCCTCTCGTAATCCTCAATGTCCAGGACCACCGTCGCTCCCCCTTTGTCTGCGGGTTTGATGATGATACTCTCATCTTCTTTAAGTGAGTCAACGGCTCATTGAAGTTTGGTGAACATGTTATTGAAATTTGTTTTTCTTCTAAGTTGATTAGCCTCCTTCAGCACCGTTTTCTCAAATGTGAGAACCTCACTAGGGACCATGCCTGCTGTTGGGGTGAATTTCGATGGGGGTCTGAGTCCAGAGTCTTCACGTTCAGGTATGTGGGTCTCACTGAAGGAAAACTTCAGTCTGATCTTATGGAACAGCTGGTGTAGTTCATCATTCAAGCGGAAGTTGTCCTCCTTTGGGGTGGGTACAAAGCCTAGGCCCATCTCAAGGACACTAGTCTCATCTGCAGTCAGTTGTCTTTTGGAGAGGTTCACAATAAGTTTCTTGGGTTCGTCATACTCCTTGTTGTCCTCTGTTGTGGTTTCATGTCCTGCCACTGCCTAAAGATCTCCGCTAAAGTGACCCTTCGGGGGACCCGTCGGGCATTGCAGCGCCAGCCCAACGAGGAGCAAATGCCCGATGATGAAGCATGACATCCCTTGGGATGTGTGAGGGCAACATGAGGCACGATTAGTTCTACCCTCTCATTAGTGGGTTCTAGACCTGGGACACACTCCTCTCCTATACTCCTCTCACACTTCTTTTAAGTGAGTGGGTGACACTTTACACCCCTCTTTTGCAACAGTGTCTCCCCCGTTTTGAAGTAACGTTTGACTTTAGGAGCACAGACACTGAACCGCAATCTGCTCCTGGTCCCCTCCTCTCCCATTTTTTGATCATGCATTTAGATAGACAGGATAAATTTGTCTGCCTGTTCCTGTAATTGTTGCAATTATTTTTGTTCACTTTTTAGCATATCTAGAATAGACTACTGTGGCGTTCCCCCTACCTCAAGTGCATCTTAACTGGTGCTAGTTCCATACTTAAACCTTGATGGTAGAAATTTCAGATATGTAGTTTGCCGGCGATCCCTCCAATGTAAAGAATACATTTTCTTTAAATTAAATTAAGGCACGTGACTTCCATATCAGATCAGTACTTTTCATATTTTTTACAGTAGTCTAGCTGTGCCATTACCAATTATCTTGTCAATTGTGCATGATGGGTGAAGTGCAGAAGGGAAATGATTGGTTGTGGTAAGAACGGTTGCTGGTTAACACCCTTCACTACAGCATAATTTCAAGAGAAAAATAACATGTCAATATCAATCATGAACCCTAGCTTATTTTCCTATTACAGTGCAGGTGGTTGGGCACCAGATTCAGTGTCCTTTCGAAGGGTATGCCCCAATAAGCATAACAGTCTCAGTCTTTGTTCCATTATAACAATGGAAGACATCTTACATTCAGTAGTATTCATGACTAAGTCAGGTTATGATTTTGTTAAAGCCTTCCTGGAACTTATCCAATCAGTTGGATGTCTGGGTGTTACCACCATATGTTTGAAAGTGTTCACATGTTTACCCCCGCTTTTTGCTGGTGTTTCACTGTTTTTCGACTTTAGTCTGACTGGGACCCTTCTATTCAGGGACCCAGCCTAGCTGCTTCCTCTCTAAAATAATTCCATGTACTTTAGGTACAGTTCAGATTGGATCTGTGGTGCCCTTATAAGTCCCTAGTACATGGTATACTATGTACCCAGGACATAGGTACCCCAGAGGCCTACCAGGGGCTGAAGCATGTATTATGCCACCCCTGGAAAGCCACCCAAAATGACACCACAGGTCTGCTACTGCAGCCTGGGTAAAGTGGTGCATGCACCCCTTACTGAATTATAGGTTCACTATATCTCACCATATACTGCACATACAAATCTATCGTTCACCCCTTTGGCAGGCCTTATCAATACTGAAGGCAGGGTGCTTGGTTATATGTGAGGGGGTGCCCAGGCATGAGCTGAGCCGCTCTGCTGCCTTCAGAATCTCTGGGGTTGTCAGTAGTGCAGCCTGACCATATACTCTTAAGTGCATTATAACCAAACAGTAAATGCTAACTTTGGACTGGCTGCACGGAAACATGTAGTGTTTGGTGTCAAACACCTTAGAATCATACCCCCACACCAGTAACTGGTGTGGGAGTATGATCCCACCCTTGTAGAGGGAGAGACATGACAGCACTGGTATACCCGGTAGAAACTCAATAGAGCCCTGGCATCACAAAATGGATGCTGCAGCCACAGACAGGGGTCTGGCCTCCTGCTGCTGACCGAAACTCCGGCAGGGGAGGCCTGGACTATAGGTTTCCTGTCACAGGGAGGTGTAACCACCTCCCAGACAGGCTTATGTGTATTGGGCCTGGGTGGGAGCACTCTCTGAGTGCTTTGAAGTCCTGCACTGGGGGCACATTTGGTGTCCCTTTGCATAGCCCAGCTCAAACCGGTTCAGTGGCTTACAGCCCCTGCTCTGGTGCAAAACTGGACAAAGGAAATGGGTGTAGCCACCCCTCTTTCCAAACCCTCCCATAAGTGGGTCCAAGTCCCTACCTTAGTAAAAGTACGGGACCCCAGTTCTTAGGACTTTAGATTACCCTGGACAAAACTCTCAAGCTGAATCCTGGACCTTTGACGCTCTGCTCAAGACCAGAGGACTGAAGAAATCTCCCTTGGGGGTCAAGGAGTGACTCCCCTGCTTGGCAGGCACCAACAAAGCAATTTGCCAGTCTGCATTATCAAAGCTCCCGTCGGACTCCAAAGTATTTGCAGCCCAGGAAGAGGATTTCCAGACATATCAGAGGCCGACCCAAATCCCTAGCAAAGTTGAGACTCGCAGACCTCGTGAGTAGCGTGGAACCAGAACTCCTGGTCATCGTGCATTTCTGCAAGTGCATTGACTTCTCGACGTCTCTTGAAATCGTGCTTGGGCTGAATTGTAGTCCTCATCTTGAGCACTGAATCCACCAAAGATTGTTGGCCTGGTCATTCCGAGTGACCCGTGGGCCACCATTTTGTGTTTCGTCTTGAGGTCCCTTTGCAATCCCTGGTCTGTTGACTGGTGGGTCCCTGAGGGGGTAACTGTGCATTTTCTTGGGCTTTTCTGGTTGCTCCAGATGTGCCCTGACTCCCAACCAAATGGTGAGTCCCACAGACCTTGCTGGTCTGCACCGAAGAATCTTTCTCGTTTCTGCATGGGTTGTTGTTGCCAAGGCTTGTTGTTACCAATCTGGGCACCGATGCTGCAGCACTTGACATCCTTTGTGGGACAGCTCGAATCCAGCTCCTGGTTGTCCTCGACACCTCCTGGTCTTCGTGGCTGAAGAGTCAAGCTTCACCTCCTTCACCTGAAATCACCCGACATCGGTGGGCATCTGCTCCTCGCCTTCCTGGTCACTGGCTAGTGACCCAGACTCTGTCCCCTCTGCTTTCAGGTTCTTATCATCTTCGATCCAGGCTTGGATCTCTTCGGACACTTCGCATCTTCACTGCAGCAGCACTTCTTCGCCAGCTCCCATTGAAATCGACGACGCGACCGGACACCTAAAGACACCTATGCACCGGCTTCCCTGGTAGAGGTAACACGAGTACTCCAGTGCTCCCATGGGTGCTAGCCCTAGATCTTCCTAAGTCCAAAAGGGTTTGGTCCTGGATCATTTCTAAGTATCCCTTATCTTTAAAAATCTAACTGCGACTTTCCCCATAGAAGCTAACGGGAGCTCGCGACTGTGTTCACATACTGCACACGGCCCCCGTGGGTGCCCTGTGTCACTACCTTGGGTGGTTCCTTGGGGTCCCAGTGATTCTACAGGCTCTAGGCCTTGTGTCTAGTTAAATCGTGGTTCTTATACCACTATTTTAGTATATGCTTTGGCTCGCCCCTAGGTAGGGCCTGCCGTGTATTTGTGCTATTTTATTGTGATTATTGAAGTGTAACTTATGTGTTTTGACCTCTAGTCTCATAAAGAGACTAGGAGGGTGTGTTTAGTAATAAATACATATATTTTACATATACCTGGTGTGGACATCTTTCATTTAGTGACTCAAGAGGTTATAGACTGATAAAAACAAGCTACTTTACATTCCTTCAAGACTTAGCCTGAAGACTGCTCCCCATAGCTACCACTAGGATAGCTTTCAATAAAGGTTGTCTTTAACCTATTACCAATAAGGGGCTGTTTGGACTGATGCAAAGTGCCCACTAGAACTAGTGGACAGCATACATCAGGCCAACTTCTCACATTCTCCACCTCGTCCAAGCTTTATATGCATATGAGCAACCAACATTGTCAGTGTGCCGAGCCTTGCATTACTTCAAGGACACGTGCAGAGCAGATGATTTAGCAAATGAATTTGTACTCATTGGCTATGGTCTCAGAAGTAGGACTGAATCCAATGTTGAGCTCTCCTGATTGTCCTTGCTTGGTCATGGAGTCTAGTCAATATTTTCATAGGATGAATTGTGTTGCATGCCACTGCAAGATTAAACAGTAGCAGAACTGAATGCCATCTTTATGCACTGAGGGGAGAATTTAATCTCAGATATTGGCCAATATAGCTTAAGTGGGCCTAATGCCACGTGAGGGTCTAATGCCTGACCGGTAATCATGTAGAAGATCATTTGTACCGCACAGTTTTGTTCTTGTTTAAGGATTTTGTCCAGAAAAAGCAGTCTACAGAATGAGGAGTAATTGATCAGGATGTTTGAGCAATCTCTCTCTGCTCAGGTACTTCCGAGCAAGAGAAAAATGGGTGCAGTATTGCAGAGTTCTCAATTATTGTAGGTCACAGCGTATCCCACTTTTCCTCTACCTCAGCAATTGCAAAGTGTTCTCTCGCTAAAAGTTAGAGGGTGCCAGGAACTCATTCGTATTATAAATTAATGCATACATTGCTTAGCTTTTTGCCAGTACTGTGAAACAGTGTCATGTGGCTAAGTCATTAGTTCTTTGTAAGTGAGTGCATACCTTGCTTAGCTTTTTATTGAGTGACGAACATCAACATCAACATCAATAATACTAGTGTATAACATATTTGTGAAAGACCACATTTTCACGCACAAATCCAATGGGCAGAGTACTTAGCAAACCTCACACAGTTTTTGTACTTTATGTGAGAAATACTCAGGTGCATGAGAAACAATCTTTACAAGCCAGTGCAAGAGCCAAAATCCCGGAGTCATTGTTGGCACAAAGCTGTCCTTTGAAGCACAGATCAATTCCACCACCTCTGCTTGCTTTTTATACTTAAAATTCTCAGGAAAATACTTCCTTCAATTCCATTAGAATTAAGGAAAACCATGGTATCTGCATAGATATCATCGAGGTGGATTACTTCAATGCTCTATTCACCAGCGCCTCAAAACCCAATATACAAAAGCTGCAGATTGTTCAAAACGCTGCAGCTAGAGTACTCCTAGGTATCCCCAAATTTGACCACAGCTTTACTCCATCCACACTGGCTGCCGGTAGCAAAGCGGATACAGTTTAAATCTCTCTGCATTACATTTAAATCTTTGAACAATCTGGGGCCAATGCAGTTGGCAAGTTATCTCAAACCATACATCCCTGCAAGGTCTCTCAGGTCAGCTGAGCTCGGGAAGGATTAGTTACTTACCAGTAATCCTAGTTCTCATCCAGGGGTATACCCATCAAAGTCATACTCTATGAATAATCCCCGCCCATGTGCGGGATCCCAGAGCATATAGAAAATACATATATATATACATATATATGCATATGTGAGAACATATACATGCAGCCTAAAATGTTTCAAACATGGCAAAAATGCTGAAATTACATAGGTTTGCATTGTAGTACCCCTAACCCATAAGGAAAAAGGAAGCACTAAAACAATTGTCTTACAATAATGCTTTATTCCCGTAAAGCAAACTTGTAATTGCAGGCATTTGCCTGTAGGCTGCAGCAGAGTACCAAGAAACAAAGAAAACTGACACCTTGCCTTTAAGCCATTAGAGTAGGGGGACCGTGCCTTTAAGACCTGTAGGAGACCCCCTGCTCCCATGATGCACCACAGGTGACAGTTAGGTCAGTTCTTTTTGACGGTGCACATGCACCTGAGTAGATCTGCAAGCAATAAGCAATAACTTGAAGAGAATGCTCGTCCGGGGAGGTGGGTGAGTCGCTTATGACTTTGATGAGTATACCCCTGATGAGAACTAGGAATACAGGTAAGTAACTAATCCTTCTCATCCAGGGGATGCTCATCAATAGTCATAATCTATGAATAGAGTAGCAAGCCCATACCCAAAGTCTTGCGGACGAGCAACAGAGCATATAGAACATGAAGTAACATCACATTCAAACAGCAGTTATGCAAACAAATTCCTCAAAGAGGCCTGCCCACCTGGGCATCGGCCTGCACATCTGAATCTAGGCAGTAATGGCGTGTAAAGGTATGTAACCAGCGCCATGTAGCCGCCTTGCAAATCTCAGATATAGGAACATTGCAAAGGAGAGCTGTAGTAGAAGCTTTCTCTCTGGTAGAGTGTGCTCGTGGTCTGCCCTGCAGAACCTTGTTGGCTAGTTGGTAAGACAAGGCTATACGGGAAACGATCCATCTAGAAATAGATCTTTTGGAAACAGCCAGGCCGGGATTTTTTAAACCATAATTGACAAAGAGCCGGTCAGACTTTCTAAGTGAAAGGGTTTTATCAAGGTAAAACTTCAAAACCCTCCGTAGGTCTAGAGAATGTAAGGCTCTTTCCGGGGGAGTGGTTGGTTGAGGAAAGAAAGTGGGTAACATGATAGCCTGATTGATGTGAAAATCTGAGACCACCTTGGGCAGGAAACTCGTATGAGTCCGCAGCACCACACTATTGGCGTGGAAAACAGTGTAAGGCTCCTTGCAGCACAGGGCCTGAATCTCACTTACCCTGCGGGCTGAAGTGATGGCTACTAAGAAAGCAGCCTTCCAGGTCAAATGCTGCAAAGATGCCTTAAGGATAGGCTCAAAAGGAGCACCCGTCAATTTGGTGAGAACAATGTTAAGCTCCCAGGGAGGCAAAGGGGACCTCACTGGTGGAAACACTTTCTTAAGCCCCTCTAGGAAATATTTGACCACAGGCAGTTGAAAGAATGGGGTCTGGGTAGGAGACTTTCTATAAGCTGTGATAGCAGCTAAGTGGACCCTGATGGAGGAGTACTTTAGGCCAGACCTTGCCAAGTGCAGTAAGTATGGAAGAATCACTTGCTCTTGACCTTGAGTCGGATCAAGAGCATTGTCCGTACACCAAAGGTAAAATCTCTTCCACTTGAAGGCATAAGACTTTCTAGTGGGAGGCCTCTTTGCTTCTCGAAGAATGTCCATACAGTCAGCCGAAAGGTCTAGATGTCCGTACTGGATGACTTCAGGAGCCATGCAGTCAACCGGAGGGAGGGGAGGTTGGGATGGAACACTCTCCCCTCGTTCTTGGTCAATAAGTTCAGGAGGCAGGATAACCTCCGGTGTGGAACCTCAGACAGTTGAAGGAGATCCGGGTACCACCACAGGCGTGGCCACTCAGGATCATTCTGGTGTTGGTCCTGTAGAACTTCTGTATGACCGCCGGGATTAGAGGGAGAGGAGGAAAAGCGTACAGCAATGTCTGAGACCAGCTGATCAAAAGTGCATTCCCCCGTGATCCCTGCTGGGTGAACCTGGAGGCGAAGACGGGGCATTTCTTGTTTGCCGCGTCTGCGAACAGATCGATGTCCGGCACTCCCCATTGCCGGAAGACCTCCTGAGCAACGTCTTCATTGAGCACCCAGTCGTGCGCTTCTACGAAGTCTCTGCTGAGGCCGTCTGCCTGCACATTCAGGGTTCCTGGCAGGTGGACTGCGATGATTGAGAGGCCTCACGCCAGCAGCCAATGCCAAATGGAATGGGCTTCCAGAGACAGGACTCGTGAACTGGTGCCTCCTTGCTTGTTCAGATAGAACATAGTTGTTGTATTGTCTGTCTGAATCTGAATGTGGCTGGATTGAAGAGACGGGTACAGGGATTTGAGCGCCAGATGGACCGCCCTTAGTTCCAAGAAGTTGATGTGATAAGTTCTTTCTGTCTCGGACCAGAGACCTTGTACCTGAAGCTGGCCACTATGAGCCCCCCAGCCTTGCATTGAGGCATCTGTGACCACTGTTTGTGTTGGCGGCATCTGATGAAAAAGGACTACTTGCAGCAGGTGAGAACGTTTCATCCACCATTTGATGGAGTCCCTGGCAGCTTGGTGGAGAGAGATATGATCTTCCCAGCGACCTGACCTCTGAGACCATTGATCTTCGAGCGCCTGTTGTAAAGGCCGCATGTGAAGGCGTGCATTGGGCACAATGTAGATGCACAAGGCCATCGATCCCAGTAGTGAAGACACTTGCCTGGCTGTGGGAAGTGCAGTGTCGAGAAGAGTTTGGCACTTGAGAAGCATTGATGATAACCTCTCCTCCGAAGGACACACGCTTGCCTCTGTGGAGTCCAGGGAGGCGACCAGATAGTGTATCCGTTGAGTGGGGTTGAGTTGCAACCCCAAGGAATGCAGCAGGTTGAGGCAGTACGAGAGATGGTCTGGAGTAGCACAGGTGTGGAGCTTTTCAGGAGCCAGTCTTCTAGATAAGGATAGACGAAGATCTTCCGCCTGCGGAGGAAGGCAGCCACCATCGCTATGCACTTGGAGAATGTCCGTGGGGCGGATTTGAGGCCGAACGGAAGCGCTCGATGCTGGTAGTGGTGACGAGAGACCTGAAACCTGAGGAATTTGCAATGTTTCACTGAGACAGGAATGTGGAAGTAGGCGTCCTGCAGGTCGATTGCACACATCCAGCCCCCCTGGTGAAGGTGCGAAAAGATTTGATGCAAGGCTAGCATTCTGAATTTTTCCTTTCTGATAAACCTGTGCAGTAGGCGCAGGTCGAGGATAGGTCTGTACTCTTTGGTTACTCCTCGCTTTTGAACTAGAAAGTAGCGGGAGTATACCCCCTCGTTTCTTTGGAGAGGTGGGACCTCCTCTATGCGCTCTTGGAGTGGAGAATAGATACTTCGTCCTGTAAAAGCCGATTTTGAAGTTGAGGAAGGTGCTTCAATTGCGGGGACACTTGCGGAGGGGGAGACTTGAACCTTAGCAAGTAACCATGCTGCACAATATTCAGCACCCATTTGTCTCTTGTTATGGTTTCCCACTCTTCCAGGTGAAAAACGATACTCCCTCCTACAGTAGTGGCGAACGGGCGTGGAGGAAGTAAAGCCTCACTGTTTGGAAGGCTGCTTAGTGGTGGACTGCTGCTGCTTGGCGTTCCCTCTTCCTCTGCCATGGACCCTCTGATGGAATTGGGGCCTCTGCTGGTTCTGGGAGGACCATTGAGGGGTTTGAACCCTCTGCTGATAGGAACTTTTGTCGCCCTGACGAAAGCGCTTCCGATATTCTTTGCGCTTCTCCAGACCAACAGCCTTGACAGTATCCAGTTCTGTCTTCATTTTATTAATTTCGTCATCGGCGTGAGCCCCGAACAAGGAAGAGCCATTAAATGGTAGATTTAAAATCTTCTTCTGCGCATCAGGCTTAAGGCCTGTTAGTCGCAGCCAGGCTGAGCGCCGAGAACAGACGTCATGGGAGTAACCATGAGCGGCGAGATCTGAAGCACCCACTGTCGCACTTATGATTTGATTGGCTACAAGCCCACCTTCAAGAAGAATTTCGTTGAAGTCCTGCCGGTCTTCTTTAGGGAGCTTTTCAGTGAACCTTGAGAGGGAGTCCCAAAGAGATCGGTCATATCACCCGAGAAGGGCTGAGGCACTTGCAATTTTCATGTAAGAAGCCGACATATTGCACATTTTCCTGCCATAGGAGTCCATCTGCTTACTGTCCTTCTCTGGGGGGACAGAAGATGACACAGACGCTGAGTGAGACCTCATGGCAGCCACCACAATGACTGTGTCCGCTGGTGGATCAGCTCTGAGGAATAAGGGATCCTCGGCTGGGGACTTATACTTTTTGGCGATCCTGGATGGTACGGAGCCCACTGTAGCAGGGGTGAGGAATGTGGCCATAGCTGGTTCCAAGAGTCCTGGCACCAAAGGAAGCAGTGGTCTGAGAGCTGTGCGATGGTGTAAGGTGTCAAAGATGATCGATGTGGGAACCACAGGGGTGTGCAACGTGATGTTCAGTTTCTGCGCACCCCTACCCAGGACATCTGAGAAGGTCGCGATGTCATCGATGGGAGACACCCGCGATGGAGGAGTTGAGGAAAAGGTTGGAGAATAGTCCCGGACCGAGGACCTCGTGGAGGAAGACCATGTGGACGATCTTGTGCGTCATCTCTTGTGAGGACGGTCGCAATGAGAGCTGCGATGAACCCTGGACCTTGATCGGTGTCTAGAAGGTGATCTTGGTCTTCTGGGAGAAGACGGACGAGCTCTGGACCATGATCGGCATGTGGAAGGCGATCTTGGTCTACTGGGGGAGACTTGCTTCTCCGCGGAGAGATCCGAGAAGGCGAGTAAGTGCAAGAGTAGTCCGAGCTCTGACTTCTACAGTCACCTATCACCACATCTTCCAACCAGCGAGGCGAGAGACCATACTTTTTTGGAGCTTTAGGAGATTTCACTGGCGAAATTTGCACAATATGTAGTCCTGGGGATGATGACTGGTTCCCCGATGACGATCTGGACCTGGACACCGGGTCTCCTCTGTGGCCGCTGCAGTTTTATCCCTCGACGCCGAACGCCTCGACGTCGATGAAGTCTGAGTCACCATCAGTGTCGATTGTGGGGATCTGCTATGGGAACGCCGTTCCACTCTCGACGGTGGTCTCGACGTCGATCGCCGACGGCGATGCGGAGACCTCGACGTCGACCTTCGCCGTCGGCCTGGTGATCTCGACATCGACCTTCGTCGTCGGGCTGGTGATCTCAACGTCGACCTCCCATGGCGTCGAGTCTGCGACGATCTTCTTGACGTCGAGTGATGGGACTTTGACGAAGCTCTCGACATCGACAAGCCCACTTGCGGCGAGATGTTCGCCATCGTAACTCTCGATGCCGACGCCCTCGAGGATGGCGGAGAGTGTCTCGACGTTGACGGAAGCCTCGACGTCGACGGAGACTTTCCAGGTCTCATAGGACCAACAGCCTTCGAGCCCGAAGTGCTGTGCCTCGACGCCGACTTACTTGCATGCGGCAGAGAATCTCGACGTCGAGATGGTGATTCGTCTCTTGACGCTGAAGAATGTCTGGGTCTTTTTGACGGCGACTTCGACGTCGACGGCAAATCTCCTGGAACCTTCTTCTTCCTGGACTCAGGAGAGGTGATATGTCGCCGTTTTCGGTGTTGTTTGGCTGAAAAGGGTGGTTTGAAGACTCCATGGTCGCCTCCACGACGGCTTCTTTCCTTCTCCAGCTGTGAATGAAGCTTTATGCACTCTCTGTCACGCAGAGTCCGCCTGGAAAATTTCTGGCAGTGGGGCACTGGTCAGGATTGTGTGAAGATGGAAGACACACAATAAACACAGAGTGTGGATCTGCCAGTGCCATCTTATTGCAACAGGAAGGGCATTTCCTGAATAAGGCAGGCATTCTGACTGGAAAAAATTAGTGGTAAACCAAAAAACCAGCATAATAAGCCTTAAGGAGTCAGAAAATGTCGAGTTTTCTGAGAAAATATGAAGAAAAATCACTCTCAGTCAAAAAACTGAGGAGCTCAAGCTCCAGGATCCTCATAGAAGGAGCCGGAAAAAAGAACTGACCTAACTGTCACCTGTGGTGCATCATGGGAGCGGGAGTCTCCTACAGGTCTTAAAGGCACGGTCCCCCTACTCTAATGCCTTAAAGGCAAGGTGTCAGTTTTCTTTGTTTCTTGGTACTCTGCTGCAGCCTACAGGCAAATGCCTGCAATTACAAGTTTGCTTTATGGCAATAAAGCATTATTGTAATACAATTGTTTTAGTGCTTCCTTTTTTCCTTATGGGTTAGGGGTACTACAACGCAAACCTATGTAATTTCAGCATTTTTGCCATGTTTGAAACATTTTAGGCTGCATTTATATGTTCTCACATATGCATCTATATGTATATATATGTATTTTCTATATGCTCCGGGATCCCGCACATGGGCGGGGATTATTCATAGATTATGACTATTGATGAGTATCCCCTGGATGAGAATCTTGCGGTCCCTAGAGTAAGAAGGGCCAGGTGGGGTGGTAAGAGCTTCACCACCACAACAGCTAAATTGTGGACCTCACTACCAACCACACTCAAAAAAGAGGCCAACCTGCAAAAATTTCAAAAGCGTCTTAAAACTTGGCTTTTCAAGGCATAATATCCAGCACTATTGAGTCGAATCTGCTTGTTCTAAGGGTAGCGCCTAGACACCTGAGGGTATTGTTGCGCTCTATGAAACCATCATCATCATATTGCTAGATGAATCAGTGTCATATGGCAAATCTTGATCAAGCCTGATCTTTCCCCTGACAAATCATGGTTTTCATATGTGCTATTTAAATTAGCACAAGTGAACCGAATAAGAATACTAACTCCCAGGATTCATTAAATTATTAAATGAAAGCCCGGGACAGGGAAGTAGATGTCGTGTGAAATTAATGCATATGTTAATCCTTCACAAGGAGATACAGGAAGGCACTTCAAAGTCATTTCGCACGCCATGTAAGAAGTCTTACTTGGGTTGCCCAGAGCTGCACCACCAGAACCTTGGACTGAAATTCTTCATCCACCCCCAGGCTCTGCAAATGCTTTAGATAGTTTTCCAGCCAGGAGCTTCTATTTTCTTTCAAATTCAGCTTCTTAATAGACAGCAGTCCCCAAAGACGTTTCCTGGCACTGTCCAAATTTCTTGTCTCCTCTGTGTAGAAAGCAAAACAGATGTTTAAACCATAAAATAGAGAGAACTCACTACTCTACCTCCAAGCCTAACAGTTTAAAGCATTCACCAATTACAGAAAATAAAACATGGTTATATACAGGAGTCCCTAACATGTGCAAACCAATGAAAAAAGTAGGTGAATATGAGCTCTCTCTTTAAGCATGAGGCCCAGGCCTCCTTGACAAGTTCTGCATATTACTGAGTGTCAAACGAGGCACAGGAAAGTACGCATAAAAATAAATCCATGCATAAGGCCTACGCAGTTCTTATGTTTTTGCTTAAACTGTCTATGACTGATTCATTTTCACAGTAATTGTGGTTCCCACCAATCGTTTTACTTCGATGCTACATATAGCAGTCGCAGAAATACTACGAAAAACTAATTTAGGAAGGGATATTGCTCGACCTTGATAGTAGGAGCCCACCACACAGTCATGGCAGTTTAAATGAACTAAGGAACAAAAAATCATAGCGGTTTTTAGCTTGTGTCCTTCAACTAAAGTTAAAGCACATAGAAACCTTTGTAGACCATGAGCTGCTCCACTTTTTGTGAAACTATTACTAATCAAGTTTAGTGTAGAAGATAAGTAAGAAATAAGTTACTTACCTGTAATTGCAGTTATCCAGTATTGGCATCTTTCATACATTCACATGCTTGAATCATTCCCTGTCGTCGAAGTGGGAGTCCCACGGCACTAAAATAAAGCAGTATTGAAAATGTTCATAGGCTATCATGGTATTAGGCCATGAATTAAAGGGAAACAGCCATAACATCACATGCATTACATCGTATGATTTTACAACACGGTTGTTACAACTACCGCGTTGTTACAACGCAAGCCATTACATTGCAAGTCGCAACGACTTGCTGTAGGGAGCGCACTGGTGTTGGATTTACAATCCAACACCTTCCCTGCTGTTGTGAAGACTGGAGTCCAGTGCGCCCCCTACAGCAAATCGTTGAAATGACTTGCTATGTTATGGCTCGTGTTGTAACAACGTGGTCGTTGTAACAACCACGTTGTAAAAGCATGCGATGTAATGCATGCGAACTAACAGTATATATTCCAAATAAATAGCCTATCTACCTTTTAAAATAGGACCAAACTAAACTTTAGATACAACCAAACAATAGCTAGCACCCTCTAGAACCTTCCCAAGAGAGGCTGAGTCCTTCAGATTTTCCAGCACAAGTGTGAATAGGTAATACTGAAGTATGAGGGGAGCCTCTCAGAGCCGGAGGGTGGGTTGCATGTAAATCTATGAAAGATACCAATAGTGGGTAACTGCAGTTTCAGGTAAGTAACTTATTTCTTATCCAGTATTGGGGTATCTTTCATAGATTCACATGCTTGAATCAGAATAGCAAGCAGTATTATAACAACTGTAAGTACCTTTAGCGGATGGTGGGTAACATTAACATCACATGAAAATATCAATATAAATGCATATCTCCACGAATACAGGTATGCATATACATATGTATGTAAAATGTATAGAGACACAGAATAAACATTCTTATGAACAACACTGAATAAGTTAATTTATTTAACAATCAGTCAGTAAAATGTCCATATTTGAAAACACAGAAATAAACACCTCTATTGAACTAGGCTCACCTCATTGAAATAAATGTCGTAAAACTGCCTGTCTTACGACTGCGTCACTACGCAGCATTAAATCCAGGCAGTAATGCTGCGTGAATGTGTGGATGCTTTTCCACGTTGCAGCCCTGCAGATTTTCTCCAGTGGAATACCTGCAAACATAGCAACTGAGGTAGAGCCTGCTCTTGTGGAATGCGCTCTTACCTCCATTGCCAAAGGTTTGCCTGCTTTGTCATGGCTGAATTGTATTGTAGCTGCAATCTATCTGGCAATGATCGCCTTAGTAACTGCAGTGCCTTAACAATATGCTATGAAAAGTTGGTCAGTTTTGCAGATGTTCTTAGTTCTTTGCAGGTAGAATTTAAGACACCGCTTAATGTCTAGAGTATGCAGAGTCAATTCTGCCGACGTAGCCGGATTGGGAAAGAAAATTCTGAGAATAACAGGCTTGTTTAGTTGGAATTTAGACCGAACCTTAGGGATAAATGTAGGATTCGGTTTGAGAACCACAAAGTCATTTGTGACGAGTAGAAAAGTTTGCTTGGTAGTCAAAGCCTGTACTTCATTGACTCTCCTGATGGATGTTAGAGCGAGGGGAAAAGCAGCCTTATACATGAGAAATTTGATGTCTGCCCTATGGATGGGCTCAAAAGGTTGCCTCATCAGTTGTGACAGAACAACATTGAGATGCCACTCTGGAAGAGGAGCTTTCACCGGAGAAAAAGTTCAGAAGAACCCTTTCATGAATTGATTTAAAATTCTGGTGGAACAAAGAAAGGAAGTCTTAGGTGATCGTCTGTATCGACCTTTATTGATGAGTAGACCAGTCATGATTTAGCCAGGGAGAGTAGGTATTGTAGGATTTGCTCTGGAGTAGCGAGGTATGGACGCAAATTGTTTTGATGGCACCAATTACAGAATCTTCTCCATTTTAATCTGTAAGTCTTGTTGGTGCTTTCTACTTGAGACCTGGCGAGAATATGTTTAGATTCTTGTGTTATGGTCAAATCCTAAAACTCATTGAATTCAGGAGCCACGCGTGCAATTGAAGACATGCTGGCTCCGGGTGACATATCTGGCCTCCATTCCTGGTTGGAAGAGTTGGCGTTGGGAGAAGGTGGATAGACTTGGCCTCTGAGAGGAGGAGAAACTCCAAAAACCAGTGTTGCCTTGGCCATCTGGGGGTGATCAGTAGCGGGCAACATCGTTCTGCTTTCATTTTGGTTAGTACTGTGGGAATCAATGGAATGGGGGAAGGCATAGGCATATATCCCGAACCATCGCATCGAAAGGCCATTCCCTTATGATCCTGAGAAAGGGAATCTGCTGGCGTAGAACCGGCATTTGGTATTATTGTTCGTTGCAAAGAGATCCAATGCCAGTTCCCCCCCACCATGAGCATGCTTTGTCCAGTTGACACTGGTTTAGTGCCCACTCATAGCTATTCTTTGTCCCGTTGAGGGCATCTGCTGGTGTGTTTCAAAGCCCTGGGACATTCTCGGCTTTGAGGGATATTCCATGATCTGTTAGCCAATTTCAAAGCTCTTGTGCTTCCTGAGATAGAGTTGGTGATTTGGTTCCTCCCTGCTTTTTGATGCAAAACATGCTTGTGGTGTTGTCCATACGGACCAGCACTGAGGATCCATCTATCCGAGGGAGGAAACCTGCAGGGAGAGGAATATGGCTTGGAGTTATAGCCTGTTGTTGTGCATTAGTCATTGGGATGAGGACAGTTTCCCTTGAATTTGGAGGTCTTGTAAAAGGCCTCCCTAACCCTCCACAGAGGCATCTTTGGTAATGATAAAGTCTGGAACCCAAGGTAGAAATGAGAGGCCTAGTGAAAGATGTGACCTTAGGCCCATCATTTCAATGCGACCCGCATGCATAGAGTGATAGAGATCACGTCTTTGAAGGATCCAGTTGCTTGAATCCACTGAAGGTGAAGCTCTTCTTGCAGTGGTCTCACAGGATGGTGGCTGCCTGCAAAAACCTTGCCTGGAGAAAACAGCTGCAGATGGTTGTCTTTATGTTGGTTGCTGGTAACCTTGTTGATACTGCGGCTGGTAGGTCTGGTACTGCTAGGTGCATTGGTAAACACCTCTAAAACTGGAAAAACCTACCTCATGCGCTCATCGAAAGGGCACCTTTTGATATTGCAGGGTCCCCCGCGATATTGGCTGTATCTGTTTTAATGGCCAACTAGGCATCATGAATATTTTTCCCGTACAAAGTGTCACCATCATATTCCATGTCCAGGATTTCAGATTACACCTCTGGTCGAAAGGAGGTTGCTCTAAGCCACCCCTGGCACCTTAAAACCGCTGCACCGGGTAGTTGTCTAAACCCTATGATGGCTATGTCCATGGCGTAGTCGGTAACTTCAGCAGCTGTGCGTTTGCCTTCTGCTTATATCTCCTTAGCTTCCTGCCTTTTATCCTCAGGGATGAGATCCAACATGGCACCAATATCGAACCACATCTGGCAGCCATAACAGCATAGAATGGCCAAGGCATTAGCAGCTCCCACGGTTATCGCCAACATGGATGAAAAGCACTTTCCAATACTATCCAAGCCGCACCCTTCCTTATCAGGCGGAGATGTGATGGGGGGGTTGAAGGATTTGGTTAAAGTTTCCCCGTAAGGCATGCAGGGGAATCCTCTGGTGCTCTATATTTCTTGTCTAATCGAGGTAAGACAGGCATCACTGTAGCTAGCGAATTCATAACTTTGAGACTCTCTTCTCCGATATGGTCGATAATAGGGATGGAGTGCAATGACTTCCTTGTTTGTTTTTTAAAGTCACAGAGGAAGCAGTCTGATTGCTTCACTATGCTAGGCAGGTGATTTCTAGAAGCAGCTTTATCCATTAAGTTAGGAAAACTTCCTATATCCTCCGGCGGAGAGTCAGAAGGATGATATGGAGGTGGTGATGGCATGGGTATAACATAACTGTCCCATTCATCCGTAGCTGGTGGAGGGTCCTGTATCTCGCCCTCTTCCGTGTCATCCTCGGAAGAGGATGGATCATCCCTAGGAGGTTCTGATATGATGGGACGTTGCATCATCGTAGGAGTGGGAGGAGGAGGCAATGTAGGCATAGAAGGTACTATAGGTGGCTGTGGTGGTGCAGCAGTATGTTCCTCTTGGGGCTGAGGCAAGTGTTTCCTGTAATCGATCAACATTGCTTGTAAGTCCTGAATAAAGGAGGGGGGCATTTGCGGAGATTCTTGTCTAGGACTGTCAACCAAATACCTGGACTGGTGGTATTGTTTAGGAGGAAACGGGTAGTAATGCTGGTAATATTGTGACTAGGAAGCAAAGGTGAAACTTGGCTTTGTGACATGAGCTCAGGCCATAGTGATGCCTTGCTCATCTTGGAACCATGCTTATGGTGGCATTGACTGTACCGTCGTCGATACTATCTTTTTAGAAGCTTTCATTGACGATGTCGTAGAAGGTGTTGTCGAAGAATGTACCATCAGCAGGTGTGGCGCTGACAGAGATGGGGGTCATCGTCGGCAGTGATTTCTTCGTCTACGTCTTCATCAACGGTATCAATGTCGTTGACGAAATGGGAGCACGGATGGCCGCTATACATGATGTTGGCCGTATCAACGGTCTCGGCGACGAGAGGGCTGTTGTCCTCATTGTCGTCGATGTTCGTGGCGTCGACGGTGATACCGACGTTAAGAGAGATTTTTGAGAGGATTTATGCCTAGGCAAGTCGGAAGAAAAGGCAGACTCCTGCTTTTTTCTTAGAAGTCGTGGAATGCGATGGAAAGACTCGCTCTGAAGAGATTTTACTATGTTTCTCCTTTTTAAGAGTGTCTTTAGTCTGATGGGAGACTTTTAAAAAATATTTTTGCCCTCCTCAGACTTAACCCCAGGCAACCTGGGTCTCTTGTGTGACTTGGAAGAGTTGTCACTCTCTTCATCAGATGTTCTCTGTGCCTGCTTAAGCCACAAAAGCAGCCGCCTTACCGGTCCCTCAAGGTCTTGGGAGGAGAAAGTGCGACCGGTTTTGCACTATTTAACTCAAGCTGTGGATTGAGGCAGTGTATGCACTCTTTGTGTGGGTCATCAATATGAACCCTCTTTTTCCCACAGGTCTTGCAGGTGCGAAATAGGCTTTTCTTGTCAGAGATAGCAGATTTCAAGTTGAAAAACTGTTTATAAGTCGCTAAACTGAGCAAAATCTGAGGGACTCAGCCTCTCTTGGGAAGGTTCTAGAGGGTGCTAGCTATTGATTTGTTGTATCTAAAGTTTGGTCCTTTTTTTAAAAGGAGGTAGATAGGCTATTAAATTCATGGCCTAATACCATGTTAGCCTATGGAACTTTTTCATAGTGTTTTATTTTAGTATTGTGGGACTCACACTTCAACGACAGGGAATGATTCAAGCATGTGACTCAATGAAAGATATTCCAATACTGGATAAATATCCTTATAAACATTAAGGGCCCTGCTATGATGTCGGTCGGAAAGCCTCAGACCGACATCATAAGTTTCACTTTCGACCGCCGTATTACAGTGATGGCAGTCGAAAGTGAAACTGGCCGGTCACTCCAGCTGGATTCCGACTGGCTCAAGGAGCCCGTTGGCCAGTCGGAACCTGCATGTAAACCCTTCAAGGTGGTGTTTCCGCAGTCTGGTTTAAGATGTCCGGTTCCCACAGGCTTTCCATGTCAGGCTTTCCGACTTCTCCCTGCAGCCTCCGGTTGGGGGCTGAGGGGGCACCTATGGTGCCCCCCTATTAATCCCTGCACAGCGTGGTAGGCAGGTGTAGGGATTAAGAGAAACTCCCAATTCTCTATGAGAGCTTGTGCTACAACCAGTTTACGGCCACAGCCCAAGCGCCCATACAGAAATAGAGAAATGATAGTATGCAACCGCACCATTTGTGTTCGCATTGTAATAGTGGTGTCAGGACCGCCGACCAGAGGTCAGCCGGTCCCGAAACCGCAACGGTGTCATCGTAATCAGGCCCTTAGTCTGTAATTTGAAAGAAAATTTTTAATTGCACAATTGGAATGAAATTGACAACATAACATGCTATTGTAAAAGTTGACAACTCTAATAGGTTCAGGAGGAGAAATCATTGATATAAAAGCTGAAAAACCTTACCAATTGCAAAAAGCGTGCAAATTAAAAAAAAATAATAGCATTTAAAATCATCTAGAAGAATTTTCTTTGGGTAGAAAAGTGATATTTCCACATGAGCTTTTCTAGTGCAAGAAAAGCCTGCAATTAGCAAAACCCCAGAGTTCACAGCAACAAAATACCTTTAACAATTTACAAAAGCCCCTTTATGAGTCTGAAAGTCATTTTGACTCGTAAAACGGCTTTTGCAGCCCTATTAGAATACAAAATTGGAGATGATGAGAATGAAGCATCGCTGGTCTACATGCAATTCTAGGAGGACTGTATGAATGGCTTGTGTCCACAATTGAGGTCTTAAACCATTGATCAGACATTGACACCTCAAAGGGGATGGTATCTAATTTTCAAAGGGAAAGCTGTCCCCGTGGAACATCAACTTCTTTGGGAATTATGATGGTATCCTCAGGTTGAACATGCTCGGGTCCACTGGACTGTTGCCTACTCCCCCAATGGCTTCACAAATAACAACGTTTTTCTTTAAGATGCACCAGTCCCTTTAATAGACACATGCTGCTTATAAAAGAAATGTTTCTTGTTTGGAAGTTCAATTGTAGGGATAGAGGCCTGCTATCTCTTGCATGCCTCTATTCCTGCAGGGGGTTTGCAATTGTGGCCTGCCTGATTAATATTCATTAGGCAGGTCATTTTGTGACACACTTAAAATGTACAATATGTGATATGACCTGTTAGTACACAGTTCACATTGCAAGTAGCATTCCCATTCGAAAAGCAGGCAATGTGAAAATTTTACACCTCTGGTTTTCAAATGGGAATATTACATAGGCCCTAATTTCAGATTCCAATCAATAGGAATTCATCCCAAATTAGTCCTTAGAAATACATGCCAAAGGTACCAGCTAGTTTCGATACAAGTTTTGAGATGGCTTAGGTGTGCCAGTCAAAATTTCCAGCTGATTTATTGTGAGTCTGCTTCAAACAATAGGGCCTTCAAGATTTATATCAATTTAGCTTTCTGGAGATGTATTTTTACATTAGCTCTCTCCTTACCAAGGGCTAGATGTCCAAAGAATGGAGTAGGTGATCGCTGTTACAAATTGCGCTCTGACTTTTACTGAATCCATTCCTTTTTTGTGACCCGACCTATGTACCACTAGATCAGTTAGCAAAAATGTGACTCAAAGTGAGGCGCAATACAACGTGAGGCAGGTCATAAATTATGAACCACTATGAATCGTTGTCATCACATGGATGGTGGCCTACTGAGGTCACCAGACCACCATATCTCTGATTGCTGTCAGGTAAAGTGATAATTTTTTTTAATGCAGTTCATTTCCCTTAAAGGACAGAAAGTTTAAATAAAATATTTTAAGACTAGGCTGTGGTCTATGGGACTACAACCTATTCTTAAAAAAAAAATCAACATTCCCAAATGAGAAGAGCTCCCTTGAGGACCATTTCCCATTTGCAAATGCCTTACTACCACCTTTCAGTAGTCATTAACTGGCACATGCATCAAGCTAAAATCCCCTCTGTAAAATAGCGATTCGGTAAAACAGGCTGTTACCGAGCGCAAAACATCATATCCCAATGCATCAACCTCAATAACTAAAAAACCCAATAATCGCAAAATAACCCATGCGGTAAATTACTGAATCGCAAAATAGCGATTTGATAATAGCGATATATTCAATTGCGAGTCGCAAATAAATAATCGCAATGGAATGCATCAAAAATCGCAAATACCGAAATTCACCAATATCGCTATTTAGCATGAGCAAATTAAGGGGAATCTCAACCAGGAGGTAAAGCTGATGAAAGAAAAAAAAAAAAGTGTTTTAAACAGGTGGAAATAATCAGAAACCCTTCTAAAATGGCACAGGAGACCCTGTATTCTATCCAAAATGGCTACCCTCTACGTGCTTGCAAGGAGGAGGAGAATAAATGCAGCAGCACAGCGCAGGAGGAGGATCCAGGAGAGGGTATTCAGGGTGTGCATCACATTGCTGGGCCAAAATGATTACAAAATCTATAAGTACCGACTGAATCGTGCCATGCGCCTAATTGCTGACCTGGAACCACTACTGCAGCACCAGACCCATAGGACCAATGCCATTCCTGCGCAGGTCCTATGCAGCCTGCACCTGCTGGTGTCTGGAAGTTTCCAGGGGTTCGTAGCGGTTGCCGGAGGCGTATCACAAAGTGCACTTTCACGCTTCTTCCGTAAATTCATTGATGTCATGCTGACAATGATACACACCCACATAACCTTCCCAACTACCCCACAGCAGTTGAACCGGACCAAACAGGACTTCTTCCAGGTGGCACAATTTCCCCACGTCATAGGATGCATTGACTGCACGCATGTCCCCATCTGTCCCCCCTCAGCCAACGAGTACTTATTTCGTAACAGGAAGTCCTATCACTCGATAAAGGTGCAGGTCGTGTGCAATGCCAAGCACATCATTACGGACATTGTGGCGCAATTTCCCGGGAGCACACACGACTCCTACATATTCAGACACAGCGGCATCCACAGGCGTCTGCTCAACGGGGAATTTTGGAAGGGACACCTACTTGGTACATACATATTCCTATTTGTTACATCTTCATCACATATGTAATTGTATTTCTGCCGATAACCATTTGCTTCCCACCCTGTAGGTGACAGCGCATACGCCTTGCGTGAATATCTCCTCACTCCCTACCTCAACCCAGCAACACCTCTGGAGCAGCGCTACAACGCGGCACATATCAGTACCAGAAATGTGGTTGAGCGAACATTTGGTATCCTTAAAAGTTGCTTCAGGATCTTACATAAGAAGGGAGGTGCATTGCAGTATAACCCTGAAACCCTGAAACCTGCTGCAGGATAATAGCAGTGTGTGCCATGCTGCACAACATTGCGTGAAGAAGGGGAATACAAATAGAGATGAACGGAGATGACAACTTCCGGGATGACCAAGCCCCGCACAACACCGACAGGCACACGTGCCAAACACAGCTCAAGGTCAAAGGAGGCGGACATACATCACACAACATCACTTCCGAGCCAGGTAAAATGAGCCATCATAATATATTGTGGAGTGCAAATGTTTACTTCACATGAGCACTTGTCAAAGTGAATATACATAATTCGAAAACATGATGGTGATTCTACACATTGTGAAAAAACCCATATCTGTTGGCATCACAGGAGTACAATCACGATATGCAAGTGGCCCATGGTTACACCATCATGGACAAATAGGCGTAACTGAATGTCTAGTGCCGCTTCCCACATACCCCCAGCCTCCTGTCGCATGTCTCCTCTACATCACCACGATGTGTCTGTGGCTGTAGAGCAGCGTGAACTGCGCCTCCTGTTACTGGTCTCTGGCACGGACACGCTACTCACGCTCGATGCCGCCTCACTGCCCTCCTCCCCTCCCAAGTTGCTGGCACTAAATGTGCCAGACTGTAGATGTTCAACTGCATTGGTCACCTGGCCTAAGGCCTTCGCTACATCCCCACAGTAATGACCTAGGTCTACCTGCAGTGACACGGAGCGGCGTGACAAAACAGCAGTGATGTTGCAGAGCTTGGTGATGGCCCTGGTAAATGCAGTAGAACGAAGCAAGTTCTGCCGATGCCTCCTGCGCTCGTTGTGTTGTCCTGCTAGGACGGCACGGGTGAGCTCCTGTAGGGTCTTGTTGATGTCACGATTCCCCTCTGCTACAACTGTGGTCATGTGATGCACAGCGTCTGTCAACGTGCACATGTGTTTAGCCAGTTTTGAGAGGTTGAGGTTCATTGTTCGCATATGTCTCCTCTGCAGGCGCTGATCACGCAGCATCTGGGACTCTCCCCCACCATAGACGTTTGTAGACTGTTAAGATACCTCAGCAATACTGCGCATGGACCTGCGCGCTGCTGTCTGCCTCGGCCACGTGCTGGTGTTGGAGCTGGCGAAGTGACACGTGTCTGACTGGGAACACTTGTGGGTGCTGGGCTCGGCTCTGTATCCATTACCTGCAGGGAGGGGACATGTGCCCTGCATTTTGGTGGTGTTGTCGGTGGTGGTGGTGGTGTTGTAGGTGGTGGTGGTGATGTCAGTGGTGGTGGTGGTGGTGCTGGTGTGGATTGACGTTCCTGCGGAGTCTCTCCATCAGTCTCTGCCAGTGTCTCGGAAATGAGGAGGTAATCGCTGTCATCAGAGTCCACCAGAGATGCATCTGTGTGTGAAACAGTGCATTGTTATTTTATTTTGTAACTATATCTGTTTCATTTCGCATACCTTTAACACAATAAATGACATATTTAGACACACTGATGGACCTGTACTGCTGGTCTCATTTCTTGTGCATTGGTGATCATACATGCACACTTGGCTAACATGACTACAACTCCCATGATGCAATACTTATGTGAGGGTATATGTGTTATGCACTTCTCCCGGCACACTATGATTAACCTGGGGGGATGGGCATGGGTATACAATACGCAGCATATCAGCGCAGGCATGCATCTTACCTTGTTCTATGGTTGCTGCGCCAGAAGTGTCCATTTGGGTGACTCCGACGACTGCCTCTGGCTCAATGGTCTCCTCAACGAGGTCCTCCAGGGCTGTGTTGGCAGGTACTCTGGATGGCCCCCTCCTGTGCCAGCTGCTTCCTTCCCCCTTTCTGCAATGCGCTCCTTTGCCCTTTTCCTGAGGTCATACCACCTGTTCTTCAGGTCGTCTATGCTGCGGTGCGTGACTCCAACAGCATTCACCCTCTCCCTAATGCACAGCCATATTTTGCGCTTCTCGGCTTTGGGCACCTTGAGTGACAGCTTTCCAAAAAGCTTGTCATGCTTGCTGCTCACCCCCTCTATCAAATTTTCCAGTTCCCTATCAGAGAACTTTTGCTTCCTCTTCCTGGGCATGGTGCTGGATTTGATGCATTCTTGTCCACCCTGAATAGCTGTAGTGTGGCTGGGTTGTGAGGGTGAAGTCTCTCAGCTCAGCTTCTATGCTCTGCCTCCTCCTCTGAGCTTCTCAGGGCACTGAATGAAGCATGGGCTGGATGACTTCCTAGTTGTGATTTCATCAGCCTGCTTCCAGTGCAACCCGTTTTTTGCGAAATCGCTATTTCCGAAATCGCTATTACCGAATTCGGTAATACCGATTTCGGAATTTGCTATTCTTTATTTTAAGGAATCGCTATCGTGTAATGGGTTTGTTTTAGCGATATTTAAGGAATCGCTAAATTTTACCGAATCTGTACATGCATCCCGAAAAACGCATCCTTATTTGCGATTCCTTATTTTTCGCTAATAAGGACTCGCTGTTCCGAATTTTGATGCATGTGCACCTAATTCATTAAATTGTGACTGTACTTTTGTGACAAAAATTAATACATAGCATTCTGATATGGTATCTCCAATTAATGACCAAAAGATGCCCCTTCCAAATACCGATTCCGGTATCTAGGCGCAAACCAAACTGAGATTTGTTAATGTGTTACCAAATGGAAATATGGGTTTCTTACATACCTAAAGGCATTTTTTGTGCTAGCAAATTGCCCAATTCTGCAAATTCACCCTTTGCAACTGCAAAAAGCCTTCATACATCTGGCTCAATGTCCCCATTGCATAATTGTATAGTTGCACTAACAGGTACATGCATCAATGTTGTCATTTGCGATTCCTTAATTGCGATTATTAAGGAATCGCAATTAAGGAACTGTAAAAGCCTATGCAAGTAGGAATCGCTATAAAATTTGCGATTTTCAAACATTCCTTAATTGAGACTCGCAAATTGCGAGTCGCAAATAAGGAGTGCCTTCACATTCATTCATATGGGGCTACAGGTCCATAGGAATGAATGGGAGATTGCATGCTCAATTTGCGAGTACCAATAGGTACTCGCAAATTGCCCATGCAATTTCAAGGGTGAAAGGGTGTCCAAAGGACACCCTGTTGCACCCCTGAAATTGCTCTGTGCACACATGTTTCGCACACACATGCCCCTAGTGCATGTGTGTGTGTAACCTACAACTTTGAAAAATGCACTTTAGTGCATTTTTCAAAGTTTTTGCAAATTACCATCAACTTCAACTTCATGGTAATTTGTGCACCCTTGTAGCGAAATTGCTATTTTAAAGTGGTTCTTGCATTGTATTTAAGGAATCGCAAAATGCGATTCCTTAAATGCAATTGCAATTTGAGAAATCGCAATTATTTGCGAATTCTAAAAGTGCGAGTGCCTTGAACCTTGATGCATCGCAAATGCCCTTTTTGCGGGCGCAAATGGACGATTTTTGCGAATCGCTCCGTTTGCGCTCGCAAAAATGGTTGATGCATGTACCTGTTAATCCCTTAACTTTGGATTCCAACCTAGGACTACCCTGACTTAATCAAAGGTGGATATCCCTAATACATGCAGAGGAAGGGAGAGAACCTGTTCTTTTCATGCTTTGTCTTTAAGTTGCTTAAGTTCATAACAATCTTCTAACAACCGATGAGAGCTACAAATGCATTTAACAAAGTCAGAAGAGACATCCCTGCATATAAAGAATATACCCATACAAGGCCTTTTATTGCAGCTAGTTCACTACTCATAGATGCACACTTGAGTGCTTTCCCTTTAAAGTTACCTCTAAAACTACATGTTAAGAAGAGGGACAAGGGTATTGCTACTTATTTGGCATACTTTAGGAGTGGACCACGTAACACCAAAAATTACTGTTACGCCTTCAAGAGAAGACGTGGGAAGCTATAGAAGACACCAAGTCTAACAAGATATAGACCACTGACTTTCACTGGAGATTATAAACTCTGTATTAGTGTGAGTACCTCCTGGGTAATAGCGGCAGTCATAGTATACAAGACCAATTTATCATGCAGCTTTGCACAGTTGCATAGGTATTTTTTCTGATGCTACAGTTCAGTTCGCACCTGACACTTGCTCTTTCACATATTTTGTTCTTTCTTTTGTGTTCCCTTGATTCCCTCCATAGTGTTTCCTTATTCGTACCTTTGTGTTTCTGTATTGCTGTTTGGAGTATCTCTCTCATCTTTGCTTGTTTACCATCTATTGCAAAGCTGCTGGTCTTCTATGTTCCTGCAGACGCTGGCATTTTCGACAATCGCATGTTACCTTCGAAGACTAGGAAACCGCAGTTCATTTGTTGAAGATATAGTTGCATTAATGGTCAAGGACGTTTAATAGCCCTTTCCATTTACAGTAGTGAGCAGACATGAGTATCATTCTAATGCAACCCTTCCTGGAGAGATATTGTCATCTGACCAGAATCGGAGAACGCTTTGTCTTTCTCTCTTTCCTAATTCCCATTTTTCATGTGTTTTTTTCTGTTGGTAGGATGTTCCCTTTTCTATGGGGTCGTAGACTCAAGGACAGTGAGGATACTCATCAGATGCATTGTTGGTAATTGCAATACCTGAGGCTCATAAATATATGTACAAGTTTATTGTGTTTTCTTCAATAGGAATCCAGCACCAGCAATTGCGCTGAAGTCCCACTGCCATTCTGTCCAGCAGGAACAAACACCCATATCAAGAAGGACATTGATGTGTTTATCAAATGTTTTCAACGAGAACCATTTGTGAGGTGAGAATGTTTCCAGGATATCCAGAAGTTTAGCTAGCAAACAGCATTTGAGGAAATATGCACTCCTGCTTCAAGACATTTAAAATACCATTCTTGTTGGTCGATCAGCTTTTACCCAGGACCTGGATTTTTGCCCAAGTACCTGAATAAAATTATCAATTAAAAATGTAGGACACAATACAAGTTATATATTTTTAGATCATGGATCCTGGATGCTGGAATCTCAAATGCAATCGACTATTCCAGTGTCAAAATCAGGCCTCAACAAAAGAGTAAATGGGATGGAGAATAATCATCCATGGACCTGGTTTTACTGCTTTCTTTTTCACATATAAACCCAAATCCAGGCCAATTGCCATGCACTATACCACCTGCTTTGAGCAGGTGATACACTGGATCAAGAGAATGCTGCAAGGGTCTGGGTAGAATGTCAATGTTTGTTCAGAGTCTATTGAGTCGGCCATAGGGAAGGGGGGCAGTTTTCAATTTCCACCTTTGTTTAGGATGAGAGCGGTGGGAACCAGTTCCACAGGTGCATGTCTGCCGCCAGTGCTTCTGGTATTTGTCTACCTGGTAATTCCTGGCCTGGAAACACTAAGCTATCAAAAGGCAGAAGATCTATTCCTTCAGGGATACCATTTTGGGGCATTTTTTATGAATAGCATCATGGCCTAGAGATGACAATTTGCCCCATAGGCAACAGAAATCCACTGAGTCAAAATCTGCACAGAATTACTGAAAGCAGGTGTATAATATTAAAAATGTTATTTCCCTAACAATCGATTTGCTGCTTTTAGTGCTGTAGATTCCCATGCTGAGTACAGCCCTGCCATCTAATGCCAGGCTTTTGATGTGACTCATTATAGAGTGGAAACTGCATTTTATTTGTAGGGGTGCATTATAATCACGTGTAGACCGCACCTGCATATAATCCTTTGTTGTATTAACGTAAAGTGTTAGAATCATGAAAAGTATTAACATGGAAACGTGATGTATTGTAGGCCATTGAAAAGTAGCATCGAGAATTAACGTAGAAAATGAACATAACTATCAGAAAACATTAACAAGAAGAACGTGTGTTGTGCAACTGACTACCGTTTATGTATTCAATGTGCATATAAATCGTGTCATTTCATATGTAGGTACATATATTAGTTGAAAGTGCTTTAATGTTTAGTGAATTTGTGAAGCTTATATGATGCTTTCTTCTGTTAGCTGAATCGTGTAGGCCTCAAAGGCAGTTCCCTGAAAACTCTCACTTTAGAATTAACAGTCTAAATTTCATGTATACTATGGAATTTGTTCTTTCTTATGTTTTGTGTTGCAGGTGAAGAAGCGTTCTTGGTAGTTAGAATGTCTTTGTTTTATTAGTCAGGCAAGGAGAAAAGAAGTTTTAATCATGTGGCTTGAGCCGCTGATAAACGAAGGTCATTGTGCTTCACACAGGAGGAGAAGGCTTGGGAGCCAAGGACAAATTGTATCAAGGAAAGAACACCATTGTCTCGTGGAAAATCACTTTCATGGCTGTACTGAGAGCAGATGTCGTGACTCGCACTGGATCCTGGGAATGCTACCTATAGATAACTTGCTCTTGAAGTTAGGGATAGTGCTCCGCTTCTTCTTTTTGCCTAAAGAAAGAGAGCATCATAATATGAGCTCTGTAGCTTTATGCTGCTTGACCCATTGATCATTGAGAGACTTCTTAGGAAGACTCCATGTGCTGACACCTTTTATCCTTCTTTCTGAAAATGCTTAGCTAAGGATGTTACTTTAGTGCTAGAGCAGTGATAGATTTAATGCTTTTCACTCACCAACCTTGATGCAGGAAACCTTGGACTCATGCTTCCTGATCGTCTGTATTTTACTTATTGAACTTATCGTGTTGCTTATGATGCATCGTCTAAACTGGATACGCAGATTTGGCTTCATGCTAATTCCTATGTATTTCTATACTCTCGAGATGTCTTTATGCTCAGTTATTTTGTGCTTCGTAATACATCAAACTAACCTTAAGTAGTTGACTGTGGTTACTATGTGTCCAAGTGAATTACTGACTAATTGATTGGTCTCCTAATGACTTTCCTCCCCATTACACTTTCATGCTGCGAAAAAGAACCATCGGATTGTGACATTAGAACAGGTCTAGAACTTATGTGTCCAGCCCTTTCACTCATGATATCTCCTCTGAAGACACCAAACTCCATCTCAGATTGCGCTTTTCCCCTATGGATAAGTGTGTATGTGGAGATGTGAAGCATTAAAAAGTCTTTAAATTGGAAAAGAAACATCTATTAATAGAGTCTGTAAACGCTATCAATCTTACCACACATGGTACCAGGAGCTTGCATTAGGGGAGGTGGGTAGGGTGCATGTAAATCTACAGCATTGTATGCTGCAAACTGATTGCCCCAGATGTCTTCCATTTGCAGCAAGTGCTTCTGTGGATCACTTGCAGTGCATAGACTGAAAAGCAATCTCCCCATCCTGAAAGAAGTGGCTTGTGAGTGACAGTGGAAGTCATGTAGAACAATGTTTTTAGTAAAGGTTTGCTGACTTGTTCCTCTCATCGGGCCGGAATGTCCACAGTGTTTAGTAAGGTTTAGTGAGCATGTGGCTAGATGACCAAGCAGCAACTTTAAATTTATATGCTAGTGGGGTGTTAGCTAAGAAGGACATTGTGTCTTCTTGTTCGTGTGTGGAATGTTCCCTATGTTCAGAGTAAAGCATAAGTGTGTCTTTACCATGGCAAATCTGAATGCATTTAACACTCATTCTAACAAGGTCAAACTTTGAAATAGGATTACTAAGGTGTGGTTATGCAAATACAGTTAACAGTAGATTTGTTTTTGTAATGTAATCAGTATGGAAAACACGATACATAGGCTCTGATTATAAGTATGGTGCTAAATATCACACCAGATTCTGCAGCACTAAAACAACAATTCTGCAGCATGAATGGCAAATTTTTGCGTACCCAACAAAATGGGTATTCACAGATGTTCAATAACTTTTGCATGCAGTAAGTACCTCATATGGTAAATAGCGCATGTACTATTTACCGCATGCAGTATTTAGCGCATGCATGATATGATGCATATGCACGTTGGATCATTTTTTGGGGTTTTTTTGTTTTAATTTTTCAAGTCATAGCACAAAACCGATAAATGGATGCAATTCATACAGGATAAAACATCAAGAAAGGACAGTCAAGTAGGGACAGTAAAATCAATTAATCTCCATCAATAATTCATTCTTGGCACATAGATTCATTAATAAACTGGCTAAGGAATTATATTATATTACAGGAGCTTGCCAACATAATAGGTTAAACCATTTTATTATCCAATTATTCATTAACGGCATGGATAAGATCCCATCTCAAATTCTTCCAGATTCTATCAAACTTTAGCAATGAGGAAAAGCCTCTTGCTTTAGCCAAAGCAAGCTCGAATTCATATATTTGATAGAGAAGAGGACACCATTCTGTATCTTTAGGAGCATCCTCTGATACCCAAGCTCGAGCAAAAAGTCGGGCAGATACCAACATGATCATGACTAGTTTCTGTGAACCCGCTATCAAATCATCTTTAACACCCATCATTTTCTCTTTAACCGGAAGTTGCACAGGAAAGCTGAGACTTAGTGACATATAGTTTGTTACCCCGTCCCAGAATTTTTGTAAACAGGAACAGAGTACAACATGTGAAGGACATCGGCAGCAAGATGTTTACACTTAGGACATCTCATTCTATCTGCCCTGTCTGTAGTGGGAGTTGCTCCCTATTTTAAAATTACATCTGGGGTATAGTATAAAAAACACGGCATGCGCCATTGTTGCAGCTTGAGATTGATGGAGCGTACAGACCGATCCAGCAAATCTAAAGCCATCTGAATCGCTCCGGCTGCGACCTCTGATGAGAGAATCTACTCCATTTTGCTGCCAAAAGCAGAGTATCATTTATAACAAACTGTGAAAATACCTGATCCATCATGCTGATAGTAGGTTTAATACCGGACTTGAAATAATACGAGGAAACCTCTGAGCTGTCGATGCCCTCCATACGTCCATGACCCATTTGAATGTAGTCCCTCAGCTGAAGGTATTTAAAAAATGAGTGATGAGGTAATTGATAAGTATCTCGTACATCAGAGAATGATCTAAAACCATTTAAATCAAATAATTGGCCCATTTTTGTAATTCCACAGTCTGCCCATACACTACAGGTTAGACTTCGGGAGATATAAGAAAAGGCAGGATTATACCATATGGGAGTCTGCTTGTTGATAAAGCCAATAGAATATTTCTTACAAATCCCCCTCCAAATATAAATGATATCCTTAAGTACTTTAAAACGTACCATCTGGTGATAATTTGGATCATCTAGTCGACAAACAAAAGCCTAGCTTCTGCTCCGACAGCGAGCTGATAATAAAGTGGTGTTAGATTTGGTTCATCATATGTCAATAGACTGCGCAAGTGACCAGTAAAAGTGGGCCAAAAGTACAATTTGAAATCCAGGAGTGTGAGCCCTCCTGTTTTATAAGAAGATTTCAAAAGTCAGCTAGCGTACCTAGTCCGCCTGTAACCCATGATGAAGCTGCTAATAGCGCCTTCTAGCCACCTAAAAAAAGAATCTGGGACCCTCAACAGGATTGCCCTAAACAAATAAAGAAATTTGGGCAAAATATTCATGTTGATGAAATTCACTCGTCCAATAATGGTAAGTGGCAGCTTATTCCATGATTTTAATTTAATGACCGTTGCAGATAGCAAAGTTTCCTAGTTTAATTTTATGATATCAAAAACCGAGGCGAACAGCCTGATACCTAAATAAACCATGCCCATTATGAAGGAAGTGAACCGCGACCACCTCTCAGCCTTCCATACAAATGAAGAGTCGGTCAGACAGTAGAGAATACAAACCAAAGTTATTTTATTAGTATTCACTCGAGCGTAGTCCGTTCTGACCAGCCTCCTTAGATAGCTGCCGAGGGATTGACCACCCGTCCACGCGGTAACACGAAATATACATTTCCAACACCTCTGAAAACCCGCCCAGACTGGAATTTTCCAGCCTGGGCATTCACGAACAAAGGGAGTACAGAAAGGCCAGCTACCATCTTGAGAACGGGTACATGCTATCTTAGTTTCAAGGTTACTTTGCCCGTGCTCAACTCTCTATGGTGGGAGCTGAGCTTACTCGAGAGGAAAGGTATGCAGAGACAGAACGATCTATTCATTAAGGCAGTGGAACTCAACCTTGGATAATACTAAAGAGAAACAATCGAAGCTGCTTTTCTACTGAGGCAAATATTATGATGCAGGAACTTATTTTCGATCATGGTACAAAATGGCTGCTGAATACAAAATGGTGCAGCAAATGCTAACTTAACTTGCACAATGCTAGAAGGAGTCTGCTAGACACATTCTCAGTACAACAATTGGATCAAAAGTGGAGACCAACATTACTAAAAAAAATTGGACAACTTAGTTTAAAGGTTCACAATATTTTGGGGGCATCTATTCAGCCACATAAAAAGTTATATCATCTTCCAGAGCCCATCATAAGCAGGCAGCCATTTTGGATTTTGCCTATTTCTGGTTTGTGAGAAGTTGATTCAGGCTCACACCTTACTAAGAGTGAGCTCTCACACAAATACACATATCTCATCATGGCTGCCAGTAGAATGAGAACATTTAAGTTTACTGACCCAGAATTAGATGTTTTAGCTGAAGAGGAGGTAAAGCACCATGACTGGTTAATGTATCATTCAGTGATGAAAATGTCTCCTAAAACTAGGACTCAACTGTGGTAACAAATAACAGTGGAGGTAAAAGGAAAGATATATTTTGATTTGAAGCATAAAGTATGCAGAATAGTTGCTAATCATCGCAATGATTCACTTGCAAAAGGAGGTTGTCTTGCACCACAGTTGTACTTAAAGCCATAGGAGGAGAAGATATGTGGAATCCGGGACCTATTGGGGATTGAGGGGATTTTCTGAGAATTTTAATATGGAGGAACCCAGGAGGAATCCGGTATGAGTCCATAATCCTAATCATTCATAAATCAGACCTCTGTTCCAACAGATGTACCCCCTAGGGTATTTGAAATGTGCCTTATTTAATATCATAGCCTACATGTTGCCCATTTAGGTCTGGCTGTATCTAATATCATATTTGGAAATTAAAATATATGTATAATAATCTTAATTAGATAGGCTTCTACACAGTCTTCTCCATCCATTGTCCTTTATTAGTGTCAATCAAATTCGCTACACCCTCTAACTGCAGTATATTGCATGGGGCCAGGGTCCACTGCATCCATTATTTAACCTCACTGTGCATGATGGAATTCTGTCCTTCCACGTATCCACACATAAAGTAGTTCCCATCAGTGCCAAGGGCTATTATGGCTATGTTTGCCTTTTGAGGATGAACATATTTATTTCTAATTTGTTATGCACCAAATTTTCAAGGGCTGGGTATTTTTCAAAACAATGTCAACATTAATAAATAAAATAAACTGAACAATGGCAAAGCCAGATCTATTAGATTTGACAATGCTTAATGAACAAGTTACTTACCTTATGTAACGATATATCTGTAAGAAACATTAGTTAGTTAGATTCCTCACCTTAGAATATCCCCAGGCGTCAGGCTGGATCCAGAAAGATTTTTCATCAGCAATACCCTTGCGCGTCGCTAGGCGTCGTCTGCGCCTCCGCGTTCGTCATCGGCGTTGTGATCACCGGGATGACGTCGTTGGAGTACTTAGACGCCCCCCCGCACGCTGACGTCAGTTCTTGTACATAGCTTTCCGCGCCAGGAACGCAGAGCCATGCAAGAGACCGACACTGGTGCCAAGAATCTAGGGCCCTGAAAGGGATGACCTCAACCCTACATATCGGCAGGATGGGTGGGGAGGTGAGGAATCTAACTAACTAATGTTTCTTACAGATATATAGCTACCGAAGGTAAGTAACTTGTTCATCTGAAAGAAACACGTTAGTTAGATTCCTCACCTTAGAATAGATACCCCAGCAATACCAACCCCGGTGGTGGGCCTGTGAACCAAGATCACACAAGAAAGTCCTGGAGAACAGAACGGCCAAAGAAGCCGTCTCTCCAGACTTGGCTGTCCAGGCAATAATGTTTGGCAAACGTGTGCAGCGAGGCCCACGTTGCTGCCTGACAAATGTCCTGCAAGGGGACTCCCCGGCCCAGGGCAGTGGTCGCCGCTGTGGCCAGAGTGGAATGGGCCTTCAGCCCTACAGGAGGTTCCTTCTTAGCTAAGGAATAACAGGCCTTGATACACAAAACGACCCACCGAGAGATGGTTCGCTTGTGCACCGCCCGCCCCTTCTTGGCACCCACGTAGCCAACAAGGAGTTGGTCGTCCACCCGGAACTGTTTGGTGCGGTCCAGATAGAAGGACAGCGCCCATTTTGGGTCCAGACGGTGGAGCCTCTCTTCCTCTTTTGAGGGATGCGGAGGCAGAAAGAAAGTGGGCAGTGTAACAGACTGGCCGATGTGAAAGGCAGTTTCCACCTTAGGGAGAAAGGAAGGGCGAGTCCTGAGAACAACTTTGTCTGGATGGACAGAAAGGAAAGGAGGCTTTGAAGAGAGAGCCTGGAGCTCACTCACTCTTCTAGCAGAGGTGATGGCAACCAGGAAAGCAGTCTTAAGAGTCAGAAGACGAAGGGGACAATTATGAAGTGGCTCAAAGGGAGCGCACATCAGATAGGTCAATACTAGATTCAAATCCCACTGAGGCATTACGAAAGGGACAAGAGGAAACATATGAGTAATGTCCTTAAAGAATCGAGAAACAACAGGGGATTTAAAAAGAGAAGGCTGATCAGGAAGCCGTAAGAAAGCAGAAATAGCCGAAAGGTATCCCTTGAGGGTGCCCAGAGCAGAGCCCTGCTGGGCCAAGGAAAGAAGAAAGAGGAGAACCTCAGAAAGAGGGGCGGAAAGGGGATCCACAGCCTTTGCTGTGCACCATGCCACAAATTTGTTCCACCTGCAGGTGTATACCGATTTTGTGGAGGGACGCCTGGCTGCCAGAATAACATTACAGACTTCAGGAGGCAAGTCAAATGGCATCAACTGCCGCCGCTCAATCTCCAAGCATGGAGGTGGAGACTGGACAGGTTCGGGTGGAGGACCGTCCCCTGCTACTGCGACAGAAGGTCCTCCTGAAGAGGCAGTCGAATCGGGGAATTGATCGATAGACTGAGTAGCTCGGGATACCAGTATCTTCGTGCCCAATCCGGAGCCACAAGGATGACTTGGGCCCGGTCGCGCCTGATCTTCTTCAGCAATCTGGGCAGAAGTGGTATAGGCGGAAAGGCGTACAACAGACCGCAACTCCACTCGTGACGAAAAGCGTCTACGAGCAAGTGCCGCCTTGGAAATTCCAACGCGCAGAACTGCTGACATTGCGCGTTCTCTTCAGTGGCGCATAGATCTAACCGAGGCTCTCCCCACTGCCGAAAGAGG
The DNA here is from genome assembly GCF_964204655.1 of Triturus cristatus. Classification (NCBI taxonomy): domain Eukaryota; kingdom Metazoa; phylum Chordata; class Amphibia; order Caudata; family Salamandridae; genus Triturus; species Triturus cristatus. Next base: position 1,586,530,923 of record NC_140590.1, read on the forward strand.
CTTTGCGCCACGTCCGAGTTCAGACGCCATTCGTGATCCATCATGCACCGGCGGCTGAGTCCGTCCGCCCTGGCGTTCAGAGAGCCAGCCAGGTGTTGAACCACCAGGGTGATGCCCTGATGTTCCAGCCAAGTCCAGAGGTGCAGAACCTCCTGACAAAGGATCCACGACCCCACCCCGCCCTGTTTTTTGCAATACCATATGGTGGTGGTGTTGTCCGTGAACACCTGCACTACACTTCCCCGAACAGAGGGAAGGAATGCCTTCAGTGCAAGCCGGATCGCCCGCAGCTCCAATAGGTTGATATGAAGCCGGGACTCCGCCGGACACCAGAGGCCTATGATCTCCGCCTCTCCCATGTGGCCCCAATATCCCAGGAGGGACGCATCCGTCACCACTATGTGCTCCGGTTGGGGTAGGGAGAGGGATCTGTCACTGACCCAATTGCGGTCCGTGAGCCACCACTGCAACTGTCTTGCAGTCCCCTCTGAGATTAGGACATGGTCGGACAGGTTGCCCCGATGCTGGGCCCACTGGAACTTCAGGTCCCACTGCAGAGCCCGCATCCGCCACCTGGCATGATGTACCAGCAGGATGCAGGAGGCCATCAGACCCAGCAGCCGCAGCACCAACCTGACCGAAACTCGGGACAAAGGCTGAAAGATCAGAATCAGAGCCTGAATATCCCAAACCCGCTGGTCCGGAGGATAGACCCGGAACTGCGCCGAGTCCAGAACCGCTCCGATGAAAAGGAGCTTCTGGGAGGGACCCAGATGTGACTTCGGCACGTTGATGGAGAACCCCAGCAAATGCAGGAGGTCGGCCGTAGTCTAGAGGTGGGAGACGACTGCCTGGGGCGAGCCCGCCTTCAACAGCCAGTCGTCGAGATAGGGGAAGACTGGAACCCCGAATCTGCACAGGTTAGCTGCGACCACTGCCATCACTTTCGTGAACACCCGAGGGGCACTGGTGAGGCCGAAGGGGAGCACGGTAAACTGAAAGTGCTCGTGGCCTACTGTGAAGCGCAGGTAACGCCGGTGGGCCGGCAGGACGGGGATGTGGAAATAAGCGTCCTACAAGTCCAACGCTACCATCCAGTCTCCAGGGTCTAGGGCAGACAGAACCTGAGCTAAGGTGAGCATCTTGAACTTCTCCTTCCGGAGGAAGGCGTTGACGCTCCTGAGGTCCAAGATAGGGCATATGCCCCCTTTGCCCTTCTTGGGAACCAGAAAGTGGTGGGAATAACAACCACAACCTACTTCTGGGCCAGGAACGCGTTCGATGGCCCCCTTGGCCAAGAGGGCCGTAGCTTCCTCCTGCAGAAGTTGCAAGTGATCCCTCAAAATTTGGTGGTACTGCGGTGGCATGGCTGGAGGGCTCGCCTCGAAGGGAAGGGAGCAGCCCCTTCGGACGATTTGCAGCACACACCTGTCCGATGTGATGGTACGCCAGTGGAGGAGGTGATGGCAAACTCTGTCTCCCACTGGCGTGGAATGGGCCTGAAAGCTCGGACTAGGAGGGCTTTGAGGTGGATTCTGCTGGGGTAGATGTGGACGGACCGGCTCGTTGTCCCCCTGCTCCACCTCGGCGGAATCCACGTCCATGACCGCTTTGGTGCTGGTTCTGAGGCCTGTGGCTAGACGGAGATGAGGGGGCGCCCCTTCCTTGGCCACGAAAGGAGGGAAAAGCAGAAGTTTGCGAGCGCGGGCCGAGAGGCCCAATGACTTGGCCGCAGCCCTGGAGTCCTTAAAGCGCTCCAGCGCACTATCCGCTTTGTCGCCAAAAAGGCGACGGCCATCGAAGGGCATGTCCATGAGGGTGCTTTGGACATCCACGGTGAAACTCGTGGACCTCAGCCAGGCATGGCGATGAATCGCCACCCTGATCACAGGTGCCCTGCTTAGCGAGTCAGTCGTGTCCAGTCCACATCGGATTGAATACCGTGCCACATCCCGCCCCTCAGCAAGAGCCGTGTCCGGGCCTCCTCCGGACACTGGGGCAGCACGTCCTCCACCGTATCCCACAGGGAGTGGGAGTAACGGTCCAAAAGGCACGTGGTGTTGATAGACCGCAACCCCAAACTAAGGGAGGAGAACAGTTTCTTCCCCAACTGTTCCAACCTTTTGGATTCCCGATCCGGGGGAGCGGACGGGAATGACGTCTGGGAGGTAGAGGCCTGGATAACCAGGCTCTCGGGCGTGGGGTGCACCGACAGAAAACTGGGGTCGCCCGGTGCAGGACGATGGCGCCGGGCCACGTTCCGGTTCACAGGAGGAACTGTGGAGGGCTTGGACCAGGTGCCCATCAGAACGTCGGTCAGCGCTTCATTGAACTGCAGCAGAGGCTCCGAGGAGCTTGCTGGTGGTCGAAGCACTTCAGTGAGGAGATTAGTCCTCACGGCCACAGCAGGCAGCTCCAGCCAGAGGGCGTCGCCGCCTTGCGCAGCACCACAGAATACGTAGTACCCTCCTCCGTAGCCACGGATGGAGGAGAGATGAAGCCAGTGTCAGGGGAGGTATCAAGACCACTGGCATCCCCCAGTTCATCTGCCCAGTCCTGAGATAACTGGCACTGCTGTGCCAGAGGGTCCTCAGACCCCTCCCAGTCATCTCCGTCATCTGACTCCTGGTATACAGGTGGAAGGGTCAGAGCCGGGCGGTAGATGAATCTGTCATCCATCCGGACGGCGCCGCTTCGACGCCGGGCCCGGACCTGGACTAAACCGGGGAACGGCGTTCTCCGAAGGCGGCGCCGAGGGCAGCACCGGAGGGGTCGGCGCCGGCGGAGGGGTCGTAAGGTCGAACGCCATCGACCGGGATCCAGGCCTGGATCCCGCGGGGGCCTGCGGTGTTGGGACCTGAGTCGACGACGGCGTCGGGGCCGGAGCTGCCGGCTTGCTAGGCCTCCCAGTCGAGCCCGCGGGGCCCGAAGGCGCGCCGGCAGGCGTCGACGGCGGAGCCAGGCTCCTCATGGCCACGAGGAAGTCTCTGATCTCCGCCGGAGTTGCATCAGACCCAGGGACCAGAGGGTATGGGGTCGGACGGGACTCCTGCGGCTCCGACGGAGCCACGTTTGTGGTGCCACCCGAACCCTCATCCGAGTCACGCGACCGGTGAGGGGAGTTAGAAGAGCGATGTTGCCTCTTCAACTTCTTCTTACTGTGCCTCGACTTACCTGAATGCGAGGACTTCGACCCCGACGAGCGGTGATGGCTGAGCCGACTGCTGGATCTCGAGCAGCTTGCGGGCCCACTCCCGCCTAGCCTTCGAGGTCAAGGCCCGGCAGTCGAGGCACGACACGGCATCGTGGTTGGCCCCAAGGCAATAGAGACACCGGTGGTGGTGATCCGTGACCAACATCAGTCGGTGTCAGGCGTCACAAGGTTTGAATCCAGGCATCCCTACCGGCACCAGAGTCGAGGTCGACTGGAAATGGAACCAAAAGAGTTCAAAAAGTTTAGTCAAAAAGTGACTTAAAGGGTATGCTCTTCCCGGATCGGCGCTTACTGGCGCGGAAAAAAGAAGAACTGACGTCAGCGCGCGAGGGCGGCGTCTAAGTACTCCGACGATGTCATCCCGGCGATCACAACGCCGACGACGAACGCGTATCCGCAGACAACGCCTAGCGACGCGCAAGGGCATTGCTGACGAAAAATCTTTCCGGATCCAGCCTGACACCTGGGGATATTCTAAGGTGAGGAATCTAACTAACGTGTTTATTTCAGATTTAAACATTTATTTTGAGGAAGACTTATGTAACCTTTGAAAGTGGCAGAGTTCATTGCATTGTTTTTATTTTATTTTAAATTAGAAATCAATACCATTTGCTAGGCGGAATTATTGTGAACCTTAGTAGTAAGGAGTCATCTTTTCCTTCAGTAATTACCGCACCAGAACACTCCAACCATGAGAATGCAAAATTGGTAAACATCCAGCGACTATGTGAGAAAACCAAGATTAGGCAAGAAAATGCTAGTGCCCATGACATCTTCAGAGAAGCAAGCACAGACTAAATCCATGACAGCTAAACAATCTAAACAAGCATTTGCAATGCAATAGGTCTCGCATTTGAAAGTATTAGAGCTATTGATATTGTAAATGATAATGTCTTATCTATGTGTTTGCCTTTGAGATCTTAGAAGTGTTTAGCCATGCAGCATGTAATCCAAAGGTTTCGCACACACACACAGATCGGGAGGTGCACTGCAGACGGAGCATTGCTTAACATACTGGAGCAGAAGTATGAAGAACAGTAACTTAACTAGGCAATTCAATAAAACATCCAGAATGAAAATATATTTTTATATCTATCAGTTTCTGCAATTCTATATCAGCTGCAAGCGACTGGAATTTCAAATATCAAGAATTCATGTTCTGTCTCCTTAGAATTTACTGTATTTTTTCTCTAATAAATACCAGTGGGAAACCGAAAAATAATTCTACAGAAAAAAAACGAATTGTAATCACAAAGGCACACGTATTTCAAGGATAAGAATTTAAAGCAGTGCTTTTGTGCAATATGTTATAAACATTTCAGTAAACCTAGTGAAACGGATTTGAGGATTATTTACAGGCTGAGCAAAGCACATATCATTCAGATTATTCTCGTACCAAATATTTATGAGCTTTTTCAAGTTTCATTTGTGGTGTGTAGAGGTTACGTTCACACGTGACCAATTTGCCATGAAAATAAAATAAACATTAGCAAACCCAATAGGTCTCACCTTTTTGACCTATGGACTTTGCCAACGTTTTTTGCTGATGCTGGAAATGCCTATTCTGTTACCAAAATCTCCTTGCCATGAGAATATCTCCAAATCTCAGTCCCGTAACATTCTTTTGTTAACATGGTAACCCATTTTGTATGCTGACACACAAGAAAGCCTCTGCCGCCTAGCCACGCAAGACGAGCAAGCAGCACAATGTGGAAGCACAGAAAACTAAAACAAACAAGCCTGGGATCACCACGACAGCAGCACAACTGACTGTTGTGTCGCCATGCACTGGTCTGGGGTACTACTTGTGCTGTGCAGCGAATTTGCATGCACTACACTAGCTTGGTGTCAACACCGGTCTTCTCTGGCAGCGCTGCTCGCCTTGAGTTATGGGGTGCTGCACACACATATTTACACTGGGCAACGCAACATCTACACACAGCTGCCACGATATCTGATACCATGCTCAGTATTATTAACCCCACCAATCTTACTCCTTTCGACTAAACACGTAAGAGAAATCAATTATCCCTAAGTGTAAAAAAGAGAATTAACGCCTTAGAGTAATCAAAAAGCTGGCTGCTATCAACACATTGGCACTCGGTTTTCAAGGACACTGTTTTCTAAGCAGGCAAGCTCTGGAAAAAAGAGGAACTCTTACCTTTTGAGGGTCTTTTTTGTTTCGTTTGCAAGGAGGAAAACGTCCCCATTACCGCACCCATTTTGAAGTGGCACCTGTCTCACTTTTGCGTCCCCCAATGAAAAGGGGAAACAAATCCGTCTGGACCGTGGATTGCAAAAAACTGAAGAAAAAAGGGGAAAGGCATCGCAAGCACAGTGCTCAGTGTGCTGTATTATGCTGCATAATATGCCTTTTCTTGCCACATATATCAATCGTACCACAAAATGTAGTCAGTTCCTGCCGCCTAATTATAGTGGCCCAATCTATAAGGAACATGCTGCGGGATTACTGTACGGTCTTGTTCACATCAGTCACCTCCGCCACTGATCTGTGTAACCATTCGACCGCTTATGGTCCAAGGTAACACTTTATTATCATGTGGACAGCTTAGTCATTTGTTGCCAAACACATTTAATGGTATATGCTTTTTATTTGGCACACGGAGTTACACGACACTTGTGAAGTTGCCCACACGGATACTACTACTATCGTCATCTGATTGGGGATCAAATAGACTGGCAGCTTAGAACAGTCAAATTCCTAAACAGCGTAGTGAGGACTGCGTCTCAAATGCCATAAAAATATTGCATTTTGCACACGTTCTCTCCTTACGAGAAAGTGTCAACCTCATGGGCAAGCAGACACCTGCCGCCTCAGCACACTGCAGATAATAACGGCTATTCCGACATGTCTGGCCTTTACCAGAGATGAAAGGGGCCCTTTACTGGTGTTGTGGCCCCTGTAACCCGAGACCCTGCCCCCGAGCTGCAACGAATGTGCAGAGCAGCACAAGGCAGCGCTCGGAGTCTGAGCTCCACGGATAAATGATATCGCCTGCTGGTCACCCCAAGGGACAAAATCTCACAACAGCAACGACTTTGAAAGGAGACTTGCATTAGGTATGCGCGGTTATTAAAATAGTAAAGAGGAAGAGATGAACGTGCAGGCCTTTAGGTTGACGAACCGCCGGGTTATGCTAAGTGCGGCGGCTGAAGCCTTCATTATGCCTGTACCGGGCACGGGGGGAACTGCCCTCGAACGCTGCTAAGGGCACTTCCTTTCTGACTGTCGGTTCAGATCGCGTGATTACTGGACACAAACTTGCCTTCATCTGTGGTGGGACTGCGTCCCCGATCATTTTTGCACTTCTGGTTTGCCCTCGGTGGCCGATAGGAGGGGGGCATGCCGCAACAACACAATTAAAATTGCTTCAAGGTTCCCGTGGCTTAGGGCACAAAGGGGGCATGCCGCAACAACGCAATTAAAAGCGCATTTTACCAGAGTGATTAAAGACCGAAACCTGCGCGGGTACACCACACACATTGTGGCGTGCCTGTGCAAGCACAAAATAAAGTAAAAAGAAACAAGAGGGAGGAAGGGGTTAAGGGTGGGTGCATGGTGGGAGGGTGCCTTGGTGAGGGAAACAGAGATAAACCCATTTAAGGGGCTTGTCTTGAAGGAGGAGGTGGCTTAAGATATAAAGCTGCTGACTTTGGAGCGGGAGAACAGAGTTCGAGCCTTGGTGTGGGCTGCATCATTTAATTATTAATAAATAAACAGCGATCTCGGAGGGGGGTGGGGAGAGACAAAAATAAATCACATGGAGGGGGAGACAGATACAATTAAAAAAAAACACGGTTGAGACGAAATGTAGCATCTGAAACCAAGTGAAACAAACGTTGCAAGGAGGTGGCTCAACAAATAACGCTGCCGACTTTGGAGCAGGAGAACAGGGTTCGAGCCTCCGTGTAGGCAGCATTGTTTAATTATAAATAAACCGAGATCTCATGCTTATAAAACATGAAAAAATAAACATTGTTGGGTGAGGGCAGGAAGCTGCCAGATGTGTAAATGCGAGCAGCAAAGAAAAAAAGTAGTCCCAAAATAAAAAGATAACAGCCAGCAGCGTAAGTTAACTGTAGTTGGTCGATGCTGCTGCCTCCAGAAATGGAAGAAAACGGAAGTGACATATCGGACCACCAGCCAACAATAAGCAAGATAAGAACAGCAATGCCAGATTCCATCAACAAAGAGAAATGCAATGGGTGGAGTTTCACTAGTAATACTGATTACTTGATGCCTCGTAGAGGTAGTGCATGCGCTGCCTATGAGAGACCTAAAAATGAAGGGATGAAAGATCTTCCCCCTTGAAAAGCAAATAATTACTAGGTTTTCCTAATAAAGGCAGACCCTCTACCTGTATTTGTAATGGGGACCATTATCCATTTTTCAAAAACACTATGCAACATTCATGAAGGATAAAGCATCCCAGATATCTTCGCAGACAAAGAGTCAACAGCCATAACATCAAAAGAGCGATAAGGGTCAGGAACCATTGTCATGCAATCTGAACAAGACCTCTTCTCCTGCTTTCAACACATTTACCATTTAGATGATTTGCAAGCAGCATAAATCCCCCTCACAAAGCCTTTTTTTATGTTAGAGACAAAGGAGAGCAGGACAGAGTAGCCTCATAGGCTGTCATTATTTGGCTAAAAAAGAAACTGCCCCATTTAAGAGCCCAGAGACCACCAGTATCCCATCATGCTCAGCAGATGGCAGTTGCTTGAGTTCTTTTTGAAGGCGATGTGAGAGCATATGTATATTGCATAAATACCTCTGTCCATTCCACTGGGGAGGGAGGGTTGCTTATGACTATAATGGAAATACCCCTATGAGAGAACATGAGTTACAGGTAAGAAGCTATTCCTTCTCTCGTAGGGGATTTCCATTTATAGTCATAAGCACTGAATAGAATAGCAAGCCCATCCCCACTGAGAGTGGGGAGGGGACAGAGGACGAACCAGGATGTTCAAGCAAAGAGATTTCTGAGGGAAGCCTCCTCTACTTGAGCATCTGCTCTAGCATCAGAGTCTAGGCAGTAATGCTTTGTGAACATATGAACTGATTTCCAAGAAGTTGCTGTACAAATTTCTGGAATAGGCATGTTCCGCCAGAAAACAGCAGTAGCTAGCCCACCCCTAGTGGAGTGTGCTTTTGGGTTAGGTGAGAGTGTTTTGCTAGCTTTTTGATAGAACAATAGGATACAAGAAAACTATCCAACAGGAAAAGGATTGTTTGTAATTGGCTAAACCTGTACGGAACGGATCATAGTAAAAAAACAATTGGTGCGATCTGCGGATATCCTGTGTTTTCACCTCACATCCAGGGAATTGAGAGTTCTTTCCACTGCAGTAGAGGGATTCTGAAATAATGGAGGTAAGGAGATAGTCTGGTAGACATGAAAGTCTGAAATAACATTAGGGAGGAATATTGGGTGAGTTCTCAGATCCACTTTGCTAGAGTGAAAAAAACTGTGTTTGGTTCATGAGAGCATAGAGTTTGAATCTCATTAACCCTGCAGGCAGATGTGATCGCCACAAGGAAAACAGTTTCCCAAGATAGATGTTGGATAGATGCTTTGTATATGGGCCCAAGAGGGGCTCTGTATAAAGTGTACAAGCACTACAGTAAGTTCCCCTAGAGGGGAACGGCACCAAATGGGAAGGAAAAACATTCGTCAACCCCTTTAGAAAATTCTTGATGACAGGAATTCTGAAGAAAACAGGGTTTTGAAGGACGTTTTCTGTAGGCAATAAAAGCTACTAGGTGAATCTTTCTAGAAGGGTATTGCAAGCCAGATTAAACCAACTGGAGTAAGTTTGGGGGAATGACATTTCCCTGGCATGGTGTAGGGTTCACGTTCTTAGATGAACGTCATATGCAAAATCTCTTCCTTTTCAAGGCATATGCAACACCTGTGGAAGGCCACTTAGCCTCTTCAAGAATGCCCATGCAGACTTGCGGACGAACTAATTGTCCGCACGACACTAGCTCAGAAGCCATGCTGTGAAATATAAGAGAGGAGATTGGGATGTCCCATCTGGCCACTGAACTTCGTTAGCAGGTCTGGTCTGTGGACAGACCGGAGAAGGAAGCCCATGAATCACCACTGAGGTGGCCACTCCTGAGGTATGAGGATCATTTTGATTCTTGATTGGGACAATTTGAGGAAGACTGCTGGGATCAGGTCAATCAGCGGGAAAGCAAAAAGCAATTTGCCGGACCAGTAGACCCATAGAGCATTTCTTAGTGTGCTAGGTTGAAAGTACTTTGAGGAGAAGCTTCTGTATTTTCTGTTGTCCATAGTGACAAAAAAGTCAATGGCCGGAGTTCCTCACCTTAGGAAGGTGATTTGGACAAAGTCGTCATTTAAGACCCTCTTGTGGTTCTCTTGCAAGAGTCTGTTGAGAGAGCCTGCCTGAGCATTTTGTGCACATGGAAGGTGAGCTGCTGTGATCGTGAGGTCCCTGGCTAAAAGCTATTTCCAGATTGTCTGGGCCTTATGTGACAAAAGCCTGGACCTCGTCCCTCCTTGCTTGTTGTAGTACATGGTTGTTGTATTGCCCATCTGAAACAGCAGGGAGTGGGATCTGAAGGACAGATTAAATGCCTTCAGCGCTAGATGGACTGCACGCAGCTCAAGGAGGTATGCCGATTCCCTCTGTGCCCTGTTGCCTTGGCTTTGGAGGTGATATATGTGGGCTGCCCATTCCATTAGTGAGATATCTGTGACTATTGTTTGAGGAGAGATCCTCTGATGAAATGGCGTACTTCGAAGTAGGTTGGTTGAAGAGCACCACCATTTGAGGGAAAGCTTATAATAAGGAGACAGCTTTATCCTGTATTCTCAATTGCTTGCCAGTTGGACCCACTGGTCCACTAGACATTCCTGCAGAGGGCGCCTGTGGAGCCAAGCATTAAAAGCGAGAAAAATGTTGTGAGCTATTGAGCCAAGGGGCAAGGACACTGTTCTCACCATTGGATGAGAGGCTTTCTTGAAACCCTGACACTTCCTAAGGATCTATAACCGTTTCTCCTCCAAAGGACACACTCATGCCTGTATAGTGTCGATGGAGGCACCCAGATAGTGTAAGTCCAATGAAAATGAAGCTGAACTTCTTGAGGGATAGATGCTTTGATCAGCCAATCGCCTAATTATGGGTAGACAAATATTTTGGGTCTCTTAAGGGCAGCAGCTACTGCCATGCACTTTGAGAATGTCCTGATTGATGTCTTCATACCAAATTGAAGTACGTGATACTGATAATGGGTTCATGGGATTTTATGAGCGACCTCAATTATATTCTTTGCGGATGGCTTCTGTTTGAGAAATCGTGAGATGGTGCCCTCTACTGGAGATAGTAACAGAAGAGTGGGAACAAAAAGTTAATGTCTTAGTACCTATTGTCTGTTGCTCCTTGCTTGATACTAAATGGATAAATTAACCCTCTGAGATTAAAACTGGCTCTGGTAAGCTTGAGGGAACGTTTTTGTTCCTTGAGGCTTTCCAGGCCGAGCGTTGTACGATTCTCCATTTATATATTCTATGTGCGGTAAAAGAGGGGAAAATTCTGAATCTGAAAAAATTGAGTACTGTCTGCAGAGACTCTGGAGTAGGAGCCCTAAGACGGAGCCAAGAATGTTTTCAGAAACTATGCCTGTGCTGGGTAAAAGGAGGAATCAGTTGCTGAACTGATGACCTTATTAAGCACTATCAAACCTGTATTGACTATTTGTAGGAAGAATTCCCGCTGGACTCTTGGAAGAGCATTCACCAACTTCTCAATAGATTCCCAGAGCTCTGTCTCATACCAGCCTCTTGTACTGGTATCTTTCATGGTGGTTGCGGCCGTGGTTGATGGTCAATACCATCTGTGAGACCGAAGAATCAGAGGAGCGGACAAGAGAATCCCGCTCAGGAGAAATCGATATAGCAGAGGCCGGATGTAACACAATTCCTATGCTAGCTTAAGAGCACTGGTACTAAAGAACGTAACGGTCACATCGCTGACCATGATATGTTAAGTGGTGCAGCATCTCTTTCCAGAACCGTCTGGAAGGAGAAGAGCCTCAAACTATTACTGAAGCAAAAGACAATGGAACTGACATATGTAATGCCGGTCACCTAAGAAAAGCGAGACAATGGAGAGTCCGACAGAGTTGGCATAAATCTCGCTGTAGAAATGGCGGAAGAGTATTGTGATTGATGCCTAGATCATGTGTGTGATCTGGCTTGATCCAGACACATGACTTCGGCGGTGAAAACGCTTGTTAGATGTGATGGCACAAATAATGGCGCTTATTTTATTTATTTTTAGTATTTTATTTTATTTATTTATTTTTGGGAGGAAAAAATCAGTTCCAGGCAGTATTAGCACCGGAATGGCTCTGAGAACAGACGGTAGAGGTAGAGAAGGTGGAGGAACAGAGCTTTTAATGACCGTGACATCAGCTCTCATTGGCACTTAGATGGGGACATGCTTTTCGACACTGACCTCCTGTAACAACTCCTCGACGTTGATTTGTCTCGAAGTCGGTATACTCCTCATCGTGGACCTCCTGTTTTGCTTCGATGCTGACCCGTTCCTTGACGTCAACTCTGACCTTGACGCCGATGTTCAAGACGTTCAAAGCCCATGACATCAAAGGCCATGACGTTGAACCTCATGACGTCGAAGCTCATGACGTTCAAAACTCATGCCGTTCAAAGCTCATGACGTCGAAGGTTCATGACGTCTAAGCTCATGACATCAAAGCCCATGACGTTGAAGCCCATAACGTCAAAACCCATGATGTTGAAGCTCATGACGTTGAAGCTCATGACGTGGAAGCCCATTACGTCGAAGCCCATGACGCCGAGTATCATGACATCATGGGTCGTGATGTAGGGGGCCATGACGTCGAGCATCATGACTTCGAGGGTCATGAGACGTCGAAGCTCATGATGCTGATGTTCATGACGTCAAGGGTCATGATGTCGATGGTCATGCTGTTGATGGTCATGACGTCGACACTACTGACGTCCATGGCGAACGAGGGTCATGATGTCAAAGCTCATGATGTCGAAGCTCATAACGTAAATGAAATGTTGGATTTTTCAAGGATTCAATGTTACCGAATACTTTAAATGCTTCCAGGAACGAAATATCACTGGAGACAAAGCTATGCCCGTCCCTGTGATCAATACAGCAGCTAGCTTCTGTATTGAAGGTGCAGGGAACATTCCAGTAGGACAGATAAGTTGTAACTATACATACAGGTTGTACACTACTAGTAGCCCACCTTTGCTTACACCTCCAAATGTATACTTCGTTTGTGCGGGACAGTCTTATATCTGGCTTCCCAGGGGATGGTCTGGCCGGTGTTATGTCTCCTTTCTTTTACCCCCCATTTACTTTGCAACGTCTAATTATCACAAAGATCATAGGCTACAATGTGGGGGATCTATATTTGCACCTGGTCAAAAGATTAGTCAATTCAGAGGATATAGATCAAACAGATACTTCCAGACAGCAATTTACTGACATAATGAAGGGCATTCTGCCATTCTGGGGCCCCATGTTCAATAGTCGTAATATTCGTCACCTTGCCAGAGTAGTTGAGGGAGTTATTAATACTACTGCAAGTATACTGACTAAGCTTACAGTTGAGCTTCAGGCTACGAGGCTCGTTGCTCTTCAAAACTGGATGGTTTTAGATGTCATTCTTGCTGATAGGAGTGGAGCGTCATCGGCAGCAGTTGTTGTGTTTACATTCCTGATAATACCCCTAATGTATACTCCGCAATACAGAAATTACACAAGCTTGCTTCAGATATCCATCAGGATAATGGTTCATGGTCCCACACAGGGTGGTTCTGGGGTCTGCTGACATCATGGGGTTGGGAGATACTACTTTTCCTAGTAGCTATTGCAGGTGTCATCTTTACACGTTGCTTATGCATTAATTGCCTTCCAGCCTGTTGCACCTATTGTGTGAGCAAGCTCACCCCTACCCCTAAATTGACAGGATGTGATAATAATGTCTCTACTATGATGATGCAGGATATACAGAACATGATGCTTATTGACGAAGGTATTTTTGAATACTGAGTAGGTTTGGAGACTCATGTGTTGCCTTATTCTCCTTTGTAACTTGAGTGACTATGCATTTCCTTTCACCCACTTAGAAGTGTAAAGACCCACCAGATAGGCTCAATAAAACATTTAGCCACCTATGCAAAAAGAAGGGTCTGTTAGGTTTGAAAACCCAATTTCTGCTATGCACTTCTTTCATGCTCTATTAGGTTAGCAGTGTGTGGCTAAACAGATGCCATTTGTATTCATATTATGGAACTCACTGAGTTTTCCTTGTAATGTGCAAGCTTTAGTTAGCGAGTGTGACTCCATTTTGTATTTCGTAATCCTAGGCTGCTTAGGCTGTGCCTCCACTAGTCCTCATTACTCGTATTTCTTGCCTCAGCAGAACACTGTATTTCGTTATTATTTTCTTTTCTGTTTCAAGGCTGCTTTCCGACTTACTAATGAATAGGCCATTCTGCCCTCACATACCTACCCGAGTGTGTAGTTCTGCTCCCACGTTTGGAGACGTTGAGGAGATTTACCTTAAAACTTTAAAATTCAGTCTCTCTGGTTTTACTGATTGGATTTCTCTCAATTTAGTCTTGTTTTATTTATTAAAATGCGCTCTATTTTTCTAAACATGGTTTGGGATAATTTTGTGTGGTGTTTTCACAGCTTTACTGTTTCAGGTGTTGAACAAATACTTTAGACATTGACTCTAAATTAAACCTGCCTGTACTGTGCCAAGCTATCAAAGTGTGAGCACAGGTTAATTTAAGGTTTACCTGCCCCTTACTAGGATTGTGGTTGCTGCTTGATCAGGACTCATACCCCAGTCAACCAGTAACCCAATTTCTAACATCCCCATATGTATAAATTAAGTATGGGTGCCTAAGGGCTTGGACCTGGCAAAGCGACAAGTAGTGGCATATTCGGACAAACAAGAACACTTTTCTTCTTCCACTTACAGTTATTTTGCTGTCAACGCTTTTATGTTTGTTACTACATTACTTGTAGCTACAGATTTTCTGCTAATTTTATGTAGGACAGGCTGCTGCATGGATTTGGATAAAGCTATCTACAGATGAGAATGTTACTAATATTGTGAACGACAGCAGCCAACTGTTTCTTCTTCCGTTTAGATGCAATATTTGCACCAAATTCATGGGGTCTTGATGGCTTTTGCTTTCCATGGTTGTCTCCTATGCACTCAGCTTAACTGTGTTTCTTTTTTTCTTTAATCAGGTGACCTTATTGGGTGCTTGCCTAAATGATGAGGAGCCCTATAGAAAACTTTGCAGTTAACAGTGATGGGCTAATGTTCTTTGAGATGGGCATTCATATCATCGGATCTCTCTAGTTTAGTCTCCAGTGACTGAAGATTTCTAGTTTTCCAGACCTGCTGATTTGAATAGCTGATTAGTTTGCCTGGAATGCCCCTACAAGTGTGCAATGACAACATCATACCAATCAATGGAGGCAGTCCACTAAGATCTGCTTGAGCAAACTTCTTACTCGTAGAGAGATTGCTACTGACAATATTGTTGCTGTGACCTCCCATACACATTTTCGTTAATGAAAGATGACATTGCAGTCAAGCCCACTCATTGTTTTTAATGCTCCTCCCATGAGTCAAATCAAAATCGATGACATTAAGACCTGCATTTTAGATATCTGGAGGAGTGAAGAAAGAAATGGAGGTTCTTCAGGATTTAGTGGGCAGGAGCTATTTTCACTAGCAGTAAAAGATAAAGACGAGACTAAGGAATTGTCTTCCTCTGTGATACTCACCACAGAAGGGGCATAGGCTCAATAGAGTTAGTGCATGCTCTCTGAACGTTTTGAGTGTTAAACCAACTTAGAGCAGTAGCCAGAGGTGAAAGAGGATTTATGATTAGTGTACAACCCAAAGAGATTCGAGTAATTTCATTGGATTATTTTGAGTTGCGTTTCTTGCTTTTACTGCGAGTTGTAATTTGCAGTCTCTTTCTAGATCCTAGCATTTTTTAGGATCTTTTATGCAGCAAGGATGAAAAAGTAATAAAGGCTAAGCAAATAAAAGGTTGGGGAGCCAATCCCTACGAATCCTTTGATCTCACCTGTCCACAGCAGCATGCGCTCCAAGGCGGCACAGTTGGTTACGCCCAGTTCATGCCTCCAAGCATTAAACTGCCTGCATTTCAAACGGTTACAGAGTATAGATAGGTTGAACAGTTAGATCAGTGCTCAATTAGAATCAACTGGGCAAAATATGGAAGGTAAATGTCTGTAGCACTTATAGCACCTATATCACTGCTGCCTACAGACGGCACAAGCAAACAGACTCAAGCCCAACTCATTGATGATTAGCTGATAGGAGAATTGTTGAAAGTGTACGGGGTCACAACAATGAAAATGGTGAACTGCACTGAGCCAGAAGTGACAATAGGCCATACACCCACTCTGTTGCATCTACTCTCATAGCTCACTAAACTCTGTCTCATGTGGCTACTTTTAGCCTGACCTGACCCATTCTTGCTTGAATCGACAGTTGGGGGCATTGGGGACTCGCTTCACTACCCCACACAGTTGTATTCTGCTGACCACCAACCTCCAGCCACTCGTTGGAAGCCACTATTTCTTAGCTCCATCACAGTTCAGCTGCATTTTAACTTCATCTCACGAGCTGCCACATGATAAGCATGGTGGCTGCAAAAGTCAGAGACAATCAAAAGGTGATGACACAAGCAAGACATGGGCCCATCCAACTGCTTTTGAAGTGGCAACTTAAGTGGTCCGAATCAACATAGCACAACACTAACTAGGAAGCTAGTTGATTTAAAAAAATCTTCAGGGAAGTATAAAAATCATTTAAAGTCTTAATTTACTTAAAAAGTCATTGCTCACTATAATTGAAATATGAACGCATAGTGCACAACACAGGATTTACATACCAGACTTTTTATTGCTCTGATGTAAAAGTAGCTGGAAAATCTGCTGTGTGAGCTGGCAATAAAAGGAGATTGAATAATATTGGCCTCTGTGTCGTGCCATAAAATCTCCTTTTCACTGCTATGAAGTCAATGCCCCGAAGCAGTAATTTCCTACATCTTTCCTCGCCTTGCTGCATTGTCAAACACAGGAAGAGGTGGAAGTGTGAGTCCTGAGCCAATGCAACCCCTGGGTCCCAAGAGACCCAAAGGAGTTGGTGGAATGGAAGGCACAAAAATGTTGTCTTCCTTGTCCTAGAATGTTGAGATGGCACTACAGAGCTTCCTCTGTAGCTCTGTGGTGATTAATCAGACAGAAGATCTCTGCAGTGCTCTGCAGTGCCTCTTTGTCACAAAGCCACTACAAAAGAAGATGCCTGCATGACTCAAACTCTTTAGGACATATCACATTAAGCAAACTCTGTGTCTTAATTTAAGATAGGTCTCTGTTACAGATTTGGGTTGACTGGCGTCTTAAATAGCTGGAGCAGGGGTATTTCACCACCTTATACAGTGGTATTTCGTTGTTTGTAACAGGAACTTTAAATGATTGTGGGCATACTTGGCAGCATTGGTTGACATATCTAAAGTAAGGGAAAAAACAGCAAAATAACATACAATAAAGCAAAATAAAAACACAATTTATAACAGGAAGCAACAGAACAAAAGTTACACAGAATGCACCACTACAGCCACAGTATAACACAATGCAACAGTGCAGCACAAAAACACCACAGCTTATGAATAAACACTCTTGTCACATATTACAACCTCCAAAAATCTGCTTTCATAAAACAGATGTAAAAGGTGGTTGCAGCAAGCACTGTGTTATGCACCACAACGACCATATAATAGCCTGTAATTAGCTTTACAGGGTTTCTTAAACCACATTCCACTGACCACTGTTTTTTAATCTAATACCGCTTACAGGAGTAATAGCAGGGCATATTTTCAAATGTAGCGCCAATTTAAGGACCAGATTATCTAGCCTGCCTGGCTATTGCTACTTTCCATTGAGATGCGATTTAGTAAGTGATTCATTTTGAAAGGGTATGCTGTTTGCTGCATGTTTTTAAGAGGCCAGTGTTTTATTGTAGGAGCAAAAACCTACATAAAATGTTTCCATTGCAGAACAAACTTTAGGAATGTAATTGGTCTGGCATTGGTGAAAGTTGGAGCTAATGGTGTTGTAAATGATATGAAAAGAAGTTAGTTACCTGTAACTGTAGTTCTCCACTATTGGAATTTTTCATAGATTCACATGCTTGAATCATTCCCCGTCATCGAGATGGGAGTCCCTGGTACATTAAAAGAACGTAATGTCACAATAGACAATGGACTTAAGGCCTAAGGCCTCATTATTTAGTAACATATCCGTGACCTTACTTAAAAAAGGACCAAACTAAGAAAACAACCAGTCAGATGACACCACCCTGTAGAAGCTTCCTGAGAGAAGCTCTAGTCTCTCGGATTTTCTTAAGCACAGTGCGAACTACAGAAATAACTGAGAGACATAAAGATGAGCCTTTCCAGAGGAGGTGGGTGGGTTGTATGTGAATCCATGAAAGATTCCAATACTGGAGAACTACAGTTATAATTAGGTAACTTATTTTCTTACTCCAGTATTGGAACTTTCATAGATTCACATGCTTGAATCAGAGTAAAGAGCAGTAATTAGCACATTTCACCATGAGAAAAAATATATATACACATATGAACATAAGTTACTTACCTGTAAACTGTGGTTCTCCAGTATTGGTGTCTTTCATAGATTCACATGCTTGAATCATTCCCTGTCGTCGAAGTGGGAGTCCCACGGAACATAAAATAGCAATATATGTATACATATATACATAGTATAACAGTAGCATAGCTAAAAAATACTATAGGAAGTAATGTAACATAGCAATCAATAGTAAAAAAGTTGTCACTTTATTAGCTCGTCCAAGTCATTAGATATAGTTCAAACTCCAGCCAATCAGGCATCAGCACCACCTGGAACCTTCTCCCCAGAGGCTCAGAACCTCAGATTTCCTACCGCACGTGAATCTATGAAAGATAATACTGGAGAACCATAGTGTACAGGTAAGTAACTAGTTTTTCTTCTACCGCACGTCGAGTGAAGGGAGTCTCCCTGAGCTCTGCTCAGTACTTCAACTCTTCTTTTCAAGAATTCTACTTACAGAATGTCTAATGCCAAGACATCACTCTTCAGACATTGCGAGTCTTGTGGAAAATTGCGTCTGAACTCACAAAAAATGTATTTACTGCCTACATACTGACCATCAGGTGAGAGACTGTAAAATATGCAGGACTTTTCCTCAAAAGACCTTAAGGGACAGAGAAGATCGACTACTTCTGTAGCTACAGAAGCTTAAAATGAAGGATGACCCAGTTTCTGATGTGGAGAGTGATTCCTCTCTTAAGACTGTTGCCTCTAAGAAAAGGGCTAGTGAGGCGGAATTGACTTCTCCTAAGGCCAAGGTACTGAAAAAACATCACTCTTCCAAACGCAATGACCAGCCTTCATTCTCAAAATGGACTTCAGCTCCCCCTAAGGGTCACTCTACATCGTCTATGCCCCTGAGATCTAAGTCTCAGGCGTCAAAATCTCTGTCAGAATCATCTTTACCTTAGAAAACTGGTCGCTCGTCGACTGGCTCATCGTCGATTCCGCCGTCGACAAAGTCCTCCGTTGTCACAACTACAACGACGACGAACACTTTCTCTTCGTCTAAGCCTGCTATGTTGATGTCGTCGACGTCTTCTCCGTTGACGCTGGTCTCAGTGACGGTGAAGCCTAAGTCAGCTGCTTTCTCTACGGTGATGAAGATAAAGAAGACACTTTCGTCGACGGACGCTTCTTCGTCGACGGGAACTTCCAAGGATTTATTGGCTCCACTAACGTTTACCTTGTCGACACACTCCTCGTCGACGCCTGTCCAATCGACGGTTGTCTCATCGATGCCTGCTTCGTCGACGCCTGCTTCTTCGACGGTTCCTCCGTCAACGCTTGCTTCGTCGACGGTCGCTTCGTCGAGGGTTGCTCCGTCGACGGTCGATGACAGTAAAGCCTTTACAGATGGAGAGTCAAGTATGTTTTTCATCGACGGCGGCAGCTTCGTCAACGGAATCCCTGATTTCGCCTCCAGGGTTGATGCCTCTAGTGCCTTTGAAGACTTCAGCAGCTCTTTTGCCATCATCTGAATCCAGGAAAGGCTTGTTGCTTCAACATAGACAATCTTCAATGGACCTTTTATTGCCTATACAAGCCTTTCCAAATGTTCCAGTGCAGCTGTTGGATTATGGGGCGGATGAGGAGGATTCAGAGGATGATGAGAGGTTTCGAGCACTCGTAGTCCATCAGAGCTTCTCATTAAGTGCCAGGACATAGCTGAAGAACAAGACTAAAACTATTATTTAGAGCCCAATTTCCAATCGCAGTCTGAAAATCCGACTGCACAGATGTCTTTGTCACTCATTTCAAATTTGCAACACATGCTGGACAACTATTACCGCCGTTTCCATCCTTCAGAGCCAGCTTCTTCGGTTCCTCAAACACCTGTTCCTTCACCTTCTTCAAACATTGCACCGCCCCCTCCTACTTCTCATTCAAGTGATGAGGACAGAGAAGAAGGGGAGTTAGACGATAGATCCCTACTTACTGAATGGGACAATTACCAAATTCAGACACTGCCGCCTGCCTCTCCTACTCTTGTGGAATCTCTGCCTGTGGGTAAAGGTGGGTTTCATGTCCTCAAGGAGATTTCATCTCCCTATGGTCTCAAAGGATGAGGATTGTTTTTTATAGGATTTCAAGAGTCAACCACAAAAACAGGTGCGGGCGATTCCTATAATTGATTTTATCTGGCAAGAGGGTCTGAAGGTCATGAAACCCCTGCCTCCATTCCTGCAGTCCTGCCGTGCTTGGGTAAAAAGTACAAGGCACCAGACAATTCGCCAGCCTGTTTAATTGGTCAACCGAAAACGGATTCGGTTATTTCACAGGCGGCTCAGCGTCGTGCCATGAATCCTTCTTCTCCATTGTCGGCTCCTCCTGACCGGGAAGGCAGACGCCTTGATGCCATTGGCAAAAAAATGTCAACCATGGGAGCAACTACGGTCCGTGCGGCTAATTCCCTTCCCATTCTAGGCCGCTATGACAGGCAAATGTGGTCAGACATTTCTTCTTTTATCGATCTGTTGCCTGAAGACTCAAAGATCGAAACTTTACAGATTCTCCAGGAGGGGGAGAAGATCTCTGCCGAGATCATTGATTGCGCAGTGGATGTCTCCTTCACAAGTTTTCGTCAATTGGCAGGTGCAGCAGTTCTCCGAAGGCAGGGTTGGTTAAGAGCTAGCTCTTTTCGACAAGAAGTGCAAACAAAAATTATTGATATTCCTTTTGACGGAGAATCACTTTTTGGACAGCACATGGATGATGCCCTCCAAACAATTAAAAAAGATACTGACACTGCACGTGCTCTGGGCACTTTACAATTTAAAAAGCAGCCTGCTGTAGTGTGAGGTGTCGTGGTTCCTCCTATTCCTTTTGAGGAGGTTACAATCAGAACAGACAGTATCAGGGACAGCAACGTAACTCTTCCTCACAGCAACAGCAAACGTATCATCAACCTCCAGCTGCCTCATATAAGCAGAACAGAGGAAAATCTTCTTACAGAGGCAGAGATTCTTCAAAAAAGCAGTGACAACCGCCACCTGCCTACCACTCTGCTCAACAACCCAGCCAATGTTGGAGGACGAATCTCCCATTTCTTCTCAAACGGGTCTGCCATCACTACAGATCGATGGGTTTTGGACATAGTGGCCAGAGGACACACCCTGGAATTTGTAAAATTTCCCCCAAATTCTCCTCCCAGAGTTCCTCCTCCTGCACATCTGAAGGAACTCTTATACCAAATCAAAGTCATGTTACAAAAAGTAGCGATCGAAGTGGTTCCAAAATTACAAAGAGGTGCAGGTTTCTCTTAGAGATTCTTCCTCATCAAGAAAAAATCAGGGCATTGGCGCTCCATCCTGGACCTTCGTTCACTCAACAAATTTCTCAAAAAACAATCATTTCGAATGTTTTCTCTCCAAGAAGTACTTCAGTTTCTGTCTCAAGGAGATTACATGACAACACTGGATCTTCAAGATGCCTATTTTCATGCTCCCATCCTACCCAGACACAGAAAATTCCTGCGCTTCAGAGTGGCTGGCAGAGACTTCCAATTCAAAGTCCTCCCCTTCGGCCTCCGCTCTGCACCCCGAGTGTTCACCAAGGTTTCGGCACTGGTGACAGCACATCTTCGTCAAGTGGGCGTCCAAATTTTCTCTACCTAGACGACTGCCTAATCAAGGCGCAGTCATTTGCAGTGGCAACGAGACACACTCAAATATGCCGGTCTCTATTTCAGTCACTGGGCCTGACCATAAACCTGGAGAAGTCACACTTCACCCCCTCTCAGGTTCGGACTTTCTTGGGAGCGATGATAAATAGTCAGACAGCTACTTCTGTTATACTATGTATATATGTATACATATATTGCTATTTTATGTACCGTGGGACTCCCACTTCGATAACAGGGAATGAGTCAAGCATGTGAATCTATGAAAGACACCACAATACTGGAGAAATATAAATACATAGATATATAAATAGCTACATAATTATACAAGCAATATGAAACAATGCTTTGTTATACATAACAGTAAATAAATACACATAAAACAGGAATAGAAAACGCGCGCCAAGAAATGGATGGTGGGAAGAAAGAAAAAGCTCCCCTTGATTGAAAAAGATGTCTCAGCACCGCTTGTCCTACTGCAGCATCTCTCATGACCTCAGAGTCCAAGCAGTAATGCTTAGTGAATGTATGTGGCGTCTTCCAGGTTGATGCCCTACAGATATCTGATATGGACACACCGGCAAACAGTGCCATGGATGCTGATATGGCTCTAGTAGAGTGAGCACAGATCTTTGACGGCAGAGGCTGGCCCACCTGTTGAAGCAGAAAAGAATTGCACTAGATATCCATCTATAGATGCTTTGCTTTGTGAGAGGGAAACCATTCCTAGGTGCACTGTAAGCTACAAACAATTGAGTGGATTTACGGAAGGATTTGGTTCTATCCAGGTAGAATTGTAAGTACCTTTTGACATCCCAGGAGCGTAAAGCATGTTCGGCTGATGTTTGAGGATTTCGGAAAAATTATTTTACTACAATTGGCTCGTTAAGATGAAAGTACGATGGGACTTTAGGTATAAACTTAGGATTGGTGCACAGAATGACCTGATCATGTTTAAACTGTAAGAATGGTTCCTGAATAGTGAAAGCTTGGAGTTCACCAACTCTCCTTGCAGAAGTAAGAGCCTGGAGGAGCGCAGTCTAGGAACTTTGGATCAGCTCTATGTATAGGTTCAAAAGGATGGTTCATTAGCTGTGTAAGTACCGTGTTGAGTTGCCATGTAGGAAGGAGGAGTTCTCACAGGCGGAAACGACCTGAATAATCCTTTAAGGAATTGCTTTACCAGTTTGCTGACCACAAAAACGGGATCACAGATGATCTCGGGAAATGAAAGATAGCTGCAAAGTGTACTTTGATTGAAGCATGAGCCAAACATGTATGTGCCAGATGTAGGAGGTATGGCATAATCTCCTCTGGAGATGACCAAAGAGGATGTCCTTTGCTAATCTACACCAAATACAGACTCTTTTCCACTTTAAACAGTATGTGTTGTTGGTACTGTCCGCTTGTGCCCGAGAAAGGACTTCTCTGCATTCCCATGGGATCTTTAAGTGTTGAAATTCCTGGGACTCAGGAGCCAAGCGAATAACCTCAGAGAACCAGGGTCTGGATGATGTACTTGTCCCTGGTTCATTGTTCATAGAGATGGAATGGGTTTTAGGGGAATCGGAGGTTGAAGTGACAGAAGATGAAGTTCCATGTACCAGTGTTGTCGGGCTACGCTGGGGCTATAAAGATGATTTTGCAGGGCTCTGCCTTCCTCTTCTTTAGCACCCTTGGAAGGACAGGAATGGGAGGAAAAGCGTAGGCAAATATGCCGGACCATGCTATTGAAAAGGCATTCCCCCATGATCCCTGTGGGGATGCCAGCTTGTGAAGTACTGACATTTGGCGTTGTTGTAAATTGCAAACAGGTCTATATTTGGCTTGCCCCAGCGGAAGAAAATTGGGTTGAGAGTGGTTTGATTCAACTCCCACTCGTGGCATGATGTTTGTAGTCTGCTTAGCGTGTCTGCTATGGTGTGCTGTTTCCCTGGTACATATTCCGCTCTCAGTGAGTCCTTGTGCTGAATTGCCCAGTTCCAAATCAGTTGAGCTTCTTGAAACGAAAGAAAAGATTGTGTTACCTCTTGCTTGTTTAAGTAGTGCATTGTCATAGTATTGTCTGTCCTGACAAGCACAGAGGAATTCATTATTTTGGGTAAGAAGGCTTGTAGAGCAAGGAGCACCACTCTTAGTATGAGAAGATTTATATGAAGGTTTCAATGAGATGGTAACCATTTGACGCTGATCTGAAGTTCTTGTAGAAAAGCTCCTCAGCTTTCCAGTGAAGCATCTGCTGTTATCACCAGCGCAGAGGCTTGCGGCAGGAATGGTAAGCCTTGCGACAGATGACGAGGCTGTGTCCACCAGAGTAGTGAGGAAACCATGGGGGAAGTTACTTGAATTGTCGTCAAGTTTTACATTGGCCTGGGGGGCGTGGCTTGGCGCGCGGCAAGTTGGCCGCACAGTAGTGTAGCTCTGACGGACGCCGCTATCATCCTACCATATATCCTGCTCTGTGACCATCGGCAGAAATCTCTGAGCCGAGGTGCATGCTGCAGCTTAGTGCACCCAGTTGGCAAGATTTGAGGGCGTGAGAGGCATTTGCGGCGCCCGAGCGGCGACTGCTGGAGCGTGTGCCCGAGTCCATGATGGCAGCCTTGCGGCTGCCGGCATTGTCACCCGCCGCACTGTAGACATCCGCTGCGGATCCCACAGCACTGCCATCAACTGTGCTGAATCTCGTGGCTAGAGCCACCAACACGGGTGAGCTGTAATTTGCCCTAGCTTATTGGAGTGCATGGTCGCCGGGTGGCCCGGAGGTGTGTGGTAGCTGGGACCGGCCTGCGTCGCGCCTGCACGTAATACGTGACTAGCTGGATCCAGTTACAGCTTAGGCCTCTGAGGGGGACACGGCCACAGGCCATACAGTGCACATCGCTGTGCCATGCGAGACTGACAGCGGGCCTCCTGTAGCGTGGTGAGACATTCTGTTCTGGGGCTGCACTAACTGAAAGTGCGGCAGGGTCCGTGAAGACACGTAGACTGGAACCAGACTGCGCTCAGACTGGGAGGAGTTCATCCCCATTACTTAAAGTGTCTGCATGCGTGTGAACCCAAGACAGCCCTGGCTCCATGCTAAAGCTACATATCGGTCCCCACTGACGTGGTGAACAAAAAAGCGCATTTGTGGACCCGGGGCTCGATGCTCGCCCGAACCTAATTGTTTAATATCGACTTGGTGAACGGCGTTGCGTGACCAGGGCTCACTTTATCCTGCTGCGGGTCCCTTGAGTGGCTGTGTTCCTCACCTGGACACGATTTGGTACAGTGTGTCGCAGTTGGTGGCTGTGGCATAGGGGATCCCCGATTTGCTCTCCTGCGACACCACGTAGGGAAAGATACACATTGGTGTTTGACATGCTTATTAATGGGTTTATGTGGTGCACTGTTGAATCCGGACACCTACCATCCATGTGCTATCCTGGTTTGTATATCTAAGTTGCCGCGTTCTGCAGCACATCACTTGCTACATAGGCGTGTCCCTCGTCTCAGTACAAGCTGCCCATCTGGACACTGTTGTATATTACAGCTCCCCGTGAATCTTGGTTAGAGCTGTTTAAAGCGTTCCTCTCTCTCTCAGGCATCATAGGCAAACCAGAGAAAAACCAGCCGCGCCTCAACTTCGAACTGCGCAGGGGAGGCAAATCAACAGAAACCGCTGCCTCGGACTCGGAGCTGGACTTTGCTGCTTAGGCCCCTACCGCCCTGGAAAAAACTTTAGCAGCAATCCAAGCCAGCTTACAATCCATCGACGACAAAATAGAAGCGCTTGATGGCCGCATGGACCACATGTCATCCAAGCTGGATAAGCAGGCAGTCAGACTCGGAAAAGCGGAACAGCATATCTTTGACACCGAAGATGGCCTGCAACAAGTTGCCGCCAAAACCACCGATATTGAAAAAATCCTGGCACTGATTCGGGCCAAAAATGAGGACATTGAAGTGCACTCTAGGCGCAATAACGTGTGCATTTTGGGCCTGCCGGAATCCACAAATGGGGAGCGACTGGAAGAATATATCGAGACCCTGCTTCGCGACATTTGCGGAGCTGAATATCTCTCAAACATGTTAGTTGTGGAGTGTTCCCACAGGTCTCTGGCAGCGCGTCCACCACCCGGCGCCCCCCCAGGCCCATCATCGCACGTCTACTGAATTTCAGGGACCGTGATGCTATACTGCGCATTACTCGTCAGAGGGGCACCATAAACTACCAGGGAAATGTTCTGTCTTTCTGTCCCGATTTTACGGCCACAGTCCAGGCGGCGCGGAAAGAGTTCCAAGGTGTCAAAAAACTACTAGTGAAAGAACAAATTCCCTATGCCATGCTCTACCCCGCGCACCTTCGTATAGGCACAGATGAAAATGCAAAGATATTCGCAAACCCGAAACTAGCTATGGATTTTGCCAAATCTCTGAGACGCAAAAAGCACCACCTCAGATGTTGATGATTGATATACATACTAGTTCTATGCACTTCGCCCACTTGGCTACAGGTGTGGCCACATTCGCTTGAAAGCATGTTACTCACCTGTATTATTGTGTTGGGTGGCGAGATCGGCAGATCCGGCTGGTGCTTGCATACGATGCAATAGCTAGTCTCACACGCGAGCTTCAGTTCATTTGTATTTGACTATATTGTTCATCTGTGTCTTCAATTGTGTTCACTACAAAATAGCAGGTCATGACTACCTTCTTTTACAGGTACTGAAGTGGCCGCGGATCTCGGTCTGCTTCGGTCTGTGGTTACTACTGCACTGGTGGATTCTGATCTCTGCTCATACCTCTTACACTGCTCTGAGCATCTCTTTCTTTCTGTCTACGTGGATGGTTTACATATTAGAGCCCTATACCATCATGCAGCTGCCCCCTCCCTATACCATCCGGGAGTGGTATGTGCCGCTACGTCCCCTAAAGGGTGTACCCCACTATACACTTTGTAGAATTTTTTCTTTTATGGGTTTGTTAGTATTGTTGGGTTTTGGCTTTGGCAAATTTGGGCTGCTAAAGTGGGTGGGGGGAGGGGGTGTTTCACTGTTTTATATTGATATGCTTATTGTGATTGGAATATCAGTCCAAGATGGAGGTCTAATCATTGAACTTTACGAATACAGGTCGATAATTACTCAGAGTGTGACAAGAATTCTCATGTTTGATGATGGTGTTGTGTTTCAATTTAGATGTCCGTACATAGGTTTTCCTAAATCATGTGCTCATATAGGCACAATTCGCATTGCCCTTATTTAGGCATAGAATCCCAGTCCTTATTTAGGCATTAGCCATGCTATCCAAATACAGGCATGGTCACCTACATCCGTCCATCCCCACGTCACAATGAGTTCTTAGAAACCAGACCCTTAAGCCATTGGGACCTTCCCTAGCTAGGATTATTGATTTCTCCAAGAACTCATCTATTATGCATGAACTACTATTCCTTAGGAGTTCATTCATAACGTCTTCCTCTGCCCGACTTTACATCAATGCAAACATTCCTAAGCACCTTCCAGGTATAAATATACCTTGCCTTACCATGGCAAACCACGGCTCCGCTGCACAGCTCGATATGGCTCGCCACGGCAAGTTCGGAAGAATTCGAATCCCCGCCTGATGCACTGACCAGACGCTGTCATCCCTGCTCGCAGAGAGTCCAGCTTCCCGTGTTCTGACTCCCTTCGCGGGGTGTTAGAGTTTGAGACCCGGAAAGAGATTCCTACCTCTCTTATTCTAAGGTATGGAGCTGACTAGAACCTAGAGGGACTCTTGGCATATGCAAAACTATAGCTTACCATACTATAGAATACGGCACCTACTTCTTGCCTTGTGCTACACTTAGGTTAGGTACACTGGGGTAGAACTATTTAGAAGCATCAAACGAGTATTCACTTTTTAGCCTATGTTATTTATGTATGTGTATATGGATATATGTCATAGCTAGAAGACAATGCTGTTGCAGTATTATTGATTCTTACTGCTTACACTATACGTATTATATCTTGCATACTGTCTTGCAATTGTAACAGCTCATATCTCTTACACGAGAAACAAGACTGTTCAATAAATCCTTTTATTGACTCTTTAAGTTGAGTGATTAATTCATCATCTGACATCTCTTCGATGTCAGGATGAGTGGTGTAGCCGGCTAAAATCGGCCATGTTGCTCCTGGTCTACCTAGTGGACCGAGTCTGGTAATGTGATTGTAATGTTTTAGGGCGCCTTTAAACCAGAGGTTATGTTAGAGGGGTACTTATACTATTTAAAAAAGTAGTATCTTTCCTTCCTATACACTCGCACATCGATAACGAAGGTCGCTGGGCCATGGTACAGGGAAAATTGGGCATGACATTGTTAACGATTATTAATATATATGGTCCGGTAGTAGATTACCCACAAGCTTCTATACAGATGCTCAATGTGCTGCGTACATGGCCGGAGACGGCCATCCTCTGGGGGGGGGGGGCAATTTTAATGCGCACCTCAACCCGAATATGGCTAAATCTAACCCGCTTGGCGCACGTACCATTAAAGTGGCTCAGTGTGTTCGGGAGGCGATGTCGCAGTTGGGACTGGTGGATGTATGGCGCCTTCGTAATGCCAATGACAAAGTGGGCACACATGCCACCCCGGCATGGAACAGCTGGTCACGTTTGGATTATTGGATGTTAAATGAAGAGGCCAACGGGTGGGTCATGCACATACACAACCTACCTCGCACTCTTTCGGATCACAACCCTGTATATCTAGGTATCCAAATCCCCACAAATCCACACCACCCCATCACCTGGCGCTTCTGAGCTGAGGCCCTACTTGACTCTATATATGATGACACTATCAGAAAAGTGATCACACAGTACTTTGAATTAAATGTTGGTTCAGTGGGAAGCAAGGCAACGCTTAGGGAGGCCTTTAACGTTACGATACGGGGGATGTGCATAAGCACAACATCTGGTATTCTGAGAGATATTAGGGGTCAACTCTCCAAGACAGAGAAAGCACTGGGAGAGCTAGAAAAACAGTATTCGACTACCCCCTCTGCCACTTCTCTTGCTGGTGTTCAAGAGCTCTTGGCGGAATATCACACGCTAGCTGAGTCTGAGGCAAGATATATAGCACGTCGCCATGTAGCTAGAGCATATGGGGAAGGAGGACGCCTGGGCAGAAAGTTGGCTCCTACGCTGAAATAAAGATCAGACCATCACCAAATTACTAAGATAGTAAACGACCAAGGGATGGAGCACTTCACACCCCAAGCAATAGTTGACCAGTTCAGAGGCTACTACAGAGAAATATACACCACACGGTGGGGCATGGATGATGATGCCCTGAATGAATATCTAACTGACATTTCCTGTGCGTGGTTGTCGGATGGACATC
This sequence comes from Triturus cristatus, assembly GCF_964204655.1. Classification (NCBI taxonomy): domain Eukaryota; kingdom Metazoa; phylum Chordata; class Amphibia; order Caudata; family Salamandridae; genus Triturus; species Triturus cristatus. The sequence continues at coordinate 1,586,559,915 of NC_140590.1, forward strand.
GAGAATATCTTAGCCAACCTATAGAAGAAGCTGACGTTAAAGAGGTAATTCTCTCTCTCCCTAACAATAAGGCCCCAGGGCCAGACTGCCTAACAGCTGAGTTTTATAAGAAGTATGCAGATCTCCTCGTCCCCTATTTATTAGAAATGTATGCTGAAGCTCACGACTCAGGCATCCTACCCCTTCCCTCAGACAGGCCCTCATTATTACACTTCTTAAAAAAGATAAATCACCTAAACTATGTGAATCATACCGCCCCTTATCATTGATCAACTGAGATGCGAAAATATTGGCACACATTCTGGCCACCAAAATTCAACCTCTACTGCCCAGCTTAGTATTACCTGATCAATCTGGTTTTGTGCCCGAACGCTCCACCTCCCATAATCTTAGAACCATATTTGCCATGTTTCACATTTTAAACCCTGACCTTCCAGCTGCAGCAGTCATGCTCGATGCAGCTAAAGCATTCGACTCCATTGAATGGAGCTATATGTTTCACATTTTAAAAAGGATTGGGTTCCCTAATGTTTTGCTGAGATGGCTGCAGATCTTATACACTGACACGTCAGCGAGGGTGCGAGTGGGAGGCCTCACCTCCGAACCATTCTGTATTGAGCGAGGCACCAGACAAGGGTGCCCCCTACCGCTCCTCCTATTTGCCCCTCATGTTGGAGTCATTGGCATGTATAATCCGTCAACGGCATAGAAACTCTGCACTTAATTTTAATAAAAGACCTGTCGGCATCTCATTGTATGCAGACGATATGATCCTTTTTATCCGTGACCCACAGCAATACCTCTCTCCAGTCCTTCGAGAAAATATCAGATTTGGTCTCTTTTCCGGACTCAAGATTAACTGGGGAAAATCTGTCATAATCCCTCTGACAACATGCACAGCTCCTCCCCCATTGGAATACCCACTAATATGGATGAAGGAGTCCGTCAAATATCTTGGGGTCTGGGTACACCGTGACCCTGAGATTGTAATCAGAGAGAATTACGGCCAAGCATACAGTACTCTAGTGAGCCAGGTGGACAAGTGGTCACGCCTTTTGTTGTCCCTGGCTGACCGCATCGCAGTCATTAAAATGGTCATACTCCCCCGCTTCCTCTATCTTTTTTGTACTATTCTTATTAGCCTCACCATGCAATTCTTTGCCACAGTTAAAACACAAATTCTGAAACTTGTGTGGGGTGGTAAGCAGGCCAGAATCAGTTTGACCACACTAACACTTTCGTATACACGTGGGGGCTTTGGGGCACCAGATTTTTATATATATTATCTATGTGCTCTGGCTCAATAAGCCTACTATTGGTTCAGACCACACCTTGCAGTAGAAGATGGTGATGCACATCCCATACCGCAAGCAGGCGTGATCACACACGCTCACAGAGGCACACCGAAAACAGAAATAAACACCATTGACACTACTATCACAGCATAGCAGTCAATTGGCAAACTCGCACACAAACTTCCCATATACGCTCCAGCTCTTCCTTTGACTGGCCATGCGGGTCTAGCTGTCACCCAGGAGGCAGGTCCCATGAAATCTTTAAAAGAAGTTGGAATAAGGCATGTGCACGATCTCTAATCTGAAGGCAGTTACATCACTGGTTGTGATCTAGAGTACATTGCTAACCCCACCCCGCTTTTTCAATATTCCTGTCATCGCTTAAAGCGCGCTTTTAGGGACCACTACCCAAATTTTCCCGCAGAACCCCCTACTCTTTACTCACTGCAACTACCTTTAGTGGCCCCCACCAGAAGAAAGCTTATCACTAAATTATATAGGACAGTACAACATTAAACAGTTAGAGCGGCGGATAAAAGCCTCGAGCGCTGGAACACCATATTGGATCCCCAGATCACATTGAAAGAATGGGAGCAAATATGTATGTTAACTGGTAAACTTACGCCCAACGGTAATTTGCGTATCATTCATTTAAAATGTATTCATCAAATATACTACACTCCTATTAAACTGTACAAAATGGGGCTCCGAGAGTCTGATCAATGCAAGCGCTGCGGGCAGAATGGAACTGATTTCGATCACCTTGCATGGAACTGCAGGTCGGTTTTACAATAGTGGGAGGAGGTGCTGAAGTGTATACATTCCATGATGGAGACACTGTTACACTGCACTCCCCTTACATGCCTGCTTGGTTATGTTATGCACATTGGGTAGATTTGCTAGAGTTGCCCTCTTGATGGCCAAAAGGCGGATAGCGTTCACATGGCACAGCAAACTTACTCTGCAGATTGAAGGGTGGGCCAAGGACCTAGTGTATTGTCGAGAAAATCTGGAACTGTATGCTGAAAAACTACCTGTAACATCCAGACCCAAGGATATTTGGGAACCGTTAAGGCAATGCCTATCACATCAAGCCCAAAATGATAACATGTTATCCTGTTGAACATCTGTAATGTTGTATTAATATACTACTCTGAGTGTGTATATAATAGATTATGTAAAAACCTCTACACTGATAATCAACGTGTATTCTGATCACAGAAGTTATGTTTAATTTGTCTGTTTGTGGTTTTTATTTTTGAATGCACTGCCTTGTGTGGCAGCAATATCTTTGTTTATTATGAAAATCCAATAAAGAGAATTAAAAAAAAAAAGTGTTCCATTGGCCTGCAACCATTGGATGTTCCGAACTTCCCGGAGAGGACGCATGGGCAGGGGACAGTGAGGGATGAGAAGAATACAAGAGGACATAATCACCAGTAGCGATCCATAAAGGCGTACGGAAACAAACTTTCTTTTTTGTATGCAATTTGCCAAAGTCATTAACCTCTGTTGCCTTCCAATGTGGGCTAAGCCTTATTTAAGGAAGAATCCTAGATGGTTCCTAAGAAAAGTAGCTGCTGGGAGGGTTGGAGGACAGATTTTTCTGGATTTAAGGTGAGGCCTAGTTGATTGGCCTTGGTAGATGGAGCAGACAGGCCTTGGTAGATGCTCTTGCGGCATTGCAGGTAGAAGCCTTGACTAGCCAGTCATCGAGGGAAGGAAAATTCTGGTGATGATGTTGCCTGAGATATGTTGCTACTGGTGCTAGGCATTGTGTAAAAATGTGAGGGGCCGATCTGAGCTTGAAAAGCAATACTCGGAATTGATAGTGTCTGCCGACCACCGCGAATCTGAGAAACCTTTTTTGTTTCTTGTGCATGGGTATGTGGAGATATGCGTCCTGAAGGTCTAGGGATGCCATGTAGTCGTTTCCGCTGAGAAGCTGTAACACATCCTGGTTGGAGATCATGCAGAATGACTGTTTCTTGAGGAATTTGTTTAGACTTCTCAAATCTAGAATTGGTCTCCATTTTTATTTTACTTCTTGCGAACCAAGAAGAAACGGGAGTAGACTCATTTCCCCCTCTGGTGAAATGCAACGCTTTCTATTGCTCCCTTTTGAATCATGGAAACAATCTCTAACTTTAAGAGGTGTAAATGCTTGTGAACATGATTTTGCTGAGGGGCTCGATGTGGTGGTTCTATAAATTTCAGAGAATTACTAAATTGTACTATGTCCAAGACCCATCAATTTATTGCAATTTGTTTCCAGTTTTGCAGATTATGGGAAACTTTGCCTCCTACTTTGGAAGGATGTGGGAGAACAGCAGCCGGCATTAGGGGAAGGTCACTGGCGACGTTTAGTATCCTTGTTCTGTTGTCCTGTCTTCTCTCTGAAAGAGAACTTGTTGTAGGCAGCTCCAGGTGATTGCCGTTGGGCAAATTGTGGCCTATACTGTTGACAGGAAGAGGTATAAGTAGGATACAGGTACTGTTGGTAGCCTCCTCTGTAGGATGACTGACCGTTGCCCCGTGCACCACAAAAAGGCACCTTTCTATACTGTGGAGTGGTAAGGGCCTTAGCAGTGTATATATCTTCTTTATCCCTTGTAACGCTTCGTCAATATGCTTTCCAAGATGTTCCTCACCGTCTTAAGGCAGATCTTAAATCTTGGTCTTCAGGCATGAATGTTGTCATTATAGCCATACCTGACATCATAAAACTGCCACCATGGCCAGTTGACGGAAACTGGTGGAAGCGATGTCCATCACACAATCTATTATCTCTGAGGCAGAACATTCGCCCTCCAGTCGTATTTTCCTATCCTCTTCTTTGACGTCTGATGGAAGGTTATTGTTATAAGTGGCAATAACTGACCATATTTGTCTATTGTAACGGCCTAAGAACGCCAGGGAATTAGATGCTCTGACCGTTAATGCAGACATAGTTGAGAAGCGATTGAATGTTATGAAGCCTTCTACCTTCCTTGTCCAGAGGTGCCGAAGGGTTTTTCGATCTACGTTGCGCTGCTTGTGATATCACTGAATCTGGTATTGGATGACCCGTGAGAAAAGCAGGCACATCATCAGGAGCCTTATACTTTTTATCAAGTCTTAGTAAAACTGGTGGCAAGGATGCTGGATTCTGCATTATTTTCAAACCTTGGTCCCAGATATAGTCAATAATGGGCATGGATCTGACTGATTTCCTGAAACGGCCCTTGAAATCATAAAGGAAACAGTGCTGCTGATGCACAGGCTTTGGAAGCTCAAAATGCCTGGCTGCTCTCTTTAAGAGGTTGTGGAAACCTCCTATGTCCTCTGGAGGTGAATCAGTTTGTGGCGGAGACGCTGGTGGAGGAATTATGTAATTGTCCAATTCCTCATGTTGTTATTGTTCCTGTTGTATCTCGCCTTCCTCCTGCTCTTCTTCCTCTTCCTCAGACGATGAAAGTTGTTGTAAAGGTTCTTCTGGTTGAAGAGAAGGAGGAGGTTGACTTTGCACTCTAGGAGGTGGAAGAGGTGCTTGAGAAGGAGACGGCGATGTTGGCGGAAATCTCTTTCTGTAATCCGCTACCATGGATTGTAAGTCCGTAACAAGAGTGGAGGGAAGGCATACCATATCTTGTTGAAGTTGTTGTTGGCGACATTGGTCAGAGTAACAGAAATACTGGCCATAATACTTTTGTCATCTGATTCTTCATGGCACTTCACATTAAGCTCTGACAGGCTTTGCGCTGCCCCAAAGAGGCTGCTGTCGTCAGAATATTCATCATCATCCAAGGGGTGTGTTGGTAACAAAGTCTGGACTCCACTTGGTGATGTCAAAGAAGGAGTCTGTGTTCTTGCTGTAATTTTGAATGAAAATCAATTTTCCTGCTTTTGATGTTGGGGTCGTCGACGAGGTCATTGACGCAGTTATCATTGCATTTGACTGGATTCTGGAAGGGACTATAGTCGTCAACGGAGGTAAGCGGCATCCACGATGACAGTGAGGCCGCCGTAGACAATAAAAGCGTGGATGACTGTATCGCCGTTGACAATATATCCATCGTCAACGATGCCGTAGACGAGATGATGGGTGAGGTCATCGATGAGAGGTTCCCTATTGATGGTAGGCTAATCGTCGAGGCGGGAATCACCGTCGACGAGAGATTCGTCATCGTTGTCACCAGATTCTTCGCCGATGATGACTTGGAAGGCTTAGTAATCTTTACCGTCAAATACAAGGGGACCTGGCTTGTCGACGATCACGTCGTCAAGGAGGAGATCGCCGTCGATGACACTGTGAAAGTGGCGACGGTGGACATTGACGATGTTACCACAATAGCATCTGTGGAGGATTTGCTTGTTGTCAAGGCTGCAGTTGACGCGCTGTCCATCAGCATGTAGGAGAGTAGAATCTGCTTCTTAGAGTTACCCCCACTTTTTGCTGATGTTTCACTGTTTTCGACTTAGTCTGACTGGGATCCTGCTATTCAGGATCCCAGTCTATCTACTTTCTCTCTAAATTGCTTACATGTACTTTAGGTACACTCCAGATTGGATTCTGGGGTACCCTTATAAGTTCCTAGTATATGGTATACTATGTACCTAGGGCATAGGTACCCCAGAGGCCTCTCAGGGGCCACAGCATGTATTATGCCATCCCTGGGAGACCATTCAAAATGACACCACAGGCCTGCTACAGCAGCCTGTGTAAGGTGTTGCATGCACCTCTTACTTAGATATAGGTTCACTATATCTATCCTTATCACTGCACATATAAACCTATCAGTCACCCCTATGGCAGGCCTTATCAATTCTGAAGGCAGGGTGCTGGGTTTTATGTGAGAAGGGTGCCCATGCATGAGCAGAGCTCCTCTGCAGCCTTCGGAACCTCTATTCCGGGGTTGTTTGTGATGCAGCCAAACCATATATACTAAAGTGCATTATAACCTCGCTGTAAATGCTAACTTTAAAAAGGCTGCATGGAAAGATGTCGTGTTTGGTGTCAAACACCTTGGAATCATACCTCCACACCAGTAACTGGCGTGGGAGGTATGATTCCACCCTACTAGAGGGAGAAAAACCCTGGCATCACAAAATGGATGCTGCCAGCCACAGACACGAGTCTGCCCTCCTGCTGCTGGACGAAACTCCGGCAGGGGATGGCTGGACCACCTCCCAGGCAGGCTTTAGTGTATTGGGGCTGGGTGGGTGCACTCTGAGAGTGCTTTGATGTCTGCACTGGGGGCTCATTTGGTGTCCCTGTGCATAATTCAGCTCAAACCGGTTGCAGGGGCTATCAGCCCCTCACTGGCACGAAACTGGACAAAGGACATGGGTGTAGCCACCCCTCTGTCCTGACCCTCCCATACGTGGGTCCCCAGAGTTTGTCCCACCCTTTCCTTGGGTATAAAATAGGAACCCCTGGCTACAGGACTCTAGATTTACCTGGACGAAACTCTGCTACAGAAACCAAGTATTTCAACTATCTACACTACGTTGGATGACCGAAGAATCTCCCTTGGAGTAAAGGAGTTACTCCCCTGCAAGGCAGGCACCTAAAATGCATCCGATCGGTTTGCATCTACGCAGCTCCTGAAGGACTCAGAAGATTTTGCAACACAGGTGGTGGGTTCCTAAGCTTCCTCGAATCCGACCAGTGCTCTCAGCAAAACTGAGACCCGCAGCCCTCAGGAGGTTATAATCTGGTAAACCAAGCTGCTTTACATTCCTTCGAGATTTAACCTGAAGGGTGCTCTCCATAGCTACCACTAGGATAGCTTTCAATAAAGGTTGTCTTTAACCTAATCATCAATAAGGGTCATTTGGACTGGTGCAAGGTGCCCACTATAACTAGTGGACAGCATATACCAGGCCAACTTCTCACACAGCAGAGCTGAGGTAGGATTTTTGAAAGTATGTTTAACCTTCACAGGTGGAGTAGAAGGTGCTGAAGCCAGTTTCTTAGAGGATTTTTTGACAGAAACTGAACCTTTATCCTTATGCTGAGGAGGTAACTTGGAAGATGAAACATGTTTTTGGGAACCTTCTGAAGACTTTTTGTGTGTCTTCTTTGGAGGTTGTTGAGAGGAATGACCTGTGGAGTCATCCAGTGTTCTTTTTTGGGGCGTTTCAGAGGAGGATCTTGAAGAAACATTACTCTCCTCATCAGAAACAGGATCATCTCTGTCTTTAAGCCACTACAGCCATAATAAAAGCCTTCCTTCACAATCTTTTAAAGACTTGGAGGAAAAAGTGCAGCATACCTTACAGTCCTTCAGTCTGTGGTCTGGGTAGAGACAAAAAAGACAGTCCTTACTGGGATCGTCAATGTGTAGTTTTTAGGTCTCGCTTGCGTTAGCAGCGCAAAGCGTTGCTCTCGCCATACGAGGGCTTTTTGTAATCAATTCAACATGTGCATGAGTATGGAGGGACAAAGATGGCGTCGGGCTGTCCACATGCGCGTGCATTTTTTGTCCCTCCGTACACGTGCACATGTTGAAACGATTACGGCTGCGCTTGTTTCTTTTGCCGAAAAGGACTGAACCAGACATTATGAGGCCCTTCATTTACAAGACAAGCAGCGCTAAGCCACAAAGTGACATACCCTCCCATTAAAGTATGACTGTAAACAGAGAAGAAAAAACATTTTGCTGGCTTTCGATCATTTCCTTGATAGCCCTATACAGTTTCAACAAACAGGAGGGATGTGAAATAAAATAATAAAATCCACGTTTTTAACAAAAGAGTACTATGTTCGTCCAATAAAATTTTTATTGGAATATGACATAAGCAATTCAGTTGTCAAATCCACTTCTGACAGTCATTCAGTCACACTGGTACTTTCGCCGACTGTCACCGCCGGTCCTCAAGAGAATTGGACTGAATAATGGCCTTAAACGAGGATTTTAAAACCAAGCCTTGAGTTGAAATAAATCAGTTTGGAAACCTGAGAGAAAGGCTCTCCAGACCTCTCTATCAAGAGTGGGGGAGGCGCTGTATGACATAGTGGCCTTGATGGCGTTCCGAGAAGGCTCTTGAGTCCTCCCTGAAATGTCCCTTCGGCTACCGAGAGTGGATTTCAACAACTGTTTCACCCCCTTGTGAGCAAGCTGTCTCTACTTCATCTGACAGGAGATGGGCAAGTTAACACACATGTCTCAGATTTCTGCACTAAGTGTGGGAGATCGCACAATAAGAAGGAATGGAAAAAGCTTTGCGAGACATGACGAGCCCACCCTGTAGAATGGTGCCTGGGCCTCCTGAGACTCCCATATATTGCATATACTCATAGCCTTGTCTAGAAAGGGACCATTCTGAACGGCGGGACCCTGCTTGTGTTATGTCTGTCACACACAAAACACTCAATTAAATTTCACATACAATAGGATTTTTGCTCTAAATGAACAAGTTACTTACCTTCGGTAACGATGTATCTGTAAGAAACATTAGTTAGTTAGATTCCTCACCTTAGAATATCCCCAGGCGTCAGACTGGATCCGGAAGATTTTTCATCAGCAATACCCCTTGCGCGTCGCTAGGCGTCGTCTGCGGCTCCGCGTCCGTCGTCGGCGTCGTGCGCCGGAATGACGTCGTCGGAGTACTTAGACGCCGCCCTCGCGCGCTGACGTCAGTTCTTGTACATAGCCTTCCGCGCCAGGAACGCAGAGCCATGCAAAGACCGACACTGGTGCCAAAAATAAAATCTAGGGGCCTGAAAGGACAACCTTAACCCTAGATGTCAGTTCGCAGAACGGGGAGGATGGGTGGGTCGGTGAGGAATCTAACTAACTAATGTTTCTTACAGATACATCGTTACCGAAGGTAAGTAAGTTGTTCATCTGAAAGAAACACGTTAGTTAGATTCCTCACCTTAGAATAGATACCCAAGCAATACCATCCCCGGTGGTGGGTCTGCGAACCAAGATCACACCAGAAAGTCCTGGAGGACAGAACGGCCAAAGAAGCCATCCCTCCGGACTTGGCTGTCAAGGCAATAATGCCTGGCAAACGTGTGTAGCGAAGCCCACGTCGCCGCCTGACAGATGTCCTGCAAAGGGACTCCCCGTCCCAAGGCAGTAGTAGCCGCTGTGGCCCGAGTAGAATGGGCGCGCAACCCAACAGGAGGGTCCTTTTTTGCCAAAGTGTAACAAATTTTGATGCACAAAACGACCCACCGAGAGATGGTCCGTTTGTGCACAGCTTTCCCCTTCTTAGCACCCACGTATCCAACGAAAAGTTGGTCGTCCACCTGGAACTGCTTAGTGCGGTCCAGATAAAAGGAGAGCGCACGTTTTGGGTCCAGACGGTGGAGCCTCTCTTCCTCTTTGGAAGGATGCGGAGGCGGAAAGAAGGTGGGCAAGGTGACAGACTGCCCAAGATGAAATGGAGTCACCACTTTCGGAAGAAAGGAGGGACGAGGCCGAAGGACAACCTTGTCTGGATGAACAGACAGAAAAGGAGGCTTTGAAGATAAAGCCTGGAGCTCACTCACCCGTCTAGCCGAGGTGATGGCTACCAGAAAAGCAGTCTTAAGAGTCAGAAGACGAAGAGGACAATTGTGAAGAGGCTCGAAGGGAGCGCACATCAGGAATGTCAAGACCAGATTCAAGTCCCACTGAGGCATTACAAAAGGGACAGGAGGGAACGTGTGAGTAATGCCTTTTAGAAAGCGTGTAACCACAGGGGACTTGAAAAGAGAAGGCTGATCAGGAAGCCGCAAGAAGGCAGAGATGGCAGCAAGATAACCTTTCAGGGTGCCCAGGGCAGAGCCCTGCCGGGCCAGAGAAAGAAGAAAGAGGAGAACCTCAGAAAGAGGGGCGGAAAGGGGATCCACAGCCTTTGCTGTGCACCATGCCACAAATTTGTTCCACCGGCAGGCGTATACCGTCTTTGTGGAGGGACGCCTGGCTGCCAGAATGATATCACAGACTTCAGGAGGCAAGTCAAATGGCATCAACTGCCGCCGCTCAATCTCCACGCATGGAGGTGGAGGCTGGACAGGTTCGGGTGGAGGACCGTCCCCTGCTGCTGCGACAGAAGATCCTCCCGAAGGGGCAGACGTATCGGGGGATCGGTCAACATACTGAGTAGCTCGGGATACCAGTATCTTTGTGCCCAATCCGGAGCCACCAAGATGACTTGGGCCCGGTCGTGCCTGATCTTCTTCAGCACTCTGGGCAGAAGTGGTATAGGCGGAAAGGCGTACAACAGACCGCAACTCCACTCGTGACGAAAAGCGTCGCCGAGCGAGTGCCGCCTTGGAAATTCCAACGCGCAGAACTGCTGACATTGCGCGTTCTCTTCGGTGGCGAATAGATCTAACCAAGGCTCTCCCCACTGCTGAAAGAGACCTTGCGCCACTTCGGAGTTCAGACGCCATTCGTGATCCATCATGCACCGGCGGCTGAGTTCGTCCGCTCTGGCGTTCAGAGAGCCCGCCAGATGTTGAACCACTAGGGTGACGCCCTGGTGTTCCAGCCACGTCCAGAGGCGCAGAGCCTCCTGACAAAGGGTCCACGACCCCACCCCGCCCTGTTTGTTGCAATACCACATGGCGGTGGTGTTGTCCGTGAACACCTGCACGACACTGCCCCTGACAGAGGGAAGGAAGGCTTTCAATGCAAGTCGGATCGCCCTCAACTCCAACAGGTTGATGTGGAGACGAGACTCCGCCGGAGACCAGAGGCCTCTGATCTCCGCCTCTCCCATATGGCCACCCCATCCCAGGAGGGACGCATCCGTCACTACGACATGCTCCGGTTGGGGAAGGGAGAGGCTCCTGCCCATGACCCAATCGCGGTCCGTGAGCCACCACTGCAACTGCTGTGCAGTGCCCTCCGAGATCAAGACATGGTCGGACAGGTTGCCGTGATGCTGGGCCCACTGAAACTTCAGGTCCCACTGCAGAGCCCGCATGCGCCGCCTGGCGTGATGCACTAGTAGGATGCAGGAGGCCATCAGCCCCAGAAGCCGCAACACTAGCCTGACCGAAACCCAGGATAGAGGCCGAAAGATGGGAATCAGGGCCTGTATATCCCGGACCCGCTGTTCCGGTGGATAGACCCGGAACTGCGCCGAATCGAGAACCGCTCCGATGAAGAGGAGCTTCTGAGAGGGACTCAGGTGTGACTTCGGCACGTTGATGGAAAACCCCAGCAAATGCAGGAGATCCGCCGTAGTTTGGAGGTGGGAGACGACTGTCTGGGGCGAGCCCGCCTTCAACAACCAGTCGTCGAGATAGGGGAAGACTGGAACCCCTGATCTGCGCAGATGAGCTGCGACCACCGCCATCACCTTCGTGAACATCCGAGGGGCACTGGTGAGGCCGAAGGGGAGCACGGTAAACTGAAAGTGCTCTGGGCCCACCGTGAACCGCAGGTAACGCCGGTGGGCCGGCAGGACGAGGATGTGGAAATAAGCGTCCTGCAAGTCCAACGCTACCAACCAGTCTCCGGGGTCTAGGGCGGCTAGAACCTGAGCCAAAGTCAACATCTTGAACCTTTCCTTCCGGAGGAAGGCATTGACGTTCCGAAGGTCCAAGATAGGGCGGAGGCCCCCTTTGCCCTTCTTGGGAACCAGAAAGTAGTGGGAATAACAACCACGACCTACTTCTGGGCTCGGAACGCGCTCGACGGCCCCCTTGGCCAAGAGGGCGGAAACCTCCTCGTGGAGAAGATGCAAATGATCCCCCGAGATACGGTGGTGCTGCGGTGGCATGGCTGGAGGGGTCGTCTCGAAGGGGAGGGAGTAGCCCCTTCGGACGATTTGCAGCACCCACCTGTCCGATGTGATGGACCGCCAGTGGAGCAGGTGATGGCGAACTCTGCCGCCCACTGGCGTGGAATGGGCCTGAAAGCTCGGACTAGGAAGGCTTTGAGGCGGATGCTGCCGGGGTGGATGTGGGCTGACCTCGTCGTCCTCCAGATCCGCCTCGGCGGAAACCACGTCCGCGACCGCGCGCAGGTTGGTTCTGCGGCTGGTGGCTAGGCGCACGTGAGGAGGCACCCCTTCCTTGGCCACGAAAGGGGCGAAAAGCGGAAGATTGCGACCGCGGGGCCGAGAGGCCCAAGGACTTGGCCGTAGCCCGGGAGTCCTTAAAGCGGTTCAGCGCACTGTCCGCCTTCTCGCCAAACAGGCGAGTGCCATCAAACGGCATGTCCATGAGAGTGCTCTGGACATCGCCGGAAAACGACGTGGACCGCAGCCAGGCGTGACGTCGAAGCGCCACAGTGGTGGAAATGGCCCTACCCAGCGAGTCCGTGGTGTCAAGCCCACAACGTATGGCATGTCGCGCGGCATCCCTCCCATCGGCCAGAGCCTGGGTAAGTCGTGTCCGGACCTCCTCCGGACACAGGGGCAGCGCGTCCTCCACCGCATCCCACAGAGAGTGGGAATAACGGTCCAAGAGATAAGCGGTGTTCAAAGACCGCAGGCCCAAACTAAGGGATGAGAACAGTTTCTTGCCAAACTGCTCCAGTCTCTTGGAGTCCGGCGGGGCGGTCGGGAAAGAGGATTGGGAGGTGGAGGCCTGGATAACCAGGCTCTCAGGGGTAGGGTGTTGGGACAGAAAACTGGGGTCGCCCGGAGCAGGGCGGTGGCGCCTGGCAACGTTCCTGTCCACAGGAGGAACTGTGGAGGGCTTGGACCAGGTGCCCTGGAGAACGTCAGTGAGGGCTTCATTGAACGGCAGCAGAGGCTCAGTGGAGCTTGCTGTAGACTGAAGCACCTCAGTGAGGACGTTCGTCCTCACAGCCACGGCAGGTAGCTCGAGCCCAAGGGCTGCGGCCGCCTTGCGCAGAACCACGGAGAAAGCAGCACCCTCCTCCAAAGCCACAGTCGGAGGAGAGATGAACCCAGTGTCTGGCGAGGTATCCAGACCACTGGCCTCCCCCAGTTCATCTGCCCAGTCCTGGGACAGTTGGGCCTGATGGGCCATAGGATCCTCGGATCCCTCCCAGTAGTCCCCATCATCCGACTCCTGGTGTAGAGGAGAAAGTAACGGAGCCGGGCGGTAGACAAAATGTGTCTCTAGCGGCGTCGATCTCGGCGTCCATCGACGCCGGACCGGCGCCGGGCCCGGACCGGGACTAAACTGGGGCACGGCGTCGAGCGGAGTCGACGTCGGCGTCGGGGGTGGAACCGGAGTCGATGCCGGTGGAGGAGTGACAAGGTTGACCGGCGTCGACGGGGACTCGAGAACGGGTCCCTCGGGCGCTTGCGGCGTCGAGGCCGGAGCCGTCAACGGCGCCGGGGCCGGAGCCGCCGGCTGGCAAGGCAGCCCAGTCGGGTCCACGGGGCCCGAAGGCGCACCAGCGGGCGCCGACGGCGGAGCCAGGTTCCTCATGGCCGAGAGGAAGGCACTGACTTCCGCCGGCGTCGCGTTAGTCCCAGGGACCGGAGGGTATGGGGACGGACGCGGGGCCTGCGGCTCCGCCGGAGCCGCGGGGGTGGAACCACCCTGACCCTCGACCGAGTCGCGCGACCGGCGAGGGGAGTCCGAAGAGCGATGTCGTCTCTTGGACTTCTTGGAATGCTTCGACTTACCCGAAGACTTTGATCCCGACGACCGATGGTGACGTCGGCTGCGGCTCCGCGACCGATCCTTGGACCTCCTCCTGGACCGGGATCGAGAGGCGCGCGGAGCCGAGTGGCGAATCTCGAGAAGCTTACGGGACCGCTCCCGTCTAGCCTTCGAGGTCAGGGCCTTACAGTCCGAGCACGACTCCGCGTCGTGGTCGAGGCCCAAACAGTACAGGCACCGGCGGTGATGGTCCGTAACCGACATCAATCGGCTACAGTCCGTACAGGCTTTAAACCCAGGCATCCTACCGGCACCGGTGTCGATAGACAGGATCAAAAAGGATCAAAAAGTTAGTCAAAAATTGACTAAAGGGGTAGCTCTCCCGGATCTGCGCTTACTGGCGCGGAAAAAAGAAGAACTGACGTCAGCGCGCGAGGGCGGCGTCTAAGTACTCCGACGACGTCATTCCGGTGCACGACGCCGACGACGGACGCGGAGCCGCAGACGACACCTAGCGACGCGCAAGGGGTATTGCTGACGAAAAATCTTCCGGATCCAGTCTGACGCCTGGGGATATTCTAAGGTGAGGAATCTAACTAACGTGTTTCTTTCAGATTGACATAAATGCAGTGTTGCAACAGTTTTGCATCACCAGATCTGCCAACCCACACAGTGCCACTGTGTGTCACTGGATTTCGGCTCCCTTCACACGATCACCTGTGGAGGAGCTGATACCACATGGTGGCAGGAAAGACAAGATGGAAATCATTGCACAAAGTTACTTTGCAGCCTATCTTTGTAGGCAGTAAAAACACACCAGCAGGGGTGGCTACTCCATTGGAGCAGAGGAGCGTCTCCTCCATTGGAGCAGAGGAGCGTCTCCTCCATTGGAGCGGAGAAGCGTCTCCCCACTTAAAAGCCCCCTAAAGCCTGAGGGATTAAAAATAAAATGGTAATTTATTACCATTTTATTTTTTGTGCCCCATCCAGAACAGAGCATCAGGAAAGGGGTGGGGTTGCTGCTGAGTGCATGTCACTCAGCAGGGAGGAGGGTAGGCTGGCTGTGCACTGCTTAAAGTGCACATGTCTTGGCCAGCCATATGCACACTTTAAACAGGTTCAACCCAGCCGTCTACCCAGCTGTCTTATGACAGTTGGGTTAGAGCAAGCCAAAGCCTCTAGAGCGCTGTGGAGCGCCGAGTGAGGCCGCTCCCCCCAATCCTAGTGCTGCTCTCACGCTGCATGAGAGCAGCGCCAGGATTGGCCAACGGAGTTGGTGCATCCAGTTCCAGTGAAAGAGGAGGTCCAGACCGGAGGATGGGGTGTTTTGTAAGTAAGTGTTTCTTTTACATATTCTTTGCATGCGTGCCCACCACCCACCCCATAGATGCCAGCTGCCACTGCACCCCAGGACATCGGTGATAGCCTCAGCAACCCTTTGATTTTGTTTGAGAAGTGGTGGTGGGGGAATTGTTGAGGGCAGAGTGCCTGCTAGGTAGCTGTCAACACAAGACCCTGCACCCTCCTCTACCCTGGACCCTTCTCAAACAGTGAAATATATTAATAAGATGGCAGATCTGCATCACGTACCATGAAACCCCTAGTAATCTATGCAAAGTCGACATGAGATTGCGAGACATTTCAAATATAGTGAATATGAATTTTCTCATTTGTGTTCAGGCTGACATGAGCACCTCTCAAACAGGTGAACATTCACTAGATGTCATTTTCCGCTCACCTGGTTCAATCAGGATACGTAATACTCTAATAGGCTGCTTTAAACTTTCAGGCTACAAAATTAACAGCAAGAGACTGATGACTACGTCTAGCTTCAACTGCAAATGTATTTGTCCAAATCATTTGGAAGAAACGCTGGAGAAGCGTGTTACAAAGACCCTTGATCCAGCCTGTCTAAATGCCACTGAGATTAGCTAAACAAGCATTTGCAATGCATTAGGTCTCGCATTTACGTGAGTTTAAGCTATTGGCATTGTAAATGACAATGCCTTTTATTTATGTTTTAAAAACGAAAACAAAAATAAAAGGCATTGTTATTTGCAATGTCAATAGCTCAAACTCGTCTAAATGCAAGACTTATTGCATTGCAAATGCTTGTTTCTTCCTGCAGGTGCCACAGGGCCTGAAGAGGCCTTTTTTTAGTTGTTTCTGACATGGAAGCGTCAGTTTAGTCCACCCAAAAACAGATACAGAGACCTGTATTATATATATATGAGCGGTAGAAAATCTGAGGGACTGGAGCTTCTCTCAGGAAGGTTCTGCAGTGTGGTGTCATCTGATTGGTTGTTTTCTAAATTTGGTCCTTTTTTAAGTAAGGACACGGATATGTTACTAAATAATGAGGACTTAGGCCTTAAGTCCTATGTCTATTGTGACATTACTTTTTTAAATGTACCAGGGTCTCCCATCTCGATGACGGGTAATGAGTCAAGCATGTGAATCTATGAAAGTTCCAACACTGGAGTAATGTCTTTTTACTTATGTTTGTGTATGTATGTTGTTTGTAGTGGAATTATGTGATTTTAATTGGAATTGTTAGTTGGGGAATTGTGTGGTCTGTAGTGTATTAGTGTGGTTGAAATATGTGGTATGGTGGATAGATTGGGGGAGAGAGCTGTCTAAAATCGACAGAAAATAAGATTGAGGGGGATTAGTAGTTTGTTTGTGAAGTGGTGAATGAACCGTACATAGAGTAGGTTGGCAAACACACCGTCCCTGGTGACCAACTGCACTGGATTTCCCCCAAGAAATATATAGCCTTAATTCATTTGTCCAAAATAACTGTAGTATGCACTTCAGTGCATAATTTACTGATGCAAAATAAACCTTAAAACGAACAGTGAATAATATTACAAAACCCTGGGAGTAGTCCATTCAACTGAATTGTATTTCCGGAATTTTCACGCTCCCTGCCTGACTCACGTGACCACTAGTTTTCAAAACTGAAACCAGTTTTATAAGCATTAGCAAAGCCAATAGGTCTGGGCAATGGCAGAGCTCTGAGATATTGGTGTTGTCAATGGTATAGGTCACATAGGATCTCCAACAAACATTACAAATTCCTGTCCATTTCACTGTAGCAATAGGAACCGTTATTAAACCAACACCAATCATCCATAGTAATATAAAATTGGGATATTAGTTTAAGGTTCATTAAGGTCCTTAAAAGGCTAATCCTTAACCCCTTCCCCGCTCATGACGGAACCACTCCGTCATGAGCCACGGGTGCTGTGTGCTCATGACGGAGTGGTTCCGTCATGCTGCGGCCGTTGGCCGCCGCTCCGCCCACGCGGCGCTAATTCCCCGCCTGTGCGGGCGATTAGCGCAGTGGGCGGAGTCGTGACGGAACCACTCCGTCATGAGCACAGCTCAACCGTGACTCATGACGGAGTGGCTCCATCATGAGCACAGCCCCACCGCGCTGCCCCCAAACCCCCCCCAGCGCTGCCGCAGCCAAGGGGTTAAAGGAGCCGTGGCAACGTGTCAGAGCAATAACCCAGAAGTCACAAAGGTTATGCATTACAACCAAGACAAGGAAGGAGTGATCCAACTTGGGAGCTTCAACAAGAACATGTGAGCGGTCACTTCACCCGTCCACCTCACAACTTTTTTCTATATATTAACCGCCTTATAGCAAGGGCCACTAGAATTATGTGGCAAGAGAGGGCCACATTTTCTGGCAGGATTGAGTAAATGATGCAGAAAGAAAAGGCTAATTAAATCATGCAGCAAGAAAAGGTAAATTATGCTGAATAATGTGCCACATTTTTTTAAATCATTACTTCATTATTTTGTATTTTTTACACTTGTTAACACTGTCCGAGCATTGGGTGCACTTTATTAGTACCAGTGTAATACCCAAAATATAGCAATAAGCAACAGAAAGGTGACCAGTTAAGGTTTGCAAAAGGCCTCTATCTACTGTGCTGCAAAATGTGCCACTTCGTTTTTAGTAACTTTAGAACCATTTGAGCTAGAAACTATTTTTTTTTGTTAAAATCTGCAGATTATGTATCATGTGATGGATTATGTGACAGAAGCGGAAAATCTATAGTTTTGTGAAAATCGCCGCGGCCACACTCACATAATTCTAGTGACCCTGCTTATAGCACGAACCTGTAAATTGATCTCGCCACAATGAATGCATACACCATAGAAAGACTATGGTGTGTTAAACAACAAGTGGCATTTCAAAACGTCAAACTGACAGTACTTTTATCGGACATTCACAGAACTTTGTGACATTAGCCCAAATACTGCAAGATGACGGATTGTGAATTTCGGCTGCAGCAGCGTTACATTCATAATTATAAATTAACCGCACTTGCCACATAATACACCCTCTGCACAACTGTGCTGACAGCTGAACTAGATCAAATTCAAGTATCAAATGTGGTACTGCACAGCATCACACCCTATACAAAGAGTAACTGGTCACCTTTCAGTAGCTGAAAATTCCGCACATTTTCTAGTGGACAGGAAATGACAGGCACATGAATAAAATAGACTAGGGAAGGATGGTATATGAGGAGGGGGAGGACAGAGGACTAACAGGAAGATGGTGGACAGATAAACCAGGGAGAGGGAGTTACGGCAAGGAGAAGGGCCTGATGGACGACGTGGGAAAGAGAAAAGAGGGGAAAGAAAGCAAGAGGCCTTGCACTAAGATCTTAAGGCTAACATATTCACCATTTCCGATATTCAACAAGTTATCAGTCCAATTAGACCACAAGGTACTTACTGCTCCTTTGACTCCCCCCAGTCTCTTTCTGTCACTGGAACCGATCATTAAATAATTTCCGAGTCACTGGACTCAGCATGGCTCTCTCAGCAAAACACTCCACGATTTGCATCTAAATACAACTTCAACAAAAAATAGAAAGAGACCAGTAAAGTGGTGGCAGGGGTGAGGGATGGGAGCCCATGGAGGAGTGGGAAGGGCTAAAATGCCTAATGCGCTCCACGCAGAACAGATCTGTAATGAAAATTTTAAGAAAAAAGGCTTCAGCTCTCCCCATGTCTACAAAAAAAACAATAATTTGCAATGCAATAGGTCTCTCGTTTTAGAAACTTTAATTTATAAGTATTGTAAATGACAATGCCTTTTATTATTGTAGGTTTTTTAAACACATTAATAAAAGGCATTGCCATTACAATGCCAATAGCTTAAAATCTCACAATTGTGAGACCTATTGCATCGCAAATGCTTTTTAGGCCGAGCCTATATGCAATAGGAAAACGACCACTTGCAGTTGACCAGCACTTTTCACAATGCTCGTGCTTGTGGCTGTTTTTCCTGCAATATTTCGATTGGCGTTTGCGTGCGTCTTCCTTAAAAGACAACAAGCAATTGGGTAAAGGCGGGCGCATGGCCCACCTTTCCAGGCCAATGTAACCGCCCACGGCCTAAGGCTTGCGGTTACGCGCACGGCACCATCTGTTTTAAATTATCATGCCCAGACGCAGGCGCGATAATTGAAAACAGATTGCCTGGTGCTCACTCTCGCGCGCACTACTCGCGGGCTTATTCTTGTTTCACTTTCCTGCTGCCAAGAACTTTTGTTCACAGACTATGCAGATTTAACCTTTAATGTTCTGTTCCGATTTTTTTAAGAAACTCATCTCCCTGCCGTCTGCCTCAGCATCCCTCCCCCCTCCTCACATCCAGGCAGCTGCCTCCTCCCCCACCCTTTAGAATCTGATTCTCTGTCTTCATTTCCCCCATGCTGTCTGTCCCGCGTGGCACGTAAAGTATACGCATAATACAAATCACAGGAACCACTGACGGTCTACAGTGGTGAGGCCAGGGACACATAATGCCCCAAACTGATCCGCGAGCACATAGGCCGTACTGTAATCCGTTTTATACTCTGCTTGCTTGGGGCTGCAACATGCGTGCTTTTCATCACACCAATTTTAGGGAGACATCGTACAGCACACACTGGGTGTCCCAGGGGCGGGGCTGGGGGCAGGGCCTCGTAGTCAAGACTAGAGACCAGAGGTGAGGCCATGTGACACGTCAGTCACCAGTCACTGCCTGTGAACCCCAGGAGTCTAAAACCACCTCTTGCTCACCACCACGGACACAGCGGTTGAAAGGAGGCGCTCGAGGAAGAAATTAGGAGTCCCTTCACAACTGAAAATCTGGAGTAACCTGTTGCGCCAGGATCCTCCCAGTAACCTCCCACATGGCTGCCAACCGGCACACTTTACCCTACATTAATATCCTTCTGCCTTCAGGGTGTAAGGCTGCCCGGGGGGGGCTTGCGCAGCGGCCCGCCCCTTTGAGGGCGGCCGCCTTAGTGCCACAGGAAGGCACAGGGGTGGGAGGTCGTGTCCCTGGGATGGACCAAGGGAGACCCCAGCAGATAGCTGCTTCCGGCGGGGAGGAGCCAGGGGGGTACATATTCTGTCTCCGCCCCCTCCTCGCCCTCTTGTCCGCTCGTTCGCCTTGATGCCGTTTCGTTCCTCCTGGTCTGACGTCGGGTTGTTTTTCGTGGTTCCGGGTACCCCGGTGAGTGCTTTGTGGGATGAGAGCGAGAGTTTGTGGAGCGGCGGGGTGATGTGCTCAGGGCGCCTGGTGTTGTTGCTGGCCGGGAGGGCCCTTTGCGGTGCTTTTGGTTCATTACGTCGGGCGTCTCATGGCAAGGAGGTAGCTCAGTGGAGAGCACATGCTTAGCATACAGGAGGCCCCGGGTTCGCTCGCGGGTTTCAGAAGTTGTGTGGTGCTTTGGTATTTAGGTGAGGGGGCATTGGGAGTGCTGAGGCCGAGCCGCGGGCCGCGTGCGTTATGCCCCTGCCTTGCACCCCGGGAGGTACTCCGGTGTACGGCCTCAGTAATGATCGGGGGCATGTGAGGTCGCTTGCGTTGGCCCGCTATTGTACTGAGGGCTCCAGGGTCCGTATCGTTGTAGCAGGGGAGCGCAGGCAGTCTAGGTCGTGTGCTCTTAGCCCGTGCTCCCCCCCCCCTTTTTTGAGGTTTCCCATGCCGCGGTCCCAGGTGCAATTGGAGGCATGCGGGACCGCTGGGTTGGTGCACTATTTTTAGCTACTGGCATAGCTCGGGAGGTGGCGGTTGCGGAACTGCTGTCCTTAACTCTGCTTCATGCGGCGAGAGGAGGAGAGGCAGGCTACTTCGGTTTGGTGTTGCAGGGGGCACTTTAAACGCGTACGGTTTTTTCGCAAATAGTTTTATTGTCTTGTGGACTCTGATACGGCGAGCGGAGCATTGGGGTCATTTGAGCAGAGGGAACGGTGATCTCTGAGCATCAGTCGTGTCGCCACTTTAATTTTGGGTAATGACCCTTTGCCTTGTAAATAGGTTTGTCCGCTTGCAGGATGGATGTTCAAAATCATTGTACTGAGAGTATAGAAGGGGCACTACACCGATTGCTTGTCCATGTATTTACCGTGGGTGCAGTAAGGTCTTTATGCCAGGGGGGGGCACTGTTCCTCATTTACGGCTCCATACAGGCCACAGAGTTTCTGTCGTTAGAATTGTAGGGGTTTCATGCAGTTCAGAGGTGCTGCGTGATCCCAGGCACCTTGACATGTTTCCCTGTGCGCCCATGGGGGACTTCACGTTTTCCAGCTCAATCAAGGCAAGGGCCAAAGTGGAATTTTGTTAGGTTGGAAACCTGCCTCAATTTGGTGCTTGTCAGATCGTTTGTGTTTTAAAAAAAAAAAAAAAAAAAAATCAAATGCGCTTGGCTGGCCTTTTAGGCGGACCTCGTGCTCCTCTTTGCCTCTGAACATGGTCATCGCACCCCTGCCGTTTTTGCCAGATTGGTGCAACGCAAATTGCCAGATATAGAAGTGCAGATTGCTGTGCCTCCCAGTTGGGCCATACATTCTGTACACCCTTCGGCTAATAGTGGTGGAGATGCCGGGGATACATCGGAGTATGCAAAGGTAATTTCTCACTAGGGAGGTCGCTGGCTCTCCCTCCTGGCCGTCAGATTCGTTAGGTTAGCGCCGGGTCTGCGGGCCATGGGAGGGCGGTTTCAGCAATGTCTCGCATGAGTCACCGTGGTCTAGGGTGCCAGGTCTTCGACTCTTGTCCCGGAGGTTTGCATTTATTTCCTGGGTCTCTATGGGTGTTTTTGGGGTAGCATTTGCAGTAGTACTGGGCCCGGCCCACTTGCTGGTCATCCGGTCGTTGGTTTACACGCTTCAACACGCGTTACATGCCTCATCGGGACTCCAGAGGCAGGTCTCGGCCCTATTCATAAGAAGACTTCAGGGTATAAATATATAAATTACCCTTGGGGATCGACAGTGATTCTTTCCGGGGCTCTTTACGCTTATATATACCTACATAACATGATGTAAACAGCAGTGCCGCGGTCATCGAAGGGGTATTTTACTGTGTTGGATGCGGCTGCGGTGGCTCCCGCGGGACTAGTGAATCTGCAGCCCTGACTCATGGTGTTGCCGTGCCTCATTGTAGAGAGGTCGATCGGCGGTATTTGGTGGTGCAGCGGGGGACTGGAGCCGGTTTTGGCGCCTTAGTTTGCAATGTCCCATTGGCTACTGAGGCAGAGTGGCCGTGGCTCGTCCTAATTTGGGTGTTTGGAGCACCAGACATGGCGGCTCGGCATTTGGCGTCACGGGTCTTTTTGAGTGGCGGATTTTACCATGGTTTACTAGCTGGGGTTGCTACCGGTTTCAATGTACAGCAGTTCGTACAGGCAGGCTCCTTGGAGTTCGACCCCCTTGTTGTAAACTGAGAGAACAAGATTTGCGCAAGAAGTAGGCGCTTTAGTATACACAGGTTTTATATCACTCTTCCCTGGTCAGCATTGGCTTGAGTAACTGACTGGTCAAACTACCAACCAATTGGAATAGAGACAGGGGTCGGCAAATCATTGTCGAAGTCAGATGTGAAGCGCCCGAAAAACGTAAAAAAAAAAAAAAAAAAAAAAATTTCATTTGAGCAGCCGTTTAGGGGGTGGGTACCGCATCACTTGCTGTTCAGCGTGCAACATTTGTCATGTCTTCTGGATATGTGCCCCAGCAAAGCTTGCTCGACATATTAATTATCGTCTTATCAGCCATAATAAATTAACCCATATCCTTGAGTAGCACACCTGTCCTCCGTGCTACTTCCATGCGCTCTACATCGACCCTGGCGCGTGGCTGATAGGTTAACTCGGGCCGGTCTTGCAATAGAGATATCAGGGCCAGAGTGTGTCCATTGTGAATTGCACGAGGTGTTTTCGTTTCCACACAGACGTGGTAGACGGATGCGGACTTCGAACTGCACTAGCAGCTGGCTTGTGGGCCACGTTTTGGGAACAACAAACGATGGTTATTTCTGGGAATGGGATAATAATTTTACAATGCTGCTAGTTTTCTTAGGGTAGGAGTGGTGTGTTCCCGTTATTCCTACCCCCACATTCAACTATACACAAGTCAGGAATGTTCTACTTTTAGCTCACATTGTAAGGAATGTTTTAACATACATATGAGAGAAAGTACGTATTGTTATTTAAATTTGGTGTTGTCTTTCCGGGCAGCACTGCTGGACAGGGGAGTGCTGCACAGTGCTGGTCCAGCAGCAACAGCAGCCAACAATTATATCGGGAAGGCGGTGCTCCCCCCCCCCCCCCCCCCCCCAGTAGCCAAAGGCAAATGCAGCATTGCAGCTTACAATGTAACGGCAAAAAACAATGTTCATGGCAGGTATGAGGTACATGCTGCATCATAAGCAATCTCGTCTGTCAGCGCGCCCAAGTGAAATTTAGAAATAATATTTTCAAGCTCAGTTGCTGTTTACCTTATGCAACTAACAACCATTGACAAAAGCCAACAACCCTGACCGGGGACCACAGGGTTGACCTGGGGTGCAACCACAGGGGGACCCGGGGTGTAAGTACTCAGGGGGTGTCACCAGGGGCAGGTGTACACAAGGTTTTATGGTTGCAGCGACACAAGAGGGACTCCAGGTGCGTCACTCATGGTGGTCACGGTGTGCAAGCACACATGAGGTGTCTCGGCCTGCAAAGCAAGGCATGTTTCCTGGTAAGAGGACCAGCTTTCCTAGGGGAGGCTGGGTGCTTTCGGCACAGTTACCCACTGGGGGAACACTGGTCATCACTGGATGCATTTCTCTCCCCAGCTGTGGTTAACTCGATTATAAGTTAGGGAGTTGAGGATATTCCTGTCTTTTGGTTGCCAATCCCAAATTAATGCGATGGGGTGTGTTTACCATATTGGGCAGGGTAGGGTGCCAGTGCTGAGATCGTCAACCGTGTCCTTTGGGCAGCACAGTGGTATTAGACTGGCTGTGCAGTCCTTAGAGATGAGGCGAGAAGTTTAATCTGCTTGGATCAGCACCCGCCTTGGGGGGAATTTTTGACATTAATGTGTCAGCTAAGATTGGACTCGCCGTTCAAAGGGTTTACTGTTCGTAATGAGCTTGGAGCAACGTGTCCGCGCTACGGAAACATTCAGGCATAATCAAGTTGTCGCGTCGCCCAGGTTCCTTTGCCCATTTCCAGCCTCCTTCGGCTGCCTGTCTTAAGATATGGAAGACTGCAGGGGGAGGGGCTGTTAACCGTTCAACCTTGTCAACAAAGCCGCCGTGTTGCGCACTGTCCAGCTGTGCGGTAACGGCCAGCGCCCCAAGACCGTGAAAGTGTAAGGAAGGTCTGTGGTTCAGGGCCTCGTAGGAAATGAGGGGGGCCCTGAGCGGCAGCCGGCTAGAAGGTGGTTGGCTTCACCGCCAGCGCAAGGAGTGTACATCCCAGTCAGGCGTCATATGGCTGTTGCATTCCAGTGGGCCCACGGCACGTGCGACCCTGTTTAATTCCGCTTCTGTTGGTTCAGCTGGTTAGCCAATAGATGGGTTTGTTGTAGGGAGTGCCTTTTTTGTAGTTAATATAGGGATGCATGACATGTGCTCAGTATCGCACGTAACATCATTCCCATTTGTCTATTGAGACGTATTCTCACTGCGCGTGCGAACGCCATGAATAGTGATCAGTCATACCTTTCAGTGCGCGGAACACCTAGTAAAGGTGCGGTGCTGTGCAGCCCTGCAGATTAGTCAACTGTTACACGTTCCTTGAACCCTGCGCAGGGCTCCCTCTGCCCGTTGGTGTCTTTATGTTAGCCGTTCACTTTGGGTGCCTGGTTATTTCATGAGTGAGGCAGTGGAACCTATACCACTAGGGCTAGCATGACGGTCTTTTGTTGGATCCGGTTGAAGGTAGGAGTACCCATTTTCACAGTAACTGTGGGCTCCCCTGTGGTAATTTTAGTTTACATTGGTTGGGTGAACACATCCTTTCACTTGCGGTCGGAGAATGTAGATTATGTGGTAGATTTAGCATTTCATGTCCTGGGACACTGAGCGGTAAGCTTGCTAGCATTAGGACTAATGCTTCGTTAGTAAAGGGAACCCCCTGGTTTAGGTGTGCACGGCTAGGATCTGAGGGTAACCAGCAAAGGCTTACTTCCAAGGTTTGTAAAGTGGATCAGATGGGCCAAGCTGTGCTGCATAGCACCATGCATTTCTATAGGTCGCAGGAATACTAGTTCCTATGCACATTCACTGTTAGGTTCTGATTCCTACACGCCTGCACTCCTTCGCGTAAATTGTACAGGAGCAAGGGATTTGCATTCTGTCCCATCAGGGTACGGGGACCGTCTATAGCACCAGGTACTGTAATGCTGCCATCTTCACCCTGGGCTGGGGGGGCAATGCCTTCCAACTTTACAGCCAGACTCTGAGCAGGCAAAGGCATACTTGCGATGGTGCAATGGGCACTCAGCAGTCGAGTTAGATGGGTCATCATACCCCGGTATGACGCAGTGATGAAACCTAGGTTGTGGCTACACACGACCAGGCACTCGAGGGCAGCTGTGGCGGGGGTGTGCCAGTGCCAAGAGGGTGCGGGTTGCCTGAGTAGGGCTGCTGGCTTGGAGGGAGCACTACTCGGATCGCCACAAGGGCACGTTTGTTTCATAGAAGGTTGAATTGTCACTTTTATGGCATGGTGCCAGTTGCTTTAGTTATGCGCATGTTTCCTGGCAGCGTCAGAAACATTCAGAACTCTTTGCTGGTGGTTAGCTTGTTGTCAGGCTGTTCAGAGGTATTTTAGCTCAGGCATGGGCAAGCATGGGTTATAGGCCGGTGGTCTGCCCTGGGATTCGTGTTAACAGGCAGGTGAAGCAGCAGAACTTGGAGGGGCTTGGGTTTGGCCTCGGGGTACTAGGGCGGAGCCTGGTTGCTCACTTAGTAGCACGCCCTTGAGTTAGACGAAACAGGTACCTTTGATGCGAGCATCAGTACCGGGTAACTTCTCCCGACCTCCAGCACTGGCTGGCAGCTATTCAGGTGGCTTTCCAACAGGGCCATGGTCCATATGATTAAGGGAAGCACCGGGGTAACACTTTGGGCTACAAATCTGCAGGAGAACAATTTGGCTTTCCCAGTATTCAAATAGAGAAGCATGTTACACGTTGTTCTCCTCTGTGGTCACTCTGTCCTGTCTCTCCCTGGTATAATAGCAGAATTTTGGGAGGGCAAGGCTTCACATTTGGCGGTGACTGATGGAATACGATGGGCGTACTCCAACGGAGTGAAAGAGGAAGGAAGGCAGGCTGGTCAACCCTCACCTCCTCCCGCATGGGCACTGACAGGCAGGAGTGGGCGGAGCCTGGTTGCTCACTTAGTAGCCCGTCCTTGAGTTCGACGAAACAGGTACCATGGATGCGAGTATCGGTACCGGGTATCGTATCCTGCCCTTCAGCACTGGCTGGCAGCTATGCAGGTTGTGGAAGTGGCCTTCCTCGGGGGCGATATGGTCCACATGATTGAGGGAAACCCCGGGGTAATGCTTTTGGGCTACCAATTAGCAGGAGAACAACTGGCTTACCCAGTATCCAAGATAGCGAAGAATTTTACACGTTGGTCCTCCTTTGTGGTCACTCAGTCCTGTCTCTCCCTGGTATACTAGCAAAAGTTTGGGAGGGCAAGGCTTCGCATTTGGTGGTGACTGATGGAATGCGATGGACATACTCCAACTGAGTGAAGGAGGAGGTAAGGCGGGCTTGTCAACTCTTACCCCTCCCGCATTGGCACTGCCAGTCAGGAGTGTCTTGTCAAGGGGATTGTTCTTCAGCCATTCAAAGGCTACATTGGACCAACGCCTAGTTATAGGTTTACGGTCATTTCAGTCAAAATCCACGGGGGAGTTAGAAAGGATGAGGGCACCTGTCCTGAGGGGCATGCCGCCCGCCGGTTCGGTGGGGCGTAGATTGTCTTGGCTGGACCTGGGAGAAGCCCGGTATCAGTTGCTGTAGGTAAAAAGGTCTACCTGGAGCCATGCGCAGTTGCGCAGAGCAAAGAGGTTTGGGCTTCATCAGGCATGGTCTTATACACGCCAAGTCCACAGGGTGCCGGGAGGGAGATGGGGTGCACCTCTCTAGTTTAGGCACGGTTCTTTTCCTACTGGACCTAGGGGAAGCTTTGGCTGCAGCAGGTTGTAAGGAAATAGGTCTACCTTGGTGGGGGGCCCTGGTAGTGACGGTGGCCACTCCCAAGGCTGTGGAGGAGTTACAGGGCGATCCAGGGTCTGCACATACCAAGGGGTATAGCATGCAGCAGCACCGTGTGGTGCTAAGCCAGGATACCCAGGGATGTTTAGCGTGTCCACTGGAAGACCGACGGCGCCCCGCTATCCGACAGGCGGTTGTGGGTCTGAGCAACCGGGGGCTGCCATGTATGCTCCGCCCACCCATCACGGGGGGGCGTGTGTAGCAAGTGGACTGGTGGTCCACAGGTGGGAGGGGGGGACCCTCCCAACATTAGGTATACACCAATTGGCGTTGCCATGGTGACTCTAGGCTTATCAGACGGGCAGGCGGCATAGGGGCTGGCCTGCCCTGGGATCGCCCGTAAGATAACCCACCATGTTTGCATATTGCTTATGCTAATAAACCTGCAGCAATATTTCTCCACTTACATTCAGTGTCGTGTGTTTTTATTTATGTACTTATGTGTGTTGTGATAACTGTTGCCGATATTGGCACTATGTAAGGCTGCCCGGGGGGGGGTTGCGCAGCGGCCCGCCCCTTTGAGGGCGGCCGCCTTAGTGCCACAGGAAGGCACAGGGGTGGGAGGTCGTGTCCCTGGGATGGACCAAGGGAGACCCCAGCAGATAGCTGCTTCCGGCGGGGAGGAGCCAGGGGGGTACATATTCTGTCTCCGCCCCCTCCTCGCCCTCTTGTCCGCTCGTTCGCCTTGCCCGCCCATCCGCTTACCCGGCGTCCGGAGGGACAATGGGGGGGCCAGGTTTTCTAACAATTCTCACTTTGTGTTGCAGGAGGAGTTACAGGGCGATCCAGGGTCTGCACATACCAAGGGGTATAGCATGCAGCAGCACCGTGTGGTGCTAAGCCAGGATACCCAGGGATGTTTAGCGTGTCCACTGGAAGACCGACGGCGCCCCGCTATCCGACAGGCGGTTGTGTGTCTGAGCAACCGGGGGCTGCCATGTATGCTCCGCCCACCCATCACGGGGGGGCGTGTGTAGCAAGTGGACTGGTGGTCCACAGGTGGGAGGGGGGGACCCTCCCAACATTAGGTATACACCAATTGGCGTTGCCATGGTGACTCTAGGCTTATCAGACGGGCAGGCGGCATAGGGGCTGGCCTGCCCTGGGATCGCCCGTAAGATAACCCACCATGTTTGCATATTGCTTATGCTAATAAACCTGCAGCAATATTTCTCCACTTACATTCAGTGTCGTGTGTTTTTATTTATGTACTTATGTGTGTTGTGATAACTGTTGCCGATATTGGCACTATGGTTCTCGCAGGGGTCGCATGAGGGACTGCTTCAGAACCACACACCGCTATCTGCTCCTCCTGGCTTCCTCCACTGACAGAGGGGGGAGCCAGGCACAGTGGGCCTCTGCGCCTCACACTACTGTGCAAGGCGACGTACGCTAGTGCAGTAACCCCAGCCCTACCGGCGTGTGCGCTTTTGAAGAAAGACGTCAGAGCTTAGAAGGAAACCAATTGAACTGCGTTTTATTATAACCAGGATTGATGCGCAAGGTCATAAGGTTTGATATCATGATTCCTAAAGCGCCTCCTGTGACACATGCAGCGCTGTTCGGGTAGCGGCATCTTGGCGCTCAGAGGTGCTTCGATGGACACCATCGTGTGAACACAGGATGAAACTGGCCCGAATACACGTTTGAACGCAGAAGTGTGAAACACGGAAAGAAACAGACCAGTTTTATTCTTCTATTACAAGAACGGGGCGGGCTTCCACGCTCAGTGACACTGTACAGGTTTTACACAAACTATTCTACTGGAAAGGCCAATGCTACAGATTACTCATTGCAAGACAGAATCGTGGATTTTTTATTGAATAATATTACAACCAGGATATGAAGGATGTGTATACTGTATTATTTAAACACAGCTACTGTTTTCTGCAGCAGGGCGCTCCCTTTTTACCAGCCTATCAGTCTCTACAACACAGCTTAAAAACATTGGCAAAGCCAATAGCTCTGGCTAAACACTTATAAGGTCCCAAAGGCAAGACCTATTGGCTATGCCAATGCTTGTTTGTCAAGTGGTGTTAACGCCGATGGATGGGGCTATTTATCACCATGGACTCTTGCCATCTGGTTTGCTGTTCCTTGTCATCAAACAAATTGTTAAAAGTCTGGGATCTGCAGAACCTCATGAAAATGTCAATCAAACTGGAGAACATTCATAGCACCATTTAGAAGTACAGTCACTTTGACCTTCTAACTCACTGATATATCCATGGCTCCAATTTTGAGCTTTCAATGGACAATCTAATGTATCCTGAGATTTGTAGTCTTGAGTTCCTTTAATTGCACTAAACTGCCAAATACCAGTAGCTCACATAAGGAAGACCCTGGACAGCTTTGCATTCCTGGAGCAATATTGTTATCCTTCCAGAAGTATTCTCAGACCATTAATAGTTCAGCCATTTTTAGGTCTGGCTTGATTGTACATCTGCTGCTTTACGTTTTGCTATTAGTTCTTACTAAATCATCAGATTAAACTATCTCTTCCTTGAGCCATTGATACAGAAAGCGATAGTTTTTGCTTTGTTTTATTCACTACTGCAGGCTTTTCTTTAATGTTTTAGTCATGACTCCGAAAGTTATACCTTTTGGCCATTTCTTTTTTTAGTGTACAACACAAACTGTAGCAAGGTAATACAACTATCGAGAAAATACTGTATCAAAGATTCAAGTGAGCTCTCATCAGCAATTATGTTTTTGCAAAATATATTTTGGTTGTAATAGAATTAATTAAATGTGTCTTTAAGGGTTATCGGATTACTCCATGTCACAAATCTTTGGGTAAATTGGGATCTAAAAGCTGCTCTTTGAAATGTTCTCCACATCCCACTAAGCCACAAACAGGTCTCACCCTCACTCTGGGTGTTGGGGCATCCACGGATATTTAAAGGACTAAAGTCACTAAACGATCTATTTTACAGAACACATTTCCAAACAAACTGGTTACAAAGACACAGGGTTTACCGACAGTTCTCATTTAAAAGTAAATCCCTGACATAATACACAGAAGCATAATTTCTTAGCAACAGCAAATTACTTGTGTGTCTGGGGGAAAACTGTGTGCCATTCCAACAGATTTGATATTATGGTCAAATGAACAGTCATCACTCACCCAGTCCACGAAGGTTCTTCCAGTGTATCCTGCATGAACTGTGCAGCCCCAATTGGACTTTAAAGTTAATAAACGGATGCATTCTGGGACATGTAGTCTTACTTCGATTCCGATTGAACAATGAAAAGATATGCTAATCCCAAAAACAATCATTTGCTAGCCTAATGGCTGCCGTAGCGAGGAGGCCAATTATTAACGTATAGAAGCAGATTTGCCGTTTTGGGTCCGCCAGCCCTGCTTTCTCTCGTTTTTGTGTCGGGCGCTCTCTGTTGCATGCAGATGTGTGCGTCACAGCAAGGCTGTTGTCAGCGCCTGACAGACGCCTGACAGGGTGCAACGTGTCCAATGGCCGCCACCTTGTTGACTCCTGAGCTCAGCCGGGCCAAAGCAAACATGCCGGCAGTCTATGCGAGGTCGCAGGCTGGACGTCACTCGGCGCGAGCAGCGAGCCCTATTAAGAGGGGATGTGGGGCACACTGGGGAGGGCCACCTGGGCTGCAAGACTGCCAATTTCTAAAGGGTGAAAGAGGACGCTTGTGTTATTCTGTGTTGTCTTTATTGCTTTCATTTTTTTGCTCAAAGTAACAGTGTTTGTCTTGCCCTCGATACGAACCAACAAACCCTTGTTGCCTTTTGCTATGTCTTCGTATTTCCCACTGATTTGTGTTATGTGACCTGGAATGTTTCAATCTCCTCTCTCCCCTTTATAAGGACTAGAAGCTAAGTTCGGTTGTGATGCACAACTCTGCAGATGGAGGCAGTCTTCCAGATCTTTTGGTATTAGGTTTTGTGTGTTCTAAATTGTCGAAATTGTGGACGAGTATACATTAATGCAGTGGTTGTTAGCAGCACCTGACAGATGCTCTACAGGAGGGTGCAACATGCCCAATGGATGCCTGTTAGAAGGCGACCTCAGAGGAGCCCGGAGGGGGCCCTGTCTATCCTGAGACCAACCCTCGAGGTATCGTAGCCGGGCACTGGCGAGAAACTCCTCAGGGGAGGAATCTCGTATCTAGGATCGTACACTCGGCACCACACGACAAAGAGACGCCACACCGTGAGTTCTTAAGAACAGATCTTTATCAAATCGGAGTCGTAGGATCTTTATGATCAGCAAGGCAAGTATATACAAGCAGAGCCGGGGCTCACAGAGTCTCGGAGGGGGGTAGGAGGTAGCGGGACAGTCTTTGGGGATATGGATCAAATGCAGGGGCGTACCCGGCGCACAGCTCACAATCCTCGAGCTGGGGGATACGCTTGTCGTCGTCGGGATCCGGCGGGACCAGGAGAGTCTGTGGGAGCCGCGAGTCACTCAGCAGGGCTCAAGCACAAGTTCGGAGGTCTTACGATCTTCAGGGAGCCGCGAGTCACTCAGCAGGGCTCAAGCACAAGTTCGGAGGTCTTACGATCTTCAGGGAGCTGCGAGTCACTCAGCAGGGCTCAAGCACAAGTTCGGAGGTCTTACGATCTTCAGGGAGCCGCGAGTCACTCAGCAGGTCTCAGGTGGTTCCAAAGGCGAATCTGTCCATAGTCCCAGAGCACCCCTTGTTATAGGTCGACTCCTCTTTGATGTCCGGAGTCTGTGCAGGCAGGGGTCTTGTCACATGGGGGTCGCTTGTCGGGGTTTCCTGCCATTGTCTTTTGATCCTTTCAGGGCCGGGTTGGGAGGAGTCCCAGACACCCAGCTGGCGTGGAGCCAGCTCTTGGGGAGGCCGGAGGGCCGATCGAAACCCACCTTCCCGGGGGAGCTCAGAGGTGCGATGGAAACTGCTCCTCCCTCTCTCATCCCAATGGGAGCGCGATGTCCTCCAGCCGGAGTGGCGCCTCTAGGCCAGGGTCGCGCTGGGGCCGGGCGGCCATCTTGGTGCATGAAGTGGGCACGCGGGCCCGGTGTGGCCGAAAGGAGGAAGGCCACGGACGGGAGAAGCCCGGGTCGGGTGTGCGTGTGTTCTGGTGGGGAGGATCGGCTAGGCCGTGTGCTCGGGGGCTGCATGAGGTGCAGGGGTCAGGAAATGTGGTGCGGGGACAGGGATGGCCATGCCACGAGGCCGGGTCTAACACGCGTCTCCCCCAGCTGAAAGCCGGAGAGAACTACCCATCTTCTTGGGGGTTCTCTTCGCTGAGGCGGAAGAACCGGGAAAGGCCATCGGCGTTGGCGTGGTCAGTACCAGGGCGATGTTCCACGGTGAAATCCATCCCCTGGAGGGAGATTGACCACCGCAGTAGTTTGGGGTTTTCTCCTCGCATCTGCATGAGCCATCGCAAGGGACGATGGTCGGTTTGGACTTTGAAATGGGTGCCGAACAGATAAGGGCGTAACTTCTTGAGGGCCCAGACTACGGCGAACGCCTCGCGCTCGATGGTGCTCCATCTCTGTTCTCTAGGCAACAGCCTTCGGCTGAGGAAGGCTACGGGCTGGTCTAGGCCTTGGTCATTCACCTGGGACAGGACGGCCCCAATCCCATGCTCGGAGGCGTCCGTTTGTACCACAAACTCCTTGGAGTAGTCGGGGGCCTGGAGGACGGGGGCAGTGCACATGGCTGCTTTCAGGGCATTGAACGCCTCTTGGCAGGCAGAGGTCCACTGCACTTTCTTGGGTTGTTTCTTTGATGTGAGTTCCGTGAGGGGACCGACCAGGCTGCCGTACCCCCGGATGAATCTCCGGTAGTAGCCCGTGAGGCCCAGAAAGGCTCGGACCTCTGTTTGGGTAGTGGGTGGTTCCCAGGCTAGGATGGCGTCGATCTTGGGCCGTAGGGGGGCGACCTGGCCGCTTCCGACCTGGTGCCCTAGGTAGACTACCGAACCTTGCCCAATCCGGCACTTGCTGGCTTTCACGGTGAGGCCTGCCTGGCGCAGGGCAGTTAGCACCCTCCGGAGGTGCTGGAGGTGCTCACTCCATTCGGAACTGAAAACTGCAATGTCGTCTAGATAGGCAGCGCTGAACTGTTCCAGCCCGGCCAGGACTCTATTTACCAGTCGCTGAAAGGTGGCCGGGGCATTTTCCATCCCGAAGGGCATCACGCGCAAGCGGTAGTGCCCATCCGGGGTGGAGAAGGCGGACCGCTCCTTGGCTCCTTCTGTGAGCGCAATTTGCCAATAGCCGCAGGTGAGATCAAAGGTGCTGAGGAACCGAGCAGCCCTGGGTGACTTCATTGAGTCCCCGGTAGTCCACGCAGAAGCGGAGTTCTGGGGCGACACCGGGGGCAGCTGCTTTCGGGACCAGGACCACGGGGCTGGCCCAGGGACTGTCTGAGGGTTCGATCACTCCCAAGGTCAACATCTTCGAGACCTCGGCCTGAATGCAGGACCGGACCCGATCAGGGACTCGGTAGGCTCGGTGTTTCACCGGGGGGCTGTCTCCGGTGTCCACGTCATGGACACACCAGTCGGTGACTTGGGGGACCAGAGAGAATAGGTCGGAAAACTGCCCTCGGAGCCGGCGGCAATCCTCACGTTGCTGGGAAGTGAGGGATGGGGAGAGGTTCACTCCCTCCACAGAGCCATCCTTCTCTTTGGTACACAGGAGATCAGGGAGGGGATCCAACTCCTCTTCGGCCCCGTCATCGGTGGCCAGCAGGAGGCTCAGTTCCGTCCGCACAAAGTGAGGCTTGAGGCGGTTCACGTGAAGGACCCGGAGGGGGTCCCGGGGTGACTGGACGTCCACCAAGTACGTGACCGGGCTCTTCCGCTCAATCACTTTGAAGAGCCCGGTCCATTTATCCTGGAGGGCGCAAGGTTTCACGGGGGCCATGACCCATACCTGCTGGCCCGGCTGGAACTCGACCAGAGTGGCATTCTGGTCGTACCAGCGCTTCATCTCTTCCTGGCTCGCCTCCAGGTTGGCCTCGGCCAGCTCTCGGAACTTCCTAGTCTGGTTTCGGAGGGTCAGGACGTATCGGAACACATTTCTGGGGGGGCCTCGGGGCGCCGCTCCCACCCTTCCTTGACCAGGCTGAGGGGCCCCCGGACGGGGTGTTGCAGACATATTTTTACACTAGGTGAAGATCTGAGAAAATGTAATGTGGAACTATAAGTAAAATATAATGTAAGAAATCATTTTAAAAATTAGATTTTCATTGAGAAACTAGAGCTAGGTTATTTTCCATTATTTTCCCAACTAATGTAATTAGGAAGCAAGGCATCCTCATTTTGCCTGCTGCTTGGGGGTTGATTATGCATTGGGGTGTGAACTCTCTAATTTGCAAAACAATCAGAATTATGAGAAACATGATGATCTTTGTCCCTGACGAACAAGTTACTTACCTTCGGTAACGCTTTTTCTGGTGGATACAGTATCTGCCTGTGGATTCCTCACCTTGTGAATATCCCCTGCGCCAGCAACATTCGGAAACTTTTGTAGCAGTCCACGCCGATGAGGTCGAAGACGACGTCACAGAGGCACGGCTCCGCTCGCGACTCCGCTGACGTCACCGGCTCCATAAGAAGACCTCCTCGGCGTGATGACGTCAGTTCCGCCCCTTTTTTCCGTGCCTTCGAGGCACACGGACGGACTGACAGCAATATATATACACAGTATACACAGTACACAAAATGCATATCAACACACACAGTGTTGAATATAAGTAACAAAGCACAAGAAATAACAAAATGCCTTTGACAGTGATAAACACATTTGAAACACCATCAATAGAATCACAGGCATAGAACCACAGGTATAGAAGGATGGACAACGGGGAGGCGGGTGGGTCAGTGAGGAATCCACAGGCAGATACTGTATCCACCAGAAAAAGCGTTACCGAAGGTAAGTAACTTGTTCTTCTGATGGATACATCTGCCAGTGGATTCCTCACCTTGTGAATAGATTCCACAGCAGTCCCCACTCCCGGAGGAGGGTGTCCACCCTTCTATACCAGAAAGTCCTGAAGGACGGATCGCGCAAAATGTCCGTCCCTCCTCACCTCGGTGTCCAAGCAATAATGTTTTGCAAAGGTGTGGAGGGAGGCCCAAGTTGCCGCCCTACAAATGTCCTCCACAGGAACACCCCTAGATAAAGCAGACGTAGAAGACTTTGCCCTGGTAGAATGAGCCCTCAAACCCTCCGGAGGCTCCTTACCAGCTAGGGAGTAGCAGATCTTGATGCATAGTACAATCCATCTGGACAGGGTGCGCTTGTGCACCGCACGACCCTTTCTGCAGCCAGCAAAGCCCACAAAGAGCTGGTCATCAATCCTGTAGTCTTTCGTCCTGTCCAGGTAAAAGCTCACCGCCCTCTTAGGGTCCAAACGGTGAAGTCTCTCCTCCTCCTTGGAAGGGTGAGGGGGAGGATAAAAGGAAGGAAGAGTAATGGACTGCCCCAGATGGAAGGGAGTTACCACTTTAGGCAAAAACGCAGCCCTGGTCCGGAGCACCATTCGTTCAGCATGCACAGTCAAGAATGGGGGTTTTGAACTAAGAGCTTGAAGCTCACTTACCCTCCTTGCCGAGGTGATTGCAATGAGGAATACTGTCTTAAAAGACAACAGTCTCAAGGGACACTTATGCAAGGGCTCGAAGGGAGAACCCATAAGATAAGTCAGTACAAGGTTTAAGTCCCATTGAGGTACAATGAAGGGAGTAGGAGGAAATTTATTCATGAGGCCCTTAAGAAACCTAAGCACAATAGGTGATTTAAATAAGGACGGCTGATCCGGCAGGCATAGGAAAGCCGACAAAGCCGATAAATATCCTTTTACAGTAGCCACAGCAAAGCCTTGCTGAGCAAGAGAAAGGGCAAACTGCAGAATGTTAGACAAACGAGCCTTCAAGGGATCAATTAACCTCTCTCCGCACCAGAGAACAAATTTAGACCATCTATAGGAGTATATGGATTTGGTGGAGTGTCGCCTGGCCGATAAAATAACGTCCACCACATCTGGAGGGAGAGAGAAAGAATTCAGGTTGCCCCGTTCAATCTCCAGGCATGAAGGTGTAAGCTCTGGAGGTGGGGGTGTAGAACCTGCCCCTCTGACTGCGAGAGGAGGTCTGCCCTCAGAGGGAGACGGAGCGGAGGGCACGAGGAGAGGTGGAGAAGATCTGTATACCACACCCTTCTTGGCCAATCCGGGGCGATCAATATGACTTGGGCCCGGTCTTGGCGAATCTTCCTCAGAACCCGAGGAATCAAGGGTATGGGAGGAAACGCGTAAAGGAGTCGAGAGCCCCAACTCAACTGAAACGCATCCCCCAACGCTCCCTGCATCGGATACTGGAGACTGCAGAACAACGGACAGTGCGCGTTCTCGCGGGTGGCAAACAGATCCACCCGAGGAGTTCCCCACGTCCGAAAGACGTGACGAACCACCTCCGGATGGAGCCTCCACTCGTGGTCGGCGGAAAACTGCCGACTGAGACTGTCCGCACGCACGTTCAGAACACCAGATGATTCGCCATCAGACAAATCTGATGGTCCTGAGCCCAGGACCATAGACGCAGGGCCTCTCTGCAGAGACAAAGAGACCCCACTCATCCCTGTTTGTTTATATACCACATCGCGGTAGTGTTGTCCGTCAGGACCTGAATAGACTGACCGCGAATGGAAGGGAGGAAGGCCTTGAGTGCCAAACGTATCGCCCGTAATTCCAGAAGGTTGATATGCAGCAACCTTTCCTCCGGAGACCAAAGACCTTTGACCTCCAGATCCCCCAGATGAGCACCCCACCCTAGAGTGGATGCATCCGTTATCACTGTGGTCACCGATGGAGGTAGATGAAAGGGCTTTCCTTGGGACAGATTGCCCTCCACGCTCCACCAAGACAGATCCGCTGCAGCTTCTCTGGAGATCCTCACAGACTCCCTGAGATCTCCCTTGTGCTGATACCACTGCTTGCGGAGGCACCACTGGAGTGCCCTCATGTGCCAGCGTGCATGGTTGGCCAACAGGATGCAGGAGGCGAACAGACCGAGCAGGCGAAGGACCTTCAGAACTGGAACGACCGCTCCGTTGAAAAATAAAGGAATCATTTCCTGTATGTCGAGAATCCTTTGAGGAGGAGGGAATGCTCGACACACAGTAGTGTCCAGTACCGCACCTATGAACAGGTTGCGCTGAGAGGGCACCAGGTGAGATTTGGGCACATTGATCGAAAAACCCAATTTGTACAACAGCCGAGTTGTATCCTGCAGATGGAGCAGCACCTTCCCTGGCGACTCCGCCTTGATCAGCCAGTCGTCTAAATAAGGGAAAACCGAAATCCCCGACCTTCTGAGATGGGCTGCCACCACCGCCATCACCTTTGTGAAGACTCGTGGTGCCGAAGTAAGACCAAACGGGAGGACCGCAAACTGATAATGTTGCAACCCTACCGTAAACCGGAGATACTTCCTGTGCGACTTCAGAATGGGGATGTGAAAATACGCATCCTGCAAGTCGAGCGACACCATCCAGTCCTCCTGATTCAGCGCCTGAAGAACCTGCGCAAGGGTGAGCATCTTGAACTTCTCTTGCTTCAGATAAAGATTCAAGATCCTGAGGTCCAATATCGGACGCAATCTGCCGTCCTTTTTCGGAATCAGAAAATACCGGGAGTAGCATCCCTGACCCCTCTCCTGCTCTGGGACCACCTCTATCGCACCTTTCTGAAACAACTTCAGGACTTCCTCCTGCAGGAGAAGACGGTGGTCCTCCGAGCAAGCCCCTTGGCAAGGAGGATAATTTGGAGGGAATTCCCGAAAGGGAAGGGCATACCCATTTTCTACAAGATCTAGAACCCAGAGATCTGTAGTTACAGATTCCCAATCTTGTAGAAAATGGGTAAGCCGGCCCCCCACAGGACCAGCATGATCCGGAATGTCGAATCTAGGGCTGCTTTGCGGTGGTGGGAGGGGCTGAGGAAGAGGAAGAGGAGGAGGAGAGTTGACGGCCACGTGAGCGACCTCTAAGTCTTCCTCTATATCCCTTGGACAGAGAGCCTTGCTGCTGCTGCTGCTGGGTTGGTCTGTAGGAACGAAAACTCCCCCTTCCAAAGCCTCTGTACCTCTTAAAAGTACCCCTCGGCTGGGATTGAAGGCCCAACGACCTAGCCGTAGCCTTACTCTCTTTGAAGCGCTCGAGAGCAGCATCAGCCTTCTTCCCGAACAGACCAGACCCATCAAAAGGTAAGTCCAACAAAGTTGTCTGGACATCCGAAGAGAACTCGGAGGACTTAAGCCATGCACCCCTCCTGGTGGCAACTGAAGACCCCATGACCCTGGCAACTGAGTCTGCTGTATCCAGGCCACTCTGTATAACCTGGCGAGCAGCTGCCTGGGCATCCGATAGAACTTCATTGAAGCCTCCTCTATCCTCCTCTGGCAGTTTTGGCGCCAACTTTTTAGCCGAGTCCATAAGCGCATGGATATAGCGTCCCAACAGACAAGTCGCATTTGAAGATTTTAATGCCATACTGGCTGATGAAAAGACCTTCTTGGCCGATTGGTCCACCTTCTTTGCCTCCCTGTCCCCTGGGACTTGAGGAAATGCCCCTTTCGACCGTCCAGAACAAGCCGCCTGAACTACTAGGCTTTCAGGTGAAGGGTGTGAAGATAAAAATTCAGGATCCCCTGGAGCCACCCTATACCTTCTTGCGACTACCTTGGAGACTGCAGGAGCTGAGAAAGGCATGCGCCATACATCCAGCACAGGTTCCAAAATTGCTTCGTTGAAAGGCAACAGAGGCTCTGAGACCGCAGTTGGAGAATGTAACACCTCAGTTAAAATATTGGACTTGAATTCAGTAGATGGCAATTGAAGGTCCAACAACTCTGCAGCCTTTCTAATTACAGCATGATAGGGTGCCGCGTCTTTAGAGGGTTCATCCGATGGCGGAGTGATCTCCCACTCCGGAGACAAATCCAGACCACTTGCCTCCTTCAATTCGTCGAACACCTCATCAGATTCGACCAATTCCCCCTCTTCAGCCTCATCCATCAGAAAGCGTCTCTCCTCCAGCACTCTCTGCGCCTCCCTTCTTGAACGGATCCGCACCTGCGGCGTCGGCGGCGCCGTGATCGAATCTGACGGCGCCGGCAGAGGCGTCGAACGCGGATCAGCTGGAGCAGCCGGCGTCGAACGAGGTCGAGTCGGCGCCGGCGAAGAGGGAAGCGGCGTCGATGTTCTCGGCGCCGGCATCTGCCAAGACGGCGTCGCTGGGAAGAACGGCATAAATGGTGCTTGAGGGTAAACCTGCGGCACACCCAGATTGAAAGCCATCGGACCCATCGGACCCATAGGTGCACCAGAGGTATACATGGCCCGAGAGAACACCCCGTACATTGCATTGAGATAATGCGAGGGGTCCTGACCTGGATTAGGGAAAGCCGGATACTGGTCAGGTAACACCGGACTCGGGCCTGCCGGCGCCGACGGTGGAACTTGCGGCGTCACAGACTCACCCGGAGCCTGACGATCCTCATCCTGGGCCGGAGTCGGAGACGGAGCCCGAGGACTTGCAGGATCTGGAGATGGCACCGGCGCCGGAGAGGACGCCGGCACCGGGGATTCAGCCGGAGCCGGCGAAGACACCGGAGAAGATGGAACCGGAGGCGAAGCCGGGACAGGAGAAGGAGACACTGACTCCCTTCGACGCCGAGCAGGCGATTTCGACTTCGACGTCGAAGCCTTATGATGCGACGAATGCCTCCTCTTCTTCTTATGCTTCTTGCTCTTTGAAGCATGTCCCGAAGTCGACTTGGAAGCCGACCTCGACCTCGACCTGGATCTTCTTCTACCTCTTTTCTCCTTTTTCTTCATCCGGGCGATAAAGAGCTTTGCCTCTCTCTCCTTAAGAGCCTTCGAGCTCATTTTCCTGCAACTCGAACAACCTCCAACGTCATGGTCCGAGGACAAACACCAAACGCAATCATCATGCGGGTCAGTGATGGACATGTGCTTGCCACATTCACGACAAGGCTTAAAACCAGACTTCCTTGTCGACATTCTCGAAGAAAGACAGAGAATCTTCAGAATAAACACAAAGTAACAGGTAAAGCTACCAGGTAACGATTCCCGAAATCCGTTGGCGTCGTTGGCGCGGGAAAAAGGGAACTGACGTCATCACGCCGAGGAGGTCTTCTTATGGAGCCGGTGATGTCAGCGGAGTCGCGAGCAGAGCCGTGCCTCTGTGACGTCGTCTTCGACCTCATCGGCGTGGACTGCTACAAAAGTTTCCGAATGTTGCTGGCGCAGGGGATATTCACAAGGTGAGGAATCCACTGGCAGATGTATCCATCAGAAATATTATTTAAACATGGCAAATATTGTGTGAACTTATGCCTTCTTGTGCCCTAGTGCAAAACTATAGTTTGGAACAAATACTGAACACCGGCTCTGTAATACACACTGATGGCTTAGTTTAATCTCAGTGGCAGTGAGTCCATTAGGGTGCTGGGGCGTTGACCCACAAGCCGTGCCCGCCGACTCCTAAGGCAGTCATTTAGCAGACAGTCTCAGCTCCCTCAGTGGCTCTGTCTGAAGGGGGTGGGGGCAGCCAGCATGTTGACTCCCGGCGTCATGCTGACTGACATGTCATTGTCAGACTCAGCAGACCAGGGGGTGGCGTAGAGCGCACAGCAGGCAGCAGTGCACAGGTTGGGCTTGAGTTGGACAATTTTTCCGACCAGCCCAGTCATGCGCACTAGTGTTTGCTGTGGCTGGCAGCTGCGCATTAGGAGAGCGAGGGTTGTACAATGTCGCAGCCCTCGGTCTCCTAATGGGAGTGAAGTATCCCTGCTAAGCCAATCCTGGCACTGCTGGAGCGGTGTCTGTATTGGCTGAGAGTGGTTGCCACACTCGCGCCTGCGGCCTCTCGCAGTCCGCCAATGAGGGATTGGGCCCTGGGCTGCCATTGGCTGAGGGAGGCTGGTGGCTGGGAGAAGAGGCCTGGCTCGGCTGGCAGGGATTGAACTCAGCGCAGTGAAGAAAGGAGCGGTGCGTGGGCTGTGCTGCTGCTGCTGGAGCCGCTGGTGCGTGAGCAATGATCCGCTTCTCCCGGGCTCCGGAGCCGTCGCGGGGCTGGGGCAGTTTCAGCAGGTGAGGCTGCACTGGAGCACCTCTGGGGTATAGGGACATGCAGGGGGTGCGCAGAGTCCGGGGAAAGTTTATGTGCAGAGGCGGAACAGAGCTGGTGTGGACAGGTGAAGGTGGTGCACGTGTGTCACGATGTCGGGGTCTAGGGTCGGTAAAAAAGGTAGGGGGGCAAAGCCTAAGTTGGACAGAAAGGGCAGATTTCAAGGGCATAGAGTGTATAGAGTTCATTGTGCACTGTGGGGCTGAGGCAGTAGCATGCAGTGCTCTGGGCGGGGGGTACGTGTGTACTCAGATCAGGCTAGAATAACCCCATACTGTTGTGGGCTCCGTGCTGTGGGGCAGGGTACCTAGAGGACATACTGGGCCGCAGTATGGCTATTATTTTAGGCCTCACCACTTTCGAATGTCACCAGGCGCCACTGCTTAATCTAATTGTAAAATCAATAAAGTGTAACAACGCAAACACTATCAGTAATTTGGACTGGCTGAGTTTTTTAGTTAAGCGGTAGGAATATGAACACAGTTTCCGGAGTTCTTAAGGAAAGGTCAATGAAACAAAATTATAGTTTCCAAAAGGAATAAATGAAAGCCCTACATAAGGTAATCACTAAAAATCAACCCAACTAGGTTTCTGAAAACAAAATGAAAATGGCCATGAAGTGTATAAAGTTCTGTGGCGAACCCATGAAGGGGAAATATTCATCAGGAGGGCTATCCTAAATAGGAGTATGACAACCATGTTTGCTGGGCTCCTAAAGCAGTTAGAGGTTACTGAGTTCCAGTTGCATCAATATGAGTTGTTCAACGCTGGCGTTCTGGGGCCACAGTACTACTGGACCCCAAACTGGATAACAGAGTACTCCTCTACAGCATTTGACACTCTCAGGGTAGCGAGGCAAAGCCATCCAAGGCTTTACTCAAGGAGCTGAGGTGGGTTACACGAACAAGTTGCTTACCTTCAGTAACGCCTTATCGGGTAGAGACTATATCTAGCCGTATATTCCTTACCTTTGAATTTCCCGGTCGTCAGACAGGATCCGAAAGATTTTTCAAGCAGTACCCCTACATGCTTGTAGGTGGTGTCATTCAAGTCCGCGTCTGTCGTCAACATCGGAGTGAATCTGCAATACCTCTATAGGCGCCACCCAGGCGAGCTGACGTCCATTACTTTTTCACAACTTTCCACTGCAGAAGCACAGAGCCATGAAGTGTACTGACACTTGTGTTTCCAAACTAGGGCTCTGAAAGGGATCAGCCCGACACTAGAAATCTGTCCGCAGAGGGAGGATGATGGATGGGTCATTAATGAATCTGCAGCTAGATATACGGGCACATGTATCAACCATTTTTGCGAGCGCAAACAGTGCAATTCGCAAAAATCGGCCATTTGCGCCCGCAAGAAAGGCTTCTGCGATGCATCAACCTGTCAGCCTCTCGCAATTTAAGAAATTGCAAATTATTGAGATGTCTTAAATTGCGATTGCATTTAAGGAATCGCAAATTGCCATTCCTTAAATGCAATGCATGATAGAATCGCAAATTGTGATTTTGCTAATAGGGGGCGCAAATTACCATCAATTTGTACTTGATGGTATTTGCAAAAACTTTGAAAAATGCACTAAAGTGCATTTTTCAAAGTTGTAGGTTACACACACACATGCCCTTGGGGCATGTTTGTGTGCAACATGTGTGCACAGATCATTTGTTGGAGTGCAACAGGTTGTCCTTATGACACCCTTGCACCCTTGAAATTGCATGCGCAATTTGCGAGTACCTATTGGTACTCGCAAATTGCGCATGCAATCTCCCATTCATTCCTATGGGCCTGAAGGCCCATAGGAATGAATGGGAAGGCATTCCTTAATTGTGACTCGCAATTTGCGAGTTGCAATTAAGGAATGTTTGGGAATCGCTAATTTTATAGCGATTCCTACATGCATAGGCTTTTGCAATTCCTTAATTGCGATTCCTTAATAATGGCAATTAAGGAATCGCAAAAGCCTACATTGATACATGTACCTGATAGTCTCTACCAGATAAGGCGTTATTGCAGGTAAGTAACTTGTTCATCTGATAAGACTTCTTGCCACAGATTCCATACCTTTGAATAAATGCCCAAGCAATACCATCCCCAGAGGAGGGTCTGCGGACAGATTTAAACTCGGACGTCTTACAGGACTGAAAGGGTGAAGGGCCCATCCCTGCGGACCTGACGGTCGAGGCAAGAATGTTTAGTAAATGTGTGTAAGGATGTCCATATTGCTGCCTGTCACATTTCTGGGACCGAAACGCCACGTGCTAACGCAGTGGTCGCAGCTTTAGCTCTGGTGTAATGATCTTGTAAGCCTTCAAGAGGCTGCTTCTTCGACAATGCA
The DNA here is from genome assembly GCF_964204655.1 of Triturus cristatus. NCBI lineage: Eukaryota > Metazoa > Chordata > Amphibia > Caudata > Salamandridae > Triturus > Triturus cristatus. The sequence goes on from NC_140590.1 coordinate 1,586,603,812, forward strand.
TAGCAGATCTTGATGTAGAGTATAGCCCATCGACAGTTGGTGTGCTTCTGCACTGCCCGACCTGTATTTGTGCCAACATACCCCACGAAGTGTTGCTCATCCACCCGGAACTCTTGTGTGCAGTCAAGATAGAATGACTATGCTCTTTTTGGGTTCAGACGGTGGAGTCACTCCTCTTCTTTGGAAGGATGTGGACACACATAGAAGGTGGGCAAGGTGACAAATTGGTCAACATGAAATGGTGTAAAGACTTTTTGACAAGAAAGAGGTTCTAGTACTAAGCACCAGATTGTCAGGGTAAACCGAGAAAAATTGAAGGCTTGGACGACAAAGCCTATAGCTCGCTCACCCTCGAGGCAGATGTAATTGCCATGAAGAAGGCTGTTTGAATCATAAGCAGATGAAGGGCACAATTGTGAAGAGGCCCGAAAGGAGCACACATCAAGAATGTGAAGAACAAATTAAGATTACATTGAGGTATAATAAAAAGAGAAGGGGAACATATGTACAAGGCCCTTCAAAAATCTCTTTACAATAGGGACTTAAATAAAGATAGTTGGTCAGGCAGCCACAAGAAGGGAGATGGTTAAGTTACTTACCTGTAATCCTAGTTCTCTTCCAGGAGTAAACTCATCAAAGTCATAAGCACTGAATAGTGCCAGTCATAAGCACTGAATAGTCCCGCCCACGTGCTGGGAACCCGGAGCATATACAAAATACATATATATATATATGTATGTTTAGCCAAAAAGCATGTACGTAGTACCTTCTAACATACATATATACATGTATATACATATACATAAACATGTAGCCTAACATCATTCAACAGGCTAAGATGCCAAAATTGCACTGGATTTTTCATTTAAGATAAAAATAAGTTTATATAGCATTTCTGTAACAAAGAAGAAAACAAGTTACTTACCTGTAACTACAGTTATCCAGTATTGGTATCTTTCATAGATTCACATGCCTGAATCATTCCCCGTCGCCGAGGCGGGAGTCTCGGTAGATAAAAAAGTAGTGCCAAAAAATAATTAGTAGTAGTAGTAGTAGTAGGCCCAAAGAAAAAAGGCCCTAAGCCCTATATCTTAGAAGCCTATCTACTTCGTTATGTAAAATAACCCAAGAATTGGTAGCAACCAATCAGACATCAGCACCCTTCTAGAACCCTCTCCTCAGATTTTCCTAGCACGAGTGGGAAGCTTATATCCCAAACATAGAGAACTGACTCTGCGGGGAGGAGGGTGGGTGCATGTGAATCTATGAAAGATACCAATACTGGATAACTGTAGTTACAGGTAAGTAACTTGTTTTCTTATCCAGTATTGGGGTATCTTTCATAGATTCACATGCCTGAATCAGAGTAGCAAGCAGTATGCCAAGCATACAGTCGTCTGCGGATGGTGGGAGACTATTGCTGATACACTCCCAATTACGCCCGCAATTTGATAAGTAGAAGGCATAAGATGTTTTCTGTTAAAATCCAAGCATGTATCTTACATAAAGAAAAGACAATGGGCCATATGTAGAAAGCTAAATAGCGATCGCAAATGCCGAAATTCGCCGAATTTCGGCGTTTGCGATCGCAATTTTGCTAAGTGGTATGTGGGAAGGCAAATCTGCGTGCAAAATAAGGAATCGCTAAATTTGCGATTCCTTATTTTGCAATTGCATTTAAGGAATCACAAATTTTGCGATTCCTTAAATGCAATGTAAGAAGCACCAAAAAAGTGCAATTTGGCCTTAAGGAATCGCAAATTACCACCAACTGCAGGTTGCTGGTAATTTGCGATTTCTTTCACAAATGCATATTTTTGCATTTTTCAAAGTGGCATGTGGTGCACACACATGTCCTTAGGGCATGTATGTGTGACACATGTGCACCCATGCTCATTTCAGGGGTGCAACAGGGTGTCCTTTTGACACCCTGGCACACTTGAAATTGCATTCTGAATTTGCGATTCTCTAATTGAGAATCGCAAATTGAGAATGTCTTCCCATTCATTCCTATGGGCCTCTAGGCCCATAGGAATGAATGGGGAGGTATTCCTTAATTGCGAATTGCAATTTGCAATTCGCAATTAAGGAATATGTAGGATTCGCAAAATTATTTGCTAATCCTACCTACATTCCGTTTTGCAATTCTCTAATTGCGATTCCCTAAAAATTGCAATTAGAGAATCGCAAAACACATTCTACCTACATATGGCCCAATGTAGCTTAAAATATAGCAATTATAAACAGTAAATTGAAGAAACATATATATCTGACCTTAGTTTAAAAGATGCTGAAGGACGGCTTGTCCTACCGCTGTATCTTCCTGCAGAGTAGATTGCAGACAGTAGTGCTTTGTGAATGTGTGCACATTCCTCCACGTTGCAGCACGACAAATATTTTCCAAGGATACTCCTGCGAACAATGCTGTAGATGCTGCCATGGTTCTAGTAGAATGCGCCTTGACCTTTCTTTGTAATGGTTTATTGGCTTTATCATGACAAAAATGAATTGTAGAAGCCAACCATCTGGCTATAGTCGCTTTAGTCACAGCAGACCCAAGTGTAGCTTGACCATAAGCTACAAGCAATTGATTGGACCGCCTGATGTCCTTAGTCCTTTGCAAGTAAAATTTCAGACAGCGTTTTATATCCAGTGAATGCAACGCTCTCTCAGATGGAGTGGCTGGATCTGGGAAGAAAACTTTAAGTTTCACTGGCTCATTTAAGTGGAACTGAGTCGGAACTTTAGGGATGAATCGTGGATTTGTCCTGAGAGTAACAAAGTCTTTAGAGAACTGCAAAAAGGGTTCTGAGATGGTGAACGCTTGAATCTCACTGACTCTTCGAGCCGATGTAAGAGCCAAAAGAATAGCCACCTTCCATGTTAAAAATTTTAGCTCAGCCTTGTGGATAGGTTCAAAAGGCCTTTTCATCAATTGAGCTAGAACTGTGTTCAAATCCCACTCTGGAGGAGGTGCACGGATTGGTGGAAAAACACGGAATAGCCCCTTCATAAATTGTTTTACTAATGAAGAGGAACAGAGCAAAGGCTTAGAAGTACTCTTCCTGAATCTTGATAGAGCAGCAAGATGAACTTTAATTGATGAGAATGCAAGCCCAGATTTGGCTAGGGATAACAAATAAGGAAGGATTTGCTCTACTGGAGCTTGTAAAGGATGGACATCCTTCCCCTCGCACCAATGACAAAATCGTTTCCACTTCAAACGATAAGTTTTTAAAGTACTTTGTGCGCGTCATTTAGATAGAATCTCACGGCATTCCTGTGAAATGGTTAGATCTTTGTATTCTAGGAAATCAGGAGCCATGCGTGCAAGTGCAGCGACTGTGGATCTGGATGGAGTATTTGACCCCTTTCCCTTGTCAACATCGTCATCGTTGGTATTAGACGAATGGAGCTGTGAGCTAGAAGAAGCAGCTCCTGGAACCAATATTGCCTTGGCCAACGGGGTGCAATCAGGATGAGGCGGCAATGTTCCATCTTCACTTTGCGGATCACCTTCGCAATTAGTGGTATCGGGGGAAAAGCGTACGCACAAAGCCCTGACCATCTCATGGACATGGCATTTCCTCTTGATCCCTGTTGAGGGAATCTGCTTGCGTAATAGCGGCATTTCTTGTTTTCCTTTGCAGCAAACAAATCCAGTGCCGGTTTGCCCCATGATTGAAAAATTTCGTCTAGTTGCTTCTGCTCTATCTCCCATTCGTGACAGCCTGCCAGAGATCTGCTTAGGTTGTCGGCCAATGTGTTGTGAAGGCCCCTGACGTGCTCCGCTCGTAAGGTTATCTTGTGTGTTGTAAGCCATTCCCATAGTTCCTGAGCTTCCTGCGAAAGGGACAGTGACCTCGTTCCTCCCTGTTTGTTGACATAATACATGCTGGTCGTGTTGTCCGTCCGGACCAGCACTGAGGCCCCTGCAATCCTCGGGAGGAACGCCTGCAGAGTGAGAAAAATGGCGCGAAGCTCCAGTCTGTTGATATGCTGTTGGCGGTATTCCTGGGACCATCGTCCCTGAATCTGTAGATCTTGGAGATGTCCTCCCCACCCCTCCATGGAGGCGTCTGTTGTTACCACGAATTCTGGAGGAGATGTTAGAAAAGAAAGGCCCAGAGCCAGGTTTTCCATCTGTGACCACCAATGCAGAGAGACCATCATGTGAGGTGTTATCCTGATGGAGTCGTTGAACGACCCCACGGCCTGTTTCCATTGTAGAGGTAACTGTTCCTGCAGAGGTCTCATTCGGAGCCGTGCTAAAGGTACAAGATTTATAGTTGATGAACACATCCCCAGAAGAGACGCAAACCTCCGGACAGAAACTGACTTTCTTCTTGCGATTGAAAGTGCTAGCTTTTGTAAACGAAGCTGACGTTCCTCTGACAAGAATGCCTTGCATTGTTTGGTGTCCAGCATTGCTCCCAGAAACTGAATCCTTTGAAGAGGGAGCAGTTGAGATTTGCTTTTGTTGAGAGTGAGGCCTAAGTTTGAGAATAGACTTAGGCATGCTGAAACTGCCTCTACGGTAGTCTGCTTCGAAGGGCCTTTGAGCAGCCAGTCGTCCAGGTACGGAAATACCTGTATTCCCTGTGACCTTAGAGTCGCTGCTACTGGTGCAAGACACTTTGTAAAAATTCTTGGAGCAGATTTCAGCCCAAACGGAAGGACTTTGAACTGATGGTGGACGCCAGCCACTACAAATCGCAGGTACTTGCGATGCTTGGGAAGGATAGGAATGTGGAAGTACGCGTCCTCCATGTCCAGAGAAGCCATAAAATCCCCTTTGTTTAGGCAGCTCAAAACTTCGGCCAGTGTAACCATCCGAAAACTCTGCTTCTTTAGAAATTTGTTGAGCTTGCGGAGATCCAGAATCGGGCGCCACTCCCCTGACTTTTTCTTTATGAGGAAAAATCGAGAATAGAACCCGGTTCCTTTCTGGGGCGAAGGAACTTTCTCTATTGCGTTCTTGCGGAGCATTATTAAAGCTTCTTTGAACAATAAGTGAAGACGAGGGAGAGGGGGACCCCTGGGCGGGGCAGTAGGAGGTTGTTTTGAGAACTCCAGGGTGTGACCGTTTCTGACTAGGTCGGTGACCCAACGATCCGAGGTGATCTCCTCCCAATTGTGTGCAAAAGTTGTTATCTTTGCTCCCACTGGGAGGGAAGGAGGGATGACTGGCGTCCAGCGTAAATCATTGTTTCTTGTTGGCGTCGCGACCCTGATTGTTCGATCGCCTTCTACCTCCCTGACGAGAGAAACTATTCGAGGAAGATTGCCTGTATGATGATCGTCCATAAGGCTGTCTATATTGAGACTGATATTGTCTGTTTTGCTGATTTTGATAATTTCCTCTTGATACAAAGCCTCGACCTCTTGCACCACGGAAAGATCCCCGTTTGTATTGGAGAGCAGCTAGTGACTTAGCTGTATCCGTATCAGTCTTGATCGCTAGGAGGGCCTCGTCTATATGTTTCCCAAACAAGGATTCTCCATCATAGGCCATATCAATGATTTTGGCTTGAACCTCTGGCCTAAAAGATGTTGCTTTAAGCCATCCTTGACGCCTAAGAACTGCAGCCCCTGCAAGTTGCCTAAAGTTGGTATTTGCAATATCCAGAGCACAGTCTATGATCTCTGATGCGGCTCGTTCTCCCTGGTAATTTTCCTTTGCTCCTCTTTAAAGTCATGGAGGAAACAATCCGTATGCTCCACAGTGACTGGTAGTTGAAACCTGACTGCTGCACGTTGCATTAAATTGTGAAAGCCACCTATATCCTCTGGAGGAGAATCCGATGGCTGCGGAATAGGTGGAGAAGGCATGGGAATAATGTAATCATCCCAAGGATCCAGAGTGGTGTCTTTATCCGGTACTTCACCTTCTTCGATATCTTCCTCATCAGAGGAAATGGTATCATGGTGCGATTGTGTCCCCGAACCAGCAGGGTGAAGCGGCGAATTTGGAATGTCCGTGTGTGACTCTTCCGTCGGTTGTAAATTAGGAAGAGGTTGTTGTGGAGGAAAGCGTTGGCGGTAATCCGCCAGCATGGCCTGAAGGTCCTGAATCAGTGTAGGTGGGAGGTGACTCGATTCTCTACGATCCCAATCCCTTGAGGGATGCCTGTAAACTGGTGCAGCAAGGCCTTTCTGGTACGCATGCTCATGATAGTCATCCTCCTCATCCACCTCTTGACACTTAATATGCAACTCCGAGGGGTGCCTAGCTATCCCGAAAGGACCCTCATCATCCTCCTCTTCAAAATCATCACCTTCCGTATATGAGTCCAGGATATGCGAAGGCAGCAAAGGAGAAATATTGCTGTAATCCTGTTTATGAAAAGTTTTTAGCTGAATATGCGTGTACGCAATAGGCGTAACATGGGTAGTTGGTGGAATCGCTTTAAGGAAACCTCTCGTCGACGGGCTTCCCCTCATCGACGGACTTGCTGTCTTTTGAGGCGTCGACGGGATTGTCATCGTCGTCGACGAGAGCATCGTCGACGAGGTCTTCGCCGTCGACGGGATCGTCATCGTCGACGAGGTCTTCGCCGTCGACGGGATCGTCATCGTCGACGAGGTCTTCGCCATCGACGGAATAGTCGTCGTCGACGGGGTCTTCTCCGTCGACGGGATCGTCATCGTCGACGAGGTCTTCGCCGTCGATGGAATAGTCGTCGTCGATGGGGTCTTCGTCGTCGACGGGGCCCTCGTCGTCGACGGGGTCTTCGACGTCGACGGGGTCTTCGTCGTCGACGGGGTCTTCGTCGTCGACGGGGTCTTCGTCGTCGACGTGGTCTTCGTCGTCGACGGGGTTTTCGTCGTCGTCGACGTGGTCTTCGTCGTCGACGGGGTTTTCGTCGTCGATGTTGTCATCGACGATGTTGACAGAACTTCCTTCAAGCTCGACGTCGACGCAACTGTCGACGGAGTCTTAGAAGTCCTAGGAGACATGATAGGTGACGATATCGAAGTAGTGGAGACTGTAGCCGTCGACAGAGGAGCAGCAGAAGTCACAGAGATAGTATAAGATGAGCCCACTGACAAAGTCTTAACCTGAGATTTACTCACGGTTTTTGTAGTTGAAGACTTCTTGGATCTGTCAGAGTCTTGTGACTTCTGTGAATGGTCAGAAGTTACATGAGAGGCCTTATGATGTTTTCTCCCTTCACTGGAAGAACTATCAATTGATCTAGCTCTCTTGCTAGATGTCGAGGCCCTGTCATCCTCCTCAGCCGAGGAAGATTTCAACCGTAACAATACTCTTGCCTCTCTGTCCCTTAAGGTCTTAGGAGGGAAAGTCCGGCAAATTCTACAATCCTTAGCAACATGCTTAGGATGTAGACAATAAATACACTCCTCATGCTGGTCGTCTACATGGACCCTCTTCTCATCACAGGTCCTGCAGGGTCTAAACAAAGCTTTTTTGTCAGACATGACTGAAGAAAAGAAGAAACTGAGTAGGCACTCAGGGAGACTCCCTTCCACACGACGTGCGGTGAAAATCTGAGGAGAGCTGGCTCTGCTGAGAGGGTTCTAGAAGGGTGCTGATGTCTGATTGGTTGCTACCAATTCATGGGTTATTTTACATAACGAAGTAGATAGGCTTCTAAGATATAGGCCTTAGGGCCTTTTTTCTTTGGGCCTACTACTACTACTACTACTAATTATTTTTTGGCACTACTTTTTTATCTACCGAGACTCCCGCCTCGGCGACGGGGAATGATTCAGGCATGTGAATCTATGAAAGATACCCCAATACTGGATAACATGCACTGCTCTAATGTTCCAACACAGCCTTTTATTTTCAAAGAAAAAGGCAATTAAGCAGGCAATTAGGCCATAGGCTGCATAGATAAAACCATAACAGCAATAAACTGGCAACGTGCCTTTAAGACCTCCAAGACCTCCCTGCTTCCATCATGCACCACAGGTAACAGTTAGGTCAGGTCTTTTTTACGGTATACTAACATGTAGGAATCATGAAGCAAGATAGGAAACGCTACTATACTAAAGATATTCGTCCAAGAGGTGGGCGTGTTGCTTATGACTTTGATGAGTATACCCCTGGAAGAGAACTAGGATTACAGTTAAGTAACTTTTCCTTCTCTTCCAGGGGATACTTATCAATAGTTATAAGCACTGAATAGATTAGCAAGCCCATACCCACTATCCTGTGGACGAATATCAGTTTAGTTACAGAGGATTTGAAGGATTAGGCAAAAAAGTAGGAAGAGTGATAGTTTGGTTAATATGAAAATCCGAGACCACTTAAGGTACAAAACTCGGATGAGTTCTAAGGACTACCCTGTTTGCATGAAAAATTACATAAGGTTCTTTACAGCACAAAGTTTGTATCTAACTCACTCTGCGAGGAAAGGTGATGGGCACTACAAAAGCGGCCTTCCGTGACAAGTGCTGCAGAGAGGCTTTGTGAATAGGTTCAAATGGGGCCCCCTTCAACCTAGCAAGAACAATGTTGAGTTCCCATGGAGGAGATGGGGATCTGATTGATGGGTAGACTTTTTTTAACCCCTCAAGGATGTCTTTAACCACAGGTAGCTGAAAAAAGTTAACCTGCATAGGAGATTTTCTGTATGCTGTAAAAGCTGCTAAATGGACCTTTATAGAAGAGAACTGAAGGCCTGACTTAGCCAAGTACAGTAGGTATGGTAAAATCACCTGCTCCTGACTCCAAATGGGATCATGATCATTATTAATGCACCAGAAGTAAAAACGTTTCCATTTGAAAGCGTACAACTTTCTGGTGGATGGTCTTCTCGCTTCCTTAGGAATATTCATACAGTCTGCAGACAAATCTAGATGCCTGTACTGGAGAACCTCAGAAGCCATGCTGTCATTCGTAGAGGTGATATGTTGGGGTGGAACACCTTCCCCACGTGTTTTGATAGTTTGCCCGGTCAGCATAGTAACCTCCTCTGTGGTATCTAGGATAGTTGAAGAAGATCTGGATACCACCACTGGCGAGGCCACTCTGGTTCGATCAGTATCATTCTGGTCTTGGCCCTGTAGAACTCATTTATCACCAGAGGAAGGAGTGGAACTGGAGGAAAGGCGTAAAGTAATGTCTGCGACCATTTTATCAAAAGCGCATTCACTCCTAGTTGGTGAAACCTGGATGTGAAGAGGGGGCATTCTGCGTTGTTGTGTCTGCAAACAGGTCGATGTCTGGAACACCCCATCGATAAAAGATGTCCTGTGCATCTTTGTTGTTTAGCACCCAGTCGTGAGCTTCGACAAAGTTCTCACTTAGAGAGTCTGCATGGACGTTGAGAGTACCTGGGAGATTAATTGCCGAAATGGTCAAATTCCTTAAGAGAAGCCACTTAAGGTCTGAGCCTCCTGTGAGAGGGGTCCCGACCTGGTTCCTCCCTGTTTGTTCAGATAACAAATGGTTGGGGTGTTGTCCATCTGAATCAATAGGGAACAAGTGAGGAAGGAAGGGAGCAATGACTTGAGTTCAAGATGTACCACTCGCAGCTCTAGTAGGCTGATATGCTACCGCTGCTCCGTCTCTGACCAGAGTCCTTGTACTTCAAGAGGACCCATGTGGGCTCCCAACCCTGGAGGGAAGCATCCATGACAATTGTCTGACTGGGAAGATCCTGATGGAAGGGAACTCCTTTCAGCAGATGCGATCGTTTCATCCACCATTTGATTGAATCCTTGGCTGACTGAGGTAGAACCACAAAGTCTTACCAGCGATCCGATACTTGTGACCCCTGGTCCTCCAGAGTTTGCTGCAGAGGACGTATCTGTAGTCTGGTATTCAGGATGATGAAGATGCAGGATGCCATAGAGCCCAGAAGTGAGGACACTTGTCTGACCGTAGGATGGCGAGAACTGGGAAGAATGCAGCACTTGTCGTGTATTGAGGATAAACTCTCCTCTGAAGGACACACGCTTGCACTTACAGTATCAGAGAGGCACTCAGGTAGTGGTTCTTTTGTGTTGGAGTAAAAATCGACTTCTTGTAGTTGATATGCAGGCCTAGATTGCTTAGCACTCATATGCAGTATGAGAGGTGATTCTGCTGCAGAGTGTGTGATGAGCTTTTCAGCAAGCAGCCATCCAGATACAGATAAATGAAGATCTTTTGTTTGCGAAGAAAAGCCACTACTACTGCAATGCATTTTGAGAACGTGTGGTGGGCTGATTTGGGCCCAAACGGGAGGACTTTGAACTGGAAATGTTGAGAAGCTTTCTGAAAATGCAGAAATGTACAATATTTTCTGGAAATCGACATGTGCAAATAAGCGTCCTGCAAATCTATCGAGCACATCCAGTTCCCTTGGTGTAGTTGAGGAAAAATCTGGTGCAGTGTCAAAATCCGAAATTTCTCTTTGCCGATGAACTTGTTTAAAAGCCTCAGGTCGAGTATTGGTCTGTACTCTTGGATAGGACCTCTTTTTCGTGCCAGAAAGTAGCGGGAATACATTTCCTGTCTAGTTGAGGAGAAGAAACTGATTCTATAGCGTCTTTCTTTAATAGGATGTTCAACTCTGCTTGTAACAAGTGGTGATGTTGGACGTACTTTCCTTGAGGTGGTACTGATGGAGGTGGGGTTTTGAATCTGAGCAAGTAACTATTCTGCACAATATTAAGCACACACTTGTCTTTTGTGATTTTTTCCACTCATCCAGGTGAAACATAATACTTCCCCCCACCGAAGTGGGCAGCAGGGATGGGGGAAGCCAAGGCTCATTGCTTTGCAGGTTGCTTCATTAAGGAAGGTGTTGTTCTTGGAGCTCCCCTGCCTCGACCTGGTCAACGCTGATGGTAATGCAACCTGAATTGTTGCTGTTGAGTCGACCAGTGAGGTGCTTGAACTCTCTGTTGGAAAAACTGACAGTCGTATGGTCGGTACTTGCGTCGAAAATCCTTTCGCTTCTCAAGGCCAACCGCCTTTAGAGTGTCCAACTCCGACTTCATCTTGCACATCTCGTCATAAGCATGAGTGCCAAACAAGGAAGTACCATTGAAAGGAAGATTCATAATCCTTCGTTGTGCTTCCGGTCTGAGGCCAGTGAGCCACAACCAGGCTGAAAGTCAGGTGCAAATACCATGAGAATATCCATATGCTTCTAAATCCGATGCATCCGCAGCTGCGCTAATGACCTTGTTTGCAACCAGACCACCTTCCTGCAAAATCTCATGAAAGTCCTGCTTTACTTCCTTGGGCAGCTTTTCAGTGAATCTAGCCAAAGAGACCACAGAGACCTGTCGTACCTCCCTAGAAGTGCAGAGGCACTAGCCACCTTCATGAAGGATGCAGATGTATTGCACATTCTTTTCCCCAGAGAGTCCATGTGCTTCCTCTCCTTCTCAGGAGGGACTGGAGAGGATGTTGCTCCAGGATGTGTTTTCCTGGCTTCTTCCACTATAACAGAGTCCGGTGGTGGATCGGATTGTAGGAACAGTGGATCGTGGTCAGGATCCACTGGTCACTTGTTGACAACCCCTGCAGAGGACCTAATTAAAGGTGACCATGTTGTCGACTGGAGAAACTCTAGCTAGAGGGGTAGCAGATAGGGTTGGTGAGTAGTCTCTCACCGATGACCTTGAGGATGTAGACCATGACGGTGACCTTCGCCTACTTCTTCGTGATCTGGGGGAAAGGCGATATCTCGACTGTTTAAGTGGTGTCCTAGATGTTGAGCTGGAGGAGACCTACAGGCACATGCATCATCATAGGGTTTTGCGATTCCTTAATTGCGATTATTAAGGAATCGCAATTAAGGAATAGCAAAACCCTATGCATGTAGGAATCGCTAAAGAAATAGCACTTCCTTAATTGCGACTAGCAAATTGCGAGTCGCAATTAAGGAATGTCTTCCCATTCATTCCTATGGGCCTCCAGGCCCATAGGAATGAATTAGAGATTGCGAGAGCAATTTGCGAGTACCAGTAGGTACTCGCAAATTGCTCCCGCAATTTCGATGGTGCAAGGGTGTCAAAATGACACCCTATTGCACCCATTTTTTTTTTTTGAAAAACCTTTATTGTGCACATTTACGTCATCTTACAACGCACAGTCACCGTCCAGGTGGCAAAGCAGTTAAGCAAAGTGTACGTTTCCAGATATTAGAACACAGCCATTAAGCCGACAACCCGGGGGTCCGGCGGCGTCGTACAGGGTAACATGCGCACAGAAGGGAGGTGCGTGCGTTGTGAAGGGAGTAGGTGCGTAATGCTGCGTATGTGCTTTTGAATTTTAGTGGTGTCCCAGGTGCATGTTATCAATGGTAGAGGATGGCGCTGTGATCTAGCCCACTCCACGGCTACGCCGGCTGCCACCCAGGCCCCGAGCCAGAGACCCATCGGATGTCTCTGTTGCCCCAGAATGTAAAGGCCTCCGAGTGGCCGAGCGCCAGCAGCGCGCTCAGAGTGTGGGCCGAAGCGCGGCAAGGATAACGCAGTATAGCTCACAGCTACCCATATGGCAGCGCATAGATCTGGCGAGCCTGGTATGCAGCATCGTAGTCCGTATCTATCCCGTGTATGCATGGCAATAGTATGCGCTAAGGTTAAGGTTGTGAACTCAAGTAGGGTGGAGGGGGAGGGGGGGAAAGAAGGGGGGGGGAGATCATTCTGCGGCAGAGCAGGAGGGTCATCATCTGCCAGACTGGGCACAACAGGGCCGCGTAGTGTGCGCGGGGAGTCGCAAATTAGGGGAGGGGAACAAAAGGAAAAGAGGGCTTTCAAGTAGGCTGGAATTCCCCAGTGTCCGTGTCCGCACCCGCCCGCCAGCACCCCCAGGGCGTCGGGGGCAATCAGGGGCATGTAGGGGGGGGGATAAGAGTCGCCCTCCCAGCAGCCCCAGGGCCGTCGCCGCCCCGCCAGCAGAGGTGCGACAGGCCCCAGGGGTTCAGGTTATCCCCCTATCTTGGCAAGCCCTCTGGAATGTCCCAAGGAGATTATCCCAAAGGTGTGCAATGGGGAACTTTCGGAGCCCTGCCGTTTCCTCGCGAAGGAGCACCGCGCTCTCCGCTTGCGCCCAATTAACAAAAGAGGCTCTCCAGTGGCGTACGTGTGGGGGAACGGTTGCCTTCCAGTGCTTGGTAAGCATGCGTTTGGCCGTTATAAGACCCATGTCCCAAAAGCGTGCCTGCACCTTATTTTCTTTTGTGCGCCGATAGAGTCCTAGAATACATGATTCCCATGTATGCGGGAGCCGCCCATCTGCGCCGCGCGCGAGCAGTGTCAGCACCGTTTCCCAGTACGCCTGTATCTCTGGGCAGTGCCATAGCATATGTAAGAGGTCCGCTCCCGGCAATAAGCATCGCGGGCAGGTTGCATCTGTCCTCGCAAAGTATCTGTTAATTTTATCAGGGGTGAGGTATGCGCGTTGTAGGATGTAGTACTGTATAATTTTAAAGCGGGGATTGCGCGGGATGTTCGTCGGGCCGGACAGTATCATTGCCCATTCTTTGTCCGTCCAGTCTCTTCCCCTGTCCGTCGTCCAGCGCTCCCTCAGTGTTGTTGTGGATGGCTGCGAGTGCGCCTGTAGCGCCTGCGCCAGCCAGTGTACGATGTGCGCGCCATGGCCCATAACGTGCAGGTATTGCATGAAGGTATGCATCGGAGGCTCCTCTGTCATGTCACCCCAGGAAGTCGTGAGTGTGTGCAAGAGGGAGGCGTGTAGGAGGAACTGTCCCGCCGGGAGAGTCGTGCCTTCAGCCAAGTTGGCGAACGTGAGCAGTTCGCCATCAGCATATAGATCGCTCAGTGAGTCCGCCTGGTCCCAGCCAGCTAAGTGAGCCTCCGTGAGCGGCCCTGTCGGGCCAGGCATACCCAAGAGCGGCACGCTCGGGGCATAAGGTTTAGTAGCACGCGTGAGACGAAGGCTCCTCAGAAAGCATCTGCGCGCCACTGCCAAGTAGATCTGGGAGGGGCAGGGTGCGCGGGTTATCGGGTGGAATAGCGCATTAATTTGCATTTGTGTCCATGCAGCCATATGTGTGGCAGTATCTTCGAGTTGTTTGCCGCTCAGCCATCCCGCCACCCATTGCATCTGTGCCGCGAGATAGTACAATTCCAGGTTAGGAACCGCCAGGCCCCCCGAGTCTGTGGGCATATATAATTTAGTCAGTGCCACTCGCGGCCTCCCCTTGTTCCAGATGAGGGAGCGGAGCAGCGCCTCTAGGTCGCGAAAGAGCCTGACGAGTACATACAGAGGCATATTCGCGAAGTAGTATAGGAGGCGAGGTAGCACAATCATTTTGGTCAGCGCCACGCGGCTGGGCACGTTAAGGGGTAGGGTGTTCCAAAAGCCAATTTGCGCTCGGACGGAAGCGATCGCTCGGCAGAGGTTCCCTTCCAAGATGTCTGCCGGTGCTCTATATATTCGGATCCCGAGGTATCGGAAAGTGGTGGGATGCCATTGCAGCCTGTCTCCTCCCAGCCGGATGTCACATTCCTGTACGTCTGAGTTAAAGGGGTACGCCCCCGACTTGGCCCAGTTAACTCTCAGGCCCGATATTCCCTCAAAGTTGCGGAAAATGTCAGCGAGGGAGGCAGGGATGGCAGCCATGTCCCTGACGTACAGCAGCAAGTCATCTGCATACAGTGACACTGCGTGCAAGCCGTCCGCCAGCGGGATTCCCCACTCCAGCCCGTGTGCTCTGAGGGTCGTGGCCAGTGGTTCCATGGCCAATGAGAACAGCAGTGGCGATAATGGGCAGCCCTGGCGGGTGCCCCTGCGGACCCGGACGGTGTCCGAGAGGAGGCGGCCCGTGCGGACCCGGACCGTCGGCCTGCCGTAAAGTAGACCAATCATGGTCTGGTATCCCCCCCCCAGTTGATACTTCTCTGTAACCGCCCGCAGGTACGGCCACTCCACGGAATCGAAAGCCTTCTCCAAATCCAATATAAGGCATCCCGCTCTCGGCCACTGTTGCGTAGCGTATTCCTGCACCCGGAAGAGGCGGCGTATGTTGAAGGAAGTGTGGCGTGTGGGGACGAACCCATTTTGGTCGCGGTGTACTAGGGTGGGCACATGGGGGGCCAGTCTCCTAGCCAAAGTAGAAGCCAGGATTTTATAATCTGTGTTCAGGAGTGCCAACGGACGGTAAGAGCCCACCTGTGTGCTATCCTTGCCCGGTTTAAGGATAGAAACTAGTGTGGCCTCATTCAATGTTGGGGGTAGAGCGGCATCTTCCGCTGCCGCGGTGTACATCCTCAGCAGCTCCGGAATGAGGACATCCGAGCCGGCCTTGTACATCTCCGCCGGCAATCCATCCGGGCCCGGCGTTTTGCCATTTGACAGATTAAAGATGGCTTCTCGGAGCTCGTCAGGCTCCAGAGGGGCACCCAGTTCGTCCTGCTGCGCAATAGTTAGTTGCGGCATTGGCAGGGGGGAGAGGTAGTCAGCTATAGCCATAGGAGGGACCGCCAAGCGGGAGCGATACAGCTCTTCATAATGAGCCGTGAAGGCCTCGTGGATACCGAACACCCTATTGCACCCATGTATGTTAACTCTGCACATATGTTGCATACACACATGCTCTAAGGGCATGTGTGTGCGCAACATGAACTTAGAAAAATGCAAATAAGTGCATTTTTCTAAGTTTTCGCAAATTACCATGAAGTCCAGCATCATGGTAATTTGCTCACGCTAATAGCGAAATCGCTATTTTTAAAACTGTAATGCATTGCATTTAAGGAATCTCAATTAGGGATTCCTTAAATGCTATCGCTATTTAAGGAATCGCTATTTTGAGATTCCTTAAATAGCGATTTGTGCATTTGGGATGATGCATCCCAAATGCAAAAATACTGGTCGCAAAGGGGCAGATTCTGAGAATCTGCCCGTTTGCGACCGGTTTTGTGCCTGATGCATGTGCCTGTAAGTTCTGTAGCAGGTGGAGGACTAGCAGAGATTCTGAAGGGAGAATATGTTTGAGAGAAGTCTAAACAAGGACTTCTTGGTTGAAATCTCCAATGTCGAACACTCTGTAGCCATCTTGGATAAAGGTTAACAGGAGGTGTCCATTTCCCAGTAACTGGAGATCCCTACTGCGTGATTTGCATGATGTAATGCCTGGAGAAGAAAATGCTTCCCTTGATGTCGAACGTATTGGACCTCAAAGTTGACCTTGGCTTTCTCAGCACCTCCATTGAAGATGAGGGAGTCCCTGACGACCTGAAGCCTGTCGCCACAGTAGGATCCTTGGCCGGCGAGGATAGTCTATACTTCTCTGGATTGACTGCGGAAACGTCTCTCGATGTTCAACGCCGGACTGGAGCCAGCGACACCGACTGTGACACTCTCGATGTCTACCCCCTGTGCGACTGCGGCAGGATCTTCGACGGCGACCGCCTATGTCACTGCGGCGGAGTCCTCGTTGTCGACCGCGTGTGTGATTACGGCAGGGTCCATGACGTCGACACTCTCGATGCCGGCCATACTTGCTGCAACGGCGGCGGAGATCTGGACTTCAACAGTTGCATCGACATCGGTGAATGACGACACTGGAGTTTCTTCGATGTTGACCCAAGCTTTGACGTCGACTTACGCTTTTCCGGTCGGACATACTCCGAGCCCGAAGTAATATGTCTTGACGTTGACTTGCCTTTTGATGGCGGAGAATCTGACCACTACGACAGCGATCTGTCCCTCGACGTCGTCACATTACGTGTATGTTTTTCTGACATCAACCATGATGCTGAAGGGGAACAGTCAGGTATCTGTTTCCTTTTTTATACTTGAGAAGCAGAGCAATGTCGTTTCTTCACTGATCTGTGTTTTACCTTAAGGAGAGCTCCTTAAACCATGACTGCTCCCAAGGCCACTTTGTGGTCATTTTCCTCTCTCCAGCAAGGCATGTAGCGTTATCTTCTCTCTGTCTCTAAGTGTTCTCTTAGAAAATTGCTGACAATAATAACATTTCTTTGGATTGTGTGAGGATGGCAAACATACAGACAGAATGTGGGTCAGACTTTGCCATCTTCTTCCCACAGGAGGGACATTTATTCGACAATGCTGGCATTTATGACAGAATTTGTTTTCAAATTTATCAGAAAACACCTAAGAAAGTTACCAGCATTCAAAAAATGTCAAATGAAGGCAGACAAAATTATCAGAAAACCAATTTCTGACTACAACAATCAAAAATTGATGAGCTCAATGCTCCTGGATACTCACAGAAGGAGCCCTAAAAAAGAACTGACATAACTGTCACCTGTGGTGCATGATGGGAGCAGGGAGATCTTGGAGGTCTTATAGGCCAGTTTATTACTGTTATGGTTTAATCTATGTAGCCTAAGGGCTAATTGCCTGCTATTACTTGCATTTTTATTTGAAAATAAAAGGCTGTCGGAACACTAGATCAGTGCATGTTCTTTGTTACAGAAATGCTATATAAACTTATTTTTATTTTAAATGAAAAATCCAATGCAATTTTGGCATCTTTGCCTGTTGAATGATGTTAGGCTGCATGTTTATGTATATGTATATACATGTATATATGCATGTTTGAAGGTACTACGAACATGTGTTTTGGCTAAACATACATATATATATATGTATTTTGTATATGCTCCAGGGTCCCCGCATGTGGGCGGGACTATTCAGTGCTTATGACTTATGATGACTATCCCCTAGAAGAGAAAGAGCATAAAGATTATCCTTCAGAGTGCCCAAAGCAGAGGCCTGCTGGGCAAAGGTAAGAATGAAGAGCAAAATATCAGAAAGGGAGGCAGAAAGTGGATCAATGGACTTTTCTGGACAACAGGATACCAATCGCTTGCAATGGCACGTGCATACCGTCTTGGTGGAGGAACGCCAGGCTGCCAGAGTAATATTGCAGACTTCGGGAGTGAGATCGAAAACTATCAGCTGCCACTGCTCAATCTCCATGCAAGAAGGCAGAGAGTTGACAGGTTCGAGTGGAGGACCCTCCCATGCTGCTTAGACAGAGGATCCTCCCAAAGGGGCAGCCTGATTGGAGGATCGAGGGCCATGCTCAGTAGCTCGGGATACCAAACTCTCTGTACCCAGTCTGGAGCCACAAGGATGACTTGGGCCCAGTCGTTCCTGATCTTTTTGAGAACTCTGGGCATGAGTGTTATGGGTGGAAAGGAGTACAGGATGCCTGAGCTCCACTCGAAATGAAAGGTGTCTCTGAGCAAGAGCTGCCTTGGGAACATCAGTACGCAAAACCTCTGACATTGCATGTTCTCGGCAGAGGTGAAGAGATCTAACCAAGGCTCTCCTCACTGCTGACCTTGTGGCACCTCTGCTTGGAGACGGCATTCA
Source organism: Triturus cristatus (assembly GCF_964204655.1). Classification (NCBI taxonomy): domain Eukaryota; kingdom Metazoa; phylum Chordata; class Amphibia; order Caudata; family Salamandridae; genus Triturus; species Triturus cristatus. The sequence continues at coordinate 1,586,622,098 of NC_140590.1, forward strand.
TGATCTGCTAAGCATCGACAGCTGAGTTCGTCCACCCTGGCATTCAGGGAACCAGCCAGGTTTTGAGACACCAGGGAAATGCCCTACTGTTCGTACCATGTCCAGAGATGCAGGGCATTTTAACAAAAAGGGTCAGGGAAGGGGAAGGGAGAGGGGTATGCCTCTGACCCAATCAAGTTATCCACCACTACAAGTCCTTCACAGTCCTCACGGAAATTTGGACCAGATCAGAAAGACTCCCCTGATGCTGCGCCCACTAGAACTTCAGGTCCCACTGCAGAGCCCGCATATCCCATCTGGAACGTGTGACCAACAGGATGCAGGAGGCCATGAGTCCCAGCAGCCTCAGAGTCAGTTTCATGGAAATCTAAGATAAAGGCTGAAACATCGGTATCATAGACTGAATATCCCGGACTTGCTGCTCGGGAGGATAAGCCTAAAACTGCACTGTGTCCAGAACAGTTCAGATGAAAGGGATCATCTGAGAGGGAGTCAGGTTGGACTTCAGCACATTGATAGAGAACCCCAGCTAATGCAGGCGGTTCGCCGTAGCCTGGAGGTGGGAGACAACAGTCTCAAAATCCAGTGATCAAGATAGGGGAAGACAGGCACTCCTGATCTCTGCAGATGAGCTGCAACCACCATCATCAGTTTTGTGAACACCCAAGGGGCTCTGGTAAGGCCAGAAGGGAGCACAGTTAACTGAAAGTGATCATGGTCTACCATGAACCACATATAATGCCTGTGGGCAGGCAGGATGGGGATCTGGAAGTAAGTGTTCTGCATTCCAACCAGTCCTACCATCCACTCTACTGGAACCAGGGCAGACAAGACCTGAGTTAGCATCAGCATCTTGAATTTCTCAACAAAGGTCCTTGTGCTTTTTGGGGACCAGAAAGTAGAGGGAATAACCCCCACAGTCTACTTCGGGCCCCGGAACCCTCTCTTTGACTCCCTTGGCCAAGAGAGCCATGACTTCCTCGCAAAGCGAGGACAATTGATCCTCCATCAGCCGGTCGTAAGCTGGAGGCAGGGATGGCCTTGAAGGGGAGGGAGTAGCCCCTTCGGACGATTTGCAGGACCCACCTGTTGGATGTTATGGACTGCCAGTGGTGGAGGTGATGGCGGAACCTACAGCCAACTGGACGCCCATGATATAAAAGGGCAAGATTAGGAAGGTTTGGAGGCTGCAGCTGGCAGGGGGGGGGTGGCTGGACCAGATCACTGGCTACCCCACCCACAAAGCCGTAATGAACCCCGCCCTCATTCCATGTAGAGGTTGGGAATCTTTTGCAGCTCGGAGGCTGGGATAGGGTTGGAGCGGTTGAAAACCCCTTCAGTAGCCACGAAATAAGCGAAAGACAGACAATGGATGATGTGGGGCACCTGACTGGCCCAAGGACTTGGCCATAGCCGGCGAGACCTATAAGCACTCCGGCGCCAAGTCTGCCTTGTCTCTAAAGAAACAAGTGCCATTAAAGGGCATGTCCATAAGGGAATCATGGACATCACCTGAGAAGCCTGTAATTTTTAGCCAGGTGTGGCGCCTCAGGGCCACCGTGGAGGAAACCACTCAGCCCAGCGAGTCGGCCGTGTTGAGACCACAATGGATCGTGAACTTTGCTGCGCCTCTACCGTCTTTAACAGCTTGGGAGAGGATGACCCATGCCTCCTCTGGGACCTGTGGCAACACTTGCACAACCACATCCCACAGCATGTGAGAATAGCATCCCAATAGGCATGAGGTGTTCACAGATTGCAATGCCAGGGTGGTGGAAGAAAACATTTTCTTCCTCAAGTAGTCCAGTCTCTTGGATTCCCTGTCTGGGGGTGTGGTGGGATATGCACCCTGGGATGTGGAAGCTTGTACCACCAAGCTCTCCAGAGTAGGGTGTTGGGTGAGGACGTTTGAGTCCCCAAGAGTGAGTCGGTGGCGAAGGACCATGCTCCGATTCACAGGAGCCTCTGTACTGGGTTTGGACCAGGTTCCAAGAAGGACATCAGTGAGGGCCTCATAGAATGGGAGATGGGGTTCTTAGGAGGAGAACACTTCCGGTTGCAGCACCTCAGTCAAGAGATTAGTCTTGACAGCCTCCCTGAGCAGTTGAAGGCAAAGGACCGCAGCCGCTCTCCGCACCACCATAGCATAAGAAGCTCCCTCCTCCGTTGTCACGGAAGGGAGAGAAAGCATGCCCGGATCTGCAGAGGTATCCAGTCTGCTGGCATCACCCAATTCCTCACACCAGTCCATTTGAGGATCGTATGGCTGATATTCTAGAGGGTCCAACGATGCCTCCCACTCCTCCCTGAGGCCTGGCCCATAGGAATAGGGCTTAGGATCTGATCAAGGTCCTGTAGGTCCTGCTTGCATTGGCTGTGGCTTCAGGGTATGAAGTTCCAGCTCCGTGTCGGATTCATGAATGATAATGGGGCTGGCACTGCAGGTGGGCGCTGGCGGTACCAGGAGCATTGGCATTAGCACCGGCATTGGCGAAGGTTGAAGTGGTCCAACCGGTGCCAATTCTGATCCATCATCGGATCCACAGGGCCCACTGGAGCTAATGCCGGAGCTGCCGGAACAGAACCAGATGGGTCCCCCCACCGACCCTGCAGAGCACAAAGGGTCCTTGACAGGGTCGGGCCACCCAAATATAAGACCCTGGTCCTCATAAGACTATCTAAGTTGGGCAGGGATTTCTCCAGCTCCCGGATATTTGGGGAGGAGAGGAGCTCACCTAGGCACAGGCTCCAAAGAACCAGGCCTTGAATGCCGATGCTCCTTCTTTCCGTCGGCTGGCAGCATGAGAAGTCAAAGAGCACTTTGACTTCTTACTCTTCTTCTTGTGCCTCTTACCTGATTATGCCGATGATCTTGAATGGGATGAAGAGGACTTCGGACTCCATGAATGATTCTGGGACAATCCTCTCGACTGGGACCTTGACGTCCGGGGAGTCCTATGCTGGGCTGCTAGCAGCTTCAGGAATCACCCCTTCGAAGCCTTCGCCGCCATAGCCTGGCAATCAGAGCATGACTTTCTGTTGTGTCATGCTCCAAAAAATGACAGACGGGTAGCTCTTCTCCAGATCAGCGCTTGCTGGTGCGGAAAGTAAAAAACTGATGTCAGCGTGCCTGGGTGGCGCCTATATAGGTATCACGATGTCAATCCTGCACAGACAATGGCAACGACGGGCATGGAGCCGATCAATGCCATTTACCGGCGTGAAGAGGTACTGCGCAAACAACTTCTGGATCCAGTCTGATGCCTATGAAATTCAAAGGGAAGGAATATGCAGCTAGAAGTCTCTATCAGATATGTAAAATACAGTTTACACCATAATAACAACTAATAAGATCCTTGTCAAGTCAGTGCATTGCTTTATAAAAGAAAAGTATTTTAATACACACAAGAAACATATACTATGTATAAAACTAAGGTACATAGTGAAAAACAGAAGTCTCTACAACCCTCTGGACCAGAGTTCTGACCTCAAATGGTATTATGCACCTGAATGGTAAGCGCTATAAAAACAGTTAACATCACATTATACAGACCAGTTGTACAGGTTTACTCTTAGAAGTTATATCAATGGTACCATTACTTGTATTGCAGTGATATAGTTTCACCACTTAATATGAATTCTAATGCTCCTGGTCTACACCATCCAACCACCCAAAGCAACAGATGTGCCCACCCCTCCTTGGAAAGGAGACTGCCCTGGTGGTGTCAAAGGTCTGGTTAGGAGTGCCGGCTGTCTTGGCCAGACTTTTATCATTCTTTGGGTGACAGACTAATCCATCAGGAAGTCTGTTACTTTTCAATCTAAGTGCCCCTCTAACCTGGAGCATATTCTCAGCATGTTTATTGCATGGTCTGTCCATGTGAGGAGGGCTCCTTCCCAGCCTCTAGGTTCCTGTCTGGTCCATCCCCCAAAGAGGAAATTTAATTAACTCCAGAACAGTAGGCCCGGAACTTCACCCAGTAAAAACAGAGGGATGACGTGGATTTTGGTGCTCTCTGCACCAAACTCCATGTCCTAGTATTTACTGGGCCTTGACACTCATTAAAGCACCTACTGGATTCTTGATGCCCTGACACAAGTACAGGAATGTTTAACACATTGATAAAAAATAATGTAGGTAAGATTTAGTGATAAGAACCAACCTGCTGATAACATGGAGCGAGCCGCCTTCATCAGGAATTGGTCTAGTTGTTGAAAACTTTTGTAGATGTCAGAACACAAATGCCTGTCCTGAGCTCGAACTTTGGAGTCTTTAGAGTCTGCTGAGTCATTGCCGAACAGGGTGAGGAAGCCAGCTCTGTGAGAGACCACAAAATGTTACTTGTTAGATAAAGCAAGTGGATTGGATGTCTGATACATAACAGCCTTAGCCCACCACACGTATCAGCGCATAGTCCGATAATTCACCTAAACGGCACCATCAGTACGGTTCCACTTTTGCCACATTTTTCCGCTAGTTATGCACATCACTACCGGCAAATATGTACTTATGTGATTTATGCAATTATGCTAAGACTCTCCTCTGTATGTTTGTTTGTCATACATGTTGTATGTCCAGTAATGCTTGGAGAGGGAATCCCCCTCCCACACGTAGGGCACCTTAGCACGTGCAACACATTTTAGACCACACACTCACTATAAGTATAGAACGCACCTTCACAGAACTTTCGGTCCTGTAGAAAGCCAGTTTTAAAGAAAGGCCTGGCTGAAACATGTAGACCACACACCGGATGTAGGAGTTCTTAATATTCACTCCACCAACATCCATTGCCTTGATTTTAACGCTAACAGAGTCCCAGATATTAAAAGTTAACACCCTCGGGCACTGGGACCACTGTATAGCTTTTAAATTTTCACTTTCACGTCACCAACACTGCACACTAGCAAAATACCAGCTCCGCTGTAATACAGTCGTTGAAGCACACCCGGGACATATTCGGTGTCACTGGGTGGGCCCGATGATGAAGCATGCCACCAACTAGGATGGTGGGTGAGGGCTTCATAAAGGAATTAAATGGTTTCCCCCTTCCCCATACAGTCCTGAGTCCTGTATCAGTCACAAATAGGCTAGTCATTTTTAATTACATATAATAAACCTTGGCATATGGACTAGCTACCTAGTCCTCTCCCTCTCCTTTATAATTGAATAATGATACATAACAGGCACATGCGTTTGGATATGAGAAATGTTGTGAGGTAAACATTAGCAGTGTATTGGTGGTTATCCTACTGCAAGCTGAAAGCATGCATCTTAAACAGCAGAAGTTGCAGACTTAAACATCTGGGAGATAGGAAAATTGAAAGCATTTAATATTCTTTGCTGCGCAATGTAATAGTTTTTCATTTAGGAATGCTTCGCAGAGGTGGAGGAATCTCTTAGTAGATTGAGAGATTTTCTGATAGGGTAGTTCACCTCAGCAGGATCGATTGGCCTGTACGGCACTTCAGCAGTGCCAGAAGAGTTGGTCTCGTAGGCTAGTGTGCAAGTTGTTTTTTGGCTGGTTTTGGGCCTCCTTTCAGGGCCGGACTGGGATCCGAAACCGGCCCTGGCAAACTGCTTGGCCGACCCCCATGGGAAGGCTGAGGGGTAAGTTTGAGCTGTTTTGGCCGATTTTGTTACCGGGGGCTGATATTGCTGGCCTCCGGTAACAAAAACGGCCCCCCAGGGGCCCAAAACTGGACCCCACCCTGGCTGCCCACCAGGGAAATGTCCGGTGCTCGCTACTGCCTGTCCAGCCTTGCCTCCATTATGGCCTGGTGGGCCTTTTTTTTACTGTTGATCTCCCTGACATTACAACTAATAGTGCCTGCAGCAAACACAAATGCATGCAGTCCCTATACCGTGCAACCGTGCAAAACACCTATACAGCATGTAGGACTCTTTTTGCTGTAGTCCAACATTATACCATGCCATCATTGTTATATACATATTAACTAATGCCATTAATAAAAAATGCATAAAATCACCTCAAAAAGCCACCTTCATCACCAATAGCTTTGGTTCTAACCAAAAGACCAAATTACATTTCAAAAGTGAATGAAAAACAAATAAAAACAACATCTTACCTTCATGTCCTTTAAACAAAATCTCATCCAAATATAAACCAAGTTGAGTATCAATATAGTAATTAGGGGTCCTAAGGAGAATATATGTATACAACAATGATGGTATAATGTTGGACTATTTTTCCTCTCCTTTACGAAGTGTCTTTTCAGTTATTACATGACTTTGATGTACTTGATAGTCAGTGGGGCGTTGTAACCGATATACATTTTGTAGTAAGCTTCACACTAGTATGAGGTCCCTACCAGGTCCGGTACAACTTGGGCATAACGGGTGAATCATCATTCGGGTTTTTCTATATTGAGTCGTAGGGTTTGATGGCCTGCCTGAGGTCCGTCTATTAGACTCTTGTGTACTTTTTTATTTAGAACCAAATCCTTCGAAAAAACCTGATACTTATTGAATGATAACTCTTGAGGATCCCAAAGATTGTTGGATACCGTTTGAGTGAAACTGGATATAGAAACTTTAGGTGAGAGTACTATCTTTTCCTCTTTGATGTATACTTAGTTAGACACATACTAGGGGTGGGTGGAATTTGCGAAAGTGACTTTCGCAAATTATCGCGAAAATGTTAAAAATCTCCACAAACACGCAGAAATATCGTGAAGATGCGGAAGTTTTTTCCCCGCCCGTTCACGGTATTTTCTGCGTGGTCGCGGCTCGCCAACTTACCCATGCGGTTGCTCGCGGGCGCGGCCATCTTGTTTTCACTCTTCTCGCGGTGCATGATCGCGAGAAGAAAGACGTGATCGCGCGACCAATGACATTACTGTGGGCGCGAACTGTCGCGAGACAGCGCAAATGGCTACCAACAATCCAACATCTCGTGGAGAACGCGACCGGATCGGGAAAACTTGTCGGCGAACGCGGGGATTCAGGTAAGGCGATCGCGCGAGAATGTATTATTTTACAGCGCGAGCAAGAGCAAATTATCGCTAAGCTGCGGAATGCGGAAATTTTGACATTTTCGCGCTCTCCGCGGAACGCGAAAATGTCAAATTATCGCAATTTCCGCGAGCGGAACGGAAATTTAGCCCAGGCCTAACACATACCCCGTGAATCAAATGAAGTAATAATTTACTTCTCCTATTTATCTGTCCTTTTTCTATGAATTTTTTGGTATATTTTGATCCTTTTCGCCTTGCTGATACTTCAGTTATAGTATTGAAGATGGTTTCTAGCCTGATTATTCCTGGATTATTATTTTTGACTATTCTTGTCTTTTACTGTGGTTCTTTCCACTCTTTTTCTTTCCTTCTTTTGCTGTATATGGTATTTTCTATAAAGGATTTTGACAATGATTATAAGAAATGTTTGCTAATTAGGTCTTCTGTTTGATAACAAATCTTTTCTGTTATTTTAGTGAGCCGTTCTGCTAATACTATTAATGTATATGTTATATATGTGATTATATTTGTATGTACTTTGTTTATATTTATGTATGTGTTGTTTTATGTATTTCGCACTTAGTGTGTTTTTTATTTTGTATGCACTTTCAGCCCTGGCGAAGTTCCTTTTGGAATGAAACGTGTTGGCTGGTGTCCAAATTTTAAGTAAAAAAAATAAAGGATATATTTTGAATACATCTGGAACTATTGGACTTCATTCTGGTGCACCGTCCTTTCAATTCCATATTACCGGGATGTGAAAAAACACAATTTCTCTTACAGAGAGAGACATTTTGGATTAATTTCATGGACACTGTCAATCCTCGGGGACTAAATGAACGCATGGACCTTAGTTGCTTCCTTTGAATGTTTCTTAAGGTTATTGGACCTCTTTAATGTGAACGTTTATCATTTGAGATACATCAAGTTACTATTTTGTATTTGGTTCAGTTCATACCGATAATCTAGCTCAGTGCTCTTTGAGTTTGTATAGCTTTATTTACAGAGATGCCATTAGCATTGTTTTGAGTTATAGTTGGTATTTATGTTTCTAATACATCAGCTGGGCACTCGTTCATGACCTTATATTAACCATTGACTTAGCATGTTTTCCATCGAGTTGATTTTTACTTATGATTACTGTATATTCCTCTCCATGCGGCTGATTTTACACACATATACGCTTATACACTCAGTATAGTCTTTTCTTTTTGGCACATTTTTTGTCACACTTCAGGGTAGTCTTTCTTTTACCACGTTCGCTTTGATACAACTTTTTTTCACTTCCTGGGTCACCGAGTACACTATAAACCACGCATGTGCGACAGATCTACTTTCTTCCGAATGTAAACCGGTCACTTACACATCGTGGACATGATATATGGGTGAGTGTTCCATTTCACGTTACTTTGCCACGGTGAACTGATTAATGGGAAATGTTGCTTTTCCATACTTACCATGGTTTATGTACTTTTACAGTGAAACCCAGGGATCTTCTGCTACGCGTTTCAGTATCACCGAGTACATTTCACTACGTAAGTTCACACAGCCCACATCACATTTCACAGTCGTTTACAATGTCGCTCGTTGCACCATTTATCGAATCAATTGTAATTATGGATCGTTTAACTTACAGGCACCAGTTTCCGTTTCCTTCTCTTTTCTCTCAGTTTTTAAACACAGCAAGTCACTCACCACTGTTTACTAGTCACTTTTGCACTTGTCGATCCATCACATTTGGAGCTAACATGATGTTTGATGGTAGCACTGAACCACAATTCTCGTTCAGCATGATCACGTTCTCGCGCTTGTGTTTCCGAATTTCGTTTTTCTTCATTTATCACTACTCCAATTAACCACCGTTGTTACGGACGAGTAACATCACACTTTCACTCCTTAGCATGAACCTCATCTCACCATGAACATCCTCATGCATGTTACTCAGGTTAACACTACCACCATGAATCATTCTTATCGCAGACCAGCGAGGTGAAGACATCATCATTGGCAGTACTGATACCCAGTTTTTTTGATCCTCACAGATATAAAACCCCTGAGAAAGGGCTACCACTTGAAATGCATTGGGCATTTTTGTATACACCGAAAATATTCAAGGTAAGTGAATTCTTAAACTGTTGTTATGATGGAATAACACAGGACTATGTGAAGAAACATGTCATATGAATCCATATAAAATAAATGAACACAAGAAGGAACTTCAGCAAAAAGTACTACGAGTTTGATTTGCATTTGAGTGCTGGCGGGGGATGCCATTCACTACGTGAGGTTAGCGCACTGTTTTATTAGATTGGAGTGGGGCACATTGTTTTGGATTGGAGTAGGGAAGTTTGGCGTGGGGCAGATTGGAGGGGGCAGATTGTTTTGGATTGGAGTGGGGCTGACTGTAGTGTGGCAGATTGTTTTGGATTGGAGTGGGGCAAATTGGAGTGGGGCAGGTTGTTTTGGATTGGAGTTTAGCAGATTGTTTTGGATTGAGTGGGGCAGATTGTCTTGGATTGGATTGGGGCAGATTGTTTTGCATTGAAGTGGGGTGGCTTGTGGTGGATTGGATTGTAGTGGGTGGATTGTGGAGGGAGTGGGGGATTGGATTGGGGTGAAGTGGATTGTAGTGGGGTAGGTTAGATTGGGCTGGTTTGGGGAGGATTAGATTTGTGTGTGGAGAGTTTGAATTGGATAGGAGATTGTGGATTGTGGTGGATTGGAGTGCGGTGAGTCACGATGGAGTGGGTGGATGGGGTTGAGGAGAATTGGATTGGAGTTGGACAGATTGGAGTGGGGCGGATTAGAGTGGAGCAGATTGGAGTAGGACAGATTTTTGGGGGATTGGAGTAGGGCAGATTGTTTGGATTAGAGCGGTTTGTTTTGGATTGAGTGGGACACATTGTTTTGGATTGGAGTGGGCCAGAATGGTGTGGGGCAGATTGCTTTGGATTGGAGTGAGGTGGATTGGATTGGAGTGAAATTGATTGGGGAGGGAGAGTGGGATGGATTAGATTGGGGTGAGGTGATTTGGAATGGAGTGGGGTAAATTAGATTGGTCTGGATAGGGTGGATTGGATTGTGTGGGGTGGACTGGATTGGAGTGGGGTGGATTGTGGTAGATTGGAGTGGGGTGAATTGGGATGGAGTGGATGGATTGGGGTGAGGTGGATTGGAGTGAGGCAAATTGAAGTGGGCGGATTGGAGTGAGACGGATTGGAGCGGGTGGATTGTTTTGGATTGGAATGGGATAGAATAGAGTGGGACAGATTGTTTTGGATTGGAATGGGGAAGATTGGAGTGGGATGGATTGGAGTGGGGCCAGTTGTTTTGGATTAGAGTGGGGCGGATTGGAGTAAGGCAGACTGGAGTGGGACAGATTGGAGTGGGCAGATTGTTTTAGATTGCAGAGGGATGGATTGTGGTGGATCGGAGTGGGGTGAACTGGGATGGAGTGGGTGGGATTGGGGTGAGGTGGGCTGAATTGTAGTGGGAAAATTGTAGTGTGTGGATTAGAGTGGGGAAGACTGTTTTGGATTGCAGCAGAGCAGATTGGAGTGGGGCAGAATGGAGTGAGGTAGAGTGGTGTGCGATGGATTAGAGTGGGGCAGATTGTTTTGGATTGGAGTGGGACAAATTGGAGTGGAGAGGAATGGAGTGGGCAGATTGTTTTGGATTGGAGTGGGGCAGAATGAAATGGGGTGGATTAGAGTGGGGCAGATTGTTTTGGACTGGAGTGAGACGGATTGGAGTGGAGCAGATTATTTTGGATTGGGGGACGTTGTTTTGGATTGAGTGGGGCAGATTATTTTGAATTAGAGTGGGACAGATTGAAGTGGGGTTGTTTTGGATAAGAGTGGGGCAAATTGTTTTGGATCAGAGAGGGGTAGATTGTTTTGGATTGGAGTGGGGCAGATTGTTATAGATTGGAGTGGGGCAGATTGGAATTGGGGAGATTGTTTTGGATTAGAGTGGGGCAGATTGTTTTGGATTGGAGTGGGGCAGATTGTTTTGGATTGAAGTAGGGCAGATTGGAGTGGGGAAGATTGTTTTAGATTAGAGTGGGTCAGATTGTTTTGGATTGGGGTGGGGCCTATTGGAGTGGGGCAGATTGGAGTGGGTGGGTGAGTTAGGAGGATTGAAGTGTGGTGGATTTGAGTTGATTGGATTAGGGTGAGTGGTTTAGATTGGATTGGAGAGGGGTGGATTAGATTGGTCTGGGGTGGACTGGATTCAGTGGGGAGGATTGGTGTGGGGCAAAGTGGGGTGGATTACACTGCACACTAGCAAAATACCAGCTCCGCTGTAATACAGTCGTTGAAGCACACCCGGGACACATTCGGTGTCACTGGGTGGGCCCGATGATGAAGCATGCCACCAACTAGGATGGTGGGTGAGGGCTTCATAAAGGAACTAAATAGTTTCCCCCTTCCCCATACAGTCCTGAGTCCTGTATCAGTCACAAATAGGCTAGTCCTTTTTAATTACATATAATAAACCTTGGCATATGGACTAGCTACCTAGTCCTCTCCCTCTCATTTATAATTGAATAATGATACATAACAGGCACATGCGTTTGGATATGAGAAATGTTGTGAGGTAAACATTAGCAGTGTATTGGTGGTTATCCTACTGCAAGCTGAAAGCATGCATCTTAAACAGCAGAAGTTGCAGACTTAAACATCTGGGAGATAGGAAAATTGAAAGCATTTAATATTCTTTGCTGTTGCTGCGCAATGTAATAGTTTTTCCTTTAGGAATGCTTCGCAGAGGTGGAGGAATCTCTTGGTAGATTGAGAGATTTTCTGATAGGGTAGTTCACCTCAGCAGTATCGATTGGCCTGTACGGCACTTCAGCAGTACCAGAAGAGTTGGTCTCGTAGGCTAGTGTGCAGGTTGTTTTTTGGCTGGTTTTGGGCCTCCATTCAGGGCCGGACTGGGATCCGAAACCGGCCCTGGCAAACTGCTTGGCCGACCCCCATGGGAAGGCTGAGGGGTAAGTTTGAGCTGTTTCGGCCGATTTTGTTACCGGGGCTGATATTGCTGGCCTCCGGTAACAAAAACGGCCCCCCGGGGGCCCAAAACTGGACCCCACCCTGGCTGCCCACCAGGGAAATGCCCGGTGCCCGCTACTGCCAGTCCAGCCCTGCCTCCATTATGGCCTGGTGGGCCTTTTTTTTACTGTTGATCTCCCTGACATTACAACTAATAGTGCCTGCAGCAAACACAAATGCATGCAGTCCCTATACCGTGCAACCGTGCAAAACACCTATACAGCATGTAGGACTCTTTTTGCTGTAGTCCAACATTATACCATACCATCATTGTTATATACATATTAACTAATGCCATTAATAAAAAATGCATAAAATCACCTCAAAAAGCCACCTTCATCACCAATAGCTTTGGTTCTAACCAAAAGACCAAATTACATTTCAAAAGTGAATGAAAAACAAATAAAAACAACATCTTACCTTCATGTCATTTAAACAAAATCTCGTCCAAATATAAACCAAGTTGAGTATCAATATAGTAATTAGGGGTCCTAAGGAGAATATATGTATATAACAATGATGGTATAATGTTGGACTATTTTTCCTCTCCTTTACGAAGTGTCTTTTCAGTTATTACATGACTTTGATGTACTTGATAGTCAGTGGGGCGTTGTAACCGATATACATTTTGTAGTAAGCTTCACACTAGTATGAGGTCCCTACCAGGTCCGGTACAACTTGGGCATAATGGGTGAATCATCATTCGGGTTTTTCTATATTGAGTCGTAGGCTTTGATGGCCTGCCTGAGGTCCGTCTATTAGACTCTTGTGTACTTTTTTATTTAGAACCAAATCCTTCGAAAAAACCTGATACTTATTGAATGATAACTCTTGAGGATCCCAAAGATTGTTGGATACCGTTTGAGTGAAACTGGATATAGAAACTTTAGGTGAGAGTACTATCTTTTCCTCTTTGATGTATACTTAGTTAGACACATACTAGGGGTGGGCGGAATTTGCGATAGTGACTTTCGCAAATTATCGCGAAAATGTTAAAAATCTCCACAAACACGCAGAAATATCGTGAAGATGCGGAAGTTTTTTCCCCTCCCGTTCGCGGTATTTTCTGCGTGGTCGCGGCTCGCCAACTTACCCATGCGGTTGCTCGCGGGCGCGGCCATCTTGTTTTCACTCTTCTCGCGGTGCATGATCGCGAGAAGAAAGACGTGATCGCGCGACCAATGACATTACTGCGGGCGCGAACTGTCGCGAAACAGCGCAAATGGCTACCAACAATCCAACATCTCGTGGAGAACGCGACCGGATCGGGAAAACTTGTCGGCGAACGCGGGGATTCAGGTAAGGCGATCGCGCGAGAATGTATTATTTTACAGCGCGAGCAAGAACAAATTATCGCTAAGCTGCGGAATGCGGAAATTTTGACATTTTCGCACTCTCCGCGGAGCGCGAAAATGTCAAATTATCGCAATTTCCGCGAGCGGAACGGAAATTTAGCCCAGGCCTAACACATACCCCGTGAATCAAATGAAGTAATAATTTACTTCTCCTATTTATCTGTCCTTTTTCTATGAATTGTTTGGTATATTTTGATCCTTTTCGCCTTGCTGATACTTCAGTTATAGTATTGAAGATGGTTTCTAGCCTGATTATTCCTGGATTATTATTTTTGACTATTCTTGTCTTTTACTGTGGTTCTTTCCACTCTTTTTCTTTCCTTCTTTTGCTGTATATGGTATTTTCTATAAAAGATTTTGACAATGATTATAAGAAATGTTTGCTAATTAGGTCTTCTGTTTGATAACAAATCTTTTCTGTTATTTTAGTGAGCCGTTCTGCTAATACTATTAATGTATATGTTATATATGTGATTATATTTGTATGTACTTTGTTTATATTTATGTATGTGTTGTTTTATGTATTTCGCACTTAGTGTGTTTTTTATTTTGTATGCACTTTCAGCCCTGGCGAAGTTCCTTTTGGAATGAAACGTGTTGGCTGGTGTCCAAATTTTAAGTCAAAAAAATAAAGGATATATTTTGGAATACATCTGGAACTATTGGACTTCATTCTGGTGCACCGTCCTTTCAATTCCATATTACCGGGATGTGAAAAAACACAATTTCTCTTACAGAGAGAGACATTTTGGATTAATTTCATGGACACTGTCAATCCTCGGGGACTAAATGAACGCATGGACCTTAGTTGCTTCCTTTGAATGTTTCTTAAGGTTATTGGACCTCTTTAATGTGAACGTTTATCATTTGAGATACATCAAGTTACTATTTTGTATTTGGTTCAGTTCATACCGATAATCTAGCTCAGTGCTCTTTGAGTTTGTATAGCTTTATTTACAGAGATGCCATTAGCATTGTTTTGAGTTATAGTTGGTATTTATGTTTCTAATACATCAGCTGGGCACTCTTTCATGACCTTATATTAACCATTGACTTAGCATGTTTTCCATCGAGTTGATTTTTACTTATGATTACTGTATATTCCTCTCCATGCGGCTGATTTTACACACATATACGCTTATACACTCAGTATAGTCTTTTCTTTTTGGCACATTTTTCGTCACACTTCAGGGTAGTCTTTCTTTTACCACGTTCGCTTTGATACAACTTTTTTTCACTTCCTGGGTCACCGAGTACACTATAAACCACGCATGTGCGACAGATCTACTTTCTTCCGAATGTAAACCGGTCACTTACACATCACGGACATGATATATGGGTGAGTGTTCCATTTCACGTTACTTTGCCACGGTGAACTGATTAACGGGAAATGTTGCTTTTCCATACTTACCATGGTTTATGTACTTTTACAGTGAAACCCAGGGATCTTCTGCTACGCGTTTCAGTATCACCGAGTACATTTCACTACGTAAGTTCACACAGCCCACATCACATTTCACAGTCGTTTACAATGTCGCTCGTTGCACCATTTATCGAATCAATTGTAATTATGGATCGTTTAACTTACAGGCACCAGTTTCCGTTTCCTTCTCTTTTCTCTCAGTTTTTAAACACAGCAAGTCACTCACCACTGTTTACTAGTCACTTTTGCACTTGTCGTTCCATCACATTTGGAACTAACATGATGTTTGATGGTAGCACTGAACCACCATTCTCGTTCAGCATGATCACGTTCTCGCGCTTGTGTTTCCGAATTTCGTTTTTCTTTATTTATCACTACTCCAATTAACCACCGTTGTTACGGACGAGTAACATCACACTTTCACTCCTTAGCATGAACCTCATCTCACCATGAACATCATCATGCATGTTACTCAGGTTAACACTACCACCATGTATCATTCTTATCGCAGACCAGCGAGGTGAAGACATCATCATTGGCAGTACTGATACCCAGTTTTTTTGATCCTCACAGATATAAAACCCCTGAGAAAGGGCTACCACTTGAAATGCATTGGGCATTTATGTATACACCGAAAATATTCAAGGTAAGTGAATTCTTAAACTGTTGTTATGATGGAATAACACAGGACTATGTGGAGAAACATGTCATATGAATCCATATAAAATAAATGAACACAAGAAGTAACTTCAGCAAAAAGTACTACGAGTTTGATTTGCATTTGAGTGCTGGCGGGGGATGCCATTCACTACGTGAGGTTAGCGCACCGTTTTATTAGATTGGAGTGGGGCACATTGTTTTGGATTGGAGTAGGGAAGTTTGGCGTGGGGCAGATTGGAGGGGGCAGATTGTTTTGGATTGGAGTGGGGCTGACTGTAGTGTGGCAGATTGGTTTGGATTGGAGTGGGGCAAATTGGAGTGGGGCAGGTTGTTTTGGATTGGAGTTTAGCAGATTGTTTTGGATTGAGTGGGGCAGATTGTCTTGGATTGGATTGGGGCAGATTGTTTTGCATTGAAGTGGGGTGGCTTGTGGTGGATTGGATTGTAGTGGGTGGATTGTGGAGGAAGTGGGGGATTGGATTGGGGTGAGGTGGATTGTAGTGGGGTAGGTTGGTTTGGGCTGGTTTGGGGAGGATTAGATTTGTGTGTGGAGAGTTTGAATTGGATAGGAGATTGTGGATTGTGGCGGATTGGAGTGCAGTGAGTCACGATGGAGTGGGTGGATGGGGTTGAGGAGAATTGGATTGGAGTTGGACAGATTGGAGTGGGGCGGATTAGAGTGGAGCAGATTGGAGTAGGACAGATTTTTGGGGGATTGGAGTAGGGCAGATTGTTTGGATTAGAGCGGTTTGTTTTGGATTGAGTGGGACACATTGTTTTGGATTGGAGTGGGCCAGAATGGTGTGGGGCAGATTGCTTTGGATTGGAGTGAGGTGGATTGGATTGGAGTGAAATTGATTGGGGAGGGAGAGTGGGATGGATTAGATTGGGGTGAGGTGATTTGGAATGGAGTGGGGTAAATTAGATTGGTCTGGATAGGGTGGATTGGATTGTGTGCGGTGGACTGGATTGGAGTGGGGTGGATTGTGGTAGATTGGAGTGGGGTGAATTGGGATGGAGTGGATGGATTGGAGTGAGGCAAATTGAAGTGGGCGGATTGGAGTGAGACGGATTGGAGCGGGTGGATTGTTTTGGATTGGAATGGGATAGAATAGAGTGGGACAGATTGTTTTGGATTGGAATGGGGAAGATTGGAGTGGGATGGATTGGAGTGGTGCCAGTTGTTTTGGATTAGAGTGGGGCGGATTGGAGTAAGGCAGACTGGAGTGGGACAGATTGGAGTGGGCAGATTGTTTTGGATTGGAGAGGGATGGATTGTGGTGGATCGGAGTGGGGTGAACTGGGATGGAGTGGGTGGGATTGGGGTGAGGTGGGCTGAATTGTAGTGGGAAAATTGTAGTGTGTGGATTAGAGTGGGGAAGACTGTTTTGGATTGCAGCAGAGCAGATTGGAGTGGGGCAGAATGGAGTGAGGTAGAGTGAAGTGCGATGGATTAGAGTGGGGCAGATTGTTTTGGATTGGAGTGGGACAAATTGGAGTGGAGAGGAATGGAGTGGGCAGATTGTTTTGGATTGGAGTGGGGCAGAATGAAATGGGGTGGATTAGAGTGGGACAGATTGTTTTGGACTGGAGTGAGACGGATTGGAGTGGAGCAGATTATTTTGGATTGGGGGACGTTGTTTTGGATTGAGTGGGGCAGATTATTTTAAATTAGAGTGGGACAGATTGAAGTGGGGTTGTTTTGGATAAGAGTGGGGCAAATTGTTTTGGATCAGAGAGGGGTAGATTGTTTTGGATTGGAGTGGGGCAGATTGTTATAGATTGGAGTGGGGCAGATTGGAATTGGGGAGATTGTTTTGGATTAGAGTGGGGCAGATTGTTTTGGATTGGAGTGGGGCAGATTGTTTTGGATTGAAGTAGGGCAGATTGGAGTGGGGAAGATTGTTTTAGATTAGAGTGGGTCAGATTGTTTTGGATTGGGGTGGGGCCTATTGGAGTGGGGCAGATTGGAGTGGGTGGGTGAGTTAGGAGGATTGAAGTGTGGTGGATTTGAGTTGATTGGATTAGGGTGAGTGGTTTAGATTGGATTGGAGAGGGGTGGATTAGATTGGTCTGGGGTGGACTGGATTCAGTGGGGAGGATTGGTGTGGGGCAAAGTGGGGTGGATTACACTGCACACTAGCAAAATACCAGCTCCGCTGTAATACAGTCGTTGAAGCACACCCGGGACACATTCGGTGTCACTGGGTGGGCCCGATGATGAAGCATGCCACCAACTAGGATGGTGGGTGAGGGCTTCATAAAGGAACTAAATAGTTTCCCCCTTCCCTATACAGTCCTGAGTCCTGTATCAGTCACAAATAGGCTAGTCCTTTTTAATTACATATAATAAACCTTGGCATATGGACTAGCTACCTAGTCCTCTCCCTCTCCTTTATAATTGAATAATGATACATAACAGGCACATGCGTTTGGATATGAGAAATGTTGTGAGGTAAACATTAGCAGTGTATTGGTGGTTATCCTACTGCAAGCTGAAAGCATGCATCTTAAACAGCAGAAGTTGCAGACTTAAACATCTGGGAGATAGGAAAATTGAAAGCATTTAATATTCTTTGCTGTTGCTGCGCAATGTAATAGTTTTTCCTTTAGGAATGCTTCGCAGAGGTGGAGGAATCTCTTGTTAGATTGAGAGATTTTCTGATAGGGTAGTTCACCTCAGCAGGATCGATTGGCCTGTACGGCACTTCAGCAGTACCAGAAGAGTTGGTCTCGTAGGCTAGTGTGCAGGTTGTTTTTTGGCTGGTTTTGGGCCTCCATTCAGGGCCGGACTGGGATCCGAAACCGGCCCTGGCAAACTGCTTGGCCGACCCCCATGGGAAGGCTGAGGGGTAAGTTTGAGCTGTTTCGGCCGATTTTGTTACCGGGGCTGATATTGCTGGCCTCCGGTAACAAAAACGGCCCCCCAGGGGCCCAAAACTGGACCCCACCCTGGCTGCCCACCAGGGAAATGCCCGGTGCCCGCTACTGCCAGTCCAGCCCTGCCTCCATTATGGCCTGGTGGGCCTTTTTTTTACTGTTGATCTCCCTGACATTACAACTAATCGTGCCTGCAGCAAACACAAATGCATGCAGTCCCTATACCGTGCAACCGTGCAAAACACCTATACAGCATGTAGGACTCTTTTTGCTGTAGTCCAACATTATACCATGCCATCATTGTTATATACATATTGACTAATGCCATTAATAAAAAATGCATAAAATCACCTCAAAAAGCCACCTTCATCACCAATAGCTTTGGTTCTAACCAAAAGACCAAATTACATTTCAAAAGTGAATGAAAAACAAATAAAAACAACATCTTACCTTCATGTCATTTAAACAAAATCTCATCCAAATATAAACCAAGTTGAGTATCAATATAGTAATTAGGGGTCCTAAGGAGAATATATGTATATAACAATGATGGTATAATGTTGGACTATTTTTCCTCTCCTTTACGAAGTGTCTTTTCAGTTATTACATGACTTTGATGTACTTGATAGTCAGTGGGGCGTTGTAACCGATATACATTTTGTAGTAAGCTTCACACTAGTATGAGGTCCCTACCAGGTCCGGTACAACTTGGGCATAATGGGTGAATCATCATTCGGGATTTTCTATATTGAGTCGTAGGCTTTGATGGCCTGCCTGAGGTCCGTCTATTAGACTCGTGTGTACTTTTTTATTTAGAACCAAATCCTTCGAAAAAACCTGATACTTATTGAATGATAACTCTTGAGGATCCCAAAGATTGTTGGATACCGTTTGAGTGAAACTGGATATAGAAACTTTAGGTGAGAGTACTATCTTTTCCTCTTTGATGT
This sequence comes from Triturus cristatus, assembly GCF_964204655.1. Lineage (NCBI taxonomy): Eukaryota > Metazoa > Chordata > Amphibia > Caudata > Salamandridae > Triturus > Triturus cristatus. The sequence continues at coordinate 1,586,641,395 of NC_140590.1, forward strand.
ATACTTAGTTAGACACATACTAGGGGTGGGCGGAATTTGCGAAAGTGACTTTCGCAAATTATCGCGAAAATGTTAAAAATCTCCACAAACACGCAGAAATATCGTGAAGATGCGGAAGTTTTTTCCCCGCCCGTTCGCGGTATTTTCTGCGTGGTCGCGGCTCGCCAACTTACCCATGCGGTTGCTCGCGGGCGCGGCCATCTTGTTTTCACTCTTCTCGCGGTGCATGATCGCGAGAAAAAAGACGTGATCGCGCGACCAATGACATTACTGCGGGCGCGAACTGTCGCGAGACAGCGCAAATGGCTACCAACAATCCAACATCTCGTGGAGAACGCGACCGGATCGGGAAAACTTGTCGGCGAACGCGGGGATTCAGGTAAGGCGATCGCGCGAGAATGTATTATTTTACAGCGCGAGCAAGAACAAATTATCGCTAAGCTGCGGAATGCGGAAATTTTGACATTTTTCGCGCTCTCCGCGGAACGCGAAAATGTCAAATTATCGCAATTTTCGCGAGCGGAACGGAAATTTAGCCCAGGCCTAACACATACCCCGTGAATCAAATGAAGTAATAATTTACTTCACCTATTTATCTGTCCTTTTTTCATGAATTTTTTGGTATATTTTGATCCTTTTCGCCTTGCTGATACTTCAGTTATAGTATTGAAGATGGTTTCTAGCCTGATTATTCCTGGATTATTATTTTTGACTATTCTTGTCTTTTACTGTGGTTCTTTCCACTCTTTTTCTTTCCTTCTTTTGCTGTATATGGTATTTTCTATAAAAGATTTTGACAATGATTATAAGAAATGTTTGCTAATTAGGTCTTCTGTTTGATAACAAATCTTTTCTGTTATTTTAGTGAGCCGTTCTGCTAATACTATTAATGTATATGTTATATATGTGATTATATTTGTATGTACTTTGTTTATATTTATGTATGTGTTGTTTTATGTATTTCGCACTTAGTGTGTTTTTTATTTTGTATGCACTTTCAGCCCTGGCGAAGTTCCTTTTGGAATGAAACGTGTTGGCTGGTGTCCAAATTTTAAGTCAAAAAAATAAAGGATATATTTTGGAATACATCTGGAACTATTGGACTTCATTCTGGTGCACCGTCCTTTCAATTCCATATTACCGGGATGTGAAAAAACACAATTTCTCTTACGGAGAGAGACATTTTGGATTAATTTCATGGACACTGTCAATCCTCGGGGACTAAATGAACGCATGGACCTTAGTTGCTTCCTTTGAATGTTTCTTAAGGTTATTGGACCTCTTTAATGTGAACGTTTATCATTTGAGATACATCAAGTTACTATTTTGTATTTGGTTCAGTTCATACCGATAATCTAGCTCAGTGCTCTTTGAGTTTGTATAGCTTTATTTACAGAGATGCCATTAGCATTGTTTTGAGTTATAGTTGGTATTTATGTTTCTAATACATCAGCTGGGCACTCTTTCATGACCTTATATTAACCATTGACTTAGCATGTTTTCCATCGAGTTGATTTTTACTTATGATTACTGTATATTCCTCTCCATGCGGCTGATTTTACACACATATACGCTTATACACTCAGTATAGTCTTTTCTTTTTGGCACATTTTTCGTCACACTTCAGGGTAGTCTTTCTTTTACCACGTTCGCTTTGATACAACTTTTTTTCACTTCCTGGGTCACCGAGTACACTATAAACCACGCATGTGCGACAGATCTACTTTCTTCCGAATGTAAACCGGTCACTTACACATCGCGGACATGATATATGGGTGAGTGTTCCATTTCACGTTACTTTGCCACGGTGAACTGATTAACGGGAAATGTTGCTTTTCCATACTTACCATGGTTTATGTACTTTTACAGTGAAACCCAGGGATCTTCTGCTACGCGTTTCAGTATCACCGAGTACATTTCACTACGTAAGTTCACACAGCCCACATCACATTTCACAGTCGTTTACAATGTCGCTCGTTGCACCATTTATCGAATCAATTGTAATTATGGATCGTTTAACTTACAGGCACCAGTTTCCGTTTCCTTCTCTTTTCTCTCAGTTTTTAAACACAGCAAGTCACTCACCACTGTTTACTAGTCACTTTTGCACTTGTCGTTCCATCACATTTGGAACTAACATGATGTTTGATGGTAGCACTGAACCACCATTCTCGTTCAGCATGATCACGTTCTCGCGCTTGTGTTTCCGAATTTCGTTTTTCTTCATTTATCACTACTCCAATTAACCACCGTTGTTACGGACGAGTACCATCACACTTTCACTCCTTAGCATGAACCTCATCTCACCATGAACATCATCATGCATGTTACTCAGGTTAACACTACCACCATGAATCATTCTTATCGCAGACCAGCGAGGTGAAGACATCATCATTGGCAGTACTGATACCCAGTTTTTTTGATCCTCACAGATATAAAACCCCTGAGAAAGGGCTACCACTTGAAATGCATTGGGCATTTTTGTATACACCGAAAATATTCAAGGTAAGTGAATTCTTAAACTGTTGTTATGATGGAATAACACAGGACTATGTGAAGAAACATGTCATATGAATCCATATAAAATAAATGAACACAAGAAGTAACTTCAGCAAAAAGTACTACGAGTTTGATTTGCATTTGAGTGCTGGCGGGGGATGCCATTCACTACGTGAGGTTAGCGCACTGTTTTATTAGATTGGAGTGGGGCACATTGTTTTGGATTGGAGTAGGGAAGTTTGGCGTGGGGCAGATTGGAGGGGGCAGATTGTTTTGGATTGGAGTGGGGCTGACTGTAGTGTGGTAGATTGTTTTGGATTGGAGTGGGGCAAATTGGAGTGGGGCAGGTTGTTTTGGATTGGAGTTTAGCAGATTGTTTTGGATTGAGTGGGGCAGATTGTCTTGGATTGGATTGGGGCAGATTGTTTTGCATTGAAGTGGGGTGGCTTGTGGTGGATTGGATTGTAGTGGATGGATTGTGGAGGGAGTGGGGGATTGGATTGGGGTGAGGTGGATTGTAGTGGGGTAGGTTGGATTGGGCTGGTTTGGGGAGGATAAGATTTGTGTGTGGAGAGTTTGAATTGGATAGGAGATTGTGGATTGTGGCGGATTGGAGTGCGGTGAGTCACGATGGAGTGGGTGGATGGGGTTGAGGAGAATTGGATTGGAGTTGGACAGATTGGAGTGGGGCGGATTAGAGTGGAGCAGATTGGAGTAGGACAGATTTTTGGGGGATTGGAGTAGGGCAGATTGTTTGGATTAGAGCGGTTTGTTTTGGATTGAGTGGGACACATTGTTTTGGATTGGAGTGGGCCAGAATGGTGTGGGGCAGATTGCTTTGGATTGGAGTGAGGTGGATTGGATTGGAGTGAAATTGATTGGGGAGGGAGAGTGGGATGGATTAGATTGGGGTGAGGTGATTTGGAATGGAGTGGGGTAAATTAGATTGGTCTGGATAGGGTGGATTGGATTGTGTGGGGTGGACTGGATTGGAGTGGGGTGGATTGTGGTAGATTGGAGTGGGGTGAATTGGGATGGAGTGGGTGGATTGGAGTGAGGCAAATTGAAGTGGGCGGATTGGAGTGAGACGGATTGGAGCGGGTGGATTGTTTTGGATTGGAATGGGATAGAATAGAGTGGGACAGATTGTTTTGGATTGGAATGGGGAAGATTGGAGTGGGATGGATTGGAGTGGTGCCAGTTGTTTTGGATTAGAGTGGGGCGGATTGGAGTAAGGCAGACTGGAGTGGGACAGATTGGAGTGGGCAGATTGTTTTGGATTGGAGAGGGATGGATTGTGGTGGATCGGAGTGGGGTGAACTGGGATGGAGTGGGTGGGATTGGGGTGAGGTGGGCTGAATTGTAGTGGGAAAATTGTAGTGTGTGGATTAGAGTGGGGAAGACTGTTTTGGATTGCAGCAGAGCAGATTGGAGTGGGGCAGAATGGAGTGAGGTAGAGTGAAGTGCGATGGATTAGAGTGGGGCAGATTGTTTTGGATTGGAGTAGGACAAATTGGAGTGGAGAGGAATGGAGTGGGCAGATTGTTTTGGATTGGAGTGGGGCAGAATGAAATGGGGTGGATTAGAGTGGGACAGATTGTTTTGGACTGGAGTGAGACGGATTGGAGTGGAGCAGATTATTTTGGATTGGGGGACGTTGTTTTGGATTGAGTGGGGTAGATTATTTTAAATTAGAGTGGGACAGATTGAAGTGGGGTTGTTTTGGATAAGAGTGGGGCAAATTGTTTTGGATCAGAGAGGGGTAGATTGTTTTGGATTGGAGTGGGGCAGATTGTTATAGATTGGAGTGGGGCAGATTGGAATTGGGGAGATTGTTTTGGATTAGAGTGGGGCAGATTGTTTTGGATTGGAGTGGTGCAGATTGTTTTGGATTGAAGTAGGGCAGATTGGAGTGGGAAAGATTGTTTTAGATTAGAGTGGGTCAGATTGTTTTGGATTGGGGTGGGGCCTATTGGAGTGGGGCAGATTGGAGTGGGTGGGTGAGTTAGGAGGATTGAAGTGTGGTGGATTTGAGTTGATTGGATTAGGGTGAGTGGTTTAGATTGGATTGGAGAGGGGTGGATTAGATTGGTCTGGGGTGGACTGGATTCAGTGGGGAGGATTGGTGTGGGGCAAAGTGGGGTGGATTACACTGCACACTAGCAAAATACCAGCTCCGCTGTAATACAGTCGTTGAAGCACACCCGGGACACATTCGGTGTCACTGGGTGGGCCCGATGATGAAGCATGCCACCAACTAGGATGGTGGGTGAGGGCTTCATAAAGGAACAAAATAGTTTCCCCCTTCCCTATACAGTCCTGAGTCCTGTATCAGTCACAAATAGGCTAGTCCTTTTTAATTACATATAATAAACCTTGGCATATGGACTAGCTACCTAGTCCTCTCCCTCTCCTTTATAATTGAATAATGATACATAACAGGCACATGCGTTTGGATATGAGAAATGTTGTGAGGTAAACATTAGCAGTGTATTGGTGGTTATCCTACTGCAAGCTGAAAGCATGCATCTTAAACAGCAGAAGTTGCAGACTTAAACATCTGGGAGATAGGAAAATTGAAAGCATTTAATATTCTTTGCTGTTGCTGCGCAATGTAATAGTTTTTCCTTTAGGAATGCTTCGCAGAGGTGGAGGAATCTCTTGTTAGATTGAGAGATTTTCTGATAGGGTAGTTCACCTCAGCAGGATCGATTGGCCTGTACGGCACTTCAGCAGTACCAGAAGAGTTGGTCTCGTAGGCTAGTGTGCAGGTTGTTTTTTGGCTGGTTTTGGGCCTCCATTCAGGGCCGGACTGGGATCCGAAACCGGCCCTGGCAAACTGCTTGGCCGACCCCCATGGGAAGGCTGAGGGGTAAGTTTGAGCTGTTTCGGCCGATTTTGTTACCGGGGCTGATATTGCTAGCCTCCGGTAACAAAAACGGCCCCCCAGGGGCCCAAAACTGGACCCCACCCTGGCTGCCCACCATGGAAATGCCCGGTGCCCGCTACTGCCAGTCCAGCCCTGCCTCCATTATGGCCTGGTGGGCCTTTTTTTTACTGTTGATCTCCCTGACATTACAACTAATAGTGCCTGCAGCAAACACAAATGCATGCAGTCCCTATACCGTGCAACCGTGCAAAACACCTATACAGCATGTAGGACTCTTTTTGCTGTAGTCCAACATTATACCATGCCATCATTGTTATATACATATTGACTAATGCCATTAATAAAAAATGCATAAAATCACCTCAAAAAGCCACCTTCATCACCAATAGCTTTGGTTCTAACCAAAAGACCAAATTACATTTCAAAAGTGAATGAAAAACAAATAAAAACAACATCTTACCTTCATGTCATTTAAACAAAATCTCATCCAAATATAAACCAAGTTGAGTATCAATATAGTAATTAGGGGTCCTAAGGAGAATATATGTATATAACAATGATGGTATAATGTTGGACTATTTTTCCTCTCCTTTACGAAGTGTCTTTTCAGTTATTACATGACTTTGATGTACTTGATAGTCAGTGGGGCGTTGTAACCGATATACATTTTGTAGTAAGCTTCACACTAGTATGAGGTCCCTACCAGGTCCGGTACAACTTGGGCATAATGGGTGAATCATCATTCGGGATTTTCTATATTGAGTCGGAGGCTTTGATGGCCTGCCTGAGGTCCGTCTATTAGACTCTTGTGTACTTTTTTATTTAGAACCAAATCCTTCGAAAAAACCTGATACTTATTGAATGATAACTCTTGAGGATCCCAAAGATTGTTGGATACCGTTTGAGTGAAACTGGATATAGAAACTTTAGGTGAGAGTACTATCTTTTCCTCTTTGATGTATACTTAGTTAGACACATACTAGGGGTGGGCGGAATTTGCGAAAGTGACTTTCGCAAATTATCGCGAAAATGTTAAAAATCTCCACAAACACGCAGAAATATCGTGAAGATGCGGAAGTTTTTTCCCCGCCCGTTCGCGGTATTTTCTGCGTGGTCGCGGCTCGCCAACTTACCCATGCGGTTGCTCGCGGGCGCGGCCATCTTGTTTTCACTCTTCTCGCGGTGCATGATCGCGAGAAGAAAGAAGTGATCGCGCGACCAATGACATTACTGCGGGCGCGAACTGTCGCGAGACAGCGCAAATGGCTACCAACAATCCAACATCTCGTGGAGAACGCGACCGGATCGGGAAAACTTGTCGGCGAACGCGGGGATTCAGGTAAGGCGATCGCGCGAGAATGTATTATTTTACAGCGCGAGCAAGAACAAATTATCGCTAAGCTGCGGAATGCGGAAATTTTGACATTTTCGCGCTCTCCGCGGAACGCGAAAATGTCAAATTATCGCAATTTTCGCGAGCGGAACGGAAATTTAGCCCAGGCCTAACACATACCCCGTGAATCAAATGAAGTAATAATTTACTTCTCCTATTTATCTGTCCTTTTTCCATGAATTGTTTGGTATATTTTGATCCTTTTCGCCTTGCTGATACTTCAGTTATAGTATTGAAGATGGTTTCTAGCCTGATTATTCCTGGATTATTATTTTTGACTATTCTTGTCTTTTACTGTGGTTCTTTCCACTCTTTTTCTTTCCTTCTTTTGCTGTATATGGTATTTTCTATAAAAGATTTTGACAATGATTATAAGAAATGTTTGCTAATTAGGTCTTCTGTTTGATAACAAATCTTTTCTGTGATTTTAGTGAGCCGTTCTGCTAATACTATTAATGTATATGTTATATATGTGATTATATATGTATGTACTTTGTTTATATTTATGTATGTGTTGTTTTATGTATTTCGCACTTAGTGAAGGAACTTCAGCAAAAAGTACTACGAGTTTGATTTGCATTTGAGTGCTGGCGGGGGATGCCATTCACTACGTGAGGTTAGCGCACTGTTTTATTAGATTGGAGTGGGGCACATTGTTTTGGATTGGAGTAGGGAAGTTTGGCGTGGGGCAGATTGGAGGGGGCAGATTGTTTTGGATTGGAGTGGGGCTGACTGTAGTGTGGCAGATTGTTTTGGATTGGAGTGGGGCAAATTGGAGTGGGGCAGGTTGTTTTGGATTGGAGTTTAGCAGATTGTTTTGGATTGAGTGGGGCAGATTGTCTTGGATTGGATTGGGGCAGATTGTTTTGCATTGAAGTGGGGTGGCTTGTGGTGGATTGGATTGTAGTGGGTGGATTGTGGAGGGAGTGGGGGATTGGATTGGGGTGAGGTGGATTGTAGTGGGGTAGGTTGGATTGGGCTGGTTTGGGGAGGATTAGATTTGTGTGTGGAGAGTTTGAATTGGATAGGAGATTGTGGATTGTGGTGGATTGGAGTGCGGTGAGTCACGATGGAGTGGGTGGATGGGGTTGAGGAGAATTGGATTGGAGTTGGACAGATTGGAGTGGGGCGGATTAGAGTGGAGCAGATTGGAGTAGGACAGATTTTTGGGGGATTGGAGTAGGGCAGATTGTTTGGATTAGAGCGGTTTGTTTTGGATTGAGTGGGACAAATTGTTTTGGATTGGAGTGGGCCAGAATGGTGTGGGGCAGATTGCTTTGGATTGGAGTGAGGTGGATTGGATTGGAGTGAAATTGATTGGGGAGGGAGAGTGGGATGGATTAGATTGGGGTGAGGTGATTTGGAATGGAGTGGGGTAAATTAGATTGGTCTGGATAGGGTGGATTGGATTGTGTGGGGTGGACTGGATTGGAGTGGGGTGGATTGTGGTAGATTGGAGTGGGGTGAATTGGGATGGAGTGGATGGATTGGGGTGAGGTGGATTGGAGTGAGGCAAATTGAAGTGGGCGGATTGGAGTGAGACGGATTGGAGCGGGTGGATTGTTTTGGATTGGAATGGGATAGAATAGAGTGGGACAGATTGTTTTGGATTGGAATGGGGAAGATTGGAGTGGGATGGATTGGAGTGGGGCCAGTTGTTTTGGATTAGAGTGGGGCGGATTGGAGTAAGGCAGACTGGAGTGGGACAGATTGGAGTGGGCAGATTGTTTTGGATTGGAGAGGGATGGATTGTGGTGGATCGGAGTGGGGTGAACTGGGATGGAGTGGGTGGGATTGGGGTGAGGTGGGCTGAATTGTAGTGGGAAAATTGTAGTGTGTGGATTAGAGTGGGGAAGACTGTTTTGGATTGCAGCAGAGCAGATTGGAGTGGGGCAGAATGGAGTGAGGTAGAGTGGAGTGCGATGGATTAGAGTGGGGCAGATTGTTTTGGATTGGAGTGGGACAAATTGGAGTGGAGAGGAATGGAGTGGGCAGATTGTTTTGGATTGGAGTGGGGCATAATGAAATGGGGTGGATTAGAGTGGGGCAGATTGTTTTGGACTGGAGTGAGACGGATTGGAGTGGAGCAGATTATTTTGGATTGGGGGACGTTGTTTTGGATTGAGTGGGGCAGATATTTTGAATTAGAGTGGGACAGATTGAAGTGGGGTTGTTTTGGATAAGAGTGGGGCAAATTGTTTTGGATCAGAGAGGGGTAAATTGTTTTGGATTGGAGTGGGGCAGATTGTTATAGATTGGAGTGGGGCAGATTGGAATTGGGGAGATTGTTTTGGATTAGAGTGGGGCAGATTGTTTTGGATTGGAGTGGGGCAGATTGTTTTGGATTGAAGTAGGGCAGATTGGAGTGGGGAAGATTGTTTTAGATTAGAGTGGGTCAGATTGTTTTGGATTGGGGTGGGGCCGATTGGAGTGGGGCAGATTGGAGTGGGTGGGTGAGTTAGGAGGATTGAAGTGTGGTGGATTTGAGTTGATTGGATTAGGGTGAGTGGTTTAGATTGGATTGGAGAGGGGTGGATTAGATTGGTCTGGGGTGGACTGGATTCAGTGGGGAGGATTGGTGTGGGGCAAAGTGGGGTGGATTACACTGCACACTAGCAAAATACCAGCTCCGCTGTAATACAGTCGTTGAAGCACACCCGGGACACATTCGGTGTCACTGGGTGGGCCCGATGATGAAGCATGCCACCAACTAGGATGGTGGGTGAGGGCTTCATAAAGGAACTAAATAGTTTCCCCCTTCCCCATACAGTCCTGAGTCCTGTATCAGTCATAAATAGGCTAGTCCTTTTTAATTACATATAATAAACCTTGGCATATGGACTAGCTACCTAGTCCTCTCCCTCTCCTTTATAATTGAATAATGATACATAACAGGCACATGCGTTTGGATATGAGAAATGTTGTGAGGTAAACATTAGCAGTGTATTGGTGGTTATCCTACTGCAAGCTGAAAGCATGCATCTTAAACAGCAGAAGTTGCAGATTTAAACATCTGGGAGATAGGAAAATTGAAAGCATTTAATATTCTTTGCTGTTGCTGCGCAATGTAATAGTTTTTCCTTTAGGAATGCTTCGCAGAGGTGGAGGAATCTCTTGGTAGATTGAGAGATTTTCTGATAGGGTAGTTCACCTCAGCAGGATCGATTGGCCTGTACGGCACTTCAGCAGTACCAGAAGAGTTGGTCTCGTAGGCTAGTGTGCAGGTTGTTTTTTGGCTGGTTTTGGGCCTCCATTCAGGGCCGGACTGGGATCCGAAACCGGCCCTGGCAAACTGCTTGGCCGACCCCCATGGGAAGGCTGAGGGGTAAGTTTGAGCTGTTTCGGCCGGTTTTGTCACCGGGGCTGATATTGCTGGCCTCCGGTAACAAAAACGGCCCCCCAGGGGCCCAAAACTGGACCCCACCCTGGCTGCCCACCAGGGAAATACCCGGTGCCCGCTACTGCCAGTCCAGCCCTGCCTCCATTATGGCCTGGTGGGCCTTTTTTTTACTGTTGATCTCCCTGACATTACGACTAATAGTGCCTGCAGCAAACACAAATGCATGCAGTCCCTATACAGTGCAACCGTGCAAAACACCTATACAGCATGTAGGACTCTTTTTGCTGTAGTCCAACATTATACCATGCCATCATTGTTATATACATATCAACTAATGCCATTAATAAAAAATGCATAAAATCACCTCAAAAAGCCACCTTCATCACCAATAGCTTTGGTTCTAACCAAAAGACCAAATTACATTTCAAAAGTGAATGAAAAACAAATAAAAACAACATCTTACCTTCATGTCATTTAAACAAAATCTCATCCAAATATAAACCAAGTTGAGTATCAATATAGTAATTAGGGGTCCTAAGGAGAATATATGTATATAACAATGATGGTATAATGTTGGACTATTTTTCCTCTCCTTTACGAAGTGTCTTTTCAGTTATTACATGACTTTGATGTACTTGATAGTCAGTGGGGCGTTGTAACCGATATACATTTTGTAGTAAGCTTCACACTAGTATGAGGTCCCTACCAGGTCCGGTACAACTTGGGCATAATGGGTGAATCATCATTCGGGATTTTCTATATTGAGTCGTAGGCTTTGATGGCCTGCCTGAGGTCCGTCTATTAGACTCTTGTGTACTTTTTTATTTAGAACCAAATCCTTCGAAAAAACCTAATACTTATTGAATGATAACTCTTGAGGATCCCAAAGATTGTTGGATACCGTTTGAGTGAAACTGGATATAGAAACTTTAGGTGAGAGTACTATCTTTTCCTCTTTGATGTATACTTAGTTAGACACATACTAGGGGTGGGCGGAATTTGCGAAAGTGACTTTCGCAAATTATCGCGAAAATGTTAAAAATCTCCGCAAACACGCAGAAATATCGCAAAGATGCGGAAGTTTTTTTCCCGCCCGTTCGCGGTATTTTCTGCGTGGTCGCGGCTCGCCAACTTACCCATGCGGTTGCTCGCGGGCGCGGCCATCTTGTTTTCACTCTTCTCGCGGTGCATGATCGCGAGAAGAAAGACGTGATCGCGCGACCAATGACATTACTGCGGGCGCGAACTGTCGCGAGACAGCGCAAATGGCTACCAACAATCCAACATCTCGTGGAGAACGCGACCGGATCGGGAAAACTTGTCGGCGAACGCGGGGATTCAGGTAAGGCGATCTCGCGCGCGCGAGAATGTATTATTTTACAGCGCGAGCAAGAAACAAATTATCGCTAAGCTGCGGAATGCGGAAATTTTGACATTTTCGCGCTCTCCGCGGAACGAGAAAATGTCAAATTATCGCAATTTCCGCGAGCGGAACGGAAATTTAGCCCAGGCCTAACACATACTCCGTGAATCAAATGAAGTAATAATTTACTTCTCCTATTTATCTGTCCTTTTTCTATGAATTTTTTGGTATATTTTGATCCTTTTCGCCTTGCTGATACTTCAGTTATAGTATTGAAGATGGTTTCTGGCCTTATTATTCCTGGATTATTATTTTTGACTATTCTTGTCTTTTACTGTGGTTCTTTCCACTCTTTATTCTTTCCTTCTTTTGCTGTATATGGTATTTTCTATAAAGGATTTTGACAATGATTATAAGAAATGTTTGCTAATTAGGTCTTCTGTTTGATAACAAATCTTTTCTGTTATTTTAGTGAGCCGTTCTGCTAATACTATTAATGTATATGTTATATATGTGATTATATTTGTATGTACTTTGTTTATATTTATGTATGTGTTGTTTTATGTATTTCGCACTTAGTGTGTTTTTTGTTTTGTATGCACTTTCAGCCCTGTCGAAGTTCGTTTTGGAATGAAACGCCCAAATTTTAAGTTAAAAAAATAAAGGATATATTTTGGAATACATCTGGAACTATTGGACTTCATTCTGGTGCACCGTCCTTTCAATTCCATATTACCGGGATGTGACAACACACAATTTCTCTTACAGAGAGAGACATTTTGGATTAATTTCATGGACACTGTCAATCCTCGGGGAGTAAATGAACGCATGGACCTTAGTTGCTTCCTTTGAATGTTTCTTAAGGTTACTGGACCTCTTTAATGTGAATGTTTATCATTTGAGATACATCAAGTTACCATTTTGTATTTGGTTCAGTTCATACCAATAATCTTGCTCAGTGCTCTTTGAGTTTGTATAGCTTTATTTACAGAGATGCCATTAGCATTGTTTTGAGTTATAGTTGGTATTTATGTTTCTAATACATCAGCTGGGCACTCTTTCATGACCTTATATTAACCATTGACTTAGCATGTTTTCCATCGAGTTGATTTTTACTTATGATTACTGTATATTCCTCTCCATGCGGCTGATTTTACACACATATACGCCTATACACTCAGTATAGTCTTTTCTTTTTGGCACATTTTTCGTCACACTTCAGGGTAGTCTTTCTTTTACCACGTTCGCTTTGATACAACTTTTTTTCACTTCCTGGGTCACCGAGTACACTATAAACCACGCATGTGCGACAGATCTACTTTCTTCCGAATGTAAACCGGTCACTTACACATCGCGGACATGATATATGGGTGAGTGTTCCATTTCACGTTACTTTGCCACGGTGAACTGATTAACGGGAAATGTTGCTTTTCCATACTTACCATGGTTTATGTACTTTTACAGTGAAACCCAGGGATCTTCTGCTACGCGTTTCAGTATCACCGAGTACATTTCACTACGTAAGTTCACACAGCCCACATCACATTTCACAGTCGTTTACAATGTCGCTCGTTGCACCATTTATCAAATCAATTGTAATTATGGATCGTTTAACTTACAGGCACCAGTTTCCGTTTCCTTCTCTTTTCTCTCAGTTTTTAAACACAGCAAGTCACTCACCACTGTTTACTAGTCACTTTTGCACTTGTCGTTCCATCACATTTGGAACTAACATGATGTTTGATGGTAGCACTGAACCACCATTCTCGTTCAGCATGATCACGTTCTCGCGCTTGTGTTTCCGAATTTCGTTTTTCTTCATTTATCACTACTCCAATTAACCACCGTTGTTACGGACGAGTAACATCACACTTTCACTCCTTAGCATGAACCTCATCTCACCATGAACATCATCATGCATGTTACTCAGGTTAACACTACCACCATGAATCATTCTTATCGCAGACCAGCGAGGTGAAGACATCATCATTGGCAGTACTGATACCCAGTTTTTTTGATCCTCACAGATATAAAACCCCTGAGAAAGGGCTACCACTTGAAATGCATTGGGCATTTTTGTATACACCGAAAATATTCAAGGTAAGTTAATTCTTAAACTGTTGTTATGATGGAATAACACAGGACTATGTGAAGAAACATGTCATATGAATCCATATAAAATAAATGAACACAAGAAGTAACTTCAGCAAAAAGTACTACGAGTTTGATTTGCATTTGAGTGCTGGCGGGGGATGCCATTCACTACGTGAGGTTAGCGCACTGTTTTATTAGATTGGAGTGGGGCACATTGTTTTGGATTGGAGTAGGGAAGTTTGGCGTGGGGCAGATTGGAGGGGGCAGATTGTTTTGGATTGGAGTGGGGCTGACTGTAGTGTGGCAGATTGTTTTGGATTGGAGTGGGGCAAATTGGAGTGGGGCAGGTTGTTTTGGATTGGAGTTTAGCAGATTGTTTTGGATTGAGTGGGGCAGATTGTCTTGGATTGGATTGGGGCAGATTGTTTTGCATTGAAGTGGGGTGGCTTGTGGTGGATTGGATTGTAATGGGTGGATTGTGGAGGGAGTGGGGGATTGGATTGGGGTGAGGTGGATTGTAGTGGGGTAGGTTGGATTGGGCTGGTTTGGGGAGGATTAGATTTGTGTGTGGAGAGTTTGAATTGGATAGGAGATTGTGGATTGTGGCGGATTGGAGTGCGGTGAGTCACGATGGAGTGGGTGGATGGGGTTGAGGAGAATTGGATTGGAGTTGGACAGATTGGAGTGGGGCGGATTAGAGTGGAGCAGATTGGAGTAGGACAGATTTTTGGGGGATTGGAGTAGGGCAGATTGTTTGGATTAGAGCGGTTTGTTTTGGATTGAGTGGGACACATTGTTTTGGATTGGAGTGGGCCAGAATGGTGTGGGGCAGATTGCTTTGGATTGGAGTGAGGTGGATTGGATTGGAGTGAAATTGATTGGGGAGGGAGAGTGGGATGGATTAGATTGGGGTGAGGTGATTTGGAATGGAGTGGGGTAAATTAGATTGGTCTGGATAGGGTGGATTGGATTGTGTGGGGTGGACTGGATTGGAGTGGGGTGGATTGTGGTAGATTGGAGTGGGGTGAATTGGGATGGAGTGGATGGATTGGGGTGAGGTGGATTGGAGTGAGGCAAATTGAAGTGGGCGGATTGGAGTGAGACGGATTGGAGCGGGTGGATTGTTTTGGATTGGAATGGGATAGAATAGAGTGGGACAGATTGTTTTGGATTGGAATGGGGAAGATTGGAGTGGGATGGATTGGAGTGGGGCCAGTTGTTTTGGATTAGAGTGGGGCGGATTGGAGTAAGGCAGACTGGAGTGCGACAGATTGGAGTGGGCAGATTGTTTTGGATTGGAGAGGGATGGATTGTGGTGGATCGGAGTGGGGTGAACTGGGATGGAGTGGGTGGGATTGGGGTGAGGTGGGCTGAATTGTAGTGGGAAAATTGTAGTGTGTGGATTAGAGTGGGGAAGACTGTTTTGGATTGCAGCAGAGCAGATTGGAGTGGGGCAGAATGGAGTGAGGTAGAGTGGAGTGCGATGGATTAGAGTGGGGCAGATTGTTTTGGATTGGAGTGGGACAAATTGGAGTGGAGAGGAATGGAGTGGGCAGATTGTTTTGGATTGGAGTGGGGCAGAATGAAATGGGGTGGATTAGAGTGGGGCAGATTGTTTTGGACTGGAGTGAGACGGATTGGAGTGGAGCAGATTATTTTGGATTGGAGTGGGGGACGTTGTTTTGAATTGAGTGGGGCAGATTATTTTGAATTAGAGTGGGACAGATTGAAGTGGGGTTGTTTTGGATAAGAGTGGGGCAAATTGTTTTGGATCAGAGAGGGGTAGATTGTTTTGGATTGGAGTGGGGCAGATTGTTATAGATTGGAGTGGGGCAGATTGGAATTGGGGAGATTGTTTTGGATTAGAGTGGGGCAGATTGTTTTGGATTGGAGTGGGGCAGATTGTTTTGGATTGAAGTAGGGCAGATTGGAGTGGGGAAGATTGTTTTAGATTAGAGTGGGTCAGATTGTTTTGGATTGGGGTGGGGCCGATTGGAGTGGGGCAGATTGGAGTGGGTGGGTGAGTTAGGAGGATTGAAGTGTGGTGGATTTGAGTTGATTGGATTAGGGTGAGTGGTTTAGATTGGATTGGAGAGGGGTGGATTAGATTGGTCTGGGGTGGACTGGATTCAGTGGGGAGGATTGGTGTGGGGCAAAGTGGGGTGGATTACACTGCACACTAGCAAAATACCAGCTCCGCTGTAATACAGTCGTTGAAGCACACCCGGGACACATTCGGTGTCACTGGGTGGGCCCGATGATGAAGCATGCCACCAACTAGGATGGTGGGTGAGGGCTTCATAAAGGAAATAAATAGTTTCCCCCTTCCCCATACAGTCCTGAGTCCTGTATCAGTCACAAATAGGCTAGTCCTTTTTAATTACATATAATAAACCTTGGCATATGGACTAGCTACCTAGTCCTCTCCCTCTCCTTTATAATTGAATAATGATACATAACAGGCACATGCGTTTGGATATGAGAAATGTTGTGAGGTAAACATTAGCAGTGTATTGGTGGTTATCCTACTGCAAGCTGAAAGCATGCATCTTAAACAGCAGAAGTTGCAGACTTAAACATCTGGGAGATAGGAAAATTGAAAGCATTTAATATTCTTTGCTGTTGCTGCACAATGTAATAGTTTTTCCTTTAGGAATGCTTCGCAGAGGTGGAGGAATCTCTTGTTAGATTGAGAGATTTTCTGATAGGGTAGTTCACCTCAGCAGGATCGATTGGCCTGTACGGCACTTCAGCAGTACCAGAAGAGTTGGTCTCGTAGGCTAGTGTGCAGGTTGTTTTTTGGCTGGTTTTGGGCCTCCATTCAGGGCCGGACTGGGATCCGAAACCGGCGCTGGCAAACTGCTTGGCCGACCCCCATGGGAAGGCTGAGGGGTAAGTTTGAGCTGTTTCGGCCGATTTTGTCACCGGGGCTGATATTGCTGGCCTCCGGTAACAAAAACGGCCCCCCAGGGGCCCAAAACTGGACCCCACCCTGGCTGCCCACCAGGGAAATGCCCGGTGCCCGCTACTGCCAGTCCAGCCCTGCCTCCATTATGGCCTGGTGGGCCTTTTTTTTACTGTTGATCTCCCTGACATTACGACTAATAGTGCCTGCAGCAAACACAAATGCATGCAGTCCCTATACAGTGCAACCGTGCAAAACACCTATACAGCATGTAGGACTCTTTTTGCTGTAGTCCAACATTATACCATGCCATCATTGTTATATACATATCAACTAATGCCATTAATAAAAAATGCATAAAATCACCTCAAAAAGCCACCTTCATCACCAATAGCTTTGGTTCTAACCAAAAGACCAAATTACATTTCAAAAGTGAATGAAAAACAAATAAAAACAACATCTTACCTTCATGTCATTTAAACAAAATCTCATCCAAATATAAACCAAGTTGAGTATCAATATAGTAATTAGGGGTCCTAAGGAGAATATATGTATATAACAATGATGGTATAATGTTGGGCTATTTTTCCTCCTCTTTACGAAGTGTCTTTTCAGTTATTACATGGCTTTGATGTACTTGATAGTCAGTGGGGCGTTGTAACCGATATACATTTTGTAGTAAGCTTCACACTAGTATGAGGTCCCTACCAGGTCCGGTACAACTTGGGCATAATGGGTGAATCATCATTCGGGTTTTTCTATATTGAGTCGTAGGCTTTGATGGCCTGCCTGAGGTCCCTCTATTAGACTCTTGTGTACTTTTTTATTTAGAACCAAATCCTTCGAAAAAACCTGATACTTATTGAATGATAACTCTTGAGGATCCCAAAGATTGTTGGATACCGTTTGAGTGAAACTGGATATAGAAACTTTAGGTGAGAGTACTATCTTTTCCTCTTTGATGTATACTTAGTTAGACACATACTAGGGGTGGGCGGAATTTGCGAAAGTGACTTTCGCAAATTATCGCGAAAATGTTAAAAATCTCCACAAACACGCAGAAATATCGTGAAGATGCGGAAGTTTTTTCCCCGCCCGTTCGCGGTATTTTCTGCGTGGTCGCGGCTCGCCAACTTACCCATGCGGTTGCTCGCGGGCGCGGCCATCTTGTTTTCACTCTTCTCGCGGTGCATGATCGCGAGAAAAAAGACGTGCTCGCGCGACCAATGACATTACTGCGGGCGCGAACTGTCGCGAGACAGCGCAAATGGCTACCAACAATCCAACATCTCGTGGAGAACGCGACCGGATCGGGAAAACTTGTCGGCGAACGCGGGGATTCAGGTAAGGCGATTGCGCGAGAATGTATTATTTTACAGCGCGAGCAAGAACAAATTATCGCTAAGCTGTGGAATGCGGAAATTTTGACATTTTCGCGCTCTCCGCGGAACGCGAAAATGTCAAATTATCGCAATTTTCGCGAGCGGAACGGAAATTTAGCCCAGGCCTAACACATACCCCGTGAATCAAATGAAGTAATAATTTACTTCTCCTATTTATCTGTCCTTTTTCCATGAATTTTTTGGTATATTTTGATCCTTTTCGCCTTGCTGATACTTCAGTTATAGTATTGAAGATGGTTTCTAGCCTGATTATTCCTGGATTATTATTTTTGACTATTCTTGTCTTTTACTGTGGTTCTTTCCACTCTTTATTCTTTCCTTCTTTTGCTGTATATGGTATTTTCTATAAAGGATTTTGACAATGATTATAAGAAATGTTTGCTAATTAGGTCTTCTGTTTGATAACAAATCTTTTCTGTTATTTTAGTGAGCCGTTCTGCTAATACTATTAATGTATATGTTATATATGTGATTATATTTGTATGTACTTTGTTTATATTTATGTATGTGTTGTTTTATGTATTTCGCACTTAGTGTGTTTTTTATTTTGTATGCACTTTCAGCCCTGACGAAGTTCGTTTTGGAATGAAACGCCCAAATTTTAAGTCAAAAAAATAAAGGATATATTTTGGAATACATCTGGAACTATTGGACTTCATTCTGGTGCACCGTCCTTTCAATTCCATATTACCGGGATGTGACAACACACAATTTCTCTTACAGAGAGAGACATTTTGGATTAATTTCATGGACACTGTCAATCCTCGGGGACTAAATGAACGCATGGACCTTAGTTGCTTCCTTTGAATGTTTCTTAAAGTTATTGGACCTCTTTAATGTGAATGTTTATCATTTGAGATACATCAAGTTACCATTTTGTATTTGGTTCAGTTCATACCAATAATCTAGCTCAGTGCTCTTTGAGTTTGTATAGCTTTATTTACAGAGATGCCATTAGCATTGTTTTGAGTTATAGTTGGTATTTATGTTTCTAATACATCAGCTGGGCACTCTTTCATGACCTTATATTAACCATTGACTTAGCATGTTTTCCATCGAGTTGATTTTTACTTATGATTACTGTATATTCCTCTCCATGCGGCTGATTTTACACACATATACGCCTATACACTCAGTATAGTCTTTTCTTTTTGGCACATTTTTCGTCACACTTCAGGGTAGTCTTTCTTTTACCACGTTCGCTTTGATGCAACTTTTTTTCACTTCCTGGGTCACCGAGTACACTATAAACCATGCATGTGCGACTGATCTACTTTCTTCCGAATGTAAACCGGTCACTTACACATCGCGGACATGATATATGGGTGAATGTTCCATTTCACGTTACTTTGCCACGGTGAACTGATTAACGGGAAATGTTGCTTTTCCATACTTACCATGGTTTATGTACTTTTACAGTGAAACCCAGGGATCTTCTGCTACGCGTTTCAGTATCACCGAGTACATTTCACTACGTAAGTTCACACAGCCCACATCACATTTCACAGTCGTTTACAATGTCGCTCGTTGCACCATTTATCGAATCAATTGTAAGTATGGATCGTTTAACTTACAGGCACCAGTTTCCGTTTCCTTCTCTTTTCTCTCAGTTTTTAAACACAGCAAGTCACTCACCACTGTTTACTAGTCACTTTTGCACTTGTCGTTCCATCACATTTGGAACTAACATGATGTTTGATGGTAGCACTGAACCACCATTCTCGTTCAGCATGATCACGTTCTTGCGCTTGTGTTTCCGAATTTCGTTTTTCTTCATTTATCACTACTCCAATTAACCACCGTTGTTACGGACGAGTAACATCACACTTTCACTCCTTAGCATGAACCTCATCTCACCATGAACATCATCATGCATGTTACTCAGGTTAACACTACCACCATGAATCATTCTTATCGCAGACCAGCGAGGTGAAGACATCATCATTGGCAGTACTGATACCCAGTTTCTTTTTGATCCTCACAGATATAAAACCCCTGAGAAAGGGCTACCACTTGAAATGCATTGGGCATTTTTGTATACACCGAAAATATTCAAGGTAAGTGAATTCTTAAACTGTTGTTATGATGGAATAACACAGGACTATGTGAAGAAACATGTCATATGAATCCATATAAAATAAATGAACACCAGAAGTAACTTCAGCAAAAAGTACAACGAGTTTGATTTGCATTTGAGTGCTGGTGGGGGATGCCATTCACTACGTGAGGTTAGCGCACTGTTTTATTAGATTGGAGTGGGGCACATTGTTTTGGATTGGAGTAGGTAAATTTGGCTTGGGGCAGATTGGAGGGGGCAGATTGTTGTGGATTGGAGTGGGGCTGACTGTAGTGTGGCAGATTGTTTTGGATTGGAGTGGGGCAAATTGGAGTGGGGCAGGTTGTTTTGGATTGGAGTTTAGCAGATTGTTTTGGATTGAGTGGGGCAGATTGTCTTGGATTGGATTGGGGCAGATTGTTTTGCATTGAAGTGGGGTGGCTTGTGGTGGATTGGATTGTAGTGGGTGGATTGGGGAGGGAGTGGGGGATTGGATTGGGGTGAGGTGGATTGTAGTGGGGTAGGTTGGATTGGGCTGGTTTGGGGAGGATTAGATATGTGTGTGGAGAGTTTGAATTGGATAGGAGATTGTGGATTGTGGCGGATTGGAGTGCGGTGAGTCACGATGGAGTGGGTGGATGGGGTTGAGGAGAATTGGATTGGAGTTGGACAGATTGGAGTGGGTCGGATTAGAGTGGAGCAGATTGGAGTAGGACAGATTTTTGGGGGATTGGAGTAGGGCAGATTGTTTGGATTAGAGCGGTTAGTTTTGGATTGAGTGGGACACATTGTTTTTGATTGGAGTGGG
The DNA here is from genome assembly GCF_964204655.1 of Triturus cristatus. NCBI lineage: Eukaryota > Metazoa > Chordata > Amphibia > Caudata > Salamandridae > Triturus > Triturus cristatus. Next base: position 1,586,662,146 of record NC_140590.1, read on the forward strand.
CCAGAATGGTGTGGGGCAGATTGCTTTGGATTGGAGTGAGGTGGATTGGATTGAAGTGAAATTGATTGGGGAGGGAGAGTGGGATGGATTAGATTGGGGAGAGGTGATTTGGAATGGAGTGGGGTAAATTAGATTGGTTTGGATTGGGGTGGATTGGATTGTGTGGGGTGGACTGGATTGGAGTGGGGTGGATTGTGGTAGATTGGAGTGGGGTGAATTGGGATGGAGTGGATGGATTGGGGTGAGGTGGGTTGGAGTGAGGCAAATTGAAGTGGGCGGATTGGAGTGAGACGGATTGGAGCGGGTGGATTGTTTTGGATTGGAATGGGACAGAATAGAGTGGGACAGATTGTTTTGGATTGGAATGGGGAAGATTGGAGTGGGATGGATTGGAGTGGGGCCAGTTGTTTTGGATTAGAGTGGGGCGGATTGGAGTAAGGCAGACTGGAGTGGGACAGATTGGAGTGGGCAGATTGTTTTGGATTGGAGAGGGATGGATTGTGGTGGATTGGAGTGGGGTGAACTGGGATGGAGTGGGTGGGATTGGGGTGAGGTGGGCTGAATTGTAGTGGGAAAATTGTAGTGTGTGGATTAGAGTGGGGAAAACTGTTTTGGATTGCAGCAGGGCAGATTGGAGTGGGGCAGAATGGAGTGAGGTAGAGTGGAGTGCGATGGATTAGAGTGGGGCAGATTGTTTTGGATTGGAGTGGGACAATTTGGAGTGGAGAGGAATGGAGTGGGCAGATTGTTTTGGATTGGAGTGGGGCAGAATAAAGTGGGGTGGATTAGAGTGGGGCAGATTGTTTTGGACTGGAGTGAGACGGATTGGAGTGGAGCAGATTATTTTGGATTGGAGTGGGGGACGTTGTTTTGAATTGAGTGGGGCAGATTATTTTGAATTAGAGTGGGACAGATTGAAGTGGGGTTGTTTTGGATAAGAGTGGGGCAAATTGCTTTGGATCAGAGAGGGGTAGATTGTTTTGGATTGGAGTGGGGCAGATTGTTATAGATTGGAGTGGGGCAGATTGGAATTGGGGAGATTGTTTTGGATTAGAGTGGGGCAGATTGTTTTGGATTGGAGTGGGGCAGATTGTTTTGGATTGAAGTAGGGCAGATTGGAGTGGGGAAGATTGTTTTAGATTAGAGTGGGTCAGATTGTTTTGGATTGGGGTGGGGCTGATTGGAGTGGGGCAGATTGGAGTGGGTGGGTGAGTTAGGAAGATTGAAGTGTGGTGGATTTGAGTTGATTGGATTAGGGTGAGTGGTTTAGATTGGATTGGAGAGGGGTGGATTAGATTGGTCTGGGGTGGACTGGATTTAGTGGGGAGGATTGGTGTGGGGCAAAGTGGGGTGGATTGGGGTGTTAAAGAATATTTTCAGAAATTGCACATAAGAAAGAAACAATGTTGCTTTGCCATAAACCAATACTCATCTTTTGAGAATAACGCCCACAAGCAAAAACAAAAGAAAACATGAGTGCAAAATGACAAAAGAAGACTTGGCCAAAAAGGAAGGTTAACTATAGAAAATAAATCTTTACAATTTTATTTGTAGGGCACTGAAAGTTTAAAAAAAAGACAGAATAGTACACCAATCACATCGGGAGCAGTGAACGGGCACTGATTAAGTTAAATCAATCGGTGCTTGGTCCCTGCTCCACAGAGAGGAACAGAAATTATGTGAGGCCTGCAGTGACTTGTTACAAGGCTATAAAGAAGAGTGACATGTAAGGCAACAAATGTTAAGCAACGGGTGCACTTCAAGCCCTTTTTATTAACAACAGTGTCCTCTCACAGGCTCGAACCAAAACACTGCTGTCATAGTATCACATCTCACCCAAGTGCTTGAAGCAGGTACATAGGTACTAAGTGAACATAGACATAAGGGATCCTCAAATCAAGCAAACATGCCAGGAAGCAGAGACTTTCATAATTTTTGCCAACTGAAGAGACCAAAGCACAGGATTAACAACAAATTTGCATCAACATGACCACTACTAATTTAAATTGTACCAAGGGCACATTTGATTCAGTCACAGACAGTGCGTTTCCGAATGAGGAACCGAGAACATACATCGACTTATTAGGCTGAAATGTAGCTTTCATTCAGATCAAAGCCAAAACAGCAAACAGCATGAATAAAATGAATGTTGCAAACAAGTAACAACAATTATTAAAGGGACGCATCCCTGTAAAATGGACAGACCATCAGCATCGCAGTAAATGGGAAATAGAAAGTTCACCTATGTAACACAATGGGGATTCACAAAAATCAAGTTACTTTCCATGTACCCTGCGGTTCTCCAGTATTGATATCTTTCATAGATTCACATGCTTGAATCTTCCCCGTCATCATGGTGGGAGTCTCAGGGTAATAAAAAATATAGCAGTATAAAAGAAAAACTGCATGAAAAACCAATACAAATGCATCATACTTTGGTAACCCATCACCAGTATTATATGGTCCAAAAGTCAGCCAATGAGACGCCAGCCCTGAGATCACAATCCCCAGCAGAGCCACCATACCACAGATTTCCAGCACCAGTGTGAGCCAAGGATAGTATCAAGAGGTAAAAGTGGTCTACCTTACTAAACGGGGAGGTGGGCGGGCCGCATGTGAATCTATGAAAGATATCAATACTGGGGAACCTCAGTGTACAGGTAAGTAACTTGTTTTTTCTCCAGCATTGAATCTTTCATAGATTCACATGCTTGAATCAGAATAGAAAGCAGTATTGTGTCCATGAAAAGAATTTTAATGTTAAGACTTCTAGCTTACATAGTGGATTGTGTGTTTCAGAATGTCTAGAATAACAAAGACTACATACATACATATGAAATATCATGAGAAAAACATAAACCTATTGTTGGACCTGCGATGGGCAAGCCCAGCACAAAGGGGGGTAGCTTGGCTCGAGTGTCAAGGCGGTAGAAGGCTGTTGTGTTAAGCCGGCTATGACCAAATAATAACTCCCTGCACACCACATAAAAAGAAGGACACCACACCACTGTTATAGATAAATACGTTTCGTTTATGTAAAAGTTTTCTGAGTTGGAAGAAGTTCAATTAGTTAATCACATTCACCTTTCTTACATGGGTTTGATTAGCTGTGTACTGGTTGCGTATGAATAAATGGTTGGACTCTAATAAATAAATATACTGGATAAATATCAGGATTCAATACATTTGGAATAAATATCAGCAATGACTGGAATAAATATCAGCAAAACATCACAGTTGCATAGCAAGTTAGATACCGATCGTTTCACATAAATATCTCAGGGTCATACTGGTATCGCTGCCACCAATTAATCACTTTCAGGGTAAACACATTTAGATTGCCATTTAATGCGGAATGCGCGCTCTTACAGTTTTTGAAGTGTTCACGGGTTCGGGCTCTCTGGGCACAAGATACTCGTGATAATCCTTTAGTTGCACTTAAGCATATTGCGCGTGTATCTGGAAGATAAAGACATACAATGACTACGGCAATTACACTCCGCGGCCAGCCGGTTAATACTACTGTGGCCGGAGGAGTCTGTGCGCTTCTGTCAACGCAGGCGGGGTCTCCGAAGGCGGCTTCAGTTCACGAGTCCTCAGACCGTTGAACGGGCTGCCGGAGGGGTCAATCTACCTGCGCGCACAGTTCAAAATTGAAGCCGCACCTCAGTCCCGGAACAATGCGGCAACTTCAGGGGAAGAGACGGTCCCACCTCACTTTAGCTGCGCCGGTAAGCGCTCCAGTCGGTATGGCCCTTCTCCCAAGGGCGAAGGGGGGTTCCAGGGGCTCCGCGATCCTCCCTCCGATCTCACTCACGGGGGGGGCTCCCGCCCACAACAACAGTCCCCAAGTCACTCGGGCAGGGCAGAGACGGTACTCTCGCCCAAATGAAGGCCAGCCTTTCCCCGCCCCAGCGCAGCACCTCACCTTCTGTCCACGATCAGCGCTTCGACGGCGGTGGGTTCGGAGACGTCCGAACGCCCGCCAGGAGGCACTTAAGTTGAAGGGGCCCTGTCAAGGGTCGCAGTCGCGATCTCACCACTGGGGGAGGCGGGGAGGCTCTAACTATGGCCAAAGTCTCTGAGGGGCAATTGGGCACTCGCTGGCCAGGCGCTGAAGGCGAGAGGTCACTGCTCGCGCTTCTGACTGGAACGCCCGTCAGTGTCCACGCCAACAACCTCGGCTGTACTTCTGCCTGCGCTATCAGCTGCCTCAGGGGGGGGGGAACAGGGCAGGTGTCAATCTGGTGTCAAGTCCTCTTCTATGTTTCTTCTCTTCTCCACTTTTTCTCATCATGGCCGCCAGGGACTGGGCCTTTTATAGCCAGTGCCCTGGGGTGCCAGTACGAGCCAGAAGGTTCTAGAACCTTCCCTGGCTGTGTCAATGACATGGCCCTTCCAAGGTGTCTTTTTGGTCATTAGGAGCCACCATACTGGGCTTCCTAAGGCAGCCATTTTGTGCACTTGTAACTTCTGAGGGGATTCCTGTCAGGTTTGCAGGTTACACAAAGTGCGCCAAAACCTCCAAAGGGTCAGAGGTCAGAAGGACTCCAATGGGAGTTACTCTCATAGGGGACAATGGTGTCCACCATTATAGGGTTGACAACTGCAGTGTGTAATGCCACCGGTTCCGTCAGGCGCCTTGTACATAGGTGCCAGGAACTTGGTGAGCAACTGAGCGTCAAGGAGCATCTAACCCCATGGGAAAACACACAAAAAGGTCCTGGTAGACAAATAAAAAGCGACAAATTTTAGGAGGCACGGGGGAACAAAATAAATCATGGTGTGAGGGGACTCTCAGAAGCAGACAGGTCTAACACGCGTCCCCCCCAGCTGAAAGTGGGGAGAGCTACCCAACCCCTTGGGAGTCCTCAACACTAAGGCGGAAATACCTGGAGAGACCGTCTGCATTGGCGTGGTCAGCTCCGGGCCGATGTTCCACCCGAAAGTCCATTCCCTGTAGGGAGATAGACCACCTCAACAGTTTTGGGTTTTCCCCCTTCATCTGCATGAGCCAACGAAGGGGTCGGTGATCTGTCTGAACCAGGAAGTGCGAACCAAACAGGTATGGTCGCAGCTTCTTCAGTGCCCAGACCACCGCAAAGGCTTCCCGCTCAATGGTACTCCATCTCTGTTCCCGGGGAAGTAATCTCCGTGACAGGAAGATCACGGGCTGATCCAGACCCTCTTCATTGAGTTGCGATAGCACCGCCCCAATGCCAATGTCGGATGCGTCTGTCTGGACAATGAATTCCTTCGAGAAGTCTGGAGCCTTCAAAACTGGAGCGTTGCACAATGCCTGTTTCAGAGTGTCGAAGGCTCGTTGGCAAGCCTCGGTCCAGATGACTCTCCTGGGTTGCTTCTTGGCCGTGAGTTCAGTAAGGGGAGCCAAGATAGTGCCATACCCCTTCACGAACCGTCTGTAGTAACCTGTGAGGCCCAGGAAGGCTCGGACCTCAGTCTGGGTCTTGGGGGGTTCCCAGGCCACGATTGCCTCAATCTTTGCCTGAAGGGGTTGCACCGTTCCCCGGCCCACCAAGTGACCTAAGTATACCACCGACCCCTGCCCAATCTGACACTTGCTGGCCTTGATCGTCAGACCAGCTTGTTCCAGGGCCTGGAGAACATCTTGCAGGTGCTGCAAGTGATCCTCCCAACTGCTACTGAAGACAGCAATGTCGTCAAGGTAAGCAGCAGAGAAGGATTCCTTCCCAGTGAGGATCATGTTCACCAGCCGCTGGAAGGTTGCAGGAGCGTTCTTGAGCCCAAAGGGCATCACACAGAACTGGTAGTGTCCATCAGGTGTGGAGAAGGCTGACCTTTCCCTCGCTCCACCAGTCATAGGAATCTGCCAGTACCCTGCTGTGAGGTCAATGGTACTCAGATATTGGGCAGCTCCCAACCGGTCAATTAGTTCATCCGCCCGAGGGATCGGATGAGCATCGGTCTTCGTGACCGAATTAAGTCCTCGATAGTCCACGCAGAATCGCAATTCTGGCGTGGTGCCAGGTGGTGCAGCTTTAGGAACTAAAACCACCGGGCCAAGGGCTATTTGAAGGTTCAATAACTCCAAGCTCCAGCATCTTAGCTACTTCACTTCGGATGCTGGCCTTCACCTTGTCCGACAGCCGGTAAGACTTAGACTTCACAGGTGGGCTGTCGCCGGTGTCCATGTCATGAACACACAGATGGGTCTTACCCGGGACAAGGGAGAACAGAGGAGAGAATGACCCCAGGACCTGGCGGCATTCCTCCTGCTGCTCCGGAGTTAGGGATGGTGAGAGTTTCACTCCCTCCAATGACCCATCCTTTTCTTGAGACGCCAACAGGTCGGGGAGAGGCTCAGTGTCCTCTTCCTCCGATCCATCAGTCACCAGGATCAACATGACTTCGGGCCTCTCATAGTGGGGCTTGAGGCGATTGGCATGCAGCACCCGACGTGGATGCAGTGGGGTCTTGACGTCCACCAGGTAGGTAGACTTGCCCATCTTTTCCAATACCTCATATGGGCCTGTCCAACGGTCCTGAAGAGCGCTTAGCTCTCCCGGTTCCATCACCCACACCTTCTGTCCAGGCTCCAGCTCCACTGGGTGAGCGTTGTGGTCATACCACGCTTTCATCACTGCCTGGCTGGCTTCCAAGTTGTCAGAAGCTTGCTTTCACAACTTAGCCATTTGGCTCCGGAAGGCCAGCATATAGCTCACCACGTCCTGGGGAACTTTCCGGGGAGACTTTTCCCATGAGTCCCTCACCAGGCTGAGAGGTCCACGTACAGGGTGCCCATACAGAAGCTCGAAGGGGCTAAAGCCCACTCCCTTCTGTGGCACTTCCCTGTAGGAAAAAAGTAAGCAGGGTAGGAGGACGTCCCATTTCCTCCGCAGGCTTTCGGGTAGACTTCTGATCATACCCTTCAACGTCTTGTTGAACCTTTCCACAAGGCCATTGGCCTGTGGGTGATAAGGAGTGGTGAACCGGTAGGTCACTCCACACTCCTTCCACATTGCCCGCATGTATGCTGACATGAAGTTGGTCCCCCTATCAGACACAACTTCCTTGGGGAAACCCACTCGGGTAAAGATCCCCATCAGGGCCTTTGCCACCACCGGTGCAGTGATGGTTCTCAGAGGAATTGCCTCTGGATACCTTGTGGCATGATCCACCAGTACCAGGATAAACCTGTGACCGGATGTTGTCGGTGGATCTAAGGGCCCAGCAATGTCGATGCCCACCCTTTCAAAGGGGGTGCCAACGACGGGAAGTGGTTCCAGGGGAGCCTTCAGCTTCATCCCTGTTTTCCCACTGGCTTGGCATGACACACACGACCGACAATATGCGTCGGACGCCACCCTCATTCGAGGCCAATAAAAGTGGAGGACAAGCCTCGCAAAGGTCTTGTCCTGACCCAAGTGTCCTGCCAAGGGAATCTCATGAGCCAACTCTAACAGGAAGGCTCGGTAACACTGTGGGACTACCAGGGCCCGTGACAATCCGTGCACTGGCGCCCTGGGTTCACTGTAGAGGAGGCCATCCTCCCAGTAAATACAATAGTTCCCAGACTCGTTACCCACTGCTTGGGCTTCAGCCTGTTGCCTCAGACCCTTGAGGGTGGGACATTCCCTTTGTCCCATGCTCAGTTCCTCCCTGGACGGACCTCCCTCCACTCGCCAATCAGCGGGGATAGGTAAGTTCTCCAACGGAACCATGTCCTCCTCCGTGGACTCCGAGTCCACCTCCGTAGGTGGCCTATCCGTCTCACGGGGCACGGACGTCGAGGCAGGCTCCTCCTGTCCTCGGCATGCTCCCTCATCAGCAGCTACGGGGTGGGCCATTGTTCCAGACTCCGACCCCTGCGACTTCTCCTCCCGAGCAGTCGCCGACCTGGTACTCACACAGGCCCAATCAGGTGTACCCAGCATCTCCAAATGAGTCCGGTATTCCACCTCCTTCCTAGCATTGTGCTCCATATCATTGCCCAGCAAACAATCGACTGGCACGGCGGGGCTTCCGGCGACTCGAAGTGGACCTGCAACCCCTCCCCACTCAAAGGGAACCTCGGCCACAGGATAGTGGCCCATTCTGCCGTCAGCCAGTGCGGCTGGATGAAGTACCACCTGCTCCGAGGACACCAGATGACTCCTTACCATAGTCGTACTGGCTCCTGTATCTCTCAGAGCTTCCCCTCTATGGCCATTGATGGTGACCCACTGCCCATACTTGGTAGTATTCGAGGGCACCTGGATCTTTGGAACCATCTCCCGATCACCCAGGGACACTAAGGTGACTCCCGCCCACTCCCTTCCCTCACTTAAGGGCATCTCCTCCCCGAGCGCTACACTAGCGACTCCCGGGGCCTTTCCTCCAGCGGGAGGGGGTGGTCTCTTTGGGCATTTCGGGTCTCCTTTGTAATGTCCAATACCTCCGCACTCAAAGCAATGGACAACCCTTGCCTGCTGACTCTGGCCAGGGTTAGGGTTCTTCTGCGGGTTAGCCTTAGAGTTGGAAAAGGTGTTTTTCCCCTTAAAGTTATTTTGGGGGCCTTTGGAGAACTCCTGTTTCTTGTTATCTCCCCCCTCTTTCCTTAGGGGAGCGCCCTGTCCGGACTTCTGAGAATCTCCTCCAGTCCCCTTCGTGGACACTCGGGTACTTGCCCAAATGTCCGCCTCCTCAGCAAGCTTACGGGGGCAAGTAAGTTTGCTGTCTACCAGGTGTTGCCTCAGCTCGGGAAGGCATTTCTCGAGTAGATGCTCCTTGAGGATTAAGTCATACAACCCTTGATAGTCCTCCACCTCACTACCTTGGACCCACCCTTCCAGGGCTTTCTTGGCAAAATCCAGGAAGTCAACCCAATTTTGTGAGCTCAGCTTGTGGCTACCCCTAAACCTTTGCCGGTATTTCTCCGGGGTCAACCCAAACTTCCTAATGAGCGCCACCTTCATGGCGGGGTAGTCTACCTGTTCCTCCCGGTCTAGGGCCAATAGGGCATCCCTTCCTGTCAGAGGCATGTACCGGTATAATCCACCACCCCAGTGCTTCTCATGGATCCCATGGGCTCTTAAGGAGACCTCATAGGCTGCCAGCCACTTGGCTATGTCGTCCCCAGCGGAATAATTGGCGACTACGTCCTTTGGTAAATGGGGCCTGGGCTCCCTGGCAATTTCCTTGGACTCGACACCCCCCGGAGTATTGTTAATGGTCTTGAGGTCGAGTTCTCGTAACTTGAACTCAGTTCAGTTCAGTTCATAAGGCTTTATTCGGAGCTTAAAACAAGTCCATAAAAGCAAAACAAAATACACATCAAATACATCAAACAATACATGGTTAAAATGTAGACAGGTTACATGATTTAAGAATATAAATAATTAAAAAAGCATACCAGGCCTTGCTTTGATAGCTAATAGGAGGTAGGTTGCGGTAAAAAAGCATACATCAGGATAAGGTTTAAAAAGCAACTTCATAGCATCTTTCCTGTTCCTTACTCCGTATTTTAAAAAGATGGGTTTAAGATAGGCTCGACGGTAATTATCATAAAGATTACATGCCAAAAGAAAGTGCATAGTGCTTTTATCTGATACGTTATCGCATGGGCATGGGCCTACCGGATGTTTTTTTATATATGGGTAGGCCACCAAATGATGGACTATCCCAAACCTTAATCTGGTGATAACGTACCTATGGGAGGGCCGGGTGACTAAACTCAGATATAACTGAAAACCCTCATCTTCGCAAAAACTACTATAAAAAACACATGTACTTAAATTTCTGCTAGTTCTTTCCCTTTGTTTTTGTACAGAATTCATAAAAACTGATTTCATCACATTTTTAGACAGACTGGAGGAGGCGTTACAGTCATTTTTAAGACTAATACCATAAATCTCGAAGTAACAATTAATGACATATTTAATCCAAGGAATTTTCATGTGGCCATCAATGGAGAGACAATCTCCAATAATTGCTCTGCTTAGGGAGGTTTCTTCTTTTAACCATACAGAACGCCACAACATTAAGGGCCTTAGTGCCAGTAAATCTGAGAGGTGGGAGATACCCAGTTCTCTATGAACCAGATCATTTGTGGCAGATTTAGGTAGACACAACAACCTTTTTAGAAAGAGGTTTTCCTCTACTTGCAGGTTCCCTGTCTTGGTATGCCCCCACACTCCGGCTCCATAAAGGGCCACGGACAAACATCTCATTTGGAAGATCGTCAACATATCTTTGATCCGTTTATCTCCAATGTTTGTAGCGAATTTGAACACTCCATGTGAGTTTTTTGGCATCCTAGCCTGGACATTATTGATCTCACTAGTCCAGCTGCCTGATTTAGAAAAGGTGATGCCGAGATAATTAAAAGATTCCACTGTAGACACCTTATGACCTTCTAAAAAGTAGGCATGTGGTTTCTTACACACTGCCCCGCACTCCATAATGAAAGTTTTAGTCTTGTTGATCGACAGTTTTCTATCGTTGATGAACAGCAGGAACCTGTCCATCAAACGCTGTAGACCAATAGGGGTCCTAGATAAAATTACAGCGTCGTCCGCATAGAGAAGTACGGGGACGCTGAAATCTTTTATTTTTGGTGCGTCAGCCGCAATTTCCTTTAAAGCTACGTCCACTTTGTTGATAAAAAGAATAAAAAGCAAAGGGGCAAGCACACACCCTTGCCTGATTCCCCGTCTAACCCTAAACTTGGGGGTACACTCCCCGGCCTGGCCATAGCGGACACTAGAATTTAATTTGGCATAAAGTCTCGCTAGAAAGTAAACAATTGCCTCTGGGGCCCCCAATTCCAATAGCGTGGACCATAGGATACTGTGATCCACCATATCAAAGGCACTACTCAAGTCTGCGAAGCAGAGATAGAGCGATCCTTTTTTTGCCTTTGTATATTTGCCTATGATTAAATCTAGGTTGAGGCATTGTTCCAATGTTCCTCTGCCCGGCCTGAAGCCGTATTGGGAGTCAGCAAGGATATTATTGGACTCGGCCCATTCTTCTAACCTGACCATGAGTACCCGGCTCATGACTTTCACCGAGGAGTCCAGGAGGGATATTGGGCGGTAATTCTTTGCATCCCCCCTGTCACCTTTCTTGAAAATCGGTACGATAATGGATTCTTCCCAGGTGTATGGGACCCCAGAACGTACAGCAGTATTAAAAACTTTTGTGAGCAGTGGGCCCCATAATTCAGGTACTGTTTTGTAAACGTCAATAGGGACCCCATCAGGTCCCTGGGCCTTCCCACCCTTGCTGGATTTAATACTATCCCGCACTTCGGCAATAGTGATGTCCAAGGGTATAACAGGCCATCTGTCGTCATGGGGTTCTCTGATTTTGGTCGAATCAAAGATCTGGGAGAAATGGGTAACCCAGCTCTCCAAACTAACATTGGCTGTTAATTCTGGGATCTTTTCGTCCTTCAAAAAAGGGCTGTTTACTGTTGCCCAAAATAGAGAAGAATCCGCTGTAGAGGCTGCTAGATCTAATTTTTCCCAGGCCTCTTGTCTAAGTTCATTTTTCCTGGACTTGGTAGCCATCTGGTAAATCCCTCGTAATTCCCTGATGGTTCCGATATCTCTCTTCTTATCTGACAATGCTGTTTTAAGTTTTTTAAGTGCGATAGTGCAGGCGTGATCAAACCATCCCTTGGGTTGGTGATTTGTACCCTTGTGCGGTACAATGAAGTTGCTGTTTATAATTAGGTTAAGATTAATAAAAGTATGCAGGATTTCAGCATTTCCCTCCTCCCGTTCTAATATAGTAACTATTTCTGTAAGACACTTTGACACAATAGCATTAGACTGAATGTCCGCTTTGTTGCCTTTCCATCTAATACGAATACCGTTAGGGCGGTAGGGCTCAATATTAGTAATAGTACATGGGGCAGACACAGGTCGTTCCTTCCATAGAGTTAACTCTGCTTTGATACAGTTATGATCGCTAATCAGGTTGTCTACAACCACAGGGGTAGAACACCCTGGAGCGATTCCAGATGATAAACAGATAAAATCAATCACTGTATTGGCGTTCCTTCCCGTATAAGTGGGGACAACTTCGCCTGAATTATTAGTCTGGTTAGCCAATATTTCCATGTCATATGTCATTAAGATTTTGTTCAAAGAATTACCATATGCGTTGTGAGGGAAATGGGGAACCCCATCCCCCCAACAATCAATAAAACCACATAACTTTTGGGTGGCAAAAGGACACACCATTGTATTGAAGTCTCCCACCCAAATGATATCAAAAACAATATCAAACTTAGTTACTATATTTTCCATAGCAGATTCTAAAGCAAGTACAACCTGGTACCTTGAGTTGTCAAAGACATTGTTGTAAAAATTAATTAAAAGCATATTCCTGTCCTGCTCCTGTTGAAGCCATAAGATCTGAGAATGTGTTCCAACCAACACATGTTTTTTGACTTTGACAGGGATATCAACAGCAATCATAACCAATAAGCCACCCTTGGCTCTACCCGATGATGAGGCCTCAGCTGGTAGGTTATAAGAGACAAAGCCATTGTAATTGATTGGATCAACACACCAGGTTTCCTGGAAACATAAAATGTTAAAACTGTTAATAAATTCAACCCATCCTGGGCAAGTAATCTTAGAGGAATGTCCAGCAATGTTCCAGCTAGCGATCGAACAGACACTCTGGCTCCGAGATCTGAGGCGGGAAGGTGGGCTGTGGGAGTCAGAAGGGATGGGACTGCAGGGCTGGTCACTGGACAAAGGAGCACAGTTCTCGTCTTCACAGTGGCCAAAATTTCCAGCGGCAATAACAGTCCCACTGACATTCACTGGGTCTAGAGCCCTCACTGCTTCAGTCCCTCCCTTGTCTCCTGTGATATTAGCCACAATAGTTGACTCAAACAGATCTATCCCCAGTCAATCATTCCCATCTAATCCACTCAATGCTTCAAATCGGTTTACCGTGGTAAAGATAGGACCAGGGGGAACATACTTATCTCTTTCCCTCGCCCCAGTATGTACAGTATTTGGACGGGTATTATGGTGCCTGTAAAAATATCCTAGAGGCCGAAGGGATATCCCTTTTTCCAATGAGGGAGAGGATTGCGCTCTTAACAGAGCTGTGGAAGCGAGGTGCGGGTTACGGAAATTGACTATAATACAATCACCCCCACAGGTCTTACGCGAGCTCCCGATCCAATCAACTCTTCTAGTGCTTATGATATCCTTAGCCAAGGCTGGTGGAAAGCCGCATTCCCGGTGCAGCCAATCCACAGTTTTATTTTTCAAAGAAACATGGGTTTCACTAAAGTTACGGCCAGTTTCTTTAACTTGTGGCACATTGGTAAGGACCGCCACAAACGGGGCGCAGGCTGGGGGCAGGTCGGGCCGTGAGGTACCTACATTTTTTACACCAGGACCAGGGATATATGACGATCCTGGTTGGTCCGGGATTGGCAGAGAACCAGTAAAATTTCTACTTTCATTAACTTGCATGCTTTGTGAGATCTTAGGGGGGTTGGTCGCTGGGTCAACTGACTCAGAGGTCTGTCGAGGAGCACCGCTGTTTACTGGGGTTTCAGCGATTGCTTCAGCTCCAGTGCTTGCTTTGAGATGAGATTCTAACAAACCTCCCAGCCTAGCCACCTCAGTAATTGCCATATCTAATTTATTCATTAAGGGTTTGATTAGTAAATCAAACTTGGCATCAATCATGCTAATTAGAAGATCCAACTGACCACTTTCAATAATGACCGGATTACTATCCATCACAGTGGGAGGGGTTTGGGTAGAATTCACAGCCAAAGGATCAATTCTTTTAGTTAATGTTCTGCCCCCTCCTAGAATGCACGGTCTTATTGTATGTCTTATTATGTGACCGACTAGAACGGAATATTCTTTGCGATGTGGTAGCCGCTGTGACAGCAGTCGAAGGGTCTCCAATACATGTTAGGTCCTCAGGAGATGGGTCAACTATATTGGTGTCATCTGCGGAGGCAGGTACACTAAGATCTGCCATATCATAGATCCGATCATGATTACTGGGCTCAAAGTTGGCATTAACATTGACTATATCAGATAAGTCGGAAGGAGGGTTGGTATCTACAAGAATAGGGTCGATTACCTCCACCCGCCCCAATGATTTCCTCCGCTCTTTATTTATTTTATCAACCATCTTCACCAAATAATTGTCCATGGTTGATTTGGTTGAGGGAGGTTTAGCTTTTGACATGGGGTTCTCTAACACCACACTATTACGGATCAATAAAAATAAACTGTTATGTCCCCTGACACTTCTATCACGTTCCCCTCAGTTCACAGTAACCTGTTACCCGGTAGTGCCCCAAACTGACAAGTGGAGGATGGAGCGCCTCCCGTCCTCCACAACCAACAGGATGCCACTGGCCTACCGTTGGTATTGATAACAGTACCTTCACACAGTGTCCCAATATCCGTGTCGCGGCACCTCAGGGGGGTGGCCCAGCCCAGCCTCTTCTGGCCTCTGACGGCCACAGACGGCCCGCCCTTTGCCCGGGCTTAGCCCGGCGCCGATCCGCGCGCAATCCCGCGACGCGGGGGGCGGGTCGATTAAGTAGCGCCTCCGTGCGCGCAAAGTACGTTAGTTCCTCTTCCGGGTTGCAAGGGGACCTGGGTATTGAAGTCCCGTCCCGCCGAGCACTCTCCCCTCGCAGCGGTCGCGGTGTCGGGCGACGGCGGGGGAGAGACGTGGAAGCCAGAGGAGGAACAGTTGGCTCCAGGGATCGGCAAGACACACAAGTAAGTAGCAGGGATCTGGCAAAACGATATCCACTGACTGCAAACAGCCCCCGCTCTGCCGGGGGCGGGGTCGATTAAGTAGCGCCTCCGTGCGCGCAAAGTACGTTAGTTCCTCTTCCGGGTTGCAAGGGGACCTGGGTATTGAAGTCCCGTCCCGCCGAGCACTCTCCCCTCGCAGCGGTCGCGGTGTCGGGCGACGGCGGGGGAGAGACGTGGAAGCCAGAGGAGGAACAGTTGGCTCCAGGGATCGGCAAGACACACAAGTAAGTAGCAGGGATCTGGCAAAACGATATCCACTGACTGCAAACAGCCCCCGCTCTGCCGGGGGCGGGGTCGATTAAGTAGCGCCTCCGTGCGCGCAAAGTACGTTAGTTCCTCTTCCGGGTTGCAAGGGGACCTGGGTATTGAAGTCCCGTCCCGCCGAGCACTCTCCCCTCGCAGCGGTCGCGGTGTCGGGCGACGGCGGGGGAGAGACGTGGAAGCCAGAGGAGGAACAGTTGGCTCCAGGGATCGGCAAGACACACAAGTAAGTAGAAGGGATCTGGCAAAACGATATCCACTGACTGCAAACAGCCCCACTTGAACTCATGTTCCATCCTCCTCCCTTCCATCTCCAGCTTGGCCAACTCCCACCTTAACTGTCTTTCCTCTCTCCTGTCGGCTAACTCGGTTTCTGATAACCCTCTTGATGACACACTACTGCCCTCCCGTGAGGCTACCTTGGGGCTGATAGACATCGCACCCACCCCCAGGGGACATTCTGTAATCATCTCCATGACAGTTTCCCTGTCTGATTCCTCCTCCTCTACCGTTCCCTCCGTGTGTGCTTCCACCCAGGCTCGCAGACTAGTACGGAGCTCCTCTCTCTTGGCTCCTCGCCTAACGAACACTCCCCTTTCCTGACAGAACTCCCTGAGCTGTGCCACAGTATAGGTCTCCAGCTCTGACATTTTGAATTCCATTTTTGTCAGTTGAAAGTGTGGACCACCACCCCGAAGTAGGTTATGAAGATAGGAACTTACTCTGAGGATCACCTCCAACCACCTCCAGGAAAGAATTTTAAAAAAACAAAATCACAGAATTAGAAGGCCGCTGGGAGAATACTCCGGGTGTGTACCTGTGATACACACTGAATTATTATGAGGTTCACAACAGCACAGCTCGTAATCCCAACCGCTGCCACCAATTTTATGTTGGACCTGCGATGGGCAAGCCCAGCACAAAGGGGGGTAGCTTGGCTCGAGTGACAAGGCGGTAGAAGGCTGTTGTGTTAAGCCGGCTATGACCAAATAATAACTCCCTGCACACCACATAAAAAGAAGGACACCACACCACTGTTATAGATAAATACGTTTCGTTTATGTAAAAGTTCTCTGGGTTGGAAGAAGTTCAATTAGTTAATCACATTCACCTTTCTTACATGGGTTTGATTAGCTGTGTACTGGTTGCGTAGGAATAAATGGTTGGACTCTAATAAATAAATATACTGGATAAATATCAGGATTCAATACATTTGGAATAAATATCAGCAATGACTGGAATAAATATCAGCAAAACATCACAGTTGCATAGCAAGTTAGATACCGATCGTTTCACATAAATATCTCAGGGTCATACTGGTATCGCTGCCACCAATTAATCACTTTCAGGGTAAACACATTTAGATTGCCATTTAATGCGGAATGCGCGCTCTTACAGTTTTTGAAGTGTTCACGGGTTCGGGCTCTCTGGGCACAAGATACTCGTGATAATCCTTTAGTTGCACTTGAGCATATTGCGCGTGTATCTGGAAGATAAAGACATACAATGACTACGGCAATTACACTCCGCGGCCAGCCGGTTTAATACTACTGTGGCCGGAGGAGTCTGTGCGCTTCTGTCAACGCAGGCGGGGTCTCCGAAGGCGGCTTCAGTTCACGAGTCCTCAGACCGTTGAACGGACTGCCGGAGGGGTCAAACTACCTGCGCGCACAGTTCAAAATTGGAGCCGCACCTCAGTCCCGGAACAATGCGGCAACTTCAGGGGAAGAGACGGTCCCACCTCACTTTAGCTGTGCCGGTAAGCGCTCCAGTCGGTATGGCCCTTCTCCCAAGGGCGAAGGGGGGTTCCAGGGGCTCCGCGATCCTCCCTCCGATCTCACTCACGGGGGGGGGGGCTCCCGCCCACAACAACAGTCCCCAAGTCACTCGGGCAGGGCAGAGACGGTACTCTCGCCCAAATGAAGGCCAGCCTTTCCCCGCCCCAGCGCAGCACCTCACCTTCTGTCCACGATCAGCGCTTCGACGGCGGTGGGTTCGGAGACGTCCGAACGCCCGCCAGGAGGCACTTAAGTTGAAGGGGCCCTGTCAAGGGTCGCAGTCGCGATCTCACCACTGGGGGAGGCGGGGAGGCTCTAACTATGGCCAAAATCTCTGAGGGGCAATTGGGCACTCGCTGGCCAGGCGCTGAAGGCGAGAGGTCACTGCTCGCGCTTCTGACTGGAACGCCAGTCAGGGTCCACGCCAACAACCTCGGCTGTACTTCTGCCTGCGCTATCAGCTGCCTCAGGGGGGGGAACAGGGCAGGTGTCAATCTGGTGTCAAGTCCTCTTCTATGTTTCTTCTCTTCTCCACTTTTTCTCATCATGGCCACCAGGGACTGGGCCTTTTATAGCCAGTGCCCTGGGGTGCCAGTACGAGCCAGAAGGTTCTAGAACCTTCCCTGGCTGTGTCAATGACATGGCCCTTCCAAGGTGTCTTTTTGGTCATTAGGAGCCACCATACTGGGCTTCCTAAGGCAGCCATTTTGTGTACTTGTAACTTCTGAGGGGATTCCTGTCAGGTTTGCAGGTTACACAAAGTGCGCCAAAACCTCCAAAGGGTCAGAGGTCAGAAGGACTCCAATGGGAGTCACTCTCATAGGGGACAATGGTGTCCACCATTTTAGGGTTGACAACCTCAGTGTGTAATGCCACCAGTTCCTTCAGGCGCCTTGTACATAGGTGCCAGGAACTTGGTGAGCAACTGAGCGTCAAGGAGCATCTAACCCCATGGGACAACACACAAAAAGGTCCTGGTAGACAAATAAAAAGCGACAAATTTTAGGAGGCACGGGGGAACAAAATAAATCATGGTGTGAGGGGACTCTCAGAAGCAGACAGGTCTAACACCTATCATTTATTATTTCACAAACAAAAGCAATCTTTTAAAATAGAAAATACCTTAAAGAAACAGTCGGCACAGCACAGCCTGTCCCACCACTGAATTTCCTTTCCATGCTGTGTCCAGACAATAGTGCCTGGTGAATGTATGGACATTTGACCACGTTGCCGCTCTGCAAATGTCTGGGAGCGCTACTCCCGCAAACAATGCGGCAGAGGTAGCCATCTTTCTTGTCGAATGTGCTCTAACTTTTGCAGTTAGAGGCCTTCCAGTTTGTCATGACAGAATGCGATTGCTGAGGATATCCACCTGGAAATACCATTTCTGGATAATGCCAAACCCTTCCTGGGAGTGGCGAAAGCTATTAACAGTTGATTCGACTTTCTGAACGATTTCACTCGGTCAATATAAAATCTTAAGCATCTTCTGGCATCCAATGTGTGAAGAGACCTTTCTGCCATAGATGTCGGATTTTTATAATAATATGTAGGTAGTATGATTGGTTCGTTCAGATGGAATGACGTCAACACTTTCGGAATGAATTTTGGATTCGTTCTCAGCACTACTTTGTCCTTCTTGAACTGCATAAAAGGTTCGGATATGGAAAAAGCTTGAATCTCACTGATTCTTCTGGCTGATGTCAGAGCCAGGAGTAGAGCCACCTTCCATGATACAAATTTCAGATCAGCTTTATGAATGGGTTCGTAAGGAGGCTTCATCATCTGTGCAAGGACTAGGTTAAGTCGCCAAGGTACTGACTGACGTTTTATTGGAGGGAACACTCTGAAAATACCCTTCATGAACTCCTTTATTACCCTATGAGACCAAAGAGAAGGTTGGCTCGGCTTTCGGCGATATCTTGCAATTGCCGCAAGAAAGATGCACCTTCATAGATGAATGTGATAATCCTGCTTTTGCTAAATACAGTAGATAAGGAAGAATTTGTTCGGGAGTTGAAAGCAAAGGGTGCAGAGAGTGATCCAAACACCACTGGCAAAACCTTTTCCACTTTGCCGCATATGTCTTATTAATGGAAATTACTCTGGAGTGAGTCAAAATATCCCAACATTCTTGAGGAATATTCAGGGTTTGAAATTCGTGGTCATGAGGTTCCAAGCTGATAAATCTAGTGAGCCTAATTGGAGATGTACCACTTGTCCTCCGTTCATCGATATCAGATCGTGCACCGGTGGAAACTGCACTCGAGGAGAAACGGACATTCGTAGAAGCTCCGTGAACTAGAACTGTCTTGCCCATGCCGGCGCAATTAGTATCAAGTGGCACGGTTCCAGATTCATCTTCCTCAACACCTTCGGAATCAGATGGAATGGAGGAAACGCTTAAGCACACATTCCCTTCCAATGAAGATGAAAGGCATTCCCCCATGATCCTCTTTGAGGGAATCTGCTCGCAAACTGTTTGCTTTTTTTGTTGTTTCGAGTGGCAAACAGAACCAATCCTGGAGTGCCCCATAGTTGGAATATCTGAAGAAGCTGATGTTGATCCAGTTCCCATTCATGGCATAGGCTTGTTGATCTGCTTAGAGAATCTGCCCACGTGTTGTGGATGCCTGGGACATGTTGAACTTGTAGAGTGATATTGTGCTTCAGAATCCACTGCCATATTTCCTGCGCTTGTGCTGACAAGGTTTTTGACCTTGTTCCCCCTTGCTTTAGAAGATAAAACATAGTTGTCATGTTGTCCGTTCTGACCAGGACTGGGGAATCGTGAATTCTGGGAAGAAACACCTGGAGACCTAAGAACACTGCTTTTAGTTCTAACAAATTTGATGTGCATCTTCGTTTTTTGCCCGTTCCACTGACCTTGTATTTCTAGGTCTTCCAAATGTGCTCCCCATCCCTGCAAGGATGTGTCTGTAGTCATTATGTAACTGGGAGATTGAGGTTCGAAGAGTAGGCCTGCCGAGAAATGTTTTCTTATCCACCACCATGACAATGCTTTCTTTATTAGTGGAGTAATAAGGACCAGATCCTCAAAAGACCCTTGAGCTTGAACCCATCGAAGGTCGAGAAGTTCCTGAAGTGGCATCATGTGAAGCGGCAATTTGGGACTAACTGAATGCATTCCCAGCATGGACTTGAACATCCTCACTGAAACTGACTCTCTTTTTCGCATCTGAGAACTCAGCTTTAAAATGTTGTGTATGCGTTCTTCCGATGGATACGCCTTTGCTTCTCTTGTGTTCAACACTGCCCCTAAAAACTGTAGAGTCTGAGACTGAATCAGAGAGAATTTTTCCACATTTATCTTTAAACCCAAGGACGCAAAGAGATTCCTGCAAGTTTTTAAGAGTGTCTTGAAACGTCGGACCTTTCATCAGCCAGTCGTCCAGATACGGTTAGACTTGGTGACCTTGTTGTCTCAAATGTGCCGCCACTGGCGCCATGCATTTTGTGAACACTCTTGGTGTGGAACAGAGACCAAAGGGCAATACTTTGAATTGATAGTGGCGCCCCACCACCTCGAACATGAGATACCGTCTGTGTTTGATGTGTATTGGAACATGGAAGTATGCATCTAATAAATCTAAAGATGTCATATAGTCTCCTCTGTTCAGCATTAGGAGAATTCCTTGCAGGGATAACATTCTGAAGAGCTGCTTTATGATGTAATTGTTTAAACCTCTTAGATCCATTACCTGCCTTCCCTTGGCACTTTGCTTTTTCCTTATTAGGAAAAAATGCGAGTAGAATCCTTTCCCTCGATGTTGATGTAGGGCTTCCTCTATTGCCCATTTAAAAGGAGATTATCAAAATCTCTTTCTTTAGAACGGATAGATGTTGATGTTTTCTGGTAATTGGAGGTAGGGTTGGTGGTTTTTGAATGAATTCTAGGGTGTGACTCTGATGTATTATTATGTCCAACACCCATCTGCCTGATGTTATCGACAACCATTGCTGGTAAAACTGAGAGAGGTAGTGATTCCGATGAGGCTTGATGGTTGACGAGGTGGTTGACGCCCTGAGAATGTCACTGACTCCTACCGTTGTCCTGAGATTTTCCGCTGGCTGATGTTTTCCTTCTGTTTGTCTGTTGCTGGTAAAACATATTGGATGATTGAAACTGCTGTTGGTTGGAAAATTGTTGATACCCTTGTTGCTGGTAGGGCTGGTGTAAGAAAGTGGCTCTGTATATACTGTTCCCAAATAGGTACAGTGTGCACAGAGTCCACAGTACCCAGAGGTTTGGCAGAGGCTAAAGTTAGATATAACCTTACTCTCTAAAGTGGTAGCTTGGTCGAGCTGTAAGGCAGTATCAGAGGACAGTGTAAAGCATTTGTTGTACACACTCAGTCAGCAAATGGTCTCACACACTCAAGAACTGAACTCTAGGCCAACGGTTTGTATATAAAAATATATGCTTGTTTTATTTTAGAATCAACAATAGGTATCAAAATATACTTTCTCAGAATGAGATGCTTTAGATAAATACTTTCAATAGGCAATAGACTTTTTAATGCAATAGTTACAGTTGTTGCAATAGGCAACACAATTTCAAACACAATATAACATTGAGCTCAATGGGAATTTCTAGTTAAATGCAATAGATTACTTTTTGGATTACTTTTCTTACCACAGGACTGGATCCTAGATTCAGTCCTGGGACATCTCCTGTAAACAGATGAGTAAAAACGTTTTGGTTACAGTTGTGATTTTTAAGGAATATCATTGTATTTTAAAAGTTGACACAGAAACATTTTCACATAGAATCACCAATGTTATCCTATGGGAGGAACTTCACTTAGCAGGTAAGTGGGGTTATTGTTACTTTTTCTTACTCAGTGTTGGATCCTGGATCTAGCACTTGGGCATCTCCTGTAAACAGTTGAAAGAATGTGTTTTTATTATACAGGCGATTTTTAACGAATATTTGTAAGCTTGCAAAATTGACACAAAAGAATTTAAGGCAAAAACCAGGCAATGTTATCCTATGGAATGAAAATCAAGTTATAGGTAAGTACCGTTGTAATTACTTTTCAGGGTCAGTGCTGGGCACCAAGATCCAGCACTGGGATCTCTCCTGATAACAGGTGAGTAAATTCGTTTTCATAATTCGGCTGATTTTAGATGAATATTTTAAAGTTTCAAAACTCGACAGAAGAATTTCCAAGTGAAACCAGTCAATGTTACCCTATTGAAGTAGAGTGAGTTATCGGCTTTTGGGTAAGTACTCGACTGGCAGAGTTAAGGTTCTGGGCATAGACTCAGGGGTCTCCCAGGGTCAGGTAAGTACATTTGTTACACCCTCAGCGGCATAGGGGCAGCAGGGTGCAGAGTGGGTTAGGCCCAATGTTATCCTATGGGAGGCATGGGGCCTTTGGGTGGTGGCTGCTGGCTAGCAGGCCACGCGGCTGTGGGAGCGGGGCTCCTGGTCACTTGCTCAGGGAAAATGGGGAAGTAGATTAGAGTAGTGGTTACACTGCCAGGGGCACTCAGGCGGCTGGGTGCAGGGTGCTTTTGAGCCGTCGGGCGCTCAATGGATTTCAATGGAGAAGTTCAAGAACGAACAAAGGCTGCAAGCTCAGGGACAAAGATTCTTCAGGTGCGACCACTACTTCGAGAGGTAAGTTGGGTAGTTGGAGGATAGGTAGGCACCCAGGAGTTGGGCACAGGGGGCCGCAGGGCGCCGGGTGCAGGGATGTCTTTTGGTGTCGGGAAATCTTACCCTCTGCTGGTCGCGGTTGGAGGGGTCCCTGGTTCTGAGGCTGCAGGTGTCGTCAGGAGTGTCGAGGTAGGTCCTTGGGTGCTGGATTCGGGGTCACAGTAGCCGGGAAGACGTCCTCGTGGTCTTTGTCCACTCCGGCACAGGCCAGGCTTGGCGGGTGCAGAGTGTGCAGGGTTCGCAGTTCCTGGCTGATGCCAGGGGTCATTTATTTGCTTTGAGCAGAACTACTGCTCGTGGAAATCCCAGGTAGTTACGAGTCACAAGGCAGTCAGGTCCTCCGGGGTTTTTGAGGTTGCTGACCACTGGAGATGCCGGGGTTAAGCAGGAGCAGGTTCGAGGGTCGACAGGCTGGTAGGGCTAGGGCCAAATCAGCTGGTGTCTTCCTCTTGTTAGCAGCTGTACGGCAGGTCTTCTTGTTCCTTGTTCTTCTTTCTTGTTTCAGAATCTGGATCTGAGGAAGGAAGGTTCAGGGTGCCCCTAAATACTGACTTTAGGGGTGTTACAGGTAGGTAAAGGGCAGGAACCAAAGGGTCCCTTCCCTGGTGTGGGTACACCCCCTATCCTGCCACTCTCCCTTGGGAGGGGGGCAGTAGCCTAGTCCTGATTGGACAGGGCTTCCCATCTTCAAGATGGCGAGAGCCCGGAGATGTGCTTCACCTCGCCTCCCCCACCTGATGGGTGGGGTTGACAGAGGCTGGCACACCCCCTTTCCTTCCTTGGGGTTTCCGGCCAGTCTTCCTGCCATAGTGGAGGTCAGAACCGGTAGGGGCCAGTTTTCTGAGTACAGCAAGTGGCCTGGAGAAGCTCACAAAAGGCAGCATGCCTTTGAAGCTTCCCCAGCCCATCCTGGGGGAGGAGACCTAGTACCTCGCCCAGGATGTGCATTGTTGCAGGCCCAGGACAGCGGATGGCTCTCTACCCAGGGGTCCAGCAACATATCTGCTGTGTGGCAGCCTAGGCAGCCCCTCAGACAAGACGTGGATTGTAGGTTAGGTTCAGGGGGCATCTCTAAGATGCCCTCTGTCGTGCATTGTACATTAAATCCCAAACTGGCATCAGTGCAGGTTTAATGTGCTGAGAAGTTTGATACCAAATTTCTCAGTCTTCAGTGTTGCCATCATGGTGCTGTGGAGTTCGTGTTGACAATCTCCCAGCACCATATACTCTTAAATGGCAGCACTGCACTTACAGTGCCCAGGAATGGACCTGGGTACTGTAGGGGCACAGGGCTCATGCACCTGTACCTACACCACTGGCATAGGGCACCCAGCTAGAGGGGTGGCTGATGTATGCCAGGGCAGTGTGTGTTGTGGGCATGGCACACAGGGATGTGGGCCATGTCGACTCTCTGTTTTGTTCTGCACCCAGACACTCAGCCTGCAAGGGCAGTGTGTGTGTGTCAGGGTACAGGGCCTCTAAGGGTGGTACAATAAGTGCTGCAGCCCTTAGGGGCCTTCTCTGGTCACAAGGTCCTGGGTACCTAGTGTACCATTTACCAGGGGCTGACATGTGGCCAGAGATGCCAATTGGGTTTAGGCTTCAACACTGTTTTTAGGGAAGGAACATAGGCCCTGGGTACCTGATTGGCAGGAGCCCAGGGCACACTCAGTCAAAGTACATCAGCAATTCAGCAAAAAGTGGGGGCATACCATGCAAGAAAGTTGGCACTTTCTCACAGTTGGGACCTATAGGATTGAAATGACGGCCTTTGTTGGTAATGGCCTCTTGTTCCTCTGCCTTGAAAGGACTGAAACCTTTGTCGTTAAATAGTGCCTAAAGTACGTGCTGTGTCTGAATCGGTTTTAATCCCCAGAAGGGCATCATCTATGTGTTTTCCTAAGAGATTTTCTCCATCGAATGGCATATCAATACTCTTGGCTTGGATTTCCAGCTGGAACGAGGTGGCCTTAAGCCAGCCCTGTCTGCGACGGGCGACAGCCCCTGCCATCTGTCTAAAAGCCACCGCAGAGATATCCATGGCTATGTCGATCATTTCAGATGCTGCCCTGGCTCCATGCTGAAGAATTTGTGTGGCCTCTTCCTTCTTATCCTCAGAAAGATGAGACGATTCTGGAGCTTTATATTTCTATTCTATTCTCGGGACAGATGCCGAAATAGAAGCTGGACTTTTCATGATTTTGAAGCCTTTCTCCCATATATAGTTCACTATAGGGATGGTCCCGATCGACTTTCTAGCTGAATCTTTGAAGTCATATAAGAAACAGTCCGCCTATTTCACCGGAAGAGGAAGATCAAACCTTTTTGAGGCTCTCTCCATTAGCTCGTGGAATCCTCTGATATCTTCGGGCGGAGAATTTGCCGGTGAATGTGAAGGCGAAGGAGATGACTGAGCAATATATTGATCCCACTCATTGCCCACAGGCTCATCCTGTGTCAACTCTCCTTCTTCTGATTGTTCTTCTACATCGCTCTCAATATAGTCGTCTCTGATGGCTATTACTGGTGGAGGGCATGTTTTCTGTGATGCCTGTGGTGGTGGTGCCCTCTCAGGAGTGGGTGCACTTTGCGTTTTGCTTGGGGTGTCAGGCAAAGGGGCATTAGCTTCTGGAAAGCGCTTATAGTAGTCCGTTATCATGTGCCTCAGATCCGTGACCAATGAAAGTGGCACTGACATCGACTCTACTCTGGCTAATGGAGGGTTATCATCCTCCTCCTCATAGTCATAATTGTCTTGAAAAGATTCACATCTTCTTGAACTTAAATGAGGACGGTCTTTAAAAGAGAATACCTCCTGTACAAAATCAGATTTGTCATGATACTCCTCCTCATCCGTGTCTTGACTTTTTCTCTTAAGCTGAGAGGGACTGTACGCTACTCCAAAGGAACCTTCCTCCTCTGATTCCTGCATTTCTAAAAGATGGGATGGAGAAAGCAGTGAACCTTTGCTCTAAGATGTCAATTCTGATGAAAACGTTCCTGCGTCAGGCATAACCAGGGATCTTTTCCTTTTCATCGACTAGCCCGTCGATGGTGGAAACCTCTTTATAGAAATAGTCATCAATGATCTTTGCGAAATTGGTGACTTGAATGCCATCGTCGGCGGAAATGTCGTCGACGAGGTCGTCATCGATGTTGTCGTCGGAGAAGTCAGCGACAGGGTCATTGTCGTGCCTGCCGTCGATGAACTGTCATCGTCGTTAGAGTTGCCATCGACAGCGCTGCCGTCGTCGATGTCTTCGTTGGCTTAACCGTCGACGATACCGTCACGCTCATTGACGAAGTTGTCGTCGTCAGGTCCGTCGACTGATTCTTTTTCTCCGTAGACTTCTTGTGAGGAGTGTGAGGCACTGAAGAAGAAGCCTTCTTAGAAACACCTTCAGGAGGTTGTAGCTCCAGTCCCTGACTACGAGTGAGTGTGGTGTGTGTTGTTTGGTGCTGAGGCGGAAGCCGGGACAGTGCTAGTAACTTTACCGCTTGACTGCAAAGCCATAGATTGTTTTTAACGCGCACTTGAAAACCGAAGGCTGTATTATAGCTTCTTTTAAAATCACATTTTGTATTCTGCCACTTACTAATCAGGCCGACGCTGAGTGACAGCGCATCCTGCCCCCCTCGTGAAACCGACAGAGCCTTCGGCTTCCCTGCTGCACTTTCAACTTCCGGGCCCACCATCTTGGGTGAGGAACCCGATCACCTTGCTAGGCCCCTCCCACCCCGAGGCCCTAGCCCTACAAAATGATTTACCTACCCAGGAGGCGCAGCGGACGGGCGCAGCGGCGGCGCCGACGAGGGCGCCAAAGGCGCGCCAAAGGCAAGCCCGTCTGCGCCCGTCCGCGACCGACCAGGACCAGGGGCCATGACCGCTGGCAAAATTTGTCCCACACAGTACTCCCCCAACAAACTACATCTCCTACGTGGACACTCTAATAATATTTGCCATGCGTCATGGGACCCCACTACAAAACACTTCAACTGTTCACACTGTAAGTTTCAAAGCCACCCTACCACACCTTCCCCCTTGTTCCGCATGGTTTTACTCAACTGCAGATCCCTCCCAAAACATGCCACAGAAATATCCCTGCTGATCTCGGACACAGACCCCGACGCCTTTTTCCTCACGGAAACTTGGCTCTAATCTGACTCCGACCCGAGGTCATTCAATCACTCCCTGCAGAATACCAAATTCTCCGAGCAGATCGCTCTTCTGGAAAAGGCGGCGGCATAGCCATTATTCATAAAAACTGCTACACCTGCCGCTCCTTTCCAACTAATCTATCCAACTGCGAACACCTCACTTTCTCGCTGGACTTTTCCCCTACCTGTACCTTCTCAGGGACTCTCATCTACCGTCCACCCGGCACTCCGACTAATTTTATAAATCAACTTGCCCCAGAGATAGCCAGTGGTATCTGCTCATCACCTAATTACACTCTATTAGGCGATCTAAATGTGCACTTAGACGACCCCCTGGATTTGGCAGCCGCCGAACTACGAAATAATCTACTAGCACTAGATCTCCCCCAACTAGTTCTGCAACCCACCCACGAAAAAGGTCACCTCTTGGATCCTATCTTCAGTGACTGTACCCATTTTACAGTTAATTCACCCATCACCCTCCCATGGACGGACCACTTCATGATCCCATTCTCCTGGGCACCAGCAGAATCTCACCCCACACCACTCCCTGCCCCAAGCAGAAACCGCAAATGGTCACAACTCAATACCAACCTGTGGACCTCCGCACTGGAAGTTTCTGCCCCGGAAAACAACCCCGATCCGATCATCAGTAACGACAATTTTAATAAATGGATTACCACCTCTTTAGACTCCACTATCCCATTTAAGGACATCAAATCCAAACATAGACCTAAAAATGCCCCTTGGTACTCCCAGGACCTGCGCACTCTTAAGAGAGAATGCCAAAGACTGGAACGGAAATGGCGCCTTGACTATTCTCATACCAACAAAACTGAATATCGGGCGTCTTTAAAACTCTATAAAATCAACATAAAAAAGGCCCAAGCCAGTTTCTTCGAAAATAAGATTAACGAAGCAGCATCCAAACCTAAGGAAATTTACCAGATCGCAAAAAATCTGCTAAAACTCCCAGACAAGCTTCCAGATCCTCTGACCACACAAACTCGCTGCAATGAACAGGCCGACTATTTTTACAATAAAATAGCCACAATCTACTCCTCCTTCCCCCCATCCCCTCACCCCCTATCGGCTCAACAGTATACCAGACCCACCCCCCTACTTCTCTGGAAACCTTCCCTCCTCTGCAATCTACCAATCTAGAATCCATAATACTACAAGTCAAGTCTGGATCCCCTAGTGACCCAGCCCCAGCTCGTTTCCTAAATCTATTACCCCTACCATCCTCCCCACTATTCTGAACCTAATCAACAACTCTCTCTCAGCAGGGCTTGTTCCCCCAAAGTGGAAACAAGCTATAGTGAAGGCTCTCCTGCAGAAATCCAATCTAGACCCGATGAATCCGGGGAACTACCGCCCGATCTCTTTGCTACCGTGGATGACTAAAATCGCGGAAAAACACAAACCAATGCCTGACAGAATTCTTGGAAACTAACAACTCTCTGGACACCTCTCAGACTGGATTCCGCCCCATGCACGGAATGGAAACTGCTTTATTAGCAGTAACAGAAGGAGCTAGAAAAATCGTGGATCAGGGCGGCACTGCGGCCATCATTTTACTGGACCTCAGTGCCGCCTTCGACACTGTAAATCATGACATCTTATGCCACAGAATGTCAGAGCTAGGGATAACCTCCACTGCTGCGACCTGGCTACACTCCTTTCTTTCTAGCCGCTCCTTCCGTGTCTGTGAGGGCAATACCACCTCGCCCAGCAAACCACTTAGTTGTGGGGTTCCTCAGGGCTCGTCCTTGAGCCCCACACTATTTAACATTTACATGCTTCCCCTTGCAGAAATAATACGCCCTTTTGGCGTTCAAGTCGTGTCTTACGCCGACGACACGCAATTGGTGGTTACCCTGACTCATCTCTCCTCTTAGTCCAGCGATCTCAGAGGCTGCATGGAAGCAGTATGCACCTGGATGAGCCAGTCCTACCTGAAGCTGAACGGCGACAAAACAGAGCTAATGGTGCTGGGTAACTCCCCCCAAAAATCCATCGACTCTCTGTGGCCGTCAGCACTAGGCCCCGCACCCCCAGCCGTGAATTCCATTAAGAGCCTGGGCATCTGGCTGGACAACGCATTAACCTTCGGCCACCAAGCAACCAAACTAGCAGCCACCTGTATAGGTATTATGAGACTCATACGAAAGATCCTACCACTCCTCCCTTTCAAGGCCAGACAGATCTTGGTCCAGGGTCTAATCCTCTCCCGGCTAGACTTCGGAAATGCCCTTTACCTAGGAGCCCCTGAATCCACCCTAAAAAAACTGCAGGTTATCCAAAACTGCGCGGCTCGTACTCTCCTACGCATCCCCAGACGGCAATCAGTGAAATCTGAATTAAGAGCCCTTCACTGGCTGCCAGTAAAGGATAGAGTCAACTTTAACAGCATGTGCATCGCCCACCGTGCTTACTGGAGGAAAGGAGCAACCCTGAATCACACCTTAATCACCCCCTACCACCCCAACAGGCAGCTAAGGTCGACCCTCGCCTTCCAAGTCATCATTCCTAGGTTCAAAAAAGAAAGAAGTGGAGGAAGAATGTTCTCAACAAACGCGGCCAGGCTCTGGAACTCCCTCCCACTCTCTATCCGATCTGAACCTAACATCCTGCTTTTCCGTAGAAAATTAAAAACCTTTTTCTTCAGGAGATAACCTCGACCCGCGCCACCCACTTGTATTCTGTTAAAGCGCTAGGACGCCTGCGGGTAGCTATCGCGCTTTATAAAAATGTATTCCATTCCATTCCATTCCTTGTCCTTTGACTTACTGACCTTCAGTTTTTTAGAGTCAGATTTAGAAACAGAGGCTCTCATTTTCTTTTTGGGGAGGAATGCGCCTCTTCCTCCGCAGAACCAGATTCAGATTTTGATTTCTTTTTCTGAAGCCATAGCAGCAAACGTGCCTCTCTGTCCTTAAGAGTTTTGGCAGAGAAAGTCCTGCAATGCTTACACTCCTTAGGGACATGTTTAAGATGTAAGCAATATAAGCAATCTTTGTGGGGATCCTCAGAGAAGAGTCTGCCTTCCCACAAGATCTATAAGGTCTGAAAAGCACCTTTTTAGAGCCTTCAGACATTTTGACAAATGAAGAAAATCATAATACCTCTATTCCAGAGAAAAAAAAGAGATGAAAGCCTGGTCAAATGTTCACCACAGAGAGAAAAACTGAGCAGAGCTCCAGGAGACTCCTTCTCACACGATGTGCGGTTAGAAATCTGAGGTATGGTGGCTCTGCTGGGGATTGTGATCTCAGGGCTGGCGTCTAATTGGCTGACTTTTGGATCATATAATAATGGTGATGGGTTACCAAACTTTGATCCATTTGTATTGGTTTTTCATGCAGTTTTCCTTTTATACTGCTATATTTTTTATTACCGTGAGACTCCCACCATGACGACTGGGAAAATTCAAGCATACGAACCTATGAAAGATTCAATGCTGGAGAAATAAAAATGCCAAAAATACATGGCCACTTGCTCCAACCCCCCATATCTCCCCTCCTTTCAACAAATTAACACAGCTGCATGCCATCAACTATGGCGATGCAGACAACCTGGGAAAAGACAATCTCGTACATGTGGAAATCCCCTGACAATTATTATACTCATGCAACACCTCAGGAAGAGAAGGGGAGCACACAAGAAAATGAGGATCAGGGAAAGGGCAACAATTTGGAAATGGAACTGGGAATACAGACAGATATTCAGGCTCAACAAGAACTCAACTAACTGATCACACCCCACTTTACACCCAAGAAAACCATGCCTCAAACCGTTAGCACTAAGACAAAGCACCTGTACAAAGTATTACCAACATACTGGGGTAACTGAATTTGTTGACGGTGTGTGGGTCACTGATCCTACTATAGCAAGGCCAAAGCTGATTTACATATGGACTGTTTCTGACTGAAGAAGCATGGTGACAAAAATAAATGATGGATTTAATAGCCCAGAATAATTACTAGTGGCTGAGATTAAATCAACTAATCAACTCATCTCTTTTTCTTTCTCCTCAGTGTGGCACCCTACCTGAAACAGGTATGCCAAGACATGGGTCCTCTGCTCAGAATGCAATAGAACTAAAGCTGCACTCTAATGGTAAGGCCCAAATAGGTCAAAACCAGCATGAAGTTACTTGTGTTCCTGTTCAGAGAGGACCTGGCTTGGCAGTTCAAACTGGACTGTTCCAATTGCAGCAGAACCAATACTGATTTGAATTTTGCTGGTTAGTGTCTGAGGTGCCATGGCCCGGAAAAAAATTCCAATGGAATGGATTGAGGCCCAGATTAGTTACCTGTGGCTGAGATTATTTCTAGGTATACACCCATCAATTTGGTTAGCTTTCTTTAGTGCACTATTTATTAGACTGATGGTAAGGTTTGTCAGAGATTTGTATGTATATGGCTTTTCATCCATTCCACTTGTGAGATCAAAGTTCAATCCATGATCATCTTGGCCTCCAGCGTCCCAACTCCTGAGGATGCTTACCTTCCTCTTCAGCCATGTCTGAATAAATTGAATTAATTGAATCCTCATCACTAATTCTAGGCTTAGCTGAAGGTTTCTTCAAAGGTGAAGGAGGAGTTGGTGATGAAGGTTTTAAGTGGTGAAACTGGTAAAGGAGAAGGAGGTGGTACAATTGATGCAGGAGATAACTCCATCTGAGGAGGAGTATTCTGATTTTGTGGCACCAACCTATTAAAAGTCTCCATCATCTGCTGCAACATAGTCAAAAACATCATGGGCACTTGAACCACATCCAGTTATCTGCATTGTGCAGGAGGTCTCTCTCCCATTAAATATTAAGGGACTTGAGGCATGTAGACTTGATAGTCATATTCAGTTTAGGATTCATTGTCCTTCATTTCTTCCTCAAAATCTGCAACATACCTTACGTCTAACCACGTTGGACTATAAGTAGTCTGTGAAGCATAGTCACTCACTTCCTCTTCCTGGTCCATCTGTAAAAGTTAACTGGGGTAAATTTGTCACTTTCAAAGGTGAAAATGTAGGTTTCTTAAAGCTTGCCATTGATGGTTTAGCCGTGGCTGGTTATTTCATTGTCAACGCTGATTTTGCAATCAATGGTAAGTTAGTTGTCAACGGTATCGACGACGGCAGAGATGTTATCAATGGCAGGGTTGCCATTGATGGTGCCGTAGACAGCTGGCTCGACGTCGATGGCTAGATTATAGTCAGCAGAGTCATAGACTGCAATTCAAGGATGGGTCAAACCCAGGGCAGATCAAGAAAGTAACAGATTTTGGGTTTACTGAAAGGTGAGAGCAGAGCTGTGCCAGGGGACTATCTCATACACGATGTGCGATCTGACCTATAGTGGCCTCTAGGGGGAGCATGAGAGTGAAAGATTCCACCTCATTGGCTGAAGTTTGAGTGTTTCCAAATGAGGTGGATGTGCTACAAAATGTACAGTATTTTTTCAGGCCCATGCCCTTTTTAAACTGTATATTATATGTTGTATATTTTTCACTGTACGCTGCTATTTAAATGTACAGGGGATTACCAGCCTGACAACATGGAATGGTTCATGATTGTGAATACATAAAAGATCCAATGTTGGAGAAAGAGGTGCTGTTTTTCGCAGGAGAGATAATTTAATTTCTTATTTTAAAGCATCCTTTGTCATGGTAGCCCTGTTGCTAAATGAACACTTATTCAGGTTAGTAGGGTTAACACTGTAACAATACCTAGGTGTCCCTATGACAGTACTTTTAGAAAGGTATACTTTTGAATGCCATGTCTACATTTTAAGCTGTTCTATGTGTCAGACAGCCGGGAGCCGTCCAATGCCACAGTGCTCATGTGTGTAGGATGGCTCCCAGCTGTCCTCGCACATGGCATAGGAAATCCCTCTGGTGCGGGCACCAGAGGGATTTCCTTTCAATCAAAACACCCTCAGGAGCTGGGGAAGAGCTTCCCCAGCTTCAGAGGTTGTTCCCATTGTTTCTCTGAAATAACGATCGGCGCACACGTCAAATGTCATTTTAGAGAAACCAAAACTGAAACTCAGTTTCAGTTTCACTGCCTCTGGGCTCAGGGGGCTATCTCAGCCCCCTGAACATTGATATAGACAGGAGATGTATCATTCTCCCCTTTCCATCCAATGGTACCCCTCCCTAGTGGATCCCTGCTTTCGGACCGCATCAGGAGAGCGATCCCCAAGCAGGGATCCACCCACTAGGCACCAGGGAGGGGAGTGCGGCCTCTTGGGCAAGGGCTTTTGCTCCCCCATATGTTTGTGCCAGATTAGTCTTTCTGTCCCCCTGGGAGGCAGATGGGGGCAATAGTCCCCGATCTGACCCCCGGGGGGATAGAAAGCACACTAGGCACAGGCCTTTTTTATTTTATGTCTATAGGGGTGGGGGCTGCCAAATGGTAATGCCAATGCCCTCACCCCCAAAATCATCCACAGTCTTCCTGCCCCCCTGAGAGGCAGAGGGGGGCAAAAGCTCTCAACCTGTCCCCCGGGAGGGCAGAAAGCACACCAGGCACCAGGTATTTTTTATGTATATAGGGGTGGGGGTTGCCTGAAATGGGCATGTCATTGCCCCACCTCCCCCCAAAAAATTCCACAGTCTTTCTGCCTCCCCCCAGAGGGAGGATGGGGGTAATAGCCCCTGATCTGCCCCCCCCCCCGGAAAGACAGTAAGCCCACTAGGCACCAAGGATAGTTTTTTTATACGAAGGGGTGGGGGCTGCCCCAAATGGGCATGTCAATGTCTCGACCGCCCCCAAAAAAACACAGTCTCTCTGCCCCCCCAGGAGGCAGATGGGGGCAATAGCCCCTGATCTGCCCCGGGGGGGAGACAGAAAGCCCACTAGGCACCAAGGATTGTTTTTGTTATGTGTAAGGATGGGGGATGCCCAAAATGGGCATGCAAATGACCCCACCCCCCCCCAAAAAAATTGACACAGTATTTCTGTCTCCCCCAGGATGTAGATGGGGCAATAGTCCCTGATCTGACCCTCAGGGCACAGAAAGCTGACTAGGCACCAGGGGTTTTGTTTTTATACATAGGGGTGGGGGCTGTCAAGAATGGGCATGCTAATGCCCCCACCCCCAAAAAAGGGGTGCTGTTTATATCAGGAGACCTTGGGGAACATGGGTGCTGGGAAATTTGTGTCAGCCCAGTGATCCCACAACTTTCCCACACAGAAACATGAGAAAAATTTGATTTTTGTAGCTAATTTGAGGTTTGCAGGGGATTATGGGTAGGAAAATGTTGGAGGATCCATG
This sequence comes from Triturus cristatus, assembly GCF_964204655.1. Classification (NCBI taxonomy): domain Eukaryota; kingdom Metazoa; phylum Chordata; class Amphibia; order Caudata; family Salamandridae; genus Triturus; species Triturus cristatus. Next base: position 1,586,696,100 of record NC_140590.1, read on the forward strand.
CAAGCCATACCTCTCCGCACTTCCCCGGGTGTCTAGTTTTCACAAATGTCTGGGTTAGGTAGGCTTCCTTAGATGGCCGCCAAGCAGGGGGCCAAAAACCCAGGTAACTCTCCTGGCAAAACCAGGTCGTTTTGTGATTGGTAAATTTGATGTCTCCACAATACGTTTTGGGCCCTTCCCTACCACGGGCACTTGGCCCACCCATACAAGTAAGGTGTCATTTTTATTGGGAGACTTTGGGAAATGCTGGGTGGGTGGATGTTTGTGGATCCACACAGATTTCAAGACCTTTCCATCACAAAAATATGAGAAAAATTAGTTTTTTTGGACAAAGCTTGAGGTTTGCAAGGAATTACCATTTTTATCAAGAGACTATGATGAATGCGGGGTGGGTGGAAGTTTGTGAATCGGTGCAGATTCCAGAATTTTCCATTACAGAAATGTGAGGAAAATGTGTGTTTTTTTTTTTAAACAAAGTTTGAGGTTTGCACCGGAGTTTGGGGAATGAGGGGTGGGTGGAAGTGATGAGGAGGCATTGTGCTTCATAGATGATATTTCTCTGATGGACAAACAGTTATTGGAACACTTGAACAGGGTGAAGAACATAATTCTGGGGTTTGCCAAATTGGGCTACAAATGTAACTTTAAAAATTACCCACCTCAATGTCCTATTTTTGGGACATGAGCTATCAAGTGAAAGGAGGAGCCTGGCAGCTAATTTCTTTAGAAAAATGTGCGCTGCTCCAAGCTCCAACCTCCAAAGACTCTGAAAGGTTTACAATCCATTATAGGATTCCTAAATTTTGGCAGAACATACGTTTTAGATTTCGCTGAAAGGGTTTAACTTTTCTACGACCTAATCTGACCTGATTATTCAGTCCAACAGTGGGCACAGGAACACACAGATATTCTCTGTTCCATGCAAGATGACATGATAGCTTCCAAACACTTACACACACATGTAAATACCACTAATTTTGTGATCTGTGTAGTCGAGGGTCACTTACATCACCTTCAATGAAGGCGGAACGTAAAAGTTACTTACCTTCAGTAACATGATATCTGGCAGAGACACAGTCTAGCCACAAATTCATTATCTTTTGAATTCTCCACATGCGCCAGTCTGGATCTGGATATTTTTCAGCAGTACCCTCTGCACTCCAGGGGACAGAGTCGTACAGCTCCACAAAGACGTTGATTGTGGTCATGACGTCAGTGGAGCCATACAAGTCCCATCCGGCCCGCTAATTTGGTGATCCACATAGTCACGGGTCAATCAGTGTACACTTACATCGCCTTCAATGAAGGTGAAACAGAATAGTTACTTAGCTTCAGTAACGTGATATCTGGTAGGGACATAGTCTAGCCTCATATTCATTAACTTTTGAATTCTCCCCAGGTGCCAGTCTGGATCTGGAAATGTTTCTGCAGGTACCTCTGCACGCCAGGGGATGGCGTCTTACGGCTCAGCAAAGACGTTGACTCCGGTCATAAAGTCAATGGAGCCATATAAGTCTCCTCCGGCGTGCGGACGTCAGTTTCTTCTGTGAAACCTTCTGCACCAGAATGCAGAGCCATCATAGAAACTGCTTGTCGAAACAGTGTGCCAGAAAAGATAAAAAATCTTATGTTAATACCAGACATGGACTTTAAAGAAATCCCCGACAAAATCAACAAAACACAGGGCTACATAAAACCCTGCTCCCTGGTGAATAACCCCTATTGTAAGGGAAGAAAAGCATACAATCTATAGACCATTCATCTATAGTAATGAATGGCATGGCAATAGCAAATCAAAACCTACAAATACAGCACCAAACTGGCTGTTGAACCACACCTTTACGTGTCATATTGCTAGTGAGAATTCAAGGTATGATGATCAGGCCTGGGCAGAGTTTGCTGAGTTTCGCTACACGGAACTCCGTGAAGTGACACAAAAACGCAGCGGAGTTCTGCAAGTGGCGGAGTGCAGTGCGAACTGCCATTTGCGCTGATATTCCTGCCGCTCGAGTAGAAATTCTACCCAAGCAAACACTTGTGCTTGCCAACTTACCATTAGCAAGCAGGGAAAAAACTCTGCTGCAGTACGCAAAGCAGAGTTTCCTGCACTCTGCGAGCTGCGCGGAGCGCGAAGTGCAGAAACTCCGTTAACGGATCGGAGTTCACCGCCCAGACCTAATAATGATACCAAACAAAGACTTTCAAAGAAAGAACAAATAAATCAATACTGCCCACTGGTGTCTAATTCTGTGTGAAAGAGAAAACACACACACCCTACCGACTACACACATTTGGAAATGGATGGTATGGCAACATTTAACAAAAGGGTATGTGCCCAGGCCAAGTGGTCTTTTGAGTCCCAACATAAGGTGAGATAGTGCTCACCGGTATATAAAACCAGTAAAAAAGGGTATAACCTTTACCTCATAGGTCATTCGCAGAGTGGGGAGGATGGGCAGGGAGTTAATGAATCTGCAGCTAGACTGTGTCTCTATCAGACATCACGTTACTGAAGGTGAGTAACTTTTACATCTGATAGAGACATCCAGCCACAGATTCCTTAACTTTTGAATTAAATACCATAGCTATTCCCTACTCGAGGAGAGTCTGCCAACGAATCCTACAAAAGTTCCCAAAGAGAACCAGCCGGTCAAAACCAACAACCGACTAAATGTATATAGGAATAGCAAAACAAAATCTTAATAGAATCTATGATCACTGTCATAGAACATATATATTTCCTACATCGGTCCCTAGAGAAGGGACATGAGCCGCAGAAGCGCCAATGACATTACTCCCTGGATGGGAGTGTGACCCTAGATTATGACACCCGGCGAAGGCACTACTAGTCTTCATTGACCCTGGTTACTTAACCCGCTGAAACTCACAGTCCATGCCTGATACTTTCACTGTATTTTTGTCACTTGTATTGATACTTCAACTGTATTTTTGTTCATATATGTTTGGTCTGTTGCAATGCGCTCTGATACCCTCGGGTCTAGCCAGAGCTATATAAAACTTCAAAAAATATATATATATATAAATAAAAAATAACCTTACAGGTCAGAAAAAACGGCCCTTGAGGGAAAAAGGGAAATCCCCCTAAAGAACTATCTCTTAGATAACATACATTATCCCCTATCCCACAAAGGGGAAAGACAACTTGATGACCAAAAGGGCCAAATGCATGACAAACGCCATGTAATCTGCATTGTTCATGACAATCAAGAAAATCAGAGGAAGAGCTGATAAAATCCCAAGAAGAACGTTTAGAACCCATTTCCCCAAAAGAAAGATGAACAACGCCTTCTTGATATAAATAACTTAGTTTGGACAAAATGAGCATTCATATTCATCAAATGAGCCAATTGTATAACATCTTGCCACTAAGATGTTTGTATGGACATAAATATATATACAAACATAAATGTGTTATCATATACTCAGACTGGGCTTTTTCCTCAGCAAGTCTGCAAAGGAGGAGCTTGCCTCTGTGGCAAGACTAGGGGTAGAAAGCAACCCTGGGGCTGGCGAAGAATCCAGCCCGCTAGCCTCCACCTGAAACACATTGGTGTCAGAAATGGGTTGAAGAAGTGTGCCCCAGTGGATATAGGTGGACCACTCATCGCCTCTCCCTGAAAAGGGGCCACAAACTGTACAATCCCCTCAGGTTGCATAGCCGACTCTGCATCCAACGTTGTATGATGCCAAAGCGAATGATTGGCGGCCTTGTTGGAGACCAAAACAGCCCGACCCCATGGACATATTGTCTGAGGTCAAGGACAACAAGCCATCAAATTGACATTGTTCTTGGGACATGTTGGCCCAACTTGTGCATCATAAACCTTTGGCTGCCAATTTACAGCACCACAATATGGAGCAGGGATAGGAATTGCTTTCAGTTGAGATAATATTTATGCCTTCACCAGACACTATTCCTTTCCAATAAAGGAAGAACTCGCAAGAAAACAGCATTCAAATAATACAAGTATATACTCTGAGCTAGAACAACACTTCAACTTGATGAAGCACCCGATTACTCCAAAAGTAGAACCAGAGAGTCCCTTTACACCAGCACACAACTGGCATAACCATATATCTCTAAAAGAACGCTGAAGAAGAAAGCTGTGCAACTTGCATACTGAACTGCTTCAAAGAAGCATGCAGCAGATCCACTTCCATACAGGAAGTCACCTCTCTTAATGATAACCTCTTGAGCAGAAAGCTCATCCTCAGAGGCCAGGGAACAAAGGGAACCTCCCTCAGTCATTTACATCAATACACCAATAAAAGAACATGGAACTGAGGTTATAACCATAGCTCCTCACTGGAGTACTTGTGGTAGTACTGAAACTGAAGCTGGACATATACAATGTCCTACCAAGGCTACTCCTTGACCAACAAAAGCATATATCCCAAGCCTAGGGACAAGCAAAGCAAAACAGCAACACAAAATATTAGGACTACGACTCTGTAGTTCTCCGCCTTCCATGGAACCGTCTTAATGCCACATATGCCTTATCTCCAGAAAGAGAGGCACCATCAACTGGTACGTCAGCCAAAGCCGAATGGACAGCTTCTGAAAAGCCTGAAAATGCCAACCAAACCCGTTGCCTTAGTGCCATTGCAGATGCATGGCCTGACCCACAGAATCCTTTGTGTCCATGCCACACCTTATGATAAGACTAGCAGCCTGCTGACCATCTCTAATCATGTTGCCTACCTCAGCACAGAGGTTATCCAGAAGAGATGGGAGCATGTTTTATAAGGAATCCCATCAAGCATGGGAAAAACGCCCCAACACAAAAGACGTGTTGGTGGCTCTCAATACCGAAGTAAATATGTGCTTACCACAAGCATCACAACCCTTAGAATCCTTACCCACCATAGTCTTAGGAGTAGAATTTACATCCTGAGAAGATGTTGGAGCCTGAGTCACCAGGCAACTAGTCGAAGGATGCCTATCCAAACAAACTGGGTCCGCAGGTGCAGGCAGATGTCTACGCGCAATATCATGGTCTACTGACACCATCGCCTCAGGCACCTAACAAAATATCAAACAGGGCCTCACCATAAGGAAGAATAGGCTCTTCTCCTGTCCGTCCCTGGCAAAGTGTCTGTAGACCTCTGCTCCGTGGGCAGTCACAAGTCTAAAACTGCAGCCTTTTTCCTCAGCATGTCTGCAAAGGAAGAACTTGCTTCCATGGCAAGACTAGGGGGAGAAAGCAACACTGGGGCTGGTGAAGAATCCAGCCCACTAGCCTCCCCCTGAAACACATTGGTGCAAGAAATGGGCTGGAGAAGTGTGCCCCAGTTGATACAGGTGAACCACCCATCGCCTCTCCCTGAAAAGGGGCCACAAACTGTACAATCCCCTCAGGTTGCATTGCTGACTCCGCATCCGACGCCGTATGATGCCAAAGTGGCACCATCACAATGTCGACTGGGGAAGAAGATGAGCCCTCCAGCAGCATCGCTGACGTCAATGTCGGAGTAGGTCAATCAAAGACCTGCGCCGTTGGCAAAGATCCTGAAGGACAGTGTGCCTGCACCAAAGCGATGCGGATGGCCCAACTGTCACTGAGGACAAATCCTCCAACGGCACCCAACTCACCTCCTTGGGGCCTACAGGCGCTACAGAGGGAGATGGGGTCCCAAAGTTGAGGTATAAAGAATCATTATTCCCTTGTTAGAAATGGGGTCTCTAGTTGGCAATGGCTTGCACCTTTGTCCAAGTAGGGACCCTTCTTCCTAGTCAGAGTAAGAGAGTTACACTACTAAAATAACCTCTGCTCACCCCCTTGGTAGCTTGGCATGAGCAGTCAGGCTTATCTCAGATGCAGTGTGTAAAGCATTTGCACATAACCAACAGCAGTACAGTAAAACACTACAAACTGACACAATACCATTTTAGAAAAATATCCAATATGTTTATATATCCAAAACAAGACCAAAACAACAAAAATCCAACATACAATACTTAAATAATATGGACTTTGCAACAATACTTTAAAAACACAGTTCCTTTAAGTCAGTAGCTCCGTCCGGTGGTACCTTGGTGCTGTAAACAACAGAATCCAACAGTTCCGTCTGACTGTATCGGTCAGGAGCCTCAACAGACTTGTAAACAATTTTAGTGTTGAGGCCGACACATTGGTGCGGCCGGTCGTGGCAACCATCGCGGTGCGGCATGCAGTGCCCTCAAGTTGCAGTGCAGGCAGCGGCTCGTTGATGGTCATCCAGCGGCGTCGATGAGACTAGGGCTGCAGTGCAGAGTGAAGGCAGTGCTCATTGCGTTGCTGAGAGATCACATTGCAGGCGACAGAGCCGGTTGCGGGAAGCTGGTGACGGTCGGTCTAAACTGCGGTGTGAGATGGAGCGGTACGTCGTGAGACTTACGAGCAGTGCCCCCAGGCCAAAATGCGGTCACAGAAGTTGCGGTCAGCATGCAGCAATGGTGTCTGTGAGACCAGGGTGGTGAAGTCAAGCAAGGCTGAGCGTGCGGAGTGCGGTGCCCACAGGTCACGGTGCAAGCAGCGGCTCGGTGGCGATGGCACCGGTTGACGTCGTTGGTGAGACCAGGATTGTGGTGCAAGATGTGGCATTGCCCTCTGCGGTGGCTTCAGGACACGGAGCCAGCGACATAGTCGGTTGCGGTTTTTCCCCCTCTGTGGCAACTGAAACTGAGGTTCCAGAGGTGGTACCCAGACGTAAGTGCAGACTTTGCAGTCCCTGAGACTTCAGAACAGGAGGCAAACTCTACTTCAAGCCCTTGGAGATACTCAGCACAAGTAAAGAAAGTTCAGTCCAGTCCTTTCACTGCCCAAGGCAGAAGCAGTAACTGCAGGCCAACCCAACAAAGCAACAACACAGGAAAGGGGCAGTACGCTTCCTAGCAGTTCTTCCAGCTTTTCTTCTGGCAGGTTCCTTGATTACAGCGAGTTCTAAAATTATGTGGTCTGGGCCCCAATATTTATACTGCATTTCTCTTTGTTCTTTGGGGCAGTTCTGTCCTCTCTGACCCGGATTCCTGCCAGGAGGTAGAGACAACATTGTCCAAGGCAGACCAGGCCCATCCCGGTGCAAGGAAAGCTCCTCCCACTACTCTAAATGCAGCCCAGGTTTATTCTGCCCAGCCCTAACTCATCCAGGAAAAGCAGGACACACCTCGACCCCCCCAGTGGCTGTCTGAAGAGAATGTACATCCCCAGCCCCTGTCACTCCAAAGCCAGACAGTCAATACACAAACCTAGCAGAGCCACATAAGATGGCTGAGCAAGAAAATACTTACTTTCTAAAAGTAGTATTTTCAAACCCAGAACATAAAAATCATTTTGACTAAAAGATGTATTTTTATATTCAGAGTCCAGGCATACTAAACTCCATTGTCCTGTCTTGTCCCAATGGGAAGTTATGCTTATAAGATGTTATAAGCCAACTCCCATTCTATCCTCTGGGACAGATGGCCTTTTAGTAGTAAAAAACTAAATGCACTGTAATTCAATACCAGGACATGCCACACACACCAGTACATGTCCTACCTTTAGCCAACACAGCACCCTGCCCACAGGTGTACCTTGGGCCTACCTTAGGGGTGACTTACAAGACAGGAAAGGGAAGGTTAGGACCTGTGCACTGGCCAGGTCAACATGGCAGTTACAAACTGCATGCAGACAGTGCAGTGACAGGTCTGAGAACCCTTTACAAGGCTGATTTTGTGGATGGCGCAACCAGTGCCACAGGCCCACTAGCAGCATTTGATTTATAGGCCCTGACACCCTTGGTGCACTTTACTAGGGACTTACTAGTAAATCAAATATACCAATCATGGAAACACCAATCCATAACACAATTTACCACAGGAGCACTTGCACTTTAACACTGAACAGCAGTGAGAAAATGCGCACAGACAAAACCAGCAAAAACAAAGTCAAAACCGGGAGGTCAGAAAGCAGAAAGACAGGGGAAACACACCAAAAGATGGCAGGTCTAACATCCCTCATCTGAGCCATCGACGCACCTGCTCCCGGAAACATGGGTGGACGCGGTGCAGAGTTGTGTACGGCTTCCTTAGCAGGAGGAGCCATGGGAGATGGAGTCTCCACATGGTGCAGTCTGAGAATGCCGCAACTTCAACCATCTCTTACCTTTCGACTTCCCTAGAGAACGACATCCTCCAGATCGACTTCAGCTCCTAGATCGACCCTGCAAATGCTCTTCCCGGGACAACGAAGACCGAGGCTGAGAAGCCTCTGAGGATCACGATACACACGCCGCCATCAACTTCAAATGCTGCTCCTTCAGCGGCTTCGGTTTTAGTTTCTGACTGGAACCCCAATCCTCAGCATTGTGGCATTCATCTAATTACGTGCTTGAAGACTCTGTGGAAATTCATATCATTTTACATTTTGATCATTCATTTGAGATTTTTGTTTAAAGTTGATTGTTTGGTGTTACGTTGGTTTTACACGGGTTAAGGGTGGGGTTAGGGAGGGACATAGGTTGCTAGTAGGGCGGGATAAAGTCACGTGTTATACTAGTTTCACAGGTGGGTAATTAGATACGCAGTTTAAAGTTGCAGCGCGGGAAGACGCAAAGGAAGCTGGCCCCGAAGGAGGAGTGAGGTGTTTTTTGCTAAAGACTTGTTTTTACATACACAGGTATGATGAAGAGAGCGGTTTCGCCATCGGAAAATAGGACAGTAAAGAGGGGTTAGAATATTAACATTCATGTGAACTTTAAACAAAGGTTGCTATAAGTTTTTGTCAGAGAAGGTTGGAAGACTCCGGCATATTTAATGAGGGCAGGGATTTGTTTAAATCAGAAGGCACGTTATTGGTGGGAGTTAGGACTGTTGGGCTCAGAAGGTAGATATAAAGGCACTGAATTAATGGGAATGTTTAGTTGTTATCGATAAGACATGCCACTTATTTATTGTTTATGTATTAACCACACATTCTCAGAGTATGTAATTGACGCGTATTTTTTAAACATCATAGATACCCCTGACGAAGGTCCAGGCGGACCGAAATGCATTGGGTGGATTTTATGTGATCGAGGAACTCAGTTACAGCATATGCCTATGAATAGGCCTGGATGGGCAATTCTGGAGCAGTTAAAACGCTAAAAGCGATGTAACTATGTACCTTTGACGTGGCGAATAAGGATTGGACTACTTTTGTAATAAAATGGATGAATATTGATTTACTAGCTGAATACGTGGATTATTTAAAAACACAAATGTGAATGCAGCTGTGCAACTCTTTGACTCGCAGAAACGCCTGTCACCATTTCATGTTAACTTTTCCTATGCGCATACGGGACGGAGCGCATTCAGAGTGCATGCACGCTAAAACTGTTAAATTTGGACGAATAAGGACTGCATACAAAGGAAAGGTGTGCTTCAGGATTACAAACATTGTATATTCATCTAAACACCACATCTAAATTGTATGCGGGTCCATCACCAACATATGTCGGCTACAAGATCCACAAGGTTTCAAACATTAGACAAAGGCACACTGTTCCATCGACACCAGGTGTCGAAGTAGGTTGAGAAATACTGACCCGAGGAACCGCTTCTCTGGATCCACATTACTGTGCAGAAAAGAAGAAACTGACGTCCACGTGCTGAAGGGGACTTATATGACTTCACTGGTGTCATTACCCGAGTCGACATCATAGCGGAGGCGTACGACGCCGTCCCACGGCACGCATGGGTACTGCTGAAAAATTTCCAGATTTAGACTGGCACCTGAGGAGAATTCAAAAGTTAAGTAATCTGCGGCTAGATGTCTCTATCAGATGGTACCCATAGCATACAAATCACATTTGAACACAAACGCTGAAATGCGTTTCGCATCCATGGAAAAGATAAACTGCTGTAGTGAGAGAAAGAGCAATAGCACATGGGAATCATATATTGTCATGACTCCAGCACCAACCTTAGAGGCTGTTACGAAAGCAAGCGTTCCAAAAGCACTGCATCCACAATGGTTACAATGGGCTAATTCTCACACTGCAACAGATGTAGATTACAGATATCCTACACTGAAAACATAAGCATTTTCGCAGTACAAACAAGAATATCCTCTACCAAATGAAACCCTGCCTCTCGATCAGTATGAATGGATCATTTATACTGAAGGATTTGCTCAGTCCGCCATAGGAACTAAAAAGCAATACTTTGCAGCTTGCGCAATCATTAAAGGGAGCATGCATGATGGAAAGTTTCGATCTGATAAAACGCACAAGCAATCCCTAGGGGACTGCACCGCGTAGCTCGCAGAACTAAAAGCCCTCATACTGGCACTACAAAATATGGATTGGAAATTCCCCACACTCAATGTGTACGATTTGTTTTATTGTCTCCAGATATACAATGATATCTTCACTTTGGGGGCCAGAATGGGTTTAGAGATTCCAAAGGTTGCACAATAAAGCACATGCTGCTTTGGGAACAGGTATCAAAGCTGAAAGAATGCCTGCCTCGGGTTCATGTAATTCATACATTGAGTCATTAGCGTGTTGGCTTGCATGTTGAAGGGAATTCATTGGCTGATAAAGCTGCCAAGGCAACAATGAGAACTGCTGCCATTGCTGCAATCACTCGTTCCAGCACGAGGATAGACGGACAAATAATGATAGCTGTAAACGCCATGGGCAACAGCTTAGCCTTGCCAAAAGGTTTTCCACTCAAGTACTCTTACAAGTTAGATGCGCAAAACATTCCATATGCTCAAATTCAAGGAGTGGGGTAGAGTAATACCAAACACGGATCGCAGATTAGGATTCATTCTAGCTGCACACGAGGGTCTGGGTGCAGCACACGCAGGGATCGCTGCAACTGTTTCACTACTGAAGCAGTGTTATTAGTGGCCAGGTCTTGCTAAACAGACCAAGGGTTTTGTCCTCAAGTACGACATCTGTCAGCAGATGAAAGGTTCCGCCGTAGCACACCCACCTCAAACACCACTACTGATATCAGATAGTCCTATCGCATGTGTCTATTTGGACCACTGTGGCCCCTTACAAGTACATCTGGTGGCAGTGGGTTCATGCTCTAGATTCTTGTGGGATTCTTGTGGGTTTGGCCTCATTGCTCTGCTGTTATAAAGGATTTCCAAATCTTCATAGGGACAAACGCAATTGGCACATTAAATTCCAACCATGGCCCTGCGTTTAGCTCATAGGCTTACAAAGAAGCCAAGGTAAGTTTCGGTGTAGCATTGCTGTACTCTTCCCTGTATCATTCTGAGGGAAATTCGATCATGGAGAGGAAAAAACGGGACTTGAAGCAATCCTCAACAGCTAGGGTATTAGGCTCGGTGGCAGTTGGGTCAATCACCTATATTGGTTCCAGAGGGCACTTAACAACATCCCAAAAAAATCCCTGGGGGGGCCATACTCCATATGACGTCCTGCTTGGGATAAGAAAGTGGGTACCAGACCTCATATGTGGCAGCACAGTGGTGGATGAAAAACAATTTGACATCAATGATCGTTTGGCTGTTTTACAGGAGTTCAATTAATTCCGAACATTGCCAAGCAACATCCAAGTAAAACGCACCACCACTGGAGAAGTGAAAGCTGTCCCGAAGATTGGGGACCTGATCAGCGAAAAGATAGTGGACAAAAAAGAATTTGGGCCATTTTACAGAGCGCCTGTACCTATCCTGGCTGTCTAAGGAACAAGAACAGTACTTCTTCCACCCCTTGCCAGGTGCAAAGACAAGAGATTCATCTCACTTGATATGATCAAACCACACTTTGTGGCCGATTCTCAACAGTAGGCTACATGGGCTCCTGGGTAGCCACCGATCTCTTCTCGCTACCATACAGGAAGTTCAGATGGAAAGATGAATAACTTTTGAAGACTCCACTGTGTGAAGTGAAGGAGTTACCAACAATGGCATGCTACTTGTACCTGTTAAAATTAAGCAACATCAAACTACAAATGACATACAGATCTCAATTCGGGCTAATACCGATGTCTATGTGAATATGTCTTGAAAGGAGGCATCTGCCAGTTCCACAAAATCTTCTGAACTTCTAAAGGTAGATCAAACTGCGTCTGGCTACGTAATCGATTTTGACAATTTCTCATTGGATCCAAGTGAACCCGAGTTGCCGCCACCACCTGATCCCCACAAACAATGAATTTGTGATTTCTATCCCTGGCTACAGCTCTGGATTGCAATTCATCTACTATTCCTAGTCCTTTGGATTGGTATAGTGAGTGTCTTTTTCTTGCTCCTGAACGGAAATTACCCCCCAGAACGCTCTGCAGTACAACATGTGAACTTGGTCCTGAAACCGCATGCATCATCACACTGTGATCAGAGAGACCTGTTCTTAGTGAACATTACAGTAATTCCAGTTCCCGAAGGAATAGTTTGGAACAGAGTATCCTATGATGTGCTACTGAACTTTTAAGAATACCTCATTTGTTCAAATTTCTCTTAGTGATATCATCACACCTCTAGTACTCTCTCTGATGATTGGGACATTGAAACTGTGCATGGTATTCTGTCTGATTAAGAACAATCCGCTGCATTTTCAAATGATGAACTGTATGATGGTACATCTGATTTTGGCAACATGTTCTGTTACCAACACTATGGTCACCATTTTGTGCACAGAGCAAGAATACCACATAATATTTTTACTCACCATCAATGGGAACATTGCCCAACATCACCGAAAGGTAGAAGTTTGCTTACTTTTCTGGATTTAACACTTCAGACCCAGCCTCTTATTACTATAGGCTTGAACCTACATTTGCACAGAAGAAAATGCTTACTAACACTAAGCTGATATACTCTGCTTCCTTTATTTCCCAACAGTCTTTACAGGGTTTTGACTTTGGATGGACAGTATAGACACAACATCTGTCTGGGGGACCACAGATTGACAGGTTCAGGGAAGCGAGGCCCTACTTAGAGCATGCATCATATACCACATCAAATGATTTTCCTAAACAGGACTGTGCAACGGCAGCCGCAGTCCATGCAGGTAACAGAGGTGGGGCTGTGGGGCCTTGTGAGGGGGGGACTTTGAGGGACAATGCAGAGGGAAATTAATTATTTATTTATTTTCCCTCTGCATCATACATCGAAATTTCCCCTTACACCGCCTTACCACCCCACCACTGTTACCTGAACGGACCACTGCTGTGCAACAGACTTCCTGTCTTGGGCTAGCTAAGATCAAGGATTTGAACACACCTCGGATTCCCTCACTTACACACTTTGAGGGTTGGCAAAACTATACACTACACAGTGAGTATACATTAGATGCCGTGGTGAGATCTTACACTGTTGGGAAGCTATGCCTAGAGTGGCTAAAAACCTCAACACTGTCCCAAGTGAAACAACACTTATCCCTTCTCTCAGATGACATGGATCTTAAGGATTTTTTGTTAGGTCCCCAGGAGCCACGTCAAAAGCACTTGTATGCTATTTACAACGAGCTATTTGAAACCTCCCAACAAGAGGTTGCTGTGAGACTACGTGAAATAGATAGGGTTAACCTTGAAAAGACCTTGGATGTTGTCGACAATGGTATGACCACACTATCATCCAGAATTTATTTACTGGACAACATTGTGTCTTCTGAAATAGATATAATGGAACAGGATTTGTCTATTCTACAACATGGACAATCACAATTGCAGTCCATTATATTATTAAGCTGGACGCTGCAATCATTGCATTCTGGCCACGTACCCTGGGGTTACATCAACGGCACAACTCTGTTTTCTGTATACAATCTAACGAAAAGACAGATGGTTATGGCATGCAGAGTTACAAAATATACCATGTTGCACAGTGAAAAATTGGATCAATTACCTTTCACTGTGGCTTAGTCACCTTCCACAGAATGTTTAATCCATGGCTATTTTACACTGCCAGTCACAACATTCCAATATCAATACTGTCTCAAATACCATCAGGTCGGCAGATATGAAGCACTAGGAGAAGGGTACATACTAAGGGTGGGCGTCAAATTCCAGTCCGCTCGCGGAATTTGCGATATTTTGACATTTTCGCGTTCTGCGGAGAGCGCGAAAATGCCAACATTTCCGCTATTTGCCGCGTTGTGCAGATTTTTTTCATGTTCACGCTTTGAAAATGCGTTCTCGCGCGCGATCGCCTTACCGGGATCACTGCGTTCGCCGACGAGTTTTCCAATCCGTTCGCTTGCTCCACGAGATGTTGATAGCCGGTCACGCTATCCCGTGAGAGTTCGCGATCACGTCATTCTCCTCGCCATCAGACACCGCGAGAGTCTGCGATCGCGAACACGTCATTTTCCACCGCGAGAGAGAGCGTGAGGTCGCAAACACGTCAATCTCCACCGCGACAAAGAGCATGAGATTGCAAACACGTCATTTTGGACGCGCCATCGACATCCGGTGGAAGTGTGGTGAAGGTCGCGATTGCGAACACGCCAAATTTTCGATTTGGTGAAGAATATTAACTCTATCTGCATAAAATCTTCTCTAAATGATGATTTGGATGGAAAAAACTCCTCTGATTGACATTTGGCTGTCCTTTTTTTGCAAGGAGTCCTTTTTAATTAAAAAAACTTTTGGGGGGGAGAGGGAGGAAGTGCCACAGAGTCTCCAACTCCCTGTTCCTGTCCATCAGGCTCCTCCCAGTGCTTTGTCCATCTCCTGTTCATTCTGCCTTTGGATTTCAGCTGGAAGGCTCAATCTTTGTGTCAGTTGCATAGTTATCATTGGATTTGAGGACTTTTGAATTTGATATTTTACAAGTAAGTTGGTGTTGTGTCTGTTTGATTGGGGGCATTGCAGTCGCTGCAACTATAATTTTGGTACTTATCATTCTTTTTTTTTTTAATTGTTGGGGGTAGCCAGTAGGCCCAGGGCTAGTCATGGGTGGGTGCATGATGAAGCAACTGTTCCTTTGGTGTGTGTTGAATGTTTTTCAAACATCATTTAGGGCATGGATGGCATTGGATTGAGTTGGAAAATGTGTTTTTTGGGGGGTATTTCTGTTTTTGGGAGTGTGTTAAAGAAATGCCTTTGTTGTGTGTGCCTGGTGTGTTGGTGTGCACCCTGCAGACCTTGTTTTGCCCTGTGGATTTTCGTTTTTGCATTTTATTGCATTAAAAAGGCACAGCAGTGTGGTTTAGCATGCATCTTTTACCTGGCTTCTTTATAGGCCTTTTGGCAGTTCATTGTTTCCCAGGCCTCCTGCTTATTGCTTGTGAGTGTCCATGTGGCTGGTGGCCTTTGCTGGTGGGAGTTAATATAGGCCTGCATGGTTTTCCTATTGGCTTACTGCTTCCATCCAACTCCTTTGCCAGCAGCAGCTCCCTTCCATTACATTTGTATTTTTGTGGTTGTTCTTATTCTTTCCTATCCTTCCTGAGAGTGTAGTGTGTGTAGACTGTACACAGTAAGTAGTATACCATAGCCCTTGTTGCCAAAGTCTCACAAATGGCTACACTATATCTTCTATTTTTTTGTTTGTACTAGTAGTAATTGAACCACAACAACACATGCAACATTTCACTGATGTGCTTCTCCTGGCTTATTTGCTTTTAGGTGCACAAAAAGACAGAGGAGGAGGTAACTATCAACATCATCCGTTGTACTGCCAGACAGAAGTCCTGCTGCGCACCACATTACATCCAACTGTGACCACAGACATCTCTGCAACTTGTGCACCTGAGTCCTGTCTGACCTCTGAAGAAAATGGGCCCAAAGAAAGGTACCAGGTCCTCCAGTACCAAGAAAGTTGCCGGTGAGAAGGAACATAAAAAGCAAGAGGCACTAACCACGACTGGTGTGCCGGCAAATGTGTTTTTTGGGACCAAAAAACACACGCCTGCAGCAGCGTTGTCTGGCAGGAACCAAGCTGGGAGCAGCACATCCGCACCAGCGGGCCAACCCCACCAACCTAGGCCCAAGCCCATGAGTGTCGCAGAGGTAGCCAGTCTACTAACGAGCAGCGATGTTGAAATGTCAGTATGGCAAAGTGGAACACAAACAACGCAGGCGGAAACTCAGCAGATAAGTCTGCAGCAGCAGGCGCAGCCACAAGAACAGCAGCAACAGGCGCAGCCGCAAGAACAGCAGCAGCAGGCGCAGCCGCAAGAACAGCAGCTGCCGCAAGAACAGCAGCAGCCGCAAGAACAGCCGCAGCCTCAAGAACAGCCACAACAACAGCCCACAATAGAAGTTGTTCCTCCTGAAGTAGGGGCATTTCAGGAAATCGAGCTTCCTGCAGACAAAGAGGGGCAAGCCACTGTTTCAGAAGATCCATTGTCTTCCAGACCCCCAACAAGGAAAAGGAGGGTTATTCCATCATCTTCTTCTTCAAGCACCACTTCTGATGATCTTGATGCCACTTGGAAGCCACCAGCTCAGTCTGAGAGTGATGCACGCCACAAGACAAGGCTAGTGAAAAGGAAGGTTCCAGAATGCCTTAGAGTTATGGAGGTAGATGTACAAGAGGGGATGATGATGATGACGAGTCAATCATCACAGACATCACTCCCGGCCCAAAGGATATGGAGACCAACATTATTACCCTATCCAAAATGGCTGCAAGGGATGTAGCACGGATACCACCAACACAGGTAACACCACCATGACCTCCAGGTTCCATATTTAAATTTGCAAAGGAAAGGCAGGGGCCTACATCCAGCTCAACCACCATCTCAGTAGGTAGTGGTAGAAGTCGCAGTGTAGCTGCTTAGTCACATTCCAAGCACACCCTCCAGTTCATCTGGTATTGAAAGTGGCACATCCAGCAGCACCAGAAAGTTCTCCTCCCCATTTTGGGACTTCTTTTCGGTTAGCAGTAAGTAGGAGAACATTGCTATATGCTCAATTTGTCGACATGATGTTAGGCGGGGTAAGCTTGGTACAAACTATGGTACCGGAGGCCAAACAAGTCATCTCAAAACTCAACCCATTGTTGTTGGGCATGAAGAATCAGGGGACGATATTATCGCAGTGGAAGGTGAACAAGAGGGAGACATTTCTAGCCCTGTCCCCAGTAGTGTAGTAGTACCGTCCACATCCTCCTCAGCAACATCTCAGTGGCACCGCAGTAAGAGTCTGAGTCAGGCTGAGACACCAAGGCGACCAAGTAGTACTGCAATGATTATGAAACAAAGTGCGTCGTTGAGCCTAACTGGGTTAAAGAAAACAACTGCACCACAAAGGAAAATAATCCAGCCTACCATTGACAGCATGCTTAGGTTGGAGAGGCAGTACCAACGCAACCACCCAACGTGCCGTGATTGTACAATGCGAAGCTGGCTAAAATGTTAGCGTGGACCGTCTCCCTTTTTCATTTGTGGAAAGGGTGGGTATCCTTGAATTTGTGTCAACCATCTGCCCTAAATGGAAGGTTCCCAGCTAGTCCTATTTCGCAAGAGTTGCTGTTCCAGCACTACATCATGATGTGCTGGAATTGGTTGGACAAGCTTTGCAGCAGAGTGCTGTTCACAATATCCACCTAACAACAGACATGTGGACCAGTTGCCAAGCCACTGATTACATGTGCATCACTGCACACTGGGTCTCATTTGTGGGGGTTAGAGATAAGCTATCTGAAGTAGGTGCTGTTGACACCGCTGAGATTTTTAAAGCTACGCAGAAACATGCAACTGTATCCATGTTCGCCATGGAGAAATCTCATACTGCTGTAAACATATTGGAAGAGTTTCACAGCAAGGTTTTTGAATGGCTGCGCCCAAGAGTGCTTAAGATTGGTTTTGTTTCCACAGATAATGGCAGTAATGTACTTAAGGCCATGGAGCTTGGTTCCTATTTCAGGGTTCCGTGTTTGGCACACTGCATTAACATTATTGTTCAAGACTTTCTGAAAAAAGAAGCCATAGTCAGCAACTTACTGACCACCTGCAGAAGAATATGCACTAATTTCAGCCATTCTTTTAAAGCTCGGAAGCAGCTGAGGATCATTCAACGTGACTATAGAATGCCAGTCAAAGCACTCGTCCAGGAGGTGGCAACACAGTGGAACTCAACTTATTACATGATTGACCGTCTGTTTGAGCAGTACAGGCCAATCAGTGAATATGTCATGCGAAGAGGGGATGCTACTGTGAAAGACATGAGCCTTCAGATGGACCAATGGTGCCTAGTTAAATGCCTGACTGAGATGCTTCTTCCTTTCGAGGTCTTCACACGTGAAGTCAGCGAGGAGGACTGTACTATGGGCCAAGTTATCCCATTGTTGCAAATGCTAGAGCATCAGCTGAAGGAGGTGCCTGAAGCATACAAAGATGTAGAGGAAAAAAAGGAAGCATATGAATTGGTGGAGAGTTTAGCCCGTCGCTTAGCTGACAATACAAGGGTGCAAAATAAGATTTTGTCACAAAAACATTACATTTGTGCCACAATTCTGGATCCACGGACAAAAGTGGGCACTGAAGACATTAATTCCTTTTTCAGAAATGGATGTTGCCCGGTACAAAACTTGGATAGCTGAGTCAGCGAGTAAGTTGGAAAATGAACGGTTGCTAATTAAAAACCCGCTAGATAAACCCATAACAAGTACTGCAGCAGGGCATCCGACGTCAATTTCAACTTCGGAGCCTGAGGGCAGTGCTCAGAACACTCACCAACACTATCGACAACAGTAAGAACTGGATCTTCAGGCCCAGTAAAATCATTACAGGATTGGTATTTACAGCAAGGCATTGGTAAGTCCAGTGCTGATGCAACGAGAAAAGAGCCCGAAAAAAGATTTGCACCCGTGAACATTGAGCGGGTGGTCCAGGCCTATCTGGATGACCCAACAGAGGTGTACATTGATCAAAACCCATTGAGGTATTGGTATGGGAAAAGGACCCAATGGCCAGTGCTCAGCAGGCTGGTGATAAACTATCTGGCTTGCCCTGTCGCAAGTGTCTCTTCGGAACGTTTTTTCAGTGCTACTGTTTCCATTGTAACAATGAGAAGGACCAGTCTCTCGCCCAAAAACATGGAGAGGTTAACGATGATCAAAATGAATCAGCACTTTATACCACAGAATTACACAATACATGAATCAAGGGAGGAAGATGAGGACGGCGGCTCAGGTGACGGAACTGGTGTATTAGATGATGATTACCTACTTCTGGTTGAACCCCCCCAGAGTTTGAGGACGAGCTATACTTCCCTGACAATTAGGCTTGCACTTCCAGTTCTTACCGTCTTCCTCCCTTATTTTCTTTTATTGGTGTATCTGTCTTTCTGGTTAGAAACTTTGAATCACAACAAATCCATTACCACCATCTTCTAATTGTTTTATTGCCATATACAAGTTTCGGTTGGCTGCATATCACAGTACACTCCTCCGAATCCTGATCCTCCATCCTCCTGAATCTCCCTAAATCCATTGCCCTCATGAAGTCAGGTGATGAGTGGATGATGCAAAATAGAAGAAAAAAGAAAAAATATTTCCTAGTCCCTCCAAAAGAAGTGGAACATGATTGATGATGACTACTATAGCTATCCTCCTTTGTGATCCGAGAGAGACTGCCCATTAACTGAAGATGAGAAGGAACAGGTAATGAATGATGCCATGCATTGGACGCTGACTGAGTGATTTTGTTGTTGTTTGTTGTGCATGAAGTTACTTAATGTGTACTTTATGGAATAATCTACACACTAAAAGTAACTCAAGTCCCATTCCCTTTCTTGTATTTTTAATAACAAATTTGTACTTCTACTGCAGGCTGATACATTGCATTTTGAATATAGGAAGGGGACTCACTCGGTACATGCAGACTGAGTTGAACAACACCATCATGATGACCACAGTGACATAGTATCTTCACAGTCACTCAGTACACGGATCGGAGATGACTGATGGAATAAGTCAGCCTGTTTCATGAGTGGCATAAAATGTAAACAAGTAAACAACAACCATAGCAGACCTAAATGTCTGTGTAGCGGTGGAGTCAAGTGTTGCGGTGGTATGACTGCGGTGCATTGATTTAGTCACTTAAATTGTAAAATGCTATGTTGCTGGATATGTGCTTTGTCCAACTCTTTCAAAAAATGTACGCGAAGGAGGATGTGCAAAGGGTGCCGTCGCCGTGGGCCTGCTCTGTCCTGTTGGTGTTGTAGGTTAATGCTGGAAACAGACTAGAGTAGAGATGATGCATCCATGCCGCCTCGGAAAGTGTTCTTGTTGCACTACACCATAATTTGTGCATTTTTTTCAACTTGGTTTCAATCTCAATATCCCTTTTGTTTTTGCATCTACAATTACAGGCCGGGCCTTACCCTGTGCTATACTTAGGAAAACAATGCACACTTACCTTACCAATGATTCTACATCTGCCAGGCAGGCAGTGGCGTCACCCAAGATTGATGGACGGAGCATCCATGGAAGGGAGGACCAAGAGGAAGGCCGAGATTCAACTCACCATTTGACCAGCATAACACAGTAACAGTATCAACTTTCATCATCTTTTAAATAATTTGATTTATTTTTTTGTCTACAATCATTACAACAGTGTGTTCTTGTTGTTATTACTATTATTATCCTTAGGTTTGCCCTCTGTCTAAAATTCATCCCTACAGATATTTAAAAATGTTGTTTGCTATCTGTAAAAGTAAGCCCGGTAACACTGAACACAAACTGTATGTAATCCGGGTCTCCTTATCATCATCATGCATGCATTTCCTTTTTCTCCCTTAACATATTGATATGGATGTCTACAAAGATTCTGTCGTTTGATGTTTGTCCTTGCGTACTGTTTTTCTTTCTCAAACCTTTCCCCAAACCCCCTTTCCCAACCATTCAACAAACCCTAACCCTCTTCCCCCGGGCTGTGTGACTTATTGAGGTATGAGTACAACTAGAGTTTATAACTCTGTGTACTACTAGGCTATCCCCACCACCATTATGTTTTGTTGTATTTTGGCATATTATTGTTTGCCAATAAGTTCTGTACTGTACTTCATTCTACTACTCCTCGAAGAGTCTCTCTCAGGCTACTAACTGTCTCATTTTCTTTTTTTGCAAATTCTGCTGCCAGTGTCTACTACTACTACTACCACTACCATAACCATGGCATGTTAGGAAAGAAAACCATCATCACCATGCAGCCATCGCTGTGCCTAAGTTAAACATCAAGCAAAGGTAAGAGAAGTTTGGGGGAGGCATAATTAATAATGGAAATGTTTTCATTAATTCAATTTCACACACCCCTTTGAGTCCAGTTGCAGAGTGCCTAGAGTAGAAGAGACTGACAGTACTAGTAGGACAAGTCACTCAGTGAGGGGTGCCGCATCTATCTGTTTCTGTCTTACAAAGTCATCCAATTATTAAAATCAAACACTGGCTGTGGGCGGCCCTGCACCAGCAAGGAAAGAAGGATACAGTGTGATGTAAAACAGTAACCCCACCCAGAAAACATTAACAACATCATATGTAAAGTAGAAATATATTATTTAATACCCTAACAAAAATAAACTATGTATAAAAAATCCCACACCTAACCCACCCCTCTCCCTAACCCCAAACAATGTCCGTAAAGAAAATGTCCAATTGTCCAAAGTAGAAAACCCAACGCCCGATTCCCACCCACCCAAGGATAATTTAAAAAAGGGGCAATGAACAGGGTCTAAGTTCGGCGGGCTTTTTTCAGGAGGACACAAACTTGCTCCTCCGGGCGGGCAACACAGCGCTTCAAGGCGCGGCAGTTGCATTCACAGGGGGGGGGGCAGCACCAATGGAGGGGCGGCGGCGGGCGGCTGCCAGACGGTCGCGCTGTACCACTGGAGGCCTGTGACTGGGGCCCGGGGCATTGGAGGAGGCTGCAGCTGCTGCCGCCTCCTCCTCCTCCTCTTCCAGAACCACCAGCCGACGATATTCAGTCTGTATGGCCTCCAGTTTCCGGCGCCGGGCCTTCGCTGCCAACTCCTTCCGGTCAGGTTTCCCCAAGACTATTGTAAAATATACTCTTAGCAAAGCAGTAAGACAAATTATTTCTACACATAGTGTCACAGTAGCACTAGCAAGCACAGTACATAACATTTGTGGTATGTACTATCTATCCTCCCACTTTCTTGGACTTTAACATTTGTGGGAGTTTCTGGCATTCAACCAACCATGCATCTGACACCTATGCATGCTGCATGCATCCCACAAATCCTTCTCTGCCAGTCATAAATATTACATCTCGCCCGTCCTTCTTCCTTCCACTCTTCTTTCCCTTTTCGTTCAACCCATCCATCAAGGCCATCTGATCTGACTTTTAGTCTTCTCCATAAAACTTTCACAGCTGAGCTGAAATCAGATAGGAGAGGCCATTGGTTACTCAACACTCACCCACTAATGCTTTTACTAATGCTAAGTAAAGGGTGTCTTCAACCGTTCACAACAACCTCTTACTTAGTAAGTCAACTATGCAGTATTATACAGTACACCCTTGCAGTAAGTGTAATGTCAATAAGTAAGGATTAGGAATCTAACTTACCACCGCCTGCCACTGCTGCTGGCTCACCCCCTGCAGCTCCTCCTGCAACTGCCGCCTCCTCCTCTCCTCCGTCAGCAGCCGCGCCGCCTTCGCCGCTGGCCCCGTCACTGGTGGTTGGTAGTGCGCCTTGAAAAAACATTACACATTTTTTAGGTGTCATATCCACCTCCCCCTATTTTTCACTAGCAAGATTGAAAAATGAGTTAATAGTAATACATACATACACAACATACATCACTAGTACAAATCAGGTAGTAGTAGTAGAGTAGACACTAGTAGTTTTATGGTCCCTAGGGTCATTCTAGTCTTTGCTTAGTTAGCCCGAGCCATGCTACCATTTTACCTTTGTGTCTTTTATTTTAGCACACGCGTCATTACCTCGCAGCTTGTTGTATAAAGAGTGACGCCTTTGAGCCCACATGAGCTCATACTGCTACTGTCTAAGCGCTGCGTACAAGGTCAAACAAAGCAAGCCACTTTGTTATGGAGTTCTGGTGTTAGTCCATATTGCTTATCCAAAATGCTACACTTTTTGCCACGACTGAGAAATGCTTGCAATATACTAACGCGCACCATTTTTCTCATAACAGACGGAAGATTCCCTTCTACGAACCAGAGCTTTGCAGAGCTTATGATGTAACCAGTACTAGCTTCTTCTAAGGTGAGGGGTCCACAGAATTCGCTCAGAGATCTTCATTTATAATTTTATATACTCTATATTCCTATTCCTACAAAGGGGATGGTGGTGCTTCCACCACTGTTCACTTATCAATCATGATTTCGCATTTGTTTTCTTCGTTCTATGGACTTGTAGTTGTTGTAAGTGTAACTAAGTGTAACAATGTTTATAGTTTTAATCTTATGCATTTTACTGTTGGTGCTGCATTATAGAACAACGTACAGAGCTTGTCAGTTGCAAATAAAAAATTGTAACGTACATAGACTCGGTGGTATTTGGTGTGGATGGACTTACACGAGTGAGCGAGCGAAAGGAAGGGTGTGCAAACTGTGCATGTGCATTGCTTCCACGACTGAGAGGTCGGGAGTGTTATGTTCTGGGTTGTCTACTCATTGGGTATCTTGGGGGGGTTCGGAGAGCTACTAGTAATGAAACACTATTATAACTAGTCGGGCAGGGGATTGTGGTGGGTTCTGTCCTGGTTGAGGTGTGAGTGTGAGGAAGGTCCAACCTCCCATCACTAACATCCTAATTTCTGTGCAAAGTTCTGTATGTGGAAAATCCCTACAACAGTAGTAGTATGTCCTATCCTATCAAAATAGTAAAATCTGGTTGAGCATTTTGTTGGTGGAAATTGTCGAAAAACATCAAGATTAATAAAGCCTCAAAGATTAAGAAGAATAGAAGGAGTACAAGAGGACAACCCAAAGGACTGAACTCAATGGCTAGAGCTACTGGTGAATCAGAGTTTTATTTAAAACCTTTTAAATAAAGAGTGGCCAACTGGGCATGCTTAGCTACAGACAGACTAATAGTAGTAGTACAGAGAATAATAGTAGAGGCAGATAGAGGCAGGGATTACAAGAATTTAGAAACAGATAGTCTACATCGAAGGGTAATTGTTGGTAAAAAATAGCATTAGGAAACGGAAACAATAGTTCGGGGAAAAAATACGGTGCAGTAAAAGTTAGTAAATAAGAATTATTAATATTAAAAACAGGAAGACTTACTGGGGCCAGCAGAAGAGCCCTCGTTCTGGCCCTCCTGTCCGACTGGAACTGCTCCCGCCGACTCTGCCCCCGTCTTCTTGCCCCTGGGTGCTGATCATGAAAGATATAAGAAAGAAAGAGACAAACATTGATGATTGTTTGAAATATTTTTATAAGACTGTCAAAAAAACATTTGTGTAAACAACAATTGCAATAAAATTGACCTATCTAATCTGGTTGACAAGTAGTATCTGGGGATTCATGGACCAACTAGTTATTATTTATCTACACTAATCCAGTGTTCCATTCTGATTCCAGAATACTAACTAAGCCTAAGTAGTACGTACCACCTGACCTAGCCTACCTATTCCAGGCGGGCCAATTGTACATTAAGTAAGCAGTTCCACTTCTTTTAGTCCTCAAAAATGCATAAATGGAGGACATATGCCTGTATTTTTGCATACACAAAATTGTTGGTTGGTTGATGCAGATGTTCTGCTAGTGCTAAGCCTATTACCACTCACTGAACAAACTACAAAAGGTTCTACTAAGGACTGGGGTGAGCACTAGCAGCACTCAGCAGCATGTGACGTAACAGAGGGGGTGTCACGCGTCGCAGACCACTAAAAAATTACAAACTTATAATAAGTAACTAAACCTAAGTATCAATCCACCCCTATCTCTTAGTGACAGGACAAAGGAAGGACTAGAGTCACTCTAGCATTACCTAACTTAAGTTTTCTAAAATAAACTCTTACATAATCACGCAAAACGATTGCAAACGCAAAGTTGTAAATAACAAGATTAGTAGCGCAGAGCACCTGTGTCATAACAATCACAGAAGACTTTTAAACGTAAATTACCTGTAATGTAAGCAGCCGCATTCTTGCTGGTCGGTAAATAAATATATTTGCAATATATAACACAGAGCAGAGGAACAGACACAAAGTAGTAATAATTAAATAGCTACTCACCAAGACCCGAGACCTCCACTCAGGTCCTGCTCCCGATCCAGGATATCGGACCACCGGTGCGTCAGCTGGTTCTGGCTGCGCCAGACACCTTTCCCAACAGCTGCCGACGCTCCCGGAGCCCGTACCCAGACCCAGGCCTGCCGCTGCTGCCTGGGTTAAGGGAAGGTGGCGCTGCACAAAAAAAACCAGTGCGGCCAACTCCACCTCCCCAAATAAGGCCCATGCCTGCACCCCTTGTGGGCGCCGCGGCTCAGGCTGCGAAGCGCCCTGTGGCCCTTTGCCATGGTTCTGGGGTAGGCGGGGGCGGAAAAGAAAAAATTAAAAAAGTATGTAAAAGAAATTAAAAAAGCAGGTAATAGAAAAAGAGTGAAAAAGTAGACAAAAACAAAAAATATAGAATCAGGAAAATAGAGAGAGAGATAATAAATAAAAAAGATTAAAAAAAAGTTTGCAGAAACAAAGGATTGAAAAGATAGAGAGAGGATTGAAAAGCAGGCCCCAGAACAATAGCATAGAGTGAAAAACAAGATGGCCGCGCCCATTGCAACCGCATGGGCAAGTTCGCGAGATATTTTCCCCCCTAGCAAACAAAAAGCGTCGCGAACATGCAACACGCGTTCCCGAACAGGAAATACCTATCGGGAACAAGCGCGAGCATGCATTGCGCAACCCGAAACAGGAAATAGCATTGCGAGCGGGCGGGACAAGTGAATACAAGATGGCTGCGCCCATTAGCAACCGCATGGGCAAGTTAGCGACACATTTCCAACGCGATCACGCAAAAAACATCGCGAACAGGCAGGACAAAAAATTCTGCATCTTCGCGATATTTCCGCGTGTTCGCGGAGATTTTTAGCGTTTTCGCGAAGATTTGCGTAATGCGATTAATCAATTTCCGCTCACCCTTAGTACATACACAAGTACTGGGAATTACCGAACAGATTTAGATGTAGGAATGGGGACACTGAAGTTTTTCTCAGCAGTTCAAACTGTGAAAAGTGCTTTAAGTAGGTCCTTAGTTTGCAAGGACAAATTGCTTCACGGGCCTGTAATGCTTCGGTTGCAAACTTGTCCTGTTACTTTAAGGTTTCCCCAGCTGCCGTGATTCATACGGTGTTCGAGCTGATCTTGAATGGGAGCTATTTGATGCTGAATGATCAAGGCTGTTGTGGGATGGTAACGATGCATATCTGGTCACAGTAAGTTTCAGGGTTACTTGTTGTATGCAAGTATCGTTTCCACCGGCCCACACAGTTATGGAGGCAATGCTATGGCCTTTATTGAATGTTTCCTTTATGCAGTTTGAGTCCCTGAGCAGACTGAAAGCCATGTTTTTTCAGAAAGATGTGGCTTTAACCTCAGCCCAAGAGGCGTTTGAACTCCAGGTTGCATGGTCATCATCTGAGATACAACCACTAGTTCATACGAACTCCCTGCTCCATTTAAGGGAAATGGTTCATCTTATCTTTAACATGTCTGATATGGAGAGGATTGTGCACCTCTGTTCTGGACTGTTGAGCACCTTTCAGACAATCTTCGTCATTTCAGCAATCATACACTCCATATTGGGAAGCGTTTTTGGAGGGCTTCCGCTGGTCCTACTACTTGTAGTGGGCATCCTGGTTTTAGTTTTCCTGCTTCGCAATGGACGTCCCAGTTCATCGAGGGATGGAAAAACCACTGCT
Source organism: Triturus cristatus (assembly GCF_964204655.1). NCBI lineage: Eukaryota > Metazoa > Chordata > Amphibia > Caudata > Salamandridae > Triturus > Triturus cristatus. The sequence goes on from NC_140590.1 coordinate 1,586,722,906, forward strand.
GGTACGGCATTGTTGTGAACGCATGGTGCTCCATCTGGGCACACCTCGGCTTCGGGTGCTAAGTGAGCATTGGTTCCTATCGCTCAGACCAGTCTGGTTTACCTGCATCTTGCCTGTGTTCCGCTGCCTATTATGCGGATACAAATGCATGTTGGACCTGTGTCTGACCCTTCCACCGGTTGTGCCACCGGACATAGATGTACTACTGGACCCCTCAAAGACCCACGTGCATCAGTGTCCTCAGCGTATTGATGGCATTCTTAGAGCCTCCCCTGGATGCTTCAGCTACTGGTGGAACGGACAATGGCTCTACAACAGGCTCACAGGTGTCCAGTGCGTCCTCAGCGGCTGCTGTGGGAACCAGAGATGATCACCTTTGCTCCATTGACCTAATACAAGAGACATGGACCGTCGTCTGTGAATGTGAGCGACAGTGATGGTGCATCTCCCACACAGGACACATAAAGATTTGGCTCTCCATGTGATGGGAACAATTCAGCCTTTTTTCTAGAAGAAGCCAAATTGGAATGAGAAACATTGTTTTGTTTTATTTTTCTTCTGCTCTAACTGAGGCACCATGGCTTTCAATGTGCTCGGTCAGTCTAATCATATATTGATTCTCAAGTGGACTTGAAGAGCTTTAGAATTTTAATAGCATCTTTTTTCAGTTATATCACATGTTTTTAGATGTTTTTAGACACTTGTTTTATGACAATGTTTTTATGCTTTTTAGCAGGCTTATTTTAGCATTAGTAACCCTGTGGACCTTCATATGAGGAGTGGGTGTTATGTTTCCTAACCTAAACCTAAGTAGCAAAGCGACCTTTTACCCACATTTGTTATACCTTGCTCTGCATAACGGTTCTAGCAATGACCTTGTACCCAGTTATGTGCTGAATAAATGTCAATTGGTTTCCTTGAAACAAGCCTCATTTATTATGCATGAGGATTTTTAGCATCATATCTTGAGCAGGATTTTAACATACTCTGTACAAAAATCATCGCTATCTTCATCCTTGGGTGACAGGGTTACTTAGCATAATTACAAAGATTGATTTAGGCTAATCTGCATAATAGTACTCACAGCATATTGATTGTGGTAGAACACAGAGGTTACCTTTTTGGTATAAAAGAACCACATCTTCACTAGGTAAAGGGAGGAGACACTTCTACGCTGACACTAGCATGGAGGTCCCTGCACGCTGAGGCTTCAACACGCAGCGGTCTGACATCCCTTTCGGGTGTCCCAACTCCTGACCAAGATGGGGTCCTTCATTCTCTACCATCAGGTAATTGGGTTGACTCTTTCCTGGGGAATTCTTGGCTTCACACCCACATAGATTGCTAGGTACATTGAGGTACACTTTGGTAGGATACGCCTCGTGGGAGTACGCTAAAATTACTCTTTTTATATATGCCTGCATATATTCGTTGCTTAGCACCATGAAAGAAATGTATCTACTGTTTACTCTGTTGGTGCTTGTAATCTCTTACATTTGCTTCTGTCTATTGATTGTTGCAGCAAACATGTTTTATCCTAGAATGGCGCAGGTTCAATGAATTCTTATTGAAAACGTCCCCAACGTTTATTCTGTGTATCTCTCTGAGACGAAGTGAGCACGATTGACTGAGCAAAAAGTACTGTACTGTTTCCACGATCCCTGAAGGGTCAAGGGTTGTCATGTTCAATGGTTGCCAGAAACTATTCTGTCCTTGGTAGGGTTTGGGGGCTTATAGTGGCACTGTGAGCTAGCTGGTCTATCGGCTGACATATCCTGTGGGGGTGTCTGTAATCAGTCTAGACACCAATCCCTTGGTTTATGTTGTTCATCAAAATCTCAGATACTATGTATTTTTAGGAACTGCACGACATATGGAGTAAGGGTGGGCAGAGTTGGTGGAGTGACACTACGCGGAATTCCACGGAGTTGCCTAAAACCTCAGTGGAATTCCGCTCTGCTCTGCCCTAACTATGCATGCAGACAGTAGACCTGGAGGTTTCCTGACCCCCAGACTGCCACCTTCTTTACGGCTTACCTGGATCTGGCGTTCTTGGTGCTCGGACTGTCCTCTTCCTGTCTCTTCGTCCTCTGTGGTGCAAAACCCCTACGCAGTACGACTTGGGAGGACTGCGCAGCGCACGCATGCGCAGTCTTCCCAAGTCATACAGCGTAGTGTTTTTGCACCGCTAAGGACATGTAGACAACCAGGAGGTGGACAGCCCGGTCACAGAGAAATTCAGATCCAGGTAAGACTCCTTATTTTCTCTTTCTAGGGGTGGGCAGCAGGGGCAAACTCTGCAGAATTGGAGATTTTCCTGAACACCGTGTTCCCAGCAGAGCATGGAGTTGGCAAAACTCAGCAAACTTCGCTCCCTTAATATGGAGCACTCAGGAGGGCTAAAAGAATTTCTAGAAGTGAAGAAAAATATGGTAAAACTGAAGAGATTATTAAGAGATTTGAACTTAGGGGTGCAACAGGGAGACATTATATACAGCAACGAAGAAGGTATTGAACTCTAGCAGAGAGGAAATTCTATTCAAAAGTAAAAAGAAGAAACGCTCCACAGGTGACAGTTGTAGGCTTATCACCACATTTCACACATGACATGAGAAAGTGAGAGCCATATTGGGGAAACATTTGCATTTATTAAGAAATTATCCCATAATTAGGAGTGAGGTACCTAGAGGACCACGTATGACTTTTAGGAGAGACAGATCTATGAGAGGCCTATTGGTCAGATGTGATGTTAGGTCAGAAAAGCAACTGTGGTTGAACCCCACACCTTGTAAAATGCAGGAAGTGCAAAGCGTGCAAGAATGGGGAAAGCTTGATAGATATCGGGATCCCAGGCATGGGCAAAAATAAAAATGAAGGGACACTTTAATTATAAAAGAGAATATGCAGTATACACATTCAGTTGTCCCTGTCCCAAAATATATGCGGGTAGCACCACATTACCCATACATAAGAGAGTTCTGAAACATCTGAGAGCGATTAAGAATTTGGACATTACCTATCCAGTAGCTAGACACTTTCACGGTGTGCATAATGGAGATAAGTGTGGACCGAAATATAGTGTGATAGATGACATAACCTGAAATATACAAGGTGGAAATAGGGAAACACAATCACAAATATTAAAGCCTAAGTATATGCTGCCAATGGAAAGTAACAAACCCAGAGGTTTGTATTGTGATGAAGAGTTATATGTTCACTTGTGATTCTTTAAGACCTGTCAATCCCAGTGCAACTGAACTGGAGATTTGATACAGATAAATCTTCAAGGCATTTACAAAATTGTAATAAATCTCGCAATTTGCAAGTATGTTTTTTTTGTCTTTTCAGGTTTTCTTTGTTAACGTTTTTAATGTTTATTTATTCTAGATGGCTCATCTTTGTGAGCATCCCTGAATGCTGTGGACAATCTCCTTGATATTGCCAAACAGCTAATATTTCTGGGCATTGCCCGCTTGGACCCAACTGTGTATATGGGAAGTGGCAAGGAGCAAAATTTGTCTCTTTTTTGTGGACTATTGTGAATGAGCTGGTAATATTTGCTCTTAAATTATATATGCCCACTGGGGCAGGATTGTGTTGCCTACTTAGCAAGGGAGAGCATCTGTGTATGAATATTTCACACTGATTTGATATATTGTATGACTTGAAAATTATTTATAACTGAGTGTATTTAATCAGCTACAAATAATACATTTTTCAGCTGGGATTGAGGTGCCCATGTACATTGTTTTTGTAAAGCATACTAGTTCACATGACTATTTAAATGAACACAAGACTGCATCACACATTGTGACCAAGGTTGTTGCACAGCCAAAATGGTTCGATGCTAGATACCCGCATTATGACGCAATAAATTTCACTTGCACCGTAATTAAGTGGTATTACCTTGGTATCAAGGGTTTGGTCCCGATAGAGGAACAATCAATCATATGAACTGAAATATTGCCTTTAATAATATCATGCATGCTAGAAGAACCCCTTTGGAAATGGTTCTGGATAATACAGACAAGGCCTTTGACAGAGTAAATTGGATTTATTTATGGAAGCTCAAGAAGAGAATGGTGTTTGGGCCTAGCTTTTTCAAATCTATGCAGATCCTTTAAAAAAGCATAAGGAATGCTCATAGTACCTAACAAGCCTGCCCCGTTCCTTTATGCTCTTCGCCTTACATTTAGAACCCTTTGTAAAAACATTTACCCTACAGCAGTATACAACCACTAGGATATACAGAGTATTCAACCAAGATATTAGCTTATGTAGATAATGTTTTTATTACATTGGCTGCAGACATATCCATGGAAGTGCAAGCAATAGAAAGAGAAGCCAAGATTATTTTAGGAAATATCTGTGTGTCTGCCAAACTGTAAAAAATAACTCAGATTCTGGCAAATGAATATTGTTTCAATAGTGAAATATTTACTTTCAACACCAGTAACAGTCTATAAGTAGTTCGCTTCCTAAAAGTTTCCAACAGTGGTCTAATCAGCAACTAGAGAACTAACATTCTGTATTTATTACAAAGATGTGGCACATCTGAAGACAACTTGATGGAATCACAGTTAAAACCTAAAGCATTCGCTTCAGAAATTAACAAAATGATGGGATTCTTTTTGACATAAAAATTATGGTATGGGCTCTAGAAAGCTAAAATGAGCACACTTTTTCTATTAGTTCTCAAATATATTCTGCATCCATTTCAGTAAAACATTCTGACATGCAGACTGAAAAGTACTTTCAACAGCAAAAGAGTTTCAGTTAGCTCCCTTTATGGTAAAGCTGCAGCTTTATCATCAAGCTCTAATGAGCAACTAGTACTGAAATTGTATATTTATAATGAAAGTGTGGTACACCTGGGTGCCATCCTGATGGAATCAAAGCTGTAATACTGAAAGCATTTCCTACAGAGGATACTGCAGTAAATTAATGAAATGAGGCGTTTCTTTAGGAATTATGGTTAGTGCTCTAGAAAGCTAAAATGAGGTTGCAAATTTCTACGAGTTGTCAACTATCTTCCTCATCCATTTCTGTAAAACATTCTGGCATGCATGTTTTTCCAACATGAGCAGCAGTCTGTCAGGTGACTTCTTAGTAATCAATTGCAGCATTGCCACAGAGTTCTGAAGAAAACAAGTGTCAACATTATGCATTCAAAATAAAAGTGAGATACTCCTGAACGCCATTTTGTTGGAACAGGAGGCGTTGAATTTAAAGCCTTTCCTGAGGAGCAGGCTGAAGCAAATGGGCCCTGAAATGTTAACGCAGACATGAACCCAAAGGGTTAAAATGTGAGGTTCATTAAGGTGAAACTGAGTTGGAACCTTTGGTATGAATTTAGGATTTGTTCTCAGTAAAACATAGTCCTCTGTAAATCGCAGGTAGGGTTCTCTTAAAATGAAACTTGGATTTCACTTACTCTCCTTGAAGAGGTAAGGGCCAGAAGCAATGCCACTTTCCAAGTGAGAAACTTAAGCTCAATTTTGTGAACTGGCTCAAACTGTGTTTTCATTAATTGTGATAGGACTACATTGAGATGCCATTCTGGCGGAGGAAGCCGAATGGGAAGAAATGTCCTGAATAATCCACCATGAATTGCTTGATAATGCGAGAGGAACAAAGAGAAGAAGCATCGGAAGTGCGCTTGTATCGGGTGATGCCAGCGAGGTGGACCCTCACTGATGCGTATCAGTGTAAGCAAAGATTCCCGACCATCTTATCGAAAACGCATTCCCCCATGAGCCCCTCTGAGGTTCCCTGCTGGCAAAGAACCCGCATTTTCAGTTCTCTTGGGATGCAAAGAGGTCCAAGTTGGGGGTTCCCCAAGTCCGGAAGATGGAGTCGAGAATCAACTGATCGGGTTCCCACCCGTGACATGTTTGTCCTATTCAGCTCAAGGTGTATGCTAGGTTGTTTTTCAAACCTGGAAGATGTTCCGCCTTGATGATTATGCTGTGTAGTAACATCCACTTCCAGATCTTTTGAACTTCCAAGAATAGAATTGGAGACCTCGTTCCTTCCTGCTTGTTGAGATGGTGAATGCAGGTAGTATTGTCTGTACGAATGAGGACAGAGGATGCTTGTATTCTTGGAAGAAATTACTGAAGAGCTAGGAAAATTGCCCTCAATTCCAGGAAGTTGATGTGCATCTTGGAGAGAGAGAGACCCCATTTGCCGCTTACTTGAAGGTCTTGAAGGTGGGTCTCCAAGCCTACAAATGAAGCATCTGTGTTCAGGACAAACTCTGGACGTAGAGAGAGGAAAGTCAGGCCCAAAGAATGATTGCTGGCGGACTGCCACCAAGGAAGTGCTCTTTTCATGACCCTAGTGATCTGAATAATGTCCTCGAATGAACCGGTCACCTGAAGCAATTGCTTGTCTGATTGCTCCTGGAAAGGTCTCATCCTGAGACGTGCATGGGGAACCATGAGGATCGACGAGGACATGCTGCCAAGAAAGGATTTAAGGAGACAGACAGAAGTTAACTCTTTTTTCGATAGACTGTGAGCCAACGATAGTATAGTGTTTTGCCTTTCTGTGGATGAGAATGCCTTGTTTTGGAGGGTATCCAATGTCGCTCTGAGAAAAGTTATCCGTTGAGAAGGAGTGAGAATTGATTTTTGGTAATTGATTGCAAGCCCTAGAGAGTGAAGAGAAGGAGCCTTCACTAGCCAATCATTGAGATAAAGGAAGATCTGCAGGACTTGCCATTGTAGGAGTGATGCCACAGGGGCTAAACATTTGAAAAACACCACAGGAGCTGAGCGGAGGCCAAAGGGGAGAACTAGAACTGATAGTTTGCACCTGCCACAGTGAAATGGAGGAACCAAATTGGATGGATAGGAATATGGAAATACGCATCCTGTAAATCCAGTCTGGCCATAAAATCCGAATGGTTCAGAAGCTGCAGTATCTCCTGGGGACTTACCATGCGTAAAGATTTTTTCTGCAGATATTTGTTTGCTTTCTGGGGTCCAGAATGGGACGCCATTCTCCTGACTGCTTCTTCACCAGAAAAAAGTGGGAGTAGAAGCCCATTCCCCTTTGAGACCGTGTAACTGCTTCTATGGCTCCTTTATGTAGTATGATGAATGCCTCCTTCTTTAGTAACTGAAGATGGGATTGTAAAGATTTTTGGGGTGGATGAGGAGGTGGTACTGTGACAAACTCCAGGGTATGGCCATATTTTATTATATCCATGACCCATTTGTCTGTGGTAATGTTTTGCTATGGACTGAAATAGAGTAAGATGCGAGCCCCTCTGGCTGGAATGATAGGGGAGAGAGCAGAGGGCGCCGGGACATTATCACTGTTTCCTAACATCATCCCTGGACTGTACAGGTTGTTTAAGTCTGGGTTACTTTAGAATGGAAGGAGCACCAGAAAAGTTCAGGAGAACAGATTAAGTCTGTCACTCGTCTTTATTCAAAAAGATGTATTAAAACCGGCACTCAGCCAACGCGTTTCATTCCTTGTGCAGAAGGAACTTCATCAGGGCTTAATAAGTAAAGTAGGATGTTCACAATAAGTCCTAATATAGTGCAGGAATATTGCCCAGGAATTCAAATCGCATAAAGAGAAAATTAATCAGATCCCAGCTCAAATTCTTAATATATAACGCAGAAATTTCACAGTAGATCTTTGTATTAAGTAGAAGGGTTGTCCAAGTGTAAGAATCTCAATGAGGGGAACATAAGTCCGATCCCAGCTCACATTCTGTTCAAGACGAAAATCCCGATAACGACATGGTGGCTGGCAGCAAAACAGTCTGGGTTGCCTGGAGTATGCGGCCTGTGGTGGTGCACAATATGCCTGCTGATGTTGGTAGGAAGGGCGAAATGAGTTATAGGTCTGGGGTTGGTGTTTTTGGTAACCCCCATGAAATGAATATGTCTCTCTACCACAGACTCCATGAAAGGGGCTCTTCCTGTATTGGAGGGTGTCCAAAGCTTTGGCAGTCTCAGTGTCTGCCTTAATGGTCTGTAAGGCGTCATCAATATGCTTACCGATAAGCGCATTGCCATCAAAAGGTATATATTCAGGATTTTGCTTTGCACCTCAGGGCAAAATGTAGTTACCCTCAACCAGCCTTGCCATCTAAGAACCGCTGCTCCAGCGAGCTGACGAAAAGACAGGGAAGCCACATCCATGGACGCATCAATGATCTCTGAGGCAGATCTTTCGCCTTCTAGAAGAATCTTTCTCGCCCACATATGAAGCGATATTGAACAACATTTGGCGGTCAAATCTTCTTGATAGCGCTAGCGCATTGGCTGCAATCCCATTAGTCATCAGTTCCTATTGTGTCTGTGTCATCGACGAAGACATAATAGGAACTGATGACGTAATCATCGTCGCCATCGTCGTCGATGTGGAAACTGTCGTCGTTGTGTTCGACGAAGAGGTGGTCGTCGACGGAAAAACGTAGTCGACGAGGATGTAGACATCGATGAGGAAGTCGTCATCGACTGAGTAGACATCGTCGATGAGGAAGTCATCGGCGGTGAGTGTACCTTTTCCGTCGTTAGAGGCATCATCGGTGGAGCCACTGTCGATGGTGCAGCAGAAACCTTTGTCAGCGATGGTTTTTTCGACGACGTGATTGTCGACGACGATGCAGGGGAAACATGCACTGATGGTGATTTCTGCATTGACGAGGACCCAGAGGATGATGCCGTCGACGATACAAGTTTTTAAGAGACTGTAAGCTTCATAGATGGCTCTGAAGAGGGATTCTCATATTTAGAGGTCAGATGGCCTTTCTCCTTAGTAGGAAATGGATGCTTTCCTTTTCAGGACCTGCTGCTTCATGACAGGTTTTTTTTAAGCTCCTTTATTATCCTCAGAAGGCTCTTGAGGCCTCTCTCTCCTCTTGGATCGATGGGTGGAGGGAGTGGACTCTAAGCACAGTCTACCCATGAGTGAAGACTGTGCATAGTAAGGGCTTGCCCACCTAACAGGACTTAGGTCTATTAGTGTCTGTATGAAGTGGTTTGTACACACAGTCTGTGCACTAAGAGCCGATTGTTCATAGTAGTGTCTTGCCACCAATGGGGCTTAGGCTTCTGGAGAGTGTGGGCCTTATGCACAGTCTTCTCAATGTGCACAGACTGTCTGTAGAATGGGCTTGCCCACATAATGGGCCTTCATCATGTATTCAAAGTGCACTCTCTGCAAAGAGCTTTATACAGCCCGAAGGCTGTGCTTTATTTCTGGTCTCTCCCAGTCCCATGGAACTTCAGGAGGAGCCTCATTGGAGCCGCACTCATCGATGAAGGAACGAGTACGATAATCCTGCAACATGTCTTGCAATTCTTGAAGTAATGCCACAGGCAGGTGGAACATGGGTTCATGAACAGGTTCCATGTATTTCATCTTTATATGTGGAGTGTGAAAGTCCCGATACTTGATGTGAAGCTGAGAGGGGCTTTGAGCAGGGCCAAGCATGTCATCTTCATCAGACTCTTCCAAGAATGTTGAAGGAGGTAAATGCGAAACCACTGAAGGATTTTGAAGAGAATGCCTTGTCAATGATGTCGTCGACGAGAACGTCTTCGACAGATACAATGGTGTAAGTTGTAATGTCAACGGACGCTTGAGACCAGGTGTAGCATAAAGTGTTGTAAGCTTCGTCGACAGCAGTGATGTCTGTGTCATCGACGAGGACATAATAGGAACTGATGACGTAATCATCGTCGCCATCGTCGTTGATGTGGAAACTGTCTTCGCTGTGGTCGACGAAGAGGTGGTCGTCGACGGCAAAACGTAGTCGACAAGGATGTAGACATTGATGAGGAAGTCGTCATCGACTGAGTAGACATCATCGATGAGGAAGTCATCGGCGGTGAGGGTACCTTTTCTGTCACTAGAGGCATCATCGGTGGAGACGCTGTCGACGGTGCAGCAGAAACCCTCGTAAGCGATGTTTTTTTCGACGACGTGATCGTCGACGACGATGGAGGGGAAACATGCCCTGATGGTGATTTCTGCATCGAAGAGGACCCAGAGGATGGTGCAGTCGACGATACAAGTTTTTTAGAGACTGTAATCTTCATAGATGGCTCTGAAGAGGGATTCTCATATTTAGAGGTCAGATGGCCTTTTTCTTCAGTAGGAAATGGATGCTTTTCTTTTCAGGACCTGCTGCTTCATGACAGTTTTTTTAAGCTTCTTTATTATCCTCAGAAGGCTCTTGAGACCTCTCTCTCCTCTTGGATCGATGGGTGGAGGGAGGGAACTCTAAGCACAGTCTACCCATGAGTGAAGACTGTGCATAGTAAGGAGCCTGCCAACCTAATAGGACTTATGTCTATTAGTGTCTGTATGAAGTGGTTTGTACACACAGTCTGTGCACAAGGAGCCCGATTCACAGAACTAACTTAAGACAAAATCCTAAACTTACTACCTTTGGTATTCACAGAAGGCATTTAGTAGTAGTAAAGTTAGGATTTTGTCTTAAGTCTGTCTTAAGTCTGTCCTAAGTGTGTCTTAAGTCTGTCCTAATTTTGTCTTAAGTCTGTCTTAAGACTGTCTTAAGTTTGTCTTAAGTCTGTCTTAAATCTGTCTTAAGTCTGTCTTAAGTCCGTCCTAAGTTTGTGTTAAGTATGTCTTAAGTCTGTCTTAAGTCTGTCTTAAGTCTGTCCTACTACTTTTGGTATTCGCAGAAGGCACTTAGTAGTAGTAAAGTTAGGATTTTGTCTTAAGTTTGACCTAAGACAGACTTAAGACAAACTTAGGACAGACTTAAGACAGACTTAAAACAGACTTAAGACAGACTTAAGACAGACTTAAGACAGATTTAAGACAAAATCCTAACTTTACTACTACTAAATGCCTTCTGTGAATACCAAAAGTAGTAAGTTTACGATTTTGTCTTAAGTTAGTTCTGTGAATCGGGCCCTAAGAGCAGATTGTTCATAGTAGTGTCTTGCCACTAATGGGGCTTAGGCTTCTGGAGAGTGTGGGCCTTATGCACAGTCTTCTCACTGAGCACAGACTGTATGTAGAATGGGCTTGCCCACATAGTGGGCCTTCATCATGTATTCAAAGTGCACTCTCTGCAAAGAACTTTATACAGCCCGAAGGCTGTGCTTTATTTTTGGTCTCTCCCAGTCCCACGAAACTTCAGGAGGGGCCTCATTGGAGCTGCACTGAGTCCCGTGGGACCATGACAAAATTGATTAATTTTTTTTATATTGCAGTCCCACAAGTGCTAGGTTGTCTGTCACCTCCCAGACTGTTCGCAGCCTGGCCTGAGGTACCGACGGATAGAGCGGTGCCTCTTCCTCCGAGCAGTCAGCCGGGTGAGGTGAGGCGGTTCTCCCACACAAAGCTGGGAAAGAAGAGGTGATTCCTACCTTCCAAATACTAGGTCCGGTTATCTGGTAGGGTGGCTATTGCCACAGACTGGTCGGACCAGTATATATATTATCATTTGTTATAAAAATTGTCTTATATATACACTTGCACGATTTGCGTTCATTTTGCAGTAGCTATCTTTATCTATTCCTTATTTTTTGAGGTCCTGAAGAAAGCCGGCTCGAGTGACCCATACGGCTGAAACATGTCGACCACAATTGTATTTAGTTAGGAATTAGTCTATATATCTTCAGACTATTAGGTGATTTTAGACATGACACTTGGACACACTTACAATAAATATAGTTTTTTGCCCCAGTAGTCATTTTTAACTAGCACATGCACTAGAGCACTGCCCACACACATATATATATTTTTTGGAGTTCACATAGTTGGAACATACATCTGGTTAAGAGTTTCTTCAGGAGTATCAGGGTCAGGTTCCCAGCAGGGCCTGTCGGCTCAAGACCATGGCCTGAATCCTGTTCTCCTATAGGTCCAGATGACGAGGCTCCGCCATTAAGGGTGGGCTGATGGACTCTATAATCTTACCGATTTATGAACAAACTATCTGATCTCTTAGGTTTCTATTTTTAGTCTCACTGTCTCAGCAGGTATCTGTTTAGTTTAAATAGACTGAGTATCTCATGTTAGTTGTCAAGTCTTTGAATGGGGATTGGAGATTGCTCAGTCTTTAATTATTTTCCCTATGACCCTTCTGTACATATGTTTGTTAGGTTGTCTGGGTATCCTTACCCTGCCCCCTTATGTCATATTTTTCTTTTTTAGGACTCAAGGGCCAAGTCCCAGATTACTGTAGTACTGTAATATATTTATATATGTTATTAGATACTGCCTTCAGATTTGGGCATTAGTTTCGCATTATGGCCATGCAGGTAGTCATCTGATACTCTACCCTTAGAAACTGCTGATTGAAAATATGTCAGCCTTCATTGCGCTTAAAGCTTAAATTCCACAATATTACTTAATAATTAGCATTTTAATGTGCCTTACCAATGGCAGAAAAATCAATTACCTGACCATTATACTATATGACAGCTGAAACAAGCCTTCTTCTTTCCATGTGGTGTGTGATCTCTCTGGGTCATCAAGTAAAACATTTTTGAGATTGGAAAACATGGACTTCGTAAGGGCAGGCAGGCTTTTGTTTTGCAGATGTCTAGAAATAAAACAATTAAAAATCAATGTAAATTTACATTCACTTTTTGATAAGCACCTCCTGCAAATCCAACACAACCTTTGTGCAACTCTAATTAAAAATTAATGACATAGAAATATTTCAACCCTATCTCAATAGGTTCCTTTTAATGATACATACAAATGTTTTAACTCTGTACTTTCCTCAATTACTTGAAGATATTCTTCAGGAGCAGATTACTTGATATATTGGTTTCAGAAATGGGCAAGAGGGGCTTGGACACAAACTAAGAAGAAATCACAAAAAGTAGATTACCATGCTAGAAATCTATTGCAAAATAGAAAGAAAATATACTTATTATAAACTGAGTTGTATAGTTGTGATACAAAGAGATTGAGGTGACATCAACCAAACTCCCCTTAGACAAAAATTAGTAATATATTGGTGTGAACCCCATCCATACAGGGGGCACATCCAGCATGATTCCATTAGCCCCAAGGGGTATTTGCTTATTTCCTCCTGCCTTCTTTGGTGAAAAGGAAAGCAGACAGGTGCAGGGCCAAACTGGGAACCCAAAGCAGTCCTGGCAAATTATGCCAGACCAGCCCATGTATGGTGAATAGCAAAGGGCAGTGAGCTCCCTATCAAGACAATTTGGGGGGAAATTGTGCATTTGTCCTTATATATTAACTTAAATTCGCTTTTGATGCATAGTAAAGGTTGACCTTACTGTGTACAAGGATTTAACAATATTGGTTGGGGCCTCTTCAATGATTCCCTCACTATCACCCTCCAAAAATGCCTCAGCTCTCCATAGTCCCTCTCCCACATGTATTTTATTTGTTTTATAACACCTCTCATACCCATGTAGGGTATCGGAGCACTTTATATCACACGCACATGCAGAGGCAATGAATGATACATGTGTAGATCAGTGCATAAAGCATGTTACGTAAGAAAAAGATCTACAAGGTGTAGGAGTCACGTGCCATCCAGACTGGTAAGCACTTTTTAAGAGTGCTTTGTCTGGAGAGCAAAAACTCAGGATTCAGAACATAACACAGTGGTTAGGGTTGACTTTAAAAGTAAGAAATTATTTCTAACCAAAAAAACCTCTTTTAGCAACACCAGGACAATGAAAGACTGGGGAAAACATAACTTTCTAACCTGTACCATGCAGAGTGAATGCAGCTCTTTGATTGCAATTCATATGTCACTGTTCTAGATTACAATTGTAATTTATGAGCTACACAGTAGTCAATGTAACAAAAGCAGTAACCCACTGAGCTATGCACATAAGAAAATAAGTTACTATCTGTAACTATAGTTCTCCAGTATTGGATTTTTTTATAGATTCACGTGCTTGAATCATTCCCTTTCGAGATGGAAGTCCCTAGTACATCAAAATAGCAATGCAAAGTTAGAATCAACTAGAGAAACAGGCCTAGGCCCATTTCAGTTTTGCAACATATCAATCTCTTTTTGTAAAAGAGACCAAAACTAGGCTTTAGCCAACCAGAACTCCCTATCCTCTAGAATACTCCTGAGAGAACCTCAGACCTTCAGATTTTCACAGCACCAGTGCAATGAGCATATCAGTAAAGGCCTAAAAAGGTGAGCTTCTCAGGGGAGGAGGGTGGGTCACATGTGAATCTATGACATATTCCAATTATGGAGAACTAAAGTTACAGGTAGGTAAATTATTTTCTTACTCCAATATTGGAACTTTCATAGATTCACATGCTTGAATCAGAGTAGCTAGCAGTTAGGAGCACTTTTGTGTTATAATTGTATTTGAATAAAATATACACAACGAAAAGTTAAAGAGGAAGGCAAGTTTGTCATTCTTATAGCCTTAAACTGCAATAGGAGAAAGTACACAACTCAGTGCTTAACAATGTATTTAACAATGGACATACATATATATTTATATATATCTATAAATAAAAACATATAACTATATGTCAAAATACCCATATAGTGGTGATGAAAAGGGGAAGAATAGAGTGAGAAAAAGAATAAAAGAGAATTTGTGAGGTCTTTAGAAAGTAAAGGATAGAGGTGTGAAAAAGATAGCTCATCATCATTGAAACAGGTTCATTAGCACCACCAAGCCCACTGCAGTGTAATTGTGAACCGAGGAGTCCAAGCAATAATTCCTAATAAAGATGTGGATACTCTTCCAGGTCACCGCCCTGCAAATCTCCTGGATAGGTACGCCAGCAAGCGAGGCAGAGACTGCTCTAGTAGAATGTAAACGGACCCTCCCCTGGTGGGGATTTCATGCAGCATCATGACAGTACTGGATGGTACTAGAAATCCAACGTGCAATGCCTCGTTTGGAGAGAAGACTGCCCTCACGAGGGGCACTATAGGCAACAAAGAGTTGGGGTGACTTTCGGAAAGGTTTTAGTCCTCTGCAGATAGAATTTTAGACAGCGCTGAATATCTGTCGAATGAAGAGCTCTCTCTGCTGGTGTTATAGGTTGCGGGAAAAAAGTTTTTAGAATCATTGGTTCATTTAAATGAAAGATCCGATGGAACTTTAGGGATGAACTTGTGGATGGTACGTTACTTTATTCTGTCATCCTTGAATTGAAGAAAAGGCTCCTCAATAGTGAGAGCCTGCATTTCACCAACTCTGCTAGCAGATGTCAAAGACAGAAGTAGAGGCACTTTCAATGACAGAAATTTTGTGTCTGCCTTATGGATAGGTTTGAAGGGATGTTTCATGAGTTCAGACAGGACCACGTTAAGGTGCCAGAGTGGTAGGGGAGGCGTGACAGGTGGAAAGTCCCTAAAAAATCCCTTCATGAATTGTTTGATGATTCTCACAGATCATAAAGAAGGATCTGAAGAGCTTCTTCTAAAACATGAAATAGCCATGAGATGAACCTGCATAGATGCGTGAGACAGACCAGCCTTTTCCAATGAAAGAATGTAAGGAAGGATTTCATGAGCAGAAGAGGAGAAAGAATGAACGCCTGATTTCTAGCACCAGAGACAGAACCTCTTCCATTTAATTCGAAATATTTTGTTAGTGCTCTGCGCCCGGGCATGAGAAAGAATATCTTTACATTCAGTGGAAAGGTTCAGATCATCAAACTCTCTTTGTTCAAGAGCCATGCACTAATCAAATTGATTTGGGATCCGGATGCAGTACTTTACCCCGGTACATCATCAGTAGCTATGGGATGGGATCCTGGGATAGGATCCAATAGAGTCGGCTTCCTTTCCGAGAGAAGGAGTTCTGTGTACCAGTGCTGGCATGGCCAAATAGGGCTGTGAGGATCATCCTGCAGGGCTCTGCCTTCATCTTCATAAGAAGCCTTGACAGGAGGGGAATGGGAGCAAAAACGGAGGCAAAGGTGCCTGGCCATGCCATTGACAATGCATTCCCCCAAGATCCCAGATGGGGATGCCAACTTGCGAAGTACTGGCATTTCCTGTTTTCCAGAGTCCCAAACAGGTCTATGGTTGGCTTGCCCCAGTGCAGAAAGATGTTGTCCAGTGTTTCCTGGTGCAGTTCCCCTTCGTGGCATGTAGACTTGGGTCTGCTGAGTGTATCAGCTGTTTGCATTGAGATTCCCCAGAAGGTGTTCGGCTCTTAGTGAAACTCCTTTCTGGATCCCCCACTCCCAGATGCATTGAGCTTCCAGCGATAATAGAGGAGACCTTGTTGTGCCCCCTTGCTTGTTGACCTAATGCATCACCGTTGTATTGTCTGTCCTGATGAGAACCAATGAGTTCCGTATCCTTGGTAGGAATGCTTGCAGGGCTAAACAAATTGCTCGTAGTTCCAGCAAATTCATGCGGAGAAGGCGACGATGTTGCTGCCAACGGCCACTGATTTGAAGGTTTTGCAGGAAAGCTCCCCATCCGTCTAGAGATGCATCCCAGGTTATTTCATCATGGAGGTGGGGATGCCAGAAAAGACAGACCTTGTTTAATGTTTTTCTGCTGGGTCCACCAAGAGATGGCTTGAACCATAGCTAGAGTTACTTTGATGATATCCTCGAAAGAACCGATCAATTGATGCCATTGTAAGTCTAGTTGTTCCTGAAGGGGACGCATCTTCAGGTGACAGACGGGAATGATGGGGATGCAAGATAACATTGACCCTAGGAGCGACTTGTAATGGCAAACCCTTTTTTAGGAAGAGTTAAGCCATAAATATCCATTTGGTTTGTCTTTCTAGCGATGGAAAGGCTTTGTTCAGAGTTGTGTCCAATATAGTTTCCAGAAAGGTAATGCTTTTGTATGGTTGTAGATTTGATTTCTCCTTGTTTAATGTAAGACCTAGACTTTCAAAGAGACTTGTGCAAGCTGCCGTAGACTCCTGGGCTGCTGACATGGACGGTGCTTTTATCAGCCAATCATCCAAGTAAGGAAACACCTGGTGATGTTGCTTTCTGAGGAAAGCTGCCACTGGGACCAGACACTTCATAAATATCCCTTGCGCCAAACTTAATCCGAATGGCAGGATCTTGAATTGGTAGTGGCTCCTGGCTACAGTGAAGTGGAAATACTTCCTGTGGGATGAATGAATGGGAACATGGAAGTAAGCATCCTGTAGGTCTAGACTGGCCATGAAATCTCCTGAATTTAGAAGCAGTAGTATGTCTTGCTAGGTGACCATACGGAAGGACTGTTTCTTGTGGTAGGTGTTGAGAGTCCTCAAGTCTAGAATAGTCTGTCACTTTCTGAAAGCCTTCCATACCAAAAAGAAACAGGAGCAGAATCCTTTTCTCTCTCTGGGATACCGGAACTGGTTCTATTGTCGCTTTTTGGAGCATCAACAGGGCTTATAGGGGCATGAAGTGTAGATGCCTTTTCGCTTGTAAGCAAGGTGGAGTGGATGGTGGTATTTGAATAAACTGTAACATATGGACAAACTGAATAATGTTGAGCAGCCATTGATCCGTTGTTATATTTCGTCAGTTCTGGATGCATAAAGAGATTCTTCCTCCCACGGGCGCCTCAGCATGGGAAGGAAAAAGAGCTGGAGCCTGAAAGTTGTCATTGGTGAAGTGACGAATCCTTCCCCTGTCACCCTGCTCTTTCTGTGGGTGCCGATCTGGAATATGTCGTAGACTGAGATTGCCGCTGAGTGTATTGCAGTCGATAGGGTTGTGTAGAGGAGGTGTAAGAGGGATATCTGTATTGTAGGTATCCACCTTTATATGAGGGCAGACCTCTTCCTCGAACCCCTCGAAAAGGTACCTTATGGTACTGGAGCGTCTCCAATGACTGTGCCATTTCAGTGCCCTTCTTTAAACCCTGGAGAACCATATCGATATGTTTCCCAAAAAGGGCCTCTTCTCAAAGGGAAGGTGCAATATTATTATTCTGGACCTCAGGCCAAAAAGATGTCGCTCTGAGCCAACCTTGTCGACGTAAGACTGCCGCTTCTGCCAGAGTCCGAAAAGCTGAAAAGATATCCATTGAGCAGTCTATAACCTCCAAGGAAGCCCTCTCACCCTCTTGGAGGATCTTCTTGGTGTCTGATTTACTAATGTAAGTGGCTACATCACACCACATCTGGTGATCATACCGACCTAAGATCGCCAGAGCATTAGTTACTTTGACAATCAGTCCTGACATCGAAGAGAATCGTTTGCCTGCTTTGTCAAGGCGTCTGCCTTCCTTGTCCAGAGGTGATGTGACCTGAGCAGCCGGGTTCTTGGGCTTCCTTTGAGCCACTTGGGAGATTGCTGAGTCTGGCTTTGGGTGGCCCACCAGGCAGGCAGGACTATCCTCTGGGACTTTATATTTCTTTTCCAATCTAGGAAAAACAGGAATCACAACTGCTGGCGTTTTCATGACCTAAGGTCCTCCTTCCTTATGTATGAAAACACTCCGTTTAGGAAGTTGGAATTGACAAATCGAATCTTTTGGCTGCTCTTTCTAGAAGATTATAAAAACCACGATGTACTCAGGTGGAGAATCTATAGGAACTGGTGAGTGAGGGTGAAGACAAAGTGGGAATAATATAGTCGTCCCATTCCCTGTGTGGATCTGGAAGCTCCCTCTCCTCCTGGTCGACTCATCATCAGAGGTGACAGGGTGGTGGTCAAGAGGTGGTGTTGATGGTCGAGCAGTCTGTGTGTGTAACATCGCCCCTAATTGTGGGGTGGAAGGAACTGAATGTTGTTTAGGAGGCAACACTGCACATTCCGGAACAGCGGAAGGTGATGGTAATCTTTTCCTATAGTCCAAAAGCATGAACTGCAGATTGGAAAGCAACGAGGATGGCATACAAACCATCTCCTCCTGATACTATTGGTGGTAGACCTGAGGAGGCACGTGATAGTGCTCCTCCTCATAGCCCTCCTCAAAGTCATCTTCCTGCATTTTATATGTAACTCTGATGGACTGCGTGAGTAACCAAAGGGGCCGTTGTCTTCATCCGAGTCCTCTTCCTCTAGGAGATGTGAAGGAATCAAAGGAGTCACCTTACTAGGTGATGTGACTTCTGGAGTCAACTGTCTAATTCTTGATTTCTCTGCAGGAATGTTTTCCTTCGTTGAAGAGGTCATGATGGTGCCACTGTTGTTGTTGACAGGGTCGAAGGCAAATTAGACACCATCGTAGTTGATGTCGCTAACAGCGCTTTAGCCATCGTAGTGGTCATCATCATCACTGTTGTAACCATCGATGACAAGGTTATCAGTGGTACAATAACCAGCAATGCTTGCAAAGTCTTCGACGATGATTCAGTTGTCAATGCTGTCATTGGGGGAAGTATCGACGATGACTGCTCCTTGACTGCAAATACCTGGGAAGCATCGATCCGCGAGGACGATGACGATGGTTTCTTCATCAACGTAGACTACTATGACTTCATTGACGGGTAAGCCTTTGTTGATGGGTTTTGCAAGCAACCTTTGTATTCACAGGATACATGCAGGCAATGGAATAAGAATGCACAAACAATTATACAGAATTGAATTCGAGGAAGAGTTTAAGCAGTGTCATATGAAAAACAGAAAGTACAGCTGTCTGCAGAGTGCACAAAGTTCGGGAGTGAAAAACATCATTAGGTTGAGGACACTGTCATTTGCATGTATTTGTAGACCCTCTAATCTCTGAAAAGTGTATATGATGGGGCATTTGGGTAATCACAAACAATTTATCTGACAGTAGCAACAAATATTGTAGGTGGCTGGCGTAGTATATGGTGCTCACTTAGGTGAGTGTAGCACCCTGCACTAATCCAGACAACCATTATGGTGATTTATTAGTGCTCTTCGACAACCTTAGAAAGCTCTCTAAATGGTAGCTTTGGAAAACAGCCTTCAGGCTTAGTCCAGAAGGAGTGTAAAGCAGCTTGGTTTACCAGCACTTAATCCTATGGTATCGGTTAAGTGAAAAAGAACCACACACTGTAGTTATAAAAAAAAAATATTTATTATTACCACTCACTAACACAATCCATATCTCCTACCTGGAGATATATGTGCAATACACACAATACTTTGTCAATAGAGTACATAAATAACACAGAATACACAGTGGACTCCAGGGGGAGACCAAACCATGTACTAAAATAGTAGAATGCGAACCATGACTTAAGTCAAGAGTGCACCCAGAAGACGTAGAAGAGTTGGGGAACCACAGAACCACCCAAGGTGAGTAACTAGAACCCCACAGAGGCCATGTGCAGAGTGGGAACACTACTGCGTACTCAATGAAAGTCTATGGGTAAGTCGCGGTTGCAATTGTAAAGAAGAAGGACCCTTCCCAGTGTACCTTGAAGAAACCCCATGGAAGACAGAAGATTACAGAGCCACCCCACCCATGGATGCCTCAGGAATCAGGATACCTATACCAGGGAAGCCAGGTGCATAGGTGAAAACTAGTGTCAAAAACTGCCAGAGACCCCAATGGAGGACTCCAGGTAGATGCTGTTGGTGCAGAAAGTGAAAGTGTCAGGTGGAACGCAAAGGTGGATTCAAGCTGAGATGTACCTGCACGCAAGGGGGACAGAATCTATGCCACTCAGGAGTGACCAGGAGGAACAAATGCCCACTGATGTTGGGAATGCAGGAGAGTTGACAGTTCCTTGAAGTTGCAGCTGTATGAACCAAGCAATGCTGACCATGACCAGTAGCCATATACGAGCTGTCCCACATCGGATGTCGAAAGCCGGAGGTCGGTGTCCGGCAGGGGTACCAGCAAGCCAAGGCAGCGGCAAACAACGTAGTCGGAGAAAAACATGCAGTGTCGGGACCAGCAAGGTCCAAGTGAATCACCACGAGCAAGTAAGTCAAAGCAGGCCTGAGCAATCAGGGAAGCCCACTGAAGCCAAAGAAGACCCTCGAGAGAACCCACAGGTCGAAGGCACAGGAGTCGAAAGAGGACCTTGAGCAGCTCACCAAAGGATGAATGCCAACGGTGCAAAGGATGTGGTGCAGGCAAAGATCTTGGTTGCAGGAGATGCTTTGGGCTGGAGCTTCTTAGAGCCCAAAGATCTTTGGTGAAGAAAGTCAACAAGCCTTAGCAACGGCAAGTTGATGCGGTGCACAGGGGTGTTGCTCCAGCGGTTACAATGAGGGATACTGGCCTCCAAGTTGCTAGGAAGACAGTGCATACTTAGGGGAGTTGTAGAACCACCACCTGTGATGCTGAACCTTTCGGAGTCGTAGGAGCTCCGGAAAGGCAGACCGGTCAGCTGGGTTGTGGTGCCTGCAGATGCAGGGAAGCGACTCCTTCACTTCATGGGAGATTCCTTTAAGTATCTTAGATGTCCACAGATCTTGTAAGGAACCTGTATGGAGCACAGGCACAGATGTTGCAGAAAGGCTGGCAGGGCAACGAGACCAGGAGTAGCAGGGCTCTTCAATTTTGCAGGCTTGAATTCCAGAGTGAAGTCCAGCAAAGTCTGGAGTACCCAGATGGTCTAAGAAGAAGTGGTCTCGAATCTTGTCCCACAATTAATCCAGGGACTCATCCACAGGTATGCCCGTAATTACCTTAAGGAAAGGGTTGGAAAGTTTCAGGGGTGCCTCCCAGAGGACGGGCTAGACAGTGGTAGGATACTCCCATGTCCTTTGTCCAGTTTTGCGCCAGAGAGGGAGCCAACAGCTGCCTGAACTGGTTTGAACTGGAGTATGCAAGGAGGGCACCAAATGTGTCATTTAAGCAGTCTGAGTGATGCTGGCAAGCACCCCCACCCTGTCAGAATACACTAAATCCTCTCTGGGAGGTGGTCACAACTCCCTGTGACAGGAAACATATTTTCCTGCCTTCCCCTGCTCGAGCTTGGGTCAGCAGCAGGAGGACAGAATCATGTCTCTGGTTGGCAGCAGACATAGTTTGCTGTCCGGGTCTAGAAGACTGGTACCAGGAGCATTGAGGACCTCCCGGAGCTTTACAGTGCATGGAATCACACCTCCCACACTGTCTACAGTGTGGAGGTTCCCTAATAGAATATCGATAGCAAAAATATTGAAGTAAAAATCTAGATATTAAAAATGTCGACTCCCTATACTTATACAGGTAAGTACAAAAATATAGAATAAAAAATATCCGAGTTAAAAATATCGATGTAAAAAATATAGATTTAAAAATATGAATAAAATAAAATATATTAAAAACATAAAATATTAATATTATCTTTAACAGTAGGGAAAATATTGGATAGCGGAGGGGTAAAAATTACTATTCCCACTCCAGTGAGTGAAACAGTAGGGAAAGTGCTTGATAGCGGAAGGGTAAAAATTACTATATCCCCACTACAGTGAGTGCAACAGTAGGGAAAGTATTGGATAGCGTAAGGGTAAAAATTACTAATCCTACTCCAGTGAGTGCAACAGTAGGAAAAGCATTTGATAGCTGAGAGGTAAAAATTCCTATTGCCCCTCCAGTGAGTGAAACAGTAGGGAAAGTGCTGGATAACGGAAGGGTAAAAATTACTATTCCCACTCCAGTGAGTGCAACGGTAGGGAAAGTATTGGATAGCAGAAAAAACTAAAATAACTAATAACATTTCAACAATTTCAACAATAAAAAAAAAATGTTCTTAAAAATAAATGTATATTTTAAAAACATACCATTAAACATATTAAACATATAAAAATAAAACATATTATAATGTTAATTACATATAATAAAAGAAAACTACAAATATGATATTAAAAAAATAATAAATACATTTGTAAACAATATGTATTTAAAAGAAACAAATATTCACAAACAAATTATTTAAAACATAAATGTATTTATTTTATTTCCTACCCTATAACACCACACCAAAAAAAAGACATCAACATTGTTTTATTTGCATAATTAACATAATTAATAATGAATTATTATTAAATTATAATATTATATTTATTTAAAAAAAGATAATAAACATATATTGATTACACATTCTTTAACACCTTTAATATCCACAACACATACCTAAAATTAATTACACAATTACGAATACTATTTACTAATTAATTAACTAATAAGAACAAAAGTTACTTACCTGTAAACTGTGGTTCTCCAGTATTGGTGTCTTTCATAGATTCACATGCTTGAATATTCCCCGTCGTCGAAGTGGGAGTCCCACTGTACACAACATAGCAATGTAGCGATAACATAACCATAGTATAGGTAAGAAAAAACCATAGAGTAGCATTGAATCATAGAGCTTTATAGATAGAAAAGCTTCTCACCTTTATAACCTATCAAAGTCATTGTGAATAGTCCAAACTCCAGCCAATCAGGCGCTAGCACCCTCTGGAATGTTCTCCTCAGAGGCTCAGGCCCTCAGATTTTCGTAGCACAAGAGTGACAAAAGAGTCAAGCAGAAGAGGAGAGCCTCTGAGGGGAGGAGGGTGGGTCGCTTGTGAATCTATGAAAGACACCAATACTAGAGAACCACAGTTTACAGGTAAGTAACTTTTGTTCTTCTCCAGTATTGGGGTGTCTTTCATAGATTCACATGCTTGAATAAGAGTAGTTAGCAGTGATACCAAGATAATGCAGGGTACATATAAATCAATCATAAAACACAGTACGATAGAGATACTGAAGCATATAGAAAATGGTACCTTGTATACAGGAGGAGGGAAGCAACAGAGGCTCACCTTATTTAAAGAGATTACGTAGGACCGCTTGCCCCACGGCTGTGTCAGCGTTGTCAGCAGCTTCCAGACAGTAGTGCTTGGTAAAGGTGTGCCTGCTGGACCATGTTGCAGCTCTGCAGATGTGTTGAAGAGGTACACCAGCAAACAGCGCAGTAGAAAAGGAAGCTTTTTTGGTAGGATGCGCTTGAACAGTAGCAGTAAGTGGCTTCCCAGCTTGCTGATGGCAAAAAGCAATTGCAGTAGATATCCAGCGTGCAATAGTCTGTTTGGTGACTGGATGCCCCTTTCGCATCCGTCCGTAAGCTAAAAAAAGTTGATCAGTCTTACGGATACTAGCCGTCCTTTGAAGATAACATTTCAGATATCTTTTGACATCTAAAGAATGGAGTGTCCTCTCTGCTGATGTTTGAGGATTAGGGAAAAATGATTTTAAAATGACCGGCTCATTAAGATGGAAATCAGATGGCACTTTGGGAATAAAGGCCGGATTGGTGCGGAGCAAGATAGAGTCCTTGGTAAACTGAAGAAAAGGCGGTTTAGTAGTAAAAGCCTGTATGTCACTGACTCGACGTTAAGAAGTGAGAGCCAACAGCAACGAAATCTTCCAAGTAACGAATTTGAGATTGTCCTCATGGATTGGCTCAAATGGGGGCTTCATGAGTTGTGTCAATACAACATTTAAGTGCCAAGGAGGAGGAGGTCGACGAATTGGGGGAAACATCCGAAAAAAAAACCCTTGAAGAACTGCTGAATTACTCTAGAGGAGTAAAGAGAGGTGGAACCATCCAGTCGAAATCTTGAGATTGCTACCAGAAAAACTTTAAGAGTAGAATGTGAAAGGCCTGATTTTGCTAGATGTAAAAAGAAAGGCAAAAGTTGATCTGGTGTAGAATGAACAGGGTGTACTTGAGCAGCGTCACACCACAAGACAGAACCGTTTCCATTTGAGTTTGTATGTCTTCACAGTGGAGCCTAGCCCTAGCCTTAGCAAGAACCTCTCTGCAGTCTGATGGAATGTTTAAGTTGGCAAACTCATAGTGCTCAGGTTCCATGCCGCTAAACGAAAAGATGCCGTATCGGGATGACAAACCTGTCCCTGATCCATTGTCAGAAGATCCGGAAGTAGGCGGATCAGAATCGGGTCGCACTGCGACAGGAGAAGGAGTTCCATAAACCATATTTGTCGAGGCCACCTGGGAGCTATTGTCAGAATGCGGCAAGGTTCTCTCCTCATTTTCCGAAGAACCCTCGGGACCAGAGGAATCGGCAGAAAAGCGTAGGCTTATATTTTTGACCAGTTCATAAAAAAGGCATTCCCGCACGACTCTGGTTGGGGAAGCCAACTTGCGTAGAACGGGTATTTGCGGTTCAGATTGGTTGCGAACAGATGCAGATTCCGGGGGCCCCATAACCGAAAGATGCGATCCAGTGTGGGTTGATGTAATTCCCACTCGTGGTTGGAAGAGGTTGACCTGCTCAGAGAGTCTGCTAGAATGTTGGACGCTCCCGGAACATGCACTGCCGTCAGAGTGATTTGATGCTGGATTGCCCAGTCCCAGATTTGTTGAGCCTGAAGGGATAGCAAAATGGACCGTGTGCCCCCTTGTTTGTTTACATAGCCAAAGTTTGTCTTAAGTTTGTCTTGAGTCTGTCTTAAGTCTGTCTTAAGTTTGTCTTAAGTCTGTCTTAAGTTCGTCTTAAGTCTGTCTTAAGTCTGTCCTACTACTTTTGGTGTTCACAGAAGGCATTTAGTAGTAGTAAAGTTAGGATTTTGTCTTAAGTTTGACTTAAGACAGACTTAGGACAGACTTAAGACAGACTTAAGACAGACTTAAGACAGTCTTAAGACAAACTCAGGACAGACCTAAGACAGACTTAAGACAGACTTAAGACAAACTTAGGACAGACTTAAGACAATCTTAAGACAAAATACTAACTTTACTACTACTAAATGCCTTCTGTGAAAACCAAAGGTAGTAAGTTTAGGATTTTGTCTTAAGTTAGTTCTGTGAATTGGGCCCCTTGTGCACAGACTGTGTGTACAAACCACTTCATACAGACACTAATAGACATAAGTCCTATTAGGTTGGCAGGCTCCTTACTATGCACAGTCTTCACTCATGGGTAGACTGTGCTTAGAGTTCCCTCCCTCCACCCTTCGATCCAAGAGGAGAGAGAGGTCTCAAGAGCCTTCTGAGGATAATAAAGAAGCTTAAAAAAACTGTCATGAAGCAGCAGGTCCTGAAAAGAAAAGCATCCATTTCCTACTGAAGAAAAAGGCCATCTGACCTCTAAATATGAGAATCCCTCTTCAGAGCCATCTATGAAGATTACAGTCTCTAAAAAACTTGTATCGTGGACGGCACCATCCTCTGGGTCCTCTTCGATGCAGAAATCACCATCAGGGCATGTTTCCCCTCCATCGTCGTCGACGATCACGTCGTCGAAAAAAACATCGCTTACGAAGGTTTCTGCTGCACCGTCGACAGTGTCTCCACCGATGATGCCTCTAGTGACGGAAAAGGTACCCTCACCGCCGATGACTTCCTCATCGATGATGTCTACTCAGTCGATGACGACTTCCTCATCAATGTCTACATCCTTGTCGACTACGTTTTGCCGTCGACGTCAAAGAAACTAGGAAACACCCCTTTTGATGTTGATGGCAGGTCTCTGGACTTAACAACATGATGTTTCTTCGTCACCTTAGTCTGAAGAGAAACCGTCTCAGACTTACTGGCTCTCTTCAAGGATGAAGCAGTCCGGACGGAGGAAACACTTTCCACATCTGACAGGGGGTTATCCATAGTCTTCAACTTCTGGAGCCACAGCAGGAGACGCCCCTCTCTGTCCTTTAAGGTCTTTTATGAGAAAGTCCTGCAAAATTTACAATCCTTTACCTGGTGTTCAGGGTAGAGGCAATAAATGCACTTCTTATGAGGGTCCTCAGAATGAAGTCGCTGTTTCCACATGTCCCACAGGATCCTTAGAGGGACTTCTTGGTTGTAGAGACACCCCAATACTGGAGAATTAATAATTCATGAATAAAAAATAAATTACTTCCCACCCTTCCCACCATGTATACCTATAAACACCACAACACACACCTACAATTGATTACACAATTACCATAATTAATTACTAAATAACTAATTTAAATTAATTAACAACTAATTAATAATTCATCAATAAAATTTACATTACTTAACCACCCTTCCTACCATTTACACCTATAAACACCACAACACACACCTACAATTAATTACACAATTACAATAATTAATTACTAATTAATTAATTTAAATTAATTAACAACTAATTAATAATTCACCAATCAAAATTTAATTTCTTCCTATCCTCCTCACCATTTACACCTTAAAACACCACAACACACACCTAAAATTAATTACACAATTACCATAATTTCTTACTAATTAATTAATTTGAATTATTAACAACTAATTATCAAATATTAATTAATTAATTTACAAATCTAACAATATAAACATCACAATTATACACATATTAATAAATACAAATTATTCAATACTTTTTTTATAACTGCTATAAATAATCAATAAAATATATATAAATAAATTACTTCCCACCTTATTCCCCTATAAACCCACAACCCTCTAGGGAACTAATAATGCAAAAATCAATAATAATAAAAAATAATAACTACTATAAATAATCAATAAAATGTATATAATTAAATTACTTCCCACGCTATTCCCCTGTAAACCCACAACCCGCTACGGAACTAAAAATGCAAAATTCAATTACATTTTTTTAATAACTACTAAAATATTAACACACATAATAAAAATACAGACAATTCTTATACAAAAAAACAAACATCGCACACATATAAAATATATACTAAAATACATACCATTAATAAAAAATCGATATTCTCAACAACTATATTTTTACAAACGATATTTAACACTTGGATATTTTTTAAATCAATATTACTTACCTAAAATCGATATTATTGGCCACGATATTTTTTCTGTCAATATTTCTGACCAACGATATTTTTACCTAGATATTTGTGCAAATCGATATAGTTACATCAATATTTTTGTCTCTGCACCAGTGTGGGATATGACTCCAACATGTTTGATAGCAAACACGAAAGGGTTCATTACAGCCAGTTTAGAGATGGTCATTGAGTAATAATGCATGGCCACTCTATATCTCGTAATGGCTGATGCACTTACAACCCGGGAGAATGGACTCTGTGGATTGTAGGGGTGTGCTGCTCACTCATGGGCACCCTCACACTTAGAACTGAGCACCCTGCCTTCAGGATTGAAAGGCCTGCCTTAGGGGTGACTTATAAGTATTAAGTGCAGTGACCTCAGATATAAGGAAACTTATATCTGGCGTAAGTGGGGCCTGCACCAGCTTACACAGGCTGCAAATGCTAGCCTGTAGTCACAATTTCAGTGGTCTCTTCTAGGTGGCATAATACATGCTGCAGCCCATGGGAGACCCCTGGTGTACCTATGCCCTACGTACCTAAGCACCAAGTACAAGCGACTTACAAGTGTACACCAGTAGCCAAACTGGAGTGTACCTAAGTACTCACCATGTCCAATTCTGGGAGGAAGCACAGAGACTGGGGTTCTGATTAGCAGGATCCCAGTCAGACTAGTCAGTAAAGCATAATGACACAAGCAAAAAGTGGAGGTGACCAAGAAAGCAGATCCTACTTTCCTACACATCTGAGTAAGGATGCTATGATTATTTAAATACAACAGTAGTAACAGGTCTTATTAAGGATAAAAAAATGTCAACTGATTAGCATCTGTCTGCGGGATTATTAACCCCAACATACGTCTACTGGAGAACTAAAAAACAGCACATGTGCATAAAATGCTTGATAGCCCCCAAATAAGAAGAAGAAAGAGAGAGGGGAAAATCGAGAGATGAGATAGCGATCACACTGTAAGATAAATTGGAGTTTTGTAGTTAGAGATCAGGAAAGAGAGGTGGGGTAGTGTGAGACAGAGAAATGATTCTCAGAGGGGTGAGATGGAGATTCGTAAGGTAGAGGAAGGATTCAAAGAGATACAGTGCTGTGGTATGGAGAAATAGGGAGTGAGATAGACAGGTCAAGTACAGAAAGAGATAAGCTTAAGAAAAAGGTGAAGTAGGTAGAGAAGGGATGCAGGCAGGTAAATTTGAAACAGTGAGGTGTAGGGAAAGAGGTGAGTTAAAAATAGATAAGGGTTAGAGAAGTAGATATGTGTGCACACAGCATGGTAATGAAAGAGGCGAGGTCATGATATACAGCTCTACCTGTCAAGTCCCTTTGCTTCAGTCATCTAAAGCCCCATATCCTGCCTGCCCCACATCCAGACCTGGACGTCCAGCACTTAGCTGAAGCTCAACCCAACCAAGATAAATTATATGTTATTGCTACGAAAAATAAGCAAGAAATAGTACAAGCCTGACTTAATGACCCTTGATGGCTTTGAATCCCAACTTTCACAGAATGTCAAGTAACTTCTATTCACCTTGGATCCCAACCTCACCCTCAAGTAACACATTGCCAAATAACAAAGACTGACTGGTACCTGCTGTTTCTTATAAAGAAAGCGAAAGGGATTATTTCAATAAGTGATTTCTGATAAAAACTTTGTACTCTTGCATCTGGATTGTGGATACGCCCTACCACATAGCATCCCAGGCTAAATACTTGCCCTCTGTAAGGGCATCCTACATACCACATACATCTCATCCAAGGCCAGAAGAAACATGATCACACACCTCTTTAAAAAAAACAGGACATCGCAATGCAGTCACAATCCAATAACCAGCTACCTATCCTATCACTCCCTGACTGTACGGTTGCCTTTAACCATCTGCTACAACCCACTGCTTTTTGGCTGTATTTGGGCTATATAAGCACCATAAATGTACATACATGAGAGCTGTAAAGAGAGGTGGGATAAAGAGAGCAGTAATCAGAGAGACAGATGAGGTGGAATGAGTTGAGACAGAGAAAGGGTAGGTACATACAGAGAGAGCGAGAGAATGAGAGAGAGGTAAAGAGGGAGGAATTAGGTAGAAGAAGTGAGGGGAAAAAAGGGGAGAGAAAGATTAATTTTAATGCAATTCCTACAAATTGCCTGACAGCAGGATTGTTAAGGTTTGGCAGGATAGGCATGCACAGTAATGTCTTTGTCAATTTATCCATTATGCAAAAACCCTTCCTAGAATCATAGTGCTTCTATATTATACAATAGTATGTTGCCCACAATGGAGTAATACATGGGCCAATGCCCTGGTTTGCTGATGTTTGGATATGCAATAATAATATTGAAATGTATAAAAAGCTTGCTTTTATAGGACTGAAATGTATTTTATAAAGGGGAGCTGGGGTCCTTGAAAAACAACCCTGTAGAAATACTTGCTGCATAAACATGGGTGTGAGTTTGGAAGCATACAGCAATCTCCTACCTCTGACTTCATTGCCCACAGTATATTTTTCCTAACTTATGTGGTAGCAGGGATGCAAGGCTAGTTAAGTGGGGCTGGCTTTGTAACTTCTATGCTTCATAGGCACCATTAAGCTTGGCAGAGGTTACTTAATGCATTTTTTGTTTTATTAAAATGAAATCTTCCTGGAATGTGATATGAGTAAGGTCCAAGAAATTCTGCATGCCCACATGCCTATGAAAACCTGAGCTGTTATTATGCAATGCCTAGCGTTTTTTTGGAATACTTTATTCACAGCAAAATAAATCCTGACCTTACTTGATGCTAAGTGCAACTCATACTTGTCACTCAGACATTGACACACTTAGCTGACTTTCTCTAAAAAATACAGTGGAGTTCGAATTGTGTGGACTAAAAGTAAAAATGTTGTAGTGCAACAAGAATATTAGGACTACATGTTTAGCAACTTATGTGGTTTTCATTTATTAATATTATTATTATAGTGAGTATTTTACTATGATTATGATTAATATTATTAGTATCATTCTTCTCCTTCTTCTTCTTCTTCTTCTTATTATCATAATTATATTGTTGTTTTTGATAAATAATTATCCGGTGTATATATGACATATTATAATGATATAATTATTAAAATATTGACACCACTGTTAGTTCTACAACTACTATTATTTGTGTTGCAAAATAAACACGTTGATTGAAAAGTGGCCGCGGCACTGGTGGTTCTTTGGTTGTTTTGACGATAACGACTTAGTCACCAGAGGAGTGTGGAATATTAGGGGTTTGCTACCGCGCCGCGAGCTCGCTGTCAGAAATGGCTTGGATTCTAGCTAAACTGTGGAGTGGACTACTACTATTACTTCTACTACTCCAACCAATCATAATAATTTTAATTATTTTTTTCTTCTTTGAGCTTCATTCTACACTGCTTTCTTTCAAAGGAACTTCATACCACATTTCTGTCATTGCTCAGTGCTGCAAACAACAAGTGTTACTAATACTCAATGTATTGGACCTCAATTTACCAAGCTTTGAACAATGGAGGTAGATAAGATTTATTGGCTAAAATGATCACTTTGGAGATCAGAGATCTGGATTCTAATCCTGGCTCCGGGCAAATCACTTGATTTCCCTTGAATTAATATTGTAAATATGTGTCAAATGTATTGCAATTGTAAATATGTTAATGTTATTTCAAATGTGCAATCCCCGTAACTGATGTAGATGATTTTATACATCTCCCAGCACCTTCTCCCTGTTTGTACATCTCACAGCACCTTCCCCCTGTTAGTGTTAGTGTATAGTACTTCGTTGCTACCCAGCTCGTTTCATGCTATATCACTAACCCATACAGTTGTATAGACTTTTTTGAATTTGCCTCCGTCTAGCATGGCTTGACTCAGCACACCCATCACCCTGTGAAGCCTGATGTGCTGCTCAACGTGGATGAAACACCAGGCTCCTGAGAATGATGTTTTTCTGTTGTCACCTGAGGGGAAGTCAGGGAACTCAATAAGCGCCGATCAAGGATATCTTTTGTTTTGCTACTACTGGAAATCCCACTTTGTGAAAAAAAGGTAGCCAGTTTGTTTCCTGCTCCTAACAGCTATGGAAATGTTTGTTCAGCTGTACATAGCCCCTTTAAGCCCCGATTTTTAAAATCTTTGCCAGCTTACCAGGCTCATTGACCAAAAAGCTAGTTCATTTTGAAAAAATATTTGTGAAGATGCAAGCTGAATGTATGTATGTATGCATATGGTATTTCTGCAGTGTGAAGCTAGCAAACAGACAGTAGAAACCAGTATGTGGTGTAATATAGCCATAAAGTCAATGAGTAGCAGGAGCGCAAGTTGTGCTGTGGACAGTTAATACTTTGCGATGTAGTGTTCTTTAAAGAGGTGTCTTCAGCTCTTTCCTTAAATGCAGCATATTTGGGGTGGTTGTTATGGATACGAGTATCTTGCTCCAGATCTTGGGCGCATAGATGGAAAAGGACTTGGCTCTTGGTTTGCTTTTTTACACTTCTTAGTCTGCAGTCTGATGGTGTCCTGGCTGCAGGTATGCCGTAAACCACCAGAGCTAGTTAGCTTCAAGCTTATCAGGGGTGTGGATTGTGATTGCTTTGTAATTAATACAACTGATTTTGAAGATGGCGCAGGCTGACAAGGGGAGCCAATGAAGTTCCATCGGGACAGGAACGATGTGATCAAATTTCTTAAGACTTTTGATAAGACATGCTGTGGCATGTTGGATGTTGTTCAGGGTACCCAATGTGGAGTCTGGGAAGCCATAGAGTAGGGCATTACCACCATCCAGATGTGAGAGTTCGAAGGTTTGAACAGCAGTTCTGAAGTAATTTACTGGAAGATTTTGTCTGACGTTCTTCAGGAAAGAGAGCTAGTGCCAGGTGTCTTTGTTATATGGCAATACATTTGTTGAGGGTGAGGTCTGTGCTCACTGTGAAGGCAAGATACTTGGAATTAGATGAAAGGTGGGGTTTTGAAGCCATCAAAGTTCACGTCATTAAGCCATTCATACTCTATGTGGTTTGCTTTTGTAAAAAAACTGAAAATCTGTCTTAGTTGGGTTGAGCTTCAGGTAGGCACTGGACATCTAGGTTTGGATGATGTTCAAGCAGTGCTTGAGGAATTGGATGTGGCACAAGCAGAGGAGACTTTCAAGCTGAGATGTGTGTCATCGGCATATATGAGAACCTTGATGCTGCTATCTATTAGTAGAGCATCAAACAGCTCCATGTAATGTTTGAGGATGTGAGGAGACAGTATTGACCTCTGGAGGACACCACAGGTGACAGGGATATTTTGTGATCTAGAGGTACCCATGTGAAAAAAAAAACTGGTGTCCTTGGAAGGGGTGCAGCTCAATAGGGGAAGGCCAATGAAGGTGGATCCCATTTAAGACTCGTGGGTGCGTATGAGGGTGGGATGGCCGAGTGTCAAAGGCAATTGAGAGGTGCAGCAATATCAGGAGGCTGGGTCATCTTCTTGTCTGCAAACTGTAAGGTGTCAGTCTCAATGCTGTAATGTGATATGAAACCAGACAGGTATTCATGCAGGAGATGGCTACCACTGAAGGGATCTTAGAGTTGTCCATAGGCTGCTTTTTCAATTATGTCGGGCTCGATTCACAGAACTAACTTAAGACAAAATCCTAAACTTACTACTTTTGGTATTCACAGAAGGCATTTAGTAGGATTTTATCTTAAGTTTGACTTACGTTTGACTTAAGACAGACTTAAGACAGACTTAAGACAAACTTAAGACAAACTTAGGACAGACTTAAGACAGACTTAAGACAAGCTTAAGACAAACTTAGGACAGACTTAAGACAGACTTAAGACAGACTTAAAACTTAAGACAGACTTAAGACAGACTTAAGACAGACTTAAGGCAAACTTAGGACAGACTTAGGACAGACTTAAGACAGACTTACGACAGACTTAAGACAAAATCCTAACTTTACTACTACTAAATGCCTTCTGTGAATACCAAAAGTAGTAAGTTTAGGATTCTGTCTTAAGTTAGTTCTGTGAATCGGGCCCCTTGCTTATGAATTGTAGGTGAGTAATGGGCCGGTTTGTGACAAGGTCATGAAGGTCAAATGTAGGTTTCTTTACGAGTGGAAGGTTTTGGCCTGTCTTGAGAGCTTCTGGGAAGATGCCTGAGTAAGGGAGGGTTCGACAATGTATGTAGGAGTGAGAGAGTGTCCACAGAGAGACCTTTGATGTAGGATGAGGGTAAGACATCCTCTTCATAAGAGGTGGCTTTGAGAGAGTTGAGTGTATCAGTGAGATCTGGGAGAGATAGGACTTTGAAAGCTGACCATTGCATTATTCTATGGGAATGGGTGAATGTCTTGCCTCTCGCCTATAGCATCGGCTCAATAAAGGACAAAAACACCTTGACAATGATTCACAATAACAGGCACACACATTGGCAAGTCTTACTTTGAGTATTGCAAATGTCTGTGTGCATTCTACCTGCACAAATGTCCTAATTCACTGACAGGGCCTAATTCTAATTAATTATATAAATCACTTTTTAAAAGAATTATTCCTAATAAACAATTTATTTTTTTACTTTAGATAGGCATTTTTTTTATCTTATGAAAAATAATATAATATACTACTACAATCATTAAATATGTATTTCAAAATGTATTTATTAGTGCTGCAGGGATATAGAAATAAAAATATATAAAATTCATTTACATTAATATTTAACATAAAAATATTTTTGCAATCTTTTGTTCCAAGTTTAATGAACTTTTTTCTTCTCCCTTTATGTTACTATGCTGCAAACTCAGCCACTGGGGTGGAGCTCTCCCTGTGGTAAAGAATAGCCAACTTGTCCTGACCATTTTACCATGCAGAGATATCCACCCCGACTGTGAGTATCTCCTATGATAAAGTATAGAGAACCTTTCCCCATATTTTGCCATACAGAGATCTACAGCACAACTTTATAGTCTCCCTGTGACAATGTATAGGGAAAAGTAAGTAAGTTAATTAAACTTGGAAAAAGTCTGTAAAAACGTGTTTATGAATAATATCAATGTACATTATTTTTATATATTCATTTTAAATATAGAACTACAGAGAATACTGCTACAGCACTCTTAAATTAATTTTTAATTAAATGTAAAATTATTGTACATATAATTGTTTTAACATTATTTTTCTCAAATTTAAATGAACAAGAAAATCCAAACATAAAGTAAAACTAAATTGTTCTATTATCCATTAATAATTATTTCAAGTGCTGTCTACAATTACTTAAAGTTAATTGAATTATATTTCATTAAATGTTTTGTTAGATCTATTTCTTATTTTAAAAAAGCCAAATAAAATATTGTTAGCTAAATAATACAGATATAACATTTGTATACATTTTTGAAACATTTTAACTATTTAAATTAATTTAGTTTAACTTAACATTTTTTCCTATGAGATTCTATTTTAAGCCCGAACTCTATTAGTTTCTATAGGAGGTTGCAGCTGTACCTGTCAATCAATCAATCAATTGGTATTTGTATAGCGCAGCTAATCACCCTGGAGGGTATCCAGGCGCTGGGTTGACTGAGACAAAAAGCCTGGTCGTGACTCTCTGTCTGAAGTCCCCCAGAGAGGGTGATGTCTGGAGGTGGCGGGGAATTCATTCCAGGACTTGGCGGCAAGGTAGGAGTTGGAACTGCCTCTGCTGTTGCTTCGGAGGATGCGTGGTGTCTGTGCAAGAGTGAAGTCAGTAGATTGAAGGTTTCTGGATGGTTGGTGGAAGTTGAGTTGGTGGTTGACGTATGCTGATCGTAGGTCGTGGAGGGCTTTGAAAAAGTGTGTCAGTATCTTGAATTGGCATCTTTTCTGGACGGAGAGCCAGTGGAGGTTTCTGAGGTTTGGGGTGATGTGGTTCCATTTGGGCATGTCAAGGATGAGACTTGCCTCTGAGGTCTGTATCATTTGTAGTCTCATCATGATTTCAGTAGTGGTTCAGTAGTGGTTCTTGTGTACATTGCATTGCCATAGTCCAGTCAGCTGCTGACTAGGGCTTGAGTGACTGTTTTCCTCGTACTGATGGGGAGCCATTTGAACATTCTTCAGAGCAAGCGGAGAGTGAGGAAGAAGGCAAAGGAGACTGCGTTGATCTGCTGCTTCATGGTGAGCTTGCTGTCCAGGATGATGCAGAGGTTGCGGATGTGGTCTGTCGGTGTGGGTCCCAGTTTGACGGGCCACTAGGTGTCGTTCTAAGGGGAAGTGCTGTTGCCAAAGATCATCACTTCAGTCTTGTCAGTGTTGAGCTTCACTGAGTTGGTCTTCAGTCAGTCGCTATGTTCTTCATACAAGTGTGGAAATAGTTTTTTGTGGTGTCGGGGTCTGCTGAGAGAGAGAGGATGAGCTGTGTGCTATCGTTACCTATTGTTGGTCATGTGTGGTGCTTGACTTACAGCTCTGAACTGGAGTAATTTAATGATGTGTTGGGTACCTCTTTGGCTGAGTTATTTTAGAAGTGCAGCTTGTTAATAGGAATGTGTTTATTACCTTCCCCTTTAGTAGTAAATATGCCCCATCGTCCAGACACTCCCCTCTGCCCTGCCCATATTTACTACCTCAACTTATACATATGTGTGCAGAGAATCTGTGCTAGAGGCCAGAGATCTATACAGAGAAAAAGATAGGAGAGGCAGAAGCATAAACCCTGAACATAGGTTTGTGAATAGCATTTTGTAGTATGTTTCTCAGTAACACAAAATGTACTTCAAAATGCAGTTTATGACTAGGCCCCTAAATTGTGGTAAAGTCTGCCAAAGAGAATTTTGTGAGCTCTTAAATGTTTTTATAAAGTCAATATTGTAGT
Source organism: Triturus cristatus (assembly GCF_964204655.1). Taxonomy (NCBI): domain Eukaryota; kingdom Metazoa; phylum Chordata; class Amphibia; order Caudata; family Salamandridae; genus Triturus; species Triturus cristatus. The sequence continues at coordinate 1,586,759,361 of NC_140590.1, forward strand.
CAATGACTGATTAACATCTATAAAATGGATTGTTATTCTAGAAATCTCAGGGATCTTCTGATTAAAGCTCTTTATACTACCTGCATAACTTTATTAATGTAGGGGGAGGATATTTTCAGAATTTAAAGAGAACAGAACAACAATTTGAATAGTATAAAAAGTGAGACTACATCAAACAGATGTTTTCAGGTGTTTTAGCATTTATTCAAAAGCATTGGCAAGGCCAATAGCTCTTGCCTTTCAATGGCTATATCCCACCTTTATTTAAAAAAGATCTTTATTGTTTTGCAAAATATTCATACAATAAAAATAAAAACATCTATACACACAACACTCCCACGGCACATCCCCAGTTCCCTTGCAGTATACATAGTGGACCAAACCCTTAGACCAAATCTTTCACAACTTTGAGATATCAGTAAGCCTACCTCTTCTCATTACCTGGTCTGATCACCTCCTATTAAAATTTGTCATTCCCAACTCAGCCACAGCCCCTCGGCTAAATCAGAGCAGAAGGTCCCTAATTACAAGGCGTTCCATGAAATATCCATCCAGATGTTAGCAGACGCCCTTGGTCATTCCTCACCGGAGCTGTCTGGCAGCCCCGACGCGGATGCCTTCTTAATAGATTCATGGCTCCGAACCAACATTGATGTAGCGGTACCGGTTGTTTCCCGCTTCTCAAAGAGGTAGGCCCCACCTGCTCCATGGTTTAACGATTCCCTCAGATCTAGCAAAAGGAATTGTAGACAAATGGAACGGAAATGGCGTAAATCCTATCTACATGAGGAAAGGAAGGTGTATAAAGCTACCTTAAAAGCTCATTAAATTTCTGTGAAGGCGGCAAAGGAAAACCTCTTTCAAACCAAGATAGAAAATGCCCAAAATAAGATTAAGGAAATATTTAGCCTAGTTAAATCCTTTACCTCCCCAAAACCCAGCACAAAGGAAGGGCCATGCACGTAAGAATGGTCTAAGCAGATAGCTCAATTCTTCCACAAAAAGATTTGTGATCCAACAAGCTTTCACTAGCATCTCAGAGGAAGAACTGACCTTCTACCATAGTGCAAATAGCAAATTTCACTTTTTGGATCCCCCATCTTTACCATCTTTCCCTGTGCTTCAGCTGGAAGAATCACTGACACTTCTCCAAAACATTATGGGGCCGATTCCGATCCTGGAGAAACCGGGTACGAACCGTCGGTCGGAGCGTTTTCTCCATCCGACTCGTACCCGGTAAAAACACCATACAAACATGCCAGTCAGTCAGTCAAAACCACTTTATTCGATTATTAAAAATCATAAAAGTATGCTATACAGATACAAAGATATAAAAGACAAATGATAACAAATTTACATAAAAATATACAATTTCATTCATAAGGATAAAATTCAGAAATTACCATAACCATTTAGATAATCAGTACAGATTCAGGAGTCAACTATTAGAGGGGATCAACATCATGGACAGTTCTTAGTCTGACCCTCCTCTCTCTGACAGCTGCTACTAAAAAACTGGCAACACAGAACATAATTAATGGAGACTCTAACAAGTTTAAAAAACATAGAGCTGGCTTACACTGGATAAAATTCATACTTTTTAAGAGAGGAATAATAAACCTTTTCCTGGCATGTTTAAAAAATGTGCAGAAAAACAAGAAGTGCGTGATGTCTTGAGGGAAAAGTCGTCGCACTTGCAAGGTGCTACGTCTTCTAATCTTCTCCAACCCTCCACGTCCCAGAGAACCATATGTAATTGGTTGAACCGTAATTTGGTTAACAACCATCTGTGGAAAGAGTTAGAGACTATTGTTAGATAGGGTGGGATCCCCGAAGACGGGGTTAGCAAAGCATGCGCCCTGACCGATGGTTTACAGATTTCAAAACCCTCTCGCTCTGCCTCTTTTATTTTCTTAAAGTTAGATTTTACCCACTCTAGATCTGCCTTACATAGGGATTCGGGGTTAGAAAAAATATCTGGTCTCCCCACGTATGCAGCTAGCGTCTCAATGTTAGACAGCCACTGGATTTTGTTCCTATAATCTAAACTTAGGCAGTCCTTTAGGATTTTATGGTTGAGCGAGAGGTTCGGATTTAGCCATGTTTTTATCCATAATAATAATGGTGCTAATTTAATGATGTCTGTTATATAACCAATCCCAAGTTCCAAGTGAACTGAATAGGAAGCTGTAGATTGTGGGAGGCCAAGAAGAGAGCGCAAAAATGTGTTTTCCTCCGTCTGAATCATATCATGCTTAATATAGCCCCAGATTGATGCCCCATACCTAACAATAGAAATAGTTTTGGCCTTGTAAATGGTTAAAATTGCCTCTACTGGTTTCCCACCCAGTCTTTTTGCGAAGCCCAATACTGCCCCACCAGAGTTTCTCGCAGAGTTTACTTTTGATAAAAGCTGGGGGGACCAGGAACTATTGTCATCGAAGACTACTCCTGAGTAGGTGAATACTCTCACGCGTGAGATTTCTTCTCCCCCACAAAAAAAGGGCTTAAGCTTATTTTTTGCCCGGCCCAGTGACATCACGTGAGATTTGTTGTTATTGACTACCAGGTCCAGGTTTTTCATGAACTCCCCAAATGAGTCCAACAATTTCTGCAGGGCCAAGGGGGTCCTGGCCAGGAGAACAGCATCATCCGCGTATAGGAGGACCGGGATCGGGGTACTTCCCATACGCGGAATGTCCAGCGTTCCTAACACCAGGCTATGTTCCAGGGCGTTAATATATAATGTAAATAGCATAGGGGCTAAAATACATCCCTGTCTTACCCCTCTGCTGGATTTAAAACTGGACGTACATTTCCCCTCAGCCGTCATCCTAATGGAGGCGTTTAGGTCTTTATGGAGCTCAGCTAAAAAATACACGAGCGACCTGTCAAGCCCCAATTCCAGCAGCATTGTCCACAGCTTAGACCTATTAACAAGGTCAAAAGCTGTGGACAAGTCCATAAAACCCAAATAAATTGAGACACTAGCCGCCTTGGTATACTTGGCTGTAATTAGGAGAAGGTTCAGGCATTGATCCTCTGTACTCCGCCCAGCTCTAAAGCCGTATTGGGCGTCTGACAGAATGTTATTGTTTGAGGCCCACCCCGTTATCCTAGCTAGAATAACTTTCCCCAAGATCTTTATAGAGGAATCCAGCAGGGATATTGGCCTGTAACATCTCGGGTCTGCCCTTTGACCTTTCTTAAAGATCGGAATAATAACCGACCGAGACCATGATTTTGGGAATCCAACGCAAGCCGCATTATTAAAGACATTAGTCAATATATTGGCCCAAAACAAAGGATTGGCCTTGTACATATCGGTTGGCACTCCGTCTGGTCCAGGTGCCTTCTTTCCAGCTGAGTCATCAATTGCCTTAATGACCTCTCCTATATGAAACCTAACTGGCGTAGAGGTGGGTACCAGGTCTTGGCCCATAAAAGGTTCTAAGTCGAGGTGACTACCATATATAGCTTCAAAGTGACTCAACCAATCCTCCTCTGCAATGTTGGTTTCCAACACATTATTCTTAATGTTAGAAAATAAGGGCGTATTAATAATTGACCAAAATTTTGCACTGTCCTTTAGAATAGCTTTGTCCATAAGATCCGCCCAGGCGTTATGTTTAATTTCTTTTTTCCTATCCTCCAGTATTTTCTTGTGATCTCTTCTAAGGTGAGACACCAGAGTTTTGTTCCTCGGGCGTGCCTGAAGAGCTTTTTTAAGGCAATTGTAGGATTTGGTACATTTATGGTCAAACCAGCCGTTGGCTGGACTATTAATTGCAGAACTACAGTTACGAGTTAATTCGTTTGCCACTTTAAGACAAATGGATTCGAACGAGGAGATAACTTGCTTCCCCAATGCTTGTTGATCTCCACAAATTTCTAAATCCGTAGCCGCCTCAGTAGTGATAATATTAAAAAACTCCTCTGGAATTATCTTACTCCAGTTTAACCTCCTTCCCTGGTCTTTTGTCCTCACTTCAACAACCTTCAAGGACGGTATGGATGTATTTAAAAAAGAGAAACCATCAAACAATTCGATTGTCACAGGGTTATGGTCGCTAAAAGTTGACTGCATAGCGTTATAAAATACTACATAATTTAAAAGGCAAGGAGAAAGAAAAATGTAGTCAATTATTGTGTTACTATCTCTACCTATAAATGTTGGAACCCGTGTCCTTTGGTCGGAGAAGCATGGTTCATACAATTCATTTTCGGATAAAAGTTTCTCCAGTGCTTCCCCTTTTTTTGAATGCTCAAAGTGTTGTGGGGTAATATATTCTGGCCCATCAATATCAATTAACAAACAATCATGACTACATAAGTGCACATTAAAATCACCTAACAAGATAAAATGACAAAAAGTGGTTTGCTTTTGAACATAACTTTTCAAAAAATCTGACAACCAGGTCAAATGAAAATTCGGCGAATCCCCTTGCTGAGAGTTATAACAATTTACTAACAATAATTTCATACTGTTAGCAAATTTAAATTCCAGAATAAGGAAATTATTCGATATACAAGGTATCCTAGTAGCTGACCCTCTTACATTCACCGATACCAAAACCATTAAACCCCCTATAGCCCTCCCGGACGATGATTTTTTTGCAGGGACAAAATGGGACGTAAAGCCGTCCAACCAAAAGTCACAGTCAATTTCCCAGGTCTCTTGAAAAGCCATGATATCATAGTCCCTCAAGAAATTTAACCAGGAGGGATTATCTCTCTTAGAACGCATGCCCGCCACATTCCATGTTAACATCTTAAGGTTAGCCCCCTTTGAGTTCCTATTTGACAATGGTCTACAGTTGTTACCAGCAGGATTCGTGGGTACTTGAACATTTTCCTGAGGCTCCAAACCGGCGCAAGGCTTAACCCTAGAGCCCTCGGTAGCCTCTCGTCAATCACACAAATCCAAAGAAGAAAATACCTCAAAGCGATTTCGAGTAGAAACAGTGGGCCCAAAGTTAAAAAAATTATCATTTACTGGGCCCTGGTCGGGAAATGGCATTGGTGTGATCAATGGTCTATAGGTTCTCAAGTTTAAGCTATGTGAGGGAACACCGGGGGGAAGATTATAAAAGAAACCAAGAGGACGCGCCTTGATACTATTTACATCTTGTGCCAATGAAGCAGCCCTCAATAAGACTGTAGCCACATGCTGTGGGTGTCTAAAGTTAACTATTATACAATCACCAACACAGGATTTTTTCGAAGGCCCAATCCAACTCACTCGTCTAGTGCTAAGGATTTCATTATCAAGATTTAACGGAAAACCACACTTTCTGCGCAACCAGGATACCGTTTTAGATTTAAGAGAGTCATGAGATTCCTTGTGCATAGGAGTTGATTGACTATCCTGGGGGGGTACATTAGTTAAGATCACAGCGTAAGGGGAACATGCCGGGGGTAGATTTATAGACCTACTTTTCTTTGTCTCCTGGCTGTTCAATGACGCAACCAACCCCGTGGGGGCCAATGTGGCAGTTCTTTGTGCAAAGGTGGGCTCTGATAGAACTGGCACGGAAGTAATGGCAGGCTGGGGGGGATGATGCAGGTTAGCTACTCTGGCTACATTCTCTTACCCAACTACTCCCGTCAATTTGATGTTGCTATCTAACAATTTTAGATGTTTAGAAAGCAAGCCTCCCAGCTTCTTGACCTCATCGGCCATAGTGTCTAATTTCCGTACTAGGGGTTGCACCAACTGGTTTAACTTAGCATCAATTATATCCTCCATGGAGCGTAATAGTACGGACAATTGATCCGAGTGTGTTAAGCTGTTGCCCATATTACTGTTTGCATAAGAATTCGAGGTCTCATCTAAATTAGCCTGAACAGTTTCGCTAATCTCAACCCTATTTCTGGACTTCTCTCCCCCCCTTTTATTATGCTGCTTTCTGCAGTTCCTCACTGGCCTAGCATCAGGGATGACTTCATCACAACTTTCCCCCGGAATAAATGTATTACAGGCCGGCAGATCCTTATGAACCTGAGCAGTGACCAATAAGGCAGCTGGAGTGGCCTGCTCACTGCTGCCATTGTCTGGCGGGCCCACTATAGGAGTATGGGGAACAATGGGGCTCGGTAGAGGACAGTCCATTCCCAAAGAGGCCTTACGATCGCTATTTATTCTGTTGACCTTTTTCACCAGGTAGTTGTCAAGAGGGCCTGACCCCAAGGTACATGGATCCTTCGAACCTGTAGGCATTGTGGAGGGTAGTTGAAATATTATATGTTAACAGCAATAAAATACAATGAACCTCACAAACACCAACAGAGCAATATAGGGTAATAATGAATTACCTACAACGAAGAACACCTCTAATGCCAGATAAATCCGTACATAGTACTAAGGGGATGGCCCAGCCCAGCCACGGCCAGTCCCGGACTGTCACAGACTGTCCCGCCCTTGTCCCGGGCTTCTCCCGGCGCGGACCCGCGCGCGGACCAGCGATGCGGGGGCACAGCAGGAATTTAAGCGCCCCCAGGCGCGAAACGAAGTCCGGCGTGTTCCGGGTCCGCCGCTAGGGCAGTAGGGAGTTGGAGTCCGGGGCCGGTAAATGAGAACAGGCTGCCACGAACCACGCGAAGACCAGCGACGCTGTAGGCACAGCCCCACCACAGGTAAATGAAGCTCAGGCACTCCGGGTCAGCAGAGGTCCTCCCGCTCAGTCAGGGGCACAGCAGGAATTTAAGCGCCACCAGGCGCGAAACGAAGTCCGGCGTGTTCCGGGTCCGCCGCTAGGGCAGTAGGGAGTTGGAGTCCGGGGCCGGTAAATGAGAACAGGCTGCCACGAACCACGCGAAGACCAGCGACGCTGTAGGCACAGCCCCACCACAGGTAAATGAAGCTCAGGCACGCCGGGTCAGCAGAGGTCCTCCCGCTCAGTCAGGGGCACAGCAGGAATTTAAGCGCCACCAGGCGCGAAACGAAGTCCGGCGTGTTCCGGGTCCGCCGCTAGGGCAGTAGGGAGTTGGAGTCCGGGGCCGGTAAATGAGAACAGGCTGCCACGAACCACGCGAAGAACAGCGACGCTGTAGGCACAGCCCCACCACAGGTAAATGAAGCACAGGCACTCCGGGTCAGCAGAGGTCCTCATGCAAGTACGATTCGTACAGAAACACCATTTCCGTACGAATCGTACAAAACACCGACCGACACAAAAACACATACAAATGTGATCCGGGACGGCGCGTACGTGACATGCGGACGGAGTTAGGCAGCTTTTTACGTACCAGCAAGAACGACTCGTACCGACAGCACTCCGGACGGCTATATTTTTAGGGCACACAAAAAGTGCCGGAAAAGCTAAGTACGCCGCAAAGCGTGAGGAAAAGGGGGCCCGGTACGTGCCCAACACCCCCCCAGCCCCCCCGTATGTCCGCGCCGTACCCCCAGTCCCCCCGTATGTCCGCGACGTACCCCCAGCCCCCCCCTATGTCCGTGCCGTACCCCCAGCCCCCCCGTATGTCCGCGAAGTACCCCCAGCCCCCCCATATGTCTGCGACGTACCCCCACCCCACCCATATGTCCAGTGCGAACCCCCACCCCACCCGTATGTACGGTGCGGACCCCCACCCCCGTATGTATGGTGCGGACCCCCACCCCCGTAAGTCTGCACTGGACATACGGGGGTGGGGGTCCGCACCAGACATACGGGGTGGGGGTCCGCACCGGACATACACGGGTGGGGTGCGGGTACGTCGCGGACATACGGGGGGGCTGGGGGTATGGCGTGGACATGGGGGGGTGTTCGGCGCGTATGCGGGCACATGTTTGGGCGTCTCCATGGTTGCTATGGAGGTTTGCTCCGTACGGTGTTTTTACCATACGGTTGTGGATTCGGACGGACGGCAAGGATCGTACTTGCGCGTCCGGACGTCGGTTTACCGAGTCGTACGTAAAACCGTCCGGGGACGTGTCGGACACTTTTTCCGACCCGAGGACGTGTCGGGGTATATTCCCAATGCGATTCCTATGGAGTTTTGTACATACGAATCGTACTTGCCAGTTTGTACGGGACTTGTACGATTCGTACGTAAAAAAATCCGGATACGATTCGTATGGGGAATATTTCTTCGGGATCGGAATCGGCCCCTAAGTCTGTCTCTCCTACCGACCCATGTCCAGCGAATATTTTGAACCTATTAGCTCCCACCATAAACCCCACGGTACACCAGCTCATTAATGCTTCCCTCTCCTCTGGCAATATGCCGAAATTATGGAAGCATGCAAAGATTCTTACATTGACAAATAAGACTAACCTGAAGCTGACGGACCCTGCCAACTACAGGCCAATCTCCCTCATTCCGGCTCTCTCTAAAGTATGAGAGAAGCATGTAAACAAGGCCCTCCAAAAACACATTAAAGATGGGAAGCTCCTTCACGAGTCCCAATCCGGTTTTAGAGATAACTACAGTACGGAGTCCGCTCTGCTGGAAGTGACTGAATTTATCAAGGGTAAGCTGGACCAGGGAGGCAAGGCTGTTCTGATACTGCTCAATCCATCGGCGGCCTTCGATACGTTCCCCACATGAGATGCTCTTGAACAGACTTGCTAACATCGGCCTGGGGGGGACTGCCCTAACATTGATGTCCTCCTTCTTGGAAAATAGATCTCAGGACATCTGGCTCCCCCTTTCTCAACCCCGGTTACGGCATGAATGTAGGTGTCCCTCAGGGCTCCATTCTCAGTCCTACTATTTTAATATATATCTATCTCCCCTTGCATTTCTGGTAGAGGAAGAGGGCGCAAAAACTTTTCCTACACAGATGACACTCAGCTGATTTTAACATGCGAGAAAGGAACTAACTTTAATGGGGCAAGGATTAGGTCTTGCCTCACAAAGGTTTTTAACTGGCTTAAGATCAATCAACTGAAGAATAACCCTGACAAAACTGAAGTTATTCTCTTTGGTAATCCAGAAACGCCTGACTGGAGCTCTTGGTGGCCAAAAGATCTGCCGCCCCTGTCCGCGGAAAAGGAAAAAGTAAAATACTTAGGAACTGTCATAGACAAGACACTCTCCATGCGCTTTCAGATCCAAAATCTAACTGGCGCTTGCTTTGGCATACTCCGCATGTTAATAAATTCATGCCATTATTATCGCTTGAGAGCAGAAAGATCGTGGTGCAGGCTTTGGTGACATCAAAGCTTTACTATGTCAAAAGCTTGTACCTCGGTCTTCCTAAAGCCCTTATCCAGCGCCTACAAGTGGTACAAAACGCGGTGGCCAGAGCCATCCTGACATCTAAACCCAGATCTAGTACAACCCCTATTCTTAAGTCTCTAAACTGGCTCCGCATGAAGGAATGGATTGACATCTAGACCCCTAAGATCTTCTAATGCCAACTTGGCCATCATGCCTAAAATATGCCATGCCCGCACTGGAGGCAGATCCTTCAGCTTTCTAGGTGCAAAATTGTGGAATAGCCTTCCTGAGTCGCTGAGACTAACCACAGACCTAATCTCCTTCAGGAAGAGCCTAAAAACCTGGCTTTTTAATAAATAATGGGTCTTTTACGCACCTCTTCCTTCCGTTGTCATTCGCCAGGACACTCTAGTCTGAGTAGCTGCGCGCTATATCAATAACACTGTTTCATTTCATTTCAAACACAGCCCGCCCGACTAATTTCCCACCTTTGAGCATTGTCAATGCTGTTTCTCTTCAGCTTCCTCAATTTGTGCAGAGCAGTTTCAGAGAAAATGAAAAAAATTGCGGCAGCGTGCTGATGTAAACCAGCATGTATGTGTCAAGCCCTTTGAAGTGAGTAGCAAAACAACTTGTAAGGAGATTGTTTGGGTGAGAGGAGGCGCAAGTAACAGGTGGGTCTGTATATGTGTATGCGTGTGTGTGTGTGGATAGAAAAGTGTGTGCATGTGTGTGTTTGTTTGAAATGGCAGGGAGGCAATCAAGTTTATGTGATGGGTAAGGCAGGCGTGTCTGCAGAATCTATCTAAATGGGAGGCACAGGAAGAAATAAATAATATTTGAAGCTGGTGAACTGTCAGAATATCTTTGATGAGATTTGAAGGAGATGGGACCGGGTGCCAAGTATTGGTATATTTGTGTGGGTAGCCAGAAGCTAGCTTAATGTGTTTAGTGGTGAATAGAGCATGGGTTACCAGATGGAACTATGTCTGTGGGAACCAATGTTTCCAATCATAGGCTGTTGGTTAGGAAACCACTGCATCTTTGCAGTTGTAGTATTGGTGGACATCAATCAAGACAAATTAACTAACACACCTGCTAACTAAAGCCCATGGTTATATAGAGATTGCTCTCAAAATTATATTCTGTACTGCAAAATTATCAACATCCCCCCTGTTAGAAATTGGGTTGTAGGTTTACTAGGGTATGGTCCCAAGTCAGGCAACAATCACAATCATTGTCAGGGTAAGAAGCAGGCAACCCCTATATTAACCTGTTTTCACTCTGTGATAGCTTGGCACAAAGCAGTCAGACTTCACTTAGATGAAATGTGTAAAGTATTTGTGCAACACTTCAAAAATTAAAATAGTGAAAACACCACAACAAAAATAGTTCCACATCAGGTAAGAAAAATGGAGCATAGTTTTAGTTTTGATTTATTAAGTCTTTATTTCAACCATACTGATCATAAAAGACAATAAATAAATAACATCACCAAAAAAGGACATACATAATCTCCAATACTTAACAATAACAGTACGTGACATCTGGTAATGCATGATAAAAGCGGTTTTGTATTTAGTTAAAAGAAAGCTTATACAAACCTTTTTTGTTTTTAACAGTTTAAAATCAGTACAGGCCGTTGACAATGGTTAAAAGAAATTACCATTCATTACATCTAAAATTATAAAGCCATGGGTCCCAATACTGGCTGCAGGATATAAGCAGAGTAGAAGATAGTGATTAAGAATAATCACTGTCGCAGTCTACTTGCTTTCGATCTTGTGTCGGATTCTCCACACCCATCCTAAAAACTTTGCTAGGGCGATCACAATTGCCTCCCAAGTGCTTATCTTTAATATTCACAACGCAGTAGCACTCGACCTAGTGCCCATGATCGAGCAGATTGGTTTAAGCCATTTGCTCCGTGGAGAACTTTATGCTTGGCATACAAATAAAATGTGAGGAATTGTCTCGTCCACATTCTGGCAGTATGTACATTTACTGTCTTGGGAGTGGTAATGTGCCTGTCCAAAACTGAAAAATAAGTTTCCTGTCAGTAGGCTTGGTTATGAAGTCTCTGGAATCTTTATACAAAGGTTCCGACTTATGCACCAGAAAGATACTGGTAAGTGATGATGAGCTAAAAGAACACACATTGCCAGCTCTAATCATTGCCCAGTATGCTTCTTTAAAAGCTTTTTTTGGGGGAAGCATGTTATTCACTGGGTCATCCCACAGGTGCCTCATGCCCATGTACACTAGGGAGCTTTTCACCAGCTGTAACCAGCTAATCTTGTGAGAGTTATCGGCATCTCTAATGTCTTTAAGTGCTTGGGCATAGTGGGCTAGCTCCGAAGTGGACCATAGTCTTCTCCAGTAGGCCAATGGTCTAAACCTAGCAACCTCTGGCAGGGTGTTACACCCTAGATCAAAATATAAGTGTGTGAGTGGAGTACTTTGGGGAAGGCCAATTAGACCTCTCACAAATCTGTTTTGGGCCAGGACTAATGGGGACAGATTTTCAAATCCCCAGAATTCCGCACCATAGAGAGTGGAGGCCATAACCTTAGTATTGTATATCTTAAGTACAGGACCAACCGGCTTGGTCTGGGAGAGCCTATGTTCTTTCAATAGTGCTCCTGCAAGCTGGGAATGCTTAAGTTCCATAATTTCTATCTGGGGTTTCCAGTCTAATTTACGGCCTACAGTTATTCCAAGGTAAGTAAATATATCTGTTTGGTCCAGTGACTCCTTATTCATAACAACCCTTGCCTTGATTACTTTATGTTTATGCAGCACCATGAATTTGGTTTTGTCCACATTTACCGTTAACCCGTGTGCCTTCCAGAATGACTCAAAGCGGGTTAATGCTCGCTGCAACCTGTTAGAATTGGGAGTCTCTAGTTGGCAAGGGCTTGCACCTTTGTCCAAGTAGAGACCCTTCTTCCTAGTCAGGATAAGGGAGTTACACTCCTAAAATAACCCCTGCTCACCCCCTTGGTAGCTTGGCACGAGCAGTCAGGCTTATCTTAGAGGCAGTGTGTAAAGCATTTGCACAAAACCAACCGTAATACAATGTAAGCACTACAAAAGGACACCACACAAGTTTAGAAAAAGAGCCAATATTTTTAAAACAAGACCAAATACGATAAAGAATCTACAATACAGTGCTTCAAAAATAGTTACTTCTCAAGATGTCTTTAAATTGCAAAAATACGTTGAAAACACAGTTTGTACGAGTCGGTATCTCGTTCCCGCTGACCGCGTCAGTACGGGCCAGCAACAGCGTGAACAGACTCGTTAACAGTACCTTTCTTAGTGCGGCTCACATGGGCGTGCGAGTCGATCTTGGCATCCGCCGCGGTTGCGATGCAAAGTGGAAGCAGTGCAAGGCGCGATGTCCTCTCGATACGGTGCGAGCAGCGGCTCAGTGACGATCGTCCAGATGGCGTCGGTGATACCAAGGCTTGCGGTGCAGGGCGAGACGGTGCTCGATGTGGTGCTGGCAGGTTGCGGTGCAGGTGACAGAGCCGGTCATGGCGTCCGTCGTGGTTATGGTGCAACGTGGAAGCGGTGCAGGGCACAGTGTCCTCTCGATGCGGTGCAGGCAGCGGCTCGGTGAGTGACGATCGTGCAGATGGCGTCGGTGAGACCAAGTCTTGCGGTGCAGGGCGAGACGGTGTGGCCTGCGGTGCCTTTGGGACACAAGGCCAGCGACGGAGTCGGTCGCGGTTCCCTCTTCTCTGTGGCAACTGAAACAGCGGTCCCAGGAGCGGTACCCAGAGGTTGGTGAAGTCTTTGCAGTCCCTGAGACTTCTTAACAGGAGGCCAGCTCGGTTTAAGGCCCTTGGAGATACTCAGCACAAGTAGAGAAAGTTCAGTGCAGACCTTTCACTGCCCAAGGCAGAAGCAGCAGTTGCAGGCCAACCCAACAAAGCAACAACACAGCAAAGGGGCAGTACTCCACCTGGCAACTCTTCCAGCGCTTCTTCTTGGCAGGTTCCTTGATTCCAGCGAGTTCTCTGAAGTCTTTTCTATCCCTGAGACTTCCAACAGGAGGCAAGCTCTACTTCAAGCCCTTGGAGAAAACTCTAACGGCAGGATGATGAAAGCACAGTCCAGTCCTTTCCCTAGCCAAGACAGAAAGAACCACTGCAGACCAACCCAACAACACGCAACATTGGGGCAGTACTCCTCCTCCAGCTTTCCCAGTCCTTCTTTCTGGCAGGTTCCTTAGTTTAGAAGTAATCTAAAGTTCTGGGGTCTAAGCCCCAATATTTATACCACCAAATCCTTTGTCCTCTGAAGGCAGAGGGTCCTGTACCTAGTTCAAACCAGTTCTGGGTGCATTCTGCCAGTGTGCACCTTCTTCCTTTGTCAGTGTGGGCCAGGGTCATCAGACGCTCCACAGGAGGTGGAGTCAGCATTGTGGAAGGCAGGCACAGCCCTATTCAGACCCAGGTGAGACTCCTCCCACCCATCTACATGCAAATAGGTCTATTCAGCCCTGTGCTGACTCACCCTGTCTCCTGGAGTCTCCCCCAGCCCCTGTCACTCACAAACCAGACAGACAATACACAAGCTAGCAGAGGCAGGCTGGGTGGTTAGGCAAGAAAATACCTACTTTCTAAAAGTGCTATTTTCAAACACAGAATGTTAAAACCACCTTCACTAAAAGATGTATTTTATCATTCTGAGTTCAGGCATACTAAACTCGAATTTCTACCATATTCCCTGGGTCAGTTAGGATTATAGGATGTTATAATCAAACTGCCCATTCTGGCCTATGGGGAACAGGTAGCCTTGCAATAGTGAAAAACGAAGTAGGCTGTACTTCACTATCAGGACATGCCACACACACCAGGGCATGTCCTACCTTTCACATACAATGCACCCTGCCCACAGGGGTACCTTGGGCCTACCTTAGGGGTTACTAACATGTAGAAAAGGGAAGGTTTAGGGACTGGCAAGTGTGTGCACTTGCCAAGTCGACATGGCAGCCCCAGGCTACACACAGGCTCTGCAATGGCAGACCAGAGTTACACTTTACGGGCTGTTTGCATGGGTGGCACAATCCAGTGCTGCAGCCCACCAAGAGCATTTGATTTATGGGCTTTGGCACTCGCAGTGCACTTTACTAGGGGCTGACACATAAATCAAATCGGCCAATCATGGAAACACCAATCCATAACACACTTTACACAGAGAGCATATGCACTTTAGCACTGATTGGCAGTGGGAAAGTGCCCAGAGTCCTAAAACCAACACAAACAGGTCAGGAAAAAATAGGAGGAAAAAGCAATATGTTTAGGGATAACCCTGCAAAAAGGGCCATTACCAACACACCTCAACTTGGGTTTTTGATTGAATTAGGGTATCATCAGCGAACATAAGTATTGGGACCTTTTTGCTTGCAACAGAGGGTAAGTCGGTGGAGAGCTCTGAAAAATGATTAACCACTCCGTTTATAAACAATGAAAATAGGGTGGGAGCCAGAACACACCCTTGTCGCACCCCTTTGAGGATTGGGAACCTGGGGTGGTGTTTCCTTGTGATCCCCAGCGAACCTGCGCATAGTAGGATTCGTGCAGTTTAACTACAAGCGGTAAGAGCTCTAAAGGTAACCCTAAATCTTTCAATATGGCCCGGAGTTTGTTTCTCGGGACCGTGTCGAATGTAGCTTTGAGGTCTACAAAGGCGACATAGATAGTGCCGCCCGCTAGTAGTACAACACACCAGTAGATTGAAGCAAAATAAAAAACGTGGTCTATTGTACTTATGAGGGCCCTAAAGCCTGCTTGAAATGGGGATAATATGTTAATCTCTGCTATCCAAATCTGGATTCTGTTCAGCACTAGTCTGGCCTTAATCTTTTGCATGGAGTCAATTTGACTAATTGGCCTATAATTGCTGGGGCTAGAACGATCCCCCTTTTTATAAATGGGCAAAATTTCGGCTCCTCGCCAAGAGTCAGGAATGGAAGCTCCGCTGGCTATCGTGTTGGCAAGGATCATGATATACCGGAGCCAATTATCCTTATCTGATAGAAATTGGTCCGCCAGGATACAATCGGGGCCAGGGGCCCTACCCTTTTGCGCTGAGTTCATGGTATTTTCCACCGCACTTATAGTAAATGTTACTGATGTATCTGTGGTTGGTACTTGGAAGAGGGATGCACTCTCTCCAACTGCAAATTGATTCTCAAAGAAGGAGACCCGCTGATCGGGCGCTATGTAGTTTAGGGGGGTGTGGTCCTGTCCTCCTCTACCCCACTTTACCAGCTGCCAAAATGATTGCATATTTTTCACTTTGCTAGCCTTTAAAAGTTCAAGCCACCATTGTTCGTCCCATTCCTTTTTTGCTACTGTTTGCGTGGATTTATACTTTGTTTGGGTGGAGTCAATTAGACTAATTGGCCTATAATTGCTGGGGCTAGAACGATCCCCCTTTTTATAAATGGATACAATTTCGGCTCCTCGCCAAGAGTCGGGAATGGAAGCTCCGCTGGCTATCGCATTGGCAAGGATCATGATATACTGGAGCCAATTATCCTTATCAGATGGAAATAGGTCCACTGGGATACAATCGGGGCCAGGGGCCCTACCCTTTGGCGCTGAGTTCAAGGCGTTTTCCACTTCACTTATAGTAACTTTTAATGATGTATCTGTGCTTGGTACTTGGAAGAGGGATGCACTCTCTCCAACTGCAAATTGATTCTCAAAGAAGGAGACCCACTGATTGGGCACTATGTAGTTTAGGGGGGTGTTGTCTTGTCCTCCTCTACCCCACTTTACCAGCTGTCAAAATGATTGCATATTTTTCATTTTGCTAGCCTTTAAAAGTTCTAGCCACCGTTGGTCGTCTCATTCCTTTTTTGCTACTGTTTGCGTGGATTTATACTTTTTGCATGCTGTTTTGATTTTGCCCATGTCTTTGGTTTTAATTGCCCGGGATAGCTGCTTATATGCTTCCTTACAGGCTTTGTTGTACCAATGGTCATGTTTAGGTAAGAGTCTCTTTGGAATGTTGAGAGGTTTGACAAAGAAGGGCCTAATTTTTTCGAACATGGTCTCGTGGATTTGGGTGATATTGAGATTAATTTCTCCCTAATTATTACATTTTTGTAGACCATCTAATGTGCTCCTCACCTCTTCTTTAATTTTTTCAAGCGAACTTTCATTAATGACAATCCGAGACCATTTAATCCTCCTCATGTTGTTACTAATTATAGCATTAGTGGTCTCACTCACGTTGGCTATGGGCAGAGATGTTACGTGGCCAGTTACCTCAACAATGGATTATGGTCGCTTTCGTTCCTCACACAGACCTCCATATCAACAAGAGTTTTATTAATAGAACAAGACTCAAATGACAAAAATCCAATAGGTAGAAATTGAGGTATTTAAAATGTAAAATAGCACTTAGAATCAATAAGTGCTTACTTGGGATATCTGATTACAATTTACTGACACAATATTGAAACCATAAATATAATGATATCAAAATATTGTGTCTAAATATCGATCACAAAAATATTGTTTGTCTATACATATAATGGTAAGTACAAACAAATTTGAGGAAAAAGTCATATGGTTTTACACTAATATCGAAAAATATGTACAAAAATGGTGTTTTTATTCTCTAAAACTTAAATATTTTAACATAACAACATTAATGTAATGTAAATTAACTATGTTTGAATAATATTTAAAAAATAAATATTTACTAATTTAAACACACACACATATATCAAAGTGTGCATATTTATATACACATTTATATTGTAAAACAATTTGAAAAAACATTCATTTTAACTTATATTATAATTTTATAATTGTTGTTAAATTTACCAATCTAACAAAAAAATAAAATTATATATATAAATATATATGTGGAAAGACTAATATGGCACCATGGACATGGACATTGTATAACAACACTGGAGCATTGTGGTAATTGTAGGATTGTGACATCATACCACGTGGATGCAGGGATAAAAGCACCGTCTAGTGTTTGCATTTCACTCACCTGTGATCAAGGCTGCACAGCCATAAGGATATGAGAATGCGGCCACTTTCACAAAGAGAATAAAATGCACTGCGTTTTCGAAATCTGGCCTCTACATCTTTTGTCTGTGGGATTAATTACAGGGAATCTCCATTCCTGCTTGCAGAGGCCGCCCTGCATTGTTGTGGGCCCCCAGAATGGAGTTTTGTGTTTTATGGTTACATTTACTGGGGGCACGACTCGCTCGCCTCATATCAGGCGAAATGAGCACTTGCTTTGGAATTCTGAATTATGAGGTGAGAAAGGGAGATGAGAGAGGCAACAACCTTTCTCAGACAATTTCGAATTTCCAGCATGAGAAGTCTTTGTGCTATTTTTTAACAAACATGCACGTGTTCCCTTTATTTTTTAATAAAACAATATTGCACTGATAAACAATTTAATCCTGACCGTGGTGAATATGTGGCAATACTAATATGGCACCATGGACATTGAATAACAACACTTGAGCATTGTGGTAATTGTAGGATTGTGACATCACACCACGTGGATGCAGGGATAAAAGCACTGCCTAGAGAACAAGTTACTTACCTTCGGTAACGATGTATCTGTAAGAAACATTAGTTAGTTAGATTCCTCACCTTAGAATATCCCCAGCGTCAGGCTGGATCCGGAAAGATTTTTGTAGCAATACCCCTTGCACGTCGCTAGGCGTCGTCTGCGGCTCCGCATCAGTCGTTGGCGTCGTGCACCGGAATCACGTCGTTGGAGTACTTAGACGCCTCCCTCGCGCGCTGATATCAGTTCTTGTACATAGCTTTCCGCGCCAGGAACGCAGAGCCATGCAAGAGACCGACACTGGTGCCAAAAAATCTAGGGCCCTGAAAAGGATAGCCTTAACCCTAGATGTCAGTTCGCAGAACGGGGAGGATGGGTGAGTCGGTGAGGAATCTAACGAACTAATGTCTCTTACAGATACATCGTTACCTAAGGTAAGTAACTTGTTCATCTGAAAGAAACACGTTAGTTAGATTCCTCACCTTAGAATAGATACCCCAGCAATAGGCCTGGGCTAAATTTCCATTCCGCTTGCGGAAATTGCGATAATTTGACATTTTCGCGTTCCGCGGAGAGCGCGAAAATGTCAAAATTTCCGCATTCCGCAGCTTAGCGATAATTTGTTTCTTGCTCGTGCTGTAAAATAATACATTCTCGCGCGCGCGCGATCGCCTTGCCTGAATCCCCGCGTTCGCCGACAAGTTTTCCCGATCCGGTCACGTTCTCCACGAGATGTTGGATTGTTGGTAGCCATTTGCGCTGTCTCGCGACAGTTTGCGCCCGCAGTAATGTCATTGGTCGCGCGATCACGTCTTTCTTCTCGTGATCATGCACCGCGAGAAGAGTGAAAACAAGAGGGCCGCGCCCGCGAGCAACCGCATGGGTAACTTGGCGATCTGCGACCACGCAGAAAATACCACGAACAGGTGGGAAAAAAACGTCCGCATCTTCGCGATATTTCCGCGTGTTTGCGGAGATTTTTAAAATTTTCGCGATAATTTGCGAAAGTCACTTTCGCAAATTCCGCCCACCTCTACCCAGCAATACCAACCCCGGTGGTGGGTCTGCGAACCAAGATCACACCAGAAAGTCCTGGAGAACCGAACGGCCAAAGTAGCCATCTCTCCGGACTTGGCTGTCTAGGCAATAGTGCTTGGCAAACGTGTGCAGTGAAGCCCACGTCGCCGCCTGACAGATGTCCTGCAAGGGAACTCCCCGGCCCAGGGCAGTAGTAGCCGCTCTGTGCCGGGTGGAATGGGCCCTCAGCCCAACAGGAGGGTCCTTTTTTGCCAAGGAGTAACAAAGTTTAATACACAACACGACCCACCGTGAGATGGTCCGTTTGTGTACCGCTTTCCCCTTCTTAGCTCCTACGTATCCAACAAAAGTTGGTCATCCACCCGGAACTGTTTGGTGCGGTCCAAATAAAAGGACAGCGCCGTTTTGGGTCCAGACGGTGGAGCCTCTCTTCCTCTTTTGAAGGAAGCGGAGGTGGAAAGAAGGTGGGCAACGTGACAGATTGCCCGATGTGAAAGGGGGTCACCACTTTTGGTAGAAAAGAAGGACGAGTCCGGAGGACAACCTTGTCCGGATGAACAGAAAGGAAGGGAGGCTTAGATGACAGAGCCTGGAGCTCACTCACCCGTCTAGCCGAGGTGATAGCTACCAGGAAAGCAGTTTTCAGGGTCAGAAGACGAATGGGACAATTATGAAGAGGCTCAAAAGGAGCGCACATCAGAAAGGTCAGAACAAGATTCAAGTCCCACTGAGGCATTACGAAGGGGACAGGAGGGAACAAGTGAGTAATGCCTTTGAGAAAACGTGAAACAACAGGGGACCTGAAAAGAGAAGGCTGATCAGGGAGCCGTGAGAAGGTAGAGATTGCAGCAAGATAACCTTTCAAGGTGCACAAAGCAGAGCCCTGCTGGGCCAAAGAAAGAAGGAAGAGGAGAACCTCAGAAAGAGGGGCGGAAAGGGGATCCACAGCCTTAGCTGTGCACCATGCCACAAATTTGTTCCACCGGCAGGCGTATACCGTCTTTGTGGAGGGACGCCTGGCTGCCAGAATGACATCACAGACTTCAGGAGGCAAGTCAAATGGCATCAACTGCCGCCGCTCAATCTCCACGCATGGAGGTGGAGGCTGGACAGGTTCGGGTGGAGGACCGTCCCCTGCTGCTGCAACAGAAGGTCCTCCTGAAGAGGCAGTCATATCGGGGGATCGATTGACATACTGAGTAGCTCGGGATACCAGAACCTTCGTGCCCAATCCGGAGCAACTAAGATGACTTGGGCCCGGTCGCGCCTGATCTTCTTCAGCACTCTGGGCAGAAGTGGTATAGGCGGAAAGGTGTACAACAGACCGCAACTCCACTCGCGACGAAAAGCGTCTCCGAGCGAGTGCTGCCTTGGAAATTCCAACGCGCAGAACTGCTGACATTGCGCGTTCTCTTCAGTGGTGAATAGATCTAACCAAGGCTCTCCCCACTGCAGAAAGAGACCATGCGCCACGTCCGTGATCCATCATGCACCGGCGGCTGAGTTCGTCTGCTCTGGCGTTCAGAGAGCCCGACAGATGTTGAACCACCAGGGTGATGCCCTGGTGTTCCAGCCATGTCCAGAGGCGCAGAGCCTCCCGACAAAGGGTCCACGATCCCACCCCGCCCTGTTTGTTGCAATACCACATGGCGGTGGTGTTGTCCGTGAACACCTGCACGACACTTCCCCGGACAGAGGGAAGGAAGGCTTTCAGTGCAAGCCGGATCGCTCTCAGCTCCAAAAGGTTGATATGGAGTTGAGCCTCTGCCGGAGACCAGAGTCCTCTGATCTCCGCCTCTCCCATATGGCCCCCCCATCCCAGGAGGGACGCGCCCGTCACTACTACGTGCTCCGGTTGGGGTAGGGAGAGGCATCTGCCGCTGACCCAATCGTGGTCCGTGAGCCACCACTGCAACTGGTTCGCAGTGCCCCCCGAGATCAAGACATGGTCGGATAGTTTGCCTCGATGCTCGGCCCACTGAAACTTCAGGTCCCACTGCAGAGCCCGCATTCGCCACCTGGCGTAATGCACCAACAGGATGCAGGAGGCCATCAGCCCCAGAAGCCGCAGCACCAACCTGACCGAAACCCAGGATAGAGGCCGAAAGATGGGAATCAGATCCTGAATATCCCGGACCCGCTGTTCCGGAGGATAAGCCCGGAACTGCGCTGAATCGAGAACCGCTCCGATGAAGAGGAGCTTCTGGGAGGGTCTCAGGTGTGACTTTGGCACGTTGATTGAGAACCCCAGCAAATGCAGGAGGTCGGCCGTAGTCTGGAGGTGGGAGATGACTTACAGGGGAGAGCCCGCCTTCAACAGCCAGTCGTCGAGATAGGGGAAGACTGAAACCTCCGATCTGCGCAGATGAGCTGTGACCACCGCCATCACTTTCGTGAACACCCGAGGGGCACTGGTGAGGCCGAAGTGGAGCACGGTGAACTGAAAGTGCTCCTGACCCACCGTGAACCGCAGGTAACGCCGGTGGGCCGGCAGGACGGGGATGTGAAAATAGGCGTCCTGCAAGTCCAACGCTACCATCCAGTCTCCAGGGTCGAGGGCAGCCAGAACCTGAGCTAAAGTTAGCATCTTTAACCGTTCCTTCCGGTGGAAGGTGTTGAAGCTCCTGAGGTCCAAGATAGGGCGTAGGCCCCCTTTGCCCTTCTTGGGAACCAGAAAGTAGTGGGAGTAGCAACCACGGCCTACTTCTGGACCAGGAACGCGCTCGACGGCCTCTTTGGCCAAGAGGGCCATAACTTCCTCCCGCAGAAGATTCAAGTGATCCTCCGATATACGGTGGCACTGCGGTGGCATGGCTGGAGGGGTCGTCTCGAAGGGGAGGGAATAGCCCCTTCGGACGATTTTCAGCACCCACCTGTCTGAAGTGATGGAGCGCCAGTGGAGCAGGTGATGGCGAACTCTGCCGCCCACTGGCGTGGAATGGGCCTGAAAGCTCGGACTAGGAGGGCTTTGAGGTGGATGCTGCCGGGGTGGATGTGGACTGGACGGCACATTGTCCTCTAGTACCGCCACAGCGGAACCCACGTCCGCGACCGCGTGCAGGTTGGGTCTGCGGCCGGTGGCTAGGTGGACGTGAGGAGGCGCCCCTTCCTTGGCCACGAAAGGGGCGAAAGGCGAAAGATTGCGGCCGCGGGGCCAAGAGACCCAAGGACGTGGCCGTAGCCCGGGAGTCCTTAAAACGAGCCAGCGCACGATCCGCCTTCTCATCAAAAAGGCGAGTGCCATCAAAGGGCATATCCATGACGGTACTCTGGACATTCCCCGAAAAAGACGTGGACCGCAGCCAGGCGTGGCGCCGGAGCGCCACTGTGGTGGAAATCGCCCTACCCAGCGAGTCCGTGGTGTCAAGTTCACACCGTATGGCATGTCGCGCTGCATCTCGCCCGTCAGCAAGTGCCTGGGAGAGACGTGTCCGGGCCTCCTCCGGACACAGGGGCAGCACGTCCTCCACCGCATCCCACAGAGAGTGGGAGAAACGGTCCAAGAGGCAAGCGGTGTTCAAAGACCGCAGGCCCAAACTCAGGGAAGAGAACAGTTTCTTTCGGAACTGTTCCAGCCTCTTGGATTCCCAATCCGGAGAGGCGGACGGGAAGGAGGATTGGGAAGTGGAGGCCTGGATAACCAGGCTCTCGGGGGTGGGGTGTTGGGACAGGAAACTGGGGTCGCCCGGAGCAGGGCGGTGGCGCCGGGCCACGTTCCGATCCACAGGAGGAACTGTGGAGGGCTTGGACCAAGTGCCCTGCAGAACGTCGATGAGGGCCTCATTGAACTGCAGCAGAGGCTTTGTGGAGCTTGCTGACGGTTGAAGCACCTCTGTGAGGATGTTAGTCCTCACGCCCACAGCAGGCAACTCGAGCCCCAGGGCTTTGGCCGCCTTGCGCAGCACCACTGACAAAGCTGTACCTTCCTCTGAGGGCACAGTCGGAGGAGAGATGAAACCAGCGTCCGGTGAAGTGTCCAGACCACTGGCATCACCCAGTTCGTCTGCCCAGTCCTGTGAAAGTTGGCCCTGGATGGCCATAGGGTCCTCAGACCCCTCCCAGTCGCCCCCGTCATCCGATTCCTGATAAACAGGAGGAATGATCGGAGCCGGGCGGTAGATGAAACGCTCATCCATCGGCATCGGGTGCGGCGCCGGGCGGCACCGCGCCGTCGCCGGGTCCGGACAGGGGCTAAACCGGGGAACGGCGTCGTCCGGAGACGGCGCTGGAGGTGGAACCGGTGTCGGCGCCGGCGGAGGAGGCGTCGTGAGGTCGACCGGCGCCGGCAGAGATCTTGGCCTGGATCCCTCGGGGACCTGCGGCATCGGGACCGAAGTCATCGACGGCGCCGGGGCCAGAGCCGCCGGCACGCGAGGTCACCCAGTCGAGCTTGCGGGGCCCGAAGGCGCGCCGGCAGGCGTCAACGGCAGAGCCAGGCCCCTCATGGCCGAGAGGAAGGCACTGTCCTCCGCCGGATTCGCGTCAGTCCCAGGGACCGGCGGGTATGGAGACGGATGCGGCTCCTGCGGCTCCGACGGAGCCACGGGGGTGGGACCACCCTGACCCTTGGCCGAGTCGCGCGACCGGTGAGGGGAGTCCGAAGAGCGGTGTCACCTCTTGGACTTCTTTGATCGCTTCGACTTACCCGAAGACTTCGAGCCCGACGAGCGATGATGGTGACTGCGGCTCCGCGACCGGTCCTTGGACCTCCTCCTGGACCGGGACCGTGAGCGGCGCAGAGCCGAGTGCCGAAGCTTGAGAAGCTTACGGGACCGCTCCCGCCTAGCTTTCGAGGTCAAGGCCTGACAATCGGGGCACGACTCCACGTCGTGGTCGGCCCCCAGGCAGTAAAGGCACCGGCGATGGTAGTCCGTCACCGACATCAGTCGATGACAGGAGTCACAGGTTTTAAACCCAGGCATCCTACCGGGACCAGAGTCGAGTCGCCAGAAGTTCAAAAAGAGTCAAAAAGTTTAGTCAAAAATTGACTAAGGGGTAAGCTCTTCCCGGATTGGCGCTGTCTGGTGCGGAAAAAAGAAGAACTGAGGTCAGCACGTGAGGGCGGCGTCTAAGTACTCCGACGACGTCATTCCGGCGCACGACGCCAACGTGGGACACGGAGCCGCAGACAACGCCTAGCGACGCGCAAGGGGTATTGCTACAAAAATCTTTCCGGATCCAGCCTGACGCCTGGGGATATTCTAAGGTGAGGAATCTAACTAACGTGTTTCTTTCAGATGTTTACATTTCACTCACCTGTGATCAAGGCCGCACAGCCATAAGGATATGAGAATGCGGCCACTTTCACAAAGAGGATAAAATGCACTGCGTTTTCGAAATCAGGCCCCTGCATCTTTTGTCTGTTGGATTAATTACAGGGATCTCCATTCCTGCTAGCAGAGGCCGCCCTGCACTGTTGTGGGCTCCCAGAATGGAGTTTTGCTGTTTTATGGTTACATTTACTGGGGGCACGACTCGCTCGCCTCATATTAGACGAAATCAGCACTTGCTTTGGAATTCTGAATTATGAGGTGAGAAAGGGAGCTGAGAGAGGCAACAACCTTTATCGGACAATTTCGAATTTCCAACTTGAGAAATCATTGTGCTATTTTTAACAAACATGCACGTGGTCACTTTATTTTTTTAATAGGACAAGAAGATGCACTGATAAACAATTTAATCCTGACTGTGGTGAATATGATGTTAAGGGGCAATACTAATGTGGCACCATGGACATTGAATAACAACACTGGTGCATTGTGGTAATTGTAGGATTGTGACATCATACCACGTGAATGTAGGGATAAAAGCACCGCCTAGTGTTTGCATTTCACTCACCTGTGATAAAGGCCGCACGACGGAAACACGTAGGGATCTGAGAATGCAGCCACTTTCACGAAGAGAATAAAATGCACTGCGTTTTCAAAATCAGGACTCTGCATCTTTTGTTTTTACAAACAATAAATTACAAATAACATACATTTAAATAAAGATATAAAATATACTTGTAAATATACACACACACATAAAAATAATATATATTTAAACATTAATAAAAAAAAGTTAAGCTTAATAAATATACTATTACCACTCCAATTTATACAACAGTAGAGAAAGCATTAACTCACGAGGGATAAAATTTACTATTCCCACTCCAGTCTGTGCAAAAGTAGGGAAATCGTTGGACTCAAGAGGGATTAGATTTACTATTCCCACTCCCGTCTATGCAACAGTAGGGAAAGCATCGGAATAAGGAGAGGTAAACTTTACTGTTCCCACTTCAATATGTGCAACAGTAGGGAAATCGTTGGACTCACGGGGGGGTAAAATTTACTATTCCCCCTCCAGTCTGTGCAACAATAGGGAAAGTGTTGGACTCAGGAGGGGTAACATTTACTATTCCCACTCCAATATGTGCAACAGTAGAGAGAGAGTAGTTCACTTCATTGAAATAACATATTTTAACAACTCTATTAAATAACAAAATATAAAAATATGAATTGTACAATTATGTCTACATTTTATTAAAAATTCAACAAATGACATAATTATTAAATGTTTAATTAATTAGAAATAATTAAAACAAATAATATTAATTTCATTAAAATACCACACTGTGGGCCTCATTACAATGGCATCGCAGCAGGATTGAGATCGTCCGACAAGTAGTCTGTGGTCCCACCCACCATATTTTGATAAGACCGCCATGTAGGTGGTCGGAAACTTCATTAGGTCTCGCCTGACCCAGCGCATGTGCTGGTCTAGCGAGACTTATTGAGAGGGCTCCAAAAAGTGCTACCAGGCCAGCCTAGAGTTACAGTGCATGTGCGCGGGCGCGCGCGTCACGCTTTACTGCGATTACTTTCACTTTCGCGGCCGCGCGACCGCTTTGATGTTTGATCGTGATCATGATCACTTTCACGTTCCCGGCCGCTTTGCATAGCCAATAGGTCTCGCTTTTGGGACCTTATAAGTATTTAGTTATGCAACTGTTCTTGGCTAAACACCTATAAGGTCCCAAAGGCGAGACCTATTGGCTATGCCAATGCTTGTTTTTCTACTGGGGCTTGTGCTGCGGCCCGGAAAAGGGAAAATGCTGTGGGAAATGGACATCCTAATCCCTACAGTAGTGCCTGTGCAGGCTCCACCTCTATTGTAGGGATTAGTGTCCGACTGGCACCCTGACGGACTCCTTTAGCCTGTTGGAGGTGGCAGTCTGCCCCCCAGATCGCTGCAGTGTGACCATCCGCATCCTAATGCGGCGATCGGACCGAAGGCATGTCAGTGGCGGTACCACCGACACTAAAATGAGGCCCTATATTCTCACCATCATGACAGCCAACAATGAAAAGGTAATCGGAGAACAAGTTACTTACCCTTTGTTAAAGCATTATCTGGTAGAGACAGTATCTTGATGCAGATTCCTTACTTTTGATTCCTTACCTTTGAATGCCCCAGGCGTCAGGGTGGATCCAGAAACTATATGCGTGAGCAGTACCCCTTGCGTGTGACATCGGGTGGCTCCATTCGGCTCCGTGTGATGTTGGCAGCATCGTTAGCGTTGGTTGTGATGTTGCAGTCACCTATATAGGCGCCATCCAGGAGCACGCATGTCAGTTCTTTTCTTTCCACGCTAATTAAGTGCCGATCCGTAGAAGAGCTACCCCTCTATCCCTTTTTGACAGGTTTTTTCAACTTATTGTCAGGCAAATTGTTTTCTAGTTTGTCTAGGATGTCTTCTCTAAAGACAGGGTTTAAACTGTGTTGTGCCTGTCACCGCGCCATGTCGGTAAATGACTCCCACCTCATATATCTCTGGTGTCTAGAGCATGACCACGACTTGAAGTTGTGCTCCCACTGTCAGGCCTTGGCTGCGGAGGCCTTGCGACTATGAGCTATGAAGTGCCTGGCAGTCCGGCAGTTGACACCGAGCGGCAAGTATTCTTTCTCCCTCTAGAGGTCTTCTGGACACTCAGGGCAGAGGACCAAGAAAAAGAAGAAGTCTCAGCGGTCTTCATCTTTGCCTCGACTGACGTCCATTGATAAATGAGTTAAGGAGCACCGACGCTCTAGGCACTGTTTTGCAGAGCCAGAGTCAGGGTCGACTTCGCACCTCCCTCCATTTCCAGGAGCTGTAGTGACCCCCGCTCAAATTAAAGAAGTTTACAAGGCCATGCACCCCGCATTTGAGCAGGCCGACCTCTCTGGTGAGCCTCGACTCCAGTGCCGATAGAACCTAGAGGTTTAATGTCGTTGCCTGATCATTTTCAGGACTTTTCAGGCACGGGAGAGGAAAGGGAGGGGTATATGGACCCTCTAGAAGACCAGGATGTATCTATAGAACAGATGGACTGGTATGAGGAACTGGGGGAAGCCAGTGGACTGGACACATCCCCACATATTGGCATGCTCTCTCCGCCAACTGTGACAATGGAGGTGGGGGCTTCTTTTGCCATGGTGGTAAGGAGAGCAGCTGAGATCTTTGGACTGGAGTTGTCCTCTGTGCAAGGTCAGGACTAATCTTCTGACTGAAGTGCTTGAGCCAGGGGCTTCCCCTATTGCCCTGTAATGAAGCACTAACTAATGTCCTAGGCACATGGACCAAGCCTAGCTAAGGGGATCCTTTGAACAGGATAATTGCACACCGTCATCGCCCGGCTCCGGGTGACCCAAGGTTCCTCAGCCAACACTCAACCCCTGAAAGCTTGGTGGTGCAGGCTTCGACTTCCCATGGCGCATTCCCTTTGCCCCCTTCCCTCAGAGGGGGAATCCAAGAGGCTGGAAACACTTGGGAAAAAGATGTTTTCATCTGCCAGCCAGGAAATGCATTTGGTGAATACCGCATGCTTATTGGGCCGGTTGTGCAAGTGCTGCCACAGGTCCCGGAGGAGGTCCTGGCTGTGTTCTCCCAGGCGGTGAAGGAATGGAGAGATGCAGCAAAATTCACCATCAGGTGTGCTCTTGACACAACTTACTCACTGCGCAGTGCGGTTTTGTTAACAGTGGCCTTACAGCGCCACGCCTGGCTAAGAAGATCTGGCTTCTCCGGCGAGGTCCAGGCTAATTTGATGGACATACCCTTTGACAGATCTCGTCTCTTTGGAGAGAAGCTGGACTTGGCCTTGGAGCACTTCAAGGCCTCACGTGTTGCGGCCAGTTCCTTGGGCCTCTCAGTAACACCTTGTGGCCAGTCTAGCTTTTATCCCTTTTGTGGCAACAGAAGGGGTTTTCAGCTGCGCCAACCGCATTGCAGCCACCTTCCTGCGCAGACCTCCCAAGCTATGCAAGAATATTGATGCGGCTCATTCCGACCTCGGAATGGAAGCCAGAAGTCGGCTTCCACCTAGCACTCGGCAGCCGCAGCCTCTAAGCACTCCTAGTTTGAGTCTGCAAGACCACTCTACTTCGGTTGGAGGGGGAATCCATTACCATCTCTTCCACTGGAGGTCTATAACATAGGACAAGTGGGTCTTGCACATCATTCAGGAGGGCTAATCTCTGCCTTTCCTTTCTTTTCCTCCTCCTATTCCGCCACTTCAAGAACAGCTGGCATTCTGGATTTCGGTGAGACTGACTCTGAGAATGCTTGGCCTCATTTCCGCCTGCATCTTGTTAGCAAAACTCCCCAGATGGCGTATGCATGCTCTGTAGTGGCACCTGATGTTCCAGTGGGCACAGCATCAGGAGAATCTCTCTGATGTGGTCCAAATTTCGAGGGAACTGCAAAAGATCTGCAGTGGTGGTTGACGAAGTGCAATTTGGGTCAGAGGCAGGCCCCTCTCCCTTCTCTAATCAGATCTCACAGTAGTAACAGATGCGTCACTCCTGGGATGGGGCATTCTGAGAGAGATGGAGATCAGGGGACACTGGTCTCCGGCTCCACATCAATTTGTTGGAGATTCAGGTGATCCGACTAGCATTGAAAGGATTTATTCCCTCTGTTAAGGGAAAGTTAGTGCAGGTGTTCACTGACAACACCACCGCCATGTGGTACTGCAATAAACAGGGTGTGGTGGGGCCTTGGACCCTTTGTCAAGAGGCCCTCAGTCTCAGGAGATGGCTGGAACAGCAGGGCATAACCCTGGTGGTTTAACCCTGGCAGGGTCTCTGAATGCCAGGGTGGACAAACTAAGCTGTTGATTCCTAGTAGATCACGAATGGTGTTTCTAAGGAGGCTACCGCTAGGCAATGCTGTTCTTCGCCAGTTGAGCTCAGGCCTACTGTACGCCTTTACGCCTATACCACTTCTGGGCAGGGTTCCCCAGATGATCAAGAACGTCCGGGCCCAAGTCATTATTGTGGCTTCGGACTGGGCAATGAGAGTCCGTTATCCAAAGTGTCTGCAACTGAGCATCGATCCTCCGATAAGGCTGCCCAGTAGGAGAGTAGGATCTGCACTTATGTTGCCCCCACTTTTTTTCTGATGTTAACACTGGTTTCTGGCTATAGTCTGGCTGGGTCCCTGCCTATCAGGGCCCCAGTCTCTCTGTTCTCTCTAAACAACTTGGAGTGCATATTAGATGCACTAGTGATTGGATACTGTGGTGCATTATGAGCCCCTAGTATATGGTACCCTAGGTACCAAGGGCATAGGTACTTCACAGGCCTACCAAGGGCTGAAGCATGCATTATGCCACCCCTGGGAAGCAGACTAAATCTGACACCACAGGCCTGCTACTGCATCCTGGGTGAGGTAGTGCTAGCACTCCTCACTGAGGTATAGGTTCCTATATCTCACCATACACTCACATACAAACCTATCAGTCACCCCTAAGGCAGGCCCTATGAATCCTGAGGGCAGGATGCTTGGTTTACAATGTGAGGGGGTGCCTCTGGCAGAGTCTATTCTCTGTGGCTGTTTGTGGATGCGGTTAAACCATATACTCTTAGGTGCAGTATAACCCAACGGTAAATGCTAACTTTGGAATGACTGCATCAAAACATGTCGTGTTTGGTGTCAAACAACTTGGAATCATACCTCCACACCAGTAACTGGTGTGGGAGTATGATCCCACCCTTCTAGAGGGGACGACATGTACCCACTGTGGGAACACAGTAGAAATCTGAAAGAGCCCTGGCATCACAAAATGGATGCCACCAGCACAGACACTGGGCTGCCCTCCTGCTGCTGACTGAAACTCGCAGTGGAGGAGGCCCAACAATAGGCATCCTGTCACAGGGAGGTGTAACCACCTTCCAGACAGGATTTAGTGTATTGGGGCTGGGTGGGTGCACTCCTAGAGTGCTTTGAAGTCCTGCACTGGGGGAGCAGTAGGCTCCTCTGTGCATATGCCAGCTCAAACCGGTTCAGGGGCTACCTGTCCCTGCTCTGGCGCAAAACTGGACAAAGGGAAGTGGGTGTAACCACCCCCTACCCTGACCCTCCCAGAGGAGTGGTCATAAAGCTAGTCCCTCCCTGTATTTTAGTATAAGATAGGGAACCATTGCCATTGCAAACTAGATATCCCTGGACAATGCTTTACAAGAAGAATCCTGGTCCTTCAACGTTCCATTACCTTTGGAAGACAGAAGAATCTCCCTTGGAGTTAAGGAGTGACTCCCCTGCTTGGCAGGCACCAAAAACTCTAATCAACAGTAGCAAACTTTCCCGCTCCTGCCGGAGTCCAAAGTCCCTGCAGCCCCAGAAGTAGATTTCCTGACTTCTTGACAGCCATTGTGAGTCCCCAGCAGAGCTGAGGTGAGTGGACCCCACGAGTGATGAGGAACAGCAATACCCGGGTACCATGCACTATTGTCAAGTACAACCCCTTCACGGCGTTCTACGAACTTGTACATTGGACCATTTGTGGCCCGAGTCTCCAGTAGGATGTGCACCGAAAATCAGAGGCCTACCCTGTCCCGAGTGACCGTGGGCTCCTGTAAAGCATTTCCTCATGAGGCGTCTTTGCGATCCCTTGCCCGTTGGCTTGTGGGTCCCCTGAAGACTTTCTGACCAAACCAAAGGGCTCCCCTGGTTGCTCCAGGCCTGCCCTCACTTACCCTTGCTGGGTGAGTCCCTCAGACCTTGCTGATCTGCACCGCTGACTTTCTTCAACTTCCACGAGACATGCTGTTGCCAAGGCTTGTTGGCTCCAATCCGGTTGCCGACCCCTCAGTAAGCTGCAGACGTTGTGGGACACTCCGAATCCAGCTGCTGGTCATCGTCGATGCCTCCTGGTCCTCGTGAGCGAAGAGTCAAAACACCCTCGATCACCTGAAATCACCCGACTTCCGTGGGCATCCATCTTCCTGGCCCCGGGTCACTGGCAATTGACTGTGAACACTGTCCCTTCTGCTTTCAGGTCATCTTCATCTTGAATCCAGCCTTGGATTCCACCGGACACTGCTTCAGTCTTCACAAGCAGCAAAACTTCTTCGGCTTCCATAGAAAACAACGACGCAACCCGACCCGACACCAAAAGACACCTATGCACCCAGCTTCCCTGGGTGAGGTAACTCGTGCACTCCGGTGCTCTAGTGGGTGTTGGCCCTCGAACTACTTACCTTGTAAGTGACTTGCTTGTAGACTTCCTAGAAGTACCCTTACATTTTAAAAATCCAACCGCGACCTGCTCCATTGAAATCAAGACGGAACCAGTGGCTGTGTTCTCACACTGCACGCGTCTCCCGTGGGTCTTTTACTTACCTGCCTTGGGTGGATTGGTGAAGCCCCAGCGATTCTACAGGCCCTAGGCCTGGTCCCCTTGCAAGTCGACATTCCTAAACCTCTTTTTTAGTATATGGTCTGGTACGCCCCTAGGGCCCCAGCCATATTTGTGCTTAACTTATTGTGAAACGTTGATATTTGAATGTGTTCCTGACTTCCAATCTCATAAAGAGATTAGTAGAGTGTGTCTAGTAATAAATACATATATATTTGATATATATACCTGTGTGGTGTCCTTTCATTTGGTAATTCAAGAGATTACAAGGTAAAACAAGCTGCTTTACATTCCTCTGAGACTTGAAGGCTGCTCTCCACAGCTACCACTAGGATAGCTTTATTTAAAAGGTTGTCTTAAACCTATCTACCATAAGAGTTGAATTGGACTGGTGCAAGGTGGCCACTATAACTAATGACCAGCATATGCCAGGCCAACTTCTCACATTGGTGGGCAACGTGTGGGATTCCAGCTTGTCATTGTTTTACCAGAAAATCTCTATTTAAATTACTAAGTGAAAACCACTAAAGGTACTCAAGGTACATATAAAAGTCAAGCTTAGTATCAATAAGTTCTACTGAACTTAGAGCTGTTTGTGAAGGGATAGCACACCCTTGCTACAGCTCACGCTAGGATCAGTAGGCCACAAACTAGTGTAGGTAGTACAACACTGCATAACACTAGAATGTCCTCAAGAGATGGAGCCAGTGGGTCTACCCAGCCTCAGTACAAGGACATGACCTTCTTTGACCTGAAGGCCATGTGTGTTGCAAGACACCTGAAGCTAGGACAGAGTCCCTCCACACTAGGCCTGATAGATCTGCTAACAACAGATGATCTGAGGTTGGCTCTAGGAGCTAACAGATCTGAATCAGGGAGTGGGTCAATTACAGTGTCTGGGTCAGATGATGAAAATCATGATGACCAGGACTCTGTGATTGAAGGGCCAGATCCAGAAGGATCTGAACAGAACAGAGGAATTCTCCCTAAGAGGACTGACAGAGTAGAAGAGAGGGTTTGGTCCCCTTCAAGGGAATCTGACCACTCATATCACTCTGGAAGATAATCTGTTCATCAGAGGAGCTCATACTTTAATAGAAGAGAGACCTCCACTGAAAGAATGTACAAACTGCTACAGTATGAGGAAGCAAGATTTTCCCTTAAGGCCAAGCAGTTGGCATTAGATAAAGAAGCCTTTGAGCTCCAGAGAGCTTCTAGAATAAAGGGGTTAGAACCCCCTGGTGGCAGCAACAGTGTCCCCAGAATCAGAGATTATATCCCAGATCATAGGAACCTGTCCAAGGTTGTTCCTCCCTACCAGAGTGGGGATGATATCCACAAGTGGATAACAGCTATGGAGAGGACCTGTAAAGTTCAACAGGTCCCCCAGAAACAGTAGGCAGCAATCTTTTGGCTCTCCTTTTCTGATAAAGGTAGAGACAAGCTCCTCACTGTTAGAGAAGAGGATGCTGATGATTATGATGTCCTGAAAAGTGCATTGATAGATGGGTTTGGCTTAACCACTGAACAGTACAGGTTAAAGTTCAGAGACACCCAGAAAGCACAGAATCAGGACTGGACAGACTTTGTAGATTGTGCAACCAAGGCTCTGGAGGGTTGGCTGGTTGGTAGTAGAGTTACTGATTTTAAGGGATTGTATAATCTTATGATGAGAGAACAGATCCTTAATAATTGCCAAAACCAGTTGTTGCATCAGTACCTGGTGGACTCTGATCTGACCTCTCCCCAAGAATTGGGAAAGAAGGCAGACAAATGGGTCAGAACCAGGGTGAGGCAGAAAACCCAGAACCAAGGGGATGACACTAAGAAGCAGGATCCTAAAGGCTCAGAGAAAGGTGGGGATAAGTCAAAAGCCCCAGAAGTCTTCACAAGGGCCCCAAAAATCTGCATCTGGTGGGGATTCACAGTCTACAAAGGGAAAAGGCCAAAAGAAGCTCTGGTGCAAATTCTGTAAACAGAAAGGGCACTGGACTTCTGATTGTACCAAGTCCAAAGACCAAACCACCACCACTCAAGCCCCTAAGGCAACTGTTCCCCCTAGTACAGGTACTGGTGGAGGTGGTAATCAGAATAAGGGTGTAGTAGGGTTGACCCTGGGTTCTGATGTGGACTCTGGCCTAGTCAGAGTACCCAATCAGGAAATGCTGGTTTGTGAGGGAGACCTTGACATGTCCTTCCTAGTGAGCCCCAGTAATCTGGGCAAATACAAACAGCAGCCTATAATAAATGGCAAACAGGCTTTGGCATTCAGGGACACTGGTGCTAGTGTCACCATGGTGGCAGAGGATCTGGTGGACCCTGCACAGATCATCCTGGGTGAAATGTACCAGGTTACCAATGCAAGCAATGTCAGGACCAACCATAGTCTGTCAGTTGTGAATTTCTCCTGGGGAGGGGTAACTGGCCTCAAGAAGGTAGTAGTCAGTGCAGACCTCCCTGTCGAATGTCTATTGGGCAATGATCTAGAGACTTCTGCCTGGTCTGAAGTAGAGTTATGGACTCATGCTGAGATGTTGGGCATACCTGCAGAGGTATTTGCTGTGACCAGGTCACAGGCCAAAATGCATAAAGCTGAACCAGCTCTGGATCCCGAAACTATGGACCAGATGCTACCCAAGAGGAGGAGCAGTAGGGTTAAGGTAGTGCCTTCCCCTCTGTCTCAGGTCTCAGATTCCCCTCCTGAGGGAGGAGAAGCAGATCCTGAAGAAGGAACTGCCCCAGAGGAACTTGAGCCTGATCAGGTCGAGTTCTTGGGGGCAGGGGGACCTTCCAGGGAAGATCTGAGTAAGGAGCAACAGTCCAGCCCCTCTCTTGAACCCCTCAGACAGCAGGCTGCTGCTGAGGCTGCTGGGAGTGTTAGTGGGTCCCATAAAGTTTATTGGGATGAGGGACTCCTATATTCTGAGGCTAGAGATCCTACCCCTGGAGCCACCAGGAGGTTGGTAATGCCTCAGAAGTTTAGGGGGTTCCTCTTGACCCTAGCACATGATATCCCATTAGCAGGACACTTGGGCCAAAACAAGACCTGGGAAAGGCGTGTTCCACATTTTCATTGGCCACACATTTCAGAGGACACAAAGGAGTTTTGTCGCTCCTGTGTCACTTGCCAAGCCAGTGGCAAGTCAGGTGGCACAACAAAGGCCCCCCTGATACCACTACCTGTGGTGGGGGTACCCTTTGAAAGGGTAGGGATTGACATTGTTGGTCCCCTTGACCCTCCAACAGCATCTGGGCACAGGTTTATCCTGGTGGTAGTGGATCATGCCACTAGGTACCCAGAAGCAATTCCCCTCAGGACCACCATAGCCCCTGTGGTGGCAAGAGCCCTCATTGGAGTTTTCTCCAGAGTGGGTTTTCCAAAGGAGGTTATATCTGACAGAGATACCAACTTCATGTCAGGATATCTAACAGCAATGTGGAAGGAGTGTGGTGTAAACTACAAGTTCACTACTCCCTATCAACCACAATGCAATGGGTTAGTTGAAAGGTTCAACAAAACCCTAAAGGGAATGATTAAAGGCCTCCCAGAAAAGCTTAGGCCAGTGGTTCCCAAACTCTTGACTCCTGAGGACCCCCACTAAATCACTACTGGAGTCCGGGGACCCCCAAGCAATTTTTACAATTTAAATTTAAAAAAATTAAAACAATAATTCGCAAAAAATACACAAACAAGTACACACCAAACAAATACTTGCATTACTAAAGCTTTTATTATTTTATCTTGGAAAATATGCACAAATTATTTACACGCATTGATTGCATAATGTGCCATGAAGAAACCATTTTAAAATAAACCATTTTAAAATCAATGCAATAATTTGGAGTGGACTACACTTGCAGCCACACTTTTCATGAAACCAACCCTGACGGCGGGAATAAACCATAATGTCACTGCTACTATCACACAAGCTGATCACTCGTCACACACGAGAAGAATTATAGAAAGGCTGCTGCTAAATCATAGCTGCCAAGGTTTCAGATTGCGGTGTGTGATATTGTCATAAATGCAGTGTAATTATGAGTGACATTTCAGTGACTATGAGTGACACTTGCTCACAAGCCACACTTTTCATGAAACCAACCCTGACGGCGGGAATAAACCATAATGTCACTGCTACTAGCACACAAGCTGATCACTCGTCACACACAAGAAGAATTATAGAAAGGCTGCTGCTAAATCATAGCTGCCAAGGTTTCAGATTGCGGTGTGAGATATTGTCATAAATACAGTATAATTATGAGTGACATTTCAGTGACTATGAATGACGCTTGCTCACAAGCAAAATAAAGCAATGAAGATGAGGGAAACATAAATACCAGAAAATACACCAATTTGAGCAACAAGACAGGCTAAGTTAACTGCTTCAAAGCATAAGAAACAATTCATTTATCAGAGCATATTAATTGCCAAGTTTTTTCTGTTGCGTTTTACTTTTCCAGCCAGAATAGCGTTTTAACCAAATGCATATTACATTTTCGTGCTAGCAGTTAGTCATTTCACTTGTAACACTAAAACACTGAGCTGCCCTGCGCCTGCAGATTTACTGTGTTTCAAATATTCAGATCATGATAATATCACTCTAACATTCTACAAAAGGAGTGCATGAATATGCCAATATTAAAGTAAACAGACTTTGAGAGCAGCAGCACAATAGCAGTCTGTACACATTGCACAGATACTGACTGAGGAGCAAGCAGACAAGTCATAAAGCGCAAACAGGTACAAGTTACCAGGCATACGGAAATGGTCTCCAAGCCCAGACTGAGTGATCAGAAGCTAGAAACAGAACCCTCTCAAACAGATCTAATGAGAGAGGGCAGAATCCGCCAGCAGCTTGACCTGCAGGAACGTCTGAGAGGCCTTTTTTCCAAATCTGTCCGGAATAAAACCTTATTTGTTACTATCCTCAATCTGAGACGAAATTTAAATCAAGCAAGAAAAATGGGGCACGATAAATAGCACCTGTTTTGAGTTTTTGGAGACTAACACGCAGACTGTGGTAATTTGGTACTATAAATAGCACACTTTTCCCCTGTAAGTTTACGGCAGGTTTGACCGTCCTAAATTTTAAGAAGGGTGCAATATTTAACATACCTGGTAATTACATACGCAGTGAATACCACCCAATCACTGCGCAAACAGGGCTTACCCAGAGGTGGGACAATTCCAACCAAATTGTAATGTATTTAGTAAGTACCGGAGGCGCAACTAGAGCCAACTTTCGTGGGGGGCAGGGGGCTAAGAAAAAATTTCCGGCGGGGGGGGCTGAATCTAGTTTAAGCAAACAGCAGAGTGGAGCTGCACAGGGCCGGCTTTAGTGCTGGTGGCGCCCTGTGCGACAATGTTTGTTGACGCCACCCCAATGACCACCTCCACCACGGATTCTCTCACTAGCACCCTTTAACAGTGACCAAGTCTCCATAACCACACACTCTCAGATGCATTGAATTTATACCAGTGTAGGCCCGGGTGTCCGAGCACTTTGCATCACACACAAATTACACAGAGACAATCAATCATACGTGTGTAAATCAGTGTATAGGAAATATTACATGAGCCAAAGGACTGAAAGTGTAGGAGTCACATGTCATCCATACTGGTAGGCAGTATAGTTTAAGAGTGCTTGGTGTGGAGAAGCACAAACTCAAGAGTCGAAAAAGAAACAGCATATTTGGGAGTTTTCTTTAATAATAAGAATCGATTTCTAGCCAAATTAACCCTTTTTGCAACATTAATCAATGTTTTAATATTGTATACTTTGCAGTGTGTATGCAGTGCAGGATGAAAGTTAATAGCTCACTATTCTATATTAGGAATTTAAGTTATAAATTGCAAGTAACAAAAGGATGTCTCTTTTGAAATCAGTAATATTTGATCTGTTTATCATACCCACTCTGTAATCTACTTGGCACACGTTCTTTGTAGCAGGCATATTAACCCTCTGCACTAACTTCACAGAAGTCAAAACCTCAACTATACAAAATGCTGATCTCTCCAGGAAGATAATTAATCACAGGAGTTATCTTGACATTTATGTGAGGCCTGGTAATTGCGGCGGAAAGAAACGCTGCAGCAGGTGCTTCAAAATCATAATAAACTTTCAAACACGGACCCAGGTCGCACCGCCCTGAAGCCGGCCCTGGAGCTGCGGGGCTCTTAGAAGGGGTGAAACAACAGTAAGGCCTCATTAACGTGCAAATGGGCTTTTAAATACCTGTGAAGTGCTCGGGTGAAGTCTCATCCCGGGCTGAGGGCCGACACCCACAACGTGATTCCAATAGGTGTTGCGCGACTGGTACACCCGGCCTAAATAATCACGGCGTCCTAATTCCCCTGGCCTTGCCCAACAGCTGTAAATGTAAAATTTTTGAAAAAATTACGAAATAAACACTCACGTGCTCTAGTAGTGGTCCGAGGTGCCGGAATGCTGGTATTTAGAGAGCCGAAAGCGGAGACAGGGCATTGGGCGGCAAAATGCTCCTGGGCTGGCTGCAGACGCGAGGGAAGACGCACTGCCGTGCAAGCGTGCGTGAGCGTGCGCGGCTATAAAATAATAAGCCAATCACCCTTCAGCTTCCCCGGCCTAAGCTGAAATAGTGATTGGCCCGATTGTTTTTGGTCCCGCCGCCCCAGCGCTGTCATTCACAGTGCGTGTATGCTTAATATTTAAAAATAGTTGACTCAAAGGCACTCCAGCCCGCGGACCCCCTGGGAATGTGTCACGGACCCCTGGGGGTCCGCGGCCCACAGTTTGGGAAACGCTGGCTTAGGCGAAAATGGGACCTGTTACTTCCCTGCCTTCTGTTTGCATACAGGGAGGTTCCACAGAAGGGGGTTGGCTACAGCCCTTTTGAACTTCTGTTTGGGCACCCTGTAAGAGGTCCATTATGTTTGGTGAAGGAGGGCTGGGAGTTACCGCTCAAACCTCCCAAACAGGATGTGATGGACTATGTACTTGGTCTCCGCTCCCGGATGGCTGAATACATGAAGAAGGCAACCAAAAACCTGGAGGCTAGCCAAGAACTACAAAAAGCTTGGCATGACCAAAAGGCTGTACTGACTGTCTATCAGCCAGGACAGAAAGTGTGGGTGTTGGAGCCTGTGGCCCCAGCAGCTCTCCAAGACAAGTGGAGTGGCCCCCATACAATTGTTGAGAAAAAGGGAGAAGTCACCTACTTGGTGGATCTTGGAACTCCCAAGAGCCCCCTTAGGGTGCTCCATGTCCACAGATTAAAGCCATATGTTGACAGGGCTGACATGGGCTTGCTCATGGCAACTAATGAGGAACAGGAGGAGGAGAGTGACCCTCTCCCTGACCTGCTCTCACAGAACCCTGATGATGGGTCAGTAGATGGTGTTGCTTTGGCAAGCAGCCTCGCTGACCATCAGCAAACTGAGTGCAGACAAGTTCTGCAGCAGTTCAGACATATGTTTAGCCCGACCCCTAGTCAGACTTCCTGGTGCACCCATGAGGTGGACACTGGAGACAGTCTGTCTGTCAAGAGTAAAATCTACAGGCAACCTGACCATGTCAGGGACTGTATCAGGACTGAAGTCCAGAAAATGTTGGAACTAGGTGTAATTGAGCCTTCAGATAGCCCTTGGGCTAGTCCAGTAGTCCTTGTGCCCAAACCTCATACCCAGGGTGGTAAGAAAGAAATGAGGTTTTGTGTTGACTGCAGAGGTCCCAATGCAGTCACCAGGACTGATGCCTATCCAATTCCCAGGGCAGATGAGCTCATTGATACTTTGGCCTCAGCCAAATATCTGAGTACATTTGACCTAACAGCTGGCAACTGGCAAATCAAGTTAGCTGATGATGCCAAGGCCAAAACAGCATTTTCAACCCCTGGTGGGCACTACCACTTTGTGGTGATGCCTTTTGGTTAGAAAAATGCACCTGCCACTTTTCAGAGGTTGGTGAACAAAGTTCTGACAGGTATGGAAACTTATTGCTCAGCTTATCTAGATGATATTGCTGTCTTTAGTTCCACCTGGCAGGATCACCTGGTTCACCTCAGAAATGTTGGGAAGGCCTGCAAAAAGCAGGCCTCACTATCAAGGCCACTAAGTGCCAGATAGGGCAGAGTCAGGTTGTGTACCTGGGCCTATAGTAAAGATATCTCAAAAAAGAGTGGGGGTCCTAGGGATAAAGTTTAAAGACTCAAATAGTTGTAACCACCAAAGATGTCCTCAGACTGTTACCTGAAACCACCTTTGATATCGAAACAGACCTACTGGTTAGTTTCGATGTCGAGTCACTGTATACCTGCATTCCCCAGGATGAAACATTAGAGGCCATCAGGGGTCTACTTGACACCAAAGATCTGGTCACGATTACCCCAATCAATTTCATCATGGAATGTGCCAGGCTGGCGATGAAAGAAAATTTCTTCAGGTACGAGGAGACCATCTACCTCCAAACCTCAGGCACATCGATGGGGAGCATTTTTGCTCCCAGCCTGGCGAATCTCTACGTTCATTTGTTTGAACAGAACAATGTGTTGACCAATACGAATCCCTTCCGTGACAAAATTGTCATATGGAAGAGGTATATCGATGATATTTTGGTGGTTTGGCGTGGCAGTGTGACTACCTTACTCGATTTCCATGCTTGGTTAAACACACAAAATAACTTCTTGAGATTCACTGTGACACACGACAAATGCAGATTGCCCTTCTTAGACATCGTCATTTACCCCTCACAAGGGACTTTAGGGAGTGAACTATACAAGAAACCCCAAGCGAAGAATTCTCTGTTGAATTTCCAGAGCCACCATCCTAAGTCCCTAAGGAACAACCTGCCTATCGGTCAGTTACTACGTATACGCAGAAACTGTTCCACGAAAGAGACTTTTGACAAACATGCAGCCGATCTGTCACAGCAATTGCAAGTCAAGAAATATCCCAGACACTTGGTCAGACAAGCCAAAAAAAGAGCAGCTAACAATAATAGGGACGCTCTCATCGCGCCAGCTATACCAAAACCACCACTTAAGAGACTAACATTTGTAAACACCTTTAGCACACTGTCAAATGACGTGCAAAAAGTGGTACGTAAGCATTGGCGGATTCTCAATCTGAACAAAGAAGAAATCCCTCCTCCACTTTTCTCGTTCAAGAGAGGAACTAACCTCAGGGACAATTTGGTACACACACGACCCAAAGCAAAGAGGAATCCTGCCACATCTACACTCTGGCACCTCCCACCTGTTCAAGGCCACTATCCTTGTGGTTCTTGTTCAGTTTGTCCACAAACTGAACCCACTAAATCAGTTGACATTGGTACCTCAAAACCTTGGATTCTCAACAAACATACTAACTGCAATTCAGAGAAAGTCATCTATCTGATTACATGTCCCTGCTCACTGAAATATGTAGGGATGACCACCCGAAAAATTAAAGTGAGAATAAGCGAACACAAGAGTACTATTAGACGTAAAAAACAAGCGACTAAAATGTCTAACCATTTTCTTACACTAAATCATAAACCAGAAGACATCAGGTGGTTAGTCCTTGAACAACCATTCATCCCACCACACATAACAGACATCACTAACTTTTTATTCCACAAGGAACAAAAATGGGTCTTCAAACTCCAGAGTGATCGCAATGGGTTGAATGATGATATTCCTTGGGCCTCACTCTAAGAGCAGACATCCATTGGTACC
Organism: Triturus cristatus; assembly: GCF_964204655.1. Classification (NCBI taxonomy): domain Eukaryota; kingdom Metazoa; phylum Chordata; class Amphibia; order Caudata; family Salamandridae; genus Triturus; species Triturus cristatus. The sequence continues at coordinate 1,586,800,487 of NC_140590.1, forward strand.
CTTCAAATGAACGGTAATGTTGCACAAGGATGCGCAGAATTCTATAGGCTTTTTCCGCTCCGCACATGAATGGCCTTTTTGTCTATCATAAGCTATCAACATCATGATACCAGTTGTTTCACATTTTTAACAGTTACCCTGGTTTAGAATGAGAAACGGGCGTAATACCGACCTGGTGCTTTATGCAAACACTACCTGCAAACATACATTCTCTCCGAATTCTATACGAGAGGTTGGTTGGAGCTATGATTCAAACTACTGCAGCCCGTTAGAATTATCGGGTCTGATACTACATTTCCCAGGCTCATATACGGAACGCTATGACGTCACATCAGCGTCCGCACGTCAGCCTCGGTTCCCCTTTGGTTGCTATGACAACTAAGATCGGCATTCTCTATTTCTGCCGAGTGCGGACACCTCGCAGGTTGCCTCCCCTACGAGCTCAGTTCTGACAAGAGGCACCGACGGACAGGTGAGCTGTCATTCTCCTATGAGTTGATGCTACGTGACACGCACCATACTAGTGAAACTAGTCGGCCCCCTACTTAGGCCGTAACCGTAGTCTTTACAAACATCACCAAGATCGAGCGCATCGGAGCGCATCGTAGCTATCGAATGATTCTCAGTGAGATTAGGCGTTTCTTGACATTACGCGGCTGGGCTTTAGCGTTTAAATTTTAACCTACCACTAGGTTTTAACATTGTTGAACCCTCTGATTTTCTCTACAGAGCGGGGCCTCCTTAAACCTGAGCAGTAGCCAGGTGAGGTGAGGCGCACACCCATCACAGATAGGGTAAGTGCTTTCAAGTCGTCTAATTTCGATTTTAGCTCTTAGACTTATCACAGTCTTAATACATCTAGGAGTATTTGGTTTATCGGACATTGTGCTGGATTCTATTTGTAAAACCTTGATAATTACACTATGCGAAGGGTGTTTTGCTATGTTGTGTTCTTTTTATCTTTTTCTCCATTTATGCAGGTCAGTGAATATAAACTACCGCCCACGGAGTTTCTTGGACACCTATCAGGGTCCAGGTTGTATAAACCACTTCATTAATTTGCACAGTTTTTTCGCAGTAGCTTCTAGGTCCTGACGAAAGCTAGGATGATTTACATCCGTTAGCAGAAACATGTAGACCGTTCTTTAACACAGTTATTATATTTTGAAACTGTTAGAGCACTGTTTTTAGAGTTTGTCAACAAGGTAGCTACTAATAAAGTTGTTTTAGTACCTTGCTAGACATATTTTAACCAGCACTTATACACCATCACCACACACCAGCACTGCGACCATCACACCCAATCATCATCTAACAAAACTACCTTTCACCAAGTTGGGACATATAAGAGACCAATATCTACGACTTGTCAAGTAGAAGATGGTTCTCTAAATTAGTCCTTAATTCCCAGATGATGAAGCAAACCACCTCGGGTGGATGATGGGAATCTTACACCCATGCGTACACTCACACATGTACACATGAACCCACAGCACTAGCATTTCCCTTACGATTGTGTCAAGGTTTTCATACAGGCGAGACTCATAGTTGCTTATGTTGTTATAATTCGTGGATCTGGGGATTACAACTATTTGAGTCTTTAAACTTTATCCCTAGGACCCCCACTCTTTTTTGAGATATCTTTACTATAGTTTTTGGAGCAGCCTTGGCTGCGGGTCCTCTGTTTGTACTCACGCAGCTAAGCGCATTGCGAGTACTTTCATTTCGCTGCCCACGCCGCCCCTTGTTTAAGGATGGCCGAACTCACTGGATTGTCATTTGATGACGACATGCTACAGTCGATCTTGAGCACCAATCCCAGTATCATAGACAGTCTGCCATCGGTTTCTAACAACACTATAGATGAATGGCAAACCTTACTCACTCTTAAAAAGTCTCATTCGCGCACATTCATACATGGCGCTATAATGACAGAATATTTAAGAAACAACAGTGCTCCCATGGGCCTGATAGTAACTAACACACCACGACTGTTTTTGACAGACAAAACTTTTCTCAAGGACTGGTCGCTCATCGCGTGGCGATGCACCCGCGACTGGCTGATCTTAATCATCGCTACAGCCAAAAAGGCAGCTGACCTTATCCTGGTAGAAATACAAACTTTAGAGGGCCAAATCAAAGCCACCATCACTAGTGCTTTATTCAAAAGAAATCTTGAGGATACCAACAAAGCCAACAAAGAGCACAAAGACACTATCTTATTGACGAAGATAGAGAAATTTAAAAAAGATTTGGCTAAGTTCTCCTTCGAAAAAGTCTACCCATATACTAGCGACACCTACATCCCTCCAGAATATAACAAAAAGGGCAAGAGGTATGGCTCAAACTATTCCTCATCAGGGACAGACACCCCCTCATCAGACTCAGAGGGCTCCACCACAGGGACACCGTCGCTAAGACAAAACTATCAGCGCTCACGGGCCAATAGGAGACGAGGTACACAAAACTATTATGACCAACCCAGACCCTGGTGGCCCCCCGCACCGTGGGGTTTTCAACCCTCACCATATGGTCCACCCATGCCACCCTTTCCTTGCCAGCCACCACCACCTACCCATTTTGGACAGCAACCTTTTTTAGGGCAAGGCCGTGGACGCAGCAGAGGCAGGAGAAGAGGAGGCTCAACACAACAGGTACACTGGCAAACAGATCAGCCACCACAGAACAGTTAGAACATATGGGATACACATGTGAACGTGACGAACTAGTGGTGAATCTAAGCCAACGTCAACTCTCTCCAACAGAACTAGAGGTCCTTAACAAAGGTTTAGGTTTTGTTCCAACCTCCATAGGTGACCCCTTCCAATTGAGATGTGAAATGGGCAAATTCTTTCGCAAAGTACGTCTACATTTCTTTTTCAAGAATAAAGACAAAGGAGGCGACAGGGTAGGTCAAGATGACCTATCAGTAGAAACCAACACAGGTCTTAGACCACCTTCAAATTTCTCACCACCTGCCCATTTAGTGCCGGATAATGTCAAAGTCTTTGAACAAGCTGTGACCAATGATGTTTCCTCTCTCTGCTCTAGAAGTAGGAGTGGCTACTGTAACCTTCCTCTTGTGGAGAAACAAGCCATGACAACACTATCTAATGATGACACCATTACCATCAAGCCCGCTGACAAGGGGGGAGCTATTGTCATTCTAGACTCATCCATCTATCGAATGGAATGCCTAAGACATCTAAACGATACTAATTCCTACCGGGTTTTGCCCGAGGATCCTACCACAAGATTATCAAAGGAGATTAAAGACATGGTATATGAAGCCAAAGAATCAGGTTGGATCACTCAACAAGAGTCTGATTTCTTAATCACGACACATCCTGTCATGCCCTACTTTTATGTTCTTCCCAAGATACATAAAGCCACTAGACCACCACCAGGACGTCCCATTATCTCAGGGATCGGGTCTCTCCTGGAACCCTTGTCCACTTTTGTAGACTTTTTCCTCCGGCCTCTGGTCAAGGAAATGCCAACATTTCTTCAGGACACCAAAGATGTCCTCAGACTGTTACCTGAAACCACCTTTGATATCGAAACAGACCTACTGGTTAGTTTCGATGTCGAGTCACTGTATACCTGCATTCCCCAGGATGAAACATTAGAGGCCATCAGGGGTCTACTTGACACCAAAGATCTGGTCACGATTACCCCAATCAATTTCATCATGGAATGTGCCAGGCTGGCGATGAAAGAAAATTTCTTCAGGTACGAGGAGACCATCTACCTCCAAACCTCAGGCACATCGATGGGGAGCATTTTTGCTCCCAGCCTGGCGAATCTCTACGTTCATTTGTTTGAACAGAACAATGTGTTGACCAATACGAATCCCTTCCGTGACAAAATTGTCATATGGAAGAGGTATATCGATGATATTTTGGTGGTTTGGCGTGGCAGTGTGACTACCTTACTCGATTTCCATGCTTGGTTAAACACACAAAATAACTTCTTGAGATTCACTGTGACACACGACAAATGCAGATTGCCCTTCTTAGACATCGTCATTTACCCCTCACAAGGGACTTTAGGGAGTGAACTATACAAGAAACCCCAAGCGAAGAATTCTCTGTTGAATTTCCAGAGCCACCATCCTAAGTCCCTAAGGAACAACCTGCCTATCGGTCAGTTCCTACGTATACGCAGAAACTGTTCCACGAAAGAGACTTTTGACAAACATGCAGCCGATCTGTCACAGCAATTGCAAGTCAAGAAATATCCCAGACACTTGGTCAGACAAGCCAAAAAAAGAGCAGCTAACAATAATAGGGACGCTCTCATCGCGCCAGCTATACCAAAACCACCACTTAAGAGACTAACATTTGTAAACACCTTTAGCACACTGTCAAATGACGTGCAAAAAGTGGTACGTAAGCATTGGCGGATTCTCAATCTGAACAAAGAAGAAATCCCTCCTCCACTTTTCTCGTTCAAGAGAGGAACTAACCTCAGGGACAATTTGGTACACACACGACCCAAAGCAAAGAGGAATCCTGCCACATCTACACTCTGGCACCTCCCACCTGTTCAAGGCCACTATCCTTGTGGTTCTTGTTCAGTTTGTCCACAAACTGAACCCACTAAATCAGTTGACATTGGTACCTCAAAACCTTGGATTCTCAACAAACATACTAACTGCAATTCAGAGAAAGTCATCTATCTGATTACATGTCCCTGCTCACTGAAATATGTAGGGATGACCACCCGAAAAATTAAAGTGAGAATAAGCGAACACAAGAGTACTATTAGACGTAAAAAACAAGCGACTAAAATGTCTAACCATTTTCTTACACTAAATCATAAACCAGAAGACATCAGGTGGTTAGTCCTTGAACAACCATTCATCCCACCACACATAACAGACATCACTAACTTTTTATTCCACAAGGAACAAAAATGGGTCTTCAAACTCCAGAGTGATCGCAATGGGTTGAATGATGATATTCCTTGGGCCTCACTCTAAGAGCAGACATCCATTGGTACCCTTCAAATGAACGGTAATGTTGCACAAGGATGCGCAGAATTCTATAGGCTTTTTCCGCTCCGCACATGAATGGCCTTTTTGTCTATCATAAGCTATCAACATCATGATACCAGTTGTTTCACATTTTTAACAGTTACCCTGGTTTAGAATGAGAAACGGGCGTAATACCGACCTGGTGCTTTATGCAAACACTACCTGCAAACATACATTCTCTCCGAATTCTATACGAGAGGTTGGTTGGAGCTATGATTCAAACTACTGCAGCCCGTTAGAATTATCGGGTCTGATACTACATTTCCCAGGCTCATATACGGAACGCTATGACGTCACATCAGCGTCCGCACGTCAGCCTCGGTTCCCCTTTGGTTGCTATGACAACTAAGATCGGCATTCTCTATTTCTGCCGAGTGCGGACACCTCGCAGGTTGCCTCCCCTACGAGCTCAGTTCTGACAAGAGGCACCGACGGACAGGTGAGCTGTCATTCTCCTATGAGTTGATGCTACGTGACACGCACCATACTAGTGAAACTAGTCGGCCCCCTACTTAGGCCGTAACCGTAGTCTTTACAAACATCACCAAGATCGAGCGCATCGGAGCGCATCGTAGCTATCGAATGATTCTCAGTGAGATTAGGCGTTTCTTGACATTACGCGGCTGGGCTTTAGCGTTTAAATTTTAACCTACCACTAGGTTTTAACATTGTTGAACCCTCTGATTTTCTCTACAGAGCGGGGCCTCCTTAAACCTGAGCAGTAGCCAGGTGAGGTGAGGCGCACACCCATCACAGATAGGGTAAGTGCTTTCAAGTCGTCTAATTTCGATTTTAGCTCTTAGACTTATCACAGTCTTAATACATCTAGGAGTATTTGGTTTATCGGACATTGTGCTGGATTCTATTTGTAAAACCTTGATAATTACACTATGCGAAGGGTGTTTTGCTATGTTGTGTTCTTTTTATCTTTTTCTCCATTTATGCAGGTCAGTGAATATAAACTACCGCCCACGGAGTTTCTTGGACACCTATCAGGGTCCAGGTTGTATAAACCACTTCATTAATTTGCACAGTTTTTTCGCAGTAGCTTCTAGGTCCTGACGAAAGCTAGGATGATTTACATCCGTTAGCAGAAACATGTAGACCGTTCTTTAACACAGTTATTATATTTTGAAACTGTTAGAGCACTGTTTTTAGAGTTTGTCAACAAGGTAGCTACTAATAAAGTTGTTTTAGTACCTTGCTAGACATATTTTAACCAGCACTTATACACCATCACCACACACCAGCACTGCGACCATCACACCCAATCATCATCTAACAAAACTACCTTTCACCAAGTTGGGACATATAAGAGACCAATATCTACGACTTGTCAAGTAGAAGATGGTTCTCTAAATTAGTCCTTAATTCCCAGATGATGAAGCAAACCACCTCGGGTGGATGATGGGAATCTTACACCCATGCGTACACTCACACATGTACACATGAACCCACAGCACTAGCATTTCCCTTACGATTGTGTCAAGGTTTTCATACAGGCGAGACTCATAGTTGCTTATGTGTACCTGGGCCACCTGGTAGGTGGAAGCCAGGTTCAACCATTGCAGAGCAAAATCCAAACCATAAGGGAATGGGTAGCTCCAACAACCCAGACACAGGTGAGAGCCTTTTTAGGCCTGACTGGGTACTATAGGAGGTTTGTTAAGGGCTATGGATCTATAGTGACCCCCTTAAATGATCTTACCTCAAAGAAAATGCCAAAAAAGGTTCAGTGGACAGCTAGCTGTCAAAAGGCATTTGATGACCTGAAGCAGGCCATGTGCACTGCTCCCATCTTACAGAGTCCAGACTACAAAAAAAAGTTCATTGTCCAAACAGATGCTTCTGAGCTGGGTGTGGGAGCTGTACTGTCTCAACTAAATGATGAAGGTCAAGACCAGCCAGTAGCTTTTATAAGCAGAAGGCTGACCCCTAGAGAGAAACGTTGGTCATCTATAGAGAGGGAGGCCTTTGCTGTGGTGTGGGCCCTGAAGAAGCTGAGGACATACTTGTTTGGCACTCACTTCATAGTTCAGACTGACCACAAGCCCCTCCTATGGCTCAAATAGATGAAAGGTGAACATCCTAAACTGCTAAGGTGGTCCATTTCCCTACAGGGGATGGACTATACAGTGGAACATAGACCTGGGACCCAACATGCCAATGCAGATGGACTCTCGAAGGTATTTCCACTTAGAACACGAAGACTCAACTGGTCAAGGTTAGTTTAGTGTCCCTGCGTTGGGGGGGGGGGTGTAGGAAAGTAGGATCTGCACTTATGTTGCCCCCACTTTTTTTCTGATGTCAACACTGGTTTCTGGCTATAGTCTGGCTGGGTCCCTGCTAATCAGGGCCCCAGTCTCTCTGTTCTCTCTAAACAACTTGGAGTTCATATTAGATGCACTAGCGATTGGATACTGTGGTGCCTTATGAGCCCCTAGTATATGGTACCCTAGGTACCAAGGGCATAGGTACTTCACAGGCCTACCAGGGGCTGAAGCATGTAGTATGCTACCCCTGGGAAGCAGACTAAATCTGACACCACAGGCCTGCTACTGCAGCCTGGGTGAGGTAGTGCTAGCACTCCTCACTCAGGTATAGGTTCCTATATCTCACCATACACTCACATATAAACCTATCAGTCACCCCTAAGGCAGGCCTTATCAATCCTGAGGGCAGGGTGCTTGGTTTACAATGTGAGGGGGTGCCTCTGCATGAGCGGGACCCCTCTGCAGCTGGCAGAGTCTATTCTCTGTGGCTGTTTGTGGATGCGGTTAAACCATATACTCTTAAGTGCATTATAACGAAACGGTAAATGCTGACTTTGGAATGACTGCTTCAAAAGATGTTGTGTTTGGTGTCAAACAACTTGGAATCATACCCCCACACCAGTAAGAAAACTAGTTACTTACCTGTAACTACAGTTATCCAGTATTGGTATCTTTCATAGATTCACATGCCTGAATCATTCCCCGTCGCCGAGGCGGGAGTCCCACGGTAAATACAAAAGTAGTGCCAAGAGTAAATAATAGTAGTAGGCTAAAAGAAAAAGCCTAAGGCCCAAGTCTTAGTAGCCTATCTACATCATTATAGAAAAAAGAACCAAAGATTGGTCCCAGCCAATCAGCTGCCAGCACCCTCCAGAACCTTCCCAGCAGAGGCAGTTCTCCTCAGATTTTCCTAGCACAAGGGAGAAGTAGGTATACCAGATATACAGAACTGACTAGCCGGGGAGGAGGGTGGGTGCATGTGAATCTATGAAAGATACCAATACTGGATAACTGTAGTTACAGGTAAGTAACTAGTTTTCTTATCCAGTATTGGGGTATCTTTCATAGATTCACATGCCTGAATCAGAGTAGTAAGCAGTATAACCATATACTGTCGTTTGCGGATGGTGGGAGACACTGGTTCATAAACTCCCAAATAGCATCCTCAGTGCTTGAAAAAACACATCTTTCTTTCTCTTTTTTTTTTTTTTTTTTTAAATGAGTAGTCTTAAAGGAAACCAAGCTATATCCAAGTATTAGCTACTATATATATATATATATATATATATATATATATATATATATATATATACAAATATTTAAAATCTTGCAGATATATAAATCTGTACATTTGCATGAATATTAAAGAATGGAATAATACATAAAAGGGCAAAGTATCTGAGTCTGGTCTTAATGAAAGAGATGGCATAGAACAGTTTGTCCAACCGCTGCATCATCTTGATGCGAAAATTGAAGACAGTGATGCTTTGTCGACGTGTGGACACTTTTACATGTCGCAGCACGACATATTTTCCGGAGTTACTCCAGCAAACAAACTGTTGACGTCGATACTGTTCTTGTTGAATGAGCTTTGACTTTCCTCTGCAAAGGTCTGTTAGCCTTGTCATGGCAGAAATGAATAGCAGATGCCAGCCATCTGGCTATTGTTCCGCTTTGTTACAGCATGTCCAAGAGTTGCTTGACCATTCGCCACAAACAGCCGGTTGGATCGTCTGATATCCTTAGTTTTCTGTAGGTAGAGTTTAAAACAGTGTGTAACATCCAGCGAGTGTAATGTTCTTTCAGCTGGAGTGGATGGATCCGGAAAGAATGTTTTTAATCTTACCGGTTTGTTCAAGTGACATTTTATGGTACCTTAGGAAAGAACCTGGGATTTGTTTGAAGGGTTACATAGTCCCGAACAAAATGTAAAAGGGGGTTCATTTATAGTGAAAGCTTGGATTTCACTAACCCTTCTTGCCGAGGTAAGAGCCAGTAAATGGGCAACCTTCCAAGTGAGGAATTTGAGATCAGCTTTATGGCTAGGCTCAAATGGACGCCTCATTAACTGCACTAGCACAGTGTTGAGTTCCCACTCTGGAGGGGTGCTCGCACTGGAGAGAAGGCTCGGAAGATTCCTTTCATAAACTGTTTGATAAGTAAAGGCGAGCAGAGAAGAGGGAATTTTGAGCATTTCATGAATATAGAAAGTGCAGCAAGATGTACTTTGACCGGTGAAAAAGTAAGCCCAGACTTGGCTAGAGAAAGCAGATAATGGAGAACTTGTTCTGCAGTAGCTTGAATTGAGTGAATATTATTTGCCTCACACCAACAGCAAAATCGGTTCCATTTGAAGCGATAAGTTTTTTGATTGTGCTTTGGGCACGAGATTTGGCCAATATTTCACGACAGTCTTGTGAAATGTTGAGGTCCTTGAACTCTAAGAAATCAGGAGCCATGCATGCAAGTGCAGTGACTGTGGGTCCGGATGAACCACTTGGCCTCCGACCCTTGACAACATCATAGGCGTCAGCAGTAGGCAAATGGGTTTACCTTGAGACAATAGTAGAAGTTCCTGGAAGCAATGTTGTCTTGGCCAACGGGGTGCAATCAGAATTAGACGGCAACCTTCCAGCTTCATTTTGCGGAGCACCTTCGGAATCAATGGTATTGGGGAAAAGCGTACACACCAATCCCTGATCCCTTTTGAGGGAACCTGCTGGCATCATATTGACATTCTTTGTTCTCTCTTGTTGTGAATAGGTCCAGGGCTGACTTACCCCAAGCTTGGAACACTGTGTTCACCTGTTCCTTTTCCAGCTTCCACTCCTAACAGTCCGACTGAGACGTGCTCAGCGTGTCCGTCAGGGTATTGAGGAGACCCCTGATGTGTTTGGCTCTCAGGGCATCTCATGGAAAGTGACCTATTCCCACAATTCCTAAGCTTCTTGCGAGAGCATAGCTGATTTTTATCCTCCTTGTTTGTTGATATAATACATGCTGATGGTATTGCCAGTCCGGACTAGCATCGACGAACCCTTAATCCTCGGGAGGAATGCTTGGAGAAAACAGCAAAACGGCGCGACGCTCAGCCTGTTGATCTGCTGTTGTTTTTATCTTTGAGATCAAATCCTGCAGATGACCTCCCCATCCTTCCATGGAGGTATCGGTCGTTAAAACAAAATCTGTAATGGTCTGTAGGAACGTGAGACCCTGGGTTAGATTCTCTGTCTGCGACCACCAATGTAGAGAATTTATCATGTGCGGCGTGACCTTGATGGTATCGTCAAACGAATCCATGGCTTGTTGCCATTGGAGTTGCGGTTCCTCCTGAAGAGGTCGCATTTTGAGCCGTACCAAGGGTATGAGATGTATCGTTGAAGAGCACATCCTCAGGAGCAAAGAGAACATTCGGACTGAAACTGGCCTTTTCTTTTTTTTTTCAAATTAACCTTGCCAATTTTTGAAGATGCAGTTGGCGACCAAGTGACAAGAATGCGTTGCATTGGACCGTGTGTAACCTTGCTCCGAGAAAAAACATGACTTGGAGGACGTAACTGATTTGCTGTTGTTGAGAAACAGCCTCAGAGAAGAGAAGAGATGGATACATTCTGCTGTGGCAATCTTGGTTTCATGTTTTGAAGGACCTTTGAGCAGCCAATCGTCTAGATAAGGGAACACTTGTATTCCTCGAGATCGCAATGCTACTGCCTCTGATGCCAAGCACTTCGTGAAGGTTCTTGGTGCCAATTTCAGCCCAAACAGGAGCACTTTGAACTGATAATGGGCGCAAGGCACTTGAAAGCGAAGATATTTGTGATGTTTGGGGTGGGTAGGTATGTGGAAATACGCATTTTCCATATCCAGAGAAGCCATAAAATCCCCTTTGTTTAAACAACTCAAAATCTCATGACGACGAGGGGGACCCCTGGGCAGAGTAATAGGTGGCTGTTTGATGAATTCCAGGGTGTGGCCATTGGTTACTAGGTCTAGAACCCATTGGTCTGATGTAATTTCCTGCCACTTGTGAACAAAGCTGATATCTTCTGGCCCACGGGTAAGAAGGGTAAAATGGTTGGTGCCCTATGGAGATCACTGCTTCCTGTTAGCGTCTTGGCCTTGATACTGAGATCTCTTTTGACCACCCTGACGGGAGAAACTAGCCGTAGACTATTGACGGTATGATGTCTGGCTGTAAGGCTGTACTGAGATTGATACTGCCTATTCTGTTGGTTTTGGTATCCTCCTCTTGACGAATAAACCACGTTCTCTCGCTCCTTCGAAAGATCTGCACCCGTATTAAAGGGTGCCTAATGATCCTGCAGTATCCGTGTTAATTTTTATAGCTAAGAGGGTTTCAGCAATATGTTCACCAAACCAAAATCCTCTTCATCATGGGCCATGTCTAAAATCCTTGATTGCCCCTCAGGTTTGAAAGTAGTGGCTTTAAGCCATCCCTGGTGTCCAAACACTGCAGCCTCTGCTAGCTGACGGAAGTTGGTGATCACTATGTCCAAGGCGCATCTATAGTTTCCGATGCGGCACGTTCTCCTTCCAACAGAATCTTTCTTGCTTTCTGCCTTCGGTCCTCAGGAATGAGGTCAATGAGACTCGCCATGTCTGAGCACATTTGACAGTCATAACAGCCGATTATGGCTAGAGGATTGGCAGCTCTAATAGAGGCCGCTGCCATGGTAGAGAATGTTTTGCCTATAAGGTCCAGACGACGTCCTTCCTTGTGTGGTGATAGGCGTTGCGGGATTTTAGATCACTGTTGGGCGGCCTGTAAAATTATTGAAGCTGGCCGAGGGTGACCCATTAGACAGTATGGGCTTTTAGCAGGTGCACAGTATTTCTTTTCTATGCGCGGAAACACTGCTGGAATAGAAGTAGTCTAGTATAGGTACCACACTCGAGATCTTCCTGGACTCTTCTTTGAAATCATAAAGGAAACATTCTGTCTGTTCGACTAACTGGCAGTAGAAGTCTAGTTCTTGCCCGCTGTATTAAATTATGTACAGGATGCAGTCATACATGAGGCCATCGTAGACGATCTCATCGTAGACTTTGCTGTCGTAGACATGGGTATGTAGGCGAGGTTATTGCAGACGAGGCAGTCGTCATAGATGACCGTCCTGAACAACCATCATAGATGAGGCTGTCGTAGACGACCGTCATAGACAATGCCATCATAGATGAGGCAATCATAGGTGAAGCCATCCGTAGATGAGGCCATCCGTAGATGAGGCAATCATAGATGAGGCAATCATAGATGAGGCAATCATAGATGAGGTAGTCCTATGATGGCCATTTGTGGATGAGAACAATTTCGAATGTGGGGTGAGTTTACACCCCAACCAAACGCACAGCTGAACTCGCCTGTCTAGGCCATTATTCTGTTTTCCAAATCATCCGTATTTTGCCATAGTAATCAAATCTTCAACCACTTTTAACCGATCATTTTAATCCACTTATTTCACCATTTTGTTTCCACACGCGGAATGGATTTGCAAATTTACAAATTTTCACGTGCTTAAGCTGGGCCATCCGAACCTCTTGCATAAAACACGAAAGAAGCAATTTCGTCTGAGGCAGTGTCGTTTATTTTATAAAAAATACCCAATGCATTTCGGGCCGCTGGTGCCCTTCTTCAGGGGTTACTGCTACTGCCAATTCAAAACAACCATCTTCGTTTCTTGACTAGCGAATCATCATTCCCATTTGTGGATGAGGCCATTCGTAGATGAGGCCATCCATACATGATGAGGCTGTCGTAGACAATGGTCATAGACAATACCATCATAGATGAGGTAATCATAGGTGAGACCATCCGTAAATGAGGCAGTCCTAGATGAGGCAATCGTATGATGAGTTTTTCTTCGAGATGAGGCTGTCCTGGGCAATCTCATTGTAGAGGAGGCCTTCGTGGGTGAGACCATCATAGATGAGGCCATCGTCGACGACTGTCGTAGATGAGGCCGTCGTCGACGAGCGTCGTAGATGAGGCCGTCGCCGACGACCGTCGTAGATGAGGCCGTTGTCGACGACCGTCGTAGATGAGGCCGTCGTCGACGACCGTCGTAGATGGGGCCGTCGTCGACGACCGTCGTAGATGAGACCGTCGTCGACGACCATCGTAGACGACCGTCGTAGATGAGGCCATCGTAGACGACCGTCGTAGATGAGGCCGTCGTAGATGACCGTCGTAGATGAGGCCGTCGTAGACGACCGTCGTAGATGAGGCCGTCGTAGACGACCGTCGTAGATGAGGCCGTCGTAGACGACCCTCGTAGATGAAGCCGTCGTAGACGACCGTCGTAGATGAGGCCGTCGTAGACAACCGTAGTAGATGAGGCAGTCGTAGATGACCATCGTAGACGACCATCATAGGAGGCCCATCATAGACGAGGCCATCGTAGATGAGGTCAATATTGGTGAGGCAGTAATATTAGACATGGAGTTTTGTATTAGACTCCTTAATGTCAGGTTAAACAGATTTCCCTGATGTAGGGATGAAAAGGGAGTTGTAAGATCAGCCTCTGAGGAAGTTTTTCCCACTTGCCTCTCTCTGTGAGAAGTGCCTATCAAGACTCAAGGTAGGTCTTTATGGCTTTTTTGCGCGCCCTCTGGAGGCTCCTGGCGCGACTTCTCCCTTTGACCTCTCCTATGAGGTGAAGGAATCCTCGTTCTTATCAGAAGTGACAGATGAAAGTCTCTGTAGTCCCAATAATAGTCTCATCTCTCAGAACGTGAGAGTTATTGAGGAAAGGTTAGACATATTTCGTAGTCTATTACCTTGTTTCCTGCCACTCTGCCATATTACTGCCTTAATAGGATCAGAGAAATGAAGTATGATCTTTTATGATCCAAAAAGTAGTAATAGCTGAAGAAACTGAGCAGAGCTCAGGGAGACTCCCTTCACACACGACGTGCGGTGAAAATCTGAGGAGAACTGCCTCTGCTGGGAAGGTTCTGGAGGGTGCTGGCAGCTGATTGGCTGGGACCAATCTTTGGTTCTTTTTTCTATAATGATGTAGATAGGCTACTAAGACTTGGGCCTTAGCCTTTTTCTTTTAGCCTACTACTATTATTTACTCTTGGCACTACTTTTGTATTTACTGTGGGACTCCCGCTTTGGCGACGGGGAATGATTCAGGCATGTGAATCTATGAAAGATACCCCAATACTGGATAACTGGTGTGGGAGTATGATCTCACCTTTCTAGAGGGGACGACATGTACCCACTGTGGAAACACGGTAGAAATCTGAAAGAGCCCTGGCATCACAAAATGGATGCCACCAGCACAGACACTGGGCTGCCCTCCTGCTGCTGACTGAAACTCGCAGTGGAGGAGGCCCAACAATAGGCATCCTGTCACAGGGAGGGGTAACCACCTTCCAGACAGGATTTAGTGTATTGGGGCTGGGTGGGTGCACTCCTAGAGTGCTTTGAAGTCCTGCACTGGGGGAGCAGTAGGCTCCTCTGTGCATATGCCAGCTCAAACCAGTTCAGGGGCTACCTGTCCCTGCTCTGGCGTGAAACTGGACAAAGGGAAGTGGGTGTAACCACCCCCTACCCTGACCCTCCCAGAGGAGTGGTCATAAAGCTAGCCCCTCCCTGTCTTTTAGTATAATATAGGGAACCCTTGCCATTGCAAACTAGATATCCCTGGATGACGCTTTACAAGAAGAATCCTGGCCCTTCGACGTTCCACTACCTTGGAAGACAAAAGAATCTCCCTTGGAGTCAAGGAGTGACAGGCATCAAAAACTCTAATCAAAGGTCGTAAACTTTCCCGCTCCCTCCAGAGTCCAAAGTCCCTACAGCCCCGGAAGTGGATTTCCTGACTTCTCGACGGCCATTGTGAGTCCCAAGCAGAGCTGAGGTGAGTGGACCCTACGAGTGACTAGGAACAGCAATACCCGGGTACCGTGCACTATTGTCGAGTGACCATGGGCTCCTGTAAAGCATTTCCTCATGAGGCGTCTTCATGATCCCTTGCCCATTGGCTTGTGGGTCCCCTGAAGACTTTCTGATCAAACCAAAGGACTCCCCTAGTTGCTCCAGGCCTTCAACTTCCACAAGACTTGCTGTTGCCAAGGCTTGTTGGCTCCCATCCAGTTGCCGACACCTCAGTAAGCTGCAGACGTCATGGGACACTCCGAATCCAGCTGCTGGTCATCGTCAATGCCTCCTGGTCCTCGTGGGCGAAGAGTCAAAACACCCTTGATCACGTGAAATGACCCGACTTCCGTGGGCATCCATCTTCCTGTGCCCGGGTCACTAGCAACGGACTGTGAACACTGTCCCTTCTGCTTTCAGGTCATCTTCATCTTGAATACAGCCTTGGATTCCACCGGACACTTCTTCAGTCTTCACAAGCAGCAAAACTTCTTCGGCTTCCATAGAAAACGACGACGCGACCCGACACCAAAAGACACCTATGCACCCGGCTTCCCTGGGTGAGGTAACTCGTGCACTCCAGTGCTCTAGTGGGTGTTGGCCCTCGAACTACTTACCTTGTAAGTGACTTGCTTGTAGACTTCCAAGAAGTACCCTTAAACTTTAAAAATCCAACCGCGACCTTCTCCATTGAAATCAATAGGGGACCCACAGCTGTGTTCTCACACTGCACGCGTCTCCCGTGGGTCTTTTACATACCTGCCTTGGGTGGATTAGTGAAGCCCAAGCGATTCTACAGGCCCTAGGCCTGGTCCCCTTGCAAGTCGACATTCCTAAACCTCTTTTTTAGTATATGGTCTGGTACGCCCCTAGGATCCAAGCCATATTTGTGCTTAACTTATTGTGAAACGTTGATATTTGAATGTGTTCCTGACTTCTAATCTCGTAAAGAGATTAGTAGAGTGTGTCTAGTAATAAATACATATATATTTGATATATATACCTGTGCGGTGTCCTTTTATTTGGTAATTCAAGAGATTATAAGGTAAAACAAGCTGCTTTACATTCCTCTGAGACTTAGCCTGAAGGCTGCTCTCCACAGCTACCACTAGGATAGCTTTCTTTAAAAGGTTGTCTTAAACCTATCTACCATAAGAGTCGAATTGGACTGGTGCAAGGTGGCCACTATAACTAGTGATGAGCATATGCCAGGCCAACTTCTCACATGCCCCTTTAGGAGGATCTTCTGTCGCAGCAGCAGGGGAGTGTATTCCACCCAAACCTGTCAACTGTCCGCCTCCATGAGTGGAAATTGAGCAGCGACAGTTGATAGCTTTGGACCTTCCTCCTGAAGTATGTGAGGTTAGTTTGGCGGCCAGGCGGCTCTCCACCAAGTTATACATCTGCCGTTGGCAAACGTTTCTAAAATATTGACCCTCTTTATCAACTATCCTTCTTTTCATTCTTACCCTTGTCCAGCAAAACTCTGCATTGGATATTCTCAAGGGTTATCTTTCTGCTTTGTCCGCTTTCTTGCGGCTGCTGGACTAACCCTCTTTGTTTAAATCTCTTGTTGTACATAGATTCTTAAAAGGGCTTGTACTATGTTTCCACCAAAGCCCTTTGTCATGCCACAGTGGGACCTTAATTTGGTCCTTACGTTCCTTGTGTACACTCCTTTCGAGCCTTTCCATAATTGGCCCCTCCGGCTGCTTATCATCAAAACAGCCTTTCTGGTGGCAATAACATAGGCCCGGAGGGTGAGTGAGTTGCAGGCATTGTCTTTCAAGCCTCTCTATATGATGATCTTCGAAGATAAGGTGGTGCTTTGCACCCGGGCTTCATTTTTGCCAAAGGTGGTGACCCCATTCCATCTGGGTCAATCAATCGCGCTCACCTTTGTTGCTCCACCGCATCCCTCTAAGGGAGAGGAGTGTCTCCACCGTTTGGGACCAAAAAGAGCATTGTTGTTCTACCTTGACCACACAAAAGAGTTCCAGGAGGACGACCAACTCTTTGTGGGTTACGTGAGAGCTAAAAAATGTTGGGCAATGCAGAAACAGACAATTTCTCACTGGGTCGTTCTCTGCATTAAGATCTGCTACACCCTGGCTAAGAAGCAGCCCCCTGTGGGCTTACAAGCTCATCCCACCAGGGGGAAGGCTGCGACCACGGCGTTGGCTCAGGGTGTCCTAGTCCTGGACATCTGCCAAGCAGCAATGTAGGCATCTTTGCACACGTTTGCCAAACACTTCTGCCTGGACAGTCAGGAATGCAGGGATGGGCATTTTGCCCATTCGGTCCTGCAGGACTTCTGAGTGTATGAAATCTGTCTGCAGCCCACTGCCAGGATAGTATGGATTGCGTATCTATGCAAAGGTACGGAATCTGCAGCTAAAAGTCTCTATCAGATGAACAAGTTACTTACTTCGGTAACACATTATCTGGTAAGGTTGCTTCCTTTTCAAGGCCCTAGTTATGACACACGATCAAGTCAGTCACTTCATGACTCTGCGCTTCTGGCATGGAAAAGTGAAAAGTACTGATGTCCGCACGCCTGGGTGGCATTAATATAGCTGACCATGATGTAATAACCGACACTACCGACGCAAACAACATGATGCGGAGCTGAATGTTGCCAACTGATTGCGCATGGAAGGGGTACTGCTTATGCAAAATGTTTCCGGATCCAGCCTGACACTTGTGGAATTCAAAGGTAAGGAATCTGCAGCCAGAAGTCTCTATCAGCAGCCGCGGTCTGTGCAGGTATAAGCGGTGGGGCCGGGTAAGGGGGATTTCGAGGGACGATACAGAGGGAAAATACATTTTCCTTAGCATCGTCCCTCAAAATCCCCCCTTACGCGGCCCCACAGCCCCACCACTGTTACCTGCACGGACCGCGGCTGTCTATTAGATATTAAAAAGCATAACACAATTAATGTATTACAAAATAAATAACACCTTTTTTAAATAAATGAATACATATGTTTATATTTATTATTACTTCAATAACTTCCCACCCTATACCTCTACAAACTAAACAATACACACCAAAAATATAACTTACCAAATATGAGAATTTCAAAATGTACATAATTATCAATTCAATAATTACCAAAAAATTAATAAGTAATTATCAAAAATTACTTCTTCATTGACTTACCCACCAGTACCCCGAAAAACCTAAAAACCTAACAACTAAAATATAATTTTTTAAATTATATTATTACACAATTAATTATCAATTAATAATAATTTACTAATAATTAAATATTTTAATTAACTTCCCACCCACTTCCTCCTGCAAACACAACCAGCACCTGAAATATAACTTAAGAAATATCTTAGAGAATATACATAATTAATTAGTAATTAATTATAATTAATTTACTTTCTACCCTGTTCCCCTACAAACCCCCAACCCACACCTAAAACTCAACTTAATTTAAAAAAAATAATTATACATTTACATAATTAATTATCAATTAAATAATTGTGAATTACAAATTAATTAATTATTAATCATAATTAATTTAGGTTTCACCCTGTACCGCTACAAACCACAGAACCCACTATGACACAAATAATTAGAAGAAACAATTGCATTTAATTTAATAACAACTAAAAATATACAAACTATATTAAAGAACATTGACAATAATTATACAAAAATTTATAAAATATATAATTAAAACATACTTAAATATGTAAAAAATTATTTAAAAATGATATTATTAAGAACAATATTCTTGTAAATTATTTTAACAATATAGATATTTTTTACATCAATATTAACAACATAATGTTTTTGTAAACGATATTAATAACATAGATATTTTGACACTGATATTACTTAACCTTAGAAAATCAATATTCTTGTGAACGATATTCCTGCATCACAATATTTGAGGATCAAAATATAAAAAATTCGATATTTCTGTATCTCAATATTTTCACTCAATATTTTGCCAGAATACCCTGGTTGCACCAGATTAGGACAAAGTCAAAATTTCAAGTAGACCACGATGGAGCAAAGGCCAGATACAGGGACTGAGTGAGGTCTGCAGAACAAAAGTAC
Organism: Triturus cristatus; assembly: GCF_964204655.1. Lineage (NCBI taxonomy): Eukaryota > Metazoa > Chordata > Amphibia > Caudata > Salamandridae > Triturus > Triturus cristatus. The sequence continues at coordinate 1,586,819,779 of NC_140590.1, forward strand.
TTGAATCATGGCTGTGTCAACTTTGAGGATGCGTGGTGTAGATGAGGCAATCCACCGGTGCCAATCCACGCAGCATCTGCGATGCTTTGGCTCCCAAGAGTGCAAAGCTGCGATGTGGAAGTTCGGCATCGTTGTCCAGGTGGCCATCAAAGGAGATGTGAGGATGAGCAGCCAGGAAGAGCAGCATGCAGTGGTGGTTCCAAAGACGATGTGCCGGTTTTGATCCACACAACAGGGGTGAAGCACCTTTTCTCAGCCGCACACCAGTGGCAATGCATCCGTTTAACAGAGGGTGCGTTGTTTCTGCTGAAGCAAGCGCCTTCGGCCCACTTCCAAGGGTCCAGGACAGGGCAGTCTCACAGATGGCAGAGTCCAGGTGAGGCAGCAAGGTGGTTGGAAGTCTTTTATGTCCCTGAGACTTCAGATCAGGAGGCGAGCCAGCCAGCCCTAGGAGTCACTCTGGGTTCTGGGTTCAAGTGATGCAAGTCCAGGTCTTTCTCACCCACACAAGAGGGCAACAGGCAGCAGGTCAGCACAGCAAAGCAGGGAGTACAGCCGAGTAGCAGCCCAGCAGGGTGGCAGTCTGTTCAGCATCACAGTAGTCCTTCTTCCTGGCAGACTATCCACAGGTTCAGAAGTGTACTGAAGTGGTGGTGTCTAAGGTCTAGTACTTATACCCAGTTGGGCCTTTGAAGTAGGGAGGGACTTCAGTGACAGATCTTTGAAGTGCACAGAGGTCCTGCCTTTCCTGCCCTGGCTACAGCAGGGTTTGCAGCCCTTTATGTGGGGACAGGACACAGCCTATTATTCAGGTGTAAGTGAGGTAGGGTCCAGCTCCTCCCCCATCATCGCAGGATGGCTCATCAAGTCACACCTACGCTGCCATTGTGTATGACTGTCTAGGGTGAATACACAATACCCAGCTGTCACCCACGCCAGACAAGTGATCAGAGACAGGCAGCAGCCATCAAATGGCTAAAGTAAGAACATGCTAACTTTCTAAAAGTGGCATTTTCAGAATTTAGATTTATGTAATGTAATGTAATGTAATGGGGTTTTTATAAAGCGCAGGTTACACTCCAGGGAGCATCTTTGCGCTGTAGAGAAGAATCATCTCCTGATGATGATCCATGCGGAGGGTAATTAAACTAGATTCCTGCACTCCCATTCAGGGAGAGCAAAAATCCAAGTCTTGAGGGCCTTTCTGAAGGTCGCTTCTGTAGAGATTTGACGGAGGGAGGAGGGAAGAAGGTTCCAGGCCTTGGACCCAAGTACTGCCAGAGATTTTCCTCCTTTAGTCTTGAGTCTGAACTTAGGGATGATAAGAAGATTGGCCGTTTGGGACCTAAGGCATCGCGTGGGGTTGTAATGTTTGAACAGTTTTAGTATGTAGTTGGGTCCCTTTCCATTGAAAGCCCTAAAGGTGATCAATAGAATTTTAAAGAGCACCCTTTTGTTAATGGGCAGCCAGTGTAGGAGGTTCATTGCTGCCGTAGCTGAGGTCCTCTTTTTCCACCCTAGTACTAGTCTGGCAGCCGCATGCTGTACCATTTGTAATTTATGGCGGACTTCTTTGTTAGTCCCTGCATATAGGCTATTACAATAGTCGATGCGGGAGGTGATGAGGGCTACTGCGACCGTTTTCCTTGCGGAAAGGGGAATTAGGTCGTAGAATTTCCTGAGTCCTTTAATGATTCCGAAGCAGGTCCCTGCTACGGTTGTGGCTTGCTGTTTAAAACTCAGGGCGGGGTCAAATTTGATCCCTAGGTTACGGACTGAGGAGGCAGTGCTAGGGGGAGCAATGGCATCATCAGGCCACCATACTGAGGGATTGAAGAAATTATCCTTGCCAAAGGGAAGGATTTCTGTTTTCCCAGTATTGCACTTGAGATGATTCAAGTTCATCCATCTGAACGTGGCGGTAAGGCAGCTTTGGAGCCTTCTTTCGGCTTCTTGGGTATCATTTTCCAGTATCAGAATGAGCTGAGTATCATCTGCATATGCAATGGTGTCTATGCCAAAGGATGAGATAAGATGGATTAGCGGGGCCATGTATATATTGAAAAGTGTAGGACTTAAGCAGGATCCTTGAGGGACTCCAGATCCTACTAACTTTTCCTCTGATCTGTACTGTCCTAAGACCACAACTTGTCTCCTATTTGCGAGAAAGCTCTTTATCCAGTTCAATGCGGTTCCAACAATTCCTGCCGCGGCTAGACGGTCTAATAGAATGGCATGGGACACCGTATCAAACGCCGCGGACAGGTCTAATAGAACCAGGACTGCTTTCTTTCCCTGATCCAATGCTCCACGGAGGGTTTCGGAGGAAAAGATCAGGGCTGATTCTGTGGAGTGTTGGGCTCTAAAACCTGCTTGGTTGGGATGCCAGATGTTATTGTTTTCCATGAAGGCAGTAAGTTGTTTGTTAACAGCTTTCTCTGTAAGTTTACATAAAGCTGGGAGTAGGGAGATCGGACGGAGGTTTGTAAGGGTAGCAGGGTCCGGTAGTGCTTTTTTTTGCAGGGGTTTGACTGCTGTGAGTTTCCATTCCTCAGGGACCAGACCTTGGGTGAGTGAAGAGTTTATGATGCTATTGATGAATGGATTAACAACCACTATTAGTGAATGAAGCACTAGCGGAGGGCAGGGATCAAAGGGAGATCCGGATGTAAGTTTAAGGATTTCTGTCTGTGTTTCTTCTTTGCTTACCGGTTGAAAGGAAGCAAAGGTATTGATTTTTAGTCCGGAGTTGATGACCTTGTTCTCCTCATTACAGTGGGGTTGTGGGAAATCTTTGGTCAAGGTTAAGATTTTTCCCTCAAAGTAGTCTGCAATAGTGTTGCAGAGACTCTGTGAGGGGGGATGTCTTTCTGCGTAGTCTTAGGGTTGATGAAAGCGTTAACAATATTGAAAATTTCTTTTTGTTTGTTCTTGCTATTATTAATGGCATCCTTGTAGTATTCCCTTTTGGCCGTTTTAATCGACCTGTGGTATTGCCGACGGGCGATTTTATACAAATCTTGGTCATACTCTGTGTAGTTGAGTCGCCACTTTCGTTCAAGAGCCCTAACTTTCCGTTGTTCCTCTTTTAGAGTGAGAGAGAACCACGGGGCGATAGGTCTCTGTTTTCTCTTGGTCCTCAAACAGGGAAGGATGGACTCCTGGCCCTTTATGAGTGAGTTGATCCATTCCTTAAAGGCCTGGCTGTCTTTGTCGGGGGCTCCCGACAGAGTCGGTCTAGATGTGTCAGCTTTTATCAGGAAATCTGGTTGTCCTATCAGATCTTTCCAACGGGGTCCTTTCATGTTGGACCCTGGGTGGTCGTTGGTTTTCTTAGTCCGAGAATGAGATGTTACGGGGAATTCGAACGGAATATAGCTGTGGTCTGTCCAAGTTAGTATTTGCGGGGTATCTACCTTAAGTGTTTCAATATTGGAGCAGATGCAGTCAAGTATATGTCCCGCCTTGTGAGTGGCGGAGGTGGTAAGAGTTTTCAGACCGAGTACATTCATGGTATCGGTAAAATCCGACTCCACCATAAGTTGTGATTTTAAATTGTGATTCCAGAGACATCAAACTTGAAATGTTTATCGCTTCCAGATTGTGTATTACATGTATAAGATGAAATAAGGTTATCCTAATGTTATCCAAGGGAGAAGAAAACAAGTTACTTACCTGTTACTACAGTTATCCAGTATTGGTATCTTTCATAGATTCACATGCCTGAATCATTCCCCGTCGCAGAGATGGGAGTCCCACGGTAAAATACAAAAGTAGTGCCATAAGTAATAAATGGGCCAAAGGCTATATCTTAGTAGCCTATCTACGTTCTTATAGGAAAAGGACCAAAAGTCAGCTCCAACCAATCAGCTATCAGCACCCTCTAGAAGACTCCCAACAGAAGCAGTTCTCCTCAGATTTTCCAAGCACAAGTGGGAAGTAAATAGCCCCAAAATCGTTGAGAACTGATTCCATGGGGAGGAGGGTGGGTGCATGTGAATCTATGAAAGATACCAATACTGGATACCTGTAGTTACAGGTAAGTAACTTGTTTTCTTATCCAGTATTGGTGTATTTTTCATAGATTCACATGCCTGAATCAGAATATCAAGCAGTACCCCAATTGTACTGTCGTTAGCGGATGGTGGGAGACATGTATCCACTAAGTATATAGGGGTACCCCAATTTGAATATAGGAAGAGCAATGGGGGAAAAAGCCAATCAAACGAACAAGAGTTTGCTCAACCTCACTGGATGATAAACAGACTGAATCTTTATAATAATTAACGCTCGAGGTCACTCAGGCTGGACCATAGGAAAGAAGGGGGGAGGAGGACACCAAATATATGATAAAAATTTACAATGTTTATTGATAGTTTAGTAGGTGTATATTGAAAAAAATAAGATATACAAACACCACAGAATACAATAATTCAATGAATATTTACAATACCGAAGCTGGACCCCACAGAGAAATCACAAGGGGGTATGTCGAATATAATCTCACATTCATATTAACACTACATCACATTCAAACCATTCATAATCAGCAATTGTACTACACATTCGTCTACTACACATAAAAATATTCGAACAGAGATCCTCTCAACAATTGGTTGGTATACAATGTTGGTATGTGTATCAATCAACCAAACAAAACAGTAGGACACGCCAACGCGTGTTTCGGTGCAATCACCCAATGATGTGGGTGCCACCTTCTTCAGGGCATGAGTTTTATAAAATTCTGTGCTCCGTGGGGCCAAGGCTAGGTCGTATTGTGAACCAGAGAGGTAGTCATCAACAAACAAGATCGGTGTTGGATGTATACGATCACTCTGAGAACTGGCACACGATAAGATGGTAACTAATGTGGGGCGGCGCCAAACAAGAAGATGTCAAGTTACGAGTCGTCGGGATTACGCATTGGATATAGGTAGATTTTTTAGATATCTTCCAACTTTTGGTCTTGTGCGGAGATCGAAGAATGGCCGGGCAAAACTTTCGAGGCGGGAAGAATGGAAACAATGTAGCACTGATCCCAAGTAGGTACGATAATAAGTCCGTATAGTTATAGCGATGTTTCTGATATAAACATTCGTAGAGGGCAACAAATAAGCCTCGATGGTAACGTCCTGATAAGAAGGAAATAAAACTCATGCCCTGGAGAAGGTGGTTTGAATGTGATGTAGTGTTAATATGAATGTGAGATTATATTCGACATACCCCCTTGTGATTTCTCTGTGGGGTCCAGCTCCGATATTGTAAATATTCATTGAATTATTGTATTCTGTGGTGTTTGTATATCTTATTTTTTTTAAATATACACCTACTAAACTATCAATAAACATTGTAAATTTTGATCATATATTTGGTGTCCTCCTACCCCCTTCTTTCCTATGGTCTAGCCTGAGTGACCTCGAGGGTTAATTATTATAAAGATTCAGTCTGTTTATCATCCAGTGAGGTTGAGCAAACTCTTGTTCGTTCGTTTGGGTGGGAGACATGTATTCTAAAACTCCCAATTGACATCCATAACCATGAAATATTGCAATGTCAAAGCATAAAAGCAATAATCATATTAAAAGAGATAGCGGATATCAGCATGAGAAACGTACAAATTGAGAAACATAGGAGCATGAACACTGTAAGCAATATAACAGTATAGAAAATTATTAATAGACAAGCCTTAAAGAAATCTAAAGAATCTGACCTTAGTGAAAGAGATGGCGTAACACAGCTTGTCCAACCGCTGCATTCTACCTGTGTGCAGATTGGAGGCAGTAGTGTCTTGTGAACGTTTGGACATTCTTCCATGGCACAGCACGGCATATTTTGTCCTGTGTAACCCCAGCAAACAAAGCTGTAGATGCGGCAATAGTTCTGGTGGAGTGTGCTTTAGCCTTCACAGTGAGAGGCTTATTGGCTTTTTCGTGGCAGAATTGAGTGGCAGATGCGACCCATCTGGCTATTGTGGCTTTTGTTACAGCGGTTCCCTGTTTTCCTTGACCGTAGGCCACTAACAGTTGATCCGTCTTTCTGATATCTTTTGTCTTTTTAAGATAACATTTCAAACACCTTTTTACATCCAATGAATGTACAGCCCTTTCAGCTGGACTGGATAGATTCAGAAAGACAGTTTGCAGCATTGCTGGTTCATTCAAGTGAAATTGCGTGGGTACTTTTGGAATGAATTTAGGATATGTCCTAAGGATTACGTAATCCTGTGTAAAGCGTAAGAAGGGTTCTTTGATCGTAAAAGCCTGAATCTCACTAACCCTTCTTGTGGAAGTGAGAGCCAGCTAGAGGGCTACTTTCCATGTGAGAAATTTGAGTTCTGCTTTATGGACTGGTTCAAATGGTCGTCTCATCAGTTGTGCTAAAACCACATTGAGTTCCCACTCTGGAGGAGGTGCACGTGATGGAGCAGGTAGTGCAAAATTTTGTATACCTCCTCTATTATTGCATGAAAATACTAATTATATAATCTATTCATTATAATATTATTAAACGAGTATTGCATGTATACTAATCAACATTATTAATACTTAAACTACACATGGGATTTGCTATTTGCATGGCTAAATAACTCTTATAACTAAAATCTGTACGCATATTAACAATAGTATATGTGGTAGAATACTGCATGATATATGTTGCTTTGTGATGTTGCACCCTCGAGGAGGATCAAAAAAGGTGAATAAAATTGCTTTAAATGTCGCTATATGCTAGATAAATACAAGCACATAGAGGGATTAGCAAGGGGTTAACATTAGAATCACCATTTCTATGAATGAATTATTCTTTTGTGTTTGTTTCGCTTAAGTTGGCCTCTGGGCCTAAATCCAATATGGCTGCTGTCACCACACGCAGAAGTGGCCACTGTCTCATGAGGCGCGGAGTGAGCTGCGCATGTGCGAGAAATCTCTTATAACCTCGTAACGACCTTTGCACAACGTGTCCCCGTTCAAGGATATGAAACAGGACGTTAGCCAAGACAGGGGAACAATCAACCTTACAGTAAACCGGAACAAGCCGACACTTCGCTGACCAATGACCTCACCCCTCGAACTGTACTAAGAATCTTGGAATAAAAGTTGGACGATCTCAACCAGCCAATCACAACTGTTCTAAAGCTTAAATTTGTATCTTCTTTAACTTGATTTTATTATAAAAAGCGAAGTAGAATAGGGAGGGGACTCAACTACTTCATCTTTTCCTTGTTCGAACCTATGTTCGTGACGCCTTTCCCGATGATCCAGATGCTGCCCGACCGCATGATGACTGCAAACTTTTTCTAAATCCACGGGCCATGATAGATGCTTGCACGATTTCTGGTCCTTTGATAAATTGGGACTGCAGCGTGCTGAGCAGAGGACTTTGAGCTTTGGCCTGTTTTTCAGGACAATTTACGACAAAATGTGGTTATGCAGAGCCAATGAATTAGAGGACTTCAAATTGCCAGATTAGGTGAATATGATGTTCTGCGATTTATTTGAATTGATCTAAAAATTCTAAACTTTGACGAGACAAATGCAAATATAAAATCATTATGAAAAGTTAGATAAACAAATATTGATTAACAAGAAATATGAGTTTGTGTTTTCATTAAGGGAGATAAGGATTTTGAGTCTTAAAAATGTGTTTTAGCTGGTTCTAAATCATCATCAACCAATCCAACTAAATTGGTCCATCGACCAGGTGGGTGGAGTGCCTTGATGTTAAAGCTAGGATTCTACAGATGTAGATGTACATAATGTATTTAATGTAAATATTTTTCCTATAGGTAATAAGGTACCCCCCCACATGAACAGCGCTTGAATTATTCATTTCTCCTGTGTGCAGACTCTTGAATGGAGATGTGTGAGTGTTGGTGTTATGGGCCCCACCAATGAATGCATGACGATGGGTCTGCGACGCAGGGAGGATATCGGTATATGTGTTCTCCATTTCCCCGTCTTGCGCTGGATCACACACACAGGAGGAAAAGTGCGAAAAAGTCCTCTAATGAATTGTTTTATAAGAGAAGATGAACATAAAGAAGGAAGCTGCAGAGATTTCCTGTACCTGGAAAGAGCAGGCAGGTGAACCTTGACTGATGAAAAAGTGAGGCCAAACTTGGCCAGTGAGGTAGAATCTGTTCAGCAGGGGCTTGAACTGGATGAACTTGATTGGTTTCACACCAACAACAGAATCTTTTCCATTTTAAACGATAATTTTTGACAGTGCTTTCAGCATGGGATTTAGACTGTATGTCTCGACAGTCCTGTGAAATATTGAGGACTTTGAACTCTAGGAATTCAGGAGCCATGCGTGCATGTGCAGGGACTGTGGATCCGGATGGACTACCTGACTCTAGTTCCGTGATAACATCGTCGCTGTTGGATGAAGGCGAATGGGTCTGTCTTGTGACAAGAGAAGAAGCTCCTGGAACCAATACTGTCAGGGCCAACGGGGTGCAATCAGAATTAGGCGGCAGTCCTCCAGTTTCATCTTGCTGAGCACCCTGGGGATTAATGGGATGGGGGGAAAAGCGTAGGCATAGATCCTGGATCATCTCATTGAAAGGGCATTTCCCCTTGACCCCGGTTGAGGGAACCTGCTGGTATAATATTGGCATTTCTTGTTCTCCTGCGATGCAAACAGATCCAGAGCTGGTTTTTCCCATGTCCAAAAGATTTTGTTCACCTGGGTTTGTTCCAACTCCCACTTGTGGCAGCCGGATTAAGACCTGCTTAGTGTATCTGCCAGGGTATTGGGCAGACCCCTGACATGCTCGACCTTCAAGGATATGCCGTGGAACGTTGTCCATTCCCACAATTCCTGCGCTTCCTGGGAAAGCGTCACAGACTTTGTTCCTCCTTATTTGTTTATGTAGTACATGCTGCTCATATTGTCGGTACGGAGCAGCACTGAGGAACCTGCTATCCTTGGAGGGAAAGCCTGAAGAGACAAAAATATGGCTCAGAGTTCCAAACTGTTGATGTGGTGTTGTTTCTGTATCTGAGACCACTTTCCCTGGATTTGCAAATCCTGCAGATGACCGCCCCATCCTTCCATGGAGGCGTCTGTTGTTAAGACGAAGTCCGGGATGTTTTGCAGAAAGGTGAGACCTAGGGCAAGATTTGCTGTTTGTGACCACCAACGTAATGCGTCCACCATTCATCCAGTTATTCGGATAACATCCTCGAAAGAACCCAATGCTTGTTGCCATTGTTTCTGTAATTCCTCTAGAAGAGGTCTTATCTTGAGCCGCGCCATAAGTTGATTGCTGAAGAGCACATCCCTAGGAGCGATTTGAATGTTCGAACTGAAATTGACTTTCTTTTTTAAATGGTTGTCACAAATTTTTGAAGGCCCACTTGATGGTCTTGAGACAAGAATGCTTTGCACTGGACGGTGTCCACGGACTCTCCTAGGAACAAAATGACCTGAGTTGGAAGCAAATTCGATTTGTCCTTGTTCAAAGTTAGTGCCAGCGTATTGAACAGATGGAGACAAGTTGTTGTGGCAAGATTGGCTTCCTGCTCTGACGGAGCTTTGAGCAGCCAATCGTCGAGGTATGGGAAAACTTGAATCCCCCGGGATGGTAAGGTCGCTGCTACTGGTGCTAAGCACTTGGAGAAAATCCGTGCCACTGATTTTAGGCCAAACGGGAGCACCTTGAATTGGTAGTGGGTGCCAGCCACTCTAAATCGTAGATATTTTCGATGTTTTGGATGGCTAGGGATATGAAAGTATGTGTCTTCCATGTCCAGAGAAGTCATGAAGTCCCCTTCATTTAAGCATCCCAGAATATCAGAAAGCGTTACCATCCGGAATGTTTGTTTCTTGAGAAACTTGTTGAGTTTGCGGGGGTCCAGAATCGGTCGCCATTCTCCTGACTTCTTTCTGATTAGGAAGAAACAAGAATAGAAACCTGTTTCTTTCTGTGTGGAGGGTACTTCTTCTATCGCTTCTTTGAGGAGCATGAGCAAGACTTCTTTGCACAATAAGTGAAGACGAGAGGGAGGGGGACCCCTGTGTGGAGTAGTAGGTGTTTTTTGGGCAAATTCCAGTGTGTGACCCTTGGTGACTAGGTCCAGCACCCAGCGGTCTGAAGTGATCTCGTGCCACCGCTGTGCATAAGCAGAAACTTTCGCACCCACGGGTAGGGAGGGTAAGTTGACTGGCACCCTGAGAAACTCATTGCTTTCTGGCAGAGTCACGGCCTTGTTGCTGTGTTCGCTTACGGCCGCCCTGATGAGAGAAACCAGCCGTCGATGACTGACGGTACGACGATTGGTTGTAAGACTGGCGATATTGAGGCTGGTATTGACGATACTGTTGATTCGACTGATATCCTCCCCGGTATGTTATGAATCCTCACCCTCTGGCTTCTCTGAAAGGTACACATCTATATTGCAGAGCACCCAGAGACTTTGCAGTGTCTGTGTCATTCTTTATTGCTAAAAGAGCGTCATCAATATTTTTCCCGAACAGTGAGTCCCCATCGTACGCCATGTCCAGGATCTTAGTCTCAACCTCAGGTCTGAAGATAGTAGCTTTAAGCCACCCCTGGTGTCGAAGAACTGCTAATTGCCAAAAGCTCGTGTTGGCGATGTCTAATGCACAATCAATTGTTTCGGAGGCAGCTCATTCACCCTCTGATAAAATCTTTCGGGCCACCTGTCTTTTTTCCTCCAGGATGATATCTATCAATTCCGCCAGATCAGACCACATTTGGCGGTCATAACGGCCAATGATTGCTAAAGCATTAGCAGCTCTAATTGCTGATTCTTTCGTCCCTCTCTGTCTGGAGGAGTGGTAATAGGTTTTGCGGGGTTTTTCGAACGCCTCTGTGCGGCCTGAGATATGACCGAATCTGGCCTCGGGTGTCCGACAAGGCAAGATGGACTGTCCTCTGGAGCGTGGTATTTTTTTTCTACACGAGGTAGCACTGCCGGTATGGATGTCTTCATTATTTTTCCGCCCCCCTGCCAGATGTAATCGATAATAGGAATAGAGTGTATGACCTTTCTAGTGTCCTCTTTAAAATCATGAAATCACAGTCTGTTTGCTTGACAGTAATAGGTAGTTGGAACCCAGTGGCTGCTCTCTGCATCAAATTATGAAATCCTCCGATTTCTTCAGGAGGAGAATCAGAGGGTAAGTGCGGAGGCGAAGGTGGTGTTTGGATTATATAATCATCCCAGGGATCCTGAGCATTTGCCTGATTAGGCAATTCACCTTCCTCAACTTCTTCATCCGAGGTTGAAGTGTCCTGATGTCCAGTGTCAGGTGGACCCTGTGCAGGAGCCGGTGTACTAGGTAAAGTAGGCTCTGGTACCGGAGCAGGAACCTCTACTCTTGGAAGTGAGTTCTCTGTCAGAATTTGTTGAGGAGGAAATCTTTGACGATAATCCGCCAACATAGCCTGCAGATCCTGAATAAGTGCTGGTGGAAGATGAGCCAACTCTCTATGGCGAGATTCCTGTCTGTGATGGAACTGATAGCCATGACGTGGAGCCATATATTGTTCGTGATAATAATGTCCTCCTGGTAATTATCGTCATCATCAATGTCTTGGCATTTAACATTGAGCTCAGATTGACTATGAGCTACTGCGTATGGGCCCTCATCATCCTCATCATCACGGGGGCGTAGACGGTGCAGAAATAAGTATTGTAGGAAGATCCCTCGATGGCGGTCCTGTCGTCGACGGTGGTAAGATAACAGGTGCACGCATCGACGATGTTGTCTGAGGGCTCGTCGGGGACGGGCTCGTCGTCGACGGGCTCGTCGTTGGTGGTGCCGTCGTCGATGGCACGGCCATCGACGGTGTCGTCGTCAATGGTGTCGTCATCAATGGTGTCATCGTCGACGGTGACTTTGTCGATGGTATCGTCATCGACGGTGACTTCATCGATGGGGGCTTTATCGATCGCTTCTTCATCAACGATGGGTCGTCGACGGACTTCGACGATGGCCTCGTCGTAATAGTGATCCTTGTCGACGAGATAGAAGAGGAAATAGCCATCATTGTGACAGTTGCAGTCGGTGATGACATCGACGACGTACACATATCGTCGATGATGAAGGAACAGTTGTCGACGACACAGATTTTTTTAAAAGTGTTTTTACTTACAGAGTCAGTAGAAGATGATTTTGGATGCTCTGTGAGTGGTGTAGAGGGCGGAGACGATGTTGGCTCTGAGGAATGTTTAGAAATCCCCTCTTTATGAACAGGCTTATCCTGGGAAGTTTTAAGATGTATCCTTCCCTCACCTGAGGAGCTTTCTTGAGATCTAGCCCTCCTACTAGATGTGGAAGCCCGGTCCTCTTCCTCAGCCGAAGAAGGAGGACGTTCTTTAGAAGACTTGAGCCATAAAAGTTATCTTGCCTCTCTGTCCCTTAGAGTCTTGCTGGGAAAGGTTCGGCAGATTTTACAGTCTTTAGCCTCATGTTTAGGGTAGAGGCAATAAAGACAAGCTTTATGTAGATCATCTACATGGACTCTCTTCTTCCCACTGGTCCTGCAGGAGTGGAAGAGGCCCTTTTTGTCAGACATACTTGCTTGAAGAGCTGAAGAGAAGAAAACTGAGTAGCACTCAGGGAGACTCCCTTCCACACGACGTGCAGTGAAAATCTGAGGAGAACTGCTTCTGTTGGGAGTGTTCTAGAGGGTGCTGATAGTTGATTGGTTGAAGCTGACTTTTGGTCCTTTTCCTATAAGGATGTAGATAGGCTACTAAGATATAGCCTTTGGCCTATTTATTACTCATGGCACTACTTTTGTATTTTACCGTGGGACTCCCATCTCGGCAACGGAGAATGATTCAGGCATGTGAATCTATGAAGGATACCTCAATACTGGATAAATAGGACTTAAAATAGTGAAGGCAACTTTAGGAGTTTTTCACTACCAGTAGATGTAAAGTTTAAAAGTACATGTCCTGCCTTTTAAATACAGTGCACCCTGCCCTCTGGGGTGTCCAGGACCTACCTTAAGGGTGACTCATATGCATAAAAAGGAATGGTATGAACCTGGCAAAAGATTTTTCTTGTCAAGTCAATATAGCAGTTTAAACTGCATACACATGCTCTGCAATGGCAGGCCTGAGCCGCAGCTAGAGGGCTACTTAACTTTAGCGGCCACTGTAGTGCGAAGTGGTGGGGGAAGGGAAACACACACAAAAAACAAGTATAAATAAAGAAAATAAAACTTACCAACTCCGACGGACGTCACCTAACTCCCGATTCTCGCATCCTTGTCAGGAGCATGCTGCGCACAGTGCAAGCTCCCAGCTCCCAATTCCAGCGCTGCTCACATGCTGGAAATGCTATTCCCAGCATGTGAGCAGCGCTGGGATTGGTCTGAGCACCTCGGTTTTGCGCTCAGACATAGACTCGGAGCCTGTGTTGGTTTCTCTACCCAGCTGTACAATACAGCTTGGTGGAGAAAGGCTAAGTGCGCATGACGGTTTGTCCGGCCCCAGAGGGCCATCCAAACCGTCATGGGCATTTGGCAGTGCCCACCACTCTGGTGCTGCCGCTGTAACATCAGGATGGGAGGCCATGCCCCTCCTTCGCGGCCTGCAGGGCTAAAATAAAAGGATAATAAGAATGTTTTATTATTATTTAATTTTTGTCCTTTGCCTCTGCTGGCTTTCAGCAGGGGGTGCAACACTTTTCCGCCATAACTGAGGATCCGCCCCTGCTACTTAAGAAGGTGGAAAAAGGAGTCCTGCAGGCCCACTAGTAGCATTTAATTGGCAGGATCTGGGCACATGTAGTGCACATTACTAGGGACTTATAAGTAAACCAAACATGCCAACTGGGGATGTGCCAATATTATCACGTTTATTGGAGAAACCACATGTACTTTAGCACTGGTTATCAGTGGTAAAGTGCTCAGAGTCCTAAGGCCAGCAAAAATGAATTCAGTAAAAAGTAGGAGGAGGAAGCCAACAGGTTTGGAAGGTGACCCTGCAAAAAGAGCCATTCCAACAGTTCCCCCGAATAGGACATGTTACAACGCAAACTTTTACAACGCATGCCTTTACAATGCAGTTTTTAGAAACTACACTTACAATGCATTCCATTACAATGCATACCATTACAACGCATAATACTTTTAGGGCAACGTAGTGTATGTGTTGGATAGTGTAGGGGTAAAAATTACTATTCCCACTCCAGTGAGTGCAACAGTAGGGTAAGTGTTGGATAGTGTAGGGGTAAAAATTACTATTCCCACTCCAGTGAGTGCATCAGTAGGGTAAGTGTTGGACAGTGTAGGGGTAAAAATTACTATTCCCCATTACTTATCTTATAATGCGTTGTAATGGAATGCGTTGTAGTGACATGCGTTGCAATGGCTGCATTGTAATGGCATGCGATGTAAAGGCAGTTGCGTTGTAATGACTGCGATGTAAAGGTAGTGCGTTGTAATGACTGCCTTGTAATGGTTGTTCCCCCTCCACCACCACCAATGGAGCTTTGCATACCACTTGGAACAGACAAACTTAACATTTATCCTGGAAAAATGTAAACCTCCTTTTGTACCACAGTGAACATTAAGCATTATATAAAGAAGGGGTCCACAAAGATTTTCACAAAACAAAAGAGAGCTACAAAACGATAATCCCATTATAAAAGCCTCAGCATGCTTAGCAGGTTGCAATCTTATTGGAAGGGATTTGCCCTCCCATTTCCTAACATTCTGGCTAATTTTCAGGGTACAGGCCAATTTCTGATGGCTAATCGTGCACAATGATGAAAGGATTATGAAGCCATCTTCTTCCTTACATGTTAGTGTCAGAGTTTTACTGTGACTGAAAATTGAGCCCCCTAGCCTCACACTTAGTGCACTTCCAAAATGTTTCCACTCACTTCTTCATCCTTTGATCTCAGATTACGATTAGGGAAATGGTCACTGCTCCTACTCAAAAAGAAAAAGTAAAGATGACTGGAATGTGCCTGCAGGAAAGCTAGACCGTAGGCCATGGCTCCTCCCTATAGATTAGTAATTTCAGCTGAAAAAAGCCTTCCTGGCAAAGTTGACCATTGACAAGGAAGTTGCAAGGGAATCCCCCCTGCCCGTGGCCCCCGAATGCTAGATCTTCTTTTTCATTGTTCCCATTAGAAGACTAGAATACATTCTTCTTGATCGCCTGCAGGCTATGTCTTCAGATATGGAAAATATGAAAATCTCTGCGTTGGACCTGGCTCTTTTTGCAGAGTTATCAACTAACATTTAGCTTCCTCCGCTTATACTTCTGACCTTCTTTTTGTTGGCTTTACGATTCTGGACACTTTACCGCTGCTAATCACTGCTTAAGTGCATGTGCACTGTCATCTAAAAATGCTACTAGTGGGCCTGCACCACTGCTTGTGCCACCCACAGAAGTAGCCTTTCAAACCTGTCTCAGGCCTGCCTTTGCAGAGCCGACAAGCACAGTTTACTGCCACTTTGACTTGGCATTTAAAACTATTTCCCAAGCCTTAAACACCCTTTTATTACACATAGGTCATCCCTAAGGTAGGCCCTAGGTAGCCCCAATGGACAGGGTGCTGTGTAAGTAAAAGGTAGAGTAAGTGCCTTTTATGTATGGCATGTCTTGGTAGTGACAAACGGCCTATTTTGTTTCTCACTGCTGTGAAGACTACTCCTCTCATAGGCTAGCATTGGAAATTCCCTTATATACATTTTAGTAGTAATTCCTTATCAGGAAGGAGTAGCATTGCCATGTTTAGTATGTTTGGAATAATGGTGATAAATCCTGCTTTCTGGTGTAATTGGATTTTACATTACTATTTTAGAAATGCCCCTCTTTAAAAAGTGGGAGTTTCTCGGTGCTTATGACTCTTTGTGTTTTGCAGCCTTACTCCAATCCACATCTGGGCCTGAATGACAGGTACACTTTCGGCATACTTTCCAGACAGCCATCACACCGGAAGGGTTGGGTGTAAAAGGGTTACATCTGCATTCATCTGTATACTGATGGTCTACCTGAGCTGAGCGAAGGAGAGGGAGAGAGTGTTCAAACTTTACAATTGTATAGGCAGTGTCCTGCCCTTACACAAAGAGTTGGTTTACCCCCTCACTGATGTCTGGAGCCTGGGCTGGGTTGTAAGGGATTGTTGCGTACCCGATGATTTTAGTGCTTTGTGCTCTTTAGCTCTTTGCCTATTTAGCATGGCATTCAGCTCAATGCATTTGCCCCTCAACACTGCCTTAAATGTATTCAAATTGTTTGCAGGGGAGGTGGCAGTGGGTTGGTTCATTTGAAAGTATTCTTTGATTGCTGCCCTAAGCTCATCTCTTAACAATCTGCCCCTCATCGGCGACACACGGAAGAACTATTGTGGCGCGCCTGACGGAGGGCTATTCCAGGACAGGCAGACCGATACGAGGCCATGCTCTGAGATGGTAATTGGTTGAATCTTATCTGCCTGAAGGGACCCCATAAGACTCTGGCTGAGGAATATGTAGTCCAGTCACGAATACGTTCGGTGTACATGTGAAAAGAAGGTCTAATCTCTAGTGGTTGGGTATATTGCCCTCCACGTGTCGATGATGCCCATTGTATGGAAGGCCTGTTTGAGACCTTTAGGGAAGTTGCCTGTGGGTGTCCTGTGGGAGTGTGAGCTATCCTCTGTCACTTGCCAAGTGATATTAAAGTCCCCCATGAGGATTATCGGGCCTTCTGCGATCCCTCCCAACATATTCAGCATGGAGGTCACGAACGCTGGCTGGCCCGTGTTGGGTGCGTAGGCTGAAACAAATGTGCATTACATCCCCTTCAGTTTCACTTTTACCATTATCACTCTCCCCTCCTTATCAGCTTTTATTCCTTCTGTCTGGAATTTGGGAATGTTATGGAAGAGAAGAGCTACCCCTCTTTGTTTTGTCCCAGCGGACGACCTGTATATTAGAGAGTAGTTTTTATGTCTGAGCCTCTGTTCTTCCAAACACTTTAGGTGGACTTCTTGGAGCGCCACTATATTGATGATTTATTAGATATTTCCAAATTTTCTGGTGCTTGCAAGGGGAATTTAACCCCTTGACATTTCAGGAGGCTAAACTAACCATCTTGATTTTTAAGCACCCTCTCTTCTCTCCCCAGCCTCATCAAATTGTGTACTGATTCTTCCGCTTGCCCCCCCTCAGCCTCCCCCTTCGATTGTGTGACAGGGCACTCCCTGTTGAAGATTTGCAGTGTGGCCTGACTATAGCCACTGTGTGGACACCACCCTCCCCCGAAACAAGTCCCTCCCCACAACAGAGCCTGGGCCTCCACTTCCACTACCCTCATACCAATGGAATCGACATCTTGTTGGAGGGAGGTCATACGCTCTGCGAGGTCGGACTGAAGTTGCTCCATGGAGGCTTTTATATCTAGTTTCAGTTCCATGCGTAGCTCGTTATTAAATTCCCTTAGGGAGGCCAGGAGGTCATCTTTAGTAAGTGACATGCAAGTGTCGGCGTCTCCCTGGTCTTGTGCGAGCCTCTTCTCCGTAGGAGTGAAAAAATGTGTGACCTTACTTGCTGACTTTTTAGATGGCATAGGTGTGGTCCGTTGGCTCTGCTCGTGCGTGGGCACTGATGCCCGTTGGCCACTACTAGTCAGTGGCTCCCTTCTATAGGGGGCGTCAACTACAGGTCTGTGTTCTATGGCTGCCCCCACCTACTCGTTGCGTTGGTCCATGGTCTCCATCTTAGGGTCAGGCGGGAACCACCCAGAGGGCTCCTCTCTTTCTAGGCTCTGTTTGCTCTCCTGCCTATGCTTCACTGTGCCCCCTGAATTTTGTCACATTCCACCACAAGGCACTACCTTTCATATCAGCATTCCCTGTGGCAACATTCTCTCCCTTCTTGCTCGTCTCTCCCCTGGGGTCACCATCTTGGGGTCAGGGAAAGCATGTCTCGCATGAGCTCGCCTCTGGGGCTGTGCTGTGTTTTCTCCCTGCCCTCCCAGTCGTCTCTCAGACCCCTATAAAGTCTTATGTAATGGCTAGCCTCTTTCCCAACTCACGGCTGGCAGCGAGTGCAGTTAGTGCGAGAACTCGCATGTAGCTTCTTCATAAGTGTAGTAACTCCCAGGGCCTTCTGCAGCTCACTGTTTCTGTCAGTGTGGTCCCGGGCACCCTTGCTGCCACCCCTGGTATTGGGAGTCCGTGGGGAGGCTAAATGGTCTATTTCTGCCTCCGAGGAGCCCGCCTGTCTGGTTACCTCTTTTCCCTCTACGGGGTCTTGGGCGCCGCCATCTTGACTACGTCCGACCTCTCAGGCTCACCCCAATCAGACGGCTAGCTCTGTTGTTGGGTAGCCGAAATCGCAGCTTTCAATCCCCGTCTACTCTCGCTTTCCTCCAGTCCGTAACCATGTCGTGGACACTACAGTCACCGTCGGATTCAGGTAGGGATCACACCATGGCGGCAGAGCCGGAGTGGTTCACCTCCACCTGGCCATCTTGCCTGACCAAGCGACCCCATGATTTTAGACACTGTGTGGACTATTAACCAGATGCTGCTGGCTCTGCATACTGCACTAGAGGACTGCTGTGCTGCCAGGAGGACCGCCACATGGACTGCTTTGCTTTGTTGTGCTGACCTGCTTTCCTGCTTGGCTGCTAGAGAAACTGCCACTCTGCTGGGGGAAACAAGTGCGCTGCCTGCCTGCCTGTACTCTGTGCCTTCATTGCTCTCCAGGGATGGGTGGGCTGGCCCCCTCCGTGCTCAGTTGGAATCTCTAAAGAATTCCATGATAGCGCTGCTTTTTGGCAGAGAGCAGCGTGTGTTTTCAACTCCTTGACATCAGTGCTTGGTGAGAGCTACTTATGGCTATAGGATCAGTGTGTCGCTGATCACTTGGTGTTTGGAAGTCAAAACATGGTGAGCCATGCTCCAGGCTCCCCAGATAGCGTGATGGAGTGCTTTCCCATCTATGAACTGAGGGGCAAGGAACCCATGTGGAGCGCTGTCTAACTTAAAAAGAAGCCGCGTGTGATTTCCCTGCATGGCCCCCTGAGCGAGGGGGATCATGGTATGGCACCATCCCCTGACCTGGAATCATCAGCGTTGGCTGTCAGGAACCCCCTTAGTGAGACCCCCTCTGCTGAAAGAGACGAGGAGAAAAGGGCTCGCCAGCCACCATTCAGAGGACTGGAAACTGCTCAGGAGAGATTGCATTGGAGGCTCTCCCCACAGCTCTGGACACAGAGGGATCAATGAGGAAACCTCCCAGGCTGCACTCCTTCCCAGATGACCCCATCCTGGAGTGCTGAGACTGATAACAGGTAGCATGCCCCCCCCCAAACGGGTCCTATCGTCCATCTGAGGTGTGCACTTGGTCGAGAGCTTTGGGACACCTCGGAACAGAGAAACGCGACATTACCATGACCCGGGAAGCCGGCACCAGCATGGTACAAGGGTCGTACCTGCTGGGCTCTCCCCATATAGTCCTACAATTAACAAAGGCATTCGCTATAATCCTTAACAAGTGAATAGGCTTCATGGAGGATATTGATTTATGACATTCTCTTTCATCTCATGACATAGGCAATAGTGACTGGCTGTATTTAATGAACTACATTGCCGTTGTATACCCCTGTGAGATGTTCTGGTGATTTTAAGAGTGCGATTATGATTCAGGTTGTTTTGCAACTTAGGAAGCTTCCTGTAGGACTTGCATTAACATGATGATACTTGCATTAACGTGATGATACATTTTCCTTTCCATAATCTGCTGAATTTCATGCCCTGAGATTATAATGTGGGCCATTTTAATTCTTTCACTGACAGGATAACAAGTATTATTTCAGTAATTGCATAATAAGCATAGTATTTATGGTTCATCTCGTTTTTGGTCTTGTGTTATGTATAACATACACTATATATTTTTCAATAATCCTGTGTGGAGTCTCTTTTGTGGTGTATTTGTTGTGTTTCTGTGTGAGGGTGTAGCGCAAACACTTTACACATTGCCTCTGATGATAAATATGACTGCTCTGCGCCAAGCTGCCAGAGGGAGTGCACAGGTTATCTTTGCTGTGTATCTTACTTGCCCTGACTAGAATGGTGGGAGGCGCACGGCTTAGGTGCATACCCTAGACAGCCAGAAGAAAACAAGTTACTTACCTGTAACTTTGGTTCTCCAGTATTGGTAACTTTCATAGATTCCCATAGCTTGTATCATTCCCCGTGGTGGGAGTCTCTGTAAATAAAAAATACCATAGTAGTAGGTACAAAAGAGAAAGAAAGGCCTAAGCCTCATCTCATTTCGTAGCATATCCACCTCTTTTTGTAAAAAAGACCAAAATAATGCAACAACCAATCAGATTAGCCTCACCCCATAGAACCCTCCTGAGAGAGCCTCAGAGCCTCAGATTTTCGTAGCCGTTGTGTAACAGTATAACAGAATATGCTGAAGGCTGAGCTTTCCCAGGGAGGAGGGTGGGCGCATGGGAATCTAGGAAAGTTACCAATATGGAAAACCAAAGTTACAGGTAAGTAACTTGTTTTCTTACTCCAGTATTGGAACTTTCATAGATTCTCATAGCTTGTATCAGAATAGCTAGCAGTTAGAAAAAACGCATAACAACAAATCATAGAATAACTTTGTGTGTATATCGTCAAAAGAAATACAAGATACCAAAACACTAGTAAGTAAACATCATCAGATACAAAATATGCAAAACCACTAAGAGGAAGGAGGGTTAGAACAGAAAGCTCACCGCTCACTGGAAGAGATTGCTCAGGACTGCCTGTCCCACTGCAGCATCACTCCGCGTGGACGAGTCCAAGCAGTAATGTCTCGTGAAAGTATGGGCACTGCTCCATGTAGCTGCCCTGCAAATGTCTTTGATTGGTACTCCAGCGAAAAGAGCAGCAGAAGACGAAACTGATCTTGTCAAGTGCGCCCGGACTGGCCCTTCTAGGGGCTTACCACCCGCTTGATGACAGTAGTGGATTGCGCTGGCAATCCATCGTGCAACCCCTTGCTTCGAAAGGGGAAAACCTTTGCGAGGTGCACTGAATGCGACAAAGAGCTGAGTAGATCTCCTGAAGTCTTTAGTGCGTTGGAGATAACATTTTAAACATCTTTGAACATCCAAAGAATGGAGAGACCTCTCCGCTGGAGTTGTATGTCGAGGGACTTATCCTTGTTGAGTTGAAGTCCCAGATGACTGAAGAGTTGAATGCAGCTTTCAACTGCCTCTGATGCTGCCTGAAAAGATGGTGCTTTCACCAACCAGTCGTCCAGATACGGAAAAACCTCTAACGTTTGTTTTCTGAGAAACGCTGCGACTGGGGCTAAGACCTTCATGAATATCCGTGGCGCGGATCTGAGTCCGAAAGGCAGAACCTTGAATTGGAAGTGGCGCTTGGCTACTGTAAAGCATAAAAACCTCCTGTGGGCAGGGTGGATGGGGACATGGAAGTATGCATCCTCGAGATCCAAGATGGCCATGTAATCCCTGGGATTGAGGAGCAGCAAAATGTCCTGCAGGGATACCATCCGAAACAAGAGTTTTATGAGATAGGTGTTGAGCTCCCTCCAGTCTAAAATTAGGTGCCATATGTCTACGGTCTTGCAAACGAACGAGGAAGAACCGGGAATAGAATCCTTTGCCTCGTTGGGACAGAGGTACCAGCTCTATCGCGCCTTTGAAAAGTAGTTGGTGAGCTTCTAGACGTAGAAGGTGCAGAAGTTTGGATTCGGTGGCGCGAGGGGCTCTGGATGGTGGCTGGTGTTGAAACTCCAGTATATGGCCAAATCGGATGATATTGAGGACCCACTGATCTGATGTTATGAGTTGTCAGTTGTGGAGGCATTGTAATATCCTGCCCCCCACTGGTGTCACAGGGGGCGAAGGAACAGTAGACAGAGCCGGGAAGCCGGTATTGGCGCTTAGAGGAATCTCTCCCCTGGCGCCCTTGTCGTCCTCTAGAAGATTGGCGAGAGAAAGACGACGATTGGCCCTGACGTTGTGAATACTGAGGCCTGTAAGACTGAGATGGCTGTGAATAGGAGGAGTAGCGCTGCTGCTGGTATCCACCCCTGTATGAAGAAAAACCTCTTCCTCTCGCTCCACGGAAAGGCACTTTGCGGTATTGCAAAGTCCCAAGGGACTTCGCAGTCTCCGTGTCCTTTTTTATATCCTGCAATGCATCGTCCACCTGCTTCCCAAGAAGCATCTCCCCATCGAACGACAGATCCAGGATCTTATTCTGGACTTCCGGGAGAAACCAGGTGGCCCGAAGCCAGCCTTTCCATCTAAGAACTGCCGCTACTGTCAGAGAGCGGAAAGCTGAAGTAGCAATGTCCATTGCACAATCAATAATTTCCGAAGAGGAACGTTCTCCTTCCTCCAGGATTTTCTTGGCGTCAGCCTTAGAGTCTACTGGTAGACATGACAGTTGCTGGAGACTTCATAACTTTTATCCCCTCATCCCAGACATGACTCACAATTGGGATAGAACAGACACAGACTTTTTATAAGGTTCTTTGAAATCATAAAGAAAACATTTCGATTGTACTGATGGAATGGGAAGATTGAAACGTTTGGAAGCTCTTTCCATGAAATTATGAAAACCTTCAATATCTGCTGGAGGAGAGTCCGCCGGATCCGGAGATGGAGAAGCGGGATCCGGAATAACGTAGTCGTCCCATTCCCTATCTGGATCTGGGACTGAGACTGTGCCCTGGTCATCATATGATGCGTCTTCTTGAATTGTGACCACATTTTGTGGAGGTTCCGGAGGCTCCGGGACCGGAGCTTGGGGAAAAGGAGGAGCCACTGAACCAGGAGATGGAGGAGGAGGTTGAGACACTTGAACTGACTGTTTGCCGGAAGATTGAGCTGGAAATCTCTTTCTGTAATCCAACAGCACGAGTTGGAGATCAGCAATGAGAGAAGACGGCATGGCCACCATGACCTGTTGCGACTGTTCCTTGAAGGAGAAGACCTACCCCGCTTTTGAGATCTCCTTGAAGATGTCGCAGAGGAGGTATCATCACTGTCACTCGAAACAGGGTCTTTCCGTGACTATAACTTCTGCAACCAGGTGAGAAGACGTCCCTCACGGTCTCTTAAGGTCTTTGAAGAGAAGGTTCGACAGATCTTACAGTCCGTAGCCGTGTGGTCAGGGTACAAACAATAAATACAGTCTTTATGTTTGTCCTCCACATAAAGCCTCTTTTTCGAACAGGTGGCACAGGCTTTGAATAAAGCTTTCTTCTTCTTGTCAGACATCCTGAAGAATGGAAGTTGAAAAGCAACAGTTGAAACACAGAAGTTGAAGAGAAAACTGAGCAGAGCTCAGTGGAGACTCCCTTGCACAATGTGCGGTAGAAAATCTGAGGCTCTGAGGCTCTCTCAGGAGGGTTCTATGGGGCGAGGCTAATCTGATTGGTTGTTGCATTATTTTGGTCTCTTTTACAAAAAGAGGTGGATATGCTACAAAATGAGATGAGGCCTAGGCCTTTCTTTTATAACACTATGTGAAATATTTGGCCATGCTTTCTGACTCGGTGGCTACATAAATTGGCATGTGATGACTATATGTATCGCAAAAGGGAGAGATTGTTCAGATATATGTTTTTTTACATGCAAAATCAGCGTATGTAGAGTAAATGAACTTGCGAACATTTTTCTCTTTCTTTCTCCACAGAGAAATTGTTCCTCTTCGAAAAATGCTTACATAAACCCTTAACACTTCTCTTCTCCTAAACACTTTGGAAAGAGATCTACTTCTTCACCTGCTAAGAGACAAATCAAATTCTAGATTTTTTAAGGAAGAGAATGGCACTGAGAAGGGTTTGCAAATAAATGTCCCCGTGTAAGTTTGTTGCTGCAAACAAATTGCTAGGGCGTTCCAGTCCTGGAACGTCCACATCACTCCCACTTCCCTGGGAATAGATTCACAAAACAAATGTGTGGATAAATCCTTTTACAAACCCAAACTAAATTCCAAACGTGGTTTGACGCTCTTAAAAAAGACTATTGGCGTGTAAGCCAACCTTACAATTGCAAATACGTGATGCAAATACTTATCTGCATCACGTTTAGAGCTATGGTTCTGGCATAGAATCTGCAAAGACTTGTGTAAGATTAGTAGGTACATTGAACTTTAATCTTCAGTACATGCTGCCGAACCATACCACACATCTCACAATTGCTGACATCACTATCGAAAAGGAAGCATATATTTAATTAAGGGAATTTTGCACAAACTCTATGGCCCTGATTAAGAGTTACACAGTATCCATACTGACGAACTTTGCCATGTTCCTGCACACCAAAGATGTTCTTTCATTACAACACAGTATCTCATAAAATTTGGTCCTGATAAAATGGCTTGCATGGTGAAACTGGACTGTTTGCATGTCTCCAATACAACTCGTTGGTTATAAAGGGTGTCCACAATTGTGTTTTATCCTGAAAGATAGGGAATGTTCTATTCTGACTGGTGCATTCTAGCCCAGTTTAACGTTAATTTTAAAGAGATGGCATATTGTGCCTTCAAAAAAGGACTCTGCTGATGTGACACTGGTCGTTGGTGATAATTGGCATTTAAATGTTCCATTGGGTGTATAAATAAAGCATAAACTATTGTTTATTAAACGTTTTCATATATTTTATGCTGTGTACAAATAGAGGGACGTGGGGGTGGGGCTTTCTCCACTCAAGCAAGAGTGGGAGGTCCAGCATATAAGGTTAGCCCCAAGCAAAGTATTAGACAAAATGGAAATATGCTGTTCCTCTAGAGTCAGGAAATACAGGATATACAGAGTAAGGGAAGACAGCATCCAACAGTATGTGCTGTAAGAGTTAGCGTTGGTAATTCATATGTTGGATTTTAATGCCCTCACACACCCTTTTACAGATGTCATGCTTCATCATTTGGGCTGCTCCTCGCTGGGTCGGCGGTGCAATACCAACGGGCACCCTAAATAGGGGCACTTTATCGGAGATCTTTTATCCCACAGCCGTGCGGTGAAGTGCGGGTGTGGGGCCAGAACTGTGTAGACGTGGTGAAGTGATTTAAAATAAGGTTGGGAGTACCTGTGGGAAAATTTGTATTCTGGGGGTCTCCTACTCTATATAAAAACAATAAACAAGGAACTCGCTTGAGTATAATTCCTCACGCAGTGGTGTCCTTGTTAGCAAGTGTGGGTCAACATGTTTCTCGCTTTTAGCTAACTGCACTAGCGATTCTTCAGGACCGGACAAAAATAAAAACTATCTACAACTCGCAACTGTGGTGTTCAATGATATTCATGATAAACCTATCAGTTGTTTAATATATCTGTTAACCTCTTCAATGCCCATGACGAGCTGGTCTCGTAATGGGCCGCGGTTGCGCTGTGCCCATGACGAGACCAGCTCGTCATAAACCCCGCCCGCTAATGAAACGGCCGGCACAATACTGACTGTGAATACTATGTAGATCACACAGGATAGTTATTATCCATTATTTATTACAGAGTAAATATTGAACAGACGAAGTGAGAAGTCCATTGAATTTACCGTATGTGACACTAGGATTAATTAAGTTTCCTAGTCTTCAGGTGAGCTCTAGTTTCACATTTGCTCTAGTTTAAATATAACCACACACACACAGATTTTTTGATTATACGTTTTGTCATTACAGGCTGACATTTAGATCATTGTCCTGAGGAAGACCCGCGATTGATGCGTACAAACTTACACATTATCCTAGGGTCGAAACGTCGACGTTGTTCATCAGATTGATCCATGCAATTTCACCATTTGAAAAATAGAAGATATATGTTGTGGTGCCATATGCAATTTATTTTGGATCAACTTCATTCAAAAATATATATATTTGTTTAAATTTGTGTATATTTAGTTTGATGTCATTTGCGTTGATTGTCATGTTACTATGCACTGTTGGTCGCTATATATGTTGTGATTTAATTGTTCTTTGGTCAGTCCTGTATTGTAATAACATTTGTGTGGATTCAAATACAGTTTAAAAGGAAAATCATCTCTTTGTTTCTTCAAATTAATGATTTCTATATGTGTGTGTATAAAAGTGATTAAGTACAAATTTTAATAGCTTTCTAACACATTTAATGTCATTGAAACTAAGCGTATTCCCAACAGAACCAATATTTTTGCTCTATGTATACACCCAGGTTCTGAGGGTCACTGGGTTACCCCATTATTCTTAATGGTTTTAACAAAATAGGCGGGTATCTTGAACTAACGTTTTTTGCTCATTATGCTATTTCCACGACCTGCCCTGTTCACTGGGTCCGGGAGGTGGCGGGAGCGTTTGGCTGTAGTATTTTTATCTCGTCAAGTGTCACGTGATTGTGGGTGTGGTTAGCCTCGTTTAAGTGTAGAGGAAAGAGCGGTGGCCATCTTGTAGTGGTTTGAAGATGATATTCCAAATGGAATTGTGTTAGTTGTACCATGTATTGAAGACGATCGTGTTCAACCGTTAATACACTTGGTTGATGTTTAGTATTGTATTCAGGGAGATGATGATTCCTATAGTTTAAATGATACTTGTACTTGGTCTGCCGTGATCTTGAAAGGACTTGTTGCATAAGAGCTAAAACAGCGGCCATTGTTAAATGGGCGAGAAGTATATAATGTTGACATCATTATGAGTCAGTTATCTGGTCCTCACCAGTAGTAGTGATTAAAGCAGACTAAGTGTTAAGGTATCGTTAGATGGGTCAGTAAATGGGTTTGAGGTGTTGATCAACGATGTGTGTTTTGGTTAGAATTAGATTCTGATGGAGTTCTAGGGTATATCTGCGTTAAACCCCTTATCGTGAGTGGATAATCGATGTATCCATCGCTGCTCTTTTGTGAATAGGTTAGTTTTGGATGTGTGCGGGGCTGCCTCCAAGATTAACAATTTCGTGGAATCCGGTGAATGGGTTTGATCAAGATAATGGGTACACATTTTAGTGTTATTCTTGTGGCAACGAAAGTTGCTGCGATGTTCAGAAATATGCAATTTAACTGGGCGGGTGGTCATTCCCACATAGTACAAATCGCAAGGGCATATAAGCAAGTATATGCAGTTGGCTGTGTTGCAGTTAGTATGGGATCGCATTTCCCAAAGGAAATTTTCATTTAATCTGATGGTTTTGTGTATAGAAGTAAAAGCACAGGCTGTGCCGGTGCCCCATGGGTAGTGACCCGTGACTGCTGGTAGTTGCCAAAGGGTACTCTGTCGGATTGTTACCCTTGACCTAGGTCTGGTGTGGATGAGCATGTCTTTAAGGTTCCTGGAGCGTTTAAACGCAAAACGTGGGAGATCTAGGTTCAGGGAGCCTGTGTTTAATATGTTCCAATGTTTTTTAAACAATTTGGTTAGATGGTTCGAGGCTGGGGTAAAGGTCGTTACACACGTTAACATCTCGGTCACACCCTTTTCTTCTTTGTGTTCTAGTAGACACTCTCTGTTGTTGTTGCGAGCTCTCTTCCTCGAGAGAGCCACATTGCTGGGGGGATAGTCTCTAGCTGTGAGATTCTTTGCAAGGATTGCTGATTCAGACTTATATTCCTCCACTGTACTGCAATTCCTCCTTACCCTTAGAAAGTTTTCTTTGAGTGATTTGGGGTGGTGGCTGCTAAAGAGTAAGAGGCTGTTGCTGTCAGTGCTCTTTCTGAACATCGTGGTGGTTAGTAGTCCCTCCTGTATTTGAATTGTGAGGTCTAAAAAGCTATCTTATTAGGAGATGCCGTGATGGTAAAGTTCAAGTAAGGATTCAGGTTATTAATCCACTTGAAAAAGTTGTCATAGCTAACACTGTCCCCTCTCCAAAAGATCAGGATGTCGTCTATATAACGCTTCCATAGTAGTATGTTTTCATGGTATGGGTTAGAGTCATGATAGATATGGCGTCCCTCAAAGGACGCCATATACAGGCAGGCTACGCTGGGAGCGAAGGTACTTCCCATGGAAGTACCTTGTGTTTGGTGGTAGAGCTGCCCCTTGAACTCGAAGAAATTCTCCGTTAGGGCCAATGTGGCACATTGCATGATAAAGCTCGGGGGTGTAGGTGAATCCCATGTAGCTGCATTCAGGTCTTCCTCTATCACTGCTAGAGTCGCCCCCTGGGTGATGTTAGTATAGAGGGCTTCAACATCTAGAGTGATGAGGAAGTCGATTTCTTGTGTAAGTGGGAACTGTTCAAGTAGACGTAAGACATCTGTGGTGGCTTGTAGGTATGATGGCACAAGTTTGACCAACGGTTGTAAAAAGTGATCACAAAATTGTGATAATGGTTGCAAAACAGAGTTAATGCCGGATTCGATTGGTCTACCCAGTACTGGAGTGACCCCCTTGTGAATCTTGGGTAGTATGTAGAAGTAGGGGGTCTTATGATCTTTCTTGATGAGGAAGGAGGCCTCCTTCTTACTCAGCCACCCTTGACTCTCTGCTGAGTCAACCAGTCCTGTGATAGTTCTGGTTAGTTTCTCACTATGATTCCTGGCAATGGGAGTGTAATATTGTCTATTACTAAGTTGTCTAAGACATTCAGTGTCGTAATCCAGTGTTGACATGATCACTGTGGCTCCACCTTTATCGACTTGTTTCACAGTGATGGTGGAGTCATTTGCTAGTGATTCTATAGCCTGCATCTCTTTTTTAGACATATTGTAGAAGCGTCTAGGGCAGTAAGAGCTTTCACGTCTTTAAGGACTGCCTGTTCGTAGGTTAGGACCTCGTTCGGTACCATGCCATTGTGGGGAGTGAAGGTAGAGGGGTTATGTAACTCTGAGTCGTCCACTCCTTCCGTTTCTTTTCCATCAAAGAATGCTTTGAGGCGTACTTTGCGAAAAAATTGGTGTAGTTCGCACACTTGTTTAAAGTTGTCCACCTTAGGTGTGGGGACAAATCCCAGACCTTTCTGGAGGACCTCTTCTTCTGTTTTGGTTAATGTTCTTGGTGACAGGTTAACCACTAGACTCACTCACTGCTGTGGGTCCTCCCATTGCACCCTCTTTTCCGGCTGATTCCCTCTTCTTTGCCCGCGCCCTCTGCCCCAACCTATTCTGGGGGTCTAAAACTTTTCCCACAGGTACTCCCAACCTTATTTTAAATCACTTCACCACGTCTACACAGTTCTGGCCCCATTCCCGCACTTTACCGCACGGCTGTTGGATAAAAGATCTCCGATAAAGTGCCCCTATTTAGGGTGCCCGTTGGTATTGCACCGCCGACCCAGCGAGGAGCAGCCCAAATAATGAAGCATGACATCTGTAAAAGGGTGTGTGAGGGCATTAAATTCCAACATATGAATTACCAACGGTAACTATTATAGCACGTACTGTTGGATGCTGTCTTCCCTTACTCTGTGTATCCTGTATTTCCTGACTCTAGAGGAACAGCATATTTCCATTTTGTCTAATACATATATTTTATGCTCCCTTAGTTAACAAATAGCTATAATCAACCTTGGCTCATGTAGGGGAACCTTTTTACACTATGTATATTTTGCTATCCAATTGCTTGTAATTATAAAAGTATGCTGTTTTTGATGAATGGTAATTTATATTAGTGCGTCTAAGCAATCAATGTATGATTACTTACCTGTAATCCTAGTTCTCTTCCAGGGGTATACTCATCAAAGTCATAAGTACTGAATAGTCCCGCCCACGTGGGGGGACCCCAGAGCAATATCAAATGATATGCATATACCTATATATATTAATTACCTACTGGCCGTCGCCACTAGGTAGTTATAGTTAGGACCTAGTTACCATAAGAAAATGGCAACATTCTATTCGCAATAACTTTGGCGCCGATTGCTGAATCTTCGCGAAATTTTAAAAACTAATTTTTTGTTGAGATCATCTCCTATGTTGAAAGTTTGGGGGTGAGTCGTCAAGTGGGGGGCGAGAAAAAATGGGGTTCCAAAACGTGTTTTCTCCATGTTAATTTCCATAGGAAACTTTATACAAGGCTACAGATCGAACGGGTGAACAGAATTACCCCAATTTGGCAGGGATAAGGGTCTTGGTCTAGAAAGCATGCTTTTGTTTATTTGGTGTAAATTAGTTCAGTAGTTTTTGAGGAATATCGAAATTTACAGATATCGATATTTGGGAATTCTGACATCTGATTGGCTGAGGCGTTGCGAGCACGAGCTTGTTGCTGATTGGCTGCGAGCGGTGCATACCCGTGCCACTTAGGGCATTACATCAAACACACAAGAGGTAATGGGAGGATGCTTGCAATAACTAACCCATGGCAAACTCTAGGGTAGCATTCCAACTGATGAAGAGCCCGAATCAGGTCAAAACTGGTCTTGGGTTGCTTGTTTTCCAGCAATCCAAGGAATTTTTATTGTGCTTTGCAGTGCCTGGGCCCTATGAAGCCTCATATATTCGGTGTATGATGGTAGATCAATCAAACAGTAATAAAAGCTGAATTTTCCACAAGCACTAGCTAAATACTGAGACTAAGATTTTTTATTTACAGCAAGATTAAGGTGTAATCCCTGATATGACAATAGTACAAAACACTGCTGAAACCCTGTCAGAATTCTGAAGAAATAAAAATCAAACAAAGGAAGCCCTAGTAATAATGAAGAAAAGGCATGGATCCTGGTAAGGAGAAACATTCTACAGCCCTTGATTAGGAGCAGAAAAGCTTATTTGATAAATTAAGTTTATCAAAGTGAGCAATGCCGAGTCCCCTACAGAATTACTTCTTGTAAGCCTAGAACTACCTGTGACCTGGATCTTCTCTGCTAAATTTCGCACTGGAGATGAACCCTCTTGCAGTTCATGAACTGTCTGTCTTACATAATGTGTAAAAAATGGTCCGATATTGCACAGAGTCCTAATAACTAGGGCACTGATTTTTGTTACAAAGGCCTATTCTTCTCCGTTTAGGGAATGTTCTGTCATCTTATAAGGATTTAATGCCAATTCAGGCATCCTTGAAAGAGTCAGCCCCACCTCCATGGCCAAATTTTGATTTTCTATGATGCATGACTATATTAACTGGATCCAAAGTAGAATATACTCATGGGGACACACGCAGGAAAAGGGACAAGACCATCGAAATTACTGGGCTGGCCCTTACTTTGATAAAACAAATTATAATTGTATGCTTGTATCTTGACTAGGCAACTAGAAGAACACTTTAGTTTAGGGATATGCTAATCCCTATAGTTTGTCAGGCAGTTTTTTTCCCAGTAATCATTTCAGTGCTTACAGGGATGCATGCTTGCACCTAAACTATTCATTCTATACTTAGCAGATTTGACATCAAAACTGAACAGGGTAAACTATTCTCCAAAACTAGGTGCATATCAGCTATTTAACCTGCTTGGTGCGGATTACCTGATCCTGATAAGTAAACCAAAGTTAGCCTACAGAGACAGATAGACTCCCTAGAACAATACTCATCTGAAAATGGAATGAAAATAAACTTGACTAATGCAAAGGTGATGGCGGCTGATAAGAGACGGAAAACCAACAAAAATGGTTCTTGAGAGAAACTGTGATAGAATCAGTAAAGAAGTACAAGTATCTCAGTGTTCTAATGGATGCGAGAGGCCTTTTTGCACCTCACCAGCACCAACTAAGGAAAAAAGGCTTGAGGCTAATAGTAGCATTTCATGAACTATACAAATCCCTAAAGAGCCCTTCTCCGCACCCATTGTTGAAATACATGTCTGCGAAACTGCTTGCCACAGTGACATACGGCAACAAGGCACTCTTCGAGAGAGACGCAAAGGTCTTGGTCCTGATAATAGCCAAAACATATAGATTCATCTTCTTCCTCTCTGACTATCTCAACTGTAACCAAAGGGGAATATACTCTTGAGGGCAGACAGGAAAAGGCCACCAAAACCATTGGTCTAGGCCTGACTTTGAAAACAAATGAATTAATAATAAGATTGTATCCTCTGTATAAACTTAAGTTTAGGAAGAAAATAAGTTACTTACCTGTAACTACGGTTATCCAGTATTGATATCCTTCATAGATTCACATGCCTGAATCTTTCCCCGTCGTCGAGATTGGAGTCCCACAGTAACATAATCAAGCAGTATTTAAATAATGCTATAGGCTATAATGGCCTTGAGCCATTGTAGCCATTTATTTTTTAAAAAAGGACTAAATGTTGAATGCAGCCAACCAGCTGCTAGCACCCTCTAAAACTCTCCGAGCAGAGGCAGTTTCCCTCAGATTTTCTCAGCACAAGTGAGAAGTGAGTATCTGATTGAATAATATGGAAATAGCCTCTACCGGGAGGAGGGTAGGTGCATGTGAGTCTATGACAGATACCAATACTGGATAATTATAGTTACAGGTAAGTAACTATTTGTTTATCCAGTATTGGGGTATCTTTCAAAGATTCACATGCCTGAGTCAGAGTAGCGAGCAGTCACATCCAATATTTTCTTGTCTGTTGTGGATGGTGGGTGACTTCTAAAACATAGTAAACCCCCAAAGTTTGAGGTAATACAAGAGGCACCTTAAAGGCTATACCTGTGCCTACTGCATCTTTATAAAAAAAATATTAATAAAGGTATGGAAGAAAAGAAATGTACGAGACATTATCATAAGAAAAAACTTAAGTTATTGCTTATTTACTCGCATTTTCATATACAAAGCATTAGCGAGAGGCAAGGAAAAAAGCAGCTTAAGCTATAATACACCTTACCTAGTCATGTTTTACATTATTAATAACATATAAGCATATGGAATCACCATGAGAACAAAAGACTCTTTCTAGGGTTAGAAAGAGGCTTACCATAATGGAAGAGATGGTGAAGCATCGCCTAGCCCACCACTGCGTCTGCCCCCTGTGCAGACTCCAGGCAGTAGTGCTGCTTTAAAGTTTATGAGTGGTGCTCCAGGTTGCAGCAGATTTTTTCCAGAGTCACTTCCGCGATGAGGGCAGCTGACGTGGCAACTGCTCTGGTGGAGTGCGCCTTCACTGTCCTTTCCAAATGTTTGTTAGCTTTGACATGACAGAACTGTATCGCCGCCGATATCCATCTTGTGATAGCGGCCTTTGTTATTGATGTCCCTTCTCTGCCTTGGCCATAGGCCACCAACAATTGACCAGTTTCTCGAATGTCCTTTGTTCCCTGAAGGTAGAACTTAAGGCAACGTTTGACATCCAGCGCATGTAGTGTTTGCTCTGCAGGCGTTGATAGTTGCGAAAAAAAACATACCGGAGTATAACAGGCTTATTGAGGTGGAATTGTGACGACATTTTAGGAATAAACGCAGGATTAGTCCTTAGAATTACAGTGTCTTCTTTAAATATTAAAAAGGGTTTCTTAATGATGAACGCTTGAACTTCGCTTGCCCTTCTGAATGAGGTGAGGGCCAATAGAAGAGCGACTTTCCATGTGAGGAATTTTAATTCAGCTTCATGAATGGGTTTGAATGGTCTTTTCATGAGCTGAGCAAGGACTACGTTGAGGTTCCATTCTGGTGGAGGTGCTCGCACTGGAGGAAAGGTACGGAAAAGTCCCTAAACAAAATGGTTTGATCAGGCTTGAGGCACAAAGAGAAGTGGCGCTGGAAGCTCTTCTATGGCGACAGGTGGAAGCTAGATGCACTTTAACTGAAGTGAAAGCTAAACCAGATTTTGCCAAGGAGAGGAGATATGGTCAAATCTGTTGCGGGGACACTTGAAATGGATGTATGCCATTTTGTTGGCACCAAAAAAAGAACCTTTTCCATTTCAGCTTGTACGTTTTGTTGGTACTTTCCGTTCTACATTTCGAAAGGATGTCTCTACATTCCTGTGAAATGTTCATGTCCCTAATTCCAGGAACTCAGGAGCCAGACATGCAAGTGCATAGACTCTGGATTCAGTTGACACACCTGTCCTTTGTCCCTGGTCAGAAGAGAGGGGGACATCTGCAGGTGTATGGGTCTGGCTTCTGAAAGATGAAGAAGTTCCGGGAACAAATTATGCCTGGGCCACCTGGCGCAATGAGAATTATGTGACATCTCTCCAGCTTCATTTTGCTCAGCACACTGGGGATCAATAAGATGGGGGAAAGGCTTAGACATATATCCCTGACCATCGCATATAAAGTGCGTTGCCCTGAAACCCCGGTAGGGGGAAACTGCTGGCATAGGACCAGCATTTGGCGTTGATGTCTGTAGCAAACAGGTACAGCGCTAGTTTTCCCCATAGTGCAAATACTCTGTCCAGCTGGAATTGGCTGAGTTACCATTTGTTACAATTGTCTGTAGCTCTGCTGAGAGCATCTGCTAGTGTGTTGTGCAGGCCTGCAACGTATTCGGTCCTGAGATAGATCCCATGCTCCGTTACCCAGCTTCATAGTTCTTGCACTTCCTGTGAAAGCGTGAGAGATTTGGTTCCCACTTGTTTGTTTATTTAGAACATACTGGTCTAATTATCCGTACGGACCAGTACAGAGGCGCCTGCTATTCTCGGTAGAAAAGCCTGTAAAGAGAGAAATATAGCCTTTAACTCCAGGCTGTTGATATGACATTGCTTTTCAGAATTGGACCATTTGCATTGGATTTGGAGATCCTGTAAATGACCTCCCCTGCCTTCCATGGAGGCATCTACTGTCAGGATGTAGTCAGGGATTTCTTCCAAGAAAGTGAGGCCTTTGGAAAGAGGTGGTCTGTGACACCACCATTTCATTGTTGCTTCTATTGCCGGGGTTATTAGAATGATGTCTTTGAGGGATCCTGATATTTGCAGCCAATGTTTCTGAAGCTCTTCCTGCAGAGGTCTCATTTTGAGCCTGGCTAAGGGAACTAGGTAGATTCCTGATGAACACATCCATTGCACCTTCTTACTGAAACTGACTTTTTTCTTGAGATGGCCATAGCAAGGTGCTGTAGACGTACCTGTCGCTCGCTTGATAAAAAGGCCTTGCATTGGATCGTGTTCAACCTGGCTCCCAGAAATTATGTTATTTGCCTGGAAAGAAATTAACACTTTTTGATGTTCACTGTTAGCCCTAGTCTGTTGAATAGATGGAGACAAGCATCCATAGTTCTGGCCACTTGATCTGCTGTTGGTGCCTTCAGTAGCCAATCGTCCAAGTAGGGGAACACTTGGTGACCTTGAGAGTGTAAGGGTGCGGCCACTGGTGTGAGGCATTTTTTAAATATTCTGGGTGCTCACTTAAGGCCGAAAAGGAGAACCTTGAATTGGTAGTGGCTACCAGCTACCATGATCCTGAGGAATTTTCAGTGTTTCCTATGGATGGGGATCTGGAAATATGCCTCTTCTAGATAGAGTGAGGTCATAAAGTCTCCTTTGTGGAGACGAAGCAGGATCTCTGCTAAAGTTACTATCCTGAACGTTTTTTTTCTCAGTTACTTGTTGTGCTTACTGAGATCCAGTATTGGTCTCCACTCCCCTGATTACTTCATTATTAAGAAAAAACAGAAGTAGAAACCCAGACCCCTTTGTAGAGGTGGAACTTCCTTGATTGCACCTTTTGAGAGCATGATCTTTACTTTCTAGTGTAATAAGAGGGAGAGGGGTTCCCTTGGGTGGAGTAGTTGGATGTTTGCTTGTGAACTCCAGATTATGACTATAGGCAATTAGATCCAATACCCATTGGTCTGATGTTATGCTCTCCCATTGCTGGTATAAATTGCAAATCTTCGCACCCAGCTGGTACCCGGAGTTGATCATTGCTTCCTTTCATTTTCCCGCCTCTGGGACGGTGTTCTCTTGCAGTCCCCTTGATGAGAGAAACCAGCTGTAGCAGATTGACAGTAGGTGGAAGGCTGATAGGCCTGTCTGTATTGAGCCTGATTGGGCTGATATTGCTGTTGAGTCTGAAAACCGCCTCTGTATGCAGGGAAACCTGCATCCTTTCACTACCCTGAAGGGCATTTTTCTATATTGGAGGATGGTTTATGACTTTGCTGGGTCAGTGTCCACTTTTTGTGAAGAGCAGCACATCATCGATATGTTTGCCGAATAGAGAATCTCTTTTGAACACCATGTCCAAGATTTTTAGGTCTCGCTGAGCCCCAGCGCTTGCGCTGGCTCGGAGAGACATTTTATAGTTGGGATTTTCAAAGTGCTGCCGTGGCCTAAAGCTTCAGTGCACGTGAACGTGCACGCGGGCAGCGCCATGTGTCTTTCCTCCGCAGCACGCGATCGCAATCGCGATCACTTTCACTTTCGCGGCCGCGTGGCGAAAGCTTTTTTTTTTTTTATTGCCGAGGCGCATTCTTCTCAGGCCGCCAGCTCATAAATTTAAAATGCACGGCGAGCGCTTTCATTACTCATTTCTCATCACCATGTTGCCCGCTTCACGGGCTGCCACCATGCGTCTAACTTATGTACACAGGCGCCGTGATATCTTTCAGCACGGTGCTGCTTTCATATATTTCTGGAAGCCTTATGCTTAGCCTGCTTGTGCGGCTACGTTGTCACCAACTGTACAGTGTTAGGTTTCTGTTTCACATAAATTTAAAATGCACGGCGAGCGCTTTCATTACTCATTTCTCATTACCATGTTGCCCGCTTCACGGGCTGCCACCATGCGTCTAACTTATGTACACAGGCGCCGTGATATCTTTCAGCACGGCGCTGCTTTCATATATTTCTGGAAGCCGTATGCTTAGCCTGCTTGTGCGGCTACGTTGTCACCAACTGTACAGTGTTAGGTTTCTGTTTCACATAAATTTAAAATGCACGGCGAGCACTTTCATTACTCATTTCTCATTACCATGTTGCCCGCTTCACGGGCTGCCACCATGCGTCTAACTTATGTACACAGGCGCCGTGATATCTTTCAGCACGGCGCTGCTTTCATATATTTCTGGAAGCCGTATGCTTAGCCTGCTTGTGCGGCTACGTTGTCACCAACTGTACAGTGTTAGGTTTCTGTTTCACTTCATATCTCAGTTACACAGATGGGAGCTGAGGCTTCAACGTGTGCTTAACGTCTGGAATCATGAAAAGGAAATGTGAGTTTAGGTATTCAGTGTAAATTAAGTCCGCTATTTAATGTAAAGATATTTATTTGAAAAAAAAGACTTTTGGCAGTGGTGGGATTCGAACCCATGCCTCCAGAGAGACGGGAGCCTAAATCCAGCGACTTAGACCGTTCTGCCACGTTAATACATACGAATTTGGTCTTCCATCTGCTTATGGGTCTGTCCTCTAGTTTATTGATGGCAGTTTATCTTTCCCCATAGCCAAACACTATTTCACTATTGAGGCCGCAAAACGACCCAGTAAATGCTGTGGGAACTGTCTCCCCTGGGACTGCGAGTACAAAGCCATGGCATGGCCTGCCACTGTTCAACCACAAACATGCAGCCTGTGTTCTGTCAGAGCGTGTACACTACCATAATACAGCAAAGCACACCTCCACAATCTGCAGCCTCGCGGCGCTATGAAATATCCGATCCATTGTGTGCATCTGGCATCACGTTTACCATTAAAACCAGCAACTCAAAATGATCATCACTAGTCACGCATACAACATGTAGAAACCTGAAATGAGGGGAAGAACTGATTTTTAGTAGCTAATTCATTGCCTTGGAAGCAAGATGTAAGTAGTTCTAAAACTTGGTTTTCGGACACCAAATTGTGTGATCTTGGGTAGCAACTTTTTAACGCGCCTAAACTTTGTGTTGCATTACGCAGTTTGTCCACTGCTACAGCGATACTTAAGCATCTCCTGGCCATAAAAAAATGTCGTTTGAGGCAAGGCATTTTGGCATTGGATACACCGAGAGCCTGGGTGGTAACGGAAAAAGCTCTGATAACTGGGGAAAGAGCTAAATGCGCCTAGGAGAAAGCAAATCGACTGGTAGATTCGCCACCACATTTAGCACGAACTCCGCAAATCCTAGCGTTTTCCATTACCACATATCTCTAGACCAGGAGCGGTGTTACCCTGATCCAGTGGGAATAATTCATCCAGTCCTGGTTTTTCATTTGCTTTTATATGTTATTTTATTTTGGGCAGTTTTATATAGCGCAAACTCGACCCAAATGTATTGGAGCGCTATTGATGAGCATCTGTTACATTACCCAATGACACATTCATTTTTTGGCAGGAACGGGATTAAAGGGATTTGCCAGAATCACAGGATGTTGAGCTGACACGGAGACTTGAATCTGGTTCTCCAGCCCCAAAGTCGTTAGGTCTGGCCGTTACGTCACCTCCTCTTCCTGTAATCCTGATAATTGCATTATACAACCAGGAGTACTACTACCAAACTGCAAAGAATTAAAACGGACTGTACAAGCAGCTCACACATAGAACTGAGATTCTTCAGCACACTGGTTTTAGATAGCTTCAACAATCACAGACACTTATCTTTTTGGCGCTCATTCGTTTGTCGTTGCTAATCTGCCTTAAAACAAAGTTTAGGGAGAGTAAATAGAGGCAGTGAAGATGAGCTAAAATCAGAAATGATGTTGCTTACTGTGATCGCCAGCATGGAGGGTGCTCTTCCCAAGGACAGTGCCCAGTGCAACCACTATTGAATCCAGGCTCCAGGAAAGCAGCAAACGAGCGATTTGGAAAAGATACCAGAGGATGTCATTACCAGCTGCGAGCCTCCAATGAAGAAGCAGGAAATAGGATCTTAGTGGCATGTACAACAAGCATTTGCAATGCAATAGGGCTCGCATTCGAGCTATTGGCATTGTAAATGACAATGCCTTTTATTTTATGCGTTTTGAAAACCTGCAAGCGGTTTGTAAACAGGCACCTTGTACTTATAGTCGTTGCTTAAGAGAAGCAAGGCTGGCAGTCACTGTGCCTCTTTTACTACCAGCCTTGCTTCTCCTAAGCAATGACAAAGTGTGTCTTTACGCACCGCTTGCAGGTTTTCAAAACACATAAATAAAAGGTATTGTCATTTATAATGCCAATAGCTCAAACTCTCGCAAATGCGAGACCTATTGCATTGCAAATGCTTGTTGTTTGTACTTCCGGTCTGAAGGTGGTGGCCTTCAACCATCCCTGGCATCTCAACACTACTGCACTTGCCAGTTGTCGGAAACCTCTGTTAGCTATATCCATAGCACAGTCCATGGTATCCGAGGCTGCTCTTTCACCCTCAATAAGGATCTTTCTTGCCTCTTGCTTCCTATCTTCAGAGATGAGGTCCAATAAGGCTGCCATATCCGACCACATTTGCCAGTCGTAATGGCCAATGATCGCCAGAGTTTTGGCAGCCGGTATGGTAACTGCAGCCATGTAAGAGAAGCGCTTACCAATAATGTCCAATTTGCGTCCCTCGAGATTGGCGTAGCCAGATTATTCGATCTCCTCTGCGCCGCCTGTGAAATGACAGAATCCAGCTTTGGGTGACCTGTCAGGCAGGAAGGTGAATCTTCATGGACCCAGTACTTCTTGTCTAGTCAAGGAATCACTGGTGTTATTGTGGCAGGTGTCTTCATTCTTTTTACTCCCTCCTGCCAGACATAATCTATTATAGGGATCATATGAATAGATTTCCTGGCTTCCGTCTTAAAATCATAGAGAAAGCAATGTTTATGTTTAACAGCCACGGGGAGATGGAAACTGTTGGACGCTCTCTCCATGAAGTTGTGGAACCCACCGATGTCTTCTGGAGGTGAGTCCACTGGGTGATGTGCCGGAGTACAGAATGTAGGTATGATTTACTCATCCCAGGGATCTGCCGGTGGGTGTGAATCCAGGATCTCTCCTTCTCTTTCATCCTCAAAAGAAGAGAGCTTTTCTTCATCAGGTGCCTGTGTTTCAGGGCACAGTATTGTAGGTGTTGTTGGTCGGGGTAAGGCTGGCATTGTGGGGGCTGTGGTGGTGGCTCAATCTTGACATCCTGGGGTGGAAATCTCTGACTTTAATCAGCTAACATGGCTTGAAGGTCTTAGATCAAGGACAGTGGTAAATGCGCCATTTCCCTAGGGCGAGGCTCCGGGGGATAGCCATAAGGTTGATAATGGCAAGGAGGAACCAGATATGGCTGGTAATTTTTGTTGTTGTTGTTTGTCCTCATAATCATCCTCTGCCTCTTGGCATTTCACATGCTACTTGGATGGGCTATGTGCCACCCCATATACCCCATCGCCATCCTCATCTTCTGATTGTTGGTAGTCCAATAGGTGCAAGGCAGGCAATGGGGAGATCTTTGCGAAGGATGAGACATCCGGGTGGAGAAAAGTCTTTGTTACTCTGGTAATATTGACGGTCGTCGACAGTACATCAACCTTGAAGAGGGAATATTTGTCGTCAACCGAGCTGCCATCGCTGGTGTTACTGTTGACTATGTAATCGTTGATGGTGTCACCGGTTGGCTCGTCGATGACAGGGTCACTGACTTGATGCTTGTCGATGAGGAGGCTCGTGAACAGAGCACTCGTCAACAGGGCGCTCTTCAACAGGGCGCTCATCGGCGGCACCTTCTCCACCAATGAAGTCTCAGTCGACGAGATGAACGTCGATGGGATAGATGTCGATGATCAGATTCTCATCTACGGTATAGGCCCCAAAATGGCCACCATCATTGTAGTTCCTAGCGTCAACAGAGCTGCAACGTGACTGTGGTACTTGTTATCGGCGACGGTCTAGGACTTGTCGTTGTCTGAGATGATGTTTTGTCCTTTTTCCTTGTAAAATCTGTTGATGCGGCTCTAGAACGTTTCTTCTCTTAGTCACATGAGAGGTGGGAATGGATGTTGTAGGCTCTGAGGAGACTTTGTAGTGCTTCTCCTTTTTGTGTAGCCTTTGCCCTCCTGGGAGGGTTTGAGGTGTTTCCTGCCCTCATAAGGGGTATCATCCCGAGACCTGGATCTTTTGTGCGGTCTGGAGGAACTATCACTATCCTCCTCAGAAGCCTTTTTTGCTTGGTGGATTGGAGCCAAAAAGGCAGCCACCCCTCGCTATCCCTCAGCGTTTTAAAAGAAAAGGTTCTCAGATTGTGCATTGTCTTACCTAATGAGAAGGGTGGAGGCGAAGGATACAGTCTTTATGTTGATCATCCACATGGAAGCCCTTCCTGCCACAAGTCTTACACGATTACAAAAAATGGGGTTACCCGAAAAGGTCAAGGACCTGGGTACAATTTGAAACAAAAAAGAATGATCCTAGACCTAAAGTTTCAAAACAAATGGTATGTATCCAATCCACAGTCTAAAATTCCATAAATCATTTCATGAGCACAAAACATAATTCCGCTCACAGTAATCAATACAGTAATTTAAAATAAAAAAGAGAGAGTGCAACAACCAAATTACTTTTGCCAAAAGATTTAATAATATATCATATGGCGAACAGTTAAACATTCACTGTTGAATCAAGGTGAAAGGGGAAGGTTGCCCCTAGAGAACGTGCAGAAAAAAGTGCTTAGGTGTTTGTGGGGTGGGGGTAAGGTTGAGGATAGTGTAGGTAGAGGAGAATTAGAGCATTTCAGTGGTTTTGGTATAATTCGTAAATAACTAGGTTTGTGTTAGCACGATGGAATATGACTCGTGTTCCAGGCCTTATTGAGGGGCGTCGACGTTTCAACCCGACTTAGGGGCTCCTAGGGTAATTTAGGCCTCGGCCATGCAGGTCTTCTTCAGAACTGTAGGGGGGGGGCAACCAGAGGCAGGTACAATGGATAAGTCATATACGGAGTTAGATTGGGGTGTGGATTCCTCCAGGGGGTAAGTTCATTCAACACGGCACAATGTGCAAGGGCTTAATGTGGCAGAAGACAGCAACCGCAATGGGAATATGTCGCACATGCGATTTCGGAAACGTGCCGGGAAAATTCTCCTGGGTTGGCGGTCACAGTTTACGGGGCAATAAATACCACGCGCTTAGTGGAAGCGAGCCGGCGTCTCTATCTGTATGGGGAGGGAGATTAAGCGAAGCATAGGCACAAGGATAAACAAAGCAGGCAGGGGAGAGAGATTCAGGGGAGAGAGGAAAGGAATAGGGGAGGCAAGCAAAGGATGAAGGAGGGAAGAGGTGGGGGAGGGGTTAGGAGACACAGCGAGGAGACGAGGAAGAAACTGTGTCTGAAGTCCGGCTGGGTGGGAGATGGCTCCCCGCATTAAAGGGATCATTCCCAGTCTTCATTATATGTGATTCTCTTGTTGCGGTCGACTCTCTCAGCGGGGTCGCTGAGACTCCAGGGCATAGATGGTGGATCCCTCCCCAGCAAGCGGAGAGGAGTGCTTTGGTCATGGGCACACTTAGAAGAATGAAGGAGGGAAGAGGAGGGGGAGGGGGTAGAAAACCCAGCGTGAACACAGTGCCCGACGTCCTGCAGGGTAGGAGATGGTTCCCAGTGGTAAGGGGATCAATCCCAGTCCTCCACTATGTGTGACTCCCTTGTCACTGTGGACTCTCTCAGAAGGGAATCTGAGACTCCAGGGCAAAAATGCTGGATCCATCCCCAACAAGGGGAGTAGGAGTGCTTTGGACAAGGGCATACTTATGGGGGCCATTTTAGGGAGTCAGGCTGGTAGGGTTACATAGGTTACAAGTTACACATTGTTACAGAAGGTACATCACTTACAAGTTACATCCGTTGGTTCATGGCGTGTAGGAGAGTAAGGGGGTAGTGTAAAAAGGGCGACAGGGAGGGAAATTAAGCGGAGAATAGGCACAAGGATAAACAAGGCAGGCATGGGGTGAGAGATTCAGGGGAGAGAGGAAAGGAATAGGGGAGGCAAGCAAAGAATGAAGGAGGGAAGAGATGGGGGAGGGGGTAGGAGACACAGCGAAGAGACGAGGAAGTAACTGTGTCTGAGGTCCGGCTGGGTGGGAGACCGCTAGACCCGCAGGTATCAGTGCGCTTTACAAGAGGATCGTTGCGTTGTAAGTTACATCAGTTACAAGAGCATAGTAAAATACAGTAAACGAGAACAATGTTGCGTGAGTTCGTAGGACGGGGGGAGAAGCCATAGCAGGGAGACGAGGAAAAACTGTGCCCAGAGTCCAGCTGGGTAGGTGACGGTCAAGGGGGAAACCCGGGCCAATCTCCTCAATAAGTTCTGACATAGTTGCAACTAACACGAGAGTACTGGGTAGAACACATGCTGTCATGTCCCAGAGTGGTGCCCACTCTTTATTCTCTTCAAATGCAGAGAAGTGCTTCTGCAGTCAGAACCTTCAGTCGACTCTTAATGGCTCAAGACTGTGAAAGAAGCTACACAATCTGCATCCCTGCCCCCCCCCCCCCTTGTGCCTTATACATTCAAGA
Organism: Triturus cristatus; assembly: GCF_964204655.1. Classification (NCBI taxonomy): domain Eukaryota; kingdom Metazoa; phylum Chordata; class Amphibia; order Caudata; family Salamandridae; genus Triturus; species Triturus cristatus. The sequence goes on from NC_140590.1 coordinate 1,586,862,940, forward strand.
GCCAATGTCCCAGTTGTTAGAGGTCATGCTTAGTGAAAGAGACTTACTGAAGCTGACACGGTGCTTTCCCTGAATAGTGACAGAAGGAGGAAAGAGGCCACAGACACCAGCACACCTTTGTGATTAACCTTTAACATTTATCGATTGCGTACATATGAAAGATTCATCCTTAGTGATCAGATCATTGGCTGATGTTAAAGGCCAATAAAGCGCAGTCAGGGTATTTTGTAGTCTGACAATACTATTTACTTAAGCTCTGATCGAGTTTTGTCTGCCACTTGGCTGGTCCAGGAATTTCTCTTACCATTGTTAAAATGATCCCTGCTAATAAATAATTTCATTTCTAAGCACAAATCTAAAAAAGATGTATATTCCCATTTTTTTAGATTTGTGCTATCAAATGAGATTATTTATTAGCAGGGATCATTTTAACAATGGTAAGGGAAATTCCTGGACCAGCCTACTGGCATACAAAAATCGATCAGAGCTTAATTAAATGGTATTTTAATCGATCAGAGCTTCCTTGCAATCCCTGTGAATGAAGTCAGCGGACACTTCCACATTTCGGACATAAATGTGTTGACTTGGTTTTGAGACGCAACATGTTTAAAGCCTCATTTGAAGAAGATCGAACAAACTTGCAATTTTGCACAATTCAATGCTTAAATAAGAATGTTGTCACATTGATGTATTTTATGCTAAAATTGATTGGTTTTAATTAACTACACAATAAAGACTTTCTTTCTCCCATTTACTTGTAGGTCTTCGCATTGTGTTCAAAATTCCTTCATTCTCTTCCTTGATGCTCTCTGTGTTGTGATATTTGAACAAGACTAGGCAGATGCATCTACGTGCGTACTACTGCTTCTCTCTCTTTGTTATCCATCCAACATTTCTATGGTAATTAGTACTTGACATTTGGATATCTTAAATATTTGCTTGTTTAGCATGGGAGAGCAGAACAGACGGGTGTCTGCATAAACATAGGATTTCCCCCAGACCTAATTACCTTATTATAGTACTGCCTGAGGATAGCTCCTTCAGGGCACTTTTCATGCCTTCTTTATGAAGATGAATTGCGAAAAGGCAACTTATCTAATGAGCCAGCAGTAAACAACGCAAGAGTCATACACTGAACAACAAATTCACTTTTGGTCCATGTATTATACCATTTTAGGGCCAATCAGTATCCCATCTTAAGCTAATTATCTTATTTTAGGCTCATTAATCATCTCATTGTAAGGGAGCATGGGTAATTGATAAGATATACCCAAATTAGTTGGATTCTTTGGATACTTTCCGTTTTTTTTGGTCAAAGTTTGACAAGTTACAGACTTTACAGAGACTGTATCTGCAAATAGGATGTCTACAACTGTGAAAACGGAGACCTGATATATACTTTATAAACTCACATAGCATTTTATTCCTTAATCTTTCTCAATTTTAATCTGTATCTATATTTATTTTCAACTTAATGTGCACTGTCGGAATGCGTTTCCTGAAAAGTCTTTCAAACGATCTCAAGCCTTCATGAGCACTGCTCAAAACTGGAACTATTAAGTAAGAGGTGTTTGGATGAGAACATGAGAGTTCTTAGTTTCACACATTATCCCAGACGTGCAGAGGTTTCTCATAACAACAACGTTACTTTAAATGTTTATTTTATCAACAGAAAATTCTAGACAATGTGTTTTCAAGGAATCTAAAACACAGTTAGAGAAATCCCAACTTTTTTAAAATCACATTTCACACGTTACGTTTAAAGCCTCTACAACAATGGAGTGCCATTTACCACAGTACAAAAATCAACATTGCAAATAAGACACCGTCCTAACCACCATTTGTAATACAAATATTACCCATCAGCAGCCAGGAAAAATATGTTTTCAGCTCAAGTTAACCAACTTCCTAAGCTGAGTCTATTAGTACACAGTTGCATCTGTTAAGATAGTTTGCTAATTTCTACTAGAGCTAAAGCTAGGAGTAAAATATTGGAAACTCCTTATAATATGCACATTTTCAATAATCATGCTTCCCATGCTTACACTTTCATCAAGGCCTTTTCTGTAGCAGGGTCATAGTGAGGCAGTTGGACGCCAAACATCCTCTCCATCAGAACCTTGGCATAGACACTGAAATCAAGTTTACCACATGACTCCCAAACAACTGCATCATATGAAAGGGGGTCCAACAAAACTGTTACGTACTTTCCAGCAACATGGACCTACAAAAACAGAAATACATAGTTTGAAACTAAGCTGTGCAAGGAACAATATTAATATCTTCATTTTGATGTCTGAAAAAAGGCATCAACAAATTTTTAAAACACAGTATCCGTTCACCTCATAAACTCTTTTTTCTTTTCATATCTATTTTAAAGCAAACCATCAGAGTCAGATGAACCACCATTTGTGCCTTGTTCTGCATTTCAAGTTCAAATGTTGGTATAATTACCAGAGATCTTTGCAACTTATTTTGCAAACCTGTATGTTGGGATACAATGAGTGTTTGTACTGTACAGTGTTGCAATTGAGTTCTGCCCATTCATTTCTCTGAGATTTTTAGCTTTTTGGATCACCCCAGTTCTGGAATATTTACTCTGTGTGAATCTCACTACATGTACCTCACCCACTGTAATCACCGTCCAAATGGACTGTGTGTGTTTACCACCAGTGTCGGCCTTTTAAGACAAGGATGCTGCGATGCAGATAGGGTAAGGGTGTTGCAGGGATTCTGCTTATGCACAGAACTATGCATAGGAAACCAGGACCTCAGTAAATTGTGGTGTACCAAAAACTCACCTCAGAACCCAGAACCCCTTATCCGACCAGCATCAGTGTCCCATTCGTTATCCGAGTTTTATCTCGGCGGTCCCAATGTATAGACAACCCAGAACAAGCGACTTAGAGTATTCTCAGGAATGGTGGGAATCAGAAATACCTGTTCGTAATTATTCTCTTATCAGTCCACAACAGAATAAACAGAGACACGGTAAAGTTTAAGGAGTTTATTTTATAAACCTCGTGTCCTAAGATGCAGTACTTTGGCTAACATAAGCAGACAAATGATTAAGATCAAAACCATCAGCATAGTTACAATACCATAGAAAATGAAAGGAGTAATCATACTAAAATGACAGTGGATTTCAGCCACCTTCCTTTCGCTAGTAAACTAATATTATTATTATTAGACTAATAAAAGGTCTCTAGGCTTGAATGGGGAACCCCATACCGTAAAGATCAGCTTAGTGGAATCACATCACAGGATCAGCTAGACTCTGCTCCTGGGAAAGCTCTTCTTCCGAATGTGTGCAAAACATGCAGCACTTCAATATTAAAAGCACTCGACTTTCAGGTATTTGCAGCTGCGTTCGTGTTATGGCTAAATAGTAGGCCGATCAACCTGAACCCAACAACATGCACCATCTAGCGACCCAGACTGTTTCTTTACACAATGTTCAGATCAAGGTCGCTGCTCACTGTTAGGGATGTGAACAACAGACAGTTCTCATGTGAAGCAAAGTCGAGCAAGCATTTCTCAATTAATAACATGTAGCTACAGTGTCGTGTGCAAAAGCAGCAAAAGTGGCAAGATGGCTTTCTAACATCTCACGCGGTTGTGCTAACTTAGCATTGTAAGTATATAAACAGCAGTCTTCACTACACCCCCCCTTGATCGGACCACTAACCAGTAGGGGCGCACTTTCAAGAACGCAGAGTTCAAGTTTGATATAACGGAACCCAGGGCATAGATTGTGAGTCCATATAAGGCAAGTGAAAAGTTCGAAGAAAAAAAAAGGGAGAGAAAAAACCATTTAAAGGGAAAAAAATGTCATCGATGGATGTTCAACGAAATGAAGTGGGAGAAAAGTTAATCCATCAAGGTATAAGCACAATAAGTTGCAACAGCTTCCAAGAGGAAATCATTGGAACGTTCTGCAAAATTATCTGCCATCCAGTTCAGCAAGGGGAAGGAACACACATGTTCCTCGACAACCGGAGCCTCTAGCACCATCAGAGGACAACTGGTGTGTTCTTCAAGATAACTTCTCGCTAAGTATTCAGCTGCAGCCGTTCCGATGTCCCAATTCCCTAGGACTCCATGTGCTGCTCCACAGGCCATAATCCTGACGCCAGAACAGTCCAACTCATGAGCCACTAAGGGGCTCATTAGCCGATCATAATCGACACAGTTCGACAGGCACAAATCCAGAGCCCATTGGAACGGACAATCTAGGCAATGAACGACAGGCTGCACGCAAGTAAAGTAGGGAAACTCGAAGGACAATCCATAGGCTATGCTTAGTGTTGCCAGTGGTAAAGTGCCATAGTATTCAAGCATCCGGTTATGAAGATGGAGCAGCCGGGACATGCTGTCGTGTGATGCAAGTTGTGCATCCATAGCGTAGTACGCAGATCAACAAAAGCACCCCAGCTAAGAGGGCGAGAATCAAAGGGAGACCTCCGAAGACGCTGGAAAAAATTGAATGAAAAAATGCCGGGATCACACCTGTTGGAAAACCCACTCCCACACTAGAAGGGGTGGTGGTGGTCTTCCGGACACACTGTGGTAGCTTGGCTCGAGTGGTCAGGAAACAGGCACCGTGCTAAGCATACAATATACCCAAACAATAACCATGCGTGCATCCGTTCCAAAAACGACTCTACACCGTAAAAATTATGAAAATATCTTTCTTTATCTTTTTCTCTTAGTTGCTGATTGGGAAAATAAATAAGTCAATCACAATATACAAATTTTAAATAGTGCAGGTCAAATAAATACTGTCTGGAGATTCAATGAATAGGGGTGATCATAAATATAAAGGACATAAATAACAGTGCAGGTAATACAGGCAATTAAATATTCTGAGGCAATAAATACTGTCACCAATAAATATTGTACACCAACAAGTCCTGTGGACCAATAAATATAGTGAAGCAATAAATAGGTTAACCACAATAAATACAGGGCCCCCCAATAAATAATTAAGAGTATTCAGCAACACTCATGTAATCAGATCACTTTTCAATTCCTAAGGGCTGATTTGGCCCAGGCACAGCTTGTAGGTTTGTGGAAGGCTTGAGGGGTTCTACTTCCTGGCTGGGACAAGGCTGAGGCCTAAACTGAGGTAGATCAAGGGGGGAATACCAGTGCCCTGGCTTTCTCTCTCCACACAACCTCTCTAGGTTAGTCCCAATTCACCCCTGGCACAGTCAGGTTGGTTCCAGCACCTCCCTAGCCCCTTAGAGCAGTCTCTCAGGTCTCCACAGGGCCTTAGGCGCCCTCTACTCCACTTACTGCCCTTTTTCTGATATTCCGACGCCGCTGGAGTCGTGTCGATGCCGGGAGGCGGTTCCGGTTCGGTCTCGGCGGCCTCGGCACAATGTCAGTTCTAGACGACGCCGGTAGGCGGTTCCGGTCCGATGTCGGCGGCCTCGGTTCGATCTCGACCTCCGATTCGACGGCGTCGGGCAGTCTCTACTCGATGTCGACTTCGGGCGGCTCCGGTCCGATGGCGCTCTCGGCTTCGATGACGTCGGCCGGCCTGGCCTCGATGTCGACTTCCGGCGACTCCGGGGTGCGATCCTCACCCCCGACCTCCGGTGCTCCTCCTCTCAGGTTCCGGGCGACTCCGGAGTGCGATCCTCACTCCCGACCTCCGGTACACTTCACCTCGGTCTCCGACGACTCCGGAGGGCGGACTTCACTCCTCCGATGACGCCGCTCACTCGACCTCGGTTAACTTCCTCCTCGACCTTTGGTATTCCTCACGACCTCCGTCGGCGCCCTCTCACGACCTCAGGCGGCTCCGGGTACGACGTCTGCTTCTTCAGTCAGCGCCGCTTCTCCACCTCGGGCTCCAGGTCTTAGGCTACTCGACGCCGGACTCCAGGGAAACCAGTTTCCAGGTCAGGATCTTGCTGCTTTCTGCTTCTAAGGCCTGTTCCTGCTGTCCAGGTCCTTAGGATGAGTTTTTCTGGCTTCTTCCCACACAGGGCTACAGGCTGGGATCCATCAGTAGGGACTAGTATCAAGGGTGGGTTTATGGACCCCACTCCAGGCACAAGTTTCCACCCCTGCTGCTTCACTCCTTCCTCCTTCACTGTTGTGCTGCTCTCTCTTCACCGGTCAGGTGCCAACTGCCAGCTCCAACTGCCAACTCTCTGTCTTAGCTTCCCAACATTCTAAACCGCCTCCAACGGTCACAGAGTTCTGGAATGTTCTGGAAGGTGCTGGTAGGTTCCAGTGGATGCTGGTGATGTCACAGGTGGCCACCATTTTGTGCTTCAGGCCCTCAGACAGAAGTTTCAGGGGTAGCTAAAATGGCTCCCTGAATCTGCAGCAACACTAAAAAATCCGGTGGTTCCCAAAAAGGAAAAATTCAAACAGGGTTTGAGGCAAAAGTGGGACAAAATAAATAATGATGAGGAGGGACCACCCAAAGGGCTGACAGGTCTAACACGCGTCCCCCCCAGCTGAAAGTGGGGAGAGCTACCCAACCCCTTGGGAGTTCTCATCACTAAGGCGGAAATATCTTGAGAGACCGTCTGCATTGGCGTGGTCCACTCCAGGCCGATGTTCCACCTGAAAGTCCATCCACTGTAGGGAAATAGACCACCTCAACAACTTGGGATTTTCCCCCTTCATTTGCATCAGCCAACGAAGGGGTCTGTGGTCGGTCTGAACTAGGAAGTGCGAGCCAAACAGGTATGGCCGCAACTTCTTCAGAGCCCATACCACTGCAAAGGCTTCACGCTCTATTGCACTCCACTTCTGTTCCCTGGGAAGTAGTCTCCGGGATAGGAAGACCACGGGTTGATCCAGACCCGCTTCGTTGAGTTGCGATAACACTGCCCCAATGCCATGTTCTGATGCATCTGTCTGGACAATGAACTTCTTGGAAAAGTCTGGGGCCCTTAAGACCGGGGCCTCGCACATGGCTTTCTTCAATCTCTCAAAGGCTTGCTGACAAGCCTCCGTCCAGACTACCCGTCGAGGTTGTTTCTTGGACGTGAGCTCCGTGAGGGGGGCTACGATGGTACCGTACCCCTTCACGAAGCGGCGGTAGTATCCCGTGAGGCCCAAAAATGCTCGGACCTCAGTCTGTGTCTTGGGGGGTTCCCAGGCCATGATGGCCTCGATCTTCGCCTGGAGGGGTTGCACCGCTCCCCTACCCACCAAGTGTCCAAGGTACACCACCGACCCCTGCCCGATCTGGCACTTGCTGGCCTTGATCGTCAATCCAGCTTGTCTCAGGGCCTGGAGAACAGCTTGCAGGTGACGCAAGTGATCCTCCCAGCTGTTACTGAAGACGGCTATGTCATCCAGATAAGCAGCAGAGAAACTCTCCATTCCGGTGAGGATCTGGTTTACCAGGCGCTGAAACGTGGCAGGGGCGTTCTTGAGCCCAAAGGGCATCACACAGAACTGGTAGTGGCCATTGGGCGTGGAGAAGGCTGACCTTTCCCTTGCTCCATCAGTCAAAGAGATCTGCCAGTACCCAGAAGTAAGGTCAAAGGTACTTAGATATTGGGCAGCTCCCAGCCGGTCAATCAATTCATCCGCCCTAGGGATCGGATGAGCATCAGTTTTGGTCACTGAATTCAGTCCCCGATAGTCCACACAGAACCTCAGTTCTGGTTGGGCACCCGGTGGTGCAGCTTTTGGTACTAACACCACCGGACTGGACCAGGGGCTGCTAGAAGGTTCGATCACTCCTAGCTCCAGCATCTTAGTGACTTCACTATGAATGCTGGCCTTCACCTTGTCTGACATCCGGTAGATCTTGGACTTCACAGGTGGGCTGTCTCCTGTGTCCACGTCATGGACGCACAGGTGAGTCCTACCCGGGACAAGGGAGAACAACGAGGAGTACTGCCCCAGGACCTGGCGACAGTCCTCCTGCTGTTCAGGAGTTAGAGATGGGGAGAGAATCACTCCCTCCACCGACCCATCCTTCTCTTGAGACGCAAACAGATCAGGGAGAGGCTCGCTTTCCACGTCCTCCCCTCCGTCAGTCACCATCATCAAGATGACTTCGGGCCTCTCGTGGTGGGGTTTGAGGCGGTTGGCATGCAGCACCCGCAGGGGCTGACGAGGGGTCTTCAGGTCCACCAAGTAGGTAGCCTTACCCTTCTTCTCCAACACCTCAAAGGGTCCTGACCAGCGATCCTGGAGGGCACTAAGCTCTCCGGGTTCGATCACCCACACCTTCTGGCCAGGCTCCAACTCCACCGGGTGAGCATTGTGGTCATACCACGCCTTCATCACTGCTTGGCTGGCTTCCAAGTTGTCAGAAGCTTGCTTCCACAACTTAGCCATTTGGCTCCGGAAGGCCAGCATGTAGCTCACCACATCCTGGGGAAGCTTTCTGGGAGTTCTTTCCCATCCGTCTCTCACCAGGTTGAGAGGTCCACGTACAGGGTGCCCATACAGAAGCTCGAAGGGGCTGAAGCCCACTCCCTTCTGTGGCACTTCCCTGTAGGAAAAAAGTAAACAGGGCAGGAGGACGTCCCATTTCCTCCGCAGGCTTTCAGGCAGACTTCTGATCATGCCTTTCAAGGTTTTGTTAAACCTTTCCACCAGACCATTGGTCTGGGGGTGGTAAGGAGTGGTGAACCGGTATGTCACTCCACACTCCTTCCACATCGCCCGCATATACGCTGACATGAAGTTGGTCCCCCTGTCGGACACAACTTCCTTGGGAAAACCCACTCGGGTAAAGATTCCCATCAGGGCCCTTGCCACAACAGGTGCTGTTATGGTCCTCAGAGGTATTGCCTCTGGGTACCGTGTGGCATGATCCACCAGAACCAGGATAAACCTGTGACCAGCTGTAGTTGGCGGATCTAATGGACCCACAATGTCGATGCCCACCCTTTCAAAGGGGGTGCTAACGACAGGAAGTGGTTCCAGGGGAGCTTTCAGCTTCACCCCTGTTTTCCCACTGGCTTGGCAAGACACACATGTCCGGCAGTAGGTATCGGACGACACTTTCATCTGAGGCCAATAAAAGTGTGGGACAAGACGGGCGAAGGTCTTGTCTTGCCCCAGGTGTCCTGCCAATGGTATCTCGTGAGCCAACTCCAGAAGGAAGGCTCGATAACGTTGAGGAACTACCAAGGCTCGTGACGATCCATGTAGGGGTGCCTTGGGCTCACTGTAGAGGAGGCCATCCTCCCAGTAAACACTGTAGTTCCCTTCAACGTTCCCTGCTGCCTGGGCTTCGGCCTGTCGCCTCAGCCCCTCAAGGGTAGGGCACTCCCTCTGGCCCTGGCAGAATTCCTCCCTGGACGGGCCTCCCTCCACGTGCCACTCGGCCGGGATGGGTAGGTCCTCCAGGTTGGTAACGTCCCCCTCCGCAGACTCCTGGTCCACCACCTCCGGTGGCCTATCCGTCCTACGGGGTGGAGACGCCGAGGCAGGCTCCTCCTGTCCTCGGTTCTTCCCTTGACTGGCAGCTGGCGGGGCCTTTGTTCCAGGCTCCAGCCGAAATGAACTCCCTCTTCGGGTAGTCGCGGACCTTGTGCTAACACAGGCCCAGTCAGGTGTACCCAGCATCTCGGTGTGAGTCCGGTATTCCACCTCCTTCCAAGCGTTGTGCTCCATATCATTCCCCAGCAGACAATCGACTGGCACGGCAGGGCTTACGGCAACTCGAAGTGAACCTGCAACCCCCCCCCCATTCAAAGGGAACCTCGGCCACTGGATAGTGGCCTGTTCTGCCGTCAGCCATCGCGGCTGGGTGGAGTACATCGGGAATTACCTGCTCTGGAGACACCAGTTGGCTACGCACCATAGTCATACTGGCTCCTGTGTCTCTCAGAGCCTCCCCTCTTTGGCCGTTGATGGTGACCCATTGCCCATACTTTGCGGTATTTGCGGGCACCTGGATCTTAGGAACCATCTCCCGTTCTCCCAGGGACACTAAAGTGACACCCGCCCACTCCCTTCCCTTAGTTAAGGGCATCTCCTCCCCGAGCACTGCACTAGCTACTCCGGGGGTCTTTCCTCCAGTGGGAGGGGGTGGTCGTTTCTGGCACTTCGGATCTCCTTTATAGTGTCCAACGCCACCGCACTCGTAGCAATGGACAACCCTTGGCTGCTGACTCTGGCCAGGATTAGGGTTTCTGGGCAGGTTAGCCTTAGAGGTGAATCCTGTTCCCTTCCCTTGGAAGTTATTTTGGGGGCCTTTGGAGAACTCCTTTTTCTTTTCCCCTCCCTCTTTCTTCTGGGGGGCGCCCTGTCCGGCCTTTTGAGTATCCCCTCCAGTCCCCCTTGTGGACACCCGGGTACTAGCCCAAATGTCCGCCTCCTCAGCAAGCTTCCGGGGACTGGTCAGCTTGCTATCCACCAGGTGTTGCCGCAGTTCAGGGAAACATTTCTCGAGCAGGTGTTCCTTCAGTACCAGGTCAAACAACTCCTCGTAGTTCCTCACTTCACTGCCCTGAATCCAACCTTCCAGTGCCTTCTTTGCATAGTCCAGGAAGTCCACCCAATTCTGCGTGCCCAGCTTGTGACTACCCCTGAACTTCTGTCTGTACTTTTCAGGTGTTAGTCCAAACTTTCTGATGAGCGCCAGTTTCATGGTGGGGTAGTGGGTCTGCTCATCCTCCTCGAGGGCCAATAAAGCATCCCTACCAGCTGGAGGCATGTACTTGTACAATCCCCCTCCCCAGTACTTCTCTGGAACCCCATGGGCCCTCAACGAGACCTCATAGGCCGCTAGCCACTTGGCGATATCATCACCCACCCCATAGCTAGCCACTATGTCCTTTGGCAGGTATGGTTTAGATTCCCTGGTGATCTCTTGGGTCTGGCTGCCACCATTAGGAACAGGTTGTGCCCCGATTCTCAAGATCTGAAGATCTATTTCTTTCAGTCGTAATTCATGGGCCATCCTCTGCTCCTCCTTCTCCTTTTCCAGCCTTGCTAAGTCCCATGTGAGCTGTCTTTTCTCCCTCCGGTCTGTTAGCTCCACTTCAGACAAGCCACCGCTAGAGGCACTGCTGCCCTTCCTAGAAATGGTTCTGGGCCCTGCTGACAGGTTCCCCACCTCAGGTTGGTACATCTCAGCCCCCTCGGGGTCAGGCTCTCCATCCCTGTCTTCCTCCTCAGCCTTGCTTTCTCGGCGTGCCTCCCCCCAAGCCCTTAAGCTAGTTTGGAGTGCACCCTTCTTTGCTCCTGGGGGGCAGTACACCCCCTCCCGCTGGCAAAACTCCCTGAGTTGGGCCACAGTGTACGTTTCTAGATTTTCTAGTACAAACTCCATCTTGCCCACTCAGGTTAGAGGACAGGTTTTGTGCAGTAACAATGCAGGGGGGTACCTTTAATAATACCTCCTCCCACCACCAGAGTAAATTTGGAAAAAACAAAAACCCACAATTAGGAAGGCCGCTTTTGAGAAAACTCCCGGTGTAGGCCTATGGACTACCCACAGTTATTGTTGAGTATACGTAGGCACAGCTCTATCCCACCACTGAACACCAATTTATGTTGGAAAACCCACTCCCACACTAGAAGGGGTGGTGGTGGTCTTCCGGACACACTGTGGTAGCTTGGCTCGAGTGGTCAGGAAACAGGCACCGTGCTAAGCATACAATATACCCAAACAATAACCATGCGTGCATCCGTTCCAAAAACGACTCTACACCGTAAAAATTATGAAAATATCTTTCTTTATCTTTTTCTCTTAGTTGCTGATTGGGAAAATAAATAAGTCAATCACAATATACAAATTTTAAATAGTGCAGGTCAAATAAATACTGTCTGGAGATTCAATGAATAGGGGTGATCATAAATATAAAGGACATAAATAACAGTGCAGGTAATACAGGCAATTAAATATTCTGAGGCAATAAATACTGTCACCAATAAATATTGTACACCAACAAGTCCTGTGGACCAATAAATATAGTGAAGCAATAAATAGGTTAACCACAATAAATACAGGGCCCCCCAATAAATAATTAAGAGTATTCAGCAACACTCATGTAATCAGATCACTTTTCAATTCCTAAGGGCTGATTTGGCCCAGGCACAGCTTGTAGGTTTGTGGAAGGCTTGAGGGGTTCTACTTCCTGGCTGGGACAAGGCTGAGGCCTAAACTGAGGTAGATCAAGGGGGGAATACCAGTGCCCTGGCTTTCTCTCTCCACACAACCTCTCTAGGTTAGTCCCAATTCACCCCTGGCACAGTCAGGTTGGTTCCAGCACCTCCCTAGCCCCTTAGAGCAGTCTCTCAGGTCTCCACAGGGCCTTAGGCGCCCTCTACTCCACTTACTGCCCTTTTTCTGATATTCCGACGCCGCTGGAGTCGTGTCGATGCCGGGAGGCGGTTCCGGTTCGGTCTCGGCGGCCTCGGCACAATGTCAGTTCTAGACGACGCCGGTAGGCGGTTCCGGTCCGATGTCGGCGGCCTCGGTTCGATCTCGACCTCCGATTCGACGGCGTCGGGCAGTCTCTACTCGATGTCGACTTCGGGCGGCTCCGTTCCGATGGCGCTCTCGGCTTCGATGACGTCGGCCGGCCTGGCCTCGATGTCGACTTCCGGCGACTCCGGGGTGCGATCCTCACCCCCGACCTCCGGTGCTCCTCCTCTCAGGTTCCGGGCGACTCCGGAGTGCGATCCTCACTCCCGACCTCCGGTACACTTCACCTCGGTCTCCGACGACTCCGGAGGGCGGACTTCACTCCTCCGATGACGCCGCTCACTCGACCTCGGTTAACTTCCTCCTCGACCTTTGGTATTCCTCACGACCTCCGTCGGCGCCCTCTCACGACCTCAGGCGGCTCCGGGTACGACGTCTGCTTCTTCAGTCAGCGCCGCTTCTCCACCTCGGGCTCCAGGTCTTAGGCTACTCGACGCCGGACTCCAGGGAAACCAGTTTCCAGGTCAGGATCTTGCTGCTTTCTGCTTCTAAGGCCTGTTCCTGCTGTCCAGGTCCTTAGGATGAGTTTTTCTGGCTTCTTCCCACACAGGGCTACAGGCTGGGATCCATCAGTAGGGACTAGTATCAAGGGTGGGTTTATGGACCCCACTCCAGGCACAAGTTTCCACCCCTGCTGCTTCACTCCTTCCTCCTTCACTGTTGTGCTGCTCTCTCTTCACCGGTCAGGTGCCAACTGCCAGCTCCAACTGCCAACTCTCTGTCTTAGCTTCCCAACATTCTAAACCGCCTCCAACGGTCACAGAGTTCTGGAATGTTCTGGAAGGTGCTGGTAGGTTCCAGTGGATGCTGGTGATGTCACAGGTGGCCACCATTTTGTGCTTCAGGCCCTCAGACAGAAGTTTCAGGGGTAGCTAAAATGGCTCCCTGAATCTGCAGCAACACTAAAAAATCCGGTGGTTCCCAAAAAGGAAAAATTCAAACAGGGTTTGAGGCAAAAGTGGGACAAAATAAATAATGATGAGGAGGGACCACCCAAAGGGCTGACAGGTCTAACAACACCAAAAATAGTTTGAAAGGAGGTCACGAGGCCGGAGCCCACAATTTAAAAAAAATGTGCCAGGCCACTTTTTGACGAGGCATTAAAGATAGCTTGAATCAGGGCTCCAAAATTAAGTGGGAGATCAGTATTCAAAAGCGCTTGCACCTCTGTGGACAAATGTTTCCCGGGATGAAGTCAACGCAGCTTCTTTTTGAGACAATAGAGCCCTTATTCTGCTCATATTGTTGAACTCTGCTTTCAAGGTTGGAATGGAAGGCCAGATGGATACATCGAGCCGTCCATGCGGGGGTGGGAAAAGGACGTTATTACAGCAAACTACCCTCTGTGATACAGTCACTATGTAGGGAATTCCCACTAACATACCACAGCAAGCTTCATTGTTTAATAGCAAATAACTACCGTTAGCAAGCAGCGTAAAAGACGGTGTTATAACTGGCACCGGGATCCCTTTCAGGATGCAAGCTAAATTAGGAGTGTGCACATTACATGCACCATGCAATTGAATGTGCCTACACACCACAGAGTGATCTGGAGTGGAAGTGCACTCTTCACCTTTCAAGTAAACCTCTTTTCCGTCCCTCACGCATCTGTACGTGAATGGGAGTGACCAAACTTCGTGCAGGAAGGCAGTACCCAGTTTTTCATATCTGCCAAGGGCATAATGTTTCATGCACAAACTGAATTTAAACAGAGTGAATGGTAATGTGATCAACCCGTGGATAAGCCACACAGCGGAGTTTAATTCGGCAACAGAGAAAGGTAAAGGTTCTAACTTTTCAATGTGCAGCAATGAGTATTTTGCATCTTTCATGGACACGAACTGTTGTTTCGCAGTTAAATTAAAAGGGAGGAACAAAGATGAAGTATTCATGTAATCCCTAGGGACTTTCCCAGCCTTTAACGTTTGCAATGTCCATGCAAACTGCATAATGGAACGCAATTGATTTTAACCATGATACAAAACAGACAAATCATCCTGCACAATGTCTACCACAGATGAAACAATATTATCTAAGGTATAAATTCTGGAACACAGGGTGTTAATGTTATTATCTATTACAGCCAATACTTTCTCCATATTGGCTTGATCAATAGCTCGTAATCTGGATGCAGCTTCAATCTGTGATAGCTTCCAAACTTCATTGTAAACAGCATATACCCATCTTTTGGACCTGCCAACCGCAGGACCCTTAACAAAATCATTCAAATCTATTTTGTCGTTCAATTGTGATAAATTAAGTTTAACAGATGCTAAGGTGGAATGTTGCAGCCAAGATTGGCATAACATCCCTATTGAGTAGGTAGTTACCGTGTGAGAAGATTCAAAACGGGGGTCTACACAAACTTGTGTATACCCCGGTGCCAAATCCAGAAACCGATGTTGACAGGAATTTGAGCTCGTTTGCCATATTAACCACCCTTCCGGATTCAATTCAGAAATATTGAAGGATGTGTTGGAAATGTATCACTGCAACGTAGCAAGGGACAGATCCGTATGATTATCCCAATTAGGATAAGCACCCAGATCCGTAGTGGAGGGAGAATTTAATTTTTTAGAAGTAGCCAATCCAAAACAGGTGGTCTGAAAAATTGACGAATTCAAAAATAACATGTGGTTCGGGATGAGGCAGACACGATGCAAAGCTTCTGTTCCCTGTACCTGCCACGGTTTAGAACCCCAAACCGATTTAAGATCGATAGTAGCTTTCCACAGATCATAGCCTCCGATTTCCAACTCGTCCATAAAGGACTTGGAATACAACAATTTGGTGTGTGTCAGTCTAACTTTAGAAGCAGACTCCGCCGCAACCTTAAAATAAAAGGAGGCCGGATTCAACACACTGAAATCAGAAAAATATGTGAACTTGTCCACTAACGTGGTGGAGCTGCCCAGCCTAGGATCTGGACAGTGTTCCCATTGTGTATAATTTACAACGTTTCTAAACGTATTTGCTCTGTGTAGGAAATGCGTGCCATAATGTTGATAGCAGAATTGCTCATCATAATTAGCAGTATCTAAATACAAATCTTCAGCATCAAATGCAGCATAATATTTCAAATCAGAAAATAGTGCTTCTATGGCTTGAACATCCCAATCATCCGAGTGGATGTTCTGCTTAACTACATCACCCATAGAAACACGAAATACATTTGGCACATTGATTAGTTCAGTGGGACCATGAATTTGAAATTTTACAGCATCCCAAGTGATCCCATCACGTACAGGCCAGGCAGCAATGTTCACAAAAGTCTGGTCCTTTTTTAGGTCTCGCCTTGCTATCGCGTAAGCGATCGCAAAGCGAGACTATAGGGGCTTTTAAAAGTGCTCCCAAAAAGCGGATTGCATTGCTAGCACGCGCACAATCACGCGCTTGGTGCCGCCATGCACTCCGCTTTTTGGGAGCACTTCAAAGGGTTCGCTCCCCCGCCCCCAAGCGCGCGAGCGCCACGCTCCGCCGGGCTTGTTTTAATTAACTTCACACGTGGCGCCCATTTCCTAAGCGCCGTGCTTTCAACTTTAAAGCGCCATCTCCCCGTAGGCTGCCCTCCCTCCCACCACCAAACACAGGCTGCCTATGGAATTCACCTTTAACTAGTGTGGCGGCGCGCGGTAACTGTGCGCACAGCCGAGGAGTGCTCTGGCAGGCTTGGCGCCTGGCTCAGCTGTTGTTACAAAGTAACAAGTTACACGCGGGCACGGCGCACTGAACGCCGCTCGGGATTTCGCATACAACTTTATTTAAGGTGGGTCGAATCGGGTCCTCTTTCCTGCCGCCCGAGGCGCAGTCAGCACAGTTCCCAAGAAAAGCTTTGGCGCACCGTTGTGGGAAATTTATTAATCACAGAGTCGAACCCACACTGGCAGCTGAGTGAACTTGGTCGCTGGATTGGTTCCTCAGCTGCAGCCTCAGCCTGTACATAGCACACCGCAGCCCTTAGGTTTTGTGGAAATATGGATTTTTCTGGTCAGTTATGTCCCCTATCTTGGACCCCAACGGTTCTATGTGCATGTCACAAGTACATGTATGTTCCCTCCAGTTCCAGTTATAAAGACGCAAACACATGTGCGTCCACCGTCAACATGTCCTCTGTCAGATCCACCATGAATAGGCCGGATATTCCATTCCTAAGTACAAAAGGCCACCGGCTTTATATGGTTCACTTATGCCATTTTACAGTCCAAGCAAGTAGGCCCTGATTCTGTCATCAAAACTCTTCTTGCCTTCTGCCTCTGAAAGCTCCAGTCTGAGCCTGCATCTGTGACCATGAACTTTGTCTCATTCTCTGCGCGGCTCACAGCCTGACATCAGCCTATTCTCTGCCAAGAACTGTATTTCACCTTCGAGTTATCTGCTTCCCCCTCAGCCGATGCATTCCTGCCTAGTAGTTTAAGTAAACATTCTTCTAGCTACCAAGCAAAGGGCCCGGCTTCTCTGTCTTAATACAAGTAATTCATAGCCCTGTTACTATGGAAGATTCCTGCCCTCGCATTTAGTATAGACACTTAGACGCTTGTACACTCACGCACAGTCAGTATAGAATAGATTCTGTCCGAGAGTCCTTCCTTTGTGGATAACATAGTTCTTTAAACATAGGATGTTAGATATGATTTGGGATTAGGTTGACTTGACCCCCCAGACGTTTTGTCTCCACATGTAGAGCTAAATGTCAAGTCCCCTTCACCCCCTAGTTACACGTCAATCACACGTCATAATGCTGCGCGCGCATCTATGCCAAGTATTATCTTATAGATCCACCTATAGGTGACATCACAACCAATTATGTTCCTTTTTACTCCTTGTTCCACCCATTTTCGGTTACACAGACAACTCGTCATTTTCCTTATCAATTGTTACGCCTATTGCATTCGCTTCATTGTAATGTATGTATTATAAAAGTCATTTCATATCAATAATGTGTGTACTTCACTTCCTGAACCTCCGGGGTGATGGAACTTGAAGCATCCGATTATAATCGAGTATTGGAATAAAGCCCATTCCGAACCTCTAATACCACGGATTCTGCCTCTCATTTTACTGAGCTATTTTATTATGTTTCTGTATCAAATTCAGTCCCGGTAAAGGAAAATTATTTACCGCATGAATGGCGCCCGAACAGGGACACTTTCTCATCTCACGCGCCGGCGGTGCGTTGCAGGCCCGGTCTCCTGCCACAGCTGGACGGACAATAACGCGTACCAGCAGGATTTCCTGTATCTCCCTCCGGTCAAGCGGGGGCGACTGAGACTGCGATCAACACCCAGACGAGGCGGTGAGAAGTGCGAAGTATCCCGACCAGAGCCTAGCTGAGAGAGCAAGATCCGAGGTATACAGAGACCCACCAGTCCGAAGTCAAGTCCAGTGTCCGACGAGTCGAGTCGAGTCCAGTCCGGTTCAAGTTCAAGTTACTGAGGCCTTCCGTTTCCGAAGCTACCCGGTGAGTACCATTGCTGGGGAGGCATTTCTGACGTGCACATAGGTTGTGCCGGTCAAGACGGGTTTGGGTACACAAATCCGGTCTGCACTGTTTTAGCAGTGTATCTGTACTGTTTAGCAGTATATCAAGTATTCCGAAGTATCTAGTTATTGTCAAGAATTAAGCTTGGTGATTAGTTATGCAGACGATCATCATTGTTGTTTCAGTTAAAGGTTTAATGTTTAATGTTTAATGTGTTTAAGTATGTTCTGAATATCGTGGTATGAATGACTGTTCGTTATCGTGTTTATTGTATCAAGTCTGTTCAAAATCAAGTATAAGGTCAGTTCTCAAATATGCCGCTCTTTTCGAAATTAAGACAGATCACCACCAGAAAAGGGGTTCTCGAAGAAGCCGTTCCTATTCCTCCTAGGGACACCCCAGGGTACTTCATGTATCATAAACATGGCTTAGATGCCATATTATTTCTTGATTTATGGGTAGACTATACCAAGGAATTACCAGAAAGTCAGAGGTGGCCCACAGCGGGAACCTGGGATGCGGAATGCATCATAAAAGTAGAAGAAGAGTTATGGAAAAGAAAAGTCAGACAGTCACAGAAAGATGCCATTGAATTATGGCGTAAAGAATCACATAGACGAACAGAAAAAGCACGTAGACTGGAAGAGAAGAGTAAAGAGAATTCCAATAAAGTTCAAGAAAATCTATTAATTGAGGAAGGTATCCGAGTGAAATCAGAACAAGTAGACAGACAAAGAAATGCCCTTATGAATGGTATGTACCCCCTTCTGGCCGAAGGATTACCTAAGGCTACTCCAGAGATACCGAAAGACTTGCCAACCCCATTATTTCCAATAAAGGTACATCCAAGGGGGCATCCTAGAACCGCAGAAGATGTTTTTCTGTCCTCATATTTAGATGACGCAGCTCCCGAGTATGCTAATTCCGCCCCGCATAGACCGCATACCAGGGAGGTTCAACGCCAAGATCCAGTACCCGTATCGTTACAGCAACAAGTTCTGACACAAGTTCCGGCAAGCACATCTGTTTCTGCATCCGCTCCTACAGCTACTTCTATAGCTGTGTCCACACCTGTAGTTGCTGTGTCACGTTCGACGAATCCTTTCACACCCGACACCCCAGATGGGGCCACGGGAGGTGCTACCAATATCTTTTCTACGCCGCCTAGAATAAATAAACTTACTTTTCAAGAGTCAGCACATTCACGTACACCCAAACTCATAAGTGCCCGTGCGCTGAAGGAACTTCTTATAGATTGCAGATATGACCCCGTGCCCGGTAAAGAGGACGAAATGACCCTAGCATCATTACGTATCAGACGAGCCGCAGTGTATTTAGGGAAGTTACCAGGAATGACTGCGCATCTAGATAATATATACCATTTTGTCCAAACAGGGCGAGATCCAGAATGTATTCACAGAGCTATGGAATACCAGAAAGTAGAGATACAGGGGGAACTGTTACGTTTCCTCATAAACTGTGTGATCAGAAATCAAGACCGACCGGGGGTAGACCCGGAAGCAATGCAAATTCTTACAAGATGGAGCCAGAATATATCAGAAGGGAGACATGATAAACAAAATTGTATAATAGCCATGTGCCGAAAGATCCGTAAAGAAATAGAACGCCTACACGAAGAGAGATTAGAGGTAGACGAGTTCGAACAAAGCGAGGAAGAAGGGTCAGGACCGCCCACAGGACAGTCAGAAACTATAGCCTATGTAGGTAAAAGAAGATCTTATAA
Source organism: Triturus cristatus (assembly GCF_964204655.1). Taxonomy (NCBI): domain Eukaryota; kingdom Metazoa; phylum Chordata; class Amphibia; order Caudata; family Salamandridae; genus Triturus; species Triturus cristatus. The sequence continues at coordinate 1,586,882,593 of NC_140590.1, forward strand.
TAGTACGAGATGTCTTATTGACCCGATACGCCCGATATGTCCAGACAATAACAGGGGTTTCCCAACACCCATAGTCCATATAAGGTCTAACGAGCATTCGTTCCAAACAGCTGACAAACTACTCCGAGAACGAAGGGGTTATCATTTTCTCGATTCTATGGATGAACAAGATTTAGCCAGGGCAGCTGTCCATTGGGTGGACAGTCCCGGAAAATATAGTGATGATACAGTAGTACGCACATTTTTGAATCTCACCCCAGATGAACAGAGGTTAGCTGGGATTTATATGATTCAACAACTCATTATACTATATCGGAGTCAACATTCAGATCCTGGTCCCTTACCCGACATATTGACTGAATTACTCACGAATAGATGGAGAGGTTCAGGTACTAAATTAATTAAAGAAATTCTAGAATCAAGAAAGCAATATATTCTTTTTGTATGTTCAGAACATGTTTCATTGCCCGTCAAGGAAAGAACCACGTATCACATGGATAGACAGAATCCCTTACGAGAAGTGCACCCAATAAAGGGCGAGGACAACGAGTTCAAGCGCGTATTTGTATACACGCCCATATCGAAAATAGAATTGTTACAAATGAAGAAAGTGGTACCCAGTCATGACAAAGACCCAGCGGGTTTTCACCGAGAAATTAAAGACATGTTACTCATGGGGGAGTATACCTATCCCGACATTATGACAATACTGAAGGTATTGATGCCCGCTGGTATTTACGAAAAACTCAAGGAAAAAGAGTGGGAGGTAGGAAACCAAAAGATAGAATGGTCAGTATTAGAAGCAGAAGAAAAGGCCCGAACTGCAGGAGCAGGGCTTGGGGACAAAACTAAGGCATTACCAGGTTTACTAGTACAGGTACTGCCACGTTTATTAACTACGAAAAAGGAAGATTGGGGTACAATTTCAGCCTGTAAACAGAAGCAAGATGAAGACACTAGTGATTACTATGCCCGATTTGAAAAATGTTTTGGTATAAATAGTGGCATAAAAGCAAGTAGCGAATCATACCCACATCTGTTTGTAACAAAATTAGTAGAAAATGCCCTGCCCCCAGTAAAGAATAGAGTATTAAAATTCGAGAGTACCTGGCAAGGTAACACTCCATCACAAATGTTACAAATGTTACAGTACCATCACAATAGAATTAGAGAGGAACAAGAACATGAACACAGACGCATGAAAGACACAAAAATGAAAATGCTAGTTTCTCAGACAGTTCCAGCTGAGGGACATAAAAAGGGTATGACACATTCTGATTCAGCAGGACCTGTAAAAGGGACATGCAATTATTGCAAAAAGCCAGGTCATTATGTACACGATTGTCCAGTTTTAAAACATAATATCGCCATAGGTAAAACGCAAGAAAGATCACGGCCACTTAGACAAGATCAGAATGAACAAGGAGCTCTGCAGCATGCCCAGGCCATGCCAGCCGCACAACAGCCAATACAGTTCGTGCCAGCTGCACCAGCGTTGCCTGTTGCTGCCACACAGACAACAACACGACAAATGTATCAGACCGCACAGTATGAATACCCTGAGTATCAGCGTTACGCATGAACTAGCCTAGAGAGGGAAGTTGACTTACCCCTTATCGAGATACCTGTAGATCAAGAAGGACCTTATGTACACAGTGAATTATTAGGTCAAGATAGAAAATTTTTACTCGATACAGGGGCAAGTCGAACAACTATAAAACGTAGTGAAGTTCCAGGGGCACCCCTCTCAGGCTCACAAAATATTTCCCTTGGTTTTTCAGGAAAACCTATTGTTAATGAAGTGTCACAACCTCTGCCACTTACGATAGGACCTCTGACCCGAACTACAGATTTATTGCTTACTAAATCATGTCCAGAAAATCTATTAGGAATAAAAACGTTAAAAGCTCTAGGAGCTATAATATGTTGTTCTCCGGAAGGAGTAAGATTGTTTTTACGTGATTTTAAAGGTCACTATGTATCTAGAGACATGGATCCCCGATTACAGACTTTACCTACACGTCTATGGGCACAAGGCCCTACTGATGTTGGTTGCATGAATATTACACCATATCGAGTCACATTAAAGGCAGGAGTGGTGCTACCACGAATGCGACAATACAAATTACCCCCAGATGCTGTAGTGGCTTTACTACAAATCATTGACGAGCTCATTACCCAAGGAGTAGTTGTAGAAACAGACTCCAATGTATGTAATTCACCAATAATACCGATTCTTAAACGAACAGATCCAAAGGCCCCGCCAGTCTATCGATTGGTTATTGATCTGCGCGAGTTAAACAAATGCATTGTGCCACAATTCCCTGTGGTCCCAGATATCTCGTCATTACTGACAGCCATTGATTCCGAAGCAACATTCTTTACTGTAATCGATCTCAAGAATGCCTTTTTCAGCGTCCCAATAGATCCGGAAAGCCAATATTTATTCGGATTTAGTTTAAATGGACGTAGCTTCAAATTCTCACGCGCACCTCAAGGATTTACAGAAAGCCCCAGCATCTATAGCCAAGCACTGAAACGAGAACTTGACAGTATCCACATGCCAGTTAACACTGCTCTGCTTCAATACGTCGATGATCTGCTGATCACCGCCCGAAGCGAACCTGAATGTGAAAAAGCATCACTGACGGTTTTACAATTTCTAGCCGAAAAGGGGCACAAGGTGTCCCCTTCTAAGCTGCAATTCTGTGTCCAGCGAGTTATTTATCTTGGACACTCGCTGTCCAAGGAGGGAAGGCAGCTTACACCAGACCGCATTCAGTTAATAGCTAACATGCCAATACCCAAGACACAAAAGGAGGTGCGGGCTTTCATAGGCCTCACTTCATACTGTAGACAGTGGATCCCTCAGTATGCATTTCTAGCAAAACCACTCATTCAGTTGACAACCCAGGAGGCAGCCACATCGACTGTTCTCCCTTGGACCCAGGAACATACGCAAGCTTTTGAAAGCCTAAAGAAAGCTTTATGTCAAGCACCTGTTTTAGCAACGCCATGTTACAGAAAACAGTTTACACTCTTTGTTACAGAACGCGAAGGTACTGCTTTGTCAGTACTCACACAGGAACAAGCAGGAGCACACAAACCATGTGCTTATTTTTCTAGTACATTAGATCCCGTAGCTCAGGCTTTGCCTGCATGCCTGAAATCAGTAGCAGCGACAGCTTTAGCAATCAGACAAAGCGATGCCATAGTGTTAGGACATCCATTGACAGTTCAAGTACCACACACAGTAGAAGTCCTTGTGAATAGAACGCAAACACAACATTTGACTATAGCACGACTTACAGGGTATGAACTTACACTGTTTCAGCCACACATAGAAATCAGACGCTGTAACACATTGAATCCTGCCACACTTTTGCCAGTAACCGGAACAGACCCACTAGCCCATGACTGTATTGAAGTTATTACTATAACGACGAAACCTAGACAAGACTTGACAGATGTTCCATTGTCAGATCCAGACCTGACATTGTATGTAGATGGTTCATGTATGAGAACAAGTACAGGAGAGTTGGTGGCTGCTTACTCAGTCACGACAGATACTGAAGTCATTGAAACAAATCGTATAAATACTTTGTCAGCTCAAGCCGCAGAGCTTATTGCTCTGACACAAGCCTGTATTCAAGCCACAAGTAAAAGGGTCAACATATACACTGATTCACGATATGCATTCGGAGTTGTACATGACTTCGGCGTGCTGTGGCGAGAGAGAGGTTATTTAACTTCCCACGGTGCCCACATTCAGCACGGACCCCTCATTCATGCCTTATTAGATGCAATACATCTACCTACTGCAATATCAATTATGAAATGTAAAGCTCATACGAAAGTTACTGATATCATTTCTCGAGGCAATGATTTAGCCGACAGAACAGCTAAACAGACTGCTCAAACCCAAACATCCGACATGACAAAGACAATAGTCCCGATGCCGACACATTGTATGACAGTTAAAGATCCTACTCTTGACGTAATTGACATACAGACACATGCTACACCAGACGAAATAAAGAAATGGACTGAATTAGGAGGGATCCAAACGGACCAAGGATGGATGACGAAGGAAAAGTCTGTATGGTTCCTTCCTGATTCAATGGTCCAAGTCATTATTAACACTATCCATAGTCCAGCGCATCTAGGAGAGAAAGCTATGCTAGACAGCATTCAACACATTTGGTTCAATAAACATTTACGAGCAGCAGCCAAACAAAAAGTCCGTACCTGTATGATCTGTTGCCAGTTCAACCCAGGAAAAAGCGTTCCTGTAGAACAGGGTGGATTTCATCCTCCTGATCACCCTTTTGAAGTCCTCCAGATGGATTATATCCAGATGGAACGATGTCGAGGATTCAAATATGTTCTCGTAGTTGTCTGCGCTCTGTCTCGTTGGACGGAGGCATACCCGGTTTCAGATTACACTGCCCCGACTACTGCCAAACAGTTAGTTCGAGAATTCTTCCCACGCTACGGTTTACCACGTGTTGTCTACTCAGATAACGGCCAGCCGTTCTCATCCGAATTAATGAAACATGTTTCACTTCTGCTAGGATATCAGTGGAAATTCCACTGTGTCCGACACCCCGAAGCAGCAGGTCTCGTAGAAAGACATAATCAGATACTGAAAATCAGACTGTCCAAAATATGCAGAGAGAAAGGTGTCGACTGGATAGTAGCATTACCAGTTGCACTCTTTTACATGAGAATGGTAGCACACTCTCGAACAGGGCTATCCCCGTATGAGGTGATCTTCGGCAGACCACCAAATATGTGGGGGACGCCTGTACCACGCAAAATAACTGATATTGACTGTAATATGCTGACAGATTACTTGGCTTCCTTGATGTCTGCACTACAATCTTGTCGTTCACAGGTTGCTGCAGCATTTCCCGACAACACTGAGGTGAAACCCCATGACGTAGTTCCGGGTGATATTGTATTTGTGAGAAATTTCGACCGAAAGACTCAGCTGGAGCCCAGGTGGAAGACACCCAAGTTGGTTCTGCTGACCACAAGAACAGCCGTGAAGATTGAGGGCCGCAAGGGCTGGATTCATTCAAGTCATATCAAGAAATTCCATGGACTATCCTCGGATATAGACATTGTGCCCTGCACTCCCTCACAGACTGATTCAAAACTTCCTTTGGTGGAAAAAACTGAAAGCGAACTCTACAAAGTTAAGTTGAGGCCTAGAACGTCAGACGGTTTGATTGTTTAAGTCCTCTCCTAGGTGAAGCGGTTGAATCTGTCTCTGACATGTATCCTCTAGACCTGAATCATGGACAGTCGCGAAAAATGATGAAACGACAGGCGTATTGTAAATCACTGCGTAGCCATTGTATAGTGACATTATTAATTTTGTTTTCCTTAAGTCTTTTAATAATTATTACAAGTATGTTGTTGCACATATATTACCCTATTGCCAGAAATGTTCACAATGTTATTGCAGAACATTCTTTTAGTGACTTACCCCCGCATGAATTGTCCTATAGACTTGCGCTGCGCAATAACACTTTCATTAGTATGTTACATCATTCCCATCAGACTAGTAATGCAACTAATTGTTGGGTGTGTGGCCGACTCCCTCCCTATCAGAATTATGAAGGAGTCTTGCCTTTCTTTCCACATCCATTTACACATAATGGCTCCTGTGGAGCATGGTTTAGTTTAATCAATTCCATAGACTCAGACACAGCAGTTTACCAAGATCAGTGGGTATGGGGAAACCTGAACCTAGTTTTACTCAAGGTCTGCTATCCTGACAAGGAGGGTCGCCCCAAAGGAACAGGAACTGATCTAGAAAATGAAGTATATGGATTAGGTAATTTTACACCTAATCTCATGATTCTAAATGTCGTAACCGAAGTTGAACTAGTCTTACCCACCATGTCAGTATTCCCAGCAAAAGGTGAATTGTGTGTAAGAAAGGTTGGTTCCATACATATGGGCCATAGTCAATGCACTACTACAGTAGAATTCAGTGATCAAGGCAAATCTTCATTCAGAGCTTATCGCCACTCCTACTTTATATGTGGTCAGATTGCATATATGCGTCTACCTCTAGATTGGGATGGTACCTGCTACATTGCATTTCTTTTGCCACCTGTTTTCCTAGCTCCTCCTGATTATTATAGAAATATTCATTTAGTACACAATAGAGAGCGGAGAGATCTCCCAATTGTCGATTATACTGAGACGGCATGGGACAAGTATGTAGATTTCAATAAAGGCATCTTTCCCTATATAGGTACAGTTACCAATAGTAAGCTGATACGTAGATTAACTAGAACCCTTGAAGCAGTAGTGAATGAAACTATTTCCGCCTTAGGCAATTTAACAGAAGAGCAGTCTGCTATGCGGATTGTTGTGCTTCAAAATCGTCTTGTCCTTGACGTCATCTTGGCTGATAGAGGCGGAGCTTGTAGGGTCATCGGATCCAGCTGCTGCGTATTCATACCAGAGAATTCGCCATCTGTATATAAAGCTATAACTCGCCTTCACAAGATTGTAAGCCAGATACACCAGAACCCAGGCACTTGGACTTGGTCCAGTTGGTTTTGGAGTGTGATATCAGCCTGGGGATGGAGAGTTCTATCCTTCCTAGGTATTGGCCTTCTCATACTATTCAGTTGCTGTCTATGTCTACAATGTGGACCAGCGATTTGTGGTCTGTGTGCCACATCGTGTATTCCACCACCAAGATTTCATTCAAGATCCCGGAAGAAGAAAGAAGAACAAATGATGCTATATGAACAGATCAATGGATTAATGAAGATTGATATCTCTTAACGGGCAAGTAGGGGACAAGGAGGGAATGTGGAAATATGGATTTTTCTGGTCAGTTATGTCCCCTATCTTGGACCCCAACGGTTCTATGTGCATGTCACAAGTACATGTATGTTCCCTCCAGTTCCAGTTATAAAGACGCAAACACATGTGCGTCCACCGTCAACATGTCCTCTGTCAGATCCACCATGAATAGGCCGGATATTCCATTCCTAAGTACAAAAGGCCACCGGCTTTATATGGTTCACTTATGCCATTTTACAGTCCAAGCAAGTAGGCCCTGATTCTGTCATCAAAACTCTTCTTGCCTTCTGCCTCTGAAAGCTCCAGTCTGAGCCTGCATCTGTGACCATGAACTTTGTCTCATTCTCTGCGCGGCTCACAGCCTGACATCAGCCTATTCTCTGCCAAGAACTGTATTTCACCTTCGAGTTATCTGCTTCCCCCTCAGCCGATGCATTCCTGCCTAGTAGTTTAAGTAAACATTCTTCTAGCTACCAAGCAAAGGGCCCGGCTTCTCTGTCTTAATACAAGTAATTCATAGCCCTGTTACTATGGAAGATTCCTGCCCTCGCATTTAGTATAGACACTTAGACGCTTGTACACTCACGCACAGTCAGTATAGAATAGATTCTGTCCGAGAGTCCTTCCTTTGTGGATAACATAGTTCTTTAAACATAGGATGTTAGATATGATTTGGGATTAGGTTGACTTGACCCCCCAGACTTTTTGTCTCCACATGTAGAGCTAAATGTCAAGTCCCCTTCACCCCCTAGTTACACGTCAATCACACGTCATAATGCTGCGCGCGCATCTATGCCAAGTATTATCTTATAGATCCACCTATAGGTGACATCACAACCAATTATGTTCCTTTTTACTCCTTGTTCCACCCATTTTCGGTTACGCAGACAACTCGTCATTTTCCTTATCAATTGTTACGCCTATTGCATTCGCTTCATTGTAATGTATGTATTATAAAAGTCATTTCATATCAATAATGTGTGTACTTCACTTCCTGAACCTCCGGGGTGATGGAACTTGAAGCATCCGATTATAATCGAGTATTGGAATAAAGCCCATTCCGAACCTCTAATACCACGGATTCTGCCTCTCATTTTACTGAGCTATTTTATTATGTTTCTGTATCAAATTCAGTCCCGGTAAAGGAAAATTATTTACCACAGTTTAAAGCATGCACTGAAGCTGTGTTGTCATGGGCGGGGCAGCACGGGAGAGTCCGAGTTGTGGGCACCAGCTACCAGAAGGCGTGTTACCGCTGAAAAGAAGTAAGTGCTGCTTGCAGTGCGTGTTCCTAATTTTTCAACTGAAAAGCTGTGTGATTACTGACTTTTTTCCGAAACAAGTGTTAATTATCTTCGAGGCCGCTTGTGAATGTCTTCTCTGTCCCTATGTTTTGCTAGGTGTTTTTAGCAGAAACTGTTGTTGCACAGCTCTCTCTTAAGGGTTCTGTTTCTGTAAAAATTTATTTTTTTCCTGTTGGAACAGGATCATCAATCAAGTAAAGTTGCTGTGGGGGCGGGGAGCGAAGCCCGGAACGAATGGTCCAAACACTGTAGTATACAGTTCCCAGCAAACTCTATGGTTCTTGAGTTCAGCAGGTTGCTCAAATTACATTAATTTGGAAAGCGCCTGTGAGCCCTCCAGACTCCCTTATGCTGCAGTTGCACTTTGCCGGGCTGCCTTCTCCGCCCTCTCTCTCACACATGTGCCTGCCCTGGACTTTTTTTTTAATAATCAGCACTGTCGCTTTGTTCAGTTGGACCAGCCAATCCGGACCGGTCATTACTACATACAGCTCCTAGAATACATTACGTAGTTAATGAAAGTGAGTCGAGCAGGGTGCGTGTGTGTGTGTTAATTAGCAAATTCCTTTTTGGCAAAGCGCTATCAGGCAGCTGGTGCTGGTTGTACGGTGTGTCAGATTATAACAAATAGTTACTTACTGTGCTATGGCCAGTCTCAGACCTGCGTTGCCCCGTGCAGGAAGAGTGTATAAGTCAAGATCTACTGTTGCACTGACATGCTATGCTATGAAAATATTTTTGCTGACGCAGTCACGTTGCTCAAATGGGTGTAATTTCAGATATTTGTTTCCCTCATCTTATCTGCTTGATTTTTCTCGTGAGAAAGTGTCACTCATTGTCAGTGAAATGTCACTCATAATTACTCTAAAGTTATAGAAATGTCACACATACCAATCTGAAACCTTGGCAGCTATGCTGTCCTCTTCACGCCACACCCAGCCCTGCTCACTGCCAAGGTACAGGATTAGCAGAGTGGGCCAGGTCACTGGGATACTCGGTTTTCAGTACTGGCTTCTTTATGATACATCAGTCAATTCTGGCAACTGTACTTCTGGTTCCGTTTAATTAAACCAATTTGATAAACGAACGTGACACCGACTTGTAAAATAAAGATATAGGACTGTTTCGAGGCGTCATTGAGTGGTCTGGTAGTTCTACACACCGCCTACAACAAACTTTTCCCTGCACAGTGAGGCTGACAGTGTCACCTGTCAGGCTTGAAGCTAGTCGGGCTGGGGCAGAGTCAGTCTCATGTCAGGCAGCGGGGCCCTCTTAGAGCTGCGATAACAGAAATAACTGCGGATTTCGGAAGAAATATTGAATCAGTCGAAATTGGAGGATTTGGTTAGCACCACCTCCAGTCAGTTTCTTACAGGTCGTTCTGGCTGGTTAAGGGTCAGCCTCATGCCACACGGGTGTGAAATGCCAGTCGGGCTTCGGTGGAGTCAGCCACACGGAGGCCGCCCCCTGCCGGCCTTTCACAGACTGCAGCCTCGCAAGGACCATCTCCCAGCTACTGGCAGGAGAGACCAGTCCGTCTCGGCGCCCCAGGGCATCTCTCCAGAGGGCGCCTATTTATAATCTACAAGCAGAACATTTTTAGAATAAAACTACAGGGCACGAGCCAGGGTGGTTAAAAGCTATCCTTCCCTAACCACCCTGAGGTCTGTGGTGAGTGGGTCTGTGCCAAGGGCAGGCTCAACTGGCAGATCTGTACCGCAGACGGAAGGCGCTGCCTGGTGATACGGAGAAGGGGGGAGCACTTGATAACAAGCATTTGCAATGCAATAGGTCTCGCATTTTCGAAACTTTGACCTATTAGTATTGTAAATGACAATGCCTTCTATTATTGCACGTTTTTTAATCACATAAATAAAAGGCATTCTCATTTAAAATGCCAATAGCTCAAAATCTCGCAATTGCGAGACCTATTGCATTGCAAATGCTTGTCATCATATGTGATGAGGAGTGGGGGGCCAAAGTTCCATCAATTAGTCTAATTGTAGATCTTTCTTTCAGGTAGTGTCCATTTATAAGTCTAAAAAACACTACCACAAAACCAATGGACATAAACAAAAAAATACATATGAGCACCAGCCAAATGTAAGTCCAAGGGGGAATTAAAAAAATGTCTTTTGAACCAGGCAAAAAAAATCGAAACTTTTGATGGGGCAATGGAAGTCATTGAATTAGTGTCAAAGGAGTAGCGCGACTGGGTAACTGTGGTGGATTGTAAAACAGGCAACGGGACATCTGCAGGATAAGCATACTCAATATCTTCAGGTAAACCACCAGGTGTCGGTGGCAATAAAGGACCAGTAACTGTATGCATCTCGACGGCAACAACAGGCAAGGTGTTAGAAGCTGGGGCCACAACAGAATTTCTCAGCATTGAAGGGCAAGAAACCGCTGGTGTCATACTGAGAAGAATCAGCCACTCGCTGTAGCTTGACATTGTCAATAGAGATGTACCTGTTATCCTTGCGACCAGGAAGTGGAGGTAAAATGACTGTACGTGTACCCTGTACTCCAAGCACCGGAACTGGTGCACGATAAGAGGGGCCAAACTCCTTCTTGTTCTCCACCTTCTCATGGACCAGAACACCAACTCGAGGTAGCCAGCCGACTATCGGAATCTGAAGCGCAGCATCAGATGTGGAGGGTATGTGTTCCTTCGCTAGACTGTCTCTGGCTTCTTGTAGATTCTGCAATACAGCACCAGTGATCATCTACGTCAAAGGGTGCGGCCGACGCCGCCATGTCTAGACCATCAAGGTCCGGGACAAACATTCGTATGCCAAAGAGCATCATGTATGGGGTCCGCCCACCCAGAGACCTTCTAGGGAGATTATTAAGTGCACGTTGCATGTCATATAAGTGGGCTAGCCAGTTCCGGCCAGTACCTAAAACCCTGGCTGTCAAAGATTGCTTTAAGTCACGGTTCATTCGCTCCACCACACTATCACCCTCAGGTCGGTATGGAGACGAAAATTTGACTTGGACCCCAAAATTTTTCATGGCTTCTTTGTACCCCTTAGAGGCGAACGCAGGGCCCTGATCAGAATGAAGGTTACCACATGCAAAACTTGCAACAAAGACATGCAAATCCTTGATGACAGTACGGGCATCAGCACTCCTTTGTGGCCACACCCACAGAAAACGTGTGCACGAATCTACTGCAACCAAGGTGTATTTGTACGCAGTATCAGAGGTAAATGGACCGCAATGATCTAAATAAACACAACCCAGTGGTTTATTAGATATGTACAACTGAGTTTGTGGTGGGCGCGCCGCAGTTGAAGGTTTTATCTGCTGGCAAATGTCACAATTAAGAACATAAGCACGAGTTTGTTTATCTAAACCGCACCACCAGTAACGTTGTTGTAACAGAGATACAGTAGCTGCAACGCCGGCATGCGCGGACGCCATGCCCTCATGAGCTGCTAATATCAAAGATGGTCTGCAGTCCGCGTTGGGAATCAATCTGTCACCAACGTCGTTAATCCTCACTAATGGGACATTATCAGGACTTAAGCGATAATGGTAACGAGAAGGGAAACCTCTTGGATATTTTGTTCCCTTCTCTGTAGCAGCAATAGCTGCCAAGATGTCATCATCGATCTTACTTTGTGATCTTGTAACTGCTGCTACTAAGTATGTCGCCACTGCTGTTTTTGCTGCCTCGTCAGTTAGGCGACAGCATGGACACCAACTCGTTGGTGACCAAGAGTGTGAATAACATTCACGAGAGGCAGATGTTCTTTAAGTTCTGCCACTCGAACCCAAAGCGTTTCATGCTTAATTGTGCTACCTTTGGAATCACGATAGTCATTTCGAGACCAAAAATGTGGATTGTCGTTGTAAGATTGTACACAATAAAACGAGTCACTCACTATAAGAGTAGTGACTCGAGGATCAGCAAACTCCAGTGCAAGCACCAGAGCACGAAGCTCCGCCAACTGTGCAGTACAATCACCCAATGACTGCGTGTGCACGACATCGGATTGGAATTCACCATTCACGAAAGTACCGACCACAATTGCGCAGGCCGCTGAGTAGGCATGCTTCGATCCATTAAACGGTTGCGCAGAACCATCAGTGCAAATGACACAATGGTAATCCTCGAGCGGGCACAAGGCCAGAGGAGGTGGATGAATGAATTCATACTGTAAGAACTCCTGAGTCTGTAGAGCCGTGTCAAAGATATATGTAACGTCAGGCGATGTCAAGGAAGTGGCCCATTGTATCCACCTTGGATGCAAAGCCTTAGAATTAGGTACACTTGCTTTTGTCACCGCCTCAAGGGCAGGATATGGTGTTACCACCAACATGCGTTTACCTTGCGATAGCGCTCGTTCTTTCAGAATCGCCATCTGCACTGCCGTCAGAACTTTCTCGACAGCGGAAAATCGCAATTCAGCCGAAGTGTACAGGTGTGATTTGTAGGCAATGGGGACGGTGTCGCCCTCATTGAACGTTAAGTATGTGAAACCCACTGCGCCCGGCACAATTCTTATGTCCAGGTTAGTGTGGTTATCACGCGTCAGTAAGTATTTTGAAGCAAGAAGGTCAGCTTGCAATGATTGCAATATAACTGAATGCTCCGGCAGCCAACATGATTTGGAAAAAGTAGGTTGTACCAAGGCATAAAGCGACTTGATACGCTGGGCATAATCAGGAATGTACGTTCGACCGAAATTCAGAAAGCCCAGCAGAGATTGTCATTTCTTCAGTGTTGTAGGGGCACGTAGGCATGCGCATTTCTCTAGGAAGTGCGGTGCCAATCCTCGACCTTCATTGCTGAGTTCGTATCCCAAAAACAACACTGTATATTCTGCCATGTGAGACTTCGCAAAGTTGAATTTGTAACCGCAGTCTGCAAACAAAACAATAATGCGATCAACGCGACACAGATGCGGCCACAACTCGTCATCTGTGAGATAAATATCATCTACATACGAGTACGCATCAGGGTCAATGCTCTCTAACAGAGAGACCACACGAGCGGCAAAGACACCAGGGCTGTTCTTATAGCCCATCGGTAATCTTTTGAAATGTTTTTGTTTGCCACCCGAGGTAAATGCCGTCCACTGTAAAAGCCATTGGAAATGTCAAGTTTAGTTTTAAACAGTTTTCTCACGAGACTATCGACGAGAGCCGAACTGTGGGTATTTTGTAAATGCCGGTAATCCAAAACCAGGCGGTACGGCCCATCAGGCTTCGTCACAGTGAATAAAGGATTATTCATTGGTGACACACATGTTTCAATTACACCCTGATATTCCAATTGTTCAAGGATAGCCGCGACGTGAGGTCTTGCTTCGCGACGCATGTGATATTGGGGTTGTGGCTGGGGCGTGGACCGCAACGGAATTTCATGGCTGGGGGACAATTTATCCGAGCCTACCTGATTACGATACAACGCACTCGGCGAACTTCTTAGCTTGGTCCTTTGGCACTGTGTGCGCAAAGGATGGGAGGATCACCTCCTCCCCTCTAGGAGCATCTAAAATGAAAGCCGGGGGCCAATCAGCCTCTGCCAGTAGAATATCATAGGAAGAGGTCAGATTATCCCCAAAAATCCTTTTAATCGTGCGTTGTATGTCACCTTCAATTAAAAGGACTATATTATACAGTCTGTCAGGGGGAGCCACTCTAATGTCAGCAGTTTCTACAGTTATGAATGTATCAGTTGCTGTCGCCACCAGATATGGACGCAGTGCTTGTCGCACTACTGTAACTTCTGCCGCGCTGTCGAGCAGCGTTAGTGCCCATGTCAGGTTCTGAAGCTGCGTCCGCACCATCTGTGGCATACCTCGCTGTTAGCGCAGCAACTTTCTTCTTCTGAAACGGGGGTCGTTGACATGCAGACTCGTCCTGCTTGCCTTTGCCGTCAGTCTGACGGGGTTGCTCACGACTTTGGGCACCCATTCCTTTCCCACAGTCTCCGCCACCGGATTGTGAAGCCGATGTCTCCTGTGAAGAACGAGGAGAGTGTTGTTCAGAAACCTGAAATCTATCAGGTGACTTAATACGAGATCGATCGCGCAGATCATATGTGCGTTCGCTAGATGACTGCATGGGCGAGGCAGGACGAGACCCCTGTTTCTGTTGCTGCTTCCCCTGTTTCTTTGCTCGCCAACTTTGTTTAGGAAAATTTGGGTGTTTGTCTTTAGTAGACAAGCTCACCTTAGTTTGCTGTGCTATATCAGGAACTACCACGGTTGGTTTAACACCCAAGGCACTACGGCCTACGGCCCTATAGGCTTGCGCAATTATTTTAGCGAACTCCTTAGGCCTGTCGAGTTCATCCACGCGGTCCAGCTTATTAGCCACTTGGAACTGCATGACATCGCCTTTGAGGTTGCCCATTACCATGGAAGCCACCACATCGAACACTCCGACAAGCCTCATTCCTAATTCAACAGCAGCCTCCGCTCCGTGATTCTCTTGAACACGCTTAATGACGGAGGGTAGTACCGACTTAGACGGAGTGCCGAAGCACTTCGAGTAGGTCGCTGCAAATACCTTGCCCCAGTTTGTGCAATCGGCCATATCTGGGACCAAGTCTTTCGGCAAACTAATGGTGAGTATCCTGTGCTTCTCCACAGGAGAGGTATGCGGAAAAACCGCCTCCAGTTGGTCAAATTTCTCAGCAAGCCAATAAGGAAAATCATCCTTATTTTGGGGGTGCTTGCCCATTACCGAATTAACCATAACAGGACTAATAACCACCGCGTGGTGGTCTGTTGGTTGTCCCGCAACCGCAGGTGCCCCCACCTGCACGTGGCGTGACACGTACTGCACCAAAGCTCTATGAACTGTAATCAGGGCTGTGTGCAGTACCGGCAACTCAGCCACCGCCACCGTGAGATAGCGGGGATGAGGCGTAAATCCGGCTAGCACCGGCCATGTGGCCCCTGCAATAGACAACGGGCCCATTCTAGTCGGTGCAACCGCATGGGGAAGGGTGCCATTAAACCAAAGGGTATGCTGCCAGGCAGAGATAGGAATTTCTTGTGTCCTATACGGCTTATAGACTGCAGGTAGCTGCGTGGGAGTAAAGGAATGAAACGTATCATCGTCCACATCCACCGCCGGAAAAGTCACCCAAGAGTAAAACAACTCATATGGGTAAGACGCATCAGCGCTCACCACGAAAATAACAGCCATCCCATCATACGGCACCCCATGCGTCGTCAAATGACGGTAAAGAGGTGCACGACTATTCGCGGTTATCTCAACCGCCATAAGGACACACTAAAGAGTATCAACGATATCAACAGTAGCACTGGGGTTCAGTAAAAATAACCTCAAGCTTGAAAGAACCTATTAGTCGAAACACAGGTAGGTTAAACCCGTCACTCCCGTTAACCGGAAACAAGAGTGAGGGCGTTGTGGACCAATATAAGCACTACTAAGGCGTTTCAAATCAATAGACCAAACGTTAGGTGCGCCATGTTGCAGGGATTCTGCTTATGCACAGAACTATGCACAGAAAACCAGGACCTCAGTGAATTGTGGTGTACCAAAAACTCACCTCAGAACCCAGAACCCCATATCCGACCAGCATCAGTGTCCCATTCGTTATCCGAGTTTTATCTCGGCGGTCCCAATGTAGAGACAACCCAGAACAAGCGACTTAGGGTATTCTCAGGAATGGTGGGAATCAGAAATACCTGTTCGTAATTATTCTCATATCAGTCCACAACAGAATAAACAGGGACACGGAAAAGTTTAAAGAGTTTATTTTATAAACCTTGTGTCCTAAGATGCAGTACTTTGGCTAACATAAGCAGACAAAGATGATTAAGATCAAAACCATCAGCATAGTTACAATACCATAGTAAAATGAAAGGAGTAATCATACTAAAATGACAGTGGATTTCAGCCACCTTCCTTTCGCTAGTAAACTAATATTATTATTATTAGACTAATAAAAGGTCTCTAGGCTTGAATGGGGAACCCCATACCGTAAAGATCAGCTAGACTCTGCTCCTGGGAAAGCTCTTCTTCCGAATGTGTGCAAAACATGCAGCACTGCAATATTAAAAGCACTCGACTTTCAGGTATTTGCAGCTGCGTGCGTGTTATGGCTAAATAGTGGGCCGATCAACCTGAACCCAACAACATGCACCGTCTAGCGACCCAGACTGTTTCCAAGGTCGCTGCTCACTGTTAGGGATGTGAACAACAGACAGTTCTCATGTGAAGCAAAGTCGAGCAAGCATTTCTCAATTAATAACATGTAACTACAGTGTAGTGTGCAAAAGCAGCAAAAATGACAAGATGGCTTTCTAACATCTCACGCGGTTGTGCTAACTTAGCATTGTAAGCATATAAACAGCAGTCTTCACTACAAGGGTCACTTGGATGGTTACATGTAAATATGTGTACACATGCATGTGCACATGTGTGTGGGCTGTGTATGAGAGACTACTGTTGTGTTTAGCCTGGTGACTGTGCACAGGTAGCCTGGCCTAGAGGAGACTTTAAAGGATTAGATATTGAACTCCTGTAGGCCTTATATTATTAGTGTACACTAATAGGAATAGTAAGTGTGAGTTACTGTTTTGTCTGTAGTGATGTTTTATTATACACATAAGAGGAAACTGCTTTAGAGTTCAGTTTTGCTTCCCTTTGGCCTTCAGAGTCCAGTGTCATATCGTAATGGGGTGTAACTTGTGCAAGAAAATCAAATCTGCAAGATGCAAAAATATATCTGTACAAATTATGGGTCATCCAGAACTGTCATATTTCTCTGGCTCAGTTCAGGATCAGAACCCAGGCATTTATTTTCACTCTGCTGTGCTAGGATAATTTCGTTTCTCTCCAGCAGCAGAAACAAAGGCCTCCCCACACAAAGGGAGCAATTAATAGTGCTTCCTTCAGCTACTGAGGAGGAAAGGGGTAGGGCTGAAGGATCTGCATCAATCAATCATCTGTCACACTGTACCAGGGATGGGTCTGCCCAAGCCCACTGAACAAAGGAGGGAGCCAGACCTCTGGAGCCAACACAGGAGGAGGCTTCCCTTTGAAAACTTGGTGAGAAAGGCCCTGGCAGTGATGTCAGTGAGGGGTGGAGCTGAGGCCCCCAGAGGAGATGTGACTAATGAATCCTGAATGATGCCATCTTGAACTGTCCTAGCATGCTGTGCAGAAGGGCTAGGGCATGGGTGGAGAAGTGACGTGGCACCCTAGGATTGGCAAGGGATGCCTGGCTTCTAGAGCCTATCACTCCCCTTTAGAAACTCTTGCACAAGAGGGAGACTCTATCTTCACTGCTAGAGCCTGGAGCTGCCATAGGCAACTCGAAGAAGGAACTCCCTAATGCCCAGAAAGGACTAACGAATGCCCAGGTGACCCCAGGACCAGTGCGTCTCCCCAAGGGCCAGTGAGGCTGGCCCCCTCATATCCCCTGATGACAAGTTGTGGGAAAGCAGTGGACTTATGTGCCCAGAGACCTTGACAAAGAGGAAGGCTGGCAGAGGGAGCCAGGAGAAACAGTTTGCTGTGTATTACACCACTTTGGCGGTGGGATGGCTACAGCTTGCCACCAGGAGGGAAATGAGTCCAGGATCAGTCAACTTGACCCATCAGGGCCTGAGTTATGTCATTCTGAAGATGGGCTACGTTAGACCCACATTCGGCAATGGAGCACTTGTGGCTTCACTGCCATTTCTGATATTACCCCTGGGGTGGGCCAGGGCCCGGGGGTCGGCACTAGAGAAATTATTTAAATTTTTCTAGGGAAGCAGAGTGCATGGGGCCCCCTCCCAGACTTTCCCTTTGCCCAAGGACCCCATTCCCTGTTTGCAAAGGAAGGGGCGGGGACCCTATCCCTTACTGCCAAAGACCAGCAATGAAGGGGGGAGTGCTGTTGTGCCCCCCAAGTAATAGTGGGCCTGCCCCGCTCCCCATGACCGTGTCTGGGAGGAGCAGGCAGCCACCAACAGAGAAGAGATCCGGCTAAGCTGCCAGCTCCCACGGCCGCACACGAAGGTGTGGGCTGCGTGGGAGCCAGCAGGGCAGCGATTGGTGGACTCTCTCTGCTTCCCAATGTTGTGAAGGAATGGGGGTGACTGGGTAGGACTGGGCACCCCCACCATAAAAGAAGCAAAAATGAAAAGCCGTACGGCACAAGACTGGGCAACAAAGAAAATAGGTAGCTGCTCTCACCAGCTCACTGGGAGAGACGCTCATCTCTTATGCACTGCTCCAGGCTGGAGCGCCCATAATGGCCTGCGAAGCTTCTGAATTTACATATTTTGCTGCTTGTGATGGTTCCAAAACAAACAGTTAGAAAATGAGGCATGGGGTGCTGCAGGAGAGCAGCAGCTCTCCCTAATGAATTTTACAAAGGACTGACCTTATGTTTGCGGAATCATAGAAACCAGGTCCCCTCTGGGATTTTTCGGAATGCTTCAAAGCACTCCAAAGGCTGAAGCTTTAGCTCTTTAGCTTGGCGTGCAGCACCCTCTAGGGGCTTGTTATATGGCTGCATTTATTGCAGCCTTAAATTGTTAAGAGAAGGTGCATGGTGTACAGCGCCCTCTAGAGGCCAAATATATGGATGCATATTATGTGATCAGATTGGGATGTTCTCTATAGGCTGTTTTTATGATTGCTATTTCATGGTTTAAAAGTACATAAAAAGCAAACAGGCACATGTTATGTACATTTTAAAATGCTCTTCTGATATAATAATGTTGACAGTGATTACTAGTCTATACCACCTCCCCTAAGAAGGCCTTCGACTTACTCTGCTTCGCTACCCTAACAGGGTCAAGCATTAATATGGGGTGCTTGGTTCCCAGTAAGCGGGAATTGAGGAGTTGTTACTAGTGCAGGCCATACAACTAATAACCCAATTTCCTACACACAGGAACAGAAGATTTAGTGCATTCCCATTGGTGAAGATAGGATGGATGTTTATTGTTTATTTGGCATCCAAAGAAACGTAATTGTTTCTTAGAATGTGATTACAGGACATTTACAAGATAACTACATGACACTGATGAGAAGATGCAGGGAGAGGACTGCTGAGGTAAGATGAAGTTATTTTGGTGGTGGAAGGTGTTTAAGCATTTCTAGAGGCTAAAAAGCAAGGTCTCGACACTGAAATCCAAAGGAAAGGAGGTCAAAAGCCATGGCCCCAAACCTAAGAACCACTGGTCACCATTCCCCTTTTAGAATCTCATTTATGGTATTAATACTTGTGTTAATTAGACAAAGTGTATAATCAAATATGTAAGATAGGCAATGTCTGCTTCTCTGTACTAATTGCAGCATTGAAAAATAATAGCTGTGATTGCTTTGTGAAATCCTTGAATGGGATGATAACTGCTGTGATATATCTTCCACTAGTCTATCTCTGCTCTTCTCTGCTAAAAAAGTACGAAGTTAATGGCATACCCAGAAATTAAGATTTTTCAGTCCATATACAGAAGACAATAAGACAATTAGGGACACAGAACGCAGATACAATTTAACCAATCTCCCATGTCTACAAGCCTCTGCAAATGGATTGAGCCTTTTCAACATATATACACTGTTTCCAAGTACTACCAATGATGTGTTCACTAATATTGCAGATTAATAGTTACTTATTTTGCAGCTAATCTGTATCATTAACACAGAAAGCCTTTTCCCAGCAGATGACCTTCAGCTAAAAATAATCTAATCACCCAGGAATTCGAATTTTAAATTAGAGTGATGTCATGAATAATTTGCTAGAAAAAACAAAACTTGATCTGTACTTAGGAAGGACAAGCATGAATGAAATGTGCTTCTGGAACAGTATTCACTGTAGCAATTAATTTTTCTCAGCTGTTCTAGCTACTCAAAAAACAGCTCATCGATGTCTTAAAGACCATCACATTTTCAATAAGAAGCATGACAGTTTGTATTTGTCATGGGAAGTATTCTTCACTGTTTAGTGGTGTTCATCAGCTATTCTGCAGCACTCTTTATTCTACTTAGTTTATAACTTTTTGTGTTTATTTCTGACTTATGTTGAATCCTGATATTTTATTTCAGTCCAGGCCCCTTTTGGTTCTCATACCATACAGACTCAATGCAATGTAAAGTGGGCAGTTACTTAATACGTCACCGGCACTTTCACAACCTAGAAGATGAAAGACATTTGGAGACAGAATGGGAATGTCTAGCTCCACACCTTAGTTTTGTTCCTGTGCTCCTATCAGCTGCAAAATAGAGACCTAACAAAATTTAAGGAAATCACAGATTTTTATAGCACGTACGTGTGTGAGCTCCTATAACATTATTCATCTGAGTGATTTGAATCTTTGGCTAGAATCCCCTTCTGAGGTGGAGGCCTCTTGAGGATTTATCTGTTTGAATTGAATAGTCCCACTCAATTGCCAACTTACCTTCTGGACCTCTTCTTTCTACTAGTAACAATCTATGGCTGGTTGACCCTTTACCAATCATGTGGTCTGCCAACTCTTTAAATTACTCGTAGTTGAGTCCTCACCCAAGCAGGCGAAAGCACAGAAAGAAGGCAGTATACATTGGAAATATCTATACAGAGATAACATTGGTCTTAATGGACCTCAGTTTAGAAACGTACATTAGGATATAGAAAATACATACACCTTAAGCAGGGAATATCCATAACTTCGCAGCACAAAACAGACTGACACTGACACAGGGAAAAACAGAGCTGCAGTTTCTCTCAGCTAATATTTTAAGACTTTGGAAACTACTCAGGCCTTAACAGACTTTATTTCATTTACCACTTCAAAACACCAGAAAATAATGACTTGGTTTCCTGTCCTTCAAGGTGAATTATACCCACAAGTTCTCACGTTGTCCCCTATGACTCCTGCAGGGAACTATCCCCACTGGAAAATTACTGGTCCTTATGAGGAAGTGTGTTTGCTAATGGTAGTGGTTTGGGATCAAAGTCTAAGGGCCTGATTTAGATCTTGGTGGACTGGTTACTCCGTCACAACGGTGACAGATATTCCATCCACCAAAATATAAATTCCATTATATCCTATAGGATTTATGTTTTGGCAGATGAGCTATCGTCACCATTGTGACGGAATAACCCATCCACTAAGATCTACATCAGGTCTTAGGTAGCCAACAGGCCTTCCACCATAGAAGATTGATCTGGGCAGAAAGTTGATTCCATGAGAAGGGCATCCTTGTCACATACCTTTTACAGGCACTTTTTCTATATTTTACAGAAAAGATTGTTCATGATTGGATCCTTTCTATAGGGAAAAGCCGTCAGTTGGAATCCTAGCTTCCTGATCAACTACACAGATGGAACTAGCCAAGCAGCAAGTCCATGTAACAGGCTTACTTACTCTTTCCATGAAAACATGAGTTGGTAGCCTCTGAGATTAACAAACAGGACCCTCTCTCCATTCATAAAAAGCAACAGCTTTATCACAAGAGACTTTTAACTTATTATGCCTGCAAAGTTCCAGTGGACATTTCATGAAGATTTTAGGTATTGAAAGCAATACAAATCCCTTGGAGAAACAGTGGGGCAGAATGAGTATTTGATGACAAGACCGGAGACCACCATTATGCAATAACCTTTATTGCTGCCCCCAACAATTGCTGCCCCCAACATGCAGCCCTTTAAAGAACATGTATTACATTATGGATAAAAACATTCAATTAAGAACTTTAAAACAACATATAATATATTGGTAACTACGCATCATCCTATTTTATTCGCTGCTCCTCTACAGTTAAGTATACCTAATCTTTGTCTTTAAGGTTTTAGTGCCTTAATGCATGCCTTTATTTAACCTTTTACACTAACAGCATTTCTCTTACTTACAGCTAGCAGATAAGTGAGTGCTGTCATCTTCTTTCATACTCTTACCCTTCCACTTTCTGGTCGGGTTCCCTAATCCACTAATCGCTAAACCAAGGTTATGCTTAAAGGAATATTATAATCTGTTCAAAGTATATACAACACTGAGTGCGATATTAGACCCAGCCGGAGCGTTCAACTTACTGTGATGAACTGACTCGATCATCGCTCCGGCATACAGAAACAGGCTATGACCATTGGATCGGCCTTGCGAAAGACCCACTATTCAATTATCCAAGGCTTGAACCACAGCAGTGTGAATTTCGTCTTCGCTGGGTAACTAAAGCCAGATACCCAAACGGAGGCGGGCCTACAAGGCTCCGCACAGCCGCCCGTACCACCAGGCAATCGCCGAAAGGTGTCACAACCCCTTCACGAAAGGGAATAACATAGGAGCCAAAAGTAATACAAATAGAAAGAGGGCTCACATAACTTTAGTTTATACGTAGAGAGCAACACGCTACCATGCCAATAGGTCTAGTGCGAGGAATCACCCGTCCCCTCGGAAAATCTGAAAACGAGTTTCTCTGAATTTCAACGATACAAGCCACATTTTAACAACAACAAAAAAAGGGAGACAAAAAGGGGAATAAGATAAAGATATCACTCAGTACCCTTGCTAAACCCCTTCACCATGTGTGAAAAATGTCAGATAATGAGGCACAGGGGAATACAAATATACCCCTTAATTAGAGTACATTCATAAATTACTTTGAAAGAGAATTAAACTCCTCATTAAAGGAGGTAGATGAAGCTGCCAAAAAGAAAAGAGTCTACCCTGAAGAGGATTTAGTATCCCTCTCAGAGGAAGAGATTCCCATACCTAGATAAGGCCCTGAAGAAATCAAAACATTTGAGTAATGGTGCTGCCAATCATGGAAGCCAGTGTGCTACAAAAGAGAGAGAACACCCTCTGGGTAGCCTGTGCGCTACAGATGACCTTGGTGCCCATAGCGGCACAACTAGCAAGAGCAGCCTTATTGGTGCAATTAGTTCAGGTGTTCACAGTGGCAGAGATCAAGTGACCTTCATGGCACAAAAGGCCTCAGTTTACAAACTGAAAACGAATACTACCCTTAAGATATGGATTTTTAAGATGAGGAGGACGAATATAGCGTCGACCCTCTGGAGACCCTAGATAATGACCTCTTTGATGAGGATCTTGACCTGCCATCTAACCCTAATGCTATCAAAGACCCAGCAGGGGTGGAAATGTTTAACCCAAACAGCATCACACTCCCGAGAGGGTCAGACTGGTGGCCCATAGAAAACGTATAAAAATTAATTGAATTCTGGATTTGCAAGCCCCTGTAAAAGGAGACGCAAAAGTTAATGTGGGCTGAATGCCCCAGGCCTTTCCTGGATAATAAACCAGGGATTACACTGAATCTAGACCCTGAATTATTGACCTTTTTATTTAAAACTGGAATGGATCTGAGAAAAGGAATCGAGCGTTGTCTTAAACAATGCCAAGAAAAGGTGCTAGATATTCTAGGCCCTCTCGCCAGAATACTGGATTTGGCAGAAGAGGCCTCACTCAAGGGCACCCATGTAGATGTTGAACTGCTCCGTGGGTGGAGCCAACGTGGCCTATGCCTCCTTGGCAAAGCCAACGCAGGACAGCCGAGCATAGATGAGCTATACGAATGAGAATAAACCCCAAACTGGGAGATTTGGCCAACAAGGATACCAAGAGCAACCCAAATGGCCTACTCTTTGGAGAGAACTTGATAAAAAACCTAGGGAAATATGTGGCAACCTTTTCAGCCTTCAGCAAGGCTCAGATCAACATGAGACACATGTTCAGCAATAGGGTTTTCGGAAGGGCTGACTGGATGGGACTGGCTGTCAGCCATGGACACCAAAGGTCCCCCTTTTGCCAACACAATCAACGAGGTTACGGAAGACTATTCCGTGGCAATATTTCCTTCTTCCCACACAGAGTTTGGGGTCCCTACGCATGCGGCGACAGAGGCAGATTCCAAGGTGGTGGACATCAAGGTAGGATTCTCAACCCCTATTTGTTTTTTCCACTCAAAAGTAGGGGGAAGACCACGTTTCTTCAGCAAAAATTGGTCCTTGATAACAAACAAATCTTGGGTGCTTAACACCGTGAGGAGAAGAGATACATTTCATCCAAACACCTATATAAGTTACGTCCTGATGCTATGTAAATATAACATTAGTTATTATGCATTGTGGGAAGCTGGCTCTGTATATACTATACCAAAATGAGGTATGTTGTGCACAGAGTTCAGTGGAACCCCAAAGGTAGGCAGAGGTAAATGTAGAGAGCACCTTACTCTTTATTTGTGGTAGTGTGGGCGAGCAGTAAGGCTGTGTCAGAGGGTAGTGTTAAGCATTTGCTGTACAACAATCAGCAAATGATGTCACACACTCAAAGACTGAACTCAGACCAATTTTGTTTGTATCAAAAATAGTATTAAGTTATTTCATTTCTAGAACCAAGCAAAGATTGGCACAGGTAAGTGGAATACATGCTTTGCAAAATATTATGCAGTGTTTACAAGTGAATGCAAGTTCAAAATGCAGTTGTTTGAGATACAGTTAAGTCAAGGAATTGAATTACTGTAAAGATTACTTTTAGGACACTTTTTCTACTCAGTATGATATGCCTAGATATCACACTGGGACATTTCCTAGAGAAAATGTAAGTAAAAACAGTTTTGCACAATTGTACTTTTTCAGGTTTCCATACAAATCACCTCCACATTTAGAACATTCTACAGAGAAAAACAGTCAATAGGTTCCTATGAAGAGATATGAAGGTAAAGGTTACCAGGAAAGTATTCAGTCTTTGGGGTTGAGTTTCTGGGGTAGTAACAAGTGTTCCCCCAGTAGCAAGAAGGCACTCTTGTTACACCCTCAGCAGCACTAGGGTGACCGAGTGCAGAGTGCTGAGGCCCAATGTGAACCAATGAGGAATAGGAGGCCTCCGGTTGGTGGCTGCTTACGAGCAGGCCACTGGGTTGAAGGAGCAAAGCTTCTGGTGTTAGGACCAGGGAAAAGGGAGATCCTGTTTAGCACAAAAAGAGCACCCGCAGTAGCGCAAGGGCGGCTGGGTGCAGGGTGCTGGTTTGGCATTGGGTGCCCTGCTGATTGCAATGGGGATTCTACGGATTCAACAAAGACTGCAGGCTTGGGACGAAGGTGGCAAGCTTTTGAAGCTTCTCCTTCGTGGACCCTGTCCATCCTGGGGGAGGAGGCTTGGCACCTTGTCCCAAGATGTGCATTGTTTCAGACCCCCGAGAGCAGGGGTCCAGAAACATGTCGGGGGGTGGCAGCTGGTGAGCAGCCTCTCAGCTTGGACACTAGTGTTAGATCATTTTTCAGGTGGCATCTCTAAGATGCCATCTGTGTGCATTTTTCATTAAATCTCACGCTGGCATCAGTGTGGGTTTAATGTGCTGAGAAGTTTGATACCAAGCTTCTCAGTTTTCAGTAAAGCCATTATGGTACTGTGGAGTTCGTAATGACAAACTCCCAGCACCATATACTCTTCATAGCATTACTGCACTTACAATTAATAAGAATTGGTTTAGACACTGTAGGGGTACAGGGCTCATGCACCTGTACCCTCACCACTGGTATCGTTCACTCAGCTAGAGGGGTGGCTGATATATGCCAGGGCAGTGGGTTGTAGGCATGGTACATAGGGATGTGTGCCATGTTGACTCTTCACATTTTTCTGCACCGAAACATGCAGCCTGCAAAGGCAGTGTGAGTGTGTTAAGGTGCAGGGCCTCTAAGGGTGGCAAAATAAGTGCTGCCGCCCTTAGAGGCCTTCCCTCACAGTGCCCTGGGTACTTGTGGTACCATTAACATGGGGCTGACCTGTTGCCAGAGAGTGCCAACTGGGTTTTGTCTTCAATGCAGTTTTTAGGGAAAGAACATAGGCCCTGGGTACCTGTTTGGCAGGAGCCCAGGTCACACTCAGTCAAATTACATCAGCAGATCAGCACAAAGTGGGAGCAACCCATGCAAAAAGAGGGTACTTTCTTGCATGCATGTCTTGTTGCACTTGTCAAAGTTTATAAGAATAGCATTCTTGTACAGCTCTCACTAGCAATCTTGTTATGATGACAAATTGCTATTTCCTAATAAGTTGGTAGCACCTCTTTTCTCGTCTATTGTTTTCCAGGGAACTCATCCTTGTGATACCTATATGGTTATCAAATGGAATTACCCAGAATACTCCAGAATAACATTAATGGGACTCACTTTTTTGTCGCAGCCTTAAGAAGATGATGCTTAGTTACCATGATGTTATATGTTGTTTTAAAGTTCTTAATGGAATGTTTTTATTCTTGATGTAATACATGTTCTTTAAAGGGTTGCATGTTGAGGGCAGCAACTGTTGGGGGCAGCAATAAAGGTTATTGCATAAGGTTAGCCTCTGTTGTCTTCAATTAAATCAAGATACTCTCTGTATGTTAGTTGGAGAATCGCCATTCTTGGGGAGATGAGGCATAGAATTACTGATTCCCTTGGTAACTTTTGATTCTTCGCAGGATTCTCGGGGTTCAGCCAGGAATCATGGTTAACTCCTAACTGCCAGAGCTAATGGGACCCCTAGTAATGTTAAGCCCGGGGGGAGGAATTACCAACCCCTACACTTTACACTCTGGTACCTCGTAATGAGGCTCCGCTGCATGAGAGACTATCCCTTCTCCTAAATCCGATCTCTGTGAGATTCTGTTATGGTATTCTGTTCAGACTCGCCCCCAAATTCCATGCCTATTAATATTCGGTTAAAAAAACATAAAAGAAACATGCAATTCATTGTAACAATTCCATTAACATCGCAATTAAAATGTTCCAAATGTTAGAATCTCCATGATAAGTCATTTTAAATAACAATACTGTGTAAAAACAACTTGCCATTAAACCATGTGCAAGTATCCTAAATATAACTGCAGCTGTCATCATCCTATGGTTGTAGCAAAGATACCTCAAAAAAAAAGTGCAGAATTTACAAAGAGCAGTTAACACTAACAGCATAAACATAAGCAGTCTCATTTCGCAACATAACTTATAATGTGTGCATAATGCAACTCCCAGTATGTCCTACCATTAATAGAGCATACGAAAATACAGAAATGGCTCATTTGATTCTTAAATGCAGGTAGCATACATATTTGATTAAAATT
Source organism: Triturus cristatus (assembly GCF_964204655.1). Taxonomy (NCBI): domain Eukaryota; kingdom Metazoa; phylum Chordata; class Amphibia; order Caudata; family Salamandridae; genus Triturus; species Triturus cristatus. The sequence goes on from NC_140590.1 coordinate 1,586,909,763, forward strand.
ACTTTATCACTGCTTCATGCAACCTTGCTGCATATGCAATAAATCTAACCTTCCCTTTATCGGCACAAGGCCATAAAAGTACATAAAACACATGCTTAGATGAATCAGTCGATACTTGGATAAATTACTGCAAATATCATCCCAGCAAGAACAACAATTTACATAAAGAATGTGTGCAAGTCAAACTGAAATGGAATTAGGATCACTGGACTGCAGATATTTGGACCTTAATCTCCACATGCATAGCAGGTACCGTGAGACCGCAACACTCCATTGGTTGCTTGCACCCCTCATATATAGTGAGAAACAACCCGTTCACAATAGCATCCACAATAGCATAAAATAAAGAATAAACGCCTCTCACACAAAGACATTGCATAGGACTACATCACAATGTTGCACGAAGCTCAATGTTATAATTACATAGAGAAACATGTGCAGATAATGAGCTAGAACAGGGAACAGCAGAACATCTGCACCGAGTTCTGATCAAAATAAAGTAAGTCTAGAATGATTGTTCTAAAAACAGTTCAAAGCCACACAATAAAAGGGACAAGCATGCTATACACAGCCAATACCCATGATCTAAAAACCTTTGCAGAAGGAAAACATGGTACGCACTCACAGCCAGCAGCTATAAGGAGTATGCTATAATGTAAAAATATTACAGCTGCTAGAATGTAATATTATTTAAGACCAATGAGAACAATATGTGTTACAGTTCAAAAACATCTCCTTAGGTAAATCTATGTTCTGACACTTCAGTTAAAATCCCTGGAGGAACCCACCAGGTTGCCACAGATCTGTCATTATCCAGGATTATGAGAACTATGGAACAAACATTGCAAAGCAAATACCTTCCACTTACTACTTCAGGGATTCAATCCTATCAGAAAAAATAGTACTTGAAATGGGAGCATGACTCAGTTTGACTCACTTCTTCCTGGAGAGGGTGGTCATGCAAAGGATTAACCACCAAAGACTGGAAACAATTCTATGTATAGAGAAATGTTAAAGAATGTGGTAAAAATGATTTAACGGATTAAAATCAGTTTTTCTTGTCCTTCAACTGCTTCTCAAGTTCTGTTATTACAAACAGTGTTTTAGGAAAGTATTTTATTCGAGTGGGAATTAATGAAAAGTAGTTGTTTTTAGCTGATGCAAACAGCAATGCTTTGTTCAAAACCAAAAGAGTCAAGTGGCATTCAAACTTAAGAGGTAGACGGAATGTGTAGTGCAGTGCAAACGCTAAATAACTGTCTGTAAACTTACATGGAAACTCATTTGTATCCTGTCCATTCAATGCACTTGGAGAGACATCAGCCAAAAGATGGGATTTGATGATCCTTTTTCGGTTATGAATACATACGGAGATAATATATTCACTGCGTTAGTGGAAATGTAAACGAGCTCCTAGTATGATGAACAGATTACTTTAGCTCATTTGTTGTGCACCTATGCTGGCCAAGCAGCACTTTCAAGATAAGTATGAGGGCCACTTTCAAACAGGTTTATTATAACTAAAAAATAATAGCTCTCTCAATCACATTATCACAATTTTAAAAGATTGAGCATTTGCTCGAGAAGATCACATCATCACACTTTTAAAAGTTTGAGCCTTTGCTCGAGAAGACAGAGTAGCTGCGTGATTGTGCACATTGCAGCATTATGCACTAAAGACTGTTTCTGTGACTTCATGTGTTCATAAACGGTTGCAGTCAATGACATTCGTTTACCGAACTTTGTGTGAGTGTTCATTTGATTCAACGCTAAATAAGCGTTGCTCACGTGGACATTAAAATGGTAAGAAAATTGATACTATCTTTTGTATCGCATAGCATCTCACGGGTGCCCGGACAAAATGTTAGTAAATTACAGACTGAAATGTTCACCATTTCAGTGTGATTTTCCTCCATTTCTGCCTTATGTCAGCATATGCCTTGTTTTATTGGGAATAGGGGACTGTCCATAATTTTTTTTTTGCCATTCAGCGGAGGTCATTGTATTTAGGCAATAGAGTATATCGATCAAAGCTCTTGTAAGATCTCTGATCAGTGTGGTCACAAGCTGGCATTTCGGAAAAACACAAGAGGCTGAAAACAGATGTAAAAAAGTGACAGAGGGCTGTTAATCAGTTCTAATGAGGCAATGGTGTAGGCATTTCCCAGCTTTTGCTCAGCCTTATCAAAATTAGAAGCTTGTTTCAGTAGACGTCACACAAACGTGTTGTGTAACACTTGGCTTCACCACATCTTAGCAGCCAGAGCAGAAACAGTTCATGGTTTGTATGATTGAGGCTGGTTTGCACCAGGCTCCATGGTAACAAGTATTAACAGAAAAGGCCCAAATAACAGGTGCAAGTTGCGCACTGGCTTTTTGCGATCTTTTTGTAATTTTATAGGCCACCAATGTACTAATAGGGCACACTGCAAAAGGGGCAGTGGCAGAACAACCTGCCTATTTGTAGATCAGCAGACCACCATCCTTAAAACTTAAAGGAAATAGTGTTGCTTTAAAAAAATATCTCATTTGGGGAAAATATCAGGAAAGAAGGCAGTGGTCTCCTAATCCTCTTTGTACTGTCCCCCGAGCAACTTAATAAAAATCACAAATGAAAGCTGACCATCAAGGACAGCTTTTCCTTTGCAAGTGAGTTTCCACCTCCTTTAAGGTGCTGGTATCTCATTCTGATGAACAAGTTACTTACCTTCGGTAACGCTTTTTCTGGTGGATACAGTATCTGCCTGTAGATTCCTCACCTTGTGAATATCCCCTGCGCCAGCAACATTTGGAAGTTTTTCGTAGCTCTCCACGCCGATGTGGATAACGGCACAGAAGCACGGCTCCGCAGGCGGCTCCGCTGACGTCACTGGATCCATAAGAGGACCTCATCGGCGTGATGACGTCAGTTCTGCAATTTTTTTTCCGAGCCTTCGAGGCACACGGACGGACCGACAACAATATATATACAGTATACACAGTACATAATATTCAAACCAACACACACAGTGTGAAGTCAATGCAGGAAAGCAAAAGAAATAATACACTTCCTTTGACAGCAACAGATAAATGTTGTCACATTATCACTATTGTAGGTATACACGGGCGGACAACGGGGAGGCGGGTGGGTCAGTGATGAATCCACAGGCAGATACTGTATCCACCAGAAAAAGCGTTACCGAAGGTAAGTAACTTGTTCTTCTGATGGATACATCTGCCAGTGGATTCCTCACCTTTTGAATAGATTCCCACAGCAGTCCCCACTCCCAGAGGAAGGTGTCCACCCTTCTATACCAAAAAGTCTTGAAGGACAGAACGTGCAAAGTGTCCGTCCCTCCTCACCTCGGTATCAAAGCAGTAATGCTTCGCGAAAATGTGAAGGGAGGCCCAAGTTGCCGCTCTACAAATGTCCTTCACAGGAACACCTCTAGATAAGGCAGATGTAGAAGACTTTGACCAGGTAGAATGAGCTCTTATACCCTCTGGAGGTTCCTTACCGGCCAAAGAGTAACAGATCTTGATGCACAAGATAATCCATCTAGGAAGAGTGCGCTTGTGCACCCCTCTGCCTTTCCTGCAGCCAATGAAGCCCACGAAGAGCTGGTCATCCACTCGAAAGTCTCTAGTTCTATCGAGGTAAAAACTCCCCGCCCTTTTAGGATCCAAGCGGTGAAGCCGCTCCTACTCCTTGGAAGGGTGAGGGGAGGATAGAAGGTAGGAAGGGTAATGGAATGCCCCAGATGGAAAGGAGTTACCACCTTAGGCAGAAAAGCAGCCCTGGTCCTGAGTACCATTCGTTCAGCATGAATGGTCAAGAACGGGGGTTTCGAACTCAGAGCTTGAAACTCACTTACCCTCCTTGCCGAGGTAATGGCAATGAGAAAGACTGTTTTAAAAGATAATAGCCTTAAGGGACACTTGTGCAAGGGTTCAAAGGGAGAACCCATCAAGTAAGTTAAGGCAAGATTTAAGTCCCATTGAGGCACAATAAATGGAGTGAACGGAAATTTGTTGGTAAGGCCCTTAATGAACCGTAATACAATAGGTGATTTAAACAAAGACGGCTGATCCGGCAAGCAAAGGAATGCCGACAAAGCTGATAAATAACCCTTCACAGTAGCTACAGCAAAGCCTTGCTGAGCTAGAGAGAGAGCAAACTGAAGGATATTGGATAAACGAGCCCTCAAAGGGTCAATAGACTTCTCCCCACACCAAAGGACAAATTTGGACCACCTATAGGAATAGATAGACTTGGCGGAGTGACGCCTGGCAGACAAAATCACGTCTACCACGTCAGGCGGGAGAGAAAAAGAATTCAGGTTGCCCCGTTCAATCTCCAGGCATGAAGGTGTAAGCTCTGGAGGTGGGGGTGTAGAACCTGCCCCTGCGACTGCGAGAGGAGGTCTGCCCTAAGAGGGAGACGGAGCGGAGGGCACGAGGAGAGGTGAAGAAGATCTGTATAGCACACCCTTCTCGGCCAATCTGGGGCGATCAATATGACTTGGGCCCGGTCTTGGCAAATCTTACTCAGAAACCGAGGAATCAAGGGTATGGGAGGAAACGCGTAAAGGAGATGTGAGTCCCATCTCAACTGAAACGCGTCCCCAAAAGTTCCCTGCATCGGATACTGCAGACTGCAGAATGACGGGCAGTGAGCGTTCTCGTGAGTGGCAAACAGGTCCACTCAAGGAGTTCCCCACGTCCGAAAGACATGACGAACCACCTGCGGATGGAGCCTCCACTCGTGGTCGGCAGAGAACTGCTGACTGAGACTGTCTGCACGCACGTTCAGAACTCCGGCCAGATGATTTGCCATCTGTCAAATCTAATGATCCTGAACCCAGGACCAGAGACGCAGAACCTCTCTGCAGAGACAATGCAACCCCACTCCTCCCTGCTTGTTGACATACCACATCGCGGTAGTGTTGTCCGTCAGGACTTGAACCAACTGACTGCTAAGGGAAGGGAAGAAGGCCTTGAGTGCCAAACGTATCACCCACAATTCCAAAAGGTTGATGTGAAGCAACCTTTTCTCTGGAGACCAAAGATCCCCCAGATGCGCACCCCACCCTAAAGTGGATGCATCCATTATCACTGTGGCCACCGATGGCGATGGAGGTAGATGGAAGGGCTTTCCCTGGGACAGATTGACCTCCACGCTCCACCAAGACAGATCCGCTGCAGCTTCTCTGAGACTCCCTGAGATCTCTGTTGTGCTGATACCACTGCCTGCGGAGGCACCACTGGAGCGCCCTCATGTGCCAGCGTGCATGGTTGATCAACAGAATGCAGGAAGCAAACAGACCGATCAGACGAAGGACCTTCAGGGCTGGAACGACCGCTCCATTGTAAAACAAGGGAATCATTTCCTGTATGTCGAGAATCCTTTGTGAAGGTGGGAATGCTCGACACACAGTAGTGTCCAGTACCAGGTGAGATTTGGGCACGTTTATCGAGAAACCCAATTCGTACAACAGTTGAGTTGTAACCTGTAGTTGATGAAGCACCTTCTCTGGCGACTCCGCTTTGATCAGCCAGTCATCCAGATAGGGGAAAACTGGAATTCCCGACCTTCTGAGATGGGCTGCCACCACTGCCATCACCTTGGTGAAGACTCGAGGTGCAGTAGTAAGACCAAACGGGAGAACCGCAAACTGATAATGTTGCGATCCTACCGTAAAACGGAGATACTTCCTGTGCGACTCCAGGATCGGAATATGAAAATACACATCCTGCAAGTCGATCTACACCATCCAGTCCTCCTGTTGCAGCGCTTGAAGAACCTGCGCAAGGGTGAGCATCTTGAACTTCTCCTGCTGCAGAAAAAGGTTTAAGATCCTGAGATCCAGGATTGGACGTAGCCTGCCATCCTTCTTGGGTTTCAGGAAATACCGGCAGTAGCATCCCTGACCCCTTTCCCGCTCTGGAACCACCTCTATCCCACCTTTTTTCAGTAATGTTAGGACTTCCTCCTGCAGGAGAAGAAGGTGATCCTCCGAGCAAGCACCTTGGCAAGGAGGGTAATTTGGAGGAAATTCCCAAAAGGGAAGAGCATACCCATTTCCCACAAGATTTAGAACCCAAAGGTCTGTAGTGACTGATTCCCAATCTTGCAGAAAATGGGTAAGTCGACCCCCCAAAGGACCAACATGATCCAGAATGGTGGATCTAGGGCTGCTTTGCAGTGGTAGGAGGAAGGGAGGAAGAGGAGGAGGAGAAGAAGGGCTGACGACCTCGTGGACGACCTCTGTTCCTGCCCCTGTAGGTCTTATACAGGGTATTTTGCTGCTGCTGAGGCTGCCTGTAGGTCCGAAAGGACGGCCTCCCAAAACCTCTGTACCTTCTGAATGAGGAACCTCTAGGCTGAGCATGGAGGCCCAGAGACTTAGCTGTGACTTTGCTGTCCTTGAACCTCTCCAAGGCTGCATCTGCTGTCTTTCCAAACAGTCCAGAACCATCAAAGGGTAGATCTAGGAGTGTTGCCTGCACATCTGGAGAGAACTCCGATGACTTAAGCCAAGCACTTCTTGTGGCAACCGAAGAGCCCATGATTGTGGCAGTCCGCAGTGTCCAAACCACTCTGTATAACCTGTTGTGCAGCTACTTGAATGTCCGAAAAGACCTCATTAAAATTCTGCCTGTCCTCCTCTGACAATTTAGGAGCCAGCTGTTTTGCAGAATCCATCAGGGCGTGGATGTAACGGCCCAAAAGGCAGGTGGCATTTGTGGACTTCAAGGCCATACTTGCTGAGGAGAACACCTTCTTGGCCGACTGGTCCCGCTTTTAGACTCTCTATTGCCAGGAACTTGAGGAAAAGCTCCAGAAGACTTTTTCGAATAGGCAGCTTGAACCACCAGACTCTCATGAGAAGGATGGGATGTTAGAAAGTCCGGATCTCCTGGAGCCGCCCTGGATCTCCTAGCAACAGATTTAGACACCTCTGGAGCCGAAAAGGGCTTACGCCAAACCTCCATAACTGGCTCAGTGATGGCATCATTAAAAGGAAGCAAAGGTTCTACCACAGTGGAGTGGGAATGAAGAACTTCCGTCAAGATGTTGGACTTAAATTCAGCCGTTGGGAGCTGCAAGTCTAAGAGCTCCGCTGCCTTCCTTATGACTGTGTGGTAAGGAACCACATCCTTAGAGGGAGCATCTCTTCCATTTCTTCTACGTGATACCTCTGCTCTTCCAAAATCCTCTGTGCCTCCAGCCTGGATCTCATCCTCGGGACCGACGTCGGCGGCGCCAAACACGACTTCGACGGAGCCGGCGTCGAACATGGATCCAGAGGCACAGCCTGAGTCGATCGAGGTCGAGCTGGAGCCGGAGATGAAGGGAATGGCGTCGACGTCTTCGGCGCTGGGAAATGCCAGGACGGAAGGAAAGGCATAAAGGGAGCCTGAGCATAGGCCTGAGGAACCCCCAAATTAAAGGCCATTGGACCCATGGGACCCGAAGGTGCTCCAGATGAGTACATTGCTCTTGAAAAGACACCATACATGGCATTCAAGTAATGCGATGGGTCTTGACCCGGGCCAGGGAAAGGCGGGTAAGGGCTCGATAAAGGCTTCGGCTGAGGCATTACCGGACTCGGGCCAATGGGCGCCGATGGTGGAGCCAATGGAGTCAAAGACTCATCAGGTAACGGAGCCTCTTCCACCAGAGCCGAAGAATGTGTCAGCGTCGGAGATGGAGCCGGAGCTGGAGAATGCTCTGGAGAAGCTGCAGGCGAGGCTGGACAAACAGGTGAAGCCGGATTCGAGGCCGAAGGAGAAGGTGAAACATAGTCCTTACGACGCCGAGGAACTGGCAAAGTCGATTTCGGAGCCGTCTCCTTATCTGAATGGCGTCGAGAGCCATGCCTCTTCTTCTTCTTATGCTTCTTTGATCTTGAAGCATGACCAGACGTCGACTTCGAACCCGACCTCGATCGCCTTCGCCCTCTCTTCTCCTTCCTCTTCGCAATGAACAGCTTGGCCTCTCTCTCCTTTAAAGCCTAAGGGTTCATCTTACGGCAGCAAGAGCACCCCTCGACGTCGTGATCCGACGACAGGCACCAGACACAATCTTCGTGCGGATCCATGATGGACATATGTTTACCGCATTCTCTACAGGGCTTGAACCCTGACTTCCTCGACGACATCTTCAAGAAGAAACAAGGGAGTACCAGAAACAATCCAGAAAAACAAAGTAACCAGACAAGCTATGGAGAGTCCCAGAAAACCGTTAGCGTCGACGGTGCGGAAAAAAGGGAACTGACGTCATCACGCCGACGAGGTCCTCTTATGGATCCAGTGACGTCAGCGGAGCCGCGTGCGGAGCCATGCTTCTGTGACGTCGTCCTCGTCGGCGTGGAGAGCTACGAAAAAATTCCGAATGTTGCTGGCGCAGGGGATATTCACAAGGTGAGGAATCCACTGGCAGATGTATCCATCAGAATTATAATTACTAGGGAATATCCCTTTTAGGCCTCCTTCTAACTGCAATTCAGTAAGACTTTTCCAAATTGCAAAATAGTTTTGGTAAATTGAGAAATACTTTACTTTACTTCGTAAACTTTATTTTGCAGTTCAATGAATTGCATAAAAGTATACATGTAAAAATGGTCACATTAAAAATTAGATTCGAACAAGCTAGCAATCAAATAAATACATTAAAATGTATACAGTGTGAAATGCTCATTGATGTTCGCTACACAGAGGGTTTAGACTAATATACAAACACTATTATTTTTAAAACAGACAAACTGTAGTGACAGCAGCAAAAGGTTTAAAGTGTGTTAGATAAAGTGCGAATGGCCTTACCGGTTCTCAAAGCAGCCAATAAAAAAGAAGGTAATACACAAAAGACCAAGGGAGTATCTAGAGAGTAAAAAAACACAAGGGCTGCTGCAACTGTCCGTATAGAAAAATTCCTTAAAAGCTAGATTATAAAAGACTTCCTCTCTTTTTGATAATAAGTGAAAAATAGGAGGATGTGTGCCGTCGATTGGACTGACTTGTTGTCACAGGGACAAAAGGATAGGTTCCTAAGGACACATTGATTATGTGGATGACCAAGTTTAAGAGGGATTTGGTTCAATCTGAACCTTGTCAGGATAAATCGGTGCTGGTTATTTGTCACTATTTGTAAGTAGGAGAGAGAGTGATTTGGAATCTGTGGTAAGGATTCATAAAACTTGACAGATTCTTATCCTTTATGAATGTTCCATCTATCCTGAGAAACTTTGTTTAAGAAGATCGCTTGTAGTCTGGTTCTAGGAAAATGTTTACAAAGAGATGGTGAATCAAACAAAAAGCCAAGACTCAACAAGTTACAATTTTCTCTAATGTAGGTTATCCATAGGATTCTGTAGGCATAATCCAGAGTTAAGATATCTTTAATGATTTTTTGATTCAAGCCCACGGTTTCCCTTTTCCAGATGGATAACCAAAGGGCGAGTGGAGCTAATTTAATCGTGTCCGTAATGTAAGGAGTGGCAGCTTCTTTTTGTGCTATAAAGTTACTGGTTGAATGAGGGGCTGACAGTAATCTTTTAATAAATTTGTCTTCCTGTTTTTGCAGAATTGTTAAGTCAGCAATGCCCCATATTGCTGCCCTGTAGGAGGCCATTGAGAGCTTTTTGCCTTGTAAATTATGAGCATTTCCGATATTGGATTATGGCCCACTTTTTGGGAGAACCTGAATAATGCTGCGATGCTCTGAATCATTGTATTAGCTCTGTTTTGTAGCATCTCCTTCCATAAAAGTTTATTGTCAAATGCGACCCGTAAATAATTAAAATGAGGTACCAGTTGAATTTTTTCCCCACCTATGTTAAAACTAATTTTCTTATTTTTACCCAGACCTATTGGCCTTATGTAGGATTTGGTTTTATTGATTTGCAGGTCCAGCTTGCGAATAAAATCAGTATACTGGGAAATAAGATTTTGCAGTGCCATTGGCCTCCTTGCTTATAAAACGGCATCATCTGCTTAGAATAGGATCGGGAGGGCAGAAGATTGTACCGACGGGGTGTCTTTAGTTGTCTCCATCAAGGCTATGCTTAATCTGTTGGTATAGAGAGCAAACAGAAAAGGGGCCAGGACACAACCTTGCCTGACACCCCTCTCTATTTTGAAAGATTTGGTGCATTCACCCTTTCTCCCATATTGTACCAGTGCGGAAGCGCCCGCATAAAGCTCCTTTATAAAATCAATAATGTCCTCATCTACACCCATTTCCCAGTGCTTGCTATGGACCATGCAGTCAAAGGCCTTGGATAAGTCCATGAATGCCAGATAAATCTGGGTGTTTTTTCCTTTCATATACTTGCCAATGATTAATTTCAGATTTAAAAACTGGTCCAACGTACCCCTACCATGTCTTAAACCCATACTGAACTTCTGACAGAATAGCCCTATACTCTGCCCATAATTCTAGTTTGTTAAGTAATGCACAACCCATTAACTAAGCCGTACTATCGAGCAAAGAAATTGGCCAATAGTTGGCAGGTACTGAGGCGTCCCCTTTTTTATATATCGGAATAATTAAAGATTGTTTCCAAGAGGGAGGAGGACCATTCACAGCTATGGCATTAAAAGTTACAGCTAAGAGCGGAGCCCAGAATGGGATGTTAGCTAAAAAAACATCCATAGGGACTCCATCAGGCCCTTGTGATTTACCCCATAGGGGATTGGTTCAGGGCTAATTGGATTTCTTCCAAGTCGAATGACAAATATATAGGAGGTTGTGAAATAGGGGGGCGTCACATGTACCTATAGAGGGCTCCTCCCTTTGGAAGATATCGTGAAAGTGTTTTACCCATGAAGCTTCATCAATGTGAGGATCTAATGAAGGGATGGTGTTATCACTCAGGAAGGGAATATTTACAGTTTTCCAGAAGGCTGTGTTATCCCGAAGGAGGGATGCTTTTTTGAGGTTCTCCCATGCCTCTGTTCTCATCTGTTTTAGCCTGCTTGCCCTGGCTAACTTATAATTATTCCTAAGAATCCTGATTTGCTGTATATTTCTAGGGGTAATTTAAAGTGCCTTACACAGGTTTTGTGAGGCAGCTGTACAGCTCTTGTCAAACCACCAGTTGAGTGTGGGATCTTTCATGGTGGGTGAATGTATCAGCTGTGTGGAACTTTAGTAGCGTAGTAAATGCCTCAACTATACAACAGTGATCTAATGAGGGAACCAAACAAATATGTATACTCTCTGAATTAGCACAGACAAAGCTAGTAAAAAGAGCGGCCACATCAACCTTCTCCCATTTCAAAATTACACCATTTGATCTGCTTATTATTGCTTTGGGGACATTAATGCCATTTAGAGGCTTATCAACTTGCCACAACAAAGCACTCTACACGATTCTGTCATCACTAAATTCAGTAAAGGAGATGTTGGGTAAGAGAAGCCTTGAGTTTAAGGACTCAAATTAGATAATATAGTCTAGTGTACAGCAGTATTCGCCTCTATGAAAGGTTGTGGACAAAAAGTCAGTGTGCGCATCTTTGGCATTATGGATTACATATTGCCATTTCATTAATATAGTATTGAGCGCATTTCCGTGGGTATTATGATGAAAGTGGTCAATGCACTCATTTTTATAGTCAAAATTTCGCATAACTCAGAGTTTTTGGAGCAGGGTTTCAGATTAAAATCATCCAAACATATTGCGTGAAGTGTCCTATAGTGGGACTCCACCAGTTCTTCTAACGCGTTATCTAGAGACTGGGGAACCGCCACTGGATCTAGAAAATTATTATTATAATAGTATATCAATATAAACTCCCAAGCTGCAGGTCCTTCAAACACCAGTCTATGATAGTTTGGAGATATATTTACGAAAGACAGACCTTTTAGCTCCACCACATTGGAAATCAATGTTAACAAACCTCCCCTTGACCAACCACCTATGGATGGGGAAGCCATCATTTGGTAGTGTCTATAACCATCAATATGTATTGGGTTCATCTCCCAAGTTTCTCGCAAAGAAATTATTTGATGGGAAGTCAGTATGGACAACCATTTCTCATTACTGCGCTTTGTATTATAACCTGCTATGTTCCATGTAGCCAGGGAGTAAGATTGATTCTGTGTGTCTTTTTGGGGAGATAAAAAGGTCTATTGAGAAATACCATTTTGCAGTTCCCAATCTTTTTCTACATCTGGTCACAAGAGGTCTAAAAATGGGAAAGAAGTTTTTTGTATCTTTCCTTTTGAATCTCAATAATTGCATCTAGGATACTAGGACATCGTCTGGCTCTTGGGGACTGACCAATATTGGTAATTTCCTAAGGAAAAATATAATCCCCATACACTGATATTTGTATTGGCCATTATCTTTTCTTAATTGTGATACAAAATTTTATTAAACACCCCACCAGCAACAATAAACTCTATGCTGACTTTAAAATACACACACTAGCCCTCCGGGCTTTATATCAGGAAGGAACATGGGAAAGAATATTGATCAATTATATTATATTGGTTTGGCACAGAAGATTCATTTCTTGTCTATGTTGGTCAAAGGGGTGAACCACAACCACATAAACTGAAATTACCTGTAGGCAATCACGCTGCTCTTTCAATTTCCAACTATGCTGAATTTTGCAATGAGAAACTATACTGAATTCTTTTCGCTTTGAAAATGGATTAGATGGCCAAGACGCTGAGAGGTATCTTAGAGATTCCATCTTTTGAGTATAACTCAAGTAGGCATAAAGTTAAGGTTTATGATAAATACCTTTTGGTTTGAGAGCATGATCTGATACTCTTCAAGTTCTGATGCAGGAGCTTGATAGTTCTGGGTTCTTTTTGCAGAATGACAGAGTGAAAGCTTTCAAAACCCTTCTCTCTACCTAACATAGACATTAGACTGGCAATCTGGAGATCCCTAATTCGCAGATTAAGAAAAGTGCAATCTTCCAAAAGTATTGTGACCTCTTTCAGGTAGATAGCTCAATTAAATCTTTTCAGAGCTTTAGGCATCAATGAGATTAATGCTTGACTGTGTAAAATAAAATATATGTTTGTAATTCAGATCACTTTGACCAATCCAAATGTCTGTGCACGTGGGGCAATGGGATGTCTACTTATTATGTAGTGACTCACTCCAGAATCAGTTGGTCCCCTTGTAAGTCCAGAGATGAAATTATACTGCCTGATTTCACTTTTAATATAACAACGCATGTCATGGGAAGGAGGGGATGGGGGCAGTGAGACATTTTGTTTGTCTAAAGGTTTATCTGTGGTTTTATTCTTAAGAGAGAATGCAACAGGGTAAATAATCTCACTCCTTATTTCTCTCTTCGAATAAGCTGTGTTTTTGTGCTATGAGGTCAAAAAGGAAGTAAAAATCTTAAATACATAATATGAACCAAAGCCCTGTCAATGTTGAGAGTGCCAGCATTCCCCACTAACCAGGGCACTGTTTCTTATTTTGAGGAGTGTTATGGTGTTCTATCAGTCCAAAAAACACAACCTACACATTCCCCTTCCTTATAAGCCCAACTGCAAGTGCCAGAGTGACCAACAGGTGAGCCCTATACTGCCTAACACCATAACAACAAGAAACACAAAAGTAACACAATAGATTTACTATAAAAAAGATTGAATGGTCTTACAATGTTTGCAACCAAGCAACATATACAATTTCTAACCAATCACAAAAAACACAGTGTCAAATGGAGGACCGTAACCCTAATGCCAAAAGTATTTGGTGCAGTAGCTTTGCAAACGTTTGTCGTTTCACATAAAACAAAAGCAACACAGAGGCAAATGAAACACTAATTTTACAGTAAGACTGCTATCATGCCTGTACTGGGTGGTCCAAGGGCAGAACAAGGTCATGTGGCAATAAATATAACAATTATTCACATTTACAACTGGAGTCTTGAGGCCACAATACTTAAACCTAACACCTAAATATTTCCTTTTAGCCCTTGTCTTTCACAGGCTTGTGGCAATGATCAATCAAGGATTTCTCTGAAGGTGTTAGACAAAGAGAAGAAAATAAGTTACTTGCCTGTAACTGTAGTTCTCCAGTATTGGTATCTTTCATAGAATCACATGCTTGAATCATTCCCCATCGCCAAAGTGGAAGTCCCACGGTATTATATTAAAGCAATCATATTAAAAGCATATACTACAATGGCACTAGGCTATGAATGTAATAACCTATCTATGACCTTTTTTTTAAAAACAATGGACCAAACTAAATCTACAACCAATCAGGGGACAGCACCCTTTAGAACCTTCCCCACAGAGGCTAGTTCCCTCAGATTTTCAAGCACAAGCAGGAATAAATATAATCCCAAAAGTAAAAAGGGAGCCACCAGGGGAGGAGGGTGGGTCTCATGTGACTCTTTGAAAGATACCAATACTGGAGAACTACAGTTTCAGGTAAGTAACTTATTTTCTTCTCTAGTATTGGATCTTTTGAAGTACTGGGAATTTTAAGCCCAGCGGTGCAGGGGAACACACCCTATGACTTCGGGTTCTTCCTGTTTCAGACCTACAGAAACACAGAGTCTTCTGGGTGAAGTCAAAGATCAGTTTATTGGCTGCAGACCAATTACAGGTATCCTAGAAGTACAACAGTGTGTAGGTTCTCAGGAGACTGCTGAAAATCACAGAAACGGGCTTCTTCTTAAATACAGAATATCCTGCTTCAGGCATACATTCCTTAGTTTACGATATGGCCATTACATGTATACATTACAAACGAAAAGGCAGAGTCATGATGACCATCCCACATTCCAGTTAAGCCAGCCCGCAATTATTTACACAGCAAGGCTCAGATCCCACATCAGATATCGATAGGCCCCAATAAACATGAGCATCTCCTGTTTGGAAAACAAGCCATAAAGCAGGAACAGTCAGGTCATAAAGAGATTAGCTGGAGGCTCGTGTAGGATGAAAAGACTTTATGGTGTGTCAAACCCTGATGCTAATCACAGGTGGCCAGAGGACGGGGAACTCGTGGGACCAGTTTGACCTGGGGCAGCGGAGCCAAGCTGCCCAGGTCACAGAAAAGTCAAAGAAAGGCACATGTGCTCTAAAAGGCCCGTATTCGCTTCATGCTATGTAGCCTATGTGAGGGCAACCATAAGATGGCCACCGATCTAAAATGGAACCCACGTAGTGATGTATAATAGCGTATACACAGTGCATTCATAGCTAAAACGTTACACAAAGCACTTGTACATACCGCATTAACCATTCGCGGTTCACTAATACCGGGATAGACAGGGGTAGGGCCCTGCCTCCTACGCGGTCCCAAATTCTAAAGTACGACAGACCCTCCTTTTGCCCTTACATAGGCAATAACTATACTCATTTCAATCCGAGTCTAGGTCAATATTCATGAAGTCATGGAGATGTTGCTGTAGCATCATCCTATTACTTAGCTCGTCCCTTGATACAGGTTTCCTTACACATAATGTAGCACAGAGGCCACATATCGCAGGAGCACACTGTACGCACAGACAGAACAGGAAAAGGATGGCTAAGATCATTCCAATGACCATCAGAACTTTCCAACCCCAGGCAGATATCAGTTCCCAGAACCACCCCACCAGTGACCAATCTCCTTTATCCACGTGTATGGACTCAGATATTTTATGTAGTTTGGAGATGGCTTGATAAACTGTTGGAGCGTTGTCTGGTATGAAAATGCAACAACTGGATTGGATAACCTTACATACCCCACTGCGGTCTGCAAGTATGACGTCTAGAACCATGCGGTTCTGCAAAGTCATGAGGCGATCCGCCTGGAGCTCAGCTGTCAAATTACCAAGGGCACCAGCCGTAACATTAACAGTGGATTCAACCACACAAGTCAGTTGTCTCAGGTTCCTACTATTGACCATAGGTCCCCAAAACGGCAGGAAACCCAAAAAGAAATCTCCCGCTTCCTGACCGGCAGTATCCTCCTTACTAATCACACCTCTCACAACTCTGGTCTTGTGATAGTCAGAGGCAGCAGTAAATGTTGGCGGTAGCAGACTTGCAATATAACATGTGCCCGAGAAGTCAGGGGGCAACCATGTATATGCTCGGTCATTGCAGATAAAATATGTACCCTTGGCAGCCAAAAACGCAGGGGAAAACTGTGACGGAAAAGTGTACGTTTCAGTACAGTCACTTCTTCCCAGTTGAGCTCTAGGATTCTGACCATTACCTTGCAAACAGAACCGACCTATGTGGGGTACGACCCAGATTGGGGATGAGATTTTTCGCTGTCTTTCACCCAGACTAATACTATACCCCGTCGCGTTCCACCCTACGTAAGCTCTCAATTCATCCTTGGGTATAGATGAGTATGCGTCGATATCTCTACTCATATCGGCAACTCCTTTCATTAAGGCTTTATTATTGGTGCTAGGTCTGATGGAACGCGGTTGTCGCAGGGAGTACGCATCTAGTGCATAGAGAAACATGGTCTGGAATGCCCATGACGATCCATTGTAACTATACGGCAGCACTAGATAGGGAATACCCTTATTAATGGTATGTGGCATTAAACCACACACCCAACAATTGGTTGTATTCATGACTAGTTGGTGCTGGTGCAGGAGCTGAATAAACGAGTTATTTACAAATTCAGACCGTCTAGCTTGTTCATGTTCAGGCAGAGGGTGAAAAGAGTGTGAGGAGACAGTAGGAGGAGGTATAGGCTGTACAGTGGGTGCAATGGGCTCTTGAGAGGAGAAGAATACAAACCCTACAGTAAACACTACCATACTACATAATACGAACAGGCATAAAAATACAAAACGTTTGCTCTTCATTATTTTACATATTCTTGCTTTAAAGTTCATTTCCTCAGTGAGTCTCTCCATCTTAAAAAAACTCCATCCTCTAATCGTGCCGCTCGCGGCGGGTGAGTATCTTCTGCTAAGGAGTACGCCTGTCAGTCCAGGGAACGCCCTAGACGAACCAGAACCGTCGACCTAACGTCTTCGGCCTGTACCCCAAAGTCTTGGCACCGCGACCCTGCGGCTGAACCCGGATGGTGGTTCGAAAAACAAAAATCAAGAAAGTCCTTCAGATGGGAAAGCTCTGGTTATCAAAAAATAAAAAGGTAAAAGAAAAAGAATATTTATTTGTCCATAGGCCTTGGTCTTAGATTGTAATGGAGACGGCCAGGTACTGTTTGATCTTGAAACAAGAGTTCAGGCTCGGTGGTGTCCAATCGAATTGACGGTGGCACAGCTTCTTGCAAGATATCGTCACTTTCCTGTGCTGAAGTTGTGCCTTTTATGCGTGCATCACTGAACGGCACAAAACGAGGTACAGTGTCTGTTTCAGAGTCAGCGATACCCTCCTGGACCCACTGGTCATACAGCAGAGGCAAAGGGATCCTCTTCACGTGGGCGCCGTGGATCCAGTTCTTTTTCCCCTTTACTCGAACAGCTGATCTTGTGGATAGGAGCACGAGATGAGGGCCGATCCAACGAGGCTCATCATTGCTCTTGCGCTGAAAATTTTTCACCAAGACCCACGTGCCTGGGTCGATAGGGTGTCCTGGAGCCTCAGAGGCCTGGGGAAGAGTATCGTGCACCTGTTGGTGTAAAACAAGCAGTTTAACCGTCAAATCATACAAGTAATCAAGCAGTACTGGATGCTCGATTTCACTGAATTTCGTCGGTCTTGGCACACCCCATACATTAGACGGGCGGCCAAAAACGACCTCGTAGGGACTAAGTCCCACTCGTGAATGCACGGTCATTCTGGTGGACAGGTGTGCTAGAGGCAGAGCGTCAGGCCATTTAAGACCTGAGCTCGCTTGGATTTTGGCCAGTTTGAGTTTTAGAGCGCCTTTGTAGCGCTCTACTAATCCAGCTGATTGGGGGTGATTTGCAGCGTGAAATTTCTGCTTTATACCTAGTCCCTCACACACATTCTTCATCAATTGGCCCACAAACTCACTCCCATGATCACTCCACACCATTCTTGGCATTCCAAACCTAGGGAAAAATTCCTTCACAAGGGCTTTGGCTGTGGACAGAGCAGTGTTATCTTTTAGAGGATAGGCCTCTATCCATTTTGAGAAAGCGCAAACAACCACTGTTAGATCTGTCAGCCCTTTGGGTGGTCCCTCCTCATCATTATTTATTTTGTCCCACTTTTGCCTCAAACCCTGTTAGTATTTTTCCTTTTTGGGAACCACCAGACTTTTTAGTATTGATGTAGATTCAGGGAGCCATTTTATCTACCCCTGGAACTTCTGTCTGAGGGCCTGGAGCACAAAATGGTGGCCACCCATTGTCACCTATGACATCACTGGAACCTACCAGCACCTTCCAGAACATTCCAGAACCCTGTGACAGTGTGAGGCAGGTTTAGAATGTTGGGAAGGCATCTCCAGGTTGGCAGTTGGAGTTGGCAGTTGGCACCTGACTGGTGAAGAGAGAGCAGCAGAAACCTGAAGGAGGAAGGAGTGAGGCAGCAGGGGTGGAAACTTGTGCCTGGATTGGGGTCCATAAACCCACCCTTGATACTAGTCCCTACTGACTGAGCCCAGCCTGGAGCCCTGTGTGGGAGAAAGCAAGAAAAACCATCTTAAGGACCTGGACAGCAGGAACAGGCCTTAAAAGTAAAGAACAGCAAGTACCTGACCTGGTTACTGGTAACTACCTGAAGTCCGACGTCAAGAAGCCTAGAGACCTGGAGCCCGAGGTGGAGAAGCGGCGCTGACTGGAAAGCAGACGTCGTACCCGGAGCCGCCAGAGGTCGAGAGAGGGCGCCGACGGAGGTCGTGGAGAGTACCAGAGGTCGAGGAGGAAGTCACCTGAGGTCGAGTGAGCGGCGTCGACGGGGAGTGAAGTCCGCCCTCCGGAGTCGCCGGAGACCGAGGTGAAGCGTGCCGGAGGTCGGGAGTGGAGATCGCACTCCGGAGTCGCCGGAACCTGAAGAGAATCGTGCCGGAGGTCGGGAGTGGAGGTCGCACTCCGGAGTCGCCGGAACCTGAAGAAAGGAGCACCGGAGGTCGGGAGTGGAGATCGCACTCCGGAGCCGCCGGAAGTCGACATCGAGCCAAGGCAGCCCGACGTCATCAAACCGGAGCCGCCCGAAGTCGACATCGAGCCAAGACAGCCCGACGTCATCGAACCGGAGGTCGACATCGAGCCGAGGCCGCCGACATCGAACTGGAGCCGCCTACCGACGTCGTCAAGAACTGACATTGCGCCGAGGCCGCTGACATCGAACCGGAGCCGCCTCACGGCGTCGACACGACTCCAGCGGCGTCGGAGCTTCATAAAAAGGGGCAGTAAGTGGAATAGAGGGCGCCTAAGGCCCTGTGGAGCCCTGAGAGACTATCCTAGGGGCTAGAGAGGTGCTGGAACCAGCTTGATTGTGCCAGGGGTGAGCTGAGACTAATACAGAGGGGTTGTGTAGTGTGGGAGAGCCAGATCTCTAGATCCCCCCTTGATCTACCTCAGTTTAGGCCTCAGCCTTGTCCAAGCCAGGTAGTACACCCCGCAGGCCATCCAAATCTCTACAAGCTGGGATTGGGTCAAATCATCCCATAGTACCTCAGGAATGTGAACTGATTTTCAAGTGTCACGGTTGGCTTTTATTATTTATTGAGAGCACTGTATTTATTGTATTCATCCTATTTATTGCCTCACAGTATTTATTGCCTTACAGTATTTAATGTTTCACAGTATTTATTGTCGCACAGTATTTATTGTCTCGCAGTATTTATTGCCTCGTAATATTTAATTGCTTTTTATGTAATGCACTTATATTTATGCCTTGATTATTTATGATCTACCTTATTTATTGAATTGTTGAACTACTATTTATTTGACGTACCCTTCCACAGGAAAAGCCTCGTGTACTGTGATTGTATTATTATTTATTTAATCAGCAACTAAGAGAAAAGAAGATAAAGAGATATATTTTCAGTATAATTTTTAAGGTGTAGTGTCGTTTTTGGAACGGATGCACGCATGGTTATTGTGAGGGTGTGACGTATGCTTAACACGGTGCCTTCCTTCCCGCTCGAGCCAAGCTACCACAGTGTGTCTGGGAGAACACACCACCACCCTTCCGGTGTGGGAGTGTGTTTTTCTAACATAATTGGTGTTCAGTGGTGGGATAGAGCTGTGCCTACGTATACTCGACAATAACTGTGGGTAGTCCATAGGCCTACACCGGGAGTTTTCTCCAAGCGGACTTCCTAATTGTGAGTTTTTGTTTTTTCCAAATTTACTCTGGTGGTGGGAGGAGGTATTATAAAAGGTACCCCCCTGCATTGCTTCTGTAAAAACCTGTCTTCTGTTCTGAGTGGGCAAAATGGAATTTGTCTTAGAAAATGTGGAAAGTTATACTGTGGCCCAACTCAGAGAGTTCTGTCAGAGAGAGGGGGTGTACTGTCCCCCAGGTGCCAAGAAGGCTGAACTCCAGACCAGCTTGAGGGCTCGGGGGGAGGCACGACGAGAGAGCAAGGCTGAGCAGGAAGACAGGGATGGAGAGCCTGACAGCGAGGGGGCTGGGTTGTACCAACCTGAGGTGGGGAACCTAGTAGCGGGGCCCAGAACCATTTCCAGGAAGGGCAGCACTGTCTCTAGCGGTGGCTTATCTGAAGTAGAGTTAACTGACCGGAGGGAGAAAAGACAGCTCACATGGAAGTTAGCGGAGCTGGAGAAAGAGAAGGAGGGACAGAGGATGGCTCACGAGTTAAGGTTGAAAGAGATAGATCTTCAGATCCTAAGAGCTAGGGCACACCCTGTTCCTAATGGTGGCAGCAAAGACCAAGAGTGCACTAGGGAACCCAAACCCTACTTGCCGAAGGACATAGTAGCTAGCTATGGGGCGGGTGACGATATCGCCAAGTGGCTAGCGGCCTATGAGGTCTCGTTAAGGGCCCATGGGGTTCCAGAGAAGTATTGGGGAGGGGGATTGTACACGTACATGCCTCCAGCTGGTAGGGATGCATTATTGGCCCTCGAGGAGGATGAGCAGACCCACTACCCCACCATGAAAGTGGCGCTCATAAGAAAGTTTGGACTAACACCCGAAAAGTACAGACAGAAGTTCCGGGGTAGTCACAAACTGGGCACACAGAATTGGGTGGACTTCCTGGACTATGCAAAGAAGGCACTAGAGGGTTGGATTCAGGGCAGTGAAGTGAGGAACTACGAGGGGTTGTTTGATTTAGTACTGAAGGAACACCTGCTCGAAAAATGTTTCCCTGAACTGCGTCAACACCTGGTGGATAGCAAGCTGACCAGTCCCCGGAAGCTTGCTGAGGAGGCGGACATTTGGGCTAGTACCCGGGTGTCCACAAGGGGGACTGGAGGGGATACTCAAAAGGCCGGACAGGGCGCCCCCCAGAAGAAAGAGGGGGGGGGGAAAGAAAAAGGAGTTCTCCAAAGGCCCCCAAAATAATTTCCAAGGAAAGGGAAAAGGATTCATCCCTAGGGCTAACCCACCCAGAAACCCTAATCCTGGCCAGAGTCAGCAGCCAAGGGTTGTCCATTGCTACGAGTGCGGTGGCGTTGGACACTACAAGGGAGATGCGAAGTGCCCGAAAAGACCACCCCCTCCCATTGGAGGAAAGACCCCCGGAGTAGCTAGTGCAGTGCTCGGGGAGGAGATGCCCTTAATTAAGGGAAGGGAGTAGGCGGGTGTCACTTTAGTGTCCCTGGGAGAACGGGAGATGGTTCCTAAGATCCAGGTGCCCGCAAATACTGTAAAGTATGGGCAGTGGGTCACCATCAACGGCCAAAGAGGGGAGGCTCTGAGAGACACAGGAGCCAGTATGACTATGGTACGTAGCCAACTGGTGTCTCCAGAGCAGGTAATTCCCGATGTACTCCACCCAGCCGCGATGGCTGACGGCAGAACAGGCCACTATCCAGTGGCCGAGGTTCCCTTTGAATGGGAGGGGGTTGCAGGTTCACTTCGAGTTGCCGTAAGCCCTGCCGTGCCAGTCGATTGTCTACTGGGTAATGACATGGAGCACAATGCTTGGAAGGAGGTGGAATACCGGACTCATACTGAGATGCTGGGTACACCTGACTGGGCCTGTGTGAGCACAGGGTCCGCGACTACCCGGAGAGGGAGTTCGTTTCGGCTGGAGCCTGGAACAAAGGACCAGCCAGCTGCCAGTCAAGGGAAGAACCGAGGACAGGAGGAGCCTGCCTCGGCGTCCGCCCCCCGTAGGACGGATAGGCCACCGGAGGTGGTGGACCAGGAGTCCGTGGTGGGGGATGTTACCAAACTGGAGGACCTACCCATCCCGGCCGAGTGGCACGTGGAGGGAGGCCCGACCAGGGAGGAATTCTGCCAGGGCCAGAGGGAGTGCCCTACCCTTGAGGGACTGAGGCGACAGGCCGACGCCCAGGCAGCAGGGAACGTTGAAGGGAACTACAGTGTTTACTGGGAGGATGGCCTCCTCTACAGTGAACCCAAGGCACCCCTACATGGATCGTCACGAGCCTTGGTAGTCCCTCAACGTTATCGAGCCTTCCTTCTGGAGTTGGCTCACGAGATCCCGTTGGCAGGACACCTGGGACAAGACAAGACCTTCGCCCGTCTTGTCCCACACTTTTATTGGCCTCAAATGAAAGTGTCGTCCGATACCTACTGCCGGACATGTGTGTCGTGCCAAGCCAGTGGGAAAACAGGGGTGAAGCTGAAAGCTCCCCTGGAACCACTTCCTGTCGTTAGCACCCCCTTTGAAAGGGTGGGCATCGACATTGTGGGTCCATTAGATCCGCCTACGACAGCTGGTCACAGGTTTATCCTGGTTCTGGTGGATCATGCCACACGGTACCCAGAGGCAATACCTCTGAGGACCATAACAGCACCTGTTGTGGCTAGGGCCCTGATGGGAATCTTTACCCGAGTGGGTTTTCCCAAGGAAGTTGTGTCCGACAGGGGGACCAACTTCATGTCAGCATACATGCGGGCCATGTGGAAGGAGTGTGGAGTGACCTACCGGTTCACAACTCCTTACCACCCCCAGACCAATGGTCTGGTGGAGAGGTTTAACAAAACCTTGAAAGGCATGATCAGAAGTCTGCCTGAAAGCCTGCGGAGGAAATGGGACGTCCTCCTACCCTGTTTATTGTTTTCCTACAGGGAAGTGCCACAGAAGGGAGTGGGCTTCAGCCCCTTCGAGCTTTTGTATGGGCACCCTGTACGTGGAACTCTCAACCTGGTGAGAGACGGATGGGAAAGAACTCCCAGAAAGCTTCCCCAGGACGTGGTGAGCTACATGCTGGCCTTCCGGAGCCAAATGGCTAAGTTGTGGAAGCAAGCTTCTGACAACTTGGAAGCCAGCCAAGCAGTAATGAAGGCGTGGTATGACCACAACGCTCACCCGGTGGAGTTGGAGCCTGGCCAGAAGGTGTGGGTGATCGAACCGGGAGAGCTTAGCGCCCTCCAGGATCGCTGGTCAGGACCCTTTGAGGTGTTGGAGAAGAAGGGTAAGGCTACCTACTTGGTGGATCTTAAAACCCCTCGTCAGCCCCTACGGGTGCTGCACGCCAACCGCCTCAAACCCCACCACGAGAGGCCCGAAGTCATCTTGATGATTGTGACTGACGGAGGAGAGGACGTGGAAAGCGAGCCTCTCCCCGATTTATTTGCGTCTCAAGAGAAGGATGGGTCGGTGGAGGGAGTGATTCTCTCCCCCTCCCTAACTCCTGAACAGCAAGAGGACTGCCGCCAGGTCCTGGGACAGTACTCTTCGTTGTTCTCCCTTGTTCCGGGTAGGACTCACCTGTGCGTCCATGATGTGGACACAGGAGACAGCCCACCTGTGAAGTCCAAGATCTACCAGATGTCAGACAAGGTGAAGGCCAGCATTCACAGTGAAGTCACTAAGATGCTGGAGCTAGGAGTGATCGAACCTTCCAGCAGCCCCTGGTCCAGTCCGGTGGTGTTAGTACCAAAAGCTGCACCACCGGGTGGCCAACCGGAACTGAGGTTCTGTGTGGACTACCGGGGACTGAATTCAGTAACCAAAACGGATGCTCATCCGATCCCTAGGGCGGATGAATTGATTGACCGGCTGGGAGCTGCCCAATATCTAAGTACCTTTGACCTTACTTCTGGGTACTGGCAGATCTCTCTGTCTGATGGAGCCAATGAAAGGTCAGCCTTCTCCACACCCAAGGGTCACTACCAGTTCTGTGTGATGCCCTTTGGGCTCAAGAACGCACCTGCCACGTTTCAGCGCCTGGTGAACCAGATCCTCACTGGAATGGAGAGTTTCTCTGCTGCTTATCTGGATGACATAGCCGTCTTCAGTAACAGCTGGGAGGATCACTTGCGTCACCTGCAAGCTGTTCTCCAGGCCCTGAGACAAGCTGGATTGATGATCAAGGCCAGCAAGTGCCAGATCGGGCAGGGGTCGGTAGTGTACCTTGGACACTTGGTGGGTAGGGGAGCGGTGCAACCCCTCCAGGCGAAAATCGAGGCCATCATGGCCTGGGAACCCCCCAAGACCCAGACTGAGGTCCGAGCTTTTCTGGGCCTCACGGGATATTACCGTCGCTTCGTGAAGGGGTACGGTACCATTGTAGCCCCCCTCACGGAGCTCACGTCCAAGAAACAACCTCGACGGGTAGTCTGGACGGAGGCTTGTCAGCAGGCCTTTGTGAGACTGAAGAATGCCATGTGCGAGGCCCCGGTCTTAAGGGCCCCAGACTTTTCCAAGGAGTTCATTGTCCAGACGAACAAGTTACTTACCTTCGGTAACGATTTTTCTGGTGGATACAGTATCTGCCTGTGGATTCCTCACCTTGTGAATATCCCCTGCGCCAGCATTCCACGGAACTTTTCTTCCCCAGCATTCCACGTCGACGTGGGCGACGTCACAATACATCGGCTCCGCACGCGACTCCGTACGACGTCATCGGAGCCATAAGAAGCCCACGTCGGCGTGATGACGTCAGTTCCACCCATTTTTTCCGTGCCTTCGAGGCGAACAGGTGAACCAACGACAAACCCAAGTATACACAGTATATAGAAAAACCAATACATATACATAGCATACAAAACAAAGGAATGCTAATCAAACAAGCATTTCCTACAAATGTACAAGAGAAAATATAAGCATTTCAAACAAGACCTATTCCATGGTATACAAAGGTGGACAACGGGGAGGCGGGTGGGTTGGTGAGGAATCCACAGGCAGATACTGTATCCACCAGAAAAATCGTTACCGAAGGTAAGTAACTTGTTCTTCTGATGGATACATCTGCCAGTGGATTCCTCACCTTGTGAATAGATTCCCACAGCAGTCCCCACTCCCGGAGGAGGGTGTCCACCTTTCTATACCAGAAAGTCCTGCAAGACAGAGCGCGCGAAGTGGCCCTCCCTCCTCATCTCAGAGTCCAAGCAATAATGCTTTGCGAAAGTATGGAGGGAGGCCCAAGTCGCGGCCTTACAAATATCTGCCACAGGAACACCCCGGGCCAGAGCAGATGTTGAAGACTTAGCTCTAGTAGAGTGAGCACGAATACCCTCAGGAGGAGTCTTACCAGCCAGGGCGTAGCAGATCTTGATGGTCAGTATTATCCATCTTGACAGCGTGCGCTTGTGCACCGCTTTACCTTTAGAACGACCAACGTAGCCAATAAAAAGCTGGTCATCAACACGAAAGTCCTTGGTCCTGTCCAAATAAAAACTCATAGCCCTCTTCGGGTCAAGGCGATGGAGTCTTTCTTCCTCTTTGGAAGGATGAGGGGGTGGATAAAAAACAGGGAGGGTAATAGACTGCCCCAAATGGAAAGGAGTAACAACTTTTGGCAGGAAAGCAGCCCTGGTCCTGAGAACCATCCTTTCAGCATGTAAGGTAAGAAAAGGAGGTTTGGAACTAAGAGCTTGAAGCTCACTTACCCTCCTTGCCGAGGTTATGGCTACAAGAAAAACCACCTTAAAGGACAACAGCCTCAAAGGACAATTATGAAGAGGCTCAAATGGGGACCCCATTAAAAAGGTTAAGACAAGATTAAGGTCCCACTGAGGCATTACAAATGGAGTAGGAGGAAACATGTTTGTAAGGCCCTTGATGAACCTCAGAACAACCGGAGATTTAAATAACGAAGGTTGATCTGGAAGGCACAGAAATGCCGATAAGGCCGAAAGGTAGCCCTTGACCGTGGCCACAGCACAGCCCTGCTGAGCCAAGGAAAGAGCAAACTGAAGCACATCAGAAAGATGAGCCTTTAAAGGGTCAATGGATCTCTCTCCACACCACTTTACAAACTTAGACCACCTGTAGGAGTATATGGACTTGGTGGAGTGTCGCCTGGCCGATAAAATAACATCCACCACATCAGGTGGGAGAGAGAAGGAACTCAGGTTGCCCCGTTCAATCTCCAGGCATGAAGGTGTAAGCTCTGGAGGTGGGGGTGAAGAACCTGCCCCTCCGACTGCGAGAGGAGGTCTGCCCTCAGAGGGAGACGGAGCGGAGGGCACGAGGAGAGGTGGAGAAGATCTGTGTACCACACCCTTCTTGGCCAGTCCGGGGCGACCAAAATGACTTGGGCCCGGTCTTGGCGAATTTTCCTCAGAACCCGAGGAATCAAGGGTATGGGAGGAAACGCGTAAAGGAGTCGTGAACCCCAACTCAACTGAAACGCGTCCCCCAACGCCCCCTGCATCGGAAACTGGAGACTGCAGAATGACGGGCAGTGCGCGTTCTCTCGGGTGGCAAACAGGTCCACCCGAGGAGTCCCCCACGTCCGAAAGACGTGACGAACCACCTCCGGATGGAGCCTCCACTCGTGGTCGGCGGAGAACTGCCGACTGAGACTGTCCGCACGCACATTCAGCACCCCGGCCAGATGATTTGCCATCAGACAAATCTGATGGTCCTGAGCCCAGGACCACAGCCGCAGGGCCTCTCTGCAGAGACAAAGAGACCCCACTCCCCCCTGCTTGTTGACATACCACATCGCGGTCGTGTTGTCCGTCAGGACTTGAACTGACTGACCGCGAAGGGAAGGGAGGAAGGCCTTGAGTGCCAAACGAATCGCCCGCAACTCCAGAAGGTTGATATGAAACAACCTCTCCTCTGGAGACCAAAGACCCTTGATCTCCAGATCCCCCAGATGAGCACCCCACCCTAGGGTGGAGGCATCCGTTATCACTGTGGCCACCGATGGAGGTAGATGGAAAGGCTTTCCTTGGGACAGATTGCCCTCCACGCTCCACCAAGACAGATCCGCTGCAGCTTCTCCGGAGATCTTGATCGACTCCCCGAGATCCCCGTTGTGCTGATACCACTGCTTGCGGAGGCACCACTGGAGCGCCCTCATGTGCCAGCGTGCATGGTTGACCAACAGAATGCAGGAAGCGAACAGACCGAGCAGGCGAAGGACCTTCAGAACTGGAACAACCGCTCCACTGTGGAATAAAGGGACCATCTCCTGAATGTCGAGAATCCTTTGAGGAGGAGGGAATGCTCGACACACAGTAGTGTCCAGTACTGCCCCTATAAACAGGTTGCGTTGAGAGGGCACCAGGTGAGACTTGGGCACATTGATCGAAAAACCCAAGTCGAATAACAGCTGAGTTGTCACCTGCAGATGACGCTGCACCATCTCTGGGGACTCTGCCTTCAGAAGCCAGTCGTCCAGGTAGGGGAAAACCGGAATCCCCGACCTCCTGAGATGAGCAGCCACCACTGCCATCACCTTTGTGAAGACTCGAGGTGCAGTAGTAAGACCAAACGGGAGGACCGCAAACTGATAATGTTGCGACCCAACCGTAAAACGGAGATACTTCCTGTGCGACTTCAGGATTGGGACATGGAAGTACGCGTCCTGCAAGTCGAGCGACACCATCCAGTCTCCTTGCTGCAACGCTTGAAGAACCTGCGCAAGGGTCAGCATCTTGAACTTCTCCTGTTTCAGGTAAAAATTCAAGATTCTGAGGTCCAGAATCGGACGCAATCTGCCGTCCTTCTTGGGGATCAGGAAATACCGGGAGTAGCATCCCTGACCCCTTTCCTGCTCCGGAACCACCTCTATTGCGCCCTTCTGAAACAAGGCCAGAACTTCTTTCTGCAGGAGAAGCAGGTGGTCCTCCGAGCAATAACCTTGGCAAGGAGGGTAAGGGGGAGGAAACTCCCGAAAGGGAAGGGCGTACCCAGTCTCTACGAGGTTCAAAACCCAAAGGTCGGTTGTAACAGATTTCCAACCCCGTAGAAAGTAGGACACCCGACCCCCCACAGGTCTTACATGATCCGGGATGGGGGATCTAGGGCTGCTTCCCTGAAGCCTCATTTGGAGCAGAGGAGGAGGAGGAAGAAGAGGGGTTACGACCAGAACCTCTCCGACCCCTTTGCTTCCCTCTATAGGAGCGATAGAGGGGATTCTGCTGCTGTTGTTGCTGCTGTTGTTGTGGCTGTCGGAAGGAGCGAAAGGATGACCTTCCGAATCCCCTAACCTTACGGAAAGTTGAACCTCTCACAGGAACCTGCAGACCCAAGGACTTCGCCGTTAACCTACTGTCCTTAAAACGTTGAAGAGCAGAATCTGCCTTCTCCCCAAACAACTTTTGTCCATCAAAGGGCAGATCCACCAGCGTGGCCTGGACATCCGCAGAAAACCCTGAGGAACGGAGCCAAGCTTGTCTCCTTGCGGCAATGGACGACCCCATAATTCTCGCCACAGAGTCCGCCGTATCCAGCCCAGACTGGATCACCTGCCTGGCAGCTGCCTGAGTGTCCGCCACAACCTCCATGAAGGACGACTTATCCCCCTCAGGTAACTTAGGGGCCAGAGTCTTAATAGAGTCCATCAGGGCATGAACATAACGCCCCAGCAGGCACGTAGCATTTGATGACTTCAATGCCATACTTCCTGAGGAGAAAGACTTTTTGGCCGCCTGATCAACTTTCTTCGACTCCCTATCAGCAGGAGATTGGGGGAAAGCACCCGAGGCATGTTTAGAACATGAAGCCTGCACCACTAGGCTCTCCGGAGAAGGATGCGTGGATAAAAAATCCGGGTCTCCTGGCGCAACCCTGTATCTCCTTGCCACCTGCCTGCAAACTGCTGGAGCTGACAGAGGCTTCTTCCACACCTCCAATACTGGTTCCAAGAGAGCCTCATTGAAAGGTAGCAAAGGCTCAGAAGCCGACGTCGGGGAGTGCAACACCTCTGTGAGCAGATTGGACTTGTATTCCACAGAGGGCAGCTGCAGATCTAACAACTCCGCGGCCTTCTTGATCACAACATGGTAGGGCGCCAATTCCTGTGGTGGAGAAGACCTTGCAGAAGCATGCTCCCACTCCGGGGTGGTATCCAAACCACTTGCTACCTCTATACCTCCAAACTCGTCCGAAGAAGAGTCGACCTCACCTTCTTCCACCTCAGCACGAAATCTTTCCTCCTCCAAAACCCTTTGGGCTTCACGCCTCGATCGATTCCGGGGAGCCGGCGTCGTCGACGTCGTACGCGGCGTCGGTGGAGCCAAAGGCATCGGCGTCGGAGGCGCTACAGGTGGAGTCGGCGGCGCCGGATGCGGCGTCGATGGAGTCGGCCTCGGCGTCAAAGAAGGCTCCGAAGATTGACCATCCATCCGAGGTCGAGCCGGATTCCCAACCGGCGCCGGAAACTGCCAAGAAGGCGCCATCGGCATAAAAGGCATAAAAGGAGCCTGAGCATATTGCTGCGGCACTCCCAGAGAAAACGCCATCGGACCCACGGGACCTGCTGGTGCTCCGGATGGGAAGGATGCTCTCTGAAAAATGCCATACATGGCATTCAGAAATCCCGAAGGATCCGTACCTGGAGCCGGGAATTGGGGATAAGGAACTGCCCCTGTATCCTCCTGTGGAGCCACCGGCGTCGGCTCCTCCGAATCCTCCACCGGAACCACGGAGTCATCAGGCACCGGGACAGACTCTTCCTGCTCCTGCTCCACATCAGATTCCACCCGACCAGGAGTCGAAGCCTTGGACGGCGCCGGAGACGGCGTCGGGGAACGAGCCGGAGTCCGCTTCGGAGAGGGAGACTTCGACGACTTATCCGGAGAAGGCGAAGGAGACAAGATCTTGCTCTGACGACGACGAGGCGAAGCCGACCTCGACCTCTTAGACTTCGAGGACCGACGCCGAGAAGAATGCTTCCTCTTCTTATGGTGCTTCTTCGACTTCGACGACCTCGAAGTCGAAGACTCCCGCCTGGACTTCTCCTTTTTTCTCCCTCTCTTCTCCTCACCGATCTTCTTCATGAAGAGTTTGGTCTTCCTCTCCTTCAGTGCTTTAGGATTCATGCTCCTACAGCACCCGCACTCATCCACATCATGATCAGAAGAGAGACACCATAAACAATTCTGATGCGGATCCGTCATGGACATCAGGCCTCCGCACTCCCTACAGGGCTTAAAGCCCGACTTCCTCGTCGAAGACATTCCGATTTTAACAAGAATACACCACTAGATTACAAAGTATCTAGAGAGCACTGGGAAAAAACCGTTGCGCGTCGACGGCGCGGAAAAAAGGGAACTGACGTCATCACGCCGACGTGGGCTTCTTATGGCTCCGATGACGTCGTACGGAGTCGCGTGCGGAGCCGATGTATTGTGACGTCGCCCACGTCGACGTGGAATGCTGGGGAAGAAAAGTTCCGTGGAATGCTGGCGCAGGGGATATTCACAAGGTGAGGAATCCACTGGCAGATGTATCCATCAGAAGGATGCATCAGAACATGGCATTGGGGCAGTGTTATCGCAACTCAATGAAGAGGGTCTGGATCAACCCGTGGTCTTCCTATCCCGGAGACTACTTCCCAGGGAACAGAAGTGGAGTGCAATAGAGCGTGAAGCCTTTGCAGTGGTATGGGCTCTGAAGAAGTTGCGGCCATACCTGTTTGGCTCGCACTTCCTAGTTCAGACCGACCACAGACCCCTTCGTTGGCTGATGCAGATGAAGGGGGAGAATCCCAAGTTGTTGAGGTGGTCTATCTCCCTACTGGGAATGGACTTTCAGGTGGAACATCGGCCTGGAGTGGACCACGCCAATGCAGACGGTCTCTCAAGGTATTTCCGCCTTAGTGATGAGAACTCCCAAGGGGTTGGGTAGCTCTCCCCACTTTCAGCTGGGGGGGACGCGTGTTAGACCTGTCAGCCCTTTGGGTGGTCCCTCCTCATCATTATTTATTTTGTCCCACTTTTGCCTCAAACCCTGTTAGTATTTTTCCTTTTTGGGAACCACCAGACTTTTTAGTATTGATGCAGATTCAGGGAGCCATTTTATCTACCCCTGGAACTTCTGTCTGAGGGCCTGGAGCACAAAATGGTGGCCACCCATTGTCACCTATGACATCACTGGAACCTACCAGCACCTTCCAGAACATTCCAGAACCCTGTGACAGTGTGAGGCAGGTTTAGAATGTTGGGAAGGCATCTCCAGGTTGGCAGTTGGAGTTGGCAGTTGGCACCTGACTGGTGAAGAGAGAGCAGCAGAAACCTGAAGGAGGAAGGAGTGAGGCAGCAGGGGTGGAAACTTGTGCCTGGAGTGGGGTCCATAAACCCACCCTTGATACTAGTCCCTACTGACTGAGCCCAGCCTGGAGCCCTGTGTGGGAGAAAGCAAGAAAAACCATCTTAAGGACCTGGACAGCAGGAACAGGCCTTAAAAGTAAAGAACAGCAAGTACCTGACCTGGTTACTGGTAACTACCTGAAGTCCGACGTCGAGAAGCCTAGAGACCTGGAGCCCGAGGTGGAGAAGCGGCGCTGACTGGAAAGCAGACGTCGTACCCGGAGCCGCCAGAGGTCGAGAGAGGGCGCCGACGGAGGTCGTGGAGAGTACCAGAGGTCGAGGAGGAAGTCACCTGAGGTCGAGTGAGCGGCGTCGACGGGGGAGTGAAGTCCGCCCTCCGGAGTCGCCGGAGACCGAGGTGAAGCGTGCCGGAGGTCGGGAGTGGAGATCGCACTCCGGAGTCGCCGGAACCTGAAGAGAATCGTGCCGGAGGTCGGGAGTGGAGGTCGCACTCCGGAGTCGCCGGAACCTGAAGAAAGGAGCACCGGAGGTCGGGAGTGGAGATCGCACTCCGGAGCCGCCGGAAGTCGACATCGAACCGGAGCCGCCCGAAGTCGACATCGAGCCAAGACAGCCCGACGTCATCGAACCGGAGGTCGACATCGAGCCGAGGCCGCCGACATCGAACCGGAGCCGCCTACCGACGTCGTTAAGAACTGACATTGCGCCGAGGCCGCCGACATCGAACCGGAGCCGCCTCAAGGCGTCGACACGACTCCAGCGGCGTCGGAGCTTCATAAAAAGGGGCAGTAAGTGGAATAGAGGGCGCCTAAGGCCCTGTGGAGCCCTGGGAGACTATCCTAGGGGCTAGAGAGGTGCTGGAACCAGCTTGATTGTGCCAGGGGTGAGCTGAGACTAATACAGAGGGGTTGTGTAGTGTGGGAGAGCCAGATCTCTAGATCCCCCCTTGATCTACCTCGGTTTAGGCCTCAGCCTTGTCCAAGCCAGGTAGTACACCCCGCAGGCCATCTAAATCTCTACAAGCTGGGATTGGGTCAAATCATCCCATAGTACCTCAGGAATGTGAACTGATTTTCAAGTGTCACGTTGGCTTTTATTATTTATTGAGAGCACTGTATTTATTGTATTCATCCTATTTATTGCCTCACAGTATTTATTGCCTTACAGTATTTAATGTTTCACAGTATTTATTGTCGCACAGTATTTATTGTCTCGCAGTATTTATTGCCTCGTAATATTTAATTGCCTTTTATGTAATGCACTTATATTTATGCCTTGATTATTTATGATCTACCTTATTTATTGAATTGTTGAAGTACTATTTATTTGACGTACCCTTCCACAGGAAAAGCCTCGTGTACTGTGATTGTATTATTATTTATTTAATCAGCAACTAAGAGAAAAGAAGATAAAGAGATATATTTTCAGTATAATTTTTAAGGTGTAGTGTCGTTTTTGGAACGGATGCACGCATGGTTATTGTGAGGGTGTGACGTATGCTTAACACGGTGCCTTCCTTCCCGCTCGAGCCTAGCTACCACAGTGTGTCTGGGAGAACACACCACCACCCTTCCGGTGTGGGAGTGTGTTTTTCTAACAACCACCAATACATATTTCAGGTTGTTGCATCTTTCCATGTGGATAAAATCCAACTGCAAAACTTCAAATGGATATGATGGAGGTGCAAAATGACCAGCTGGAGTTGGGGTTCCCCTACCAGGGTTGTACTTCAAGCATACCATACAATTCTTGACCACATTCTCTGCACACTTAGGAATTCCAGCATTCTGCCATACTGGAGCCAACAACTTACAGATTCCTTTCGTACTGATGTGTGCCATTCCATGTGCCATAGTAACCACTGGAAGCACATATGCATCAGGTAACAACCATCGCCTATGTTCTGACAAATCAATCCAACAACCATTCTCATCCAACTTACCCATACTTTCTCTCCACTTGCTTAACTCTTTCTCTGTGGCTTCAGCTTGAAGGGACTTTACACTCTCTATTGTGTTTTCACACATTCCAACATCACCAACCCATCTGGCAGGGCCTGCAACATACATTCGAGTCTTTACATCTTTTGCTGTTTCTTTCGCGACTTCATCAGCAAACGCGTTACCACGACCAACATCATCAGTGATTTTCTTGTGCGCACTGCATTTCATAATCGCAACTTGTGATGGTAGGGTCAGCGACTCAAGGAGATCATTCACCAACTTGCCATTCTGAATCTTAGCTCCATGCGAAGTCAGGAACCCACGTTCCTTCCACAATCGCCCAAAACTATGAGGCACGCCAAAGGCGTACTGGCTATCCGTATATATGTTCACTTTCATTCCTTCAGACAACACGCATGCTCTCGTAAGGGCAATCAATTCTGCTGCTTGAGCCGAATTCTGTGGCACACGCGCAGTTTCCACAATCGTGTGCAAAGTCGTGATAGCATATGCAGCAGTCGTATCACCATTTGGAAGCTTAAAACACGAACCATCCACCCATAAGGTACCATCACACTCAGTCAGGGGAGTATCTTTAAGATCTACTCTCCCTTTCGTCTCTTCTTCTGTTCTGAACAGACAATCATGTTGCTCAATCTCATCTAGGTCTGCTGGGATTGGTAATAGTGTAGCTGGATTCAACGTGTTGCATCTCTTTATGTGTATATGGTTTGCTAACAGTGTCAGCTCATAACCAGATAATCGCGCACTAGTTAAGTGCTGTGTCTTGGTCCTGTTTAACAATGTGTCCACAGCATGTGGAACCATAACAATCAATGTATTATCCATTACAAGTCCAGCAGACTGTCGAATAGACATAGCTGCAGCGGCTGTGGCTCTCAGACAACTTGGCAATGCCCTCGCTACCGGGTCCAAGGTTGACGAAAAATACGCAACCGGACGCGGTCTGTCGCCAAAAGGCTGTGTTAACACTGATAATGCGCAACCATCTTTCTCGTGAACATACAATGTAAAAGGCTTGCTGTAGTCAGGGGTACCCAACACAGGAGCTGAACATAACGCATTACGCAATTCCAAAAAACTTTTCTGACACTCTTCAGACCATGGGATAGGATTCGGTGTGTCTTTGCATATTAATGCTAACAAAGGTTTTGCCAACAAGGAAAAATTGGGAATCCAATGCCTACAGTATGAAGTAATGCCCAAGAAAGTACGCACTTCTCTCTGTGTTCTTGGCACACTCAACTGTGCAATGGCTTGAATTCTTTCTGGGGTCAGTTTCCTTCCCTCCTTCGATAAGAGATGACCTAAGTAGGTCACTTCATGTCGACAATATTGCAGCTTTGAGAGAGACACTTTGTGATGGAAGGCAGACAAATGACGCAACAATGACAAGGTAGCGTTTTTGCAAATCTTTTCAGTATCCGCGGCGATTAGTAAATCGTCGACGTACTGAATGAGGATAGCGCCACTAGGTAAAACCAGTGCATCAAGCTGTGCTTTTAAAGCCTGACTGTATATTGATGGACCCTCACAGTAGCCCTGGGGAGCGCGTTTAAAGCGGAAGCTGCGACCTCCTAAACTAAAGCCAAAAATGTCTCTGCTCTCCTCTGCAATTGGGATGCTAAAGAAAGCATTCTTTAGATCGATCACTGAGAACCATGCAGCGGAGGCTGGAATCATGGTTAACAAGGCAGTTATATCAGGGACAACTGGAAACTGTGGTACAACAATCTTATTAACCTCTCTAAGATCAATCACAAATCTGTAAACAGGTGGTTGTGAAGGGTCCGTTCGTTTTAAGACAGGTAAAACAGGACTATTGCAAACGTTGCCTCTTGTCTCTTCAATTACACCCTTTTTAATCAAATCACCGACAATTGCTAACAATGCTTTCTGACCTTCATTGGAGATCTTGTACTGGGGAATGCGTGGCAATCTGACATTGGCTTTTAAAGTGACCACATATGGCGGTATTTCCAAAAGACCCACATCATTGGGACCAGTAGCCCAAAGGACATCCGGAAGGGATGACAATTCAGGTGGCATTGCATTTTTAGACAAATACATTTGGGAAATCACTTTCTTGCCTAATGTAAGTTGTACTCCTGAGGGAGAACAATATAGCGTCGCATGCAATCTTTTTAGCAAATCTAAGCCTAGCAAATTTTCACCACAACCTGTTGTTAGGATGAGGGGTGCTTTTAGCTCACAAGGTCCAACAGAAAGTGACATAGGACTAGAAATCGGGTTCCTAACTGGGG
The DNA here is from genome assembly GCF_964204655.1 of Triturus cristatus. Lineage (NCBI taxonomy): Eukaryota > Metazoa > Chordata > Amphibia > Caudata > Salamandridae > Triturus > Triturus cristatus. Next base: position 1,586,945,465 of record NC_140590.1, read on the forward strand.
CGCCAGAAAAACCTACTGAGACATTCATTTCGCCAGACAAAGGCGCGCCAGGGAGTTTTGAATGCATGATTGAACTCTTTGCAGCACCAGTATCCAGCAGAAAGGGCTCTGTTACATTTGCTGTAGTTACATGTAGGTAATAATTCGACCAGGGAGCTCTGCTACCAAAGGCTCAGGTTTTGCACCACCAACTTGTCTAGTGTCTGCGGCAATAATATTAGCCCATGTAGCACCTAGTTCTGCATCGTGATCTACATTGCGAATTGACCCCCACAAAGGCTGTGGAACAACATTTCCAAACAACATATCAATGTCAGCTAAATTCATGATACATGATCCTGCAGTTTGTGATAACTCCTTATAATATCCTGCAGGGTTTTTACGGGGATCAGGCAATGTCTGTTTAAGCGCTATTACTTCAGATCGTTTCCAAGGGACATGCACCCAAACACGCTGAAAATGTGCTGGCATAGCAGCAATACCATGAACAGCTTCCTTCCATACCGGAGGGACTTCTCTCATAGGGTATTGTCGCCTTTTCCCTTTCTCCCCACAGGGAAATCTTGTGCAAACAACGACTGTTGACAATCATCATTCCTCAAGGATAATAAGATCGCAACTGCTCTATTGACATCGGGGCCCACAATCGTACCTTTTCCAAAATCGAATCTCACTCGACACAACTCCTGCGGGCTCGGATCTCTACCATGATCATCCAATTCCTCACAGAGGATTTCACACATTTTCTCGAACACATACCTCTGTTTCGGGGCATCCCATTGATGAAACACGTCAACAACTGATTCCACATCATAGAGTGATGAAAAAATAATCCACCTACGCGCCATATGATCTAATGTCTTTTTCTCTTCAGGATCAGGCAGCTGACTGCGCAATTGCTTACGCTGTAAATCAGGAGTCGCACTAGATGACCCAAAGAGAGGCGACATTAAACTAGTAACTACATTAGCTAGTCGTTGTCGTGCTGCAGGAGAAGTTGAGGCGAAAACAGGGGGATAGACAGAGGGAAGAAAAACTGATTCAGATACAGGTACCGGGGTAGTGCAAGAAGGAGCGCCAGAGGAGGCCGGTGGCGTGCTAGGCAAAGTCGCAGGAAGCGCAGGGGCAACAGGTAGCAAAACTGGCGGCCCTTGAGAGGGCTGCCCTGCAGGGATAGGAGCCGGCTGAGGAGGAGCTGGCGCCTGTGGGAAGGCTTGCGGCATATTTACTGGAGGTTGCGCATTTACAAGCTGTGGAGGTGCGGTGGCATTTTGCGCATATGGGGATGGCGAACTTAACAAATGGGACATTAGGGAATCTTTCTCATTCTCTTTTGTCTCATCTTGCACAAGGGGTGACAAAACAGGGTAACATTTATCAATCCCTAGTTTGCGCTGTCTATGTAACTGTTCCTTCATTTGTTCCTCCTCATTATCTTTAAATTGCACAGCTGCTTGCATCACTGACATACCTCTCTCTCTCTTATTTCTTTTCGCTAGCTTAATTTCCTTCTGTTTGGCTTCCTTTCGCCATAAGCGGAAAGAATCAAACATCGCCGGCCGGCTTTCTTTTTAAACAATTTAACTTCCAAATTATCTAAGATATCTGTATCGAACTACCATTTTGGGGCCATTTTAAAACACCGTCCTTTCTAGTATATCGGATCCATATTTCATTATATGCAATGGGGCCCACGCCATGTTTTACATAAAGCTCATAAGTAGGAGTTCCAATTGGAGGAACCGGACATGAATCCTCTAACTGGAAATCCCTTCCACAACCCAAACAAAACAATCTACAAAATACACTAGAACCAGGCATCTTCGCTCACTAGTTTCAAACGTCAAAGGATTATCGAATACGATAGTCTCGTGAATACACGAGTCCTCTGGCTTTGGGACTTGCAAGCACCAAATCAAAATGATCCCGAAGGATACCAAATTCAAACTAGGAGACGCTCCACTTATACTTAACTGAATATTGATGATCGATGGCGTCACCAGAAGACTCTCTCGATTGTTTCGCTCTACCAAAAAATCGTCAAGGGTCCAAAACAGGGCAATTAATCAGGGCAGCAGTCCTTCGTAGCCGTCGGGACGCGGAGAACCTCGCAGAAAAGACTTTCGGACCACGTCGACATGCAGGGGTCGATGAAGTGGCGGCCTTCCTCCAGAATTTCCACACGAAGCTCCTCACGAACCTCTGGCTTGGACCGGTACCGCTGAAATCGCGCCGAGTTGGGCGCCAACTGAAGTACTGGGAATTTTAAGCCCAGCGGTGCAGGGGAACACACCCTATGACTTCGGGTTCTTCCTGTTTCAGACCTACAGAAACACAGAGTCTTCTGGGTGAAGTCAAAGATCAGTTTATTGGCTGCAGACCAATTACAGGTATCCTAGAAGTACAACAGCGTGTAGGTTCTCAGGAGACTGCTGAAAATCACAGAAACGGGCTTCTTCTTAAATACAGAATATCCTGCTTCAGGCATACATTCCTTAGTTTACGATATGGCCATTACATGTATACATTACAAACGAAAAGGCAGAGTCATGATGACCATCCCACATTCCAGTTAAGCCAGCCCGCAATTATTTACACAGCAAGGCTCAGATCCCACATCAGATATCGATAGGCCCCAATAAACATGAGCATCTCCTGTTTGGAAAACAAGCCATAAAGCAGGAACAGTCAGGTCATAAAGAGATTAGCTGGAGGCTCGTGTAGGATGAAAAGACTTTATGGTGTGTCAAACCCTGATGCTAATCACAGGTGGCCAGAGGACGGGGAACTCGTGGGACCAGTTTGACCTGGGGCAGCGGAGCCAAGCTGCCCAGGTCACAGAAAAGTCAAAGAAAGGCACATGTGCTCTAAAAGGCCCGTATTCGCTTCATGCTATGTAGCCTATGTGAGGGCAACCATAAGATGGCCACCGATCTAAAATGGAACCCACGTAGTGATGTATAATAGCGTATACACAGTGCATTATAGCTAAAACGTTACACAAAGCACTTGTACATACCGCATTAACCATTCGCGGTTCACTAATACCGGGATAGACAGGGGTAGGGCCCTGCCTCCTACGCGGTCCCAAATTCTAAAGTACGACAGACCCTCTTTTTGCCCTTACATAGGCAATAACTATACTCATTTCAATCCGAGTCTAGGTCAATATTCATGAAGTCATGGAGATGTTGCTGTAGCATCATCCTATTACTTAGCTCGTCCCTTGATACAGGTTTCCTTACACATAATGTAGCACAGAGGCCACATATCGCAGGAGCACACTGTACGCACAGACAGAACAGGAAAAGGATGGCTAAGATCATTCCAATGACCATCAGAACTTTCCAACCCCAGGCAGATATCAGTTCCCAGAACCACCCCACCAGTGACCAATCTCCTTTATCCACGTGTATGGACTCAGATATTTTATGTAGTTTGGAGATGGCTTGATAAACTGTTGGAGCGTTGTCTGGTATGAAAATGCAACATCTGGATTGGATAACCTTACATACCCCACCGCGGTCTGCAAGTATGACGTCTAGAACCATGCGGTTCTGCAAAGTCATGAGGCGATCCGCCTGGAGCTCAGCTGTCAAATTACCAAGGGCACCAGCCGTAACATTAACAGTGGATTCAACCACACAAGTCAGTTGTCTCAGGTTCCTACTATTGACCATAGGTCCCCAAAACGGCAGGAAACCCAAAAAGAAATCTCCCGCTTCCTGACCGGCAGTATCCTCCTTACTAATCACACTTCTCACAACTCTGGTCTTGTGATAGTCAGAGGCAGCAGTAAATGTTGGCGGTAGCAGATTTGCAATATAACATGTGCCCGAGAAGTCAGGGGGCAACCATGTATATGCTCGGTCATTGCAGATAAAATATGTACCCTTGGCAGCCAAAAACGCAGGGGAAAACTGTGACGGAAAAGTGTACGTTTCAGTACAGTCACTTCTTCCCAGTTGAGCTCTAGGATTCTGACCATTACCTTGCAAACAGAACCGACCTATGTGGGGTACGACCCAGATTGGGGATGAGATTTTTCGCTGTCTTTCACCCAGACTAATACTATACCCCGTCGCGTTCCACCCTACGTAAGCTCTCAATTCATCCTTGGGTATAGATGAGTATGCGTCGATATCTCTACTCATATCGGCAACTCCTTTCATTAAGGCTTTATTATTGGTGCTAGGTCTGATGAAACGCGGTTGTCGCAGGGAGTACGCATCTAGTGCATAGAGAAACATGGTCTGGAATGCCCATGACGATCCATTGTAACTATACGGCAGCACTAGATAGGGAATACCCTTATTAATGGTATGTGGCATTAAACCACACACCCAACAATTGGTTGTATTCATGACTAGTTGGTGCTGGTGCAGGAGCTGAATAAACGAGTTATTTACAAATTCAGACCGTCTAGCTTGTTCATGTTCATGCAGAGGGTGAAAAGAGTGTGAGGAGACAGTAGGAGGAGGTATAGGCTGTACAGTGGGTGCAATGGGCTCTTGAGAGGAGAAGAATACAAATCCTACAGTAAACACTACCATACTACATAATACGAACAGGCATAAAAATACAAAACGTTTGCTCTTCATTATTTTACATATTCTTGCTTTAAAGTTCATTTCCTCAGTAAGTCTCTCCATCTTAAAAAAACTCCATCCTCTAATCGTGCCGCTCGCGGCGGGTGAGTATCTTCTGCTAAGGAGTACGCCTGTCAGTCCAGGGAACGCCCTAGACCAACCAGAACCGTCGACCTAACGTCTTCGGCCTGTACCCCAAAGTCTTGGCACCGCGACCCTGCGGCTGAACCCGGATGGTGGTTCGAAAAACAAAAATCAAGAAAGTCCTTCAGATGGGAAAGCTCTGGTTATCAAAAAATAAAAAGGTAAAAGAAAAAGAATATTTATTTGTCCATAGGCCTTGGTCTTAGATTGTAATGGAGACGGCCAGGTACTGTTTGATCTTGAAACAAGAGTTCAGGCTCTGTGGTGTCCAATCGAATTGACGGTGGCACAGCTTCTTGCAAGATATCGTCACTTTCCTGTGCTGAAGTTGTGCCTTTTATGCGTGCATCACTGAACGGCACAAAACGAGGTACAGTGTCTGTTTCAGAGTCAGCGATACCCTCCTGGACCCACTGGTCATACGGCAGAGGCAAAGGGATCCTCTTCACGTGGGCGCCGTGGATCCAGTTCTTTTTCCCCTTTACTCGAACAGCTGATCTTGTGGATAGGAGCACGAGATGAGGGCCGATCCAACGAGGCTCATCATTGCTCTTGCGCTGAAAATTTTTCACCAAGACCCACGTGCCTGGGTCGATAGGGTGTCCTGGAGCCTCAGAGGCCTGGGGAAGAGTATCGTGCACCTGTTGGTGTAAAACACGCAGTTTAACCGTCAAATCATACAAGTAATCAAGCAGTACTGGATGCTCGATTTCACTGAATTTCGTCGGTCTTGGCACACCCCATACATTAGCCGGGCGGCCAAAAACGACCTCGTAGGGACTAAGTCCCACTCGTGAATGCACGGTCATTCTGGTGGACAGGTGTGCTAGAGGCAGAGCGTCAGGCCATTTAAGACCTGAGCTCGCTTGGATTTTGGCCAGTTTGAGTTTTAGAGCGCCATTGTAGCGCTCTACTAATCCAGCTGATTGGGGGTGATTTGCAGCGTGAAATTTCTGCTTTATACCTAGTCCCTCACACACATTCTTCATCAATTGGCCCACAAACTCACTCCCATTATCACTCCACACCATTCTTGGCATTCCAAACCTAGGGAAAAATTCCTTCACAAGGGCTTTGGCTGTGGACAGAGCAGTGTTATCTTTTAGAGGATAGGCCTCTATCCATTTTGAGAAAGCGCAAACAACCACCAATACATATTTCAGGTTGTTGCATCTTTCCATGTGGATAAAATCCAACTGCAAAACTTCAAATGGATATGATGGAGGTGCAAAATGACCAGCTGGAGTTGGGGTTCCCCTACCAGGGTTGTACTTCAAGCATACCATACAATTCTTGACCACATTCTCTGCACACTTAGGAATTCCAGCATTCTGCCATACTGGAGCCAACAACTTACAGATTCCTTTCGTACTGATGTGTGCCATTCCATGTGCCATAGTAACCACTGGAAGCACATATGCATCAGGTAACAACCATCGCCTATGTTCTGACAAATCAATCCAACAACCATTCTCATCCAACTTACCCATACTTTCTCTCCACTTGCTTAACTCTTTCTCTGTGGCTTCAGCTTGAAGGGACTTTACACTCTCTATTGTGTTTTCACACATTCCAACATCACCAACCCATCAGGCAGGGCCTGCAACATACATTCGAGTCTTTACATCTTTTGCTGTTTCTTTCGCGACTTCATCAGCAAACGCGTTACCACGACCAACATCATCAGTGATTTTCTTGTGTGCACTGCATTTCATAATCGCAACTTGTGATGGTAGGGTCAGCGACTCAAGGAGATCATTCACCAACTTGCCATTCTGAATCTTAGCTCCATGCGAAGTCAGGAACCCACGTTCCTTCCACAATCGCCCAAAACTATGAGGCTCGCCAAAGGCGTACTGGCTATCCGTATATATGTTCACTTTCATTCCTTCAGACAACACGCATGCTCTCGTAAGGGCAATCAATTCTGCTGCTTGAGCCGAATTCTGTGGCACACGCGCAGTTTCCACAATCGTGTGCAAAGTCGTGATAGCATATGCAGCAGTCGTATCACCATTTGGAAGCTTAAAACACGAACCATCCACCCATAAGGTACCATCACACTCAGTCAGGGGAGTATCTTTAAGATCTACTCTCCCTTTCGTCTCTTCTTCTGTTCTGAACAGACAATCATGTTGCTCAATCTCATCTAGGTCTGCTGAGATTGGTAATAGTGTAGCTGGATTCAACGTGTTGCATCTCTTTATGTGTATATGGTTTGCTAACAGTGTCAGCTCATAACCAGATAATCGCGCACTAGTTAAGTGCTGTGTCTTGGTCCTGTTTAACAATGTGTCCACAGCATGTGGAACCATAACAATCAATGTATTATCCATTACAAGTCCAGCAGACTGTCGAATAGACATAGCTGCAGCGGCTGTGGCTCTCAGACAACTTGGCAATGCCCTCGCTACCGGGTCCAAGGTTGACGAAAAATACGCGCACGGACGCGGTCTGTCGCCAAAAGGCTGTGTTAACACTGATAATGCGCAACCATCTTTCTCGTGAACATACAATGTAAAAGGCTTGCTGTAGTCAGGGGTACCCAACACAGGAGCTGAACATAACGCATTACGCAATTCCCAAAAACTTTTCTGACACTCTTCAGACCATGGGATAGGATTCGGTGTGTCTTTGCATGTTAATGCTAACAAAGGTTTTGCCAACAAGGAAAAATTGGGAATCCAATGCCTACAGTATGAAGTAATGCCCAAGAAAGCACGCACTTCTCTCTGTGTTCTTGGCACACTCAACTGTGCAATGGCTTGAATTCTTTCTGGGGTCAGTTTCCTTCCCTCCTTCGATAAGAGATGACCTAAGTAGGTCACTTCATGTCGACAATATTGCAGCTTTGAGAGAGACACTTTGTGATGGAAGGCAGACAAATGACGCAACAATGACAAGGTAGCGTTTTTGCAAATCTTTTCAGTATCCGCGGCGATTAGTAAATCGTCGACGTACTGAATGAGGATAGCGCCACTAGGTAAAACCAGTGCATCAAGCTGCGCTTTTAAAGCCTGACTGTATATTGATGGACTCTCACAGTAGCCCTGGGGAGCGCGTTTAAAGCGGAAGCTGCGACCTCCTAAACTAAAGCCAAAAATGTCTCTGCTCTCCTCTGCAATTGGGATGCTAAAGAAAGCATTCTTTAGATCGATCACTGAGAACCATGCAGCGGAGGCTGGAATCATGGTTAACAAGGCAGTTATATCAGGGACAACTGGAAACTGTGGTACAACAATCTTATTAACCTCTCTAAGATCAATCACAAATCTGTAAACAGGTGGTTGTGAAGGGTCCGTTCGTTTTAAGACAGGTAAAACAGGACTATTGCAAACGTTGCCTCTTGTCTCTTCAATTACACCCTTTTTAATCAAATCACCGACAATTGCTAACAATGCTTTCTGACCTTCATTGGAGATCTTGTACTGGGGAATGCGTGGCAATCTGACATTGGCTTTTAAAGTGACCACATATGGCGGTATTTCCAAAAGACCCACATCATTGGGACCAGTAGCCCAAAGGACATCCGGAAGGGATGACAATTCAGGTGGCATTGCATTTTTAGACAAATACATTTGGGAAATCACTTTCTTGCCTAATGTAAGTTGTACTCCTGAGGGAGAACAATATAGCGTCGCATGCAATCTTTTTAGCAAATCTAAGCCTAGCAAATTTTCACCACAACCTGTTGTTAGGATGAGGGGTGCTTTTAGCTCACAAGGTCCAACAGAAAGTGACATAGGACTAGAAATCGGGTTCCTAACTGGGGCGCCAGAAAAACCTACTGAGACATTCATTTCGCCAGACAAAGGCGCGCCAGGGAGTTTTGAATGCATGATTGAACTCTTTGCAGCACCAGTATCCAGCAGAAAGGGCTCTGTTACATTTGCTGTAGTTACTTTAACATAAGGTCCGCTCTGATCCACTGGCACTGAAACAACTCCCTCTCTCTGTCTATGGCTGTCCTAGTAATCATCATCTTCTACATTGTCGTCTTCCGCGTAATAATCATTATTGTAGTACTGAGCTGTATTACCAGTCGCGTTGGCTTGCTGATCAAAGCTATTTATGGTATTTTGAGGCGGAAGAGGACGCGCGTTCTGGAGAACATTTCCACGCCCTCTGCCTCTAGGAGCTTGCTGACCACCTCTACCTCTTGTGCCGTATGCATTACTGTTATGCTGCATTAATTTAGGGCAACTATATTTAAAATGACCTTCCTCTTTGCAATATGAACATTGGTTGGGACCTACAGGGATTCGTGGTTGATAATACCCATTCATTTGCTGACTATTCTGAAATTGTTGGGGTTGCTGATAGATACCTTGTGTTTGCCTATAATTACTCTGTCCTCCACGTGGCGGATAGGCCTGCTGCAAAAGGACCTTTGTCTTTAGTTCTTTCGTTTTCTTATCTGTTCTATCCTTCTCATCTTTGTCTCTATTCTCATAATACTGTGCAGTAGCCAGTATTTGCGCTGAAGAGGAAACAGCCCAAGAACTTTCTGAGTCTTTTAATTTCTTACACAACTCAGGAAGTAGATTCTGCACAAATTTATCAACAAATAACCGTTGGCCACCTTCAGTGCTCATGTCTTGACCACTGTGGTCGATAAACGTTTCTTCAAACCTGGTAAAGAAATCAGACACTGTCTCATCTTTCTTCTGCTTACATGCGGATAGTTTATCCGAATTTACGCGCATCGCGGGCATTATAGTTTTCATGTAGGTAATAATTCGACCAGGGAGCTCTGCTACCAAAGGCTCAGGTTTTGCACCACCAATTTGTCTAGTGTCTGCGGCAATAATATTAGCCCATGTAGCACCTAGTTCTGCATCGTGATCTACATTGCGAATTGACCCCCACAAAGGCTGTGGAACAACATTTCCAAACAACATATCAATGTCAGCTAAATTCATGATACATGATCCTGCAGTTTGTGATAACTCCTTATAATATCCTGCAGGGTTTTTACGGGGATCAGGCAATGTCTGTTTAAGCGCTATTACTTCAGATCGTTTCCAAGGGACATGCACCCAAACACGCTGAAAATGTGCTGGCATAGCAGCAATACCATGAACAGCTTCCTTCCATACCGGAGGGACTTCTCTCATAGGGTATTGTCGCCTTTTCCCTTTCTCCCCACAGGGAAATCTTGTGCAAACAACGACTGTTGACAATCATCATTCCTCAAGGATAATAAGATCGCAACTGCTCTATTGACATCGGGCCCACAATCAAACCTTTTCCAAAATCGAATCTCACTCGACACAACTCCTGCGGGCTCGGATCTCTACCATGATCATCCAATTCCTCACAGAGGATTTCACACATTTTCTCGAACACATACCTCTGTTTCGGGGCATCCCATTGATGAAACACGTCAACAACTGATTCCACATCATAGAGTGATGAAAAAATAATCCACCTACGCGCCATATGATCTAATGTCTTTTTCTCTTCAGGATCAGGCAGCTGACTGCGCAATTGCTTACGCTGTAAATCAGGAGTCGCACTAGATGACCCAAAAAGAGGCGACATTAAACTAGTAACTACATTAGCTAGTCGTTGTCGTGCTGAAGGAGAAGTTGAGGCGAAAACAGGGGGATAGACAGAGGGAAGAAAAACTGATTCAGATACAGGTACCGGGGTAGTGCAAGAAGGAGCGCCAGAGGAGGCCGGTGGCGTGCTAGGCAAAGTCGTAGGAAGCGCAGGGGCAACAGGTAGCAAAACTGGCGGCCCTTGAGAGGGCTGCCCTGCAGGGATAGGAGCCGGCTGAGGAGGAGCTGGCGCCTGTGGGAAGGCTTGCGGCATATTTACTGGAGGTTGCGCATTTACAAGCTGTGGAGGTGCGGTGGCATTTTGCGCATATGGGGGTGGCGAACTTAACAAATGGGACATTAGGGAATCTTTCTCATTCTCTTTTCTCTCATCTTGCACAAGGGCTGACAAAACAGGGTAACATTTATCAATCCCTAGTTTGCGCTGTCTATGTAACTGTTCCTTCATTTGTTCCTCCTCATTATCTTTAAATTGCACAGCTGCTTGCATCACTGACATACCTCTCTCTCTCTTATTTCTTTTCGCTAGCTTAATTTCCTTCTGTTTGGCTTCCTTTCGCCATAAGCGGAAAGAATCAAACATCGCCGGCCGGGCTTTCTTTTTAAACAATTTAACTTCCAAATTATCTAAGATATCTGTATCGAAACTACCATTTTGGGGCCATTTTAAAACACCGTCCTTTCTAGTATATCGGATCCATATTTCATTATATGCAATGGGGCCCACGCCATGTTTTACATAAAGCTCATAAGTAGGAGTTCCAATTGGAGGAACCGGACATGAATCCTCTAACTGGAAATCCCTTCCACAACCCAAACAAAACAATCTACAAAATACACTAGAACCAGGCATCTTCGCTCACTAGTCTAGTTTCAAACGTCAAAGGATTATCGAATACGATAGTCTCGTGAATACACGAGTCCTCTGGCTTTGGGACTTGCAAGCACCAAATCAAAATGATCCCGAAGGATACCAAATTCAAACTAGGAGACGCTCCACTTATACTTAACTGAATATTGATGATCGATGGCGTCACCAGAAGACTCTCTCGATTGTTTCGCTCTACCAAAAAATCGTCAAGGGTCCAAAACAGGGCGATTAATCAGGGCAGCAGTCCTTCGTAGCTGTCGGGACGCGGAGAACCTCGCAGAAAAGACTTTCGGACCACGTCGACATGCAGGGGTCGATGAAGTGGCGGCCTTCCTCCAGAATTTCCACACGAAGCTCCTCACGAACCTCTGGCTTGGACCGGTACCGCTGAAATCGCGCCGAGTTGGGCGCCAACTGAAGTACTGGGAATTTTAAGCCCAGCGGTGCAGGGGAACACACCCTATGACTTCGGGTTCTTCCTGTTTCAGACCTACAGAAACACAGAGTCTTCTGGGTGAAGTCAAAGATCAGTTTATTGGCTGCAGACCAATTACAGGTATCCTAGAAGTACAACAGCGTGTAGGTTCTCAGGAGACTGCTGAAAATCACAGAAACGGGCTTCTTCTTAAATACAGAATATCCTGCTTCAGGCATACATTCCTTAGTTTACGATAATGCCATTACATGTATACATTACAAACGAAAAGGCAGAGTCATGATGACCATCCCACATTCGAGTTAAGCCAGCCCGCAATTATTTACACAGCAAGGCTCAGATCCCACATCAGATATCGATAGGCCCCAATAAACATGAGCATCTCCTGTTTGGAAAACAAGCCATAAAGCAGGAACAGTCAGGTCATAAAGAGATTAGCTGGAGGCTCGTGTAGGATGAAAAGACTTTATGGTGTGTCAAACCCTGATGCTAATCACAGGTGGCCAGAGGACGGGGAACTCGTGGGACCAGTTTGACCTGGGGCAGCGGAGCCAAGCTGCCCAGGTCACAGAAAAGTCAAAGAAAGGCACATGTGCTCTAAAAGGCCCGTATTCGCTTCATGCTATGTAGCCTATGTGAGGGCAATCATAAGATGGCCACCGATCTAAAATGGAACCCACGTAGTGATGTATAATAGCGTATACACAGTGCATTCATAGCTAAAACGTTACACAAAGCACTTGTACATACCGCATTAACCATTCGCGGTTCACTAATACCGGGATAGACAGGGGTAGGGCCCTGCCTCCTACGCGGTCCCAAATTCTAACGTACGACACTTTCATAGATTCACATGCTTGAATCAGAGTAGTTAGCAGTAAACACAAATACATATTAGCATATCATAATTATGCAAATATAGCCAATAGTTGTAACAAGCATAACCATAGCGGAAGCAGAAGATCACTATTTCCCTGAAGTCTTGGCTGCTCCAGAGGATTGCTGATGTTGTCCTCCTCTGCCTCTGGAGGATCTATGGCCATGGAACTGAGACTTGGATTGCTGGTTCTGCTGCCATTGAGGGGTTTGAACCCTCTGCTGGTAGTTCTTGCGATTGTAAGGCCTTTATCTTCATCTGGATTCTTTTTTCTTTTCCAGGCCTACTGCCTTCAGCGTATCCAGCTCAGTCTTCGTCTTGGCCATTTCTTCATCGGTGTGGGAACCAAAAAGAGAGGTTCCGGAGAATGGAAGATTTAAAATCCGATGTTGGGACTCCGGCTTTAAAGCTGTTAAGCGCAGCCATGAATTCCTCTGTGCACAAATGCCGTGTGCATCTGTATGGGCAGCCAGAGAAGCCCCATCTGCTGCAGTACTAATCACCTGATTAGAAACCAGCGCCCCTTCTTGGAGAATCTCCGCAAAATCTTGTCTGTCCTCTTTCGGCAGCTTTTCCTTAAAATGCTCCAAAGAGTCCCATAAAGACCTTTCGTAATGGCTTAACAGGGCTGCATCGCTTGATACTTTCAAGGAAGATGCTGCAGATCCGCATACCTTGCTTCCGCAAGAATCCTGAGCTCGACTCTCATTGTCTGGAGGGACAGAGGACGAAGAAGTGACAGCATGAATTTTCTTTGCTGCTGCGATGATCACCGAGTCCGGTGGAGGATCTGACTTTAAAAACAAAGGATCCGATGCCGCCGGCTTGTATTTTTTCTGAATCCTCACTGGGGCAGCTTTAATTGAGGGTGGGGTGAGAAAAACGTCCATCACTAGTTGGAGAAGACCAGGAACCAGTGGGAGCAAAGGCCTAGACATAGACCATTGATGGAGAGTCTCGGAGATGATAGAGGTGAAAGCTTGTGGTGCTGACATATCTATGTTCAGCTTCTGTGCTCCTCTTGTGAGGACATCATGAAATGTATTGATGCCATCGATAGGTGACACTCTAGAGGGCGGGCTATCCATAAGGGTAGGTGAATAGTCCCTTTTTGAAGAGTGAGTTGAAGAAGAAGACCAAGACGGTGTTCTCGTTCTCTTCCGATTAGCATGAGTTGGTCTATGCTCCGGAGATTTGTCCTGGCGATCTCTTGTCTGAGTAACAGGTGATCTGTCCACCTCTTGCACTAATCGTTCCAATGGGGATCTGTGCAGTGGACTGTAATAGTCCATAGGCCGTCAAGCTTGGCCAGAAGTATCTTTATGCCAATGGCTGACGGGAAGGAGCCATCTTTGCGACAGATGGACTGAAGGAGACCTCTGCCCTCGTGGAGACGTTGGTCTAGGAGATTGTCGTGCCTCTGGAGACGGAGAAGAAGAGCTTCTCATTGAAATCACTTGAGGAGAGTCCGCAACTGAAGGCGATGACTCCATGTGGCCTCTGGAGGCTGAGCGGCGTCTGGAGGAGCGATGCGACGTCGATGGTGAGTGCTTCGTAACGAACAACTATATAGAGAAAGTGGACGGAGGCTCCCCTCAAGCCCTGGTGCTGCTGGATCTTTCCGCCGCCTTTGACACGGTTGACCATAACATCCTGTTTGACCGTGTCGAGGACGTGGGTATCCAAGGATCGGCTCTTGAATGGATCAAATCCTTTCTTACTAACCGCTATCAAGCGGTCGTCTGGGAAATTTCACAACACCCAAGATTAAGAACACTTGCGGTGTCCCCCAGGGTTTCTCCCTTTCTCCGCATCTATTCAACTTATACCTTCTCCCCTTGACCCACGCACTAAAGGAAAGAAAAGTCCAGACCTTCAACTATGCAGATGACTTTCAACTAATTCTGCCGATCAACGACTCCCCCACCTCCATCCTCGAATTCCAGAGAACAATGCTGTTCATCCGCAACTGGATGAACAGCAATCACCTCAAATTAAATCCAGATAAAACAGAAGTGATCCTCACAGGAGGCCCTTCGAACCCCTGGAACTGCCACTTCTGGCCTAAGGAACTGGGACAGCCCCCTCCACTTCCGCCAAAACCTTGGTTGTCATAATTAGGGGTGGGCGGAATTTGCGAAAGTGACTTTCGCAAATTATTGCGAAAATGTTAAAAATCTCCGCAAACACGCGGAAATATCGCGAAGATGCAGAAGTTTTTTTCCCGCCCGTTCGCGTTATTTTCTGCGTGGTCGCGGTTCGCCAACTTACCCATGCGGTTGCTCGCGGGCGCGGCCATCTTGTTTTCACTCTTCTCGCGGTGCATGATCGCGAGAAGAAAGACGTGATCGCGTGACCAATGACATTACTGCGGGCGCGAACTGTCACAAGACAGATCAAATGGCTACCAACAATCCAATATCTCGTGGAGAACGCGACCGGATCGGGAAAACTTGTCGGCGAACGCGGGGATTCAGGTAAGGCGATCGCGCGTGCGCGAGAATGTATTATTTTACAACGCGAGCAAGAAACAAATTATCGCTAAGCTGCGGAATGCGGAAATTTTGACATTTTCGCGCTCTCCACGGAACGGGAAAAATTTCAACTTATCACAATTTCCGCGAGCGGAACGGAAATTTAGCCCAGGCCTAGTCATAATCAACAAAGACCTCACCATGAAAAACCAAATTGGGGCCATGATCTCAACATGTTGCTTTCAATTAAGGAAAATTAGAAAAATCAGTAGGTACCTTACTCAAGAAGTTAAAAAACAGGCAGTCCTCGCCATGGTGATGTCCCACATCGACTATGCTAACTCGCTCTACCTTGGCATTCCAGCCCACCTCATCCACCACCTTCAAATGGTTCAAAACCAAGCGGCCAGACTGATCCTACAAGAAAACAGGCGCCAACATATCACCCCACTTCTGAAGAGACTACATTGGCTTCCTATACCTCAGAGATGCGCCTTCAAGGTAGGATGCATCATATTCAAATCCCTGAATTGCAAAAGCCCAAAATGTATCAACAGTCTGATTAACAGATATACCCCGACCCGCAACCTACCATCTTCCCACATGCACCTCCTGAGCACCCCACCCTTCAGGCTAAAACGCGCCAGGGGGTCAAGATTCGCCACCCTAGGACCCAAATTCTGGAACTCTCTGCCACTTGAAATAAGATCCTGCACAAACCTCATGAGCTTCCGCAAACTGCTAAAAACTTGGCTATTTAAACAGGCATACTAGCAACATCTAGTTTAACACCCTCAGAGCAGCGCCAAGAAACCAACCTGGTGTGCGTGCGCTAAACAAATAAAGTTTAACATAACATAACATAAAATACCCCGGTGAGTCTTTCGAGAGGGCTCTTCTCCTCGACGTCGACCTCTCTTTGCGCTTCGACGTCGAATGTCCTGATGCTGAAGCCATTGACCTCACCGACCTCGTCCTCGATGCAGAGCGCCTAGGCGAAACCAAAGAAGTGTGAACCGACGGTGAACTCCTTCTCGACGTCGTGCTCTTCCTCGACGTTGACGGAGACCACCGCCTTGACGTCAAACGTCGTCTGGAATACTTTACTTTGGGCCCCGACGACGAACCCTTCTTCGCCGACGATGGAGATTTGACCCTCGACGTTGAAAGCCGTCTGGTCGACGACAATGGAGGAGTCCGCTTGGACCTCGAATGTCACGCACCTGGCGACGACGAGGCCTGTCTCGCCGTTGACCGTCGCCTGGTTGACAGCAACAGAGATGCCTGTTTCGATGCCGATCGTCATTCCACTGGAGACAACGAGGCATGTCTCGACGTTGACCGCCGCTTGGTTGACAGCAACGGAGACGCCCGCTTCGACGCCGATCACTGCTCTACAGGCGACGGCGGAGCATGTCTCGACGCCGAACGGCGTACTGACGGCGATGACGGAGATCCAATTCTCGACGTTGTGCGAGCCGCACCAACGAAGATCGACTCCTCGACGCCGATCGTCGCCGGGTTGATGACGGTGGAGGGCGTGACATGCCTGCAGTCTTCGTCGACAACTGGTGTTCTCTCGACGGCGAGCCCGCTATCGATGGTCTTCCTGTCGACGTTTTCGCTGCTGGTGAGGGTATTTTCAGCGCCGATCCCGACGCTGAAGGTGAGCAAACTGGAACTTTACTTCTGGAAGAAGATCTTGCCCTCTCCTTCCTCTTCTTCACCGGAGACCTGCCTCTAGAAG
This sequence comes from Triturus cristatus, assembly GCF_964204655.1. Classification (NCBI taxonomy): domain Eukaryota; kingdom Metazoa; phylum Chordata; class Amphibia; order Caudata; family Salamandridae; genus Triturus; species Triturus cristatus. Next base: position 1,586,962,167 of record NC_140590.1, read on the forward strand.
GAGCTTTTCCCTTCTCAGCCAGCCCATAAAGATGAATCCTCTCTCTGTCTTTCAGAGTACGCCAGGACAGGGACTGACAATGTTGGCAAGTCTTAGGATCATGATCCTCAGGACGGCAATACAGACAGAATGGGAGTTTGATCTAGTCTTCTTTTTGCCACAGGAAGGGCAAGAGTCAAAGAGAGATGGCATTTCTGAGAGAAAAAATATGCTTAACTCTCTCAAAAAAGTAGGAATCTTCTTTAAAAGCCAAAAGATGTCGAAGTAAGTAGGTTTTGACAAAAAATGAGTAGATATTTTCTGACAGAAATCGGAAAAACCAAGAGCTGAAGTAACCAGGGTCCTGACAGAAAGAGCCAGAAAGAACAACTAACCTAACTGTCACCCCTGAGGCATGATGGGAAGCTAGGGGTCATGGCTGCCTTAAAGGCACGGTGCCAGTTCTTTCCTATGTGTTTCTATGAGGTTAGCTTTTCAGCTTTTTACACTGAGCGTTTCTGCAATGCAGCCTGTGAGCTGGCAATGCTGTCATTCCTCTTTGCATGATTATGTTTTCTGCTACACATTAAAGCAGTTCAAATGCTCTTTGTTTTCATTACTGCTTTGTGTTGAATGTGTATATGTGTGCAAAGGGAATATGCCCAGCTCTTTTTCTGTACGGAGGGCTGCATTTGTTGTTTTATATATATATATATATATATATATATATATATATATATATATATATATATATATATATATATATATATATATATATATATATTCACTGAAAAAACCATAGGTTTCACACATGTTATAGTTAGTGGAAATTTTACTGATAAAAAACCAATGAAATTGCCCCGTTATAGTTAGCGCAGGCAACTATAACTCACGCGACCGCAATCCTCTGCTGATGCTAATACTGTATTTAGACACTTATTTGCCCATGTCTTCTTCCATACATTTTTAGCTATACATATATTACAAATATTTTTTTTTCATAAAGACACATATGTCATCAGCAGAGGATTGCGGTCGCGTGAGTTATAGTTGCCTGCGCTAACTATAACGGGGCAATTTCATTGGTTTTTTATCAGTAAAATTTCCACTAACTATAACATGTGTGAAACCTATGGTTTTTTCAGTGAATTTGCAAGGTTTTTTAAATGCTAATTCCTAACTATAACGTGTGTGAAACCTATGGTTTTTTCAGTGAATTAGTACGGTTTTTTAAATGCTAAGTTTTTTTCCCTTATAATAAGCCCTGTACATTTGGTGGCCTACGGCCACCAAAAGCACAGGGGGTGGGGTAAGTGTGGATAGTGTTTTTTTCCATTGTAATAAGCCCAGCACATTTGGTGGCCTTCGGCCACCAAAAGCACAGGGGGTGGGGTAAGTGTGGATAGTGTTTTTTTTATTTTTATTTTTTTACCGTACGCTTACCGTAAGCGTACGGTAAGCGTACCCCGTGAAATTGCCGAAAAAAAAATAAAACCGTTTTTGCACTTGGGGGATGTTTGGGGACTCCCTCCACATGACTATGTGGGAGGGAGTTGTCAAAACAGCCCCTTTACATGTTTTTGGGCTTCCGATTTTAAAAATCTCTCTCAGTGCGAGAGACAAAATGGCGGCCGCCGCTTCCTGGTTTCGGCCGATTCGAATGTTTACTAAGATCTAAGAGCCAATCAGAATCGCGCTCGCGCACGCCACCGTACGCTTACCGTAAGCGTACGGTAAGCGTACCGTAAGCTGGCTCAGATATATATATTGATTTAAAGGCTATTTTCTCAGAATCTACTGAACAGATTTACACCAAACCTACAAAAGGCACTTCCTTGACCTAGGGACTACCTCTCTGCCAAATTTTGAGTAATTCTGTTCAGCCATTCGGGCTGTAGCTCGTTCTAAAGGTCCTATGGAAAAATGCATGGGAAAAACGCGTTTTGGGACCCCCCTTTTATCTCAGCCCCCGCTTGACGAATCCCCCCGAGACTTTCAGGGTAGGAGCGGAGCGTAGCGCCCCACCTATTTTGAGAAATTCGCGAGGATTCGTCGACCGGCGCCAAAGTTATTCAAAATAGAATGTTGAGGTTTTCCTATGGAAACGTGGTCCTAACTATAACTACCTACTGGCTATCGCCAGTAGGTAATATATATATATATATATATTCTTCCAATCTCCCCGTACTTCCTTTCGGCGAAACGAGAGAGAGGAACCCAAACAGGTAAGGCAGGAAATGTTGTTTATTGTCTCCCTCTGCGATGCGTTTCGAGCACCCTGTGCCCTTGATCACAAAAGAAAACAAACGTCCGCCATTGTATTAAATGCTAGGTGTCCACCCATTAGTGAGTCACATGTTCATGAACATAGAAGAAATATTTTTGAAAAACGGCATGTTTGTTGTGCAATTAGCAAACGAACCCCACTTCAAAGAACACATTTAAAAATACATACGTTTTACATATTTTGATCAGCATGGGCGGGAATATTCATGTGCTTATGACTATTGATGAGGATCCCCTGGAAGAGAATTGGCATTTCTTGTTTGTCTTAGACGCAAAAAGGTCAAGTTGCGGTATACCCCACCGAAGGAAAATGTCCTGAAGAACCAGAAGATTGAGTTCCCTCTCGTGACAAGTAGTTGTCAGTCTGCTCAAGGTGCCCGCCAGCACATTGGATACTCCTTGGACGTGTCCTGCCTCAATGTTACCCTGTGTTTCAAGGACCAATTCCAAATTGTCTGTGTCTGATGAGAGAGAGCAACTGATTTTGTCCCTCCTTGTTGTTTAGGCAGTGCATGCTGGTGGTATTGTCCATAAGGATAACTACTGATGAGCCTGCAATTCTGGGGGGGAATGATAACAGCACCAGAGCTATGGCCTTCCTGGGATGCATCTGTAGTGATGGCAAGATCTGTTGCTTGAGAGAAAAAAGTCATCCATTGAGAAATATTGGCTGATACTGTCCACCATTGCATAGCTTTTATCATTGTTGGGTTACAAGTATCACATCCTCGAATGAGCCCAGAACTTGCAGCCACTGTTTGTCTAGCAGTTCTTGTAGCGGACACATATGAAGTCTAAATTTTGGAATCAGAGGAATGCAGGAGGAGCACATTCCCAGAAACAACTTTTACAGTCGGACAGAAACTGACTTTCTTTTGCAAAGCCTTTGGGCCAGTATCCTGATCTTGCCCTGTCGTTCTAGAGAGACAAAAGCCTTGTCTGACTGGGTGTCTAAGACTGCTCCTAGAAACATTAATGTTGTTGTCAGTTCGAGAGTTGATTTCTGTAGATTTTGTTTGAGGCCCAATTGTTTGAATAACGAAAGGCATAGTGCAGCGCCCACTGTGGGTTGGTGATGTGTTGGAGCTTTCATTAAACAATTGTCTAAATAAGGGAAGATCTAAATTCTGCATAGTCTTAGATGTGCAGACACCGGGGCCATGCACTTGGTGAATATTCTTGGGGCTGATCGTAGTCCAAAAGGGAGCATTTTGAACTGAAAGTGTGTGCCGGCTACATAAAAACGAAGGTATCTCTGATGGCTGTGATGGATTGGGACGTGAAAGTATGCATCTTGAAGATCCAGAGCCATCATGTAGTCCCCATGATTGAGAAGGTGTAAAATGTGTTGTTGGGTGACCATCCGAAATGACTGTTTTTTTCAGGTATTTGTTCAACTGTCGACGATCCAAGACGGAATGCCAGTCCCCTGATTTTTTTACTAATAAGGAAGAAACAGGAATAGAAGCCCGTGCCCCGCTGAGACTTCGGAACCTTCTCTATCGCTCCTTTCTGCAACATGATAGCGACTTCCTTCAATAGGTGTTTCAGATGGGGAGCAAACGTCCATTTTGGAGGCACATTCATTGGTTTGCTGATGAATTCGAGGAGGTGCCCTTGAGCTATGATGTCTAGGAGCCACTTGTCTGATGCTATGCTGGACCATTGGTGAATAAAATGAGAAATCCGTCCTCCTAGTTGTTTCTTGGATTAGTGGAAGGTGGCCGGCAAAAAGGAAAGATCATTGTTTTCTGTTAACATCTCGTCCCCTGGTGAGCTGCTTGTAAGCCACTGCAGGTGGCTGTCTGTACTGCTGCAAATATTGCGGCCTATATTGTCCTCGGTAAGGCTGATATTATTGTCTATAATTCTGGAATCCTCCTCTGTAAGAGTAGGAACTCATTCTTCTGGCTCCTCGAAAGGGTTGTTTGCGAAATTGCAATGCTCCCAGGGACTTAGAGGTGTTAGTATCTGCCTTAATGGTTTGCAGAGCTTTATTAATATGTTTTCCGAACAACGCTCTGCCATCATAGGGCATCTCCAGGATCTTCATCTGGACTTCTGGTCTGAATGTTGTCACTTTTAGCCAGCCCTGCCTGTGTAGGACAGTTGTTCCAGCTAGTTGTCGGAAATCTGTAGAAGATATATCGACTGCACAGTCGATTATCTCCGAAGCTCATTCGCCTTCTAGGAGAATCTTCCTGGAGTCAGGCTTAGCATCCTGTGGCAGTAGATTGATGTACTGCACCATATCCAACCACATTTGCCTGTTAAATCTCCCTAGAATTGCGAGACAATATGCGGCTCTGTTTTTGCCGCCATGCTGGAAAAACGTTTTCCAATCTTGTCCAGGCGACGCCCTTCCCTATCTGGTGGCATTGTGATAGGGGTAGCAGGGTTTCTAGAGCATGTCTGGGCTGCTTGACTGATGACAGAATCTATCCTTGGTTGTCTAATAAGGCATGCAGGAGCATCATCCCTTGCCTTGTATTTCCTATCTAACCAGCTGTCAGTGTGGCGGTATTCTTCTTTATACACACTCCATTCTGCCATATAAAATCTATGATAGGAATAGCCCTTATTGATTTTTTAATTGGTTCTTTAAAATCATAAAGAAAACAGTCTGCCTGTTTGGTATTGGTAGTAAAACGCAATTGAAAACGCTTCACAGCTCTTTCCATGATGTTCTATCAAATAGCCATCCCACTCATTAATAGTGGAAGCACGATCCCTGATCTCACCCTTTTCTTCCTCTTGATCACCCTCCGAAGATTCAGAGTCATGTGTTGGAGGGTCCACCAGTGGTAATGACAATAGAGGAGTACCTTGAATTTGTAATGTGAACGGCCTAGGAGGTGGCGTTTTTTGTGAGGACTGGATTGATGGTTGAAGTTGAGGAGTAGGTGTAAAAGAAACAGGTTCTGGGAACCATTTATAGTAAACCTGTAACATTCCTTGGAGATTGGTTTCTAAGTCCAAGGGCATTTGGATAGAGAATTCTTGAGGCATATATTCAAGATATTGTTGATAATTTTCCTCATAGTATTGATTAGCCTAGTCATCAAAGTCCTGGCATTTAACATAACTTAGTTGCTCTAAAGAGACTTTCATCTTCAGATTCTTCATCCATTCTAGCAGAGCTGGTGGAAAAGGCAAAACCTTGCTTTGTGATGTGTGAACTGGAAGAATCACATCAACACTGGGTTTTTCAGTATATGAAAGGCATGATACAGGCACCAGAGGTGTTAAAGGTGCTGAGGATGACAAATTCTGGACCTCCGTCAACAATGAATCCGTCGTCGATGAGGATTTCAGTGTTTTTACGGGCAAAACAGGTTTTTCTGACTGAACTGCCATCGGTGAGGTTGTCATCGACGAGAGCACTGTGGACGGTGGTTTCTTTGAGATGTCCATCTAAATGGATGTCTTCGTCGATGGAGAAGGATCCTTAGTCATCGATGACGTTGTCGACTAAAGCTTAGATGAATGTTTGTTGATGAAGGTGGAGACAGAGGAATCAATTTCGATGTCGTTGTTGACATCAATCTACATGTAACGATGGTCATCGACGCTGTTGGAGACGATGTTATTATCAATGGCGATGCCGTCATAGTGAATGTAGATGTTATTGTCGTCGACGAGAGCATCGTCGACGGTGTTGTCATCGACGGAATAAAAGATGTAGAAATCTTTATCTTTTCAGCAGGAGTAGATCCCGTCATCGACGGAAGGGATTTTGAAGACCTTTTGCCAGATATTTGTTTTTCAGATGTCGTAGAAGGCTCAGAAGGAACCTTTGAGGAAGGTCTATGATGTAATTTCCGCTGATATTTCTTAGAATGACCAGGTGTTTCATGGTGGGTTTTATTAAGGACCTTTATCAGAGAATCTATCCCTTTTTAGAAATTTGCCAGATGTAAAAGAAGAACAAAAGTTACTTACCTGTAATCTGTGGTTCTCCAGTATTGGTATCTTTCATAGATTCACATGCCTGAATCATTCCCCGTCATCAGAGTGGGAGCCCCACGATACATAAAAATAGCAATATATATATACACATAGAAACCATATCATGGGTAACCTAGAACCAGGAAGTAAAATAGCCAGAAATCAAAAGAAAAAAATCCTCCGCTTTCATGACTCATCCAAGTCATTATATATGGTCCAAACTACAGCCAATCAGGCGACAGCACCGCCCAGAATGTTCTCCTCAGAGGCTCTCAGATTTTCTAGCACAAGTGTGCTCCAGAGTGAACAGAGCAGAGAAGAGCCTCTGAGGGGAGGTGGGTGGGTTGCATGTGAATCTATGAGAGATACCAATACTGGAGAACCACAGATTACAGGTAAGTAACTTTTGTTCTTCTCCAGTATTGGGGTATCTTTCATAGATTCACATGCCTGGATCAGAGTAGAGAGCAGTAACTAGTGATATTATCATCACAAATGTAAGCATATGCATATCATAAGCAATATGTAATCACAAGTATAGAAGAACAAGTACCTGACCTTCGGTAACGCTTTTTCTGGTGGATACAGTATCTGCCTGTGGATTCCTCACCTTGTGAATATCCCCTGCGCCAGCATTCCACTGAATTTTTTCCCCAGCTTTCCACACCGACGTGGACGTCATAATTCCACGGCTCCGCTCGCAACTCCATATGACGTCACCGGAGCCATAAGAGAACCACGTCGGCGTGATGACGTCAGTTCCACCCATTTTTTCCGATCCTCCGAGGCGAACAGGTGGACCGACAACAGATTCAAAGTATACACAGTATACAACATTTGAACAATATACATAGTACATAAACAAAAGGAAAGCTAAAGAACATAAGCATTTCCTATAAATGCACCAGATAGAAAGAAGATACAATGTAAAACAACATGTCAAACAAGGCAACCTTTAAGGTATACAAAGGTGGACAACGGGGAGGCGGGTGGGTCAGTGAGGACTCCACAGGCAGATACTATATCCACCAGAAAAAGCGTTACCGAAGGTAAGTAACTTGTTCTTCTGATGGATACATCTGCCAGTGGATTTCTCACCTTGTGAATAGATTCCCACAGCAGTCTCAGTCCTGGAGGAGGGTGTCCACCTTTTTATACCAAAAAGTCCTGCAAGACAGAGCGCGCAAAATGGCCCTCCCTCCTCATCTCAGAATCTAAGCAATAATGCTTTGCAAAAGTATGGAGGGAGGCCCAAATCGCGGCCTTACAAATGTCTGCAACTGGAACACCCCTGGCCAGAGCAGAGGTGGAAGACTTAGCTCTAGTTGAATGAGCTCTAATACCCTCAGGAGGAACCTTACCAGCAAGGGCATAGCAGATCTTGATGGTTAGGATAATCCACCTGGACAGGGTGCGCTTGTGCACAGCTTTGCCTTTTGAGTGTCCAATATAGCCCACGAAGAGCTGATCTTCCAAACTAAAATCCTTTGTTCTGTCCAAATAAAAGCTCACTGCTCTTTTAGGGTCCAAGCGGTGAAGCATCTCCTCCGCCTTGGAAGGGTGAGGGGGAGGATAAAACACAGGGAGAGTGATGGATTGTCCCAGGTGAAAGGGAGTAACTACCTTAGGTAGAAAAGCAGCCCTGGTCCTGAGGACCATCCTTTCAGCATGTAAGGATAAAAACGGGGGTTTCGAACTAAGAGCTTGAAGCTCACTCACCCTCCTTGCCGAGGTCATGGCTACAAGAAAGACCGTTTTAAAGGAAAAACAGCCTCAAAGGACAACTATGAAGAGGCTCAAAAGGAGACCCCATCAAAAAAGTTAAAATACGATTAAGGCCCCACTGTGGCATTACAAAGGGAGTATGTGGAAACCTGTTAGTAAGACCTTTGATAAATCTTAATACAATAGGAGATTTAAATAATGACGGCTGATCTGGAAGACACAGAAAAGCCGATAAGGCTGATAAATAGCCCTTAACCGTGGCCACAGCACAACCCTGCTGAGCCAAGGAAAGAGCAAACTGAAACACATTAGACAAGTGGGCCTTTAAAGGGTCAATAGATCTCTCTTCACATCAACTTATACATACCTAGACCATCTATAGGAATAAATAGACTTAGTGGAGTGTCGCCTGGAAGATAATATAACATCCACTACATCCGGTGGGAGAGAGAAAGAACTCAAGTTGCCCCGTTCAATCTCCAGGCATGAAGGTGCAGGCTCTGGAGGTGGGGGTGTAAAACCTGCCCCTTCGAGTGAGAGAGGAGGTCTGCCCTGAGAGGGAGACGGAGCGGAGGGTGCGACGAAAGGTGAAGTAGATCTGTGTACCACACCCTTCTTGGCCAATCCGGGGCGATCAATATAACTTGGGCCCGGTCTTGGCGAATCTTCCTCAGAACCTGAGGAATCAAGGGTATGAGAGGAAACGCGTAAAGGAGTTGTGAGCCCCAACTCAACTGAAACGCGTCCCCCAACACCCCCTGCATTGGAAACTGGAGTCTGCAGAATGACGGGCAATGCGCGTTCTCTTGAGTGGCAAACAGGTCCACCCGAGGAGTCCCCCACGTCCGGAAGACGTGCTGAACTACCTCTGGATGAAGCCTCCACTCGTGGTCGGCGGAAAACTGTTGACTGAGACTGTCCGCACGCACGTTCAGCACCCTGGCCAGATGATTCACCATCAAGCAAATCCGATGGTCCTGAGCCCAGGACCAGAGATGTAAAGCCTCTCTGCAGAGAGGGTATGACCCTACTCCTCCCTGCTTGTTGACATATCACATTGTGGTAGTATTGTCCGTCAGGACTTGTACCGACTGACCGCAAAGGGAATGGAGAAAGGCCTTGAGCGCCAAACGTATCGCCCGCAACTCTAGATGATTGATATGAGACAACCTTTCCTCTGGAGACCAAAGACCCTTGATCTCCAGATCCCCCAGATGAGCACCCCACCCCAGGGTGGAGGCATCCGTTATCACTGTGGCCACCGCTGGAGGAAGATGAAAGGGCTTTCCTTGAGACAGATTGCCCTCTACGCTCCACCATGAAAGATCCGCTGCAGCTTCTCTGGAGATCTTGATTGACCATACAACAAATTTATAAGAGGGTCAAGATAAGGGACTTGGTTTAAGGACTGAAACACCTCCAATCCCATATAGATAAAATGAAACCGGCGGAAGGTGCACAGTCCGTTACAAAACAGAATAGCAAAACAATAGTTAATGTGGAGAAATGCAAGAGATCCTACAAATAATTGGGACAGCCCCTCACAGGAGGTAGGAGTCCATCAGCCCACCCTTATTGGCGGAGCATCGTCATCTGGTACTCCAGGGAAATCACTGTCTAGGCCCAAAATCGCAGATCCCCAGGGACTCTGCCTGGTGCACAGACCAGTGATACCCAGGAAGGAAATAAACTCCTGCCAGGGTATGTACCCAAGTAGTCGAGGGCTCCAGTGGTGTGCAGTGCAAAAAAGTGATGTGGAGTTAAAAATGAATACTGGTCAAAAAATATGTTTAATGTGGATCAACCAAGTTTCATATCTAAAAGAACCTATAGTCTGTTATATATTTTTACAGGCTAATCTTTGGTTCGTGTAAAAGTGTGGTCGACATGTTTCAGCCGTTACGGTGACTTAACCCGGCTTTCATCAGGACCGAAAGAAAAAAAGCTACTGCCAAACTAGTTATAAAGTGATAAAACTAAGCCCATCCACCAAATGTGAGTGTGGGTTACCAGTGTGGCGATTGCCACCCTACCAGAAAAGGCTCAAACTTGAGCGTAAGAACAGTGTCTTCATTCCTGAAAAAGAAAAAATATGAACCTCATGCATATCAAAACACAACTACTGATTGCCAAACGGCAGAGCTGATTCAGCATCGCCCAGGTTAACGACTAAACTCAAAATGATGTTTTAAATACTAAATTTGTATAGAAAGAAGAAAAAGACTCACCCAGCTTTATGTGGGAGAACAGCCTCACCTCACCCGGCTGACTGCTCGGAGAAGGAGGCACCGCTCTGTTTAGATGTGGAGAAATAAATCAGACAGATTGCCAATTGATACCCATCTGCTCAAAGCTCAACACACATATTTTAAACAAGTTAAAAAAGGAACCAAAAAAGTTCGAGACCTCGTGACCGCCCATATAAGTCTAATATTGTTAAGGTGATGTCTCTTTAGGACAACCTTTCAAACATCCAGTAATGACCAAGGTCAAACATCACTATGAATGGTTGTTATTAAATAAAAGAAAAGCTAACTCTAGTCATAGAATCTGTCAGACCTCGTGACTAGGTCTGTGTTGTTAAGTTAATATCTCTGCAAAAACCTGTCAGGCATCCCGTATGACCAAGGACAGATATAACTAAGAGAGATTGTTGATAGATGGAAGAGAAACTAACTCTAGTAATAGAATCTGGGCCAGTAATCCACCAAACAGTTCTATGTCAAGGAATATATCCATCAGTGAAGTGAGTACAAAGCGCACGCAGCCTGCCACCTTACCTGTCCGTCGATACCTCTGACTGACTCACAAGCTGTCTGGGAGGTATCGGCAGGGAGGGGAGGCTGCTATTAATAGCGCTCGCGTGAGACGCGTGCGTCTTGGATTGCAATCAGCTGTGTGTTCTCATTCACGAAAACAGCGTCTCTGCACAATAGAGCGCATGCGCCTGAGGCAAATGTTGATAAAAACGCACATGCGCTAGTGCTAGACACTACGTAGATGGACCGTGTCAGTGCGAGTTTTCGAATGTGTTGCAAAATAGTAAAAACGAAACGAATCACCACATGATGAAACCGCAGTGTTTAAGGTGTGGTATGGGGTATAGATCGCGCCACTGGTGGGGACCTCGTGTATCAAACGCGCATGCGTCGTGGAGTTATGGAATCCACCCACGCATGCGCGATGCCTCGTAGCGCTCAGGGTGGACGAAAAAGCCCAGTCTTAAGTGCCGATCGATCTGGTGCAACTGATCTGAAGCGCATGCGTTGTGGAGTCCACCCACGCACGCGCGAGACACCACAACACTCAGGGAGGATGGAATGCCCAATCTTTAGTGCCGGTCGATCGGAGCACTCGAGTGTAACTGATAAGTAGTTTTGGAAAAAGTATTCATGTCAACTTGCGACTTGATCAAGAGTTGGTTCAACAGTTCGAAGTTATTTGGACATGAATAAGTTAGGTCCTAGAAAAGGCACAAGGGGTAGTTGACCCACAATGGCTGTGGGACAGTTGATAATGTATAATCCTTGCTTAGTTTCATGTAGTGTCAGTGTGCCATAGGCTCCAGAAAAAGATCTCAGGTGGAACTGCAGCTAAGCATATCCGCACGCTGTGGGGTGTAGTAATAGAGTCGGTTCAGTAGACATATAGCGATGTTTTTTGGGGAAAGGTATAACGACTGAACCTTGGAGTGCCCACAATGGTGTAAAGGAGCTAATTAACAGGGGTTTGGGTTTCGTTCCCACACACTCAGGTGATCCTTTCACTCTGAGATGTGAAATGGAGAAATTCTTTAGGAAGATTCGGTTGCATTTCTTTTTTAAAGAAAAAGATCCAATAGCACCAACCCTAGATAACGAGACCAACATTATGAACACTGGACTTCGCCCTAGAAGTACTTTCACCCCTCTACCCCATCAGGTCCCTACACAAGTCTCTACCTTTGAAAAAGCGGTTGTTCATGACCTGATGGCTTTGCACGACACCCGTCCCCATGCCTTCTGTAACTTCTCTAAGAAGGATAGACTGCCCTCAAGAACCTTACTAGAGACACGTCAATCACTATCAAACCGGCAGATAAAGGCGGGGCGATAGTCCTACAGGACACTGTCGTCTATCGGGCTGAATGCCTTAGACACTTAGCGGATTTTAAATCCTACCGGGCCCTAGAGTCAGATCCCACCTCCAGACTCTCTCGAGAGATCAAACAGCTGGTCGAGGAAGGGGAGGCAGAGGGATGGATAACTTCACATGAGGCTAGATTCCTGGTGACCGACAACCCAGTGATGCCCTACTTTTACTGCCTCCCCAAAATTCACAAACAGCAACGACCGCCTCCTGGCCGTCCCATTATCTCTGGGATCGGTTCATTATTAGAACCCCTGTCCAAATTCGTAGACGTGTTTTTACGACCTATGGTCAGTGAGATGCCAACTTATCTCAAAGACACGGCAGACGTTCTACGAATCTTACCTGAGGTAGAGTTCAACTCTGACACTGATCTCTTAGCTAGCCTGGACGTAGAGTCACTTTATACGTGTATTCCGCAGCAAGAGACCCTCGATGCCATCAGAGGCCTTTTGGAAGCACGTTCTCTGGACAGTATCACCCCTGTGCCTTTTATCATGGATTGTGCCAGATTGGCCATGATGGAGAACTACTTCAAGTTTGAGGATCAGATCTTCCTCCAGACATCTGGTACCTCGATGGGCAGTGTTTTCGCGCCTAGCCTCGCCAACCTCTATGTCCATCTATTCGAACAGGACTTTGTACTCAACCACAGCAACCCATATCGTCAACATCTGTTGCTGTGGAAGAGATACATAGATGACATCTTGGTGGTTTGGCGGGGCACAGGCGACGAAATTCATGCATTTCATTCATGGCTAAACCAACAGAACGCGTATTTGCGCTTCACCATCGAGTACAACAAACATCGTTTGGCCTTTCTGGATATCTCTATCTTTGTTCACGATAACTCATTGAGTTCTGAACTATATAAGAAACCCATGTCCAGAAACTCGTTGTTGTCCTTTAACAGTCATCACCCGAGGGCACTCCGGGAGAACCTTCCAGTTGGCCAGTTTCTGCGGATTCGCAGGAACTGCTCGACCAGACAATTGTTCGACAAACATGCTGAGGCACTTGCCACACAACTAGAATCACGGCAATATCCGAAACGTCTGGTACGAAAAGCCTGGAAACGGGCGTCAAACAATAATCGTGATGCCCTACTCGACACTGACGTGCCTAAGACTACCAATGAGAGACTCACATTTGTCACCACTTTCTGTACTATGTCCAGCCAAATACAGAAAACTGTACGGAGACATTGGCAAATATTAAACATAGCGGATGGCAAGATTTCGCCCCCCTTATTTGCCTTTAAGAGGGGTCCCAGTTTGCGCGACAGTCTGGTCCATACGAGACCGCTGTCACATCCCACAGGTGAGACCAACACCTTGTGGTCACTGCCTCCAGTTCGTGGCCACTTCCCTTGCGGAACGTGCAGTGTCTGTCCACAAACCATTAAGACCACCTCAGTGGACATAGGCACAGAACGTCCCTGGATATTACGCAACCACACGAACTGCAATTCAGAATGCGTAATTTACAGAATTACGTGTCCGTGTACCCTACACTACATAGGGTACACCACACGTAAAGTGAAGCTCCGCATAAGCGAGCACAAGAGTACCATCCGCTGCATGAGACAATCCACTCGGATGACGGAGCATTTCCTAGCCAAAAAACACAAGGCTGAGGATCTTAGGTGGCTCGTACTCGAACGCCCGTTTATTCCTCAACACATAACGGACGTCTCCCAGTTCTTATTTTCCAAAGAACAACAATGGATTTTTAAGCTGAAGACTGACACTAAAGGACTGAACGATAACATACCGTGGGCTTCTGTCTACACTTGAATCAGTTAGACTGTCTCAGTGTTAATTATTCAAATAAACACTGATGTTCGATCTAGTGCAGTTACTTTATCACTGTGAGATGTCTCCCTCAGTGGGAGGAATTAGCTCCTTTACACCATTGTGGGCACTCCAAGGTTCAGTCGTTATACCTTTCCCCAAAAAACATCGCTATATGTCTACTGAACCGACTCTATTACTACACCCCACAGCGTGCGGATATGCTTAGCTGCAGTTCCACCTGAGATCTTTTTCTGGAGCCTATGGCACACTGACACTACATGAAACTAAGCAAGGATTATACATTATCAACTGTCCCACAGCCATTGTGGGTCAACTACCCCTTGTGCCTTTTCTAGGACCTAACTTATTCATGTCCAAATAACTTCGAACTGTTGAACCAACTCTTGATCAAGTCGCAAGTTGACATGAATACTTTTTCCAAAACTACTTATCAGTTACACTCGAGTGCTCCGATCGACCGGCACTAAAGATTGGGCATTCCATCCTCCCTGAGTGTTGTGGTGTCTCGCGCGTGCGTGGGTGGACTCCACAACGCATGCGCTTCAGATCAGTTGCACCAGATCGATCGGCACTTAAGACTGGGCTTTTTCGTCCACCCTGAGCGCTACGAGGCATCGCGCATGCGTGGGTGGATTCCATAACTCCACGACGCATGCGCGTTTGATACACGAGGTCCCCACCAGTGGCGCGATCTATACCCCATACCACACCTTAAACACTGCGGTTTCATCATGTGGTGATTCGTTTCGTTTTTACTATTTTGCAACACATTCGAAAACTCGCACTGACACGGTCCATCTACGTAGTGTCTAGCACTAGCGCATGCGCGTTTTTATCAACATTTGCCTCAGGCGCATGCGCTCTATTGTGCAGAGACGCTGTTTTCGTGAATGAGAACACACAGCTGATTGCAATCCAAGACGCACGCGTCTCACGCGAGCGCTATTAATAGCAGCCTCCCCTCCCTGCCGATACCTCCCAGACAGCTTGTGAGTCAGTCAGAGGTATCGACGGACAGGTAAGGTGGCAGGCTGCGTGCGCTTTGTACTCACTTCACTGATGGATATATTCCTTGACATAGAACTGTTTGGTGGATTACTGGCCCAGATTCTATTACTAGAGTTAGTTTCTCTTCCATCTATCAACAATCTCTCTTAGTTATATCTGTCCTTGGTCATACGGGATGCCTGACAGGTTTTTGCAGAGATATTAACTTAACAACACAGACCTAGTCACGAGGTCTGACAGATTCTATGACTAGAGTTAGCTTTTCTTTTATTTAATAACAACCATTCATAGTGATGTTTGACCTTGGTCATTACTGGATGTTTGAAAGGTTGTCCTAAAGAGACATCACCTTAACAATATTAGACTTATATGGGCGGTCACGAGGTCTCGAACTTTTTTGGTTCCTTTTTTAACTTGTTTAAAATATGTGTGTTGAGCTTTGAGCAGATGGGTATCAATTGGCAATCTGTCTGATTTATTTCTCCACATCTAAACAGAGCGGTGCCTCCTTCTCCGAGCAGTCAGCCGGGTGAGGTGAGGCTGTTCTCCCACATAAAGCTGGGTGAGTCTTTTTCTTCTTTCTATACAAATTTAGTATTTAAAACATCATTTTGAGTTTAGTCGTTAACCTGGGCGATGCTGAATCAGCTCTGCCGTTTGGCAATCAGTAGTTGTGTTTTGATATGCATGAGGTTCATATTTTTTCTTTTTCAGGAATGAAGACACTGTTCTTACGCTCAAGTTTGAGCCTTTTCTGGTAGGGTGGCAATCGCCACACTGGTAACCCACACTCACATTTGGTGGATGGGCTTAGTTTTATCACTTTATAACTAGTTTGGCAGTAGCTTTTTTTCTTTCGGTCCTGATGAAAGCCGGGTTAAGTCACCGTAACGGCTGAAACATGTCGACCACACTTTTACACGAACCAAAGATTAGCCTGTAAAAATATATAACAGACTATAGGTTCTTTTAGATATGAAACTTGGTTGATCCACATTAAACATATTTTTTGACCAAGTATTCATTTTTAACTCCACATCACTTTTTTGCACTGCACACCACTGGAGCCCTCGACTACTTGGGTACATACCCTGGCAGGAGTTTATTTCCTTCCTGGGTATCACTGGTCTGTGCACCAGGCAGAGTCCCTGGGGATCTGCGATTTTGGGCCTAGACAGTGATTTCCCTGGAGTACCAGATGACGATGCTCCGCCAATAAGGGTGGGCTGATGGACTCCTACCTCCTGTGAGGGGCTGTCCCAATTATTTGTAGGATCTCTTGCATTTCTCCACATTAACTATTGTTTTGCTATTCTGTTTTGTAACGGACTGTGCACCTTCCGCCGATCTTGATTGACTCCCTGAGATCTCCGTTGTGCTGATACCACTGCTTGCGGAGGCACCACTGGAGTGCCCTCATGTGCCAGCGTGCATGGTTGACCAACAGAATGCAGGAGGCGAAGAGACCGAGCAGGCGAAGAACCTTCAGAACTGGAACAACCGCTCCATTGTGGAATAAAGGGATCATCTCCTGAATGACGAGAATTCTTTGTGGAGGAGGAAATCCTCGACACACAGTAGTGTCCAGTACCGCCCCTATGAACAGGTTGCGCTGAGAGGGCACCAGGTGAGATTTGGGCACGTTGATTGAAAAACCCAAGTTGAATAACAGATGAGATGTTACTTGCAGATGATGATGCACCATCTCTGGTGACTCTGCTTTCAGTAGCTTGTCGTCCAGGTAGGGGAAAACCGGAATCCCCGACCTCCTGAGATGGGCAGCCACCACCGCCATCACCTTAGTGAAGTCTCGAGGTGCAGTAGTAAGACCAAACGGAAGAACCGCAAACTGGTAATGTTGCGACCCAACCGTAAAACGGAGATACTTCCTGTGCGACATCAGGATTGGATGTGGAAATACGCATCCTGCAAGTCGATCGACATCCAGTCTTCTTGCTGCAACGCCTGAAGAACCTGTGCAAGGGTTAGCATCTTGAATTTCTCCTGCTTCAGGTAAAAGTTCAAGATTCTGAGGTCCAGGATTGGACGCAATCTGCCGTCCTTTTTGAGAATCAGGAAATTCCGGGAGTAGCATCCCTGACCCCTTTCCTGCTCTGGAACCACCTCTATCGCACCTTTTTGTAGCAATGCAAGGACTTCCTTCTGCAGAAGAAGCAGATGGTCTTCTGAGCAAAAACCTTGGCGAGGTGGGTAAGGGGAAGGAAATTCCCGAAAGGGAAGGGCGTACCCATTCTCCACAAGGTTTAAAACCCCAAGGTCCGTCGTGACCGATTTCCAACCTCGCTGAAAGCGGGACACCCGACCCCCAACAGGCCTCACATGATCCTGGATGGGGGATCTAGGGCTGCTTCCCTGCAGCATCATTGGAAGCAGAGGAGGCTGAGGAGGAGGAGGGATTGCGGCCAGAACCACGCCGACCCTTTTGTCTTCCTCTATAGCAGAGGTCTTCAATCTGTGGGGCGCGACCCACAGGGGGGCCACGGAGTCCTGGGAAGGGGGTCGTGCATTTCCAGGCCTAACTTCTGCCTGGTATACAAAACATGTGCTCTTCCTTTAGACAAAAACACAGCGATCGTTAAAACACTTCAGCTGAAGTAACTTGAGTCTCATGTGCTGTAAAAGGAAGAGGCCCAGCAGACAGGTAAAACAATCCCTCTAACAAGCCTTCTTTCCAGGGTGCCTGCCTACCTGAATGAAAAGCAAATGTGTGCTAGAAGTTAATCTGCATATGTAAAGGATGCTTGGGAGGGGTTCTGGCCTTAGTTGCTCGAATCACTCCAAGCATTGTGAGAACAAAGATGTGTTTTTGTTTTTTTGCCTGGTGTTTATCAACTGAGATGTGAAGTGGGTGCTTATAATCATAACTGTATTTACAGAGCGCTTAGTACCCCTGAGGAGGAGCTGAGGGACTGTTATGCAAAAAAAAAATGCATTACTTATGGTCTGATATTACTTTGGAGCTGATTTATGAGAGGCTTGTGCTGCCGGAGTGTCGTTGTTTTTTAAAGCTTCGGTGGCACGAGCGTCTCAATCATATCTATGAGGCGAGGCAAAATCACCCTGCGTGGCTTTGCATGACCTTATAGATATGGAGTAAGACAAAGCAGTGCAAGTCGCTGCGTTGCCTTACTCTATGTCAAGTAGGCATTCCATGGACATTGCAGTAGGTGTTCCCATGCAACACCCATGGATTTTGACGCTGCCCCAGATTTGAAAACAATGTAAAACTGTGGCAGCGCCAAAACCTTATGCCTCTCCACAGCAGGC
Source organism: Triturus cristatus (assembly GCF_964204655.1). Classification (NCBI taxonomy): domain Eukaryota; kingdom Metazoa; phylum Chordata; class Amphibia; order Caudata; family Salamandridae; genus Triturus; species Triturus cristatus. The sequence continues at coordinate 1,586,980,346 of NC_140590.1, forward strand.
GTAATGAGGAGAAATGTTTTCATTTCTCCCCGTTTTTTACTCTTTCCATGTATGCTGCATTCTGCAGCACACATTGAAAGAGGAAATACCCCCTCATGATTGACCTTTGGTTTGCTAAACATAGTTAAATTTATTTCCCCAATGTAAAAATGAATTGCTGTGGTAACAGGGGGCATTTATGGTTGTCGATAGTTGCAGCGGCGGCCAGCTCAGGTAAGCGAGGTGGGGTGGGTGGGGAAGTTGACAGACGATGGAATAGGTATAATTAAATAAAGGAATAATACCTATTTATTCCGTCATCTGTCTGCTTCCATCCCTGCCGCGCCCTACTCCGCTCCACCACGCTTACCTGACTGGCCGCCGCTGGATAGTTGGCAATGATGAGGAGGGGGTCCTTACGCCTAAAACGTTTTGACAGGGGGGGTCCCGGCATCAAAAAGTTTGAAGACCTCTGCTCTATAGGAGAGAGGATTTTTTTGCTGCTGCTGCTGAGGTTGACGGAAGGAACGAAAGGATGACCTTCCAAAACCCCTATACTTTCTGAAGCCAAACCCTTTTGACTGTGTCTGCAAACCTAAAGACTTCACAGTAGCTCTGCTATCTTTGCAAGGCGGAATCTGCTTTCTCCCCAAAAAGCTTTTCCCCATCAAAGGGTAAGTCGACCAGAGTGGCCTGAACATCCGTAGAAAAACCGAAAGAGCGGAGCCAAGCCTGCCTTCTAGTGGCTATAGAAGATCCCATAACTCTAGCCACAGAATCAGCCGTATCTAGGCCTGACTGAATAACTTGCCTAGCTGCAGCTTCAGTGTCAGAGACAACCTCCATAAAAGAACCCTTCTCCTCTTCAGGCAATTTGGGAGCTAACTGCTTCACAGAGTCCATCAATGCATGAACGTAGCGGCCCAACAAGCAAGTGGCATTTGTAGACATAAGTGCCATACTAGCAGATGAGAAGACCTTTTTAGCTGACTGCTCAATCTTCTTTGAGTCCCTGTTAGCTGGCACTTGTGGAAAAGCCCCTGAAGATTGTTTTTAGCAGGATGCCTGCACTACAAGACTCTCCGGAGAAGGATGAGAGGAAAGAAAGCTCGGATCCCCCGGAGCCACTCTATATCTTCTCGCCACAGTCCTGGAAACAGCAGGCGAAGAAAGAGGCTTACACCAAACATCCATAATAGGTTCTAAGATAGCCTCATTAAAAGGCAACAGAGGCTCGACAATAGAAGAAGGCAAATGAAGGACTTCAGTCAACAAGTTTGGCTTATATTCCGCAGAAGGCAACTGTAAGCCCAACAGCTCCGCAGCTTTCTTAATTACCAAATGGTAAGGAGCCAACTCTTGAGGAGGAGAAGATCTGGAAGAAGGAAGTTCCCACTCAGGAGTGGTGTCCAATCCACTTGCCCCCTGAATACCTTCAAATTCATCCGTGGAGTCACCCAATTCACCTTCCTACACTTCATCTGCTCGATATTGTTCTTCCTCTATAAGCCTCTGAGCCTCTCTTCGATAGCGGATCCGAGGACACGGCGTCGGCGGCGTCACACGCGGCGCAGCTGGAGTCGGCGCCGGCGTCGAGGGAGGCTCCAACGAAGGCACGCAATCCAGACGAGGCCGGGAGGAAGGCTCTCCAGACGGCGCTGGGAACTGCCGTGACGGCGCCATCAGCAAGAAGGGCATAAAAGGTGCCTCAGCGTAGTGTTGTGGCACGCCCAAACTGAACGCCATTGGACCCACGGGACCTGAAGGTGCACCGGATGGGAAGGCTGCTCTCTGGAAAACACCATACATAGCATTCAAAAAATGCATTGGATCTGCACCCGGAGTCGTGAAATGCGGGTATGGATTCAAACCTAAATCCGTCCGAGGAGTAGCTAGAGCCGGAGCCGACGGATCCTCTACTGAATCCACAGGTTCAACTTCAGGCACAGGAGAAAGTTCAGTCACCTGACCAGGCTCCGCGTTGGAAGCTGGAGAATCCACCGACGCCGTAGACTGCACCGGAGTTAACTTTGGCGAAGGAGACTTCTCCGGAGAGACACGAGGAGAAGGGGAAGGTGAAGGAGAGACAAAGTCCTTACTTCGACGTCGAGGAGAAGGCGACCTCGAAGCTCTACTCTTCGTCGATCGGCGCCCAGAGTCATGTTTCCTCTTCTTCTTGTGTCTTCTCGACTTGAACGAGTGCGAAGTCGACGACTCCGGCTTTGACTTGTCTCTTTTTCAACCTCTGCCCTCCTTCTTCGCCTTGGCCATGAACAACTTCGCTTCTCTTTCTTTTAGGGCCTTAGGATTCATTTTCCTTCAGCAGGAACAGTCTTCCACGTCGTGATCCGACAAAAGACACCATAACCAGTCTTCATGGGGGTCAGTGATAGACATGTGACCCCCACATTCCCTACACGGCTTGAAACCTGACTTCCTCAACGAAGACATGAGTACTCCAGAAACAATAACCCACAAAGAGACTACAAAGTAACTCAACAATCAAGGAGAGTGCTGGAAAACCGTTACGCGTCAACGGCGCGGAAAAAAGGGAACTGACATCATCACGCCGACGTAGTTCTCTTATGGCTCCGGTGATGTCATACGGAGTCACGAGCGGAGCCGTGGAATTATGACGTCCACATCGGCGTGGAGAGCTGGGGAAAAAATGCTGTGGAATGCTGACGCAGGGGATATTCACAAGGTGAGGAATCCACTGGCAGATGTATCCATCAGATATTTCTATATCTATATAGGCTCATCTTATTTAAAAAGATTATGGAGAACCTCCTGTCCCACAGACGTGTCGGCATCGCTGGCAGCTTCCAAACAGTAGTGCTTGGTAAAGGTGTGCCTGCTGGACTACGTAGCAGACGTAGACTATTTGATGAATAGGCACACTAGCAAAGAGAGCGGTAGAGGAAGAGATTGCTCTAGTAGAATGTGCTCTCGGAGTTGTCTGTAAAGGTCTGCCTGCATGCTGATGACCGAAACAAATCGCAGCAGAAATCCAACGAGTAATGGACTGTTTGGATATTGGGCATCCTGTACGCAACCTTCCATAAGCTATAAATAGCTGATCAGATTTCCGTATTGAAGATGTCCTTTGTAAATAGAATTTGAGACACCTCTTGACATCAAGAGTATGTAAAGCCCTTTCCGCAGGTGATTGAGGATTAGGAAAGAAATTCTTTAAAATGATTGGTTCGTAAAAAGATTTAAACCATAAAATGATTGGTTCGTTGGGATGGAATTCCGAAGGTACTTTAGGCATAAAAGTAGGGTTAGTGCATAGCACCACCGAATCTCTGGTGAATTGAAGGCAAGGCGGTTTAATAGTGAAGGCTTGAATGTCACTGACCTGCCTAGCAGATGTTAGTGCTAATAGTAGAGAGACTTTCCAAGAGAGAAATTTTAAATCTGTTTTATGAATAGGTTCAAAAGGATAGCGCATGAGTTGTGACAGTACAACGTTCAGATGCCAGGATGGAGGTGGCCGGCGAATTGGAGGAAACATGCTAAACAATCCCTTGAAGAACTGCTGAATGGTCCTAGAAGAGTACAGAGAGTTGGAACCATCCTGTCGGAATCTGGAGATAGCCGCTAGAAATACCTTAAGGGTAGAATGCGAAAGGCCTGATCTTGCCAAATGCAAAAAGAAAGGCAAAATTTGTTCCGGTTTTGCATGAACTGGATGAACGTCGGCATCATGGCACCAAATGCAAAATCCCTTCCATTTAGCCTGTATGTCTCGATTGTCGAAGGCGCCCTAGCATTGGCCAAGACTTCTCTACAGTCAGAAGGAATAGCTAAGTGAGCAAATTCAAAGAGCTCAGGCGCCAGGCCGCTAAGTGCAGGGATGCAGGATCCGGATGGCAGATCTGACAGTTCTGACTGGATAGAAGGTTCCATATTGGTCGCAACTGAATGAGAAAGCTTTCGGAGAGAAGGATGAGTATTAGGTGACAAGGCTCCTTCTTCATTTTCCGGAGAACCCTGGGAACCAACGGTATCGGTATCGGTATCGGTGGAAAAGCGTAGGCATAAATTCGTGACGAGTTCATCAAAAACGCATTCCCGCATGATCCCTTGTGGGGAAGCCAACTTGCGAAGAATGGGCATTTGCGGTTCAGACTGGTCACGAACAAATCCAGATCGGGTCGACCCCACTTCTGAAAAATACGATTCAAGGTTGGTTGATGGAGCTCCCACTCGTGATTGGAATCCGCGAGAACGTTGGAAACTACCGGGACATGGATTGCAGTCAGACTTATCCGATGTTTGATCGCCCAATCCCAAATCTCCTGGGCTTGCTGAGATAATAGTGCAGATCTTGTCCCTCCTTGTTTGTTCAAGTAGTGCATACTTGTTGTGTTGTCCGTCCGATCAACACTGATGCTCCGAGAATGATGGTGCGAAAAGATTTCAGAGCTAGGAAGATCGCCAGCAATTCCAAGAGGTTGATATGTCAAGTTTGTTGCTGAGCATCCCATCTTCTGCTTACCAACAGTCCTTGCAGGTGAACTCCCCATCCTTCTAGGGATGCGTCCGTGGTGATGATGAAGCTTGGAGCTTCTATTAGGAATGAGCAGTCTGATGCTACATTTTTCTTGTAAGTCCACCATCGCTATTTGAGGAGTAATGTGGATGAGATCAACGAAGCATCCCGAAACTTGTAGCCACTGTTTGTTGAGTTCCTCTTGCAGAGGTCTCGTACTGAGACGGTAGTTGGGGACCAGAGGAATGCAGGATGAAAGCATCCCCAGAAGCGACTTGAACTGCCGGACTGAAACGCACCGTTTTGATCGCAGTAGCTGGGCAAGTTTGCAAAGTTTCATTTGCTTTTCGTTTGAGACAAAGGCTTGTGTTCGCAAAGTGTCTATGGTGGCTCCCAAGAACGTTCTGTTTTGTGATGGGATGAGATGAGACTTGTCGAAATTGATGGAGAGGCCCAGAGATTGGAAAAGAGATAGACATCTCTGTGTATGGACGTTTGCGATGTTGAAAGAATTCGCCTTGATAAGGCAGTCGTCCAAATAAGGAAAAATTAGAATTTCCTCCAGCCGAAGGTGTGCAGCCACCGGTGCTAAGACCTGGTAAAGATCCGGGGTGCAGAACGTAGTCCGAAAGGGAGGACTTTGAACTGAAAGTCCCTGCCAGCCACTCTGAAACTGAAGAACTTTCTGGGTCTGGGTAGAATTGGTACATGAAAATAAGCGTCTTGGAGGTTGAGGGTGGTCATATGATCCCCTGCAGTGAGAAGTTGAAGGATTTCTTGCAGCGTTAGCATCCGGAAGGATAATTTTTTGAGTTATTTGTTGAGGGAGCGCAGATCTAGATTGGGACGCCATTCTCCCGATTTCTTCTTTATTAGAAAAAATCTGGAATAAAAGCCGGTTCCTCTTTGCAATCAAGGGACTACTTCGATTTCGCAGCATCAAATTTATTTGGGCAAAAAGCTCTGAGAGGTGAGCTGGAGGTGGTCCTTTGGGAGGGGAATTCGTAGGAAGTTTTACAAATTCTAGAACGTGGCCTCTGGCTACAATGTCCAAGACCCATTTGTCTGTGGTTATCTTCGACCAGTTTGAGTACAAACAGGAGATTCTTCCTCCAACTTTTAACGGGGCAAGTGGTAGAGCAGGTGGCAGTTGTCACTGCTTTTTGGATGTATCATGTCCACGGTAGGTAGACTTCCTTCTATTTTGCGAGTAGGAGGTAGATGGTTGCTGTTTGAACGATTGTTGGTGCTGGGAAGAGTAACGTTGGTTACTTTGATAGGAATGATATTGTCTTTGCTGATTATATCCTCCTCAATTAGAAAAGGATCCGCGGCCTCTCGCACCCCGAAAGGGTGGTTTATGAAACTGAAGCGTTCCGAGAGATCTTGCTGTCTCGGTATCCTTTTTAATGGCCTGTAGGGCCTCGTCAACATGCTGCCCAAAGAGAGACTCGACATCAAAAGGCATATCAATTATTTTATTTTGAACCTCCTGGTGAAATGATGTTGATTTTAACCAGCCCTGCCTCCGCAGGACTGCGGCACCTGCCAGTTGTCGAAAACCTGTGGATGCAACAACCACCGATGAATCAATAATCTCAGCCGAGATTCTTTCCCCTTCCTGCAGGGTCTTAAGCGCCTCTGACTTAGAGGGCTCAGGCAACATGTCGATGTAGGGAGAAATGTCCGACCACATTTGTCTATCATATCGTCCTAAGATAGCTAGTGAGTTAGCTGCACGAACTGTAGTCGCTGCCATAGTGGACACCTTCTTCCCAATAGTGTCCAGACGTCTACCATCCCGATCCGGAGGAGCGGACAGCGGAGAGGAGGGATTCCGCGCTTGTCGTTGAGCTGCTTGTACGATAACTGAATCTGCCTTTGGTTGGCCTATCAAGCATGCAGGCGAATTGTCTGGCGCCTTGTATTTTTATCAAGGCGGGGCAGGACCGCAGGAACAGAAGCCGGAGCCTTCATCACTTTTAAGCCTTATTGCCAGATTAAATCAGTAATCGGAATAGACCGTACTTCTTTCTTGGTTGATCTTTAAAATCATATAGGAAACAATCCTCCTTCTTTGTTTTCATAGGAAATAGAAAACGCTGTGTAACCCTCTCCATAAGAAGGTGAAAATCTCCTATGTCAACAGGAGGAGAATCGACAGGAGCAGGAGTTGAAGGCGATGGAGTTTGAATTTGGTAATCATTCCATTCCGTGAGGAGTGATCTGTCATCCAATTCTCCTTCCTCTCTATCGTCATCAGAGGTGTGAGCATCCTGAGAGCGATGCGAAGGTACAGGAGAATGTGGCCTGGGTGATCTCAAAGCTGACGAAGATTGAGGCACAGGTGTGGGCGGTATAGAAGAAGCCGATTCAGATGGAGGGAAATGGCAATAGTAATCGTCCAACATGTACTGCAGATTGTTTAAAAGAGCCAAAGGCATTTGGGCCGTAGGAACTGGATCTGGAACTGAAGGAACCGTCTCCAGACAAAATTCGTCATCTTGATCCACCTTTTGGTACTTAATGAGGAGTTCAGAAGGGCTCCTGGTGGTACGAAACCTATCTCCCTCATCTAACTCTTCATCATCCTCTTCAGAATCCAGTAGTTGTTCAGGCAACCTAAGAGGAACCTTAGCAGGAGAGATTGTAATTGGAGAGAGCACCTCCAATGAAGATCCACGTCTTTGCAGTAAAGAAGATGTCGCTGTAGACGGAGGCAATTGCATAAATGGTGTCCTAGACGGTGTAGAAGATACAGCAGGCGTAGACAAAGACCAAACCTGAAGAGCCGTACAAGAAGATAGTGGTAACATCGACGAGGCAACCGTTGATGAAGTAGTCGTCGACGAGGCAGGCATCGATGGAGTCATCGTCGACGAGACGGACTTCATCGTCAAGACGGACTTCGTCGTCAACGAGGCAGTCGTCGACGAGGCAGCCGTCGACGAGGCAGTCGTCGACGACACTCTTTTAATCTTCGTCGTTGAAGGAGCGTCGACGGTAGATTCAATCTCTTTCGTCGACGGAACTGGTCTGACGGTGACAGATACCAGCGTCGACGCCGACAACATTATCATTATCGTCTTTATCAGAGAATCTACCCCTTTTTAGAAATTTGCCAGATGTAAAAGAATCATTGCTCTCTCCCTCAGATACAGGGTTGTCTTTAGATTTAATCCTCTGTAGCCACAACAGAAGTCTTCCCTCTCTATTCTTGAGGGTCTACTGTGAGAAAGTGTGACATATGTTTTACAGTCTTTAACTGTGTGGTTGGGATAGAGGCAATAAATGCACTTTTTATGAGGATCATCAATATAAAGTCTGTTTCCGCCACAGGTGTTACATGGCCTGAATGATCCCTTCTTAAAATGCTCTGACTTGGTCAGAATGTTCCAAGGGAATATTGGAAAGAAATATGTATCTGACCTGAGAAAAGGTTTCTTGAAAAATAACTGAGCAGAGGTCAGGGAGACTCCCTTCACACAACATTTGGTAGAAAATCTGAGGGAACTAGCCTCTGTGGGGAAGATTCTAGAGGGTACTGTCACCTGATTGGTTGTAGTTTACTAAGTTCGGTAATTAAAAAAAAAAATCATAGATAGGCTTTAAATTCATGGCCTATTGCAATTGTAGTATATGCTTTTAATATGATTGCTTTGATATAATACCGTGGGACTCCCACTTCGACGACGGGGAATGATTCAAGCATGTGAATCTATGAAAGATCCAATACTGGAAAATGAGAGTGACAACTCAAATAGAAGGCTGTAACTTCAATGCAAAACAGTTCTTAAGTTTCTAAAAAAAGCAAACTTTATTTATTGGCCATTAAATGTTTTATATTTAAAATGGAAAAAGGCCTTGAGATTAGAGAGTCCTAGCAGCTTGTACGGGAAACAGCCTTTACAATGTAAGCATTAGAACGCATGCCGTTACAACGCAAAAGGTTTGTTGCAGGGGGTAGAAGGTGTTGGCGTTAACTCCAAGACCTTCCCTACTGTTGCACACATTGGAGTTGGAATGGCAAATTATACTATTCCAACTTCCAGTGCACCCCCGAAAGCAAGTCGGGGTAAAGGTATGCGTTGTAACGGCATGCGTTGTAACGTCATACATTCCCTTGTACACCAGAGAACTGACCTCAAACATCTATATATCTCTTACACATCAAGTGCTACATCAAGTGCCACACTGTCGTTTAACACTGAGTACTATGATCAATCTTATACTGTGCTGGAAGGTTTCGCTTTGCTTGGATCAGTTCAGTTGCATTTGAGTCCAAAATACTTAAAAGCATTTTTACAGGTTCACTTCAAAAGCAGAACAAATGGTCCAGATATTCAACAATAGGGTTGTGATCAAAAATGGACCTGAAAGGAACTCCAAAGGATACACAAAGATGCCCAAAATCCACCCAATCAAAGAAATGAATAGCCCACATTTCTGCAAAAGTAAATAGGTTTTATTCTTGAGGGTCTCTGGTGGCATCCGGTGAGAGACAATTTGCCTGCTGAAGAGTGCCCGGAAGAGGACTGGACTCCACAGTCACTGGAGTCCAAGCTGCTACTAAGGTGTACACACTCACTAGGCTACTAGTTCACCCTCAGATCTCAGCATCTAACAGTAACAGTAGAGACTGCCCGGTGACAGGGGTATCAGCAAATCTGACTGCACCTACAATAGCCACCTGGTAGTCCAGTAGTCACTAGACTTCCGACCAGGACAAGGACTTTGTTACTGCTGCTCTAACTGGCAATATCTCCAGAACCCTAGATATAAGGAAGATTAATTCACATGCACAGGAATCAATGAGACATCATCTAGTAGTTGGCCATGGGTCAAAGGTAAATCTTTGCATGATTTCCCAGAGCTAACAGAAGAGATAGGTGCAGACATCTGAGGGAACGAAGAGGGTTGGTCACGGAGCAGGTTGGACCTTTTTAATGAATGAAAGTGATTCACCCTATTCCAGACTCAGTTGGTGTTGTGCTAAGTCTTGCTTATACTGAGCTGTTGGCTTGAGCAAACTCAGATCTTGAATTTAGACTCAGTCTATCAAGGCTGTCACACACATGCCCTTCCAGCAGCTGGGTATTGGCAGTCGTTAGTGAGGCAGGTCATATCTCTGTTAAGGGCACTCCACCTCTTCATGCAGGCAGGTAAGTTCTCAACAACTTCTAGAACGCTTATCCTTGCTGTTCTTTTCCAGCCTCAGCACGAGACCAGACAGATAGTAGCAATGCATTGACAGTCCTTCTCTTAAGTCTTCAGGCTTCCTCTCTCTTACATCTCTCTTACACTGTTGGGGAAATCCTCCCTTGTTGCAGAGATCAAACAATATGCTGGTCAAAGGGTGATCACTCATTATCCCTTGCTTTGTGATTAAGTCTGATGAATAAGGTGGTCCACTCCTTTTGAATTTCGAGTGATCCTTCCAATTCTTGGGGGAGAGGGCATCATCATGTCATGGCCATGTTGTTTAGCCCTGCTGTCCCTTCCTTAAATTGGTCTACCAAAATATCCAGGTTTATACATCAACCTGCACTTCCATTCAGTGCACATTATTTGGATACTAAGTAAATCTATACTTCCTTATGCATGCTTAGCTGCCCACACTGCAGTCAAATAAGTGCAGGTAGATATTTTCACCTCAATATCTTGACATATGCAGCCCCCCTGAGACTGGTTTATGCTGGCTATGGACACGTGTAATAGCTGCAGACAGAAGACCATCTCTCAAAGAAATATAGACGTTGCGGGCAGAGCAGGCTCCGATTTACTAGATGGTTGTGGAAGTCCCACAAAGAATCACAAACTATGTTCCCCAGGGTATAGGGCCAGTTGACTTGTTCATCTGACTTATTTTTCGGTTTGTTTCTCTTAAGGTGTGTCTTGTAGTGACATTGAATATACGTCAACCTGATAATATTTCTGTTCTTGATACCGCTTCATATAGGGACGCCATCTCGGTTGGCAGTCGTCTTTTTTATGACCGCCTACTTAAGACTGCCAGCTGCATCGCCGCTTAGTGGCTGAGTGCAGTGGGTGCACCACTGGTATGTCAAAGGCATGCCATAGGCAAGCCCACCTGTGCCCAATCACGCATCGGGCATGCACAGTGCCAGCCATGCTGCCTGTTTCTATGGCAAGACACTACAATTGGGGAATCACAAGTAAGTTGTAACCAATATATAATATTACATGCTGAATGTAGGGATAAAGTGTTTGGGCCCACAGGCTATCATGAGACTCCTAACCTCTGTGGGACCTGCTGAATTCGGGCACACTAATGGTTTACTCAGTAAAGAAGACGATCATCTCTCTCCGCAATCAGTCACACAAGCAATACCCCAATACAATGCAGACTAATTGATGCTTATCTATTGCCAAAGCATGCTTAGGAAATTTATCACCTATTAAACCCCAAAGGGCTTGATTTATTATTTACCATCGAGACATAGGCTACTACAGAGTCAAATCTCGATTTTGGCACCGCCTGCCAAACAGGTTTTAAATTCATTCCCCTTCCACGTCCTTTGCGAAGAAGGGATGGGTTAGCCATTATTTTTAGGGATAATCGGAACCTTAAGATGCTTCTGTAGGAGGAATTCTCTCTAGCAGAATGACTTGGGTTTTTACTAAGTATGTCTGCTTCGGGTCAGACATATTGCAGGCATAGTGCGCTATCGACCTCCAGGCTCTCTTGCCACATTTGTGGAAACTTATTCAGATTTTATCTCCCCTTTAATTTTGAGTCACAGCGCATTTTTTATGCTAAGTGATTTAAATACTTACTTGGCTGATAATTTGGCCAATTGACATACGGCCTCCCTGATTAATTCCATGGCAGCTATGGGGCTTCAGCAATATGCCACTGGCCCGACCCACGAAGAAGGTCATGCCCTTCACATAATGTTTGTCCTTAGAGATTAGTTGCAGTGGATAAAATATTGCCTTTGGCCTGGACACGCCATCTGTTTTCTGTTTCTGGGGTAAAGGTTCCAGCACACTATATATAACTACTGCAACAAACCAAGCCAGGCTAGTCTGTACTTGGTCAAACCTCTCTCACAGTCTTAGTTGAACTCTCGCTGCTTCATCGCCCTCTAATTTAGCCCTTCCAGCAGACTTGAAAAACGATAATCACTCGTCTTGAATTACAGAAGCTCTTGATAAAGTCCTTCCTTTAAAAAATAGTGTTCCTCGCCAACTACTCTCAGCTCCATGGTTCAGCGATGCTCTTCGAGCTGCTAAATGTAATTGTAAAAAGATTGAAAGACAAAAGTGTTTCAACTATCGTACTGACATAAAATCTAAACTAAAAGCCCAAAAGTAATACAAAGCAAATATTAACGCCACTAAAACCGAGTATATTGTTAATGAAATTGTAAATGCCCCTAGCAGGAATAAGACAATCTTTTCTATAACTCGAACATCTACGTTATAACCCTTCGTGCACTTCACAAAATATTGCTCATTCACAACTACCATGTAACTATTTAGTTGACTTTTTGAAAATAAAATCAGGATTGTCAATTCAGCTCTAAATCCTCAATCTGTTTCACCGCCTATTGACGATATCCTGTAGCTCTCACATACTCTTTAGTTTCCTCAGGTGAATATTTCTTCCTCAGCCAGTCACAACTCTTCTCAGATACTGGACAGGTTTGATCTAACTTTTTTAACACCACTAAATCCATTATTTCGGGCTCTCCACTGGACCCTGTACCACTTAGTGTATGGAGGGAATTGTCTTCCTCGCTCCCTCATTACAGGCCATATGTAACTAATGGTTAGCCACAGGCAGTGTACCCCGTCAATGGAAGTCTTCTGCAGCTCATGCTGTTTGCAGCAACTTTCGCCCAATTTCCCTTCTTCCTTTTCCTGGAAAGATTTTTGAAAAATAGATTAATATTCAGCTTTCTGAATTATTGGAATGTTATTTCTGGCTGTTCCCAGCCAGGGTATCGCCCTGCACACATGACCGAATCAGCCATGGTATCTGTGCTGCATGACCTCAGAATAGCGGTAGACAAGGGCCAGACGGTTGCTCTTGTTTTACTAAACTTGTATGCTGTCCCTGATACAGTTAACCACAAAATCTTGGTCAATCGGTTACTGGGACACTTGATCTCGGTGTGCCATAAGGATCGTCTTTAAGTCAGACATAGACTTAAAGGTCTCAAATAGACATTGTGCAATGTCTATCTGAGACTTTAGAATTTTCTGATCAGATCTCATGGAATTATTTTATGAATTATGCTGATGATACCCAGTTTAGCTTAACATTTGATCACCCCATGTCAACTTCACTTGAAAGCTTCACAAATGCATGCAAGACATCTCCACCTGGCCTGGTGCTAAGTTACAAAAATTAAACAGTGATGAAACTGAAATATTGTGCTGCTCAACAGGCAAATCGTTCTCTGCACTACGAGCAAAAGCTGGCCAGGATAACACTGCTCCTTCCAAGACAAACTCGGTTCATAACCTTGGTGTCCAGGTGGCTAGGGAACTCAATCTTATAAAAATAATAAACAAAAAGCGAAGTGTATCAGTATGGAGGCCAAAAGCCATCAATCCTGGTTGCATCTAGTGCATCCCTAAATCTATGATTGCTGTTACTAGCAAGCGATTAGTGCTAAGGGGTAAAGGTAGCTACCACAATAAGGCTACATTTAAGGAAGACCAAAAGAAGGATCCTCGAATCTTAAGCAACACCATGGGAGTCCATGACGAGTAGCAGATATTTAATTTTTTTAGTCTAGACACACCCCCACAAATGACTGTCAAAAGGCAAAAATATAGGAGAAACACAGAACTAAGAGAAAAATGACAGGGATGAAGCATTTTGCACAAATATCCAGGACTTTCCTACTACATCTCTCTGACTTCCCTGCAGTCCCCTAACCTATGACAAAGTAGTGAGAAGTCAGCTGTTGGAACTGACATCCTGAGTGGTCTACCCCCAACATTTTTCCTGCTTCCCTTCACCTTTTGCTGTATCTTTCTGTTGGCCTTAGGACTCTGCGCACTTTACCAATGCTAAGCAATGCTAAAGTGCATGTGCTTCTCCCCTAAACATGTTTACAATGGCGTATACCTGATTGGCATATTTCGTTTACCTGTAAGTCCCTTGTAAAGTGGTATACCATGTACCCAGGGCCTGTATACTAAATTCTACTAGTGGGCCTGCGGCATTGGTTGTGCCACCCAGGTGTATAGGCTTTTCAACCTGTCTCAGGCCTCCCATTGCAGGACCTGTGTTTGCAGTTTACTGCCACTTCGACTTTGCCTTTAAAACCACTTGCCAGGCCTTAACCTCCCCTTTTATTACACACAAGTCACCCCTAAGTAACCCTAAGGGCAGGGTGCTATGTAACTAAAAGGCAGGACATGCACTTTTAAGTTTGACAGGTCCTGGCAGTGACAAACAACTACACTCGTTTTTCACTGTTGTGAGGCCTACCTTTTCCACAGGCTAGCATTGGGGATTCCTTAAAACACCTTTTAAATTGTAATTCCTGATTGGAAATGAGTAGCTACTTCATGTTTAATATCTTTGGAATGGTGGTGATACATTCTCTTTAATGGTAAAGTTGAATTTGACATTACCATTTTAGAAATGGCACAATTGGAAAGTGTGCCTTTTTCTTCTCTTAACTTTGCTCTACGTGCCTGTAGTCTCTCTCGAATACACATCTGGGCTGGGTGACAGCTACACCTTGTGGAATCCCTCCAGACAGCCACAACATGGCTGTGTGTGACGGGGGATTCATCTGCATTCATTCATCTGCATACTGATAACCTTAACAGACAGGAAGGGGGGGGGGTGGTGGCTCACACTTACACCTGAATAGGTTGTTTCCTGCCCTCACACAAGGTGATGATTTACCCCTACTGGTAGTCTGGAGCCATGGCTGGGTTGAAAGGGATCCTTGTGCACTTCAGAGAATTCCTTTGAAGCTACCCCCTACATCAAAGGCACTTTTGGGTATAAGTACCACAGCTCTGGCCCTATCAAATCAGTACACTACTGGACCTGGGAAGAACTCTGCTGGAGTAAAGACTGCTGTGCTGAAAGGATTGCCACTTTGCTGTGACTGACTGTTTTGAGGAACTGCTTCTCTGCTTTGCTGAGCTGCCCTGCTGACTGCTTAGCTCTGCCCTGCTGAGGACACGGCCTGGACCCTCTCACTTAATCCCAGAGTGACGACAAGGGCTTGCCATCAGATTTCTGAAGTCTCAGAGCCACAAAAGACTTCCTACAATCATGATGGTGCTGCTGGACTCTGCCATCAGTGAGTCCTACCCTACTACCCTTACCCTGAGATGCCCAGTTCAGTCCTGGGCCTCAGAAGTGGGTTTCTGCACCTTTTTCTACATCGAAATTGACACAGCAGTGGCATTGCGCTGATCGGAACCAATGCATAGCCCTTCGACGCCGATGCAGTGGCCACTCGACTACAGCGGTTCCACAGTAGATATGACTCAATGACGACAGACATCATGGCTCGAAGACGGCGCTGTACCTACATAATACAGGTGTTCATCGATGAAGCTTCCATCAATGGTGCAGATCGGCGCCGATGCTCACCTCCATCCACAGATCGATGCAGCGCCTCCTCGATGTTGACGCTTTGCTCCATCCAAGGTGTTTCTTCACAGGAACCTGTCTGGGTTCTGTAACCAGCCTGCTGTTGATTACAGTTGGTACAAACTTTGACTTTGCATTGGCCTCTTGTGACCTCATGTAACCTTTTGACTACTAGTGACTTCTAAGCTCTATTTTTAGTTTATTCTTTAAAAATTCATACCTTGACTTCTACTCATTGGATTTTTGTTGTTTTGGTCTTGTTTTACGGTAACTATTCTCTATTTAAGTGTTACCCAAATACTTTACACATTGCCTCTTAAGCTAAGCCTGACTGTTCTGTGTAAAGTTACCAGAGGGTGAGCATAGGTTAATCTAGGGAGTGTATCTGACTTACCCTGACTAGGGTGGTGGTCCCTACTTGGACAGGGTGCAAACTTCTGCCAATTAGAGACCCCATTTCTAACAGTAGCCCTCCCAAAAACAGTCATTACCTCCACACTTTAGAATGTGTAGTGGTGATGCCACTGGAAATGGCATCAGACAGTTCACCCATTTTAAGCTGGCCAGTCTGCCAATCTTTTCAGCAGTGTCAACCCCATCTAAGACTGCTAAAAAAACAAACACTGAAGGTCTTGTACATATAGCCCTGCAGAAGCACCTGACTCATAGGGAGAAAGCTTCCTGCATATAAATGAGCCCTATTATTTTAGGAAAAACGACTACCACCACAGTGGTAAAGTTTAATTGGAGTGCAACCTTTTATTTCCTTCACAGCACGAAATATGTAATTCAGCTTCTTAGGTTAAACACTGTTAGCCCCATTTCAGTGTCCCATTACATGGCATGCAGTTCTTGGAATAAACCTCTCCTTACTAGTATATAGTCACAATCCCAAAAAATCGGTGATTGTTGAGGTTACAAAAGTCAAAGCATGCTGTGCTTCAAAGGTGTTAATAAAAGAGGTAGAGATCAGTCTTTATTTTGTGGATCTTGGCAAATTTTCATTACTAGTGTGTTGGTGAAGGTATTCAGGACCCAAGCTACATACATGTTGGCACTTGAAATTGCTTCTCGAAGAGTATTACTCCAGGTAACAATGTGGTTCTATAAGGAGGCGTCCTAAAGCGCATGAAGAAAGGAACCCTCAGCCTTTTCACATCGTAAAATTGGGGGTCTGTGCCCTACCCATCCTGAATAACCGCTGTTAATGATAGTAGACCCTGTGTAGGACATTCAGTTGTCTAAACCTTAGACTTTTTTTTTATCACCACTTCCAGGGGCTGCATCAGGGATGCTTCCCAGCCCATGTCTTCCATTGAGCCCAGGGTAACCTTCGACTTGATTCTGATGAGTTGGAGATTGTTGAGTCTGTTGTTTATGAGTGTGCAGTAAGTATATGACATTGCCTTAGATGTCATCCCTTCAAGACTATCCTGCTTTCTATGTGGCTCGTCTTCTAGTTCTCCCCACTCAACACCCTTTGTGTGTAGTGTATGATGGACCTGCAAGTGTTTAATAAATTGAGAATTCCGCAATTCATATTCCTCCTGTAGTTCAGGGATGGATTTCATACCCTCACTCTCCACTAGGTCTCCAAGGGTCAAGATACCTGTGAGGTGCCAGGGTGTCATCCCAGTGAACTTTCACAGCTCTCACATTTTGACTACCCACCCATAAGGGGGTCTCTCAAGATAGTTTACCTCTTTAACCCATATAGGCTGTCGCCCTGTGCAAGGTCTCAAATGGAGGCCTTCATTGGTCCTAGCAGGGGGAACTTGAAGGGTCTACTGTAAATATAATGTATATGAGATTTACCATCCATCAAGTAACTTGCCAACCTTGTTGCTGGGTCATCCTTGGGTGTGTGACTCCATTCATTTACCGTCTGTAATTGGTAAGCTCAGTAGTAGGCCCTGGGGTCTGGTAGCACAATGCTGCCATTGTAGATATATATCTTTGTAAGATTAGGAGCACAATGTGAGGGGGTACTGCCATACCAGAGAAGGGAGTATAAGGTCACCTTCACACTGTTGAAAACAGTCCGGCCTGGGCGAACTTTGGAGCGCACATAAGAATTTGGGCAATGTGAACTTCTAAAAGAGGGAGGGCTTGCCCATGATTGAAAAAGGCAGGCATCTCCAGCGGTTAACATCTTCTCATAACCTCTGGTAGGGCAACTCTAGGTTCTGCTCCAGAAACTGGACAGGGCATTGGGTGATCCCTATCTCCAGGTATCGGAAACCCTCTGCCGAGACCATAAACTCAAAGGGGATCACTGCTGTAAGGGGCCAGCAAACCATCCTGTGCAGGATGGATTTGTCCCAGTTAATTTTATAGTGCATGAAGTGTTTGAAGGCATGGAACACAGACAAAACTGCAGGCAAAGAGGTTCCTGAGTCCGCAAGGTACGTAGTATATCATATGCGTAGAGAGACACATTCTCTGGCTCACCCACAACTTCTGGGAAACCTACTATGTTTAGTCCTGAGTCCCAACCAGCTCGCCAATATTTCTAGACACAATGCAAATAACAGTGGTGACAGAGGGCAGCTCTGTCGCGTTCCTTGTTCCAGCTGTAACTCCCAAAACTACACCGTTCAACTTCACCCTTGCTGTCAGTTGGCATTAATAAGGTGCACCCAGCTACAGTATTTCAGATCAAAACCCAGACTGCTTAGGACCTGGAAAAGCTACTGCCAAATCATGGCATCAAAGGCTTTTTCAAGTTCCTATGTGAACAGGGCCAGTGGTTCCTGTGTTTTGAGGAGGTACTCTAACCACTAATGGACTTGTCATGGGTATTTACAGGTAGCTCTGTCCTGCAAAAAGCCTGTCTGGTCCTTGTGCACCAGGGTTGGGATGACATTCACAAGGCAGTTGGCAAGTATTTTTGAGAGGATCTTAAACTCCATGTTTAGGAGTGAGATTGTTCTATAAGAAGCACACTGAGTGGGTGGCTTCCCTTGTTTGGGCATGACTATGACAGTTGCCTGACGTGGGTCTGATGGAAGTTCATTCACTTGTAGTGCCTTCTTCAGCATAGTAAGTAGATGGGGTTCCAACACCATCCGAGTATGTTATAGAACTTCACGGGTATACGGTTTAGACCTGTGGCTTTCTCTGATTGCATTAGGCACACTGCCTAATGCCAGTTCCTCAAATGAAAGGTCCAGTTCCAGATGGGTCCTATTGTACTACTATAGGCATGTGTTGGGCAGCTCCACCAGCAAGTTCTCGATGTCTTCCTCTAAGGCAGAGTATCTCTCTCTAAATAAGTCTTGATAGTATTGGGTGAATCTCTCAATGATCTGGCCAGCTGTGGCAAAACGGGCCCCGTATGGCAGCTTGAACTCCCCCACCCATCTACTCACCGACTCCATTCTTCTGAGCCATGCCAAAAGGCAACATGCCTTGTTCCCTGTTTCATAAAGTTTCCACTCTGTCACCAGGAAGTGTTTTTTGCCACGTCATGTATGAAGGCATGATATTTTTTGCAGAGGCCCTCCAGGTGATTCAATGTCACTTGGGCTTCATTGCTCTTGTAGGTCTCTTTTGCATAATGAATCGCTTATTCAAGTGCTATAACACACTCCTCTCTCTGTCATTGCTTGTGAGATATGATGTTTTAGGCCCTGTTCAAAGCATACCACCCTGGGCGAGGCCACCGTGCCTCTATTTTCATAAAAGTAGACAGAGGATTATCTGAGGAGTTCTCAGGAAGAGGCGTGGCACCGCGGCCAGGGTGACTGACTCCGGAATCTGGGGATCACGGTCCGATCCCCGGTGCCGGTGGCAGATTAGCCCAGCACCATGTGACTCTGGGCAATAGCTTGCTTAATTTTCCCAACAGCCCCCAGCGCCTAGAGACCCTTACGGGTGATTGTTTGCACTTTACAAATGTGGATATTTTTTTGTTTTTTTTTCTCACACCACCTTGATATCTTGCAAATCTCAGCTGGTTTGTCTCCAGTCATTGCCCCCTTCCGGTCGCATGGAGCCCAATGTAACCCAAAGTGGTGCATGGTCTGAAATGCCCCAGGGCAAGTATTCAGCTTCGAAAGAGGCTGGGCATTCTACAGGTGGTATTAGGATATAGTCAAAGCAGGAAAATGACTTGTTGGACCCGGAGAAGAAGGAATCATTTCTTACCAAGGGATGTCTGGCTCTCCACAAGTCCAGACTCCCCAAGGCTGAAGTAAATTGTGACAAAGATGATGGGGCATGAATATGTGTTGGTCTCTTGGCAGACCTGTCAAGTGTTGTGTTCATGACAGCGTTTGAGTCTCCCGCTATGATACGTATATCTGATACCGTTTCTATCAAGATGGGGCTTGATGCCTCAAAGACTGCTTGAGGGAGATGGAATGCAGCGTATAAACTTAGTAGAAGCAATGATTTCCCACCTCAGGAGCCCAGAACGCCGCCCACAAATCTACCCCCTGGGTCCTACAAAGCCTTTCCTGCGAGAAGCAGAGGTTTCTTTTTGGTGACTCCTTGCAATCCCCTGGTGTATCCCATGCGTACAAACACATTAGTTTCGACCTTTGTTCAAAAAGGGACAGTGACTCCCTGCCAGGAGTGTCTTGTGAAGCAGCACCCTGTGTGGCGCATGCCTCTGAATATATTGTGTGACCACCCTCTGTTGTTCTTGTTCACCATACTGTTGACATTCCAGGATAATAGTATTAGTCAGTCTGTGTCACCTAATGTGAGTTTTGCAATGGGTTATCATGTGTTTCAGGACTCCAAAACATGCTGGGAAGAATTGCCTGTTCTGAGAAGAGATAGGGCTCCTGTCATCCTTGTTATTTTCAGCATTCAGTGTCTCACCTCTGGGTTGTGACCTTGCTCCCTGATAGCACAGGGATTTTACCAGGTCGTCTTTTCCAGGTGTTGCTAAGAATGTACCTACGGTGATGTCAAGAACATAGAGGTTAGAAAGAGAGGGGCTCAGGGATGAACCCTGAGGAACACCACAAGGAAGGGAGAAGGACTTAGACCTAAAGCTGTTTAAGTGCTTTGCCCCTGATACCCAGGGCATTAACCCCTTCTGTGCCCATGACGAGCTGGACTCGTCATGGAGCACAGTCGCGCTGTGCCCATGACGAGTCCAGCTCGTCATGAGGCATTCTCTGGGGAATCCCTCTGGTGCGGGCACTAGAGGGATTCCCTTTTACTGAAAATAGCCTCGGGAGCTGGGGAAGCTCCCAAGCCCCCCCCCCCTGCTTTCAGTGTAATGACGATCAGCGCGCACGTCACGCCGACGTCATTACACTGAAACTGAAATGAGCCAAGAGGCTCATTTCAGTTTCACTTTGTACATGCTCAGGGGGCTATCTCAGCCCCCTGAGCACGTAGAAAGATAGGAGAGGTATCGTTGGAAAGGGGAGAATCTCCCCTTTCCAATGGTACCCCTCCCACAGGAGGGTGATCCCCAAGCAGGGATCCACCCACTAGAAACCAGGGAGAGGGGAGCGGCCCCTTGGGCAAGGGCCTTTGCTCCCCCCAAATAATTTTGCCATAGTTTAGTCTTTTTGCCCCCCCTGGGGGGCAGATGGGGGCAGTAGCCCCCAATCTGCCCCCCCCCCGGGAGGGCAAAAAGCCCACTAGACACCAGGGAATTAAAAACAAAAAACAGGGGTGGGGGCTGCCCAAAACGGGCAGGCCCATGCCCCCACCCCACCCCCCAATTATCACAGTCTTTCTGCCCCCCCGGGGGCAGATGGGGCATTGGCCCCTAATCTGCCCCTTCGGGGGGGGGGCAGAAAGCCCACTATATACCAGGGATTTCTTTTCATTTTTTTTTAGGGTGGGGGCTGCCCGAAATGGGCATGCCAATGCCCTCACCCACCCACCACCATTACAGCCTTTCTGTCCCCCCTGGGGGGCAGATGGGGCATTGGCCCCCAATCTGCCCCCGGGGGGGCAAAAAGACCACTAGACACCAGGGAATTGTAAAAAAAAATAGATATAGGGGTGGGGGCTGCCCAAAACGGGCAGGCCCATGCCCCCACCCCACCCCCCAATTATTACAGTCTTTCTGCCCCCCCCGGGGGGCAGATGGGGCATTTTCCCCTAATCTGCCCTTTCGGGGGGGGGGGCAGAAAGCCCACTAAACACCAGGGATTTTTTTTGCGCAATTGTTTTTAGGGTGTGGGCTGCCCGAAATGGGCACGCCAATGCCTCCACCCTCCCCCCCACAAAAATGACAGCCTTTCTGCCCCCCAGGAGGCAGATGGGAGCTGTAGCCCCCAATCTGGCCCCCCCTGCGGTCGCAGAATGCCCACTAGAAACCATGGATTTTTTTGTTTTATTAGGGTAGGGGCTCCCCAAAATGGGCATGACAATACCCCACCCCCCCCCAGAGAAATTCCAGTCTTTCTGCCCCCCCCGGGAGGGCAGATGGTGGCAGTGGCCCCTGATCTGCCCCCTGGGGGGGCAGAAAGCCCACTAGGCGCTGGCGAGTACGCAGGCTTTTTTTATGCGTGGGGCTGCCCAAAATGATCATACCAATGCCCCCACCCACACAAAAAATAGCCACAGTCTTTCTGCCCCTTTAGGGGCATATGAGGATGAAACCCTCTTACCCGATTCCCCCCCAGGGCGGCAGAAAGCTCACTGGGCTCCGAATTTTTTTTTTTTAGCAATGTGCATACCTGTGAATTTTGGGCCCTAGCACAGTTGGCACGTAGGCAATCCTAGCAAACCTGTACATTTTTTAAAACTAGACACCGAGGGGAATCCTGGATGGGGTACTTCACTGGCTCTCACCAGGTTCTGTTACCCAGAATCCATTGCAAACCTAAAAATGTGTCCAAAATAACACATTTTCCTCAAATTTCTGTGGTGGAAAGTTCTGGAATCTGCGTGGGTCCACAAAATTCCACCCACCCTGCGTTCCCCAAAGTCTTCAGAGAAAAATGGTACCTCACTTGCGTGGGTAGGCCTAGTGCCCGCGTCAGGCAAGGGCCCAAAACCTATTGAGGAGACATCAAAATTACCTATCACAAAACAACCTAGTTTTGCAAAGGGGGTCCCATGAGTTTTTGGCCCCGGGCTTGGCGGCCATCTAGGAAAACCTACCAAACCCACACATTTCTGAAAACTAGACACCCAGGGGATTCCAGGTAGGTATGGCTTGCGTGGATCCCCCAACGTTTCCTTACCCAGAATGCCTTGCAAACCTCAAATTTAGCTGAAAAAACCCACCTTTTTCACACATTTTTGTGGGGGAAAGTTGGGGCATCACCGGGCTGACACAAATTTCCTACCACCCCCAGCATTCCCCCGGGTCTCCTGATAAAAACTGTGCTTCACTCGTGTGGGAGGCACAAGTACCCGCAACAGGCAAGGGCCCACAACGTAGTGAGTCGACATGAAATTTGCCTATCTCAAAAGGACCTGGTTTTGCAAGGGGGGTCACTTGGGTTTTTGGCCCGGAGCTCGGCGGCCACCTAGGGGAACCTACCAAACCCACACATTTATGAAAACTAGACACCGGGGGGATTCCAGGGAGGTATGGCTTGCGTGGATCCCCCAACGTTTCCTTACCCAGAATGCCCTGCAAACCTCAAATTTAGCTGAAAAAATCACCTTTTTCACACATTTTTGTGTGTGAAAGTTGTGGCATCACTGGGCTGACACAAATTTCCTACCACCCAGCGTTCCCCCGGGTCTCCCGATAAAAACAGTGCCTCACTTGTGTGGGAGGCCCAAGTACCCGCGACAGGCAAGGGCCCAAAACGTATGAGGCGACATGAAAATTGCCTACCTCAAAACGACCTGGTTTTGCAAGGGGGGTCACCTGGGTTTTTGGCCCGGTGCTCGGCGGCCACCATGGGGAACCTACCAAACCCACACATTTCTGAAAACTAGACACCCGGGGGATTCCAGGGAGGTATGGCTTGCGTGGATCCCCCAACATTTCCTTACCCAGAATGCCCTGCAAACCTCAAATTTAGCTGAAACATTCACCTTTTTCACACATTTTTGTGTGGGAAAGTTGTGGCATCACCGGGCTGACACAAATTTCCTACCACCCAGCGTTCCCCCGGGTCTCCTGATAAAAACGGTGCCTCACTCGTGTGGGAGGCCCAAGTACCCGCGAAAGGCAAGGGTCCAAAACGTAGTGCGCCTCAACAGGCAAGGGTCCTAAACGTAGTGCGCCTCACTACGTTTTGGGCCCTTGCCCGTGGCGGGTCCTTAGGCCTCCCACACGAGTGAGGCGCAAGCCATACCTCCATGGAATTCCCCGGGTGTCTAGTTTTCAGAAATGTGTGGGTTTGGTAGGTTCCTTTACGTGGCCGCCGAGCACCGGGCCAAAAACCCAGGTGACCCCCCTTGCAAAACCAGGTCGTTTTGAGATAGGCAATTTTCATGTTGCCTCAATACGTTTTGGGCCCTTGCCTGTCGCGGGTACTTGGGCCTCCCACACGAGTGAGGCACCGTTTTTATCGGGGCAACCTAACTGCCCCATCCACGGTTTGGCTAATTTTCTCAGAAACTGTAATCAGAGCTAAAACAGTACTATGCTGGCTCCTGAATCTATATTGTGAAACATCTAGGAGATGGTTGTTTTTGATGAACAGGTATAATTCCATATTAATGGCGTTCTCAACAATTTTTTGTGGTGAGAGGGAGCTGTAAAATTGGCCTGCAATTACACTGGTCCTTGTCATCCAAGTTGGTCTTTTTAAGCAAGGGGAGAAGGGAGGCCTTCTTCCATTCCTTGGGGAAGTATCCCTTCATGAACATTCTATTAAAAAGGTCCCCAAAATAATTGGCCGTGATATCAGGTGCTAGATGAAGGACCTTGGGGAGGCAAGGATCCAATGGAGACCTTGATTTTGTTTGACAAAGAAGGATCTGGATTGTTGCTTCTAAGAGCGGATTGAAAACTTCCAGAAGAGATTTATTTTCCACTGGATTAGGACCCTGAATTGTAGCTTCTGACAGAGGATTATCAACTTCCAAGTGGACATTAGATTCTGAATCAATGTCAGAGAAAGTAATCCCCTCCAATAAAGGAGTAGTTATCTAATCCTTTAGATTTCCCACAACAGGACAGTTCAAGATAAAAGTATTATAGACCATTTTAACTTTATTCTGGAAAAGATCCACCAAAGAATTATAGAAATCTTGATTAACAGTGGTATTTTGTAATTCAGGTAATGTACTCAGCTTGTTCACTGTTGCAAAAGCTCTGTGGTAACATTAAGAGAAGATTTTATCTTGGCTGCAAAGTAACAGGATTTAGCATTAGAGATCATGACTTTATAGGCCTGAATAGCCTTCTTATAAGAAATCTTATCATCGGGGTCATAGTGAGTCCGTAATTTCCTTTCGAGCCCACAACAGACTTGTTTATGGCTCCTGACATTGTCAACAAACCAGGGCTCAGAATGAAGAGTCCTTTTAATTCTTAATAGTCTTAAAAGGGGAAGTAGATCATGATTAGAGGCAATCAATTTATATATAGCATATTTATACTCCATGCTTTCATCCACCCGTGAACATCAACAAGATCAATTCAAGAACTTCATGCGCTGCTTGTCCAGCATCTCATCACCCAGGCATCTCTGCCGAGATCAGCTATTCCTGTGAAATTAGGAGTGCCAAGCACTATCCTTAGGGTCTTTCATATATGCTTCTCCACTTAAAAAGCAATGTAGTGAACTACCAATAATATTGCCAGCACCTGTGGTATTTTGGCTATCAGGGCACAGTTAACCAAACAGTAGCTCAACATACATCTTTAAGGTGATCAATGCACTTGGCAACCCATAAAATCATTTTATTGATCTCTACTTGATACACACTGGTCAAGACGGTGTCAATTTGCACCAAGGCATCCATTTGTTGGTAGCTCTCTCTCACAATGTTCCTAAAATAAAAGGTATTGAAGCAGAACCATTAAAACCTACATTTTGAAATACATATCTTTCTAGCTATTCAATGTAGTTGGAACACCGCTAAACATCTGACAGACTGCATCACAAAAATCAATAGACCCGGAATTGTTTGATGGGTCTAAATTCTAAATGGAAAATTCATAAGTAACAATAAACATCTGAGAGTTATGGAAAAAAACATGGATTAATAGGATATTGAAAATATTAGGAAAGGGGCTTTTGAGATAAAAGACTGGGGGAGTATAGACAGTTGTGTTATGTCTTTCATGTACCAGACATGAAGTGGGCTCTGTAGAGTATGTTTTAGGAAAAACATTTTAAAATGAAACAGACTTAGATATGGCTACAGACAGGAATGATCCACACTGAATCATGACTGGTGTCTATTAGAATACTTATTAATAGTGGTCTGACCAATTTTTATGCCATGTGCATGGTCTTGGTTTATGAAAGGGACTATGACTAGCGTGGACCAGCTAGTATATTTTGAAAAGTGATAATTATATGGTAATGAAATAATAGGCAGTCACATAGGGGCAGAATTGGAGGGCATATAATTTATCCTAGAGCCACCAAATATAGCCCAAAAACCAGATTAGGTACAGGAAAATGTCACTTAAAAGCCAGAAATCCAACACTACATGTCAGTGATAAGAGGTATAGGAAGAAAATATATACCTTGTTCACCTTTTGTTTGTAGCATTTGTTTTAAGTTTAGGACAAGGAAATTAAATGTTATAAATCGTAATAATAATATGAAAGTAGCAATACTTACTGTAAATATATCTCCATGTTTTGCCTTCATTCTGCACAAGAAGGCAGCAGCATCCTTTCCAAATTCTGAGGCATGTCCCAGCCATGGGATGATACCCATGTCAACGGGAGGTTCATTGGGAAACCTGGAAAAATAAGATTTCAGTGAGACAGAGAATTTGCTGACGCAACAGACAACTATAAAATGAGAATCACGTCGCTATAAAAATTAGAGATTATTTTTGATAAATTAGATAGATATCTTTTATTTCGGAACCGAGCCATAAAAAGTTTGCATAAATAAACAGTTACAAAGATCATCATACATGCAAAATTATTACACGTGAGAAAATACAGATAAAACTAGTTTGAAAGGGAAGGATAACAGCTAACACATCATTGTTATTAATGCAGTTGATTGTGACCATATAGCTAATTTATGATAAAACTCTTTTCTTGTACAAAAAAAGAAAGTGTAGCCTCTTATAAAACACACAATCTAAAAAAACAGATATCAATATTATAGATATAAAAGACTTGCATATGTCAATCTAAAAACAGATCATAAAATAAGCGTCAGACAATATCCTGGCTATAAAAGGACAGGGCGGACACTTGACTATTGGAGTTTTACTCTGCAAGGTGGTATTCATGATTGGATTTTATCTATGGCCTTCTTTCTTAGTTTCCATGCACAATGCAGATACCGAGATACCGCAAAGGCTAGTTGTTCACTGGTATCGCTCTTAAAAAGTCTCAAGGCTTCCCAGTAGTGTCTTAATCCCACATGTTTACATACAGCTAAGAGCCATTTCTTCCTCACAAACCTATATAAAGGACAGAAAAGCATAAAATGGACCTCGGTTTCTTCAATGTTAGGACAGAATTTCGTGTGAGAAGGGGCATTGGTCCATGCCGAGGTGTGGATTCTCAGTCGTAGAAGCCCACATCTAAACTGGACATATAAAGGTTTGGCCTGAAAAGGATACATTCTATCCATATAGGGTTCAAGACTTGGGAGACACTTATGGTTTAAGAACTGACCTGTCAGGCTACTATCTGGGTATGTTTCCAATGCTGGTTCAAGGCTGCCTCCCAATATAGCTGTTTTGCATTTTGTGCATCACCCCTAACAATCGACTCAGGGGATGGCCATAGTTCATCCAGGCCTATACTATGTGAAGTTTCTTTAATATTCTTCAGCCATGGGGTGCACAATGACCTATCAAGACCTATTAGGTCTCTTACACAGTCTCTATAGGTTCCTAATTCTTGTGTGGACCACAATCTAATCCAATATAACAATGTTTTTATTTGGGCTGTTAGGTGTATAGAGCTGAGTGCTAGGTCAAGTCGTAATGGGGTGGTGGGCGAGCTTGGGGGAAGTTTAAATAAAACCCTTTATAAACTTATTTTCAATCTTAGTTAGGGACACCGAGGTAGCATGGCCCCATATCTCAGCTCTATTTATCGCCGATGGTACCACTGCTGCTCTATGTACAGCGAGAACGGGAGACATCGCACCTCCTGATGCGGCCCTGTGTTTTATTGCTATTGCAGGGGCCTTCTGTTGGAGTATAGCTTTGCTTTTTTCCCAACTCCATGTTTGCCTATCTCTTAGCCTCACCCAAAGATAATCGAAATGGGACACTTTTTTTAGAGGAAGTCCCTCAATAAGCATGTTTTTTATGTGGGTTCATTTTTGCTAAGTTGTATGTTGATTTTAGGGACCAGTTGCCAAGTTCCAGTGAATACATTAAACATGTTAGCGCTCTGGGAGAATTTCGTCCTCCTACTAACAGCAACTCCCTCTTTCCTAAACCTGATCTTATTTAAAGGACTCATGCTCTGGCTGAACTGTGGATGTCCCACTGTGCCTATGTATTTACTTGCTAACTAACCCTATTTTCAGTACATTATTATATCACATGACACTTAACTTATTCAAACATTTTTGTGTAACTGTCACCCACAGCTCTCACCATGTAATTTCAATCTTTGTATACCTCTCCGTTGCCATCCATAGTTAGGCATGTGTTATATAAATGCCCTCAGCAAAATAAAATCAATGATGCATACAAAACAATAAAATGTGTGTGATGTGGTTCAGACCAAGACACGATGGAAAGATATGTGAGCTAGTATGAAATAGCTGACAACTAGTAGAAAAAGCAGTTTGGTCATAAGGAGGATTAGAACATTATTCTGTGAGTATCCTCTGCTATATATTTCTGCTCTACAGTTGTAACAGCAATGAAGCTTAGGAAAACGCAGATTTATTACGCCATGCCGAATGTTAAAAGGTGGCGCATTTATCATGCAGACTGTTAAAAGGTGTATTATTTAACATGCATCGTTGTATTTCAGCAATAATAACACATACACATATAACCTTACAACAGGATGCTCAGTGAAAAGGAAGCCCCCACAAAATGTAACATCATATGCACAATGGGTTAACCAATATAACAGTAGGAGGCATTAGTGAGCGGCTTCAAGTTCAGCTGAGAAGAAAAACGAGATCCTTTGTTTCCTTCCTGTGTCATAAATGACAGCGCTTGTCTACTACACCTCGTCCCATTAATAGCTTCTCACTGATACTGATATAAGGGGTACTTTACAGGGTGAGAGTTCAAATCTTGGTAACGCAAACTAAGAGTTCCATCCTTTCCGATTGGTTTATGCCAAATAAATGTGGAAATAGTAATGTATGTTATTTGCAGCTCCCAAGGATAGTATGACGTGATCAATTGACTCTCTTTCAATTTGAAGATCAATTATTTATGTCCATTTATGCCATTGATTTCTGTCCCTTTGATATTATAGCTTACATTGTAGGCTGCAATTATTCCAATGCCGGTGAGTAACAGCCTAACTATTTCTTTGCATAGGGTTTCATAGATTACCTATGTTGCCTTAGATGATCTCAAATTATTTCAAAGATTATATATTATGTAACATGAAACTGCTATAGAAGTTCTGAGCAGCGATTCTGAACTATCTCTGCAGACAGCTGTGACAGACCTATTGTTTCTAATACTTCACAATATATTTACATTATATTTACAGTGGACTTTGGGCCATCCCTTTAGTCATGACTGGATGTCCACGTTGTCAGTCTTATATGTCTACTGTTGATTTGACGACTTTACTCCCTATTCTAGTCTTTGTTTCGGCATGAGTATTTCAGCATTAAAATATTTTGGTTGGATTAATTGTATCGTTCCAGTGCTGAAATAAGAAAGCTATTTACAGGACAAGTATCATTATATTATTATTATACTTTGGTAGTCCAGTACTGCATTTTACCTGCCAAGAAGCGATTAACACAAGGTTGCTCTTTTCCTCAAGCAAGTCCCATTTATTGCCTAAGAATTTTATGGTGATTTGTTCCAGAACATATCGGGATGCATATTGAGCCATGATAATGGCTTATTATAACAACCCAACATTGAGTTATTTTCCAGCACACAAAATGAGCAAAAATCAATATACTTATTCAAGTGAATATGCACACGTAGAAGCAACAAATCCCCTCTTTTATCTTGCCTGCTGAATACAAAAGCACACTTTACTTTATGCCAGTGTGTCTTTCTACTTTCAACAAAAGGCATCCATGGACATGTGCTCTATTCATAATTCTCTGGTATCCTGAAATTAAAGGGGCATTGGTGGACTTTGTTTGACCTTTAGTAACTGCATAAGAAACTGCAGCCTGATTACAACAACGACATTTGTCTGTCTCCAGGGTCCTCTAGTAGCGCCCTAAGGTACTACACCAATTCAGAAATGCTTTGTTTTGACTATCAAAACACACAATATGATGGACGGAATGTTGCACATTGGCAAAACATTCACCCCCAGTCACAGATCTGGTTTTAATCCATCGTTATTCTGCTCACCACGCCAACCCAGTTCAGATATAGCCATATGCAAATCAGTCTTGACCCTGTGCCTCATGGGAATAGTCCAGCCCGAACTGCCAAGCCATGTCTTCCCTGGACCGGAATCAAGCATCCTAGGACCGGTTTCGGGGTTTCACCCCTCTTCAGCCAGGATAGCTTGACTCCAGTGGCGTAGTGAGCACGGGACCCACGTCTGGGCATTCCCTTCCCACATAGGGCGAACAGCAAAACACACAAGATGATGGACGGAATGTTGCACATTGGCAAAACATTCACCCCCAGTCACAGATCTGGGTTTAATCCATCGTTAATATTGCTCACCACGCCACCCCAGTTTAGACATGGCCATATGCAAATCAGTCTTGACCCTGTGCCTCATGGGAACAGTCCAGCCCGAACTGCCAAGCCATGTCTTCCCTAGACCAGAATCAAGCATCCCAGGACCGGTTTCGGGGTTTCACCCCTCTTCAGCCAGGATAGCTTGACTCCAGTGGCGTAGTGAGCACGGGACCCACGTCTGGGCATACCCTTCCCACATAGGGCGAACAGCAAAACACACAAGATGATGGACGGAATGTTGCACATTGGCAAAACATTCACCCCCAGTCAAAGATCTGGGTTTAATCCATCGTTATTTTGCTCACCACGCCACCCCAGTTCAGACATGGCCATATGCAAATCAGTCTTGACCCTGTGCCTCATGGGAACAGTCCAGCCCGAACTGCCAAGCCATGTCTTCCCTGGACCGGAATCAAGCATCCCAGGACCGGTTTCGGGGTTTCACCCCACTTCAGCCAGGATAGCTTGACTCCAGTGGCATAGTGAGCACGGGACCCACGTCTGGGCATGCCAAGAACGGTTAAAGAAGGAATGCTAGGTACATTCGCAACAGCATACACTTTACTAAACTGACACATAGGTTTCGATTACGAGTGCCTCTGTATTTAGGTGTAGTTAATTGCACCTAATAACAAGCATTGGCAAAGCCAATAGGTCTCGCCAGCCCTGGCCGCGTGTAAGCCTGGGTGGAGTTTGAGGCGGAACTCCGCAAAGTGCTTAAAAAAACTGAGCAGCGAGACGCAGAGCTCCGCAAGCGGCGGAGTGTCTTAGATAATGCCGTTCGCAGTGATTTTCAGCACCGGGTGTTTGTCCACACTGTGCATTCATCGCGAACGGCACCCTGCGCAGTGCAAGCAGGCGCAAGCAGATTTTTTACTGGAGCAGCAGCTTTCTCAACACAAACGCGTGCGGTCGTGAGCATACGCGACAACTTGCACTCAGAAATCCAATGCCTGCATTGAGAAATCGTGCCAGGAGGTTGATTTTCCGCCTTGCACTCGACAACTTGACGTTGACGATCGCGAACGAGGCCAACATTATGCAAATCTCCTTTATTGTCACAGCTCTGCAGTAACAATGAAGAGAATATAGAACTTCAAACAACATTCCATTACAGTATATAGTCCATGAACATGCAGCCATCTTCCTTCTTTGTGAATTCTAATATCTCCTTTCGGGCAACTACTCCTGGGTCCTCACGGCGAATCACATCCTCTCATAGACCAAGGTCTATTGATCCTGACGGCCTGGAAGATTTCAGGCAACAATGGCAAATCCCTGGCCTTTCGCAACATGCTTTCCAACCCATATCTGAGTCTTGGGCATCCGGAACAAGGAAGGCATATCGACTGGCTTGGAATAAATGGGTTTGCTGGTGTCTTCAACGACACTATGATCCTGTTTCAACTGATTTAGTACACGTAGTAAACTATCTATCAGAACTTTTTGCTTCTGGCCTAAGTTATAGAACTGTTAATGTCTATAGATCAGAAATAGCTGCAGGTCATTCCTCAATTGATGGTGTTTTAGTTGGACAAAACCTTTTAACAAAAAAGATTATGAGAAGCATACGAGTTCTTAATCCTCCAACTGCGAAATACTCAGCCTTATGGGACGTAAAATTGGTATTACAACTTATTTCTTCTTGGGGAGATAACGTTAACCTCTCAAGCGCACTTCTTACAAGCTTACTATGTTACTTTGCTTGGTTTCTTTCAGGCGAACATTGGATGTTAAGGCATTAGATGTTACTAACAGGGCTTACCAGCCTGAGGGAGTTTGTTTTTACCTTAAGAAAATAACCAAAACTATGTCTTCCTCTATTTTCTACCCTTTCTTTCCTCTTAATGAAAGTCTATATGTTGTTAATTGTCTCAAAGAGTATGAAAGAAGGACGATAATTCTGAGAGGAGTTGGAACTCAACTGTTGATTTCTCACAGATCCCCTCATAATGCAGTTTCTTCTCCCACGCTTGCTAGATGGGTTAAAAAAGTGATGAGTGAGAGTGGTGTTGATGTTTCTATTTTTGGTGCGCACTATGTCAGAGGCGTTTCTGCCTCTAAAGCTTTAATGCTAGGTGGAGGACTCCAGGACATCCTTAGAGCAGCTGACTGGTCATATTGAAGCATGTTTAAGAATTGTTATTTCAGACCAATCAATAATGTGATTGATAATGTACTTGCTTCACTTTAAACTTGCATAATGTTGGCCTCCGTGCCATAAACTTTTGATTTTTCACAGCCTGGTGGGCAGAAAATCTGGATTTTATTAAGGACACGGAGGCCAAGATTATCCCTCCACTTTCTAACCCTCCCTAGAGATTTTACATTTTGACCTGATGTGTCTTTTTTTCCTTACAGAATAAAACGTCTTTGGATTGTTTAAGAAAGGAGTTATTCGTTCCACATCAAATTTGAAGTCATGTTTTTTCTGAGTTTATTTCGTGTTCGCAGCACTTGAGAAAGAAGGAAGATGGCTGCATGTTCATGGACTATATACTGTAATGGAATGTTGTTTGAAGTTCTATATTCTCTTCATTGTTACTTCTGAGCTGTGGCAATAAAGGAGATTTGCATAATCTTGGCCTCCGTGTCCTTAATAAAATCCAGATTTTCTGCTCACCAGGCTGTGAAAAATCAAAATTTTCCTCGCTCTGGCTTGCCAACTTGGGTGCCAATTCCGATCCAGTAAAAAGCGGCTACGAACCGTCGGACGGAGCCTTTTCTCCGTCCGACTCGTACCCGGTGCGAAATCCATCCGAAAAAGCAAGTACGATTCGGACGGAAACACCATTTCCGTTCGAATCGAACAAAACACCCACCGAACAGATTCGAAACACAATTCCGATCCGGAAAAGCGCCGACCTGACGTCGGTACGCATCCAGCCTACGTTTCACGAACCAGGAAGTACGATTCGAACCGACGTCATCTCGCACGGAATATATTTACCGGCTGCCAAAAACTGCCGGGAAATCAGGACGACACACGCAAGGAGCAGCTGGACGCGACGAACAGACATGGACCCGAACCTACGTGCCATCCCTGCCCTCCTAGCAGTCCACCTGGCGTACAGGAACCGACGCAGACACCGCAGAAGGTCAGCACAACAACCAGGGGCAAAGGGGGGGGCAGGGGCAGGACACACAACACCAACACATGGTACCAAATCATACATGGGCTGGACATACCTGACCATCAGGGCCTGGTCACCTCCAGGGGGTGGGGGCGTGGCCAGCAACGCATGCGTCCGCCACAGCGGAAGTGGATGGCACGCGAACCGGTACGTACCCTACCCAGGCCGCAAGAGCGTGGGTACGGAACGTACCACGCGTCCCCCAACGTCACTACAACAATGGCGGTACGGCCCGTACCCACGTCAGAAATGCCTGGGTACGGCTCGTACCAGCATTGCTGGGGTCATGTAGGGGTACGCGTGGTACGACCCGTAGCCACGCCCCCAAGGACTGTGTACGGTGCGGACCCCACGGCACCGCAACAATGGGGGGACGCACCGTACCCACCCACCAAAGGCATGGGTACGGGCCGTACCCAGGCATGCAGAGCGTGGGTACGGGTATGTACGGACCGTACCCCCACCCCAGCAGTGTATGTACGCCCCGAACCCCCACCCGTGTATGTACGCCCCGAACCCCCACCCCAGCATTGTATGTACGCCCCGAACCCCCACCCGTGTATGTACGCCCCGAACCCCCACCCCAGCATTGTATGTACGCCCCGAACCACCACCCGTGTATGTACGCCCCGAACCCCCACCCGTGTATGTACGCACCGAACCCCCACCCCAGCATTGTATGTACGCCCCGAACCCCCACCCGTGTATGTACGCCCCGAACTCCCACCCGTGTATGTACGCCTCGAACCCCCACCCCAGCATTGTATGTACGCCCCGAACCCCCACCCGTGTATGTACGCACCCAACCACCACCCGTGTATGTACGCCCCGAACCCCCACCCGTGTATGTACGCACCCAACCACCACCCGTGTATGTACGCCCCAAACCCCCACCCGTGTATGTACGCACCGAACCCCCACCCCAGCATTGTATGTACGCCCCGAACCCCCACCCGTGTTTGTACGCACCCAACCACCACCCGTGTATGTACGCCCCGAACCCCCACCCGTGTATGTATGCCTCGAACCCCCACCCCAGCATTGTATGTACGCCCCGAACCCCCACCCGTGTATGTACGCACCCAACCACCACCCGTGTATGTACGCCCCGAACCCCCACCCGTGTATGTACGCCCCGAACCCCCACCCCAGCATTGTATGTACGCCCCGAACCCCCACCCGTGTATGTACGCCCCGAACCCCCACCCCAGCATTGTATGTATGCCCCGAACCCCCACCCGTGTATGTACGCACCCAACCACCACCCGTGTATGTACGCCCCGAACCCCCACCCGTGTATGTACGCACCGAACCCCCACCCCAGCATTGTATGTACGCCCCAAACCCCCACCCATGTATGTACGCACTGAACCCCCACCCGTGTATGTACGCCCCAAACCCCCACCCCAGCATTGTATGTACGCCCCGAACCCCCACCCGTGTATGTACGCACCGAACCCCCACCCCAGCATTGTATGTACGCCCCGAACCCCCACCCGTGTATGTACGCACCCAACCACCACCCCAGCAGTGTATGTACGACACGTACCCCCACCCGCGTATGCAAGGAGCGAACCCACACCCGTGTATGTCATGAGCGTACATATTGTGAAATAGGAGAGGTGGGTGCAGAGTCCCCCCAGCAGTGCCCAGACACAGGAGGGGTGGGTGCATATCACTCCCAGCAGTGCCCTGAGACAGGAGGGGTGGGTGCAGAGTCCTCCCAGCAGTGCCCAGAGACAGGAGGGGTGGGTGCCTATCACTCCCAGCAGTGCCCAGACACAGGAGGGGTGGGTGCAGAGTCCCCCAGCAGTGCCCAGACACAGGAGGGGTGGGTGCCTATCACTCCCAGCAGTGCCCAGAGACAGGAGGGGTGGGTGCCTATCACTCCCAGCAGTGCCCAGACACAGGAGGGGTGGGTGCAGAGTCCCCCAGCAGTGCCCAGACACAGGAGGGGTGGATGCAGAGTCCTCCCAGCAGTGCCCAGTCACAGGAGGGGTGGGTGCAGAGTCCTCCCAGCAGTGCCCAGACACAGGAGGGGTGGGTGCAGAGTCCCCCAGCAGTGCCCAGACACAGGAGGGGTGGGTGCCTAACACTCCCAGCAGTGCCCTGAGACAGGAGGGTTGGGTGCAGAGTCCTCCCAGCAGTGCCCAGAGACAGGAGGGGTGGGTGCCTAACACTCCCAGCAGTGCCCAGAGACAGGAGGGGTGGGTGCCTATCACTCCCAGCAGTGCCCAGACACAGGAGGGGTGGGTGTCTATCACTCCCAGCAGTGCCCTGAGACAGGAGGGGTTGGTGCAGAGTCCTCCCAGCAGTGCCCTGAGACAGGAGGGGTGGGTGCAGAGTCCTCCCAGCAGTGCCCAGAGACAGGAGGGGTGGGTGCATATCACTCCCAGCAGTGCCCTGAGACAGGAGGGGTGGGTGCAGAGTCCTCCCAGCAGTGCCCAGACACAGGAGGGGTGTGTGCAGAGTCCTCCCAGCAGTGCCCAGACACAGGAGGGGTGTGTGCAGAGTCCTCCCAGCAGTGCCCAGACACAGGAGGGGTGTGTGCAGAGTCCTCCCAGCAGTGCCCAGACACAGGAGGGGTGGGTGCAGAGTCCCCCAGCAGTGCCCAGACATATGACAATATACCCCATCAACAAGTTCAGTGACCAACAAGGGTGATACCCCAGATGCAGGTGGAGCCATCGCTGAGCCAGCATGGCCATAGTGAAAGGCAACCCTCACACATCCAGGAAATGTAGGCACAGCACAGCATATGGGAGACACCCTGCAGGGAAAATGGCCGGCTCCACAGAGGATGGAACACACCTTGGGACAATGTCACCATACAGTGAGAGCAAACATGACCAAATACCATTGGCAGAGACCTCTGTGATGGCACGCAGATGGCAGGGTACACCCCATGAGCAGCACACTCCAACATTTCACAGACCCCTAACACATTATCACCACCCCAACTCAGGGAGCACCAGCACTAACAGCAAGTCCAGGAAAGCATCAGTGTGCAAAACCAAAAGAAAATGCTTTATTCAGCAGGAAAATATCTCTGAGAAAATGTCCACTATGTACAAGGGCCATGGGCCAGGCCAGCAGCAAAGTCCGGGGGGGGTACACATCGGAACGTGTGTCCCCTAGCTTGCCTGCACAGTTCACATGTCCATTTCATCCACAGAAGAGGGGGCATCAGGGGGGAGGGTGGAAACAGGCACCGCAGGGACAGGATGGGCAAGGGTAGGTGTTGTGGGTGCAGGGAGGGATGATTCCGCCACAGGGGGGGTGCCAGCGCCAAAGGTGGAGGACAGAATGGCGCTGCATACGTTGGCAAGGTCCCCCAGCGACTCCCCCGCACCCAATCGAACCACAGGCCCCAAGGAGGGGGGGGGGGAGAGGGATGGGTCGCAGCGCCACTGGGGGAGGGTGTGGACAGGGTGGGGGACTCAACTCCCCTGGCCGGGTCCTGCCTCCACCGCTTGCGGGGTGGTGTCCTCCTGGGGTGGGGGGGCACACTTGCAGTGGATGATGCTGTCACCGACTGTTGTCCAGGAGAGCTAAGGGGAGTGGATTTGGAGGGAGTGGGTTGTGTGGACTGCGGACTCCCACTGTGGCTGCGTGTTGTACGTTTCCCCCCCGACCCAGTGGGTGTGCCTTCCTCACCCTGTGTGTGCGTGACAGGAGGTGTGCGCTTCGACTTCCCTGGTGGTGTGGTGCCTGTGTCTGGTGGGGTGCGTGCACGCTGACGTCTGGATGTGCATGGGACAGGCACGGGAGTGGGAATTGTGGATGGGGCAGGGGTAGGGGGGGTAGGCAGCGCTGCAGGAGATCCAGTGCTGCAGTCAGTGTGGAGTCTATGGACCTCAGCAACTGCCGTTGGTCAGACTGCGCAGCCGACATGCCCTCCATGTATGCCTCCATCTGGGTCAGCACCTGGGTGTGGGCATGGAGGACATTTAGCATCGCAGTCTGACCAACCTGCAACTGCCTCAGGATGTCCACAGACTCCGCACTCACCGCAGCAGTGGTGACAGGGGCAGGGGGTGCGGTGCCTGGCAGGAAGGAGACATGTGGGGACCGAGCACGGAGGGAAGGGCCACGAGCAGGTGGGAGGCCGGTGATGGAAACTGAGGTGGCGGGGGGATGTGGAGGGCTGCCATCAGCTGGGGGGCAGACTCCGCCACCTCTGGGAGCTCAGCCTCGGACCCGTCTGCGTCATAGTCTGTGTTGGCAGTCGACAGGTCCTCTGCCTCACTCCCTTCGGCCTCCGTGCCACTCCATGTGCCAGACAGGACAGCACTGCTGGCACTGGTGCTCAATCCCTCCTCCCGGTCCGTGCTAGTGTCTCCTTCCGTGTCCCCCGGCGATGCTGTGGGCAAGGTGAAGAGACAGGAGATAATCAGACACCTGTACACATATGTCACATGAGTCAAATATACATAGGTCACATTGCATAGCCTGAAAAGCAACAGGAGTAACACCTACAAAACAATGTACACATGTAGGCCATGGAACACACAGTTTGTCGACCCACCATGCCACTGGGACACAATGGAGAGCATGACACAACAGCAAATCACTGCACCTAAATTTTTACAGAGGAGCCAGCCTCTGGGGACAAATGTGCACAGCATCTGCACCACACTGCGTCGTCAAAAAGGGATGAGCAGGAATCAAATCCATTGACTCTAGCCACATGCTGCAAAGGCAATACATGAAACCATGCCAAACATGACTGGGTCAATGCACCTTGAGCGTATGTCCAGTCAAACATCACACACAGGCCACACCCAGCAAGGAGGATGAGGCTTCTGACATGTAGGCCTTGTACGCACAAACCACCCACACCTGAGACAATCTCATTGAGACGGAGAAAGTATGTACACCTCTTACTCTGGGATGAAAACACATGGCCTCCACTAATTCATGACTGTACACACACTGCCCCTGGTGCGCCTGTCCACACATCATTGACAAGCAAACATCATCAGATTGTCTTAACAACACACACAGGTAATGCCCACTGTGAGTATGCACAAGCAAAATGGGTCCCACTGTACAGTGGACACATGTAGCAACCTGTAGGTCCTAACAGTTGAGCCCAGGGTACAATGCCACCCTACCCAACCCATGGCGAAGACACATTGAATGGCCATATTGTTGGATGACGCACATGATACCTAGGAAGAGGTGCCCCAGGGCACAGTAGTGCCCACACTCCTCCATGGTCCTGGATGGACATGACTGCAAATTAAGCAACCGTCCCTGCACTTAGCAGGCCTCCCACTCAGGCACATCATGTCAGAGGGCACACAATTGGACATGCATGCTGGAAGGCTGTACATTTTGGAGACACACCCCTATGTCGTGATTCACAATCAGTGCCAAGTGACATGGACACCACAATGACTGAAATTGGCCAGGGCACACGCAAGGTCCCCAGACCTGTGACACATCACCCCCACACATGATGCTGCTAGCATTGTGCACCTGCATAAACTGTCTGCCTAAATAACCTTGTGCAAGAGTGGCTACAGACACACCAGGGAACACATGGCAAGGAGGGGAAGGGAGGGAGTGAGAACAGCACTGGGCTACTTTGGGGAGAAGTTGACGCACTGCACAATCAAACCCTGGCAGTGTATCCATGCAACTGCGCACTTACATTGGCTGGGGACACACAACTGACACACATGTACCTACCCCCTTCCTGCTGCTGCTTCTCCTGTAGGCGCCTGTCCATATCGGGGAAGACCACCGCCAGCACACGCTTCTGGATGTGGGTCAGACGACGGCGCCCACGGTTCTTACGGCTCTCAGGTGAGTCCCCCAGCAGGACCCGTGCAATCCTCCTCGTCCAGCACCGGATGTCCTGCCAGCGTTTCCTCACCTGAGACAGGCCCCGCATCCGACCCTCTGTAGCCCTCACGGCACTGACGGCTGTCCTCCAGATCTCCCCCTTGGCAATGGTGCCTACCTGTGAGGATGCAAAAGTGAGAATACATTAATCCACATGAGCAAAGACACAGAGACACACATATAGAACAATCCACTTCATGAACAGGCCATGGTATGCATGCAACTCATTGCACCTTTGTCATAGGGACATAATCCACTGTGGAAGGCCAAATGCACTACGTGCCATTGAAAGTACACGGGTGGCATGAGGGGTACCACACACTCACTGACCAGGGATCACACTGTGCCTCACAGGCTACACCAGGATTATGTACAGCACCTCAAAGCAGTCACCTGCCCCAGCACACTGATGCTCCCTCAGCAGAGTACACAGACACACACAGGCACAGGACAATCACATGGCATTGCCAACTGCGGGTACACACCTCACTCTGCCCATGTGCCAGTAGACGGGGGGTGTCACAGGTGTGGGGCTGGCTCAGCACGGCATGCACACAGCACTGCTCCCTGCTCACATCGGATGGGCAGCCTATATCCATCCCTCATGCAGCTTGTGTGCAACACTCCCCAAATGCACTCACCCACATGACAGGGGACTTACACACACACCAATGTGCAGGGGACGAACACGGCCTTTGGACACTCACAGCACAGGTACACTGAACAAACACACATCCATGGGTACTGTCACCTGTCACACTGGGGGGAACACAGGATCACATCAGAACTGTGGAAACAACATCCCCAGGAGGAGTAGCCCGGCAGTATGTGGCATGCACCATGCAATCATTGTCACAGTAGGCACTATGCAAGTGAGGAGTGCACACAGGAAACACAGCATGCACTGCATGGGTGACATGAGGCCTTCCACACCCTTCGACCCACTCTAAACACCAGTGCATGTCTGTCACACATGGACACAATGCCAGAAGTCACTGTCACACAAAAGGGGCACAGTCTAAGCTAGTGGAGTCTGCACTCACCTGAACCCCTGGCCGACCATACAGGCTCTGGTACTGTGGGAGGATCACATCTATCAGGGCAAGGTTCTCCTCCTGGGTGAATGGCTGTGACCTCTCCACAGTCCTGGACATGGTGCCAGAGGAATCACTATCAGCAGCAGTGGTCATGGATGAATGGATGTGCAGGCAAGTGCTCTCTCATGGGACCTGGCTGGCTTATATCTGCCTGGCTGGCCTGTTCATGTACAGGAGTACAGATTGATTGGTCAGTCACATTTGCATCCTACGTTTCATCCAATCCCTTCAAACCTACCCCAGTGTGTGGCTTTGCATGGTTTCAGTTTTGATGATGATGTCAAGTCGACATCCACTTTGCAACAATGTAGATTCTTGCAAACTGACTTCTGCCGGGCACCTGGTGCTCAAATTCAAAAATCAAACTCGGTCTCCATGGCAACCATCATGCATTTAGGCCCTTATACTTGTCCCTCATGTGTCCCCTACGTGTTTTCATACATGTACACACAGGTACGGTGCGTTCCACGCCCTAGGGCACCCCAAAAGCAGTGATATGGTCCGGACAAGCGCTTGTACGGTCCAGATCACAACATGGGCGCTGGCGTATGCGTACGCCACAGTAGTACGGACCGGACAAGCGCTTGTACGGTCCGGATCACAACATGGGCGCTGGTGTATGCGTACGCCACAGTAGTACGGACCGGACAAGCGCTTGTACGGTCCGGATCACAACATGGGCGCTGGTGTATGCGTACGCCACAGTAGTACGGACCGGACAAGCGCTTGTACGGTCCGGATCACAACATGGGCGCTGGTGTATGCGTACGCCACAGTAGTACGGACCGGACAAGCGCTTGTACGGTCCGGATCACAACATGGGCGCTGGTGTATGCGTACGCCTCAGTAGTACGGACCGTACAAGCGCTTGTCCGGTCCGTACTACTGTGGCGTACGCATACGCCAGCACCCATGTTGTGTTCCGGACCGTACAAGCGCTTGTCCGGTCCGTACTACTGTGGCGTACGCATACGCCAGCGCCCATGTTGTGATCCGGACCGTACAAGCGCTTGTCCGGTCCGTACTACTGTGGCGTACGCATACGCCAGCGCCCATGTTGGCCCAGGGACCCTATACACGTCCTCAGAGCGTATGTACGGTGCGTTCCACACCTGTCAGTGGTGACAGGCGGCACACAGACAGGAATGGAGCGTCAGATTTTGCCAAGGGTGGACACCAATGCATTGTCTGTGCAATACCACATGTGTGTGACACAGGTGTGTCAGGATGTGATGTGGCACATTACCCCTGAGGTGTGGGCAAAGCATATGTACGATGAGCTGTGTACACATGTCGTGTGTGATGGTGTGCATTGTGCCACACATACCCTCCACTCCTTTGACATGTGTGCATGTCGTACACACTAGTAGAGCCATGAGTCACTTGCATGTCCCAGTCACGGACACCCGCACCTGTCCCCTGATGCCAGGTACACGGAATATTACACATGACATGTGAATGGCTGTGTTGCACGCTGCAACCATGTCATGTGTGTGGCATGTGTTCCCATGATTTTGCTGTAGGTGTGTGGTCCAATGCATCAGCAGTTGCTGCTACCAACATGTGTGTGTGTGTAGATGGCCATGGCACACTGTTCCGCACACCAGCCCACATATGTGATCTGCCATGAGGTGTGTATGTATGCAACTACACAGAGTTACAAAACAAGTACATATCCACATGCTCTCAATGCATGTATGTTCTGTCTCGACATGTACTCCTCCAAGGCAATGTGTGTGGCCTGTCCTTTTCCTATAACATGTGACCAGTGCATATCGCATACACCAACCTGTCTGTACCATACGCATCCTACTTCTGCACATGTGTGGATGTCCGTGAATCCTGTGATGCGTGTGCATGTTCACTTACACTGGCCCACAGCTAGTCTCATGCCATGTCATCGTGAGCTTGCCCCACTCCGTTAGTGGCTGTCCCTTGGTAGGAGTGTCACCTGCCTGGCGTACGTGTCCAGGAAATGTGGCACAGACCTGACTCTGAATGTGGCATTTGTGTATTGGCTGTTTAACATGTGCTCAGTGCATTGACAATGTCGTCGTACAGTGCTCACTCATCGGTGTTCCTTCCATTTCACTGCAGGGCTCCCCCTCTCCCTCGACGTATGCCAGACCTGGCTGCCCTGCATGAACGGGACTGTATACGCCGCTACAGATTCAGCCAACGGTTGATTGATGAGTTGACTGGCCGGCTGGAAGCACACCTCCTCCCGCGCCACAGGTATCCCAGTGCACTGACACCCAAGTTGAAGGTGATGGCAGCCCTACATTTCCTTGCCACGGGTACGTTCCAACATACCATTGCTGACGTCGGGGGCATGTCCCAGACGATGTTCAGCCGTGTTCTGCATGATTTCTTAGAGGCTATGTTGGTTCACCTGGATGAGTACATTAAATTCCCAATTCGTGAGCAGTTGACAGGTGTCAAGCGTGAGTTCTATGCCCTGGGAGGGATGCCCCATGTCATTGGGTCCATAGATGGGACACATGTTGCGTTGGTACCACCACAGGCACAGGAGGTGGTGTATAGGAATCGCAAACATTATCACTCCATTAATGCCCTTGTGGTCTGTCTGTCCAACATGGTGATTTCACATGTCTGTGTTCGCTTTCCAGGATCAGCACACGATGCCTTCATCATGAGGCGTAGCAGGCTGCCTGAAATGATGCAGCAGCTGCGGAACGAGCGAGCATGTATTGTTGGTGGGTAGACTCTGGCAGTTCAGTGTTTGGCGTCATCTTCCAATCTCACTGCCTGTGCTGACACACTTCTGTCCATGATGTTTCCTTGTAGGGGACGCTGGCTATCCCAACATGCCATGGCTGATGACGCCTGTCCGCAACCCCAGCACGGCTGCCGAGCACCGCTACAAAAACGCCCATGGGCGGACCAGGAGAGTCATTGAGAGGACGTTTGGACTTCTGAAGAGCCGATTCCGGTGCCTCCACAAGACCGGCGGAGCACTCCCATATGCCCCGGTGAAGGTGTGCAAGATCATCATCGTCTGCTGCATGCTGCACAACATGGCAGTGGAGGAAGCTGTTCCACTCATACTGGATCAAGATGACCAGGACCATCCACCCGTGGAGGATGAAGGGCTTGGTGACGGGGCAAGTGATGTGGAGGAGGAGGAG
This sequence comes from Triturus cristatus, assembly GCF_964204655.1. Taxonomy (NCBI): domain Eukaryota; kingdom Metazoa; phylum Chordata; class Amphibia; order Caudata; family Salamandridae; genus Triturus; species Triturus cristatus. Next base: position 1,587,023,564 of record NC_140590.1, read on the forward strand.
GCTGTGGAGGACATGCGGAGTCGGCTCATACGCGACTTCTTTGCTTAGTGGTGAGTTCCAGTGTCTGAATGTGCACGCATTGGGCCGTGTGTGGCATGTGTTGCAATGTGTGTGTCCATCTGCATGTCTGCCAAGTGAGTCAGTGGTGTGTATTGAAGTGTCACTCGAGTGATGGCGCAATGGAAGGATGTTGTCCGAGAGTCATCATTGTCACCTGTCATGTTGACAAGATGATACGTGTTGAGTACATGCTTGCGGATGTGCTCCTTTGGGCTGACTCCTTGTGTGTCTCTCTTCCACAGGTCCATGGGCATGCTGTCTGCTGGTGGCATTGTTGTGCTCCTGCTACTCCTCATGAACACAGCAACATGTGCTGATTCTGCGTCACATGCACGGGCAAGTTTTGTAATCTCCTTAGGGTAAGGGATGCCTCACGGCGTTTTGGGTGTGTAAATTGTTTGTAGTCTGTGTGCACTTCTCCGGTTCATGTGTGGTCAATTTGCATACATGTGGATCCTACATGGGGAACATGACATGGGGCAGGCCTCACCTGGAGCCATGGTCAGACTTGGTGACTGTCATGTGTCAGGGGATTGGGGATTGTGATGAGGCCATCAATGTGTGTAACACTGGCCTCGGAAACATACAGGTTGCACCGGGTTGACATGGTGTGTGATTGCCCCATCAGGGCCTCAATGGTGTATAGCAGCCTCTCCGTGGCAGCAGGGGGTGTTTAGCTGTTATCCGTCACTTGTGTGCCAGTTCAATGGAATACCAGCATCTGTGTTGCAATGGGGGGTGCCAGTGTTGCTCCCACATGTCCATCCACATGACCTGTGTATGTGTTGACAGAGTATCATTGTCATTCCAACACACATGACTAATAAATTTGTCCCTCTGTCTCCAAGGTGCCTCTTCTCTGTCAATGGTGGCCTGTTGCCACTGTGCATGCGGCATGTCTGGCATAGTTTTCAGAGGTGGTGCATATGTGTCTATGTGTAGAGTAGCAAGATGCTAGCGGTTTGTCAGGGATTGGAATCTGTATTATGCACAAGATGCACAGTTCCATCCACCTCAAGGCAAGAGAGACCATCCCCCAGGGCAACTACAACATCCGTGTCTAATCCTACCCTGCAGTCTACGGACATGTGCCTTACAACTCCCATGATACTTGTCCATATCCGGAGTGCATCTGCACAGCTCTGCTACTGCATCGGGCAACCAGGCCACATCAACGTCCAAACGGGATGGGGGGAATGATTCACAGCCAGCTGCAGGATGACCTTCGCGATCCACGCCCACACTCATGATGCAGCCCACAACCCCAACACAACCATGTGGCACTGTGATCCAAAACTGCATTCTGGCATCTCCATGCATCCAACCTTGGCCTAGCCACCATTCTCAACATCCGCCTGACGCAAGCATGCAGGACATGGTAGGGACACATGTCTAGACATACCTGGGAGCGGCAAGCCAGGTCACTCCACATGATCCCTGACCTCTGCGCATGACTGTTGCTCCCCTAAATGTGTCTGTAGCCACAGTTGTGCGGGAACCACTCAGCTGGTTGGGCCCAGCACAGGTGAGTATGGTACTCCATGTCTGTATCAGATAATACATTGGGACCCATGTGTGTCCTGGGCAAGACTGAGACCCCACGGTTTGGATGGTTGGAGTTAATTCTGAGATCAGGCATGCTTTGACTTTACGACACACACATGTATTGTAATAATGCAGAATCACGGCATCATCTTGTAATTGTGATTAATTTATTTGTGGTGGGGTACGGGTTTGTGGGGATGACAAGAGGTGCACTGCGGGAGTGTAGAATCCAAAGTTCACTGGGGGAGTTGGTATCCTTGCCGTAGCAAATTATCAGAGTCCATGCCACAGTCTTCGTCAACATAGGTCAGACAGTGACCAGCAAGTCCATGTGGCAGAGAATGTCATGTGCTGCTATTGGGCCAGAGGGCCAGGTGCCAGGCCAGGTGACCTGGGAGATGGTGATGTTCTGCTGACTCTCACAGTCTTTTTCGCGGACGACCCACCTTCCTGCGGGGACCCTCGGAAGCAGGCCGTGACGATGTCTGTGACGCTCCGTCGGATGAATCCTCCTCCTCCTGATCCCTCCCTGTGTCTGGTAATGGCCTTCGCCTGGTGCCACAGGGAGGGTTGCCCATGTTGTTGGCAATCCGACGGAGTACACCGGTCATTTGGGTTTGCACCGCCACGAGCTCAGCCTGTCTATCCTCCATCCTTCCTTGGTGTTGCAGTTGACAGGCATGTTGCTGGGCCTGCAGGGTCTTCATCTCCTCGAGGGTCCCCTTGATGTCATTGAGGGTGGACGCAATCTGGTCCATGCCCCTGGTGTCACGCCGGTATGTATCCAGGATGTTGCTGACCTGGGACACTACCGGGTCCTGAGCTCCCTGGTCAGGTTCGCGCCTCCGCCGTCCTCCACTCCCGCCACCCCTGCCCACGTGCACCTGGCCTGCCGTTGTGGGCGCATCGGGTCTCCGGGACCCCTGAGGGATGGCATCTGCGTTGCCGCCTGCCTCCTCCTGGGTGCCCGGAGGACCGTGTCCCTCCTGGGCAGACTGGCTGGGTGGTCGTGTGCGGGCAGGGCTCCTGGACGTCTCCTGGGATGTGGCAGGAATGGGGGTGGTGGTTGGCACAGTTGTACCTGACGCAGGTGCTGCAGGTGGTTGGACACCAGAGGGGCCAGGTTGGTCTGGGTCATCCACGGAGTGGTGAGAGTCGTCGCTGGCGGTGGGGTCCTCATCCCGCAGAGCCTGGTCCTGTGAGACTTCCCCCCCAGTGTTGGGGGGTGATCGACGACGTTGACCTGTGTGTGAGAAAGACAATGTTAACAGTGTTACATGTGGCATCCATGTTTCATGCATTTCTGATTTGGCACTCTTCCTCTGGGTAGTTGGATGTGTCTTGCATTCCTCTCACAGTGCACTTGTGCATGGGTATGTCCCTTGGCCACAGCTGTCAGGGCTTTACGCATGTGTGACACAATCTTAGTTGATGCATCTATTTGGGTACACAGTCAGCAGTGTGGTGTGCGGGCGTAGCGAGCCATGCAGATGCGCCTTACGTGTTGCACTGTACGTGGTCAAATGGTGTTTTGCCAAGGCAATTTGATGATGCAGGTAGGGGACTGAAGCATTTGTGACAGGGTTCTTACCGACACAGTGGGTGGGTATACTGGGTGTGTGGTTAGGTCTGTGCCTGCAGCACGGATGGACTTGTGCACAGATTGACACATGGACCGGTCTTCATCTACGGTAGGGGGGGGGGTTGAGGCACTGCCAGACCTTGTCTGCATGCACACAGTCCACCGGCTGACGAGTGGACATGGCCGCACCACCCAAGGGTGATTTAGTCTCCCTGTGTCTCCCTTCCTCCCTCCCTCTGTCACCCTCCTCCCTCTGTCGGTCTCCCTCTGTCACCCTACTCCCTCCCTCTGTCTGTCTGTCTCCCTGTGTCCCCCTCTGTCTCCTTCCCTCTCATTCCCCCTCTCCCTCCCTCTATTTGTCACCCTCTGTCACCTCAGGCCAGCTTCCTGGGCACACACAGTTAGCCGGTCTTTGAATGGCCATTGGCTTGTTCATGTGAGTTAGTTCCTGTTCTCCGGGCACCCATTGGGCTTTGTGTCTGAGTGTAGGCTGCTGCTGTGGCGGTGTGTGCTGAGACTCTATCAGAGTGATGCATCTTCATTGTCTGCTGTTATGTGCAAATTGTGCCTTCAGACCCATGTCATCCTGCAAGGCGGCCACCATTTGCAGGCAAGACAGTACTGTGTGGGTACACACAGTTTGTATGGCTGTGCCCTGGGCCATATGGGCTGAGGGCATTGTTGTGTGCTTGTGAGTTGCTCAATGTTAGTTTTGATGCCCACACTCCCAGCATCGGCCACATCCTGTGTTGTGTTGGTGTTTTGTGTGGCCTGTGACTTGGCATGGCCCTGATTGGTGCATGGGGCATGGAGGCGCTAGTGGCATGTGTGCGTTTGTGGAGTGTGGTTGTGTCCGGTGGTGGCTTGGGGGGGTGGCGTGCATGATTGATTGTGTATGGCATCCCCCCCATATGAGGTGAGTTGTTTGTGTACTCACCAGGGTCTGGGAGTCCTGGTAGTCCGTGTAGTCCCTCCACCGCCAGCGTGGACATCACCTTCTCCTCCCAGGGATGGTATTGTACCGGTCTGGGGGGCGGCCCTCCTCCAGTGATGTTCCCCTGGTTGTGATTGTCAGTCATCTTCCTCTTGACCGTCCTCCGCAGATCGTACCACCTGGATTGGCACTCGTGCCTGGTCCTTCTGGTGGACCCAACAGCATTCAAAGAATCGACAATCCTCTGCCACATGGCCGATTTTTCGGATATGCTGGTCTGTCTGACCAATGTTCCAAAGAGCTGTGGCTCGACTCTGAGGATTTCGTCGACAAGGATCTCCAGCTCCTCCTTTGTGAACTTTTGATTCTTGGTTGTGGACATGGCGTGGGGTGTGGGTGTGGATGGTTGTGGGGGTGTGGGTGTGGATGGTTGTGGGTGTGTGAGTGTGGTAGTGGAGGTGTGTGTGTGAATGTGATGAGGGGGTGTTTGTGTAGGTGGTTGTGTGAAGGTATGCAAGTGTGAGGTTCAAGTATGGTGGTGTGGGTCGTCTGTGGGCTCTGGCAGCAGTGGGTCTGTTGCAAAGGCTCATGGTTTGTGTGTGTGGTCCATTTTTATTGGTCCATTTGTGGGTGTTTGAATTTTGTGTGGGTGTGTTATGAGGAGTGGTCGTGTTTTGGGCCTCTGTTTGGCAGTTTGGCAGTTGCAGGTCAGTGTAGGTGATGTTTGTGGGGTTGTTGGGCATGTTTGGTGGTGTGGGGAAACTCTAATTGACTCTCCTTGTGTAAATGTGGTTTGTCCGTGTTCAGTACGTGTGTTTTTGGCGTCAGTACGGTCCGTACATGCACTGGTGGTGGTACGGTCCGTACATTCCCTGGTGGGGTGTGGGTACGGGCCGTACTTCCACGGGTGTGGGTACGGTCCGTACATACACGGGTGGTGGTTCGGTGCGTACATACACGGGTGGGGGTTCGGGGCGTACATACACGGGTGGGGGTTCGGGGCGTACATACACTGCTGGGGTGGGGGTTGGGTGCATACATACACGGGTGGGGGTTCGGGGCGTACATACACGGGTGGTGGTTGGGTGCGTACATACACGGGTGGGGGTTCGGGGCGTACATACACTGCTGGGGTGGGGGTTGGGTGCGTACATACACGGGTGGGGGTTCGGGCGTACATACACGGGTGGTGGTTGGGTGCGTACATACACGGGTGGGGGTTCGGGGCGTACATACAATGCTGGGGTGGTGTTTGGGTGCGTACATACACGGGTGGGGGTTCGGGGCGTACATACAATGCTGGGGTGGGGGTTTGGTGCGTACATACACGGGTGGGGGTTCGGGGCGTACATACACTGCTGGGGTGGGGGTACGGGCCGTACTTCCACGGGTGTGGGTACGGTCCGTACATACACGGGTGGTGGTTCGGTGCGTACATACACGGGTGGGGGTTCGGGCGTACCTACACTGCTGGGGTGGGGGTACGGGCCGTACTTCCACGGGTGTGGGTACGGTCCGTACATACATGGGTGGTGGTTCGGTGCGTACATACACGGGTGGGGGTTCAGGGCGTACATACACAGGTGGGGGTTCGGGGCGTACATACACTGCTGGGGTGGGGGTTGGGTGCGTACATACACGGGTGGGGGTTCGGTGCGTACATACACGGGTGGGGGTTCGGTCCGTACATACACGGGTGGGGGTTCGGTCCGTACATACACGGGTGTGGGTACGGTCCGTACATACACGGGTGGTGGTTCAGTGCGTACATACACGGGTGGGGGTTCGGGGCGTACATACACGGGTGGGGGTTCGGGGCGTACATACACTGCTGGGGTGGGGGTTGGGTGCGTACATACACGGGTGGGGGTTCGGTGCGTACATACACGGGTGGGGGTTCGGTCCGTACATACACGGGTGGGGGTTCGGTGCGTACATACACGGGTGTGGGTACGGTCCGTACATACACGGGTGGTGGTTCGGTGCGTACATACACGGGTGGGGGTTCGGGGCGTAACTACACTGCTGGGGTGGGGGTACGGGCCGTACTTCCACGGGTGTGGGTACGGTCCGTACATACACGGGTGGTGGTTCGGTGCGTACATACACGGGTGGGGGTTCGGGGCGTACATACACGGGTGGGGGTTCGGGGCGTACAGACACTGCTGGGGTGGGGGTTGGGTGCGTACATACACGGGTGGGGGTTCGGGGCGTACATACACGGGTGGGGGTTCGGGGCGTACCTACACTGCTGGGGTGGGGGTACGGGCCGTACTTCCACGGGTGTGGGTACGGTCCGTACATACACGGGTGGTGGTTCGGTGCGTACATACACGGGTGGGGGTTCGGGGCGTACATACACGGGTGGGGGTTCGGGGCGTACATACACTGCTGGGGTGGGGGTTGGGTGCGTACATACACGGGTGGGGGTTTGGGGCGTACATACACGGGTGGGGGTTTGGGGCGTACATACACTGCTGGGGTGGGGGTACGGGCCGTACTTCCACGGGTGTGGGTACGGTCCGTACATACACGGGTGGTGGTTCGGTGCGTACATACACGGGTGGGGGTTCGGGGCGTACATGCACTGCTGGGGTGGGGGTTCGGTGCGTACATACACGGGCGGGGGGGTGGTGGGGTGTTCGGCGCGTATGCGGGCACATGTCTCCATGGTTGCTATGGGAGTTCGGTTCGGACGGTGTTTTTTGCGTACGGTTGTGAAATGGGGAGGATGGGAGGGATCGTACTTGCGCAGTCGGACTTTATTTTTCCGCACGGTGGGTTTTTCGACCGGGGACGTGTCGGTGACTTTTCCCGACCCGAGGACGTGTGGGGAAATCTTCCCAATGCGATTCGTATGGACTTTTTTCCGTTCGAATCGTACTTGGCAGTTTGTACGCTACTTTGACGATTCGGACGGAAAAAAAACGGATACGAGTCGGACGGGGAATTTTTTACCAGGATCGGAATTGGCACCTTGATGTTGACGAGTGCAAGCGTTGAAAAAAACTCCAATCCGCTACGTGGAGCGGATGTTTTTGGAACTCCGCAAGTTCCGCGTAACGCGGTGTGCAGAACACTTTGCAAACTCCGCAAGTGGAGTTCACCGCCCAGGCTTAGCCGCGTGATAGCTAAAAGACATTGGCAAAGCCAATAGCTCTCACATATGTGTGATCTACTGGCTTTGCTAAAGCTTGGTAAATAGGGCTGACAGTCTGCCCAAGGACTGCTTCCCAACAACTAGAGCACACACATTTAAAATGGCTGCTCTAGAAAGGTAGCAATCGAAGAGGTAAAAATAGTGACAGTATCTAAGAAACAATCTCTTAGCAGTGCGTACTGGAGAGCAGGACAGAGATTGCTGCCTAAAGTAATCGATGTAAAACAAAGAATAAAACCAAGCACAAATAAAAACTAGTTTAAGAATCTTTAAAATCACTGAAAACCCAGTAGCTGCTCCATAATTCACTCCACACTCAGTCAGAAAGAATGCATAAAGTGCAGAATGCAAAATAGAAGAAACATTCAACTTTCATTCAGATGCGCATACGCATGCCAGACATTTCTAAATAGGAATGACCCTCTGCCAAAGGATGGCTTCACAACAACTAGGACGCTCTTTAAAAATGTCTGCACTTGTGTAGGAGCATCCAAGCAATACATTATAGAATGAAAAATGGAAAAGGCCAATAAATGTGGATATTTTTGTTTGGACAGAGTGGGGGGGTGGGATGAGAAAGCAATTACAGGGGAAGGGAGTTGGGGTAAGGGCAAGCAATGATGACGGGAAGGGGTGGGAGGACAGTGGGCAGCAACGCAGAAAAGGAGTGAGTGGGAGGGGAAAGAAGCAACAAGGAGAAGGGGTGGGTGGGTGGGCAGCCCTGATGGCTCTTCCAGCAGAGATGAGGTGCCAATAAGGCACTTTGTAGTGAGGGGTGGGGCCCAAAGACCTATCAAAGGAGCAATAAGCCACAAGAGGCCCCTCACCCCTGTCTGTGATCACTTGTGCTCGGTGAAACAGCAGTAGGGCACAGGGGAGTTGCCAAGTTAAGTTGTGTGGTGCGACACTCCCTCCGGGCAGCAGATTGTACTTGAGAGCAGTGTCAGCTGCTCTTTTTAACCTCTGTACCTTAGAGAGAGAACCAAGACCTGTTATTAAACACTACCACTACTGCTGTACCTGACTGTCTGCCCCGAGCTGAACACCATGCCCGGTACCGATTTCTAGGAAGCTGTCTTTGCCTTCTATTCTCCAGCACAGCAGAATCCCCGAGGCTTACCTCCTAGGGTAGAGCCCTCACTAAATTCTACTTCCACCCACAGGATATTGCCCCAGGCTCTTGCTTCTGACAACCAGATGGGCTTACTTTCCTGGGCTTCTGCGTCTAAGAGGGCCTCTTTACCTAGTTCCGGCTTCAAGGTCAGCAGCTGCCCTCTAATTTCTGGCTCCCCATTCCTAGAGCAACATACCGTGACCCCATAACTCCTCCCTAGGTGCTTGGGATGTGCGCATTCTCTGCTTCCTGCTTCCTAGAGCAGTGCACTACTCGTGGCCCATTCCCCCTAGGATAGCATGCTGCTCTTTTCAGAGGGCAGCACAGTGCTGCCCCAGGCTTTTGCTTATAGGACTGCCTGCTACAACTGACCTCGCTTTTATAGGGCAACATACCATGTCTCTCTCCTCTGGCCATGAGCTGCATGGGAGAGTCGCTGCATTATCCTGGCTTCTTGCTTCAGCAGTGCTGTGTGGGAGGGGAAGAATGAATGGAATGTGTCACCCTGGCAAGCTCTGGAGCTGCTCACTGCATTCCGTAAAACACCCGTACTAACAACCAAAATGAAGGCTGACCGCCACATCCACCCCATAAGAGGAACACCGGCAGACAGACTTGATCCCCTCTAATGGTGCATCACAGGGTAGGATGGGAGGGGCATTCCATATTGTGAGTCGGACACGATTTTGAGTGCCCATTTTCTACTTACACCTCTGATCCTTGCTAAAGTCGGTGCCTAAGACTCGAATGCTACACAAACACAGCATAATAAATAGCGAGCACACTCGGAAACCAAGAAAGCGAAACACACCGTGAGGTGGAAAAACAATGAGCGGGAGAGAATCAGCAGGAGATAACAAAATAGAGAAAGAGCAGCTAGAGAAAGATTGGCAGAAATAAAAAAAAGCAGAGACACTAGAGCGGGTAGGAAACGCAAACAAGCAGTACCGTGTTCCAGCCGGCAGCGAGGAGAGGGCGGTTTGAAATAGTATTGCAGTTAAAAAAACATATAGCTCATATTGAAAGGATCTGTGTAGCAGGGGTGGTCGTCGGGGCGGGAACGAAACACCCACAAGGTGGGCCACATGTGTACTATACACCAACGAAAACTATGAAATTAGTAAAGGCAGACCAGCCAACCTATGAAAAGCGGTGGGCATGTCGTGGGTGTGTTCCATCTCCACCGACAGAATACAGCAGGCCTCGCAGAGCAGCACATGCATGCTGCCTCTAGGCTCGACCTAAAAAAATTATAATCTGGGGACCGTTATTTATTGGATGTTTTAAGTAACATAATTTAGGAATTTTCTCATTAAAATGAGGACTAACCTTGGAGTATGGGATTACAGTGCCAATATCTGCATACCACAATATTTACTGGACATTTTTCATCCAGTAGATTTCAGCAGATCATCTGATTCTGGAATTGACTGACAAATTCATAATCCCAACACCTGCTCAAACAGCAGTTTGAATGATTGCTAGAATTTCTATGAGACCTCATGTGTTCAGAGTTATTTTTCCTGTCAGGTAACATTGGAATCCAAATTTCACTTTTTTCCAGTGTAAATACTTTTAGTTTAGACCAACATATACATCATTCTGCTTAGATTTAGGAATGTTTACACGCCAACAGGTTATTCAAGTAATTCCTTTAAAAAACTGTCCTATTCCGGTACATAGTTTGAAAGTGTTCTTTTTATTCAAAATATTAAGAATTGAATAATGTCTTGGATATTCAATCCAGGTATCCCATGTTTCTCTTGGAATGAATGGGCCCTAGAGGTTTTTCAAAGGTAAGGGTACCAGTCATTATTGGTTTCATTTTTTTGTTGAACAGTCTGGTGAAGGAATGGCATTCAATTCTTTGTGGTCTAGCATCATGAGCATTATTGTTGTTGTTATTATTATTATTATTATTATTATTATTATTAGTGTTATTCTTCTTAGTATGTATTAATTACATTTATAAAGAGCATCAGCAACCTATAAAGGTGTCCTTGTGCTGGAAACCAAACAGAAGCAGACAATTGGAAAAAAATATAGTGTCTTATAGGGTGTAGAGGCTAGTTTTTAAAGCTTTCCTGCAAGCCAGTCACTACCGAATAGAACAAAGAGATAAACAGCAGATTGTTTCAAAGCCTAAAGGCTTGTAGAGAGAACACTCACCCATCTGTTCGTACCTTTTTAACTTAGGAATTTTCTAATACATACCAGTAACCTTCTTTACTCCTGATCCTGTTGTCCTCTTCTCATTCATTACAAGGGAGACTGACTATCTCACCAGACAGAAGAAAAAGGAACAGAGGAATACCAGTGTACACTGCCCCACCCTCTCCTACTGAGGGATACTTAAGCAGTACTTACGCAGTATTCCTCCTGAACTACCAAGTGCCCACCATATGAAGGCCGGCTGTCTGGAATGGAGGAATGGAAGGGCATTATGAATGGGAGGAGGACAACAGGATCAGGAGAATTGAAGATTACTGGTAAGTAATAGGACATTACCCGCAGGTGCCCCTTGTCCTCGTCCCCTTCATTACAAGTAAGAATACTCAAGCCGAGCAACCTGGCATTCATAGGAAATGTAAAAACAACACAAGGACACCCACACAATTATTGCAGCAGTCCATAATGATTTAATGATACAGGCAATAGGGCAATTTTACGAAACAACTGCATGTAAAACACTCAAACCAAAATTGTTATCATCACATAAAACATTCTGCAACCTGCAATGCTTAGGTATTGGAGGATGCCCATGTAGCTCTACTGGAAAATCTCAGAGATGGATACCCCTTTCAATTCTTTCTAGGTAGCAGCGACCCTCCAGGTGGATCTTTCCTGAACCCTTGCAGGAGAAGGAGACCCCGACAAAGAGTAAGCAAAATAAATCAACTGCTTAATCCACCACTGATGGACAAAGAGGAAGCCTTGTCACCCTGGGAAGAAGCACCAAAAGAAACAAATAAAGAGTCCTCCTCTTAAAAGACTTAGTCTTTTCTAGGTAGACCAACAATGCCCTCTTCCCGTCCAAAAAAGAACATGGGTCTGCCGTGGAAGAGCCCAGCACAGCACACACACAGAGCTGAAAAAATCCTTTCCTGATTCATGTGAAATTGTGACGCCACCTTTGGCACAAAAGATGAATCCGGATGAAGAATGACCCCATCATCTGTAAATGTTAAAAAAGGTTGCCTGACCATCAAGGCACTCAATTCCCCAAAGTGCCTGACAGTGGTTATGGTCACCAAAAATACCACCTTCAAAGTCACAAACGTAATGTTCAAAGGGAGCAGTAACCAGGGCTTTCAAAATAATGGCAAATCCCACAAAGGAAACAAAGATTTGAAAGAAAGAGAAATGCTGTGCAACAACTGCGCCACCAAATCCTACATATCAGCCATATTCCTCCAAGCCTTAATAGCCACCCACTAGGTACACAGAGTCGAAACAGCCAAATCATTCTCAAATCCTTCCCACACAAACTGCAGGACCTCATTTAAATTACATTCAAAGGGGGACAGTTGAAGAGGTTTACATCAATGCTGAAAATGACCCCAATGCTTCTCGTATGATTTCAAGGTAAAAGGCTTGCGGGACTGCTGAATCGCAACAGCTAAATGTCTGGCAGACCCTTACTCTGAAATCCCTACCTCTCAAGAGGTCTAAGAAAGGCACACCAAACCTCTCGCACAGCTGTAGAAAGACATCACTGGTCAGTGACATCTCCTGGGAAGGAGGAAGGCACCAGCTGACAGAATCCGCTACCCCATGGTCAAACCCCCCTGATGTAGACATCCACTAGAGATGTAAATGAACCTCTCCCCACTGAAAAATCAGGGAAGCCATGACATTAAAGGAACTGGAACAGATCCCCATCTGATGATTCTGATAGGTCACCGTAACCTGGTTGTCTGAGTAGGCCACCAGATTGCAACCCACAGGGAGTATGAACCCCATTAGAGCTGGGTAAACAGCCATCAGTTACCGCCAATTAGAAGAGCACAGACTCTCCTGCAGAAATCACCTTGCCTCAAGTGACCTGTCCCCGAGGGTGGCCCCCAACCAAAGAAACTGGCATCTGTCATGATACCTAATGGTGGGGCCAGTTGCAATGCCATGCTTTTGGAGAGTGATTACTGCAGAGTCCACCAACTTAGAATCTTGATAACCTCCACAGTCATTGGAACCACACAGTCGAAGTCCCTTGACTTTGGCTCCCAAAATGAATGAAGATAAACCCACACAGGCTGAAGATGAAAATGGGCCCAGGGAACTGTAAACACAGCAGTTGCAATGTGCCCCAGCAGTCTTAACCATTGACAGAATGGAAGGGAGTGGTAACCCATTTCCCTCAAGGCCAGAGACCTCAATAGAGCAGCCCTGGGAGCAGGAAGGAACACCCTGCTCAGATCTGTATGGAACCTGGCCAATATAAAAGTCATATCCCTGGATGGAACCAACTGACATTTCTCCTGCTTGAGCAGAAACCCATTAGCCTGCATCATCGAGCAAACCAAGGACATTCATTCATTTCATGAAGGAGCTGCTGCTCTTAGAGAGCATTAATAAGTCAATTGTCAAAGTACGGATACATGTGAATGCTCAACATATGAACTGACGCCACCAAAGGTGCCATCACCTTGGTGAATAGCCTGGGAGCCTTCTTGAGGCCAAAGGGGAGCACCCTGAACTGATAGTGCATCTCCTTTACGCAAAAGTTTAGATACTGCTGGAACTAAGGGTAAATCGACACATGGTAGTATGCGTCCTGAGGATCCAAGGTGCACATCAGATGACCATTGAGTACCAAACGGAATCACTCTCTGCAGAGATTCCACCTTGAAAGGCAGAGACTGAACAAACTTGTTGAGAGCCTTCAGGTCCAACACAATCCTGAAACCTCCTGTGGACTTTCTGAGGAACTTCTAGAATCCCCTCCTTCTTCAGAAGAAAGGAGATGCCATGGGCCAAAACCAACCTCTTCTCCTTCCAGGATGGCAGGTAGTTGTATGGACTCCTTACTGATGAGGAGGCTCACCAAATTCTATTTTGTACCCTTCGCCCAGGATTCCCAACACCCAGGTGTCTGAGGTAGATACCACCCAGACCAGGAGAAACTGCTTGATCCGAACTCCGACCGCACAAACCTGACCTTCCACCATTTAGTCAGGGTTGAGGTTTTGGAGGAGACTTAGCTTTCTAGTTGTGACCCCTGCGGGCCCGAAAACATAAATATTGCCTCCGAGAGGGGTGACGGAATTTGACAGTTGCTTCTCAATAGAAGCATTTTTCAAGGACGAAGAATGTTTCTTTTCTTTAAATAGCTTGTGGAGCGTATCCTCCAGCTCCACCCAAAACAACTGGTTACCCTGGAAAAATAGCCTATGAGCCTGCGCCTTATGGGCTGAATCAGTACGCCAGTGTTTTAACACCAGGGTTCCTTGGGCCGCTACACATGCCCCTCCAGACAAGGCGGAGGCCCTCACCACATCAAAGGAAACATCTGATATGTATTCTACCTGATGTTCGATTTGCTCCAACAACCCTGAACAATCAGATGCATTGTCTATAGAACTGTACAATGACTTAATGTCTGAGATCTGAAACTGGGCCACATATGTGCCATATATTTGAGCCCACAGAGCCAGATGGGAGCCTGAATGCACCTTACACAGGGAAACATCAATCTTTTTGTCCACAGATTCCTTTATGACAGCATCCTCCACCGAGGATGTTTTCCCATCAAGCTGGCCACAAAAGGCTCAATAGGGATTTAATCCAAAATATCCCTCTGCATATCTTGCAATGGATGCAATTTGACTATGTATCTAGGTAGCATAATCTTGTCTGGGTCCTTCCACACTTTTTTAAGGACCTCATTAGTATATGGATGCATAGGAACATCCAGGGGAGTTTTGTCAGATTTCATCTCACAAAGTTTCCTTGATTAGCCTCTCAATTCTGACATTGTTACTCTACCTGCATCTTTTGGCAGAGGGGGAGAGGACAAAGAGTCAATAGAAGAAGATGACTCCACATGCCTCCTCTTCTTTGTATGCTTTCCCATCCTGAAAGCATAGAATGACCAAGATAAATCCCAATACACAAATCCGCAAGATAATCCACAAGTAAGCAAGGAGATCACAAATACAATGAGTATACAAAAAAACGTAACACAGTACTCACCCCTGAAGCCGGCATTTAATGGGTTTTCATTGCCGTAAACAAAATCAAAAAGCTAACACTGGCTTCCGCATGCAGGCTCTCCCCATGCGACGTGCATGCACTGTAGCACACCCGGCAGGCAGGATGTCATGTGCGACAGGCCCACAGAGCTTCTACGTCACCGGAATGACCTCCCTGAGCGCCGACTTATTGAAAATAATGCCCCACAGCCAAGAAAGGAATTCTTAAAGATGTTTACACTGCCTCCCATCCCGTATGTCTACCTGCAAGCCCAGCAGGCAAGGAAACACCCAATCCTGCCGGTCGGGACACCCACTCAGCTATCTTGTCAGTCTCATACAGTTTGATGTCGATAACTAATCCAGGCCTGCAGGAGCCATCAGAAATGTTCATCCGTTCATTCTGTCGCCAGACAGAAAAAAGGACAAGGGGAATGCTGGGTAAGTACTGCTTAAGGATCCCTAGTGGAAGAGGTGGGGCATTGTATACCAGTATTCCATTTTTTTTCTTCTGTCTGGTGAGTAAATCTCACTTCGGACGAGGACAAGGGGGACCTTGGAGTAATGGTGAGCAGGTTTCCATTTGCAGAGAGCAAAGATCGCTTAGGTAGATACCATTCAAATTTCAGCTCTAAGACACTAGGTCCAACATGATAAAATGGCTTTGTTTACAATGCAGAGAAATTTGAAGATTACTCTTTTGGACAAGGGTAGCCAGTATAACAATCCAAGGTGACAGTTGAAGAGGAGTTGGGGGGAAGAGACAATAGTAATCTAGCCGCTGCAGCTTGAATGCAAGAATGCAATAGTGATATTTTAGAACCTAGTCCAGGGCTCCCTAGAATATCTTAAGTATCTTGAGGGGGGGTTCTGCTAACAAAGGTGCTGCATCAGAATTTAAACAGGCAGCATGGATGATACTGTGTGTGGCCAGTGTGAGGGCCGGTGCAGATGGAGGTTGTCTCTGGCTTGCCTTCAGTGCGTCTGTGGTGCGGCCGCAGAAAACATGCTGCCTTAAACAAGTGTAATCCTAGTCTGTCATTTGGGAGAACTAGAATGCTAACCAAGATAGCGTCCAAATACAGTGCAACTTGGAAAGTTGGAAAAATGGCGTTGGGCTAACATGTACTCCACGTCAGTCTGACCAAAACAAGCACAAGCAATGAATTTAAAACAAATAAGGCAAATAGACCTCCAAAAGCTTAAGCAATTCTCTATTGCAGTATCTAAGTGACTAATAAGTATAAAATGGGTTCCTGGAGCAAGGCAGCAGAAGAACTGACTCACAAAGTGGCGATGACAGTAAAAACCAAAAAAACTGTTAAAAGTTAGGTTTTTAGAAAAGATCATCATATAATATATACAGAAAATCGAAATAAAGTGCTGACAGTGTGCAAAGCAAGCACGGTTACCTTGATTAGGCCACCAGGTCTTGCGTAACAAGTTCTTTAGTAGTACATGCCTGAGATAATACCAGGTAATAGCCTAGTGATGTACACAGAGTGCAATAGTTAATCATTTGAGCCAGTCCAGGATTGGAGGATCATATACTCAGTTAGAATCTACTCGTAAAACCCAACTCTAAATTCTTCCATATCACACCATAAAGATAGAAGGCAGCGCCAGATGTACTAATTAGAGCCCCACGAACTCCATTGTTTTACTTAACCTCATATTGTATGACACTTCTAAGCCGCATCATAAGTCAGATTTTGTGTTTTGGTAGATATTAAAGATCACATTCTTGGCTTATTGGTAGGTTTGCAATTCTCTGTAAAAGTGTTCACTGAAAAATTTTAAGTACTACCTCTGTTTGTGATGGATTAAGAAAAGGAATGATAATTCATATAATTCATGGCCTATCTACAAATGTATGAAGTTTTTATAACCGTATGGTTAGGAGAATTTAGGAAATGTTCTACTTTGCAGGGAAGTACACATTGTTCTAAATATGCTCATTGCTCAGGGGCAATATAATACACCTTTTACCATTGCACCATCCAGATGACGCACCCAACTTGTAGGAAACATCCGGCTACAGGGATTTGCAGTGATTTGTGTTTCCATTCTGTCACCTGATTGGCAGTGGCTAAACACATTGGCAGCTGCTCGGCTGCGTCATCTCCTTTCCCGCTCTCAGAAGTCCCACCCTGGGTGCATTATGGCACCATCAAATTAAAGGTTAAAAGTTTTGCAGAATCAAGAATGGTACCGCTACAGTAACAACCTGCGAAAGTTGCAACCAGTCTCGATTCTACAAATTCTAGCAGCCCTAGCCTTCACAGGAAAACAGTTTTCTGGGTTTCATTTTTCCAGACAGATCGTAATGCTCTTACAAGTTCTTAAAAAACAAGAGTGAAAACATAAGAATTTGTTTTGACCAAAGATAAAGCTTCGATAACAACGTTTGTGTCTAATGGGCATAACAACAGATTCATGCTTTATGTAAAGGAAGCAACTCCGTTTTGGTGCCGAAAGCTTGTACATTCGTGAGAAAGTGAATAAGGAAAAGTAAAGGGATCCTCTGTAGTTAAAATGTAGCATTTTAATTCTAATTTAATTTATAATGTTTTTGTCCCATCTGAACAAGATGATTTTCAAACGAATATTAAATCGGAGACTTTTTACTTTAAACGGATGTTGTTCCAGAGACATCCTTCTCCAATGAAGTGACAGACATTCTGTGCAGTGGTGCTGGGGCACTCTTCTAGGTGGGGGTGTTGGTGGCAGACACTTACTTAAGTGCCTCGTTTGTACTTTCCATTCTGTTGATATGCATTTGAGATATTAGCACTTTTTTTTGTAAAGTAAGGACCTATTTTTATTTATATGTGTTAGAAAACCTCTACTGTGCCATTCTATTTTCTCTATCTCAGCAAGAGTGTCAATAGTTGTAGGAAAGTAGGATCTGCTTTTAATGGTTACCCCAACTTTTTGCCCGGTGTTATGCTGTTTCTGACTAGTTTGACTGGGTTCCTGCTAACCAGGACCCCGGTCTCTGTGCTTTCTCTGCTAAATTGGTTATGGTAAGTGCTAAGGTAGATCCCAGATTGGATACTGGTGTACCCTTATAAGTTCCTTGTATATGGTACTGAGGTACCCAGGGGATAGGTACACCAGGGATACCTCAAGGCCTGAAGCATGTATTATGCCAAGCATGGGAGATCACTCAAACTGTAACTACAGGTCTGGGGCGGCTCCTATATTAGGGCGGAGGAGCGTCGCCCACTACTTTCTCGAAATGTGTGAGAAGCAGAAACATAAAATGGTATTTTAAAAATGCCATTTTATGTTTCTGCTTCTCACACTGCGAGAAAGCAGAACGGTATGCCTGGTTGGGGGTGGGCGAGTCGGGGAGGAGTGGCTAGCCCAATGCTGTGGGCCCTGACTGTTTGGTCGGCCCTCTGTGGCTTTACCTATATCTAAGGTCACTGCACTTAAAACCTATAAGTCACCCCTAAAGCAGGCCTTTCAATCCTGAAGGCAGGGTGCTCGGTTCTAAGTGTGAGGGTGCCCCTGCATGAGTGGGACACCCCTACAACCTTCGGAGTTCATTCTCCCGGGTTGTAAGTGCATCAGCCATTATGATACATAGAGTGGCCAAGGGTCATTATGCGATGACCATCTCTAAACTGGCTGTACCAAACCCTGACATGTTTGGTATTAAACGTGATGTGGGAGGAAGGATTCCATGCACTGTAAAGGTCCCCCGGGAGGCCATCAGTGCTCCTGGTACCAGTCTTCTAGATGCGGACAGCACAACATGGCTGCTGCTGACCAGAGACACGATTCTGTCCTCCTGCTGCTGAGCCAGGCTTGAGCAGGGGGAAGGCAGAACAATAGGTATCCTATCACAGGGAGGTGGGACCACCTCCCAGACAGTGTATAGTGTATTGGGGCCAGAGGGGGGCGCTTGCTAGCACCACGCAGTCTGCTTGAGGGGCACAGTTGGTGGCCTCCATACATAGTCCAGTTCAAACCAGCTCAGGGAGCCATTGGCTCTCGCTCTGGCGCAAAACTGAACAAAGGTCATGGGAGTATCCTGCCCACTGTCCAACCCCTCCCCTGGGAGGGAACCCTGAATCATCCCAACCCTTTCCTTAGGGTATGTTGCGGGGATTCTGCTCATGCACAGAACTATGCACAGGAAACCAGGACCTCAGTGAATTGTGGTGTACCAAAAACTCACCTCAGTACCCAGAACCCCTATCCGACTAGCATCAGTGTCTCATTCGTTCTCAGTACTACAGCAAAGCTACCAATGATTAGACAACCCAGAACAAACCACTTAGGATACTCTCAGGAATGGGGGGAATCAAAGAACACTCTTTTGTTTTTATTCTCATACCAGTCCACAACGTGAGTAATCAGAGACACGGAAAAGTTTAAAATGTTTATTTTTAACTGCGTGCTCTAAGATGCAGTATTTTGGCTAACATAAGCAGGCAAATGATTAGGAATAAAATAATAAGCATTGTTACAATTCCATAAAACACAAAGGAAGAAATCATGTTATAATGATAGTGGAAACAGGTCTTATAGCACCTTGTGTACCACCCTCCCCTGGCTAGGAGCTAGGTTTTATAATAATAGAAGGTCTCTAGGTTTGAACGGGGAACACCATACCTCCAATATCAGCTGCGGTGAATCATATCACAGAATCAGCAACGCTCTCTGTAGATGGGAAGGTTTTCTCCAAGTGCTCGAATCATGCATGCAATGCAATATTAAAGGCACTCGAGTTTCAGTTAGTTGCAGCTGTGTGCATGTTGTGTCAAGAGCGTGGGCTCAACAGCATACATTGTTATTATGACCTTGAAGATTTCTGCACACAGTGTACAGACTAAGGTCACAATATAAGTCTAGGGATGTGAAAAACAGACCGTTCTCATGTGAAAAAAAGCAAGCAGTTTAACTTACAATAACAGTTACACGCAGTGTCGTGTGCAAAAAGTGTCAAAGTGTCAAAATGACGTTTAAACTTCTAATACGCTTATGCTAACATAGCAATGTGTGCAAGCAGAACCCTGATATGCTGATCCCTATAGACTCCGGTAGGCTCAGCAACACAGGTGGTGGTTCTTCACATCCCTCGAGGCCTTCCCTGTCCTCTCACCGAGTATGAGGCCATTATCCCACGTCTGCGCCGCAGGTACCAAAACCCTGTGCCCTGCGTCGACTTGCCGTTGCAAAGGTTTGTTGGCTTCCTTCCTCCAAGATCTTCAGGCTCCAAGTAGCCACAACCTCAAGCATATCCTGTGACCAGATCTTCACCCTCACCGCATCACTTGCACTGTTGGTCTGCAACTATAGTGAGCTGCTTGAGGTTCTCTTGAGACTCCAGTGCCTCCGGCGTGTGGGTTCTCTTGAGGCTCTTCTTTGATTTCAGCAGGCCCCCCTGATTGCTCAGGCCTGCTCTGACTCCCCTGCTTGTGGCGAGTCACCTGGACTTGCTGGTCCCGGCACTGCACCTTTTTCGCTTTCCACGTTGGTTGCAGTTGCCAAGGGTTGTTGGTGCTACCGAAGGACACCGACCCTTCAACTCTCGACATCCGACATTGGACAGCTCATGAACGGCTCCTGGTCTTCCACAGCACTGCCTGGTCCCCAAAGCTGCAGTTCCAAGGTCACTGACAGCTCTCCTGCAACACCCGACATCTGTGGTCATTCGTCTTCCGTGCCTCCATGTCACGCCTGAGTGGCATAGACTCTGTCGCCTCTGCTTGCAGGGACTTTGTCATATTTTGTAACAATAGGGGGCTGGAGATAAATACCTTGAAGACCAAGTTTATGGACTTCAACCCAACCAAGACAACACGCCCTAATCATCGTTTAGATGGCATTGTGCTGGAAAGGGTCTCTGTATTTGACTATTTGGGTGTAACCCTGACAGAAAAAATGGAGTGGGGGCCACAAATCGTCAAAGCCAAGCTTAAATTAGCCCAGACTACCGGAGGAATTACAAAATTACTTAGAGATTCCTCCTCTAAACCCGCTGGGCCTATAGCAGAGATCTATAAGGCGCAAGCTAGGGGTGCAACAATGTACGGGGCCAAACTTTGGGGTCATTGTACTTGTAGTCATGTCAGCAAAGTAGAGAACAGCTTCCTAAGACAGATTTTGGGTCTCCCTTGTAGCACCCCTTTTAATCCACCTGCGGCTGGACTTAGGTATTAGACCAATTGGAGATGAGATTGATCTAAGACCTCTAACCTTCTGGTGCAGATTGTGGGTGACCCTAGAACTGGCAGAATATCGGTCAGAAACAAAAGAGAGACTGGGTTTCTCGAGGGTAGTAAAAATTGATTGGTTTGCATACATAAGAGAAGAGTGCAGTAGACTAGGTAAACCAAATCTCAGGAGTAATCCCCAGGAAGCGTGCTTTGCAATCTCACACGCTGAACTGGTGAAAATTTACTGAACAAACAAACTGGCAGTCATCCATGGGAATCCGGCTCCAGGTCATCTGACAGCCGAATTCCTCTCAATAAAGATGAGTACAAATGTGAACCCTTACTGGATGACATTATACCTTTTTTAACAAGAAAATGATATGTCCAGTTTAGATTTGGTACCCTTCCACTTCGTGCCTTTACCTGTAAATGGTCTAAAACTGCCTTACGTGGGTGCCCAGCCTGCAATCATCAGGAGGAGTCAGAGCTCCATGTTTTATTTTTTTGTCAAGGCTACAAACCTGCAAGACAGCGCTGGCTCATACAGTTGTGCAGAAACCTAGGGTTTGTGTATTGCCAGGAGGCATTTAGAGTTTGGAGTTTGGCACCTCCAAGCCCATTGTTTTCACTGTTTCTCGATTTTTAAATTCAAGGTGGCGCAGGACTTTCTTAAAAATAGTTACACCAGATGCAAATGCACAAACTGCTTTTACTGCTTAACAGTTTATTCCAAATAAATATAAAAAGGAAAACCTTTTTTAACTTTTCTACTGTTTTAAATTTCCAATAATGTAGATGAAATATGTTTTAATATCCATACTGTATATGTAATTTTTATCCACAATGTGAGTAGTACTGATTTAATTGGATTAATTGATTTTATGATTTCTGTCAAGCATTCCATGGCCCTTCAAAACCGATCAGATTCTCACTGGACTCATTTTGTGCTTTTTTCCTTCTGTTATTTTTTTCTCTTTGTCCCCTCTTCATTAATGTATATGCACTTTCTTGATGTTATTGGCCCTGCTCATAGGTTATTGCAGATTGTTATCTTGGCACATAAAGATGAAGCACAAGTAGTATGTTGGATGGATTCTTGTTTTATCAATTTTAATTTGTCAAGATACCTATTGTATTGTACACATACTTTAATGGCCTTAATGACCGAAATAAAGGTTTTTGAACTGGAACTGGTACTTCTCATTTTGAATCCACCTTTGGGTTTCACCGGAAAGTTTCTCCTTCTCCAGCAGCGGCATCTTCCGGAAGTCCTCCATTCATCTTCTGGGTATAGTCTTGACTTGATTCGTGGCTTGCATACCACACGTTTTGGTCTCCCCCTGACGACCACTGTAATTTGTGCTACTTACCTGTTTTTACTGCAAAGTATTGTGTGCATTGTGTATATCTCAGGGTAGGAGATTTCTGGATGTGTTAGTGAGTGTCTTATAATAAATACATATTTTTATAAATACACTGTGTGGTCTTTTTCACTTAATATGTAGCAATAAGATTACGTTCTGGTAAAACAAGCTGCTTTACACTCCTTCTGGACTAAGCCTGAAGGCTGCTCGCCAGAGCTTTCACTTAGAGAGCTTTCTAAGGTTGTCTAAGGCCACTAAAATCACCAGAAGAGTTATCTGGAATAGGACAGGGAGCACACTGACATAAGTGTGCACCATATACTAAGCCAGCTTCTCACAATAGTGAAAGGACAAAACAAATTTGCAGCCAGACAAAGGAATCCTAAACGCAACTCTCTATGTTAAAAGATGTAGCAGCACTTTATAAGATGAGACTGCATGTCCTGTGACAGTTTGGACTTGAATCAACCATAAATGCTCCAAGACTAATAACTAATGGCATCTATATTGTTAATTTGTTATCTGAACTTTAACATGGCTAAATGGGGGTGCTGCAGCACAACCACACCCATACTTCCAGCACCTGTGCGAAATCATAAAGACATTTCATGCTGGGTTCTAAAAATGAAAGTTGCTTTAAGGGCCCCTGTTCTCCTGATTTAAAAAAAACCTTCAGAACAGAAATAACAACAGAGAAGACACACATCTAGTTTATGGCTTAAAACTTCTCATGAGGTGCGAGTGGAGCTGTAAGCAATGGAGTTACTCACCTGGCTGGCCCTATTTGTGAACAATTTAGCAAATCTGCAGCCAAACAACAAAGCCTAGGTGTGGGTGCATGTAGGAAAGTAGGATCTGCTTTCATTGTCACCCCCAGTTTTTGCTGGTGTCATTCTGTTTTATGACTAGTCTGACTGGGATCCTGCTACTCAGGACCCCAGTCTCTGTGCTTTCTCCCTAAATTGAACTATGGTAATTACTTTAGGACCTTCCTAATTGGCTACTGGTGTACCCTTATAAGTCCCTAGTATATGGTACTGAAGTACCCAGGCCATAGGTTCACCAAGGGTCACCCATGGACTGCAGCATATATTATGCCATCCATGAGAGACCCCTCTAACTGTGACTACAGGCCTGCCATTGCAGCCTGTGTGAGCTGGGGCTAGCACCACTCACAACAGATAAAAGGTTCCTTATATCTGAGGTCACTGCACTTAAAACCTGTAAGTCACCTCTTAGGTAGGCCTTTCAATCCTGAAGGCAGGCTGCTTGGTTATAAGTTTGAGGGTGCCCTGCATGATAAGGACACCCCCTGCAAACCCAGAAGTCGATTCTCTAGGCATTGTGTGTGCGTTCATCCATTTACTACATATTGTGGACATCAAGTGAATTACTAGATGTCTAACTATATATTGGCTCCATCGAAACCAGTAATGTTTGGTATCAAACATGTTGGAATCCTACCCCAACACCGATTCTAGTTTTGGATATAGGATCCCATGTACTTGGCAGCTCCCGTAATGAGCCCCCATGTATTCCAGGTACCAGCCTTTCAGGGTCTAACAGCAAGCTAGTGATGCTGTTGACCACAAAAACGATTCTGCCCTCCTGCTGCTGAGCCAAGCTCAAGCAGTAGAAGGTAGAACAATAGGTTTCATGTCACATGGAAGTGTGACCTACTCTCAGACAGGACTTAGGGTATTGGGCTGGGGTGGGGGCGCTTGCCAGTGCCACCAGATTGCTTTGAAGGGCACATTTGGTGCCCTCTTTGCATACTCCAGTTGAAACCAGTTCAGGGAGCCGTTGGCTCCCACTCTGGTGTGAAACTGGACAAAGGACATGGGAATATCCTCCCCTCTGTCCAGTCCCTCCTCTGGGAGCAACCCCTGAATCGTCCCAACCCTTTCATTGGGTACTTAAGGGCTTACCTGTGGGTGGCTCTTCAGATTCGTCATGGGACAAGATTCAGATCCGAAACCACTTCTACTTCCACAGTCTGGGCACTTTCGACTTTGTTGGACTTCGCTTTGGGAATCGAGACTGCATCTAGGAAGATTCCTGCTGCTCTTGGTCTCATCGTCCTGCCAGTCTTCTGCGTCGTCTGTGCCTGTGCTGTATCCAGGTTCTTCTCCAGGCCTGTTGGCATCAAAGACACTGAAGGAATCTCCCTTGGAGTGAAAGAGTCACTCCCCTACATCTGCAGGCACCGCATCTAAGCTGACCAGTCTGCTGCTTCTGACATCCTCTGGACTTTGAAAGGCCCAGCAACACAGGTGGTAGTTCTCCAACTCCCTCAAGGCCTGCACTGGCTTCTCACTGAGTTTGAGGCCAGTATCCCTCATCTGAACCGCTGGAACAGCACCCCTGCGCATCTTATCAACATGCCGTTGCCAAGACTCGTCTGGAGAACTGCAGAGATCTTTGGGCACCAAGAAGCTCCAGCCTCCAGCATCTCTTCCTGACATGATCTTTGTCCTTACTGCATCCTCTGCACCGTGGACCTGCTTCTTTGGTGAGCTGCTCGAGGTCCTCTTGCAACTCCTGTGCCTTCGGCCTGTAGGTCCTCTTGAGGGTCTTCTCTGGCTACAGTGAGCTCCCCTGCTTGATTGGGGCCTGCTCTGACTCTCCTGCACTTGGTGAGTCCCTTGGACCTTGCTGGTCCTGACACTGCACCTTCTTTGTTCTCCACATTTGTTGTTGCTGCCAAGGCTTGTTGGTGCTCCCGCCAGATTTTCCCCCCTGATTCTCGACTTCCGATGTGGGAAAGCTCATGACTGGCTCCTGGTCATCCACAGCATCACCTGGTTCTCACAGTTGAAGCGACAAGGCCACCGTAAACCCTCCTGCATCTTCTGTCTTTGGAGGTCATTGGTCTTCCGTGCCTCCTGCTCACTCCTGAGGGGCATAGACTCTGTCCCCTCTGCTTGCAGGTACTCCTCTCCTAGAATCCACCCTTGAATTCCACCGGACTCTTTCACCTTCTTCGCCAGACTGAAGTCCTCCATTGTGGTCCATGGCGGTTTTCCAACGTCACTTCGCACCTATGAACCCGGCTTCTCAACCTTCTTTCTTCCAGGGTTTTTTTCGGAGTCCTCTGCGACGGGTCCTTCTCCTGCAAAACTGCAACCTCAGCTTCTCATTGACTTGCCTTGAGGGCGCGGCTGTGTTTCCACTCTGCACACGACCTCCATGGAGTTCCTGGGTACTTACCTTGGGTGGTTCCTTGGCTTATTTAGGTCTTCTGGGTCAAATCTCGACTTCGCTCGCAATTTGCAGTCCACTTTATTAGTATATGGTTAGGTCTCCCCCTGAGGACCACAGTGTATTTGTGCTACTTACCTGTTCTCCTTTTGAAATATTGTGTGTGTTGTGTTTATATCTCCAGGTAAGAGATATACCAGTGTGTTTTGAGTGTGTATAATAAACATTACTATTTTTATAACTACACTGTGTGGTTATTTTTCGTTTAACCTACACTGCTTGATGAGTACTGGTAAAACAAGCTACCTAACACTCCTTCTGGACTAAGCCCGAAGGCTGCTTTCCACAGCTACCACTTAGAGAGCTTTCTAAGGTTGTCTAAGACCAACAAAATCACCATAAGGGTTGTCTGTATTATTGCAGGGTGCTTCACTTAAATAACTGTGTACCATATACTAACCCAGCCTCCTACAGTGCATATTTACTATTTTTGGCTATTAGCAAAAATTCCCAGTATCAGGCATGGAAAGCTGCACCCGGTCCAACTTTCCTCCTGTACTTCTGAGAAATGAATGTGACTTTTCCCATGGGCTCTTATTCCCGCTATTGATAATTTTTCATACAATGGATTTATGCAGAGTGGAATACAGCCTGCAGTACAAATGCACATTTTTTTTCTTTCTTTTATTATCTGCATGGAAAACATTTTGTTTGTGCAAGAAGCCCTTCCACAACAACCCTAGCAAATCTCCCTTTGATGAGTCTGGAAGATACCCCAGGCCTCATTAATGGCATTTTGGAGCAGCATGTCACCTTGCTGAACTGCCCCACGCCAAAGTGAAAGGGAAGGAATGCATCATATTTAAGCAATACAGTGCATTCCTGTCCTTTCTGCCTGCGATGCTCCGTTTTGGCAACCTAGCCCCAATGTAGGCACCCATGCACCATGGTGTAAGGGTGCCTTCGTTGTAGGCAGTTTTTTTTGTGCAGGAAGGGGCACCTTCCTGCACAAAAACAATCCTCTGAGGCATTTTCCTCTTCCTAAATGTGCTGCAAAATGCAGCACACATAGAAAGAGGAAACATTTGGAGAAATTAATATATTTCTCCTTGTTACACCTCACCTTGGGAGGCGTATGGATTTGATGCTTCCCCAGGTTTACATCACTTTGTATATCTGGGGCAGCGCCAAATTCCATGAGTGTTGCATGGGAAAACCCACTGCAATGTTCATGGAACACCTCCCAGATGCAGAGTAAGGTGATGCAGCGATTTGCGCTCTGTCGCCTTACAGATGATTTATGAGTCCACTTAAAGCCACGCAGAGTGGCTTAATAAATCATTGTGAGAGCCCTGTGTTACGCATGTATCACATTACATGGTGCAAAAGTGACACAGGGCTCTCATAAAGAAACCCCTCCATCTCTTGGCTGGTAAGGTAACTTTGTGACCATTCCCACGGTCGGTAGTGGACAGATTTCAGTTTGTCAATTCAGATAAACATACGTGTTTGTGGGCTTTAACAAACTTGCGAGGCAACCCGTGCCTTATAAATGCATTTGTGCCTGGCAGGAATCCTTATGTGACATCTTGACCGACATAAATGAGGTATTTTTGGCCCCCATAGATTTGCTGAAAAACATTGACCAGGAAGTCTGATTTAGTGCAGGCCTTTGGACATTGTCATTTCCTGCACAACATGATAGGC
This sequence comes from Triturus cristatus, assembly GCF_964204655.1. Classification (NCBI taxonomy): domain Eukaryota; kingdom Metazoa; phylum Chordata; class Amphibia; order Caudata; family Salamandridae; genus Triturus; species Triturus cristatus. Next base: position 1,587,050,595 of record NC_140590.1, read on the forward strand.
AATGGCAGGAAAACACATTAATGTCTCCCACGAAGTGTTCTCCACAGTTGACAAAATCAGTCAAGCAACTCCTCAAACAGCTTCAAATGCAGTATAGCACGTTCTTTCTTAAGGCTTGTGCCTATTTACCCTTTGAATGTAATGCCAACTGGAGCACGTCACATCCGATCCAAAGCAGTCCCTCAAGACTAATGTTTGTACAGATGGAAGCCATGAGCAAAGGGCTAACCATCCTCCCCTTTTAGTGAAGGTTAAGACATCTGGACCTATGCTGCTGCTACCCAGTGACACATTCTCAAATAGTCATCACCGACTTCCTCCTGCTTCCTCATTGTGGGAACATGTACAGTTTATATATTTCATACCACCATGGTGATGGGATTAAATTGATTTCACATCTGAATTACCAAGGGCCTCACTTATTTTGCTGAAAAGATGTATGCTTGCATTTCTTGGAAATGCTGAGAACTTTCATGCTACACTGCTTCTGATGAATGGAAATCCCAGAAGCACTGTAGTATGTGACAAAAACGTTTTTTCATTGGCTCCTTTGAAGAAGCATGAGTGTATTTCTTACAATATGCTGGAAATAGTCGCAGCATGAGAATTTCAGATGAAATCGGTAATTTTAGGCCTTTTTTACTGAGTTACACACATACACAATACTGTCTCATTGGCAGAGGAAGTGAACAATATAGGCACGGGAAATACATGTGATGCATGTCACGTGGAGCCCAGGATTTGCCCATTGCCTATGTAAGTCTATCTAAGGCAACTAAAACAGACTAGCATATTTGGTCAAGATTCATCATAACTCCGTTTGTGCGATTCCTCCTCAAGTTTTAAACGGGTCATGATAATTATATGCTGGACAGAATGCAAAAGGCATGTTTTCTAGTCTCTGGTATGTTCAAAATGTGATCACAAGTACAGAGTCTGACTGGTAGAGTAATCAGGCAATGTCCAATGAACTGGTCTAACAGATCATTGGGTGGGTCGTTTTTGTGGCTGTTTGTGGGCCTATCTTATAGTCTTCTGGACCCGTTTTTTTTTTATTTCCCTAATATTAAAATAAGCATTGACTGCAGCAAGCTCAAATCCATGCAGTCTTCCATACCTTCCAAAACACTTATACAGCGTGTCTTAACGAGTTCAACACTGCCTCAATTTGCAAACATGGGCTACTTTTTTAGCTCAGGGCGGGGACAGTTTTATTTTGGTGCCTGGGCATATGATCTGTCCCAATCATACCCCACACAAAGCTTAGACAGACACTGAGGAAATGCGATGGTGTCACTGCCAAAATACTTTCTGGACAGCCATAGGACAATAACTTGTTAAGAGACAATATAGAGAAGAATTCCCACCATGTTTTTTCGATGTCCAAAGAATTAATCATTCCTAACACATTGTAATGTGGAAATACCCCTTGTTCCATTTGAGAGAAGAGTTCAGCGTAGAAAGCAGGACTTCAATTAAAATTAAACGAGGGTACACATGCAGTGGCAGGAGAGGCATTTATGGTTTAAATCTCTTTATTGATTTCAAGCAAACATTGAACAACAACCACCCTTGGATCTAGAGGCACAATGCCATTGAGGCAACTGGGTTGGCAGACGTAGCTAAACTACGGGTGGTAAACATAAACAGAGAACAGAAAATTATAAAAATAATAATAAAATCATACAAAACCTCAATGCTACCTCCCCCCTCCCTTTCCCTCGTCCGCTACAACTGGTCAAGTGAGGGGCAGCCTCTAAAGGATCAACGCCGCCGCTTGCGGCGAGTCTGGGAAGTATCCTTCGGAATCTGGGTGTCTGCTAGGCGTAGTAACCGCAGATAGCGGGGACAGGTCAGCTCACGGAATTCAGACACCAGTAGGGTGAGGAAGGGCCGCCACAACTCTGGGAATTCGGATCCTCTGCCCGCTAAAGTGAGTGTGAGTTTCTCCATACCCAGCACCCCCCAGAGTCTCTGGAGCCAGCCAGAGTGTGTCGGGAGCTGGGCTGAGCGCCAGTGTATCAATATGTTTTGTGTCGCTGCGCCTAAGGCGATGGCCATCAGCCTACCCCTCCGGGATTTGAGTGGGTACGTCAATGGGTTGGGTAAGCCCAAAAGGATATACGCGGGGAAGTGCAGGTCAATGTCGTCCAGAACCTGGGACCAGTATGGTTGTATACAGGCACAGCTCCATAGAACGTGCACTAGGGTGCCCACCTCTCCACAGTTCCTCCAACACAGCGCGCTCCGGCGAGGGTCAAAGCGATGCAAGCGTTCTGGCGTATAATACCAGTAAGTGGCAATTTTGGTTAGAGTCTCCGTGAGACCCATGTGGTATGCAGAGTGTCGCGCTCTATGGTAGATACCGTCCCATTCCTTGTGGCTTAAGGATCTGCCCAGGTCCCTCTCCCACCGAGCCCGGCCTGCGTTATATGTGTGTGCGGTGGAGTCCAGAAGCATTTTGTAGAGGTCAGAGATTATTTTCTTATTGGACGTGCGCGTCATCAGCCATTTTTCATAAGGGGTCAGGAGACGCTGCGCCTGGGGCCTAACCTGTTGGTGGAGTGCCCAGTGTCGGACTTGTAGATAGGGCATGCGCTCTGATTCCGGGAGGCCATAATGCTCCTTGAGTTGCTGGAACGTGATTATGCCGTCAAAATCGAAAAGATGGCCCAGGGACCTACAAGAGGAGGCGCGCCAGGCGCGAAAGGCCAGGGCGTCCGCACCAGGGTGGAACTCTGGATTGTCGAATATTGGGGTAAGCGGTGACGGAAAGGAGGTCAGTCGGTGGGCAAGGTTAGTGCGATCCCAGGATTCCAGCACCGTGCCCGTGATGTAGGAGGCATAGAGATTGGGCGGCCTATGCTGCTTACGAAGGAAGGGGATGCCCTGCAGCGGTCTGGCCGCTACCGCTTGGTCTTGAAACAGCCAGTGTTTCTCTGATTCCAATTGGTGCCATTCCACCAAGTATCTAAGCTGAGCAGCATGGTAGTAGAGTTGGAGGTCAGGCACCCCCACGCCCCCCCGCTCCGGCGGGAGAGTCGCCACTGCATGTCGGAATCGGGGCTTACGGCCATGCCAGATAAAGCGCGCCAGGTCCGTCTGGGTCTGTTGGAGCCAGCCGGACGGTGGGCGGAGGGGAAGAGTCTGGAAGAGGTACAAGACCTGCGGGAGGACCGTCATCTTGATGGCCGCAATCCTGCCTAGCCAGGAGAGCGTATAAGATTTCCATCTGCGCAGTTCCGATCGAATACGGGAGCGGAGATCAGAGTAATTAAGGTCCGCGGTAGCCTGAAGGGTCGGAGCCAGGTGAATGCCTAAATAGGGGATCGAGGCGGCCGCCCAGCTCAGAGTATGCTCTGCCTGAATATGGGCCAGGGTGTGGGAGGAGAGCGAGACGTCAAGTGCCATGGATTTCTCCAAGTTGATTTTGAACCCTGATCCCAGCGCAAAGCCGTACAGTTCGACGAAAAGAGCGCGAAGAGCTGAGATTGGATTGGATAGGGAGAGCAGTATATCATCCGCGTAGAGACTAATGGTATGGGTGTCACCTCCAAATTTAATCCCCGTGATGAGGGGGTGCCTCCGCACCCTTGAAGCCAGAGGTTCCATATAGAGCGCGAACAGGAGGGGTGACAAGGGGCACCCCTGCCCGGTACCCCTCCCAATGGGGAAGCGGGAGGAGGTATAGCCATTCACCCGGACCGTCGCCATAGGGGAGCGGTAGCAGTTTAAAATCCTGGTGCGTAGCTTCTCCCCAAGCCCGGCGCTCTCCAGAACCATCTCGAGGTATGGCCAGTGCACCCTGTCGAAGGCCTTCTCCGCGTCAATGGCCAAGAGCATGTATTCCCCTTGCGTACGGGATGCCTTCTCGATCAGATGCAGGATGCGCTTAGTGTTGTCGCTTGTCTGCCGCTGTGGAATAAAGCCCGCCTGATCCGGTTCAACCAGGTAGGCCATGTGCGGTGCCAGCCGGGCCGCGAGAATGCCAGTGTACAGTTTAAAGTCTATGTTCAACAGGGAGATGGGTCTGTAGGCGCTGCAAGCTGTCCGATCCTTCCCCGATTTGGGGATAACGACTATCGCGGCCTCTAGCATCTCGCTCGGGATGGCTCCCGCTTGATCGAAAGTGTTGAATAAACTCGTCAGGAGAGGGGCTACTTGATTGCAAAAGGTCTTATAAAAGGCAGCTGTGTAGCCGTCTGGGCCCGGCGATTTACCCAACTTAAGGCGGGAGATCGCCGAGACAACCTCCTCCACACGGATATCCTTCTCCAAGAGATCCATCTGCACAGAAGGCAGGGAAGGCATGTGGGCCCCCGCAATATAATCAGCGCAGGCCTGAGTCTCGAGGGGCTCTCCGGAATAGAGGCCCGCATAGAAGTCGCGAAATGCCTCCGCAATATCGGCGTCGTCAGTTACTGGTTCCCCCCCTAATGTCCGGATCTCGCGGACTCCCTGCCTTTGTCTGGTCTCCCGCAGTTTGTTTGCCAGCAGGCGGCCGCACCTATCTCCTCCCGTGTAGTATGCGTGTCGAAGCCTGATCGCGGCGAACTCAGCCCTGTCCTGATCCAAGGCAGCGAGTTGCTTTCTTTCTATGCAGAGCTGCCGCCAGGCCCGGGAAGCACCGGTCCTCTGGTGCATTTGTTCAAGCTCTGAGACGCGCTGGGAAAGTTCCGCCCGCTTGCGGCTGCGCTCGCGGTTCTGGGCAGAGGAGATGGCTATAAATTCCCCCCTCAGGACAGCCTTCAGCGCCAGCCACTGTGTCGCTAGAGTCGTATCCGGGTTAGCATTGAGAGTGAGGAAGTTCGAGATGGCTTTCTGGAGCTGTTCAATAGTCGAGGGGTGGTGTAGTAGTGTATCGCGCAGGCGCCAATGTCGGAGAGGTTGCAGGGATGGCGGGAGCTGGAAGGTGGCCAGAACTGGGGAGTGATCGGAGAGGGAGGCCGGTAGTATGTCAGTGCTCAGTGCATGGGCCTGAAGTGATGAGGAGCTGAGGAAGTAGTCTAAGCGTGCATACGTTTTGTGTGCCCCCGAGTAGAAGGAGTAGCCCCGACTAGATGGATGAAAGTGGCGCCACAGGTCCGACAGTCCCAGATCACGGAGACGAGCGCGCCCGGCAGCCGAGAGGACACCCGCCTGACCAGTTCTCTGACCGGACCGGTCCAATGCGTTGTCAAAGACAATATTAAGATCACCGCCCAGCAGCAGACAGCGGCCCGAAGCGGCGGCCGCTTCGTCAAGAGCGTTGAGGAGGAATGCAATCTGCCCTTCATTAGGTGCATAGATGGCGCCAACATCCAGAGTCACCCCCCCCAGTGAGAATTGATAGGTAAGGAGTCGACCCCTGATCTCCGCCCCCTTGTGTAAGACCCTGCCTGTGAAGGAGCGGGAAACTAAAATGGCCACCCCAGCTGTCTTGGAGTTGGCAGAGGAAAACATCTGTGTGGGGAAGGCTCGGGATTTCAATCTGTGGTGGTCCTTTGCCAGTAAATGAGTTTCCTGTAGAAGGCAGATGTCCGCTGTCGAGTGTTCCAGGTAACTAAGGACTGCCTTTCGTTTGACGGGATTATTCAGCCCCCGCACGTTGAGCGTAAGAACCTTAAGGGGGGTGTGTGGCATCTACGGTCCGGTGAGCAAGGCGGAATCGCTGAGGGGCGCCAACTACCCTAAGCAAGTGTGGGGGGCCACTAAAACCCTCTACGACCTTGTGCAGCATCTGGAGAGGTGCAACAGGGGAGAGCGGACGAGGGATCCCATATCGAAAGTAAAACCCCAAAACCCCTTGCAGAGCAAATATATCAATAATAACAACAAAAACAAAACCCAACAACAAAGTCATAATCTGGTAAGATTGTTCGTCACCTTGGCGGAGCCAGGAGGGCGTCAATGTGGGGACCATAGTGTGACCAAGAGGGGGAGTATCGGTGCCCCCCGCCGCCCGCCCCCGGTCGGAGACCCCTGGGTCGAGTGCATGCAGCTACAAGTGGCCAGAGCTCACTCAGCCCCCGCCGGCAGCCCGGCCAGCGCGTCCGTCGCCGAGGCCAGAGCGTCCCGTTGATTCTTAGCTATATCTGTTTTGTTAGGCTTCCAGTCCCGTCTGCGCCCTCCTTGCCGCCGCCATCCCGATGCCGAGGGCCCCGGCTCCGGGTCCGCAGCTCGACTGACCTCCTCCACGTCCGGTGGCACCAAGTCCAGCACTCCGCAGGCCTCAGAGAGCGAACGTAGCTGGTGAAGTTTGCCCTCGAGACGGAAGATGATGCGGAATGGGTGTCCCCACGAGTATGGAATGCCTCGCTGCCGGAGATGATCCGTGACAGGGCGGAACTGCCGTCGGCGTTGCAGAGTGATCAGGGCGAGGTCTTGGTAGAGCACCGGAGAGTGCCCATTATAGGAGACGGGGTGGAGGGTCCTTGCTTTCGCGAGGATAGCTTCTTTGGTTCTAAAGTCTTGGACGCACACCAGTATGTCCGCTGGGGGGCTGTTGGGCGCTCGGGGCGGACTGACCCTGTGAACCCTGTCTAGGACGATCTCCGTGTCGTCCGGCACTGCCAGGATGTGGCGGAAGAGGCCCACGACGAAGTCATGGAGGTTCGCGTTGTCGTCCGTGGGTTTCACTCCGCGAATTCGGATGTTATGCCTGCGGGACCTATTCTCCAGGTCCTCGAGGTGGGTCTGAACATCAAGCTGCTGGTCTCGCAGGCGGAGGAGTTCTTGTTGGATCGTGCTCATGTCTGACACAGTGGCGTCGCTCCTCTCCTCCAACGCCGCCACTCGCTCCCCCACCTCCTCCACGTCCCTGCGAATGTCTTTTATCTCTGCAGTGAGGTCAGCTTTCACTGTCTGTAGATCAGCCCGCAGAGTCTGGAAGAGGGATTCCATGAACGCCTTGGTGACCGGCTCCTCCCCAGCGCCGGGAGAACGCTGTAGGGTCGCCATCTGGGAATCCGCGCCTTGGGTGCTGGGGACAGGCTGAGGGCGCCCAAATATGTCCTTTAGAGGCTTTGATTTCCTCGCCTTGGAGACTGGCATAGCGTAGTGTCCCACAAGGTGGCCAGCGCCGAGGGGGCGCGTCGGCGCCGCCGCCGGGGATCAGAGAGCGCAGGGAGGCGGAGACCAGGAACGGCAGGTAAGTTCCCAAACCAGTCGCAGGCTATCTCCCGCTGTCGCCCCTCGGGTCTGGTGGCAGTGTCTCGGAGGGGGTGTCAACCAGGTAGGCACGTCTCCCAGCAAAGGCCACGGGGGGAGGGGAGCCACGTGCGCCCGCAGGCCAGCGCCCGAACAGGGCCCACTGTCTATGCCACTGGCCGATCCCGGCGGTGCCCTCAGCCCCCGGGGCGCACCTCCGCCGTCACCCCCACAGTTCCAAGTCCGGGCACCCACCGGGCCCCCTGGCTCTCACCTTGCTCCTGCCGCGGCGCTCCTGCGACTCACCGCCTTCCGAGCTGCCTCCGCGGGCCCACGCGCACAGGTCGAACAGTCAGGCCTCCACACTCCCGGGGCGTCGCAGCCGGTCTCTCCGCACAGGTCCAGGAAGGGGAACAGATACTCGGGTCCGGATCCCGCAGAGCACCTCAGCCGGTCCCGGTCCGCGTCCAGCCGCCGGCGCTCCAGTCGCAGCTCTCCCCAGCGCCGGGCAGCCCCCAGCACCGGTCCGCCCGTCGACCCCTCGGGACAGAGAGGGGTCCCGCTCCAGCGCCAGCAAGATTCCAGGCACAGGCCTCGGCGAGTCTCAGAAGCCGCTCCGCCGTCCAGGGCCACCCCTCCTCGCCACCCGGGCCTCCGCAGTCTCCGACGCTCGGTGGGGGCGGCCCCCAGGCAAGGGCCGGGATCGGGGTAGCTGGCCTCGGCAGGCCTCACTCGGGCCTCCGCGTTGGTGAAGCCTCCGCCGGGGACCGACCACCGCAGGCCGCGTCGCCTCTCAGGGCTCCTCCTCCCGTCGTAGCCAACCGTGGTCGCCTCCCGCTCTAGTCGGAGCCAGCGGGCCCCGCGGGCAGCCCCTCGCCGTGATCTGCAGACGGCCACGGGTCTCTCTGAGGCTCTCAGATGCTAGTTTCGGCGGGCGGCGGGCAGGAGCTCCGAATCCTGCGTCCTACCTCGCCGCCATCTTGGCCACGCCCCAGGAGAGGCATTTAAAGGGTAGGGGAGCTCAGTGCACAAACGAACTGGACCATTTGATATGATTAGAAATGGAGAAGACGCAGAAAGAATAGAGTGAAGAGAGATGAGTAATAAAAAGTAAAGTGTTGAAAAAATAGTTTGATTGCTTAGTAAAAAATAAAGATACTGATCGTAGAGAGATAAAAAGCGGTAAATGAAAGTGCAAATGTTAAAGGCAATGGCGCTACATTAACAATGAGTATAGATGATTCCAATGTTATATACAGAAGAAAAAGAGTGAATCCGTGAGGTGAAACTGAACATTTTCCAATTTCAATCAAAGAATAAATCCACTATGTGAATTTCATCCACAACATTAGTTTCAGGGTGGATGGCATTTAGCTGCTGGATTTAGTCTATATTTACAGCTTTCTCCAGAAAGGGAGGGATTGTCGGAACCATCAACCAATAAGTGAGATATTTAGGGCTTGTCAAATGTGGGATGTCGGCCAAATATTGGCATATTTTCTGTGGTCGCTGTTTAGAGTGAATACCTGACTGTACGCTTTGAATAGGGCAGACTGGACATCTGACACATTTTGATGCATGTCTTGCATCCACCAAACTCTAAATAACCACCTAATGAAGGCATGATCAAAAATCAACAACAAATTGGAACTGTTAGAACTCTTTGCACATTTAAGGTGTGGAAATGTTAAAAACAAGCATTGGCACTGGCAATAAATCAAGACACAAAGCTATTGGCTTTCCCAATGCTTGTTCGTTTTGCAATTGTGGAAAATATTAAAAATGTTCCAAAATGGGCAACTGTGCATCAACACTTAATCAATCAATCAATACCAGCTTTATTCGATTTTGTAAAGAAAATCAAAAAAGCATACAATTTAAACCATCAGTATTTACAGGGTTGAAAATGCAATCGGTACATTTGGACAACAATCACTCAATGGTGAAGCATATAGATCCATGGTTAATTTACACATTCATGTTATCATCCCCATCAAACTCTATAAAAGCATTCCTTTCCTACATTTTTTAATACTGATGCTATTGACTTTACAACACATTCCTTTTTCAGAAACTGTAATGATAAACATTCTGGCCTACATTGTCACAATTTTAAAATTGGTAAAATCCATCTCCTTCTTTGCATTGCATAGAATTTACAAAATAAATCCAATTGCATTGTTGTTTCCTGGGATTGATTATTACATGGACAGCTACTTAATGTTACAGACCAGTCCTTTAATTCAGGGAAGCTTATCAAGCGGTGGATAAAACCAAGTCTGAAACGAATTAGTACAAAGCGATCATATCCACTTAGAGATAGATTTAGGTCTGGCTGCATACCAAAAGTAGTGAGTATGAGTTGATTAGATTGTGCAGGCACCTTTGCGGCCTCAGCAGCAAATCTATTTGCTTCCATGTGTGTCAAACAGCATTTTTTTAAATGCTTTCTAGAGACAGATGATAGATTTCCAGGGTTATTAAAATATTCAATGTGGCCCAAGTCATTCATAAAAATGTTTATATAGTTCAGCCACGGAATCTCCATGGCCCAATTTAACCTCATACCATCCTTTAAAATATTGCGATTAAAAGTAGTTTTCGGAGAGATCAAGATCCTATGCCATAACAGAAGTGGTTCAACTTTTATTAAGTCTGAAATATATGTCAATCCTAGTTCTGAATGGCATACATAGGTGGGAGTACTATCTGGAACTGACAAAAGAAATGTAAAAAAAGCATTTACCACCTGTTGTATGGATACAGTGTCACTGTAACCCCAGACGCCCGCACCATACATCGCTATACTGACACATTTTGCCCTATATATTTGCAGGAGCTCCGCGGGTGGTTTCTTGCCCAACTTCTTCGCAAAGTTGGCGAGGGCCGCTGTTGCTTTCATAAATAGAAACTTTCTGTTATTTACAGCCTGATACCATGTCCCCTTATTATCAAATAAAATCCCCAGATATGGGAATGTAGTGGTCGAATCCACCTTATCAATACCAATATAAATGCTTCTATACTTGTGTTTTGTTTCACTATTAATCCTCTTTTTAGCATCTTTTGTTAAGGCTTAAAAGTTTAAATTAATCTTTTAATTTCACTATTTACCTAATGGTATAACTTTGCATTTTATAATTTTTAGATATTCAGTGTCTGCCCGCCATGAATAGGCAGGCGGAAAGTGACTTTGGGGGCACCTAGTAGGGCCCACCTCCTGCCTGACCCTCTACTATGCGGCATGCATCTCTGCACCATGTGGCAGGCACCGCATGGTGCCTGCCACACAGTGCAGGGATGTTTGAAAACATCAATTTTTCTATTGCAGCTTGTGCTGGGGCCCTTTTCCGGCCCCCACGCAAGCCGCAATAGAAAAAGGGAAGTTTGCGACCGACCATATACTGCAGGTGGAACTGCCGACTAATAGTCGAGGAGATTCCAACCCCCTACGGTGCCGGTCGGAGGCTCATCCGACCAACATGGTAATAGGGCCCTAAGTTGCATAATAGCAACACCTCTTATTTACAGATCTTTGAAATTGCAGAAATGCAGTATGATGTGGTATATGAAAAACAAGTTGTTTCATTATGATTATTATTATCATAATTAATAGTAGTGTTGTTATTATTATCAATATTATTATTATTGTTGTTGTTATTATTATCTTTGTGGTGGCTGTGCTTATTATTATTATTGTTGTGGTGCCCCTTGCTTAGACGGCTCTGAATGACACTGACAGCTGTAGATCACCCAATTAATGACATGCCCTGTGCGGTCAGTCTCAATATTGATATCTCTGTGACTAAGGGGTAGATTACAATGTCGTTCGGAAAGGCAACCGATTTGGAAAGGTTTTTGAACGACCGAATACGATGTTCGGAAAGCATTCGGACTTTCCAAGTCGGTTCCGGGTGGCATTCCGAGGATCCGAGTCATTCGAAGACGACTCATACAGGTCTCTTGACAGCGATTCCGAACAAGCGATTACGATGTCAGATTCGGACAGCCTTTCTGAATCGGTTGTTCTGACTCAGATCAGCTGTCAGAATCTGACTTTGGCGGCCCGTAGCAGGTCCCCCTTCACCCGGGGCCTTCGGAATCGGTCCTGTGGGGGCACCCAAGGAACCTCCTTCAGACCATGCACAGTGTGGCAGGCACCATGGGGTGCCCGCCACAGGGTGCACGATTTTCCCAAACCACCCCTTTCTTCAATGGAAGCCTGTGTATCCGGTTGGAACACAGGCTCCCATTGAAGTCAATGGGAGTCTGACCGAATCATATCTGGAAGCATCGTAATTGGTCGGTCGGACTCCCTGGATCCGATTCATTCGTAAACCATTCCAAGACCGATTCGGTCAGAATGCTTTCCAACCGGCATCATAATCGGCCTCATAGTCAGGATATTCACAGCATATTTGTTCAAATAGGGGAACGTGCTTCACAACCCAGTAACGTCCTAAATAATTTTTGCACAACCTCCATGCCATAGACTTAAGTACTAAATTCAAACACTGTCCTTTATTCATCTCATTCAAACTGTGGTCCATGCCATGAGCATCTTCATCAGGAAAGTTAGTAATCCAACTTCCTTTTGCATAAAATATAGACAAGTTGGAGTACAAAAAAACTTGCCTTCAATGATTTTGGCAAGAAACTCTGAAATTAACTGAGCTGCATATATGTGAAATTTTGTGAACTAAATAAATGTAATTCATAATATACCCTACTAATCGATAAATAAAATTCATCCGTCTTTACTAAACCTGCCACTCCTGCCATATTTTGTGTCCCTTGGATCCCGGGACCAGAGACGTTTTAAAGCATGGGCAAATGTCCATGGCCCCCTCCTTCCAAGGCCCCCCGGAATAGTAAACCTTATCTAGCTCACCTCCTGTTTATTTCTGTTTCTCAACCTCTCTCTTCTCTGCCTACCTCTACCTCTGAGTCTGTTTCTCTTTGCCCAGTGACATCCTATAGATTTTTGGGGACCCTGGAAAGACATATTTCATTTGTTTTTGTGTGAAGCCTCTTTTTGAAGGATTCTAATCATGCAGGCTTCTATTAGTAGAAAATGGGTAATAAAATTGAAAGTTGTTATGTAAAGCGGCCCCCAAAAATATGTCTCGCCCAGGGCCCCAAAAATCCTTTAGACAACACTGACCAAGACACAAAATATATGCAGTGTAGCCACCTTTTTAAGGCTTTAACAAACTGATCAGGATGGTGCTTTGTGCTTGCCACTGTTGCATTAAATAATAAATTGTAGATCTTTGTGTGCCTACGTGCAAGCCTGTTTTTGATTGTGATACGACAGCCAGAACTCACCAACAGGGTTTGCTCAGACAAAATATCAAGAAAAAAAATATCGCAATACGAAAATATCGTTATATAGAAATATCATCAGCAAGAATATCGGTGTCAATAATATCGATTTTAAAGTAAGTAACATCAATTTTAAAATATTGAACTCATTCATATTGTTTGCGAAAATATAGTTTTTTTTTAAATATCGTTTGTTAATGAATATATATTTTAGTATATATTTTAAATGTATATGATGTGAAAAAATGTGTATAGTTATTTGTCTTTTAATATATTTGTTACATCATTTGTAGTTATTAAATTTAATGTAATTATTTTTGTGATTTTTAGTGCTATAGCGGGTTGTGGGTTTATAGGGGTATAGGGTGGGAAGTCATTTATTTTTAATTAATTATTAATAAGTGTTAATTATTATTAAATAATTGATTAGTAAATGATGTTATTTTTATTTTTTTGGTGTGGGTTGTGGGGTTTATAGGGGTATGGGCTGGGAACTATTTTTTTTCTCATTAATTAATAACAAGTTGCTAGTTAATATTAATTAATTAATTGATCATTAATTATGTAAACTCTAGTTTTTTTTAGTTGTGGGTTGTGGAGTTTACATGAGTAAAGGGTGGGAAGCAATATATTTTAAATTAATTGATAACATTAGTTTTTGATAATTGTGTATTTTTTTAGGTACTGGTTTTGGGGTTCATAGGGATAAAGGGTGGGAAGTCATTATTTTTAATTTATTAATAAATAGTATTCAGTAAATGATCATTAAGTATGTTAATTGTGTAATAATGTTTTTAGGTGCAGGTTGTGAGCTTTATAGGTGTAAAGGGTGGGGAGTAAATTAATTTAAATAAATGAATAATTTGTTGTTAAATACTATTAATTATTCAATTAACAATTCATTTTTTTAATTGTGTAATTATTATTTTTTAAGTATAATTTTAGGTGGGGGTTGTGGATTTATAGGAGTAAAAGGTGGGGAGGTAATTAATTTTAATGAATTAACAGTTAGTTTGTAATTAATAATAATTTTAATATTTCAGATGTGAGTTGTGGGTTTTGTAGGAGTTTGGGGTGGGTTGTAAATTAATTTAAAGCAATTAATAATTATTTTGAAATTAATATGAATTTTTAAATTGATTATTAATTATGTTAATTGTGTAAATAATTTTCTGTTAAATGTTATGAGTATGTTGTGTGTTTTGGGGGTATATTGTGGGAAGTAAATTAATTAAAATGAATGAATAATTAATGACGATGATTAGTTTGTTGAAAAAAATTATATTATTAGTGTTAATATTTTGCTTTTTAAAGTTAAGTTTTAGGTGCAGGTTGAGAGTTTTGTGGGGCCATAGGGTGGGAAGTAACTAAATTAAATGTATGTCTTTTTTGTTTTGCTAATAGATAATTTCTAAATAAAAATATTTATTTGAATGACAATTATTTTTGTATTTTATTTACATTGATATTTGTAGTTATTTGTAAAGTATATTTAACATTTAAATATGTTTTGAATTTTATTATTTTTACTATTAAATATAGTGGTAGTTTTTTTGTAGATATTTATATCTTTCTTTATTTACTTTGTTTTTTAAATAATTTTATTTTGTTTCAGATTTTTTGTTTGCTTTTAATGTTGCTCTGACTGGAGTGGAAATAGTAAATGTTACCCCTCTGCAATCCAACACTTTCCCTACTGTTGTACTGACTAGAGTGGGACTAGTAAATGTTACTCCTCTGCAATCCAACACTTTCCCTGCTGTTGTACTGACTGGCGTGGGAAGAGTAAATTTTACCCCTCCGCAATCCAACACTTTCCCTACTGTTGTACTGATTGGAGTGAGAATAGTACATTTTACCCCTCTGCAACCCAACACTTTCCCTACTATTGCAATTATTGGAGTGGTAATAGTAAATGTTACCCCTCCACTATCTAACACTTTCCCTACTGTTGTACTGACTGGAGTGGGATTAGTGAATCTTACCCCTCTGCACTCCCAACAGTTTACCTACTGTTATACTGGCTGGAGTGGAAATAGTAAATTGTACCTATCCGCAATCCAACAATTTCAATACTGTAGCATTTACTGGAAGGAAATTTGTACATTTTACCCAGTTTTATTATTTTTGCATTGCGTGAAGTGGGAGTTGTACATTTTTTAGATATTTGCTGGAATAGTTTGCGTAGTTTTGTATAATTTGTAGTGGGACTAGAATATTTCTAAAATATAATATTTTATAATATATTTTATATTGTTATAATTTATATTATTATGTTTATTTACAGTTCTAATAATTGTAACTATTAATGTTTTTAACGTGTAACATATTTTTACAAAATGTTGTGTTGTTTATTTTTTTAAGTTAATATATACATATATTGCATATGAACAATTCTTCCGACTCCGGCAGAACAACAAGCCCACCAGAAGGAGTGGAATCCAACATTCTTTGTTATAGAGAGTACTCCATGATGCGTTTAGAACCCCTGTGTCTTAATCATATGGATAGCAACATTGCTGATTGCTCTTGATTTAAACACCAATGTATGAACATAAACAAAGGACTTCAAATGAGGCCAGTCACACTTCACGATTAAAAAGGGCATGTGCTTAAATGTCACAATAATTTGAGTTTTCAGTGCGTGCTGATTTTCATCGTTGACCCTACAATGAGTTCGTTTTTTTAATAATGTCCACTTTTTTCTCACGGACTACATTGCCCATAATATATTGAAATTGGCAGTGGTCCATCTGCCGTAATATGACTACATGTAGTCGTAGGGGTGAAGTAAATCGCCATTTACTGGCAGTGGTGCAGCGGAGGCTCAATGCAATATGCTGAGCGGGACTGGCGCAGTCCCGCTCAGCATATTATGAGTTCCGCCACCGCCAGCCATTTCATGGCAGGAGCCCCTCGATGAAAAGACTGGCGGTGGAGGAACAAAGGTCCATGCCTCCCCTGCCATGGGAATACATTCAGAAGGGCACTTCATGTGCCCCCCTGTCTGTATTACCCCTCTAGTTCCAGCACAGCATGGACTTCACCATCCATGCCGTGCTTGAGCATTTTTGCCGTTCCTTTTTCAGGTCATCGCCGTGGGAATGGCAAAAGGACAATCTGCCTGTACGAGAAAAACTCGTACTCAGGCAGAAAGTCCATGCGTGGCTTTGGCGGTGCTGTGTCGGTGGAGAGCTGGCTCAGCACCGCCATTGCAGTAACTAGGTCCTTAGATCCTGGGTTATAAATTCCATTCAATCGATGATTCTTTTGTGATCATAAGAGATGACAGGTACAGCAGAGGTTAATAAGGAAGTTTTTGTATAGCCCAGAACTCCCCTGATGTCCAATTCATTTTAACATAAGAATGTTTCCAGCACCCACCAAACAAAGCTTCCCTCTCTCAAACACTTGCTTTATGCTGACCTCTCTTTATCTAAGCCTCACGTTTGGTGATAAGCTTCACAAACATGTAGGAGAATTACGAGTGGGTGATAAATTCCACTCTGCCGCGGAGTTCTGGCCACTCTGTGTTACGCCTGTAATGTGGAGTTCCAGCCAAATGCCGCCAACCACCATGTGGCAGAGTTTCTTCTTGTGTCCAACTTGTCAATGGTAAGTTGGTGAGTGCAAACAAAAATTGGCATCCCCTAGTACCATTTTGGGTGCTAGGTGGGCACTTGGCAAGATTTTCTCAACACAGGAGGTCACGACAGTCCGCGGGCAGGAAGCTGCCGCTTGAGTAGAAAACCTGCAGAAAAGAGGCAGCACCCTCTAGCTCGCCGCATGGTGCAGTTCACCCTCAATTTTCGTCGCAGAACAAGCTCCCGGTGCTAAAAATCAGCATGACGTGCCGCTTTCTGCCCACTAGAGGAAATCCACAGAATCTTGCGCAGGTTTCATGCAACTCCACGAAATTCCGTTTCCTCAGTTGTACAAGCAATTCGTCAACAATCATATTGTTCCGGGTTTAAAGTAACAATTTTTAACCTGCTTGAAGTAGTTACACTTTCCTAGAAGACTCACATTATAAATGCCAGTTCCCTTTAACTGAAGCACAGTAGGGTCTTTCTTGCCCTACTCAAGGGAACACTGCATGCTTGTTACCAAGCATGCAATGTATGTCCGATTATATTTCCTCTCTACCAGCAGCAACAACACAACTACACTGTCAGATTTTTACAGTATGCTCCACCAAATGCACAGGGAAACATATGTTTGCAATCGGTTAAGTCATGCTTTCTCAACCGTGCAATGTATATTTTAAAACCAACTGCTGCACTTCGAATTTCAAATACCAAAAGAAATTAGATATGTTGACAGAGATGCGAAAATAGCTTTGATTGAAAGTCCAAATATTTTTAAGTTATCCACGAAAACAAAAACAGAGTCGTGTTATCGTATTATGCATGTTTGACACACAGTTAACCTCAAACTCTGCAAAACGTGTTCCCTTGTAGATATAGAAGCCACGTCTTGGCTAGTACAGTAATTTGGGAGCCACGGCATGAGCAACGAATAAAAGCATAGTTGACTCTTGGGGCACATGTAAAAAAAAAAACGTTGACTTAAGACTGTTTTAAACCTCTTAAGGATCACGAGGGCCTAATTTACAAAGGAGTTCGTCCTCGTTTGAGATAACCTAAGGTCTGTTTTGAGTCAAGGAAAACCCAAAACTAATCAAGCCCAACAGTTTTATGGTTGTCATAAGACAGGAAAGATAGTTTTAAGATTAACTTTATCGAAAGTAAACCCCTTTTACGTGATTTGCCTCTCCTGCGCCATACAATATTAACATATGTAGACAATGTTACAAAAAATCTGGCACTACCCTGGATAACGTGACGTGTGAAAGAGGCAAATTATTTTGCAGATATATCCCGTTTATTTAACTAGTACTGAGTACTGGTGGTTTGTTTCTAAGCACAACCGATTTTTTAAGGGAAGTGAGGAGATGTGGGGTAGTTTACACACAAACACAAAGCAGATGTTTGAGAAGTGAGGAACAGAGCACAGGGCCCAGATTTACAAATGTTTTGCTTTACTTTTTTAAAGCAAACCCAATGCAAAATATTACGTTTTGGAATATTGTGATTTGCGTTAGATTGTAAACCAAAGTGTAACAAAAATGTGTAGTGAGTGAGTTCCATGGGTGGTGCGTAGCCATTCACTTGCAACAACCTATGAGTTTTGACACATCTATCTACAAACAAGTGTATACAGAGGTTTGCGCCAAAAACCTATATCTCCACAAGACTGACGTAACAAGGAGAAACGCTTTCATTATACAGTACACACACAATGTGGGAAACATCCTATAGCATAGTTTTTGTACTGGAAAGGACCACTTCCAGCACAAAACCTATGCTTTCCACAATGCAGACACCGTTGCTCTATGGTGCAAGGGTGATGGCAGCCAAAAGTAGGCCAGTGCATGATGAGAGCAAAACAGTGTCACAAATTAGTAGATATTATGGTTTTCTGCTCTCTTCCTTTAACGCAATACAGTTCAGCAAGTTCATTTATTGTGCGGCGTTGCATTAGTTCTTTCTAATTCTGTTCCTTGGTCTCCAATATTCTAGAGGACAACTCAAGCAGTGGACTGTCTCTCCTTCCTCCGAGTTTCTTTGGTGGCAGCTGAATAGTGGTACCCACAGATTAAACTCTGAACCCCCATGACTCTTGCTTCATGCAGTGGTACTCAAGTTATTTACACCTGTCTGGCTACTGCAAAGGCTCGTCTGGCTTAGAGCATGGTTCTCGTAAATGGTTAACATCTGGAAAAACGTTTCCTTATTGGGTAGTCGCAAAGAAGATGGTTCCTTGAGGAACCCTTTTATTGTTCATTTATTTGTAGAGACTGGAGGTGTCAGGTTTTTTAAAGAATGTGTTTCGAATGAGAAGTTGAATCCTAGCTTAGTCACTGGTCCAAATAATTCAAGCCATCCCCCTGTCGCTCAAACTATAACTATAAATAGAGTGCATTTGTATATATATATTTTTTAAACTAGAGGAGGGCGTATTTGTGAAGACTGCCACTTCTCCCCCTTCACTAATTTAATTTACATTTTGCTTGCAAGGTAAATTGCAAAACTTGCAGAGTTTGAAAAGACGTTTGTAAAAAAGAAGCGCAACTTTTTGCAGCCCTTTACTATATAATGGGAAGAATTTTGGCTGCCATTCAGGGCCACGAGCAGCAGTAGGTAGGCTGGTGTTGCTCAGCAAAACAAACACGATTCCCTGCCCCCAGAGCCCTGTACTCAGCAAGGCAAGACTTC
Source organism: Triturus cristatus (assembly GCF_964204655.1). Taxonomy (NCBI): domain Eukaryota; kingdom Metazoa; phylum Chordata; class Amphibia; order Caudata; family Salamandridae; genus Triturus; species Triturus cristatus. The sequence goes on from NC_140590.1 coordinate 1,587,069,326, forward strand.
TGTCAGTGGAGAGTCACCGATATTCGCAGCTGCCAGCCTGCAGCTTTTTACCTGTTGTCACTCAGGACACCCTAGAGTGGTAGTAGAAGGTACACTGCCCCCACTTCAGAGCCAATGTTGTGCCCATGGGGCATCCCGAATGAGGTGCACCCAATGATACCCTGCAGTGGGATGGCCGGACTTTGAAAACCAAAAACCGGGTATTCCACAAACATAGGAGTAAGACTATTATTTTGCATGGACAAAATGCAAAGAACGGCCTGATTGAAAGTGTTCACCCAACATAGAAAACAGTGATGGAGAGGCACTAATGTGAATTAAATGCAACTCTTACACATTGTATTATGTGTGTAATTACATTATTTTCAGCCAGGGATGGCTAACTATTTCGGTATTGGAACAGTTGAGAACTTGCCTCATTGTGTTTTCATTTCACCCTTGATAAAAGGTGGGATATGTATTAAATTTACCGGAATAGATGGTAAAAGAACTGATAATTTCCAGCCACTCTAACCCGCAACCTGGTGGGCATCCAGCTGCGGTAAATCGTCACGTGTTGAGCCGAGTGGCCTAACTTTGCCTCAGGTAAAGTCAGCAAAGTTTACTGACTTTGCCAAATTTTCAGTTTGGAAATTTAAATCTTTATGTGCCTCAATCAATCAATCAATCAATACATTTATAGAGAGCGCTACTCACCCGTGAGGGTCTCAAGGCGCTGAAGGGGGGGGGGCGTTAACTGCTCGAATAGCCAGGTCTTGAGGTGCTTCCTGAAGGTGAGATGGTCTTGTGTCAGTCGAAGGTGTGCGGGGAGGGAGTTCCATGTCTTGGCGGCCAGGTAGGAGAACGATCTTCCTCCGGTTGTGGTTTTGCGGATCCGTGGGACGATGGCGAGGGCGAAGCTGGCGGAGCGGAGCTGGCGGGTGGGAGTGTAGAAAGAGAGGCGGTTGTTGAGGTATTCGGGGCCCATGTCGTGGAGCGCTTTGTGTGCGTGGGTGAGGAGCCTGAATGTGATCCTCTTGCTGACGGGGAGCCAGTGCAGGTTTCTCAGGTGGGGAGTTATGTGACTGTGGCGAGGGATGTTGAGGATGAGTCGTGCAGAGGCGTTCTGTATTCGCTGCAGTTGTTTCTGGAGTTTGGCTGTGGTTCCTGCGTACAGGGCGTTCCCGTAGTCCAGTCGGCTGGTGACGAGGGCCTGGGTGACCGTCTTTCTGGTTTCGGTGGGGATCCACCGGAAGATCTTTCGGAGCATGCGCAGGGTGTTGAAACATGAAGAGGAGATGTCGTTGACTTGTTTGGTCATCGTGAGGGAGGAGTCCAGGATGAATCCCAGGTTGCGTGCGTGGTCTGTGGGTGTAGGTGCAGTGCCCAGCGCTTTCGGCCACCAGGAGTTGTCCCAGGCAGATGGGAATTGTCCGAGGATGAGGACCTCCGTATTGTCTGAGTTCAGTTTCAGACGGCTGAGCTTTATCCATTCCGCGACGTCCTTCATTCCTTCCTGGAGGTAGGTTTTGGCGGTGGCTGGGTCTTTGGTGAGGGAGAGTATCAGCTGGGTGTCGTCGGCATAGGAGATGATGTTGAGGTTGTGTTCGCGTGCGATGGCGGTGAGGGGGCTCATGTAGATATTGCCTCTAAAAGTACACAACCATACAGGGGGCTAACAGTCCAATAATGTCTCAACCTATGCCTATCCACTCACAGGATAACAGGCCTCTAGGCCTAGTTCACCATACCACCCTCTACATCTCCAAATATCTACTCTGACCATAAAGCCCCACGTTCGTGCACAAATGACACAAGAAAATGGCCTTTCCACATACCTTCAACAGACCCCACATCTCAGCATCTAACCAACACTGAGCAAAGTTAAAAACCAAAGCCTCTTTTATATGCTAGGGGATGCTCCTTCCGTATTAAAAAAACACTAGCATAACTTTATACTTTGACTTGTGTTCCCATCCACTATATTCCCATTAAACATGGGTCAGTGTTCACTGCTAATATTTGGCATGGCCTGCATGAATTAGAATCACGACAAGACCAGATCAGCATTCCATCTATCTGGAGTCAGTAGATTAAGCCCTGTAACATAGTGTAATTGGTAACACATATGGCGAAAACAGTGGCAAGGAGCGCTATATACAAAAAAGTTATTATCATTATAACTATTATTATTATGATCACTGATTAATGCACTGGGTAAACCCAGGACCAGTGCTTAATTTGAGCCAATGGTTTCCGGTGTTCGCCACCAGCGCTTAATTGTCAGCACTGGCATTTATGACAGCTGGTGCATGTTGGCGTTGTTTGTGTCATCTAGACATAAGCAGAACAACAGTTGTTTATTAATTAAATATACATTCAAATCACCTGAAGTGTGTCGCCGAAGCTATTCTTCTCCCTTTGGGGGGCTTGAACAGTCTGAGCAACACTTAAGGGCACTGGAATACTATACATCAGATTCTCCAGCTCCTAAAACTTACTGCCCTCTGATCAATGCCCTCTCTCTTCCAAACATGTCACCATCACAATAATTGTCTTGATCATATTTAATTTTATTGCACTCTAACACCCCCTTGCATCACAAATGTTCTTTGAAATGTCTTCCTCAATCTCTGACGACACTCCACCTGTTATCAGTTGCTGAGTCGTTGGTGATTTCAGCTTCAGGGGTATGAGAAAACTATATCCAGTTTTTCGTAGAATGGTGCAGTTGTACAACACCACATCTGTGATGTTATTGCAGATTTTAAAAAGAACCGAAAAACCCCAAAAATTAGAGCTGCGCAAAAGTTGCAATTTTCTTTATATGTTATATGTATTATGCACCATACATACTTTTAGCAGTTACTTTGAGTACCTTTTCTCAATAGGGGTATATTTTACACACAAAAAAGTCCAAAGAGATGTAGGAAACAAGTTAGACAAGAAAAGTTCTCAATTGGGGAGATAATGGCCTAGATATATCAAAGGGTTTTGCCCATTCTGTGTCTGTGGGAAAATGTGTTGGTACATATGGCCCAATTTCTCTCAGGAAGGCATTTCTACAAAAAAAACAGTCTCCAACTGGCAAATAATAATGCAGAATGCTGTTTTATGTGAAATGGCAAACATTTCACACATTTTGTGCAATGTGAAATTCGGTAATGACACAAAATTATTCTAATTTAACTGTTCTAGTAAAATAGGCTGAAATCAGATTACCGCACAATTTTTCCATTGCACCCATGGTCTGAATAAACACCCACGTGCAATGATCAATCTATTTGAAAGATCAATTAATGGAGGTTTAGGATAAGTAAGAGAGCAAGGTGACAATTTGATTGTTACTTCTCATAGGTAAAGGTACCTATTAGTGCCGCTGCCTTTTTTAATACAGGATGCTAATTTGTCCATTGATTAAAACCCTCCCAGGTGTGCAAGTGGTCTTTGTTCCTCCCGGCTGACCTGAGCACCTTCCACTTTATTGAGTACACTGGGAACCACTTATGATGCAAACAGGCCGCAGTTTATTATACCTTGCATAATACATGGTTTATCAAAACACATTACTTGGTTATTGTAATACAAAGCTCAAATGGACTGTATTTACACAGTATTCGTCCCTACTAATATTTTGACCGCAAGACTTATCCCAGTCCTGTGCTATGGCCCCTTAGCAGGTGTCTAGTGATTGGGGCTGCCAGGCTTCCCTTGCTACCGTGATCTGTGTGGGTAGCCATCAGGTCCAGCCCAGGCTGCAAATGCCGTGTCCGCTTAAATCTGTCCCTTGCTGACCAAAATGATTGGGTTTTCTTAATATGCTTTTGGTATTTATTCCTCACATCAACCTCTTTATAGGTGATGTGACTAATGTGGTGTGTCCCAATCATAGTTTTAGTAAACAATTAAGCAGGAATGACCACATCACCTAAGAAATATTATTCGATAGAGCATTAAGACAATAGAAATGTTTGTTCAAGTCAATGTGACCTGTAATGCTCACACTTGGCGCGCTGCAACAAATCGTGCTTCTCAGTACAAAGCCAGAGCAAGAAGCCACCTAGAATTCCAAGAGCAGTCCTTGGTACAGTGACCCTGAAGCGGTAAATAATGCCCATAACTAAGAGGAGGAGTTACACTACTGTGCCGAGAGTGGAAAGAATCCTTGCATAATCCCTGGTATTGTTCTTATACAAAGAGTACATATGCTTCCAAGGCTTCCTTGACGCCGCACCATCCCAAGCTTGGCTGAAGTAGCTGTAGGCAGGAATTACATCACACAAACCTACCTCCCATTGGAAACGAGAGCCAACAACACTCACTACCAGCATTAGTTGATGCGCATGCTATTGTGTTGGCATAAATGTAATCAGTAGAGATTGTACTGTTAATAAACAGCCACTGGTAAGAGTTAATCTTATATTGAGTCCCAGTCTACTTCTCACTAGTATATCAAAAGGGGCAATTGCGGATACAGAAAAAGAAGTCTTGCACCTTTAACAACCACCACCAATAGGCCTTCTAGGACGTGCTTTGTTTGATGATGTCATTTTGGGTCATGAGATATATTGTGGCATCATTCACCAAATGGCTCCTTTAAGATTGGCATTTAAAAGTCTACGCAAAAGCCAAACGCAAAAACTCCCCGGCACAAAAATCATTTTGGCACGTGTTCTCGAGCTGTGCCACATCTATTTTCACACTAGAGCAAATAATTATGAGCACTGTACCCAAATGGTGCTCGTGCTATTTTTGCACTTTTCCCCTTTCTTGCACGTGCAGTTAGCAGTGGCGTAACAACAGCCCACAAAGCCCCAGCGGTGCGGGAGTGGGAGGCGAGCTCCAGGGGTTCCCCTCCATCACTGTGCACATGCAGCAGCTCAGAGCTCTTGACTGTCTGTAGCATTGGGGACCCCTCCGTGTACTTTGCAAGGGGGTCCCCTCCAGTTTCATCACGCCAGTGACAGTTCCACATCTTAAAAGTACAGGGTGATTTTTGTTAGGAGCCCGCTACGAGTGCTGCTGAATTCCAGGGTGGCTCTATACCAAGACATCCTAGTCTTCATTCCACCTCATGCCTCTTTCTTTCACCACAGTTAGGGCTCGATTCACACATGGCCTCTGCACTTGTGGCTGAGGTCCCTAAGTTATGGTGGGGAACTTGCTCTCGTGGTGTAACCTCTGCAATGAGAAACTGCAACGAGGAGGTTCTCCGAGAGTGAAGGGCCCCCGCCACAGAGCGGAGGTCTTTCCTGAATCGGACCATTAGTCATTCCAATGGGCAGGTTACCGCAGGTGCTCCTAGGTACGGGCTATCTGAACTTCTTTAATTTGAAAATCAGTGCCAGCACTTCTCATCAGTGTTGCAATACTTTTAATGGGAGAGTACTGGCACTTCTCAGGGGCACACAGATACTCCTAGTGAGTAAATCACATTTTATATTATCATTTTAAGGGCGGACCACCCGGCACCTCCTCTTTCTCTATCTGATTCTAGCAGGTTCTTTTTCATCACCACGATCTCCCTTTTTGCCGGCTTTCTTACTTTCTTTTCGTATATTCTTCTTTCCTTTCTCCCATTATTTCTGTAACTCCGCTGCCTCTATTTTCATGTTCCATGACAACGTCCAAAAACAGCGTGGCCGAGTGCGCACAGTGTCAATAGATTTTCCGTAATCAAACTTCAATACCAGCATAAAGTTTTTTAAATTCAAGTCTGGAAATTAACGGTTAGTAGCATTCTAGATCATGTAATTAAAATATGAGGTAAGCGTCTACATGAAAATATAAGTATTGTTAAAAAAGAAAAACACTGTAAATTGACATTTTTAAAGATACCAGGTTTTAATTTCCACCTGTTTAAAAATATGGTTTACTGAAAGCGACCGTTGTAACTCCATGTCCGTTCATAAAAGGGCATACTAAACAATAACAAGATTCCTGCTTCTGGCCGGTAAACCTCGTCATAGATGTCATTGGTTGCATCTGTGACCACCACAGAAGTGCCTGGGAGCTAGAGGAAGGCTGCTTTCATGGGGGACAGGCGCACGCAACACTTTATAAGTACATCAATCAGTGGCGCTTATGCTTACCTCTTGGGTCTCCTGTAGAGCACCACGTAGAGGAGTACGGCTCCCACCGAAGCAGCTGTAGCTGCCGCCACCGCCGCCGTGGCTTGGTTTGGGAGAGGCATTCCGCCGGCCCAGATGTTCGCGCGCGATGCTTCCTGCTCGGAAACTTTTCTGGGACTGCTGCCTTTCTTTCCTGCGTCTCAGCACGCACACTGCAGCTCCGCGGAGGCCTCTCGTTTCCTCTTGGTCCCTAACGAAACGAGGTTCCTCCCTTTACCTCACGGCCTGTAAATATCTGCATATTAGTACCACCTGCTTTTGGGACGCCTTGGTTCTGGGGCGAAAACTCTTAATATACTCTCCATCTCGCCCACTCTGCCCCTCCCCTCGGCCGCTCAGCCGTCCCTTTCGCCCCAACGGTCAGTACAGCGCGAGATGGGCTTTTGGTTGCTGGGACAACGGGAATAGACTCCTCCGCAGCGTCAGCGGGGCCACAGTGATATCTTTATGACGTAGCGAGCAATATGATGTCACGGCTCTGTTGCTTTAACGGTCTGCTGCGTGCCTGACGCGACTCAAAACCTCAGCGCGTGCAGGACTGGCGCTCGAGAAGCTGTGGAGTTAGTGGCGTTGTCTAAGGCGGGGAGCAGAGTGAGATGAAGGGAGGGGGTGGGGGAGGGGAGGGGTAAAAGGAAGATAAGTAAGTGGAAGGGTGTGAAAGATGAAGTAAAGGATAGAAGAAAGAGAACAAAGGCAGATACCAAGTGAGAGATATAGGGAAAGGGTAGGAAGAGGAGAGACAATGAACGGAAAGCATCAGGCAAAATGAAGGCAAGGTGGGAGAGAGAAAATCGAAAAGATTAGGCGTACAGAGGGAAGGGAGTAACGGAAGGAAGGTGGATCGAGAGGAGGGAGAGTGGGAAAAAAGAAGGAAAACAGTGAGGAGAGAAGGGATATGACATTGAAGTGAGGTAGAAAATAAAAGTAAGGCACATGAGAAGACAAGGAAGGAAAGGAGGAGACCGTGTGGAATTAAGGGCTAAAGCAGTGATACTCAAAAATACGGCAGGGGGCCGCTTGTGGCCCTCCTGACCTTTACATGTGACCTCCTGGTCAACAAGAACACTGGTCTGCTATTTTCTGGAAAGATGGCAAATATTCAGAAAGATGTTAAATAAGTAGTAAAGCATTTATTTACATGCTAACTGAAGTAAAAGAAAAGAAGCACATATCAAGTCTTGCACCACTTAACTTTAGAAACACATTCATTTTAAACACATTTTGCAACAAACGCGTAAAATGTGATAAAGTCTCTTTAAAAATCCCAAAAAGTATATTTTATTAACATGCAGAAGTGTTTTAACATAGTATATCAGATATCAGTGCATTGAGTAGTGCTTTTGGAAAGTGATAGTTCTCAAAAATGAATGTTGAAACATTCATGCCTCATCCCACCCTGACAACTATCAATTCAAACAGTGAACTAACAGGCAAGTCAGTTGTCACATGGACCCCTCTGGGTCCCTTGGGTAGTTATTATAAATAGATAACATTATAATTTATTAAAACAAACACAAAAGTAAGTTCGGTACAGCGCACTCCCAAACTAATTTGTTTCAGGCTGCTCTTAAAGTGATAAAGAAGAAAGAGGAGGCATATAAAGTGATATAAAGCAATAGCCTAGGAACACACAATTTGTCCAAGTGGAGAAGCCTGAATTGTTCACAGGTTTTCTAATTTCACATTTAGCAGTTTCATTTAATTCCAAATCAATAATCAAGTTACTTAACTTTTACACTCAACTCTTCCCCAGGTAGTGATACACATTCAGCATTATAGAGCAAGTCTATGACACTTCTTGGGAATGGGCGCTTCATTTAGAGGGCAGTATGGAATAAAACCCTTAAAATAACTCCATGATTCACTGTCCACACCATGTACATGCTTCGCTTTCCCTGTGCCACCTTGCCGTATGTTTCACTGAGGGCCCACTTAGATTGCTCGTATTTTAGTTTGCTTGCACAATTAGGCTGCTTTGCCTTACTGAAACAAGTGGGAAGGGTATGCCAAGACATGGGTCCCATGCTCACTGCGACACTGGATTCAAGCTAGCCTGGCTGATTAGGGGTGATGCCCAGAAACCGATCCCAGGATGCTTGTTTCTGGTCCAGGGAGGACCTGGCTTAGCAGTTCGGGCTGGACAGCTTCCATGAGGAGCAGGGCCACAACTGATTTGCATACAGCTCGATCCAAACTGGGACGTGTCGTGGTGAGCAAAAGAATGATGGCTTAATCCCAGATCTTTGTGACTGGGGGTGAATGTTTGCATTGTTTAGCATTCCTTCCATCATTTGTTCCTTTTGCTTTTGTCGCCCTAAGTGGGAAGGGTATGCCCAGACGTGGGTCCCGTGCTCACTGTGCTACTGGATTCAAGCTAGCCTGGCTGATGTGGGGTGATGCTCCAAACTAGTCCCAGGATGCTTGTTTCTGGTCCAGGGAGGACCTGGCTTGGCAGTTCAGGCTGGACGGTTCCCATGAGGAGCAGGGTCAAGACTGATTTGCATATGGCTGGTTCCAAACTGGGGTGGCGTGGTGAGCAAAAGAACAATGGATTAAACCCACATCTTTGTGAGTGGGGGTGAATGTTTGGATTGTTCAGCATTCTGCCCATCATTTTTTCCTTTTACTAGTAGGCCTGCAGCACTTTTTGTACAACCCACTTAAGTAGCCTTTTTAAACATGTCTCGGGCCCGCCACTGCTGCCTGTGTGTGCAGTTTTAAACTGCCATTTTGACCTACAAAATAAAACTTTTTTCCAGGCCCAAACCTTCCTTTGAAATACATATGTCGCTACTAGGGTTGGCCCTTAACAGTCCATAGAGCAAGATGCCTTGTATATAAAAAGATGGAGATGCACTTTTAAGTTTTACATGTCCTGGTAGTGATAAACTCTCACATTAATTTTTCGCTATTGCAAGGCCGACCTCTAACATAGGATAACATTGGGTTACCTTATTACATTTGATAAGAGCTAACTTTTGATTGAAAACAGGGAGGAAAGTCATGTTTGGTGTCTGAGGAATTGCAATGTAAAATCCTCTTTCATGATAAAGTCAGATTTTAAATCACAATTCTAAAAATGCCACTTTTAGAAAGTTTATATAAGGGGAAACAACGGTTCCTGTGGACTCATAAAAAATGATTCAAGCAATATAATTTGCACAATCGCAATAAAAAGAGGGTAGAATAATGTCAGAGGGCAAGGAAACACCAACACATTTGTACAATTATGACTTGTTTTATAAACACAACAGACTTATCATATACATTGTTTAAATTTACAATAGAACAGATATTTGTGCACTGTGTCCCAAAGTGAAAAATGGAACCTAATCATAAGTGGCAGGGTGTATATTTATATACAAGGTTTCCATAAATCTTAAAAGGCGACCATTCTTGTATAATTTCTTTGTAAACAGCAACTGCATATAATAATACGCGCTGGGCAATGGTTTGATCTTTCAGCTTGTCGACGGCGTTTCAACCCTCTATCAGTACGGGGTCTCCTCAGGACTAGTGATGCAGGGACATCTATAATGAAATAATAAGAGCATAAGGCCCATGTACCGGCACAAATGCGAGAAATAAAAAAGGGGGGACATCCAGTGTGAATTACCTGGATTGCTTAATGCGCAGCCTTGTGAACTAGTGCTGTGCCACAAGTGAGAAGTGAAAGGGTATTACTCACAAGAGGACCAGTTCGGGTACTGCCGGGGGGAAATGGGAGAGAAGGAGAGTATGGTTAAGGGAAAGCGGTGAGACAGGGCAGGATATGTGATGCACTTTGATTCAAAAGGTGCTCTTACCTCAGTGTGAGCAAAGGCTGGCAGTCAGGGGTACGGTTTGGCCGACCAGCTCTTTACATCAACTCGCTATAGACATAGCGGTATGGTTAATCCCTGGTAAGATCTGGAAACAGTGACAATGCACTGTGTAGGTCTATGGATTTAATAAAAGGAGAGGTTGGTTTCTAGAGAAGGCGGTGAGCGTAAGGTATTGCGCTCTTCAGTTATAGTTATTCTTACCTGGATGATATTCTGTGCGCGAAGAATCACAGCATCTGTATTCCCAAGCTACGTGAGTCAGCTTCAAGGATGGTACAATGACAGTGATCGCTTTGGAAGACTGCTCCTTTATGCAGTGTTTCCCGCCTTTTTGCATTGAGAACCGGCAGCCCTTGCTAGGGATAGTGGAAAACACCGTTCAATCTGGTGCTCGGTATCCGTGAAGGATAGAAAGTAAAGAAAGACCTCTGTGTTCTTGTGGCACAAGTGTAAATGCTGCGCTGCTGTTAAATGCAAGTGATATTGTGAGGCATGTGATATTGTGAGGCATTAACTAAATTCTTATGCAAAGGGAACAGATACAGGAATTTTGATCATGATCAAGGACAGTATCATAATTATTAGTCATCATTTACAAAAATCATATTTTTGAGAGAACTTCATATTATATTACATATGATTTGGTATAAGTAAAACCATTTGTTAGGAATAGTGTGAGAGATAAAATTAAACAGTGAACATTAAAATACTTCATATTTCATATCAAAATGGCATTTCACCTTTGGTTTCGGATTAGTACACAAATAATCAATTTTAAGTTCTTATTGGAGGGTGGTGACATACCCCCTCCATTCCGCAGCAGACTTAAGACCATCATCTATTGAGTTGACCCTCATTGCGTTGTAGTATGTGTGTAATGTCACCTTCCCTCTCTGGTAGAGTGGCAACATCAATTACTTGCCATCTTAGTACGTCTGCAGTGTGATTTTTCTCATTGTAGTGCGACACCAGAGGGGCATTGGGAACCGATCTACGTATGCGACTACGGTGTTGACTAATACGTGCTTTGACCGGTTGTTGCGTTTGTCCAATGTATGGGAGTCCGCAGGGACACCAAATACAGTACACTACATTTTGTGTGTTACAGTTGGAAAAGGTTAATAGATCATGCTTCACATTGCCATGTTCAAATGTGGCAGTGTTAAACGTGAGATCACAGGAGACACAATTGCCGTATTTGTGATGCCCTTTGATTTTGGGAAGGCCCCAAGCGCTGATAAGTGTATTGGTATTATTAATCTGGATATCTGTGGCAGATCTGACAAGATGGCAAAGGTTGTAACGCATACAATCTTTTCAAGATTTGGTTTTGTTTTTGTTTTTAGCATTTCCTCTCTGGGGCAATGCCGAGCCCGTTTAAGTGACTTCTTCACTAGTCTATTTGGACAGCCTCTCTTGACTAGTTTCATTCTTAATATTTCAGCTTCTCGCATATAGTCAGCTTTATATGTGCAGTTACGCTGCACCCTCATAAATTGGCCAAATGCTAATCCATCTCTTAAGGCACGGGGGTGTTGGGTGCGATAAGATAAAAGTGTGTTTCTTTCAGTAGTCTTTCTGTGGAGGGAGGTGTAAAGTGTGCCACTGTCATGGTTGACATTTAAGTCTAGAAATGCTGTACTGGATTCATGTACCGTAGACGTGAATGAAAGATGAGTTTGGATAGTGTTGAGGTATGTGACGAAGTTATTAAAATCAGTTTCATGGATTACCATTTGGCCAATTTTTGAGGGTGCGGCGTAACTGCACATATAAAGCTGACTATATGCGAGAAGCTGAAATATTAAGAATGAAACTACATACAAAAGAGGGAAAAATATCAAAGATCATCTTGTCAGATCTGCCACAGATATCAAGATTAACAATACCAATACACTTTAAGCTGCCTCTGTCCTTCGCGGACCGAATCGCGCTGATAAAGATGGTGGTGCTTCCGCGTTTTCTGTATCTATTTTTAAATATACCGATGCGCTTAACGAGAAATCACCTTGACCTGGGGCGGAAAAAAATCGCGGATTAAGTGGGAAGAGCTCACCCTTCCTTATTATCGGGGGGGATTCGCAGCACCAGATTTTTATCTTTACTATCTCTGCGCCCAGGCCCAGTACGCCTATTACTGGCAGCAGGATCCAGCATATATTCCTCATGTGGCGGTAGAGGCGGGGCAGTGCATCCGATACTGCTCAAGGCCATGATTGTTAATCGGCACACGGTCTTTGAAAAGGAAGAATTCGATACTGTACAAACGACAGCTAGGGTGTGGCAGGATTTGGGCAAGCGAGCCGGGAAGTTGCCATTATATGCACCTAGTATGCCGCTGCTGTATAACTCCGACCTCTCTGTCACTGGGGAAACTGGCGCATTGAGGACCCTTAAAGACATGGCTCTGTCTACCATGGGGGATGTGTTTCCTGGGGGCCAGTTCATAGAGCTGGACAATCTAAACGTTCCTGGAATGACTACGGTCATGCAGCGCTTTGTGTATACTAGGTTACGCTCTGCTGTGCGTGCACTTTATCCGCAGTTTCCTGCTGAGCCCCCTGTGCTGGAAGCGTTACAACTTATATACACCACCACGTCGGGAGCCAAATTAGTCACTCGGCTCTATCGGGCATCGCAGGGGGATTCGACTGCTATGGGCATGGCTGCACTCATAAAATGGAATGCCGTGCTTCCCACTGCGTTGTCTGAGGATGATTGGCAGGTCAGTTGCCGCTTAACGGGTCAACTGACGGCAAATGGCAATTTGCGGTTGGTGCACTTTAAATATTTGCATCAGCTATATTACACTCCAGCACAGTTGTGTAAGTATGGCTTGCAGGAGACTGACAACTGCAAGCGATGTAGCATGCCTGGTGCTGATTTTTATCATTTGGCGTGGGTATGCCCCAAGGTGCATGAATATTGGGTCTCAGTCACGCAAAGTCTGAGTCAGATGGTTGAGGAGCCTGTGGATTGTGCCCCGCAGGTGTGTCTATTGGGTGTCGTCTCCAAAATTAAGGCATCAAATAAGAAACTTGTGGCGATAGCCCTGTTGCTGGCTAAACAGAGGGTTTCCATATGTTGGGGGGGTAGGCCGGCGCCCACTATTAAGTTATGGCTACAGGATCTGGCTTACTGTCGGGACCAGCTACTCTGCTATGCTGAAGAACTACCAACAAAGTCTAAGTCGAGGCATATTTGGAGTCCACTCACGTCTTATATGCTGTCGCTAAATGCTACCTAATGCCTTGTTCCGTTTCTGTAGCGATGTCATGTCTCATACTGCCATCAGCTTTATTTTTATTGTTCTGCCCGGTGGAAAGCTGTGATGTAGTGCTCTGCAACTGTACAATGAGATCTGTCTGTGCTGTACCAATGCCCTGAATTGGATTATTGTATGACCATGTAGTGCTGTTGAAAATGTATAAAAAAAATAAAAAATAAAAAAACAATACCAATACACTTATCAGTGCTTGGGGCCTTCCCAAAATCAAAGGGCATCCCAAATGCGGCAATTGTGTCTCCTGTGATCTCACGTTTAACACTGCCACATTTGAACATGGCAATATGAAGCATGATCTATTAACCTTTTCCAACTGTAACACACGAAATGTAGTGTACTCTATTTGGTGTCCCTGTGGACTCCCATACATTGGACAAACGCAACAACCGGTCAAAGCACGTATTAGTCATACGTAGATCGGTTCCCAATGCCCCTCTGGTGTCACACTACAATGAGAAAAATCACACTGCAGACGAACTAAGATGGCAAGTAATTGATGTTGCCACTCTTCCAGAGAGGGGAGGTGACATTACACACATACTACAACGCAATGAGTGTCGTTGGATTGACAGGGTCAACTCAATAGATGATGGTCTTAACTCTGCTGCGGAATGGAGGGGGTATGTCACCACCCTCCAATAAGAACTTAAAATTGATTATTTGTGTACTAATCCGAAACCAAAGGTGAAATGCCATTTTGATATGAAATATGAAGTATTTTAATGTTCACTGTTTAATTTTATCTCTCACACTATTCCTAACAAATGGTTTTACTTATACCAAATCATATGTAATGTAATATGAAGTTCTCTCAAAAATATGATTTTTGTAAATGATGACTAATAATTATGATACTGTCCTTGATCATGATCAAAATTCCTGTATCTTTTCCCTTTGCATAATAATTTAGTTAATGCCTCACAATATTTCATGCCTCACAATATCACTTGCATTTAACAGCAGCGCAGCATTTACACTTGTGCCACAAGAACACAGAGGTCTTTCTTTACTTTCTATCCTTCATGGATACCAAGCACCAGATTGAACGGTGTTTTCCACTTTCCCTAGCAAGGCCTGCCAGTTCTCGATGCAAAAAGGCGGGAAACACTGCATAAAGGCGCAGTCTTCCAAAGCGATCACTGTCATTGTACCGTCCTTGAAGCTGACTCACGTAGCTTGGGAATACAGATGCTGTGATTCTTTGCGCACAGAATATCATCCAGGTAATAATAACTATAACTAAGAGCGCAATACCTTACACTCACCGCCTTCTCTAGAAACCAACCTCCCCTTTTATTAAGTCCATAGACCTACACAGTGCATTGTCACTGTTTCCAGAACTTACCAGGGATTAACCATACCGTTATGGCTATAACGAGTTGATGTAAAGAGCCGGTCGGCCAAACCAAAAACCTGACTGCCAGCCTTTCCTCACACTGAGGTAAGAGCACCTTTTGAATCAAAGTGCATCACATATCCTGCCCTGTCTCACCGCTTTCCCTTAACCATACTCTCCTTCTCTCCCATTTTCCCCCGGCAGTACCCGGACCGGTCCTCTTGTGAGTAATACCCTTTCACTTCTCACTTGTGGCACATCACTAGTTCACAAGGCTGCGCATTAAGCAATCCAGGTAATTTACACTCCATGTCCCCCCTTTTTATTTCTCGCATTTGTGCCAGTACATGGGCCTTATGCTCTTATTATTTCATTATAGATGTCCCTGCATCACTAGTCCTGAGGAGACCCCGTACTGATAGAGGGTCGAAACGCCGTCGACAAGCTGAAAGATCGAACCATTGCCCAGGCGTATTATTATATACAGTTGCTGTTTACAAAGAAATTATACAAGAATGGTCGCCTTTTAAGATTTATGGAAACCTTGTATATAAATATACACCCTGTCACTTACGATTAGGTTCCATTTTTCACTTTGGGACACAGTGCACAAATATCTGTTCTATTGTAAATTTAAACAATGTATATAATAAGTCTGTTGTGTTTATAAAACAAGTCATAATTGTACAAATGTGTTGGTGGTTCCTTGCCCTCTGACATTATTCTACCCTCTTTTATTGCGATTGTGCAAATTATATTGCTTGAATCATTTTTTATGAGTCCACAGGAACCGTTGTTTCCCCTTATATAACTATTACCCTAGTTCCGTTAGTGAGTAAGGTTCCCCTGTCCTTTCTCTTTTGACTTTTAGAAAGTTGCCATTTTTGTCCTAACCCTTTGTTGCTTGCAGCCTATATCCTAGGTCACATGACTAGGTGTAGCTGGCAGTAGCCTTTGTAGATTCCTCCCAGACAATATCACAATAGACGATCTGAATATTGGCAGATTGAGTCATCCTGACTTGATGTGAGGGAATATCTGTCACCTACCACACTAGCACTTTAAAAGGCACTGCTCAGCTCACTCAGGAAGGACTTCACACAAGCATATTGTGCCACCAGACAGAGTGGGACCAGTGCTGGGAGGCAATAGATTCCAGACACTTCTGGGGGGGGGGTTCCAGAAGCTTCTCCCACTTCAAAGGGGGCACAAGGTATAACAATGGGACCTCAAACCCACTCTTGAGTGCACTCCTTGGTTTATGGATACTACAGATGAAGGACTGCCCTGCTGCTAGCAGACTGCCCTGCGGCTGAGGCCTGGCCTGCTGTCTGAGAAGGAAGACTGGACCTGCACCATTCAACCCAGGCTGAAATCACTTCAAGGGACAGCTGACTGCCGAGCTACAGGGTCAAAAAAAGCTCCAGAGGCCTCTCTGCACCTGCTCAGCTGACCTGCTACCAGTGGACCTGTCTGGACCTGCAACTTGACCTGCCTGAGCTCTGCTGGCCTCAGCTGGAGTGAATGCCTGATCTCCAAGAGGTGCCTCCTAGGTCCTGGACCTTTGGTATGGCACCAGTTGAGCTCCTCCTTGAAGAAAAGAAGAAATCCTGAATTTTTGGGCTCTTTGTGACCACAAAAGAGCGCATTCGCAACAAGATCTTGCCGCCTGTGCAGACTGCTAACACGAAGCTCCAGTGAACTCAACTCTTCATGTTACAACAACTGCTAAAGACAACCGGCAATGCAAGATCCGCACTTTGTGCTACAGCATTTACAGCCCACGGTGACTGCCAATGAAAATCCCCAGTAATGACCATCAATGACATACAACAGGAAATTTGCAATAGAGTGACGACCATCCATGACGCCCGGCCTTCTGTTCGCGCTACAGTGACGACTATCCGCTCTGCTTTCCCTGCTCCTCGTGGCCTCCTCCACTGTGAATGGAACTCTTTGCGATGGGTGTTACAAGGTGACTTTATCAGCAGGACTAACATGGACCCTGTGTCCGGCACGTGTTCCATTGTGGTTGGCCTAAACTTATGAATTTTCCTCGGTCTCACACATCCAGATAACTGTCAGCAGTGTTTTGTGTTTTTAGGTGACATTCTTCCCTTAAATCTTTAAAATTGCATATCTCGGGTTCTACTGGTTGTTTTTTTGTTGCTCTGGTGTGAGAAAGTACACACACTGCCTTTGCAGGCTGAGTGTCTGGGTGCAGAACATAAGAAAGAGACGACATGGCACACATCCCTCTGTGCCATGCCCACAAACCACTGCACTGGCATATGTCAGTCACCCCTCTAGCTGGGTGCCCTATGCCAGTGGTGAGGGTACAGGTGCATGAGCCCTGTCCCCCTACAGTGCCCAGGTCCATTCCTGGGCCCTGTAAGTGTAGTGCTGCCATTAAGAGTATATGATGCTGGGAGTTTGTCATTAAGAACTCCACAGCACCATAATGGCTGTACTGAAGACTGGGAAGTTTGGTATCAAACTTCTCAGCACATTAAACCCACACTGATGCCAGGGTGGGATTTAATGTAAAATGCACCACAGAGGGCATCTTAGAGATGCCCCCTGAACAACGACCAACTACCAGTGACCTGACTGAGTGGCTGCGCAGGCTGCCACTACCAGACATGTTTCTGGACACCTGGGTCGAGAGCCTGCTGCTCTCGTGGGCCTGAAACATTGCACATCATGGCTGTTTTCGCTTTTGGATTTTGATACAGCTATCGAATAAAAGAATATTTTGCATCAAAAACAACATGGACCTTTCATCTCATACTTTCTGAACAGAAGATTTCTACAGATGATCTTTGGATATATATACATATCTGTTTCTTTTCCTGAATAACGCATGTGTTTATTATTGGTTATTCAGTTGGACTTCGTATATACTGTTTGTGGTTGTGCTGCAATAGCTCTAATTTTTACATGTTACATAGGCAGACTTTACATCTGCCTTATAGGCACTTTCGGGTAGTGAGTGCCTGTAGCTAGTTAAGCACCCAAATTTACTATGATCATACAACCTACTGTTTGACGCCATTTACTTATTTGTACATACCTGTGTTTTTTGATGTGCAGGTCTTTTCCTTTTTAGGAACACCACTACCCTCCCCCATTTGATTGCACATCCTGGGACGAGGTGCCAAGCCTCCGCCCCCAGGATGGGTAGGGTTCACGAAGGAGAAGCTTCAAAGGCATACCGCCTTTGTCAGCCTCTCCAGATCCCTTGCTGTACTCATCAACTGGTCCCCACTGGTTCTACCCCCCACTTGGGTGGGAGACTTGGCGGGAAAAACAAAGTGAGGAAGAGAGGTGTGCCCACCTCTGCCAACTCCACCCCTAAGGTGGGGGAGGCGAGGTGAAGCACAACCTCGAGTCCCCGCCATCTTGAGGATGGGGGACCCAGCCAACCAGGGACAGGTTCCTTCCCCCTCCCACTGGAGAGTGGCAGACTAGGGGGTGTACCCACCCCAGGGAGGGGACCCATTGGTCCCTGCCCTTTACCTACCTGTAATGCCCCTAAATTTAGTATTTAGGGGCACCCTGAACCTTCCTTCCTCAGATCCAGCAACCACAAGAAAAGAAGAGGAAGAAGAAGGACGAGAAGCCGTGCAGAGATAACAAGAGGACGACGCCCACTGACTTGGCCCCAGCCCTACCGGCCTGTCTCCCCTCGAACCTGCTCCTATGAAACCCCGGAGTGTCCAGCGGCCAGCAACCTCAGAAACCCCGGAGGACCTGCCTGCATTCACTTTCCAAGCTGAATCTCCCGTGAACACCGGAGGTGTTTGAACTGCAGCTTCTGGTGCCAGCCAGAAACCGCGAATCCAGCACACTCTGCACCCGCCGAGCCCGGCCTGTGTTTGAGTGAACAAAAACCACGGGGAAGTCCCCCCGGCGATCCTGACCTGAGATCCGGCGACCCCTGACCTGCCTCAAGCCTCCAGACGACTCCTGCAGCCTCAATCCCAGAGATCCCCCTGCACCCGTCGCCCCACGGCCTTGTGTGCCCAACCCAGTGGTGCCTAACCATCCCTCTACACCCCAACTTACCCCTCGAAGTGGTGGTTACTCCTGGAAGATGTTCATCTCCGAGCCTGCAGTGTTTCTTTGTCCCGGAGAATCTCCATGGAACTCAACAGGGCACCCGACCTCAAAACTGCACCCTACACCCGGCTGCCCTAGTGCCACTGAGGGTGCCTCTTTGGTGCTAACTTGGGTCCCAACTTGCCCTGAGCTTAACCCTAGGAGCTTTGCTCTCACAACCCCGTGGCCTGCTTGCCAGAAGCCACCAACCGAGCCCCCCTATCCCCCATAGGATAGCATTAGGCCTCAACACTCTGCACCCGGCCGCCCTAGTGCCACTGGGGGTGCAACAACAGTGCATCACTGACCCTGGGAGACCCCTGAGTCTAACCCCAGAACCCTAACTCAAAAGACCGATTACTTACCTTGAAACCGATAACTCATTTTTCCTCATAGGATAACATTGACACTTTTTCTCCCAAAAAGTTTCTGTGTCGACTTTTGAAAACTACAAATATTCCTTAAAAATCAGCCGATTAACCATAACACATTTTCTCAACTGTTTTCAGGAAATGTCCCAGTGCTGAATCCAGGATCCAGCACTGAGTAAGAAAAAGTAACAATATCCTAACTTACCTGCTAAGTGAATTTCCTCCCACAGGATACCATTGGTGATTCTATGTGAAAGTTTCAACTTTTGAAATGCAATAATATTCCTTCAAAATCGTACCTTGAACCAAAATGCATTTACTCACCTGTTTTCAGGAAATGTCCCAGGGCTAAATCTAGGATCCAGTCCTGTGGTAACAAAAGTTATCTGAAAAGTAATTAACTGCATTTTACTTAAAAAGCCCATTCAATTGAATGTACTATACCTGCAATGTGTTGCAAACTGCTTTCTTAAACCTGCAACCAAAACAAGTAAAAGTTATACTGCAATACTGAACTGTGTTCAAACAAGTACATTACTACTGCAACATATTTATATGCTTATCTGCACCAGGCTTGCTTGGTTCTAGAAATAAAACAACAGTATATTTGTTTTATACAAAACAATTGGCCTAGAGTTCAGTTCTTGAGTGTGTGAGACCATTTGCTGACTGAGTGTGTACATCAAATGCTTTACACTGTCCTCTGAAACTGCCTTACTGCTCGACCAAGCTACCACTTTAGAGAGTAAGGTTCTATCTAACTTTAACCTCTGCCAAACCTCTGGAGACCATTGGACTCTATGCACACTGGTCCTCACTTTGGTGCAGTATATATAGAGCCAGTTTCTTACATCTGGTGTCAAATAATGTAGTACATTTTACTCCATTTTAGAAATTAGTGTGGGATTTTTTTTGTGTTGTGTTTTCACTTTATTACTGTTTACGTGCTGCACAAATACTTTACACATTGCCTCTAAGTTAAGCCTGACTGCTTTTGTGCCAAGCTATCAGAGTGTTATGCACAGATTAATTTAGTGACTGTTTGTGGTTCAACCTGACAAGAATTGTGGCTGTTACTTGAGAAGAGCTCACAAACCCTCAACCAATAGCACAATTTCTCCAAGGACCATGTGCCCGCAGCACAAATATCCTTCAAGGACACTCCCTTGAATGCCACTCAGGAAGCAGCCATTCCTTTTGTGGAGCAGCCTTGAACATTCTTAGGCAAAGGAATTTCTGCTTTTTCAGAGGCTGGAGAAATTACTATACTTATCCAACAACACAAGGTCGAAACCGTAGGAGGAAGACCATTTTTCCTAAACAAAGAGGTTGTTTGCAGATAAATTAACAGTGCTCTAACAGAACAGGAAAAAATACAAGCAGAACCAAATCCCGTGACAGATGGAAATGAGAAGGAATCTTTGGCAAATAGGCTGAATCTGGTTGTAAAACAACCCTGCCCTGAAAAAATCTTATAGATGGTTCATGACCCAATAGAGCACCAACTTTGCCCAATCTCTGCCCCGATGTTACTGCCACCAGGAAAAATACCATTCATGTCAAAGATTTCATGTAAATAGAAGAAAGGGGTCCAAAGCTGAACTCTAAAAGACATGTAAAACCTTTGAGCAAATCCCAAGACGAGATTGTGGCATTAATAACCATTCTCTTTGGGTGGGAGCTTCTTAGAAGACGAGAAGCCAATGGACCAAAATGATCAAATAAAGGACCTCTGATGGACTTATGACTTCCCATTGGCTGTGCAATGTTGAGACAAGCAGCTCCAACATGAACGCATCTCTAAGAAATTCCAAAATCTTACCACCCTTGGAAGACTAAGGAGAATAATTCCTCACGGACCATCAACTAGAAAATTTCTTTCAGAGCTATGTCTGAGAAAGAACCCAGATCCTCTTAACTCTGCCTTTCAAAGGCCCAACCCCCAAGGAGAGGTGGGATAGCTATTTCTTGAGTAATAAAGGAAATTTTAGGAGGAAGAGAACTACTGGGAAGATCCATGGAGGACTACCATCCATCTGCTGTAGTAACGGAACCCAAGGTCGCTGGTTTCAAGAAGGAACCACCAATAATATTTCCACCTCTTTCTCTCTGTTTTGGGATAATACCCTGCCTAAAAACGGACATGTGGGAAAGGCGAACAGTAGCGCCTTGGGTCAATGGAAGCTCATTGCATCTCCAGACCCTTTCTGCTGGAATAAGGGAACTGAATCTGGAGAGAAGAACATCCTGTGAGGTTCTGAAAAGTTTCAACCAACAGTTCCTGAACCTTCTCACAATCGCCTGAATGATTTGAGGGCATAGCAACATATTTTTTTATTGAGTTTTATATAGTGCAAACTGGACCCAAAATTATCCGAGTGCTTTACAGAGATATCACAGTAGCAATAACATGAGATACATGTGGAGTAAAACAAAATACATTATGACACTATAAAAAATAGAATACAAAATATGGTAGGATATGTGGACACATAGTTCAGAGATAGTTAAGGTATGGTATTAAATAATTTGGGAGAAGTAGAGGCACAGAGCAGGCACAGAAGCAATTACATGAGTTACATATGGAGTAAACAAAAATACATAGTAACAGTATTTAAAAGAAGAACACACCATACAGTAGGATATTGGCCAATTGCCACTGAGAACCAACATTGCTCATAGAGCTGGAAGTCCCTCAACAACCTGCACTGCTACGCTATGTTCCTGAGATTGATTTATATGATGCTGGCTTCGAATTTGTAATAAATCTAGACTTAACCTGATTATCGACTCATAGCTTTAAAGAAGAGCGCTTTGTGTACCATCACCTTTCTTAGAAAAAGAGGAGGACATTTTAAAGGCTCTGCATTGCCTCATTACACCTCAGTACACTTTGTGCTTGAATGTGCAGAGATAACACTCACCAGAACCCTTCTCTAATTTCAAAACAACCTGTGCCTTCAGAAGGGTGGATCATCTATGGGCTCGATCTTTTCACTGAGCCTAGCAAGTATGTATGTACATGCGTTTGAACAAGAAACTGTATTCACAATTATTAACCCCTGCCAAACCAATGTATTAATATGGAGGGGATATATTGAAGATATTTTGGTGATATGGGAAATGGTGGGACGGAAAAGTCTTCCGCATGGTTATGGATGTACACCCCTGCCCTGAATGCCCCAACTTTACTGATGTCTGGATCCCAAATGCAAATTTTTGTTTTTCTATGCAAACATAGATCACATGTGTGTCAGATGATATTGGCCTGTTTCACGGATTGCAGTCTTGTTGTACTGGGTGGTGCCCAAAGGGCTATGCTCATAGTGGTGAAATGCTACTGCCTTCACCAGGAGATAAGCAGCATTAGTTTGGTTCTGGTATTCCTGATCATCGCGGTTTTGGAGTCGGATACAACCATAGTCGTCGGGTCCATTGTGCTTCGTTTTCCTTCGGACATTTTACCGGAAGGCAGCTACCTTGATGTTAAAGGACAAAAACATTTTTTTTTTTGCAAAATCAATTTTACTGGCATTTCTTATTTTCACCCTGTACATACATTGCAATTATTTCAGGAAAAAACATCTTACAAATCATACATCAAGACCTTGTATAAAACCGAATTTCAGGGTAAGATACATACTCTATTTCCTCAAGTGTCTCTGTCTACATAAGGAAGTATACATGTATTTATTTTATTTAATTATTTTTTTACTTGAGTTTTATATAGCGCTGGCTAGACCCGGAGGTATCAGAGCGCTTTACATGAGGAGAGTTACATAGGTTACAAGTTACAACATTGTTACAGAAGGTACATCAATTACAAGTTACATCCGTTGGTTCATAGCGTATAGAAGGGTAATGGGGTAATGTAAAAGGACGACGGGGAGGGAGATTAAGCGAAGCATAGGCACAAGGATAAACAAAGCAGGCAGGGGAGAGAGATTCAGGGGAGAGAGGAAAGGAATAGGAGAGGCAAGCAAAGAATGAAGGAGGGAAGAGGTTGGGGAGGGGGTAGGAGACACAGCGAGGAGACGAGGAAGAAACTGTGTCTGAAGTCGGGCTGGGTGGGAGATGGCACCCCGCGGTAAAGGGATCATTCCCAGTCTTCCATTATGTGTGATTCCCTTGTCGCGGTGGACTCTCACAGCGGGGTCGCTGAGACTCCAGGGCATAGATGCTGGATCCCTCCCCAACAAGGGGAGAGGAGTGCTTTGGTCATGGGCACACTTAGAAGAATGAAGGAGGGAAGAGGAGGGGGAGGGGGCAGAAAACCCAGCGTGAACACAGTGTCCGACGTCCGGCAGGGTAGGAGACGGTTCCTAGTGGTAAGGAGATCAATCCCAGTCCTCCACTATGTGTGACTCCCTTGTCACTGTGGACTCTCTCAGAAGGGTCTCTGAGACTCCAGGGCAAAAAGTTTGGATCCATCCCCAACAAGGGGAGTAGGAGTGCTTTGGACAAGGGCATATTTATGTGGGCCATTTTAGGGAGTCAGGCTGGTAGGGTTACATAGGTTACAAGTTACACATTGTTACAGAAGGTATATCACTTACAAGTTACATCCGTTGGTTCATGGCGTGTAGGAGAGTAAGGGGGTAATGTAAAAAGGGCAACAGGGAGGGAGATTAAGCAGAGAATAGGCACTAAGATAAACAAGACAGGCAAGGGGAGAGAGATTCAGGGGAGAGAGGAAAGGAATAGGGGAGGCAAGCAAAGAATGAAGGAGGGAAGAGGTGGGGGAGCGGGTAGGAGACACAACGAGGAGACAAGGAAGTAACTGTGTCTGAGGTCCAGCTGGGTGGGAGACGGCTAGCCCCGGAGGTATCAGAGCGCTTTACAAGAGGATCGTTGCGTTGCAGGTTACATCAGTTACAAGAGCATAGTAAGATACAGTAAACAAGAACAATGTTGCGTGAGTTCGTAGGAGGGGGGGAGGACCCATAGCAGGGAGACGAGGAAAAACTGTGCCCAGAGTCCAGCTGGGTAGGTGATGGTCAAGGAGGAAACCAGGGCCAATCTCCTCAATAAGTTCTGACATAGTTGCAACTAACACAAGAGTACTGGGTAGAACACATGCTGTCATGTCCCAGAGTGGTGCCCACTCTTTATTCTCTTCAAGTGCAGAGAAGTCCTTATGTACGAAGCATGTGTCTATAAATGATCATCTATCGCATGCACGGTGTGTTCAGCGCCAGCCGGTGGGGCTAGCACCATAGTTAACATCTTGCTGTAGTTATAGGAACAATCTAAATTCTTCAACCGGGGTGACGTAACTGGGGTACACTGCACCTATGGCTATATCATTCAACAGAGACTGATGGGCTGATACGTAGTTGTTCGACTATGGACTGTGTGTGTGTTAGAAGTTCTGGTGTGCCAATCCCAGAGTATGAAATATGTTGCATGGCTTCAGCTATCCACCCCACACCTGCAATATGTCTACTCCCCGGGGGCATTATGCTGGGTCACCCCAGGTCGCGCACCTGCAGCGGGGGATCAGGCGGTTTGTGACTGGGGCGTCTCGATTGTTTCCTGCTTGAAAGAATACAGTAGGATGGCCCATTGAATGGAGATGGGATGTTTGCATGAAAAACTAATTTCTTCCAATCTAACGTCTCTTCTTCCGAGGTGCCCCATTTATTAACCACCCCCATCCTGGCAGCTATCGGTGGCCTCTCGGACGCCCTCCAGTGCATTGCTATGCAGCATTTAGCGAAAAGGAGTGCCAGGGATGCAAATCGTGTCTCCACCTTTTGGTGCTTACGGCGTCTGGCAGTGCCCAGTGTGCAGGCCTCCCATGTACTGATATCTGTGAGGCCTGTGACTGTACATAGAGTGGCAAGGATTTTGGCCCAGTATGCGTGGAGTGTCGGGCAGTCCCAAAACATATGAAGGAACGATGCCTGGGGCTCTGGGCATCTTGGACAGATAAAAAGGGTGTCTGGGTAGTAAGTCTCGGGGGTCAGATATGCATGGTGTAGAATGTAAAGTTGTATGTTCTTAACGCGATAGTTGCGGGTCACTTTTTTGGGGAACTCCAGTGCTCGTACACACTCTTTGTCATGGAGTGGTCTCTGGATTTCAGCTTCCCATTTCTGCCAGAGGGGCAAAAATGTGATTGGGCTCAGTGCACGCACCGGTTTGTAGATCCATGTTATCAGATGGCACCCTAGGCCCATCTGTAGGATTGTGTATAACACTGGGTGTGTGGGTGGCTCAGTGTCTATTGTTTGCCACATGCGGCAACAGTATACTAACATTTGCCTATGTAAAAAAAATTGCCCTCTGGGGAGATCCATATAGGTTACCAGTTCTGCTAATGTCTGTGGTTGCCCATTAGGGTAAAGGGGGCCTGC
Source organism: Triturus cristatus (assembly GCF_964204655.1). Classification (NCBI taxonomy): domain Eukaryota; kingdom Metazoa; phylum Chordata; class Amphibia; order Caudata; family Salamandridae; genus Triturus; species Triturus cristatus. Next base: position 1,587,094,713 of record NC_140590.1, read on the forward strand.
CTCCATGACGAGTGAGCTGTCCACACCCGCTCTGTGTAGTGTACACGACCCCTGGGAAACTCCACCAACAGCAGGTCGGGGGAATACATTGGTACCTCGCGGTTCAGTCAGTGTATCTGTTTTAGGCAAGAATGTGCTACCGAAACCTGGAGTAGGCACTCCTGTATAGGTCCTGCCCCTGGCAGCAGCATACGAAGTATGACGAGGGTTGGAATTATCTCGGAGTCTATAGTTGTTTCCCCTAACGCGCAGCCCGCTGTCCATCTTGATACCCATTGCAACTGAGCCGCTAGAAAATATGCCTCGAAAGATGGGACGCCCAACCCTCCCTGATCCATAGGTAGTTGCAGCTTGGCGAGGGCTATTCGTCTGCGCCCCTATCCCCAGATGAGGGTCCCGAGAAAGGTGTCCAATTCTTTGAAGAAGGAGCATGGGGGGACCACCGGAAGGTTGGCAAACAGGTAGAGCAATCTCTGGACTAATATCATCTTGTAAAGGACAAAAACACGTAAAGAAGCAGAAAACTCTTCATTTTGATAATGCACTTCTGGCTCTTGACTTAAACTATATAAAATACTTATCTGGTGGATTTGTTGGTGGGCTGTTGAAAGAGAGTTTGTACGTTCTTCCCTTGCTGCAAAAGGTCTAGAAAAAACAAACAAAAGGACAATATTTGATATTAATGAGTTATAATTATTTGCACAATATTTGATGTTAATGACTTACATTTAAGTGCAGAAAGACTGACGTTTTCACACTGCACACCTTGAGAAACTCTTAAAGTTGTTTTGGAAATTAATTCTACAAGGGCTGTTTGAATGGAGCCAAACTTGTTTTCTTTAAGTGTTCCTTATGTATTCCAGAAGGAGAAGAATTAATGTTATTCAATGTGAACATCTTGTGAATCAATAAAGCAAGAAGTCATCACTCATTAGAGAACCTATAGACACAGTGGATGCATGCCTGGAAAAAATCTATACATCTAACACAGGAGGAAGGGGAATTAGGTAATTTCAGAATGGAAATCTTCTTATATAGTCAGCTCCTATTGTGATTATTGAATCCTATAAATTTGTTGTTTGCTTTATAGAAGCAGTGAAAAGTCAAGACAGCTCAGACGTTGAAGTGAAGACTGACGCCCACCAGTTACTGTCCCTTCATTCCCCATTGGTCAGGGTGGATTCGTAATATGCGACTTGCTTGATCTGTAGGGACTTTGGAAATTCTTGGCGTATCCATTTTACTCCTGCAAATGGAACCTGGTAAAAGCCTGACAGGATGTAGTGCTGCACAATGCGTGTGTGCTGTGTACATGTGCTGGATGTATGTGTGCCTGAAAATGGTGCAATATAGGGCTGATGCAGTACTGTGCAGTGTGGCATGTTATATGCATATGCTGGGTGTATGTTGCCTGTGAGTGATACAATGCATGAAGGATGTAGTGCTGTGCAGTGCGTGTATGTTATATGCATGTGCAGGGTCTATGTGTGCCTGCAAGTGGTACAATATATGGCTGTCTCTGGCTTCCATTTCGGGAGACCCAGGGCTGCATGGTGAAACATGAGAAAAGGAGGTAGAGGAATCCCCTCGGACAGATTTGTGTATTGCTGCATTCCTGTATGCTGGGTGGGACACACTGGAGAGAGGGAGAGCCAGGCTCCCCCAGTACACTTCAAACAGTGTCCTTTGATTCAGAGAGAGAGGAAGGGGCGTGGGCACATCTCAGGAAGGAGATGAGCTTGATAAGAGAATCATAAAGAGGAAGACGGTGGCCCTGGGCTAACATTTTGATACACATATCACTGAGACTGACATCCATGCGTTAACTTCTAATCACTGCCATGGCCTGTGTTGTGTAGTCTCTCCTGCTGTGACAGACTGCTTTCTAGAGGAAGAGTGGGCACTTCAAAAGGAAGAGACCCCCAACATAGACTTCAAAGACTCAGGGCCTAATTTCCAAACAGCTTCCACAGTTGGGACGGAGGCCTCGCAGTGACGGAGGGGGTTATGCACTCATGCCGGGATCTCCGTACAGCAGTGTCCCATTGTAGAGGTCCCGCTGCAAGTGCAGGACCCCCGCCACAACTGCGAGGCCTCGCCGCGACTAGGGTGGCCGTTTGTGGATGAGGCCCTCAGACTCTAAACCACATTTGGTGTTTGGAAACGGACTATAAGAAGGGGAGCTTGAGAACCCACAAACTATCAGGCAGCCAGTGAGGGTGTGTCAGGAGGAAAAGCTTTGGAAGATTTCTGCCTGTGACCAGGACAGGGTGCCAAGAGCTACTACTCTCCTTGCTGGGTAAGAGGACATCACCCAGGAAATCTAAGACTACCTGCCTTTGAGCCTGGAGCACCAGTTCGTGCCTGCTTGAAAACCCCATTGTGTCCTGTGAGGAAGCGGAGAGCTTTGGAGGGAGCAAGTTCCAGTGGGGAATCCTGTTGAGTGGATTCCCTGAGTGAAATGTGAGGAACGGCTGCTGCACCGATCAGATTGTTGCCCGTGTGCAGGACAAATTCATCAACCTCCATATCCCAAGGGAGGGCGGCAGTGAAGTGATATCGCTGTACCGATCGGGTCGGAGCCCGGGTTCAATGGAGAGAGTGAGCCCGTATGCCGGAGTGATAAAGCAAGAACTGTAACCTAGTGGAGATTGTCGCCGAGAAGAAAGGCCACTGTAGCGAGCCCTACAGGCCTGAACTGTGACAGGATCAGTGTCAGAACTTTCGCACTACCCCTACCCCCCCTGTGGGAAGCACCCAGCTTGGAACAGCCATGAAAAAACTCTGGTCCCGGTGGCTGCATGACTGTGTTGGAGAACCTTGCAGTCTGCAGAGCACAGCCCGCCTGGGCCTTGGGCAAAGAACTTACCAGAGACAGCCTCTGAAACGTCACCACTCACAGAGAGTGCATGCTCAGGAACTCCAGTCAATCCTGTAATGCGAGTAAGATTGATTTTGAGTAAATTGGCTCCGGGGGAACTTGCTTGCCAGACAGCGCTTCGGCACTGGAAATCTTTTGACTTTTATACAGAGTCGGAGTGGGGCTCCTGAGACTAAGGCTATTGAGTCTTTACCTGAATGTCATCAATAATGATTGGGAAATACCCACAACCAGACATAGGAGGGTGTGGGACACAGGGAACCAACTGCCTAAGAAACACTAGAGCCCTGACCCCAGGAGACTGTGGAAATTGTTTGTGAATGTCGTATTTCCCACATCTCTTTGTGGACATAGCTATTAAATAAATACATTGTTTTTCATAAAAGTAAGTAAATGACTGGACAAACATTTATTGTTATTGTTGCACATATTTTAAGTTGTGAGCCTTTGTTCACTCACCCGGATCTACCCCCCCCCACCTCCACCCCGAGCAGCTTTAGACTGCTTGACCCACCCTAGTCCTGAGAGTCAAGTTCTGAAGGGGTACTTGGCACAGTTACTCATGAGCAATGGTAGGCCGGGCCCTAGGAAATCAGGAGTAAAAGGCCCACCCCACATGGCTGGGCCCAGTAGCACCTGCTTTCCCTGTGGCCCTCTGAAAGGAGTTATGACAGGAAAGAGAAGAGGACATGACCTTACAGTATGAGGACTGGCTTTACAGTTTTAACCCCCATTGAAATATATTTAATTGATCCATAATTCACACCTGAGCCATGCAAAACATAACTAGCAAACAAAATGCAATGCTTATTGATATAGCAAACCATATGCATTTGGTGGGGAGGGTTAGGTTTTGCAATGGAATCATAACATCATTTAACTGTGTTTTTTGCAGTGAATTCTTTAGTTTTTTCCCCCTATGGAAAGTTCAAATTGTTTACACTACATGAACCTTAACTTACTTTTAAATGTGTTTTTTCAGTTACCTTTGGGATTATTTTTAAAGGAACCTTCTCATGAGTCTTTTCTAATGGTTGGTAGGTGATGCTGTGGGTATATGTGGTGGTTGGGTGGTAATTCAGGGGGTGAATGATAATGTCTCTGTATGATGTTGCAGCCACCTACTGTTGTCCATTATAATCAGCTATGTGCACCAAGGTTTGACTGCAGAGCCTGGCCACTGGTCTGACCTTGAACCAATCCTACCTTCATCTACCCTTTGCCACAAGTAGCTTCCACCGAGTGCAGCAGAGGTTTGCTACAGGTAACTTTCAATAAATACAACTCTCTCCTATGGATGCAGTTTGCAGTTTAAGAACATCCAGGGGCAGCTCCTCCGTTATGGTGGAGGGGCGTGCCCCCCTGCTGAAAGCCAGCAGAGCAAACAAGAAAAAGAAAATGATAATAAAACAATTTTATTAGAATTTTATTTTTCATCATGAAGGCTGCCAATCGAGCCGAAGGAGGGGTGGGGCCATTCCTACTGACACTGCAGCACCAGAGTGGAGTGAGGAGTTGTGGCACTGTTAAGTGTGCATGACGGTTTGTCTGGCTGTCTGCGCACATAGACTTTCTCCAACCCGAGCTGCGTTGTACAGCCAGGTGAAGTACCAACACACGCTCTCAGGCACTGTCTGAGCGCCAAACCAGGGTGCACAGACAAATCCAAATGCTTTCATGCTGGGAATTGCATCCCCAGCATGAGAGCAGAACTGGGATTGGCATCTGAGAGTCTGAGCAGTGTGCAGTAGTTCCTGGACATCTGGGAGATGAGGAGTGGGAGCAAGTCAGCACCTGTTGGAGCGGCAGGCAAGTGCAATTTTATATTTTTGTAATTCTGCCTTTTTAGGGCTCGAGCAGCGAGAGCCCTTTTGTATGGACTTTCAAAACGGAGCCTGGAATCGCACAAGCTTGTGCGTGTGCTTTTCCTTTTGGCTTCCGCGATTGGCCTTTACGTGCGTGTTTTTCACAAAGACGGCACGCAATAGGCCAAAGGCGGGCGCATTGCTCCGCCCACGGCCTATTGGTGTCTGTTACGAGCACGGGCCGTCATGTGCTTTTCAATTATCTTGCCCAGACACTGGCCCGATAAGTGAAAGCACATGTCTCGCTGTGGCGCGATGCGCGCACCACTCACGGGATTGTTCTGTTTTTGGATCCATTTCCCAGGGAAGCAACTAAATGAAAGAACCGCTGACGTCTTGTTTAATTTGCTTTGTAGAATTTACATCTCCAGAACCAAATAGGCAGAAACACTGTCTGTTGCTTCATGGACCTGTCCATCGTTATTTTTATTTACTTGTACTTGGGCCATTGACACAGAATATGTTGTTTAATTTTATCCGCATCCAGGCATGTATTACCGTCTCGGGGTTGTTCTATGAAGCATTGCTTTCATGATTGTGATGTCCTCAGGACTCGTTGTTGTAACCAGTCTTGATTTATTATGGCCTGGTACTACCTATACCCCCTCCTCCCTTGTCAAGACCCACATAATATCAAGAACAAGAGTTTCTTTGGAAAAAGGGGTCGTGGATAACCCCCCGGCCGTATTTATTAACAAACAATTAAACAATTAATAATAACAATATTTACAAAATTACGCAGAAAAACATACAATTGGCATTGATTACATTTGATAGGTACAGATGTCAGATGGCTATCCTTAACATAACTCTAATACAAGTTATTCCTATCCGAATCTAAACATAGCATCATCAATAATCATAATGGCAATTATTTTTCTGCGTATCCATATTTGAGCCTACGGCAAGGTCAATAACTGGTGTCAGATCCTTATCAATTAAGCCCGCCCTCCCGCCGTTCACCGTGAGGGTACTTCCCCCCCCCGGTTACCCCCGTACGCTCTGTATACTATCTCCATAAGGGGCCCTTGTAGTTCTGCGCCCATTACTGGCGCCATTGTGCACATGCGGGGTGGCCAACCAGCCTAAGGAAAGCGTAACTCCCCCCTACCCCGCATCCATCCAGCCAAAAAGGCTGTAACTGCCCCTGGAGTTCTAGGAGGGACGACTTGACCCTCCCCCTTGGGCGACCCCATTTAAGAATGGCGCTGCCCTCTAAGGACCTTAAATTTACTGCTCACCAATCATGACCTTACCAACTGACCAAGGAATCGCACTAAAAATACGACAATATATTACCATAAAAAAGGGGAAAAGCATGTTACTGGAACATAACACAACCTAACACGGGAAGAAATCATACACTACACAACCTCTACTTTAGGGGATGGTGGGTGGGGAAAATTAAATAGCAGCCTCCTAGCGAGGCTGGTTTACAAGCTGGGGAGCGCAGAAGGCAAAGAGGAAGATTCCTCTGCTCCCCAGCCTTTTATGGCCACTTGCGTGACCCAGAAGTGATTCGCTTCACTTGCTGGTCACGACCCATGGCCCCCGACCAATCATGGTGGAGGCATGCCTGTCGCGTCACTGCTGTGTGTGACAGGCCCACCTCCCAGGTCGTCGGGGGCCGGCAGGACCGCCATATTCTCGGCGTGTCCAATGCCGGCCACGCCTTTTCTATATGGCCTGGTACTACCTATACACCTCCTCCCTTGTCAAGACCCACATAATATCAAGAACAATAGTTTCTTTGAAAAAGGGGGTCGTAGATAACCCCCCGGCCGAATTTATTAACAATCAATTAAACAATTAATAATAACAATATTTACAAAATTACGCAGAAAAACATACAATTGACATTGATTACATTTGATAGGTAGAGATGTCAGATGGCTATCCTTAACATAACTCTAATACAAGTTATTCCTATCCGAATCAAAACATAGCATCATCAATAATCATAATGGCAATTATTTTTCTGCGTATCCATATTTGAGCCTTCGGCAAGGTCAAAAACTGGTGTCAGATCCTTATCAATTAAGCCCGCCCTCCCGCCAGAGTGCGCATGTGCAGAGGGCCCGTTCACCGTGAGGGTACTTCCCCCCCCGGGTTACCCCCGTACGCTCTGTATACTATCTCCATAAGGGGCCCTTGCAATTCTGCGCCCATTACTGGCGCCATTGCGCACATGCGGGGTGGCCAACCAGCCTAGGAAAAGCGTAACTCCCCCCTCCCCTGCACCCATGCAGCCAAAAAGGCTGTAACTGCCCCTGGAGTTTTAGGAGGGACGACTTGTCCCTCCCCCATGGGCGACCCCATTCAAGAATGGCGCCGCCCTCTAAGGACCTTAAATTTACTGCTCACCAATCATGACCTTACCGCCACAGGCCAGCATAGTTGCCCGACTATCTGGCCCCCCCCCACTATGCTAACTAGGAGGTCATGCCCTGCTTCTGAAGCCCACTAACCATGCCAGCAAATTCTCTGAGAGGATTGCATTACCTACCTTTGATAGGTGGACACCGTCTTTTAAGAAGCATGGATCCCCCCTGATGCACCCGTGGGCGATCGTCTGTAACTGAGGAGACCTAAACAACCTCTCTATCTTGTTAGTGATCCTTCTTACTGAGTGGTTCAGTGCCCTCACAGACTCCCCCCCCTCCATTGACATCTAGGTACCATCTGTGACCATGCTATGGTGCATCCCTGGCATGTTTAAGCTAACCAACCCACCTCCGTGATTATGGATTCCACTAGCCCTCTTCTACCCAGATTCACCAAATCATTCCCTCCCAGGTGTAAGATAATGATATTAGGGAGAGGCCCCCCGCTCAGTAGGTCCCTTACAAAACCCCTAAACTGACTCAAGCAGAGACCCCCTCTACCATGCAGTGAGACCTGAAAACCAGCCTGCTCAGCTCTGTATTTGTAATTTCCTGAAAAGAAAAATGCCTTCAAACGTCTCACATATGAATGGCATATAATCCAAACCACATGTGGTCCTGTTTCCGGTGGAGGTGCATGTCTTTACTTTGATAATAGTTGTTGATGGGCCGGCGCCAGTTTCCCCCCTGCGTGACAGGTTCAAGAAACTGTAGACATAAGCAGAAAAAGACATGCATCAGTACATTGTTAACGTCTCACTTACAACGTGTGCAGCCGCACATAGCGTTTGTAACAATTGGAGGACCATCTCCCAATTATTTTGACATTGCTGCTGTGCAAGCCCCTTGCTGTTGCCTCCATGGCAGCCCCTATTCTAAAAGCATGAGTTCCAAAGCAACTAGGATCCAAACCTGCCTGCTGTACTACCATATCCATGACTCTTTTAAACTGAACCCTGGTGAGCGGGGTACCGTCCGCATTGATTAATAATGTCCCCCCCCCTTGTATGCTGTGAAAATGCTTCCAATTGTGCTACGGGGCAGCACGGATTACCATGTGCCCGATGTAGCACTAACCCCTCACCACGGGCCTCTTAGTCAGTGTTGGACTTCCTAATGGATATCAATCAGGCGTTACCCTGTACCTTTGCATGGTCTAACTGTAAACCCCCTTGCACATCCTGTTTATTCTGGGCCACCAATTCCCCTATGCGAAAAGCACCATAAAAGGCTAGTGAAAAGGCCGCCCTAAATAGCACAGCTTCCCCCTTGGTGTTGCAGACAGTGTCAAGCGTCCCCAGTAAGGCTGTTAGCAGCTCCACTCCTATTGGACGTCTCGAGTCCGGTGCTGACCCTTGGATGCGCTGTCAACCCTTTAAAGCCTTCCTGACTGTGAAGCTATCAGTGGGATCACCCCTGTGTCTGGTTCCGGCGAACAAAGATATTGCTGCCACGTGGCGCCTGGCTGCTGCCACTGAGCGCCACTTTTCATGTAAAGCACCTAAGTAACGCAGGAGTGCCCCTGTGTCATGCCATTCCTCTGCCCAACCCTTTCCCAAGAATGTACAATATGCCCAAAACGCCCCTTCATAAGCTTTCCTGGTCCTGGGAGCAAGGCTAGCTGCCACGAGGTTCGGTAGTTGGGGGCACCAATCAGCCAAAGTACTTCTGGAAAGGACGTTGGATTTGCTTCTGCAGAGGGGAGGTGTACTCTGAAGACCTGCATCTTGAAGCGAGAGAGTGCATCAGCAGCATGATTTAACACACCTGGCACATGTTTAGCCCTAAACAGTATGTTCTCTTTCATAAACAACAGCACTATCTCTTTCAACAGGTGGAGGATCATTTTACACCTTGCTGATTGTTGGTTGATGCATTCGACTACAGTCATGTTGTCAGACCAAAACACCACCGATTGATTACGCAGTCTTTCAGGCCATACTGTTAAGGCCACCCAGATAGGAAACAATTCCAAGAAGCCAATGTTAGCAGTTAAACCATTCTGCACCCATGATGCTGCCACTGCTGCGCCACCCACTCATTACCAAGTATGGCGCCACATCCCACACTACCCGCAGCATCAGTCCATAAACCTAACTCTGTAGAGGTAGTGGGTGGACCGGGCCACACTACCCTGCCGTTGAAGTCCTGCAGGAATGCCATCCAAATCCACATGTCCTACCTAACCTCAGCCGACAGCCTGGTGTAATGGTGCTTTTCTTTAAAACCGGTCATGGCCTGGGAGATGGAGTGGGAGAATGGTCGTGCAATTGGAATCACTCTGAGAGCAAAGTTCAACTACCCTACCGTCTGCTGTAACTGATGCAAGGTAAACTTATCCTTGGCTAGGCATTGCTGCAATGCTGTCCTGAATTATTTTATCTTGTCTGCCGGTAAGTGGAAACACCCTTGGACTGAATCTAACTCAATGCCTAAAAATGTTATCGTTGTTGGTCCAACTGTCTTTCCCGGTGCCAGGGGGACCCCAAAAGCCTGCATGAGCGTGCAGAATTCCTGCAGTGCCCACGCACACTTCCGTGAGCCCGCCGACCCCAGAATCAGAAAGTCATCTATATAGTGCATGACAAACTGATGCCCGGTCACCTGTCTAAAAACCCATTCCAAAAATGAACTGAATTTTTCAAATAGGCGCAGGAGACCGAGCAACCCATGGGCATACACATATCCATGTAGAATTTGTCATGAAACTTAAATCCTAGAAAGTGAAATTCCTCAGGGTGAACTGGTAGCAAACGAAAAGCTGACTCAATATCCGATTTTTGCCAGCAATACACCAGGGCCCAGGCCCCTAAGCATTTCAACCGCCTGGTCAAATGAAGCGTATTTTACACTACAAATCTCGTCACTGATGGTGTCATTCAATGAGTTGCCCTTAGGTGCAGATAGATTGTGAATCAACTTGAACTCGCCCTCCTCTTTTTTGTGGACCACCCCCAAAGGGGAAAAAACGAAATTGTGCACCGGGATGCAGTCAAATGGGCCCATTATTCTACCCAGGCGTAGTTTTTTAGTAATCTTAGTTGCCGCCACGCCTGGGTTGGTCCTAACCGAAAGTTGATTTTTGCATTCAGGTGCCCCAACATAGTCAGGTGCAGGGATCCTAAACCCATTAATGAAACCTTCTTGCAGAGTCCTAGTAGTGGAATGACAAGGGTACTTGTTCAGCCAAGGGGTCATAGCCGTTATGTCAATGGGTGAGTGTGCCACCTGGTGCACCCTACATTCATTCCTGTTTCCTCTTTCCTTTATCCCTAGATTTCTTGAGACACTTGGACTCTGGGTGTGATGGGTTAGCGCAGATACAGCAAGCGTGTTTGAACTTGCATGTGCCTGGTGTCCTGGTGCATGTCCTCCTATTAAAATCCTAACATGTTCTCTTCCGCCCCCCCCGCCCCCTGAGCTATTGGCAGGGCCTGTGTTTTGGGAAGCCCGAAAGGGCTATTAAGGTTGAAAGGATTGGACTGTCTGTCCCCTGTTATTAGATTGCGCTGTACCAAACTGATTATTGGACTGTGCTGCCCCAAACTGATCCAACCAAGAGATCGTGTTGACCTGGTTCCAGGAGAGGGCTGGGTCAGATGACTTAGCCCTCCTGAAGTCTATGTCATACTGCTTCCAACCACCTCCCCCATATTTGTCATGAGCCATAGTAATGCGGTTCTGATAACATGTTATCTCTGCCTGTATGTTAGGAAAACGTTCAGCCATTACTGCCATGAATACTGAGAAGCCCCTGATCTAGTTATTCAAGTTCTCTTCCACCCTGAATTTTAACAACTCAGTTGCCCATTCTCTCGGGAGCATCCAGTCTTTCTGTTTCTTAGCTTCCTCCCTTTCCCTTTCATCCACGAGCAAAGAGAACATGCTAACATAGCTGCCTGACCATATGAGTTCTTTTACCTCCCGCGTCACGTGTCTAGCCACATTCTCCCTCCCGGTACGTGATTCATCCACGCCCAGCATTGGCAGTGTCACCTGCTTACCTACTGAAGTCGTTCCAGCAGGCTCTGTCAACTTCTCCTTCGCCTGACTGACCACCAGCACTTCCTTGTTGACTTCCAGTGGAGGAACCCCACTGTTTGTGTTGGGAAGAGAAGGAGTACCCTGTCCCCCCCTAGCATTCCCCCAGGTGTTGCCACAAACTGAGCTATCAACTTCCTTGCTTCTGTCTCTGGGTCCCCCCGCATTTCTTTCGCCCCCACAGATGCTGACAACACCCCTGCTCTCCCCAACCAAGGGAGAACTGCCGCTAAATGTGCTACTGAATCTGGGGGTTAGTGACTGCCAGGTTATCCTTTGGCACCCCACCCTCCGTAGCCCCTGGAACCTGTGTCTTGCTGCCTACCAGACCCACCCCCGCAGGAACGACCGGTACAGGGGCACCCAATCGAACACCCTCCCAGGGGAACCACTCCCGATGGACCCCCCAGCGGGACTACCCCCCGGGAACAGCCGGGACCGGGGCACCCAATGGAACCCCTCCCAGTGGCCCCACTCTTGATGGGCCAGGCACCTCTTCATCCCTGGGCTGAGACACTGGCACCGGTGCTTTCGGCTTAGTAACCCCTTTTTTGGGCCTAACCCGTTTAGCAAGGGGATCTAATTCTCCTCTGGGCTTGGGGGTACTGTGTTGCGCCTTGGCCTTTCCAAAGCCCCCTCCTGACCTTCAACCCTCTCCCTGAGATCTGCCAGGTTTTGCCCCAATTTATCCACTTTCTTCCATCTCCTGTCCATGGTAACCATCTTGCGCATCATTGTCTCCATCAGGTACTCCATGCGAGAGCGCTTATCGCCCCGTTTCATTTTACTTGCAATTGTTGCTTAACTTACTGCTGATTACATTGACCGTGCTTTGACTACCACCACGAATACAATGCTAGCCCCGCTTATACGCTTAAGATGGCAATGGCACACAATGGAACAACTTCCCCACTCTGCGTCACGGCCTGGTACCACCGTCCAAGCCCTTACTTTCTGTTGTAGGTACACGACCGGACGTAAGCACCCACACAACCAGAGCTGCGCCACACCAGATAATCTGGTGGGTTAGGTGAGTAATCTCAGACCGTGCGGCTCAGAGAAGCGGTGAAATGCAGGCTTGTACGTGCCCCCCCTTAGATATCACCTGTGTTGCTCCCATTGATGGCTGGACTCCGTAATACACCCGCCTCTTATTCTGATTGATGAGACTGTTCAGCACTCATACACTGTAATAAATAAACACACAAGATCACGTGCAGTCCCCCCCCACTGGTCAACACCAAACACAGGTGTGCCCCACAAACTGCTATGGGTCATACTATGTTTAATAAAGAATGTAGTTTTGTGTGTGTTTAACATTGCGAGTTAAATGCCTTTTTAGTATTAACGCAGCTATTCACAGGGCCTGGGAGAGCTTTTTTTTACTTTGGTCGAATGCCACAAATGACTGCATAATCGTATTTTTTATTTAGCTAACATGTTTTTGGTACCCTTCATTGTACAGGGGTAGTGCAGCTTGTCGCTAAATAAATATTTCAGTCTGGGTATGTTTTAACGAGTGCACATGCACTTTTACGGCCCAGATAACTTAGAAATGCTTGCATTTATTGCCATCCCCTGGGTCTCTGTGCGCTAAGACCGTCGGTGGTACTGTAATGTTAAATATCAGATCACTAAGTCTGTTGAAAAATCTTCCAGTTTTAGGTCGATTGATTTAGCCACCATTAGTACTTTTCAAATAAGCCCAAATTGTATTCCTTCGAAAGGCAACTTGATATTTTTTCTGAAACTTTTTTTTTTCCCACCAAATTTGTTGACTTTTGAGCAGGCGAATTAAATTATGTGATGTTGCAGAGAAGTAATTTCTAAAACGGTACCACTAGCCACATGTTTGACATTGAAGCCTAATGCGTGACAGGTACTCCTCTGTCTTGAAAGCAAGTCCTGAACACATTTGTCTTCTGTATTGTTGTATATCTCCTGCATCCGAGCATCATTTCACCATGCTGGAAGTGGGAAACATTCCAGCAGTTTGTCATAGAGCAACATCTTCATATCTTCAACACATTGCAAAGTAAATGAGTGCAGAAGAGCAATTGATTTCATTTCTTTGTTTAGGGTAGTTTGCATATTTTGACTCTGGTATTGATTTTTAAGAATGATTTCCATATTTTACTTGAAAGGTAGTGAAGCATTGTTTTAACAAGGTCCCCAGGGTAGCTGAAGTTGGTTGGGGCTTGACCTAGTTTATATCGACTTGTCGGGGATCTGTTCCAAATGAAATAAGATACTGTCCTTGCACGCGTGATGTTTATAAAACCTATTATATGGGTGTCTCTGTAATTATGATTGTGCTGCATTTTGCATAGGAAAAGCAGCAATAATGACGCAGGGCTCTTTTTGACAAATGTGGATGATCAGTCTAAAAAATGTAATTTATTTAAATTTGAGCCTCTAAATTTGTGTTCAGATTTCTTAAGAGGAGGGGAGTTGTTGGAGTAGAGATGTCCGAAAATGCGATTTATTTTTTCAAATATAAATTACCATAGGTAAAAATTGTTACAGCTATATAAGATGATGGTGGACGTATTCGGATCCAATTTGGCATGAACACAGGCACACTTTTCAAGCAACTCGATGCCCATCAGGGCTACATCTTATGAGAAGAATGTCATAGTAACATATAAAGAAGGTATGCAACCTCATATTCACTTAAAGTGCTTAGGCACTTAGGCAAGGAATGATAATTAAAATAACAGTGGGCCAGATGGCAAATGTTAACATTGGTGAACCAATTCAGGCATTTTCAGCTAAAATCTAGATATTTCTAGTCTGTTTTAAAAAAAAAATACTTTGCTCTGTACTTGTAGAGCTCAGATAATGGATGCACAGATGCTAGATAGAATATTTTATCATATCAATCTTGCTATGGTGCATCTGCCCCCTGTTCTGTGTTCTTAGCTGCCATGGGTGCAAAGCTGGACCATTCAGTTCACTTGAACCCAAACGACTGCGAACTTGTAAGAACAGCCTTGAAGTAAAGCCACGCATAAAGCCACTGACCAAAGTGGAAAGCAGTCCCAACAAACCAAAAGGGATTTTCTTTCTGTGCTGGTTTCCAAAGCAAAAGTATTTAAGTGTTTGTTGTCAATTTAGTGGGGTTCCTGGTAAGACTAGCTAAGCACAAAACTGTCTTTATTACTTGTTATCTGCATTAATTAGGTCGAGCCTGGATGGCACAGGCGCTGCTCTGCGAGGCATGCTGTATTAGAGTATTCACTTGAAGCGCTGCCCACTCTCTGCCCATAGTTTTTATTGGCTTGTGTCATTGTCCTTTGTAAATACTGGCTTCCGAATCGTTAATAGGCTTGTTAGTTTCACTTTAGTACCGCCTTGTCTTCATTTGTAACCTCCCATGAGAACTGGCCCTTTTACTAATGTTGTTACACGGACTGTCTTATTTAGTCTGTAAGCACTATTTTCTTTAATGAGTTTCTCCTACTGCAGAGACGACATGCTTTCCTGGAACATTCAGCTCACCATGCGCCCTTTCACTTTCCAATTAGCCCGGGACAACGGTGGCAGCTTTTTGGAAGTGAAATAGGTCTGGCATTTACAAGAGTTTGAGCTATTGGCATTGTAAATGACAATGCCTTTTATTTCTGTTTTGATAATTAACAGGCATTGTCATTTACAATGCCAATAGCTTAAACTCTCGTTTTTACATGCAGCAAAGTCAGCTCCTATTTCGCTACTCCTGCTGCTCAGCAATGTGACCTTACTCTTCCCTCTGCCCCCTTCATTCTTTCTCCCACATCCTGCTTTGTTTTGAATTTGATATGGGGCTGTTCCTTTGTTCAAAAAAGAAGAAAATGTTTAGTGGCACGCTCTTTACAGTTTTTTTTAATTTATCCCTCCAATCTGGGTGTCTAACTATCTTAAAATGGTAAATTAGAACATAAGGGACACCATCGCATGGTGTATTTGTATGTATATATACTGAAACATGAACCCCTGTGTGTCTGTCACCACGTTGGTGCCAGCCACTTTCCTGAAGTTCGCAGGTTTCACATTCTATGTAGGTGCTTTTTCTATATGTATTTTTAATAAATGATAGGTTGTCCCTGTTACCTGCTACACATTCTATCTTGCATTCTAAGATCTTTTTTTGTATTTTTATTCATCCATTCGCACCCCTTTATTTTAACATAACTTTACTGTAGAGTTGCTATAAAAGCTTACAATATGGTATGTGTAGTGTGCACTTTTTTCTTTAAATAATCACTCCACTGAAACAAAAAAAAATGTCATTTAACATGCCAATAGCTCAAACTCCAACAAATGCGAGACCTGTTGCATTGCAAATGCTTGTTTAGTTTGTATTCCCCTTCCCCCACCCACCACTTCGCAATACGAGCAGCTGCTACTGAGAACATCTCTGGTAATGCAATTTTCAGCTGTCAAGATAACTCTATATTTTAACAATATGAGCCCCCTGATACATTTCTCAAATCTTACTATCACAAAATGTTTGAACACCAAGGGCCTCATGTAGGTAGTCAAATACCGGTCGGTAACGGCCGATTTTCGGTAATTATACCGTTACCGACCGGTATTTTGGCTATTGGTATGTAGGGGGACAATTTCTGGATTCGGAATTTACCGAATCGCTAAAAATACCGAATCGGTAAAATTACCGAATCGGTAACGTTACCGATTTGGTAATTTTACCGATTCGGTAATTTTACCGATTCGGTAAATTCCGAATCCAGAAATGATATGTAGGGGGAGTGTGTGGGTGTGTTTAGGAGTCGGTATTTACCACCAACTTATAGTTGGTGGTAAATAATTAATGGATGTGTGTATGCTTTTTTAAACGCGTAGCAGTGTGCAATGTGGCAGACATACATGCCCTTAGGGCATGTATGTGTGCCACATGTGCACACATGGCCGAATCAGGGGTGCAACAGGGTGTCAATGTGACACCCTGTCACCCTTGCATGTTTTCCACCATTACCGAATCGGTATTTACTGATTCGGTAATGAGGCATACCTTCCCCTCAATGGGAAGGTATGCCTCATTACCGAATCGGTAAATACCGATTCGGTAATTACCGAATTGTAACGAATCGGTAAAAAATACCGACTCATTACCTACATACGAGTTACCACTTCTTAAATACCGATTCGGTACGGCTCGGTATTTAAGAAGTGGTAACTGGTATGCTACCTACATGAGGCCCCAAATGAGAAAAGCTGACTTTCTGAGTGCTATTCTGCTTTAATTGCCAAAGTTACTAGCAATCCAAAAATTCATTTTCACTGGCAAGTGTGTCTGAATGATACTTACAGCGATGCCTTTGCAGGCTCTATAATATATATCGTGCGTGGGTGCTTTTATTGCACAATATCAGTGGTATAAAATCCCATATTTCACAGGGACCCTTAAGGTATAGAAATGTTTTGCAGATGTCTATGAAATATGGATTTCATTCTCACAATTACAATGCACAAACTACTCCATAGAGCTCTACCATTGTCAGGGCAAGCTTGCCTTACATGGCAATGGAGGATCAAATTATACACCAGGGTCATCTAAATTATATAGTAAGATTGTTGACACATTTAAGCTAGAATTTCTTTTTTTGTTATGATGTAAAATTAAGTTGTAAATTATTTGGCAAGTGCAGTAAATCCATAATTATGCAGAATTCGCCAAAGCCACAAATCAGTGGTCATTGGCCCTGCCATTTTTGATAGCTTTATCAATATCTATTAATGAAAGGTAATCAAAATCCAATTAGTGTCCATTGATTGCTGCACCTTGGAGAGAACTGCTTTAACAATCTTTCCCTTCCACACGCAGAATGTCGTTTTTAAAAACGCAAACCATTCTTTTCTAAAGGTCTCTATTCGTAGCTACATAATTATGTATGTTCTATTCCTTTTACTAAATAAAACAAAATAGCTTTTTGGCTTCTCTGATTTGTGCATATATTTAGAGCGGTCTATTCTGAGCTCTGCCAGATCAAAGAGAGTATTTTGGCAGGAATGCAGGTCTTTGTCTAATACCTGTGATTGGTTTGTGGTTTGGTAAATTTAATGCTCAGTTTTTCTTCGGTTTCTACAGTATGTTCATGTTACCATTTTCCTCTTCTGATTGTCCATTTGTTCTCCTTTATGTCTCTTCTCATTCTTCACTTTATTTTTCTATCATTGTCAATGCACCCCTTTCTCTTCCTTTTCTTCTTATTGGTGTTTTGTCCATTTTTATTGGGAGAAGTGTGGGAACACAGATTCCAGACTTTTCTCTTAGAAATGCGAGGGGTATTCATGATTTTAGCCAAAGTTTGAGATTTGCAGGGCATTCTGGATATGAAAACTTTGTGAGATCCAATCAAGTCATACCTTCTGAACTCTGCTAGGTATCTAATGTTCAGAAATGTCTAGGTTTAGTATATTTCTCTGGGTAATGGCTGAACTCGGACACAAATACCACAGCTACTCACATCACCAAATGTGTCAATTGTAAAGCAAAATGTTTGGTGTCTCCATGTTCGTTTTTTTGGCATTTTACGTCACACAATTGGAGTACCGTCTTTATCAGTGTGGGAATACAGAGTAATAGAATATAAGAATTTGGGTTATTGGTGAATTGGGGTGAAAACCACACTCAAGCACAACCAAAATCCTTGTCAGGGTGAATCACAAAAGTTATTAAATTATCCTGTGCTTAACCCCCTTGTAGCTTAGCACAAAAGTAGACAGGTTTAACATAGAGGCAATGTATACATTACTTCTACAGCAAACCAACAGTAATAAAGGCAAATCACCACACAAGAAAAATCCTACACCAATTTAGAAAAATAGAGAAAAATGTAATAAATAAAATAACACCAATGAATTAAATCCAATCAGTACAACCAGAAACATGGATTTTTAAGCTTTTTAGTGAAATCTAGTGCCTACGAGATGATCAAAGCGCCAACCACGGGTATCTGGTCCCTCAAGACCGAGGCAAAGTCAAAAGTTAAGGCCAACCGCTATAAAGTGTGGGTCGGATACAAAAGGCAGCTGGCAGTGTCCAAGGATGAGGCATTGTCATCAGGGAGCCGATGGATGGATTTCTACCATTGGACTTTGTCATTTCTTTTGGAAGGCGAAAATCTCCAGTGGGGCAAAGTTGCAGGCTGTAGCTGACGAGGGCTCCACGAGACCGGACGCCTTCACTGAGGGATCCTGCTGAACAGGGTTTGTTGCTGCAGAGAAGAACGTAGCAAAAACCAAAGGAAATGATGGACGGAGTGTTGAACATTGCAAGCACTCACCCCCAGTCAACTGATCTGGGTTTAATCCATCACCGTTCTTTAGCCCACTCTGCCACCCCAGTTCGGACATGGCCATATGAAAATCAGTCTGACCCTGTGCCTCATGGGAACAGTCCAGCCCGAACTGCCAAGCCATGTCTTCCCTGGACCGGAAACAAGCTTCCTAGGACCGGTTTCTGGCATTTCAGCCGTCTTCAGCCAGGCTTGCTTGAATCCAGTGGCAAAGTGAGCAAGGGACTCACGTCTGAGCATACCCTGCCAATTTATGGCGAACAAAGCAAAAACCAAAGGAAATGATGGACGGAGTGTTGAACATTGCAAGCACTCACCCCCAGTCAACTGATTTGGGTTTAATCCATCACCGTTCTTTAGCCCACTCTGCCACCCCAGTTCGGGCTGGACTGTTCCCATGAGGCACAGGGCCAAGACTGATTTGCATATGGCCATGTCTGAACTGGGGTGGCGTAGTGGGCAAAAGAACGATGGATTTAACCCAGATCTCTTGACTGGGGGAGAATGTCTGCATTGTCAGCATTCCGTCCATCATTTGTTTGTTGTAACGCTTTTCGCCATAAGTGGGATGGGTATGCCCAGACGTGGGTCCCGTGCTCACTACGCCACTGGAGTCAAGCTATCCTGGCTGATGACGGCTGATAGCCAGAAACCGGTCCTAGGATGCTTGATTCCGGTCCAGGGAAGACATGGCTTGGCAGTTCGGGCTGGACTGTTCCCATGAGGCACAGGGCCAAGACTGATTTGCATATGGCCATGTCTGAACTGGGGTGGCGTAGTGGGCAAAAGAACGATGGTTTTAACCCAGATCTCTTGACTGGGGGAGAATGTCTGCATTGTCAGCATTCCGTCCATCATTTGCTTGTTGTAACGCTTTTCGCCCTAAGTGGGATGGGCATGCCCCGACGTGGGTCCCATGCTCACTACGCCACTGGAGTCAAGCTATCCTGGCTGATGACGGCTGATAGCCAGAAACCGGTCCTAGGATGCTTGATTCCGGTCCAGGGAAGACATGGCTTGGCAGTTCGGGCTGGACTGTTCCCATGAGGCACAGGGCCAATACTGATTTGCATATGGCCATGTCTGAACTGGGGTGGCGTAGTGGGCAAAAGAATGATGGATTTAACCCAGATCTCTTGACTGGGGGAGAATGTCTGCATTGTCAGCATTCCGTCCATCATTTGTTTGTTGTAACGCAGAGAAGAACGTAGCAGGAGCTACCACAGAGTCAGTCTGACTGGCGATGCACCTTGGGTAGACCAGCAAGCTGGTAAGTCCCTGTCTTCTGTTCTTTTGATGGTTAGGCAGGAGCAGCCCCTTTAACACCACACCTAGGGGTCAAGGACTTGGAGGCCACCACCTGAGGGGTTAGAACTCCCTTCAGCAGAGACCACATGCAGGGTTCAGGGTCTCTGGAGCTTGTTATGTCCCTGTAGCTCACAGGGAAAGCCAGACAACTAGCCCTTGGAGTCCTGCGGCAAGGCAGGCCTCAAGAAGCAGGGCAGTCCTCTAGGCGACAAGGCAAGCCTCAAGAAGTAGGGCAGTCTTCTGGTAGCAGCAGGCAGTCTTCTGAGGTATAAGGCAAGGATTCAAGCAACAGGGCACTTCTCTGGTCGTCAAAGGAAGTCCAGGAGTATATTGAAGAGTTGTTCTGAGAATCCAATATTTATACTTGGTGCCAGCCTTTGAAGTGGGAGTAATCTGCAAGGATGCCTTCACATCTGGTTCTGGAAAGTTCTTCCCTTTCCCTGTCAAGGCTCCAAGATTTCTGTAGTGACAAAAGAGTACTGTCAAGTTCCTTTCTGTGGGCTGGAGGCAAAAGCCCTTTGAAATGTAAGAGAGGCAGGGAAGCTCCGCTCCGCCCCCAATCATCCTAGCGGGATGGCCCGTACTGCCAACATTTAGTCCCCCTTTGTCTCACAGTTTAGAAGGAATACACAAAGCCCAACAGCTAAGCTATTCACAGTCATGTGACCCAGTACACTGGCAGCAGGCACCCACCAGTTAGAGCAAGAAAAATAGCAATTTTCTAAAAGTGCCATTTTCAGAACTGTGACTTAAAAGTCTACCTTACCATTAATGAGGATTTTAAATTACAATTCATGGCATTTCTACCTGCTCCCAATCAAAAGTTAGCACTTATTAAATGTAATCAGGTAACCCTATAGTAGCCAATAGGAGAGACAGGACTTACAGTAGAGTAAAAATAATTTAGGTGTTTTTCACTAACAGGACATGTAAAACTTAAAAACAAATATCCCACTTTCTAAATACAATGCAGACTGCTCCATGGGCTTGTTAGGGCCTGCCTTAGGGGTGACTTATATTTATTAAACAGGAAGATTTAGGCTTGGCAAAAGATTTATTTTACCAGGTTGAATTTGCAGTTTTAAAACTGCAATAAAGGCTGCAATGACAGGCCTAGACATATTTTAACGTGCTACTTAAGTGGGTGGCACAATGAGTGCAGCAGGTCCTCTATTAGCATTACATTTATAGTATCTGGGTACACGTAGTACCATATACTAGGGATCTATAAGTAAGCTAAATATGTCAATCAGTTGTAAGCTAATTGCAGCATGTTTTAGGGAGAGAACACAAACACTTTCACACTGGTTAGCAGTGGTAAAGAGTCCTAATGCCAAAAAAAGTGAAATTCAGAAAACAGGAGGGGTGAAGGCAAAACATTTGGGGGAACACCACTACTATTCCTAAACTCAACATCTTTGGCACATTTAAAAAATACATAGGTTTCCTTCATACCCATTTTTTCATTCATTAGATTTTACCACATATATTGATGTATGGTCAGTACAAGATGAAATATCATTATAAGGTGCAACTCAGTTGTTGACTCTAGGTATTGCTTATTTTTATACAATCATTATCAAACACAATATATCTCTGCTACTAGAAGGGTCTGATGTGCCTGAAGGTACATTGCTTTTGTAATTCAGCCTTTGCGCCCCGCTTTTGCGCCCCAAAAAAATTCAGATGATAATATTGTCACCTGCTTTTATATTTTACTAATTTTGTTTACATATTTTGTTTAATTCAATGATTAGTTTATTTGGAAAAACTATGAGCAATCAACACAAATGACCTCTTGCTGAATTTGGAATCTCATCTACTTTTAATAACAGTATAACTTTCCAGGTTCACCAATGAGTTTCACAATTCTTCTTGTTTCTAAAAGCTGAGAAGATGGTGATCATAGCAAAGTAAACCATTTGATGATGTCCTTTTCAGAAAACATGCTAATTTGAAAAGTGCCTTTGTCCCATTAAAAAAAATATTGCTATATTTTGGTTATTTGCTTGATTTCCTCAAGGGGACTCTGCAAAGTGTGACTACCTTTGGAATTCCCAACATGTGGGAAAAAGGGATGTAAATGTGCATTTGTTTTTTAAAAAAGGTATGAAGGCTTAAACATGAAGTGCTCCAAACATCCAAAAAGGGTTCAACACTGGGGGGAGGGTCCTCAGCAGGTAAGGGGTAAGTATTCCAGGCATCGTTATACTGTGTTTCACTCCTGTACTGTTTGCACTAAATAAACGTCAGAGCCAAAAAAACAAGAATACCCCTGTGGAGGAGGTATTGGGTACATGGGTGTTGGAGAGGGAAACCATTTACACCGCTGGCATTTTTTTCATATACTTCAGTATGGTGAAGTAAAAGAGGAGCCTTAGGGTATAGCCGAGTAGTGGAGACAAATTACTGCAAAAGACCCCGAATCAGGGCTTAATTTGTTAAACAATAAGTGCCAGTTCTCTTGTTAGGAGGCCAATGCAGCTTGCACTACACATTGCCCCTGCCATGCTGCAAATATTAGTAACAACACAACTACTAACCATTACACTCCTCCTACAAGTGTGACATGTAGGACTATTTCAGGCTCCCAAGGCTATATGAAGGGCTTGGAAGGCAGGTAATAGCCATCTTTAATGTATATTTAATTAATAATTAACTGTTGTTGTGGTCATCTCTAAATTAGCCACACAACACCACCTTGTGGTAGACTTTCACAAGTGCTGATGTTGACAATCAAGTGCTGGTGCCGAGCACCTGAAAGCCCCGGCTCAAATTAAGCACTGAAATGCACCTCTTTTCTGTGCATTGGAGTTCTCCAGCAGGCAAACTGCTATTAACCATGGAGTGCTGACAATTCTTAGACTGCTCTCATGTTCAAATGAGTCTCTTTACCAATTGCTTCAGTCGGTGGTGTTTTATACATTTGTCAAGACTTCCTTGCTTGAAATGCTGTACCTGAGGTCTCCATTGTACCTCGTAACTCTCAAAATATTCTCCTCTAGATGTGGCCGGTGTGGTACTTTGAAAGGGTGGTGAGATGGTTGATCAAGGTTCCCAATGGCACTTCTTGACTCCAATGTATTGGGCATTCAACATCATCACGCCAACACAGAGCTGTTAAATTGCAGGTCCTGTTGCACTGGGAGACCCATAATGCATCTGTTTCCACCTACACAGCCATAAATAACAATTTTTTTCAAATTATGCAAAATAGGACAGACCATTGTAAAAATATATATTAACAATGTTTTCTTTGAATATGTGCATAAAGTAAAACTTTAAGGATAGCCACTAGCGCTCTCTGGATATCCGGGAATGAGAGATGGAGATTTATCATTAGAAAAGGCAAACAGCGAAGGAAAAAACTCATGTTAGAAAAATATCAGATTTCATTGTAGTGTACGAGCCATTGTAAAGTATTAAATAGCTGATCCTTAGCACTTGATACTTAACTACCGCTAGAAAAGATATTCATTTACATGGCAGATTACATTTACGTCGAAATTGCTTCAAATAAAAATAATCATAAGCATTATATGCTACTGATCATAATTGACTAAAATAATATGAATATATGTCTTTACATCGAATGTGGTACAACGCATTCAATTACAACGAGGTTGTTAGAACGACCACATTGTTACAACGCGAACCATTACATCACAAGTTGTTACAAGGACTTACTATAGGGGGCACATTGGACTTAGGAATAGTATTATTTACTATTCCTACTCTAGTTTGTGCAACAGAAGAGAAGGTGTTGGATTGTAAATCCAACACCTTCTGCCCCCTACAGCAAGTCGTTGTAATGACTTGCGATGTAATGGTTCGCGTTGTAACAACGCGGTCGTTGTAACAACTGCGTTGTAATGGAATGCATTGTAGCGCATTCGATGTAAACAATGTCTCCGAAATAATACACTCGGATGCAAGCAATAAAAGTTCATTAAAATTAATTTTATCAGATTGCCCCTTCCTTAAGTACACTGAACTACTTTCATTGAAGTCTTTTTGCCAAATTTGTATGGGTATCCCATGCCCTTTCAATTATGTCACAGGCAGTGGCATCTGACAGCTTTTGAGCCGCAAAGAGGGGTATTGCATGTTGTTCTTTAAACATTACTCATTAAAACTCTTGGTGGCAGCATTATAATGAACAAAAATGATTTACAAATTAGAGTGAAAAAGGAACAACATGATCACGTTTTAATCCTGATGATAAGATTAATTGTGAGTTGTGTTCATTGAACAAAACAAATAGACTGGCTAAACACAGAACAATATTTAGACTTCTCCAAATGAATTAAGAGTTGATTGTACTGGTGAAGATGCAATGTCATTATTTTTAATATTTCTACTCAAAAATTGTGTTAATGCACAATAGCCAAAGTGTGATTTTTCTTATTAAGTTGACCATGGTGAGTGATTCTCACATTATAGTTGAACAAGTTAGCCATTATTAATGTAGGCCTCAGTTAACTGACTTTTAACCTGATTAACAGGCCATATTTGCTTAGCTTCATAAGAAATTATATTATTGTTCGATATAACCAAATAATTGGTTTCTTGCAACTGTGTTTGGGAGGGACTGACTGTGATGTGTTTATCCTGTACAATGCCTTGCAGCTGTAAGCTTCCTTTGTGTGACTCCTGGGAAGACAGGCGATGATGCCTTATCAGAGAATGTTCGATTTTAATTGGTCCCCACCTCTGGGAACTATAGGAAATTATACTTCACTGAAGAAATTGTATGTTTAATTGCCCACTCTTGAGCTAGTTTCAGAAGCACCTATTTACTCTTTCGAGAGCAAATGCCCCATTCCATGCTCTTGAAACCTTACTTCATTTTGCCACTACCCTCAACTTTGAACCCATGAGCAAATCCTTTCTCATTTACCCAATTGAACCTTCATTCGGTTCTGTTTTTGAGAGATTTACTTGTTGACACCTGCTGATGAATTTCCGCATCTCATTTGAATCCTTAGCTTAGCCTTACAGGATTCCCCTTCAGGGGACACCAGATTTTACTTGATTTTGCACTCAAGTGCAGCTTGTACTTGCATTTGCACTGACGATCTGCATGGTGCAAACCCCATCCAGCGCTGCTTCAATTGGTAGCAGAGGATGATTCTCATTGAGGATTAGAGAGTTAGAAGTTGCCCTAAAACAGAATCTGCTCCAGTCTGTGTCCCGAAGGTTTCACAGTCCAGTTTGGAGACTTGGTGATGTTCTGGCATTGATGAAGTGGTCGCAGTTTCCTAAGAGTGTCAGTGCAGTAGGTTTATGTGTGTCTGAGTGTGTGTTGTCGAGCGTTGCAGTGTTTGTGTGTTTTTGGTGAGTTAGTGTGTTTCACAGGGTGATGTCCATTTGGACCTAAG
The DNA here is from genome assembly GCF_964204655.1 of Triturus cristatus. Taxonomy (NCBI): domain Eukaryota; kingdom Metazoa; phylum Chordata; class Amphibia; order Caudata; family Salamandridae; genus Triturus; species Triturus cristatus. The sequence goes on from NC_140590.1 coordinate 1,587,119,874, forward strand.
AGAGATCTGTGATGAAGCTGAATTTTGAAAAGCTGTTTCATGCATATTTTTGTGCTTATGAAGAGAAACCCGCTTGCTGCATAGTTGAGGTTTTGTTATTGGATCCCAAGATAGCGAGTATATTAAGTTGTAACTTGTCTGTTAAGGTTTGGGGTGTTGGACCGTGAAGCACTAATGGAAGCACAGAAAGATAGGGATTTATTAAACTTCTGTTATGAGGGTGTACTAACTGAGATTGGTATTTGGTTAATCCTTTTGGAAAGAGAAGCTGACCAAACTAGTCAGGGTGATTTCCCACTGGTCGAGAACTCACTTCATTAGTGTGATAGCGGCATGAGGGTGTTATTCCCCATTCTTCCCCAAGAGTATTTAGTTTGTTTTACTTTGGTGGAACAGATACATTTTGTTTTGTTTTTTGGTTTTATTGCGCTTTTGATTGATGTTGAGTGAGAGCTACTGTGAGAAGAGGTGCTGCAAGTTGCGTCATAGGGTGCCGCACTAGTATTAGTCAGGCGGTGTGTACCATGCTGGGATTGGTTAGTTGGTGTGGGTGCCATGCTGAGATTGCTCATTACATCGGAAGGTGCAGTGAGGTGAGTGGTCGGTTTAGTGGTGTCACGCTGTAATTGGATGTTAGTGCCTATTGCATTGTGATTTTCTGAGAACTGCTTGTTATTTCAGTTGATGTTTATTGATTTGTGCTGCATAGCATACAGAGAAAAGCTTATATTTTTCCAGAAATTGAGAGCTTTGTTAAACGCTGATGTAAGAGTACCTGTTTTTGAGGACGAGGAGGACCCTTCCAAGGGCACACCCGCACATTACATGCCAAACCAAGGTTGGATTAGACACGTGTATTTGGATCAAACAATGGAATACGATCACTGTGAATGTAGGGCCCTTTCAATTTCCACCTAATGGTACCTTTCTTCTGAGAATCATTGAGAATTTGAGTCTGATGTTGTAAGAGATGAAACCCCCACCCAGATCAGCTGAGTATGAAGTTTTTAATGCATGTAAGCGCACATGTGAAAGAGATGGAAAAATATTAGACCAGCACACAAAAATATAGTCTGTACTTGGATGAATGCAAAATTAAATGCAGATCAGCAAGAGTGGAGGGAGACGTTATAGGGGTTATTAGATAATATTCCACATTAACAAGAAACAGAACAGAGAGGAAGAAAGCATGAGAGGGGGGTGAAATTCAGGAAAATAAAGATGAGACAAGTGATAGTGACTCCAGAGATGACTTTCTGGATGATCTATTAGCTTCCCATCCACCTCCATATAATGTTCTTCATCAAGCTGGTGGTCCTCAATAAGCTGGAGTACCCCTACCCCAAAGACAGCACCAACTTTAAGCAGACAATACAGAACATCAACAACTGGATCTCCAATGCTGCCAACGAGAGTCGGCCCACCAAATTAGCCACAATGCACAGACCCCCCAAGCAAGCCAGTTGGTACATGCGGAACTCTACATGCCAAACGCAGGTGTAAACAAGTATAAAGAAGATGGGGTCACAAGCAGAAACCACACTGACAGAGATACTTTCAAATCAGCCCTTAACAACTACCACAGATGGATCAAAGCTGCAAACAAGAGGCCATCACCCACCGGATCGACAAAAGCTCCAACCAAGCTAAGGAACTCTTCAACATCGTCAGAGAGTTCACCTGCCCATCAGCCACCGAAAATACTATCCCCACATCACAGGAACTCTGCAACGCCCTCGCCAGCCACTTTCACACTAAAATAGAAACCATCTATAAAAACTTCAAACCCCAACCATGTCACCTTCTCAGCCATTGATCGACCACCACCGCCGACCACCAGCTCAACACTTGGGAGCAACTCAGCACATCAAACACAACCACTCTGATGAACACCATCCACTCAGACACTTTCTCGCGAGCAAAATCAAGCAATGAGAACGAGGGAAACATTTTTATATATTAGACATTACACTCATTTGAGCAATGAGAAACTCTAAGAAGATCTTTAAACTGCTCTACAGTACCATAAATGGAAGGGCACTAACCGGAGACAGACTGCGAGATTGCAGTTCTCAGTAACAGAAGGCAGGCACTGCAGATGCTCAGAAGATTATCTAATTGTTCTGATCATTCATGACTGTGCTAGCCTGAAAATCAAGTTTTATAGCATAGCGTAATAAGTGCAACTAGGAGGATATACCGTCACTCAGTATCTCAGCAGGCTGGGTCACGTCAATGTCCTTCAAAGGCTGCTCCACTCACCTGGGATGGACACAAGGCACTGCAGCTCAGCACCTGCTCTAGCAACACACATGGCGGACAAGAGAAGGGTTCAGTGCTTGCAGCCCCCATTCTGGGTGGTGGTTAAATGCTCTGGGAGGGGAGACTGCTGAGGCTAGGGTTGCCACCTGGCTAGTTTTCTTCCAGCACCAACAGTATTTTTATGTCTCGGTTAGTACAAAAACAAGCCAAATCACTAAAAGACGGTATTTTTAGCCATTATCCTTATATTCTTCAAACAGCATATTTATAAAAGCAATTTTTAATGTGTTCTAAGCTACTTTAACAATCCGTGGTTAATAATTAATGGAGACAAAGGCAAAAAATGATGTTACAAATAAATATATGGGTTTGTTTAAAATCCTATTTAGTATCATAACCCGGACCGGTCAGACTCCTAAAACAACAGCAACTGGTCAGTATTTTTATCATGGAAAAGAGGTAATCCTAGCTGAGTCGAGACCACTAAAACTACAGCAGAGTCATATTGGGTATACTCAAGCCTGCCTTGCGCCCCGGTGGAGGAGAGGCCAGTTGAGCTGTCTCCCTGTGCCATAGGCCGGTAAGCGAGATGAGGAGGGGCAGTGGTGAAATTAAAGAAGAGCAACTGGAGTGCAGTGTTTTCCATATTTAGTGGTAAATTAACTTTGAAGTGTTCTTCAGAGAATTCTGTGCTCTGACTGCTTTCGAGGTGGCACTTTCAGACACCTTTAGTGCGCTTTGGAACAACCTCTCAGCGTAACACAAGAGATTGTGATCCTTACCGGAAATGAATGATTTAACATCCGTGTGCAACCACTGAGGTCACAATCTTCAATTAACCACATGTTAACGTTAACCTGGAGAACGAGTGAACTTTAAATCATTTGTATGACATTTGGTGTGATTTAGAGACAACAGGTCAGCAGACTCGCAGACTCGAGGGTCGCCGCAGGCAGCACTGACCAGCATTGGGCAAGCCTCACAGAAGAGTCTTGGAAAAGGCGAGGGCTAACTAGGCCGCGCCGCCATTATGGCGGTCGCACCAGTCACCGGCCACCCAGAAGGGGGAGGGAGGCCGCGTCAGCGAGTGACATGGCAACCCCCCCCCCCCGCAACAACCAAGAAGAAAAGTGGTTGTTTGTGCGCCGGAAGCACTCCAGTGCTTCCGGCGCAGAAACGTCCAGTTTGCGTCCATGCTGACCGGTCTCAGCTGGTCGGCCTGGGCTCCCTCTTTAAAAAGAGGTGGTGGGGAGCAGAACAGTCTCTTGTTCTTGCTCCCCACAGATAGAGTCACCGGGCCGGCTGCGGGCCCGTAACGTTTCTTTCTTTTGCCCACCCACCATCCCCTAAGGCAGGTATTGTTGGAAGGTTTGGTTTTCCGGTTTGTGTATTGTGACTGATTATTTTTGTCCCCTTTTTTCCAAATTATTGGCAGGGAACAAAGCAATGGTATGCACAGCGATTCTGTAGTAATGTATAAATAAAAGCACAACTTCGAAGGTCATGATTGGTAAGCATAGTCTTCGGTCCTCAACGGTCAGCACTATATAACTCCAGGGGGTAGTGACAGCCGGTAGGTAGGCTGTCGGGGTGCGGGGGCCGGGGGAGTCATCCTTCCCAGTGGGCCTGGGGCCACACGCGCATGCGCATTAAGGCGCCACTATGCAGAAGTCTGCAGCCCCCCACGTAATGGAATGTAAGGCACAGGGCGTAGGGGGGTCCCGGGGGAAAGTATCCATCCGATAAGCTGTAACCCCCTGCGCAACCTTATTAGTACACGGGGACCGGGGGAGCTGCCAGTCATTGACTTTGCCGTAGGCTCTAGATAGGACACGCAGAAAGTAAATACATGCATTGATAGATTCACGGTAGGAGTGTCTTGTGTATTAGACTGTGTTAAGGTTAGCCATGGAATATCTGACTATAAAAATGTATCTGTACTTTCTGCGTAAAGTTTCTGTATATAATGTTTTAATTTGTTTTTGTTAATGTTAATAAATACGGCCGGGGGGGGGGGGGGTTACTCCCCCCTAATCCAAAAAAGTAAAACTATCTGTGTGGTCTCACAAGTGTTATGCTGAAGGGGAGGGAAATGCCATCCATAACCCCAGGGTCGGTAGTTAGAGTAGGGGACATGAGTAAGTACCAGACCATACTGAGTAGTCGGGCTGACTGACGCACGCGTTAGTGACAGAGCCAGCAAGATTGTTGAGGCATGAGTGCATTAAAATGAGCCTGCCCTGCCAATAAACAATATCCTACAGTTACCGGCTGCATATACAGTGTAATTGATTTAAAAATGCGTGCGATGCCCAAGCCTTTTTTTCATCATCCATCTTAAGTTATTGTTGCAAGTGTGTGACTGTCTGAGGAATGGTGTCAGGTCTACTAATCAGTGCGCAGTGCGCTATTTATTGTAAAGCAAAGTATATTTGAATTTAAAACAAAAGCAGAGATACCGCACTCCACTTACTCGTTGCTGCTAGGGTGGCAGGCAAGCGCAGCAATTCAGTAAACTGGCGGCAATCTATCAGTACCACGCGGATTCTCCTGCAGGCCGCATCATCCTAACGCCGGGCATTCAGGTCAGTTCAGCTGCACAGCCTGGACTATGGTGTGTTAATCTGGGGGCTATGAAACTGGACCCCGGTCAGCGGCGCCTGCCTCACCCGGTACAGTCACTCTCAGCTGGTGGAGTGATGGGTCATGTCCGGGATTATTCATTTGATTTACAGCGCAGCGGCGAGTTGCCTACCACTGCGCTGCATTACCAGAAGCAAACAAACATTAATTACCGTTCCTTTGACTCGCGCCCATGGGCGGCTGGATGTCTTCCGGCCGCCTATTAACGGGCTCACCCTAACTGACTGTGTCAGTACTACCCATTGGACGCACTGACTTATGACATCAGTCATAGTGTGTCTTGCGTGAAGAATTCGATTATCATGTGTGGAACATTATTACCAATACCAGAGCAACTGGGACTGCCTGCGAGCAGCCTGAGCCAGCCCCCAACCCTGCCGGACCGGCACTTCAGCTTTAGTCATGGTGCATATAGGGGCCCCCTGGAGCTTGGGGCCCCCCCCCGCACCGCGGGGGCTGCGGGGGCCTGTGTTACGCTCCTGGACAAGATCAGCACCCAACGCACCACCATTTCAATGACTCAATGTTAGAAACGGGGGTCTCTAGTTGGCAAGGGCATGCACCTTTGTCCAAGTAGGGACCCTTCTTCCTAGTCAGGATAAGGGAGCTACACTCCTAAAATAACCCCTGCTCACCCCCTTGGTAGCTTGGCACGAGCAGTCAGGCTTATCTTAGAGGCAGTGTGTAAAGCATTTGCACATAACCAACAGTAATACAGTGTAAGCACTACAAAAGAACACCACACCAGTTTAGAAAAAATATCCAATATTTTTATATACATAAGACAAGACCAAAAACGATAAAATTCAACAATACAGTACTTTAAAAATAGATAGTTCACAAGATGTCTTTAAATTGCAAAAATACGTTGAAAACACAGTTTGTACGAGTCAGTAGGTCGGTCCGAGCCTACTGCGATGCTGAAAACAACAGAGTCTCGCAGTTCCAGCTGACCGCGTCGGTATGGGCCAGCAACAGCGTGAACAGACTGGGTAACAGTACCTTTCTTATTGCGGTTACACGGAGGTGCGAGCCGTTCGTGGCGTCTGTCGCGGTTGCGATGCAAAGTGGAAGCAGTGCAGGGTGCGGTGTCCTCTCGATGCGGTGCAGGCAGCGGCTCAGTGACGATCGGCCAGACGGCGTTGGTGAGACCAAAACGTGCGGTGCAGGGTGAGATGGTGCTCGATGCGGTGCTGGCAGGTTGCGATGCAAAGTGGAAGCTGTCTAATGTGCGGTGTCCTCTCGATGCGGTGCAGGCAGCAGCTCGGTGACGATCGTCTAGACGGCGTCGGTGAGACCAAGGCGTGCGGTGCAGGGTGCGACGATGCTCGATGCGGTGCTGGCAGGTTGCTAATGACGCGACAGAGCCGGTTGGTGGGAATTGGCCTTGGACGACCCGATGGCTGTGCGAATGAGGCGGTCACGGGTGTTGAGCCAGAGGCGACCGTGTCGGTGAGACCAGGCCAGCGAAGTGAAGCGAGACAGTGCGGGCTGCGGTGTCCACAGGTTACAGTGCAAGCAGCGGCTCGGTGGCGGCGGCGGCGGCGGTCGTCGCTGAGACCAGGTTTGCGGTGCAAGATGCGGACGGTGCGGCCTGCGGTGCCTTCAGGACACAAGGCCAGCGGCGGAGTTGGTGACAGAGTGGGTCGCGGTTCCCTCTTCCCTGTGGCAACTGAAACAACGGTTCCAGGAGCGGTACCCAGAGGTTGGTGAAGTCTTTGCAGTCCCTGAGAGTTCTGAACAGGAGGCCAGCTCAATTTCAGGTCTTTGGAGATACTCAATACAAGTAGAGAAAGTTCAGTCCAGTCCTTTCACTGCCCAAGCCAGAAGCAGCAGCTGCAGGCCAACACAACAAAGCAACAACACAGCAAAGGGGCAGTACTCCTCCTGGCAGCTCTTCCAGCTCTTCTTCTTGGCAGGTTCCTTGATTCCAGTGAGTTCTAAAGTCATGGGGTTTGGACCCCAATATTTATACCAGCAAATCATTTGTCCACTGAAGGCAGAGGGGCCTGTACCTAGTTCAAACCAGTTCTGGGTGCATTCTGCCAGTGTGCACCTTCTTCTTTTGTCAGTGCGGGCCAGGGTCATGAGACACACCACAGGAGGTGGAGCCAGCATTGTGGAAGGCAGGCACAGCCCTATTCAGACCCAGGTGCTACTCCTCCCACCCATCTATGTGCAGATAGGTCTATTTAGCCCTGTGCTCACTCACCATGTCTCCTGGAGTCTCCCCCAGCCCCTGTCGCTCACAAACCAGACAGACAATACACAAGCTAGCAGAGGTAGTCTGGATGGTCAGGTCAGAAAATACCTACTTTCTAAAAGGGGTATTTTCAAACACAGAATGTTAAAACCAACTACACTAAAAGATGTATTTTATCATTCTGAGTTCAGGCATACTAAACTTGAATTTCTACCATGTTCCCTGGGTCACTTAGGATTTTAGGATGTTATAATCCAACTGCCCATTCTGGCCTATGGGGAACAGGTAGCCTTGCAATAGTGAAAAACGAAGTAGGCTGGGCATGTCCTACCTTTCACATACAATGCACCCTGCCCACAGGGTTACCTTGGGCCTACCTTAGGGGTGACTAACATGTAGAAAAGGGAAGGTTTAGGGACTTGAAAGTGTGTGCACTTGCCAAGTCGACATGGCAGCCCGAGGCTGCACACAGGCTCTGCAATGGCAGGCCATAGTTACACTTTACGGGCTGTTTGCGTGGGTGGCACAATCCAGTGCTGCAGCCCACCAACAGCATTTGATTTATAGGCCCTGGCACTTGCAGTGCACTTTACTAGGGACTGACACATAACTCAAATAGGCCAATCATGGAAACACCAATCCATAACACATTTTCTAACAGGAGCACTTGCATTTTACCACTGGACAGCAGTGAGGAAAGTACGCAGATTCATTACTGTGAGGTCAGAAAGCAAAAACTCAGGGGAAACACGTCAAAAGATGCCAAGTCTAGCACATGTCGTCTCAGCTGTAGTAGGGAGAACTACCCAACCTCCTGGAAGTTCTCTTCACTAAGGCGGAAGAACCTGGGCAGACCAACTGCGTTGGCATGTTCTGTGCCAGGGCAGTGTTCCACCGTAAAATCTATTCCCTGTAGGGAGATGGAACACCTCAGCAGTTTGGGATTCTCACCCCTAATTTGCATCAACCATCCTAGGGGCCAGTGGTCTGTCTGAACCCGGAAGTGAGTCCCAAACAGCTATGGTCTCAGCTTCTTCAGTGCCCAGACCACAGCAAAAGCTTCCCTTTCTATGGCACTCCACCTCTGTTCCCGGGGAGTAGTCTCCTGCTAATGAAGACTGCAGGCTGGTCTAGGCCCTCTTCGTTCAGCTGTGAGAGCACCGCTCCCACACCATGCTCTGAAGCGTTAGTCTGCACAACGAATTCCTTGGAGAAGTCGGGTGCCTTGAGCACTGGCGCCATGCACATTTCTGCCTTCAGGGTATTAAAAGCTTTCTGGCAGGACTCAGTCCAGATCACCTTCCTGGGCTGTTTCCTGGAAGTCAGCTCGGTTAAGGGGGCAACAATGGTGCCGTAGCCCTTAACAAGTCTCCTATAGTAGCCGGTGAGACCTAAGAAGGCTCTCACCTCTGTCTGGGTATTGGGGGGGGGGGGGGGGGCTGGTGTCAATCTTGGGTTGTAGGGGCGCCACCTGGCCTACCTCATGTCCCAAGTACACCACAGAACCCTGCCCGATCTGGCACTTACTGGCCTTGATCGTGAGGCCTGCCCCTTGCAGAGCCCTCAACACTTTACTAAGGTGTTGTAAATGTTCTTCCCAGCTGGAACTGAACACAGCAAAGTCATCCAGGTAGGCGGCACTGAAATCCTACAGTCCAGCCAACACCTGGTTGACCAACCTCTGAAAGGTGGCAGGAGCATTCTTCAACCCAAAGGGCATCACCCGGAACTGGTAATGACCTTCTGGGGTCGAGAATGCTGATCTCTCCTTAGCCCCATCGGTTAAGGCATCTGCCAGTACCCAGATGTTAAATCAAACGTGCTGAGGAACCGGGCAGCTCCCAACCGATCAATGAGCTCATCAGCTCTGGGTATGGGGTGTGCCTCAGCCCTGGTGATGGCATTGAGCCCACGGTAGTTCACACACAACCGTAGTTCTGGAGTGGCACCGGGTGCAGCATTCTTTGGTACCAAGACCACTGGGCTGGCCCAAGGACTGTTGGAGGGCTCATCACCCCTAACTCCAACATCTTAGAGACCTCCTCCTTGATGCTGGCACTGACCCGGTCAGTCAATCTGTAAATTTTGTGCTTTACAGGAGGGCTGTCACCAATGTCCACGTCATGGGTACACCAGTGAGTAACGCCTGGGGTCAGAAAGAACAGTGGGGCGAACTGTCCCCCCCCTGCTGCTCTGGAGTCAGAGTAGGGGAGAGGATCACACCTTCCACTGACCCATCATGCTCCTTGGTAGACAGGAGGTGGGGAGAGGCTCACTCTCCTCTTCCACCCCATCATCTGTCGCCAACAGCATACTCCCTTCGGACCTCTCGAAGTGGGGCTTGAGGCGGTTCACGTGGAGGACCCTCAAAGGGTTCCTTGGAGTCCGCAAGTCCACCAGGTAGGTGACATTACTTTTGCACTCCCCCACCTCAAATGGTCCAGTCCACTTGTCCTGCAAGGCACAAGGTTCTACTGGGGCCTTGACCCACACTTTTTGCCCAGGTTGAAATTTGACCAGAGTGGCATTCTGGTCATACCACCTCTTCATTTCTTCCTGGCTTGCTTCTAGGTTCGCCTGAGCGAGCTTCCTGAAGCGAGCAGTTTGGTTTCCGAAGGCCAGCATGTAACTAAACACATCCTGGGGAGTTTTCCTGTGAGCTGCCTCCCAGCCTTCCTTTACCAAACTCAGACGTCCTCTGACAGGGTGGCCGTACAGGAGCTCAGAGGGGCTGTACCCAAGAGACTTCTGAGGCACCTCCCTGTATGCAAAGAGAAGGCATGGCAAGAGGACGTCCCACTTACGCCTCATGGGTTCTGTTAGACCCTTGATCATGCCTTTCAAGGTCTGGTTGAATCTCCCAACCAGACCGTTTCCTTGTGGGTGGTAAGGAGTGGTGAACTTGTAGGTTACACCACACTCCTTCCACAGGTATGTCATATACTTGGATATGAAATTGGTTCCCCTGTCAGAAACCACCTCTCTGGGGAATCCCACGCGGGAAAAGATCCCCATTAACGCCCGGCCCACCACTGATGCCGTCGTTGTCCTGAGAGGGATTGCCTCCAGGTACCGTGTGGCATGGTCCACCAAGACCAGGATGTTCCTGTTGCCCATGCTGTCTTGGGATCCAGTGGCCCCACAATATCCATCCCTACCCTTTCAAAGGGTGTTGCAAAAACAGGAAAAGGTTGGAGAGGAGATTTGACCTTCCTCCCACTCTTGCCACTTGCCTGGCAAGTTTGGCAAGACCTTCAGTGTCCATCTGACTGCCTTCGCATTTGGGGCCAAAAGAAGTGGGTGACAAGTCTGTCAAAGGTCTTGTCCTGCCCCAAATGTCCTGCCAAAGGCACGTCATGAGCCAGACCCAGTAGGAAGGTCCTGAAGCACTGGGGTACCACCAGCACACGGGCTGACCCAGGCTCAGCAACCTTAGGCTCACTGTATAGGAGACCATTCTCCCAGTAGATCAGATGTGACCCGGACTGATCACCAGCTGCCTGGTCTGCAGCCTGCTGCCGCAGACCCTCCAGAGTAGGGCACTCTTTTTGCTCCTTGCAGAATTCCTTCCTGGTGGGACTCCCTTCTTGCTGCCAATGGGTAAGCTCAGAGATGTCCTTAGTTCCGCTACCTGCTCCCCTGTAGGCACCGGGGCGTCCCCCTCGAGGACCGCCTCCTTCCGGGCCGTGGGAACTTCAGGGGCCAGTTCCCCACGCCCCTTACCCTTTCTCTTGGCAGGGACTTGGGCCACTGTTTCAGGCTCCAAGTCCTCTTGATCACCCTTTCTGGCTGCCATTGACCGAGTAAACACGAATGCCCACTCTGGCAACCCAAGCATCTCCAAGTGAGACCTGAGCTCAACATCCTTCCATAAGGACTGCTCCAGGTCGTTACCTAGCAGACAATCCACAGGCATGGTAGTGTTCACAACCACCCTCAAGGGACCTGAGACCCCCCCCCACTCAAAGGGAACCTGCGCCACCATACACTGGCGCTCTGAGTTGTCCACAGCAACTACTTGGTGGAATGCCCCTGGGACTACCTGCTTCTCGGAGACCAGGTGACACCGGACTGAGGTCACACTGGCTCCAGTATCTCTGAGAGCCTCTACCCTTTTCCCATTGATGGTCACCCAGGTGCTATATTTCTTTGTGTTAGGGGGCACCTGGTTTCCTGGGACCATCTCACTGTCCCCTAGTGAGATGAGGGTAATTTCTGCGGGATCCCCACCCTCCCGTGGGCGCCCCTCTTCCCCGAGTGCAAAACTAGCCAACACCTTGGACTGTCCACCGGTGGGTGACTGTGTCCCCTTTGGGCACCTGGGGTCCCCCTTCAAGTGACTCACCTGGTCACATGATAAACACTTGCGGGGCCGGTCTCAGCAGGCTTTCCTGTAGAGACCCCTTTCTTCTTATCTCCTGGGGGATGGGAACCTTTACCCTGGGTGCTAGTTTGGGGCCCTTTAGAGAACTCCTGTGCTTTACTCTTGTCCCCCTCACTTTTCTGCTGGGACCCTGCCCACCTTTGGCTGAGTCTCCCCCAACACTTTCTTGTGGACACTGGTACTCACCCAGTTGTCCGCCTCCATAGCAAGCTTCCTGGGGTCAGTCAGCTTACTATCCACTAGGTGCTGGCGCAGATCTGCAAAACATAGACTAGACAAGTGCTCCCACGCAATCAAATTGTAGAACCCCTGAAAATCTGTCACATTACTGCCCTTCACCCAGCTATCCAGCGACCTGCAAAACATATCCACACATTCCAACCAAGTGTTGGCTTTAGACTTTTTACTGGACCTAAACTGATCCCTGTACTTCTCAGGAGTGAGACCATACCTAGTGAGAAGCGCTTCCTTCATATCAGCATAGGTGAGGTTAGGCCGCTTACCCAAAGCTGTCAAAGTATCCCTGGCTTCCTCTGGAAACAGAGGCCACAATCCTGCTCTCCAATTCTTCTCAGGGACCCCATTCATGTGTATCGCAGCCTCGTAACCCTGAAACCACCTCTGTATGTCATCTCCCTTTGTGAACTCTCTGCCCACATTCTTAGGGATGTGTACGATTCTGTCTGCCTGTCCTGATAGATTGCTGCCACCATCTGAGCTGGGTCTTCTCCTTTGATCCAGCTCCTTCATTCTGATCTCATATTCTAACAACATTCTTTTCTCTCCTCTATGGCTAGCTTGAGCTTCTCCAATTCAGTTGCTACCTTCCTTGCATCCTGCATCCCGCCTGTCCTCCAGCTCCTCTGAGGACAAGCTGCTGCTGCCTGGCCTGGCAGGTTTCCCCCCTCAAAAAAGCACATCCACCCTAGAAGTAGCCTCCTCTGCGCCTCTCCAATGAGATCACCAGATGGCCTACTGGCATGTCTGGCTGCTACCCAGGCCCTCAGCGCCTTTTGTAGCTCCCCCTTCCTGGTGAGGCCTCTGACCTGGACTTTCAGGTTTTTGCAAATCACTTTCAGTTCCTTGACATTGTAGGATTCTAACCTATCCTCCTCAAAGGCAATTTCCATGGATGCAATAGATGAGACGCTTGATTCAGGCATGATGAAGTAGCAAGTTTAAACGTGGCAAGCTCAAAAATAGGTCCAAAAAGAAAAAAGAACAAGTATGTGGTACGTAATGGTCTGCGATATGGTAGTAGTGCACACCAATCACTGTAAGTCAAGTGAAAACACAAGTCCTATCCTCACCGCTGACAACCAATGTTAGAAATGGGTGTCTCTAGTTGGCAAGGGCTTGCACCTTTGTCCAAGTAGGGACCCTTCTTCCTAGTCAGGATAAGGGAGTTACACTCCTAAAATAACCCCTGCTCACCCCCTTGGTAGCTTGGCACGAGCAGTCAGGCTTATCTTAGAGGCAGTGTGTAAAGCATTTGCACACAACCAAAGGTAATACAGTGTAAGCACTACAAAAAGACACTACACCAGTTTAGAAAAATATCCAATATTTTTATATACTTAAGACTAGACCAAAAGCGATAAAAATCCACAATACAGTACTTTAAAAATAGATTGTTCGCAAGATGTCTTTAAATTGCAAAAATCAGCTGAAAACACAGTTTGTACGAGTCGGTAGCTCGGTCCGAGCCTACCGCGATGCTGAAAACAAGAGTGTCGCAGTTCCAGCTGACCGCGTCGGTATGGGCCAGCAACAGCCTGAACAAACTCGGCAACAGTACCTTTCTTATTGCGGCTTACATGGAGGTGCGAGCCTGTCGTGGCGTGTGTCGCGGTTGCGATGCAAAGTGAAAGCGGTGCAGGGCACGGTGTTCTCTCGATGCGGTACAGGCAGCGGCTAGGTGACGATCGTCCAGACGGCGTCGGTGACACCAAGGCGTGTGGTGCATGGTGATACGGTGCTCGATGCGGTGCTGGCAGGTTGCGATGCAAAGTGGATGCTGTGTAGGGCACGGTGTCCTCTCGATGCGGTGCAGGCAGAGGCTCAGTGACGATCGTCCAGACGGCGTTGGTGAGACCAAGGCGTGTGGTGCAGGGCGAGACGATGCTCTATACGGTGCTGGCAGGTTGCGATGCAGGAGACAGAGCCGGTTGGCGGGAATTGGCGTTGGTCGACCCGGATGGCTGTGCGGGACGAGGCGGTCACGGTTGTTGATCCAGAGGTGACCGTGTCGGTGAGACCAGGCCAGCGAAGTGAAGCGAGGCAGTGCGGGCTGCGGTGTCCACAGGTTATGGTGCAAGCAGCGGCTCGGTGGCGGCAGCGGCGGTCATCGTCAGTGAGACCAGGGTTGCAGTGCAAGATGCAGACGGTGCGGCCTGCGGTGCCTTCAGGACACAAGGCCAGCGGCAGAGTCGGTGACAGAGTCGGTCGCGGTTCCCTCTGTGGCAACTGAAACAATGGTTCCAGGAGCGGTACCCAGAGGTTGGTGAAGTCTTTGCAGTCCCTGAGACTTCTGAACAGGAGGCCAGCTCAACTTCAGGCCCTTGGAGATACTCAGCACAAGTAGAGAAAGTTCAGTCCAGTCCTTTCGCTGCCCAAGGCAGAAGCAGCAGCTTCAGGCCAACCCAACAAAGCAATGACACAGCAAAGGGGCAGTACTCCTCCTGGCACGTTTTCCAGCTCTTCTTCTTGGCAGGTTCCTTGATTCCAGCGAGTTCTAAGGTCTTGGGGTTTGGGCCCCAATATTTATACCATCAAGTCCTTTGTCCTCTGAAGGCAGAGGGACCTGTACCTAGTTCAAACCAGTTCTGGGTGCATTCTGCCAGTGTGCACCTTCTTCTTTTGTCAATGTGGGCCAGGGTCATCAGGCACACCACAGGAGGTGGAGCCAGCATTGTGGAAGGCAGACACAGCCCTTTTCAGACCCAGGTGCTACTCCTCCCACCCATCTATGTGCAGATAGGTCTATTTAGCCCTGTGCTGACTCGCCCTGTCTCCTGGAGTCTCCCCCAGCCCCTGTCTCTCACAAACCAGACAGACAATACACAAGCTAGCAGAGGCAGGCTGGATGGCCAGGTCAGAAAATACCTACTTTCTAAAAGTGGTATTTTCAAACACAGAATATTAAAACCAACTTCACTAAAAGATGTATTTTATCAGTCTGGGTTAAGGCATACTAAACTCAAATTTCTACCATGTTCCCTGGGTCAGTTAGGATTATAGGATGTTACAATGAAACTACCCATTCTGACCTATGGGGAACAGGTAGCCTTGCAATAGTGAAAAACGAAGTAGGCTGTAATTCACTATCAGGACATGCCACACACACCAGAGCATGCTCAGCCTTTCACATACAATGCACCTTGCCCACAGGGGTACCTTGGGCCTACCTTATGGTGACTAACATGTAGAAAAGGGAAGGTTTAGGGACTTGGATGTGTGTGCACCTGCCAAGTCGACACGGCAGCCCCAGGCTGCACACAGGCTCTGCAATGGGAGGCCAGAGTTACACTTTCCGGGCTGTTTGCATGGGTGGCAAAATCCAGTGCTGCAGCCCACCAACAGCATTTGATTTATAGGCCCTGGCACTCTCAGTGCACTTTACTAGAGACTGACACATAAATCAAATAGGCCAATTATGGAAACACCAATCCATAACACATTTTATAACAGGAGCACTTCACTTTTCCACTGGACAGCCGTCAAAACCGGGAGGTCAGAAAGCAAAAACTCAGGGGAAACACGCCAAAAGATGCCAAGTCTAACACTCGATAACTGCAGCCATCTTTCCAGACACCTGGAAGCACGCCGAGGTCATACCACACCTCAAGAAACCCTCGGCAGACCCCACCGAGCTATGGAACTACCATCCCATCTTGCTGCTCCCATTCCCCTCCAAACTCCCGGAGAAGGCCATCAACCTCCAACTCACCGAGCACCTGGAAAGAAACAACCGACTGGACCCTTCCCAATCAGGCTTCAGAACCAAGCACTGCACCAAGACAGATCTAATCGCCGCATCAGATGACATCCGCACCCTAATCGATAGAGGAGAATCTGCCGGCCTGATCCTGCTCGACCTCTCTGCAGCTCTCAACGCTGTCTCCCACCACACACTGAACAATTCCTTACACCAGATCTGCATCACAGACAACCCTCTCAAATGGATGGCATCCTTTCTCATTGGATGCACCCAGAAAGTCTGTCTCCCTCCGTTCACATCAGAGGCCAAGCACAAGATTTGTGATGTTCCACAAGGCTCATCCCTTAGCCCAACCCTCTATAACATCTAGGTAAAACCACTTGCAGACATTGTAAGATCACACAGCTCGTCCTATTGCTCTCAGTCGACCCCCACCTCGATAAAGTCCAACTTCCACAACTCTGTGAAGAGCGCCTCAGCATGGATGAGGGACAACTGCCTTAATCTCAACATGGACAAGACGGAAGTCCTCATCTTTGGCAAGCACACTACCTTATGGAATAACTCCTGGCGTGAATTGGAACTCGAACCCACCCCCACGCCCCACAGCATCATCCTCAATGGTGAACTATCCGTAAAGAGTCATGTCAACTTCAGCCTGCTTACAAACTCTCTGCATGCTCCTCAAGATCTTCAAGTGGCTCCCTATCAACACCAGGAAAATGATAATGCAGGCCCTCATTACCAGTAGACATGACTGTAGCAATGCACTCTATTCCGGCACCACCACCAAACTCATGCAAAGACTACAGTCAATGCAGAAAGTAGCAGATAAACTGATCCTCAACCTACCCAAGAGAACCCACATCACCCAGCACCTGAAGAACCTCTACTGACTCCCAGTTCAGAAGAGATGCCACTTCAAGCTCCTGACCCACATCTAAAAAGCCCTCCATCAACAAGGACCCGCCTACACTTAATCCAGCCACACAGGGACCACCGCCCAGCACACCTCGCCCTCGCAGAGATGCTACGCATATGCCGTAGCTGCACCGGAGGGCGCTCCTTCTCCCACCTTGCTGCCAAAACCTGGAACACCCTACCCCTCCATCTCACACTGCACCATCCCTGATCGAATTCAAGAAGGGACTCAAGACCTGGCTATTTGACTAAGACCAGCAGCGAGCACTTTGATACCCTCCTGGGTAACAAGAAGCACTTTAGAAATAAAACTTGATTGAGTGATACCATTGTTAATGTAGATGTGAGTGCGCCAGCTGATCAGGGTCCCTGTGTAGCAGGTTTGCCCTTGTTGTACCAGCTTCATTCTCAGGAGCTCCGAGCACTTCTAGCACTACCACGGTCCCAGTTACATCCACAGCTATGAAAGTCCCCTTTGCACCAGTCACTGGTAATACCTTAGACTAGGAATGAGACACCGAGCAGTAACAACTCCTAATGTGAGTGGTCCCATTGTAGAGGTGGAGGAAAGCTCGAGTCAGGGAGAATTCGAATAAATTATTAAAGGAAATATAGCGCTAGGATTTGTAAATGGGTACAATAAGATGTGCGCAGAAGCTGCTCGGTGTGCTTGTGAAGCTTATGAGGTCCTAGAGGGAATAGCAGCATAGTTTAGGGTTGATCAGTCCAAAAGGCAGAACCTGAAAAAACATTTTAGGATGTTCCTGAGTGAGCAACTCCTCATATACATTCAACGCCAGGGCTAAAAGTGCACCCGTGGGAATTAATTGATAACATTCAGAAATGGAGTGATACTCATAGGATTAAGGATTGGTGGGCTCAGAAAAAAGAAAAGGGATAATGATAATGAAGGGGCAGAAGGTAAATGTAAAAGTGACTCAGAGGTTAGTGCTTAATTGTTGACAGAAGTAAATGGGGGTGAATATGTCCATGTGCCTTGGAGTCGTGATGATCTTTCCACATTTACAGACCAATTTCCCAAACTGAGAGACAACCCTAACCTTTGGTACACACAGGTTGACCAAAAATGTCAAAGGTGCTTTGGAAGGATTCAAACACTTTGATATTGATATTCCTAGTGATTTGTGGCCTGAATGCAAGGTGTCCGTGTAGTGGCTGACTGAGGAGCTGCTGAAAGTTGCTTAGACAAATTCTCCTTCCCATACTTTCATGGAAAATCAGATAATCAGGTGATTAACTTCTTGAAACACAAGGTGTCACAGAAAGAGTTTGATTTGTTTTAAATGGATAGAAGCACCCATGCTGCACACACTCCTATCACAATCACTTAGCACATAATACATTTCAGGACCCACTACAAAGCCATGTTAAAAACTGCCAGTAGTATGAACAGGTGAATCAATGTCACAAGGAAAAAATTTAAGAAAAACAAGAGGGAGGTACCCTTCAGTATTCACTAAGGGATAGGGTCAATTTGTACAAGAAACTCAAAACATCCCAAGAACACGAATACAATTTAAAACGTATACGTAGTGCCAATATTAAGGGGTAGTTACACAAGAGATTATTAGTAGACAGTCATACAAACTCAATAAGTCAGTATCACATAGAAAGAACTAATTACACAGGATATTAAAAAATTTAGACAATTTTATTAAGCATTTGTACATATAGCAAGATTAAAAAACAAATTACATTTTTTTTTAAACAGAGACAGAAAGGTCGACGCAGCGTTTTGGTGGTTGAGTGATCTTTCACCTTCTTCAGGACAATTCTCTAAACAACAGAAACAATCTTCATTTAATATTGTTTTCATGCGATACTGACACCAGATATATACAATTAATACTAACGGAATTGGCATTGGTTTAAAATCTTTTCTAAATAAACCACGATATAAAAACAATGATTATTTAAAACATTATTATGAAAAAACATACCAAATACAGAATGCAGCCCCCAGCACATACATAATGCAAGACTTGAAATCAAGTTCTGTATGCGTACACCTACGTTGAGTGTATGAGTACAATGTCTGGCATGTGAGTGGGTGCCTTGCCCTTGTTATTAAATGCAAGATTTAAATGACCTAACATAGATGTGAGTGGAGTGGGTTGTGGTAATATCTAACTGGGTTACATGGTTAAATCTTGCTTGTTGAATATGAGGTAATTGGGTAAACAGCATCAACGCTAGCCTCATAATAGTTTTGTGATTGACTCTAAAAACTTCAGTTTAAAGTTATTATGAGTATACATACAGCATATGTTTGTCTGAGCATGTACATTGCTAAAAAAAATGCATTCCCGCACTGATTGGTGGCGGTAGTAAATTGAGCTATATGATTTTTTTATATGCGTGTGTAGTGTGAATCACACCGCAAATCAATCAGTGAGATGATAACTAGAGTCAACTTTTGGTGTGTATTCTATTGGCCTGGAGCATGTTTATTCCCTACTATGAAACAATACGTGGTTGCGTGAATAATTTTGTTTTACTGTATAATTAAAAGCTTAGGGTGGGGGAGGAGATGTGGGCTAGTGGAAAACCAGCTGACCATAGAAAATTGGAAAACAAGTTTGCTTCCCTGCCTTGGTGCATCATCCTTTGATTCTGAGCAAATCACTTACTTAAACGTCCTGTGCTTAATAAGGAAACAATTTTTTGCTCTAATGCCCCTGGGCCAGGTTTGCGCTTTGAAACATTGCAATAAGATAAAAGAAGATAAGCAATACTCCTTAGGTATGGAATGTGCAAGATAATGATGAAAAGTGAATGGTCTAACTGGCTTCTACATTTACAAACAGACCAGTGTGTTGTTGCAGCCCACGGGGAAGCACTCTGAGTAACCATCAGTGTTGTAACCTTTTGAAGACTGGGGCTGCTCAAATCAAGTTTCTTGGCTAGCTCACTGTTTAAATTATGTGCCAGAGTTCTGTCTAGACATTTAAATTATGTTGTTGCAATTTTCAGTTGTGTGCAACACAATCATAAATTAAGGCATTACAGTGATATATGGAATCTGATATATTAAGCAATGCATGATTGTTCTGATAAAACTTGCCTTATTTTAATTTAAATTAAAGCATTTGAACCGAAATCTGATACTTTATACATATTTTTTAATGTTTTCTGCAAAAAGTGAAAATAACAATTACCTCTCATCATTTGAACAAACAATATTCGTGATAGAAAATAACATATTCAGAAATAGAGCAAACACATTTAAAATTCAGAAGTCAAAATCACATACATTAATTGAATTTGACACTCAACAAGCTTTGTGTATATGGTTTGTTTTTGGTAAGATACCCACATGAGGGTTTCCTGGACCCACAATCGGAATGCAGACACTATACTTGGTTCACCTACCAAATGCCATGTTCCTATAGTACATATCACATGCAAACATCGATGTTTGACGACTCCTGTGCTGGCTAGACCCATCCAGACTGATGTCGACATACGTACTACACAAGGGAGCACCACTGGGAAACCAAGGCTACTTATGGATTGAAAAGTCAGTATTGTTGAGACCGAAGCAGGTGTAGAGATGAAACAATACAATGGAAAACATTACCTCAGAGAGGTCCATGGTGGACCCAGAGCAAGAATTTTAATTTGCTACATGTTTGCTTCCATTGGGAAATGATGGTATAATCCCATTAGCTGTGGTTTCTCTCTTCTCTGATACAATCCCTTCTGGAATGGGTCCTTAATAATCAGTCCTTCAATAGAATAAAGTACAACCCTAGACAGAATAAAAAATGAAGTAAAATCTCAAAGATGCATCATCTATAGATAGATGCTATTATACATTCACCTTTCAACAGGGGAATTAAGAAATAAAGCTCATCCTACACAACTTGGAACTGTAGAGTGGCTGCTAAAATGCTGGTTTTTTAAAGTTATTAGACTCTGTTTGTAAAGGTATATGTACATACCCCTGGTACAGTGTTAATTTGTGAAAAAATAAGTGCCGGGGCCCTCGTCCGGAAGCCACCTCAGTTTGCACCACGCACTGTACTTATACAACTACTAACCATCACACTGCTACAAGTGTGACAATTCAGACTGTTCGAGGCCGCCAAAGCTTTAAAGAATGGCTTGAGTGGCAGGTATTAGTTGCGCTTAATGTATATTCAATTAACAAACAACTGTTTTTCTGCTCACTTTTAAATTGCACAAACCCCTGCTCCAGGAGCCGGTAAAATATGTCGCATTTCATACACGCGTGAGGAGCTACATAAGCTAGCGGCCAGTCACTGTTGTCAACATCTGGATCTGCAGAAAGAGGACAAGCATTGTGAGCAATGTAAACTGCCATTCAGTTTTCTGAGAATAAATAAGCTAGAATCTCAGGGCATCCCCACTAGTCATAAGGAAGTGATGGTCTTCAACGCAGTGTTAATCAACACAAGATCATTAATAAAACATATTACGAGGATAGCGGAATTGTTAGAGGCACACAAACTCGATCTGGCCTTTATCACAGAGACAATAGCAGATGGCGCATCTGATCCGGATATTGCCCTAGCATTACCGGCTGGCTATTCCGCCATTAGAGCTGACAGAACATGGAAGCGGGGGGCTTGCGATTTTATGTAGAGAAGAGCTGCAAGCCCGTAGCTCTGTCGTGGGAAGCTCCCATGACTGTGAACTATTATTGTTTCAGATTGCACTCACAAAGAACTACACATTAAGAAGCCTTTTGTTGTTAGGCCTCCAAGGGCAAGAACCCCTCTGCTACTGATTCTAAGCCCTATTTTAGAATCAAGTCTGCAAGGATCAGACTTTACGATTCTAGGGCATTTTAACTATCATCTAGAGAAATCAGCAGACAATAACACCGCCGCACTGGTCGATGCTATGGCTGGGCTTTCCCTGAACCAGATTGTCAAACAGGAGACCCATGAGGCCGGGCACACGCTAGACGGGATTTTTTCCTTCAACCCTAACCTTAAAATTACTGAAATAATAACTGTTCCATGGTCTGACCATAAAGATATTTTATTTTCTGTAACTGTGAATCAAGGGCAGTCAGCTCTCTCTTATAATCAGAAGCCAGTCACCTACCAGGAATGGGACAAAATTAACACCACCACGTTACAGGAAAAACTTCTCAGGACTAAACCCGAACCAGCGCCGGACAGTAACTTGGCCGTTGAGAGGGTATCCTTCTGGATTAAGACAGCGGTACTAATGGTAGCACCAAGTAAAAGCTTTATCCCCAAAAGAAAAAAGCCTTCAGAACCCTGGTTCACAGAAAAACTCAGGGCTCAAAAACAAGTATGCAGAAGGGCAGAAAGAAAATGGAGAACCAACTACGACAAAAATTTGAAAAGTGAGTATGCCCGAACTCTGACTGATTATAAAAAAATGGTCATAGGGGAAAAAAGCAACTACTTCACTAGAAAAATCAATGAGGCTAAACATTCCAGCAGGGTGCTCTGTGCGACAGTTAAAAAACTTGCAAATCTCACCGTTGGGAATCAGTTGGAAAGTAGCATTGAACTTTGCAATACATTAGGACAGTTTTTTGTGGACAAAGTCACTAGGGTGTACAAACTATTTAAGACCAACCATAACACCAAGACCATACCTAAGTATCCTAATCCGGATTTGGGTACATCAAACCCTAAAACTGGTTTCTGCTTCACGCCCCCTTCAGTCGAACAGATCAGCCAGGCAGTAAAGACCATCAGGTCCGGAGACCCAACTGACCCATGTCCACCTAAAATAATGCACATATTCCCAGAGTTGCTTAGTGAACAGTTATACTTTGTGTTCACAGAGATAATCCAGTCAGGACTCTTCCCAGATGCCTGACAAACAGCATCAGTTATTCCACTTCTAAAATAAACGAATCTGGACCCTAAAGAATCCAGCAGCTATCGCCCAATCTCCAGAATACCTTTCCAAGCTAAGTTGTTGGAAAAGCTGCTTAACAAACAACTGACAGATTTCATAGCATCTAGAAATCTTCTGGATCAATCACAGTATGGCTTTAGGGAGCAGCACGGAACTGAGACAGTTCTGGTCAATGCAGCTGAGGGCCTTAGGAGTACTCTGGACGCGGGAGGGAAGGCCGCATTGATCCTATTGGATTTATCGGCGGCATTCGACACCGTGAACCATGAGATACTCCTAACTCGCCTAGATGAATTGGGGGTCCAAGATTCTGCACTTACGTTGATGTCATCCTTTGTAAGGGACAGAACTTTTTCAGTGCTTCTGGGAGAATATGCATCCAATTCCTTCAGGTCACCGTGTGGAGTGCCCCAGGGCTCTTCCTTAAGCCCCACTCTTTTCAACATTTACGTTGCTTCCCTGGCCTCGATTATCAGGCAATGTGGGTTCTTGCTGGTTTCGTACGCCGTTGACACCCAAATAGTGGTGTCATTAACTAGCAACGTAGACGAAACTGCAGACCGCTTCAGGGACTGCATGATGCAAGTGAATCAATGGATGCAGCTTAACTGTTTAAAGCTGAATGGCAATAAAACAGAGGTTATGCTTCTGGGCTCCAATGTGGATTTCTGGTCCCCCAAATGGTGGCAGGACAGTCTGGGCGACTGCCCAATTCCAGTATGCAAAGTCAAAAATCTGTGAGTCATATTCGATGAGAAATTGACCTTTAATGCCCAGATTAATTATCTGTCCTCAATCATTTGGTGCATATTAAAACTGATCAGAAGAATATGTCCTTTTATTTCCCATGCTTCACGCAAAACAGTGGTCACGGCGCTGGCCCTGTCCAGACTGGACTATGGCAATGCTTTATATGCAGGGATCCAGGCCCAATACCTAACTAAACTTCAACGTCTCCAGAACGCTGCAGCAAGGCTAGTGCTGGACATTCCCAGATCCGAACCAGTCTCCCACAGACTAAGGGCCCTCCACTGGTTACCAGTGGACAAAAGGATAGAGTTTAAGTCTTAGTGTCTGGCATATAAGGCACTTCATGGCTCAGGACCGCAGTTCCTGAGAACACACCTCAAATAGTATGTCCCAGCAAGATGTCTAAGATCTACTCACGCAAAACATCTTCAAGTACCCAAGTTCAAACAGGCTATGTGGGGAGGAAGAAGCTTCCTGTGGAGGACAGCCAAGTTATGGAACCTTCAACCCATCTCAATAAAAAGTAGCCCTTCTCTACTGGCCTTTAGAAAGGCAGTATAGATCTGGCTGTATCCCGGCTAAGCCAGTATCGCACCTCTGCAATAACCTGAAGCGCATCAAACAGTAGCGCCAAGACGCCCTCGGGCAATCGCGTGCTTTATAAGTACACTAATCAAATCAAGGTAAATCAAAATCAAATCAAATCAAATCAAGCAGCAATACGATGTGGCATCTGTAATAAGTGCAGGTACTGGCAACTAAGTGCCGGTGCTGGCAATCAGGTGCAGGTGCTGAGCACCGGAAACCACCGACTCAAATTAAGCATTACCCTGGTATAAAGTAATGATGCTCTGGTGAAGGAACTGTTCTGGTCTTCGCTGGACTTAATATTTCAGCTAAAGATGACAGAGATAGAAATGTTCCGTTAACTTTGGCAGAAGCCATTCATCATACACTGCTTGAGCATTTGTTCAAACACATTTATTCCCATTTTCAGTACTGATGTAAGCCTTACAGGGTGCAGATCAAGCTATTATGGGTTGTATGTAAAATATTGTGAATTTAACTATTGTTGTCAAAATATTGACTGTCACACTTTTATCAAGGGTAAGAATAGATTTACTATTCGTACTATTCTTAATTCCACATCTAAATACATTGAAGATATAGATTATCAAGTTACCCATACTAAACCTATATATACATTCCTGGATGATATTTAGGCTACAGTATTTTTGTAGGATGAAATCAAATCCATGTATTCTGACACCATACCACTCTGATGTATCCAAGCAAATATTTCCTGGCTGTTAAAGTACCCTCAGAATCTATATTATGAACTGTTTTAAAGGGGCTTTCAGCCCTTAACCTCCATGTGTCTGTTGTAGCATGTGGCAAATGGGTTAGCCCACTTCAGCTGTTGACCAACTCCACTGTGAGTGTTTGCATTCTTACCTTTCACAAGGAGCACATCCTCACACAAAGTAGTTCCATTTAGTGCCAGGGTCTACTATGGTAATGTGTGCTTTTTGGAACAAAAACATATTTGTGCTCTTAAGTTTTGTTTTAAATCGATGAGGGCTCAGCTGCTCCTTTAACAAGATATGTTTAAAAAAAATACGTGGCAAAACAAAAAAAGCATTGACAAAAGAAAATGGCTGGCAGCCGACAACAGACCTATTGGCCTACCCAATGCTTGTTATATGTGACTTGAACGAACACCGATTGTGTATTCATTCGTACTAAAGGCTTATGGAGAGATAATATTCATGAAATATGGTACAGCAAGTTAAATTGTTCGCTATGTGATTGCTTCAGGGAGAGAAGTTTGCGGAAATCATGTTTCAGGAATTAAGTGTAGGTTGTGTACCAAAAATCTCTGCCTTCGTTAGTGGTCCAGGTTAAAAAACAACTTTCTTACCATAAACATCTGCAAAGAGACTGCTGCTGTAGGAGCCTCTGTGTGCATTTTAGAAGTAGTATCACTACACTCCTTACTCATGTCGTTTCATCAAGGTCCAGCAAACTTACATATCTGGCTATGTGCTTCATCAGAACAATTTATTGTAATGGATCCTTCAAGTCTATAGAGAAATGTGACACATGTGGAAACAGACAGCATGCTCATAATGTTTTGTAGCCGCCAAAAGCATTTACTAATGGATTCCACGCATGAGTATTGCATCACCTGATGCAACTGGAATGTTTTGAGTCTTCATTACAGCGCCTAGACAGCTATAATAATTGGATAGGTGGGCCTGTAGTACTTCTTGTGCCACCACACCAGAGTAGCCCCATAAAACATGTCCCAGGCCTGCCATTGCAGCCTGTGTGTAGTTTTAAACAGCCATTTCGACCTGGCAATTTGATAGGTGAAAAGTTCTTGGCAGTGTAAAGATGGCATATGTTGAGTCACACAGAATGTGGGCCATCAAAATTCCAATTCGCTCTCCATAATTATTGAATACGGTACATCTAAAGTTACAAAATTTAAATCCAAAACCTAAATTGAGCAATCACTACTTTTTACACTGCATAAAGGTCACTTGTGGATATTTCCAGCAGCAAAAATATGTCCTCAACAAAAAAGGTTCTTTAACATGATCAAAATAATTGCAAACACAGTGCAGATGCTTAATCATTGGAAGGGCTTTTTTATTACTATAAATGGTTATACTTATTCATTCTGCTAAATGTAACTTTGATTAACATCACAGCAATGAAATACAGAAACGGCTCTTAATTAAATAGCTTGATTCATGTGGATACAATGCAACACTAAAAATAATTACATAAAACACTTGTTAAGCTGCCACCAGCGCGAGAATAATAATTACAATTTATTAAATGGAACACTTGTAAAGTTCACAGCAGCTCCAGAAACACAGATTTGTTTTCCACATATAATTCAAACACTGGGTCAATCTAAAAACTTTGAAGTAGGCCCTTGTGAGGTTTTAGTGTCTTATGAAGGCTAGTTGTGTTTTATTCAATTCAGGTACTGGTAGCTTTGTTTTTCACAGTATAGCTGCAGGCCTGCAGAGCTAAGCACAAGAGGAGAAATACAGGTCTGGACGCATGTTTGACATAGGACACCCTGAACTATTTCTTTACACTGTTGTTATGTTATATAGTTTATAAAGCGCATGAATCACCCCCGAAGGGGTCTCTCAGCGCTGGTAGAACTGTGCGGGGGTGATGCGGCAGTATCATTCTGAGAAAAGGGTGGTCTTTAGTATCTTTCTGAACCCAAGATAGTCGGAGCACTGTCTGAGCGGGAGGGGCAGTTGATTCCATACCAAAGGAGCCTGGTAGGAGAAAGATCTACCTCCCAATCGTGCTCTCTTAATCCTCGGAATGAGTAACAGCGATTTAGAGCCAGACCTCAGGTCGCGATTGGGGATGTACTGATGGAGCCTTTCAGTTAGATAGGAAGGGCCGGGAGCCCCACAATGCTTTGTGAGTCAGGCAACAAAGTTTAAACTTGACTCGTTTCCTCACTGGTAACCAATGCAGTTGCCGAAGCAGCGGGATAGAGGCAGATCTGCCTGGAGCTTTGGTGACCAGTCGTGCTGCGGTGTTTTGCACCACTTGCAGACGGTTAAAGGCAGATTCATTAGCAGCGACCATTAGTGCATTACAATAGTCCAGTTTATTTAATACCAGGGCCTGGACAAGTGTCCTGCGAAAAGAGTCCGGGAGATAGGGAAGAGCTTTCTTCAGAAGGCGCAGAGTGAAGAAGCATGCACTGACGGTGTAAGAAACATGGTCCTTCATGGACCTGATCGAAGCAAACGCCAAGATTTTTTTCTGTGAGCTTAGGCGACGGGACGGGCCCCAACTCAGTAGGCCACCAAGTTGGTGACCACATGATGGAGGCATCTCCATAGAGGATGATCTCTGTTTTGCTGGCATTCAGCTTTAGGAAATTGCTACTCATCCACTCCGAGATGGCCAGCATACCTTGGGAGAAACAGGTTTGAGCAGTCAGTGAGGATTTATCAAATGGGAAAATAAGTTGAGTGTCATCCGCATAAGATATGGGGATGAACCCAAGAGATCTTAAGAGAGAAGCAAGGGGGACCACATAGATGTTGAACAACGTAGGGCTCAAACAAGAGCCCTGTGGCACGCCCTTGGTCAGACGTTCGGTGGTAGAGCGAAAAGGGCCAAGGTTCAGGGTTTGGGTGCGGTCAGTGAGGGAGCTAGTTACCCAACTGAGCGCCATACCCCCTAGTCCTGCCCCTCCTAATATTTCGAGCAAGGTCAGATGGTTGACCGTATCGAACGCGGCAGAAAGATCTAAAAGGACCAAGATGGCAGATTGTCCCTGATCTAACGTCTGTCTAATACAATCGGTAACAGCAACCAAGGCGGTCTCGGTGCTGAAATTTGCACAAAACCCTGATTGTGACGGGTCCAGGTAGCCAGTTGTTTCGATATGGTTCGAGATGTGTTTATTCACATATTTCTCGAGGACCTTACTCAGATAAGGGAGGAGGGAGATAGGGCGAAGGTTGGCGAGATCGTCCATGGGAAGCTTGTTGTTTTTACATAGTGGTATGACCTGTGCAGCTTTCCAAGAAAGGGGAACTAGTCCCTCACTTAAAGAGGAGTTAAACAGCATGGTGGCGGGGTCTGCTAGTGCGTGAGCCAGAGATGCTCCTAATCTGGCAGGCATAACATCTACGGGAGAACCAGATGTGACATTGCGTAGTAGTGCATTGGTCTCATCCCGTAAGAGGGAAGGGAAGGTCAGCAAAGGTGAGTGGATGACAATAGAGGGTTTTACAATGTCATCAGACAGTGAGGTGTGACAAGTATTGGCGAATTTGTCATAGATGGAATCAATTTTTTTGAATGAGAAAAGAGCTAATTTTGTTACAAAGAGACTGGGAATGCAAGTTGTCCAGATCACAGGCTTTGGGACAAGTGAAATCTTGCAAGATTTAGTGAAGAATTTTCGGCGCATTACCTGCTAGCCTTAATTGCGCAGCTATATATGTTCTGCGTGCTTGTTTGATATCTTTATGATAGAGCGTTAGCACAGCTCTACAATTTGCTTTATCGTTGTCTAGGTGGGTGCGCCGCCACTTTCTTTCAAGATTTTTGCATTGGCTTTTCGTTATACACAGTTCTGGGGTAAACCACACCGCCAAATTATTCCTGGGGGCTTTAGAGCAAATTTTTTCGGGGGCAATTGAGTTGATAGCCGCTAAAACAGTGGTGTTAAAAAGGGAAAGGTTATCTTCTATATTATTGGTCGGGGGAAACCTAGGAGGCGTGAAGGCTAATGCAAAAGACTCCAGATTGATTTTTGACCATTGTCTATAGGGAAATTGAATGTGAGCTGCCATAGTAGAAGACGTAAGAGGGTACTGCACTTGGAAATTGATAAGAGCATGATCAGTC
This sequence comes from Triturus cristatus, assembly GCF_964204655.1. Lineage (NCBI taxonomy): Eukaryota > Metazoa > Chordata > Amphibia > Caudata > Salamandridae > Triturus > Triturus cristatus. The sequence continues at coordinate 1,587,148,281 of NC_140590.1, forward strand.
CAGCACAACGGGCGCGGGGTTTTACAGATAAACCGGTCGGAATTGGAAAAATAATATCTATAGTATGGCCAGCCGTATGTGTGGGACCCTCATTTTTTTGGTAAGGTGCAGGGTAGACAGGTCAGAAATAAAGGCTGATATTTCGGGCAGCAAAAGATTGTCTCTATGTATATTAAAATCACCTAATAATAGGAAATTCTCCGACGCAATCACATGGGGGGGCAATTAATTCCATTAATTGAGTGGAGAAGGAGTAGTTTCTTTTCTGTAACTCCAGTTCTGTAGTAGGGGTATCTCTGTTATAGTCATAATCTAGTGAATAGTCCCGCCCATGTGCGCGGACCCCGGAGCAATAAAAAATAATCTCTAAAAGGTGACAAATCATGCAGACCTGCATACACCTTTAAGAGAGAATTTAATTTAAAGACAGATAATGCAGCCTATACCCACAGGCTACACTGTCCAGTACTTCAACTAGAATTCCACCAAAATCCACAAACAGCACTGCCTGTCCAGTTTTTCTCCCCATAGGAAAAAACCCTGCCTCTACCAGCAAAAGCCACTGGAATGATAGAGAGGAAGGAGTGGACAGACAAGCCCCATAGGCTGCCATTATGTGGCTTGGAACAGGATACTGTGCCTTTAAGAAAACTTTCCAGTTTTCCAGAACTTTCCCCAGTATCCCAGAATGCCCAGCAGGTCCCATTTACTTTCAGTTCTTTTTGAAGGCGTAGCACGCCAGACCTGTAGCATTCTCCATATGAATAAGTATCTCTCCACCGGGGAGGAGGGCGGGCGCTTATGACTATAACAGAGATACCCCTACTACAGAACTGGAGTTACAGAAAAGAAACTACTCCTTCTGTATGAGGGGATCTCTGTGTATAGTCATAATCTAGTGAATAGAATGGCAAGCCCATCCCCACACAACAAAAGCGGTGGAGAACACATAAGACACAACCACTACTGTGCGAACAAATTTCGCAGCGAAGCCTGCCCAACCTGAGCATCTGCCCTGGCATCCGAGTCCAGACAGTAATGCGCAGCAAAGGTATGGACCGACTTCCAAGTGGCCGCCTTACAGATTTCCGCAATCGGAACATTACGCAGCAAAGCCGTCGTGGCAGCTTTGCCCCTGGTGGAATGAGCCTTAGGTTTACCCCCTAAGGTCTTATTAGCCTTTTGATAACACAACTGTATGCAGGACACAATCCACCGAGAGATGGACTGCTTAGAGGTCGCAAGACCAGTCCTGACTGAGCCATAATTAACAAACAATTGGTCAGACCTACGAATATCCTTGGTCTTATCCAGATAAAATTTCAACACCCTACGGACATCCAGGGAATGGAGAGCCCTTTCCGCTGGTGAAGAGGGATTCTGAAAGAACGTAGGTAAAGTTATGGTCTGATTGACATGAAAGTCAGAGATAACCTTAGGAAGGAACTTAGGGTGAGTACGCATCACAACCTTAGCAGCATGAAACACAGTATAAGGTTCTTGACAACATAATGCCTGAAGTTCACTCACCCTGCGGGCCGATGTAATGGCCACTAGGAACGCCGCCTTCCAGGATAGGTGCTGCAATGAAGCCTTGTGAATAGGTTCAAAAGGCTCTCTCATCAGTCTGGACAGCACCACATTCAAGTCCCAAGAAGGCGAGGGAAGTCTGACAGGAGGGAACACCTTCTTCAAGCCTTCCAAAAAATCCTTGACCACAGGAATCTGAAAGAAGGACGTCTGTGAAGGGCACTTCCTGTAAGCAGTCAAAGCAGCCAGATGAACCTTAATGGAATGGAAATTAAGGCCAGACTGCGCCAGATGCAAAAGGTATGGAAGGATGACATCTTCCTTACATGTTGTCGGATCAAAGTTCTTGGACTTACACCAGATACAGAACCTCTTCCACTTGTAAGCATAGGATGTCCTAGTGGAAGGTCGCTTAGACTCCTTCAGAATGTCCATACAATCGTCTGGTAGATTCAGATGACCGTATTGCACTATTTCAGGAGCCATGCCGCCAAACTCAAAGACGAGAGGTTGGGGTGCACCATCCGCCCCCCGAACTTCGTGAGAAGGTCCGGCCTGCACGGCAACCGCATGTGAGGAAGGAGAGACCGGTGAAGAAGGTCCGTGAACCACCACTGCCTGGGCCACTCCGGGGCGATCAGGATCATCCGCGCCCTGGACTGGGACAGCTTGATGAGCACCGCCGGAATCAGGGGAATGGGTGGAAAAGCGTACAGAAAGCTGTTCGACCAATCGATCCATAGCGCATTCCCCAGCGTCCCCCGCTGGTAGTACCTGGATGCGAAGTCTCGGCATTTGCTGTTTTCGGCGGTGGCGAACAGATCTACGTCTGGAGTCCCCCACCTTGCGAAGACTTCTCCTAGTACTTCGTCGTTTATGACCCATTCGTGGTTTTCCTGAATCAGCCTGCTCAAGGCGTCTGCCTGAGCATTCTGCACCCCTGGCAGATGTGTGGCCGTGATCGTCAATCCTCGGGCCAGCAGCCAGCGCCAGATCGCCTGCGCCTCCTGCGACAGAGTGCGCGATCTCGACCCCCCCTGCTTGTTGAGGTAATACATCGTGGTTGTATTGTCCGTCTGTATCAGCAGCGAGTTGGTCTGGAAGGACGGAAGGAAAGCCTTCAGTGCCAGGAAGACAGCTCTGAGTTCCAGGAAATTGATGTGGTACGTCGATTCCAAAGGAGACCACTTCCCCTGAATCTGCAGGTCCCCGGAATGCGCACCCCAGCCCTGGAGAGAAGCATCCGTCACCACATTCGTCGTGGGAATGCCCTTGTGGAAGGGAACCCCCTTGAGGAGGTTTTCCGCCGAACACCACCACTTCAGAGACTGACGAGCATGTAGAGACAGTCGGATCTTGTCGTCCCAAGAGCCTGTCTTCTGATCCCACTGATCCTCCAAGCACTCCTGCAGTGGTCGCATCTGTAGACGTGCGTGCGGAGTGAGGAAGATACAGGAGGCCATCGATCCCAGCAGAGACGACACCTTCCTCACAGTCGTCGATGGAGCAGTCCTGAGGTCCTGAGCCTTCCGAAGGAGTGATAACCGTCTCTCCTCCGAAGGAGACACGCTTGCTGACCGCGTATCTATGGAGGCCCCCAGGTACTGTATGCACTGTACCGGAGATGGGACCGATTTGGACATGTTGACGTGTAACCCCAGCTTGTTCAAGAGCTCGCACGTCCAACGGAAGTGTTCTTGCGCTTCCTCGAAGGATGACGCCTTGATCAGCCAATCGTCCAGATACGGGTAGACAAACACCTTGTTCCTCCGCAGGTGTGCCGCCACCACCGCCATGCACTTCGAAAAAGTCCTGGGAGCAGACTTTAGCCCGAATGGCAGTACTGTGTATTGATAGTGATTGGCGCCGACTTGGAATCGCAGGAACTTCCTGTGCTTCTGTGCTATGGGCACATGGAAGTACGCATCCTGTAGATCTATGGCACAGAGCCAGTCTCCCCGTTGCAGCTGAGGGTAAATCTGGTGCAACGATAGCATGCGAAACTTTTCTCTGCGAATCCACTTGTTTGCTTGTCGCAAATCCAGAATGGGCCTGAACTCGTTCTTGTCCTTCTTGCGAACGAGGAAGAACCGAGAGTACAGACCTCTTCCCCTTTGAGACAAAGGTACTTCTTCTACCGCCTTTTTTCTCAACAAGATGTCTGCCTCCGCCTGGAGCTCCCTCAGCTGGAAGCGAGAGCTGACCGGCGGAATCGCTGGAGGCGGGCTGATGAACCGAAGACTGTATCCATTGCAAACAATATTCAGCACCCACTTGTCCTGAGTAATTTTTCTCCACTCTGCCGGAAAAAATCGAATGCTTCCCCCCACTGGAGTGGGTAACGGTTGAGGGGGAAGTAACAGCTCAGGGCCGAGACCTGGCCGGGCCCTTGTTTGTGGTAGTAGCCTGCTGGCCACCTCTGCCCCTCTGGCGCTTCTGGAAGGGCTTGCGGAACTGCTGCTGTTGTGGCTGCTGCTGTCCCGAGCCCTGCCCACGCCCTCGGCCCGACGACCCGAACCTCCTCTGGAACGGTCGTTTCTTTTTCTCGGCCTTCTCTAACCCGACGGCCGTCAGGGTTTCCGCTTCCGCCTTCATGCTGGCCATTTCATCGTCCGCATGCTTCCCGAACAGGGTCTCCCCCGAGAAGGGCAAGTTGGCCACTCTCTGCTGCGCCTCCGGCTTGAGGGACGTCAGGCGCAACCAGGAATGCCGCCGCTGGTGGACGCCATGACAGTAGGCGTGGGCGGCCAATAGCGATATATCCGCTGCTGCGCTGATCGTTTGGTTAGAAACCAGCATGCCTTCGCGCACCGTCTCCAAGAAGTCCTCCTTCTTGTCTCGTGGCAGGAGGTCCGCATATTGCTGCAGGGATTCCCACAGGGCCCAGTCGTAACGGCCCAACAACGCCCCTGCACTCGCCGCCTTCATCGTGGTGGCAGCGGTACCACACACCTTCCTGCCCGCAGAGTCCAGCCAGCGGCTTTCCTTGTCCGGTGGCACCGTGGAGGCCGGGGCGGTCGCATGTTGTTTTCTCGCCGCCGTCACGATAACCGAATCCGGTTTCGGGTCCCCTCTCAAGAATGACGGATCCGACTCCGGGGCCCTATATTTCTTCATGAGCCTGGACGGAGCGGCCTTCTCTGTTGCGGGAGTGAGGAACAGTTCCAAAGCTGGTTCCACCAGTCCAGGCACGAGAGGCAGGAGGGGGCGAGACAAGTGTCTTTTATGAAGCGTCTCAAATATCACGGACGTCGTGGGTGTTGGAACCGTCACCGTGATATTCAGCTTCGCAGCCCCTCGCAACAGCACCTCCTGGAACGAGACCAAGTCGTCCACCGGCGACACCCTAGTCCCCGGGGAGTCCGACAGCGTCGGGGAAAGGTCCCTGTCCGAGGAGCGCGACCTGGACCTATACCTTCTGCGGCATCGTCTAGAGTCTGACGAGGATCGCCCTCGGCTCCGCGATCGTCGCCTCCTGTGAGAGCGGGAGCGCGACCTCTTCGGCTTAGGCCTGTCCGCCGGTCTCGCTGGTCCAGGCGACCGTGGGCGTCGTGGCTTCGGGGTCCCTTGCGGCGGAGAGGTGGCGGAGACAGAGTCCGCGGCCGCGGAGGAGGCGGTGGAGGAAGTGGAGACGGTGGTGGAGGAGGTGGCGGTGGTGGTGGTGGTGGCGGTGGAGGAGGCGGTGGCAGAGGTGGGAGAGGAGGAGGCGACGGAGACCTCCGAGGCGGGGTATACACCACTGAGTACACCGATCCCGGCGACTCTCTCTTCCTCGACGTCGACGTGTGCCTCGACGTCGACCTGCGCCTCGACGGCGATCTTCTCGGCGTCGATCTCCTCCTCGGCGTCGACTTATGTCTCGACGGCGACCTTCGCCTCGACGGCGACCTCCGCCTCGACGGCGACCTCCGCCTCGACGGCGACCTCCGCCTCGACGGCGACCTCCGCCTCGACGGCGACCTTCGCCTCGACGGCGACCTTCGCCTCGACGGCGATCTTCGCTTTCTCGACGTCGATCTCCTTCTCTTCATCGACGGCGAGCTGCGATCCCTCGACGCCGAACGCCGACGCCGGGTCTTCTCTCGACGTCGACCGCTGGACGCAGTCGAAGACGGCGTCGTCGCCGACGACGCCGATGTAGTCGACGGCGGCCTATTCAGGTCCCTCGACGCCGATCGTCGACGCCGTTTCTCCCCAGAGCCCTGGGGAGACGGCGAACAGACGGTGGTCATCCTCCTCGACGTCGCCGTCGACGCCCTCGACGTCGACGGGGAGCGGGAGCGTTTACTGGTCTTCCTGCCCCTGGGGAGCCCCCCAGAGGCCTCAGCATGGGCCAAATCAGCCCCTCCAGACCCACCTGGTGCCTTCAGTCTTCGCTCCTCCAGAGCTTGAAGCCTGCTCTTCATCCTGTCCCTCACTTGCTGAAAACGAGCAGATGGTACAGCTTTCAGGCACGTGGGACTGGGGAAGGCAAGCTATGCACACCTCGTGTGGGTCAGTTTTAGCCTTCTTTCGACCACATTCCGGGCACTTGTCGAACAAGCCAGGCATGTTGACAGTACCAGCTATTAAACACAAGAAAAAGTGACAAAAATTGCCAAAATCTCAATGAAAACCTTGAAAAAGGTAGAGCTCAATGCTCCAGGGTCCTGCTAGCAGGAGCCGGAAAAAAGAACTGAAAGTAAATGGGACCTGCTGGGCATTCTGGGATACTGGGGAAAGTTCTGGAAAACTGGAAAGTTTTCTTAAAGGCACAGTATCCTGTTCCAAGCCACATAATGGCAGCCTATGGGGCTTGTCTGTCCACTCCTTCCTCTCTATCATTCCAGTGGCTTTTGCTGGTAGAGGCAGGGTTTTTTCCTATGGGGAGAAAAACTGGACAGGCAGTGCTGTTTGTGGATTTTGGTGGAATTCTAGTTGAAGTACTGGACAGTGTAGCCTGTGGGTATAGGCTGCATTATCTGTCTTTAAATTAAATTCTCTCTTAAAGGTGTATGCAGGTCTGCATGATTTGTCACCTTTTAGAGATTATTTTTTATTGCTCCGGGGTCCGCGCACATGGGCGGGACTATTCACTAGATTATGACTATACACAGAGATCCCCTACTACAGAAGTCCTTTATAGGGCCAGGAGGGCGATAAACCAGTGCCCCTCTCCAAGGGTCATGGGTGACCATTTCCATCTTAAAGATCAGCATTTCAATTTGGGCATTAGTGCGTTGATCTAAGATCGAAAGTTTTACACGATCATTGTGAAGGATTGCAACCCCCCCCCGGTTTTCAGCGGCCTGTCTAGGCGCTGGATCCTGTAACCATCAGGAATAGCAATCTTAATATCTGGGCCACTAGTGGGTTTCAACCAGGTTTCAGTCAGGAAACCCACGTCAGGCAAGTCAGTCGTAAGTAGATCCCATATCTCTAGCGTGTGTTTAGGAAGCGATCTCACATTACATAGAAAGCCCTTCCAGTGGTTAAGCTGTGAATTGTTAGGGGACAGTGTCTAACTATTACTGATCCTACTTGTGTCTGGGGACACGGGGGGCCCGGTATCGTACTGCCCGGGGATAAGTACTGGGGGAATATTTCCTGGAGTTTCATCTTCCCAGTTACTCTGAAATCTGCATTGTGTGCAGGAAAAGGGTCCTTCGAGAGGATGAAGTACCGTATTGTGGCAGGACAGGCTAGTCAAAGGTGACAAATGAGTCTGAGAGCGGCGCTACTAAATACTAATTTACACTTACTAGGGTTGTCCATATCAGTGGCAAGGTCCCTGGCACCTGGCGACATCCCGGCGCGGACGGGCGCAGACGGGCTTGCCTTTGGCGCGCCTTTTTACGCGCCGCTGGCGCGCCCGCTGCACGCTTGCGCCATGGCCCACTAAGTAGTGTGCGAGGAGCAGACGCTAGACTGCTCCTCGTATTACCACCAAGATGGCGGGCGGGCGGGCGGGCGGGTGTCGCGGAATACAATGCAGGGACTCGTTCAAGGAAAAAGTGAACGATAAGGATCACCCCAATGTGCAAAGTATTTAAAAGTTTAAAATGTATTTAGCATAATATTTAGCATAAAATTCAACAAATAAAACACGTTAAAAACTCTGAAGTAAAAGCAGATATGATGCCACCTAAATTCGCAATTACAGTACACAAGACACCTCGCACAGTGCAGCAGCCTCGATCTCCCGGCTCAAGCCTCAGGAGATGTCGATGTTGTGATGTCGACGTTGTGAACATTAGCCACAGATTGTCAGGGGAGTAGCTTTAGGGGGTTGTTACGGGTGATACATCCCCCTAATAAATGTATTCTCTGATAAATAGTTGGGTACAGGTGTTTTCAGTAACCCTGGGCGGACAACTATGCTACGTTTGCGAAGTTTGCGTAGTTTGTGCTACTTCGCGCTACGCGTATTGCACGTAGCACAGTGCAAAATCGCGTAGCGTAGTTGGCATTTTTTGCTCGCTCGCGGTCCTCAACGTCAAGTTGGCGACCGCGAGCGAGCAAAATGACATCCCAGTGAGATTTTTTCCTCGTTCGCAATCAGCAACATCAAGTTGTCGATCGCGGGCATGGAAAATAAACCTCCTGGTCAGATTCTCAATGCGGGGAGGTCAGGTTTCTCATTGCGAGAGGTCGTGTATGCTCACGACCGCTCGCGATGAGAAACGGCCAGTCCGTGTTGAGAAAGCTGCCGCTGGAGTAAAAATCTACTTGAGCGGCAGAAAACGACAGCTCGCACTGTGCAAGATGCCGTTTTCAATGATTGCACAGTGTGGACAAGCATCCGGCACTGTGCAATCATCGCGAACAGCGCACTACGCAGTTCACGTAGTGCTACGCATATCTCGCGTAGTGCGAAGTGCACTTCGCGTAGCTAAGCATAGCGCTACAACGTGAACTACGCCCAGGGTTAGTTTTCAGTCACATATGGTGAGGAATCTGTCGGATTTCACCTGGGATATTTACATACACGCTCAGAGAAAACCCCCAAAACTCCCCCACACACGCACACTGACTCTCTTCAATGTTGTAAAGGTCTTTAAAAATGTTGGTTGTTTTACAAAATATTGTGTTTTAAGTACCCCTTACAATCTGCACTCCGCTCCCTCTCCACCACACCTTACACTCCTCTTCTGCACTGCTTCTCTTATAATCCATTTTAACATGATGTTCCAGCATGGTTGTCCGAAAACCTGAAACTCACCCTCAAATCTGACTGACCAAGCTACTCCCCTGCAGACTATGTTCATGGCACTCTATGAGTGTATGCCCACTCTACCTAATATTGCAACATGTATGCAACCACGTTCAAACGTAAGTGTGTTGTGGTTTCCTCTTAAGTACAGCACCATAAAATGGTCCTTATATGAATCTTTACAAGGCGTCCTTTAATTTGCTTACCTTACCAAAAGTAAACTTTACAATTTGTAACAAAAATGCATTAATGCATTGAAATGCAGATAGCTAAAATCTCACTGACATGAAGTGGGATTTTGCTCATGTAATGGTGTTTTACTGCCAAAACTAACTTCTTTGTGGTAACCTCGAAGCTGGGGAATTTGGTTTGAGTCTCTTCAGGGATTCTGGACAAATCACTTAATTTCTCTGTGCCCAACAAAATGAATGTGTTCGTCATAGTCATAGTCATTCATAGTCCATCTGTAACACAACTGGTGCTCATGTAAAGCGCTCTGATACCTACTGGTCAAGTTTGCGCTATATAAAACCAACAAAAAAAAGTGGGAGTCTGCATATGGATGACGATTCTGAGTGCGGGTTGGACAGGCCTAGAAATGCAACTCTGACAGGTAAGTGTGTGGGCCTGTTTTTTCTCTGTTATGGGCCTGTTTTAGGATCTTGTGGATCACGTTTTACTGTTGATTTATCTAATATTACCACAAACAATGTCTACATCAAGTACAAATGTATGCAAACTCCGGTACCATGCAAAACACCTATACAGCATGCCTTTACAAGTTCACAACTGGCTGATTTGTAAACATGGCCACTTTTTTAACTATCTTGTTAGCTATAGAAGGTTACTTCAAATTTTGGAGCCCGACCTATTTTCTCTCCCAGTCCGACCCTGCCAAGAGCATGGTATTTACTTCACCCTACAACTTTTCCATTGTCCAATTCAGTAGCAAAAAACCCAGAGGAAATCGGGAAAACGGCTGTAAAAAAAGTGAAAGAGGAGCAATTTAGTGATCTAAACATTGATTCAGCATGTTAAGCCTCATTCCCTACTCGAAAATTCCAAAAAGCGGTAAATACCACACACGGTAAATTTCGCACCCCACAAGTACCCGGATTTAACAGTGTTTAATTTTAAACAGTATTGTTTTATTGTACATTGGTTGTCTGTTTCTATAATTATTTATGTACACATGCACATTAATGCAGAAAATCATTTATAATTTCAATTAATAATGACCGTATACACATAGGGGCCTATTCACAGAACTAATCTGAGACAAAATCCTAAACTTACTACTTTTGGTATTCACAGAAGGCATTTAGTAGTAGAAAAGTTAGTATTTTGTCTTAAATTAGGGTTTTGTCTTAAGTTAGTATTTTGTCTTAAATTAGGATTTTGTCTTAAATTATTATGTTGCCTCAAGTTAGTATTATGTCTTAAGTTAGGATTGTGTCTTAAATTACGATTTTGTCTTAAGTTTTGGTCTTAAGACAAAATACTAACTTAAGACAAAATACTAACTTTACTACTACTAAATGCCTTCTGTGAATACCAAAAGTAGTAAGTTTAGGATTTTGTCTCAGATTAGACCTGGGAATTGGCCCGAAAATAATGATTCCTATCATATGGATGCATTTCACTTCATGAACCATGCAATCAAAAAAGTGCATTGAGAAAAACAAAATGGCATGCAATGAAACATTATATACAAAACCGCACGCCTCATGCTTCCTGAAAATAATGCAAGCATTCACAGGTATGTCACTCCGCCATTCTAGAGGAAAACATAACAAGCAGTAACCACATCACATTCTGTAAAATTAAATAACATCTAATGTTGTACAAAACCAGTGGTGGCCGGTGTTTGCTACGAGTGGTGGGGAAGGTGGGGAGGGTGAGGGGGGCATAGGGGTTGTGAAGGGAGATGGGGTATAAAAAATATTAATAATTAAAAAAAGAACAAAAACGTACCTTCAGCCGGCCACGTCCCGCATCGCGCTCCTCTGCTTCTTCCTCTTCTTCAGGCACAGGCTCCCAGCCTGCCCGGCAGCTAATCCTGAAGCTGCTCTTGCATGATAGCAGCTTCAGAATTGGCCTGAGTGCTCTCCATTAGCGCTCCAGGACTGACTGGGAGCCTGTGCCTGCTCTCCCCAACCTCAGCATTGCAGCTGGGGTTGTAGAGAGTTTCACTGCGCATGACGGTTTGGTCAGCCTGAGACGGCCGGCCAAACCGTCATGTGCAGTAAAGGGAGTGCACATACCAGTCTCCTCAGTGTTGTCATCCCCCAGGCCACACCTTCAAGACAACAGGAAAGGAGAAATAAAACAAGTGTTTTTTGTATTTCCTGACGTTTTGGAGGGGGGGGGGGCCAAGCTTCTTCACCATAGTGGAGGAGCTGCCGCTGCACAAAAATAACATTAGATGAAAACTGACGGTCACACAGATATAACGTTGAGGCTGTGTTGTTAGCTATTAAGTCTGATTGCATTATGTACCAAGATAGTGACAGTGATTCCTAGACCTGCATTTAACATTTTTATTACTATTGTATTTTTTTTTTTTTTTTTTAGTTGTGTGAATATTTATGATGGAACTGTACTGTCTATTTTGCTGTGGTTTAATGGGTCCTTCTGATCATAAATAAAGAGATGATGATGATGACGTATAGTTTTCTTACAGAACTCCTTATACAGTGAATAACAGCAGTGTAGTGAAACTACACAAAGTATGCAGCTCTGTAAGATAACAAGATCCGGCATCATGAAAAGTTTTTACAAATAGTTGGAAAGACTAACAACAAATCAGCTACCAGGCACAAACAACAGCAGGTGTGAGAAAAACATTGTAGAATCACCTTCTTACAAGTGCCTCTTCAGGAAAGATCTGATTAGATTCCATGTCTAGCAGTTTTTAATATCACAAACCTTGCCCAAGGGCTTTAGTGGGCTTTACCATAGAACCAGAGAGCTTTATACATTTTTAGGAACAGGGAGATTAAGCGATTTTCTCAGAACAAGACAATGTTTAGAAAAAGCAAGGATAAGAACCTGGTTCTCCATGTTCCAAAAACATCACTTCTAGCCACTAGGCCACATCCCCTCCCATGACATGGTTCTGCAATAAAAGGAGAAAGGGTTGCTGTGGAGATCCCCTAACAAATGGAATTAACTTAACAGGACTAGCACATGAAGGTTTTGGTAGAATGAGGAGTATGGAGATAGGCAGATCGCTTAGCCTTTTCAGGTGTGCTTCTGAATAATGTCCCTGGTGGATCGACCTTGAATGCCTTTAAACAAAAAAAAGTTTACATTTGGCTCTGCTACTGGTCTAGTGACAAACAGCTTGTGTCTGTAAAGGCTGATGGGGTGTCTGTGAGGAAGAGACAACAGGCAGGTAGTGCCAACGAAGCATATTTTAGAATCCCAATTCGTTAATTTTTGTGATGATCCAGTTTGCTCAGTGCTCGAAAGATAGTATGTGCAAGGTCAAGACAAGCACTTTTGAGATGTAATGGCTGGAACCTAAATGCAGGTTTTCTGGTGTCAGGTTGTGATGGAGCAAGGACTCGAGAAAAAGATACTTGCTCGGATCAACCTCTCGTTAACAGACACTAACAAGTAGACATCATAGATAAATGAAAATAAACATACATAAGACATTCATACACGGGAAAAAAGGCTTTTTGCTTGCTTAAATAACAAAGAATAATTTGCTACATAATTAAAATCCCAATTGAAACTGAAAATCGCTTTGCGCATGTGCGAACCTGTCCTGTGCAAGTAACCACGTGATTAACCATGTGAGAGGAAAACTCTCACACATGCGCAACGAGTTGCTAACTGTAGGTCTCGAAGTACTGCATGTATGGCATATGCTTGCCCGAATCTTAAAAGAAGTTTTTCACTGCTAACGCTGTGCTTAACAAAGAAGAAATAACATATGATAGAGTAGAAGGGGGCGGTAAACAGTGATAATAACATATTTGAGAAATTAACATCTGTTTATGATTCTTTCGTTAATAGTGAGCGTTTTGGGCCTTATATGCTAAGTCGAAAGAAAGATGGTGAAAGTTGAGGCTGCGCATTGAAGACCCGGAGTGACCCGCTGACCGGGACATGTGCGCCTGCCAAAACCCAAGGACGAGAGCTTGAGAAAAGATCCACAACTGAAGAAATTATATAAAATTTGTATCTATCTATTGTGTGAGATGTATGAGAACAGGAAGAGTCATGAGAAGTGAATAAATTGAGTGGGAAGGGTTTACTAAACAAAGAATTAGTTAACGATTTTAGGATTATCACATGAGGTGATGACAACTCTCCTTCCCCGCCCCAATGATAGTTTAGAATTCACATACATTTGCAACCTTTGAGGGTGGGACATGCAAAATTAAAGGGTATAATTCGCGTGATTTAAGGTTAAGTAGAGAGAGAGATGATGAGAGCTGCTGCTGCTACTAAGGAGAGTCGCTGATGCTACTGAGAAGAACAGACTGGGAAGATTCAATACCGAGAGACAGCCTGATTAGATTGAAGATTTGCGGAAGAATATCAAGGAGGGAGAGAGTGTAAGAGAGGGATGCGCTCCGGTGCATTTGTTTTCTAGAAAAGTATAGTAAGTATAATCCTATCCTGCACCTGTCCTAAAGTCTTTGTCTCCTGACTCTTAATCAGGTGACCTCCATCAATCCTTTTGGCCAGGGTTTGTGTTTCCTCTTTCATTTTGGTAACTATCACTCTTCCTTAAATTTTGAATACTTGCTGCAAAGTACAGATTATTGTGTCTTTTGTCTCTTCATCTATCGCTCTTCATGCATTTGAGGTTGTTGAAAAAGTCTGTATTTTGAATGAAATTAGATAAATGAATTTTTCTCTCCCAAGAAAGTTGATGGAGTTTGCACTGTGAATGTGTACAAATGAGCATTTTGATTGAATTATTAGATAAAAAATGATTGAATCTTACCTGGAGTCTGATTATTTACTGCAAAGTTATAAGAAAAGTTTTAATGAATTTTGTTAATATCACCATCAACTACTCGACTAATGGTCCATTGACCAAAGGAAGAGTATTGATCTGTGAAGATTAGTTAGACATACACTAAATTCAGATTGAAGGAAATAAAAAGCGAAAGTCAGGAAATCCATATGCGTATATGGGCCCATTGTAAGTGATATTTTGTTGTGTGAAAAGTTTATCCTGGCCTTTCGCTGGATCAGTTTTTCTGGTAGCAGAATGATGGTCATTATCGATTAGTTTGGTGATCATTGATTATTGACGATTGACTATTGTTATGACAATTTGACTATATGTTTTAACATAAAGAGTTAGTGTCGCGTTTTATGTTGTCTGGAAGCACAGGCACAGAGATACCTGGGAATCCCGGGAATGGAATTCGGAAGGGTGTGATAAATGGAAGTCACACTGCAGAAGGTTACTCGTCTGTTGTCGTAATGCTGAGAAGCTACGGAGGGCCGGCAGTATCACGGGAGGGACTATATCATATAAAAGTAGAGTGTGTTTGATAGCAGAGGGCCCGCCTGTGAAACTTTGGCCTTATCCGAAGGAGGAGTATCCCTAGAGGAGTAACAGGTCCTCCCCAAGCTTGAGTTAAGAGTAGACAGGGGTTTTTACTCACAGTGACAGGAAGGAAGGCAGACAGTCAGAGGAAGGGATTAAGAACCGTTAGAATAGAGACATTGCCTAAAGTGGATCAAAAGATCATTTTCAGTTTCGACAAGTTGAGCCTGAAGGAATATAAGACCACCCAGGGAGTAAAAGCTGATAGACAGCCTAATACCTTAAAGAAGAGAGGAGATAGAGCGATGTGATAACAAGTGTTCATGGGTGGTGTTTGTTATGCCAAGAGTGTTTAACAGAAATGAAAGATCAAAATAGTAAAATACAGCTGATGAGTCCAGTAGAATCAATATAGTTGATTAATGATTGCGCTCGGCAGAGATGATGAAGTTGGTATTATGAAGTAAAGCCATCTCAGTTGACTGAAGAGCTTGAAAGTCAGACTCAAGTGGCTCACTAGGGGCCCGATTCACAAAAGTAATCTGAGACATAATCCTAACTTCACAACTTTCGGTATTCACAAAGGGTATTTAGGAGTAGTAAAGTTAGGATACCTAACTTTACTACTCCTAAATGCCCTTTGTGAATACCGAAAGTCGTAAAGTTAGGATTTCGTCTCAGATTACTTTTGTGAATCGGGCCAAACGTTATTGCTACACAGGCAGTTGGTGAGCTGTGCAAACAATTTACATAAAATAGGTATCTGAGAAATAGATTACTAACTGGTAAGGAAGGGTGAGCAAACATTTTGTTATAAGTAGTAGTGGGGCTGCAGCTGGCATGAATCATTTAGAGTAGGTCCCCACAGAATGGTCGACATGGAAAAGTTGGGTGAAATAGGAAATAATGCAGGAGGAGAATGGGAGTGATTTGAGGATGCAAAGACTGAAAGCATGGGAGATGCATATGAGGAAATAGCAGGCTGTAGTTTAGCCGTGAATTCCCGTAGGTGTGATGAGAAAGATGAGAGGCTGAGTGAATCTTTGGGGAGAATGTCTATATGCAAACATTCATCGAGAATTACAAATGCACTGCTTTGTTTGTGCTGATGGTTTCTGGGGCTTAGCACCAGTACTTATTTCACAGGGCCGGGTCTATTGAATCTTTCTCTCCTGGGCCCATTATTATTAAAAATAAATGTACCTCTCCTGTTCTCCTATTTGTATGTCTGCCTTGGTATGTCTCCAGAGGATGGCCCACCCAGGTCCCAGCATGATGACTACATCACGTTAGTGATGTCAGCTGTGCATGCCTACCTTTCACCAAGGAGCACTGTCATTCCCATTGGATAAATGTGGTTGAGGGTGGGCTGATGGGTGAGCTGGACAGGGAGGGGAGGGAGGCAGGCTGAGAAAGTTCAGGACAAACTCGATGTGACGCTCTGGAAGCAACCAAAAAGTGAGTAGCATACTTTTTTCAAAGCTTGAATGCACTGAACTGAAAGTGAAACCAGCGGAAGCAAGTCAGACATTCATCGTGCCTTTTGCATGCTCAAGGCCTGGACCCATCACCAACTACAGTCCCTGTCAGACCTTGGCGTGCACATGCTGCTCTGCACTGGCAGCACTGTATAATGACTGCCAGCACCGGCACCCTAATTGCTGTGCTACTTGAGCCTTGCAGAGGCATCATTAAATGAAGCAACTGGGCAGCAGGGTGTGGCAGGTCTAAGCTCAACTTCAGATGCCGGCCTGGCCTGTGCAGAGGATTAGAGCATGAACCCGACAAGCGTGACAGTGACCTACTGTGACCAACCCTCATCACAGCAACCCTCTCTGAGCAGTTAAGCAAGGTAAGCAATGTGAGGCACTTGACAGGGTTGCACTAGATGAAAAATTAATTTAATCAGAGCGCATTATGACTTTTTTATTTTGCAGTTTTAATTAGGCAGAACTTGGCTCGAGGTGGAGGGAGTTAGAGCATGTTAAAAGAGACACAGACTACTCATACATTATTTTGAAGCACAGGGAGATTAATGGCTTTGTTCAGAATGGCAGAATGTTCAGCCGAGGCCAAAGTTCGAACATGGGTTCTCGAAACCCAAGTCCGATGGTCTGGCTAGTAGGCCACAGTCTCTTCCCTTTTGTAGCAACTAAGAGCTGTTTCAACCCTTAGGAAAGCTCAGGTTTGGAGTGTCTGGAGCAAAGCAGTTGGGCTTCTGGGAGTTATTGTCTTTTATTACATGGTCAAATTACATGGAGCTCTGTGGCAAACTTAAATTTATGTTGTTTTTGCACCTGTTGTTTTGATTATGTGTGTGTATCGATGCTGTATGATTGTTGGTTTTATATTCATGGGTTCTGTTGGTCCTGGCCGTCTCTGGGGGGGGGGGGGGGGGGGGGTGGGGTCACCGATAAACATTTTGCCTTCACCTCTCCTGTTTTGCAGAAATTAACTAAATGCCTCCCAAAATGGCATTTTGGGAGGCATTTAGTTAATTCTGAATGCAGCGAGCGTTGAAGGAAATTATTGGATAAAGGACTGATATACTATTCAGACACTCTTTTGACGCTGGAGTTGGAATAACACATGTGGTTCATAACATTGGATATTTTCCTGTTTATTACAAAATTTTGCATATGATGTAAATTTTTTGTGTTTTGCATCAGATTAATGTATGAATTAATTTGCTGCTTTTGTCATGTTGCAAGCTGTTGCCAATAATCTTTTCACTGTGTCTAAGTCAATTTTTGTCTTTAAGTGTATGTTAATGTGAATTGTATATACGTGTAAGTTCATGTGTGAATTTGATAAGTCTGTGTTTCTTTTTCAGTCCAAAAAATAGATTTGATCAATTTGTAAATTAATAAGAAACAGGAATGGTCTAATAAAAATTCCAATCGGGCAGATAAAAGAGTTGACTGGTCGTTACTCCATGAGTAGTAGGAGTATACAGTAGTACGGAGCCGGGTTCATTGTTTTGTGTCCTGAATTTTGCATAGCCCTAACTGGCCCCGGTCCGTTGGGCTTAACCCCTATAGGTTTTTGCACTTTTAGAAAGTTGGCATTTTCTTGTTCTAATCATTTGGTGCATGTAGCCTGTTTCATGGGTCACATGACTAGGAGTAGTTGGCAGTTGTATTTTGTGTATTCCTCCAAGATAACCAAACAATGGGGGGTCTGACTGTTACCAGTATGGGCCATTCAAGCAGTGTGGGGGACGGAGCTGTGCATAGCCTCACTTGTAATTTAAAGACACTGCCTCAGCCTATACAGAAATAACTGCATACTAGCCTATTGTGTCCTCAGACATTTTGGGACTAAGGCAGGGAATTTCAGATGCATCTTTGGTGGGGGGAGCTTCAGAAGTGTCTTCCACAGTCCAAAGCTGGCACCAGGTATAAAACTAGAGCCCACAGACCCACTCTTCAGATCACTTCTGGACCTGTGGAAGACTGCTTGGTTGCCCTACTGCTGGAAAGACTGCCCTGCTGCCTTGCTGCCGGTAGGACTGTCCTGCTGCCCTGCTGTGTAAGGAAGGAAGATTGGACCTGCTGCTTGGACCCACAACCACCAGATTGACTCCAAGGGCTAGCTGATAGTCCTCTTGTTCTGAGCTACAGGGACATAGCAAGCTCCAGACACCTGTCCTGCATATTTTCAGCTGCACAGACTCAACTGGAGCTGCTTGGACCCACACCTGGATCTGCCTGAGCCCTGCAGGCCTCTGCTAGGTTAAGTTCCGGATCTTCAAGAGGTGCCTCCCCAGGTCCCTGACTCTTGGCGGGCATCAGTTGAGCTGCTCTTTTAAAATCCTAAAGTTCTGGACTCTCCACGCAGTACTTTGAGAAGAAAACGTTTTCAGCAGGATTAACATCGTCTCTGTATCCGGTCTGCACTCCATCATGTTCAGCCTGAGCTTGTGACTTTGTCCTGGTCAAGCACGACCAGGTACCCACAGTTAGCGCTTTCTGCTTCTTGGCATTATTTTAACTTAAAACATATCTCCGGTTACACTGATTGATTATTTGTCATTTTAGTATAGTTTTAATGACTAAAATGAACTCTATTTTTATAGATTGGTTTGGAATTTCTCTTGTATGGTGTTTTCACTTTATTACTGTTTGAGTGCTACATAAATACTTTACACATTGCCTCTAAATTAAACCTGACTGCTTTTGTACCAAGGAACTGGAAGGATAAGCTCCGGCTAATTATGTGACTTTTCATGGGTCACCCTAATGAGGTTAGTGGTTGTTGGATGAGAAGGGTTTCACTTCTGCAACCTGTAACCCCATTTCTGACAGGTTTGTCGATGTGTGTGAATGGTTGAGTGCAGATGTGTTGGCTAAGTGAGCCGGTATGCCTGTATGTAGTTTCTCTAAATACAGTTGCTATAAAAAAAAGGTAAAAATTATTGTCTTTGCCTATGACTGCTTAAAGCAGTAACTTTGAGTTTGATTTCTGGGCTTTGGCAGCAGATAGTAATGGATAGGGTCCGTACATGGTTGTGAGTGCTAAAGTTACATAATAAAAACACTTAATTGGCTACCCTCTACTGACATTCACCTCAGATAAAGGGACTCCTACATCTACAGACACTGTTCAGTATTGCTGCATTGTATCCAAAACCAACATACCAGAACTGTAGACTCATGGAAACTGACCGTTCATTACTTGATAAGAATTATATTGTTAAACATGCCAAACAAACTCTAAATGCTTTAATAAAAACAAGAGCCTCTTTTTCAACTATAAAATAAATCAGTGTGTCTCATACAGCTATATAGCAATATAATTATAAAGCTCTTAAACATAGAGAATTTTAAGAATGACATCTTCAAGTTGCAATAATTATAAACAGGATGCATTTTAGAACTGGTCAGAGTGCTTGCCAATTTGTCTGGACCAGTAAGCATGTAGCCAATGAATCAAAATACGTTTTTTATATCTGGCTGTTATGACTTCCTTAGTTGTCGTTTCAGCCGCTTGTTTTTCCAAAAGTTCATACTATATATATATTTATTCACTGAAGAAACCAAAGGTTAAAGTAATGTTATAGTTAGGTGAAATACTCAGTAACAACGTAACATTTTAAACTCTAAAAACTGGAGAAATTACCCAGTTATCGGTATCTCAAGTAACTATAACTCGGGCCCTAACATATCTATATTTCACGCCCTCACCATGCACAGTTTTCCCATCAATAATTTGATTGCAAATGTTGAAAAAATATTATCAGTGACGTCATAGAAGATGTCATGAGTGATGTAATATGTGCTGTAATTAGCAAGGCACGGAGAGGGCACAAGTTATAGTTACCTTAGAGCACAAGTTATAGTTACTTAAGATAACTATAACTGATGAATATCTGTGGTTTTTAGAGTTTAAATTGCCGGGTAGGACACATGCGGGGATTATGTTACCCATGCGGTAAGCTCAAGACTTATCAAGGTCCAAGACACATATTGGACTTAATACGGTCCAAAATTGTGATCTTTGACTTGTGCTTCGTGCAAGGGTTTGACATTTCTTTTTTTGATAAAATTTTATTGATTTTATCAGTTGCACATACAGGATCACATTTGCATCAGCAGCAACGTAAAACACTTTTCTGAGTAACATATACCGAATTACATTTCTTGGTTCAACACTTCCTGAAGTTCTTTCCGTCGCATTGCCAAATCCACCAACAGGGATGTACCTAGGGACCCTCTGTACCCATTCAAGGGTTTGACATTTTTGTAAGGATTCCTTATGAATGTTTGGACGGGACTGACTAAGTATGTTTGGTACAAGTGACTAGGCCATGTATTTAGGTTCACAACAGGTCTGAGACTTTAAGGATTGGAGAGGGCATCGAATTTAATTAATTGAGGATTGGCGAGGAGGCCGCATTATACTTTGAAGCTCTTCATGAAAAATAAAACAGGTGTTTGATCATAGCGGATTTGGAATTAATTTGGACCTGACGTTGGAATGGGACACGATTTTGGAAGAAACATGTGTTGGCTGAGTCATCTGTATTTGTTGTAATGAATGTGAAAATAATAAAAGAAACTGCAGCCACCGCTCCTGTTACGTTTTAGACTACTTATCAAAGGAGGAAATAAGGACTATTGTATATTGATTGCTGCCACAACAGGCAAGGTTGGCCATAACACTATAAGTTTAAAAAACATGAGTGCTTCAATTTGATAATGTTCAATTGGATTGAGGAGGGGATGCCATAGTTGTTGTGGTACCCTGTCTATTGAGGTAGTGGCAAAGGTCTAATATTGTATGAGCACTGATACTCGATCAAGGAAGAACATTTTGTACATGTAGGAATGTGCAACAGTAATACCACAGTCGCTTGGATTTGTGTATGATTGTTCTTTCATTCTGTTCAGGAAGACTCGGTTAAACACTATGCCTGGGGTTGAGTTATCCCGTTGTAATTTGCACTGTTTCTCAGGTCACCTTTCTTGGGAATCTTGATGAGATATCCCTCCTTCCAGTCTGATGGCACCTTTTCCTCTTCCCTATTCCCAGATCCTTCCAAACATGGCATAGGGAATATTCACTGATGTGTACCTTCAGTGCCTCTGTAGGAATTTTGTCAGGTCCTGCTGACTTCTCATTTCTCAGATGTTTGATGCCTTGCTGTAATTCTTCCTTGGTTGCCCTGCTGAAGTTGAATGGCAAGTCCTTGTCAGGTGGCTGAATGTCTGGTGAAGACTGCAGCACAGGCTGGTTCAGCAGTTCTTCAAGCATTCCATTCATCCTTGTTATTGGCCTTCATCTCATATGATTGTTTTCCCAATTTTTTCTTTGCAGGTCTTTCTGGCTTGGAAAATGCTTTTAAAAGATATGGTAAGTTCCCTGAGGGTCATGGTTTCAATGACCCAGGAGACTTACATTTGTTTGTCTAGTGTTGCTTGGGGGCTGCAGAAATCTCCACAGCCCCTCCCCCCCCCCAACAACACCTACCTTTTCTAGGGACAGCACAAACATCTAAATATATGTAAAACAGCCCTCCCAGTGCCTTGTGGGGTGCTCCTTGGAGGATCAGTGAATAATAAATGAGCAGCTGTGGCCATTCATTTATTATTCACTTTTTGTTTTTCTAAAAAAATGTTTTAGTGTCCCAGTCCCACCCGGGAACCACAGTAGTTTTGTAATTTTTTTTATAAGGAATTACGGGAAAGCCCTAAGGTCCCTACCACCCAGTTGGCTTCCTGCTAGTTGCCTTATTTCATGGGGCTGCTCAGGAGTCAGCGTTATGTTTTTCTATGGGGTGGCCCCATGTCAACCTGGTGCACCCCGAGCCATTATTTATATTTAGGGGGGAGCACGAGGGGCCCGCAGGAATTGCCTTTTTCATTATAATGTGGCGTACCCTTGTGCCCACCCAGAGCACCTCACAGTGCGTCTCTCAATGCGTATTGCGGGGGTAGGCCCAGCGCTCTCGCAGCCCCGCCAGCTCCCCTGCTTGGATTCATCCGGATGCAGCAGGAGCCGGCATTGCTTCATTCCCACAGGATCAGTTTTGTTTAGCTCCCACCAGGTGAGAGCAATCAAAGCAAGTTCCCGCTCGAGAGCACGTGCAGGCAAATGTATTGCTCTCCCTCAGGATCGGAGCAGTTTTGTGCTCCCGCCTGGTGGAAGAACTTATACTTTTCTGGGATGCAGTCCCTGAGGCCTCTCCTGGCTCGGGGAGTGGGGCTGCACCTCCTTTATTTAAATTGCCAGCCCCAAGGAATGGCGTCCAATGAGCTTCTTAGAGGCTTGTGGAGGGGGGCTACATGCACCCCTCCTTGTTTACTATGATACTGCCCCAGGGAATGGTAGTCCTCAGGGACTCTCATGGCTCGGGGAGGGGGACTGCGTGGCCTCCTCTACCCTTTATTTAAATTACTGGCCCGGTGTAGGGGGGTCCCCCAGGCCTTTTGGAGCCTTATGAAAGGGGCACATGACAAGTATTTTTTATAAGAAAGACTGTAGTATTAGGCTTTGCTGAACTGTAACAGTGAGAAATACCTCAACAGTTGCATTCACAAAAAACTATACATTCTATAAAGATTTGGCACATGTAAGTTTATGGGAAATTCGTTTATGGTGTTTTCAAAGTGCCAATGTGATTTTGCAAGACTCTACAACAGGTGCATTAACCTAGTAATGTAACATTAATACACAATGTCCCAAAGCATTAAGGCAAATACCCACTCATTGTAATTCTACCCAGTCATTGTAGTTGTACATTCATGAACTGATAGTACTCTATAGTGTATGGAGTAAGGACAGAAAAAGATATAGAGAGTTTGAGACATACCAGACCTAGAACGTTTTAAAGAAGAGCTTAAAGAGTGATTATTTAGAGAGTGGGAAGTCAAAGGCAATTGAATCATGATGTTGTCTAATCATAATCATATGGTGATCTGTTTTCCAAAACTGTAAACAGTGAAAAGCTCTATTACAGGTGCATTAGGAATGGAACAATAACTTTCACACGGAGCACACAAAACTGTGAGCCAAACACCTACTGATGCAGTGGGGGTGGCTGCCCACATATGATGTGTTGCTTCTGTGGCCAACTCCCACTGCACACGGACAAAGGCATGAGAAGTTGTCTACCTGTGGAGGGTGGAGTGCAGGCTTCACACACTCTATCACTAAATTCCATAATACATGCTCTCTTTTACTCACTCACACATTCACTCATTGTTTTAATCATCTATCACTTATTCGGTCTATGGCTTTCACTGACTCTTATTTACAAACAAAACAAATAACATGCATTTTTAGCTTTGTTTAAGCCATTAATGTTGGTTTAAAAAATTATATTTTTATGTATGTTTATGCGTAGTTCACTGTTTTGTGTAAACAAAACAAAAATACATCATAAACTATAGGAAGAAAAAAACTGTGTAAAACTGAATTGCAAGTCTGGTGGAGATGCGCTTGATTTTTATGCACTTCCAAGCTTTTCATTCACAAGAAATGACTGCACGAAAGATCAAACGGTGCACTTACTAGTCAAAGCAGCGATCAGTTTAATCTTACTTCTGTTGGAGGACATCTTCTTCCATCCATTCAGGAGAAGGGATATTGTATTCAAATGCTGCTGCAGATGTTGAAGCTTTTTCAATGTCCCTCTTTTCGGCGTTCAACTGCTGTTTATGCCAAGCGTTAAGATGCTTGGGATTGAAGATGTGCCAAAACTGTACTTGGATCAGGTTTTAGCGCAGATAGTGCATGTCATATACTTGAAGGTATGTTATGTTATGAGGATTTGTAGAGTGCGCTTATCACCTGAGGGGTATTCAGGCACTGGAGTAGATGAGTAGGCCGATCTGGCTCCTAGTAGAATAGCCAGGTCTTCAGTTTCTTGCGAAATCCGTGGAGGGATTGGGAGGTCCTGATGTGGTGTGGAAGGTCATTGCAGGATTTGGTGCAGATGTAGGAAAAAGATCACCTTCCTGACTTGCTCCTATGGATGCTGGGTATTTGCGTGAGGTGAAGTGAAGCTGAGCTCAATTGCCTGGTGGGGTGGTGGAAGTTGAGGCAATGATTGAGGTAGACATGTCTAACATTGTGGAGGGCCTTGTATGCATTGGTGATCAGTTTTAATTGGCAATGTTACTGGATTGGTTGCCAGTGAATCTCTCTGAGGTAGGTTGTGATGTGTTAGTTGCAAGAGATGTTGAGCATGAGTCTGGTGACGGTGTTCTGGGTGGTCTGGAGTCTTTGTTTGAGTTGATTTATGATGCCAGTGTCTAGTCAGCTGGGGATGAGGGCCTGGGTGAAGGCGCCTCTGGTGTTTGTGGGGTTCAGTGGAACATTGTGCAGAGCATACATAGGATGAAGAAGCAGGAGGAGGTGATGGAGTACACTTGCTTGGCCATCATGAGTCTGTCGTTCATGATGATGCAGAGGTTTTTGGCATGGTAGCTGGGGGTGGGCGTGGGTCCCAGGTTTGTTGGCTACCAGGAGGAGTCCCATGGAGAACTCTTGTTCCCGAAGATCATTTTTATCTGTGTTGAGCTTTAGGCAGTTCTGTTTCATCCGGTTTTCTATGTTAGACATGAAGGTGTTGGTCTTAGTGGTGTGGCTGTTATCCATGAGGGAGAGGATGAGTTGGGTGACATCTGCAAAGGAAAAAATATTGATTCTGTGGAAACTTAAGATGTGAGTGAGTGGCACCATTTAGACGTTGAAGAGGGTAGGGCTCAGCAATGACCCTTGAGGGACTCTGCAGTTGAGGCTCTAGGGCGGGAGCCTGATTCATCTGCTTCTGTCGGAGAGAAAGGAGGCCAGTAGGCTCAGGCCAGGACCAGGCATTCCGGAGTTGTGGAATCTTGTGGTGAGGGTGCTGTTGTAGACAGTGTTGAAGGCGGTGAAGAGGTCGAGTCGTATGAGTGCGGCAGTTTTTCCTTTCTCCATGATGGTCCACATATCATCAGTTACTGCGAAGAGAGCAGTTTCCATGCTATGTTTATTGTGGTTACTGTGAGATGTCTACTAAGTGGTGTTCAAGATGGTTGGAGAGTTGTTTGTTGATAGCTTTCTCTGCAATTTCAGATGGGAAGGGCAAGAGGGAGATAGGTCTGTAGTTGCTGAGCTCTTTAGGGTCTGCCATGGGTTTTTTCTGAAGAGCTGTGATTTCTGCATGTTTCCAGTTGTCTGGAAAGGTTCTACTTTGGATGGAGGTGTTGATGATGGTGATGAGATGAGAGCTGATCAGATATCCTCCTAGGCTGAAGATATAATGTGGGCAGTGGCCGGGGTTGGCCCCGGAGTCCATAGTTCTCATGATTTCTGCAGTGTCTTCTGAGGCTAAGGCATTGCTAGTTAGTGATCTGTTGACCCGATTTGGCAGTGGTGGGCAGTTACTGCATATGTTGAGGATTTTGTTGAGGAAGAAATTAGAGAGTTGATAATTCAGGAATCAACGTTAACAATGTTAATTTAAAAGCTTCTGCTTATGCTGACAATGTTTTACTCTATATTAGCTACCCTATAACCACTATACCCAGTATTCTGTGCGTCATACAAAATTATGCTTAAATCTCAGGATATACATTAAATGTTAGTAAACTGAACTTTTTCCACCCAAGCTGGCAGTCAATGTGGTTGTTGGTTCCTAACTCCTAACTCCTAACTTGTGCATTAAAGGATTAAAAGATATTTCTTAGTTTTGTTAAAAGAAAAATAAATTCCTTTCCTTTTAAAAAGAATAAAAATACCTCCATACTTGCACAGATAAAAGGTTAGTAAATTTGATTGCACATGAAAAAAGAAGATCAAACAATGTCATATCCATATGTAATAGATGTTTAGGAAGAGAAAAAGATTTGTTTATTATAATGTTATTATCTTTTGAACCAGATCCTTACACGGGCTGAGGAGATGAGCTGGATCAGTAAAAAAAACAAGATGTTCCTATACACTGCATATCTACGACGGCCCAAACTATATATGTTACCAAAAATTCACAAAAATTTGGAGAAACCACCTTTTTGTCCTATAGTGTCAGCATGCGGTTCTCTTTCCGAACCTATAGGCAGATACCTTGATTATTTTTTGCAACCTATTGTACAACAACAAGAGTCATATCTCAAAGATACAACAGCTCTTTTAAATCTTTTGAAAGATCTAGATGTGAATGGTATTGAAAACTGGTGGTTATGTACAATAGACGTCACCGCCCTTTACACTTTCATTCCACATGCGGATGGAATTGAAGCTTTTGAATGGGCCCTATTAAAACACAATCACATCAACGCAGAAAAAGTGTTTCTTATGGAATTATTACAATTCGCACTATACCATAGTTACTCTGAGTGGAAGGGCGTGTTCTACGCCCAAAACAATGGAACTTCTATGGGCTTTGCTGGAGCTCCTTCATACGCGAATATTTTCATGGCCAAGCTAGAACACGATCACATTTTAAACAATCATGCATGGTTTCAAAATTTGGTTTTATTGAAACGTTATATTGATGATATTCTCATAATCTGGAAAGGTGACCGGAGTGATCTTGAAGCAAACATTTTTGATCTTTATCACATTCCCAATCGGATCAAATTCACTCATCATATAGACAAGCTTAGCATCAATTTCCTAGATGTACTCATCCAAATTGATCAAGGAATCATTAAAATCAACGTATACATAAAATCTACGGACAGAAATAACTCTCTTCATTTTGACAGCTTTCATCAACACACATTAAAGAAACACTTACCTTTTTCACAGTTTATCAGATTGAAAAGAATCACTTTTAATCCACAATACACCGTCAAAATCACTGATGTTATAGATCGATTCCACAAAAGAGGGTATCTGTTACAGCTTTTGGATGATGCTAAACGAAGGCTTGAAACCACAGACCGCAATAGCTTGTTACAACGCACAAGTAAAAAACAAGTTAATCCGTTGGTATGTGTACTTAAACATTCCACTCAAGTCACCAAAATTAAATCTATCATCATGAAACATTGGAATATCATTCAAACTGAACCTGATTTATTTGCATTGTTTCCTCAAAAAACGATTTTCGCAATGCAAAGATCTAAAAACCTGAAAGAACTGTTAGCTAAACCATCTAATATTTACAGTAAAACCTTCAAAGGGATGCAAAAATGTATGAACTGTGTGCATTGCAATAATGTAATAATAGGAGATTGTTTCATTCATCCAACCAAAGGCCATAAAATAAACCTAAGACATTCCAGTACTTGTGACACCTCCAATGTTGTTTATGCACTCAAATGCCCCTGTGGTAAAATCTATGTCGGCAGAACTGAAAGAAAAGGGAAAATACGCATAGAGAACACAAAAGTAACATTTGCAAGAAAAATGAGAAGTCAACGGTCGCACTACATTGGATTGAAGCAAAACATAACATCTCATAGCTCCGTTTTACTGTATTGGAGGTACAAAAGTCACAAACAGACATTGATCCTCACAAAACTCTAGCACGTGCAGAATTTTACTGGACTAAAAAATTGCAATCCTTGCAACCTCTGGGGCTTAATGATCGAATTGAATTTAATTGTTTTCTTTAATTTAAAATATGCATTGTTTTTCTGAAATGCATAATTTTGAATTTCTCTTCATTATGTTTTTAATGTCATCTATGTGTATGGTTAAACTATAATATGACTATATAATCGTCTGATATTGTCGATTCATCTTTAATGCGTATGAACACTTGATTTCACGTTTTCCATAATACGCCTAAAAGCATGATTTATTTGACTTTACACACATAGACTCTTTCTATGTTTAGTGCTTCGCACTAACGGATGTTTTCCGTCATCACTTTCCACCAATTTAAGTCACTACCAGTCCGATGTAAGCACGCCAGTCACGTATTCTGACGTGGTTCCGCCGGACGCAGTTTGAATTTACTAACCGGGTAAGCTTGTACGGCATCCTTGTTTAACCTATGTTATCGGCTGCTCTAAAGCTGCTTAGTAGCACATTCACTTTTTTTACTGCACGTTTCATTTCATGAGTGAACTTCTGTTTTATCAACGGTACCGCTGGCACCACAACCAATGCTCTACGCGTTCACTATTCATTTCAGTAACAATCATTGCACTCTAAATGCGAACATCAACTATAGTCTGAGTATACTGAAACTAAAAGCACTTGATAGGTCACTATTACGCACCGATATTTTCGACAGTTGTTCGAGTGCACTTTTTTTTGGGTTAACCGTGTGAATTGCAAGAACTCGCCTGCTTATTTAAGAATTGCGTCACCGTTTATCTTCTAATACACTGCTATAACGCACAATATTATTTTTACTTGGATATTACCCCGCACCAACCTCTCAATTTACGGCACGATCTGAATGCTTCTACTCTTGCGTTTTGATTCATGATGTTAAGATCATTAGGACTATAGATTGAATTGCCTTTTTGTTCTTTGTATCTACAGCTATGATAAGGAATTCCCCTGATGAAGGGTCTTAATGGGACCCGAAATGCATTGGGTTTATTGTTGAAGTACATATAAATTGGATGTTTCTTTCCCAGCTTGATAAGGAAGTAATTTTGCATGAAGCTTTGAATGCAATCATCGTCGAGAATAAATCGATTCGAAAATCAATGATTATTGGTACATATTTTTTTTTAACGAAACCAAATTAACTTTGATGATGGCTACTCGATAGCCCATGGAAGGGTGCTCACGCCAGCGAAAGGAATCCTTCCTTTTTGCACTATAGTCTGGATGTTTACCGAAAGACGCCATTGGACAGGCGCCTTGGTGTTAGTAGCACAACCCATAATCTATCAGGAATTTGGATTAAATATCTAAAATATTTGTGTGCATGTTGGCATCAGTTCTGTAATGTTATTACAACGCCAGCTTCGCCGTGCCTGTAGCTGCAGTGCTATTAAGTGCACCAGCTCTACTGCAATGCGGTATGCAGTTTTACAGCAGAGGCAACACGAGGGACTCCAGACCCCACACATCCAAGTGCCAGGAAAGGCAGTGACGGCAGCTTAAACTCACTTGCAGCCACAGTGCTATTATGTGCACCAGCTCTCCCACAGAGTGGGACACAAGCAGAAAGTGCCCGGCGAAGCCCTGGCCTAGGGCAGACCCGTCCACGCCTGTCAGAATCCGGCAGAGTATTGGCTGGGCCATCCCCCTAACATCTATAAAGAGGTACTAGTACTGGCTTTGGGCTTCCTTCATAATGTTATTTGGCATCAAGTACTGATTGACTGATGGACTGATTAACTGGAAGCACTACTTGAAGTGCTATATTTATAATAGTTTTCTAAACATTTTTCTTTTTTGGGAATGGTGGGTGTCTTTTTTTTGTTTTATTGTTACAATTCAGCGGAAGTGGTTAGTTCAAAATCTGTATCAGGAGCTTTGGTGCCCATTCATTTCACCATTTTTCTAAGGAGCAGTAGAGTGTTTTAAGCTGTTGTGGCAGTCAATTTACTGTGTTTGTAAAGTGAAAGAAATGGGGAAAAGGAAAGCGCTCAATGTGGTTGTTGTTTGCACTGTAGCAAAAAAACTTCTTATGTTGGCAGCGGAAAAGTGTGTGATGCATAGAATTGGCAGTTTATTGGAGAACGTTGAAGAAATCCTAACTCGTGCAGTCCCATTACCTTCCCCTGTACCCCCATTCTCAGTTCCGAGTACAGAAGCTAGACGCATTCTGAAACTTTTTGAGAAACTGAAGGTTTCCGCCAGAACCCCGCACCCTGACCACTCAGGTATTTCACAGAAGGTAATCAACCCCGATTCCGCCATAGGGGGACAACTGGCCGAGAATGTTAACCCAGTTATTCTACACCAAAATAAGAATTCCACTTTAAATGTAAATGATTTGAGAGGATATGAGCTATAGGACGGGTGAAAGAAGACCTACCGAATGAGAAGTGACTCACTGCTTTTGAAAAAATCTGGTGGATATTATATTAGGATTAAGGGATAAGATACATGATCTTAAGAAGGTTTTAAATGCTTTAGAGGGAAAGGTTGTTGACTCGATGTGATTAAATAAAACTAGTCAGGATGGGTTGGTGAGACAGGGCATCTTTGGGCTCTCAGCAGAAAGGCAACAAAGGAAACCTTGGCCCAAGACTGCAATAGAGCCCAATCTTTGTCTCAGAGAGATCACTTAACTACAAATCCTAGGAGGCTGATAGAGACATCCTTTAATCATTCAGATGTGCCCACAGCAGGGGCAGGGAAGGAGAAATCCCATAGGGTGGAACTCTAGGCTTAAAGCTCCGAGGGAGATGGAGGCTCTAAAAGGAGCGCTAATTGATAGTTGGTTCGTCCCTGGTAAATAAAACCCTTCTGCTTTGCAATTCTATCCACACAGAGGGAGGTTGCATGTGGGGATTCACAAACAAACTCTGGCTTATTGAATCAAGGTCAAATTAATTTAACACAGGTTCCTAAGATTACACCTGGTGCAAGGGAAGGTCAGTACTCCTTAATAAACAAATGTATTTACTGGATATGGAATGATAGGAATTGCTATTCAATTATAAGGAATCATATCATAAGAGCTGGGAAGATTGTAAACCTCGGTGACCCCTAAGACTCGGTAAGAGTTATCTTCAAGCACAAAGATTTGGTGTCAATTGATGCACCTAAAAGTTGTAGTGCCAAAACCCAAATCCAGATCAAATATGAAGTTCATGGCCTGGCCCCAATGCAAAGAGAATGACACATAACACAAATCCAGATGACCAGAGGACAACGAAGACAAGGGAGCTTAACAAAATCAATTGAGTGTATGTAAGTAATGACCCCAAAGATAATACAGATAGGAGACATGCTGGAGATGAATTGATGGATATGGAGCTTGGGGCTAAGAGTATGAGTTTGGCAATCTGCAGAGAAAGTAGGAATTATTTTGCAGAAAGGTGGGAGGGTGGGGAAAACACTCTGATGAATAAAGACTGGGAAAACCCGCTCGTGAATAAAGACGGGGCACTAGTAGCCCTGGGGTGTGTGAGTCTTTTATATCACATGACCCTCAAACATTGAATGATGGTCCACCAAAATAGACCAAAGTTCTAGCCTGGAATGTAGCTGGAATTGGAGCAAAGATGACTGAATTAGAATGGGGGCTGTTTATAAATGCCCATTATATATGCCTTTTCCAGGACACTTGGAGTATAGCTTCTATATACAGGAATGGGTTTACATCATGTTGCATAAATGCTGTTCATTCAGGAAGTGGAAGGCCATCAGCCGGGTCTAGTTATGTGGGTTAAGAAAGCACTCCAATGTATAGTTAGACTGATCCCTGTTGATTCCCATGATATACTGGAGGTTAGGGTGGATCTTCCATTAGGTAACTCCTTGATAATTTTAAATGTCCATAACTGAGTGGAAGCTTGTAATGCTGAGTCCAAGATTATAAACTTGCTTGAGATTACTCTCATAGAGCTAAAAGGGAAAGGATACTTAATAGTGCAGGAGGGTCCACCTGACCTAATATCTGAGCAAGATAATAAGTGGAGAATTCCCTTGTTAGAGCTGCCCCTGGTAAATGGACGCCAAGGGCACCGCAGTGCTGGCGCTGGTGCTAAGCTGGGATCTAAGAGCAACAAATATGAGAACACCTTCACATAGTGAAGGCAGGCATACTTTTAATAAACCGGGCTACTCCAGCCGAATAGATTACTTTCTAATAGATATGATGTTATGGCCTTCACTGATGGTGTGATATGATATGATATAATGGTAATAGATAGGGTTGATAGTGATCATAAGCCTCTGAGCTTGAGCCTGTCAGGAAATATTGCTGGAAGACCTCAGACTATTGGTCACTCATTTGTGGGCAAAATTTCACATACCAACAATAGAAAAGCCATCCGGTGGGAATGGGTAGCTAAGATACCCAAGGCAGCGGTAGGGAAATTGAATAATTTGTACCCTGAGGAAAGAGCAATAACCTTACAGGTATATCATGAATTTCTTTTTTCATATATTAGAGAACTTTCAACTCCGGGAAAGAGGGGAGGCATTAAAGTTCTGAAGGAAGTACCATGGTACATTAAAGCATGTTGGACAGCGAAAGCATGCTTAGTAATTGCACTGAATGATAGTGTGTAGAAGTGATCTGATGATACATAGGGCAGAATAAGTGGGAAACTGGTCAAAGCTAAGAGAACCTGGGAGAACACCCTATGGGAAAATGTGCACTCTGCAATGAATAACAATGGTAATAAAACATTCTGGAAAATAGCTGCGATCAGAGTTATTGGAACCCAGAGGGAATAGAAATATTCTGTCCAGCCACAGGATTGGGTGGTCCGTTTAAATAAGCTATTTTCAGTTGCAGCGAAACTATGTTGGAATGATATTGATCCGTCCATGGCCACCAAATTGACAACCAGAATACTCTGGAATCTGGGCTGAGCAAAACGTTGGTGGCCATTAAGACTAGTCTAGAATCTAAGGTGCCAAGACCTGATAGGATCCCTACTGACCTTTACCTGGCCCACACAGATATGTGGAGTCCTAATATTAACCATCAATCAAATTTTATTTTGAAGGGCATACCGATACCAGTATCCTGGCAGATGGCAGAATTATACTTATATTTAAGAAAGGCCAACGTACTGATCCCAGGGACTTTCTGCCAATTCGTTTAGTAAATGTGATACAGAAGATTTTATGCAAATAGGTGCTAGCATATCTCCATGAATGGATGAAGAACAATGTTGTATTGTCAAATTTCCAGGCTGGTTTCAGAGATGGTATATGTAATATCGACCAGGTTTTTTGATTTAATTGTATTTACTGGAAGGCTGCAGCAATCAACAGGGGCAGACTGGACGTAGCCTTCGTTGATTTATGTGCTACTTTCGATCTGGTACCAAGGGAAAAGCTATGGGAAGTTTTGAATGGGGTGGGTAGTCACTCAAGCCTGTTGGCCATTCTAGTGTATTTACATCCAGAGACCTATGCACGAGTCAGGTGGATGGACTAGGGCCAACTAACTGACCCAATAAAGATCAGGAGAAGAGTTAGACATGGTTGTGTCCTAGCCATTACCTTGTTTTCTTCGTACATAAATTGGGTTATAGAAAGGCTGGACAGGGATTGGTTCGACTAACCAAAATTGGCTGGATGGAAAATGCCCACCTTGCTTTTTGGTGATGACATCCTTTTGCTCTTCAAAACCCCCCCGGGTTTAAGAAGTGTCTGACTAATTTTAATGCATTCTGCGCAGAGCGGGCGTTGGAATTTAATATCTCAAAGACCAAATTTATGATCTTTAACTCTGCAAAGTTGAAGAAGAGTAAATGCAAAATGTGCGCTGGAGAGGACCCAATTGAATTGGTCTCTAAGTATCATTATTTCGGGCTAAGACTAACCCCAAATCTAAGCTGGGCTTTAGAAGTTCAAAAATCTAAAATATCTTTAAAACAGTATACTGTGAATATATCTAAGATTTACGAAAAGACTGTATCAGGATAGTGGTCCCCGCATTGGAGATATATAACGTAAAAAGGCCTTGGGGGCCACTTTGTATGGTGTGTGTGTGTGAATACCAGCATACTGACAAGGGTAGAAAATACATTTATATGATCACTTTTTGCACTCCCATTGAGCACTCTATTGACTCCTGTGTAATTGGATATGGCAATTAAGAAAAGCGCACAAAAGTTGAGTGCAGACCTTTGATGTATTGACACTGTTTATGGACCATGACTGCTTTAGGATGGAGAGGGTTTCAGTGATCTTATGTCCCCTACCTGCATTCAGAAAATGCAATGGTTGTGTTTGTTAAAGCATTATTGGAGAAACTGGGCTTGGAGAGATTCTGTGTATGCCCACAGGAATTAGATTCTCTCCCCACTGCGGCTCTAAAGGCCTTGTACTGGGAATATGTGTCTGTCCAAACTGTGTGCAGCTGTAAAGGGTTATTGACCATGGAGTTTATTGATTGTATACCGCTTCCTTTGTATGAAACTACGATTGATAAAATCACTTCCCCACTTGCACATAAATTGTATATGCAATTCAGAAATAAATCCTTACCTACAAGATCTTTTTGCAGTGAGTGGGTTGATGTCTTACCTGTGTGAGATGGTTGTCCCGTTTGCGAAGGGGCTTCTGAGTCAATAACACATATACAATTTTTTTTCCCTCCCTATGAATATCAAAGAGCTAAATGGATCACACCACTGTGTAGGCAATTGGGTACAAGACAGCATATTGAGGCTTACATGATTCTCAGCTCAGACACTAGAGCTGTGGTATATTTCATTTCGAGAAACCTTAAGTCGGCTTGTATTTGCCGCAGTAGGCATATACAAGCTAGAGAGTTACCAAAGATGTTATATTTATTATATAGGTATTTCTGAGTATTACTGATTTGCACATGTGTTTAATATCTAAGAGAATTGGTAGTTTGAGATTGTAAGATAAATATGCACTTTATTGCTAATTTGCACAGACCTTTCCGTACAGCCGAATTAGAGACTACTGGCATGGTTTGCATGTGATTACCGTGACTTAATTTGTATAATGTTTACATTATGATTGTCTGATCTGTAGGGCTTTTTATCTAGAATGATTTGTTGTTTTAAATGTGTGTGTTTTTGTGTACTTTTATGCTCTTTAGTGATTGAAATAAAGGGCCTGATTACAATGCCGGTAGGACTCTTGTCTGACCGGCACTGTAGCGGAAGCAGGACCGCCATACTAGAAGTCGGCGGTCCCGCTGCCCTGATTACCATGTGACCACGTTCACTGTGGTCGCAATGCATATATTTTCTATTGCGGCGTGTGCTGCGAGCTGCAGCACATGCCCCAAAAGAAAATTAACACTTTAAAAACATCCCTGCACCGTGTGGCAGGCACCAGGCGGTGCCTGAAACATGGTGCAGGGATGGTTAGGGGGTACCAGAGGTGCTCCTCAGGCCCCATAGTGGAGGGCCAGGGTAGAAGGGGGCCCTGCTAGGGGCCCTCAAAGTCACTTTACGCCTGCCTTTTCATGGCGGGTGAATCACCATGAAAGTGCAGGCAGAAAGGGACATTGTAACCCCTACGACGGTGCCTGAGGAGGCACAACCCTTACTGTAGGGATTACTGACCCTCTGACACACCAATGGTCTCCTTGAGCTTGTCAGTAGCACCGTGGATGGTCCATCATCACAATGCCTCCCCCGCCGCATCGTAATGCAGCCAGCGGACCGCAGGGGCAGATGTCGGCGGGTCCGACACCGACTAGCCATCGGTGTCGGATCCATCGACATTGTAATGAGCCCCTAAGTTATTATGATGATGAAAGTGGCAAGCTGTGCTATTTTGTAAAACCAAAACACAATGTACTACAATTACGTTAGAATTCCATAATATGTTTCAAATATAGTTTCAACTCACAGGACCAATACACAAGGGTTAATATTTTAATAAGATTTTTTTTTAACGTTTTCTTATTAAATTTCAAATAGTTATACATAATTTTTAAGACACACACATAATTTAAATATCAAAATAATTTAAGTCATTTAGCATTAGCTGATATAGTCTTAAAGGATGTTGTCCTTGTCTACATTTTCTTCAATGTGAATGTGCTGCAGTACCTGTGACTGGCCATATGTTGTGCTTGAGTATCCACAAGAGTGGGATGAATTACATTTACATCTGTTTAACCCATTTATGGCGGTTGTATCTTTAGATGTGTAGTTTTTGAATTGCAATGGTCTTACTCTTTTGTGGGTGAGTGTTTGTATTGGCATGTCCCTTCCAAAAGTGTGACTAAATTGTCACTTTGCAAATGGAAATGCATAGATGGATTTCTCAGTGCTTAAGCTGCAAAATAAAGAGGGCCGGTGTCTAAAGCTCTAACCAGAAGCCTGTGGCTGCTGCAAGTAAAAGTGGACATGCTGAATGCCAAGGCTGCTAGTCTAGAATCCACCGATCTTTAATCCTCCACCAACCGCCGGACACTCCCTTAGACTCATC
The DNA here is from genome assembly GCF_964204655.1 of Triturus cristatus. Classification (NCBI taxonomy): domain Eukaryota; kingdom Metazoa; phylum Chordata; class Amphibia; order Caudata; family Salamandridae; genus Triturus; species Triturus cristatus. Next base: position 1,587,183,983 of record NC_140590.1, read on the forward strand.
CTGGTACGTTCCTGTTTTTTCCATTTGGGATGTTTTTCTGTATTGTTCTTCTCCATCTTTAAAATTCATGCATTTTTACCTCTGTTGCTCTCAGTAAATATCTGATGCAACAAAGTAAGTGCAGGTCGCCAAAAATAAGAGCTGATGGCTCACACAGGCAACCACCGGCTCAAATTAAGCACTGAGGTCTGCTGATAGCAGGTTGGCAAATCAAATTGAAAGAAACATCTGATTTGATGCCTGTCAAGCAATCAGATTTAGGCACTGGTCTCAGACTAAACTGATTGCCAGCAAGATGTGAGTCGGAGTGAGTGGGGCTTGAGGAACCTTCTTAAATCTCCTTCATATCTAGGAAGACACAGAATATCATGTGCAGGGTCTAAAGAAAATCCTCAACCAGAATGCTACAGTGTCAGGTGCCTTTCGCAGGACCCCAAAAGCAATTTGCTTGTCATATTCACTGTCCACACACACCCCCTTCTAATGAAATGTAAGGAAAAATCTTCCTATATATATTTTCACCCAATACACAGACAGAAAATACCCATGTCTAAAACTTTCTTTCTGAAGTATCTAGGTTCCTGATTGTAGTGTCGTGGTACTTCAATAGACGACACCAACTTGACGTATGTATTCTAATGGGAGCTTCATTGTATTCACATCTGCCTGCTCCGTCTCCCTAATTCCCACTGTCTAGCTTGGCTCCTCCTGTTCCCTCTGCCCGGTCTCCTCCCACCTTTACCCTTGCTGTGCCGGTCTTAATGCCCGACACAGTTTACAACATTACATCTTCCCCCTTCTTAAACAACTTGAACCACATGGTATGTGTCTGTTCATATAACAATAAGTAACAGAAAAGGAAACAACATAGTTACAGTTCTTCAATGAGACGAACAGGTCTTTGATGCGGCCAGTGAGCCCTCCTCCTGCATAAACGTCTCCCCTTCACCAGGAGGGGTGAAGTGCAGGTGCTCATTTTCCATCGCAGGTACGTTCCCTTGTACTACACTGTCAGGCACAGCCAGTGCATCTCTGACAATGGGTGTGCATTTCTGGAAGTGCGTTACATTCCTTGTAATTCTCTTCTCTGACGCAGCTGTGATCATGGTCCCTTTTTTTTTTGTCACCAACATTGGGCAAGCATGATATCGAATGTCTGCTTTCTTTTGTTGTTCTTGTCGTACCAGCACCCAGTCCCCTTCCTAGAAAAATGATTGTGCGGCTTTCCGCCGACTGTCCGCGTATTCCTTCATTTTCTCCTTTTTCAGTCTGTCTCTTGCTGCTAATTCTTCGTGATCAGAGTCTTGATGAGTACCACTACTTATGTCTTCCCACACCGGTATTCTTGTGCGAACCGTGCGTCCTAACATCAAGGTTGCGAGACATCGGTCTGTGGTAGTATGTGGTGTGGTTCGATATGCACGTAACACCTCATTTAATGCCACTTGAACATCACACTTTGAAAGTTCTGCTTGCTGAATGGGTTTTTTCAGAGTGGCCATAAATCTTTCCACCATCCCATTAGCCTGTGGCCACAGGGGAGTGATCTTCCTGTGTATGAAATTGAGGTGAGTGGCAAATGCGGCAAAGTCTTGCTCATTGAATGGTGGGCCATTGTCTGTCTTCACTACCTTCGGTATACCCCATGCTGCAAATACGTCATCGAACACGGGTATGGTGGTGGCAGCTTTGGTTGATGATATGATATATCGGAAAACGTGAATACTCATCCATTAAAACTAGGATGTATTTGCCAGATTGTATCGGTCCAAAGAAGTTGACTGCGACATGTTGCCAGACGCCATCTGGCAATTCTGACATTTGTAGGGGTGCAGGTGGCCCCTCTCGACTCACTAGCTGACACTGAGGGCAGTCTTTCAGTGTGAGTTCAACCATCTGGTCTAGTGTAGGGAACCAGACCCGCTCACACAGTGCTCTTTTCGTGGCTACGATACCTCTGTGCCCTTCATGCGCCAAGTTGATGACTCCTTGACGCAGTGATTTCGGAATGATGATTCGTTTGTCTCGTAGCACAAGACCATCTGAAGTAATGGACAATTCATCCTTCACATGTCTAAAGGAGGTCAATTCATGACTGTCAATGTGTTTGCTCTGTCCGAGCTCTTCCAGATGTCTCCAGCTATTTGTCTGGATGCGGTGTTTCACATTTTGTAAGGTGGCATCTTCCTTGGTGGCTTCAAGAATGGCCTCCAGAGGGACGGCCGGTGGTTTGGCGTGGGCCACTACAAAATGGATGTATTCCTCCGCTACGGACGGGTTTGATTGGAAGTGGACTTTGGATGTCTCGACATGTAGTCAGCTGGGTTTGCAGTTTTCCCGGGTTTGTGGATGATGGTGTAGGTATATTCTTGCAGACGGATGCCCCAGCGCTCTATTCTGGGTGGCATTTTGGCTCGGGGATTTCCAAAAATAGTTAGTAGGGCCTGATGGTCTGTGATGAGCGTAAAGTGTTTATCATAGATGAAAATGTGGAAATGTTCACAGGCCCACACTACCGCCAGGCTTTCCTTCTGAGGCTGGGAGTATGCTCTCTCTGTGTCTGTTAGGCTCCTGATGTCATATGCTACGATGTGTCATTGATCGCCCTCTCTGTCGTCCTGAGCCAATATAGCTCCCAGACCCACGGGACTCGCATCCACAGTGATTTCAGTTTTCTGCCGAGGGTTGAAATACGCGAGGTTGTTAGCAGACTCAACTGAAGCTTTGATCGCATGAAATGCTTGATCACATCTCGTGGTCCATTGAAATGGATGGCCTTGTTTGGTCAGTTTTCTCAGAGGGTAGCTGAGAGTGGCGTAATCCTTGATATATCGTGCACAGTAACTTGCCATGCCTAAAAATGAACGCACATCCCCAGCGTCTCGAGGCCGAGGGGTATCGTTCAATGCAGCAATCTTTTCAGGATCAGGTCTCATGCCTGCACCTGAGAAAATATGTCCAAAGAATTTTAGTGTGGATTTGTGGAATTCACACTTGTCTTTATGTAATGAGAGGTTAGCATCCAAGAGAGCATGACAAACCCCGTCTAGCGCCTTGTGTTCTTGTATCGTTGCTCCATAGACGAGAATGTCATCACTGTAATTTAAAGTGTTGGGAATATGGTGAATTACTCTCCTGATTGCCTCTTGAAAAATCTCAGCTGTATAAGAGACCCCAAAGCTGAGTCATTTGTATCTGAACAGGCCTTGGTGGGTTGAGAATGTGGTGATATATCTCGATTTTTCGTGAAGTTCAAGCTGGTGATAGCCCTTATTGAGATCTAGTTTGGAGAAGATTTTCGCCCTATTGAGTGACGCAATCATGTCGCTGATATGAGGTCCTGGGTGTCTCTTCCTTTCAATGGCAGTATTGGGTGCTCTAATATCAACGCAGAGCCACACTTTGTCGGGTGAGCCCTTTTTCGGTACTACGACCACTGGGAAGACCCACGGAGTGGGCCCTGATTTTCTCTCAATGATATCAGCCCAGAGAAGATCCTGCAGTTCCTCCTCTACAGACAGTTGAAGATGGAATGCAATTTTCCTGTGATGTTGTGGTACGGGTGTCACACGTTCATTTATGTGCAATAAAAAAGCATGTAGTACTGTCTTTTTGCAGATTCACAGTGTTTCCAGGCGACCGCCTGGCTTCAAAATGGCCACCGCTGAATGCCGACAGGGGATTGGACCAGGCGCCTGACTTCAAAATGGCCACCAGGTGAATCTCGCTCCTCGCGAGACTGCAGGCCACAGCAGAATTAATCTGCAGCGTGGGAGCTGCTCAGCAAGCAAGACGGAAGCACCGAGGCAGGCGTGAGGACCTACCGGGTCCAGAACAGGTAGGAGCATGCCTCCAGTAGGCGCTCGGGCACACGGCAGATCAGGCACACCTGAGCCGGTAGTCTGCGCGACCGGGGTGGGCTCCTGGGTCGTGTCTATGGGGAGATGCGGCTGGAGGCACACGTGACCGGGGTGGGCACCCGGTCGCAACACAGCACGGCGACTCCAAAGCAGTGGAGCGCGCGACAAGGCACCACAGCAGGGCAGACACACCTGCCTAGCTTGGCTCCTCCTGTTCCCTCTGCCCGGTCTCCTCCCACCTTTACCCTTGCTGTGCCGGTCCCAATGCCCAAAACAGTTTACAACATTACACTGATTTCTTCCATATATTAAAGGTGAGTATAATTAATAAGCTTTAGGTCTTAATTAGGTAAAGCTTATACATACACACTGTTATTTCACTGACATTCAGGTGCATAAATGTGTTATGCATAGGGCCAGGGGGTGCTCGAAAGATTTTCCACGTCCTGGGTGCTTTAAATATTTCCCAATAAAGAAAACAATGTGTATCTTTCTGTTGACTTTGAAAGTATATAAAATGGAAAATGCACATGTTCATAAATTGTTGTGCAGGGTCACATATTTAGCTTGACAGTGAACACTACTGCAAACATATTACAAACATAGCACACATTCAGCATAACACTTCACAGTATGCTTACTAACAGTTAACAGCGTTGTGGTGTGGGTGGGGACATGGTTTGCCCAACCTGGTGCCTAGTGTCCCACAGAAAATGGTGGTTCACAAGTGCCATCACATTATCAAGCTGTGCCCCTCTATGCTCCCCCACCACCCATTGTAGCTGTATGAGTGGATCAGCGGCTCTCACTTTTACGGGGACCATTCAACAAAACTCACCCAATTTCTCCTGACGAAGAACTTAGTTCAGCTTCATCATGTACTTGTTGCAACCTAGCTGCCAGTATCAGAATGCATCGGGGGCACCAATGGATGGTCGAGGTGGACAGTAAAAGTGTACCTCTTCTAGAGGTGTATACCAATAGAAATGAGGAGTTTCATATATGCACACCTAGCCTTGCAATTGGGGCAGTAACCCTGGTTTGCGTGCTATCTTGATTGCAATTTTCTGTTCCCAAGTCTGTTTTAGAACAATGTGGAAACTGCTTGTCTCTGTACCAAGAGGCCTACCACGATGCACAGGGTGTGAGTCTCCAAAACCCAAGTGTTGTTATCCAACTTCTTCATAATTATTTTGAATGCTAAAAGTCATCATCTTGAGGTAAAAAAATTCAATATTTTTGCACATTGATGATAATTGAAGGTCATATTATATTACTCAATACACGTTGGTTATGAAATATCCTTCATCAGGGGATAGATTAAGAATCATGATCCACCATGCTAAAGGTATAGCATGGTCCTATAAAGTTGTCCCATAGTCGGAGACCATGAGTGTTCCCTTTATCCATACTTTGTCATCATGAATGTTCATGGATATGTTTAAGTAATGATTAAACATATGAGACAAAAAATAAAGTGTTATGGGATTTATCTTCAGATAAAAATCGCTTTTATCAGTCAAAATAATTATGAACAATTGGAATACAACTCTTGAGTTTTGGCTATACAAAAGCTGTACTTCCTGGCAGTCCTTTTAGTAGAGACAAGTGGCTTAATCATTACCTGTTGCGTGCCATAATTTGCAGCAGGGGCAGGCATACACACGCATACTCTCTCCCACATGCAAACACCCATAATCCAACCCATCCACGTGCACACTTCCTCAAGCACACACAAAGACCCACCATTCACAAGCACATGTACATACAAACAGCCATTCACAGCACACATACCGATATTTTCATTCATACATTCATTCAAAATTCATTAGGGACTTACCTTCCATGGTGGTGACAACGGGTGGTGGAAGGGAGAAGCAGATGCCTTTGTTGTTTCCTCGAGGCTTCGGGTAAGGAAGTGATAGAAGGAAGATTCCAAAGCATCTTCGCATTAGCTGATTTTGTCATGGGTCAGTCAATGTGAAGAGGACCTTCCTTATTTTGTCATAGAGTGAGAAGGAGTCAGTGAGAGCACCATTGACGGACAGTCGTCCCAGGACACTTTGGGGCCTAAAACTCAACCGTCCAAGTACAAATCCATCACTGATGCTTCTCCTTGTCCTGAGGAGGTTGTGCACTGAGGCTGTGAAATCCTCAGCCTGGCAAATTTTAGCTGAGGCAGCTATGTGCCTGTGCATTTAGCACATGTACAGCCCCTGGCTGCCTGATCTAAACTTGAAGAGTGTCTGTCAGGCTGACCTTTGCTCAGCCTGACAGACAGTCTTGGTACATTGGAAAGAGGGGCCACTCAAACCTTAAAGATGGGCTGCGGCTGCCCTCAGAGGTATCACAAATGGATACAGAGATATGTGGTAGGTAGGTAGATATTCCATGGTATGCTAATATCAAGTTATAATTACTATTATAATGAAAATACAACCAGTGTCCAACATGGGAGGAGCGGTTTTATGATTTTATTATTTCCATCTCAACATTAGAGACTATGATGTGGCACAGCTTTCAGTGGTCTTACTCCACCAGATGTTGTTATGTTCAATAATTGGGGTCATTTGATAATATCCTGGTTTAATATTGAACAGTAACTACTTTTTAAATATGGACACATTTTAATCCTGTCTTTAAAAGACGAGTAAAATAAAAATGTCCAGTAACTAATTCACATTTCTGAGGAGGTGGCTGGGTTGAGGGAGGCCAGCAGTGCAGCAGATTCCCCAGTCCAATAAAAAAACCTCACCCCTTTTTACACAAGGCTCTTTTCCTGCTACTAAATCCTGTGTTGATAGCTATCCAGCCCTTCAAACCCTCAGTGCCTCCTCTCCATAAAAGAATGAACCCATATTTACCAATATGTCATGAAAACGGGCACAGCAACTAAAGTTTCTGAGCCCCTTTGCATTAAAAGGAGAGAAAAGAAATGTGCCATACATACTACGATATGGCACATTTTTTCTCTCCTTCCGGTGCACACAACCTTGTGCCATAGTGCAAGTGTGTGTTCACTCTCTAAAGCATAGGTTTTGTACTGGAAGGGAACCTGTTAAAAAAAAACCTTTAAGACTTTTCCCTATTTGAATGTGTGCTGTACAATGCAGCACACATGCAAAGTTGGAAAAATGAAAACATTTCTCCTCATTATGCCTGTCTCAAGTAAGCATTAGATTTTTTACAAATCCTGGTCTACAAATATTAGTAGATAGGGATTTGAGTTAAACCCCATGGGTGATTGCATGTGAACACCTATGTACCACCAATGAAACACCCCCTTGAGACAAAGTAGCACAAAGTATCACATAGTGCATCTTCACCTTACTTTGGGTAACTTTCCAATGAAAATGTTGGTTTGTGTTAGATACCAAATCCCACCCCAACACTTTGCACCAGGTTTGCATCACTTTTGTGATGCAAAACCAACACAAAGTGCAGTAAATCTGGGCCGTAAATAAAAAACATGTCACAAAGTAAAGAAAATGTGCAGAAAATAAGATAATTACTCTGCAGAAGTAAAAGGGTGCCTTTACAAAAACAGTTTGTCCAGGGGAGAGTAGTAAGATCATATTTCTACAGGCTATGAGAATAAATTGTCATTGCCAAGAAAATATGGCCAAAAGATTTTATTTTTCTTACTCATACATATTTCTAAAGCTGTAAGTAGTTTGGAACTTATTTAAAGTTTAGCAGAACAGAACCCCAACCAAACTCCCACTTTGTCTGTGTCACTTAGAGATGGACTAATCACTAGGGGGCATAATTATGAGCACCTTGCGGCTTCGGAGCATCACCTTTTGTGATGCTCCAGCGGCGCAAACTACAAAATCATATTTATGAGGGCACGCAAACCCAATTTGTGTGGCTTTGAACAGCCTCATAAATTACGAGCACGGCAAAGCAGCACAAATCGCTGCGCAGCCTTACTCTGCGCTAGGAAGGCATTCCATGGGTTTTGCTATATGTGTTCCCATGCAATACCCATAGATTTTGACGCTTACCCAGATTTAGAAAACCCTGTAATCCTGGAGAGGCACCAAAACCGTACGCCTCCCCAGGGGAGGTGCAACGAGGAGGAATAATTTATTTCTCCTTGTTTGATTCTCTCTCCATGTGAGCTGCATTCTGCAGCACACATAGAAGAGGAAAAAGCCTTCCAGGATTGTTTTTGTGCAGTAAGGTGCCCCTTAAGAGATGACCTGGCCTTGCATGGCATGGCATGGCCTGGCCATTTAAGCTGGACTGTTCTCCTAAGGGATAGGGTCAAGACTGATTTTTATATGGCTGGGTCCAAACTCGGGTGGCACAGTGAGTGACAGAATGGTTGGTTAAAGCCAGACCACTTGCCTAGTGGTGAGTGGTTGAAAAGTTTCGGCATTCTGTCCATCATCTTGTGTTTGCTATGAAAGCCTCTGGTTTTGCCATTGGAAACCGCTGTCAAAGAGTCTAAATGCCACAAAGCAGTCAGTTAAAGTCAATAATTGTGAATCCAAAAGTGCTTTCTTACGTTATGTTAAGATAACTTGTAAAGCGCACAGCTGTCACAGCAATGGGGCGTCCCGGCGCTAAGCAAAATAGGACCTAAACAGCGAGTATCCCTCCTGAAAAAAAGACAGGAAGGGCCAGAGAAGACAGGTGGATCGAAGGTGGGAAACTTAGTGCGGAAACAAATGGGTCTTTAACACTTTTCAGAAAGTCAAATAGCTGTCCATGCTCCGGATATGAGACGGAAGATCGTTCCAGAGCTTGGCAGCCAGAACGCAGAACGAGCGACCACCAGCACGGGCCCTCTTTACACATGGTATAGAAACCAAATATTTGCCCACAGAGCGCAAATGGCACAGGGGAGTGTAAAACAAAAGCAGGCCAGATATTATACCAGAGGTGGGAGATTTCAGGATCTTAAACGTAAAACAGAGATATTTATACTCCACCCGCCTCTCCACTGGCAGCCAGTGTAACCATCGGATGGTACTAGAGGTGGCGACATTCTTGACCCTCTGGAGTCTTGAGATCTCGGTCTTATTAACCCCAAGATAGGGCACACTGGCGTAGTCCAGTCTAGATAGAACAGAAGCCTGCACAATGGTCTGCCGGATGGAAGGGTCAAAGAAACCCAGCATGCATTTTAGGAATCAATAAACTTTTATTGATTTATAAAAGGAGATTGAGACACAATACCGATTCTGTATTTGAAAAGGGCATTTTGGTAGCTTCCCAGGTCCAAATACAGAATGAGTGTGCACTGTACCAATGTTGTGCACAGAAATCAAGCTGCAAAACATTTAAAAATTAATGACTTCTGGGTTGGGGCAGCAAAGCAGTTTCAAAAGGGAAGGTGTCCCTTTGGCATCCTTGCCACTTTGTAAAAGTAAAAAAAGTTTGTTGGTCAGTAGGGATTGGTCCAGGAGACCACCGCCAACCCTTGGGTAAACGTTTCGAAAAAAAAAAAAGGTATCTTTTGAAATGCAGTTAGTTCTTTTAAAGAAATTGGGCTGCATTTTCAAATAAAATGTTTTCTTTATTGAAAGGCCATCATAGACATGGTCGTCAACAGATCGCCCATCCTTATGCTCCTGAGATCCCTTTGGCCATGTGCCTTGCTCTACCTCATGGGGGCAATTGGACCATGCTGACTGCCTGGAAGGAGAAGGGTCTGTCTCCACTGGGAGATTTATATGAGGATAACACTTTGCTTCCTTTCGGAACATTACAGGAAAGGTATGATCTACCTCGTGGGGACTTTCTGCTCCACTTGGCCCTAGTGGCGGCCATTCAAAGGCATTGGAGAGAGGGGCTAACTGAACCACAGACCTCAATGGCCTGCCAATACGTAGTGTTAGCGGGGGGTACCTTTAAGGCAGTAACCTGCATCTATAGGCGTATGACACATGAGTTACTGACCCAGTTGCTGGCGCTGCGCCAGAAGTGGGAGGAGGACTTGGGTAAAGAGATTACCGAGAAAATATGGGCAACGTAGGTCAAGTAGGCGTGGAAAAGCACTAGGAATGCCCGCTTCCAACTGGTGCATTTTTTTATACTGCACAGGGCGTATCTTACCCCAGCAAAAATTAATTAATATTTTGGCACGGATGCAACAAGTTGCCCACGCTGCAATACGGAGGGTGTGGACTATCGTCACATGATGTGGGGCTGCCCCCAGCTTAGGACTTATTGGGAGGAGGTAGTTACACTACTCTGCGATATCACTGAGAGAGAGGTAGAGCCCACTATAGGCCTTTGTCTGCTGCATTGGTTTCCTCACACATCCAAGAATAAGATTACCAGTAAATTTTGGGACTTGGGCCTGCTTTTGGCCAAAAGAGACATTACAGCGCATTGGAAATCAAAGAAGGGCCCAAGTGGCCAGCGATGGAAGGCTGACCTCCTTAAAGGGGCAGAATGCGAAGGCACCGTTCGATTACAGTTGGCTAACCGGGCAAATAGCGAGAGAGCTTTGGAAGCAGCAAGGGCTTGGGAAGCGCTAGTGGTCTTGCTGAAAGTCCCAGACACTGATCTGGACGAGGATCGAATGGCTGATGACCCGGCTGTTCTACCCTGACCACAGTATACTTACTACCTTGCTATATGTAACTATTGTGTCCCTTCCTACACATGCCTCTGGCATGGACGAACTCTTTGATACTTGCTGTAGAGGGCCTTTATTCTGGTCCCTTGTGGTACACCTTGCTGTTCTCATAAGTTTTGTTCTACATGACACGCCAGGAAGGGGGAAGGGGTGAGGGATAAGAGGGAGAGGGGGGAGTTTCGTTTGGTAGTCCTGGATGTGCAGCAAGGATGCTTTTATAATTACGCTCATTGACAATTGGTTGTTATTATTATATTTGCTTCTCAAGGGTCCTGTTGACATCTGGCACATTTGCATTGAAGTACGGTACGCAATAACTGATTATGTCTCTGTCACTTGTCTCTGGGTGCGACCAGGTGTATTGTCGCTATATGAGCACCTGCTTGCCTATGTATCCCTGAAATTATTGCATTGCTCTATTTTGGAACTAATAAAAACATATTAAAAAAAAAATAGAAATGGTGGTCAACTGACCCTAGCAGGACACATCCTTGCGATGAACTCCAATCGGTGTGAGTCGCAGTCTGTGGCCAATTTCATTAACATTTATAACATAGGTCGGATTGTGATGCACTACAAATTGAAATAAAGTGAATGACCTATTAGTACATAAGTTGGTTTGTTAAATTCTTTACTGGTAGCAAATTATAACCCTATTTTTGTGTCCAGTAATTAGTAACATTGACCCTTAACACCTACCGCTCTGACACTGATACACCATATTTATTAGGGTGCTGTTAATAGCAATGCATTGGTGCATCACCTTCCCACTTTTCTGAGGCATTATATTACACAGTGTCCCATACATCATACTGCACTTGCTTTTGACACTCGAAGAGCTCCAAGACAAGACAACGTAATGCAAAATGTCATGCATTTCACTTGGAAACACATGAAACTGGTTGTCTTGCTCATCCAGGGACAGGAATTAAATAACAGGGCAAGAGAACATGTTCAGAGAACCATTCACTCATGCAGCTATCCTAGATCAAAATGAGTTCTCCTCTCGAACCCCCTCCTCTCTCCAGCTTTCATACAGTTGGAACACTCGAAACTGTTCCTGTTTGTAAAAGCCTCTGCTCTTCAAAAATACTATTGTTTCACAGATATACGCCTGTGTAATTGCCTTTTCCTGCTGAAATTGTTCCAGCAGTCATTAATTAAGTGGACATTGCTAGGTGGTGTGTCTGCATTGGATGAAATATTTTGTTTACAGTTGATTTATTGCAGAAAGATAAACCATAATAACACTTATCTTGCAGTATGTGTGAGCTCATGTTCCGAGACCACGGTGACTTTAGGGTGTAGATAAACGGAATGTTTTAGATTAAAAGTCTGTCCTTTGCCTAAATATGGGAAGGTAATTCCATTCTGAACAAATCATACATTTCATACAGTTTGCTAGATTTTCAGCAACTAATGCAATATGATTTCATACTAACTAAATACAAGCCTCTCACGGTCAGCTTTGAGGAACCTCTGAGCAATCAATGCATCATGAAACTAAACTTAAGCTTTGGAAATGCTAATCGGTCTGGCTGCGAGCCTTTTGGCTTTGTCAATGTTTTTTTGTTTTTGTTTGTTTTGTCACAGTTTATGCAAAACCTTACTGGGGTGGAGGTTGCGAGGCCCATCGAAGGGGCATATTAGCAAGGGCTGGCGATATAATTTTTGCTGCTTTAGCGTCCGTTTTTGGGCGATAAGCGGCAATAATGATATCGCAATATGATCAAGGACACGCTAGCGTGTGTTTCTTTGATGTAGAGCCCGTTTTTTCACAGCCTCGCCTCGCATCGCTAATGAGATGCAAAGAAGGCGTGGCTGTGAAAACAACACATGTTAATATCACGAAGGCAGCTTTGCGATGTTAACAAGGAGGTGCAGCGATAAAAAAATAGCGCTACCTCGGCCTTAACGCTGGAATTTAACGTCTGTTATCTTCCAGATTAAGGCATACCAATAATGGTCGGTGGATTATGCTGATACGACCACAGGGTCCAAAAAACCAGCGATGTTCCATGGTAAACACCGCTATCGCTGAAACATTATCGCCTTAGCGTTATGTATTGTTAATATAGCGTTATAATGGCGATCATTTTCAGCGATAGCCAGCGATAATATTTCTACCGCTATGTGGGGCCAGCGACAATTATCGCCGGTCCTTGTTAATATGCTCCTAACTTTTTTTAAAGAAAAAGAGCTAAAAGCAAAAATGTTTGGGTTTCAAAAAGCACGCATTGCTCTAGTTGTGCCTGGCTCTGAGAGTAACTACTGTGTGTGTGGCTGTGCTCGCAGTGACAGGGCACATTGCCATCACTCACAGTGAAGCTGGCCAATGGTTGAAGTGGGCTGACCCATTGTCCTCTGCCATCTGCTGTAGTGGGCAGAAGGAAAACGTGAATGACACAATAACAGACCAATTGATGAAGCGGGCTGGCTGATAGCCCTCATAAGCAAGTCGATCATAATTACAATTTTAGTAAAAATAAAAAGTCTTGGCAAACGAAAAGAAAGCAAATTTGAAATCTCTTCCATTGATCATAATTGTATTAGTATTGTGAATGGTGTGATTGTTTTTGCCTATTGAGCCTGCTTAAAGAATGGCAGCTGCCCAATGCCGGGCATATTTCCTAGATTTGGAAAGGCACCCTTAGACTACTGACAGCGCTATGAGGTAATGGTAATCAGCCTGCATGTCACAATAATGCCAATAACATAATGTGAATTTTCTGAAGTATTTAAATATAAAGTGCAGTGTTATGTCTCACAAACTGTAGAGTGAGAACAGAATAAATCACAGTCTGGGGGGGTTGTAAATCCAGGGTGCCAATGTTGGTCAAAGAGGGCCACATCCAAGCCAGAATTTCCAGCTAATCACTATGTGCATAAGTTTCATTTAGATTAATTTTCTGCATATACATTGTATGCAGGTATCTTGAAAATCTGGCATGGATCCTCACTGATGGTCCTACATTAGACATTCCATATGTAAATGGTTGACCTTCGGTCCCACGGAAGTTCATACATTGGTGTCTTGTGGTGCTGCTTATCCCCGAGGTCTAGGGGCACCTACTGCTAGTAAGGGCTTTTTTTGTAGAAGGTGTGAGACCCGCATATGCTGAATACAGATGTATAGTTTTCAATTCATTTGTGAAATGTACTTATTATTCCCACATGTTTGCAAGACGTGCACATATTACTCAATACATGTGATGGCGTGAATGAGTTGATATAATTGGGCCAAAGGAATAAAGCCCTCTGACAATTGCAAACCTTGCAATTCGCAAAACCGCAAGGCTTGACACTGTATGAGTCATGAAATCACAGAGGTTGTGACTGCTAAAGCGCTTTTTAGAATACAAAGTCCTTTAAAAGGGCTTTTGCAATCCTTTCCAAAACGTAAACTGGCAGAAGGGTGAAAAGGACGTCCCTATCCTGTTTCTGAATCAGAAAGGCGCCCATCAATGGTTTGCTGGACACAGTTGCTGTTCCAAGCCATTAGACAGTTACAGATCCCCGAGTTGGGGTGATATCTGATTTGCAAAGGTGAAGCTGTCACGGTTAGACACCTCCTTTCACAATCATACTGGGCAGTCTCAGGTTAGTAGGTAGCAGTCTAAAAGGCCAGTGTCCACTCCCCAGATGTGTTCTCACATTTCCTTAAGTGGCATCTGTCCCTTTGATGGACTCTGGCTGCTTAAAAATAAATTATTTCCTTAGCCATCCAAGCCGGTCGCAAGAACATGTGCACATGCCACCCACTGAAATTGTATAAGATGGCACATCCATGATCTCACACAACAATACAGTGAAGCCAAGGCAACATTCATCTAATACAATGCATACATTGTCAATGTAACACATTATACCATGAAGCATGGTAAAACACCGCAAGTGCACAACACTGTGGTTTTTGTAGCATGCTAGAGCACAATACACACTCATAAAGAGATCAACAAAATAAGCAGCTCACAGATAAAACCTGCCAGGCAAGAGCACAGACTGTCAGTGGCGGCTGGCATGGCTCGTGGATGGCGAGGCAGGCGCGTAGGCGTGGGGGGGAAGTGTGCGCGGGGGTTGTGGGCAATGAAAAAAAATAACCACTTACCTTGCCGTCGGATCCCTCGTCTCTGCTCCTGCTCTCCTCGTCTTGACTCGAGGAGCAGGAGGCACAGCCAGGCTCCCCTGAGCAATCACAATGCTGCAATGCAGCATTGTGATTCGTAAACACCCAGGCTCCACTGACCAATCACAATGCTGGTTGTGATTAGTCTTTCAGAGAGTCCTGATTCGCACGCTCAGAGAGGGAATGGGGACCTGGGCATGTTCACCATGCAGGCTGTAACGCAGCCTGCATGGAGAAGAGGGAAAGTGCGCATGACTGGTTTGGGCGGCCGAAGAGGGCTGGCCAAACAGTCAAGTTCACTTAGGAGTGGGCAAACTACTCCTCCCCTGCCCTGCTCCAAGAGCAGAGCAGCTCCGCCCACCTGCAAACTAAGCAGCACAAAAACATAAAATGATAATAACTCAAAGTTATTATCATTGTATGTTTACTTTACATTGCACTGCTTAAAAGCAGTGGGGCGACGCTCGTCTGCCATTGCGGTGGATGTGCCACTGCAGACTGTCATAGTGGGTGTAGTATTCAGCAGTCTTGTAAACCTTCCCTGGAAAGCTGCAGAATACTCTGAATGGAGACAAAAAACATGCAATGAATAACCGTACCTGCTGATCAGCATCCAATCACTTTACCAGTAAGCAGTGGCTTCTCTGCCAACCACCAAGTCCTTCCACCACAATCGCAACAGGATCAAATATCAGTCAGAGATGCTTCTTACCAATGGAACCAACAAACTCTCAGCACAGCCCAGCAACATCATCCAATCATACAATGAACAGACCTTAATACACAATATTATATAAAGTGACATGGCACACCCCTCAGCTGTACCTATGTCACAAGCAGTGCTTAATGTGAAGAGAAAAAAAAAGTAAGTGCCAGAGCCCTTCTCAGGAGGACACTACAGCCTTCACCATCCATTGCCCCTGCCAGCACTGCCAATAGCAGAACCAATTAAACTACTAACCATCACACTCCTGCAAGTGTGAAAATGCAATCTATTGTAGGCCATCCAAAGCTATAATAATGGTGTGAGTGGCAGGTAATATTCTTCTTTAATGTATATTGACTTACTAAACCCTGTTGTTGTGCTCAACTCAAAATAAGGCAGACAGCGCCACCATGTGGTGGACTGTCACTAGAGGTGGTGCTGACAATTAAGTGCCGGTGCCGGGCACTGGAAACCACGGGCTCAAATTAAGCACTGGCCACAAGAGACAAACTAGTACAGCAGCCATATTATTTGAGGATGCAAAATACCTGAGTGACAGTGAGGTGGACATTTCCCCTGCTGCTCGATTGAATGAGGGTGTTAGGCAGCTTGGGATGAATGCATTGAAATGCAGAGAGTCATGCAGGATTTTGACATTGGCAAGGGAGGAGATGTAGATGTTTGGCTGTTAAAGGATCTGCTTCAGCCTAAAGAACCGGTGGGGGATGGGGGGTAGGACATACATAGTTTCACATCTAGAGGGGGAAGCACCAAAGAGATGCAGCAATCACAAACAAATAGGTACTATGCAGGACAAGGAAGCGGACCAACGTGGGCAAGGCACTGCTGGGCAAAGGAACGTATGACTTGATGAATTGTAATATTCAGACTTGTATTGAAGCCCCACACCGATTGTTTTTTTTTCAAGCAAACAAGATGTGTCTATTATTACTACCATAAAACAAATTGCAAGAACAAATTGTTTTTGAATGAAAACAGAGGGTTAAAAACTTTTTACCAGAGCTGGTAGATTCCGAGCTGGGCAAAGGGATGACCAATGAGGGGAGGGCAGTGCTGTTTGGTTATGGGACAGATGAGGAGTAATCTGTTTCCCCACCCCACAAAAAAAAAAAAACGGAAGGTGGAATGAAGGGATTTCGATGCAAGGGGAAATGGAGAGTTAATGAGATAGTAAAAGTGAGCTGGGGGTCTCTTCCATTGAATTGCAATGCATTTTCATGAGAAGGTGCATGCATCGTTCGGTAATGATTTTACTCCATTCTGAAGATAAATGTATTCATGATCAGGTCGGACTTGTCAGAAGGATCTCTCAGGAAGGGCATTCAAGAGGATGGGGTACTAGCCATCATGCTACCATGTTAAATTGGTGGCTGCCACCTAAAATGGCATCTCCATCTAGGTTTTGGGCTGCATGTATAGCCCAAAAATAGCCAAAACCTTGTACAGTCCTCTGGACTGCACCACTTTCCCCTAAAACCATGGGGGCAGACCCTCTTGTGCTTAGCTGCCCCCCAAATCCCCATTGGCAAAACATAAGACCTTGGAATTTTTTTTAAAGCAAGCTTGCAAGTGGAATCTAGATGTGTTTAGTGTGCAAATAGTGTGCTACCTTTAACTCGCAGTGATAATTGTTAAAACAATGAAAAAAGTTACTTCTACAACAGTCTTCTGTAACTCAAGGCGGTATGCTAGGGAGCTTGTGATGCAGCCTTTCAAGTCTTAGAGGAGACTGGTTGCTTTAGGCAACAATAACAGATGTTCTGTGGTAAATTAAGTCTCAGTTAGATTTGGAGAAGAAATCACTGAGAATTCACAGGAATGGATGCAAATCAATAGCAAAGTGAAATGAATTATACCCAGGACCAATAGAACATGAGGATAATAAAGAACGCAGAGAGAACAAAACAAAATTTAAAATGTGGAAAGATTAGAGAGTACAAGGGTAAACTGATGAATGATTAACATAGAGTCACGAACCTTTTCAAATATATATTCTGTTGAAAGATAACGTTAAAATGTACCTTAGAAAATTATAAAGGTGAATCTTATAAAACAAACTGCACTTTGGGTGAAAGGCTGGAGAGAAAGGCAATTCTGGTAAGTTGGAAATGCAAACACATTTCCTTGTAATCAGAGGGTGTGTGAATGGGACTGTTTAAAAAGATTAAAACACCTAATTCACAGACCATGGTATAGAGAGGAATCAGTAAAACAGATGGATTTCCTGTTCCCAATCTGAAATTAATCTCCAGTTCCACAGCAATCACTGTCCTGCGCACATAACCCTGATTTCCTGTGGACCCATCCTGGTTGTCTCCATTGCAGAGCCTTCTGCCACCTGACATGCACTATTGGAAATTACCAACTTTTTTGTGGTATACCCCCAGATGTTTGTCTTGAATTGTTTTTTCTGGCTGTGGAAGTCTGTGCACATTACTCCTGCTAATCAGGGGTAAAGTGCCTGTGCTTCCACTCTCAACATGATGAATTTGGCATACCCCTAGTTGGCATATTTAACTTACCCCTAAGTCTGCAGTATATGGTGCCCAAAGTGTACCCAGTGCCCGTGAGCTAAATGTCACCAGTGGCCTGCAACACTCATTGTGCCACCAACTGCAGTGACAATGCATCCATGACTGGAGGCTGACCACCAGTAGCCTGCTGTGCAGGTTTAAACTGCAAATTCAATATGTCAAAATAACCCATTTTGAAAGGCCTACAAACCTCCTTTAAAATATTTATAAGTGACCCCTAAGTAAACCTCATAGCTAATTAAGACAGGGTGCATGGTACTTAAAAGTAGGACATGTCAAAGTTAATTATAAACATATCCTTACAGTGACTAGCACCTCATAGCTATTTTCACTGTTGTTCCATAGGAAAGCACTGGCATACAATATTAAGTTTAATAAATGTTATCTCTGCCTAGGAAACACCTACAGATTTCATTTTTGCACTCTTTAAAAAATTCATTAGACGCCCAATTTGTTTGACTTATAAAAATATATTTCAGAAAGATAATTTTCAAAATGTCATCTTTGCACTGCCTGAAGCCCCTGAAAGCTAAATCTACATTTTGTTCTCTCCCTTCTGGCAGTCAGTATTAGAATCTCAATGGGTGTGAATGACGTGTGAACTTGCTCCGAGGACAGGGACAAAAGGCCTTGCATGTGGGAGGTATTGTTGTGCCCTTGACAGGATGGCCTACGGGCTGGGCGCAAGGGCTTGATTAACTTTAAAGAGGTCTACCCTGTCACAAGCAGATGTAGCAAAAAAACAGGTGTGTACCATTCTTTTGTCCCTCCAGCCAGCCCAGCCTCCATCATAGTGGGCCTCTTGTTGACATCACAAAATCAGATCCTGCTGGAGGGTCAAGACTAGTGGCCGGCCTGCTCTCCATCACTGTTAAAATCAAATTGTGCATAGGACCTGTTCTGCCGCAACCATGACTATCATTGGCACTTTGTGCTTCTTAGCAATATTTCTAATTAACACTTTTAAAATACCTACCTCCGTTTCCCCAAACTGGATTTTTGTCACTTTATTGTCATTGTGTTTATTAAATTGTACTCTGCTATTCAAATTTATTTTGGGAGTTTTATTGTTTTGCATTTTGACTTTATTAGTCATATAGTACTGCAGAAATAGTTTACACATTCCCTCTAAATTAAGCCTGTCTTCTCTGTGTCATAGGTACTAGGGTTGATTCCTTTGTGACTTTAGTGGTTTACCCAGACAAGGATTGTAATTATTACTTAAGGTGGTTATTGACACCCCTCAAGTAATAGCCTGTCTTGCACCTACCCATAACTTTCTGCCTTTATCTCAAGTGCATGCATGGTATTAGCTCCAAGAAACGGATTTTGTTGTGAGGAAGAGCTTTATAGACAGCCTGTTATGTGTGAAATTTCCTTTTTCATCAGGTAATTTCTCCTTTCCAAGGATGTTTCTTATATATATATATATATACACACACACACACACACACACACACACACACTCCTTAGGTCTGTCAAGTGCTGTTGCATTTTCCCACCACAGCATAGTACAATGTATGGTCAGTCCATCTCAGCCTTTTGGTTTTTTCTTACTTCTTGGCGTTACTTGAGACTTCCTGAAACGCCCTCCTTCATTGGCAGCTCCCGATGTCCTTGGGCAGCCCAATCCCTTGGAGACTAGACTCATGAGTTCCGCAGCCTTGCCTTTCACAAACCTGTTTCACGTCACAGAACTCACATCTCAGTCACTAGGACGGAGCCCCATTGTTTTCACAGAAACGATTTGCTGTAGATAAGGACTCCAACACAATGAAAAGGAAATCATGTTAAGGCATGCTGGAATAAAATAAGGAAAAGCTACAGAAACTTGCCAGAAATTATTAATATTTTGATAAAAGTGCATGGGAATTTATGGGTGGCACCCAGTTACTTACATTTTAATTGACTAATAATGTTTCATGACAAACCTGGAAACGAAGGGGCAGATTTACAATAACTGGCGCATCCCTGGATATGCCGCATTTACAATACGGCGCACCGTGGCGCAAGGATAGACAGATGCGTGATGCATCTGTCATCGTAAGGGTGACGCAGTGCTGGAGTTGTGTCGCAAGCGCAACGCAATTCCAGCACTTCTCAGGTGTGCCCTATACCTAAAATGCTGCGTGACTCCTTACGCCTGCTTCAAGCAGGCGTAAGGATTTGACGCAGCAGGTACATAATAGTGACTTAGTGAACTTTTGTAGATTTCACGGCATCACTTTTACGGGGAACTTTTACGGGGAACGCCCAACCTGCATACATTATACCTGACGCAGGTATAATTTAGCGCAGAGCTTTAAAACGTGACGCATCTCACTAGATGCGTCATGTTGTAAATATGTCGCATAGTGGTGCATGTTTTACACCGCCGCTGCGTCCCAAAAGTGATGCAACGGTGGTGTAAAAATGTTGCAAGGGGCTTGTAAATCTGCCCCGAAGGGCCTATTCACAATGGCATATTTGAGTAGGTAAAGTAGTACTCCTGTAGATGCACATCTTTAAGAATTGGCTCGAAAACAGTTGCACGCATTCCATCCGAGGTAGGTACATCGAGAGTCATTATGTCAGAGGCAGTACATACTGGGTGTACCTTTACATCACAACATTGCAGGTAACTTTATCACTTTATAATTACACACACACACACGCACACGCACGCACACATATCATGGCAGTGAAAATAAATGTGGTCCAATTGCGCATTTTGTGATGCAACTGTCCTATTTCAGCGTGAAATAGTCCAAAAGAGATTTTTACATACCTGACTCTGGTAACAAGTTTCAAGACCAAGTAAAAGTAAATCAAAATTAGGGCTGTTCCAGTTTCGACCAGCCTGTTTTTTTTCCCGCTGATTTACTTATGAGAGAAAGTGTAGAATACTTTTTTTATTTAAAAATCTCGACATTCAGCTGTCAAAGTTAACAGGTTGGAACGCGCTATGAAAATATTATACGCCAGCATAGTACTTTGAAACTTTATAAATATTAAAAGTCCTATAGAAGCTATTTTGTGGGTATATAGAAAGTGCATTTTTAGATTAAAACAAGTTAACTTTGAAGTGCGCAGCGAAGACCGCCGCGTTGATTTTTCAAAGAGTTTAAGGCATACTACTTTGGAAGAATGTATAATAAAAAAATATCATTATGTCTGCAACAGCCCATGTCCAATGTAAACTGCTCAAGCCAGCAGGAACTGATGAACTAATGCTGTTAGCTTATCGCATAGAAAGAGTAAACACGTGCAGTGAATCTCATGAGACTCGCTCCCCCCTGTATCTCTGAATATGGTTCAGTCCTGCCTGCAGCGTTCACAAGAGGCTGCGGGATTAGCAGTTAGACTCAATAAGTGCTTTTATAAAGACGGAGGCCGACAAGCTGCATTTTTTTCTGAACCCAGCTCTCCTGGCATCAAGTCACAGACAAGCAGACTCTCTGGAAATATATGTTTCGAGCCAAGCATAACTGCACAGGAAGCAACGATTTCTGCTCTGGCATGCTGACGCAGGGCCTGGACATTTAACGTGTTTGATGTTCTTTTCGGTTGTTTTCTAATTGGGTGTTTCACTATATTTATTAGTTTCTGCAACAGATTTGCACCGTCTAGTGTTCTGGAGAAAATTCAAATACACGCAGCACTCAAGACGATGGACCTTTAGTCCCGGACTGAGATGTGACACAACAAATCAAAAGCATTTAAATGAAGCCAAGCACATTTGGCACCCCCTATAAATTATGGAGAGTGGTAGATTCCAGCCGCAGCCGTGCAGGTAAAAGGGGTGTGGGGGAAATTAAATAAATAATTTTCCCTCGTAGTCTGTCAAAATCCCCCCCCCCCCCCCACCGCCCGACCGCTCTTACCCGCATGGGCCGCGAATGGTAGATTTGAAAACCATTAAGGTCTATTAACAGATTAGCAAATTGCAAATTCAAATCATTCAAATTAGTTGCAAATCAGTAATCAATCCATGAATGCATTAGTCTATATAATTCAAAGCAATTCAAGATCACAAATGCAAAGACAAATTGTTTAAAGTTGTCATAAAATAGATCAAAGCAGGCACAGTTTCCCACAAAGGGAAGTTCCCTAATTAGCAAAGCAAGAGAAGTCACAGAAGTTTAGGAGTAGTCAGGCAGAAGGTGTCAGCATGAAAAGCAAAATAAAATAAATCTTCAGTAAAGCAGGTAAGAAAGGTATTTGCCCAGGAGTCTAACTCTTTGGGCCAGAAACGGCACGTAGACTAACTCAACAGTGCTCAGTTTACATCATGTCTTCTACGGCAAAAGACAACTCCTTAGGATTCCCATGGAAGGAACCAACCAGGGTTGAACATGTTGCAATAACAGAGGTCTTGAATCTTCTTCCTGACTACCACACAATGGAGTCTCTGCTGTGTGACCCTCAGCTGGATGTCTGTAGTTGGAGGATACAATTTGATCAGTGCATTCCCACTCTCAGGTGCATTCTCATTATTTCAATCCCCAAGGGACATACACAGGAAAACATTCGCATGGAAACCAATCAAGAAATACATTTTAATTAATGTTGGCTGGTACAGCTTGGCTCCTGCACCAAGAAAGAGGAACCATAGGTTTCAGGGGTATTGTAGTTAGCTGGACATTTCACTCGTATAAAACCATTGAAATTCCTTCGTTATAGTTAGTTCAGCTAACTATAACTCGCGTGCCCGCAATCCACTGCGGATGATGTCATATATTACATCATTCATGACATGGTCAGTGACATCACTGATGACATCATCGAGTGAATGTGGTTTGGTTCGATATTTAAATATGTATTATATATATAGCAATCTGCATTGAAGAATGGGTGGAAGCATAAGTGTCTGGATGGATGATTTACTAGCAGTGTGATTGACTGTTTAAGTGACTAATTTAAAGTGTCTCACTAAATATATGGGATAGTGATTAAACTGTGTTAATATCAGCCGCGGCCCATGGAGGGAGTTCCGTGGGGCGGTAAGGCGGGGCGGGGGAGGGGCAGGGTGGGGGGTTCTAAAAACCGGAATATGGATAATTGCAGGTAAGTAAACAATTAAATAAATAAAACGAATTTCGTAGCGCGCGCTGCATCGCAAAATGCGATGCAGCGCGCACTACGAAATTTGTTTTATTTATTTAATTGTTTACTTACCTGCAATTATCCATATTCTGGTTTTTAGAACCCCCCACCCTGCCCCTCCCCCGCCCCGCCTTACCGCCCCACGGAACTCCCTCCACGGGCCGCGGCTGGTTAATATCTGTATCACTCTGTCTCTTGTTGTGTAAACTACTGCATAAGTTGGCTACTAGCTATGTGAAAGTCTATATTAGTTATTGATTAGTTAAGTGAGTATTTTTATGGGAGAGTGAATGTGTGTGTGGTTGGGTGGGAGGTGTGTGACTGTCCAAAGATGTGTAAATAGTTGATTTAGTAGGTATATGAGGTTGAGACTGCATGTGGAAACAGTTGTTTGGGTGAGTGAATGTCTTTATGGGTGTAGTGATGAGTAAATATATTTCTCAATGATACATGTCCAACAAAGTAGAAATATAAAAGGCAGTGTATGTGACAGTTGTTGTATATAAATAAGTATACATAAGACTCAGTGATTCTATGAGTGACTGTATGGATAACTGTATACTTGTAACAGTGATTTTATAACACACTAAGTATGAGTTACTATCTATATGAATAAATGAAGTGGTGTATAGCTGAGTAAATGTAAGTATGATCAATTGTTTGCATAAGTGAGTAGGACGACTGCATACGTGAATAGGATGTATGCTGGTGTGTAATGTTGATGTAGGTGTATAAGTATATTTGATAGTGTTTTATTGATCTTTGTCAGCATGTATGAGTGAATCTATAAGTAAGTGTTTAGATGTGTGTGTAGATCTAGGAATCACTGAGTGGGTTTTTAGAAACTTATATTGGTGTGTCAATGGTTTCAAATATGGTACTCCATATTTTATAATGAGTGATGAAAGGTTATACTAGTGTATGATGAGGTGTATCAGATTGTCACATGGATGATGTCATCAGTGATGTCATTTGAGATGTCATCAGTGATGTCATCAGTGATGTCACTGACCATGTCATGAATGATGTAATATGTGACATCATCAGCAGTGGATTGCAGGCGCGCAAGTTATAGTTAGTAGAACTAACTATAACAAAGGAATTTCAATGGTTTTGTATGAGTGAAATGTCCAGCTAATTATAACACCCCTGAAACCTATGGTTTTTTCAGTGAATTTTTAAGGTTTTTTAAATGCTAATTCCTAACTATAACATGTCTGAAACCTATGGTTTTTTCAGTGAATTTCAAAGGTTTTTTAAATGCTAATTCCTAACTATAACATGTCTGAAACCTATGGTTTTATCAGTTAATTTCAAAGATTTCTTAAATGACAATTTTTAAATGTAATAATAGTTATATTTAATTTTTTGCTATTGATTTTCTACATTTTTCTAACTATTTATTTTTACATACATTATTTTTTAAATTACATTATATATTTTTAATATAAATGGGAATTATTTTTTAAATATTGAAACTAATGTTTTTTTTTGTTTTATATATTTTTTTAATATATTTATATTATTTTCTTGATTGTTTTTTTGTAAACTTTTTGGGGGGAGTCGCGCACCCAAAGCGTACCGTTCTCGATCACTGCGCAACCTAGCCGCCATTTTAGGATTGCTGAGTAGGATCCGCGTAGGATGTGCCATGGGTGTGTATTTTCGTGCGCTATCGCTATGCGACGGGTACACGACTCCAGGCGCATACGTGACACATATGTATTACTTTACGCGAAGCTCGCACGCTTGCGCGTAAAAAGACCAGGGGAAGGCGGTCCCCAGGGCTTGGGGGGGCCTTTGAGCCCCCCACCCATGAATATTGAAGCCCCGGGGGGTGGCGGTCCCTGGGGCTAGGGGGGGCTGTGAGCCCCCAGTACATAATATTATTAAGCCCCGGGGGGTGACGGTCCCCAGGGCTGGGGGCCTCTCTGGGCCCCCCATTCACATAATAATATTGCCCCCGGGACTTGGTCCCCCAGGGGCTAATTACCAACGAAATGTGGGAGCCCGCGCTTCGTTCTTTTTTTTTTAATCGGCAGGCTCCGCGCACCCTGCGCGCATCTTCCTGTTTTAAAAAAAAAAAAAAAAAAAAATTGGGGGCCCAGGGGGTCCTTGTGGGACCCCCTAAGCAGGCCTAGGGGGTCAGGGTGTTTCTACCCTGCCTCTTTTTGCGTTTTGCGTACTTTTTTCAAGGATTTCTTGTGCCTCGGTTCTACCGAGGCACAAAATGACTGCCAACACTTCCTGGTTTGGAGTGTTGACAGCAAGTTGACAGCCAATTAACATGCAGCTCGTGATCGGGAGGGTGCGTGCAGGGTGCGCTCAGGGTGCGCGGATCCACCGCACCTATAGATATATATGTGATTTTACTTTTGATTTTCTCAGGAACTGATGAACTGATTTACACCATTTAACCAAAAGGCACGACTCTGAACCAAGGGCTACCTTTTTGCAAAATGTGATGTAATTCTGTTCAGCAGTTCGGGCTGTAGCTGCGACTAAAGGTTCCTATGGAAAATTGCATGGGGAAAACATGTTTTGGGACCCCTTTTTTCTCAGCCCCCGATTGACGTATCACCCCAAGACTTTCAGGATAGGAGCGGACCGGAGCTGGACAAAAGTTTTGAAAATTTCGCGAAGATTTGTCAACCGGCGCCAAAGTTATTGGGAATAGAATGTTGCAGATTTCCTATGGAAAATAGGTCCTAACTATAACTACCTACTGGCGACCGCCAGTAGGCAATATATATATATATATACATATTGACTGACAAAACCATGGGTTTCAGCCACGTTATGGTTAGAGATTAGCATTTAAGAAACCTTCGAAATTCACTGAAAAAACCATAGGTTTCAGGGACATTATAGTTAGATGGACATTTCACTCATACAAAACCAGAGAAATTCGGCCGTTAAGCGCAGAAAGAGGCGAGAAAATTGCTGTAAGAAGCAACAGAGGTGTAGAAAGAAGCAAGAGACGGGCAGAAAGAACCAACAGAGGTGCTGATAGAGGCGTGAAGGGTGCAGAAAGAGCAACAGAGGTACTGAAAGAGGCAAGAGAGGTGGAAAAAAGCAACAGAGGTGCTGAAAGAGGCAAGTGAGGTGCAGAAAGATGCAAGAGAGGTGCAGAAAGAGGCAATAGAAGTGTAGAAAGTAGCAACAGAGGTGCAGAAAGATCCAAAAGGGGTGCAGCAAGAGGCAATAAAAGTGCAGAAAGAGAGATACAGAAACAGGCAGAAAAGGTGCAGAAGGAGGGAACAGGGCTGCAGAAAGAGGAAAGAGAGGTGCAGAAACAGAAAGGACGGGTGCAGAAAGAGGCAAGAGATCTGCAGAAAAAGGCAACGGAGGTGCTGAAAGAGGCAAGTGAGGTGCAGAAAGAAGCAAGAGAAGTGCAAAAAGAAGGAAGAGAAGTGCAGAAAGAGGCTACAGAGGTACAGAAAGAGGCAAGAGAGGTGCAGAAAGAGGGAACAGGGGTGCAGAAAGAGACAAGAGAGGTGCTGAAACAGGCAAGTGAGCTGCAGAAGGAGGCAAGAGATCTGCAGAAAAAAGCAACAGAGGTGCTGAAAGAGGTAAGTCAGCTGCAGAAAGAAGCAAGAGCGGTGCAGAAAGAAGCATCAGAGGTGCAGAAAGAGGCAAGAGGGGTACAGAAAGAGGAGAGAGAAATGCAGAAAGAAGCAAAAGAGGTGCTCAAAGAGGCTAGAGGGATGCAGAAAGAGACAAGAGCAGTGCATAAAGAACCAAGAAAAGTGCAGAAAGAAGCAACAGAGGTGTTGAAAGAGGCACGAAGGTTGCAGAAAGAGGCAAGATAAGTGCAGAAACTAGCAACAGAGGTACAAAATGAGGCAAGAGTGGTGCAGAAAGAGGGAAGAGAGGTGTAGAAAGAGGCAAGAGAGTTGCACAATAAGGGAAGATGGGTGCAGAAAGAGGCAAGAAGGGTGCAGAAACAGGCAAGAGAAGTGCAGAAAGAGGCAAGAGAATTGCTGAAAGAAGCAACAGAGGTATAGAAAGAAGCAAGAAAAGTGCAGAAAAAGGCAAGTGAGATGCAGAAAGAGGCAAGAAAGGTACAGAAAGAGGAATGATGAGTGCAGAAAGAGATAACAGGAGTACAGAAAGAAGCAAGACAGGTGCAGAAAGAGGCATGGAAAGTGAGGAATGAAGCAACAGGGGTACAGAAAGAGGCAAGAGAAGTGCAGAAAGAACCAACAGAGGTACAGAATCAGACAAAAGAGGTACAGAAAGAGGCAATAGAGTTGCAGAATCAGGCAAAAGAGGTACAGAAAGAGGGAACAGAGGTACAGACAGAGACAATAGAGGTGCAGACACAGGCAAAAAGGGTGCAGAAAGAGGGAAGAAGAGTGCAGAAAGAGGCAAGAGGGGTGCAGAAAGAAGCAAATGAGGTGCAGAAAGAGGCAACAGACATGCAGAAAGAGGGAAGAGAGGGGCAGAAAGTAGAAGAGATTTGCAGAAAGAGGCAAGAGAAGTACATAACAAGAAAGAAATGTGCAGAAAGAAGCAACAGAAATGCAGAAAGAGTCAAGAGAGATGCAGAAGAAAGCAAAAGTGGCTTGCACACCATTAGTAGCAATTTAACACCCACATTTAGCAATAAGTAGCAGGTGACCATTCTAGGTTTGCAAAGGGCCTTCCACCACGCTGTAACACTTGTCGCAGCATTTTTGGTAACAATTGGGCCATTTGAGCTAGAAACAAGGCTTTTTTTGTTCAAATCTGCATATTATGGAGCAGATGATGAATTATGTGTCTAATGCAGAAAATGTATAATTGTGCGAAAGTCGGTGCAGCCAAGCCATTGCATAATTCCAGTGGCCCTGCTCATACTGACTAGGTCCACAAGTGCTCCTCAGTGACTCCTTCTTTTTTGTCTCACTGAGTTCATAGTTGAGCTTCTATGGAAACAAGGAAGATCTAAACCTGATGTTACCACTTCACAACACAGACTACCATACCACATAATTACACATAATTACTCTCCATAACACATAATACCACTCTACATAATTCCTATACACGAAATACATCCACTCCACTCCAAAAACATTAGTAAAAAACGTTTACATTTACAATGCCAATAGCTCTAATTCTCGCAAATGCGAAACTTTTTACATTGCAAACACTTCTTTAACAACTAGTTGCGTTTGCAGAGTGGTGGAGAACGTGTGCTGGGCCTCGGACCAGCACTCAGGATTTCCAATGCGTAGGACTTACAGGAAGTACCAGGTGAGCTTCTTGGCCCCCAAAGTCGCTCAGGAGTAAATTGGACTTCATCCCCCATCCCATAGTCTTCCAGGAGGTGCGTTTGCAGAGTGGTGGAGAAAGGGGGCATGGCCTCCGAAGATGTCTTAGCAATCCCACTGTGTGGAACTTAATGGAGGCAAAAAGAGGGGTAGTAGGCCCCTAAGGACATCCTTGGGGGCCAACTACCCCTCCTATTACCTCCAGTAAGTCCCACGCAGCAGGATTGCTAAGTTCTCATAGGAGGCCACGCCCTCTTTGTCCACCACTCTGCAAACGTGCTCCTTGGTGCACTCTTGGATGTGGAATGAAGTCCCCTTCACTGCTGGGGGTCCTTTAGGGGCCAACTAGCCTACCTCTTACCACCAGTAAGCCCCACATAGTGGGATTGCTGAGAGGTGGACAAAGGCCACGCCCCCTATCCCCACCACTTTGAAAATACGCTTCCTGGTGTGTTCTCAGTTGGGGTAGTAAGTCCCCTTCATTCCTGAGGGTCCCTGGAGACCAACTAGCCCACCAGGTACCTCCAGTAAGCGCCACACCCCTGGATTGCTGAGAGTGGTCCGAGGCTATGCCCCCTTTTTACACCACTCTGCAAATGCAGCTCCTGATGCACTGCTTCTCGGGGGATGAAGTCCACTTGTGTCCTGAGGTCCTCAGGACACAAGAGGAACTCATCGACCCACCACCAGAGTGCCACTATTGGCCCCGGGGACCCCATCCCCCGGGCCTGACCAGACTTTTTATTTATTTTTTTATGCATGGGGCCGTGTGGCCCCCCTCCTGGGCCACTTCTGACCCCGAGGACCCCATCCCACTGGGCCTGGCCTCAGCGTTGGGGACCATTGGGGGAGCCCCAATGCCCCCACTGTCCCTGCTGGCTCCCTGCCTCCTGCGGGAGCCAGCATTGCTTTTGGGCAAGGGGAGCTGCTAGCATGCAGCTCCCCCTGCCCAAGAGCAATCTGGTTTGCTTCGTGGAAGCGAGAGCAGGTTTCCTGCTCTCACGTACACGAAGCAAAGCAGAGTTTACATTGACAGCGGCTCCCGCCCTGTCTTTGCAAACTGCAATGTTCCAGGGCTGAGTACCCCGGGACATTGCTGGAGCCAGTCTTGGGGGTTGGCGGTCCC
Source organism: Triturus cristatus (assembly GCF_964204655.1). NCBI lineage: Eukaryota > Metazoa > Chordata > Amphibia > Caudata > Salamandridae > Triturus > Triturus cristatus. The sequence continues at coordinate 1,587,213,294 of NC_140590.1, forward strand.
CAGGGCCATCTAGGGCTACAAGAGGGGGCCGCACCCCCCTGTCCCTGTGACTACAAAGCCCTGGGGAGATGGTGGTCCCCGGGGCTTGGGGCCCGCAAGGCTGCCCTCATTATTTAAAAAAGCCCCGGGGAGGTGGTGGTCCCCGGGGCTTGGGGGCACACGAGGCCCTCCTCATTATTTAGAGAACCCCGGGGAGCTGGTGGTCCCCAGGGCTTGGGGGGCCGCCAAGGCCCTCCCTCATTATTTAAAGAGGCCCTGGGGAGGTGGTGGTCCCCGGGGATTGGGGGGGCCCACAAGGCCACCTCCATTAATTATATAGCCCCGGGGAGGTGGTGGTCCCCGGGGCTTGGGTGGGCCCGCGAGGCCCCCCTCAATATTTAAAGAAGCCCCAGGGAGGTGGTGGTCCCGGGGCTGTGGGGGGCACGTGTCCCCTGCATATAATTAAGTAAGCCCCAGGAAGGTGGCAGTCCCAGGGCCTGCGGGGGCCCCACATACATTAGAAATATTGCCCCAGGACATTGCCCACCCGGAGGCTTAAGTACAAGGAAGTGCAAGTGCTTTTTTTTTTTTGTTTTCTCGGCCGGATTCGCACACCCAGCACGAATTCGGCCAATTTCTTTTTTTTTAAAATGCTTTTTTTGGCCCTGGGGGTCCTTGTGGGACCCCCTGAGCAGGCCTAGGGGGTCAGGGTGTTTGTACCCTGCCCCCTTTTCTTGTTTTTTAATGTTTTTTTACCCTTCTTCTTGTGACTCAGTTACCATGTCACAAGATGGCTGCCAACACTTCCTGGTTTGGAATGTTGACAGCCAATCAAAATGTAGCTCGTGCTCAGGAGGGCGCTTTCTGAACCAAGAACTACCTTCTTGCCAAATTTGGTGTAATTCCGTTCAGCAATTCGGGCTGTAGCCGTGTCTAAAGTTTCCTATGGAAATGAACATGGGGAAAACATGTTTTGGGACCCCCATTTCTCTCGGGCCCGCTTGAAAAATCACCCCAAAACAATAAAGACAGGAGCTGACCAGAGCGGGCCATTAGTTTTGAAAATTTCACGAAGGTTATTGAAACGGCGCCACAGAATTTGGCAAAAGAAAAAACGCTTTTTGAATAGAAACAGGGTCCTAACTATAACTACCTACTGGCGACTGCTAGTAGGTAATATATATATGTTTTCACGGACTGCAGGAAAGCTTTTCAACTATGCTGAATAAATCCTTGTTTGTGCCCAGAGCATGTGTCCCGCTGACTTTTCTTTAAGGTCAGCATTTGGTGGCGATGTATAGCCGGTTTCTGCTGATACCGGCAAGGGGCACGCCCTCTCGTTCTGGAGCTCCGCGAAATCAGCATTTGTTGGTGGAGTACGAGGAGTGCAATCGCGGCGCCCCCCAAGCAGAGGTATTTCCAAATGGAGAGTTTAAAAGCGAGGGGAGAGAGAAGGCGGCATTGTGCTGCCTGATAAGGGCACAAATCAAGGTTTTAGCAGGACCATCATATCCAGGACTTCTGTGGTGGAGTGCAGCCCAGCGCCAAGAAATTGGGGACAATATCGCTGTTCAGAGTTCCACATCACTGCATGAGGAACCTCGTGTGGACTGCAATTACCATCATGCAGTGGACCTGGGATTTTTAGTGCAATTAACACACCTGCCTGTGGGAGGAGGAGTCGAGAGTCTACTTCTATGGGAGTGGTCTCTGAATGTCCACGAGAAGTCAGCAGCCTGTGGGACCAGCACTGATGACGGCCATTCCGGCCAGAAACATGTCTGCCATAGGTGTTTCACGGACTGCAGGAAAGCGTTTCAACTATGCTGAATAAATCCTTGTTTGTGCCCAGAGCATGTGTCCCGCTGACTTTTCTTTAAGGTCAGCATTTGGTGGCGAGATATATATATATATATATATATATATATATATATATATATATATATATATATATATATATATATATATATATATATATATATATACATATATATATATATATATATAAATATATATATATATATATATATATACATATATATATATATATATATACTTGTACATCGGTGCAGAAAACACCGAAAGCTGCCTTTTCCCCGCCTCTCTCGATGGCGGTCCGTGGCGAGGAAGCAAACCTCAACAAATGCACCACAGCTGAATTCTTCGGAATACGAAAGTAACTGCAACCACGGACTCTTCAGGATTTTTAAATGCACAGGTTTATTTTGCGAAAACGGCCCACTCTACGCGTTTCGGAACTTGCTCCCTTGTTCACGAGTGCCAAGGCAGCAAGTCCCGAAACGCGTAGAGTGGGCCGTTTTCGCAAAATAAACCTGTACATTTAAAAAGCCTGAAGAGTCCGTGGTTGCTGTTACTTTCGTATTCCGAAGAATTCAGCTGTGGTGCATATATATATATATTCACTTAAAAAACCATAGGTTTCACACATGTTATAGTTAGCTGTACATTTCACTCGTAAAAAACCAATGAAATTCCACGTTATAGTTAGATCAGGTAACTATAACTTGCGCGCCCACAATAAACTGCTGATGACGTCACATATTACATCACTCATGACATGGTCAGTGACATCACTCATGACATCAATGATGACATCTGAAATTACACATTGTGGATTGCGGTCGCGCAAGTTATAGTTACCTGATCTAACTATAACGTGGAATTTCATTGGTTTTTTACGAGTGAAATGTACAGCTAACTATAACATGTGTGAAACCTATGGTTTTTTAAGTGAATTTGCAAGGTTTTGTAAATGATAATTCCTAACTATAACGTGTGTGAAACCTATGGTTTTTTCAGTGAATTTGTACGGTTTTTTAAATGCTAAGTTATGTATTTATTTTTTATTTATTTTTTCTGGTTTTTCACTGTGCGCACACCCTGCGCACGTTGCGCAGTCCATGCCGTGCGCGCCTCCCCTTTTTTTACACAGTAACATTTGTTTTTTTCTCCCTTGTGGGTCCTTTAATTTATTTAATAAATGTGATTGTTACTTCTTTATTTATTTTTTTTTTTTTTCCCGTGCGCGTCCGCGATTTTTTTTTAAAATTATTAAATGTATTTTTCGTACTTTTGGGTCCTTCTTGGACCCCCTGACAAACACTAGGGGGTCTGCAACTCTCTTCGTTGCCCCCTTTTCACGTTCCCCACCTTTGTTTCTCAGTGCGAGAAACAGAAAATGGCGGCCGACACTTCCTGATTTCGACCGATTCGAATGTTTACAGTCATGTAACCACCAATCAGAATTGAGCTCGCGCACGGCACCGTACGCGTACGGTAAGCTTACGGTAAGCGCACGGAGCGCGCTTACAGATATATATATTGATTTAAATGCTATTTTCTCAGGACCTACTGAACAGATTTACACCAGACCTACAAAAGGCACATCCTTGACCTGAGGACTACCTCTCTGCCAAATTTCAAGTAATTCTGCTCAGCCGTTCGGGCTGTAGCTCGGACTAAAGGTCCTATGGGAAAATGCATGGGGAAAACGCGTTTTGGGACCCCCCTTTTTTCTCAGCCCCCGCTTGACGAATCCCCCCGAGACTTTCAGGGTAGGAGCGGAGCGTAGCGCCCCATTAGTTTTGAAAATTTCGCGAGGATTCGTCGACCGGCGCCAAAGTTATTCCAAATAGAATGTTGGGGATTCCCTATGGAAACACGGTCCTAACTATAACTATCTACTGGCGACCGCCAGTAGATAATATATATATATATATATATATATATATATATATATATATATATATATATATATATATATTCTGTCCACAAAGCTGCCTTTAAGGATTCGCCACACAAGCAGGGGTTACTGCACTCGATGCCACAGGAGGAAAAGTATCAGCATGCCTCCAAGCCTTTAAATTCTGCCATACGCGTTTCAAGCTGTATTGAAGCTCTTGTTCACTGGCTCAAATGAATAACGAAAACGGGTGAGTTTGGAACACTTGATTTATTCAATTTAAAGTCCCGCCCAAATGGGCGTTTCGTTAGGCATTCTGGATAATATAGTCCTACGGTATGCCTGGTGACTATGAACACGTTCCTTTCTGCATGTGCACTGTTTCCGCATACATTGTTCAAATATATAACCCGGTTGGGTAAAAGGCATCAGCAGCACCACCGATTACTTCTCCAAATATATACTGTGGCTCAGGCCCCCTGCCTTCCTGAAAGGTGCCCATAAACTTACGAGCACTCCGGATCCGCTGAAACCGCGGCGGGGCAAATCCGCGACCAGGCTGGCCGCAATAACCCCTGCTTGTGTGGCGAATCCTTAAAGGCAGCTTTGTGGACAGAAAATATTGCGGCCAGCCTGGTCGCGGATTTGCCCCGCCGAACATGAATATACAGGGTGAGTTTATAGTATTCCACAGGAGAAGAATAAGGGTCCCTAGAAAAAATTGTTTTTTTTACAATTTGTATTCTGTAGAACGCGGGAAAGTTTTGTCGTAGTGCTTAGAGGTCACTGACTTCTCGCTGATAGATCAGGTACTCCTTTAAGAACATATAGGATAATAGTATAATATACACTATTATTCCAATATATTCAATAAGGAGAAGGAGAATAATGATATATTTTACAGCTGTGAATATGTTTAAAGCTTCTTTTCTCCGGGACTTCGAAATCTTTCATCCTCCCGCCGACTGGTCATGAAGTCTTCCGAGATCAAAATGACTGTGAATATTAGAATATACATACTCACACCATATCATCCCAGGGGGGAAACAAAGTTAGAACGAGAAGCTGCTGACTTTACATATAAATCATGAGTTTTGGCGCCCACGGGTCACCAACACGTCTGTGGTCAAGTATAGTGTCACTATTATAATATAGAAAATCACACTATATGAGCTCAAAAGAGCCAGTAAAGGAACAGTGAATCCTCTATTCTGGCTGTTTCTGACTGCAAGCTGCTGACGTTACATATAAATGGCAAAAACAACCAATAACACTTTTTTGTAAATACAAATCTTTAAATATTCACAAATAGCTATGTATTTTAAGTATCGACTATGCCATAATCAAACAACTTACAACTCTGTAATATCTTTTGTTGTCGCAAAAGAAGAATCCGACGCTAGAAAACGGAACCTGCATCACAGAATGGACACGCGTAAATAACTCGCAAATCTAGCAACGGGTGTGGTTTATATACTTTTTGGTTATTCAGTAGTCTATGGAAGGAACATGTGGCTCCGCCCATTTAGATGTCATGTTTTACAGTTGACACTGTTTAACTTGTGCACATGTTGGGAAAAGGGACAAACTGTGAAGCTGTAAAGGTTTCGATTTCGATCCTCACACATATATGTATGACGCTGGAGAGATTAAAATCTGTTACCCGGCAAACCGTGTCATTTCCTTTGTCATCACTAAAAACATCTATTAACTAGAAGACATAAAAAATATATTGTTCAGAATAGAAGAAAAATAAAATACGTGCTAATATTTTGAATCAAGCCCTGGCACACATTTGTACAGATTATAACATGTCAATAACTACAGTATCAAGGCAAATACATCAAAACAATGAATAGTTTAATCATTTTCTTGTTGTGACTCCAGCCAACACGTGTTTCGTCGTTCGGGACAAGACACCCGCGACTTCCTCAGGGCTTTAGGTCAATGAAACAGTATTATGTGCCTTCTGACTGGTTATAATTCCGTCCCAGCCTGAATATAATCTTTACAAATGTGTGCCAGGGCTTGATTCAAAGTTTGTACAGATCTGATGATCTGAATGTTGAGGTGATGGATGATTACCTCCTCCCTGGGCACCTATATTGTTAATTTGAGCTATTAAATATTTACTGCAATTAGTGAGCGCCAATTCCATCCAGGATATAATCATCCCAATTAGTAATTAATTACGTGCTAATATTTGTCATCACTATAGTTTTAAATTAAAAAAATGCCAGGATTTGTAAAGCGTACAGCTACCTCCATAGAGGTGTCCCGGCGCTTGGGAGCGTCGGGAAGATTAAGCAAGGTATTGCCCACAGTGACATAGTGGTGGGCTAACGTGCCGCCGGAGCCGGGAATCGAACTGTGAACGCTGTTGTTCGAAGTCAGGTAACATAGCTGCTGCATCACAGTTTTTCTACACTTACATTTTAATTAGTGCTAATTAAGTTTAAACATTGTTAAATTATAACATATCAGACTACTGATACAGTTAGTTTTTGACTACAAAAAGTATGTACGTCTTTTTAAACTTTACTTAAGAACAATATAGGTTTCAGGGACATTGTAGTTAGAAATTAGCATTTAAAAAACCTTACAAATTCACTGAAAAAAACCACAGGTTTCAGGGACGTTATAGGAGCTGGACATTTCACTCGTACAAAACCAGAGAAATTCCACCGTTATAGTTACTTCAGCTAACTATAACTCGCACTGCTCATGACGTCACATATTACATCATTCATGACATGGTCAGTGACATCACTGGTGACATCTCAAATGACATCACTGATGTCATTTGAGATGCGAGCGGCGCCAGACTACAGTTCCCGGCATCCTTTGGGGCACGTCATTGAACGCTGACGCGTGCAAGCACCAAGGAGGCGTATAAAATCGCGCTAGTTGTCCCGCAGCGTGGCAAGTGCGCGGACGCGCGCGGGCCAAGGGCAGGCCCGTCCGTTCCCGTCCGTGCCTGTCAGAGACTGTCAAAGACTGTAAGGGGCCGGGCTGGGCCACCTTATTAACACTTTGAGCCCTAAAGTATTGCTTTTGTTTGCTTTGGGGGGCTAGCGTTTGTGGGCCAAGGGCTCCCTTTGAATCGATTGAAATAATTTGTTTGCCTGCTGACTATACATTTGGCATAGGCTGTCGTATAACATTATAAACTAGGCATATTGACACATTGACAACATTAATAAAAGAAAATCCCTTTCAGGGCAGGGTGTGGTGGAGACTCTTGATGCTTTTCTGTTACGAGCCGAGTCAGCCCTTATCCACAAAATCACCCTAACAGAGCGAAGGTTGTCCCTGGAACCAAAACTCCCCCAAGGGCAGCTCAATCCGTTAGAGGCCTTTAACAGCATTGATCGCCAAGAGAGTACTTCCCCTACCAGGATAACGACTAGCAACACCACTGAAGAAAATTACAGTGTCACGTTGAGGGATGCCAATGCCAAAACCAAAATAAACACTAGGGGACAGAAGAGTAAGTTCAATCAGAGGATACGTTCCCCTACCCAGCCCAGGAAAAGAAAGGGGCAGGGCCCAATCAAGCTTACTCTCCCAGCACTGAAGAGAGGGCGCAAAAGTAGAACCGCGAGGGAGGAGATGGAGGAGGTGGCTGAGGAACCTCCTTCCGCAACTAATCCTGCTAATATAGCACCCCCCACAAGTCTCACAACTTCTATACAGGGCACTGAAAGTAGAGAGTTCTGGGGAAAATGGGAGGGCTGGTTACAACCTTATTAGAACCCCTACTTCAAAAATTAAATCAAATTGAAGCGAGCATTGATAAACTCAAACGGATGCAGCAGCCTCTGTCGAGCCAGCCAGGGCCGTTCATTAGCCAGCCCCGATTGACCAATCCTTGCCACTGTCATTGTACTACAAAGGACACACAAAAAACTGGGGATGATAGGCACTTGCTTTCACAATCAGGACCCTCAAACCCTGGTCCCATGACAACATCACAATCAGGTCAATTAGCTCCCCCGCACATGAGACAGACCCAGGCAGGCACGTCTACTGTGTACCACAAGCCGCAGGCCAAAAGCTCTATCCAGGAACGCTTAATAAATATACAAAATGAACCCTTAACTGGTAGACTTAGACATGGAAACATAAGGGAATCACCAAAGAAAATTGGACAAGATAAAGCATCTCACAAACCAAGAAGTACATCCGACACAAACACCCTACACCTTCCACCGGAAGCAACTCCCTAAACGATAGTGCTAGCCAATGTCCCCACGCTCCCTGATGGCACTAAGGAACACTGGTCTTCTCTTAAAAATAAAGCACTGTCCCTGCTAATCTCGAGATCTGGATTATCCTCCCCACTCTTCACTGAATTCAAAATGGCCAGACGGGTTGGTTGGATAGGCAGCTCCAAGAAGTTGCTAGGGGGTGATTGTGTGGTCTTTTGGGTTGCCCAACCTTGTTCAAACATTACTGGACAGGGTGGGGAACTGGACAGTTGAGCAAACAGGGATCCACATTCTACCATTGGGGTTCTTCTACAAGCCTCCTAGCCATAATCAGTTGCCACTTAGAATGCAGTTGCCACTTAGAATGGATGGTGGTGGGGGCTGGAACCAATCTAGATATAACATCCCAGTGAAAAAACACTATATGGCCCTTAGCACTATGGAGGACATAGATTGACTGGAAACATCTAAAGTATTAGACAGTATTTGGGCTCCTTATTTCTGGAGCATATTTAACGCTATACTACAGGGAATGGAGATCCCATAACATTGATAGGGGCTGAAATTATCCCTATTTTCAAGAAGGGCTCACCCCTCCATCCTGCAAACTATCGGACCATTAGCTTCATTGATGTCGCACAAAAAATCTTTGCCCGAGTGCTTCTGGATCGATTGCAGAACTGGATGGAGGAGTTTTCCATTCTTACCCCCTACCAGGCTGGTTTTCGTACAAAAACGTCCACAATTGATCAAGTTTTCAGGTTGCAATTATTGCACTGGAAAACAGTAATCTTGGAGGGTGGCAGTCTCTACATGATTTTTGTGGACTTGAAATTGTCCTTTGAACTAGTCCCTAGAGAAAAATGATGGGCTGTCCTATCTGATGTAAGGGCGCCTCCATACTTATGCGAGATCCTAAAAAGATTGCATGCGAACAACTACGCCCAAATTAGATTTGGGAACAATGGAGATCTCACTGATCATATACCCACAGAGAGAGGTGTGAGAGAGGGGTGTGTTCTAGCCCCAAACCCTTTTTTGTCTCTTTATAAATGGCCTAGTGGGAGCATTGGCAGCAGGAGGGGACATAGACGCTCCAAAACTAGCGGCCGCAAGGTACCTGCCTTGAAGTTCGCAGATGACACCCTCCTGCTGTCAAAATCACCGATGGGTATTCAAAGGGCTCTGGATACTTTTTATCTATTCTTCAAGAACAGGGGCCTGGAAATAAACACCCAGAAAACAAAATATATGGTGTTCAATGCAGGCCACTCAAAGCGTCCCAATCCACAACTAGCCGGGGAATTTCTAGAGAAAGTCTCTGCCTGTGACTATTTGGGCTTAACCCTCAACGAGAAAATGGAGTGAGGTGATCAAATCAGGAAGGTTTGTCTCAAGCTGACGCAAACATCAGGGGGGCTTGCGAAACAGCAGAGGAAGTGTGTACACAAGATGCTGGGGCCGGTGTTGGAAATCTATAAGGCGCAAGTTAGAGGGATTGCCCTGTACAGAGCTGAATTATGGGGCTATAGGCCAACCGAACAACTTGTAAGGATCGAAAACTCATTCCTTAGATAGCTGGTGTGTCTTCCCAATAGTACCCCTCTAACTCCGCTCCAAATGGACCTGGGCGTCAGCCCATTGGCACAGGAGGTAGCGCTCAGACCCCTACTTTACTGGCGCCACCTATGGAGTACCCCAGAGTTATCCATGTAAAAGGAGGAATTGAGGGAGGTGGCAAAACTCAGGGGGGCAAGCAAAATTTCCTGGCTCACCTATATTAAGAACTCCTTTGCAACCATTGGAATGGGAGACTAATGGGATAGCCCGGAAGAAAGCTCTTCGGTAACACCAAGAAAAGTCCTGATAAAAAACTTTAAGGATCACCATCTCAGTTTACTCCAAAGGGGCCCCAGGACAGGCACACTTACTACATCTGTTCTAGATTTCAAATTCCTATACCTCCTAGAACCTAGCATTGATGACATACAGCCCTCCCTAGCTAAAAAACTTTACATGCAGTTCAGGTATGGCGTACTCCCCTTATGTGCTGTTACCTATAAGTGGGGGGGGGGGGGGGGGTAGTCCGACGAAAGATTGTCTGTCTTGCAAAAACTGCACGGAGACTGACTTGCATGTGTTGTTTTTCTGCCCCATCTACAAGGCTATAAGGGCTTGTTGGGTACGACAGCTTTGTAGGAACCTTGGAACTTCCCATTGCCTACTGGCCTACAGAATCCTAAAATATGATACTTGAATGCCAATTGTTTATTCTGTCTACCGTTACTTGTTCTCAATGTGGTGTGCTCGTTGCGCAGTTTTAAAGAGAGTAATAGTTTAAACTGCCCACCCTCTGCACTTTTCAAGATTCCGGACACCCCATTTTAATTAGTTTTATTTCTTAATACGTTTGATTTTGCATTTTATGATCGAGATACTTAATGCCTACCAAGCTATTCAATATTTTATCTTTTTAACTTTTTAGATGTTCTTATATTTTCTCATGAGTATACAAAAATGTTTACACTGATAAATTGTAATGAATTTGTAATTGTTTTATCTGTGCTTTTAAGGTCTTGTAAGGCCGAAATAAAGTATCTTTTGACTTGACTTGACATATATGTCACCCCTAAGGTTGGCCCTAAAGGCTCATAGGGCAGGGTGCAATGTACTTATAAAGTAGGACATGTATACTTAAATTTTACATGTCCTAGCAGTGAAAATTCTTAATGTCACTTTTCACTTTACGAAGGCCTATCCCTTCCTTGGACTACAGTGGGTTACTTTTTTACATTTAATAAGTGCTAACCTTTAATTAGGAGCAGATAGATATATGGTGATTGCCTGAAATGAATTGTAATTTCAAAAATCTGCTTTAATGGTAATGGCAGGTTTTAAGTCACAATTATGAAAATGCCACTTTCAGAAAGTTAAAGACACACAAATGATGGACAGAATGTGGAACAAATCAAAACATTCACCCCCAGTCAAGAGATCTGGGTTAAATCCATTGTTCTTTTGCTCACCCTGCCACCCCAGTTTAGACCGAGCCACATGCAAATCAGTCTTGACCCTGTTCCTCGTGGGAACAGTCCTGCCCGAACTGCCAAGCCAGTTCCTCCTTGGACCAAAAACGAGCATCCTGGGACTGGTTTCAGGGTTTCACCCATCAGCCAGGCTAGCATGAATCCAGTGGCACAGTGAGCCTGAGACCCACGCCTGGGTATACCAGGCACACTTATGGCAAGGAAGCAAAAGACACACATATGACGGATGGAATGCAGAACAAATCAAAACATTCACCCCAAGTCAAGAGATCTGGGTTAAATCCATTGTTCTTTTGCTCACCATGCCACCCCAGTTTAGACCGAACCATATGCAAATCAGTCTTTACAATGTTCTTCATGGGAACAGTCCAGCCCGAACTGCCAAGCCAGGTCCTCCCTGGACCAGAAAAAAGCATACTGTGACCAGTTTCTGGGTTTCACCCTCATTCAGCCAGGCTAGCTAGAATCCAGTGGCACAGTGAGCCCTGGATCAACGTCTTGGCATACCTGGCACACTTAGGGCGAGAAAGCAAAGGACACACAAATGATGGACATCATTTGTGTGTCTTTTACTTTTAGAAAGTTGGCATTTTCGTGACCTAACCATTTGTGCTTTTTACCAGTATCCTGGGTCCCATGACAGTTAAAAGCTCTGTTGTTGGGGTTTGTGTATTCCTCCCAAACAGTGACAGAAAAGGGTCATTGATATGAGCAGGATGGACCTTCCCGCAAGGATGACTGGTGCAGGGATGTTCCCTGCCCCACTTACACATCAAAGGGTGTGCCTCCAGCACACAAAAAGGAACCTGACACTAGTTTTCTTTCACCTTAGACTACTTGGAGCCTTGACAGTGGAAAGGAAGATCTTTCCAGAACCAGATGTGGTATTAGGATATGGAATCTGCCCACATCAAGGCTGGCATCTGGTATAAATATTGGACCTCCTTAGCCACTATTCAGTACACTCCTGGACCTGTGGACATTACAGAAGGTCTGCTTTGCCCCAAGAGGACTGTCCTGATGATTGAGGATTGCTTTGCTCTATGAGAAGGAAGACTGGACCTGCTCCCTTCACCCTGGTCTAACCAACCTGAGTGACTCCAAGGGTTAGTTAGCTGACCTCCTGTATGAGCTACAGGGAGACAACAAGCTCCAGAGACCTCCCTTCAACTGCTGCACTGGACATGCTTAGTCCTGCTGCAACTGGACCTACCTGAGCCATACTGGCTTCTGCTGGAGTGAGCTCCTGATCCCCAATAGGTGCCTCCCCTAGTCATAGACCATTGGCTGGCACCTGTGATCGATCTCCTCCTTTGAAAAAAGGTGAAATGTTATGTTATGTTAGACATTTATTTTTATAGTGCACGGCTACTCCAAAGGAGTGTCCCGGCGCTTTAACAAGGCAGCTCAGGAAAAAAAACATAACACCATACAACAAGCAACTGAAACGGAAATAACAGAGATACTAAAGGTTAAAAAGCCAGGTCTTCAGGCTCTTCCTAAAGTGAAGCAGATTGGTAGAGGACCGTAGGGCCAAAGGGAGGGTGTTCCACAACTGAGGGGCCCTCAGACTAAAGGAGCGCCCACCAGAGCGTGCCTTCCTAAATCGAGGAACCACAGCCAAGAACAAAGATTCGGAGCGCAAGGATCTGGCAGGACGGTAGAAGGCGAGCCTGCGTTAGAGGTATTTCGCACCCACGCCAAAAAGCGCTTTATGCGCCAGCGTCAAGATTTTGAACATGATCCGCTTCCGGATGGGCAGCCAATGAAGCGACTGCAACAAACCAGAGGCTCCAACTCGCCTATGGAGGCCAAAAATAGCGCGAGCTGCAGCGTTCTGCACAACCTGCAGCCGCTGAACAAGATAGTCCGGGAGACCACTGTACAGGACATTAGCATAGTCCAATCAGGAACCAACCAAGGCCTGTACAGTGATCTTTCTATGCTCCTCCGAGAGCAGGGGCAAAAACTTCCGGAGCATCTTGAGTAGCCCAAAGCAAGTGCCCGTTAGACCACGAACATGTGGCACCAGTGTCAGGCTATTATCCATCCTTACACCCAAATTCCTTGCCACCAGCGACGCCAGGATAGGAGGACACATATCCGTCGGCCACCAGGCCCGCCAATCAGGGTCGAGGGAGCAGCCAAAAAACAACACCTCCGATTTGTCTGAATTGGCCTTAAGGCCATTCGACTGGAACCAGCTAAAGACCGACTCCAAGCAGCCCCGGATGTTCTCCCCATCAAAAGCCTGATCCTTCCCACACGTGAAAAGCAACTGCGTGTCATCGGCGTAAGAAACGATCTGGGCCCCAGAAGACTCCACCAGTGCCGCCAAAGGTGTCATAAAGATGTTAAAGAGAGTCGGGCTCAACACAGAGCCCTGCGGAACACCGACTCCCAATGGTGGCATCTCAGCGGAGCTCGGAGAGGCCCAGACCGTTTGTCGGCGGCCCTCCAGGAAAGATGAAAACCAATCCAACACCGTCCCCCTCAGACCGATGTCATAAAGTCTGGCGAGAAGCATCTCGTGGGGGACGGTGTCAAAGGCCGCCGAGAGATCGAGCATGACAAGCATAGCACGCCCTCCAGAGTCCAGCGTCTCCCTAATGATCTCAGACACCTCCAACAGTGCCGTCTCCGTACTTAAATTAGGACGGAACCCGGACTGTGAAGGGTGTAGCAGATCACTGGACTCAAGAAAGCTGGAAAGAACGCCGTACACATGCTTTTCCGTGATCTTGGCCAGCGCTGGAAGGAGGGAAATTGGTCTGTAATTGGCCAATACCTCCGAATCCAGCCCAGGCTTCTTGAGGAGGGGGATCACCATCGCCCTTATCCAGGGCGGTGGCACCTGCCCCTCCCTCAGAGACAAATTCACAAGTGGGTTGACCACAGGGTTGACCACAGTCGCCATCTTAGCCAAAGATTTGGCCGGGCAAGGATCTAATGGCGAGCCCGACTTAAGATTGGCCAGAAGCGCCAAGGAAGCATCGGTGGAAATAGGTGGAAACTCGGCGAGGACCACAGCCTGTGAAGGTCGCCACACTGGTCCCACCACCACGCTCGCATGCACCGCGGCTGAGCCCACTGCGAAAGAGTCCTGAATGGACTTAATCTTATCCGTGAAAAAGCTGGCGAGGTTACAGACCCACAACTTAGATGGAACCCCTTGGGGCAGGTTGGATCTGGGGGCCATAAACTCCCTAACGACTGCAAAGATCTCCTTGCATGAGTTTGAGGCAGCCTCAATCCTCCTGGCCAAGAAAACCTTTTTTTCACGGAGAATATCACAGTGGTAGGCTTTAACCCTTGACCTATAGGCCGCTCTGGCCTCCAGATCATAGTGGAGGCACCACGCCCTTTCTGCCACCTTGCATTGGCGACGAGTGGCCAGCAGTGCCTTAGTGAACCAGGGAGCCGAAACCCTCTTAATCTTATTTCTCGGGGCCATAACTGGGGTAAGGTCATCCAACCTCTCCGTCAACCACCCCTGTAGGGACTCAACGTCCTGCTCCAAATTGCCTGATATAGGGCACGGATGGTCCTCGGCCACCTGACTTAACATCTCAGGTGTAACTCTATGCAGAGCCCTCCGCGCCATATCATGCTGTCTCGGCCCATTACAAGGGGGTTTCTTGCTGGCTAATATCGAGAATCTAGCCAGCCTGTGGTCAGTCCAAAGCACCGGAAGAAGCTCGATATCAGAGAGAGGAATTGAAGAGAAGACCTGGTCCAAGGTGTGTCCTTTATCATGAGTGGGACCTGTAAGAAAAGGGGCAAGGCCGAGAGAAGCCGTGATATCCTGCAGTTTGTTGGCATCCGAATCACCGACGACATCCATATGAAAGTTAAAATCTCCTGCCAGAAGAGAGTGCTGCGCACTCAAGACCAACTCAGCAGTGGCGGCCTGGAGATCGTCGAAAAAGGACCTAACTGGGCCAGGGGATCTATACACCAACAGCCCTTTCAGGGCTAGCTGCGGGGACAGTCTAATGGTAAAAGCAAGAGATTCAGATCCTGCAATGGCGTTAAGAGGGAGAACAGAGCAGGAAACAGCTTTATTTACTACCACCGCTACCCCCCCACCCCTGCCTTTGACTCTATCTTGCCGGAAGATGTTATAATCCGAGGGAATCGCTGCCATGATGTCCGAATTAGACAGCTCCCCCAACCAAGTTTCGGTCAACAGCAGGCAGAGTGGCTTTTCTTTCACAAGGAGATCAAAGATCTCTAGAGCATGCTTGCCCACCGATCTAGTATTGAGCAATAGGAAGAGATGTCTCGCTCGATCCTCCTCTCTCCCTTGTGAGGAAACAGGGGCATAATTAGGCACCCAACCACACCCCGGGCAAAGCCGTTTACCCCTATAGCGTCCCGGGAACACGGAGCGGCAATTACAGGAACGTTTTCGCAATGTAAGGAGTTCCCTGGCGGAATAACAAATCATCTTGCCCAGGAACAGAGTACCACCAGAGCCTACCGCCTCTCCGCTGCCTCCGAGACGCTGACGGGCGCAGACGGGCAGGACTCTGGCACGACTCCGGCTAAGCGACGGCGTCCCGCTGCGCGGGAGAAAGCGACTTTAAGTAGGCGTCCCGCGAGGCAAACCGAGCGTAGTCACGCTCAAAATGGCGCCCGCCGGAGGATACAGTGCCCAAGCCAAGATGGCGCCCAACCCGGACAACCCCAGAGACCCGGACCCACCAAAACGGCGGTGAATATGCACAATTATCTGCGGTAAGAGGGGGGGGACAGTACCTGACATAAACCCAGTTAAAACCAGGGAGAAACAAATAAAAATAAAAGAAAATACAAAACAGGAATATTATTAAAATGTTAAGTCGCTAGCAGCAACGCAAGCGTAGCTTAGCTGTACGGGTACCTTGTCTGGTAATCGGCGAAAGAAAAACCGCCTTAAGTAGGCGTCCCGCGAGGCAAACCGAGCGTAGTCATGCTCAAAATGGCGCCCGCCGGAGGATACAGTGCCCAAGCCAAGATGGCGCCCAACCCGGACAACCCCAGAGACCCGGACCCACCAAAACGGCGGTGAATATGCACAATTATATGCGGTAAGAGGGGGGGGGACAGTACCTGACATAAACCCAGTTAAAACCAGGGAGAAACAAATAAAAATAAAAGAAAATACAAAACAGGAATATTATTAAAATGTTAAGTCGCTAGCAGCAACGCGAGCGTAGCTTAGCTGTACGGGTACCTTGTCTGGTAATCGGCGAAAGAAAAACCGCCTTAAGCAGGCGTCCCGCGAGGCAAACCGAGCGTAGTCACGCTCAAAATGGCGCCCGCCGGAGGATACAGTGCCCAAGCCAAGATGGCGCCCAACCCGGACAACCCCAGAGACTCGGACCCACCAAAACGGCGGTGAATATGCACAATTATATGCGGTAAGAGGGGGGGGACAGTACCTGACATAAACCCAGTTAAAACCAGGGAGAAACAAATAAAAATAAAAGAAAATACAAAACAGGAATATTATTAAAATGTTAAGCCGCTAGCAGCAACGCGAGCGTAGCTTAGCTGTACGGGTACCTTGTCTGAAATCCTGAAGTTTTGGGCTCTTCGCAGCCGTGAACAAGCCTGTTCATGATGATTGTCTGCCACCGGCGACAACCGTCAAACGTGAAGCTCCTGTGAATCTGACTCTTTGCCCTACAACCACTGCCAGTGATGACAGGCAATGCAAGATCTGCACTTCACGCTACAACAATGACAGCCTGTGGTGACCACTAATGCGAAGCTCCAGCAGAGAATGACCGCGACACTCAACCGAATCTTCGTGCTACAGCAAGGACAATCCACAATGACAGACCTGCTCTTCGCACTACATCAACAACCATCTCCTTGCTCCACATTATCTCCTCCACAAGATTTTGAGAAGGTAACTTTTTTGGTGTGACTAACCTACTGCTTGTTTTCGGCTCGCACTCTATCATGGTCAGCCTGCACTTATGTTCTACCCCCAGTCTAGCATGACCAGATGACCACAAGAGGCGATTTGTGCTTTTAGGTGCTAAATCTACTTAAATCTTTAAACCTGCATATCTCTGGTTCTACTGAAAGGAATTGTGTCGTTCTGGTATCATTTTAATTATTCAAATGTACTCTGTTGTTCTAAATTGTAATAGTTTTTTGTTGTCTTCTTACTTTATTACTGTTTGTATGCTGTAAAAGTACTAGACACATTGACTCTAAAGTAAGCCTGACTGCTTAGTGCGAAACTAATTTAGTGACTTTTGTGGTTCACCCTGACAAGCATTATGGTTATTGCCTGATGTGGCTTCCACCCCCTCAACTAATAACACATTTCCTTTCAGTTTCCAAAATTGTAACTCACTTTTTGAACTCAAAAAAACATCTCATTTCATTTGCAGTGTTACTGAGGCAATGGATTTTAGTTGCCACAGCTTTTCATTCATAATTATTTTAAGTTTCAAAATGCTTGCACCCAGGGTCGACATTAACATGGTGCAATGGGTGAGGCCGCACTGGGCACTGACCTGGAGGGGGCCACTTACCTCGGGGGTGCTGTGTTTAGCAATAATGTAGGATTTAAAAGCACCTGCTGCAAGTTCCTTGAGTGTCCAGCTTTCAAGCAGCAATAAAAATGTCATATTAATGTTCCTGCTGGTGAGAGAGATTGGAGTTTTGTCTAGTGGCAATTTGAATCTCCAAAAAGTAACGCATAGGGTTAATATACCTGCTGCAAAGAACAGATCTCTTTTTTATGTGGGTAGCTGAATCGATTAGTAAAGCGCGTGTTTACCAGCACTTTTAAACAAGTGAAATGAATTTGAGAGAGAGGCTTTGGAGAGATGAGGGGCACTTTTGCAGAGTGGTAGTGAGAGAATCTGAGTAGGAGTCCATACGGGAGGTGGGTGACAAAACAAATCTCAAGTCTACACCAAGCTGGCAGAAGCATTTTTAAAGCTCCCACCTGCTGGGAGCAGATGTTGTGTTTGTTTCCATTTGGTGGGAGATTTAAAAATGCTCCAGCCAAATGGGAGCAAACACAAGTTTCCATGCTTGCCCTGGTTCCTATGGAACAGCTTACCTAACTATAACTACCCAGAGGCGATCACCACTTGAATACATTGAAGAAAAATGGAGGGAGCACCAGGGATGAGGTCTCACTCTGTTCAATATAGTCTTTTCAGTATCTTTTATTCTTTTTTTTATATAACATGAGACAGGACAACAGCCAACGTGTTGCGTTCCTTTTAAAGGAATTTCCTCAGCGCTGAAACCAACACAAAACAACACATAAATAACTACTTTACAAAAATACATAAACACAATTATATACACAATAATAGACATATTACATAAATATAAAACATACTATTTTTTGGGGGCACAGAGACAAAAACATATAATAAAAATACTGTACTCAAAAACATATGTAACATAAACGTTATATACAAATATGATGTTTAAGACCAAACCATCACAAAATAAATAACATCTAGAAATACATAACAAATATAAATACTAACAACACATCATAAACATAAAAAAGTGGAATAAAACCAGTCAACCTATTATGATGTCTTTAAGAGAATTTATTATAAAGATTGCATCAATCCGTAAACACAGGAAAAAAGAGAAAAGGAACAAAAAGGGAAAAAAAGGGGGAAAGGCAAACTAAAGTTTTCAAAGTGACACTTATTAATGAAAGAGCAAGAATAAAGATAAAGGAAAGAAGAAAAGTAAGAAGTCTTATCTATGAAAACTATAACAATACTGGGTCTACCACAAGGCACAGTTTTCAGAAAACGAAATACAAGCTAGATATTTAATTAAAAACCAGAAAAAGGGGAATCTCACCAAAATATTTTCAGCAAAAGAATCCAACGGTATAAAGAAATATATAAACGATCCCACAGTAAGGGTTAAGTAGATTCCGGCCAAACAAATCTAAAAAGATATATATATATATATATCACTAATTTGTCATCACAACCTTGTTAGTACATAATTAATGCTCATTTCAAGTTAGATAAAAACACCAGTCTCAATAACTATACTAATTTAAGACAAACCCATATGTAAAGATCAATGCCAAGAGGTCAAAAAACAAGGTAGGCAAGATATTTCATTGAAACCAAAAAGGAATCTCACCAAGATATTATCAGCAAGAAGGATCCAACTGTATAAGGATAATAGACGATTCCACATAAAGGGTTAAATGCCCATAGAATCCGGTCAGAAATAATCTGAAGAAATAAACTGCAAAATTGTAATCATATTTATACATAGATAATGCTTATTCCAAACTAGTTAGAAAAAAGCAATACTGTGATAAAAAATCTCACCAGAGAGTAATGCGAAGGGGTCCAACTGTATAAAATACCGGTAGACGATCCCACAATACAGATGAAGTAGTAATAAACTTCAGCCAAGTTGGTCTGAAAGAATATATCACACACTTAAAGTTGCATTTAAAGTACATTAATAATCTCCAGAAGTTTTAGGTGAAAAAAGTCCAATTCAAGAGACACCAGTCACTTGAATATATATATATATATCGCAGCAGAAGGCGAGAAAATAATTTTAAAAAACTTACTTCAAGAAGAGATGGCACAGGAAGCAAACACAGTAAATACAGACACCACTAATACAGCCGTAAACTTGTCGCCCATGGTTTTAAAGAAAGCTGAAATTCAACTGTTGGGACTGGGTCTGTCTTATTGTCCAGAGAAGAGCTTCAGTTATGCACAAACCCGTATAAACATATTTAGATTTATCCGCAAATTAAAATTTAAAAAGTATCATGAAACCAATCATAATGCAAATAACGCAACCATGAACCCAGTGGCAGATCCGCAATCAGGCGATTATAACCTCACTGCAGGGGATGCTGACTTACTGGGAGATCTACAAGGACTAAGACAAGAGAGCAGCAGTGAAAATGTTATGCCAGCCAGTCCAAGTATTACATCCTATGCAACAGTAGCTACGAAATTCAAACTAAAATCCAAGTTCCAACCCCTAACAACACAAGAATCTTTAGACATTTTCAGTGAATTAATAACCAGTGAAATTAAAAATCTCAAAATACAATCCAATAGAAGTCGCAAAAAGTATAATTTTCAACAAAATGCATATCATAGACTCATGAAAAAACTTCAATCTAATGATCAGATAATCCTTAGAAACTCAGACAAAGGAGGCAATCTGGTAATATGGCCAAGGAATATGTACATGGCAGAGGCTAATTTACAATTGGAGGACAAAAACTGTTATAAAAGGAGCAATGTTCAAACGGTATGGGCATCATGGAATGAATATTATTCTAAGTTGAACGTTTGGCGAAGTGCGGGCTTACTCAGTATAGACGAGTTTAAATTTAAAAAAAATGAACATCCTGTGATGCCCGTCATATATTTTATACCAAAGCTGCACAAAAACATTACAACACCTCCAGGTCGGCCAATAAGTTCGGCTAAGGGCAGCTTATTGGAAAATTCATCAAAATATATAGACTTCTTTTTACAGGATTATGTCAAAAGCCTACCATCGTTTGTACAGGACGCCAGTGACTTTTTAAGACGTATTAATAATTATGTTTGGCAACCAGATGATCTACTAATGTGTTTAGATGTAACATCGCTATACACAAGTATATATCATAAAGATGGTGTACGGGCAGTGGAGCACTACCTGAATTTTAGACCAATACAACTTGCCCAACATAATAAGATGCTAATAACAATGATCATGTACTGTCTGAACAATAATTATTTTCTCTTTCGGAACCAAATCCTACAACAAACTAGAGGAGTAACTATGGGGGCATGTTTTTCCCCTAGCTACTCCTGCCTCCATATGGGGCGGTGGGAAGAGTTAGTTCTCAATAAACAGCATAAACAAGTTGTAGACAACCACATAAGACTATGGCTACACTATATAGATGATTTATTTGTCATATGGCGCGGAACAAAAGAAACAGTAGAAGAGTTTGTCCAAAATATTCACCAAAATGAGCTGAATCTCCAATTTACAGCCACCATAAGTGACTGCTCAGTATACTTCCTTGATTTGGAAGTATACATAGAAAATCAGAGAATTGAAACCCGCCTATATCATAAACCAACAGTGGGCAATAGTATTCTGCATGCCACTAGCCATCATCCTCAGCATTTGATAGGTAGAATACCATATGGAGAAATGCTGAGGATTAGAAGAGCATGCAGCAATGACAAAGATTTGAGGGAAGCCCAACAACAAAGCAAACAACGGTTTATTGAGAGAGGCTACAAAGCTAATATCATTGATACAGCCAGAGATAAAGCAAATTCATTGAACAGACAAGTATTACTAGCAAAGAAAGTCAAAGAACCCAAAGATCAGGATAAGGAGAAAAAGGAAGAAACATATAGTCAACAGCATAACTCGCTGTGCAAAATTGTGAACAAAAATTGGTCAATAGTGCGCAGTGATCCGGTAATTGGTAGGATGATGCCAAAACATCCTAGCATCACCTTCAGAAAATCACAATCAATGAAAGATTCTATAGTGAGCAGCAGTACAGAAATTAAACCATCTGCAAATTGGTTAACTGCTTGCAAAGGGTTTGTGAAGTGTAACAATTGCCGCGCATGCAAATGTGGGATTAATAAGACTGTGTATAATACACCATTTTAACAGCATCCCGTCAAGATATCTAAATTCATGACCTGTCGTACGGAGTATGTGGTGTACGTGTTGGGTTGCCCTTGTGGGCTGCAGTATGTGGGCAGTACTAAACTACAGGTCTACAAACGTATACTGCAGCACATGAGGGCAATCATCAACAGTGACCCCACATACCCGGTGGCACGACATTTTAAAGAGAAACATGACAACCACTTATTAACGTACTTTTTAATTGATTGTATTCCAGTGTCCAGATGAGGAGGCAACCGAGAGGCTAAACTCCGTCTCTTGGAGACTAAATACATATTAGAGTTAGACACAAAAACTCCGAATGGACACAACTCCAGTGAAGACTTTCATACATGCTTATAAATAAATCAAAGTGGGCAGTATGATACAAAAAACATATATATGATAAGTAATATATATAAAATATTTTTCAAGCTTTTTCGCCGCAATGACATTAGGTCACAAGAACAGTAAAGGAACCATTTTAACAGCACACTTTTTTTTAAACACCATCATTTAGTGGTAGCACTATTTATTTTCAGCACTTGATCTTTATTTCAGGACGTTAAACATATAGAGCAATGCGAGTATGTGGTGAAAGCAGAAATTAGTATCAATGTGCACATCTAAAAAATGTCAAATAAATCTGGAAAGCAATGTACAATACAACAGAACCAAATATGCAGGTCCAGCTGAGTGAAATAAATGAGTTATGGTTAGTTAAACATTCTCGAATTGACGGTTAGTTAAAAATAAGAGACCTAATTGAGCAATGAAAGGCAGAGAGATAATAACACAACCCTTGGAAAGCATGGAAGGTTATTAATCCCAAAATCATGGTATACAGTGGGTTGAGTAATAATATACCATTTTTGAACTCAATATGTGTATATATAATCAATGGAGGCCAACAGTTGATAGGTTTTTTAATATGTTGTATGTACGAAACACAATTGTCTTTAAGAAGGGTTTTTAGCAAAATGAAGTTGGTATTTTACCTAAATTATTATATGAAATTAATTTTATTATTTAAATCTGTTTTTAATTAAGTTAAATTCTTATTTATGGCAGTATGTTGCACATTGAAAATGCGAAATTGCACGAACATCAAGATGCATTTAAAATATGTTGTTTATGTCTATGAAAGTACGACATCACGTGGGGTCACACTGTCACTTTAAAAACAGCATGGCAACTCCTTAGCGCGTTATGTGAACAAGGCCGCGAGGCCGAAACACGTCATGATGGAAAAGGTGGCTGAATAAAAATCTAAATGCAGCACGAAGTTGTGGTCTCGCCATCCGTTTTTCCCGGAGGAAGGTAAGTGCAAGGAGCGGCGCTGTGTGATATATATATATTGCCCTTTTGTATTTAACATCATTACTCGGACATTTTAGAATTTTTAAACATATATTGTTTTTAAATTCCTATATATTCTTAATATGTTCTTGATGTTTACATAATTTATTATTGCATTTGTGCATTTTATACTTTATACTTTATGTTATTCAGGCAGGTTATGTTTATATTTAACATTCGTGACTATAATTTATCTGAATTTATGTCATGTTAATATCAATTATGCCTCTAGAACATATTTCCTATTATTTCCCTGTATTTATACAGATATTTTGCTTTATCAAAATATTAAGGCAATGATATGTACCAGTGCAGCACTTTACCTATGGTTTTTTCCATACAAAGTATTTCTTCCATGTCTATCGTGTCAGCTGACAGACTATCACGTGGTATGTGGGTTTTCTATATTTGTGTCACTAGACCGTCATGTGCTCATGCGATCAAGGCCACTGCGTTGGCCAAAACGCGTCATGACCGCATTGCACCTTTAAAACAAAATCGTTGACAAGCAGAATCAGCGCATTGGAATTGTCCGTTTCTCGTCTCGGTGCCGGATAGCACCATTGAGTGGTAATTCAATATATATATATATATTCACTTAAAAAACCATAGGTTTCACACATGTTATAGTTAGGTGGATATTTCACTCATAAAAAACCAATGAAATTCCCCCGTTATAGTTAGTTCAGATAACTATAACTCACGCGCCCGCAATCCACTGCTCATGACGTCACATATTACATCACTCATGACATGGTCAGTGGCATCACTCATGACATCACTGATGACATCATCCTTGTGATAGAGTGGCGGTCGCGTGAGTTATAGTTATCTGAACTAACTATAACGGGGGAATTTCATTGGTTTTTTATGAGTGAAATATCCACCTAACTATAACATGTGTGAAACCTATGGTTTTTTAAGTGAATTTGCAAGGTTTTTTAAATGCTAATTCCTAACTATAACGTGTGTGAAACCTATGGTTTTTTCAGTGAATTTCTACGGTTTTTTAAATGCTAATTTATTTATGTATTTTTTTATATATTTATTTTACAATAAACTACAATAAACCGCGATTTTTTTTTAGTTTTTCATGGTGCGCGCACGGTGCGCGCACCCCCGCGATTTAAAAAAAAATAATTTTTTTTGCCTTCGGGGTCCTTCAGGGACCCCCTGACCAAGGCTAGGGGGTCAGGAACTCTCTACCCTGCCCCCTTTTCACGTTCGCCACCTTCCTTTTTCACTCTCGCACTGAAAACAAACAAAATGGCGGCCGACTCTTCCTGATTTCGACCGATTCGAACGTTGACTAACATGTAACCACCAATCAGAATTACGCTCGCGCACGTTAGGGTGCTCGCACGGTGCGCGCACGGTGCGCGCACCCTGCGCGCGTGTAGATATATATATGCTTTTAAATGCGATTTTCTCAGGAAATACTAAACAGATTTAAACCAGACCTGCGAAAGGCACTTCCTTGACCTTATGGCTACCTCTCTACCAAATTTCAAGTAATTCTGTTCAGCCGTTCGGGCTGTAGCTGCGACTAAAGGTCCTATGGAAAAATGCATGGGGAAAACGCGTTTTGGGACCCCCCTTTTTTCTCGGTCCCCGCTTGACGAATCACCCCGAGACTTTCAGGGTAGGAGCTGAACGGAGCGCCCCATTAGTTTTGAAAATTTCGCG
Organism: Triturus cristatus; assembly: GCF_964204655.1. Classification (NCBI taxonomy): domain Eukaryota; kingdom Metazoa; phylum Chordata; class Amphibia; order Caudata; family Salamandridae; genus Triturus; species Triturus cristatus. The sequence goes on from NC_140590.1 coordinate 1,587,237,944, forward strand.
AGGATTCGTCAACCGGCGCCAAAGTTATTCAAAATAGAATTTTGAGATTTCCTATGGAAACACGGTCCTAACTATAACTATCTACTGGCGACCGCCAGTAGATAATATATATATATATATATATAAATATATATAAATTCATTGAAAAAAACAAAGGTTACAGTGTCGTTATAGTTAAGCTCAGGTACATAACCAGTGAAATTCAGCAATTATAGTTACCTGAGGTAACTATAACTTACACCCCTGAAATGCACTGCTTATGACCACACATATTACATCACTCATGACATGGTCAGTGACACCACTCATGACATCTCAAATGACATCAGTGATGACATCGTCTACAGAACGACTCATACATCTACTCATGCATCCACATACCCACTCATACACTAACTCACACATCCATACAACCACTCACACACCCACTCACTGTTCCATAGAGCCACTCACACACCCACTCATTTACCCATAGAGCCACTCCCACACCCACTCACTTCCCATACACATACTCACACAGCTATTCACTCACCCATTCAGTCACTCACACAGCCACTCACTCACCCATACAGCTACTCACACACCCACCTATTCACCCATGCAGCCCCTACACCTGCAGTCACTCACCCATACAGGCTCATACAGAGCCACTCACACCCATATAACCACTCAAGCATGCGCTCACATGCCCATACAAGCGCTCACATGTGTACCTACTCACCCATACAGGCACTCACATAGACACCCACTCTCCAATGCAGCCACTCACACAACTAATCAATTAACCAAACACCAAACACCAACTCTTTCGCCCATACAGCCACTTACACACACACTAAATCATGCACCCACTAACTCACCAAAACAGACATTCATACACCATCTCACTCACCCATACAGCCACTCACTCACCAATGCAGCCAGTCAAACAGCCACTCCCACACCCATACAGTTACTTACACATACTTATTTTTCCACACAGATACTCACACATACCCGCTTATTCACCCATACAGCCAATCACACACTCATTCACACACCTATACAGTCACTTAGACATCCACTCAGACACAACTACACATAGTCACACAGCCACTCACATAATATATGTGAGAAAGAAGTATCACTCATTAGTAGTACACAAAGTATAGTAATTTAACTTTTGTAGTGCCTTAGTATATATGTCTAACACTCACACACATCTAGAAAACACTGGATGATGTAATCAATGATGTCATCAGTGATGCCATTTGAGATGTCATGAGTGATGTCATGAGTGATGTCACTGACCATGTCATGAGTTATGTAATAAATGAGGTCATAATCAGTGCATCATGGTGGCATAAGTTATAGTTAGCTCAGGTAACTATAACTGCTGAATTTCACTGGTTTCGAATGAGTGAAATCTGGACACACCTATAACATTCTAGTGACCTTTGGTTTGAATTTCTAATGTTTTTTTTAAAAATCTATTTCCTATCTCTAATGTCCCTGTAACCTTTGTTTTTTCAGTTAAGTTTTTTTTAATGTTAAGTAAGATGCCCAATGCAATGCACAGTGGACAGTGGTGGGGAGGGTTGAATGCAGGGCCTGGAATAGTGCTGCCCCCACCCAAGCGTGCTGCTCCGGCTCCCCCTTCTCCTTACCATCTATTGTCCAAGTTAATGATGCTGCTCCCTCATTACATCCGTGTGTGGCAGTTGTTCTGCCACTGCCCTTCCTGTCTGGCCTAAACAGTTAGCTTGCTGCCCCATCCACCTCCTCCCTACCCACTGATGTCCAAGTCGATGCATCAGCCCCCTCCCTCCTGTCCTGCATGGCCTGATGTGCTGCCACTTCCCTCTATTTAGCTTGATGTCCCTACCCACTCCTCCATCTCTCCATTGCTCAATTCTCTGCCCCATCATTGCTCTTTTGCTTAGCCTCTGTGCTTAGCTTGCCTACCCTACTCTCCTTTCCCTGCCGTCCGATGTCTGTGTACATGCCCCTGCTCCCTCCTTTTTGCCCACCATTTCCATGTACGTTCCACTGTCCCTCCTATCTACTCTGAGTGTTATTTTGAGCTGTCACTTCCCCTCCCACCTGCCTGGCATGGTTAGCTTGCTGCTGCCAGTCCCTGCCACCTCCACCCTGCCTGTCCAAGTTCCATGCCCCTATCCCCTTCATCCTGTCATCCATGGTCCACTTTGCTTCCACTCCCTTCTGCCCTCCATGCTCTGTTGTGCTGCAACTGCTCCTCCAGCCTGCCCTGCGTGGTCTGTTGTGGAGCCCCTTCCCTGCCCTCTTATGTCTGTGTCTAGTCCCTACCACTCACTTCTGTCTTTGATGGTCATTTGTGCATGCCCCTGCCCCCTTCGTCTTGCCCACCATTGCTGTTGTGCTGCCACTAACCATCCCGCTTGCCATGTATGGTCTTCTGTGCTGCCCCAGCTCCGTCCCAACTTCCCTCTGTGGTTAGCTTGTTGCCCCTAACCCCTCCCACCTTCCTTCCAGTGTCTGGGTGTATGCCATTATAGTCTCACTGTCACCCTGCATGGTGTATTGTGCATTCAGTGCCCATCCCACCTGCCCTCCATTGTAAACTTGCTGCTTCTGCCCTGCCCTTGCCTGCTGCCCTCTGTTTTCCATGTGCAGATCCCTATCCCCTCCATCTTGCCTTGTTTTGTCTGTTGTGGTGCCCCTGTCCCCTCCCTTCTGCCCTTCATAGTCCATTATGCTGCAACTGTCCCTCCTATCTGTCTGGCATGGTCAGCCTGCTGTCCTTGCCTCTTTCCCCTCTGCTCTCTGTTGTCCATGTGCAAAGCTCTCTCCCCTCCCTATTGCTTTCCATGGTCCGTTGTGCTACACTGCCATTCCGCTTGCCCTGTGTAGTGTATTGTGCTACTGCAACCCCTGACAACTGTCCTGTAAGGTCAGTTTGGTGCCCCTGCCCATATCCCTCCTTCCCTCTGTTATCCAAGTCCATGTCCCTACCTCATTCCTCTTGCCATCCGTGATCCAGTGTACCTTCCTTGACAACATTTTGAACTTGGTAAGAGAGAGAATGTAGAAAAAAAACATGAGGGAATTGATTTTCCCTATTGACTTACGTTGAAAATTAAGCCCTTTTGGGCTTAACCCCTTGCATGCGTGTGACGGCCAGGAGCCGTCCCACGCCACAGTGCTCATGTGCATAGGACAGCTCCCACCCTTCCTCACACATGGCACAGAAAATCCCTCTGGTGCGGCCACCAGAGGGATTTCCTTTCAGTCAAAAAGCCCTCTGGAGCAGGGTAAGAGCGTCCTCAGCTCCCGAGGGTGTTCTGATACTTTCTCCGAAATGACGATCAGTGAGCAAGTCGCTCTGACGTCATTTTGGAGAAACTGAAACTCACTTTCAATGTCACTGCCTCAGTGCTCAGGGGGCTATCTCAGCCCCCTGAGCAGACGGAAGATGTATCCCTGGACTCCCCTCAGTGTCTAGTTTTCAGAAATGTGTGGGTTTGGTAGGTTGCCCTAGATGGCTGCCGAACCGGGGTCCAAAAACTCAGGTGACCCCCTTGCAAAACCAGGTCATTTTTTGATTGGTAATTTTGATGTCTCCACAATACGTTTTGGGCCCTTGCCTGCTGCAGGTACTTGGACCACCCACACATGTGAGGTAATATTTTTATCGGGAGACCTGGGGGAATGCTTGGTGGTGGGAAATTTGTGTCAGCCCGGTGATCCCACAACTTTCCTACATAGAAATGTGAGTAAATGAGATATTTTTCTGCTAAATTTGAGGTTTTCAGGGGATTCTGGGTAGGAAAACGTTGGGGCATCATGCAAGCCATATCTCACTAGACTCCCCCTGGTGTCTAGTTTTCAGAAATGTCTTGGTTTGGTAGGTTTCCTTAGATGGCTGCCGAGCCCAGGGCCACAAATCCAGGAGACCCCCCTTGCAAAATCAGATCGTTTTGTGATTGGTAAATTTGATGTCTCCACAATATGTTTTGGGCCCTTCTCTGCCGAGGGCACTTGGCCCACCCACACGAGTGAGGTAACATTTGTATCGGGAGACTTTGGGGAATGCAGGGTGGGTGGAAGTTTGTGGATCCACACAGATTTCAGAACTTTCCATCACAGAAATGTGACGAAAATGTTTACGAAGTTTGAGGTTTGCAAGGAATTCTGGGTAACAGAACCTGGTGAAAGCCACACAAGTCACCCCACACATTTCCAAAGATCAAGTACTTAACTGTAGAAGAAAGGTTGCACGCTGATAACAGCCACATGTTTGCAAATGGCCCATTGCCCAAGAAGTTCTAGGAGACCATGAGTAATATACTATCAGAAGGTAAGCTAGTATTTGATTCTATTTGGAACAGATATCTCTTTAAAGTTCAGTATAGGGACACTTCTAAGGTATATGATCCTTTTGGCCAGAAGAGAAATATGTATAATTTGACTCCAACCAAATCCACCCTCAGTTAATAAGTAGCTGTTAGACTTGGGGGTCTCTAGTTGGCAGAGGTATGCACTTGTGACAAATAGGGACCCTCGCCTCTAGTCAGGGTAAGGGGGTAAACTCCTGAAATAACCCCTGCTCACCCCCTTGATAGCTTGGCACGAGCAGAAAGGCTTATCTCAGAGGCAGTGTGTAAAGCATTTGTGAACACATACAGTAATCAAGTGACAACACTACAGATGGACAACACACAGGTTTTATATCAAAAATAAGTATTCTTTATATAGATTTACCACAAGACCATAAACGACAAAAATCCACAATACTGTTACCTTAAAAATGGTAGTTTTAGCTTAGTTCTCTTTAGTTCTTAAATGTGACACTTTAAGTCAAAGTACCTTTAGATGCGACACTCAGGGCAATGAAAGTGTTGCAACGATGTTGATGCGATGAAAGTTTGGTGCAAAGAAATAAAGACGTGAAGATTTTCCTGATCCGCTTGCTTCTCCGATGGTGCAAGAGATCTCGGCTCGATGCATCAGCTGCAGCGGCGACACCCTTGTCCAGTGATGCAACGACAGCGGCTTTGGCCGCGACACTCTTCTCCAGCGATGCGAGACGCTTCCACTCGATGCGATAATTTTCGCAGATCCGACGGCGGCACGCCTCTCTGTGGATGCGAGGTGCTTCTCTTGATGCGGTGCAATGCGACAGCTACAGCGGCGTCATCCAAGATGCGACGGCAGCGGCTGCGGTGGCGACACGCTACTTCTTCGATGTGAGACTCTTCTGTTGATGCAGTTCAATACGTCAGCTACGATGGTTGCGACGGCGGCACGCTTCTTCGGTGTTGCGGGGCGCTTCTCGTGATGCGGTGCAATGCGACAGCTACAGCGGCAACACCCTTGTTCAGTGATGTGACGGCAGCGGCTGCAACGGTGACATGCTTCTTCTCCGTGAGTCGCGCTTCCAGCTCCTTGCAATTCGCAGTCTCTCAGAAGGCTCAAAAACAGCAGCAGGCACTTCTAAAGAACTCTGAGGAGCTAGTGGTTGCAGTCTGTTGTCCCTGAGCCCTAGGAGATCCTTCACAAGTTGAGCAAAAGTACACAAAAAGATCCTTTCTCCTCTCTTTGGCAGTAGGCAACCCCTGCATGCCAATCCCCCAGTTTCAGGGATAGTCTCTCCTCAGTTTCTTCTTGGTTCCTCTCCTCAGCAGAGGATTCTTCTTGTTTTCCCAAAGTGATCTAAATTCTTGGGATCAGGGTCCCAATACTTATACCCCAAAATCCTTTGCCCTCTGAGGGCAGAGGGGCCTTTGCCTTGTTCAAACCAGTTCTGGTCAGTCCTGGAGCACTTTGTTGACAAGACTCCTTCTTTCCTTTCAGAGTGCAGGGTGGAGACATCAGACACACCACAGGAGGTGGAGCCAGCATTGTGGAGGGAAGGCACAGCCCTATTCAGGTCCCAGGTGCAACTCCTCCCTCCCATCTAGATACAGATCTCTCTATTCAACCCTGTGCTGACTCACCCTGTCTCCGGGAATTCCCCAGCCCCCTGGAATTCCCCAGCCCCTGTCACTCAAACTCTAGACAAGGAATACACAGCTTAGCAGAGGCAGGTTTGGATGGTTAGACAAGAAAAGACCTACTTTCTAAAAGTGGTATTTTCAAACACAGAGGTGCCGATCACGATCCGGTAAAAAAATAGCCCGTACGACTCGTATCCGGTCTTTTTACCGTACGAATCGTACAAGTTCCGTACGAACTGGCAATCACGATTCGCATGGTAAAAAGTCCATACGAATCGCATTCGGAATCATTCCCCACACGTCCTCGGGTCGGAAAATGTGTCCGACACGTCCTCGGACGATTTACCGTACAAACGTGAAAAGTCAAGTCCGACCGAGGAATCACGATCCCACCCGTGCGTCCGAACTCACAACCGTATGGTAAAAACACCGTCCGCACCGAACTCCCATTGCAACCATGGAGATATGTGCCCGCATACGCGCCAAACACTCCCCCCAGCACCCATACGTTCGAGTCGTACCCCCGTTCAATGTACACCCCCCCTGGATGTACACCCGTGTACGTGTCGAACCCCCACCCGTGTATGTACACCCCAGTACGTTCGAGTCCTACCCCCACCCCTGTACGTGTCGTACCACCGTCTAAGTACACCCCAGTACGTTCGAGTCGTACCCCCACCCCTGTACGTGTCGTACCATCGTGTACCCACACCCCAGTACGTTCGAGTCCTAGCCCACCCCTGTACGTGTCGTACCATCGTGTACCCACACCCCAGTACGTTCGAGTCCTACCCCCACCCCTGTACGTGTCATACCCCCGTGTACCTACACCCCAGTACGTTCGAGTCCTACCCCCACCCCTGTACGTGTCGTACCATCGTGTACCCACACCCCAGTACGTTCGAGTCCTACCCCCACCCCTGTACGTGTCGTACCACCGTCTAAGTACACCCCAGTACGTTCGAGTCCTACCCCCACCCCTGTACGTGTCGTACCACCGTGTACCTACACCCCAGTACGTTCGAGTCGTACCCCCACCCCTGTACGTGTCGTACCACCGTCTAAGTACACCCCAGTACGTTCGAGTCGTACCCCCACCCCTGTACGTGTCGTACCACCGTGTACCCACACCCCAGTACGTTCGAGTCGTACCCCCACCCCTGTACGTGTCGTACCATCGTGTACCCACACCCCAGTACGTTCGAGTCCTACCCCCACCCCTGTACGTGTCGTACCACCGTGTACCCACACCCCAGTACGTTCGAGTCCTACCCCCACCCCTGTACGTGTCGTACCACCGTCTAAGTACACCCCAGTACGTTCGAGTCATACCCCCACCCCTGTACGTGTCGTACCACCGTGTACCTACACCCCAGTACGTTCGAGTCGTACCCCCACCCCTGTACGTGTCGTACCACCGTCTAAGTACACCCCAGTACGTTCGAGTCGTACCCCCACCCCTGTACGTGTCGTACCACCGTGTACCCACACCCCAGTACGTTCGAGTCGTACCCCCACCCCTGTACGTGTCGTACCGTCGTGTACCCACACCCCAGTACGTTCGTGTCCTACCCCCACCCCTGTACGTGTCGTACCACCGTGTACCCACACCCCAGTACGTTCGAGTCCTACCCCCACCCCTGTACGTGTCGTACCACCGTCTAAGTACACCCCAGTACGTTCGAGTCCTACCCCCACCCCTGTACGTGTCGTACCACCGTCTAAGTACACCCCAGTACGTTCGAGTCGTACCCCCACCCCTGTACGTGTCGTATGACCGTGTACCCACACCCCAGTACGTTCGAGTCGTACCCCCACCCCTGTACGTGTCGTACCGTCGTGTACCCACACCCCAGTACGTTCGTGTCCTACCCCCACCCCTGTACGTGTCGTACCACCGTGTACTCACACCCCAGTACGTTCGAGTCCTACCCCCACCCCTGTACGTGTCGTACCACCGTCTAAGTACACCCCAGTACGTTCGAGTCGTACCCCCACCCCTGTACGTGTCGTATGACCGTGTACCCACACCCCAGTACGTTCGAGTCGTACCCCCACCCCTGTACGTGTCGTACCATCGTGTACCCACACCCCAGTACGTTCGAGTCCTACCCCCACCCCTGTACGTGTCGTACCATCGTGTACCCACACCCCAGTACGTTTGAGTCCTACCCCCACCCCTGTACGTGTCGTACCATCGTGTACCCACACCCCAGTACGTTCGAGTCCTACCCCCACCCCTGTACGTGTCGTACCACCGTCTAAGTACACCCCAGTACGTTCCGGTCCTACCCCCAACACAACCTCCTAAGTACGGAGCGCACCCCAGGCCCCAACATCACAACCGCATGTACGAGTCGTACCAACCCACACACAAGGACAGCACCGTACAACCAAATGGCCCATGTACACACCGTACACACGCTCAAAACGCACGTACACAACCAGGACAAAACAACACAAGAATACACCATACGAATGGCACAAAGCCACTAAACATGGCCAACAAACACTACAAAAACACCTTCACTGACCTGCAACTGCCAAAGACAAACAGAGGCCCAAAACACCACCACTACTTATAACACACCCACCCAAACTTCAAACACTGCCACACCCACCCATGGACCAATAAAAAGGGCCCACACACACAAACCATGAGCCTTTGCAACAGACTCACTGCTGCCAGACACCACAGCACCATACTACAAGCTGCACCACAACTTACACTTGCACACCTTCACACAACCACCTTCACAAACACACCCTCATCACATTCACACACACACACACACACAACCATCCACACACCCCCCCCCACATCCACACACCCCCCCCACCATCCACACCCACACACCTCACCATGCCCACTACCAAGAATCCAAAGTTCAGTAACCGAGAGTTGGAGGTCCTTGTTGATGAAATCCTCAGAGTCGAGCCACAGATCTTTGGAACATTGGTCAGAAACACCAGCCTGGCAGCAAAAACAGCCATGTGGCAGACCATTGTCGATGCTGTGAATGCTGTTGCGGACACCAGAAGGACCAGGCAGGAATGCCAGAACAGGTGGTACGATCTGCGGAGGAGGGTCCGAGCCAAGAGGCAGGAGGAACACGACCAGGCCAACGCCACAGGAGGAGGGCCCTCCCGCAGACCCGTACACTACCAGCCCTGGGAGGAGAGGGTGATGGCCATACTGCCGGTGGAGGCAGTCGAAGGATTAGAGGGACTCCAAGACCCGGGTGAGTACACAAACAACGCACCTCACATGGGGGGAACGGCATCCACAACCAAAATCACTAACAGGTACGCAACCACCCCAAGCCATCGCATGACTCAACCACACTCCATGAGCACGCACATGCTACTGCTGCCACCATGCCCCATGCACCCAGCTGGACAATGTCAAGTCACAGGCCACAGAAGACACCAACACATGACACGGTAACCCGGATGGCGGGAGGGTGGGCCCCAAAAATCACATAGTGCAACTCAGAAGCAGACAACAATGCCCTCTGCCCATATGGCCTAGGTCACAGCCAGACAAACAGTGTGTCCCAACACAGGAATGACTTGCCAGCAAATGGCGGACGCCTTGCATCAACACATGGGGGTGAAGGCACTGTTTTGCACATGACAGCAGCTAATGAACAGCCAACATTGTGAAAGAGTGGCAGCACACACCACCACAGCAGCAGCGCACAGACACACATCACACCCAATGGGTGCCTGGAGATCAGAAACAAACTCACATCAACAAGCCAAAGGCCACTCAAAGATCAGCGAACAGTGTGTGCCCAGGAAGCTGGGCTGAGGTGACAGAGGGTAACACACGGAGGGAGGGAGAGGGGGACACAGAGGGAGGGAGAGGGGGACAGAGAGGGAGGGAGAGGGGGACAGAGAGGGAGGGAGACGGACAGAGGGAGGAGGCTGACACACGGAGGGAGGGAGAGGGGGACACAGAGGGAGGGAGAGGGGGACAGAGAGGGAGGGCGAGGGGGACACAGAGGGAGGGAGAGGGGGACAGAGAGGGAGGGAGAGGGGGACAGAGAGGGAGGGAGAGGGGGACAGAGAGGGAGGGAGACGGACAGAGGGAGGAGGCTGACACACGGAGGGAGGGAGAAGGGGACACAGAGGGAGCGAGACACAGGGAGAGCAAATCAGCCGTGTGGCGTGTGCGAATGTCTGCTCGTCAGCAGGTAGACTGCGTGCATGTAGACAAGGGTGGCCAGTCCCAGAACCCCCCCTCTTCACCATGGCAAAACACAGGGCCATGTCACAACCTGTTCACGAGCACAACGACAGCTACCTGGATCATATAAGTGTATGGATCCACTCCATGTGCACATGTACAGTGCTACACGGAAGGCGCCAATGCATGGCTCGCCACACCTGCCCACTCCACTGCTGACTGCAGTCACACTTGACGCAGCAAGTAAGACCGTGCCACACATAGTGAAAAGGGCAAAAGTGGTGCACAAGGGACACACCCATGCACAAGTGCACTGTGAGTGGAATGCAAGACAGATCCCAATGCCAAGAGGAAAAGTTCCAACTTTGACACTGATGAAACATGGATGTTGCATGGACCAAAATTAACATTGTCTCTCTCACACACAGGTCAACGTCGTGGTGCACCCCCCCAACACTGGGGGGGAAGACTCACAGGACCCGGATCTGCAGGAGCCCGACCCCACCGGCAGCGACCACTCTCACCACTCTGTGGACGAGCCCGACCGACCTGGCCCCTCTGGTGTCCAAGCACCTGCAGCACCTGCGTCAGGTACAACTGTGCCAACCACCACCCCCACTCCTGCCACATCCCAGGAGACACCCAGGATCCCTGCCCCAACACCACAATGCAGCCAGGCTCGCCAGGAGGGACACGGTGTCCCGGGCACCCAGGAGGAGGCAGGCGACAACGCCAATGCCACCCCTCAGGGGTCCCGGAGACCCGATGTGCCCACAAGGGCAGGCCAGGCGCAAGTGGGCAGGGGTGGTGGGAGTGGAGGACGGTGGAGGCGCGAGCCTGACCAGTTGGCTGGGGATCCGGTATTTTCCCATGTCCGTAACATCCTGGACTCATACCGGCAGGACACCACGGGCACGGCCCAGGTTGTGTCCGGCCCAGGGGATTCACGCTACACTCCGTCGGATGGCCGACAACATGGCCGACCCTCCCTGTGCCAGAAGGCGGAGAACATCACCACCCACAGGGAGGGATCAGGAGGAGGAGGAGGAAACATCCGATGGAGCATCCCAGACGTCGTCACGGCCTGCTGCTGAGGTTCCCCGCAGGAGGGCGGGTCGTCCACGGAAAGGACCGTGAGGGTCGGCGCTACATCACCATCTCCCAGGACACCTGGCCTGGCACCTGGCCCACTGGAGCAACAGCATCACAGCATCAAGAGACATTCTCTGCCACATGGCCCTGCTGGTCACTGGCTGACCAATGTTGACATAGACTGTGGCATGGACTCTGAGGATTTCCAATGGCAAGGACACCAACTCCCCTACTGAACTTTGGATTCCAAAATCCCGGAAAGCCCATCACTTTGTCCCCCCCCCCCCCAATAATAAATCACAACATGAAGAGTAGATGCCTGCTGGTAGCATTATTACCTAACATGTGTCTTGTACAGTCAAAACATGCCTGAGTCATCTTTTGTCTTCAACCATCCACACGCTGGTGCCTGAGTCTGGCACAGGACACATGGGTCACAGTGTATTAGGCAAGACAGACATGGAGCACCATACACACCCGTGATGGGCCCAACCAGCTGAGGGGGTTGCCGAACAACCGTGCTGACACACACATTGAGTACACCAACAGTCATGCGCAGAGGTCAGGGATCCAGTCCAGTGTCCTGGGGGGCACCCAGGTATGTGTAGACAGGTGGCAGAACCATGTCCTGCAAGCTTGAGTCCGGTGGATGCAGAGAATGGGGGCCTGGCCAACGTTGGATGCATGGGGATGGCACATGTCACAATACCCACACAGTCATGGATATCATGCCCAATACACAGTCTCAGCCCACACACACAGCTTGCATCTTGCCACTCGACACATTGACACATAGCCACAATCAGGGAATACCATGCCAGACATGCAGGATGCACCGTGGCTACACACCAGCATTGACTGAGAAGAGGCACCTTGGAGGCATAGGGACACCTTTATTAGTCATGTATTCGGGATTGCAGAGGCAACTCGAAGTACACATGAACACATCATGTGGAGTAACATGTGGGTCCAACACTGGAACCCCCCTTCTGCAGCACAAATGCGTGTTCGCCATGGAACTGGCACACAAGCGTCGGCTAACAGCTGAATACCCACAGCTGCACACGGAGAGCCTGCCATACACCATAGATCCGCTGATGTCGAAGTCCCACACCATGTCAAGCCAATGCTAACCGTATGTGGCCGAGGGCAGTGTCACACACATTGATGCCATCATCACAATCCCCTATCCCATCACTGATGACTGTCAACCAGGCAGACCATCTATTCAGGTGTACACAGCTGCATGTCGTGTCCCATGGGGATGCGACATGGCTGCAGAGGAACCAAACATCGACAGGGGCAGTGTGCATACATCGTGAACAAGTGCCACACCCAATACACCCCAGATGCATCCCTTACCCCATGGAGACTTCCAAACGTGTCCGTGCCTGTAATGCTGAGTCAGCCCACGATGTCATGTCCATGAGGAATAGCAGTGCCACAACAATGCAAGCAGCAGACGGCATGGGCAGGTACCTGGGGAAGAGAGACACACAAGAAGTCAGCCACAAAAAGCACAGCCACTTGCATGTGCATTTACTCGACACATGTATGGATGACAACATGCTAGGTCACAATTATGACTGGGGAAGTACAACCATCACTGGCACCATCACTCCAGTGACACACCCACACACACCTCTGACTCACGTGCCATACATGCAGGTGGAGAAACACATCACAACGCAAGCCACACGGGGACCAATGCGTGCACACTCAGACACTGGTACTCACCACTAAGCAAAGAAGTCGCGTATGAGCCGAGTCCAGATGTCCTCTTGCGGCTCCACATCCTCCACATCACTAGCCCCATTGCCAAGCCCTTCGTCCTCCACGGGTGGATGGTCCTCGTCATGTTGATCCAGGATGAGTGGCACAGCTCTTTCAACTGCCATGTTGTGCAGCATGCAGCAGACCATGAAGATCTTGCAGACCTTCGCAGGGGCATATGGGAGTGCGCCGACGGTCTTGTGGAGGCACCTGAATCGGCTCTTCAGCATGCCAAACGTCCTCTCTATCACTCGCCTTGTCCGGCCATGGGCGGTGTTGTAGCGGAGCTGGGCCGGCGTGATGGGGTTGCGGAGAGGTGTCAGCAGCCAAGGCATGTTGGGATAGCCAGCGTCCCCTACATGGGAAGCACATGGTCATCGTTAGAAGTGGTGAAGCGGTCGTGCTGGTAGGCTATACAGAATACAGGACAGACAGACTGTACCCACCAACAACACATGCCCGTTCGTTGCGCAGCTGCATCATCATATCAGGCATCCCGCTACGCCTCATGATGTAGGCATCGTGTGCTGATCCTGGAAAACGAGCACAGACATGTGAAATCACCATGTTGGACTGACACACCACAAGGGCATTGATGGAGTGGTAGTGCTTTCGATTGCGGTACGCCACCTCCCGTGCGTGTGGTGGTACCAAAGCTACATGTGTCCCATCTATGGACCCAATGACATGGGGCATCCCTCCCAGGGCATAGAATCCACGCTTGACCGCAGTCATCTGTTCAGGGGTTGGGAACTTGATGAAGTCATCCAGGTGAATCAACATGGCCTCTAAGAAATCATGCAGCACACGGCAGAACATGCTCTGGGACATGCCACCAACATTAGCTATGGTATATTGAAAGGTACCCGTGGCAAGGAAATGTAGGGCAGCCATTACCTTCAGCTGGGGTGTCAGTGCCGTAGGATACCTGTGCTGCGCTTGCAGGTGTGGTGCCAGTCTCACCGTCAACTCCAGAATCAACGGTTGGGTGAAGCGGTAGAGCCGGATGCTGTCATTCTCCTGCATGGCAGCCAAGTCTGGAATTCTTCGGGCAAGAGGCGGCGCTCTGCAGTAATTTGGAAGTGACAAGGAAGAGTGAGTGCACTACGACAACAAATCATGTGTACTGAGCACATGTTAATCTGTCAATACACACATGCTACATAGGGAGTCAGGTATGTGCTACATGGCCAGGACACGTATGGATGCAAGGTGACACTCCTACCAAGACCCAGCTACACACGGAGATTGAGAACCTCCCCATGCCACGCCATGGGAATAGCTGTGTCCCAGTGCAAGTGAACAGCCAGACGCAAGACAGGAGTGACATACGCCCACACATCAGCAGCAGTAGGATGCCGATTGCAGAGACTGGTAGCGGAACACTGGAGCCACAGGTCACATGAAATTACACTAGGACAGCCCACACACCTTGCCATGAAGGTGCACATGTCATGACTCACCACACATTCCTTGTGAGGATGCTGACATGTCCTTGTCACGCTACTCCGTGTCCCATGCATACATGTGCACCTCACATCCGATACCACATGTGGCATGGTGTGCGGAACAGTGTGCAATGACAATCTACACACAGACACATGTTGGTTGCTGCAACGGCTGCAGCTTTTGAGGGTGCTCCAACATCAACCTGATGGGAAGCCCCCACACATACATGACATAGTCACAGTGTGCACCGTGGGTAGTGACAAGTCAGGTGTCATGACCCCTGTCCCGGGCATCAGGGGACACTTCCGTGTGTTGGTGTCCGTGCCATGCCAGTGACGCTCACCCCAAGTGCGCAGTACGACATGCACACATGTCAAAGGAGTCAAGGGCATGCCTGGCACACATAGCACCATCACACAGTACATCTGTACACATCTCATCATACATCTGGTGCCTTCTCGACTCAGGAGTAATGTTCCACATCACAGGCCGTCACACCTGTGCCCCACACATGTAGTGATGCACAGACGATGCCTTGATGTCAATTAATGGACAAGTATGTCCATCCATGGACAAGTATGTCCGCCCTATCCCTACCTGTGTGCCGCCTGTCACCACTGTGATGTGTGAAAAACGCTGTACTGCTGCCAAGAGGGCCTGTGTACGTTCCCATATCACTATGGGAGTGCTGCCGTATGTGTACCCATCGTGATGGCGAGCGTACAGGCATGTGTACGGCCCGTACCACTACGAGTACGCATACGCGAGGACACCCATAGTGGTACGGGCTGTACACACGCCTGTACGCTCCCTATCACTACGAGTACGCATACGTGAGGACACCCATAGTGATAGGGAGCGTACAGGCGTGTGTACGGCCCGTACCACTATGGGTGTCCTCGCGTATGCGTACTCGTAGTGGTACGGGCCGTACACACGCCTGTACGCTCCCTATCACTATGGGTGTCCTCACGTATGCGTACTCGTAGTGGTAGGGAGCGTACAGGCATGTGTACGGCCCGTACCACTATGAGTACGCATACGCGAGGAGACCCATTATGATAGTGAACGTAGGCACGCGTGTAGGGGCCGTTGCAATGCATTTGGGGTGCCCTAGGGCCCCGAAACACACCGTACCTGTGTGTGACGCTGAAAATTACACAGGGGACAAGTATTAAGGCCTACATGCATGCTGGTTGTCATGGAGACCAAGTTCAAATTTCGAAATTGTTCTGGAAGGTGCACAGCAGAAGTCAGTTGGAATTCTTCTACTTTGTTGCAATGTGTTTGTGGGGCTGACATCATGCAGGAGAATGAAACCGATAGAGAACCCACAGACTGCTAGGTTTGAAGGGATTGGAGGAAACATAGGATGCAAATGTGAGTGACCAATCACTCTGTACCCCTGTGCATGAGATGGGCCAGCAATGCAGATATAAGGCAGCCAGGTCCCATGAGGGAGCACTTGCCTGCACATCTCTGTATTCCACGACCCAGCTGCTGCTACTGATTCCCTGGAACCATGTCAAGGGCTGTGGAGAGGTCACAGCCATTCACCCTGGAGGAGAACATGGCTTTGGTGGATGTTATCCTCCCACAGTACCCCATGCTGTATGGGCGACCAGGTTATCAGGTGAGTGCAGTGTCCACTGGCACAGACTGTGCCCCTTTTTCGTGACTGTGACTTCTGGCATTGTGTCCAGGTGTGACCCACATGCTATGTACTGTAGGGGGGTCCCAGGGGTGGGAATGCCTGATGTCTCCCAGCAGTGCCCTGAGACAGGAGGGGTGGGGGCCTATCACTCCCAGCAGTGCCCTGAGACAGGATGGGTGGGGGCCTATCACTCCCAGCAGTGCCCTGAGACAGGAGGGGTGGGGGCCTATCACTCCCAGCAGTGCCCTGAGACAGGAGGGGTGGGTGCAGAGTCCTCCCAGCAGTGCCCTGAGACAGGAGGGGTGGGGGCCTATCACTCCCAGCAGTGCCCTGAGACAGGAGGGGTGGGGGCCTATCACTCCCAGCAGTGCCCTGAGACAGGAGGGGTGGGGGCCTATCACTCCCAGCAGTGCCCTGAGACAGGATGGGTGGGGGACTATCACTCCCAGCAGTGCCCTGAGACAGGAGGGGTGGGGGGCTATCACTCCCAGCAGTGCCCTGAGACAGGAGGGGTGGGTGCAGAGTCCTCCCAGCAGTGCCCTGAGACAGGAGGGGTGGGGGCCTATCACTCCCAGCAGTGCCCTGAGACAGGAGGGGTGGGTGTGATGCACAGTGTGAGCCTGGATCATTGATTGTGTAGTTGCCCTCATTTCACCTGTGTCCTTTCAATGGCACGTACTGCTTATGGCCTTCCCCCAGAGGATCATGTCCCTATGACAAAGGTGCAATGCGTTGGATGCATACTAGGCCTTGTTGTAAACAGTGAATGTGTTCCAATCTGTGTCCCTGTGACATGTGCCAGGTGTATTGATGTAGTGTCACTTGTCCATCCTCACAGGTAGACGCCTCTGCCAAGGAGCAGATATGGCTGGACGCCGTCAGCGCCGTGAGGAGGGCGGAAGGTCGGAAGCGGCGCCTGACCCAGGTGAGGAAACGCTGGCAGGATATCCGGTGCTGGACGCGGAGGATCACACGGCTCCTGCTGGGGGACTCACCTGAGAGCCACAAGAACCGCGGGCGCCGCCGTCTCTCCCACATCCAGAAACGGGTGCTGGCGGTGGTCTTTCCTGACTTGGACAGGCGTCTACGGGAGATGCAGCAGCCGGAAACGGGTAGGTACATGTGTGTGTTTGTTGTGTTTCACCAGCATTTGTATGTGCACTGTTCCATGGATACACTTCCAGGGTTTATGGTGCTGTGCAGATCATGTTCCCCTCAGTATTGCAGTGTTCTCCTGCCTCCCTTCCCCTCCTTGCAATGTGTTCCCTGGTCTGTGTGTAGTCACTCCATCACAAGGTTATGTTGCCTGACACCTTCTCCAAGTGTACAATGCCTGCAGCATCATGTGTGGGGGTGGTGTGTAACAGGTTGTGTGACCTTGCCTGTGCCCTGTCCATTTCTGGACTTGTGGGTTCCATGTCAGTTGGCACTAATGCTGAGTCCAGACATGGGAGTTAATCTCTCGAGTGGCAGGCCTTCCAGCAGGCATGTCCCATGTGGTGGCCTGTGACATGATGTGCATGATTGTGCGTTAGGCCTAGTGCAGGGATGTTAGCGTGTGTCGCAGTCATTCCCATTCAGGAGCATGGAGTTGTGTGGACACTACTGTCCCCAGGGTCATTTTTTCCTAGGTCTCATTTGTGTAAGCCGAGAATGTCGACAATCGCTGTGTCTACAGCATAGGTTGTGCTCTGTGCCATTGTCCCCTGCAAACATGTATATTGACGTGAGATGTATTACAAGTGTCCACTGTACAGCCTGACCTGATTTTCCTATTACATACTCACGGTGGCCATTGCCTTTGTGTCTTGTTGCAATCATCTGATGCTGCCCATTTGTACATGATAATTTGCACTGCCGCACCTTGGGTAGTTTGTGTGCAATATAGAAGTTTAGCATCCCGTGTGTATTTCACCCAGACTAAGGGATGTACGTGCTTCCTGTGTCTCCATTGATTTGTCTCATGTAGGGGGTGGGTGGTGCGGGCATGTCCGACATGTCAAGACCTGATAACTCCTTGCTAGGACTGCCCAGTGTGTGATGTTTGCCTGGACATACACTCAAGGTGCAGTGTGCCAGTCAGGGTGGGCATGTTCTCAGTATTACCTATGCTGCATGTGCCTCTAGTTCCTGGATTTGGTCCCTGCTCATCCCAATTTCCTGCCACGCTGTGTGGTGCAGATGCAGTGCTGGATTGTCCCCAGGGCCATGCTCCTCAGTAAAAATTCCATGTCATCTCATTTGCTATTGTGTCATGCTCTCCATGTTTTTTCAATGGCATGGTGGGTCAAAAAACTGTGTCTTGCATGCCCTACATATGTACCTTGTGATGTAGATATAACTCTTCCTTTGTTTCAGGCTATGCACTGTTACCTACGTAGATTTGACTCATGTGACTTATGTATACAGGTGTATGATAACTTCCTGTCTCTTCACCCTGTCCACAGCATCGTCGGGGGACACGGATGGAGACATGGACACAGACGGCGCGGAGGGACCGAGCACCAGTGCCAGTGGTGACATCAGTGCTGGCATTTCGATTGGGACAGAGGCGGTGGAGAGTGACCCCGGGGACCTGTCGACTGGCACAACAGACTATGAAGCTGACGGGTCCGAGGGTGATCACTCCGAGTGGGCGGTGGCTGCACCACCATCTGACAGCAGCCCTACATCTGGCACCGCCCCCTCCATTGGCATCAGCCGCCTCCCACTTGCTCGTGTCCCTTCCCTACGTGCCCGGTCACCACATGTCTCCTTCCTGCCAGGCACCGCACCCCCTGCCCCTGTCTCCACTGCTGCCGCCAATGCTGAGTCTGTGGACATCCAGCGGCAGTTGCAGATTGGTCAGACTGCGATCCTTAATGTCCTCCATGGCCACAGCCAGGTCCTCAACAACATGGAGGCATACTTGGAGGGCATTCATTCATCGCAGGCTGACCAACGCAACTTGCTGAGGTCCATAGACTCCACACTGACTGCAGCAGTGGGTCTCCTGCAGCGCTACGTCCCACCCCCTACCCCTGCTCCTTCCACACTTCCCACTCCCATGCCTGTCCCACATACACCCAGACGTAAGCATGCACCCACCACAACAGACACAGGCACCACACCAGCAGGGAAGGTCCGCCGCACACCTCCTGACACGCACACACAGGGTGCAGTAGGCACACCCACTGGGTCGGGGGGCAAACGTGTGACACGCAGCCAGAGTGGGAGTCCGCATTCCACCCAATCCACTCCCTCCAAATCCCCTCCCCTCAGCTCTCCTGGCCACATCTCCCCCAAAGACTCCTTCATGGCCGCTCTGTCCCTGAGCCCCACAGTGACGCCACCACGCAAGCGGTCAAGGAAGTCCTCGGTCAGGGTGGTTGAGTCCCCCCCCTGTCCACACCCTCCCCCAGTGGCGCTGCGACTCATCCCTCTGACCCCCCCCCCTCCTTGGGGCCTGTGGTTCCTTCGGGTGCAGGGGACTCCCTGGAGGACCTTGCAAAGGTGTGTAGTGCCATCCTGGCCTCCGCCTTTGGCCCTGCCCCACCCCCTGTGGTGGAGTCCTCCATCCCTGCACCCACAACGCCTCCCCTTTGCCCTGATGTCCCTGCGGTGCCTGGTGCTTCCCCCCCCCATGATGCCCTCACCCCTGTGGAAGACGATGGCATGTAACTGTGCAGGCAAGGTAGGGGACACGCATCCCACTGTGTCCCCCATCCAGCTGAGACTCATTGACTGCCCTATGGGCTTTGTGAATAGTGAACTGCCTGCGATCCACGGACATTGTGCTCATGATGAATAAAGCTTAATTTTTTTTTCATTATCACACTACTGCTATGCTGGTATTGGTGTTGGTGGGGCTGCTACATGGTTTTGGGTGGTGTTTATGTGTTGGGTGTGTGGGATATGTAGTAGTGTGCTGCTCATTGGGGGGACCCTGGGATCTGTGTGCCATCACAAGGTGTTAGCTAACTTTCTTTGTTCATGTAAGCAGTTACTGCATGGTGCAATTGTCCCAGGGTGTATTCCTTCCTCTGTGTACCCTGATATCTTCCCTGCAGGGTGTTCCCAATGTTTAGCGCAGAGCTGTGTCTACATGAGCTGTGTGTGTGACGGAGCCCTTCTACTTTGGCCATGCATGCAGGGCCATGTCTCCACCTGCAACATTCGTGGCATCCTTGGTGATCACTGTACTTGTGTGTGGAGTCTGTTGACATGAGTTCATGGGGACATGTTCCCTTGTAGGCAGTATGCATGTGTGTACTTCCAGCCTCACACACATGTGTTACACCCCTCCTGTCTCAGTGCACTGCTGGGGGGACTCCACACCCACCCCTCCTGTCTCAGGGCACTGCTGGGAGGACTCCACACCCACCCCTCCTGTCTCAGGGCACTGCTGGGAGTGATAGGCACACACCCCTTCTGTCTCAGGGCACTGCTGGTAGTGATAGGCACACACCCCTCCTGTCTCAGGGCACTGCTGGGAGGACTCCACACCCACCCCTCCTGTCTCAGGGCACTGCTGGGAGGACTCTGCACACACACCTCCTATTTCTGGATATGTACGCTTGGAACATACACGGTGGGGGTACGCTCCATGCATTCGAGGTGAGGGTACGAGTCGTACTTACAATGGTGGGGTGGGTGTACGCTCCATGCATACGGGGTGAGGGTACGAGTCGTACTTACACTGGTGTGGTGGGGGTACGGTCCGTACGTCCGCGGGTGAGGGTACGAGTCGTACTTACACTGGTGTGGTGGGGGTACGGTCCATACGTCCGCGGGTGAGGGTACAAGTCGTACTTACACTGGTGGGGTGGGGGTAGGCTCCATGCATACGCGGGTGAGGGTACGAGTCGTACTTACACTGGTGTGGTGGGGGTACGGTCCGTACGTCCGCGGGTGAGGGTACGAGTCATTCTTACACTGGTGTGGTGGGGGTACGGTCCGTACGTCCGCGGGTGAGGGTACGAGTCGTACTTACACTGGTGTGGTGGGGGTACGGTCCGTACGTCCGCGGGTGAGGGTACGAGTCGTACTTACACTGGTGGGGTGGGGGTAGGCTCCATGCATACGCGGGTGAGGGTACGAGTCGTACTTACACTCGTACTTACACTGGTGTGGTGGGGGTACGGTCCGTACGTCCGCGGGTGAGGGTACGAGTCGTACTTACACTGGTGTGGTGGGGGTACGGTCCGTACGTCCGCGGGTGAGGGTACGAGTCTTACTTACACTGGTGGGGTGGGTGTACGCTCCATACGTACGTGGGTGGGGGTAGGGTCCGTACATATCCGTCCCCACGCTATTTGATGCTTGTGCGGGCCGTACCCAGGCCTTTGCCACGTGGGTGCGATCCGTCCCGCCATTGTTGGGGTGACGTGGGTGTGGGCGTGGTACATCTCGTACCCACGCTCTTCAGGCGTGGGTACAGGACGTACCGGTCTGGTTGTGTTGCCGGTTCGCGTGGTGACGGACTTCCGTTGTGGCGGTCGCTGGCTTAGCTGGACACGCCCCCACCCCCTTGTAGTGACCAGGGCATGGGTGTCAGGTATGTCCTGGGCATGTGTGGTGTGTTACTTTGGTGGGGGTTTTGTGGCCTGCCCTGGTCCTGCCACCCCCACCCCACCCCACTTTCCCCCCTCCCTTAGTTATTCTGACCTTCTGCGGCGTCTGCGTCGGAACCTGTAGAGGAGGTGGACTGCTATGAGGGCCGGGATGACACGTAGGTTCGGGTCCATGTCTGTCCGTCGCGTACGGGTCCTCCTTGTTTGCGTCGTCCTGTGTGTCCGTCGCGTACTGGTCCTCCTTGATCGCGTCGTCCTGTCGCGTACTGGTCCTCCTTGTTCGCGTCGTCCTGTGTGTCCGTCGCGTACTGGTGGTCCTTGTTCGCGTCGTCCTGATTTCCCGGCAGTTTTTGGCAGCCGGAAAATATTCACCGTGCAGGATGACGTCGGTGCGAATCGTAATTCCTGGGTCGTGAATGGCTGGCTGCGAGCGTCCCGACGTCAGGTCGGCGCTTTCCCGGATCGCATTGGTAGGTTTATTTTGTTCGGTCGGGCTTTTTTACGAATCGTACGGAAATGGTGTTCCCGTGCGATTCGTAATTCCTTGTTTGTAAATTTTGACGACCGGGTACGCGTCGGACGGAGAATATGCTCCGTCCGACGGTTCGTACCCGGTTTTTACCGGATCGTGATCGGCACCAGAATGTTAAAACCAACTTCACTAAAAGGTGTATTTTATCATTCTGAGTTCAGGCATACTAAATTCGAATTTCTACCATGTTCCCTGAGTCAGTTAGGATTATAAGATGTAATAATCAAACTGCCTATTCTGGCCTATGGAGAACAGGTAGCCTTGCAATAGTGAAAAAAGAAAATGGCTGTAATTCACTATTAGGACATGCCACACACACCAGGGCATGTCCTACCTTATACTTACAATGCATCCTGCCCTTGGGCCTACCATAGGGGTGTCTGATATGAAGAAAAGGGAAGGTTTAAGGACTGGCAAGTGGGTGCACTTGCCCAGTCAGCATGAAAGTACCAAACTGCACGCAGGCTCTGCAATGGCAGGCCTTAGACACACTTTTACAGGCTGCTTCTGTGGGTGGCACAACCAGTGCTGCAAGCCTACCAGCAGTATTTGGATCACCAGCCCTGGGCACTCCTGGTGCACTGTACTAGAGTCTGACAGGTAAACTAAACCAACCAATCATGGAATCACTAATTCATACATCAATTTACAATCGGGAGATCATATGCACTTTAGCACTGATCAGCAGTGGTAAAGTGCCCAGCAGCCGCGGTCGGTAGTAGGAGTTTCTGCAGGGCGGTGACGTGGGGAGGGGCAGGGTGGGGGGTAGTAAACTATGGATTACGGAGGTTTACAGGTAAGTAAACATATAAATTAATAAAACGAATTTTGTTGCGTGCACTGCATCGCATTTGGGGATGCAGTGCACGCAACGAAATTCGTTTTATTAATTTATATGTTAACTTACCTGTAAACCTCCGTAATCCAGTAATCCAGTTTACTACCCCCCACCCTGCCCCTCCCCCTCCCCACGTCACCGCCCTGCAGGAACTCCTACTACCGACCGCGGCTGGTGCCCAGAGTCATAAAACCAACAAAAACAGGTCAGACAAAATACATGAGGACAAAAAAATAAATAAAAGGCTATAACAATAAAAAGGGTAAACTATCTGCATCTAACTTACAATATATTTGTTCTACCGATCACCGCCTTGACCATTCTGATGAAACATTATTTGGTGCCAAGCTATATGTTAGTTTATTAAAAAAAATTTAAGCAATACATGCAAAGGCCAGCTTATCTTTCCTATATCATTCAGTTTAATAACAAAGTTTTAAGGATCAGGTTGCAACATTGTGTCTGTTAACACAGCACAATGGCAAAACAAATTGTATTCAATAACATTACATATTACTTCTAGAAAAAACATATATGACTAGGTGTCTCTGATAACTTTCTAACACAAGCATATCTTACTGATTCACAGTACAGACCTAACAATTAAAGAGCTTTCTAGACTTAAAGGAATATAAAGACAGTTTTAAGACTATCTGCCCTAATATAGGAAAAAAACCATGATTTATACAGGGTCTGCCTTTGGCTAAGTCAGTCATATCAGTGCTGGACCTTATTCATGAAGGCATTCCCCTGGTTTAAGACAGTCTCATACCAGTCCACATTCTCTTTCAGTCTAATATACTAAGATTTGTCCCTGGCAAATGGCAGACTTTAGACTGCTTCCATCCAGGAAACACAACATGATATACTAAGCTTTATCCATGATAAATGTAGTAAAACAGTTAAGTTAAATCAAAGCATTTTTAAGACACTTTCAAGATATTCTTATTTCAGGGCAAATCGTTAGCCATATACGTTTCACAACCCACCTTGAAGTCATGCTTCATAGCCCTTAGTGAATGTGTGAAATTAATTGTTTTAAACATGCAGACACCATTCATTGTTTTTCTCCGTTCCTGAACAGTAAATTGCAATACATTTTACTGTGTTTCTTGCCTAAATCCATTTCTAAATTAAAACATTTTGCCTTAGAGACATAACACATGCAATAAATAAACCAAAACTCAAGATCTCCAAATATTTACAATTTCAGAAGAAGCTGAGTACAATATTTAACCCGTCCATTTGATTTCATGCCTGTCATTGTGTACTAGTACTTACAAGGGATTGCCTGGATAGAAATATTTATGTTTCTATTGTGTATACTGTCAAATGGAAAGACATTCCTGGGGGTGGATGCTGCTTCGTCGTTTGATCATTCTCACATACACCATCCCATGTCTAGAGCTGATTTGGGCATAGTTTTTATGTATTATATTCTTTGGTTCGCAGGGAAATAGTACTGTTTATCATGCCCAGCGTCAGTGTAATTTCTATTTTAGAAAAGTGTCTATGGAATAAATCACCTCCACTTTTGGTGAGTTGCAAAAAAACAAATTCTAGTGCGCTGGGTCTCTTTGATGTTCTGTAATATGAATCGAAAAGCAGGATGTAACTTTGTAAACACAGCTTTCACTTGGTATGCTGCTGCTCCTGTGGAGTTGGATAGGAATCTCAGCATAATAAGTGACTCACTCCCAGTGATAAACTAATGTAGTCAAAGGCTAAAAGATGAAAGACTTTCGTCTGGAATGCCAGATTAAGACACTAAAAATAGATGCCAGGAGGCCCTCCCTTTCAGTGACTGTGGTATTAATAACAAGCATTGGCAAAGCCAATAGGTCTCGCTTTGGGACCTTATAAGTATTTAGTTATGCAGCACAATATCCTATAACTGTTGCATGGCTAAACACTTATAAGGTCCCAAAGGCGAGACCTATTGGCTTGCTCACCAAGACAACAACTACCAAGAAACGGTCTCCAAAGTTTCCCATGTGGTCAGTGTACCACACATGGTTATTTCATATAGCGCTGAGTTATGCCAACCCGATGCAATTCTAAATTGTGCTCTTAACGAGAATTACTCGCATGGAAATAAAATAACCAAAGATCACGTGCTGGGTCAGAAGGAGGTACAAAGCGGAAGGCGGATGGGTAATCGGGGTCTCTCAGTGAGAACGCTGTATATTCACTAGAAGTACACCACTGAGGCACACTGTACACGCCTAGTGCGCACTTTAGCACGCAGTACACGCAAATCACTGTACAAACAGATTCATATATAGTGTTCCCGGCCATTCCATGCTGTCGATTTTTAAAAAAAGAAGTCCACACACCAGCACATATGCGATTACACGTGTTCCAAAATCATAGCGCAATTTTTTTCAAACAAGTATAAAACAACCAGAGCCACTTGGAAATGTTAATATAAATTCAAATTCGCGCACATGTCGTCCGTTCACGAACACAGAAGTGGACCTGTAACCCGCACATGAGCAATAAACAGTTTAAGCCGCGAATGGGAACACATCAAACCCACGACTCTAAGAGGGCAGAGACAACTGATCAGAAGTCCAGATGCGGTGAGCTATCAGGACCGGAAGTAAACCCGCAGAACAACAAGAGCGCCTTTAGGGAACGAACCCCCAACACAACATAACCCGGGCGGCTCCACTCGCATGTGTCGACGAGGCTCAAGACAGCGGAGTCCGATGGTCTGCCTTCGCCAAAGGCGCCCCATAAAACTTTAGAAGGAAGGAAGGCGACCCCTTAAAGCAAGCATTTCCTATGAAGTAAATTAGCATCACAATAGAAAATATGCAGAACTTTTAAACACAATCCTCGTAGATGTACAAGAGATCAGTGACTCAGTCACCAGGTCTCATGATAAGTTATATATTTGCATATTTGGAACATGTGGTTTCTGGGATTTTGTGCGAGCCGCCTACAGTTCTGCTTTATAATCTAAAGGACAGCAGAGCAAAAAAGGTCAAATAAAGTTGATGGCAAGTGTGGGGGTCCTCATGGGAGCATCAAAGAGAGAAGAGCAAGGCGGGAGAGTAGGGGCGAGGTAAAGAGCAGAGAATAACAAGCCCAGGAGTTGTGGAAGATGCGCGGCCGCGAGTCGCACTCTGTGGTGGAGGAGGAACGTTGAAGCGTGCGCTAGGGATAGACAGCTCCTCACGCTATAAGTAAAACAAGCAGGAAGTGGGATAAGGGAGGGGGTGGCAAATGGTGTGCACTTTCGAGGCCGCTTTGATGTTCTCAGTGGCCGCGCGGCTCACTGAGAACATCAAAGCGGCCGTGAAATGATCACGCAGGCTGCCAAATGGTGCACGCGCCCGGCGCACATGCTCTGTAGGTGGCGGCCTGAAATCACTAATTTACACTTCCAAATCCCCCGTTTACAAAAGCTCTCGCGAGAGCAGCGCTAAAGTGCTGGCTCAGACGAGACCTAAAAAGGGCCTTATTCATGATATTCACATCACAAGTGTCATCTCTACACATTTTTTGTGCACCGAGTGGATCAAAATACAAGTTCCCAAAATAATACAGACATTTTTTCAATGGTATTCCTGGAACATTTTACCCTACGTTAACAGCTGAAACTTAACATTTGGCCACCATCTTCTTTCTCCATCCTTGCTTATCTAAAACACTTTTCAAGTTGATGAAAGGCAAATGCTACTTTGCTATTTTATGTGGATGCATTTGTCTTGCGATTCTCTGACACTTTTCAAGTAGAAGAAAGGCTCAGGTTACTTTGTCACTTTATGTGGTGCACTCATCTCGATGATTTCACATAAATTAACTTGGTAATCGAGATTCCTGCAGGCGCACATATTTTTTTTTCTTAAATCTCCCACTTTTCCTCTTCTCAAATGTTGGCATGTATGGCATTTTGAGTCCCTTGTGCCTTCTCAGTCTGGTATTGCCCTTGTTTGTGGGTTCCTCCAGGGCTTCCTCAACTCTGACCTCGAGTCTGTCCTCCCCTTCATTCCGTTCCTCTTTCTTTCTCTCCCTGACTTCTTCCTCTACCGGCTTTGAATTGCAACCCCCCTACCCAGGCTGATTGCCCCTCCAGGGACCCCATCCTCCATGGCCCAAAGTTTTTTTAATGGGAGGGTGTGTGAGGTCCCCTCCCCAAGACGTTTTTGATCCCTGGGACCCATCCTCCTCTGGGACCTGATGTATTTTTTTTAAGGGGGGTCACACGGCCCTCTCTCGGAGTTGTATTTGGCATCGGGGACCCCATACCCTTGGGCCCAGTGTATCTTTTAAAGGGGGTGGGCGGTGCAATCCCTCTCCCTGAGCAGTTAAAAGGCCCTGGGGATCCCATCCCCCAGGGCCCAGGCAGGGAAACTTGTGTTTGCTCCCACCTGGCAGGATCAGACTTGAGATCTGCTGAAACAGATCAACAAATTGCCCCTACCTGAAGGGAGCAGTAAAAGTAGCTGCTCTCTCTGGGCAGAAGCAATGGCAGTTTCTGAAGCATGCATGAAGCTGGCTGGGGGCGCGGGGACTCTAGGCCTCCCCTGCAGCCCCCAATATTGTGCATGGTGGGTGTCCTAAGTGGCCAGCAGGGTACCCACCTTGAAGCAATGTGGACCCCAGGGGATGTGGTCCCCAGGGCCAGAATATACTCAGGGAGGGGGTCATTGAGCCCCTTCCCCTTTAAAAGAGATTGGGCCCTGGGAATGGGGACCCCAGAGCCTAATGAGGTTTAATGAGGGAACCATGTGGTCTCCTCTCCCCTTTGAAGAAAGAAAAAATGGCCCTGAGGTTGGGGTACCCAGGGCCTCATAAGGCTTTGGAGAGGGGGGCCACATGACCAACTCCCCTTTAAAGTATATAGGGCCCTGGGGATTGGGGTTCCCAGGGCCAAATAAGGCTTTAAAATACATAAGGCCCTCTGTATGGCCTAATAAGGATTGTGCAGCATGGTGTTGGATGCCTTGGGGGGGTTGGTCACGCAGGCCAGGCCCTTTTTCCAACCCTCCTGTCCGCACGGTCGAAGGCTAAGTATAGCGTGGGGTTGGCTGCATGCAGGGGGCTGGCCCCATGGCCAGATTGAAAGCCAGGTCCTTTGGCCAACCCCTTGCCGTGCACAACCGAAGGCCCAGCACACGGTGGGGTTGGCTGCCTTTGGCGTGGGTTGGCTATTTGGCCTGGCCCGCAGGGCTAGTCCCCCACAGCGCATGGTGAAAAGCTATGAGCAGAATGGGGCTGGCTGCATGATGGGGGTTGGCCGCAGGCCCTGCAGCCAGCCCCTCCAGGGGGCTCTCAAGGTTGAATGGTGTGTACAGCACGTGTTTGGATTTACGTAAGGTAATAAAACATTTCCTAACGTTAAAAACTCCCTAGAAATTCAGTGAAAAAACAAAGCTTAAAGTAACGCTATAGTTAGGTGAAATGTTCAGTAATATTGTTACATTTTTTAAATTTCAAATCCACAGGAATTCATCAGTTATAGTTATTTTAAGTAACTATAACTCGTCCCCCAAGGTAAGTATAACTTGTGCCCTCATGCACTGCCAATCACCCCACATATTACATTACTCATTACATCTTCTATGACATCCTTGTTCATCTCACTGCAAAATCTGCATTGAAATTATTGATGAGAAAACTGTTCATGGCGGGGGTGCTAGTTAAAGTTACACAAGCTTTTTAAAAAAAAAATCCTGTGGATTTGAATTTGGGTGGAAAAAAACACATTTTTGGCCCTCAGAGGGGCCCCTGTGGGACCCTACACCTGGCCTATTCCTACCCTGCCCACTTCTGTTTTTTCGCTTCTTCTTTTTGCTTGGAACTTGGCTGAGTCCGGGTCTCAAGATAGCTGTCAACACTTCCTGGTCAAAGTGTCAGCAGACAATCAAATCTCACCTGGGGGAACGCTGGGTGGTGGTAAATTTGTGTGAGCCCGGTGATGCCACAACTTTCCCACCCCAAAATGTGTGAAAAAAGTGATTTTTTCAGCTAAAATTGAGGTTTGCAGGGGATTCTGGGTAAGGAAACGTTGGGGGATCCACACAAGCCATACCTCCCTGGAAGCCGCCGGGTGTCTAGTTTTCAGAAATGTGTGGGTTTGGTAGGTTTCCCTAGATGGCCGCCGAGCACCGGGTCAAAAGCCAAAGTGACCCCCCTTGCAAAACCAGGTGGTTTTGCGATAGGCCATTTTGATGTCACCTCACTACGTTTTGGGCCCTTGCCTGCCGCGGGTACTTGGGCCTCCCACACAAGTGAGGCACCATTTTTACCGGGAGACCTGGGGGAATGCTGGGTGGTGGTAAATTTGTGTGAGCCCGGTGATGCCACAACTTTCCCACCCCAAAATGTGTGAAAGAAGTGATTTTTTCAGCTAAAATTGAGGTTTGCAGGGGATTCTGGGTAAGGATACGTTGGGGGATCCACGCAAGCCATACCTCCCTGGAAGCCGCCGGGTGTCCAGTTTTCAGAAATGTGTGGGTTTGGTAGGTTTCCCTAGATGGCCGCTGAGCACCGGGCCAAAAACCAAAGTGACCCCCCTTGCAAAACCAGATTAACTATTGTTCCTACAGCGTGAGAATTTTGGAGTAAAATTGAAAAGAAAATGTGGCAGACATTTTGAGGTTTGCAGGACATTGGGGATAAAAAAAACGTTTTGAATTCACAAGAGAGACATCACCATGAACTCCCATGGGTTTTCGACAATATCTACAGTTGGTGGGTTATTCTTACATGGAAAGTGTACCTTAGCAGAGAAACTAAAGACAAAGATTGCTGCACAACCATCTATTCCTCAAACACACACACATACTGGTTGGATTTGGCACGAGGGCGAGTCATGGTTCAGTGTATTAAATTTTATTAACTAGAGATTTCACAAAAATGAAATGCACTGTCAATAATTAAATTCACAAAAAAACAAACCAATGACTCGCAGCTCGTGAGCTGTAAAGCCACGTCAAGGCACCAACCACTTTACAGGCCATTCACACACCTTTCATACGTGATACAAACAAGACCATTCGCACCACCAGGTACAAAAGCAACACAGTACAAAATTCACCAAAAAGGGACAAGGTACACCCTGCTTCAGAAAGACAAATATTACTGCACAGCCATCTAATCCGCAAGCACACACACATACTGGTTGGATTTGGCACAAGGGTGAGTGATGGTTCAGTAGATACAATTGTATTAGCAAGTGATTTCACAAAATATGAAGTTCACTGGTAATAATTGAAAGGGCGAGAAACTGAACCATTGACTCACAGCTCGTGAGCTGTAAAGCCACGACAAGGCACCAACCTCTTCACAGGCCATTCATACACCTTTCATACGTGTGAGACATACAAAACCATTCACACCGCCAGCCGCGGGCCCATCACATAATAAAACTCACACCAGCACACAGCGCCATTCAAGGGCCCATCACTTTCACACGCCCACAATCCAGACACAGCAACTACACCTGCTGATGGATTGCATGGAGTGGCACTCAGCTAGCAGTGTGTGTAGTGACCAGCAGAAAGTCACTACTCACACACAGCCAGCCGAGCTCCAGTCCACACACACCGCTAGCAGAGCGCCAGTCCACACACACCGCTAGCAGAGCGCCAGTCCACGCACACCGCTAGCCAAGCGCCAGTCCAGGCACACTGCCAGCCAAGTGCCAGTCCAGGCACACCGCCAGCCAATCGCCAATCCACGCACACCGCCAGCCAAGCTCCAGTCCACGGACACCTCCAGCCAAGCACCAGTCTGCACACACCACCAGTCCACGCACACCGCCAGCCAAGTACCAGTCCTCGCACACCGCCAGCCAAGCACCATTCCACGCACAACGCCTGCCAAGCTCCAGTCCACGCACACCACCAGCCAAGCTCCAGTCCACGGACACCACCAGCCAAGCACCAGTCCGCACACACCACCAGTCCACGCACACCACCAGCCAAGTACTAGTCCACGCACACCGCCAGCCAAGCACCATTCCACGCACACCGCCAGCCAAGCTCCAGTCCACGCACACCACCAGCCACGCACCAGTCCACGCACACCGCCAGTCCATGCACACCGCCAGTCCACGCTCACCGCCAGCCAAGCACCATTCCACGCACACCACCAACCAAGTGCCAGTCCACACACACCAACAGCCAAGCGCAAGCCTACACACACCGCCATCATATTTAGGATTTTTTTTAGAAAAAAATAAAAACACAAACAAATCGCAAATAGATACAAATCTTCTAACATAAAATCAGCAACTAAATACATTGCACTAACACCAACCTTGAAACAGAATCAAATTATCCAAAGAATACAGACCAGGCAGTTCACTTTACCACTCATGAATGCTCCCAATAATTCTTTCACGTGTGGTACGCTCTAAAACAAGCAGGGAGACACAGTGCAGGATGAGAAGGACAGTCGGGGCAGTACATACGACTCTCCTTCCGCGAACCTATTCGCCAAAAGACTCTACATCTCCTACTGGGAAAATATTTTGAGGGTGTGGGAGGAATGTGATCTGGAAAGTGGCGATCTTTCAATCTAGCAACATCTTCCACCACTCCAACTCTAGGAACACTTGCCTGTTCCACTACAACAAGGCTGCCTATTACAGACTCCTGAAACTTAGCAAAAGTCATCTTTGACTCAGGGCAAGAATCCTGGAACACAACAAAAGCATTACACATTGCCAAGTGGAAAAGATGGATAGCCAACTTATTGTACCAAATGTAAGCCTTACGAAGAGCAGTGTAAGGTTCCAACCTCTGATCTACTCTGTCAACACCACCCATGTGCCTATTATAGTCTAAAATGCACACAGGTTTGCGCGCTTCAGCGACCTGACCCAAAACAGTCACAGGTGCAGTGCTTTCATCATGGATGGTAGTCAGCATGTAGACATCTCTCCTGTCTGAAAACTTCACAGCAAGAAGCTCCTGGCAACACAACGCACTGCACTGTCCCCGCACAAGCTTTTGACAAACAAGTTCTTTCGAGAAACCTTTACGGTTAGAGCGGATTGTGCCACAAGCAACAGTGTCCACTTTGGCCAATTCCCTGAACAACCGCACACCAGTGTAGAAGTTATCTACATATAAATGGTGGCCTTTGTTAAAAAATCCTCTACCAAGTTCCCAAACAATTTTCTCAGTCACTCCAAAAGTGGACGGACAACCAGGGAGGTTCATCCTAGATTCCTTACCGGTGTACACCCTGAAATTAGACACATATCCAGTCCTACTGTCACACAGCATATACAGCTTTATTCCATAGCGTGCCCTCTTACTAGGAATGTATTGCCTAAAAACCAAGCGGCCCTTGAACAACACCAAAGACTCACCCACTGCAATTTCTTTCCCAGGGGCATAAATCTCAGAAAATCGATCAACAAAGTGATCAAGGACAGGCCTAATCTTAAAAAGACGGTCACAATCAGGGTGATCTCGTGGCAACACTAAACCATTATCAACAAAATGCATCATCCGAAGCAGAAGCAAATACCTGTCACGACTCATGACTGCCGGAAAAATAGACGCTACCATCAAGGGACTGCTAGACCAATATGAAGACATTGATGGCTTCCTTAGCAAGCCCATCAAAAAAGTTAAACCCAAGAACTTCTTCATCTCTTCAACATTTGTGGGAGTCCACCGGGTAGCTCTGGAGTAGGGCCTAAGTCTGGCACTGTTGTCCCTCAAAAACTGTTCGGCATACAAATTAGTCTGCTCAACAATCTCTGCCAAAAACACATCGTCCATAAACAACTGAAAAAAATTTACCGGCAAAAAGTTTTCAGTATTCACTCTAGACCCTGGAACACCAGTAAACTCTGGCAATGCCGGCTGCACCATGCCAGGGGCAACCCAGAGGTCATCACTTTCAAAGGGAAGCCTTGCAGCCCCAGCCTGCAGCCCAGAAGCCTCTTGCCGCACTACACTAACGGGAAGCCTTGCAGCCCCAGGCTGCAGCCCAGATGCCTCTTGCCACACCATCGGCACATCAGTCTCCTCCTCTAACACAGGCACTTCATCCGCACTAAGAGTATCTTCATCATCCGATGACTCCATACGGAGAGAAAACTCACTGCCAGAATCGTCCCCTGCCTCCTCTCCCTCAGATGCAGAGTCAGTCTCTGAACCAATATCAGAGGAAGACTCAAACAGCAAACCAACAACCTGCTGAGCAGTAATCCTGCGGCTAGCCATTATACTTACTAAGATTGAAGACTGCACAAACAAGTCAACAACAACCAACAATGTGCAAACCAAGTAAGTAAAGAAATGTGTACCTTTATCACAATGATCAATGTACTCAAAAACTATAGAATTCAATTACAAGACACAGCTACACTCACCAGAACCTACTTTGCAGTGACACAGCAAAAACCAACGATATCCAACTAGAAAGAAGAAAAATAAACAAATTACTCACAAGACAACAAAATACACATCGAGCACAAATGCAAACAGTTTTTGCCAAGGGGTCGCTTCCTCATGCAGAAAAATACATCCCTGGTGTCTAGTGGGCTTTTCTGCCCCCCCTGGGAGCAGAAACGGACAGAAAGACGACCGATCTGCCCCCACGGGGGCAGAAAAGTCTTCCCATTATTTATGCCCCAAAGGAAGCGACCCTTGCCCAAGGGGTCGCTTCCTCATGCAGAAAAAATACATCCCTGGTGTCTAGTGGGCTTTTCTGCCCCCCTAGGGGCAGAAATATGACCGATCTGCCCCCAGGGGGGGGCAGAAAAGTCTTCAAATAAATTAGGCCGCCAAGGAAGCGATCCTTGCCCAAGGGGTCGCTTCCTCATGCAGAAAAAATACATCCCTGGTGTCTAGTGGGCTTTTCTGCCCCCCTAGTGGCAGAAAGACGACCGATCTGCCCCCAGGGGGGGCAGAAAAGTCTTCTAAATAATTAGGCTCAAAAGGAAGCGACCCTTGCCCAAGGGGTCGCTTCCTACATAAAGAAAATAACGAAAATGAAATCCTATGGTGTCTAGTGGGCTTTTCTGCCCCCACCTGGGGGCAGAAACGGGCAGAAAGACGACCGATCTGCCCCCAGGGGGGGGGGGGGGGGCAGAAAAGTCTTCAAAAAAATTATGCCGCCAAGGAAGCGACCCTTGCCCAAGGGGTTGCTTCCTAAATAAAAAAAAAAGACATCCCTGGTGTCTAGTGGGCTTTTCTGCCCCCCCCTGGGGGCAGAAACGGGCAGAAAGACGACCGATCTGCCCCCAGGGGGGGCAGAAAAGTCTTCTAAATAATTAGGCCCCAAAGGAAGCGACCCTTGCCCAAGGGGTCGCTTCCTACATAAACAAAATAACGAAAATGACATCCCTGGTGTCTAGTGGGCTTTTCTGCCCCCCCTGAGAGACGACCGATCTGGCAGAAAAGTCTTCAAATAATTTTTCCCGCCTAGGAAGCGACCCTTGCCCAAGGGGTCGCTTCCCAAATAACAAAACACACATCCCTGGTGTCTAGTGGGGCATCCCTGCTCCACGATCGCGACGCTGTGCGCGATCGTGGAGCAGGAATGCCCTGTATTGAGACATCAGGGGAGAGGAAATACTCTTTCCTCTCCCCCGATGCCTCAATACTAAAGAAATCACCCCCGCGGCCCCCACCGGACAAGGAAACGTACCTCTGATACCCTTGGACGCGCTGGAAGAAATGGATTCCAGCGCGTCCAACGCTTCCTGATGACGTTGGCGCGCGCTGTGCGTGCTGACGCCATGGGGAAGCGTGGGGGGGCTCGGGGGTGGCAGCGGAATCTCTTCCACTGCCATCCCCCTCTGTGGGGGCACGATCGATGCCCCAGGGGGGGAGCGCCAGCGCTTCCCCCAGGGGCTGTGCTCATGACGGAGCGGTTCCGTCATGAGCACAGCCCAACCGATGCTCATGACGGAACCGCTCCGTCATGAGCATCGAAGGGGTTAATAACACAAAAGCTACTAAATGAATTTACACCAAAATAGGGCTCTTTCTGGACTGAGAGCTAGCTTACTGTCAAATTTGGTGTAATTCCGTTCCGCAGTTCGGACTGGTCATGTTCAAAATCCCTATGGGAAATTGCATGAGGAAAAAGCAGGGCCAAGAAAAGAGGGAGGCCCAAAACGTGTATTCCCCATTCATTTTGTAATAAGAATTTTAGACACAACTACAGCCCAGCTGGCTGAACGGATTTACACCAAATTTGGCACAATACTAGATCATGGTCCAGAAAGAGTTCTTTTTGTGATTTGGTGTAAATCAGTTCAGTGGTTTTTGAGCAATTCAGACTCAAAAACGTTGTATATATCTCGCTGTAGAGGATCATGAAGGCCAACAGATCTCAAGATAAGATCTGATTGGCTGCCACCACATCAACACTGTTCATTAACATGCAACATGTAGTTCGATTAAAAGGGGAGGGGGCTCCACGGCCTCTACCCTGAGCCTTTAAAGGTCCCAGGGACCCCATCCCCCAAGGGCCATAAAACAACTTAAAAGGGAGGGAGGCTGTGCAGCCCCTTTCCCTCAGCCTTTAGAGTTCCTGGGGACCACATTCCCCAGGGCCAGCTCAAGCACTCTGTCCCAGGGAGCCCACCGTCAGGACAGAGTAGGTTGTCTGCCAGCACTGAAGCAGGCAGGGTAACATATGTTTGCTCCTGCCTGGCAGGAGCATTTTTAAATCTCCCACCAGAAGATTGCCAACATGCCTTCCCTGCCTGCAGTAGCGCTGGCAGGGGAGGCATGTCTATGCCAGCAGGAGATTTAAAAATGCTCCTGCAGAGTGAGAGCAAACTTATGATTCCCTCAGACGTCTATTTCCCTGCCTGCACTGATGAGGGCAGGGAAACAGATATTTCTCCAGCCTGGAGGGAGCTGCTCCCTCTGAATGGTAGCTAAGCCGGCTCCTGCAGTATGCGGGAAGCTGGCTGGAGCTGCAGTGGCCCAGGGTCACTCACCTATAATTTAGAGAGTCCCCGGAGGATGAGGTCCCGGGACCACAATAGGCTCAGGGAGGTGATCTGTGGGCTCACTCCACCTTTATGATAACATGTGGGCCTAGGGGATTGGGTCCCTGGGGCCTAATAAGGCTAGGTCAGGAAGCTGCTCGCCCCCTCCCCATAATAACTATGTTGTGACCCCGTGAGATGGGGCCCCTGTCTGACTCAGGAATGAGGGGCACGTGCCCCTTTACAAATATTGCTTGGTCCCGGGGAATGGGGTCTCTAGGGCCCAAAGTGGCTTGTGTGGGGGCATCCACACCCCCTTTCAAGGGTATGAGTTATAGTTACCTTAAGACACAAGCTATAGTTACGAGAGCTAACGATAACTGGTGCATTTCAGTGGTTTTGTATATTAAAACGACACATTGTCAGTGAAATTTTTACCCAGCTTTAAACTATATATATATATATATATATATATATATATATATATATATATATATATATATGGAAATAGTCCTTTCCGCTCTCCTTTCCTCTCGGCGGAAATACAGGCACGGACCTCTCGCCTCCAAATCGAAATCACACAATCCCACAAGCCAGGGCGGGTGAAGCAAATAATTTAATACCCAGTTTAAAATGAAGAAATAAACGGACCAGTGTCCTCCATGACGCGTTTCGCTCCACGCAGGGAGCTTGATCACATGATGCGTCTCCGTGAAATGAGCTCATAAATAGAGCGACACTGAACGCCACAAAGAAAAAAATAAAATAGAAGACAGACTGCCGAATAGATCCTAACACACAATCTGCTCCCTTAGGGCATGATCAGCAATGCATTCAATGTCTTGTGCAAAATACGCAAAATATAACAACGGGGCTCAGTAAATAGTTAATTAACAGAAAATAGACAGTCATTGGTGAATATAGATATATATATATATATATTCACCGAAAACACCGTAGGTTTCAGGAGCGTTATAGTTAGTTGGACATTTCACTCGTACATAACCACAGAAATTCCACCGTAATAGTTAGTTCAGCTAACTATAACTCGCGCGCCCACAATGCACTGTTGATGACGTCACATATTACATCACTCATGACATGGTCAGTGACATCACTCATGACATCACTGATGACATCTTAAATGACATCACTGATGACATCATTCAGTGAATGTGTGTTTTTCTGAAAATTAAATATGTTTTATATATGTATATCTCAAGGTCGATGGAAGAATAAATGGGTATATAAGTGTGTAAATGGATGATTTCTTTTGTAAAATTGATTGTATAACTGATTAAGTGTATCTTAGTGAATACATGGGTTACTGAGTAATGTTTAAATATTTAAATATCTGTATCAGTCTCTCACTTTGTGTATAAGTGGCTGCATGGGTTGGTGAGTAGCTACATGAGTATCTATATGGGTTATTAGTTGGTTTTTTGACTATCAGTATGAGTGTCTGAGTGTCTGTATCGTTCAGTGGGGGTATTACTTAGTGCATAGATGCATGAATGAGTGACTCACTGTTTGTATGTGTTGACGACAGCATGTGTGCAGGACTGTATAGGTGGATGAGTGTGTGTATGGGTGTGTTAGTGAGTGAATGACTGTCTCAATAGTGTCTTTATGAGTAACTACATATGTTTTAAACTAGTATATTTGAGTATTGGTGTATATCAGTGAGTATATGTGAGAGTGAGAGATTGGAAGAGTTCATGTACAAATAAGTAGGTGTTTCTATAAGTGATTGTTTAAGAGAGTAAGTTTCTGTAAGTTTCTGTAGAAGTAAGTATGGTAGTGTGTATATAACTGTATATGCAAGTAAATGGATGTTTGATACTTTGTTTGCATGTGTGACTATGTGTGTGAGTGACTCTATGGATGAGTGGCGGTGTGTAACAGGATGTATAGGTGTATGAGTACATATGATGAGTGAGTACATGTATGAGTGACTGTATAGGTGAATGAGTGGATGTGTGTGTAGATCTTGGAATTACTGAATAGGTGTGTTGTAACTGGTATTGGTATGTCCATTGTTTTGAAAATGTTAGTTTGTATTTTTGAGTGTGTGTATGAAAGGTTACATTAGTGTGAGAGGAGGTCTGCCACTCTATCACAAGGATGATGTCATCAGTGATGTCATCAGTGATGTCATTTGAGATGTCATCAGTGATGTCATGAGTGAAGTCACTGAGCATGTCATGAGTGATGTAATATGTGACGTCATCAGCAGTGCATTGCGGGCACGCGAGTTATAGTTAGCTGAACTAACTATTACGGGGGAATTTCTGTGGTTATGTACGAGTGAAATGTCCAACTAACTATAATGCCCCTGAAACCTATGTTTTTTTCAGTGAATATATATATATATATATATATATATATATATATATTACCTACTGGCGGTCGCCAGTAGGTAGTTATAGTTAGGACCTAGATTCCATAGGAAAAGCGTTTTTTGTTTTCCCAATAACTTTGGCGCCGGTTGACGAAACTTCGTGAAATGTTCAAAACTAGTGGGGCACTCCGGTCAGCTCCTGTCTTGAAAGTTTCGAGGTGATTCATCAAGCGGGGGCTGAGAAAAAAGGGGGGTCCCAAAACATGTTTTCCCCATGTAATCTTCAATAGGAAACTTTAGACAAAGCTACAGCCCGAACTGCTGAACGGAATTACACCCAATTTAGCAAAAAGGTAGCCCTTGGTTCAGAAAGAGTCCTTTTTGGTAAATGCTGTAAATCCGTTTAGTAGTTCCTGAGAAATTAAAAAAAAAAAGTTTCGATATGTGGGTGGAGCCATATCCCGGAGCACGAGCTTGCCTCTGTTTGGCTGCCAAAACTTCAAACCAGGAAGTGTTGGCAGCAATCTTGTGCCTCGGACGGTGAGAGAAATAAAAAGGTGAGATAAAGATTAAAAAACAAAAAAGAGAGCAGTGTAAAAACACCCTGATCCCCCAGGCCTGCTCTGAGGGACCCCCAGGCCCTAAAAAATTATTTTGTTTAGAAAAAAAAATTCGGGTGGGGTCGTGCCGGATGCAAATTTGTTCGTTTTCAAAGCCCCCGGGTGGGCCAAGTCCCGGAGGCAATATATCTATGTAGCGGGGGCCCGCGGGGGCCCCCGCAGCCTGGGGGACAGCCACCTCCCCGGGGCTATGTAAATAGTACTATGCGGGAGGGCACACATCCCTCCTGCAGTCCCGGGGACCGCCATCTCCTCGGGGCTTGCTTTTTATTAACCTGTGGGGGGCCTCCAAGGCCTCCCAAGCCCCCGGGACCACCACCCCTGGGGCTTTTCTTAAATATTCGCGGGGGCACATGGCCCCCGCTGGCCCAGGGACCACCACCCCAGGCTTGTTTTTTTAAATAAATAAACCTGTGGGGGGGGCTCGATCCCCCCACATGCCCCAGGGACTGCCATCTCCGTGGGGCACTAATAATGTAAATGCGGGGTCCGTTACGGACCCCTGAGCCCCAGGACCACCACCTCCCCGGGGCTATGTAAATAAAGGGAGGGGGGCCGCGTGGCTCCCCTCCCTTTACATGGCCTACTGGCCCTGGAGACCGCCAACCCCCAGGGCTGACTCCTGAAGTGACCTGGGGTTCCCACCCACAGAACACTGCTGTTTGCTATTGCAGGGTGGGAGCCGTGCAGCTCCCGCCCTGTGATAGCAAAATCTGCTTTGGATTTTGGAAGCAAGAGCAGGTTTCCTGCTCTCGCTTCCAAAATCCAAAGCAAATTACTTTTCCACAAGGGAAGCTGCATGTCAGCAGCTCCCCATGTGGAAAAGCAATGCCGGCTTCCGCAGGAGGTGGGGAGCTGGCAGGACCGAGGGGGCATTGGGGCTCCCCCCACGGTGCCCAACCGATAGTGCCAGCCCCGGGGAATGGTGACCCCGGGGCTTGAAGGGGCCCGTCACCCCTAACAAAACTACAAAAAAAAACAGGAAAGGACGGTCCCAGGAGATGGGGTCCTCGGGACCATAATGGCCTGAGGAGGGGCACCATGCGCCCTCCTCCAAATATATATAAAAAAATAATGGCCATGCCCCGGGGTAAGGGGTCCCCGGGGCTGAAAATGGCCTCGGAAGGGGGGCCACGCTGCCCCCTTCCGTTTTTCTTTTTAAGTTAACAAAATAGGGGTCAGGCCCTGGGGGATGCAGTCCCCAGGGCCCAAAAACTAGGAAAGGAAGGCGGGCCTCACAGCTCCCCTTCTAAAAAAAACAAAATTTTAAAAAAGCCGGCCTCGTGCCGGAGGCCCCGCCCCACCCGAAGGCCCCACCCCCCCCTCCCGAAGGCCCCGCCCCCTCCCAGCAACACTCTTCAAACGCACCCCGTGGGGTGATTTAAGTTGAGGGATTAAGTCCCCTTCAATCCTGAGGGTCCCTGGCGGACAACTAGCCCACCAGGTAGGGGTGTCGCCTGATGTGACAAGTGTGCAAACGCTCCCCGTGGCGCTTTTTAATTTGGAGGATAATTCCTCTTGAACCCTGAGGGTCCCTGGGGGCCAACTAGCCCACCAGGTACCTCCAATAAGCGCCAGGGAGCTGCGTTGCTGAGAGGTGCTCCAAGCCAACGCCCCTTTTTACTAACCTTGGGCATAGTTCTACACTTCACTGACGGAGCATGCGTAGTTTGCACTACTACGCACTACGCAAAATGCACGTAGCACAGTGCAAAAACTGTGCTACAACAGGTAGCGAAGCAGCAATAGCAACAATACCCACAAATGCTTTGCTAAAGCAATTTTACATGCTAGAAAGCATATAACCAATTCACAAAAGTGAACTGTGAATGAAAATATTAGGCAATGAGAGAGGTGATGATTTTGGGGTCCCCCCTAACCTAGGGGGAGGACCAAGCAGATACCTTGAACACAAAGAGCATATCATGCTGGTGAACGATTCCGTGGTGGTCCCTTCCTCCTAGGACCACCCCTAGCACAGTTATGGGCAAAAATACAAACCCAACCAAAGGCCCTGCAAAGCATTATGGGACGAGATTAGCAGTAGGCAGTGAATATTAGAGTGTCCAATATCAAAATAATTCTCCAAAGAGCTGCAGTTCAACTAGTCGTTACTAGATGTCCCTCACGAGTCAAATGCAAAAGCATTGAAATTATTATTACATCAAGCTGCAGTTCCACTAGTCGTTACTAGATGTCCCTCACGAGTCAAAAGCATTGAAACCCTTTCATGAAGCTTTTGCATTTGACTCGTGTTGTGAGGGACATCACCTCTCTCACTGCTTGCTAATTTATCATTTTCACTTTTGTGAAATGACTATATGCATTTTAGCATATAAAGACAGAAATGCTTATTTTATCATAACTTTCAGTGTGCAAGATGCTGTTTGCAATTATTGCTCAGTGCAGAGAAGCACACAGTGCTATCAGCTATGCACTACGCAGTTTGAGGAGTAGCTGAACGTAGATCAACGTGTACTCCACGTAGCTACATGTAGTGCTACTACGCAAACTACGCCCAGGGTTACTTTTTACACCACTCTGCAACGCAGCTCTGTGGTGCTTACTGGAGGTAGCTGGTGGGCTAGTGGTCCCCAGGGACCCGCAGGATTCAGGGGGACTTAATCCCCCAACTTAAAATGCGCCACGGGGAGCGTTGCACACTTGTCACATCAGGCCACACCCCTACCTGGTGGGCTAGTTGTCCACCAGGGACCCTCAGGATTGAAGGGAAATTAATCTCCCAACTTAAAATGCGCCACAGGGCGCGTTTGCACAGTGGTGCAGAGAGGGGGCAGGGCGCATTTGCACACTTGTCACATCAGGCCCCGCCCCCTCCCTGCACCACTGTGCAAACGCACCCCCTGGTGCATTGTAAATTGGGGGATTAAATCCCCTTGAATCCTGAGGGTCCCTGGGGGCCAACTAGCCCACCAGGTACCTCTAGTGATTGCCAGGGAGCTGCATTGCAGAGAGGTGGTCCAAGGCCATGCCCCCTTTTTATACCACTCTGCAACGCAGCTCTGTGCACAGAGTCACAACACACAGACACTCAGGCACCCGTACAGATACTCAGACAACCAATCCATAACCCATTTAGATCCTCATTTAGCTACTCACCAACCCATGCAACCGCTTACACACCAACTGACAAACTAAACTGTGTGAATGTCTGTATCAGTCACTCACCCATGCATTCAGTAAGACACATTTAATCACTTACTTATACAGTCAGTCACACACCTACTAAATCATCCATCCAGACACTTATACACCCACTCATTCTTCAATACACCTTGGCATATATATAAAACATATTTAAACTTTATAGAAACACACAGTCACTGGATGATGTCATCAGTGATGTCATCAGTGATGTAATTTGAGATGTAATTACTGATGTCATCAGTGATGTCACTGACCATGTCCTGAATGATGTAATATGTGACGTCATCAGCAGTGCATTGCGGGGGCACGAGTTATAGTTAGCTGAACTAACTATAACGGCCAAATTTCTCTGGTTTTGTACGAGTGAGATGTCCAGCTAACTATCACGTCCCTGAAACCTGTGCTTTATTCAGTGAATTTCTAAGGCTTTTTAAATGCTAATTTCTAACTATAACGTCCCTAAAACCTATGGTTTTTTCAGTGAATTTCAAAGGTTTTTTTATATGCTAATTTCTAACTATAACGTCCCTGAAACCCATGTTTTTTTTCAGTGACTAACTATATATATATATATATTCACTTAAAAAACCATAGGTTTCACACATGTTATAGTTAGCTGGACATTTCACTCATAAAAAACCAATGAAATTCCCCCGTTATAGTTACTGCAGGCAACTATAACTCACGCGACCGCAATCCTCTGCTGATGACGTCAGATATTACATCACTGTATTTAGACACTTATTTACCCATGTCTTCTTCCATTAATCTTTAGCTATACATATATTACAAATATTTATTTTTCAGAAAGACACATATGTCATCAGTGATGTAATATCTGACGTCATCAGCAGAGGATTGCGGTCGCGTGAGTTATAGTTGCCTGTAGTAACTATAACGGGGGAATTTCATTGGTTTTTTATGAGTGAAATGTCCAGCTAACTATAACATGTGTGAAACCTATGGTTTTTTAAGTGAATTTGCAAGGTTTTTTAAATGCTAATTCCTAACTATAACGTGTGTGAAACCTATGTTTTTTCAGTGAATTTGTACGTTTTTTTTAAATGGTAATTTATTTATGTATTTTTTTTTAATATATTTATTTTACAATAAGCTACGTATTAAAAATTATTATTATTTTTTTTTTTGGTTTTCATTCTGCGAATTTTTTTTTTTGTTAAATTTTTTTTTTGTGTTTTTCATGGTGCGCGCACTGTGCGCGCACCCCCGCGATTTTTAAAAAAAAAAAATTTTTTTTTTGCCTTCGGGGTCCTTCAGGGACCCCCTGACAAAGGCTAGGGGGTCAGGAACTCTCTACCCTGCCCCCTTTTCACGTTCGCCACCTTCCTTTTTCACTCTCGCACTGAAAACAAACAAAATGGCGGCCGACACTTCCTGATTTCGACCGATTCGAACGTTGACTAACATGTAACCACCAATCAGAATTACGCTCGCGCACGTTAGGGTGCTCGCACGGTGCTCGCACGGTGCGCGCACCCTGCGCGCATATAAATATATATATGCTTTTAAATGCTATTTTCTCTGGAAATACTGAACAGATTTACACCAGACCTGCAAAAGGCACTTCCTTGACCTTATGGCTACCTCTCTGCCAAATTTCAAGTAATTCTGTTCAGCCGTTCGGGCTGTAGCTGCGACTAAAGGTCCTATGGAAAAATGCATGGGGAAAACGCGTTTTGGGACCCCCTTTTTTCTCGGCCCCCGCTTGACGAATCACCCCGAGACTTTCAGGGTAGGAGCTGAACGGAGCGCCCCATTAGTTTTGAAAATTTCGCGAGGATTCGTCAACCGGCGCCAAAGTTATTCAAAATAGAATTTTGAGATTTCCTATGGAAACACGGTCCTAACTATAACTATCTACTGGCGACCGCCAGTAGATAATATATATATGTATATATATATATATATTCACT
Organism: Triturus cristatus; assembly: GCF_964204655.1. Lineage (NCBI taxonomy): Eukaryota > Metazoa > Chordata > Amphibia > Caudata > Salamandridae > Triturus > Triturus cristatus. The sequence goes on from NC_140590.1 coordinate 1,587,281,971, forward strand.
TAAAAAACCATAGGTTTCACACATGTTATGGTTAGCTGGACATTTCACTCGTAAATAACCAATGAAATTCCCCCGTTATAGTTAGTGCAGGCAACTATAACTCACGCGACCGCATTCCTCTGCTGATGACGTCAGATATTACATCACTGTATTTAGACACTTATTTACCCATGTCTTCTTCCATTAATCTTTAGCTATACACATATTACAAATATTTATTTTTCAGAAAGACACATATGTCATCAGTGATGTAATATCTGACGTCATCAGCAGAGGATTGCGGTCGCGTGAGTTATAGTTGCCTGCACTAACTATAACGGGGGAATTTCATTGTTTTTTTACGAGTGAAATGTCCAGCTAACTATAACATGTGTGAAACCTATGGATTTTTAAGTGAATTTGCAAGGTTTTTTAAATGCTAATTCGTAACTATAACGTGTGTGAAACCTATGGTTTTTTCAGTGAATTTCAAAGGTTTTTTAAATGCTAATTTATGTATGTATTTTTTATTTTTTTATGGGATTTTTAGCGTGCGCGCACGGTGCGCGAACCTTGCTTAATTTTCCGTTAAAAATTACAAAAAAAATTTTTGCGTGTGTTTTTTCAGCGCGCACTCCGCGATTTTTCAAAAAAAAAAAAAATCTTTTTTTTGCCCCTGGGGGTCCTTCTGGGACCCCCTGACAAAGTCTAGGGGGGTCAGGAACTGTCCACCCTGCCCCCTTTTTACGTTCTCCACCTTTGTTTTTCACCCCCTCAGACTGCGAGAGACAAAATGGCGGCCGACACTTCCTGGTTTCGACCGATTCGAATGTTTACCGACATCTAACAACCAATCAGAATTGCGCTCGCGCACAGCAGGGTGCGCGCACTGTGCGCGCACGGTTCGCGCGTATAGATATTTATATGCTTTTAAATGCTATTTTCTCAGGAAATACTGAACAGATTTACACAAGACCTTCAAAAGGCACTTCCTTGACCTTATGGCTACCTCTCTGCCAAATTTCACGTAATTCTGTTCAGCCGTTCGGGGTGTACCTTCGACTAAAGGTCCTACGGAAAAATGCATGGGGAAAACGCGTTTTGGGACCCCCCCATTTTCTCGGCCCCCGCTTGACGAATCACCCCGAGACTTTCAGGGTAGGAGCTGAACGGAGCGCCCCATTTGTTTTGAAAATTTCGCGAGAATTCGTCAACCGGCGCCAAAGTTATACAAAATAGAATTTTGAGATTTCCTATGGAAACTAGGTTGTAACTATAACTATCTACTGGCGACCGCCAGTAGATAATATATATATATATATATATATATATATATATATATATATATATATATATATATATATATATATACATACATATATATATATGTACGTATGTATGTATGTATGTATATATCTATATATTCACTGAAAAAACCATAGGTTTCACACACGTTATAGTTAGGAATTAGCATTTAAAAAACCTTGCAAATTCACTTAAAAAACAATAGGTTTCACACATGTTATAGTTAGCTGGACATTTCACTCGTGAAAAACCATTGAAATTCCCCCTTTATAGTTAGTGCAGGCAACTATAACTCACGCGACCGCAATCCTCTGCTGATGACGTCAGATATTACATCACTGTATTTAGACACTTATTTACCCATGTCTTCTTCCATTAATTTTTAGCTATACATATATTACAAATATTTTTTTTTCAGAAAGACACATATGTCATCAGTGATGTAATATCTGACGTCATCAGCAGAGGATTGCGGTCGCGTGAGGTATAGTTGCCTGCACTAACTATAACAGGGGAATTTCAATGGTTTTTCACGAGTGAAATGTCCAGCTAACTATAACATGTGTGAAACCTATGGTTTTTTAAGTGAATTTGCAAGGTTTTTTAAATGCTAATTCCTAACTATAACGTGTGTGAAACCTATGGTTTTTTCAGTGAATTTGTACGGTTTTTTAAATGCTAAATTATGTATTTTTTTCTTTTTTTAAGGTTTTTCACCATGCGCGCACCGTGCGCGCGCTGTGGGCGCACGGTGCCCTTTGCGCACCGAACGCCCACATTACGCAGTTCGCAGAATTTTTCCGTTTCTACCGTACGCACACGCTACGCGTACTCCGCGATTTTTCGCAAAAAAATTAAAGGAAATTTTGGCCCTTGGGGGTCCTTCTGGGACCCCCTGACAAAGGCTAGGGGGTCAGGAACTGTCCACCCTGCCCCCTTTTCACGTTCTCCACCTTTGTTTTTCACCCCCTCAGACTGCGAGAGACAAAATGGCGGCCGACACTTCCTGGTTTCGACCGATTCGAATGTTTGCTAAGATCTAACAACCAATCAGAATCGCGCTCGCGCCCAGCAGCGTGCGCGTACGGTAAGTTTTACCGTACGCGCACGGTGCGCGCTTATAGATATATATATGCTTTTAAATGCTATTTTCTCAGGAAATACTGAACAGATTTACACCAGACCTGCAAAAGGCACATCCCTGACCTGAGGACTACCTCTCTGCCAAATTTCAAGTAATCTGTTCAGTCGTTCGGGCTGCAGCTTGGACTAAAGGTCCTATGGAAAAATGCATGGGGAAAACGCGTTTTGGGACCCCCCCTTTTTCTCAACCCCCGCTTGACGAATCCCCCCAAGACTTTCAGGGAAGGAGCGGAGCGCCCCACCTATTTTGAAAATTTCGCAAGGAATCGTCAATCGGCGCCAAAGTTATTCCAAATAGAATGTTGCGGATTTCCTATGGAAACACAATCCTAACTATAACTATCTACTGGCGACCGCCAGTAGATAATATATATATATATATATATATATATATATATATATATTCCACTGAAAAAACAAGTTAAAGTGACACATAGTTGTTGGAGTAATAACGTTTAAAAAACAAAAAATCTAAAGACACTCTCAAATTCACCATTTATAGTGACAAAAACAAAACAAACACTCATATTCAGCATTTATAGCTTACCAGGTCAACTATAACATGACCCCCATCATGCACTGCTCATGACCTTACATCCATCATTACATGTTAAATTACATTATTGATCACTGATACCATAGGGAGGGCTGTGTGGGTCCTGGGAAGTACTGCAGTACGTACCAGTTTTTTTTGTTTTTATTTGTTTGGCCCCTGGGGTGTCCTTCTGGGTCCCACAATGAGTTCCCAGGTGGTCAGCATGTTCCTACACTGCTCCCAAATATCTTATTTTTTATACTTGTTCAGAACATAGGGATCAAATCCCTAATGTCCTGCAATGGCAGGCCAATTACAATGCAAGCCTGAGCTTGCAGATCCTCCACTGTGAATTCACAGTGAAAGTGTGGCATGACATATACATACACGTTGACCTTCGATTGCTCATAAAAACTGCCAAATCATGAAAAGCACACATACTGGATCAAGGTCAAGCTTTCTTCCACATTTGGTGTAATTTCTTTCCGCCCTTTTTCTGCTAGGGCTGTTCAATTTTCCTGTGGGAAATTACAAGTTTAAAATGTGTTTTCGACCCCTACTTTTTCTCAGGTCCCGCTTGACAGGTCATCCTTAAACTTTCCAGGAAGAAACTGTGGTAGATGAGACTTTTAAAAAAAGTTTTGGGAAGATTCAGCAAATGTCGCAAAAGTTATTAGCTAACCCCGAAACCATCCTAGGATGCTTGTTTCCGGTCCAGGGAGGACCTGGCCTGGCAGTTCGGGCTGGACTGTTCCCATTGGGCACAGTGTCAAGCCTGATTTGCATATGGCTGGGTTCAAACTGGAATGGCATGGGAAGCAAAAAAAGATGGATTTAGGCCCAGATCTCTGTAAATAAATGAAACAATGAAATGTAAGTCACAATTTACATGACATGTATCATTCCAATCCTTTGAATGTGAGCAATACACTTAAAACCTTCATATTGCATTGCATATGTTTTTATTTTTCATGTGAATGCGACACACTGATCCATCTCCATCTGATAAATGTTTTATAAAAAATAGGACTTCTTTCTATGATGTCCTCAACAAAGGAGATTTATATTTGTGGAATACTCGGCATGACGAGGGGCGTAGCTTGGTCAGTGAGATGGGGGGGGGGGTGAATCTCATCTCAAAGGTCCGAACTGAAAAATCAATGGACTGCAGGGCGGAGCGATGACATGACCATGGTTTGGGATGGGCTGTGCCCAGGAGGATCAGAGTAAGTACTGTTTTGCATTAGGTGGGCCTCTGTCTACAGTGGCACACTGGGCAAAACGTTATAGGTTGGAATTCTACCCCGAATGATTGCCACTGGTTAGAATATTTGCAAGCATTCATCCCATCACTTTTTGGGTCAGTAGTATGCCTGGAAAATTTTGACTGGCGTAGCTTTTGAAGACTACTACTGCCAATGTTTGTGAATTCCAAAAAGTAGTACATTTGTACCCATTCAAGAGTACTTCTATGGGTGCAGATGTAATACTCTTATAGTATACCGGTAACTATATATTTTTAAGATTCCAATGCAAAAATGGACAACCTCTTCATGAAATGATAACAATGAGAAAAAAAGGGTGCATACATAGCAAACTCAATTTAGACTTCCAGACATAACTACCAAATCAAGAATGCATTTGACCAGTGACACACCACAAACATCCCTGCTGAAGCTGCACCCCTGCCCATCCCACCTGTGCATGGTAATTCTACTTAGGGACTCATGAGTTTGGTCATGTACAACACATTGACCTGGAGTCCCTGCCCTGGGGTCACTTATTTTAGATGTATTTTCACTGCACCCACTCTTTTTTGTGACTGTCACAAGAAGCCTTGGTAGCTGAGGGTCAAGTCAGTGCATCTAGGCAAGGCAACGTTTCTAGTCCTTGCCTTTTACAAATAATTTTATCAAGTGATTGAAGGACCCATGTACAAAGCTCAAGTCACAACTAGAGGAGGGAGCGCAAGCAAATAAATAGGACAAGACAGAGCTGCAGCTGAGCTACGGGTCTGGCTTGGCTCTAAGAGTCCTTGCACAAGCCAAGTCATGAGAATATTTGAATTGTACATCGGGCAACAAACATAAGGTGAAAATATACAATTGCTTCCAAGTTTTAAAAGGTGTATTTCTTTAAGATGCGGACACATTTCAAATTTAGTACATTGGAGCATATTACTACACAGACAGACGTTTATTAAAAGTGAGTAAAAGTTTAAGAAACATTCGTGGCTCGCCCCCCAACGACAATGCCATTAGTGAACTAAGAGGCAAGTCAGTAGTCATGTAAATCCCAGTAGTGGCCTACAATATTTTTATAGATGTAGCAACATTAGAGTATATAACTTGCACAATCAGAGAAGCTGGTATTGAAGCCAGATTATATTGGTTTAACATTTTGAAATTCCCCCAGATGGGCATCTCTGTCTCTCTGGTTTACATCAGAAGTCGCTATTTTAACTTTCGTTCTTTTCACACAGCAAGAAAGATGAACACAGAAATATCAAGCCCAACTCAAGGCCCCAACACCCACTAAGAGAAGAATGCATTTATTTTAGGGGTGTCACACCCCAAACACCCCCATTGAAGCTACGCCCCTGGGCATGACTTTATTCACCCAATATAAATTTAAGAAACCATAAGCACTTTTGATGAGAAGTTAACTCAAAATTTCTGCCTCAATGCTGACAGATACAGTGCTGACAAATATAAAATTTCTAATTTCATTTTAGAACCATTAGCAAAAACTCACCTTGTGGAAAACACCTTCCCTTTGCCAAATCAGCATAAAAGGCTCCTTAATTACAAAATTATTGTGAGCAGAGGGGTGGGAACCAGAACAGAGGTCAAGAGACTATAGGGCTATCTAGAGGTTAGAAGACAGGGAGTGTAGGAAAGTAGGATCTACTTCTATGGTTACCCCCACTTTTGCCTGGTACTAAGCTGTATTTTGACTAGTCTGACTGGGATCCTGCTAATCAGGACCCCAGTCTATCTGCTTTCTCCCTAAATTGTTGTGTTGGTACTTAGGTACACTCCAGATTGGATACTGGGGTACCCTTATCAGTCCCTAGTATATGGTACTAAGGTACCCAGGGCATAGGTACCCCAGAGGCCTCCAATGGGCTGAAGCATGCATTATGCCACCCATGGAGACCATGCAAAATGGAGCTACAGGCCTGCCATTGCAGCCTGTGAAAGTTGGTCCATGCACCACTTACTGAAGGTATAGGTTTACTATATCCAAGGGTCACTGCACTTAAAACAGTCACCCCTATAGCAGGCTTTTGCAATCCTGAAGACAAGGTGCTTGGTTCTAAGTGAGAGCAAAAGACACACAATTGATGGACGGAATGCAGAACAAATCAAAACATTCACCACCAGTCAAGAGATCTGGGTTAAATCCATCATTCTTTTGCTCACAATACCACCCCAGTTTAGACCTGGCCATATGCAAATCAGTCTTGACCCTGTGCCTCATGGGAACAGTCCAGCCCGAACTGCCAAGCCAGGTCCTCCCTGGACCGGAAACAAGCATCCTAGGACCGGTTTCGGGGTTTCACCCCTCTTCAGCCAGGATAGCTTGATTCCAGTGGCACAGTGAGCTCGGAACCCACGTCTGGGCATACCCGGCCCACTTAGGGGCGAGAAAGCAAAAGACACACAATTGATGGAGCAAAAAAAACTATGGATTTAGGCCCAGATCTCTGTACTGGGGTGAATGTATGACATTGTTCTGCATTCTGTCCATCAACAGTTCTTTTTGCATTTGTCACCCCGAATGGGACGGGTATGCTCAGACGTGAGTCCCGTGCTCTCCATGCCACTGGAATCAAGCTATCCTGGCTGAAGAGGGGTGAAACCCCGAAACTGGTCCTAGGATGCTTGTTTCCAGTCCAGGGAGGACATGGCCTGGCAGTTCGGGCTGGACTGTTCCCATGGGGCACAGGGTCAAGACTGATTTGCATATGGCTGAGTCTAAACTGGAATGGCATGGTGAGCAAAAAAACGATGGATTTAGGCCCAGATCTCTGTACTGGGGTGAATGTATGACATTATTCTGCATTTTGTCCATCAACAGTTCTTTTTGCATTTGTCACCCCGAGTGGGACGGGTATGCTCAGATGTGAGTCCCGTGCTCTCCATGCCACTGGAATCAAGCTATCCTGGCTGAAGAGGGGTGAAACCCCGAAACCGGTCCTAGGATGCTTGTTTCCAGTCCAGGGAGGACCTGGCCTGGCAGTTCAGGCTGGACTGTTACCATGGGGCACAGGGTCAAGACTGATTACATATGGCTGAGTCGAAACTGGAATGGCATGGTGAGCAAAAAAACGATGGATTTAGGCACAGATCTTAGTACTGGGGTGAATGTATGACATTGTTCTGCATTCTGTCCATCAACAGTTCTTTTTGCATTGGTTCTAAGTGAGAGGCTGCCCCTGCTTGAGCAGGACACAACTGCAGCCTACGGAGTCCATTCTCGCGGATTGTCAGTGAAGCAGGCATATACTATATAGAGGGGCATCTTGCACCACTTTTGCGTCACTTTTCCCATGTTAAAAGTGACGCAAAAGTGGCGACAGGGGCTTGTAAATCTGCCCCTCAGTGTTCCCGGTACCAGTCTTTTAGACCCGGACTGCACAAAATGGTTGCTGCCGACCACAGACACATTTCTGCCCTCCTGCTGCTGAGTCAAGCTCAAGCAGAGGAAGGTGGAACAATACGCATACTGTCACAGGGAGGTGTGACCACCTCCAAGACAGGATTTAGTGTATTGGGACCGGGTGGGTGCGTTTGCCAGTGCCAGAAAGTCTGCATGAGGGGCACTCTTGGTGTCCCCGTGCATAGTCCAGTTCAAACTAGTTCTGGGAGCTGTTGGCTCCCTCTCTGGTGTGAAACTGGACAAAGGACATGGGAGTAACCTCCCCCCTGTCCAGACCCTCCCCTGGGAGGGTTCCATGAATCTTCCCAACCCTTTTCCTAGGGTACGTAAGGGCTTAACTGGTTGTAAGTCCCTAGATTCGTTGTGGATAAGATTCATATCAGACACCACTTCACTTCTACCGTGTGGGCACTCTGGACTTCGTTTGGGCCTTACTTCGTCTCCCTTCCAGTCTGCTATATCATCTGTTCCTGTGCATCATACAGGAACCTTTCAAGACCTGTAAAGCATCAAAGACACCTGAAGATATCTCCCTTGGAGTGAAGGAGTCACTCCCCATTTGCAGGCACCACAACTAAGTCGACCGTTCTGCGGATCCTGAGCTCCTCCAGACTCCTTGGGCTCTCCAACACAGGTGGTGGTTTTCCACAGCTCCCGAGGCATGCCCTACCCTCTCACCAAGTTTGAGGCCAGTATCCCTCGTGGGGGTTTCAATACCTGAACACCTGTGCACCGCCCCAATAAAATTTCATGAAGATTCGTCAAACGGCAACAAAGATATTGGCAAAAGAAAAATGCTTTTTTAATAGAAACAAGGTCCTAACTATAACTGGCAAAGGCAAGCCATGCAGGAATCAGAGAAGGAGCAACGTCGGGACCTGCAAGGTCCAGGGGGTAACCAGAGGCAGGGGAGGCAGGGAAGGCCCCAACAAATCAGGGGAGCCCAAAAAAAACAAGTGTTACCCTCAAGTGGACCCACAGGCCGGAGGCACTGGAGTCGCGAGAGAACCTCAAGCAGCTCACCAAAAGATGCAGGCCACGATGCACAGGATCTGGTGTGGCTGAAAATTCTGGTCCCTGAAGGTGCTCGAAGTTGGGGCTACTTGGAGCCCGAAGATCTTCTTGCAAAGAAGGCAACAAGCCTTTGCAAATGCCTGTTAGCAGCTTCCTCTGTCAAAATGCAATGCCGATTCCTGCAGGAGATGGGGAGCTGACAGGGACCGTGGGGGATTTGGGGCTCCGTCGCGGTCCCCAACGAGAGGTCAAGCCACGCGGTCCCTCTCCCTTTTTTTATTCTAAAAAAAAATGTCCGGGCCCTGGAGGATGTGGTCTCTGGGGCCGAAAATGGCCTCGGGAAGGGGCCCGCACGGCCACCCTCCTTTAAAATAAAGAGAAAAAAAAAGAAATGGCCAAGCCACGGGGGATGGGCTCCCTGAGGCTGAAAATGGCCTGGGGGAGGGGGGCCGCTCCCTTAAAAAAATATTTTTATTTTTTAAATGTGTCCTGGCCTCAGGGTATGGAGTTCCTGGGGCATATATTTGCCTCGGGAGGGGGGCCACGCGACCCCCTCCCTTTTAAATTAAATTAAAATTTAAAAAATGGGTCAGGCCCTGGGGATGGGGTCCAAAAGCATCAAGGGAAGGGGTGCCACACAGCCCCCTTTCCTAAATTAAAAAAAATATAGGAACCAGCAACTCACCGGAGGCCTCGCACCTTTTCTCCACTACTCTGCTAAGGTGCCTCCTGGCGTGCTCTTGGTTGGGGGATGAAGTCCTTCTGTCACTGCTTGTTAGATTTGGGGGTCTCTAGTTGGCACAGGTAGGCACTTGTGGCAAATAGGGACCCTTGCCTCTAGTCAGGGTAAGGGGGTACACTCCTAAAATAACCCCTGCTAATCCCCTTGGTAGCTTGGCACGAGCAGACAGGCTTATCTCAGAGGCAGTGTGTAAAGCATTTGTGAACACATACAGCAATCAAGTGACAACACCACAGATGGATACCACACAACTGTATATTAAAAATAAGTATTCTTTATATAGACTTATCACAAGACCACAAACGACACAAATCCACAATTCTGTAACTTTAAAATGGTAGAATTGGCTTAGTTATTTTCAGATCTTAAAATACGACACTTTGAGTTAATGTACCTTTGGATGCGACACGCAGGGCAACAAAAGTGTTGCAACAATGGTGATGCGTTGATTCCTTACTGCGCTTCCGGGGCGATGCGGAGAGCAATGGCGTGATGCGATTAAATTTTGGTGCAAAGGAATAAAGATGTCTTCTTCTTGATGCAGCACGCATTTCCGATGTTGTGAGAAGTCTCGACTCGATGCGTCAGCTGCAGTGGTGACACCCTTGTTCCGTGATGCAAATACAGAGGCTTTGGCGGCGACAGTCTTCCCCGACGATGCGAGACGCTTCCGCTTGATGTGACAGCTGCAGCGGCGACACCTTTGTTCGGTGATGCTCCGACGGCGGCACGCTTCTCTATGGATGCGAGGCGCTTCTGCAGTGCAATGCGACAGCTACAGCGGAGACACCCTTGTTCTGTGATGCGACGGCAGCGACTGCGACACACTTCTTCTTCGTGGCAAGACGCTTCTCGTGATGCGGTGCAATGCGACAGCTACAGCGGCGACATCCTCGATGTGATGGAAGCAGCTGCGACGGCGACAAGCTTCTTGTTCTTGAGTCGCTTTTCCAGCTCCTTGCGACACGCAAGTCCTTGAAAAGTCCAGCACAACTGCAGGCACTTCAAGAGAACTCTTGGGGAGCTGGTGGGTGAAGTCTGTTGTCCCTGAGACTTCAGCAGGAGGCAAGCTCTTTTCTAAGCCCTTGGAGATCCTTCACAAGTTGAATGAAAATGCACACAAAGTCCTTTCTCCTTTCTTTGGCAGTCAGACAACCACTGCATGCCAATCCCCCAAGCAGCATTTCAGCTTAGGGATAGTCTCTCCTCAGTTTCTTCTGGTTCCTCTCCTCAGCAAAGGTTTCTTCTTGTTGTCCAAAAGTGATCTAATTCTCTGGGGTTTGGGACCCCTCTTTTATACTAAGTTTCTCTTTGTTCTCTGAAGTCAGAGAGGCCTTTGTCTAGAACAAAACAGTTCTGGTCAGTCCTGGAGTACTTTGTTTACATGACTCCTTCTTTTCTTTCAGAGAGCAGGGCAGAGACATCAGACGCACCACAGGAGGTGGAGCCAGCATTGTGGATGGAAGGCACAGCCCTATTCAGGTCCCAGGTGCAACTCCTCCCTCCCATCCAGATGCAGATCTCTATATTCACCACTGGGCTGACTCACCCTGTCTCCTGGAATCCCCCAGCCCTTGTCACTCAAACTCCAGACAAGGAATACACAGCCTAGCAGAGGCAGGTTTTGATGGTTAGACAAGAAAATACCTACTTTCTAAAAGTGGTATTTTCAAACACAGAACATTAAAACCAACTTCACTAAAAGATGTATTTTATCCTTCTGAGTTCAGGCATTCTAAATTTGAATTTCTACCATGTTCCCTGAGTCAGTTGGGATTATAGGATGTAATAATCAAACTGCCCATTCTGGCCTATGGAGAAGAGGTAGCCTTGCAATAGTGAAAAACGAAAATGGCTGTAATTCACTATTAGAACATGCCACACACACCAGGACATGTCCTACCTTATACTTACAATGCATCCTGCCCTTGGGGTGTCTGATATGAAGAAAAGGGAAGGTTTAGGGACTGGCAATTGGGTGCACGTGCCCAGTCAGCATGACAGTACCAGACTGCACACAGGCTCTGCAATGGCAAGCTTTAGACACACTTTTACAGGCTGCTTCTGTGGGTGGCACAACCAGTGCTGCAAGCCCACCAGCAGCATTTTAGATTACCAGCCCTGGGCACTCCTGGTGCACTGTACTAGGGCCTGACAGGTAAACCAAACCAACCAATCATGGAATCACTAATTCATACATCAATTTACAATAGGGAGCACTTGTACTGTGGCACTGGACAGCAGTGGCACAGTGCCCAAAGCATCTAACACCAGCAAAAACACATGAGGCAACAGCGAAAAATGGAAGGGAGACTCACGCCATGGTGCCAGGTCTAACACTGCTGATGGTGCTTAGGGGTCAACTAGCCCACCAGGTACCTCAAGTGAGCCCCACACAGTGGAATTGCTGAGAGGTGGTCGAAGGCCACGCCCCTTCTTACAACACTCTGCAAACACGCCTCTTGGCACACAGCTGGGGGGGATGAGGTCCCCTTGTGTCCTGAAGGCCTCAGGACTAAAGTGGACTTCATCTCCCAAGGAGCAGTGCGCCAGGAGATGCGTTTGCAGAGTGGTGGAAAAAAGGGGGCATGGTCTCTGACCACCTCTCAGCAATCCAGCTGTGTGGGGCTTACTGAAGGTAACAGGAGGGCTAGTTGGCCCCCAGGGACCCTCAAGAGACAAGGGGACTTCATCCCCCAACCAAGAGCGAGCCACAGGAGGTGCGTTTGCAGAGTGGTGGAGAAAGGGAGCGTGGCCTGCGACCAACTCTCAGTAATCCCACTGTGTGGGGCTTACTGGAGGTAACAGGTAGGCTAGTTGGCCCCTAAGGATCCCTAGCAGCAAAGGGGACTTCATCCCCCAACTAAGAGTGCACCAGGAAGTGTGTTTGCAGAGTGGTGGACAAAGGGGGCGTGGCCTGCTATCAGAACTCAGCAATCAGGACTTAATGGAGGCAATAGGAGGGGTAGTTGACCCCCAAAGACGTCCTTGGGGGCCAACCACATCTCCTGTTACCTCAAGTAAGTACCATGCCCCCTTTCTCCACCACTCTGCAAACTCGACTTATAGTTAAAAAAACCTTAGAAATTCACTGAAAAAACCACAGGTTTCAGGGATGTTATAGTTAGGAATTAGCATTTAAAAAATCTTAGATATTCACAGAAAAAAAAGGATAGAGGGATGTTATAGTTAGTCTGACATTTAATTTGTACCAAACCAGAGAAATTCAACCATTATAGAGAGCTAAGGTAACTATATTATTATAGTTCTTTATTCCATTTAACATAAATCATAAAAGTATTCACAATGTTAAAACAGAATTAAACATATCAAAGTTTCTCCCCTATATCAATATCTCCGCTAACGTTATAGTCCACAACCTGGGTTAAAAGGCATTACATACACGTTTTAAAATAAAAAACTCTAAAAACACCATAAAAATTGTCAAAGATCAGATGTGACAACACACTTAATTCTAATTATTACAAATCCCTCTCGAGGTTCATAATTTAAATGTAATCCTTAAAAAGTTTACAACACAGTGGAGGGTAAAAACATCTGAGGACATTTTTAAAAATAACAAGGCAACACAAATCTGCTTAATACCAGTATTCCTGAGTAAAGTCTTTAAAAACCTTCTCCTTGGGTAAGTATAATATGAGCAAATAAAAAGAAAATGAGAGGTATCCTGTGGAGACAGGTCGTCGCAGCCACAGCGCCCTCTTTCTTCTACGTTTCTCATAAAACCCCCTGGAGATCCCAGGATTTGGTCAATCAGATTTAGTCTTAAACGAGTTATTAAGAACCTCTCATGTGGACTGGTCAAAAGGATTAAATAAGGTGCTATAGACTTCACTAAAATATAATTTCTGACAGACTCCTTTTCGAATTCGGTAGTCTCCCGTTGTGACTGACTGAACTTGAAATACAGTGTTTTGATGTCCGTCTTGTCTTTCTGACTTATAGTGACTATATCGGAGAACAGGGCTGAGCGACCCAGGTTATAAAAACCATCCCTCACATATTTTAGCCAAGGGATTTTCATAACGTGGTCCAGTGTAAGACAATCCTGGACCACCATCCTTGTCAGTCCAAGCTCTTCGCTTAACCAAATTTCTAACCAGAATGCTAAGGGTTTAACTGCTATAGTATCCGAGATATAACTGGCCCCCAGTTCTTCGTGCGCTATAAATGCAGGGGTGCTGCTAGGTATCCTTAACAAGCGCCTCATGTATTTATTTTCCTCCCTTTTTGATTGTTAAGCTTTACAAATCCCCAGACCTCACTTCCGTACAAGACCTTGGCACAGCAGATTGAGTTATACAATTTTAAAATCCCGTCCGGAGTCCAATACCCTAGTCTTTGGCGATAATTCATAATTGCACCTGTAGATTTGATCAGGAACAGGGCTTTGTCGTCAAGTAGATGCTTAAAGTTTAATCGGCCGTCGAATATTATTCCTAGATAGGAAAATGCTGGAACTTTACCTAGTGTGTGTGTCCCAATAGAGAAGTTGTACAATTTCCCTTTCTTGTTCCCCATTTCCATCACGTATGATTTTGTGAGGTTCGGGGACATATCCAGACTCTCCATAAACCTCACAAAGCCATCGATTAGCAACTGCAATGGGGGGTACGGGCTAGTAACACCTCGTCGTCTGCATAAAGCAGAACAGGAACTGCTCTTTCACCTATCCTCGGCAGGTCTGTCTTGATATCGCGCAGGGCGGCATCCAACCCGTTGATATACAACATAAACAAGAAAGGTGCCAGTATGCACCCCTGCCTGAACCCACTGGAGCATGCAAATTTATCTGTGATATCCCCATCCTGAGTGTACCTTACCGCGGCGGAGGTATTGTGGTGCAGAGACTGCAGGATATTATTATTATAGCTATGTCTACACCCTGACTAGCCATCAGGGACCACAATTTTCTCCGGTTCACGCGGTCGAATGCCGCCGTGAGGTCCATAAACGCTAGATAGAAGACCCCCTTCTTCGCTAATGTATATTTGGCCGTGATGAGGTAAAGATTCAGACATTGAGCAACCGTGGATTTCCCGGGGCGAAACCCATATTGAACATCAGTGATTATATTAGTGGATTCAGCCCAGTCCATCAGCCTATTTAAAATCACCCGGCCCAAAACCTTTGCTGATACATCAACCAAAGATGTTGGGCGGTAACATTGCGGATTGTCCCTGTCCCCTTTCTTGAAAATGGGCACGATAATTGCAGACGACCATGAACCTGGCATAGAGGAACTTATTGCTGCATTTAGCACCCTTGTCAATAGGGGCGCCCATACCTCTGAATTGTATTTGAAGAGGTCGGGCGGAATCCCGTCTGGTCCTGGGGCCTTATGTCTGGTGAGGCCATCTATTCCAGCCCTTACTTCTGCTAGAGAAAAAGAGACCGGTCCACTGCTGGCTAAACAAACTGTTAGTTGCGGTTCCTCCTGTATATCTATGGTATGGTTATACAGGCCTTGAAAATACTGCCTCCAATGTTCAGGGAGAATAGTTGCACTTAGCCCAGATTTATTCGGGTCTGAGAAACAAGGACTGTTGATGGTCCTCCAGAACCGTGCGGAGTCCTTCAACTGGGCTGCATCCACAAGCTCCTCCCATGCTAAACGCTGCAACTGGCCTTTGCGATTTTTTTACCGCTTGCTAATAGGATGCTCGACATGCGCGCACCCATTCCCTATCCCTAGGCTTCTGCTTGAGTGCCCTCTTCAGTTTCCTCAGGGCCAGCGAACAGTGACTGTCAAACCACCACGGGCTGTCCGTTCTACGTCTCGATGTGGTTGACTTCGACATGTTGCTGACCCTTATCGTGATATTAAAAAAAGCCTCCATCAGGTCTGCCCCTTTTAACTCCAGGTTTAAGCAGTCACTAAAATCTTTAGCCCCGTTATTAAATAAAACGGCATTAAATTCAGCTGCATCTACCTGGGCCCATCTAAGCCTCCTACTCTGGTCCACAGGTCTCAATCTATCCCTCTCCATCTGTCTGCCCCGTGATGGATTATAACACTGAATTTCTAAAGTCAGGGGATTATGGTCGCTGAACGCGCTATGTTCGATGGTACATTTTATTGTGCTACTGTCTAATGTGTGGGATATAAATATGTAATCAATCACTGAATGGCACCCTCTGCCTTTGTATGTCCGGGGTACAACACAACCAACCTTGTTAGTGGCCATGTCCATTGTGTGAGTTAACCCAAAAGGATATAAAATACTTGTTAGCACCTTTCCCATTTCCGTGTGTTCCAAATGTGGACCTTTAGTGAGGGGACACGCTGACCAATCACCCTTGGCCACCTTTAGATGAGGGCACATATGACAGTTGAAGTCGCCCACTAAGATCATTTGCGAGGTAGCACTTGGATTCGTTGTATTATGCTCCAACCAGCTATTTAACTCTGCTAGACTTTTTGGGCCCTGGGCAACTGTCTGAGCGGCATTGTAAAAATGTATTAAGGTGACCCTAAGTCCTTTCGATCTAAAGGACAGCCTTGTATATTCTTGGAGTCACACGCCAGCTCATTTCAGCTGCCGCGTAACTTCAGGGCAAAGAACACTAACAAGCCCCCTATTGCCCGCCCTGCTCTTGCTTTAACCGCCGGGCGAAAGAAGGATTTAAACCCTTCTATAAAAAAGTTATTCTCCGTTGCCCATGTTTCCTGTAGGCATATTGTATCAAAGCCCTTCACAAATTAAGCCATTGGGGCACCCCAAGCTTGCTTGCCAACCCTGCTATATTCCAGGAGATGATCTTTATGTGACCTGGACCAGTGTCCACCTCTGGTTCAGGGGGTCCACTATCTTTACTACCAAGATCTACTAAGCCCACCCACATCTGGTCTGTCTCGTGCGGGTCCCTACAGACCCTATGTGGGACTTCAATTGGCTCTGCGCGCGAGTCCCTAATCATGGCTGGGTGTATAGGGGTTTCAGAGAGACTGTCCTCACACTTACTGGCCGTCAGTCAGTCTATTTCATTTAGATCCCCTAATGGTGTAAAAACGTTGGATAGCTTGTTGTGCCTGCCTCCTCTTGCCCCTCTTCCCCGTCTCCCGTGCCTTCTCCACTCCGCCGCCTTTCTACAAGCGCGAGCTCTATATCAGGCGTAGCACTTGCGGGTGATTTAGCCCCACTCAACCCTCCCAGCGATGATCTCTTATGGGTCACTACAGTATCCAGTGACAATCTTTTATCAGTTAGGAAGATTTCATGCGTCAACATTGACTCCGCTCGAGTTAAAAAAGCATCTAAAGTTCCCACGAGTCCCCCTCCGCCTGATTGAATATCCTTCCGCTTGGCCCGTTTCGCCATATGTTATGGGGAGACAAGGCAAGAACAGACAGGAAGCAGGGTCAACAGTACCTTAAGGGGCAGATGTCCTCCAGTTGTATACGTCAAGGGGGTGGCTCCGTCCGGTCTCCCTCGCGCTCTGACGGGCACAGACGGGCCTGCCCTTGACCCGGGCTTTGCCCCCGCGCGCGTTCGCGCGCGTTCCGCGAAGTGGGAGCCACCAGCAGTTATGTAGGCCCCCCTGGGCGGTCTGAAACAGCGTCAGCAGCAGCGCCTCCGGGCGCGATGGCAGGGACTTCTGGAGCTTGTGGTCCCGGTATCACTTTGGTGCTAGGCAAAGCGGCTCCCGTGAAGTGGGAGCCGCAAGCAGTTATGTAGGCCCCCCTGGACGGGCTGAAACAGCGTCAGCCTGGTGCTAGGCGAAGCGGCTCCTAGGTAACTATAACTTGTGCCCTCGCAATGCCCTGCTTATGACCTCATATATTACATCACTCATGACATGGTCAGTGACATCACTGATGACATCACTGATGACATCTTAAATAGATATATCTTCCAATGGAGATTCCTTAGTTGCGCAGATCTATTGCGCAAACATCATGTGCATCTCAACAATATCCCAGGCTTTAGTCATGAAAGCGTCAATAAAGTCATTAATAATTCGGTGTTGAACTTATGCTTTACTGAGTTAAAGCACTCAGCAAGAATATGCCGTGTCTTTACTGTACTGAACCTTTTCTGCAATGTGATCTGCCCAGGGGTCCGCTCCCACGAAGCCGTAAAATGAAACCGAGTTACGGCACTCAGTATCTTTTAATGGCTGCCCATGGGGCTGCTCCCGAATATTTCATCATCACTCAGAATCCTCTTAGGAGGAATCAGAAACTTTCTATTGAAAAGACGAGACCCTATCTGTTCTGTGGTGCGATGAAAAGGGTCTTACATCAACATGGATGATCAAGGCGGTCGAAGAATTAAACCGCTTTGTCCCACAGCACTCCGGCATATCTCAGGATACTCCACACTAGTCGGCTCGGCGTTGCTGTGTTTTTTTACTAAGCAAAACAAAGATGATGGCCGCCATCGCTTACTACAGGAACTGAGGGACGACAAATAACACCAGTCATTTGCAGCAACAGCATAGTCAAGCATTGGTAAAAGCACGCACTGCTTAACAATAAGTATGAACAAAGTCAACGATAGCACGACGTATCTATGGCATCAATAAGTATTGGCAGCAACAGCATAGTCCAGTCATCAGAAGGTATTGCGTTGTGCCAAACCGATATTGTTACCTTGCTATTATCAGAAAGGGTGGCGGCCAAAACAAGATCACAACCTAGTCGGATCAAGACAGTTGTACATTGTGCAAAATAAATACTTAGGTGGATAGCTATCTGGTGTCTGAAATGGGTGCATTATGTTTTTCACCAGGTGAACAGACCACCAGCAGTGCTGTATCAGGAGAGATGTCGGTGGAGGAGCAGGCAGTCCAGGAAGAGGGGGAAGTCCCAGTGGTGGCAGAGCCAAGTGGTAAGTCACCTTGTTTTCTTATAGACAATACTCTATTGGTTCAGCGAGGCAGATATCCTGTCCATCACCTAGAGTCCACTCTGCAATGCACAAACCCCGAACGGAAGACAATGTGTTTTTCCCAGTGCCCACTCCTGTCCCAGTCTACCTTAAAAACTCAATTCTGTCTTGACATGTGATGTGTGTGCCATATTTCTCTGCCCAAGGGCGGTTTTATTTCATGACTACCATTATAAATTGATGGTTTCAAAATTTTTCCTCCCATCAATTAATGTGATGATGAAGCAAAACAGTTGTTCATGATCAGTGTGGGACCCAACCATTCTGTAGCTAAAGACTTCTCTAACCCAATCCCTATACCTTACCTCAGTTTCAACTAATTTCCCTCACTGCCAAGTGTAGGTTTTATTTATTTCTTGAGAATAGTCTGTGTTGGAGGCTTGGGTGTAATGTGGAACCTAAGGCCTGATTTAGAGTTATGTGGCTGGGATACTTTAGTGACAAATACAATATTGTGTTTGCTGCACTACAGTTCATCATATTCTTCGATGCACTCTCTACTGTAGGACGGTGGATGGGATATCCGTTTTCCACCAAGTGTGTCGTATCGCCAGAAACTATCAGCCTAAGCCTAAAGCCTAAGTTTGGACTTAGGGTAGTAGAATGGAGGAGGGATTTTGAGAAGAAAAGCAAGAGCAGGGCCATTGGAGATAAAAGCATAACACATGCTACAGCTAGACTGCCCCAACAACATGCTGGAGAGTAAGCAGACCCGCCAGTATGGCTCCGTTAATGTTTAATAGTCAAGTATTATTTTTGCAGCATATGAGATATATCTCTGTATATACGCCTTGCTCATTAATGGCAGGTAAATAATTTTTAACACACATAAAGTGTCTGTTCAGTTTCATTATGAAATATGTTAAACCAAAAATCAAGTTGAATTCATTATGTTGGTGTTCTGGGCTGGCTCAATTATTCCTCTCAGTCAGTGCTATGATTGATTACCTGGGTATCACAATGTGATGTATGGGTGGGAAAAACTTGGTCAGGCTGTCTGACTACTACTATATCATCAATCATCACATACAATGTCACATTAAATTCCAATGGCCCTAGGGGAACATCAATGGTCTGCCACTGTACTGTGCCAATATTGACAATATAGACAAGTGTTTGAGCTGAGTATCATTCACAATTTGTGTTTTTCCATTTTGTTCTTCTTACTTTCTTGATATATCTTCTCCTGCTGCTGGAGCTGGTGGCATCCAGCAAATGGCGCCAGCTCTAACATGGCAGGAGATGGACGTCTGACTGTGGAAGCAGAAGTTGGAGGCAACGGCAGCCGCATATTGTCTTGCTGGTGGCCGTGGAGGTGAAAAAAACAGAAGAGGAGGCAAAACCCTTAAGTTCTGTGGTCCACCAGCAAAGACTGCCTCCAGCTCGACCACACCACCATCAAATGTAGTCGGTGCCCACTGCAGCCCCTACTACCACCAGCCTCCCCTTCTCCTCAGACTCACCATGCCTACCCCATCCAGTCCTCAGATGGGCCAGGTCTGGCACAAGACAGCATTAATTCGGCGTAGCCAGCCAAACTTGTCCTGGGAAATAGATACGCTCAAGGCCCTTTTTATAAATCTTTTGTTTTGTTGGGAGGGCATGTTATGGGTGGAGAGGGTGGGAAGGACAAAACGTTGGAGAAAGGGTGGAATGGAAATTAGACTTTATGGACATTTTTTGGCTTGAGAAGGGAAGATGGTGGGTCTAAAAATAAATGGGTTTCACTTTATTTTGTATGTCATTATCATAATCTGACTTTCCTTTTCAAGTTAACATATTATAGCATTGTTGAGTGTTAATGTTGATGACACAAGAGTGCGACACAGAGCTGCCCTTTGAAATTGTCACAGTGACCTTATAGAGTGACTTTTAATCCTACACTTTCCCTACCTCAAGTCCCTTGTTGTGTATCTATTCTTGAGTAGGTTACTTACCTCTTCCTGCTGTCCAGTAAGTTATACCCCGCCACCAGAGTGGCAATATCTGGTAACAGACTAGTGAATAATTTAATTCTGTTTCACTGGAAGAGGTTTTATTTATTTATTTATTTACCCGAAGGGGTATCTAGACACTATGGAGGTGCTGCCGTAAGTCATGAGGGAGGATATGTTAAAATAATGTAGTTTTAAGGAGCCTTCTGAATTGAAGGTGATCAGAGCATTGTCGCAGGTGGATAGGAAGCTGGTCCCAGTAGAGAGGGGCAAGGTGAAAAAAGCTTTCCCACCAAGTTGCGATTTTTTGAACCGTGGTACATGAAGCAGAGATTTAGTTTCCTATCAGAGAGACCTAGTAGGTATGTAGTGGTTGAATTTTCTAGCAAGATAGCTGGGGCCTTTGCCGTTCAAGGCCTTGTGCACAATACAACAGATTTTAAATGTAATTTGTTTGCGTACCGGGAGCCAGTGGAGTTGTTGTATGAGAAGAGAGGCCGTTCTAGGGGGAGCATTCGAAACTCTGCAAGCCGCAGTGTTCTGGACCACCTGTAACCTGCTCAGCGAGGTATCATTAGCTGAGAACAGAAGGGCGTTACAGTAGTCTAAGCAGCTTAGTACCAATGCCTGGAGGAGAGTTTTCTGTGTGGACAAGGGAAGTAAGGGGAAGATTCGCCGTAGTAAGCCAAGTACATGAAAACAGGTGCCAGCAGTGGTTGCAGCGTGCTCTTTCATGGTCAATTCCTGGTCTAGGCATATGCCGAGGTTCTTGACTACGGTCTTGGGCTCCCGGAGGATCACCTAGATCTACTGGCCACCAATCTGGTGACCACAGCAATAGCGCATCTCCAAACAGCATAATCTCGGTCTTCCCTGTGTTGAGCTGAAGGAAATTGCTTCTCACCCAGCTAGCTATGGCTATCATACCTTCTGAGAAGGAAGACTGGGCCTTAGGGGAGGATTTATTGAATGAGAATAAGAGCTGAGTGTCGTCAGCGTATGAGATTGGTACAAAACCTAGTGTCCTGAGTAGGTCCGCTAGAGGGGCAACGTAAATGTTGAACAAAGTGGGACTGAGACAGGAGCCCTGGAGTACTCCCTTGGTCAGTCCCATAATCTTTGATCGAAAGGGGCCTACATTGATAGTCTGAGTACGGAGGGAGAGAAAGCTCGCCATCCACTGGAACGCCAGTCCTCGGAGTCCGATTTCTTTAAGTCTCCTGAGCAAGATCTGATGGGAGACCGTGTCGAAAGCAGCCAATAGATCAAGCAGCACTAGTAGTCCTGCTTGTCCGCTGTCCAGGGATTGCCTGATGTTGTCGGTGACAGCAACCAAAGCTGACTCTGTGCTGTGCCTGGGGCTAAATCCGGATTGAGATGGATCGAGGCATCTGGTGGATTCGACATGGTCAGATAGGTGTTTGTTGATGTGTTTTTCCAGTATCTTACTCAGGAGAGGTAGAAGAGAAATAGGACGAAAGTTGGAGAAATCATCCATAAGGGCCTTGATATTCTTGCGGATGGGAATGGCTTGTGCTGCCTTCCATTCAGCAGGGAGATGTCACTCTCTCATAGAGAGATTGAGGATCGAGCAAATGGGAGAGGATACTTGTTTGGAAAGCATTGTAGAGATTTTGGCTGAAATAATATCAAGAGGGGAGACTGATTTTACAGTGTATAACAGTGATTCCACCTCATCATCAGGGAGGGGAGGAACATTTTCCAACATATGCACCTTAGTTGGGGGGATGGGCAGCAGGGAGCAAGAACCTGCCGAGGGCTCCCGGCTGAGGTGATTTTATCATAAATCAGCTCAATTTTCTGTGCAAAATGTGTTGCTATCTTATCACAGAGTGCTTGAAAGGGGCCTCCTCATTGTCGCAAGCCTTAGGATTGGTGAAAGATTTGAAAATTTGATATAAGACATTAGGGGCATTCCCTGCCTGCTTGAGCTGTAGTGCGATATGGGCTCTTCGTGCTATTTTTATCTTTTTGTGGTATTGGGTCAGAGCGGTCTTATATCTCTCTTTATCCTGAACATCATGGGAGCAGCGCCAGCGCCTTTCCAGAGTCTTACACAACCGCTTTTCCGTCCGTAGGTCAGGCAAAAACTAAGCTGTCTGGGGGTGCCTGCCTGGCCGAACTAGGGTATTGTTTCACAGGGGCGAGATGATCAATGGCCGTTTTTACTGTGGAGTTGTAACAAGCCAGGCATTCCTCTACATTATCAGACTCCAAGTTCCAAGAAACTGGAATAGTATTCTGAAAAATATCCGGGGCGATTTTGTGCCATTGTCTACGAAAGTGGTGGGGGGCAGGCAGGGGAGCGTCTTGAACCCTAGGGCCTTTAATATGAAGATCAATTAGCGTATGATCTGTCCCTGTAAGCGGGCAGGGGGGTTCACAGAGGATATTGGGAGAGTTGGTGAGAATAAGAACTAATGTGTGTCCTGCTGTGTGTGTGGGGCCGTCATTGATCTTATATAGTTTTAAGGAGGCTAGGTCTGCCAGGAGCACAGAATCATCTTGATTGGTGGTGCACTCACTATGTACATTAAAATCTCCCAGGAGTAAGAAATTCTTAGCGGATATGACTTGAGGAGCTATTAATTCCATAAGTTGGAGAGAAAAATCTGAAAGAGGGCTAGGAGGCCGGTAGACAAGGGCACCTTTCCAACTATGTTGTGGTAGCAGGTCCATTCTAAAAACTAAGATATCAATCTTTTCGTTGCACCGTTGCTTGAGTATGGATACTTTAATGTAATCTTTGTGAATAATGGCTATCCCTCCACGCACTTTGGACTGTCTGTCCAGCCTTTGGATGCGGTAGCCCTCCGGGAGTGCCACTGCAATAGTTGGGTTGGAGTTGGGTTTAAGCCAGGTTTCCGTCAGGAATCCTATGTCAGCGTTCCTGGAGGAGAGTAGGTCCCAAACCTCTACAGCATGCTTTGATAGGGATCTGACATTGCTTAGGATGTCCTTCCAACTCTGGCTAGAATTACTGAAAGTTGTGCAGCACCCAGTCTCCAATCAATTATACTATATAGTAGTTAGTGTAGTAGCAACTACCTTTCTCCTACCCTCTGTAACTATTTGCCCAGTAAGGGGTCTCCCAACATATTACACTAAAACCTAGTATACTATTTATTAAAGGACAAATTCACTACTAAATCATAAACTAGTTCTTCAAGTTCAATTCTTTCTTACCTGAATTGATTAAACAATGGTACCTCTCACAATCTTCCCATGCCTTACTGCAGGGTTTCCCAAAAGGGACATCTCAATTGTAGTTGTAGAGTGTTCTTGGGTTAACAGGGAACACATCCCAAAGCTAACTCCCTCTGATTCCAAATGAGGTGAACTCCAGTTGTATTATTCCGAAAAAATATTCATCATAGGCAACTAGACTTAAAAAGAAAACACAGAGTTAGCAGGTTTTCAAAGACTGAGACAAGAGTAGACCACTATGACAAAAAACTCTTATTACAAAAACTAGCAGTAGTAACTCCTAAGCAATTCCAAGTCTCTAATTTACAGAAAAGGTATACAAAAATACTTACTAAATCCTAGAGTCAGGATGACTCAGGAGGAGAAGGTTTGATTATTCCATGTTGCATAAATTATATAACTTTTGGAGTGCCTGATTCACAGAGGTAAAGTTTTGGTGTTACTTTACTGACTCTTGTAGGGTACGTTTACGACTCCATCAGTAACTTTGCGGGTAGTAACCCTGCAAGTACTAAGAAGATCACACAGTGAGTTGGTGTCACTTTCACCACATCCGACCCACCAAGTGTGTGATCCATTTATGGAGTACATATGTAAGTCACACCTCAAAATGTATCACACGGCCTGGGGGAAGAGGATTAGGAATTGGATGAATGTATAGGAACGGGGAGTTGGGGAAAGCTGTCACAAAGACAAACACTACAACAACAATATTCATCAGGGCAATGAACAGCACATCAAATCTGTTGTGTAAGGAAGTGAAGATATTACAGTTCAATTAAATGCATTGCGAACAGTCCTTCAACCCCAGAGACCTAAGTCAAAGTCAAAGTCAAAATAAACTGTATTCGGTTAATTAAAGCCATAAAAGTACAACAACAAAAAAGAAAGCGGGGCATTCTGCAAACATAATAATACATGGATATATAGTCCATAGTCAGTTAAGTTCCCACCGTTTTAACAACCATAAAACAAGCATATAAAATAAATAAGTAAACAATAAAACCATAAAACAATTAACAATAATCATAAAATCCTACTCAACACGAAATTCATGGTCTGCCTCCCCCTTGGGGAACAACAAAATAGGATACACACCATCGTATAATGTGACAATTCATTGAGAATTAGAACACACATCAATACAAATCATGACAAGAAAAAAGAATGCATAAATAAGAGATCAGCCCACCATGACATAATTAGACCTAAGAGTACAAAATAAAATTTGCCCAACATACACTTGCTCGTATTTACAATTAAAAATAAGAAGAATTCAAAAATTACATAACATGATTAGGAACAGTATCCGCAGGCTGACTCAAGGGCAGTGTATTCCTATGTCTAATCGCCCCCATTAGGAAACTGGCTACCCCAAAGCAGACCATAGGTGACGCTAGCGTTTGTAAGTAGACCAGCGCTAGCCTAACCTGTACAAAATTGCAAACTCTAAGCAAAGGGAGGATAAACATTCTGCGCAATAGATTGTAATAAGAGCAGAAAAACGTTATATGAAGAGTATCTTGATCCGAGAAGTTGTCACAGGGGCAGGGATTTAATGTGCCCTCTTTACAGTAACCTTTAGGGAAGGCAAGTAACCAAGGTACCATATTCAATCTAAATCTTGTCAAAACAAAAAGATGATAAGGTTTATTTATATAAGTTAGATATGGTTGTATCTGTTGTCCCGTGACAAATCTTCTCACCGTAGGTTTTTTCAGTTCGTTCTCCTCCCTTAATCCTTTTCGCCTGTCTAAAAACTGCTGCTTGAGGTCTCTAATGGCCAGTTTACCCAATGCTATAGGACTGAAGAATAAGTTGGAGCAGCCAAGAATTTCCATCTGATCCTTAATATATTTCATCCAAGGAATGTCTAACACCTTTTCTAAGGTAAGACAGTCTCGGATGATCAGTTGATTTAAATTTGGGGTCGGTTGGGCCCAGATTCTCAGCCAACGTAATAGAGGCGTAGACGCAATCTGATCAGAAATAAAACCCACTCCCAGTTCCTCATGTATGTTAAAGATTGGGGTGGATGCGGGGACCAAGAGCAGTTTACGCATAAAAATATTCTCGACCCCTTGAATTTCTTTCACATCTGTGTAACCCCAGATATCACTGCTGTAGGTCGCCATGGGAACACACTTGGCATTATAAATTTTCATAAGTGCAGGGAGTGGTTTTGATCCTATTCTTTTTGCAAAGTCTAGAGTAGACCCGATGCTCTAGCTAACACGTTCTTTTTATGCACACGCTGCGTGCACCATGAGCGTTGATCATCAAAAAGAACCCCTAAATAGGGAAAAGTGGGGACTTTTACTAACTCAACTCCCTTGCAATATAATTTAGCCTTCACTGCCCTCCTTGAGCCTATGGTCATGGCATGCGATTTTTTAAAATTAGTAATTAAATCCAGTGACTCCATAAAATCTATAAAACAAATTAAAAGTATTGCAGCCCCCTTGCAGTTCTAGCCACCAAGACCACGTCATCGGCATACAGAAGCGCCGGAATCATTTTGGTGCCGGCTCTAGGTATATCTTTACAACAAGAAGCCAGAGAATCCCCTAATTTATTAATATAGATGGTGAACAGCAAGGGGGCCAACATGCACCCCTGCCGAACCCCTCTTTTTACTGCCCAAGAATCAGTCAGGGTGCCCTCTTCATTAAAACGTACTGCTGCTGTTGTGTTTTTGTGGATGGCAGCTAGAAATAAAATCAGGTCAGCATCTAGCCCTATATCTCGAAGAATCAACCACAGCTCTGACCTATTAGCAAGGTCAAAGGCTGAGGTTAAATCCATAAAGGCCAGATGGAGATCTCCGCGCTTTGCGACTGTATACTTCCCTATCACCAAATGGAGATTAAGGCATTGGTCCAGAGTGCCCTTCCCCTGCCTAAAACCATATTGGAGATCGGAGACTATGCTTGCTTGGTCAAGCCACTCTGTAAGATGTGCCAAAACAACTTTCCCCATGATTTTGGCAGCGGAATCAAGGAGCGAAATGGGCCTGTGGCAAGCCAGATCATCCCTTGCCCCCTTTTGAAAAATTGGTATAATAACCGCCTTTGCCCATGACGGGGGAAAACCAGACACACAAGCTGCATTAAAAACATGAGTTAAGATCTTAGCCCAAAGCTTGGGGTCTGCCTTATAGAGATCAGCCGGTACTCCATCAGGACCTGGAACTTTCTCCCCAAGAGTTGATGTAATCGCTTTATGAACTTCATCAGTTGTTAAAACAAGAGGGGAGCCTACTAGACCAAGAACGGGTTTCTCTGTGGAAACCCCTGAGGTTGTGTCATTATACATTTTTCCAAAAATGCACCCACATCTCAGCGGAAACTAGAGAGCCTTTACTGGAGTTTGGTGTATCGTCAAACAAAGGACTGTTTACAACAGACCAGAATCTAGAACGGTTGGCCAGCACACTGGCATGGCTAAGCTCCTCCCAAGCCATCTCCCTTAGTTGCCTTTTCCTGCTCTCTACTGCAAGTTTATAAGCCTTCCTTACATCTTTGACCCGTGATGCCACCCTTGGTTTTTGCTTAAGCTCCTGCATGAGTTCCTTATGGGTGGTCATACAGGTTGCGTCAAACCATTTTTTAAATTTTAGGCACCTTGGTCTACTGGCTATAGTTAAATTATAGACAACCTGCTTTACGATTAGGTTAAAGGCGTTAAGAACGGATCTTGGTTGGGAATCCTGGTCTGAACAGATCCTAAACTCCTGGACGCAATTAGTGAACAAGCTATCAATAAAACTTTCAGGGGTAATCCTTTCCCACCTCACTCTACGAGCTTGATCTTTGGGAGCAATATTAGCGTTAGTGAGCTGAGTCATAATATTTCCCTTATCGACAGCATTTATGTTAAGGTCCAATATTAGTGGGTTATGATCACTAACACAATTTTTTGTTACACTTAGTCGACCTATTACCGACAACAACGGAGATGATACCAAAATATGGTTGATTATACTTTGACGACCATGACCAACATACGTAGGTATGGGAACTGTCCTGTCCGATTGTTCGAGGCAAGTCAAGTTATGAGCTGATAAAAGACTTTCTAAGAAAATACCAGACGAGGTATGTTCAAAATGGTTTAGCCCCTGGGGGACATATTCCTCCTCCAGCCTGGCTGAACAGTTAATGGGGCAAGTATGAATGTTAAAATCTCCCAAAACTAATATGTCATAGTGTGCTTCTGAGCTATCTCCATAGTTTTCCAAAAAGGACATAAGAGCCCTAAGATGCTCTGTCTCTTGAATTCTTGTAAAATAATTATAAAAATTAACCACTAAGAGGGTTGGTAAATTCTTCCCTGACAATTCTACTGCTAAAATGTGAGGAGAACAGGAATCAATCAACTTTGCATTATAAGAGAGCTTAAGATTGATCATCAATAATAGCCCCCCTTGCTCTGCCCATGCTGGAAGGTAAAGCGAATTTACAAAAAGATATAAACCCATCCAGGTAGAAATGATCATTAGACTCCCATGTTTCCTGTAGGGCTATAATGTGGTGTGTAGCAAGAAAAAGTTCCCAAGAGACATCACCCTTTTTTGCCCTTAGGCCGGCAATATTCCATGTTAAAACTTTCATTATGTCATCATCAGTTATAATTGAGATAAAACCGGAATTTACTGTATTAGCTGGGATAACCTGAGATTGTTGATTCAAGGAGCAAGGAATAGTGGAATTCGGCAGACTGACCATGGGAACAAGAATTTCTTCGTCCGGTGTTTCAGAAAGACTTTCTAAGATAACAGGTGCTACATCGGGGAGAGATAGTCAGTCTTGGGCATCCATACCAGAAAAGGCCTGAAACCTATTAAACTAAGAAATAGGGGAAACAACCAATGACGGGGATCTTGAAAAAGGCTTATACAAATATCCCAATGGCAAGGCCCAGATACAGGTAGAATTCTTAAAACAGGAATCCTGGGCCCTCAATATCGATTTAACAACCGATGGGTTACGGAAATTGATGACTACACAATCCCCATCGATATTCTTTGGAGATTGTCCCAGCCACCCAATTCTGCGAACCATAATGATGTTGTTACTTCTATGTACCCTAAACCCTTTATGTTTGGATAACCATTCTACAGTTTTGTTACGCAGTTGGGTCCAAGATTCAGTTTGATCTGGCCTAATAGGGGGCACTCCAGCCAAGACCAAAACATAAGGACATGCAGCTGGGGGAAAGTCTAATACATCTCCAGAACACTTAACAGTCAGAGGATTCATCACATTGGGACTACCCCTGCGGATATTCCTGTCTCCGGTAATGGGATTGGCTTGAGCAGTGGGTAGTAGTCCCAGAGGTCCCGCGAAGTGGGACAATATCTGATCAGGTGGATTGAAGGAATTAACCATCCCGCCTGTCCCCAGTCCTCCCGGGCCCGGATTTGTGAGATTCCCCCACGGGACCAGGTGCCACAGGTAATGATCGAGATGTGGCAGGAACCCCATTACCCATGCTAGCTTTGCCTGCTATGTAGGCCAATTCCCTGTTGTTACCCCCCACAGACCCATTCACTTCAGGTATTGCCGAAGCCATAGGTGCTTCGGCTGTCCCCCGTGCTACACATTGACACCCACATGACTCCTGATTAACTGGCGCATTACTAAAGCATTTTTCCTCAATCGCCCCTAATTTACATAACAGAGGCGCTAAAAGAACAGTTATTAAAGTCTCTAGGCGTTTCCAATGATCAGGGTCACTCCCAATGTCCGCCATGGTATGGAGGTCAATATTTGGAAGATGGGCCATACCGCCATCGGCTTCTAGGATCTGATTCTCATGTAGCCCTGTATCTTGGTGCATAGATTTAGGTTTATGCTTATTCCTCTGTGCCACACTTCCCCTTGTGCGTTTCGCAGGCGGCTCACCATTGCCTCCCACCAAGGATTTAAAGGAGCGTATCGTACTTTCCCTTACAGCTGTTTTAGGTCTGGTAGCAGGGTCACCTTGGGCTGAACAGGTCGTGGTTAAAGTATGGGCTAGAGATGAAACCAGGGGTGCAGGGGGATCTACTATCTCCGAGGATAAATTAACTATTGACTCCTGAACTTGACTCATTACCGGATTTTGGGCAAGATCCAGACTACTTGAGCAACTGAGCAGTCAACTAGCTCCCCATCAGGACTTATAACTGGAATATCAGCGTTTAAACGGTCCCAAATTTGCAGTGCACTCAAGGGAGATTTAGCCATGATTATATCTCCCAAAGATGACCTTTTTTGTCCTGAATATGTTTCCAGGGAGAGTCGTTTTTCAGTGAGCTGAATTTCTTGTGTTAAAACTGACTCTGCCCTTGTCAAAAACGCATCCAATGTTCCACAGCCCCCCACCCGCTCTCCTGTAGCCTTACGTATAGTCGTCATGGCCTATGCCTGGGAATGTATAGCACAAACTTCTGGGCATCCAAACGTATTAAAAGAATATATAATAACCTTATATGGCAGCTGATGTCCAATTTGCCTCGGACGACTAAGAGCGGTGGCCCTGCCCCGCTTCCTCCTGACTCGGACGTGCCCGCCCTTGGACCGGGCTTCGTCCGCACGCATCCCGCGTGGCGGGAGTCGGCGGGCAGTTTTGAAGCGCCCCTGGCGCTGCAGAGTGACGTTGCGGCCGTGCGCGGCCGATGAGAGGTCTGGAGGCTGTTGTCCCAGGGCGGTCACAACAAAAGCAGTGTTACGGCCAGGAAATAATCAGGAACCCGCGCTGCAGGAGTCGGCGGCCAGTTTTGAAGCGCCCCTGGCGCTGCAAAGTGACGTTGCAGCTGTGCGCGCCCGATGAGAGGTATGGAGGCTGTAGTCGCAGGGCGGTCACTAAAAAAGCAGTCTTACGGCCAGGAAATAATCAGGAACCCGCGCTGCGGGAGTCGGCGGGCAGTTTTGAAACGCCCCTGGCACTGCAGAGTGACGTTGCGGCTGTGCACAGCTGATGAGAGGTCTGGAGGCTGTAATCCCAGGGCGGTCACAACAAAAGCAGTCTTACGGCCAGGAAATAATCAGAAACCCAGACTAGTATTGATACTATCAGAAGTGCAGAGTTTCTGGCCCCTGGTGCCGTCTGGGCGTGGATGGCTGCCTAAGTCATTATCTAAATGTTCTCTCATCTAGGTTTGAAATATACAAATTATGGAGGAGTGAATCCACAAAGTTCTAAAAATTATGATTGCCCGTCTTGGGTGCATGGCTGCATCAGCCCACTTTCGTGCAGGAGAAGAGAAGGCCTGCAGATTGTAAAACAGAAACAATACTGTAGAGTCAAGGAGAAGGACAAAATAGGATTTATGAGGAGTGGACCAAAAGGCAGAGCAAGAGCTTAGGCTGCTGAAATCATTCCTTATGACTCATGTGTGATTAACTGAGAAGTGACAGCAATTTTAGAACCAATCCCTGAAAAGCAGCTGCATGTACCTGGCTGATCAATCTTGCAACTGTTGTAACATTTAGCCGAGTGCGTCCATCATGTGATGATGTGACATCGCACATCAGTTTCCATTTACAGGACCTCCCTGAACACACATAATAGAGGAGTTTGAGATTTGAATCAGCACACACCACTCAGCATTTCCCAAATCAACACATCTCTCTCTAGTCCACAGGGCTGAGTAGACGTCTTAGAGTTGTCATCATGTTGGTTTCCCTTTGCAGTCGATAACTTCCTTCTTCTGTCTGTTGAGGTTGTCCCAACTGAGTTATTCATTCCTCCTTACTCTGAGTAAAGAATCCGTTCAACTCCATCCCGAACCAGATGAGAGAGATAGACCTGTAGTGCACTGCTGTTGATGAACAAGAAGAGAAAGAGAATTTTAGTATTTTGTGTAGATTTATGTTTGTTAATTAAATGACTGGTCTGGTCTCTGAAGAACCAGAAAAAAGGAGTAGACCTTGCAAGTAAATCTTACAAAATGTGAAAGGGATAATAGCGTTCAGGAAAATAATTGCAAATCATTGAAATCAAGTTTACAAATTACTTGAACACCCTCCCTCACCATCTGCCACAACATGAATCATCAATCATCGTTCACAATTACTCAATAATATATCACTCATTAATGCAATAGTTACCTGTTCCAATCCAAGCACGATAGTAGACAATTGTATCTCCTCTTTGATGCAAGCAACACATTGACCGTTTTGTAAATCAAATGATCTTTACTGAAGGAGCCCTGCTATGGGATGAAAAAAGAAAGTTAGGCATAGGACAGAGGCAGGCATT
Source organism: Triturus cristatus (assembly GCF_964204655.1). Lineage (NCBI taxonomy): Eukaryota > Metazoa > Chordata > Amphibia > Caudata > Salamandridae > Triturus > Triturus cristatus. The sequence continues at coordinate 1,587,313,675 of NC_140590.1, forward strand.
GTCTCCAATGTCCTTGAATGGAATGGACCGGCTTCTTCACTGTACACTGGTCCAACTCCAATCCAGCCACACATGTGCCTTAAAACGGTGGGGCTGCATAAGTCAGACACAAACAAAATATATAATGTTCCTCTAGCTATATTAATTTTTCTATTTGGCAAACAGTTCAATGATAAATAATTAAAAAGTTTAATGGAGCCCCATGCTTCAGGGAAGAAGAGTTCATCCTCAAACTCAGGTGATTCACCCAGATGTTGGTCAGCTAAAACACTTGAGTTGCCCTCATCCTCCTCCTCCTCCTGTGGTATTTCAGAAACAGCGTAATTGTGTGGTATGAAGTGTTGGTTCATTTTGATCATGGTCAATCTCTCAACGCTTTGAAGCGAGAGACTGGTCTTTCTCACAACACACACTCAACAGACACACTAGCTACCGGACAAGCTAGATACTTTATTGCCAGCCTGCTGAGCACTGGCCATTGGTGCACCTTTCCATACCAATAGGCCAATGGGTTTTGATCCACATAGACCTCTTCTGGGTCATCCAGATAGTCCTGGAACATTCTCTGAATGGCCATTGGTGCTGCCACCTGCTTAACCTATTTTGCCTTTGCCTCTGCCCTTGACTTAAGGACTTCCACTTGAAACCAAGCCAATGCAGAGGTTGGGTCTGATTCTTCTGTTCCTGTAGTTGTTGTTGCCAGGGTTCCTGTTGCTTGTGTTGGCTGCTCTGAGACAACATCACTGCCCTCTCTGGAAGTTGAAGGCTGCACCCTAGAACTTATGCCCGAGACTTTTGAGCCGTACTTCAAGGTCTCTCGCTTGATCGACAATCCACGTCTTGTGTCGTGAAACACCCATTTCAGAAAAAGGATTGAAAGTGGCCAGTATTTTTTGGTACCGTAGATCAAAGTATTGTGGCCCAGATGTACTCTTTGGACGACACGCTGTCTCTGTGCATTCTTGGTTTAACAGCTAAGCGAAGGATTAAGCTTTCAACCAAGTCATGACATTCTCCATTGCCGTCCACGCCTATGAATCCTCGCAACACCTTTTTTAACTGGTCCTGTAGCAGTTGCAACAACGAGATAGCTTGGCTCATAGTACTGTCCTGCTTGCTGACTTCCCAGGTGAAAATCTTAAAAGGAAGTAGCATCTGTGTCAGACATTTGACTAGGCACTATTTGTCCATCTCCATGGTCATGTAGTTGCATCTCCTCCTCTTTGAATGACATTGTCATTGATCGGTTTGTACTGCTCAAAGAGATTGCAAAATGTAATAGGTCGGGTTCCAACATGTTGGTATCTCCTTAGTAAGGCCTTTAACTGGAACTCTATTAGCACGCTGAATGATCCGGTCTTTAAAAGAATGGCTGAAGTGAGTGCAGATTCTTCTGCAGGTGGTCAGAATGTTGCTGACTATGTATTCTTTTTTGAGAAAGTCCTGCACAATCAGATTGATGCACTGCCCCAAACACAGGACCCTGAAATAGCCACCATTTGCCATGGCCTTAACTATATTACCACCATTGTCTGTGGCAACAAATCCAATTCTGAGACCTCTGGGTCGCAGCCATTCAACCTTGCAGTTAACGTCTTCCAAGATGTTTGCAGCTGTATGGGATTTCTCAATGGCAAACCTGGATACTATTGCTTGGCACCTAATGCCCTTAAAAGTTTCTTCAGTGCAGAGACCTGAAGATCGCTGTTGCCTAACCACCACAAAAGAGATCCATTGTGCAGTGATACACATGTAATCAGTGGCTTGACCACTTGTCCATCTGTTTGTCATCAGCACTCTGCTGCAAAGCTTGTTGAAACAATTGCAGTACATCGTGATGGAGCACTGGAACAGCAATTCTGACAAAATAGGCCCGGCTGGGAACCATCCATTTCAGGCAGCTGGCCGCAACAAATTATAAAAATACCACTCTTTCCACAACAATTTAGCCAGCTACCCATTGTACAAACGTGCCGTTGGGTGGTTATGTTCATAGGACCCTTCCTGCCTAACCATGCTAATAATGGTAGCTTGGATTTTTTTCTTTTGTGGTGCCACTGACACAGGGAACTTTCGGAGAGAACCAGGAGGTGATGGACTCAATGTGTGCCTTGGGGTAGGTACTACATGCTGTGGTTTCTCCATCTGATTCATGTGCCATTTTGAGATTACTGAGACGGGTCATACTGGTGCACTGCTGGGGACAGGGCTGCTTTGCGTAAAGCTGTCACCCTCTTTTTCCTGATCACCTTCACCTCCCACAGTGATCAGAGCTGATTTACTTCTCTAATTACCACCTCCAACTGCACCAATTGTTTTAAGGTGTGATTCCCACAGGATTGCGTTATGTTTTTTCATATGGGTCATTTGGTTTCCAGTACCATAGTCTGAACCAGGTTTACCTCAACGAACGCTTGTGTGACAAATTGAGCATATTGCATTGTTATACTCCTGCTTGTTAATTGTAAATGAGTCCCAAATTGGTAGGAGAACTTTCTTGTTGTGTCCCCGCCAGTGCCTGAAGAAGAACTGAAGTTAGGTGGGTGTGTCATCAATTGCCTCTCTGCTGTGCATACTTCAACTGAGTTAGTGGTGGAGGCAGGTCTCAATGGGGTCTTTACAAATATGGAAGATGGCAGCAGTGGTGGTCTAGTGCCACAACCCTCAGAGCAGGTTGAATAGGAGGGGTAATGTTGGTGTCCTCTGAGCCAGCTTCCATGACAATGACGGGCTGGTCATCCTTGCCTGCTTCCATAATTGTAAGGCTTTCAGGAACTTTCGTTTTCCCTTGTCTTGAGGTTCTGGATTTTTAAAAGTCCAGAGGTGTCAGGGAAACAACACCCAAAGACCCCTGAGTTCCTTCCTGTCTCGGTGCACAAATAAACAGAGACGCGGGCTTCTCGATGGTGGCGTCAGAGACCAAGTTTTATTTACTGCAGGGACACAGAAGTCATAGGAACCACACAAAGGCAGAATCTACGAGACTGTTCAAATTGCAAGAAGTGGGTTGCTCCCTAAATACACGAAATATGTCTTTAGGCAACATTACACAAATATTTTTCATGCCCAACCCGTTATCCCAAACAGACAATAAACATACATCAAACAATAATTAGTCGTAGGTTTTCGGTATTCGATCAAGTCTCCTTGTCAGTTTTTCATTCTTTGCCCGATCCTCCCCATCATAAAAATCGTATCCTCCCCATTATAAAAGCCCAGAAGGAGAGGAGCAGAGCCAGGTGTAAGGGATTGAAAAGCAGGATAAGAGGCGTTTATGGATCGTAAATGGGCACGGCTACCGTATTCGGCCTCTCAATCAGGACAATGGACGCGAGAACTAGTATAGCAGGATTGGCCTCAGGCAGGGGAGGCAGCTTGATTCTGCCTAGTCACGCAGCGTCAGCTTCCTCGGGCTTGAGCTTACGTGTCCTTAACAAGGTGATTCTGCCGGGGTCATCGCTCGTCCATTGACTATGTGAGGGCAAGAAACAAAATGGATGCCGTATCTAAAATGGATGCCATGATATTACAACAGAATGCCCTATTTCTCAGTGAGTTCATGCTCGTAGTGCGGCGAAAACACTGTCATGCATACAATGGATCATTTACGGTTCACTGGTACCAAAATCGTGTCAGTACTACGATACCGACTACACGGGCTCGGATCGCTACAGAACCTCAGACCGTCCTTTTGCCCTTACATAGGCAATAGCTTACTCTATATCAGAGTCCATCTCTATGTTCATCATGTCACTGATATGTTGCTGGAGCATTATTCTATCTCGTGGTGTATCTCGAAAAACAGGTGGTCTTCTTACGCATGTTGAAACACAAAGGCCACATAAGGCAGGACCACACTGAACAATGAGACAGCATGAGAATAAGAATACCAATGCAACACCAGTGACTATCAGAACCTTCCATCCCCATGCAGATAACAGACTCCAGAACCATCCCATTAGTGACCAGTTACCTTCCTCTACATGAATAGAGTCAGAGATTTTGTGTAACTTGGAAATGGCCTTATATACCGTTGGCGCATTATCTGGGATAAAAACACAGCAACTCGATTGGATCATCTTACATACTCCACCTCGATCTGCAAGTAGTACATCGAGGACCATACGATTCTGTAACGTCATGAGGCGATCCGCCTGAAGCTCAGCTGTCAGGTTACTAAGGGCACCCGCAGTTTCGGTAATAGTGGATTCAACTACCCGTGTTAGTTGACGTAAGTTTCTACTGTTGGCCATAGGCCCCCAGAACGGAAGGAAACCCTTGAAGAAGTCTCCTGCTTCTTGGCCAGCAGTGTCTTCCTTATTGAAAACACCTCTCACAACTCTAGTTTTGTGATAATCCGGTGCAGCAGTGTATGTCGGAGGCAGTAGTTGAGCGATATAACATGAGCCTGAGAAGTCAGCAGGTAGCCATGTATATGCTCTGTCTTTGCAAACAAAATAGGTGCCCTTAGCAGCTAAAAATGCAGGGGAGGACTGCGATCATCCTCGCGATATTCGTGCTGTTTGGACCTTGGCTATTCGAGCTCTGACATCGGACCTTATCATAAAGCGGTCTGACCTCTTCGGTTTTGCTGCCTTGAAAACGCCTCTTAGATCCTGATATTGCTTGTCTGTTGGAGTGTGCTCCACGGGAAGGTCTTCTGGACCCAGGTTCTACGAGAACCGCCTTTGGAACTTTTCCTTGATGATTAAACCGGAAATATAAACGGGAGAAATAGGGACAGAACCCAATCGCTTTTCTGTCTATATCCAGCGGGTGGATGTACTCCCGCTTTGTTTTAGCCCCCGTGGAATCTAGGTATCAAATCTGTTTTTGTCTTTCCTCGACTCGGAATTGGAGGAATCTGCTCTAGAATATTACCGATAGGAAATCTTCCCTCCTCTTCTCGTGATCTCAACGCAGGTCCCAGCCTGTGGGGGTCGGTCTGTTACGCCCTGAAGAAGGTGGTACTCCTGATTAGGAGTTGTCTCACCGAAACGCGCGTCGGCGTTGTTTATTGGGCCTGTCATACCCCCATTGATTCTATCTGTATACTTTGATGAGTGTTTCTACATCTATCTTGATCAACCATCAAAGTATCCTGGGATCATCCATTCCATGCTTTTGGATTGGGCCCACGAGTGTCTTTGGTCTTTTTTGAATGAATTATGTAATGTTGTATGAATGTGAGCTGTTTGCATTTGAGTGTATGTATGTTTGATCAAAAACAGTCCCCTTTTCCTCTCTCCCCTGGTTTGGGAACCTGTCATTTATTCATTCCTTTCATTTCATTTTGTGTCATATTCCTCTTTGTACTAATTTTTAGTATTTTCTGTGCGCTATTGAATTTTTCCATTTCTGTATTATTGTATTACATGATTTATCCAATGTGATTATTTTCGGTGGAAGCATCCACTAAAAAGATTTTTCATCTATGTATTATAAAGTGACATGAATAAATGAAATAAATCTATATTCCCAAATAAAAGGAAATAATATTTTTGTTATATTGATCGTTTTGTGTCTTGCTGTCTCTACATCCTTCTCTATGGTGACTTTATGTGTTTGTATGCCACATTTTCTTTTTCCAATTTGAGTGTCATCCTTTTTGGAGTTAGATAGATGATACTTTGTACATTTTTCAATCATAGGGGTAGATTATATTTTGATATTTTGTTGTTTTGCTTAATAGCTTACTCTATATCAGAGTCCATCTCTATGTTCATCCTGTCACTGATATGTTGCTGGAGCATTATTCTATCTCGTGGTGTATCTCGAAAAACAGGTGGTCTTCTTACGCATGTTGAAACACAAAGGCCACATAAGGCAGGACCACACTGAACAATGAGACAGCATGAGAATAAGAATACCAATGCAACACCAGTGACTATCAGAACCTTCCATCCCCATGCAGATAACAGACTCCAGAACCATCCCATTAGTGACCAGTTACCTTCCTCTACATGAATAGAGTCAGAGATTTTGTGTAACTTGGAAATGGCCTTATATACCGTTGGCGCATTATCTGGGATAAAAACACAGCAACTCGATTGGATCATCTTACATACTCCACCTCGATCTGCAAGTAGTACATCGAGGACCATACGATTCTGTAACGTCATGAGGCGATCCGCCTGAAGCTCAGCTGTCAGGTTACTAAGGGCACCCGCAGTTTCGGTAATAGTGGATTCAACTACCCGTGTTAGTTGACGTAAGTTTCTACTGTTGGCCATAGGCCCCCAGAACGGAAGGAAACCCTTGAAGAAGTCTCCTGCTTCTTGGCCAGCAGTGTCTTCCTTATTGAAAACACCTCTCACAACTCTAGTTTTGTGATAATCCGGTGCAGCAGTGTATGTCGGAGGCAGTAGTTGAGCGATATAACATGAGCCTGAGAAGTCAGCAGGTAGCCATGTATATGCTCTGTCTTTGCAAACAAAAAAGGGGCCCTTAGCAGCTAAAAATGCAGGGGAGGACTGTGACGGGAAAACGTATGTTTCGGTACAGTCGCTCTTCCCTAGTCGAGCTTTCGGATTCCTCGCATTTCCTTGCAAACAGACCTGACCTTGGTGGGGTACGACCCAGATCGGAGTAGAGCTTTTACGTTTGTTCTCACCCAAAGTAATGCCATATTCCGTAACATTCCAGCCCATGTAAACTCGCAATTCATCCTTGGGAATAAACGGAGTGTTATTGACGTCTCTAACCATGTCAGTAATTCCTTTTACCAAGGCTCTATTAGCGGAGTTATACCTAGTGGAACGCGGAGGTCGCGGGGGATAGGTCTCTAGAGCATAGGCGAACATGGTCTGAAATGCCCAGAATGATCCATTATAACTAAAGAGCAGAACCAGATAAGGGATACCCTTGTGGTAAATAATTTAATTACCGGGACTTAATTTGATACAGAAACATAATGAAATAGCTCAGTAAATAAGAGGCAGAATCCGTGGTATTAGAGGTTCGGAATGGGCTTTATTCCAGAGGTCGATTATAATCGGTTGCTCCAGGTTCCATCACCACGAAGGTTCAGGAAGTGAAGTACATACGTTATTGACAATAAATTACTTTTATACAATAAGCATTACGGTGAAGCTAATACAAGAGGCGTAACAATTGATAGTGGAGATAATATATTCATATGTGGCAAAGATAGGCGTAACTGGGTGTGTTTACAGAACGTCATCAGATGTGATGTCATAAGAGGGTGGTTACATGAAAGAATTTCGCAATGTCAGCAGAAATACTTGGCAGAAATGCGCGCGCAGCAGCATGACGTGTGATTGACGTGCAACTAGGGGGTGAAGGGGACTTGACATTTAGCTCTACATGTGGCGACAGAAGTCTGGAGGGTCAAGTCAACCTAATCCCAAATCATATCTAACATCCTATGTTTAAAGAACTATGTTATCCAAAAGAGAGGTCTCTTAGAGTAGAATCTTATTCTATACTGACTATACTGACGGTTAGTGCGTGTACAAGCGTCTAAGTGTCTACACTAGATGCGAGGGCGGAATCTTCCATAGTAACAGGGCTATGAATCACTTGTATGAAGACAGAGAAGTCGGGCCTTTGCTTGGTAGCTGGCAGAATGTTTACTTAAGCTACTAGACAGGAATGCATTGGGCAGGGAGCGGAGCAGATAATTTTCGAAGGTGAAATACAGTTTTTGGCAGGCAGCAGGCTGATGTCAGGCTTCGTGAGCCGCGCAGAGAATGAGACAAAGTTCATGGTCACAGATGCAGGCTCAGACTGGAGCTTTCAGAGGCAGAAGGCAAGAAAAGCTTGATGACAGAATCAGGGCCTACTTGCCTGGACTGAAAAATGGCATAAGTGAACCATATAAAGGCGGTGGCCTTTCGTATTTAGGAATGGAATATCCGGCCCATTCATGGCGGATCAGCAGAGGACATGTTAACGGTGGACGCACATGTATTTGCGTCTTCATAACTGGAACTGGAGGGAACATACATGTACTTGTAACATGCACATAGAACCGTTGGGGTCCAAGATAGGGGACATAACTGACTAGAAGAATCCATATTTCCACATTCCCTCCTTGTCCCCTACTTGCCCGTCAAGAGATATCAATCTTCATTAATCCATTGATCTGTTCATATAGCATCATTTGTTCTTCTTTCTTCTTCCGGGATCTTGAATGAAAATCTTGATGTGGAATGCACGATGTGGCACACAGACCACAAATCGCTGGTCCACATTGCAGGCATAAGCAGCAACTGAATAATATGAGAAGGCCAATACCTAGGAAGGATAGGACTCTCCATCCCCAGGCTGATATCACGCTCCAAAACCAACCGGACCAAGTCCAGGTGCCTGGATTCTGGTGTATCTGGCTTACAATCTTATGAAGGCGGGTTATGGCCTTATATACAGATGGCGAATTTTCTGGTATGAATATGCAACAGCTTGATCCGATGACCCTACAAGCTCCGCCCCTATCAGCCAGGATGACGTCAAGGACAAGACGATTTTGAAGCACAACAATCCGCATAGCAGACTGCTCTTCTGTTAAATTGCCTAAGGCGGAAATAGTTTCGTTCACTACTGCTTCAAGGGTTCTAGTTAATCTACGTATCAGCTTACTATTAGTAACGGTACCTATATAGGGAAAGAGACCTTTATTGAAATCTGTGTATTTTTCCCATGCTGTCTCAGTGTAGTCGACTATTGGGAGATCTCTCCTTACTCTATTATATACTAAATGAATATTTCTGTGATAATCAGGAGGAGCTAGAAAAACAGGTGGCAAAAGGAATCCAATGTAGCAAGTACCATCCCAATCTAGAGGCAAACGTACATATGCCGTCTGACCACATATGAAATAGGAATGGCGGGAAGCTCTAAATGTAGACTTGCCTTGATCACTAAATTCTACTACAATGGTGCATTTACTATGGCCCATGTGTATGGAGCCATTCTTTCTTATACATAATTCCCCTTTTACTGGGAATACGGACATGGCGGGCAAGATTGGTGTAGCTTCAGATTCAACGTTCAGGATCATGAGGTTAAGTGTAAAATTACCTAATCCATATACTTCATTTTCTAGATCAGTTCCTGTTCCTTTGGGAAGTCCCTCCTTGTTGGGGTGGCAGACCTTAAGTAAAACTAAGTTCAGATTTCCCCATACCCTATTGTCTTGATAAACTGCAGAGTTCGAATCTTGGGAATTAATTAAACTAAACCATGCTCCACAGGAGCCGTTGTGTGTGAACGGGTATGGAAAAAGAGGTAGAATTCCTTTATAATTCTGATAGGGAGGGAGTCGGCCACATATCCAACAATTTGTAGCATTGCTAACCTGATGGGAATGATGCAACATACTAATAAACGTGTTATTGCGCAGTGCAAATCTATAAGACAACTGAAGCGGAGGTAATTTACTAAAAGAATGTTCAGCAGTAACATTGTAAACATGTCTAGAAATAGGATAATATATGTGCAACAATATACTTGCAGTAATTATTAAAAGACTTGAGAAAAATAAAATTAATAACGTCACTATGCAATGACTACGCAGTGATTTACAGTACGCCTGTCGTTTCAACATTTTTCGGGTGTTTTCTCTATTCAGGTCCAAGGGATACATGTCAGAGACAATTCAACCGCTTCACCTTGGAGAGGACTTAAACAATCAAATTGCTCGACTGATTGGACCTGAGCTATAATTTATAATGTTCAGAGTCACTTTTTTCCACAAAAGGAAGTTTTAAGTCAATGGGTGAAGACACACAAGGTGAGGTATTCACATCTGATTTTAGTCCATGAAATTTCTTGATATGACTTGAATGAATCCATCCCTTTCTGCCTTCGATCTTCACGGCTGTTCTTGTGGTGAGCAACACCAGCTGAGGTGACCTCCACCTAGGTTCCAGCTGAGTTTTGCGGTCAAAGTTCCTCACGAGGACCAGGTCCCCCGGAACCACGTCATGGGGTTTCACCTCAGTGTTGTCAGGAAAAGCTGCAGCTACCTGTGAACGACAAGATTGTAGTGCAGACATCAAGGAAGCCAAGTAATCTGTCAGCATATTACAGTCAATATCAGTTATTTTGCGTGGTATAGGCGTCCCCCACATATTTGGTGGTCTGCCGAAGATCACTTCATACGGGGATAGCCCTGTTCGAGAGTGTGCTACCATTCTTGTGTAAAAGATTGCAACTGGTAATGCTACTACCCAGTCGACACCTTTCTCTCTGCATATTTTGGATAATCTTATTTTCAGAGTCTGATTATGTCTTTCTACGAGACCTGCTGCTTCGGGGTGTCGGACACAGTGGAATTTCCACTGATAGCCTAACAAAAGTGAAACGTGTTTCATTAATTCGGATGAGAACGGCTGGCCGTTATCTGAGTGAACAACACGTGGTAAACCGTATCGTGGGAAGAATTCTCGAACCAACTGTTTGGCAGTAGTCGGGGCAGTGTAATCTGAAACCGGGTATGCTTCCGTCCAACGGGAAAGAGCACACACAACTACGAGAACATATTTGAATCCTCTGCATCGTTCCATCTGGATATAATCCATCTGGAGGACTTCAAAAGGATGATCAGGAGGATGAAATCCACCCTGTTCTACGGGAACGCTTTTTCCTGGGTTGAACTGGCAACATATCATGCAGGTACGAACTTTTTGTTTCGCTGCTGCTCGTAAATGCTTGTTGAACCAAATATGTTGAATGCTATCTAGCATAGCTTTTTCTCCTAGATGGGCAGGACTATGTACAGTGTTAATTATAACTTGGACCATTGAATCAGGAAGGAACCACACAGACTTTTCCTTCATCAACCATCCTTGATCCGTTTGGATCCCTCCTAATTCCGTCCATTTCTTTATTTCTTCTGGTGTAGCATGTGTCTGTATATCAATTACGTCAAGAGTAGGATCTTTAACCGTCATACAATGTGTTGGCGTCGGGACTATTGTCTTTGTCATATCGGATGTTTGAGCAGTCTGTTTAGCTGTTCTGTCAGCTAGATCATTGCCTTGAGAAATGATATCAGTAATTTTCGTATGAGTTTTACATTTCATAATCGATATTGCAATGGGCAAATGTATTGCATCTAATAAGGCATGAATGAGGGGTCCGTGCTGAATGTGGGCACCGTGAGAAGTTAAATAACCTCTCTCTCGCCACAGCACGCCAAAGTCATGTACGACTCCGAATGCATAACGTGAATCAGTGTATATGTTGACTTTTTTATTTGCGGCTTGAATACAGGCTTGTGTCAGAGCGACGAGCTCTGCTGCTTGAGCGGACAAGGTATTTATACACTTGGTTTCAATAATTTCAGTGTCTGTGGTGACTGCGTAAGCGGCCACTAACTCTCCTGTACTTGCTCTCATACATGAACCATCTACATACAACGTCAGGTCTGGGTCTGACAATGGGACATCTGTCAAGTCTTGTCTGGGTTTCGTCGTGATTGTAATAACATCAATACAATCGTGGGCTAATGGGTCTGTTCCATTTACAGGTAAAAGTGTGGCAGGATTCAATGTGTTACAACGTCTGATTTCTATATGTGGCTGAAACAATGTTAGTTCGTACCCTGTAAGTCTTGCTATAGTCAAGTGTTGTGTTTGCGTTCGGTTCACAAGAACCTCTACTGCGTGTGGTACTTGTACTGTCAATGGATGTCCTAACACTATGGCATCGCTTTGTCTGATTGCTAAAGCTGTCGCTGCCACTGATTTCAGGCACGCAGGCAGAGCCTGAGCTACGGGATCTAATGTACTAGAAAAATAAGCACATGGTTTGTGTGCTCCTGCTTGTTCCTGTGTGAGTACTGACAAGGCAGTACCTTCTCGTTCTGTAATAAAGAGTGTAAACTGTTTTCTGTAACATGGTGTTGCTAAAACTGGTGCTTGACATAAAGCTTTCTTTAAGCTTTCAAAAGCGTGTGTGTGTTCCTGAGTCCAAGGGAGAACAGTCGATGTGGCTGCCTCCTGTGTTGTCAACTGAATGAGTGGTTTTGCCAGAAATGCATACTGAGGGATCCACTGCCTACAATATGAAGTGAGGCCTATGAAAGCCCGCACCTCCTTTTGCGTCTTGGGTATTGGCATGTTAGCTATTAACTGAATGCGGTCGGGTGTAAGCTGTCTTCCCTCCTTGGACAGCGAGTGACCAAGGTAAATAACTCGCTGGACACAGAATTGCAGCTTAGAAGGGGACACCTTGTGCCCCTTTTCGGCTAGAAATTGTAAAACCGTCAGTGATGCTTTTTCACATTCAGGTTCGCTTCGGGCGGTGATCAGCAGATCATCGACATATTGAAGCAAAGCAGTGTTAACTGGCATGTGGATACTGTCAAGTTCTCGTTTCAGTGCTTGGCTATAGATGCTGGGGCTTTCTGTAAATCCTTGAGGTGTGCGTGAGAATTTAAAGCTACGTCCATTTAAACTAAATCCGAACAAATATTGGCTTTCCGGATCTATTGGGACGCTGAAAAAGGCATTTTTTAGATCAATTACAGTAAAGAATGTTGCTTCGGAATCAATAGCTGTCAGTAATGATGAGATATCGGGGACCACAGGGAATTGTGGCACAATACACTTGTTTAATTCGCGCAGATCAATAATTAATCGATATACTGGCGGGGCCTTCGGATCTGTTCGTTTGAGAATCGGAATTATCGGTGAGTTACATACATTGGAGTCCGTTTCTACAACCACTCCTTGGGCAATGAGCTCGTCAATGATTTGTAGTAAAGCCACTACAGCATCTGGTGGTAACTTGTATTGTCGCATTCGTGGTAGTACCACTCCTGCCTTTAGTGTAACTCGATAGGGTGTAATATTCATGCAACCAACATCAGTAGGGCCTTGTGCCCATAGATGCGTAGGTAAAGTCTGCAATCGGGGATCCATGTCTCTAGACACATAATGACCTTTAAAATCACGTAAAAACAATCTTACTCCTTCCGGAGAACAACATATTATAGCTCCTAGAGCTTTCAATGTTTTTATTCCTAACAGGTTTTCTGGACATGATTTAGTAAGCAATAAATCTGTAGTTCGGGTCAAAGGTCCTATCGTAAGTGGAAGAGGTTGTGACACTTCATTAACAATAGGTTTTCCTGAAAAACCAAGGGAAATATTCTGTGAGCCTGAGAGGGGTGCCCCTGGAACTTCACTACGTTTTATAGTTGTTCGACTTGCCCCTGTATCGAGTAAAAATTTTCTGTCTTGGCCTAATAATTCACTATGCACATAAGGTCCTTCTTGATCTACAGGGATCTTGATAAGGGGTAAGTCAACTTCCCTCTCTAGGCTTGTTCATGCATATCGTTGATAATCAGGATAGTCATACTGTGCGGTCTGGTACAGTTGTCGTGTCGTGGTTTGCGTGGCAGCAACAGGCAGCGCTGGTGCAGCTGGCACAAACTGTATAGTCTGTGGTGGAGCTGACATGGACTGTGCATGCTGCAAAGCTCCTTGTTCATTCTGATCCTGTCTAAGTGGCCGTGGTCTTTCTTTTGTAATACCCGTGGCGATATTACGCTTCAGGACTGGGCAATCGTGTACATGGTGACCTAGTTGTTTACAATAGTTGCATGTCCCTTTTACAGGTCCTGCTAAATCGCCAGAATGTGTCGTACCCTTTTTATGTCCTTCAGCTGGAACTGTCTGGGAGACTAGCATTTTCATTTTCGTGTCTTTCATGCGTCTTTGTTCATGATCTTGTTCCTCTCTAATTCTATTGTGATGATACTGTAACATTTGTAACATTTGTGATGGAGTGTTACCTTGCCAGGTACTCTCGAATTTTAATACTCTATTTTTCACTTGGGGCAAGGAATTTTCAACTAATTTTGTCACAAACAGATGTGGGTATGATTCGCTACTTGCTTTTATACCACTATTTATACCAAAACATTTTTCAAATCGTGCATAGAAATCACTAGTGTCTTCATCTTGCTTTTGTTTACAGGCTGAAATTGCACCCCAGTCTTCCTTTTTTGTGGTTAATAAACGTGGCAGTACCTGTACCAGTAAACCTGGTAGTGCTTTAGTTTTGTCCCCAAGCCCTGAACCTGGACCTCGGGCCTTTTCTTCTGTTTCTAGTGCTGTCCAATCTATCTTTTGGTCTCCTACCTCCCACTCTTTTTCCTTGAGTTTTTCATAAATGCCAGCAGGCATTAATACCTTTAATATTGTCATAATGTCGGGATAGGTATACTCTCCCATGAGTAACATGTCTTTAATTTCTCGGTGGAAACCCGCTGGGTCTTTGTCATGACTGGGTACCACTTTCTTCATTTCTAACAATTCTATTTTCGATATGGGCGTATACACATATACACGTTTAAACTGATTGTCCTCGCCCTTTATTGGGTGCACTTCTCGTAAGGGATTCTGTCTGTCCATGTAATACATGGTTCTTTCCTTGATGGGCAGTGAGACATGTTCTGGGCATATAAAAAGAATGTACTGCTTTCTTGATTCTAGTATTTCTTTAATTAGCTTAGTACCTGAACCTCTCCATCTATTCGTGAGTAATTCGGTCAATATATCAGGTAAGGGACCAGGATCTGAATGCTGGCTTTTATATAGTATAAGAAGTTGTTGAATCATATAAATCCCAGCTAAACGCTGTTCATCTGGGGTGAGATTCAAAAATGTGTGTGCTACTGTGTCATCACTATACTTCCCGGGACTGTCAACCCAATGGACAGCTGACCTGGCTAATTCTTGTTCATCCATAGAATCGAGAAAATGATAACCCCTTCGTTCTCGGAGTAATTTATCTGCTGCTTGGAATGAATGCTCGTTAGACCTTATATTTATTATTGGTGTTTGAAATTTCCTGTTATTTTCTAGACACATCGGACGTATCGGATCAGTAAGACATCTAGTACTATTACAAGATCTTCTTCTACCTACATAGGCTATAGTTTCTGACTGTCCTGTGGGCAGTCCTGATGCTTCTTCCTCGCTTTGTTCAACCTGGTCTACCGTTAATCTTTCTTCGTGTAGGCGTTCTATTTCTTTACGGATCTTTCTGCACATGGCTATTATACAGTTTTGCTTATCATGTCTCCCTTCTGATATATTCTGGCTCCATCTGGTAAGAGTTTGCATTGCTTCCGGGTCTACCCCCGGTCGGTCTTGATTTCTGATCACACAATTTATGAGGAAACGCAACAGTTCCCCCTGTATTTCCACTTTCTGGTATTCCATAGCTCTGTTAATACATTCAGAATCTCGCCCGGTTTGGACAAAATGATATATATTATCTAGATGTGCAGTCATTCCTGGTAATTTCCCTAAATACACTGCGGCTCGTCTGATACGTAATGATGCTAGGGTCATTTCGTCCTCTTTTCCGGGCACAGGGTCATATCTACAATCTATAAGAAGTTCCTTAAGCGTACGGGCATTTATGAGTTTGGGGGTACGTGAATGTGCTGACTCTTGAAAAGTAAGTTTATTTATTCTAGGTGGCGTAGAAAAGATATTGGTAGCACCTCCGGTAGCCCCATCTGGGGTATCGGGTGTGAAAGGATTCGTTGAACGTGATACAGCAACTATAGGTGTGGATACAGCTATAGAAGTAGCTGTAGGAACAGATGCAGAAACAGATGTGCTTGCCGGAACTTGTGTCAGAACTTGATGCTGTAAGGGTACAGGTACTGGATCTTGGCGTTGAACCTCCCCGGCCAACGGTCTATGTGGGGCGGGGTTAGCATACTCGGGAGCTGCGTCATCTAAATATGAGGAAAGAAAAACATCTTCTGCGGTTCTAGGATGCCCCTTAGGATGTACCTTTATTGGAAATAATGGGGTTGGCAAGTCTTTTGGTATCCCTGGAGTAGCCTTAGGTAATCCTTCAGCCAGAAGGGGATACATACCATTCATAAGGGCATTTCTTTGTCTGTCTACTTGTTCTGATTTCACTCGTGCACCTTCTTTAATTAATAGATTTTCTCGGACTTCATTTGAATTTTCTTTACTCTTCTCTTCCTGTCTACGTGCTTTTTCTGTACGTCTATATGATTCTTTACGCCATAATTCAATGGCGTCTTTCTGTGATTGTCTAGCTTTCTTTTTCCATAATTCTTCCTCTACTTTCACGATGCACTCTGCATCCCAGGTCCCAGCTGCGGGCCACCTCTGACTTTCTGGTAATTCCTTAGTGTAGTCTACCCATAAATCGAGAAATAATATGGCGTCTAGGCCATGTTTATGATACATGAAGTACCCTGGAGTGTCCCTAGGAGGAATGGGAACAGCTTCTTCGAGTACCCCTTTTCTGGTTGTGATCTGTCTTAATTTCGAAAAGAGCGGCATATTGAGAACTGATCTGCTACTTGATCTTGAACAAACTTAATACAATAAAACACAATAATGAACAGTCATTCATACCACAATATGCAGGACATACTATAAACATTTAACATATAACATTTAACTGGGCAACAGTGATGATGACGATGATCTAAGAAAAACTTAATCATTAAACATGATACTCGACTTGAACTGAATTATTCTGAATTTATATACTTGATATACTAGATATACTGCTAAACAGTACAGATACACTGCTGAAACAGTGCAGACCGGATTTGTGTACCCAAACCCGTCTGGACCGGCACAACTTATGTGCACGCCAGAACGCCTCCCCAGTAATGGTACTCACCGGGTAGCTCGGAACGGAAGGCCTCGGAAATTTGACTGAACTTGAACCGGACTGGACTCGACTCGAACGCTTCGGACACTGGACTCGACTTGGGACTTCGGAAACTGGTGGGCCTCTGTATACCTCGGATCTTGCTCTCTCAGCTAGGCTCTGGTCGGGATACTTCGCACTTCTCACCGCCTCGTCTGGGTGTTGATCGCAGCCTCAGTCGCCCCCGCTTGACCGGAGGGAGATACAGGAAATCCTGCTGGTACGCGTTGTTGTCCGTCCAGCTGTGGCAGGAGACCGGGCCTGCAACGCACCGCCGGCGCGTGAGATGAGAAAGTGTCCCTGTTCGGGCGCCATTCATGTGGTAAATAATTTAATTACCGGGACTTAATTTGATACAGAAACATAATGAAATAGCTCAGTAAATAAGAGGCAGAATCCGTGGTATTAGAGGTTCGGAATGGGCTTTATTCACAGGTCGATTATAATCGGTTGCTCCAGGTTCCATCACCACGAAGGTTCAGGAAGTGAAGTACATACGTTATTGACAATAAATTACTTTTATACAATAAGCATTACGGTGAAGCTAATACAAGAGGCGTAACAATTGATAGTGGAGATAATATATTCATATGTGGCAAAGATAGGCGTAACTGGGTGTGTTTACAGAACGTCATCAGATGTGATGTCATAAGAGGGTGGTTACATGAAAGAATTTCGCAATGTCAGCAGAAATACTTGGCAGAAATGCGCGCGCAGCAGCATGACGTGTGATTGACGTGCAACTAGGGGGTGAAGGGGACTTGACATTTAGCTCTACATGTGGCGACAGAAGTCTGGAGGGTCAAGTCAACCTAATCCCAAATCATATCTAACATCCTATGTTTAAAGAACTATGTTATCCAAAAGAGAGGTCTCTTAGAGTAGAATCTTATTCTATACTGACTATACTGACGGTTAGTGCGTGTACAAGCGTCTAAGTGTCTACACTAGATGCGAGGGCGGAATCTTCCATAGTAACAGGGCTATGAATCACTTGTATGAAGACAGAGAAGTCGGGCCTTTGCTTGGTAGCTGGCAGAATGTTTACTTAAGCTACTAGACAGGAATGCATTGGGCAGGGAGCGGAGCAGATAATTTTCGAAGGTGAAATACAGTTTTTGGCAGGCAGCAGGCTGATGTCAGGCTTCGTGAGCCGCGCAGAGAATGAGACAAAGTTCATGGTCACAGATGCAGGCTCAGACTGGAGCTTTCAGAGGCAGAAGGCAAGAAAAGCTTGATGACAGAATCAGGGCCTACTTGCCTGGACTGAAAAATGGCATAAGTGAACCATATAAAGGCGGTGGCCTTTCGTATTTAGGAATGGAATATCCGGCCCATTCATGGCGGATCAGCAGAGGACATGTTAACGGTGGACGCACATGTATTTGCGTCTTCATAACTGGAACTGGAGGGAACATACATGTACTTGTAACATGCACATAGAACCGTTGGGGTCCAAGATAGGGGACATAACTGACTAGAAGAATCCATATTTCCACACATGGTATGTGGTATTAAGCCACACACCCAGCAGTTCGTTGTGTTTACTACTAGTTGGTGTTGGTGCAAGAGCTGAATGAAAGTGTTATTTATAAACTCAGAGCGTCGAGCTTGCTCATGTGCAGGAAAGGGATGGAAAGAATGAAAAGAAACAACAGTCGGAGAAACAGAAACATGGGGAGATACTGTAGATGTAACAGGTGCAAAGATCAATTGAATACCAAAAATAATTCCGCCTACCAGAGTTATTAAAACAATCAGAAATGTCAGAGCACATTGCATTAGGAAACATTTGCTATACAATATTTCATACAGTTTTGTCTTGCGAGCATTTATGACGTTAGCCCGTCGCAGTTCAGGAAGCTCCATCTTCTACAACCGTTCGCAACGGATGGTTTGTACCTGTTAAAAATTGCTTCTGTCTACCCTGGGAGTTCCCAAAATAAACAGAAGAAACCGACCTTGTGTCTGGTTCCCTGCAAGTTAAAACAAGGCACACGTTACGACCCTACGGTAACCCAGATGGCAAGGTGAGAGAACAACAAAAACAAAAATAAAAAAATTATAGAGCGAACTTCCTGACTGAATGGAATGATAAGATCAAAACAGTTTTCAAATAGAAAGGTAATTGTGCAATGTCATTGGTTCATAGAATGAGAACGTAGGTTATATCTGTACTTTCCGGGTCTTGTCTGATCTTGAAACAATTGTTCTACAGGTACAGTAATGTTCGAGTCCACAGGTGACGAATGTTCGCCTTGTATAGCACTTTGTTCAGGGTTCGAAGGCACAGTTCCTGGTGGGGTATCGGAGTTCTGTGTTTCTGTTCGTTTGTCCGTTATGTACTCTGCATCACTGAAGGGGATGAGCCTAGGAACAGGTTCTGTCTTGGATACACCAAATCCCTGTCTAACCCAGTTGTCGTAGGGGAGTGGGAGAGGGACACGCTTCGTATGGCTAGCGTGCACCCAATTCTTCCTTCCAGCTAGGCGTACAGCAGTTCTTGTGGCCAGGAGCACCTGAAACGGGCCCACAAATCTTGGCTGGAGGTTCCGGGTTCGCTCAAAATTCCGCACCACAACTTGATCACCGGGTTTCAACGTGTGGCCTGGACTCTCTGTCAGTTTAGGCAAGGATTCAAATACCTGTTGATGAATAAGGCTCAATTTAGCAGTCAGGTCAAAAAGGTAATCAATCAACATTGGATATTCGATCTGTTTGAATTCCTTTGGCCTAGGGACTCCCCAAACATTAGCAGGACGACCAAACACAATCTCATATGGGCTAAGCCCTACTCGAGAGTGTACAGTCGCTCTGGTGGACAATAAAGCTAAAGGCAGTGCGTCTGGCCAAGATAGGCCAGTGGAAGCTTGAATTTTAGCAAGTTTCAGCTTCAAGGTACCATTGTACCCTTCAACCAAACCTGCTGACTGTGGGTGATTCGCACTGTGGAATTTCTGGGTGATCCCCAGACCCGCACCCACACTCTTCATAACTTTCCCTACAAACTCACTTCCATTGTCCGACCAAACAATCCGTGGCATACCATACCTGGGGAAGTACTCTTTGAGGAGGATTTTGGCAGTAGACATAGCAGTGTTATCCTTTAACGGATACGCTTCAATCCATCTTGAAAAGGCACAGACTACCACTAGGACATATTTAAGATTATTACACCTGTCCATGTGGATAAAATCCAACTGAATCACCTCAAAGGGACAAGAAGGGGGAGCAAAGTGACCAGCTGGGGTTGGGGTTCCCTTGCCAGGATTATGCATCAGGCATACCATGCAATTTTTCACGACTCTTTCCGCACACTTAGTAATTCCATCGTTCTTCCATACTGGAGCTAACATTTTACAGATCCCTTTCGAACTAATGTGCGCCACTCCATGCGCCATCGTGACTACCGCAAGCACATACGCATCAGGTAACATCCAACGCTGCTGTTCGGACAAATCAACCCAACATCCACTTGAATCCATTTGACCCGTTTTCTCCTTCCATTCATTCTTCTCATTTTTAGTTGCTTCATTCTGGATTGCCTTTACACTTTCAATCGTATTCTCACACATTCCTGATTCAGCAATCCATCTTGCAGACGTTGCAACGTACATTCGACTCATCATGTTCTTCGCCGTCTCTTTGGCGACCTCATCAGCAAACGCATTTCCACGGCCAACATCATCCGTAATCTTTCGATGTGCACTGCATTTCACAATCGCAACTTCATTCGGTAGGGTCAGAGATTCCAACAGGTCATTGACTAACTGTCCATGTTGGATCTTAGTCCCATGGGACGTGAGAAAACCTCTTTCTTTCCACAGACGTCCAAAGCTATGTGCCACGCCGAAGGCGTATTGGCAATCAGTAAACACACTCACTCTCTTTCCCTCAGCTAAAACACACGCTCTTGTTAATGCAATTAATTCTGCAGCTTGGGCAGAATTCTGACTCACTCTTGCGGTCTCAACAATCGTACTCAAAGTCGTAACTGCATACGCGGCCGTCACATCACCATTCTGTAGTTTAAAACATGACCCATCAACGTACAAAGTGCCATCTGGTTCGAGTAACGGAGTATCTTTTAAATCAATCCTACCTTTTGTCTCTTCCTCAGTTCTAAAACAACAATCATGAGGCTCTAAATCACTCGACTCTTGAGTAGTCGGCAACAGCGTTGCTGGATTCAATATGTTGCATCGCTTGATCTGAATGTGACTTGCCAAAAGTGTCAGCTCATAACCTGATAGTCTAGCACTGGTGAGGTGTTGAGTTTTCGTTCGATTCATAAGTGTATCCACAGCATGTGGAACCATGACTACTAACATGTTGTTCATGACTAGTCCAGCAGACTGTCGAATAGACACTGCAGCTGCTGCTGTAGCTCTCAAACAACTTGGCAATGCTCTGGCTACCGGATCTAATGTGGATGAGAAATACGCACAAGGTCGCTGTTTGTCACCAAATTGTTGCGTTAAAACACTCAACGCACAACCTTCTCTTTCATGGACATATAAAGTAAACGGCTTACTGTAGTCAGGAGTACCCAACACAGGAGCTGAACACAGCGCATCACGTAAGTCGGAGAAGCTCTGTTGACATTCATCAGACCATGGCAAAGGGCTCGGAACACCTTTTCCAGTTAGGGCTACCAATGGTTTTGCCATGAGAGAAAAATTTGGGATCCATTGCCTGCAGTATGATGTAATACCCAAAAACGCACGCACTTCTCTCTGTGTGCTTGGTACAGTCATCTGCGAATGGTACAGTCATCTGCGAAATTGCTTTGACTCTCTCTGGGGTCAACCTTCTTCCCTCCTTTGACAAAAGATGACCTAAATAGGTCACTTCTTGGCAACAATATTGTAGTTTAGAAGGTGAAACCTTGTGATGTAAGTCTGACAAATGACGTAATAAAGAAATTGTAGCTGTTTTGCAAGTTTCCTGGTCATCGGCGGCCAGTAAAAGATCATCTACGTATTGGATCAGAGCAACACCAGGAGGAAGTACAAGAGCATCTAATTGACTTTTCAATGCTTGGCTGTAAATTGAAGGGCTCTCACAATAACCTTGTGGGGAGCGCTTGAACCTGAAACTGCGACCACCTAAGGAGAAACCAAAAATGTCTCTACTTTCCTCGGCTATCGGGATGCTGAAAAAGGCATTCTTCAAGTCGATTACCGTAAACCATGTGGCTGAGGCAGGAATCAATGTCAATAATGCAGTGATATCTGGTACCACAGGAAACTGCGGAATCACTATTTTGTTAACCTCTCTGAGGTCAATCACAAATCTGTAGATTGGAGGTTTGGAAGGGTCAGTGCGTTTCAAAATTAGCAGAACAGGACTATTGCAGACATTTCCTCTAGTTTCCTCTATCACATCTTTCTGTATTAAGTCCTTCACGATCAGTAAAAGTGCACGTTCACCTTCATTTGAAATCCGATACTGTGGAATTCGTGGGAATCTAACATTCGCTTTCAGACTCACCACATAAGGGGGAATTTCCAAAAGATCTACATCATTAGGACCAGTTGCCCAAAGAGTATCAGGGAGAGAACGCAGCTCCGGTGGGAGCTTATTCATTGACAGGTACATTGGAGAAATGACTCTCTTACCCAACGTGAGCTGTACTCCCGAAGGAGAACAGTACAGTGTTGCATGCAGGCGTTTCAACAGATCTAAACCAAGCAGATTTTCATTACAACCGGTCGTTAGAATGAGGGGTGCTTCTAGTTCGCATGGCCCAACAGAAATTGACAAAGGACTAGAAACAGGATTGTGGACAGGGGCGCCTGAGAAACCTACTGAAGTGTTCGTTAAGCCAGACAAAGGTGCGCCAGGGAGTTTTGCATGCATAATTGAACTTTTTGCCGCACCAGTATCCAACAGAAACGGTTCGACCACGCCTGATGTAACTACTGCGACATAAGGTCCACTCTGATCAACTGGAACTGATACTACTCCCTCTCTTTGCCTGTGGCTGTCCTAGTACTCGCTTTTATGAATCTCTTCATTATTTTCATAATAATCCTCAACATGATACTGTGAAGATCTACCAAGTTGCGTAGATTGTACATTTCACTGATCGAAATAATTTGATTGGCGATCAGCCTGTGGAGTCATTGTACTACGTCCTCTACCTCTAGGAGCTTGCATAAACCCACCACTACTTCTCTGAGCTGGGACACCATTGGTTTGTGCGTGCAGTACTGGACACTCGTTCTTATAATGACCCTGCTTTTTACAATAGGCACACTGATTCCATGCTAACTGTTGTCGGGGAAGACCATAATCGAATCTTCGGGACATCCCTTGCTGGAATTGTGGCTGTTGCTGAAACTGGGGTCGCTGCTGTGAATCTGACTGATATGAGCGAGGCGGGTACGCCTGTTGCAAAAGAACTTTAGTTTTCAAGTCTTTTGTCTTCTTTTCTGACTTTTCCTTCTCTTCTTTCTCTCTATTCTCGTAATACTGAGCAGTTGCAAGTATTTGTGCTGTCGTCGACACTGCCCATGCACTTTCAGAATCCTTTAACTTGTTACTAAGCTCAGGCAGTAAATTAAACACGAACTTGTCGACAAACAACCTCTGACCTCCCTCAGTACTCATATCTTGCCCACTGTGGTCTACGAAGGTCTCTTCAAATCTAGTGAAGAAATCAGAGACGCTTTCGTCTTTCTTCTGCTTGCATGCTGATAATTTATCCCAGTTGACCCGTAATGCTGGCATCAGGGTTTTCATCAGATTAATTATTCTACCAGGTAGAGCAGCAATCAGAGGCTCAGGTTTAGCACCACCAACTTGTTGCGCGTCTGCCGCTATAATAGCTGCCCAATCACCTCCTAAGGCGACTGGGTGGTTCTCTTGCCGGATCTTGGCCCATATGGGTTGTGGTACTACATTACCAAATAGCATTTCGATGTCTGCTAAATTCATGACACACGCTTGAACTGTCTGCGTTAACTCTTTATAATATCCAGCAGGATTCTTACGCGGGTCTGGTAACGCCTGTTTTACTGCTAATACTTCGGCTCGCTTCCAAGGGATGTGTATCCACACTCTATGGAAATGTGCCGGAGCAGCTGCAATACCATTAACCGCATCAGCTTGAACTGCTTCGTGCCATATGGGTGGAACTTCCCTCATCGGATATTGACCTCGTCTTTTCCTAGTAATCGGAGAACCATCAGAACCCCTTAGAGACTGAAGAGGAGAGTCATCCCTATAAGCTAAAATCAGTTCTATCGCTTCCCTTACTTCTGAACCTATCACCATTCCAGCGGCGAACTTTTGCTGAATATTTATAAAATCAGAGGGGACGGACTCTAAGTCATCATCGTCCCATTCCTCACGCACAAGAGAACACATCACGTCAAAGACATAACGTTGAGTTGGTTCATTCCATTGCATAAATGTATCTGACACTCTTCGTGCATCATACTTCGCAGCTTTCGACATCCACCTAAGAGCTGTCGAATCTAACATTTCTCGTTCCTGGGGACCAGGAAACTGGCTACGTCTCTGTGTAGAGTCAGAAACGGGAGTCCCAATTAAAGACCTGTAGAGAGGAGTTAAGATATTAGTTACAGAGTCGGTTATTTTCCGACGAACAGAAAGCGGAGTCAGAATGGTTACAGAGTTCGGGTACAGGGCAGCCGGAGCAGATGAAATGGTAAGGGTGGGAGTAGCAGGTAAAGCAGTTGGCGAAACGATAGGCAAAGGCGGAATAGGCAACCCAGGAAGAGGGGGTGCCGAAGGAACATTAACCACAGGAAGGACAGGAGCATGAATCAAAGGGGGTGGAGCAACTATTCCAGGCTGACCAGCAGCTGGCTGTACAACAGGTAGTAACTGTGGCGCTGCAATACCCTGTGCATACGGTGGGGGTGATCTCAACAGATAAGACAACAGAGGATCCTTTTCAGGGTCCTCTATCGGCTTAGCAGGACAAGATGGCAAGACAGGGTAGCATTTGTCAATCGCCAAATTATGTTTTCTATTCGCCATCTCCATTGCTTTCTCAGTCTCGTTGACATGCAACTGTCTAGCAGACTCCATTAATGTCCACCCTTTCTCTTTCTGTTCCTTCTTCGTCTTCCTAATTTCTCTCTGTTTGGCTTCTTTACGCCACACACGAAAAGAATCAAACATTGCCGGCCGGGCTTTCTTTTTAAACAACTTCATTTCTAGATTGTCTAGAATTTCAATTTCAAAGCTACCATGCGGTGGCCAACTAAGGACACCATCTTTTCTGGTATAACGGACCCACACTTCATTATAAGCGATAGGACCTACACCGTGTTTACAATAGAGCTCATATCAGGGGTGTGGAAATTTTAAAATAATCTACTTGTCCATGGGACAAAATGCAACATAAACCTACATGTCCTGTAAGACAATCAACTTGTCCCACCTATTCCCAAATCAATTACGTGGGATGACACACAGCCATTAGTGGTTTTGTGTTTTCATAAAACTGACCAGTGGTTAATCAGTGATTTTTAAAAATGTTGTTGGCAAACTTGACTTTATTGCTGAGAAGCGATATTCTCCTGAAGTGCTGAAACATAACAATAAATGATCTTCAATAAATCAATCAAATGACACTTGTTAAAGCGCACAGCTGTTTCGAAGGCAGCAACTCAGCACTCTAGCAGACCGTAAGGGCAGGCCAAAGTAACTAGAAACTAAACGGAGTCAAACAGCAAGTTTTAAGTTGCCTTTTTAAGGCTGACGAGTCAATTAACATTAACTGAAAAAAAAGACTGTCCATAATTTTGCCTTGTGTACAGTAAAGCGGTTGCCTCCACAGCGAGACTTGAGAATTTTTGTAGGCCTCTGAAGATGACTTGTTGGATATACGCACCCACTTTTGAGTATACAGAGACTGTCTATTCAGCAGATATGTGGGGCCTCACCATGATAAGCGCTGGAAGCCATCGTTAGATGGTGCCTCAACACTCTCCTGATTAGTCATGCCGCTGCACTTTGAATTAGCTTAAGTCAAATATGCAGGAAGACCAAGGTAGAGACTGTTAAAGTAATCGTGGGACGTAATTAAAGAATACATTGTTTTCCCAGTCTCTTCAGGAACCACACCAAGAAACGTCTTTATAATTTTCATCTTCAAAAGGCAGACAGGCAAAATATGTTTAATTTGTGACGTAAAAGAGAGGGTTGAGTCAAATATGATGCACACATTTCTAGCAGGTTTGTGGTATGATTAGGACAGGTTTGGCAGGCCAACAGACAGAAGGTGGCAGGAGCCATTTTGGTAAAAACCAAATCTTTTGTTTTGTCAGAATTTTGTTTAAACAATTTGCATCCATTCGAGTTGCGACTACTCTAAGACATTGTTTGAAATTGTGAAAAGCTGCCTCCGTATTATCTTGGAAGGATCTTGAATAGCTGACTTTAGGTATGGTAGTTTGAATATACTGGTCCAAAAACAAGCTGCAGCTTATTTGCACATCGATCCATGTTGGTTGTATGTGGAAATACCTACTGCGGAAACATCATGCTGCCAAAATATTGAGAACCAAAATATAGAATCTGGAGTTAAGAATAGTAAATCTTTACTTAACAATTACCTTCTCAAAATTTTGGCCCTCAATATTTTGTATATAATATTCATGTAGCACGATATTCTGAAGGCAAAATTTAGGTAGAGTACCTCAGGGTTGCAGTAAAAAAGAAATAGATGAGAAATTCTGTGCAGTTGAGGAGGTGCTGTCTGTCACGAGATGTCTGGCCTGCTTCCAGCCTAATTGGTTCTTTCCTTTCATCTTGCCAAACTGACATACTCACTGCACATACACACAACCCAAATAAAATGACACACCCTCCCGGGACAAAAAAACACACTCACTGCACACTCAAATGCCATTGCACAGACACAAAGCTACGCTATAGATGCATAGACTCATGCATCACTTAATGGACAAACACACAAACACATGCAGGACCACACCCCTAGAGACTTGCCCCCGCGCAGACATAAACACACCCACTATAGATAGACCCAAGCGCTCTCTATAAACAAACTGTACCCAAACAGGAACGGTTTGCATAACATGTGCCCTAATTTGGCACTGACTGGAGCAGAGATACTGCCCGCAAAGATATCCACGGATTTCCAAAAAAGGCTGGAAGAAGCCACTCATTTTCTCTTCTAAGGTAGGACATTCTACAGATGTATAAAAAATACAAATGTATGTTGCAGAAGGGAAATAACTTGTAGGAAGTTTAGGATTAGGTAGCAATGATGTCCAGCATAGGTCCATGAGGCCAGGTCAGACTCAATGGCCAGACTTTCAAAATGACCACTTACTATTCAAATTTGTTCTAATGAGATAAAATTAGTATTCGTTTATTTTATGTGAGAATCCTGAAAATCTAGTATGCGTTTGGCCCTCCTTGGCACACGTTGCACACGCCTAGTCTCTTTGGCTGTTTAAGGCTCTCTTGTTTGCCAATGCTTGTTTCAACTTCGGTTCATAAATAGCACAGCTTTTCAGTTTGTTAGGCTCAGAGTGTAGATGTGCACTTGTAAAAGATACACCTACATTTTCCTGTGAATTAATATTTTCTGAGGTGTGAGAAGAGGGTGTTTCAGGGTTGGCATGCCCTGGGAAGTTTGTGCACACCCACAAAATAATGCATTTGGGAGTTTTCACAAATCTTTCCACAGCTTATTCGCATCATGGACATGGGCAAATATTTGCTCATATCAAAGTTCGGACAAAATCTGTGTCCAGGGTGGAAGTGGAAAGAAAACACCATCTAATTGGGTGGGATTGTAGGGAAAGGTCTCACTGTTTGCTTTGTAGTTTCTTTGCCAGAGAGACTGGAGAAAAATGGAGACAGTATTCCTCTTGGGCAAACTACGTATGTTGTTTTCACTCTAATGCGTAATATAGCATTAAATGATACAGTTTCAATCAATAATTATCCTGTAGAGTGCAGCTATGTGTTTTGTTTGTGCTTAGAAATGGATGGCAGGAGTGCAGGTTGAAGCACTATATTAAAGATTACTGCTTCTTTTTAAAAAGGTATTCTTTCAGACTATTGAGGACCCATCCTATTCATATCTGAAAAGAATATCCTGCCCTGACCCTTATGATGGCAAAGTATTTTTAAGAATTAAATTGAACATATTCCTAAATTGGTTAATTGTAGATTATATTCATTCCTAATATTATGCATTGGTTCCTCAGACAGACAGCCTCACATTCTTTACTGGTTTTCTTTTCAAATCAGGCCCAGTAGGCTAGGTCGTCCATTTCAGGTGTTTCGCTGCAGTTCTCGTTTCTCAAAAGGGTTAATTTCTGATATGCATTTCTTTACATGTCTTTGTTATTCATTTACTCACAATAAAATGGCACTTGAAGGTGTCCAACATTTGGCAGCAGAATGTCACTCGTTTTAAGTACACTGTAACCACAGAAATGTCACCCATAAGCAATAAAAAATCGGCAGCTATGAGTATCACATCACACAAAAGGCCTTCAAAATGCTGGGCTAAGTGTGTAGCTAAACGAGCCAAAGCTAAAAGAGCCAAAAGCATAACTTTTCCTTTTTACACATAAAATAAGACCACATTAAATAAAAAAAATACCCTGAAATGCCTAAGCACACTGACAACTTGTCAGCACCTTTCCCGAACAAATGCTCACCTTTCAGAACCTGAATAACAAGGTCTATGCCCTCCGAGCAGCAAATCAGGATCTCTTGGAACTTGATGCACCAGCCAACTCCACTGCTCTCTTTAGCACAATTACAGCTGACTGCTCCAACCCCTGCAAAGCTGCCATGGTCAGATCCGGAGAAAATCTGAGCCAAATGGGACCCCGAACGCCAGATGAGACAGTCCTTTTCCAGTGTTACACATGCAGGAATGCTTCCTTGCGCACCAGCAAATAAGGCTTGTAAATGCAAACTCACTATCCTGCATGAGCAATCTCCACCACACTTTCGATTTCTTTGAACAGACGCACCACAGGAGAAAGTGAAAACGGACAACAAAACAGACGGAGGAAAGGAGTTACCGTGCCTCAGCAGATTTTATATTGCGTTCTTGTTGTAACCTAAGGCAAGAACAAATAACGTTACAATTGAGTTCCTTCGTGTATTATTGTGGCAGTTAGTGAGAAAAAAAACATATACTGGCAGAGTCTACGCCCGCTCTCAAAGACCTCGCTCCTTGCTCATCCCAGTTTCATTCTCTTTCTGCCGCCTCTATCTCCTACTTCATACGCTTGCGGAGCAAAAGTGTCCAGTTATCAGCACTAGCCACACAGGCATTAGCTGCTAGTAAAACACAAAAACGTGTTTTTAAAATCCGAGCCTGCAAGGAAAATAAATTGCAAGTTCTGTTTTCGGTATCCTGTGCCATCACGAATACTATGGCATTAGTAAATGGAGCGAGAGAGACTTGTAGAGCTCTCATAGGCAGACAATTGTTGTTGTGCGCACAAGAGCTATGCATGCGTGCAGAAGCTACTACCAGCAGCGAAGAGAAGTGCATCTGAGAGAACACTACCGGCCACTCACCGAGCCGATAGCTGTAAGGGCGGGGCCAAGTAGGGAGGTCTCCATTTACTTTGATTTAATGTCTAGTTGTCCGTCGGACAAAATAGACATTAAATCTTCTTGCCCCTGACAGAAATCAACATGTCTCGGGCGTCGGGCGATATGAATTCCTCTCCCCTGCATATGTAGGAGTTCCAATCGGAGGAACCGAACACGGATCCTCCAACCGGGAATCCCCGTTGCAACTTAACCAGGACAGGAAACAATTACTACTGTTAGTCATTATAAACTAAGAGCAGATTCCAACCAAAATGCGCAAAGAACTTTAGGCCTACCAAATGAACCAATACCAAAACAAAGATTATCTTAACAAGAGCAACCAATGATAATCTACGAATTCAAAAACAAACGTATCCAGAGAGCAAAACAAGAGCAACAAAGCACAACCAGACTGAGCGCAACCCACTTAATACTTAACTGAAATATGGAAGACGTCACCAAGGAGAACCCGTCTACGTCTCGCCGTACTAAGGTCTGCACCTCGGGTCCAAGACAGGGCGACAGCCAGGGCAGCGGTCCTCTGTAGCCGTCTAGGAACGGGAACCCTCGTGGAAGAGATCGTCGGGCCACTTTTACGACATACAGGGATCGATGAAGCGGGGTACCTCCCTCCGGAATCTTCACACGAAGCTCCTCGAAATTTTCAGGCTTTGGACCGGTACCGGATGACGTCGCCCCACGCTGGGCGCCAATTTGAGGTTCTGGATTTTTAAAAGTCCAGAGGTGTCAGGGAAACAACACCCAAAGACCCCTGAGTTCCTTCCTGTCTCGGTGCACAAATAAACAGAGACGCGGGCTTCTCGATGGTGGCATCAGAGACCAAGTTTTATTTACTGCAGGGACACAGAAGTCATAGGAACCACACAAAGGCAGAATCTACGAGACTGTTCAAATTGCAAGAAGTGGGTTGCTCCTTAAATACACGAAATATGTCTTTAGGCAACATTACACGAATATTTTTCATGCCCAACCCGGTATCCCAAACAGACAATAAACATACATCAAACAATAATTAGTCGTAGGTTTTCGGTATTCGATCAAGTCTCCTTGTCAGTTTTTCATTCTTTGCCCGATCCTCCCCATCATAAAAATCGTATCCTCCCCATTGTAAAAGCCCAGAAGGAGAGGAGCAGAGCCAGGTGTAAGGGATTGAAAAGCAGGATAAGAGGTGTTTATGGATCGTAAACGGGCACGGCTACCGTATTCGGCCTCTCAATCAGGACAATGGACGCGAGAACTAGTATAGCAGGATTGGCCTCAGGCAGGGGAGGCAGCTTGATTCTGCCTAGTCACGCAGCGTCAGCTTCCTCGGGCTTGAGCTTACGTGTCCTTAACAAGGTGATTCTGCCGGGGTCATCGCTCGTCCATTGACTATGTGAGGGCAAGAAACAAAATGGATGCCGTATCTAAAATGGATGCCATGATATTACAACAGAATGCCCTATTTCTCAGTGAATTCATGCTCGTAGTGCGGCGAAAACACTGTCATGCATACAATGGATCATTTACGGTTCACTGGTACCAAAATCGTGTCAGTACTACGATACCGACTACACGGGCTCGGATCGCTACAGAACCTCAGTCTCTCCTGGCATGTCTCAGACTCAGCTGAGGTCCAATCCATGTCCAGATCATCAGAAGGGGGGCTTGGAGAAGATGGTGGAGTACTCTTCCTTTTTCTTGCTGGAGATCTGGAAGCCAATGGTCCAAGAACAGGTACATCTTGCTCAGCAGGAAGATCATCCTCCTGCTCTTGCCTCAGAAAGATCTACTATTACTGACTGCGGCTCCTATTGTCCACTTTGTTCAGTTTCCTACAATGACTGGGTACTAGTTTGTGGCTGAAACAAATCCAATTTAGATTCACTGCTTGTCGCCATGATTGCAGTGGCTGCCTCGCTGAGAGACATGGTCTTGAGCTTAGGTTGGGGTGGTGTCGTTGATGCAGGAGTGCTGCTCCCAGATTTCTCCCAGAGGACGGTGTGGCAGGCACACTTCTCCTGAAAAATGGTTTTGCATGCCAGGGCTGGAAATCTGCTTCTTCTCCTCACTGGCCTGTTTCTTTGGCAGCACCTTTCTTTGGGGCCCACTTGAAATTGTCATTTGTCAGTGGCACTCAGCTGCACAAGCGGAACAGACTGGAGGACTCACATAACATATTGTGGTAACATTATTTTGTACAGGCCTTCTGTCTGGCAGTACTGTGAGTGATGTCTGTGTGCACCTAAAAGCAAACAAGCAAGAAAATATGTAGTAAGTTTCGCATTTTTTCAGTTTGAAATATTCATGGTACAGACAGTATAATTTAGCGTGGTTACCTATTATCCTAAAAATTAACAACAATAGTGTATCCATTCCAAAGTCAAACCACACCACCATAAGATTTAATTTTCAATCATGATAACAACATGCAGATGTAACTGTTTGCTTTATGTGGAAAGCAGGTGGATACAGGGTAAAATGGAGTAATCATAAAAAAAGGAATGCTGGTGTGCACTGTGCACCTATGGTCGACAGGGAGACCATGGGAAAATGGAATACTCCTTAAAAAATGAATGCTGGTGTGCGCCTATGGCAGGCTATTTGGTCCAGGGAAAATGGAATATTCCTTAAAAAACATAAGGCTGGTGTGTGACTATTTATTTATTTATTTTAAGAATTTGTAGAGCGCGAACTGTCGCCGTGGCAGGCATCCTGGCGCTGACAGAGTCTGAGGAGGAGGGGGGGGGGGGAAGAAACAGGGAGGCTAGGGCTAGCCCGGGAAGAGCCATGTTTTAACCTTTTTTCTAAAAGGAAGCAGGTCATCGGTATGTCTAATGTCGGCGGGGAGGGAGTTCCAGAGTCTAGCGGCAGTCACCTCGAAAGATCTACCTCCAGATCTGACCTTCTTGAATCTGGGGGTGACCACCAGTTTGGCATCCGAGGAGCGGAGTTTTCTGGTAGGAACGTACCACACAAACTTGGATTGAAGAGGGGCAGGACCGGAACCGTGGAGAGCCCTAAAGACAATACAGAGGGCCTTAAATTGCACTCTCTGTCTAAGGGGAAGCCAGTGTAGATGTGCCAAGGCGGATGGTCCATGGGATCTTGACGGGAGCCCCAAGGCAAGTTTTGCAGCCGCAGACTGGACTCTTTGTAGCCTGTCTAATAGATACTCCGGGGCCCCGAGCAGGAGGGCATTGCAGTAGTCCAACCTGCTCAGGATAGTGCATCTGACTACTTGTGCGCGAGCCTGGGTGGGTAGGAGGGGTAGAACTTTCCTTAAAGAGCGCAGTATGGCATAACAACAGGCAGAGGTTTTCTGAACATGGGTCTCCATGCTGAGCTGGTGGTCAAGCATGACCCCTAGATTGCGGACAGAGACTGCAGGCTGTACCTTAGAAGCTGTTTCCGGGGGCCAGAAGTTGCTGGGGAACGGACAGGGAGTCCTCGAGCCACTGTTAAAAAGCACCTCGGTTTTCCCTGCGTTAAACTGAAGTGAATTCATCTTCAGCCACCTTGATGTCTCCCGCAGGCAATTGTGTAAGGTCTCTATGGAGATAGAGTCCTCTCCTTCCAAGGAGAGGATCATCTGCGTGTCATCAGCGTAGTTAATGGTTTTGATGCCGAAGCTATTGATCAAGAGAATAAGTGGCTTAAGGTAAATATTAAAAAGTATAGGACTAATGGCCGAGCCCTGAGGGACTCCGTGCGTTACCGGGGAAAAAGTAGATTGGAAAGGAGGTAGAGAAACTGCTTGTTGCCTGTCCTGCAAAAAAGAGTGGAACCACTGCAGTGCCGTATCCCTCACTCCCACCTCCCAGAGGCGACTCAGTAAGATCTTGTGGTTCACCGTGTCAAAGGCGGCAGACATATCGAGCAGTATCAAAAATGATGCCTGACTTCTGTCTGCTCGCCTTTGAAGTTCGTTCAAGGCGATAATAAGGGCAGTTTCGGTGCCATGAGCAGGCCGGAAACCGAATTGGGCCCCATCCAATAGTGTATGCCGTTCCAGGTAGTTAGAAAGGGTGTTGCTGACCACCCGTTCCACTATCTTAGCAGGGAACGGCAGCAATGAGATGGGCCTGTAACTTTTTGAGCAGTCAGGGTCCAGGGAAGGTTTCTTCAGTAGAGGGGAGACTAGCGCTCGTTTCCAGTGGATAGGGACAGAGCCGGTTATCAAGGATTGCTGACAAATTAGATGGAGCGGGGGGAAAAGTTCAGTTTCAAATTCTTTCCAAATTTTCGGGGGTACCGGGTCCAGTGGAGACCCAGACACGATCCCTCTAGCTATCTTAGTGAAAAGTTCGAGTGTTAGCGGTGGAAACTTGCAAAGGAAATCTTCTGGAGACACATTTAAGTGAGGTGCTGGATTCTCCAGAGTGACAGTGTTCGAGGGAGGGGGGTTTCCACGAGAGCAGGCAAGTGCGTCCACGGAAAATGCAATAATCCTTAAAAAATGAATTCTAGTGTGTGCCTATGGCAGGCAAGGGGGTCCTGGCCGAAATGGAATAATCCTTCAAAATATTAATGCTCGTGTGCACTTATGGCAGGCAAGGGAGTTCTCGGGGAAATGGAATAACCCTTAAAAAATGAATGCTAGTGTGCAGTGCACTTATGAAAGGCAAGTAGGTGCCGGGGTAAATGGAATAAAAATTAATTCTGGCATGTGTGCACCTATGGCAGGCAGGTGGTCCAGGGGAAAATGGAATCATCCTTAAAAAATGAATGCTGGTTTGCACTCTGCACCTTTGGCAGACAGGGGGACCAGGGGAAAATGGAATAATCCTTAAAAAATTAACACTGGAGTGCAAATGTGCGCATATGGCAGGCAGGGCATCCACCGGTCCAGGGGAAAAAGGAAAATGAGTAATAAAGATCCATAAAAAACAATGACAGCGTGCAGCAGGTGCCTATGGCGGGCAAGGGTAGGATAGAGAGTAAAACATATAAAAAAATCTTTTTTAAATGCAATCTTTTGGGGTGGTGGAAATCAGTAGCTGGTATACTAGGGGACTATGAGAAGCCCAGTGAGAGGCAAGGAGGTGCAGGGGAAAAAACATATAATATTAAACACTGTTCATATATACATATACTAAATTGATCCTCAAGCATATTAAACCGAAAACAGGGAAAGGTTAAAGTAAAATGGCATAGCCCTCTCCTATCAATCTCCTTACAAAATGGCTTTGAAAACTGGAAAAAAGGGATTTACATAGTGGCAGGCTGCACAAAATGGCCACCAGCCACACGGTCAACCAACAACTAGCAAGGAGGCATGGCCACAACAAAGAACATATGCAGAACTATGGTAAAAGCACACTGGCTGGCTACACAACATGGCTACGGGCCACATGGTCAAACAACAACAGCAAGCAAGGAGGCTTGGCCACAACAAAGAACACTTGCAGTCTGTTAGAAATGGGGGTCTCTAGCTGGCAAGGGTTTGCACCTTTGTCCAAGTAGGGACCCATCTTCCTAGTCAGGGTAAGGGGGATACACTTCTAAAATAACCCATGCTCACCCCCTTGATAGCTTGGCACGAGCAGGCAGGCTTGTCTCAGAGGCAATGTGTAAAGCATTTGTGCACACATACAGTAATACAGTGAAAACACTACAAATGGACACCACACCAGTTTAGAAAAATAAGTCATCTTTATCTAAACTAAACAAGACCAAAATGACAAAAATCCACAATACAGTACTTAAAATGTAATCCTTAGAAGGCAAAAGCAGTTCTGTCCATAGCAAACTAGAGATGAAACACTCTCAACACAAAGTACCTTGGATGTGTCAAAATCATAAACAAAAATAGCTGTAGGGAAGGTGATGTGTCGGTTCCTTATGCCCAGGGAATGTGATTCGTCGGTTCCTTACTTCAGGGGAGGTAATGCGTCAATTCCTTACTGCCACGCAGGGGAGGAGATGTGTCGATTCCTTACTGAAGGGAAGGTGATGTGTCGGTTTCTTACTGTGCGGGGAGATGATGCATTGGTTTCTTACTGCGGCCCCAGGGTTCTTGTAGATTTGGTGCCCTGGTGCGAGCCGTGGGGATCGGGGATGTGTTGGGTCTTGATGCGGCGGTGTAGGTAATGGCATTTGGTTGGTCTTTCTAGCCACGGTCCCATGATGTGTTGGTTATTGCACCCGCACATCAGGGCCTGCGTCGGAATCAGTGCAGTGATCTCGGACTTTGGAGATCCGTGCCCAGTATTCAGTGTGTGGTGATTTCTCCAGCCGCGGGCAGGCGCTGTGTCAGTTTCTTCAGCAGCACAGCGGCGATGCGTCAGGAACGGGTGTGGATACGGTGCACTTCTCTTACTTGCGTCTCTTTTCTAGTTCCCAACAGCAGGACAACCTCCGGAGGCCAATCACAGCAACAGGCACCTCTTGGCAGGTCAGAACTTCCGGCAAGGAAGTTCAGGGGAGCTGGTAGTGAAGTCTTTGTGTCCCTGAAACTTCAGGGCAGGAGGCAAGCCCTACTTCAATCCCTTGGAGATTATCTTTCAGCAGGATATACAGCACACAGCAATGTTTACATCATCTCCTTGGCAGAAACAGCCACTGCAGGCAAACACCAGACAGCACACAGCAAAGGGGCAGTACTTCTCCTTCAGCTTTTTGAGTTCTTCCCCTTGGCAGAGGTTCCTCTTGAGTCCAGAAGTAATCTGACGCTCTGGGGTCTGGGCCCTAATATCAATACAGCACTTTCCTTTGTTCTCTGGTGGCATAGAGGCTCTGTGCTCAGTCAAATCCAGTTCTGTCATCTCTGGTCCAGCATCCTGGCAGGAGGTGGAGACAGCATTATGTAAGGCAGACCAGGCCCATTCAGGAGGAGGGAAAGCTCCTCCCACTACTCTAAATGCAGCCCATGTCTATTCAGCCCAGTCCTGACACATTCCAGAAAGGCAGGACACACATCAACCCCCCCAGTGGCTGTCTGAGAGAATGCACATACCCAGCCCGTCACTCAATAGGCCAGACAGTCAATCCACAAACAAGTAGAGGCACACAGGATGGCTAAGCAAGAAAATACCACTTTCTAAAAGTGGTATTGTCAAACACACAATATAAAAATCATCTTTACTAAAAGATGCATTTTTTTTTTAAAATCTGTTTTTATTTTCTAGATAAAGAATAGAACACAGGTCCAGATATACACAGCGTCAGGCCCACAACCCTAATTAGGGCCGGCCGCGTACTGTAAGAAGGTCTCCAAGAGTATGGAGAAGCATTAGCGAAGTAGCTTTAACACAGCATGTCGCCTACAACCCTTGATGGGCCGGCCCATCAAGGGTTGTAGCAATATAGCAATATTGGTCTGTTGTGGGAAGTCGCAGGACCCTTTAAAAATAACAACACTGAGAACACGGGCAAGAGGCCCATATAAAGTGAGTAACGAGGAGTGGACAGAAAAGTGTCGGAAAGAGAAGAGGCAGTAGGAAAGAAAGATAGATAGCAGCAAAAGAGGCCGTGCGGGCGGATGGGGGAAGGGTTCAGCGGCACATGTTATTGGAAGTCCTAATACTTGTCAAAGGAGGTTACGCGCAGAGTTGATCTGATTGCGGGAGTAGTCAGTTATGGTCGGGCTGGAGTATAGCATATTCAAAGAGTCGTAGAGCTCCAAGCTTGGAGGGTAAGTAGCGTGCATGTTCTATTTTACAAAGGTAGTTGACTAAGGGTTGCCAGACAGTGGTGAAGCGAGTGTCACGGGATTGCAGTCGCGCTGTAAATAGTTCCATGGTTATTACATGCCATAAGCGTACAAACCAAGCGGCAATTGGGGGGCCTCCGCTTTCTTCCAATATAATGCTATAAGTTGTTTAGCAGCCCCAATCATGTGAAGTGCTATAATCCAATCGCTGCGGGTAAGTGCCTTTAGGTTGTCAGGCTTGAGGCCTAAAAGGATCGTGGTTGTGGATTCAGGCAGGGGGAAGCCCAATACCTCCTTAATATGACTAAGGACTTCCTTCCAGAGCAGGGTCAGGAGTGGGCAGGCCCACCAAATGTGAATGAAGTCTTCAGATGCAGTTGAGCACCTCCAGCACAAAGGGGATGTGGAGGGTAACATTTTGTGCAATCGAGTGGGCGTGTAATACCATTGTGTCTTAATTTTGTATGCATTTTCCCTCTACGAGATACTACGTACCTGCGCCTCATCCCTGGTGGCCAGTGGTGGCCTTAGGTACGTTCTCGCTGCCGCCTGTTGTTTTGCCTGTTTCTGTCTGCGCCCCCTGCCCCCCGCTCGCCGCTTTGCTCTGTGCCCCTTTTATTCTGTACCCCTCACCGTCCTCTTTACCCTTGCACTGATTCTGTGCCCCCGTGAACTTTGTGCCTGTATCTGTTCTGTGCTTTGTGCTTTGTGCCCCTTTATATTCTGTACCCCTCGCCGTCCTTCGCGCTGACTTTTGTGCCTCTGTGACCCAAATTGTACACTTTCTTTTCTGTGCCCCGATCTCCGGTCCCCTGTCCCTGCCCCTGCCTTCCCTGCGGCCCCGCCCCCTCCGCGCCCATTCGTCAACCCATCCCTCGCCTCCCGCCTCCCAGCTGCTCCTCCCTCCCCACCTTCCCATATATGGCGGCCGCTGTGCGGCTGCCCCGCTTGCTTGCCGAAGGCGCGCCTAAGGCAATCCCGTCTGCGCCCGTCCGCGCCTGGACCGCGCCCAGCACCAGAACCCCTGGCCCCCGCAGCAGTCACTACATCCGCCTCCGCTACGACGCCAACACCCTCATCGCTCTCAACCCAGGAAGGACCCACACCTGCTGCAAGGCCGCCCCGAGGCGCACCCACGGCCCCTTCACCTGCCGGAACTGCAGCTTCTCCTGCCACGAAAGCGCCAAGACACCCATCACAACGGAAGCCAACCAGCTTAGATGTATCCTGATAAACACCCGCCCCGCACACAAACACGCCGTCGAACTCTGGGACCTACTCGACTCCACATCACCGGACGTCGCCTTCCTGACCGAGACCTGGATGAACGAAGCCTCCTCGCCTGACATCGCCATAGCCATCCCAGACGGGTACAAGATCACCCGCAGAGACCGCACCAACAAGGCAGGCGGAGGAATCGCCATCGTCCACAAAAACACCATCAAGATCTCAACAAACACCAACGACACCCTCAGCACCGCCGAACACATGCACTTCCAGATCCACACGAACCCAAAGACCACCTTAAGAGGCACCCTCGTCAACAGACCTTCAGGACCCCGGCCTCAATTCTGTGACTCCATCGCCGACCTCATCAGCACACACGCACTAACCTCCACCACCTACATCCTCCTCGGAGACCTGAACTTTCACCTGGAGAACAACAACGACAACAACTCCTCCACCCTGATCGACAATCTCGCCAACCTCGGACTGAAACAGCTCGTCACGACACCGACCCACAACGCAGGCCACACGCTAGATGTCATCTTCTCCTCAAGCCCCCACGTCACCTTCAGCCACGCCTCTGAACTCACCTGGACAGACCACCACTGCATCCACTTCTCCTTCCGAAAACCACCACCATCGCAAGCCCTGTGAGACTCCCTCGCCACCTTCTTTCACCGGAAAATAACCGACATCCATGACAGCTTCAGACCCCGGACGACCCCTACTGACCACACCGCACCGAACCCACTGCACCCCACCGCCCACGACACCCTGATAACCTGGGCCAACGTGAGCATCAAGGACACAATCAAGACCATGGGAACAATCCACTCAGGATCCCCATCGGACCCTCTCCCGCACCACATCTTCAATAAAGCCAGCAAGTCCATCGCTCCCCACCTGCACAAAATCATCAACCTCTCCTTCGAGACTGCCACCTTCCCTGAGGTCTGGAAGCAGGCAGAGATCAACGCCCTACTGAAAAAATCCAAGGTGGACCCGAGCGACCTCAAGAACTTCCGGCCCATCTCCTTGCTTCCATTCCCAGCTAAGGTCATCGAGAAGATAGGAAACACCCAGCTCACCCAGCACCTCGAAGACAACAACATCCTAGACCCGTCCCATTCAGGATTCCGCAGCAACCACAGCACCGAGACCGCCCTCATCGCCACCACAGACGACATCAGGATCCTGCTGGACAACGGCGAGACGGTGGCCTTCATCCTCCTGGACCCCTCCGCCGCCTTCGACACCATCTGCCACCACACACTACGTACACGCCTCCACGACGCAGGGATCCGTAACAAGGCCCTGGACTGGACCACCTCCTTCCTCTCCGGCAGAATGCAGAGAGTCCGCCTCCCCCCGTTCCAATCCGAGGCCTCAGAGGTCATCTGTGGCGTCCCTCAAGGATCCTCCCTCAGCCCGACGCTGTTTAACGTCTACATGGCGCCACTAGCACACATCGCCCGACAGCACGACCTCAACATAATCTCCTACACCGACGACACTCAGCTGATCCTCTCCCTCACAAAGGACCCCCTCACCGCCAAATCCAACCTCCACCAGGGAATGAAGGCCGTCGCCGACTGGATGGAGGACAGCCGCCTCAAACTGAACACAGACAAGACGGAAATCCTCATCCTTGGATCCAACCCCTCTGCATGGGACGACTCCTGGTGGTCCACGTCACTGGGGTCCCCCCCGGCACCCACCGACCATGCACGCAACCTGGGAATCATCCTCGACTCAAAACTCTTCATGACCAAACAAGTCAATGCAGTCTCCTCCACCTGTTTCAACACCCTCCGCATGCTCCGCAAGATCTACAGATAGATTCCGACCAACACGAGGAAAACAGTCACCCAGGCCCTAGTGAGCAGCAGACTTGACTACGGAAACGCCCTCTACGCCGGAGCCTCGTCCAAGCTCATCAACAGACTACAGAGAATCCAGAATGCCTCTGCACGCCTGATCCTCGACGTCCCGCGCCACGACCACATCACCCCCCCACCTGAGGAACCTGCACTGGCTCCCCGTCGTCAAAAGAATCTCCTTCAAGCTCCTGATCCACGCACACAAAGCACTCCACAAAACCGGCCCAGCCTATCTCAACAGTCGACTCTCCTTCTACGTACCCAACATGAATCTCCGCTCCGCTGACCACGCCCTGGCCACGGTCCCACGCATCCGGAGAACCACTTCCGGAGGCAGGTCCTTCTCCCATTGCGCCGCCAAGACCTGGAACACCCTCCCCCTCGACCTGCGACAAACCGAAGACCTGCTGACCTTCAGGACACAACTCAAGACCTGGCTCTTCAACCAGTAACAGCACCCCCCCCAGCGCCTTGAAACCCTACCGGGTATGTAGTGCGCTTTACAAATTATGTGATTGATTGATTGATTGATAGACCTTAGGAATGTCACACCATAGGCGATTCCACTGTGCGGGTGTGATTTCCGTGGAAGACGTCAGTTGCCATTGGCGTTGATATGGATGGGTAGTTAGTCCCGGGGGATGCTACAGGATCTGGTATGTCCGAGAGATAAGGCCCTTCGATTCGTCAAAGGAACGGACCAGCCACTCAAAGGGGGTGAATGGTCGGATGGCTGCCTGTTGCATCTCCGGTGAGGACACCCAGTGCTGCAGCTGTGCGTATTGTAGTCCTGCTTCCAGTGGAAGATGAAATTCCTCTCTGCACTGGGCAAATGTCTTAAGCGTTCCCCCTTCGTACAGATCGCCGATCACTCTGCATCCCCCCTGCAACCAGTTGGCGAACGTTTGTGGGCAAAGGGCCGGAGGGAATAGTGGGTTACCTGCAATGGGAGTATGGGGGAGGGAAAGGTCGTGAGTCCCTTACGCACGGCCACCTTGTCCCATATATCTAGGACAGTTTTTGTGGGCAGAGCAATATAGGCACTCCGGGAGCGTGCAGTACAGTGGAGCCACGTAAGATCCCAGATGGAACGCCCACTTACCGTCCTGTCCATATGGAACCAGATCTTTTCACTTTCAGTGCTTTCAGACTGGTGCGGTCTCGCTGAAGGCCCTGTATCTGGTGCAGCGGGATAGGGGTGGACAGGCATTGGAATAAGTACAGGATTTTAGGGAGTATCGACATTTTAATGGCGTTAAGTCTGCCCAGCCAGGACAGAGTCAGATATTTCCACATTCTCAAGTCCTCCAAAACAGTTCTCCTGCATTCCCGCCAGTTTACTTGGGTCCACGTGGCGAGGGAGGGAGTCAGTTGAAACCCTAAATACCAGATGTGATCGGTGGCCCATTGATAAGGAGCAAGCTTTTTCAAGACTGGTATCTCCTTCTCAGGGATTGTAAGGTTCAGAGCCCAGGATTTGCCATGATTAATTTTAAGGCCTGAGGCCCGCTCAAAGGACTGCAGCAGGGAGTGAAGCGCCGGGCGGGATATATGTGGACGTGTTAATGTGAGGATAAGATCATCTGCGAAGAGCGCTACCTTGTTCTGCCGACCTCCAAGGGAGAGGCCATGTATGTCCGCAGTCTGCCTGATCATCTCCGCTAGAGGCTCTACCACAAGGGCAAACAGCAGAGGAGACCGGGGCAACCCTGCCGTGTACCCCTGTGAATGAAAAAGGGATCCGTAAGCTGCCCATTGACCCGTACCCTAGCTTGTGGGGAAAGGTAGGGTCCCCATGATCATAGAGATCATATTCCGGCCCAGTCCAACTTTCTGCAACACCGCCCGGAGGAAGGTCCAGTCCACCCGGTCAAATGCTTTCTCCGCGTCAAGCGACAGAAGGCAGGCCGGTATGTTCCAGTGGTTTGCTTTCCCCACCAGGTGTGCGATTCTACGCACATTATCCGCCCCTTGTCGGTTGCGGATGAAGCAAACTTAGTCCGGCTCCACAAGACCAGGCATGTGGGGATCTAGGCGTTTAGCAAGTATTTTAGTGTAGATTTTAAGGTCCGTGTTCAACAAAGCTATCGGGCGATAGGATGCACATAACGTAGGGTCTTTTTCCGGTTTGGGAATAAGGGCTATTTCTGCCATACCCATGGAGGGCGTCGGTCGTCCGTGTCCGAAAAAGAATGATATAGTCACAAGAGGTGGGACTAGAGTTGCACCAGAAACATGCGGTAAAAGGCCAGTGGTAGGCCATCCGGGCCCGGTGTCCTCCCAAGAGGGAGGTCTTTTAACGCTGCTGTCAGCTCCTTCACAGTGAGAGGACCTTCTAGTTGTTTGGCATGGTGGGAATGTATTGGGGTCCAGGAACACTGGTTCAGAATGTCATTGATGTGGTCCTGGGATGGTGCTTCTGCCGTGTAAAGGGCAGCGTAATAGGCCCTAAAGGCCTCGCATTTGGCCCGTTGCGTGGTGACCCTTTCCCCATCCGGCAGTTGGATGTTAGCTATATGGGCCGTAATCTGCCCACTTTGTCTCCCCCTTCGAAGTACCGTTGTTTTAAGGCTAGCAGGGATCTCTCAGCTTTATTGGTACGCAGGGAGCGGAGTTGCCCCCGACGGTTTGCGAGCCGCCGCCGACATGCAAGCGAGCGGTGTTGCTGGTCTTGTCTCTCTAATTTTTTAATGTCCTTGGAGAGGTTATCCACCAGGTGTCGGGCCTCGCGCGCCCGAGCAATCGATAGGGATGTGATGTGGCCGCGGATTGTAGCCTTGAAGGCATCCCACACCACAGGGAAGGGTGTTTCGGGTATATCATTACTCGCGAAGTAAGAGTCAACGGCAGTCCGTATGCTTTCCACGTCGGCTGGGACCCGCAGGGCGTGCGGCGGCAGGCGCCACCGCGGGGGACGGGTGGGGCAAGCGGACGGGTCCTGCAGGAGAAGCTCAACATGGGCATGGC
Source organism: Triturus cristatus (assembly GCF_964204655.1). Lineage (NCBI taxonomy): Eukaryota > Metazoa > Chordata > Amphibia > Caudata > Salamandridae > Triturus > Triturus cristatus. The sequence goes on from NC_140590.1 coordinate 1,587,356,671, forward strand.
CGGAAAGCGATATGGCGGACATAGATGTCGCCAGCATGTCCCTTATCAGGGCGTGAGAGATAAAAAGATAATCGATACGTGAGTACGAGCGGTGGACATGTGAGTAGTACGAGAAATCCCGCACCTCAGGAGAGTGGTACCACCATGAATCCATCAAGCCAAGGCCCGCTATCTCTCTCAGGAGAGTGGAGGACATGGACCCCGTCCCATTCGAAGAAGCTTCACTGCGGTCTACCCTAGGGTCCCACACTAGGTTAAAATCTCCCCCCAGGATCAACGAGGGGTCGCCCTGCAGCACGTGTTCCTGCAATAGCGTCCGGAGGTAGGAGTCCTGCATCTGGTTAGGTGCATAGACATTACACAGTGTGAATAGGCATTTCCCAATCCCTACCCCTGCTCTAATGAAACGTCCATCTGAGCTGCGAAAGACTTTAAGTTCCCCCTGCCTGATGCCATTCCTGCACAGAATTGCCACTCCAGCCGTTTTGGTGGTTGCCGTGGCCCAGAATTGGAGGGGATATTTAGGATGTGCCATGCACGGAATACCTATTTTTAAAAGACGGGTTTCTTGGAGAAAGATAATGTCTGGGTTGTGTTGGAGAAGGTAGCGCCACGTCTGCCGCCGCTTGTTGGGAGAGTTAAGCCCCTTAGCATTAAGGGATATAACCTTTAAAGGGCAGGGGAGAGCCATAAGTGTGTCTGATCCCAAATTAGTCCATCATGCCACCATAGAAAGTAGGTCGGGGTAAGGAGAAGGGGGTGCAAGAGCGTGCCTGTACTGTCAAGGGGGGCGCACCACAGCACTGGGGTCTACCGTCCGCCACACCTAGTAGACAAGAAAGAGTCAGGTAAGTAGGAAAATATAGGAGTAAAAGTGGTTAACCAACATTGGCCAACCGGGCCACATTGTTCTGTTCCAGTCGTGGGTCAGCCTGCACCACAAGGTTTGGGTGATCCCAGAGATGTCACTCTCTCAAGAACAGATGGGGGTAGATCGTCTGCCGCTCTCGGGTTTGTCCAGGTGGGGTGCTCCGGCACCATCTACACTGCAGGCGGGGAGCTGGGGTGTTGTCCATGTCGCTAGAGCAGACATCATTCCCGGCAGGGGGGGACGCACTCCCAGAGGCAAGTCCTGTAGTCCACTGCGGGTATGTGAGCTGTCTATCAGGGGGTTGGAGAGCGCGAACCTGCCTCTGATTTATCTCCTTCCAAGGACCTGATGTGTTCGATGATGTCCTACTTAGCCTGCGAAGACGATTGCTCATCAAGGGGTGGCGAGCGTCTGCGACGACGCACAGTAGACTAGGACGGTTTGGCAGGCACCTGTGGAGGAGGTGGGAGACGAGCGGCGCTGGCAGGTGGCGAGGAGGGAAGTCAGAGTAGTTGAGCCGCTTCTTTGTAGGACCGCATCACTCTACATTTGGACTCCCACTGAAAAATGAGGGCGAATGGGTGGCCCCACTGATAGGAGATATCCATGCTCCGCAGCTTGTCTGTCACAGGCTTAAAAACACGGCGTCGTCTTAAGGTATTAGGTGCTAGGTCCTGAAAGATCTGGATCTTGTTCCTATCATAGGTGAGATCCTGTTTAGCTCGCGCCACCCTGAGTATAGCCTCTTTTTCTGTGAAGAAGTGGACCCTAGTTAAAATGTCCGGGAGGACGACCGGTCTGCCCGTGGGCCAGGAGACCCGATGGGCCCGGTCCAGGGCCGGCGGGGAAGCGTCATCATCCCCCCAGACCTCGTGGAGGAGCAGTGCCACATAAGTCATAATGTCTTTACCTTCTGCCCCGAGAGGAACCCCCCGGATGCGGAGGTTGTTCCGGCGACTCCGATTCTCCAGGTCCTCCTGCTGCAGCTGCACTGCTAAATGTTGTTCTTCCAAGGTGGCCAGGCATTGCCAGAGTTGTTCCTGGTCCTCCGTACGGGCGTCAACTGTCTTTTCCAGCCCGTCCACTCGTTCACCCAGGCCCGTAACCTCTTTCTTGAGTTCCCGAACACAGGAATGTACTTCAGTGCGCTGGGAGCCTATTTCGGTCTTTAGTTCGGACATGAAGGAGGCCATAAACGCTTGTGTTACCAGCGGCGAGTCCCCACCGGCCTGCGGAGCCACCTCGGCGGGGGTAGACGAGCCCGCCTTGCCCAACATTGCCACTACAGGATTGTCCCTGGAGGTCGCCACTGAGGCGTCCCTGCCCACTTTGGAGCGTGTCATTGCTAATCCGTAGACGTCCTGCAGAGTGCCAGTCGCAAAGGGCAGTGAGGGTCCGTAGGATTGCCTGCAGGGGCGTCTGGTTGCCAAGTAAACTCGTGACATGTCAGATGCAGGGGCCCCCAGGGAAGACAGCAGCGGCTAGGATGCTAGTCATCCGGTCCCCCTAATGGCCTGTGATGCCCGTCGACGATGTGGTCATCAACATCCAGAGCAGGCGTGTACCGCACCCCCTTAGCAAGACAGCAGAGTCTGGGCTTAGTGTTTAAGTGGGGGGGCAGGTGAAGAAATCAATAGCAGTGGCTATCCCAGCCCGCTCCACCCCATGCTGCGTTTCCACATGGCAGGCGTCCTCCCAGCAGGTTCCCCAAGGAAGGCACCATCCCCACGCAGCAGGACACCCGTGGTTCGGCAGGCCCCGCACCAGCTCCAAGAGGGTAGGGAAGTCCAATGCAACAGGCCCAAGTGCGCAGGCGGTCGTAGCTGTTCATAAGATTGTAGCAATGCCCGTACCCCGTGTCTCCCGCTAGGCCCACAGCGTTCCCTCAGGGCCCATGGTGTTCCCGCAAAGGCATGTGCCCAGCCCCCATAGGCTCGGGATGGAGTCCGATTCAGGCCCAGCACTCGCCCCACTCCAACTCCAAGGAGGCAGGTGGGGCTCAAGGTAATCGTCCCAGTCTCGCAGTGGCCAAAGCTCCACACAGGGGGGTCTGCCGCCTAAGGCCCACAGTACTATCTCGAGGCCGCGCGCTCACCAGCTACTGTCCCCAAGATGGCGGCCAAATCACCAGGGGGCCTGCAAGCTCACCACCCACCCGGCAGCAGCTCCAGGGGGCAAACGAGGCCTAGAGCGACAGGTCCGGGCACACAGGAGGCCACAGCGCTACCCGGGGTTGCGAAGGCGTTCACTCCAGGGGCCCTCTATGGCCCAGAGTAGTCTGTACAGGTAGCGTGCTCACCAGATGCAAGATGGCGGCCGTTAGCACCGCAGGCCCCCAAGGCTAGACGTTCGCACTCACTGGCAGGGCCTTTTCAGCCGTCCCCTACCGTGGTCAATGCGCTGCCTCTTCCACTGATCAGCTCCGGCACGGTCAGGGGGGCCAGCCCCGTCCTCCCATAGGCGGTGACAGCACCTCCACGCCAGCTGTGGGACCGTCCACATGGCCCCGGCCTGCCGCTTGTGTCATGGCCGTTGGCTTCTATGCCCCTGTCGCTCCGCCGTCCAGGCCGGCGCCAAACGCAGTCCCCCAGGGCACAGGGCCAGATGTCACTGCTCCTCTGGGGCTCCCCTGCCTGGAGGCCTCAAGATGGCAGGCCCTCCACTCTGTATTGTACAGCTTGCTGTCGCCATCAAGCGTGTCTTCCGCTCCGCTGGGGGAGACCCTCAGTGGCCGACAGGTACCGGGACTCAGCCCCACCAGGGTCTCTGCCTCATAGGTGCCCAGCGGAGAGCTGCAGGATGGGCACCGTCAGGCCAAGTGGAAGCCGCCCGCCTTGCCGGACTCCGGGGGACGCTCCCGGTGCTGCCTGCAGGATGCCGCCCCGAGCCCGCCTCCGATCTTCACCGGTGTCGGATCAGCCACTCACTCGTGCCACCCCGGTATCTCCGCCGCTGTGTCGTCTGTCTCCGGACCGGAGGGAACCAGGGAGGCTACCGGGGCACAGAGGGCCACCCTCACCGCGGCGCGAAAGGACTCCGCTGCAGGCGCCACAAAATGGCGGGCGGCTCCGCTCGTCAGCCGATCTCTCACACGGCAATTGCACTACAGTCGCCTTCAGACAAATCTCGACTCAGCAAGTTGTGCCCCACATTGTCAGCTGTCCGGCCCCCCCAAGAATGGCGGTGATGGCCCCCCAGCTCCGCTCAAATAGCTTAATTTAGTAGCGGTCGGCTGGAGCTCTCCCAACATGCATCCCACCGCATTGCTGGCAGGACCACGCCCCTAAAAGATGCATTTTTGTATTCTGAGTTCAGGCATACCAAAATACAATTTTCTATCTTGTCCCAATGGGAAGTTATACTTTTAAGATGTGGTAAATAGACTCCCTTTCCATCCTATGGGATAGATAGCCTTTCAATAGTAAAAAACAAAATACATGGTATTTTACTATCAGGACATGTCACACCCATCAGTGCATGTCCTACCTTTCACATACACTGCACCCTGCCCATAGGGACACCTTGGGCCTACCTTAGGGGTGACTCACATGGAATAAAATGAAAGGTTAGGGCCTGGCAAGTGGGTGCACTTGCTAGGTCGACATGGCAGTAGAGACTGTGCGGAGACACTGAAGTGGCAGGTCTGAGTACCCTTCGAAAGGCTGCTTGTCTGGGTGGCATAATCAGTGCTGCAGGTTCACTAGCAGAATTTGATTTACAGGCCCTGGGCACACACAGTGCACTGTACTAGGGACCTAGTAGTAAATCAAATAAGCCAATCATTGAAACACTAATCCATAATAACAATATACACAGAGAGCATATGTACTTTAGCACTGATTAGCAGTTGTAAAGTGCCCAGAGTCCTAAAGCCACCAAAATAGGGTCAACAGCAGGAGGCCAAAAAGTAAAAAGTCTGGGGGTAAACCTGCTGAAAAAGCCAGGTCTAACACAGGCCTAGGGTAAAAGCACACTGGTTGGCTACAAAAAATGGTCACCGGCCACATGGTCAAACAACAGCAGCAAGCACAGAGGCACGGCCCCAACAAAGAACACATGCAGACCGATGGCAAAAGCACACTGGCTGGCAACAAAACATGGTCACCTACCACACTGTCAAACACCAACAACAAGCAAGGAGCCCCAACAAAGACAACATGCAGGCCTATTGCAAAGCACACTGGCTGGCTACACAAAATGGCCACATGGTCAAACAGCAACACCAAGCAAGCAGGCTTGGCAACAACAAAACATGCATACAGGCCTACAGCAAAAGCACACTGGCTGGCTACACAAAATGGTTGCTGGCCACATGGTCAAACACCAACAGCAAGCAAGGAGCCCCAACAAAAACACATGCATGCCTAGGGCAAAGCACACTGGCTGGCTACACAAAATGGCCACGTGGTCGAACAACAACCCCAAGCAAGCAGGATTGGCAACAACAAAGAGCACATGGAGTTCTACAGCAAAGGCACACTGACTAGCTAAACAAAATGGTTACCAGCCACATGGTCAAACAACAAGCAAGAAGGCATGGACAACAAAGAACACAAGCAGGCTTATGGACCCTGACTACACAAAATGGCTCCCGGCCACATGACATGGAGAACAAAGACAAATGGCGGCCTATGGCAAAAACGTGCACATACACACACACTGACCAGACAAAGGAGGCATGGCAACACTGAAGAAAACAATACCATTAATTCAGCAATGCCAAAAATGAAAATTAAGTGAGTTCTAAACATTTTACAACACACCATTTTACAACACACACCCTCCCAAGGCATCAAATTTTACCCCACCATTACACATTTTGAATAAAAGTAAGATACACAAAAATACATATTTCTAATTTAAGCCAATTCCATCCCTGCCCTAAATGATTTTTTTAAACAAAATATACCACAGAAACAGTTGTTTCATGTACCCATGACTAATACTGGTCCAACTGGCTGGATGGTCCATGGGCAGACTAGGCAACATAGTAAAATAAATTAATATTGCAAATTTAACAAACATGTACTGAACTGTGCAAACGTTTTCCTTTACAAAAGATAAATAATTAAAAGCAAACAAATAACTATGCCCTACTCAAATAAAAGCACTTATAAATACTGGTGCATGCCCTCTATCAAAACAAGCAACACACTTTTACAAACGTTTTTGAGCATACTTGTGATATCACAAAAGCACAGTCTTTAAATCTAATGGTATATATGCAGCAGACAAAGAGAGTGATCCTTCCACCTTAAAATCCAAATGAAAAGTGACCAGGAGATAGAGAAAGCGCTGGGAAGAGCCTGCTGGACAGGAACAGAAAGTTGGAGCCCTTCCTTCTAGCTGAAATATAAAAGTAAAATAAAAAATGCTTCTCACACTAAAAAACAACCTGAATGGTTCATCAGAGTAGAACATTTCTTTACGAGTAGATCTAGCTGCTTCTCAAGTAGAGAATCTGTTCAAGATGCAGCCGTTCGTGTTTACCAGCATCACAAAATGCCCCTGGAAGGTGCAGTGGCGATCGGAAGCTGCACTTGCGGGCAGCATATCTCGATGGCTAGCAGCCGGCAAATCATTCCAACCAACTCCTTGTCAGAATCGTTTACGACCGACTCGGGTTCAGCAAGTCAGACCGACTGATTACAATGTTTCCAAACACCACTCGGTCGTACTCCCATTGACTTCAACGGGAGCCTGTGTTCCGACCGACAACACAGGCTCCCATTAAAAAAAGGGTTGGCTGCAGAAAACCTTGCACCCTGTGGCAGGCACCCCATGGTGCCTGCCACACTGTGCATGGTTACAAAGAGAGGTTCCATGGGTTCCCCCACAGGTCTCAACTGGAGGCCCCCTGGTCATGGGGGGCCGCCACGGGCCCCCAAAGTCAGTTTCCGACAGCGGTTCCATGTCGGACAAACTGATACGGAAAGGCTGTCCGAATACAACATCGTAATGGATCGGTCAGAAACACGATCAATAGACCTGTACGATTCGGCTCCGACCGACCGACTCGGAACTGAGCCGGAAAGACCGAACGGTTACCTTCCATCATAATCAGTCGGTCGGAAATGTTTCCGAGTAGGTCAGAATCAGGGGATCTGAGAAAGGTTAGGTAAATCCGAATGCCGTTCGGAGCCTATCCGACCGACATCATAACTAGGCCCATAGTGCAGAGTTCCCGAATTCCACCAAATTGCGAGCGGTATTATAAATATCGAGACTTTGATGTCTTGAATCCTTATGTGCCTCCTAGTGCATGCACACAATAAGTATGAAATTAACTGTTCTGTTCTACAGGGTAGTTTAATAGTGGAAAAATATGCCCCTAAAAGGCATAGGAGCATATTCACAAGGAACTATCGCCAATTTAACTGCACTTTATCGCAGCCAAAGTTGCGATAAACTTATCGCCCCATTCACAAGCTGGTGTTAACAGCCCACAGCACCAGTTTACCCGCGATAGCAGCCGCAAAAAACATCGCCACGGATGACCCCCGCAACTATCGCTAATGAGATGCAAGTAGGTGTTCCAGTGCCAAAAGCTGCGACAACACCATTCCACAACATTCACAACGAACAGCCAGAACTGCGATAAGAACACAAAACAGGCGATAAGGCGCGTTAGCAGCAGGAAAATAACACCTGCTCTGACCTGGTGCTAAGTCGGACCACAGCCTGCACCACAAAAGGGAGCATACCCCACAGCCACATCGGAAGGGCAGCAGATGCCATGGAGCCACTGGTCATGTGGCCGGGACACCCAAGCGGGGCCACAACACCCACCGCCACCACCCCGGCAGCACTGACAAAGACAGCGGACCCCCAGGAAACACACCAGCCTCACAGACCCAACACCTAACAATGTCATTGCCCAATACAGGCTCAAAAGGACAACCATCGCAGGCATCATAACCAACAACGCCCAACAGGCCGACGGCACCAACACAGTGGACAACCAACATCCCACCCCACACAAAGCTACTGGCTGTGCTGCACCTGTTGGCTCCTGGTACCCCCAAAACAACACCCCGCCAGAGTTGGAGGAGTCGCACAGCCAGACACATCCAAGTCCCTCACACCTGTCCTGGACATCACCATAGCCTGGTACCTCAGTCCCTATACGTCCAACACAATGCGCAGGATCCGCTGGAAACCAGGCAGGGACCATACGCCATAGCTGGATGCACGCACGTGTTGGGGGCAATCCACAGCACACATGTCATACCTGAGCCCCCTGCCGACACAGCACACAATCACCGCAACAGAAAGCAAACATCTCACATCAATGTGCAGGCAACAACCGAACACCATGGAACCTCCACCAATCTCGCCTCCAAATACCCAGCCACTGTGCACGATTCCTCCATCCTCCGACAGTCCATCAGCAACCAGCGTCCCCAGGATGGCACCAAGAGAAATGCACAGCCCCTTGGCAAGTTCCAAATGAACACCCCACTCACCTTAACTCCACAACCATGCAACTCACAACTCTGGCAATGCACACATCGCAAAACCAACATGCCCACCCACCAGACACGACAGGACAACTCACAATGGTAACCTGGGCAAGCCGTGAACATGAGCCATCAACGGCATGGCACCCCAGCCACACACTAGCCGAATGTGGGGAGAGGTGGCAACCAGGCATGTGTGAAGGAGGCAGGAGAACCATGATTGAGAAACTACACAATGCCAAGAGTGGCCGAGATGTGCTGAACAGACCGCAGTATGCAGAACACACCCATATGCATGGCGACATACACCTCTGGTGTATGGAGTGTAGTGGACAGTGGTCACAACCATGTCACCCCGGCCAGTGTGGGATTTTGCGGAAATGTTGCCTGTTACGTCCCCCCCGTAAGTGTGAGCGTAGTGGGATGGCCCGGCGTACGCCAGGCCAGCGTAGGCGTGTGAATAAAAAGCACGTAGCCCTGGTCCTCTTCTGGAAAGCCCAACGTCTTTGCCAGGGTGGCGACGCTCACCACGCCACGAGGCTGACGCTGTCCTCGTGAGCGGAGTTGCCTGTAATCCTGTGTGTATGCTGTACCCCGGCTCGCTGGACCCCGAACCCGTCAGGCCCGCCCCTGCGCAGCCAGGCCACACTGATCACCTGCCGACACCGGTGTGTGTCACGGAGGGCCCACCACGTGCAGGCACAAGCTCCAAGCCCTCATACCATCACGGGCTCCACGACAGAGGCCCGCTTTAGTCCTTTCTTGTTGACGTACTCTATTGCCGCGTCCGGCCTACACCACGGTCAAGTAGGTCACACATTATGAAACTGTGTCTTGATTACACCATGACAGTGAACATTATTTAAGGCAGAGTTCATGTCACTATACTCCCTTCGATGTGGTGCCACCAAGTCTGTGCATAGCATTACAATCACACGTGTCTGTGGGCCTACGCGGACTACTGCCATCGGCCTACGCTGCGCACGTGTAGGTCACAGAACTGGAACTGAACATCAATTGTTCAACGGCAGATTACATATCTATGCACGCAAGGAGAGGCGTGAGAGGATGACGCGTTGCAGCCCGGAGGGAATAGGATCATCGTCACAGAGGTGATCGAACACTACCGACAACTTCCCTGTTGCCACTAACTCTGTGCATCGCGAGCCAATGACAGCTGGCTGTGGGCCCTTGCTGACCGCTGCCTCCGGCCTACACTGCTGTCGAATAGGTCACACACACCTTTAAATTCAGCCTTGATTTGTTCATGGGAGACTTTATGTCATTGTACAGGCCTAATCGCAGACTGCATCCCCTTTCAGCTCCGGTGCCAAGATGTCTATACCCCGAGACCCATGGTCACTTTCTGGTTGGACTTTGAGGGCGACTGAGTCCATGGACTTGGGGTTGTCGTCACCATCATGGCAGTGATACTGACTTCGTAGCAAAACCGAGGCCGTGGCATTCCACCCCACCATTTGCTGCTTCCGGATAACATCAGACCTTTCGCCTCATGCCCTGGAGGACACATTCCACTGTCCTCCGCAACACTCCACATCATACACCTTGGACATTGATGAGACCCGCTCAGGTCGCATGACCCATCTGACTGCACCGCAAGTCACCATCCCGTGGCAGGGTGCCTGTGCCGGCCTCTGTGCATCCGGGGCCACTAACTCTGTGCAGCTCACGTCAGGGACCCTGTCTGAATGAATATTGGATGACCTCTGTGACGGTGGTCCTGGGGTCATCGACGCCATGGGCATGTGGCCTGCCTCTGGCATCAACTGTGGACCACCAGGGCTCACACATCAAATCGAGTCCTGACCGGCCCGGGTGTCGCATCACCACAGGAGGCACATGCCACCTCTGCCAGGACAACCTCCAACTGCCATCTGCCAGAGTCGAAACGGTGGTCCTGACAAACCTACGGAGTTGCAAAACACCTGTCGTGGATGCCATCATCAGACTGATACCCTGCTCAGCACTCCAGCTGCCACTGACTCAGTGCCCCGCAAGCCATCGTCCGTTACAGATTGTGTTTTGTGCTGTGGAGAGGCTGTGCAGCAATGTCATCTCAAGCAGTGTGGGTGACCTGGGACGTTGTTGAGGAAGCTGATGCAGGTCTCACACACCACAGTGCATCTGCATCTGGAATATCTCGAAGGGACACAATCCGAGACTTTTTCTTCACATGAGCGCGCTCATCTCTAGTGCCCCAACCACAGTGCACTGCAACTCACAGACACTTCTGTTTGCATGTTGTGTGTCCTCTGAACTTTCTCCATCTCCCTCCATGTTGCTCAGCAGTTGACTGTTATGCAAGTGTTTTAAGTTCCCGTTGCACTGGTGTCCACTGTTCAAGTGGTTGCCAGCACCAAGCACTCCATACGGGCTGGCTTACACTCACCCCACACACATCCAGCACAGGCATCACTGTACATGTGGCCCTGCCAATAAAGGGGCCGGGCGCACGTGCCCGTAGCCAGTTCAAAATGATATCTGCGTGTGTCCCTATGGTCTTGTTGTATGCATGAGGGCCCTACAACATTACATTTTGCTGTGTACAGCGGATGCAGTCATGTCATTGCAGGCAGCGGGTTGGAGCTTGGCCATGTTGTTTTGTCGTCACCCACTCAATTCATAAGGGGAGTGGGCTGGGCCATCGTAGGCAGAGCCAACGTGGGTGTGTGCCTGCTATTTGCGAGCCCCTGGGCGTGGTTCTGTACTGTGAATGGGCATCTCCATGTGTCTAGATGGCTGTGTGGGTCTCCTTTGTAGGGTGTGGGTGGTCCCTGAAGTGTAATGGACACCAACGTATGTGATCTAGTTCATCATCCATGGGTTCGGACCCCAACCACGCCTGTTCAGCCACTTCCTTTTGGCGTGCTGACACATGGCAATGGGGTGCCATGTGTGGGTGGGTGAAGTGTTGTGAGCCAGCTGTGCTTGCGGGTGTTTCCTGATGTGTGGTCTGTTGTAGGCTCTGTGTCCTCCTCTGAGTAGCTTGTCTGCCCGGGTCCTGGTGGTGGGTTGCATGGGATGTCCATGGGCTGTTGTAGGGTTTCGGTGTCGAAGGTGTGGTGGTCGTCTCCGGCATCACAGATGTGTTGTCTAGTGTGCTCTGCTGTAGAGGTTGTGTGCCCCTCTGCAATGTGAAGGGGAGATGCATGTTGACATTGTGTTGACATGTATGTTTGCGCATTGTTCTGGTCTTCATGCAGACTGTATGACAATGTACATTGTGACTGTTCGTGAGGTGCTGAATCCTGCTGCGGGACAGTGTACATTTGGACTACATGACGGATGTGAGGTCGTACGCGTACATTTCCATTTCACAGTTTCCTGCTCTGTCAGATGTAGTAGGCATGTTTCTGTATATGTGCGGACCCAGTTGTGTCCTCTGTTCTGCAGTGTCGGCTATGCGCATTGTACCACGTTGTCGTCAATGTGGGTGTGCTGTTCTTGCTATGTGTTCGTGCTGCAGTGTGCCAAGGGGATCAGGGACATGATCCTGGGTGATTGTGGGTGTGCAGTTTGCTACGCATCGTTGTGCATGTGTGCCATTGTGCCCATCTCCCCCCGTCCCCCCAGTCCCTGTTCGTTACTCTCCCTGTTGATGTTGTCAGGTCCTCTCGAGCTGTGTCCGTACTCCCTACTCCTTGCACCGTCTCCACACTGATGACTGTGGCCTCGGTTTCCTCCAGCTCCTCCTGTGGCGCAGGACTGCCACCTCCTGTCGCCACCTTCCAATTGGCAGCAGGTTTGTGCCTGGTTTCGGTTGTCACGTCATGCTGGCACCTCTTGGCCTCCTCGATTGGCCTCCTCGGCACTCCGACTGCATTCCAGGTGGACTGCTTGTGGGTCAGTTGCTGGTAGTGTTCGGTCACCTCCGTGATACTGGTCTTATTTTCCTACGGTCTGCACCCTATCTTCCTCTCCCTCTTCTCCTTGGCCTTCCCCGACCCCGTTGTTCCTTGCTCGTGGTCTGTGGGGGTTGTGGGGTACGCGTTGGCCTCTGCGCTGGGTCAGTTTGCATCCATGTTGCTACGTGTTTTGGCTTGTTTCTGGTGTGTTGTTTCTGTGTTTTTTGTGGTGCCTTTGCCCACCAGACGCGTGGTATTTGCAGGCCTGTGGCTGGTTTTCGCGACTTTTTGTACCGCGATTGGCTTCGTCGAATATTTTTTTAGTTCACGTTTCGCATTTTTGCGGCATGGCGTTGGATTTTGTGCGGCCATTTGACACGTTATCTGGTGACTATCGCATGCTAATGCCGCGTTGTGAATACTTGGTTGGCACGGCGTAATTTTCCCGCGTTGGGCTGCGATGTTGGAAGTTGCGTTAGGCTACTCTTGCGGTAGTTATCACATGTTCTTGTGAATATGCCCCATAGTGTCCCAAGGACAAACCTGGAAAGTTTCTAAAAAAAATCACTGCTATGCATACTAAAAGAGGGCTACCTGGTGTACAAAGAAAGTGGATATGCAAGATTGCTTTCTGTTTATTGTATAAACTATTTTTCACTGGTAGTTAGAAAAGACACCTTTATTACAATGGAATCGGTGTGTTCCAATGCAAGTCAGAAACATTTAATGTTGATTATTAAAAATGTTAACATTATCTACAGTTTTTATAGTTTTCTTCTTTAATAAACGTATGTATTTTTTGAGTATTTGCATCCCTTTTGCATCAATGCATGTTAAATGCCAAATTAGCTAGACAATTCCGTATTCTGCATATATGGGACATTATACGCACAATTCTTTCTTTGCAGCATAATGTAATAAACTCAACCATGTTTTTATTCTTCTATTGCGCCATAATCCCAGTAGGTCTGATTATATTATATAAAATCAATGTCCCAGTTTACAAAGAGACAGCTTGGGAAGTTGGACACTTGCTAATAAAGCACTACTCTTAAGATTTGGAGCACATTTCTCACAGAGTCCTAGGAGTACTTCTGGAATTCTTCAACAACTGGCTATTTCCAGGAGTACTCAAATGTAAATTGTCGGCCTGTTAAATTTTGCACCTACTGGTACATCTGCATGTGTACATTTTTTTTTTTTACAAAATCATTTTTATTGCCATTTTTGAAACAGTACAGTACATTAGCATCGGCATCATTTAGAATGTACGTCATCCATTTAACTTCTTGTCATGAAATAGAATTCCATCATATTGAGCGCCCCCTTGAATGGTTCTAGAATTAGTAAGGTTGAGGTGGATCGAAAGGTGAGGCGAATTCTGTGTTCACGCAAGGTAGTTTGCCATCTGTACTGGAAGTGGGACTTTGCTCTCATTGTCAACCCTATGCTAAAAGTAGTGGTAAGTGCCAGCTAATGATGTAAACTGAAACAAACTAGAGAGACATAACTGGGATACACTGTGTCATATTTTGCACCACTTGGTATGGGCCCCCTGATTACTGCATTATGGCTAGGTCTCTGACTATGCATGCGCAGGGGGGAGTCCTGGAGTGTCGCATGAAGAGTAATGAGCGTATGCTTGGCCATCAGCCTTGACCCACCGAGCGTCTATTCTACCTGAGGACTACTCTAAGTTGCCGCGGGGCTCACCATCTGCATGTGTACATTTAACGCTTGTATGCATTAGAAGAATTATATAATTCCTCTGTGGAGAAAACCCGTACTTACCAATCCTGAAAATGCACTTGATCCAGTTTATGGAAATATATGTGCATTTCAATGCTGTGAGTCAACACCTTTTACAGGGTGACACACCCAGAACTGCCCACACATCCACCCTAAGCTTAAATTTGTGATTGCAGAAAGTCCACCTGACTTTCAGAATTTCCATTTGCAAATGCTTTTTGCAATGCTAAAATTCCAGCATTTTTGATTCAGAGAAGTAGTAATGAGATTTCCTTCCGGGAAATGGATTTTGTTAAATTGAGGTGTTCAAAAATGTTTTAAAACTGAACCCTCAGTCGCAATTTGGAGTATGCTGCACATTACGTTTAGCAAAAGACACACAATTGATGGACGAAATGCAGAACAAATCAAAACATTCACCCCCAGTCAAGAGATCTGGGTTAAATCCATCATTCTTTTGCTCACCATGCCACCCCAGTTTAGACCTGGCCATATGCAAAGCAGTCTTGACCCTGTGCCTAATGGGAACGTCCAGCCCGAACTGCCAAGCCAGGTCCTCCCTGGAACGGGAACAAGCATCCTAGGACCGGTTTCGGGGTTTCACCCTTCATCAGCCAGGATAGCTTGATTCCAGTGGCACAGTGAGCCCAGGACCCACGTCTGGGCATACCTGGCGCACTTAGGGCGAGAAATCAAAAGACACACAATTGATGGATGGAATGCAGAACAAATCTAAACATTCATCCCCAGTCAAGAGATCTGGGTTAAATCCATCATTCTTTTGCTCACCATGCCACCCCAATTTAGACCTGGCCATATGCAAATCAGTCTTGGCGCTGTGCCTCATGAGAACAGTCCAGTCCGAACTGCCAAGCCAGGTCCTACCTGGACCGGAAACAAGCATTCTAGGCCCGGTTTCGGGGTTTCACCTCTCATCTGCCAGGATGGCGAGAAAGCAAAAGACACACAATTGATGGACATACCCTAAAACCTGTCCCGGGATGCTTGTTTCCGATCCAGGGAGGACCTGGCCAGGCAGTTCGGTCTGGACTGTTCCCATGGGACACAGGGTCAAGAATGATTTGCATATGGCTGGGTCAAAACTGGGGTGGCGTAGTGGGCAAAAGAACAATGGATTTAACCCAGATCTTTTGACTGGGGGAGAATGTTTGCATTGTCAGCATTCCGCCCATCATTTGTTTGCTGTAACACTTTTTGCCCTAAGTGGGATGGGTATGCCCAGACGTGGGTCCCTTGCTCAATGTGCCACTGGATTCAAGCTAGCCTGGCTGAAGAAGGGTGACTTACCCTGAAACCGGTCACAGGATGCTTGTTTACGGTCCAGGGAGGACCTGGCCAGGCAGTTCGGTCTGGACTGTTCCCATTGGGCATAGGCTCAAGAATGATTTGCATATGGCTGGGTCCAAACTGGGGTGGCGTAGTGGGCAAAAGAACAATGGATTTAACCCAGATCTTTTGACTGGGGGAGAATGATTGCATTGTCAGAATTCCGTCCATCATTTGTTTGCTGGAACACTTTTCGCCCTAAGTGGGATGGGTATGCCCAGACGTGGGTCCCTTGCTCACTGTGCCACTGGATTCAAGCTAGCCTGGCTGAAGAAGGGTGACATACCCTGAAACCGGTCCCAGAATGCTTGTTTCCGGTCCAGGGAGGACGTGGCCAGGCAGTTGGGTCTGGACTGTTCCCATGGGACACAGGGTCAAGACTGATTTGCCTATGACTGGGTCCAAACTGGGGTGGCGTAGTGGGCAAAAGAACAATGGATTTAACCCAGATCATTTGACTGGGGAGAATGTTTGCATTGTCAGCATTCCATCCATCATTTGTTTGCTGTAACACTTTTCGCCCTAAGTGGGATGGGTATGCCCAGACGTGGGTCCCTTGCTCACTGTGCCACTGGATTCAAGCTAGCCTGGCTGAAGAAGGGTGACATTCCCTGACACCGGTTCCAGGATGCTTGTTTCCGGTCCAGGGAGCACCTAGCCAGGCAGTTCTGTCTGGACTGTTCCCATGGGGCACGGGGTCAAGACTGATTTGCATATGGATGGGTTCAAACTGGGGTGGCATAGTGGGCACAAGAACGATGGATTTAACCCAGATCTTTTGGCTGGGGGAGAATGTTTGCATTGTCAGCATTCCGTCCATCATTTGTTTGCTGTAACACTTTTTGCCCTTAGTGTGATGGGTATGCCCAGACGTGGGTCCCTTGCTCACTGTGCCATTGGATTCAAGCTAGCCTGGCTGAAGAAGGGTGACATACCCTGAAACCGGTCCCAGGATGCTTGTTTCCGGTCCAGGGAGGACCTGGCCAGGCAGTTCGGTCTGGATTGTTCTCATGGGGCACAGGGTCAAGACTGATTTGCATATAGCTTGGTCCAAACTGGGGTGGTGTAGTAGGCAAAAGAATGATGGATTTAACCCAGATCTTTAGACTGGGGGAGAATGTTTGCATTGTCAGCATTCCGTCCGTCATTTGTTTGCTGTAACACATGCATATTATGTTTAAACATCATAGGTCAGATGTACGACCTGCCAAATAGCGCCTCACAAATTACTTTGCATTTGTGACTCGCAGTTTGCGAGGCGCTATTTGGCATGTACAATAGTGTGTTGAACACTGTTTGCGATTCCCAATGGGGTCGCAAATTGCAAGGCTCATGAATATTAATGAGCCTCGCAATTTGCGAGCCCATTGGAAATGACAGGCCCTCCCAGGGATGGTAGGCTGGACTCTGCAGACCACTATGTCCGGGACTAATTTTAAAGAAGGCAGCTTTTTAAAAAAATATGCAGCCCGTTTTCCTTAAAGGAAAACAAGATGCATTTAAAAAAAAAAAAAAAAAGAAACCAGGGCCTGCCCTTAAAAAATAATATTGCATGCATTTGCAAAGAGGGACCCCTTCCCATCTGCGAATGCATTACCACTTGAAGTAGGTGGTAATTTGCGAGTGTTTTGCGACTGCAATTACGGTTGCAAAACATTGGTACATAGCTTTGCGGTCGCTATTAGGCAGGTAAGGCTCCTTCCTAATAGCGAGTCGCAAAACAGTATTTTGATAATCGCAATTTATTTGCGACTCACAAAATTCTGTTTGTACATGAGCCCATGCTTTTTAGCGTGCGCAAACGGGTCTAAGACCCGTTTGCGCACGCTAAAAAGCATCGTACATCTGGTCCCATGTTCCAATTCAGTGCTTGTGCCCATTCAAATACTTTTTCATAAGTGCTAATCCCATTTTAGTTGCTGGAAAAGTTTTTAGACTCACAAAATGTGCTTCAGAATGGGTACCAAATCGGGATCTGAATGGGACATGTAAGTGTCCCTTCCAAATGCTGAATCGGTACCTTGAGTATCAATGATTTCCAATCAAAATCTGCTCACAAAACATTGATATTTTACCAGTACTGCAAAGCAGAGGGATCATGCTGGATCCCGGTTCTGCCAGCTATTTCTGGGTAAGATCTAGGATTCGGATGACCCAAGGAAATATGTTGAATTTTTCCTGCTGTTATTTTTTACATCAAGACATAGTTCAGTTGCGCACAACCCTTGTGTGCATTTCGTTTGTTGCAGAAACCTGCATGCAGGAGGGGACTTTCTTTTTTTCACTTATAGTTGGGTACCAATAAGGGGAAGGGGGACCCCTGAAATGGGATAAGGCAGGTACAGCAGGGGAACTAACAAGGAATCTAAACAAGAAAAAGTAACCTGCCAGCAAATCTATGATAAAACAAGGCCCAAGGTTGGGTCCAAAAGGATAAATGTTCAAGACCAGAAAAGCAAACCAGGACAAAGGGCAATTCAGAAACAATGTATCACAAAATTCATTAAATCATTTTTTATTTATTTTTTGTTTTTTGATTTGATTTACTAGAAATGATATATAGAAATACATACACACAAATGTTTTTATACTTTTGGCATATTAATAAATTACACCCAACAGGGTTGATAATGCGGAACCTCACAAATTTCAAATATAAAACAAATAATCATCCCACACACTCCCTCAAGACAACACAATCATACTGCTACACATTCGACAACAACATCAAACCTCGGGTCATATTAATCCACATGAAATGACGACAGTGGATAGTTAGAAGGGAAATTCTGTAGTTCAAGTCCCAAGGGGGATTTCAGCAGCCCAGTAGGCTAGGAAACACCGGTAAGTGTGATCTCAGGAGCCCAATGGGCTTGCAAACGCCAACGCGCGTTTCGGTGTCACAACCAGATGGGGGCTACACCTTCATCAGGGCGAGGGAGGGCATGTGAGGTGGGATGAACACACCTAGAAGTAAAAAACTATATAAGTACATACAAATTTAAATACACATTTAGTTGTCCACAAATTATCTACAAATGGGATGACGATTACATAGTTATAGGATAAACATTTTCTATGCGGAGAATTGCTAGGTTATAGGTTACATTTAATGTTCAGTTATCTGTCCGCCAATGGGGCCTGTACTAAAAGGCTCAGTTGTCACATAGGTTTGCCATCGGTCAGAGGGAAATAATATAACATAATACATGATAAAGATTAAAATAAGGAATATTGTGCACAAACAGGGGAGTGAAGAGAGAACAGATCAGGCGACAATGAAGGATATATGAATGCGTATCTAGAGAGATACAAAATATACATTAATGAACATATATGTGAACCAAAGAGATAAGAAAATATATATATATAAAAAAATATATATAGAAAGAGACCCTCACCAAGAACAAAGTGGTTAGGAAAAGTGCACGATATGAAACGCCAGAAGTGCGTCAAGAAATGAAACATTAATGGCTGAAAGAAGCAAAAAAATAATAAAATAGCTTAGCCTAACAACCTTACAGCCCGCAATAGAAAAAGAGATAATCGAAGGTCACAAACCGTGAAAGGACATAAATGAGTGCTCAACACAACTAAAGGTAAATATGAGGTCAAATGAGGGGACAAAAGGATACCTCTTAATAAAAATGTCTCTCAGCAGCAAAGAAGGATCCCCGAACAAAGGACAGGGTTCAGGTAATAAGAAATCGCCTGGAATGTAAGAGCTTCTAAGGAAACAGGGGGAACATAGACAACAATAGAAAGTTAGGTCCCACCAAAGATTAAGTTCCAAAATGAATGACAAAAAACGAATCAAGATGTAGTTGGGCCACCCACCCGTGATCGATCAAGGTGACGATCCAGATGTGAATGCAGATGTCAGGGTGGGGGGGGTTTTCCCGATGAACAAGGTTCAGAAGTTTAAAAACTGCCTGGAGAGAAGATATTTCTAAGAAATGGGGGGAACAAGGACAACAATAGAGAATTAAATCCCACCAATAGATGTAAAAAAAGAGACCGGGGACGAATTAAGGAATAATGCAAACCACCCACCCGTGATAAATCAAGGAAGCGGTCCAAATATGGCGGTCCGAATATAAGTACAGATGCTGGCGTGCAGAATATCATCGCTGGAGGGTCCAGACAAACAAAGGTAGTGGTCCTCAGGGAAGACGGAGGAAAAACAGGATCCTCACGATAGGATGGACAAAAGGCTCAGTCTAGAGGCATACAGGTCAGGTATAGGATAAACGCGGGATCTAGAACGACAAAAAAGGGGATAGGGGAGGGATAGAGGGAGAGGGATAGTTATCGGTACCCAAGTCCGTATGTTAGGCGGAGGTAGGGGTAACGGGACAGATAACAACAGGGAGATTAGAGGCCACTTACCAGCTGAAACAGCGTCTATACGGGGCGATAACCTCGCTAATTCGCGGCGGATGGCATGCTTCCGAGGGTAAAGAATCGGCAGGGGAGCGGACTCATTTTACGTCGGAGCAGGGTGAGAGATGGCCAATGGGAAACCGACGCTCAGCGGCGCCAAGATACATATAAGATAACAAAAGAGGACTAATTAAAAGGTGAAGGAAGAGAGAAACACATGGCGGCCATGTTGGACAGGGGGGTAAGGAGAATGGTACCAACAGATCATCCAAAGGACCGTCGTCTGAGGAAATAGGGGATGAAAACACCAGGGTTGCTGGATAAAGAATAAAGAATTATAAATAAAGAATGGTCCAGCCAAAAAAACGATAAAAACTCACAAAGAAAACACTAAACAAAGAAAGTGGAAAGTGAAAAATAAGGGATGGGATAATACACGAGATATTCAGGAAAGTGAACAGGGGCAGACATCATCTCCAGGGGTTAAATAATGGCATTCTCCCATGGACAGTGTTCGTTTAAGCCCTTGTTTACTGCATTGAGCAAGTAAATCCAAAAAACCTCTCTCTTCTTACGAATCTGCTCGGGATCTTTTCCAGGTGGTGTTGTTATTCTTTCCAGTATGGACCACTTTAGTTCCTGTTCAGTGTGGTTGTTATCAAGCCAATGTGTGACCAGGGGGGCAGATGTTTTTTTGGTCCTAATGTTGGACTTATGTTCCCCAATCCTGGTCCTGCACTCCCGTCCAGTCTCTCCAACATAGACTAGGTGGCATGGGCACAGGATCACATAAACAATGTTGGAGGTTCTACAGTTCGTCATAGTAGATAGTGAAATACGACGTTCCGGGAGGTCAATAGTGTCTCCGATAAGGGCATTAGGACAGGCCTGACAATTGCCACATCGGTGGTTGCCTAAAATAGGTCCAGCACCGATGATGGCTTTTTGATGGAGCGGACGGGTTTCCTGTAGTTTGCCTTTGACCAAATGATTCTTAAGGTTTTTGTTCCTTTTAAATGCAAAGATGGGCTTAGAAAGGGTTTGGTCTTCATTTCCCGTATTCAGTAGGTGCCAGCATGAATTTATGGTCTGTCTCACTTTGTGATCAATGTTGGAGTGTTTGGTCACACAGACTAGTTTGTCAGTGGTTTGCTTTTCCTTGGGGAGAAACATGGAGTCTCGGTTGAAATATCTCGCCCTTTTAAGGGAATCCTTGATGAGTTTCTGAGGGTAGCCGCGATGTATAAGTTTTCTTTTTAATACATCGGCTTGTTCAAGAAAATCCTTGATGTTGGAACAATTTCTTCGAATTCGGAGAAACTGGCTGAATGGGATGCTATCCCTTTGACAGCGAGGATGGAAGCTGCCATACTGTAGCAAGGTGTTTCTAGCAGTAGGTTTGGTGAAGAGGGATACATAGAGTTGGTTCTGGTTATGTCTAATCCAAACATCAAGAAACTCTAGTTGGGAATTACTGGAGTGGGCCGTGAACTTAAGGTTAACATCGGCCGCATTGATCCATGATAGGAAAACATCCAAAGATGAGTGGTCACCCCCCCAAATGAGAAAGATATCGTCAATGAATCTGACCCATGAACGTACATTCTCATAAAAGGGGGCCATCTCGTTGTGGATGTTCCTGTTCTCAAATTGTCCCATATAAAGGCAAGCAATGCTGGGGGCACACGAGGCCCCCATACTGACTCCTTGTATCTGTTGGAAAAAGCAGTGGTTGAATTCAAAATAGTTTTCATACAGAACTATTTTGAGACATTCAATGATGAAGGGTGCGTTGGTGATCTCAGGTTTGGACGCCAGGATCTCTTGGATGACCAGGAGGGCACCTGGGGGATGTTGGTATATAGAGATTCGAGGTCCAGGGTGACTAGCAATTCCCTATTAGCAAAAAAGGGAGTCCCCTCGATTTTGGAGATAAAATGGCCGGTATCTTTTACGAAAGACTCCAATTTATAGACCAAGGGTTGGAGGAACCGGTCAATATATTTGGAGAGAGGTTCTGTGGCTGATCCGATAGTTGAAACAATCGGTCTCAGGGGGGGATCCAGAGTGTTCTTATGAGTTTTGGGAACCCCATAAATGATAGGCATGCGGGTATAGCTCGGTGTTAAAAACTCCGCTTCCTTAGGACAGATAAACCCTTTATCAACAGCTTCCTCCACCAGGGTGAGAATACGTCTTTTCAAGGTGGGTTCAGGGTTTTTACCGATTTGTTTGTAGTGTCTATCGGCAGCCAACAAGGTATTCATTTTGTCGATGTATGCAGGCGTGTCGAATATCACAATGCCGCCACCCTTGTCACAGGGTTTGATGCTCAGATTATGATTGGATTTAAGGGCTAGCAAGGTGTTATTTTCCACAATGGAGAGATTGCTAGGGGGTTTGGGTACGTATTTGATGATTTTCGAGATTTTTTTGGTAACAACCTTCTCAAAGATACTGACCTCCGGGCCAACTGTTTCCAACGAGGGAGTGAAGCTAGATGGAGGCCTAAGGCCAGACACATTTTCGTCCATTTCTGAGGAAGTTCTATTTAGAAAATACTTGTTTAGCCTAATCTTACGGAAGAAGAGATAAAGATCTTTCAAAAGTTCAAATTTGCTAAAATTGTTGGTAGGGACAAAGGACAAACCCCTTGATAATAAGGTTAGCGCTTCAGGGCCCACATCAGTGGTGGACAGATTAAAGACCGGGATGCTTCTTATGTTTTCCAGTACTGCTGTTGACGTGTCTGGATGTACATTTGTGGCTGGGTCTGATCCTGACCGTAATTCCTTTGGTGTGAATTTCGCGTCCGGGGGCGGAAATTTCCCCTGCGGCTGCCTAAAAAACGATTGGGCATAGTGGGTCTATCAAATGTGTCTTATCTATGCTGGTAATTAGGATCATAGTTGTTAGGGCTCTCACCCTCTGAGTCAGTAGTATCTGAGAAGGTGACAACTCTTCTGTTGCCCCATCTGGGAGTATCATTACCAGAGGTAGGGCCTCCTGAAGAGTTATAGAAGTTCGAAGTTAGATAGGGGTATGCGCGTTCTTGTGTAAATGCGCGGATGTCTTTCCTGAGCTTATCTGTTTTTCTCTTTACGAGATAATCAGTGAAGGAATCAAGTTCTAAACAGATTTCCTCTAGTTTTTTCTTCCCCATTTCTAATGAGTTGTCTTTTTTCAACTTTTCTTCAAGTTCTTCTATTTCTTTATTTAGAATGGTTAAAACTTCCCTAGCAGTCTCCACAATCAACATCATCCAATCTCTGGAACATCTGTTGGAAATTAGCGCCCATTTTTCCAAAAATTGTCTAATCTCGATAAAGAGGCCAGGGATATTTCTGACCCTGAGACCGATGGTAATCGTACCTGCTTTAAGATATTCCAGCATGAATTTTGCATGGAATTCAGTGCGTTTGCTCTTCTTCTTCATATTTAGGAGTTTTGTCCATTCCCCATCCAGCCCTTTGTTACAAGAGAATTGTTGGTCATTGCCGACAGCTAGGCCGATCATTTTGGCAAAGTCTTCATCGGAAAACCCGAAAGTCTTAATACTGTCCATAGTGTGGGGAGGATGGAATTATAGTTAATCAATGGGGTCCCAGGTTAGTGGCAAAAAAGGAGAAAAGATGGGAATGGAAGAAAATAGAAACAAATGGTGAGACAACGATACAAAGAATAAGGAAAAACAATCAAAGCACAATTATTCCAAAACGTACCAAACAAGCCCCCACAGCACAAGGCTGTGACTAAACATCTAATGGGAAGGGGGACCCCTGAAATGGGATAAGGCAGGTACAGCAGGGGAACTAACAAGGAATCTAAACAAGAAAAAGTAACCTGCCAGCAAACCTATAACCTAGCAATTCTCCGCATAGAAAATGTTTATCCTATAACTATGTAATCGTCATCCCATTTGTAGATAATTTGTGGACAACTAAATGTGTATTTAAATTTGTATGTACTTATATAGTTTTTTACTTCTAGGTGTGTTCGTCCCACCTCACATGCCCTCCCTCGCCCTGATGAAGGTGTAGCCCCCATCTGGTTGTGACACCGAAACGCGCGTTGGCGTTTGCAAGCCCATTGGGCTCCTGAGATCACACTTACCGGTGTTTCCTAGCCTACTGGGCTGTTGAAATCCCCCTTGGGACTTGAACTACAGAATTTCCCTTCTAACTATCCACTGTTGTCATTTCATGTGGATTAATATGACCCGAGGTTTGATGTTGTTGTCGAATGTGTAGCAGTATGATTGTGTTGTCTTGAGGGAGTGTGTGGGATGATTATTTGTTTTATATTTGAAATTTGTGAGGTTCCGCATTATCAACCCTGTTGAGTGTAATTTATTAATATGCCAAAAGTATAAAAACATTTGTGTGTATGTATTTCTATATATCATTTCTAGTAAATCAAATCAAAAAACAAAAAATAAATAAAAATGATTTCATGAATTTTGTGATACATTGTTTCTGAATTGCCCTTTGTCCTGGTTTGCTTTTCTGGTCTTGAACATTTATCCTTTTGGACCCAACCTTGGGCCTTGTTTTATCATAGATTTGCTGGCAGGTTACTTTTTCTTGTTTAGATTCCTTGTGGGCACCAATAAGGGCCTGATTTAAAGGTCCATCAGCCCTTCCTTTGTTTTAGTATCATCCTGGCTGGGAGCTAAATGGAGGCTAACACCTAGGTGCCTATGAAATGGAAGGAAATAGAGACACCTGGCTTATCACTTCACAAGTCCTATAGAGAAACTGTGACTTGGAGGCAGGTTTTAGACTTTGGTCAAAGACCTTCTGTGTGAGAGATGTGCATTCACTGTAAGAATGCAAGATTTATTTGTGCTACTAATCCCAGTGAAGATGTCAGAGCACTTTACTACACACACACACACACACACACACACAGAAACAGTAAATCATACAAGTGTGTATATAAATGTACAGAAAATTTTATTTAACACGATGAGGGTTATAAGGTGTAGGAATCACATATTGTCCATACTTGTAGGCCTTATGTGCTTAGAGTGAATGGTAGACCTGTTAGTACATAGGTCTGTTCTTGAAATTCTTAACTGGTCACAAAAATACTGCTCGAAAATTGAGAGCAATATTTTGCGACCAGTTAACAGTACATCTGGCCCTCTGTGCCTTTAGAGGAATAAAAGCGTGAAAGCTCAATAAAAAGACTCCTCTTTTTGGACTTTGGAGTAATGGCTGCAATCATTTGGCATTTGTTTGGCCAGAACAACTCCGTGAGTCAAGCATATTTATTTCGAAAAGTACAGAATATTGAAAAAGAAGCATCACACTCACACTGATGCTTTTCATAAATCATAATTTTAATTCCAACGGAAGGACTTTTGCAAAATGAATATTTTTTTCCACAATTGCACAATGAAGTTCTCACCTCCTAGTCAGGTGTGTTGCATTAGAAAGCACTCAGTTCCTATAAATATGTTAGACAGCAAGTGGTGTGATATAAATTCATGACAGTTAATTCAGAAAATGTTGTACTTGTCGGGGCTTTGTACAGTCTGACACAGACATTCTTAGTAAGGGAAGTTTCCTGCAGTGTCAAGGGTCACAGATGGTTTTCAGTAAATGTTACCCCATAAAACTTCACAAGTATAACAGAAACTGGAAATTCCTTCAGCGCACAATGAATGAAGATGAGCTATCAAGACGGGGAAAGTAGTGAAGCAGGAAGAACAAAGATGGCTTCTTCCTGGTGTCCAGGCAATCATGGACACAGCAAAAATATTTAAGTAATTTTATTTGTACGTATATGACACTCTCCATTGAATGTCTTTTTTAGGTCTCGCCTAGCGAACGCAGCACATGCGCTGCTTCGCCTTGGCCAGCCTATTGTCGGTTTGGTGCGCAAAGGGAGACAAACCATGTGCGAGCACGGACAGGCGATGTGCACGCGCATGGCGTCTCCTCTCTAGCGATGTAAGCTTTAACACGCTCCCACCTTGATTTAGGTTTCATTTTCACTGCACGATGCAACTATACAAGGCAGACTCATTCATTTCAGCGCTTCAGCATATCAAGAACTTTGTGCGCCATGGTATTTACTTTGCTTCAAAGCCAGAGAACCAGGTCAGCAGAGCTGCTTTAGAGCCAGAGAACCAGGTCTGCAGAGCTGCTTTAGCGCCAGAGAACCAGGTCAGCAGAGCTGCTTCAAAGCCAGAGAACCAGGTCAGCAGAGCCATTATAGAGCCAGAGAAACCAGGTCAGCAGAGCTGTTTTAGAGCCAGAGAACTAGGTCAGCAGAGCTGCTTTAGAGCCAGTGAACCAGGTCAGCAGAGCTGCTTCAAAGCCAGAGAACCTGGTCAGCAGAGCTGTTTTAGAGCCATAGAACCAGGTCAGCAGAGCTGTCTTGAGCCAGAGAACCAGGTCAGCAGAGCTGCTGTAGAGCCAGAGAAAACAGGTCAGCAGAGCTGCTTTAGAAGGAGAGAACCAGGTTAGCAGAGCTGCTTTAGAGCCAGAGAACCAGGTCAGCAGAACTGCTTTAGAGCCATAGAACCAGGTCAGGAGAGCTGCTTTAGAGCCATAGAACCAGGTCAGCAGAGCCGTTGTAGAGCCAGAGAACCAGGTCAGCGGAGCTTCTTTAGAGCCAGAGAACCAGGTCAGCAGAGATGCTCTAGAGCCTAAGAACCAGGTGAGCAGAGCTGCTCTAGATTCAGAGAACCAAGTTAGCAAAGCTGCTGTAGAGCCAGAGAAACCAGGTCAGCAGAGCTGTTTTAGATGGAGAGAACCAGGTCAGCAGAGCTGCTTTAGAGCCAGAGAACCAGGTCAGCAGAGCTGCTTTAGAGCCAGAGAAGCAGGTCAGCAGAGCTGCTCTAGAGCCAGAGAACCAGGTCAGCAGAGCTGCTTTAGAGCCGGAGAACCAGGCCAGCAGAGCTGCTTCAAAGCCAGCGAACCAGGTTAGCAGGGCTGTTGTAGAGCCAGAGAACCACGTCAGCAGAGCTGCTCTAGAGCCTAAGAACCAGGTCAGCAGAGCTGCTGTAGAGCCAGAGAACCAGATCAGCAGAGCTGCTATAGAGCCAGAGAACCAGGTCAGCAGAGCTGCTTTAGAGCCTGAGAACCAGGTCAGCAGAGCTGTTCCAGAGCCTAACAACCAGGTCAGCAGAGCTGCTCTAGAGCCTAAGAACCAGGTCAGCAGAGCTGCTCTAGAGGCAGAGAACCAGGTCAGAAGAGCTGTTGTAGAGCCGGAGAACCAGGTCAGCAGAGCTGCTTTAGAGCAATTGAACCAGGTCAGCAGAGCTGCTCTAGAGCCTAAGAACCAGGTCAGCAGAGCTGCTCTACAGCCAGAGAACCAGGTCAGCAGAGCTGCTTTGGAGGCAGAGAACTAGGTCAGCAGAGCTGCTTTAGAGGGAGAGAATCTGGTCAGCAGAGCTGCTTTAGAGCCAGAGAACCAGGTCAGCAGAGATGCTTTAGAGCCAGAGAATCAGGTCAGCAATGCCGCTTTAGAGCCAGAGAACCAGGTCAGCAGAGCTGCTTTAGAGCCAGACAACCAGGTCAGCAGAGCTGCTTTAGAGCCAGAGAAGCAGGTCAGTAGAGCTGCTTTAGAGCCAGAGAACCAGGTCAGCAGAGCTGCTCTAGAGCCTAAGAACCAGGTCAGCAGAACTGCTCTAGAGGCAGAGGACCAGGTCAGCAGAGCTGCTGTAGAGCCAGAGAACCAGGTCAGCAGAGCTGCTGTAGAGCCAGAGAACCAGGTCAGCAGAGCTGCTTTAGAGCCAGAGAACCAGGTCAGCAGAGCTGCTCTAGAGCCTAAGAACCTGGTCAGCAGAGCTGCTTTAGAGCCATAGAACAAGGTTAGAAGAGCCGCTTTAGAGTCAGAGAACCAGGTCAGAAGAGCCGTTGTAGAGCCAGAGAACCAGGTCAGCAGAGCTGTTCTAGAGCCAGAGAACCTGGTCAGCAGAGCTGCTTTAGAGCCATAGAACCAGGTCAGCAGAGCCGTTTTAGAGCCAGAGAACCAGGTCAGCAGAGCCGTTGTAGAGCCAGAGAACCAGGTCAGCAGAGCTGCTCTATAGCCTAG
This sequence comes from Triturus cristatus, assembly GCF_964204655.1. Lineage (NCBI taxonomy): Eukaryota > Metazoa > Chordata > Amphibia > Caudata > Salamandridae > Triturus > Triturus cristatus. The sequence continues at coordinate 1,587,384,396 of NC_140590.1, forward strand.
AAACAGGTTAGCAGAGCTGCTCTAGAGCCAGAGAACAAGGTCAGCAGAGCTGCTCTAGAGCCAGAGAAACCAGGTCAGCAGAGCTGCTTTAGAGGGAGAGAACCAGGTCAGCAGAGCTGCTTTAGACCCAGAGAACCAGGTCAGCAGAGCTGCTTCAAAGCCAGAGAACCAGGTCAGCAGAGCTGCTTTAGAGCCATAGAACCAGATCAGCAGAGCTGCTTTAGAGCCAGAGAACCAGGTCAGCAGAGCTGCTTCAAAGCCAGAGAACCAGGTCAGCAGAGCTGCTTTAGAGCAATAGGTCCAGGTCAGCAGAGCTGCTGTAGAGCCAGAGAAACCAGGTCAGCAGAGCTGCTTTGGAGGGAGAGAACCAGGTCAGCAGAGCTGCTTTAGAGCCAGAGAACTAGGTCAGCAGAGCTGCTTTAGAGCCAGAGAACCAGGTCAGCAGAGCTGCTCTAGAGCCTAAGAACCAGGTCAGCAGAGCTGATCTAAAGGCAGTGAACCAGGTCAGCAGAGCTGCTGTAGAGCCAGAGAAACCAGGTCATCAGAGCTGCTTTAGAGGGAGAGAACATGGTCAGCAGAGCTGCTTTAGAGCCAGAGAACCAGGTCAGCAGAGCTGCTCTAGAGCCAGAGAACCAGGTCAGCAGAGCTCATTCAGAGCCATAGAACCAGGTCAGCAGAGCTGCTTTAGAGCCAGAGAAGCAGGTCAGCAGAGCTGCTTTAGAGCCACTGAACAAGGTATGCAGAGCTGCTGTAGACCCAGAGAACCAGGTCAGCAGAGCTGCTGTAGAGCCAGAGAAACTGGTCAGCAGAGCCGTTGTAGAGCCAGAGAACCAGGTCAGCAGAGCTGCTCTAGAGTCAGAGAACTAGGTCAGCAGAGCTGCTGTAGAGCCAGAGAACCAGGTCAGCAAAGCCGCTCTAGAGCCAGAGAACCAGGTCAGCAGAGCTGCTTTAGAGCCAGAGAACCAGGTCAACAGAGCCACTGTAGAGCTAGAGAACCAGGTCAGCAGAGCTGCTTTAGAGCCAGAGGACCAGGTCAGCAGAGCCATTGTAGAGCCAGAGGACCAGGTCCGCAAAGCCGCTTTAGAGCCAGAGAAAGAGGAAATTGGGGCTTATTTACAAGCCCCTTGCGCTGCCGCTGCATCACTTTTTCCCACACAAAAGTGAAGCACCGGTAGTGCAAGAGACTTGTAAATAAGTCCCATTATGCCCATTCGAATGCAATAAAACAGTTATGTAACCTTCACACCACGGAAAAGGCAAAATAAAGCACCAGTTTCTAAAGTTATTGCTCTTTTCACAGTTACTGGTAACTCAAGTCTCCTGCCTGAGGTCTACTACATTTATTGTAATTAAAAACTTCAGGTATCAAAATGCAAAGTTGTGTTAGCTATTAGCTTTACACTGGCTGAACAACTGCCTCCTACCATAGGACTGTTACGAGTGTCTACAAATCTAAGATTGTATTTTGGGAAGTAGATGATGCACCTCATGCCTGAAACATAAAACAAGCATTTGCAAAGCAATAGGGCTGGCATTATTAAAAGTTTGAGCTATTGGCGTTGCAAATGATAATGTTTTTATTTTTTGTATTTTTTTGTTGAGAAATAGTAAAGCAGTAGCATAAGTAATGAAATAAAATCCACATAGACCACCAGTACCAATACCACCACCACTACCACCACCGCTACAACCACCACAAGTACCATAACCACCACTACAATTATTACTATTACTACTCTGTGGTGATAGTAATAATAATAGTGGTAGTTATGGTACTGGTGGAAAATTACTATTAACAATTACTATACCTGTTAATTTTTCAAAAGGCATTCCCATTTACAATACCAATAGCTCTAAAACTAGCAGTTGCGAGACCTATTGCATTGTAAATGCTTGTTTATTTGCCTATGCCTTTGCCAGATGGATGGATGTGCGCGAAAGTCGGCACTTTGCATAGCAAGCTAAAGAACATCATGCTAGATTTTGTGCAGTGCAAGGGAATAAACTTTAGAGAATGGGAGGCGTTGGGGTAGGGGGCATTCTGATACAATACTCTTGTCAAAAATCTCGTGAGACACATTTATCATGACAAAAATATTGTAATTCCAATAATGTTGTGGGGCAGAACATAGAAAGCAGGAATAGTAGGTTTTGGGGTATGTAATATTTTAAAAAAAATTAAGTAGTACATAGTTTTGTTTTTTTAATTAGTTTGATATATTTTATTATTAGTCTTGTAATAATATTTGTGTTTAATTCGTTTAAGCCTATTTTATAAAAATGTATATGAAATCTAATCTTATTTTAATATTTGTGCATTTAGTAGTGGGTTGATAGATTTGTATGGCATTATTTTTAAAAAATATGTAAGTTGTTATTTGTAAGTGATAATTATTTTAATGTAATATATTTATGTTATTGATAAATATGCAAATTAATTAGTTGAAAAATGTGTGTTTTAATTATTTGATCATTTTCAAATAATTGTTAATTGGGTGAAAAATGAACTTATTTTAATTGTGTTACTTTTTATAATTATTTAAGTTTTAATTCAATATCAATGAATAATATATATTTTTTAATACATTTTAATTGTGTGTGTATTTATGGTCTTATGGTCACAGTGTTTTAATTTAATTTAATTTTGAAGAACTTGTATTTTATTTGTATTATAAAATGTGTTAAATTCAATGTTATTTGTTTTATTTTGAAAAAAGTAGTTTAATGAGTTTGGAGATATTACAATTGTTTACATTTTTAGGTATATTTCATTGTTTTATTTCAAAACATTAGCAGTGGTAACAGTAAATGCTACCCTTCCAAAATCCAACACTTTCCCCACTGTTGCTCAGATTGGAGTGGCAATAGTAAATCTATTCCTCCAAAGTTCAACAATTTCCCTACTTTTGCTCATGTTGAATTTGGAATAGTATATTTGATTACGCCAAAGAGCAACACTTTCCCTTCTGTAACTCATATTGAAGAGAGAATAGTACGTCTGACCCCTCAAAGTCCACTATTTTCCCTACAGTTGCAAAGATCAGAATGGGTTAAGTACATTTGACACCTCCAGAGCCTAAAATACTCCCTACCGTTGCTAAGTTTGGAATGGGTATAGTAAATCTGACTTCACCAGACCCAAACACTTTCTCTACTTTTGCTTACCCTGGAGTGCGAATAGTAAATATGACCAATCCAAAGTCTAACGCTTCCTCTAGTTTTGCTTGCTCTGGAGTAGGAATAGTAAATCTGACCTCTACAAAGTCCAACAGTTGCCCTAAGTTTGCTTACATTGGAGTGAGAATAGTATATCTGACCCCTCCAAAATGCATCCTATTTCCTACTGTTGCTTAGATTGTTTTGGAAATAGTAGACCTGACCCCTCCAAAGTTTAACAATTTCCCTGCTTTTGCTTACATTGGAGTCAGAAAAGTAAACTTGACCCCACTAAGGCCCAACACTTACTCTTCTGTTGGTCATAATGGAGTGGGAGTAGTAAATATGATCACTCCAAATTTTGAAATCTTTTCTTTCAATTGGTTTAGTATATGTTTTTGGTTCTAATATCAAAAGTTAGTTTAATGCACATTTTTATTATTTTTTTTTATAAGTAGCACACACACACACATATATATATATATATATATATATATATTACCTACTGGCCGTCGCCAGTAGGTAGTTATAGTTAGGACCCTGTTTCCATAGGAAATCCGCAACATTCTATTTGGAATAACTTTGGCGCCGGTCGACGAATCCTCGCGAAATTTTCAAAATAGGTGGGGCGCTACGCTCCGCTCCTATCCTGAAAGTGTCGGGGGGATTCGTCAAGCGGGGGCTGAGAAAAAAGGGGGGTCCCAAAAAGCGTTTTTCCCATGCATTTTTCCATAGGACCTTTAGACACAGCTACAGCCCGAACAGCCGAACAGAGTTACTTGAAATTTGGCAGAGAGGTAGTCCTCAGGTCAAGGAAGTGCCTTTTGTAGGTCTGGTGTGAATCTGTTCAGTAGATCCTGAGAAAATAGCATTTAAATCAATATATATATCTGAGCCAGCTTACGGTGCGCTTACCGTGCGCTTACGGTAAGCTTACCGTACGCGTACGGTGGCGAGCGCGATTCTGATTGGCTGTTAGATCTTAGTAAACATTCGAATCGGTCGAAACCAGGAAGAGGCGGCCGCCATTTTCTCTCTTGCTCTCTGAGGGGGGGGGGAGGAAAAACAAAGGCAAAAAACATGTAAAGGGGCTGTTTAGACAGCTCCTAACCACCTAGTCTTGATTGAGGTGTCCCCAAAGAACCCCCAAGGCCAAAAAGTCAATTTTTTTTTTTTTCGAAAAATCGCCGATTACGCTTACCGTACGCGTACGGTAAAAATGATTAGAAAAAAAAAATTAACCATACTCTCCCCACCCCGTGTGCAAATGGTGCCCGAAGTGCACCATTTGTGCATGGCATATGTAAGCATTGAAAATGTAAAAGTTTACCTTGCACAACGAAGCGCATAATATGCCCTCCATGTGCGCACGGTGCGCGAAGCGCATCGTGCGTACATGGCCCATCCAGCGTCACGTGGGCACGCGGTGCGCGTAGCGCACCGCGTGCCCACCGTGCATGCACGGCACTAACTGCGTAAAGTGGGCGCGCGGTGCGCGAAGCGCACCGCGTGCTCACTGTGCGCGCACGGTGCACGAAGCGCACCGTGCGCGCACGGAACGAACTGCGTTAAGTGGGCACGCACGCCACGAATGGCGTAAAGTAACTTAGCATTTAAAAAAACGTACAAATTCACTGAAAAAGCCATAGGTTTCACACACGTTATAGTTAGGAATTAGCATTTAAAAAACCTTGCAAATTCACTGAAAAAACCATAGGTTTCACACATGTTATAGTTAGCTGGACATTTTACTGATAAAAAACCTATGAAATTCCCCCGTTATAGTTAGTGCAGGCAACTATAACTCACGCGACCGCAATCCTCTGCTGATGACATATGTGTCTTTCTGAAAAAAAAATATTTGTAATATATGTATAGCTAAAATTTAATGGAAGAAGACCTGGGCAAATAAGTGTCTAAATACAGTATTAGCATCAGCAGAGGATTACGGTCGCGTGAGTTATAGTTGCCTGCACTAACTATAAAGGGGGAATTTCATAGGTTTTTTATCAGTAAAACGTCCAGCTAACTATAACATGTGTGAAACCTATGGTTTTTTCAGTGAATTTGCAAGGTTTTTTAAATGCTAATTCCTAACTATAACGTGTGTGAAACCTATGGTTTTTTCAGTGAATATATATATATATATATATATATATATATATATATCACTGCAAATTTCTCCACTTTACCGGGGCCACCAACTCTGCAGGGCAGGCTCTGAAACAGGAATGGAGAATCCTGGTAAACAACAACACGAAGAATGGAGAGCCCACAGCTGTGACATCCTCTCTTGCGGACACTTTATTAGGTCTGTGCATGGCAGCATCAACTCTTATACCTTACGCGTTTCGGCGCGCATGCGCCTTGTTCACAGGTGAGTATCATGGTAACCCAGTGGTCTCCTGGCTCAATAAGAACCACATTGCCCAGAATGCACCAATGTTAATGTCACGGAAAGTCCTCTGTATTTCACGATGCACTCGGTTAATAAAATTTCAAGCTTAGTGCTCTTTTTTGCCACGCACTAAAATACTTGCTCGAGATGAAAAATCACAGTCTGTCGGAAAGAGGAAACACCTCCTTCGTCTCCCTTTCTCTTGGCCATCACCAAATCACTGCGGAAGTCCATTAGGCTGGTGTGGTGTCGAGCGAGTCATGCCCCTCCATTAAATCACTGCAAATTTCTCCACTTTACCGGGGCCACCAACTCTGCAGGGCAGGCTCTGAAACAGGAATGGAGAATCCTGGTAAACAACAACACGAAGAATGGAGAGCCCACAGCTGTGACATCCTCTCTTGCGGACACTTTATTAGGTCTGTGCATGGCAGCATCAACTCTTATACCTTACGCGTTTCGGCGCGCATGCGCCTTGTTCACAGGTGAGTATCATGGTAACCCAGTGGTCTCCTGGCTCAATAAGAACCACATTGCCCAGAATGCACCAATGTTAATGTCACGGAAAGTCCTCTGTATTTCACGATGCACTCGGTTAATAAAATTTCAAGCTTAGTGCTCTTTTTTGCCACGCACTAAAATACTTGCTCGAGATGAAAAATCACAGTCTGTCGGAAAGAGGAAACACCTCCTTCGTCTCCCTTTCTCTTGGCCATCACCAAATCACTGCGGAAGTCCATTAGGCTGGTGTGGTGTCGAGCGAGTCATGCCCCTCCATTAAATCACTGCAAATTTCTCCACTTTACCGGGGCCACCAACTCTGCAGGGCAGGCTCTGAAACAGGAATGGAGAATCCTGGTAAACAACAACACGAAGAATGGAGAGCCCACAGCTGTGACATCCTCTCTTGCGGACACTTTATTAGGTCTGTGCATGGCAGCATCAACTCTTATACCTTACGCGTTTCGGCGCGCATGCGCCTTGTTCACAGGTGAGTATCATGGTAACCCAGTGGTCTCCTGGCTCAATAAGAACCACATTGCCCAGAATGCACCAATGTTAATGTCACGGAAAGTCCTCTGTATTTCACGATGCACTCGGTTAATAAAATTTCAAGCTTAGTGCTCTTTTTTGCCACGCACTAAAATACTTGCTCGAGATGAAAAATCACAGTCTGTCGGAAAGAGGAAACACCTCCTTCGTCTCCCTTTCTCTTGGCCATCACCAAATCACTGCGGAAGTCCATTAGGCTGGTGTGGTGTCGAGCGAGTCATGCCCCTCCATTAAATCACTGCAAATTTCTCCACTTTACCGGGGCCACCAACTCTGCAGGGCAGGCTCTGAAACAGGAATGGAGAATCCTGGTAAACAACAACACGAAGAATGGAGAGCCCACAGCTGTGACATCCTCTCTTGCGGACACTTTATTAGGTCTGTGCATGGCAGCATCAACTCTTATACCTTACGCGTTTCGGCGCGCATGCGCCTTGTTCACAGGTGAGTATCATGGTAACCCAGTGGTCTCCTGGCTCAATAAGAACCACATTGCCCAGAATGCACCAATGTTAATGTCACGGAATGTACACCGAGTGCATCGTGAAATACAGAGGACTTTCCGTGACATTAACATTGGTGCATTCTGGGCAATGTGGTTCTTATTGAGCCAGGAGACCACTGGGTTACCATGATACTCACCTGTGAACAAGGCGCATGCGCGCCGAAACGCGTAAGGTATAAGAGTTGATGCTGCCATGCACAGACCTAATAAAGTGTCCGCAAGAGAGGATGTCACAGCTGTGGGCTCTCCATTCTTCGTGTTGTTGTTTACCAGGATTCTCCATTCCTGTTTCAGAGCCTGCCCTGCAGAGTTGGTGGCCCCGGTAAAGTGGAGAAATTTGCAGTGATTTAATGGAGGGGCATGACTCGCTCGACACCACACCAGCCTAATGGACTTCCGCAGTGATTTGGTGATGGCCAAGAGAAAGGGAGACGAAGGAGGTGTTTCCTCTTTCCGACAGACTGTGATTTTTCATCTCGAGCAAGTATTTTAGTGCGTGGCAAAAAAGAGCACTAAGCTTGAAATTTTATTAACCGAGTGCATCGTGAAATACAGAGGACTTTCCGTGACATTAACATTGGTGCATTCTGGGCAATGTGGTTCTTATTGAGCCAGGAGACCACTGGGTTACCATGATACTCACCTGTGAACAAGGCGCATGCGCGCCGAAACGCGTAAGGTATAAGAGTTGATGCTGCCATGCACAGACCTAATAAAGTGTCCGCAAGAGAGGATGTCACAGCTGTGGGCTCTCCATTCTTCATATATATATATATATATATTCACTTAAAAAACCATAGGTTTCACACATGTTATAGTTAGCTGGACATTTCACTCGTAAAAAACCAATGAAATTCCCCCGTTATAGTTACTGCAGGCAACTATAAATCACGCGACCGCAATCCTCTGCTGATGACGTCAGATATTACATCACTGTATTTAGACACTTATTTACCCATGTCTTCTTCCATTAATCTTTAGCTATACATATATTACAAATATTTATTTTTCAGAAAGACACATATGTCATCAGTGATGTAATATCTGACGTCATCAGCAGAGGATTGCGGTCGCGTGAGTTATAGTTGCCTGCAGTAACTATAACGGGGGAATTTCATTGTTTTTTTACGAGTGAAATGTCCACCTAACTATAACATGTGGGAAACCTATGGTTTTTTAAGTGAATTTGCAAGGTTTTTTAAATGCTAATTCGTAACTATAACGTGTGTGAAACCTATGGTTTTTTCAGTGAATTTGTACGTTTTTTGAAATGCTAAGTTATGTTTTTATTTTATTTATTTTTTTCAGGTTTTACACCGTGCGCGCACCGTGCGCGCTATGTGGGCACTCGGTGCGCTTCGCGCACCGAGCGCCCACGGTTCGCAGTGCGCGCAGGGTGCGCGCACTGAGCGATTTAAAAAAAAAACTAAAAAATTGTTTTTTTTCCCTTGGGGGTCCTTCTGTGACCCCCTGACCAAGGCTAGGGGGTCAGGAACTGTCCACCCTGCCCCCTTTTCACGTTCTCCACCTTTGTTTTTCACCCCCTCAGACTGCGAGAGACAAAATGGCGGCCGACACTTCCTGGTTTCGACCGATTCGAATGTTTACCGACATCTAACAACCAATCAGAATTGCGCTCGCGCACGGCAGTGTGCGCGCACAGTGCGCGCACGCTGCGCGCGTATAGATATTGATATGCTTTTAAATGCTATTTTCTCAGGAAATACTTGAACAGATTTACACTGCAAAAGGCACTTCCTTGACCTTATGGCTACCTTTCTGCCAAATTCCACGTAATTCTGTTCTGCCGTTCGGGTTGTAGCTGCGTCTAAAGGTCCTATGGAAAAATGCATGGGGAAAACGCGTTTTGGGACCCCCCCTTTTTCTCGGCGCCCGCTTGACGAATCACCCCGAGACTTTCAGGGTAGGAGCTGAACGGAGCGCCCCATTAGTTTTGAAAAATTCGTGAGGATTCGTCAACCGGCGCCAAAGTTATTCAAAATAGAATTTTGAGATTTCCTATGGAAACTATGTTGTAACTATAACTATCTACTGGCGACCGCCAGTAGATAATATATATATATATTCCGCTCCAAAGGTTATCCACCTGGTGAGTAGCAATCGATCAGCAGCTTTATTTATGATGGGCAGGGACGAGGATCAGCTTGCAGAAGCCGCTCTGTAATGGAATTGCCACCCCGTAATGTTATGGGGGCCACACATAGTAACTATCATGTCGGCAATGTGGGCCAGCAGCGGCAAACAGGATTGTGGACGAGTCCAATTGCAGGGTCCATACAGGACAAGATTTGTTTGCTATCCGGACCACATTTCCCACAATGCACAGTCTCATTCGAGCTTCCCATTGGTGGGTGTGCAATATGAAAATGGCGAAGTGGGTTCAGCGTTTGCACACACCATCTCCGTTCAAGCCTCTGAAGAGAACCATTTGAAGCTTCGTAACGTGTCCGGCAATTCCATTATGGAGCGGCTTCTGCAAGCAGATCCTCGTCCCTGCCTATCATAAATAAAGCTGCTGATCGAGTGCTACTCACCAGGTGGACAACCTTTGGAGCAGAATGTAATACACAGCCGTCCTGCCGCGGAGTGCGCACCACCCCGTAATGTTATGGGGGCCACCCGACATGGTAACTATCATTTCGGCAATGTGGGCCAGCAGCGACAAACAGGATTGAGGACAAGTCCACTTGCAGGGTCCATACAGGACAAGATTTGTGTACTATCCGGACCACATTTCCCACAATGCACAGTCTCATTCAAGCTTCCCATTGGTGGGTGTGCAATATGAAAATGGCGAAGTGGGTTCAGCATTTGCACACACTGTCTTCGTTCAAGCCTCTGAAGAGAAGCATATGGAGCTTCAAAATGCGTCAGGCAATTCCATTACGGAGCGGCTTCTACAAGCGGATCCTTGTCCCTGCCTATCATAAATAAAGCTGCTGATCGAGTGCTACTCACCAGGTGGACAACCTTTGCAGCAGAATGTAACACGCAGCCGTCCTGCCGTGGAGTGCGCACCACCCCGTAATGTTATGGGGGCCACCCGACATGGTAACTATCATGTCGGCAATGTGGGCCAGCAGGGGCAAACAGGATTGAGGAAGAGTCCATTTACAGGGTCCATACAGGACAAGATTGGTGTGCTATCCGGACCACATTTCCCACAATGCACAGTCTCATTCGAGCTTCCCATTGGTGGGTGTGCAATATGAAAATGGCGAAGTGGGTTCAGCGTTTGCACACACCGTCTCCGTTCAAACCTCTGAAGAGAAGCATATGGAGCTTCAAAACGCGTCAGGCAATTCCATTATGGAGCGGCTTCTACAAGAGGATCCTCGTCCCTGTCTATCATAAATAAAGCTGCTGATCGAGTGCTACTCACCAGGTGGACAACCTTTGGAGCAGAATATATATATATATATATATATATATATATATATATATATATATGATCCACAAGTGAATGGGAACACCCGTTGCCTCCAGAACGAAGGGCGCGTCGAAGAAGAGACCTCCCAAACGCGGTCACAAATATTATCCAAAACTTCTCCAAACTTAAGAAAAGCAATCGACGCCGTGTCTGTGCTGAAAGTTATTTATTGCCAGCTGAAAAAGCTAGACGCGTTTCGCCTGTCCTGCAGGCTTGTTCACTAGCAGTTTGGTAAAGTTTTCCGAGGCAATTTAAAACAGTGAGTGACGATCAGGGCACGTGATGGACTACAAGTATTAAAATAAACAACAGACTCGTAGTTCAACAAACTGCAATAGATAAACAGTTCAGGCAAGTGCCACAAAGTATAAGACCAATTCATTACGGTCAGTAGAACATAGTTTGAACTCATAAGATTTGGAATATTAAGTAACATTCATCAATTATAACAGAATTATTGTCCTAGTGGTCCTGTCATATTGCTCATTAAACATTTCAAAACCAAGTCGATATTTAACTGGCAAGGTTAATACATTACACGAGTAATTAGATCAAGTGATCAGACGCTCTGAATATAATTTCAGCCGTTGTGCCAAAACATGATTAATCAGATCAGAGTGAAAATGACAGTAAATATGAAGTTACTATGAAGTTACTGCCCAAGTGGGCTACAGTGGACATCGACAGAGAGTCAGTAACAGTTAATAGTAGCTATTTTTAGTCCAAAACGGTGACGAGATCACACAATAAACAAAATACAACTAAAACCAAGTAGAAAAAGGACGGGAGGATTCTATAAATGCGTGTGTAAGTCTTCTTCCATGTTAAGACCATATGGTATTTTAGTATTGAGTCTAATGATATAGCAAGATTCGAGTTTGCGCAGTTTCTTTTCCCGGTTTCCACCTCGGCTGCCAGATGGAACAGCATCAATTACATAATAGAGAAGACCTTCAGGGTCTTTGTTGTGACATCTGTCAAAATGCCGTGCCACGGGATAGCTTTTATCACCATTTTTAATGGCACGCAGATGTTGTAACACCCTTTTATGTACAGGCAAAATCGTAGAGCCCACATATTTAAGGCCACAAGGGCACTGTAATATGTAGACCGCATAGTCAGTCTTACATGTGTATTGTCCCTTGATTTGTTGGATGGCTTTATGGGAAAAGCCTGCTGGGAAACAGGTGGTGTTTTTTCCATACATACAGGCCTTACATTTATGGCATTTAATAAAACCATCCTTTCTTTGAAGCCAAGAGCCTGCTGATTTCGTTTGATTGCTAGGTAACACATTGCTAACTAATGCTTGGTGCAAAGATCTAGCCTTTCTGAATGTGAATTGTGGTCTTCTTTGAACAATTTTTCCCAACACTGGATCACTCCGGATAATGTGCCAATGCTTGTTAAAAATTGTTCTCAGTTTGTCCTGTTGCTTGTTGTAAGTAGTGATAAACCTACACTGGTTGGTGTCTTTTAATGAATTTTTAGCTGACTTGGTGTCTGTATTGAAAAGAATTTGTTCTCTCTTGATTTTTTCAATTTTAGTGACGGCTTGATTGAGACAGATTTCCGAAAAACCTCTGGCTTGAAAACGAGATTTCCAACATGCAAGTTCTTTATTAAAATCATGTTGGTTGCTACAGTTACGCCTGGCTCTAAGACATTCCCCATAGGGGATGCTGTTGACTAGTTTGGCCGGATGGAAACTTGATGCATGTAATAATGTATTACCATCCGTTGGCTTGCGAAACAATTTAGTGTGCAGTTTACCCTCATTCACGTACAGTGTTAAGTCTAAAAAATTAATTTCAGAATCACTGATAGTACTGGTGAGTTTCAGGTTCAAGTTGTTACATTGCAGCTCTTTGACAAAATCTTGCGCACTTTTCATGGTACCTCTCCAAATAATAAAAAGGTCGTTGATGTAACGACTCCAGTGCATTACATTATTGTGCCATTCCTCATGCCAGCGCGTCTGGACCACCTGCTCCTCCCACCAGCCCATATGCAAATTAGCATAGCTGGGGGCGAAGCAGGTGCCCATCGCCGTTCCGCAAATTTGTTGGTACAGTTCTCCATTAAACAGAAAAAAGTTGCTTTCAAGACAGATGGTAATCATTTGGAGTAGCATTTGAGTGTGGTGCCAAAATTTTGCTGGACGGGTACCCAGAAAATGTTTACATGCATTAATGCCATCTTTATGGCGAATACTGGTGTATAGTGTGGTGGCATCTATAGTAAGTAGTAGGAAATCTGATTCCCACGGGATGTCATACACTTTGCGTAGGAAATCACTTGTGTCCAAGATAAATGATGGTAGTGCTTGAACAAGAGGACATAAAAAAGAATCAACAAATTTGGAAGTGTTTTCAAAAGCACTGCCTATGGCCGAGATAATGGGACGACCCGGGGGATTAGCCATATCTTTATGAACCTTAGGTATAAGGTATAAAACTGGAATAACGGGGCAATCAATTTTAAGGAAAGACATTTCATCTTTGCTCAACACACCTGTTCGTACCCAATCAGCTAAGGAATTGTTAAAAGACATATGACATTCTTCCATAACATTCTTATTGACCTTAATATAATTTGACTTATTATTAAGTTGTTTGTAGGCCTCTGTCAAGTATTTCTGTTTACTCCAAAGGACCACATTGCCACCTTTGTCTGCATTGCGGACAATGCAATCATTACTGTTGGTCAATTTGTCGACAAGGTTGTAGTAGTCTTTGGACTGTTGGTTAAATGCATTTCTCTTACTATTTACTGATGTACATAGATTTTTAATTTCATTAGTCACCAAGTCATTAAATAGGTCTACAGAATCTCTTGCTGTGACAGGTGTAAATTTGGAACGAGGCTTGAAATCAGTCAATTTATCAATGTTCATATCAATTCCTTCCTTGTAGGCCAGTGATGTCATCAACTCACTAGAACTTTCAGCACAGACATGGCGTCGATTGCTTATCTTAAGTTTGGAGAAGTTTTGGATAATATATATATATATATATATATATATATATATTACCTACTGGCGGTCGCCAGTAGGTAGTTATAGTTAGGACCCCTTTTCCATAGGAAATCCGCAACATTCTATTTTGAATAACTTTGGCGCCGGTCGATGAATCCTCGCGAAATTCTCAAAATAGGTGGGGCGCTACGCTCCGCTCCTACCCTGAAAGTCTCGGGGGGATTCGTCAAGCGGGGGCTGAGATAAAAGGGGGGTCCCAAAACGCGTTTTTCCCATGCATTTTTCCATAGGACCTTTAGAACGAGCTACAGCCCGAACGGCTGAACAGAATTACTAGAAATTTGGCAGAGAGGTAGTCCCTATGTCAAGGAAGTGCCTTTTGTAGGTTTGGTGTAAATCTGTTCAGTAGATTCTGAGAAAATAGCCTTTAAATCAATATATATATCTGAGCCCGCTTACGGTACGCTTACCGTACGCTTACCGTACGCGTACGGTGGCGTGTGCGAGCGCGATTCTGATTGGCTCTTAGATCTTAGTAAACATTCGAATCGGCCGAAACCAGGAAGCGGCGTCCGCCATTTTGTCTCTCGCACTGAGTGTTATTTATCAAACATGATGCCCAAAAACATGTTACGGGGCTGTTTTGACAACTCCCTCCCACATAGTCATGTTGAGGGAGTCCCCAAACATCCCCCAAGAGCAAAAACGGTTTTATTTTTTTTTCGGCAATTTCGCCGAGTACGCTTACCGTACGCTTACCGTAAGCGTACGGTAAAAAATAGAAATAAAAAAAACACTATCCACACTTACCCCACCCCCTGTGCTTTTGGTGGCCGTAGGCCACCAAATGTACAGGGCTTATTACATCAGTAAAAAAACAATATTTTGGCAACATGAAATTATAAAATCGAAATAAAAAAAACACTATCCACATTGACCCCACCCCCTGTGCTTTTGGTGGCCGAAGGCCACCAAATGTACAGGGCTTATTAAAGTTGATAAAAACCGTGCACGGAACGCACTGCGTTAAGTGGGCGCGCACGCCTCGAATGGCGTAAAGTAACTTAGCATTTAAAAAACCGTACAAATTCACTGAAAAAACCATAGGTTTCACACACGTTATAGTTAGGAATTAGCATTTAAAAAACCTTGCAAATTCACTGAAAAAACCATAGGTTTCACACATGTTATAGTTAGCTGGACATTTTACTGATAAAAAACCAATGAAATTCCCCCGTTATAGTTAGTGCAGGCAACTATAACTCACGCAACCGCAATCCTCTGCTGATGACATATGTGTCTTTATGAAAAAAAAATATTTGTAATATATGTATAGCTAAAATTTAATGGAAGAAGACATGGGCAAATAAGTGTCTAAATACAGTATTAGCATCAGCAGAGGATTGCGGTCGCGTGAGTTATAGTTGCCTGCACTAACTATAACGGGGGAATTTCATTGGTTTTTTATCAGTAAAATGTCCAGCTAACTATAACATGTGTGAAACCTATGGTTTTTTCAGTGAATATATATATATATACACATATATATATATTCTGTGATGTTATTTTATATATTTTCTGTTATTTCAGTATCAAGTGTTTGTAATTATAATTGGTATTAGTAATGCATGAATAATGATTGTATTTTTAAATGTTATGTTAATTCGGTTTTGTGATTATTTTATGTATATATTTTTATTTATGTGTGTAAGCTATGCAATTTTCAGTATGTTTTTTATATTTTATTCATTTTGTTTATTTATTTTGTTATTGTAATATGTTTACAGTTAATATGATTTAAAGTTAACATAATCTTTAAAAGTTAAACTTTTATATACTTTCCCATTTTCCAACGATAATGTGGTCTAACATATTTTTTTATCAGTATTTTTCACTTTACATACAAAGTATGTGAAGTCAATAATTGTGTCCTCAATATACTTTTTGGTGATATTTTTATATTTGATGCTTATTTCTGCTATATTTGGGAGAGGAGAGGTTGCCGGGGGTAAAATATGTGTTTCCTATTTAAGCTCCTATGGTACATTTTGCTCACACCTACAGCCAGAATGATTCCATAGAATAGACTATATACTATCGAGTACCACCCTATTTTCATAAGTACAAGGCATTAGTATACGAACTATCAGTGCTTCAGATCATGCACTGTTGCAATTAATCTTACGATGAAGAATGAAAATGATAAGAGGGGGCCGTTGAATATTTAATTTGATCTTACTTAGAGATCCAGTGCTGAAAGTTAAACTAAAGGAGCATATCAAACAATTCTTAGACGATAACCCGATCTCAGACACCAGAACAGTCGCAATCTTTTAAAAATAAAGGCATTTAGAATAGACTTTCCTGGAAACTGAACTAAACTTGTGGGAGCTGGCCACAAAGCAAAGCCCTCATAGCCGTTACATCATAAATTCATATCCATTATGGGTAGGCTCAATGCATTCCTAGTGAACAAAGTCAAACGTACCCTTTTCTGCCCTAAATAATATAGTTGCTACTCATCTCGCCAGACAGCTCAGGGCCTGATTACAACTTTGGCATTGCTGCACCGCCAATGCCGTGGTCAGACCGCCCGCCAAATTAGGAGTTTCCTCCTGTCTGATGGGGTGCTTTTTGGCATTCCCACTGCAGTACATCAGAAAATGGGCCTTGCAATCGGAACCCCAAAAACTATTCCTGCATGGCGTGGATGGAAAAGTCCATGCCATGCAGGAACTGGGATGCATGCACATAGGGGGGGACATGTTGTTCCCCCTTTCATGTATCCCCATGCAGAGGTGGCCCTCTTTGTTTCCACTCCACCACAGTGTTCATGGAGTAGGACCCTCCATGACACTGCCGGCGGAGAAGAAATTCATAATATGTTAGGCGGGACCCTGATGGTCCTGCCAAGTATATTGTGGCCTCCTGACTGCGTCAACACCACCAGGGAACAGCAGTTCCCTGGCAGCTGCGGTGGGGCAATGGCAGTCCGACCGCCCTAATCATGATAGGGCGGTCGGTATACCATGGACCACCAGACTCTTAATCGGCCCCTCAGAGAGAAACTGGAACACAACTATATCACAGACATTCAGCTTCCCTTGGGAAGGTGGCAAGCACAGTTACCAGCTTTTCAGGACTTTACCTCCTCCTTGTACTACCAAAAAAACCACTGAAATACCAATACAAGTCGCTTATCTCCAATCAGCAGACTAAACACAGATCTCTAGGGAAGACATGGAACATTTGCACTCTGCCAGTACACTAGAGGTGAAGCTAGTGATTTAGAAATTCACCCTATACAAAGTCCAGGGTCCAGATGGATGGTTCAAACACACATTTAATGACCTAATTTAATTCTGTCCGGGAGGAGGGTAAGGTCACGCCTTCTATGTCTGAGCCCAATATTCGTTTGATACTCATACCAGGGAAGAACCTGCAACTCAGCACATCGTACAGATCCATCACTTTGTTAAATCTAGATGCTAAACTCTGCACTAAGATCCTAGTCAGTAGATTAGAATCTTTATTCCCTACATTGATCAACCCCTATCAATTGGGCTTTATAAGAGGTGGGAAACCCATGACAACGTACACAGATTTATACATCTAATAGAGAAAATCCAAAAGATACATATTGCAACAGTCTTGGGTCTCTTGACACATAAAAAACATTAACCATTTGATTGGAATGTTTTAATCCTTAACTCTTAAACTCTGTGATTTTGGACCCTCTTTCATACAGATGGTGAAAAGCAGGCAAGCATGAGGCCACACTTAATAGCTGGAGGTCGACATATTTTCCACTCCATAGGAGGACCAGGTAGTAATGCCCACTCTCTCTCCTGCTCCTTGCCCTTGGTATAGAGCCATTTGTTGCTAAAATCAGGGCAGATACACATATCTAGAGCTTCTCATGTGCAGGCCAAGATTATACGATCACCCTTTTTTCCAATATTATGCTGTTCTCACTTGCCTTACCACACTCTTAGCTCGCCCATGTGGAGACCCAGTTTGAAACAGTCACGGGATATAAGGTTCATACCAATAAATCTGAGGCTCTCAACTTAACGCTGTCTCAGGCAGAAGTTACCACCTTTGAAAACAGCAACCCCTTCCAAATGGACCACTAAATCTATTAAATATTTGGGCATTCATATCACATTAGAACTCTCGAACCTATACCAAGCAAACTATCCTCTCCTTATGTAATACACAAAAATTATTTCAGGCGCTAGTCACCACTGATCCTTTCGTGGCTAGACCAGATTGACACCATAAAAATGAATATTTTAACAAGAATAGTACATCTTTTACCGCCTCTCCCTATCTCACCGCCACCAGACTTCTTTGCAGCTTTAAAAACCACAATGCTATGCTTTGTCTGGCAAATGGGATGACCATGGCTGGTTTATAAGGTGATGCACAGATCAAGAGCTTCAGATTTTCCTCCATACAATAGAGCAGCATAACTAAGGCTCCTTGTGGATTGGCCCCTTCATATTATAGACAAAATGTAGATAAGCTGGATAAGGCAATTGTGGGAGGGACGATATGGGAAATGTTTATTTGAGCACACCTACACACACTACTCTGGAGGTCTGAGATTACCTTACTCGACACACTTCAGAGGTCTCATTTCCCATCTCCACATACACCTATCCACCATAACCCTGCTGTTTTCCATCACTGCACCCAGGTCCCTTTGATAAATGGAAAGCTAGCAAATGCTTGACTGACTCAGACCTCTTTTCCCGCCCCAAAATACTCTCCTTTTTTGAGCTCTTGGGAGAAGTTGTACTTGGGCGAAGCAGAACATTACAATTAAGTTTAGCTGGGACTTTTTGTGATACACCCTGAAATTAAACTAGCAGCTAATCAAGACCTTACCCCCTTTTAAACATTTGTTTAAAATGTGGGGGCTACAAGAAGCCACATAACAATGCTTTGCTCCAGTCTTATACCGGCTTCCAATCTATCTCCTTGCTCCAAGGGCCCATTGGACAGTGGTTTTTGGGAAGCCAATAGATGACAAGCAATAGACCGCCCTTTGGAAGGACATAACCAGAAATATGCAAAGGAGAAGGGCCCACTACAAAATACCATATGATTGGTATCTTTACCAGGCTTGATTGAGGAAGTACTGTCCCAAGGTATCAGATCTCTGCTGGAGAGGATGGGGACTTCCGGGGACTTTATTTATTTATTTATTATTATTTATTATTTGTTAAGGAGTTTTATATAGTGCTGGCCAGACCCGAAGGTATCAGAGCGCTTTACAACATTCGTAGTGAGGAAATCACACACTCTAACAGTAGTAAACATATTGGCTCATGGCGTTTCGGAAGTCCCAGCACGCTGTAAAACATTAGAGCAAGGAAGACATATAATATCCAGATAGTGTGCACGTTCACTTGGACCGAACCTCCTTCAGGGAGGGGGGATAGAGGGAGGGGTTGGGGAGGTGGAGGAGGTAGAAGTCTTAATGTCAAAGTATCTGTGTGCTGCAATGTGCAGGCTTGTGCGCTTTGGCGGCAGCTATCTATTCGGGAGAGAACGATTGAGGAAGAGGTCTTTGAACTGCATTTTGAATTTTAAAAAGGAGGAGGTAATCCTGATATGGACTGGGATGGAGTTCCAGATTTTGGGTGCATTTCCAGCAAAGGACCAGGCTGCGTTTTTTTGTTTGCGTGTTTTCAGAGAGATGAGGAGTAGAGTGTTGGAACTCCTGAGGCTCCTTGTCTGACCGGCCTTCTTGAGTTTGGAGGCCAGGTAGGCGGGTTTTCCTGTGTGCAGGACTTTGTGCATGAGGCAGGCAGTTCTGAAGTTGGCACACATTTCGACTGGGAGCCATTTTAGCTCTCTGAGTGTGGGCAAGATGTGTTCATATTTTTTACTCCGGTGACCATTCTGGCTGCTGCATTGAGAGCTGTTCTGAGGGGAGCTAAGTGGGATTTTGCTGTACCTGTGAGGGCTGCATTCCCATAGTCGAGTCTAGACAGCACCAGCGATTGAATAGCTTGTTTGAGGTCCTTGGGCAGGATGAAGGGTTTTATTTTGTTGAGTAGCTTCAAGTTGAGGAAGGCACTCTTTGCGGTGTTCTTGATGTGTTTGGCCAAGTCTGGTTTTGGGTTCAGGGTGATTCCCAGCAATTTTACAGAGTCGGCCAGGGTGAGATTGCCATTGAGAGCATCAATAGCTTTTAGCCATTCTATGATTTGGGGGTTCTCCTCTTTGTTAGAAATGAGGATGATTTCCGTTTTGTCTTGGTTGAGTTTCAGGTTTTTGTTGATAGTCAGTGTTGGAATTCTCTTAGAGTGCCATTGAGTCTCTAAATGTCATCAATGGAGGAGGTTTCAAGGTAGATCTGGGTGTCGTTTGCGTATAGGTGTAAGGGGATGTTGTTTTTTTTGTATGGTGGTGAGGTGTTTCATGTAGAGGTTGAAGAGTTGTGGGGAAAGCACTGATCCTTGGGGGACGCCCCTCCTGATGGGGTGTAGATCGGACGAGAGGTTTTTGATTTTTATTCTTTGGGTGCAGTTCTGGAGGAAGGAGGAGAACCAATGTAAGACAACCTCTTCTACACCTACCCTTTCTTGAAGTACCTTAATGAGTAGATTATGGTCAACCATGTCGAAGGCTGCGGATAAGTCTAGGAGTATGAGTAAGCAGCATTGGTCTGTATCGAGTGACTTGTGGATATCGTCTATTAAGGATCACTGTCTCTGTGCTGCAGCCTTTTCTGAACCCCGATTGGTGGGGGTCTAGAAGGTTGATGCCGTCCATGGGTTGAGCCAGTTTTAGGAGAACACACCTTTCCAGGATTTTGGCTAGGAGAGGGAGATTGGAGACGGGTCTGAAGTTGTTCAGATCATTTGTGTCGGGGTCTGGTTTTTTTCAGTAGTGGCGTGACTTGGTAGACTTAGAGGCAGTCTGGTATGACTCCTGTTCTCAGGGAGCTGTTAATGATCTTGCTCCAGAGCAGGGCTATGGAGAGTTTGAGCTTTTTGGCTAGTTGGGCAGATATAGGATCCAGGATGTGAGATGATGGTGGAGATCAGTTTGACAATCTCCGCTTCAGGGATGGGATTGAAGGCTTTCCAGAGTTTTTGGGGGTGCTTGGGTGCGATATATTCTGTCCCTGGGGATGGGCTCCTGTAAAGGGGGACTGTGATGACGTCCAGGGAAAGCTCAATCTTGCTGATTTTGTCATTGAAGGAGTTGACGTAGTTGTCACACAGGTCTTTGGAGGCCAGAACTGAGGATGCAGGGGGCTTGGAAGCTTGCTGTCTAATGAGGTTGAAGAGTTCTTTGGGCCTGTTTTTGCGTTGTCTAGAGCATTGCAAAAAATTGAAGTTTTTTCGATCTTGATGTGTTTCTTGTATTTCCTGCGTACTGATATGGGTTGATCGGGGAGGATTGTGGACAGGTTGTTCCTCCAGAGTCTTTCTGTAGCTCTTAATTGTCTTCTTCAGAATTTAAGTCTGTGTTGAACCAGTATCTAGATGGAGTGTTCCTGACTCTTTTGAGTTTCAAGGGGGCTAGTTGGTCCAGACTGGAAGTCATAGTTGTGTTATAGTGAGAGGTGAGTTCTGTTGTGGAGAGATCATCTGTGGAGATGGGAAGGAGAGAGCGTACCCTTTCCTCCAGGTCAACCAGGGGAATCTGAGTTAGATTTCTCGCCCATTTAGGGAGGTCTTGCGTGAGGGGTTGGTATAGGATTGTTTGGTTGATGTGGAATAGGATGATGTGGTGGTCGGACCAGTCCACGGGCAGGATGTGGTCGATCGTGACTGTGTCGCTTTGGGCAATAATGGCATCCAGGATTGATCCTCTGTTATGGGTTTCCTCTGAGCAATGTTGGGTAAGGTTGTTGTTGTGTAGAAGATCATTCAAGGTTTGGATTTGCGAGTTGTTTTCTTCCTTCCAGTGTAGGTTGAGGTCACCTACAATTAAGTTGTTTGAGTCTTGGAGTGAACAGTGAGTAATCAACTCTGACAGGTGTTCACCGAATGTGGTGGTGTTGCCAGGTGGATGGTAGAGGAGACGGCAGAATACTGTTTTGTTGTCACTTGCCTTAACGTTGGTGGTAAGGTATTCAAAAGTGTTGTAATTGAAGGTGTCAGTTTCTGTGGCGGAGATGTTGTTTTTGTGTATGATTGCTATACCCCCTCCTCCCAGCTTTTGTCTGTCTTTATAGATGATTACATAGCCTGGGGGCACAAGCATATCCAGGATTGGGGAAGAGAACTCATTTAACCATGTTTCGGTGATGAACGTGATGTCTATGTCATGGGTGAGGATGGTTTCTGCCAGCTCTGTTGCATGTTTGGTGGCTGATCTGCAGTTTATGAGCATGCAGTTGGTGGAGATCCCCCTGTTTTTGTGTTTCTTCATTAGGGGGGTCCTGCGAATGATAGTGAGGAAGGAAGGGGGTCTTAAAGATCTCGGAGGGGAGCAGTCTCTTCTGAAACCAGTGATAACCTGGATCTTGGATTTTGGGGTGACAGTGGAGGTTGTGAATTTTGAGGTGCCAGTAGAGAAGGTGTCATACGAGGAGGCAAGATCCTACGCTTCACTCGTGGACATTGCAGCTCTTATTCTTTTGGGTCTCCGTGTCTGGTTCAAGAGGGGGATTGAGTTCCAACTAGGACATAGAGCCTTGGAAGGCCTTTGATGTTCGGTTCTGGGAAAAGTGGGAGTCTGGTGAGGGCGTTGGCTCGACTTTCGGAGTGCGGAAAGGTTCAGTAAGATTTCGTTAAGGCCCAGTATTATAGTTTCTAGCTGGCTTTCCAGTAGATCGAGACACTGCGTCGTCTCCTCAGAGGAGGGGGTGGGGTAGTTCTGGGCGGGGTCGTCCCGAGAAGGAGAGATCTTGTCATTGCTATGTTGGCTTTTGGTGTTCGTGTTGCCAGTGTTGTCTCTGTGTGGGTCCGTGGACATGGGGTGTGACAGATCGCGTTGTGATTCCAGCGTCCTCTTGCGTGTGGGTAGAGAGAGGTAGTTGGGGGGTCATTGTAGTCAACATATATGGTGGGACTGTCACGTTATTCAACCATTTTGGGCTGAAATTTTAAGAGCATTGAAAATGATCCTAGTACACCTACTCCTGATGCTTATGGATAATATAATACTTTTGTGTGCTTCCGGCTTGAAATATCAAACCAAGGAAGATAGAATATTAATGTCCAACTGCTTTGGTGCGGCAAAACTACTGCTAATGAAAACAGGAAAAAGAAGGAACCATCCCAATGGCACATTGGTTCATGAGAATTTGGGGTAGTTTAGACAATGTACCTCCTCTCAAATACACTTACAAACATGCACAAAGAGTTTGATACTATTTAGAGGCCTCACAACGATTGCCAATGGCCTTGTGTCCAGTGCACTTATGAGACTTGAGCTTGTTTCACTAAATACATTTCCATTCCTGAATAGTATGATCATTCTACCCAACACACTGGCTTCTATAAGTCCTAAGAATACATGGGCATCTTTTGAGGAATCAGGCATCTTGTCCAGATTACCGAACTCAGCATTTGGCGAAAGTTCCCTCACGAAAAACAGCACTGACTGATCATGGTTGTTTTCTCTCTTTTTCCCCCTTTGTTGGGTTGAGAGGGAGGGGGTATAACATCTCTGTTTAGCACTCTAATGTACAGTTGGAGGCACATGATTGTATTAATTGTCTGTAATATGTATTGGCAACTGAGGTGGGTTCATTTCGATTACAAAATAATAGAAGAAAAAGATATTGTTAAAAAAATCAGGAGGGGGCGGGCCTGACCGAGCATGGTGCAAGAAGTACTTCGCCTGGGCTCCGGACCCTAGAGGCCTATCCATTCCCATCTACTGCATCAGGGTTGGTGCTGTGTACCGTGCATGACAGCATGAACACCCCACTACACATGTGCCCTGCCAGGACATTGTGGATGCGCCAGGGACTCATTTAGGCACTGCTGACGGTGCCATTGCAAGATGACTGGTTTGGAGGCAACGCGCCATCTCAGATGTGGACTCGGGGAGCATGGGATTTGAGTAAGTGAGGGCAGGCCTGCTGTGACTGGTGTGGACATGCTGCTCCAGGAGTCTCTTGGGCCCAGCATTCAAGAGCCCTGGATTGCGATAGCTCCCCCACCCTTGGTATACGGTCTGCGGAAGTGGACGTGTGGCAGTCCCGGCGATGACCTTGGCACCCGGCGGCCATACTGAGCTGGCGGCCCGAGTTTCACTCTAACCATTGCAGTGAGTGCGCCGGCGGGCCCCTGACAATGCCAGCATCACTCTGCTCCGCTTGCTGAGGCAGACTGGTGGTGGTTGTGGCTTCAAGGAGACGCTGCTGCGGGGATGCCTGGGGCCTTGCAGGCCTGTGGTGGTCCCCACACCCCCCCCCCCCGTGGGGTGAAATCAGCTGAACCACAGCACCACTCAGACCCCGCAACTCTTTGCCAGTTGCTTGCTGCACGTCCCCAGGGCTGTTTTGGTGAACCAGGTGATTTACAGCCAGGCCCCAAGAAAGTGATCCCAAGAAAGTAACCCAGCTAGAGGCCGGGAGGGCTCAGTGGGCCGCACTGGAGACGAACGCAAGAGGTGAGAGGTTATCGTGGATGGAAGTTCTTGGCCCCAGGTAGTGTGCCCCTGCAGTTTATATCCCTCACAATACTTCTGCATGAAACCTGGCGTGATTTATCATTTGGACCGCCTGATGAAACCTGGCAGAGATACTCAAAACACAAAGACTCTCTGCTGTCAGGAGTCTTCAGACCCTGTCAGTGCTGCCCCCTGGGAACTGGATTTTGGAACAGTGACCACGGTACCCTGCATTGGGTGTGTGCCTCCCTTCTCCCCAGCTTGGGGATGTTTAGATCACAACTAGAGGCCACCTATCACACCTCCCCAGAGGGTCTTTCTCCTTAGTGCTCAGGGTCCACATCACCAGGACCTCTGTCATGAACTTCCAACAACACATCTAGGGGACCCTCGTCAGCACTCTGTCTTGTGGCTCTGGCCTCTCTTGCTTTGCAATGTGCCTTGGCATACCCTTTCCTCTAAGATAATATGCTTGGACTCTTGCTCTGCAGCAGTGCTGCCATTTTGCCATATTCTTAGCTCCCTGCCATGCCATGTGGCAGGAGCAATAGGGTCACATCTGGTACTGCAAAAAAAAACATATCCATCCCCTTCCTCTGGAGTAAAGTGAATACACCATCAATGGATTAATCAGCCGGTGTGGGGCTCTCTTCGGAGGTGGTACTGTCTGCACCCCTTGCCCAAGCTTATATGGACAACTTCCTCCAGGAGTTTTGAACAGAGATTGGCTCCCTCAAGTCTGTATTCGAGTTCTGCATTCATGAGATTTGGAGGGATGTGGAGGGGCACGGCGAACGAGCCAATGACATGGAGCAAACACTGGACTCCCACACAGAGGACTTTGAGGTGATCCTGGAGGACCAGCAAATTCACCTCCAGCTAAGGCAAGAAGATACTGAAGACCGCAGCCGGAAAAAACAATATTCAGATCAGAGGTGTCCCAAGGGGCATGGAGGGCTCAGATGTTATTACCTTTACAGCGGATCTTCTTCATGCCATTCTGGAAGACCCAGAGGCCTCTTCCCCGGTACTGGACAGGGCACATCGACTGGTGGCGATCCTGAGGTAGTTCAGACATTCCTGCCGACATTCTCACACGAGTGCACTACTTTGTACAGAAAGAGACAATACTGCAGGCCTCTTGGAAAAAGTCAGACCTGGTATACAAGGGCCACACCATCCAGTTGCTCCAGAACCTTCCACCTACCACCTTCTAATGTCGCAGGGACTTCCAGCTGGTCAATAGGACCTCAACATCCGTTACCAGTGGGGACACCCCTTTGCCATTATCTTTGAATGGGAGTGCAAACGCAAGCCTATAAGATTGCTGAAGGAAGCTCTGCACCTTTTGAACATATCGCCAGCTTCTGCGGGCCGCCACACCACCTTCTCCCGGCTCTTCTGCTTACATAGCATTGTGCCATAAGTGGGCTACAGTAGCTCCCAAGAACGCTTCCAAGTGCAACAGTGATGTCATATCTCGCGAAGCAAGAAAGACATTATTTAACACCTCCATAACCAGGAGAAGCCCTCTACTCCCCCTCCTTCGACATCAGAGTCAATCTGAAATGCTGAACCCTCGGGAGGTGCACCCCACCGGGGTGTAAGCGCCTTCACTTTTTAACATGGTATTGATGCCGCCCCAACCTCCTCGCGTACTATTGGGCGGCCTACTTATGATATATTCCTGAGTGGGTTCTGAGGGAAAGCGACAAACATTGGATCCACATAGACCGGACTGTGGCTTGTCCGCCGCTCTGGAAGCTGGTGTGGCTCCCCAAACATGTGAGACCGTGGTGCGTATACATTGCCATCCCTATGAAAACAGTGTTGGAAACATGGAATATAGTGGCCGGAAACAAGGCCTTACCACCTTCCTCTCACCCAACACCCCTCTAGCGCGTAACCTTGATTTTGCCCCAATATTACAACCCCACTCTTTTCACCATTGGAGGGAAAGGGAATGCCACACCCTTAGGGATTTGTCCGAAGGGAATCGTTTAAAACTTTTGACTGATGTTGGCAAAAGTTTAATCTTCCTGCATCTACTAAGCCTACATTCAACTTTGCCAGTCTGCCCTCTCCCCACCCAACGCACAGGAAGCCACGCGACAGGTCACTGCTTTCGAGGACGTAGTCCGGTATTTTGACTGGACTTGTGGGCTAATCTCTCGCAACGTGAATCGGCATACAAGGTAATGACACGCTGGTATCTCTCCCCTGAGCATCTACATGCTATCTTCCCTGCCTCCTCACCACTCTGCTGGTGCTGTATGATGGCTCTGGGAAATGTCATACCCATATTCTTTTTTATTGCTGTCCGTGTATACGGAAACTGTGAATCAAGAAAAAAAACTTCAGGAGAATGGTACCGTTTTACAAGACAAATTCTTTCTGACGTCAAGATTCACTTCAGGCTGAAAATGTACCACCTTCCCACGCGCCAGGGAATATTTACTGTAAAATTAAACTTCAGGGGAAAACATTTAGGTTACTTTCTTGAAATGTTAGAAACCGAGGATTCTTTATAGTGACAAAAATGTTTCTGCTAGTCTCCATACACATGAAAGCAGCTCATCTTCATGTTATGAATATGTACATTAAGGTTTTTTTTTAATGCTACATTTTTTGACAAAGGAAAAAGAGGTCAGAATTGCATTCTATTACAACATTAACAGAATGTTTTTAAATACATCCTTTAAACCTTTGCCATCTACGATTAGAAGGATAATTTTGAAATTGGTGTGTAGTTTATATTTTTGTACATTATTACCAGCGGCGGTTCCTCCATGGGAGTGGAGAAGCGACTCTTCTCTCGAAGCATGAGAGCAGTGTCTGGATTGGATAAGGAGCTGTGGGATCTCGCGCTCGAGGAGTCTGGAGACCGGGCAGGAGCTCACCGAGGACATATTGTAAATGTTTATTTTAGGTTTTTTTTGTGTCGACTTACCACTTTGTTGGGTCACCAACCGCCACTGATTAATACTAACTTGCAGAACGTGGATTTACTCTAGAATTTACATGTACAAACTGACATAGATTCCCCGACATAAGGCACATCAAAGATATGGTCAATGAAGTAAGGACAGGCTCAAAAGTGGGTCTAGCGCAGAAAAGCATTTAAAAGATGTATTACAATAGAGTGGTGTGTCTGCTTTGTATTTAAACATAGATGCAACAAAGTCTTAAGCCACAGAGAGAGATTTCAAGTGTATATACATTTCTCACTTGTGACTACTGCTTAGCATGACATCGTAGTCAGAAAGTAATACCACTTGACCTCTGAACCCACTGACTTTCGAAGAAACAAATCTGTAAATCAATTACACTCGTAAAAAAGTAAACAGAAAAAATATTAAAGTAAGCCTCATAATCTGACTGGAATATAAACAAATCATGTATGTATGTCTGACTTGGATATAAACACAATCTTAGCAAACAGAAACATGTATGTATTTTTTTTGAAGAGATTGTCTGATAGTCGATTAAAGATCCTGACATTTATTAACACTGGCTGCATGCTTCTGAGCAGAGCTTTGGACACTGGCACTCATTCTATGACAAATTAAGCTCTGATGTATGCTTAAAATTAGTAGCAATTGAATGCTCGATATGACTACATGATTAAAAAAACACATGAAAATGTTGGATAAAGTGTCAAAAAAATATGTATTTGTAAAGTGCATGTTCACCCTTGGGGGATTTTGGTGCTGAATACCAGTTTTCTTGTTTCGCAACTCAATTGTACTCATTTTATCAACTTCAGAAAGACAAAAGGCCCAGAAGACCTGCTTGACTTTGAACCTGTGACCTTGAGTTCAATGCAAACACAAGCTTTTCAGACACTCACCCCCAGTCACAGATCTGGGTTGAATCCCTCATCATTCTTTAGCTCACTTTGCCACCTCAGTTCAGTTTCAGCGCTCTGTCCATCATCTCCTTGTGTTTGCTTTGTTCGCCCTAAGTTGGCAGGGTATGCCCAGATGTGAGTCCCTTGCTCACTTTGCCACTGGATTCAAGCTAGTCTGGCTGATGAGGGGTGTTACCCCGAAACCGGTCCCAGGATGCTTGTTTCCAGTTCAGGGAAGACCTGGCTTGGCAGTTTGGGCTGGACTGTTCCCATGAGGCACAGGGTCAAGACTGATTTGCATATAGCTGAGTCTGAACTGAGGTGGGAAAGTGAGCTAAAGAATGATGATGGATTCAACCCAGATCTGTGACTGTGGGTGAGTGTCTGAAAGGTTTCAGCTCTCCGTCCATCATCTCCTTGTGCTTGCTTTGTTCGCCCTAAGTTGGCAGGGTTTGCCCAGACGTGGGTCCCTTGCTCACTTTGCCACTGGATTCAAGCTAGCCTGGCTGATGAAGGGTGTTACCCAGAAACCGGTTCCAGGATGCTTGTTTCCGGTTCAGGGAAGACCTGGCTTGGCAGTTTGGGCTGGACTGTTCCCATGAGGCACAGGGTCAAGACTGATTTGCATATAGCTGAGTCTGAACTGAGGTGGGAAAGTGAGCTAAAGAATGATGATGGATTCAACCCAGATCTGTGACTGTGGGTGAGTGTCTGAAAGGTTTCAGCTCTCCGTCCATCATCTCCTGGTGTTTGCTTTGTTTGCCCTAAGTTGGCAGGGTAGGCCCAGACGTGGGTCCCTTCGCTCACTTTGCCACTGGATTCAAGCAAGCCTGGCTGAAGACAGCCGAAATGCCAGAAACCGGTCCTAGGAAGCTTGTTTCCGGTCCAGGGAAGGCATGGCTTGGCAGTTTGGGCTGGACTGTTCCCATGAGGCACAGGGTCAAGACTGATTTGCATATGGCCATGTCTGAACTGGGGTGGCAAAGTGAGCTAAAGAATGATGATGGATTCAACCCAGATCTGTGACTGTGGGTGAGTGTCTGAAAGGTTTCAGCTCTCCGTCCATCATCTCCTTGTGTTTGCTTTGTTTGCCCTAAGTTGGCAGGGTAGGCGTGGGTCCCTTCGCTCACTTTGCCACTATCTTCAAGCTAGCCTGGCTGATGAAGAGTGTTACCCAGAAACTGGTCCCGGGATGCTTGTTTCCGGTTCAGGGAAGACCTGGCTTGGCAGTTTGGGCAGGACTGTTCCCATGAGGCACAGGGTCAAGACTGATTTGCATATAGCTGAGTCTGAACTGAGGTGGCAAAGTGAGCTAAAGAATGATGATGGATTCAACCCAGATCTGTGACTGTGGGTGAGTGTCTGAAAAGTTTCAGCGCTCCGTCCATCATCTCCTTGTGTTTACCTTGTGTTCAATGTCACTTTTCTATATGGAATTTTATAATCGGCTGAGACACCACATCCTGGTCTGTATTAACATCACACAGTGCTTATTTTGGAAAAAAAAGAGTGCCCGTGCCTGAAGCACTGCACAGCAGCCGGCGGACAAATCAATTAAAGGTCTGCATGCCGAATACCAAGGATAGTAGCCTTTAATCCACTACCAGACACTCCCTGCTCCTATTTCTTGCTCTTGCAGAGTCCTGCATTATGTTTGTGATGGTTTTGCAGTCTTTTTCTTCTTCTGTCTTTCCAAACTGTGTATTTTTCCCTCTCTTGCACTCAGTAAATACCTCATATGGCAAAAAATCGGTGCCTGTCCCCAAAAATAAGTGCTAGTGCTCCCCACATATTGGTCAGCATAGTCATTGGTATATCCTTTTCAAACATTACTGAGTGTTAGAGCAGGGATCTGGGGAAGTCCAACCAGTGTCAGATTCAATGCAGTGCGACTGGTGCGGCTGCACTGGGCACTGACCAGGGAGGGGGGCGCTGAGCAATAACTTGCGATTTAAAAACACCTGCAAAAGAGTTCCTTGTGCGTCCAGGTTTCAGACAGTATTAAAAATGTGAAGACAGCTCTTGTGATTAATGTTCCTGCTAAAGAGAGAGTTCAAATTTTTGTCTAGTGCCGGTTTGGAATCACCATAAAGTAGCACAGAGGGTTAATATGCCTGTTGCAATGAATGCATAGTGTAGATCACAGATCTGTATTTTATGTGAATAGGTGAGTGGATCACTGCTTTTGTCACCAAGATTCTTTTGTTACCGCAGTTTATAAGATTTAACCCTAATATAAAACAGAGACTGTTACGAACTGTCATAAAAGAGCTGCATGCAAACTGCATCAAATAGGTTAGGAAGTTATGTTTCTTTCCCCAGTCTTTCATTATCTATTCCTAATGTTGCTGAAAAGGGTTTGTTTGGGTAGATATACATTTGTATTAGTAAAGCCAGCCTTTACCAGTGCTTTATAACAAATGAAATGTATGTTAGAGAGGGGCTATGGAGAGATGAGGGGCATTTTTTGTCTTGTGGTAGTGCGGGAATCCGAAGAGGAGGTCGTGGGCACTAAAAATGAATTTCGCACCGGGCGCCATCAGCGCTAAAGCTGGCCAGAGTCCAACCCTCTTAATGTCATGGAATAATTGTGGGAAAGAAAAAAGATTCAGTTAGTTATAGTCTGTGTTTTGATCCCTGATTTTGGGCCTGATGTACTATTGAGTGGTCTCAAAACACTTGTCGCAATTTGCAACCAATATTTTTGCGACCTTCAAGAATTAAACTATATACTAATAGATCGGTTCCTATAATCTTAAATCATAGTGGGTTGCATTCTAACCTACATCATGAATATTAATAACTGGCTTGCAATAAAGGAAACCTTTTTAAAATGCAGCCCAGCTTCCTTAAAGTAAACTGGGCTGCATTTTTTGGGTGTTTTTGAGAGTTGCAGTGATTACTCCCAATCAAACTTTGCAAATGGGATACCACCACAATTTGGGGATCGGTAAATTTTCAATGGTTTGCACCTGCTATTTCAGTCTTAAACCATTGATAGATATTATGGATAAGAAATCGTATTTGGCGGGAAAGCCTACATCCACCTCTTTACAAATAGAGATTCCTTATCCATTTCTAAACCTATTTAAGGATTTGTTAAAAAGTTACTGACTCCTAAAATGTGTTTAGTGCAGTGCTAAAAGCAGATTTTCTCTCACAAATTCCAAACTGGAGCATTTGCTACTAAGCAACTGCTTTGTACATCTGGCCCTTGATTCACTATCCACAAGTCCTTGAGAAATGTTTAGGCCTCCAACACCAGTTCAGCTGTGCTCTTCTCCTCATCAGCAGCCTTCATTCTTTCTCAGGTCTGATTCTGTGTAGAGTCATTATTTGAATCATCAAAGTGAAGTATCTTGCAATGAGGGACTGGAAAGGGTTTTGTGAACTGACCTGTGTATGAATACATTTGGGTCGCAATCCTACCTCAACTTACTCCAATTGCATTCCATCACAAGGATATTGCTCAGCCGGGGTCAGCAGACCACCAAGGTTGTGGTTGCCTCTCAATAAACATTATTGTTTTTATAAAACAGCCCATATTCCTTAAAGAAAATAGGGCTTTGTTTAAAAGAAAGTTTTATTTTTTTTAATAAAGGTTTGTTTAAGAATTGACTGTGGTCCTCTTGACCACTTCCTTCTCTCAAACAAACTTATTTTAAGACCCACAAAGCTTCACAAAGGGGAAGGGGTCCCAAAGTGACCACTTCCATTTTATGAATGTTTTGTGACAGGATTATGGTTGCAAAACATTCATACTTCCTACAGAATCGCAATTTTGAAGGAACACCTGCAACATTTCCCTCGCAAATAGCGATTTTAGGAGTTGTGGATTTAGTGTGGTTAAAAATGCATTTTCACAATTGCAAACAGCAAAATGAATTGTTTGTGATTGTTAAAACTCTTAGTAAATCTGGACCTAAGTCTTTAGGATGCCATTGTTTTTTTTGAAAAACCTTTATTAGCATGTCAACCAATAACAAGTATGGGCCTACAACCCCCCGGGGCCGGCCGCTAAGCAGTCAAAGTAACAGAGAACCAATGTTGACACAGGCAGAACCTCGGGGAGCAGAATCTCCATGCTAATATATTCTCGGCCAGTGAATGGCACAAGTAGGACACCAGGATTAAGAAGGCTTTCATTTTATAATAGGGAAAGACAAAAGGATCAGGTGCCAAACAATTTCCCAGCAGCGAAAAATGGCAGGCAGAATAACAAACGTAAACAATAAACGGCAATCTATCGAGTCAATGGCGCTAAAACAGGAAGTGCAGGATGTAGAGAAGTATCATGACCAATTGCGCCTGCAGTCCCATGCCCTAAAGCCCAGAAAACACCCCGGAAATTGTGGCACACATGAAAAAGCAGTGATTCACAACAAAGGAGTTGTACCACGCTGATCCCAGGAAAGAAAAACAAAGAAGAATCAGAGAAGAAAAAGGAGGCCATGGAAAAAAAGGAGAAAGACTAAAGAATCCCCTTCCCCAACTCCCCACCCTGCACCTCTGCAGATGAGTACGGCCCCCCCCCCCAGCAGTGTGCCTGTCGCCCTAGAACCAGACCCGAAATATAGAAGAACAGAGAAAAGGGAGTAAGAAAAGAACCCCACCAGACGGGGGGGTAGAGAGAGTATTAATAGACTGGAGGAGGGCCTTCAAAACATGCCCCCGGCTTCTCCCTCCCGCACGGTAAGTTTTCCCCAAGGCAAACAGTAAGCAGCACAAAATCGACCATGTCAAAGAAAGATGGGGAGCATTATGCACCAATTATACTAATAGCTATGCCAAGAGAGCACGCAACCCCTGAGCCCGCCCGTCTACTAGATGACCACCCCTGAAGGATCAGCCTTATCCTTGACCACTCTTTGCAAATCTGCCCATGCATACCCCTCGACCCAGCGCCATGTCCAATGTTACAAGGTAAAGGAGTGTCCAAAAACGACCGGGAAGCGACGCACACAGGTGGGGTGGAAGTCTCTGAGTACCAACACAGTCCGCATCATGGAGGGACGTCTTTCCCAGTGTTGCCCCAGGGTCCGCACTGCACACAAGGTCCAGGAAGACGGAATCAGCCAAAGTAGACAACTGTTGCTTGAATTTTCCCTGGGTCGCCGGAGGCCGTGCACGGGACGAGGCCACCACCTCCCACTCAGGTCCAATACCTCCGGAACAGATCAGACCCACAGTCAGCCGATCACACGGAAGCATACTGTCCGGAGTTTCAAGCTGTTCACTAATCTCAGGGGTGGCCGCGACATTGTCCTCCTGTGTGCAGTGTGGGAAGTCCCTGTGTACCTGAGGACAGGCAGGCCGCAACTGTCCCGACGCTGATGCCACACCATCGAGCTTACTCCCCAAGACCCCGATGCCATGAACCAAGGTGGAATGAAGGGCACCGAGAGCCTCGAGGAGGTCGCCGTACCCCAGCACAGCTCTCTGCGATCGCTCCGCCACACTCCCAAAAGTCACACACTCCCAATCCTGCTGTGACCCGGTGGACAGGATGGTAGGCTTCATCATAACAAGATGGCCGCCGGGTAGGCCCGACCCGTATTGGGACCGGGACCCAGGGACAAGCGCCTCGAGGTCCACGTCGCTGGAAACAGGGTTCCGGGGGCAGGCAAAAATTATCCGTTGTGTGGTCACGGGCAACAGTCGTCCCCACCACGGACCAGCGCCCGCGAAAATCCGGGAGCGGCCCGCAAGAATCAGGGCGAGTTACGGGCGGCGTCCGGGCAGCTCACCGTCAAAGGCAGGGGCAATCACCGGAGAATCTCAGAATTGCCACCCCGGGCATGCACTCGGTCCGCTACGCTTAGCGGCAGGAACGACCACGGCGAAATGTGGGCCGAGGTGTGCACCGCTCCGGTGGTCCGACTCCACCCAGTCACCACAGGCCGGTGTTGTTGAACTGCCACCCGGCCGAGGCGTCCACTCGAGGTCCTGGCTCCAGGGCTGCACGGGCCGCAAATTTCAAAGGCACATTTCTCCGGCGGTACCGCCGCCAGAAACTTCGGAGTCACACGGTCGGTTGCCACTCTCATTCACAAATACGAGCACGTAGCGCAGGCTGAGGATCTCATGCAGGATATCCGTGCGGGATGCGGAGGTTCACGGAGCCGGGAGTCTACGCTGCCGTCCCGGTCGCCATCTTGGCTCCTCCCCCCTAGGATGCCATTGTTAACTTGTGTGTGGCAATTGCATGGGTCAGTAATAATTATAGTTATAGTATAAAACCATTAAAACGTTTGTGACGATAATAGTAAAGGCAGTTTTTAAACAATGGAGGGACTGTGAGATCAGTTTACAGTTCATTTATATGACTGGAAGTAAACATCCTTATCTGGCAAGTGTTGGCATTAGTGACAATTATTTTAGCAGAACACGATATTCCTTGATTTTAAATTAAACAAACAGTAGGGTTCCATAAACCCTATGCCAATAAAAGAAAATATGAGCCAATGTGAACATCTGCAAATGTTTATTTTCATTCCTTTACATGTGCCAAGTGCCTTTGCCACGTACAGTCTGCTTTCCTGCTACTATAAAGTATAGGAAAAGTCTCAGTTGCCAGGCTGATTCTGTAACATGCAGGGGCAGATTGACTAGGATTTTGCACTTTTATGGCAATGGGAAATCATTTTGGTCATTTACCAGGCCATGCAAAGCCCCTTTGCATGGCTTTGCGTTGTTTAGTAAATACAAAATTACGCAACACAGTGCATAGTACTGCCTTTTGTTACTTTTGCATCGGGTAGGCGTTACATGGGTGGAGCATGGACATGCCAATGCATCTACTCATGCATTTTGATGCAAACCAACCCTGGGTTTGCACCAAAATTGTGCACCTAACTGACAAAGGCATAATGAGGAAAAATATCTTTAATTCTTCTGCAGCACCCATAGAAAGAGGAATTTGCCTGCAAGGGTAGTTTATGTGCAGAAAGGTGTCCCTTCCTGTGCAAGACAATCCTGCCTGTAATGCAGGCACCCTTGGACCATGGTGCATGGTACTAGGCAGCACATAGGGCACCAGTGCTGGATGAGAGCAGAATTGTGGCATATCTTATTATATGTTGCACATTTCTGCTCTCTCCCTCTCCGCACCGCAGCACAGCGGCTTACCTTGCTGCATTGAATTGCGTTAATTCGTAATAAATCTGCCTCCTAGGTACCAAATGCTTTACTAACATTTAAGGACATATGCTTGACACATATATTTGAGAACATGAATAGATCTCCCACCTCCAACTAGCTCGTTTAAAATGAGTAAAGGGGGATTGGATTTAATATTGTGCTAAGCTGGTGGCTGCTGCTTCTTCTTTACTCTTTGATTCTATTTGCCTGATAAAAAAGGCTGGACTGCCTGCAATGTGCAACCTGTACGTTTCAGACACTTTGATCTTAGAAAGCAAAATTATTGTTGCAGAACAGTGAAGTTAGCATCAAAATGGTGGAGGAAGTAATAGGAAGTGGAGTATGATAGCAAATGGGTTGAGCCAGACAGGCACGCTCAGCACTGTGCTAGAGCACATGGCAGCTGTTGAAGAAACCTGGCAGCAGAGGTGACGGCCATGTGGGTCTACGGCAAGGACCGAGGGGAATAGTGGAATTAAAGTAGGAGCCGAGAAACTTGCTGTCATTTTGAATATAGAATGGAGGGTAGGCACGTGTGTATGGCTCTCACTGAAGCAGCCAAAGGCCCTATTTAGAGTTTGGAGGGCGAGCTACTCCGTCACAAATAATG
The DNA here is from genome assembly GCF_964204655.1 of Triturus cristatus. Classification (NCBI taxonomy): domain Eukaryota; kingdom Metazoa; phylum Chordata; class Amphibia; order Caudata; family Salamandridae; genus Triturus; species Triturus cristatus. The sequence goes on from NC_140590.1 coordinate 1,587,420,129, forward strand.
CAGGAATCTGTCTGCCTTATTACAAGTGCCATAGGCTGCAATGTACTTGTAATATAGCTGTCAGGATATGTGCCATATTTTTCATACAGGATCCCAGTTCTCACAGATGTAAGGAATGTGGGGATTGCAGATGGCACTCTTGTTCCACCACCGCAGTCTCCCCATATAATTCACAGGTTTTAGCAGACCAGTGTTGGCGTGGAAACAGACATTGACAAGCAGCTCTCACAGAACCAATGTCAGCCTAGAGTAGGAACTGTCAGAGGGTGGCGAGAGACTGTGGCAGGATGTTAGGTGCTTACTTATATTGGGGGAAAGAGTAAGGGGAGTATATTGTCCAATTGCGATGGGGAGCATGAGCGGATGCCAGGTTTTTTATTTTTGACTGGGTGGAGGATGGAAGGGTCCTCCTATCTGACAAGATGCATGTTTTTTTTGTTTGTTTGCTAGTTTCATTCTCTCTTGAGGTTGATTGGAGTGGCAAGATCACCAGGTATATGTTTTGTTTGGATTCGGCAGTCAAAGAGGGGGTTCGCTATGGGTGGTGGGGTGGGTGGCAGGACTCCATATACTTTAAGCAGGGCCTGAGTGAGGTGAGAGTAAGCTGAGTATGACTCTCCCGATGGGCTATCATGGAGCTGCTAATCTGATTAGGAGAAGAGGATTTGTTTGAGAGCCCATATATAGCATACAGTTGGAGATCTCTAGCTCCCTACAACATAGAATTTCTGTACACAAAAAACAGAAGAGACAGTACCACCAGTCTCCAATGAAACACCAATGTCTACTGAGATGGCAGATCAAGACTCCTAGAAGAAGCAAAATGGACAGTAAGAGGGCGGAAGTGGTAGAAAAGAAGCAACACAACAGTAAGAAGAAGAACAAAAGAAAAACATTATCCCCATCAGGAGCAGAAGAACCCTAATGAAGATGAAACAATCAGTACTTCGTCCATGTTCCACATGAAAGAAGAGGAAGTGAAGCCAAAACGTGATGGCCAATTGTGAGGCAGCACATAAGAGTGGCAATGAAACCAACTAATGGTAAGCAGTAGACGGGCTCCAAACCCCTTGTAGAATACAGTATCTGTTTCATGTGAGCCCTAAAAATTGCCAAATGCATTCTTTGGCCTATTCTGTACTAAAATGAGGGAAGAAGTAGAAACGTTTTGCAGGAACTTTGGATCAGCGGTTGGCAAGGTCAAGAATAACCTTGGGAAAATAGATGCACACCTCTGAAGAGGCAGCAACGTTCTTGGCAACGAACACACTGGAGCTTGAAAGAAGATCTCATATTAATATATTGAGGAATGCAAGGATTTGGAAAGCAACTCATGCAGTGAGAACATTTGAAGGGTGGAACGGACAGCATATATAATAGTTTTCAGATCAGGGAGTTATTTTCAGTGGTGCTGAATGACACAGCCAGTGTTCTGTGTTTGGATCCTGGGTGGGAAAAAAAGGTCTCATAATGTGCAACAGCTGAGAGATTTGCAATACATACTGCATTAGTTCAAAATGAAGAAACAACAAATCTTAAGTAGATATAGGAACAAGGGCCTGGTGTATGAAATTTCCATTCTCAAAAAGTGGTTGCAAATTGTGCATCGACATCTTGAGAATAAAAAATAATTTTGCAAAGCACCCTATGCACTAGTAGGACAAGGTTTACAATATTTCGACTCATAGTGGATCACAATCAATATTTATGAGGTAGGTCGCAAACTGCAACTCACTATGGTTGAATTGCACCACAGGGATGGGGCCTGCTGGCGTCAGCAGACCACCATGTTTGTGATCGAATATTAAAGTAAACGTTTTTTTCATATGAAACCCATTTTCCTTAAAAGAAACGGAGCTGCAATTAATCAGAAAAGTATATAGACTTTATAGGTTTGTTTGAGAGATGTTACCTGTCTCTTAGACCATCGCCTACATCCAAACACACTTCTTTTTTTACATTCACAAAGCAGAAGGGCCCCAAAAATATCCCTTTCCGTGCTAGGGAGGCTAATGTTAGAGACTAAGGTGCCAATTACGATCCTGTAAAAAGATTCCCCGTACGACTCGTATCCGGTCTTTTTACCGTACGAATCGTACAAGTGCCGTACAAATTGCCAAGTACGATTCGCATGGGAAAAAGTCCATACGAATCGCATTGGGAATTATTCCCCACACGTCCTCGGGTCGGAAAATGTGTCCGACACATCCTCGGACGATTTACCGTACAAATGTGAAAAGTGAAGTCCGACCGCGCAAGTACGATCCATCCCGTGCGTCCGATGTTACAACCGGATGGAAAAAACACCGTCCGCACCGAACTCCCATAGCAACCATGGAGACATGTGCCCGCATACGCGCCCAACACTCCCCCCAGCCCTCCTATGTACGAGTCGAATCCCCACCCGTGTATGTACACCCGTGTATGTATGACCCGTACCCTCACCCGCGTATGTATGGAGAGTACCCCCACCCCAACCGTGTATGTACGGACCGTACCCCCACCCCAACCGTGTATGTACGACCCATACCCTCACCCGCGTATGTATGGAGCGTACCCCCACCCCAACCGTGCATGTACGACCCGTACCCTCACCCGCGTATGTATGGAGCGTACCCCCACACCAACCGTGTATGTACGGACGGTCCCCCCACCACAACCGTGTATGTACGGCACGTACCCTCACCCGCGTATGTATGGAGCGTACCCCCACCCCAACCGTGTATGTACGGACGGTCCCCCACCCCAACCGTGTATGTACGGCACGTACCCTCACCCGCGTATGTATGGAGCGTACCCCCACCCCAACAGTGTATGTACGGACCGTACCCCCACCCCAACCGTGCATGTATGACCCGTACCCTCACCCGCGTATGTATGGAGCGTACCCCCACCCCAACCGTGTATGTACGGACGGTCCCCCCACCCCAACCGTGTATGTACGGCACGTACCCTCACCCGCGTATGTATGGAGCGTACCCCCACCCCAACAGTGTATGTACGGACCGTACCCCCACCCCAACCGTGTATGTACGACCCGTACCCTCACCCGCGTATGTATGGAGCGTACCCCCACCCCAACCGTGTATGTACGGACCGTACCCCCACCCCAACCATGTATGTACGACCCGTACCCTCACCCGCGTATGTATGGAGCGTACCCCCACCCCAACCGTGTATGTACGACCCGTACCCTCACCCGCGTATGTATGGAGCGTACCCCCACCCCAACCGTGTATGTACGGACCGTACCCCCACCCCAACCGTGTATGTACGACCCGTACCCTCACCGCGTATGTATGGAGCGTACCCCCACCCCAACAGTGTATGTATGGACCGTACCCCCACCCCAACCATGTAGCAACCATGGAGACATGTGCCCGCATACGCGCCCAACACTCCCCCCAGCCCTCCTATGTACGAGTCGAATCCCCACCCGTGTATGTACACCCGTGTATGTACGACCTGTACCCTCACCCGCGTATGTATGGAGCGTACCCCCACCGTGTATGTACGGACCGTACCCCCACCCCAACTGTGTATGTACGACCCGTACCCTCACCCGCGTATGTATGGAGCGTACCCCCACCCCAACCGTGCATGTACGACCCGTACCCTCACCCGCGTATGTATGGAGCGTACCCCCACCCCAACCGTGTATGTACGGACGGTCCCCCCACCGTGTATGTACGACCCGTACCCTCACCCGCGTATGTATGGAGCGTACCCCCACCCCAACAGTGAATGTACGGACCGTACCCCCACCCCAACCGTGTATGTACGACCCGTACCCTCACCCGCGTATGTATGTAGCGTACCCCCACCCCAACCGTGTATGTACGGACCGTACCCCCACCCCAACCGTGTATGTACGACCCGTACCCTCACCGCGTATGTATGGAGCGTACCCCCACCCCAACCGTGTATGTACGACCCGTACCCACACCCGCGTATGTATGGAGCATACCCCCACCCCAACCATGTATGTACGGACCGTGCCCCCACCCCAACCGTGTATGTACGACCCGTACCCTCACCCGCGTATGTATGGAGCGTACCCCCACCCCAACATTCTAAGTACGGAGCGCACCCCAGGCCCCAACACCAGCACCTTCACCCAACATCGCGCATATACGAGTCGTACCAAGCCAGACACAAGGACAGCACTGTACAACAAAATTGGCGAAGTACACACCGTACACATGCTAAAAACGCACGTACACAACCAGGACAAAGCACAACAACACAAGAATACACTATTCGAATGGCACAAAGCCACAAAACATGTCCAACAAGCACAAATACAACACATTCACTGACCTGCAACTGCCAAAAAAATCCCAAACAGAGGCCCAAAACACAACCACTCCTTATAACACACCCACCCAAACTTCAAACACAGCCACACCCACCAATGGACCAATACAAAGGGCCCACACACACAAACCATGAGCCTTTGCAACAGACTCACTGCTGCCAGACCCCACAGACAACCTACAGCACCATACTTGAAGCTTTACTACACCTTACACTTGCACACCTTCACACACACACCTTCACAAACACCCCCTCATCACATTCACACACACCTGCACAACCACACCCACACACCCACAACCATCCACACCACACCCCCACAACCATCCACACCCACACCCCTCACCATGCCCACTAACAAGAATCCAAAGTTCACTAGCCAAGAGTTGGAGGTCCTTGTCGACGAAATCATCAGAGTCGAGCCACACCTCTTTGGAACATTGGTCAGACAGACCAGCATTTCCGAAAAAACAGCCATGTGGCAGAGGATTGTCGATGCTGTCAATGCTGTTGCGTCCACCAGAAGGACCAGGCATGAATGCCAAGCCAGGTGGTACGATCTGCGGAGGAGGGTCCGAGCCAAAATGACCGACGACCACAACCAGGCCAACATCACAGGAGGAGGGCCGCCCCGCAGACCCGTACAATACCATCCCTGGGAGGAGAGGGTGATGGTCATACTGCCGGTGGTGGCAGTGGACGGATTAGAAGGACTCCGAGACCCGGGTGAGTACACAAACAACTCACCTCACATGGAGGGAACGTCATCCACAACCAAACTCACAATCAGTCACGCAACCACCCCAAGCTATCGCATGACTCAACCACACTCCATGAACACGCACATGCCACTAGCGCCACCATGCCCCATGCACCCAGCTGGACAATGCCAAGTCACAGGCCACAGAAAACACCAACACAAGACACGGTAAGCCGGATGGCGGGAGTGTGGGCCCCAAAAATCACATAGTGCAACTCAGAAGCAGACAACAATGCCCTCTGCCCATATGGCCCAGGTCACAGCCAGACAAACAGTGTGTCCCCACACAGGAAAGACTTGCCAGCAAATGGCGGACGCCTTGCATTAAGACATGGGGGTGAAGGCACGTTTTTGCACATGACAGCAGCTAATGAACAGCCAACACTGTGAAAGAGTGGCAGCACACACCACCACAGCAGCAGCGCAGACACAGACAATACACCCAATGGGTGCCTGGAGATCAGAAACAAACTCACATCAACAAGCCAAGGGCCATTCAAAGATCTGCTAAAAGTGTGTGCCTAGGAAGCTGGGCTGAGGTGACAGAGGGTGACAAACAGAGGGAGGGAGAGGGGGAGAGAGAGGGAGGGAGACACAGGGAGACGGACAGAGGGAGGAGGCTGACACAGGGAGGGAGGGAGAGGGGGACAGAGAGGGAGTGCGAAAGGGACACACAGGGAGACCAATTCAGCCTTATGGGGTGTGGGAATGTCTGCTCGTCAGCAGGTGGACTGCGTGCATGTAGACAAGGGTGGCCAGTGCCTCAATCCCCCTCTCTTCTCCATGGCAAAACACTGGGCCATGTCTCAACCTGTGCCGAGCACAACGCCAGCTACCTGCATTATATAAGTGTGTGGAACAACTCCATGTGCCCATGTACAGTGCAACACGGAAGGCGCCAATGCATGGCTCGCCACACCTGCTCACTCCACTGCTGACTGCAGTCACAATTGACAATGCAAGTAAGACTGTGCCACACATAGGTAAAGTCTCAAAAGCTGTGGCCAAGGGACATACCCATGCACAAGTGCACTGTGAATGGAATGCAAGACATATCCAAATTCCCAGAGGAAATGTGCCAACTTTGAAACGAATGAAACATGGATGTTGCATGGAACATAAATAACATTGTCTCTCTCACACACAGGTCAACGTCGTGGATCACCCCCCAACACTGGGGGATGCCGATCCCACCGGTAGCGACGACTCTCACCACTCTGTGGACGACCCCGACCAACCTGGCCCCTCTGGTGTCCAACCACCTGCAGCACCTGCGTCAGGTACAACTGGGCCAACCACCACCCCCACTCCTGCCACATCCCAGGAGACACCCAGGAACCCTGCCCCACCACCACAATGCAGCCAGGCTCACCAGGAGGGACACGGTGTACCGGGCACCCAGAAGGAGGCAGGCGACAACGCTAATGCCACCCCTCAGGGGTCCCGGAGACCCGATGTACCCACAAGGGCAGGCCAGGTGCAAGTGGGCATGGGTGGTGGGAGTGGAGGACGGCGGAGGCGCGAGCCTGACCAGTTGGCTGCGGAACCGGTATATGCCCATGTCAGAAACATCCTGGACACATACCGGCAGGACACCACGGGCATGGCCCAGGTTGTGTCCATCCTCGAGGAGATCAAGACCCAGCAGGCCCAGCAACATGCGGAGCAACATGCCTGTCTACTGCGACACCAAGGGCGGATGGAGGACAGACAGGCTGAGCTCGTGACGGTGTTCAGGGGAATTCACAGTACACTCCGTCGGATAGCCGACAACATGGGCAACCCTCCCTGTGCCGCCAGGCGTTGAACATCACCACCCACAGGGAGGGATCAGGAGGAGGAGGAGACATCCAACGGAGCATCCCAAACATCGTCACGGCCTGCTTCTGAGGGTTCCCGCAGGAGGGCGGGTCGTCCACGGAAAAGACCGTGAGGGTCGGCGCAAAAGCACCATCTCCCAGGACACCTGGCCTGGCACCTGGCCCACTGGACCAACAGCAGCTCATCAGCAAAAGACATTCTCTGCCACATGGACTTGCTGGTCACTGTCTGACCAATGTTGACAAAGACTGTGGCATGGACTCTGAGGATTTCCAATGGCAAGGACACCAACTCCCCTAGTGAACTTTGGATTCCACACACCCGGAAAGCCCCTCATGTCATACCCCCCCCCCCCACGTACCCCAACAAAAATAAAAGTTACACGATAAAGAGATGATGCCTACATTTTGCATTATTACCTTACATGTGTCTTGTTAAGTCTAACCATGCCAGAGTTCTCATATGACTCCAACCATCCACACCCTGGGGCCTGAGTCTGGCACAGGACACATATGGGTCACAATGTATTAGGCAAGACACACATGGAGCACCATACACACCATGCGCAGAGGTCAGGGATCATGTGGAGTGTCCTGGGGGGCACCCAGGTATGTGTGGACAGGTGGCAGAACCATGTCCTGCAAGCTTGAGTCAGGTGGATGCAGAGAATGGTGGCCTGGCCAACGTTGGATGCATGGGGATGGCACATGTCACAATACCCACACAGTCATGGACATCATGCACAATACACAGTCTAATCCCACACAAACAGCTTGCATCTTGCTACTCGACACATAGACACATAGCCACTATCACGGAAAACCATGCCAGACATGCTGTATGCACCGTGGCAAAACACCAGCATTGACTGAGAATAGGCACCTTGGAGGCATAGGGACACCTTTATTATTCATGTATTCTGGAATGCAGAGGCAACTCGGAGTACACATAAACAGGTCATGTGGAGTAACATGTGGGTCCAACACTGGAACCCCCCTTCTGCTGCACAAATGCGTGATAGCCATGGAAGTGGCACACAAGTGTCGGCCAACAGCTAAACACCCCCTGCTGCTCACGGAGAGGCTGCCATACACCATTGATCCTCTGATGTGGAAGTCCCACACCATGTCAAGCCAATGCAAACCGTATGTGTCCGAGGGCAGTGTTACACACATTGATGCCATCATCACAATCCACTATCCCATCACAGATGACTGTCAACAAGTCTGACCATATATTCAGGTGTACCCAGCTACATGTCATGTGTACCATGGTGATGCGACATGTCTGCAGAGGAACCAAACATCGACAGGGGCAGTGTGCACACATCAGAAACAACAGCCACACCCAATACACCCCTGATGCATCCCTTACCCTAAGGAGACTTCCAAACTTGTCCGTGCGTGTAACGCTGAGTCAGCACACAATGACGTGTCCATGAGGAATAGCAGTGCCACAACAATGCAAATAGCAGACGGCATGCGCAAGTACCTGGGGATGAGAGACACACAAGAAGTCAGCCACAAAAAGCACAGCCACTTGCATGTGCATGTACTCGACACATGTAAGGATGACAACATGCTAGGTCACAATTATGACTGGGGAAATACACTCATCACTGGCACCATCACTCCAGTGACACATCCACACACACCTCTGACTCACGTGGCATACATGCAGATGGACACACACATCGCAACACATGCCACACGGGGACCAATGCGTGCACACACAGACACTGGTACTCACCACTAAGCAAAGAAGTCGCGTATGAGCCGACTCCGGATGTCCTCTTGTGGAACCACATCCTCCACATCACTAGCCCCATTGCCAAGCCCTTCGTCCTCCACGGGTGGATGGTCCTGATCATCTTGATCCAGGATGAGTGGCACAGCTTTCTCAACTGCCATGTTGTGCAGCATGCAGCAGACCATGAAGATTTTGCAGACCTTCGCCGGGGCATATGGGAGGGCACCGCCGGTCTTGTGGAGGCACCTGAATCGGCTCTTCAGGAGGCCAAATGTCCTCTCTATCACTCGCCTTGTCCGGCCATGGGCGGTGTTGTAGCGGAGCTGGGCCGGCGTGATGGGGTTGCGGAGAGGTGTGATCAGCCATAGCATGTTGGGATAGCCAGCGTCCCCTACATGGAAAACACATGGACATGAGTAGGACAGGAGAAGCGGTCGTGCTGTAAGTCTACGCAAAATACAGGACAGACAGAGTGTACCCACCAACAACACATGCTCGTTCGTTGCGCAGGTGCGTCATCATTTCAGGCACCCTGCTACGCCTCATGATGTAGGCATCGTGTGCTGATCCTGGAAAACGAGCACAGACATGTGAAATCACCATGTTGGACAGACACACCACAAGGGCATTGATGGAGTGGTAGTGTTTGCGATTCCTGTACGCTACCTCCTGTGCCTGTGGTGGTACCAAAGCCACATGTGTCCCATCTATGGACCCAATGACATGGGGCATCCCTCCCAAGGCATAGAATCCACGCTTGACCCCAGTCAACAGTTCAGGAGTTGGGAAATGGATGAACTCATCCAGGTGAAGCAACATGGCCTCTAAGAAATCATGCAGCACACGGCTGAACATGTTCTGGGACATGCCACCAACATGAGCTATGGTATATTGAAAGGTAACCGTGGCAAGAAAATGTAGGGCTGCCATTACCTTCAGCTTGGGTGTCAGTGCTGTAGGATACCTGTGCAGCGGTTGCAGGTGTGGTGCCAGCCTTGCCGTCAACTCCTCAATCAACGAATGGGGGAAGCGTAGCACCGGATACAGTCATTCTCCCGCAAGTCAGCCAAGTCCGGAATTGGTCGGGGAAGAGGCGGCGCTCTGCAGTAATTTGGAAGTGACAAGGAAGAGTGAGTGCACTACAACAACAATTTATTTGTACTGAGCACATGTTAATTTGTCAATACACATATGCTACATACGGAGTCAGGTATGTGCCACATGCCCTGGACACGTATGGCTGCCAGGTGACACTCCTACCAAGACCCAGCTACACACGGAGATTGTGAACCTCCACATGCAATGGCATGGGATTAGCTGTGTCCCAGTGTAAGTGAACAGCCAGACGCAACACAGGAGTGACATACATCAACACATCAGCAGAAGTAGGATGTCGATTTCAGAGACAGGTAGCGGAACACTAGAGCCACAGGTCACATGACATTACACTAGGACAGCCCACACACCTTGCCAATAAGGTGTACATGTAATGACTCACCACACATACATTGAGAGGATGCAGACATGTCGTGGTTACGCTACTCCGTGTCCCATGCATACATACGCACCTCACATCCGATACCACATGTGGCCTGGTGTGCGTAACAGTGTGCCATGTCCATCTACACACAGACACATGTTGGTTGCTGCAACAGCTGATGCTTTTGAGGGAGCACCAACATCAAGCTAATGGGAACACACCACACATACATGACATAGACACATCGTGCACCGTGGGTAGTCACATGTCTGGTGTGGTAACCCCTGTAGCGGGCATCAGGGGACACTTGCGTGTGTTGTTGACTGTGCCATGCCAGTGACGCTCATCCCAAGTGTGCAGTACAACATGCACACATGTCAAAGGAGTTAAGGGCATGCCTGGCACACATTGCACCATCACACATAACATCTGTACACATCTCATCATACATCTGTTGCCTCCTCGACTCAGGAGTAATGTGCCACATCACAGACTTTCACACCTGTGCCCCACACATGTAGTAATGCCCAGACAATGCCTTGATGTCCATCCATGGACAAGTACGTCAGCTCTATTCCTTCCTGTGTGCTGCCTGTCACCACTGTGATGTGTGAAAGGCACCGTACATTCGCTCAGAGGGCCTGTGTACGTTCCCTATCACTATGGGTGTGCTCGCGTCTGCGTACCCATAGTGATAGTGAGCGTACAGGCGTGTGTACGGTCCGTATCACTATGGGTGTGCTCGCGTATGCGTACCCATAGTGATAGTGAGCGTACAGGCGTGTGTACGCTCACTATCACTATGGGTACGCATACGCGAGCACGCCCATAGTGATACGGACTGTACACACGCCTGTACGCTCACTATCACTATGGGTACGCAGACGCGAGCACACCCATAGTGATACGGACCGTACACACGCCTGTACGCTCACTATCACTATGGGTACGCATACGCGAGCACACCCATAGTGATACGGACCGTACACACGCCTGTACGCTCACTATCACTATGGGTACGCATACGCGAGCACACCCATAGTGATACGGACCGTACACACGCCTGTACGCTCACTATCACTATGGGTACGCAGACGCGAGCACACCCATAGTGATACGGACCGTACACACGCCTGTACGGGCCGTTGCTATGCTTTTGGGGTGCCCTAGGGCCCCGGTACGCACCGTACATGTGTGTGAAACTCCAAATTACATAGGGGACACATGAGGGACAAGTATAAAGGCCTACATGCATGCTGGTTGTCATGGAGACCAAGTTTAAAGTTTGAATTTTTTTCAGCAGGTGCACAGCCGAAGTCAGTTTGAATTAATCTACTTTGTTGCAATGTGGTTCTGGAATTGACATCATGCTCAAGAAAAAAACACAATCAGAACCCACTGACTGTGCTAGGTTTGAAGGGATTGGAGGAAACATAGGATGCAAATGTGAGTGACCAATCACTCTGTACTCCTGTGCATGAAACAGGCCAGCAAGGCAGATATAAGGCAGCCAGGTCCCATGAGGGAGCACTTGCCTGCACATCTTTGGATTCTACGACCCAGCTGCTGCTCCTGATTCCCTGGAACCATGTCAAGGTCTGTGGAGAGGTCACAGCCTTTCACCCTGGAGGAGAACCTGGCATTGCTGGATGTGATCCTCCCACAGTACCCCCTGCTGTATGGGCGACCAGGGTATCAGGTGAGTGCAGAGTCTACTAGCACAGACTGTGTCCCTTTTTTGTGACTGGGACTTCTGGCATTGTGACCAGGTGTGACACACATGCTATGTACTGTAGGGGGGGTCCCGGGGGGGAATGCCTGATGTCTCCCAGCCAGAGCATGCTGTGGTGCATGTCTGCCGTCCTCACTTGCATTGTGTTTACTCTGACAATCACTGCATGGTGCATGCCACATTCTGCCTGTCTTGTCCTCCTGGGAATGTAGCCTCTGCAGTCCTCATCTGATTATGTGGTCAGCCCAGTGTGACAGGTGACTCTACCCACAGATGTGTGTTAGTTCTGTGTACCTGTGCTGAGAGTGTCCACATGATGTGTTCGTACCCTGGACATCGGTGTGTGTGTAAGTCCCCTGTCATGTGGGTGGGTGCATATGTGGAGTGTGGCACCCGGGCTGCATGAGGGATGGATATACCCTGCCCATGTGATGTAAGCAGGGAGCAGTGCTGTGTGTCTGACGTGCAGAGCCAGCCCCACACCTGTGAGCCCCCCCCATCTAGATGCACATGTGCAGAGTGAGGTTTGTCGCTGCAGTTGGCAATGGCAGGTGAATGTCCTGTGCCTGTGTGTGTCTGTGTACTCTGCTGAGGTAGCGTCAGTGGCCTGTGGCATGTGACTGCTTAGAGGTGCTGCACATTATCCTGGTGTAGCTTGTGATGCACAGTATGAGCCTGGATCATTGATTGTGTCGTTGCCCTCATTCCACCTGTGTACTTTCAATGGCACGTACTGCTTTTGCCCTTCCCCAGAGGATCATGTCCCTATGACAAAGGTGCAATGCGTTGGATGCATACTATGCCTTGTTGTAACCAGCAAATTTGTTCTAATATGTGTCTCTGTGACATGTGCCAGGTGTATTGATGTAGTGTCACTTGTTCATCCTCACAGGTAGGCGCCTCTGCCAAGAAGCAGATCTGGATGAACGCAGTCAGTGCCGTGAGGAGGACGGACGGTCGCAAGCGGCGCCTGGCCCAGGTGAGGAAACGCTGGCAGGATATCCGGTGCTGGACGCGGAGGATCGCACGGGTCCTGCTGGGGGACTCACCTGAGACCCATAAGAACCGCGGGGGCCGCCGTCTGACCCACATCCACAAGCGTGTGCTGGCGGTGGTATTTCCAGACTTGGACAGGCGCTTACAGGAGAAGCAGCAGCAGGAAGGGGGTAGGTACATGTGTGTTTGTTGTGTGTCACCAGCATTTGTAAGTGCACAGTTGCATGGATACACTGCCAGGGTTTAAAGGTGCTGTGCAGATCCTGTTACCCACAGTATAGCGGTGCTCTCCTGCCTCCCTTCCCCTCCTTGCAATGTGTTCCCTGGTCTGTGTGTAGTCACTCCTTCACAAGGTTATGTAGGCTGGCACTTTCTCCACGTGAACTATGCCTGTAGCATCATGTGTGGGGGTGGTGTGTAACAGGTTTTGGGACCTTGCCTGTGCCCTGTCCAGTTCAGTACTTGTGGGTTCCATGTCAGTTGGCACTGATGCTGAGTCCAGACATGGGAGTTAGTCTCTCAAGTGTCATGCCTTACAGCACGCATGTCCTATGTTGTGGCCTGTGACATGATGTGCATGAGTGTGCGATACGCATAGTGCAGGGATGGTGGCGTGTGTTGCAGTCATTCCCATTCAGGACCATGGAGTTGTGTGGCCACTGCTGTCCCCTGGGGCATATTTTCCTAGGTGTCATGTGTGTCATCACAAAATGTGGACACTCAGTGTCTACAGCATAGGTTGTGCTCTGTGCCATTGTCCCCTGGCACCATGTCTATTGACGTAATATGTAGTACAAGTGTCCACTGTACAGCCTGACCTGATTTTCCTTGTTCATACTCACGGTGGCCAGTGCCTGTGTGTCTTGTTACAATCATCTGATGATGACCATTTGTACATGATTATTTGGACAGGCGCACCTTGGGTATTTGGTGTCCAATCTTGCATTTATGCAGCCCATGTGTATTTCACCCAGACTAAGAGATGTAAGTGCTTCCTGTGTCTCAACAAATTGTCTCATGTAGGGGGTGGTTGGTGCGGGCAAAGCCTACATGTCAAAACCTGATGTCTCCTTGCTAGGTCTGGCCAGTGTGTGATGTTTGTCTGGACATACACTCAAGGTGCAGTGAGCCAGTCATGGTGGGCATGTTTTCAGTATTACCTATGCAGCATGTGCCTCAAGTTCATGGATATGGTCCCTGCTCATCCCTATTTTCGGCAACGCTGTGTGGTGCAGATGCAGTGCTGGATTGTCCCCAGGGCCTGGCTCCTCTGTCAAACTCCATTTCATGTCATTTGCTATTGTGTCATGCTCTCCATGGTTTTTCAGTGGCATGGTGGGTCAACCAACTGTGTGTTGCATGCCCTACATCTGTACCTTGTTTTGTAGATGTTAATGATCTTTCTTTTCAGGCTATGCACTGTAACCTATGTAGATTGGACTCATGTGACATATGTATACAGGTGTATGATTAATTGCTGTCTCTTCACCTTGCCCACAGCATCGTCGGGGGACACGGAGGGAAACATGAGCACAGACGGAGCGGAGGGACCGAGCACCAGTGCCAGCGTTGACATCGTGGCTGGCACATCGAGTGGAACTGAGGCGGAGGAGAGTGAGGCCGAGGACCTGTCCACTGGCACGACAGAATATGAAGCTGACGGGTCCGAGGATGATCTCTCCGAGTGGGCGGAGGCTGCACCAGCAGCTGACAGCGGCACAACATCTCTCCCCGCCCCCTCCATTGCCATCAGCCGCCTCCCACTTGCTCGTGTCCCTTCCCAGCGTGCCCGGTCACCACATGTCTCCTTCCTGCCAGGCACCGCACCCCCTGCCCCTGTCTCCACTGCTGCCGCCAATGCCGAGTCTGTGGACATCCAGCGGCAGTTGCAGGTTGGTCAGGCTGCGATGCTTAATGTCCTCCATGGCCACAGCCAAGTGCTGAACAACATGGAGGCATACTTGGAGGGCATTTTCTCATCGCAGGCTGACCAACGCAACTTGCTGAGGTCCATTGACTCGACACGGACTGCAGCAGTGGGTCTCCTGCAGCGCTACGTCCAACCCACTACCCCTGACCCATCCACACTTCCCACTCCCATGCCTGTCCCACGTACACCCAGACGTCAGCATGCACCCACCACAACAGACACAGGCACCACACCAGCTGGGAAGGACATACGCACACCTCCTGGCACGCACACACAGGGTGAAGTAGGCACACCCACTGGGTCGGGGGGCAAACGTAAGATACGCAGCCAGAGTGGGAGTCCGCATTCCACCAAATCCACTCCCTCCAAATCCCCTCCCCTCAGCTCTCCTGGCCACATATCCGGCAAAGACTCCTTCATGGCCGCTCTGTCCCTGAGCCCCACTGTGACACCACCCCGCAAGCGGTCAAGGGAGTCCCCGGTTAGGGTGGTTGAGTCCCCCCCCCACGTCCACACCCTCCACCAGTGGCGCTGCGACCCATCCCTCCGCCCCCCCCCCCTCCTTGGGGCCTGTGGTTCCTTCGGGTGCAGGGGAGTTGCTGGAGGACCTTGCTAAGGTGTGCAGCGCCATCCTGGCCTCCGCCTTTGGCCCTGCCCCACCCCCTGTGGTGGAGTCCTCCATCCCTGCACCCACGACGCCTACCCTTCGCCCTCATGTCCCTGCGGTGCCTGGTCCTTCCCCCCCACATGATGCCCTCCCCGCTCTGGAAGACGAAGGAGTCTGACTGTGCAGGCAAGCTAGGGGACACGCGTCCCACTGTGTCCCCCACCTGGATTTGAATTTTGGATTGCCCAATGGGCATTGTACATTTTGAACTTTCAAGGGACAAACTGATTTTTGGATGCTGAATAAAGCAATTTATTTTTCCTTAGTACACTACTGTCTGTCTGGTACTGCTGTTGGTCGACCTGCCCCATTGTTTTGGGTGGTGATAATGTGTTGGGTGTGTGGGAATTGTAGTCTTGTGCTGGTCATAGGGTGGATCCTGGTATCTGTGTGCCATCACAAGCTGTTGGCTACATAACTTTGTTCATGTAAGCAGTTACTGCATGTGACATCGTCCCAAGGTGTGTTCCTTCCTCTGTGTAACCTGACATCTTCCCTGCAGGGTCTTTCCAATATGTGGTGCTGAGCTGTGTCTACATTGGCTGGGTGTGTGACGGACTCGTTAGACTTGGGCCATGCATGCTGAGCGATGTCTCCACCTGCATCATTCGTGGCGTCCTTGGTGGTCACTGTACTTGTGTATGTAGACTGTTGTCCTGACTTCATGTGGACATGTTTTCTTTTTGGCGCTATGCATGTGTATACTCCCAGCCTCGCACACATGTGGTACATGTACTGCAGGATTTTTGTGCACCTGACTGACATTTGTGGGCATTGGATCTGTGGGTACTCCACCCTTTTCTTTGCAGGTGCACTGCTGTGAGTGTTAGGCACCCACCCCTCCTGTGTCTGGGCACTGCTGGGAGGACTCTGCACACACCCCTCCTGTGTCTGGGCGCTGCTGGGAGGACTCTGCACACACCCCTCCTGTATCTGGGCACTGCTGGGAGGACTCTGCACACACCCCTCCTGTGTCTGGGCACTGCTGGGAGGACTCTGCACACACCCCTCCTGCGTCTGGGCACTGCTGGGAGTGTTAGGCACCCACCCCTCCTGTGACTGGGCACTGCTGTTAGTGTTAGGCACCCACCCCTCCTGTGTCTGGGCACTGCTGGGAGGACTCTGCACCCACCCCTCCTGTGACTGGGCACTGCTGGGAGTGTTAGGCACCCACCCCTCCTGTGTCTGGGCACTGCTGGGAGGACTCTGCACACAACCCTCCTGTGTCTGGGCACTGCTGGGAGGACTCTGCACACACCCCTCCTGTGACTGGGCACTGCTGGGAGTGTTAGGCACCCACCCCTCCTGTGTCTGGGCACTGCTGGGAGGACTCTGCACACACCCCTCCTGTGTCTGGGCACTGCTGGGAGGACTCTGCACACACCCCTCCTGCCTCTGGGCACTGCTGGGAGGACTCTACACACACCCCTCCTGCGTCTGGGCACTGCTGGGAGTGTTAGGCACCCACCCCTCCTGTGACTGGGCACTGCTGTTAGTGTTAGGCACCCACCCCTCCTGTGTCTGGGCACTGCTGGGAGGACTCTGCACCCACCCCTCCTGTGACTGGGCACTGCTGGGAGTGTTAGGCACCCACCCCTCCTGTGTCTGGGCACTGCTGGGAGGACTCTGCACACAACCCTCCTGTGTCTGGGCACTGCTGGGAGGACTCTGCACACACCCCTCCTGTGACTGGGCACTGCTGGGAGTGTTAGGCACCCACCCCTCCTGTGTCTGGGCACTGCTGGGAGGACTCTGCACACACCCCTCCTGCGTCTGGGCACTGCTGGGAGGACTCTGCACACACCCCTCCTGTGTCTGGGCACTGCTGGGAGGACTCTGCACACACCCCTCCTGCGTCTGGGCACTGCTGGGAGTGTTAGGCACCCACCCCTCCTGTGACTGGGCACTGCTGGGAGTGTTAGGCACCCACCCCTCCTGTGACTGGGCAGTGCTGGGAGTGTTAGGCACCCACCCCTCCTGTGACTGGGCACTGCTGGGAGTGTTAGGCACCCACCCCTCCTGTGTCTGGGCACTGCTGGGAGGACTCTGCACACACCCCTCCTGCGTCTGGGCACTGCTGGGAGGACTCTGCACACACCCCTCCTGTGTCTGGGCACTGCTGGGAGGACTCTGCACCCACCCCTCCTGTGTCTGGGCACTGCTGGGAGGACTCTGCACACACCCCTCCTGTGTCTGGGCACTGCTGGGAGTGTTAGGCACCCACCCCTCCTGTGTCTGGGCACTGCTGGGAGTGTTAGGCACCCACCCCTCCTGTGTCTGGGCACTGCTGGGAGGACTCTGCACACACCCCTCCTGTGTCTGGGCACTGCTGGGAGGACTCTGCACACACCCCTCCTGCGTCTGGGCACTGCTGGGAGTGTTAGGCACCCACCCCTCCTGTGTCTGGGCACTGCTGGGAGTGTTAGGCACCCACCCCTCCTGTGTCTGGGCACTGCTGGGAGGACTCTGCACCCACCCCTCCTGTGTCTGGGCACTGCTGGGAGGACTCTGCACACACCCCTCCTGTGACTGGGCACTGCTGGGAGGACTCTGCACACACCCCTCCTGTGACTGGGCACTGCTGGGAGGACTTTGCACACACCCCTCCTGTGACTGGGCACTGCTGGGAGTGTTAGGCACCCACCCCTCCTGTGTCTGGGCACTGCTGGGAGGACTCTGCACCCACCCCTCCTGTGACTGGGCACTGCTGGGAGTGTTAGGCACCCACCCCTCCTGTGTCTGGGCACTGCTGTGAGTGTTAGGCACCCACCCCTCCTGTGTCTGGGCACTGCTAGGAGTGTTAGGCACCCACCCCTCCTGTGTCTGGGCACTGCTGTGAGTGTTAGGCACCCACCCCTCCTGTGTCTGGGCACTGCTGGAAGGACTCTGCACACACCCCTCCTGTGTCTGGGCACTGCTGGGAGGACTCTGCACCCAACCCTCCTATATCAGGATATGTACGCTTAGAACATACACGGGTGTGGGTTCGCTCCATGCATACGAGGTGGGGGTACGGTCCGTACGTACACTGTTGGCATGGGGGGTACGCTCCATGCATACGCGGGTGAGGGTACGGGTCGTACATACACGGTTGGGGTGGAGGTACGCTCCATGCATACGCGTGTGAGGGTATGGGTCGTACTTACACTGTTGGGGTGGGGGGTACGCTCCATACATACGTGGGTGAGGGTACGGGTCGTACTTACACTGTTGGGGTGGGGGGTACGCTCCATACGTACGCGGGTGAGGGTACGGGTCGTACTTACACTGTTGGGGTGGGGGTACGCTCCCTACGTACGCGGGTGGGGGTACGGGTCGTACTTACACTGTTGGGGTGGAGGTGTACGCTCCATACGTACGCGGGTGGGGGTACGGGTCGTACTTACACTGTTGGGGTGGGGGGTACGCTCCATACGTACGCGGGTGAGGGTAGGGGTCGTACTTACACTGTTGGGGTGGGGGGTACGCTCCATATGTACGCGGGTGAGGGTACGGGTTGTACTTACACTGTTGGGGTGGGGGTACGCTCCATACGTACGCGGGTGAGGGTACGGGTCGTACTTACACTGTTGGGGTGGGGGTACGCTCTCTACGTACGCGGGTGAGGGTACGGGTCGTACTTACACTGTTGGGGTGGGGGGTACGCTCCATGCATACGGGGGTGGGGGTACGGTCTGTACATATCCGTACCCACGCTATGGAATGCTTGTGCGGGCCGTCCCCAGGCCTTTGCCACGTGGGTACAGCCGTCCCGCCATTGTTGGGGTGATGTAGGTGTGGGCGTGGTACGACTCGTACCCACGCTCTTAAGGCGTGGGTACGGGACGTACCTGTATTGTTGTGTTGCCGGTTCGCGTCGTCAAGCACTTCCGTTGTGGCGGACGCTGGCTTTGCTGGACACGCCCCCACCCCCTCGTAGTGACCAGGGCCTGGGGGTCAGGTATGTCCAGGGCATGGGTGCTGTGTGACTTTGGTGGGGGTTTTGTGGCCTGCCCCTGCTCCTGCCCCCCCCCCCTTTCCCACCTCCCTTTGTTGTTCTGACCTTCTGCGGCGTCTGCGTCGTAACCTGTAGAGGAGGTCGACTGCTATGAGGGCCGGGATGACACGTAGGTTCGGGTCCATGTCTGTCCGTCGCGTGCAGGTACTCCTTGTTCGCGTTGTCCTGATTTCCCTGCGGGCACTTCTCCCAGACAAAATTTGGGCGCTCCATTTTCTTATCTGCTGCCGCAAGAAGATGTTGGTACCAATGGTACTCCGGCCTCTTTTAGTGGCTGAGATAGTGTGTCTATGAGGCATTACGGAGTTCCTGGCGAGTCCCACACTGGAGCCCAATCGCTATAATACGGCAATCCTAGACCAGCTCGACACTCAGTCCATAGCTTAGCCGTCATATGTAGAGTCTTAAGCCTGATCTTTTTAAAATATTTGGGGGCTCCAAATTTGTACATAAACCCACCTTATCCCTATCTGAAATCATGTCATTGAACATATTACCAATCATGGAGCTATCTGGTTTTAATAGTAGCATCCTGCAATTTCTTTATTGATATGCCCAACAATACAACTGAAGGTCCGACAAACCCAAGCCTCCCTTAGCCAGCTTTCGCCTAAGCTTCTTCCAGGATAGCCTGATCCCTTTACTTGCCCATATAAACAAGGAGATCTTACCCTGTATTTTCAAAAGAGCAGTTTTATCAAATTCCAGGGGAATATTATTAAAAAGGTAGGCGAATTTGGGAAGCACACACATTTTAATCAAATTAACTCTCCCATTGTGGGATAACGGTAGCATCTGCCATCTCTTCAGTAAAAGCTCCACCTCCTTCAAGACTTTCTCCAAGTTTGTTTTGGGGATCTTTCCTATGTCCTGGGTTACTATCACTCCCAAGTACTTTAGTTCTTTAGAAAGCCTAACCCCCTGTGCTAAGGTATTCCAAGCCATGATCTCAGTTTTATCTCTGCTAACTTGATAACCTGACACTTCCCCAAAAGACTGTACTTCAGCCATTAGCTCAGATACGGTAGGATTAACGTTGGAGGAAAATAAAATAAGATCATCTGCATACAATGCAATCTTCCTGGAAAACCCATTAATTTCAAAAGGAGAGATATTCTCATTCTGTCTTAAACTTTGAGCCAGGGGCTCAATGTACAGATCAAAGAGGATCGGTGATAATGGGCACCCTTGTCTTGTACCACACTGTATCGAGACCGCGGCAGAAAGATTACCATTAACCAAGATCTGTGCCCGGGGAGAATTATATATTTTTTTAAGAACTTCCCTAAAGTTGACTCCGAACCCAAAAGCCTTTAGAGTGTTGTTAAGATAATGCCAATTAACTTGGTCAAAGGCTTTTGCAGCATCAACCGTAATAATAGAAAGGGGGCCCCTAATGTTGTTGCCAGATCAACCAAGCCTATTAAGGAATACACCAGATCCAGCACCTGCCTACCCGGTAAAAACCCCTTTTGATCTTGATGAATAATTGACCCCACTGTCTTACTAAGCCGAGCATTTAACACACCCGCAAAGACCTTGTAATCACAATTTAGTAGTGAAATAGGGCGATAAGATTGACACTGCGTTGGGTCCTTGCCCGGTTTCAGGATTAGCGTAATGACAGCCTCATTCCAGGAATCTGGCAGGGGCGAATTCCCTCTAAGGATCTTGTTATACAACCTCAACCAAATCGGGATTATTTCATCTAATATTAACGTATAGACTTCTATTGGTATTGCATCGGGACCTGCTGCTTTCCCTTTCTTGGTTTTGTTTAAGATTACACGTATTTCACCCTCCTCTATATCTCGGGTCAAAATTGCTTGGCTCGCTAAATCCAGTTTCGGTAGTTGTTTTTCAGACAGCCACTGATCAATAACCTCATCCTCAACCGATAACTCCTCCCTATATAAGCCTTGATAAAACTCCACAAATGCTTTCTCAATCTCCCATTTTTCCTCTGCCACTTTGGCTCCTACCTTGATCTTATTGATGAAGTTGCGGGACCTATCAGATCTACTTTTCATAGCAAGTAATTTGCCACAGTTCTCCCCCTGATAAAAATCGCTCATCTTGCTTGCCTCCCGCTTTTGAAGCATTATTGCTTCGGTTTTGAGCCTAAATTTAATCTGTAAATCCTCTGCCCTAGCTTCGAGGGATTTTTTCTCCGCAGCGGGCATCTGCCCCCTTTTTAGGGCTGTCTCGGTCGATGCTAGTTTCTTTTCTATGTCT
Source organism: Triturus cristatus (assembly GCF_964204655.1). Taxonomy (NCBI): domain Eukaryota; kingdom Metazoa; phylum Chordata; class Amphibia; order Caudata; family Salamandridae; genus Triturus; species Triturus cristatus. Next base: position 1,587,441,813 of record NC_140590.1, read on the forward strand.
TCAATCTCTTTTTTTTCCGCTCTAGCCCAGCCGACAACCGCTCCCTTTAAGGTACCGCCAAGCCTTAAAGGCATCCCACACTATATGCAAAGGAGCTGAATCTAGATTCTGTTGGAAAAAGGTAGCGGTCTCTTTTTTAATAGCTCAGGAGTTGAAGGTTGCAAAAGGAATCTTCTGTTCAAGGTCCACCTCCTCAAAATAGGCTCTGAAGGAAGAGCCAAATTTAACAACATAGCACCATGATCCGAGATGTGGATCGGCTGATATCTAATTGATCTTACTGACTCTAACTCAGAGAGGTCAATAAACATGTAATCAATTCTTGAATAATGATGGTTCTTTTTACTATAAAAAGAGTATTCTCTAGTCTCTCCCATTTTTTTCCTCCAAATGTCACAGAGATTAAAGTTTTTTAACATCGTCATTAAATATGCTTTTACGCGTGGTGCTGCAATTTGTGTTCTGGGGGAAGATCTATCTAAGTCATTATTGAGCAGAACATTAAAATCACCTCCTAAATTTAAGGGGGCTTCAAAATCCACCAGGGCTGAGCACAGGTTATTCAAAGGATCAGTATCATCCTCATTAGGACCATAATAATTGGCTAAAGTATATTTGATACCATGACACCTAACCTCCGCTATTGCCCACCTTCCTCTATTATCTATTTGTGACTTAATAAGCTTTACCTCTGCATTTGATTTGATAATTATAACTATTCCCTTTGAGCAACATTGTTGGTCAGAGGCTATTACCTTCCCCACCCATCTTAAGTTTCCAAACAACGCCCTACATTCTGACTGTAGCAGGTGAGTCTCTTGGAGCATAAGAATCTTAGCCGGATTATCTTTAAGATGTTGCAGAACCAATCTCTGTCTCCTCCTAACTCTCAGACCATTCACATTCCAGCGTAGAATTTCAAGGGACTCTACCCCAGGTCTATCCCCTTTCATAATCCTCGCTCTCCCCCAGACTAAGTCCACAGATAGAAATTAAGTCATATGAGGTCATATTTAAGATATTTTTAAAATATTTTTCCCCAATGCTCCCCACCCACACACATGTGACAGATTTTCATTCCTCTTGTCTGTACTGCTCGGATCGATATCTCCCCCAGCTGAGGGACTGGTCTCAGAAAGAACTGCATATCTATTTGCTAAAAGAATGGCCATTTCTGGTGGCTTGGTGTTCTGGACCAGGGCTGCTCCTTGCTTCTCTCCCTGCCTTTCTGCTTCCTTATTGCCCTGCATGTTCAGTTTAAAGTAAGTCCTTAGAGAGGGAGTCACCCTAGCTGGGGGTTGAATTACTTTCTTCTTCCTCTCCTTAATAGGAGTCAGTTTACCATCCTTACTAGCCTTATCAGGCCGACTCCTAAGTTTTGTCTTGTTAGGGACTCGCCCAGGGGGTACAGATTGAGATAGCAAAGCCTCTTTCCCTAAAAAGAAACTCGATCTAAATTTGTATCTTTTCCCCTGAAGAGCCTCGTCAGTAAGGGTTGAACTGGTCAGAGCACTAGAACTACAATTCTGTTGCCCAAAGCAGCCCTTCTTAAATGGCTGGATCCTCCCCCCACCCTGCTGAGGAGCTAACTCCATGGACCTAACTCCTCTCCTGTGAGCCGGGTCATACGTAAGCTCATCCTTCTTAACCTCAATAGGGTGGCTGCATATATCTAAGCAGCGAGGTTTCCAAATAACTAGAGGATCAGCACAACTCTCTGTATGAGGCCAATTTGTTCTCCTTGTACTTACTGATAGACAGCACACATACTGTGTATGGACCTTTCCTGGGGATATCAGGTAACAAGGAACTGGCTTGGCCAATACAGAACGGCGGAAATGAGCTTGACGTGACTCGCCAAGCACTCTAGCAGCCCTGAGACAGGCAAAAGCTGGCCCACCACACATCAGGTAAGTGAGAGAAGGTGGAAAGAGAAACTAAAAAAGTGCAGAGTGGGGAATTGCAAATGCCAAAGCTAGCTAGATTACCTCTAACCCCCCGTAAAACAACTTATAATAAGCTTATTATAAGCTTAGGGCTCTTAAAACATTTCCCTTCTAGAACTTTACGCTTTTAGCTTTAAGCTAGGCCTTATCTCCCCCCACTGCATCTATATGGCCGTGCCCTTCAAGCATCCAACTTCTAGACCCCTTGTTTGGCGCAAACAGTAACAATAACACTAACAAAAACAGTAACGGTAGCAATCAGCATTGACAGTGGCCAAACGCTGCCAATCCACAACTAGAACTTAGACGTATACCAGATTATACCAAGTTTCAGTTTAATTATTATTATTTTTTTTTTTTGTTAGCTCACTAGTTCCAAAAGTCACAGACACAGCAGTTTTTCCAGTGTATATCGTAGTACCCCATACGCAGTTAACCAAGTGGATCAGCAAACCAACTCAGTTAATACCGCCAGGCTAAACAAAAACAACCACAGTGCCACCTCTTCATCTCCTGTCTCCGAGCTCCAGATCTCGGTCCTCGGTCCTCCCCGGGGGCTCCATTCCTAAGCCAGGGCGAAAGCAGAACCAAAACAGCAAAAGGAAATAAAACAAGAGCAGCCAGCCCGAGCACCACCGGGGTTCAGGGGTCGTCCAGGGAACCGCGGAGCAGCCGACCTGCTGCTTACAACTCGCAGCTCACATCCGCCGCCAAGCCCCTCCTTGGAGGAAGCCACCGAGGCAGCCGAGCGGAGCTGCGCCACAGCTCAGAGCAGCTCAAAGGGGGTCAGAAGGGCCGTAGCTTTCCCCCAGCGGCGAAAAAGGAATGTCCCCGAAGAAGCGGACAAACGCCAACAAGCTACCGCCAACTTGCAGCGTCACAGCGCTGGGAGATCAGCACTCAGCAGAGGTTAGTGAGAGCTCGACCCGCGACCGGCTCCTAGCTGGCCGCAATGTTCCCCGCACTCCCTAAAAAGCCAGGTTTTAAGAGATTTACAGAAGAGTGTAGCATTCATCTGTGTACGAAGTGACAGCGGAAGAGCATTCCACAGAACAGGGCCCAAATATGAAAACGAACGGCCACCCATGCGAGATAGTCTAATCTTTGGCACCTGAAATTTAGCCTGAGTAGTGGATCTAAGAGTACGAGAAGGTAGATAGAGATGGACTAAGTTTTGCACATACATGGGAGCCATGCCGTGCTTAATTCTGAACATATAGTTCAGAGCTTTACACTTAATCCGATTCTCTACTCTTAACCAATGGAGATCTCTCAGGGAAGCAGAGATAGAGGCAGTTCTAGGAGTTCAACAGAGCAATCTGGCCACGGAGTTGTGTACTCTCTGAAGCTTTCGTATGACATCTTTATTAGCTCCAAGATAGAGGATGTTACCGTAGTCCAGTCTAGATGTAACAAGAGCTTGGACTACGGTTCTCTGAGTAGGGCTAGGGAGCATCCATACAATTTTTCTCAGCCACTTTAGAAGAGTGAAACATATTGCAGCAACCTTCGTGGCTTGATGACGCATAGATAGTGAGTCGTCAATAATAAAGCCAAGGTTGCGAACATTATGAGAAGGCTGCAGTACTGCACCCATTTCTGTGGGCCAATTTTGTGGACCCCAGAGCTCTTTATCTTTCCCCAGTACCAAAACCTCAGTTTTATCACCATTCAGATTGAGAAAGTTGGCGTGCATCCAAGATGCCACTTTGCTCAACCCAGCCCGAAGAGCAGAAGGCTCTGAGTTTTTTTCAGCAGAAAGTGAAAAAATAATCTGAGTGTCGTCAGTGCATGAAAATAACGACAACCCAGCTCCTACAACGATCGCTGCCAGGGGTCTAACATAAATGTTAAACAACAAAGGACTGAGAATGGACCCCTGGGAGACTCCATACGGGGATGAGTGAGTCTTGGAATTTGCTGCAGAAGAGAAAACCTGAAACGTACGGTCAGTGAGAAAAGAGGTTAACCAGCTAAGTGCAGAACCAGTGACCCCTATGGATTGTAAGGCATTAATCAGCACGGCATGGGACACCGTATCAAAGGCCGCACTTAAATCCAGTAAAACAAGTGCGACTGTGTTGCCTACATCCAAATTATGGCGCAACATTTCAGTTACGCCAAGAAGAGCCGTCTCCGTAGAATAACCGGTTCGAAAACCAGATTGGGAGGAATGCAGAATCCTGTTCTTTTCAATGAACTGAGACAGTTGACCATTAAGATGCCACTCCAAGATTTTAGAGAATACAGGAAGCAAGGAGATTGGCCGATAATTTGACGATACCATAGGGTCAACATTAGCCTTTTTCAATAATGGAATAGCCATTGCATGCTTCCATTCCAGAGGAACGAAAGATTCCTTTAGGGATGTATTAAAGAGTTCCATAATGATTGCAAGAGATGACAGGTCAAGCTGCTGCAGCACAGAAATAGGGAGGGAATCACAAGGAGAACCAGAGTTAATTCGGCCCAGATGCAGTTTAAGGGACATCATGTCAAGTAATGACCAGTTATCTATTTTATTGGTGGTGTTTATATCAGGCAGAACTTTATCAGCAGACGGCCGAATTAATTGGAAGGGGATTGGAGGTATTGACGTGGTGGATGATGACAAATTGCCAGTCAGAGTAGAATATATTACTTCCACTTTGTTAGTAAAGATTGGGGGGAGTGGGCTGAGCTGTAGCACCTGATAGTTCTTTTACCTTTTTGAATAATGTTTTAGAGCAGTTCTTAGCATCGGATAAGGTTAAGGAGACATATTTAGCACACGCAGCTCTACAAAGAGAGTGATACTCCCTTTTAACGTGCAAATAAGCGGATTTGGCATCGGGTGTGTAGGCCCTTCTCCGTCATCTTTCCATATTTTTACAGTTAGTTTTCTCAGCCTTTAACTGGTTTGAGAACCAAGGGGCTGGGGGTGGTGATTGCTATTCATCTTGTGGGAGGCAGGAAGGCAGATGTCTGTAGTTTTACAGATCCAATTTTGAAACGTGACTAAACCAGTATCAAGATTATTTTTTTAAATAGGGGCAGTATTAGATAAAAATTTGTTAAAATTGTCTATTTCCAGCTTTTTCCAATTCCTTGTTAATTTTAGATTACCACATGGTGCCACATGCGCTTTGTCAGCAATCATTAACTTAAAATCAACCAAAAAATGGTCGAACCAGCACAAGAAAACTGCTGTAAAGCATTCAATATTGGATAAATTAGAAAATATCGGATCCAATAGGTGACCGGCTTTGTGCGTAGGTCCAGAGTTATGGAGCAGAATATTGAAAGCTGCTAAATCTGAAATAAGAGTGTTACTAATGGTACAGTCGGGATCCTCCAGATGGAGATTGAGGTCCCCTAGGATTGAAAAATTTGCCGATCTGAGCAGGAAAGGAGAGACAAGATCAGGGAAGTTTGTGACCCAGGGACCGGCAGGCCCAGGGGGTCTGTAAACAAGTATCCCAGAAAAAGTAAAGTGTGGAGTTAGAGTCAACTTAAACAACGCAGATTCGCAGTCAGTGACCTGTAAGTCATCAAACTTGCAGCTATATACATTTTTATAGATTATGGAAATCCCGCCACTATAGGAGAAAAAAACAGCTTTTTCAGCGGACGTTTAAGCGCAACGAAGTTTACACAAGCAACAACGCTGATTACAGCTTACTTACATTACATGTGAAAATATCGAGCCATTCGGTGTCTCGTCGTCTGATTATCTGTGTCGCTGTCTCTGTTTTTGAAACCACTAAGTGGTGTGGTTGATAAAGATGTTGGCCGATAGTTGCATCACGTTTAATTAACATAAGCGTAGGACTAACCGGTCAGTCTGTTTAGTGGCGGACATATTGGAGGTTGTGATACAAGCGTATGTAGTCAACTCTAGTGTGGGGCTGTTCTAGGACGTAAGTAGTGCCCAGGGGGACGCAACCAATGGAATTTGGAAGCTCTATCAATTATCTGTTATAGTGACGTATGTTGAAACGGAATACGCCACCCCAGGAGCACACGAAAAACTTTTGATCAAACTCTCATTCAAAAGTGGTTGTGCGCGGGCTAACAAAGTTAATATTCCAATTTAACAAACAAATATGTATTTGAGCAGGCTACAGGGAAGGTCGAGGACTATTCTGTCAAGAAGTCTGTGTACATAGAGATAAAGGCAGCACTGCAATCACTGTCAATCAGTCCATCAATTTCATTGAGAATAGATTGGCAGCTTGAATCACTATCAGTAGCTGTGATACCTATATCTTGAACATGAACAATTCAGCAAGAATGAGTGGCAGGCATTTTACCTGTTTGGTTGCATAAGTTCAATGTTTTATATTTTACAAAAAACTAAAAGTAACTTTGAGCATGTAAAGGGTAGATAGATGTAATCAAAAGATATGGTACTAGAAGAAATAGGTTGTGCATTGAGTAAATCCGAATAGAAGAGAGAGAGAGACATTGTTTCACATCTCAGACTGGCTTTATTAATTAAGGCTTCCAAATATATATGTAAAAATGTTTTATGGCTATAAGGCAGAAGTATGCTCGAAGTCCAAACAGCCTATGGAGAGGAACAATGATTTGGCTTAACAAGTCAGAACAACTTACTAAATCTGAAATTCATTAGATTATTTTGAAAGGCTGATAATATTCTGTAGGATCAAGGTAAGGAGTTTCATAACCAGTATTCAGCCAGACAAACACTCCTGCACCCATAGGCCCATGATGCAGCGACGAGTAACAACGGTATTTTTGCCTATAGAGAACTATTCCTGATCTGCAGGTTTGCAGTCAAGCTAGAGATTGGTTACTGATGACTTTATTCACAAAATTACAGACTCTTTTAAAGAGAGTTTAACTGTGTAAAACCTTCATTTCCAACCAAAATTGTATCAAATAGGTACCATGCAGAAAGCCAATAGGTCTTGTGTTGATATTCGGCCTTTTGTCTTTGTCAATGCTTTGTTTTGCCTTGTCATGAGTTTTGCAAAACTTTACTGATGGGAAAGCTACCAAGCACTCATTAGTCAATCAAATCAAATCAAACAAAAGAGACTTAATTCGATTGCTTTTTAAGACAACCATAAAAGTACATATAAATAATGAATTCATTAAAATTGTGAGATAGAAAAAACTATACATGATTTACATTGATAAAATCAACACACAAACAATCTTAATAGTCTCCGAAGTTACAAAGTAATACATTTCCTGTGGCTAAGGACTTTTTTTAAGAACGTGCCAATCCGCCAAACTCTATGTACGTCGTCCAGGAGCTGCAGCACCAGCAGTGCAGGGCGACATTGTCTCAGGCCCAGTTCCTTTAGAATCGGGACAATCCACAGTTTCCTCAGGTTACTATAAAACCTACAAAATAACAGGACATGAATTGTCGATTGGTCCGAACAGTTGTCACACGGACACAGTCCTAAAGTTCGCAACCAATCGTTCATTCCTGGGAAGCTTACTAGCCTGTGGAAAATGTTACATTTAAAACGGGTTAATAAAAATCTGTCATAGCCACCAGGAACAATCAATAAATAAGACTGAATATTAAAAGAGGATAAAATCAATTGATTATATTGCACAGTGGGTTTGAGCTCTCGCTAGCCTATCTAATTGAGTCCAAGTGAAGTAGGCCCTGTTTTTTTAATTCCTTTCTACTGATCAGTTGCATTGAACTCGGGTTAATATGGTACTCCAAGTGGCCGAGATCAGACATAAAATTTCTAATAAACCTCAGCCATGGGATCAGCAGTGCACCTTCAAGCTTTAAGCTATCTGCTAAAACTTCCTGATTTAGCTTGGTCTCAGGTTTTGACCAAATTCTGTGCCAAAGAAGAACAGGCTCCATTTTTATCAGGTCTGAAATAAAAGGAAGCCCGAGCTCTGAGTGACAGACATATGCTGAGATATTACTGGGAACAGCTAAAATATGTATCAAAAAGATATTCTCCACGGTTTGAAGTAACTGAGTCTCCACAAAGCTCCATACTCCCGCTCCATACATCACTGCAGAGATGCACTTTGCTTTATAAATCTGTAAAAGTTCCCGTGGAGATCTTCTCCCTAATTTCCTTGCAAAGTTTACTAGGGACGACGTAGTCCTAGCCCTTACGAGTTTTTTGGCAGTAATGGCTCGTGTCCAAGAATCAGTGTGCTCAAACAGAATTCCTAGATAGGCATAGCTGGTAGTGTGATCTATTTTCTTGCCCTCCAAGAACATATCCCTACATATGTGGCTCCCAGGCCCACATCTCATGATGTAACTTTTAGAAATATTCACCCTGAGATCCAAATGTCCCATAAACTTAACAAAACTGTTTAAAACTCGTTGCAGACCTATTAGCGTATGGGACATTAGAACAGCATCGTCTGCATAAAGAAGGGCAGGTTTGGGTCGCCCAGCTATTTGCGGAAAGTCATTATTATCCTTAGCTAATGCTTCACATAAACCATTGATATAAAGGTTAAAAAGGAAAGGAGCCAAGCCACAACCTTGCCTGACTCCTTTCCCAATGGGAAAAGGGGCCGTACATTCTCCATCTGGGCCAAAACGAACTCGCGCCTTAGCTTCACAATATAGGCGTCTGAGGAAGTGGATTATGTGTATATCTACCCCTAGCTGTTCAAGGATAACCCATAAGTCCTCATTTCTTACAGAGTCAAAGGGAGCAGTAAGATCGACAAATGCCAAGAACGGTCTGTCTTTTTTCACTCTCATGTATTTTCCCATTAAGATAGATAAGTTTAGACTCTGCTCCACTGTCCCCAGACCTGCCCGGAAACCATATTGAATGTCGGCCAGTATGGTGTTTTCCTCCGCCCAGTCACCAAACCTTTCCAGTATTATGCGACCAGCTACTTTAGTCAAAGCATCCAGTAAAGAAATAGGTCTATAGCACTTTGGGTCTTGACGATCCCCTTTCATAAAAATTGGAACAATGGTGGATTCCACCCATGTAGAAGGAAAGGGAGCAAGGCAGCTGGTGTTCAAAACCTGGGTAACGATTGGGACCCATAGTTCATTGTTGCATTTAAAAAGATCTATGGGAACCTCATCTGGACCCGGGGCCTTCCCCCCTAAGCTTGCGTCAAGCGCACAAATGACCTCCTCCAATGTAAACCTCAGCTCGTGGTGCATGTATTCCGGGTTATTAACATTTTCCCTAGACATTCTATCGGGGGCGGAGACAGTGTTTCCATCAGCATTGTACGCCCTCGAGAAGTAGTCAATCCACTGACCCTCAGCTATAGCGGCCTCTATGGATGGCCCCTCACCCGAATTCAGGAAGGGGGTCTTTATTACCCTCCAAAAAGCCGCACTGTCACCCCTTAGAGATGCTTCACGGAGTGATTCCCACATCTCGTTTCTCACTGTGGCTTTACGTACCCTGAGAGATGCTCTATATTCCCGCCTTGTACTCCTGATATCTTCGATATTTTTGGGGACCTTATGTAATTCCCTTTTCAGGTTAGAATATGCTCGCGAGCATTTTGAGTCGAACCAGCCATGGGTATTTTTGTTGTTGTTCTTTGGGACAAAAAGTGAATCCCTAACAGCCTCGGCTATTAGCTTAAATGACGAGAGGATACCAGATGGAGTTACTGACTCATCCAAACATGTATTAATTGCTGCACTGCACTTACATACCACTTTTTTAGTGGTAGCCACGGGGTCCACTTTCGACATCGCAAGTTATAGCCATTGGGCTTATTAATAGTGATTTCTTTTAGGAACTGATCTGTTACGTCTTGTCTATATATTTTGCTATATGGAATCAACACTGAGAGGCACAAAGGATAATGATCGCTCAAAGAGTTATCATCCACAGAAAATGATGTCAGTCTATGAGCATGACTATTCGATGCGAGAATATAATCAATAGTGGAGTGACAGCCCCTGCCATTAAAAGTGTGGGGCATAGGGGTAGGTGTGCTAATTAGTTCGTTAGCAAAACCCGGATTAATGCTAAAAATCAGGTTGTTATACAATTCCCCCAATGGGGAATGACGGAACTGGGTATTACCAATACCGTCCTCAGGGAGAACGCCGCAGATTTTCCCCCCTCCGCTTGAACAAAGTGCACAATTAAAGTCACCTAACATAATCAGCATCATATCTCTATGGTATTTCCTATGTTCAGCCTGCAGATTGTTATGTATTTTCAATAAGACGTCTCTCACTAAAGCCGGGGGAATGTTGTGCTAAAAGTTTACTAATAATATACAATAATTACCTTCAACATGAATTAACATTAGTTGGTGATAAGAATCCCCGGCATGAAAGCGCTACCTTTTTTAAGGCCAACCTATTTGAAATGTGGATACCAAGACCCCCTTTTGCTCTACCGCTAGATCCTTCAATAGCTGGAGTGTGGAAGGTCTTAAAGCCATTGATATGAACTGGCTCCTTAGCCCACGTTTCTTGCAAGCATACAATATTGAATGTTGTTATAAAGTCCCCAAAAAGTGGATTAGTCAGCTTGGACGACAAACTGCAATATTCCATGACACTATATTGCAACATGCTTTCTCTACAAGGACTTGTTGAGATGGAGTACCTGATAAACACACCAAACCGTTGTCACTACTCAGAGGGATCTGTTCTATCGTGCAGATACTTCTAAAATCATAAGTGGCCTTAATACTGGGAACCAAGGGGGCCTTATCCTGAGCCTCCGCAAAATAAAGGGTATGTTCGTCTTGTTCTACAATATTGTTAACATTACAAGTCCCATCACTGTGACAGTTGTTTTCTAAAGAGGGGCTTGGGTGAAAAGTAAGTCAATCTTGTTTGTCTAGCGTGCTAAGGATTCCTTGATTGTAATTTTCCCAAGGTGCTAGTTCTCGGGCGTCTACGATAGAATCCGCACGGTTGGTAGAAATACCCTAAAGGTAGTATACTTATATTATGGGGGAAATGATCTGTGTCCCTGCAACATCAATGATAGACTGCACCAAACTAGGTGACCTAAACGTTAAAACTACTCATGGTATTTGCCGAACCATTATAAATCCGGAGAAAAGAACATCGGACATCCCAGTTCTACCTGATAGTAAATGTAGAGACTTGTTCCTTAGCGTAGACCAATGCTCACCATCATTATGAGAAAGAGGCAGGACACTCATTAGTCTAAAAAGAGACTGGCTAAAACCAAATAAAAATTGGCTACCAGAACTACACATTGCCTTTTAGTCCCTGCACTGAAGAATACCTTTGTGTGTCCATGAGCTCCTTGTAAAAGGGTAGAATGATGTCATTCACAGTGAAGTTAGCCAATGGGTGAAGTGGGCTAACCCATTGTCCCATGCTGTACGCTGCAGTTGGCCGAAAAAGAATATGAATAAGACCAGACCAATGAAATAGCAGTGAAAGCTGAAAGCCCCTTTAAGTAAATATATCATGGATATCATTTCAGTAAAATCTAAAAGGTCTTGGCTAACATTGGTCCTAACAGTCAGGTCTTCCTTGACTTCTGGTATGGAGGAGGTGGCATCCAATCTGGTCATATCAGTTTTCTAACTTAAAGCACTGTAAAATTGTGGTTCCACTAAAACAAATACCAGTAGAAAAATAAGTACATAAAAGTGTGCAGTTAAATCCAATCAGGAACTTCTCCATTTTATTGGTGTTCATTTTCAGGCGTTTATTCTTCATACAGCGCTTCACAATGTCACAGCATTGAAGCCGATAATATCGACCTGCACATATGTCGATTTAGCAATATTGACTAAAACGGCACATATTTGAAAGCACTGAGTTAAAGTTCTTAACACAACATCTAACTACCTTGAGAATGTACTTGGTAGTCGATATTGTGACGTTAATAGAAGTGCAAGTCAACATTAAGTCTTCAATATTGTGGTAAAACACATTACAAATGCTGGAAAAGGGTATCCTGAATATTAGCAACACCCATGGGGCTTCAGGAGGTAGCAGAGAAAGCAGATGGATGCTTTAGCCAGACACAGTGAGAGGAGGGAGCAAAGGAACTTCATAGATGATTGCAACCCAGCCAGTGGAACAGAATAACCTTCACCTGTCAATTTGGACCTACCGCTAATCTGACAATTCTTTCTTAACACACTTGCGAACCATGGCTACAATATTTAGAACTGGACTCATTGACACCTTGAATTGTAAAATGACTATTTACTCTGTCCATCTTACACCTGGACTCCTCTAGGGTGCGTGTGAGCACTTGGGTCCCTACAGAGCTGCGAAGCCATTGGGTGGCCTGTTACCACGTTACAAATGACTCCAATTTACATCTGCAGTTCAAATTTCATTTGGAATTTCGGGATATCCACAATAAATACATGTGAGGCAAATTTACATATACTGGGGCTTATTTATGAGCCCGTGCGCCTGTTTTGCGCCACCATTGCGTCACTTTTCTTGACCCTGTGGCGGCATAAAACATGCACCATGTTGCGACATATTTACAAGGTGACGCATCTAGGTGGATGCGTCACCTTGCAAAGCCCTGTGCTACATTATACCTGCGTCAGGTATAATGTATGCAGGGTGGGCGTTTTGTGGTGATGAGATTTCACTACGACACTTCTATGCCACCAATGCGTCAAAACCTTACGCATGCCTTATGGCAGGCGTAAGGTTGACGCAGGCCCTTTCACATGGGGCTTGCCCCATGTGAAAGGAACATTGCTGGAGTTGCATCTGGCTTCCGACACAACTCCAGCAATGCTACACTGTTTGCGCCAACAGATACGTCAGTAATACTGACGTATCTGTCTTTCCTTGCAACATGATGCGTCATATTGTAAATATGACGCATCATTGGTTTCGCAAGGAGGGCGCACTGAGAGGTGGCGCATCGCTGCTTTCACGCAGCGGTGCGCCACTTACCATAAATGAGGCCCACTATATTTAAATGTGGATGATTTGCATATTTGGCGGCCATTTTGAAAGCTCATCTGGATTTCACTGTTGGATTAACTCAGCGCGAGCTATTCATGGGATACTCCAAAGAGGGTAGTCAGCATCTGACTGAGGGTTGGTTGCTTCTTAAACATGGCAGCTCGAATAATCAACTCACAAACATTGATTTTATTATATGTGCTGCCCAAGGGAGCACCGACCTACAAACAAAATGGGTAGACTGGACTTAAATAACACCACGAGAGCAGAGCAATAGACTCAGCAGTTCCTTGCCCTAGTATAAGTCAAGGTTTAATCAATTGATAAAAGGTTTCTTGCAAGATAGTGTTATGCATTTATAAAGGTCTCGTCATTTTATTAAAAATGGTAACATATTGTGTTAGAATTATTTTGGATCGAGTGTGCTCTCAAATGCACCTTTACAGGAACCCATTGAACTCAAATACTTAGACTTATACTAAACTAAAACAAGGTTTTCCTATTAAAAAACAACAAACAGCACATGTGGTTTTGCTGCATCAGGTTCAAATAGTTCCACATGGCCGTGTCTGCCAGAGTTACTAAATTATGTGAAATTCCAGCGCTCAGCTTGATAAGAAATGAAAATTAAAGTGAACACACACAGCGGTAAAGAAAAGTACTTCTGGGTCAAAGGTCTCCGTGAAGAATGCAGCTTTCGAGAAGCTGTCCAAAGGGCAGCTTGCTAAATAAACAGAAGATGTTCCTCCCCACACGAGCACAGCACATTACTCATGATATTAAGGGTTTTATAGACATAAATCATTTGCGTTTGCTGTGAGAGGGGGTTTAGTTAAGCAAGGTGGGAGCGTTAAACATTCTAAGCGATACAATTAAATAGATTATTACGACTTCGGTCATTTATATGATTGGGGGTTCGTGGCCATGCAGAACCTCAACCCCATCAACATCACCAGACCAGCCAGAGCGGATCACCGCTCACTCCTCAGCCACTGTACCCCAGTCACCAGAGGAAATTTAATTTCACCTGAATTTAATTTCACCAAACTACAAAACTCAAAGGCATCCTCAGCAACACTGTAAACATCACGAGGCAGATTTACTACTTCTGGCGCTTCTCTGCTAATCAGAAGGGATGCGCCTGAAAAGTTGTGACGCCTCTGCCCACCCGTGCGCCACCACTGATACGCCGCATTTACAATGCGGCGCACCGTGGCGCACGGATGGGCAGATGCGTGTCGCATCCCCCAGCGGAAAGGCGGTGCATTGCTGGAGACGCATCGCAAGCGCGACGCAGCTCCAGCAAGGCTCGGAGTGCCCCTATTCCCAACATGTTGCATCAATCCTTATGCCTGCTTCAAGCAGGCGCAGGGTTTTGACACAGCATGGCCGTAAAAGTGACTGAGTGAAATCTTGTAGAGTTCACTCAGCCACTTTTAGGAGGCGTTCCTGCGCGGGAACGCCCCCCCCCCCCTGTGCTGGAACACCCACATGTGGCGCAGGGCTTTACATTACAACGTGATGCATCTCCCTAGATGCGTCACGTTGTAAATACCCTGCAGCATGGCGCTGGCTTTGCGCTGCCGCTGCGTCACAAAAGTGATGCAACGGCGGCGCAAATGTGCCGTACGGGGCTTGTAAATCTGCCCCCACATTCTCAACTTAGGAGCAGATTTACAAGCCCCTTTCACGACTTTTGCGTCACTTTTTCCATGTTAAAAGTGATGCAAATGGGGCGCAAGGGGCTTGTAAATCTGCCCCTTAGTACCTAGAACGGACCCCACAGCCAAATGTCAACTGCCAATGTCAGCCTCACCTTGAATATCAGTGTTGGCACTAATGCCATCTGTACTCTTTGAAGCACATTTCCCCCTACATCCGTGTAAAAGTTGTGCACCGCCCATTTGACGCACCCTTCCCTTCTGTGCCATTTTGGCCACAACAAACAGGCAAACAGAGCTGGAGGACGCCTGTCATCAGCAGCATAGCTTCAAGTGGGTGTTTGGGATGTGACCCCCCCCCCTCCACTCCCACAAATAAATTCCTTTTTGTCTTGAGAGTTGGGCCTGGGTGCCCTGCCTCGGTCTCCCATGCCTTTGGTTGGTTTTTCTCGTTGTCCTTGATTGACTAAAAGGTTTTAACTTGTTTTTCTTTTTTATCAGGAACTTAGACAGAAGCCCACCAAATTCAAATCAGCTCTGAAACTGATTCTCATGGGAACAGAGTACCCCAATCCTTTGTCATCCCTCCACCCTTCGGCATACTGTTGTTTAGTTGTGAAATTAACGATTTAGCCCATACCCCCGAATCTCACTGATTAAGCTGCGCCCCTGCCTGGCATCTGTTGGCGCCAGGTCTAATGCCAGATGCCTGATGCAGACCTGGTTCCCTGGTGCTCCTTGCTTGAAGTTGAGTGCCACTGCGTGTGGACTCTGAAGCTGCACTGCGTGCTACAATCTTCTTATGCCTTCCCAAGTCATCCACGCCTTTTACCTGGCCCTGATTTCCTTACTCCTTAGCGCCTCTGTTCTGCACCTCCTGCAGGATCGGGTCCAGCAGGGTCGGATTGGCCTTTAGAGCAATCAATGGCCAGAAGGGTTGATTGGCCTTTAGAGCAATCAATGGCCAGAAGGGTTGATTGTCCTTTAGAGCAATCAATGGCCAGAAGGGTTGATTGGCCTTTAGAGGAATCAGGGGCCAGAAGGGTTGATTGGCCTTTAGAGAAATCAGGGCCCAGAAGGGTTGATTGGCCTCTAGAGAAATCAGGGCCCAGAAGGGTTGATTGGCCTTTTGAGGAATCAGGCAGGGCCGACTGACTGGCGTCACAGCTCAGCGTGTGGGCTGTTTTTTTGGGCTGTTTGAGGGCCTGTTTTATGGTCTGGTGGGTCAGTTTTTAATGTTGAATTCCCTGCTATTAAGAAGAAAATGTTGCCTGCAGCAAGCTCAAATGCTTGCCGTTTTCCAGAAATTGAAAAACACCTATACAGCGTGTTTTTATAAGTTCAAAACTGCCCCAATTTTCCAACATGGGCCCCTTTTTTTGTTTCTAATTCGCTAATGAGGGCCACTTTTACTTTGGTACCCAGGCCTATTTTCTGTCTCAGGCCGACCTTGACCTCCAGGGCATAACCTGAATTATTTTAACCTGATATTTCCCTGAGTTTGTACTTTATTTTCATACAGCACAGCTCACAAACAGGCAAACCTTGCTTACAGTTTCCGAGCTGTGCTGTCTGAAAATAAAGCACTAACCCATAGAAATATGGGTTGAATTAATTCGATTTACCCCTGTAGACACATAAAGCAGGCACTTGGCTCTGAGCCAGAAAAAGCCCATCATGACCCGGCCAAAGGCTCCTCTATTTCAAACAGCTCTCTTATTCTCTTTTATTTTTTTCTATAATAATGGCACCGGTTTAAATACTATCACACAAGATTGTGGCACCAGACAGGTCTCGGAAGGATAGAGAGGTCCTCAACCACGAGGTTTAGAAGGGACACTTCCTCCCTAATTCATATACTCATAACCAAATAAGTGTCCCTTCGGAAAAACAATGCTCGTTCCTCCAAGGATAGAGGAGGTGGAGGGTTCCTGAGTGTACGATGGTAAATCCCTCAAGTGGGGATTGCTGAGAGAGTCTGATATGTGAGCAACCCGTTGCTACGGGTGGGAATGGAGAGAGACCCTTTTCTTTATATGGCCCTCACTCACTCTAGTAGTGACATGCTTCATCATCAGGCTCACCCCAACTCCTAAAGGTTGGGATGGGCTCAACCATCTTCCAGGGAGCACTTGGAGATACGGTGTATGGGGGCGTACCATTAAAGATAAAATTCCTCACTCAATCCCTAAGTATTCTTTATTGATGGAGTGGGAGGGAAGATTAAAAACACTAAAATCGGGTATCAAGATATGATGGTCCTATGACACTAGAATAGGCACCAACATGTTTCAGCCCTCCTTAATAGCCTAAATAATTGTTGGGCTTTCGTCAGGGTGGGATGTAAAGAGGTTACTTCCCCCAGAGATATGAGTGCATGTACGCAACTTGCATAGGGCACATCTAGGTGTAAAAGTAGGAACAAGCCTAATACTTGCCACCGGTTTCAGATGAGGAATTACCTATAAATGGACAAGGAGACATTATTCACAGTTGTAGTTATGTACATTTAGAATAGCGCTATTGACACTAAATTACCATCTTCACAGAGTCCCATTTGGAGCCGTTGCTGTGACGGTGTTAAGGGTTGTTTTTTGTCACCCCGAAAAAATTTAAGGAATGCTGCTATGGTGTAGACACACGAGGGTCATGCTTTCCATACCATGCACACTTCTGTGACTTTCACAAGTGCTATGGGATGTGCATACATGCATTATTTCATTCACAATAAACATACATATTTTGTATCATTTCACCACATCAGACACACTCGTATCCAAAACATAGTTTATAAGATCAATGGCACTCACCCCATGTAATCAGGGCTTTTGAGTCTCAAGGGAGCCCAGGCGGGAGGCCTTGTAGTCACACACTATAGACAAGAAAATTGTGGCCATATCATTATTGGGATTCTATAAAATTTGCCGGGAAATGCAATAATACGAACGCCATGGCCTACCACAAGCCTATACAGTGGTGTCTCGTTTATGTGGGACAGGGATCACTTACTTCATCAAAGGTCCGGCCCTTCTGTAACCTACTAGCTGCTCTGTTCCCCGGCTTGTCCAAATGCTGTGTGGAGTTATCGCCATTAAATGCCGGTGGTCGTGCTCTCTTCCTGCAGGTCCCGGGGAGTGGCTGGTCACGCCCTCCTGTCAAAGTCCATCTGATGATTGGGCCCTGGCGGGGGCTCAGCTTACATTGTAGCGGCTGCGTCATGACATGCTAGTTTGTCATACCGTGTTCACCCCTCACCTCTTTTGACAGGAAAAGGGCGGCTGCACGTACACGTACTGTGCCGTGTGTCAGGCCCAGAGGCGAGGCACGTGTATGCAGTGCTTCCACCCTACCGCACAGCCTCGTGCTACCTTGGTACTGCTGTAGCCTCTTTGTAGCTTTTGCTTGTAACCAGCTAGTGGAGCAACCATTACTCTTGGATTTTTCTCTCAGACGTATAAAAACTTGTAAAAAACTACCCGGTCTCATTAAATTAACACAATTTGGGAACATGGGGGTTACGGTAAGCCCAACAGTGATTTGGGCTCAGTATATTCTTTATCAACCAGGTTAGAGCCTGGTTTACGTACGTTGCGTTACGCCCCTTATCAACTGGTTACTCACTTGTAGTGTTTCTATGGACCAGGTCAGTATTGTTAGTATTAGATTTAGATGGTCACTTTCCTATCATTACTTTGCAGTATCGCATTGCCTTCTCAGTATGTTCAACATGGTTCATAATCACCATGTTGAGCGTGCTATATGGTGGTTACTCCTCATAGTATTTCAATGACAGAACAGTATTGACACACAGTAGAGTTCGAAGTGGCAGGATCAAGAAATTCTAACCAATATGTACCAGCTCGCCTTGCATCATCTATTCAGGTTATTGAGCTGGTTCCATGGTATGTCGTCATTAAGGCCTAGTATGTGGGTCTTAAGACGGTGTACCCATCTCTGTTCTTTTAACAGCAGTATTTTCTGAGTCCCATTCGTGGGTGTGATTTTTTCAATGATGTTCCATTGTATGTCTGTGTCGGTGTGATTTTTTTTCCAGGTAGTGTGTTGACAGTTTGTTTGTTACACATCTGCATCTTATAGTGCTCCTGTGTTCATAAATGCGGGTTTTGATTTTGCAGGTGGTCATTTCAATATTCTTAAGACCACATGGGGCATACAATGATATATACAACATTGGTACTATTACAGTTCGTGTGAGATCTCTGCTCCCATGGAGTCCTCAGTCCTAGGTCAATTGTGTTTGTGTGGGATGTGAAGGGGAATACAGAGCAATTCCCACAAGAAAAATGGCCCAGGGCTGGGGGTAGGTTCCACAATGTGTTTTGTCCCTTGGGTGTTTTGCTGCTTGTATAGCTGTGAACCAATCTATCTCGGATGCTTTGGTTTTTTTTAAACGAAAACATGGGTTGCTCAAACTTCAGTTTGTTCGATGTGAG
This sequence comes from Triturus cristatus, assembly GCF_964204655.1. NCBI lineage: Eukaryota > Metazoa > Chordata > Amphibia > Caudata > Salamandridae > Triturus > Triturus cristatus. The sequence continues at coordinate 1,587,460,747 of NC_140590.1, forward strand.
TATGCCAGTGTTTATTGATCGTTTGTTTCACAAAAATGGATCCTGTATTATAGGTTGTGACACAGATAAGGTTGATGTTCTCAGGTCTAGTGTTTTTTTCCAGAAGGGAATCTCTTGCGATGTTGCATACTCTCTTTTTAGCCTTGTTCACAATACGGACAGGGTACTGTTGGGATTGCGGTTTAAATACAACACCCCCATATATATCTCCATATAAATTTTCATTTTATGTAAAAAAAAAATTGAAAAAAATAGTAGTAAACTGTTCGACAGTCACTCATCTTATTTAAATTCATCAATAGTTCAACAAACTCTTTCTTACCCAGTATACTTATTTTATTTGTTTAGTTTTTACAATAGCGCAATAACGTCATGCATGGACGTCAGAGAGCTTTATACACAAACATTTGTACTTCGGGAACAGAGTAAAATGATGATTGATGTATTAAGGCAGTAGTTTGCCATTATAAAATATTTTACATATTTCAGAATTAAGCATTGAGCAGTGTCTACTAAGCACAATTCCTGAGAGTGGGGGATAATGTATTGGGTCAAACAAGACAGATAACAATAGTAAAATGGATAAGCTGATTTGTCTGTCTTGTATGTGTGTGTGCCATGTCAGAGTGGAGTCATGCCTGATGAATGGTGATTGCAGAGTGGTTGGTAAGTAGCATGGGTCTGGTGAGAGTAAGGGACAGTATCAGTGACAGGTGAAAGAAGGGGGACAGGTGTTAAGTGAGTTGGAGTGTAGGGTGGGTGGACTCAGGGGATAGGTGTAGGGGGAGTGCAAGGGTAGGTAGGTGGGTGGGATACCAGTGACAAAGAAGGGGGGTCATAGAGGGATGAGGAGACTGGGACAGAGAAGAGATGGTTACACTGAAGTAGACGAATGAGGAAGGGAAAGGGTACCTGTGGCAATTGGTTGAAAGGGTCATAGAGAATAATCATGGCATGCAAATAGGCAGCAGTGCATGTATTAGCAGTGTATGTCAGAGCAGAGTGGGGCCAGATGTGGGCATTCATGCAGTGGTTCTCTAGCCCACATTAGGGGTGATTACATAGGGTGGGGAACCCCATTTTTTTTACTGCACCACGCTACACTATCTGATTTGGGGGGTGGCAGTCGAATTTGGGGGAGCAGTATTAAAAGGGGTTTGGGGGTACATTATGAAGGGTGAGGGGGGCACAGAATGGCATGTCTTCTGGGTAATTTTGGGGTGGCTACCCGTAGTTTGTACTGCTCCCCTCCTCCATTGTGGGGTGCACCACAAAAGGATAGGGCAACAGGGTGGCTAGGGGGGGAAAAGGTTTGTGACAGTTTCTATTACCAACCACAAGGGGGCACAATATAACCCTTCTGCGGTTATGGTATTGAAAGGTACGACAAGGAGAATGTGGGGGTATTTTTCCCTGCAGGGGTCCCCAAGATTTTACTGCCACCCTTCCCCTCCGTGCGGCATGGTAAAGGGACGCTTGGGAAATTTCTATTGAAAACAGACAGTATAGGGATTCCCACTATGAAATCTGAGAGCACTAGCATTTGCTAAATAAAGGGTTACAGTGGAGCAGACGAATGAGGAAGGGAAAGGGTACCTGTGGCAATTGGTTGGAAGGGTCATAGAGAATAATCATGGCTTGCAAATAGGCAGCAGTGCATGTATTGGCAGTGTTTGTAGAGAGTTTGGTGTGCTCTTCAAATAATTTGTTCTCCTTATGTTGGGTATGATCCACAGAGGGAAGGCCAGGCCTTCCTGTTAGGCAGAACATGTATTCATGATTTAAAGAAGTGTAGTCTGGGTGTGCTAAGAGGGGCTGTACAGAGTGGCAAGTGCCTGTAGACCCGAGCAGTATGCATCGGTGCAATGTGAGACTAAACAGTGACAGAAGCAGCTGGGTTACTGACGGAATGTAAATGGAGGGCACATAGGAAGGGTGTTTGTCTTCACTCAAAGGATAGAAACGTGGTTGGTGCACTAGCAAAGCTGGGGTACCAGGAGAAAACATTTGAGGGTTAATGAGATGGTGGTATCGAGAGGTCAAAAAAGGTGTCAGAGACACAAAGGTATGAGGATGCTGGTCCCACAGTGAGGGGTGGTCAAAAGTCCCTGCTAACGATTTCTGTCCAACCGTGACCAAATGTTGTGCAGCCTGGCTCCCTCTGTAACTTTTCCCCAGTATCTCTCTATCCTGCAGATGAATGACGTAAGCTTCCCAAAGTTATTCTTGGCCTCATAACCCCAAAGCAGTGCCTGACATTTCTGGCTTAAGGATACTCCCAAAGGATGCGCTACTGACATTCTCTGAAAAACCTCACTAACCATGCATATTTATGCACCAAGCATGGCAAATCCTTACACCTGCAAAGCATCATATTGAATTTGTCAGCTTTGAGGTGGTATTAGTGTTTTAATTTGAGGGAAATATTCATCTGTGCTTCCTCTCCCATCTGAGGACTATGAAGCTGCTGTTTCCCTCTCACACGTCCCTTCAAAGAGACAAGTGAAACACTCACTCAATCACCCAGCAAACATGTATGCTCTGGCACTCTTTAATCTTGCTGTTTACCTTCCAAACATTCCCCCTACTCCACAAATACAGGCCAGCCATTCATCATTACTCATTCACTCAGTCATCACAGTCCTCCACTCCATATGCCCTGCAAGACCAACATGAACAAGAGGTATGTCAGCAAGTAGAAGAAAAGCCTCGGTGTGCTCTTATGTTCATAGTGCTGCCCTCTAGAAACACTACACAGCAATTGCAGCATAATAATTGGACTGAGAAGAGGGCTGTCCTATGCAAATAATTTCCTCCCATGCTTACTTTCTTCAGAGACGGTGGACGGCTTGCGCTGTGATACATCCTGCAACATATGCTCTTCAGCCGAATTCAAAAGCAGTTTATTTTAGGGTAAGGATTTTGCCACTCGAAGGCTGCACATGGAGACATCACCCTCATTTAGCAGGGTCCCAAATTGCCTGCAGTCATCCTTTATACAGAACAGGGGCGTTTGAGGGTGTCCTTCAAAGGATGGAAGAGGGTGTTTAAAGCCCCTTCCCCGCCCCACGTTGTACTATGATGCTCCATCCCTTCACCTGCTGCAGCAGGCATTATTCAGACCTGCTGAAGCAAAGGACTGACTCTGCCCTTTTCTGCCTCTTGAAGAAAACAACCTTTCTAGCTTCTTATTGCACGTAATAAAGGTAGTTTCACATGCCTCAAACTTTACCCATCATTTCATTAGCCGTAGCTCATACTTCTGCTTGATTCATAGCCATCCTCACAGGCACCAAACCCCTGATTTTAGAGATCGGCTCACATCAAAATGAAAAATCACCACCATCCAACTTAATTTACTATCAGTGTAGCACCTGCCCTGCATTCTTGTGCTCAGTTATAAGCCCCGAGGCCACATTTGCACACTACAATACAAAGAATTTCAAGGACAAAGAATGAATACATTGACAAAGGAAGATAAGGCTTTGTATCTATTGCACCTACTTGAGAAAAAGGGGGGTTGGTAGGAGGTCATGAGGGAAAAGATTTGTCATTTTGGGACACATGTGAAAAAAAGAGGGGTTACTTTTCTCCTCTGTTTTTCCGAGTGGAAATAAACTTAGCAAATGAAAATAAAAACAACGTATGAACATTTATCGCCTTGGGATACTTTGAAAGCTTTGACAGGATTCAAACCCTTGTATTTGTCAGCCTGTGCCATCAGAGGCACAAAATTTACCATTGAGCTATAGCTCGATGGCATTCTAGATCCTTGCGGTAGTAACTATAAGCAACATACAGACCCTGGTGTCATTGCATGTGGATTCCATTACACATGAAAGGATAACCATGATATAGGGATGATTTGACAAGATACTCAAAGGAAAGCCAGTGTAGTCCTGTGGGTAAGGTCCTGACTTCCACCCCAACAACCAGTGTTCAAATCCTGGGATCGGCACCAGGTGACAGATGATGGCGCAGCCGAGTTGGGTCTACCTGGTAAGAAAAATGTGTGTGCGTGAGTGAGAGGTCAGACTCTTTGTACCGATGTAGCACAGAATGAAAGAAGGAGAAGAGGGATGGAGCTCTGAAACTTTTCAGACTCTCACCCCAGTCACAGATCTGGGTTGAATCCATCCTCTTTCTTCAGCTCACTTCACCACCCCAATTCAGACCCAGCTATATGCAAATCAGTCTTGACCCTGTTCCTTATGAAATCAGTCCAGCCTGATCTGCCAAACCAGGTCTTCCCTGGACTGGAAATAAGCATAGTGGGACCGGTTTGCATATGGTTAGGTATGAACTGGGGTGCGAGCAGTGCTGAAAAATCAGTGACTGTCACCATGCATTGCGCAAGAGCGCAAGAGCGCAAGGCCATTCGAGTTGATTTTGCTGCCGCTCGAGTAGAAAATCTACTTGAGCGGCAGCAAATCTACTTGAGACGCAGGCCTCTGACTGCAACCGCTTGTTACCACCTGTGACCACCCACATTAGAAAATCATGCTGGGTGAAGGCAAATCTCCCTCGAGCTTGCATTTCTGGAGCTGTGTGGGAAATAATTCTGCCAGGCAGTGATTGGCGGAATTTGGTAGGAACTCCGCATTACAAGAGTAACGCAGAGTCACCAAATTCCACCAACTACGTGGACGGATTGAAACATTCTGTCCACCACTATACATAACAGTAACCATCTTTGTCATATTCAAATACGAGTCTACAGTGCAAAAGATTAAAAATAAATGTATATAAATCCGTTTTATTTCATAAAGACAATGTATTATTTACACATGTTCAAAAAATACACTTGATTCATATTAACTTTGGCTAAAATTCAACCACCTCTCTACTTTTTCCCAATTCAGCTTGCCTTACTTTCCTAATTACAGTAATTCATCCACCTTTATAACTAAAGCCAATTGCGTGTCTAGGTCCTTTGTATACAGACTAAAATGTATGTTCTGTCTACTGAGGAAAATCTATATCCTTTCATCTCTGATCTAGGCACTTCTATGCTAGAACAGCTATAATGTCGGCATCACTTTTCCGCTGTAACCCATTGTTCTCTAGAGCCTTCTTCAGCCCCATATGATAAAGCATTCTTATTTACTTTGGGTACAGATAGGAATGTAAATGGAAAATATATGCAATCAGCCATTAACATACATCGGTTCAGTCTTTATTCTTTATTCAAATTGTTAGCGACTTGATTTATTTGTTTTATTTCCACAATACATTGCATCAATATTGATTAACTATATACAGGTGTGAGTCTTTGGTTTCTCTGTGTATATCAAATGTAAGGAAATGCCCCTTTTTTGAATGATCACCCCCCCCCAACTTTTTTTAAATGAGGCTGCTGGTTTTTCGACACTGAAGTGCAGTGGGTCCTGCTGGCCATGCCCCAGTGCATGCTCTCTGACTCCTCAAATATGTGAAATTGGCTAATACCTGATTGGCATATTTACTTACCTGAGTCCTTAGTATATGGTATCCAGTGTACCCAGGGCCTGTAAGGTAAATGCCACTAGTGACCTACAGCACTCATTGAGTCACCACTAGAGTGACATGGTGAAAACAGGAATCTAGGTCTGCCACTGCAGTCTAGTCAGACTGCTTTAAAACTGCCACATTAACTTGGCAAAATGCCTCTCTCGCCGAGTCCAAACCTTCCTTTTTTAAATATTTATAAGTCACCTCTAAGGCAGGCCTTAACCACCCATAAGGTAGGGTGCAGGATATTAAAAAGAAGGCCATGTTTATTTTATGTTTTACATGTCCTGACAGAGAATACTCATCATTGTCATTTTCACTGTCACAAGCCTGGTTTTCTAATTGACTAACATGGGGTTACACTTTTACATGTATAGAGTTCTAACTTAATTTGTGAAAACCTAGACTAGTACTTCAATGTATCAAGTTAACAGTGAAATCAAATCCGAGATGTTACCAAAGTCGGATTTAAGGTAACTAATAATGTAAAGGAGACTTCTTACCTAGAAATTGCTAGTAGCCATTTCTGAGTCACTTCAAAGGGTGAGCCATCTGTCACAGGCAAATGTGTGGCACACTTTAGCCTGCCCCCTCCTTTGTCTAGGCAGACAGACTGGCATCTCTTCTAGAGGGGAAAAACCTATTGCAAGTCAAGTCAAGTCAAAGTAGTCTTTATTTCGAATATTTCATCTTAAAAGACATAATTAATAATGCAATTAAAAATAGAATACAGTGTTTTACATCATATACATATAAACTATTTAATAAATAAATAACAATTTAAAAACAGGAATAAAAAAGTATTAAACAATTCAGAAACTATGACTTGTAATTGATTAAAACATACACCATAAAAATATTTGATGCTATGCTTCAATGATAGAGGGGGGGGGGGGGGGGTTAAGAGATTTACGTCTGCTCCGCAAGATCCAGGCCCAGCTAATATATTTAGCTAGACCAATGACCACGATAGGGGACGTGTCTTTCTTAAGAATCCTTCTAGCAACCTGGGCTGATCTAACACCTAGTTCACGACACACAGGCCGCAACCAGGCTCTTCTGGGTTGGACATATTCCGGACAGACAAATAGAAAGTGATCGTCTGATTCAACCAAATTCTTGCACGTTGGACATTTGTCATTGCCATTAACTCCTTCAGTGCCCATGACGAGATGGTCTCGTCATGGAGCGCGGTTGCGCTGTGCCCATGACGAGACTATCTCGTCATGAACCCCGCCCGCTAATGAAAGGGCCGGCACAGGGCGGGGAAAGGGCGGGGCACTGAAGGGGTTAATAGACCATCTTGAAGTAAAAGAGCATAATGGAAGAGACCCGGTTCTAAATTGATTATATAATTTCCGGTCCAGCTTCTTAGTTATTACATCCCAATATGCCTCAAGAGAAGGATGATCCTTAATAGACAGATAACTTGTGGTCAGGGAGCTGTCAGTCGAGGAAGAATAACGTTTATGCAGGGACCAATGCCAATAGGAATTCCTAAAGATTTTTTTAGGGGGAAAAACGGCCGACACGGGGTTAGACCACAGATCACCCATACCCATGTCAGTCAGGATAGATTTAATTTCTGACAACCAGCTTATTCGGTGGGAGCCCCCCATATCTTTTACCTCTAGCATTGCACTTGCATAAAGAGATAGCTCCGGGGGGGTCCATAGGCGACGCCAGAACGCCAAGGGCCTATACCGGATCATATCTTCAATGGGCTGGCATCCTAGATCATAAAGCAGGGGAATACGTGGGGCAGATGTGGGTAACCCTACTAAGGACCTCAGGAAGTTGTTTTGAGCCACCCTCAGGGGGTCCAGTTTACTGAACCCCCATATCTCAGCACCATACATGACTGCTGGGATAATTTTGGACCCATAGATTTTTATCAACGGTGCTACAGGTTTAGTACAGGATAAACTGTGTTCTTTAAGCAGAGCTCCACCTAGTTGCGAATGCTTAAGGCAGAGGAGGTCGATCTGAGGCCTCCAGCTTAAATTATCACTGAATGTGACCCCCAGATAGGTGAAAGTGGGGGTCTGTTCCAACGTTACACCTCCCATTTCTACCCTGGCTTTGACAGGACGAGGGCCACGAAGGACCATGAACTTGGTCTTACCCACGTTAACCTCAAGCTCATGTTCGCGGCAGAATAACTCAAACCGAATCAGTGCTAGTTGAAGCCCCTGTCGGGTTTTGGAAATAAGGAGGGTATCATCCGCGAACATGAGCAGAGGAACTTTCATGCCTGCTAACGTGGGTGCGTCTGTCGGAAAATCTAAAAAATACCTAGTTACACCGTTAATAAACAAAGAAAACAGAGTGGGGGCCAGTACACACCCTTGTCTGACCCCTTTGGTCACGTCAAATCGCGCAGTCACCTCCCCTGGTTTACCCCAACGAACCTGAGCATATGTGTGTGAGTGCAAAATAACTAGAAACCTCAGTAATTCATCTGGCATGCCCATTTCTGGAGGGCTTCCCACAGTTTTGGTCTAGGCACCGTATCAAAAGCGGACCTTAGGTCCACGAAAGCTGCAAAAAGCATCCCCCCCCCCAAGTAAACTTCCTTCCAATAAAGAAACATGAACCTAAAAGCTTGATCTATGGTCCCGACATGCGTCCGGAACCCTGCCTGGAGTGGCGTTAAAATATCATGTTCATTGATCCAGCTTGTAATACGACCCAGCAACAAGCGGGCAGTAATTTTTTGGGCTGCATCAATAAGACTTATCGGGCGGTAATTGGCAGGGGCAGAGCGATCACCCTTCTTATAGATTGGTAATATCTCGGCCCCAAACCAAGATACCGGAACCGACGCTCCACTAGCCAGAGCATTAGCTAAAGCCAGTAGATAAGGTACCCATAAGTCCTGGTCCTGCTTAAATAGATCGGCAGGAATGCCATCGGGGCCTGGGGCTTTTCCTATCGGCAACGATTTCAAGACTGTCACCACCTCACTAGAGGTAAACTCTAACACAGCAGCACCGCTATATATCCATGGGGTGTCTAAAGGCATCACCCTAGATTTGAATTGTTTTTCAAAATAAGTAACCCACTGGTTAGGTGCGACATGATTAGCCGGGGTCATTGCTTGCGGATTCCTACCCCATTTTAAGAGGTGCCAAAATTGGGTCATGTTTCTGCCCTCACATGCCTCAAATAACTCTCGCCAGCGTGCTTCATCCCAGTTAGATTTAGCCAAGCTTTGGGCGGATTTATATGCGGCTCTACAGCTCCTAATCATTTGCGAGTGCCTGGATTTAATTGCTAGGATCAGTGCTTTACGTGTCGCTCTACAATCTGCATCGAACCACGAGTTTTCCGTCTGGCAGGTTGGTTTAGTCATGGCGGGGACAGCTTTAATAAAAAAGTTTTTAAGCCCTGTGAACAAATCACTGTGGATATCCGATATGGAATTTATAATTCCTTCCTTTGACTCACAGTTAGACAACTTAAGCAATGCTGCGTTAACCAAATTCCTAATAGCAGCCCGGGTAGGGGGGTCCGATGCAATTTTAGGCCAACGAACCCTTCTCAAATCATTAGACAGAGTAGCTTGCACGTGCAGGGGACTTCCAGCATCATTAAGGGGCACAGCAAAACTACTGTCAGATAAGGTCAGCATCAGGGGGTTATGGTCGCTTTCCAAACGATCGGTCACTACTATATCGACGACATCAGTCCACAGCTCACAATTAACCAAAATATAGTCAATTCTGCTCCCGCTTCTACCGTTGTTAAAGGTTATCTTCCCCAACCTGTCGGATGTCGTTCTGCCATTGACGGCCCTCAACCCCATTTCTAAGCAAAGCCCCTTCAAAAAGAGGGCTGCTTGAGTCCATTTCCTAATAACCTATTGCTAAACCTGTTTTGCCGGAGGAGTTGGTCATTATACTGAACCTTTCTCAGAGGTGTGCCCATAGTTCTGACCCAGGGAAGAAAGGTTCTGACATCTAGGATTTGGGCAGAGAACTGTACAGTAGAATTGTTTAGTGCCATTTCCCCAGGAAGTAATGCAAGAATAGGTAGGGTTTCCTGTGGGAATTTTACCCTCATTAGTTGAGGAGTCCTCAACACCCACAAACTCTAAACTGCCATAAAAGTGTCACCCCTAGGTACCAACCTCAGAACACTACTGGACTCAGAAAGAAAAGACAAACTGCACCTGCTGAACCTCTGGACCTCAGAAAGAAAGGTTGATCGAGTCATAGCCTGGATCCTTGGCTAGAACTAGAGTGTACTCTTTTCCCTTGATGAACTGCCACTGGTGAGCCTAAAGATGAAAAGATCATGTTTTTTAGAAAACAATTAGAGGCTACAACATTACTGCTACTCAGTCAGCACCCAATGTAATCGAAGCTTCCCTGTGCAACCGGCCTCAGACTGCACCTGCTAAAAAGTTTTGCCAGTTTGTGGATTCCTCAAACTTCCATCGAGAACTGAGGGTTCCACTGGACCGCTGGACCTTGTCTGTCCACTGACATTGAGCCCAACACCAGATCCAACCAGCAGCGGACCAGACTGACGAGCACTGTCAGCGCGGGATAGAACCACAAAAGTGTGTCAGTGTGAAGGTAAACTTTTGACAGGGACCTACAAGGCCTCTGCATCCAAACAGCACTCCATTGCGGTTGGCCTGAAACTTTGACTTTTAGCAGGACCCCAGCGTTTGAGGCTCCCAGATTACAGCTACAAACGAAAAGCAGTGACTTCTGAAACATTTTTGAGTGATTTATGAAAACCTTTGGAAAATCATAACTCCAGTTCCCTTCATCAGATCAACATTTTGTCATTTTGGTGTCTATGTAAAGATAAAAATACATACTATGTTTTATAAATTAGAGTGGGATTTTATTCTGTTGTGTTTTCTACTTATTGACCGTTTTAGTATTGGTAAATGCTTTATACTTGTTTCCTTTGAGTTAAGCCTGACTGCTCTGTGCCACAGCAACCCAGGACTGAGCTAAGGTTTAAATTAGACTAACCTTACTGGGTGGCCTCGAGAGAGAATAGTGACATTGCTACTTGGTGACATCCCACACCCACCCCAACATACAATCTACATTCCTAAAATATACGTAGAATGTAAATATATTTATACAAAAGCCTCGACACACAACATAACATACCTACTACTATGAGGACCGGCCATTGACCATAATGAAGTGTGTATTTACTATTCTAACTCCATGCACGCTTTTATAGTAGGGTAGGTTATAAAGCAGACCGAGGCAAATATAACTGCATTTTTAGTTTTTTGATACACTCACTTGAAAGTACCTAAATCCGCTACCGGGCCCGGTCCACCTAACACACTGGTCCTTACAAAGATAGTGTTTGTCTGGCTCTCTCAGGGTTTACCCACACTATGAGCACTGATCCAGTTCTCACAGCACGGGTTATACATGCCCCCGCACACACACATATATCTCTTCTATGCAACAACCATTGATTCTCAGCTTTGAGTATAAGATAAGTTATTACTTTTAAAGTGAGGGATACAAAAAGACCTTGACATTGCTTAATGGGGGTCTCTCCATGTGACTTCATTGCACATTGCCTATGCTAATAAGTCTCCCACACTATTCTTTTAGGACCGGTGCCATGATAGACCATAATGGGGCTATACTGCACTTCTCTTCCCTACTATAGCTACTTAAATGTCCTTATTCTGTAAAACAGATATTAGTTGCTGTGATGACCGAAAGTCTGTCAGACTGGTGGGTTTTCCACAGCTCTTGGTGGAAATGATGCTAAAATTCCACAAATCCTGATATCATGATTAAGGACATGCAATTTACTATCACATTTTTTACCTATTACCTACGGGGCATATTATCAAGAAAGGCGTTAAAAGTGCCGCTAAAGCGGCGATAATGGGCTTGATAATATGCCCTTGAGAATTCCCATAGAAGCCCATGTTCTGGTGTCAACATGGGCTTCTATGGGAATTCTCGGCAGCATATTATGAAGCCCATTAACGCCGCTTCAGCTGCAATTTTCTGCGGCTAAAGCGGCGATAATGTTAACGCCGTGCTTGATAATATGCCCCAAAGTAAGTAGCACTCATGTACACCCCACATTTTGTGAATCAAGCCCTGTGCCGCCGAGAGGAACCACTTAAACCAAAGATAAAATGCCACCCCGAAACAGATTCCAAACTATGGCCGCTTCTGTCTCACTATTGGTCAAGTGTTGCAAAACTCGTAAATCAGATGAAGTGGTTAGTTAGAATGATTGTAGCCATGGTGAATATGATCTGCTATCTGGAAAGCCCAGATATGTCCTTTCAGGCTGCCAACACATTTACATTTTACTCTGAAAGCAGATGCATTCATCATGATGTCAACATCTGGTTAAGTACATTCTTAAGAAACAGTTCCTGTCCTGCACTGAAGTGGATATTAGATCTGCGTTGCTAAGCCGCCCTCTTTGAACTCTTATTAGAGGCGCATTTCTCTTTCACAATCTTGCCAACTAAACTTACAGCTAAAGGGTTGTCAACGATTTCCTTATGTTATTGTGAAGCTGAAATCTTTCTGCTCTCTCTGGTTCATCATGCCGCTTTCTCTGGCGCTTGCTTGTGTTATGTGTGTTGCCTCTCTTCCCTTCTGACCTTCTTCCGATAACATCACTTGGCTCAAGGGTCTTTGTTTCTATATTCTGCACTTGATAAAAATAAACTTGCCCTACAACCACATTTGCAGGTCACTTATTTATCTTTTATTTCGGTTTTTTCTTTAGTGATTACCCTATTCCCTCCTGTAGTATTTGGGTCTCAAACCTCCAGTGAAAATTCAAGAAAGCTGACCTCTCTAGTCAATCAATTATCCACCATCGCAGCAGTAATACACTATCTTTATTCTTTAGTGCCAATAAACCTTTTTGAAATAAGACATAATATAACATAACGTAACAATAACGTAACATAACGTAACATAGCGTAACATAACGTAACGTAGCATAACATAACGTAACATAACACAAAGTAACATAACGTAACATAACATAACATAACATAACAACTTCACAGAACGTAACATAACGTAACGTAACATAACATAACGTAACATAACACAAAGTAACATAACGTAACATAACATAATAGAACATAAATTAACTTAATACCGAAGGATGTTAGAGCCCTTTACAGAGAGGGCAGAAAAATGTGCTTTGGTTCATCAAAAAGGTTGCTAAATAGTTCTTTAAACAACACTATGGGCCTCATTTACGAGAAAGTAATGCACAGTGCCGAAAGCCATTTGGCTGCGCCGTGCTGCGTTACTTTCAGAGCACAGAGATGCGTCATATTTACAACATTTTAAGAGACCGCTGATAGCCAACCCGACACTGACTTGGACGTTCACTTTGACCGCTGGCACCGCAGACTGCCTTTGATGCTTGCACCACCCCCACTCTGCAAGTTGTGCAGATAGGGAGGGAGGACAATCCTGGGATTAACCGTTGCCTCCTTGTCAATTTCCATTGCAATTTTATATTCAGATCTTTTCTGTGTCGTCTTAAGGACTAAGCAGTTATTTACCTGGAGTCTCAAAGGTCAAGCTATAAACAGTAGTGTGATTGCAATACCTACTACTCACAAGCAGCTAAATAAGTTACTGTTGGCAAACGTTTTAGAAAGTTTTTTTTTTGCTTCATGTACGAATGCTGCAAATGTTGCTTTGAGTGTGAGAGCCTCTCATACATAAAAAAACTAAAGGTTACATTTTAAATGATCTACCCTTCACCAATATGGTGATGAATGATTGATAAATAACGTGATTAGACACATGGCTTTAGAACTGTGCATTTCATGTGGTCACAAAAATATAACGGGGGCCACTTCACAAAGGTATTTATGAGAATGTGAAGATGTACTCCTCGTGTCCAATTTTGATAGTAAAAGTGAAAGTGAACCTGGTTCTTCTATATGTAATACCTACATTTTACAACCTTCTGAACTTTCCAAGTTTATTCACCGTAGAGATGTTTTGGGGCCAATTCACAAATATATTTACGAGCATGTAGAGCAGTACTACAGAAGTACTATACAACATACTCATAAATGCCTCTGTGAATTGATAACATAGTATACGAATATATGTAAAATTCACCCATATACAAATGGAGTTCAGTGATGCATGTGGGTGAATCATGATGTATTACTTTATTTGTACTTAATATTCTGGTGTAATGGGAAAGGTAATAATTGAGAATGCGTAGAGGTGGTGGAATGGAATGAGCTGCTAGCATTTGAGTTGGAGCAAGTTGAGATCTGTGTATTCATATTTAAATTGCAAGTAATTCTCAGAGTGTGCTTTTGTATAAAATGTATATTTTTACCCACCTAAAAATAAGGCCTTTATTTGCTAAAGATTTGCAAAGTTGCTTGCACAAAACTACCCCTCACAAAAGACAGCATCAGTTTATTAACCTTTATAAAAGCTCATGCATGCAGTACTAAATTGCATTGCATTATGGGGCATGGGTTGGGCCCATGCAAGATGGCCACCAACTAATCGAGCTCCCTGTCCCTGGTCCTACATTTTGCCTACTGGACCGCAATGAGGCCGGCATGATCACTTTCTGCAGTCGGCGAGGGCGGCTCAGATATTGATGACTTCAGGGGTGAGTGTTTTTTTACCTTTTTGTTCAGCGTCACTTTGCTGTCTGCCTCCAATCTCCCGCTTGCGGTTTGCCCTGTTCGGCCCCTCCTGCCATCTTAACTCAGACTGGATGATGAGTGCTCACATCTTCACTTCCACTGGGACACTGATTTGCTCTGTAAGAGGATTATGATAGATACAATGATGATGGCCTCCCTTTCTAGGTATTTGTGACCCAGGATCCATAGTTTCATTACTTGAATACTTATATTGGCTTCCCTTATATCAAATGTATTAATCCTGAATACATTTCTTAATAACGCTCGCTTATTGAGGCACACTAACATCCAATACTGTCATATTGGTTCAACTGTAACTTTTATGGGAAGAATTAAAAGGATCCTAAGAATTCCTTTTCACTCTGAAAAGGTTCTGACAACACCTACTGTCCCATATTATAGTCATGCAGCTTGCATACAGGCTCAAAGCAATGGTACTTATTCTTTTTGGAAACTGGCACCACCAACTCCTGTTGCTTCTACCTCATGTAAAGAGGGTAGGGGAGGAAGTAATAAAGACCAAAAAAGAATCATGCTTCACGGAGGAAATCGCCTCCTCCATTTACCTCAGAAGATCTAATGGAAGAAATTAAAATGTCAAAATCTATCATCGAATCTAATTCTACCCTTAGATGTTTGGAAGATAAATGGTCTACTCTTGAGCCAATAGTTATGGATATGGAAATCAAAATTTTACATGTTCAAGATGTAATTAAAAACAAAAACAAATGCTGAGATGACCAAGAAGATTGATTCCCTTAAAAGACAAACTGAGGAGTTAGAAAACTGTAATAGACCTAACAATCTCACAATATATGGCATACAGAGGAAGCTGAAGGGGGGACATGATAGCCTTTTTGAATACTAATATACCAAAAAGTGTTGGTCTGGCTGATAGTGTCTTCCTCGTCATCCAAAGAGCCCAACTCCAATTATGCCTCCAATTCCTGAGGTATTCTTGACCTTTTCTTGCAGTGTACGAATATAATGCGGATTCCTTGAGCTTATAAGCAAAGGAAACAAATGATCTGGTCGTGACAAAAGGTATTTTTCTCTCAAGATGTTTCCAGGGTCATAGCAGTTAGAAGAAAGGAGTTTATAGACTTGCGCCCTTCTCTATGTGCTATGAATATGAGATTTGACCTAATTCATCCATGTTTCTTTAAAGTCCCCTACAAGGATAAGACTACTACATTTGCCTCTCCAGCTCAACTTAGAGAGTTCATTCAACTCCACAAACGAGAGGCTATGGAAATTTGTAATACTTGAACCTTCCTATGTAGATTATATATACTGTTTGCACTCTATAATTCTTTATGTTTTTATTGTATCACTGATTCTCCCATCCCTTATTCAGCATGGCTAGTAACGCAAATTCCCCTTTTTACTTTTAGGTCCCCCTGTCACATCATTCATGAGGTCCTTTATTGTGATCCCTGTTAGTGATGCTGTCTGGTACTTCTTAACCTGAATACCTTTCCCACACCTTTCCTTGAGACTGGATGAGCTCTCTTTATGTCACTGATAGCTTCATTTTATATTACTCTCCTTTTTAGGTTTCGCCTGCACGTGAAATCTATTGTGTTTAATATAAATCTTAAAAGGAGCATACATCCCGCCTCCTTGCTTTTCTTGCTTTTCATCAGTTCCTGTGAATTGCCACTTACATTTCCTCCATTTCTGTTGGCTGGAGAATACTGTTTCCTTCATTTACCAGTGCTTGTTCCCGTGTGCTTCTCTTATCAGTTTCCCGTGCCAAAGAACTTTTAACATCCGCTTTTCGGGAACTATTTTTAAAAATGATTTGCCTGTACATAAGAAATGTTTTGCGTACACATCGCTTGCGCTGTGCTTGTTTACCTAATCTCCCCTGCACAGCGCATTTACATAATCATTCTCAGCCTGGCTGCATGCATTTGAAGCATACATACCGGGTCAGTTTTTTTTCTTTAATTAATTATTACACTAGGCTTGGAACACATCAAGCTCCAAGCCTTGCTCTCAGCCCTGAGTCCCACCCTCCGCAGAGCCTAAAAGTTATTTGCTCTCCCTGCTTGTTTCCCTATCTGTTTCTTTGCAATGATTTCCTGATGTTACTGATGCATCGACCACCAAACCATATGTTTGTAATTGTACTGTATATGGGTATGTATTGGGGATGGCGAATTGTCTGAACAATGATAAGATGATGCGATACCTAGCGCTCACTAGTTTACATCGTACTTTTTTTTTACTCTTCGTCCGTTCGCCATACAGTGCGGTTGGACTTCATTTCTTCAGTTGAATAGGTGGTTTTCACCACTCCATCATGGCGCCCATACTCTGTGTTAGTACTCCTACCTCCGGGAGCTCCTTAGTGAGCACACGTCCCCTTCACAGTACGAAGGTAAGCAGCACAGCGCTGCCCATTTCTTTCATTTATCATCAGTGCCTTGCCTTCTAGCACTATTGCTGAGTGTGAGCACGTTTCTGAATAGTGTTTCTTACGACTTCTAGGCTTATCAAGGCTGTGCTCTAGCGTCAGTTCGTCCCAAGCTACAGACCCTGTTATACTCAAAGGTAAGCCTATCACGTTCACGAGCATGTAACTGTTCTTATGGGGCTGCTGTTTATCACGAATATATGACGTTCCAGCGCATGCAATTACAATGCATGCTTTTACAACGCAATCTTTACATCGCAACTACCATTACATTGCATGATTTTACAACGTACGCCATTACAGCACATGTTTTAAAAACGATCATTACAACGCATACCATTACAACGCATTCCATTACAACACATACCATTACAAAGCCTAATACTTTTAGGGCAACCGTAGGGTAAGTGTTGGAGAGTGTAGGGGTAAAAATGACTATTCCCACTCCAGTGAGTGCAACAATAGGGTAAGTGTTGGATAGTGTAGGGATAAAAATTACTATTTCCAGTCCAGTGAGTGCAACAGTAGGGAAAGTGTTGGATATGTAGGGGTAACAATTACTATTCCCAGGTACCCCAAAACCAATACCCACCCTAAAACTAAAAAATCTCTATCACTTACCTTATAATGCATTGTAATGGCATGTGTTGTAATGGCATGCGTTGTAGTGACATGCGCTGTAATGGCCTGCATTGTAGTGGCATACGATGTAAAGGCAGTTACATTGTAACAGTTGCGTTGTAAAGGCAGGTCGTTGTAATGACTGCGTTGTAATGGATGTTTCCCGTTTATCATTCATCATGGTTTTCTCCCTCCCTTCCTGTGATTAAGTATAACACTGCCAGCATATAAAGTTCCGTCTCTGTCTGACTGTGCATTATTGACAATTTTGGCTACGAAGACGGCTGTGAACTTGCCTTGGAGTACTGCCTTACGCTCCTCATGTTAGAATTACACAGAGTCCTGTACATGGAGGTTCTGGTGCTTACTGCTCATTGGCTAAATTCCTGATTGTTGTAAGCATTTAAAATGTGCAATGGCTTCGGCAACACCCTGGTGAAGCATTTAAAAACTCATTCTTTTGCTAGCGTGCATCATGTGAAGTTGTTTATCTAATCTGCTAAAGAACACACTTCAAAAGACAATATATCTCTTAATGTAAATCCAGTATTTGTAAAGCGCACAGCTACCCGTAGGCATCCCGGTGGGAAGATTGAGCGAGCTATTGCCCAGAGTCACATGGTGCTGGGCTGACCTGCCGCCGTTGATCGAGCCGTGATCCCCAGTGTCTGGCGTCAGTCGCCCTGGCCGCTGCACCACACCTCTTCCCTTGAAGTATATCTGCTCAGAAACCCATTATGGTACTACGTAAGCTTTGTTTGTAGTTTTTTGAAGAGGCACTAGAACAGTGTTAAGGAAAATAGGAATAGACACACTAGAATATCTGTGTCCTACAATAAATAAATCATTTAGTCTGATTACATTTCGAAATCACAGGCAAAAGAAGTAAAAACGTCCATTGTCTCCTCCATAAGAGGAATTGGTTGCAGTTAGAAAGGAAGACATGGACTTAACGACTAGCAGGGTTGGGATAGATTTAGTCGGGTGTCAGACACATGTCAGCCAGAACCTACTATGCTTCCGCTTATATCCAAATCTGACTGACTTTCAGAGGCTGCAGATCACCGAGAACACTACATTTCAACAATATCTCTGGGCCATGAGTCTGCATTGGATAATTAGAGGGCTGTAAAATAGATAGATGGGCAGTGGAAACCTCCATGAAAATTTAACCCTGCTAATAATGAGGGAGTCGGGGGGGGGGGGGGGGGGGGGGTTGAACGATGAAAGCTAGTTGGACTTGTAGACAGTCTTTGAAATTCAGTTGTACTATATATGAAGGCACCAACATTTAATACAGTTATTTCTGATGGTGTTTCATAATAATGTCAGTATGGTCTTATTTGTGTATTTTATTTTTGATCTACTGGAATTTGTGGCTATAAAGTGTTCTGTTTGGCGCCCATGGCTATTGGATTGGAAGCCATTGGCTTCCATATCAGACGCTAGGCTGGGTTCCTGATATTATCTTGTGTTTTTCGATTTCTGAATTGTCCAGCAATTTTGGCAGTTGCTCTTTGGGTTTCGGACTATGACTCCATGAGGGAGCCAAGGGTACTTCAAAGAGCCATCATCTGTGAGTGGTGATTATGTTGTGTCAGCTTTAGTAGTGCATTTTAAGGCTCTAGTTCTGGTTCTGGTACTCCCTGCTTCATTCCTCCAGACCCCTGATGTCCTAAGCCATGGGGCTAGCATTAGAGCATAACTTGAACAACAAGCATTGGTTTAAAGCGCTGCATGTCAATGGTAGACCACAGGCTCCGCTTTCTGATTGCCAAATCCCATTCCTTTACTTTTGTTGAGGTGATCATGCAAATCCTCAGAGCTTATTGTTCTGCCACTTGGAGATGTTTCCATGCCCTGTTGGACATACACACACAGCTTTGTTTGTGTGCCCTCACCATGCCACGGATAATGGTCTTCAAACAATTCCATTAGTTTCAAGGACTCTTTTCCTCCAGGTCAGCCGACTACTACTCTGATTTTAGAGGGCGTGAATGCACCAATGTGCCATGGCAGTGGCATATACTTCAGGCTTTTTCTATGAGCCAAAGCATGCCGCCCCCATGGTACTGCCGACGCAGCACCGCCAGCCCGGCAGTGTACTCACAATGCAGTGGTTGAGATGCTGACTTGACAGCGTTCTCCCAAGTGCCGAAACGGCGGCCCAGTGGTTGGACCGCCAATATCATAATCAGGCCCTAAGTATTAATAAGCATTTGAAAGGCAATAAGTCTCGCATTTGCAAGAGTTTCAGCTACTGGCATTGTAAATGACAATGCCTTTTTATTGATATGTTTTAATAATCGACACATAAATAAAAAGCATTGTCATGTACAATGCCAATAGCTCAAACTCTTGTAAATGCGAGACCTATTCAAAGAAGCGGCTGCAATCGTCCTGGGCTGCTTTGAAAGTGAAAGCGCGTATGGCGGGCTGAATATAGCAGGAAAGCATGTTGTGCCTGCAGTAGGAGAAACTATTAAAGAAAATAGTGCTTACAGACTAAAAAAGACTCACCATGTAACAACCGAAGTAAAAAGGCTAGTCCTCACGGGAGATTATGAATGAAGACAAGGCGGTACTAAGGAGGGACTAACAAGCCTGTTAACAAATCAGAAGCCAGCATTTGCGAAGGACAATAGTACAAGCCAATAACAAATACAGGCGGAGAGTGGGATGGGCTTCTGTTCCATACTCCAATACAGCATGTCTCGCAGAGCAGTATATCAAGGAAAGCGAAAACATTTAATCAGATACCATTTAATGGTCTGGTCACACAAGCTGCCTCATTATTAAGAAAGATGGCAGACTTGCTTCCAATTAAAAATCTATAACTGAATGGCCCCTGAAAGTATGAGGTCTGGGACATAATCACCCTTTTCTACCACACCTACCCCTCGGGACAGCCCTATCTTGTAACAGCCAACCCAGAATGAGGCACAGAATATCTAAGGGTGAGGATTGTGCAAACTGTTGAATAAAGATCAACTCAAAAGAAGAAAAAAGTAATCATTTACGGCTTATGTATCAGCCATTGTTTATGAGAAAAATGCATTTCATTGTCAACAGATTTTGTAATGTCTTTAATGTATGAATTTAAGGTGACTGCTCTTGGTAATATTTCAGTTTCGTCTTAACCTCACAAAATAATTAGGTTATTTGGCAGTGTGAGAAAACTGTGGCCACTTGGGGGCGTGGCTTGGAGCCCAACGAAGATGGCGGCGCCGTGTTGAGGCTCCCGGACTGAAGCGGGGAGGCAGCGCCCATTTCTTCCCATTGTGCCTCGTTTGTGGAGGAATATGCGGGGGAACTGATGCCTATAAGGTTGCTGCACAAGCAGGATGTCATCTTGGTAATCTTCACTTCTTTATCGGCAATGTGAGCGCATCGGCGAAATCGCGCTATTCCGGCCGCCATTTTGGTTTTTTTTTCCGTTTTTTCTTGCTGTGGCTGACAGAACTCACATTTACAAATGCGATGGGCTTTTCTCATCCTCTCTACTCCTTTGAAGCTCAGTTCAGTTACTTGGGCCCCTTGTGGTGGCATATGGTGGTGCAGCTACATAGTTTTTATTTTACCATTTCTGGATATCTGTGGTGACTAGGATGCAGCCGCCATTTTGCCTTGCCTATCATCTTTTCAGCGAGTATTCCTGAATTGCCAAAGGAAGTCCTGCTAGTCTCAACGGTCGTTTATTCTATGTTGAGAGGTCAGCTTATGTTTATTTGCCAATGACTGTGCCACTTAATATTTATTTCCTCATGTAGGGGGGTCCTTTTCTCCTCATGCATTGACTGCCTCACATAATCTTCTCCGGCTCTCCAGCTACTGTCCTGCGTTGGTGACTATACAGTCTCAAGTTTAAAACTAGGTCTGGGTCTGTGTCTTGCGCTTTGACAACGCGAATTTATGGGACGCACTAAAGGGACCTCCTATGCTGTTTCGAAACCTAAACGCATCTTCATTAAAAATTCAAAAGTCTTCTCAGAGCTTTCTCAATTAACTGCTTCAGGTCTCCTGGGACCTGATCCGTGTCACGCAAGTATGGAACCTGCACAATCAGCTGTAGGTAAGGTTAATGTGAAACGTCAAAAAAAAGACCCCCCGTCACCACCCAAATCGAACTCTCCGGTCTCGATGGAACTGTTGTTGCAAGAAATACGAGCCCTCAGGCCGTTTATGGAGGAAACCAATACCAAACTGCAAATTCTTTCAGATAATTGGTCACAAATGGACGCCAGGCTTACAACAGTGGAACAGGATGTCTCCTCTTTTCAGGACACCACCAAATGTGTTACGTCTTTACAATCCCAGGTATCCATGTTATATAAACAAGTTGAGGACCTTGAAAACCGGAATAGAAGGAACAACCTGCACATTTATAATCTTGCAGAGAGAATTGAAGGCACAGATCCTGTCACCTTCTTCAAGGCCTTTCTTCCGAAGGTTCTTCATTTACCAGAAGATACCACGCTGAACATACAACGTGCCCACAGGCTTGGGCGGGTCGCTTCTGCAACGGCATCCTCACAGAAACCGAGGGGTGTTATTCTCTATTTCTTGGAGTACACTGACTTGTTGAAAGTTCTAGCTGCTGCCAAAGCTCGTCAGCAGATTACCTGGTCAGGAGCTACACTATTTTTTGCGCAAGATTATTCCAGAGCTATGGCGTCATGACGCAAGGCTTTTTTAGACATGAGACCGGCTCTTCGATCCTTGGGCGCTAGATATGGTCTGTACCACCCATGTCTGTTCAAAGTCACCTATAACAACAAAACCACTTCTTACGAGGATCCAGTGCATCTGCAGAGTTTCATCAAGGCACACAGGATAGACTTAATGGATTCTTCGGGACCCTCTTCCTCTCATGGAACTTGATTGGTTGAAATTTCTTGTTAAGAATGTTCTCTCTTACTTATCCTGTTTCTTTTTATCCCGTTGATTGCAGGAGCTATGTTGGTGTTATTTACTTAGATATTTACGTATATTGTTTGCTTAGAGATGGCTAATTGACTTTTTATCTCTCATGTTTTTTCCACAGTCATGTTCATGTTTTGGCGTGCTTCCCCATGGTTTCGGTTGAGCTTCACCGGATAGCCCGTCTGTCTTACGCTGCTCCACCTTTCCCCATCTTCTCGTTCCCTAATTGTAGGTATGTCTTTTGTTTTGTCTTTTGTCTTTTGTTCAGTATTTCTATTCTCCTTTATTTTCCCTTCAGGTGTCCCTTTAATTCTTATCAACTCTCACTCTATGTCCTACGTATCCTCGCTCACTTTCCTATTTACTATTCTCTCCAGTTTATGTTTTCCTTACCTTTCCCTTACAAATAATATTTTCTATTTTTTTCAAATTTTTCTCTTTTCTTCAACATCCATACTATTTGATTCTCCTTTTTTATCTCCTATCTGAGTCTCATTTTCCTCTTCAATTTTCCCTATTCTCACTCATTCATATACATTGTTGTATTTATAGAATGGTTGTGCGTTTTACAGGTTTGTATCATTATCTTTTAAATTACTTATGTCATTGAGATTTATCTCATGGAACGTTAGGGGTATGAATTCACCCATCAAAAGGCAAAGAGTTCTCACCCATTTAGCCAAATTGAATGCTGACTTGGTATTTCTGCAAGAGACTCATTTAACGGATATAGAGTCATCAAAGCTAAAAAGAGGGTGGGTGGGGGACGTTTTCTCATCTCCGGGAGATGGGAAGCGGAATGGTGTAACGATATTATGTCGCAAGTCACTTTCAATCTCGTTTGTATCGCAAGAATCTGATGGGGAGGGCAGATGGTTGCTTGTTAAATTATTGTTAAAAGGGGTACCAGTATCTCTTCTCAATGTATACGCCCCTACTTCGGGCGAGTCCTCCTTTTGGTCAATACTAGCTAAACAGATTGCACACGCTATGGAAGACAATTTTATATTGGCAGGTGACTGTAATCAGGTTTTTGACCCATTCATTGACAGAAACTCCAAATTTCCTTTTGTCCCTACTAAACAGCACAAATCCTTTGTTCATACCATTAATCAACACAAACTTCTAGATGCGTGGCGTTTGTGTAACCCTGTCCTCAGAGAATACACTTTTTACTCACCTACCCATCACACCCAATCTAGGATTGACTATATTTTTGTGTCACATAACATATTGCAAACACTTACTTACGCAGAGATAGGCCCTATTTTACTTTCAGACCATGCTCCCGTTTTGATTGGTATTGATATCATACCCAAATCCCTAACCCCCAGAAGATGGCGTTTTAACAATGCGCTCCTCTTAAACCCAGACTTTACTACTTCCTTCACTTCTTTTTCTAATGAATATTTTCTGCTCAATCAAACTGATTGCCTATCGTTCTCAACAATATGGGATGCTTATAAGGCATCAGCAAGGGACTTTATTATCCGCTTTGTTGCCAAGCAACGAAGGTCTGCTCGTTTACATACCAAGAACCTCCTTCATGATATCAAAAAGTTGGAACACGCTTATTACACATCACACTCAAAGGACTGTCTGGCTGCTCTCATTAATGCTAAATTGCAGTTCAATAAGAAGTCGACAGACGATGCTTCCTTGTACTTGTTGAAATCTAGTGCAAAGTTTTATGGTGGCAAAAATAAGTCCGGGAAAATACTGGCTAATTTTCTAAAAGTTAAACAAAACAAATTGAACATTGATTCAATCTACAATGTTAATTCCAATCTAAAATTTAAGGATGAAGAAATCTTAAATGAATTCTCCAGTTTTTATCAATCTTTATATTCATCTGAAACACAACCCTCTGATGATTCCCTCTCACATTTCTTCTCTACTATCCCGAAACCAAATCCCTCCTCTCTGGATCTATCCCCTTTGGAGTTGGACGTTACGCAACAGGAGCTGACAGATGCACTTCAACGCCTTAAAAAAGATAAAGCGCCTGGTCCAGATGGCTTTACCGTTGAATTTTACCTTCATTTTTCCAAGATCCTTTTACCCAAATTGTACCTTCTGACAGAATCCTTTTGTGCCTCCAAAAAAATCTCTGGTTCCTTTTCTGAGGCGCATATCTGTCTCATTCCCAAGGAGGGTAAGGATTCTAAATTTTGTAAAAATTATAGACCCATCTCCCTAGTCAACATTGATTACAAAAATTTTTCAAAAGCTTTGGCTATTAGGTTAGATTCTTATCTGCCAAATTTACTGGGGAAGGAGCAGTCTGGCTTTGTAAAGGGGCGTTTTATCACTGACAACACCCGCCTCCTTTTTAATATCCTCTCTAAATCTTCTCGATACACGCACTCCCTGGCAGCAATAGCATTAGACGCGGAGAAGGCGTTTGATAGGGTTGAGTGGACTTACTTGTTCTATACTCTTAACTGGTTTGGCTTTGGCCCTAAATTTATTTCTTTGGTTTCTCTTCTCTATTCTCATCCTCGTGCTGCAGTGTGCGCCAATGGTTTAATTTCTTCCTTCTTTGATTTAGGCAGAGGAGTTCGTCAAGGATGTCCCTTGTCCCCCTTTTTGTTTAATCTTGCTTTAGAACCTTTCCTCTCTAAATTACGCCACAATCCCTGCTTACACGGCTTTCAAACGTCTAACTTTCATATTAAATTGGCAGCTTATGCTGATGATATTTTGCTCTTTGTTTCTCAACCAAGTGAGTCGATTCCTGCATTCCTAGCTGAAGTTCAAGCATACTCACTCATCTCAGGATATAAGTTGAATAACGACAAATGCGAGATTTTACCTCTAACCAAATATACTTTCAAACCAGATTTCAGCGACTCCAACTTCTCATGGAGCCCCAAGCACATTAAGTACCTAGGGTTGCATATCACACCTAATATATCAGATACAGTGGCATTGTGTATGAGCAAATGCAATCAGAAACTCTCGGACCTGATCACCAGATGGCATCCCCTCTACTTATCATGGTGGGGTCGCTTAGATACAATAAAAATGATGCTATCACCTATAGTCTTATACACTATATCCAATATGCCAGTTCCGATTCCTGTTAAATCACTTAATAAAATTAACTCTATATTAGTCTCCTTCTTATGGAATAACAAAAGGCCCAGAATGTCATTGCAACGGTTAGTTTGCTCCAAAGATAAAGGTGGAGTTAATTTTCCAGATTTCCGAACGTATCACCATGCATTTCTCTTGCGCCAGGCATCTTTTTGGTTGCTCGAGTCCACGGCTGCCTGTCCTTTATGGACCTCAATTGAACGTCTTTCTATATCTCCTTTTTCTTTTCAGGAATACCTTGCCTTTTCGCGTCCACCGCAGTCTATTACGACTCCCATAATCAAACTGACTTCCAAACTCCTCCACTTACTGCATCCCCCTACTCAACTTGCTAAGGCTCCCTTCCTCCAAACACCCATTTGGCATAATAGAAATCTTCTCATTCGCAATAGGCCCTTTTATTGGAAGTCCTGGAGGCAGAAGGGATTAATATGGGTCCACCAATTATTTTCCCATTCCGACTTTTTATCTTTTCCCTCGCTTAGCCAATCATTTAACTTACCTCCTTCATTCATTACCAAATATAATCTTTTAAAGGAAGCTGTGATGACTACTTACACCCATTTACCCGATGCATCCAGTTCTTCTATTGACTCTGACTCCCTGCTACAATTTCACAACATGTTAAGGAGTGCTCCTAAAGCTTCTACCGTATACAGTTTCCTGCAGGACACTCACGCAACCAGGCAGAAGTCAAGAACAGAGGAAGCGTGGGAACATGATTTTCACACTTCTTGGCAAACTCCTATCTGGAAGAACTTATGGATTAAGATACGCAAATCCTCTAGGGCTGCCAATATCACGCAAACACTGTTTTTATATATAACAGGCTCTTACTTACACCGCAGGCTTTAAATAAACGCTTTTCAGATGTACCGGATGCATGTTGGACGTGCTCCTCCCCACATGCTGATTTGCTCCACATGCTATTCTCTTGCACACATGTATGCGATTTCTGGAAGCAAGTTTGGACTCAAATTAATCTCATTTTTGGTACTATATATTCTTTTTCCTTCACTAACATTTTTCTCGGCAGTCTCTCTCCTGTCTGGGAAAATATATTCTCCAAGGTTAAGATCATTGATTTGTTAATTGCAGTTGCTTTTCAACAAATTACTGTTAATTGGAAGGATTCTACAAACATTTCCTACAGAGCATGGTGGTATGCTGTATGCCATAACCACAGGTTGGATACGGCTTTTGTGTATCCATTTGGCACCAAAACGACTGGCGTTATGGTCCCCTGTTACACAGTTTCTTGATAGGAATGCTAAACGTTTTTCCCAGTTGCAACCGTCACAACAAGAGGTTCTCAAACCCCCTTGATCCCCCAATTGTTCCAATTCTCCTCTTTCCTTTCTATATGTAAATGATACTCAGATTTTATGTATATTATGAATTTCTCATTTATTATTGTTCACTGCTTAGTTTATGTATTTTAGAACATGTTTATATGGATATGCTGATATGAGGCAAATGTAATGTTTTTTTTTTTTTTACGGACACCTGTATACTTCTTAATAAATACTCTTTTTTTTAACTTAAAAAAGAAAACTGTGGCCACTTTCTCTGGAAAAAATAGATTTAACTGTTTTGCAAACCTCAAATAACCTCACCCTTATAATGTGTTATTTTGGTTTCTTTTTGGTACTTTGACTCAAGTCCAAAATACTATTTTAGTCTGGCAAGAAAATGATTAAGGAAATGGAAATCTGAAGTCTCAGCTTAAAAAAACATCAAGGTTGTTTTTAGCAATTGTTCTTTTGGTTCAACCATAGTGTTCTCCACGGTTCTCATGGACATAAAATGCTTACAACTTCTAGTGAAAGAACTGAGGAAAATTGTTTTGAAAGGTTTGTCGGTGTTGCACAACAAAGTCTGCAGCCATGGCTGCACATTATGTTGTTGGCATCAGTTTCCACTTAGTAGGCTCTGCTTCAGTTCCTTGCCAGACCATGAAAATTAAACTTCAACTTAACTTTATTATATTTTTTTACTCCTTGATCCATGTGCATAATGTATTTATGAATGTATTGCTTTTTCTATAGCACCCGCTGCTGTGAGACTCAGGTTACAATTAATCTGTAGATCCAGCTATTGTATCCGGAATGACATGCACTCCACCAGTCTCTTCCCTGTCAACAGTCTCTTCCCTGTCAACAAGGCCAAGATTGTGTTTGATACCAAAGACCAAAAAGGAAAGGAAGCTATGGCTATGAGAAAAGGCACACAAGAGACGTCATCATCTTGTAGTCACACAGCTCGTTTAATCCAATGAAGGCTCTCCCAGGTGACCTGCATTCTCCCATGAGTGACAGCTCTTTTATACTAAAGAGAACACAAAACTAACATTACTCTCTACTCTTGCATCAATTTAAATTGCCAGCGCTTTTTACATGGATTTCACAAGGATGGCAACATTCTACAGAAAATCAAAAAATACCCAAGAATCACTCTAGCGACAGGTGCTTTATAGTAAACACTGAATATATTAATGGCACAGTAGCTCAATCATGTGAGAGTCAAGGGAGTCATTGTGAGACTGGTCCTGTTCAATGTCCTTACATAGAATAGAAATAAAGGTTTTCTCAGGATTAGTAAATGACTTTATGAAGATCCAAGACATAGTTGTTACAGCACAACTTAGAAAGTGAGATAGAGTTCTAGTATGGAGGCCCAAATGGCAATTCAATATTCCAACAGTAGCTTCCCAAGCCAAACAAATAAATCTAACTCTGCCTAGTGACAGAATGCAAAATGATGTGGCTTCCCTGCCTAATGTGATAAGGGACCAAAGTGACACATATCTCACAGATATGAATTGCTCTTGGGCTCAATTGGGGACCCCTGAATGGTTAGGGCCCCCCAAAGGGCTGGTGCTCCCTGTGAGCTGCAGGGGCCTGAATTACGCCCATGACTCTGCCAGCAAATTACTAACTTGAGGCCTCTGAAAGCAGTGCTGGAAGAGGTCAAAACGATGGAATGATGCAAGAATATTCTTTGAAGATTTCCAAGGATGCAAGAAAAGTGCATCTTCAGAAGAAGTTGTAAAATATGCCACAAGCAGAAAATGTCTAAGAAGATGAACTTGGCATCTGGTTTGAATATTATCTCAGATGTAGACCCAGGAGCACAGTAAAGAGCAGAACCTAAACAGAGGAACACAGGTGAAGAGCAGAGACCAGGCACAGGCTTGCTCTAATCAAAAGGTAGGAAAGCCAAGCATCTGGCCATGGCTGGGGTGTGACTTTTAGACAATACGGAGTCCTTGTATTCTGCAGCAGATCTTCCAATACCAGCATCCTGGAATCCTACAGTAGATCCTGAAATCCCATTGCAGCCTGTCATTCAGATGTGGCAAAGTGTCAAGGTTTTTGCGGTGCCCGCATGGGGACAGGATTCGCTGTGCTAATGATGGGGGTTCATAACTGGCAGCACACATGTGGCATCCCCAATCCTGGGTAGCATATCTCATGTCACACAAGCACAGAAAACATCCTGAGTGGCATTTTCATGAGCAAGGGGTGGGAGAGATGGTAAATAATGGCCAGGACCAGCGGTGGATTGGAGTTTGGGGCAAGCATATGTGGCAGGCCATGACAGCAACCACTTTGCATTAATTTGAAGCTGCTAAACAGGGTCAGGAATGAAAAGCAATATGGTATATGGGGATTCAGACTCATTTGGATAAAATATCAAATAATACATATCCAGCTACACAGATATCAAGTTTTTAATATTATGACCCATAAATATCGCGATGCTTAAATATTGTTGACAAGAATATAGATTTTTTTAGGTAAGTAATATCATTTTCAAGAATATCTGTGTTTTTAACAGTGTTGTTAATAATATAGTTGTTGTACTTGGCCCTTTTTGCAGGGTTATCCTCAAACTTTTTGCTTCTTCCTCCTATTTTTTCCTGACCTGTTTTTGTTGGCTATAGGACTCTGGGCACTTTACCATTGCTGATCAGTGATAAAGTGCATATGCTCTCTGAGTAAATTGTGTTTATGGATTGGGGTTATCCATGATTGGCTTAGTTGATATACTGGTAAGCCCATAGTTAAGTGCACTGAGTGTGCCAGTGCCTGTAAATCAAATGCTACTAGTGGGCCCGCAGCACTGACGATGCCACCCACATGAGTAGCTCTGAAAAGGTATCTCAGACCTGCCACTGTAGTGTCTGCACACAGTTAAGAACTGCCATGTCGACCTGGCAAGTGCACCCACTTGCAGGCCCAAACCTTCCCTTTTCGTACATGTTAGGTACCCCTGTGGTAGGATCAATGTACCCCCATGTGCAGGGTGCAGTGTATGTGAAAGGTAGGACTTGTACTGGTGTGTGTGACATGTCCTGATAGTAAAATACAGTGTATTTCGTTTTTACTATGAAAAGGCTATCTGCCCCATAGGATAGTATGGGAGGTACTTGATAAGATCTTACAAGTATAACTTCCCTTTGGGACAAGATAGAGAAATACAGTTTAGGCTCTCTGAATTTAATAACACATCTTTTAGTAAAAATGTTTTTTAAATTATGGGTTTGAAAACGCCACTTTTAGAAAGTAGGCATTTTCTTGATTAACCATTCTGTGTGCCTCTGCCTGTTTGTGGATTGACTGTTTGATTTTGGAGTGACAGGGGCTGGGTATGTGCATTCACTTTAGGGAGCCACGGGAGGGGGTGTTGAGGTGTGCCTGGCCCTTCCTGGATGACTCAGAGCTGAGATGAATCCACCCCCTGTGGTCGTACTGTACCAGTGAGGACAGAACTCGTTTGGACTGGGCTCAGAGACCCTTGCACAAAGAAGAACAAAGACACAATAGGGTATAAGTAGTGGACCTTAAACCCCAGAACTTTAGATCACTTTCGGACTCAAGAGGAACCTTTGCCAAGGAAAAGAGCTGGAGAGCTGTGAGGAGGAGTACTGCCCCTTTGCTCTATGCTGTGTGGGGTTGGCCTGCAGTTGCTGCTTCTGCCAAGGAAAGGAGAAAGACTGGAACTTTATTGTGAACCTGCTTCAAGAAAAATCTCCAAGGGCCTGTGTGTGCTGGCCTCCTGATCTGAAGTTTCAGGATACGAAGACTTCCCCCCAGCTCCCCTGAACTCTATTGCTGAGAGTTCTGACCTGCCAAGAGGTGCCTATTCCAGTTTTGGGTCTCTGGAGGTTGTTCCTGCTGTTGGGAGCTGGAGGCAACTTGAAAGAAGTAAGAAAACCTGTCTCCGACACCGTCGGCAATGCCACTGTGATACCGTGACCTTCACCGAGGCCAGCTGCACCATTCATGAAGTGCACAATGCACTGCTAGGCCTGCACCGCAGCTCCGATGCCCTTCAATGCCTGCCGACGCCTGCAGTTATCGGCATTTCCCAATGCCAGCTCTCGCACCAGAGCCTGCATCCTGTTATCACGACGCCGATAACCGCCAAGGGTGACTTTATGAACTCCCCAACTTCGCACCATCATCGGAATCGACACCTCAATGCTGATGAAATCGACTTTCCCTGTCCTGGATTCGACACGTCGCCTCTTCACGGACACGACGGCTCGTTTCCCCCGTGGCTGCCAGGGAGCCAGCCTGACCTCGGCACCGACGCCTCACCTCCACGATGCTGTGCATCGTCATATCCAAAGGTACTGTTTGTTTGAGGGTCCAGGTGACTCCGTGCCCTACGTTGCCCACCTCGCGGTCAGCGCCGTACTTTGGATTTATTGCTGTCCCGATGACGTAATAGCCCCAGGTGGAGCTATTTGTTTTCTGCAAGCTTTATTTTGGATGTAACTGTTTTTAAGTGCTATTTTACTACCTGTATCTTGGATTTGTGTCGTTTTGGTCTTGTTGAGTTTAGATAAAGATACTTTATTTTTCTAAACTGGTGCGGTGTCCATTTGTGGTGTTATCACTGTATTACTGTGTGTTTTCAGTACAAATACATTACACATTGCCTTTGGGAAAAGCCTGTCTGCTCATGCCAAGCTACCAAGGGAGTGAGCATGGGATATCTAAAGTGTGTATTCCCCTTACCCTGACTAGAAGCAAGGGTCCTTACTTGGAGAAAGGTGCATACGTCTGCCAATTAGAGACTCCAATTTCTTAAATAGTTGTTAAAAATATCCTTTATTAATTATCTTTATGTGTTTTTGTTCATATATTAATTTTGTATGTTAAATATTGTTTTTATAATTGTTGACAATATTTTAAAATACAGCTTGTAATTGTAAGTTATTTATAATTCTTTATTTAATTGTTAATAGTCATTTATATTGTTGTAGTGGGCTGTGAAGTTTGTATGGTTACAGGGTGTAAAGTTAAGTAAGAAAAATTAGTTAATAAGACATTTTTCAATTTACTATTAACTATTTAATTGAAAATTAATTGGGTAAATGATGTAATTATTTTATTTTTTTAGTCATATTTTAAGTGAGGGCTGTTGGGCTTGCAGCGGTACAGGGTTAATTAAGTGAACATTGATTAATAATTAATTAATTTATTATTAATTACTTAATTGATTGTTAATTATGTAAATTGTGTAAATATTATATTTTTAAAGTTTTCTTTCAGGAGTGGGCTGTTGGATTTGTAGGGGATAGGGTGGGAAATTAATTAATTAATAATTCATTACCAAGTAACTAATAATTTGTTATTAATTATTTAATTTAATATTAATTATGTAAATTGTAAAATAATTATATATTTTGTACATTATATTTTAGGTGTTGGCTGTTATGTTTGTAGGGGCAAAGTGTGGGAAGTTATTTAGGCTATAATTAATTAATAATCAATTATTCATGTATTAATAAATCTTTAATTGAGCATTAAATATTTCAATTGTGTTATACTTCTTTATTTTAGTAATATGTTAAGTGTCAACTGGTAGGTTTGTGGGAGTATAGTGTGGGAACGTAATTGAATAATAAATTAAAAATGTTTATATAATTCAAAATTTATTATTAACATTTTTAATAATTATATAAATTGTTTAATCATGTTTTTAACTTTATATATGTAATTTTTATATTAAGAGTTGTATGTTTCTGGACAACTAATAAATTGAACCCCTCCGATGTCCAATGCGTTTTCTACTGTTGCACAGACTAGAGATCGAATAGTAAATTTGACCCGTCTAAAGTCCAACGCTTTCCCTACTGTTGCACAGACTAGAGTTGGAATAGTAAATGTAACCCATCCAAAGTCCATCACTTTCCCTACTGTTGCACAGACTGGAGTTGGAATAGTAAATTTAACCCCACCGAAGTCCAATGATTTTTCTACTGTTGCACAGATTGGAGGGGGGGGATTAGTATATGTTATCCCTTTGAATTCCAACACTTTCCTTACTGTTCCACAGTTTGGAGGGGGAATAGTGTAGTTTTAATTTTCTTATTTAAATTGTTAAAATATATATTAGCATTATTGGTTTATTTAATTTTATAATATTTGTTATTTTTTGCAACATTAATAAAAATAAATTAATTTGATAGTTTTTAAATTTAACTATTTCAGTAATTTAGTCTAATGTTTTGTACTTATGATTAAGTATGTTTTGTTTCATTTAAATATATATATGTATATATATATATGTTTTTATAATAGTAAATTAAAAAAATAATAAAAAAAAGTTAATATAAATTAAAATATATCTTTTTATTAATAACATTATATCTTATGTATATATGCATACATAAACATGTATATATATTTATTTATATATAAGTGTGTGTTTTTGTACGAATATATATTTATTTATATTTTTAAACATTTAACATTATTTAGTTTACATTATTTTAATGTTATATGTTAAAATATTTTGGACTTACTGTTTTATTGTATTATTTTTAACGATATTAGTGTGAACTATATTTTTTGTTCTGATATTTTTGTACTTACCATTCCAAGTATAGGCATATTTTTTACATCAATATTTTTGACATGATATTTGTGTAGCACAATATTTGTTGTTTCAATATTATGTCAGACATCCATATAGTTATCAAATCATTCAGGACCCAATGCAGCGGTTTTCAATAACTGAGGAATATATGCTTTTTCAGTTTGAATATACCTTTTCTAGAAGCCCTTCAATTGAACGTTCTGTTTCAGCAATATGTCCTTATGTAATCTTGCCGGAGTGACATCTTCCTCTGATCTGGAAGGTGTACCATTTTTTATTAAAGTCTATACCACATTTTTATCTAAGAGCTGCAACTGGTCAGGTTTAGTCTCTCCTACTGAACAGTCCACAGAGCAATTGAATGTATCTTCGTTTCCTAATTGGATTTTAGGCAAATCCATTTACGCCATGATTTTATTTATCTTTGTTTAAAAATGGCATGTAAATAAATTGCATTCAGACTCTGAGCTTATAGCATGCAACAAAGATGGAGGTTCTCTCAATTCCTTTATTACCGCAAACATTGCTTTTGATATATTGGGCAATGACAAGATCTGTTGAGAGAAGTAAATGGATTTTGCCTCCTTTACAGCTTTCTCATATATTTTATTAACAGCAGCCCAATCACTCATTGGTTGGAGCCAATAATTCTTCCTCCTGGTCTTTCCAAATGTCTAAACTTTAGTTTCATACCTCTTACTGTACTATTAAACCAGGAATTCTAGTTTCTTCTCTTCTTGAATTTCTAGGCAAGTCAGGTGTCCAAATCATTCTCACTCAAACACAGTTGCTCACTATAGGAATCCAGCCAGGTATCCAAATATTTTTCTTTCCTTTTGGCACAGATATTGTGTATAATTCTGCTACTATTACCTCTAAATCCAGCTTTTTCCAATCTGTCACAATTTTATTGGTCCTTTGCTATGTCCTTCAATCCGCTGCTGACTCCAATTCCATTTAAGTTGAATCACTAAGGTCCTAATTACGATGCCGGCCAGTCGAGCGTCCAACCAGTATAGTTGCAGTAAAGGGACTGGCCGACAGGTAGACGGCAGTCCCGATCGCCTAATTAGGATCTGACCGCCGTGGAGGCAGTTGGAAACAAGCCCCAAAGCCAAAAGGCATGTTTTTAAACATCCCTGCACCTTGAGGCAGGCACCTCATGGTGTCTGCCACACTGGGCATGGATGTTTGTGGGGGCACCTGTGGTGGTCCCCTGGCCTTATAGCAGAAGCTGCGGAGGGATGGGAGCCTGCTAGGGGCCCCCAAAGTCAGTTTCTGACAGCCTTTCAACAAAAGACTGTCAGAAAGGTTCATTGTAATCCCTACAGCGGTGCCTGAGCAGTTACCGCCCTCGTAGGGATTACAATCTGACAGCAGAGCTGACGTGGCACCTTGCGCCCGTCAGAACCGCAGCAGTCAGTCCCGCAAACATGAGGTCGGATCGACCGCATTGTAATGCGGCGGTGTTACCGCTGCTTCAGATGTCATTGGGACCGACACCGACGCATCATTGGTGTCGGTCCCACTGACAACATAATGAGCCCCTAACTGATCCGACCACTGCACTAAAACAGCAGTTGCACAACAGCATTTCCAGCAGTTTCAGGGCTTTGGCAGCACATCTACTTGGAGGGTGAAAACTTAAAAAACAGATTCCAGTCCTGGTGCATGTGGTCAGTAGGCTTAACTGATAAAGACTGAAAATTGGAATGAAGTGAGTGAGTGAGTATAAATCAAGGACAAGCCGCCCCCACCATTCCCTTCTCTGAAACCTGAAATAATATTATAATTCTGCGGGACTAGATCATTTATCATGAAGCAACAGTCTTCCTTTTGCCACGTTTTCATAAGGCAGACTAAATCAAGTCACTTTGAACCATTCTCTTGGTCCACTATTGAGCGTTTTTATTTTCCCCATACAGCACTGTTCCCTAATAACTGTAACCTGGTCCTGATGATGGCCTAACATTGTATAAAGGCTGAAACGCCGTCAACTTTCACAGTGTAATTTACGGCGCCTCCCCTGGGATTGCCCACAAAGATTAATCTGTATTGACTGTATCCATTGTACGGGCATCACTAAAAATACACATTGTATATATGATTTGTTTTGTTTGCACCAATTTTACCGCTGTATATACTCCTTCACGTGTCACCAGCACTGTTCACCCTTTTACGAGCACTTGTGCACAGTATAACACAGGTTACATGACATTTGATGTAACACAGTGCATTTATGATTGTTTATTTATTGTTGACCATATGACTAAATATATGAAAAGTTCCTTCCTCAATCACGTCTCCTGTTTTCTTGTCTCCCTGTTCCCCTTATCCTGCGCACAGCAATTGTTTGTGCTCTCTTGTAAATTGCCTATTAAGCAAAACGTTTTGAGACACTGTTGAACGCTATATACTATTTACCCTGGTCTCTGGGTTTAGGGGTAACCTCCTGTAGTTTGTTACTACGCACATCATAATGCGGCGGTCGAACGCGGCAAAAGATGTTGGTGACAGTGCATCCAACATCATAATCAGGACCTTGTAAGAAATAAGCCAAAAGACTGGCTCATCTCCAAAATACAGCAGTATCCAGCAGCTACTCACACTTCATGATGCCTTAGAGCATGACTGGGCTGACCTAACAAAATATCAACCAGTGAACCAATCATCATTCTAGTAAATACAATACTTTCAGAGGCACCTACTTCCTAATGCATTATATTGGTTGGGCTCTTCATAATTAATTAAGTAGATTAATTGGTATCTTATGTATTACAGAAACACAATACTCTGTTTACCTAATGAATAATGCGCATAGAGCTGCAACAAGAAACCTCTAAATGTTACAGAATAGAGGAAAATCCTGTACATGACTTCCTCGACAGAGCACAATTAATACATTGCAGACATCACAATAGAAGCTTTTTCAGCAGGGACTTTGCTGAAATAGAAAAACACACAGCGCACAAAGAGAGAAAGAAGGCTTGCTTACATAAAATAAAAGTGCACTATTGTTCTGCTAATGTGAATAGCTGCCAGTGCAAGCAGTTCGAGGCCTAGTCATGTTAACAAAACCATATCTAAATTACTCATTATTTACTAATAAGTAAAAGTTCTACATCAGCACAGACTTATTAGAAGAGGTGATCTACCTTTGCTAAGACCTTACATAGGCAGCAATGTTTTGTGTCCCACAGAGGATCCAGGTCAGAGATGCCATGACTTCAGATCAAGTGGAAGATCAAAAACAGATTTCTTCCTGCTGAGCAGAGTAGCTTGTTGTGGGATGGAATCTGTAAATGGAAAAGTGATTAATGTGGACAGATTATGCGTCAGCTGGCTAGAAAGCCAGTGGGAGGGAAGGACACTACTGAAATTGTTTCCAGGAAACAAAAATCAAGGATTCCACAGGCTTAATAAAACTGAAGACGAAATTCCAGGAATAAATGTATTTTATTTTTTGAAAGTGAAATGATGCTGATGAAAGCTCAATCTAGACCTGCAAGCAAGAAGTAGGAAGGTGTCCATGAGTCACGCCCACTATTTAGTTTCTAGGACATGCCCGATAACTTCATCAACTTTTATGCATATTCTCCACTGACGAAGCAAAACCAAAGGAAATGATGGACGGAGTGTTGAACACTGCAAGCACTCACCCCCAGGCAACTGATCTGGGTTTAGTCCATCACCGTTCTTTAGCCCACTCTGCCATCCCAGTTCAGACATGGTCATATGCAAATCAGTCTGACCCTGTGCCTCATGGGAACAGTCCAGCCCAAACTGCCAAACCATGTCTTCTCTGGACCGGAAACAAGCTTCATGGGACCGGTTTCTGGCATTTCAGCCGTCTTCAGCCAAACTTGCTTTAATCCAGTGGCAAAGTGAGCAAGGGACTCACATCTGAGCATACCCTGCCAACTTATGGCGAACAAAGCTTTGTTCGCCATAAGTTTTTTTTGTTGTTGGTTTTTTTGTGTTGTTTTGTTCGCCATAAGTTGGCAGGGTATGCTCAGACGTGAGTCCCTTGCTCACTTTGCCACTGGAGTCAAGCAAGCCTGGCTGAAGACGGCTGAAATGCCAGAAACCGGTCCTAGGAAGCTTGTTTCCGGTCCAGAGAAGACATGGCTTGGCAGTTCGAGCCGGACTGTTCCCATGGGGCACAGGGTCAGACTGATTTGCATATGGCCATGTCTGAACTGGGGTGGCAGAGTGGGCTAAAGAATGGTGATGGATTAAACCCAGATCAGTTGACTGGGGGTGAGTGCTTGCAATGTTCAACACTCCGTCCATCATTTCCTTTGGTTTTGCTTTGTTCGCCATAAGTTGGCAGGGTATGCTCAGACGTGAGTCCCTTGCTCACTTTGCCACTGGATTCAAGCAAGCCTGGCTGAAGACGGCTGAAATGCCTGAAACCGGTCCTAGGAAGCTTGCTTCTGGTCCAGAGAAGACATGGTTTGGCAGTTCGAGCTGGACTGTTCCCATGAGGCACAGGGTCAGACTGATTTGCATATGGCCATGTCTGAACTGGGGTGGCAGAGTGGGCTAAAGAATGGTGATGGATTAAACCCAGATCAGTTGACTGGGGGTGAGTGCTTGCAATGTTCAACACTCCGTCCATCATTTCCTTTGGTTTTGCTTTGTTCGCCATAAGTTGGCAGGGTATGCTCAGACGTGGGTCCCTTGCTCACTTTGCCACTGGATTCAAGCAAGCCTGGCTGAAGATGGCTGAAATGCCAGAAACCGGTCCTAGGAAGCTTGTTTCCAGTCCAGAGAAGACATGGCTTGGCAGTTCGAGCTGGACTGTTCCCATGAGGCACAGGGTCAGACTGATTTGCATATGGCCATGTCTGAACTGGGGTGGCAGAGTGGGCTAAAGAATGGTGATGGATTAAACCCAGATCAATTGACTGGGGACGAGTGCTTGCAATGTTCAACACTCCGTCCATCATTTCCTTTGGTTTTGCTTTGTTCAACCATAAGTTGGCAGGGTATGCTCAGACGTGAGTCCCTTGCTCACTTTGCCACTGGATTCAAGCAAGCCTGGCTGAAGAAGGCTGAAATGCCAGAAACCGGTCCTAGGAAGCTTGTTTCCGATCCAAAAAAGACATGGCTTGGCAGTTCGAGCTGGACTGTTCCCATGAGGCACAGGGTCAGACTGATTTGCATATGGCCATGTCTGAACTGGGGTGGCAGAGTGGGCTAAAGAATGGTGATGGATTAAACCCAGATCAGTTGACTGGGGGTGAGTGCTTGCAATGTTCAACACTCCGTCCATCATTTCCTTTGGTTTTGCTTTATTCTCCACTGACAACAGTCATGGGAGCACATGCTAAATAGAATTTGAGGACAGCAAGGGCGCTTGGCAGGTGATATCTTATATAGTGGACAGAGGCATTCCATGGAAGCTGACAACTTTATTCTTTGTGCTGCATACATCTTGGAACCAGAAACCATACAAGGGTAGGAGGGAATACAAAGATGATCAAATAGGAAGTGGGTGAACCTTCTGAAAGTCAGAATCAGGCACAAGTTATGCGCCGTGTTTTCATTGGTGTTCGTGGCATGTTCACCCTCAGCCTGGGAAACTCCCTGTTCCAGGGTTTCCACGTGATGTCGCTGCTCCTGTTTAAGTCTAACGATTAACGAGATTGCGTGGCCCCGCAACACTCATTTATATGCATCCCATAGGGTCGTCGTGGATGTAACTGAGTGCTCATTCTCTGCAAAATATTGCCCTGTGGCTTTGAGTAGTCCTTTCCCTATCTTGGGGCTTTTAAGATATTCGGGGTAGAGTGGAAAAAAACGTCTTCGTCCCGGGATATAGGATTTGTATTTAATTTGGACCGGTGAGTGGTCTGAAATACCTCTGGGCAAGTGTAGTATCTCTAGGACTCTCTAAGCCCGTCGCAAGTGTGAAAATGTAGTCTATCCTCGAGAGGCTATTATTGACCCCCGAGTGGAAAGTGTATTGTCTCTCAAGTGAGAACATAGTTCACCAAGCTTCGATGAGCCCTAGGGCGTCCATGAATTCTTTTAATTTAAGATTGGCGCCACTGGGGTCTCTGGTGGGTTTACGGTCTATGTTAGCATCAACCGTGGTGTTAAAGTCACCTCCCACAATCAATTCTCCTTGCGGGAGTGTTAATAGGAATTTACCCAGGGCTGGAAAGGCTGTCTGATGGAGTGCAGGCGGGATATAGACCGATACCAGATTGTAGGACCGTCCCTCCCATTGACATTATATTGCTGCAAAACGTCCCTGATCATCCATCAAAGACTGAGTTACAATAAGGGGAAAATGTTTGTTCACCAGAATCCCCATCCCTCGGGAACTGGAGGTGAATTCAGAGTGCGCCACCATTTTAAAGCCCCACCTATCTAAGGGTTTGCATGCCAAACCCACCAAGTGTGATTCTTGGATCAGTGCCACCGCCGTGGCTTTACGTTTAAGATATTGTAGGACCAATCCTCTATTTATCTTGTCACCTAAACCATGGACATTAAAAGATACAATATTGAGGGGAGGGCCCAATGCGTTAGGAATCAAGGATTGGGCGTCTGTTCCGTTAGTTAGAGATACCATTTGTGCCATGTAGGATGTCGTCTGTGAACGAGTGCAAAGCGCTCTGTGAAATATGTGCCAATCTGACATAGTGTATGTTACCCTACAATTTTCTGTGCATGTGGAACAATAAAAACAATCCTAAAACATCGAACTGATTGCCACCCCCCCACCCACCTCCCTGCCTCCCTGCCTGGCCAACCTAAAACTACCCGCCACCCCAACTGAGCAGAGTGCTTCTGTCCCATAACTTGTACTTGCATGAGGTGAAGAGTCTTCCAGCGATCCCCGTAAGTCATTCCCTTGAACAAACATTCTACAGCGGCTGACTATGCGTTTGGAGGTGTTCAGGTCCCAACCGCCAGGGGGGCATTCCACACCTTGTATTATAGAGAGGTCGATCATATACAGTAAACCATAACAAATAAAGTAACGGTCTCTCAGGCCCCCCAAATGCTCTAATGGCGGTCACCTCTAGCTGGCTCTGGAGTCCTGTAATTTAACACCTACTGCAATTCCCATCGCTGTTTTTGTCATTAGTCTCCCATTTCACTTAACTCTATGGATCTCGGTAACTGTATTTCCGTCGTTCGGCGCTGCTGTTGGTTTCCCGTCCTTGTGGGTCCTGTGGCTGGGCGCCATCCCTCCAGCCAGTCGCGGGCTTCTCCTGGAGTCGTGAAGAACCAGATTTTCCCTTCCGCTTTTACCCTCAGTTTTGCCAGAAATAACATCGAGTATTTGAGCTCCCACGTGTGCAGTTCTTCTTGACTTCCAGGAAGCTACGTCGTTGCTTGGTTACCGCAGCCGTATAGTCCGGGTAGAGGGTGATATTATCGTTCTCGATACGTATTGGGGGGCTATTCTTGCTGCCTGCAGGATCGCATCACGATCTCGGAAATTGACTATACGTGCCAGTATGGGTCTGGGGGGGTCACCCGGCTGGGGCCTGCCACCTGGCACGCCATGCGTCCTTTCCACTGAGAAGGAGCTGGACAGCCCACATGGCTGCAGCTGATTCTTGATTAGGTCTTCCACAAATAGATCTATGGCCTGTCCCTGCACATTTTCCGGCACACCTATTATGCGTACATTGTTACGTCTTGATTGGCCTTCCTGGTCATCTAGTTTAGCCATTATTAACTTATTGTCCACTTCTAGTTGTCGCACCTGATGCTGTAAAGCAGCCATGTCCGTGGAAAGAGCTGCTGTTGTGGTTTCGACCTCCGTCATTCTCGTGGCGATTTTGGAGAAGTCTGCACATATTAATGAGATGTCTGTGGAGAGCGTGCCAATGGAAGCTTGGACCTTGTGCAGGGTAACCATGATATCCTGCAATGTGACCTCGGTAGGTTTCTCAGGTGTGGGGGCCTCTCTGTGCTCAGTGTTCATTGTTGATTTATCTGGCGGGTCCTTGCTATATGCGTATTTGTCTAATTTGACGGTTTGCACATTGCGCTGGCCCCGGCTTCCCATCTTGTCCTGTCCACCAGGAGCTCCACCAAGCACACGGGTGAGGGGGCAGTAACCTCTGCTGCCTGCCGTGTGATTGTCAGCCACGCACGGCCTTTTGGTTTTCCTGCCTCCCCTTCCCGCAGCATCCGAGGCGGGTGTTGTCTCGTTGAGGGTGTGTCCTGGTTATGGCACCTATGCAGGGTGGCTGGTAGTCTGTTCCTTTTGGCCCGTCATAGGTTATGTGGTTCACGTGGGGCGGGTGGGCTCATGCGCTGTGTGACTGGTTCCGAATGTACGCAACTTATGATCACCCAAGCACCCACCCAGGTGTCACCAGATCGCAGCATTGTAAATTCCAGTAACGGTACCGATTGGGGGGGGTAGTATTTATATCCGGTGGGCAAAATGTGTATGCAAGGAGTAAAGCGCTGTCTCTTAATGGCCGGGCAAAGTAGCCTCCCACATATTTTTATAGGAGTGAGGCGTTACGCCATGCTGGCTAACGCATCACTCCACCACTTCTGTGTAAATATCCCCCTATTTGTTGTATCCATCTTGAATTGTTCCTAAATTCACCCATTTCACATCATTGGGTATATGGTTTTTTCACGAAAATGGGTTGTCAGTTCTGTGGTGCTGCGTTTACCATGGGTTGTGCTTCCTTGTTCATTAATTCTTACTTTGATCTTTCTTGTAGTCATCCCAATGTATGTAGTTGGCAAGGGCATGTAATCATGTATATGCTATTAATTGTCGCAGGGTTGAGAGAAAGCAAATGTAGCATTGGCCACAGGGGAAATGTCCAGTTATCCGAGTCAAGCCCCGAGATTCTATTGTACCCTCTGTTTTTGGCCTAGTGTGAACTAGTCTGTCTCTGTGTTTTTTGGTATTTTAAATGCAAATAGTTGTTTAAGAAAGGACAGGTTAAAGGTATTGAGGATTTTTTAATTCTTGTTTATTATTTTCTTTAGGCTATTGGACGTGGGTGTGTAGGTTGTGACATGTCATCCTTCTCAAGGTTTTGTGTTTCTTTCTAGGAATACCTGAAGAGTGTTGTTCCTGGCCTTCTTCTCTGCTCTTTATTGCCCTTCTTCAGATACTGGTTGTACCATAGTTTAAAAGCTAACGCATCTGTTTGTTCAAAATAGTTAGAAATGTAACTGCAGTTTTATCTGTGATGGAAGAATTGGACTCGGAGTGCTCTGGGGTCTAAACTATCACATCTTAAAAAAATATTATGCTCTATCAGTTTTGGCTGATAGTATACTTTCTGTGATACTAATTTCTTAATCCAAAAATTCGACTTTGTCAAGGTAACTTTGAGATATGGGTCTAATCCAATGATCCAGACAAATACTTTCAAACCTGTTTCCATACTAGATGATAAATCTATCATCAATGTACTCCACACAGCAACAAGGGGTTTAAATGTATTGGTAGCCAAATAAATGAACTAGTTTTGAAGCCATGCATGTATAAGCCGGCCAGGTTGGGAGTGAAGGTACTTCCCATGGAAGTACCATGGGTCAGCAAGTACAATGTATTTTCAAACTGGAAGAAGTTATTTAGGCAAGTGTTGCATACTCCATCACAAAGTGTATTAGCCTCATGTAGTCCCATTGACTATTCCTCAGAAGTGCATCAATTGCTAGTAATATGGAGGTCTGAGGAAATACCACATGCAGAGCTTCCACATCTAGTAAGGCGAAGAAGTCAGATGTCCAAATGGAATTGATGTTAGTAATCAAGTTCCCCGCATTTTTTGTGTCCTTAATGAATGAAGGCACTTGCTACACCATGAGATTAAAAAGAAATCAAAACAAAAATGTACAGAGGTTCTACTGTAGAATCAATCCTTGACACAATTGGTCGTCCTGGGGTGAATCTATCTCTTTGTGAATTTTAGTGTATGAACACCGTTCAGAGGGCCAACGTGGGGTTTAGGCTATTTACTCCTGATGGCCCAACCTACGATGGATCTTGAGCAGTAGGCCCAAGAACCCCTTCAGCACTTGGCACTCAGTGGTGGCGCAAATCAAGCAGTCTAATTCTTCTCAGGGG
The DNA here is from genome assembly GCF_964204655.1 of Triturus cristatus. NCBI lineage: Eukaryota > Metazoa > Chordata > Amphibia > Caudata > Salamandridae > Triturus > Triturus cristatus. Next base: position 1,587,503,950 of record NC_140590.1, read on the forward strand.
GAGGTAGACACAGGGGGTGAACAGTACACAGGCTCACAACTCAAAATATGTTAATCAGCAGCAATAAATTATTGTTCAGTCAAATGCTTGATTGTATGAAAAAAGGAGTATTTATATATCAAACACAAAGTAAGATACAACATTCGCAAACAATAAACACAGTCCCCTGAGGTCAGGGCTCTAGTGTTTTATAGATGGGTCCTTTATTCTCTCGCAACAGGTAATGGGGATGGCCTCATCCTAGGCGGATTCTTGGCTATACACCTACATACATGCTAGGTACACTTAGGTACATCTAGTTAGGGTTGCATCGTAGGAGTATGCATTATTACTGTCATGTATTTATATGCTTGCATATATTCATTATTTTAGCACTATGGTAGAAATCTATCATCCATTTACTCTGTTGGGGCTCTTAATTGTTTATATCTGTTTTTGTCTCATGGTTGTTTCAGCACACATTTTACACTAGAATGACGCTGGTTAAATAAATGCTTATTGGAAATGTCCCCACCATTTATTCTGTGTATCTCTCTGAGACAAAGTGAGCAAGAGTGGCTGTGGGAAAAGTACTGTACTGTTCCCACAATCCCTGATGGGACAGGGTTGTCATGTGGGGGTGTATGGAATCAGTCTGGACACAAATCCCACAGTTTATGTTGTCTAAACTTGCAGATCCTATATAGATTTATAGAAGCTACACAACAGCTGAAGTGTGTCTGAAAACAGACACAACTCCAGCAATGTGTCTTTTCAAATGGGGCAAGCCCCATGTGAAAGCACCTGCATCAGTCTTACGCCTGCTGTAGGGCAGGCGTACGGATTTGACGGAGTGGCGTCCTAGAAGTGGTCAAGTGAAATCTGATAGATTTCACTTTTCACTTCTATGACCCTTTATTGCAGGAGAACGCCGACCCAGAATACATTATAACCCACGCAGGTATAATGTAGCGCAGGGATTTACAAAGTGAAGCACCTGCATAGATGCGTCACTTTGTAAATATGGCGCGGTGTGGTGCACATTTTATATTGCCGCACCATCATAAAAAGTGATGCTATGGCACCGTAAAGGGCTCATAAATAAGGCTCTGAGTTTTTGCCTTCAGACTTGGGCCCAGATTTACTAAGGTCTTGTGTTGTCCTGGCGTGGGGCAAGTCCCAATGCAAGGCAGCGCAAGTCCTTATCTGGGATTTACTAAGCCACGCAAACCCCCTTTGCGTGGCTTTGCATGGTTTAGTAAATCCAATTTAACACATTCCCTTGCATTGGGAAGGCATTCCATAGGTGGATCATAGGCGTTCCCATGCATCCACTAATGGATTTTGATGCAATACTAAATTTACTAAGGTCAGTAAACCTGGGATTGCTCCAAAATTGTGTGCCTTCCAGGCATAAACAGGAGAATTATATTTATTTCTCCTCGTTATCTCCTTTATCTATGTGTGATGCTTTCCACATCATATATAGAAAAAGGAAAATACCCTTAAGGATTGTTTAGGGCAGTACTGCTGTACCCCAATCACCCCGCAGCATGGCGCAAGAGTACCTGCGTTGGCGCTAGGCAGGAGAGAGTGCGTCAGTGCAAAGAGGGACCAGAAGTGCAACATATATTAGTAGATATGGCGCATTTCTGCACTCTCCTGAAGTAATCTAATAGTAATCCCAAGGGCCACACTTACCAGTGGTCCGCAATATTAAGTCAATAATAAGCAGTTGGCAACGTAGAAGGTTCAAGCGTTTATTGGCCACAACAGAACTCTACATAGAGGAGCCTCATCGAACCTCACCCATCAGGTGCGCCGAGGAAGACTGCTGGCTCCTTGACAGAACCACACTTATATACATTACAGATTCGGCATACAAAGCATTGCAAGTGGAAAAGTACCAGTTAGTCCTAGAGCTCCTAAATGAGCTCATACCATCTGCCCGTATAAGGTTACTATCTCGTTCAAAGAAGGTCGGCCGGGTGACTCCCTTTCGTCTCGGGCACAGAGGAATTTAGCTTAGTAATCCCTACTGCAGATGTGACCTTGGGCCTCGGCCGTAAATACAATTCACCCTGTCTCTAGGCTGGTACGAGCTAAATCATACAGAAGGGGGTAGAGAGAGACACGTGATTCGAAGCACGACCGTTCATGATTCAAGATGGCCACAGTATGGTTTTTCGGCCCTTTCTATCATGCAGGTCACGGAGACACGAAGAGTTACTTTATAAAGCAGTCCTCGATGCATATGGAGTAGAGATACAGTCTAAGATACATTATGCTAACTACACATATTTGACTCGAATCCCACAGAACGGCCCTTTTTAGCATAATGTAGCTATTCATGGAACTATTCTTCGAAAATCCCCTCGTCTATTTGCATTATGTTGTGTATCTCTTTCTGAACTAGTTGAGCGTTTACCTTACCCTGGCTGGCTTTAGTAGTAGGTAAGGCAAGGCGAACTTGGGTGGCACAATAGGAGCAACAAGCGGGCCCACATTGGATGCAGACACAACAAGTGAATTGAAAACCTCCTATTCCTAGAAGGACCATGAATATTTTCCAACCCCAGGTGGTAAGGAGATCCCAGAACCAGCCTGAAATAGACCAGGTTCCGGTCTCCGTGTGAATCTCGGATACCAATCGATGTAACTTCTGTATGGCCAGATGGACTGAGGGGGCGGAGTCAGGTATATATACACAGCAGGAGCTGCCAATCACTCTCCATGCTCCTCCGCGATCGGCTAGGATAACGTCTAAAACAAGGCGGTTCTGAAGCGTCACAAGTCGGGTCGCTTGAAGCTCGACTGTGATATTGGTCAGTATCCCAGCGGTGGTATTTACTACTCCCTCTACTACCCTGGACAATCTTCTAATTTCTTTACTGGTCAAAATGAGTCCCCATATAGGCAGAACTCCGTTTATTATATCAACAAAATGTTGGGCAGGGGTATCAGTCTGATCACTAGCATCTTCATTCGTTTTTACTGAGTCTAAGCTTCGTCGGTTCAGCGAGTGGGATCGGTGGTAATCAGAAGGTGCTATATAAACAGGCGGGTACAAGAAGGACAGGTAGCATTTACCTGACCATCCTCTGGGAAGCCAAGTGTAAGCATTTTCTCCACACACAAAATATACATTCGGGGGAGTGAGTATAGGTGGGCTGCTAAAGGTTTGTAATCTATAGGTATAGTTACATCTACTATAACCAACAAATAAATGGCCAGTACCATGTATGCAAAAGGAGGATGTGCTATTCAACACGGGGACCGGGATGATTCTTTCATTCGACACATTTCGCTCCTGGAAATATCTAAAATACTCGGTAAAGTTGAAGGACACAAAATCCGATACCTCATCCCTTAACCCGGTGTCATTCTCATGATCCGTATACATATTCATACAAGCGGTAGGATCCAGGGTACCATCCGTACCCTCGGCATTGGGAGTGAATCCCTGATGCCTTTCTATATAGGCCAGAATCAGTTCATAATCTTTTTCTGAAAATCGGTGCCCATCAACTGCATAATGTTCATACATCATCGACAATAATCTAAACCATGCTTCACAACTGCCTAAATATGACAACGGCATTGAAATGAACAGATCATGTTTGTGCATTACTGAGGGGAGGAGCCCACATACCCAGCAGTTTGTGGTATTCGTTGAACTGTGGGTTTGATGCAACATTTCAATGAAAGCATTATTTACATAGGTCTGGCGGTGTCTTTCTTTTTGCGGGGAAAAAGTCTGAAAATGGTGCTCCTCAGGGACGGGGTAGTAGCTATCAGGGTATGCACAGGATAGCGGAACTCTAGATAAATAAACATTCCTAAGCATAACATTAATGAAACAACTATTATGACAATAAAAACGATCTTGGCACGCAAGCTCCAAGTGGAAAACATTGGCAAATGTGGATGCAAAGGGCGGTGTACTATGGGACGCTCCTCTTCAGGGACAAAACGAGCAAAAGGGTACATTCTCACTAAAAGTCCAAACCTAAGCTTAGGGGAACAGAAAATCTATAAGCTGTCCAACCTGCCGGAGGGTACTTCTTTCCTGTGTCCGTTATAGAGCCTCACAGGTAGACTCCTATTGTTCCATGTAATCACAAAAAGAAAAATGAATACAAAAACATCTCGCGTTGGAGTTGTACTTGGCGCAACTCTTGTAGAAAGGAAAACTCCACCTGGGCCCCCCCACTAATCAACCAATGTCTCTATCTTCTTTCTGAACAGAGCAATATCAAAAGTTCCAAGCTCTCAATGGGTTCAGTCCAGTGTTCTTACTTATTCCCAGAGGCTACCCAGATCTCTCGCTTTCATTCTCTAGCCTGAGCCTGGGATCTTTGCTTTTGGTCGGGGCCGCAGGTTATAGCGAACATGACCCGGTGTTTCAGGATTAATGAAAAGAAGAGGCACAGTGGGGTCAGGTAAAAGATTGGGTGCGTGACTTCTCCTGTCACTCGTTGTAGCCCCGGATGCCTGATTACCTTTTACAGATGTCGCCGAACTTACGACACCCTCCTCTCGCCCATCCGTTTCTCCTCGGACGTCCGGGGAAGGTGACTCTTCGGTTGATTTATCGCTTTCGTGTCTCAACACCTCGCTTTGGTCCCGTTGGTCATCCGGCAAGGGAAGGGGGACCTTCTTTAGGTGGGACACATGGATCCAATGCCGCTTCCCTTCGACCTTCACAGCCGTCCTCGTGGCCAGAAGCACGTGGAAAGGCTTGGTCCAGCGCGGGTCTAGACTCGATTTCCGTTGATAGTTCCGAACCAGAACCCACTGTCCAGGCTCCACGCCGTGTCCGGGACCCTCCGGCAGAGGCTGCAGCACTGCAGTTATCTGTTGATGAATGGAACGAAGATCTTTAGTTAGTGCGTAAAGGTAATCTGCCAACATAGGGTACTCGATGTCTCTGAGGGAATTTGGTCGCGGCACGCCCCATACATTAGCGGGCCTACCAAATATCACCTCATATGGCGATATTCCACTACGGGAGTGAGGAGTGGTCCTTACAGATAGTAAAGCCAGAGGTAAGAGATCGGGCCATTTTAGACCCGTGGTGTCCTGCAGTTTGGCCAACTTTAATTTAAGGATTCCATTATATTTTTCCACCAGCCCTGCTGATTGGGGATGGCGGGCCGCATGAAACTTCTGCTGTATTGCCAGGCCCTTACAAACATGTTTAACCAGATCGGCATTGAAATGTTTCCCATTGTCACTCCAAATCACCTGGGGTACCCCATAGCGGGGAAAGAACTCCTTTACTAAGGCCTTCGCGGTGGCTAAGGCAGTATTTTCTTTGGTAGGGTACGCCTCCACCCACTTGCTAAACGTACAAACCACCACCAAAACGTACTTAAGATTGTTAACCCGTTCAAACTGAATGAAGTCCATTTGTAGCACCTCAAAAGGTAGGGTGGGTGGCGCGAAGCTGCCAGTCAAAACAGGGATGCTACCCCCTGGGTTATGCTGTAGACAAATCATGCAATTCTGGACTAGATGCCTCGCAGTCCTATGGATGTTGGTATTATACCACACAGGATCCAGGATTGCGCAAATACCTTGAATTCCCACATGTGCAGGACCGTGTGCCATGGACACAACCGCAGTCACAAAGGCATTCGGCAGCAGCCACCTACATCTTTCTGACAGATCAATCCAGCATCCATTGTCATCCAACTTCCCTATCTGCTCTTGCCAGTATTGTAGTTCTTATGGGGTTGCTTCTGATTGCAAGTCTCTTACGCTGTCTATAGTGTTACTAAATGCCCCCGCCTCTATCATCCCGTTATGCGAACTTGTTACAAACATGGAAGTGGTATTGGATCGGGCGGTTTCTTTAGCGATTCTGTCCGCAAAGGAATTACCCGTACCCACATCATCAACTATTGCTTTGTGCGCACTGCATTTAACAACTGCTATGGCTTGGGGCAGGGTCAGGGCAGCTAACAATCTCAACACCAATTGACCATTCTGTATCTTTTGACCATGGGATGTAAGGAAACCTCTCTCCGCCCACAATCTTCCAAAGCTATGTGATACGCCGAAGGCGTACTGGCTATCGGTGTAGACATTTATCCTCAACCCTTCACCCAATTCAAAAGCCCTCAGTAGTGCGACTAACTCGGCAGCCTGGGCCGATCGATAAGGTACTTTGGCCGCCTCAACTATTGTTTGCAACGTGGTTATCGCATAAGCAGCAGTCGTAGTGCCATTGGGTAATCGAAAACATGAGCCATCGACATACAATTCCCCTTGAGGGTCAGATAAGGGAATGTCTGTCAAATCTATCCGCCCCTTTGTTTCCTCTTCTGTCCGAAATATGCAATCATGTATATCTTGACTATGATCCTCCGGGGGGAGGGGTAGTAACGTAGCAGGGTTCAAAGTGACACAGCGTTTTATAGTGATGTGTGGTGCAAACAGGGTCAATTCGTACCCCGTGAGACGCGCACTAGTTAAGTGCTGAGTCTGTGTCCTGTTCAACAATACGTCCACAGCGTGGGGCACCATCACTGTCAGGTCTGTATTCAGGACAAGCCCTTCCGATTGTCGGATCGCCACTGCAACCGCAGCCGTGGCTCTCAGACAACTGGGAAGTGCCCTGGCGACATTATCCAATACCGCCGAAAAGTATGCACAAGGTCTTTGCTTACCGTCAAATCCTTGTGTTAACACTGAAAGCGAGCAACCGTCCACCTCATGCACGTAGAGTACAAAAGGCTTCCGGTAATCAGGGGTGCCAAGCACAGGGGCAGAGCAAAGAGCAGATTTCAGAGCAACAAAAGCATTCTGACATTCAGCTGTCCAAGGTAAAGGTGCATGCACATCTTTAGTCGTTAGATGCAGGAAAGGTTTAGTCAATAGAGAATAGTTAGGGATCCATTGGCGACAGTAAGAAGTTATGCCAAGCAAAGCGCGGACATAACGTTGCGTGCAAGGAACAGGCATGTTAGATATGGTTAGAATACGATCAGGGGTTAGCCGTCGTCCCTCCTTCGACAGGAGATGACCGAGATAGGTCACCTCCGGTCGACAATATTGAAATTTAGACAATGAAACTTTATTACCGTGGTCTGCCAGGTGCTGTAACAACGCAGTCGTCGCTAGTCGGCAACCATGCTCAGTATCAGAGGCCACGAGAAGATCATCCACATACTGCACTAAAACGTTACCGGGTGGCAAGGTTAATGTGTCCAACAATGTTTTAAGCGCTTGGCTATAAATACTAGGACTCTCTGTATAGCCTTGTGGGGCGCGACAAAATCTGAAGCTGCGACCTCCTAAGGAGAATCCGAAAAGATAACGGCTATCTGGATGTATGGGAATACTGAAGAAGGCATTTTTCAAATCAATGACAGAGAAAAATCTAGCTGTCGGGGGAATCATGGTCAGGATAGTAGTGATGTCAGGCACTACAGGATATTGGGGTACGACAATCTTATTGATTTCTCGCAGGTCGATCACAAAACGATAAGTATCAGCATAATCAGGACTCTGATCTATCGGGGCCCGTTTAAGAATAGGAAGAATAGGGCTGTTGCACGTGTTAGAAGCCGTCTCTTCCACCACCCCCATGCGGATCAAATCGTGGACAATGGACAGTAATGCCCGCTGCCCTGCGGGGGCAATTTTATACTGCGGAACTCTGGGTAATCGAGCATTTTGTTTCAGAGTAATCGAAATGGGTGGTATGCTCAACAACCCTACATCAGTGTCTCCAGTAGCCCAGAGACTCTGCGGATTCTTGGCGAGCTCAGGGGGCAAAGGGTCCGTTTTAGAGAAACATTGTGCAGAGGGAGGTAAGGGTTTCCTAATCGTTAAGTAAACTCCATCAGGAGAGCAATAGATGCGGGCGTACAGCCTCTTCAGTATATCCATACCCAAAAGATTCTCACCACATTGTGAAGTCAGAAGGAAAGGTGAGTCAATTGAAATCGGCCCCAAGTTAAGAGAAAGAGGTTGGGAGATGGGGCTTACCACTGGAGTTCCGGAGAAACCGACAGACACATTATTCTGGCCAGACAGAGCAGCCCCAGGGACAAGGGCGTGTGAAACAGAACTATTCATAGCCCCTGTGTCAACCAGAAACTTACCTGATGCATCCATTAAACGAGCATGTACATAAGGTCCGTTTTGGTCGATCGGAATTGACACGCGTCCCCCACTCTGTCCTCGGCCTCCCTATGCCTCACTGTAGCCTGCCGAGTCATTACTTACACATCCGTTATTATAGTACTGTTTTCCTCGACCATGGTCGAAACAATTCTGGCTATCCTCACCTTGCCCAACTCCTTCCTGCCTCGTATATCCACCTCGACGACCACTGCCTCGGCCTCTTCCTTGACCCCTTGAAGCCCCGTTCTGCGCCTGCAGCAACGGACACTGAGCTCGCCAGAGCCCTTCCTGCTTACAGAAGGCACACTGATTTATTCCTAAATCAGTTCGTCCTCCACCCTGTCCGAGCCCCGCCCCTCGCGGGGCGAAATTCTGTGTTCCCCTACCCCTACCACGTCCCCTCTCAACTTGCTGTAACAAGACCCTAGTTTTCAAGTCCTTCGACCTCTTTTCCGTCTTTTCCTTACTCTCGTTTTCCCGATGCTCATAATATTGAGCCATACTTAGAATCGTCGAGGGGGTTGATGTAGTCCAGGTACTCTCCGCAGCCTGAAGTCGGGCTGATATCTCAGGCAACAGGTTAGTCACAAACCTGTTGACAAACAGGCGTATGCCACCCTCCTTAGACAAATCTTGCCCACTAAAATCAACAAAAACTCCCTCGAACCTTGTGAAGAAGTCAGACACGTTCTCGTTTTTCTTCTGCTTGCAAGCAGTCAATTTGTCCCAATCCACCTTCCTGGGGGGAATTAGGGAATGCATATAGGTTATTATTTTCTCCGGTAAAGCCAATATCTCACTTCTAGGTTTGTCTCCTGGCTTACGATCCCTATCCCAGTCTCTCAATTGTTCCCATGTTCCTCCAAACTCAGCCACATGATCCTGGTCATGTACCTGCCGCCATATGTCCACAGGTACCAATAGAGCAAAAAATAGCTCAATGTCAGCCAGTGTCATCACCGCCGAGGAGACGGCTTCTGTCAGTTCTTTATAATATGCGGTAGGATTCTTCCTGGGGTCAGGCAACTGAGTTTTCAACGAAAGTACCTCACTACGTTTTCAGGGGGTATATACCCATTGTTCCTGAAAACGGGCGGCTACTCTTGGGCGGGTGACCGCCCCTTGTGCGTCTACTACCTTGGTTACTTCGGGGTGATAAATAGGGTGCACCTCACGCATTGGGAACTGCTGTACCCCTACAGGGCTAGCTGCAGGCAGGCGCATTCTGTAACTGACCAAAGTGTTCACGTTCCCATACACCGCTTCTGGACTCAGCTGAGATCTATGGGCCTGAGTGTAAATATCATATAGGATGGCCGGAGCCCTGTCCTCTTTATAGGCTTGTTCCCACAATGAGATGAGGCGTTGGGCCATATGGGCCAACGCGTGTTGCTGCATTACCGGTTCATAATCTCGCATGGTATTCCATATGTCGGTCAGGGTATAGATAGGTTGCCGCATCCACTGGGATGCCTGGATTGCAATGGCCTCCTTCTCCCCGGTTCCTAAGGCTGACCGAGTGAACAACTTCCTACCATCTAATGAACCGGTCGGATGTACTGGAGTTGAAACAGCTGCGAAAGGGGTTGCACTCGCGGAGGAAGAGGTCAGGGCGGAAGGGGGATACATGGCCCCCGGTGACAGCTGTGGAGTTTCAGCTGTCGAGGCCGACAGCAAATTGGGCCATATGGCCATACTTTCCGAGACAGAGAAGGACAGCCGCGAATGATCAATGACCGGTGCAAGGGAGGGGGGCTGAGGCGCTGACACGACTGCAGTTGCTGGAGAGGCAACGGGCGCCGGCGCAGGGTCAACAGTCCGTGCTCCGGCTGATACAACAGCAGCTGTTATCTCCGGATACAACCGTTGCGGGACATACGGGGGTGGCGGTCGCATGTCCAGCAGGTCTTCTATCTCATCTTCTGCATTGGGTCGGGCCACATAACTTTTGTCAACTTTTAATCTAAACTCCCGATTCATACAATCGATTCCTTTCTCTACTCTCACTCTGTCATAGGCTACAGCTTTCTGAGTTACAGTCTGTCCTGCCTTGGCTCTCGCCAACTTCTCCCCCCTCATCCGTCTTTGCTTGGCCTCTTTCTGCCAGGCGTTTAAGGCATCAAACATAGATTGCCTACTGCATCTGGAGAATAGTTGCTCCTGTAGAAAGGCAACTTTCTTTTCGTCAAAGGACCCAGTCTTCGGCCACTGCAATTCTTCATTACCCTTTGTATACTTGTGCCACAGGGAGTTAAACAATATGGGGGCAATTCCGTGCTTCACATACATGAAATGGCTGGGGCTGCCCTCCGGTGGGGCAGGCTGACTCTCGGCTAACCGAGAGTCGCTGGTCCGACAACAACAACCAAAACAGTTCAATTTGCTGAAACACGACATGTTAGTTAGTAGACAAACACAAATACCATATAGCAGACTTTACGCCACAGATAACAGATATGTCGACATTGCTTCTCTGCAGTTAAACCTATCCAAATTGGATGCATCCAAACAAACGAACGGAGCCCGTCGACTCCCGTTCGTGGAGAATTATTCAAAAAGGATCATCAAGATCACAACAGGCCGTACTGGCAGGAGACGGTCAGACAGGGGTGACCACGGACTGGACTACGGACCATCCCATGACCTCCCTGGTTCACCACTGAGACTGTTCTGATGTAGACCAAGCCGTACCTCAGATATGTCTCATGGCTACCCAGTTATAGTCGCAGTGTTTTCCGAGTGCAATCTGGCCGTGCATTACTCACAAGTAACAACTAGGCATCTGATCTGTCTCTCAAACATCACAAAGGATCCGCGGAGTCTCTACAGTCAGTCCCTACTGGACCACCCTGCAAGACCTCCGTAATTCTCCTAGGGTACTCACGACCCCTCAAATCAAATACAGTTAACTGTTCCAGATGCACCGCTCAACAGCGCGTGCTTCAAACCAATGCACCGCTCAACAGCGCATGTTTCAAACAAACAGATTACTCACCGGGTGCACCCAGGTACGAATGTTCGTTCTCCGCTGCCAACTTCTTACCACCAATACAGTCAGCTCCTGGGTCAAGCCCGTAGGACTCCGGTGAAGGGTCACTAGCAGCAGAGGGTGCCCCGAGCGGGAGCGCGGAGAGGACGCAGACTCCCCTCCGCCCACCTTGCCAAGACGCCCCTGATCCCCTCACCCGCTTACGGGGAGGGAGAAGACCCTGTCACGGGGTCCCTTCGTGGTCGCCAACTGAAGTAATCTAATAGTAATCCCAAGGGCCACACTTACCAGTGGTCCGCAATATTAAGTCAATAATAAGCAGTTGGCAACGTAGAAGGTTCAAGCGTTTATTGGCCACAACAGAACTCTACATAGAGGAGCCTCATCGAACCTCACCCATCAGGTGCGCCGAGGAAGACTGCTGGCTCCTTGACAGAACCACACTTATATACATTACAGATTCGGCATACAAAGCATTGCAAGTGGAAAAGTACCAGTTAGTCCTAGAGCTCCTAAATGAGCTCATACCATCTGCCCGTATAAGGTTACTATCTCGTTCAAAGAAGGTCGGCCGGGTGACTCCCTTTCGTCTCGGGCACAGAGGAATTTAGCTTAGTACTCCCTACTGCAGATGTGACCTTGGGCCTCGGCCGTAAATACAATTCACCCTGTCTCTAGGCTGGTATGAGCTAAATCATACAAAAGGGGGTAGAGAGAGACACGTGATTCGAAGCACGACCGTTCATGATTCAAGATGGCCACAGTATGGTTTTTCGGCCCTTTCTATCATGCAGGACACGGAGACACGAAGAGTTACTTTATAAAGCAGTCCTCGATGCATATGGAGTAGAGATACAGTCTAAGATACATTATGCTAACTATACATATTTGACTCGAATCCCACACTCCGTTTCACACAACGCAGCACAGCAAGTTACCTTGCTACGTTGCATTGCGTTGCATGAAACTTTAGTAAATATGCCCCTTGGCCCTATGAATACAAACCTTTACAAGCTCAGGCCTAGAAGAGTAGATGTATCCCTGAGGCTATACAGATCCTAGAGGCTCAGGCCTCAGTCAGGTTACACAGATGTTACAGGCTAAAGCCTCAAGCAGCAGAGCTATCACTCAAGATACATGACCCCAAAGACTGAAGCAGGACTAGCCATCATTACACTGATGTTACAGCCTGGGGCTGCAGATAGCAGGCATTTCTTTTAAGTACACGAATCTTATGGGTTAAAGCCTCAGACTGACAGGAGAATTATTACTAAGGATAAGTAGGTCTAGTAGGATAACTTAACACAGAAGAATTATTGCTTGGCTGACGCAGATCTTTCAGCCTCGAAACTCCAACAACTTCAAACAGCTTTATCCATCACGTTGCACAGACCTGCAAACTCAGACTTCTAAGAGCGGAGCTATCCCTCAAGTTACACAGAGGGTATGCTCAGGTTTTTGGTAGCAAACCTTTCTCTCATCTTACAAAGTTCCTGTAGGGTCAGGCTTGAGGTATTTCAAACTCTGTGATGTCCCTAATTATACGTGAATTGAATCATCACATTAGGAAATATCGAACAATGTTTAGAGATAGGTGAAGACTACTCAATTCAGATGTATTCCAGATCCACAACCATCAAGTAGCATTATGACGTAGGTGAAAAGAATCTGCAACGCACTTTGGGCCTCATGTAGGAAGCCAAATACCGGTCGGTAACGGCCGATTTTCGGTAATTATACCGTTACCGACCGGTATTTTGGCTTTTGAGATGTAGGGGGAGAATTTCATGATTCTGTATTTACCGAATCGGTAAAATTACCGATTCGGTAAATACCGAATCATGAAATGAGATGTAGGGGGAGTGTGTGGTGGGTGTGGGGATTCGGTATTTACCACCAACTAAAGGTTGGTGGTAAATGACGAATAGGTGAAAAAAAGCATTTTTGTGCACGTTTAAGTGTGCATTGTGGCAGACATACATGCCCTTAGGGCATGTATGTGCGCCACATGTGCACACATGGCCGAATCAGGGGTGCAACAGGGTGTCAATGTGACACCCTGCCACCCTTGCATGTGCTCCCCCATTACCGAATCGGTATTTACCGATTCGGTAATGAGGCATACCTTCCCATCAATGGGAATGTATGCCTCATTACCGAATCGGTAAATACCGATTCGGTAATTACCGAATTTTTCCGATTCGGTAATATTTACCGACTCATTACCTACATTGCATTTACCACTTCATAAATACCGAATCGGTATGATTCGGTATTTATGAAGTGGTAAATGCCAGCCCACCTACATAAGGCCCTTTGTGTTATGGCACTTTTAGGCCTTTACCTGTAAATGGAAAACATGAAACTGCAGTCCGATAATAAAAAGTTTAATTGACTAAAAAGTCACATCTGTCTTAATGTGTCACACATGATATAATGTTCCTATGTTCCGCATGAGTGGAACATGTACATTTGTATCCACTTTAGGAGGGGGAACGGCTGAACCCAGGGGCGTGGCTATCAGTCGTGCAGCAGCAGCAAAGTATCAGCAGCCCTCCACATCCCAGTTATGTCTGTCATTTACTGCCCAACTGGGAGGCGAGGGACATTTTCTTTGTTTGCCTTTGGGTCCAAGGCGACCTTGCATCGCTGCTTGCTCTGCCCGAGCCAGTGTGCACGGATTCAGATGTGTAATTCCAGTTAAATGAAAACCGCCACAGCAGAAACATTACCCTTCGAGCTATCCCACTGCAAGGTTTGATGTTCTGAGCTATCATATCTTGTTTGTAACTTTACGTCGAGCCTCATTCTCTTCCAGTTACTTTCCCTACGCTCTCTACCCCTCTGAAGCACCTCATTTCTTTGAGGTTATATCTGAGGGTTTTTTACTCTTTTTTTTCAGGAATGACCGACACACATTTGCACAGAATCTGCAGTGGAGATGTGGAGAGATTTGTGGACCAATTATTTTTAAGATTTACTCAGACATGGTTCTCATTCGATTCAGGGTTATTGGATGGAACATGCAAATCATTTTCAGACAGGTAATTTTTTGGCGAACAAAGCAAGCAGAAGGAGATGATGGACAGAGCACTGAAACTTTTCAGACACTCACCCCCAGTCACAGATCTGGGTAGAATCCATCATCATTCTTTAGCTCACTTCACCACCCCAGTTCAGACCCAGCCATATGCAAATCAGTCTTGACCCTGTTGTTTATGGGAACAGTCCAGCCCGAATTGCCAAGCCAGCTCCTCCCTGGACCGGAAACAAGCATCCCGGGACCGGTTTCGGGGTAACACCCCTCATCAGCCAGGCTAGCTTGAATCCAGTGGCAAAGTGAGCAAGGGACCCACGTCTGGGCATACCCTACAATTTTTTGGCACCTTTGAAGTGATCTTTGGCAATTTTCAGAGGTAGTCATACCTCACCTTACAGAAATACGATCAATACTTTATCTTCGATTTAGACATGTTTTAACATTTCTTCAGCTAGCTGTTCAGAAAGATTAATTACAGCCAGGAATTGAAAAAAATATACATATTTTGTTTAATTAGTGCTACAATGGACCTGTCTCCAGGGGCGGATCCCTCCACTTCATAATTTAGGACTTGAGCGAGGATGAGTAGGACTTTGCGAAATGAAGATGTAGTAAGAAATTGAGGCATCCCCTACCCCACTGCTGCCTGTCTCTTCTTCATAGTTTAAAGCTGCTAAAAGAGGCAGATGCATGTATTGAAATAGATTCACTATTTCATTTCACTTGATACAAAGGTGGTTGAGATATGTTCATGACCTTTTTTCACAAGGAATAAAACATTTCATTTTGGAGGATATTTCTTCATGAATATAAGCTGGAGAATGGGAGAACTAAATCGTTCTGATAGAGCATTGTATTGTTACTTGATCAAGTTTGGGCCAAATTCTGTAATCAACCAAGACATGTTTCAACATGAAAGCAGTCTGCTGAGGCTGAAATTGTGGTTGGGTTCTTGAAGACCTAAGTTTATTTTGCCTGATTATGTGGTGATAGGGTGCAGATGGCATCATATGAAGTAAGTTGGCATTGCAGGGTTTTCTTTGGTGCCTGGTAGAATAGAGAACCCCATTTAAAACCCTACACAACCTGGCAAAGGCACAGACTATCTGCAAAAGCATAACTCTGCATTACATCTCAACCAGGAACTGTAGGTCAGTATCCACAAACATAGTCTATGCATGAAAGGAATTGCTGCTAGTGCCTTTAATTTTAAAAAGTTGTGGACAGGCCAGGACTGGGAACCACAACCGGCCATGGCAAAGTGCCCGGCACCCCCCTCTCACCCCCACGGGGTTGGGGGTGTCACCGAGCTCTTTGCCAGGGCCGGTTTTCGGCCGATTTTGTTACAGGGCCGATTTTGCAGCTATGCTGCAAAAACGGCCCTGTAACAAAATCACCCCCCAGGGGCCCAAAACCGGCCCCCACCCGTGCGGCGCACCGGGGGATTGCTCGGTGCCCGCTACGGCCAGTCCGGCCCTGGTTGTGGACCTAAGACGATACACCAGCGAGTTGTGGTCCCTGCTATATTTAAGTGGCTATTGCTAACTAGTTCATAAAAGTATTTCGAGTCTATGCACATATAGTTCCATCGACGACTTCCTACAGTATTAAAATGGCAACAGAACGCTATTTACATTTTCATGGTGATAATTCATAGTGCATCACGACCGTGATAATTTTCAAATTGTACTCAATAATATAAATTGTGGCTTTTTTTGATGAGATTCAGTTGCAGAGAACCACAGGTGGACTACCTCGTTCTTAAAGTCCAGCTGGTGTAGGGGGCTGGTCAGTGTCATTCCTTGAGAGTGTTCTTGGGAGGGACATAAGGGATGCTTCAATAGATTAGTAACTGGCTCCTGTTCTTTTACAATCCCCCATTGAATGTCACTTACTCGCACAATCCTCCTCTTATCCTATCTGAACAGTGCATTTCGACCCTCTGTAAACCTAAGGGGTCTTCATCAGGGCCAGAGTTCAGGGTAACAAACACCAGGTCTAGGGTATGGTGTGCTTGGTTTCAAGTAATACGTCTTTGTCTGGGCCTCCCTGGGTTCCTGTGGATATCAATGGGTTCACGTTGTGCAGATTCTTTTATTCCTCTCGGTGGTTGCTGACTTGTGCGGGAGCGTTTTTTCTGACTTTGCGTTCTGGAGTGCTACATTGTTTTAAAGAGTAGGGTGCAGTTCTGAACTCTGTTAGGTGCAACAGGGAGGGGCCATTTACCTGTGTTGGATTTAATTCTATTTAATTTGTTTTGATGGAGGTTGTGATTCTTGTTTATTATTTGTGTGTATATATATTATTTTCAACAACTTATTCTGATGTTTTCGTCTGATGAAGACCACATGGCATGACACAAGTATTAGCCAGTAAAAAAAACACAAGAAGATGTGAGCAATTCCTTTTTTTCAACTATGTACTGAGTACATTTTGTCTACTGATTTGAGTTCGCAAATATTCAATCATATTTAGAAATCGCAGGTGTGGAGGGATAAGGCTGATTTTGTGTCCTCGGTGTGTAGCCTTGTGCTTAGTAACCTGTGTTTTGGTCTCCATGGTGTGATTTCTTTATGTTTGTTATTTTCGTTCTTATGTGGGTGGATTGGGGTTGTTCTCAGCCCCAGCACTGTCTACAGTGGCTCACACTTTGTATATTTTGACCTCGCATGAAGCATTTCAGGAATTAAGCCTTTATTCCCATGCAAACCACTCGTTTTGCGACTCAGAGTTTATCATGGTGACCACGTCTCAAAAGCAAATGAGTAATGCATACATTTAGGAGATGCTGACGTCAGCGATGACAGGTGGCAGGGAGGCCAGTGACTCATGCCAGCTGGACTGGTGCAGCAGGCTTCACGGGACTGCAGCTCACATTGACGAAGGTCGCTGCTGTTTGGCAAACATATGCAAGGAGAGTACTGTCTGCCATGATCTCGGATGTCAAGTTCTTCATCCAAGGTGTCTGTAGGCATCCAGTTAAAGGGACGCAAAAAGATCAATTTTGAAAACACTCTTGCTCAACAAGACTCAAGAACTACAGAGAAAACGGTCTCTGTCGCTTTTTCTGCTGCATCTGCATCCAAATGTTTCCTTCTCCCTGCCTCACCCATTGTTCAAAGTTTTATCCCATTCTTTCCCAATAATGGAGGATGTTGAAATCCCTTATTTCCAGATCCGTATTGCCTCAACATTCTGAATCTATCAAAGTCCATGAAAAATAATTTCATGAACTGATTTAAGATTCATATACAAAACCAATGTACATTAGGTTTCTGTGATAGAGTCGCGAGGGCACATTCACCAGCAAAAGCGGCCACAAGGCCACACTCACTCGCGACAGAGGCTGTGAATCCTAGTGTGGAGGTGGGTGGCACAGACGGAAGGAAAATCAAGGGTACCACTATAGAAGGGGATCCGTCATGGAACACAAAGCAGGGCAGGGAGTGAAAAGAAGAACGACAGAAGGAGGCGAGATGTGGCCTAACGGTTAGAGCTGCTGGGCTTGGGACTGGTGAACCAGGCTCACGTCCCAGCATTGGCTCACTATCCTGTGGGCCGATCACTTAATCTCCCCATGCCTAAAACACAAGTGTTGGCAATGCCAGTAGGCCTGGCTTATGAATCAAAACCCCTCCCCCCTTTCCCTCTGCGCCTGGTGTTCCGGGTTAGTAGATTGCGCTTTCAAAAAACCCTGATTGATTGATTGGTGCCATTGATTGGTTTAGGCACTCAGTAAGTCATCATAAATGCACTCCTTCACTCATCGTTGCACTCATTCATCCACTCATCCGCTGACTCATTCTTGCATTCACCCTCGGGCCCAGCTGTAAAAAATACACATGCAAACTCAAAAGCTCATGTATGATCAATCTGGCGTCTGGCACAACTTTCCACATTGAACCAATCCGGCCTGTAGCTAATATTGTTGGTTTGTCACCATAACCAACTCAGGCCTCTTGTACTGAGTGTAAGCATTTCCACAAGGCAACCATTAGACATCCAGTCATTAGATATCAAATATATTCAAAATTATAGCTCGTAAAGTCTAATAATCAGGTGTTTGTTAAGCACGACTACTCGCCCGTGAGGGTCTCAAGGCGCTGGGGGAGGGGGGTTTCGCAGGTTCCAGTCCATCAAGGAGGGGGTCTGTCGAAGAGCCAGGTTTTGAGGTTTCTTGTGAAGATGGGGAGAGATGTCTGTCTGAGGTGGAGAGGGAGGGTGTTCCAGGCTCTGGCCACGAGGAAGGAGAAGGAGCAGCCGCCTGATCTGGTCTTTTTGGTGCGGGGACCACAGCGTAGGTGTGCTGGGCTGATCGTAGGGTCCTTTGGGGTGCGTGGAATTTATGTCGGCTGTTCAGGTATGCTGGTCCGGTGTCGTGGAGGGCCTTGTGAGCGTGGGTGAGCATCTTGAAGGTGACTCTAGCTTTGATGGGTTGTCAGTGGAGTGTGCGCAGGTGCTGGGAGATGTGGCAGTGTCTTGGACCAGTCTCCTAAGAGTGCCTAACAAGGATTCTCACAGCACAAGTCTTCCATTCCCATGGCTTGCCAAAGGGGGTACCCAACACCAACATCCGTGCCTACTATGGTAATCTGTGATATTCCATGTAACAAAACAGAGCTCTACAGGTTTTATTATAGAGTAATAACTATTGACTCTTAAATGCCTATTGCCTTTAACATATACTTTTCACATTAAATACATCGGGCCCGATTCACAGAACTAACTTAAGACAAAATCGTAAACTTACTACCATTTCGGTATTCACAGAAGGCACTTACTCATTTTGGTATTCACAGAAGGCACTTACTCATTTCGGTATTCACAGAAGTTAGGAGTCCTAACTTTAGGACTCCTAAATGCCTTCTGTGAATACCGAAAGTCTTAAAGTTAGGATTTTTCTCAGTTTAGGAGTAGTAAAGTTAGGACTCCTAACTTTAGAACTCCTATATGCCTTCTGTGAATACCGAAAGTCTTGAAAGTTAGGATTTTTCTCAGTTTAGGAGTAGTAAAGTTAGGACTCCTAACTTTAGGACTCCTAAATGCCTTCTGTGAATACCGAAAGTCTTAAAATTAGGATTTTTCTCAGTTTAGGAGTAGTAACGTTAGAACTCCTAACTTTAGGACTCCTACTTGCCTTCTGTGAATATCGAAAGTCTTAAAGTTAGTATTTTTCTCAGTTGAGGATTAGTAAAGTTAGGAGTCCCGGCATGGCGCCCTACCCAGGAAGCACCACCATGCCCTGTAGATGTGACACATCTCAACTATGAAGACTGATTTGCTCATCCAGGCCGCTAGAAGGACAGGACACTTCACAGTGGAGGACAGTAGGGTGCTGATATTTCTCAATTACACCTTGGCTGATCAGCACTAACATGCTTCCTTCCCTAGAGTAAAGAAACAGCTGCGCAAAATGGATGTTAAGTACTCGTTACTGTTAACGGCCTGACTCAAGATGCTGGTGGATCAGAAGTCACAGTTTTTACATCTCCAGAGGCGGCTAGGGACTGGGCTGAACAATACAATGAATTGGCACCACCATCTGCACCCAACAAGCAGCAGCGACTCAGGAAGAAGATCAGGGGGAGCTGTAGTAGCCGTTTGCCTATGGTCCACTCTACCACATTCGACAATTACCCTCACGTGGCAACAGGTTGTGGAATCAAGGGACTCTGCCACAAGTGCAGCACATCTTTTCGCCCAGTGTCGCCCACCCTGCTTGTTGATGCCACAGAAACGGGTAAGAAAATGGGCTTGTTGGCCCCCGGAGAAGAGTATAGCTCAACTAATCTCCTGGACATAAAGCCTCAGACTGCGGATGATCTTATATGAACATAACATGACTCCCTTCCCTCATAATAGGAGGTCTACATATTTCATGCATACGTCTGTTAGTATTGATAGCAGCCATGTATAAGTGGTGATGGTACAGATATAACATATTTAAATGTTGCTACAATCTTGTATGTGCTCAGATAACAGGTATGCTTCATTTTCTACTGCTGCTTCATACTATTACTATGTTAAAGGGTCAAGCTGCTCCACCCGTTAACTTTATCTTGCCATGGGGTTAGAACTTCTTGCTTCCCCTGCACAGTATGTTTTGTTCCAATAGCCCAGCCTGATCAATATGTTTGCTCTACTACACCATAGTCACGTACAACTGTTGTATGGATAGTGAGTTTGGGCATGGGTTAGTTCTAAACATGGCACTGGCAGGGGAGTTTCTGTTTGGAACTATTTAACTGTTCTTAGCTCTGTTTATTAGTAACATAGTGAACGCACAGGCTGCTGATACTAACTTTAATCACAAGAGACATGTACATTGGTGTTGTTGCGATGTTGATCAATGCCACAAATGCTACCATGCTTCTTATAAGCATATTAGACTCAAAACATGCAATCATTGATGGCTATAAACAATTTCTTGACGTGTAATGTATGAGGGCTGGGACACTTAACAAAAAGATCTCAGATGTACTCATTTTTCAGATTATGGGATATCCACTTTTCAGACCTTCAGGAAATACACCTTACCATATCAGAAATCTCAAAAGCAGATTGAAGGGCCAGGTATTCTGTATAACTTACTCTGTCTATGCCAGGGGAGTGTTGCCTTGAGTTAGGCCAGGTGTGTCACTCATATTAGTAGAACAAGGAATACACCCGGGAGGCAGGTATTTGTTTATCTTGGCCTAGTTGGATGGAAGAGACTTACATATCCTAGCAGTGTATGAAACAGGGGGTGAAACCAAATTTACATGTGTAAGTTACTACAGCTAAAAAGGAGCAGGAGTCCAACACCACACATGGCCAACCACTGATACCACAACACCATCATATGTAAAATATTTTCGGCAGGGACTTAAAATAGAATCAATTAGGAAATAATTCCTAATTTATTTCAACTTTTTAAAAATATATATACATTATATTTAATGTTAAAATATCTAAAAAAAAAACAAGCATATTTAATAATTAATATTAGGTTTTATTGAAATATCATTAATTACTATTAATAATATTATATATAACTTTTAATAAATATAAATACATAATAAGAAAACAGAATCCAGGAGATCTTCCTAGGGTAAACTATGGGCAAAAAACAAACGTTTATTAAACTTTAAATAGTAAACATATTTAATGTAAATATAAATGTAGATTAATTTGATATATTTATTTTAGATATAGTACAAATTAAAAAGAAGTAGTATTATCTAAATGTTTTAATTAACTAATTATTATACTTAATTCATTTGAATATATAATTCATTTAAAATATTAATATAAAAAATATTTTTTTGAGGTTTAAATTAAAAAATATCACCGAAAGTAAAAACAAATATTATTTTTATCATACATTAGTAATTATTAAATGTGATCCATATAATAAAATTAAATAATGTAATTATAATTTAATAAATAATTTTACATTAATTTTTAAATTAAAAAAGTTAATATTTTTTAAAATTAAATAGTAATGATACTTTATTTCTAGATTTTTAAGTTGAAATTAAATGTATTTAGATTTTAAATAGTTTAAATCATATTATAATGTTTTACATTCTTTCCAATGGAGTTTTATTTTAAGTTCCTACCTTTATTGATTTCTATGAGAGGGTGTTGCAGTACCAGTGGTTGGCCATATATAGTGCTGGGCATACCTCAGCTCTGAGTTAGAACACAGTTACTAGTGTTTTGAGTCATTTTTCGGTAGTCATTTTAGAAGTGCAGATTGTGAATAGCAATGGGCTTAGTTATTGTTTGTGGGTGCATGTCCCGCCATAAACCCCTCCCTAGTCCTCCCCAAATGCCTCCTTTCACATTACTTCATTCTTCCCCTTTATTCATAAGCATTCCCCATTTTCCAGCCAGTCCCCTCTATCTCTCCTACATTTACTACAAAAATGTGTATTTACGAATATGAAGGCTCTGAAGTCAGGGAGAGACCTCTGCAGAGAAATACAATTTTCAAATAAAATTGAAAAGAGTGTCAGAAGCTGAACCTACGCATATAGGTTTGCGAATATCAGTTTGAAGTATGGTACTACTGAACAACTACTAAAAGTACTACAAAAATGCAGTTCATGATTAGGCAAATTCCACTGCCCATATGAATTCTAGCAAATCTTTCTCTTGATCTAATGAGTATAAACAACAATTTGTTTTGACTTCTGATTAACTTTCTTAATTTGTCCATCAGTTTCTGGATGATAACTAGTATAATCCTTTAATTTTAATCTTTTTTTACAATTTTGCCTAAGGTGTGATAAGAACTGAGGTCCACTATCAGATATTGTCACTGTTGAAACTCCATGTGTACACTTTGCTGAATGTACAGAGTGACCAACAGTCTAGTATCAGTTTTTCCGTAACAGGTATTAATTGATTCAGCTTAGTATATACACAAAAATTGCATTATAACCTCTACTTGTGGGTAACAACACTAGAAAATCCATATTGACCTTACCTAATGGTGTGATACAGTTAGTAAAGTTTGTAGATTACCCTTGTATACTTGACTTAGCTCTCGCACACACTTCACAATTCTTAACACACTTCTGAACTTCTTTACTCATGCCACCAAAAACTCCTGCATACTTACTCCTTAGGGCCTTATTATGACTTTTGTGGTATGGCAGCGGGCCACCATGCCAGCGTCCACTGCCACACCACCAAAGTCATATTAAGACCGCCCACCAGATTCCGTCTGGAATCTAGGTCGGGCAGTCCTGCGGCAGCTGGCCTACGGCATTGCAGTGCTAAAGGCACTGCAATGGCAACGTCGAAAGCCTCTGCTGCTGCTGAGCCAACTTTGTTGTGTTTTCGATCCAGGCATGTTATTAACTGGATCTTGTCTCATTTACCTGGCTTTCCGAAATGTTAGCAAGGGTCTTTCATTTATTGTAGGACCCAAAATTGTGAAGATGAGATGCCAATGCTTTTGGAAAATACCTCGTACCGTCTGATGTTGATTATTGAAACCTATGATGAATCTTATGGGTTGCTTCTGATCTGTCTGTGTCTTTCCTTGCTTTTTCTCTGCAAATATGAGCTTATCCCTAGGGTGTTGATTGGCCCTTGTCCTGGCTATCTCAACATAGCTTTATTGTACCCTCTCCTAGTGAACCTCTCTGTTAGTTCTCTTTGTGCCAATTGGAGCTGATCAGGTTCACTACAATTTCTCCGCATGCAGAGATTCTCGGCATAGCGAATGCTATTTTCCAGCGTTGCCGGATGGAAACTCCTGGCATGAAGCACAGTGTTTCCAGCCATGGTCTTTTTAAATGTCCAGGTTTGCAGAGTCCATTCAGCCACATAGATACTTAAATTGAGAATCTCCACCTCTTTCTCACTAATGAATGATGTGAAATGAAGGTTAATATCATTGTCATTCCATTTCTTTATGAAATCTGTGGCTGATGTCCTGTCGCCACGCCATACAACGAACAAGTTGTCTATATAACACGACCACAGGATCACATTATTAGACATTTCAGAGGCAAATTTTGTTGCCAGCACCTGCTCCTCCCACCAGCCCATACGCAAATTCGCATAGCTGGGGGCGAAGCAGGTGCCCATGGCTGTCCCCCTCATCTGTTGGTACAACTCTGATCCAAACATAAAGATGTTATTACATAAGCACCATTTCAACTTGCTTAATAGCATCTCCTTGTGCTTATATAATGTTATTGGCTGGGAGCATACAAAATATTGTGCTGCCTGCAACCCATCCTGGTGCGAAATACTTGTATATAGAGAGGTCACATCTAGTGTGATCATGATGTAATCTTCCTGCCACCCTATATCATATATATTTTTTAAGAAATCTCCAGAGTCCTTTGTGTACGATTGTAACTTTTTCACTGGGACCTGGATAAAATAGTCCAAATACTTCCAGGTATATATATATATATATATATATATATATATATATATTTCAGATATTTCAGTGAGTAATATATATATTACAGAGTGGCAGTAGCCACTCTGTAGATTTAGCTAAAATTCCCAGAGATAGGAATTCCTCAGATTTTTGCTTGGTAAAAACATTGTCATAGTTTGACGAATCTCCACAAAACATTACTCATCTATTTCTTTTACTACATTGGCTGACTGCTAGCTGTAGTACTGTAAAAATGGGGAAAACATGAGGAAACAGTGAGTTCAGGCATCGCATTTTTTCCTCATATTGTAAAACTCTGCATTTAAAAATGTGCAGGACTAGCGTAGAAGATGGGGAAAATGTTATAACAAGCATTTGCAATGCAATCGGTCTCACCTTTGGGACCTTATATGTATTTAACTATGCAGCACATTAGCCTCGGTGCTGAAGCATCTACTGTTCTTTAACATGGAGGGAAAGTATGCACCAAACTGCTTGACATGCCAGGTATGGGAACACATGGAGAGAAATATTGCCTTTCAGCAGGATATGGTATAGTCCAAAGCTCTGTTTTTAATAGAAGAGCAGGGCCTTCGGTGGTCATATCACTGAAGATACAAGACTTGGAAAAAAGATTATTGTCTACGGGTGCTTATGGAAGACAGTTTCTATGGAATGGAATCTAGAGAATGCTAAAGTGATTCTGGTATTTTCCTAACCTCTGCTCGTCGTTTTCTATCAAGAAAGTTAAATAGAGGCAGTTGCCAGAAAGATAAAAAAAGAAAGTCCCTCAGCAGAAAGCAATTCTGGTATTTTACTGACCTCTGCTGGTGGTTTTCTATCAAACAGTTAAATAAAGGCAGTGGAACAGAAAAAAAGGCCCTAAGCGGAAGCAGACATGTCCAAGGGCTGATCTCCAGAGCCCACAAAGTACATATACATATAAGTATATATTAAAGTATATACTAAAGTATATATAAGAGGTCTTGTATGCTCGACCTAAAAACGTGGTTTGTTTCCTCTTTCCTCCTGATCTGCATTTATAGATTTTTCCATTTGTGGCAGGATGGCAGGAACAACTTAAAGACTGCCATGATTGACTTGGTGTTTTTTTTTATAAACAAATTTTTATTGTTTTAAATGGTACAACATAAAAACTTTGAGCCTGTCGATCCAGCAGCTGACATTGACACAACATAAGAATCTGCCACATCTCCGCCCCCCTGTGAAACCCCCCCACCCCCTCCCCCCCGAACCGCCTGCTCATAATACATTTCCCAGCCATTTCCCCCAGACCTTGCAGTATTTCTTATGGCAACCTCGTGCCTGATAGAGAGTCCGTTCTTGGGCCGCGCACCAGTCCACGCCGGTGCTCCATTTGGCCAAGCTAGGCGGCTGCGGTTGTTTCCAGGCCGCTGCAATGTCTCGCTTCGCTACCATGAACGCTGTCGTGAGAAATAACTTCTCTGCGCGCGTGCCATCAAGGCCGTCAGTAATGCCCAGTAGGGTATGCCGAGGGTCGTGTGGCACCTCCCACCCCAAGACCTCCGTAAGCTCCGCTTCTATGCCCCTCCAGTACCCCCCCAGATCGGGACAAGACCACACCATATGTATAAAGTCAGCCGGCTCAAAGCCACATCGGGGGCAAGCTGCGTCAGCGGAGAGGCCCGCGCGGTGCAGGCGTGCCGGTGTGAGGTAGGCAGTGTGGAGGTAATACATTTGAATAAGCCGCAGTCTAGCGGAGGCCGTCACCAGCCTGGGGGCCATAAGGGCGTCCCGCCAGTCGGCATCGGCCAGGGGACCCACCCACAACTCCCACCTCTCCTTCAAACCTTCTCGGGATACGGGGTATTGTTAACAAGGGAGCTGTATATCCTGGAAATACCCCCCCTCCCTAGGTTGCCCAACATAACCTGAGCCTCCGGGGGGCTGTGATCCGGCAGCCTAATGTCCAGTGGGGTGTATGTGCGTATGGCATGGCGCAGTTGGAGGTATCTATAGAATTGGGATGAGTGGAGGGAGAAGCGCGTCTGCAGCTCCGAGTACGAACACATGCGTCCCCCCCGCCAGACATCTCCCAGCTGGGAGATGCCAAGTAGGTCCCATGAACGAAAACCCTCCAGTTCCGCAACCTCCCTCAACCAAGTGCCGTGCCAAAGGGGGGTGGCACGAGTCAGTTTCCCGGTCCACCGGGTGTGGCGAAGCGCCACCCGCCAGGCCATGAAGATCACTTTGGTGACATCTGGGCAGGAGGCAGGGACGGGGGCGCCGTACAGACGGTCCTGGATACAGGAGAACCCCAGGTCCTCTAATTCCACTCTGTAAGCCGGGTCGGACCATCCCCCCCCAAACCAATCATGAACGACCAGAAGGCGGGTAGTGAGATAATAGAGGTAGAGATCAGTCATGCCGAGCCCCCCATCAAAGGTGGGCAGGCAACACGTCGAGAGGGCCAACCGCAGTCTCCCACCACCCCAGAGAAATCTGGTCGCCATCCCGTCCAGCTCGCGGAACCACGGCCTCGGGAAAGACACGGGAGTGTTCTGCAACACGTAAAGGAACCGGGGGAGAATCATCATTTTGTATAGGGCCACCCTCCCCAGCGGATTGAGCGGGAGTGAGTGCCATTTTGCCAGGTCCACCTTGGCTTTCTTGACCAGGGGGGTCACGTTAAGCGCCCAGCTCAATTCTGGGAGAAGGGAGACCCAGATGCCCAGGTATTTGAAGGACAACCGGCGGAGGGAAATAGTGTCTTGCCAGTCAAAGCATTCCCGGGAGGGGTGGAGAGGCACAAGGACCGATTTCCGTGGGTTGAGGTGGAGGCCAGATGCGCGACCAAAGCGGCCCAGGATGTGGAGTGCTCGTGGGCCCGAGCGCGCCGGATCCCCGAGGTACAGCAGGACATCGTCTGCATAGAGGGCGATTTTGTCCGCCTCCAGGCCCGGCCACTCCCAGCCCTGAAGGAGAGGGTCTGCTCTGATCAGGGCGGCCAAGGGCTCCATCGCAAGCGCAAAGAGAAGGGGCGATAGCAGGCACCCCTGCCGTGTCCCCCGGCCGATCCGAAACGGCCGCGACAGCGCCCCGTTAACCAACACTCTGGCACGGGGCACGCATAGAGGACCCGCACCATTGCAACAAACTTGGGGCCGAAACCCATGTGAGTCAGGACATCAAACAAGTAGGCCCACCCAACCGAGTCGAAAGCTTTCTCAAAATCAGCGAGCAGGAGGGTGAGATAAGGAGGTTAGCGATGGCAGTGAGCCAAGGCCACATGAAGGCGTCGGAGGCAGTGGCGGGTGCCTCGGTCCGGCATAAAGCCGCATTGGTCCGGGTGTACCAAACATGACAAAAAGGGTCGGAGCCGCTGGGCCAGGACTGCTGCATAAAGCTTGATGTCCGTGTTATTGAGGGAGATCGGCCGATAAGCCGACCTGTCACTAGGCGGCGGTGCAGACTTGGGCAGAACCACAATGGTGGCAATATCAGCCTCTGGAGGGAAGGAGCCTTTTTTGACCGCTTCGGCAAAGAGATCCCTCAGCCGCGGGACCAGGTGCTCCTTGTAGGTGGCATAAAACTCTTGGGGGAAGCCATCCGGTCCCGGTGTCTTCCCCGAAGACGTGCGCCCTATCGCATCTCCAATCTCCTCAAGAGAAATGGGCGCCTCCAGACTCTCCCAGTCCTCCGATCGAAGTTGGGGAAGGCGTAGGTTGCTCGGGGCCAGCAGAGAGGCCAGGGAAAGGTCCGGCGCCCGGGCCCAATATAGTTGCGTATAGTACTGAGCGAAGGCTTCCGCGATCGCCACGGAGGAAGAGTGGAGCACGCCATCGGTGCCGGTCACCGCCGGAATGATACGTGCGGCCCTGGGGTAAGTGGCCAACCGGTGCAGCAGCGCACCGTTCTTATCGCCCCACCCGTACACCCTCGCCAGCGAGGACTGCCAGAGGAGCTTGGCCGCATCAAGCGACCGTTGACGAATCTCCTCACGCAAAAGCCGCAGCTGCCGAGACCCAGCAGGATCGTCAGTTTCAGCGAGAGACTGTTCCAAGCGCAGCGCCCGGGCCTCACAGGCAGTGAGCTACTGCAAGTGCTTCCGGCGGTGCCGTACCACATGTGCCTTGGCGGCCCCCCTAACGGTGGCCTTACAGGCCTCCCAGAGGGTGCCCGCCGAGGAGACCGACCCGTCATTATCGCCATAGTAATGCGCCAAGGCGGACCCCACCTCCTTACGGAGTGTCTTATCCTGGAGGAACCATGCGTTAATACGCCACATCTGGCGGGCCCCACGGGGCGTGGGGCCCAGGCAAAGGAGGACTGGAGAGTGGTCGGATAACCCCCTGGGGAGGATGCGGGTGTCCTGGACGCCTACACAGTCGGTGGGGGGGACAAAAATCACGTCAATGCGAGCATGGGTGTGGTGGGCGGCCGAAGTGTGAGTATATTGCCGAGTGCGCGGGTGCCAGGTCCGCCACGCGTCGCATAGACCCTGAGCCTCCGCCCAGCCCGCCAACTGCCTCGCCCGTGCGGCACGGGAGTCAGAAACCGGACCCGAGGAGTCTAGCTGTGGGGCCGAGACAGCATTGAAGTCCCCCCCAGAACCAGAGTGCCCGGAGGGAGAGTCGCCAGCCAAGAGGCGACCTGAGCTAAAGCCTGTGACAGGCCGGAGGGCGGCGCATAAAGCGACAGAAAGCTGAGCGGCCGACCCTCAAGCGTGCCGCTGACGGCAATCCCCATGCCTTGAGGGTCCTGGAGCACTCGGGATAGGACAAAAGGGAGAGAGCGGTGCAGCAAGATAGCAACCCCCCGTGAGCCGCGCGAGAACCCGGAGTGCCACATCCGGTCGTACCCATAGCGCGCCAGAAAGGGGCATTTCTCGCCAAGCAGGTGGGTTTCCTGAAGCAGGAGCACGTCTACCTCTGCGCGCTGGGCATATTTGAGGACGGCGGCGCGCTTCAGCTTATCCAACAAGCCGTTCACATTCCAGGACAGGATGCGCATCTGGGCCTTAGGGATTAGGTCCTCCATGACAGCAGTGGGAGCGAAACGCGCCAGGAGCGACGCGGCCCAGGGACGCCAGGGAGGCACCCTGGAACGGGTCTCACGCTAGGGAGAGCCAGCGGACGGCGGGGGCAAACGGACGACGGCGGAGTGCGTGGCAGTGTCTGCATGGAGTAGCGCGAGAACACATGTGGTGTAGTGCTGCATGAACGGCTCATTGGAAAACAAACCCAAATCAAACAAAACACCCTCCCAAGGAGGAACAAGCAACGAATACCCAACCCCAACCCCCCACCCTACACTTCAGGAACGGAAGCATCTGTCGTCCTAACTGAACCAACATGTACAAGACCCCAAGCGTGGGTGCTCGGGTACAAAGAGCGTGGTGGACCCCTCCAGAATTACGGATTACAGTGTCTTGTCCTAGGTTGCTATAGGAAACTTAAGGTTGCGGAGCCCCTCGCCCCCATCACCGGGCAGGGTCGCCGCCCCCCCCTGTGGATGGAGAAAACAAAGCAAAAGTCACATAGCAGGGCTGCGGGAAAGGTCTGACAGGTCAATAGGTGCTTGGAGGGGGGTCCGAGACCCATCCGGCTGAGGCGACAGACGGCGCCGAGACCCCCCGACCACCAGAGATGATGTCCCAGACGAGGCAGAGGAGTCTCTCTTTTTGCTGTCAAATAGGCTCGAGGACCTGGTCCTGGCCCCTGGCGCACCACGACGTCGTCGGGCGTGCGTGCGCTTCTTGGGCCGTGAGCGCTGGGACCCAACCGCAACCGGGCCCCGGGGCACACTACTGGGCAACACCCCTCCGGACCGGCACACTGGTTTCTCCTCGGTGAGCCAGACCCACGCAGCCCTGGGAGTGTCAAAGAACAGTGTCTTGCCCTGGAAAATGATGCGCAGGCGAGCCGGGAATTGGAGCTGGTATTGGAGGCCCAGGGAGCGCAGCTTTTGCTTCACTTCCGTGTAGGAGCGGCGTTGTTCTTGGACCTCTCGGGTGTAGTCCGGGAAGATCATAATGGTGTGGTTATTAAAAGTCAAGGGGCCGCTCGCCCGTGCCTCTCGGAGGATAGCGTCTCTGTCCCTGAAGTTGAGGATCCGAAGAATAAAGGGGCGCGGGGGGGCCCCCACTGGAGGCTTGGCCGCCAGCGACCGGTGCGCCCTCTCCACGACGAACCAGGTTGACAGGCTTGTCGCCGGCATCCAGGACTTGAACCAAGCGTCCAGGAAGTCACCAGCTCGGCCAGACTCGACCCCCTTCGG
This sequence comes from Triturus cristatus, assembly GCF_964204655.1. Classification (NCBI taxonomy): domain Eukaryota; kingdom Metazoa; phylum Chordata; class Amphibia; order Caudata; family Salamandridae; genus Triturus; species Triturus cristatus. The sequence continues at coordinate 1,587,534,244 of NC_140590.1, forward strand.
AAAGCCCACCAGGCGAAGGTTATTGCGGCTGGCGCGGTTTTCGGCATCCTCCGCCCGTCTATGCAGTTCCTTGGAGTGGGTCGTGAGCTCCCGGACCTGGTCTGACTTGGTGGTTTCAGATTGGAATTTGGAAATATTGTTTTAATATAAAAAAAATGACTTTTTGAAATTAAATTGAAGTTGAAATAGTTTATCCACTGCAAAATTATGGTCTGGCCGAGCAGACAGCTGAGGCTCGATTATCCACCAAAGAAGCACTTATCTGTCCCGGGTGCCCGAAGAAACTCATGCCAGTAATTGAAGAGTGTAGTACCCCTCTGTGGACAAAAAGCTTACCGAAGTGGAAGCAAAAAAGACCCAGCTCAAAACACTGCCTAAAAATATACTGGAACAAAGGAAAGTGTCCTCCTGCACACTGAAAAGTGGAAGAAGAGAAGATTACATTGAATAACGTATACGCACTTGCACTTGCTTTATCCACCACTAGATGCTGAAACTAACACCCCATTTCCTTACACTACCAGAAAGCTGCATCTGTTTGTTGAGATGTGGTTTTCTTTAAATATAGTGTAAAGCAATTGTCCGCTCATGCAGAATGATTATCCCTGCATGAGAGGATAATTGACGGAAAAATGACAGTAATGCAGCCAAGTGTAAATGAGACTGACAGTGTTTGTTCTGGATTTCAAGTGGAGATCTCAGTTACTAGTGTTTTTAAAATGTATATCAACACATGAGGCACTTTACCAAAGTCAATAAGCTTAAGTGTTTGTAGTGTTTTATATGTTTTAGAAAAAGTTTGCGGGGTACCGTGGTACTACCACAAAATTATCTATTCTAGATCGTACCGCGTTACCCATGGAAATAAAATAAAGAAATTGTATATACACTGTACTCTATTCCACTGCACCCTGGCACTGCACTGTAAGCCACTGCACTGTACACCACTGGGCTCTATGCCACTGCACCCTACACCATTGCACTATACGCCACTGCACTGTACACCACCATGGCATTCTATACCACCACACTGAATGCAACTGCACTGTAGGCCACTGTACTCTATGCCACTGCACTCTACACCGCTGAACTCTGCACCTGTGCACTGTATATTACTGTACCGTATGCCACTGCACTGTACACCACTGCACTCTAAACCACTACATTGTATGTCACCAATGCACTCTACGTCACTGCACTGTATACTATGGCACTCTAGGCCACTGTACTCTATGCCACTGCAGTCAACACCTGTGCACTGTATGTCACTGCACTCTATGCCACTGCAATGTACACCACTGCACTCTAAACCACTACACTGTATGCCACCAATGCTCTCTACGCCACTGCACTGTATACTATGGCACTCTGCGCCACTGCACTGTATGCCTCTGTACTGTACAGCATTTCACTGTACGCCACTGCACTCTATGCTACTGCACTCTATTCTGCAACACTGCACTCTATGCCAGTCTGCTCAATTCAGTACCATTACAGTGTATGCCACTGCACTCTAAGCTACTGCAGTCTCTGCCACTCCCCTTTGCACCTCTGTACTCTACACACTGCACTCAATGCTATTCCACTCTGCACCACTCTATTGTTGACCATTGCAGTTTATGCCAGTGCACTCAAAGCCATTGCACTGTATTGTAGGGCACTGCACTCTACACCATGTTGTTCTACTGTGCAGCACTCTATTATAGGCAACTGTGCTCTATGCCACTGCAGTGTATGACCCCTCTACTGTACGCTATGCTACTCCTCTCCACACAGTGCCACTATATGCCTCTCTAGCCCACTCCACTGCACATAATTCCACTCTACTGTACACCACTCTGCTCTACCCCACTTCGATGTATGCCACTTGTCTCTATGCCACTCCAAGCCACTTTACTCCACTCCACTTTATGCCACTCTACTTCATTCCACTCTACTCCACTGTACGCCACTCCACACCACTGTATGTCACTGCATTCTACACCAATGCACTGTATGCCAGTATACTCTAGTCTGCACAACTCGACTTTCTGGTGCTGCACTCTACGTCACTCTACTGTACCCTGCACCACTCTACTGTATGCCACTGCACTCTACCCCACTCCAAACTAGGCCACTGTACTCTACAACACTTTAGTACTATATGCCAGTGTTGTTTACTCTGCAGCACCCTACTCTAAGCAATTGCACTTTATGCCACTCTACTGTATGCCGCTCTGCCTACTTCACTCTACCCATGTTACTCTCTGCAACTGTACTCTATGCAGTGCCACTCTACACTCTGTACTGTACTCTACACCACTCTACTCTACTCTACTCCACTGCACTGTACACCACTGCACTCTACCCAAACCCACTTCACTCTACCCCATGTTAGTTACTCTGCACAACGGTACTCTATGCAACGGCACTCTACGCTTTGTACTGTACTCTGCACTACTCTACTTTACTATACTCTATGCCACTGCACTATACACCACTCCACTTTACGCCACTCTACTCTACACCACTTTAGTCTAAGCTACTGCACTCTATGCCACTGAAAGCCACTTTACTCTACTCTGCTCTACTCCACTCCATGCCACTGTGCACTACTATACACCCCTGCACTCTACACCATTGGACTCTATGAAACTCTACTCTACATCAGTCTACTCTACTCTACTTCACTCTACCCCATGTTACTCTACACTGCACTCTATGCCACTGTAGTCTATGCCACTAGAAGGCACTCTACTCCACTCTATGTCACTCTACTACACTGTACGCCACTTTTCTCTACTCTTCACCACCCTACAGTACCCCACTTCACTCTACACGACTGTACTCTATGCCACTCTACTCTATGCCACTGTACTATATGCCAGTGTTGTTTACTCTGCAGCACCCTACTCTAATCAATTGCACTTTATGCCACTCTACTGTAAGCCACTCTACCTACTTCACTCTACCCCATGTTACTCTGTACAACTGTACTCTATGCTGCGCCACTCTTCACTCTGTACTGTACTCTACACCACTCTACTCTACTCCACTGTACTGTACACCACTGCAATCTGCCCAAACCCACTTCACTCTACCCCATGTCACTCTGCAGAACTGTACTCTATGCAACGGCACTCTACGCTCTGTACTGTACTCTGCACAACTCTACTCTTCTGTACTACGCTCTATGCCACTGCACTATATACCACTGCACTTTACCCTTACCCACTTCACTCTCTGCCACTCTACTCTACGCCACTGTACTATATGCCAGTGTCGTTTACTCTGCAGCACCCTACTGTAAGCAATTGCACTTTATGCAACTCTACTGTATGCCACTCTACTTACTTCACTCTACCCCATGTTACTCTGTACAACTGTGCTCTATGCAGCGCCAGTCTACGCTCTGTACTGTACTCTGGACCACTCTACTCTACTCTACTCTACTCCACTGCACTGTACACCACTGCACTCTACCCAACCCCACTTCACTCTACCCCATTTGACTCTGCACAACTGTACTCTATGCAACGGCACTCTATGCTCTGTACTGTACTCTGCACCATTCTACTCTACTGTACTACACTCTATGCCACTGCACTATAAACCAATGCACTCCACCCTTACCCACTCCCCTCTACGCCACTCTACTGTACCTCCACTTTACAGTACCCCAATTCACTCTACCCCACTTTATTCTACCCCACTTTACTCTACACCACTCTAGTCTTTCCCGAATTACTCTGCCCCACTCTACTGTGCACCACTCTAGTCTATCTCACTGTACCTCATTTCACTCCACCTTACTTTAATGTACCCCCACTTCCACTGTACGCCATACTACTCTATGCCACTGTATGCTAAGCAAGCCACTCTACTGTACCCCACTCCAATCTACCCCAGTTCACTCTATCCCATTTCACTGTACTCCACTCCACTCTATGCCACTCTATGCCACTCTACTCTACTCTACTCTACTCTATGCCACTGCACTCTATTCTGCACCACTGCACTCTACACCACTGTAATCTGCGCCACTCTACTCTACCCCACTTCACTCTACCCCATTCTACTCTACTGTGCACAACTGCACTCTACTCCACTGAAATCTACTCTGCACCACCCTACTCTATGCCACTGCACTCTACTCTACCCCACTTTACTCCACCCCTTCACTATACCCCACTTCATGCTACGATAGTCTACTCTATGCCAATCTACTCTATTCCACTCTGCTGCCCACTTCATTCTTCCCCCATTTAAATACACCCGCACTTTTCACTATGCCACCAAACTCTATGCCACTCTACTCTGCCCCACTTTACTCTACCTGACTGCACTCTACCCCATTTCACTCTATGCCACTCTACTCTATGCCACTCTACTCCACCCCACTTTACTCAACCTGACTTGACTCTACCCCACTTCACTCTTTGCCACTCTACTCTATGCCATTGTATGATATCCCACTTCATTCTACACCCCACTTCAGTCTATGCTACTTTGCACTATGGCATTGTATTCTATGACACTGTACTCTAAGCAGCTCTACACTATGCTACTCTAAGCCACTCTGCTCCACTCCCGTCTACAACACTCTACTCTACTCTACTGTACTCCACTGTACGCCACTGCCCACCACTCTAGGCCACTGCACTACATGCCACTGTACTCCATTCTATTCTAGTCTGCACCACTCTACTCTGTGCTTCTGCACTGTATGCCACTCTACTCTACTCAGTACCACTCTACTGTACGCCACTGCACTCAATGCTATTGAACAGTACTCTACTGCACCCTACGCCACTTTACTCTGCACCACTCTGCTCTATTCCACTGCAATGTACGCCACTGAATTCTACTTTGCGCCACTCTACTCTAGATCACTACACTCTATGCTACCCTACTCTACACCACTATGCTGTACACTACTGTACTCTATGGCACAGTGCTCTAGTCTGAACTACTCTAATCCTCTGCACTCTACCCCAGCAAACTGTACACGACTCTACTCCACTGAGCCCTGCCTGTTCTGCTCTATGCTACTGAACTCTACGCCACTGTACTCTACTCTGCACCACTTTACTCTACACTACTGCACTGTATGCCACTGGAATCTACGCCAGTCTACTCTACTCTGCGTCACTATACTCTGTACCACTCTACTCTACACCTCTCCAAGCCACTCTACCCAACTCCACTCCACGTCACTCTACTCTTCTCAACTGTAGGCCACTGTACACCACTGTATGCCACTGCACAATATGCCACTGTACTGTATGGGATTCTACTTTAGTCTGCACCACTCTACTATAAGCTAGTGAACTGTACTCCACTCTACTATGCACCACTATATTTTATGCATTCTATGCTACTGTGCTCTATCCTACCAAGCTATGTGCCACTGTACTCTATGACAATGCACTCTATGCTACTGCATTCCACTCTCTGCCACTGCACTCCACCCCACTCTTCTATTCTTGGCAACCACTCTAATCTAGGCCATAGTTCTCTATGCCACTGCACTCTACGGCACTATACTCTAGTCTAGTCTGCATCACTGAACACCACTGCACTCTACTATACACTCCTGTCCTCTACACCACTGTACTCTATTCTGCACCACTCTACTCAGCGCAACTATGTGACTCTGCTTTACATCACTCTACTGTACGCTAGCCCAAGCCATCCCACTGTAAGCCACTCTACTCCAATCTACGCCACTCCACACCACTCTATGCCACACCATATCTCTCTATTCCATGCCAAGCCACTCTACACCACTCCACAATAAATTATTAAGGAAGCACCACAGTAATATTCAAATGTAAAGAAAAATCTACATTTCTATATGAAATAAGAAATACCCAAAAAATTAACATTTTATACTATAATTTTTACAAAACAAAAAATCCATAACAAGTCAATGAAAAAAAACAAAGATTGAAGATAAGTTATAGTTAGGAAAACTTAATTTATTATTTCTATACAAAATTGACTTAAAATACACAAATCGTAGATAATAAAAAGTTATAGTTATAACTTAATGTTATAATTTATGCCCCAACCAAAACTTTCTATAACTTGCAAACCTTAGTACAGAGTGTTGTAAATTCGCTGGGCAGACTAAATTAACTATGACTTGTGCCTTCACCATGGTTATACACTTTCATATTTCATCACTTATAGCAGGTTAAATCATAGCATTCGTAACAACACTCATGGCATCCCAAATGACAATATTTGTAAGAATATAAGAACACTGTGGATGCTGGAGGGGCGAGTTTTAGTTGATTTAGTCTGCCTATCACGTTTCAACACTTTGTATGATATATGTGTGTGTGTATATATATATATATATATATATATATATATATATATATACATATATATATATATTTTTTTTTTATATATAAGAGTAGCAGAGAACTCTGGGTATTTCCTCATCCACAGTTTAGGTGCACAGCAGCTCCTGTATAGAGTACCCTACTACACAAACAACATTCTGAATTTGCTCCCCTCAAATGTCTGTTTTTCCAGCAAAGTTTTTAAGCATAAGATTAGCACAGTGCTATCCACACCGAGCTAGAAAGGGACAAAGTCTTTCGCCATTCCTACAGCAAAGTCTTTCAGCATAGGATTACCACACTGCCATCCCCGTCGAGCTGTAAAATGACAAACATGTTTACCCCTCCAGGCACAGTATTACAGCTTTGGATTAGTAAAATACCATCCGAGCCACCCTGGAATGAATAAAAGCAACCTCTGACACGTGTTTTGTTATCATTATTGCTCTTCAGAGAGATTTAGCTATGTCCAGACATAAGGGACCATCCAGTATAAGCCAAAACAATACCCTTTAAGTAACAGCGTAATGTAATGTTTTAAACTCTAAAAATCACAGAATTGTATCTGGTGAAGTTATAGTTATCGCAAGTAGCTATAACGTATGCCCTAAGGTAACTATAACTCAGGCCCTCGCCATGCACTGCTAATTACCTCACATACAACATCATTCATGACATCATTAATAATATCAGTGAAACATTTGCAGTGAAATTATTGATGAGAAAACTGTGCATGAAACGTAAAGAATTTTGAGGAACCGAAAAAAAACAAAGGGGAAGATCCTGTAAAAAAAAGTAAGATTCACTGCAAAAAAGCCCTCAAAAGGCTACTTTTGCTGCAGGAAAATAGCGCGATGCGCTGCAGTAGCTGCATGGGTTGGATACAGTTGTCTTAGAAGCTAAGTCTGTAAAGATGGAATAAGTGTCTGCTTGAACTCCATTGTGACTTGTTTCAAGTGGCTTCAGCAAAGCTGAGCATTAGTATTTCGATACACCTATTGAACAATAATCTATCATCTTTAAAACAGCAAACCTCTTAAAAGTGCATTAATAATGTAACCAGAATTTATGAGTTTAGTTTTTTGATTGATTTAGGAAATTGTTTATTTATATAAAATAGTCTTCTGCTCCCATCTAGTGGTACACTCTGGTATGTACTCATATGTTACGTAAGGTAAGATAATTAATAACTGGTGCCATTCAAATAAATCCTAATCTCAGCAGGTCTAATGAAGTAAACCTTGTAGTCAGGGTTTGGGAATACAAGCAGTGATAGAAGTGGGTGAGATCTGAGGGGGACGAGGTGCCCATACTTTTTATTTTAAGAAAACAATTCCTCTAATTGTTGTGGAAAGCCAACCCTCCTAGGACTGTTAATTCTGAGAGTTGAAATGCTTCAGATAAAGAGTAAAGTAGGGAGTCTCCTGTGCTGTGAAACCTAGGGAGGGGGAGACAGATAAACAAACCTTCTTGCCAGAGTGCCTGCTTGCCTGAAAGAAATGTAAATGTGCGCAACTGATCAATCTGAAAATGTAAGGGGTGTTTGGAAGCCAGTATCGGCTTTATGTAACAGAATCACTTGAAGCTTCCTGTGACACAGACTTCTTATTTTAGGGTGGTATTCCAAGGGAGTTACCCTCTGAGTTGTGAAGTGTGTTCTTTTAACCCCTTCCCTGCTCATGACGGAACCGTTCCGTCATGAGCCACGGTTGCCGTGTGCTCATGACGGAACGGTTCCGTCATGACACGCCCGTTGGCGGCCGCTCCGCCTGCGCGGCGCTGTTTCCCCGCCTGTGCGGGGGGACAACGCAAATGGGCGGAGTCATGACGGAACCGTTCCGTCATGAGCACAGCCCAACCGTGGCTCATGACGGAGCGGCTCCGTCATGAGCACAGCGCCACCGCGCTGCCCCCCCGCACCCCCCAGCACCGCGGCGGAATTCCCGCCGCGGTGAAAGGATTAAAAGACAGTTATAAAACAAAATGCACTACATACTGTCTGGGTATTACAAAAATGTATATTTTGGAAACACTTTTCTATCTTAAATTTGTTTGTGCATTTTGTAGCAGCCTATCTTATAACATGTGTAATGCAAGTCTAAAATAATGACTTACATATTCACAATGCTTTCAGTCACATACTGGGACCTTGTAGCAAAAAACATAAACATGTCCGTATTCTCCACTGCACCAACAGCTTTCATTTCTGTGGTTCTCTGGTTATACACACAGAACTGTGCAGTACCTTAATTAACAGAGATTTCATAATGTACAAAAGTGCTTTATTTTTTATGCAGTTACTTGAAGGTGAAAGACCAAAAAAACGTAACGGAACATTTTAGCTGTGCTTTTGACCCCACCCCCATTGTGCAAAGCATCGCAGTTACCAAACTTTTTTAGTGCACTTCGACCCCTGAATACAAACCAACAACGATGATATTTGACAGTTGAAGTTTACATTCATTTACTTACACATTCATATCATTCGGGTAATATCAAAGACTACAGGAGCTGCTTGTCAGTATCTAAATTTTCGGTCATACTTGAACTTTCTACCCTACTTAATGTCCACATACAGCTCATCCCACTTTCACTGTGGGTCCCGTGCTCTCCATGCCACTGGAGTCGAGCTATCCGGGCTGATGAGGGCTGAAAGCCCGAAACCGGTCCTGGGATGCTTGTTTCCTGTCCAAGGTGGACGTGGCCTGCCAGTTTGGGCTGGACTGTTCCCGTTGGGCGCAGGGTCAAGACTGATTTGCATATGGCTGAGTCCAAACTGGAATGGCATGGAGAGCAAACAAACAAAGAATTTAGGCCTAGATCTCTGTACTGAGGTGAATGTATGACATTGTTCTGCATTCTGTCCATCAATAGTTGTTTTCGTATTTGTCACCCGAGTGGGACGGGTATGCCCAGACGTGGGTCCCGTGCTCTCCATGCCACTGGAGTCAAGCAATCCTGGCTGATGAGGGCTGAAAGCCCGATATCGGTCCTGGGATGCTTGTTTCCAGTACAGGGAGGACCTGGCCTGGCAGTTCGCGCTGGACCGTTCCCATTGGGCGCAGGGTCAAGACTGATTTCCATATGGCTGGGTCCAAACTGGTATGGCATGGTGAGCAAAAAAACGATGGATTTAGGCCCAGCTCTCTGTACTGGGGTGAATGTATGACATTGTTCTGCATTCTGTCCATCAATAGTTGTTTTTGCATTTGTCACCCTGAGTGGGACGGGTATGCCCAGATGTGGGTCCTGTGCTCTCCATGCCACTGGAGTCAAGTTATCCTGGCTGATGAGGGCTGAAAGCCCAAAACAGGTCCTGGGATGCTTGTTTCCAGTCCAGGGAGGACATGGCCTGGCAGTTCGGGCTGGACTGTTCCCATGAGGCACAGGGTCTAGACTGATTTGCATATGGCTGGGCCAAACTGGAATGGCATGGTGAGCAAAAAAACATGGATTTAGGCCCAGACCTCTGTACTGGGGTGAATGTATGACATTGTTCTGCATTCTTTCCATCAATTGTTCTTTTTGCATTTGTAACCCCGAGTGGGACGGGTATGCCCAGACGTGGGTCTCGTCCTTTCCATGCCACTGGAGTCAAGCTAGCCTGACTGATTAGGAGTAAAACCCCGAAACCAGTCCTAGGATTCTTGTTTCCAGTTCAGGGAGGACCAGGCCTGGCAGTTCGGGCTCCCATAGGGAGCAGGGTCAAGAATGATTTGCATATGACTGGGTTCAAACTGTAATGGCATGGGCATGGGGAGCAAAAGAACAATGGATTTAGGCCCAGATCTCTGTACTGGGGTGACTGTATGACATTGTTCTGCATTCTGTCCATCAATTGTTCTTTTTCCCCATGGCAGAAGCAGGCAGCAGCTTCTGCGCCAGTGCCAAGCGCCAACACTGTGGGCGCAAGCGCTGTTCAGGGGTGCAGCCTGCCCCATTTTTAGGTCTCGCGAGCCAAAGGCTCGAAGAGACATTTTATATGTGGGATTTTCAAAGTGCTACCCACAGTCTTTTGGCTGGCCTAAACCTTGAGTGCACGATCACATGCACGTGCACAGCTGCTCCTCTACTCATTGCATTCCCCCCTCCCTTCTCACCCAGCCCTTTGATGCTCTGCTCGTTTAGCCGCTTTGACCCTTGCATTCCCCCCTCCCTTCTCACCCAGCCCTTTGATGCACTGCTCCATTACTTTCACTTTCGCTGCTTTGATGTTTGATCGCAAACGCAATGTTTTTAATTACTTTAGTTTACTTCACTTGCAGGAAATGTTCTAATTTTGTGTTATGTAAAAGCGGGTAACAGGTCTGTCAGCACCAGGCCCTCTACCAGCCAAGTTCTTTGATATGCGTTAAACATACCGACATTAATGTGTGGAATACTTCTGTGTTTACACAACTGCATTTCTCTCCCCCCCCCCCCCCCCCCATGTCCTCTAGCCATTCTCGCCTCCCTTTCCTGCTCGTTCTCCCTCTTGTATGTCCTTTGGTCCTTCTCTCTTCCCTTTCCTGCTGTTTCTCCTTCCCCGCTGTCCTACTGTCTACGCTTTCATACTCTCCTGCGTAGTGTCTTCTGTACAGTTTCCTGACAATTGCCTAGTCCCTTCTAGTCTCTATTCTTTTACCTTTCCCCTATGATCTGTCACCCCCTATGTTCGTCGCTTGCTGCTCTGTTCCTCTCCCGTCACTCCTTTCTCTTTCAGTTGCAGCAACACTCTAGTGCCCGAAGTTACATATTACATAGCATAGCCTAATCCTTACACATGGCACTTTTGCACAGCGTTCTGATCCGTTCCCTCACGCCGAATGCCTCCCTGTTCCTCTCAAATCTCATTCTCTGAAAACTGCATCTTATTTCCTCTGTTTTCTCTCCTGACTCGTTCTCATTCACGTATGCACTCAAGAGGATACACAATGTCAGCCAGCTTTGCCTTTGACATAATAAAACATAGCCTAGCGTTGCATACCATTGCATAGCATACCATAACTTAACATAACATAACAAAACATAGCCTAGCCTAACATAACAAAACATAACATAACATAGTATAGCATAATATAACATAGTATAGCATAACAAAACAAAGCATAGCATAACAAAACACAACAAAACATAGCATAGCATCACAAAACATAGCATAGCATAACAAAACATAGCATAGCATAACAAAACAAAGCATAGCATAGCAAAACACAACAAAGCATAGCATAACAAAACATAGTATAGCATAACAAAACACAACAAAAAATAGCATAGCAACAAAAAATATCAAAGCATAGCATAACAAAGCAAAACAAAACATAGCATAGCATAGCATAACAAAACATAGCATAGCATAACAAAAAATAGCATAACAAAATAAAACATAGCATAGCATAAGAAAACACAAAACATAGCATAACAAAACATAGTATAGCATAACAAAACACAACAAAACATACCATAGCATAACAAAGCATAGCATAGCAAAACAAAACATTGCATAACAAAACATAGCATACCAAAACACAACAAAACCTAGCATAGCATAACAAAACAAAACATAGCATAGCATAACAAAACACAACAAAACATAGCATAACAAAACAAAGCACAGCATAGCAAAACACAATAAAACAGCATAGCATAAGAAAACATAGCATAGCATAACAAAACACAACATAGCATAGCATAACAAAACATAGCATAGCATAACAAAACACAACAAAATAGCATAACAAAGCATAGCATAACAAAACACCATAGCATAACATAACGAAACACAGCATAGCAGAGCATAACAAAACATAGCAGAGCATAACAAAACATAGCATAGCATAACAAAACACAACAAAACATAGCATAGCAAAACATAGCACAGCATAACAAGACAAAACACAAAACATAGCATAGCATAACAAAACAAAACATAGCATAACAAAACACACCAAAAAATAGCATAGCAACAACAAATATCAAAACAAAACATAGCATAACAAAGCATAGCATAGCATAACAAAACATAGCATAGCATAACAAAAAATAGCATAGCATAGCATAACAAAATAAAACCTAGCATAGCATAAGAAAACACAAAACATAGTATAGCATAACAAAACACAACAAAACATACCATAGCATAACAAAGCATAGCAAAACAAAACATAGCATAACAAAACATAGCATACCAAAACACAACAAAACATAGCATAGCATAACAAAACAAAACATAGCATAGCATAACAAAACACAACAAAACATAGCATAACAAAACAAAGCACAGCATAGCAAAACACAACAAAACAGCATAGCATAAGAAAACATAGCATAGCATAACAAAACACAAAATAGCATAGCATAACAAAACATAGCATAGCATAACAAAACACAACAAAACATAGCATAACAAAGCATAGCATAACAAAACAAAGCACAGCATAGCAAAACACAACAAAACAGCATAGCATAAGAAAACATAGCATAGCATAACAAAACACAACACAACATAGCATAGCATAGCAAAACATAGCATAGCATAACAAAACACAACAAAACATAGCATAACAAAGCATAGCATAACTTAACAAAACACAGCATAGCAAAACACAACAAAACATAGCAGAGCATAACCAAACATAGCATAGCATAACAAAACACAACAAAACCTAGCATAGCAACAAAAAATATCTAAACAAAACATAGCATAGCATAACAAAGCATAACAAAACATAGCATAGCATAACAAAAAATAACATAGCATAGCATAACGAAATAAAACATAGCATAGCATAAGAAAACACAAAACATATAACAAAACATAGTATAGCATAACAAAACACAACAAAACATACCATAGCATAACAAAGCATTGCATAGCAAAACAAAACATAGCATAACAAAACATAGCATACCAAAACACAACAAAACATAGCATAGCATAACAAAACATAGCATAGCATAACAAAACACATCATAGCATAACAAAACATAGCATAGCATAACACAACAAAACATAGCATAGCATAACAAAGCATAGCATAACAAAACACAACAAAACATCATAGCATAACATAACAAAACACAGCATAGCAAAACCCACAAAACATAGCAGAGCATAACAAAACATAGCATAGCATAACAAAACACAACATAGCATAACAAAACATAGCATAGCATAACAAAACATAGCATAGCATAACAAAACATAGCATAGCATAACAAAACAAAGCATAGCATAGCAAAACACAGCATAGCATAACAAAACGTAGCATAACATGACAAAACACAAAACTTAGCATAGCATAACAAAACAAAACATAGCATAACAAAACATAGTATAGCATAACAAAACACATCAAAACATATCATAACAAAACAAAACCTAGCATAACAAAACACAACGTGGCATAGCATAACAAAACATAGCATAACATAACAAAACACAAAAAAACATAGCATAGCATAACTAAACAAAATATAGCATAGCATAACAAAACAAACATAGCCTAACATAACATAACAAATCATAACATAGCATAACAAAACATAACATAGTATAGCATAATATAACATAGTATAGCATAACAAAAAGCATAACAAAGCATAGCATAACAAAACACAACAAAACATAGCATAGCATAACAAAACAAAGCATAGCATAGCAAAACACAACAAAGCATAGCATAACAAAACATAGTATAGCACTACAAAACACAACAAAAAATAGCATAGCAACAAAAAATATCAAAACAAAACATAGCATAGCATAACAAAGCATAACAAACCAAAACATAGCATAGCATAACAAAACACAACATAGCATAACAAAACAAAGCACAGCAAAACACAACAAAACAGCATAGCAAAAGAAAACATAGCATAGCATAACAAAACACAACATAGCATAGCATAACAAAACATAGCATAGCATAACAAAACACAACAAAACATAGCATAGCATAACAAAGCATAGCATAACAAAACACAACAAAACATCATAGCATAACATAACAAAACACAGCATAGCAAAACACAACAAAACATAGCAGAGCATAACAAAACATAGCATAGCATAACAAAACACAACAAAACATAGCATAGCATAACAAAACAAAGCATAGCATAACAAAACATAGCATAGCATAGCATAGCAAAACATAGCATAGCATAACAAAACGTAGCATAACATGACAAAACATAGCAAAGCATAACAAAACAAAACATAGCATAACAAAACCTAGTATAGCATAACAAAACACAACAAAACATAGCAAAACAAAACATAGCATAGCATAACAAAACAAAATGTAGCATAGCAAAACCTAGCATAACATAACAAAACACAACACAACATAGCATAGCATAACTAAACTAAATATAGCATAGCATAAAAAAACAAACATAGCCTAGCCTAACATAACAAATCATAACATAGCATAACAAAACATAACATAGTATAGCATAATGTAACATAGTATAGCATAACAAAACAAAGCATAGCATAACAAAACAAAGCATAGCATAGCATCACAAAACATAGCATAGCATAAGAAAACATAGCATAGCATAAGAAAACATAGCATAGCATAACAAAACACAACATAGCATAGCATAACAAAACAAAGCATAGCATAACAAAACACAACCAAACAAAACGTCGTAGCATAACATAACAAAACACAGCATAGCAAAACACAACAAAACATAGCAGAGCATAACAAAACATAGCATAGCATAACAAAACATAGCATAGCATAACAAAACATAGCATAGCAAAACATAGCATAACAAAACGTAGCATAACATAACATGACAAAACATAGCATAACAAAACAAAACATAGCATAACAAAACATAGTATAGCATAACAAAACACAACAAAACATAGCATAACAAAACATAGCATAACAAAACACAACGTAGCATAGCATAACTAAACAAAATATAGCATAGCATAACAAAACAAACATAGCCTAGCCTAGCCTAACATAACATAACAAATCATAACATAGCATAACAAAACATAACATAGTATAGCATAATATAACATAGTATAGCATAACAAAACAAAGCATAGCATACCAAAACAAAGCATAGCATAACAAAACAAAGCATAGCATAGCAAAACACAACAAAGCATAGCATAACAAAACATAGTATAGCATAACAAAACACAACAAAAAATAGCATAGCAACAAAAAATATCAAAACAAAACATAGCATAGCATAACAAAGCATAACAAAACAAAACAGCATAGGATAACAAAACACAACTAAACATAGCATAACAAAACAAAGCACAGCATAGCAAAACACAGCAAAACAGCATAGCATAAGAAAACATAGCATAGCATAACAAAACACAACATAGCATAACATAGCATAGCATAGCATAACAAAACACAACAAAACATAGCATAGCATAACAAAGCATAGCATAACAAAACAAAACAAAACATCATAGCATAACATAACAAAACACAGCATAGCAGAGCACAACAAAACATAGCAGAGCACAACAAAACATAGCATAGCATAACAAAACATAGCATAGCATAACAAAACAAAGCATAGCATAGCAAAACATAGCATAGCATAACAAAACGTAGCATAACATGACAAAACACAAAACATAGCATAGCATAATAAAACAAAACATAGCATAACAAAACATAGTATAGCATAACAAAACACAAACAAAACATAGCATAACAGAACAAAACATAGCATAGCATAACAAAACACAACGTAGCATAGCATAACAAAACATAGCATAACATAACAAAACACAACAAAACATAGCATAGCATAACTAAACAAAATATAGCATAGCATAACAAAACAAACATAGCATAACAAAACACAAGAAAACAGCATAAAACATATCATAGCATAACATAACAAAACATAGCATAGCAACACACAACAAAACATAGCATAGCATAACAAAACACAACAAAACAAAGCATAGCATAGCATAACAAAACATAGCATAGCAAAACAAAACAGCATAGCAAAACACAACAAAACATAGCATAACAAAACATAGCATACACAAAACATAGCATAGCATAACAAAACAAAACATAGCATTGCATAGCATAACATAACATTAGAAAACATAGCATTAAGTTTGATAAACTCATAGTAGAGGGCTAGCTAGCTTTAACGGCCAGTGAGTGTAAGCAACTCCGTCAACCCAGAAGCAGTCACTCGGTCACCTTTGCTCTTGTATTGCAGTGGCTTTGTTTATTAAACAGTGCCCATATTTATACTGTTAGCACTTTACTTGTGCAAATTTCAGGGCTCACAAAACTTTAATGAATCGAAATTCACAACTGAGGCTGTTAAGTTCGTGCTATATGAAACCCTAAGGATAAATAAAAAACATTGCCATTTACAATGTGAATAGCTCCAACAAACAAAAGACCTTTTTCAAAGTACAAAACATTGCCATTTACAATACCAATAGCTCCAGCTCCAACAAATGCGAGACCTATTGCATTTCCAATGCTTGTTATAGATGCAGAGGTGACTGTCCTGGGTTTTTGGGTCCAGCACCACCTACCCTCCTGGCAGCAGGCGTGGGAAAATGTACGCCATGAGAGAGCATCGGCTGTTGTGGGGGAGATTGTGTCTGTGCATGCACAGGGGTATGGCACACCATACAAAAGCTGACCCACCGTTGGGCAGTCCTTATTGCTAGAGAACAGGACCTGCACGACCTGCTGGGTGTCGAGGTTGTGAGGCTCGGGAGTAATAATAATTTTTTGTTTTCTATAAAGGCTAATATTTTATCAAATAGCATGCTGCTCACACTCAGAGGTAAGTTAAGTTTATGCTATGAACAATATCTGATCTAGCTTGAGCTAGTCAGGTGCTAGGCGCTACCTACTCGATGCTCGCTTGCACTGATTATTTAAGAAGCGATGCAGACTCCTCTGTCTTGTAGTATATCAGGGAGTTGGCGTTCTCTTTGCTTTTCTTTATGTAGCTCACACAGTTCCAAATCTCCCAGTGATGTGTAGTATGCATTGAAAAGGGAGACTGAATTGGCCCATCAAAGCTGGCGGAGAAGCAAAGTACATTTATCGCAATGCATTAGTAATTCAAAATGTAGTTTAGGTATAGGAAATTAGGAATAGGGCAATAACCTATCTGATTTAGGAAAGTACAATGCTGCTGTGTCTGCCAGTAAGAATAATTTTTTCGAGATTAACTGTACCTCAAATCTTTTTTATCTTCTTTATTTCTTGCATCAGCACCAAAGGGCAAGAGGGCATCGGAGCAGGGTGAATGGGCTGCCACAACCAGCACAGCAGCAGGTGGAACCACCACCACCAGCACCAGCACCACAGCAGATGGTTCTGCTGGCCCCAGTAAGTCCTGTTATTATTATTTCCCTAACTTTTACCTCTCCTCGCTAGTAAAATTATTTTGCCCTGCATATTTTTTATACTGTCTCCCTTTATTTCAATACCTCTAGCTAATGTTTGTTAAATGCTTGTTATCCCTCATTATCCTTTTTTCTATATTTCCTGTTTCTAGAGCCGACTTCCTCCTCTCTGTAGCTTCTTCTGCTTTTTTAGTTAGATTTTGCTCTCCCCTTATATGTCTTGTGGTACTGTAAGACTTAGAGAACAGATGTTTCATACAGTGAAGATTGCAGGCCCAAGAAAGCTATTCACCACACATGTATGTTGAGCAGGCTATCTTGCTCATACCCAAACAGTCAAAACGAGAGAGTGGTCGTGGGCATGGACACCTCCAATGTTGTACTATCATTCATTTATACAGTATACCAGCAGTTTCCATGTCAGTGCAGCATGGCAAGAAATTATTAGGATCCAATTGCATTTGCCTACCAAGACCATATATCCTTCATTGACCATTCCACCCCTTCATTGCACTTTAATTACTCATCATAGCTCTGTCCATCCATTACGTTTTTGGTTGGCCTGACTACTTGGCTTTTCTAACATGTCAACCAAAAAGCCTCCCAAAGTGATAGTTTCAATATATGATACTGCCAACTGAAGTGTAGTGAGGTGTTGCTATTGTACGTTGTTTAAAATAATAATTAATATTTAGGAGGTGAATCTTGCTTCTAAAATGGCAAGTGCCAGAGCTAGCGCCAGCCATGGGGCAACAGGGAATTCGATGGAGGAGGTCCAGGAGGTTAGAGGGGGAGTATTCCCGGCAGTGGCAGGGACAAGTGGTAGTAAGTCTCATTGCTTGCTTTTTGACAAATTAAGTATACTGTATTTTTTAAACGAGGCAGATATCCCACCCATCATCCTCACCTCCCTGCCCATGGTATTTAGCCACCCGTGACCTGGCTGCAGCATAATTCAATTTGGCACTGCATTGTTGTCTGTGCAATGTGTGTTTGCTTCAGTTAATGCGGCTTTCTGAAGTTTCAATGCATTACAAACTGAAACAAGTGGGTAGCCCAGTGCGCACTCGGTCACCTCCTACTAGTACTTCGCTTCATTATTGTTTCATAAGTTCTGTTGCAGTCTACCAAAAAAATTGGAAAACTCATTCTTGGTGTGTGCTACATTTTTCTGGCCAAGTGATGTATATATATATATATTTCATGGCCTCTATAATGGATTTATGTCTGTTTAAATGTTTCCCTTTCATCATTCGTCAACTAGCAACTGACTAAGCAAAAGCTTAACACATTATGACCCCCCACTATTATTTAGCAAAACCTCTACCCAGCTTAATCCCTCTAACTTACCTTGCAGTAGAGTAACTTTTCTTACTGCGAAGTAAAGGGATTTTTTGAAAATAATTTGTGGTGGATGGCGAGGCCAGGGAATAAAGTGGGACTGATTTAGAGTTTGACGGATGGGATACTATTGATGAATGTGCCAAATAAAATATGTATCCTGCTCCCTCCCCTGTACTCGTTTTTTCCACTGTCGACTTATAACAGATAAAATATCTGCATTATACGTGACGTGTGTGACATAGTATAATTATTATTCAGCTACCTCTTTGGAGTTAGGGTAAAGGCAGTTGGAGAAATGCAGGGCCATGTGCGTTAAAGTAAGTTAATAAATTGGCCTTTACAGCTGCTCCAAAAACAGGCAGCAGACTGAAGAGAGCAGCAGACCCTGATGTTAGCATGCCTCAATTAATATTGCACAACAAGAATACTATTAATTGTGCTATTAATTGTGCAGCATATGTGCTGTACTTACTGAGACGTAACATTTCTTTTTACACACAAAGTGTGTGTTTATTTTTTACTATGAAATACTTAAAATGAAAAAAATACCTTTTATTCTGGTAGTATTCTGGCTTAATTCCTTGTACTTAGCGCTATTTTTACATACTGGCATGTGTGGGGAAATCTAGTCCCTGTGACTAATCACATCAAAAGGTTCAATGGCCCCAGGAGTCCAGCAATGTTCTGCTACTGTGCTACTATTAAAACAAGTGTTTGCACTAAGCATTCCAATGTATGGTTTCTTTCTTTCTTTCTTAATATAGTTACTCTTGCTGGTCCAAGACAGTAGACAGCTGCCCAGCATCAGCGCCAACGGATGAAGGCTATCCATCACCTGCTGGTGGCTTTGGAGGAGAACGAGGCATGTGCCACTGCCCCCAGGCCCTCTGGCCAGCCTGGCCCGCCTCCATCCCGGCCACACCATTGCCAGCGCTGCCAGCATCCGGGATCTACCACTGCTCCCAACCAGCAGCACACTCCCTCCCTCCTCATCATCCAAAGACCGTCTCCTCTGCTGCATCCTACGGGAGCTGATGTTAAGGTGGCATACCTTCATGCCTGCCTAGATGCCCTCTGAAGGCCTTTTTATGTACTTTCTTTCGTGGAATGGACTTTTGTTGTGTGAATTGGGAAGGGCAGTTGGGGGAAGGAGTTTGGACTTACTTCGGACATTAGGGCAATTTATCTGTTTAGGAAGAGGGGTCAGCCTGTTCAGGGTGGAGATGGTGAGTTTTATTTTGTTAAAAAAAAAGGGTTAGTCTGTTTCTTCATACAACGGCAATATTTCTGTCTTTTGTCTTTGTACTGCTTTTGGCGCCACTTGTTTTTTATTTAATTGACAAAAAGCCCTCTGAACAGTCAAATACTGCACATCGACATTTCCTCCTAGATTGTTCCAAGCTGATTCTGAAGTCCTGTGCCATATAATTATTTTCTAGGTTACTTACTTTACTTATATCTAAAAAATACCCAGCTACCAGAGTAGATATTTCTTATTGCTGGAGGATGTTAACTTTTGCAGCACCCAGCCGCTTATCAAAGTGTGTACCAGTTAGTTATACCATTGTCCTACTACCCTCTTTGACTATATTGACCACTAGGTGTATTTGCCTAGGCCTATTGCCTACAACATACATAAACTTTCCTGAATAGATGAAGCAATGGCTGCTATCTCTCTCAATCTCCCAAAACCTTATACCAGGGTTTCCCAAGGTGCTTTCTTAATGGTGGTAGAAGTAGTAGCAGGCTTGTGCACTAACAGGGAAGACATCACAAGTGAGGTCCCACTCCCACCTAGGTGAGCTCCAGCTGCAGGATTTTATAGAAGGATTATCCATCACAGCCAAAAAGATTGAAAGAAAACACAGAGTTAGTGTTTTTTTAATATCATAAATTATCAGCTACTGAGACCAGACTCCCACCATGACACTAAGACATAACATTATTACAAACATTAGCAGTAGTAACTTTTGAGCAATGGGGAGCTAGTATGTAATTAATTTATTAAAACAATTAAACTAAACGTACAGTATCCTCGAGTCGGGAGGAGTGGACTCAGAAGAAGGTTAAGCATTTAAGCAACACTAGTCCTGAATGGTGATGTTGATGAATGATGTTATATATGTGTTCCTTTTATGCGTGGCCAGGTAAGTAGGGTTATCATGGGCTATTACTCAGTTAAGAAAAGATCCCACAGTGAGTTGGTGTCGCTTTTACCACATCCACCTCACCAATTGTGTGATCCATTTATGGTGTAACTTCATAAGTCACACCTCAATATATCACACAGTCTGGGGAAAGAGAGTTAGGGGTTTGATGAATAGATGGGAAAGGTAGTTGGGGAAAGGTGTGGCAAAGACAAACACTTCACAACAACAATATTAATCAGGTCGATGAGCAGCACATCATCATCATCAAATCTGTTGTGGAAGGAAATAAAGGAATGACAGCTTAGTTAAATGCATTGCAAACAGTCCTTCAGCCCAAGAGACCCAAGTTATTATATATCTAAATGTTCTGTCATCTAGGTTTCAAAAATACAAATTATAGAGGTGTGCACCTGCACAGTTCTAAAAATTATACTGTATCTAACCAAATTGGGCGGTGCATCTGCATTCTGCATCTTGGAATGTCCATTTTGGGTGCCTGGCTGAACCAGTCCAGAAAGGTATGCTGGAGTACTATGGAACTTTCTCCTTTTCCTGCAGGAGAAGAGAAGACCTGTTGGTTGTAAAACAGTAACAATCTTGAAGGATAGAAGGTAAGTTTATGAGAAGAGGACCATTAGGTAGATCAAGAGCATAGCCTGCTGAAATCTTTCATGATGACTTATGTGCGGATAAATGAGAAGTGAGAGCATTTTACAATCAATCCCAGACAAGTAGCTGCATGTGCCTGGCTGATCAATCTCACATATGTCATAAGATTTAGCTGAGTGCGCCCATCATGTGATGATGTGACATAATATATCTTTCTTCAGTTACAGCCCCTGACCACAACCACATAATAAAGGAGATAAAAAATTGAGCCAGGACACTACTCAGCATTTTCCAAATCAACACACCGCTCTCCATTCCACTGGGCTGAGTAGGCCTCTTAAAGTCATCATCATGCTGGTTCCTCTTTGAAGTAGATCATTTCCTTCTTCTGGCTGTTGAGGTAGTCCTGCCCTGAGTCTTGACTCTGAGTAATGAATCAGTCTGACTCCCGACCGAAATGAGATTGAGAGAGATAGACCTGTAGTGCACTGCTGTTCATGAACAAGAAGAGCAAAAGAATTCGAGCATTTTGTATAGATTTGTATTTATTTGTTAACTAAACTGACTGGTCTGGTCTCTGAAGAACCAGAAAAAAGTACAGCAAGGAGTGCACCATGGGAGTAAATCTAGGTAAGTGTGACAGAGCTAGTCACCACCTTCACGCAAAATCACCCACAAACATTGCAAATCATTGAAATCAAGTTTGGAAATGTGTTGAACACCCTCACTGTCTGTCACCACATGACTAATATATCACTCATTGGTGAAATAGTTACATGTTCCAATCCAAGCATGGTGTACACAATTTTTGTTTTGTATCTCCTCTTTTCCTATGGAAGAAACACATTGGCAATCTTGTAAATAAATTATCTTTACTGGGGCAGCCCTGTCAGGGAATGAAAAAAGAAGGCTAGGCATTGGACAGAGGCAGGCATTGTCTCCAAAGTCCTTGCAGGGTATGGTGAGGCTTCTTCGCTGCACACTGGTCCAATTCCAATCTGGCCATACCTGTGAATAAATGGTGGACTGCATAAGTCAGATGCTAAATATATAATGTTCCTCTATCTGTATCCATTTGTCTTTTTGACAAGGCAGCGCAGTGATAATCTGAAAGTTCTATGCTGGCGTACTCAGTCAGGGAAGTAGAGTTTGTCCTCAAACTCAGAAAGTTCACCCAGATGATGGTCAGCTAATGCACTTGAGCCTGACCAGTCTCCCGCATCATTCTCCTGTGGTGTTTCAGGAACAGTGTAATCTTGTGGTATGAAGTGCTTGTTCATTTTGATCATGGTCAATCTCTCCAAGTTTTGACGCAAGTGCCTGGTCCTTTTAACTGTGACAACTTCATCAGCTGCACTGAACACACACTCAGCAGGCACACTGGCTACCGCCAAACCCAGATACTAGGCCTGGGCGGTAAACTTCTCTCTGTCCATAGAGTTTGCAGAGATTTTTGCACTCCGCACTCCACTGAGCTCACAAAGTTCTGAAAAACTCTGCTCTGTGTAGCTAGTGGAGTTTTTTTCCTTGCTCGCGCTCATCAACTTACCGTGGGGAAAATCCAACGCTAGACTGCTTCCCAGTGAGATTTCTCAACGCGGGCGGTCGCGGATGGCCGCTACCACTTGCGTTGTGAAACCTTACGTTCACGTTGAGGAAGCTGCCACTTGAGTAGGACTTCTACTCGATCGGCAGAAAGAAGCAGCGCCCTCTTGCACTATGAATGGTCTTTGGTGCTCCCACTGGCTCAACTTCTATTGCCTTCACCTATGCACTTGACTTAAGCCCTGCCACTTGAAACCAAGCCATTGCAGAGGTTGGGTCCAATTCATCTGTTGCTGGTGTTCTTGCCGGTGTTGTTGCTGGTGTTGGCTGCTGTAAGACAACAGCACTGCCCTCTCTGGAGGTTGAAGGCTGATTGCCAGAACTTCTGTTAGGGATTCCAACTTCCAGCCATTCTTCTTCCAAGTCTCTTGCTTGCTCAACAACCAACGTCTTGTATAGTGAAACATCCCTTTCTGAAAAAGGAAGGAAAGTGGCCAGTATTTCTTTGTACTGTGGATCAAGTATCGTGGCACAGATTTACTCTTTGGATAACACAATCGCTCTTTGCAGCCTAGGATTAATAGCCAAGTTTACGATTAAGCTCTCAAAAAACCAACGCTTCTTCGTTCATACTTGTGAACCTCTATAACACCTATTCTAATTGGTCCTGTAGCAGAAGCAGCAATGGGATAGCTTGGCACATCGTACAGTCCTCCTTGCAGACTTCCTTTGTGAAAACCTCAAAAGTAAGTAAAATTTGTGTCAGGCATTTGACCAACCCTCATTTGTCCATCTCCATGAGCATGCTTTTCCCAGTTGCATCCCCACCTCTTTGAAGGACATAGTCAGTGATCAGCCTTTACTGCTCAAACAGATTTTGCAGCATGTAATAGGTAGAGTTCCAACATGTTGGCGCCAACTGAATGAAGTCTTTAACTGGTACTCTACTAGTGCGCTGAGTGATCCTCAACTGCTTCTAAGCTTCAACAGAATCACTGAAATTGGTGTAGATTTTTCTGCAGGTGTCCAGTATGTTGATGACTATGTCTTCTTTTTTGAGAAAGTCCTGCACAATCAGGTAATGCAATGCGCCAAACACAGGTCCCTGACGTATTCACTATCTGCCATGGCCTTGACTATATTACTGCCATTGTCAGTGGCAACAAATCCAAATCTGAGCCCTTTGGGTCTCAGCCATTTAAACAGCTTGCCATTAAAGTCTTCCGAAATGTGTGCAGCTGTATGAGATTTCTCAATGGCGAACATCGCAACTGTTGTATGCTGCTGAACGCCCTTAGAAGTTCCTTCAGTGCTGAGACCTGCAGATAGCTGTTGCCTAACACCCACAAAAGAGATCCAGTGTGCAGTAATATACTTGTAATCAGTTGCTTGACAACTGGTCCACATATCTGTCGTCAGGTTGATAATGTGAACAGCACTCTGCTGCAAAGCTTGTCCAACCAATTGCAGCACATAGTGATGGAGCACTGGAACAGCAACTCTGGCAAAATAGGTCTGGCTGGGTATCTTTTATTTCAGGCAGATGGTTGCCACAAATTCTAAAAATCCCACTCTTTCCACAAAAGAAAAAGAGAGGAGGTGTAGCGCTAACATTTAGCAAGCTTACCATTGTACAAACATTCATAGGTCTCCTCCTGCCTAAACATGCCTATAAAAGTAGCTAGGATTGTTTTCTTTCTGGATGCCACTGACGTGGGCAACTTTCGTAGAGAACCAGGAGGAGCTAGGCTAAATGTGCGCCTTGGGGGTGTAATCAATGTATGTGGTGGTGTTTGCATAAGAGTCTTGTACTATTCGGAGGTTGCTGATGTGGGTAACGCTAGCACACTGCTGGGGAAAGGGCTGCTTGATATAAAGCTGTCATCCACTTCTTCCTCATCACCTCTTATCACCATGATCGGAGCTGATTCCCCTCTCTCATCACCACTACCTTTTTTAAGGTGCTCCTCCTACCGGATTGTGTGCTATTTTTTATATGGTTTGTTTGACCTCCAGTACCACTGTGTGAACCAGGCCTACCTTGATGAACACTAGCATGGTAAATGGAACTGGGGAGGAAAGCTTTTTTAGTGTGCCACTGCCAATGTCTGAAGAAGAACTGGAGGTAGGTGGGTGTGTCATCGATTGCCTCTCTGCAGTGCGTACTTTGACTGAGGTAGTGGTGGATACACGTCTCAGCAGGGACCTTACAAATATTGAAGCTGGTTGTGGTGGTGGTGGAACCAGTGCCACATCACTCTGAGTAGGTGGAATGAGGGTGTTATATCGGTGTCCTCTGAGCCTGCTTCCATACTGAAAATCACTGGTTCATCCTCATCCCTGTCCCTTTCCATAATTATAAGACTTACAAGAACTTTCCTTTTCCTTTACCTCACATGGTGGGTCTTAGACTCGGCCAGGGTCCTGTCCATGTCCAGATCATCAGAAGGGGTTCTTGGAGAAGATCGTGGAGTACCCTTTCTTTTTCTTGCTGGAAATGGTCCAGTTACATATTGATCAGCAGGAAGATCAACCTCCTGTTCTGCTCGTACTTCAGGAAGAACTGCTGCTGGCTGAGGCTCGTCTTGTCCACTTAGCTCAGTTTCCTGCGATGATTGAGTACTTTGCAGCTGAGACAAATCCAATTCAGACTCACTGCTCATTGCCATGATTGCAGTGGCTGGTTTGCTGCGAGACATGGCCTTGGGCTTAGGTTGGGGTCGTGCCATCAATGTGAGAGTGCTGCTCCAAGCTTTCTGACCAGAGGACGGTGTGGCTTGCACACAAAAATTCCTGAAAAAGGAAGATGGTGGCAACCCAGTGGTGGCAATCTGCTCCTCCTCACTTTCTTGGCGGTACCTTACTTTGGGGCCATCTTCAAGCTTTGTCTGTTGACACTCAGCTGCACAAGCGGAAGCAGAGGAGGACTCACATGTTGTGTTCATGTAACGTCACTTTGTGCAGGGCCTTCTAGCTGGCAGTACTGTGGGCGATGTCTCTTTTGCACCTAAAGCAGACGAAACATTCAGTGAAATGTGACATTTATTTTTGCAGTTTTAATGCATCATACAGAAAATAGAATTTAGTGAGGTTATTTATCCCATACCCAAATAATTAACAACAATTAGTGTATTAATGTAGCCATTTCAATCCAAACTATAACATAACATTTCAATGAGGATAGCAACAAAATACAGATTTAAAAGTTAGATTTATGAGCCTCTAAGGTGTGACAACTGTGGCAAGCAGGAGGGTGTGGGGAAAAATTGAATAATCCTTAAAAAGATTAATTCTGGTGTGTGCCTATGGCCTAAGAGGAAGAGGCCTATGGCAGTCAGGGCGTGCAGGCAGCCAGGGAAAAATTTGAATGATCCTTAAAAATGGTGAATGATGTTGTGCGAATATGGCCTAAGATGCCCTTGGCAGGCAGGGGGTGCAGGCCAGGGGAACAAGGAATAATCCTTTAAAAAGTGAATGCTGGTGGAGGCCTAAGGCCTAAGAGACCTATGGCAGGCAGGGAGTGCAGGCCAGGGACAAAGGGAGTAATAGAAAAAAAGTAATTGCTGGTATCTCACTAGGGGCTATGAGAAATACTTTGGGAGGCAAGTAGGTGCATGGACAAAATGCATATATAAACACTGTATATACTGACTACAATGATCCTTAAGCACATTAAACTGATATCAGGGAAAAAAAATAACTAAAAAACAAAAAGGCATAGCTCTCTTTAATGTCCCTAGAAAATGGCTTTGACAATTGGGAAAAAGGATATATTTAATACACTGGCCACATGTTCACCAACAATCAAGGAGGCATGGACAACAGAAACCACATGCAGGCCTATGACAAAAGCACACTGACTGGCTATACAAAATGGCCATGTGATCAAACAACAAGCAAGGATGCATGGACAACAAAGAATACATGCAGGCCTATGAACACTGGCTACACATACACAATCACTAGCCAGACAAAGGAGGCAAGATAAATAATGAAGAAAGCACTACCATTAACCCCTTGCATGCTCATGACGAGCTGGACTCGTCATAACAGACAGTGCTCGTGTGCTCATGACGAGTCCAGCTCATCATAAAACATTGCATTGGAAATCCCTCTGGTGCGGGCACCAGAGGGATTCCCTTTTTTCTAAAAGAGCCTCGGGAGCTGGGGAAGAGTTTCCCCAGCTCCCGAGGACCCCCCCCCCAACCCCCCCGGTTTCCCTGAAATGACGATCGCCACGCACGTCGCAGTTTCCCTTTCTACGTGCTCAGGGGGCTATCTCAGTGGATCCCTGCTTGGGGATCGCCACAGGAGGGCGATCCCCAAGCAGGGATCCACACACTAGGCACCAGGGAGGGGGGGAGCGGCCCCTTGGGCAAGGGCCTTTGCTCCCCCCATAATTTTTGTTGGCATGATTAGTCTTTCTGCCCCCCCTGGGGGGTAGATGGGGGCAGTAGCCCCCAATCTGCCCCCCTAGGGGGTAGAAAGCCCACTAGACACCAGGGATTCTCGACAGCCAGCTCGCCCAGACGCCAAACCGCGGGCACTTCTGGTGTATTTTGGTAACTTTTTGCTGAGACAGAATGTGTTCGAGAAAGCAAGACCAGAAGCACAGCGGGCGGCTGATGGATTTTCCTTTTTCACTAGGCCAGACTTCTGTCACGTTACAGTGGAGCGACGATAGCGTCTGCGGCAATTGATCTCCCAGTTCCAAGGGAAGGGAGCGCAGGCCTTCCTTCTCAATCCGGCTCGACTAAAAGTCATTTGGAAAGATCAAACCCGATTTTTTCTCTCTGAAATTACTGGGGGGTTCTTGAACACTGGGGGGTGAATTAATCTATTTGTCTGATCTTGTCTCTTCTCTCTTATCGCAAACAGCTTAAATAATCCCCAGAGTTTTGATCAAGCTATCTTTCTCCTTAATGGCTTCAGGATTTTCTGGATAATTATACAGATATAGTAACTTTATCAAGATTAGGAGAAAAAATGTTTAGTAGTTAGGGTAAAGTACTGTATTTTGTTTTCTGAAAGCTGATGGCTCGTTCCGGTCTAGGTAGGATATATAGTTGAGATCAAAGTATAAAATGTTTTGGTATGCTGTCACAAGGGAATGGGTCACCGCTCATCACACACAGACCAATAGAGGTCTGTTTCCTTACTTAGCAGGGTGGGGGGATGGGTGGGCAGGGAAAAGGGTGCAGGGAGGGGGGGCAAGGGTGGTAAGTGGGGTAAAAATCAGAAATTCCAGGAAAGCAAGGTAGATGGACAGAAGACAAGATGTACCAGTGGCAGTGGCAGTAGTTACATTTGAAGGAGGGAAAAAGAGTGGCTGAAAGGGCACTACAAGTATCAAGGAAGTCGCAAAAAGAGGGAAAGAGAAACAAAAAGAAATATTGGTAGGCTGACTATTTCCACAATTAATATTGGTGGATTAAATGATAGAGGTAAAAGAATTAGGGATGGGGAAATGTTGCGAGTTCCCTGGCAGAAAAGAGGGATTAATATTATACCGGGGTAGTCTCAGGTTATTTGCTCATCTCAGTCCACCAACACGAGAGGGGTGGCTATACATGTCTCTCAGCGACTATTACCTATTGAACGAGTTAAGTCGGATAAATGGGGGCGGTGGGCCATTGCCTTCATACCAAATCAATTTACTATTTGTACAGTGTATGGTTCCAATATCGATGACGCGGATCTATGGTCAAAGTTGGAGATTGAATTAGTGGTCTGGCCTACAACTTTAATTATATGTGGGGACTTGAATATTCATGTAGACACCGGGGGGTGGGGAAAGGGAGGGTATACAGGGAGGAAACCTCAGGTTTTTAAAGCTTTAAATGCTCTTATCGATAGCCATGGGCTGGTAGATATGTGGTCTTGTAAAAAAAATAGGGGATCCAGGCTTTACTTATTTTTCATATCCAGACAGGAAATATGCTAGACTTGATTATTTTCGGGCCTCAGTCTCTCTCATCGAGGGGGCAGATTTCAAAAGACTCCCTTAAGTTCTGTCGGACCATAACCCACTAGTAATGAGCATTGAGGTCTCGGCATATACGAAGGGCTTTTCAAAGTGGACGTTCGATAAAAAATTATTAGTTACAGAAGGATTCATAGAGCATATTAGGGGGTGGACCAAACAGTTTTTCGACATCAATAGATATAGTACATCTAGAGAAAATGTTTGGGACGCGTATAAGGCAGGGCTTAGGGGGGAAATAACAAGCTTCGGGATATTTCGTCAGAAACAACGGAGAGGTGAAATAAGTGCTCTTACAGAGGAGTTGAGTTTGAATGAGAGACAACATATGGAAGCCATAGTACATAAACAGATAGAGGTACAAACTAGCTTAGAGTTAAAGGTAATCAGGATTAAGGCCAACAATAATGGAATTTATAATAAAAAAGGGGCGGAAAGATTTCAAACGGCTACACTGGATAATTACGAGTATGGGGAAATGATGGGGAAACAACTGGCACTGCAAATCAAACAAAGGGCAGCGGCTAACAATATTTTACAATTAAGAGGGAAAGATGGAACGATGGCTACAGATATATCAGGTATATTAAAAGTACTTACTGATTTCTATCAGGATCTTTATAACTCCAGGGACCCGACACTAGATGGAATAGGGATAGCAATTGGGAATGAGGATTCCCAGCTGTTGGAGCTTGAGGCAGATATTTCATTGAATGAGGTCTTGGAGGCTTTAAGGACGATGGCTCTAGGCAAGGCATCGGGCCCGGACGGGATTCCGATGGAAATATATAGAGTTCTACAGACAAAGCTGACCCCTCTATTATTGGATTTGTTCCTATCAGTACAACAGAAGGGGGTTTCACCACAATATTGGCAGGAAACGAACATTGTGATATTTTTGAAGAAGGGAAAGAAGCCAGACGACCCCGCCGCATATAGACCAATATCTTTAATTAATACGGATGAGAAACTGTACTTCAAGATATTGGCTCTAAGATTGTCTAAGATAATTGGGACCCTAGTGAGTCCTTGGTAACATGGCTTCATCCCTGGCAGAAGTACCACGGACCACGTCCGAAGGGTTATCTCGTTATTTGATATTGCCGAAGTCACAGGGACACAGATGTCTTTAATATTGTTGGATGCACAAAAAGCATTTGATCAAGTAGAATGGGCATACCTGTGACAAAATTTAAGATCTACGGGATTTGGCCCACGAATATTAACTACTATTCAGGCCATATAATTTAATGCACATGCAAAAATACAGCTAATGGGGAAGGAGTCGGGTAGGATTAAGATCACTCGGGGGACGAGGCAGGGCTGCCCGTGCTCCCCTATTTTATTTGCTCTCTACATAGACCCTCTGATTAGATCTATATTGGATGACCCTGGGTTATAATACCAAAGTATGCAGACGACATCGCGGTTGTTACCCCAGACCAGCTAGGTGCTATAAATAAGATTGAGAGGCTTGCAGTAGAATTTGGGAAACAATCAGGCTATAGCCTAAACACAGACAAAACACAATTTGTGTGTACAAGAAATACACAATTTCAAGATTTACGTCGGATTGAGTCGGCCACTTATTTAGGGATAGCTATCACATCGGAGGTTGGTACAACATGGGAAATAAACTCGATGTTGCTCGTTAAAAAAATGAAGGGGGACTTGAAGAGATTGGACAACCTACATTTATCTATTATCGGCAGAGCAAATGTCATCAAAATGACGATGTTTCCTAAGGTGTTTTATCTATTTCGGTGTATACCTTTGGAGCTGGAAAACCTGATATTTAAACAGGTGGAGGGGATGTTTAGTCAATTTATAGGGGGATATGGGAAAATTAGAAGATCATTAAAATCTATGACTTTACCGCAACATCGGGGGGGGGCTGGCAGTTCCAAATCTTTTATATTATTTCTGAGCAGTAATGCTGCAACATATGAGTATCTTATTCAGGCCACGGACTTGGGATCAGGCCAGGGTAGTGGAGTTGGATAATGATACTCCACCATCTATTTATGAATTAGCAATTGGCAAACTAGCTTCAGGATTAGCCTTAAGGCAGTTGGAAGGCAGCTACTATAAAAAAAAACACGCTTTAAATTATAAGAGCTGCCTGGAATATATGGCGGAAGATTGGTAAAAACATGGAAATACCCAGAATTCAAAGATATACATTGCTGTGGCGTTCCTCGGCCTTCCCGGCGCTATTTTATGACAATATAGGTAGAACATGGGAAAAAGCAGGAATAAAAAATATAGGAGATATCACCGACCTGAATGTGATGGCCTTGTTTGGGGATCTTCAGGAACGATATGGGATAGTTTCTAGCACTATTTTTAAATACATACAAGTCAGGGAGATTATAAATAAATTGGGCTTGCAACCTATTCACCTGGCTCGAATCCCTCTACTCGAATATTTGACAAAAAAACAATATCGAGTAAAGGATGTGTATACAATATTGATGGAGGCCACAATGGATGATATCTCTAAAGTAGAAAGTGTATGGGTGGTTAAATTAGATAATCCAGATGTAGCCATTAGTAGATCACTTGAGTTGTCTAAAAAAACATTTTTGACTGCTAATCTTAAAGCCCAAACTTTTAAAACGATGTTTAGACTCTATTTCACTCCGGCTAAACTCTGGGCATGGGTAAAAAGGGATAATAACAAGTGCCCTAGGTGTGATCAGGGCCCAGCCGACATAACTCACATGTTTGCTGTTTGTTGTAAATTGGAGGGCTTGAAGGAAGGTATCGAACGCTTTTTATGTCAAAATCTGGGGCGAGCAGTATCTTTAACTTCAACCATGTTGATACTTGGTTTTGATGAAAGACTACAGATAGAACATTGTCAAGTTTACTTATGTTTCATGGTGACAGCTGTCTATCGCATATTGATTGCCACTATGTGGAAGGATGTAGATCCGCCAACCTATCAGGCCTGGTATGCTAGACTTTATCATATATTTAATTTAGAGATGGCATTGTATAAATGTAAAGGTAGGAGCGGGAGGGCTAGGGCCCAAAAGATTTGGGAGCCACTGATGGAATAGTAGCCCAATGCGAAGGTGAATATGTGGATATGTATTCTGATTTCTGTCCGCTCTTAGTATATCCCCATATGCCCTTCTACTCTTGTTGTTGGGATGTTTTTTTCGTTTTTTCCCTTTTTATAGTTTTGTTTTTCTCGTTTTCTACTGAACGAAGTTTGATTTATTTGAAAATTGTATGCATTGGTATGTAAGATATAAAAGTATGTAACCATTGCTTCCTGGATAAAAAATAAAAACAAAACAAAAAAGACACCAGGGACGCCAGGGCTTTTGTTTTTGCCCCATTTTGTTTTAGGGTGGGGGATGCCTGAAACAGGTGTGCCAATGCCCCCACCACCATTACAGCCTTTCTGCCCCCCCTGGGGGTAGATGGGGGCAGTAGCCCCCAATCTGCCCCCCTGGGGGGGTAGAAAGCCCACTAGACACCAGGGATTTTCTTATGGGGTATTAATTAGGTGTGGGGGCTGCCCAAAATGGGCATGCCGATGGCCCCACCCCCCAGCCTCAAAATTACAGTCTTTCTGCCCCCCCAGGGGCAGATGGGGCAGTAGCCCCCAATCTGCCCCCCCCGGGGGGGCAGAAAGTCCACTAAATGCCAGGGATTTTGTTTTTGCATCATTTATTTTTAGGGTGGGGGCTGCCCGAAAGAGGCATACCAATGCCCCCACTCCCTACCACCATCACAGCCTTTCTGCCCCCCATGGGGAGCAGATGGGGCGGTAGCCCCCAATCTGCCCCCCCGGGGGGGCAGAAAGCCCACTTGACACCAGGGATTTTTAGGGTGGGGCTGCCCAAAACGGGCACGCCAATGCACCCACCCCCACCACCATTACTGCCTTTCTGCCCCCCTGGGGGGTATATGGGGGCAGTAGCCCCAAATCTGCCCCCCCCGGTGGGGGGCAAAAACCCCACTAGACGCCAGGGTTTTTTTGGGCAAATTTTAATTAGGGTGTGGGCATTGGCATGACCGTTTTGGGCAGCCCCCACCCTAATTAAAATTTGCCCAAAAAACTCCCTGGCATCTAGTGGACTTTTAGCCCCCCCTGGGGGCATATGGGGCCATTAACCCCCAATGTGCCCCACCGAGGGGGGCAAAAAGCCCACTAGACGCCAGGGTTTTTTTGGGGCAATATTGAATTAGAGTCGGGCTCCCCAAAACGTGCATGCCCATGCCCCCACCCCCTCCCCCACAAAAATGACAGCCTTCCTTCCCCCCCGGGGGGCAGATGGGGCGTTAGCCCCCAATCTGCCCCCCAGGGGGGGCTAAAAGCCCAGTAGACACCAGGGATTCTTTTGGGCAAATTTTAATTAGGGTGGGGGCTGCCCAAAAGAGGCATACCAATTCCCCCCACCCCACCCGCAACAATTACAGCCTTTCTGCCCCCCCTGGGGGGAATATGGGGGCAGTAGCCCCCAATCTGCCCTCCCGGGGGCAAAAAGCCCACTAGACGCTAACGATTACGCTGACTTTTTTATGTGTGGGGCTGGGGGTTGCCCAGAATGGGCATACCAATGCCCCCACCCCCAAACAAAGAGCCACAGTGTTTCTGCCCCCCTGGGGGCATATCAGGGCAACCCCACCCCCGATATCCCCCCCAGGGCGGCAGAAAGCAGACTAGACACGGATTTGTTTTTAGCAATATGCCTACCTGTCGATTTTGGGCCCTAGGGCAGCCGGCACATAGGGAAACCTAGCAAACCTATACATTTTTACAAACTAGGCACCCAGGGGAATCCAGGAAGGGGTAACTTGACTGGCTCTCACCAGGTTCTGTTACCCAGAATCCCTTGCAAACCAACAAATGTGTCAAAAAAAAAATCCTCACATTTCTGAGGTGGAAAGTTCTGGAATCTACGTGGATCCACAAAATTCCACCCACCCCGCGTTCTCCAAAGTCTTCCAAGAAAAATGGTACCTCACTTGCATGGGTAGGCCTAGTGACCGTGACAGGAAACGGCCCAAAACGCAACATGGACACACCACATTTTCACAGTGAAAACTGACCCTTTTTTGCAAAGTGCCTAGCTGTAGATTTTGAATCCAAGCTCTGCCGGCACCT
This sequence comes from Triturus cristatus, assembly GCF_964204655.1. Lineage (NCBI taxonomy): Eukaryota > Metazoa > Chordata > Amphibia > Caudata > Salamandridae > Triturus > Triturus cristatus. Next base: position 1,587,568,706 of record NC_140590.1, read on the forward strand.
GGGGAAACCTAGCAAACCTATACATTTTTGAAAACTAGACACCCAGAGGAATCCAGGATGGGGTGACTTGACTGGCCCTCACCAGGTTCTGTTACCTAGAATCCCTTTCAAACCTAAAGATTTGTCCGAAAAAACACATTTTCCTCACATTTCTGTTGTGGAAAGTTCTGGAATCTGCATGGATCCACAAAATTCCACCCACCCCACATTCCCCAAAGCCTTCCGATAATAACAGTGCCTCACTCGTGTGGGAGGCCTAAGTACCCGCGACAGCCCAAAACATTTTTTGATAGGCAATGTTGATGTTGCCTCAAAACTTTTTGAGCCCTTGCCTGTTGCGGGCACTTGGGCCTCCCACACAAGTGAGGCATCATTTTTATCGGAAGACCTGGGGCAATGCTGGGTGGTAGGAAATTTGTGTGAGCCCGGTGATGCCACACTTTCCCACACAAAAATGTGTGAAAAAAGTGATTTTTTTCAGCAAAAATTGAGGTTTGCAAGGGATTCTGGGTAAGGAAACGTTAGGGGATCCACGCAAGCCATACCTCCCTGGAAGCCCCCGGGTGTCTTGTTTTCAGAAATGTGTGGGTTTGGTAGGTTTCCCTAGATGACCGCTGAGCACGGGGCCAGAAACCCAGGTGACCCCCTTGCAAAACCAGGTGGTTTTGAGATAGGCAATTTTGATGTCGCCTCACTATGTTTTGGGCCCTTGCCTGTCACGGGTACTTGGGACTCTCACACAAGTGAGGCACCATTTTTATCGGGAGTCCTGGGGGAAGGCTGGGTGGTAGGAAATTTGTGTGAGCCCGGTGATGCGACACTTTCCCACACAAAAATGTGTGAAAAAAGTGATTTCTTTTCAGCTAAAATTGAGGTTTGCAGGGGATTCTGGGTATGGACACTTTGGGGGATCCACGCAAGCCATACCTCCCTGGAAGGCCCCGGGTGTCTAGTTTTCAGAAATGTGTGGGTTTGGTAGGTTTCCCCAGATGGCCGCCAAGCACGGGGCCAAAAACCCAGGTGACCCCCCTTGGAAAACCAGGTGGTTTTCAGATAGGCAATTTTGATGTCGCCTCACTACGTTTTGGGCTCTTGCCTGTCGCGGGTACTTGGGCCTCCCACACAAGTGAGGCACCATTTTTATCGGGAGACCTGGGGGAATGCTGGGAGGTAGGAAATTTGTGTAAGCCCAGTGATGACACACTTTCCCACACAAAAATGTGTGAAAAAAGTGATTTTTATCAACTAAAATTGAGGTTTGCAAGGGATTCTGGGTAAGGAAACTTTGGGGGATCCACGCAAGCCATACCTCCCTGGAAGCCCCCGGGTGTCTAGTTTTCAGAAATGTGTGGGTTTGGTAGGTTTCCCTAGATGGCCGCCGAGCACGGGGCCAAAAACCCAGGTGACCCCCCTTGGAAAACCAGGTGGTTTTCAGATAGGCAATTTTGATGTTGCCTCACTACGTTTTGAGCCCCTGCCTGTCGCGGGTACTTGGGCCTCCCGCACAAGTGAGGCACCGTTTTTATTGGGAGACCTGGGGGAATGCTGGGTGGTAGGAAATTTGTGTGAGCCCGGTGATGCCACACTTTCCCACACAAAAATGTGTGAAAAAAGTGATTTCTTTTCAGCTTAAATTGAGGTTTGCAGGGGATTCTGGGTAAGGACACTTTGGGGGATCCACGCAAGCCATACCTCCCTGGAAGGTCCCGGGTGTCTAGTTTTCAGAAATGTGTGGGTTTGGTAGGTTTCCCTAGGTGCCGGCAGAGCTAGGGTTCACAAACCACAGCTAGGCACTTTGCCAAAAAAGGGTCATTTTTCACTGCGAAATTGAGGTGTGACCACGTTGAGTTTTGCGCCATTTTCTGTCGTGGGCACTAGGCAGACCCACCCAAGTGAGGTACCATTTTTCTCAGAAGACTTTGGGGAACGCGGGGTGGGTGGAAATTTGTGGATCCACGCAGATTCCAGAACTTTCCACCACAGAAATGTGGGGAAAATGTGGGTTTTTTGACAATATTTAAGGTTTGCAAGGGATTCTGGGTAACAGAACCTGGTGGGAGACAGTCAAGTCACCCAATCCTGGATTCCCCTGGGTGTCTAGTTTTCAAAATTGTATAGGTGTGCTAGGTTTCCCTAGGAGCCGGCAGAGCTAGGGTTCAAAAACTAAAGCTAGGCACTTTGCCAAAAAAGGGTCATTTTTCACTGCGAAATTGAGGTGTGACCACGTTGCGTTTTGCGCCGTTTCCTGTTGCAGGCACTAGGCCGACCCCCACAAGTGAGGTACCATTTTTGTGGGAAGACTTTGGGGAACGCGGGGTGGGTGAAAATTTGTGGATCCACGCAGATTCCAGAACTTTGTGTTCTACTAATGAGGGATTCCTTTGTTTAACATAGTTTATGTGAGTCGCTGTGGGACTGTCTGTATCCATGTGTGAGTGGGTGTCTGAGTGACTGTACAGGTGTGTGAGTGGCTGCATGGGTGTATAGGTGGGTGTCTAAGTAGCTATGTGGGTGACTTAGTGGCTGTGTGAATGACTGTATTGGTGAGAGCTTGTGTGTCAGTGGCTGTATGGGTGAGTGAGTGGCTGTATGGATGGGTGAATGGGGATGTCAGTGACTGTATAGGTGAGTGAGTAGGTATCTCAATGGCTGTATGAGTGAGTGATTGGGTATATAGGTGGCTGTATGGGTGAGTGAGTGGCTGTTTGATTGAGTGTTTGGTTAAGTGAGTTGTTGCGTGAGTGGCTGTATCAAAGATTGAGTGTCTGTGGAATTGGTTGTATGGGTGAGTGAGTGGCTGCGTGAGTGGCTGTATGGATGTGGGAATGAATATGTAAGTGACTGTGGGTGTGTGAGTGAGTGTGTGAGTGGTTGTATGGGTGAAATAGTGGCTCTGTTGAGATGCAGTGTGTGTGTGAGTACCTATATAGATGAATAACTGGGTGTGTCGGTAGCTGTATAGTTGAATGTGTGGCTGTATGAGTGAATGACTGGTTGTACAATCAGATTGCATGAGTGAGTGATTGGGTGTGTGAGTGGCTCTATGGATAAGCAAGTGGTTGTGTAAGTACTTGTATGGGTCTGCAAATGGGTATGTGAGTGGTTGTGTGGGTATGTGGGCATATGAGAGGTTATATGGGGTGTGAGTGGGTGTGTGAGTGGTTCTGTGGATGATGTCATCAGTGATAACATCAGTGATGTCACTAGCCATGTCTTGAGTAATGTAACATGTGAGGTCGTAAGCAATGCATTGCAGGGGCGTTAGTTATAGTTGTCCCAGGTTACTATAACTGCTGAATTTCACTGGTTTTGTATGAGTGAAATCTCAGCCCAACTATAATGTCCTGAAACCTTTTTTTTTCTCAGTGAATTTCTACGTTTTTTATATTCTTTTCCTAACCTTTGTTTCTTTAAGCGAATTTGTAGGTCTTTTTATTTTATTTCCTAAATGTAACCACTAACCTTTCACACTGAGTGTGTGATTGAGTGCATGAGTGTCTCAGTGGGTTTATGGGTGTCTGAGTAGGTTTCTAAGTGGGTGAGAGAGTATGGGTGGGGCTGTAAGTGGGTATATGAGTGTCTGAGTGGGTCCATGAGTGGGTGTGTCAGTCTCTGATAAGGGTGGGTGGTATACTCCGCTCCGCCGGCAGAGTTTGTGGAGTTTGGCCACTCCGTCTTCTGCTTGGAACACAGAGTTCAGCAAAAACTCTGCCAACCACCTGTGGATCAGAGTTTACCAGCATGCTCACCCCTAGACTTCATCTCCCAAGAGTAGTGTGGCAGGAGGAGTGTTTGTAGAGTGGTTTAGAAAGGGGGTGGGGCCTCCAATGAGGTCTGAGCAATCCCGCAGTGGGGGAATTACTTGTGGCAACAATAGGTGTTCTTGGCCTCCAATGACTGTAAGCAGCCAAGGGGACTTCATCCCCCAACCAGTAGTGCACCAGGAGGCGCATTTGCAGAGTGGTTGAGAAACGGGTTGGGGCCTCCAACTAAGTCTTAGCAATCCCGCTCTGTAGGACTTACTTGTGGCAACAATAGGGGTTCTTGGCCCCAGCGATCCTCAGCAGCCAGGGGGACTTCATCCCCCAACCAGTAGTGCACGAGGAGGAACATTTGTAGAGTGGTTGAGAAAGAGGCCAGGGCATCTGAAGGGGTCTGAGCAATCCCGCTGTGGGGGACTTACTTGTGGCAACAATAGAGTTTCTTGACCCCCAACGACCCTCAGAAGCAAAGGGGACTTGATCCCCCAACCAGTAGCGCACCAGGAGGCAGGTTTACATAATGGCTGAGAAAGGGGTGGCCCTTTTTTTAAAAAAAAAGAAATAGTGAATATTGGCCTTGTCGGGGTCCCAGGGGGACCCCATAACCACACCAAGGGGGTCAGGGTATTCCCACTCTCTCCCCTTTTCTTTTATTTAAAAGTTTTTTGTGGGACTCAGCAGAGCAAGAGTCACAAGATGGCTGCTAACACTTCCTGGTTGAAGTGTTGGCAGCCAATCAGATCTTACCATGAGATCTGTGCTTAGGCTCCACCCAGATATCCTTATTTGCTTTCCAAAAATCTACCATCCTGCCAAATTTGGTGTAAATTTCATCCAGCAGTTCGGGCTGTAGTCGTGTTCAGAGCTCCTATGGGAATTAACATGTGAAATCGTATGGTTTTTACAGGTAGGTATACACCATATATATATAGGAGGTTACAGCCCGCCATGCACCTTCTGACCGGAACTGCCTCTGAAGAAGAGTATAACTTGAAACGCGTCAGATGGCGGTCAGCTGCCTGATGAATGAACTGGTTTGCGTATCTGCCCATTCCAATAAAGTGCCTTGCTGGGGAACATGAGGTCCATGTTTCGAGTGCTGCTTGTTCTTTCAGAACACCCCACGAGCCTTGATGTATTGGCGGTGGTTCTGCCGCTGAGCTAGCACTACCCCAGGTGAAGGGGGCCACAGAGCTTCGGGACAGCGGGGCTCGCTTGTGGAGCACGGACTATGGATTTAGGGCAGTCACGCTGGCTGGGGCTCATCCAGAGTTTGAGATTGAATATTGGCAGAAATTATAGGGGGCAAGGAAAATTTCGGGGCTGCAACTCCCAGACTGCAACGTATTGCCTCATTTGAGCCGTCCAATCAGGACATACGATTCTGCATAATTAGTAGGTAACAGCCCGCCATGCACCTTCTGACCGGAACTGCCTCTGAAGAAGAGTATAACTTGAAACGCGTCAGGTGGCGGTCAGCTGCCTGTTGAATGAACGGGTTTGCGTAACTGCCCATACCAATAAAGTGCCTTGCTGGGGAACAAGAGGTGCGTGTTTCGAGTGCTGCTCGTTCTTTCAGAACACCCCACGAGCCTTGATGTATTAGTGGTGGTTCTGCCGCTGAGCTAGCACCACCCAAGGTGAAGGGGGCCGCGGACCTTCGTGACAGCGGGGCTCGCTTGTGGAGCACGGACTATGGATTTAGGGCAGACGTGCTGGCTGGGGCTCATCCAGAGCTTGAGATTGAATATTGGCAGAAATTATAGGGGGCAAGGAAAATTTCAGGACTGCAACTCCCAGACTGCAACGTATTGACTCATTTGAGCCGTCCAATCAGGACATACAATTCTGCATAATTAGGAGGTTACAGCCCGCCATGCACCTTCTGACCAGAACCGCCTCTGAAGAAGAGTATAACTTGAAACGCGTCAGGTGGCGGTCAGTTGCCTGTTGAATGAACTGGTTTGCGTATCTGCCCACACCAATAAAGTGCCTTGCTGGGGAACATGAGGTCCATGTTTCGAGTGCTGCTCATTCTTTCAGAACATTGGTAAATACGACAATTTATTGGCTAGATTTTAATGAACAGGGTGTCACATTAATAATTGGCAGCACATGACAACAGTGCATGCAGATGGTATGAGGCATCTTCAAGCATTGGTATACATTGTGAATACGGTGATAGGCCGACATGTATTATTTATATACAATGAATTGTGGTATTTACTAATGCAAATTGATTATGAAATATATTGTGACATCGGTTTATCTGCACGCATTAGCGTTTATAAGATTGTAATGAAATGCATATATCATACATTACAAGACGGCGTCCATTCTTACGATTTCTGTTTTGTCCATTGTCGATGTTTACCCTTGTGCATGCATGATTAAAAGACGGCTGCCTGCGGTGTGCCGGTAACACAGAAGAAGGCAGGCCGCCGAAACACGTTTGTTCTGAAAATACAAGATCCGTCACAACGTCACCTGTGTGTGCTTATTTTTCCTGCAATACAAGGGAATTTTGAGCTTTATATATATATATATATATATATATATATATATATATATATATATCAAGATCAAGCTACCAGAGTCCACCATTATGGTGGACTCTGGTAGCTTGATGTATTTCGGCAATGGCACCGCCATCAGGAACCCAGTGCACCGCCGCCGATCTCGACAGTAATCCATACTGTTGGGGGCGTGTCCATCTGACCACCTCCAGCGACGAATGCAGCAGGACCTGTGGTTGGGCGAGGGACCCCAGGAGGAGTTGTCATCCATGGCACAACGGAGATGCGATCCTTCGTGAAAGGGTGAGCCACAAAGAGGACGATGAATACCTTAAAACATTTTTGATCGCACTTGCATGTCTTGTACCGGACTCCAAATCCCACAATACATCATGAGGATTGGACACTGGTTCCGTGGATATAGTCCTCTTTTGATGTTTAAAGCTACATCCAATCACAACCAACTTACCTGTTTAAATTGTCATCATGACAGAATGTGCAGATTCCACACAACAAGCTGATGAAGGCAACACGCCGAAAACGCGTTCCTTGTTGAATAAATGCATCTTTCATGGTATCCCGCGAGTGCAGTGTTTCTGTCAGTAGAAATTGGAGCCTTGAGATATATATATATATATATATATATATATATATATATATATATATATATGCGTTAAACTCCATACACCGTTGCAGCTTCTGGCCATAAACACCAATGGAGGACGGACCACAAGTACGTGCGAAAATCAGTTTATTGCTATTTCCCCTTGCTCCCTCGCACTCCCCTGACGCGTTTCGATCCTCTAGGGATCTTGACCACATATATATATATTTTAGAGTGCCCTGCATAACGTATACAAAAGAAGCAGAGAACTACCCAGAGTTCTCTGATAGATTATATAATATATATATATATAGAGAGAGAGTGTGTGTGCTTGTGTGTGTGCGTGTGTGTGTGTGTGTGTGTGAGAGAGAGAGAGAGAGAGAGAGAGAGAGAGAGAGAGAGTTTGCGCTTACCAGAGAATCCTTACTTTTCATGGTAATTGCATGTGTGGTAAAGGTATATGCATGGTAAAAGAAATTGTGGTAAAGACATTTGTGGTAAAGGCCCATTAGTTGTAACGGACCCATTGTAAAGGCATACGTGGCTCAGTCATACAATATACATTTATTGTTTGTTCCCTCTTAAAACCTAAGCGCTTTGCAGAAGATATTGGATTTTGGGGATGGTACCATTCACTATTCAGTCATGGAAGATTGCGTGGAATGATGCACCAGTTGCAGCTTTCCAGGGTTAATCCTGAGAAAGTCATGTGAATTCCTCTTTTTAAGGTGTTGTCGTCACCATTGCACAGTTGTCTGTATTGTGCAATTTTGTATTGTGGAAAGCAAGTTTTATGGCACAGTCCTTTTCTTTTCTTTACGTTTCTCTTCTTTTCTTTTCTCCGAAGTGGCACTATTTTGCTCCTAAATAAATAGGGAATGGTTAGGCAGGAGCAGGTGAAGTGTCTCAAACTCACGGGACGATCAATACATTTCAAGTGTAAGCATGCTTCAAACTCCTTGTGCTGGAATTACGTTCACGCAATATTATTGAATATTAGATAATATTAAGTGAGAGTAAATCAATTTATGGATGCAAGGTCACCTTTTGTGAAGTCCTTGCAAACATATGAAAGTGTGGCCTACATTTAAAGTGAGGTATTGTAATGCTGGAAGCCACTAGAGGGCACTGGTGTAAAAAGAAACAACGACAGCCTGCATTAAAATACCGAAAGAATAACCTCTAAGCAAGAGACAAACAACAAATAGCTTTCTCAGAAAGAGGTGTCATTTCTCGGAAGCACCGCATTGCGTCCACTGAATACAACCATGTGTCTGGAAGAGGAAGTCGCTTACGTGACATCCATACAAAGCCTCTCGTACCCTTTAAGATGTCATGTAATCTTTCTCCTGCCGAAGATCTACACATAAGCGAGTTTCATATAAGCTCCAGCCTCATTCTAATTGATGAAAGGTGTGTGGGTTTGCAGATATGTCTAGAGCAGGGGTCTTCAAACTGGGGGGCCTCCAGCGATCCCAGAAGGGGGCGCTAGGCTCTGGCCAATAAACGCATTATGCTGATAACAGTAATTGGAAAAAAATGAGGGTTAGTAAGTGGTTCTGTAATGGGCCATCACTAACATCTTTGCTCATTTATATCCTAGCTGGGAGTATGTGTCAAAAGGGAAGTGACTCCAAATATGCTTCAAGCCCCTCACCCCCATTTCTATTAATCACAATGTGGATACTTTTACATGTTAGTAAGGCCTGCCTGACCAAAATAGTATGTTTAGCAATCATGCATTTGATTGCATTTTTAAAACGGTAACAAAACGTAACTGCAACGTTTAAATAAGTCTAGACATATTTAAACATAGACAATTTTAATAGAATAATTGTGAAAAATTCTAAGGGGGGGCCCAGATCATTTTTTTCCCCACTGGGGTGGGGGGGAGGTGTGGCATGAAAATGTTTGAAGACCACTGGTCTAGAGACATTTAGTAACAAAGACACACTGTAACCTTGCAGCATTTCAAACCATGGGGGTGCATTTGATGGAGCTCACTCCTGCCAGTAGGTGGCGGCAACGTTGTTTTAAAGGGACGTCTAAGAACAGATCATTTTTAGAAGGCAGTATGGGTAAGAAATAATAGGGAAACAATTCCCATGTATTCACTGCATGCATCTTCGTGAAGTCTTTAAAATATAAGCTGCATCGATTCAGAGCCCCCAACAACTTTATCCTAACGATTTATCAAATTAATTATACATTTCATTGACAAATTGCAAATAAAATTATGTTAGCTTTGTAAATAGGCTAGGCCGCGGGTGGATAACGGTAGACACAGACACCAAGATTCCGTTTCGAGCGGTAGCCCGGCAGGGACATCTTAGGGATTTGGGGGGCCCTGGGCGAAAGGCATTTTGGGGGACCCTGTTTGGAACAGCTTTGAAATAATGATCCGGTTTCAGCACTAGTTCTTTCCTGCCATCATTGATCAGTGAAAATGCACTCTGGTCCAAATTCTAAATCTGTTTGCATTGAATATTCAGGCATAGTGGCATGTTTTTTTCAATATTATAATGCAGCAGCAGCTCACTAATAATATTGCAAATAATCATTGTGATCCCCTCCTCTTTCTCATACGTAAGGTCCTGTTTAGATCTAAAACTAGATTTTTTATGGATTTTGCATGATCATATCACTCACATTAAAAATAATATTTTTTTTTTTTTTTTTTATTTATATTTAAAAGAAATTTTTATACCAGATATAACGATACAGCACAGCATAGGGTTCGACAATTAATAATCAATGAAAATGTACAATTCAATAATTATAAACAATATATAGCTTCAATACAGCCATTATCACAATTTCATTTTTGAGAATAAAATCCAAGCAATCAAATCATATTCAGACACCATATTTACACCACTTGTTCTTTCCATCTCCGTATTGGATCCCAAATTCTCAGACCCAGTTGCTTCCCCCTTCGACCTTTCCGTTCGTAAATCCCTTTTTCTAAATTATAGGCAAACAACAGGTTGGCCAACCATTGATTCGTGGTGGGAGCAACTTTGTCACGCCAGGCTCTTGCTATTAACAACCGAAAAACTGCCATAGCAATAAAGACAAACTCTTGACAAGTAGCCTGACCATCTGTTACTATTCCCAAAAGAACCACCGTAGGTGTAATTTTAATTTGAATACCTAGATGTCTCACTAGAAATCCCTCTACCTCCCTAATCAAAGTAGCCAATTGAGAACAAGTGGCAAAGATATGGATTATATCCGCCTGTGAGTGATTACACCGTGGACAGTCTGTCCCTAGGGTGCCACCCCATTGCGCAATTCTAGCTGGTGTATAATAAAGAAAATAAATAGTTTTATAGTGCTGTGATTGTAATGGTGCTGAACATAAAACCGTATGGCCAAGAGCCAGTGATTCCTGAAACCAAGCCGCTTCAATGCCTAACTTCGTGGCCCACTTAATACCATATTTGACAAGATCATCTTTCTTAGTAGTAAGAAGGCAAGCATAAAAACTACGTATATTGCAATCTCCCCCTTTCTCGATCATATCCAATATTTCATTGTTTTTAAACCCTATCAACCCTCCGCGCTTGGTATTCAGAAAACTTCTGACCTGTAGATATTTGAAAAAAGTCCTTGTATCTATGTGAAATTTGGTAACTAAATCCGCAAATTGCACAATACCGTCCAGTCCAACAATATCCCCTATCCTCCTGATCCCATTGTGTTCCCAGGATGCAAAAATTGAGTCTGCAAATATATCTCCTGGCCAGGATTTATTCTTAAACAAGCGGGTATATCTGTTGTATCTACCCAATCCAGATCTTTTCAAAAAAGCTATCCAGATGTTAACAGCAGCAATGACTGTCTTAAACCTTGTTCTTTTAAAGTATGCAAAGTCCGTGCAATTTAAGAAACAGTTCTCCGCCTCCGCCCCCAAGACTATAGAATAAACTTCAGTTGACATTTTGGAGATTCTAGGATGCTCCCCTCCACCAATTAATCCCTGCATATATTGCAGTGCGGTAGCCAGATAGTATAGCCTAAAGTCGGGGGCGCCCCACCCACCTCTAGCCCTTGGAAGAGTCATGAATCTGTACGCTCTCCTAGTCTTTCCGTGAGCCCAAATGAATCTATTTAGTACCAATTCCAAAGCCTGAAACCATTTTGCACCAAAAAACAGAGGTATTGCGCGAAACAGGTATAAAAATTTGGGCAATACAATCATTTTGATAACGTTTGTGCGTCCTAATAGAGAAAGGTGCAGATTATTCATCCTACCAAGATCTAATTTTAGTCTCGCCATTAATGGAGTTATATTCTGCTCAACCACCTTCTCCAAATCTGCCGAAATTTCTATACCTAGATAGACTGCCGAGCTAATTACCCTGTAATCATTACATATGACATATGAATTTTTTACTATTTGTGTTTTCGTTTTATTGAGGCTATACCCTGACACCTGACCAAAATCCCGAGCTTCTAATTCTACTGCGCACATAGCAAGAGTAGGATTAGCTGTAATGATTGCAACGTCGTCCGCATATGCCTGCACCTTGATATGCAAATTATTAACTATTACCGGTGGGATATTAACGTTGGCAACAAGCCTACGCAGAAGAGGGTCCATATACAACGCAAATAAGAGAGGGGAAGACGGACACCCTTGCCTAGTCCCCCTTTCTATTTGAACTATGGATGAGTGGCCACTGTTAACTCTAATTCTGGCAGAGGGTTTATTATATAAGGTCTGGATGGCTCTAATATAATCCTCGCCAAACCCAAACCACCTCAAGACAGACCATAAGAAATCCCAAGAGACCCTATCAAATGCCTTTTCGGCGTCCAAAAACAACACTGCCATAGGGTCTCTTGGGATCTCCACGGCATCAAAGAGCGTAAGCACCTGCCTGATATGTTGAGTGGTACCCTTTCCTGGAATGAAGCCGTGCTGTATAGGGCTAACAAGGGACTCGATTATAGTCGCCAATCTCTTTGCCAACACTTTCGAATAGATTTTAACGTCTGAATTCATTAGAGTGATGGGTCTATAAGATGAAGCTGCCAAAGGATTTTTGCCTTTTTTCAAAATGACTATAATATCTGCTCCTCCCCAAGACTTAGGGATAGAGGCCCCTATCTGCGCCTGAAGCATAGTAGATAGAAGTATATCGCCTAATATGTCCTTGAATACTCTATAAAATTCAACTGGGATTAAATCCGGGCCCATGGCTTTACCGGGAGGGAGATCGATGAGTGCACCCAAGATTTCTTCCAGATTGAATGGGGCTTCTAGCTGCTCCTTATCTTCCTCAGACAGAAATATTGGCTGAATATTATCGAGATAGTATAAGATCTGACCCAAATCTAAAACCTTATCTGATCTATATAAATCTACGTAGAACTGCCTAAACACTTCTCTTACCTCGTCTGAATCCGTAATCATATTACCCTGAGCATCTGTAATCTTCTTGATCTCCGCCGCTGAGGCTTTTTGTCTAGAGCGGATAGCCAAAAGGTGCCCCACTCTTTCGCTCATCTCGTAAGCATTCTCTCTGTTTAATAAGTATCTAGCAGCTGCCTTAGTAGCAATATTTTCACAGACCCTTGCCTTTAAACAGATTAATTTTACACTCAGCTGCTCAACAGATCTTTGGGCCTGTATTGCTAAATAAAGTTCTTCTTCCGCTTTAGTTATTTCCATTGTTAATTCATTAAACATTGCCCTCTCCTTTTTCTGTTTGTGCAGTAAGTAGCTCATCGTCTCTCCCCGTATGCCCGCCTTAAAGGTGTCCCATTCAATCCCAGAGTCTACCGACCCTCTATTAATTTCCCAGAAGTTCTTAATCCAGGAATTCATATTAAGAATATAGGCTTCCTCCCTTAAAAGAGCCCTTTCGAAAGTCCAAGCGGAGAACTTCCCCTGCTGACAGCCCATTTTAATAGTTAGGATCAGAGGGTTATGATCGGATATGATCCGAGGGTGCCTCTCTATTTGTGACCTATTCAGCAAAGAGTTGGATATAAAAAAATAATCTAATCTTACCAAAACCCTATGGGGAGCAGAAAAAAAAGTACTGCCATCTAAAAAGGGGTGAGTAGCGGCCCACATGTCAGTCAGTGAATTGTGTACTAAGAGATCCTCTAAAGCCCTAAAAGATTTTTTCTTTCTGCCAGTGTATCCCGTAGCCCCGACCTGAGAGTGAATATTAAAGTCCCCACAACAAATAATCGGTACAGGCCACAAAGCCAACTCTGTATCCAAAAACTGGAGCATTTCAGGGTCATCTTCGGTGGAGCCATAAACTGAAGCCAACGTGAACTTCTCCCCTTTAAATATAACTTAAAGGAAGTGAAAATGAGATCCTGTGCACACGTATGGGTAATTGGCTGGTCCTGTATGTATTCAGTAAATGCCAGAAAGAGTCGGACAATTTCTTTGTAATGGATAAACACTGGTCGACATCAGGTGTGTTGCGTGCAACAATTCCTTTAATGAAAAGTTTCAGTGCAATATACAAAAGAAAATTGATCAGCCGACACGTGTTTCGTCACAACGTGTAGCTGTTGTGACTCATCAGGGCTGTACGGGAGTAAAAGTGTGTATCAAAAAGGACCTCGAAACGAAGTCACTCGAGGAAAAGGACCCGCTGAGGAGACGGCGGGAACTAGGGTCGCACGGATGACGCTAAAATAGCAGGATCGGTTGAAGAGCGAACTCGGGTACGGGATCAGCTCGTGATTCCAGGGAGTTTTTGATACACACTTTTACTCCCGTACAGCCCTGATGAGTCACAACAGCTACACGTTGTGACGAAACACGTGTCGGCTGATCAATTTTCTTTTGTATATTGCACTGAAACTTTTCATTAAAGGAATTGTTGCACGCAACACACCTGATGTCGACCAGTGTTTATCCATTACAAAGAAATTGTCCGACTCTTTCTGGCATTTACTGAATACATACAGGACCAGCCAATTACCCATACGTGTGCACAGGATCTCATTTTCAGTTTTTGTTGTAGGTCTTGACCTACGCATTGCAGGGGTAATTTCATTGGGTTTGTCACCCCTGACCTAGTGGCACCGTACATTTTTGTTCACTTGACTAACCACGTACACGCTCGAGCGCCAAGCTTCCTCCAAATTATCAAACCCTCACCACTGTCATCATAACTTAAAGGAAAACAGTATTTAAAACAATCTGCTTAAGAATTGTTCAAGGTCATCAGGACAAGACTCTCTACAGAACGGAGCTGACTTTATCAGGGGCCAAAAGGCAAGAGCTCTGGGACAGAGTCAACTTTGCCCATGCATTAAAACATCTCTGTAGCGCGGTCCTCCTTAGCCCATGCCCCTGTATTTTTATTATCCTACCTATGTCACCCTTAAGTAGTACCAAACATGCTATGACGGTAGGGATACTCTCCGTGCCAATAGTGTAGCATATTGATGCTATGCGCCAGGGCCGGCTTTAGTGCTGGTGGCGCCCTGTGCGACAATGTTTGTTGGCGCCCCCCCAATGACCACCTCCACCACGGATTCTCTCACTAGCACCCTTTAACAGTGACCAAGTCACTATAACCCCACACTCTCAGATGCATTGAATTAGTTATATAGCACCACTCATACCAGTGTAGGGTGTCCGAGCACTTTGCATCACACACACATTACACAGAGACAATCAATCATATGTGTGTAAATCCGTGTATAGGAAATGATACATAAGCCAAAGGACTGAAAGTGTAGGAGTCACATGTCATCCATACTGGTAGGCAGTATAGTTTAAGAGTGCTTGGTGTGGAGAAGCACAAACGCAGAGTCGAAAAAGAAACAGCATAGTTGGGAGTTTTCTTTAATAATAAGAATCGATTTCTATCCAAATTAACCCTTTTTGCAACATTAATCAATGTTCTAATAATGTATATTTTGCGGTGTGTATGCAGTTCTGGGATGAAAGTTAATAGCTCACTATTCTATATTAGGATGTTTATGGCTAAAAGAGAAAAGCAGCTAGGTTATATACGAATGCACAGCCTAGACCTGTCACCTTGCAGTAGTGCTAGTATTGCCCGTTCCGACACGACGGCAAACGCGGCGTTACTGATCCCCCGATGGTACACCTGTAAAATACTATTTGAAACCTAATACCACTAGGACTTCTTGCGAAATCTTATCCTGGATGTACTCTGTGACTTTTGTGCAGTTACGCTCTACCTTTCATTTTGATTCTACCTACACCTTTTGCTACGACACCTGTGGAACATAGTTTGTGTATCTACGGTTATTATTGCGTGCCTTGAAAAAGCCCATGCTTGGGCGAAACGCGTTGGCTGTGAACATTGTTGCACTGCGTCATGGAATAAAGAACATCTGAACACTGCGAATATTTCGTATTAATTGGAAATTTGTTCCTGTGTTGTATTATTTATATACAGCTTTTTACTTGTGTTGCCTCTCATATTTCTAAAAAACGCATTCTATATTAGGACTTTAAGTTATAAATTGCAAATAACAAAAAGATGTCTCTTTTGAAAGCAGTAACCTGCCAATCTGTTTACATCATATGCAGTCTGTAATCTACTTGGTGCACGTTCTTTGCAGCAGGCATATTAACCCTCTGCACTAACTTCACCTAAGTCAAAACCTCAACTTTACAAAACACTGATCTCTCTCCAGGAAGATAATTAATCACACGAGTTTTCTTGACATTTATGTGAGGCCTGGTAATTGCCGGCGGAAAGAAACGCTGCAGCAGGTGCTTCAAAAGCTTAATAAACTTTCAAACACGGCGCCCTCAGGAAGCCAGCACCCGGTGCGGTGGCACCGGTCGCACAGCCCTAAAGCCGGCCCTGCTATGCGCACTAGGACCCTGGTGATTCTGGGCAGACTCTGAACAGGAACTACGTGATATGCAGGGGGGAATGAGAGTGTGGTTTGGGAAGTATGATCTAATGGGCCGAGTATGAATGAAGGTTGGAAAATAAAGACATGTTCAACCGCAGCTCCAGTGTGTGGCATAATCTGTTTGCATGCTTCAGGGCCGGGAAAGACAATGCATCTGCCGACAAGCAGGAGATTGCAATGGTATGGTACACTGTGTGTGCCAGAACCGATGCACAGCAGTCTGCAGGCACCACACGTGGAGTCAAAGCCTCGCTCCAGCACATACACAGCCTCTGAAGCAATCAGAGGCCCTGCAGAGGAGCGTGTCCAAAACATACGCTAATACCGCTGGTGAGGTTGTCGGCAGAGATTAAAGGGCATATTTACAAGGAAAGTGGCAAAGCGTGTCGTTAAGCCAAGACAGCTAATGACATGCTCCATCACTTTAGAAAAGCAGGGCTGCACCATATTTATAAGAATATGCTGCAGACCTGCATTTCCCCCTGCGCTGGTGCGAAATTTAGCTGCCTAGCGCCAACACAGGCACCCTTGCACCATAGTGCAAGGGTGCCTGCTTTGAGGGATGTGATTGTTTATGTGCAGGAAGGTGTCCCTGAAAGGTCGATTTGAAACTTTTATGTGTGCCGCTTAATGCAGCACACATAGAAGTTGCAAAACGTATTTTTTTTATTTTTATGATTGTTTATGTGCAGGAAGGGACACCTTTTTGGAAACCTGAAGGTTAAGATGTCTCCTCACTTTGAAAGGTGGGGGTTTAGGCTGCAAGTGTATGACTAAGAGATTGTGCACAAACCAGAGAAGGATGAGAACCCAGCAGATTACTTTTCCTGAGCACCACTACATTATCCTTGCTTGACATCGAGGACGGCTGAAGAATATCTCAACTTTATCATGAGGTCCAGTACACCAGCGGCTCGGTCTGTGGATCATTTCTGCCACCAACAAATACAAACACATGACTATCGTGAAAAGAACTCATTGAGAGACACTCATGGAGATGAAGCACGCAGCCTCTGGCTGATGATACTGAATCCCAAAAATGTACAGGAGGAGTTAGCAGTCACACAGAAGGCATAATACTGAGGGGCTCGAGGATCGTCATACCTTAGAGTCTGAGACAGAAGGTCATAGAGTTAGCTCATGAAGGACACCGTGGCCTTGTAGCCACCAAAAGCCCACTGAGAGACAGAGTTTGGTTTCCTTGACTAGATGAGCGAGTAGAAAATTAATTTAAAACATGCCACATCTGCAATTGCCTGTCCCCCAAAGGGATTCAGCACCCAGTGATAATGACTGACCTTTCTGCCCATGCCTGGGAGAGAATCGCAGTTGACTTCTTTGGATCATTAGGAAATGGCCAGCGTCTAATGGTAGTCATAGATGAATATTCAAGTTTCCCTTTGCTGGAAACATTGTCATCGAGAACTCATGATAAAGTCATAGAAAGGATTGATTGCATCCTTGCCACCTGGGGTATCCCCGAGATTCTCAAGTCTGATAATCGCCTGCCCTTCAACAGTACAGAGTTTAAAGAATTTCTTGCACAACTCAGTGTCAAACACCAAAAGCGTACACCCCTTTGGCCCCAAGCCATTGGGATTGTTGAAAGATTTATGGGCACCCTCAAGAGGGTAATTCAAATAAAGTACATGGAAGGAATTGACTTGAACCAAGCTATGTGCCAAGCCCTCCCGGCTTATTGATCAACTCCCTATTCCTCAAGGGGTGAGAGCCTGGCTACCTTGCTGTTTGGGAGAGCCATCACAACAAAACTACCTCAATGAACATCAGATCGGTCAGTGAACACTGACAAACTTTGTGACACTGATGCTACTCGTAAGAGTAAAATGAAAGTGTATGCTGATTTGAGCCAACATGCCCAGGAAACAGTCTTTGGCAAAGAAGACTGGGTACTGGTAAAACAGAGTCAGAAATGAAACATGAAAACCTATTTGCCACTGATCCTTTACAGGAGGTGTCATTCAAGGGAAATGTGGTGACAGTACATCATCCTGGAAAGTTCATCACTCGAGACACATCTCACTTTAAACACCTATCTCAACACTCACCAGCTCCTGAAACTACTTTGGAGGCAACCACACCTTCAGGTCTGGCTCCCAAGCCAGATCCTGTGCCTCCATTGGCTGATGAGGATGGACCTCGATCACTTGGGATCACCTGAGCCGGCAGACAAGTGTGAGCTCCTCGCAGACTGGTTGAGGAATTGTTATTTAAGTGATGCCTGACACTTTTTTTTAATAAATGGGGGAGATGTTACATATTGATGCTATGCTCACTAGAACCCTTGTGGTTCTAAACGAGCTCTGAAAAGGAACCACAAGATATGCGGGGGTGTGGTTTGGGAAGCATGACGTAATGGATAGAGTATAAATAATTGGAGAATAAAGACATGTTCAATTGCAGCTCCTGTGTGTGGCATAATCAGTTTGCACGCTCCAGGGCTGTGGAAGGGGCTACAAATCGTACAGTCCTCAACCCGTAGCTCTCGACCCAAAGAACATTATACTCTGCATGCTGTATGATAAAATTATGCTAGGTTTCAAATACTTGGACCTAGAAGAGTTACATGGAAATCCAGTAATAAACTGAATGGTAAGGTTGCATGAATAAAGTGGTAAGAAAACTGGCAACTTTTGAAACATTATCAGATGCATCATGCTGCACCCTCTGTGTGTTACAGGTCGTGTTACCATTTGTCATAATATCTACCTCTGAGTGTCTCTTTATCTATCCCCACCTCCTCACACTTGTAACTTTTGACCTACCTCTTTTTCTCTTACCTGTCTCTTGCATTTTTCTCTCACCCTATCTGGTCCCTCTTTACCTCTATTCTTTACTGTGAACCTTCATCTGTCTACCTTTCCTCTCTCTTGATACATCTTGCCTCTCTTCCTACCTCAGTTTTCTCTGCTTCACCTCTCCTTCTAGCTGTTTTGTTGCACCAACTCTCTCTCTCTACCTCACTAATCACTAAGGGCCATATTATCAAGGAACGACGATAACATTATCGCCGCTTTAGCGGCAGGAAACTGCAGCTTAAGCGGCGATAATGGGCTTGATAATATGCCCTTGTGAATTCCCATAGAAGCCCAGGTTCACACCAGAACCTGGGCTTCTATGGGAACTCACAAGGGCATATTATCAAGCCCATTATCTAAAGCGGCGATAATGTTATCGCCGTTCCTTGATAATATGGCCCTAAGTGCTTATGCTTCTTGCTACCTCACATCTATATGTGCCCCAAGTCTCTACCTCTATGCCACCTCTCATACACCCTCAGCCTCTGATTGTCTGTCTCATCTGTCGTTCTGTTTCATGTCTCTCTCCTTTTTCCATGTCACATCTTCTACCAAGAAGCACAACGTAGGGCCCTGCATTCCCACATTGCCGGGGTCTCAGGTACTGGGGGGAGGGGGGGGGGGGGCTAAAGCTCCCACGCAATGCCAGTACAAACTGGCAAAAAAAGAGCAACTCCTGCAGCCTGTAGAAAGCCTACTCCATGAGATGTGCTTGGCAGTTTGCTGAAAGTAACATAAAACAACGTTGCAATTAATTTATTGTTGCAATACAGCAAATCCCAGGAAAATACCACCCATGTGTGTCACATCACACATGAGCGACAGTAAGAACAGAGCAAAATGGAGAAAATGAACCATCAGGGAAAGAGAAATGAGGAAGAGTGAGGGACACTATGCTAGAGAGGGTAGAAAGACACAAACTATAAAGAGTTAAGTGAGCAAGAGATATTGAGAGGGCTAGAGAAGGAGAAAGAGCAAGGTTATGAAGAGATAGTTGAGCCCCCCTCCCTGAGCCTCCGTAGGCCCTGGAGACCCCATCCTATAGAACAGCGGACCTAACTATAACTAACCAGTGGAGCCGGCCACTGGGTAATATGTATGAAAAGAATGAAGACATACGTGTCATCAATTCAATTGAAAAATGGTGGATGGTGGTTTTTATAGCAAGACACTAAAACCCTATTCACAGTAGACCCTGCCACAGTCCAGTGTTAGTAATGTTATTAACCCAAGGCAGAAAAGTATTAAGTGACACTTTCACACCTCTACACATACCATAGAAATTGCAGTACAGTTTTTATCCACAAAGGCCTCTCATTTCAGGTCTTTCACATCCCATTAGAGAGACTATATCACTCTCCTGAGACATGCTATTGATAGAGATCAGGGTGTGTATAATATTCCCACTTCCACAGATAGAGTAATCTCACAGTTACACGCACATACATTCATCATACGCTAGGGCCCATTTCACTAACATACGCTCAAATACTCTACCAGCAATAAACCTGTGGAAAGAAAACTCCTAGTCACCCTGCATCTATATCGAGGTCGATAAGACCTGGTTATTATGACTGTCCATAAACATAATCTATACAACCTATACGGCAATAATCAAAATATAATACACAATAATTGACAAGAAATAATATCCAACACCATGTTCAAATTATATTGTTTTATCTAAAATTAGTCAAATGGAAATCAATCAGAATAAATAATTTTTCTCATAGTTACCTATTCTAGCCAAATGTCAGAACGGGTCAGGACAAGTCTCTCGGTAAAGTCTCTCAAGACGAAGTCCCTTCAGCATCAATCCTCAGCAACGCAGATTCGGTACGCGGCAAAGGCAAATGGCAAGTGGCAAGTGGCCTCTCTAGGCTAACAATTCTTATAATGAATCGAACAAAGGAAAGATACATAAAAAAGTTGTAATGTCCGCTGGACCGCTGAGCAGAGCGAGAAGGAAAGGATGTAACATTGCTACATTTGAAAATCTCCGCTCAGGAAAAAACCACAAAATAAAGACTACGGAACAGGAACCAAGAAACATAAATGTATCTTGTTAGTTCTACTTCTCCTCGGCAATGATACCATAGTTCAGAGTCTTTCTCTAAGGCTCCTTTGTTTCCCAAGGCTGCCAAGGACGTTCCATTTCACTTGGAGATTACCCAGGCTGCTGCTGTCCTCACGGAAATTTTAGCAAGGCAAGCAAGGACTGTGGTCAGCTGACTTCAGGACCATATTCAGCAGGGCTCTCTCCCATCACGGTTTTCTACTTTCAAATCGAGGCCAGGCTTACAAAATCGGCCATCTTTGTCTAGGCCACCATAGGCCACAATAGACCATCTTAATTAAAAGAAACAAAAACAACGTTACCACAGCATAGTGATTAAACAGTGCTAATCCCACTAATACCCTTATGTGTATGTATCTATCTAGCACTTGCAACATAGAAAAGCATTAATTCGGAAAGCGTTTTGTGCTCAAAAATAAACAGCACATAGCAACGTTTAAACATGAAAACACGCACGTTATTATTAAACAGCACATTTATGCGTACCCACGTGTAACTCTCTCTTATTAAGACAAACGGATTGATTAATATAAACACACTTGCACAAGACAAATAATTAATTATTAGTAATTAATAAATTAATATGACAAATAGACATACCAGAGCTTCAAAAACCAACGAATTTTCAAACAGAAAACTCTGCTCCAGCAATCCCCCCTTTGGTGATTTTATCACCAAATAAACCCCAAAAAAAAATTAGTGAAAATTTAGTCCCATTTTAGGAGAAATCGGAAATGTCTTTTTCCCCTTACACAACATTACACACCAGTCACTCTTTCATCATCCCTTTTTGTCTCTAAGTAAACACTCTCCCTCAATTCTTCCAATTCAATTTCTTGCGGTTCTCTTTTCAACCTCCTGTTTTTCTTCTCTTTATTCAATTTCTTCTTCCCTCCCCTGTTTTTACAACACACACACACTAATCTCAGTATCAATAAAGCAACAATTATACAAGTTAAAGGAAACAATATTCTACCTATAATAGTACTACCTATTTTTACAATAAAATCCTTAACAGCTATCATTTTATTAGCTATTTTAGTCCATAAATTCTCAGCTTCAAGTGGTACTAATTCTTCATGCAAATCAGTAATATTTTTGATATAGGCCTTCAGGTCTTTGCTTTCGTCTGGAATGTAAGTGCAACAATGTTGAACTTTCAGCATTCCACAGACTCCACCCTCCTTGGCCAATAGAATATCAAGGGCAAGTCGATTTTGCATAGACATGGCACGTACGGCACTTAATTCCGTATTCACCAAAAGAAACCCTCCAGCGGTATTTGTCGATAAGCGATCAACCACTGTGGACAGTTTCCGAATTCCATAAGCATTCAAAGAAATTCCCACTGCTGGAATCAAAACTCCAAAAATATCACCCACTATTTCAGACCAAGTTTCTCTCTTAAAACGCATTAGTAAATTAATATGTTCCACATCTCTTATCTTATCTATATGAAAAATCTTTGGAAAAACCAGGCCCACATAACACGTGCCATACCAATGGTCAGGCAACTTGTAATAAGCCTTGTTCCCACACACATAGTATACTCCTGGAAAAATTGTATCTTCTCCACCTCTGAAACCCCAACCTGTTGCAATGAAGTATGTATCATGGCACTCACTAGTCCCAACAAAATATGTATCATATTGGGATTTCCTTCTTGTAATGCAAAGTTTACCCTTCTGTGGTGCATCTAAAGCTAAAGTTGGACTAGCCCCATTCTTCAACTCTTTGCCCATCTCAATGTCCCAAATTGTCTCACTCACTTTATATTTTCCTGCTTTCTCCTGCATATTCAATCTCCTTTCCTCTACCATATCCAGGAAAGCTTTCTCCTCTTCTTTCAGACTGCAAGTTAAATTATTCTTAAAAATGTAATCTAATGTTAATCCTTTTTCTTCAATAAAAATTTCACCAAAAGTGTTAGCTTCTTTAGCTGGATTCAGCTCTTTGTTCATTGGCAAATGCCCAAAAATACTATCTCTGTTAGACATCTTATAATCTACTTTCCCTAACAAATAAAAAACACTACTTAAAATACTACAAGAAATACCATATGTAGCTGGTAAATGATGATAAGTAACACCCTCTGAAACGGATGCAGGTAATTGCATACAAACGCAGCAATCCCTCACTTCCATTGTTTTCACATATTCATATAACAATTTTGAAAAAACATTACTAGAAAAGTTATTAATTGACCTATCTTTGTGTATGTAAGTATTACAAATTTTAATCGGAACTACTTTTTGCGAATTCTTCTCTACATTTGTCACATTCTCTGTATGCATCTCAAACTCAACTTTAAAAGTAACTAATAAAACTAAAACACCCCATAGAAGCATTAATAATCCAGTACAGCAGCAGCACATTCTACACCACCTCTTAAAGAAGGCACATCTATTTCGATTATCCTCTATGTTAGCCATTTTACTACTTTAATTTAGCCTCTACTACTCCACTACTGAAATTGGAACTCTTAAATTCTTCAACAATTCTTTCCAAAATTTTTCTTCAGTCTTTCCAAATGATCCTTTCGTTCACTTAATCCAAGTGAATCCTTCCTTTATTCAGTTTGGATACTTGTCATTCTTCACTTCAACTTCTTCAACATCAAAATCCTCAGTACTTGACTCTTCTCCAATGTCAGTCAAGAGTACTTTCAGAATTTCACCAGTATCTTCCTCAACCACTTCTCTCAAGATCTCTTCCGGATTATCTCGAGTCACTGTTTCTTCTTTTCCTTCTTCAGACAGTGCCACATAAGACCATTCCGGTGATCTGTACTTTTGGTTGGGTCTTCTTACTCTTTTTATTTCTACTGGTTCTTTTGATTCCTTTGATTCTTCTCCTTCAGCTTTTGAACTTTGACTCGATACTTCATTCACTTGTTCAGCTTTTGATATATTTGCTCTTATTATTCTGTATCTCAGCCTTTTAACTCTGTTGTTAGGCCAACGATCTCCTTTTATCACCTTTCTCGGCTTTATTTCTTTATTACTTCTTTCTCCAATCCAAGTTCTCTTTCTCAGAACTCGACCCTCTGTTTGTTCATTCTCATCATCCAATTCTGCTTCAAGTTCCTTCTGTTTTCGTTTTCTAGCAGTTTTCTTCTTTTCCACAGATTCTTTCACCACTGTTTGAGATTTCCCTACTTCTGTCCCTCCTCGAGTCTCCGACACGCAATCTTCTTGCTGTCTACTTGTCCCTTCACCTAGCTCATCAAGAATGTTCCCTACACCTCCTCGGGGGTCTTCCGCAATCTGTCCCTCTCTATCTTCTTCTGACCCTACTTCTTCAAGTATAATCTCAAGTGGTTCCTCAATCTCCTCCTCTTCTGATTCAGGAGTAGTCTCTGTGAAATTTCTCTTTTCTTTTCTTTTTCCTTCACTGCTTTTTGAAACTTCAGGCTCTCTTACAGAATCTGATCTTTTCTCTGATACTCGCAGTGGTTCATTCGAAGCTTTTCCTACTTCTTTCCCCACTGATTCTGTATCTTCATCATCACTGGAATCTGACTCTTCAAAATACTCTTTACCAGTCCCTTCTTTTGGGTTTGGAACTCTCAGAGTATGACTTGCATGTACCCAGTGTTTCACTCCAGCACACTTTACTGCAGTTGTCGTAGTAAGAATAACTTGTCTCGGCCTTCCCCACCTTGGAACCAAACAATTTCTTCTTCTGTGTACCTTAATCCTCACCCAGTCTCCTGGACTCAGATCATGGGCTTGCTTCTTCTCAAGTGTGGTAGCTTCTTCTCCAACCTGGTGAAACACAGAATGAACTGCGTCAGCCAGGCCTTTACAGTAATCCAAAATCATGTCATCAGTTATTGTCACCAACTTATTGACAGGCACAAATGCATGGCGCATTGCACGTCCCATGATTATTTCGTGCGGACTCAAGCCAGTAGTTCTATCTGGAGTAGATCTAATAGTCATCAGCACTAGAGGTAAAACATCTGGCCATTTCATGCCAGTGGCTAAGCACATTTTTCCAATCCTGTTCTTGATTGTGCCATTAATCTGCTCAACCACACCAGAAGCCTCTGGTCGGTATGCACAATGTAGCTTCTGCTGTATTTTCAATGCTTCACAAATCAAACCCATGAGTTCATTTTGAAAGTGTCCACCTCTATCAGACTCAACTGTTACTGGAAACCCGTACCTAGGAATCAACTCCCTTAACAGTAACTTTGCCACTGTTATTCCATCATTTCTTCTAGTCGGGTAAGCTTCCACCCACCTTGAAAACAAACAGACTACCACTAGAACATACCTCAGTCTGTTTACTTGGGGCATTTCAATGAAATCAATCTGCATTCTTGTAAAAGGACCTCCGTCTCTGCCTATTGTTCCCAGACTCACCACTGTCTTTTTCCCAGTGTTAAATTGCTGACAAACCAAACACCTTTGACAGATGCTTTCTGCAATTGTCCTGAACTTTGCATTGTACCAGGTTTGTTTAAATGACCTAACCATCGCATCCCTCCCCAAATGTCCCTGGCCATGATACATTCTTGCCATTGACGACAAAATGGAGTTAGGCATTACTGGTCTGCCATCTCTGTAGACCCAAACATGGTCTGTTTCTCTTGGAGCACATCCTGCCTTAATCCAATCTTTTTTCTCTTCTTCTCCTGCCTCATCTTGCAACTGTTTCACTTCATCCCATGTTTCTAAGACATTAGTAAACATCACAGAGAGAAAAGACATTTCCCCCTCTCGGTCCCGATTAATGGACTGATTTGTTTTGGCGCAGTATTGCGCAACATCATTTGCGTAACGGTTTCCGACCGTTATAAAATCTTCTCCTTGTCCATGGGCAGCACATTTTACAACTGCTAACTCCTTAGGCAGCTGTATCGCCTCAAGCAATTTACCAATCATTTCAGCATTCTTTATCGGAGTTCCACTCGATGTCAAGAAACCTCTTTGTAGCCAAAGCTGGCCAAAATCATGCACAACTCCAAATCCATACTGACTATCAGTCATCACAGTTATCCTCAAATCTTTCCCAATTTCGCAAGCTTTTGTCAATGCCATCAATTTAGCAACTTGCGCAGATTTCACTCCTTTCAATGGTGATGCTTCCATGACCTCTGAAACTTTGCACACCGCATATGCTGCACATAACACACCATTATCATTTCTCAGGCATGATCCATCCACAAACAACACATGATCACTCGCATGCAAGGGAAGATCCCTTATGTCTGGTCTCGGTTTTGTACAGTACTCAAGCACATCCAAACAATCATGATCGTCTTCCATCTTTACACCCACATTTTCAATATCCGGCAAGAGTGTCGCTGGATTCACATTCACACATCTTTCAAGAGTCACATTTGATGCTCCCAGAATCACTTTTTCATATTTAGTCAACCGACTATGTGACATGTACTGGGTTCTGCTTCTTGTCAAAAGAATTGCCACATTGTGAGGTACGAATACCCTTACAGGATATCCCATTATGATTCCCTCACTTTGTTCCAGACTTCTGCATGTTGCAGCCACAGATTTCAGACAACCTGGTAAACCCACAGCTACAGGGTCAAGTGTCGATGAGAAGTACGCAATAGGCCTTCTCAGTAATCCATGCTTCTGAATTAACACTGAAAGTGCACATCCATTTCTCTCACTGCAGTACAACTCAAACTCCTTTTCATAGTCAGGCATACCCAAAGCTGGAGCCTCACACATTTTACTTTTGAGCTCTTCAAATGCTGCCATTTGTTCTGCATCTACATCCAATGGGTCTGTCATCTCACTTTTTGTCAGTTTAATCAGTGGCTTTGCTATCAAATACAAATTAATTATCCACTGACGACAATAACCCACCATACCCAGGAACATTCTCACTTCCCTCTGAGTTTTTGGGGCTTTCATTTCTCTGATTATTCTGATCCTGTCATCCGTCACTTTTCTCAGACCCTTTTCAATATTGTGTCCAAGATAATGCACCTCTTTCTTGCAAAATTGCAATTTAGCTGGAGATACCTTTAACCCTCCATCGGCCAGATGATTCAGTAAAGCTATGGTATCTACTTCACAAGCTTCACGTGTCTTTGATGCCACTAGTAGGTCATCAATATACTGCACTAGTACTGAGCTCTCAGGCATGATCAAACTCTCCAACGATTTCTTCAATAACTGATTGAATATCGAAGGACTCTCCGTATACCCCTGTGGGATACGACACCATGCTAAGATACGCTGGCCAAACCTAAATGCAACAAGCGGCTGGCTATCATGATGTAATGGAATTGAAAAGAACGCATGACACAAATCAATTACTGTATACCACTCGGCATCATGTGGAATTTGATACAGAATCACTGATGGATTTGGCACGATAGGACAACATGCCACCACAATTTGATTAACTTTTCTCAAATCCTGTACGATCCTAAATTTCCCATTAGGCTTTTTTAGTCCCATTATCGGTGAATTACACGGACTACTCAGTAGTTCTCTCAGGACTCCCTGCTGAATCATTTTCTCAATTATAGGAGTTATTCCTTCAATTATTTCTGGTGTCATTTTGTATTGAGGAATGTTAGGAAATGTAATTCCCTCTTTTACTGCAATTTTCACTGGATCTACATTATTCATCAATCCCACATCCTCTCCAGTAAAATCCCAAACTGTCCTTTTCACTGTGTCTCTCAGCTCTCGAGGCAAATCCTCCGGATTAAACACAGCAAATGCACCAATTAACTCACTTTCTCTATTCTCTAGAGTCACTCAGTACAAAACATCCTCATCTGGTGTCTCAAAGGCTATTCCATCCGGTGTACAAAAAATTGTGCAGTTCATCTTGCACAACAAGTCCCTACCTAACAGGTTCACTGGACTCGTGTCACAGACAATGAATCTGTGCATGTCTGAACATTTCCCTATCTGTACTCTTACTGGTTCAGTAAGACGTGTTCTGATTTGCGTATTGGCTACACCAACTACTTGGATTACTTCATCCGAGAGAGGAAGATTTCTAACATCTGTTGACCTGACAGTTGATCTTGTCGCACCTGTGTCTACCAAAAAAGTAACACTCTCCTCATTTATTTTCCCATCCACAAATGGTCCTGCCTGGTCTATTTCTAGAGTTGCACCAAGTATGCACTCTTCTTCCTCTCCTCGGCACCGTCAATAATCACCCTCAGATTCACTCCCTTCACTCTTTAACAAGTACTGTTGTACCTTGTTTGAACGTCTTGGTTTGTTTACCTGTTCATCATTGTAGAATCCTGAATCCTGATTATACTTTTGTAACCCTTTATTCTGCGGCAAGGGCGGTTTTGGCTCTTGACTCTGCTGTCTCACAACTTTCTGTTGTTGCTGCTGTTGATTATTTCCTTCATTCTGCACCTGTTGATTTAAGGATTTATTCTCATTACTCACTAATGGTGGATTAGGACACTCCGATCTCCAATGCCCCAATTGGCCACAGTTGTGACAAGGAAACTTTTTTTTCGCTTCCTCAAGACTTCCTTTTCCTTTCCCTGCATATCTAGGTCTATTCCCTGCATTGTTTCCTGGATTATTCGCCTGTTCCACTAACTGTGCTTCCTGTCTTTCCGCAACTTTCACTTGTGCCCACATTGCTTTCTCTTTCAGCTTTCTTTGTTTCGCTTCAATTTCATCACTGAAGTATTTCCCATGTCTCAGAATCTCATCTACTTTCTTACTCTGCCAATCCACTGTATGCTCACGAATTCTCTCACCAATTTCAGGTCTAAGGCCATATACAAATCTGTATACAAAATGACTCAAATCTTTGTCACCCAGGTGTTCATCTCCACTGAATTGTTTAAATGCTAGTATCAGCCTCTCGTAAAAAGCATGAACTGATTCTTTCGCTTCCTGTTGTGTTCGATCTATCTTTACCCAGTCTGTCTCTTTTGCAGGAACTTTACTCTTCAGGTATACCATCACCTGATCATACTTTCTCATTACCTCTGGATCTGGTGCCCCTGTTCTTGGGTCTCTTGGATATTCCTCAGTAGGCCAACTCACAACTATTTTACACTCAGTCCACAAGTCTGCTGGAACAATTATATCAAACAGACTATTCAGGTCAACCCACAGCACTTTTGACAATTTCACAAACCTATCTACCTGCCTATACCACTCGACGGGCTTTTCTCTCAATCGAGGGAAATCATTCGTGAATGATAAAATATCCTGTCTGGTCCATGGAACATGTACATATCCTCCTCCAGGTATTTCTCTCATAGGATAATTATCCACCGGTTTCTCTTTTTCTCTCACTGGAAATGCTGAATAAGTTGTTCTATCTTCAGCTTCCTCTCTTTTCTTATACCACCTATCCTTCCACTTTTCTACATCACCCCATCTTCGCAATAATGCTACCATTTCCTTAATCTGTCCTGTTCTACCAGTAGCATTCAAATTTTCAATATCCTTCTCTGTAAAATCCATCCTGTAGGTTTTTTGTAAAGCTTTCACTTTATCAATATCAACTCCCTGCTCATTCGCTATTGCTCTTAGCCTGTCATGTGTATTTCTTGCTCTCCAGGTAATGTTCTTGCACATAAACATTAATTCACCATCATGATGACTCTTCAGAATTTCTGTTGGAACTGTTCCTGTAACAAGCTCTTCTAGTTCTACACGCAACCTAGCCACGTCAATTACTTGTGAATCTTTATCCTTTTTCTGTAGAACTTTCATCCAATCATTCAAATCTTCAACTGTTATTTCAGCAGTTTTTCTCACTGGAACCACTCTCTTCTGCGGTTCTAAAATTGGCATCCCTGAACAACTAGCTTCACTAGTATCCAATATTTCACTACATATGTCATGTCTTGATTGTCTCAGGTCACTTCTTTCTGCTCTTTTGCCTGAATCTCCTGAAGGACCAACTGAATTTGTCAAATTATTCCCAACATATGGAATCACCAGTCCATTTTCACCTGTCCTCTGTTTGTCAAACACAGGCATAACCGGACCTATAGTTACAGGCACCGTAACAGCTTCCAGATTCTTCGTTAACTCCCTAATCTTCTCAGTCAACTCTGTTGTAGTTCTGGCTAATTGTCTGGCATTCTCATCAAGGTAGTGATCACTTCTTAACTCAGGTGTCTCATTTTCTGTCTCATTGACACAAACTGTATCTCTTATCGGAGAAACAACTGGTGTACTCTTATCCGGTTCTGGTCTATATGGAGGTGGTCTTTTGTAAATCATGTCATTCAAGACCTCATCCTCATACTCATTAACTCCATATTTTCTCATTTCTGACTCAGGAACCCTTTCTGCTCCTCCTTCAACTGTTCTCATCGGATATAATCCCTCTGACATACTAACATCTCGCCACCTTTTCATTCGATCATGATGAGTCTCACGATCATGTCTCCTCCCAAACATATATCTGTAGTACCCTCCAGATCTCTGTTTTTCTCGCTCATGTGCTTCCTCTTCCCATTCCACTAAAGCCTCGAACTGTGTAGGTCTTGGTTTCGGGTCTAGACATAACATCTTTTCCCTTAAATTTCTCAACACGGCCAGATTAAATGAACCATGTTCTGGAAATGCTAGAACACCATCTTCTTTAGTATACCTAACCCAATTCTCCAACCATATACAGGTATGAAACCCATATTTCGCAGCCATGAAGGATGCAGTTGTTTTCGTTGGAGGTAACAACTCACCCTCTCTCGTTTTAACATCTTTATCCCTGTTAAACCACTTTTTAATTTTACCAAAAAATGATTTCTTCTTTTTCTCTTCTTGGTAATACATTTTAGCGTTTACCAAAACTCTCTACTCTTTCCGTATTATAAATATACAATACGAATTTTCAACCAATAGCAGCGCGACTCACACCAACGCACCAATCCTGGAGCGTCTACGTCACTAAATAGCTCTTCCAATCCTTGCGCGGCTCACACCAACGCACCAATCCTAGCGCGAACACTATTCTGATCCACTATCCAATCAGAGCGCGGTCTTTCTGACGTCAACAGTCGCTGCAGTCGCTTGTCTCCTGTCTTCTGTCACTCGTCTACCCCTCCTTTACAAAATCTTCTCAGTAGACTTCGTGTCAAAATTTCTACAAAATCTATTAGTTACAACATAAAAACATCTCCATTGTCTGCTTCGCTAACCACAGAATAGTAAAAGAGAATTTATTTCACAAGAAACCTCTCGTTGACACAGTAGCACATCCCTCTACTCTGCCCTTCTAACATACATTCATTAACTGTTTCCTCTAGGACTTGTCCAAAGAGTCTTACAATCAATTAAATATGTATACATTTACGCACATTCATACAAGAAAAATATAGTACATACACACAGAATCCTGCTTCCCGAGAACAGCGAACAATCTGTCCCACTACAGAATTATAACATGCATCCACTAAACAGCTTTCCTCTGCCCAGTTTCTCAAACAAGCTCAGAGAATACCTATTACTTCTCCCGCGATAAGCTTTAACGGTAATCCTTACGGATCCCTGGGACTTAAGACCAGAGTTTCACAGATAACCTTCACTATCATACACACTCCTTATATACCAGAAATATCTAATAGTAACATACGACAATGTCACTAATTCCGAACCCAGACAATGTGACGCGCAACTTCAATTGTCACACGTTATTCCTTACAATTCCGTCTTTCCCGAGAGCAGCATATACTTCCCTCTGCCCTACTACGGAACTGCTACCAGCTCCCAAGTTCCAGAAGCACTACATATAACTCAACATTACGACTCCAACATATAGTATTAGTACATATACCAACATCAACCAATAATCAATAATCAATAAGCTAATGTACAAGCAATCTTATCAGATCAAGACAATCATCAATAACCATCCTACTCTGCTACCAGGAAATTGATAGAGATCAGGGTGTGTATAATATTCCCACTTCCACAGATAGAGTAATCTCACAGTTACACGCACATACATTCATCATACGCTAGGGCCCATTTCACTAACATACGCTCAAATACTCTACCAGCAATAAACCTGTGGAAAGAAAACTCCTAGTCACCCTGCATCTATATCGAGGTCGATAAGACCTGGTTATTATGACTGTCCATAAACATAATCTATACAACCTATACGGCAATAATCAAAATATAATACACAATAATTGACAAGAAATAATATCCAACACCATGTTCAAATTATATTGTTTTATCTAAAATTAGTCAAATGGAAATCAATCAGAATAAATCATTTTTCTCATAGTTACCTATTCTAGCTAAATGTCAGAACGGGTCAGGACAAGTCTCTCGGTAAAGTCTCTCAAGACGAAGTCCCTTCAGCATCAATCCTCAGCAACGCAGATTCGGTACGCGGCAAAGGCAAATGGCAAGTGGCAAGTGGCCTCTCTAGGCTAACAATTCTTATAATGAATCGAAAAAAGGAAAGATACATAAAAAAGTTGTAATGTCCGCTGGACCGCTGAGCAGAGCGAGAAGGAAAGGATGTAACATTGCTACATTTGAAAATCTCCGCTCAGGAAAAAACCACAAAATAAAGACTACGGAACAGGAACCAAGAAACATAAATGTATCTTGTTAGTTCTACTTCTCCTCGGCAATGATACCATAGTTCAGAGTCTTTCTCTAAGGCTCCTTTGTTTCCCAATGCTGCCAAGGACGTTCCATTTCACTTGGAGATTACCCAGGCTGCTGCTGTCCTCACGGAAATTTTAGCAAGGCAAGCAAGGACTGTGGTCAGCTGACTTCAGGACCATATTCAGCAGGGCTCTCTCCCATCACGGTTTTCTACTTTCAAATCGAGGCCAGGCTTACAAAATCGGCCATCTTTGTCTAGGCCACCATAGGCCACAATAGACCATCTTAATTAAAAGAAACAAAAACAACGTTACCACAGCATAGTGATTAAACAGTGCTAATCCCACTAATACCCTTATGTGTATGTATCTATCTAGCACTTGCAACATAGAAAAGCATTAATTCGGAAAGCGTTTTGTGCTCAAAAATAAACAGCACATAGCAACGTTTAAACATGAAAACACGCACGTTATTATTAAACAGCACATTTATGCGTACCCACGTGTAACTCTCTCTTATTAAGACAAACGGATTGATTAATATAAACACACTTGCACAAGACAAATAATTAATTATTAGTAATTAATAAATTAATATGACAAATAGACATACCAGAGCTTCAAAAACCAACGAATTTTCAAACAGAAAACTCTGCTCCAGCAATATCACATCTCTTGCTCAGGACGTATCATTTAGGCAAGGTGAAAAATGCAAGTGCTGGCTGCATCCTTTTGCCTAATCTTGTGATGCTGGTCCAGCCTTTAGAACTTTCTTCCTTTGGCTTCAAAAAGCAAGAACGTTTATAGGAGTCCTACCTAATCACTGTTCTTAATTTGGAATGAACACCCCCAGGTATGTCATTGGTTCTGATACAATTACAATGATCTCAACTTGAGACCTGAAAAAATCTGAAATGATATAAAGTCATGTCTATCATCTACATGTCTTTAAAAGTATCTTTTTTTCTTTGACCAATAGACTACTCAAGTTCAAACGCAGGTCACAGTCCAGCTCAATTAAGAAAACATGAGCTATGATTATCGCCTCTGTTCCAGAGATTGAACTGTATTTTCACATCACACCCGCAATAAGTCAATACTTGGAACATAGTGCAGAATCATAAGACACTCTTACTACCCCAGAAGATTGACAGTGCATGCTTGGAAAACATTGGCTTTAGTTGCAAGACTTCCACAGCTTCAGTGACCCTAGAAAATGGCCAAAGCCTTTTAGATCAGCAGGATGCTACAAACACAAGAGAGTAAGTCAACTTTCGAATGATTTTCCATACTAATACTGAACACCAATAATATTTTAGTCACACATTAGCATGTTAGCAAAATACACCAGCTATAAAACACACCTAACTTGGTTAATGCACACTGCATCTGCACAAGGTATTTAGTATTAACACTGAATGCATAATGTTAGGTATTAATAGTTCATTCTGTAATAGCTTCACCATGTTATCATGGTGATTATTTCACCACAATCCTACTTCAGCATCTTCAATCCATGGAAAATGGGGGCACAATAAAAACTTAATATACTGTTTGTGGTCAAGGAGAACACAAGCAGTTCAACTTGCTGACTTAACATTCACTCCCAAACCTCTTCTTTGGGGAGTTCCTCATGACTCCATACGTATCCCTTTACTGCTCAATCCGCTGCCCTTTGATTAGCAACTGGACATATCTCAAAAAGAAATGTGGTATTATAATGGCAACATTCAATTCCCTTTCAAGATTAATCCATTCACTGGTGACCCATGTTTCATAACCCACTCAATTCTTAAAACAACGCAATCAGTGGGGTGTGGCTTGATGCCCAAGAAAGATTGTGCCATCTGGGTAGCTCTCTGTGGGATGATGGGAGAGTTTCCTTTTACGGGAGCAGTTTCTCTCATTACCACTCACTGTTTGCTTCGCTCTGTTGAATCTTTGGGCCATGGAGAGGTTGCATCATGCAATTTTCCCCCAGAAGCACGCTTCTTTCTCTCGAAGCACCCGCCATTATTGAGGAAGGCCATCATAGAACGCTCCTGAAGAGATCATTGCAGCGCACACGACGCTTGCTGCGGAGGCTTCTTTCCTCATTTGTCTGCATTTTTAAGTTAGTTTACTTCTTCAACACTCCTACTTATGTTTTTCTTCATTTTTCATGCCCTGATACATATTGTGGCTGAATTCCAACTATCTCAGCTTAAATTGTGCTTCTCTCTTGCATACTTTACAGATGCCTTCCTGCTATGTTTAATTGAGAACCAATTTTTTTGTTTAATAAGTGCCACTTTAGGGGCAGATTGAAAAAAAAAAAACATTCTTGATAAATACTTTCCCGGTGTTTCACATAAATCTGCCACCTCCTTTACTCATCTCTCATCTAACCTGAAGATGGAAGATTCTACTACTTCCACGACTCAAAGTTCTTCCTCAGCTGTATCCATAGGTGCTGTTATTCCTCCGCATATGGCTGGACACATTTCCACTAAAAGATTGAAAAAAGGCCCTGCTTCTCCGACTAAATCTACTCCTTCCGTGTCCAAGTATCTTCTACGGAAGGAAATTAGGACCTTACACCCTTATATGGAAGAGACTAATGCAAAACTTCAAATTCTAGATGATAAATGGTCCAGAGAAAAGTAACAGCTGAACAACATATTTCCAACTTTACTGCCAGTTCTTACAGTCAGTCATCTTCAGTCTCAAGTCTTCTTGCTCCAAAAACAAGTTGAAGCTTTAGAAAGCAGAAAGAGATAATAACTTACTTATTTAAGGTTTGCTGGAGAGTACAGAAGGTTCTGACGCCACCCTATTCTTCAAATCATTTCTTCTTAAACTGCTGCATTTACCAGAATATTCTCTTCTAAATACACAGCATGTTCACAGACTCGGCCACATACCTAACACTGTGTCTACTTCTAAAAGACCTAGAGGTGCTACACTCTACTTTCTTGAATACACAGACCTTCTTAACGTTCTCTCGGCAGCCAAATCCATGAAGAGAATCTCGTGGTCTGATAACAACATTTATTTCTCACAGGATTATGCTAAAAATACGCCAGACAGATGAAAAGAATTTCTCTTCATGAGACCAGCTCTTTGTTCTCTTGGTGCTCGTTTTGGCCTGTCCCATCTATGTTTGTTTAAAGTCACCTACAACAATAAAACTTCCCCCTTTGAAGATCCCTCTTGTCTGAAAGTTTATTGATGCCCTTTCTTTGAGGTGATATTTTGCATCTGTTGTGCATACTTTGCTGACTTAGTATTTGTACAATGTTTTCGATTTTTAACCTGCTTTATCATATTAAAGATACTTTTCCTTTTGCAGGTACTTGTTTGTTCTATTTGAGTTTGTGATGTTCCTAGTACCACATCATCCATCAACCTACCTCCTGTCATCTCCCTGGAGCCCAGATGTGTCATCTTTTCATGTGGTCTCAACACCCCCAGCCTCTCAGAAATTATTTTTAGGTATGTTTTTTCCCCTTATGTACTTTGTTTTATGTTTCTATTTTTCTGTTTTTATGATATCCTCTGCTCACCCATTTCCTTTTCTTCTCTTTACCTGTTTTCTCTCTTATCTCTTAGTCTTCTTTTTATTCCTTAGACTTCCTCCTCTCACTATTTGCCCCTTTATACTTGGTCCTTCTTATTTGTTCTCCTTATGCTATCTGACAGCCTTTTATAACCTCTTACCTTACGTCATTAAAAATTATATCCTAAATTTCATGGGATTGGGTTAGCCAAATAAAAGACAATGTGTTTTAACACATTTATCGCATCTCAATTCTGATACTGCCCTCATTCAAGAAACGCACCTTACAGAAGCTGAATCTTTGAAACTGAAGAAATGGTGGGTTGACAATGTTTTCTTTTCCTGAGGTAATGGTAAGTAAAATGGTATTGCTACCTTTTGTCATAAATAGCTCAATGATCACTTAATATTACAGGAGACTAGTACTAAGGGGAGATGGTTACTCACCTGTTTTTTTATCAATAATGTTCCAGTCTCTATCTTTAATCGTTATGGTCATACCAGTACAGATTATCAATTTTGGTCAGATGTTACTCAAAAGCTTTTACAATGCCCAGATGATCACTTTATTTTTGCAGGTGATTGTGATCAGATTGTTGACTCTTTTATTGACAGGATTTCTACTTATGTACCTAACAAATCACAGAAATTGTTTCCTCATGCCCTTAAACAGCATGCATTAATAGACGCATGGAGACTTACCTGTCCTACAATATATATATAAATCTTTATACTCAATCGAGAATTGATTATATCTTTATCTCACATTCTTTATCTCAACATCTACACTCCGCAAGCATAAGCTCCATTCTAATTTCTAACCATACACCTATTTCTACACATTTATATGTCTTCCCTAACACTGTTAAGCCTAATAGTTTGAGATTCAATAACTCACTGCTTCTAGACACATCCTTCATGTCTGTTTTTTCCTCTTTTTCTCATGAGTTATTTAGATTAAATGACACAGACGACATTTATTTTCACTCTATATGGGACACTTTCAAAGCATCAGTCCGTGATTTTATTATCACATATATTTCCAGAAAGAAAAAACTTTCCATCAATAAAAGTAAATACATTTCTCAGAAAAATCAAACAATTCGAGCACTTGTATTACACTTCCAAATCAAAAGCCTGCTTACAAGAACTTATCAATGCCAAACTTCAATTTAATACATTTTCCACTGATATTGCATCTTCTTTTCTTCTCAAATCCAGTGCCAAATATTATGGAGGCCAAAATAAATCAGGCAAACTACTAACAAATTATCTTAGAATTAAAAAGAACAGGAACAAAATTGGTCCTATCATAGATAATTACTTGAATTTGTTGCATAAAGACGCTGACATATTGAAAGAATTTTTACAATTTCATAAAACATCATATACTCCAGAGCACATTCCCACTAACTCTAACATTATTAATTATCTTTCTAATACACAAAAATCCTGTGATACTCATTTAGATATAAAGATTTGGAAAAAGATGTTACTTTGTTAGAACTTCAGACTCCCTTGTCTTCTCTTAAATCTGGCAAAGCTCCTGGTCCTGACAGTTTCACGGCAGACGTTTTCACACACTTCTGTAAATTTCTTCTTCCTTAGTTATCTCTTCTCATTACTTCCTTTCTCCACAGGGGTAGATCATCTGGTTCTTTCTTAGACGCCCTCATATGTCTCGTTCCAAAGGATGGAAAAGATATACATTTATGAAAAATTACAGGCCCATTTCTCATGTCAATATTGATTGCGAAATGTTAAAACAAAACTTTGGATCTCCGTTTAGAGTCGCTTTAACCCAAATTTCTTAGACAACAATGATCTGGATTCATCAAAGGGTGAAACATATCTGATAATACACGTCTATTGTTTGATGTTTTATCTAAATCTCATTATTCAACTGATCCCTTTGCAGTAATTACTCTAGACGCTGAGAAAGTCTCTGACTGCGCATATTGGTCCTTTCACATGTTAAAATGGTTTGGTTTTGGGCTGAAAATCATCACCCTGATTTCCTTTCTATACACCTCTCCTCAGGCGACCATTTTTGGCAATGGACATACATCCCCTGACTTTGCTTTGGATAGAGGCATAAGTCAGGCTTGCCCCCTTTCACCTTTTCTGTTTAATCTAGCATTTGGAAATTTGCTCCTCAGGATCAGATATAATCCGGACTTAAGGTTTCTTGTGGAATGAACAACAAATTAAAACAGTAGTTTACGCAGACAACATTCTCTTTCGCAAATGCATATTTCAATTCCAGCTTTTCTTCACAAGGTATTGTCTTAGTCTCACGTCTCTAACTATAAATTAAATCAGAATAAATGTGAAATCTTACCCCTCAACAAATTTACTTTCAAACAAGATTCCTCTACCACCAATACCTCCGGGAATACCACCAAAATTAGATATTTAGGGATATGGCTCTCTTATTCACTTCAAGCTTCTATTTCATTAACCCTAGAAGATTGCAAACTGAAATTAGCTGCTTATGTTACTCGTTGGCATCCTTTAAATCTCTCCTGGTGTGGCTGCCGTGACACCATAAAAATGATGTTGGTACCCATTGTTTTATTCAATATTTCTAACATTCCACTTTCTATTTCTTTAAAAAATAAATTGCAAATCGATTCCATAACTTCCTCTTTTATATCAAATGGGAAAAGCCTTGCATATCTCTATCAAAACTAAAACGTCCTAAATTGAATTCCTGACTTCCGCAAATATCATTACGCCTTTACTGGATTATAGAATCCTCTGATTATACTCCTTCGTGGGTAAAGTTGAAAAAATCTTTTCTCTCTCTTTTCTCTTTTTGCAAATATTTGACATTCTACAAAAAACCTCAAGCTTTCTCTACACCTATTTTTAAACATCTTTGCACATTATTGAAACCCTTGCTGACTTACGATCCTACTAATACTACCTCTTTCCTTAACTCTACGACTTGGCACAGTACTTCATTATTGTACAATAATAAATCCTTTTATTGGAAAGCGTGGAGGAAATCCGGTTTAATTTGGATCAATCAACTATTTAGTCATAATTATTTTCTGCCATTTTCTCAAGCTCAATCGCTTTTTAATCTTTCATCTTACTTTCAAAATAAAAATCAAATATTACAATCCTCTATAACTGATGCTCATAATAATTTTCAATCTCGCAATTTACAACCTTTTACACCCATTTCTACTCTAAGTATTCTTCTACATACAACCCCTAAAGCTTCTGCTATTTATCGTCTCTTACAACAACCATTTGATAGAATTAAAAAAGACATTGAATTAGTCTGGGAGAATGACATGGGAGTAACTTAG
The DNA here is from genome assembly GCF_964204655.1 of Triturus cristatus. NCBI lineage: Eukaryota > Metazoa > Chordata > Amphibia > Caudata > Salamandridae > Triturus > Triturus cristatus. Next base: position 1,587,607,784 of record NC_140590.1, read on the forward strand.
CCCATCTTCACTTGGAGACAAATTTGGATAAAATTGCAAAACACTACTTGTGCCGCTAATACTACTCAAACATTATTTTATATCTATAACTTACTTCTCTTTACTCCCTCCACTCTTTACCCATATACCTGGATCTTCCTGACAGTTGCTGGTGATGTCACTCACAGCAAGCAGGTAAGGAGCATATGCTATTCACTTGTCCCCTGGTACACACATTCTGGACACAAATCAGGAATCAAATCAATCTATTTTTAATTCATCAATACCATTTTCCATTATTTACATTTTTTAGGCAGTCTATCAAACGACTGGATGGATGTTTCAACAAACATAAAAATTATAGACCTACTTTTAACAGTGGCATTTCAGCCAGTAACAAAAAACTGGAAAGACCACTCCCAGTTATCTTTACAAGCCTGGTGGTATGCAGTTTGTTACAATCACAGACTTGATACAGCATGCATGCAGCCTCTTTCACTTGTTAGTAAACGTTCTGTTTTATGGTCTCCCATCACAAATTTTATGGACAAACATGCCAACTTTTCTTTTCAATGGCAACCCACCACAGAAGAAGTTCCTAAACATCCTTTATGTTCCTTTTTCTTTCATAGCTAAAGTACTTATAGTTACAATTTTACATTGTTCATTTTCTTAAGGCGTGTCTCTTACCATTATCCGCATATCTCTAATTTCGACCTTGTATATTTTTTCTTACTAAATTGTTCCTATCTTCTGTTTTCCCTTTTCTCACCTCTCTTCATATGTATCTCCTCCAACAGTTTGAATGCATTACCATTTTTGTATTTTGTTTAACTTTAATAAAAATTACTTTAAACTAAAAAAAAAACATGGACGGCAAAAAACACTATTTGAAAGTGAGCCCATCTAAGAGAGAACTCTTCAGTTGCTCAACATATTCCCAAAATCAATAACCACTTAATCCATTGACATACTGTCAGGGCCACTGGAATTATGCTACAGGAGAAGTCCAAATTAGGTGGCAGGGCGTAGTATATTATGCGGAAAGAAAAGGAAAATTATGCAGCATTATGCTACACCATTTGTGTTTGTATCAATTCATGATTTTGTCATGTTTAAACTTGTTAATATTGTCTGGGCATGAGTTGCATCTCTTTAGAAACAGTTTAACACCCACATATAGCAATAAGCTACATAAAGGTGACCAAAGTTTGCAAAGTGGCTTCCACTGTGCTGCAACATGTGTTGCAGCATTTTTAATAACTTTTGAAATATTTGAGCTAGAATGCTGAGTGCCCGCATTTGCCTTGCCTACGGAAACTATAGCTATCGCCATTGTGGGCCGCTGCAGCTGAGAAGCTGTGCCGCTGAGTGCCCGCATTTGCCTTGCCTACGGAGACTATTGCTATCGCCATTGTGGGCCGCTGCAGCTGAGGAGCTGTGCCGCTGAGTGCCCGCATTTGCCTTGTCTACGGAAACTATTGCTATCACCATTGTGGGCCGCTGCAGCCGAGAAGCTGTGCCGCTGAGTGCCCGCATAGGCCTTGCTCCGAGATCCATTGTTGATGCCATTGTGGGCCACCGCAGCCAAGGAGCTGTGCCGCTGGGTGCCTACCTTGGCCTTGCTACGAAAAACCGTGTTGTCGCTATTGTGAGCCGCTGCCGCTGAGAGGCTGTGCCGCTGGGTACCCGCATTTGCCCTACTACGAGAATCAGTACCACCGCCACTGTGGGCCGCTGCAGACGAGGAGCTGTGTCGCTGCAGAGCCGCATTGGCTATGCTACAAGAGTCCGTACTATCACTGTTTTGGGCCATCGCCATTGAGAACTTGTGCCGCTGAGTGCCCATCCCTACTTTGCCACAAGAATCATCGCTATCGCTATCGCGGGCCGCTGCAGCTGAAGAGCTGCGCCGCTGAGTGATCACGCTAGCCCCACATCGGGAGCCTTGTCAACTTCCGCGTGCGCCGCTGGGTGCCGCTTTTCCCCATCCCAGGATTATCGTGAGTGCACACTGCAGATCGCCACCACCCAGTAACTGTGGCCGCTGGGGGTCCGCCTGCCATCCCGCACCTTCCCTGAGGAGCTGTGCCCCGTGCCCCTTTATATCCTAAGTACCTTGTACATTGTGCATCACTGGGTCGCATAGATCCCGGCCCCGAACCAAGTTCGTTCCACCCACACGCACAAGTGCCTTCATCGCTCTTGAGACAAATCTGTAATTACGTGCACTGTGGTTCTTTAAGAATTTCTCAGTTTCTTGTTTAATCTATATAAAGATAACTTTTTTATAACCGCTTGTGGTGTCTATTTCGTAGCGTCTTTCCTGCGTGTTTGTGTATGGTCCTAAATGCTTCACACACTGCCTCTGAGATAGGCCTGTCTGCTCGTGCTACGTTACCACAGGGTTGAGCAGGGGTTATCAAAGGGTGCCCCCTTACTCTGACTTAGGAAGAAGGGTCACTATTCGACATCGGCGTCAGCCACTGTCGACTAGAGACCCCCATTTCTAACATCTATCAACACATATGTTAATGAGACACCATAGTAAAAATTAGTTATAGGATCCTAGCCACAAACTCTATTGAAGATTTAATTGGATTTGCACTGCTATTTCTACTGCTGATCTTTCGCTACTATTTAGCTAACACAGTTACACTATTTTTTATCTTTACCTTTGTTTGAACTTTAGAGTCATCTCTGTACATCCAAAGGAACCACAGTCAATGCACTAAATGTTTGGTGGATGACCATGGTCGATTTTAACAGCCATCCGACAAACCTCTTGCATTTTTTTGTTTTGCAGAAACAAACTCCTAAAGCAGGAGTTTGTTTCAGAAAAACAAAAACCTAATGACCACAAACTGAGAATGTTTTCCTTTGCAGTGGAGCTCATTATTATGTGTTTTGTTGTCCCTCAATGCTGGACAGGAAAAAAGACATTACACTGTTTGTCCCAAATTGGGCAGGGGGTGTAACGTGCCTCCTCCGACTCCATCGGGCTGTCAGACGAAGTTTTCAATTAAAGGTGCCAACCTAGTGGTGAGTTTGCTCACTGTGTAGTCAGTGCACTGATTGGTAGAATAGACTTACTGGACAGAAACTCTCTCACTTGAGGTGTTGAAAACCTGAACCTCAGAAAGAAAATTATTTGATCTCGAGAAATCTTTATTGTTATTAAACAAATCTCCAGTAGATGGCGCTGCACTCTCAACGTTGACATACCACGAACCATTATTTGCACAAGGAAATATTCAAGATTACATTTTGATTGAACGCTGTCTGGATGCAGTATCAGTATTTCCATTTTTTGTATTCGTTTTACTCATATCCTGTGTGGGGTTTTAAATGGCAGAATCGTATTCACAGAAATAGACAAAAGGTCCATTTAGTTACAGAAACCGTCACGCGGACACAGATGCGTGCCATGTCCTGTGATTCAAGTCTATGGACTTGGCTCGATTTAGCAGGGCGCATGTGACAAACGCTGCGGGCCCCATTAGAACTGGTCCGGTAGCCCCAGTGCTGCTGATAACAGCAATGCTGTGGGCTAAAAAGCGATTACAGGGGCCTTGCTTCCGCTGGCGCAGCAGGCCAACGACTCCCGTGGCGCTATGGCGGAGGAGCGTCGCCCCCCTGCTTTCAAGCAGTGATTAGTAGGAACATAAAATGATAACCATGAGATATTATCATTTTATGTTTGTGCTGCTTTGGGGGCTTGCGGGTGGGTGGGTGGGGCTGCTCTGATCGCAGGGCAGGGGAGGGGTGGTTTGCCCACTCCTAAATGCACAATGACTTTTTGGTTGGCCCTCTGGGACTTTGCGCACTTTCCTGTTCTCCATGCAGGCTGCATTACAGCCTGCATGGAGAACATGCCCAGGCCCCCATTTCCTGGTTGAGCATCCAACTAGGACGCTCAAAACCAGTCACAACACTGCATTACAGAGTTGTGATTGGTCAGGGGAGCCTGAGTGCCTACCAATTACAGCGCTGCATTGCAGCATTGTTTTGGTCAGTGGGGCCTGGCTTGTAATACTTCCAAGGTACTCGGTGAGCCTAAGGGGAACCGTTGGTCTATCCCTGGGACATGCGGCTGGGGCTTCAGCCGACTTCTAGGGTGTGGGGCAAGGGAGGCCTAACTCTTGACGGCGGAGCCCAATAAAGGACGTCTGCTCAGTTGCTCAGTTCGTGCCGTTAGCCACGTGCGCTGACGTCACCTTTTATTATATACTCCCTGGTCCGTGCCCGGCCCAGGGAGTTGACTGCGCTACAATGTATTGCAGTGGCCGGGTGGCTCCCTACATGGCTGTGCTTCCTGTTCCTCGAGGAGAGCAGGAGCAGGGACACATGACCCGGCGGCAAACTAAGTTAATTTGTTTTCATTTAGTTTTTACGATGCGCACACTCCTGCCCCCCCTGTGTGATCGTGCTCAGTACCAAACAGTACCTGCCCATTTGAAGCACTGGTTGTAGGCCACTCGCAGATTGAAAATATCCTACGCAAATCCCTGTGTAAAAATTAGCCCTGCGTGTTATACAACATTTCTCAGTGTCAACCTTGTAACAGCCTGATATTCCTACGACCCAGAAGTACTGATATCTGTGGTTTGTCCATGTTTGTTTAATTACATTGTTTATGAACAATACAGTCATTAGTAGGCCTTTGGTAAGAAATAACATGAAACCATGAGGGCACACAATGGGGCCTAACGGCTAGAGCGGTTAACCTCGAAGCTAAGAAATCGGTTTCGAGTCTTGGCAGGGACTCCTGTGATTCTTAGTAAATCATTCATAAAAACTCTTGTGGTGGATATGCTTTAGTGTCTGCACATCTATTGGTCAGTTATCAATTTTAAACATCCACATTTTGATGAGTTTACTTATTCAGTGGTTCTCTCATGGTGCTGAATACCCACCCACTTTAGGTATAAATCCACTACGCTGCAACGAAATGCAGTCTAGTACAGTATAATTCAACAATGCACCGAAGCACACACAACACTGTTACTCTTATCCCCAAAAAAAGTCTCATTAGTCAACAGTAGTTTCTTTATAGTCGTCGATAGAAGTCCTAACAGGTGACAGTACACAAAGTATCTCTATGCCACTATTTCATATATCTTATGCCGCAACCCCAGAAGTCAAAGTATTAGAGAGACGCTGGACCACGTGTATCTACTCTGTCCTGAATCGTAATGACGCTGAATGTCACATGCACATTTCCAAATGTTTTGGAAATTTGCAGGTGACATTCAGGGTTGCGACATAAGATTGGATTGGATCTTTATTTACCGGCGCACGTTCTTTATACTACAGTAGAAACCCAATTAAGCCTGCCTGGGGGTTGCTATACACATTGGAAATAGTGGCATAGAGATACTGAATTTATGCTGATCTGCAGCACATCAATGAATACTGTTTCGTGGTTCCTTGATCAGCCTTGAAAAAGTCCGGGAGTACAAAACACATGTCGGCTGCTGCCTTTGTATCCAATGTCAATGTCCAATAATAGAAAGACTTTGTGTAGTGTCATCTGTTTGGACTCCTATCGACTACTATAAAGAAACTACAGTTGACTAGTGAGACATTTTGTTTGGATAAAAGTAAAAGTGTTGTGTGTGCTTCAGTGCATTGTTGAATTATTCTGAGTAAACCACTTAGGGTCCAATTACGAATCTGGTAGTCCATGGACTGCCAGACTCGTGAGGAGGGCGTGGAGGTGGCGGTCTCCCGACCCCCTATTAGGAGTCGGGCTGCCACAGTTCCACAGCAGCCACCACGGAACCACCATTCCCGGGCATTGTTGCGGCAGTGTCGAGGCATCGATATGCTTAGTGGAACTGCTGCGATCCCACCAAGCATATTAGGAGTTTCCTCTCCGTCAGGGTTTTCGTGGCGGTTCTCCCTCCATAAAAATCCTGGTGGAGAGGAAGCAAAGGGGGCAGTACAGGGCCCCCTGGTGCCTCTGCGCCCCCTGGATACACACAATAAAAAGCCCACCAGGCAGGAGGAAACTCCTAATCTGGTGGCTAGCCCCACCACGGCTTTGGCAGGGCAGCATTGGGGCAGACACGGGGCCGCACCACCAAAGTCAAATTAAGGCCCTAAATCTCCCCGCGCCTAACAAAGTGAATGCGCCCATCTGTAACACAACTGGTGCTCATATAAAGCACTCGCTCTATATAAAACTCCAAAAAGAAAAACCATACCATATAATACAACTGCACAGTGTTCCTTACATTTCAGGGGATATCAGCACCCTTGCTCTGGGGGCTCCTTGGGAAGAAAAAAGTTAGCCTCTCTTGCTGCTGCTGGGGAATAAAATGAGGCAGCAGGGGGGCACCTTTAAATAGTCCCTGACTGGCTACATCAAAAAATGAAACAGGATGGTAGCAGCTGTTGGTGACTGGCCACTGAACACAAACATCTTGCTGCTCTCCCAACTCACCTGAATTGCCCACAGCTTAGCTCCGTCAGGGTGGTGCCAAGTTGTTTGTGATGGTGGGTTGGGGGTGTTGGTGTGTCGTGGCAGGGGATGAAAGGCAGATGGGAGGGCAATGGGGCTGAAAGGGTGTTAAATACAGTGATTAAAGAACGTTAGAAATTATTAGAACAACTTTAAACTAAATCACTAGAGGTAAGGTAGAAGGACGTTGCTGTGTGGAGGACCTTAATGCAGAGAGCTCCATGAGCCCTTATGAAGATTGGTGCCCTGGGCCTCGGCCCAGCCCATCCGGGCCAAAAGCCGACCCTGATAAGCACGTATAGCAGATCCCAGGAGATTGAGCCCGCTCATGTAGCCTGGTCAAAACTGGCTGGTATTAGCATGACCATCCACCACCCTCAACACAATTTCACATCACATGAGCTTTGAGCTGAATAAGCTAATAGTCATTTACAGACAGTTGAGGTAGCCTAGGCCTACTAAAGGTTTGTGCTGTGATCGCCAAAGTATGTGGCATGTATAGCTCAAATCACAGAAAACGGCCATCAATCAACTTTCCAGTGATAAACGTTTTTAGCACCAAAAGTTGACCATCCTGCACTCTCAAACTTGGTTTTTGGCACTAAGAGCCAATCATTAGCCATTCATTTGGGCAAAAGGAGTGTGTCTTGGACCAGCGCAACCCACCCCTGGAATTGATGCAGAGCCAGATCAACTAAAATAGCCTGACCGGTCTCCAAATCAACCCATACACTAAGTGAAACCAAGTGCAATTAAGAGAGCAAGCTGATATCTCGTAATATAAGTTATTTCAATGTGTGATTTATGTGAAATCTCACGTCTTACTCCGCTTACCCTGATGTGCAGGGGCATAGCTTGGTCCGCAAGATTCGGGGGGCTTAATATTTGCCAGCAATCACGCTGGTTGAAATACATTAGATGAGATCCAGTATAATGGGGTAACCCAGTGACCCTCAGAACCTGGGTGTGAAGAAATGAGATAATGTTGGTTCTGTTGGGAACAGAATTGCTTTCTTACTTACTGAATACAAAACAATATTAGCAAAGAAAAACACTTATTCAAACTTTTTGTGTCATCACAGTTAATGGAGAAAAGGAACACAAAAGAACACACCAATCATGAGTAAATCAAAGGAACATATTGAAGGAAGAAATCACTTTTTTCCTTTTTTACATTTTATAGTGTGTAGATGGCATTACTAGGCTGCCACAAGTAATAAACAAAGCGGGGCAAGTGCTGAGGTGACAAGGTGCAAAAAGTGCCAGGATTGAGACAAGCGTGTTGACGTTTAGACCCAAAAGTGTGCATATTGTCAGTAGTCACGGAGGGTCCTCCTCAGGACGAAAGGAACACAGGGTCAGCCTGCACAATTAAAGGGAAGTATTAGATTGGTGTGATGGACAATTGAAAAAGGACCAAGACGGTAGGTGGACAATGACCTACCCGAATTCTGGTAATAGGAACCTCGACTGTCTTCAAGGCTTAATCCACTGTATGGTTGGATTCATAGAAGGAATGAATCATGCGAGGTCCTGGTTAGGATGAGTGATGACCAAGACTGGCTAGTCTATGGTAGTGAAGAATCACATCAAGAGGCTGCACGGTTGAAAACTGTCGTGAAAATGGCTGAGCATCAGCTAAGTTGAGCATTCTCACCATGTGGCAAAATTATCCTTGTGTGGTGCCTAGAACAGTAGCACCCTCGCATGCACCAAAAAGGGGCCACAGTGGATGAGGGCGAGGAACCAATCACGCTGCAAGGTGGTAATGACCTGCATGAGGTCTACGGGACAACCAGGTGCTCACTATGATGTCCGAGTGTATGGGAATGAGGATCAAACCAATGATGCTCGGTGGATAAGATGAACGCGCAAGTGGTGACTTGGATAATGTTAAATACTCCACCATGGTAGGTGAACAGATAGAGAGGCGCATAGATACGCCTACGAATCTGCAGGTGGATAGAAAAAATGAGAAGAATCAGGTGGGCGCTTGAGACAGCCAATCCCTGGGGGACTATGCTGTAGGATAAACGCGTGGCGTAGTCTACGGCTCTGAGCATTGAGTGAAACCTCATGGTCGTGCATACAGCTAAGAAGCCTTACAGAGAGAACATAGAATGAGCGAATTGGAAAGACAGCCGCGCAGGTTGTACTTTGAATAAAGCAGTGAGGCGAGCACATGCAGCTGTGGTGCCTTACAGAGAGGAATCAGGTGAACTAGACAGTCAGCCCCGCTGGTAAACGAGAAGCGCAGGGCATTTTTGAATGAAGATGTCAGGCTCATGCAGCTGTGATGACTTGTAGAGGGAACATTAAATGGGCAAAGAATCAGGTGAGTGGAAGCCGCATTTATCAATGAAGAGGACAGGCGAGATCATGCAGCTGTGGTGCCTTATAGAGAGACATTAAATGAGCAAGGAATCAGGTGAATTAAAAGCTGATCTGAATGTCTGAATATTGGAATTTGGAGTGGGTGTACCTCATGTATAGATCCCACGCTGGACACAGCTTGCCACTTCTGCACGCAAGTCTGATGGCATAGGCAACGCACCAATCAGAGACTGGATGGCAGGAAATTGCCTCAAATTCAACTCGGAGAAAACAGAGGTGATCATTTTTGGAAAACTAGTGCCTGATTGGTCCTCCGTCTGGTGGCCTCCTTCTATGGGCACCCTACCGACTCCGGTATCTAAAGTTAGGAATTTGGGCATCATCTTTGATGATAAACTCAATTTTGCCTTACATGCAAATCAGACCGCTTCATCTGCTTTTCAGAAATTGAGGACTATTAAGAAGGTCATCCCGTTCCTACCTGACAATGTGGCAAAAATAGTTGTGAGCACTTTAGTACTATCTTCCTTGGATTATTGCAATGGTCTTTTTGCTAATGCTCAATTCCGGGTGATAGCAAAATTGCAATCAATTCAGAATGCAGCGGCAAGACTGCTTTCCAAAACATCTAAATTTGATCCCATTAGTCAAACTATTAGGGACTTTCACTGGCTTACTGTCAGGAATAGGATTAGATTCAAGACCTTATGTCTCACGTTTAAAGCTTTAAATAAGCAAGGTCCACAAGTTTTTCAAGACCAATTGTTTCTATATCAACCCCCAAGATCCTTGAGATCAACAACAAGTTTCCAAAGTTCGGTCCCGCGCACAAGATAGATAGACGCTTTGTGGTAGCGGCCGCAAAAATGTGGAATGTGTTACCGTTACATATTAAATTAAGCCACACTCTGCTTCAGTTCAGGAAATTATTGAAAACATGGCTTTTTAATCAATAATCATTGCTAACCCCCTGCTTTCCTTTCCATTAATGATAAGTCCTTTTTATCTGGATTCTGTTAAAGTCTCAGCGCCAAGACGCCCAAGGGCATACGTACGCGCTTAATAAATTGCAAAAATAAATAAAATAAATAAATACAGTATAAATCTGGGCGAGTTCTTTTGTAAAAGCTGTGCAGGGATGTTTCATCCAGTGCTCCTTTGCGTGAAGGATAGTCAATCAAGGGTCAATCAACTAGTAGTATGAGTCCCTTGGTGCATGGAGCCCTAGCCCTACTCCACAAGGCACAAATCCACAAACCATGCACACCTTTAAGCAACGTTGCCCAAATAAACAAAATGAGATTCCAGTCTGGGAGGCCCATGAGAAAAAGCATTATTTATATGCCATATATCTGCAAATCAGCCCACAAGATACTCACTGAAGCATGACAATGTACCTTCCATAATGAAAAGTTGAGAACGAATATTTGCCAATATCTACACTGCCAGAATTTACACCCCATCTGCCATAACTGCTGATGCCATGAAAGAAATCTAAGAGGAACACGGACATTTCTAGGCATCTATATTGGCATCTAGTTGATATGGCGCAAGATCAGAAAAAATCACAGAAAGATGCAGGGCAGAAAAGAGGCATCTAGAGATTACCAATTAAGGGATCGCAAAATAGATTAACCTGCATGAAAGGTGAAGGCATTCTGATAAACACTGTTCATGATATCATCAAAACCCAGGGCATACCAGACACTCAGACAGATACTCTAAAGAATGAAGGAGTGATTGATCAGATTCCCATACGAGTTACCATCAGTAGTAGAGTGACCATAGCAGATGCAGAGGACACTTCGTCTCCTACCTAGCAGCAAAGACATGGACCGAGCTACCCTTTCATGTACGGACCTCCCGATCTCTTCCGGAGTTCCGAAAGTCCCTTAAAACCTGGCTGTTCGGCTAATAAACTGGACCCTGCCAGTGCCTGGATACCTCCACGGGTGACAAGCAGCGCTCTACAAATCTACTGATTGATTGAATGACCATTCTTCGTAAGACAAGGGCAAGCCTCACAGTAAGACCAGTTATTCAATAATAAATGGGAAGAGAAGGGATCATATCAGAAAACAAACTTTAGAAAGAAGAGTATAGCTGGACTGATCACTAAAACAAAACCCACTTCAGAGAGGACCTGACCAGGCAGTTCCTATTGGAGCAGGGTCAAGACCGATTTGCATATGGTTGGGTCCAAACTGAGGTGGCACGGTGGGAAAAAGAACGATGGGTTGGAATTCTACCGAGAGCGATTACCAGTGGTTAGATTTATTGCAAGCATCCCCCCATCACCTTTTGGGTGGTACACGATGTGGGTGACAGCATTCCTAGACAAAGCACTAAAAAAGATAACACATAACCAGAATCTCCAGGATCTCCTGGACGTGAGTCTGACCGCTAAATGCATCCCTGTATCCAAGCCTGTGGTGATGTGTATAACGAGAGCCTAGCCAAACACTAGCAAAGAGCTGTTGGGGACATCAGATGGTGTCATGTAAGTACACCTGTTCATATTTTTATCACTCAAATTTATATAGAAGGAAACATAAAAGACCTACAGACACATAAAGTTTTAATTTGATTTTCAACAATTACTGCCTACTTCCGCCTTCAGGAGAGGCCTCTTCCCTGTCATAAAGATAGAAACAATGGGTAGGTGTGTTCTTTTATTTGTTAGCTTTTCGGCACTCCTCCTCAGCTATCAAAGCCCCTAAGTAATACATAAAACCGAGAAAAATACATTTAGGACCGAGAAAAAAGTTTTTGAGTTACATAAGGAAATTGATAAAGATGATCACAATGGGTACGTTAACATTTAAATGCATATCCATTTGCAAGTGTATGCATGCCTCTGTGGTCTAGTCCTGAAACGAGAAAGTTCACAATAATGTTAACTTGTTTTTCGTCTAGGGTGTACAACAGGCTTCACACTTTCGTAGGACTCTGCATAGCAAGTGCTTCTCTCATCCATTTCGTCGGTAATTAATTGATATGCCTTGAAAGGATGAAGGGCTGAATCAACGGTGTCCTGACTGGAACTTGTGACCTGCAGATGACACACAGATGACGTCAGCGAGCACTTACTGGTTTGAGCTGCCTCGCTGGCAATGAGAGTTACAATAAATTAGTGCCTATGTATGTCAAAGTCCAAAGTAGTGGGAATATTACAGAGAGGCTAGTCACAAACTTTTTCCATGAGTGTGTCTTACTCAGGGCTGGCCTTTGCTCAGAGAGCGCCCTGGACAAAACCAAATGTGGTGCCCCCCACTTGTCCTTTTTAATTGTCTATGTATTGAACATTTGGGAGGAGTAGGAGGAAGGCGAGGGGGCAAGATTAAGGAGCCCTATGAAAAGAAAAAACAAACAAAAAGCAAACAAGGGCACCTACAGCCTTCAGAAAAGGGTTTAAACACGCTTTTCTAAGTCATAGGGAGAAGAATGCTGCAGGGAACTCCGGCGCCCCTCTGCAGGTCGTCGCCCTGGGCGTCGGCCCAGCTCGCACATGCAGCTCTGGTCTTACTCCCGATAACCGGGATACCCAGGAGTATGTTAGACCTAAATTAGGAGCAAGCCACACTTTCTTAGAACGGATGTTTTGTAAGGCCCTTGGCAGAGTTTTTAACTTTTATTTCCTTTCTAAATGCGGGTATACTTCTGTGGGTGCACATGCGTTTTATAGGTGACATAGGTTTCTAACTAACTCGTGAATTTATTTATTTATTTAAGAGCTTTGTATAGCACAGTATACATTTGGCAATCAATTTATGTAATATGAGCTTCTTCGGTCAGATCTGAAACTGCAAAGTAAAGAGTGTGGAAGATAATGGATCCAAACAGAAACGTCCTGACTACCTGAGTGATCCACATCAGCTGAATGGTCTAATGGATTTTGTCCCTAGCAGGGATGGCTGAGGCTGAGACAGGGTCGAGCCCTTCCAAAAGAAACCTTGGATAGACCCTTCACCTCCACCAAACATTTGAAAGAGTCTCTGAAAAGGAAGGTTTGTGATCCTACCTGGATCAGTCTAAGAATGCTTCAGTGTCCTCTCCGTGGTGTTTACTGTTCTTCAAACTGTATCTCTTCTTGTTGTGATACCTTTGGTATATAGGTGTTATTGGCTTTAGTGGATTTTTCTGACTGTGTTTGAGATGGGTGTAATTTTCTATAGGGATATGTGACTGTTTCACCAAAATGCTTTGTCCAGGGTGCCTGGAATCTTCTCCTCCACTGGGAACGGTGGGAAGATGCTCGCACGTCTTTAGAATTAAGCACGTTCGTGTTGCTTTGTCTTATGACTTCTATCGTCCAGTTGACTCTATCGATCAAGTGCTGTAGATTGAGTTGGGCAGTGAGAGGATCACACTAAGGGACTGAATTAGAGTTTGGCCGATGGGTTACTCCGTCACAAACACAAAGGATGTCATGCCTGACTTATTACCAGTGTATAATATCCTATGGTATTTTTTATAAGGTGGACGGGATCTTCGTCAAGTTGGTGATGGTGTACCCATCCGCCAAGCTTTACATCAGGCCCATAGTATGTTTACTTGTTTCTCCTCCTGAGCACCACATTAACCTGGCTCATGATTGGTAACTCAGTGGTAAATTTAATGGCAAGGTTCCTGGAACTCTACGTTGGGTTATAAGATTCTTTATAGGTTCACCTCAGAAATGAAAGATAATACTACAAATCATGTGTAAATATGTCATTTTCTTTATAAATCTAAACCAACATCACAATGTGCCAATGATGTTCTTCTATTCACATGTATGTTAAGGACAGAAATATTACAGACAGAAACGTGTGGCTGAATGATAATTCAAATGCAGATCAATATCGCACCCAGTTTCCTACAATACATTGTGGGCCATCTGTATCCCGATGATGTGAAGACATCAACTACGCAAAAGCTCTCCATTTAACTCACAACATTTATACACAAATGCTTTACCGGGTGAAACAACATCTGCACTGTTAGAAGCCTTGTGCTGCATTGCGTCCACTTTGTCATCTCCTTCTGCTGTTTCTCGCTCTATTCCTTGCCATTTATTTATGTCCTTCCCTTTTATGAATTGACACATCACAGGGACACAATTCTCTTTCTCTGGACAAACATTCTGGATCTTCTTGAATTTCATCAGTGAGAGTTCATCTAAAATGGGGAACATAACTTCACATCTCCTTGCTCATGTTAGGATTACAGATGTTCATGCAGAGCCTTACCATGTAATAATTACTTGAGTGATCAACCCAAGATGGCCGCTGCTCAGTACTTGCTCCTCTGTTTTAGTCACTCATTAAACCCTAGTTTTCTCACTTGCAGTTGCTACCTCCAGGATCACCTGCCTTCACACCTTCTGCACAATCGAGAGATAATTCAATCAAACTGACCTTGTAACTTGTAAGTACAGCCTGCTAGGAGATTAAATTCACAGGCTTACATCATCCTCTAAGGTGTATCGAATGGCGGTCCCGGATTTCCCTTCAGTTCTGATTGGTTCCATAGTGAGATATAATGAGACAGGTGTGGGTGACCTGACTAGAGATGTTGATCCCGATCCGGAGTTCTACAGGATAGTACCCTCCTCATAACATGGTTTGCTCTTTGCACTTAACCTAAGACTGATTACAGATAAGGTTATGTGGTATGTTTGTCTATTGTGAAAAGCATGCAGTATCTGTGAGAACTGCAATACATATGCTAACTTAAGCTCAGCAACAACATTTGTAAAGTGCACGTTCACCCAAGAGTATCATGGCACTGAATAACAGATGTTTATTGTTACCCAACACAATGGTACTCATTTTATCGATCATCATCATGTCTGTGTTACTCGCGCATGAAAAGAAAAACCTGGACCTGTATTACATATAGGTTGCACTGCCCCGGTCTATGCTGATGCAAGCCTTTAACTGTGCATCCTATTACAGTGAAGGCACCGTTTCCAGTGCAAGCTCCTCCACTGGAAACAGTGCATTAGTGAAAGGTAGACTCGCTGTTTGAATTCGCTTTCTGCCTGAGTCTTAAAGGGGAACTGAGATCCCTCCGAAGGCACTTGTAGTGAGTAACTGAAACCTCATGTAGGGAGATTCCAGGTGGGTCCCAGGGACCCATTTTCAGTAGGCACCCCCAGGATGCATTGACTGCCTCATCTCTATGCGGGCCACAGTTAGTGCATCCCTTGAACATCTCTTTGCCTCTGCACCCACATCTGTGAACAGTGCTGGTGCAAAGGAACCAGATTCCATTATTTGCAAAAGGCCACAGACACATACAAATGAGTGCATGGCCCCCTTGGTATTGGTCCAGCACACATTTAGTGCTAAAGCGATCTGTATTACAGCATCTGCATCCCATTTAGTAGTACCAAAGTGCTTTTGGGGCACAAAAAGCAGGGGCATATGTCCTTTGCACCCTGGGGCACTTTCTATAAAATGCCCAATGAATTCCTCGTATAACGCTCACACTGATTACTCACCACTGTTTATGATGCAGCATTGGTGGGTGACTCAGAGCAGCAAGATCCCATCCTCTAAACTCCCAATTACCAATCAGTGTGGTCGCCAGCACCCCGCTTTACAAGCTGCGGCGAGACCTCCCAAAGCACAGGGCACTGAACCGAGTGGAACTTGTCAGTAGGACATTTAGCTCCAGCTCGGTTCGCTTGTTACAGTGACTGAGCTTTATGGGGGTTGTAGTTCTCAGGTCAGTTCCTCTTTAGGGTGGCCTGCTTGTTCAGGACTACAACCCCCAGAGGGCCTCCAAGGGCAGTTTATTCTCCCATGAGAGACAGTGAGATGGTCCAATCCGCTAGATCCCAGTCTGCATTGGTGGCCTTTCTCTTTCTCATCTCTCATCCCCTATAATCATGTGCGGCTGCTGGGGTGTTTTATCAGTGTGGGAAGGCTGGCCTGTGTGCTCAAACCTACATTTCCTGTATGCCCCAAGTATTGCTGTGCTTTCTGAGGGTTGAAAAGCAAAACTGCTTTCCCTGCCAGACTTTTAAGATGGCAAAACTATGTCAATCACTTTATTTTGTATAGCTCAATGCAGAAAGCTCTGTCATGTCATTTTTTTACTCTAATCTTGGTTCTGAGGAAGGAAGAACACCAAATGTGCAGTTTTTCAGTCTGTATTATACCTTTCTTTTATTAATTTTAACTTCACATGGCACAAGTGAGGGGTAGTGGTTATTTAACAAGACAAGTTGATTCTTGTTATAACAACTGTACAGAAGGGACAGGAGGTGAGAGGGAAAGAGGGGCAAAAGGAGGGGTGAGAGAGATTTAAAGGACAAACAGGCAGAGGCGCTAGAGGGCAGAAAATAGAGCGAGACAAGTGGAATTGGGAAAGGGATGAGAATCTGCCAATCATAAGAGAGTATTGAAGTTTGCCACAAAGGGCAATGGTACCCGCACTGGAAAAGGGACAGTAAAAATCATAAGTCAGGACTGGTCTTGCACATATTTAACCTCATGCAGAACAGGAAAGAGACCAACAAAAAAGTTTCAGGCAAACAGCAAATGTAGTAAGGCAGCAAAAACAAACTGTGTAGAACAACATCGCAGTTTTAAACATCGCAAAGTAGCAAAATGTGTCATTCAGCTGCTCCAACACGCGGAGAAAGAAACATGGCAGAAGAACTAATGTGGAGAGCGCATTCAACAACTCCTTCAATTTTGTTTGATCTGCCCATGCAAGTACAGATCGTCCATGCCAATTACAAGCGCAGTCCAGGTCTCTGTTGCAATGTGCAACACACATGAATGAATGAATGAATACAGACTTGTATAGCGCATGGCTACCCAAATGCATCCCAGCGCTTTCTGTGATATCTTATCACTCGCCACTACTTACGGAAAGAGAAAAGTCTTCAACTGCCTCCTGAATCCGAGATAATCCTGCTCAAGACGGATATGATCTGGAAGCTGGTTCCAGAAATTTGCGGCATTGTAGGGGAACCGACGACCTCCCGTCCGTGACCGTTTAATCAGAGGAACTACAAGACGTTGTTTGTTACTAGATCTAAGAGTTCTATTTGCGCAATATCATTGCACCATAGGCTGAATTATAGGAGGGCCAGGGCCCCCAAGCGACTTATGAATAATACACATAGTCTTAAACCTGAAACATGAAACTACAGCCTTAAAAATTCCAAACTGAAATAGAAAACAAAAATCTGGGCAGGCTAGGCCAACTTAGAGCATGATATCAATGCAACACATTTCACTAGGAAAGTCACAAGTGAGTGCTGAAGGACATTCAGAATAGAGATGGTCATTTAGTGTATTTTACAGAACTATTGAGAGGCGTTTTAAGGCATGGGCAAAGTGGGCTCTGGCCCAGGGCCCAGCCTTTCAGGGGGCCCCCTGGTAGAGCCAGCTCTGTTCTGCAGAGAGGCTTGCCCTGGTGACCTTGAATCATTCTTAAATAGATTGTTTTAATACTGTTTTCTTTTCATTTATTTTTAATGTGAGTGATGTGTGAGTATCTATTACAGACATTTTGCAGAGAAATGTTGTGTTTATGTTTCTTGCAACATCCATAAAAAAGTTAGTTTTATGTCAAAGCAGGACTTCACATATGAGAACTGGGAGGGTGGCACAGAGGTTATTTGCAGTAATTTTTGACGAGCTGCTGCTGTGTTACAATATTGAAAACACACATCATTATCCCTGAATATTAGATATAACAACTTTAGAATTTGGACGAGTTTTCCTATACTTTGCCAATGACCTGGCCAAAGAGGGCATGAAAGAACTGAAATAGGATAATAAATTCAAATCTGTTCAGAACAGGGGCCCCCAAAATACGTTTGGCCCATGGCCCCCAAAATCCTTAAGATGTCCCTGGAACTATTTTCATTTACATTTGTTAAAAAGCCTTGGATTCTTAAAGGGGAATAAAGAAATATACCAGTGCTTTTAGGGTCCTTTTCCATGGAGGAAAAGCCTGCCAGTACAACTCGTGAACTTTACTTAGCGGCACCGCATTGCAGGTGCAGTTTGATCTTTATGTGATATTTCTTCACATAATTTTAAAAACAAGCTACATTTTGAATCCACACTGACCTGAATCTCAGTTGTCTCTTCTTCAAAGTCAAGGAGGTCAGTTCTACTTTTGTGTGTTTGAAATAACACCCTGAGTGACCAAGGCTGTGCCCAGATGTGAGTCCCTTTTGACTGAGCCACTGCAAGCCAAGCTACACCCAGCTGAAGAGGCAGAACTGGTCCTGGGTTTCTTGTGTTCTGGTTCAGAGGGGACAAAGCATGAGAGTTCCACTAAACTGTTTGCATTGGAGCAGGACCAAGACTGATTTGCATATGACTGGGTCTAATCCGAGTTGGGCAAAAGAACGATAGGTTGGGATGCTACCCCAAGCGATTGCCAGTGGGTAGACTTATTTCAAGCATTCTCCAATCGCTTCAAATGTGTTTGGGATCAGTACTATTCAGCATTGCAGGGATGTGGTCTGATCGGATTTGATTTTCAAGTCCACTTACGACTGCATGCCACACTGCATCACAGTGTACTGTGTTTGTGGCCTGCAAAACTAATAGTGCACACTGCTCAGTCGCCTTGTCTTGCACAAACCCTGCAGTGCCCTGTGCCCAGCCCCAGCCAGCTCCCTTAGCTGGCAGTAATCAGGATGGTATTGCACTTTCAATACTGTAAGTTGTAATGCTGTGCTACACACTGACCAGACATTGAATGTCCGTGCCCACTCCATGCGCAATACACACTAGCAGTTGCCCTGGACAAACCAGTGGGTGGACAGATAACAAACTAGGCTGATAGCTAATTGAGTTGCCTCATTTGAACGAATGTTGTCATGTTACATGTTTTTGTACATACCATATTTTCTGATAATAGTTAAACTAAAGCCCATTTCTAGAGCCCACATGGTGTAACAACACAAATTGTGCATAGGCCTGAGTTGGTGCTATGGAAACACTAATTGTTGCTGTGTGGGAGCTGTAGAGTTGCAAAAGAAAAGGCTTTTCCAATCCTTCCAGGGAGGGGCTAACATGGTCCCGGTGTCACAGAGCTCCTGGTCGCTAGGGACAGGCTCCTCCAAACTATGTTGACCAGATGGCTCCATGACACCAGGACACCACTCTTCCTTTCTTGGACTTTGCTTTTACCTATCATTGTTGTCAGGTGCATTGGTCCAATTAGCACCATTATTATGAACCAAGACTACAACTGTTTTTCTCCCATTGACTTCTATTGAAGGTGAGGCAATTTCTGGTGCGATAAAGCCATTTTTTGCTTCACAAACTGGGAGTCTCCCGCCTGAATCGGGTCTATTGGCATATATGACAGCGTGCTGTAGCAACTGGCCCAAAGGGCTCCCTGCTGGAGCTCCTGTGGCCTCTAGGCTCCAGATACCAAGAAGTCTCTACCTCCTGCCCTGGGTTGGTCTTTGGTGGAGCTGCTGGGCTTTGCTAGGCAATTTATGCATTGCGCTCTCATTCTTGACTGGGGTGGGGGGGGGTGCTGATGGCTCCCTGAGGGAGCTGTTGTGCAACACTAGACACGTCTATACACCCTGTATTCTGGTCGTCCAATTGTCAAGTGTTTTATGCTGGAGCTGATATGCTCAGGGTCGAAGTATACCCTGTGCTCCGTACGTGCGGTTTTAAGGTGCTCTCTGATGGAGATTTGTCAACAGTCACGTGAACTCAGAGAGGGTAGAATTCACCCAGAGTAACTGCCTTATCACACTGGCTTGATGAGAACATTTATGTGGACCTGCCTGCAGTTCCAGGTCGGTAGAAGTACAGAACTGCAGCGGTGCTACCACTCAACAGCAGCGGAATTCATAATCGAGAGTCTTGAGATCAAGCAGAGTCAGCGCGGTTGTGCTACCAGTAGGTTGGGTTGCTGCATAACACACACTTCAATTAGTGCTTGCCAGAGTCAGATTGGCTTAGAGGGTAATCAGGCAGTGTCACAAGGGATTGTCTAACACGGCAGTATGTGGGCTTGGTTTTTGTCCGTTTGTGGGCCTGTTTTATGGTCTGGTGGGCCAGTTTTTGCTGTTGATTTCCCTGAAATTAATACAAACATTGCTTGCAACAAGCACAAATGGATGCAATCCCCCTTGCAAAACACCCATACAGCGTGTTTTTGCAAGGTAAAAACAGTCGATTTGCAAACGTGAGCTACTGTATTTAGCAATTTGATTGACTAATGGGACCCACTTTTATTTAAGTGCTGTAGCCTACTGTCTTTCCCAGTCTGACCCTGGTGCACACCTCACCCTAAAATTAGGTCATAATTTCAGCACTGCCTTCCCAAAAATACGTGCTGATGGAACCCACTGGCAACCACCGGCACAAACTAAGCACTGGCCCATTCTGTATCCCTCCATAATTCAAAACAGCCCTACATTCATACCCACAGCGTAGCACATGCCCATGAAAAGACTTGCAGGCATGCTATATAGTTGGGTTTTGATGTACTGACAACATTGGCATACTAATGGAAGATCATGAACTATACAAATGTTAATTATAAATAAGAATACAAATGCTCTCTGTCTTTCTCTCACACAGTCATATGGGACCATGACCTTGTGACGCTCAACAATGGACACAAATATGGGGTCTGTTAGAATGGGTTTTCTGGCTGGCTTGGGTATGCATCTTAGCCAAGCAGAATCCATCACTCTAGTCAGGATAAGGGGATTACACGCCTAAAATAACCCCTGCTCACCCCCTTGGTAGCTTGGCATGAGCAGTCAGGCTTTTCTCCGAGGCAATGTGTAAAACATTTGCACATAACAAACAGTAATACAGTGAAAACGCTACAAAATGACATCACAGTTTTAGAAAAATATCCAGTATTTATCTGTGTAAAACAAGACCAAAACTATAAATATCTACCATGCAGTAATCCACAATACCAATAAAGCAAAATTAGACTTTATATACAGTTCCTTGAAATTGATAGCCACGTCTGGGGCTATCACGGCGGCGTGAACAACAAATCTGGGAGACCCGTAAAACAATACCTTTCAAGATGCAGGGTGTCGGACTTTGCAGTGAGCTCCGGAAGAGCAGCATCGGCAGGCGTTGGTTCCGGAAGTCGGTGCAGGAGTCATCGGGCCCTTTAAGTCACACGCGTTGCAGGTCGAACTCCGTGAGTTTGAAGTCAGGAGCGTCAGCAGGAACCGGGGCTGCGGTGTGAAGTGGAGTGGTGTGATGTGCGGTACCCTCAGGTCGCGGTGCAGGCAGCGGCGGTCGGTGACAGTCATCCAGTGGCATCAGTGAGGCCAGGGCTGCAGTGCGAAGCGTTGCAGTGCTCATTGCTGTGCTGACAGGCAAGCAGAGTCGTCGTTGCTGAAGCACAGTTGTCGGTTGACTCAAGGCTGTGGTGCGAAACGGGGCAACGCAGTCAGGTCGCAGTGCAGGCAGTGGTATTGGTTGACAATCTGATGGTGCAGGCGTCCGTGGGCCACGGCTTTGATGTGGAACGGGGTGGTGCATTGTGTAGCTTACAAGTGATGCCCTCAAACCACGGTGCAAGCAGCAGCGTCGATGTCAGCTTAGAGCGCCATTGCCGGTGAGACCAGGGTTGCGGTGCAAAGCGGTATTGTACTCCGTATTCTCCACGAGCAGTGTCCACAGGTCAGGGTGCAGGCAGCGGCGTGGTGGTGGCAGTGCAACGGTGCTACCAGGAGAGCGGTGTGAAGTGAGGCAGTGCAGAGTGCGGTGCCCACAGGTCACGGTGAAAGCAACGGCTTGGTGCTTGCGTTGGAGCCGGCAGCTGCATCTTTGATGACGTTGTGTTACCTTTTGTCTCTGTGGCAGCTGAAACATCTTTTCCAGAAGCCAGCACCCAGAAGATGTTGAAGTCTTTGATTGCCTTAGACTTCCAACAGGAGGCATGCTCTACATCAAGCCTTTAGAGATACTTAGAATGCAGAAAGAACAGTCCAGTCCTCTCCCTACCCAAGAGAGAAGCAGCAATTTAAGGCCCACCCAGCAAAGCACACAGCAAAGTGGTAGTCTCTCCTCACAGCTCTTCCAACCCTTCCTGGAAGGTTCCTTAGTCCAGCAGTAATCTAAAGTTCTGGGGTCAGGGTCCCAATATTTATACCACATTTTACTTTTCAGTTGGTAAAAACAAAGTTGCTCTGGCACACATAAACCAATTATGCCTGGCTCAGGCCAGGTTCACTACAGAAGGTGGAGACAGCTTTGTGGAAGGCAGTTACAGTCCATTCAGGTGCAAGCACCAACTCCTCCCACTACTCTAAATGCAGCCAGGTCTATTCAGCCTGGCTATGAGTCACCCAGGAAAGGCAGGACACACCTCAACCTGACCCTGTGTCTGTCTAGTGTGAATGCACATCCCCAGCTCCTGTCACTCCACACCCAGACTGTGAATACACAAATGGCAGAGGCACATAGGATGGTTTAGCAAGAAAATGCCCACTTTCAAAAAGTGGCATTTTGAAACATACAATTTAAAAACCATCTTTACTAAAAGATGTATCTTTAAATTCTGAGTTCAGGCAGCCTAAACTCCATTTCTTTATCTTGTCCCAATGGAAAATTATGCTTGTGAGATGTCACAAAGCAGCTCCCATGTTAACATACGAGACAGATAGCCTTGCCACAGTGAAAAACGAAATGCAGAGTATTTCACTGTGAGGACATGTAACACGCACCAGTACATGGGCCTATTTTAAGGGTGTCCTACATGTAAGGAAAGGGAAGGTTAGGGCCTGGCAAGTAGGTCCACTTGCCAGGTCGACATAGCAGAAAAAACTGTGCGTAGATAATGCAGTGGCAGGTCTGAGAACCCTTTGAAAAGCTACTTGTGTGGTTGGCACAACCACTGCTGCAGGCCCACTAGTAGCATTCGAGTTACAGGCCCTCTGCGCACACAGTGTACTGTACTAGGGACTTAGTAGTAAATCAAATAAGCCAATTATGGAAACACCAATCCATAAACACAATTTAGATGGGGAGAATATGCACTTCAGCACTGATTAACAGTAATAAAGTGGCCAGAGTCCAAAACAAGGTCAAAACCATGAGGACAAAAAGTTAGGGGGTGAGCCCGTTGACAAAATCAAGGCAAACAGGGTCACAGCTTGAGGCTGTGCAGCAACACCTTTGTGACCTTACATAAATAGGGGCCAGATGTACGACCCTACCAATTTGCGAGTCGCAAATTGCATTGTTTTGCAACTCGCACTTTGCTATTTGCAAATAGGAATGTACAACAGTGTCTCAGGCACTGTTTGCCATTCTTAATTGGGTCGCAAAGTGGCTGCCTCATTAATATTCATGAGGCAGGTGCTATTTGCGACCCCATTAGGAATGGCCAGCACTCCCAGGGATGGTGGCCTGCTAGGGTCAATGGACCACCATGTCTGTGACTGCTTTTTAAATAAAGCTTTTTTTTTTAAATGCAGTCTGTTTTCCTTAAAGGAAAACGGGAGGCATTTAAAAAAAAAGAAAAATGAATGGTTCATTTCTTAAGAGTAGGCAGTGGTCTGTGAGACCGCTGCCTGCTCTTAAAACATAATTTGAATGCCAGTGATGGAGCGCGGAAACCTAGGTAACGGGGAAATGGACGAGACCCGTAACGATATTCTCCCTTCGTCACAGACCAGATATCACACTAACGCTTTCACACATGCATTCATTGGTGGGGCATATAACACCAACATTCACACGTCACTTCACACTGGTCTGCACATACAGGAGAGATGAGCAGTTCAAGCGCTCGACATGAAGGGAATACCGTATGACCTAAAAGAAAAAAAATTTACATATTCATACATTAACACCCTATCTCCTGCAGATCTCAATCTTAAAACATCAAGGCACTCCTCCCATGTGATCGATAAATCAAATTAGTTAGATTGGTTGATGATGATTTTAGAACCAGCTAAAACACATTTCAAGATTTCGACCTCACCTCCCTCAATGAATCACAAACGCATTGCTTGTTAATCAATACTTTGTTTATCTATTTTATCGTAAATGTTAGGCTTGCATTTAGAAAGTTTATATTAAATTTTACATAAATCACAGAACACCATATTTACCTAATCTGGCTATCGGGCGTCCTCTAAGTCATTAGCTTGTAAAAATCAATTTGGCTGTCATTTGGTCAATAGCAGCAAAGTTCTTCGTGCAGCACGCTACAGTCCCAAAGACTGGACAGGACCAAAGACGTGCAAGCACCAGTCAGTGCCCATAGATTTTAGGAAAGTCCGTAGTTCATCGGTTATTGGGCAGCATTCAGTCCATCAAAGATTCAGGAACGCATCAGTCACCCTAGGCAGTAGCGTCACGTAGTGTCACCGTCGTCTTCGTCTCGCAAAAAGGAAAGAGAAGAGTTGTTGTTTCTCTCTATTCTACCATTGAATTTATAATGAAATTAAGGTAAAGAAGTTACAAATTATAAAATTTGGTCAATCGTGATTGGTCGGTTTGGATCGTCCAACAGAGTCTTTTCGGAACTTGGTACAGTTCAAAGATGACATCACAAAGTCAGTCCGTTCTAGATTTTTGTTAAGAGTCCATTGTTATTCAGTTTGGCTGCGATCCCACCGTGGCCTTGCTTGGGAACACTAAGGCACAGGTCATGACGAGGCCACAGGGATGTTTTGTCTCAGCTGCGCACTTCACTCCAAACCTCGTGGAGCAGTGACCATCACCTTGTGTCGCGTCAGCGGCCATATTGGTTTTTAGGCCCAAAGGATAACTTAAGCAAAGCAAACACAAAAGAGTAATTAATGCATAGAAATAATAAATCTAATGTTAACACCTTACTAATCCCTCTATGTGTATGTATTTATCTAGCATATAGCAACATTTAAAGCGTTCATATTCACCCATTTGTTGTCGTCTCGGGCAACGTTACAGAAACATCACAAAAGCAACATATATCATGCAGTATTCCATTTACTACATATACTACTGTTAGTATGCGTACGGATTTTAGTCATAAAGGTTATTTGGCCATGTAAAATGCAAATCCCACGTATAATTTTGTAAATTAATAATGTTGTTTAGAAAACATGCAAGAATCATTTAATAATATCATGTTTAATGGATTATTTAATTAGTATATTGATGCAGAATAGGGGGGGTATACAAAATGTTGTACTACCCGCTCCATCAATCCCCCCTTTGGTGATTTTATCACCACACCATAAAAATCTTGTATTAATTTTTCACGGAGTTGAAATGAATTCTTGGTTTTAATTTACATCTCTGTTTCCCCAGTTTCTTCTCTTCTGGCTGTCTTATACATATTTTCTTACATTTCTTCTAATTCTACTTCTTCAAACTCACTCTCCTGTCTCTTATTTTGCCTTCTTTTCAAATTTTCTCTTTTGAACCTTTTCTGCATTTTCTTTCTTTTATGACACAGACATCCTAATCTTAATATTAATACTATAAAAATCGCACATGTTAATGGAAATAAGATTTTACCTAAAAAGGTACTACCTAAGTTTACTAAGAAATCTTTAATAGAAGATATTTTATTTCCAATCTATTCCCAAACACTTTCAACCTCCAGTGGTGCAATTCCCTCATGCAATTCAGTTATATTTTTAATGTAAATTTTCAAATCTTTACTTTCGTCTGGAATGTAAGTACAACAATGTTGAACTTTCAGCATCCCACAGACTTCACCCTCTTTTGCCAATAATATATCAAGGGCAAGTCAATTTTGCATTACCGTGGCACGCATGGCAACCATTTCAGTATTTAACAATAAAAATCCTCCAGCGGTGCTTGTTGATAAGCTATTCACTACTGTTGATAGCCTTCTAATTTTGTTTGCATTCAGAGATATTCCCACTGCTGGTATCAATGCTCCAAAAATGTCACCTACAATTTCTGACCAAGATTCTCTCTTTCTACGTGCTAGATAACTACCTAGTTTATGTACACCATCTTCTCCTCTTTCCATGTGGAATATCTTTGGGAAAACCAGACCTACATAACATGTGCCATACCAATGGTCGGGCAAATGATAATGTTATGTTATGTTACTGAGGTTTATCAAGCGCGCGATTACCTTGCGGTGTCCTGGCGCTGAGCACATGATAGCCTGCACTAAAGAGAGAAACTAAAACTGGGAGAAGAACCAGGTCTTAAGATCTTTCCTAAAGGAGCCAAGATCTGATGCCAATCTCAGCTTCAGAGGCAGCTCATTCCAGATTTTAGAGGCCCCATAAACAAAGCTCCTACCTCCCCAGTTAACCTTTTTGATAGAAGGAGTGTTCACTAGCTTAGCTCCAGTAGATCTGAGCATTCTGCAAGGAGAGTACCAGGAAAACTTGTCTTTGAGAAACTCCGGACCTGTCCCGTTCAAGGCTCTGAACACTATACACGAAGCCTTGAACCTGGCTCGCAGATGGATCGGGAGCCAATGCAGTGTCTTAAGATCTCTTTTAGCTGACACACATCTGGGGGTCAGGGTCAGAAGTCTAACGGCTGCATTTTGAATAACCTGCAGTCTGTGTAGATGTTGTGACTGCATGTTAACATAAAGACTATTGCAATAGTCAAGACGGGATAAAATGAGTGCGGTCACCACTGTGCGGAGACACCCCTCAGAAAGATATGGCCTGATTTTTTTGATCATTCTGAGTACCATAGCGCAACCAGAGGTGACCCTGCTCACCTGGTCCCCCATACAGAGTTTGTCATCGATTACCACTCCCAGGTTTTTGGCTTTCTTACACGGCACAGGGCAGTGACCTAGTGAGTCAGGCCACCAATCAGGTGTCCACATGCGAGGATTATTGCCAAACCTCACCACCTCTGTCTTAGCTGAGTTAAGCTTAAGGCAATTAGCCGACATCCAGCTGGAGATGGAAAGCATACATTGTGAGAAGCGAAATCCGGTTTCCTTTTCAGCTCCCTCCCTCACAGACAGCACAATTTGCGTGTCGTCTGCGTAGGAGGTAAGTTGGAACCCAAACGATCTGATGATGCCAGCCAGGGGTGCCACGGAGATATTAAAAAGAGTGGGGCTCAAGGAGGAGCCCTGCGGCACCCCGCAAGGCAGAGAGAATGGTTCAGATGTGGCTCCATTTATTTCGACTGTTTGATGTCTGTCCTTTAAAAAGGAATCAAGCAACTTCCAGGCTTGTCCTGATATCCCGATCTCTGACAACCGATTGAGCAGTACTTTATGATGCACGGTGTCAAAGGCCGCGGATAGGTCCAAAAGGACGAGCAACGCGCTACCGCCTTTGTCCAGAGCTTCTCTGATCTCCTCAGTAGATTTAATAAGGGCAAGCTCAGTACTGTGGTGAGATCTAAAGCCATATTGCGAGTGATCCAAAGAATCGTTCAATAGGAGGAAATCGCTGAGTTGTTTATTCATGGCTTTTTCAAGCATTTTGGCTGGTAGGGGCAGTCTGGAGATAGGGCGATAGTTAGCTGGATCATTAGGGTCTAGAGATTGTTTCTTAAGGAGAGGGAGCACAGAGGCCTTTTTCCAGGGGCTAGGAAAAGTAGCGGTACAGAATATGTTGTTAAAAAGGGGGGTTATAACGCTACAGGTTATATCTGCGATCTGTTTAATAATCCCTATAGGACAGGGGTCATTGGGGGAGCCTGATTTTATATTATTCATGAGATTCATTGTTTCTTCTGAATTAAGAGGGGAGAACTGATCCAGGGTACTGACCGGGAGAGAAGGAGCCTTCAAGGTGAAGTCCGAATGCTTTTTATTAACCTGGTCAGACAGAGAAGAAAAAATAGTTTCTACTTTTGTTTTAAAAAAATCGGCAACCGTGATGCAAAAGTCTGGTGCGACTGGACCGCTGGGCGTCCTAGGGTTAGAAAGTCTGATGACTGTCTTGTTCCTGCAGATAAAATATAATCCAGGAAAAACTGGATCATTTCCTCCTTTAAATCCCCATCCACCCATGATTCGGTATGTATCATGGCACTCACTGTTACCTACAAAGTAATTATCATATGCAGTTTGATTCCTTCTAATACATAATTTTCCTTTCTGAGGCCAATCTAAAGCCATAGTTGGACTAGCTTCTCCCTTCAAGTGTTTTCCATTTCAACATCCCAGACTGTCTTTTCTACTTTTCCCTCATATGCTTTTTTAGTCATTTTCAATCTCCTTTCTTCTACCATATCCAAGAACGTCTTTTCCTCTTTCTTTAAACTGCAAGTCAAATTATTTCTAAATATATATTCTAATGTTAGTTCTTTAGTCTCTAAGAAAAATTCCCCTAATACCTTTGCAGGTTTTACCTTATTTAGCTTGTTAATTGAAGGTACTTGTGAAAATATTAAGCCTGGGCGCAGTGCTACGCTCCGGCCGCGGAGTGTGCGTAGCTTTGCCTACTTTGCGATTCGCGAAGTAGGCGTAGGGCATGCAGGCTACGCACACCCACGGCGGAGCGAGTTGCCCGCCACCTTTTAAAATACATTAAGAATAATCCTAAACTTTTAAAAAACAAGGTTTAAGTAATTTAAATAACTTACCTGAGCTGTGGCGTCCCGGGGCTCCCTCTTCCTTCTCTTGCCGACGACTTCCTCACAAATGCGCATGCGTCGCCGTCCGTGCATCTGCATTTGTCTGCGCGGGCGGCCGCGCATGCGCATTTGTGAGGAAGTCGTCGGCGAGAGAAGGAAGAGGGAGCCCCGGGACGCCACAGCTCAGGGAAGTTATTTAAATTACTTAAACCTTGTTTTTTAAAAGTTTAGGCTTATTCTTAATATATTTTAAAAGTGGGCGGGAGGGAGGCGGGTGGCGCGTAGTGGGGCTACGCGGAGTGTGCAGGTGTGCGTAGATTTGCCCCCACTCCGTGATGCTCCGCATAGCCCCACTACGCCCACTACGCCCAGGGTTAGAAAATATGTTATTTACATCTGAAAAATAATATTCTAATTTCCCTGTTTTGTAAAACAGACTACCTATTACACTACATGTTATTCCATAAGTTACTGGAAGGTGTTGATAAGTCACTCCCTCTGATACAGATGCAGGTAACTGCATACAAACGTAGATGTCCCTTACGTCCATTGTCTTTACGTATTCATACAGTAATTTCGAAAATACATTTTTAGAAAAATCAGTTATAGACCTGTCTTTATGCACATAATTTCTATCTATTTTAGTCGGAAATACCTTTTGAATCTTTTCTATATTAGTTTTGTTTTCACTATGTCCTTCTATTGTGTCTATGGTGACCTTAAATGAGATCATCAGAGCTAGTACACTCCACAAAAGCATTAATAATCCTGTACAACAACAACACATTTTACACCATCGCTTCAAGAATACACATCTATCTTTTCTACTATCTGTGTTTGCCATTTTTGTATGAATGATCAGTGTCTTTTGACCTAGCCTCTTCTACTTCACAACTAGTTTGTCTAACCCAAGGCTCTAAGCACCTACATGGTTCTACCAGTATTTTATTGTCTTTTCATTAGCAGCATTCTTGTCTTATTCAATTTGGCATTTGATCGTCCTTCACTTTTCCTTCACAATCTTGATACAGAACTTCCTTAACATCTGTTTCTTCTCCAATATCGGACAAGATAACTCTCAGGATTTCCGATTCTTCATCTTCCTCAACCACTTCTGGTACAGTCACCTCTGGGTTTTCTTGGCTGTCCGCCTCTTCTTTTATTTCAGGCAGGGCCACATACGTCCATTCCTCCGACTTATACTTCTGGTTAGGTTTTCTTGTTCTTTTGCTTTCCTCTATTACAATTATTTCTTCGTCTTTTGATTTTTCTTGACTAGATACTTCATTCACCTGTTCAGCTCTCGGTGAGTTTACTCGTGTCAGCCGATATCTCAGCCTTCTTATTTTATTCGGCCAAATTTCATCTCTTGCCGACCTTTTCAGTTTACTTCCTTTATCATTCTTTTCAGTTCTTCATGCTCTCTTTCTCAAGACTCGACCTTCTGGTACTTTGTCTTCACTCTCCTCTGATTCTGTTTCAACTTGCTTTTTACTTTCAACAGCTTTTCTTTCCACCATTTCTTTTGTTTTCCCTACTTCTGTCCCTCCTCGGGTTTCTTGCACACAATCTTCCTGCTGACTGCTTGTCCCTTCCTCTAACTGGATGTTGGAGTTCCCTACACCTCCTCGGGGGTCTTCCGCAAGAATCTTTTCCTTTCTCTCTATATCTGGCACCTGTCCATCTACCTTTGTTATTTCAGGTGGAATCTCTCTCAGTTTTTCATCTGGAACTTCCTTATCAACAATCTCCTTAATTGTCTTTTCACTGTCCTTTTCTTTTCTCAAACGTAAAGTCACTTGTTCAGTCTCTGAGTCTGAGCTGGTATCAGACATCTGTAACCTTCTCCTTAAAGAAATACTTCTTGGGGCAAGAGTCAGATCTGGCTCTGTTTCCCCCCTTTCAGGATCTTCTCTTATTCTTGTTTCTTCATCCTCCGATTCAGAACTTGTTTCTGATTCATCAAAATATTCTCGCTCTTGGTTATGCACTGGATTTGGGATCCTCAATGTGTGACTAGCATGAATCCAGTTGTTTATTCCGGCACACTTCACAGCTGTTGTTGTCGTGGTCAGAATCACCTGTCGTGGTTTTCCCCACCGTCGGACCAAACAGTTCCTCCTTCTGTGTACTTTGATTCTCACCCAGTCCCCTGGGCTAAGATCATGAGCTTGCTTCTTTTCAAGGGTAGTGGCATCTGCTCCAACCTGATGAAACACAGAATGAACTGTGTCAGCCAGGGCCCTTACAGTAATCCAACACCAAGTCATCAGTTATAGGCAACAGCTTGTTGACTGGTATGAATACATGACGCATTGCTCTTCCCATGATGATTTCATGGGGACTCAACCCTGTTGTTCTGTCTGGAATTGATCTAATAGTCATGAGTACTAGAGGCAGGTCATCAGGCCATTTCAAACCCGTGGCTAAACACATTTTCCTTATTCTGTTTTTGATGGTACCATTTACTTGTTCCACCACAGCAGAAGCCTCTGGGGATAGGCACAATGTAATTTCTGCTGTACATTCACTGCTTCACAAATTAATTTTACGATCTCATTATGAAAATATTTTCCTTTGTCTGACTCAATTGTTACTGGGAACCCGAATCTGGGAATAAATTCCCTCAAAAGCAATTTTAACACTGTGATTCCATCGCTTCTTCTTCTTGGGTATGCTTCTACCCATCTAGAAAACAAACAGACCATTACTAGAACATACCTCAACCTGTTGCAGGGAAGCATTTCAATGAAATCAATCTGCATTCTGGTGAAAGGCCCTCCTTCTCAACCTATTGTTCCTAGACTTACCACTGTTTTTCTTCCAGGATTGTACTGCTGACATATAAGGCATCTTTGACAAAGACTCTCTGCTACAAGTCTGAACTTTGCATTGTACCAGGTTTGTTTAAATGATCTTATCATGGCGTCTCTCCCTATGTGTCCCTGTCCATGATACATCCGTACCATGGCACACACCATGCTATCAGGCATAACTGGTCTTCCATCCCGATAGACCCACACATGATCCTTCTCCCTTCGTGCACATACTGCTTTTACCCACTGCTTCATTTCCTCATCTCCTGCTTCTTCCTGCAATTGCCTCACTTCCTCCCAGGTACCCGCAATGTTAGTAAACATTAGGGTGCAAGAATTCATATCTCTCTCCTTCACCCGATTTATAGAATTCTGATTTTGTGCACAGTATTGAGCCATATCTTTGGCATATTTGTTGCCGACTGCAGTGCAATCTTTTGATTGGCTATGTGCAGCACACTTTACAACGGCCAATTGCTTAGGCAGCTGTATCGCCTCAAGCAACTTCCCAACCACTTCAGCATTCTTTATGGGAGTTCCACTCGAAGTCAAAAATCCTCTCTGTAGCCATATTTGGCCAAAATCATGCACAACACCAAACTCATACTGACTATCTGTTATCACAGTCACTCTCACATTCTTTCCTATCTTGCATGCTCTAGTCAAAGCAACAAGCTCAGCTACCTGGGCTGATTTTACTCCCTTCCGGTAGGATGCTTCCATTACTGCTGCAACTGTGCATACTGCATATGCTGCACTCAGCATTCCGTCATCTGTTCTCAAGCAAGATCCGTCCACAAAATCACTTTCTGGCAACGGTACATCTTTTATATCAGGACGTGGTTTGGTACAGAAATCGGGTACATCCAAACAATCATGATCCACTTCGTCTCTGACTTCAACATTCCCAGCATCAGGCAACAACGTTGAAGGATTCACATTCAAGCATCTCACAAGGCTCACATTTGTTGCACCTAGTATGACTTTCTCATATTTAGTTAGCCGACTATGGGTCATGAACTGAGTGCGACTCCTTGTTAAAAGTATTGCCACATCATGAGGTACAAACACTTTCACAGGATATCCCATCACGATTCCTTCACTCTGTTCCAAACTCCTACAAGTAGCAGCTACTGCTTTCAGACACCCAGGTAAGGCTACAGCTACTGGGTCTAGCATGGATGAAAAGTATGCAATTGGTCTTCTCAGTTTTCCATGTTTCTGTATTAATACCGAGAGTGCACATCCATTCCTCTCACTGCAGTACAACTCAAACTCCTTTTCATAATCAGGCATACCTAATGCTGGTGCTTCACACAAACCATCTCTCAATCGCTTAAAGGCTGACAATTCCTCTTTATTCAACTCAATGGGATCTCTCACATCACTTCTTGTCAAGCGTACCAAAGGCTTTGCAATCAGGGAAAAACCACTTATCCACTGACGACAATACCCAACCATTCCAAAAAACATTCTCACCTCTCTTTGCGTCATAGGGGCTCTCATTCCTTTTATGATTTTGATTCTGTCCATTGTTATTTTCCTCAGTCCTTTTTCAATGTTATGGCCTAAATAATGTACTTCCTTTTGACAAAATTGTAACTTTGATGGTGACACTTTAAGTCCTCCATCAGCCAAATGATTCAGCAAGGCTATGGTGTCCATCACGCAAGCTTCACGAGTTTTCGACGCCACAAGCAGATCGTTGATATACTGTACTAACACTGAATTTTTGGGCATTTCTAGGTTTTTTAAGGACTTTTTCAATATCTGATTAAATATTGAGGGGCTCTCTGTATACCCTTGTGGGATTCTGCACCAAGTCAAAATACGTTCGCCAAAACGAAACGCAAACATTTTCTGGCTGTCATGGTGCAATGGAATGGAAAATAAAGCATGGCATAAGTCAATCACTGTATACCATTCTTCATCATAGGGAATCTGATACAAAATCACAGATGGATTTGGTACAATGGGACAACATGATACAACAATTTTGTTTATCTTTCTCAAATCTTGTACTTTCCTGAACTTTCCATTAGGCTTTTTCAGTCCCATGATTGGTGAATTACATGGACTACTCATTATTTCTCTCAAAATGCCTCGTTTTGTAATTTTCTCGACTATGGGAGTAATTCCTTCAATTATCTCAGGTGTCAATTTATATTGAGGAACATTTGGATAGCTTATTCCTTCTTTCACTGTTATTTTTACTGGGTCCATATTTCTCATTAGTCCTACATCTTCTCCTGTGAAATCCCAGACTTCTGCTTTTACAGTCTGTTTCAACTCTTTTGGTAATTCATCAGGGTTAAATACAGCATAGGCTTCAGTAATCTCAGTTTCCCTGTTTGCTATAGTCATTTTATACAAAACGTCTTCACCAGGGGTCTCAAATGCTATACCATCAGGAGTACAAAATATGGTGCAATTCATTTTGCACAACAAATCTCTACCTAATAAATTCACAGGACTTGAATCGCACACAACAAAGCGGTGCATTTCAGAAAATTTCCCTATATTGACCTTTACTGGTTCTGTGAGATACGTTTTGATCTGTCTGTTGGAAACTCCAACCACTTGGATTGTTTCATCCGAGAGAGGAAGATTCTTAACATCAACTGACCTAACAGTTGATCGAGTAGCACCAGTATCTACTAGGAAAGTAATATTTTCATTATTCACTTTTCCGTCCACAAATGGGCCTGTTTGGTTTACTTCTAGAGTTGCTCCAAGTACGCACTCTTCTTCCTCCCCTCGGCACCGTCAATAACCTTCTTCTGACTCACTCTCGTCACGTTGTAGCCAATACTGCGATACAGCGCTAGCGCGTAGCAGCTTACTTACCTGTTCTTCGTTGTAGAATCCTGTCTCATTAATGTATTTCTGTGAGTTTACACTCTATGGAAAAGGCGGTTTTGGTACCTGATTCTGTTGGGTAACAACCTGCTGTTGTCGCTGCGGTTGACCACTCACCTCATTCTGCACCTGTGGATTCAATGATGCATTTTCATTATTAGTACTTGGAGGAAATTTACACTCGGATTTCCAATGCCCTGTTCTTCTGCAATTATGACATGGCCATTTCTTTTTAGCTTCCTCTATATTAAAATGTCCTTTACCTTTCCCAGGAATGAATTTTGGTCTGGGTCCTGTATTATTCGTTTGTTCAATCCTGTCTTTCTGCCACTTTTACTTGTGCCCACATAGCCTTTTCTTTCAATTTACGCTGCTTAGCCTCGATTTCATCACTAAAATACTTTGCATGTCTTAATACTTCATCTATTTTCTTATTTTGCCAATCTACTGTATGCTGCTTAATCATTTCACTAATTTCAGGACGTAGTCCATATACAAATCTGTATACAAAATGACTCAAATCCTTTTCACTCAAATTTTCGTCACCACTAAGCTGCTTAAACGTAAGTATTAATCTCTCGTAATACGCGTGTACTGACTCCTTACTTTCCTTATGAGTTCGGTCAATTTTTACCCAATCATTTTCTTTAGGAGGTACCTTGTTTTTCAAAAAGGTAATTACTTGTTCATATTTCTTCATTACCTCGGGATCAGGGGCACCTGTCTTTGGATCTCTAGGGTATTCTTTTGTAGGCCAGTCTATCACTATTTTACACTCTGTCCATAAATCTGCTGGTACTATTATGTCAAAAAGGCTGTTTAAATCAATCCACCAAACTTTTGATAATTTTACAAATCTATCCACTTGCCTATACCACTCGACTGGCTTTTCGTGTAGTTGAGGGAAATCATTCGTAAATGACAAAATATCTTGCCAAGTCCAAGGAACATGTACATATCCTCCTCCTGGAATTTCTCTCATTGGGCATTCTGTCACTGCCTTTTCTTTCTCTCTTACAGGAAAAGCTGCAAAAGTTTTATCTGAGGCATCATCTCGTTTTCGGTACCACCTGCTCCTCCATTTATCCACATCTCCCCATTTTCTTAACAAGATAATTATTTCCTTAATCTGACTTATTCGTCCTGTGGTATTCAAATTTTCAATATCTTTTTCTATGAAATCTATTCGATATGGTTTTTGTAGAGCTTTTACCTTTTCATTATCTATACCCATTTCATTTGCTACTTCTTCTAATCTTTCATGCAGATTTTTTGTTCTCCAAGTTATACTTTTGCACAGAAATAGTAACTCCTCATCCTGATAAGTTTTTAACTTCTCTGTGGGGATAGTTCCTACTATTAATTCTTCCAGAACCATTCGTAGCTTGGGCACATCTATCGATTGGGATTCTCTGTCTTTTCTCTGTAAACTCCTCAACCATTCGCTTAATTCTTCCGAAGTAGGACCCACTGGTTTCTCTCCATTACTTTGTTCTAAGTCTTTTGGATTCTCTATTACTGATCCCATAGTCATTGTATGTCTTTCTGCTATATTTGGACTTAATATCAGGCTTCTAGGAACATTTGACTCGTTCGTACTCATTGTTTGTCTCCATGGGTTTTCATCTGAACTTTGCTTTTGCCTCTCAATCTGTTTATTACTGTTATAAGGGACTGTTAAACAATGTTCACTATTTTTCTGTTTATCAAAAATAGGCATCACAGGGACTATAGTCATAGGAACAGTCACAGCTTCTACATTTTTAGTCAATTCCCTTATCTTTTCAGTTAACTCTAAAGCTGTTTTTGCTAATTCAGCCGAATTTTCGCCACTCACTTTATCATCTGATTTTCTCTCTATCTCTCTGAAGGAAATTTTTTTCCTAGTTCTTGGGGTACTGGTTCAGTTTTGATGATTCGCAGAGTTTCTCTCATTGGGGCACTTGGTGTCAATATTTCAGATTCTGGTTGATACGGGGTGGATTTTTATAAAACATGTCGTCAAGAACATCATCCACCGATTCATTCATTCCATACCCTCCTGATTCTATATTATGTTTTTTCTCCGTACATTTTCTA
Organism: Triturus cristatus; assembly: GCF_964204655.1. NCBI lineage: Eukaryota > Metazoa > Chordata > Amphibia > Caudata > Salamandridae > Triturus > Triturus cristatus. The sequence continues at coordinate 1,587,643,819 of NC_140590.1, forward strand.
CCTCCAACTTCTTCAGCATTTCTTACAGGAAACAAACCATCAGTCATACTTGCATTTCGCCACCTCCTCATTCTGTCATCATGATTTTCATGCCCATATCTACCAAACATGTATCTATATCTTCCGCCACTCCTCTGTCTCTCTCTGTCATGCATCTCATCTTCCCATTCCGTCAGTGCTTCAAACTGTGTTGGTCTAGGTCTTGGTTCTAGATTAATCATTTTCTCTCTCAAATTTCTCAAAACCGCGAAATTAAACAAACCATGCTCTGGAAATGCCAAAACTCCATCATCCCTCGTGTACATTACCCAATTATCTAACCAAATACAAGTATGATATCCGTATTTCGCAACCATAAAGGATGCGGGTGTTTTCGGTGGGGGAAGCAACTGTCCCTCCCTAGTCACAATCGGTTTATCCCTTTTGTACAATTTCTTGATTTTCCCAAACCAGGACTTTTTCTCCTTTTCAGATGTATCGTAATACATCATCTTTGTTTTTCCCGTGTATCACTAGTCTTTCCTTACGACTGTCCTGTTGTTTTAACCAATTGTAGCGCGACTAACGCACCAATCCGGAGCGTCTATGTCATTTCTGCAATTCTTCAATCCCAGCGCGTCTCACACTTACGCACCAATCAGCAGTGTCTACATCACCCTGTAGTTCTCCACTCTTAGCGCGGCATACACTAGCACATTAATCAGGGGCGTCTACGTTTCTTACTGACTAGCCAATCCCAGCGAGTCTTTTCTGACGTCAGCTTTTTCTCACTGTCGCAGTTCCTGCTTCTGCTCCTGCTGACCCCTCCTTTACAAAAATGTTATCGGTAACTTTTCTTACGTTCTTTTTACTTACAAATCTGCTAGTAACGACATAAAAACGCCACCATTATCTGTTTCGCTAACAAAAGAATAGTTAATGACCTTTCTTACAAGAATTCCGTCTTTCCCGAGAGCAGCGCTTACCTCTGCCCTACTACGGAATCGTTACATCCGTTGATAAAGTAGCACATCCCTCTACCTTACCCTTCTAACAAGCATTAGCTAACCGTTTCTCCAGAATTAAGACACCTAGTTGGAGACCCAATGCTCCTGGGAAATAAAACCAGAGTTTCACAATTAACCGGAATGCTATTTCATTCACGCACTTTCATGCGGAAAATGTAGTTCATTCACACAGAATTCTGTCTTTCCCGAGAACAGCGAACAGTCTGTCCTACTACAGAATTATGACACACATTAATAAAGTAGCACTTCCCTCTACATTATCCTTCTAGCAAGCTTAAGAAACACCTATTACCTTTCCAGTGATAAGCGTAATCAGAGTGCCTTTTGGACTCCTGGTACCTAAGACCAAAATTTCACAGGTGACCTTCGCTACCATATACTTCTCTCATACAGAAAATGTCACTAATGGCAACATACGCCGATGTTACCGAATCGAACCCAGACAATGCGTCATGCAACTCCAATCATTACACATTTTCCCCGTGTACCTACTAGGCACCAACAACTCCGTCTTTTCTCCCGAGAGCAGCGCTTACCTCTGCTCTACTACGGAACCGTTACAAACTTCCGACTTCCTACATCCCAGAAGCCGTCGAACAACATAGAACTCGACGCGACTCGACATAGAGTGTTAATACATAAACCAATACTTTCCCACAATCAATAATCAATAAGCAATTTACAAGCAATAAAAACCATAACTCTGCTACCAGAAAAACTGATAGAGCGTGGAAACCTAAGTAACGGGGAAATGGACGAGACTCGTACCGATATTCTCCCTTCGTCACAGACCAGATATCACACTAACGCTTTCACACATGCATTCATTTGTGGGGCCCATAACACCAACATTCACACGTCACTTCACACTGGTCTGCACATACAGGAGGGATGAGCGGTTCAAGCGCTCCACATGAAGGGAATACCTTATGACCTAAAAGAAAAATAATTTACATATTCATACTGTTAGACCTGTCAGCCCTTTGGGTGGTCCCTCCTCATCATTATTTATTTTGTCCCACTTTTGCCTCAAACCCTGTTTGAATTTTTCCTTTTTGGGAACCACCAGACTTTTTCGTGTTGCTGCAGATTCAGGGAGCCATTTTATCTACCCCTGAAACTTCTGTCTGAGGGCCTGGAGCACAAAATGGTGGCCACCTGTGACATCACCAGCATCCACTGGAACCTACCAGCACCTTCCAGAACATTCCAGGAGATTCCAGAACTCTGTGACCGTTGGAGGCGGTTTAGAATGTTGGGAGGTTAAGACAGAGTGTTGGCAGTTGGAGCTGGCAGTTGGCACCTGACTGGTGAAGAGAGAGGAGCACAACAGTGAAGGAGGAAGGAGTGAAGCAGCAGGGGTGGAAACTTGTGCCTGGAGTGGGGTCCATAAACCCACCCTTGATACTTGTCCCTACTGATGGATCCCAGCCTATAGCCCTGTGTGGGAAGAAGACAGAAGAAACTTATCCTAAGGACCTGGACAGCAGGAACAGGCCTTAGAACCAAGAAAACACCAAGGTTCTGACCTGAGAACTGGTTTCCCTGGAGTCCGGCGTCGAGTAGCCTGAAGACCTGGAGCCCGAGGTGGGGAAGCGGCGCTGACTGAAGTAGCAGACGTCGTACCCGGAGCCGCCTGAGGTCGTGAGAGGGCGCCGACGAAGGTCGTGAGGAATACCAGAGGTCGAGGAGGAAGTGAACCGAGGTCGAGCGAGCGGCGTCATCGGAGGAGTGAAGTCCGCCCTCCGGAGTCGTCGGAGACCGAGGTAGAGGAGCACCGGAGGTCGGGAGTGAGGATCGCACTCCGGAGTCGCCCGGAACCTGTGTGGAGGAGCACCGGAGGTCGGGGGTGAGGATCGCACCCCGGAGTCGCCGGAAGTCGACATCGAGGCCAGGCCGGCTGACGTCATCGGAGCCGAGAGCGCCATCGGACCGGAGCCGCCCGAAGTCGACATCGTGAAGAGACTGCCCGACGCCGTCGAATCGGAGGTCGAGATCGAACCGAGGCCACCGACATCGGACCGGAACCGCCTACCGGCGTCGTCAAAGAACTGACATTGTGCCGAGGCCGCCGAGACCGAACCGGAACCGCCTCACGGCGTCAACACGACTCCAGCGGCGTCGGAACATCAGAAAAAGGGCAGTAAGTGGAGTAGAGGGCGCCTAAGGCCCTGTGGAGACCTGAGAGACTGCTCTAAGGGGCTAGGGAGGTGCTGAAACCAACCTGACTGTGCCTGGGGTGAACTGGGACTAACCTAGAGAGGTGGTGTGGAGAGAGAAAGCCAGGGCACTGGTATTCCCCCCTTTGATCTACCTCAGTTTAGGCCTCAGCCTTGTCTCAGCCAGGGAGTAGCCCCCCCTCAAGCCTTCCACAACCCTACAAGCTGTGCCTGGGCCAAATCAGCCCTTAAGAATTGAAGTGTCATCTGATTACATGAGTGTTGCTGTATACTTTTAATTATTTATTGGGGGTACTGTATTTATTGAATTTTTACCTATTTATTGCTTCACTATATTTATAGGTCCACAGGACCTGATGGTGTACAATATTTATTGGTACAGTATTTATTGCCTCAAAGTATTTAATTGTCTGTATATATTGCACTTGTATTTATGCCCTGTTATTTATGATCACCCCTATTTATTTCATCAAACAGCCAATATTTATTTGACCTGCACTAATTGAAACTTGTATATTGTGATTGTCCTATTTATTTTTCCAATCAGCAACTAAGAGAAGAAGATAAAGAAAGAATATTTTCATAATTTTTACGGTGTAGAGTCGTTTTTGGAACGGATGCACGCATGGTTATTGTAGGGGTATATTGTATGCTTAGCACTGCGCCTGTTTCCTGACCACTCGAGCCAAGCTACCACAGTGTGTCCGGAAGACCACCACCACCCTTTCAGAGTGGGAGTGTGGTTTTCCAACACATACATTAACACCCTTTCTCCTGCAGATCTCAATCTTAAAACATCAAGGCACTCCTCCCATGTGATCGATGGATCAAATTAGTTGGATTGGTTGATGATGATTTTAGAACCAGCTAAAACACATTTCAAGATTTCGACCTCACCTCCCTCAATGAATCACAAACGCATTGCTTGTTAATCAATACTTTGTTTATCTATTTTATCGTAAATGTTAGGCTTGCATTTAGAAAGTTTATATTAAATTTTACATAAATCACAGAACACCATATTTACCTAATCTGGCTATCGGACGTCCTCTAAGTCATTAGCTTGTAAAAATCAATTTGGCTGTCATTCGGTCAATAGCAGCAAAGTTCTTCGTGCAGCACGCTACAGTCCCAAAGACTGGACAGGACCAAAGACGTGCAAGCACCAGTCAGTGCCCATAGACTTTAAGAAAGTCCGTAGTTCATCGGTTATTGGGCAGCATTCAGTCCATCAAAGATTCAGGAACGCATCAGTCACCCTAGGCAGTAGCGTCACGTAGCGTCACCGTCGTCTTCGTCTCGCAAAAAGGAAAAAGAAGAGTTGTTGTTTCTCTCTATTCTACCATTTAATTTATAATGAAATTAACGTAAAGAAGATACAAATTATAAAATTTGGTCAATCGTGATTGGTCGGTTTGGATCGTCCGACAGAGTCTTTTCGGAACTTGGTACAGTTCAAAGATGACATCACAAAGTCAGTCCGTTCTATTTTTTTGTTAAGAGTCCATTGTTATTCAGTTTGGCTGCAATCCCACCGTGGCCTTGCTTGGGAACACTAAGGCACAGGTCATGACGAGGCCACAGGGATGTTTTGTCGCAGCTGCGCACTTCACTCCAAACCTCATGGAGCAGTGACCATCACCTTGTGTCGCGTCAGCGGCCATATTGGTTTTTAGGCACAAAGGATAACTTAAGCAAAACCAACACAAAAGAATAATTAATACATAGAAATAATAAATCTAATGTTAACCCATTACTAATCCCTCTATGTGTATGTATTTATCTAGCATATAGCGACATTTAAAGCGTTCATATTCACCCATTTGTTGTTGTCTCGGGTAACGTTACAGAGACATCACAAAAGCAACATATATCATGCAGTATTCCATTTACTACATATACTACTGTCAGTATGCGTACGGATTTTAGTCATAAAGGTTATTTGGCAATGCAAAATGTAAATCCCACGTATAATTTTGTAAATTAATAATGTTGCTTAGAAAACATGCAAAACTAATTTAATAATATTATGTTTAATAGATTATTTAATTAGTATATTCATGCAGAATAGGGGGGGGTATACAAAATGTTGTACTACCCGCTAAATCACCAGTCACGAAGGGGCAGGGGTCCTCTGGAGAACCCATCCCATTTGAAAGTGGTTTTCCACCTACTTGAAGTAGGTGGTAATCTGCGAATGTTTTGTGACCACAATTGGGGTCACAAAACAATGGTACATACCATTGGGACTCGCTATTCGGAAGGGACGCCTTTGGCAAACCCCTTCCTAATAGCGAGTTGCAAACCCTATTTTGTAAGTCAGATATAGGTTACTGACTCGCAAAAAAGGGTTTGTACATGGGCCAGACCTATTTTGCGGTCGCAAACAGGCCGATTTCCCATTTGCGACTGCAAACAAACGGTTGTGCATCTGGCCCAAAGTGAATTAAAGTAAGATATTTTATCTGGTTTTACAGTTATAACATGATTGTGAGGCAATGGCATGTATTAGATGGTTTGGTTGTGCAACCTCTCCGTGTAATACACTAACCAACCCCTTTGCGACCCTTATGTTTCATCTGTAAAACCCTCAGCTTAACCCTTGGTACTTGTGTCACTGAGCAAAAAGGCTTACACAGAGGAACAAGTGTAACGCATTTAAACAGCATCAAACAATTGAAGAAGAAATTTCCACGTCATTCAAGAAATATGACACCAATTTATAACAATAGAATGGATTTTGTAATAATTTAGCCACTAGATTGAAAAAGATCCACCATAAGGTTCTGGAGATATTTTGCAAGCAGTTTTAAATCAAAGAAAGTTCACTCAACCATTGACAAGCCTTGATAAAGCAACAAATTGGACACTTAGAAACATTTTCAAAGAAAACTTAGATAAGTGATAGTGTGGTCAGTTAGAAGTACTTGGGGTGCCCAGCTCCAGCAGGGAAACAATCAGAGGAACCAGCAAGGTCCTCAAAAACAGTTACCTCCACAGAAGAAGCAGTCTGAAACCCGTCCAAGTCACTTTATCTGCGTTGCAATGGATTCCTATGGAGTGGTCCTGATGCAAGAGATGAAGGATGCTGAAGATGCTCTAAGGATGCTATTGATGCAACGTGGTCGATGAAGGTCGTCCTGCATGGATTTCTCAGTCCACGAAGAAGGGGAGGGGGTCCTGGTTGCTAGGTAAACTTCCCATGAAGTCCTCTCCGGTATGACCATTGTCCAGTCACCACTGAACTGCCAGTTGTTTCGGTCACAAGCCAATAATACCTGGGTCTATAACTCACCTTCTGAGGGTCCCAGCAATCCTCCAACATCCACTCCCAGGTTCAGCGAATCAGGTGCAACTCTGTCAGTCATGACTTGGTCCTCAGTGATGCCCAGCAGCAGTGGTAGTGACTTGAAGACTATGGGCTACCAACTTCTTCATCTGTTGTATCCCTGTGCTGCGAACAGGAGGCCAGTCAGCTGGCCCCTGAAGTCTCTTGGCTTGAGTAGGCTCTGGAGACAACTTCTCCCTGAGCAGGACATGGCAAGCACAGCCCCTCTTTTTACTAGCCACCAGATGCAGCAGGTGCAGTCTTCAGGGGTGCAGACTCTCTTTGCCTGGTCTGCCAGTGCAGCAGGGCAGTCCTTCTTTGGTCCTTCTTCCAAGTTGGTCGAGATCTGAAGTCTGGGTGCCAGGGGTGCCCCAATTATGCTCATAAAATGCCCACAGGGCAGGATGCGGTTAGCAACCAGTGGGCAACTAGGTTCCCTCTCACCTGGTGACCACTTCTTGCAGAGTGTGGCATCTGGCTATCCCAGAATATAAAACACAACAGTTGATGGAGAGAATGCAGAACAATGTCATACATTCACCCCAGTACAGAGATATGGGCCTAAATCCATCGTTTTTTTGCTCACCATGCCGTTCCAGTTTGAACCCAGCCATATGCAAATCAGTCTTGATCCTGTGCCTCATAGGAACAGTCCAGCCCGAACTGCCAAGCCAGGTCCTCCCTGGACTGGAACCAAGCATCCTAGGACCTGTTTCGGGGTTTCACCCCTCTTCAGCCAGGATAGCTTGATTTCAGTGGCATGGAGAGCACGGGACCCACGTCTGGGCATACCCTTCCCACTCGGGGTGACAAATGCAAAAACAACAGTTGATGGACAGAATGCAGAACAATGTCATACATTCACCCCAGTACAGAGATATGGGCCTAAATCCATCGTTTTTTTGCTCACCATGCCGTTCCAGTTTGAACCCAGCCATATGCAAATCAGTCTTGACCCTGTGCCTCATGGGAACAGTCCAGCCCGAACTGCCAAGACAGGTCCTTCCTGGACTGGAAACAAGCATCTTAGGACCGGTTTCGGGGTTTCACCCCTCTTCAGCCAGGATAGCTTGATTCCAGTGGCATGGAGAGCACGGGACCCACGTCTGGGCATACCCTTCCCACTCGGGGTGACAAATGCAAAAACAACAGTTGATGGACAGAATGCAGAACAATATCATACATTAACCCCAGTACAGAGATCTGGGCCTTAATCCATCGTTTTTTTGCTCACCATGCTGTTCCAGTTTGAACCCAGCCATATGCAAATCAGTCTTGACCCTGTGCCGCATGGGAACAGTCCAGCCCGAACTGTCAAGCCAGGTCCTCCCTGGACTGGAACCAAGCATCCTAGGACCGGTTTTGGGGTTTCATCCCTCTTCAGCCAGGATAGCTTGATTCCAGTGGCATGGAGAGCACGGGACCCATGTCTGGGCATACCCTTACCACTCTGGGTGACAAATGCAGAAACAAAAGTTGGTGGACAGAATGCAGAACAATGTCATACATTCACCCCAGTACAGAGCCTAAATCCATCGTTTTTTTGCTCACCATGACGTTCCAGTTTGAACCCAGCCATATGCAAATCAGTCTTGACCCTGTGCCTCATGGGAACAGTCCAACCCGAAATTCCAAGCCAGGTCCTCCCTGGACTGGAACCAAGCATCCTAGGACCGGTTTCGATGTCCCAGAATATACCCACTCCCAGCATGGTGAGACCCTGTCTAGGTATTCAGACCTCCCCAGCCCACCCCTGGGGTCTGGTACCTCAGAGTTACATGCTTCTGGGAAAACCAATTTGGCAGCAGGCCTCCCCCTCTCTGCTCCCAGTGCCAGCATGTCTTCCTAAACAATGGGGAAGCCCTCTTCCCTAATGTGACACATCTGCTGTTCGAAGGTGGCTTTCCCCTTTAAAGCCTGCCTTTTTGGGGCTAACACCTAAGTGGATTCATGTAGGAGAGAGGTAACACCTTCCTGGTCTGCAATCCCCCCACTCTTCTCCTTCCTGAGAGATGTTCACACATCTCTCTAGGAGGGCAGAAAGCTGTCTCGTAGAACAGGCTCCGTGTGTGCCTGGAAAGGCACAGGAGTTTTAAAGGTAACAAAGTACCAGCTTCATAAAATCTGCACACCTCAACAAGTTACATTCATTTTGACTTGAGATACAAGTCAGGATTAATGTGACGAGTTGTTTGATACCTTGGAGTGCCCACAGTTTAAGAGTTAGCGCAGCTGAGGGGTCTGCGTGTAATCCTGCTCTTGCCAATTGGGCAACGACGTCTTTCCACAGTACAACAGTGGTTTCACTTCTTTACTGTCAGTACATGTAAAATACATGCCATGCCCATGTGTTGCACCCTGCCGTAGGACTCCATAGCCTGCCAGAGGGGTGACTTAAACAGATGGGCAGTGGCTTTGCCATTGCTTTCAATGGCAAAGTAGGGCTAGCAGTACAGGATGGCTCTACCACTTTGCAGTGGCAGACCTGGGGGACTTGTTTTACTTGAATAACCCCTTTGGTGGCACAACTAGTGCTGCAAGTCCTGGGGTGCCCCTCTAACTTACATATTTCGGGTACCAGGGTACCATATGCTAGGGACTGACAGATGAGTCAGTCATTTTCCAATGAGTATAGTCCATTCGGCATATACTTTGGGGTCAGTACACTGGTACTGAGGTCTGGTTAGCAGGCCTCAGTGCACTCTCAGAGTCGAAAAACCAGCAGCATCAGTCAAAAAACTTGGGGTTGACCATACAAAATGATGTACTTCCTTACAATTGTTATTTGTTTCTCTCTGACATGTTTTATGCAACTCCAGAAAAATGATTGAGGGTGTGTTGCAGTTTACAAGTTATTGAACCAGTTAAAATGTAGAAAATATGTTTGTATCAGCCATAGGCATGGCAGATTCCTGTTCCAGTTTAGCAGGCACGGCTATGCTCATGTGCTCCTTGTGTACTTCAGGCATTCTGAACGTAGAATACTGAGCCAGCTTTTGTGGACAAATTGTCACTCACTAAAGTAGCGTGTACTTGAAATATATTCAACTACAACAACTGCAATCTCTTGTTTCTATGTTTCTGATGGGCAGCCTTAAAAGCCTTCATGCCAAACTGGAATATGTAGGTGAATTACGTACATGACTTACATAGAGAAAAGAAAAGATGGTCAGACCTTGTGGCAATTGATGGATTTCTCAACAGCAGGCTGCAACATTTCCAAAGCTTCCCTAACACCAGAATGTGTGTGCTTTCCATGTTGTACACACCTGGCTTAATGCTGCACCTCTGCAGTCCCAAATCCTCCTTTCATCGCTACAGACAGCCTGGGTTAGTAGTATAGGCTCTACATCAAAATATCGACCACAGAAATATTGACCCGCATGTATATCGACTTCAAAATGTGGACTTGCAGCATATCGCAAGGTAAACACATACATGGAAGCTAAGTGGTCTCCACATCTAGTTGCCTTGACAATATAGTGCAAGTCAAGATTCTGTAGTCAATATAGCGGCAGGTTGATATTTAAAGGTCAATATATTGTTACTACACTGCATAGACACAGGGCGTGGCTCCAAGAAGTAAGATATGTTCTATAGCCCCATGCTTGTGGAACACAGTTCCTCCTTTTCCGCCATGTTGTTATACAAGGCCAGTTAGGAGATTGATGCCACCATCAGCAAGTCTAACATATTTCTGTTCCTTTTCCCACAAGTAAACTGTTTCACATCTTAGGTGCCACTTCGGATCCTGGAAAAATTTTCCCCGTACGACTCGTATCCGGTCTTTTTACCGTACGAATCGTACAAGTAGCGTACAAACTGCCAAGTACGATTCGTATGGGAAAAAGTCCATACGAATCGCATTGCGAAAATTTCCCCACACGTCCTCAGGTCGGAAAAAGTGTTCGACACATCCCCGGACGATTTTACGTACAAATGTGAAAAGTGAAGTCCGAGCGCGCAAGTACGATCCGTCCCGTGCGTCCGATGTTACAACCGTATGGAAAAAGCACCGTACGGACCAAACTCCCATAGCAACCATGGAGACATGTGCCCGCATACGCGCCGAACCCCCCCCCAGCCCCCGTAAGTACGCGCCGAACCCCCACCCGTGTATGTACACCAGTGTACGTACGGACCGTACCCCCACCCGTGTATGTACACCAGTGTACGTACGCACAGTACCCCCACCCGTGTATGTACACCAGTGTACGTACGGACCGTACCCCCACCCATGTATGTACGGCGTGAAGCCACAGCGTGTAGCGCTGGGGGTTCGCGCTGTACATACACGGGTGGGTGTACGGTGCGTACGTACACTGGTGTACATACACGGGTGGGGGTACGGTGCGTACGTACACTAGTGTACATACACGGGTGGGGGTTCGGCGCGTACTTACGGGGGCTGGGGGGGTGTTCGGCACGTACTTACGGGGGCTGGGGGGGGTACGGCGCATACCGGGCCCCCTAAACTGGTCGTTTCGCGGCGTACTTCGCTTTCCCGGAACTTTTTGGGTGCCGTAAAAATATTGCCGTCCGGACTGCTGTGGGTTTGATTCGTACTTCCTGGTTCGTGAAACGCAGGCTGCATGCGTCCCGACGTCACGTCGGCGCTTTCCCGGATCACATTTGTATGTTTATTTTCGTCGGTCGGTGTTTTGTACGATTCGTACGGAAATAGTATTTCCGTGCGAATCGTACTTGCATATTTGTAAAGTGTTACGACCGGGTACGAGTCGGACGGAGAAAACCCTCCGACCGACGGTTCGTACACGGTTTTTCCAGGATCGGAATCGGCACCTATGTGTCTACTGCTATCACTGATAATTCAGTGTAAGATTAGATTCTGCACTTCTGAAGCATTTATAGATGTGGCTAATACAGAGTTAACTGTTTTTAATACACACAAATATACAGATAGAGGCCTTTCAGTCAGATTCTTTCAGACAGTGCTTGCTAGGTGTGTCTTTTACACTGTGTATTAGGCCACACGAGTGTTGTACAGTTAAACATTTTGCAACTAATATTTTGAATTGGTGAGTAGTAAAAAAAGAATCTGTCATGTTTGTGACTTACCCTATTTTAAGATGGCCACTATTTCAACATGATGGCTCAGTAACAATGCACCCTCACCCACGATGGCCTCTGCATTAGATGATGAATTGACAGTGTGAGATGTGGGGAGGCAACTAGCCGGGCTTTCAGGGACAGTTGGCCAAGGTCAACATACACCTTTCTAAAGCTACTCCCATGGCCATGAGTATGTTGTTATGGTGTTAGCAGTGCTTTTATTACCACAGGTTTGTTTTTAAAACTGGAGAACATTATGTTTCATGTATTTTTCAAGCAACTACTGTGAAGATGTGTGAGAAGTTGGCCTGGCATATGCTGGTCACTAGTTAAAATGACTACCTTGCACCAGTCCATTTCGACTATGGTAGATAGGTTTAAGACAACCTTTTAAAGAAAGCTATCCTAGTGGTAGCTGTAGAGAGCAGCCTTCAGGCTAAGTCTCAGAGGAATGTAAAGCAGCTTGTTTTACCTTATAATCTCTTAAATTACCAAATGAAAGGACACCACACAGGTATATATATCAAATATATATGAATTTATTTCTAGACACACTCTACTAATCTCTTTATGAGATTAGAAGTCAGGAACATATGCACAAATCAACGTTTCACAATACGTTAAGCACAAATATGGCTGGGGCCCTAGGGGCGTACCAGACCATATACTAAAAAAGAGGTTTAGGAAAGTCGACTTGCAAAGGGACAAGGCCTAGGGCCTGTGGAATCGCTGGGGCTTCACTAATCCACCCAAGGCAGGTAAGTAAAGGACCCACGGGAGACGCGTGCAGTGTGAGAACACAGCCGCGGGTTCCCAATTGATTTCAATGGGGCAAGTCGCGGTTAGATTTTTAAAGTTTAAGGGTACTTCTAGGAAGTCTACAAGCAAATCACTTACAAGGTAAGTAGTTCGAGGGCCAACACCCACAGGAGCACTGGAGTGCACAAGTTACCTCACCCAGGGAAGCCGGGTGCATAGGTGTCTTTTGGTGTCGGGTCGCGTCGTCGTTTTCAATGGAAGCCGAAGAAGTTTTGCTTCTTGCGAAGACTGAAGAAGTGTCCGGTGGAATCCAAGGCTGGATTCAAGAGGAAGATGACCTGAAAGCAGAAGGGACAGTGTTCACAGTCACTTGCCAGTGACCCGGGTCCAGGAAGATGGATGCCCACGGAAGTTGGGTGATTTCAGGTGATCAAGGGTGTTTTGACTCTTCACCCACGAGGTCCAGGAGGCGTCGACGACAACCAGGAGCTGGATTCAGAGTGTCTCAGAAAGTCTGCAGCTTACTAAGGTGTCGACAACCGGATTGGAGCCAACAAGCCTTGGCAACAGCAAATCTTGTGGAATACGAAGAAAGTCAGCGGTGCAGACCAGCACAATCTGGGAGACTCACCCAGCAAGGGTAAATCAGGGCAGGCCTGGAGCAACCAGGGGAGTCCTTTGGTTTGATGAAGAAGTCTTCAGGGGACCCACAAGCCAGCCGGAAAGGGATCGCAAAGATGCCTCATGAGGATTTGCTTCACAGGAGCCCACGGTCATTCGGGACAAGGTAGGCCTCTGATTTTCAAGGGACATCTTGCTGGAGGCTTGTGCCACACGTGGTCCAAAGCACAAGTTCGTAGAATGTCGTGAAGGGGTTGCACTTGACAATAGTGCGCGGTACCCAGGTATTGCGGTTCCTCGTCACTCGTGGGATCCACTCACCTCAGCTTCACTGAAGACTCACAGTGGACGTCAAGAAGCCAGGAAATTGACTTTTGGGGCTGCAGGGACTTCGGACTCCGGCGGGAGCGGGAAAGGTTGCTTCCGTTGATTCAAGTTTTTGGTGCCTGCCAAGCAGGGGAGTCACTCCTTGACTCCAAGGGAGATTCTTCCATCTTCCAAAGGTAGTGGAACATCGAAGGGCCAGGATTCTTCTTGTAAAGCGTCCTCCAGGGATATGTAACTTGCAATGGCAAGGGTTCCCTAACTTATACTAAAAGGAAGGTATAGACTAGCTCTATGACTACTCCTATGGGAGGGTCAGGGGAGTGGGTGGTTACAGCCACTTCCCTTTGTCCAGTTTCACGCCAGAGCAGGGGCAGCTAGCCCCTGAACCGGTTTGAGCTGGCATATGCACAGAGGAACCCACTGCTCCCCCAGTGCAGGACTTCAAAGCACTCTAAGGGTGCACCCACCCAGCCCCAATACACTAAATCCTGTCTGGAAGGTGGTGACACCTCCCTGTGACAGGATGCCTATTGTTGGGCCTCCTCCACTGCGAGTTTCAGTCAGCAGCAGGAGGGCAGCCCAGTGTCTGTGCTGGTGGCATCCATTTTGTGATGCCAGGGCTCTTTCAGATTTCTACCGTGTTCCCATAGTAGGTACATGTCGTCCCCTCTAGAAGGGTGGGATCATACTCCCACACCAGTTACTTGGAATCATAGCCCCACACCAGTTACTGGTGTGGGGCTATGATTCCAAGTTGTTTGATACCAAACACGACATGTTTTGATGCAGTCATTCCAAAGTTAGCATTTACTGGTAGGTTATAATGCACTTAAGAGTATATGGTTTAACCACATCCACAAACAGCCACAGAGAATAGACTCTGCCAGCTGCAGAGGGGCCCTGCTCAGGCAGAGGCACCCCCTCACATTGTAAACCAAGCACCCTGACCTCAGAATTGATAGGGCCTGCCTTAGGGGTGACTGATAGGTTTATATATGTGTGTATGGTGAGATATAGGAACCTATACCTCAGTGAGGAGTGCTAACACTACCTCACCCAGGCTGCAGTAGCAGGCCTGTGGTGTCAGATTTAGTCTGCTTCCCAGGGGTGGCATAATACATGCTTCAGCCCCTGGTAGGCCTGTGAAGTACCTATGCCCTTGGTACCTAAGGTACCATATACTAGGGGCTCATAAGGTACCAAAGTATCCATTCACTAGTGCATCTAATATGCACTCCAAGTTGTTTAGAGAGAACAGAGAGACTGGGGCCCTGATTAGCAGGGACCCAGCCAGACTATAGCCAGAAACCAGTGTTAACATCAGAAAAAAGTGGGGGCAACATAAGTGCAGATCCTACTCTCCTACAAGATGTGAATGTTACTAACACGTACACAGATTGACCAAAATTCAAGAACATTTTGGGAGTGACTATTCTTCAGGTAATGTATCTTCAAATCTAAAACCACATGAGCTGAACTACATTGCAAATGGAATGTCATATTATGTTTTTTTATCAAGACTCTATAGTGCAGAATCTTGTGATCCTTGTGCAACACTCACCTTTGGTGATGTGAATATTAGGTAACACATGTTGATATTGGCTCCAAAGGATTACTTTCTGCATACGGGAACACACTGGAACATTTGTAGTATGATTACTTTCTAAGCATACCACTGTATTGTAATGTTTTTTTTGTAATACTTCTATTACACTTTAAGGCCCCTATAAGAATTTTCTGTATTGGTGTTCTGCTTGGGTTTTCGGATCAGATAGAACCCGCTCATCAGAGCCTCACTAACCCAGCCAGAACGTTACCCCCTCCCTAGAACCTAATTACAATCCTGCAACCACATATATCTATCACCTAAGGACAGGGGATTCCTACTATGCATACCAAGACCTCACAATCGGCAGCCTCGCGATCCCATACGGATCCAGACCTTTCTGCCCATACGACAGTATCACAAGTGGCGGCCTCGCGGTCCCATACGAACCCAGACCTCTCTACCCAGACGGCAGTCTCAGCACAATCGGCGGCCTCGCGATCCCCTACGAATCCAGACCTCTCTGCCCGTACGACAGTATCACAAGTGGCGGCCTCGCGGTCCCATACGAACCCAGACCTCTCTACCCAGACGGCAGTCTCAGCACAATCGGCGGCCTCGCGATCCCCTACGAATCCAGACCTCTCTGCCCGTACGACAGTATCACAAGTGGCGGCCTCGCGGTCCCATACGAACCCAGACCTCTCTACCCAGACGGCAGTCTCAGCACGATCGGCGGCCTCGCGATCCCCTACGAATCCAGACCTCTCTGCCCATACGACAGTATCACAAGTGGCGGCCTCGCGGTCCCATACGAACCCAGACCTCTCTGCCCATACGACAGTATCAGCACAATCGGCGGCCTCGCGATCCCCTACGAATCCAGACCTCTCTACCTAGACGGCAGTCTCATACGACAGTTCATCCTATGATCACCATAACATACAAAAAGGGAATCAGTATCACTATTCATCAGATCACACAAGGATTGCCAGTTCGAGCATAGCCTGTCCTCAGGTTCGAGGGGCTCCTCTTTCCCTTATTCAGTTACCACTTACCTGATCAGGGTTAACATCTGTTCATGTAGCCGTAGCTGACTAGAAGAATAGGCTACCCTCTTATACAAGAACACGCAGCACATGTTGGTTCACTACAAACTGGATACTTTATTACTCATTACATACACAATCACATAACATTACGATATAACACATAACCTGCAAAGAAAAGTGAAAGATTAAGTTGTACACTCTAATAAGAAAGGGTCGACATCACCTTAGTAGTATGTAGCCTGCACTCAGTGGTCATCTAGGCTCCCTTCTCGTCTGTGCCTCGGCTCGCTTGGAATCACCCTTCTCCGAGTCACTGGGACTTCTTCCTTATCGGCTACTCTCTCCTCTCTGGCTATTCTGCTAGGAAAGCATCTGTCTCTCGGTTCTTCTCCGCCTTCAAGATGGCGTCTGTCTTCCCTGGAATAAGTAGTAGCTTTACTGCTAACGGCTAGATGCCGCCTACGGACTGAACATGTAACTGCCTCAGACTTTCACTAATATAGAGGTGCATTTCCTCATGGAAAATTCCGGCCCGTAACCTGCCGCCCACCAAATTCTTGTACCTCCCCGTACCAAGGACACGTTCCCAGCCGGCCGGCCTGATGTAGTGTCTTCGGCATGAAGAAAAAATACAATCCTTCGATAAGGGCCGGCCTGAACCGGTTCTCTCCAAGCGAATAACACCTCATAACTAAAACATTACTTTTGACCTAGAAGCATCCCAAGCTGCCGGAGCAGAAAGAAAGATGGAGTCTCTCCCGTTTGAGGCCTACCAGGCCTGAATTCAGCACAGCTCCATGAAATACCCTCACTACAGGACAGTTTATCCCTAATACTAACGAATCTATCCCCTAGGCTATGTGTGCAAGCCCTGATCTATGGGGAAGAGCACAGAATCATGTCGGAGTGCCTAGTAAATAGGCTCCATTCACTACTCTAACCCTTAGGCTTGAATGGTAAGAGACTGAAGTCACATTCAATCATTGTGCCTCACAAGAAGGCCGGGAAAATCGAGCAGAACATTTCACCCTTGACTTCAGTCTATTATACATTCATTAAACAGAACTAATATCTGTGGAAGAATAATATGAAACAAGACTAACTGATCTATGTCTAGTACCAGGTGTGCAGAATTGAAGTAGTGAAGGAATACACTGAATAAAGCAACAGATAGAAATCAAAATGCCGATAGCAATCAGAATACCTCCTAATATTTGACATAACAAATGCAAATCAGGTAACCAATTAAAGAGCCAGTCAAACCAGCCCTGGTCAATGTGTTTTCTAACTTCTTCTGTCAAGTCATGTAATTTATCAATGTGAACCTGAATGGATTTTGTGTGATCCGACAAGTTAAAACAACAAAGACCCTCAAAATCAGAACAATCGTGTCCATGTTTAAGCAAAAGATAATCAATGGCCGCTCGATTTTGCAAGATAGCCCTTCGTTCACCCTGGGCGTCTAATAGCATGTCAGACAGGATTGTAGAAGTATGATTGATGGATTTTACCATCCAGCAGGCCATTTTCCCAATAGATTTGGCATTATAAACTGCCAAAGCAGGAACACCAACAATTGAAACAGCCAGGCTAAGGTATTCAGACTTGGAATATAAATGCAAAGATGAGTCACAATCCTCCTGTAACCTCACTGTATCTCGAATCACACGAGAGTTGGCATTCGGATGTGACGAGAACATTAGTAAGCTCAGTCTAGTAATGGCACAAGGGCCTCCAGAAATATTTGCGGGGATATATGGCCAGGAAGTATTACCACATGAGAAAAGCCATCCGGCAGGTAGTAACATCGTGCGATAGTGACTGGGGGTAACTACCATACTCTTGCAAGTCATGTTATTCTGAACAGAAGTACATGTTTTCGGTGTCCTTTGAAAGCACAAAGTTCGTTCATGAGCGGTGAATGAAGTGGCACCTTTCAATTTTAAACGCATACATTCAGAAATCGCACTAGGATCACAAGTAAGGAAAAAACATAAATCACCTTGTGTGATATTATAGGTAACTATTTGGGACTGGACGGGCGGTATCGGGTCTGACAGTACAGTACACAAGGGGCAATACTCATGGGCAGCGAAATCGCCCAGAAGAACATTGGGACGAGCATTTGAGATATTAAAAATATGAGTCAAAGTCTCCAATGAAGCAGGGACAGCAACCAAACAAGTTGCCAGTATATCCGTCACCGATCTCATCGGTGTCAAGCAGAAATGAGGGGCCTTCGTCACTTGCTTGGCCAATGTAACCCAAAAGTTCGGCGACGAATCCCACGCAGCGAAGGAACGCGACACTCGGGTTCTCAACTCAGCCCGGGTTGATGGGATCCCTCCTCTCTCGTCGTACCAGCCCAAAAGGAGTCCAATGCCGACACATCCTGCAGCAACAGTCCAAAGAATGATCTGAAAAAGAATCAAATACAGGCATTATTCATTCTCGTAAGTAACATTTGTCAGCCGGGACTGCTTCCCAGCTATCTTTCCCTGGTCTCATAACTAAAATGGTGTTGTCTTGACCGGTTGCAATCACTTCTGCTTGTTCAGGGGGATTCTTAGGCGACTGCACCCAAACTCTGGCCCCAGGATTATCTGTGGAGCCAAAACCTTTCTGGCCACATACAGTTAGCAACGTTGGGGCAGTGCCTTTTGTCATCTCACCACTGAAGACAGGCATTATTAGCAATTGAGCCACTCGGTCAGTTTTATGTATCAGTAAGTCAACCTCACTGCTATTCAGCAGGAGCACCTTAATCTCTCCCTGATAATCACTATCAATGATTCCTCCAAGCACCTGAATGCCTTTTACAGCCAGCCCCGATCTAGGGGCAATTAATCCGAAATTTCCAGGTGGTATCTGAACACCAACACCTGTTTCAATGATGACTCGATCTTTACTTTTTATAATGGTGTCATCCATGGCATGCAAGTCTAAACCTGCCGACCCTGGGGTCGCCCTACATGGAGCCAAAGCTCCGGGAGTAATCTCCCAGTACATCACAGTCTCTCTGATCTCATTGGGCTTAGCATCAACATTCGGAGGAAACAAACGCATAAGTGGGGTTTCAGCATTTAGAAAAGGACGGTTATTCAAAATCAATAGCGCTTGAGGCAAAAAATCTCGCCAATTCTTATACTTGTCATCCGTTAATTTGCGCAATTGGTCTTTCAGCAGGCCATTCAACCTCTCCACAAGACCCGAGGCCTGTGGATAATATGGTATATGAAACACCCATTCAATATTGTTTTCCACACAGAATTCCTGTACCAATCTTCTACGAAAATGGGATGCATTATCAGATTGAATTTGGAATGGCACACCATAATACATCATAATCAATTCCAATGTTTTAATAGTATTCAATTGGGTAGCTTGCTTACAGGGAAGGGCCACCAACAGGCCACTGTATGTATCAACAATGGTGCAAACATATTGACAATTCCTACTCATAGGAAGTGGACCAATGTAATCAATCTGCCAAATTTGAGCGGGCAATTTCCCGCGATGTAAATGACCTTTAACAATTTGGGGCACTTTGCGCTGCCTGATATGCTGACAAATGGGACAATGTAGAATAAAATTTTTAATTAAATCTAGGGGAATATAAATTCCTCGATCAGCAGCCCACCTGCTAGTGGCTTTCTCTCCAAAGTGTCCTGCTTTCTGGTGGGCCCATTTCGCCAATCCCGCAATATCAGAATCTTGCGTGTCCACCACTGCCTCAGCAATTTTAGATTTCTCATCTGCAATGTTATGAAAGAATTTGTCAAGAGAGTCTATCGGGGTATGAGCATCCACATGGAAGATTGTAACAGTACTCTGTGGGAGCATTTCCCAAATCTCCTGCCATAATTATTTTCCCCACAGTTCTTTTGAATGGATTTTCCAACTATGGGAATGCCAAGTCGGTAACCAAACTGCCAGTCCATTGGCAGTAGACCAAGAATCGGTAAAAATATGACATGTGCCAGGTAACTCTTGTTTCAGAACTTGATAAACAGCATAGAGTTCAGCAAATTGACTGCTCTTACCCTCACCAGTTGTACTCAGCAATTTTTGTGTGATCGGATTATAGGACACTGCCTTCCAATGCCGTTTCGTCCCTATGAACCTTGCTGAACCATCCGTAAACCAGACATGGTTTCTGTCCTCTGCGGACAAATCATCAAAAGGTTTACCCCACTTAACAGGAGACTCCTGTACTAAAGGTACGGAACATTCACTCTCAGTTTCAGTTGATGGCGCCCGTGCCACCTGCTCATGCAAAGATGCAACTCCTTTTTGTCCCACACGTGCCCTGTCTTGTATATACCATTTCCATTTAATCACACTCGCCTCTTGAGCGTGTCCAATTCGGTGAGTTTTCGGCGAACTCATAACCCACTGCATGATAGGAATTTCAGGTCGCAAAACTATATCATGTCCCAAAGTCAATTGCTCGGTATCCACCAGAGCCCAATAACATGCAAGTAACTGTTTCTCAAAAGGTGTATAACGCTCACCAGCATCAGGTAACTTTTTGGTCCAGAAACCTAACGGTACTCTACTCTTGCCTTGTTTCTGCCACAAACTCCAATTCGCATAAAGGCCTTGTACAGACACATTCAAATCCACATCACCATCACATACAGGCCATAAATCCAGAGCATGCTGAATTGCTTCTTTTGCCAGACTGAACGCATCTTGCTGTGGTTCACCCCATTCAAATGCATTCTTTTTACGAGTGACCTGGTACAAAGGGGCCAATATTTGACTCAAATGAGGAATATGCTGGCGCCAAAATCCAAACAAACCAATGAAGCTTTGGGCTTCTTTCCTATTTCTCGGAACTGCAAAATCAAGAATTTTCTGTTTAACCTGAGGGATCACTTCTCGGTGCCCTTCATGCCAATTAATACCCAAAAATTTCACAGCCTGGGACGGACCTTGTAATTTATCCGGGTTGATTTCCCAACCTTTCTCACGCAAGCATTCAATGACTCTATCCAATTGGGTCTGAACTTCCTCTTGTGATTCGCCTTGGATCAAAATATCATCAATATAGTGACATATCTGAATTTGTGGATGAACCGGTACCTCAGCCAGATGCTCTGCCACCAGCCGGTGACATATCGTGGGACTATGCACATAGCCCTGAGGAAGACTTCTAAACGTCATCTGACGCCCGTTCCACGTAAAACTGAATTGTTCCTGACACTCAGGGGCAATCGGAATCGAAAAGAAAGCATTAGCAATATCAATGGACGCATACCATGTACCTGGATGTTTTTGGATTCTTTCAATTAGGGTAATAACATCCGGTACTGCAACAGTCAAAGAGGGTGTATGTCTATTCAATTCTCGATAATCAACAGTCATGCGCCAAGAATTATCACTCTTACATACAGGCCAAACAGGATTATTCCAAGCAGAAGTAACTGGGGTTATAACTCCTGCATCCACCAACTCCTGAATAGTGGTACTAATCTCTTCATGACCACCTGGAATATGATACTGCTTCTGACGAACCACTTTTGTCGCCTGGGGAACTTTTATGGGGGGCATTCTTAAACGACCAACCCGTACAGGCCTGGACGATATATAATGTTTAGTTCCAAATTGGTAACATCCATCATCTAAGTGCAAAGTCATTCCTTTCAAAATATCAATTCCAATTATGAATTCTAAGAGTGGCACCACTAATACAGAGTATTCTTTTCTAGGAATTCTACCTATTCTCATTTCAAGTAAGGTTTGAACTGCGGGAGTTTCCTTTCCACCTAATCCGGTAATTGTAAAAGGCTGACCTTTAAACTTCTTTGATTTTCCATGAATAAGAGTGGCCTCCGCTCCTGTATCTACCAATGCTCGGGCCCTTTGGATATTACGATGTCTCCAATAAATATCAATATCTACATAGGGTCTATTATCTCTGTGAGCCCATCTGTGTACTGGAGCTTGACCTATTTCCTAGTCCTTTTGACTGTGTTCTGTGTACCAGGATAAATCAGGATAAAGACTCTCACGTTTCCTAGGTATCGATACCTCCTGTTCATATCCATCTCCATTACGAAATGGATTACTGTTCCCTGCATTGTACTGCGGGTTTCGATCGGCCAATATGTGTCGATCCTCTCTCCTTCTCAACTCAGGGGATTGATCCCTATCATCTCTACGTCTGCTGTTAACATAATCATCTCTCCCCCTCTCTCTTTCCCCCTCTCTCTCCCTGTCTCTCTCACGACGGGGGGACAAATCACGCACATAACGTCGATCATCACGACGATCAGAGCGCCCACGGCGGTCGTCATCACCGCTACCGTCAGAAAAACCACGATCACACTCAGTCGTCCGAACACGCCGGGCACCCTCCTTTCGATCCAAGCCACGTTTGCGAAACATTTCCCACAAACGAGAAGTAGTCTCACCATCAATGTCCTCCTTCCGCACACCATCGGCCATAAGAGCAAAAAACATATCACGTCTAGTAAATTTATTGTCACCAGGAGTACGAGTGTCAGGCCGGGACTGCCGTTCAGGTTTAAACCACTCACCCAACTCACCGAGTTGGCGTACCGATTCCAGCACCACTGATAACATGTTACCAGTCTGATTAATCAATAAAGTCATCATGACCTGCTTATAAGCAACAGGGGAAGAACGAATAATACGATTCCGCACAGAAGATGTCAAGAAACCATCAAGCAACCTGTCGGCAGTATTTAGAAAAATTGCCGTTTTCATCACCTCCTCTTTGAGACGTTGCGCAGCATCGCGCAAAGTATACCACGGTTTGTCATTCAGAGGCCAGTCAGACTCAGTAGGATATTTTTGATTACAACCCTCAGTCGCCAATTGAAGCAAAGAAATTTGACCACCACCATTAAAGTTACGAAAATGATCCTGTACAGTAGAATCCGAACTCAAGGAACAAAACTTCAAACAATCGCCAGCATCCAACATAATGCCAGCAGCGCCCAGTTCATAAAGGCGCACCATCCATGTGAGTAAGGGCTCACCAACTCGCTGCCGAAATCGCTGCAAAATATCACTAATTTCTTGTTGAGTAAAATCCTCCAAAGAGTCTAAAGCAATACCATTCGGAGCACCGGGAGCCTGCTGCACCTTCCGCCGAAAAACTGGATGCGCCGAGACCGCGGGATGAGCATCACAAGGAGCTCGACCAGTACACGTAGAGGAACAATCAGTGGAAGAAGCATCGACCCCGCTCGAAGGACGAGCGCAATCACGGGGTGCACCATCAGAGGCGCAAGAAGCAGATTTACAAGCACGGCCGGAGCGAGAGGACTCGCGCTTGGCAGACTCCTCACCCGAGGAAGGAGAATCACTCGAGTTCCAGATATTACCATCCCATTCATCAGGATTCCAATCCAGTCCGGCTTTCGCCACGACCAGACGCACCTTTCGCGTCGAAACCCGACCACGCCGATTCTTGTATTTATAATGAGCAATTCGCACAGCCGCCCTCTCGGCAATAGTTTGGTACGTCTCAAGTTTATCAGCAAGCAACTTATTTTGACACCGCAACAAAGTATGAGCATTCTGAATCCCAACAAAGTTCGCTTCCAAATCCTTATGCAAGTTCTGTAACTTCAACAACCTCTCATGCAGAATTCTGTACGCAGATAGAACAATCCAACCTCTGCGTCCCAAAACGGGAAGCTCATCACCCTTAGATACCGGCGCCTTCTGTAAGCAAGTAATCACATTAGACGGCTCCGCCAGCACCAAAAAAGAATTCCAATTCTCACTCAAACCAGTAGAATCAGCCCACTCACGGGCTAAGGCTTCATAAGGCGTTGAATCCCAGCCGGGAATATCAACGGGTAACTTAAAAGTAGATTTCGACTTTCTAGAAAACATCTTTGAAAAGAAAGAAAAAGAGAAAAAGAAAAAGAAGAAAGAGAAAAGAAAATAAGAAACAATTATATAGAAATAATATACAAACGAAACCACGCACGCACCGAAAGCAAACACGATACAACCACAACGCACACAGGTTTCGTAAACGGTTCGTGACGCCAAATGTTCTGCTTGGGTTTTCGGATAAGATAGAACCCGCTCATCAGAGCCTCACTAACCCAGCCAGAACGTTACCCCCTCCCTAGAACCTAATTACAATCCTGCAACCACATATATCTATCACCTAAGGACAGGGGATTCCTACTATGCATACCAAGACCTCACAATCGGCGGCCTCGCGATCCCATACGGATCCAGACCTTTCTGCCCATACGACAGTATCACAAGTGGCGGCCTCGCGGTCCCATACGAACCCAGACCTCTCTACCCAGACGGCAGTCTCAGCACAATCGGCGGCCTCGCGATCCCCTACGAATCCAGACCTCTCTGCCCGTACGACAGTATCACAAGTGGCGGCCTCGCGGTCCCATACGAACCCAGACCTCTCTACCCAGATGGCAGTCTCAGCACAATCGGCGGCCTCGCGATCCCCTACGAATCCAGACCTCTCTGCCCGTACGACAGTATCACAAGTGGCGGCCTCGCGGTCCCATACGAACCCAGACCTCTCTACCCAGACGGCAGTCTCAGCACGATCGGCGGCCTCGCGATCCCCTACGAATCCAGACCTCTCTGCCCATACGACAGTATCACAAGTGGCGGCCTCGCGGTCCCATACGAACCCAGACCTCTCTGCCCATACGACAGTATCAGCACAATCGGCGGCCTCGCGATCCCCTACGAATCCAGACCTCTCTACCTAGACGGCAGTCTCATACGACAGTTCATCCTATGATCACCATAACATACAAAAAGGGAATCAGTATCACTATTCATCAGATCACACAAGGATTGCCAGTTCGAGCATAGCCTGTTCTCAGGTTCGAGGGGCTCCTCTTTCCCTTATTCAGTTACCACTTACCTGATCAGGGTTAACATCTGTTCATGTAGCCGCAGCTGACTAGAAGAATAGGCTACCCTCTTATACAAGAACACGCAGCACATGTTGGTTCACTACAAACTGGATACTTTATTACTCATTACATACACAATCACATAACATTACGATATAACACATAACCTGCAAAGAAAAGTGAAAGATTAAGTTGTACACTCTAATAAGAAAGGGTCGACATCACCTTAGTAGTATGTAGCCTGCACTCAGTGGTCATCTAGGCTCCCTTCTCGTCTGTGCCTCGGCTCGCTTGGAATCACCCTTCTCCGAGTCACTGGGACCTCTTCCTTATCGGCTACTCTCTCCTCTCTGGCTATTCTGCTAGGAAAGCATCTGTCTCTCGGTTCTTCTCCGCCTTCAACATGGCGTCTGTCTTCCCTGGAATAAGTAGTAGCTTTACTGCTAA
Organism: Triturus cristatus; assembly: GCF_964204655.1. Taxonomy (NCBI): domain Eukaryota; kingdom Metazoa; phylum Chordata; class Amphibia; order Caudata; family Salamandridae; genus Triturus; species Triturus cristatus. The sequence continues at coordinate 1,587,669,047 of NC_140590.1, forward strand.
CGGCTAGATGCCGCCTACGGACTGAACATGTAACTGCCTCAGACTTTCACTAATATAGAGGTGCATTTCCTCATGGATAATTCCGGCCCGTAACCTGCCGCCCACCAAATTCTTGTACCTCCCCGTACCAAGGACACGTTCCCAGCCGGCCGGCCTGATGTAGTGTCTTCGGCATGAAGAAAAAATACAATCCTTCGATAAGGGCCGGCCTGAACCGGTTCTCTCCAAGCGAATAACACCTCATAACTAAAACATTACTTTTGACCTAGAAGCATCCCAAGCTGCCGGAGCAGAAAGAAAGATGGAGTCTCTCCCGTTTGAGGCCTACCAGGCCTGAATTCAGCACAGCTCCATGAAATACCCTCACTACAGGACAGGTTATCCCTAATACTAACGAATCTATCCCCTAGGCTATGTGTGCAAGCCCTGATCTATGGGGAAGAGCACAGAATCATGTCGGAGTGCCTAGTAAATAGGCTCCATTCACTACTCTAACCCTTAGGCTTGAATGGTAAGAGACTGAAGTCACATTCAATCATTGTGCCTCACAAGAAGGCCGGGAAAATCGAGCAGAACATTTGGCAAGTAAGTAGCTTCTCAGGTTGTTGTGCCAGGCTTGTAGTGTGCGTGTGTGTGTTTTACAGAGTGCTCTACGTGGGTCGTATTTTGGGGCCCAGTCCTACACACATGTACATATTCTCCGGCACCCAGGAAACCTTTTTTGGTCTTCACTATTTCCAAAGGTAGATTTACACCTAGGTATAGATTTAGATGACTCAATCATCCTGAAAGACAGGATATCAGATACACATGAAGTTGGATACTCAGAGCAGGAGCACATGTCTGTATTCCATGCGGGGCACACTCCCAACGAAACCTTCCATTCATCCTGCAGACTTTAGGGCAGCAGTTCAAGCATTAGATCTTTCTCATCTCTGCAATGTATTGACCAGCAGCGGCTTCTCCGCTATGGCAGAGGACGGTCGCCCCTCCCCCGCTGGCCAGCAGAAGGAAAGGAAAAATAATATGATAATAAAACATTATTATTATCATTTCATTTTTCCTATGAACGGAGCCAAGTCTTTGGGGGCGGGCCATGACAGGCACGGAAGGGGAGTAGTTAGCAGCACTGCTGTCAGTGCGCATGACGGTTTGGCCAGCCATCTTAGGATAGCCAAACCATCATGCGTATTGACATCTCCCCAACCCGAGCTGCACTGCCGGATGGAGAGAACAGCAGTTGTAGGCTCCCAGTCCAAGACCGCTCAGGCCAATCCCAGCGCTTCTCTCATGCTGGCCAGCATGAGAGAAGCACTGGGATTGGCCATGGGGAGTCTAGGAGCACCAGCACGTACGTACACAGCAGGAATGAGAAGCGCAGTAGAGCAGCAATCGGCGAGGAGCAGGTAAATTATTTTCTTTTTTAGTTTCTTTTGTCGTGTGTCTGTCCCCCTCCACCCCTTACTGCTCCCCCGCCACTCTGCCGTGAGACTGGTTGCTTCGGGTATTGGCAGCCAGTCCCTCAAATCTACATTGGTTTCCATACTGTGGCATGCCTTATCACAAGTGCTAAAAACTGAGGCCAAAAACAATTAAAGTGCTGCCTCTTAATGTAAGAGTGACGTTTAAAATAGCCTGTATCATACACATGCCACTGCTTATCGATTCACCCATCCCCCAGAAGGATACATTATAAAGTACCAGAGGGGGAAAAAGAGCAAGAAACAAATCATGCCTTTTTCTAGGAATTTCTAAACACAAAACTCTCCATGAAGCCTTTTCTTGCTAAGCCTCAACACTATCGAACCCTACATCAGGAATACTAACCCGATGTCCTGCCAGAACCATTGAAATACCCCCGCCTCTTTAGAACCCGTTTTAACGACTCCATTCTCTGTTTTTATTCTCCAACGACCAATATATCAATGCAGAAATGTTAACTCTTTCCATGGTTGTATTCAACACGCCCCCTATCTACGTGGCTAGTAAGTATGCACTGTATAGCAACATAAATACTGTTAATACATAAACATTACCAAATAAAGTTATGTTATCGCTGTATTTTATCTAGGGTTAATTTTACAACTTCTAACCCTGAAAGGAAAGTTGGAAAATATTTGCAGCCTGTAGTTCTGCAGCCTTACAGCAAAATTCATCCCATCACTCTTAAAATGCCAAACATTCTTTAAAGTGGAGATCAGATGTGTTTGGGGCACTTGGATACTTTCCATGGCATTGCTTCCTACATAAATAAATCTATACACTTCACTAAGAAATGTTCTTCCAGGCATCTTCTGTTAGGACTCAACATGAGTTATTTTGCCTGGGGACTATGTTCTCAGTTAAAAAAGTCACATTCTCCTTGCTTCGTTATGGTGAGCAGCATTCATCGAAAAAGTCAACAATTAAACAAAAATTTCATGTAAAGAAAGGAAAGAGTTAGAAACAATTTTGTATTGTAAGTAAAATGAGTGTACATTTGAAATTCACGTAATATTTCAAATGTATAATGATAAAATAAGAAATTCTTGTTTCTGTGTGCATAAGCTAAATAAGACCCTTTCAATTAAATAATATGTAAATACAGCGGTGTGTACATTTGTGTGCGCTTTCCTGAAATTCTTCTTCAAATGTCTCTCAGGGAAAACTGCCAAAAAAGTCAAAAAGTATTAAAAAGCAATTTAAAGATGAATAATATTAACTTGAAATACTTCACAGATGACTCGAATAATCAGCAACATAAAAAAGATACCATGGGCCCTAATGTAAGTAAGAAAAATGGGCACCTATCACCTGTTTTAGTAGTAAAAACGTCAACATTTGGATTCCAGCGGGTTCTTCATGCTCCTGAGCCTCGGTGCCACTGTACCTGCTGCACTAATGACAGCTATGCCCCCTGCGATTAAGCCTCAAACAATCCATGAAACCAGCAATACTCACCCACCATTTCGACACTGGACTATCTGGTGTAGTGCCTGAAACGTCTTCTATAAGACTTTATGAAGACATCTGATAAGTTAGTCTTTCTTCCATTCTCACATTACAATGCATAATGCTGAAGAACAGGGGCATTGCTGTGCATATGTTTCTGTGAGAGCTGTACCACTTATGTTGGATGGCTACAAGATCGCCTTGTGCAGCCAACTGCAGAAATGGCCATTCTTCCCGTGATTTACTTCTTACTATGTCCTGCGAATGATCGCAAACGAGTTCTTTAATTTGAGGTTGATTGGTTTATGACTTTAATGAAAATGGCAATAACATTGTTCATAAAAGACAGAAATAATTTCCTCTCAACACAAAGGACTGGATTACAGGTTGGCTGGTTAGAAGGTGCGGCAGTATCGCACAATGTATTACTGATACCAAGCAGAATTTATGTGCACTTACCAGGCATTATGAGCTTCAGCGTCTGGAATGAGGAATAACAATATTGACATTGGTATTACCACACCAGTTTCTATTTTCTTTACATTCCAGCAAATTTTTCCTCTGACACTTTATCCTTCTTTTAGCATGTGGAGATGAGCCCAGAACTGCAGGCCCACTTGTATTCTTGTTTTGGACAATAGCAGGAATGCTGGGCTAAATCTAATTACGTGGAAAGAGTGGGGTCATAACTTCTTTAATACGTCAGTCCAACTAGTTTTGTACACATGAGCATTGGAAAGGATAACATGAGCGCAAAGATATCCACCCAATAAGTCCCATGCAAGGGGTTGGAAGAGGAGGACAAAGGCATGGTTTGCCCTGTAAGTTTTTCAATGCCAACAAACATGAACTTTGTAGACATTCTCAAACTGAAATCCCACCACTTTCCACCCTGGGAATAAGCAGAGATTTACTTCTGCCAAAACCTGGAATAACTCCCCTTCCAGGACTGGAATGGGAATGCATCACCCCCCATATTTTGGTGCAGGTGGACAGGAGCGGCTTCTTCATGAGAGCAGAGAAGCGTTGCACCCCCACCCCTAAAGAAATGCCTTCGGAGCAGTTAAGAAATTAAATGGTAATAAAGTTTATTTATTATCATTTTATGTGGAAACAACCTGTCCTGAACCTAGTGTCAGGAAGAGGTGGGTCAATTGCTCCTGATTGTGCACTTATGTTTAAAGTGTGCATGTCTCTTTTACCGGCCGTGTTGCAACGGCCAGCCAGACATGCGCTTTTTAAACTTCTCTACACTAGCTGTCTTTAGAGAAAGTGCAGGCCTCCAGTGCTCCCAGGAGCGCTGTGAGAGGCCACTCACCCCCAATCCTGACGTGTTTCTCATGCTGAGAGGCGTGACAGGATTGGAAAGTATGGTTTCCTGGTCCAGAGCTCCCAGGAGCGGAGACACCCAAGCGAGGAGGGTAAGTGTATTTTTTTTAATTATCTTAATGTCACCCGTATTTTGTCCGCCGCACCACCCTAAATATGTGCCAGCCGCCACTGTAGGGGGAGGGTGTACATACAACTTTAAACATTGGGAATAAGCAGAATGAAAAAACACAACATGGCAGGTGCAATAATACGTGGAAAAAAGGCCCTTTTGTGGCCTCCAAGGCGTACTGTTACATCTTTTTTTGGGAAATAGAAAAAAGGTGCAAACTTATATTTAGGCAGCATCGTAGGTCTTCGCCTATGTTTTCAAACTTTTCTTTGTAAATGGGGCCCAATGCTTGTATTAGTACTTATGGTTTCTAAACCAATCACTGGAAAAACAACCACTGATTCATTCTTAAGTATTGGCTCATGATTTTAAACTAGCTGAAATACCTATTAAACTCTTATTGAATTACTCCAAATGAAGACATCGCCTCCACACATCTAGAAACATAATAGGCCCCATTCACAATGATGAATTTGCATGTGATCTTACGTTTACAACCACATGTACCTTTTTTTACACCTGCCAGTATTTTACAAATGGATTCTTAGGAGGATTAAGTTTATTTACCTGGGCAAAGATCTCTTCCAGGAGTGTGCAGATCTCCACAGCCGTAAATCAACTAACGAGCTGGGAAAATGGATGTGCCCTGAGAATTTGAGAACACCCACAACCTTGAAAGTCTGTTAGCATTCTCAAATTGAAATCCAATCGATCCTTTCCAACCAGGGGCTGGACAGGAAGAGCGTCGCCTCACTTAAACCCCCACCCCCCAAAGCCCCAGAGATGAAAAACATATCCGTTTTATTTTTCATCTGTTCCGTCCGGTCCTGAACCAAGTGTGAGAACGGGGCGGGGCCTGCTGAGTGGCAGCCGGGAGGAGTGGTGGGCAGAGGGCTGCATTGGCACTGTTTAAAGTGCGCATGTTTCTTTGGCCAGTCATCTTGCGACGGCCAGCCAGACATGCGCACTTAAAAACTCTCAACCCTGCTGTCTTAAAGACAGCTAGGTTGAGAGGAAGTGCAGGCCTTTAGTGTGCTGTGGAGCGCCAAGTGATGCCGCTCCCTCCAATCAGGGCGCTGCTCATATGCTGGTTAGAGCAGCATGTGAGCAGTGCCAGGATTGGTCAAGGGAGTTGCAGCCTCCAGTTCCTCCGTGGGCAAAAGAAGAGCGGAGAACAACGTGTTCAGGTAAGTGTTTGATTTTTTTAATGTAATTTTCGACGTGTGCCTGCCCCCTCCCTACGTAGATGCAAGCCACCACTTTTTCTAACCTTTTAAATGGTAGGAGGCCTTCTGCTCAGGGTTGTAGTAATTCTCCTTCCAAGAATGGAAGGAAACCAGATCAGTGTGAAGGACTTTCCACACGGGGAAATCTATGTTCTCTGTGGAGGAAAAAAATAAATTAAAAGTGTATTTGCATGAGCGAAACCATTACCTCTCTCTGTACAGAGTTCTCTGCGACTGAGAACTGCCTAAAGGGAAAAGGGAAACATAAGTTTGGAATCACATGATTCCGAATGGAATCCACATTGAAACCTGTACCAGGCGCAGCATTCCATGCTGATTCTAAGAGTAATTGGGGAATTCCAAAACGTAGTAAATCTAAACCTGCACAGAGAAGTAAACCTACAGAAGCAGATTTACTACTTTTTTTTCTGAGTAAGGCTCTATATGGTCAAGTATCCATTAAATTTGGTTCCTTTCTTAGAAATTAAATCATAGCTGGACTTCATTTTTAGGGGGAAAGCTGAGGGCAAATGTTAAACCTAAGCACTACCGCAAAGTAATTAGCCATGCGTTACATTCAACTATAAATTCAATTTTCGGTACCATTGTGTTTCTGATTAAGAAGGCCACAAAATCCCTTTATCAAAATTGGCTGAATTGGATGGATCCATGGATATTCTTTGGTTTGGTTTGTTCTAATATGAATGACAGAGTTTAGGCATGTCGAGAGATAAAGCATTAACTTAAGTGGCAGTGAGTGTACTATGGCATGCAAGGGAGTGCATCTCCCACATCTTAAGGAGGCCCATCACACCGTTTAAATACATTATACGAGGTGGTACATCCCAGAGGGTAGAGCCAGCCTCTCCCAGAAAGTAGAAACAATATTTGAGCTTAGCTATTCTCTGCCACAGTCCGCCTCCTCTGAATGTTTGTTTTGGCTGCTTTGAGTGGCCAAGAAGGCCTTCAGCCTTATGCTGCAGCAACATCTTGGATTCCTCCATTCCCTTAAGGATCAAGCATGTGCCCACTACTCCACGTCCTGGGGCCACCAGCCACTCTGTATTGGGCTCCTGATGAGGTGGTGAAACTACATTAGCTGCCACCTACATCAGGTGTGCATTCAGCCCTCTGCAAGGGGTTCTGGAGTGAGGTAGTTTAAGACAAGGTTCTCCAACCTGTTTCTGTAATGAGAGCTACTTCTGATAGGTGAAAATAATTGTGAGCTACTGAAGGCCAAGCCACTCGCGCAAAGTTACCAAACACCCCCAGGCCCTGTTTCATTCATTTGAGCCTAATTCCATAGAGCCAGATAATATGGTTTGAACAAAATACTTTGACTAGGGGCAGTATGACAGGGCTGACGTGTGTCAGTGAGAGCGTGGTCTTTTGGGATATATGAACATGTGTGCGTATGAATGGGATGTATGTGTATGTGTGAAAGAGAGCCTGTGTCGTATGTACTTGTGGCACAGGACATACCTTTCACTATATGTGGCACTGTTACATTTATAACACAAACTTACACCATTTTTTTAATGGGAGAAATGTAAAGTGCGGAAAAATGTTCAGCAAAAAATGTTCATAATATGGAACATTTTTCTGCACTTTGAATTTTTCCCACCTAACAAAATGGCTGTATTTTTCAGTTATAAATATGAAACTGTGTCTACCAGCCACTGGGAGCAAGATGCCAGTTGTGTGTGAATTTGACACTTTGAAATGGGATAAAAAGAAACATTATGTTTATATGGATTAAAAAAATCTCCTCATTTAAGTTTGCTCCCATTTCAAAGTGTCGCATTTACAAACTGCAGGCTTCTTGCACTCAGTGGCCTGTAGACACAGTGCCATATTCATAACAGAAAAACACAGCCATTTGTTTAAATAGAAGGAATTTATAATGAGGACACATGCTTCATAAAATACTAAGGCCCTCATTATGATGTTGGGCGGAAAGCCCAACAGGGGAGAGGAGTTGGCCTAACGGCTAGGCGGTCGACCTCGAATCTGGTGAATCGGGTTCGAGTCTCGTCAATGACGCTGAACATCCTGTGATTCTGGGCAAAACACAAGGGGGCATATGCATCAACATTGGCATTTGCGATTCCTTATTAGCGAAAAATAAGGAATCGCTAATAAGGAATAGCAAAAGGCTATGCATGTAGGAATCGCTATTCAAATAGCGATTCCTTAACTTTCCTTAATTGCTACTAGCAAATTGCGAGTAGCAATTAAGGAATGCCATCCCAATCATTCCTATGGGCCTCCAGGCCCATAGGAATGAATTGGAGATTGCATGAGCAAATAGCGAGTACCAGTAGGTTCTCGCAAATTGCTCATGCAATTTCAAGGGTGCAAGGGTGTCAAAATGACACCCTATTGCATCCCTGAAATTGATATGTGCACATATGTTGCACACACACATGCTCTAAGGGCATGTGTGTGCGCAACATGAAACTTTGAAAAATGCACAAAAGTGCATTTTTCAAAGTTTTAGCAAATTACCATGCAGTTCATCTTCATGGTAATTTGCTCCCCCTATTAGCGAATTCGCTAATTTTTTTACTTTCATGCATTGCATTTGAGGAATCCCAAATAGAGATTCCTTAAATTAAGGAATCTCAATTTGGGCTTCCTTAAATGCTATCGCTATTTAAGGAATCGCTATTTAAGGATTCCTTAAATAGCGATTTTTGCTTTTGGGTTGATGCATTGGGATTGGGTAATTTTAACTCAATACCGGGAGCTATTAGCGAATCGGTATTTTACCGACTGGATTTTGGCTTGATGCATGAGGCTGTAAATCTCCCTGTGCCTAACAAAAATGATGAATGTGTCCTCATGTAACGCAACTGGTGCTATGTAAAGCGCTTCGATACCGGGTCAAGTTTGTGCTATATAAAACTCCGTAAAAAAAAACCATCAGGCAGCTTGTCGGAGGCTTTCCGCCCGACATCATAGGTTTTTGTCTGGCGGTTGGAGGGAAACCCCGACTGAGCCCGTCGGGGTGGCAGGCGGAATAGTAATCCCAAAATGGCAGAGGAGCCAGCCTCGGCTCCGCCGTCAGGATTACAATGTCACTTTCCGCCTGCCCTTTCATGGCGGTCTACCCTCTATGAAAAGGCAGACAGAAAGTGACTTTGGGGGGGCCCTTTGGTCCTCCGCTATAAGGCCTAGGGGGCACCCGCCTAAACATCCCTGCACCATGAGGCAGGGACCGCATGATGGCTGCCACACACTGCAGGGATGTTTTAAAACATAAATTTTTCTATTGCAGCTTGTGCTGTGGCCCTTTTCCGGCCGCCGCACAAACTACAATAGAAAAATGGATGTTTCCGACAGCCCATAGGGCAGTCGCATACTAATACTAAGGGGGGAACCGCCGACTAATAGTCGGGCGAATACCATCCCATTACGGTGTCGGTCGGATGCCGACAGACATCGTACATAAATGGCTTAATTGAAAGTGGAGAAAAACATTGACTCAATGTTTCATAGAAAACTTTGTATCCTCTTTAAATTTCTCCCATTTGAACAACATGACTGTATTTTCCAGTTATAAATATGGCAGTGTCTACAGATCACTGGGAGCAAGAGGCCTGCTGTTTGTAAATGCAACACTTTGAAATAGGATACAATTAAAATGAAAAGTTAACTTAATCATTAAGTTAACTCTTTATTTTATTTTTCTCCCATTTAAAAGCATTCAGAAACACCATTCTGTTCTCATGCTCCAATATTGACTTGAAAAGGACTTTTATTTAAGATTTAAATTCCTCAGTGCTTCAGTTCTTCACCTCTGTACTCTGGGTCATAAATCTGACTCCAGCACTGCTCATTATCAGGTCCTGCTATTTGCAGCCTGAAGATAATAATGAAAGATAAACACAGCTTCCCTTAACTTTAAAAGGACAATGTGACCCTGTGCTTATTTACAATGAACTCAAGGCTGGGAGCTACTATGAAGGTGTCTGTGAGCTACTGGCAGCTCATAGTCGACTGGTTGGAGGCACCTGGTTTAGGAACTATGTAATAGGGATTTTCTAGACAGCCACCATCTTGGCATGAAGTGGCACCTAATACTTTGTGACTTCTATGTTGAACCTGTTGGTGACTTGCCGGGAAAACTCGGATTTCCTTTCATCAATATGCTGATGATACCTCAACTATACCAGTGGACTGTACAAAGAATAAAAAGCAAGGGAAGCAAGAGCTGCCTATGAAATTGGCAAGAAAGCTGAATTCAATGCGGTTGGTCCTACACTGCAATATCGTTTGGTTTCACATTAGTCGGCAAGGTGGGCTTTGATTCACACGCTAAAGCTTTGGCTCAAAGCTCTAGATATCAGGTAAGGCTGCCCTGTAACAAGAGCCCATTCATTACAAGGGTGAACCTTAAAGTAGCTGTGGTATCTTGCATATTAAATAAGGCAATACATTCCTCGTTGAAATCCCTAAAATGCATTTCATTCCTATTATACCATTCTGCCGCATGGCCGATCTCTAATAGCAAAATATGATCACTTCTGTCTCCACTGTCCTTAAAAGGCTTCCTCATCAAACACAAAGGTGCTACAAAATGGTCTGAATCACATGTTGTTGGGACAGATAAGTCTCGTGCATGGTGATGGGTGTGTACCTCTTCCCTGAAGGCCCCAGCTGCAATGATGTCTGGATCCCTGATGCTCATGTTTTGTTATCATGGATGGACACGGATCACGCATATATGCCAAAACATAGGCCTGTCTCATGGATTGCAGTCTTATTGGACCGGGAGGGGCACCCAAAGTGCTACTCTCATAGTGGTGAAAGGCTATTGCCTTTGCCAGGAGTTAAGCAGCATGAAAGCAGGGGTGGCAGCATACCTTGTAGTGATGAGTAGAAGTGACACAGGCCTTTTTACCTGTGTCACTCGAGTGAGGTCTACCAGCCCACTTATGTAAAATTCCGCTGATGTGTGCTTAACTCATCCTTGGCCTACATCAAGTTAGTATGTAGTGCTATGCAATACTTGTGTGTAGTATGAATGTGCTGGCTGTACATGTGCCTGTGAATGGTACAATACATGGGAGATTCTGAGTTGCATTTTCGGAGACCCAGGGCTGACTAGAGGAGCATGAGGGGGTAGAGGACTACCCCCAAATAGATTTGGGGATTGCTGCACTTCTGCGAGCTGGGTGGGACACACACTGGAGGAAGGAGAGTCAGGCTCTCCTGCACACTTCAAAGGGTGCTCTTTAATTCAGAGAGGGGTCACTAGAAGGGGGTGAGGGCACATCTCAGGAAGGAGATGGGGCTGATAAGAGATTCCCAAAGAGTAGTGCTGAGGCCTTGGGGTAACCTTTGATACACATATTACTGTGGCTAACATCCAGGTGTGAACCTCTAGTGACTCTGATGGCCGGTGTTGTGGGGCTATCAAATTTGGGATCGCTCCTGCTGTGACAGACTGCTTTCTGGTGGAAGGGCAGAGTAGAGGGGAGGGCACTTCAAAAGAAAGGAGAACCCCATTACAAACTTCAAAGACTCAGACACTAAATCACGTTTGGTGTCTGGAAATGGACTACAAGAAGCTGAACTCGAGGCATCCAAAATTGGCAACTGTAAAGCAACCAGTCATGCTGTGCAAGGAGGAGAAGCTCTGCAAGATTTCTGCCTGTGAGTAGGACTGCCAGTGGTTGCCAGTCTCCTAGATGGGTGAGGGGACATTGCCTAGGGGATACAAGACCACCTGTCCCTGGAGCACCAGTGCCTGCCTCCTAGCCAACATCAGTGAGCCCTGTGTGGAAGAGGAGAGTGCTGCACAGAGCCAGGTCTGGTGGGGCATCCTGTCGAGTGGATCACTGCAGCAAGGTGTGAGGAGATCGCTGCTGCACCGATCAGGTCATTGCCTATGTGCAGTTTCAAGTCGACGACCTTGTGTGTCAGAGGAGGCTTTCATGAAGTTAGTCCTGAAGTGTGCCGCACCAATCGGGCCATTGCCCATGTGTGGTGTGTAAGTTAGAGACCCTGTATGCCAGAGGGGGCTGCCATGAAGTTTGGCATGCCGATCAGGCCGTCTCCCGTCTGTGGTGTGTAGGTTCGGCGACCTCATATGCCAGAGGTGGCTGAAGTTTGCCTTACCAATCAGCCGTCACCCATGTGCAGTGTGTAAGTCAGTGACCCCATATGTCAAAGGGGCTGCCATGAAGAGGAAACTGCAGCTGTGCCAATCAAGTCCTCAGCCGAGTGAAGAGCAGGTGTGGTGACCCTATTTGCTATAGGGTCCACCAGAGGAAGACAAGGATTGCAGCCTCGTGGATGCCATGATCATAAGGAGAGGCCGCTGTGGGGACCCATGCGGGCTGAGCCCCGACTGAGGAGCGGAACCATAAGCCACTAAAATCTTCCTTCCCCTTTCTTGAGATAACCAATGGAAACTTACTGGTTGCATCGCAGGAGTACCGAGGACACCCAGTCGCGGCCCCTGCAGTGCTGTGTATGTGATACTTACCTGAGGCAATCGCTGCAGCTGCCACGCATGTAAGACAGACACTCTCAGTGTTTCCTGTCAGACAGTTCTTGCTGGGACTGAGGGAAGGGCCACAAGACCTCGGAGGAACTTGTCTGCTAGTTAGATCTCCAGAGATGGAACACTTTTGACTTCTCTATTAAGAGTCAGAGTGGGACTCCTGCGACTCAAACTGCTAGAGGGCCTAACCTGAATGTCGCCTACAGTAAATGGGGAAAATCACTACCGCCAGTGAGAGGGAAGTGAGACTCAGGAGACTGCCATTAAAATAATAAAGCCCTGACCACAGGGGACTATGTGTATGTCATATTTCACTTTGTGGTCATATATAAATACCCCTTTTGTCTAAAAGAAAGTTTTTGACTGTACAATCATTAATTTCTGCTATTGAATGTATTTTGAGTTGTGAGCCTCCGTTCACCTTTCTTGTGTCTACCTCCCCCGAGCCCCCACGAGAAGCCACTGACTGCTTGACCCTCGCTACCACCGAGAGTCAAGTGCTGAAGGGTACTTTGGCCCAGTTGCTGAGGATCCATAGTAGGTCAGGACCTTTGACATCAGGAGTAAAAGGCCTCAACCCCCATGGTGGGCCCAGTAGCTCCTGCTTGTCCTGTGGCCTCTGAACAGGGTCTGACACATGTAAATCGATTCACACTAACACACCTAACATCACAAAAGCTTTAAATTCCAATGAGGGAGTACAGCCCTAAGGAGCGATCACTTCTTACTTTAAGAAGAAACTCATCCTCAATCGCTCTTCTTCTGGTAATGCCCCAAAAATGTGGTCTTCCATCCCAACTCATAGCAAGCTCACTCCATACTTAATCAGTTGGAAAAAAAAACCTCAAAACCCATCAAAAACCCACAATGTCAAAAAGGCGTACCCTTAATCGCAAAGGGCCTTTGGTACCAGGTGAATAGGCTCACAGGGGCTCTAGGAGGTGCACAGTTAGGGTGCCCACTGAAGAAGCCTTTTGGGCAAGGACACAGGGTTCCCACAGATTTCCCAGGATACTGCCCCTAAAGGGCATGCAGTCGCAATTTGCACCCACCAGTCGGTCCGGGTCGCTGCCCACTCTGAACAATCAGGATGGTCCACCTCTGGTGCTAGAGCAGCAGCTTGAAGCCTTTGCTGCTACTTTCACCTCAGTGCTCTCTTCAGTGCAAGTGAAAATCCTCAGAAATCACACCTACACTGAAAAGAGCCCATTTTATTTATGTAACTTGGGACATGCTCCCAGTCTGTTCTTGGTGGACACAAAGTACAGACAGACTTGCGCACCACAGCTACTGAAATTATTCAATTTTGCAGCTGTGCTGCTTTCCACATAATTATGAATGAGTAGAATTTACCACATAATCCATCATCTGTAGATTTCATTAAGAAAAAAATGTTTCTAGCTCGAATGAATCAAAAGCTAGTAAAAGTGCGGAGACACGTTTGGCGCACAGTGGAACACCCTTCGTTGACTGGTTAACTTTACATTACTTATTTCTGTATTTGGGCATCAAAGTGATATTAATCGGGGGAAACTTTAGCCCAGATAATGTTAACGTATAAAAATTCCAAAATTATGAGGTGGTACAAGCACTAAATGTGCCTCATTAAGCCTCACAATTTCGCGTTTCCTGCCACATAATTTAGTCAACCCTGCCACATAATTTGGTCATCCCCTGCTGCATAATTCCAGTGGCCCTGCCGTTCACTAATTTTCATACTATGGTGCCTCTGCAGTGCTACCTCTTAACGCTTGACAACCTCATGCCGTGTGTGGTCAACGTTCAGAAATATCAGAACTAAGAAAGTAACATTTGTAAATGAATGTGGTGCCTCAGGCAGCAAAACGCAAGGAAAAATCAACCTGTGTGTATCCACCTGTGTTTACACTGCAGAACAACTGACCCCGACTGCCTGAAGGTAAATAAAGGCTGGGCACAATCCTAATTGCTACGTGTTCCCAGCCAACAGCACTCAAGATCAAAGGATTAAAAATGACTTTATAAGGCCTAGAAGTCTCTGCCAAACTTCTACAAATTATGTGTAAATGGAATTAAGGCAAAAGATTCATTTAGAGCCTTGTCCTAGTGCAATGCATGTGATAATATTTCTGTAAAGGTAAAAGAGTAGCCATGGTCTTGGATGCTGGCATGTGACTCAGCCACCATGAAAACAATGTTACCTGCTTTAGCAAGTATATGCTTAAATGTACTTGAACATATAACACGGGCATATGGTCCAGTGCCTGGATACCCTCACGGGTGACAAGTAGCACTCTACAAATCTTCTGATTGATTGGCTGGGCAGCAGTGGCGGCTGGTAGGGGACAGTGACGGGGGGAGAGAAGGTGGGGGAGTTAGTAAATAAATTAAAGAAAACTAAAACTTACCAGCTGGTTGCCGTCGCCAGTCGCCGCCTCTCTTCGCAGGAACAGGAAGCACCCAGGCTTCCAGATGCCCCCAGCCAATCACAGCGCTGTCGTGATTGGTCTGAGGGCTGTGGTTCGGTGCTCAGACAGGAGCTGTGGGACTGGGCATGTCCTCCACCCAGGCTGTAATGCCAGAGACCAGCCAAACAGTATCCACACTTTGGGTGCAGCAGTAACCACTGCTCCTCCCTGTGACGCAGGGAGCCCAGCCCCAGCCTAACCTGGCGGCAACTCAAACACAAAAAATAAAATGATAATAACTTCTTTTATTATTGTATGGTTTCCATTGCACTGCTTTGAAGCAGGAGGGTGATGCTCGTCCGCATAAGCGCAGGAGCCGCCACTGCTGGGCAGCTGAGCTGGGTAGAGGGCCAATCTCTGTGCCAGTCCAGATCATTTTGCGAATTACAAGAATAAACTGGAACAGAAGAACAATGGGTAGCAAAACAGTGGCATGTCAGCAGCGACACCCACCATCTTGTGTAGCTCGCCCCTTCGCAAGGAGCAGGGTGCCACAGAGGAGGGGCTTCAAATATTTTAAATCTGCATAGAAAGCGGCACCTAAAAAGCACGACAAGAGTGGTCAACCGAACAGGATTTTTTTGTATGCGGCTTGGCAACGCACCCATGCACCCCAGTGGCTAGGAAATGAAACGAAAGGAAGAAAATGACCAAAGTAGCTCAGAATTTATAGGAAAGGGGGAGGCACAACACAGATAAATGACAGGTCAGTGGACATTTTCTTCTGTAACTTAGAAGGTGTGTCCCATTGTGACCAAAGTTAAAAAAAAACTACTATAATCACAGGTGGACTCAGTATATAGATTCCAGACCCTTCACTCATCATTATGCCTCTATTATACAACACAACTTGGTTCCTCAATTTGATGTGTTCCACACCAAGACCTTCATGAAAGAATTGGTCAGAGCACACACCACAGGCAGATTCATCAGCCAGGTACATGGAATAAAGAAGGTGTAAAGTGCACTGCAGTGCTTAATTTGTAATAAATAATATTTGGCAGGGCTCCGTCAGGAGGGCACTGTAGCCTGCACCACACATTGCCCCTGCCAGCGCTGCCAATGATAGTAACAACACAACTACTAGCCATTGTACTTCTACAAGTGTGACAATTCAGTCTATTTCGGGCCCCCAAAGCTATAAGATTGGCTTGGGCGGCAGTTAATAGTAATTTTTAATGTATGTTGAATTACAAATAACCTGTTGTTGTGGTCATATCTACATTAGCCAAACAATGCCACCATGTGGCATACTGTCACAAGCACAGGGGCTGACAATTAAGTGTTGGTGCAGAGTACCAGAAACCACCGGCTCAAATTAAGCACTGGTGCACTGTATTCTTTCTCACATTCCCCTATAAACCCCGGCATGCATATCTGCAGCAGCGAGTATGCAACACAATAAGAGTACTCAGGACCTCACACATCGCACCACCTTTTCCAACAAGGACATACTAAAAAAAGACCACATACTCTCGAGCCATGGATATCCATCCACCAAAGTGCCATCAAGAGTAGGAGATGTGTCATGAACCACTCTTGTCCCTCTGATTGCAACATTGAAACTGACACCATGTCTCCTTTGACACTGGTCCTCTCACGCAGTCTAAAATCGCAGCAGCCAAATGTACTCAATTGACAGATTTATTTTGTTAGGAAAAAATATTAAATATCACCTCAAAACCTGATGATCAAAGCCATCTGCAAACCACCACTGTTTGCTTGTGGACCCTTTTCGTTGCTGTTATCTTTACACCACTTTTTTTTAAAGGAACAGATGAAGGTTTTTCTTTGTTTCCAGAAGCTGATGTTCTTCTAGCAAAGCTGTGTAAAAGTCTCTTACTATTCGATGCCTCTCCTGTAGGATCTCTGATAAGTGTGTCTTTTTCAGCTGAACCCACAGCAAGAAAACTGAAAACAGAACAAGTAACACCCGTCTTGAAGAACCCATCCTTAAATCCAGAAGATCTGGAAACAATTGTCCCATTTATCAGCTACCATAATTGGCCAGACTGCTTGGAAGACCATGTTTCTTGAACTATCAGAGTATGTAGAAACCAACCACATGCTGCATTATATGCAAGCTGGTTTCTGTTCTGGGTTCCTCACCGAGACAGTGGTAATTGCATCATTTGATGAGCTGCGCAGGTTCGCAAACCAGGGTCAACCACTAAGTTTGATTCTTTGAGACCTGTCGCCAGTCTCCGATACAGTGTAGACCATCAGATTCTGCTGCCCAGGCTGAGTGGCCTCAGTGTCAAAAAATGCTTTGGAAATTTGCATGAAGACAGTGCTCACTTGGGGGTATATCTACAAGGCGACGATATAAAATTATCGCCGCTTTTGCGGCCGTTTTTGGCCGAAAAGTGGCGATAATTTTATCGCTATATCAGCAAGGTCACGCTATCGTGTGAAACCTTGCCTTAGCGCCTGAATTCCTAATGCTAATCTTTGCATCTCTAATGAGATGCTAAGTGGGCGTTCCTCCCCAGGATAACGGGAGAAATGTCGCTAAGCGACATTTCTCCTATTATCAAGCCTCACGCAAAGCAGCATAGCAACAAGAAAAGTAACGATAACCTCTGTTATCGCAATTTTCCTTACGCCTGCTTTGAAACTGACTTAGCCATGATATCCTATGGAAGGTGGATATCATGGCTAAGTATGTGAGGCCCTATCAGCAAGCTATCGCCAAACTTCGTGGGATTATCGCTGGGTTTCCAGCGATAATCTCACGTTTGTCAGTTAGCGCTAGGATTTTTATCGCTTTTGAGATAAGCATTGCTAATAGCACGCTATCTCAGCGATAAAAATCCACGCTAGCCGGCGATAATTATCCTAGCGCTAAGTGCGCGTAGCGATAATTATCTCCGGTTGTTGCTGATATGCCCCTTGATCTTCAGCTCTTCCCTTCCTTAATTTCCTCCCAAAAATGTTGACCTGTGTGGTCCTCCAAGGTTCAATTCTCATATCGTGAGATGTTTAACCTATTTAAGATTGCCCTGGCTCATCCTGTATATTCCTTTAGGATCACTTTCTTCATGTACTCAAAAGTCACACTTGGTCTTTAAAAATTAATGGAAGGCCATACTTGAGTGTCTCCAATCTGCATGACAGCCGCTCATTGGTTGAAAATTGGATGCGTCACAATCAGCTGAAGTTCACCCTTTCAGACCCTCCCGATTTAGGAAACTTCATTGTGGCCCCGCTCCTTAGGGGATACACAGAAACGTGTACTCTGTGTAAAAAATCTGAATGTATAATTTGATTATGAATTAATTATGAGTGTCAAATCATTACCATTTTTAGCTGTTTACACCAACTGCATATCTTGAAACAAATTTTCACGTGTTCTTGATCCATACAACCTCTTCATCTCTACTCAAATTGATTACTTTGATGGTCTCTATTTACATTTGCCTAAATATGCCGTGCAAGAGCTAAAATTGGTCTAGAATTCAGCTCCCAGGCTGATCCTGGGTCTTCCAAGATGCAATCATGTTTCCACCAACATAGCCTCATTAGATTGGCTGCCTGTTCAAGAACGGATTGTGTTTTAATCATTGTGCCTTAAAGCACTTCCGGAGCAGAGACACAATCCCCTAGCTGATGGTTTTCACCTGTATGTTCCATTCCACTTCTAAATCTGTGGATAAATTGTTCATGAAAAATTACCAGGACAAATTCCACAGCTGTTGGAGAAAATGTATTTTTTAGTTGCTGCAGAATCATAATAAAACCCCCTTCTTACCCAAACTAATTAATTTGAGAAAGCTCTAAAAACCTGGTGGTTTCACAACAAAATGTATTTTCTTAGGACAACTCTGTCTCTAGAATAACACTATTCACTCGAGTCTAACTTGGAAGGATAGCACCCCTTTCATTTTGGAATGGTTCCTTTCTAACTTCTTTGTTAGCCAGGGCCTCTTAGAGCTAATATGCCCCTTGGGTGAAAGTTGCTCATAATAAAACACAAACACCATCATTGAGCGTGGAGTAGGTCAAGCCTATTCAGCATTGTAAGACCGGGGGTCACCAGGCCCTATGGGGTAGCGTGGCACGAGCAGATAGGCATCCAAAGGCTTACGTGTAAAGTGACCATACAGCACACACATCCACTGAGACAGGAAACGCACGCAATAATTGACACGACAATAGTAGGTTGAATAAACCCAATCAGTTTTATCTAGATCAACATTAGGATCAAAAGCATTTCATTAGGAATAGATTGGCAGTTCATTAAAGCATCAAAACCTGGCATTGAATCCAAGCGCGGCACCTGGCGATCCTGGGGAGCGTCAAACCCAGCATTTACGCAGAGCGGTGCACATAGCAATTCAATAGCGCTTCAAAACATGGCATTTAAGCATAGCGCTGCACATAGCCATTCAATAGCGCCACAAAACATGGCATTTAAGCATAGCGCTGCACATAGCAATTCAATAGCGCTTCAAAACATGGCCTTTAAGCAACGCGCTGCACATAGCAATTCATTAGCGCTTCAAACATGGCCTGTAAGCATAGCGCTGCACATAGCGGTTCATTAGCGGTTCGAAACATGGCATATAAACGTAGCGCGTTAAATCATAGCCTTCAATCAGGGCATTAAATCAGCGCGCTGCATCAGGGCATTAAATCTAGCCTCGAATTAGAGCATTACAGCTAGCATTGAATATGGCCCTTAGGGCAGGTATCCCACCGTTCAAGTCAGGCTCATAGTTACAGGGGCCGTGGCCCAGTTTGTTCTCGCTCCGTGGCAGTGGGGGCCCAGCGGCTCCATGATAGATCTCCCTGGGGGAGGGGCGTGCTCCGGGCCTCGTGGGCCTCCCGCCCTCCTCCCCGGGGTTTACCTGAAGCGTCGGCCTTGCAGGCTCTTGTGCAGCTCCGCGGCCGGGCGGGGGCTCACTCTCCACAGAGACCCTCCCGCCAGCCGCGTAGATCTCCCGTAGATTCACTCTGAATTGGAAGTGGCCCTTGGGGGTGGAGAACGCTGTTTTCTCCCTTGCTCCATCGGCTATGGCAATTTGCCAGTACCCTGACATCAAATCGATGGTGCTGAGGTACCGGGCTGCTCCCAGCCGGTCCACCAGCTCGTCTGCTCGTGGGATCAGGTGAGCGTCTGTCTTCGTGACAGAGTTTAATCCCCTGTAGTCCACACAGAACCGCAGTTCTGGTGTGGTGGCCGGTGGGGCCGCTTTCGGCACCAACACCACCGGACTAGCCCACGGGCTGCTGGAAGGTTCGATCATCCCCAGCTCCAGTATTTTTGCCACCTCACTCTGGATACTGTTCTTCACTCGGTCAGATAGCCGGTAAAACTTGTTCTTTACCGGTGGGCTGTCTCCTGTGTCCACATCATGGGTACACAAATGAGTGATTCCAGGCGTGAGGGAGAACAACGAGGCGTACTACCCCAACACCTGGCGGCAGTCCCTCTGTTGCTCTGGGGTCAAGGATGGGGAGAGGATCACGCCCTCCACCGATCCATCCTTCTCCTGGGCTGCCAGAAGGTCAGGAAGAGTCTCACTCTCTTCCTCCTTGCTCCCATCCGTCACCATGAGGAGAGCAAGCTCAGATCGCTTATGGTGCGGCTTCAGGCGGTTGACGTGGAGCACCCGATGGGGCTGACGGGGTGTCTTCAAGTCAACGACATAGGTAGTCTGGCCTCGTCACTCCACAATTTCGTACGGACCAGTCCACCGGTCCTGGAGGGCGCTAAGCTCCCCAGGCTCCATGACCCACACCTTCTGTCCAGCGTCCAACTCCACCGTCCGAGCGTTGCGGTCATACCACTCCTTCATGACGGCTTGGCTAGCCTCCAGATTATCTGAGGCTGCCTTCCATAGCATGGCCATCTGGCTGCAGAATGCCAGCATGTAGCTGACAACATCACGGGGAAGCTTCTTCGAAGTCTTCTCCCACCCCTCCGTCAATAGGCTGAGGGGCCCCCTAACGGGGTGGCCATAGAGCAGCTCAAACGGGCTGAACCCGACTCCCTTCTGCGGCACCGCACGGTAGGAGAACAGCAGGCAAGGGAGGAGTACGTCCCACTTCCGCCTCAAGTCCTCTGGCAGGCTCCAGATCATCCCCTTTAAGGTTTTGTTAAAGTGCTCTACGAGCCCGTTAGTCTGGGGGTGGTAAGGAGTGGAGAACCGATAGGTCACCCCACACTCCTTCCACATGGCCTGCATATTGGCCGACATGAAATTCGTGCCCCTGTCTGACACCACGACCTTGGGGAATCCCACTCGGGTAAAAATCCCCAACAGGGCCCGCACCACCACCGGTGCAGTGATGGTCCTCAGAGGAATAGCCTCCGGGTACCGAGTGGCGTGGTCCACTAATACCAAAATGAACCTTTGTCCCGCTGAGGTCGGAGGGTCCGACGGCCCAACAATGTCGATTCCGACCCGCTCAAAAGGGGTCCCGACCACCGGGAGCGGTTCCAAAGGGACCTTCAGTTTAGTCCCAGTCTTGCCACTCGCCTGGCAAGACTTACAGGTCTTACAATAGGTGTCAGAGGTAACTCTCATCCTGGGCCAGTAAAAATGTGGGACCAACCGCGCAAAGGTTTTGTCCTGGCCCAGGTGTCCGGCTAAGGGTATTTTATGCGCCAATTCCAACAGGAGGGCCCGGTAGCATTGGGGGACCACTAAGGCCCTCGAAGATCCATGCACCGGAACCTTAGGCTCACTGTAAAGAAGGCCATCCTCCCAATACACGTAATAACCGCCAGTCTCCTGATTGGCCGCTTGGGCTTCGGCCTGCCGCCGCATGCCATCAAGCGTGGGGCACTCCCTCTGCGCCTGACAAAATTCCTCCTGGGTAGGCCCTCCTTCCACATGCCAGTCGGCAAGTCCCCCACGGGAACAACATCCACCTCCGCGGACTCCGGGGGTACCTCCGCGGGCTCCCCATCCATCACACGGGGTGTGTCCTCCACCACTTTCTCCTCTCCAAAATCGGCGTTGGGTTGGGCCATTATCCCAGGCTCCAACCCGGGTTGAGTTCCATGCCGGGCAGCCATGGACCGCGTGACTACGCAAGTCCATCCTGGTAACCCCAGCATCTCAGTATGGGCTCGAAATTCCACATCTTTCCAGTCGGTGTGATCTAGATCGTTCCCTAGTAAGCACCCCACAGGCAAGGCAGGGCTCACCGCAACTCTCAATAGGCCTTTGACTCCTCCCCACTCAAAGGGATCTTGAGCCACTGGATAGTGACTCACACTGCCGTCAGCCAACAGGGCCGGATGGAACTCCTCAGGGATTACCTGCTCAGGGGACACCAGCCGCCTCACTACGGTGGTCATGCTGGCACCTGTGTCCCTCAGAGCCTCCACCTCCTCCCTGTTAACTCTCACCCTCTGCTGGTACTTAGCGGAGTTCGGGGGTAGGGACACCACTGGGACCATCTCTCTATCCCCGAGTGAAACCAGGGTCAGGCCTGTCCACTCCCCTTCCCTATCTAAGGGCAGCTCAACCCCAAGCGCTACACTAGCCACCCCGGGGCTCTTCCCGCCCGTTGGGGCTGGGGGTCTCTTGCGACACTTAGGATCGCCCTTGTAGTGTCCAATCTCCCCACATTCATAGCACCGCACAATCCTTGGCTGCTGACTCTTGTCAGGGTAAGTGGGCTTTGGGGAATTGGTCTGAGGTGGGGTCCCTACTCCTTTCCCAAACTGTCTAGTTTGTGGGCCACGCGAGAACTCCACCTTTTTATCTCCCCCCTCAGTCAACTTGCAGTCCACCAGATGTTGGCGCAGCTCCGGAAAGCACTTATCCAAGAGGTGCTCTCTCAAAAACAGATTATACAAGCCCTCGTAATCCTGCACCTCGCTGCCACGCACCCAACCATCTAGAGCCTTATGGGCATAATCAAAAAAATCCACCCAATTTTGCGTGGACAGCTTATGGCTGCCACGGAACTTCTGCCGATATCTTTCAGGGTTGAGGCCAAATTTCTTAAGTAGCGCCTCTTTCATGGGGGCATACCTGACCTGATCCGCCTTTTCTAGGTACAAAAGGGTGTTCCTGACATTGGGAGGTATGTAGCGATACAGGCCACCCCCCCAGTTGCTTTCAAGTTCCCTGTGGGCTGTCAAGGCCACCTCCTACGCCTCCAGCCACTTGGCGATGTCATCCCCCACCGTGTAACTGGCAATCACATCCTTGGGTAGATAACATTTTGGCTCCTGTTGAGCCTTTGGTACGCTGCCACCATTATCATTACCTGACGCATTCAACTGTAGAGCTCGCAGCTCCAACTCTTTAAGCTGAAGCTCGTGCACCAGCTTCTTCTCTTCCATCGCTAGTCATCTATTTTCCCTTTCGTGTTCTAGCTTGGCAAGCTCCCACTTCAACTGCCTCTCCTCCCTCCTGTCCTCATACTCTTCTGGTGACGCACTCATCCTAGACCCTGCACTACTGCTTGCCCCGGAACGTCTCCCTGGTGGCAAGTTTTCAGAAACATCAACATTGAGCAGGTCTAGCTCCTCCTGCGCGCTCTCCTCCTGAGGTGCACCCTGCCCCTCCTGTCCCCCATCCCCTCTACCCATGCCCTCAAGGCTGCACGGAGTCCCGGTCCTTTGGCTCTCCGCACCCCCGGCACCCCCATCCCCTGCCCGAATTCTCTCAGCTGCCTTACTGTATACCCCTCAAGGTTGGCTAACTAGAACTCCATTGTGACAGGTGGGGACCCAGACATCAAGGCAAAAGAAATACTAGGATGTGAGTAACAGCGTTGGGCTAACCAGGACTCCACACACTCAGTCTAGACAGTGGGGGTCAATTGATGCAGAAATACAATACACAATAGGCGTCTAATTGCGGCGCCCTCCGTCTCCCTGGAGGGTGCTGTATAGTCACACGTCCTTATCCCACCGCTGGCCAACAATGTAAGACCGGGGGTCACCAGGCCCTATGGGGGTAGCGTGGCGCGAGCAGGTAGGCCTCCAAAGGCTTACGTGTAAAGTGACCATACTGCACACACATCCACTGAGACAGGAAACGCACGCAATAATTGACACCACAATAGTAGGTTGAATAAACCCAATCAGTTTTATCTAGACCAACATTAGGATCAAAAGCATTTCATTAGGAATAGATTGGCAGTTCATTAAAGCATCAAAACCTGGCATTGAATCCAAGCGCGGCACCTGGCGATCCTGGGGAGCGTCAAACCCAGCATTTACGCAGAGCGCTACACATAGCAATTCAATAGCGCTTCAAAACATGGCATTTAAGCATAGCGCTGCACATAGCCATTCAATAGCGCCTCAAAACATGGCATTTAAGCATAGCGCTGCACATAGCAATTCAATAGTGCTTCAAAACATGGACTTTAAGCATCGCGCTGCACATAGCAATTCATTAGCGCTTCAAACATGGCCTGTAAGCATAGCGCTGCACATAGCGGTTCATTAGCGCTTCGAAACATGGCATATAAACGTAGCGCGTTAAATCATAGCCTTCAATCAGGGCATTAAATCAGCGAGCTGCATCAGGGCATTAAATCTAGCCTCGAATTAGAGCATTACATCTAGCATTGAATATGGCCCTTAGGGCAGGTGTTCCACAGTTCAAGTCAGGCTCATAGTTACGGGGGCCGTGGCCCAGTTTGTTCTCGCTCCGTGGCAGTGGGGGCCCAGCGGCTCCACGATAGATCTCCCCGAGGGAGGGGCGTGCTCCCGGCCTCGTGGGCCTCCCGCCCTCCTCCCCGGGGTTTACCTGAAGCGTCTGCCTTGCAGGCCCTTGTGCAGCTCCGCGGCCGGGCCGGCGCTCACTCTCCACGGAGCCCCTCCCGCCAGCCGCGTAGATCTCCCGGCGATGTCCGGGCCGAGGGGGATGGCGCGGGGCTCCCGGCCGGTCCAGACGTGGCCGGGGACCTCCGCGGTGATCGGAGATGGCTCCAGGTCCTCCTCTGGTTCCGGGGGACTCGGGGATTTCCCTGAGGCTTCAGAGGCCCGCGCCCGCAGCCGCCAATGACAGCGCGACCTGCGGGGGCGCGGCCCACTCAACGAATAGCACAGCGGCGGGGGCGGCGTTTGGCAGTCCGCCCCCGTCAGGTGATGCAGGCCTCGGCTTCAGGCCTACGCGGCCTCGATCAGATGGATCGGCCTCACGCTACCTTCCCGGGGATTCTGGTGGCCCTCTCCTTGCGGAGGGCCGCGTCGCACGGTCGGCGACAACAGCGACGGGGCCCCGGTCTTCCCCGCGGGCCCCGGAGATAACGGGGATCATCGCCCTGGCCTCGGGGCCGCAGCGGTGAGTGTTCCCTTTGCAGGATCCCCGACGGGGGTGGGAGAAATTAAGTGGTGGCCTGCAGCTTGGGGGGTGGCGATGGGTTTGGCGCCCCGCGCCCTGTTTTCCCCCCAGAGACGCCCCAGCACAGCGCAGGTACCTGGTCGATCCCCCAGCAGTTCTGTGGTAGGTTTCTGTGGTAAGTTTCGTTGGTAAGTTCTGTGGTAAGTTTCTTTGGTAAGTCCTTTGGTAAGTTTCTTTGGTAAGTTTCTTGGCGCTGGTTGGATCTGGTGCCCTTAGTAGTTTGGTTCCTTGGGGTGGGGGGGGGTAGGTTGAGTTGGTGACTGAAGGGAGTACTTAGTCAGGCTTGGTAGGTTGTCCCTGGGTTCCCCTACCGCTGGGCCAGATCAGTGGGCTAGTTCAGGATCCCTCACTCAACTTAAAAGGCAGCACCTCAGCCCTGTCACTTTCAGTGGCATAGGTCCCTCACTAGGCCCTTTTGCCTAAAACTCCTGCGTAGGTTCCCCCAGGTCTGCGTCGCCCCAACTGACTAAAAATGTTCCCTCCTTTCCTTAAGTATCCCTAGATCAGGTGACCACCCTCTAAGGCAGCAAAAGTAAACCCCACCCTTCTTCTAGAAGGGTCCAGCAAGTTCCAGGAGCTTCCCCACTCTAGCTATAGGACAAAAAGGCAGGCTGGTGTCGCAACAATGTTGTAGGGTCCCAGCCAGCTCCTGGCAACTAGGGTGCTACTAAAAAGGCCACTCCGCAGTAGCAGGGGCCTGTGGCAGCCCTATTGGGGGAAGAGAGCACCTGCACCTTAACACTGATTAGCAATGAAAAGGCGCTCGGAGACCTAAGGCCAACGAAAAAGAGGGTGGAAAAAATGAGGCAAGGGCAAAAACACAGGGAAAGACCACCCTAGGGCTGACAGGTCTAACAAGCATTGACTCAAAAACAACCTCTTGGGCTTCAGAACACGGAATCACTTGACGCTGTGTTGAAGAACAAGTTACTTACCTTCGGTAACGCATTATCTGGTAGAGACTCTATCTAGCTGCAGATTCCTTACTTTTGAATTTCCCAGGCTTCAGGCTGGATCCGGAAACATTTGCTGCAGCAATACCCCTTGCGTGCGCTGTCGGGTGGCTCCACTGGGCTCCGCGTGACGTCTTCAGCAGCATCAGTTATGACGTCACGGTCACCGATATAGGCGCCACCCAGGCAAGTGGACGTCAGTACTTTTCATTTTTTCCACAACCAGAAGCGCAGAGCCACGAAGCAACTGAAGTAGTCGTGTGCAAAACTAGGGCCCTGAAAAGGGGAGTAACCCTAGCCCTAACAAAATTAGTCCTCAAAGCAGGGAGGCATGGGTGGGGCTGTAAGGAATCTTCAGCTAGGTAGAGTTTCTACCAGATAATGTGTTACCGAAGGTAAGTAACTTGTTCATCTGATAGCGACTTCTAGCTGCAGATTCCTTACCTTTGACTTAGATACCTAAGCAATACCATCCTGGCGGTGGGTTGCGGACCAATACCTTACACTAGGAAGTCCTGCTGAACCGAACTGGCAAAATGCCCGTCCCTGTGGACCTGACTGTCCAGGCAGTAGTGCTTGGCAAAGGTGTGCAAAGATGCCAACGTTGCTGCCTGACAGATGTCCAGGATTGGGAAAATCCTAGCCAAAGCCATAGTGACAGCCTTTTTCACAGGTGGAATGGGCCCTTAATCCCTCAGGGGGCTGCTTCTTAGTCAAGGCATAGCAGATCTTAATGCAGAGAATGACCCAGTGAGAGACGGTCCTTTTCTGCACTGCCCACCCCTTCTTAGTTCCCACGTACCCGACAAAGACTTGGTCGCCCAACCCGGAACACTTTTGTGAGGTCGAGGTAGAACAACAAAGCTCTTTTTGGGTCCAGTGTCTTAGAGGGATGCAGGGGAGCAAAGAAGGTGGGCAGTGCGATGGATAGACCCAGATGGAATGAGGTCACAACCTTTGGCAAAAATGAAGCACGGGTACGAAGCACCACTTTGTCTGGGAAAGACATCAGGTAGGGAGGCGTGCAAGATAGCGCCTGTACCTCACTCACCGTCCGGGCAAATGTTATCGCCACCAGAAAGGCTATGTTTATGGTAAGCAGCTGGAGGGGACAGTTGTGCAAAGGCTTGAGGGGAGCACACATTACAAAAGTGAGATGTGGGTGGAAACAAGTGAGTCAGCCCTTATACAAACCTATGTACAATTTGAGACCTAGAGTTAAGCAGCTTCAAAAAGCGGATAGAGCAAAAAGATAACCCTTGAGAGTGCCCAATGCAGAGTCCTAATGGATACAGGTAAATAGAACAGTGTAAAGAGAAGCAGAAAGAGGGTCAATGGACCTTTCTGTACAGTATAATACAAATGTCTGCCAACTGCAGGCATACACCATCTTAGTGGAGGGCCACCTGGCCGCTGAAATAAGGTTACATACTTCAGGAGGAAGGCCAAAAGTCATCAACTGTCACCTCTCAATCTCCACGCATGGAGGCGCAGAGTTAACAGGTTCGGGTGGAGGACCCCCCCCATTGAATTGAATTGAATTGAATTGAATTGATTTTTGTATAGCGCGATTGCTGCCCAATGGGCGTCCAAGCGCTGAGCATGAAGACAGAACTGGGTAATGCGAAGAGGGTTTAGAGCTCGGTGGACCTGGCAAACAGGAAGGTCTTCAACTGTTTGCGGAAGGAGAGTAGGTTCGAGTTAGTCCGGAGTTGTAAAGGAAGTGAGTTCCACAACTTCGAGGTGTTTAGGGAGAACATCTTTCCTCCGGTCCTAGCTCTCCTTACTTTGGGTACCATGGCCAGGAAGGCCTCCGTAGATCGAAGGTTTCTTTTTGGAAGGTAATGGGTGACTAAATTGTCATTAATTGCTGGTCCTGTCTTCCAAAAAGCCCGGTGGGCAATGCATAATGCCTTGAATGCTACTCTCTGCCTCACTGGCAGCCAGTGCAGGCTATTTAATGTGGGTCTCGCTGACTGAGTTCGTGGAATCTGTAGCAGGGTCCGGGCAGCACAGTTCTGTACCACCTGTAGCTTTCGTAAGGTCATCTCGGGGGCTCCCACGTATAAGGCGTTGTTCGAATCTAGCCGGGACTGAATCAGGCCCTGTACTGCCACTTGTTTGGCTTCCATTGGCAGAAGAGGTAGAACTTTCCTCAATGTTCTAAGTAGGCCAAAACAAGTGGCGGATAGCTTAGTGGCCTGAGTGGAGAAAGAGAGACTTTTGTCGAGCCATACTCCTAGGCTTTTTACACTTTCCTTAGGGGTAGGAGGGGTGCCCAGGCACGGAGGCCATAGGGAGATGAAGGATACTGGTGAAGCTGGGCCCAGGAGCATGAGCTCGGTTTTATCTCCATTAAGTTTTAGGGAGGAGCATGTCCATGCTGCTGTGACAAAAGATACTCCCAAAGGGGCAGCCTGATCGGAGGGTCGATACTCATTTTCAGACCCTCTGAATACCAGACTCTCCTTGCCCAGTCCAAAGCCACAAGAATGACTTAGGCCTGGTCGCTCCTGATCTTCTTCAGAATCCTGGGCAGGATTGGAATGGATGGAAAGACGTACAGCAGGCCTGAGCTCCACTCATGGCGAAAGGCGTCGCCAAGCAATAGCCGCCTTGGAAACTCCAGGGCGCAGTATTGTTGACACTGCTCGTTCTCTTCGAAGGCGTACCAATCTAACCAAGGATCTACCCAGCACTGAAGGAGATTTTGCGCGACCCCCGACTGGAGGCCCCATTTGTTATCTGCTAGGCATAGATAGCTCAGTTCTACCGCCCTGGCGTTTAGAGAACTTGCCATGTGTCGAACAACCAGCGTAATGCCCTGCTGTACCAGCCATGTCCAGTGATGCAGAGCCTCTCTACAAAGGGCCACGACCTCGCCCCACCCTGCTAGTTGCAGTACCACATGGCAATGGTGTTGTCCGTGAACACCTGCACTAACTTCCCCTTGACAGACGGAAGAAATGTCTTCAATGCCAATCAAATCACTAGAAGCTCAAACACATTGATGTGGATCCCCAACTCTGCCGGAGACCAGTGTCCCCTGATCGCCCCCTCTCTCAAATGGCTGCCCATTCCAAAAGTGACACATCTGTCACGACTGTGAAATCTGGTTGGGGAAGGGAGAGGGGTCTACCTTTGACCTAATCATGGTTCATCAACCATCACTGCAGATCTCTTGCAGATCCTTCTGAGATCTGGACCATGTCAGTGAGATTTCCTCAATGCTGTGCCCACTGAAACTTCAGTTCCCACTGCAGAGCCCGCATATGCCACCAGGCATGTTTTACCAACAGGATACAGGAGGTCATGAAGCCCAACAGCTTCAGAGTCAGTCTCACCAAAATCCAGAAAGATAGGAATCATAACCTGAATATCCTGGACTCGCTGCTCAGGAGGATAGGCCTGAAACTGTACTGTGTCCAGAACAGCCCTGATGAAAGGGAGCATCTAAGAAGGTGCTAGTTGTGACTTTGTCATGTTTATAGAGAACTCCAGCGAATGAAGGAGGTCTGCCATAGTCTGAAGGTGGGAGATGACACCCCTAACCTGCGCAGATGAGCTCCGACCATCGCCATCACCTTGGTGACCACCCATGGGGCACTGGTAAGGTCGAAGGGGAGCACGGTAAACTGAAAGTGCTGCGGCCTAACTTGGACCGCAGGTAACGCCTGTGTCCCGACAAGATGGGGATGTGAAAATAGGCATCCTGCCGGTCCAACACTATCATCCAGTCTTCTTGTCTTAGGGCAGACAAGACCTGAGCTAGAGTAAACATTTTGAACTTCTCCTTCTTGAGGAAGAGATTGATGGTCTGAAGATCTAAAATGGGCCACAAACCTTTGTTGTTCTTCGGAGTCAGAAAGTAGCAGGAATAACGGCAACAGCCTACTTCTAAATCCAGGACCCTCTCTATAGTTCCCTTGGCCAAAAGAAACTTCCTCCTGGAGCAATTTTAAATGATCCTCTGCCAGCTGTTCTTGATTTGGGGGAACGGGAGGAGGAAAAGGAAGGAAAAGCAGAGAATAGCACTCCTGAATGATCTGCAGGACCCAATTGCACGATGTTATGAACCTTCAGCAGGGGAGATGGAATCTCCCACCGACTGGAGTGGTGTGGTCTTGTAGAGTCAGACTAGGAGTGCTTGGGGGCTGCGGCTGCCTATGGAAGGCTGCAGACCTCTTCTGGCTACCATTCCTAGGTCTGAATGAACCGCATTAATGTCCCTGCACGAGCTGGGAAGTATGCGCAGGACGGTGGCTGGAATTGGACTGCAGCAGCTGGAAACCCCTTCCGTTGCCATGGCAAGGCAAATGCTTTACTGGCCACGAGGTGTAGAAGAGAAGCCCAAGGATCTGGCCGTAGCTCGAGATTCCTTGAACCTCACTAAGGCCGAGTCTGCCTTTTCCCCAAAAAGATGGTTCCAACAAATGGCATGTCCATCAAATTTGCCTTGACATCGCCCAAGAAGCCAGTAATCTTAAGCCAGGTGTGGCGCCTCAAGGCCACTGTTTTGAAAATCAATCTGCCCAGCCAATCAGTCGTGTCAAGGCTACACTTTATGGCGAATTTTGCTGCATCCCTCCCGTCCTTAACTGCCTGAGAGAGCACCGCCGGTACTTGTGGCAGCGCTTGAACAACCATCTCCCAAAGGGAATGGGAGAAACGGCCCTGTGAGCATGCAGTATTCACGATCAGGATGCAAGGCTGGAGTAAGGAAACATTTTTTACCAAGTGGACTCCCTATCTGGAGGATCGGAAGGGAACGCACCCTCAGATATAGAAGCCTGCACCACCAAGCTTTCGGGGTGGGGTGTTGGCTGAGGAACTTTGGGCCGGCCAGAGCTGGGTGATGGCGGCATGCAATTGTCCTATTCACAGGAGCCCCTGTGCTAGATTGGACCACATCCCTAGAAAGGACACCAGTTAGTGCCTCATTGAAGGGCAAAAGAGGTTCAGAGGTTGAAGCCCCTGGTTGAAGCACTTCGGTCAGGAGATTAGTCCTGACCTGCACGGAGGGCAGCTCTAGGCCAAGGAACTCAGCCGCCTTCTCAACCACCTTGGCATAAGATGCCCCCTCCTCTGTAACCACAGTTGGTGGAGAGAGAATGCCAGTATCTGGGGAAGTGTCCAGTCCACTGGCTTCCCCAAGTTCCGCATACCAGGCTATCTGCTCAGCAGTGTCATCCTGATGTTCCAAAGGGTCCAAAGACCTCTCTTATTCATCTCCCGAGCTTAAATTATCTTCAAAGTGTTCCTGCGACAACATTGAACCTCTGGGTTCAATCGGGGTCAGAATCGGCGTCGAGCAACACCATTCCGATTCTGTGTTGTCAGGGATAAGGATGGGGCTGGTACCGCCGGTGGGTATTAACGGCACTGAAGGCACAGACTTCGGGTCTGACGTCGGAGGAAGTCGCAATGGCACGACCGGCGTCGTGGCCGGAGCCAAAGGTGTTGAATCCAATGGGGCTCCTTCCTATCCCACGGGGCACCAAGGGGTCACCAGAGGTGTCGGCCCACTCATAAATGCGGCGCACATCTTCATAAAATTCTTTCATTTCAGCAGGTGTCGCTACCGGAAAGGGAGGGAGGCGTACAGTCTTTCCTGGCTCCGGCTATCAGAACCATGTCTAGAGCGTCGGTACGCCTTACCTTGTTCGCCAACGGATGACAGTCAAGGCGAAGATGAAGCCCATTTGGACTTCTTCTTCTTCTTCTTTTGCCTCTTCCTTGAGTGTCCCGAAGTCCTTGAGTTGGACGAAGAGGACTTTGGGCTCCGGGAGCAGTCCTGCGAGCTCCTCTTCTTTGATCGGGACCTCCGCGGAGTCTCTCTGGTTGGTGTCGACTGCCGGTCCACAAGGAGCTTCATAGCCAGCTCCCACAAGGCCTTCGGAGCCATAGCCCCACAGTCCGAGCACGAGCTTGAGACACCAGAGACAGATGAGGTGGTGGTCGGTAACTGACATCGTGTGATGACGGGCACCGCAATCTTGAACCCTGTCTTTCTCGAAAACATTCTCGTACACAAAGTTGATTTTGTTTTCGAAGTCAACAAAAAGTTGAAAAAAGGCCTGTCAAAAAGTAACTGAGGGGTAGTTCTTCCCGGATCGGCGCCTAACTGGAGTGGAAAGAAGAGAACTGATGTCCGCGTGCCTTGGTGGTGCCTAAATAGGTGAAAGTGACGTCATAACTGACGCTACCGATGATGAATGTGTAGCCGAATGGAGCCACCTGACGGCGTGTGCAAGGGCTATTGCTTGACTAAAAGTTTGCGGATCCAGCCTGATGCCTGGAAAATTCAAAGGTAAGGATTCTGCAGCTAAAAGCCTCTATCAGATCTATGCCAACACCGATCATCTTTGAAAATTATATGGCAGTCTTCAGGTTGTATTCCATTTTCACTGACAAGAGACAGACAACCGAGGCCCAGATTTAGTAAGCCTTTGCACTGTCCTTGCTTCACGCAAGGGATCGCTAGGCAGCGGAAAGGCTTACGTAAGATTTACATAGGCATGCAAGTGGCGATTTGTGCTGCCTTTCATGACTTTGTAAAGAAATGTAACGCAACGTATCACCTTGCACTCAGTTGCATTACAATTTGTATCTGTATTCCCATGCATCCACCTGTGGAATCTGACAAAATCCCAGATTTACTGAAATCAGTGAACTTGGGATTGCACTAAAATGGAATGCCACCCTAACTATAGTGTATAGAGGATGTGTATTTCTCGTTATATCTTCTTTCTATGCGTGATGCACTTGGCATCAAACAGTAAAAGAGGAAATCGGCTTTTTGCATTGTTTTTGTGCTGAAACATATTACTTCCTGCACAAAAACAATCCTACCCACAATGCAGACATCCTTGTTCTATGGTGCAAGGGTGTCTGTGTTGGCATTAGGTAGCCTCAAGTGCACCAGCGCAGGTAGAAAGTAGAAGAGCGCCATCTCATAGTTGATAAGGCCAGTGTCGGCTGGTATTGTACAGAGGTGGCGGAGTGGGGTTGGAGGGCAGGTTTAAAAAATCTTTTAATTCACTTACCTGATCGCAGCATCTCTCCCACGTCGTTAGTCCGCTCCAGTCGGAAGAAGGAGGCACCCAGGCTCCCATGAACCAATCATAACGTTGCAATGCAGCGTTGTAATTGGTCTGAGCGCCGCGGTTCGGGGCTCAGATGGGAAATGGGAGCCTGGGTATGTTCTCCACCCTAGCTGTGATACAGCCTGGGTGGAGAACATGCAAAGTGCGCATGACAGTTTGGAGAGGCCAAGACGGCCGGCCAAACCATCATGTGCACTTTAGGTACAGCAACCACTCCTCCTCCCTCGTCACAGGCGCCCGACCTCACCCGAACCTGGCGGATACTAAAGATGAAATGATAATAACTTATGTTATTACCATTTTATGTTTTCTTTTACACTCCTCCGCAAGCAGTGGGGCGACGCTCCTCCACCTTAGAGGAGGATTCGCCATCGGATAAGGCGCTGTTCACTCACTTTAGTAAATCTGCCCCCTGTTTTATGAAGTAATGATACATGTGTAGTATAAGAAAGAATAACTTTCAATTAACACATCAGCATTCGTGCAGCAAAAGATTGTGTAGAAATATGGAACAGCCCATAAATGCCCAGCTTTGAGAGTCATAATATATTTTTTTATAGGGCCATAAGCCAACGAGAATGGAGAACTCAGATTTATGACAAAATGTGTAAACATCCTTGAATCCTCTCCTGATAGCTTGATAGCTTGGTTAATCTTGAGTTCTGCATTCCAGAGGTTGAACAGCCCCAGAGCTGAGCCCGAAGCAGGCACCAGTAGCTGCTGTAAATCATCAGAAAGGTTTATAGATTAATCAGTTACTGCTCATAATTATGTTCAAGGCCGAATGCCCTTGGTCGGAGACACAAAACAGCAGTGAATAGACGTGTTGTGCACTTTGGGTTTTGGAAAAATCCATTACACAAATTTATCGCCGGGTCAGACACAGAAACGCTTTTAATGAGGCAAGTGAGCTAAGGCAGGCGGGTGGCTCGGAGGGCTCTGGGGAGACGTTCTGTGTGTTTCGCAAGCTGTTGTTTATAGACGACAACTCCGCTGTGAAGCCATCTTAATACAATATTCCGACAACCATCAGATTTAGTGCAGATGCAGACGTTTTGCAGCAGGTGAACCATTAATTTACCGTGCCTGCTTTTCACAATAAAAAGGGGTCAGTTAGACAATAAAGCATTATGTGCCATACCCTACACATTTATTTCAGTCAAAACTTTACTAAAAGACTTAAGTGGAGATAAGCCTCCTCCTTTTGTGAACCCATTTTAGGTATGGCTAGTGAAAGCCTTAGCTGTCTTTCAGCAATAATACAATCTCAAAGAAATACATTATCAGCCCTCCTCAGTAATTGTTTGCTGTAAGCATTACTGGCTTATTGATCAGCTCATATCCATTAACCATTGGTTAATTGTAACCAGTGGCAGTTGGTGACCCACAAAAATGGTGGGTGGATATAAATAAAATAAAAGAACATATAAATAAACATGTACATTTAAAAATGGAAAAACAAAGTTTCACTGACTTTGTGAACCTGCAGGACGTCCTCGGTGTTCGCCGGCTTCAGACTCCGTGAGCGCGAGGTCCCACAGCTCCTTATCCAGTCCAGACACTGCTCTAATGCTGCATGAGAGAAGCGTCTGGATTGGCTGGGGCAGGCTGCCTCAGCGCTCCTAAGAGCACTAAAGGCCTGTGCCTTCTCTCCAACCGGGCTCAGCCGTAGTAAGACAGCCAGACGAACCAACATGCGCAATTCACACTGGAGGGGCCACTCAGCAGCAATGACGCACTGGCCCCGCCCTGCTCTCTCCATTCGGCAGAAAGCTGGAAAAATAAAATCCATTTAATACCATTTTATTTTTCTAGATTTCTGCAGCAGTGTGAGGGGGCGCGCTCCTCCGCTCCCATGGATGAACCGCTGCTGCTGTCCTTCGTGACATATGAAGTTTCAACAATAACCAGCATACGGCTGTTTCAACGGTGCAGCAGTAAGATAAGTCGCCAGGGGGAATGGTGAGATTTTTTTTACATTATGTCTTCCATTGCAATACAAGGCAAACAGAGAGTATATTCTATTCAGTGAAGATAGAAGGATAGCTGTCTACAGTGCAGGTACGGTTGGAACTTGCTGATGCCCTGTGCCCTCCAACCGAACCCTTGTCTGAACCCCACTTTGTCCTGAGGCCCCACCTGACTCCTTTTACCCACCCTTCCATGTTGCGCCTACCTAGTGTTTTTGTAGGGACAAGCGAGTCACTTAACTAAGAAAAGAATAATAAGAAAGATTACAAAAGACCATCAGAAAAACTTCATGAAGCAGAACTTCTTTAGAAAATAAAATTGTATTATTTACGGAGTGTGAGTAAAGAATAATGTGAATTAAATGCAGGTAACTTTAGGAGATGAATAACAAATGTATCTTTCTTCTCCTAGCGCTAGGATGGTTTGTTCTTCATAACCTATTGTTTTCTAGGTGTTTCTGTTTTTTAAACAGCATGGCAAAGACAGAAGGTCGGCCCTTAGTGTGCTAATTCATGCAATGACATGCATAGAGAAAGGCCCTGGCATTTGTTAGTTAAATAAGGCCAAAGCTATTGAGCGATGATAGTGTATTACTGCTATATGTCCCAAAAAGCAAATCGAGGAGCAGAAAGTTCAGTACTGAACACACAACTAGTGTGAGTAGTGCATAGACTCTTGTAACAGTAAGATCACTTATATGATCTAAAGTCACTCATTTATCAACTACTTTCAATGTAGGATTTTCTTCCACATATTGGTTAGCAACTGGTTATACTGGCAGACGAATTGGAGCACTTGTTCGATTTCAGTGCAGACCTCCAAGGTATGTCCTTTTCCATCCAGAGCAGATTCACCAACATCGTCAGTGAAGACCATGTTACACAGTCTGCTTGTGGAGTATTGGCAGATGAAACAATCTGGCATAAAGTAATCTGGTTAAAATGCATATTTATTTGAATAAAAGTAAACTGACGCCTACAAAATCATATTAGAAAACGCTCACAAACTTTAGTAACTTTTCTAAGCGAATCATTCAAAGAGAATTTCAGTTTTCATTAAAAAACACCTTTGACATAGTTTCATTTCACCCTTTGCATGCGTTCTTTCTGACCTTTTGAGATCACATAAAAAGTTATAAAATGGCTGCTAGATTTCGTGAGGAACCTATGCAGATCTATTTATGCAGCCTCTATGGGTCACAAGGTAACAATGCTTTCTACTGCAGAGGTCTATTTTCAAAGCACCTGCAACTTTTAGCCAAATTTGAGTTTGACTTGTGGTTTCCTGATGAAGGCCATTTTTAGGTTGAGCATTCGAGACCTCTTGTATATACTTTAGTATATACTCATATGTGTATGTACTTTGTGGGCTCTGGACATAAGCCCTAGGACTTGTCTGCTTCCAGGGACTTTTTTCTGTTCAACTGCCTCTATGTAACTGTCTTATAAGAAAACAACCAGTTGAGGTCAGTAAAAAAACAGAATTGCTTTCTGCTTGTTCAACTGCCTCTATTTAACTGTCTTGATATAAAACGACCTGTAGAGGTCAGAAAAATACCAGAATTGCTTTCCGCTGAGGGATTTTTATTTTTCTGGCAACTGCCTCTATTTAACTTTCTTGATTGAAAACGACCAGCAGAGGTCAGTAAAATGGTAAACAACGTTTACCCTGAAACTTTTTAAACGCAGGGAATCACAACGCGGCCGTTACAACGACCGCGTTGTGATTCCGCATTCCATTACTCCGCAAGTCGAAACAACGACTTGCGGGGGGGAGGGGGGGGGGGAGGTGTTGGATTTAAAATCCAACACCTTCCCTAGTGTCCGCACAGACTGGAGTTGGAATAGTAAATTATACTATTCCAACATCCAGCACCCCCCCTCGGCAAGTCGTTGTTCCGACTTGCGGGGTAATGGTATGCGGAATCACAA
The DNA here is from genome assembly GCF_964204655.1 of Triturus cristatus. Taxonomy (NCBI): domain Eukaryota; kingdom Metazoa; phylum Chordata; class Amphibia; order Caudata; family Salamandridae; genus Triturus; species Triturus cristatus. The sequence continues at coordinate 1,587,705,892 of NC_140590.1, forward strand.
CGCGGTCGTTGTAACAACAGCGTTGTGATTCCCTGCGGGATAAAATGCAGCGGAATAACGTCATACATTCCGTTAAAATACTATCACTTTAGCATTCTCTAGATTCCAGTCCATAGAAATTGTCTTCCACGAGCACCCGTAGACAATAATATTTTTTCAAATCTTGTATTTTCAGTGAAATGACCATCGAAGGCCCTGATTTTATATTAAAAACAGAGCTTTGGACTATACCATTTCCAGCTCCATGTGTTCCCATATGGCGTTTTCAAGCAGTTTGGTGCTTACTTTCCCTCCATGTTAAAGAACAGTAGATGTTTCAGCACCCAGGCTAATGTGCTGCATAGCTAAATACATATAAGGTCCCAAAGGCGACACCGATTGCATTGCAAATGCTTGTTCTGTGTTGCCTCTGCATGAAATAAAAAAGCAATTTCCTGAGTTTCCCGTGTAGCATGCACGTCAACTGCATCTCCTTATTCTGGCTGTTCCCCACTAAAGACAGTACTGACCTGCCCCCTCTTATGCCTCTGAGCATGCATCCGCCGGGACCGGAAGTGTCCAACATATGGGGAAGATCACAGAGTTGCGGCAAAGACCTGTTACGTCAACAAGGACTCCATACACGGTATTCACTCCCAGGACCTCCTTAAGTAAATAAACTTTGCATGAAGGATGGACTAGTTGCCATAGTCATTGGCGAAGTGCTGCTGCAGACACCTGGAAACAAGAGGTCCCTTGGAAGACCTGCATCTAGAGGAGCTGGTGAGGGCATCTTTGTTTAAGATGTTGTGTGGGCATTGCCACTTAAACAGCGCTGCTAATGTCACAAGAGTTTTAGCGGTTCTGTTCACATTGATGTATAAGCACAATTGCTGTAGTCATCGAGATATGCTGCTGAATGTTCACGTGTATGAAAGATGCTCCTTTATGAGCTGGTGGCGTACACTACCCCACAAACTCTCACTGCTCAGGTCCATCACACAGTGCCCCTGACTCCGGCTTTCTGTCCCTTTCCTAGAAACAATACCCTTCCATCCTCACACTGCCCAGGATGCTCCTACACCCATGACCCTCTCACACACTGTGCCTTCCCTTCACATATTGCCTGTTATACACATAACCAGCGCTTGACACACCCAGGCCTGCACGCCTTCCACCTTACTCAAATCTCGTCACGCACACAATGCCTTTGTGCATTATGCATAGCAAATGCCACTCGATGTACAGCCCCTGCAACAATACACACCGAACCAGCTTCTACATACTATACTGGCCACCACACATGATCATCACCTGGAACACAGCACCCCTGACATAGATCCCCAGCACACACAATTGCCCCCTCTGTTCACACTCCTCCTTCAATACACATATTGCCTATTACACACAGTCCCAGTGCTTCACACTCACCCCTGGCCCCATACACCTTGCCCAGCACATATTGTCCATGCATCAGGCACTGCACTAGCACTGTGCATACTGCCTCTATCCCGTACATAGCCCTATCCCTCAGGCACTGTCCCACATGTACTGCCCTTGCCCTTCCATCCATACATGTATGAACCCATTCATTCATCTATTCATTCTCACACGCACCCACGCATCAAGTAACAGAACCACACGGACCATTGGGTTTGTCAACCTGGGATGTACGACAGAACCATGCATGCCTTTACCATGCATGCCTTAATCATTCATTATACCATTACCACACACGTCTTTACCACGCATACCTTTACCATGACCTTACATAGGATTAAAGTAACAACTACCACGCATGCCTAAACCTAAACTTGAGAACTACCCAGAGTTCTCTGCTTCTTTTTTGCATAATTAATTCGTCACTCTATGCCTTAAAGGGTATTTTTTTTAACTTATACTGGGTGCTCCCTTGTGTCTGGACAAAGCTATACCTCTCTGAAGAGCTCTAATTAGAGCGAAACACTGTGTCAGGGGTTGCTTTTACTCATTTCAGGTTGGCTTGGTTGGTAATTTACCAATTAAAAGCTGTAATATTGTGCCTGGAGTGGTAAATGGCTTTTGTCAATTTACAGCTCGGCAAGGACAGCACTGTGCTAGTCCTATGCTTAAAGACTTTGCTGTAGAAATGGCAAAAGACGTCTCGGTGTGGATAGTACTGTGCTAATCCTATGCTTAAAAACTTTGATAGAAAAGCAGACATTTGAAGTGAGCAGATCTAGAACTTCGCTGGTGTTGAGAGTGCTCTATACAGGAGCTGCTTTCCACCTAAACTTGAGTCTTTTTTGCATATATATATATATATATATATATAGATATATATATATATATATATACGTACCCATACTTACTAGTAAAGTGTTGTGATGGCATGCATGGGTAAGGAATTTGTGGTAAGGCAAATGAGTGGTAAAGACTGCATGGTAACGGCTGCGACGTAATGGTTGTTTCCCGCCAATCCGAGTTTAGGAAAATGGTCAATGCAATGTTGTGTAACCAAAGTTTTAAACAATGCTTGATTTATATATGGAAATACAAAGTAATGCTACCTCTCTGGAAGGCCCTCGTGCTGAATTCACATTAATGTGTCCTGTTTCGAACACTGATAGCACCCATAAAAACAGGATTTGTTAAACAACCAGAGCCTACATTCTAAGAGGCAGATTCTATGTGATATGTTTGCCTTAGTAGTCTTAAAATCAGTTTTGTTGGTTTAATTTAATCTGACAAATTAATCTCATATTTGTTCAAAAGTGTTTCAATTCTAAATTCCTTTAATTTGCCTCCCTTTTGGGGTTTTTATTGCTTCATATGAGGGTGGTGGACATTCTTCTGGGCCCTTCATTCTCTGTCCCACCTTTTACTTTCCTTTGCCCTGCTGACACCTGCTTGAGCCATTTTTAGGCCTCACCTGAGACAATGCATGTGCTGTGGTTTGCAAGACATTTTGTTTACTTACAAGTTGTTAGGGTCCGCCCATTGCTTGACTTCCCTGCCAGTCTTATTTGCTGGCTCCTGTTTGGTCAGTGCATGCTGGGATTACTTTCTGTTAGTGTGTTTCTCTCATCCCTGGACCATGGAGGAAGTACTGCCTCCTTTTTTTGGGAATGTCCTTTTGCTGCTACACCTTTCTGTTGCAACCTGTTATTTTTTCTATTTGCAGTACTTTAAGAGTGGATATGTTTTTAGGTTTTCTTGCTCTTGGTTTTTCTCCATGTTACTGCTTTCACTGGCTCTTTTCCCACGCTCATTGCCTTGTACTTCTCAACCTCTCAACTTCTACTCTTTAGTGCAGAATAACAACATCAGTAGACCACAGGTTGTTAGTTTCACTTATAACAATTATTCCAAAATACATTAATGGTTTCATGCTATCGCTATTAAGTATTCACTCCTTTAGTTTGCAACAAAGTGCTTTTTGGTGCATATTTCATGATTTACTGGATATTTGGATTTAAATGTTTTATGCTAAAAACAGGGTATGATTTATGTCTGCACTATTTCCATTTGTTGGAACATTTTCATAAGAAAAAAATATTATATTGTACAGAGATTCTTTGCCAGTATTGCCACTCCTTTTGGGCTTCCCCCTGTAGCTTAAAGTGTACATTGTAACAAAGATGATCATACCATTACTATACAATACCAGGCCATACAATTCCACACCATACTATACAATGACAGGCCATACCATATCATAAAATACCATAACATTAACCCTGGGACTAGTGGGCGTAGCGGGGCTATGCGGAGGTCCACGGAGTTGTAAACAAAGTCCGTGGAACACCGTGGAGCTCCGCTACGCCGTCCACCTCCACCTCCACCTCCCAATTAAGAAGTATGTTAACAGTCATTAAAATAAACTTAAAACCACTTACCTCTTTACTGCGGCGTCTGTATTACCAGTACGGCGAGGAAGAGGAGGAGGGCAGCCCGGGGACGCCGCAGTAAAGAGGTAAGTGGTTTTAAGTTTATTTTTAATCACTGTTAACATACTTCTTAATAGGGGGGTGGAGGTGGGGGCTGGTCAACTCCGCTCCGCTGCGGAGTGTGCAGAGGTTTGCCTTCTCTGCGTTCCCCGCGGGACGCGGAGAAGGCAAATCTCCGCACACGCCGCAGGACGAGCAGAGGTCTCCGCCCGGGGTTACATAACATACCATACAATGATTTGCCATAACAAACTATATCATACCATGACAGGTTATACCATACCATATTAAACAATGGCAGAATGTTATTATTGAAAAAAATCGATGTAAATATGAAGCATGATACATTAATGTATAAAAACGAGATCTCATCTTCATTAGCGAATTCACCCGTTGTGAACTCCATGTCAACCCCGATGCAGAAATACGTAGTCAGGCAGGCTCTGAGACCTAGGCCTGACGTCACTATTTGACATGTCACAGGTGGGGCAACATGTAGCTGGTAGACATATGCACTAACAGTAAATCCCAGATGAATCCCACAGATATGTGCAGCGACGCCACAATGGTCCCGATAGATTGCCCCAATAAAGCACACACGGCCGGAGGGGTACACAAGCTCCCCAAAACACCAGAAATTCAGATGCCACATAAGTTAGGAACATATAGCGGATCAGGATACAACACACACTGTACATGAGTAGTCACACGCTCCCCATGCCGGACATATGGACACGTTGAGCACTGGACGCATTGTGTCCACACAAGGTCGAGGTCCACCTGGACTCCCCATCGAATAAATTATTTTACGACTCCAAAGGCAGCAGTTCACATTCCTTACCATGCAAGGATCACTGGAACTGTTTCTGGCATTCAATGTATTGTATATAAACCCATCCCAGATCAATTGTAAGTTGAGACAGTCCTCAGACCCTATGCCTGTAACTGTTCTCCCGGCTGCATTGTTTAATTAAACAAACTGTTTAATTAACATTCCACACCATACTATATCATACTATACAATGACAGACCATACCATACCATACAATGAAAAGCCGTATCACACTATATCATACAGTGACAGGCCATACCGTACCATACAATGCAATACCATTTTCAAGGCATACCATACTAAATCACACCATACCATACCATACAATGACAGGCTATACCATATTATATTATACAATAGCAGGCCATACCACATCATACTATTCAACAACAGACCATACCATACCATACCATACCATAGCATAGCATACAAGGACAGGCCATATCATACTATGATGAAAGGCCACATCATACCTTACTATACTGATCATTGGCAGACTAAGCCATACCATGCCATATTATACAATGACAATGACAGGTCATACCATGCTATGCCATATCACACAAGGACATACCATAATGTACAATACTATTTCATACTATACAATGACAGACCATACCATACCCTACCATACTATACCTTTCCATGCCATACCATACCATTCCATTCCATACAATGAAAGACCGTACTATACCATACTAAACAAACACATAACATACCATACAATAACAGGCCATATTGTACCATGCCATATCATAAAATGACAGGCTATACTATGCCATACTATACAATCACAGGCCACACCATATCATACCATACAATGACAAGCATATCATACTATATCATACAGTGACAGACCATACCATACTATACAATGCAATAGCATATCATACTAAATTACACCATACCATACCATACAATGACAGGCTATACCATATTATATTATACAATAGCAGGCCATACCACACCATACTATCTAATCTTATTCAACAACAGGCCATTCCATACAATACCATTCCATAGCATAGCATACAATGACAGGCCATACCATACTATATGATGAAAGGCCACATCATACCTTATCATACTGCACATTGTCAGGCTAAGTCATACCATACCATATTATACAATGACAGGATATACCATACTATATCATATCACACAAGAACATGCCATAATGTACAACACTATTTCATACCATACAAAGAGAGGCCATACCACGACATACTTACAATGACAGATCATACCCTACCACACTATACCATTCCACAACTTACCATAAATGAAAGACCATACTATACAAACACACACCATAACATACCATACAATAACAGACTAAATCGTAGCATGCCATATCATAAAATGACAGGGTAATCTATGCCACACTATACAAAGACAGGCCATACCATATCATACTATATTATATAATGACAAGCCATACAATGCCATACCATACTATACAAGAGAGCCCATGCCACACCGTACCATGCTATACAATGGCATGCTATACCATACCATACTATACAATGGCAGTCTATACCATAGGATATACCATACAATTACAGGATATACCGTACAATACTATACTGTACAATGAAAGGCCATACCATAGTCATACCATAGTATTGAATGAAAGACCATACCATACCACAGCATACAACAGGCTATACTATATTATACAATGACATGCCATACCATATTATACAATGACAGGCCATATCATACTATATTATACTATGACATACCACTCCATACCATAATATACAAGAGGTCATACCATACCATACCATACAATGACAGGCCGGACACTGTGGGGTGTGATGGACACAGAACCACCAGCACATACAGTGATGCATGGGCTACACACCTTGAAAACAGGTCAGCACCTAATCAATTTGTTTTTCAGAGCCATTAGGGATCTCACTGGGATGTCTCTGAGCCAACTCCATCAGGATTGGGAGGAGAATGTAGCGCGCCCCCTGCATGACACTGAATGGATGCTAGCACTTCAACCTCCTAATGCTATCTCTAGTAATGTGCGATTTAGGAACATTCAATACATAATTCTTCATAGGGCTTACCTCACACCTCAAATAAACCGTATGTTCTCATCAGCTGATCGTGCCTGTCAGCTAACCTTAGGCACATGCTTTGTTTTTGCCCGATATTGCCAGTTTCTGGCTTTTGGTACACGCCCTATCAGCTATAGTTACAGAGTTAACAACACTCAACTCATGGGAAGCTACAGCGCTGGGTATTCTTCCAAGGAGGAAAAGCTTTAAGGTGTGCGTACGCTTTGCTAATTCTTTTAGCCAAGCACATATTAACTATGCGTTGGTGTGCACAACAGCCCCTGTCCTTTCTTTAGTGGTGTCGAGCTTTGCTGCGTTGGTGTGAAGCAGAAAGTTCTGTGCTGTACTGGGAGGAAGCCCGAAGAATGAGAAAACATCCCATAGCAGCAACTTGGGACACCATGCTAATACAAATCAAAGAGCATATAGCGGAGTATACCTCTATCATTTCACATCAGTCTACTCCTTCAGTGCCCTCCCCTGATAGGGGACAACAAGACACATGGTGTATCTGGGCCCACACTACTTATTCATGGCCACCCAACTAACATTAAGGTGGATCTGAACAAACACTACTCACTCATAACCTCCTCATCAGTACTGCGGAACATCTGGCCTCAAACTACTTACTCACGGCCCCTAACCAAATATTCCCCCATCCCCTCTATCCCCTCATTTGCCTAATCATACTTTCCCCTTGTATATTCCTCTTTGTTCTACCATTTCCATGTTGGGCTTCCCAAATTTAAATTTCTTCTTATCTTTATAAATTTCCTCTTGCTCTATGATGGAGGACAGAAATAATCGCTGTTACAGGCATAGTGCCGCAGCTGATGAACCCAACTACTTAATACTAAATGTTTTTTAAGATAATTAATGAATCCTTCTTAATGTATGTAGTGTAAAAAGCTTGTTGTATTGTATTACTGCATTGAATAATTTAAAAGCGTAATAAAAAATATTTGAATCACCGCACAATGACAGGTCATACCATACAATACTATACAGTAAAATAGCAGGTCACCATACAATGACAGGCCATACATATCATAATATACTAAACAATGACACGCTATACCATATTATAACAATAATATGTCATACCATACTATGCCATACCATACAAGGACACACCATACCATTCCATCCTTTACAAAGACATGCCATGCCATACCATACTATACAATGACAGACCATACTATAATATACAATGATAGACTATACTATACCATACTATACAAAGACACACCATATACTATAATTTAATAACATACAATGACAGGCAATACCATACCACAAAATGACAGGCCATACTATACCATACCATACTTTACAGTTTTACAGTGACAGGCCATGCCATACCATACTATACCCAAACCGGCCATACCATAATATTCTATACAATTACAGGATATACCATACCATACTATACATGAGAGGCCATACAATATCATACAATGCCGTTTTATACAAGATGAGGCCATACCGCACCATACCATACAATAACAGTCTATAACATAGTCATACGATACCATGCTATCAAATGACAGACCAGACCATACCATAAGAAAGGCCAATCTATAATATGTATAGTATGATATGGTAAGGCAAGGGATGTCATTGTATAGTATGGAATGGTATTTTATGGTATGGTTTTGCCTGCTGTTGTATAGTATACTATGGCCTGCGATTGTATAGTATAGTATGGTAAGGTATGACCTGACTTTGTATTGTATGGTATAGTATGGTATGGTATGGTATGGTCTGTCATTGGGTAGACTTTAATGACTTTGTAAAATAATTGCAATAGTCTAAAATTGCATTAGATGTAAATTGTTTGCACGTTCATTACAAAAGTGTTAATATATTGGCAAGTATAAAGCAACATTGACAGAGCCAATAAGCCTGGCTTCATTATGCTGACACATGACAAAATATTGTGCCCTAGATATTGTTTGCCATAATATAATCAATTATAGTTAAAAATATAGAATATCTACCCTCAATGGAGCAACATTTATTGTCAGATGATATTTAAGCAGCAATATTCTAACATGCAACCAACAGATACAATCAGAAAAAATCACAGACTTTTGGTCAAATATCTGTGTGAAATGTCGCCTTCTGAGCCTTATAGAAAATGGTGCCACAGAATGATGAATAAAAAACAACATTGCAAGTTTGAGAATAAAAATGGGGGGACGGACAACATGTTTCACAGAAACAAGGCACAAATAGTCTGTGAGTGTTTGTGCAAAATACACCAAATGGAGTTGCAGGGCAAACCACTCTGCTTGGGATCCCATTTTCTCAGACTAATAACACAAACTAATAACATCAGTAATACCCATTGCAATAAAAAACAATCCAAGGAGTAATTTTCTAATGCAGTACATAGACGATCAAGAGCCTTCTTTTATTTCCCTAAGGTGTAGCACTGTAGTCAATCTTTAAAAAAGACAGAACAGATCCTATTTGCTATTATCAGGAAACAGAATGCAGCTGCTTGTATAAACAGATGAAAATATATATAAAAAATGAGAGAACACCTCATGGGAGCAAACACAGGGTAGGCTGTGGCATCATTAACGAGCTGCCAGTATTTCTCATCAATGGTGTTAGCTTATGGTTAAAAAATGTGTTATCTTTATTCGGTCGAATGGACCATTAAAGCACAAGATAAAAGCTTATGATTAAAAAAGAGTAGCAATGAGGGACGTTCTTAATAAAAGCCTATTTGTGTAGTTTTGCCCTTAAGCTCCCCCCGATGTATGTCCATACCTCAAAGGAGCAGGGTGGTGTTTCCGCCTTATAATTAATACCCTAATCTTCGCTCGTTCCTTCTGAAGGCGAGGAGCCTAAGAGTCCTATACTTCAAAAATCTGTACATGCATGCTCATAAAAACATATACCTTATAACAACTTTATTAGTAATGCACGGGTACTAAAAAAAGTGTACACGTTCAATAAAAACTTTACAAATTATGTCAACATGTATTACTGGTGCAGTCTGCAAATCCATTAAAGAGCTAACATTTTAAGGACATTAAATAAGCCTTGTCCACCATTTTAGACGCATACCCTATTCATGTATCGTATGGTTCCTTATCTGCAGATCTCTTAATGCCTGCATTCAAGTGGATCAATTTCAAGTATTCCCAAAATACTCTCTTTGGGTATCTTCATGTATGACCTAATGAAGAGGCACAGAACTACAAACACCTCGAGATCTTCTCAATGCAGAAAAGCACAGCCACAGGTTTCATGACCAACATTTGTGCATGCCTGTGTTCACAATTGTGAGCGTGTTAAAGCCAAGCATATTTGCTTTTCCAGGGCTTGTTTAAAATATTAGCACTTTCTGTCTGCTCAAAGAGGACAGCACTTTGGCAAAAGAGGTATGTGGACCTTGTGCAATTCTCATTTAGGAGTTTTCGTGTATGACTTTAGTTTTGAAGTGTGATGGTGCTTCCCCCATTCGTGGTGAGCATTTTGTATTCTATTTCTACTCTACAGAGCTTTGGTGAATCTTCCTTCAGCTATGGCCTTCTTTAGCACAGGAACCTGCAGCCCTTAGCTTGAGACATTGTCAATCCCTTCTTGTGTCTGCCCTAAGGCTTTTTTAGTCCCAACTTCGTTCTATTGGTTGATTGAATCTATCCCCTTTGGAATGCAGGAGGGACTATTTTAGATGTGAAAAGTTGATTTTGTCATCATACATTTAATTCTATATCTTATCCATGCAGTGGTTAATTTCTGCTGGTGGCAACGGGTGGAACTTTCTTTAGGACATTTAGTCAGCCCCATGGCCTAAAGTCAATTAAGAATGGTTGGACCCCAGCGGCAGAGATCAACGCTCGTGCCTCTGAGACTCTGAGGACATTCAGTGACTTCATTGTCTTTTTTATTACATCGTCTTTAATGAATTTAAGTTCAATAAAGCATCACGCTCAACCAGCCAGTCATTACCTAGCGACTAATGATCGATACACATGTCATGGATGTCTGTGTGATCACATAGAAACTTGTCGAACAACAATGAGGCCACAAACGCTCTTCTCCATGAATGGCGCCCAAACGTAGATGCCGGGGTAAACAATTGGCAATTGCTTCCCATTCAACACGTCATAGGCAAAAACATCCACTAATTGTACTGAGCATTATGAACATTGTCAACCTTAGTGATCTATAACTTCTTTCACCACAGAACTAACAGTCTATCGCTACACAAGCTGCTTCAAACTTAGGACAATACCTAATAAGTGAGAGGAAACAACCACATATCTATGTCAGTGTGTCATAACAAAGCCTTTTCCATAGTTTTTCTGCTCTTACTTATCAGTCGTCAGGTTGTTTAACCTTCAAGAGTGAAGAATAGTGACTCTTGATCAGTTCTGAGTATGTGGTAGAAAGACCTAGTAGTGTTAAAGATTTGACAAAGGAGTCCATGCCCGTGGGTGGTCTTGCTAATGTCATGTGTCATGAGACAGTGCAGCACTCACGCCAGTAGCAACGAGAACCTAAGTACCTGAAGAGAAAAAAAAATAGGGATGGACAAGGAGGAGGGAAGGGAGAAGGAGCCCTCGGTAATGTAATGGAATTATCCAGTCATCGTGAGATTCTGTGCCTTATGGTTGAAAGGTTGAAGGCTGAAGGTTGAGGGCTCTCAATCGAACTGGTCATGAAGCTTTGCTACCATGTAAATGATGTGTGCAAGAAAGGGTTAATCAATCTATTGTGGATTTTAGTCATCAATGTTGTCGTGAAGTTCCTACCAATCCACAGGACCGGTGCATTGTTTGGACAACAGAAAATGAGGGCTTGGTGTCAAGACTGATTCCAGAGGCGCGCTGCAGCGGCGGCGCAAGATGGCCACCACCTGAGGAGCTCCGCAACACCGAGCTGCGCTCGGCTGCAAAGGGAACTCTTCGGGACAACGCTGCTTCTCCTCGATATCGGATTTCGGCGTCGGAGCATATAGGGGTAGTTATGGCGAAAATTCAGCTCATGGCACGGTTTGAGTAACTGATTATTTGAGCCACTGTACTTTTCCCAGTTGCGGCTGCCATTTTGAAGGCTTTTCTTCCTGCGCTGCAAGTCTCTCTCACGCGATGCCGTTAAGCACACAGCCCCCCCCCCATAAACCTCATTTTCGTTTCAAACAACTTAAATGCCACATTTATGGAGCATAGGAGGGTTATTCACTGCTTTTTTTAGTCTATGCCTCACACACGCTTTGGAAATCAGAAGCTAGCAAACTACTTTCAGTTTCCCTCACATGGATGTTGTTCCAATGTTTTTCACTTATTAATTCTCCAGCGTCTATTTTTTGTCAACATTCAGTTTTTTTTTTTTTTTTATAACATATTTTGCTGGGTCCTTGCGACTCCCCCTTGTTTCCCTCAGTGAATATACTCTCTGCAATTCATTCTCTTCACACTAGTCTTATCTTGACAACTTCCTCTTTCCTCTGACATTTGCTTGCTATTTATACTATCTCAGCCTTTCAGTGGTCATGGATCATTCACACAAAGCTCAAGGGTCCTCGTCAGGGGGGCGCAAGGATTCAAACGCTGGAGTTGGTAAACGCATTAAGAAAGACCCACCCTCTCCCTCCAAATCCCCGCTTCCCCTTACGCTGGAGGATATAATTGAGGCATTGCGCCTTATTAGGCCATTTATGTCTGATACTGCTGTTACCCTTCAACGGATTGAAGATAAATGGTCGGGTCTAGATTCCAGGCTTTCGGACGTCGAGCAGAAAGTCAGTGATGCTCAAGACGTTATAGCCAGAGTTGAAAGTCTCACCAAAGAGCTCATAGGCTGGGTCCTCAGAGTGCATATTCCTCTTCAAAACCAAGGGGTATAATTGCATACTTCCTATTGTATTCAGACCTTATGACAATTCTTAACGCCGCAAAACAACATAAGCAGTTGCTATGGTCTGGCCACAGAATCTTCTTCAGTCAAGATGTCTCCAAGTCAACAGCTAACCGACGAAAGGAGTTCCTTGATCTTCGGCCCGCCTTGCGATCCATGAATGCGCGATATGGATTAATTCATCCCTGCTTCTTTAAAGTCACTTATGAAGACATAACTTTGAGTTTTGACGCTGACCTTCAAAAGTTTATTCACTCTCACAAAGGAGAACTTATGGAACTGAGTAAACCATGACTGTTTTGTTAATGTTTTCTCTGATGTGTTTTGCTTAAGATAAGGCCCGTTTGTTATTAATGTTTAACACTATCTCGTGTTTTTTTTTTCTTTTTTTTTTCTCCTTCCTATGGTCCTCAGGTCTACCCTTTCCAGCATGGTTGTTGATGTTCTCCACCCCTGTTGCCATCATGTATGTATCGTATACTTTACCCGGTACGTTTTTCCCTGAAGTTTGGTAAGCTCCCTTTATTTTGTCCCACTTTATCTTCCTTGTATTTATATATCTCCTACTGTTCTGTTTTCCTTCCTATACTTCTATTTAGTCCCATTCGATGATCTCTTCCTTCTCGGTCTCCTTCTTTTGTGTGGTAGTCTTGCTCTTCGCCGCTCTTCGCCGCTCCCCCCCCCCCCCCTCACTTCAATGTCTTTTTCTTCGAATGGTTTCATGACTAAAGCCTGCGGACTTTTTGTCATCCTCTTCTTGATATCCACTTGGGAGGAGTCCTGTCCTCCTCTTCCTGTTCTTGTATCTCTTTCATCTCGTTCTCTCCCTGTCCTCCTTTGCATTTGTGAGTCCTAATACATCATTCCTCTCTTTAGACTCTTGTCTATTTATTTCCTGTTTACAATTTGTGCTCTTCTCTGTCTCTTCTTTTATTTCTTTTCATCTAAAGTTCCTAATTTTCTCCTTCTCCGTTCTTTTTCTCATTGTTTCATGATCTTTTCCCTTCCTTGCACTTCCTTCTGTGAACATCCTTTTGATTTCCTGCTCATTCCTTCTATTTACCCACTGTTTATGTCATCCTCACCCAATGCTCTTTTCTAATCTACTTTGCTCCTCAATTATCTATCTTTCTATTCCTCCTATTCATGAAAGGTCTCCGTATTGTTACTTGGAACGTTAAAGGCTTGCGCAATCCTGTTAAGAAACAACGGGTACTATGCCACCTTGCTAGATTGAATTGTCATGTAGCGATGCTGCAAGAATCACATCTCAAGTTACAAGACCTATCATCGTTACGTAAACAATGGGTGGCCGAAATTCTTTGCTCCCCAGCTGTTAATAATAAGAATTGTGTGATAATTTTATTTCATAAATCTCTGAATGTTCTTTTACATAATGAGTTTGTAGATACGAAGGGTAGATGGTTATATCTAGATGTTAAAGTTAATAATCATCAACTCTCTTTTTGTAATGTTTATGGTCCAAATTTTATTGATCTATCTTTCTGGAACGATTTCTCAACTTTCCTTTCCTCACACTCCGCTGAACATCTGATTTTGGGTGGGGATTGTAATCAACTTATGGACCCTTTTCTCGATAGGAAATCCCAAACCAGATACATCCCAAATAAGATGCAGAAAGGATTCCTAAAAGCCATTACCACAAGAGGATTGATAGATACTTGGCGCACCTCCACCCTGATGTTCTTGAATTTTCTTTCTTCTCACTTGTCCCTAAATCTCACTCACGGATTGACTACATCTTCCTCATACAACCCGCTTTACAATTAATGAACAAATTTGAAATTGGTTCCATCCTTATTTCTGACCATGCCCCTGTCATTTTAGATATGGGCTACCCTTCCCCCTCTCCTACTTCTAGACGGTGGCGCTTTAACATCTCCCTTCTTTTAGATACACAATTCTCTGAACAGTTTACCCTATTTGCCCAGGAGTTTTTTCTTCATAACCTTTCCTCCGTCTCTCTCTTCCATTCTCTTTAGGATGCCTTCAAAGCTTCTTCTAGGGGTTTTATTATTGATTTTGTATCTCAGAGAAAAAAGAAAGCCCTTTCACACTCAACATTACTTCTAAAACAAATCAAATCTTTAGAACATACGTACTTTACCACTAACTGTCCTGACACACTCCCCCTTCTTATTAAAGCTAAAATGCAATATAACAAGTTATCTTGGGATTCGGCTTGCAACTTCCTTCTCAAATTTAATTAAAAAATGTATGGTGGTCGAAACAAAGCAGGGAGATCTTTAGAAAATGACCTTAAAATTAAGAAACAAAAATCTAAAATTGTTGCCATTACAAATGAATCAGGCACTCTGCATCTTTCAGACTCTAAAATACTTGAATGCTTTACTAATTACTATTCCTCCCTTTACCCTCCTGAAACACACCCTTCTCCAGATCTCATCGATTCCTTTTTTCAGAATATCCCTAAATCCTCTGATAGTTCCCTTGACCTTTCATCTCTTGATGCTCCAATTTCCGAAAAGGAACTTATAGAGGCCATCGCTCTGCTACCCAAAGATAAAACACCGGGGCCGGATGGTTTTACCGTTCGATTTTTTTCTCCACTTCAAATCACTTTTGGTCCCTCATCTTCTGTCGCTGATCAATTCCTTTCTTTTAGCTGGTGAGTCAGAGGGTTCCTTTAAGCAAGCAATGCTTTGTTTAATAACCAAGAAAGATAAAGATCCTTCTCTGTGCAAGAATTATAGACCTATTTCCTTAATAAACACTGACTGCAAAATATATGCAAAACTCCTTGCCCTTCGTCTCAACACGGGTATCCCCAACTTAGTTAATATATATCAATCTGGTTTTGTCAAAGGTCGGTCAATCACGGATAATTCACGCACCTTTCTTAACATCATACATTTAGCTTCAAAATCCACTTCTCCAATAGCGGCCATTACCTTAGATGCCGAAAAAGCATTTGATAGGGTTAATTGGGACTTTATTTTCGGCGCTCTGAAATGGCATGGCTTTAGTCCCCCTATCATTAAACTTATACAACTCTTATATTCAGCACCAACTACTTCAGTCTGGGTTAATGGCTGTCAATCCCGATATTTCCCTCTCCTCAGAGGAACCAGACAGGGTTGTCCTCTTTCTCCCCTCCTATACATACTCACGCTTGAACCTTTCCTAGAGACTATTAGACGTTCCACTCATAATACAGGGTTTCAATTTTAGAACCTGGATATTAAATGTACTGCCTATGTGGACGACATCTTATTATTTATGTCTAACCCTTCGGTTCCCTTACCGGCCTTCTTTTCCCTATTACAAGATTACTCTATGGTTTCCGGTTACAAATTGAACATTGATAAATCTGAAATTCTAACTTTAAATAAATTCTGTCTACCCTTCATGTTTTCTGATTCTGGTTTTGAATGGAAATCTTCACATATCAAGTGCCTTGGCGTTCTCTACTCTAACAATATCAAAGAGCTTGTTAAACTTAATCACATTGATATCCTTGAGAAACTCTCTACCCTCATTGATGGCTGCTCCCCTCTTTTCCTTTCTTGGTGGGGTAGATTAGCTACGATTCAGATCATGCTTCTTCCAATCATTAACTTCTACCTCTCCATGCTCACTATCTCCCTTCCTAATACTTTCTTTTGCACCATCAATAGTTCACTGATTAAGTTCCTTTGGAATAAACGGAGACCCAGAATTTCATTGGCTCGTCTCCAACTTTCTAAAGGGATGGGTGGGGTTAATTTCCCCAATCTCAGACAATACCATTCAGCTTTCACCTTGAAACAAGTTTGGACTTTTTTATCCGACTCCAATACTCCGTCATTTACTGCATTGAGTGCCCTAGAACAAGCCCAATACTCTCCTTTTTCTCTCTCCTCCATGATTCATGTTACTCTGCCCCCGAAGCATCAATCAATCAATCAGTGACACTTGTAAAGCGCGCTACATACCCGTAGGGTCTCAAGGCGCTGGGGGGGGGGCAGGGGGGGGTGCCGCTACTGCTCGAACAGCCAGGTCTTCAGCTTCTTCCTGAAGGAGAGGTGGTCTTGGGTCAGGCGCAGGTCGGTAGGGAGGGAGTTCCAGGTCTTGGCGGCCAGGTAGGAGAAGGACCTTCCTCCTGTAGTCGCTCTTCGGATGCGGGGGACGGCGGCGAGGGCGTGGTTGGCTGAACGGAGGTGGCGTTTGGGAGCGTGGAAGTTGACTCGGCTGTTGAGGTAGCTCGGGCCTTGGTCGTGTAGGGCTTTGTGTGCGTGGGTGAGGAGGCGGAAGGTGATTCTTTTGTTGACGGGGAGCCAGTGAAGGTCTCTCAGATGTCCGGAGATGTGGCTGGTTCGTGGGATGTCGAGGATGAGTCTGGCTGAGGCGTTCTGGATCCGCTGGAGTCTCTTCTGGAGCTTGGCGGTGGTACCGGCGTAGAGAAGCATCTGTCCTTTCCTACTTTTACTCACTCCAAAGCTCTTGTGGTTTCTTTACTCGGCATGCATCTTTCCTCGGCTGATCGCTCCCTAAGCAAAACATTTCCAGATCAATAATCGTCCTTATTTTGGAAGGAATGGATTGATAAGGGTATTATTACCCCACAGCAATTGTTGAATGATTAAATGATTGCTCTTTCATGTCATTCTCTGTCATTCTCTGAGCTTCAAACTATGTATGGTATTTCCTCTCACTACGCTTCCCATTATTATTTACTTAGGGATGCTCTCACTCGCTTCTACTTCCCAGAATGTCCTACTGCTACATTTGATCACCCCTCTCCTTCTTTTGTTTCTATTGATTTTTCCACTCAATTTAGAGCTGCCACTATCTATAAGTTACTATCGCATTCCCCTGTTGCTAGAACCAAATCTGCCGTGGAACTATTATGGGAACAAACTTAGGCCTCGATTTCTCCTTTCACGGATGAGATCTTCTCTGGTCTAAGATACATACTACGTCACGCTCAGCTAGTACCACACAGACCCTATACTACTTCTATAACAGGCTATTTTTTTTACCCCTAATGACCTTTATCGATTTAAATTACTGGACTCCCCTAAATGTTGGTCTTGTTCTCACAAGAAAGGGGATTTTCTTCATATGTTTTTTCACTGTCCCTTAGTCCAAGCCTTTTGGTCTCGTATTTGGTTGAAGTTAAATGATATTTTATCCTCTAATGTTCCCTTTCACATTACACATGTTTTCTTGGGACACTCCTCCCCTGCATGGGTCAATCATAGCACTGTATGCAATTTCATTAACTTATTTTTAGCTGTTTCGCTCCAGGTCATCACCACTAATTGGAAAGATACTTCTCTCTTATCAAGCCTGGTGGAATTTACTGTGTCACCATCATAGAATGGACAGAGCATATGCTACCTCTACATCTTTGTTGATTAAGAGAGACTTATTATGGTTTCCATTAACTAATTTTCTTTCTAAAATGTCAACATGACTTTACCTGTTGCATATTACATTGTTGCTTTTTGTATAGTTAATATTACTTTCTAAATGCTTACATTGTATCTTTTTTAGGATTCTTCTTTTTCTTATTTTCTTTCTTCTCCCCCTTCTATACTCTTTTTTCTTTCTCTCTCTTTTTCTTCATCTTAAAATCTTTCAAATGCAATTACTCTAGGTGCAGTTTTTTTTTATTATTGGATATTGTTGATACATGACTTTGCAATGATGTTTTACATGGTTTATAACTTCAATAAAGCATTCTAAACTAAAAAAAAGGACTGATTCCAGACACGCCCGCAGAATCTGTTGGCCTATAGACCAGCTAGATCAGAGTGCCACCATATGCTCCCCTAACCTTGCCAGGGAGCAAACTCTAAGCACTCAGGGATCGTGGAAACAGTACAGAATCTTTCGCTCAGTCACTCATGCTTGCTTTCTCTCAGAGATGTATACATAATACACAGGGGACGCTTCCAATATATTTATTGAACCAATGTTATTCTTGTATGAAATACATGTGCTGCAATGGTTAGGAGACAGAAGCAAATAGATGTGATTACGAACACCAAAAGAGTGAAGAGTAGATACATTACTACCATGGTGCTGAAGCAATGTATATATGAAGGCATAAATGCAAAATGGTAATCAAGCGTACTTCTATGATGCTGATCCTACACTAAGTGTGCCTAGAGTGTATATGGGTATAGAGCCAAGAATCCCCCCAAGAGACGGTCTAACCCCATTACCTGATGGGAAAGAATGAAGGACCCCATCTTGGACTTGAGTTGGACATCCCTCACGGAATGTCAGACGGTTGCATGGTGAATTCGCAGCATGCATGGACCTAATTGTCAGGAGTAGTGCCTCCTCTACCAATCTATCGGGATGCCTATTATTTATAATAAAAAGCAGCCTTCGTGATGTGCGCTTTAGATTAGTGATGTTATGAACATGTAGATAGCGTTGTCGCCTCATGGACGAGGATAGGACGACTTTTGTACCCAGTGCTTAGAGAGGCCTAGTTTATGATGTTCAAGGCATCCTGATAATATTGTGCGAAGCTGGATGAGTAAACAAAGTAGTTTCAGAGAAACTAATCTAACATTATCATGCATGCAATGTGTACAAAAGTTCACAGCTGAAGTGTTATTTTCTAGGGCAATGAAACAAATAAGCTGCTTCGCTACATGGGCCTAATTCAGAAATATGACAATGTTGAAGATCGGAAGACAATTCTCCATTCAGTGTATCTCAAGCTCTTAGCCCAACGATCCTTGCAGCCCTCTGGACTCATCCTGCAAAATCAGTTGTATGTATCAGACAGGGATTCACTCCATGATCATTAATTCTGTATATCATCCATTCAAATTGTGCTCTGTGACACATTTCCCTCAGCCATGTCTCCTCGGTGGGGATTTCTCTGCTTGCCAAAGACGGAGCATGCATATTTTCGCTAGGGCTGTGGCAAACCATCTGCCTCTGTTTTCTGTACTTGGAGGGTATTCTGAGGTATCATGTAGAAGTGCTGTGCTTTTAGTCAACAGGGAAGTAATGGCCAGTGAGCGGATCACTCTCGATGAGAATGAATACCCGGAAATGAGGAGGTTAGAACACTCCCATAGTGTGTGGCCTAAGCAGGGCTTGGCATTTCCAACATCTGGAGGCATCTCTCAGGCCTGACACCTTGAGTCTTGCTGGTGTCCAATGCCACCTCTGCAACATCTTTAAAAAACCCAGGGCCTCATTTATGAGAAGTGACGCATCGCTGCGTGAAAGCAGCGATGCGTCACTTCTCAGTGCGCTCTCCTTGCGACACCAATGATGTGTCATATTTACAACATGACGCATCATGTCGCAAGGAAGGACAGATACGTCAGAAAAACTGACGTATCTGTCGGTGCAAAATGTGGCGCATTGCTGGAGTTAAATCGGAAGCCTGACGCAACTCCAGCAATGTTCCTTTCACATGGGGCTTGCCCCATGTGAAAGGGCCTGTGTCACCCTTACAGGCGTAAGGTTTTGACTCATTGGCGTCCTAGTAATGATGCAGTGAAATCTCATAGACTTCTCTGCGCCACTCCTACGACCCTTTCTTGCGGGGGGTACGCCCACCCGTGATACATTATACCTGGCGCACGTATAATGTAGTGCAGGGGTTTACGAAGTGACGCATCTACCTAGATGCGTCACTTTGTAAATATGGCGAGACATGGCGCATGTTTTACACCACTGGTGCATCACAAAAAGTGACGCACCGGTGGCGCAAAAGTGACGCAGGGGCTCATAAATGAGCCCCCCAAACTTTAGTCTAGCTTCACAGAGGAACTTGTCATGTGCCCTTAACAGTTCATCCCAGTCCTCAGCCTCATAAGTCAGGCCAAGGCTCTCCATTCACAATTTCTGAAGATTTTGAGCCAATGGAGGAGAGTGTGTTTGGACAGGGTCTGATAAAGGCCTGGTATTCAAAAAGAGTTTATTGTTTGTTTAATTAAATCATCAACATTACAAAAACAGAGACCAAACAGTTTGAAGAAATATGAAAATATTGCAGCTAGACATTCCAACCCTACGTTTTAAGGCACCATAAAATACACAATTTAAAAATGCTTTCAAACTCACTTGGGTGGTATGTCCGGTCAGCCAGTACCAGTGACAAGTTTGCTCTGAGACATAAAGTGCATTTAGGCTTGAATTGCTCCCATAGCTAATAGAACCATTGCATGTACAAAAAAGAGCCCGGTAAAGGTTTGTTTTTAAGGTTACTGTCAAAGAAACATCTTAAATCCGAGTTGGAAGGTATAATCACGCATTGGAAGCTGACGACAAATTTATTTATAAAACATTAGGTGCAAAAGGAACTTCTCAACGAGCTCGTCTGGAAGTATTAACATTAAAGTAATGCTGACGACAGTGTACACGGAAGACATTAGGGATCATTCAGTTTTTTTTGCAGTTTGTTGTCTCAAGAATTTGATCATCTGCAGATTTAGTCTGATAACACTTCCATTAAAACAAACTATAACTGCTTATCGGTAGGTCCGCGCTCCCAGTGTGTTATTGCAGAATTGCCGTAATAATTGTGGTCGCGCTGTCAAGAAGACTGGGCAGATGCGAGCGATGTGCGTTATTGTTTCGGGGACTGGATCGCAGCCTCTACAGGGTTTATTCATTGCTTTTACAAGCCATTCCGGATAAAGATCCGAAGTTGGAATATTGCCTAGGCGCGGGTGCATTGTTTACATTTGTTTAAGGAAAGGATAAGCGGCGCACAAGTATTCCTGATGTGCTAAAGTCTTATCGGACTGGATGGTTATCAATGGCTGGACACACTTTGATAAGATGTTCTAATCCGTCAGTAGCGAAAGCTGATGCATGATTTTATTGACATGTTTCCTAAAGACATAAAGGGGCAGATTTACAAGCCCCGTACGCCACATTTGCGCCGCCGTTGCGTCACTTTTGTGACGCAGCGGCAGCGCAAAGCCAGCGCCATGCAGCGGGCTATTTACACCGTGACGCATCTAGGGAGATGCATCACGTTGTAAAGCCCTGCGCCACATGTGGGCGTTCCTGCACAGGGGGGGCGTTCCGGCGCGGGAACGCCTCCAAAAAGTGGCTGAGTGAAATCTACAAGAGTTCACTCAGTCACTTTTACGGCCATGCTGCATCAAAACCCTACGCCTGCTTGAAGCAGGCGTAAGGATTGACGCAGCATGTTAGGGATAGGGGCACCCCAAGACTTGCTGGAGCTGCGTCGCGCTTGTGACGCAACTCCAGCAATGCTCCGCCTTTCCGCGGGGGGGATGCCACATGCATCTGCTCATCCGTGCGCCACGGTGCACCACATTGTAAATGCGGCGCATCAGTGGTGGCGCACGGGTGGGCAGATGCGTCGCAACTCTTCTGGCGCATCCCTGCTGATTAGCAGAGATGCGCCAGAAGTAGTAAATCTGCACCAAAATGTGGTTGAAAGTTCCGACACATCGTCTATTTGTAAAGACTCAATGCTGGGCCGTAGATAATACTATGTGGGCCCTTGTTTGTGGACAGTTCTGGTCAGAGCCTTGGGCAGAATTTAACCAAAGCTCGTTGCCTTGCATATTTTTGCCTTACAAGTCCAAACTCCATCCTGATTTGTGCTGGCGAGACATTCCAGGGAAGACAAAGGAACTCCCTGTAGGTATTAAGGTTTAGCGACTCGAGCCATTCTGATTCACAGCCACAAAGTGCTTTGCAGCCATGGGCTAGTTAGTGTAGGTAATAGCTTTGTTCTGCTGACCCTCAAGTATAGGAAGAAGGGAGTTACCTCCAATCCTCTTGTGTAGAGATAGAAAGGTGGCTGTTAAAGGCCCTGCCCTTGCTTTCATTTGTTCCTTATGTGTAAAAAAGAGCTGTTTGTGTCAACTATCATTCCCAAGTACGTATAGGATTGCTCTTGGATCAGTTTGTGATTATTTAAGGACCGGGGTCCTGCTTTCATAATTCTTTTACCGAATGCTCACACCTTTGTTCTTGCGAGGTTGAGTTCCAGGTTATTTGTACGAGTAATGTGATTTAAGTTAGTCCACAACTTTTGTAGGCCAACCTTTGTTGTGCTGAGAAGAACTGTATCATCAGCGTATACCACATGCATCAATGATGTCCCCTCTAGTTTGGGTTCATGGGCATTTCCTTACCTGGTCCCAGGCTTCTGTGAGGGTCTCTAAAAAGAGATTAAGCAATGCTGGTGCTAACATAATCCCTGTTTAAGGTCAGTTGTAGTCTGGATCTTACGGGAGACCCTCGTTGCGTGACCTATTTTAACCTGGTCCACGTGTGTATGTGTGGAGTTGTTGAGTTGCCTTTTAAAGCCTCTCTGGGACCCCAGGCTCCAAGTTTGAACTAGAGCTTTGCCCTGTCCGCATGATCAAAAGCGGCCTTCAGATCCACAAAACAGGCATACACAGAGTGCTGCTTCTTGCCGGAAGTGATCTCTGAGGGCTTCCGCCGGATTTCTTTGGGGTTCGGAGAATGGGTGGAGTGGGATGGAAGGCAGGTCATTGTGACTGAGGTGCTGAGCTCAGTGTCTGCTCCTCTACCTGGCTGCCGCTTGCTGCGGAGGCTGTGGTGCTCCAAGGGTACTTTCTTCTTCTTTCGTATACTCTTAGGGGCAGATTTATGTTAACTGGCGCATCCCTGCATATCAGCAGGGATGCGCCAGTTATTATGCGCCACAGCTGCGCCACCATGGATGCGCCGCATTTATAATGCGGCGCACCATGGGGCAAAAACGGCACAGATGCGTGACGCATCTGTGCCGTAAAAGTGGCGCATTGCTGGAGTTGCGTCGCAAGCACGACGCAGCTCCAGCAATGTTCTGGGGGGCCCTATCTGTACAATGCTGCGTCAATCCTTACGCCTGCTTCAAGCAGGCGCAGGGTTTTGACGCAGCATGGGCCTAAAAGTGACTGAGTGAAATCTTGTAGATTTCACTCAGCCACTTTTAGGAGGCGTTCCTGCGCCGGAACGCCCCCACCTGCCCTGGAACGCCTACATGTGGCGCAGGGCTTTACAACGTGACGCATCTCCCAGATGCGTCACGTTGTAAATACCCCGCACCATGGCGCAGGATTTGCGCCGCTGCTGCGTCACAAAAGTGACGCAACGGCGGCGCAAAAGTGGCGCACGTGCAACATAAATCTGCCCCTTACTATATACTTTCGCTTACTCCATATGTAACTCATCTGCTGTGCCAGCTCTGGGCGTCCACTTCCCCCCAATTATGTATCACCCTACCTTAACTCCCTCCGAACTACTTGTCCTCATATCCTACCGTATATTGCATTATATTTTTATATAGTGTCACCGCGTATTTTTATTTACTCCACATGTATCTCCCGTTATTGCTGTATGATATCTCGGTAAAGCGCTCTGATACCTTCAGGTCTAGTACACGCTATATACAACTCGATAAATAAATAACTAAAAGTCAGTGTTAGTGTCTAGATGGACCCTGGGACTGGGACTGGGACTGGGTGGCAGAGTGTAGACTGCGCCCTTCTAATTTGAGTGCAGGCTGGCGTGCGCTGTCTGATGCGAGGGATGATGCACTCAGGCTCTCAGGGAGCAAGTAGCATGTTTTAGAAGGATGTAAGGGGGCAGATCCCAGACATTGAGTGGTATAGTCATGGCTCTGCCCTCCTGCTGTAGACTTCTGCACCCCACTTGCTGCCTGCTACCAGGTGTGGCGTGCTGTGAAGGCCTTAGACAGCAGTGAGTGCTCAAGGGGTGCTGGTGGGCACCTGATGCTAGCTGTCTCTCTTCTCTGGGTGCGGGCTCCTGCCTCCTGATGCAACCGGTTGGCAGCAGTGATGTGTTGGGAGGATGTCAAGCAGCCGAGAGTGTCCAGGGTGGCCATTGGTGAGGGTGAGAGGTGGATGCATTTGCCCTCCGAGACAATGACCTGATACCAGCCATCTGCCTCCTAATATTGCAGTCTGCCACAGGTGATGTGCTCTGAAGGTCTCCGCCAGTAGTGAGTGCCCAAGGGGACGATGGAAGAGGACTCTTGTGCTCTCTTGAATTCTACTGCTGGGAAAGCCAGACTCAGCATGACTCACAATGACTGCTTAAAACACAGAAGCAGTACGTAGAGCTGCTGCATGAGTGGTGGATGTGGGCTCCACCAGTGGTGGAAGAGGGTGGCGGTCTCCTTCGAACAATTTTCAGACAACAGCACTTATTTTGTTATAGTGCATCCGTGCACTATATAAATGCAGCCAATGTATTATATAAATGAAACAGGCATATGTTTTTTGCTTTTTTTTTCGAAAGCGTCAATCTCAATTGGCTTTGCTAGTGCTTGTTTAAGAGGCTTTTCACCCTCTTACCTGTTTCCTTTATGTTGCTAACACCCAACGTCATGTGATGTGCATGCCTGCTATTTGCCCTTCAGCATTTTCCATACTTAAACTACTGCCAATCATCTTTCCACACCCTCCTGGTTTGGTTACAGAGTACCATATATTTGTCTACAAGTGAGTAACCTTTAAAAAATGCATTTATTATAGAATACGCCCTCGCCCCATGAACTGACACAGATCCAGGCGGAAATGAACTATATGAAGTTGTATAAGAAAAGAAAACAAAGCAACAGGCTCCAGAAAGTGCATTAAAAAAAAAAAAGAATGACCCATATCATTATCATTCTGTATCAAAGCCCCCTTTGTATCCAGTCATCCCATGCAGAAAGGGGTGTCCTTGATAGCATCACATGAGACATTCCATGTTTTATTTGAAGGATTAAAAAACACATGACCCTTGCTCACTCCAGTCAGCAGCCTTCAGGAATTTGACCCCACTGACCCCGCCTTTCTTGATTGCAACTTCTCTAATTGCCTTAAATGGAAGCGGCATGTGTCTGAGTTTCTGAAGCTGTTCTTAGGCATCTTTAAATAGCTACCTAATACGTTTGCTTCGTGAATGGAGTTTTGGGGTTTCTTTACTTTTATTGTAAAATTTAAAATCATCACAGGAAGGCAGAAGTCAAAGCTTGGATCCTGAATCCACCCCCTTCTACACCGCCTCAAAATCTGAAGAGCCAAACATTTACGCATTCTAAAGCAATATATACGATTGCATAGCTTTTAGACTTTTTGCAACTTCACAAAGATACAGAGGAGCATGTATGTGAATCTAAGCGAGGGGTAGAGGCTTTCATAAGGCCTCCTCGCTCTCACACCAGGCAGATGTTTGTGCAGAGCGGACAATTCATTTCAGTAGACATGGCAGAAAAGTGTGTTTTGCACATTTCTACATTGTTTTTATTTTATTTTTACCCACTGAGAAGATAGGTTTCCATATGCAGAAATCTTCTCTCTCATGCTTGTAGGAAATTTTGTTTTAACTTCTCTTCTTCAACTTAGCACCCCGGAAAAAAGCTTACTTCTCATTTGGCAGAGGTACTTTTCCATGCCTTTCCGGTGTGGCAATCGACCTGCAAACTGTTTGTGAGTAAGAACAAATTCATGGAGTTGTGTTCACTAGACTGTGAGAGCCCATCCCTCAAACAGTGTGCTTTTTCCCACCGCTACCACTAAACTTACTCCAATCTGCTCTTCTGTGGATTGCCTGCAATACTACGTTTGGTTTGTGGGTGTTAATGTCCACTCATCCCTATTCTTTGAACTGGGATCAATGCGGCTCAGCTTTCATGACTTTTTACAGATTCAGGGCCATATTTATGTAAGGGTCGCGCCGTATCTGCACCATGCGATGTGGTGTTTGCGCGACGCAACCCCAAAATGTGATTTATCAAGCCACGAGCGGCCACTTTGCGTGGCCCTGATTGGCTTGATAAATCAGGAGTAACGCAGAGCAAATCTCTGCGTTGTGTTACTCTGCCCCAGGGAGGCATTCTATGGGCATTGCATGGGTGTTCCCACGCAGCCCCATGGATTTTGATGCAATTCCTGATTTACCATTACTGGTAGACCTGCGAATGCGCCAAAATGCTACGCCTTCAGGGGAGGGTTAACGAGGAGAAATATATTTCTCCCTGTTACTTCCTCTTTCTAGAGGAAATGCCTCAGGGGATTGTTTTGTGCAGGAAGGTCCCCCTTCCTGCACAAAACCAATACTTCATGCAACACAGGCAACCCTTGCA
Organism: Triturus cristatus; assembly: GCF_964204655.1. Classification (NCBI taxonomy): domain Eukaryota; kingdom Metazoa; phylum Chordata; class Amphibia; order Caudata; family Salamandridae; genus Triturus; species Triturus cristatus. The sequence goes on from NC_140590.1 coordinate 1,587,732,676, forward strand.
CCATGGTGCAAGAGTGACTGAGTTGGTGCAAGAGTGACTGAGTTGGCACTAGGCAGCCCATTGTGCGCCAGAGCTGGGGAAAGGCAGAAATGCACCGGATTGTGATAAATATGGTGCATTCCTGCCCTTTCCCTGCAACGCAGGCATTATCTCTAGATAAATACAGTCGCCACTTTCCACTCATGTGTGAAAATAAAGTTGTGAATCAGACCACTGACATCGGGAAGGGAAAGTTTCAATAGTACCAGACATACAACAGGATGCAGCCTCCCCCAAGATAAGTAATAGAAGAAACACAAGCATTAACAAAGCTAATATACCTATACACAGAAATATACATGTCACCAGATCAACACAACCAACGACATGTATATGGTCCCATCAATCTGAGAAAAGGTTTTAGAAAATCAAACAAACCACAGAGAATGCTACTGAAATGGCATACTTCAATCCGAAGTTTCTTTTTTTAATTTTTTTTATTTCAAAGTATTTTATTAATTTTTATGCACAGACATTAGCATTTCTGTTACAAGGTTAGCCAATCGCGGTTTGTACAGCAGTGTCTTGAGGCACTTTGACACATATACTTAGCTAACCCCACATGAGGTAATTTACTCAAGACAAGAGAAAGAGTGATAGAAAAAGGCAGGAAAGAAAGGGGTGAAGGAAGAACAAGGAGACAGGTTCAGAAGTTATAAGTCTTTTGATCACCTGACAAAACTGACATACGACTAGTTTACTTGTGGGGAGATTTGGGAAACCTGTTGGTACACCTACCGACCCATGGGGCCAAATAGTTGCTCTCAGTTACATTCACTTTTCCGCACATAAAGGGGATTAGGGAATGTTTCGCCGGGATGACTTGTTTTTATGGGGGTTCGTAAAAGTCCAGGTACGTGTCTAGTGATTTCCACATCCCTCTGGTTGCTGGTCTCCAGGGTGAGTTCTGTAGTGCAATGTTGTCCGCACCTCTGAGATGCGTAATCCAGTTGAACCAGCCTTTGTGTGAGGTCTTACTTGTGTCTTTCCAGTTAGCTAGGACCATTTTCACTGCCGCGGTCAGCAGTCGATATAGCAGGTCTTTATCGTGATCTGATCGTAGTTCTGCGGTCCTAAATGCGGTGGCGAGGGAGGAAAATTCATTTGTTAGTGTACAGCCCAGTACCTTATTTATAAAAACCAAAGATTTTCTCCCAGAATATTTTGAGTGTTGGGCATTGGTAGATAAGGTGTGCTAGGTCCCCCTTTTCCTTGATATAGTTCCAGCATAGAGCATCTTCCCTGAGACCTAATGAGAATAAGCGTGCAGGGGTCCAAAAAGCCTTATGGAGTAGCCAAAAGTTTGTTTGTGATAGCACAGGGGAGATTTTATTGCGGGAGGCAGAGGCCCATAGTGTGGCCAGTTCTTGTTCATTAAGTGTGTGTTTTGGTTTATTTTTCCCAGTAGTTAATTGTCTTGTCATTAAGTTTAGAGGATTTCGGGCGTAGGAGTTTGTAGAGATCTGAGACCCGGTGACCTAATTTATTAATGCTTGCCATATACCGGGAGATTGACGGTTGAGCGGTGGATAGCTTGGTTTTGGTCAAGGCGTTCTGATTTTCAAAAAGTTATAGAATTCATTGTCTGTTAGGTTAAGCCTAGACTTAAGGTCTACGAAAGTAGCGGGGTATGCACCGTCTTCTAGTTGGTAAGGGTGGTAGATACCTTTCTCAATCCATGCTTCGAAAGCTAGACATTTTCCCTTGTAGGATCTTACTATTGGCCCATAATGACTCCATCTTAGAGCCCTTGAAGCTGATGTCCAGTTTTTTTATCTATCTTTAGTAGTATAATTTTTGTGTTTTTAAAAATGGACTTGGAGGCGTAATTGTGCCTATTCGCTGTTAGTAGCACCAGGGGCCTTAGATTGTTCAGAATGGCCCTCTCTACTTGAAGCCAAGCCGGTGTGTAGCCGGAAGGGGGTGATACCCAGTAAGATCCTTTTTTGCCAGAAATGCTAATTAGAATATTCTGAAGTCTGCTAGGTTTACCCCTCCTTGGTTTTTCCCCAATCTTAGTTTTTTTATGCTTATCGTGCTTTCTTCCCTCGCCATAGGAATTTAGAGATCAGGGTATCTACTTTGCGGTGAAAGTCATCTGTGAGTAGGAGTGGGAGCATGCTGATCAGGTAGTTAATCATTGGGGTGATCATCATTTTGATTGTCTCAATTCTGCCCCACCACGTTATGAATTTTGGTGACCAGGACTCCAGAAGTTTCTTAATCTTTTCTAGCAATAGTCTTTCGTTGTGGCTTAGTGTGTTCATTAGGTCACTCCCAAAGTGTATGCCTAGATATTTGATGAACCCTGTTTGGCAGGCTAAGCCTGAGCCCCTAGCATATCCCTGGTGCAGTGGATGTTTAGTGGTTTGCGTTCTGATTTATCCAGTTTAGCTTGTATCCTGAGTGCCCTGAGTATTCTGCTTTGGTACTATCAGGACCTCAATTGAGGTCTTCGGTTGTTCCGTTACTATTAGTATGTCATCAGCGTATGCGGCAAGTTTTTATCTCAACGCCATTAATATCGACCCCTTTTATATTCGTGTTTAGCTTGATGTCACGGATCAGGGGTTTCAGTGCCAGCAAAAATAGCGAGGGGGACAGTGGGCAACCCTGTCTTGTACCCCGTTGCAGAGCAAATGTTTCCGATAGTGACCCATTAACAACGATATGGGTAGATGGGTCCCCGTACAGGGCCATCACTATTCGTATATATCCTTCCCCTAAGTTGAAAGATTGCATACAGCGCTCCAGGAAGGTTCAGGAAACTCTATCAAAGGCCTTCTCGGCATCAAGGCTAATAGCTACTGCTGCTTCTGATTTTGTGGCTGTATGTTCCAGTATGTGGCAGAGAAGTCGGGTATTGTCGTTTGACATCTGATTGCATAGGAATCCCACCTGGGAGTTGCCTATTAAATTGGGTAGGGCAGAATTGAGCCTGGCTGCCAAGATTTTTGCATATATTTTGCAGTCCACATTAATAAGGGATATGGGTCTGTAGTTTTTTGGTGACAATTGGTCTTTACCCTCCTTTGGAATGACTATTATGTTGGTTTCCGACATAGATTGGGACACAGTCCCACTAGCTGCACAGTGGTTAAAGACCTGCCTCATGGTAGGTTTTAGCTGTTCCAAGAAGGTCTTGTAGAAGGTGGCTGTGAAACCATCCGGCTCCGGGGCTTTGTTATCTTTCATTGATTTGACTGCCATTTCAATTTCAGTGTCGCTAATTTCTTGCCCTAATCTAAGTGCATCCTCGCGGCTTAGCTGTGGAAGACCGAGTCTGTTGAGGTATTTTTTGCATTCCTCTAAGTCTGGGGTCTGATCATTTTTGTAGAGTTGATAGAACTCTTGAAAGGCCTTAAGGATGTCTTTGTGTCTTGTGTGGGTTTTATTGTTTGAGTCTGTGATGGACGAGACAGTAAATTGGTAGCGTTTGTGCTTTAGGTAGGAGGCGATCAGTTTCCCTGCTTTATTTGCTTTGCATAGGTTAAGGGCCTTGTATTTGTTAAACCACAGCCCGCTCTCTCGCTCAGGATTTTGTTGTACACATACTTTTTTTTTGTTAGGTCTGCTAGGAGTTTGCTATCTTGTATGGCCCTGGCATGGGACGTTTCTCAGCTTTTAATCTCCTGATCGAGCTGTATCAGCCGCAGGTTTGTGCATTTGTTTATTTTAGATTGAATTATTGTGCCTCTGATGGCCGCCTTCAGGGCGTCCCATAGTGTGGTAGTGTTAGTCCCCGGGGAGTCATTATGTTTGAGGTAATCTGCTATGGCCTCCTCAATCTTTTTTTTGTTTGTGGGGTCTGCTAGGACATCGCTGTTAAAGTTTCATCTCTGGGGTATGGCTTCATTGTGGCAGCCACTCAGTTTTAGACTGATACATGAATGGTCTGATACTAGTCTAGGCGCTATCTCTGAGTGTTCTATTAGATGTGTGTGGGGCCCTGAGGTCAGTATATAGTCTATCCTGCTGTATGAATTATGGGGGTTAGAGTAGAATGTAAAGTCCCTAGTGTCCGGGTGCTGGAGGAGCCATGGTTCCTTAAGGTAACATTTTGAGCAAATATTTTTGAGTGTGGTGTGTGCGTTCGTGTGCTGGTATTGGTAGGATGACTGTCTATCCATTATATGGTCCAGTGGTATATTAAAATCCCTCGCTACCACCATGAGGTCGTTCTGGGGAAAACTATCTAACGTGTGTGATACCTCCTCCCAAACGGTTGGGTCGTCCGCGTTTGGACCGTACATGTTAGCGACGTGGATTAGCTCCTCTCCCCTTCTAAGATGTGTCACCAAAAGTCTGCCCTCTTCATCGTGGGTCTGCAATTCTAGTGTTAGGTTGGATCTTTTAGATAACAGTGTAATGACCCCCCGCTTCTTCTTTTCGGCAGGTGAGCAAGCCATCTGTGAGATCCAGTTGCCACTCACTAGCTTGGCATTCTCCATGGATAGTTTAGTCTCCTGTAACAGGATTATATCTCCTTTCGTTTTAGCTAGATAGTCAAAGATCTTACTGCGTTTGATGGGGTGGTTAAGCCCTTTGACATTGAGGGACACTATATTGAGGTCAGATGCCAGGCTGAGTGTATTACTGTGGGCCATTATCTAGGGTGAGCCATGTCTGGTGCATCTTCTCTATGTACCCAATTCACAATTATGCTATCTCCGGGTTCTATATGTACCCAATTCTCAATTATGCTATCTCCGGGTTCTGAGCTGGAGGGTGACACTATTCATTCCCCCTCCCTACTCACCCCGTGCGGTACGGCTTCAGGTTTCTTTTGAACTGTATGTAGAATAGGTGTCGTTTCTGTGTGAGCAGAAATGCCAGGTCTCCCAATTACGTAGGGTATCAGGACTTGCCAGAAACCTTTTGTAGAGAAAAAAGAGATGAAAATGGAAAGGAAGTTAGGGAATAAAAAAAGGAAAGAGCTGAGCAATTTTGCATCGCCAGGGAAGGATCAGAACCCTGCTGACTACTTTTCCAGAGTACCTATACAAGGTCACGGTACTCCATCCATGACATCTGAGGCCTATATAAACTTCATTGTAAAATCAAACACATCGCTGCCCCACTCCCGCCTCCCAGCTGCTCCTCCCTCCCACCTCCCCTTATATGGCGGCCGCTGCGTGGCCACGCTGCTGGGCAAGCATTTCTGCGCCCGTCTGCGACCGGCCGCGCCTGGACCGCGCCCAGTGCCAGACCCCTGGCCCCCGCGAATGCCAGGACACCTGACGCCGCTACGACGCCAACACCCTCCACGCACTCAACACCGGACAACTGCACGCCTGCTTCCTGGCTGCCCCGAAGCGCACCAAAGGACCCTTCTCCTGCCGGAGCTGCAGCTTCACCAGTCTCCGAGCCCCCAACCCGCCCACCAGGACATGACGCAACCACCTCAGATGCATACTCCTGAACACCTGCTCCGCACGCAAACATGCCGTCGAACTCTGGGACCTGCTCGACACATCCTCCCCGGACGTCGCCTTCCTGACAGAGACCTGGATGAATGACTCCTCGGCACCCGACATCACCATAGCCATCCCGGACGGCTACAAGGTCACCCGCAGAGACCGCACCAACGGAGTAGGGGGTGGAATCGCCATCATCCATAAGTCCACCCTCCAGTTCTCGACCAACTCCGACGACACCCTCAGCACCGCCGAACACCTGCACTTCCAGATCCACACTGATCCCAACACCTCCCTCAGAGGAACTCTGATCTACAGACCCCCCGGTCCCCGGCGTCAGTTCAGCGACTCCATCGCCAACTTCGTCAGCACGCATGCCCTCGCCTCCGCGGACTACATCCTCCTCGGAGACCTGAACTTCCACCTCGAGAACAACAACGACACCAACTCCACCACCCTGATCGACAACCTCGCCAACCTCAGACTCAGACAGCTCATCACAACACCCACCCATTCCGCCGGCCACCCGCTCGACCCCATCTTCTCCGCAAGCTCCCACGTCTCCTTCAGCCACACCATGAACTCCACTGGACCGACTATAGCTGCATCCACTTCACCATCCGGAAGCCCACCACGCACCACCGCACCCAACAGATCCCCCGCCGCAGCTGGAGCAAAATCACCGAAGACCAGCTAAACACAGCCCTCGCCCGAAACCCACCCGCAGACCCCACGAGGCCGCTACCAGCAACCTCAGGCGTTGGATCGACAACTGCGCCAACACTCTTGCCCCGATTAAGAAACCCTCCAACAGACGCACCAACAAGAATGTAAGCTGGTTCTCCGCAGACCTCCAAACAAACCTGCCGAAAACTAGAGAAGAAATGGCACCACGAACAGACACCGGAGAACCACGCAGCCCACAAGAACGCCATGTGCCAACACCATCACCTCATCAGATCCGCCAAAAGGACCTCCTTCAAGGACCGCCTCGACAACAACGCACACAACAACAAAGAGCTCTTCAACATCGTGAAGTAACTCTCCAACTCCAGCTCCAACACCAACGACATCCCACCATCACAAGACCTGTGCAACTCCCTTGCCACCATCTTCCACCACAAGATCTCAGACATCCACAACAGCTTCGACAACCAGACCACCACGACAGCCAATGACACCTCAGACCCGACGGCCACCACCCACAGCAACCCCCTGCTCACCAGGACTAACATCAACGACGACGACACCATCAAAATCATGAACACCATCCACTCCGGCTCCCCGTCAGACCCGTGCCCACACCACATCATCAACAAAGCCAGCGCCACCATCGCACCCCATCTCCGCAAGGCCATCAACATCTCCTTTGAGACCGCGACCTTCCCAGAGAGCTGGAAGCACGCCGAGATCAACGCCTTGCTCAAGAAACCCAAGGCAGATCCAAGGGACCTCAAGAACTTCCGGCCCATCTCTCTGCTCCCGTTCCCGGCAAAGGTCATCGAGAAAACTGTCAACAAACAGCTGACCCGCTACCTCGAGGAGAACAACATCCTGGACCCATCCCAGTCCGGGTTCTGCAGCAACCACAGCACCGAAACTGCCCTCATCGCCGCCACCAATGACATCAGGGCCCTGCTGGACAACGGCGAAACTGCGACCCTCATCCTCCTGGACCTATCAGCCGACTTCGACACCGTCTGCCACCGTACCCTATGCACACGCCTCCAAAACGCAGGGATCCGAGACAAGGCTCTGGAATGGACCACCTCCTTCCTCTCTGGCAGAACCCAGAGCGTCCACCTCCCCCCTTTCTGTTCCGAAGCCTCCAAGACCATCTGTGGTGTACCCCAAGGATCATCCCTCAGCCCGACATTGTTCAACATCTACATGGCCCCGCTCGCCCACGTCGCCAGACTGCACGACCTCAACATCATCTCCTACGCCGACGACACACAGCTGATCCTCTCCCTCACCAAGGACCCCCTCACCACCAAAACCAACCTCAATGAAGGAATGAAAGCCATCGCCGAATGGATGAAGAACAGCCGTCTGAAGCTGAACTGGGACAAGACGGAGGTTCTCATCCTCTGCTCCACCCCCTCAGCTTGGGACGACTCCTGGTGGCCAACCGCCCTGGGAGCAGCACCGACACCCACCGACCACGCACGCAACCTGGGGTTCATCCTCGACTCAACGCTCTCCATGACCAAGCAAGTCAACGCCGTCTCATCCTCCTGCTTCAACATGCTCCACAAGATCTGCAGGTGGATCCCCAATGACACAAGAAGAACGGTCACCCAGGCCCTCGTCAGCAGCAGGTTAGACTACAGTAACGCCCTCTACACGTGAGCCACGACCTAACTGCTGAAACGACTGCAACGCATACAGAACGCTTCTGCACGCATGATCCTCGACATCACTCGACACAGCCACATCATACCCCACCTAAGAGACCTGCACTGGCTGCCCATCAACAAGAGGATCACCTCCAAGCTCCTCACCCACGTACACAAGGCACTCCACGACACCGGACCAGCATACCTCAACAGATGACTCACCTTCTACACCCCGAACCGCCAGCTCCGCTCCGCCGACCGCGCCCTCGCTACCGTCCCCCACATCCGAAGAGCGACCTCCGGTAGCAGATCGTTCTCCTACCTCGCCGCCAAGACCTGGAACACCCTCCCCATCGTCCTACGGCAGACCCAAGAGCTACTAATCCTTCAGGAGCCTACTCAAGACCTAGCTATTCGAGTAGTAGCAGCACCCCCCCCAGCGCCTTGAGACCCTCATGGGTGAGTAGTGCACTCTACAAATTTCCTGATTCATTGATTGACTGATTGAGCTGCCATTTTGTTAGCTCAGATTATGACTGCCATGAGCCATAATAGTTGAATGTTAAGTTGATGGATATAATACACATCAGTCATGGAACCAACACAGTCAAAAATACAGAAATGTCAAGGATGAACTGTCCATAACTCAGGAAGGAGTTATATTACGAGGGTTGAGAATCCTGATTAGGGAGAGTCTGACAGAAAATAATTGAATACATTCATTAATTGGAGATCTTTCATCTACTACTCAAGAATGAGTCATTGAAAGACTAGATGACATCCCTGGGGTGTTTCAGCCATAGTGAAGTCTGACAATGGCCTGCCATTCAACAGTCAAGAGTTTAAAGATTTCTTGGAGCTTTTGAATATAAAGCATAAGAAGCGCATACCTTTGTGGCCACAGGCCAACAGAGTTGAGCGTTTTATGAGCAGGCTAAAGAAAGCAATGCTGCATGCTACTCTTGAGAGGCTCAATTTGAAAACTGTTGAATTCTACCTTCAGAGCTTATTTTTCAACACCCCACTCGACCACACCTAAAAGTCCTGCAACATTGATGTTCGGGAGAGCAATGAACACTAAGTTACCTCAAATGACCAATCAAAGAAAAAAGATGAGAATGCAACTCATGAGAAGGACTGGTGAACAAACTAAAGATGAAAACATATGCTGACCAAAGACGACGTGTGGAGAACATTGTCTTTAAGAAAGGAGATCGAGTGCTCGCACAACAGATGTGGAGAAGAAAAATCTGATGCTCCATTTGATGCAGAGCATTTTCAAGTGGTGTCTATGACTGCCCAGCACCCTGGGAACTCTATTACTAGAGAGTATTCTCATTTTAGGCACTTAATTAATCGTTCATCAGATCTAACTGTTGAAGGAGAGACTGGGTCTGAAAAATCAGTGACTGCTGTTGCCTCTACATCGTTGACGCAGATCCTGGACATTGGTGATGACAGTTCCCACTTTCCAAGAACAAGGCCAGGTTGGACATTTAAAAAGGCAAAAAGGGGGAGGAGCCTAGCGCGCATCCAAGATGGTCGCGTGAGCACAGGGCTCCCCGGACCCTCGCTGCTCCTCGGAATTTATCCTGAATCTATCCTGACTCGGTTGATGGAATCTGGGAGACGAATGCTGGCTGAACACTAAACTCCTTTCTGAAATCAAATCGGACCTGGCAATCCGGAGTTATGGTGGTTTGAACTTTTGAGGCTCACCCTACGGCTGTGCCCGATGCGAGGGTGATCTGTGGAGCCGGGGCGTAGTTGAACAACAACGGCAGCAGAGCGGTGCCAGTGGCCGTCACATCACTTTCGGTTTCACTTTTGGTCTTTGAGGGGCTGGACTGTGGACTTGCTTGGTGCGACTGGGCTTCCATTTTGCCTTCGCTTGATGCCGGTGGCTTCGTCTGCTGCCAGTGTGCTCATTGACGGTGGTCCCTTCGCTCCGCCATATTGCGGCCTGTGGTGCGACACGCGTCTGCCTGGCCTGTGCCACCTCGACGCTTCCTCGGTGGTCCCCTTCGGCGATCGAGGTTCTCATGGGAGGCAAGGGAGACCCCGAGAGGCGTAAGACCAAGACATCCCTACGTGGGGGACCGGTCCAGACGAACAACATGGACCGCTACACTCAGGGTAAAGGACCCCCCGGGACAGCCAATGTCCCCCCGGAGGACACCAGTGGTGGCCCGTCCGTTTCTCCGGATCTGTCCCTGCAGGACATCATGGGCGCCATTAAGGGCATCAGAGAGACCATCGCTACACAGTACGAGGCCTTGGCCCGTAAAATCGACACGGTGGCCAGTGACATTACCCTAATCCGGGCGGATCTCTCTAAGACCAACGAGAGGGTTCAATCGCTGGATGTGCGGACGTCCTCCCTTGGTACGGACGTGTTGGACCTGCAGGCCTCTCTCGGCGATCTCAAGTCGGCCAATGATCTGATGGCCCGGCGGCTGGAAGACTTCGAGGGACGGGCCCGCCACAATAACATCCGCGTCATAGGCGTTCCGGAGACCTCCGATAACCGCTCGGTTGATCTCCTGGTCGAGGAGCTCATCCTCGAACATCTTGCTCCCGCTGGCCTGAGTAAGTTTTTCGCTGTGGAGCGGGCCCATCGAGTCCCAGGTGGCCGGCCGCGACCGGGTGCCCCCCCGAGGCCTATCGTTGCGAGACTTTTCCATTACAGAGACCGAGACGCGATTCTGCAGGCCTCACGGGTTCATGGCCCGGTCCGACATGAGAACTCGTCCATTAACTTTTTCCCGGACTTCACCCAACTTGTCCAGAAACAGCGGATGGGCTTCCAGGGGGTGAAGCGGCGGCTCCGGGACCTCGGTCTCAAGTACTCTATGCTTTATCCTGCAAGGCTCCGAGTGGAACATGAAGATCGGACTACCTTTTTTGACTCTCCTGTGACTGTGAGTGACTGGCTGGATTCGCTGCCAGACCGGGGTGACCGGACTGGGCCCTCTGCCGGTACCGAGGGTGGTGGGTCTCCTTTGGAGTGACTTATGGTCCCGGACTCTGCCAGGTTGTACTGTTCGGCTGGGTTCTACTTCTTTTGTGCATTTTGTTTCACTATGTTGTGTGTGGGGAGCGGGCGGGGACGGGTCTCTTCCCTCCTCCGGGGTCTTTTCGTAGAATGGGGTTTGTAGGGCGACAGGCACACTGCAAGTGGGGTGGTTTTTTGGACCGCAGGGGTGCAGGGTGGGGGGTGTTGGAGTTGGGGGGGGGTTGGTGGATGGGTGGGGTTGTTTGCATTTGTGTTTTTTGTTTTCAAGGCGAAGTATTGGCTATGGTTCATCCTTGGGTGTTGAGCTCTTTGCTAGGGGGCCCTTGATCTACTGGATGGGATGGGGGGGGACGGGTTGAGATTGATGTCTTGGAACGTCAATGGATTGGGGGACCGTATCAAACGGGGTGTTGTGCTGCAATATCTGCGTCGTCTGACTCCTGATGTGGTGTTCTTACAGGAGACGCATCTGGTTGGCAATGTTTGTCGGGCTATGAACAGGGGGGGATATCGACTTGTGGCCCACTCTGGTTTCACCACTGGTTCGAGAGGGGTGGGCATTCTCTTGCGAGCTTCACTTCCGTTGGAGATCACCAGGGTGGTCCCAGACGATAGAGGGCGCTATGTGGCTCTGACTGGGAGGGGCAGTCCCTTTCCTTGATCTCGGTCTATGTTCCCCCGGGCCTCCAGAACTCCACCTTCTCAGACTTGGGTCGTATGTTGCTTGGGCTTCCTGACAGTCTTTTGCTTATGGGTGGGGACTTTAATTCGGTTGTCTCGGGTGACCTGGACCGTCATCCGCCCAGGGCCCTCCCTGCTGCCCAGGCGTGGCTGGGCGGGCTCCTGGAGACCTTCGGTCTGGTGGACTGTTGGAGGTTAATGCATCCGACACAGTGTCAGTACACCTTTCACTCTGGGGCCCATGGGAGTCTCTCCAGACTGGACTATTTCCTTATGCCCGCGGCCCAGGCTGCTCGGATTCGAGAGGTCAAACACCTGGCCAGGGGTATTTCTGATCATTCCCCACTGTGGTTGCTTTTTGACACCGGGTCGCAGTCCGCTGGGCGGATCGCTCCTATTAACCCTTGGTACCTGCGAGACCCCAAGATCCGTGATAGCCTGATTAAGTCGATTGATCAATATTTTTCTGAGAATGAGGGGTCGGTGTTGTCCTCGGTGTCCCTGTGGGAAGCTTTCAAAGCAGTGCTCCGCGGGCATGCCCTGTCCCAGATAGTGGAGGCCAAGAGGGTCAAGAGAGAGGCGGTTGTGACGCTGGAGACTGAAATATCGGGGCTGGAGGCAGCCTTGGAGGCGGGTGTCACCCCGGATGGGCTGCATGCCCTCAGCCTGAAGCAGTTTGAATATAAGTCTCTCGTCACTGATGCTGCCAAGACTATATATAGGGAGCAGCAGGGCAGGTTGTATGACGCCGGAGACAAGGCGGGTAAGCTGATTGCCTGGTTGGACAAGAAGGAGAGAGTGAATCGTGTGGTCCCGGAGCTTCGGGTGTTGGATGGAGTGTGTGTGACTGAGCCTGGTGAGATTGTTGAGTGTTTTGCTGACCACCTCCGTGCAGTGTACTCCCCGGTGTCCGATAGAGATGAGGACGACTCTCGTCTTCTGCTTCGGGATATTGCCCTGCCCGGCTTATCCGTCGAGGACCGCGAGCTGATGGATGCCCCTTTGTCTGTCGAAGAGATAGCTACTGCGATTCGCTCCCTCCGCTCGGGCAAGGCTATGGGCCCCAACGGCCTGCCGATTGAACTATATAAGTTGCGCCCGGATAAAATCGCGCCTTTCCTCCGTCATATGTTTCAGGAATCGCTCGAGAGGGGTTCCCTTCCTGACGACCAGCGTCTGGCTACTATAGTAGTGATTCCCAAGGAGGGTAAGCCACGTGACCGCTGTGCCTCCTATAGGCCTATTTCCCTGCTGAATGCCCAACCCAAAATACTTGCTAAGGTCCTCGCTAATCGCTTGCTGAGCGTTATATGTGACTTGATACATCCGGATCAATGTGGCTTCATCCCACATCGTAATACCGCTCTCAACTTACGGCGTCTGCACGGCGTCCTTGCTAGGGCTGAGTACTTGGCTGAACCGGCCATATTGGTTTCCCTAGACGCCACGATGGCCTTTGATACCATTGAATGGCCATTTCTTTGGGCCGTCTTGGCGAAGTTTGGGTTTGGGGAGGGGTTCCTTGGCTGGGTGAAGCTCCTTTATGCTGGACCAATGGCTCAGGTGGTTGTCAATGGGCGGGTTTCTCGGCCTTTCGCTCTCGGGAGGGGAACTAGACAGGGGTGCCCGTTGTCCCCGCTGCTCTTTGCTCTCGCCCTGGAGCCGCTCGCTGCCTGGCTCCGTTGGGAGCCCTCGATTAGAGGGCTCCGGTGGGCCCCGGGCTTCGAGGATCGGGTTTCATTGTACGCGGATGATATTCTCTTGTATCTCACCTCACCGCGGAAGTCGCTCAATGTTCTCTTTGATGTCCTTACTTCCTTCGGGAAAAACTCGGGTCTGATAATCAACTGGTCCAAATCTTGTGGGTATCCTATCTCTGGTGGTCTTCCTCTCTTGCCGCCTCGGCTTCCGCTCCAAATATCTCAGTCCGGCTTTAAATACCTGGGGGTGTACGTTTCGTTGGATCCGGCGGTCCGCTATGAGCAGAATCTCCTGTCTCCACTCCGGCGTTTGAGGGCAGACACGGCTCGGTGGTGTAAGCTGCCCTTGTCTCCGCTTGGTCGCGCGGCACTGTTTAAAATGATGTCCCTTCCCAGATTCCTTTATGCACTCCAGAACTTCTTCGATGTCATTCCTGCGGCCTACTTTAGGGAGGTGGAGAGTTTGCAGAGGAGACTGGTTTGGGACGGGCGATCGCGTATCGCGTTGGCCAAGCTGACTCTTTCATGGTATGACGGGGGCATCGCGCTTCCTGATATTAGACGGTACTATTGGGCCTCCCAGCTGTCTGCCATTAATCATGCTACGTACGCTCCTGGTTCGAACCCGGCATATGAGATGGATAAATTCCTGCTCCCCGGCGGTAACTATAACAGAGCGCTTTACTCGCGGTCTGCTGGTGGGGCCCTTACGGGCCCTACCAGGATTGCGGTCCGTGTATGGAAGGCGGCTAACGTTGCGATGGGCTGGAGTGAGCGTTTAACGTGCGCCACTCCTCTATTCGACTCAGACCGCTTGGGAAGCCTCTGGACAACGAAAGGCTTCGAGCGCTGGGATACGATCGGCATCAGCAGAGTGGGGGACCTGTGGGTTAAAGGTGCGGTTAAATCCTTCGCGGCGCTTCAGCGCGAGTATGAGCTTAGTGACAGAGAGTTCTTCCGTTATGCACAGGTCCGGCACGCCCTGCTTTCGGTCTTTGGGGAGGGGACCACGGTCCCTTCTTCTTCGCCTCTCGAGGACCGCATACTCGACGGTCACGTCCCCGACAGTACTATCTCCCTGATTTACAAAAAACTGATAAACAATCGGGCTGACCTCTTGGTGCGTCTTCGGGAGGCATGGACGGGAGATGGGGTGGAGCTGGACGATGAGGACTGGCAGACTGCACTGTCATCCCCTAAGGAGGTGGCCATCCCGGCCCGTCTCCGCCTGGTCCAGCTTAAGATTCTCCATCGTGTATATGTGACGGGCCCCCGCCTGGTCTCGATGGGGTTTTCAGACGACGGACTCTGTAAGCGTGGCTGCGGGCTCAGTGCTACTTTTCTCCATATCCTATGGGAATGCCGCGAGGTGGCGGAATACTGGCGCCGGGTGCATGATATTATGAGACGAGTCACCGGGGTCGCTCTGCTGCCGGAGGTGCGTCGTTGTGTGCTGAATGTATGGGAGCCCAATGACTGCAATGCGGCTCAGGCTCGGTGGGCGGCCTTGGGGAACATGATTGCAAAGAGAGATATTGCGCAGCTTTGGGGTTCCCAGCGGCCTCCCACCGTGTCCGTCTGGAAGGAAAACATGGACTGGTGCATGTTCAGGGAGAAAATGGTGTATGTGGCCCGTGGTAAACCGGGGGCTTGGGGTAAAATTTGGGGGCAGTGGAACGCGTATCGTGGGTCTATCTGTGCTCCCCCTTTGGTAGATACGTCCGGGGTTGCCTCGTCCCCCTGATCCTTGAGGGTTCCTTGTGCATCTCGTACTTCGGAGTACAGATTTGGTTCTCTCGTTGCCCCCCCCTCCCTCTCAGGTCTTCTTTTATTGACCGCCCTCGGGTGGTTGGGTGTTGACTCCCCCGGCAGGTGTTCGCCGCCCTTCATAAGTCGTTTCGCATTGTTTGTTGTATTTTTGTATTTTTCTTTTTTGTTGTTATTTATACTAAAAGTGTGTATCCTGATTTCCTTTATGTGCAGTCTGATTTACTGTGATAGTGCGGAGCCCCTGTGGGCCAGCCATTGTTTTCTGATATGCTGGAACACTTTGACTACTAGCGGCCGGCCCTGGTGGTTGTAGGCCCGTGTTTGTAACCCTTTTATGCACAATAAAATCTTTTCAAAAAAAAAAAAAAAAAGGCAAAAAGATTGATTGAATAGATTTAACTATATATGTCTATCTACATATAATCATGCCGGGTGCTGACTTCAGGTGGGGGCACCCTGTTTGAAAGTAGATTATGGCTTTAAAAGCACCTACAGTGTGTTACTGACCTCCAGAAATTTTCAGGTAATAATAAAAATGTCAAGATAACTCCGATGATTAATGTTCTTCCTGGAGAGAGATAGTGGAAGTTTTAACTCATCGTAAGGTAAGGTAGTGCAGAGGGTTAATATGCCTGTTGCTAAGAGCGTGTACCATGCAGATCACGAAGTGCATATAATGTAAATAGGTCAGTGGGTTCCTGCTTGTTTCGAAGATACTTTTGTTACATGCAGTTTATAAATTAAAATCTTAATATAGAACAGTGAGCTATTAACCGTCATCAAAGAGCTGCATGTAAACTGCTAGGAATAGATTTGAGCGTTATGATTTGTTTACCGTCTTTCATTATCCTAATGTTGCAAAAAGGGTTCAATTGGGTGAAAATCAATTCTTATTATTAAAGAGAACCCTCAACCATGGTGGTAAGTTTTAAATTCTAAGTTTGTGCTTCTCCAGACCAAGCACTCTTAAACTATACTGCCTACCAGAATGGATGACATGTAATTCCTACACCTTGTAGCCCTCTCTCTTATGTAAGTCTTACGATATAAGTGCTCTGACACCCTATACTGGTATGAGTAGTGCTATTGAACTAACTAAATGCATGTGAGAGAGAGTGGTTATGGAGATTTGAGAGGCACTGTTAAAGGGTGATAGTGAGGGAATTTGCGGCGGAGGTGCTCATTGGGGGGGGGGCACCAACAAACATTGTTGCATCAGGCGCCACCAGCATTAAAGCAGGCCATGCCATGTGGTATGCTTCTCCAAGTCACCTTGGGCCATGTTGACAGCCATACTTTCTTATACATCTGATGGGTTGGAATATCTCTACTGCACACCAGATTCCATCTTGCACAGCAGGCAGACTAACGGGCTTTAGTGGGGTGAAGTCCCAACAAACGCTGATGAAGGAAAGAGCTGCAGCTCCTCAGCTACACAACGTTAACCAACAACTTTCTAAAAATATTGGTTGGTTTCCCAGGGTGCAACTGCATTGTGTTGATTTTATTAGTTTTAAACTGTTCTGCTGTATGAAGCTGCCTCTTACCCTTTTAGGTCTAGTCCGTGCTAAATAAAACTGCTAAATAAATAAATACATGCAGAAAACATGGAATTTACAGTATGGCTGAAGTAGGGGCAAGTGAAGCTCTTTGAGAGTGGGGTAATGTGGCTGGTAACACACATGCTGAGAGGTGATGAGGTGAGCACCTGCTTGGAACTAGCCTAGACTAGAGTGACCGGATGGTCATCGAGGCTGGTCAGAAGGGCATTAGCCCATGGTAATGTGGAAAGACAAATAGGACTCTATGGGGGAATTGTAGATGTGGGCCATGAGAGAGAATCTGATCCTCCAGATGACGCGGATCTGGTCCCAGGCCATCAGAGAGTTCCCTTTTTTTCCTGCTTTTTGAAGGAGAAACATGGATTGGTGCAGAAACCAAGGGGCTTATTTGCAAGACCCTTGCACTGCCGGTGCATCACTTTTTTTGATGGACTGGCGGCACAGTGTGGTGCTCTATATTTACAAGGCCACACAAAGCCACCCGGCATGGCTTTTTATGGCCTTGATTCTGCATTCCCAGAGTCACAATATTTCGTAAACCTGGGAATGCGCAACAAGGAGAAATACTTTTATTTCTCCTCGTTTTTTCCTCTTTTCATGCATGCGTCATTCTGCAGTGCACATAGAAAGAGGGCACACCATCAATGATTGTTCCTTCCTGCACAAAAACAATCAACGCCGGCACCCTTGCACCATGGTGCAAGGGTGCCTGAGTTGGCGCATGGCAGCCAATTGTGCACCAGCGCAAGGGAAGGCACAGGGATGCGTCATATTAATGAAAATATGACGAATCCCTGTGCTTTTCAAATGACGCAGCTCAGCACAGCAAAATGGCTTGCGGCACCGCGCTGCATCATTTTGTTGTAAATAAGGCCCCTAGAGAGTTGGCAAGGGAGGGCAAAAAGCCATCAAGCTGCATGGATTTTGGCAACTTTTTCCCCCAAATATTTTTTCTTTGTGTATTGTATTCCATCAACAACATTACATCTCTAACCTGCATTCCAATACACGACTCTCTACAATATGGTTCCTTACGCACTGAGGAGCAGAACTTAACACTGCCGTAGCGTTAATTCTTTGACACTACGGCAGCTTTTTTTATCGCCTTATTTACAAAGTGCCGCTAACAAAGTGCTTAATTTGTAAAATTTTAAGTGCCAGGGCTCTGACCAGGATGCCACTGCAGCTTGCACCACCCATCACCCTTGTCGTTGCCAAAACAACTACTAACCATCTCTTTCGCATGTATTTGCAACAGTTCCGAATATTCCAGGTCCCCAAAGCTAAAGGAATGGCTAGGGAGGCAAGTATTAGCAATTTTAATGTATATTGTAGCCCTAAACTACTGTTGTTCTGCTCATCTCTAAATGTGATGAGCAGCGCTGCCATGTGGTGGACTGTTCGAAGTATGGTGTTGACAATCAGGTGCTGGTGCCGAGCACCGGAAACCAATTAAGTGCCGGTGCTGAGCACAGGAAACACCGGCTCAAATTAAGCACTGACTACTGTTAGCTGCACTTTTCCAGCGTAAACGTGAATTTTCAAGATCGTCACTTCTGTTAGCGGGACTTAACGAAAATGAGATGCAAGGTAGGCGTTCCCGTGAAAAAACTGCCTCTAACCACACTTTGTGATATTTACAATTAAATTCCAGTTCGTGATAACACCCCCAAACATGGGCTAACCCAAATTAGAGGTAGTTTTGTAAGACCAGAAGATAGCTGATGTTAAAATTGGTGCAAAAACTTAAGATGTCTGGGTGCTGCACAGCGCAGCAAGGAATATTGCTACGCTGCCCTGCGCCAAAACAAAAGGTCAGGAATGCACTCTATCAATAAGATAGGGCACATTCCTGGGCCCCATTCATGAAAAGTATTTCATCACTGCAATAAAACAGCGTTTGGACAATTTTCACTGCACCCTCCTTGCGACACCATGGCTGCGCCATATTTGCTGTACAGTGCTCCATGTCGCAAGAATCCTGACGTATCTGTCAGCGCTAAAGTCACACATTGCTGCAGTTGTGTTGCAAGCATGACGCAACTCCAGCAATGATTGGGGCCAGCCTACCCCATGGCACTGCGTCACCCGTACACCTGCCATGAGGCAGTGGTGTCCTAGAATTGTCGCAGTGGAATCTGATAGATTTCACTGTGCCACTCATACGAGACTTTATTGCATAGGAATGCACACCCTGCATACATCATGCCTGAGTCAGGTATAATGTGGCACAGGGCTTTACAAGGTCATGCATATGGCTAAATGGGTCACTTTGTAAATAAGTATGTCAAGAAAATGGTGCACCAGTGGCGTTAAACTGTCCGAAGGGGCTCATGAATAAGCCCCCATGTAAATTTCCCCTACGTTGACACACAATGACTGCCATGCGCCAACGCAGGCACCCTTGCGCCATGGTGCAAGGGTGACTGTGCTGTGGAGTTGATTGATGTTGTGCAGGAAGGGACACCTACCTGCACAAAACCTATCAATCCAGTGTATTTCTTCTTTCACTCTGTGCTGCAGAATGCTGCACACATAGAAAAAGTGAAAAAAATAGCAGAAATGAAAACATTTATCCTCGTAGCGCCTCCCAAACGTCACCCTTGGGGTGGTATAAGATTCTGCTCTTGGAGCTGGGCAGGGGAGGAGTGGTTTTCCCACTCCTAAGTGCGCAATGACTGTTTGATCGTCCAAAACCAGTCATGCTCACTTTCCCCGTTCTCCATGCAGGCTGCATTACAGCCTGCATGGAGAACATGCCCAGGCCCCCATTCCCTGGTTGCGTGTCGAACCAGGATGCTCAAAACCAATCACAACGCTGCATTGCTGCATTGTGATTGGTTAGTGGGGCCAGCTTCCTGGTCCTCGGGGAGAGCAGGAGCAGAGACACGGGACCTGGCAGCAAGCGAAGTTATATATTCTTTAAAGATTTTAATTTATAATACACACCCTCCCACAATAGCGACCCCCTGCGATCTTTCTGCGACCCCCTCCACCCATCATCGCCCCGCCACCCGCGAGCCCTGCTGGCAGTCACTGCATGGAATGCCCGTTTAACACTGCTTAATGCGTTAAAGGGGCACATATTTACAAGTCCATGAAAAGCCACGTAAAGTGGCTTTGCATGGCTTTGTAAACATGCTCTGGCACATTGGGCAACCGGAACGTCAAACACGTGATGTCACAGCGTTGCAAGAGACACTAGGATAATCAAAGAACCACTATTCATCCTTTGCATGGTCAACGATGCCATGGACATCATGCCATTGCAGCTCGGAGCACCAGGGAGACCACCACCCCTGACATGCATCACTCACCTAGACAACTGCTCTGTTCTCTTTGGGTGAAGATTCGACCCTATCCCCTCTAAGTGCTGACCTCGGTAGACCGGATCTTCAGCAACAGGAAGCTGGAGACCAGGAACCGCTGAAAGCCAAAGACTCTCAGGAGTTGTCTGTGATCGTTAAAGAAGGGGAAACACACAACCAGTCAACATTAAATTAGGTTATCTGCCATCCGAGGAGTCACATCCGGTGGCTGCACAGACTCTGCAATGGATGATCACATCGCAGTAGAGCCCACGTCACTGGGAGAGCGTTCAGGGGAAGTGTTCGGATCCTGTCTCTGCGTGCGATTGTGCATCATCGGAGCCACATGCAGCTCCTTCCACCTCTCTTGTACAACCTGCTGCAAATTGGGGGTGGCTTGTTGTTGTGGTGGGGACGCCTGCTACTCCTACACCTCGAGTACAACTGGCTCCACAAAAGGCAGCTTGTTGTGCAGACCCTTCACTCCCTGTCCGCAGCACCTGGCGACCAGTAGATTGCAGCCATGTCCAGCACTGTTTAGCTGCGACAATGATTTGCGTGTCAACATTTGAGATTACTCGCAGCCTTTATGGGTAGAGGAGGGAGTATTTGATGCCCAACTCTCGGAGGCATCGCTTAACCACTAGAGACGAGATCCTCTGTCTCTGCACCTCCGTGGTGTAGTCAGAGAAGAAAATAACTGTGGCGTAATCCACTTTCACATCCCCCAGCTTGCATACCTCCCTTAGAACAGTGTCACGATCCCTGTAGGAGGCGGAAGAGAAAGGTCTAGGACCTGTCCCCAGAAGCGTGCGGCTCACCTGCACTTTATGGGCCTGCTCCACAACAAGGAATGGGGAGAGTGCACCTGCTGGAAGTAGGTCACACAACCATGTCTCAGTTTATGCCACTGCATCAGCCCCTCTTGCTCCCTCAGGCAGACCCAACACCCTCACGTTGTTACGCTGCGAGCAGCCATCCGCATTCTCCGCAGTTTTTTCCACTGACTTCACAGGTACCATTTGCTGCTACACCTCCAAAACTGCGCTCAGGGTACTCGGAGGGACTTTGGCCAGTTCTTGCTCAATGTTGTGTACCTTGTAAGTCAGCTTGTGATGGATGACTGCATGGTCCAGGGTGAAGTCAACTGTGATTTTGTCTATGCGGCCCTCAAAGGAAGAGCCCGTTTTATTTGAGGGAGGTACCAGCTGCAAGAACAAAATGTAGTCTGGAGTCCAGGCCATGCACCTGCCCCGACGGCCAGTGATCCCCAGCCGCTTGGTTCACTGACACGGTTGAGCAGCCAAATGTTGACAACGTCCCCGTCTGCAGGCGGGCCATCGTTGCACCAGATTCCCAGGCACTATGTATGATATGCGATGCAGTGCAGTGTGGCCAGCCGGGCCCTTTCCTCCATTCAGGTGTATGCTAGCCAGGAATCTTCATTTGGGTGGCACTGCTGGAAATCCCCCGAACACCCAATAGCTCACTACCAGGGGGCGACGAAAGGCAGCACCACCCGGCCGCCTCCTCCAATCTAACAGTGGCAACTAGATTCCGTGTTCCCCAGTACCCCAGTGAGTGTCAGCAGATCAAAGAGGCGCACCCAAGGGCCTAGTTCTGAACCAACCCCCATGCCATCGATGCTCGCCATCACCAACGGCCGATATCAGCGACTAAAGCCAGTTAATGGAGACCCCCACCAGTCTTGTGCGGTGCCCTCATGAAGTTGGTCAGCTGCAGCGCAGGGATTGCTCAGAGCACGGTGTGCGCCACCCACTGGCGCTAGGCCTGGGCCCGACTCGACCCCCGGGCCTCCTCCACTTCGTGTCCCATCTTCTCCACACCTGGACATCAACACCTTGGCTCAGTCCGCCACGCTCTCCAAATCAGTGACTCGGCCAGATGGGATTTCACAAGCCTGGGTACAGCAGTGGCCGCCAAGTCCGCTGGGGGACCTCCTGATGCAGGTAATGCAACAGGGAGCCCTTAGGCGTGAAGTTGCAGTGCTCCCACCACACTAGTTTAGCGCAGCTCAGGGGCCCCACCCTCTACAGCGTCCGGCCACCGCTACATCTTCCAGCCTGTGATGCAGTGAGGCGCGACTCAACATTGGCAATCTCCTCCGTGCACCCCGGTGTAGTGCTGGCGCGTGTTATGCAATGCAGACCTCCCTACGTCGGTGCTCAGGAGAGACTCTACCGATCACAGCTCCAAGGGGCACTAGGCGGTCTTCTCACACAGGTCAGCAAAGTGTCTCCATGCGACCTGTCAAACTTCACCACCAGGTAAGGGCGATCGCTGATGCCTCAATGTCTATCGCCACAGCCCATAGGCTTGGTGCCGACGCGGCCCACCTCCATTGTCAGGACGCAGCAATTCCACAGCACCTCTGCCTCCCACTCCAGGCCTCAGATGCAGGCCCAGCGAGTCCTCCGGGCCCCGGGGCTGTCCGCGCTTCCAGGCCTCGGCTGCCATGGTGTCACAAGGGAAGAGCTGTGAAAAGTGATGCATCACTGGTTTTCCCCAGCGATGCGCCTCTTTACATATATGGAGCCTGAATCTGCATTTCCTCTTCCCCTCAGACTCTGGCTGGTTCTACTGGCTGGTGGGGGAGTTTGGGGGCTGTTTCCCTGTACTGGACTTGGCCCTGGCTGCTCCATTCTGCATTTCATTTTTTTAATTTTATTTTTATCATTGGTGTTGGACTTATAGGCTATTTTTGCCTCTAGAGGTTGAAAAGTGACGTTGGGCTGACTAATGGGAGGTTTTTTGCTTCTGATTGGCCTTCCGTCACTTTTCTCTCACTAGCAGCAAACTTTTTATTGCATTGACACTAGTGTTTGTGGCAACATTCGCCGCCGTGAGCAGATCCTATCGACATGTAGCGAGGTATTGTAAATACGTCGGTACCATGGAGATAGTTTTTGGTGATACGCGGCAGTAAGACAATTTTCACTAACTAATACTAAAATTAGTTAGCTGCAATGCTTGTAAATATACCCCGGCAGGTCACAAAGGCACAGCAATCATAATAGACAAAATCCATCATAGACCTTGTTAATAAGCAATGGCCACATCTTTCATTAAGCTTAAAGTACGGATTTCTGTTAATGGACATTTGGAATATAATATTAACCTCTTGTGTGCACCTCAGACACTGGAGGCCACTCTAAAACTTGAATTTGTGAAAATGCATGATACATAGTTTGATAGTTAATTTAATAATTTGTCTAGCAGTGTCTCCCTAAATTCCCCAAGCATTAATATTTGTATATTTCCTAGTTTGAATGTGTATATTATGGAACATATTCATCTAGTCTTTTCTGGCCAAATTCACTATGCATCATCCATATTCCATGCGAAATTCAATTTGTCTATTACCAATTCCCTCTATTATCACTTGCTGTGGTTCTGTTGCTATATACAGCGCTTCTTGTCAAAATGGCAATTTCTCACACAAAAATGCATAAATGAATGATTAATAAATAACTAGATATGCAAGTACACCAATAGATGTCTGGATCATGTCAGTTGGTGTAATGTACTCGTCTCAGAAAGCCTGATCAAGGCATCGAAGCAAAAATGTGATGACATGAGGTTAGCGTCTGGCCATGTTTTCAGTATATAGTCACAAAGACTCTATACATTGTCCAGAGTATAAGAACATATCCTAAAATAACCTTTGTGATAAAAGCATAACAACTCCTACAATATTTTCACTGAACCCAACCAACATTACATTGTGGTGTACTATCCTGACTTCAAGGTCCTCTTATTTTCTTCACCACCAGAACTCTTTGATAAACTTGATGTTTGACTTTTTGTGAAATATAATTTGGGTGCTAGGGCAGTTTTAGACTGAGCACATAGTACTGTGCAGATTGACTAGGAGACAAACCCACAGAGGTATTCTTCTACCAACCCACTCCTGGAGTGAGACAGACCTACTTATCTAGTGGCTGCAGCAGTGCTGGGTGTGAATTCTGAAAAGCATACAGTGAAATAGGAAACTTGTGTCTTGCCTTTCTAATTTTTCCAGAGGTATCAAGGAACCTCAATTTGAGGTTGTGTGTGATATCAGCTTGTTCCTGTGCCTTACTCAATTGTATTATACCCCTAACTCTATACTTTCTACTTCCAACCTCAAGGCTCAGACAGGCAGTGTCAAGAAAATAAACTGAACATTGCTCTGTGTACCCGTTCGTTTACCCATTGCCCTTCATTGGCAAAGCTGTGGCAAATAGGAAACAGTTTAGGTTGAAAAAGATGGGATCAGGCGCGGCTCGTGTCATGGAAAAGTGGCGGGGGGTATTGGAAAGGGGGACAACAGGGGTCAATGTAAAAAAGAAAAAAAGAAACTTACCTGCTGCCCTCCATCGCGTCGCGCGCGACTTCTCTCTTCTTCCAAAGGCACAGGCTCCTTCCCTGCCCTGCGGCCAATCCTGAAGCTGCTCTCGTATGAGTGCAGCTTCAGAATTGGCCTGAGCATCCTCAATCTGCGCTCCAGGAAAGGCTGTGAGTCTGTGCCTGTTCTCTCCAACCCAGCAGATTGGAGAGAACTTTCACTGCGCATGATGGTTTGGCCAGCCAAACCGTCATGTGCAGGAAAGGGAGTGAACATACCAATCCCCTCAGTGCCTTTCGTCACTGTGGGCCCACCCCAAGACTTGGCAAAGGGAAATAAACCGATCATAAAACATGTTTTAAACCCGTTTTATGATCTTTTCATTTTTCATGATTTGGAGGGTGCTGGCAGGGAAGGCGACGCTCCTCCACCATAGCGGAGGAGCCACCCCTGGATGGGATAAGTGGGCAACCCTGTCTTGTCATCTGGAGGCAAAGGGTGCATGAACTCACGTACACTACGCATGGTATTTTGCTGACTCAAAATCCATAAAAGTACTGCTTCCAACAAAGAAGAAACCCCGTAAAAGCCTCTACAATGGAGTCACACCTATAATCAGATAGGAGAATATATGTACATAATAGTGTTAAACTAGATTAGAACGATGGCATGCCGAGAGCTCCACTGAAGTGACGCAGGACCACTATTGGTTGATACAAACCTTTTGCTTTAACATTTCAATACCTGTTTTTTTGTTTCTCCTTTATTCTGAAACACATCCTACCCTCAGTGGGTGGAATGTTCTACTAGCTTCATAGCTCGTTCGCCTCAGGCTATAAATGAGGTAAAATGCCCTCTCCCTCTAACTTATGTAAACTCCACCTGATGTCCTTGACGTCCCTTATCTGATTCGCTATACAGACCCCCAGGGATGACCGCCATGTAGGATTCCCATAGGATGGTCACGTTGTTCACCGATTTCTCATTCAACTCAAAGAACTACACCGTCTCTGCTCTGATCTCTTCTCGGAATATCATATCGTAGAGCACCCTAACACGCAGTCACCAGGAAAACACCTTATGCGCCAGTCCAGGAACTTACAGTTCTAGCTGGTCAGAGCATGATCTGACAGCATTCTGGCCAGATGCCCAACGGCAGTTGTCCAGGCCTAATGACATCTGACACCAACTAGTAGTCAACTTGGACCACAAATTATGAAAGGTGTAATACCATGTGCCCTCATGAGTATTTGGATGTCTGATATGCCAGATATCCTGTAGGTGACCCTCTTCCATAATGTCTTGAAGTTGCTGAGCTGCTCTTGGGTGTTGTCTCTTGAGGACTCTGGATCTGTCTGGCCAAGGGTCTAAAATTATGTTGAAATCCCCACCCCATATGACAGCACCTGGGCCAAGATTTTGTATCTGGAGCCATGGCTCATGTAAAAATGAGTGACCATCTGTGGTGGGTCCACACATGCATACTAATGTAGTGGGGTGGGTATGCCGAAGTGTATGCAATATAATATGTCACTATTCCTGGTCTATGATGGGATGAAGTGGTGGATCAGGGAGTCCTGCCCAATCAGAATTTCAACTCCCCGGGCGTATGATCAGTATGATGCCGTATAAATTTGTGCTATACATCTAGCTTGTAGTTTGGTGTCTATCTGGTTAGGTTTCTCTTGCAGTAGGCACACATCTATATTCTGTCTCTAGGTGTATGCCATCATCTGTCTGATCTTTCTTGAGTAATTGAGTCTGAGGACATTGCAGGGCAAGAATCTAAGGTTCCTAATGTTGTTTTTGCTGGGGGCAATTGATTGTGTATGTGAGTTCAATATCCTGGTGTGAATGGTGTGTGTCTCCCTGCCAGTCTGTCATGCATCCATGTCTGCTCAGTGTCCCACTTATGTTGTGTAGAACAAGCAACTCCCAGCCGCCTCCCCCCTGAATGCCTCTTCAGCCCCCCTAATGTGCCAGAGTCCATCCAGTAAGCAACCCCATGTTCCAGATACAACATTTGCAGCATCCCTGCCGAGAGCTGCAATGCGTCAAGCTCCCCTACCAAGAAAATACACATCTCGCATACGATACATAAGCTCTCAAATCACAACTGCAGCAATACAACCCAAAGGTGGGGACATCCCAATTCACAAGAGGGGACACCAGGGCCAAGCTAACACCCAAATCACTAGAGGAATTGGTGGCCAGACAGTTTGTAAACCGTGTCTTTTCAGGCACTGCAAGCAGTTAGTTTGCTCACCAGCGCCCCTGTCTATGGCTGCAGTGACCGCATAGCTCAGTGGAGATTACCGCCTGATCCATCCGGTGTACACATTACACCTCAGCATCCAACAACTCTTGGTTATTAGTCATTTTTTTCATTCAGAGGGTCGGTGTGGTTCCAGTGGATGTCATCTCTAGGCGGCGAGGGACTTCTTAGATTTTCACCGATTCACTGCTTAGTGTGATTGGGGTTATGGAAGAAATATGGTTTCTGTTCTAGCAGAATGTGCAGTTTAGTTGGATAGAACAGGTTGTATTCCATTCCGGCCTTCTGCAGTGTGTGTTTTACAGGAAGAAAGTCTCCAGGATTTATGCACGGCAATCGTGAAGTCGGAGAAGGACACATGATTTCCATCATATTGCACATCCCACTGATCTCTCCCCATCTTGAACACTATGGGGCCGATTATGATCTCGATCGGACCTTATGTCGGAGGCTTTCGACAGAGATTGTCTGTTTCTCTTCTGACAGCCTAATTACAATTTAGGCGGGTGGAAGTGAAACCGGGCAGTCATTCCGGCTGGATACTGATGGGCTCAAGAAGCCCGTCCGCCAGTCGGAGACTGGCCCGTAATCCATATGGATGGCGTTTTATGCCGTTCGGATTACAATGTTCGGTTTTTAACAGGCTTTCCATGCCGGGCTTTCTGACATGGAACGCCTTTTGAAGAGGGAGTTTGGTGCCCCTAGCACGGCCCCCTTCAGTTTGCAGCCTCCGGTAGCCCCCATGTTGATCCCTGCATCATGTGGCAGTCACCCTGAAGTGCCTGCCACGCGGGGCAGGGATAAACACAACCTTCCATTTCCCTTTAGGAGCTCGTGCTACAACCGGTTTCCAACCACAGCACATGCTCCCATAGGGAAATGTGAGTATGCGACTACACTATAAGCGGTCACATCATAAATAGGCAGATCGTAATAAGTCCCAATGTCTCTGTCTTTGAAGTTGTAAAGGTGCACTATTGTCAGGCAGGCCAGAGACCCCGGAGAGGACTGCGTGCCCAGCGAATGGTAGGCACGCTGTACCGAGAACAGTGAAGCAAAGACTGTTTCACTAAAGATGTGTCTCAGAATTGTTTCCACATTTTCTTTCATTGGGCCACAATTAATCGTTTTTGCTACATCTATGAACCTTAGCTTGTTCCATCAGGGACATGCTTCAAGATCATCATTTTTAGCTTGAATTAGTGTCAATACTTTTTCCAACTGAAGCAGCTTCCCCTTCCACATCCGATGGTCACTGCTCTAGGTGCCTAATGTGCTCTCAGTGTGCGTCAACTCTTACTTTCATGTAGTCAAGCAGGTGTGTTATGGTATCAATTTTGAAATCAATTGTTTCAGGCTGTGTTTTATGTCTAGTAATAAATGTTTGACTCCAGTTCCGCTTCAAGTGGTAGTTGGCTGTCATCCACCGCTCCCATGGCTACCCGCTGCCCAGTGGTGCAAAGCATTTCAAACTGCAGCTTCGCCTGCCGTCCATTGTGTTTACCCATGCTGCTATGGTGAAGGGATTTGTGAGTGCCTCCTCAAGGTGAGTACTAGCTACCAGGAAATATGGGGTCCTCCGCCATGTGTGTCCCACAATCTCGGGGTATCATCTCCCCCCATGCAATGCACTCGAGCTGATCCTGCCACACGCAGATCATCCAGCAGGGGCAGACCAGCAATCGAGTCTCTTAATCATTGATAGTGGTCATTGTTTTTCTTTTTAGGTCGAGCCTAGAGCAGCGCATGCGCTGCTTGCTCGACTTTTAGTAAAAGGGTAAAAAAAAGTGCTACCAGATGCTGCCATGGCCGAGCTTGAGTGCATGTGCGCGGGCGCGCACTTTGCGTGCCTCTCTCCGCGCTTCAATTTCCTCCCCCTCCCCCACCACAGATTGCGTCACTCTGCTGGCCTCATTAAGTGCATCGCGATCACTTTCATTTTCGCACACAACTCCCGAGCTTCTCTTGCGTTTCTTCCCCCACTGTTCTTCCTTTAATTCCGGCTTCAGCGTCAGCTCTTGTTTTCTCTTTCCTACCATTCCCTGTACTTCTCTTCACCTACTGCTTCTCCCTCTCACCTAATATTTTTCCTGGGTGTGTGGCTTTGAATGTTCTCTTCCCTCTGTAGCTAAGTTTACGTGCACCGAAGATATTCAGTGAAATTACTATGCAAGTGCACATGCAGAATGAGCGCGGTAATCTTAATTTCTCTCCAGCCCCTTTACGCATCTCCCAATATATGCCGCCTGTTTCTCCTTTTTTCACGGTTCTGCTTCCTTCCTGTATACACTCTGCTTCCTCTCTTTTACACATTTCACACTGTTCTGCTGTCCCGACTTTGCTCCTGTGTTTGCATTCCTTTCTATCTTTTTGCACATCTCTCATGAGCTGGTCCTCTGTCTGTCCGCCCTCCTTTTCAAATTTTTTCCACTTTGTTAAACATCTCCCACTATCCTTTTCCTCTGTCTTGCACACTATCCTCTTCTCTCCAATTTCTCCTATCTGCATCCTTTCCCTCCCCTTTTACACATCTTTTACCAGTCTGCTCATGTCTTGAATGTTGTTCCCGCTTCTGTTCTTTCAGCTATCCTTTCCATCCCCTTTAAACGCCTCCCACCATCATGCGCCTTGCCCGTCCACACTGTTCCCCCAACAAACTACATCACCTTTAGGTAATTTCGCAAATTTAGGGCCCGAATGCCACTCTGATGGGTTTTGGAGCACCAAGTCATTAAAGTATATTGAAAAATCAAGTCGCAATGAAAAGAAGAAACTGCAGGAAGGTCATGAGTTATAGCATGGATAGGAGTGAGGCAGCACTGCCCACCACGTTACGAATTCTTTGCACGGATATTATTTGCTTTCTCAAATGAATGTTTCTACGAAAAGGGTACCTTGTTTTCTCGTCTGTTCTTTTATTGAAATGGGTTTTTGTACTTTAAATAAAAAACATGCATTCACCGAGTTTATTATTGACCAAATAATTGTGTCCTTTTAGTACTGGCTCGAGATGAATCGTTTCATTTCGGTACTCTGGTGTGGGTGCTCCCAATTAAAGGCAGCCATTTTTGTCTTTATATGGCTGTCTATCAAAGTCCCCCATTTGAGCCGATTAGAATTGCCCGAAGGAAGAAAATTGACCCCGAGAAGATGGGCTTAGAGTCAGATCTGTCAAGTAGTGGGTGGGAGGTTCTAGTTTTCGCTCTTTCCAATACTTTACTTTGAGAGTGTGCAATTTTCCACCCTTGTAATTGTACAAGACTTAGTTGCTTTGGTTCCTCCTGTGCTTGCTCTACACCATGTCATTGTAATGTGGTTTCATAAACTACTTCTGTTCAGAAATGTTAGGAGTGAATTCACCCAGTAGGTGCACAACACATCTATTCAAACTCTATAGTGTGATGGCAGTCTTTAATATTTAATGTCCATCCTCCAAGCTCTGCATTGACTTTGCCTAAAGTTTTGTGATCCATTCAGTTCGGTCTTAGCAACATACTGAGCATTTCAATGCTTTGGCCGCAAGATAAAACAAGCATTGGCATAGCCAATAGGTCTCGCATTTGGGACCTTATAAGTGCTTAGCCATGCAACAGTTGATGTTGTTGCATCAAGGATATTGTGCTGCATAACTAAACACTTATAAGGTCCCAAAGGCGAGACCTATTGGCTATGCCAATGCTTGTTTCTCTTTCTTTCCGACTTTAAGTATTGTTTAGCAGAGTGCAGAGGTGTACTAGCGCCACACTGTCACTTTTCTTTATCCTAGCTGAGTGCATCCCATCGCACTCTGCGATTCTCCACACAGGGCTTCAACACCTGTGTCATTAGGCATATAGTGTTTCCCCCAGGCCCTGGCACAAAAGCCCCAGGTCGGTGCACAGGCGTCCATTCCACGCCAGGCTATAAGGTCTTTGCAACCAAGAGCCCACGGCTGTGCCAAAGCTCAGAGCCTACACTGGTCATACCTGGTGACCACCCTCGGCCCGATCACAAGGTTGGCAAATCCTGACAGCCAGGTGCATTGCACCACTCGTCACGCCCCCCGTCCTCACAGCAATGTCTAAGTGGCATGGTGGTGGCCAAGGTCACAAGAAGTCCAAGATGGAGTAGTGGTGTTGGCGCCTGCACAAATAACTCTAGTTCGCTAGGTCAACATGGTAGTAGCTTCGCTGTCGCAGCCCTCAGGACTAGGAGCCACTCTGTGTCTCCCACCACAGTCACAGAAGTTAAAGCCACCTTCAGAGAGCAATTGCAACCCCTCAGGGTAACAAATCTGGTCCCGGGTCACAGATAAATGAAGGTTTTCTTCTCCAACAGCAACCATTCCTAGTGTGTAGCCACCTTTCAGCTGTGCCCTCTAGGGCCTTTCCCATAAACATGTTGGTTTTGTTTTTGTTTTTTTATAAACAAACAGGAGAACTAACATCTGGTTTCTATACCAAGCAGTTGAACTCCCAGTAGTAACTACAGTTTTAAACCTCTCTCCTTGCATCCCCAACACTCTCTCCAGCCCTTTATTATGGATTTTAAAAACAGATGCTGAAGTCTATCATTGCATCTTATGGCCTTTACTACCGTGGTAACGCCCATCAATGCCCTTGGGAAAGACACTGAAAATTGTCTCTCTCACCTTTCAACTGAAGGCAACATTTCCATTGCTGTCATTATCCAAAGACAATGGACCAAACAGTTACGGAAAGAGGAGACGTCTTTTTCCAGTTGGCTGTAATGGCTTCTTTGGCAGCCAACAATATATTTGTGAGCAATGTTGAGTCATTGTTAGTTACACTTCCCATAGCTCTAGGTCCCAAACCTAACAATTTAATAACTGGATCTGCTGGAATAGGGTACCACACAGTTTTTTAGGTCTCGGCCAGACTTCAGCAGCGCATGCGTTGCTCTCGTCATACGAGACTTCTTGGAATCGATACGATTCCAGAAGCCTTGTCCCAGCTCTGCCTTCAGCTTTCATTTGTGTGCGTCGTTTGGCGTCATGAATTATGCCAAAGGCAGTGCAATGATTGCACTGAAGGCATGCCAATCATTCCTTGTTGCCACCCTGTCTCCTTTTAGGCACGCCCACCGGGATTGGATCGTTTACGGGCGGATTTACACTCTTTCCTTTAAAAGACTCGAAGCACTATTTTTTTCTCATTTGCAGCGCTGTCCACACGCTTGTAATGGCCGCTGACAGTCTCTCCTGCTTCAGCCCCCCACCCTCGCAAAATGTGGAATTCTGCTGCATCATCAACGCACCTTATCTCTCTGTTGTTTAGCTTTTTAAAGCAATCTATTCATACATTCATTTGCGCATTATGATGAGCGGACGAGTATATTTCGTGTGAGGCGGGGTTAGACTACAGAGGTATGTTCGAATGGTCCTAGTTAAGGATACAATGTATATTTGTAATACATGTTCTGGTTTGCGGACATGAACCCAGTGGTCTTCGGGTAGGTAGCCAGGCCTTGGAAGAAACGTGGGCTCTCGTCACACAGGGAGTGCAGCGTCATCTTAGATCTTGCACGGCAAGGATGCAATGAACCCCAGTGGGACACTCACTGCTTAGAGGTGATGCAGACAAACCACAGAATGAACACAAGTGCCTTTTGTGCACCCCGCATGTGCGTCTGTTGTGACTCCGCGCTTGTGCCCTGGTGCTGTGCACACAGAAGCAGGGCCGTGGGAAGCAGGGCTGCGGGAACAGAGGCGCCTGGAGGGTACTCGTGTACATTATCGTGACCCTCTGTCGGGCAGCAGCTCAGTGCTGTATTTAACGATTGGAGGAGATGAGACCCCCTGATGTACACACACTCGCTGTGCATCAAGAGGCAGAGAACCAGGTCAGCAGAGCTGCTTTAGAGCCATAGAACCAGGTCAGCAGAGCTGCTTTAGAGCCAGAGAACCAGGTCAGCAGAGCTGCTCTACAGCCTAAGAACCAGGTCAGCAGAGCTGCTCTAGAGCCAGTGAACTAGGTCAGCCGAGCTGCTGAAGAGCCAGAGAAACCAGGTCAGCAGAGCTGCTGTAGAGCCAGAGAAACCAGGTCAGCAGAGCAGCTTTAGAGGGAGAGAACCAGGTCAGCAGAGCTGCTCTAGAGGCAGAGAACCAGATCAGCAGAGCTGCTCTAGAGGCAGAGAACCAGGTCAACAGAACTGCTTTAGAGCCAGAGAACCAGGGCAGCAGAGCTGCTCTAGAACCAGAGAACCAGGTCCGCAGAGCTGATTTAGAGCCATAGAACCAGGTCAGCAGAGCTGCTTTAGAGCCATAGAACAGGTCAGCAGAGCTGTTTAAGAGCCAGAGAACCAGATCAGCAGAGCCATTGTAGAACCAGAGAACCAGGTCAGTAGAGCTGCTCTAGAGCCTAGGAACCAGGCCAGCAGAGCTGCTCTAGAGCCAGAGAACCAGGTCAGCAGAGCTGCTTTAGAGCCATAGAACCAGGTCAGCGGAGCTGCTGTAGAGTCAGAGAAACCAGGTCAGCAGAGCTACTTTAGAGCCAGAGAACCAGGTCAGCAGAGCCATTGTAGAGCCAGAGAACCCGATCACCAGAGCTGCTTTAGAGGGAGAGAACCAGGTCAGCAGAGCTGCTCTAGAGCCAGAGAACCAGGTCAGCAGAGCTGCTTTAGAGGGAGAGAACCAGGTCAGCAGAGCTGCTGTAGAGCCAGAGAACCAGGTCAGCAGAGCTGCTTTAGAGCCATAGAACCAGGTCAGCAGAGCTGCTTTAGAGCCAGAGAACCAGGTCAGCAGAGCTGCTCTACAGCCTAAGAACCAGGTCAGCAGAGCTGCTCTAGAGCCAGTGAACTAGGTCAGCCGAGCTGCTGAAGAGCCAGAGAAACCAGGTCAGCAGAGCTGCTGTAGAGCCAGAGAAACCAGGTCAGCAGAGCAGCTTTAGAGGGAGAGAACCAGGTCAGCAGAGCTGCTCTAGAGGCAGAGAACCAGATCAGCAGAGCTGCTCTAGAGGCAGAGAACCAGGTCAACAGAACTGCTTTAGAGCCAGAGAACCAGGGCAGCAGAGCTGCTCTAGAACCAGAGAACCAGGTCCGCAGAGCTGATTTAGAGCCATAGAACCAGGTCAGCAGAGCTGCTTTAGAGCCATAGAACAGGTCAGCAGAGCTGTTTAAGAGCCAGAGAACCAGATCAGCAGAGCCATTGTAGAACCAGAGAACCAGGTCAGTAGAGCTGCTCTAGAGCCTAGGAACCAGGCCAGCAGAGCTGCTCTAGAGCCAGAGAACCAGGTCAGCAGAGCTGCTTTAGAGCCATAGAACCAGGTCAGCGGAGCTGCTGTAGAGTCAGAGAAACCAGGTCAGCAGAGCTACTTTAGAGCCAGAGAACCAGGTCAGCAGAGCCATTGTAGAGCCAGAGAACCCGATCACCAGAGCTGCTTTAGAGGGAGAGAACCAGGCCAGCAGAGCTGCTCTAGAGCCAGAGAACCAGGTCAGCAGAGCTGCTTTAGAGGGAGAGAACCAGGTCAGCAGAGCTGCTTTAGAGCCAGAGGACCAGGTCAGCAGAGCTGCTCTAGAGCCTAAGAAGCAGGTCAGTAGAGCTGCTCTAGAGGCAGAGAACCAGGACAGCAGAGCTGCTGTAGAACCAGAGAAACCAGGTCAGCAGAGCTGCTTTAGAGGGAGAGAACCAGGTCAGCAGAGCTGCTTTGGAGCCAGAGAACCAGGTCAGCAGAGCTGCTCTAGAGCCAGAGAACCAGGTCAGCAGAGCTGCTCTTGCTGACACTGACTGACTGACACTGACTGACTGACTAACTGACACTGACTGACTCTGATTGACTGACACTGACTGACTGACACTGACTGATTGACACTGACCGACTGACACTCACTGACTGACTGACACTGGTTGACACTGACTGACTGACACGCTGACTGACTGACACTGACTAACTGACACTTGACTGACTGACTGACTGACACTGACTGAAACTGACTGACACTGACTGAAACTGACTGACACTGACTGACTGACTGACACTGACTGACACTGACTGACACAGACTGACTGACTCTGACTGACTGACTCTGACTGACTGAAACTGATTGACTGACACTGACTGACTGAAACTGACGGACACTAACTGGCTGACACTGACTAGCATTGACTGACTGACAATGACTGACACTGACTAACATTGACTGACTGATAATGACTGACTGGCACTGAGTGACCGACTGACACTGACCGACTGACACTGACTGACACTGACTGACACTCACTGACTGACTGACATTCACTGACACTCACTGACTGACTGACTCTGACTGACTGAAACTGACTGACTGACCCTGACTGACTGACACTGACTAACATTGACTGACTGACACTCACTGACACTCACTGACAGCATCAGCAAGCTATGCTCTGACTGGTCCATGAAAGCCTGCACAGCTGCTCAGTGCTCCAAGGTGGCCAGCTGCTTCTGCCATCAATCCAGCTTCAGCCTCAACGAGCGAAGCACTTTCTGCTCCAGGAAAAGCAGGCAACGGTCAGCACTTGTACTCAGGGCCTCGGGCTCCTCCTAGATTTATTTTTATTTATTTGAAAGGTTTTATATAGTGCTAGCTCCACCAGAGGGTATCAGAGCGCTTTACATCAGCAATGGTAATAAACAAGAAAACAACAATAGCAATAGACAAAACAAATTATACAAATGGCCATACAAAAATAAAAGGAATAGTTAAGATTACATATTGAGCAGAGTGCATATAAGATAAACAGAAAACCAATTGAAAGAACCAGAATGTATTTATAAATAGTAATTTTAAAGTATGCCAAAGAGGACTTAGTGGACATAGTAGGGAGAGGGAGGGTATGGTGAGGGGAAGGGGGGTGTGGAGGGTGTCAGGAGGGGGGTGAGAGAGTGTGAGGGGTAGGTGGGGTTGCCTAAAGAAGGGGGGGGGAGAGTATTCAGAGAGGAGATCAGGGATTTAATTACCCCAAAATGTAGAGAGAAGGTGAATTTTAAGGTTTCTTTTGAAGCTGTCATAGGAGGGGTTGCATTGAAGGTCTTTGGGGAGGGCGTTCCAGATGGTTGGGGCCTTGCCAGAGAAGGAGCAGGATTTTGAGGCGTTTTTTTTTTTTAGAAGGGGGGGTATGAGAAGAAGAGTGTTGGTGCTTCTCAGCGTTCGGGCACAGCCAGCTTTTTTGAGTTTAGTTGTGAGGTAGGAGTGTTCTGATAGAGGGCTTTGTGAGTGATACATGCAATTTTATAGGAGGATCTGCCTTCGATGGGGAGCCGCGAGGTTGAGGACGGATTTGATAGGGGCAAGGTGGATTTTGGGAGTACCAGAGAGAAGGGCATTTCCATAGTTGATTTTGGATAGGACCAGAGATTGGATAATTAGTTTGAAGTCTTCAGCTGGAATAAAAGGTTTGATTTTTTTGAGATGTCAGAGTGTGAAAAGTGCACTTTTTGCTGAGTTCTTTACATGGGAGTTGAGTGTGAGTTTATTGGTGATGGTGATGCCGAGTGATTTGACAGATTCGGCGAGGGAAAGAGAGCAGTTTAGGGTATTAAGGTCAGCGATACATGTTTGAATGGGGAGAGGGTTGTTTTTGGGAGAGAAGAGAATGATCTCAGTTTTGTTAGGCTTGAGTTAAAGATGGATGTTATGGAACCAGGTTTGGATCTTGGTTAGTGCAGTGTTAAGGTGCAGGATATCGGCATGGGATTTTATTTGATAGTACAGCTGTGTGGCGTCAGCGTACAGGTGATAGTTGATTTTTGCTTGTTTAAGTATAAGGGTAAGGGGTTCCATAAAGAGGTTGAAAAGGGCGGGAGAGAGGATGGATCCTTGAGGGACACCTAGGGAGACAGAAGTTGGTCTAGAGAGGTTGTTTTACATTTTAATTTGTTGGGTTCTATGTTGGAAGTAGGATGTGAACCAGTTAAGGACAGTGCCATTAATGCCGAAGAAAACTGAGTGCATTGATTAAGGTTGGGTGGTAGACTGTGTCAAATGCAGCGGTGAGGTCAAGGAGGATGAGTAGGTAGGTCTCGTCCTTGTCCAGGGCTAAGTGGATTTCATCGACTATGTTAAGCAGTGCGGTTTCAGTGCTGCAACATTTGCAGAAGCCAGATTGAAGGGGGTCTAGAAGGTTGAATGTGTCAATGTGTTTGTCCAGTTGGTGTAGGGTGCATTTTTCGAGGGCTTTGGAGAGGAGGGGGAGGTTGGAGATAGGGCGGAGATTGTTCGGGTCATTGGGGTCAGCTTTGAGATTTTTGGGGATGGGAGTGATTTGTCCGAGTTGAAGGGAGATGGGAACATTCCCTGTTGAGAGGGAGGCGTTAATGATGTTGGTCTAGTAGGGGACAATGACGTGTTTGAGATCTTGGACGAGTGCGGAAGGGAGAGGGTCTTTAGTGTGGGAGGATGGTTTGAGTTTGGCTAGGATGTTGAAGACTTCCTGTTCAGAAACTGGGTGGAAGTTATGCCATGAGGCGTTATTTTTAAGTGGTAGGATAGTGGGGAGGGGTTCAGGAGGGGTGTGCAATGGAAGGTGGAGTGAAGGAGTCAGGGGTGTGTTCAAAGGGAGGTGTGAATAGGGTGTAGTATCCAGGGGGTGTTGAGGGGTGGGTGAGGGTTGAGTGTCGAGGAAAGCACGGTCAATTTTTGCGTTTTTTTCTCTGAAAAAGTTGGCGATTTATTCACATTTGTTAATGGAGGCCACCGGGTTAGGGGGTGCAGGTGAGGTTTGATTTCTAATAATGTTGAACAGTTCTCCAGGTCTGTTTTTGGCACGAGAGAGTTGTAGACGAAAGAATGATGCTTTTACCGAAAAGATGTGTTTTTTGTGGGAGAATCTTGCAATTCTGAGGAGGGGAAGATGGGAATGGGGAAGGGTGTTGTCTCCATGTTCTTTCAGCCAGTCTCAGTGAGTGTCTTTCTTTATTAAGGTCTAGGGTGAACCATGATTTAGAGGGGACATTTTTTTGCGTTTTCGTTTTCAGAGGGGCGAGTTGGTCTAAAACCTCAGAGACACTTTTGTTAAAGTGCTCAGGGAGTTCATTCGCATTTGAAGAGGGGGGTTGAGACTGATTTGGGATTGGAGTTTATGTTCCAAAGCGCCGGGGGGATTTGCCTAAGATATCTGGTCACAGTTGTAGTATTATTGTTTTTTTAGGGGCGGGTGGGGCTGGAGGGGAGATCGTGAACAGAATGAGATGGTGGTCAGACCAACGATAGGGATGATGTTGGATAAGGATGTCAGATCAGGGTTGGAGATGATGGCGTCTAGAATAGCCCCTTTGACATGGGTGGGGGAGTGGGAAAGTTGCTTGAGGTCGCTAATCTCAAGAAGGCTATTGAGAAGGTTGATTGCAGGGTCATCGGGTTCATTCCAGTGCAGGTTAAGATCTCCTAGGAAGACATTATTGGAGTTGGAAAGTAGCGATTTAGTTAGAAGGTCCGATAGTTCTTCGGCAAAGGGAAGGGGTTCACCAGGAGGGTGGTAGATGTTATGAAGTCGTATTGGGGGGGAGCCTTTTATTTTAAGTTCGGCTCCTAAGTATTCAAAGGTTGTGTAGTCAGTGTTATTAATTGGGGAGAGTTGTAGTTCTTCTTTATAAATGATTGCTAGACCTCCCCCTGTTTTTTCCGCTCTGTCTTTTCTGAGAATAGAGTAGCCAGGGGGGGCCAGAAGGTCAAGGATGGGTGTAGAGTGGTCTTTGAGCCAGGTTTCAGTGAGGAAGGCGATGTCCGCATCCTCGTTAAGAATGGTTTCGGAGATTTCGGTCGCATGTCGGACAGCCGAGCGGCAGTTCACGAGCATGCAGGTAAGGGGTTTAGGGTTGGCGTTAGGGGCGGGGAGAAGTTGAATGCTGGTGAGTTGAGGGGGGCGTCTGGGGGAAACTCGGGGATTCTGCTGGTTCCCAAGATAACAGGAATATTGGAGAGACAGAGGGGGAGGGGTCTTTAGGAGGGGGATTGTTAAGGTAGGCGTTGCAGAGGGTAGAGAGGTCGGGCGGAGTAGGTATTCGAGGTTCGAAGGGGTCTGTGGGAGCAGGTGAGGAGGGGCGTTGTTACCCAATGTTTGGGATATGGGTGTTTTCGAGGGCTAGCACATGGGGCAGAGGGCCAAGAGGGGCGGGCTATGGGTTTGTAGGATTTGAATTGATTGAAATATTTTCTGAGTAGGGTAATTTCAGTAGCCAGAGTAGAGAGATTGTAGTCCAAGTTACGAAGTGTCTGATTGAGGTTGGAGAGGAGGGAAGTGGAAGTGGCTGGGATGGAGGATGGGTTAGGGATGGGGTGGCTAGGGATAGAAGGTTGGCAGCTTGGAGTGGGTGGTTCGTCAGGGGGATAATGTGGGTGGTTCCGTGTTGAGAAGAGGATTGGGGAAGGCCGGGGGAGGGGAGGGGTTGTATGGACCCGTTTTGGGAGGGAGGGATGGGCGTGATGTGTGATGGTCTGCTGGGGGGTGGGGGGCAAAGGGGGAGAGGTGGGGGGAGAATATGAGAGGTGAGAGGGGATGTGGTAACGACGTAATGGGTGGAAGTGTAGTTTGTGTATATAGGGGTAGGGATATGAGGGGTAATGGTCGTTAAGGGACAGTTTAGAGGGGAAGGAGGGGTACTAGGGAGGTGGTAGGGTGTTGGAGTTGGATGGTCAATAGGGGACATGGGGGTTTGAAGGGGTGTATTGGAGGAGTGGGGGGGTTGGTTCCAGAGAGGTTGGTAGAACAGGAGTTAAGGAGAGGGATGAGTCATTACGGGTAGGAGTGTCATGGGGGTGTGGAGTTTGTCTCTGGGAGGCAGATGAGAGTTGGGGGGTGTGGGATGGGACTGGTGAGGGGAGGGGGGATAGGATTGTGACAGGGGATAGTTCAAGTGAGGGTGACAGAGTAGGAGTTGTTGTACGGGAACTGTCATTAGGGAGAGGGTTGGGAGTTGGGGCAGCCGTGGGGGGTCCGGAGGGGTTTTGGGACTGAGAGGGTGTTGGGGGAGGAGTAGGTAGTGACAGCTGGTCAGAAAGAGTGCTGAAGAGGAGTTCAAAAAATGTGAGGTGCTGCTCTGAGGCTTGAATCAGAATGTTTCCAGTTTTGTTGACGGAAATTGTTATTTCACCAGGGAAAAGAGAGGTAGGAGAAGTGGCAAGCTTGTGACCATGGGGGATTTTAATTGACCTAGATACTGGGAGATGTTGTAAAAAGGTGCTCTTCCATTTGGAGGGGCGTTTGGTGTAGAAAATATAGTTAGTTTTAATGGGGGACATGGGGCTGTGATAATTGTCTTCAATAAGGGTTTCAGGATGTCGGATTAGGAATTCATGTTTAAAGTTTTTTTGGGCATTTTTTGAAAGGTTGGGAGGGTATGGAATGGTCCAAGAGTTGGGACCATGTTTGGTGAGTGCGGGGTGCTTGTCAGTTAGGGCATGAGAGGAGTGTGGTGTGTGGGTGGAATTGAGGAGGGACATGGTGGTGAGGTTTGGCTGGGGGAGAGTAGGGGTGCGGGCAAAGAGGGGGGAGAAGTTTAGAAGAAGGAGGAATGGGTAAGAGCGCGGAGGGGGAGGGTGTGGGAAGGCAGGAGGGGGTACGTTTTGGGAGTAACAGCAGGAAATCCGGGGGGGGGAAAAGAATGATGCGGATTGTCGGGGTTGGAGGGGGGAATGATGAATATTGGGCAAGGTAGCGGTGGGCAGGGGGAAATTAAGATTCAGAAGGTTGCCAGAAGAGAGCGGAGAGAAGCAGAGGTTGGTGCCCAAGCAGGTGTTCGGTGCTAATAAGCTAGGGGGGTAGTGGGTTGGGGTAAGGGTTAAGAGGAGGTATGCAGGAGGGTTAGAGTGAGGTAAAAATCAGAGTTCGAGTAAGCAGTGGTGTTTCTCAGTGGGTGAAGACTGAGGAAGACTTTGTTAAGCAGAGAGGAGTATTGAATGGATAGAGATGTGTGTGGCAATACAGGTAGTGAGAAACAACAACAATAATGATAAACATAGGTACGAGACAGGCAGTTTATGGCACATACATAGACCGATGAAGGCAAATGATTGGGAGAGTATAAGTGAAATTTGAGGAAGACACGAAAGGATCAGAGTGTCATATAATTTAGTCGGTCCTAAGACCATTACAGGTGGGTTATGGTGTAGAAGTCTATGGATCAGATTAGACAGTAAGGTGAATTGAATGACAGTGAGTGTAATGAGAGATACATTAGTTTATAGGATATAGGATCAATACATTCGGTTTAAGGTACATGCGGATATTGATATAAGAAGTGATGAGGAGGTAAGAGGAAAAAGAGCACATATAGGGGAAGAAGAGAAAAATGAGAGTGAAAGGGGAGGATCTCTTGGGGGAGAGTTCGCAGCAGGTAGGTAAGGTGCAAGTGAGTGGGGTTAGATAGGAGGGAGGAGATTAATGGGTGAGAGTGATAAAGAGAGACAGGAAGAAAAAGGCTAGGGCAAGAGTTTAATAACAATGAGAAGATACGTAGGAGAGATCTAAACTGGGAGCAAGGGTATAAGATGGTACTACGGTATGAAGGAAGTCACATTAGTGTTTTAATGGGTGAGTTAGGAATTCAAGCCCAGGATTGTCAGGCATGTCTGGCGAGGATTGTCTTAGAGTGTTCTGGATTCATGGGAGAAAGCGTAGGGTTATGGACCCAGAGATCAGGCCCAAGGAACAGGGCATGTCCTCCTGTCGTTGCAGGAGATGAGGCAAAAGGAGCATGGGGCATGCCAGCGTAGAGAGCCGGTCTTCGGTAGTCGGGTGACCGCCTGGTCAGGCCCCCAAAGAAGCAGGGTGATCGCCTGGTCAAGCCCCCAAAGAAGTAGGGCAAAATGCGGAATGTCAACTCTGGAGTAGAACCCCTTACGAGGCAACGGTTCAGTGAGAGTTAAAAAGAAAGTCAACTAGGTCGGGGCAATGTAAAGGCAGTTGGACCTTCAAGTGCGGTTCAAAATGCAACTCAAAATGGAGGCAATGATCCAGAACTCGATCGGAGGCTGAGAGCAAAGCAGGGACAGAGGGGCTCCTGCCGAACCCACACATACCCCATCAAATCGAATCAGCCTCATGCGGCTTCTGTGCAACTCCATGTCACGGGTCTTATTGGGCCCAAGTGAGACGCTGGGCTTATGGGATCCCTGGGCCGTCTTGGTGAGCTCTCAGGCGTGCAGTGTGGAGCCACTGCTCAGACCTACCTGCCAGTTCTCAGGCGAGGATCAGGAGGGGGCCTTGGCGGCCCAGATTCAGCATCAGCCACAGGCGAGGCGTGTGGGGTCCCCGCAGGCCCAAAATCCCGCATCGGCTTCCAGCGAACTCAGCGCAGTCCGCAGGTGTGATCCTAGTGGGCCATCTCGGCGAGGTTCGGGTAGGCAGCGGGGAGCCACTGCTCAGACCAGCCAGGTCCCGGGTGGGGATTCAGGGGGGGCCTCAGTGGCCCAACTTTGTCGTCAGCCCTCGGTGAGGAGAGGATTGAGGGGACCCAGCAGGCCTAAAGCGACCTTGGGGCAGTTCCGGCTCAGTGGATCTCGGGGCCACGTCAACGGGCTTCTGGTGAGCGGCAGGGAGCCGCTGCTCGGGTGCCGGACAGGGGGGTTCTAGAAAAGGCCCAACTCATGTGAGCAACGGGGGGCACTGTACGGCCCTACCAGGCTCCTGGCGCTGGTCATGACACTTCAACGGTACTCAGCGGGCCCACCTCAGGCGAGA
The DNA here is from genome assembly GCF_964204655.1 of Triturus cristatus. NCBI lineage: Eukaryota > Metazoa > Chordata > Amphibia > Caudata > Salamandridae > Triturus > Triturus cristatus. The sequence goes on from NC_140590.1 coordinate 1,587,774,786, forward strand.
CTATGGTGAGCCACAGGCATCAGACGACGATCTTGAGATCACATCGGTCCCAGCTCCAGGCATTGGCCTCCGCGAATCCCCAGGGCAGTCCTCTCGTCCGAGGAAAGTTAATTGGTATCGGCCTCAGGCGAGGACTGAGGGGTCCCGGCAAACCTCGATCGGCCTCAAGCGATCTCGGGGTAGTTCACCGGCAGGGGTCCCAGTGTGCCTGACTATGCCATCTGGCGCAAAAGGATCTCGCGGCCGTGCTGACGGGCCTCCGGCAAGCAGATGGCAGCTGTGGGCAGTGAGCGAGGCTATGAGCAGCAGAAGAGCCAGGAAGCACTGCACTCATAATGCTGTCAGTGTGACTCTGGCCTCCATGGATGGCGTCCTCGGTCCCAGACTAAGCTGCAAGACACTGGGGCATATTATCAAGAACGGCATTAAAATTATTGCCGCTTTAGCGGTAGGAAACTGCCGCTAAAGCGGCGATAATGGGCTTGATAATATGCCCTTGAGAATTTCAATGGAAACCCAGGTTCACACCAGAATATGGGCTTCTATTGGAATTCTCAAGGGCATATTATCAAGCCCATTATCGCCGCTTTAACGGCAGTTTCCTGCCGCTAAAGCGGCGATACTTTTATGTTTAACTCTTTTATTAGTTTTAGTAGGAGTAAGGTAACATCGACAGCATCAGCAGCTTCCGCCTACAACCCTGCGGGCCGGCTCGTTACTGACTGGCATATCATCACTCCCACCACTTCCCCTGAGTAGGTCAAGGTTAACACAGCATGTCGCCTACAACCCCTCAGGGCCGTCCGCGTCTCATACCATAGGAGTTTCGATAAGCTGCAACTGATATAGCATGTGTCCTGTGCGATCGGGCCCGCGGGGCACCCTTCGGAGAATCGTCCAAACGTGGCGGACTAGGGCCCGGTCGCGGCCGCTGGCCTTTCGGCTACAGTTTGCCCCTCGGGCTGCAATCCGTCGTGATACTCAGAAACAGAACCAAACCCCCGTCCCAACTCCCCCCCCCTCTCCCCATCCTCCCACCCGCAACCCTCGATCCCTACCCCCCCTCCCCAGTCCAGTGCGTGCTCCCCATAATGTCCGCCAGATTCTGTTGCCTTTTCCAGGGGCCGCCTTTCAGGTCCCATCAACAGGCCCGGTCAAGGGGCGGGGTCTGCCTGCGTGGTGAGCCTCAGGAGTCGTAAGTATTTTGGGCAAGTCAATTCTCTAAATTCTGTGGTCAACAGGGATCGGAAGGGCTGCCAGATGTCATTAAATGTCTCCGTGTCGCCTGCCACTGTCAACGACAGTTTTTCCATGCCTAACACGTGCCACAGTCTATGCAACCAGCCCGTGATCGTGGGGGGTGTGGGCGTACGCCAGTGTACCTGGATATTCTGAATGGCGGATCCCAACGCTATGGCGATCTGCCTGCCCCTGCGGGATTTTAATGGGTACATCAAATCGTTGGGGAGGCCCAACAAGATATAGGCCGGAAAGCGCGGTAACTCAGTCTTGAAATGGGAGTCTACCTCATCTATCACTTCTGTCCAGTAGGCGGCAAGCAGGGGGCAGCCCCACAGGATATGTGTCAGTGTTCCCGTCTGTCCACAACCCCTCCAACAAGTGTCCTCCCTGCTGCTATCCATAGCGTGTATACGTGCTGGGGTGCAGTACCAGTATGTAGAAACTTTGGTGAAAGTTTCGGTGAGGCCCGTGTGATATGCCGAATGCCTAGCTCTGTAAGCTACCTGTCTCCATTCGTCGTGACTCAGGGTCCTACCCAGCTCCCTCTCCCATCGCTCGCGACCCGGATTATAAAAATGCGAGGGGGGTACTTGGAGGAATCCGTACAGGTCGCTGATGAGTTTAGCGTCGGACGTCCGCGTCAACAGCCAGAGTTCGTAAGGGAGGAGTCGTCTATCCGCCACCTCGCGTACCTGTGGGTGCAATGCCCAGTGGCGAACCTGCAGGTACCGCCGTCTCTCGGTCTCTGGCAGCGCATAGTCTTGTCTGAGGTCCGCGAAGGGGATAATCCCTTCCGCATTGTAGAGATGGCATAGAGCCCTGCACACCGCCTCACGCCAGCGCACGAACGCGCCCCTCTCCATCCCCGGAGTGAAGTCCGGATTATCCGTCAAGGGTGTTAACGGGGAGGGAAACGTGGTCAACCCGTGCGTGAGATTGGTAGCATCCCAAACCTGAAGCTGTACTCTGGTGATAAAAGAGGCGTATAGATTAGCGGGTCGGTGAGCCCCGCGTAGAAATGGTACCTCCTGTAGAGGCCTCCCCGCCACCGCCTGATCCTGGAAGAGCCAATGCTTGTCCGACTCCCACCTGCTCCACTCCACCAGGTAACGCAACTGTGCTGCGTAAAACTATTTGCGTAGGTCCGGGATGCCTAGCCCCCCGGTCTCCGGCGTCAGCAATGAGAGTGCTCTCCTCATTCTGGGTTTCTTGCCCTGCCAGATAAAGCGTCCAAGCTCCGACTGCATCTGTCGGAGCCATCCCACCGGTGGGCGCAGCGGGAGTGCCCGAAACAGATACAGGACCTGGGGCAAGATTGTCATCTTAACTGCTGCCACTCGACCCAGTAACGAAAGAGTGCCACAGTCCCAGCGCGTCAGTTCCTCCCGTATTTTCCGGCCCAGGGCGGTGTAGTTGGCCTGCACCATCGCAGGTAGGGTTGGAGCCAGAAGGACTCCTAAGTAGAGCACCGGTTCCCGAGACCAGAATATTGGGACCCGCTGTTGTAGAAGGGTCCCGGTCGCAGGTGCGAGGGAGAGATCCAAGGCCACCGATTTTCCCATATTCATCTTAAAGCCCGCCACCTCTGCGAAGCAGGTCAATTCGTCAATGCAAGCCGGCAAAGCCGAGAGTGGATCGTCTAAGGAGAGTATCACGTCGTCTGCGTACAGGCTGATGGCATGACTAAAGCCACCGAATTTCACCCCTCTCACCGCCGGGTTATCCCGAATCCGCTGTGCGAAGGGCTCCATATACAACGCGAAGAGTAAGGGTGACAGCGGGCATCCCTGTCGCGTGCCTCTTTCAATGTGGAAGCTCCTCGAGCTGTACCCGTTGACTCGTACTACGGCCGTTGGGGATCTGTAGCAGTTAAAAACATGTGACGAAATTTGTCTCTCACCCCCACCTTCTCCAGCACCTGTTCTAGGTACGGCCAGTGCACGCGATCGAACGCTTTTTCGGCGTCCACCAGTAACAACATCCTTTCTCCCCGGACCCTTGGTGCCTTCTCAATGAGATGTGTGATTCTCTTGGTATTGTCGACCGTTTGCCTCCCGGGCACGAAGCCCGCCTGGTCCGGGTCGATAAGTCCCGGTAAGAGGGGGGCCAGGCGCGCTGCCAAGATCCCTGTGTATAGTTTAAGATCGACATTTAGGAGAGATATCGGCCGGTAGGAGCCACAGTGCGATTTATCCTTTCCCTGCTTGGGGATGACCGCGAGGGATGCCCGTAGCAGATCTGGTGGGATTGCGCCCGGCGTTGCGAAGGTGTTGAACAGACGTGTGAGAATCGGTGCCAGTAAGGTGCAGAACGTTTTGTAAAAGAGAGACGTGAAGCCGTCCGTCCCCGGGGATTTACCATGTTTGAGACGGGCTATAGCCGATATCACTTCTTCGGCCTTAATGTCTCCCTCTAGTGCCTCCGCCTGTGCGGGTGTTAAGGACGGTAGGGAGACCGAGGTCAGATATCTCTGCGTTGCGAAGGTGTCTGGAGGGTCTCCAGCGTACAGGTCGGCATAGTACCTGCGAAAACTTTCCGCTATGTGAGCATCCTCTGTAACCGTAGACCCTGTGGGGTCGACGATCTCCTTCACCGTGTGTTTGTCGGGCGGCCCTGAGCTTGCTCGCCAACAACCTACCGCACTTGTCCCCCCCTGTGTAATAGGCATGCTTCAGGCGCAGTGCCGCATATTCCGCACGATCCAAGTCCAGGGCCGTCAGAAGCTTTCTCGCCCCTTGGAGTTGCCGCCAGATCCAGGGTGCACCCGTCCGACCGTGTATATGTTCTAATTCACGGACCCTCTGCGCGAGTTCCTCCCGTTTCTCCCACCTGGTGGCATGATCTGCCGAAGCAATCGCGATAAATTCCCCCCGAAGCACCGCTTTCAGAGCCGCCCATTGAGTCACCCGAGACGTGTCAGGGGTCTCATTATGGGACAGATATTCCTGTATCGCCTTCGTCACTTGCTGGACGACATCTCGTCTACTGAGCAGTGTGTCCCGCAAACGCCAGACCCTAGGAGAGTATGAGGCCGGTGGCAAACAGAAGGTGGCAGCCACCGGGGCGTGGTCCGACACCGAAATCACCCCCATGTCTGCCTCCGTGGCTAAAGCGTGTACCGGCCCCGAGACCAAAAGGTGGTCCAGCCGTGCATACATCTTGTGCGCATGCGAGTAGTACGAATAGGTCCGTTCTGTGGGGTGCATTTGCCGCCAGAGGTCCCCCAAACCCATCTCCGCCAATTGTGCCTTACACGCCTTCGAGAATTCCCCGGCTTGTGGGGAGCGTTGGGCGGATCTATCGGCGGCGCTGTCAAAGACCATGTTGAGGTCACCCCCAAGGATAACGTGCCTATCCTGTGTAACCACGATCTCCTCCAGCGCCGAGGTGAGGAAGCGTTCTTGCCTTTCGTTCGGGCTATAAATGGACCCAATCGTGAATGTGAGACCAGCCACTCGGATTCTATAGGCCAGGAGCCTACCCTTCAGTTCCGTTTGTTTCTGAAGTATTTCCCCTCTAAAGCGCCGGGCCACTAGTATCGCCACCCCCGCTGTTTTAGTGTTGCAGGATGAGTAGAATTGTGTAGGGAAAGCGGGGGATCGCAATCTGGGACAGTCCTGGGGCAGGAGGTGTGTCTCCTGTAGAAGAGAGAGATCCGCCTGGGTGTTTTCTAGCAGAGATAGTACCGCACGGCGTTTGATCGGGTTATTAAGGCCCCCAACATTGAGCGTGACAATTTTAAACGTTGTAGGTGTCATGTTGGAGACTCGACCAGCCCGCCCCTGCCTCCCTGGAATCTACGGACTTCGCGAACCAGAGTGTGTGCGCCGCTGCTGCGGCCGTGTGTCCGGGCACGCACTGGACTCCCCCCCACTCCCCTCTCGGTTCCCTCCCAACCCCCGGATCTCGCTCCCTGACCACCCCCCATCCCGCACCCTCTAACAGATCCCTGAACCCCCACAAACTCACCCCCCCTACGAAATACCAACATCCCTTGAACCCCTTGCACCCTCCCCACCACACCCAACCCCAAACGCGCACAAACCATAGTCCCAGTCGAGTCCCAGAGGGACAAGTCCGTGGTAAAGTACCTGAGTGGACGTCCAGCCACTGTCCCCTCCTCGCGACCCCCCCACCCCTCCCCCGATCCCCCAAACCTGCAAGATGAAGTAGGCTATGATGATCTCCCCCCGGAGTGTTCTTACGCCGTCACCGCAGTGTCACTGTTGGCAGTGTCCCTGGCGACCTCGAGCACCGCGTCTTCCATGCCGGCTCTGACGGTAGAAGTATCCGGCCTTCCGGCCCGCCCGCGGGAGCGCCGCCTCGACACTCTCTGCCAGCCATCTCTAGTCGAGCGCCCCCGGCGCGGCGTAGACCTCTCTTCCTCCGTTGCGGTAATGCCTAGGACCCCACATGTCTCTTGCAGTGAGCGCAGTTGATGCATGGCGCTGTTCCATCGGAAGATAAGACGGAAAGGGTGACCCCAAGCATAGGGCGTCTCGTGTTCCCTCAAGAAATCCGTGGCAATCCTGAAGGCCTTACGTTTCTGTAGGGTAATTGCCGATAAGTTCTGGAATAAGGCAACAGGGTGGCCGCGAAAGGTCAGAGACCGTCGCTTCCGTGCCTCAGCCAATATGCGCTCTTTAAGCGGGAAATCCGGGAGGAAGGCCAGAATGTCCGGCGGCGGGGCCGACGTCCGTCTCGGCGGCCCCACCCTGTGTGCTCTGTCTATCCGAACACAGAAGTTCTCCGACTCCCCCAGGATCTCCCTGAAGAGGGCCTGTAGGTAGCCCGCCACATCGGCTCCCTCCTCCGAAGACGGCACTCCCCGGACCCGAATGTTGTTCCTCCGGGACCTGTTTTCAAGATCCTCGTTGTGGGCCTGGAGATCTAGCTGTTGGTCCCGGAGGCGCAGCACCTCCTGCTGTAGCTGTTCGAGTTCTTCGTCTCTCCGGTGGCTTGCACCCTCCACAGTGGCCACTCGCTCCCCCAGGCTATCCACCTCTCTCCGCACCTCCCGCACCTCACCGGCCACTTCCTGCTTCAATGTCTGAAAGTCATCTCTGAGGGAGCTGAAAAGGGACTCCAGAAAGGATCTAGTGACCGGCGGTTCCACGGCATGTGCGGTCCGTGAGTCCCCGGGAGAGCTCGGCGATGGCTGCCCCCTATCCGACCTCTGGTGGGACTTGCCGAGCATCTCAGGGAGGGTGCGATCCCCCTTTTTACTGCTTTTGCCACTCGCCATCACACGTCGCCAGTCTGGGCAGGTCAGGTGGGCGCCGTGTGGTCACAGGTTCCGGGGTCCTGCCAGCCTATGCCACTTTCCTGCGGCCCGTGCTCTCCTCCCCCGCACCAGGCCCGCTGGTCTCAGCCGTTTCAGGGATGTCCACCCGTCTGGTCATAACTCCCCCACTCCTTTGGGGGCGAAGCCTGCCCGCGAGGCTCCCTCTGGCTCGGGGGTTCCGCTTTGCACGCCGCTCCCGGCGAGAGCGCTAATGGGAGGAGTGCTCCATAAGGGTCCTGGGTTCCCTCTCCCCCTCCCAGGCCACCCCCGCAGCGTCTCAGCCCTTACCAGGCGCGGTCTCTCCGTCGCTCGTCCTCCGGGAGACCCGTCCCCTCCGCTGCAGGGCAAATGGCCTCCACCAGCCCCCTCGTCCGAGTCGAGCCGCCAGGTTCCGCCGCACCGCCTTCACCCCACGGGGCACTGGGATCTTCCTTGGTCCTCGGCTGGTCTCGCTGACGTGTCTCCACAGCAGCGACTTCAGCGGGCGGCCTCGGCTGCGGCGTTCCACCCCGTCGGCAGCGCCGGCATCCCCCGCTGACCCCGGCGTCCCTGGGGTCCACCCCGCCCCGGATCGGCCGTCCCGCCGTCCGCGCTGTCAAGGGGTTCGAATCTTAGGGCCTCCCGGCCGTCGGCTTCCACTTGCGCCCCGGTTGCTGCTGGATTCCCCTCCGCACCGGCTCGTGCATGGACGTGAGGGCGCTCCGCTACAGGCCTCACCTCCGGCCCAGCTCAGGGATGCGTCTCGTCCTGCTTCCAGCCGCTTTCCTCGAGTCTCTCCACGGCGAGGTTCTCCCTGCGACTCAAGTGCAGGCGCTACCACCATCCGGGGGGTTTTGCGTGGCTCGGTCCCAGTCCACACCCCGGCTGCACCACACGAGTCGCTCCGCTAGGCCGCAGGTCTCGGTTCCGCCCTGGCGCCGCTCCCGGCCTTCGCCGTGTCTCTGGGGTCTGGCTGGACTCAAGCGGCCCCCAACGAGCCGTGAAGGTGTCGTCGTCCGCCTGCCACTGCTACCATGCCCGTTTTCAGCAGAGCGGGGGAGATCCTGCAGAAACGAGCGGTTCAGGGGCCAAAGGGTGCGGGAGCTCGCGGAGAGTGCGACCGCTCACCCCGCCATCTTGGCCACGCCGCGGCGATACTTTTAAAGCCGTTCTTGATAATATGCCCCACTGAGAGGTAGCACAAATAAAGAAACAGCTATGCACATGTTTACTATGCTTTTAACTTATCTGAGGAAAGGGGTTGCAGGCTGGAGACTTTGTTGGGGTCATGGCTGCCGGCAGCTTTTATTCTTGCTGTGCCATTGCGAATCAGTTATGGAGAGAAGATCCCCTGTAAGTTACATATCCTACCTGGTCCATTAGAACAAAAGGGCCACATACAGCCTGGTTCATACAGAAATAATAGATAGATACTTTGTCCTCCAGTGTGTCTGGTAAGAAGCAGCTCATTTCCATACCAATGTCCAATGGCCTAACACTAGACCCAGTAGACTCCGCGGTGACCCTCTGAGTCCCCTCTGCAGCCTGCATTCGATGTCATTATATCATGCAAACAGTGACCGCCGCCAGCAATCTGGGATGTGTTCAGTGCATTGCATATTCACCAGAAGAAGGTAGCAACCTTGCAAAATAATTGACGTCTAGTTGCAGGAGAAGAGGGGTTTACTGAGCAGGCTCTTTTGTTGTCACTGAGCATAAGACCAGAGTGGGAAACGAGAGAAATACGGCAAAGACAAGAATGGGGAAAGACCACAATGATAAGCAGAATCTTAGAAGATAGGAAGGGGGCATTAGAGAGTAGGGTGAGAAAGCTCAAGCTTGAGGTGAGGAGAGAGACTGAGGGGAGAGCCACACAATCAATAGGAAAGGACTCCCTGTCCCTTCACCTGTGAATGTCACGCAAGGAATATGTGTGCCTGCTGTCATTTAAAAGTTATTTTTTAAAATATGAATTTAGAAGCATTCCTGTTTCCTCACCCCAACGACAATGCTATCAGAGTTGTACCCCATATATGCGACCTCGTTTCTTATGATAACTTAAGCAGTATTATATTCTGTGAAATCAAACATAAGATGTCTTTGCACAGAGCATGTCCTGAACTTGAATATTTTAAGGTGCACTCGTATGTGATGATGAAGAAACGTGGGGTTTGGTAAAATAAAATATTTGCCTAGGATCACACAGTTTGGTCAAGTGGGGAAGCCAGAATTGGCCAGAGTATTTCTGCCTTTACATTATGACATTCAGTCGTGGGACCATGTGGCTGCCTTCATTGTGCTGTGAAAGTTGGAAAGAACTTTATTGCCTCATCACTTTCCAGTCAATATAAGCCACTCGATTCAATGTGGCACCTGGAGGCCCGTATGGTGTATTACGATTGGGGCTGCTAGAACAGACAGAATGCAAAAATATAAACTTGCAAACTATCGTCACATTCATATGATTGAATTTTTTTTCAAACATCTGCATTTTTAATTATTTGCCATTTGTATCACAACAGATGGTACCTACAATTAGTAAAAGGGTATTTTGCAGCTGTTTAAGTCCTACAATGCCTTCAGGCTGCCGAGAACTGTAGAAAGCTTTACATAAACAGCAGCCTTGTGCATTTTCCTGGGTTCTGTCATGTATACAAGGGATAGATTGGATGAAACTGAATGACTTGGCAGGAAAAATACATCAGATCAGACAAATGTTTCTCTCCTTGTCTACTTAACTCTACTCCCAGGCAGGGCTGGCACTTCAAAAAGGAAATCTATGGCAAGCGCTGTTGACAAACGACTGGAAAAGTCCCACAATGTCTCTTGCCCTGCAGGGTTAGGAAACTTTCACTTTCAAAAACATTCCATCATTCCTTTTTAGGTCTCGCCTGAGTCAGCGCGCATGCAATGCCCTGCGAGGCATTAAGTAAGGGCTTTCGAGCTCTGAAGACACTCTTGTGCGTGTGCTTTTTTTTTCTTAGCTTCTAATTGGCCCGTGCATGTGTCTTTTTTAAAAACACAGCACGCAATTGGTGCAAGGTGGGTGATTGTCCCGCCTCGTTTGATCGCTGGCCTAGGGTCCTCGGGCGCGAGCTTCAATCCCATCTGTCTCCAATTATCGCGTTGGTGGTAATTGGAAACAGATGGTGCTCACTTTTTTTTTTTGTTTTCCTTAACCTCGTGGTAGCTATAAACAGTGCCTCGGAGGGGGTTGTTTCTCTGCATTCCAGTATTGGGTCACTAATTAACCCGGCGCAGTCGCTTTCACTTTCGCGACCGCGCTTGTTTTGGTGGTCGGAGGTGGTGCAAAGTTTTATTAAAAGGTGGTGGGAGCTGTGAATGCCATTATTTTTCTCAGTCCTCACACAAGACGCGTTATCTGAAGTGTTCAACTTGCACATAAGTCCAGAACCTCACGCACACATCTCCTTCGAGTCCCTTTCACCTAGGAGTGCATCTCTACCACGCAAGCCACCCCCTGTCCCCTATATTGCTGAGACCTCACGCGCGACCCCTCTGCCCTTGAGTTACCAGCGTGCGCGCACACAAGACCCCTTCAGCTCGCAGTTCTCAGCCCTCACATATATCTCTCTGATGTAGTGTTCACACTGTGTAGTGCTCGTTCCTCACACATGCAGTGCTGAGCCCTCACATATGCCCACTGCAATTCTCAGGTCCCTTTGCCCTGCAGTGCTCATCCTAGGGGTTGTGTGTGCGCCGACGTGCGGAGTCTTAACACCCGGCTCTTGTGCCCTGCATTGTTCTTCCCTCACACGCGTGCCTACCGCGCTGAACCATCACACTCGACCTCTGTGCTCTGCAGTTCTCAGCCCTCAAAATATGACTCATATCACTATAGTATCTCCCTCTCCGTTCTGGCAGAAATGTGTCTGAACTTAAGACCAGTGTATCGCGTGGTGCTCTGCCTCGAAACATGACCCATGTCAGCCCTCAGACTTGATCCGTCTTAAAGTGCTGAGTTCTGAAACATGACCAAAGCACTCAGCACTCTTTGGCTCCTGCTCTATGCAGTGCACAGCCATCAGAGGTGACTAATGTCAGCCGTTTTAAAGAGTCCCTTTATATTTCAATGCTCAGCTGTCAAACAAACACAGCGCCCTGAAAGACTTATCCCGGCTGGAAGCCTGAACCTCGTACCCAGCACTGCTAAGTCCTCCCACACCACCGCGTACTCTGCAGTGCTTAACTCATACACAATCTTTGTATCCTGCAGTGCTAAGCCCTCACACGTGGTCCTCGTGCCATCAGAATGCATTGTGCTGGTGCCAGCGGCTTTAGTATCATGGAAGGTAAGTCAGAAAAGGGCAGCGCAGCACTTCTGCAGCGGGCCTGGTCTTCCTCTCTGCATCTATGTCCCTTACCACCAGGGACCCGTGTGCAGAGAATAACTCGCACATGGGCCTCTACCACTGCGTACTTGTAAATCAGGCGTTATGGCGTCTCCCGCTGACAAGCTCCATCCCCAGCCCCGTGATCACTCCCCTGGGCCTCTTAAATGGTGATTTAAGGGCGTTATAATATTTCTGCAGTCATTCAGTCATGCATTGGCATAGCCAATAGGTCTCGCCTTTGGGACCTTACAAGTATTTAGTTATGCAGCAGGTCCCAATTGGCTATGCTGACGCTTGTTCCACAGGGACTCTGTAACTAAAAGCCCCAAAGCATACACAAGGCCTTTTACAGGACAGGGGTACCCTTTGCCTCTCATATATCTGCCTACGAAAATGGGCTAGGGTGTTCGCAGGCTAGGGTGTGCGCGCACAATTTTAGAGACAGTCCCACAAATCACAGATTGGGAAAGCATCCATCAGGTAAACCTAGGCATGTGTAACCGCTGCCAGTGGCTTATGTACTCTGACAAGTCAGTTGTTAATTTTCTCAAACATCAAATTTGCATGTTTTGTAAGAATTAAATATGAAAATGTACCTACAAAAATTGGTTTTGTTGAAGAGAAACCCAGCAAATTTCTGTTTGGTGGGCTCTGTTCATCAAACTAAACAACATTTTGCTGAAAAAAATTCAAGAATATAATTTTTGAAGGGAGAGCTTGGCCTACAAAACTCTTTTGGCTAAGTGCTTTAGTATAAATGTCATTACAATGGATCAAAACTTTGCAAGTGAGCAAAGTGCAGAACCTAGGAACATATCCAACCCCGGCCCTGTGCCCGCAACTATGTTTACAAACCGTGCTCTCTCCCATATTCCTAGGTAGATGTAGAAGAGATCTCTGGAAAACATTGCTTTTGTTTATTTAGATTTTTTCAAAAAGTGCTGGCTGAAAGCTTGCAATAACTTTGCTGAGCGTTTATACATGGTGAAGCAAAAGTAGTATATATGAATATAGCACGTTACAACGCATGCTATTACCACGCAGTAGGTTACAACAACCGTGTTACCACGCGTGGCTTTACATCGCAAGTCGTTTCCACGACTCATGCTAGGTGGCGTGCTGGACTTAGGAATAGTTTAAATTACTATTCCTACTCCAGTTAGAGCAACAGCAGGGAAGGTGTTGGATTTAACATCCAACACATTCATTGGTGTTGCACGCCACCTAGAGCAAGTCGTAGAAATGTCTTGTGATGTAAAGCCACGCGTGGTAACAAAGAGGAAGTTGTAACGACCGCGTTGTTACCTACCTGCGTCATAATAGCAGCATTGTAAACGCTGTTTCCCAATATATACCAGGCAGTATATATTCACTAGAGTTTAACAGTATATGAGACAGACAAAGACACAGACATTCCCACCCCCCCTTAATTCATAAAGCACATTGTCAGCCAGAATCATGTGATTTCCACATTCACAACCGTAGTGTAAAGGGCAGTGTCAGGAATTTCTCCAGCACCCAGGTTTCACCAAACTACTCAATTATCCTTGTGATTTCTCGGAATGTTAGTTGTTACTATGCGTACCATTACAGCATGACTCTTAACATCAGAGTCATTTTACATCTGGAGGTTTTTTTAACATTGTATCATTGAAGGGAAGCGTTTTTTTAAAGATATATTTATTTACCTATTTGTTTGTTTCAAAATTATTTTTAAAAGTTGTTTTATTTTTAATTAAATTGTTATTATAACAGTATTTTTTCATTGTTATCCTATTTTTTAGTTTTCAAATAAATTATATATAAATTACATATAAATTATATATATATATATATATATATATATATATATATATATACTGAATTTATAGCATTATCATTCATGTGAACAGTGCTACATTATGCTGAAAGTATACATTTCCTTGTTTGTGTGACCATAGATGCAAAGGATGAGCATTTTGAAGTATGTTGTCTAGGTTCATGACATTTTGGAGTATAAAGATGTAGTGCAAAAGGTGTTTTTTTAGATTGAAAATGGGTCTCTCTGAGTCACAGGGTCGAGAGAAGCCCAACACATTATAGTGGTTTAGGTCATTGCAGTCTTCGTCTTCTCATCTTTGAAAAGTGGGAATGAATATATACAGCATGGTTTTTAATTGGAGTTGGGCTTCTGCAATTTTCTTTCCCATTGCATGCTCTAACAGGATTCTCTATTCCTGAAGGCAGAAGCCGCCCTGCAGGGTTGGAGGCCCCCAGTTAATGGAGTTTTTTTCTGAGGACATTCATGAGGGGGCATGAACTGATTGCCAGCGTACCAGGCATTAGACTTCTGTGGTAATTCTGATTATGCAGGTGAGAAAGGGCGAAGAGGGAGGTTTTCCTCTCTCTGGAGATTCTGTATCCCCTGCAAACAAAGTTAAGTGGCAGCAACAATATGCACTTAGCTATTTTTAAACTGAACAGTCTGCACTGAAAATAAAATCATTACAATTCAAACTTTGGTGTTAAAGATAATCTATTAAGCAAGGACTGAAAAGTGCACGATAGAACAAACTTGAATAAACATAGGTGCATTCTGGGACCTGTAGGAGGTTACCTCAGGCCACGTGGATTTAAGCACTAGCATTTTACGTCATTTAAATGGACTCACCTGTGAACAAGGCATGACTGCCGAAACGTGTCAGGACGGAATGAGTGAACTTGTTGCCACGTTCATGATGAATAAATTGACAGCATGGTTTTAAATCGGAGTTGGGCTTCTGCAATTTTCTTTCGCATTGCATGCTGTAACAGGATTCTCCATTCCTGAAGGCAGAAGCCGCCCTGTAGGTTGGTTGGAGGCCCCTGGTAATGGAGTTCTTTTTTGTGAAAAAAAAAATATATATATATATATATATAAAAGCTCCTGTGTCCTGAAAACACACACAGCACTCACGGGGTTCATTTAGTCCATTTATTAGCGAGGACGCGTTTCGGCTTTCTGCCTTCTTCCAGCTCACATGAAATCAAACAACAGATGTATGACAGTACTATTTAAAGTCATAGCTGGTTTTTGATTGGACGCTGTGAATGAGAGGGAAAGAGGAATTGGTTAGTCCCGTATCCATGTCTTTGATCCCTCCGCTGTTATTGTGGAAAAATATACAATCCAAGTTTCTGAATTGATTTAACATTAGAAAGTCTCAATGACTAATGCAGTTTTTTTACTTATTGTACCATAATGGGACACTTCAGAAATATACAGTTCATCCAAGAGTTACCTTTCTCCTCTCTTCGCAGCTGTAATGTAAAGTACCTTATCACGTTGTTTCGGTGACACTCTTGGAAATACCCCTCGTCAACCACCAGGCTCTATGGCACCCCGCGCAGGAGTCGGTAAATATCTGGATCTCCACCAGTCTGAATGACTGGCGACTATGTCAACGCTAGTTCCTCAGATGCCCATGTGGCGGTGCAGGACGCCAACAACATTCTCCGCTCCGATGTCCAACCTTGGCATTTGCAGCACTCTTAGTGACGGGTGCAAGTTACTTGCACCCGTCACTAAGAGTGCTGCAAACGCCAAGGTGGACATCGGAGCAGAGACTATATATATATATATTCCTCAGCTCCTTTCGCTGCGGAAAAGGAAGAAAGAGGCACCACAATCCGCTAGGGTTTCTTCAAATTTTATTTCTTACATCTAACGCAGTGCAGAAAATCGTGAAAAGACTGCCGACACGTTTCTGCCTTCAACTGGACCATAGACTCCCTGCGTGAATACATTCTATCTAAAGTGACATTACCTGCAAGCCCATCAACACCCTTCATTAAAAACAACTAGAGCGTTCATGCTCTCTGTAGAAGTTTGGCAAAATCATGCCACTATTTTCACTTCGTCTTCAACATATATTTGAATGAGATAAGTCATTATTATTATAATTTTTTTTTTGCAGTTTTAAATAGCGCAAACTAGACCCGAATCCAATCAGGTATCAGAGCGCTTTACATAGCACCAGTTACGTTACATGAGGACACACATTCATTTTTTTGTTAGGCACGGGGAGATTAAGTGATTTGCCCAGAATCACAGGATGTTCAGCGTCATTACCGAGACTTGAACCCAGTTCCCCAGGTCAGAGGTCGAGCGCCCTAGCCGTTAGGCCAACTCCTCTCTCTATTATTGGAAAGGACATTTCTTTTTTATGCTTTTTCATATTTATATCAGTTTATCTTTTTTGGCATGATTTTGATATGCGGCAGACAGTTTCAGATGACAAGGCACAAATCTGTAATGGTTTGTTAATACACTACTGTGGACTAGTTAGCATTTCACAAATACATCTTGGAACTAATCATGTGATTGATACAAGGTATGTTTACCACAAAAGAGCCACTCCTAGTGTGATGACCTACGTACTGTAGTGTTACAGTGTTATCTTGTGAGTGTAGGCATCTCACAAAAAGTGAAAGACTGGTCTCACACACCACCTGGTGTCATGCTTCATCATTGACCAGTCCTCGCCCTCTAAAAACTTGGTTTGATAGAGGGCAGGCATACACCTGAAGACAGGGATGCACTTCTAAAGCTAAGTGGGGGCCCTTACAAAAAAAAGTGATGTTAAAAAGCCATTACAGATGTCATAATTGTTTTAATGTGACTGGCATCTGTATGGTATTTAAAATAAATGGTCGGTGTGTTGGGAATTCCAGTCTGCAGTGGCATAACACAGGCCCCTGCAGCCTATACTATAAGTGGTCAACATGTTTCTGCCTGCTGGCCCCAGAGGGTCCATGGCATTCATCAGGACCAATGCTGTATAATTGGGCTCTACCCTTACCGTACTATGTTGGTGAGGGTTCCACTTGGTGGAGTGAACACTTTCACAGTCCACCAAATGTGCAGCTAAAATATTTACACCTGTAGGGAAAGAAAACAAAGTGAAGGGTACACTCCATTTTTGTGTTTTGTGGTGTTCGCTGTTGCCATGCAAAATGCCATTGCATTCAGTCTCCTTAAGGTGAATTTGCAGCATATTTTCATATCACTGATGTAAACGTCTACGTCTAGAAAGTTTATCCAGTCTGAATTGATGGTGTAAGTGAATCTCCGATTATATATGTTCTGATTCCGTGATGAAATAACATTGAAAAAGCTTTTATAGTCACCCTCCAAAATCAAAAATAGCTTGTCAATAAATCTTGTTTATTGTTTTACATATTCCAATATATTTCGCATTTCATCAGTCCACACGGTCTCTGCCTCCCCGTGTCCCATTAGTAGGTTTGCATACGTTGGGGCAAATTGGTTGTTCTGTTTTTAAATATTTGTGTTCTTCAGGATCAATTAGATCAAGACAGAGCCATTTTTTAAATCTGGCATGATATTCCATTACCACCTTTTTCACAGGATTTTCATTTAGTTTTATAAAATGTTGTTTACTTTTCAGTTGATATTCTACCTCTGACATATATTTGATTCTATCTTGGAGTACTATATTACCATCTTTGTTAGAAGCTTTGATAACAATTTGATGATCAACTTGAACTCTCCTATGGCCTTTCTTTCTCCATAGGTTAGATTTTTAGGTCTCGCCTGACCCAGCGCATGCGCTGGTCTGGCGAGACTTTTTGAGAGGGCTCCAAAAAGTGCTACCAGGCCAGCCTAGAGCTACAGTGCATGGGCGCGGGCGGGCGCGCGCGCTTGACCGTGATTACTTTCACTTTCGCAGCCGCACGGCCGCTTGGCATAGCCAATAGGTCTCGCTTTTGGGACCTTATAAGTATTTAGTTATGCAACTGTTGCATAGCTAAACACTTATAAGGTCCCAAAGGCGAGACCTATTGGCTATGCAAATGCTTGTTGTTTTTCTTCTGAGTTTTTCTATCGGGTAAATGAATGTTTTCTTCTGATACTATATACTGAAATAAGTCAGTCAATCTTGTATATTGGGCTCATTTGTGAGAATTAGGAATATGGAATTTGGAATGGCACATCACTTTAACCCAATATTAAGTGTATTCTATACCTTCCACTATATCAATAGCCTCATTAAGTGAAGGGTTTTTGGTTAACAACTTCTCCAGGACTCTCGGATCATTAGTACAAAGTACCAACTGATCACACGAATAAGTGAATCTGTTAAATCGCTAAACTCACAAGCTCTGGTCAAATACCTAAATGCAGCCACATAGTTCTCCAACTTTTCTCAATTTGCTTCTACCCTTGTAAGGAACTTGTGTTTCTCCATTTTAATGTTCATCTGGGACCCAAAATATTTTTCCAGTATAGCAACTGACATTTGAAAAACTTCTCTGGGTTCACCATCCCCAGTGCCAATGAGTAATTCATCAAGACTTTCCTAATTGTTCCTTCTTTCAATTCCTAAAACATGGAGTACAACTTGTTTCCTTGTTGGCAAAAAGTTTTTCCTCCAATAGCAATCAAATAAGAACCAAATAACCATTTCCATTTTATCCAAGGCAATAACAGTTCTCGGGGTTCTGCTAAGAATTGTGGAGGTTGTGACGCCTCTAAACACCTAAGGAGAAAATTCCACCCAACAAACAACAAACTAACACGAATAATTAGAATAAGAAAGCAAACAATATAGGGAATCATAATTTTAAAAAACTCATGCGGTTATACTGCTATACAAAAAGCCTTGACACAATCCTCATAAATCCTGTACTTGTTTTGCCCCTGAAATCTATTCTGTATAATTCTCTTTATAATTTAACAGTACCTTCCTGCCAAAATGTGGTTAACACTACACCCCAAGAACGTCAGCTTTGTATAGTGTGTAGGCAAAGTATTTGACAAAAAATAAAACTCAGTCATGTATATTATTCGCAACATGACATGAGACTAACATCCACCAATGAAGAGCCGCAATACATCTTGTCACAAGACGCTTAAGGTTTCAGTTTCTAAACGTTTGCAAGACTCTGACAAGGCAGCTCGAGGCAGGCACAAGAACTGAGCTGCTCACGAGGAACACACAGCAGGCGGCGAATCTCCATGCGAGGATGCACGTTTGAAATACAAGTTTCCAAAACGTATTAAGGGCAGAAAAAAGTATAAACACCACAGCTGTAGCAAAGTTGAAATAAAGTATATGGAAAGAAATTGCCCCACAGACTTATGCGAGTATAAATATCTTGGCGTCATACAAAACGACAGTTTTAAAACAATTTTACGACATGAATAGCTGTCTTGAACACACGCAGGTTTATCACTTTGGTGTTGGTGAACATCTAGAAACACAGACCGCTCACCCCCAGTGTCAAGTTGAAGTAATCAATTCACATGGAACACAGGGATGGTAGTAACTTCCAGCTTTGTCACCTACATGTGGACCAACCATCAAGTCCAGCAAGAGATCCAATTGACCAGTGGCGTAACGAAACTTGAGGGGGACCCCCTGCAGGGTGCATGGAGGGGCCCCCTGGAAGTTGGGGGTCCCCCCACAACGCAGGGGCTGCAGGGGCCTGTGTTATGCCACTGCAGACTGGAAAGACAGTTGTCTCACTGCAAGTTCAACTTTACCAGTACAACTAATGGCAAAAGCCACTAGTATGTCTACTCCAAGGAAGGCCTATAGAGCCCTAGGGCCGGGAGCTTTATATTGTTAAGCAAGACACATAGGTGTATATATGGCTTAGCTGCAAAACCTCTAAAAGTTGTTGTTTTGCTGAGGAAAGTTAGTAGCCCCATTGGCTAACACAGGGTTACCTGCTGGCATCCCAGCCTGGTTAACTTCTGAATGGGACTACTACTGGAACCAGCACCTTCTGGTTGGCTGAAGGGGTACTCCCAGCCAGGCTGAATCCACCGCTCCTGTCAAGGGCAGGTTATTACACAAACTGTACTACCCACGCTCACCCTTGGGTAGCTTGGCACTGAGCAGTCAGGATTATTACAGAGGCAATGTGTAAAGCAAAGGCATAGCACGCCCCCACGGTAAATACACGGCACGTCACAAAAGAGAGACATCACACCAAATATTGTTTTTAGTCAGCACACACATTAATCGATGCAACATGAATATCATGTATTTATGGGCATAAATCACACTTGCCAATATTATTAGCAGTACTAGGCCCAATCGTGTTGATAGGATTTCAATATATGCACACATGAGAAAACGTTGTATTCTAAACCCCACACAGCACCTGTATCTGGTACAACACGTTGTCAGTCTCAAGCCCACCCCCACAATCCTATTAATGCAATATCACACAGTTTAAGGGTGCACCTTAGGCTACAACGACATCAGTAATATGTACATACAAAGAATGATAACACTTTTTAGCAGCACCGCAGGCCAGGGCCACCCGGGTAAAACCAGTGTAAAATGTATTTACTTTTGGGAGGAAATCAACATATAAACCATCACAGCCGTGTAGTATCGTTAATCACAGGTGGTCCACAGACTGTCACTCCCACACACTCACTCACTCTGCACCATTACACGATGCAACAGGTACCAGCCCAGTCTGTACTGGACACTCTCGTACACATACACACCGACACCCTAATGTGGTGCCACTAATAACCGGCATGTCAACGGATAACACACTGAAGACCCCATGGCTCCAAGTCTCCCACCACCCTCCTATTTAAACCCACTGTCCCCGACACCCTGGATGGACGATCACCAGCCCCTCCCTCCAGATACTAGGCCACACGTGGTCAAGGTCACACTTAGTCTGGGCCCCTGGAAAGCAGGTAGGGATAAGTAGTCTAAATAAACAAGAGGTAGACGCAAACAAAAGGATCTTGGCTACACTCGGGAAGTTCACCAATAGGGTGTAAAGCAGAAGCAGGTTTGGGGCAATAACTGGTTAGAAACAGGGCTCCGCACAGGCCTTCAGACACCAGCCCAGTTCTGAGAAGCACAAGCGGGTCACTCAGTGTCTTGACCTGCTTCCGAACCTTCTCAGAAGTGTTCCTTTAGCCTAGTCACTTACTCTCCCACCTACCAGGCACCAAGACATCTCTGGGAGGGCCAGGTGGGAAGAGGGCAATTGGTCCACTGTGATGAGGCCTGTGATGGTGCCAGGAAGGTACAAGCGATGAATGGGAAATAACACAGGGAAACCAAGGGGTCTGAGGAGCACTCCTTCTGGTGCACGTTGATCAGGGTCATTCCCAGGCAATCCAAGCACAAGGTCTGGTGTGTGATACGATGAGATGCACAAGACCCTTCAGGTCACACAACCAAGAGTTGCAAATTCTGTACCTCCCTGGAAATAAAGCACTCTGTCCGGCACACGTTGATGTAGGTTGCGCCTACAGCGGATCCTCCAAGCACGCCAGCCCACTTTTGCACATTGCGTCCTCCATGTATGCCAGCACACTGCTGCACAATGCATCCACCATGCATGCCAGCACACTACTGCACAGAGCGTCCTCAATCCACAGCATGAATCCAGACATCACCAGCATGCCATGATAACCACCAGCCCTTCCTTCACTGAAAGCCATTCAGTGTAAAAAAAACACAACAACACACTTCTGCCTCCATGACACTAATTGGGGTGGCATGGACTAAATGTAGACAGAGCCCCCCCCCCCCCCTCTGTGTCCCAGAACTGTTGTTGTACAGATCAAGATGCCCACTAGCGTGACTTCTGGTGGACCCACATATGGTGTATTTGCATATGTGCTAATTCTGTACAGTTTTACTGCACTCAGTTACACTGCATGGAATTAGTGCACATATAAGTACCACTACCAGGCAAAATCGTGGGTGTGGTGTACATACTTAGAGTATGGAAGTGGAGTTTGCAGATGCTGCCAGTTTTGCTCTCTAACAACAAAGAACTTGTAAGAAGGCTGTAATAGATTTCTGCTTATTATAGCATCTTCAAAGCCATTATACTGAAACTTCAGTGGCAGATTTTCTTATGCATTTATTTACCCATGAATTTATTCATGTAACCCACAAGGTAAACATGTGAGGCCAGCATTTTATTTCAGGGCACACACCAACACTATGTGATATCCAGTGGTCGAAGTAGGGGAAATAAATTAGGGGAACCGTGGGCGGAGAATCAAAGGGCAGGAATAACCCATAGATTGGATCAGTGGGCGGAGTCAGAGGTGTGGCAGGAAGAGCAAAATATCTCATTTTTTTGTATTTGTTTCCCATTTCACTGACCAGTTGCAGCCTATTACGTTATTTATTTTAACCAATGGATACACATGTTTACTTGAGGTTTAATATGAGTTATTGACATTAAAATACATTCACAAAGTGGGATACTTTTCCAATCACAGAATGTCCCAATTATCCTTAAAAGTGGAATCGCAAGCCATTTGTCTCCCAGCCATGGAGTTTCTGTCATCAGCACTTCTCCTCCCTTTTTCCAAAAGAGCAGTTAAAACATGAATGGCAAAATATCCTAGTTTGCAATTGTTTTCCACATAATTATGGCTCTGCCATATTTGTCACATAATATATCATCTGCATAATGTGATGATTTTTAACTAGTAAATTGTTTATAGCTCAAACGGATCAAAAGTTCCTAAAAAATGTTGCAGTTGTATGATCCACTGGTACTAATAAGGAAAAATCTTTGCAGAAACTGTTAGCATGCGTAAAAATCACAAAATAATAAAGTATCTGAAAATTTACAGCACCACTAATACCAATGTAGGGTGTCAGAGCATTTTACATCACACATATTACACAGAGACAATCAATCTTATGTGTGTAAATCACTGTATAGGAGATGTTACATAAGACAAAGGACTACAAGGTGGAGGAGTCACATGACAACCATCCTAGTAGGCAGCATAGTTTAATAGTGATTGGTCTGCAGAAACACAAACTCAGAATTTAAAATGTAATGCCATGGTTGGTGGTTCTCTTTAATAATCAGAATTGATTTCTACCCAAATCAACACTTTTTCTGCAACATTACGATAATCAAAGACTGGGGGGAAAAAACCATAACGCTCTAATTTATACCTTGCAGTTTGCATGCAGCTCTTACACAACAATTAGGAGCTCACTGTTAGGATTTTAGCTTATTAACTGCAAGTAACAATAGGGTCTCTCAGACAAAAGCAGTAACCCACTGACCTATTTACATTATGTGCACTTTGTGATCTGCATGGTACATGTTCTTAGCAGTAGGCACATGAACCCTCTTCACTTCGTTTCCATGAGTCAAAACGTCCACTAGACAAAACACCATCTCTCTAATAATAACATTAACCACTGGAGTTATCATGACGTTTTTATTGTTGCCGAAAATTGTGGAGGCCAGGAAGGAGGCACCAAGTGTTTTTAAAACCACTTTATACTTGCAAACACGACGCCTCCACCTAAAGTCAGCATCAGCACCAGCCACGGTCTATGCATGTAACAGCGGTGGGTACGGGTGATGGGGGGATTTAAAGGGACGATGCAGACGGAAAATTAATTATTTATTTAATTCTCCCTCTGCATCATCCTTCTAAATCCCCCCTCACCCGGCCCCTCTGCCCCACCGCTGTTACCTGCACGGACCGCGGCTAGTCAGTGCCTGGTGTTATGTTATGTTATGTGCAATTTATAGAGCGCGCTAACACCAAAGGCTTCATGGCGCTTTAAGACAGAGTGAGTGAGAGGGAAGCGTGAGTGACGATGTTTTTAACCAAGGGGTGGGAAGAGGTGAGTTTTGAGTGATTTTCTGAAATTCAGGAGAGAAGGGCTGGATTTGATGGAAAGAGGGAGAGGATTCCAAAATCCGGGAGCTAGGTGGGAAAAGCGACGACCACCGAATTTCTTGGTTTTGGCTTTGGGGGTGACTAGCAGATGAAGGTGGGCTGATCGAAGGTTGCGCGTTGGTCGATGGGGAGTGATTAGGGATTTGAGAAATGTAGGGCCGGCGCAGTGGAGGGCCTTGAATGTGAGGCAGGCCACCTTGAAAGCTGCCCTTTGGCTTATTGGTAGCCAGTGCAGGCTGTGAAGTAGAGGTTTTGCCGATTGCCATCTAGGAGTTTTATGAATGAGGCGGGCCGCTTGGTTCTGGACAACCTGAAGGCGGTGCAGCAAAGATTGTGGGAGACCGTGGTAGAGGGAGTTGGAAAAGTCCAGACGAGAAAGTACTAGCGAGATGACGACCTGGGTGAGTGCGGCAGGCAGAAGTAGGTGGCAAACTTTGCGGATCTTCCGGAGCTGGTACATACAAGATGAGATGACCGCACCCACTTGAGCTTTGAGAGAAAGTTCGGTGTCGATAATCACACCCAAGCTCTTCACTGATTTGACCGGGACTGGGGGGGACCTAGCTCAGGGGGCCAGAACTGCAAACCCCAGTGAGCATGGCTGAGTCCGGGGAGAAGGAGCTCGGTTTTCCCGGGGTTCAGTTTTAGCTGATTCGCGTTCATCCAATGTTGGATATGGATCATAACAGTTTGAAACGTATTGATGGCATGAGGTGAGTTTAGAGGGAGGACAATCTGTAAATCATCGGCATAGTTGTAAACAGTAATGTCCCATTTCTGAAGTGAGTGGATCAAGGGCCGGAGGTATAGGTTGAACAGGAGTGGTGAAAGGGAGGAGCCCTGAGGGACTCCACAGGTCGTGGGGGTTTTTATTGCGGTATAGGGGCCCAGGCGGACAGCCTGTGTTCTTCCGGTCAGGAAGGACTCGACCCACTTAAGGGCGGTACCCTGGATGCCTGCCTGTCCGACACGGTGGAGAAGGATGTTATGGTCCACCGTGTCGAACACGGCCGACAGGCCCAGGTGTACAAGGGCTTGGGGGATCCCTGCGTCCGCATTACTCCTAAGCGTGTCCAGGACTGCCAGAATGACGGCCTCAGTAGAGTGGGCAGGTCTGAAGCCAGCTTGGTTGGGCTCAAGGTGGCAAGAAGATTAAATAAAATTAGACAGGCATCGGGTGACGTGGGCCTCCATTAATTTGGAAAAGTAGGGAAGGAGGGAGATGGGACGATAATTGGATGGTTCCGCGGGGTCAGCGCCAGGTTTTTTGAGGAGGGGCACTAGGATGGCCTCCTTGAGAGAGCTAGGAACGATGCCGCTGCTGAGTGAGCCATTCAGCAGGGTTAGGATACAATCAGGTAGATTGAGGCAGATATTCTGTAAGACAAATGGCGGACAGCAGTCATTAGGGGAGCCAGATTTGACACGAGTAGCGAGGTCCGCTAATGAGATAAGGTTTCTTAGCCGGGAAGGTGGTAAGAGTCAGGGGGTTGTTGGAGGAGGTGTCCAAAGAGTGTGGCTGGGATGGGGAAGGGATGGAGTTTTTAATTTTTATGATTTTTTCCACAAAGAAGAGGTTGAGAGTGTCGCATGTTTCTTGAGTGGGGGTCTGGGCTGTGAGGGTTCTGTCGTCTGTGGTGAGTTCATTCATGACTGTGAACACCTCCTTTGATTTATTAACCGCAGACGAGATCCTATTGGAAAAATGTTCCGATTTTGCTAGGGTAATGGCAGTTTTGTATTCTTTGCGTGCAGCCATGTAAGACAACCTGGCTGAGTTAGAATAATCGTGTCTCCAGATTCGTTCCAGCTGGCGTGTTTTAATTTGTGATGCTTGAGGTCATCAGAGAACCACCTATGGGAGTTATGATGCCTAGTGCGGGGGAATTTGGTAAGGGGGGCAAACTGGTCGCTGGCTGACCTCAGCCAGGAACCGATGTCATTTTCTATAACGTCGATGTCAGTGGGATTAAAGACTGGGCGGGTGTCGGCCAGGGTAGTGAGAAAGCCCTGGGAATCATATGTGCTCCATTTCCGTGAGGAGCCACCAGCCATCAGAGGAGCAGGAATCCGGTCGACGACAGTGATGGAAGTGTCAACTAAATGATGGTCTGACCAGACGCAAGGGGATATTGCTGGCTGAGACAGAGCCAGATTGCAGGTCCAGATCTGGTCCAGGATATGGCCCTTGATATGAGTGGGTCGGGTGACCTGTTGGATAAGGTTTAAGCTGTTGAGAGACTCAAAGAGCTCAATAGCATGGGGGCCGGCGTTGGTATGGCAGTCACACTGCCCTAGAGCCACCCTGCTCAATTGTCCTGTGACCTCAGTGACAGCGTCACTGTCACTCTAGGGTGTGCTGCTTCATAGGCCTGCCTGCAAGACTGGAGGTGAACTTCAGAATGAATTGTGGCCGGACAGGCCTTCAAGGTTAACCTACACTTGCCACTGCTATAGGGTCCACCTGCTGGTGCTAAGACACTAGAGCTTTTAAGATCTTGTGGGGCCTTCTAAGGTTTAGCATGGGAATGTGCTCCCTCAGGGGGAGTGGTCTGGTGGACTGGTCATAAAGGCTGAACTGGTTCCCCCAGTTCAAAATTCAGCAGCTCTGACCATGGTGCCACATCCTCTCCTCCACTGAACACCATACTGCCCCATTGAGAGAAACCAAACTTGCACTGCACTGACCCGCTATAAACACCTGGATGCGACTCAATTCAAATTACACACTAAATAAGAGCAATATGCTGCCTAAAACAAATTAACAATATCCTAGAAAAAGCAAATACTCAGAGAATGCAATATTAAGTAAAGTATGTGAAAGGAACAACATGGTTTCCTTTTTCTTTTTACACTCATTATTCAGAAATTAGTGAGTGCTTTTGCCTGAAAAGTTAAGTCCATGACTACAGGGTCCAGAAGGGGCCCGTTTCAATGCCCATTGCTTATATTCTTACAAAACATAAGCAGTATGGCTTAAAAAGACCACGTTTGTGAATAGAGAGCCGCAGTATGCATTTTGTTTTCCAATTCACCCATCAAGCAGGTATTTTAGTACCTCCAGGAATAGTGCACTTTTCCACCCAGGAAAAACAATGTTGTTCAAAGAGCTAGGAGAAAACAAAAGAAGCGCTTCACCGGCAAACACTGTAAAGTGGCGCAAATGTGTTTAGGGGTGAAAAACTCAATCTGGCCACCTTACAACCACTCTGTATTGCTTTAGTTAGTTAGTTATTTTTCATATTTTGAATGTTTTTTTTCTCTCCACCCCGAGGCTGCACTTAGAAATTGAAAAATGTCGGAAAAAGCCGACGTATCCAGCAAGTGTTTTTCTTTTTTGGATCCATTTCACAAGGGAGCAAATAAACGGAAGGAGGAAAGAGAAGGTAATAGCAGTTTCTTGAAGTCTCGGTTTTACTAAATGAGGAGGAGCGAGACAGTAAGAGAGGGAAGCGAGAGGGGGAACAAAAAGGGGGTGGGGGCAGCTGCCAGCGGCAGGGGAAACTAGACAATGTCTTTGTCTTCTTTGGGCACGAACGAAAAGACAGAGTCCTTTTCCTTCTCTGCCCCTTACGCCCGTACTGATATCGCTTAGCAGGTTAATGTGTGTGGGTATTCGGCCATTGCGCTGGGAATTAAGAGGCTTGCTTGCAGCCCGGCTCCGCTGAGTGAGGGGGCCCTGCAATTGACCCTCGAGTGCACATTTTCATGTCCCCTTGGTAATCAGCTGGAACCAACAAGCAAATGGTTCCAGGGGAAGCACAGATTACAACATTTACAAAGATGGAAAAAAGTGACAATGGGCTCAATCTGTATGAAAGGCCCCACCATACATATTAAAAAGTGTTGGTTACAAAATAGACAATTTGTATCATCATTATTTAGTTGCAATTTTGATTATGGTCTCGAACTGCTTTAATCTTTCAGGTCCGCATAGTTGTACGATTAAACTTGTCAGGGTAGTAAGGGTGAGCAGTTGAGGCTTCCACTTGGAAAGTGAGCGATAATTGAAAGTCAAGATACAGAGTGAAATTTAGATTGTCCATTTACTGGTAGATCATCTAGCAATTAATTAGGACTTATCTACAGAAAGGCACAATAGCTGCAGTATAATAACAAAAGTCAGCATTAAAGTGGCTGTTGGACTTGGCCCTTTTTGCAGGGTCACCCCTGAAATGTTTGCCTTCCTCCTGTATTTCGTCTGACCTGTTGGTGGTTTTATGACTCTGGGCACTTTACCACTGCTGATCAGAACTAAAGTGCATATGCTCTCTATTGTAAATTGTTGTAATGGATTAGTGACTCCATGATTGGCTTATTTGATTTACTTGTCAGACCCTAGTACAGTGCCCCCTGTGTGCCCAGGGCCTGTAAATCAAATGCTGCTGGTGGGCTTGAAGCACTGATTGTGCCACCCACAGAAGCAGCTTGTAAAATGTGGCTCAGGCTTGCCATCGCAGAGCCTGTGTGCACCCTGGGGTTGCCATGTCGACTTGGTAAGTGCACCCACTTACCAGTCCCTAAACCTTCCATTTTCTACATGTTAGCCACCCCGAAGGTACGCCCTAGGGCAGGGTGCATTCATTGTATGTGAAAAGTAGGACATGCCCTGATATGTGTGGCATGTCCTGATAGTGAATTACAGCCAATTTAGTTTTTAACTATTGCAAGGCTACCTGTTCCCATAGGCCAGAATGGGCAGTTTGATTATAACATCTTATAATCCTAACTGACCCAGGGAACATGGTGGCAAATCAAATTTAGTATGCCTGAATTGATAAAATACATCTTTTAGTGAAGTTGGTTTTAATATTCTGTGTTTGAATATCCCCAGGCGTCAGACTGGATCCGGAAATTTTTTGTCAGCATTACCCCAGCGCGTCGGTAGGCGTCATCGTGCGGCTCCGCGTACGTCGCTGGTGTCGTAACTGCCGAGATGACATCGTCGGAGCTACTTAAACGTGCCTGGACGTCAGTTCTGTACACAACTTTTCCACGCCAGGAGCGCAGAGCCATGCCAGAGACCAACTACTGGTGTAATAGAACTAGGGCCCTAAAAGGGATGACCTGAACCCTAGAGAACAGTTTGCAGAACGGGGAGGTTGGGCGGGCGGTAAGGAATCTATCACTAACTTCGAGATCATCATTCCGGTAACAGAGAGAAGCAATAGCACATTATAGAGCGTAGCGCACTCACCAGGAGCACCATAGTATGTTTTAAAATTCCCGTTTTTGCTCTTTCAGTTAAAATTTGCTTTTCATTATTGTACCCTGTTTTTACCTGCTATTCACCGCCACATACCTGCACATTAAAATATTGAATGCACCGCGTTTGGAGCGGGCCCCTTCTCCCATCTGCATTGCACTGCACTGCCTGAACGGCGGACATCTTGGGGAGGGCTGAGGATCGGAGCGGTCTAGTCGTCACAAGGACGCTAGACCGGTACTTAAGCCGGTCATGCTGACGCGCAGCGGGCATGCGCGGCGGGCTCGCCAGAGCATCGCCAGAGTCCAGCCTGTCTGCGCCCGTCCGCGCACGGACGGGCCCGGAGGCTAGGAGGTCTGGCCATAGGCTTGCCTACTCCTCAGAGGAGCTGCGCAGTCTGGATAAAAGTGAGCAGTGCCCAGATAGCGTAACCCTGATGACCATTAATAATTATGCTATATCTCGCCCTCATAAGGTTACTCCCTCAGGCCGGCGCTCCACTCTGAGGATTGCTAGCTTAAATACTAGATCACTCCACTGTCATCATGTGGAAGTCTATAGCCTGCTCCAGGACAATGACATCGATGTCCTTACCCTCTCAGAGACCTGGTTGGGTGATAACTCGATGCCTGACATCATTGCCGCTCTTCCAGGGGGCTATGATGCCATATGGCATAATCGCCCAGGAGGTGCCCGGGGGGGGAGGGGTAGCAATCCTCTTTAAAAAGAGCCTGTCAGTTGAAAGACTGTTATCTGAGTCAGTAGATCTAGCTGACCTGCTTGGAGTAAAGATAACCATGCATAAATCCTGCTGGGTGGTTTTGTCAGTTTATCGCCCCCCAAACTCTACCCCACTCTTTCATGATCTCTTTGGGCCTATTATGTCGGACCTATGCACTCGATACACGAAAATTCTGGTCACAGGAGATTTCAATCTTCATTGGGATAACCCCCACTGGGACTTGGCTACTCGTCAGTTGAACACCATAATGGCTGCCCTGAGTTTTACACAACTTGTGGATGTTCCCACACATATTAAAGGTCATGTTCTCGACCTTGTGTGGACGACTGACACAAATGTCACTCTCAAAGACATCGCACCATGCATATGGTCAGACCACCATCTAGTGTCATGTGAGATACGTATTGATGGCCATATACATAATATATCGTCGGAAACCAGGAGAACCCGTAAATGGGCACAGGTTGATTTAATAGCCCTGACCAAGGCGCTAACGCTAATGAACCAGTCCTCGGATCTGGAACGTAGCCTTGACCGAGAATACATGGATCTAACGCGGAGCTTGGTTCAGGCTATCGACCAGATAGCGCCAGTAAGATCTCAGTTGATAAGAGGACCTGGTAAAGGGGCCCCCTGGTTTACGCCATCATTAAGAGAGCATAAAAGAAAGCTCAGAGCCCTGGAAAGAGGCTGGAGGAAAACTAAACAAGACACAGCTAGGAACACCTATAAAGCCTCCCTTAACATATATAAAAAGCTTATTGTCCTAGCTAAAGCAGAACATTATGAGTCCCGCCTGAGTAAGGCAACCAATGTCCAGAAAGAGACGTTTAAAATTCTGTCAGAGTTAAGTAAAAAAACCTGAAAACTCCAAGTCCCCTATAAATTGTAATTCCTTTCAGGTTTACTTTTTAGAAAAAGTTAAGACCATTATTATGGAATTAAAGAGTGGGATGGTAAATGGGACTGCCACAACTCCGGTCCCGTATAATTCAGCGGACTGCACTATTACAGCATTTCCAGAGCTGGATACGTTGAGTCTGGAGAAACTGATGGGAGGAATTAAATCTGGCTCTCCAGCAGATCCATGCCCACCCAGTGTCTTTCGTGCAGCCCGTCCCTTATTGGAGGAACGTATTATCTCCCTCCTCAATAGATCTTTGGAAACAGGGTATCTACCGGTGGAATTCAAGGAGGCACGTGTAAGGCCTCTGTTGAAGAAATCTGGTGCAGATCCTGCTATATTGAAGAACTACAGGCCTATTTCCCAGCTGCCTTTCCTCTCCAAAATACTGGAACAACATGTATTAAAGTCCCTGTCCCTGTATCTGGAGTCTCACCATCTACTCCATGAGCGTCAGGCAGGTTTCCGAGCCCATCATAGCACCGAATTGGTGATGCTCTCGGTGCTGGATGAATTAAGAGGCATGGCTGACTGTAAGAAACCGAGCGCCCTGATTCTGTTAGATCTATCAGCGGCGTTCGATACGGTCAGTCATGCCTTACTTCTGGTGAGACTGAATGACTTTGGGATCAAAGGCTTGGCCTTTAAGTGGTTGCAATCCTTCCTGTTGGGAAGGACACAAAGGATACAACTAGGGGATGAAACATCTGAGGCGGGATCCTTGGAATGTGGGGTGCCACAGGGCTCTGCCCTGTCCCCACTCCTATTCAATCTCTACCTACAACCTCTGATTGCATCTTTGGCCAGCAGGGGCTGTAGAGTCTTTAACTATGCGGACGACACGCAGCTGCTGCTGAGTTTCGACAATACTAGGACCGCACAACTCAACGCCCAAAACATTTTGAGGTACACGGTACAATGGATGACTGAAAATCTGCTGAAGATTAATCCTGACAAGACCGAGGTATTGGTGATTCCATCTACCGCCTCACCTTGGAGTGACCTTTACTGGCCAGCGGAGTTAGGCCCTGCCCCAAAATCAAGTACGAATGTAAAGAGCTTGGGGATCAAACTGGATTTTGACCTCTCAATGTCCAGTCAAATTTCCTCCGTGGTGGGAAGCTGTACAAATATCATTCGGCAATTGCGGAAGTTAACACCTGTCCTCTCCCAATCAATGATGCGCTCAATCGTAGCAGCAACGGTCATCTCAAGGATAGACTATGGTAACGCTTTATATCTCGGCCTACCTAAAACTCTGACCAACAGACTGCAGGTCGTGATGAATGACGCTGCCCGACTTATTTTTAGACTCCCAAGGAGAACCAAGGCCTCCCCTCTGCTACATAGCCTGCACTGGCTCCCCATTAAAGAGCGAGTGGAATTTAAGAACTTATGCACGGCTCATAAGGCAATTTACGGTCAGGCACCAGCCTACATTGCAGATCGTTTGGAGGTGTACAGTCCAGTGAGAACATTAAGATCCTCAGATTCTCAGTTATTGGTCTGCCCCCGTTACAAATTACTAACGAAGGGAGGTAGAGCCTTCTCTGTGTTAGTTCCTCAGCTATGGAACACGCTGCCTGAGGTGCTGCGCAAGGAGGGGAACCTCCTGCGGTTTAGAAGGATGCTAAAAACATTGTTGTTTAAAAGAATCCTGTGTGTAATTTAGATCAGAGTGTGCTTTTCATTCCATGTTGCCGAGTGTATTGTTGTTAACATCGATTTCCGAGCGCCTAGAGACCTGCAGGTGCGATATAAATCCAAAATAACAATAACAATAACTAACTAATGTCTCTTACAGCTATATCGTTACACAAGTAAGTAACTTGTGCATCTGAAAGAGACACGTTAGTGATAGATTCCTTACCTTAGAATACATACCCAAGCAATACCAACCCGGGTGGTAGGTCTGCGAAGTGAGATTACACCAGAAAGTCACGGAGAACCGAACGGCCAAAGAAGCAGTCTGTCCGGACCCGACTGTCAAGGCAATAGTGCTTAGTGAAAGTATGCAACGAGGCCCAAGTGGCCTGATAGATGTCTTGCAGGGGGACACCACGCCCCAATGCTGTAGTAGCTGCTGTTGCCCTGGTAGAATGGGTGCGCAGCCGAACCGGAGGTTCCTTTTTAGCCAGAGAGTAACAGGCTTTAATGCACAAGACAACCTGATGGAGTCTCCGTTGTTGCCTGCGGCCTACCCGCCCTTTCCAGGCCCGCACACGACTCCGGACGAAATACAGGCCTTCCTGTCAGCCATGAGCCATTTGTTTGGCCCGTCGGGTCCCTCCGGAGCGCAGCAGGTAGCTGGAAATCACGCATCTGGACAGAGAAGAGGTAGAGATTGAAAGGGACAGGGGAGTTAAAAGGAGAAAACTATATGAGAAGTTAACAACTTCCTTACAAGGCAAAAGACCATCTTCAAGATACGTAAACACAAAATTAACCAGACAAACCTGCCAGTGGTCTAACTTGATAAATTGACTCCCATCTCCTGAAGCAGTATCTCTCAGGGAGACTCTTCAGGCCCTAAGAACACTTACACTGGAGGGAATTCAAGTACCTCTTGCAGGTATTTCCTACATTGGAAATTCCTGACAGAGATGGGTTTAACTGCATTTCCAGGATGGAAATGAAGCAGAAGTCCCCCCTTATTTCATAAAGTATCTAGCAAGGTGTATTTGGATGGAGAAACATTTTTCCAATGGAGAAACAAACAAGTTAAATGTTAAAATGCAATTTTACATCAGATTTGAATACGCAGTATCTTCTCCCCATTGAAAATGTTACACGTGTAAATTTTAAGCACTGGAGTACTGATCAATGTCTCCCATAGATTTCCTTGAGTATTCTAGAGACCCTTCTGGTATCCCACGAAAGTCAGAAATTTGCTCCAAATGATGGCAAAATTTTACTGGAGCAAATGTCGAACTTTCAAAGCCAGGACTTTGAGATTCAACCTGGGAGGGAGGAAAAAAATATGAATACACATTTAAAGCTACTACTACCATATAAAGGCAAAAGACGAAAATGGCATTGGCTCTGCAGTAAACCATGGACACAAGAGAAATTGCTTTAAATTGAACCATTATCATGGTTAGAGAGATGACCTTTTCCAGCCTCTAGTGAGTGATTTTACTCTAGAACTTCATATGACAGAGGTAGACGCTCAGTGTAAAATAGTTCTTCTTTTTAGTCCACATGGCAACCAAAAAGTAGTGTTTGTTATGTGAGATGTTGTGGACACACTGTTTTCGGAGGACACGCACTGAACTTCCTGATTAAAAACAAGGAAACGCAGAGCAAGCAGCAATTACTTGATCGCTTAAAGGGAAGTCGCGGTACTTAAAAAGAACACTAAAATATGTATTATTGCATCATGCACTGCACTTTTTGTTGTCATTCTAGGTCTCAATATCAGGTCCCTCCACAATCAAACAGTAATTTTGCATCCATTTAGAGTTACTGATATCACTACCCTGAGAAATTAGGATTTACTGGGGAAATTGGTAAACCCAAAACCAGTCCTAGTTATTCCTAATTTCTCCCTGGTACTTCACCCGGAGATTCCGCCGGCTTTTAACAGGGTGAAAGACATCAGATGAGCAAAAACTCCCATTCCCTGCCAACTCTGGATTTCATGGGCCCTGGTACATTTAGATGAAATATGGCATGCAAGATGGGTTTTCTGTGGTGTGCATGAGCTAGATGTTCACAAGCTCATGGTTTCCATAACAGGTTTCTGGTCCAGCTTTGATCCATGAAAACTTAGTGCCTGATTACGACTCATGGTGGCGGAGCAGTGGCGGTCCTCTGTCTGCCATATTATGACTTCTAAAGACATTGCAGCGGTGGACCGTCTGCTGCACCAGGGAACAGTCATTCCATGGCGGTGGCACAGGAGCGTCACAACGCAATATGCTGAACAGGGACTGGCACAATCCTGCTCAGAATATTACAAGTTCCTGGAACGCCAGCCTTAACATGGCGCTGCCATGAAAAGGCTGACGATGCAGGAAGAAAGGGGGCCCCACAGTGCCCTCTGCCATGGGGATACATTCAGGGGGGCACAACGTGTGCCCCCCTGTCTGTACCCCCCCTAAGTTCTAGCACAGCATGGACGTCCATGCCGTGCTGGAACTTTTGTGCTGTTCCCAATGCGGTGCCTGTTTTCCAGACACCGCCATGCATATATTTTCCTAATTTTTTCCCTCTACACAGAACGCTGTAAGGTTGCCTCACCGTAAGTACGCAGTCTGGCTAATTGCTGAGCCAGGGACGGGTGCGTCTTAGCGTGCACAGACCTCCCGGTTCTAACACTTGGTCCAGACGAAAACCTTTTATTACCACGGATAGGTTGAAACATGTTGACCGATAATTTTTTCACTTAAACACTGATACTTTTTGGTCAATCTAGCCATCCTAAGTATCACACTTGGTTTTAATCTTGTCTTATTGCTCCAAATAAAAACTTAGAGAGTACAATAAAGAAATTTTTAGTCCACTCACTTACACTATTTTCACACTGTTCAAGAAAAACCAGCTTCGCTGTAGTTCAGGCGTTGAAGCACACCCGAGTGGCACTCGGCTACTTGGGTGGACCCCGATGATGAAGGATGTCACCAACTAGGTTGGTGTGTGAGGGGTTTCTTAAATAAGGAAATATTTTTTTCCCATGCTATCTCTCTCCATCTCTCCAATTCACCAGGACGTTGTTTGTCATAGGGATACTCCCTCTTCTTGTTTTGTTATATTGACTCTAGGGGACTAGGAGTCTGTTCCCAACTCTAAAACCCTTACTCTCTCTTTGTTTAACGGAGGAATAGCAAAGGACTGCCAGCCATATTACGAGTTACACATTTTCAACTTGTAATACGGTCGGCGGTGCTTCTGTGGCTTTGGCACAGCAGGGCGGCATTGCTCCGTCGCCACCGCACCAAAGTCATAATCGGGCCCCAAGTTCCATCATGAAACCAGGCCTAATCAGAATCTCACTTTTTTTTTTTTAACATTTTTATTTTTTATTTTTTTTAGAGTTTGATATAGCGCGAACTAGACCCTAAGATATCGGGTATCAGAGCGCTTTACATAGCACCAGTTTTGTTACACAAAGACACATTCATTTTTGTTAGGCACGGGGAGATTAAGTGATTTGCCCAGAATCACAGGATGTTGAGCGTCGTTACCGAGGCTCAAACCCGGTTCCCCAGCTTCAAGGCCGACCACTCTAGCCTTAAGGCTACATCCCCTCCCGAATTGGCCATCATAGTAATGCTCATCCTGGCGCTTTGGCGTACTTTATCAGTTGAATTTAGTAAGGTGGATGTATGATGGAGCCACGCATGCCATTATCACGTATGCCTTCACAACTCCGTCCTTACAATGCATTCGCCTTTACCATGCATACCTTTACCACAAAAATCTTTACCATGCATATGCCTTTTCGTTGTAATAACATGCGGGGTAAAATCCTTGGTTAAAAAAAAAATGCATGGTAAAGAAAAAGTGTTAACGGCACTCGCACGGTTAAGCACGCACAAGTAGGTTATTAATCGGGATTGGAAAACAGCATACTAATTAAAACCCTCACAAAGCTAAGAAAATAGGGCACAATATGTGTCGGCTCTCCTTGGAACAAGTGTCCTTTTCAAAATGAGTTTTAAAAGAAGCATAACTATTGGATTTGCAACAGTTAACGTGATGCATTCCATTTGAAATAAAAAATATTATACTGAGCACTGCATATTGACTGATACTATGCAGCTTGACGTTTGACCATGCCTACACTTCCCGTCATAAGACTGGAACCATGTGCAGATCAGCAGGGCTTGACAATCATCTCCCAGTCATGTGCTCTCGACTATTCTGGGGCAACTTTGACATGTGCATGTCCATGCGTGCAAGCTGACCCCTGTTCACACAAATCAAAACATGCAGTGGTTTGTTAAACCATGCACAGCAAAATTAGTTTATTAGCTTCAGCAATTCTTTTAGGAAATATACACCTAGCCAATGAATATTCAGAGCACATACAGCCTCATGCATCAAGCCAAAATCCAGTCGGTAAAATACCGAATCGCTAATAACACCCGTTAGCGAGTAAATAAAACCTAATCCCAATGCATCAACCCAAATACAAAAATCGCTATTTAAGGAATCCTTAAATAGCGATTCCTTAAATTGCGATTGCATTTAAGGAATCCCAAATTGAGATTCCTTAAATGCAATGCATGAAAGTTAAAAAATTAGCGAATTCGCTAATAGGGGGAGCAAATTACCATGAAGATGAACTGCATGGTAATTTGAAAAATGCACTTTTGTGCATTTTTCAAAGTTTCATGTTGCGCACACACATGCCCTTAGAGCATGTGTGTGTGCAACATATGTGCACATATCAATTTCAGGGGTGCAATAGGGTGTCATTGTGACACCCTTGCACCCTTGAAATTGCATGAGCAATTTGCGAGAACCTACTGGTACTCGCAATTTGCTCATGCAATCTCCAATTCATTCCTATGGGCCTGGAGGCCCATAGGAATAAATGGGACGGCATTCCTTAATTGCTACTCGCAATTTGCTAGTCGCAATTAAGGAAAGTTAAGGAATCGCTATTTGAATAGCGATTCCTACATGCATAGCCTTTTGCTATTCCTTATTAGCGATTCCTTATTTTTCGCTAATAAGGAATCGCAAATGGCATTGTTGATGCATGTGCCCCATAGATCTTATTTTTTTTTTCATATTGTAAATCTTGCTAGCTCTAACACTGCCCAAACATCTTTGATTTACCTGCACAGAGAAGTCTAAACCGGAGATGTGCTTATGGCTAATTATTTAAACCTCACAAGTTTTCCGGGTGTAATATTCATTTCTAAAACCACGCCCTCCCCCAACATCACTCATTTCTCAAAAAATTGTGTGTAAAACAAATACTAATGGCTTTAATGTACAAGGGGCTCAGTTATGTCACATATTTTCTGAAGCAGCAAATTAATGTCATGCAATGGGGTCTTTAAATACTGAATGATATCCAAAAGTGCCCAAGTGGGGTTTCTAGCAAATTAGACACTCGCTTCAACCCATCAAAAATTTAAGAAAGCCGGAGGTGGATCTATGTTACTCATCATGTTTCTCTGATAATTGAAAACAAAGCTCAGTGGTTACAAATTAGATTTGTGCATCTGCTCAACCCAATCAGAAGATGCTGATGGAGTTAGAGACAGCCACGGAGAGCTCCATCTGCAAGTCACCCAAAGCAATATAGATGATGTATGAGCTGGTGCGCACCAGAATGCCTAAATGAAACACCCTATGCATGATCAAAATACTAAATGTGTTACTTATTTATTTATTTTTAAGGTTTTATATAGCGCTGGCTAGACCCGGAGGTATCAGAGCGCTTTACCAGAGTATCAGACGATAATTGCAGGTTACATCTTTACAATGGTTAAACAGTTATTAGAGCATGGCAATATAGTGACAAGTAAGGTTGAGACAAACAAAAAGGAACATATAGGTCAGGGAAAAAGCAGGCAAAGGGAGAGATTCCGGGGGGGGGGGGTGGTAAGAGCAGGGGAAGTAGACCGAGAGTGGAGGAGGGAAAGAGGATGGGAGGGTGAGAGACACAGCATGGCAAGAGGAGGGTGACGGGGACACAAACCGGAAGATGAGTCAAAGCTGCGCCCAGAGTCCAGTAAACTGTGATCCCAGGGGGAGTGGTATCATTACCCCATCTCTGTTGCGAGAGGCTCCCTAAGCGCAGTGGACTCTCTCAGAGGTGTCTCTGAGACTCCAAGGCCTACTTACTGGGTCCTACTTACTTGAATGATTACAACAGCCCATTATCCAGTCTTCATTGGTCCAGATAAAAAGCTGAGCTGCGAGAGCAGTGGTCTGTTCTGGAAATAGGCCACTGCCTGGCCTACTCTAGAAGAATTCGCAAATCCCAACCTACCTTTCACAAACCCAAGTACAATTCTTAAATAGCTGTTCTCGTACCAGCAACCAAGTTGAGAAGATTGTTCTTAACCAGGGGAGAGCAGGACAAGCAGTACCTACGTTTTTAAAATAAATCAAATACACTATATAAATTCCCGGGATTAGACTTTATGGTGGTACACCATCCAAAAAAGTTAAAAAACAAATTTTAAATGGATTTTTATATAGCGCAAACTTGACCCGAATCAGGTATCAGAGCGCTTTACATAGCACCAGTTGCATTACATGAGGACACATTCATTTTTGTTAGGCACGGGGGGATTAATTGTTGTGCCTAGAATCACAGGATGTTCAACGTCATTGCCGAGACTCTAACACAGTTCCCCAGAGTCGAGGTCGACCACGCTAGCCGTTAGGACAAGTCCTCTCCAATGCACTTAAACCATAAGCTTAGTCTTCCACTTGTGACTTCAATGTTCCAAGTCTTAACAATGGTTGAACAAAATATTTTACCAGTGTTCTTTGTTGAGCTTGGTTCATTTGAACACAACTTATGACGTCTCTTATGTCTGCCTCGTCCTATCACAGCAGGACCAAGGCAAATTTTTAGATTGCTGGTCTCTATTAAGAGAGTAGCATAGTGCACAAAAATGGTGGTCTGGAATACAGCCAGAGTGCTTGCCAGTGTTTCAGATTACTTTACGTATTCCTTCCTTCACTTTGTGTTTTGTTGCAGCAGATGCCCCAAGTGTGACAGGTAAGCTGAGACATGGTTCCGTGCTCATCTCCCACAGGACACAAGCTATACCTCACTGACAAAGTCTAAGTAAGCCAAACTGGTCTGGGGCTGCTTGCATTCCTGTATAGACTACTGGCCTGGCAGTTTCTATTGGACCAGGATCCAGAATTATTTGCATATGGATGGTCTCGGTCTACATTGCTATAGTGAGCTACAATGCGGCCCAAGTGATTGCAAGTGGCTGAGATTAATTCGAGCATTCCTTCCATCACTTTCTCATCAGCTGCACTAGGACTAGACCCACTGTTGAATTAGCAATAATCTGCATTTTTCACCTTCTTGTATGAATTAGGTGTATGCTTCCACTATTCTTGCAAATAAATTTAGAGAGTATAATAAATTTTCACGCGTAACAAATGAATATTAAATCACAATAAATTCTGGAATTCAAGCATGAAGAAAATGCTGATTTCTCTATATTTTGAATAAGGAGAAAAACCCATCATGATAAATTAAATTCAATAGTGCATTTGTTAAATATTGAAGGTTTTGAGCACGGCCTGGCTGAAACATGTTGACCACACTGGATGTGGGAGCCCATAGTCATCTCCATACACATCCGCTGCCTTGTTTTTAATACTGCCAAGGGCCCACTATTAAAATTACCCTTGTGGACATTGGGACCCTTAGGACAGTTTTTAAACCTACACTCACAACACCACCACTGCACACTCACCTAACACAATCCGCTCCGCTGTAAAGAGACGTCGCATGACACCAGAGGCACTCGGTGCCCTGGGTGGGGCTCGATGATGAAGCATGCCACCAACTAGGTTGGTGGGTGAGGGCCTTCATAAAAAACAAATGTTTTTTCCTGGCACACACATCTTGAGTTTCTAATTAATAGCTAGCTCTTTTTGATCCCTACATATACCAAGGGGAAGTGAACTAGCCTATTTTCCTGTTCCTCTCTCTCTTATTGATACAAATAACTTGAGCACCTAAACGCATAGACTTTGAATTGCATAGAAAAATTATAAAATGTAGAGAAACAAAATTACAACAGTGTAGTTTAGCATACAACTTTTGACCAGGATGCAATATCCTGATGAAAACCTAATTCAATGCTTAACATCTAAGCTATCAAACTTTAAAATACTGACTATGAGAGGACTAACCGCGTTATTGCTCTAATCCAGACCTATGGGCATTTCCAATGCTTTTTAAAAAAAAGAATTTGTTTTGTTTTAATCACTCTATGCTTGTTAAGTCTTAATGCTATTGCTCCTGATTGACATCATTATAGATTGCCCACACAAGGGCCTATTTTCACATTTCATTAAGGTATTAGTCACCAGCTCCATGTGCTAGTTTAAAATCTCTAAAATTCTATAAATGTACTGGTCTCTATAAATGTAAGTAAATGTTTTGAAACTATTAAACTAATTGTGAACTCAGGGTGCCAAATAAGACATTACCCTCATTTGCTTTCTGTTTGAACACTCACACAACAAAATATTACTGTTTATATGGATTTATAAACTGAAAAACACAAATTTTGAATTAAAATGTTTTTTTTTTTTAAATAGCACCTTCTCTTTCCAAAAGCTAAAAGTTTGCAAAAAGTTCACTATTGCTAACAGTCCACAAAACTGGGATTAGTGTGGCTGGAATGGAGTTCTAGAAGTGGTTGTCTGTTGAAGCTAGGGAGTAGTTGCCTAACCTGACCTATTAACGTTGGTGGGATCAATCTGTGGTGTTTGAGAGTTGTCTTCGTTGTTGGTGACATGACGTCTGTCAGCTTTTATTCAGTAGCCTGAGCAACGTATACCCAATACCCTTTGGGTATCTGGTGCTTTTTTGTAAGCTGTATCCTCTGATGAACCAATCACCAGTAAAGGTCACTGAGCAAATGTGTTACAGCACTATGATACGAATATTTAACTGGGAAAACATTCTTAAGATTTCGATATCAAATAATGCACTTTGCCGAATATTTAGATATTATCCACTTTATTTTTTGAATTGTCAGAACAGATATTGAACGTCTTCACCCATGCTAGAAAGGACACCAAATGTCAAGGAGTGTCCCCTTAAATAGGGTGGGGCCACAAAGTGCATGATAAAACACTAAGCTATTAGAACAGCTCATTT
Source organism: Triturus cristatus (assembly GCF_964204655.1). Lineage (NCBI taxonomy): Eukaryota > Metazoa > Chordata > Amphibia > Caudata > Salamandridae > Triturus > Triturus cristatus. The sequence goes on from NC_140590.1 coordinate 1,587,815,030, forward strand.
ATAGATGGGAGGGCCTCAACTGGCCAGCAACTAATTAATAGGCAGGAGAGGCTATCTATGCATATCGAAAAGCAGAGAGGAAGAGTAGGTTGAGAAGGTGGCTGAAGGGAATAAAGTGGTGTGGAGCCACATGACCCTTGCAAAACCTTGGCTGCTGTCTGTTTTCCTTCTAGGGGTCCAGATCCGTGCCAGATTGGAACACAAAGTACAATCAAGGCCTGTATAGGAATCCCATAACACCTCAGTAACCAACCCGGCCTCTTCTCCTATGAAACCAAAGACAATGCGTGTAGGATATACACTACAAACAATGTCAGTGGTGTAGGAGAGTGGCATCGACTGCATAGTTGCCCCCAACTTTTTGCTGATGTTTTGACTGTTTTATGACTCTAGCCAGGCTGTGGCCCTGCTATCCAGGACCCCAGCCTATCTGCTTCCTCTCTTAAACGATCTGAGTAGCCTAGGTACAAGCCAATTGGATACTGAGGATACCCTGGCAGTCCCTTGTAGATGGTACCCTAGGTACCCAGGGCATGGGTCCCTCAGTAGGCCTACCAGGGCTGCAGCACTTATTGTGCCACCCTGGGACAGCCGTACAAACTGACACCACCAGACCACTACTGTAGTCTGGGTAAGGTGGTGCTAGCACCCCTTACAGGGATATCGGTACCCTATATCCCACCCCATTACAACACATATACTCTCATAGTTCACCCCTATAGCAGGCCTTGGTAATCCTACAAGGCAGGGTGCTGAGGTATGTGTGAGGGGGGACCCCTACCTGAGTAGGGCCCCTCTGCAACCTTCGTAAAATCATTGCTGGGTTGTTTGTAGTGTAGCCATACCATATACTCTTAACCGCATTATAAGTCTATCGCGATAACGCGATAACTTGAGAATGGCTACACGGAACCATATCGTGTTTGGTGTCAAACATGTAGGAATCATACCCACAGTCCAGCCATGCTAGAATGGCGATGTGGGAAAAGCGGCAGAATTTAGACACCAATTTAAAAGTGCACACGTAGTACAAAATGGACGCTACCAGCCACCCACACGACTCTGGCTGCCTGTTGCTGGGGAAAATCCCAGCCTCGGCAGCTGGACAATAGGGCTCCTGTGGCAGGGAGGTGCCAGCACCTCCCCAGACAGGATATGTGGATTGGAACTGGGTGGGTGCACCTTAGGATGCCTTTCAGAGTTGCACGTAGGCTGCTACAGCGCCTACATTCTGCATACACCGCCTGGAACCAGTTCAGGGGCATCCTGCCACTCGCCCAGGTGGGAAACACACAAAGGGGAGAGGGTGTAGCCACCCTTTCCCGCCTCACCTCTCATTGGTGGACACTACTCTGGACACTCCCCTAATCTTGGGGATAAAGGTGAATAACGTGGCCCCAGAGCCTCAGATTAATCTTGGACTTCACAGACTTGACCTTCGACGAGCTGCTGCCCAGCTGACTGAAGAAATCTCCCTTGGGGTAAAGGAGTTAACCCCCTGCTAGGCAGGCACCTGAAACACTGCAAGTGACCCAGTTGGAACTTCGCTGCTCCCACGGACTTCGTCGACTGCCAGCAGCCTTGAGGTGGGTTTCCTGAGCATCCCAGAGGCCAGTGAGTGTGCACAGCAAGGCTGAGCACCGTGGACCGCGTGGGTGACGAGATCTCCAATACCCCAGGACACCGGCCACCTCTTGCATAGCACACGACCCTGACCAGTGGGGAAGTTGTGCTTTGGCCCGTTATTGAGCCAACCACTTTGCAGCAATTGTGCCAAAGATCAGCGCCCTAGCCCCCTCCAGTGGCCCGTGGACTCCCTTTTACGCACGCCAAATTGCCGCCTCCCGTGGTCCCTTGTCTCTCGACTTGTGGGCCCTAGCGGAGGTCAATCTCGACTTTCAAGAGTTCCCCTGGTTGCTCCAGGCCTGCTCTACAGTCTCTCCAAAGGTTGCCAAGGCTTAGTGGATCCAATCCGGACACTAACACCGCAGCGACCCTCATCTGTTGTGGGACAGTCGCCCTCCAGCAGCTGGCGTTCCTTGAAGCCTCCCGGAGCCCGTGGCTGCAGATTCAAGCTACACCTCTTTCCACTTGAAGCACCCGACATTGAAGGTTTCTTTCCTTTGAGCTCCCTGGTCACTGTGCCGTGACCCAGACTCTGTCCCCTCTGCTTTCAGGTTCTTCTCTACAAACTCTATCAATTCAATCTTCACGGCATCATCGACGCTTTTGGCTAGCAGCAGTTTTGTACATTTTTCCATTGAAAATCAGCCCGCGACCCGACATCGAAAACGACCTATGCACCCGGCTTCCCTGGGGCAGGTAACAGTGGTACCTCGGTATTCTCGTGGTAGTGGGCTCCTCAAAAGCTTAACTCTAAGTTTTTAACTTTGAACTCCTGCTAGAAGTGTCTTTAATCTGTTTAAATCCAACCGCGACATTCTCCATAGGATATAATAGAGATCCCGATAGCAGCTATTTCCACTGCACGTGCCTCCCGTGGGTCCCCTTCCTCATAACCTGGGGTGGATTCTTAAGGGGCCAGCAATCCTAAATGCCCTAGGCATTGTCTGTAGAATTGTCGTGGTTCTTATACCACTTTAATATATGGTTTGGTCCCCCCCTGGGGCCCTGTGATTCCAGTGCTATTTATTGTATCCATCAATGCTTGTTTGAATTGTAACTTTGCCTCTAGCCTCATAAAGAGACATGTGGGATTCTGTTTAGAATAAATACATATATTTTATATATATACCTGTGTGGACTACTCTTTCATTTGGTCATTCAAGAGGTTATCTATGGTAAAACAATAAGCTTAACACTCCTTCAAGACTTAGCCTGAAGGCTGCTCTCCACAGCTACCACTAGGATAGCGTTCTTTAAAGGTTGTCTTTTAAACCTATGACCTTAAGAGTCGAATTGGACTGGTGCAAGGTGTCCACTATACCTAGTGACCAGCATATGCCAGGCCAACTTCTCACAAGTGGTTTACCCCAATAGCATGATATGAGCACATGCAAAAGTACTATTTTAAAAAGTTGTTTCTACATTTTAGGGTGAAAACACATGGATTTTTTGGTAATGATTTTGGATTTACTGCAACATGCCAAATTGGAAAAGGATGATCTCAGCAATACTAAATACCAATGTAGCCTATTGCTATGGACTAATATAGCTTTTATACGCACCCTAAGATATACATCTAAACCACGTGCAAAAGCCTTGTACAGGTTGACAGTACAGGTTGACAGTACACAATGGAAGGCGTATCCTCTCAGTGGAGAGTGGATATGTTTAAAGAATATTACACATCATTGAGGGGTGACTGAATTTAAAAAATGGAAGACCAAGTACAAGAGACAGAAAAACAGAACCAGAAGATTCATTGCATACCAGCCATTATAAGTCCTCTACTTTTCCATGGTCTTCTACATTGCCATCAACATGACAATGTTCTCCCCCTGACTACAAACAGAGCATTAGAACTGCGTTTGCATTATGAACTGAAGAGCAAACTTCTCTACTCATGTCCATATCTACAGTTCTCACTGGCCTGTGCAAAATTGATAGGAAAGCCAAAATTGCAAATAGCTTAGAAACTCATGTCCAATAAACTCACCGCCTTTCAAAAGAAGAGATTGACAGTGAAAGGTCAATGCTAAAACAAATGCTGGCACACAAAGGTCTTTCTCTCCAAACAGTAATGGTTCAGCTGCTATACTCTAGCCGAAATAGATATCCCTCCAATGCTCGCCCAGTTTCCTTGAAAGGAGGGATGAAATGTGTGCATTTGATTCCTCTTTAGATGAAAATGGTTCCAAATGTAGATCTATTAATGGCTCCTTTATAACTCACTGTTATGCTATCAAACGTACACAATGAAGAACTCACAATCAAGCAGAAAAAGATCGAAAAACCTATGCGCAACACCAAAATGAGGTCAGAGATATCACACTCAAGGTTCACAAATTTGCACCTTTGATTAGAAAGCATTTGGAGTTGAAAGAGGACAGAACAAAACATGAGAGTCTAGAATAAGAAAAGGAAAATGTAAGCTTAAGTGGAGATATTACTTTAAAAAAGAATACAATTTATTCTAAGGGAGTGTTGATTCATTTATATGGATAAGATATTGTTGTAATTCAAGAGATAAAGCACAGTGAATACGGAAATTCTATGGATACCATGTATATTCTGCGTAAAAGGGATTCACCATGTGCAGGACTACTAAAGGCAGAACATATTAAGGGGAGTGCGGAGATAATCACTATCGCTCATTGGACAACCTTATAGATTGGAGGTAAAAACATACTACCTCTACAAAGGAAAAACTAGTTGGACAAAGTTGAAGGTAGAAGTCATGAAACTGAGGGGCGTGGTTTGGACGCCGGAGAAGATGGCGGCTTAGAGCGGCGCTCCTCCCGTGGCAAGGAAATATGGAGTGATTTGGGGGTTAATCCCTGACACATAGGTGACGAAAATGAAGTTTTCGGCGATCGGAGGTTGAACCCTACCTCTAGGTGGAATTTGAGGCGGTGAGGCGATCCTGAAAGCAAGTCTGAGCGCAGTACTCTGGAGACCGGGCGCGAGCGGCGTGCAGCAGTGGGAGCCTGCCGGTCCCAGAGGGACACTGATGCTGCCACTAAAATCACCGGAGTGCTGGAGGGAGCGGAGGAAGCACGCTGCTACCACAAACAGTGAGTGGATCTGGGCGCGCTTAGATCCTTCCCGACGCACTTGGATACCGCCGATGGGTGAAGTGTGCAAGATGGCGGATGTCGGAATTCGCTGAGAGTTTCTGTGCGTCTTGAAGTGTGACTGAGATGCGAAGTCAGTCGAGGAGAGGCCAGCGCAGGAGTATTACTAGGCGCTTAAGAGGGAAAGCAGACAATAATGCTTTAAATAACTCCAAGCGTGTGGAAGCAGGGCCAATAAGCAACAAGGTATAGAGAGACAAAATGACGGCCACAGGGATCTCCGCTGCCCCTGTGTGTGATCGGGACGCGAGGGCTGCCACCGGAGTGTAAGAAGGAGGTCATACCCCACGATTAAGCGGCATGAATGCAGAGGCAGTTGGGTGCAACAGCATATCACGGGTAAAACGTACCACAGGCCAAAGTGGTGTAAGCGGCGATAGCGGCTTGGTGCACACGATCATTTCCCGGTTCTTGGCACACTGGCGACAGCGACTGTTGAGGCTACTGAGGCTCCTCTCCGACCATGTAATAAGCTGATTAGCGTTTAACTATCACAGAACCAACACGTGGAGGGCGCATAATGTGTCTATAATTGATGGCAAGATATACTGCGGAGGGGGTGAATGGAGGCGTGGATGCCATGGCTTTTCCCAGATGTGTGATCACCGCCATTGCCCTCCGCTGCTGCTGATCTGAGAGACCGGAGGGTCCTGGGGTTCTGAGCGAGCTGAAAGATCTGGAAATCTGAGAGAGCTGAGAGATCGGAGAGGGCTGAGAGATTTGAGAGTGGCTGCAGTGCCATAGCCGAGTTTTGTGGAACGTGGGAGTGGTGCGGCTGTACAGCGAGGAAGCATATGCCCAACGACATGCTGTCTACAGGTGTCCACAAGTGACATAAGAGATCACGAGTGAAATTCTGAGGGGTTCTCTGCAATTTAAAGTCACTGAATACGCCATTGAAAGCGGGGGAAGAGTTCAGGTGGAACTATCTTGCGGTGGTGGTATCTTGCCCGGGTGCCATATTGTGTCTGGTGCCCTAGCCAAAGTTATTTGGGCCTGTTTATACTCATTAGTCTTAACGAACGCATCAAGTGTCTTCCAACAGTGTGTACAAAATGGGGGACAAAGACACGAAGAACCTGAAAAGACTTAAGGCTGAACCTCCGCCTCCAATCTCACCTATCAAAGGTAAAAAGGATGTGACCGATACGATGGACATAATACTGAACAAACTAGAGGAGGTGAAGGAGATTGCAAGGTCTACAAAGGAAGAAATTGTAGCTATCCGTAAAGACATCAGAGACACTAATGCCAGACTTACAGAGTCAGAATCAAGAATCAGCCGACTGGAAGACTCAGAGACCAAAACTTGTAGCTCTCTTAGGCGCCTACACATCTCCACAGATCAGATGTCAAGGAAGCTGTCGGAGTTGGAGGATAGAAATCGAAGAGGGAATCTAAACATTTTTGGTCTACCGGAGGGGTCAGAAGAGTCATGATTCCTGTGTTCAATTCCTGGAGGCTTGGTTTTCACAAGCGACCAACCTTAACTTCCATCACCCACTGGAATTTGACAGAGCTCATAAGGTCCCGGGCAGGATCGTGCCGGGCCAAAAGGGTCCGCGACCTATTGTATGTAAGCCTTTACGTTACCAACATGTGGAGCAAATACTGTCATTTGTGCGCAAAAATAATCATGTTCTCTGGAAATCTAGTAAAGTGTACATTTCACAAGATTACAGTCAAGAAACTGTCGACACGAGGAAAGCTTTTCTTGCTTTACGACCACAGCTGAAGTCGCTGGGCTACCAATTTGGTTTTGTGGGTCCGGCAAAGTTCCGCGTCTTTATTAAAGGTTCACCGCAGGTCTTCGCTGATCCACTAACACTCAGGAAATGTCTGGAAGGAGGCGAGGAACTTCACATGGATACTTCATCGGTGGCCTCTACTTCCTCCACTAAACCGGATTCTTTGTTTCCGTAGCAGACTGTTATGTCACTATGTCATTTGTGGCCATACAATGTTGGGTCCTGATGTATTGCTGTGTTGTTGCAATGTGGGGCTCTGTTGTGGAGTAGAGGGGGATGCAAGTCTGATCTTCTGTGCGCTTCGGAGGCTTGTGCCTTGTTCGAGTGTTGATTACTAGTCATGAATCGTTACTAAATGCCATACGTTTATTGGTCCGCAGTAGCAGTTCCCAACCAGCCACAGATGTAGGGAGGCGCATTTAATGCATGCATCTAATGCAAGCATATAAGGGGTTCTTGCATCGTGTGGTGTTGATTTGGCTGAGGTACGATAGATAGAAATGAGGGCTACCCGATACGTCTTAAGAAAACAGGTTAAGGTTGGTGAAGGTGGGTAGCTAATAATGTTGATAGCTCCACTGGGGTAGCACAGCGACGGTTCTATCTGAATCTGTTTATGTTGCTCGCTACTTGGATGGGTTCTGCTGCCTTATGGGCGCACTGATTTATGTTGCCTTTTGTGTTGGGTTAACTCCCGAATTACTATCACGGATACGAGTTGAGGCCATGGGAGGGCCACGATTTTTTCCGTGTCACCATGCCTACTAGTTTATCTTGGGGTGGAGGGGTGGGGGAGGGTGTATGGGTGGGAGGGTGGGAGAGAGGGTGGGGTACGTGTTTGATCTCTGTGTTATTCTTTCTTTTTGTCGTTGTTTAGGTCATGTTCCAATGTACGCCAGGTCCATCATCATCTTACTGCCAATGCCTATGCCGGTTGCACTACAGCGACCATGCTAGTGTGTGTGTGTCATGTTCCAATACATACCAGGTCCACACTTATTCCGTTGTCCATGCCTATGCCGACTGTGCTGTCAGGATCCTAATAGTGTTTATGTCAAGTACTGGTGTATACCAGGTCTAACATCACTCTCTTGTCCACGCCTATGCCGATTATACCTTTTCCTACATACCAGTGTTGTGAGGGATGGGGTGCTCTGGGAGAAACTGAAGGGGGTCCAAGTAACTACATTTAAGTGTCGTTTATTAACAATTCACCATGTTAGCTCTTGAATGGCTATGTCGTTGTCCACAATTCACACCCCTATAGGTGTGACAAAAGTGAATAACTTGAAAATACTCTCTCTCAACGTCAAGGGTCTCAATCAGCCAGTCAAGCGTCAGAAGGTCCTCGAGTATTTACGTAGACAAAAAGGTGATATTGTACTGTTGCAAGAATCTAAACTTGAGGCCTCACAATTTCATACTCTCAGGAACAAATTTTTGGTTGAGGTCGTAGGGTCAGGGGCGCTGGGAAAGAAAAATGGGGTCCTGACACTGATTGCAAAAAAATCTAACGTGGATTTGCTCTCCTCCGTTTCTGACTCCAAAGGGCGGTGGGTTACGACCAAGCTGACTAAAGACAACACAGAATTTTATGTGACGAACGTCTATGCCCCTAATACATGTGACCTACCATTCTGGTCCGATCTGTCCAGGCAAATAGAGACTATCCCTGAGTCAGCCATACACATTCTGGCAGGGGATTTTAATCTACCATTAGATCCAGTATTGGATAGGGATTCCAGATGCCCCTTTCGTAGTAATAGATCCCATAAGGCCTTCACTAATCTATGCACTCGATTCCATTTGGTAGACACATGGAGGCTACAGAATCCTGATGGGAGGGATTATACCTTTTACTCTCCTCCACATGATTCATTTTCCAGGATTGACTATTTATTTATAACAAAGAATGGCATCCCTCGCATGGAAGGAACGTCTATAGAACCAAGGGTTTTATCCGATCACTCTTGTATTTCCCTATCCATATCCAACGTCAAATCATCTACTCAGCAAACAATATGGAGGTTTAATGAAGAGATCCTCGAAAAAGAACAACATAGGGTAGCGATCGAGACCGCAATTAGAGAGTACTTAGAACATAACGACAGGGGGGACACTACTGACTTGATTTGTTGGGAGGCGCTAAAGAGTACGATAAGAGGGGTCGTTATTAAAATAAAATCTGCCATAAACAAGATCCATAATAAAGCTTTGGAGACTTTAGAATGGGAAATTGCCGCGCTAGAGAAGGAACACTTGTCTGACAGGAAGGAACAAACACTGAATAAATTAGCAAATAAGAAGTATGCATATAACAAAATACTAAGTGAAAGAGCGGGGATTTGGTTAACTAGGAGGAGACAATTCAAACTCTGCACATCCAATAAGGCGGGGAAGAGCCTCGCGGCATACCTCAAATTCAAAATACAGAAGAATACGATCAATTCCATCAAAGATCAGGGGGGAACAAAACACTCGGACCCGGTTAAGATAGCGGAGGTATTCAAACAATTTTATGAGCAACTTTATGCCAAGAATACAGAAGTAGTCGTCTCCAAAATTGACGGATATTTGGATGAGTGCAATCTTCCCTCCCTCTCCACTGTGGATCGTGATGACCTTAATGGTCCGATCACGCTCCAGGAAGTCGAGACGGTCATTAAGTCATTGACATGTGGTAAGGCTCCCGGACCGGACGGGTTCACTGCCCGATTCTACAAGGGCTTTTTGTCGCTCTTATCGCAACCACTCCTGCACTTATTCCAGGAAATCAGTGCTATAGGGGAGGTGAAGGGTACGTTGTCGGAGGCCATTATTGCGGTGCTGCCAAAAGAAGGGAAAGACCTGGCGCTACCAAAGAATTATAGGCCTATCTCGCTCATTAATCTGGACTGTAAGCTCCTAGCCATGATTTTGGCTAACCGACTTCAAAAGGTCCTGCCCAAATTGATATATGCTTCACAGGCGGGTTTCTTAAAGCATAGACTGTCTAGTGACAACACCAGAATACTGGCGCATGTCCTTGAAAGAGCGAAACTGCTATCTACCCCTACTGTGGCAATCACCCTTGACGCCGAAAAGGCGTTCAACAGAGTTGATTGGAACTATTTGAATGCGGTCTTGCATAAGTTCAACCTGGGTCACTTCTTCACAAAGTTGGTGATGTCTCTGTATTCATGTCCCTCTGCGAGAGTTAGAGCTGGCGGCTCATTCTCCTCAGCGTTTCAACTGCACCAGGGCACCAGACAGGGATGTCCTCTCTCGCCCTCTTTGTTTCTGAAGGTCAGAACACTCTGCACTCCGGGAACCACCAGTGTGCCTGACCAACCTGGACATACTCCACCAGCAGCCCGTGTTAACCTTTACCACATTTTTCTTGGTGGCTACAATGGTAAAGGGACCCAAATAACGCGTTCTACCTTTGAAGGTATGCCTAGGATTCTTCACCAAGACATGGTCTCCCACACACCATTTCTTGTACTTAACATTCATTCTGGAATCATAACTAGACTTGTATTTGTTTTGATACTCAGAAATCCTAGCTTTCCTAGTTTCATCAGACAACTCTTCTTCCAAACTAGAAGGTAGCCAACTAGGATTTAATTTGAAAGAAGCTTTCCTCCCTCTCAAAACTTCAAAAGGAGACTTTAAAGTAACAGCATTAGGCGTAGTACGGTGAGCCACCAAGTATCTCTCAAAACAGTACTAAAAGGCATCTTAGACTCAAGAGCCCGTTGAGCACATCCCTTGACCACCCTGTTCATTCTCTCAGCTAACCCATTAGCCTGAGGTGAATATAAAGCTGTCTTTTGATGGATAATGTCAAAGTCTTTAAGGAAGCTGTACATTTCATGGGAAACAAACTGCACCCCATTGTCAGTAATTAAGAACCTAGGAACTCCCTCAGACACGAAGACATCTTTAAGGAAGTCTATCACCGTCCTAGTATTAGCCACCGATACGCACTTAGTAACTACCCACTTAGAAGTATAGTCCACAAGAACCAGAACAAATCTCTCAAAAGAAGGTAAAAGCTCAAATGGCCCCACAATGTCCAGACCCAGCTTCGACCACGCCTTTTCAGGAACCACCACAGGAGACAGAGGAGCATTGCTGGGAATGTGAGACTTATCGTTGGAGGCACAAGACATACAATCTTTAACCACTAGTTCAATCATCCGATCCATACCAGGCCACCAGTATTTCTCCCTCACACGGGCTTTCGTCAGACTCCTGCCCAAATGTCCCTCATGGGCACGGTTAATTATTTTGTCCCTGAACACACAAGGAGGAATCACCCTTCCACCTCTCATGAGATTATCACAACAAAACGACAACTCTTCCCTCACAGTCCAATAAGATCTCATCTCCTGATCCAGAACTTTGTAATCAGGCCATCCATGACTCACCCATCTTTTCAGACAAGCAAATTCCTTGTCACCATTTACACCCTCCAACCACTCTTCAGATGAGAAAGCAGGCTCAGCAACCCATGACACACACTCCACTTCACTGCAATCCGTGGACTTCCCAACAGGCAAACGAGAGAGGCAATCTGCAGACTTGTTATTCATACCAGGTATATACCGAACAACAAAGTTGAATTCTTGTAGACCTTCACTCCAGAGTTTAAGCCTGGGTGTGATGTTCTCATTATGCCTGCACGAAAAAACTTGTACCAAAGGACGATGATCCGTTCGGACCACAAAAGGAATTCCCCAAAGGTAAAACCTGAAGTGCTGTACCGCCCAGAACACACTCAAAGCTTCCCTCTCAATACACGAGTAGTTTGCTTCTGCATCCTTAAGGGCTCTAGAGGCAAAAGCAATTGCCCTATCCTCCCCATCCACAACCTGAGACAACACAGCCCCCAACCCTTTAAGACTGGCATCAGTTGTAAGTATAGTCTTCCGATTAACATCGAAATGTCCTAAGGTAGGCATTTTACCTATTCCCGTCTTTATACAATCAAAAGCTTTCTGGCATTCGTCAGACCAAGTAAACTGTGTCCCCTTCTTAAGCAGGACTCTGATCGGCTCAGCAACACTTGCAAACCCATGTATAAACTTGGAATATAACTCAGCGAGTCCCAAAAACGACCTTACTTGGTCCTTATCTTGAGGAATAGGTGCCTTCACCACACTTTCAGCCAATTCCAACTTCGGTTGTATCCCCTTCCGAGAGATTACAAGACCCAAGTATGTTACTGAACTCACACCTATCTTACACTTTTGTTTTTTAACTGTGAGTCCAGCATCCCTCAGTTTCTCCAATACCGTGTAAAGGGTTGTACAATGCTTTCTCTCATCCTTCCCATATATCAAGATATCATCTTGAAAGAACATCACATTAATTACTTTCCCTAATACCATCTTCATGACCCTCTGGAAACATGCCGCAGCTGACGCCAACCCAAAGGGCATACGCAAAAAGCGGTAAGCTCCCATGGGTGTTACAAAAGATGTGAGATGTCTTGAGTCTCTATGCAGTACAACTTGATGGTAGGCCGAGGATAGATCCAACACACTAAATATTTTGGCCCCAGAAAGAACACTAATGGACTCGGCTATATTGGGCAAAGGTTGGCGATCCACCCAAATCCATTCGTTCAGTCCCCTCAAGTCCACACACATTCGGACACTTGCCCCACCATCCTTAGGGGCAAGAACAATGGGGGCAAGCCACTCTGAGGCTTCGATTTCCTCAATAACTCCTAAATTGAGCAATCACTGTAACTCGGCCTTCAGTGGTTCAATCATCATGTTTGGCACCCTCCTTACCTTGTGCACACAAGGAATAGCTTTCTCTTTGAGGACAATGCGATGCTCAAACTCCTTCAGACAGCCTAGGCTATCCGAAAATACTTCGGGAAATTTCTCAAAACATTCAGAACTTGAATCCCAAGAATCTACCAACATGACCTAATTATCAGGATCCTTAGCACAAGGGTTAAGCATGATGCCAAGATCACGCTGATGTCTCCACCCAAGCAGGTTGTCACCCCTTTCAGCTACATAAACCTTGCCCATAGTACACCTATCTTTAAATTGAATAGATGCTTGAACATAACCAAGGACATTGATCTTGGAACCCCCGTAGCTGACAGGATTGATATCTGGCCTTAACAATGCTACATTGTCAAGACCTACACACTCATCCCACTGTTTGTTACCAATCATGGTAAAAGAAAAATCAAACCCATCCACCATTATTTTACACTCTGGCATGGTTATACTATCTGCATCTACTTTCCCATCATCAGCCCTAACACTCAAAAGAATGGTACGCACAATCTCCACATTCTTCTGAGGATTGCGAGCTTTGTCAGAAGCTTTGCAGACTCTAGCATAATGCCCCTTGACACCACATTTGTTACACACTGCCTCCCTGGCAAAACAATGAGGATAATTAGAGAAATGTGAGAAACTTCCACATCTCATGCATTTAGGTTTAGTGACTGTAGAAGTGGGCTTATCAGGAGAAGAACCACTGTGATTGTCACGTTCTACTCTGCTTTGAGTGCTCTTCAAAGGAACACGCACACGTACATCCTTCTCAACAGTCTTCCCACCGGAAGACGCAGAAATCTTTGCTAAACTGTTGCAAGTCTCCAAATTATCTTCTTCTTCTTCTATGGCATGCACTTCATTAGGTTTCTGACTTTTCTCTTCCTTGTTTTTCTTTAACCCACTTGGAAGTGTTCTCCATTCCCTCCACAATGGCTACAGCCTCAGTCAAAGAGGGATTTTTTGATAAAAGTTTCTCCTGAACTCGAACACTGTTGGTGCATCTTACCAACTGATCTCTTACTAGCGAATCCGAAAGATCACCAAACTCACATGTGCGTGCGAGAGTTTTCAGAGCTGCCACATAGCTGCCAACACGTTCAACTGGACCCTGGATCCTAGTAAAAAATGTATGTCTCTCCAGAACCACGTTGAAACGTGGACCAAAATACTTTTCCAACATAACCAGGGACATCTCATACACATCGCTAGGAGCACCATCACCCTCGCCCACAGGAATGATGTCCATGCTGTCGTAAGTATTTCCTCCTTCTACGCCCAAGTTATGAAGTAGGATAGCTTGTTTTCTGACAGCCGAAAACTTCTCCCCACCAATGGCTACAATGTAGGAGTCAAAAAGGTTTTTCCACCTCTTCCAGGGCAGAATGGGATCACCCTCTTCTGACAAAAAGGGTGGAGGTTGTGACATACTGGAAGATGATGCTAAAGCCATTTTCCCTAAGGAGAGAGGACTGGAATTAATAAAAATAAATTGTTAGGAAAATAATGTGTGTTTGTTTTCCACAAAATTCCATTAGAATTACATATTATTTGTTCACCGTCCAAATTCAACAGTCAAATACTATTTTAATGCAAAATTCCACTGCAAACGTGTTCTCTTAACGAAGGTTTTGTTGGTAAAATGCTTCGTTCGTGTTCATGTCGTTGCGCGGACACAAAATCAATTACCAAGGGTTGCTGGGTAACGATGAATGCTCCGAAGCGTGATGACGAGGCGCACAGGAGCGTGCGTACGAAGACGTGCGTTCCAGCCGAATGAAGCAGGCTTGGAATGGAAACCAACACGCGAGGAGGCAAGCGCGTGGAAACAACGGTACGTTTCACTTTAAAAACTGACTCGAATAAAAATTGTCCAAAATTAGTCAGTGAAACTCACGGAAGGTGATGTGCTCTTCCGTTCAACCTCCGCTTCGCTCCGCGCTGTTCACGAGTCTCTGTCACTTCAGTTTTGACTCGAAAATGAGACGTTAGTCATCAGGGGAATTGGTGCTTCGCCATGTTGCCTGTCCCCAATCAGGTACTCGTCTACTCGTCGCCAGTGTAATAATAGTCAGGATCCGCTTCAGAAGTGTATTGTAGGTTTATTAAGAGGTACAGCAAGATCCTTGAGCAGCACCAACCGTCTCAATCCTCCTTCAATCCATGGAATGAGTGATGCATCATGCCATGCATCACACCATTCCATGACACAGGAAAGATTCCACATTACATCATTGACTCCATTAGAGCCAATCATAACAGGAGGTTGGTCTAAGAGGGGTATTAACCTGGTGAAAGATTTATTTGAAGGAGGTCATCCATTACCGTTCTCCTCGCTCCAAGCCAGCCACAACCTGTCGCCAATGGATTTCTATGACTTCTTGAAACTCAAGGTTATCCTGTCTACTCGCTCCCTCCACTCGGGTGACCCGTGGCTTAAGACCCAGATACCACGACTTTTGAAGTCGGGTCACTTTGTTTCTAAAATGTATAAGTTGCTACTCCCTGCCCCACGGAAGGCATACAAGAAAAACGAATCCAAGTGGGAATCGGAGCCTAACTCTACCGGGTTAGTATTTGATACACGCTGCTGCCCCAACGAATAAGATTTCCCCGATTCTAGCCCAAACCAAATATATGCTCATTAATAGGACATACTGGACACCAGAAAAACTCCATAGACTCCATCTGAGGGATAGCCCCCTATGCTGGAATTGTGCAGTGGACGTGGGAGACTTAGCTCATATGCTCTTTGGGTGTCCTGTGTTGGGATTATTCTGGGGGAAAGTGTTTGATTGCATAGACCATATTTTCAAAGTCACTTCTAAACGAGAATTTGTCTATGTTATACTGGGGGTGCTGGACCAGGAGCTTCATAATGATAATGATCGTCAATTGTTAGATATTTTGCTTACTCTAGCTTGCAAGGTGGTACTATGCAAATGGAAAAGTGCCTCTGAGGTCTGATTCAGGGTTTGGCAGGCATGGCTCTCGTTTCTAAGAGGAGCTGACAACCCAGCTCTGCACTCATCCCCCTGGCACGCTTCCCATAGGAGGCTCTGGAAATCCCTGGATGGATCTTCGTTCTCATTTGACCCGCCCTGAATGGTAGTAGCGGAAATATGGCGGATAGGCTATAATGTAAAGGGCGAGGTGGGGCCGGACAGGTGACACACGATGAGATAAGGCATTGGCAGCCATGGTGCTCATTCACCATAGCGTAATCGGAGCTTGAGGGTTGAACTTGGTTTCATGACATATTTCCTTTCCTTTCATTTAATTTGCTACAAGTTCATTCATGTTACTCGGAAGTGATGATCAGATTCATAGCCCGGACTTACGGATCTTATTATGTACATGATGTTTATGACTTCATATATGTTTGTATTGGGGGAGATTCCCCTATAGATTTGTCAGCTTTTAGATCCTTTGGGTCTGTTTGTCGGGGATTACACATGTCATTTATTTTCATTTATTGTTGTGTATTGTATGTTTTGTCATTTTTCTATTTCTTTATCAATAAAAAAGATTTGAAATTACAAAAAAAAGAAGTAATGAAACTGCCTATTATCATCAGAAAATGCTATTTTACTGGAGTCCAACTGCAGAAGTACAAGGGAAAGAAGACCTAGAGGTGACACGATTTTATTCGAAATGTAACCTTGGGACACAAAAAAATGAAATCCCTGGGTTTTTGATGCATCTTATAAACTTATGGAACCCATACAGAAAGAAAAGACCAAATGGGTTCATTGCTCGGGAGCTGCAAAAACGCCTAGTAACTAGCTTGTACATAATGAGGTGACATTACATACATTTTTCCAGTGATACAGTGGTCATGTTCATTGTATTATGTTTTAATCTAAGAACAGCGAGATGGTCCACGTTATTAAGGGTACATGACTTAAGAAAGGTCAAAAGAGGGAACAAATTAAATAGGACTTGTTAGGCGGGGGTTTCAATGAAATGGAGGTATTTTCCATGATTCAGAAGAAGTGTTCAAGGCGAAAGGGTGATGGCATAAGATATCAAAGGAGTAAGAGAAACATTGGACCATTCTACATAGAAACAGCACTAAACAAACAGAAATGCCTTCTAGCAGTATGAGTGTGGCCCCGGTCAGTAACAAAACTCACTAAGACTCGAGAAATACACAGGAATATCATTGCCCTGTAAAAGGAAGTAAATGACTCAAAACAGACTACACTGGTATCAGCCAGAGCGAATGGTCCTGTACACCAATGACAAAATACTGAATCAAGACCATAAAAATTCACACGCAGAAACAAATACAAATATAAACTTTATTGTACAATTACGTATATGCATACATACATGTATGTATATACACATATAATATTTTGCTTAAAAATCATTCATAAATTAAATACAAAAACAATGTACAAACTCATGGGTGAATAATGAAATGCACAGAAAACTAGGTTTCAAAGGAGTGGGTTTTAAAATATTTTCAGTTTCAGTGCAAAAAAGTACATCTGGTATTTCTCAAATAAACATAATAGAATGTTCAAATAATGCCTGTATATAACAAACTGCAACGTCATGCCTTCTGATGAAAGAGTAGAAAAAAATAATCAGATGTTGTACAAACGCCATGAAAGCTGTACTTATTGAAGTTTTCAAAATATAAAAGTATGTATGTACGTATGTATTTAGAATTACAAAGTATTGTACATGCCTAAGCAAAATGTCTCCGAAGTTATTATGCACACACTGAAATGAACAAGTGCTGTTCAACTTGAACTGCTATTTTATAAGTTTCGAACAATATGAGAATTTCTGCATCACAGTATAACATGCAGTGGAAGTTTGTTAACAATGGCATTTACAATTCTGTATTTGACATTAATATTGATACAAACTATGCACGTTGTAAGAGATTCACAAAACAAAATCATGAAAGTTTCCATAGACCTTGATGTTGTGGTGTAATGGGTCCTTTGGGGTTGTGGGGAATTTTCCTAATTGTTCCAACAATGCATTCTCCCTCTGCTTGCAACTTCAAAAACTTGAATTTAGAAAATATATTTAGACCAAAAAAGTTTAACACTTTTCAAAATTTCAGCAGCTTGAAAATACACATTTTGATGCAAAGTAATTTTAAATACATTCTTTGTTTCAGCACCCATGAATTAAGGATGGCTTACTTTTACAAACTGACAAATATGTGAAGAATCTACAGTAGATGACAAGTTCGAAATGTAAAAGGGTCCATATGAAATTCAAGGCCAGTAGAATAAAAGGCAAATAAAAAACAATGTATTGCTCTGTGCTCCTTAAAAACAAATTCTTGATTCTGGATCAATTACAATATCCAGTGTTTCTTCATGAAACATTTGAGTTTTCAAACCAAAACATACACAATATATATATGTATATATATATATATATATATTAAAAAAATGACCAACATATTCGAGGACATTTTACTGTCATGTCATACAGGTTGATAACTATAACACAAAGCAAGTCAGATTCTTTGTTTCAAAATTAAGTCCGGTCAGTCACACCCTTCACAGTCATGTACTGTAAGAGGGAGATCATACATCCATGGAATGAGAAACAATGTAAATCATAACAAGTCAGCATAAAGCAAACTAAATCAAATAAAAAATGGAAACAACACTTTTTAAAAAAAACAACATATTTACAGTATGTCTAACCAATGCATATTAAATTAAAAAAAAATGGTGGTTCTGCAAAGTGTACAAGCGATCCCTCAGTTATCAGGCACAAAGTGGGGTATAAAACCGTCAACAACCGAGAAGTCTGTATTCATAGTGAAACTCAACATCTTTAAGATTCCTGCTCAACACAAACCCAACATAAACAGAACAATGCATATACTATGTTATTAGAAGCACTACAACCCTGTGTATAATAAATGTATTTCATTCATGTTGAACATTAGTGAACTAGGGCAGCATTGTGCAATAGTGGACCACAGTCCTAGTTCATCTAATGCACATTTTTGCTGATGTTTAATGATGGTCAGTACATTATTCATGGTTAAACCGATACTGAAAATATTGTGCACCCTACACAGCCTCCAAATACAACATAATACAGCGGGAGAGAATAGAAAGAACAAATTCCCTGAAGAAAATCATAACCTTGATAAAAAGATATGTGCATTTAAATGAGTATATAGCATACAAGTATGGATTGGGACAGGTATGATTTACTCTCTCTGGTCATAATGCATTAAACTGGCAGGGATCTCTTTCTTTCCTCGACTACCATTTTTTACTGTAAACTTTAAAAGCAAGATGCCTGAAAAAGTACTACAAGAAATAATTTCCCAAACATCACTTTGTTAAATTGAAAAAACAGTGGAAATTACATCTTGTTATACTAAAGTGAAACTGTAGTTTTACATTGTAGCACCTGGAAAATTCCCTTCAAATGATGGCAGAAAAAACCCCTATAGAGTCAACCTCGGAGTGTAATCAATTACGGTCAATGGAATTGTTGATACCATTGTCTGATTGGCTAATAAAAAATAGGAACTCGGGTTAACTTTATTTACAGCGTGGACACAGCCGATTGTCCCACTCTGCTGTCTCAGCTTTTGAAGTTTATTCAAGAGAAGGATGGATAGGCCTTTTGTATATGTAAATCAAATGCCTCCAAAAATGTTAGCTTTCTTTACCACAAAATTTAAAATAAAGAGCTGGAAGTTAATATTCAAAAAGCAAGACAATTGGAATAGCTCATATTTAACCTAAAGTACATTCCAGATATAATCAATGAAACCACTAAGGCCACAAACAAAGATAAAACTAAAGAGAGGGAATTGCCTGTCGACAGTTCAAACAAGCAACTAAATGATCCATTATTTTGCAAGATTGTAGCAGCAAAGACAACATGCTGTATTTAGTATTTAAGAGAGATTTGAAAACCTGCTAATTAAACTTCTGTGATATATGGAATGATTTGCAGGTGAAGAGCATACGCAATGACAGCAATTGTCATGATACCAGTCACTCTCTGTTTTATGAACCTACAGAGATTTTTGTGAGATTGTGCGATTAATAAGATGATGTTTGGCAAGGACAGGATAACATAACATTTTAAGTAAATATGTTTGGGCCTATCAGTTCACATTTTTGAAACCCTTAAAAAAATTGTGGTGCTTAATGTATGTATACAAATATTGGACTATCTGAAAACAATTGCAATGCTTCTGTCAGCTGTTATCACTCTACACAGATCAAATCCTTCAGTAAATACCGTATCCATATGAATTGGTCAGTAACCCTTATCTAACCTCAGAAAGTATTTAGAATGACTAATGTTATCTTGGCCAATTCACAGTGCCGCTCATACATAGTCCGACAACCTTCAGCTGCTAGCTTGTATCTGCATGGTGACCAATTTCTTCACTTTTTAACCTATTGCTTTTAGATTGTAGTGGTGTCGATAGGATTTAATTTACTATTATAGAAAGGTTGACCAAGTTGTGCAGGTAGTATTAAACTGTAAGTAGACCGCCGCCCGAACATCCTGCAATGCTCTGTACATTAACAGTGAGGAGTTGTTGATGATAGCTCAGAGGTGAATGATAGACAGACTGAAGGGTATGTACAATAGCTTTCCTGAATGGCTTTCCACACATCCAACTAACACCTCTCACACTAAATAAATCACTCAGTGACAATTTATAGGCTTCCCAATTAATTTCCTGCCAAGTCACACTGCAATTTACCACGGTATGCAAAAATGACAAACAGCTAGCCTTTTCCTGAAGTTAAAAAGGAAAACAACATACACACACACACACACACACACACAAAGGTAGTCATAGTCCAGGAGGCTGACAAAATATGCCTTATGACTGGATTTCCTAACCTTTAACAGTATGCATGTAATTGTGGCCAATTTACAACAGATATTCACTGCCATGTTTGAGTTATGATGGCACCATTACTTACAAGAATTTCTACCTCTCATGGACTCACCTCACACAAAATAATTCAAACATTTTACTAAAATCGCCAATGAATGAGTGTGTCCACTTGATTGTGCATCTTCACAAATACACATGCCACGTACACATACAGGACACATGTAATCAACCCTTTGAAGCAATGGTTGTAGATCCTGTTAATAACATTCTTAAATAGAAAATATAATACATAGACAAACATACATCCAGCAGGTTACACAAACAAATGCCACTGCATCTGTTCACATGACTGGGAAAATACATCTCCTGAGATGTCATTCATTCTCTACATATTGTGGTATCACAGGTCTCGGAGAACACATCTTTGACCCTACCCTTTTCATATTTTACCTAGGTTATACTACTGTCACAACATGAGAAATAGGTTTCCCAACACTTTGAAAACACACATAAGCTTCATTATCTTAGTGTGCAATGAATAGAGCTAAATATGTGTCAAGATTCTAGGTATAAAAAACGATATACAAAAATATATACTTGGTTGAAAATGATAACGTGTTTGTATTAACGTGAACCTTCCAATAAAGACAAGACATAAATAGCACTCATCATTGCAAGACATCCATTTTTGGTGCTAAGATTGAAGGACGAATGTGAGATAATGTACACTGTTAGCACAAGCCACCTCACACCAGCTTCAACTAGATTTGCTCAGTAGTAATGCTCCTGCAACAATAGTCATTCTGAAGTATAAGACTAATACATGAACACAATGTCATCTCTTTCAGTTCTATAAGTTTAAGGATAACCAAGTGGGAACTTTGCATCAGAACACACCAGTGAGCCAAACCACAGTAGCATTCAATGGAAAAACACACACACTGCCCGGTTAACATCATCATGCTGACGTCCATGAAATGTCTGGACCGCAAGATAAAATATTGCATCTCGTGCAAAATTCTGTAAGTATAATTAGATTAATTAATAACCACCAAAGAAAAACACAAACATCAACAGACGGCCAACATGCTGAAAAAAGGTAAAAGCAGACACTGGTGGTATAGCTAGCTGAATTTAACATTCTGAAGAAACTAGCAGCATAAAACACTGCATGCTATCTTTTAGAATGAGATTGTTTAAAACCCTATAAAGGAATTAGCTGCTATTAGAATGCCAGCAAAAGCCATTTGTAAACCATTAGCTTGTGTTCAGTAAACCAAATGAAATGTAAGACACAATTTCACTTTTTTACGTTATACAGATTGCTACTTTTACCTAAAGAAGAAAATACACTAATACGCTTATTACGTATTGAGATGGGGAGGGTGTGTGTGTGTATATCTACACAAACATACACACATATAGTGCCACATAAGGATATAAATCTAAATAAAACATGGACATGTGTTTGTATATCACAGTGAAAACCCATATCATAATAGAATTAAGAGAAAACATGTTTTAATTATGACACTGGTGTAGGGGTTTTATAATTTGGGACTTCAACTTAATTCTCAATTTTCCAAACCCATTTAAGACTCTGATGTAATGAAACTAGGCAGCTAAGCTTCTCCTGTCTCATATCAAGACAAGGTAGGAGTTGCATGGTGTAACCAGTGGTAGGTAACATATTTTAGGTAGTCAACTGCAAATGACTATATAATAGTCCATGACTTTAATGCTCAAGGATCAGTGTCTTTTGTAAGCTTTGTAAAAACAGATGAAACCTCTTGCGGTTATATGCCTTTTCAAACAAACACGCATTAGACACCACTGGTAAGTGAAACTTAGCCATAGCTGGAGAGTTGCTGTTGCTGATTTTGTTATATATATTAAAACTACGAGACGAATACTGTGTTCAGCAATATGCAACTATCACAGAAATGCTACTGGAAAGTTCAACCAATGAAATGCAAAAATGGTTGATTCATCAATGATATTGATACATTTCTCTCACAAGGTGCTGAAACTCGAACCGCAAGACCAAATTGTAAGACCACTGAAATTACATGAACATAGAGCGGTATCGCTGGACATTATGGCTTTGACTCAATATGCAATACTTATGTGTACATTATTTTCAGTTCAATATCAGGAATATTTAGTGTGTGTCTATATCTATATATAGATCTATATCTACATATATATATGCACAAAAGGGTTGCGCCACCATTGAGGTGCACTCGCAGGCGGCGTACAGTTGTGAAGTCAAGCGCTTCAGGGCACAACACAAGTCTCAACACTTGCCTACACGTTTCGGGCTTGACGCCCTTCTTCTTGGGCAAACAGCAGCATAAATGGCAAACGAATAACTTCAAGAACATCCCCTTTTAATTATTGGTCACAGCCATTACACACAGATGAGTATCCTGCTTGGAATTCTGGGACTAAGTTATTCGTTTGCCATTTCTGCTGCTGTTTGCCCAAGAAGAAGGGCGTCAAGACCGAAACGTGTAGGCAAGTGTTGAGACTTGTGTTGTGCCCTGAAGCGCTTGACTTAACGACTGTACGACGCCTGCGAGTGCACCTCAACGGTGGGGCAACCCTTTTGTACACACACAGATCAATAGCTATAAAACTTGTTTGGGTGCTTTCATGTAAAAAATGTTATATAAAACCCATATTTCAAAGGGAGTTGAAATATGAGAAATATATAACAGTTCACTGTCAAAGACAGATTTCCTCATCATAATAACAGCCACCAAACTACTATGGAGAGCTTTACCATTGTCAGGGCCACTAGGATTATGTGACTAAGTTACCTAAATTATGCAGCAAAAAAAGGCACATTATGCAGCACTTTCTCTTACAGAATTACTTTCATCCATGTGTGCTAGCAACTACAGTTTTTGTGAAAATATGCAAATTAGGCAAATTATGTGGCAAATATGGTAGCTCCATAATTATGTGGCAAACGTTGCAGCCACAGAATCTCAAATCTTCTAGTGCTCACCATTGCCCACTGCTTTATCCACATTCTTCTCAAGAAATGTAAATCTAATCATTCTAATTCCAATAATTGCACCCAAAATAAACATGTATTATAAAAAAAGAATACATAACAGGTAACATGTGTAAACGTACATTGCCACCTTATGGTTTTTGTGACATTTACAAAAAACCAAAACACTCAGCTTTTGGCCTCTTGGTTTATGATGTGACCAGAAGCACTCAATGGCAATATTAGACCATATTACAGAGTTACCCATTAGGTATCATAATATATATGCACACATATATAAATACATACGTCCACACACATACATATATATAAATATATATATATATGCACACACGTACATACATGTACAGTATTAAACTCCAAATCGAAGTGTCTCGTCATACCTAAATATACAAACATGCAGGTACAGATGTGTGTGTTGAACATTAATTGCAAAGCTTTGTAAAAAAAGAATTAGATATTAGGTTGGTTTGACATGGTGGGTTTCTTCTTAGTTAAAGATAACTGCCTTCTCAAATGGTTCCGGATCCCAGAGTAAAATAAAGCCTTAATGGTCCAGGATCCTCCATCATTGCTTCTCTCGCAGACATTCTGTGTTCAGTTGTGGTGCTTCCTCCAGTTGAGGACAGAAAAAGTTCCCAAGTGCCATTTTAAAAATCTGAGGGAGCCAA
This sequence comes from Triturus cristatus, assembly GCF_964204655.1. Taxonomy (NCBI): domain Eukaryota; kingdom Metazoa; phylum Chordata; class Amphibia; order Caudata; family Salamandridae; genus Triturus; species Triturus cristatus. Next base: position 1,587,838,887 of record NC_140590.1, read on the forward strand.
TATATCTTCTACCAGACCACTCAGATCCTCCATAAAGCAGCCAAAGCGGTCATTGGTAACTCCAACATGTGATTGCTCATCTTTAAAGTTTTTGATGTATATTTGGCCAAAAACAGGTGTTGACTAGTGCGACACTCAATAATCGCCTACCAGAGCCAGCTCTGGCGTCAAGTCTACGGTTATATTTTTATACAGGGCACTGAATGTAATATTTGGAAAGTAGTTCAAATTGTTTAAACCATCCATGGTTTGCCTCTCTTTCGACCTTCTCAGCAAGGAATATCTGTTGACAGAAAAAAAGTTTTAAAAAATTTAATTATCATGCAGTTTCAATTACCTCAAATATATTGACCAAAATGTTAATAAGGCAAAAAATTCAAACTTCACCTAAATCATTTTATGTGGAATGTAACACACCCCTAGACATTGCAAAAACTTCAAAGGTCGCCTTTTAGTTGTTCATAGCTGTATTCAGGTATTTAAAGAAGCAATAATTTTGGCAAGCAAATTTAAATTATAAAATGATGAATGTAGACGGTGAAAAGGGGGAGGATTATAAATCATAAATAATTCAATTTCATCCATACATGATCTATTAAGTGTTTTTTTTTACTACTTACAACACAGACACTGTTCTCAAAGCAGCAGTTATTTCAGCACCTGTTCTCAAATTATCAGCTGGACCAAAAGGATGTTACACTTTCAAAGAATACCTAGCAGGATGCATCTTTTCCATGTTGATATCTTGAATCTAAAGTTCTCTAAAGTACAGCATTGTGAGGCGTTTATGGAATAAATATTAAAAGATTATACTGATTTGAGGAAACGTTATATTTAATGCAAAAAGATGTCTCCTAAAGACTTGCAATGTAAACCATAGGCAAGTTTTAGGACATAAGTGGGAGGCACCAAATATATGAGGCAGACATCTTATTATAATGAACATGTACCTTTTAGCTTAGTATTTGCTCAATACAACATTGCATAAGTTATACAGCTTGTGCTATCACTGTGAGGCAGAAAATAAAGAGATCAAAATAAGCATTCCTTAGCTTCCATGCAAGACGAAATTATAATTATTTTGGTGAAAAACAGTTTTAGTGATGCTTGCTGAATTTGTTTAGCTTTTATTCTTTAAAAAGCTACATGTTGTAGAACTTGAATCCCTTAAGAACCAGAAAGTTAAAATGTTATAACAGATAAACATCATAAAATGAGTCAACTAACATTACTTGAATTGCATAATATGTTGCACAGTTTGCATGTCAACAATCCATAATTTAATCCCCCAACTCAAAATTGTGTGCAATTGTAGATTTGAGGCTAATAAAATAAGCATTCTCAAAGCAAATAGGTCTGCTTGTTTGTTAGGTGAAGTGTTTGGTAATAGTTGGGAGAGAGTGCGCATTGCTCCCAGCTCCCTAGAAATAAAACCCCAAAGTCTAGCAATATCTTAGACAGACACAATATGGCACCTGGGGGGTAGATCCCTCCTACTCAGTTGACTGCTTTAGCATAGTAAGCAGCACCCTCAAAAAGAGTGCTATGAAAAGAAGTTATATAGTAGATACTTTACAACAAAGCGGTAGGTTCTTGAGTGCACGTCTTTACTTTGGGACCAAAAAAGGCATAAATAAATATATAAATGAACGTGCATGGTTGGTTAATACTTAGCATTGTTTCCTTATGACAGACTAAAGCATCAAAAGAAGTGCCCACTTCTTTTTAAAAAAAATAATAAATCAGCAATTATAATGTAGCTGTCAGTAAAGTATATACATTAAAGCACACTCACTCTCAGTTACAAGCTACAAGATGCCCCATCACAAAAACCTACGCCATTAAGAATATGAAACAGGATTGATGGACAGCCCATTCAAGCAATGCAAATCATGAAACATCAATGGCTAAAGAGGGTGGACAAAAGCACATACTCTCTCAGTACCTATCACTGCCTTTTTAAAGAATTGATGAGATGAGGTCCTCTGACAGCTAAAGTCACATGTAGCTGAAACTAAAAATGCTAATGTTTTCATATAAGCTTTACACGCAGATTTGGGTGTTTTTCCATGTTTGTTGGTGGATTACAGCCCAAGTAGACAAATGTTGACAGCAGCCACGGTCGCTGTAGGTAAGTGCGGTGGGGCCGGCTGGGGGGGGGGGGGGGATTTCGAGAGATGACCACGAGGGAAAATTAAGTATATTTAAGTATTTATTTAGTTTTGCCTGTGATCGCCTTTCATAATTCCCACCAGCCCCCCAGTAGTCTGAGACTGTCAGACGGAAATTTCTCTGCCAACGGAGGGACTAGAGCGAAATGGGTCACTGCAAAACCACCTCCAGCATCTGAAAAGCCTCTGCTGATAGGCTGCGCCCCTGAGGAGCAATGCACAACTCAACATTTAGCAATAAAATTACTACTATGTGGTTAATTGAGATGCCCCTAATATACGGACAGTTTGACTCCGTGAGTTCTCCTCTAAGAAACTCCCTAGACGTGCTGAACCTTATTGTCAGACCCTATTAAGTGGGCTACAGGGAAGACTGGCACTGCTGGGCACAACCGTGGTGGTTGAGGTCGCTTGCCGCTGGTGTGCAGAGTCGTACTTCTATGACTCTTCTTAATGGGCCAAGTACAAACCTTATGGCTCAGGTCTGTGAGGGGCGGTAATCAAAGGCTTCTCAGTAAGATAGTGTGGGTGGGATGTGGGGGGGGGAACAGCTCAGAACTCAAGAGTCACAGATAAGAAACAATTATATAATGTCCAGCCCTGTGTTACCATAAACAAATAACGTACTTTATTCACACAGCAGAAATAAATAATTCATCATTTAACGAAACTACATAGTGGGTCCAAACTATTAACAAGAATCTCTATAATGCAACTATTGCTGAAGCCTCTTGGTGATAAGGTTTCCCATATGTGATACAGTCTTATCTCTTAAAGAAGGAGTTGGCTCATTAATAGATTTCTGAACCTTAAAAAGTTCCACTCAGCATGCAGATTGAGAGGGAGGAAATTCTAAAATGTGGCTGTTATCACTAAAAATGCCCTGTCCCCCACATAAACAGTCCTTGGTTTGGGATGGACACTAGAAGCATCAAAAACATGGACATAATCAATTGTGAGATTTATGCACCTGGCGGTCTTCAGCTTTACTGAAGTAGTGATCAGAGACAGGTAAAAGGATTGGGGGTGCCTAGAAACATCATCACCTTGAACAACAGAAACTGCAGTCCCATCCTTCAACCCTACCATTTGCCAAATGACAGTGCTCAGGGACAACTACTCAGCAGCCACTCACTAACAAGTTCTTCACGGAATTTCTAAAGGTACCCCAGCCTTCACCCTCTCTCACTTTGGTGTCTGGATCTCCATCATCCAGCTACAGGAATGCAGGCGATACACTTCCACTGTCTGGGGGAACGGCCTTCATCCTCCATTTTATGCTATGCTAAAACTGGGTGCAATCAAATTGATCCCACTGACCCCAGTACTCAGACTCATGCAACGCACAGAGTCCTACTACCAAACCAACGCTACACACTCATTGCACATACATGCAACTGACATGCACTAGGGTTGCCAGCGGAAGATTCTTGGTGTCGCAGAACAGCAGAACTTTAAATGAGAGAGCCAATAGGCTTGCCTCTCCTTAACACATAGAAAAGGGTCTCATCACAATATACATTCAAAGAACATGGTGCTCTGTCACAGCCTCTTCTTGTGAACCCCCTCCCCCCCAGGGCCTGGACAGTAGTTTAAAGCCCACTAAGTAGCCATGCTTCTTGAGTGCCTTCAGGTCACAGAACAGATTTGTGAAATCGTATTAATAGGGACAGGCTTAGACCACTGCGTACACACTAGAATAGCATGACACTACGCTAAAATAAAAATCAGGATATCATAAACTTAAAGAAACGGTACTCAAGCCAGGGGTATATGTCAGAGCACCATGGAGAGGACATTCCTGTTCCAATACTGATGCAATGAGTTGGAGGGTCAAATACAAAAGGCATTGTTTAATTTCCATTAACCGAAAACATAACAGACCACCCCCCTCACCCCCCAATAGTTGTGCGGTGGTAGATAATGTTTTATCTACCTACAAGTTGCCTATAACAACTTGTTTTTGCAATCAAATGTAATACAGGAAACTTGCCATGCAAAGCTGAGAAAGTTCCATCAATCTGAAGTCTGTCAATAGCTTTAGGGTAGATACAGTCAACTCCATTGCTCTGACCCTACTGAGAACTCTGAAAATTGTCGTCTGAGGGGTTTTAGATATCACCCTTCTTAAGCAAGCATTAATTCACCACTGCACCCATCGGATAAAATAGCGTACCCGACTGGAATCAAAGACCAAGTAGAAAAATGGCAAGTCATGAGGAAACCGGGAGCCAATTATAAATTTTGAAAGGAAACTCATCAGTACAGGCATGCTATGTGTAACCTAAAGAAAAAGGTCCTTTATACTAGCATAATGGATCAGGTAGCCTTCAAAATTACTCTGATATATGTTCTGAATTTAGATCCCTTGTCGTGCCTAAAGCAAACATAATGACTTCACAGGCACTCTGTGGAAAACTCGGTGTTTAAAATTTACATGGAAATCTTCTGACGTCCCACACCTGCAAGTGAAAACCATATGACCTTTCCATAAACCTCTTTTGTGATGCTGAGCATCTAATTTATTTTTAAACTATTTTAATCATATTTTAATGAGTTGTAACTTATAAATAAATGTAGTTGCACATGGAATAGGTACTACCTGTGGAGGAGGCTGTCCATGTTTAACTGTGCCTGTGATATCTAGCTAGTTATCAACCTCTCTTCTAATCATAAAATAGTCTGGAGACGCTCAAAATATACACAAAAAATGTCAAAATTGAATAAAACTGAACAAATTAAAACTGAACCCAGCCAATGGGCCTTATTGCGTCTTATGGCCCCCAGACTTTTTTTATCCCACATAGGGCAATTCCCTGCTCAGACCATCCAGAGCCTAGGCGTTCTTGCTGAACATAATTGGCCTAAAGGACACCTGTTGGCTATAGTAATTTGAGCAGAATACTTTCATCTTTAGAGCCTTGGACCTTTTCTTCTTAATCTGAACTACTCTCAAATAAGTCTCCAGGCACAAACATTGATTAGTTGCTCCTCCCTGCATTCGTAAAATATTGCTTCAGGAGGCTTCATAACACTGAGGTGCGTTTGTGGTCAGACAATCACCAGAGAGAAAATATCAGCCTAGTTCTCAGATCCATCCAGTAACTTCAGGAGGCACCGCCATAGAATACCATAATAAAGCACCCTGTGGAGATGTTCTAAAGTTAAGTTACTTTCTTATGACTGAAGAAAATACCTGAAACAGCACTCTGGTATGCTTCTTTTGCTAAAGATCCCTTGGACCTACAATGTCTAGGCACCAGACTACTTGTTTCGAAATCTGGTTACAAAAAAAGTGAAAGCCCTTTTTTCCAAGTGCTGAATCAGACAATATTTCATTCAGAAAATATCTAAAAATACTCACCTCTCCTCAACACCTTTACCGTTACTCTGATATTGCAACCAAGAGGCCCCTACATTACCATGCACTCAGTTAAACATAGATCACGCAACAAGTAGACCTGTCAGTCTGACACAACAGTGTCCATGCACAATAGTTACTTTCTACTCTCCGGACATTTGTCAGGAGCAAAGCACAAGGAGCCTGTGGTATTTTACTATATACAAAGTGAGGTTGGAGTAGTCTTTAAGAAGGTAGGGCATGTTGGGAATATTGGACATGGTGGGAGTCTTGACAGATGCGAGAGAGGTTGGCACGGCCCAATACAGATTTCCTTCTACATTTCAAAGCATAGAAGATTTAGGGCTAGAACTATGGCACAGAGTGGCAAGATGGCAGGTATCAAGTGTAGATTTGTTTGAGGGGTGCACAGGAGTTTGTCAGGAGACACCCACTGCCTATCATACATTGTATGTGTGTGCCATTACCACCTTTAACGCCTAAATTGACGGTCCTGTGGAAATGTCAAGGGGGACCTTGGAAAAACAGGAGGAGAAAGGCCATAGATCCCATGCAATATTTGCTATCTTCGCCATTTGCAAAAAATGTATTTCCATTTTGTAGCTTGTGTGTGACAGACACCTTGATTTTTGCCACTTTTGTTTAAGGCACTCAGAACCATTCTGTGAAAATCATTATTGATATAGAGATATGCAAAATTCAATTTAGTTCCATGAGTAATAATTTGTGTAGTGCTTCATACCAAATTCTTCACACTTCTAAGCGTGGGTATAAATAGCTATATCAATGTTATCAATGTAATGGTATTCGAACAACCTTTACATTTGAAATCAATTAGACTAATAATTCCATGTGAATTAATGCTGCAGACAATTGGTTAACCAAATGCAATTACTTCAGAATAAAGTAACAAATGTATTGCTGGAAAGCCACAGCACAGACAAGCTTGTATCTATAACAACTTACTACAGTTTTTATGTTAGCCTCATTCTGTGCATTGTTTCAAATGAACCCTTTTTATCCCATACTTCTTTCAAAGACTTCTCAATAAAAAATCCTGTTCCTAAATATTCAGATTCCCTTACCTAAGGAAAAGAGTTAGCAGTCAAAGTAGTTCAGCAGGATCCTATCCTTAAATATTCATTATCTTTTCTGATCATTTTATTGTCAGAAGCAAAATAAATACTATGGGGCCTATTAGGATGGCCCTAGTGGTGCTGGGACCGGCCGCCAGTGGTGCAGCGGTCCCGCACTGGCAATTAGGATGTCACCACCACGGTGGCATTCCCCATCCACATCATTGTGGCGGGCGGTGCACACAGCACTGCCCGCCACAATGCTGTGGCTGCACATTGTGCATTTGCATGCACAACTTGGTAGGCACCGCGCGGTGCCTGCCACGTTGTTCATGCACATGCAGGGGGGTACCATAGATACCCTCCATGTGCACTCCCTACACCCCCAACAACTTGGTGGCCCGCAACGGGCCCCCAACTGCGAACACCGCATGCCTTTCCGCCTGCATAGTAATATGGATGGCGGTGTCTTGCAGACACCGCCACCATATTCAACCCTTTTCCGCCCGGTCGACTCGTCGACCGGGCGGAAAAGCGGCGGACAGTCTTCCCTTCCGCCGCGGTACCCCTCGCCATCATAATATGGTGGGGGGGAAATTGGAGGCGGGCGGGAGATAATGCCGGGCGGATCACCACCGCCATGCGGGTGGTGGCAATCCGCCCGACATTATAATAGACCCCTATGTTATTTACTGATAAATCCACTCAAGTTCTGAGCCTGCACTGAAGTTATTCACATGATATCACACAAAGAGAAGGATTTTTTTTTCTAAAAGGCAAGATACATAACAACCCAAACAGCAAATATAATAGTAAACAGTTTTCCATCAAACCTACCTTCCCAAGAACTGAACCTCTCCTCTATGGTGATGAGGAATTGATTTGTACTTCCCTAGGTCTCCTGCTGGTCGTGTCACTGAGTAGCCAGCATACTTCACCCTGAAAATGAAAGCTGCATTTAATTGTCCATGCAAATCTGCATATAATTGAAGGTTTTGTATATTTACATAAAAGTCAGGGGTTTAAAATTCTGTCATGAACAGGGGTGTCAATGAATGTAAGAGGAGCGCGCAGACACACACACACAGATGTGAATAAAACACAGTTCAGGTAACACTGGGCACTTTGTTTAGAGCTTGGTAAATTGATTAGCTGAAAAGAAAATGTATCAACATAATAACATAGTTCCAAGAAAACATAGGAAGAATGGTGAATGTTCTGCATTAAAACAAATCAGAAGACTGCATTTGAATAAGTCTATGCAACATCACTTAATTCAAAGTTACTTGGAGTTTGGCTTAAGAAGCTCATTTGCAACTATTTAAATTTCAACAAAACAAATCCCTTGGGTACATTCTCTTTTAATAAATTGTTTAATGTTATTTTTTTTCATCCGTCTCTTGAAGAGAAATAAAATATAGAGCATGTCTAAAACTGCATTTGAGTTTTGAACTTGACAGAATCCTTTGAGTACATTCTTGAGATAATAGTAAATTAAAATTATGTAATTGATATGACTTCATCTAGGTCATAATTCCACAAAGTCCGTGACTCATTTACTTTAAACTCAAGCGAAATTACGCCCTTTAATATCAGTTTTTAAATCTGGCATTGTTAATCAGCAACTGCATTTTTATTTCACCACAAAATGTACTTAATAAATTAACTTTTAATTGATTAACATAATTTTATTATTGAGTTTTTATTTTATGTAGATGAGAGATGCACAATCTGTTACAAAAACTATACTCTCAAACTTGATAATCTGATTTTCCAATTCCGCCGTTTCTTCACTTAAAATATTGAAAAATACCCATTAAGTACCAAACAGTGCATTTCCTATCAGTAGCTGGTGATAATGCTATGCCATAGAACCTATGAACAAACGAACTTGATGCCTCTAGTTTCTCAATATAAATTGTACGTGTCCTGTAAATTTTAAAAATGTGTCATTTCACTCTTACAAAAAATATCGAGGAATTTCTGAATACTTAAAGTTGAGCGAGGAATGAATGCATTTGGGGTTGATCCAGCTGACATTAGAAGTCTACATACTGCAGATAGTAGAAGATTTTAAAAACTTACTACTGGACAGCTCTTGGTTTCACTGGGTAGGAATGTGCATGCTGCTTTAAGAAGTCATGGACTCTGAACTCAAATATTGAGAAATGTACAGTTTGAGAGATCACTGAGGATATTCAGGAGGACATTTCAACCACAAGAAATGAAGGGTAGGCTCCTCCTAGACCAAGAATAACAACATTCTGGCCTCTATCTGTAATGGTAAACACCTTGGTCCATTGAAAAGCTGGGATCTTAAGGGTGGAGGACGGGTATGCAGAGGAAGTTGCCTTGGATGTCTCCTGGTATGCTTTATGTTGTGCTGTTTTCAGTTGCTTTGAAATGTTTGGCCCTCTGTCAATAAAGTATTCTTGTGTCTTCTGTGCAGACAGTTACTTGCTGGCTGCCAAGAATACATAGAGGGTATAAAATATATGTTCGATCCTTTTTTTACCCTTGAATTAATATAATGTGATTTAGTTGCTGCTATGTCATTTGTTGCATTTATGCCATGCATTTCCAGCTTCACTATAAAGTTCTACTTTACTGTAGCAGAGTGAAGCTGGGTTATATGTACATTGAGGTCTCCTCTAAAGCAATCTGTTTTTTCCTCAAATTTTGTTTATCAATACTGAGACAAGTTTTCCCCAAACTAGAATCTCTTTAACTGGTGATAACCTGCCACCTGCCATTTTTTAGGCTGTTATAGTACAGATTTAAACATTCAACAATTTAAATGACTCAAACGAGAATGGCTCCATAGCTTATTATAAGAGCTTTCTTTCATTTCTATTTGAGAAGTTTCCAGCCCACTGACAGCATTACCTATTCACTACCATAATACAGCTGCCATGAAATGTGGGCATGGTGGACCCAGTTAGGAAATTCTGAGTAAAGAGTGAAGTAAGCATATCTGCTATATGAATACAGTCATTGCTGTTGCACATTTTTTGAGTAGGCGAATATACTCCCAATGATTCAAGTTGACTCAGAAATAAAGAGAACCGCATGCCTACCTTCCTGAGTGGCTAATAAATGATAATCTCCTAAAATGGCTAGATGGTTCTGGATGCCCATCATTTGATTCAACACTTACAGAAAATGTTCCCCAAAATGTGGAGTACAGCTAAGTTGTCGACAGATGCGTGCCACATTCCATGAGAGCTCATGGGGTCAAATAAATATTACCTGCCACTACTTTGAACTTAGAATTATTCACTGGAAAGTGGCAAAAAATCAGGTTGCTCAGAACGACCATGGTTGTCCCACATCCGCTTGGGCCTATCTTATTTTCGTCAACCTTGGAGAAATGTTAGAATAGCAAAGAGTTAACCTCAAGTTCTTAGCAGTCTGTCAGTCAAATATCTGACATGGCAAGTAACATCCCTCTTACTTTCTGCTAGGAGGTTACATGGATCTAAATAATCGTGCCCCTCTTCATCCGCTGGTCAGGAAGGAGGGGAGGGGTAGAGTGACCCTGTTTTAAATAAATTGACCAACTAGATGTGTTAGCTCCATCCCATCCACTACTTCCATTTTCACTTGAGGTGAATCCTGACCCTTCAGGTTAAAGAGTGGCCGTGTGTCCCACAGCTAATAAAGGTAATGAATAATACTACCGATAATACTATAAAACCTATATTCAATAACGCCAGTGGGAATGAAACATCTTAAATACTTCAATTACATTTCTACCTTTATTTACCTTTCTAAACGATGACGGGTCCTTACCTTAACAAAATTTATTTTGGGTGCAATTGTATCAATTAGGAGCAAGTCATGGCAACGTCGGACAATCCTTGCAAATGATTGTGGAATAGTGATTGGTGAATGCAAAGTCGACCATTTCTATAATTATTTGCATACATTATCCATTATAAGTGGTGGGACTGCTAAGGTTATCTAGAATAAACTCCATTTCACTGACGCTATAAACTAGTTATGTAATCCAACCTCCAAATCGACAGCTATTATAAACATTTTTCACAAATTACATCAGTGACCATTCCCATAAATAAAGGAAATCGGTCAAAAATAGCTTTTTTTATAGAAAATACTCAAATTGGCTGATAGCGTAACCACACATGAAAGTTGTACAGTTGTATTACGATTGAATATACACTACCTGTGCCAAAGATCGTCATCTTCACCACCCCATCCCCAAAAGGCATTAGGAAAGCCATTAATCTTCCGGTACTGTTCAACTGTTAAACCACTCACGCCACCAAAGAATTCTGCATACGGAAGTCTGAGCAAAGACAAACGAGAAAACAAATAATTTTTTTATTTTTATTTATTTGTAGATTTTATATAGCGCTAACTAGACCCGAAGGTATCAGAGCGCTTTACAATGGAAGTGGATAAAATAGTTACATAATAGTAGATCCAAATAAATAGGAAAGGATTGAATACACAAAAACGATATACGGTTGGCCGGTGATGGAAAATATACAATAGAAGAATAGTAATGAAGCGGTTACGGGAGGAAAAAAAAAAAAACACAAATGCAGGAAACGGTGAACAAAAAGAGTACTAGGGGATCAATCATTGTAATAAAACGCAACCCGAAATGTTTAACTCATACCACACAGAGAATTCTGTCTTGGGGCTTTATTGTCGATTTGGAGCCCTGGTCATTCATCAGACGCAGCTCCTAAGAAAGTACAAGAGACTCTTCCCACGGTATGTAATTTACAAAATAAAAATACTGCGTACGTTAAAGAAGTCAGCCTTATGTCGCTGAATAGAAACAAGCAGTAGATGAAACACGGTGTGTTTGTCCCTCTTTCTAAAATAGTGCAGGAGACCTTTCTATTCTAAAGAGTGAGACACTCTAGCCTTATTAGAATTAGGCATTCCTAGTTTACAAGCTAAATAGATGCTGCCATTCTTCTTTGAAGTCATTGGCTACTTGAGCCTGTAGCATGGGAGATCACCAATCTTCCACATCGACCACGTATAAGAGCGTCAAACCAACTACTGATTTACTTTGTGCATAACAAATATTAGGGAAATGTGTAGGAAGAAGGCATAGATCTCCACCTAAATCATTTTTGAAAGCCTTCTACCCATCCTCATGAAGTGCTTCGCCACTGGCTTAAAGCACAGTCCGTCTGTGTATTCATTTAAAGAAACATAAGTGTAGGGACATTAAGCTGAATTCACGGACGGTCCATACAGGGGGTTACATAAATTGCTCTATATGTGCTGCATCACTACTTGGAATAATGACAGATGACAAAGATGTGCTTTGAGATGTTTGGTTTGGACCAATACCGACCTGCCTCACATGATACCAGGACGTGGTACCAGAATGGGAAGTAGAGCCCGACTATTTACTTTTACCAAGAGTTAGCTACTTCAGGTTGTGTACTGATAAACTTAAGAAGCATTTCCAGAAATGAATGAGACCAGAAGATATTGGTGAAACTTGGTTGGAATATGAAGGAACGCCATTAAAATGGCATTATCCTATAGGCTAGCTGTTTGACCTGTACGTCTCAAACACAGCTCTTCCTTGGACAATGATACAAGAGCTCTTCTGTTTTGATATTGAAACTTTGCATGTCAATTAGCATGAGGCCAGTGTTGATAATATTCAACTATTAGGGATTACAGCTTAAAAATCCTGTGATTGACTTGCAAATGCAAAGGTAGATTAAAAGGTGACAAGCAAGTATATGTCTGGTTAAAGTTGCTGCTCATGCTCTTCAAGAGGATGAGTGGAGTTCACAAAAAGTGGACACCTTCCAGTCACTGTTAGCGACATTAGAAACCCCGGCCATTTCTCACTGCGCCTTTTATATGACCCTCTGTTCACTATCATCTGTAAGCTGAAGATTTTTGTAATGTTTAACACTAGAATTTCTAGCACCATGCAGCCATTATGCCTGCTGTGGCAATGTGCCTGCATCATTCAGGATTATCTTTACTCATGGTTGGAGCCCATATGTTTAATATGTCAAAATCACCGCTAAGTCCACCATTCACCGCTCAGTATGTCATGTGAAGGGGCTGTGGTCACAGGCACAAGTAGCCATATCAAAAAATGGCTAAGACCTGTTAAAAATATACAAACCACAGATCGGTTTAGAGTAATACAATTATTGACATTAAACTGCTATGTCAGACCTGTAAAATAAAATAAATACTTACAAATACATATACTTGTCGAGTTTCGCTGCGAAGTGTCTTGGCATTTCCCCACAGCCATAGTAGTTGCGATCGTTCTCCGGTATGTGATCCACGTCATGGAATATCATGCAGTCCCAGTCTAGGTCTTTCATCGCTTCTACAAATCCAACATTGAACAGCATGGCGCGATTGAAGGGTTGGTTACCAGCCTTTAGAAATTCAAAGATTTGCACAGTGTATTAGACCAAATATTGTACAGTGCTGTATTAAACCAAAAATACTTAACCACACTCATGCAACGCACCTTATGTATACTTTCAGACCATCATATTTTATTGGTTAAGCACAAAGATTAACCACTCCCTTTTATTCAAAAGTCCTGATTTTGTCAAATCAAATCTACCCAACTAAAGAGTGTAGGACAAAGCTCCTCTTTTTATGCCAAGGTTGCAAGCTTCCACCATAGGCATTACTTCTTCATGAAAGTATTTTTGAGTGCAGCCAAACCATGTGGTATTGGAGCACAGAATGTGCAACTGTGGTCTATAATAACAGAGACAGGGAAGATTATATCCGCAAGGAAGATCTGCATGCGCCTTTGGTATACCGCAGAGACAACACCGATCTCTAAACTATAAGTGTAAGAAATATGCATTGTGCAGCAATACCACTGATGTTCGCGCCTAATAAATGCTGAATTTCTCTTACTTGCTCAATGACGTAAAATGCAAACTGCAACCGCTGTCTTTGAAGCATTGGAATTAGGTGCTTGAATAAAACAGGCAGGTGCTCGTGACGATTGCGGAATGGGATGAGAATGGCCACCTACAAATAAAAATAGAAAAAACTGAAAAACTTAATAAAGAGTGCACCTCAATCACACATGAAAAAGTTGAAGATCTACACTCATAGATGTTAAGGCTGTCTTTGGAGTACATTTCATTCTTTACCTGAATTCACAACACATGCCAGGCATACACTCGAACATTTATGACAGTTTAGAGCCCCATGAGTAGTCAAATATACAGAATTTATTTAAGTGGGTGTTCACTATGAAATCTGCATGCATAAATGCTAAGGAATTGTGTATTTGTCTGTAGAGAAAGTCCCTTCCCCTACATCCCCATTAAAAATGGAGTTTTTGCTTTCCCTTTCCCACCCTGGAAAGGCACTTGCCCTTATCTTTCCTTGGAGTAAATCTGTGTACATTTCCATTGTGAGAACTAAAGATTCACAAATGTGCAAATTTGCAGATGTTCATTAAGTTCAACAGTAAGGAACCCTATGTATGTTCAAACCCCATATTTTGGATATTGGAATATTCACCCCACTGAAAGATATTTCAACAATAGAAGTGCAATTTACAGGGGGAGAGGGAGAGAGAGAGAAAACCACAGATGAATGATTGGACAGGGAGAGGCGCAACTCTTAACACTTTGCTTAAACCCAGAAATTGGTTCATTAAAACTGTGCATTAGATCTGGGTTCTCCAACGTGGATCCTGGAGGGCCAGATCCATGCCAGATTTTTAGCATATCCCCATTTAGATAAATGTAGTTATCTTAAAAGTCTGGCATGGATCTGGCTCTCAAGGATCGACTTTGGAGAACTCTGCATTAGATGATGTAAAAGTGTATCAAAGGCTGTGTCAGTGCCAGGTATACTTTGTGTGGTTTTCATACTACGTCACACCCGGAATGCTGAGCAAACAAGACTCCTCCACCGGATCATATCAACCAGAGGAGCCGCGCCAGTCAATGCGTGGGAGATTGGCATTCCCTGGTAACAAATCCAAGGGACGTCACTGCTTGCCTTGGCCAAGATTTTGTGCTAAATGACTGCCGGTTAATGGCGACAACTGTGGTTCGTGACACAGGAGCCCCATCACGGTCTGATGCACAGCACAGTAGTAATATGACAGTTTCTCAAGCAAGGCAAGAGTGGGTTTCCCTTGGTCAGAATCTGAAAACGAACAGTCAGCACGATTCCCAAAGAAAGGTTGTACATTGACAGCTGTAGATGTCCTCCTGGGCGCGGTGGTCAATGTAGAACTGTTAGGAATCCAGACAGTCCCAGTGGTAAGCCGGGAACGCTATGCCTGCCTCTGCTTTCCAATCGTCCTGCTTGAAATATGAAGTGTCATCGGCTACTTCCTCAGTCAGGAGTTATATGCAGGGAATAACACCGCACTTGGAAAGTGCAGCCCACTGTACACATGCAAATGCTTTACTTACTGTATTTTCCTTCGCAGGGAAAACATTTTACACTTCAAAGAATCCCATCCTCTACACCCCTGAAACGTTTTGAGTGTCTTGTCCCCCTTTCTCACATTGAAAGGGGAGTTGCTCCAATCCCTTGCAGAGGGGGGGGGATCACAGAGGAGTTTGTGACTGCCCACAAACTCATACACTATCAGTAGATAGGTACGTATTGAGAGATGTGTAGATTTGACTGCTAGGTCAAATCATGCAAATTTACATGCAAGCTGAAAATATTCTCTGCGTCCTATTTAATTTTCTTAGCGGTTATATTATTTGTGCTTGAGGTCTACAATCTAGGTACTCCGGATGCTGGCTGGGGCTGATCTAGTTTTCTGTGCCACTCTGGTCCCCACCTTTAACCCATGCCCACTTCCACCTGCCAGCAGTAAGTACTGAGTAGCCAGGTCATAGGGAGACATTCGAAATAAATATGTGGGGTAGGCCGGTGCAGGGCAGACAGGTTCCCCAGGGCCGGACTGGCCGTGGCGGGCATTGGGCATTTCCCCAGGAGGCCGGAAGGGTGTGGGCCGGTTTTGAAGAGGCAGGGCTGGTTTTGCAGCAGTGCTGCAATATCGGCCCCCAGTAGCAAAAGCAGCAACCCAAGTCTATTATGCCTCCCGGGGGCAGGCAGTGCTTCCCCAGGGGCTTGTCTTACAAAGTTACAAGGGCTGCTTTGGGTTCCCAGTCCGGCCCTGAGGTCCCCAGACGCCTCTGGGCCACTGCACTGGCTGCAGTACTAATAACCAGGCCCCCTGGCAATGAACGGGTATCTATAGTGAATGCTTCGCCTACACTGTTCGAATAACAGAAAAAGTTTGGAAAAGGTAAACCTGTTTAATTTGTCTTCCACTCTCCAGGCATGTGTAGCTCATGAGCTCTTGATAAGTCACTTGATGCACAATATAAGCCCTGCGCCTCTTGTGCAAAGCTTTTATGGTGGTTCAGTGGCAAACA
Organism: Triturus cristatus; assembly: GCF_964204655.1. Taxonomy (NCBI): domain Eukaryota; kingdom Metazoa; phylum Chordata; class Amphibia; order Caudata; family Salamandridae; genus Triturus; species Triturus cristatus. Next base: position 1,587,854,905 of record NC_140590.1, read on the forward strand.
TTTGATAGTAAAGTGGTGAGCAGGGCCGGACTGGACGTAGCGGGCACTGGGCATTTTCCCTGTCGAACGGAGGGTGGGGGCTGGTTTTGTGTCCGTGGGGCCCGGCTTTGTCACTGGGGCCGTTTTTGCAGCCGTGCTGCAATATCACCCCCCTGTAACAAAAGCGGGAGAGGTGCTTCTTGCGGACCCCCTCCCACCCCACTCCCAGGGTGGTCGAGCAGCAATCTGCCAGGGCTGGTTGCTGTTCCCAGTCTGGCCGTGGTGGTGAGATGAAAGTATGCTGCAGCCTTCCCTTGAAGGTGTTCGTTAATTACACACAGCACTAGTATTTTCACAGAGTGGGTGGAAACAAAGGCAGTGGATACACGTGAACAGGGCTGGCTCTAGGGTGGTGTGATCGGTGCCACGGCACTGGGAGCTGACTTAAAGGGGGCCCCCCTGTTGTCAAATGTATTGTGGGTGTAAAAGCATCTGCTGCAACTTCTTTGCCTCCTGCCATTTCCATGCAACAACAAAAATGCCAAGATAACTCTGGGGATTATGGAGTCTGCTGGAGAGAGATCGGAGCTTTGTCTAGTGGCAGTTTTGACACATCATAAGGTAGCACAGAGGGTTAACATGCCTGCTGCAAAGTAGGTACACCATGCAGATCACAGAAGTGCATATAATGTAAGTAGTTCAGCGGGATACTGCTTTTGTCACAGAGATCCTTTTGTTACTCGCATATCCTAATATAGAACAGTGACCTATTTACTGCCATCAAAGAGCTGTATGCAAACTCCAAGGTATACGTTAGAACGTTACGTTTTCCTATCCAGTCTTTCATTATCCTAATGTTTCAAAAAGAGTTAATTTGGCTAGAAATCAATTCTTATTAGTAAAGACAACCCCCGACCTTGGTGTTACATTTTAAATTCTGAGTGTGTGCTTCTGCAGGGCAAGCACTCAAACTATGCTGTCTACCAGTATGGATGACATAAAACTCGTACACCTTGTAGTCCCCTGCCTTATGTGACATTTCCTATACATTGCTTACCACTCGTGCGATTCATGGTCTATGTGTAATGTGTGTGTGATGTAATGTGCTCTGACACCCTACACTGGCATGAGCGGCGCTATAAAACAAAAGAAGTGCATGTGAGAGAGAGTGGTTATGGGGACTTGAGAGGCACTGTTGGAGGGGGGTAGTGAGGAAATCAGTACCGAAGGAGGTCACTGGGGGGCGCCAACGAACACTGTCGCACAGGGCGCCACCAGCGCTAAGCTGGCCCTGCACGTGAATAGGAGAGACTGGGAAATGTGCTGGCCAGCTGCCTTGCCTACACTATCATGAAGTGCTTTACTGTTAAGTAATCTTTGTTTACAAGAGTGGCACAGTGTGAATAAACTTTATGTTTAGTGACTGGTCCAGAAAGGCACCTTAAGGCTCGAGAGGTTCAGGTCTTACTCTTGGAACGACACGTTTAAAAAATAAAAAATAAAAAGCCTACAGCGATTGAGGGTTCCCCATCGCCCTCAAACAGCGATGCTTTGAGTTACAATATTTGCCTAAGGCAGGCTAGCCTTCAGGGAGGTGACGCCTCAGACCACTGCACTCATCCAACGCAGCACGCATTATGGTATTGCTCATTGGCATTTGGGCTGCATCAAACTGCTTATGTATCTCCTCAGATGCCACAGATGGTCAATGACAGGCAAAAGTATATGTGTGGTATGTAACTGATGGAAAAAAGCGCTGTTAGATGCCTTCATAGAGAATGAATTGCTCATTTAGATGACAGGGAGTGTATGTTCAGAGTTGTGTGCTGCTGTAAAGTGCTACAGAGATGGGTATAACCCAGATAACAAAAACAGTCATATCTAAATGCAGGCTACGCCCGGAACACCCAACGCAGCTCAGCTACGCCACACAGTTGGGCACCAGAACACACAACTCTTTATGCAAGTACTGAGGTCACCAGCTGACACTGACACACACTGACACACACACACACGCCCCTCCCCCCCTTCACCTACCTGCTTGACTGGCAATGCGCATGTCCACTCATGGAATAAACTTCTAACCAATTTTGTAAAACTCCATGGTTTTATCCGTGAAACACAAAGAAAATTCACCTACAACTTAAGAGTTTTCAGATCTGCAAAAGATACTGCCATGTGGTATGGAAGTCATACCCCACTGTCTACCGAAACCACTGCACCAATACACCAGCAGATTGGGCGCTATGGAAACGCCAGTTGATATAAAAATAAGATTACTATGAAATTAAACATGGCGGTGAATGCATGTGACGTGGTATGTGTGCATGCGCAGTGCAGCCATCTGCTGCTTAACTGTAAGGGTCGTAAGAGGTCCTGTTTTGTGGGTTTTAAGTTTAACCCCAGCAAACCACAAACCGTGCATCACGACCCATGGCCCTTCCAGTGCACTTTGCCTCCCTACGCAAATATGGAAAGTGTGACATAGCTGAATGTACTATCTCTTGCTATGTAATGAATTACGTAGCCTCCTTAGGCTAGATATATGCTAAATAAATGCGATTAATAAAAAAAAGTGCTTTGTGAGGCTGGATTGCGGATACAATCATGTAAATAAAAATCCTTTCCCCATCTTAATGTCGTGTTTACATCTGCTATGAAGATGTGCTCGGGCTGCAGGACATGCCCTCATACATTTTCTGCCCGATTGCCTGTGATAGGTCAGTTCCTGTTCACATCACAAACAAAGGTGGGGGAATGAGATAAAAGAAATGGCAAATGTAACGGAGCAAAGGAGGGGTCTTCCACACTGCAGAACAGACCCAATCTTGACAGCAAAAGTCATAAGTCATGGCCTTAACAGTCCAAGTGGTCTCAAGTGGAGGTTCAGAGAAAGACAGACTGTGCAGTTTGTCCTACAAATGCACACTTGCAACTCACAAAAGAATAGGATTTAAGAAGAGAATAATGCAAGTGAGGAAAGGGAAGCGTCTGTTGACAGCAGATAAGCTTTGTCTTGACACAAAGGGCCCCCTGCAGGAAATGCAGCCCCCCATCTGCTATGACCATCTAATCACCACTATTAACATGGAGGCTATGAGACAAGTCCTTGAACTAAATGATAGAACAATGCTGGACAAATATTCAAACACAAACAACGTGAACATCCCAATTCTAATTTAGGCTGCATTTTACTGTGTGCGACTGCTGTAAAATTCGTTCAGCTATCAGTAGATCTAAAATAAAATGTGATTTTTTTTTAAAATAATCGAATTTTTTAAATTTGAAACAGTCATGTAAAATGCGAATTATTTTGTTCCAAGGTACCGAAGGTTTTTCGTAATAAACACTTGTCAAATTGCGTCATAACCTCTTGCTTGGCAACGGGTGATGGATGCAGTGATATGCAGGTATCCAAATCTGGGTCTAAACCACACAGCAAAAATGTCAAGCAATAGATACATTGTTCGACTTCTGGGATGGGGGAGGGACACACAACTTTACGCATAGCGGCACACTCATTCAAAGTTAGTTTGATGCACCAAGATACAAACGAAAAACCTTTTTGGTTAGTGGTGGTCCAAGTTGGTCTCAGCAGAGATGGAGTCTAGCACTGTAGAGAAACTGCTCTCCCACAATGGTCCATTAGAGAATTTTTTTAATTACCCTTTTGCCGCCACCTCGCCAGGAAGTAGGCCTATGTTTTATACTACTAAGGGCAATCTAGCTCTCCCTGGGTGATTGCACACTAGGCAGGTTTCTAACACTGCCTTGATGTAAATCCCACCCTCTGAGCACTCACCTTTCCAAGAGCTTTTAAAGAAATAGGTTAATGTAAACATAGTGCTTCATACGTACGGTTATTCCGTTTTTGAGACCTTACTTGATTTGCAAATAACAATGGCCAGATCCAGTAAGATTATGGGGGAATGCCCGGAACAACACGGCCAGAGCCATGCGTTTCGGACACCGCATGTGCAACTACGATTGCCCAAACAACGCATGTACCTTTCGCACATTTGTGGTTAAGGCAGATGCGCTCTAGCGTTCAGGATGGGCGAGGACTCTGGAAGAAGCATCAGAACAGGAAGCTCTGGACACGGACAGGTAAGTGGGGCTGGGGCTGGGTCTGGGGGTCGCTTTCAGAGGCAGTGGGAGTCACTTTCGGGAGGGGGGTTGGGGTACTTTTGGGAAAGTTGGCAGGTTTGTAGGGCTCAGGGAGGGGTCTGGGGTGCTTTTAAGAAGGGGGTAGATTTTTAGGGCTCAGGGTGGGGAAGTTTTAAGGGCTGGGTGAGTTTTTTTAGGAAGGGGGTGGTTTTAGGCCCCAGGGCAGTGGAAGGGGTTGGGGTAGTTTTAGGGACAGTGCGGGGGTCATCGGGGTAGTGTATGTTAAGGGGCAGGGATTTAGGATTCAGGGCAGGGGGAGTGAAAGGGGTAGTTTTAAGGACAGGATTTGGGCCTCAGGGGTGACAGGTAGGGGTTTTGTAATGTAAAGCTGGTAGGGGGGGGGGGGTCGGTGTAATGGCGAAGTTAACCACGCATACCCCCTTACCATACATACCTTTTACGAAATTGCCCGGTAAAGGTTTACGTGGTAAAGGACTGCATGGTTAAGACACATTCGTGGTTTAGGATGCATGGTAGAGGAACGCGTGGTTTAGCCATGCAGGCCTCTATCATACAACCAAGATAATGTGATTGTACAAAGTCAGGCAGCATATGCATTGCTTGCAAAGCCCACAGAACAATATATGAGACATGCATACGTATTCACTTAAGTTACATGTTCTATAATACCACTACACCATAGAGGTATCTGTGCCCAGTAACAAATGACAAAACAACAGCATGGAAACAGACTATTACTTTATTTTAGCTTAATGACATTTTTATTTACATTTTTTTAAATAAAATGACATGCCACTTTTACCTTCCCCTCCATATGCAGTATTATTAATGTTTAATGCGTCACAATTTTAGGTCCAAATTATATTCTATTTTTATACGATTTAAATAGTAAATAACATTTTTTTATTTACAATAATGTTTTTTAAATGTCATGTATATTTTTTAAAAATTGCAATTATGAATTATACAATATAATTAAAATTAATTTAAATAAAATGTAGTTGCAATAATTATTACATTTTTAGGTTTCCCCAGTGATGTTAGAGTTACTGTGTGCCTGTACTGATTGTCAAAGTAGTGTGATGCAGTACACAGGGTTGGCCATGTGTGGTGTTTCAGTTAATACAAGACTCGGGGGGGGGGGGGGGGGGGGGGGGGGAAGAGTGCATGCAAGCCTATTTTATCAGCAATACTATCATTGTAGATTTAAATGTCTTATGCTAATGTGGGTGTGTGTTTTGAATTGGCATGTCCCTCCCTCAACCATTCCTTCAATTTCACTCAACCACAACCACTGAACAGTATTTCCTGTTTTCCAACCAATTCCCCATTGTCCCTCCCACATTTACTACTAAACAGTATACCTATGTGCGTGGAAATCTCCATCACAAGAGCAGAGATGTTCATACAGAAAATGTAGGAGAGGCCACGATCTCTGGCTGGAGGGTTGTGAATTGCACTGGTGTTCATAAATTAGTATTACTTTACATACTTAATAATGGCTTTCGCAAGTAGGCTCCCATGTGTTTTAGATGATCACATAGAATAAGACTGTTTTCAGCTTGAAAAACTAAACATTTTTCCCCAACATATCTACCTATTAACCCCTTCCACGCGAGGGGGGGCGGGGCGCTCAGGTGCCCAGGATGGCTCCCGGCCGTCATAAATCCCGGTGGGCATGTGCTTATGACGGCTGGGAGCTGTCCGAACTCCGCCCATTAATTAATTCGACCACACAGGCCACGCGTGGGCAGCCCGGCAACGGTCGGACGGCTCCCGGCCTTGATGAGCACACAACTACCGTGACTCATGACGGCCGGGAGCCATCCTGAGCATGGATGTGGTTAAAAATACTGCACTTATATCACAAGAACTGGTATGACTTGACATGGATATGCTTACCTTCCATCGAGGTACACAATCGCTGGGCTTCCAGTGGCCTCCTATCTTGATGGAATCTTTACTGAAAAGTTGCTGGATATCTTCCATCCGGACTTCACTCATATTTACATCAATTGGACCCTCTGTAGACAATTAAACAGGATTGTTTATTCAGCACAATTGGGGGGGGGGCATCAAAAACCTTACATTTAATTATTTGTCACATTAATTCATTTTGATGATTTACAACAAGTGGTTTAACACGAAGCTACTGTAAATTCAATTGTCTACCAGTTGACTGATGTGAGATTAATAGACGGGAAAAGTTTTGCTTGTAATACAGATTCTCTGGAAATCTTTAGAACATAAGTTATGAGCAAGAAACCGGACTTTGGAAATCAGAAACTGTAGAGCCATACCTTTGACTGAGCATCAAGATACAGATATTTTAGACAGGTAATTCAATGCATCACCTGAACACTATTAGAAAATTATCAAAGTAGCAATGACAACCCATGCATGGAACATCAAGTCACTTGCTTACATTACTGATAAGAATAGCTAAAACAAATGTTTGCATCATCACAATGTATTTTGCCTACAATATTGCACTTATTTAAAACTATGTTAAACTAAAATACAAATGAAACCTATTTATATAGGAGTAAAATCAGGTAGGGAAATAGGTCCAATATTTTGGGGGTAGAATTAGTTATATAAAAATGGCGATTGTTTCAAAGGTGCTTTTTTCCAGCACTTATCCATACGTTGAACTTAACACACATATCTCGTATGATATTCAAAGACATTTAAAGTTTCACATTTAACAGGTTTCCGAAAATCTAATGAAAATACAGGATCATAATGCCAGAACAACTTTAGGAGCACGCAATCACGAATTACGACTTTCCTTGCTCTCAGTAAGGTGCAGATTGCAAATCTGATTTGCCTTTAGACATTCCTTCTTGTAGTAATCTTCGGATTTTGCAGGGAAAGCCTATTAAGTAAATTATGAACTATTGTGAAAATTTCTGTCTGACCTTTTATTCCTTTGGTTTCTTTATAACAGTCATCAATATTGACAATTTTGAGCAGGGCCATCAGAAGGAAAGGGGGAGGAGGGTGCATAATTCCCCAGACCCGCACTTGTGCAAGAATATTTGTTTAAAATTTTTAATCCAAGCCTGCAATCTTTATAAATGACGAAGGAGTTAAATGGCCTAGATCACCAGATGGCATCTGATGCTGGATAAAGGCTTGTTTTCCCTTCACCTGCAGAACATATTGTTTTAAAGATGGAAAGAGATCCTCATTCTATAGGATCCCTCTAGATGATGTTGACCTGGACATCACAAAAACCACCGACATGCCTGATTTTTGATACATTATCGACTTCATTTAGTTTATCATACAGCAAATGTGTGAGGTTTAAACCAACTGTGATGTTAAAGATTCATCTATCTACCATAAAAAGGTCCAAACCAGAAGACAAATTAGATTGAAATTTTATCCTATATGCTTCCTTCAAAAACAAAATATCAAACGTTTTAATAATTCATTTAGAATGCTGTATAACCTCATAAGGACCGTAATCCATGACAGGAAGATTACAACAAAATACAGCGATGAATGTCAGTGGTCTACAACATCACCAACTTTAAGAAGAAATACTTTTATGTGTAGGAAAACTTTCTGAAATGTGTTCCCAGACTGCGGGAAAACATTTTCAGGAAATTTTATTTTTCAGAGGTAAATATTGAAATTTTCTTCCAGTAATGAAACGTAAAGAGAGGATAATAGAGTAACATTTTAACCCGAAAGGTATATTGCTGTCGCTGTGCAGGAATAACTGGTACTCACTCATTGAAGGTAGTTTCTCAGGACAAACTTGGTTTGGAAGGTACGTGAAGTCATCGGGAAGGAAATGTGTAGTCTGAAAATCCGTTTCATTATGGTTGTAATCAAAAGGATAATCTAGGGTGAAGGGGGAAAAAAAAAAAGTTACATCATCAATTATTCTCAACAAAAAAGTACATTTTAAGTGGATTTGAAAGATGTGGGAGAAAGATAATTTCTCCCACAGATGAACGTTTGAATACAGATGGTCTGAAAACTACTAGTACAACAATGACAAACATCGGGACCACGCATATGGAGTATGTCACTCAAATCAGAGTGGTAACGGTGCTACTTACTGCTGTGACTAACCATGTTAGTATTACTCATTTGCACATGTGGAACTGTTGCTGCTTGGCAATGTAAATACATTATTTTATATTAAAATAACGACTCTCTCCATATTGTGAACTCAAATTCAAAACAGAAGAAGTCTGGTTCAGTATCTAGCTCTAAGTTCCACTTGTTTTCAAAGGCATAGCACTCCTACACATTTGAAGAGTAATTTTCTATGAAAACCATCACAGAGGGTGGAGGACTATATATAATACCAATCCATCCTTATGCATGATTGAAACAAGTAGTGACTTATCATTAATGTCATAGTTTTTGATTGGGCAGGGAAGATACTGATGCTGTTGGTGAAATGAATGCATTAGACAATGCCGTATGATGTTATGTGTCACAAGAAAGAAGCGCCTTTGCCTCAGGAGTGTAGCTGCATACAAAGCAGTGAAGGATTCAATGCATGAACTAATCTTAGCCACTGGGAATCACTCAGGCCGCCTCTCAATATATTGTTATTTTGCACACCATGCCACCTCAGTTCGAACCCAGCTATATGCAAAGCAGTCTTGACCCTGCTCCAATAGACACAGCCCTGCCCGAACTGCCAAGCCAGGGCCTCCCTGAACCAGAACACAAGCAACCCAAGACAGGTTTCGACCTAGTTATGGGCTCATCAGCTGGGTACAGCTCGGTTCCAGTGACACAGTATGCACATGACCTACGTATGGGCATATCCGTCCCACTTAGGGCGACACAATCAGTATAACAAACAGTGATGGATTGATTGCTTGAATTTATCTCAGGCACTGGTAATCACTTGAGGCCGCATCCCAATCCATCGTTATTTTGCACACTGTGCCACCTCAGTTTGGACCCAACTATATGCAAATCAGTCTTGACCCTGCTCCAATGGGAACAGTCCAGCCTGAACTGCCAAGCCAGGAGTGTTTCCGGGCAGCTACATTTCCCTCTAATCATAGCCTAGTGGACATGCGTCCATGTGGGATGGAGGCACCAGAGGTACGTTTTATTCTGCTCTTGGCAAGATGATGATGGCACGTAAAATCAGAAAGCGCTAGCTGGTCTAGAAAGAATCCAGTCAAACCTACCAATTTACTACAATTTGAGGCCAACCCAAGACAACGTCATGGCACATCGCCAACAAATCTGGCATCAGTGGTGTGCATTCAGATGGCGTTTTCAGGTCTGTGAAATTGTGAAGATTATAACCACCTATTTTCTTTACTCAATTCACCGTACAGCCCACAAGACATAGGTACTAGTTTAATTGGATGTCTTAATCAGGCCACTGAAAAGGCTGTAGATATGGCACCCATTTTGTTTTAGCTCAAGCCTTGCCCCTGTGAATCATTTACGGGAGGGGGGGGGGGAAGTGAGGATGGACCTATCACTGCAGCAGTCCGGGGAACCACCACTCAATTCTGCTCTGTCGCACTACAGCAATAACTGCAGGAGCTACAGTCACAGACGCCATATTTGATATTTGGCAAGACCCACACTCATGGTTGAGGTTTAGGGGGAGGTTTGTGAAGGATAATAGTTGCAAAAACAACTTCATGCAAATTTCCTTGGTCATGGCCACAATACCTCACACTGTAGCCATAACCAGCGGCTTCAACAATACACAATGCTTATTGAGACTTTGTTTGCAAAATAAGGGCTATCAGTAACTAAACAGTACCGAGGGCAATTAAAATATAACTAAATGGAACCTCATGTTCAAGGCTAGATCTGCTGATTGTGATATATTTATGGCTTGGCATGAGAAACACCTTTACAAATGAGATGCAAAACAAAGACTCCCTGCCAGGTTACTTGGTGGAGAGTGATTAACCTCCAGTTAACTCTCATTGTTAAGGTAATTCGTCAGCACATTAATTTATTGAGCAGCTCTTACTGCATAAATCACTTAAAAAAGATCAGACCAGGAGATTACATGAATTTTTCATGAAAACACAACTGCAGTCAATAGATGCAAACAAGAAAAGACTGATTAGAGGAATAGAAAAGGAGCTGTCAGTGATTATACAAAAATTATTGAAATCTAGAAATAAGAAGTTGAAAGAAGTGGAACAAAAGAAAGGAGCGGGAGAGAAAAATGACACTAAGCAAGGCAGAGGGGGCAAAAAAGAATGAAAAAAGAGCAAGAAAAGAAGGGGAAAATGGAGGCTTGGAGGATAAAGTAAGTGAAGAGAAGCAAGGGGGAATGGAAGGGTAAGATGGACAGAGCAAAAGAGAAGTAAAGAGCAAGAGGGAGACGGCAAGGGATGACAAAGGAACGCAAGAGGGAGGAAATAATAGAGAATGGAAGAGAGAAGTGGAATTGAGCAAAAGGAAAGTGCAGAGAATGAGTGAGCAAGAGGAAGAAGCAAGAGATGGAGAAGGTCATAAGAGAACGTGCAGGTGAGGAAAGCAATATGGAGTAGACCAGAAACAAAAAAGAATGAGTGACAACTAGCTAGAGGTAGCGTGCAAATGACCGAGCAAGAATGAACAAACAAGTGAGAATGAAGAGGGAGAATGCAAGAGAATGAACGAGGAAGAGTAGGGGAGCAATATAATGAAGCAATGCAGGGGGAAATAAAGAAGGGAAAAATTAAAGCGAGGTAGGAAAAAAAGGATGGGAAAAGTAACTTAAAAAATTAGAGGCAAAGCCAATTATAAATTACGTCAACAAACAGCATCTAAGACTTTCTCTTCATGCACAGAGAAGAAGCTTACTGAAATCCTAAAGCAAAAAATCCGATTTAGAGGTAATCACAATAATGCTTCATCTCGTTAATTTCATCTGGGCCCTGCTGGTTGCGTTTCTTTTCAGGTGTGTAAGTGGCACAAAACATTTTAAAGTGCCCCTACTTTAGTGGCACAATACTGATTGTTTTGTTTTTTAATTTAAGGGGTTTCTCTGAGTGGTCATAAGCAAATAACTATATTTTTGAAAGGCAACCAAGAAAACAAACAACTTAAAAAAAAAAAACTATCTTTTTTTATTTTTCGCCAATTGCAATGTAAACCAGTTCCATTCAAAATGTTCAGTATTAAATAATCTTTCAGTAAAAATACTGTAACAAGTTATTTCTACCTTTAATTTGACACTCAATACTTATACTAATAAATACCATAACTTAGTCATGCCCACTTTGTTTCCCTAATAAGAACACTCCAACACAATCTGGTTATATAGGTAAGGGGCTACTACCCCAGAAAGCGCCATGAGGACAACCATTCAATTAGTGTATGCTTCTTTGCATCTCTGTAGTTTCGGCCCTCAAATAATGCCCCACAGCTTTCTTCAGGACAAAACTAATACAATCTGAATTCATTACAACACTGATCCACTCACATATTCCTGGGTGGGAGTTATCTATATTGTTATTTTTCCAAACAGATCTACTGGGAATGGAGGAAAAACTATTCCAACCTTAGAATTGTGAGCACTGAAATATCCACTATACTAGGACATCGTGAAAATTCCTATTTGGGTTATATTATTAGTCTTAATTCTTATTTTTTTCTCAATCATAGCGCAGAGTACTGAGTAAATACTTCAACAGACATTTGAGATTGGTTATATAATCCAGCAAAAAGTTGCACATAACGCTCATGGAGACAGCCTTGCAATTGTCCAGTGTTGAGTTTCTCTCTTGGGGTTCTGCCTATGCCCTCACTTAAGCCAACTCAGTTTCAGAAAAGTGCAAGAGGTTCATGTAAAGTACCTGTTGGGAACAAATAATACATTGATGCACAATGGTAACAAGGGATCTTCATTCCCCTTTCCATTCCCTCCATTATCCTTCAAAGTGGAAGCCACAGCTACTGCGCGTGTGAAACGAACACGCCTGCAGGCTACAAAATAGTTCTTTTGTTGAAACAGGGGGAGTAATAACATTGTCAAAACAGAAGCAAAGGAAAAACCAGAACAAGATCTTGTTAGATAATCTTATGTCACTGAGATGGACCAAGTGACAGATGGTAATACACAAAAAAAAGGGTCAACTTTCTCATATAAATAGGACAGCGAGCCGTGACCCATTCCGAATGACCCACTCCATCATGGATCCCACTCCTCACTTGTGCCAATAGTTGTGGCATGAGTCGGTTCAACATTATAGGTAAGTGTGCACTTCCAACAGAACAGTGTACTTCTGCGGCTGAAAACACGATTTCAGTGTACGTCGCCTGGTAGGAAGGCATGAGACACCAGAAAAAGTAGGGTAAAACTACTTCATGGCTAAGTTTATTCTGGTCGCCATTCATTAGGATTTTTAAAAAAAGATGAATAATTCTACCTGGGGATCAGATCAACATGTTTCAGCCCCCTATCACAAGTCAATACTAGGGCTTTCATCAGGACCAGGGCCACTGATCAGTGCTTATTGAGACAATGGAGTTCCCAAGGTTGATGTACTAGCAAGTGATGGGTGAACAAAAGAATAGGTTCCAAATTCTACCGAAGCAGGCAATCCAGCAATACATGGTGGTTACATTCTACCTTCATTGTAGTAACAACAATCTATTCTATTACAAATACTATGGATTTGGAAGCAGTGTGCAGGGGAGCCAATAAGAACTGGCCTAACGCCATTCAAAGCTTCCTTGGCTACTGCACCTACTGTCCACCCAAAAGCCAGAACACATTAAATGCTCATTGTTTACCATTGTGCAAATGAGTAAACCAGCATGGGTGTGACCATGCCCAGTTCAAAAATACACCCAGAAGAATGTTGGCGGGTATATGTCAAGAGGCAGGTTTTAGGTACAGGGAACATGGGATCTGAAATCATATTGGGATCTGAAATCATATCTCCCAATGAAATGCTTCATCGGGCTACAGCCAACCTCCTGGAGCTAAAATCAGTCAATGTATTTAATAGTGAAATCTTGTTTGATAATGGTGAGGTTGGAATCTAATACTGCAGGAAAGATGAAAGGGTTATAAATGCTCTTGGAGTGCTCCCTCACTCCATGAAAAAAGGCCATATTATTTTAGGGGGGGCGGAGGCGTTATATATATCCCGAACTAGACCCCAAAGGTATCAGAGCACTTTACAGGAACACCAGTTGCGTTACAAACGGACACATTAATTTCTGTTAGGCACGAGGAGATTACGCGATTTGCTCAGAATCACAGGATGTTGAGCGTCCCTGCCGAGACTCGAACCCGGTTCCACAGCTTCGAGGTCGACCGCTCTAGCCATTAAGTCATATCCTCTCCCCTATTTGTGATCACAACTTTACTTGTAACTTGGCACCACCTAAAAGAGGCGCCCTGAGGCTATGGCCATCACGTATGCCTGATGGAATCGCTCTTTCTACAATGATGGTCCAAGAAGCCATGCAACCTGATACCCTGTCAGTGCAAAGGACTGTTCAAGGAGCTGGAAAGTTATGGACCCAACACTGCGTTCTACTGGCAGATATGGAAGAAGTTGGGAATATTAAAACCACCTTCGTCACTGTGGTGATTTACAGACATACCCCTTCAAGCTTCGGGGCTTTCTGGGATGAAAGCACTTATCGGGAACCTTTCCTTTCAAATTTCAAGCCAATCATGGCCACTTCATAACACTCGTTACACACTCCAGCTCGCCCTAGTCTGCAACGCACCAGTCCTAATGTGAGGGGGTGGCCTTACTGTGACCTGTAGACTTTCCAAGAGGCTGTAATGTTACAGTTCTTGATTATCTACCGACAAGAGGGTAGTAACAAACCCCTTTAATGTTCTTGTCTATTAATAAATACCAGACATCTTCTAGGACATGGAGTGGGAAACAAACACACCTATGATATTCCATAGCCTTGCCCATGCCTCTCTTTCTCCCACTGTCACCCAATTCATCACTCCGCCCACTTCCCGCGATGGTACATTTTTCAAAAGCAACATCAGATTAAATCTCTCAAAGGTGTTCAACAATCACAGACCGGTCCTGCTCAGCTTGGGTCCCACCCGTGGGTCGTAGCAGATACGATTTTCAGCTAACAAATAAAAAGCAGTTTAAATGTATACTCAGTAGCAAAAATGATCAGAAGTTATTCATTGTTGTTTTATTCCCGAATCCAAAAATACTAATCGGAGTGTTCTAGGTTTCCAATGTTTCCAACGATTGGTCACAAGTGAGTGAACTGTAAAAACTGATATACCTGTGTCATTCGTGCCGTTATTCCTCCTGGCGTAAGTGCCTCGGACCACTTGTTCGAACATCTGAGCCCCTATGGTCCTCATGTTCTCCCGGATCATGATGCCTTGTGCTTGGACCATGAAGAGGTAGGTGGTCGCTGTAAGTAAAAACACAAGACATTGGAAAATCAGTCACTTCCTAGGGTCTCACTTGAAATAAAAAAAAAGTGCTTTATATTGGCACTTTTTCAGGTAGGTACATACTGTAGTGGTGCCATAAATCTACTGCATGCAACGACTGCAGACACAATAAAGGAATTGTTGATTGGAACTTAGCATAGCGCTTTTAAACAAAGCGCATTACCAAATTAAAGAAATCGTAAAATACTTAATACAATGTTGTAATTACAAGATAACAGCAAGAAAAAGACAGAAAAAAGGCCAAAAGAATTACCAGGGTAAATAGCAGAAAGGGAATATTAGCAAATTTAACAAAAGATCCTGCAGCGACCAGTAATTCATTGATGCCTAAAAATTTCAAAAACCGTCTCCAGTTTAGAGGGGAAACGACCACTTCCCAGAGCTCGATAAGCAAACGGACACATGGTTGCATTACAATGCAATACATGGGGGCTTGCAGTTCCTGTATGAATATGCTCCTTACATTATCTTATTACAGTCTAGCTTTGATATTAATAGTTTTCTGTAATAAGAAAAAACGACCAGCTGAAATAAGTTATGGCAGTAGCTGTGACGTCGCAACGTGTCTGCCAGAGGTAACAGAGAAGGTAAAAAGCCGAATATAAGATAAATTAAAACTGCTACTTAGACTGTAAAAAAATAGATATTGCTTTTCATGTCTTCTAAACAATTTTCCTGAAAGTAGCCGTTATTAGCAGAGAGAAGCCAGATATGGCAACAGGGTTATCGTGTTCCGACGTATAGTTGAGTACATGAAAGCTGAAATCTCTTCGCATTACGAACTAAAGCTGTTTTCTGAAAATGACAAACATTGAAAGGCCTATGTTTTTGCAACAAGGGACTAGCTTGTATTGATAGGTTTTATTTTTTGAACTACATTCATTCACATGAAGGAACAAAAGGCCACGGAATAAGCTTTTGGGGGGTATGGTGTAACCATGTATTATTCGGAATAGAATACCCTCTGCTGTGCACTAAAAGCATATGGCATGTCACCTCAGAGTCCATGGCCTTATTTAAGAACTCTGCCCTCGGCCTCCTTCCTCTACTGCAAAATAAGTCGCTGTGAATGCAGGTTTATCAACTCTACCAACTATCACCACGAGCTCTTTATTTATTTCAGGTTACCACTGGGCACTGAACTCTGCTTATCTGAACCGTGGCTCTTCCATCTGTAAGCAAGCACAAACTCCACAGGCAAGCAGGACATGGGGAATGAACTTTAATGACATTTCCACCTATGCCACCCTGGAAAAGGGCTCTAGCAACAGATCAGCACCCGTCTCCCTTTGCCAAACTGCTGATTGCCCGCAGCAACCACGGTACCTTGAGAGCAAGGGAGTAGCCAGAAAAATAAGATACCCCCTACTTTGAACCGTGTCACAAATGACAATGAGTGATCAAGTGAGATGAGGGATCCCAGCAGTGACTTCTTCTGAGGGATTCTTCATTTTCCTTCTTTTCCTCCTTCTTTCATTTGTTTCCATCTTTCTTTCATTACTTCTCTCATCTTTCTTAATGTTATTTATACATCCATTCTTTTCTCACATCCCTTTATTTCTTCCTTTCTTCATCCACACATCTTTCCCTTTCCTTCTCTTCATCCATCCATCTTTCCTTCCTTCTTTAAATGTCTATCCTTTTCTCCATCAATTCATGATTCTCTATATCTACCCATTCTTCTCCCTCCATTCTCGCCATCCATCATCCGCCCATCCATCTCTGAATCCATCCCTCAATCCATCCATCATTTGACCTCTCCATTCATCCATCAATCCATCCATCCATCTTTCTCTCATCCCTACTTCCCCTCTTTCCTGACATGTTCTCTTGTTTCCTTTGTTCACCTATTCCACTGCTCTCTCATACCATCCAGTTACATACAGTAGTGTGTATGAGTCTCCAGCTGTTTCCCATCAACGGACAAAGAGCTGTAGACAATGTTAAATGTTTTATGATCATCAGAACTGCCCTCTGATCTGCATACAGGTCTGTGTTTTTTCTTTTGTTATGTATACAAATTGTACCCATGGATTCCTCCACACCTGGTAAACTTTTAATAATTTGTCTATATGTGGTTTTTGTCGGGCTCTGGCCCATGTGGTACTTTCAAAACTTAATAAAATATGTTTTAAAAAAAAAAAAAGAACTGCCCTATGAAGCCACCCTCGGCTCAAGCTGCTAAAGTGGGGGCTTAGGACGCCCTTGCTTGAGAGTGCATCACCCCATTGCCAAGGGAAAGCTCGTTGCTCAGCAAACTGCGCCTCTGCATGCCCAGATTCACCCTTCTGGAATGACTCCCACATTAGAGAAGCAGCAGGCCTCACCGGTTCAGTTCAGATAAAGCAGCCCTAATGCTAACCTTGTAATGAGCTGCTGGGGAGATGCAATGTGTTACTGTGTCTTTGCATCCACACAGAGCTCTGTTTTTTTGGCTAGGTTTGCACCATACAAATGCCACATAAATGGAGTATCAGCCCAACTTTCACACAAAAATCAAGTCACGTAGTTGCAGATGTGTCATTAGTTATCCAAAAAACACCAGATTTCTTAACAGTCGAGTCACTTTAAGCACTACCCAAATTTGCACAAAAAACAGAAGCGCCAGGGCTCTCATCAGGAGGCCACCACAGCTAGCATCACCCATCGCCGTTGCCAGTGACAGTAGCAACACAACTACTAACCATAACACTACTCCAAGTGCGACAATTCGGACTATTTCAGGCCCCCAAAGCTATAAGAATGGCTTGGGCGGCCGGTAGTAATTATAAATTCAATATACATTCAAAATGTTTAATGTATATTGATTTAATAATTAACTGTTGTTGTGGTCCTCTCTAAATTGGCCAGACAGCGCCACCTTGTGGCAGACTGTCACAAGCGTTGGTATTAACAATTAAGTGCACGGTGCTGAGCACAGGATACCACCAGCTCAAATTACGCGCTGCTTTTAGGGAACATAATGGAAGTTGATCAGCTCTAGCCCTCAGCTGTCCTCCCAAACTCACCCTGGACTTTGAGCTGCTGTTCATTTGCTTTAAACCTCCACAAATCTAAGGTACCATGCACACCATAACGTGCAAGGATGCCCAAACAGAACAGCCCCCTAAAGCTGCGCAATGGACAACCGCAAACCGCAGCAGAACAGAACAAAGTTAAGTCTTTCAGCACACACATCCATGAATATAAAGCTCCATACAACGTTCTAACCAAGCACTGGCCAATACAATCAATCACTAAACAATACATTAGCCTTTTCTGCTGCAATCTCCTTAAACGTTGAGAAATACAATCAAATACATTGGCAACACAAACTTGAATGAGAGTCCAATAGCGCTATGGAGCCATACGTATGCTAGTAAGCACTACACAACTGCATGCAACACAACCATTGAGTAAAAAGTTAGCATGGAGACAATAGAGCTACGTGCAAGTAAACTTTCAAGCTTCAAACGAGAAAATGTCTTTTCACAAAATACTCTAGCCCCCTATATCAGGGCGGGGCGTGGATGGCGGGGGACGAGTAAGCTCTACGCTTTATATACACATTTCCAAAACAAAGATCCTTTGTGGTGACACTAATATTTGTTCAACAAATAAGCCACACTCATATCTGGAATTTTTCCTGCACCAGGTCACACACTGTTGTCCTGGTACAAAGGTATGCTTTAGAGACGCGCAGCGGATGGTACTCCCTGGTACTGGGGCCAGGTAGGCTATGCGGTCATTGTGCACACATGAGGCTATTAATTAACTAAAAGGGACTGCCAGTGATACTCTGGCGCCTTGCAACACAAAAGTTGCAGAAGTCAATAGTCAACGTGAATGCACAATAGTAAATTAGTTCAACAAAACACCGCTAAGCAAAATAGCTAGATGCACACAACTGAATCCACGTTTTTTTAAATGTATTAATAGGACCATCTTTTATAGCTTTTTGTTATGTTTCTTTTTTTTATTTATTTTTTTATTTCAGGGCAAGAGGTTCAAGAATACATTACAGAATAAATTTAACATTTATATTGTTGATAATATGGCATTAAAATGAAATAGTATGAAGAAAAGAGAGCACTAACCGAATGTGCAATGTGCCTTGTGCAAAACAGCAAAAATACAAATACTCAAAAGCCACTAAAGTGCAGGTGCAAAGGGATCAATTCCCCACTTAAGTATTTAGAATATAATATCTATAAAGTGCTGATGCATTCTTTACGAAAAACCGTCAAAAAGGAAGTTCACTTCCACAATCTTATCATAGATAGTATAACATTAAAGTGCGAAAGTGTAAAAAAAAGGCACTAATCGAAAGTACAATGTGCCATGTACAAAACAGCATAAACACAAATCCTCGAAACCACTAAAGTGCAAGTGCAAGACACAAGTAATTGCAGTAATGTTACAATAAAGGGAATTAATTAGCATAAAAACATCAATAAAAGAGACATGCTTCAAAACAATTCACCACTTCCAGTATTTAAAATGTAATATCTATAAAGTGCTAATGCATTCTTAACAGAAAACAATCAAAAAGGAGGTTCACTTCCATACAAAGACCACATTAGGAGAAGACTTCTGGGTATATCACTTCCAATATTTCATTTTCTATTAAGTCTTCTCCAGTATTTCAAAAAACTTCCAGTTTCGCTCAAACTTTTTTACAGCTCCTATCCTCCTAGCATGGGCCTCCTCAAATTTTTTTACTCTTTTCATTTTATTAATCCATTTCAAATGAGAGGGGGCTTCTGTAGATCTCCAATTTTGCAGGATTAATGAGCGTGCTACCGCACTAGCAATAAAAAGAAAAACTCTTTCTGATTTAGTCAATTGTAACCCTCCCTTGCAGTAGCCAAATAGCACAACCTCGGCTTCGATCGGGATTCTATTAACGATTGCACGCTCGATGTCTGAAAAAACGGCTTCCCAAAAAGACCTTAGGCCGGGACACACAAAAAAAATATGGTGCCAACCACCTACCCCAGGTTTAGAGCACCGAAAGCACTTATCTTCCACGTCTGGAAACCTTTTATTTAGAGTAGAAGGTGTTAAATAGGACAGCCACCTTGAAAAAAAGGCCATCCTCTTATAATTAGCAGCACGCAATGCTCTGCTTCCTGAGTAGCTGATCCACTCCCACTCCCTTTCGGATAATCTGCAGTCAGCTTCCCGATTTATTTTTTCCAAATGGTTCTGGATCACCAAAGAATATTTTGTTTTATGTAGCAACTTATACCAGTTGCCTATTCTTCGTAGTTTGGCCCCGTAAAGGGCAACTGTCGAATGATTGGGGGGTTCAGTTATACCACCAGTACTTCTCAACCAGGAGACTAACTGCAGATATTCAAAAAAGGCCGGTTTCCGATGAGTCCCTATCCTGGCCAATATTTCCTGCCAGGAGATCAGCCTATTCTGAACTATGAAATGTCTCAATTCGGTAAATCCAGAATTCTCCCAAACATTGATGTGACTAACTTGTATCTGGAAACCGAGGCTGGCACATTCTCTTATATTGAGATATTGAAAGCCCATCAGATTCATTTCCCTAGAAACGGCTTGAAGTCTGATAAGAAAGTCTTTTAAAGTTTTATATCGTTTTTTCTTAGGAAGCTTAGCAGTTTTTAAAAACACTGAAGTGGATGAACCAATTTCTAGCAGCATTCTATTGATAAAAAAAGTATCTCTACAAGAGCTGGATCCTAACAGCCCAGATACTAAATCAAGAAGGGCAGCTTCATAATATGATCTTACATGTGGGAGCGCGAGCCCCCCCTGATCTATTGATAGTTGTAAAGTATTCAATTTAACTCTGGGGGCTTTCTTCTCCCAAATAAATTGCCTGAAAAGCGTATCCATTTTCCTGAAAAATACCTGATTAATTTTGATAGGAACATTAGAAAATAGAAAAATCAATAGGGGTAATATAGACATTTTTATTAATGATACTCACCCTACTATTGATAATGGAAGCAATGACCATTGCTCCAATGATTTACTTATTTTTGTCTTCCTCCTTAAATAATTTAACTCAAATAATTGAGAAAACTGTGAGGAGACATAAATCCCAAGGTATCTTATAGGGTCAGTTCTTAATGCCTGTGATTTTAAAGAACAGGGAAATGCGTTGATATCAGCATTCATGGCGTTTTGTTATGTTTCATCGATTACTCAGTCTACATGTCTCAGTGTTCGTAGAACCATGCATTCACCTTAACTTCAGCAGCAGTACTGCCCTATTGTTACAAGGGGTCCATAGATTAACTATCTACCTACAACTTGTTAGCACATATAAAACAGGAGCATCTATTATCTGGACATATATTATCCTTGATATACAAGTGCAACTGTTGTATAGTCTTACTGCCTTTTTTCGTATCTGCCTACAACCAGCAACACAACATAACAGTAACGTAACAAGTATAATGCACAAACACCAGTTCAGGAGGGGTATAAAGACAAATCAATTTTCAAGGAATTCCTAAATTGTTGGTCAGACTCCATTTTCGCTCTGGTGCCTCCTTATTACTCATTTGTATGTGCCGATCATCGGTGATAAAGCACGTGGTCAAAAAATGACCGAGGTACGTGCTCAATCCGGATCTGCGCTTTCGGCGCAGAAAAAGAAAGAACTGACGTCAGCGCGCATGGGTGGTGCCTAATTAGTCTCCATGACATCATTCTGGCGCGTACAACGCCACTGACGGACGCGGAGCCGCACAACGCCACCTACTGGCGTGCAGGGGTACTGCTAAGCAGAAAACTTTCTGGATCCAGTCTGACGCCTGGGGATTATTCTAAGGTAAGGAATCTATCACTAACGTGTCTCTTTCAGATATGGTCATTTAAATGGGGTGACATGAAGGATTTCAACACATACAGATATTTATTCTTTCACAGATTTCTTCCCAGGAATGTTTTTTCCAATTTCATATCACATGTGAAAGAGTTGCTTTATTGCTGCTGCTGATCCCCAATATTCATTGTTCAGCTGCACACAGGCTTGACACTTTGTCCGATGTCTATCGTTTCCATAAGATACATATTTGTTGTGTTAAACCAACAGCTGATCCACAATGTTCTTAACATTTTGCCCTAGTCAACCCTGACCTTTTTCCCGCATTCCTCTCCATTCCAGTACTGAGCCTTCTTCGCCTACCATTATTAAGAATAAACTTATTTAATCGCAAACATGGGTATAGGTTTGAGAGGATACAGTTGGGGCGGACAATGGCCGCCATGCTAAAAGACTGTTGCTTTTCATGGTGCAGTTGGTTTCCTAGTGCGTCCGGCATTCCCCTCTGTATTTCCAGGGTGCAGTGACAGATTGCAATAGAGAGGTCTCCAAAAAGAAGTCCCTACCTCTGCAGTGATTTTACATGGGCATTTAAAGTCTAAAAGCATCCGCATGTGCTCAAGGTGTTTAGCGGCACCTGGTTGCTTGCTCCCTGCACCACAGTTCCCCAGTGGATCATCTCTTGTTGCTGCTGCTGTCATCCTGTGTTGATGTCCTACTGCACTAAGAAGGGGTTTACTACATCTACAAGCACGTACCAGTGTGTATCCGTGGCAGTGTACAGTTTGCAATGAATTATATTTGTTGACTGGGGGTTCCAGGTTAGCAGCTCTCTCCGCTTCCTGACTGCAGCTGTGGCTTCGATAGTATGTCAACAACCTCTAGGAAATTGTCCCCACTCATTGAATCTCTCAACACTGGTTCTTGCATCATTGGTCCTTACCTTTATTCTAGAGCATCTGGGCTACGTGAACCCTCTGTACACAGTCCACATATTCATAACTCAATATTCCATAAAGCTATAGACGCTTCTAGATCTTATTAACTATGAACCATTGATGCCGCGAGCGGAGTACCCCAAAGTCACTCGTTATTAAGGCACGGCTCACCTACTCGACTCCCCAGAGCAGAATAATCATGAAATAATCCATTTCAATTTTGCGATTAAAAAAAGTTTACAAGCTTTTGTTCACAATTGACAATTGCCATAAAAGTAAAGCTATAACAGAGGAGAAAAAACATTGAAACTCTATTAAGCATCACAAAAGAATCTGAACCAGGACATTCGTGTAAACGCAAGTGAGACCGTAAAAATAATCCATATGCAGCTGTAATACAACGCATGCGCCTCCGAGAGCCAATGGTTAGACTGAGCCCTTTCCAGGTTATATGCGTACACAGCAGATAAGAACTAGAAGAACTGCAAACTCAAGCTCATTAGGAAAGAAATTACAGCCCTAAGAAGATTCAAATCTCTTTCAGCAAATTGTTAAACCTTCCAGTGAATTAAAGATAAAAGTGCTAGGAAAGTTCAAAATAATCAGTTATAATGCCTAGTAGAACAACATTGTTGATGCCTAAGTGAATCCATTCTTCTCTGTCACTTGCGCTCACCCACAAAGCAGACTGGAAAATGTTTGCAAAGCGAAGGGATAGACTTGGGAAATCGGTCAAATTTACTTCCTTAAATCAGACCGGTCCAGGCAAAGTAAAGCAGCTTCCAGCAGCGGGATATTGTATTGACCTCTGTAGCCCAAGTGGGACAGCCCATCTCTTCAGCTAAGGCAGCATTAGCAGCATCTTGCCACAAGGACGGGGTCTTCTTGTGACAATGGACCAAGTGGTAGAAGAAACAGACAGAGAAGAAAACTGCTTCTACTGGACGGGCAGAGCAAAAGCTCAACAAATCCCACTGCAGTAACTCATTAGTTCTAGCTTAAATACAGAAAAAAGAGCTACATGAAGCACTACTGTAATATATATATATATATATATATATATATATATATATATGTATGAAGAAAGCTCGCCTTGCAACTCCGCTGGAACAGAACGAGAATGGACCCAAGTAGGTGCTTAACATGTTTTTATTACAAGCAACACTCCGCCATGACGCGTTTTGGCGCCGGGTCACATGTTTCAATAGACATAGAAAAAAAAAAAAAATTATATATATATATATATATATATATATATATATATAGATATACACATATATATACACACACAGATGCATTCCGTGACACAAAGAAAATTAATTGCTTAAATGCATATTACATTTCAATGTCCGGAGTTCTATAGCTACTCTATATATGTATTTTATATATAATCTAATCAATGTCAATCCTAGCAACATAACAGCATATATATATATATATATATATAGACACATATATATGTTTATTTGTGAGCGAAAAAAGTAGTACTTGAGCATGAAGATTGTTCTATATAAATCATTATCCTGAATGATGAATAGTATAAGTTTTGGAATGAAAAATGTCAACCAGAGGTAGGATTTTGGGTAGTCAAATATTGAAAGGTAAAAAGGCCTACAGTATGGATATCACGCTGGATCAGACAACACAGAAAATCTAGAAATGGACTGCCACATAACTACAGACAGTAACATATACAGATTGGTCATGTAGAAGACAGACTATGAAACGCTGAGCCCCCTCCATATTATATACGTCACAGCAGATAAGACGCTAGAAGAAATTTAAACTCAAGCTCATTAGGAAAGAAATGACAGTCCTAAGAAGGTTCAAATCTCATTCAGTGAATTATTAACCCTCATCCAGTGGATTATAAAGATCAAAGTGTTAGGAAAGTTCAAAATAATCAGTTCTAATTCCTAATAGAACAACATTATTGATTCCTAAATTAATCTATTCTGATCTATCACTTACACTCAACCACAGAGCAGACTAGAACTTTTTTGCAAAGCGAAGGGGATAGACGGGGGAAATTGGTCAAATTTACTTCCTTAAACCGGATTGGTCCATGCAAAGGAACGCAGCTTCCAGCAGCGGTATGTTGTTTTGACCTCTGTAGCTCAAGTGGGCCAGCCCATCTCTTCAGCTAAGGCAGCATTAGCAGCATCTTGCCACAAGGACGGGGTCCTCTTGTGACCATGGACCAAGTGGTAGAAGAAACAGACACAGAAGAAAACTGCTTCTACTGGACGGGCAGAGCAAAAGCTCAACAAATTCCACTACAGGAACTCATTATCTTACATTTTTTATTAAGGATCATATATTTGCTTCAGAAAGATGAAGGCGGACCTAAATATGTACCATTGGGATATTATTAGCTCCAGTTTCCAGCTAAACAGACCGGATTAAGCTCAGTTGCACATAGGGATGAAGGATTATTAATGCTTGATAACGACTACACTAGAGCAAATTTGATGGGGATAATTTCAACAAGCATTGGCAAGGCCGATAGACGTGGCATGCCTGCCAGTCTTTTTGACTTGCAATACGTCTGTTTTCAGTATAGCTTTTGTAAAACATTGTTATTGGGGAAATCCAATAGGCCTTAATGGCATTTTAAAAAAAATTGCCTAAAAGCAAAAGCATTTTTTTTGGGTCTCAAAATGGTTGCATTGCCATCGTAGACCGTGGCAGAAAGGGAACTACTTTAAGGGCGGCTGTGTTCCTTGTCAAAGAATAGAGATAAGCAGTGGCTTAACAGAGCTGACCTGCGGCTGGCCCCATTCTTTAGTGGGTAGGCTTAAAATGCGAATGATATTATAACAGACGGCTGGGAAAACGGAGCTGGCCCCCAGAAGTAAGAATATTTATAATTTTAGTAAAAACAAAAGCCAAGGTTAACGTTAGGGGTGCAAAAATAAAAAATCTTGCCGAGACATGTTTTTTTAAGAAAGAAAAGATGAGCAGAAAAGACCCAGAGGTTTATTCCGGCCCATCGAGCGCCCTCCCAGGCGTGTGATCTTTGCAGCGGTCCCACGTTATTGCTGTGTGCTCCAAGCTAAAGAGAACCTGCGCACACATAACGTGAGCGGACTTGCACGCCTGTCCGCTTCAGTGACCCCTCGGAAATGGGAATCCTAAAATGAAGAAAAAAAGAAAGAAAAAAAAAAAAACACACGCAAAAGCCCTCTTTCTCCTCTTCCAAGCTGTCCAGAGGACAAACAGTGCGGGCAGCAGTCCAAGAAATTATTTTTCTGTCGTTTGTGGAAAGGTCTAAAAGCTTGCTTTCTGCTGCTTTGAAGAGATGACGTCATTAGCCACACTGGCCCTGGGCCCGGGGTTGGTACAGTTCCATGGGAACCGAACGCACGCGCTTATACGGAGATACAGACGGAAAAAAATGATAATCTACAATATTTACATAATTTATGGATCTCTTTATTCGCGGTTAAATATGCGACTTTCTGCCTAAGCAGAGGAAATGACTCATTTAAACACGCGCTTGGGAAGCAGGCCTCTCATGGGGGTATACCGTTTCACTTTGTGACACAGACTTCCCATTCATAACAAATTAAGCGAGCCCGCCTTAATTCAGTTTGTTGTATTAATATAACACAGCATTTGCAAGCAGATACCACATGCAACTGGCAGCTGTGTGGCAGTTTTAGTTGGAGGAAGTCTTACCTCAGACCTCTAAATCCAATTTCCCCAGAGTATGGTTATTGTCTGTCCCAAGGCAGGCCAAGGGGGGAAAAACTGCCATGCGGAGAGACATATTTAATAACATTTCAGGAATGCCTCTTCTGTTTTTCAAAGCTCGCTATAAAAAACAATGGCTCTATATAAAATAATAAATCTTGCCACTTACCCGGCAATGCTGTTCTTTAACTCAGCATTACTGCCATGCTCAAAGATTTAACAGTAGTTAATGCCCTCTGGAGAGAACGTTAACCCCCATTAATGAACCATCTTACAATTGTGGTGCAAAGGCATCATAATGAGGAAATGGGCAAATAACGGTGGCAAACGACTGGCAGCATGTTGGCTAGGGCACTATTTGCACTAGTCTTCCTGATGCCACCCAGCAAACTGTATCAGACTGTTTATTGCCCCTACTTCACGCTCTCGCTAAACTTAAAATTAAGGCAAAAGTAGATAGTGTTGCCATTCAAAGCCTTCTGATTGGCTGGGGTTATTTCATTATAGTGCTAATAAGATTTATGAAACATGTGGTCAAAATTTCATGTTGACCATAACAACAAGTGGCTGGTGATACTATAACAAACAATCACAGCCAGCCACAAAACTGCACACCAGGACGCTTCCTCCGATCGCTCCTGATCTCCCCCCACGGTTGGCAGGTTTGTTTTCCCCCCTTGGCTTTTTCGAAACCAAAAGCATCCGTCAAGTAATGCATTCCCGAATCCTGTTAGGGATGATTTACATGGGCAAAGGCGAGGGCGAAACACCAACCCACACCCCCAGGATCCATGCCCAACGGGACATCGCATGACATAACACGACATGCCAGGCCAAACTGGAAGATGACTCCCGGACAGATGCAAGTCACCCTACCCAAGTTGTGTGGATGTAGGATAAGACCTCTCAATACAATGGAAAAGCAAACTGTTAACCAAATGCTCGTATTTGTATGTTATGACTTGTCAATGATGCAACAACAACTTGTATCAAGAAATGTGAAAATCTCAATAAACAAATTTAAACAAAAAAAAACCAAGTGGCTGGATGTGAGGGGAAGTTACCACACTAAAGGGTTCCGCAACGTCCGACCGCCTGTGTGTGCACCGACAGTTACCCTAGCACTGTGTGTGCTCACAAACCTTGCTTGGCAGACTTAACCCCTTGTGTGCCCCGCCCTGTGCCGGGCGTTGAATTAGCGGGCGGGGTTCATGACGAGATAGTCTCGTCATGGGCACAGCGCAACCGCGGCCCATGACGAGACCATCTCGTCATGGGCACTCAAGGGGTTAAGGGTGTAGTATGGTAGAGAGCAATAGAATGCAGAAACATCTGGAGCACTGAAAAAACATCTGTCCGAAGAAGCAGGTCCAGCTAGGGACCCAAGGACTCGGACCCTTTTCTGTGGTAAGAGTTACTTATGTTGAATAATATTGGTGTTGTAATCGTGATCACATCAGACAAGGTTAGATTAGTGACCACTCCAGGCCAGATCGTTTGCGTGCGGTGATTTACTCAGAGCATCAAGCAAGGATGCCAGCAAGAATGTAAAAATGCAATGCCCCTGCCATCATGGTAATAAAAGGGGTAATGTCGCGCCAGTGCCGTATAATTGATCACTCAAATATCAGATTTAAGTTTAATTTGGAGATTCAACCATTTTTCTCCAAATGTCATCTTTATGAGTTCTGAAGATCCACGCATCTCTGCATCGAATACATGTTTTTCAATTTTTGATATAGATCTATTATTTCAACCAAGCAAAAGTTTAATATGTAGTATGCTGGGCTGACAGGAGAGCTACTTGCAGGTCTAGACTACAAACAAAATCAGGAACCTCCACCATGACCTGCAGCGTGTGTGGATGCTTGTGTATGCTTCTCTGTGTTTCCCACTGATTGAAGAACTGCCTTGTGGCAGTCCATGCTAAAGCGATTCATGACATCCATGAACCCACAACAGTCCCTCCAAGACCAGCATCAGACACGGTGCACCATGTGATGGAATCGTAGAGCTTGCCATGGGCCAGTGGTATATCTGAAGGACACCTTAAGATGATCAGTGGAACTCGTTAGCCAGCATCTTGGGCAAATTGGCTTTTCTTGCGGTTTTCAGCATCCATGAGGAAAAGCGAAATTGAACCCAGCAGTAGAAACTGGCAAAATATGTTAAAATGTATTCTTTGAGCGAAGTCCTTTTTGAACTTGGATTTCGGATATTGAAGAAAAATTTGCCCAGCTTTACCCAGGTGGCCGAGATGCGTCTATTTGTCTTTTTTTTAAAATAGCAGAATTTGTATCAATTGCAGCTGGAGAGGAGGGAAGTAGAAGCCACGTTATTTGCATCATGTTGCCACTTGAGATAGGTACACAGGAAGATCTTCCAAGGGCTTCCTGCATTGTGAAAGGTTATCTTCCAGGCCTTCCTGCAAGTGTCAGTGTCTTTCCTGCAAGCCTGTCGGCTACTACCAGACCAACATGCTGCATCTCGAAAGATGCCAACACCCCTGCTAAGTGCACCTACAACAACTTAGAAATGAATTTGGAGGAACCAGCCGATGGTCAAAGTAGCAGGTTCAAATCTGCATTTGTTGGTTATTTACATAGTGAAACTGCATTGAGTTTACTCGTTAAGAAATATTAAGTGGCCGTCAATTCACCTGTCAGAAAAACAATACTGACAGATAACACCCAATAGTTACTCTGCTGCATCGGACAAATGGTTACCAGGGAAAAATGAACGAGAGCTCTAAAAACAGTACAAGTTTCCTAAAAGACAGGTTATACCGCTATGCATCCAGGTCAAAAGTATATCTTACAGTCTCGCTTGCAGACGACTATGGAGTCATGGCATTAGGAATGGACTGTGAGGGCCACAGACCTCAGCTAACTCAGTAAATGTATGCAAAGCACTGTACACCGGGGTCAACAGGGATCCTCCTCAAGAAAGGATTAAGAGGGCTGTCACGTATGTCATCAACGTGTGCACAATAAATACCAGTGCACAAGATGCGAAGGTATAGAAATTAAAAATCCCCTTGGCCAAGAGAAAGTGATCAAAGGGAGTCTGCTAAGGGATGGGATGGAAGGCTTGCATGAAAGCAGACTCCCTAAGGACCTGATCAGCCACTAGGCTGAGAAGAACATCTGAAATCAAAGAATTTGGCTAACTTGAAATCGAACAATTGATTCACATGAAACCCCAAGAAGCGTCCAATGAGCTCTCTTAAGAGTTGTAGAACACATTGGGAAGTTGTGCACACAAAATCACCTGCTCCCACTCTGTTACGACACAGCGCCCTTGTGAAGAACCAGGTACTCCGATGATCAGAGACCCACACCAAGGATAGGAATTATGATATCAAAAGAACTTTCAGCTAAACACTAAACATTCAAAGTCAGTGGCAAAAAACTCCACTACATTTGTGGCATCTGGTTGTACTAAGGAATGAGGTAGAACTCATAAGGAATAGAATCCTGAAATATAGGATTCAATGTGTGGGCCTCTTGAAATATTTCCATTCAATCTTATGAAAATTCCAGATACTGAAACCTTGTAGCGTTACGGTCAGCAGAACTGGGCCATAATACGAGATAATATCCCTCACCAGATTTAGGAATATAACTAGCACCGTTGGTCAATAATGCTTTTAGCACATAAACCCACTAAAGTCTCGCTCTGCCTCTCTCAAGAAGATCCCCTGTCGATTGCGTGTTGTAAAAGCATAAGCCGAGGGCCTATACAGGGAGTTGCAGACGATCTCAGTGTATTTATTGCCTTGTTCCTAATATTACACTGAATATTTTACTAACGATAACAATGGTCACCAGAATGGAGTAGATTCAAAAGCAAATAACCTTCATAGAGAATTTGCTCAGAGGAGCCATCTTTGGCCCGGCCTCCTCCCCACTACAAAGTACAGGTGGATGAAACACACTAAGAAGGTCCCAATGAGCAT
Organism: Triturus cristatus; assembly: GCF_964204655.1. Lineage (NCBI taxonomy): Eukaryota > Metazoa > Chordata > Amphibia > Caudata > Salamandridae > Triturus > Triturus cristatus. Next base: position 1,587,884,796 of record NC_140590.1, read on the forward strand.
CACGAATCAACAAAGTCATACAAGACATCCGTAGACCTTAATGGCATGAGTTCATCCAGTCATGGAACGATGAACCCCTTTAGCAAGGGTCAGTGAGGCAGCATGAAAGGATATTGTACACCGTTGCCATTCCTTCAAATAGAACCCCGAGATGTTGAATACTAAAATTTAAGATTTAATGAGATTTTATCATCATTGTAGGAGCTAAACCATTGACAACGTTATAGCAGGTTTGGTCCAGCAGAGAAGTCCTAGAAGTGTTCCAATATCACTTTAAGCAACAACTCAGCACTTAAAATCGACAATGGTATTTTTATGTTTTGAAGGCATATATCTAAGCTACTCTTCCAAGGGCAGTAGTGAGTTCTTTGAAACAGGGCAGCACTTGCTAAATTGGTTGTTCTGGTTAAAGTAAATAGCATTCTTTGTTTTTAGAGTTTTACCCCTCCCAAATTTCTAGAGGCACATCCTTGGTTTGTCTCCGGAAAAGACACAATATAAACAAGCATTAGCATAGCCAACAGGTCTCGCCTTTGGGAACTTATAAGTGTTTAGCCAGAGATATTGACGTTATCTATGTCTTTAGGCTGTGCTGTACAGAAGTTTGCAGCATGCTGAAAATTTATAATAAAGAAGTGTCAGAAGCATTTTTGTTACCTTAGATATGACCAAAAAAGCATTATGTACAACTAAACGACCATATTAAAAAAGTATTAAAAATGTTTTGAGTTTTTTTTGTCCTTTCAATGCTGGCAACTTGTATCTGCCTGTCCCAATGGTTGCTTGTTGCGGTTTTTTGTTGTTATGGGGGGCATAAATCATAGGAGGGTGAAGGTCAGTCAGTGAGAGTGAGAGTGAGTGAGAGAGTCAGTCAGTCAGTGAGAGAGTTAGTCAGTTAGTGAGAGTGAATGAGAGTGAGAGTGTCAGTCAGTGAGATAGTCAGTCAGTGAGATAGTCAGTCAGTGAGATAGTCAGTCAGTGAGATAGTCAGTCAGTGAGATAGTCAGTCAGTGAGATAGTCAGTCAGTGAGATAGTCAGTCAGTGAGATAGTCAGTCAGTGAGATAGTCAGTCAGTGAGATAGTCAGTCAGTGAGATAGTCAGTCAGTGAGATAGTCAGTCAGTGAGATAGTCAGTCAGTGAGATAGTCAGTCAGTGAGATAGTCAGTCTTTTAGCGAGAGTCAGTCTTTTAGCGAGAGTCAGTCTTTTAGCGAGAGTCAGTCTTTTAGCGAGAGTCAGTCTTTTAGCGAGAGTCAGTCTTTTAGCGAGTGTCAGTCTTTTAGCGAGTGTCAGTCTTTTAGCGAGTGTCAGTCTTTTAGCGAGTGTCAGTCTTTTAGCGAGTGTCAGTCTTTTAGCGAGTGTCAGTCTTTTAGCGAGTGTCAGTCTTTTAGCGAGTGTCAGTCTTTTAGCGAGTGTCAGTCTTTTAGCGAGTGTCAGTCAGTGAGAGGGAGTGAGTCAGTCAGTGAGAGCGAGTGGGAGAGAGAGTGAGTCAGTCAGTGAGAGCGAGTGGGAGAGAGAGTGAGTCACTCAGTGAGAGAGTCTGTGAGAGGGAGTGAGAGAGTCTGTGAGAGGGAGTGAGAGAGTCTGTGAGAGGGAGTGAGAGAGTCTGTGAGAGGGAGTGAGAGAGTCTGTGAGAGGGAGTGAGAGAGTCTGTGAGGGAGTGAGAGAGTCTGTGAGGGAGTGAGAGTGTCTGTGAGAGGGAGTGAGAGAGTCTGTGAGAGGGAGTGAGTCTGTGAGAGGGAGTGAGTCTGTGAAAGAGTGTCTCTGAGAGTGTCTGTGAAAGAGTGTCTCTGAGAGTGTCTGTGAGAGTCTGTGAGAGAGTGTCTGTGAAAGTCTGTTGAGTGTCTGTGAGAGAGTGTCTGTGAAAGTCTGTTGAGTGTCTGTGAGAGAGTGTCTGTGAGAGAGTGTCTGTGAGAGAGAGTGAGAGAGTGTCTGTGAGAGAGAGTGAGAGAGTGTCTGTGAGAGAGAGTGAGAGTGTCTGTGAGAGAGTGTCTGTGAGAGAGAGTGAGAGAGTGTCTGTGAGAGAGAGTGAGAGAGTGTCTGTGAGAGAGAGTGAGAGAGTGTCTGAGAGAGAGTGTCTGTGAGAGAGAGTTTCTGTGAGAGAGAGTGTCTGTAGAGTCTGTGAGAGAGTGTCTGTGTGAGAGTGTCTGTGTGAGAGTGTCTGTGTGAGAGTGTCTGTGTGAGAGTGTCTGTGTGAGAGTGTCTGTGTGAGAGTGTCTGTGTGAGAGTGTCTGTGTGAGAGTGTCTGTGTGTGTGTGAGAGAGTGTCTGTGTGTGTGTGAGAGAGTGTCTGTGAGAGAGAGTGTCTGTGAGAGAGAGTGTCTGTGAGAGAGAGTGTCTGTGAGAGAGAGTGTCTGTGAGAGAGAGTGTCTGTGAGAGAGAGTGTCTGTGAGAGAGAGTGTCTGTGAGAGAGAGTGTCTGTGAGAGAGAGTGTCTGTGAGAGAGAGTGTCTGTGAGAGAGAGTGTCTGTGAGAGAGAGTGTCTGTGAGAGAGAGTGTCTGTGAGAGAGAGTGTCTGTGAGAGAGAGTGTCTGTGAGAGAGAGTGTCTGTGAGAGAGAGTGTCTGTGAGAGAGAGTGTCTGTGAGAGAGAGTGTCTGTGAGAGAGAGTGTCTGTGAGAGAGAGAGTGTCTGTGAGAGAGAGTGTCTGTGAGAGAGAGTGTGTCAGAGAGAGTGTGTCAGAGAGAGTGTGTCAGAGAGAGTGTGTCAGAGAGAGTGTGTCAGAGAGAGTGTGTCAGAGAGAGTGTGTCAGAGAGAGTGTCAGAGAGAGTGTCAGAGAGAGTGTCAGAGAGAGTGTCAGAGAGAGTGTCAGAGAGAGTCTGAGAGTGAGTCTGAGAGTGAGTCTGAGAGTGAGTCTGAGAGAGAGTGTCTAGTAGTCTGTGAGAGAGTGTCTAGTAGAGTATGTGAGAGAGTGTCTGTGAGAGTCTGTGAGAGAGTGTCGGAGAGAGAGTGTCGGAGAGAGAGTGTCGGAGAGAGAGTGTCGGAGAGAGAGTGTCGGAGAGAGAGTGTCGGAGAGAGAGTGTCGGAGAGAGAGTGTCGGAGAGAGAGTGTCTGTGAGAGAGTGTCTGTGAGAGAGTGTCTGTGAGAGAGTGTCTGTGAGAGAGTGTCTGTGAGAGAGTGTCTGTGAGAGAGTGTCTGTGAGAGAGTGTCTGTGAGAGTGAGTCCGGCATCAACCACCTGTCTACATCAGATTAGTGTATAGTTAAAAGCTTTTTCATATGGTGTGATATAAAATGTTGCAAAAAAGTATAAGCATGGCAAACCATTGCAAGAGTACACTGCACGTGTGAGCATGCACATTACAACACTCCAAAAACCATGCGGGTACAGTCACACATCTTACCCTAATTGCGAGTGGTTCAGGAATCATACGCATCAGACAGGGGTCATGTTACTGTAGTTATACACTTATGGCAGAAGCATACCATGATTAATGGTACTGACCACTTCTTGGAGCTACATTATCTATGCATTGAAAACCCAAGTTCCTGGTCTGGAGCCTTTACAGCAACCCATGGTATATTGTTTAAGGAGATGGCCCAGAGGGTTTGCGTGAGTGAGTGGACGCTGGGGCCTCCCCTCATGTATGAGAACATAATACGCTGGATGTGGGTATAAACCAGTGATGGAGGAGCGTGGGGTGTTGAAATCTCTTATTAAAGTTAGGGTGCTGTGCATAATCCATATTAATCCCAGGAAGGGATTTTTCACAATCACCCACTAGTCATGATAGCCTTAAAAGGCCATAATGCTAAAATCACGGTATATGACCAACCTCCGTGATGCACTGTCTAAATGTTGCTCCATGAGGCGAAGCCTATTATACATAGTAGTAATTGAGCCAGTCCCCCAGGTTCCTGCCCATAATGAACAGCATCAAAATAGTTTTCTGGTAGAAAAAATACCTCATGGCGAGTGAAAGGAACACCCCAAGGGGATGGGGCATATATGAATTATCGTCCCCACATACATCTTCAAGGAATCAGTGCCCGCTTATGGCTGCTTAACAACTAGTGTTTTGGTGTGAATGTCTTAAGAACAAGACTGGGAAGCAGGGATTGGTCCATGAGCAGTGCGGGTGGGTGATGCAACTGCTGATGCAGTTCTGGGTGCTGCTAGTGGATCATAGGATTGGTAGTTTTTACTGAAGTCACTGTACCATGAGCCATCAATGCAACAAATACAATGGCTACAAGACTTGCATCTGAACGTATTATGCGTTTCTTAAGAGGCTTGATACAGCAGAAAGAAACTTTTGTTTCTATTGTTCTCAGAATAGCCATGATTCATATAGCAATGTAACCCAAACAGGGGGCTAGTAGTTTTATAAACGGGGCCCAGTGCATTAATACACATTACATGACAAACAAGCATTGGCCGCGCGGCCGTAAAAGTAACGCCGTGTGACCTTGAAATGAAATTTAAAAAAAGGAGTGGTGACGAGAGTTGTGCGCACGCGCGACGGGAAAAAGTGCTGTGTGCTTGTGCGCCTAATAGCAAGCTGGTGGCCGGCCTGGGTAGCACTTTTAAACCACCTACTAAATTTCTCACAAGAGCAGCGCATGTGCTGACTCTAGCGAGACCTAAAAGTGGGCATGCAGGGACTGATGGGCAGGCACAGCCTGTATCCAGACAAGTAAACACGCTGAACAACACCACACCTGAAACTTTTTCATCTAAGAGTATCTCCTCCACAGCACAGGGCCAGGAGACGGGCATTCTCAAAACAGAAGGACCATTTGATCAAAACACCCTAAACCGTAGGCCGAAATTGTCCTACAAGAAAGGAGCGGGCACTTGTTCCCTCAAAACACCCAACACTGTATATAGATGCAAGTGGAGTTTTGAGTTTATTGATCAATACTCCACCTGGAGATTAATTACATCTTTCGAGAATATATATGCATACATTGAACTTTTAAGTATAGTGTTTTCTTCCCCTGTTGATGTTAAATTGTTGACTATGACTCAGCAGCACCCGGGGCACAAACTTTAGGCCGCTGCATGTATTATTTGTATTTTTTATGTACTTCTTTATTTATACAGATTAAGCATGGACCACAAGTTAAGGGAGACAAATAGCCCCCAAAATGACTTAAAAATTGACAAAAGTCTGAATTTCCTAATTCTATAGATTCAAGCATTGGGCCACATACAGACAAACTGATCCGCCAAGGTTCCAAACTATTCCCAGATCCGAAGGAACAGGAAGGAGCGTTGGAACGTGTGACCTTGTGAACGCTACCTACAGAAAACGCTCTTCACCACAAGGCCTTCCGTTTGCACATCTAAGCTATATATTGATGGTGCGCACTGCGCTGTTTTTTGTGTGCACAAAGATTTACTTAAAGGGCTGTTCACAGCTCAGGTCAGTACCCAGACACCCACCTTTAACATATTTGCGTACCTTAATGGCGTTTATGGAGCAAAGCACTTACGGGAAACTGTCACATACACACTCAGTCACCAGTGACACCTTGAGATAACAGCCCTCAGGCAGGCAGGCTATTAACAACTCTGCAGCGTACAAAAGTTGAGCCCAAGATGTGTCCTCTGCTGGATTAAAATAGACTGATCAGTATAGGAGACGTAAAAGGCATCTTGAGAACTTGCACCCAGGCTTGCATACATGCATGTTTTATTTCTTCCAGTCTCTGAAACATTGTAAATTGTAATGCTGGTGACTGCCTCCCATCCATTTGTTCAAATGTCCGGGAAGACTGTAAAATTCCAATTTATTTTAGTTTCGCAACCATTCCGCGTAAAATGCTCTCACATCCTCCTCGCTTACATCTACACTGTACAAAAAGCTAAATAAATGCTCAAGTCTGCACCCCCCATACCAACAGGCGGTCCTTTGCAGGGTGGGCAGCTATGGCCGGGGTCCCCAACAATACCTTTGCCAGGGCACCGCTGCCCCATTTTAACACTGCCAGGTATGGTTGCCAATCACTCTACGCCGTGAACCTGCTCCCAGTGTGACCAATTCGTGACCAGTGCAAAAGGTAATGTCCCCTACGAGACTGAGGTATGTGCCAAGTATTGCCAGTATGAGATCCAATCAAGGATCAAACTCTGATGAATGGCCCAACAGTAAATAATGGACATATTCAGTATTAAGCTATTGCAAATCATCGGGTCAAGCCCTGCCCGACGCGTGCCGTGCGATTCTCCATACCAGAGATAAGTGAGGTACAATATGCTCTAAAAGGTAAACGCCATCAATTTCACATATCCCACCTTGCGTCCATCTCATTCCCTGGTACATGTTTCAATCTCAACGCGGTCTTGTTTCTATATGCAACTCAGTAGTATCCGGGGATGCCGAGCTGCACTAGTCGGTGCATTCGCATGGTGTAAGGGTGTTTGCCAGAAATAGGACCACAGGCAAGAACTGGTGCACATGTTTGGTCAGCAATGGAAGGGAAAACCATAACATGCTGGCAGTTTGGTAGTGGCAGCAGACCACTACCGAATACAGGGGCTTACTACGGAGTCCGCCCAACATCATTGCTATAAGGAACAGCCCGACCTTAGGTCAGCGGTTCCGATCACAGTATTAGGATTTGAACACCCATAAGGCAGTCACAAACATCCATTCTACAATGGAAGCTTGTGCGGCAGGTGGAATAGGCCCGAAGCACAAGCTTCTATTGTATCATGGATGTTTGCAAACATCCCTGCACCATGGTGTGCCTGCCACGCAGTGCAGGGATGTTTCTACAGTGCCCCGCACACCCCATAGCAGATGGCCAGGGGGGAAGGGGGTCCTGCTCGGGGCCCCCAATGATACTTTCCAATAGCCTTTCCATGTCTGAGTCGGAAAGGTCGACATGGAAAGGCTGTCAGAAAGTGCCATCATAATACCAGTGGCAGAGCCGAGCCTGGCTCCGTGGTAATTAGGGGATTATGGTGGGTTCTGACGCACCGATGGGCTCCTTGAGCCACTCTGAAGTGCTGTGGACTGTCGCTCTGCCCGATGCCTTCGCCTGCCGCATTGTAATGCATCCGGCGGATTGTAGGGGCAAAGGTTGGTGGCTCCAACACCGACGTGCCACCAGCATCATAATCAGCCTCATAGACTCTTGTTCTCCTGTTCAGCCACTAGGTTTTCTTCTGGCCTCCAGAAAGCAGACTAGTGGAATGTGTCAGCAATTGCAGTAAGTGCATGAGCCACACAAATCGGGAGTTGGCCAGCACACTTCACTCATGGCGTTTGCAATGCCAATAGGTTGAGGCCAGCAGGGCAAGCAAAACCAATGTAGATAATGTGACAACCCTGGGTATTAAATGGGCCCACCATTCAGATGCATGTCATGGCCTATTTCCCTCTTTCACAAGTTATCCACGCACAACCTCCAGCTCACCAAATCACCCACCACCCTCCCGCCCCCCTGTTGCTCCTCTCTCAGGCATTTCTCAATTGGGATTTTACTACTTTTCTTGTATAGACAGTAGAATGCATGACTGGCCTCCTAGAACCAACGTAAAGTTGGGATCAGCTCTCCCAGATCTGTCCTGTGCGTCAGTCGACCACACCGATGATAAAACAAACTGTCCCTGCAGGCGATACACGGCTTAAAAGTTCATTTGTCCATGACATGATGAGGAATTAAATCTTTACGGCCTTTCTAAAGGCCTGCCTACTTCTTTTAAACAATGTGTTATTGCTATTCTCCCAAGATAGTCGCATTTGGTACTTCTTTTTTTTAACCATTAGTATAAGGCCTGCCAACATCTTTTGGCATTGGCTCAATGAATCCATTGAGTAAGGAGACTGTTCTAAACTTACATCAAATTGATTCCAGAAATAAACACGCGTGTGGACTTAATTGAAGACTTGGCTCCATCCAAGATCTATGTTTAGGGACTCCAGTTGTTTTAATGCAATATATAAAAAAATAACTAAAGATGTGTCCTACTTGCTTGCAAAAAGAAAAGGGTTCAGTAGCCCACAGTTCACACATCTTTATAAAATTCCTCCTTATACTGGGGGAGAAGATGTAGGATAGTTCTATGCGGATGTAACCCAGGGAATTGTTGTATATCAGTCTCACCCTTTATTGGCCTTGATTAAATTAATATTAATAGTGCAAATGTTAAACGCTGCTTCTCGTAAAAACAGAATCTGCTTGCAGCAGAGTCTGAAAGAGTTATAGCGCACATCAAAAGTTGGTAAACGGTGGAGTTTGTCCCATTCTTCCAAGAAGGGTACATCATAAACTGTAGTAAGGTTAGTATGAGTTTAGTTTTATAGTAAAGTTTCTGTATTTATTCAACAGCAAGACTAGACACTTGCTTATAAGACTTTGCTATTTTTAATCTTGTTTACTTTAGATGAAGCTGAGCCAATGACATTCTTCTAAAGGGCATAACTTATGTGACTGTTTCAAGCATGACGGGAAACCGAACCTCAGCTTGAACATTTTAAAACTAGCATTTTCCAATATGTATTTTGGTTGTGAATGTTTTTGGCATTAAGACACAAGTCACTAGAGTGGCCTGGTAGCATTGTTAGGGGGACCTGCTGGACCCTCGACTAAGTAAAATAGGCATAGTCTAAAGCCAAAAAGTTATCTGTAGACCTGTATCTATAGTGTAGGCATTCATTGCACCAGTAGTCCATAGAAATGAAACAGACTACTTCTTGGGTTCACATTGAGAAAAAGCATAACACCATTACTCATAGTCAGGTAAGCAGATAGCTTAAGGTGGGCAGGTCTTCTGATCCTTGCTGTGTGCTGTGGTTGGTGGACGCAAAATATGAACGACACTAGATATGACCAATAGATGAAGAGAGCTGGCTGAAAGCAGCAGTAACTATGTAAGTCAACAGATTTGCATTATAAACTAAATGTCTTGGCTAACACTAGATCTAAAAAGAAATACTTGGTGTTTTCAAGCTCTGTAAAACAAACAAAGTGCAAAAAACTGTTGAAAATGGAGGCAAAAGATGTATATAGTCAGATCCCATTGAAAATGTTCTTCATCAACAAATAATAATTTTCTCATTGTAACTAACTGCCAGTGTCAAGCAGACCGAGTAAAACATACACTGTTGCGTCACAGCAAAACAAAAATAAGCATGGTCTAACATTTCGCGTACTAAAAAGTGTGACATTTAATCATGAATTGGCACACAAAAGAAGCAAAACAGTTTCATGGAATAAAAGCAACCATTCTTCCCACCATATACTTTATTTTCTACTTCTCTCTCTCTCATATAGTTAGGAAATACAATGTAAAAAACCTAAGAAATTTACTGAAACAAAGGGTAAAGGGACATCATAGTTAGGTTCAGATTTTAGACACAAAAAAACCCATAGAAATTCAGTAGTTCTAGTTAACTCAAGTAACTATAACTCGCACTCTAAGGTAACTGTAACTCGCGCCCCCGCCATGCAGTTTTCTCATCAAAAATGTCACTGCAAATGTTGCAGTGATATCATCAATAATGTCATAGAAGATGTCATGAGTGATGTAATATGTGGGGTAATTAGCGGCGAGGGTGCGAGTTCTAGTTAGCTACCTTAGGGCACGAGATACATTTTTTTTATTGAGATCTGTAGATTATGCAGCACAGGGTTTGGAATATGTGGCAAGCTCCTCAAATGGATAATAACACAGAAAACAAGGCAGCTGCACAGACCTGTTTTCCCAGTGGCCCTGGGAATGATTCACCCAGCCTACCATGGCACATAGGTGCTCAGTGCTGCAAACACACATTACAGGCCTGTGCATGTTTACATATTGAGCAGTGTTTTCCGCATGGCTGCACTCACACAGCAGAGCCCTGATAACCCAAGCATCAGACCAGAACTGCCGACCTGCAGACAGTGCCAAGGTGTTTTTCAGATCCACCCGAGCTGGCAGGATGTAATCGTGAGGTCTATGCGGTCAATTTGTATTGCAAAGAGACAGCAGTGATAAAAAGGCAAATAGGGAACCTTCCGGGAAATAAGCTTTTACTTTGCTTGGAAAGTGATTAATTTAAGTCTTGCATGCAGAAAACAATTAAGTACATTGGGCGGGGGGATGAACTGCAGATTTCCCAACCATCATCCTGGCACATCTTGCTAAACTACATTATAAGAGAAGCAGACGCAAAAGTGTGGGTGTGCGCGTGCGTGTAAAAATCACAGGGGAAATAAGACAGACACCTCACAATACCCGACAGAAAACACTTGTACCCAGCTGCATAATGCAGAATACATTTTTAGGGGGGTGTAACAACCCCAAAACACCCCTCTCCCCTGAAGTTACGGCACTGCTTGACTGCGAAGCCAAATTATTTACTTTCAACCCACAAATGGGCTTACTTGGTGCTTTATCTTCAAATTAATTTCATGCAATATTTTTCCAATTTTTCCATCTTGAGCACAGTTCAGATCAGGGGTGCAACTAGAGCCTAATTTCAGGATTGGGAGGAATACTTCCACCAATGTAGAGCCAAATTTCGGGGGGGGGGGGGGGCTAATACTTCCAGCAATGTGTCCTTGAATATTGTGACTGGTGCTCATCCAAAAGTGCCTCTACACCTCCAGGTGGTGTTCGAGCTGGTCTAGAGCTGCAAAAACACAAAGCCTAAGTTTACTTTTCAGGAAATGCTTTCTCACACTGTGGCAGCAAAAGTAATTTGCAACTTTAAGGAATAGGCAACCTGGAGATGCAGGGGCGCTAGGAACGGGTGAAAAAACAACAAAGCCTCGTTATCAAGTAAACGGTCTTTTAAAGACCTGTGAAATACTCGGGTGTGGCTGCGATAAGACGCCAGACCAGCCAGCCCACAGCAGCTCAAGAATTGTCTGTGTGTGTGGGGGAAGCGGTCTCAGCCTGGGCTGACACACACGACGGGGGAGCTGGAGCCCACAGAGCCCTGTACGTTGCACGCCTGGTTCGGGAAACAGCCTTTACCACGAAGCATTTTCTACGCGTTACGTTTACAACGGTACACTTAGCTCTTTACCACGCAAGCAACGTTATCACGCAACAACTTCTTCATCAACCAAAAAAGTGCGTCAGTCCTTTTTTAGTGTCGGTGAAGAGCTAATAAAAAGGCAAAAAAAAGAAAAAGCGGGGTAAAGGAAAAATCGAGGTAAAGGCAATGCGTAGAAAAAACATTCCGTTGTAATGCATGCGTGGTCAAGGCATGCGTTGCAACGGAATGCGTAGTAACAACATATATTCGCCTGGTTCAGATTATTGTTGCCTCCTACATTATTCACGACATTTCCCAAATAGCCAGAGCTCTAACTGGACTTCCTTGGTGAGGAGGCTGCTGCAGAGATCGGAACTCTTCACAGAACCACACCCCTCCCAAGTGTTCCTTTTTGGGAGGAGCAATCTCTATTTTTGAGTGGGCATTGGACCATTTCGTACAATTTTTTATTATTTGGTCTCCTTAATAATATACTGTGCACAGGGAAGATCATCACTAAGCTCTCTCAAGGGCACCAACCCAACTTTTATTTTTGGTCAAAGGAAATCTCAGGGTCATTTCACTGTGCTTCAGATCACTTTCAATGTTTGGGGGGATGGGGTGGCAGGTCCTTCACTGTGCACATTATATTTTTAAGGAGACCAAATAAGAAAAAAGTATATTCAATGTTGTGTTGTGCATAGAGGGCTGGCCTCCTCTGGTAGTTGCAGAGGCTGGCCCTAAAATGAACTTAGAACCAAAAAAAAGTAAAAGAAAATTTTAGTGTGTGTCTGTGTGCTGTTGTGTGAATGGGGGTGGGGAAGTTGCCCAGCAATAGGGGGTAGCCGTTGCGGGGGAGATGGGCGCATGGTCTGGCAACTAAGTTACAGTGAGATTACCATGGGTAGAAAAAAAAGGTTGGGTGGGTGTCCGTGTGGTGTTGCATGACCATGTGAGGTTTGCCAGTGAGGGGGGTAAGGCCTGGTTCTGAAATTAATGCAAGATTACTGTGGGACCCAAACAAAAATGTTTGGTGGGTGTATGTGAGGTGCAACTGTGGGGTGGGTGGCCCAAGAATGGTGGGCTATCTGTCTGCGCCAAACCCCATGCCACATAAACTAAAGACCAAGTGCGGCAGGGGTGTGGCACCCAAGGGGGTTGTGTGAAGGAACTGGCTGCAAACCAGGCCCTGCACCCAACCTCATGCCAAGCACTGACTTAAGCAGTGCGCAGCGAGGGTCTGGGCACAAGGTCTGGCCGCAGCACATGCCTGTCCCTGCCCCCAACCCCCTTCCTCTCACGCCATGCATTGACAGAGGCGTGCACTGCAAGGTGTTGGGATAGTTAGATATAGTAATAAAATCTTACTTCACATTAAAAAAACACTAGAAATTGACTGACAAAACAGCTAAAAGTGACTTAATTTTTATGTGGGAATATCAGTTAGATAATTCCATTTTTAAACTCTAAAACCACCACAGAAAATCACCAGTTATAGTTAACTCAAGTAACTATAACTTGCACAATTGCCATGCACTGTTTATGACCTTACATATTACATCACTCATGACATGTTATAGGATATCATTGATGGCACCGCTGACAACTTGAAATTACATCACTGTGCACGGCAAATGCACAAGCCATACTACAGTTAACTATGGTCAATTTCAGTGTTTTTTTTGTTTGTTTAAATTGGCCTTTTTAACTCATACTTGCACCTGACTATAATGTCATCTTATTTTTTCAGTGAATATATACATATATATATATTTTTTTTTAAATAATCAAATTGTATTGGTTTTTAAAACAACAGCACGATAATTAATTACATTGTGACAAAGTACATTCTCAGATTTTCCCAAGTTCAGTTCACTAGCCCTAACTTTTTTTTTTTTTTTTAACTTATGTGCTTGGACTAGAGGTTTTCTTAGGGGAAGCCCTCAGCGCTGCCGAACTTTAGGGTTGCCGAAATCCAAAGGCTGCTAAGTCATGATTCCACCTCATCTTTCTTCCACCGCCCTCCACTTCCTATTTATCTTGCACATGTGGGTGCTTTTTCAGTCCTGCTTTCCATTTTGTCCTCATTTTCCTATATTTCTCGGTCTCTTCCTCCTTCCTTCTCTTTTTCTCTCTCATGCTCTGGCTCATGGTCATATGATAAAAAAATAAGTCCCGTCTGCAGAAATGAGTGAGTGTGGCCACCCATGCAGCCTCCAGCACAAATTAAGCACTGCTGTTAACCCAAATACACCGAATGAACACATCTGAGTTTGCCAAACACATGATGAATTATCAATTAACAAGCCTGTAATTAGGAATACGCTGTGCCAGGCACAGTTTCCTCCGAAGTGCGCATGAATCATGCTTCTTGGAGCCTCGTCTAGAACAGAGGGAACTTTCTATCACAGTGATGTAATAAAATGGCGGCCCAAGGTTACCCAGATGATAGAAGAGCTACAACAACCAATCAACCATAACTACAAAACAAAACAAAAAAATGCAATCCCTTTATGTCCTTTACTCAACCTCTTATCCGAAGAAGAACCCTAGAGAATACCTTTCCGAGAATATTCGCGCTCTTGGCTGGTACATGCACCAGGGGAGCAATTACCTTCGTACAGGAGCGTCTGCGCCTACTTCTGCTGGTTTACATAGGAGAGTGGTGTACTCTCACAAGGATGAGCTCCTTCCTTTACTATCAGGTGTAACTCCCGTCATGCATTGCATATCCGCTCAAATTCCTCAATAGCTGAGGCGTGCTTTTTCAAGCATGCGCTTCCATTTTCTCCCAGCAGAAATTGGTGGCGACGTAACAGAAATTCATGCAACACTATGACTTGATGACAATAGCAAGAGATGTTCCTTAAACATGCACATCACTGCATGGAAATGAATACCCCCGCCATAGGAATATAAAGGTACATAGTATATGCTAGCCGTGTTAATATATATGTCTCTTTTGATCCTGCCGTCTTCTATAGATTGATCACTTTGGCTAGGGCCCTGTCGTCTCCAGCAAGTATGCCCCTAAAAGGGCCGCCCAGTTTCTTTGCAGTTGGTCTCCGATTTCACCGATCCTTAAATGGAGGAGATCATATCTGGTGCAGAGAGCACGTCAGTAATTTTCTGTGCCCACTGCTTGCCTTAAATCTGCAAAAATATTTTTAAGAGAGATTCAAGTTTTCTAGATTTTGATACCTTTGGTTGGACTAAAGCAAAAATAAAAGAACAAGTGGTAGAAAAAGAAAAACTAAAGGACTTTACTGTGCTTTCCAAGGTTTTGTTATGGTCAGTTGGACAAAGTTATCAGTGGTCTACGGGTTTTAGTCATTTGTGCTAAAGTTGTAGGCCAGGAGCTCTGGGATTGAATCAAACAGGAGAAAGTTCAATAAAATAATAAGAAGTAGAGTTGGAACCTTCCATTTCCTGGAGAGAACAACAAACACTTAGTAGCCCCTGAAGGTTGTGGCGTCTAGAGTGGGAATCAGTGGTTTAAAATGAAGGAGATTTTGAAGAGATGCCTTTTTATAGGTTTTTTTGAAACACAGTAAAGTGCCAGTTCTCTGCTCTCTGGTGGAGCATTCCTTAAAATTGGATCAAAGTATAACAGGCATGGAGGCCTGCAGATTTGCTACTTTGAATGCGGGAGCAGATCTTCTGGCTTTGCCAATGCTTGTTTGCTATCACAGACTATGTGGCCAAACACATTCCAAGATAGCCACCTATAAGTGGGCATTCATGCAAATGACTGGTCGATCTTCATGGGTTTGTTTTTGTCAAAGTATACCAAACATAATTGCAAGATGGCCTGTATATGCACAGATTGCTATCGAGCAGTCCTTATTGTTATACTTTTACATTAATTTACGACTCCAAAATGTCTTCCGACCAATGCTGAATGGTATGTTAGGAAATAACGAGTGATAGCAATGTTGCCAAATACCCAGAAGCGAGTGGCCCAGTAGCGGTGTACAGCTGACGAGCTCTTGAAAGAACAATTAAATAAAATAAAGTAGGCGCAAGAAAGGAGGCTGGTTGGGGAGTGCGGGAAGGAGAAGTAGGAATAAAGCGAAGGGTGGGGAAGAAAATGGAGAGGGAGTGAGGAAAGCAATGCACTCTCATGAAGAGGAAGAGGTGTGGCGCCGCGGCCAGGGCGACTGACTCCGGAATCTGGGGATCACGGTTCGATCCCCGGTGCCGGCGGCAGATTAGCCCAGCACCATGTGACTCTGGGCAATAGCTTGCTTAATCTTCCAGCCAGCCCCCAGCGTCTAGAGGCATTCTGCTATCCTGGTTCAAGTGGATTTAACTCTCACTGTCGCTTCAAGGAAAAGGGCTAGATTTATCCAAAAACTGGTTCAAGGGCTAGAGGGAGCCTCAAGTCTGCTTCTTCAGCAAACAGCACCATGCAGGACTTCTAGGTCCATCCTTTTTGCAACTCGTGACACTACAAACCCCAACATGCTTTTGTGGGGTTGGTTTAAAGTTCTAAACCCATAGACGGACACCTCAAACATATAGAGAATTTGGCAGAAACTGCATGTAACATCTATGGGGAAATTACTAATGTAGGGATTTCATGAATTTAAAAACAGAGCAAGCTAAAGTTCCTCTTTAAGCATTTTGCTGCCGGTTGACTAGTGTGCCACTTGCTCCTTTACAATAAGAAACCCTGTTTGGCTCATATTTCTACCTGATGAAATATTGCTTCACTCCACCATTGCATCAGGATGGCGAGTTGAACAATTGGCGCTAAAACATGCAGTAAGCAGAAAGTCATGAATCCATGTCCCAAAAACGCAAACTCTGCCTCCCATCCTTCCTAAGTGGATAAAGAGCGCACCATTATATTGTATGTTCTCTTCCTCTTTCACACTCTCTATTTTCTCATTCTTTTCTTCTCTTTCTTGGTCTTTTCTTTCTTTTTGTGGTCAACCCTTTTTTTTTTTTTTTTTTTTTTTTAAACCTTTATTCGTGCATATTAAAAGAACAAATACGGGCCTACAACCTTCAGGCCGGCCACGATACGGTTAAGCACTGATACAAACATTACGGCCCCTGTGCTTCAACGGTCAAGGTTAGCAACGATTTATGAAACATACACTGGAGAGATCCTTGACCCCAGGGAAAGGAGAAGTGAAGGTTAATTTTAAAGTTTTCAAAATAATTTTATCAGGGAAATAGTCAGTGAAGAATAAGAACCAAGGAGATTCGAGTCCGCACGATATCTTCACCACACGGGAGAGCAGCAGCATCATTAAAACAGCAATGGAAGTAAAATCTCAGGCAGTGAGGCAATGCAGTTATATAACAGGATAGTCACATGAGCAATTACGCACCCCTCCAGTGCCGCCCCCACTCAGTCAACCCCACACCCGGACCCAGAATCGAAACAAGCATAGCGCAGAAACATAAAGAGAAAAAAAGGCCCATAGAACTAATTAGAAACAGTAAATTACCCCCCCACCCTACACCAATGCGGAGGCTACGGCCTTCCCCCCCCCCAGCATAGTGCCTGTCGCCCAATAAACCCGAAATATAGACAAGAAGAGAGTAAGAATAAAGTAAAGAAAGATAAGAAAACAATACACCTATGATAAAGGAGGTGAGAAAAGAATAGGACTATTCTAATCTAAACTCCCAAAAAGAAGAAAGTGGGGAGGAGCCTACGTATCATCAGAGCGCCCTAAACCATCGGCCATCTTTGGCTTCCACACACTGAGAACCCACTACCCCAAAAGCGGTCGTGTGAAAATGAATTGTCACAACAATTTAAATGAAGGAAGACAAATCGCGACGAATGCGCACAAAGTACACATACAGTTCCAGTCCCAGTCCAGCCCCTCCGTGAAACCATGGCGATATTAATCAGTCTAGCCCTGGCCCGATCGCGGGCTTGAGATTAAGCCAGCCCCTACATGAAGGCCCCGCATCCCGTGCAGACAAAGACAATATGGCCGTTTGGGAGAAGATGGTGAAGTAGAATCCCAAAATGGCCGCCGACCATCTGTAGAGGTCCCTTTGTGCACCACATAAAGTCCAGACATGGCATGTAGAGTACAGGAGTTCCACAGAAAAGAAGCAGTAGGCCACCGTGAACGATTCCTCGAGGATGTTAGGTGTTGCTCAGCTGGATACTCTTGCAGACGCGGTGAGGCAGGCAACAATGAAGCAGGCAGCAATGAACGGGGAAACAAAGTATCCGCTGTTAAGCTGGAGAGCAATTGATCCTGGGTGCCGGGAAAGCCAGATGCAGGCACCAGTATAGCACGATCACACACAGCCGTTGCGTCCCCGCAAGAGGACAAAAGCACTGGCAGACCCACGCCGTGTTGATGACAGACGGAGCGCTCACGGCCCGCAGCCGACAGCATGGAGTCAAACTGCGCACTCAGCGCCTGAAAGCGAGCACACATTTGTAGACGAAAGTCCCGCAGGACGGCCAGTACGGAGCCGCATGTCAGCGGAAGCTGCACCCCCACATCGGCAGCAATCCGGGACGGCACTGTAAAGCTGGTGTCTGGTGGAGGGAGGGCGAAGCGGGCAGCGGGCGAGACCGGAGTATCACCCCCCAGCCGCGAGCAGGCAAACGCCGCCATGTTTTACCGCCGGACGGTACAATGGCCAGGGGGGGGGGGGTCGTAGCAAGGAGTCAGTTCCCCTCAGGTCTGCGCCGCAACTGGGAAAGCCAACAGTCGCCTCCCTTCCCTCGGGTTCTCTTTGCAGCCGACTAGGCAATAGAAGAAGGGGGTCGGCAGCCTCCCACAGCGCGGTCCACAGATCGGGGCAGGAGACCCGCCTCACCGGGGCTTACCTTACAGCCCCAGCCCTTCAGGCGCAGGGTGCAGGAGGTGTCTGGCCGTCCCTCCCCAGGCTCATCTGGCGACAGTCCGTGGTGGTAGGTGAGGTCGGGACCGCGGGGCTCGGATTTGCGCTAGCGGGTCCGGGGACTGCGGAGCTTCCAGGGGGCCGGCAAAGGCCACAATGGAGCAGGGGTCCAGGGCGGAGAACAAAAGCACCAAGAACTCCGGCATCCGGGCGGGCTGAGACTTCGGGGAAGCGGCGGCGTGGACAGCGCGTCGTCGCACACGTTTCACCTCGAGAATCGGCAAGGATAGGAATCAGGATAATAGTCCGGGGCCAAGGGCCGACGGACGGTCAACCCTTTTTTATTTAAATGTAGTACAAATGACTTGACATGTATAGGTTCTTGTATACCTGCTTATATTAGGGTTTATCCACTATTTATCATATTGCTCATATTTATGCTTTTTTATTAATTATTTATTGTTCAAGATGGTTTTTATGTATTACATGCTGTAGTACCTTAATTATTTATACTCTCGGTCTTAAATTGATTTAAAAAAAATTGAACTAAAGAAAAAAATAGTCACTGGATATCACAAATTACAATGCGATAGTCCTAAAAATCACAGTATTACTGTATCTTCCCTTTCCCTTAAACATACTTAACAAATTCACTGGGTTCTGAGACAACAGTGAACAAAAACATCTGCAAGCTTATTCTGCTAAAGGTTCAGATCACTTGACCTTCTTCCCACACACAACTCACTACACTCCTATTAAAATTCAGAAAAGACCAATCAATTCACCCCACAATTATGCGTGATAGCGTGGAAGGAAAATAAAGGAGGGGTCACCTAATAATTGCATTTTTATCATCTCATTTGGAAACTAATCACAGCTGCGGCGCACAAATTACTGCGACTTGTTATGTGGGAAATGAATTTGAAGTCAATTTCAGAAACAGAAAATTCCCTTTGTTACACAGCAACCAACAGACGAAGGGTGGTGCAATTGTGGTTAGAA
This sequence comes from Triturus cristatus, assembly GCF_964204655.1. Lineage (NCBI taxonomy): Eukaryota > Metazoa > Chordata > Amphibia > Caudata > Salamandridae > Triturus > Triturus cristatus. Next base: position 1,587,903,543 of record NC_140590.1, read on the forward strand.
TTACATTGGAATGCACGTTCATAATCATTTTTAGGTCTCGCCTGACCCAGCGCATGCGCTGGTCTGGCGAGACCTAGAGGGCTCCAAAAAGTGCTACCAGGCCAGCCTAGAGCTACAGTGCCTGTGCGCGCGCCTCACTTTCGCGGCCGCACGGCCGCTTTGATGTTTGATTGCGATCACTTTCGTGGCCGCACGGCCGCTTGGCATAGCCAATAGGTCTCGCTTTTGGGACCTTATAAGTATTTAGTTATGCAACTGTTGCATGGCTAAACACTTATAAGGTCCCAAAGGCGAGACCTATTGGCTATGCCAATGCTTGTTGATAAGTGCTCACGAGGCAACCTCATCTTGAACATATTAAGAGAAATCTTCCACCTTAATGTTAATAAAGTTTTAAAAAACCATACGGAATAACATTTTTAAATAAAACAGTTTAAAAAAAAAAAACCTTGCCTACAAGAGAAATCGATACATAAAAAAATTGATTTGCTAGCGAATGAACGAGTTAAGGTAGATTTATATATCTGACAAATTTTTTTGTTACATCTTCTCCAAAGACATGCTGTAGTCCTTCGAGTGGAAAAGGTGGCTATGGACTTTCTCTGGCTACCAAGGTTTTAAAAAATAAAGCCACTGGACCTTTTTTTTAGTTCATCAATCACTTTCTCTGGACAATGGGAGCACGAGCTGGAAGATGATTGTACTCTTACAAAAAAGGTCAGTGAATTTCTTTTGGGCCGGATTCTTAAAGTTTATATGTTATAGTATATGTTTCCCTATAGTAAGTGTGCTTGCCACCTAGGCATTTGTAGTACAGTCGCACCTAAATGAGGTGTATAACACAACTACTCACAGAAAAAGCTTCATGAACTGGCCCAATTGAAATCCATTTCACTGAAATAGGCTAATGCAGCCGTCCAATTCTATAAACATCGTCATTTGGGGTCGCCAGGGTTTGCATCTGAGCCCCTGGCTTTTTCCCTGTGACCCCGGCACTACCTTTGTTACCCCTGGCCTCTTAGGTGGTGAATCACCCTCCTTGTTTTCAGCAAATTTTTTATGACGCGAATAGAAAATTATTGTACATTATTCACTATTGGTGTCATGAAAACTGGACCATCAAGTATGTAAAAAATATTTTTAAATGGATGTTGTGTGCGGTATTGCGGTTGGGAGTGTGTTTGTGTGAGAGAGGGAGAGTTTGTGTGCAAGCGTGTGGTTATTTGAGCATGTGTGTGTGAGTCAAAGTGACAGGAGTGGCAATAAATTAAATTAAATGCCAGTGAGGATGAGTGAGTTAGGGTGAGTGAGAATGACGGAGTGAGAGTAAGTGGGAGTGCAAGTCAATGTGAATGGCTAGGTGTGAGTAAGAATGAGTGAAAACGTGGGAGTGAGTGTAAGATTGAGAGTGAGACTGAATAAGTGCAAGTGAATGAGAATGATTGAGTAGGAGTGAGTGCATGAGAATAAGTGTGAGTTAGTGAATGTAAATTAGCATGAGTGAGAGTGTGGTGTTACGCTTGTGAGTCTGCTTTTGGCCCTGGCAAAACACTGGCGTTGGCTTACTGGATGGAGGCATATTAGAGATAATACTTGATATATGGAACATCTGTGTCAAAAAGCTGGCACCGGCATACTGGATCTAATTCTTGGTATGGGACACCCATGGCAAAATGCTGGTGGTAGCACGTTGGAGATGATTCTTGGCATAAAGGATGGCAGCTGTGGGTTCTAAGAAGGGGACAAACATGGCAAAATGCTGCCCCTATCATACTAGAGGTACATTTTGACATTAGGGTCACTCATGGTGCATGGATAACGTTAATAGCATAATTTCTGTAACTGGCATATTATATGTATTTGTTGGCACAATGGGGCACCCATGGCAAAATGCTGGCCCTGGCACAATGGAGATTATTTTTTGCATATGGGTAGCCAATAGCACAGTTTGAAAAATAGGAGGTCAACTCCTGTGGAAAGGAAGATTTCATTGGCTTGGCGCACCACGAAAGGACCTTCTATATTTAATACGTGCTCATTCATAGCCATTGCTTTTTAGCAGAGTTATGTTAAATATTTGCTATAAAATGCACTATTTGACCCATTTTTTATAAAAATGTTCTTTTGGGGAGAACCCCCTACCCCAGAACCCATTCAAAAGAGCTCTGGTTCACTTGCTTGGCTCAGTACAATTTAGGGCACGTATTCTATTACACACCACCACTTTCAAAGATTATGTCAGCGCACTAATATAGGTGTATCCAAAACAGACAGCGTTGTATTTTTAAATTGACACAGTTATACTATAACTTCATTGATGTCAATTATTGTGGTATCTTCAGTGTTAAGGTCAAGTGACATCACTTCCTAAGAAGATTCAGGTTCATATGGCGTCACTTCCTTTGACGTCAGTAAGGTCAAAGGGTGTCGGTGTGTGATGTCACTTCTGCTACCCCTGGCATTTCTGTGAATCGATGTCCATAGACTAACATACTGCAACGTTGCATCTGTACTGTAAGGTCAATGCTATTACAATAGTTTAAGTAGGAATTGAATACGCCTTGAAGCCATCATTGCTTCTAGATTAAACAATTATTTTATGGGTATATGAGTCAACATCCTCTAGCCATTGGCTTCTACTTGGAAACCTTCAGCCATTGTCAAGCGCATCTTGCAACAATCTACAAAAGCATTTTCGTCCCACTGACTTTCTACCAGTTGTTTTAGTTTGTTCATCTGCATCCGTTGGAATGGATGAGGGACTGTTAACATCTGAATCAGCAAGAATCATAGCAGCGCGTGGCACAAAGCGCTGACAAAAGCACATGAAACAAGCATTTACAATGCAATGGTCTCAGCATTGGTAAAGTTAGAGCTATTGGCATTGCTCATGACATTATTTTTTTTTTTTTTTGAAACCGTTTATTGCAATCTCAAATATATACAAGTATGGGCCTACAACCTTCCGGCCGGCCGCTAAAGTGACAAAAGCAAATGACATACATACAATAAGGCACTTGGCGTTGCATAGACGATAAAGCAGGAGGTATCAACAACGTGGGCCACATAACTCTGAACCCACAATACGGTTTCGTTTTATACAACACAACAACATAAAACCACACCCGCAAGGCAACCCACAATCGAAAATGACGACACGTGCTCCTCAAGTGGGGAACCCCAACCATCCGAAGAAATCCAGAGAGGGGGAGGGAAACTGATCCGGGACTGGGAGAACAATGTGCCCAGGGCTGAGGGAGGGGGTCAACTATGGGGATGGAGCTGGTGAAGCGGGAGGCAACAACGGTGGCTCGCAAATACCCCCGCGGTAAGCGTTCCAGGGGCCCCATATCTTCACCCATGCCCCAGGCTTACCCCGCGCCACATATACCACCTTTTCTCGGAACATGCACCAATCCATATGTTCTTTCCAAGCCGACACCGCCGGGGGTCTCTGAGATCCCCACAGCTGAGCAATGTCACGTTTAGCTATCATATATCCCAGAGTCACCCATCGCGTCTGCGGAACCGAGTAATCAGTCGGTTCCCACACATTCAGCAGGCATCTCCTCGCTTCAGGCAACAGCGCGACATGTGTAACCGCTCGCAGGACCTCATGCACACCACGCCAGAATCGCTCCACCCTCGGACATTCCCACAGAATGTGTAAAAAAGTCGCCAAAGCACCACACCCACGCTTACACAATCCATCCTCGGCATAGCCCATACGCTGAAGCCTTGGCCCCGTCATATACACCCGGTGGAGTATCTTGAGCTGGACGAAGCGAAGGCGAGCCGGGATGGCCACCTCCTTCGGAGAGGCCACCGCGGAAATCCAGTCCTCGTCGTCCAACTCCAGCCCATCGGCAACCCAAGCCTCGCGGAGGCCAGTCAGTAAGCCCGAGCGGTCATTTATCAATTTCTTATAAATGAGGGAGATCGTGCTGTCCGGAACGTGGCCATCTAGCACTCTATCCTCCAGGGGGGAGGACTCCGGGATGGAGGCCACGTCTGGGAAGACGGAACCCAGTGCGTGACGGACCTGCAGGTAGCGAAAGTATTCACTGCCCTGCAGCTGAAACTCCGCCTGCAGCATCTCGAATGTCTTGAATCCTCCCCTCGTCCAGAGATCTCCCACTGTACTGATGCCTATCATGTCCCACCTCTCGAAGCCCTTCGAGGTCCACAAAGAGCCAAGCCTCTCCGACGCATACAATGGTGACGCCCGGGTCAAGCGGTCCTTCCATCCCATAGCTGCATTAGCCGCGTGCCATACTCGCACCATGACACGCGTGGGTCCCGTCAAGCGGGAATCGGGCACGCTAGTGTAGAGCGCTCGATTGTAGTCGCCACCGGGCAGGAGCATTTTGTCCATTTCAAATGCCGGGTTTAGGGCGGGCCCATAGAAGCCGTGATTAAGTGCAGCTAACTGGGAGGCCCAGTAATACCGCTTAATATCCGGGAGGGCAATCCCTCCGTCGTACCACGGGAGCGTCAATTTTGCCAGGGCTATACGCGGCCTCCCGTCCCAAAACAGACGGCGCTGTAAGCCTTCCACCTCACGGAAGTAGCGCGCCGGGACCAAGTCCATAGTGTTCTGGAGAGCGTACAAAAAGCGCGGCAATGACATCATCTTGAACAATGCCGCCCGGCCGAGCGGCGAAAGCGGCAAGCGCCGCCAGCGCGCGACGTCCTCCTTCAAGCGCTGGAGGGGGGGGAAGCAAGTTTCGCTCGTAGCGGGCCACCGGGTCCAGCGTAATATAGACCCCCAGGTATCGAAATCCCTGCGAGGCGATCTGGATCGGACAGCCCCGAGGGAGGACAGGAGCCTCCCCGGAAAGCACATAGACACAGGATTTAGCCCAGTTAATGACAAGGCCTGAATTACGGCCAAAGGAGCGCAGAACATCGACCAGGACAATCAGTGATTTGCGCGGGGAGGCTAAGTACAAAAGGATATCGTCAGCGTAGAGGGACACGCGATCCTCATACTCGGGGGTCCAACGGAGACCTCGGATGGATGGGTGCCACCTCAGCCACTCCGCCAGGGGTTCCAGGGCCAGTGCAAAAAGGAGCGGCGACAGGGGCATGACATTATTTTTGTTTATGTTTTTGTTTTTAAAACATTTAAAGAAACGGCATTGTCATGAGCAATGCCAATAGCTCTAACTTTAACAATGCCGAGACCGTTGCATTGTAAATGCTTGTTGTGCCTTGTTATCGCGGACCTCGGACACACATACGGATCTGGCATCCCGCGCATTTTGTAATTATTCAGTAACATACCATCACCAATCGCATAAGACGCTAGGTAAAAAAAAAGCAACGTAAACACACTCAAGAATACATACACAAAGGGCCGGGATCGAACCCTTACGCTCTGGTATGCAATTGTAAAGTTAATTTTTAGTAATATAAACACTCCGACCCCCCATAAGGAGCTAGAATAAAATACACGTTTTGGGGTTCCTGTAAACCCCAGGGATAGACAGGGCTGGGCCGAACGCACTGGTCCGGTTATGAAATGACACTGTAAATATGCAATAATTAAAGCCCACCACTCTCCGTCAGGTTCTATTAAAAACGTGTTTTAGACTCCTTTAAAAGTCTCAAACATAGAGCAACCGTTTTTTTCTATTTCAATATGTTGAAAAGTTTGTTTTTTTTGATAATGTTTTGCATGATTTGGATGAGAAATGGTTGTACAGATCTGGTCGCGATTTCGCCCAACCGAATGTATTTAAATGTACAGAAAAATGTTTCGAAGTTGAGAAAGGATCTGAAGGGGCGCACGGGGGCCCTGCACGCGGAGACCACCGCCAAGACTTTGCTGAAATGGAACACACATGTTTTATTTAATAAAATGTAGATTTGGTCCCTGAACGAAGCGCATTGAAGCGTCTGCGTGTCGTTCCCACAGCGCTAGCTTCCTTCATGGCGCACAGAAGATGCACACGCCCCCACACCACCTTCCTACACCCATACCTACGCCGTACGAGGGAATACTATTTTAAAACTAAAACTCAATATTGGGACTAATTTGCAGTTCTCTAAGCGCGAGCTCTACCCCAAGGCACTGGAGCGCGTCACAGGAGCAGCAGTTACCTTACTTGATGGTTTTTTTTTGCATCTTTTATATAGCGCGAACTCGACCCGAAGGTATTTGAGCGCTGTACATGAGCACCGTATTTACATTACAGATTCAGGCACGTGGAGATTAAGTGATTTGCCCAGAATCACAGGATGTGGACGCGACCCCGAGGCTCGAACCCTGGTTTCCAGCACCAAAGTCGTCAATCTAGCCGATGGACTACATCCTCTCTCTGTCACGTTAAAGTACATGTTTTTGTTCAGGCTCAGCGGGGGTGGAGGTGGCAAAGAATCCCACGCGTTGAGCCCGCAGTCAGTGAGAGACGAACTAGGGAGAAAGTTCAGAAGGGAAAAGAGAAGAAGTGAGAGAGAGCAGGGGAGACAGCGGATGGAGAGGGGGAGGGACGGATGGGGCAGGAGGTTTGTGTCAACGAGGCTCTCGGCTCCTCACTTGCATCTCCAGCCGTATCATTTGTAGATAAATGGTCCCCATCCATTTTCACCCAAGTATTGCGGTATGTTTCCGTGCCTCTTCCGGGGCGATGGCCCTAGGGTATGATAAAAAGAACGACCCCCGGGAATGGGGGGTCCAAGAACAGCTCCAGGGCAACGGGACTCGTTGCACCCAGGGATAAGAGTGGGGGAGGCATTCGGGAGGTGAATGAGAAGGGGGTCTCTACTCTGCCCACACCACCATCTGCTGCTGGCGAGTGGAGATCGGTGCACAGTCCAGTCCTTACCGCCGTCTCGCTCCACGCCAGGGCTGCCTGTGTCCCGGAACACAGCCATCTCCAAGTCTAGGGGGTTCTGGTGGCTTCCTTTTCGGTCCACCTCACGCCCTCCGGTTCTTGCTCCCATGACAGCCATCTGCGCGGAGGGGACAGGGAGACCACAGGTAGCGGACATCAATGGAGAATGACTAAAAGCGACTATCTCCTTCTGAGCCTGCGCACAAGTTTACCAACGTCACTTCCTGGCGGATCGCATGCCCTAGAGAGGATTTCAGGTTTACTCTCCTCTCCAGGGCCGGCTGTGAACGGAAAGTAGCCCTGGTAAATTGTGAAACCAAACCAGCACCCATACGGTGCACGGCAGCAAGTCTGACCACTACAAGGGGAGTTCGACAACAGTTCAAACTCCCCCCCCCCCCCCCCCCCACCCCCAATGAGAAACAAGGCAGAGCAAAAGGCACACCACTGCCTTTCTCCGAGGCAGAGAAGAAATGCCTCGGAGAAACGCAGTGGCGGTTTCGAATTCGGGGGCGTGTTTTCCTTTACTCTCCTCTTGCCATTGGCTGGAGGAGATAATTAGACTTCTTGTAAAAAACACGCCCCCGAATCCGAAAAGGACGGGGCCTGTTCGGAGTGACGGACCTCTTCTCCAATGGCTGGCCAGCATTCAAGAGGCCAGCCAATGGAGAACAGGGGAGAAGAGGGGCGGGTTCAAGCCCCTCTTCTCCAAGTCATTGAATCTCGGATCGAGACTGCGCAAGCGCAGCCTTCGAGCCGAGACCTAAAAACGGATGCTACAGACGAAAGTACCAGTCTTGCTTAACAGCACAGCTGTGTGCAAGAGGTATTTTTTACAAAGTGTTTCAAACATATGTAGAGAGTGGTTTGACTCCACTCAGGGCAATTTTGTTCTGTTAACTTTAAGTTTTCGGCTTTTTGGTGAATCTTACCAAGACCTTCCATTTCGATGCAAGGAGTATTATTTCACTGCTCAAAAGTACACTGAATCATTACACAAAAAATCTTTATCTTTATGTATTGTTTCAGCAAATCGATTGTTTTTTGCTTAGTTTCTGAACACATTTAGTTAGGTCTCTAAGCAAAACCTGGTGGTGTTACCAATACTTGGTTTCTATAGCATTCGTTAGCCTGTGCCTGCAGCCCAGTGCTGAGAGGCCAACAAACACTGGCAAAGCCAAGATTTGATTTAGGTATGACATCAACATGCCATGCATGCATTAAACATGTAAGTTTTCCCAATGCTTTGGTTAGCCAACATTACAATTCATCAAAACATTTGACTGCTTCCACCCACGTCTGTAAGGTACACTTCGGTAAAGCAATGTCTGAGCCCTAACACCCAGTGGCGTAGCTAGACATTTTGCTGCCCGTGGCGGTCCCTGCGGCGGCTGCTATATATATGAGCGGGGTGCTGGTGATTCCTTAGGCCGCCACCCCACGACAGCCGCGGGTAAGAGCGCCCCCAAAACTAGTGGCACCGAGGAGCACCCCCCCCTGCTACGCCACTGCAAACACCAGTGTCAGCCCGAGTTCAGGCAGAGAAGCCTCACCCATCCCAGCTTAGGGTGAAAGAGGGCAACTTAATTACAGACGCGCCACAGAACTCTAGAGCCGGGGCAGGGGGACTAATGTCCAATGATTTAATATAGTTCACTTCACGTATCGTACAAAGAGAATAAACAATTATATTTAGATGATTATTTCATAAAAGTCTAAAGAAGTATATCAGTTCGCATCTGATTTATTTTATTTTTTTTTAAATAAAAAGAGCTTCACTGACATTATATTAATGGAGAGGGCTTCTCTCTGCGGTTTTAGGTGTACAAAGAGAAAAAACACCTGGTTAGTAACTCGAGTGCCCATTTAGATTGTATACATCCTCATCTCGACATATGAATGGTTTGGGGCACCAGCTAGCAGAGGTCTACCTTCAAGGATTGTCTGTTCTGGGCTATGGGCACTACATGGTCGAAAGCAGACGTCCTGTGTCGCGCAGGAGAACCACCACATCAATGCCTCTGGTCATCGAGTCACATATTTCAAAGGGTTGCAGCATGGTTGTCGTGCCTGTACTATCTTACACGTTTGATGGCTCCTGCTTCTTTATGGGCACGGACTTAAGAGGGCAAGCGTGACAAGTTATGCGATCAGTGGCTGCTGTGCAAATTATCAGGATTTACCAACCTGAGCGTCAGGCTGGTCAGCCATGTTCTTGTTTGAATCATTGCACTACAACTAAGATGCAACTTTCTGCCTACAAGAGTCATTAAGAGGCTAGTATGGAGGTGAAGGCTCCCTCCTTCCTTCCCATTCCAAAGACGGTGCTGGTACAAGGGGTATGACGGGACATCATCTGGTGGTGGACAGCGCTGACGCAGCTCTTGCTGTAAACGTGGGGGATACAGAAGGCATGAAGTATTCTACTTGTTGGGAGGGAATGTTATGTCCACTGAAGGTTCAGCATCATGGGTAGAGTATAACCTGGAAGGTGATCATTGGCATGGGGGATGGGGAGGGGGGTGAGAGCCTTGGCCTCTCCTTAGGAGTTCACCAATGGAAGCTAAATTGTTGACCTCAGTGGCCAACATGCGAGAATGGCCCTAGCAATGCACAGGTAAGGGTGAAAAGTAATTGCTTTAGGAAAACTCATCTTTCAGACATGATGCGGGAACATAAGTGGGCGGGCAAATCCTTAAGGCACTCTCATTCCGTGTTTCTAGATGGATTGCAAAGAGCAGACTTGTCATTCAGCAGAGGGCTGTTGTAACTCTGCTAAGCCATACAAAAGTGCAGGCTTAAGGAAGGTGGGTTTGCACACGAGTCGGCTGGTAACACTGACCGCATGCTTCCTGAGGTGGATCCCGACAGGGTCCGCTACCAGCAGGTGATGAGTATCAGCTCTTTAGAAGCACCATCAGAATGTGGGTTATTCGTTGAAATGGGAGGCCTCTTCCCCTGAGTGTTAGGATGAGGCGAGATGGAATAGCATCAAGTGCGCCCGGATTGTTGCCCGATACACGAACCCTGTTCTATTCCTTCTACCATCTTTCTGCAATGGGAGAGTAGAACATTCTGCGAAAGACACCTCGGAGCACTGGGCCGAAGTCGAACGATCCGCGTACAATTAACACAAAATGGGTTAGGGTACCGAAAGGTGTCTAGTAAAGATTTCTGCCTCAAGTCAAAAACTCTCTTGAACTTCTGGTCAGAGAGTTACCTAGTCCACCCTTCTCCCGTGTTCTCAGTAGGGCTTCACTACTAGCCCGCTAGGAACCCAAAAGCCACGATTCTGTGACATTGTCAATAATGTTTGAATATTAAATGCTCCTACCACCTGTCCTTCCACATGAACTTGACAATCCTCCTCAGGTAGGTGAACCTGTTCTAGCCCTCAGTGATGGGATGCCCTGTATGGTCGCTGTGATCAAGAGTTTTTGGCTCATTCATTTATTCATTCATTCACCAGTACAGAAGGTGTACCGTTCAAGCAGTACCTGGCGCAGGCAGCCCAGAGAAGTCGAACATGGACATTTCATGCACTGCACATTAGAAAAGGAAGGTTTGCTTCCTCAGTTTGTCACACACCAGCAACGTTTACGTTTCTTCCCAATCTACTCAGACCTGAAATATCCGACATCCTGGTATGAAATAATCCACTGACCTACTTCAGTCATCCATCATGGCGGCAGAGAAAGTTCACACAGTCCATGTTGCATACAATTCACGAGTTTTGCAACTATCCATAAAACGCATGCAATGAATTTTAGTGCAGGTTGTGGTTTGGTTTGGAAATCGGCCATTTGTTGTTAAAATTGTCATCAGCAAAAAAGCTGTCTGTCTGTCACGCTAAGTGACCTTTCCTACTGATTTACCTCGGAGAACTGTTTTAAGGCCTGTCGAGGAAGGGCCCGCAGGTGGAGGCAGTCTAGATATTAGAATCCTCCTCTATGGCCTGGGCGCGCGCCGGGTTTCCCGCCATAATGCAAATCATCTTTTTAGGAGTATGCAAACACCTGGAACAGCGTGACATGCGGTTAACTTGGAAATATTCCTGACCGCAGTCCTAATAGTCTACGTAATTCAGAGTTGAATATCAACATCCGCGTGCATAGAAGTCTTCGACTTAGTCACTTTGAAGATAATGGGCTCTCTTTTTATTCAGGTAGTTTGCATTGATATCAGAATTTTTTTACTTACAAAAAAAAGCTGCTAAAATGTTCCTTGGCATTTTTTTGTGTCTTCTGGGTGGGGATCAGAGAGGACAGGCATTGCTGTATGAAGCGAGCAGTGACCAGGTTAAAAAAAAACCATAGGTTGTTGGCTACCGCCGCTCAACATCGGCAGGCTTTTAGACCGGGTTTGTCAAAAAATTCCAATTGGGCCTTCTGTTTTAGGGCAAATAAATACTCTGCACCGGAAGGATCAACGTTGCATTTCGTCCGAGGAAACACATGGCCAAACAGAACATATGGAGTGGTTCTGGCTAAAGGTTACACCAACATCTTTAGGCTTCATGGCATATTTGGGTCCTAGAAGACAAATGCACTAATCAGGACTGTGGTATGCCCCAATATGGGGGGGGGGGGGGGGGGGGACACCTGCCACGGTGTTCAGGCCCAGGAAACACCTGCCCCTTGGGGTCCAATGCATCTTTGGGCCCAGGGAAAAAACCTGCCCCCGCTGGTGCCTAAATTGAGGTTAGGGCTAGAGAAACACCTGCCCCGTTGAGTCCCATAACATGTCAGATCTGGAAAGCCTTGCCTCATTGGCAAAAGAAACAATTGATGGACGGAATGCTGGACAATGTAAACATTCACCCCCAGTCACAAGGATCTGGGTTTAAGCCAGGTCCTCCCTGAATCTGAAACAAGCATCCTGGGACCAGTTTCATGGCATCACCCTTCGTCAGCCAGGCTAGCTTGAATCCATTGGTGTAGTGAGCACTGGACCCACGTCTGGGCATACCCTTCCCACTTAGGGCGACATATGCAAATGAAACAATTGATGGACGGAATGCTGGACAATGCAAACATTCAACCCCAGTTACAAGGATCTGGGGGTTAATCCATCATTCTTTTGCTCACCACACCACCCCAGTTAGGACCTAGCCATATGCAAATCAGTCTTGACCCTGTTCCTTATGGGAACAGCCCAGCCCGACCTGCCAAGCCATGTCCTCCCTGGACCGAAAACAAGCATTCTGGGACCGGTTACAGAGCATGACCCTTAATCAGCCAGGCTAGCTTTGAAGCCAGTGGTGTAGTGAGCACGAGACCCACGTCTGGGCATACCCTTCCACTTCCATCTGTCCATCAATTGTTCTTTTTGCATTGGTCACCCAGAGTGGGACGGGTATGCCTAGACGTGGGTCCCGTGCTCTCCATGCCACTGGAGTCTAGCTATCCTGGGTGATGAGGGCTGAAAGCCCGAAACCGGTCCCAGGATTCTTGTTTCCAGTCCAGGGAGGACCTGGCCTGGCAGTTCGGGCTGGACTGTTCCTATTGGGCGCAGGGTCAAGACTGATTTGCATATGGATGGGTCCAAACTGGAATGGCATGGTGAGCAAAAATACAATTGATATAGGCCCAGATTTCTGTACTGGGGTGAATGTATGACATTCTTCTGCATTCTGTCCATCAATTGTTCTTTTTGCATTTGCCTCATTGGGGCCTTCAATGCCTTCAGGTCAAGGGAAGCACCACTTCCTTTTGGCCCTATAATGTGTTTGAATTTAGACAAATGTGTCCCATTGACCTCTACAGAGTGCTTACTTATGAAAAGATTCCTGATGGCGCTTCTAGGTGGGGTCGCCCTCATTTGATTTCATACTGGCGCCTTCAGAGAATTTTTGTAAATTACAAATACAGACTATAGAATGCTCCTGCCATTTTTGCCCTGAGCTAAGGAAACTGGATACTATTCATGAATGCTTTCGTCCACCCCAGGATGCCAGTCCTATAAGATATCCACTTCAATCACATCAGCGTAACTTTGGCTAGCTTGTATCCCAGCCATCTTCCGATAACCCTTGGTAGTCCCAGTACTGAAAAATCCCAGGTCAGAAGTGGTGCATGGCTACTAACTCCATATGGATTGTGTTCATTGGGTTGCCTTCACTAATGGCTTTGGGGATGGGTCCCAGCTCAGTTAGGCCCCGCCTCAGGCTGGTTCTGGATTCATATTCCTCATTAGCATCTCTAAAACCCAATAACTTGTTTCTGGAACTGTAGGACACCATCTCTGCAGTAGCGTCTCCATCATAGTCCAGCGTAAACTGGACGTCTGACCCCTCATGGACACTTCTGCGCTGATAATGTTAACTGTAAGTGGGAAAAGATATGGTCGCCCTGGCGGGGATACAAAGGCACATAAAGGGGGCCGAGATTTCTCCGACACACTATTCCACTCGTCAAATCACGTGATAAAGCAAGCTAAGAACGACGCATGCCCACGCATAGTACGAAAAAGAGCGTCAAATGATTCTTATGTAGCTTCCGATTCTCGACCCCACTGCACTGTAACACAGCGTGTACACTCATAATTGGTAATGTGTATGTAAGACAGTTTCAGACTTGTGAGTTATAATGAGCTTGTTTAATAAAAAGATTTAAAAAAAAGACAATGTTGACAGTGAGAGGAACATATTGCCAGGACAGGGCACGATGTATCAAGTCAGGATGCTCAAGGCTTCCTCAGTAGTCCCTGCTGTACCAGTTCATTGACAACCAAACCGCAGTCTATTTTGAGCCTGAGGCAAAGAGATAAACATCTAAATGAAATACCATCCTACCACAAGACAAGAACTGGCAAAGCCAAATCTCTCTCCTCATTGTGCTAACAATAGAAGCAGCTTTTGTTTATGCCTGAATTTGCATGCTGTAGCTCATTAAAGCCTGGCCTGTCAGCTTTGGCATGTTTTATATTAAAAGATGAAGCACGGATAAGAGACAGGTTGAGAAAACAACGTGAAGAATAATACTGAGAAAGACGATGTGAAATAAACATAAATGGAAGTTAGTCGGAAAAACACAAGAAATAAAAACAGTGGGGAAGGCAGACAGGAAAAACATTAAAACGAAAGGTGACAAAACACTCAAAGTCCGCTGCAAATGGAAGCAAAACAAAACAAACAAAAAAGATGATTTCTGTATGCAATTCACCTGTAAGGTAAATAATTTTATATGTGATGATGTAGATGTAATTTTCAGATGTTAAATAGTCCCTCGACCACAGGAATGCATGCACTTCATAGGCGGCGCAATGATACACCAACCAGCCAACAGCATGAAGAGAGAGGGAAATACTCCTCTGGGTGGAAGTAAAGCCCACTCTCTATTTCAAAGAATTAACAAAGGTCCAAGACACGGCATTCTCCAGCTAGATTTAAAAATAGAAACATGAGCCACTGTAACAAAAACTCGGTATCAGCAAGAACACCAATGCAGAACAATTGTAAGTAAATATGATTTGTCATGGTGTGGGCTTCCATTTCCGCTAACGGTTGGCATTTAGCAGTGATTACTCACAAACAAAACACTCCTGCACAATGCAAGTGTGGGTGGCACCACAGCGAATTGAACAGCAGCTACAGTCTCTTTGTAGTGGTCATCGATGCCCACTGTGAAAAGGCTGCCTGGCACCAACAGGGTTTCAGCACATTCTAGCACAATTCAGAACTGTGAAACAGCATTATTGTATCAAAAAAAGAGAGGCGGGGACCAGGGGCGGGTTATGGTCCAGTGCCCGTGCTCCTAGAATTAACGTTAAATAAAAAACAGGGGGGACACTGTTCCGGAGGAGGGGTGCAAAGTGTCACCCACTCATTGAGAAGGGAAAGAGAGAGTGGAAGGAGACAGGAAGGGGGTCCTAGGTCTAGAACCCACTGGTAAGAGGGAAGAACAGGTCTTGCCTCTCGTTGCCCTCACACACCCTGAAGGATGTCATGCTTCATCATCGGGAGATTTGCTCCTCGTCGGGCCGGCGCTGCAATGATCTATGGGTCCCCGTGGAAATCTTTTTAGAACTGCCGTTATGTGGGGGAGTCCTATGTGGAGGGTGAGTCAGTGCATGCAAAATTTAAAACTGACTAAGGGTTACCAAAAGGGGTGTGTTTTAATGCGACGGGACCCATGTCAGATTAAAAAACCCGTAGGTTATATGTTACCCCAATAGGCGCAATGTGCCCAGGTAACTAAAAGGCCAACATGTTTCACGCCTGGGTGGTCACAAGGATCCGTGGCTGCAAAACAGTAATACTTTACCACCAGTTTAAAACTGATGATAACCCATTTGCAAAGTGGAAGGAGTCCCAAAGGGACCTCTTCCTCTTTGTGAATGTAGATAATATTTTTTAAGCGTATGCAGTGGTTTTATTATTATTTGTTTTAAACGCATCCCATATTCCTTCAAGGAAAACTAGCTGCATTTAAAACAAGCATCGGCAAAGCCAACAGGTCTTGCCTTCCTGACCTATTTTCTTTGTCAGTGTTTTTTTGCCGAAGAGATGCAGCTTCAGCAAAAATATAATGACTGGATCAATAAAGCAGAGGTGGTAGTTTCAAGTTTAATTGAACTCTGAGGGGAAATGGTTTTGGAGGATGTTTTGAGTGTAATATCTATTTGTGAATGGGGTTCCCTGTGAGGGGCTGGCTCAAACGCTGCCAAACTTCAGAACCTAGGTCAAACAGAAACGGATTAAAAATTCAATACCTGCACCCAAGATGACAGAAAACACATGCAGTCCCCTCCCCCTTTTTCACCTACCCCCCCAAACACAAGCACACAGGCTCCAGTCACCAAGCTAAGATACTTTAAATAATTCAGAGGCGAGGTTTAGTTCCGTTTCAGAAACATCACTGATTCACTTTAAAATGTTTTACCTTTTAAGGGAAGGTATTTTAGTTGCACCCTTCTAAGGACCCCTCAATCCACCCAGGGAAGTTTTAGCCGTCATACCCGAAAGCGATAAACCCTTCACAAGCGAAAACTAAGGGCACCATTATGATGGCGGGCGGACAAAGTCCTTCCGCCACAGTAACGGTATGCAGGACTGCCCGCCATGGTTGCGGCGGTCCCGCTGTGCCTATTAGGATGCGACCACCACCCTAGTGGTCGCATCCCACATCTTGAACATTGTGGCGGGCGGTGCTTCAAGCAGCACTTGCTACAATGTTCAAGATGCATGTTGTGCATTGGCATGCACAACGTGACCGGCACGGCGCTGTGCCTGCCACCTTGTCCATGCCAATGTTCCAAGTGCAGCCCCCCACCCCCCTGGGGGCCCGCAACGGGCCCCCGATGCAAAATCTGCATGCCTTTCCATGGCGAAGTCTCTGCCATGGAAAGGCATTGTAAATGACACATCCTAATATGGATGGCGGTGCCTACAAGGCACCACCACCATATCAAGGGCCTTATCCGACCGGCGGAAAAGCGGCGGACAGTCTTTCCATCCGCCGCTGTGCCCCTCGCCATTCTATTATGGCAGGGGATTATACAGGGCCATCTGGCGGCCGGATCGCCACCGCGATTCGCCCGCCATCCTAATGGGGGCCTAAGTGTTGACAGTTTCTATGTTCTGTGTACTGGTAGTGGACTGTCTGGCATCTGTTTGTTGGGCCCTTGGGGCCACAGGGGGCTGTAAAAAACGGGTGGGTTCACTGGTGTCACGTGCTGGAGAATAGGGGTTCAGTGATCAATTGTGGTAGTTTCCGACTTCAGAATTTAGCCCTCAGGTTCAAGTCTGTGGCTCACATTCCAATGAGTTTGTGCAAATCACTTACTCTCCTGGCCTTTCAGTGAAAAAAAAGAATCTGTGATAAGAAAAAAAAGAAAACCTTGTGTGATGTAACTGGTGGTGATGTAAAGCACTTAAATACCCTTGGATCGAGTTTGAGCTATATAACACTGCAAAAAACTTTTTTAGATGGAGGTAAGGAAACACAACCTCCTGGCATTTCTGTGTTTCAGACAGGTTCTCTCTGTCTCGCCAAGCAGAAGCAGCCCCTCGGTACTCTCAGGTGGGCCGTCCCCCACTCCTTCTGTACAAAACGCACAAGTCCCTCGGTCCTGATCCCTTCACTCCCACAGCGGGAAACCCCGTGCATCTGTCTCACCACCGCATGGCAGAGTACACTGCTCCGTGGAACTCTCTGATTGGCTACTTTTTAGCATTCATGCGGAGATATAGGCCGTCAAAATCCCTGGTAGCGCCCCCTGCTGCCGCATGAAAATGTGGGGGGGGTCATGACGTGACTGCTGTAGTAATACACAGATAGGAAACGCGGTCGAACCATGTGGGGGAGGTTTAACAGGAGAGGGTAAAACTGGAATTGCAGTGATAGGTAGACAGGATGAAAAACAAGCGCAGGATCAGGTGACCAAACAATGCAAAAGTCAGGAAAATGAAAGGCGAATGGCGCCCTAAATGGGAGGAAAGCATGTTCTGTCTGCAGAAGGGCAAAACCCAATAAAGAAAATAGTGCATAAAGACTAAATAAGACATACCGTGTAACATCAGAAGTAACAAGCATTTACAATGCAACGGTCTCGGCATTGTTAAAGTTAGAGCTATTGGCATTGCTCATGACACTATTTTTGTTTATGTTTTTGTTTTTAAAACATTTAAAGAAACAGCATTGTTATTTACAATGTCAATAGCTTAATCACTCAAATGCGAGACCTATTGCATTTGCACCCACACAGAGCCACCCACACACAGAGCTGCGGAGGCATTAACAATGTGGAAAAGTCAACAATTATCCCGATGCGGCAGGAAAAAAAACACAATGTCTACAAATAAACACACGTACAGCTGGTAAGACGAAAAGGAATTCAAGCTTACAACAGGTGGGACACAGACTATGTACACAACTATATTTATAATAGACCTTCGCAAAACCAGAAGGAGGAGCAGATAGATACCAGTGATGACAAAAAAAAGGTATATTTTACACGCAATGAAAAACAAACAGAGAAAAGGCATGAATTTTCAGAGGCCGTGGGCCGGGTATCTGTGTTCTGGTATACACTGCGCAATATACATGTAGTTCTTCCATTGAAAAAAATACCATAACATCTCCAAGAACATACCGACAATAGTGTGAAGGACTGTTTCGCGCGCTGACAGGGCTGTGTACACGGACACTACAGACAGTTGCACAAAGCACTGGGAAGCTTCCTGGGCTACAGCTGGTGCCACCAAGGTGCAGCCTCGGTGTATAATCCAGTGGTAGTGTAAGGAGTGAAGGTTGCGGGCACAGACCGGCATGTAGAGCCGATTAAATGCAAACAGCAAGGACAATCCGCATAGGAGCACAAACATTTTGTTACCATATACAGATGTAAAATACATGACAGCAGTGGAGGCGCAGTCTATCAAGGCATGGACTGCTGAGGCACACGTATACTGCAAAATAAAGGTCTGCAGTGTACACTATATATATTACCTGTGTGTACAGAGACTTGATACGCACAAGCAGCCTATATTTTAAGGCCCACAGAATCAGCTCAAGCAGCATGTGGGCACAGAGTACATTTGCACGCACTTTAAGAGGAGTTATCTGTGGGAGTAGCGGGTACACGAGACACAGGCGAAGCCTTAACAAAAGATATGCGCATGAGATCTACGCTTGTGCACAGCCACACGATCTATGTATGTGCACAATGTATAAGTGGTTAGCACATGTGCAGACTGAGCCTAAGGAGTGTATGAGTAGAGAGAAAGTTATCTGTACATGTTCAAGCTGTACATATACAAACTATTACAGTAATCGATACTTGAGCATTGTATCAAACATAACCAAAGCATGAGCAATCGGTACAGAGAAACGGAGCTACCGCAAGCAGACACAATAGCCCAGTCCGTCCATGCATTAAACAGAGAAGTGACACCCTGTGCTTGTAAATAAGGAGCTTTTGCCGCTTGTACATGTCTATAGGTGTGCACATTGTAGTAGCTGTACGCACTTGCATGGCTCGTAAAATTAAGACACTCGGCTGTGGCTAGTACTCTATGCTTGAATGCATGGCTCATTAGCGGTTCGTACACATGCATTCTGTATGTACATGCACTTTTAGAAGTCTGTGCATGCGCTGTTTACAGGCGTAGGTGGTGCGAGGCAAGTTCCACACGCTAAAGGTGCTGTGATAGACCCTAAAGGTCGGTCTCATCGTGACAAAGTGCAGTGTGCGTGCATTTGGGGGCCATTGCAATCAGTGCGAGACACACCGCGCTTTGACCAGCGCCTGCAGCCAGGAAGATGCCAGAGAGCCGCACAACGCGGCTCCGGGACAAAGGCAATGGCTCCCTCCAGCTCTCAACTCGCCCGAAAGTTCCTGTGAGTGCTGTAAGGTGACACCACGGGCGCGGGAAGGGGCTTCCGCAGCCGCTTCTACAGACCCCTCCCTGTTGCGCCCTCACGTCTAAACATAGCCCCCCCATTCCCCGGCTGTAAACCGGACTCACCGCCAGCAAGCAGCAGCAGGCCGCAGCTCCCCAGAACCAGCAGCGGGAGGCACGGCTCCATGGCCGCCTCAGGCCGGGGGCTCCATCAGGCTCCGCCAAGCTCTGTGGCCTTTCTTAGCGCAGTTCCCGGGACACGGGGCAGAGGGGGTCGGGCCAGGCTGCTGTGGCAAGAGAGACCCGCCCCTGACACCAGGACACGCCCCACTGCAAGAGCCCCTCACACGGGGCAGAGGGGGTCGGGCCGGGCTGCTGTGGCAAGAGAGACCCGCCCCTGACACCAGTACACGCCCCACTGCAAGAGCCCCTCACAAACACAGACCCCTTCGCTAGCTCTATCTCCGCCCCTTCAGCGCTGCTTCTGTGCTAACCACGCCCTCTAGGGTACGCAGGTCCCTGAAACCTGAACCCGCCCGCCGTAACCTTCCTGAAAGACAGCACCTCTCTTTATTTATCCAGTTTGCTGTAGCGCGAACATGTTCTGTGGGCATCACAGTGCTTTCACAAGTGATCTAAAGTCCAACAAAAGGTTGCAAAAGTGCGTAAACAAAAAGGTAGGGTCAGCTATGGCGCTAGGCTTAGCCTTTTGAACCTACTGGATACTGGTCCAGACGCCCCTTTGAGTAGAAGCGCAGCCTACTCAAACTTTGCAGTTGTATTAGTAACAAGTCGGTCTGTCCCCACCTCTCGGTTCTTGCCACACCCACGTGCCCCGCCTACACGCTGGGACACCACGCCCCGCACAGAGTAGACTGCGCCTGCCTTTTTCCGATTTTAGCCACGCCTCTTTTAGCCTAAGACACTCCAATTTTTCTCCCTTGAAAGCCGAAAACTTTTTGTGCTGGCGAAATCTTCCTATGGAAATGACATCTCGCGAGAGTAGAAAAGGCGTTTCAGGTCGAGACAAGAAGACTTCCGGCGTGCATCTGTAGCGCTTATATTTTTCGTGGCAAAGTGAAGTGTGACGTTTGTCAGAATAGTAAGTCTGTAGTCCGTTCACCATCGCGTTTTATGTGTTTTTTGGGCAGTTTTATACACCGCAACCTCGACCCGAAGGTATTGGTGCGCTTTAAGTGAGCAACAATTATTTTACACAAGTGTGGTGACCTGGGCAGGCCACGCTATCAAGATGCTTGACGCCCGACACCTGACACTGCGTTATGTAGGGATTATGTAGTGAGTGGGGAGAAAACGCCGCCGCCTTTCTCCGTGGCAAAGCAGAAATGCCTCGGAGAAAGGCAGCGGCGGTTTCGGGGGTGTGTTTTCCTTTCTCTCCTCTTGCCATTGGCTGGAGGAGAGAAAAACACGCCTAAAAAAGGGCGTGGCTAAAAAGTGGAAAGAAGAGCACGGAACACGCCCCCGAATCTGAAAATGCGGAGCCTATTTGGAGGGACGGCTCTCTCCTCCAATGGCTGGCCTCCGTTTAGGAAGCCAGCCAATGGAGGAGAGGCAAAAAGAGAGGCGGGCTAAATAGCCACTCTAAGCATCATAAGATCTCCGGACTTCCGGTTCTGCCTTCGGCAGACCGGACGGTCCCTCGACCTAAAAAGGCCGGTTGCCATGGGAGGTTTCAAATGAAAACAAGGCGGTACTAAGGAGGGAGGGGCTAGGAAGGCGATGAAGGAATCAGAAGCCAGCATTTAAGAAGTACTGCGACACAAGCCAATTAAAAATATGGGCGGAGAGTGGGCAGAGCTTCACTCCATTAACATAATACTACATGCCTCGCAGAGCAGAGCATGCGCACTGCCCAGGCTCAACCTAAAAACAAAAGATTGCTTTATTAAAAAGCAACCGCAGGGCATGGTGGTCTGCTGACCTCGGCAGGCCACCATCCCGGTGATGGCTGGGATTCCTAATGGTTCGCAAACTGCAACCTACCTCATTAATATTCATAAGATTGGTTGATTTGCGACCCACTAGTAATCCCTAAATGAAACTCATCGAGTTTCACACATTTAGGAAAAACGATTTCCTAATGGAGACTCGCAATTAGGAAATCAGTATTCCTAATGTTTGTACATCTGGCCTCTAATGATATCACAGGGCAGGCATTACTAATAAAGTGTGCAATGAAGATGGTGTTGGGCTACTTCTATCAGGTAAACATACCACTGGTCTGCTATGTTAGGTTATGTTGGAGGCATTTCTGTAGCTCACATTCTCCTATAAGCATGGCCTTTTTTTTTTTTTACCAATGCTTCTTTTATTTCACTTTTTCAGGATGAGTGAGGAGTCTAAATGGTTAATGTTTGTCCTAAGGGTTAATTCTATTTTGTATACATGCTTTGATACAATCCTAATGATAAATACTGGTCCTGTTCAATTAAAGGCACGAATTTCAACGCGCCACCCTCAGGCACGGGAGGAACAAATGTCCCTAACTCTACCGGACCTCCTTTTCTCATCCAATGAGTCCTCGGCAATGAAGCAATGGTGGGGGAGTGGTGGTTTGCAGTTATGACACAACGATGGCACAGTATACATATTGTTAAAATACTGTGTTCCCTTATTTGAGAATCGGTGGCCTTAGTTTCGCACAGGAGAAGACTGGAAATTATTTTGAAATGCCACAATAAGGGCTTTATGCTTGGGCTGCGGTCGAGAAAAGCGTGCACGTTTCGAAATTCACCATAACTTCCTGTTTCAACGTATTTACGAAAATATCCTCCTAAAATTATTGTTTTCAACATTTGTATTTTTAGGCAGGGCTTGAAAATTCACCAATTAGGCCATTGTCTACAGGAGGCAATCTGGTTCTCTGAAACGCACGCGAATTGTTGGACGGCAGCCATAGCTAAAACGGTTATTGTGCAAGCAACCAACAAGACTTGAGAAATTAACAGAGCTTGGGCTCTCGTCAGGAGGCAGCTTCTAGCAGCCCATTGCTCCTTATCAACTCCGCCTATATAGACCCAACTACTGAAGATGAAAGTGGGGAGAGGATGCGAGAGCAAGAGCTGCCGACTTGGGGGTGGGGAGGCGGTTTTGGGACCTGGTTCGAATCTAGGCGTCAACATCCTGTGATTCTAGGCGTCGGCTCAACATCCTGTGGTTCCCGTCACATCACTTAATGTCCCCATGAATAAACGTGTCCGTAACTGGTGCTCCTGAAAAGCGCTAGTGTGGATGATTAAGTGAGGTGCTGAGCACCGGAAACCACCGGCTCAAATAAAGCATTGTAAATTACTATTTTTAAGAAAGCCTGCTACCAATTAAGCCCTATACAAAGATATTTTGAATATCTGGAAAGCCAGGAGCTTAGCTTCCAGGGGGCGTGTTTGGGATGTGACCGGCCGAATGCCCCTCCATGTAAAATGCCTTCTTGGCTTGGTAGTTGACTTTGGGGGCCCAGAGTCGGGTGTAAAACGTGGGTTCATTTCGTCCCACTGTTTTAGTTTGGAATTTTGAGATTCACACTCCCGTGAATCTCGCTGACAATGCTACACCCCTGTTGAAAGTACGCATAAATGTCACAATCCGAGCAGATTTACACTCTGGGATGGGCCTCCGAGTACACGCCTCACATCCTGAAACGCTGTCGTTTAAAAATCCGCCCGCCTGAGAATGTATGACGGTGTTTGAAACGTGGCTAGCCTGGGCAATATCCTGCTGTTCCAATCCCGATATGGTTTTCCTTAAACATAATGTACATAAATGGGAAAGCCAAACAAAAGCAAATCTTGAGAACTCGGTTTACCTACATTTTATCAACTGATATCCGGTAGTTGTAAGTTTGTTAACCATGGGTATTATCAGAAAAAATATAAACAGTTATAACGTGCATGTACGAAAGCAGTATTTAACTACAACGCTGCAGCTAATACTCAGAACTCGTGTTAACCAAAAAAAAGTATAATTTTAAAATAGAAGCATTTTTCCTTTATATATATGGGGTAGCTGGAAGAACATACAACAGCGCCATATTTAGTTGCAACCATCGATGCTGCAAAAGCAGATCAGGTTCCTCCCCAAGATTTAATTTTTCTTTACATCAATTGACTCCACTCTGCGGCATAATCCACCCCATAAACTCAAATCCCCCATCTAAAGCCCTCACCCGTATGACAGGTCACTACGCAGACTCGGTGCTTAAGGACAGCTGCAACAAGCATTGGCATAGCCAATAGGTCTCGCCTTTGGGACCTTATAAGTATTTAGCCATGCAACAGTTGCATAACTAAATACTTGTAAGGTCCCAAAAGCGAGACCTATTGGCTATGCCAAGCCGCTAAAGTAATCCCCATCGCGATCAAACATCAAAGCGGCCGTGTGGCCGCGAAAGTGAAAGTAATCGCGGTAAAGCGCGGCGCGCGCGCCCGCGCACATGCACTGTAGCTCTAGGCTGGCCTGGTAGCACTTTTTGGAGCCCTCTCAATAAGTCTCGCCAGACCAGCGCATGCGCTTGGTCAGGCGAGATCTAAAAATGGCCACTCTTCCATGAAATCTTGGTCCCAAGGCTTGTTACAATGATGGTCACTAACACCCACTTAATTTAAAGAGAGCAGATCACCTCTTGGACCAGCAAAGGCATCCACTGAATACCAGCAGCAGAATTCAATGTATGCCACCTTCAAGGGAGGCCGAGTGCAAAATACCTACAGGAACTAGTCACACTCTACAAATCCAGCTGGAACAAGGGAACCCCAATTCTTTGTCAACTCACCAGTCACTTTCATCTCTTTTGCACACAAAAAAATAGGATATGCATTACCAGAACCTTACTATGCATATTTAAGTTGTGAAGTGACGAGGCCGCATTACATATGCTCCAGGTGCCAGGTAAACTCCTCTGTACACCGACATAGACTTCAACTCTGCACAACAGGAACAACTGTTAGCTTACAAGGTGGACTACTTCAATACTGCCTACATCATGTTACGTGGCTACTAACAGAAGCAACTACCAGAGGTGTCAACGGCATCACTACACGAGCGACCAGCTGCAATATAGGAGCCTAACCCTCCCCAGACCTGGACAATCTTTATCAGTCGCCTGTTGAAGTGAGAACAATGGAATAACCTTCACCCCAATCTTGGGCATCACAGATACAACCCAACACATCTGTAACTGCATCTCCCCCAGCCCTGTTAACACTCTGCTACAATCGACTCGACACCCCCAGACTCGTTTAAAGAAGAAACAAACGGTGTGCCTCATCAGAGCAGGTACCACTCTGATTCCCTTCACAAGAGACGTCAAATGCCTCTTTTTCAAACACCTCCCCTTAATTGACCTGCTGAAGTATTATTGGCTGACCACCAGCAGTTTCACCCCTTGCTGTGGGATTCTGCCAATGACACACTTTAAGCAGGCTTCTGTAGAACCTTTGCACCACAGCGCCGGACCAGTGTGCTTTGCAAACACCCGCCAGCTAGGATTGCTTGCTATTATCAGCAATTATTCTTATGCACAGCACAACCCGAATTATCTAGGGGGGAGCAAATTACTGTAACTAAATACTGTAAAATAGTAGCCCAGCCCACATATGGGAGGTAGCGGGCTCTCTGTTTTAAAACGGCCACTACAGAGAATTGACACGATTATGGACGCGAACTGTAGAAGTCTTTCTCCCAAACAAGGAGTAGATTGAACTACACACTATCAATGCGACGCATTACCAGTCTGATATTCTCCTTGTCTGCGTATCAGCACATTATCATGAATGCAACAGCATTACTGGCTTTCCCTACGGGGCAGTAGTGGTTGGGAGGGGAGTGTAAAAAAAAAAATATATATATATATATATAATTTCACTGTCTTGCCGGCCGTCGCTCAGGAAGCACACAGGCTCCTCTAAACCAATCTCAACACTGACAGTATGACAGCTGCGTCAAGATTGGTCTGAGCGGCCTGGTTTGGCGGTCAGCCAGGTAGTGGGAGCCTGTGTATGTTCTCCACCCGGCTGTGCAATATAGCAGGATGGAGAACATGCTAAGTGCGCATGACGGTTTGGCCGGCCTTCTTGGGCTGGCTAAAGTGCCTACCACTCCTCCTCCTGCTCTGTGGGCAGCCCAGCCTCACACCTACAGAGCCTATACTGAAAATTACAATGATAATAACATGGTGTTATTATAAAAAAAAAAATCCTCTTGGGCGACGCTCCACCTTATCGGAGGAGCCGCTGCGGAGCTAAATGGTACTATGCTGAGCTATTATTGTGCGAAAATGCCCTTTATTAACATTATTGGCTCCAGTTTACAGTCCGGACCCATGACTCCTGAGACAGTCCTCTGCCACAGCCCGCTATGGAAGGCACCGATACAAAGAATATTCACAGTGACCAAAAAGCAACCAATGGCACCTGACGAAGCAAGCATCACAAAAGAAAGCCATTGCTGCGGCGGAGCTAATTTCTTTATGCGTTTTTATACAGTGCGGACATTACTCAAAGGTGTTGGCGCAATTTACAATAAAACAGATTTCAGTACAAGAGATTAAAAGTTATAATATTTTCAAAAAGGATTTGCTCGTTATGGTCGATACAAAGGCGCATAGTTTAAGGACACACTGCATTTATTAGGCATAATTAATGTTGAAAAACATACAGGGAACCTCTGCTTCCCACAAGTTCTCAATACTGTGAAATAAACTGGTAAATCTATATGCTTCAGCTTAGTTGCTGCTCAGTCCTCAGTGGTTCAGCTATAAATATGCAGGGAGGGGATCCTCTGCTCAGAGACCACCCAACCAGCAGCGAGGAGAATTTAAGTGGCAAAGCAGATGGCACTTTCCCTAAGAAAAGCCAGATAAGGTTAGCATCTGCTGTCCATTGGAAGACTTTGTTTATAATAACCGAGATCCACATGTGTCTCACCTCTCCACCCCCCCCCCCCCCCCGCGCTGCCCCCGAGAGGTTTCACATGGGAATAGAACATTCTTTAAAGCCCCTTGCAGCATGTTGCACGTCTGATCCTTTAGCCTGCCTTCCTTTAGGTCGATACGACAACCCTAGTTCAACTGCACCCCTAACTCACAGGTCGCCATACCCGAAAATAATTCAGGAGCCAATGGGAACTGTTGAAATATCAGTCATTAGCTTTTGACGTGCATAGCGCATGCGCCATACACAACGCACGTATTGTATGCTGTACTTACTAAAGGGACTAGGGGTCAGCATCCTTTAGCAGGACTTTGTTTTGCCTTGGAACCTTCGACATTGTCAGTCCCACCTTGGATCAGACCACAGGGGTAGTTTAGGTTCACTGTTTTCTTATTGGCTGTTTGAGAGCGACCATCCACCTCCAATGGCATGCATGAGGGACTATTTTACAGTCTGCAAGCAGTCAGGTAGCACTGGGGGGCGAGTGCAGACAAAAGCTTCTAAAAAAAATAGATGCAAGAGTGAAAAAATTATAGTTTTATTTTCTATAGGAATTATTTTATCACTTTTTAACGCACCTGCGTGCAAGTACACAAACAAGCATTGGCAAAGTCAATAGCACGCAGTAAAAACATCAAACCTACAGGATTTTGCAATACGTTTAATTAATATGGCTGCTGTAACTTCATCTGGAAGGCTGTAGACTCCGAAAACGTGTTTAACCACTGCAGGGTGAAAGATACCAACGTGCCTTGTTTTTAATGGACTATCTCCAAGTATTTACTGTCTTTGTGCGTGCAGAAATATTCTACTCTACTGCTGCTTTCAACTCCCATTCCTCCTCCTGCGCCCACACAGTTTTCTTTGCCTCTTGGTGTCAGCATTTCTCATCAATAACATTAGCAATTAAGATTGTGGAAGCACATCTACTGCTAAATGTTTAGCCATGCTGTTTTCTTTTACCACGCCTGTTTCACGTCTTGCTTAGCTATTTTTTTTATGATCTGTCATGATTCGCTGACAGGCACCGCCCTCTTGGCACAAGTCAGTGACCCAGCGTGCCTGCCGCAGAAACAGGCACCGTCTGCTCTCACAGAATCACTGATGTGGTTCATAAATCCATACTCAAGAGAGAAAATGTGAACATGTATTCTAATTCCACAACATGTGATATATTTGTATAATGCATATGGTACTATGGGTACCGTACAAAAATAAATCTGCCAGAATCAATAGGGGTTTGTAAAGCACGCTACTCACCCGTGAGGGTCTCAAGACGCTGGGGGGAGGGGGAGGAGCAGCTCCGGATCAGTTGAAGAGCCAGGTCTTGAGGTCCATCCTGAACGTGTGCAGTGTCCGGGAGCGTCTCATGTTCACAGAGAGCTCGCTTCAAGTCTTGGCTGTGATGTAGGAGAAAGCTCTCCTGCCTGCTCTGTTTCTGCTGATGCGGTGAACCTCTGCCAGGGCAAGGTCAGCAAAGCGGAGGTTCCTCCTGGGTAAGTGGAAGGAAACTCTCTTGTGGAGGTATTTGGGTCTGATGTTGAGGAATTTGTAGGCGTGGGTGAGGAGTTTGAAGGTGGCCCTCTTCTCAACGGGGAGCCAGTGGAGGTCTCGTAGGTGATGGGTCATGTGTTTGTGACGTGGTGTCCCGAGTAAGTGTCTGGCTGCGGCGCTCTGGATGGTTTGGAGTTTGTGCAGAAGCGTTCTGTTGATTCCAGTGTATAGGGCGTTGTCATAGTTGAGTCTGCTGGTTATGAGTGTGTGGGTGACGGTCCTTCTGCAGTTGGGGGGGATCCATTTGAAGATCTTGCGGAAGATGCGCAGGCAGTTGAAACTGGTTGAAGCAACGGCGTTGATCTGGCGGTTCATGGAGAGGGAGGAGTCAAGGATGATGCCGAGGTTTTGTGCGTGGTCTGCAGCGGTGGGTGGGTTCCCGAGGGCGGAGGGCCACCAGGGGTTGTCCCAGGCGGAGGTGCAGGGTCCCAGGATGAGGACTTCGGTCTTTTCTGAGTTTAGCTTCAGGCAGCTGTCTTTCATCCAGGCTGCAACGTTCTTAATTCCTTCATGGAAGCAGAGTTTGGAGTCCACGGGATCCTTCGTGAGTGAGAGAATGAGCTGGGTGTCATCGGCGTAGGATACTATGCTGAGCCTATGCTGTCTGACGATGGCAGCGAGGGGGGCCATGTAGATATTGAAGAGTGTGGGGCTGAGCGATGATCCTTGGGGTACTCCGCAGTTGATATCTGTGGGTTCAGAGAGGAAGGGAGGGAGTCTGATCCTCTGGGTTCTGCCAACGAGAAAGGATTGGATCCAGTCGAGGGCAGCTCCTTGTATCCCTGCGTGGTGAAGTCTGGCTGTGAGCGTGTGATGTGAGACGGTGTCGAAGGCTGTGGAGAGGTCTAGAAGGATGAGGTTCTGTAGATTGTCCCTGGTTGAGTAGCATGCGGATGTCATCAGTGGCGGCGAGGAGGGCAGTCTTGGTGCTGTGGTTGCTGCGGAATCCCAAGACAACCGACAGTCACTCCACCTACAAGAATGCCATGACAGACTATCACAACCAATGCAGAACAACCAAAAAGTACTTCAACAACAAAATCCTCACCAACTCCAAGGAACTTTTCAATGTCATCCGGGAATTCACCAACCCACGCTGCGAAGCCACAGACATCACCCCGTTCCCGGACCTCTGTGACAAGCTCGGAACCTTCTTCCACCTCAAGATCAGAACACTCTACGACAACTTCACCGACTTCCCTCAAGACACCTCGACTCACCCCTCACCTCCCCAAGACTCCAGCCAGCCCATCATCTTCAACTGGACACCAATCACGACCACAGACACTGCCGCGGTCATGAAAAGCATCCACTCGGGGGGGCCCCCACCGACCCCTGCTCCCCCGCACATCCACCATCTGTTCAAAAAACCCATGGTGGACCCCATCGACCTCAAGAACTACCGGCCCATCTCGCACCTCCAATTCGCAGCCAAAGTGGGAGAAAAACCAGTCAAAAGGGAACTTATACGGTTCATCGAAGAACACACCATCCTCGACCCGTCCCAATCCGGATTCCAAGCCAACCACAGCACTGAGACCATCCTACTCGCCGCCACAGACAACATCCGCACCCTCCTGGACCAGGGCTACTCCGCGGCCCTCATCCTCCTCGACCTGTCCGCAGCCTTCAACACCGTCTCCCACCGCACACTAATCACCAGACTACGCGAGGCCGGCATAAAAGGAAATGCCCTAGACTGGATCCGCTCGTTCCTCACCGGAAGAAGCCAAAGGACCAGACTACCGCCCTTCCTCTCCGCCCCCACCGACATCACCTGCGGAGTACCACAGGGGTCATCTCTGAGACCGACCCTCTTCAACATCTACATGGCCCCCCTCGCAGACATCGTCCGACAACACGGCCTCAACATCGTATCCTACGTCGACGACACCCAGCTCATCCTCTCCCTCACCAAAGACCCCACCACCACAAAACTCAACTTCCAGAGAGGAATACAAGAAGTGGCAGTCTGAATGACCAACAGCGGCCTAAAATTCAACGCAGAGAAAACAGAAGTCCTCGTCCTCGGAAGAACCCCTTCAGCATGGAACAACTCCTGGTGGCCCACCGCCCTCAGAAGCCCACCTACCCCCTCAGACCACGCCAAGAACCTGGGCATCATACTCGACTCATCACTCACCATGAATCAACAGGTCAACGCCGTCACCTCCAGCTGTTTCAACACCCTCCACATCCTCCGAAAGACATTCAAATGGATCCCCCCCCCCCGAATCAAGGAAAATAGTCACCCACGCACTCATTACCAGAAATCTCGACTATGGCTACGCACTCTACGCCGGCATCAACAAGTCCCTGCTCCACAAACTGCAAACAATACAGAACACTGCGGCTAGACTCGTCCTCGGCATTCCCCGGCACAAACACATCAGCCAACACCGGCGGCGACTCCACTGGCTCCCC
The DNA here is from genome assembly GCF_964204655.1 of Triturus cristatus. NCBI lineage: Eukaryota > Metazoa > Chordata > Amphibia > Caudata > Salamandridae > Triturus > Triturus cristatus. Next base: position 1,587,933,650 of record NC_140590.1, read on the forward strand.
GTGGAGATGAGAGCCACCTTCAAGATCCTCACTCACGCCTACAAGTGCCTGCACAACAGCAGACCCAAATACCTCAACGATAGAGTAAACTTCCACGTACCCAACAGAAACCTGCGATCCTCCAACCTCACACTGGCTGAAACCCCACGGATCCGCAGAACCAGATCAGGCAGAAGATCGTTCTCTCACATCGCAGCCAATACCTGGAACGAGCTACCGGTAGACATCAGGCGCACCCCCTCCCTGGACACCTTTAGGAAGATCCTCAAGACCTGGCTTTCAGCTGAACGGAGTGGCACACACCCCCCTCCCCTCCCGCGCCTTGAGACTTTCATGGGTGAGTAGCACGCTTTACAATGCCCGGATTGATTGATTGATTTAATTTGTTTTATCTCCTGCATTTGAAATGTTACATTAAAGTCCAGGCATTGGCACATCAAGGTAGCATTTTTTGCACTGGTGGCAGGGCAGGGTTGCTGCACCCACTTGACAGGCATTTGTGGCAGAAGGTGTATTTCGCATGAGGAAAATGCTTTTTCTACTGGAGCCCCATAAAACCATTTGCCAGGCTGCTGCTGAGCACCAAATAGCTTTTGGCATTTGTTTCAGGTCTGAATCCGGTGGAACGTAAATTAGGCTTTGGCAAGCATTTCCCTTTAAATTCAGACATTTGCTTATTTTTTTTTAAAGTCTGTTCACAGTTTCCTGCACGAAAAGTACACGAAAAATACACCATGCTGTTTATAAAGATTGAAAGTTATGAATTAAATGTACAGTTTCGACACACCTTCAAATTAATGTTTACTATTCTCCCAAAGTGTTTAAATATTTTTTTCTTCAACTCTTTTTTTTGCAAAGGTGCTTTACAACTGAGCACTGGCAAAGCCAAAAGTTTAGCATTTGAATTATCAAGGAGACACTTACTCCCTTAGCTTGGTAATACTACAGCCTACAGATTAATCCTAGACACCAGGGCTTTACGTGGGCCAGAAACTCTTCAACGTCATCAGGGAATTCACCAACCCACTCAGCGAAGCCACAGACATCACCCCGTCCCAGGACCTCTGCCACAAGCTCGGAACCTTCTTCCACCTCAAGATCAGAACACTACGACAACTTCACCGATTTTCCTCAAGACACCTCAGCCAACCCCTCACCTCCCCAAGACACCAGCCAGCCCATCATCTTCAACTGGACACCAATCACGACCACGGATACTGCCATGACCATGAAAAGCATCCACTCGGGGCCCCCACCGACCCCTGCCTCTCGCGCATCTACCACAGAGCCGCGGACATCCTCGCACCCCAACTGCAACACACCATCAACACCACCTTCAAAATAGGCCCCTTCCCAGACGACTGGAAGCGCGCTGAAGTCAGGCCCCTGCTCAAGAAACCCAAGGCGGACCCCACCAACCTCAAGAACTACCGGCCCATCTCGCTCCTCCCATTCGCAGCCAAAGTGGCAGAAAAAGCAGTCAACAGGGAACCTGTACAGTTCATCGAAGAACACACCATCCTCGACCCATCCCAATCTGGATTCCGAGCCAACCAGAGCACCGAGACCACCCTACTCGCCGCCACAGACAACATCCGCACCCTCCTGGACCAGGGCCACTCCACGGCCCTCATCCTCCTCGACTTGTCCGCAGCCTTCGATACCGTCTCCCAAGCATGACAGCAGCATCGTGATTGGTCTGAGCTGCTTAGTTGGGCACTCAGACAGGGAGTAGAAGGCTGTGCATGTTCTCCACCCAGCCTTGCAATTCCACTGGGTGGAAAACATGCTAAGTACGAATGGCGGTTTGGCAGGACCAAAACCAACGGCCAAACCGTCATGCGCATATAAATAGTGTTCACCACTTCTCCCCCTGTTCTGGACAGCCCCGCACTGCCCCGCAAAAAAATGGAATCCAACTGAGCCAGTACAGAAAAATTAAACGATAACATTGCCTTATACTTTTAGGTTTCCTTTTTGAACTACTCAGGAAGCAGTGGGGCGGCGGTCTTCAGGCTTAGGGGGAAGAGCCGCCACTGTAGAGCACCCAGGTACCAATCTGGAAACACAATAAGACAGTGCCATCCCACCAGAGGATGCTCATCTGAGACTCCTGATCAGGACGTCTAATGACCTTGATGAAGTTAATGAGGAAAATGAGCACTGAAGTATAAAACAATTCAGGCGGCGAAGCTTAAAGCAGCAATGTGCTGGGTGCATGAATATGCAGCGAACACCATCTTATCAACTCCTCAGCCCATAATGTCTCCGCTCAGCCTCCTGACTTGCTGAACACCGCCACACCGCCGCTTCATACGGCACGTAACTGGATATGGATATTGACAAAGCATCCCCGGACCGCTCTGTACAGCAGAAAGAACAAATGTCCTGGAAATCTTCCGAGCTGTTAAAATAATCCTCTAAAACTGTGGCACGCATTTGCTGCCCACAAGTACAGACAGCTTAAATTTGCAGGATATGAAGCATTAGTAATGATTAGGCCAAAAACGGATCAAGCCTGGACTTATTCTCAAGTTCATCTGACAGCCTGAAAACCTGAGGATCCGAGACGCACAATTCCGCTCCCATGCCCTTAACTGCACAATAACCCCTACAAGATATAGTGAAGTATGTATTCCCAGCCTCTGTCTTTCGAGTAGTGAAGAGGCATGCTTACGGTGAGGTTTTTGGCCAAACCAACATTATTTTGTTGCTCACTGTACCTCTCCAGACGGGGACCACCCATAACCAAATCCATGTTGGCCATGCTCGATTAGGAACAGCCAGCCTAAACTTGAAGGTCACGGACCCTCGCGACAGAATCACAAGCAACCTCAGACTGGTTTCATTCTCATTGGTGGCGCACAGCGCAAGCCGCGAAGCTAAGTATGCACAAGACATATGTCCGGAACTTACCAGTCACTCTTCGTAGCATCGCAATGAAACAGTTAAAGGTTATGGGTGGAATCGCTGCTTAAGTCTCATCCACTGGCAATAACACAGGTCACATTTCAGTCCATTGTTTATGTTTGCCAACTACCCCACCACAATCAGCCAATGCTACCTTTAACCAGAGCACTGCCATTACCAACATATCGCTCATGAATAATCGCAAAGGCAAAGCGGCAATCTGACAATTTGGATGTGGTTCTGGTCAGCCTCATGTGTAGTTAATTAAATGAACAGATCCAGAATAAAAGGATGAGATGACTTTTTGAACCGAAGCTGCCCTAGCCTTGGAGTTAGGGATCTATTACAGGCAACCGTGTCAATGACCGCATCTTTGTTCTCAATGAAAGGCGCGCACAAGGGATCGCTCAATGACTCAGAACAGAAATCGGAAACTTTATCCCAGCGTCCGCATTAGATCATGTTTTATAAATATCAGCATCCCTAACCAGCAGCATCCAAAATCTTCATCCTTCCCAGGATGCCCAAAGACTGACTAGCAGCAGCCAATCTCCCAACAGCATCAGGACCAGTTCTGGGTCGGAACGTCCTGCACAGGCTCAGGTGGGCGGTATCCAGGCCAGACTGTCAGGATGATTAATGGACTGGCTTTGTGGGTATTATTTACTAAGAATTATCATAAGGGATGGCATGCAGACGTACAGGCGACAATTCCAATCACATAGAAGAGAAAGAAGTTGCAAATTCATTGCAAAACAGCAAAGAAAAATGTCTATTGACAGATCCGTTTTGAAAATGGCAGGATTTCATTTTCACTTAAACCCTTAGACGACCATTTAAACCCTCTGACGACCCCCTAGTCCCATATAGATTAATAGGATAAGAATGTCTCTACTGTGGGGTTTACTTAATATATGGCATGGATCGACCCCACCTGTCCCTCTTAGCCTTCATGTCATTCTTATATATTCTTTCTTGGTAAATAAACTGCATAAAAATGCAAATAGTCAATGGAAACCCGGGTATAAACCAAATAAGGCGAATCTCGCCACTACACAGCCGTTAAAGGGCAAGTTAACCGGAAACCAAGCTCAGAGTAATTTTGGCGTTGACAAAACTAGCGTAGGTGAAGGGAGCTGTGGATTAAATGGAGGCGAAAAAAATGTACAGAAGTACTAGTAAGTAATCTTCCGGGAGTGGAGGTCGTCTTCCTAATAGCAGGTTTACATCACGCATAGCCCGTCGCTCGGGTGAGCACGTTCACTGTGGCGCACAGCTGACACGGACACATGCGGGTGGGGGAGGGGTGGGGAGGCGCAGGGGTGGGGCAGGGGTCTATTTTAAACTCGAGCAACGGGGAAAAGACATGCTTACTGACAGCCTAATGAGCAATTATTCCTAGACGTAACGTTCGAGCCACTTACGACACGCAGTAACTAACCACACGTGCTCCGCACGAAATGGATGGAGGCTGTACGTCACCCAATAAGAATGCCGGAAGCGGCTGCTTTTTCCCCTCAAGGAAACATATTTTCCCAAAATCATAGACGTTTAAAGTGTGTTACGATGATACAGCCAGGCTACACCCACTCGCTTCTGAGATTTGAAACGAGGACTTACCGCCCACTGCACGTGCAGAATGGGAGGATTTTAGCGCCATATCGTCAATGAGCTCGTGCTAGGTCTAATGAGCACGAGCTCAAAGACAGAAATGATGAACCTGCAAACAGCATCAGAGCAAAGTGCCAAGGCGTGGCACAGGGCATAGTGCAGGATTTATCGAAGTAGCACATCAGCAAATGAGCAAAAAATAAACAAATTATTCTGGGCATGTGTGGTGGGGTGTAGATTGTTTCTATAGAGCATAATGCACAGACGGAAAGAGGTACAACCAGCTGGTTGGACTCTTAAATAAAGATCTGAGTGTTAGTGAGACAAAATCAATCTGATATTAAAATAAAACCCTCACTCACCAACATAGTTGGTGACATGCTTCATCATGGGGTTTTGCCAGTGGTGCCTTGTGCGCCTCTGGTGTGCTTCGACGCTTTTAGTATAGCGGAGCAGCTGTATTCAGATTAGAAAGTGTAGTGTGTGATAAATCAAGAGTGAGTTAAAAGTCATATGGCGTCTGCCAGAAAATTTTAATGATGGCGTCATATGAACAAATTAAAAAGGTGGTGGATATCAATTCCTGACTTTAAGTTGGTCAGGCCAATCCTGCTTATGATCAAATGGTCAACATGTTTCAGCTTATTTTTGTATTTCACCAAGCTTTCATCAGGACCTAATCATGAGAAAAAACACCTTGGCGGTATAAGCACGCTAAGGCTTATCCAAACCTCAGGTGTAATTGAACCGATACACTCACGGTTACATCAGGGGTCTTCCACTAATTCGAGGGCAACCTCGTCTATCTGTAAAAAATGTATGTATATTAGAATCAACATACAGATATTCAGTATACTGTGTATATCAGAAGACAAGATCAAATATCAGACAAACACTCATTCATATTGTCCCTGTGATTTTACATGGCTCATAAAATAACACGGGGCAATCCGTGCGGACAAGAACTCAGTTTCTTTTAGATCTTCCAGACAAGTCTGCAACCAGTTAGGAGCAAACAAACATTTGGGCGATTCGCTCAAGAGTCTGGGTATGTAAAAATGGCTTATTGACTCTGTGGTGATCTCTTTTAAAATTTTGGCACGTGCAAATATATGTCATTTGGAAGGGGCAATGGATAATCCCCAATATTTCGGCATAATTTGGAAAGACGAAACCATAACAACAATAAAAAATTGTTTTAAATGAGGCTTACGTAAATGAAGACGAGGAAGTGCTCCTTGGGCAAACATCCTCGTCTTCATTTACGTAAGCCTCATAGATCACCACAGAGTCAATAAGCCATTTTTACATACCCAGACTCTTGAGCGAATCGCCCAAATGTTTGTTTGCTCCTAACTGGTTGCAGACTTGTCTGGAAGATCTAAAAGAAACTGAGTTCTTGTCCGCACGGATTGCCCCGTGTTATTTTATGAGCCATGTAAAATCACAGGGACAATATGAATGAGTGTTTGTCTGATATTTGATCTTGTCTTCTGATATACACAGTATACTGAATATCTGTATGTTGATTCTAATATACATACATTTTTTACAGATAGACGAGGTTGCCCTCGAATTAGTGGAAGACCCCTGATGTAACCGTGAGTGTATCGGTTCAATTACACCTGAGGTTTGGATAAGCCTTAGCGTGCTTATACCGCCAAGGTGTTTTTTCTCATGATTAGGTCCTGATGAAAGCTTGGTGAAATACAAAAATAAGCTGAAACATGTTGACCATTTGATCATAAGCAGGATTGGCCTGACCAACTTAAAGTCAGGAATTGATATCCACCACCTTTTTAATTTGTTCATATGACGCCATCATTAACATTTTCTGGCAGACGCCATATGACTTTTAACTCACTCTTGATTTATCACACACTACACTTTCTAATCTGAATACAGCTGCTCCGCTATACTAAAAGCGTTGAAGCACACCAGAGGCGCACAAGGCACCACTGGCAAAACCCCATGATGAAGCATGTCACCAACTATGTTGGTGAGTGAGGGTTTTATTTTAATATCAGATTGATTTTGTCTCACTAACACTCAGATCTTTATTTAAGAGTCCAACCAGCTGGTTGTACCTCTTTCCGTATACACTCTTACGTTGTTTTTTGCACTTAATTTCGGGGGAATAAGAGTGTAACTCGACCCTCTCTCTCTTGTTGTTTCTAATTCATAATGCACAGACGCCTGAAACATGCTGACGTATTGGTCATGCATGCTTTTCCCACCACCGTCTGCCTGTGACCCTCAAACATGGGTTAATCACACAACCCCAGCCTTCCTCCCAGGCTGGAGTGGCGATCTTACTATCCCTCCACTCTAGGAATAGTTGGGGCCACTTTCTCTCTCCTGGGCAACCTGGGCTCTCCTTGGCAACCACCGAGTACCCAGTAAGGCTATTGCCAGGTTGACTGCCATGGATTCTGAGAATGCGAGCCATCTTTTCGCGCTTCCCATCAAAACCATTTTAAGCAATTCTATTTGAAACAAATCGGTTGTGGCCAAGTTGCGTATGGAGATCACACAAGGGAGGTTCAGGTAAATTCTCCCTAAAAGGCAAAAAAATAACCATGTACATTTAATTTACAGTGGACCTGCCACTAACTACAACGCAGTATGGAGAGCCCTACAAATTTGCAGCTGGGAGAAGGAAGGAATAGGGCAGTTTTGTGGGGATGGGGCCACAGTGTAAAGCAAACAGAATATCATCTAAGGAGCTACGAAAAAGCAGAGCCAAGGACAGAAGAGTGAGGCCTGGTTCAGGCTCAGACAACACCTGACCGGTCAGTGGCACTGCCAATGCTTTGGAGGTTTTGTTAACAATGCCAGCATGATGCCACTGCACGTACAAAGGTAAGATACCACCAGTGGTTTCAGTATCACCAGTTGTTCAATAAGCTACAAGTGCTACAAAACACTGCGGCCCGACTTCTCCTTAATATTCCAAAACACCGATCAATGATCAAACATCTGGGGAAACTTCACTGGTTGCCGATCAGGCCCAGAATTATTTTCAAGGTGCTCTGTATAACCTACAAGGCCTTACATGATCAAGGGCCCGCCTATCTGAAGAATAGCTTTCACTGTTACATCCCCACAGGCCTTTAAGATCTTCAACAGCAAAATCTGTGCCTTAATATAAACCTGCATCGCGGAGAGGCCGCAGCTTTGTCCTGGATGCCTTCGGTAACTAGAACAAGCTCCCCCTCCACATTAAATCATCCACGAATCTTCTAGCTTTCAGAAAGGCTCTTAAGACATTGTTATTCAACTCTGGATAGTTATTTAATTCATGGCAGGTCTCTTTTTACGCTCGCAGTAGCCAGTGCCAAGACACCTACAGGTATTCCAGCGCTTAACAAGTTAATTTAACATAGCATACCAACATCAAGAGTGATTTCAACATCAAAGGAATTCTTTCTAAATTAAAATATCTATATGCAAAGGTTCAGGAGGGGAAAGGGTTTCTGAGGAGCCAGGCAGTGGTGATGGCCGGACACCCATCTGGTTACCTACGACATAGCTATGGATAGTTCTAGCAGTGCCAATCATGAACTGTGGTTGAGCTACCTCATAGGTAGAATAACCTAGTCCACCAAAGCTGTATGGCAAACCATATCCCCGTGTTGTGTGCAGATTTAGATTCCGTATACAGGTTTCCCCGATTTATGCCCTTATATAGGTACAATTCACATTGCCCTTATTTGAACATAGAAATCCGGCCCTTATTTAGACATTGTCCGTACAAACCAAATACAGGCATGGCCACCTACATCCGTCCATCCACGTCACAACGAATTCTTGGAAAACTAGACCCTTAAGACTTTAGGAATTTCCCTCAGCTTGAATATTGATTTCTCCAAGAACTCATTAAGTATGCATTAACATATATTCCTTAGGGGTTCATTCATGACGTTCCTCTGCCCGACTTTTACGTCAATACTGGCATTCATAGACACCTTCAAGGTATAAATATACCAGCACTTGCCCTGGCAAATTGCGGTTCCCGGAGGATTCGATCCAACTCAGACTACGCGGTTCGCCATGGCAAGTTCGGAAGGAGATCGAATTCCAGCGTGATGCTCTAACCTGACGCTGCCATCCTCCTTGCAGAGAATCCAGCTCCAGTGCTCTCTGACTTTCCTTGCAGGGGGTTCGACTATCGAGTCCAGAAAAGAGATTCCAACCTCTCTCATTCTCAGGTATGGAGCTGACTATAACTTAGAGAAACTTTTGGCAACTCTTGGCTAAACTAAAATATAGCTAGCTAGACTTTAGAAACAGCACCTACTTCAAACCTCGTACTGCACTTAGGTTAGGTACACTGGTGTAGAACAATTTAGAAGCATCAGAGGAGTATCACATTTTAGATTATGTTATTTATGTATGTATTTTGATTAATATAGGTCATAGCTACAAACCATGCTATTGCAGTATTATTTTATCTTACTGCTAACCTCGTACATATTGTACTTCGCAGTCTGTCTTACGACTGTAGCAATTCATATCTCTAGCATGAGAAAGAAGACTGTTCAATAAACCCTTTTATTGAAACGCCTGTCTCTCAATTTCTGTGCAACTCTGTAGAAACGAAGCATGCACGATTGACTGAGTGAAACTGTTATCTATTGTTTCCACGATTCCGAGACTGTTCCGATTCTAAAAGGAAACAAAGTTGTCATGTTTATGCTGTTGTCAGAGACTAATCCCTTCTTGTATATTCGAGAAGTTTCTAGTGACCTCTGAGTTAGCTGGCACACACAAGTAATTAAGTTTAATATACTCGATAGAGACATACTGACCTTAGTCCTATGTCAAATCTATAGTGCATGTTATTCCAATCCGCAGAGCCTATCAGGGATATAGGAACTACACTACACCCGGACTCAGAGCAGGAAATAATCAGGCCACAAGACAGGGGTCCGGCCCTCTCACAAGTATAACGAACGACCAATATAATCATATTACAGCCAAGTGTTCCGGATCCAACCAGAAGGTACAACGGTTTTATAAACAGGAGAGAGCACACGTGTCTTGGTTGTTAAAGAATACATTAAACCTGGCCATGACAGGCACAACTGAGACCCAACAATTCATGGATTTTGTAAAAACAGACTCTTTCCTGAAGCAATTGATGCAATAAAACTCTTCCACATTTGTTTAAATGAACTCGACCACCTTAAACTCAATAAGAAGGAAATCAATCAGACTATGGCACAGAGACCAGACCCTCTGGAATGCAGACCACGCAATAGGCCAAACCATTTCTTTTTAGTGGAACAATCAGCTGAGCCCCCAGAACTCAAGACAACCCATACACATGCCATCATTGCCAAATTTGCCTGACTAGCATGCCCAAGTCACAACACTGCTACATCATACTGCACAACACTCCAAAATAAACACATGTAGCACTTATAACATAATATAACCTGGGTAAAAATATAGACCAGCTCGCCCTTTGGCTAATAACATTTCTGGTGTTTACCTAGGTCTTGTGTTCTAAAATGGTTTAGTTGACTTACTATACCAATATCTAAAACTTTGCATCTGATGAACTAGTCTCAGTGCTGCTGGAGCCGCTTCAGTGGAACATACTGCAGAACACTCACCAAGCCCAATTTTGCACACCGATTACCTTCATACACGTTGATTCCAACCAAAAAACGACCAGTTATTTTGCCAATGTAGCAGTTTCACCACCAGCCTGGGTGCAATATTGCAAAACTCGGTTCCACCCCTCGTCTTAGCAGACACTGCAAAAGTAACTGAAGAAGGCACTGCAATAGCCTGCTCTTTCTAGGATTGTTGGGATTTATGTTTTTTAAATGCCTGGTGTGCAATACATAATTTAACCAATTAGCGAATGCAATGCAATTTCTGCTCTTCTGCCTTGAACAGGCTGAAAATGTTGTGACAAAGCAAGTTGAGTGAGGTCTCCTGACTCAGCGAGAAGTGTGGAAAATCCAGACACATTTTGCAATAGGACACATGGCAAATTATCATTTGGAACAAGAGTTGCCTGGAGTGAAGTCGCAAAGTATACAGTTAGTAAAGCCCAAGAGTTGAAAAGATACATCACAAAAGCAGTAGTACAATGCAAAATGTTGCTGTTCCCATGCAGAATATGGTTGGCCGCCACTACACACACTGGCTAACCTAGGGGATTAACAAACACACAATCAACAAGGGGAAGCAGCTGCACCATAGAGTCTCTGCAGGGGCATGCGCTACTCTCCTGCCCATCAGCACCTGCACGTAAGTGATTATGTGCCACATATTCACCTTGCCAAGGAGCATTCTCGCAGGCCAATGGTTAGCAGGGACGTGTGAGGGACAGAGGGTGTGTGGGGTTTGAGGCTGGGTGAAGAGTGTCTGGATGCAAGATGGAGCTAGGCTGAGGCAAATGATGGTGGAGAGCCAAGTAGTGGCAACACCACCCTTTTCACCACCAAAGAGTTTCCTCAGTGTGCAGCTGGGACGGGGTATTGGGGATTCTTACCCCTCTTGGTTGATACACGGAGGCCCAACGAGTTTGGACAATCTGAATCTGGTAAGCATCTCTCTTCTTTCCACCACTAGACATGGACATGTGGAGCATCAGAGGGGGCAACAAAATTCTTCATGCGAGGGGTGCCCTTCTTTTTTCTTGCCCTTAGAAATGGGTCAACTGGACCAACATTTATTTCATAAATGTATTATTATTAACAAATTTCAGATCTCTACCTTTCAGTAGAACTTGATCTGGCCTCTTTACTGCAACCTCCGTCCTATCAAGTTATTGTGCGACTGGAGATTTACACTTGCCTGGGTATTGCTACAACCCCGCCCCTTCCTGGTCCCCACTCTCAGCTAATTCTACGCTAATGAGCTCAAAGAAATTTCTCGGAACTGTGGTAACGTTATCAACAGCAAATGGAACTTCAACATGGAATGAAGGCCAGAAAAGGCAGAGCCTTGGGCAACTAAGATAAGCAGGGAACAAAAAGCACAAACACTTGATGGTCATAAATCAACAAGAAGGATTGTTCATTGAGAGTGGTCTTTTTGTTTCATATTCAATCAATAAAAAAAAAACACCACAGCTTGCAATCAGGTGAAGAGATTTTTGAACAGAACAAATTACGCGTCAATGGTGAACCAAATTATGCAATAGTGATGGCTAAATAATGCAGTGATGGAAAGGCAGATCATGGGACAGGAAAAGTTACATTCTGATGTATATTGTGCAATCGAAGGCAAGTTATGCAACGACTTCTGTGACACTAGTAGGTATTTATTCTGCTATTTTAACACACAACAATGCATGAGAGGTCACAATGGAACAGAAAATGCAGGTTTTATGGTAGAAAACTCTACACTTCCAGGAGACTTAACGCACATTCACTAGAAATGACAGACGACGTGCTTGCACAGCAGCATATCGTCGCCATTTTATTAACACTGTCATTCCTACCTACAAAAGTAGCTTCTGTACAATAAATACAATGTGGCATTCAGCAAAACAACAAGCCTGAGTGAACACACTTAATTTGTATGGACGGAGCTATCAGTAGATCGGGTGCAGTGACACCAGGTTCCGGGGATAGGAGTGTCCCACTGTACCTCACTTATGACTGTATTTTACCATGGGCCAGGGTCCCTGCATTTTTTAGGTCTCGCCTGACCCAGCGCATGCGCTGGTCTGGCGAGACTTATTGAGAGGGCTCCAAAAAGTGCTACCAGGCCAGCCTAGAGCATGTGCGCGGGCGCCGCACTTTACCGCGATTACTTTCACTTCCGCTTTGATGTTTGATCGTGATAGCAATCGTGATCACTTTCACGGCCACTTGGCATAGCCAATAGGTCTCGCTTTTGGGACCTTATAAGTGTTTAGTTATGCAACTGTTGCATTGCTAAACCCTTATAAGGTCCCAAAGGCGAGACCTATTGGCTATGCTAATGCTTGTTTCATTTCCACTAGGGCCTATGTAACTGTTGCCTCATCAATGATCAGAAGGCAAAAATATTGTAAGTAAGCTTCATACTCTGCATAATCAGCCAGTTGCCTTCTTAAGAAAATACCAAAGTTCAAATCTGTTTCGGCTGCTTTATTAGAGCTTCACTGGCTTCCAGTCAGTGGCGTAGCAATGGGGGGGGGTACGCCCCAGGCGGCAAGAGTTTTGGGGGTAGCGGCCTCCTCCCGCGCTTAGTTGCCGTCTCAGGGTGGCAGTCCCCGCACCCCCTTACAGAGCGGCCGTCACGGGCGGCAATTCTACGGCCAAATCTCGTCAGCACAACCCCCCGCTCTTCAATGCTGTTGTGGGGTGGCAAACACAGGGACCGCCAAGGGCGCCCTAAGGCCCACCTACGCCACTGCTTCCAGTAAAAAATAAAAAAAAAGGAGTGGCCTTTAAGTCTCTCTGCTTAGCGAATGAAGCACTTCATGGCTTAGTATCAGAGTACCTGAAAAAGAAATGTGTGTGGTACACTGCTAATAGATTTTTGCGATCTGCAGTTTCCAAATCAGTCATTGTTCCAAAAATTACGAAAGCTTCTTGGGGTGGCAGAAGCTTTGTTCACTCCACCTGGCAACTTTGGAATCGACTGCTTATGTGCCTTAAATGTCAGTCTCATACGAAATGCTTTCGGAAACATCTGAAATCCTGGATGTTCTCGCTTTCTCTGTAGCCTTCTTTCCCGCGGCTTACAGGTCAGGAAATTGGTAAATGTTAGTGCCAAGACATCCAAGGGCACTCATGCGCTCTATAAATTATAACTCAAATCAATGACTGAAAGGCCTCTAGTGTATGGCACTGCACCGTCTACTGTTGTAAAGAATTTTAGTAAGCTTTGATCGTTTCAAGATAGAAGAGGTTTTTGTTCAAATCTATTAATGATGAACCATAATGGAGGATTATGTGGTAGGTGTAGAAAATTTAAATTTACACAGACAATGCAGTAGTAGCGAAAGCACGTCAATTCCAGTTTTCGCGATTCTTATAACCCGAACCAAAGACCATCTGAAACACACAAATAGCCAAGTATGAAAAAAGAAATGAATTCTTGGCAACCAGTTCTCTTCTTCCCAAGTTAATTTTCTACACTGCACACAAATTTGGTCTACACTTTTTAGTAGGCTCGTTCCAAATTTGCATTCTGTACCTTTGAGAAAAGAACCAGGATCTGTAAGTTTCTTCAACACAAACGCATGACAACGAGAAGTGCTGCACGGAGCCAACTTGTAAAAGGGGGTAACTTGCTGAAGAAGAATGTAACGTGGGCCGTCTTCCCACAGCTTACTACTTACCTTTTTCTAAGACGAAAATTTGCTTAACAATGCCGATTTCAAAAATTGCAAATGCACTGTGGGGAATTCTAACAATTTGATCCGAGCACAAATCGGATGAAAAGGGACCCTAGAGATTTGGCCTTTCTCAAAGACATTACACTGTGAATCCTAGAACACTCATTTTGTCATGTTTCGAGGGCATGCTCAAACATGAGAATGTAAATATTGTTTGTCCATAGGCTACAGAACTTTGGATCATTTTCTCTAACACTCAGAAACATGTTATCTTTGGTGGGTGGGGGTGTACCGCAAAATTGTGTATGTCCAAAAGAATTAAACTCCGCAAAGGCTCTCATTTGGTTTAACTCAGTTTAGTAGCTGGTGTGAATGGCTAGTTATATTTTAGGAGAGTCAAATGATATAAACAATATGCACTATTTTCCACTAGATACTCTCTCTCACTATGATTAGCCACAATCTCATAGTGTGGAAAAACCAGGGAGAAGGCACTGTGAGCATGTTTACCTGGCTAAGATGGGGAACATAAAAACAAATGACACCTACCATATTTAAGTGATGCTCAGTACCAAAGGTATTGCTTGGTATTTTGACTCTTCCAGTTTCCTCAGAAGTATAAAATTACTAATAAAGTTCCAGTCACAGAGCATTCCATCCATCACCTCGTTATTGTTGCAGTTTACACAACTTGTACGACCGGTATACACAGACGTGGGCACCGTGCTCACCACGACATAGCACTTAAGCTATACCTCACTGGTGGGACCCAAGTTGGATGCAACGCATCTACAGTTGCTTGCCGTCCTTTCTGGAGGGGTTCTTGCCTGGCAGCTCGGGACAGACTGTTCCCATGAGGATTAAGGTAGACACTGATTTGCACAAGGAGGACCTTTGTCTAGAGTGGCATGGTGGGTGAAATAGGATGGATATGAATGTGGCTCAAGCAATTGCCAGTGGCAGAGGTTAATTCGAGCATTCCACCCACCACCTTGTTTTTTTTGCAGCATGAGTATTAATGCATACATTCTTGTTATGGGGTGGGAGTTGCTGTTCGAAGATATGCGAGGCATTAGGTTGTCCTCGAAATAAGGAGCTATCAATCACACTAAAAGCTGTGTAATATAAAGGCTGAGTTGTTCCTATGGTAACCTACAGACACACGCTAAGTGTTTTCCAAACTGGGAATCCCTCTTCATAATGAAAAATACAGCCCTTTATAACCGTACCCGCTTCCAGACTTGATCTGAATGTATTCAAAAGGCTTGGGCTTCCTTTCCTTCCAATCTACAGTTGATACATCATTTAATACAGAAAGCCATACTTCCGCAAAACATCAACTAAAATGCAACACTATAAACAAAAAAATACCACCAGTTACATTTACATAGACCTCCCACATCCCAACACATGCACGATAGAGAGCAGCTGTGTGAAAAAAACATACCTCTTAGAAGATGGTGAAACTGATCAATGTTCATATTATTGCAAGTTCAAGTGATGCAAACAATTGATGTTGAGATATAACTTACAAGCCAACCCTACAGATTCAGGCAGGAGACTACCGACTTCAAGGCCAGTCTCCTACCTCCTGTTTCCTGCATGCAGAAACCGGACTCCGAGTTTTGTAAAACTGCCAAAATTAAAATGTTGATGCCTGTCAGGCGCGCAACACCCGTTGGGCTGAAAGGGCTTCAGCCCATGATTCCCCCCCCCCCCCTCCCACCCGTCGTGTGAGTCAGCCCAGGCTGAGGCAGCTTCCAGGACGCACACACACAGCCGCATCGGAGTACTTCATAGGTCTTTAAAAGACCATTTACCTGCTAACGAGGCTTTGTTGTTTTTACACCCCGTCTTAGAGCCCCTGTATTTCCTCTCTATCACTGGATGAATTACCCACCCCCCCCCCCCGAAATTTGTAGTACCCCCCACCGAAATGTGGCTCTAGTTGCGCCTCTGATGCCTGTCATGCACGCTCCAATCTCCTTCTCCAAGAATTACCTCTGATATCAAAGGTTAACACTTTGTCTTAATTCTTAGAGGGGGAACATTAGAAAATATGGCAAGCCTCAATGTTTTATTTTTCGGCAGATTTACATAGCACAAACAAAAACAGAGTTTAGAACTCTTTGTTTGTGCTATGTTATTAAATTGCCAAAAATAAAATGCTGATTGTCTGTCACTCACCATACATACCAACAGGCCGGATTCAGCCAGATTGCCTCTGCTTCAATGTAATTTTGAGAGTAAAATACATGCTCCCCCCAATTTTTTTTTACATTTCCCACTTGCCTGCTCTAAACTGTCAGCATGTATGATATATAGTTATGCAATAGTTTCATTATTAATCGATCAAAAACGTATTGACTGAGAAACACGACCTAAAAGTCTTAATTTGCAACCAAAAAAACGGTATTATTTACTACCGGTTCTACCTCAAACAATGTATTTTTGGCATCAATTTTGTTTTTAACTGTATGTTTTTTTTTCCTGGACAAATCAATAACTGCCCTATTTTATCAACAGCAGATGTAAACCAATACATGTTGTAAGGAATATCAAGAGAGCACTGGAGATGCCCCTCGAGAGATCAAAAGTATCCCTTGCTTTTCCAAACATTATCCGATGGTATCGGGAAAGGCCAGGGCTCCGGAGATACATAATGTAGGCCAGCGCGCGGCACTGCAGATGGCTTTCCTGCACTCCTGTTGCTCAGCTACCGCTGCCACTTAATACATCCATGACTCAGCAGCAGCTGCAGGAAGAATACCGTAATAAATATGAATTATTAATGCGAAGACCTTACACACGGAGCTCAATTCATTTATATCGTCCCAGCAAAGTACCCTGGACATTAATGTGTTTGTAGCATGCGCCGGCCAAATTCCTATAAACATATGTTGAAGGCTCTTTGGAGAAAAAAAACAGGTGTTTGTTAATTGGGAATGAGCACTCACAAATGGTGATAGACAATGGCGGAGAGTTGGGGTGGCCATTATGCATTGGGGTCGCTTGGGCCTCTGACGCTAAACCACGTCATCTACGCAATGTCAGCACGTCCTCCCGCTCTGGCGCGGGAACAAGAGAAGGGGCATCGGGGTGCGTTCTCGTCAATGCAGTCCTTGACCCTCCTGCTCAGGCGCCAGGCTCGGCTGTCAGTCCAAACAGAGGACTGTAAAGAACACCGAGGAAGGCTGCTGGGTTTAATTACTCACTATTTGTTCGAAAAAGCAGCCAAGGCGATAAAAGCCTTTTAACAGACGGTCTCAAGTCACCCGTCTTGTTGGCAATTGTACAACTGCGTACACAGTAAATGGAGGCTCTTTCGGCCAAGCTAATTAACGATAATAACAACCTGTTTTTATACAGTGTTCCATCTCGCACTTCTGACGTTTCTACAGGCTGTAAATAACAGGTGTGATTACTCTATTTGATAGAACCAGCGTTACCGCCCTCAAAAGGACAGAATACTAGGGCTGGGTTTTAAAAATAACAATAAAAAAAATATTTGCAGGGACCAACCAATTTTCTAGGAAGTATGCTACTGGCAGTTCTAAATGAAAGGATTGCCCTACCCCAAAGCTGCCTAGGTTTGATTTCCCACGTGCAGTGGTCGAGGCGCATTAAAAAAAAAAAAGCATGGGCACTGTGAAGCTATGAGCAATGGGATGAGGTCAGTGGTCATGGGGGCGAGGGTCAACGATGTGGCTAAAAAAACAAATATTCTGTGAGGTTTTTTTTTTTCACCTTCAGGTAGCTACATAGAAAATAACAGTTGAAATGAAAAATAATCAGTGGGAAATGCACTATATATAATACATTGTGAAACCTCATTAATTAATGCACTGGAAATGTCTGTGTGTAAATAGAGAGCCACATAATTAAATATTGGGTGGTGCAGTGGAGAATAGAGACTTGTACATTTTTAGTGCTACGAGGTCCCTGTGACAGAAAGCACTGTGAATATGTAATTCATTAATTTAAACCTGCATCGCAAACAGTATAGGATAGACTGCTACAAAATGTCAAAAAGTTTTATATTTAGCAAAGGCTTTAAATTATTGTTCACAGAATACCCCTTGATGAAGGCTCTTCGAGCCGAAATGCATCGAGACTTGTGAAATGTCCACCGAAACATGTTAATGCAGAAATTATAAAAGAATTTGAAGCATTAATGAAAAACCGTAAAGAAAAACATGAAACTTTTCAAAACTCATGGTTTGAGTGACACCGATTTAAATTGAAGGACTAAATGAAGGATTAAAGAGGAAGTAACCTCATTGAGAGGACATCAAACCAGTGCCCTGGGGACATACTCCACAATTAGTGGAGATGCAGTTCTAAAAAGTTTAAGATAAAATGGCGCTTCCAAAATATAGATTTTAATAATATTCAAACTGTATGTAATGCAATTTTATTTATATAACTGGCTCTAAAAAGAACACGTCACGGCTCCACTGGCAACTCCCTTGCAATATCACCTAAAAATAATGCATCTTTGTCCTCAGAAAGCTTCAAGAGATTCCATCAATTAAAGCCAGTACCAGCTCCCAAGCACCATTTATATTTGCAGATTAACCAGTTTCACACATTTGCATTTGTTTTGGCAAGCAGGCACCCTGGCAAGAAGGCGGGTTTCTTGTTTACCTGCGGTTTCACAGCACAAGAGACTCCCCGAGTGACAATTCAGCTGAAGCATTAAAGCTATAGGAATTAACAGTCCTGGGACGGTTGTCTTTTTGCAAGAAGTAGAGGAACGTTCTTTCATAAATCAAAAAGTATGGGCACATTGTGCCCCTCCGATCTCGCCCACTTCGATCACTGCCCACATGCCTCTTTCTTCAACCACCCTACACTTTCTCTCACTTACAGGTTCTTTTTCAACCCGGCTTTCCCCCTCTCACTACTTTCCCAATTTCTTCTATCGCCTTCTTTCTCACCTTTCTCTCACTTGCTCGAAATCGGTTGATGAAAAAAAAGAAACAAAAAAGGGACTGTGTCCACCACCTGCAATCATCAGCAGAAATTAAGCACTGGGAGACTGAGTCAGCCTTGATAGGATTCGAACTCATAACAAGATGCCAGTGACTGCATAAGTCAGCATCGACCATTTATCTAACTCAGCCAACCTGCCAGCATGAGCAAGCAAGTCGTGCATGGTAGTGTGCGACAAAAGGATTATGCAATTACCTAGAGAGCCGAAGCAGCCTGCGAGCGAAACACCATCGATTTCATCCTACGGTGATCTGGGATTTTATTTCCCTGTGCGGTACTCATTGAAACTTGCCTGGCTAAAGGCTAAGCTACCTCCACAGAGAGGCCTCATTAAGACCAATACTCCTGCAGAATAAGGCGGCTGAATCAACAGCGGTGAGGAGCCTTGGATTTCCCGCGTGTCAGTTCTCGGAGTGGACTCTGGGGTTTCTTTTAGAGATCTCGGGGACTGGGACACTTGGGAACTGATGGGACTCCAACACTTTCAGATCAACACAATTTGTCCTGAAATTGTTGATCATGAATTTGACCATTTCTGCTTGTTTTGTATGTTTCTACCAATTATCGGCTTAATCAGAGCCCTTTGATGAGTGTGGGAAGAGGTGGATTCACGGGAAGGTGGTGGTTGTGGTGGAATCTTTGTAGTTAATATGGAAAGAGCAGGGAGTCGGGATGCAGAGTAAGCCGGAGGTTGGAGTGGTGCCAGATGATAAATATACACAAGGGAAGGTGTAAGCCACAGGAGGCGGAGGGAGAAGGCTTCAGGGCATCAGTCAATATGCCTTTATTGTTTGTCTGGCTCATAGAAATACAAAGTGTGCATATAGTGCAGTGTGGTTGATTAGATTGCTATTTTCTTTTACATTTCTTTAAGAATCCATAGGGAAAGATAAAACCCATTTGTCCAGAAACTGCTGAATTATTTGTAACAATGATGAAATCAATAGCAATCATCGTTCTATTTACGCTAGATAAGAAACATGTTTTTATGCTAGGCTACACGTTTCCTACTGCATTTGAAAATGTCTAGAAAATGTGTCCAAAAACATTCTTGACGGATGCAATAGAGATGACGGCTGACTACATCATCAGAGGGCACATGCCTCTTCCAGATGTCTAGCATCAGGCAAACACACATAGGAGAGTTTAGTTTCCTGGCAAATTGAAGAGATCCTTCCTCTCCAGTTAGCGAGAGAAAGAGTGGCAGAAGTTAGGAACCGGAGGAGATCAGCCACGTTACATGGATCCTGTACCGCGTGGAGGGCCACGGTGGCACGTGCAAAGGAGGTGGTGTCTGTCGCATGGCTCGACCTGTGCTCATAACAAGCTCCCTGATGGCTGGATACAGTCCTTCAGATTTACACACAGCTGCAATGGCCGATTAGTTGATTTTACTGCTAAAGTATGATTTTAATACAAAACTTTTATGCATTATATCGCAGTTCAAAGTTTAGGCTCCAAAGTCATGGCAGAAGCAACATTCTAATGAAAATGGATAGACACAAAAAGTAAGTCTCCAAATTTAAAATCCTAGTCTGCGATTTTAAGGTAAACTGATTATTCGGGACGGTCACAATAATTTCCGTCCAAAATTAGCAAATTCCTGGCCAGCTCACCCAGACTCAAATGAGGTCAGCTTCCTCCCGGCCATGCTTCCTGGAGAAGGAAGTGTTGCCCCCTGTTAAGGCACACATATTTTTTTTTGCATTTCTCCATTAAATGGCTACTTTAGTGCTTTCGCCTTGCAGTATGTGCGCATTACAACTGCTCTTGGTGCCTGGCCTACTCTGCCTTAGCATCCTTTCACATGGGAACACTAACGAAGCAGGCCTTTCTATGCTGCGCTTCCTGCATCCCTTGCGATAAGCATTTTTGGTTGGGGGTGGGAGTCTCCCTAGCAGGGTACCGCAGTTGCAATGCTCCATTTACTCAACATGCAACCTCAGCAGAACAGGCCTCTTGTAAAATGGATACAATCTGATTGACACCCCATCTATTCATTATTCCGACCCACCTAGAAAAATATTTAATATAAATAAGCCTTTTTGCATTCTGCTACACGTGACACAGAATACGAAGAAACACCTTTACCAGTCTACGGGTTGTTACCTGCAGAATGGGTGGGGTTAACGCATCACTTTTCTTACGGAAAATGTATGCAGCTACACAGGAATAAGCGGGTGGGTGAAGTAAATTAGCTTTTATGTTTGATGCCTGTCAAACAGGAATACATGATAAACTTCCCAGAAGAGGAAACATACCGATGATGCCCTGGGTCAGTCAGTAGGAGCTAGATTTTCAGGGTAACTAGTGACTGTGTAAGTGAGTACCACTCAGATTAATTGCATGTAAATATATTTTCAAAATCTGCCATGGATTCGGCCACTGCGGTCATATGCTAGACCAGGGTTCGAAATTAGCAGAAATACTACAGCGCTACTCTCCCAAATGACAGGAGGAGGGGTTCCCTGCCACGCTGGCCCTGTTGGACCAATAGGCTTCTTGCATTTACTTTTAGCAAGGGTCAACAGAAGCCGGCAAACGTTCTGTGCTGGCTACTCCACACCAATTTTTCCAGTGCTCTGTTCATTCATTTGAATATATTTGTTTGTGGTGGGTGGAGGGATGTATAATGTGTCAGGTAGCAAACCCTCTTCTCGTGCAAGTGACGCCGAAGGCAACATATGGCACGTGTGATGAGTAGAGGTGGGTAAGTCACTAAAAGCGCAAGCCTAGCTCAAGTCGGATGCATAGGTGCCAAGATTCCCAGGTCTATGTGTGATGTGCTGATGCAGGCCAGGTTTTTTCCCTTGTATTCTGGAACTTGTAGTCCTGTTTCATCAAGACTGGACCAGGAACAGAAAGTAGCCCTGGCAATTTTGTCGGACCAGCCCTCGCACAGTGCTTAGTGAATGGACCTGCCCACTACAAGGGGATTTTTTGGGGGGAGTGGGGGTGCAAGAGTGAAGAACTGGCTGGCACCAGGAGGCTGGAAACAGAACTGAGTGGATTATGCTTGCTTGCTGCTTTTGTTACTGGGGGCCGATATTCAAGGACTGCTGCAAAACCGCCCCCCCTAGTAACAAAACCGGCCCACACCCTTCCACCGTCCTGGGGAAATGCCCAATGCCTGGTATGGCCAGCACATCCCAAAGTCTCATAATGGAATAAACAAGACTACCAGTCCCAGATTTCAAAGAATAACCCTGGACTGGAGCACAACATCAAGCATAGACCTGGAAAACCTGGCATGGCCGCGTGATGCTTGGCTCTGGCTCCCTGCAAAATCCTCTATGACTTTTGAGGCCCAAAAAAACAGGGCTTGCTTGAGCCTCCTTCCCTTCAGAAGAGGAAGTGCTGGCTAGTTTTGTCTTTCTGGTTTTCATATTTTCAATTACCCCTACAGGGGGGTGAGTGTTTAGGCTGATATTGAAGATGCCTTGGAGTGTTGTGAAAGTGCTCAAGGAGGGACTTGAGTTAGACTTTCCTAAAGGAGTGCATCTAAGGACCAACACATTAGCTCCAATGCCCTCTTCTCTACCTTTGGAGGCTAATCAAACATTGAAGCCAAAAAGCCTGCACAGCTGTATGACAAGCTTCCATCAGCTGTGTTTGGCACTCATTAAAAAACAAATGTAACATTTTTAAAGTAGTGTTGCATTTCTAAAGATAGGTGAAGCTGAAATGCAATCCGTTCCACTTTCCACTTTTACATTTACAGTTCTACTTGGCACTCCAACGAAAAAAATGAGAGAGAATACGCAGAAAACGATGTATTTATTAAGACCACCAAAAAATGACCAAGATATGTGAAGTTGATTTAAAAGAAACATATGAAGCAGATTATCCATCCGGCAACAGGTGACGCGTTAACAAGTGAAAACGACACGCTAACTTTGAGTGAAGGCGGCTGAGCTGAGCGAGGCGGAGTTGCCAGTCTCTGTAGTAGGGTAAATATGTTAAAACAGGACTCAAAAAATCTCAAAAATGTTACTAGACCTACAGATCTAGTAACTTAAATAATATACTTGACCTATTTGTAATGATCTTGGCCCATAAATTGGATTCAAATGATGTATGTGATCATGGGCAAATAATTGAAATCAAAATGAGAATAGTTGAGCAAAATAAGCTCTGAAAGAGGGAAGACGGCCGAGGTGCAGAGCGGGGCGGCTAGTGAATAGTGAATGCGGCAGGTTGATCAGTGAGTGCAGCAGGCCACGGCAGGGTGGACAACATCAGTGGCAGGATGAATAGCGTAGACAAGAGGCTGAGCAAAGTGTTAATGATTAGTGGTAAACAAGTTAATCAGACAAGTGAATGAATGAGTTATTGACAATATGTGGCTTAGTTCTATGTACCAAAACTATAAATTCTTCCTTTAGCCAAATTGAGGAACAGACCAAAATGAATAACAAACTGGGAAATACTACATATAGGATGGTGTGATGCAATCAATGTAACACATTTCCTCAATGGTAAACAATAATGCATGCAACTCCTGGGCTCTGCCCAAGTCTTAAATACACAGTGGTACCATTTAGGTCAGGAGGAAGGATGTTTTAGATTAAATATCAGAGAAGATTATTGTCATAAACAGACTCTGGTGTTCTGCACTTCACTTTTGTTTCAGTGAAAACCTGTAACTGTGGAATTCCGGACATCTCCTTGTTTTACTAATAGTTGTAACCCCTTGCCGCGATGTCTAGGGCTTCAACTGCTCCTAAAACCTGTCAGGCGAACCTGTGCTCTCAATATATATATATACACAAAGTTGACTGTTTTCCCTCAACTATGTACGTTTTTCTTGGAAGATATCCTCTGTCTTCTTCATTTGTGTGATAAAATGTATATTTACTCATTTAACTCCTCAAAGAATTAAAAACAAATTACTGTCCTCTGTCTTGTCAGCTAAGGACATATACACCCACTGGCTGACTTGCATAATGTGTAGACAAGAAACCAGGGTTGCATCCCAGCTTTCCTGCCTCAGTAATCTGTGTGATCCTGGGCAATTATTTTACTTCACTCTCCCTCTTTTCCCTTGATTATCATCTGTAACAGGACCTTGAAAGAATTCAGATTACAATGAGCACTGAATAAAAAAAATGGACTATAGCCTTGCCATAAATAGATTGCGCATGGCAGCTGACTTGCTTCCTTGGTCACCGAGGGACAACGGGTTGAGGGCAGGAGCTTCAACCATCTTTAAGGTCATGTTTAGACACTTATCATTTTTATTAAACGTCACTCAATGCAGTCATATAATCTAATGTACTCAAATGAATTATATCCAAATAGAAAAATAATACTCTCTATAATTTGGAAAGTCTGACTCATATTTTTAGAAGGCGCTTGCTTGTTATTTAGATGCTAGATGTCTCGTGAGAGACCAGATATATCCTGGGGTCTGGATTGGCTCTCCCTAGTCATGTTGTGGCCTGCCCACCTCTAATGATGATCGTAGGCCAGCCAAAGGTTGGCATAGAGCGAAGTGGATTCTGCAGATCACACCTGTGGTAACTGGAGCATTGATTTACAGAAAGTGTGTGCATTTGTGAGGGGTGTATAACGTCTAATTCGTGGAGTTATGTATGGCGGTGATATCCTAAGAGCACATTTCAAGACCTGCTGAGCAAGCAAGAGCATGTACGCGGGACAGACTGAAATATGCAGAGGGGGGGGGGGGGGGGGGTGCACATGGCCATGCACAAGTGCAGCCAGTGTGTGCAATGTGGAGTATGTGGGAAGCAGGGCAATGCATGGGTGTGGGGGGCATGGCTGGGTGTGTATGGACAACGCAGGGGCAATACAGATAGCATGCCTGCCAACTTACAAATTAATTTTTACTAAGTGAGGAGGGGGTGGAGCCTCATGCCGAGAGCTACCCAAGAGTCACACTGCCTCTTAACAAGATTCCTGCTCCCTCCCAAAAAAAAAAAAAAAAAAAAAGGGGATCATTGGGGCTGTCACCGATGTACTGGGGTGTCTTCACGCCTCTTAATGGACACCAACTACTTACTGCTTCTGAAAACGAGCTGAAAATCCACTGTTTACAGTGATTTTCAGCCATGTGTTCCCTGTGACTGTGTGATTTCGGCCTCTCACCGCTGAAAGTGTGAAGGGAGCCAAAATCGTGTGACACTCAATAGAATTGTGTAAGGTGGCAGGTCTGAGGTAGGAACCTTCAGTGGTGCAATACACAGAACAGGGACAAGCGTGCATTGTGAGGGATTGCCAGCATGGAACCGATGGTGCGCAGCACCTGTCCGAGTTGGAGTGTCGAGTAAGGCCAAGGGTGAGTAGTTTGGTTAATGGTGCTTGAGGGTGTGCAGAGAGAGGGTGAGCCAAGATGGTTAATGTGATTCAGGGTGTGCTGGAAATGGTGCCTAATGTTTATGCATGCTTACAAATTGCAGGTGCAACACATCTCTTGGCAGTGTATAGCTCCTCCAAGCCATCTTGAATGAAAGTAGGCAACCCCTGCTGGGCAATGCCCAATACTCTACAGCAAACTCATTGCCGGTCACCTTCACTGGCGTATTGCATTCTGCGTGCACGTCACAGATGGCGCAATAATACAAACTACTACTAAACCAATGAGCAAAATACGGCTGCAGGGGCCTCAATGAACCAAAGAAGGCACGACTAAGAACAAACACAATTCAAACCTATTTTGCCACATTACTTTATAATAGAAAATATACTGCATTTCATTTTCGGACATGGATATCAGGCAAAAAGGGAAAGAAAGAATGGCAACCGCATCAAGGGCGTTTTTGGTCCAAATTATTTATTCATGTTACGTAAACGACTTGGTTGCATTTTCTCTGCCTCTCCTGTAGCTCCCTCCCAGAAAACTTGCACGAGGAAACTAACATTGGCAATGCCAATAGGTCTGCTTAAGAATGCACCGTCAAGCCAGACCTAAATTCCATGTATGATGATGACTGCCCTCCTCCAAACAGTGCTGCTGCTGGAGAAAAACACCATAAATTATCTAACTTTAGAAGCCTTACAATGGCAGGCGTGAGCCCCTGAAAACTCATCTTAAAGCAGGGGATAAATCAACAAAATGATCACAGCTGTGGAGGCAAGCACCTTTCTTGCAGAAGCACACAACTTCTGCCAAATCAAAACATGGCGCCTTTCGCCCAACAAGTAGGCGGAGCCAAAGCCCCTCTCCTGGTGATTCTCATATAATTGTCTGGTGACAGCTGTGCCGTCAAGCCAGTCCATAAAAACAACAAATGATTTCATTTCTGAAGGCAGACATTTTGAAAGGCTGGAAGGGGGGTCACATGCACCACCTAAGCAAGTATCCAACTTTTGGGGGCTCAAGCATCTACATAGTCATCCCTTAGTGAGAGTTCCCATCATATTCTGCCACACCCTCTCTCTTCAGCCAGTAAAAGCAAACCCCTCCAAGTGCATAGTTGATAACAGGCTCCATGTCATAAGGGTGCCTTTCCGCCGATCCTAGATTTTCAATCAGCACAAGGTGGGACTTATTGTTTTGCTTATCCATGGTGACAGTCGTCCTTTATGACATATTGAGGGTCACCCTGCATGGTGCGATCTTAGGCATATACTCTCCAATCAAAATGGATTGTGCACAGTGTCTTGCCTGGGGACCCTCTGCTCATGGAAATCGAGCATAACCACGTTTCCTTGAGAAGCCGGAGGAAGTAGGATCACTTGACTGTTCAAATTTTCAGTCACACTGATCTTGAAGAGGCAGTGTTTTAAGCAGAAGACTTCGCCTTAAAAACCAACTAAAGTCCACGGCAATTGGGAACAGCATTGCTATGGCACATCCCTATTCTCCCACCTCCATCACAAACAAGCATTGGCATAGCCAATAGGTCTCGCCCTTGGGACCTTATAAGTGTTTAGCCATGCAACAGTTGCATAACTAAAGCGAGACCTATTGGCTATGCCAAGCAGCCGTGCGGCCGCGAAAGTGATCACGATCAAACATCAAAGCGGCTGTGCGGACGCGAAAGGGAAAGTAATCGCGGTAAAGCGTGGCGCGCGCACCCGCGCACATGCACTGTAGCTCTAGGCTGGCCTGGTAGCACTTTTTGGAGCCCTCTCAATAAGTCTCGCCAGACCAGCGCATCGCTGGGTCAGGCGAGACCTAAAAAGGGCCTAATTGTGTCGGGTCAGAAAGGCTTTAAAAAAACAGATGCTTTCTTAGGAGTGCTGTAACAATTAAAACCATGCAGCACAACATATGTATCGGAAAATCAGGTGTTCTTGGGAAATCCATGGTGAGGTAACTTGTGTTCAGTGCTTAATTTGAGCCGGTGGTTTCCGGTGCTCAGCACCGGCACTTAATGATCAACACCAGCGCTTGAGCACCAATTAATTACACATTAATTTTTGTCAGGCATGGGGAGATTAGGTGATTCTCCCAGAATCACAGGATGTTGAGCTGAAGCCGAGACTCGAACCTGCTTCCCTAGCGCCGAGGTCGGCAGCTCCGGCCATTACGTCACATCTCCTCCCCACTTGTAGGGTCTGTTGGTTCTGTGTTAGGCAGCACTGACAGGAGGCTGGCCGATGCTGCCTCCTAATGAGAGCCCCGGCACTTATTGTTTCACAAATTAACCACTGCTTTTGTTGGTACACCAAGACGAAGTACCCACTGTCCATAATTACCTTGGAGCAGCAGCAATGCTCACGGTGCAAACTAACTGACGGCTATCTATGATATCAGTAGACCATGTTCTTTGTAAATAAGGATGGCACTGAATGCAGAGTATACGAGGTAATGGCAACCAACACATGCTATTTGTGTGATATAGAAATCTGTCTGCTTCCTAAATTCCATTCCTCCCTTTAAAGCCAGGGGAATTGAGGCAACATTTAGAGTTGTGAATTCCTGAAAAGTAGACATTCTGGGAGGAGACGCTTGCTTTGCACAATCAAGAGTTACTAGTCCTAGATGTCCTGTAGCAGTGCATACCAAATCTGCTAATGACACATCCTTTCAAAACAAAACTTTCATCATATGTAACAAGAGGTTGGTATCCACCCGATTAAACGGTCCTTGAGATAATACATTTTTCATCTCTTTAGCCATAGTGCTCTCCCTAGGATCACTTTGCATTTGGACCTTTTAGGCCACACCTTTGTTCTTTTTCCCTCTATATCTCAAAGATGGCTGAAGGTCCTTACTGGTGGTCCACAGTGTGCCCTATGCAAGTGACTGTGCTAACTAGGTCAGAGCAGACGCCTTTGCCAGGCACAAGACAGAATGCAATTTCCTCTTTGGAAGATTCTGCACTTGCAACAAGGTCCCTTGTACATGTTTGCCATAACCAGCAATATATGCTACAAAGGCCTCTTGAAGAATGCCTAACCCAGTTAGCTGGAAAGCTGTAGAACTCAGGTTTTGCTGCTTTGTCGTCTCCCACACTTTTGCATTTCTTTCTCATTTGCTGGATGCATTAGTGCACTTACGATCAAATGCAATCGATGAATGTACATACATGTGTTCCTCCCCGTTGTCTATCCAACACCATCCCAGAAGGCTTTCACGTAGACGCACAAAGCGATCTCGTCCCCCACATCGGATGCATTTGATTCCCTCAGTGAGCTGGTCAGCATATTGTTACAAGGTGCAATTTACACAAAATGCAGACTCAGCAAAAAAAGGACTGCTGGTGAAACTCATGCTGTATCGCACAGACTTTGATTGAAATGGAGCTTCTAAAGGGAGAAAAGTGTGAGTGATATTCTTCATGTTGAGACAAAGCAAGGGTGCGCTGCTCCAAGCCAGGTGTGTGAATATAGTAGACGGCTCCATCTCAACTGGGAGTGTTTCACGGATTGCTTTATAAGAAAAATGCTGCCACACAGGTATAGGCATGGTGAACCGATACTAGCGGCCAGAGCGAAACACTAGATATTTTTTCTAACTACAAAACAAAATCTTATGAATAGGGCTCCTAGTTTTATGTTTATTTTACATTTCTTCCTTGCTTATCCATATTCATTTTGTGGTTAAAGTATAAAATGTAGCTCCAATGGGTAGATTTCCAAATTTGTAACCAACAAATGATTACTTATATTTGAATATACGATGGATTTGTGATATTTATAGTAAATACAGACATTTGAAACCACTTACATCATAGACCTTAAACAGCTGTACTGTTACAGTTATTTCAGGATGTAAAAAAATGTTTTTAAATCCCCTACCTATCAATCTTCACGGCCATTGACCTAGTACCCATGATTGATAGTAGTATCTTCCAAAAGAAAATGTATTTTCTGTATTTATCCATAATGAAAATAGATCATTTTCTTTTTTAATTTTTTTTATTATCAGCTTGGAAACACAGGCAATTTATATAATCTTTTTGAGTAACATTAGCATCTGTTACATCTATTACAGTCATGCATTCCCCTATGTTTAACAGTTCTTAGAAAACAAAAAGACAAGCCATTGATTATTACATTACCAATATTAAGAATAGAACAAAGTCAAATTGGGTTAATATGACCCAGTTGTATAACACTTAACTTTCCAGCCATTGTGTAAATGGGGCCCATATTTGTGTGCCCCTTTCCCGTCTTCTCCTGCCCCCCCTTAAAAACACAGCTGACTCCATACTATGGAGGGCTAAGATCCTTGCTCTCCAATTCGTAAAGGTTGGGGCGGCAGAATTTATCCATTCCGATGTAATACATAATCTTATTTGCGACATTGCAATATATATTAAAGCAGTGATATGACTCGTTCTATTCATTGATATATCAGCTTCACAACCCATTATAACTAATTCAGCTGATAAAACCAAGGGAATTTTAAGGCTAGCAATAATAAATGTTTGAACATCTTGAAGGAATTGGGCCAATTTAGGACAGGAAAATAACATGTGGACATCATCAGCCGCTATTATGCCGCATCTAGGACAGCTGTGGCCACCCCTACCGCCCCATTTATATATTTTGGCTGGGGTGTAATAGAGGTCATACAGGGCCATATAACTTTGGGAGCGCAAGCTCCCGGAAATTAGAACCTTACCAGAGAGTTCTAAGGCCTGAACTATATCGATATCCGACTTACAGAATTTGGCTTCCAATTTGGCTTTAAATTTCAATATGTCATCAGGGAAAACTGAAAGTAAATTTCTGTAAATTGGTCCAATTCGTGAATTTTTAAAAATTAAATCCATAAGTGTGTTCCTACAAAATAACGGAGTATTAAGTAGAAGTTTGGAGAGGCAACTACGGACCTGCAAATATTTAAAAAAGTCATGGGTATCTAATGTGAACTTTTCTTTAAAAAAAAGAAAAGTGGCCATATTACCTTCATATGCCAAATCCCCTACTGTCTTAATACCTTGGAACTGCCATCTTATTGTGACGTTATCTTGGAAAATTGAAGGAAGCAGTCTGGCTGCTGACAAGGGGGTATAGAAGTTAATACTGGCAATTGGCCATCTACGTCGAACCTTCCTCCATATTGAGTACATGGAGATAATAACTTTAAACTTGGTCTTTTTATAGTAGCTGGGTTCGAGTATTGACGTTAGTGTCCCCTTGGCAGCATGTCCTAGCCCGATCTCAAAAATAGATGGTGACCTGCATGGTGGAAGATTTGCACTATCCCCAAACAGTGGAAGAGCAAGATATTGAATAAACGCTGACCAACTGTATAGAAGCAAATTGGGAACAGACCACCCCCCTCTTTCCAATGGGAGCTGCATCCATTTTGCAGCCCTACGTGGCTGGCGATAGCCCCATAAAAACCTGTTGCAACATCTCTCTGCGCGAATAAGGCTGGACTGAGCAAATTCCAAAGGAATCGTACTAAATACATAGAGAAACTTTGGGAGTATCAGCATCTTTAAGACATTGCGCCTTCCAAACAGAGACAAATGCAGCTTATCTAATCTACATAACGTAAGATTAGCTTTGTCAATAATGGGTGAGATGTTCATATCGGGCAGACTATCGATTGCGGCTGTTATTTCTATCCCTAAGTAACGAGCACTATGAACCACCGGTGCAGTAGAGGGACCCATTGCCGCCGTTTGAACTACCTGGGTTTTCTGAGCGTTAAGTTTATAGCCCGAGTACTGGCCATAGTGTTTAGCTGCCACTTTTATTGCTGAGAATGAGGTAGAAACATCTGAAGTAATCACTATAATGTCATCTGCATATGCTAGAACTTTAAAATCGACTGTATTGATCTTAACAGAAGCTATGTTTGGGCAGAGTTCAAGTTTACTCAAAAATGGATCTATATATAGGGCAAACAGGAGGGGGGAGCACGGACAACCTTGTCGAGTACCCCTACTGATTGCAAAAGAACTTGAACCCTTTCCAGATATAGATATAGTTGCTCGAGGTGTTATATATAAAGACTGCAAAGCATGAATAAAGTTGGCACAGACCCCCTTCCAATGTAGGGCCCGCCAGAGAAACCCCCAGGCAACCCTGTCGAACGCCTTTTCGGCATCCAGCAGGATTGCCCCGAGAGGGGAGCCCGAGGCGTGGGCCCAGTCTAAGAGTGCAGTAACACGGCGGACATGGTCCGTCGTGTCCCTACCGGGGATAAATCCATGTTGCCGGATGGACACTAATGGAGATATCACCCGTGCCAGCCTCGTTGCCAAAATTTTTGCAAATATTTTATTGTCAGTGTTGATTAATGATATCGGACGAAACGAAGCGGGATCCAGCTCTGGTTTGTCCTTCTTCTTAAAAAGAATTATAGTTGTGTTGTACCAAGAATCTGGTATATGACCTAGTTGTGCCTCTTAGTATTTTCAAGAAATCCTCACGGATCTCCAGCCGGAATATTTTATAAAATTCCAACGGAATCCCGTCCGGTCCTGCGGCTTTGCCATTTGCCAATGAATTCAATGCAATTTCCACCTCAACCCATTCTATGGGCGCCGCCAGAACAATGTTCTCTTGATCTGTAACTCTAAGAGTGTTAAGATCTGATAGAAAGGTGATGACGTCATGATCTATGTCTCGGTCCTTAATTTCTTCCGTATATAAAGATTTATAAAACTCAAGAAAAACAGATAAGACAGATTCTGGAGTATCCTGAATATTTCCATGAATATCCTGTATCTTAGTAATACGGTTGGCCGTAGCTCGTTGCTGTAGTCGTTTAGCCAGGACCTTACCCGACTGTTCACTAAACTCGAACATCATTGAACGATACTGAAAGTATTTAGCTGCAAGGTCCTGTCCAAAGAACTCAAGCAAAGAAGCTCTAATAATGGCTACCTGAGTTTGACTATAGGAAAGATCACGACCTTCCCTGATCGCATTGATAAGCTGAATTTCTGCAGAGCATAGAGCTTCTATCCTGATCTTAATCTGGTCTTGAGCTTTTTTTTGATGAAAAAATGAAAAGCTCTTAGTTTCGCCACGGATTGCTGCTTTCAATGTGTCCCAGACAATTTTACTAGAGGCTGAGTCCCTATTAATATTTAAGAATTCGTGCAACCATGGCCTCATATGGTCTAAATATACCTGATCTGTCAAGAGCTTTCTCTCAAAAGTCCATACTTTAATAGGTTTAACGATTCCATTCAAAGTAAGGGTGATAACCACCGAATTGTGGTCTGAGATAATACGGGTAAGATTAAAATCGAAGTATGATCTTGATACTGATCAGAAAAAAAAATATAATCCAGCCGCACCATTTTTCTATGTGGAGCAGAAAAAAAGGTGTAGCCGTCTAGGTTTTTAAAATGATGGTGCCAAAGGTCAGTCAGAGAATGTTCCTGGACTAATGCTTGTAATGACCTAAATACTCTCGGTTTCTTACCTAAATAGCTTCCCTGGCTGTCACAAATATTAAAATCAGCTGCAAGATTTATATTGAAGTCACCACAGAGACATAGGGGATGTGGCCACAATGCTAACTCAACATTTAAAAAGTTTAAGACTTCCGGGTCATCAAAATTAGAACTATAAACTGAGCAGATAGTAAATAAGGTACCACTAATTAGAAGCTCGGCAATAACCCAGCGCCCCCCATTATCTTGTGATGTTCTAACACAGGATCCCACCCCTCGCTTCAATAAAATTGCCACGCCTCTTATCATCGAGGATTGTCGAGAGCACCCAATCAAGTCAAAACCAGGAATTTTTAAACAGTCGCGGCTGTTCCAGGGCACATGGGTTTCCTGTAAACATATTACTTCTAGGTGCAATTGATGGACAATATTTGAGAATAAAGCTCTTTTCTTGCCATTATTGAGGCCACAGA
The DNA here is from genome assembly GCF_964204655.1 of Triturus cristatus. NCBI lineage: Eukaryota > Metazoa > Chordata > Amphibia > Caudata > Salamandridae > Triturus > Triturus cristatus. The sequence goes on from NC_140590.1 coordinate 1,587,966,712, forward strand.
TATTCCAGGATGCTATTCGTATTCTAGCCAACACCATTTTGACAAATAGCTATATAGACCAAAATCAGGACTATAATAGTATAAAGATTAACATACTGAAAACCCAAGATATTTTTTTTCCAAGCTTCTTTTTTTTTGTTTCCTGTGCCTCCCACCCCCCCCTCGCCCACCCCCAGTGCCACCCCAACCCTCGACCCTACCTCCCCAACCCCCCTGCTTTTTACGGGACTGGGGGGCAAGATGGCGGCCGTCACCCTGGCCGAGTAAGCCGGTATCAGTTCCCTCTCTGGATGAACCGCTAGGACTTACTGTGATGCAGTGTGGTTTCATCTTTTCGGAACGAACAGCAGCGGTAGTCTGAGATGATTCGGTGGCTGTTTTCTAATATTGTACTGCAACGTACATTTTCGGCTCGAGGCTTTCCGGGGCACAGTTTATCGGTGCTAGATCGCAGCACCAAATCCCTTCAACGGCTCTTGTGTTTCCAGCATTATAAACTCGTTTCCAGTTTGGGGTGCTGCAACGTTAGGATGCCGCCAAAAAGTAAAAATCCCCCAAAAGCTGCAAGAGCCACAGCACTACCATCATCTGCACCTCACGCATTAAAGCAACTTTCTCCGCTTTCAAAGAGTAAGCGCTCGGACGGTGCAGTTGCCAGGCCTCTGAATGCAGGCTTACCTCCGGTTCCGGCGATGTTCAAGCCGCGACAAGCCGTCTCTCGTGAAACGCCGCGGAGCCCTGCTGATGTGGAGACTCCTTCGGCTGCCGCTGCAGCAACGGGACAATCCGGTAAGGATCAGACCGCTCCTGCTGTTACTCCTTCAACGGGCGAATCTTTGTCTCCTAAGGGGGGCAGCAATAAGGGGAGTCCTACAGACTTGTTGCCTCAAATAAATACAGGGAATAATTTTGAGAATGCAGGTGGGATCCTCGCAAGTGTTCAAACTTTGTCTGGATTAACTTTACAGACCAGTAGCATGCTGGGAGATGTAGTCTCTACAGATCCATCTGCAACCGCACATTTAATGGCTCTGCATCCGCTCCCTACAGTCCAACAGAGGGACACTATATCTTCTAAGCTCTCAAACAAGGAGGCTGACACTGATGGTGATAATTTCTATTCATTATCCGTCCATACAGGATCCTCAGTGGCCGATGATGCAGTGGACAAAGATTGGACCGATGATGAGGATAGTGTATCAGGAGACTGGCGTCTCAATGAAGTCCTGAATCCTGCTGATGTTATAAGGGTCCCTTCCACAGTACGCAGGGTACCGCAAGAGTTCGGCAGTAATACAGGCTCTCTGGCATGGGATTACTCATTTTCAGGACAGTCTACGGATCAATCTAATGCCCAAGATCATGCTATTGAGGGCCCGGGCTCTAATTCTGATTCTAATTTACACCCTCCACCCGGTGAGATGACTCTGTCAATAATTTACCAAACGATTATGGTACACCGTGAGGAGACCAGACAAGAGAGCGCAAGGGCACAAGGGGCATGTCGCAGGGTCCAAAACTCGCTACGAAGAGTGATCAAATCATGCGCAGATATTGCTGCTAGGGTCACCGAGGCTGAGACTCGGATTTCGTCAATTGAAGATGACTTAGTAACCCAAAAATCTACCCTAGATGCAATCCAATCTCAACGGGACGATATCCAATGGAAGTTGATTGATATCGAAAATCACGCCCGAAGAAACAACTTAAGAGTTTTGGGGGTCCCCGAGGGTAAAGAGGGCATGGACACTCGTCAATTTGTGATTGAACTATTCACTGAGGCATTCCCGGAGGTTAAAGAGTGGGACTGGCGCGTAGAGATTCAACGCGCTCATCGTTTCCCCTTTAAGCCGAAGAAAAGTTCGGGCCAAACACCAGACAGACCTCGTGCCATTTTGATATGTCTGCACAATTTTTTAGCTAGAGAGAGGATTTTTGACCTAGCTAGGCCTGATAGACAAAGATCAGCGAAGGGGTGTCAGTTTTTTGTACGCCCTGACTTTTGTCCAGCCACAGTAGAACGGAGGTGGCAGCTCCGTCAGCTTATTGTTCCTTTTCAAGTGAAAGGAGCACAGGTCTTTTTGCTCTTTCCCGCCAAACTCAAGGTCATTTATCAAGCTCAGACAAAATATTTTGAATCAGAAGTGTTGGCCAGAACTTTCTTAGATTCAATCTAGCAAGTAATTATAATTAGATTATAAAGTTACTAGATGTGACATACCTGTAGGTGCTGGATGCTTATGATCGGAGGCAATGCACCATATTGGGCGTAATGATGCAGTATTGAAGTTTGTCTGTTTTGCTTTTTTCGCAGTGCCTCTTTAATCAGGTAGTAGTTAGCAGCAACATCTGGAGGGGGGGGCCTCACGGCCTATACCGGCTTCTCCATCACTTGGACCGTGGTCCTATTGCCCAGTATGGGGGAATACAACGGGTGTTGGGAGGGAAAATAGATCATTTTCTATCTATACTTATCTGTAAAAATCTGTAAAGATGGAAAACAGGAAGCCTAACTTATGACCCACAAATGAAGCACATCCTTCACTGAAAGCCAAAGATATAGTATAACCGAAGATCCAAATGTAACCTCGACAGACCACTTGCATTTTGTGCAAACCCAGGAGATATTGGCACCGAGTTCACAAAATCTTTATCAATCCAGCCATATTGACTTTCACTTATTAAGTTTGTGAATATAGCTGTTAGACCCTGCGAAAGCACATATCGGCACAGGCAATACACCTGGCATTGGCTGCCAGAATTTTACCTTTGTAAATGCTTATTTTGTTCTGGCATGGTGTTTACAAAGCATTATTTTCGGGAACTCTGCCCAGCCTGTATCAATCGAAAAAATATGTTTTTGGTCTCACAAAGCACACATTGCCATATCAGTCTTTTGCACTCAAAGGGTCTCCTTCGTGTGGATGCGTTGATTGAGAGAGGACAGAATGCCATCACTCACAGTGAAGTTAGCTAATGGTTGATGTGGGCAGAACCACTGCCTGACACTGTATGCCTTAGTGGATGAAAGACAAGCATTGGCATAGCCAATAGGTCTCGCCATTGTGACCTTATAAGTGTTTAACCATGCAACAGTTGATGTTGGTGTACCAGAGGATATTCTGCTGTATACCTAAATAATTATAAGGTCCCCAAAGCGAGACCTATTGGCTATGCCAATGCTTGTTTTACAGTGCTATAAATATAAGCACCGACAACCACTGATTTGTACACATTTATGCAAGTAACGAAAGATGCCGGGAACCCCCACCTGAGTGCACAATATCATGCCCAGAAATATAGCGTCTCCAACAATGACAAACACTAATCCAGGAAAAGCAACAAAGAAAAACATTATGTTAAATCTGCTGTGTCTAGTGTCAGCACTGTTTGGCCCCAGCATCTTCAGATTCAACACACCCACCCCAAACTACTCACACAGTTTTCAACAACATCAAATATTAAAGTACTCAAAGCATTAGTGTCATACCAAAGGCATCGGTCTTTACACTCTGCAACCCACTGCCTATCAATAGAGTAGACAAACCCTGCCCAAAGAGCCTCAAACAGACAGAGATTGGTATTTATGACTTGGGTAGAGATAATACTGACGTTTCAGGGACTTAGCATGTTGCCAGACTTGTAAGAATGACATCTGTTCAGGAGACGGTAGGGACTGTGACACATAGCTATACAAAACAAGAGAATACATCACTTACCAATAACCCTGAAATACCCAGGCTAACAGTGTGGTGTAATAGTCGAGACTGCTAATCTGATATGACCCTTAAGCCAGAGCTGTGAAAACTGTTCTGCACACATTGCTACATGAGGAGTCAGGTCTTATCTTTTGGGCCATTTAAGCTATTGTGTTCCCATTAATACTTTTTGGCACACACCAAGCTAACAATTGGAGCGGTTGAAGTTTCTATTTTCTTACAAAGGTATTTCAACTAAAGTGAGGTACTGAAAGCGAATGTGCTTGTAGACTGCTGAAGGCGTGAGACCTGGCTGTTAATTCAAAGTTGTGAAGCTGCTGTATTCGCTTGTAAACGTATGCGGAAGGCTTAGCCCTCGTTCCAAACATAATCATAAAGTGCTCGCAGTGCAGCAAGTGTTCAGGGGCTACCTAGATCTCTCCGTGGGGATTCGGAAACTGTTCTGCACACAGTTCGGAAAGTAGATCACAAAAGTTACTGCCCAAGGTCGTGCAGTAGCTCTACTCACGCACACTACTGGAAGTGGGTGATCTAGATCTCACTACATGAGTTCTGCAGCAGCTGTTCTCACAGTCCTGAAGGTGTGTGACCAAGATTCTCTATGGGTTTGAAACAGAAGGTGCCTTGCTGACACGTCAGCCAAATTCATTAAATGTGCTGCTTTCGCACAAAAGGTTTGTCTTGCAAAGAAGGCATTGTGATGCCAAGGCATGGGACAGCTATGCCCCGTTTTAATTCAAGACAGATGACTAGAAGGCACTCAAACATCTGTCTGTCATCCAGGAAGGTATTCTGTCTTCAAACCAACAAGCGTGTAATAATCTTGCAGTACTTAATCTGGGTTGATTTAGGGTTCCAAGTCGCAGTTGTTACTTTTAAAAAAAGCCTTTCCCATTTGCAAAATTTAGGCAGCAGAGTCGGGACTTTAAAATAAAACAAGTATACTTCTAGAACCGACTTAGCAATGGCAAACAGCACAAGCATTGATCGCGATCAAACATCAAAGCGCCCGTTCGGCCGCGAAAGTGAAAGTAATTGCGGTGAAGCGCGGCGCACGCGCCCGCGCACATACACTGTAGCTTTAGGCTGGCCTGGTAGCACTTTTTGGAGCCCTCTCAATAAGTCTCGCCAGACCAGCGCATGCGCTGGGTCAGGCGAGACCTAAAAAACAGTAATGACACAATAACAGACCAATGGATGAAAAAGGCTGGCTGGTAACCTATAATATTATTTTAATTAAAATTAAAACGCCGTAGTTAACGCGAGACATGTATAGCTAGGCACACTGTTGCTGGATCCATTTTTGTTCCGAACATGAGGCATACGCTCAAGTAGGGCAACTAAACTTTAAAACACTGAGAACAGCTTTAAAAACAAGCACTGGCAAAGCCAACGTTTTTGACACTTGCACATTAGCACTGACGAAACCAATAGAAAACGCCTGCTGCGATGCAAAACAATTTCGTAAACGATCCCTCTGTGTACACAATGCAGCGATGAGAAAGGACCCCATGTGTGATGGCAAAGTGTGCCATTCAGATGTAAAACAGTCCAAAAGTGCATTCTAACGAGGCACACAGCATGCAACCAAAAGCAAATACAGAGAATTTGAGCAATAAACCTCTCCTCTGTGCTGACCTAAGATGTGACTGGCAATATCTCAAGCCAATGGCAGAAGGAGGCTACTGTTGCACTCACTGGAGTTAGAATAGTAATTATTACCCCTATACTATCCAACACTTACCTTAAATGGTATGCATTGTAATGGTATGCGTTGTAAAAGTACTTTCTGAAAATGCAATGTAATGGCATGCGATGTAAAAGAATGTGTTGTAAGTGATGCTGCGGTATAGAAACTGCGTTGTAAATGCATGCCTTGTAAATGTATGCGTTGTAACGTCATACATTCCCATTGCTACATCACTTGAGACTTTACTGAAGTCAGCAGTTGCCTAAAAACAGAGGGAGGTGGTCTATTCTTCTGCAACTTAAAATACCACAGATTCTAATCCTGCAAAGATTAAAGGCCCGGAGGCGGCTGTCGAAATCTAGCTTCGTCAATGTAGTGACGCTGAGTACATCACATTGTGAATTAGGGCCAGGAAAATGGAGAGGACTGACATCAAATAGTTCTCCATTTCTAATCCTGTGCTGGTGGCTAACCCCATGCATCTTGTTACCAACAACACCCTAACCACAGGCATTATGCATTCTTTCAAGAGCGTGTTGGGTGAAACGGTCTAGTCGGCTTTGCTGTGGTCTTTTAAGAGAGTCAGAACTATTCCAGAATTTTAGGATACTCACAGTAGAAATACACATACATACATACAAAAATATATAATACACGGCGGAAGTCGCTGCTGTGTAGTCAGGGTGGAGTTTCCATAGGAACAGCATTTTAGTTACACTGAAAACATAGGTGCTATTTGATGAATCTTCACGAAACTTTCCACAAAAAAAAAAAACCCTACGATTGGACGTTCCTGAGTTACACAGCCACATGCGCACAGCCCACGTACCAGATGAGGCACCCAAAATGCCTAATACTTCCGGGCTCATCCCTCATTTTGGTCTCCTTACGAGCATCCTCACCAGCATCCTCAACTCACAGGGCAATGCTGCAGATCAGATTCAGACTAATGCTAATAATATGTCATTTGCACATTACGAGTTTGAATTCTAAAAGGTAAACTCAATATTCAATTCTTCTTAGGTTGGTTATTTGACCAATTAGAACACCTGTTATGTACAGCATTTCCAAATGTTAGTGCAACACGTAGGAGGAGTTGTATAACAAAAGAGTTATTATAAATGTCTCTTTTGAAACTAGTGTAAAGTGCAAAATAAATGACTCAGCCCAGAAACTATTATATGGCTGTTTACCACCATACTTAAATGGTTATGCATTTTTTTCAGAATAAGGGCCAATTCTTGCCTCAAATCTGCTTTCTCGTCGATTGGGTATTTGTTCCCAATACATGGTGTGGCTTGAATAACGCGTAATTGGGTCTTCCGTTCAGTGACAAACCTGGGGTACTTTTCAAACCACTCATGACACATGTCCATCAGGTATAGTCCGATGAGATTAAATTTATGATAAAAATTCATAAACCCAGCAGTTGCAGTTTTAGCCACACCCCTAAATCCACACATGAATGGATTCTTCAGTAACTTGGCTTTAGGGCGAGACCAGGTGGCAATTTTCAGTGGGCGCATTTGACCTACTGTACTTGTTCAAACCAGTCCCTACCTAATAAGGCAGTCGAGTATGTTACAAATGCAATAATCTGGAAATAAGCCTTGTGGATTTTCAAGGCCATTTTGTAGCTCAAGTGTAAGTCATCTACTAGTCTACATATCTGCTTCAGCTCAAGGAAACACTAACATGTTACCATATTAAGAGTGAGACAGGACTGACTATACCCGCACAAATGTACCACTTGCCAGACAGGGCTCTTGCAAAAAATCATGATCTTAAGAAGTGAAAATTGTCCCTCTCTGAAGTGTCACCACAAACTTTTTGCCTTCCTCCTATTCTTTTTCTGACCTCCTTTTTGTTGGATTTAGAACTCCGAGCACTTTACCACTGCTGACCAGTACTAAAGTGCATGTTCTAGCTTCTCTAAACATGGTATAATTGGTTTACACAGGCTTGGCATATTCAATTTACCTGTAAGTCCCTTGCAAAGTGGTATACCATATACCCGGGGCCTGTAAAATAATGCTACTAGGGGACCTGCAGCACTAATTGTGCCACTCACACAAATAGCCTTTTCAAACCTGTCTCAGGCCTGACATTGCAATGCCTGAGTGTGGAATTGACTGCCACTTCAACTTGGCATTTAAAACTACTTGCCAAGCCTTAAACTCCCCTTTTATTACACATAAGGTAGGCCTAGGCAAAAACAACAACTGATGGTCGGAATGCAGAACAAATCAAAACATTCACCCCCAGTCAAGAGATCTGGGTAAATCCATCATTCTTTTGCTCACCATGCCACCCCAGTTTAGACCTGGCCATATGCAAATCTGTTTTGACCCAGTGCCTCATGGGAACAGTCCAGCCCAAACTGCCAAGCCAGTTCCTCCCTGGACCGGAAACCAGCATCCTAGGACCAGTTTCGGGGTTTAACCCCTCATTAGCCAGGATCGCTTGATTCCAGTGGCACAGTGAGCCCGGGACTCATGTCAGGGCATACCCGGCACACTTAGGGTGAGAAAGCAAAATACACATAATTGATGGACGGAATGCAGAAAAAAATCAAAACACTCACCCAGATCCTTGTGACTGGTGGTGAATGTTTGCACTGTCCAGCATTCCGTCCATCAATTGTTTCTTTTGCATAGGTAGCTCATATGGCAGGGTGCTGTGTAAGTAAAAGGTAGGACGCGTACTTCTAAGTTTTGCATGTTCTGGCAGTGGCAAACATCTAAATTTGTTTTCACTGCTGTGAGGCCTACCCTTCTCATAGGTTAACATTGGGAATTCCTTAATACACTTTTAAGCTGTAATTCCTGATCAGAAAGGAGTAGCCAGATCATGTTTTATATCTTTAGAATTGTCATGATAAATCCTCCTTACTGGTTAAGTTGTATTTAACATTACTGTTTTAGAAATGCCACTTTTAGACAATCAACATTTCTATGCACTTAATGCTCTGTGTGCCTTGCAGCCTGTCTCCAATACACATCTGAGGTGGGTGACAGCTACACTTTGTGCATTCCTCTAGACAGCCACAAACACAAGAAGGCTAGGAGTGTCTGAGTACCCTTCTACATACATATGCATTGTGATGGCCCTGCCTGGACAAGATGGAAGGGAGGGGCTAACACGTCACTGAATAGGTAGTGTCTGGTCCCCACACAAAGGGCTGATTCACTCCCCATAGAAAGCCTGGCAGGCAGAACTGATTTGAAAGGATACTTGTGCACCTCGAAGGCCATTCTTCCCCACTTCAAAGGCACATTTAGGTAAAAGTACTGGGTCTCTGATTCCCTAAAATCAGACACTACTGGACTTGTAACTGAAGCTCTGTTTGCTGTTTTGCTTAAAAGACTCAACTGGACTGCTGATCTGGAAGGCCTGCTTTTCTGCTTGTTGCCTTGCTGCCTGCTGATCTCGGACTTTGATGAAGGAGAGCTGGACTCAGCTTTTGCTGTACCTACAAGTGTGCTCCAGGGGCTTGTTGGCTTGCCTCTTGTCACTTGAGACTCAGGGATAGAAAAGTCTATAGCCCTGATCAGGATTTACTGAAAGTGGACACAGATACTTGCAACATGGACATTGATGCATCTCCTGTCTGTGTGTAGCAGAACCGGCACATCGACCTGGTTGCGGCATTAAAATCGGTGCTTTATTCTCGGAACTTACGCAGCGTCTCAAGAGCCCAATGCATCTGAACCATGCATCGCTGTCGTTGCAGTTCGGAGACATTGACGCATCCCTTGACTGTGTGGAGAAACCCGGCGCATCACTCTACGAAACCAAGGCATCTCAGCCCGGCATCTCGCCCTCAGATCCTAAGCATTGCCATCCCTGCATGGAGAAGAATCGACACATCCTTGACCCGCGGTATCACTGCTGACGCATCTCCCGACACATCTTGCAGTTGCGCCCAGGAAAGGTACTTTGTTCACTAGGGCCTGCGTGGGTCCTGTAGCCGGCCAGCTCCCCATCACGGTGGGCCCACACTTTGACATTGCCCCGGTCCAGCATGACCTCAAGTAACCCCTAAATTGCTATTTGCTTCTAAGTGCTATTTTTCAGTTATTCTTTTGAAAATCAATATTTCAACTTCTATACATTGGATTTATTTTTGTTGTTTTGGTCTTGTGTTCAGAATAGTATAATCTTTGTTTCTAAAATCTGTGGGGAGGCTTTTTGCAATGTTTTCATTGAGTTACTGTGTCTCTGTGTTGCACAAATACTTTACACATTGCCTCTTTACATAAGCTGGACTGCTCTGTACCAAGCTACCAGGCGGTGAGCACAGGCTATCTTTTAATGTGAACTTAGCTTATCCTGACTAGAGTGGTGGCTCCTGCCTGGCCAGGGTGCATATCCCAGCCAACCAGGATTCCCAGGTTTAACATTCATTTTTTCAATATTTATCATCGGAACTCTGTGTCAGCTTGAAACCAATTGCGGTCTGCAACAGGACCAACCTTGTGGGCAACATACACCACGCACTGACTGAGTCATGCAGATATTCTCAGCTCCTAAGTTTTGTTTCCTGCAAGCACATTGCAAATCAACCAAACTGAAACTGACAAGAAGCGGGAGGGATGGTTAAAACCCACCCTGTAAACCACTAATCTACCTCTACTTGCTTTGCTCAAACAGTGCAATGGAATCTGACATTTATGGTGCATTTATAGCCATTGTAATCTCCTATGACAAGGCAGCTATTATATACCACAGTGGGGAGTTAGACCAACTTTAGATGTTTTCAGCACTCAACATTTTAGCAAATGTAAATTGAAAGACATACGTCCACGTAGCAACTACCTTGTTTCACGGTGCTGATGGCGAAGGAAATTAAAGTTACTTCACCAAGATCATCCAAGTTAGTGCTGCAGAGAAGCCAAAACTGTAATGCAGACATCAAGAATGCGTTGATACTAAGATAGTAATTAGACCACCCCTCCTCCATCGCGAGATGGGATGGTGCAAACTACAGTTGGGTATAAATCTGAGGCACTTTGGAGGGGAGGCACTTTGGAGCCTCTCTGATAGGGAGGAAAGGTACAGTGAATTGAGCTCAACTGGCCAGAAAAAAAGCGATGCCAAGCAGGACATCCAACATTGTGGATACAATTTAACCTTAGCAAATTCCAAATTTCCATACAGACAAATCTTATGTAAGGACTTGATGTAGGGAACTTCCGCCAAGGTTCGCGTCAGCCAAAGTGTAAGGTTTATTGAAACAGTTGATACACAAAAATAAAGATGTATAAAAACTGTCAAAGCAAATTTTAAAAAAAGAGGAAATAGAATTATCATCGGTACAAAACACCCCAGCAACCAACCATCGAGACAGAAAAAAAGCATTAACTCGTAAGACAATCCTAGTTTTTGTTCCGATGAAGGTATCAGGTGCTGTACATCTCTGAAAGGGGACATTTCGTTAAGGAAATCATTAAACACATGAAATTCTCCACCCTGCTACCAAAATAGAAAGCAGGCCAGTTGAATAGAGGAGAGTCGATAGGGCAGGCCTCCTTCCTAAAGTGGTATGTTTGTAGAGAATTTCAGTTGCAGTTTACTGATCTGTGTTGCATGGCAGTTCTTGTATGATAATTATCCGAAGATAAGCTTGGTTATAAACAGCTGGCACACATATTAGGAAAATAACCCAAATGGATCACCAAACACGATAGCGAAGGATACTGTGTGAGCAGGAGATATCTCTCTGGGGTCAGACCACCAGAGCTCTCAAGTTTCCCAGTTCATTGCATGAGTACGTCATCCACTCAAAAGTTTTCTTTGACTTTTGGGACATGGTGGTCTAGTTTTATAATGGGTTAAACGTGACTACCAACCACAGCATGCAACAACACGTATTGGCTTTGTTGATTTTTTAATATTGTTGTATGGTATGGACTTTCATTGTATGGTAAGGCATGGCCTTTCATTGTATTGTATAGTGTAGTATGACATTGCATGGCAAGACACAGAATGGTATAGTATTGCATGATATGATATGGTATGGTCTATCATGATCTAGTATGCTATGGTACAGCCTGTCATTATATAGTATGGTTTGGCCTGTCATTGTATAGTATGGTATGGCCTGTTATATAGCATGGTATGGAGTGTCCTTTTACAGTATGGTATGACGTGTCATTGTTAGGTATGGTATAGCACAAACTGCTTTCCGTGGCTACAGTGTTAGCACGAAGAAGAGGCAAAGCAGAGAAAACCATGCAGTTGCATTAACTACTCATTACATAAGTCTGACTACAGTGTCTCCCTGGAGGACACAAAAGCAACGCTGTAGTGAAGATTGCCTTTGGAAAACTAACAGCGATTAAAACATGAAATAAGTCAGTGGCTGCAGAGTCAAAGTGCCTCTAACTGAGCGCAAGCAGCAGAACATCACTAATAAAGAGCTTGGTCCACGCTCCATAGAAGAAACTAACACATGAAAAGAGAAAGTGAAACCGACATGCATTGCTCAATGAGAAGCAAGGAAATGAGAGTGACGATGAAGCCCACAAATGGTAAACAATGGGCAGGCCCCAAGACCCCTTTAAGTTTAAGTTAAGGAAAGATCTTGCAAGCAACAGTGCTCTGCTCTCTCAGGCTAGACCTAACAAGCATTGGCATAGCCAATAGGTCTCGCTTTTGGGACCTTATAAGTGTTTAACTATGCAACAGTTGCATAACTAAATACTTATAAGGTCCCAAAAGCGAGACCTATTGGCTATGCCAATGCTTGTTAATTTCTTGTTGTAGCCCTGAGGAAATCATTGGTTGATGCACCTTAATTACAAAACACGTGTTGGCTACAGAATTGAAACGTTTGTTGGATGCCTAAAAGAAGACGAAAATAAAGAAAATTATAAGGACTATATTTGGAATGAATTTGAATTCTTTGTTACTTCACACTACGGAGCTCTGGAGCATTATATATTATTGTGGGGAGCGATGCTTCCCTGTGTTGGAGTGTGATGGCCATGTCATCTCCTTGGAACACCGTGTATAAAGACTTTTTTTAACTTTTAAAAATAGGAACACACTAGTTTGTGCAGACATATAGCTTAGCCACTTGTTTTATTGTGCTTTTTGAAGACACAAAATTGTTTTTGTAGTAAATGTTTACAAAAAGAAATAAGAAAACAACAATTGGGAAAACCAAGAAGTTGGCAGCCAAATGCTGGTTTCTTTGTAGGTGTACAGAGTGGGCTTCCATGGGTCTGTGGCTGCTCAAAGGGGATGGAAGCACAAGAATCTCAGCATTTGCTCCATTCAAGCACAGGATTTTCTTGACATCAGCGGTACACATGGTAAAGGCACATCTGCATTTCTAAATCCTTTTGTTGGTCTTCTTGCTTTTGCTTAAGAAAATCTTCAGAAATTGATATTGTCAGTTTCGTCATTTTAGATCATTAATATTTCATATATACTGAATGTATATATACTAAAAGTCATAAGAGAAGCTTTATGATCAGCTCTGAGGTACGATAGGAAAAATAAAGTTATTTTGGTAATTGAAAAGGAACTTTCTATAAATCAGATGGCTTTAATCAAAAACCGTCCTAGGGCGTTGGACTTGTGTGCTGTATGTACTCTCCAATGCGCTACCAGGTCAGGTAACCTTGAAAGAGGGCAGAGGCAGAAAACCTCATAACCACGCAAGAGAAAACTGTTGTGTTCCCTGTGCTGCAGGACATACAGTCTAATGGCTGCAGAGACTGGAACACTGCATGGAAAAGAAAGAAGAAGAACAGCAGCCAACCATTTTAAAGCTGAAGTGATAATGGAGAACGTCCAAGCACAAACCACACGTAAATTTCAGAGCAGGCATCTTTAAAATGGACCAATGCAGCCTGTGTGGAAGCAATGAACTGAGCGAAGTCTAAACTGAAACGAGTCCAGGCCTGAATAGGAGGACCAGTGCACTAAGATTTCTTGGCATTTGAATGCTTCAGCAGGACTCAAAAGCTTGCCAAATAGCCTGTTATTTAACTGCAGTCACACAGGATGTCACTATAGTTGTTTAAAGCTCCAACACAGGGAAGGCTGGCATATGGTGAGCACTTTCGCGGGCGCTTTAATGTTCTCAGTGGCCGCGCGGCTCACTGAGAACATCAAAGCGCCCGCGAAATGTACACGCAGGCTGCCAAATGGTGCGCGCGCCCGGCGCACATGCACTGTAGTTGGGGGCCTGAAAAGCACTCATTTGCACTTCCAAATCCCCGTTTTCTATAGCTCTCGCCAGAGCAGCGCTAAAGCGCTGGCTCAGGCGAGACCTAAAAAGGTCCGGGACTGCATGAGCTACTCATGTATTGAATTGTGGAACTGGAGAGCTGTGGCAACACCAACTTTTTTGGCCTCACGTGCAGGGCACTATTAAGAAGGGGAGGCTGTCAACTTTAAGACCATCTAGCTGGCAGATCCTACTGATGCTTGGGTTCTAACACCAGAGAGATGCAGAACTTTACAAATGCACGTTATGTTATTTCAGATAACTGTCGACTGATTCAAATAAAGTTGTTCCCACAGTGTTTCAGTAGCAGACTCCTATTACCCCATGATAGTGTAATTAATTGTTTGTATTCCTTTTTCGAGTAGATACTGGACACGGAATGCAGGTTTGGAAAGGCAGACAGTCACCTTGTACAACCTGCAAGGAATAATCAATACATCAGGTCACCATCGGTCAGAGAAGGGGTGTGGCGCAGCAGCCAGGGCAACTGACTCCGGAACCCGGGGGCTCATGGTTCGGTGGCAGATCAGACTAGCACCATGTGACTCTGGGCAATAGCTCACTTAATCTTCCCGACGGCCCCCAGCACCTTGAATCTTCCCGACGGCCCCCAGCACCTTGACACCCTCGGGTAATTCTTTGCGCTTTACAAATACTGGACATTTACCATTTGCTGCATGCCTGCACAGCTCTGGTGGTGCAACGTGGCCATGCTTTTTGGGAAAAGGGTCACTGTTTTCCCCTTCAAAGCAAGTTACTTGTTACTGCCAGAAATGACTCAACGCATTGACTTGCAGTCGAATGCATCACGTGAAGGACCCTTCACCCACATCCAGAGGTCATAGCGCAGGGATGATCAACGCGGGGCGAGGTGGGCTAGCTCCAGATCAGACTTTTAGGTCCTCCAAATATAAAATATTACTTAAAATGGAGATCATTTACATTTTCGTTAATGTAAAATGTTGAACCGGCAGCGGGACACCCAGACCGCCTGATGGACAGTCAGTCCTTTCTTAGCACTACTAGAGCATTCGTTGGCAGAGATTGGCATGTGGGTCTAGCACAACCGGGTACAGCACAGGATAAAAGTAAGCAACTACAACTGTGAACTAAACAAGTGACTTTAGTTTAAGTCGAGATGAGCCTGTGCTTCAATTAACTCATGGGCTTCAGATCACCTACAAAGATTTCAGGTTTCAAGGAATTCACAGCCAGTTTCGTCATCTCAGTGCTGAGCACCCCTGGTGCACACCACGTCTCAGGAGAGATCAAAGCTCTAGTCCAGATTGACCATAGCCGCTAACAAACGGCACTGAATCCTCAAAGAGCAGAACTTGCTTATTCTGCAACTTGCAATGCATTTGGGTCAAATACCTTAGGATAAGAGTGTCATACGACTGTCACCAACGAATACGATGTCAAGAGTTAAAAGCAGTCTTCCATGTTCTTTTGGTGCATCTATGTTACCTCGACGCAACTACAAGATGGACAATTTTCCTCCTGACATGACTACTGCCTCATCTAGGACGAGGACCTCAGCATGGCACAATCTCAAACTGGTGATAGCGCCCAAATTCGCTAGAAATTGAGTAAAAACAATAGATCGGTCCACTCCCAGCCAGTCAAGTTCATGGGTGATACAGTGGTCACTCACAGTAATGGTATTCAAGGACACCCTTCTGGAAAAGCCAGTTCATGTTCTTGGAAATATGTCAAGATATCCCACACTTCAGGTGGACTAAGTCCCATATTGCTTTGTTGGACCCACAAACCTTGCCAACCTATTGGCTGGGTATCAATTCTCAACGCCCCGGTTCATCTGATGGACCTTCATACCTTATAGTGTATGCACCTCAAGCCACAATACACTGCTAAATTGTAGACATAGGTTACTGTGTGTCATTGTGCAATATTTTCACCCCACCTTAAATGGTGGAATCGTACTGCGCTTTAAAATTTGTTTGACTGAACTAATTAATGGGAATGCGTGGCTTTCAACCACAAAGCAGCACTTTCTCTCACTTCGAACAATTAGTTGAACCGTTTTAGCTCGTGCTTATAATGAGCAGCGAAAATGAATTTCAATTACACGTTTAAAGTGCGACGCTCGCCGAATTCCCATTTAACACCGTTTTAATTGATTTAACGACCGCTAGGTAACCATTAAATTGAAATGCCGGAACCGTAGGCAATCAAACGGCAGTTATCATTTAGAAGTCACCCAGGAAAGCAACGCGAGACGTCAATTCACCCACATGCAGTTGGGCGCGGAAATGACATCACGATCCCTTTGAGCTTGATGGCATCACAGGTTTGGCTCCTTGCCCCACCCGTAGCTCCCAGTCAAATTCGTATTTACAGGTGAGGGGTTAGGGAAAGAGCCAGGAGTGGAAACTACAGAAAGTAAGCATCTATTTAAGAGCCATACTTGTTCCAGGATTCTGCCTCTTCCTTATGGACACAGGAGACCAGGAGTAGCAATGGCATTGGCAGGCACCGCAAAGAACAAGCCTAGGCTAGCAGCTGCTAATCTTGGAGGGCTTGCATATAGTTTACTGCACCGATGCACTAACTTTTGCCTCTACACAGACAATAAATCCTTTGTTTACGTTCTCCATTTTATTTTACCATATGCCTTGCTCTGTGGTCTTGTTCTGTGGGATGCCCTGTGCCCGGTGGCATCTACCCTTTTATGGCCTGCTGATTCATGTCACCTAAACTACACAGTCTCTTTATTGGGGCTTTTAGTTTGGCAGTGAGGCACCCTCTCCTACCCATGGTTGTCATGTAGGGGGTTGCATGTGCAACCCCTGCCTGGCACCTTGTGACTCCCTGGCACGGTCTTTGCGAGCCCTCACCTAAGAGGTCATAGGTGTCTTTTTAATTTACTCTGACCGCTAAGCTAATTTTAGAGCCCACTCAAATTAGGTGCAACTCTGGAAATTTGACTATCCTTTTCCAGAGAATGACGAGTCAGCGTAGGTTTTTACCTGTTGTTTCCTCTCTTGCTTGATTCTATTTTGCCATCCTTCCTCTCTTTAGGTTGGCGTCTGTACCAATTGCTAAAACTAGCACCGGACAGTTGTGGCAATTCTTCCTCACCAATTGGGTAAGTGCCACATACCACTACTGATCATTTGTAGTAGTGTTTTGAGCCTAGCCACATTAGGTTAAGGCTAATGTTCGTCAGGATGCTTGTGGCCTGCTATCCACCACGACGTTTTTGTCTGCTTTCATTACAGGCTCAATTGGCGGACCAGAATGAGCAAACAACCATCTGGTTCAGTATAAACACATTGACGTTATTTTCGTTTTGACACCTTTTGCACTTTTTTGTTTGGCAGTAGCTGCACTACACAGATCCTGATGAAAGCCGAGATACTTGAATAGATCATTGCGGCTGAAACATGTTGAACTAGCTAATGAAGCCTTTTATAGTTTTAATAGGCTCATTTACAGCTTTTTAATCCTGTCACAGGCTAGCTCAATAAAGTGTATTGCTTACCCTGTAGGCAGTTTTAACTTACTCACATATTCAGCACTGCACCTTATTTTTGCTCACACCCCACGCTTACATAGGGTTTTTAGGACAACCCATGTGCCATAAAACAAAAGATCCCTGAGCTTCCTCCTCGTAGAGAGGAGGTCGTAGCCCGTGCTGTGACTAGGTCCCAACACGAGGAGGCACCCCTATGATGAAGCATGACACCTCCGGGTGTGTGAGGGGAGTCGTCCTTTAAAAGGGATATTCCCCATTTTTGTCTTGTTTGATGTTGGGTATTGTGGCACACAATATTTTTCTTGACTGATAATCTGGACCCATGGGTTCTCTGTGTATTCACCCCTTCCTTGGGGCCGGACTCATCCTCAGGGAGTTAGGGGGAAAGTCACTACCGGCAGGTCCCAGGCAGGCACTGGCAAACTCAGCACTGACACATGGGGTTGATAATGAGGAAGACGGCAGTGGATAGAGAAAAGGAGGAGAACAAGAAGAAGTCAAAGGGAAAAGGAACAAAATGATGAAGATGAGAGGGAAAGAAACATGGAAAAGAAGGAAAGGGAGAGAGAATTGAAAGTGAAGAAGAGTGTTTAGAGGACATGCAGATTAAAGGGAGAAGGGCAGAATATGTACAAGAGATGATTATGGAGAAGTAGGGGAGAGAGTAAAAAGGTAAAGACGGAAGTGGGTAATGGAGAGCATGAGGGTAGAAAAAAGTAATAAAAGGAGGAAGAATATAAGGAGAAGTGAGAGAAAATGTGGAAGAAAGGCTAGAAGCGGATTGTGAGGAGGGAATCTGGAAAACAAGGAGAGAGATTAGAGGGAGGGAGGGATGGATGGAGAAAGGGAAGGAAAGGGAAAGAAATACAATGAGGACGTCCGAGATCTATAAGCAGTGACATAGCTACAGCAGCTTAGCAATCAATGGCGCTTAAGGGGCAAGGGCCACTATGCACCTCGGTTATGGATGGTTTTCACTGCCCAACTCGAATTAGGGGGACCAATATTCCATGCTTGCATTTGGGCCCTTTCCACCCTTGCTACATGACTGCGGGGCATGGAAGGGCGACTAGTCGTGTCTATGGCAGTGCCACTGGTAGTGCAAAAGCCGCAGCTGGCATGAAGTGCCTCCTAGATAGCGGGCGCCTGCCTCCAAGGGTCCCACTCGGCTGTTTATCTGTGCCGAGCATGTTAAGGGCTTTGTTCTGTTGCAAGATAAATGGTCGGGGAATTGGCAACATCACAAGTGAAATCCCTAAAGAGGAGATGCTGCTAGTAATCCCCAGAGGGCCCCGCAGCTGTGCTAGGAAGACTAAAAGAAGGCGCAGTGAGAGGTTCAACATGTGAGCAAAGAGCTGCCCTGTCGACTACAGCAGTGTGTTCGCGCTCCGGCGATCCCGCGCAGGAGACTCTAGGAAGAGCGCGGCAGGTGTGTGCAGAGCACCTGTTGGTGGGAATGTTGTGTGCTCTGCTGTCACACGTCAAAGCTGTCAAGCGAGTCTCAGAGTGTGTGCGGTATAAAAACATTTCTCACTCCACCCTACACCTGCTCAGGACCATAAAACAAACAAAATGCCTCTGAAGGGACAACCCGTGCAGCAACCAGCTCAGCGCACTATGGTCTTAAGAAGGGCCACAAATGGACCAACAACGCTGCTCAAAGCTGCCGGCATGCTGAAAATCATCAACTGCACGTCTGTCTCTCACATTTCTTCATCCATCAGGGAAGAGGTGTGGCGCCGCGGCCAGGGCGACTGACTGCGGAATCTGGGGATCACGGTTCGATCGCCGGCGGCAGATTAGCCCAGCACCATGTGACTCTGGGCAATAGCTTGCTTAATCTTCCCGACGGCCCCCAGCGCCTAGAGACCCTTACGGGTGATTGTTCGCGCTTTACAAATGTGGATTATTATCCATCACACTGCTAAGAACTGCGTTCCATAGCGCGACAACTGCGCCTCGGGGGTCCTCACAAACACACAGAAACAATTCCCACAAAGGATCAAAACAAAGCCAACATCTTTCCCACCACACACCGTACACAGTGTAGTATGCGGATCATTTAGGCAAGCGTTTCAGCATGCCACAGAGGGGTAGTAAGCGCAATATAAATGTTGGAATTACAATACAAAGTACTTGCATTTAATGTGCACTGTCAGGGAGACAATCCGACTTCTTTTTCTGCTCTTGTAACTTCCCATGCAAGAGATCACTTTGGCTAATACGTCCACTCTTTCTGCACAGGGCTCCATTTCCACTGTAATAGGGAATTACAAAAGAAATGTGCATGGTAACAAGTGGGAATCCAGGCCTTAAGTCGAGACCATGCTGTAGAGGCCAGGTTGAACCTAGAAGAATTAAAGCTTTGAAAACCTGATAGGTTGATTTCCCCATTAGGGCTCTTAAAAAAAACAAAAAGTGCCACAGAGTTGGCTAATAGGATTCTCCCTTACGGGCCCTACACAGAGTTTAGTTTGTACTGTGCTCTAAGACAACATCTGTAGTTATAATCACCGTTACAAAATATTTTGTCCCGACTAGACCCTAGACGGCTGTGGATATATAAAAAATAGGATTGTAGCTGCTTTTATGTGGAATTAGGGAAATACGTTTGGTGTAACTGCCCCTCTGCATATTGTAAAACAGAGTCTGCGAGAAGTAGTTACTTGATCTATGCGAGAGGATAACCTTCATATGCAGTGCATGTGTGACTACGAGCCAGTCCCAAAACCCTGTCCGCATCATGAGCCATAGCTGGCGCACTGGAAAAACATGAGCTGTGTAGAGATGCAGTAATGAGCAATAGTTGGGGAGAGAAAATCTAGTATCCAGCCAACTAGACACAATAAGCAACACAATGTCTTTAAAACTGCTCCCAAAATATGCAACCTTCAAGATTCTGAAACCACACTTATTATACGCAAGACCGGTTCCTCTTTTGCACACAAGAAAGGAAACCGAAAAGCTGAAATAGATTTCTGCATATTCAAGGAAGGCTCCAATTTTGCAGGCTTGGCACGCTATGAATTCAGCCAATGAGTAAGGAATCACTTTTTCCCAAAGAATGGGCGGGCCATGGGTGGCTATTAATCAAAATGTCATGGGTAGCTGATCTCCCAGTGACATCTCAGGTTCGACCATCAGTATCAACCATAGTGCCTTAAGTCCTTCAACTGTTGCAGAGGGTCTTGGACATGGAATGGAACCTCTAGAAAGATAACCTGACTCTTGGAGCTTTTTCCTCTCTTTGTTACACTCAGGCCACCATAGTAGCAAGGGCAGCCGAGGGGTATTAAAAGGCTAGCACGGCTTAGCAGTCACTACTCCGATCCCTCAAGTTTCTGTCAAAGTAAATGACAGGAACTACCATATTCACTGGAACAAATGCAGGACCGCAGGTTTTATTATGGGTCAAAGCAAAGCCAAAGGAAATGATGGACGGAGTGTTGAACATTGCAAGCACTCACCCCCAGTCAACTGATCTGGGTTTAATCCATCATCATTCTTTAGCTCACTCCGCCACCCCAGTTCAGACATGGCCATATGCAAATCAGTCTGACCCTGTGCCTCATGGGAACAGTCCAGCCCGAACTGCCAAGCCATGTCTTCCCTGGACCGGAAACAAGCATCCTGGGACCGGTTTCTGGCTAATCAGCCGTCATCAGCCAGGCTAGCTACTGGAGTGAATGTATGATATTGTTCTGCATCCTGTCCATCAACTGTTGTTTTTGCATTTATTATGGGTCATACGGAAATAAAAAACGTCATAATTTCAATATTTTGTATAGACACGTTTTCATCTCCAGCTACTTCCGCATTGTTCTGCTGGAAAGTTGCTAGCACATGTAGCACATTGGACCCAGCCCCATTGGCTTTGCAAACACTGGTAAACAAGGCAGCAAAAAACGATCTCTTCCCGCTTAGAATACACGTGGAAGATAAATAATTGAACAAGAAGATTCTCAAATGTAAAACAGTCCCTCATATATTCCAATGGGAGGACTTCTTGGAGGAACCAAATGATGCACCTAACAGCCAATAGCACGGGGCCAGACAAACATATGCCTCATGGAGGAGGCAAACCCCATTATATGTATATTTTAAGGGATTGTTGCGCTATCAATCCGGAGCTGAAAACAAAAAAATATGGGAAACATTCCAATGTAACTACCGGATACATTTGCTCATGCACTCATCAGCAGCAAACTCGACTACGGCAACGCACTCTGCGCAGGCGTCACCCATAAACTCCTATGGAAAATACAGAATGTTTTAAACGCCGCAGCCAGACTGGTCCTCAACATCCCCTATTGCAGCCACATCTCCGTACACCTAGAGAACTCCTGGCTCCCAGTCAGCAAGAGAGTCACCTTCAAACTCCTCACACACGGCTACAAAGCCCTTCACGGCGCCTGAACAGCATACCTGAACCACCACCTCTCATTCCACGTACCCACCAGACACCTCTGCTCCGCCCTGGTCACCCTACTTTGGATCTGTTAGACCAGGACCGGAGGAAGATCCTTGTCCTACCTTGTTGCTAAAACCTGTGGCACCCTGCATCTCCACCTCAGGATAACCCGGTAGCTGACCCAAATCAGGAAGGATCTCAAGACCTGTCTCTTCGACTGAACCTAAGCGCCCATTCGGACCACCTGCAGTCTCTCACCACCACCCTCCCGTTCCCACCCCCAAAGCGTCTTGAGACCATCACGGGCGAGTAGCCACGCTTAACAATGACTGATTGATTGATTTGCTGGTAAGTAAGAAGGGTTTTGTGTGTCCCTGGTTAAGATGATTCAGAGCCATAGACCAGATACTTGGAAATCTGGTTGTTGGGGAACGAGACTGCATGAATTAAACACCATAGAAGTCCAGTAAACCTTTTATGAGGGAAGTGGTGACTTTTTATTTGTTTGGTTCGAGCTATTCCTCCAGTCACCCCTTCTGGGAGCCCAGTGGTCCACTTGGACTTCACTCGAGGAGACTTCTGGACTCTGGCAAGTAGCAAGTCCACTCTCCAAATTGATAATTGAATAATACAATATACAAAAAAAAAAAAAAAAAAAAAGGACGTTGTAAGATGTAAAAGCAGAGGAGCTTCACGCCCAAGTGTGAAGTTCCTTTCAAAGGTGAATGAGCCGATGTCAGTACAGAAAGTGAGTTTTCATACTGTGACACAGGAAGGCCTGCCGGAGTAGTACAGAGACCCATCACCAATGACGACATAAATACAATGAAGGAATAGAGGGTGCGCTTAGCTGAAATCAAACACGAGGATGTGGAGCAGAAACATCAACAGATTTGGAAATGGTGTACTAAAGATTAAATACACTAATGGTGCAGTAACAAGTTAAGGGGCTCCTAAATAAAATGTGGCCAGAGGCCCCCACAACTTCCATGGTCTATGTACCAGTACCACAGAGCTGCCTCAGAGGGGTAGAAAATCATTGTGCCAAATGGTTCTCCTCCTTTCGCCTCCGCGTCCATGATGGACCAGAAAAACCTGATCAGGAGGAGCTGCAAGGGTTCCCGATCAGGTGGCGTAGTGAACAAATGGCTCCACAGCAGGAATCTGTGTTCGACACAGATTCCAATCCCAGCGCGTCCACTCAGCCTTTCAATCCTCCTGTGGTCAACAACAGAGTACCACTGAGTCAGGTAAGTACAAACATCTCTTACTCAGTGTCAAGATAAGCCTCTGGGCGAACAAACGTGTTACAATTACACAGGTGATGTGGTAATTCCACGCAGTGTGGGCGAAAGGAGAACGCAGAGCCTGTCTCCGCCGCCCCCTCCCAAGGGGCCAGTAATGTCCAAGGAAGAGAGGCACTTTGTTACCAAGTAATGAAGCCTCTCCACTCAACGCTGAATTCCCCAGATCTCCAAATGGAGATGTAATGCTTCATTATAACATAGTGTAAGGCTTAACATTTCTTGTACAGTGTAAAATAAAAGCTTCCGGGCTGACCGCCTGCAGGAGAGCGCTATTGTGTCCGTTCGATTTAAGTGTGCGCCACGTCTTTATTGAGAAGCAGAAGGTTGGCGCGAGCAGACCATAGCGCTTGGCGATACGATGGTGGCGTTGGCGCGAGCAGACCATAGCTCTTGGAAATCCGATGGTGGAGTAGGCGCGAGCCGACCATAGCGCTTGGAGATTCGATGGTGGCGTTGGCGCGAGCAGACCATAGCGCTTGGAGATCCGATGGTAGCAGTCATTACATATCTGGATTGAGCTACTCTTAAAGGCAGCCATGTGCATGGAATAAAATACACGTTCCATGCAGTCCACCCTCATCAATTACTTGCTCTCTTAGCACTTTGGTGGAGAGCATGGCTGTAATTTGCCCAAATGGAAGTTCTCCATGCTGAATGCTCAGGACCTATCCTAGCATAAAGCGTTAATGAGATAAGTCATGAAAGTGGGACTTTCACTGATGATGATGTGTCGACTCCCAAATTTCCAGAAACTGAATTTTAGGACTTCTGCTTCTTAAAGTTTAACTGGCGCACTTTACAGAACTGTAACTGTAAATCAGTCCTCCTCGTACAGCCAGAGCTGATACAACAGAGGTTATTATTCATTCTTTTTGAGGTGTGACGTGGCCCATCACATGACAGGAGGTGTGACGTGGCCCACCCTCCCTCCCACCCTCACATGACAGGAGGTGTGACGTGGCCCACCCTCCCTCCCACCCTCACATGACAGGAGGTGTGACGTGGCCCACCCTCCCTCCCACCCTCACATGACAGGAAGCCCAGACATTGCCACAGAATTTATCAGCACATGTTCCACTGCTTGTTTGCCAGCAGGGCATGAGGCGGGGTGTGTGTTCATTACAAGACCTGCTGACAGTCATGCCACTGACGCGAGTGCATCACAAGCAAATGATGCAAACACAGCGGTAGCAAAAAGCACGAAGCTAAAACTGCAAGTGCTTGTTTTTTTTCCAAACTCAAGCGTGTCATCAGTCAGGAGTTAGCCCCTCAAAACGATGCTATAATTGCAGCCTTTTTCTTTACCTTATTCAGATAACCATAGAACAATTCTCTGATTATCATGCTGTTTCTGATCAAAAATGATACCTCTGCTCCTAAATAAACAATAAGTCTTTAAATCTGGATAGATATTTCTGCCTGAAACTGTTTTTCACCTTATCATGGTCTATCTGTTTTGTTATAAGTTGCTGAAGGCCCAAACAACTCGAGACGAGTTCACAAACCAACTTATTTAAGACAACGACAGTCGAAACAGGCTAGATGAGCCGTCTTCTAAGCGAATAACTACAAAAAATGATTTTAGACATCTCCTTTGAAAATGCCACTTACTTTTCGTATTGAAGTACCCAAAAAAAACAAGCATTGACAAAGGCAGTAGGCCTGGCCTTGGCACCCCTACAATATGTAATTTGTTGCAAACATATGCAAAAGATAAGGCATTCAAAGTATGAAAGAAATAAAAAGTTGTTGTTTTTTAAACTCCTGTAGTCTAACAGCAACAAACCCCAGAATTAAATAAGTAAAATACTTGAAATGACAGCAGAAATTAAAGCAGAGAATGACCTACCAGCCCTGATGCTAAAGTGGTCTACTGTCTAGGCGGAAGTACAATTCTGCAAGAACAAAATACTGCCACTCAATTAAGTGGACGGGCCCACTGACCCAATCTGGACGATGTGGTGGCAGATATAAATGTGTGCATGTGTCATTTGGGGTGGGGGTTGAGACTGTTCAGCAGCAAAGGCCATTTCCCTGTGTTATTATTTAGTTAATATGAGTAAAGCAACAGGTTTTCTCTGCCTAAACCCTACGTTTTTGTATCGATTCAGTCTAAAACAAATCAGAATGGTCACTTATACCCACAACACACCACCACATACAGTACTGTGTTTCCAACAACAAATGATGAGATGGCATGCTCTTTTTCTGCAGCAAAAACTCTCTGCCTGTTGACTCAAGCAACCTTTAATACAACAAGCAGTGGCAAGAGAATGTGGCCCAACGGCTAGGGTGGTCGACCTCGGATGAGGACACATTCATTTTTGTTATGCACGGGGAGGTTAAGTGATTTGCCCAGAATCACAGGATGTTCAGTGTCATTGACGAGACTCGAACCTGGTTCCCCATATTCGAAATCGACCGCCCTAGCCGTTAGGCCAACTCCTCTCCTCAAATCATCGATCCAGTGGCTTAACGGTCTGTTGGGGGGCAACAACGGATTGTTTGTCTAACAGAAAACCTTAGCGGAACATACCGGTAGCATCTCTAGACATTCATTTTGTTTTTGCCATAAAGCCAGCTAATGTCTTGTGGTGAAAAATAACAAAAAGGATTGTTTTTGTACACAGTGAATTTATGAGATAAAAACATTGACCACGACAAGAAGTCCGATGATTAAGTGTAAAACGGTGCCTCACGCATTCGAATAGAAGCACTTGCTAGGCAGTGGAAGGATACGTAAAAACAGCCAACCGCATGACAGCAAGATCAGAATACGCGTCACTTCCAAGATGTGACGGACAATACCCCAAGCCAATAGCTGAAAGGGGCTCATCCAACCAAGCCAATTGTTAGAAGCGGGTGACCGAAGGTTCACTTTCGGTGACCTTAAAACAAGGTATATGCACAATAATAACAAAGTATATGCACAATTATCATCATTAAGATCCCATAATTAGGCCGCCTTGCCACACCTCTGAAAACTCAACCGTTCCTAGGGCTGGAGGCCACCCACTTCTGTCCAGCGAGTCCCATTCTGGCCCCAAGAATATGACAGGAGTTCCTCCACACATGTATGTCCTCACGCCTGGTACAGTTGCGCGTTTGGCCAACAACAACCAACATTACACAAGGAATCTGCATGAATTTAAAATGTGTATAGTTGCAAAGTTATATTAATGATATCAAACCTCCAATGGCCCATCTATTTGCAGGCAGAGAGTGTAAAACAATTAGAATACATTCTAAATGAGTTTTACCACTTTATCTTAGGAGAGGTACAAGGGACTATGTACCCTCCTTGTACTCAACACCCACTGGATAATCTTGCACCTTGCAACCACAGAAACACCGTTGGAATCCAATGCCCATCGTCTGAGCATCTGCAAAGTAGTGTGGCTAACGCACAAGTAACTTCACACTAAAACACCCGCTGTTCATAGGGGGCCAGGATTTGGTTTCAAACGCAGCCCTGCTAAACCACTCATTCTCAATATGCAGCCCCCCTATCTCTGGGTGTTTCCTTACAGCCCTGGCAAATAAACTGCATGTAGAGTTCCAATCCACCAATATATAGATTTATTTGCACCTGCTATTCTTGGGGACTGGAGCCGTTAGCTTTTTAGACTTCTGAAATTAAAAAAAAAAAAAAACATTCGATTTCTAGTGGAATACTGATTTTTTGGGGGGTTGCTACGTTTTAAGAGATTGTGTGAATTACGTCCAGAATATTACCATTTCCAAACATTCCGATTGTTACTTAGAAGGAGGTCAAAATGTGTTTACAATACCGCGATGACTGACATTCCACGCATGCCCTCCGAGAAGATGCCAAGGACTGATAAAGGGAGATGCGTTTCATTTAAAAATAGATGTTGGCATGATCTGAATGTGCCGCCATCTTGGAGCCTCGTTTGCGTGCAGAGTTGAACCCAGCTCAGGGTGCAGCGCTCCCACGTGTTGACGTTCGTGTTTTACGGAGCATCCCGTTTAGTAAATACCTATTTAGAAGGAAGGTACAATACTCCAATTTTTTTTTTTAAATTAAGCCTTTGGTTAGGCCAACACAAGACACTAAGTGATCTTATTTGAAGACTCTCTTATCTTGGAGGAAAGACTGGCACGTCGGCGTGCCCACCACGAGTTGTTGTGCCATCAGGGTTGCCTGCATTCCTCTGGCTCACAGCCCTCAGTCTGGCCACGGTGACGTCAGGGACGCCAAGCTATCTCGGCCTCAAAGTCTTTCAATTTCAGATTAGAACGTTAATTCCACAGATCGAACAAAATTAGCTACATGTATTTTTTATTGTGTTTTATTTATTTATGTTTTTGGTTGATTGGGGGAACCGAACCAGGTGTCCCACCACTGTGCAACGAAAGAGAAACTGATTTCACTTTCCATGATGAGTAGTGAAACTATTTGAGCACATACGGGTGCCGCGGAGGATAAATATCCCAACAACCGTGGCCTAGTGCTTTAAACAGCAGCCATTTACTACCACCACTTAAAACCAACGTGCACGCTGTGTATTTTCAGGTCACGATTTGAGATCTGATTGGTAGGTGGCGCTCTGCCAATTAAGTACCAATGCTTTTACTTTTTATGTTTCAAGAACTATTATTCAAAATTGTGCAACACAGAGAGTGTACTGTTCAGGATAAAAAAAAAAAATATAGAGATGTGTTTTAAATGTGAAAAGAGGTTATTGGTTGCCTGTGCTCAGATCCCCTATTGCCTTATGGAGATGGATCCTACCTCTTTTCAAGGCCACGGAAGCGAAAGATGTAGGGCCAATATCTACTACCCGGACATAATGTCTTTCCATAGGCAAGTACCTGCCTACAACCCTCTGCTGCTTCACCCGAACGCTGCCACCGTCTGTGGTGGTCACTGAAACTCGCGCAGTGGTCACTGAAACTCGCGCATTCGTGGCTGGCGGTCTGCAGCGCAGAGTGGTCCCAGAGTCTGCTCCGTTATTGGATATTTGACTGATGATTGTAAGGTCTGCACCACCCTGCAAGGGTATGTTCTTCTGAAGAGCTTTAACCAGGCCTTTAAGTGTACCGGGTCCCTCCTGGTCTCAGACCCAGTAGTAATTAAAAACGGACATTGAAACAGGTCCCAATCGGGCCTTATATTCATGTTCTTAACTTTACTATCAAACAGACGGATCCAAATTCTGAACAATGAACAGAAAACATTTTAAGGTAATCCACGTCAATGGCTAAGTTTCTGTTTACGTTTCAGATGTTTTACTTAATCTTGCATTCCCCAATGATGCCCCGAGACCCCCAGTCTGAACCAAGCTCCCCTCCAACTCCGCCAAACAATGACAACCACTACTACTTTGCCATGGGTAAGATCATGTTAAATACCAGCACAACAGGACATGACTATCACAAAACATGCCTGATAGCCAATTACTTAAATTATCAAAATATTAACATATTACAGTGGTATGGTATTAGTTTACTTCAGTGATAATTAAACTGTTGAAGTGAAAGGTTACATCGTTGAAAATCGATCAGCAATTGATTGCCAAGTGAAGACTGATAAATGAAATGGAAGATGCAAAAAACAACATGTACCACAATGCCATGGGGCCTTTCTGAAGGTACGTGGATTAGACAGTCTAGGTGGCTAGACATTCAGCCCCACTCCCTCGCTCCACTACTGAGCTCACTTTAGTGTGAAAATTCGACCTACTGGCGATAGCCGGCATTCCGGATCCACATCATTGCGAAGGGGTCAAGAAGTATTTGAACTCTCCGGCACATAAAAATTGTGCAATCAAACATACCCTTCTATTAAGCACACAACAGCTGAAGGTATAGGAAACACAAGGTATAGCGGTAGTAGGCCAATGCTTGAAATGGGAAAGTGCCCTCAGGTAGTGAGTACCAGCACTTCCAGCGGAGGCGCAATACATTTAATGGGAGAGTACCTGCACTTCTCAGTAGCAAACAGATATGAGGGAATAGTGAGTACCTGCACTTCTCAGTAGCAAACAGGTATGGGGAATAGTAAGTACCAGCACTTCTCAGTAGCAAACAGGTATGGGGGAATAGTGAGTACCTGCACTTCTCAGTAGCAAACAGGTATGGGGGAATAGTGAGTACCTGCACTTCTCAGTAGCAAACAGGTATGGGGGAATAGTAAGTACCGACACTTCTCAGCAGCAAACAGGTATGGGGGAATAGTGAGTACCTGCACTTCTCAGTAGCAAACAGGTATGGGGGAATAGTAAATACCGGCACTTCTAGATCTCCATTTCAAGCAGTAAACGGATGGTAGTATGTCCAATTGTTGATGAGGATATTGAGAGCCAGAGTTTCTACGCATTTCCCCACCAGTCATAACGAGGTTTCAAATGTTGCCAGAATGTAACCAAAGTAGTTCTTTTCAGAAAGCAACGAATTGTATTCTATGTTTCCACACCAGCAGACCCACAGGATTCTCTACAGATATGGCTTGACAGGAGTGGGATGATGGGCGAGCCTGGAATATAGGCAGGGGCCACAAGGAGTTTAAGAACTCTGCGCCCTTCTTACAAAACTGGCACAAGAAGCATGCATGAAGTCAGTGGAGATCGCACATCATTACAGACGGATACTCACTGCAACTTAGCCTAAAATCATAGTAAAGTTTTTTCCTAAACAGCACGTTTTGGGCATTTTCCTAGCTCTATAAATAAGGGGTGTTACTACTATTCATCTTAATGGTCCTCATTCTATCAACATCAGAAGGATGAAACACTGAATGTGCCCCACTCGGATTTGAACTCGTGACCGAAAGACACCACACAAGTATGTCCACTCAGTAATCAGTCAGCTTAACCATCAATGATGCCTCAAGTGCAGTGACCACTGGGAGCCACGTGTGTGGGGCGGGGTCCACTTCACCCTAATAATGCCAAAATTTGACTACTCTTTCAGAGAAGATGGAGAGGAATAATTTTCTTTGCATTATGACCAAAGGCACCCTTGCTAGCGGCCATTGGTGCCAGGGGCGTAACACAGGCCCCTGCAGCCCCGGTGGTGCGGGAGGGGGGGGGTGCGAGATGCAGGGTGCGCCCTCAGCACAATACTCAGGCCCAACTCCGGATTAAACACGGAGTGGGGGCCCCTCCGTGTACGTGGCAAGGGGGCACCCTCAACTTTCGCTACGCCACTGCTTGGTGCTGACACCAAGGCCCTGGAAAGTGGAGGGCCCCTGCATACGCCAGTAGGACTTTTTACAATCCAACTGGGAGCCAGGGGAGCCTATTAAGGCCTATTTTTTTTCCGAGCCCTCTCGATTTTTCAAAAATGTACATGTGATATGCTTACATACTTACCTAGAGGGGCTTTCAGCCAGCGCTCTTTATTCATTGGTCTACAGTAGTGTCATTCACGTTTTGCTTCCACAACATACTGCATCGGGCAGTGGGAGTCAGTCTATGCAGCCTTTCGATTCTTTCTGCACGAGTGACGTCATCCTACCGAAGCATGTAATGTCACCCCCCACAGAAAGTAGACCCTTTCACTGCCAAGGATTCGTGGGCCAAAGTGCTTAAGAATAAAATTTAAAAAAGATAGATAGATAGACAGATAGATATTTACAAAAGTATTTCAGAAAAACATTGACACGGCCAAAGTCAGGCTTTGGTGGTGCGTATTTTCCTTACATCAAGCCTCAAGGCGCACAGGCCACGCCGCAGTTGGAAGTCTTTGTTATCATGTGCACTCCCTCTTTGTTGGTTTGCTCTGGGGCTCCTGTCGTCGTGAATTAATAATTGCATCCGTGTTGGTCGAAAGTGCCAGGCAGTGCCAGTGGAAAGCACAGCCGTGACCTCAGTCGGACACGCATGACTCACGCATCTCTGGCAGCCAGGACTGCAGGTTCCCTGAGTGAAGTACCGCTGTAGCTTCCCCCGCTCGCACACCCCACCCCCTCCCCTCAAGGTCCCATACCGAGTCGAGGCAGGGCCGTATTCCTCCACCCTTCCTCCCAGGGGTACAGACACGCCATTTCCCAGAAGGCCCAAGCTGAGACGAGGCGCTCTCTCGCCCCTTCATGTCTTAATCCTTTGAAACGCTAAAGTCATTCGCGCATTACTCACTCTGCTGTGTGGGCGTTCGCGGGTACAGTCACCAGATGAGTTCCGGAAACAGTGACGACCAATATCGACATTTAGACACAATTTTAGAGACGTAAGGGAAGCGGAATTCCGCGGGAGGGGCTCCCACCTGCACCCACCCGTGAGGGAACAGGCGCCCGTTTCAAAGAGCATTGCAGAACTACGGAGAGGCCTGAGATGGGAGGGGCGCATGCGTACTGGGGGCACGCAGACGTCCCGTGCAGTCATTTTCATGGATATTCTAGCGGGGAGAGATAGGGGGTCACTGGCGTTCAGGCTCTCTGGGTCTATCCAGTGTGACGGGGGGAGCAAGAGAGGGCAGGCTCTGACGCACATCTGGAAGGGCAAGGCGCTGCAGTGACTGAAATACATATGCAGGCCAGGCGCTGCTGTTACTGTAACATCAGGCAGACCCAGAGAGGCCTGGCACTGCTGTTACTGTAACAGTCAGACCCAGAGAGGCCTGGCACTGCTGTTACTGGAACGTAGGGCAGACCCAGAGAGGCCAGGCACTGCTGTTACTGTAACATCAGGCAGGCCCAGAGAGGCCAGGCACTGCTGTTACTGTAACAGTTAGACCCAGAGAGGCCTGGCACTGCTGTTACTGGAACGTAGGGCAGACCCAGAGAGGCCAGGCACTGCTGTTACTGTAACATCAGGCAGGCCAAGAGAGGCCAGGAGCTGCTGTTACTGTAACATCAGGCAGGCCCAGAGAGGCCGGGCACTGCTGTTCATGTAACATCAAGCAGACCCACAGAGGCCAGGCCCTGCTGTTACTGTAACAGTCAGACCCAGAGAGGCCAGGCACTGCTGTTACTTTAACATAGTCAGACTCAGAGAGACCAAACACTGCTATTACTGTAAAGGATAAACCCCTACAGGTCAGACACTCCTACTATGGTAATTGCAGGAGGAGCCAGAAACTGCTTTTATGGTAAAGAGGATTTCGTACCAGCAGGCACAGCTGTTACTGTAACAGGACACAACCAGGGCGGGCACGGCTGTTACTGTAACACGACACAACCAGGGCGGGCACGGCTGTTACTGTAACACGACACAACCAGGGCGGGCACGGCTGTTACTGTAACACAACACAAACAGGGCTGGCACGGCTGTTACTGTAACACAACACAAACAGGGCTGGCACGGCTGTTACTGTAACACGACACAACCAGGGCGGGCACGGCTGTTACTGTAACACGACACAAACAGGGCGGGCACAGCTGTTACTGTAACACAACACAAACAGGGCTGGCACTGCTAAAGACAGGGCGGACACTGCAGTTACTAGAACAGGGGAGAGACGCACGGGAGGCCAGGCTTTAGGGTACCTTTAACAGCATAGAAGCAGCTGGTAAACTGAGAGGCCAGGCACCAGCCAGCAGAGAGGCCAGAACATGCGAGAGGCTCAGAACTTGCTCCCACTGCGAAGGGAGTATAGAGGCAAGTGCCACTTTGCCTGGGGTACAACAATGCCCCCTTCTAGATCTCAGGAAAGAGCGGGCTCTGCTGGGATTGTGGCAGGGGAAAGGCTTAAAGACTCTGGTCTGGCGCCGGCCATTTTAAATTTGGGCTTGTGTTTTGTAGCCCAAAAGGAGCCCAAGCATAAATGCTTTGGGCTCCTGCTCCCAGCCACCATTTTAGGTTTGGTGACCTGGTGGCTGGGTGTTTAGGCTGAGGTAGTTTTTTGTGAGGTAGCGTTTTGGTATAATTAGCGCTGCTTTTATTAATTGGCGCGTTTTCAATGGCGGCTCAGGATTACCGCGTGCTTGAGGCCCTCCGGCTCCTCAGCGAGGTGGGCCGGATGGACCTGGTGATTGGGGAAGCAGCGGGGCCATCGTGCCCTGTGCGGCAAGCTTCCGCCGGTGTGGCGGCTGCGGTGGCTGCATGTTCGTCGCCCAAACGTCTGCGACTTGTTCCGGTAAGTGAGCGGGGCCGCTTGCGTGTTAAAAAGGCGGCCCCGGCTTGTGTTATGCAGCCTGTATTAAGGGGAGTGAGTGTGGAGGGCGGCGGTTTGGTTAGCGGGGGAGGTGTGGGGAGGCGCGGCTCCTCGGAGCCTCCGGCAATATGAGTGTCGGGTGAGTGTGTTTTTTCCTCCCCCGCTTTGAAAGTGAAGCTCGGGGGAGGGCGGAGCGGCAAGCAGCGTTCGGCTTCGCTGTCTTCGATTGAAGTGGTCCCTGCGAGGTATGGGGCCGGGGGGGCTGGTGATGTAGGCGGTACGGTGTCAGGCGGGGGGGGCAGCGCAGAGCTCGTTTTTGCAAGGGGAAGAGGGATTTCCAATTGCAGGGCACGCGCATGATGTTGAAAGGCTTGGTTCTTGTGAGGTGGACAGCAGGGGCTTTAAGCAGATAGGCACATTTTCAGCAGAGGAATTTTCCTCGGGTTTTGTCAGCAGAGGAATTTTCCTCGGGTTTTGTCCCTGCTACGCACGGTGTTGGGGTAGAAACGGTGGCGGTTGGGGAGGGGGTTTCAGGGGAGGGTTTGTTGTCCAGCCCTCTTCTGTTTTCTTCTCCAATTTCTGTAGGGGGTGAGACAGGGTCTGTTGGGGGGGGGGGGGGTTCTTTGGGGGAGGGGGAATGGGCACAGGTGGGAGGGTGGGGTACTCAGCAGAAAGGGGTTTCTTCTGGGGAGCATGGGGGTTTTGGGGTCATGCGCTCCTCGCGTTTGGGTTGTTCTGACAGGGGTAGGGAGGAGCAGTTTAGGGATGCTGGGGTTAGAGGAGCGGTTTTAGGGGATGGTTCCGAGATTTCTGGTGAGTTGGAGCCTGCGGGGGGGGCCCTGCCTGGGGGGGGTTGGATATTTTTCCAGCATGGGCGGAGAGGGTTTGGGGGCTTGGGGAGGGGGGAGCAATTGGAGGATTTTCAGGCTAGGGGAGGCGAAGGGGGTGTTCGCGGGCTGTCTGTGGAGCAGGGGGGGCTAGAGGGGGGGAGCAGGTAGGGTGTGGGGGTACGTCGGCTCAGGGGAATGGTCGGGGTTTAGGGTCTGCGTCTGCGGTGGTTCAGGCAATGTTGGAATGGAGTGGGGAGGATGAAGTGGAGGATTCTCCCCCCGTGTTAGTAGGGTTCATACAGGTTTGTCTAGGGGTAGGCGGGCTAGGGATGCTGTTTTTAGTTTGCAGGGGGTAGGTTTTTCGCATAACATTCAGGGACCCAGCACACCAGTCCAAACTTTTTCTTTTCAGGGCAGGGAGAGTGCCAGTGCAGCGGACTCTGTAGGGCGGGGTGTGGCCCAATTGCGCCGAGGAGAAGGGAGGGTGAGGCCTTGCGCTGCACATTCCGTACCGGCGAGGGACCCCGTCGCGGCCAGCACACGAAGGTCCGGTGCGACCTCGCTGGCCCCCAACGACAAGCAGGTCAAGATGGTCAGCTTCATCAACGGCAATGGATTTTCAAGGAGGTCAGCGCATGGGGGAGCACCGGCGTGTACAGTCGGCTCCCCCGCAAGGTGGTCATTCTGGGGCCGTCAGGGCCAGTTTGGGTCCGGCAGGGTCTGCTAAGGCCCGCGCTGTGGATTTTGCCACTGAGGTGCTCCAGGTTGAGGAGCCAATTTTGCTTGATTACGATGAAGACAGCCCGAGGAAGGGGAATTGCGGGATCCGGAGGAGGGGGGGGGGGCTTCTCACGTGTCTCATAGTTTTTTACAGGTTCCAAGTGCGGTGTTGCAGAATCGGGCAAGACGCAAAAGAGAGCGCGGCCCATCAGTGAGGGCTCCTCGTATGGGGGATGTATCTGAGAAGCCTTTGGGGGCTCATCTAATGCGGTCAACTAAGGAGCGCATATGGAAAGGGTAATACGTGGAGATATTAAAGCTCCTGCATAGGGAGGTGAGGTCCAAAGAGGGATCAAAGGAAGAAGAGTATGAATTGGCCAAGCGCCCTAAAGTCCCGTTGACAAATGAGAACTGGACAGCATCGTTTTTGATTTACGCTAGCGTATACTGCGAGAAGTTTCCTGAGCGCTGCGTGGCTATATTTAAGTATATGGATGTCATTAGGAAAGCCTAGATTACGGGTAGTGGTTATGTGTGGGCCCAATATGATGAAGAGTTCTGGGCTCGAATGGCGTGGGATTCGGAGGCCAAATGGGGAGAGTTGGACAACGATTTATGGCAGCATACAATGGGGGCAGCGGCTGGGGGTAAGGCTATTTTCACAGCTAGTGGCCCGCCTTTAGTCTATCGTCCCTTTCAGGGGAGGCCCACCCGGGGTGGGGTGGGAGGCGCAGCCACGACATATACAGGAATTGGAGCATGTTGGGATTTTAATAAAGGATCATGCACACGGGAGTACTGCAAGTACCGTCACAAGTGCTCCAAGTGTGGAAAGCGGCATCCCCTTGTTAACTGTTGGGGCGTCAGACCGCAGGGCGGACAACAGTGGCAGCAGTCAGGGGCAGGTACATCTGGTACTTCACAGCAATCACAAGGTGGTAGGGGAGGTAAGGGAACACAGGGTACTGGGCCAAAGAGCTCCTACGCCAGTTAGGGTGTCCAAACTGCGAGAGGCACTACAGGGGTATGAGGATTGGGGGGCGAAACAGATACTTTTGGAGGGGTTTCAGTGGGGATTTCATTTGGGCTACCGGCGACCAAGGTAGAGAAGGTGGGCAGATAACCTGAGGTCAGCAGCGGCACAGAGCAGAGTAGTGCAGGACAAATTGAGTAAGGAAGTGCGCGAAGGGAGGATGGTAGGCCCTTTTGATGATTGGCCAATTGCGAACTTGATTGTATCACCTATTGGCGTGGTGCCTAAGAAAGAGGAAGACCAGTTCAGACTGATTCAGCACTTGTCATGGCCAGAGGGGTCTTCTGTGAATGATTTCATTGACGAAGAGGCTGCTTCGGTGTCGTATTCTTCAGTTGACGTTGCCATGTCACTAGTGGTGACCGCGGGCGCAACTGCAGACATGGCAAAATGTGACATTAAGTCGGCATTTCGGTTGCTTCCAGTCCATCCAGATGATTGGAATCTTCTGGGAATCCATTTTGAGGGTAAATGGTACGTGGACAAAGCATTACCGATGGGTTGCTCTATGTCATGTGCTCTTTTTGAATGTTTCAGTACTTTTCTGCAGTGGCATTTCACGCAGCACACGGGTCACACGCTGGTAACTCACTATTTGGATTATTTCTTTTTTGTCGGTTCCTCAGGCTCCGTGGAGTGCCAGATTGCTCTGGACACTTTCCATGAGCTCATGGAGGAGCTAGGAGTGCCTCTGGCTCCCGAGAAGACAATGGGTCCTACGACAGCCTTATCATTTTTGGGAATTGAGATTGATTCTGTGGCAATGCGGGCTCGCTTGCCAGAAGACAAAAAAATGAAAATGCTAGAACTGTTAGGTAGAATGTTGTCCAAACAAAAAGTGACGGTGAAGGATATTCAGGTGTTATTTGGGCATCTTAATTTCGCCTGCAGGGTGGTCAGAGCAGGGAGGACTTTTTGAAGGCGGTTGGGCAGAGCATTGGCAGGACAGCATTTATCCCACCACCATGTCCGCTTGTCAGCAGGGGTAAAGGAGGATTTGCGTATGTGGTCTGTCTTTCTAAACTCCTTTAATGGTGTGCCACTGGTTAGGGAGGAGGATGTCCAGTGGGATGTTCAAATCTTTTTTGACGGGGCAGGCAGTGACGGTTTTGGCCTATATTGGCAGGGCAGGTGGTGCGCTGAGAAATGGCCAAAAGAATGGAGGAATGGGGGGAGGATCATAACATTCCTGGAGCTTTTCCCGTTACTGGTGGCTTTGACCCTGTGGGGTGAGGAATTGGCACATAAGAAGGTGCTTTTTCGTGTGGACAACATGGCAGTGGTTGAGATCGTTATTAGACAGTCAGCAAGGGATGAGCACGTTTTGAAGCTGATGCGTGCGTTTGTGCTAGGATGCCTTCGGCATGACATTTAATTCAGGGCCTTGCACATACCTGGCGTGGACAATGACATCGCTGATGCTTTGTCTCGTTCGCAGTGGGGGAGATTCCATGGACTGGCTGAGGAGGCGGACAGGACACCGACTCCAATGCCGGAGCACCTTTGGTATGTAGGCAACGTAGGGTGCATCAATCGGTGGTAGTTTCATTGTCCGTGTCTACGCGGGAGGCGTATGCTCTTGCATGGAAGGATTTCTTGGCATCTGGGGCTTGTAGGAGGGAGGAGGCATGGCGTCGTTCTGAGGATGTGATACAGTTTATTTTAAACCCTATTGAGAAAGGCCTTTCCAGTGTTACCATAGCCGGGAAATTAGCTGGTATTTCTTTTATGGGGAAACTCTTTTGGGGCTATTCCCCTTCTGCTGGTGAAGTAGGTAGGAGAATGCTCGAGGGCTGGGCTAGGGAGCGGTTCTACTGTCCCGTTCCCCCCCTTCCCTGGCAGACTTTGGCTCGTTTGTTGGAGGTCTTACCGGCGGTTTGCAGAGATGAATTTGAAGTTAGTTTGTTTTCCACACTTATGGCTTTCATGTTTTTTGGCGCGTTTAGAGTTTCGGAGCTTTTAGGTAACAAAGCGAAACAGGGCATTACTTGGCGCGAAGTGTTTTTCGCGGAGAACGGTTTGCATATCTGGCTGTCCAGTTCCAAAACAGATCAGAGAGGCATGGGGAAAGGTGTGTGGTTGGAGGCAGAGGCGCCCATTTCTACTTGTCCTCTGCGATTGGCCCGTCACTGGAAGACTTTGTCAGGACGATAGGGGAGTGATTTGGTTTTTCAGCATATCAATGGTACCCGGGTTACCGCATATCAACTGCACATGGTTCTGCGTAAAGGCTTGCAGACGATGGGGTTGGACGGGGCGCAGTATGGGACTCATTCATTTAAGATTGGGGCAGCGACTGAAGCTCACAGCAGGGGTTGGTCCACGGGGGACATTATGCGGCTAGGTCGCTGGTCCTCAACTTGTGTTCAGCGTTATGTGAGAGAAGACGTGGGGGAGGCGCATGCGTCATCCTCTTTTTTGTGAGTCTCATTCTAATTTTTTCTCTTTACAGGTTCGGTGGCTGGGCCCAGCTCGAAGGAGTTGACGATCTGGATAGTGGGGCATTCGTTCATTAAATGGGCACGGGTTCAGGCGTGCCAGAGTTATTTTGGAAATATGTTGGGTTTTAATCAGCATAATTTTAACATTGTGTGGAAGGGCAAGGGAGGCATGCTTTGGAAGGAACTGATACCGTGTTTGAATAAAGCGATGGTGAAGGGCATTTGCCCGGATATTTTGCTGATACATCTTGGTGAGAATGATCTTTGTGGAGTGAAGGGTGTGATTTTGCTGAGGGCTGTCAAGAATTCCTGTCATACAAGGGAAACACGCCCTTATGTAAACAGGAGAGCTGTTACATAACTCAAGGGAAACACGCCCTTATGTAAACAGGAGAGCTGTTACATAACTCAAGGGAAACACGCCCTTATGTAAACAGGAGAGCTGTTACATAACTCAAGGGAAACACGCCCTTATGTAAACAGGAGAGCTGTTACATAACTCAAGGAAAACACGCCCTATAAAGGGAGGAACCGGGAGGTACAAGGCTGTCGGATATTGTGTTTACACCGACGTACCTGCTTCGTGAAGAGCAGTGTTCCGGAGTGGTGCTCCAGTAAGGCAAGAACGGAGGTAGATCGAGTCGTTACTCCCTGGGCCGTGTCTTGCCCCATCGTCACCTGTGAAGGACCCGGAAGCTCTACCGGTCAACCATTGAGCTTCGCTTTTTGACTCGGCTGAGTCCAAGCGCAGTGGCGCTTTTGCTGGTTGGAGTCGTAACTCCCAGCCCGACCAGAGACACAGGGACTGCCAGCTGTAACGCACACCAGGAGGTGTTTGCCGCGTTACAGACTCGGAAGTCCACAGGATCGATCGAGCGGCTGCTCTCGGTTCAGTCTTCTTGCTTGTGATTGGGGTATCGGTGACGCATCACCAGGAGATGACTCCGCGTCCCGGTGCAGTCTGAGGAAGAGGTTGAGCGGCTGCTCCCTTCAGGTAGAGACCCCGGCTGGGTGTTTCCCTGACTCCTCGATTCTCCCCAACACTCTTCGTGCCCCTCACAGCCTACCGATTGGCATTGTCGGCCATTTCATTTCTGCCCTCTGTTGGCATACGCCGGGATCGGCGTATATGCAGAGGACGGTTAGGACCATCCGTGCTGTGGGCTGGTAACGTACTTAGCCTGGAGGATTCCAGTGACTATAACTTTTGTTTGTTCTTTGTATTTTATTTGCCTTCATTAAAAGAACTAACCCTTCACAAGTGGTTGCGTCCTCATTGTCGTGTCTGTTAAACGATCCTGAGACGTTCAGGGCGTTACAAAATATCCGACCTTAATAACACTAACTGTCTCCCGGTCGATAACAGACATGGCAACACTTGATGATGTGCTGGCTGCTTTAGCGGCCATGCAAGTTGAAGTGGCTGCCTCTAGGCAAGAAACAGCCGATGTAAAAGCCAGACTGGATGCTATCCAATTGGACCCGCTCACGCCCAGCACCTCCCTCACGAACCAGACCCCTGCGGTAGTAGTGGAAATGCCGGTAGCCATCCCCTTGGCAACACCAGAGAGGTACAGTGGGGATCCTAACACAGTGCAGGTATTCCTCACACAAGTGGCGCTACATTTATCGTGCAAACCAAAGGCGTTCCCCACGAGTCAGGCTCGTGTGGCTTTCCTTATATCCTATTTGGCTGGAAACGCGGCACAATGGGCCGTACCTCTGGTGAGCAGGGACGACCCCCTCTTATGTGATTGGGGTGCTTTTCGCGAGGAATTCCTGAAGGTATTCGACAGAAGGGCTGACTCGTACACGGCGGACCGTGAAATGCTTGAGTTGAGACAGGGATCCAACGACCTGGTGCAGTATCTCAACGCGTTCCGAAGGCTGGTTGCGGAAACCAAGTGGCCTGTTGCTAAACAGACGGCGCTCTTCCATCAAGGGCTGTGCGATGAGCTCAAGGACGCCGTGGCTCATATTGACCCTCAACCCAAGACATGTGAGGGCCTTATCAACCTGGTATTACGGCTGGAACATAGGCCAAGTGAAAGAAAGGGGGATCATGGGAGAAAAGGAAAATCCCTTCCATCCTATGTAACGGTGGGAAGTCCTGAAACTTCCACCGCATCCAAGGGAGAACCCATGGACATCAGCGCAATACGAGCGAGCCTCACAGCCACGGAGAAAGAGTCACGCCGTAAACAAGGATTGTGCCTATATTGTGGCAAAAAAGGCCACTACGTACGTGAATGCCCTGCCAAACCGAAGACGTCACGTTATCGGGCCAACCGGTCGGTAACAGCCGTGGTGGACATACCGGCGGAAAACTAGAGGACTCCAAGACCAGAGAAGGGGCATCTCGGAGTCACTCATCCATCCCTTCACTTTCCAACTCGGTCACTAAGGGACAACGACACCTGTTTATCACGGTGCACGTGGGAGTGCATGACCAGTGGATACCCGTTGTGGCCATGGTGGATTCAGGGGCCGGCATGTTTATGGACCACAACGAGGCATGCAGGCTAGGGCTAGTGCTTCTTCCCAAAGCAGTACCCGAAGACGTCTATGCGGTAGACGGAAGGCGATTGGTGACGGGGCCCATCGGACAGCACACGGGGGTCCTTCCGATGAGATATGGGAGGAACCATTTGGAACAAATCAATTTTAACATCATCCGAGCGCCCCAATATGGCGTCATATTGGGATTGCCGTGGCTACAGAAACACAACCCCTTTGTGGATTGGCCAACACATCGCATCGAAATGACGTCACCGTATTGCATCCTGCA
The DNA here is from genome assembly GCF_964204655.1 of Triturus cristatus. Taxonomy (NCBI): domain Eukaryota; kingdom Metazoa; phylum Chordata; class Amphibia; order Caudata; family Salamandridae; genus Triturus; species Triturus cristatus. The sequence goes on from NC_140590.1 coordinate 1,588,007,451, forward strand.
TTGTGGAATAAGAACGGAATCCCTTGACGCAGATGAGAGCGGGAGTCAGACGGTGGCTACAGCGGCAGAAAAAGATGTGGCTCTCCCCCAGGCTTATCACAGTTTTGAGGATGTATTTGATGAGGTGAAGGCGGAAGTGCTACCACCACATAGACAGTTTGACTGCCAGATCGACCTGGTGCCAGGGGCCAGCGTTCCCAGCGGCAGGCTGTATGCCCTGACGGAGCCTGAAAACGTGCATCTCCGGGGGTACCTGGATAAACTCCTCAAGCTAGGATTCATCCGCCCGTCCAAGTCTCCGGCCGCCTCGCCACTCTTCTTCATCCCGAAGGCTAATGGGGAGCTGAGAGCCTGTGTGGACTTTAGGGCATTGAATGCGATAACCATAAAAAATCGGTACCCCTTGCCTCTCATCAGTGTACTTCTGGAACAGGTCAAGAAAGCTCGTATCTACACCAAGTTGGATTTGAAAGGGGCATACCATCTGGTGCGCATGAGGGACGGAGACGAGTGGAAGACCGCCTTTAAGACCAGGTTCGGCCTTTTTGAGTACCTCGTCATGCCGTTCGGTCTGTGCAACGCCCCGGCAGCCTTTCAGTACTTTTTGAATGAGGTATTCAGAGAGGAGTTGGATATCTACGTGGTCGTATATATCGACGACATCCTCATCTATTCGTCCAGTGTGGAGGAGCACGTACACCACGTCAAAGCTGTGCTCCAAAAGCTGAGGGAAAACATGCTGTTTTGTAAACTCAGCAAGTGTGACTTCCACGTCACATCCGTGGAATTCCTCGGAGTGATGCTGAGTCCAGAGGGACAGGAGATGGCAGAACGAAAGATCAAGGCGGTGAAAGAATGGCCGGTGCCCCAAAGCGTGAAGGACGTCCAAAGTTTCATTGGCTTCGCCAACTTTTACAGGCGGTTTATAGATGGATTTTCAGGAGTGGTGGCCCCAATCACACAGCTACTGAGGAAGTCCAAGGAGTTTGTCTGGTCCCCTGAAGCGAACAAAGCCTTTGAGGCCCTGAAAAGCGCCTTTGGTAAGGCGCCGGTGTTGGCTCACCCCGATCCGGATCTCCCCTACGTGGTGGAAGCGGACGCGTCGGATGTGGCGCTGGGGGCTATCTTGTCCCAACGCAACCACGACACAGGGGTGCTTCATCCCGTTGCGTACATGTCCCGCAAACTCAACGACGCCGAACGCAACTACCATATTGCGGAGAAGGAGCTTCTCGCAATCAAGGACGCCTTCACCGAATGGAGGCATTGGTTGATGGGGGCAAGACATGTGGTATCGGTGTACACGGACCATCGGAACCTACAGTTCATGACGGCCACTAGACACCTTTCTCCCAGGCAGCTGCGGTGGATGATCTTCTTTGCGGGGTTCAACTTCCGCATCACATATCGGCCGGGGACGGAAAACCGGAAGGCGGACGCCCTGTCCCGTCAATCTGCAGTTAAGGAACCATTGCCTGCAACCGAGCGTTCCATCATTTCCCCGAGGATGGTATTGGGGGTTATCCAACCGGATACTTTCCTGAGGGGAATAAAGAGAGGGATCAGGTCATTCGCATGGCGGAGGTGGCTCCTCAGTCACAGAGAATGGCAGCTGAAGGACGGGATACCCCTGAAGGGCAGGTGCCTATTGATACCCACGCCTAGGCTAAGGAAACAAGCATTCATCTGGTGCCATGACTCTCCATGCGCAGGTCATTTTGGCTTTGAAAAAACGGTGGCTAGCATGGGACGGCATTTCTGGTGGCCAACCATGAGAGTGGATGTCAGGAGGTGGGGACAGGAGTGTCCTACGTGTGCTACCATGAAGGCCGACCATGGCCGAACCCAAGGGCTCTTACATCCACTTCCGACCCCGGATAGACCATGGGATAGCATATCACTGGACTTCGTGGTGGGCCTACCGGTAGACCAGGGGATGACGGCAATACTGGTGGTGGTGGATTACTTGACGAAAATGGGGCACTTCATCCCCTGCAAGAGAGTCCCTACGGCCGGGGAATTGGCGTCACTACTCCTAAAGAATGTGGTACGACTGCATGGATTACCTGGGGTGATCGTGTCGGACCGGGGGTCGCAGTTTACTGCGCAATTCTGGAAGACTTGGTGCACTGCGCTGCATGTTAAGACCGCCCTGTCCACCAGCTACCACCCTCAAACGGACGGCCAAACCGAGCGCCTGAACCAAACGCTCAAACAGTATCTGCGATGTTTTGTGGACCAGGGCAGGGAAGAATGGGTCGACTTGCTATGGGTTGCAGAGATAGCCTATAACAACGCCACTCACAGCTCCACACAGTCATCTCCGTTCTATAGCAACTATGGCCAACATCCCAGGTTCTTGCCATTTCTACATCCGTTCAGAGAGGACAGGATTCCCGCCACAGCGGACAGGGTGGCACACATAAAAGACACGTTGATGCGCTCAAGGGCTGTCCTAATAGAGGCCAAGAGAAGATACAAGGCTGCGGCAGATAGGAAGAGAAGGCCCGGGCCACTGTACCGCACTGGAGACTACGTCTGGATATCCACAAGAAACATGAGGTTTCGAAAGAACAGTGTGTTCCATCCCAAGTACATGGGCCCCTATCGAATTACCAAGTGTATGGGTCCCGTGAACGTGAAGGTGTGCTTGCCCCAGTCATTGCGGATACACCCTGTCTTTCATGTATCATTGCTCAAACCAGCGCCCTCCAAGCCGTCTGGGACACCTAGGCCGGTATGCGTGGAGTCGGAGGTGGAGTATGAAGTGTCGGGCATACGGGCGTCCAAATGGCGCAGGGGGAAGCTGCGGTACCTGGTTGCGTGGAAAGGCTATGGCCCGGAGGAGCATTCATGGGAACCGGCTGAAGGGGTTCATGCTCCGCGCTTGGTCTCCTTGTTCCATCGGCGTTTTCCTGCCAGCGCTGGACCCGTGGGGAGCCGCTGAGAGGGAGGATGTACTGTCAAGAATTCCTGTCATACAAGGGAAACACGCCCTTATGTAAACAGGAGAGCTGTTACATAACTCAAGGGAAACACGCCCTTATGTAAACAGGAGAGCTGTTACATAACTCAAGGGAAACACGCCCTTATGTAAACAGGAGAGCTGTTACATAACTCAAGGAAAACACGCCCTATAAAGGGAGGAACCGGGAGGTACAAGGCTGTCGGATATTGTGTTTACACCGACGTACCTGCTTCGTGAAGAGCAGTGTTCCAGAGTGGTGCTCCAGTAAGGCAAGAACGGAGGTAGGTCGAGTCGTTACTCCCTGGGCCGTGTCTTGCCCCATCGTCACCTGTGAAGGACCCGGAAGCTCTACCGGTCAACCATTGAGCTTCGCTTTTTGACTCGGCTGAGTCCAAGCGCAGTGGCGCTTTTGCTGGTTGGAGTCGTAACTCCCAGCCCGACCAGAGACACAGGGACTGCCAGCTGTAACGCACACCAGGAGGTGTTTGCCGCGTTACAGACTCGGAAGTCCACAGGATCGATCGAGCGGCTGCTCTCGGTTCAGTCTTCTTGCTTGTGATTGGGGTATCGGTGACGCATCACCAGGAGGTGACTCCGCGTCCCGGTGCAGTCTGAGGAAGAGGTTGAGCGGCTGCTCCCTTCAGGTAGAGACCCCGGCTGGGTGTTTCCCTGACTCCTCGATTCTCCCCAACACTCTTCGTGCCCCTCACAGCCTACCGATTGGCATTGTCGGCCATTTCATTTCTGCCCTCTGTTGGCATACGCCGGGATCGGCGTATATGCAGAGGACGGTTAGGACCATCCGTGCTGTGGGCTGGTAACGTACTTAGCCTGGAGGATTCCAGTGACTATAACTTTTGTTTGTTCTTTGTATTTTATTTGCCTTCATTAAAAGAACTAACCCTTCACAAGTGGTTGCGTCCTCATTGTCGTGTCTGTTAAACGATCCTGAGACGTTCAGGGCGTTACAAGGGCAATGAAGAGGGATTTGTCCCTGTTGAAGGAGCGATGGTCTGGATGTCATGTCTTGTGGACAGAGTTGGTTCCGCGGAGGATTTGGAGAGGCGCTTTAAACCCTAGGGCTATTGACAGAGCGCGGAGGAAAGTGAATTCGGAAATTTCACGGTTTTGTCGCAGTTTAGGTTTTGGGAGAGTGACCCACAAAGAAATCCGTTTTGAGGCAGTGGAGTTTTTTCGGGATGATGGAGTGCATTTATCCAGGCTCTGTATGGATCTTTACTTGCTAGAACTTAAGGAGGTTTTGTCTAGATGTTTGAATGTTTAAGTACATGGTTTGGGAGTTGGCAGGGTTTTTTCCTATGTTGGTGGGCAGAAAGAGGGGTGGGCAGTCCCCCCCCCCCTTCTTTCTGGGTGGCGGGGGTTATTTGAATTTTGACAGTTTTGGCACAGGTTGGTTGATTAATTGTTAAGCTGGGTTATCGACAGGGAAAGATTAGGTTGGTTAGTTTTAGTTCGGTTACACAGGTTGGGTGATTGACAGCTGGGAAGGGGCAGGCAGGGGAGTTTGTTTAACGGTCGGTTTGTATTTATAGGTTTACATTGGGTTACACGGTTATGTAATGCTTTATATTGTTTGAAATGTTGTAATGTACGTGTGGGGGGGAGGGTTCGAAGAAATTTAGGGAAGGGGGCGGGGTGTGGGGTTAGGTTGTGGTTTATTTAGTGAGGCCTAGTTTTGAAAGGCTTTTTGCCAAGGTTTATTAAATTGTGATGTGCACCTGTTCCAATAAAGCGGCCTTTTACACACAGTTCGTCGTCCATGATCTGCTTCCCCCCCCCCCAACCCCTCCCTCCCAAGGTGGGTCTGGGGGGCAGCCGACCGGAGGGAGGTCTCCCCCCCCCCCCCCCCCGGGCGGTTTGGGCTGGGGGGGGATTGGGCTGGCCTAGCGCCGGCCATTTTAAATTTGGGCTTGTGTTTTGTAGCCCAAAAGGAGCCCAAGCATAAATGCTTTGGGCTCCTGCACCCAGCCAACATTTTAGGTTTGGTGACCTGGTGGCTGGGAGTTTAGGCTGAGGTTGTTTTTTCCCTTCCTCCCTCCCTAATTTCCCCCCCGTTTTTTATCTTTTTGGGTACTTTCCTTTTTGGGGTTTTTTGCTTTTTCAATTTTTGTCATTTGAGGCTGTTTTTTGGGACAGGTGAGCAGGGGTTGTTTGATATGTATTGTCGCTTGGAGCAGGTGCTGTGCGGGGGTTGTTTGAATTTTGACAGTTTTGGCACAGGTTGGTTGATTAATTGTTAAGCTGGGTTATCGACAGGGAAAGATTAGGTTGGTTAGTTTTAGTTCGGTTACACAGGTTGGGTGATTGACAGCTGGGATGGGGCAGGCAGGGGAGTTTAACGGTCGGTTTGTATTCATAGGTTTACATTGGGTTACACGGTTATGTAATGTTTTATATTGTTTGAAATGTTGTAATGTACGGGTGGGGGGCGGGTTCGAGGAAATTTAGGGGAGGGGGCGGGGTAGGTTGAGGTTTATTTAGTGAGGCCTAGTTTTGGAAGGCTTTTTGCCAAGGTTTATTAAATTGTGATGTGCACCTGTTCCAATAAAGCAGCCTTTTACACACAGTTCGTCGTCCATGGTCTGCTTCCCACCCCCCCACCCCTTGCTCCCAACTGACTGCTGTGCCGGAAAATATGGCGTGTCTCTGCCCTCCTTGGGACAGGATCGTAAGACAATGGCGCAGATCAAACGTAATGCAACTTTGAGAAATCAGAAACACGTTTCTCTGTGAACTCAGCGAGCCACCTTGTTCTCAAATTGCCAAATCCGTGAATGTGAGCAGACCCAAGCTAAAACTGGAGGGGAGAAACTACGCGCTACATCATCTGACATGCACAGCCTGGAGGGATGTGATCTCACTGCTGACGTCATGAAAACCAAAACCAAAAGAAGCTAAAGGGAAGAGGCGAAGGTGCACACATACCAAAGTTAACGAGATGTTAAGTCAGTCCTTCATTCATTCAACTAACAGAGATTACCACAAACCAGGGAGGGGCCTGATGTACGGGAAATGTTTCAGACATGCAAAACTTGCGGTGGTCAAAAATGCAGGCGCCTCGAGTGCAAAACCACATTTCTTATTCAACTAAAGGAACATTACAAGAGGCGTATGTATGTACGACTCACCGCCCATGTTGCAACCCTTTACAAAAAGAGAGCATGACCGGAGGGTTTTCCCTCATTCCTTGCAGCTCGCAAGGACGTGCACCAATGCTTTCCAAGTGGTCCTCTTGTCCCAGCCCATCGATGTGACACCAACACCATGAAGGGCGGTGTCCCCTTTCAAAGCAGAAGCCTTGCGCGAGGGACAGTTTCCACAAAGTGAAATGTGATCTTAAGGCTTCAAGACCTCTACATGACCTTCCGATGTCCCTGTGCCTAATGCACATTATTTTTATTTTAAAGTCTCGGGTTAGCCAAGACCTTTTTAATGTATTAAATATATGTATTACATAAATATAGAGGCGTTCAGCCAGCCCTCTTCATACATTGGTCAGTTGTTGTGTCATTCCCATTTTTTTCCGCCCAGGAAATCATGGGGCAGTGGGACAGCCCACTTCAGCCTTGGAATAGCTTCACTGTGAGTGATAACATTCTGCTCTTTCCCAAGAAGCACATACACACCCTTCAGTGCCGGGAACTACAAAGGCAATATCTGCTTTTTGAGACCAAAACAATATTTTAGATTTTAACCTAGCCAATGTATTTTTATTATGGAAAGATCTGGGCGGGCCAAAAACATAACTTTACAAAAACCGTGACAAAACAACTCAAGCAGTGAAAAAAAAGGTAGAGCTATTGCCTTTGCCAATGCTTGTTTTAATATTGTAGCTCCTGTCCGTGTAAGAGACAGTGATATTGTACTGAGATTTTGCATGTTATGAGGTAATGGATGTCAACTGTCCGCTGCAATCATCCATCTCATCATTCACAGACATGCTGAAATATTTGCAGGAGGATTCCTGCATCATTTATACAACAAACCTTCAGAAAATCCTTCGGATGGACTTTTAGGGCCAAATTATAAGTTTGGCAGTCCGAGGACTGCCAAAATCAAGGTGGCGGTGCAGCCACGGCTACATCGCGGTCCGCCTGCCAGATTACTACTTGGGCGGCTAGACTGCCACGCCACCTCTGCATCTGCCCTGGCAGTGGTGCGGATGTCTGAGGGCTGCAATATGCTTGGCGATGCCCTGAGGAACTGCAAAGGATATTACGACTTTCCTCACCGCCAGCGGTTTCATGGAGGCTCTTACTCCATGAAACTGCTGGTGGGGAGGTAAGAAAGTGGGCCCTTCAGGGCCCCCTCTTGGCCCTGTGCATGGACGTGCATGCAAGGGGGCACATGTTGTGCCCCCCTGTGTGCAAGCACCCAATTCCTGCACAGCATGCACTGCAAAGTCCATGCCGTGCAGGAACGTGCACGGGCAGTGCAGTTTAAGGCAGGCAGCGGCGTCACTATGGGGGTGCAGGGGGTGCGGACTGCACCGGGTGACACCCTCACATGGGGTGACACCAATAGGACCGGTGTGTGCAGAGCAACCTAACCTTTCAGGAGGAGGAGGTGCCTGTGCGCAGTGCGCACTGTCTCCTCCTCCGCCGTGTCTGCGCGCCGCTCTTGGCTCGAGTGCAGGCGTCATTCCCGCATGCGCATTAGGCCCTAAAAGTGCGCGTGACTGGCCTGCAGCAGCAGCATGAGTGACAAGGAGCCGAGGCACTGTCTTGACCACCGGTTTCTGGGCCGCCCGCCAACGTAGCCCCCCCCCCCCCCCCCGTCTGCCACCAACACAGCAGGTGAGTCTCTCCCGCATCAATTTATTAATGATTGTGGGTGGTCAAGCGGTTATGCTGCCTGTGCTGTGCGAGTTGTGAGTGAGTGACATCTTGAGCAGGGCGGAGGCAGTGCGGAGCGAGGTTGCCTGCCTCTGATCACAGAGTTGTGGGCCCATCTTTTGAGCTGTCGGGAGGCCTGCGAAGACGACTTTCAGGCACACCAGCTCTGTGTACATGCTGAGGCCTCTCGCCTGATAGCCCTCGCCTCCGGCAGTTCTGATCTTACTGAAAACAGTGGGTGCAAGACTGGGTTCTCACTCTCTTTCCTCTCCTTTCTTTAATTTGCTTCCCTGTGAAATGGATCCAAAAAAGAAAATCACTTTTGCTGGGAAATCAATGACGTATTTTTCGAACATTTAATTCCAAAGTGCAGCATCGGGAATAAAAGTTTAAAAATATGAAAAAGAAATAACTATATAAAGTAAGACGGAGCAGTAGCAAACTGGCCAGATTGATTTTATTCACACCCAAGCACATTGGCGCCACTTTTACAGAGTTTGCCAGTGAAGCGCTATTTTTGTTGTCTTGGCATTGTTTTCCCTGGGCTTGGAACTAGTGCACCAATCCTGGAGGTACTGCAATGTGAGGATTGAAAAACAAAATGTGTACTGCTGCTCTGCATCTAGGGATGTTGTCTTTTTTTTTTTTTTACCATACTGCTTACGTTTTGTAAGGATATAAGCAATGGCCATTGAAATGGATCCATTCAGGGCCATGTTGTTATGTCCTTAACTTTTCAGGCAAAAGCACTCCCTGATTTCTGAACAGTGAGTGTAAAAGCGTTAAGGTAACCATGTTGTTCCTGCTTACATTTCACATGGTTTGCAAAAGTTTGCATTCCCTAGGATTGTTTGCTTTTTCCAGGATGCTGTCACTTTTCTTCTTGTAGGCCACATATTGCTCTTGCCCAGTGCATAATTTAAATTGAGCCGCATCCAGGTGTTTATAGCTGGTAACAATTGGGTTGTAGTTGAAGGCAGTCTGAGTTTTTCTTCAGTGGGGCAGTATGGTGTTCAGTGGGGGAGAGGATGTGGCACTATGGCCAGAGCTGCTGAATTTGGAACTGAGGAACCAGGTTCAGCCTTAATAACCAGTCAACCAGACCACTCTCCTGAGAGAGCACTATCTCATGCTAGACCTTAGAAGGCTTCGCAAGACATTAGAAGCCCCGGTGTCGTAGCACCAGCAGGTGGACCCTAGCATGACAAGTGTAGGTTAACCTTCAAGGCTTGTCCACCACTATTCATACTGAAGTTCACCTCCAGTCTTGCGGGCAGGCCTATGAAGCACCACACCCTAGAACAGTGACCCTGTCACTGAGATTACAGGACCCTTGAGAAGGGCCAGCTCTAGGGCGATGCAACCGGTGTGACGGCACCAGGTGCTGACTTTAGGTGGAGGCATCATTTTTGCAAGTATATTATGGTTTTAAAAGTGCTTGCTGCCTCCTTCCTGGCCTCCAGCAATTTTCAATAACAATAAAAATGTCATGATGACTCTGGAGACTAATGTTCTTCCTAGAGAGAGATCAGAATTTTGTCTAATGGAAGATTTGACTCATGGAAAGGTAGCTCAGAGGGTTTATGTACCTGCTGCAAAGAACATGTACCATGCAGATCACAAAGTGCACATACTGTTAATAGGCCAGTGGGCTACTGCTTTTGTCAGAGAGATCCTTTTGTTACTTGCAGTTTATAAGTTAAAATCCTAACATAGAACAGTGAGCTATCAACTGTCATCTACTCCGCAGCAACACAAGTCACATTTTTTATTAACTTTTGATACGTTTGAGCTACAAACAATTTATTAGTTTCAATGGTCAGATCATGCTGCAGATCTTGCATTATGAGGCAAATATGGCAGAGCCATTATTATTTAGAAAACATTTGCAAACTAGGATTTTTAGCCATTCATGTTTGAACTGCTGTTTTGGAAAAGGGAGAAGTGCTGATGACAGAAACTCCATGGCTCGGAGACAAATGGCTTGTGCTTCCACATTTTATCGTATTTGGGGACATTCTGTGATTAGAAGCATATCCCACTTTGTGAATACATTTTACTGTCAATAACTCCTTATAACCTTAAATAATCATGTGTATCCATTGGTTGATTCATCTGGGCAGTGAAACCAAACAAATACAAAAAATTGGGATGTTTGCGCATTCCGGCCACGCCTCTGGCTCCGCCCACTGATCCAATCCTTGGGTTATTCCCGCCCTCTGATTCTCCGCCCAAAGTTCCCCTACTTTTTCCCCCCCACTTCGACCACTGATATATCGTGTTGCTGGATAGTGGGAACACCACACCAGTACAAAGTACCATACCTATGATATTATAAATTCCAATAAACTGTTGACTAGCAGGTAGCCCACTGTACAACCTGATTAATGAGTCATTATCACACTGTTGTTAATATAGGACCTACATTTACAAACGTTACGAAGGATTCTGTATGGTCCCGTTATTTGCCAACTGTGTCCACTGGCGGACTCGGAGCGGAGGAGGTCCATGCAGTAAGTCGTGAGGGTGTGACACCATGAGTTACCTGCACCAGGTGACACCAACCCTAGTGACGCCACTGAAGGCAGGCATATGAGCCTTTAAACTGCATCTCTGCGGGACCGCCACACCGCCCACCTGTCAGACATCGATAATACTCATAATCGGGAGGGAGGCGGCAGCCCTGTTTGGCAGTGTGGGAGCGGGCAGTGGCGACCCACTCCCACACCGCAAAACTCGTAATCGGGCCCTTAATATTGCAAAAGATTTGTACGCATGTTGCAGCGCAAAAAATAAAGGACCAGGTCGCATCACATCACTGGGCAAAAACAGCAACTGAGTGAGATGCCCATGACTGAAACCCTACCTGCAGCCCCAGGAAGACCAATCACAGAAGGGCAACCTCCAATGGAAGTCACATGAGTAAGGCAAGCAGTGGGGAGAGGTTAGTTTAAGGCGGCACACACTAGAGAACACAGCACCAGCCCCATCCACTGGCCCCCTTCCCCATTCAGGCTATGTTTGCCATATGTGTCATTTGTGTATATAGTGCTCAAACGGTCTTCAGCATGGCCTCACAGCACTAGCGGAGTCCTACTACCTCCCAAAATGAATTTGGAGGAATCTACTGCAGCACAGGGCCTGGTTTGGCTTGTAAATCCCCGTCATAAGTGTTGTATTTGTCATTATTATAACTGTTTCCAGTAAGACTGTCATAGTTAGTGCTGTGCCAGGGAGCTGTAGTCATGGCCAGTGGAATTATGCACCAGTGGAGAAAGAAATTGTGTGGTAGTGTTCACGAAATTATGTGGGGAGTAGAAGCAAATTATGTAGCACATCTTTCCAAAATACACATCCCTGCAGAAGAATATAGAATATTTTATATTGACTGCGACTATGAACTCTTCAAATGAACAAGTTTTTGTCCGAAGGTAATCACCTTATGTTCTTTGGAGAGCACATTATGCCTTATTGTGTATTTACCTGCCTAATATTCTGACACTCTGTATGATTACTACATTGATGTGCAACCATAGATATCAGTTTTACTGCGCTGCTCTCATATATGTGGCGAGTGTCTATTCTTACAACTGTATCCTACCTACCCTATAATGTAAAGCGCTCGGATACCCTCTAGGGTCATGTTCGCGCTATACAAAACTTTATAAATAAAATGAATGTCTCCATAGGAGTCCACTAAGGAAGTTTTCCTTTTGAAACAACTACAGGGCTGACACCCATTTCTATCGTGCACCTGAATGTGTGTTAATAGTGAAACGAAAATAAACCATGACGGGGAAACAGAAATTCCTTCTACTCTCCTGGAGTTACATTCGAGTATGGAGGATTGTATTTCCTGCTGTAGACAAAAGCCCTAGCCCCAGGCCATGGCATGAGAATGCTTCACCTCTTGAAATGCCAGACTACAGCAGTCAGCAGCTAAAGGCTGTCATTTACATTCTGAAGTGTCTGCACCGCACTGTGCCCTGTGCAGTAATTACAATAACCTCTGATTGGAGAGAGCTAGAACCCACTGTTTTCTGGTAACAATATGTGTGTATTGAGCAGATGAATACGTGGCAAGTGCGTCAATATTCATATTTATGCAGAAAACGTCACGGGTGCACCGTGAGGTTTTTCTGGGCCACTGGAATCATGAGATTCTTCAAGCGCTGGCTTTTACGCATAATTATGAATTTGCCACATAATTCATCATCTGCTGCATAATCTGAAGATTTTAACAAAAAAAATGTGTTTCTAGCTCATACGGATTAAAAGTTACTAAAAATGTGGTGAGGGAAGGCCCTTTGCAAAACTGGCCATCCTTCGGGTGATTTTTTCCGTAATTGGTCTTAAAACAGGAACTAATGAGGTGAACTCTTTGCCCACACAGTATTAACGTGTAAAAATGACAAACAAATGGAGCCACATTATTTAGTCAACCCTGTTGCATAATTTGGTGCTCCCCTGCCACATAACTACAATGATTCCAGTGGCCATGGGTATAGTATATGATGGCCCTAGCAGAGGAACTTCCAAAATAAATTGGGCGTTTGGTCGTGGTTTTCAGGCGTGCACCTTGCCCATCTAGAAGTATGTGAATAAGGTAAGTGCGGGTACAAGGCGCTGCGTGAGAAACAGGAGAGCTTGTCCTGCTACCCTGTCAGGAGGACTGCGTTGGGTGGTAGTTGCAGCTGGCATTATGCTACAGTTGTGTGTGGGGTGTCAAGGAAGGGAGCAATGAGGGCAAGACACTAAGTTTCCGATATCTGAGAAACAAGCCTCACCTCAGAAATCAGAGAGATTGCTGCCCTAAATTTTGCAGCTGATGTGACACACTTTTTCTTGCAAAGTTTTATACAGCGCGAACTTGACCCGAATCGGGTATCAGAGCGCTTTACATAGCACCAGTTGCATTTCTTGAGGACACATTCATTTTTGTTGGGCACGGGGAGATTAAGTGATTTGCCCAGAATCACAGGTTGTTCAGCTGTCATTGCCCAGAGTCGAACCCAATTTCCCCAGATTCGAGGGGTCAGCCCTAGCAGGCCAACTCCTCTCCCCCACTCCATTTGTGATTAGGTTAAACAATGACTGCAAGTCTTCAAGGACACCATATCCAGTCCTGGGCTTTCCCTCAACAATCTAATGCTTTCTGGGAGTTGTATTCTTGGTTAACTGCAGTTGAAACGATTGTAAACACCCACACCTGAAAGCATGGATTTGCTAATTTAACCCAGGTTCAGGGGCTGGTGTTCCCACTGACATGGAGTAATCTGGTACCCTAATCTCTAGATCCTTAATACATAACCAGAAGTTCGGAAAAGTTAATTGTAGACTAAAGGGATTTTTCAAACAGAAGTCAGCAGATCAACTGGTGATCCTAGGCTGACGTCATATTGGTCCTGATTAAAGGGCATAATCAATAATAAAGGACCGTGCATGATCAGGGTGCAGCGGGAAACCAGCTCCCCCCACTCTGAACCCCACTGAAAGGGTTAACTCTACCTATCTGCTCTGCTGCGAACAGAACCAGGTGCCAACGGGGGCCGGGCAGCAACCCATGCATCGAAAGAGCTCAGTACTCGAAGTGGGTACTGTCCAGTTCAATGTCTGAACTCGTCAGCATCCCTGGCCTCTGTGTGCACATCTGACAAGCACAGACCGTGAAAGAAACAGACACAAAACACAGAAATGAAAGCCAGAAGTTCAAAAGTCACCCCAAGGCCACACGCCCGAGGCATGCCCTTCAAGTGAACCGATGCTAGGGTGGCCACGTCCCTGGTGACATCGGGGCATCGTGGCTGCAACCCTGGACGCCGCTTTCAAGGTGCACTGTCGTCTGGTGAACAAGACAAACAACAACCCTGCACTAGGACAACGGCTGGAAGGCGGCCCTCGGGTACTGGAAACCCCCAGAGTGGAAACGGTGATGCTCCGGGTGACCAGGGATCGTATCGAGTAATACTACCCCAGACTCTTCCTAGGCACAGACCTACGGGAAATGTAGGGAGTAAAAAAATGTCCGCTGGAGCACGTCGCGTTATCCATCTCTGGATGCTTTAGAGAGAACACGGTGGGAGTAGCCTAGGGGGGAGGGGGTAAGGCCAACTTTCGTGCCCCACCGGTAGGGGGGCGCCAGACTGTCACCGCAATCAGCAAAATGACAGAGTAAAAGGGGCAGACGTCACTTCACCTAGGGCAGCGAAACCCTTGGAGCAGCCATGCGGTCAGAGCACGTGCAAGGCAAGCGCAGTTAATTCCACCTCTCAGCCTTTAATGGAGGGTGTAATTCATGCCCAATTGTCGCTGCCAGTTACAATTTATACAGTCGCCCCAAGCATGAAGTCACGTCAGTCTGCCGCCAGGCACAAATACAATGCAGCGACTGAGGCCTCTGCCCCACCCCCCCTGCCTCCCCTGATTTGCCCCGAGGGCAGCAAGAGTGCCGCGTGCGGAATGCTGCCCGAGGGGGTGTCCGCTGGTGTCTGTGAAGCAGGTGAAGGCGGCGAGAGAAACCAGCTACGAGTAAATTGACACACTGCTCTTCCGCAGACACCTCACTGCTCGTCACGGACCACGCCAAGCATTCAAAATATCCAGAGTATTTTTTTTTAATTTATTAATCAGTTTCACAAATCGCTAGTTTCGATTTTCGAGTATTAAGTGCAAATGTCAAAATAACGCATAGACTGTCACACAACAGAATAAAAAGTGATTTACACTGATGTCTTCTCAATGCTTTCTACTAGGATTACCCTGGGATGTTCCAACTCGGGACCCAACATGCCCCTCTCCCCCATTGCTGAAAGGTTCTCATGAAAAAGACGAAACATCTATACTCGAAAGGAACGTGGTGACCCATGTGAAGGGGCTTACAAGTTGCCTCGCTGTGCAAACCAGTCACTATGGAGCCTGCCTTGTATAGCGCCTACAGAACTATAAGGCCGTGTCAAAACGCACTGGGAGAAACAGGCACAGAAGGAGGCAGCATAGGGGGAAGCAATAAATGAATGATAAGTTATTAGGGAGAAGGGGCAATCTGATGTTACATCACGCAGCGTGCTAGTATAGCGTGCATAAATACTAAATCCGCCTCGGGGCGCTAAGTGACAAGACGTGGGAGAAAGGATCAAGATAACTTGTTACCCCGTCCAGTGACGTAACACAAAATGATGCCGCCTCCTCCCACACACACTTAACAGATCTCACTAGGAATATGACAAAAACATACCATGGGATGGGGGGTCGGTAGGGGAAGCAGAACCATCAACTAGTTCTTCTCATAAATACTACAATTTAAAGCAGTCATATACATTTCAAGTGCATGCAAGGTCTGAAGGCTGCCCTGGAGCTGTCAATGTGTGCACAGTTCACCGCTCCAACAAATAAACACCCTTCGGCAGAGCATTCAGTGAAAGTAACCGCAGAAGAGATTCAAACTCCCACCGGGCTACACATTTCCACTCCTAACATAGCGCCAAGAGGGCAGCTTGCTCGCTGTCTTTGCATCTGCTAAATCCATCTCAGGCTCTGTGGGAGTCCAGGGCATTTTGTTCTCAAAAAGTATTTACATCTGCTGCACTCTGGGGTCTGACTTCGGATCTCTGATTGAAGGGGGAGCCGGATCCTTTCACACAGTCGCCCCAAAAAGGACACACTCCTTATCTGAACACAAGCACAAAAACACGGCACGTATAAGAAGAGTCTTACCTATTCCAGGTGCGACGTAAATGAAGTACAGAAATGACGAGGACAGCGAGAAGAGGAAGAAGACGGCCACCACGGAGCGGTTCGGCAACCGGAAAAATATGCTCATGGCCACGCGTAGTCAACGATTTAAAAAAATGTCAAAAATAAAACACAAGTTCAGAACACAGCAGGCGCCTCTGTAAGAAGTCACTTTAAAATAAAATTTAAAAAAAAGTGATCGGCAAGTTGAAGGACTGTTAAATTAAAAAATAAATAAAAGAAAAAGCTGCAGCAGAAAGTGAGGAATGGAATCCAGAAATCGAAGAGGTCCTGTGGTTAAAATTCTGTATACAAAATGGTAATGTGCCTTTCCAAACTAGGCTCAGCCTTTCATCAGCAGAGGGAAGGGGCCGCTTCTGAGCAGAGGCTGGATAAGGTGAATGAAACAAAGTGCTGCTGCTGCCGTCGGTGCCGGGGGGAGGGCGGAGTCTGGGCTCTCGGAGGGGCTTCCCGGGGACTGAGGGTCAGAGAATGGAGGTGGAGTCCATGAATGGGAGAAGGCGCCGGGGGAGGAAGCGGAAGGGTAACCGGTGCCTCGGGAGACTGCTGCTGCGCCTCCTCCGCCGCTGTGTGCTTCCAGCAGTCGCACTGAGGCTGGCCTGGGTGGAGGCAGGCACCGAGGCGGGCAGGGAGTGTCTGCAAACTACCACTCCCGGGGACCGTCCTCTCGGCGCACCGCCCCCTGTGTACATTGAGGGATGAAAGGGGAGCCCGGGCCGGCCGCGGGGCGTGGCGGGGCCGAATTACAAAGCGGGGCATTTGTTTATCCAAATGCAGCAGTGCGGGCCGGCGAAGGGGGGAGGGAGGGAGGGACAAGCTGGTATCTGCACACTAATATGCCCTGGTAACTTCTAAGATGGATGGACCTGCCATTCCGTTCGAGGCTTTGCTCAGCAGTTTTACAGAATTCTCTGCTTTTAAAGCACCACCGTGAACTCGTGTGAATGTATTTACTCCAGTGCAGGCGCGCAACACCCATTGGACTCACAGGGCTTCAGCCCCCCCCCCCCCCTCGTGTGTGGCAGCCAGGGATGGGACAGCTTCCCGGCGCACACACAGCCACACCCGAGCACTTCACAGGTCTTTAAAAGACCATTTGCATGTTAATGAGGCCTCGCTGTTGTTTCACCCCTTATAAGAGCCCCTGCAGCTCCACTCTGCCTATGGCTTAAAAGATTCAGCCCCCCCCCCCGAAATTTTTTCTTAGCCCCCCCGAAATTTGACTCTAGTTGCGCCTCTGCTCCAGTGTGTATTACAGGGGAAGGCTCGGCTGGCCATATTTCAGTCTTGACTATTCGAGAGCTCCTTTGGCCTGCAGGTCACGAGTTATCTATCACACTAATATCCGTTTTTATAGAGCTTACTAATAAATAATTATTGCTACCTGAATTAACTATTTTTTTTATCAGCCTTAGAATAACAAAAGACTATGTAGAAAATGGTGAGATTCTAAACATACGATTTGTAGTTTGATGCAGTTCCTTGATGTGGGTCCATAACTTACTAAACTATGTGACAAGGATTTTACTTGTGACAAGGATCTCTGCAACAAATTCAGTAACCAACTGAGCTATCTGCATAAAAAACAAATCCGCCAGCTGTATGTTGCATGCTGTGTGTTGCATGCTGTGTTTTACAGTAGGCACATTGACACTATGCAATTATATGGTAAGTCGAACCTTTGACTAGAAAGCACACAGATCTGGTTATTAATTAAAGTTATATTATAGCCTACAGATTGCTTGGCACACACAGATCTCTGCACAAGTGATATTTTGGGATGCATCCTGTTGTAACCAAAGAAGTGTGCCAGAACAGAGTTACTATTATGTCTCTCTTATTGTCAAATTCTTTGGGGCATAGTAAAAAAAATGTTTAAAAAAATGTATTCATTCATCCTTTGCTCTTAGTGATTGCACACACTTTCTGCTACCGAGCCTTGCCCTTTCGCTATTAATAAAGCTAATATTAGCCTCATGAGCATTCATTTTTAAAATACATTTATCTCCTCAAAGATAGACGTGCAGCATCATTTGTTGACAGCACTGATGTTTTCTTAAAGAACCTGGCATCACAAAATGTCAACAATTCCCTATCGGTCAATTTACTTTCCTCAGCCAGGAAATGAAAAAACCCTTCCTGCACCCAGGCGTTAACGTCTCTGGAGTCTGGAGTGCTGCTGAAAGCATCTTATTGTATACTCTGTGAGGCACATACAGTTTCACACACACACACACACACATGTACCACATTTAACTCACACTCCATGTTCGCAAACTCACACATTTTTTCTTTTTACTTTCCATCCCTCACACGTTCTCTTACACATGCACTGACAGTGATGGCTCTCAACAATTTTAAGAGGTGCAACACTAAAGCTGGGGGGTCGTATTTTGTGTGGCAGATTGATTGACATGCCTCTCATAAGGGACCACTACGCTGCTACATAACTAAAACAACAACAGAACTCTCACAGAGTCAGTCTGCCTAATTTCTACCACGCGCTTAGACATTTGCAGACAGCTTATAAACCACATATATCCTGACCTGTGATATGGACCACTGTCCCACTATTAAATTATCACGAATTCACATAAAGCACATTTCCATGCAACAATAGCTCTGATGCTAAAATTCTAGCATTGACAGATGTGTATGAGTCTTACATTGCACCTCTATACCGACCTACAGATGTAGCACTATTAAAGCAAGTTGCTTTTTAGGTCTCGCTGAGCCAGCGCATGCGCTGCACTGCGAGAAATTTAGTGTGTGGGTTTTCAAAGGGCTGCCACAGGTTTTTGGTGGCCTAGCGCTTGCGTTAACTCGCGTAGCCGCCATCTGTCTTTGATCGCGATCACCTTCGCAGGCCGCGCAGCTGTGTCACTTTCACGGCCGCGCGGCCAATTCTTGTTGAAAATTCTTGTTTTTTAGGGGGAGGGTCTAAGTCTTTTTAAGAGGTTCTCTCTATGGTTTGCTTAAAGGAGGGTGCTCTCCAGGGGTTCATTTCAGAGGGGTGTTTGTGCATGGCTTCTTGGAGGGGAAAGGGTGCTCTGTATGGCTTCTTATGGGGGTCCCTGTGTGTGTTTTATTTGAGGGAGGGGGTCTCCATGGTTTCTTGTACGAGAGGGTGGCTCTCCACGTCGCCTTCCCAGATCAGTACACTAACCTCCGTCTATGACCTTTGTGTCCTCAGCCGGTGTCCCTGGAGTCCAGAGGGTCACAGCCCCGTAAATACCGTTGCCATGGAAACCATGAACAGGGACATCCTCAGCTCATCACGGAAAACTTAAACCCTCTTTCATCAGGTGAGTCTAGACTCCATGCCACACTAGCAGGAGCTATCAGTAGCACGACAACCCCGCTTCACGCTCCCTCATTCTTGCAATCAGGACCCTCACAAACTTTTTCACACTCATTATCTTCTAGTCACTCCCACCTGCACACATGCGTACTCGTCCACTCTTGCTCACTCGCTCGTCATTCACTATTGCACACTCGTCCATCTCGCGTACACACCATGCTCACCCTCACGTTTATCCACTCACTCATCCTTTTGCCAAGTAACCCGCCATTGACTCACGGAGGATATCACTCATTCATCCCTCCCTCAATCAATATTCCTTGCCTTTTACATTCTCTCGCCTCACTGTCTTACATACGTGCACTCCCTCATCACTCACTTGCCCACAGTTTTACACACATACTTGTCACTCACAGTCACATCTCACTAATCACTTTTAAGTACTCAAACGTCATCTTAGACCACCACTCATCATTTATTCACCCACCCAATTGTCACTCACTCATATATACTCAGTAGACACTCACTCTTACACACCGATCAATGAAACAAATCTTATCGTTCTAGTAAGTCACACACCTTTTGTTAAAATGTGACAAGCACTCTTTCAGCCATGCAAGCTGAAATGGCGCCCAGAAAAACAATACAGGTCTATGAAGCGCTATAAAATGATACAATACAATAACACTTCAAAGCTGGCGTATAGAGCACAGGTGCTTACCATGGCCTAAGCGCACTCCTACCCACACTCACATTTGACCCATGGGGTGGCGGAATCTACTTTTACTCATACGCGGCAGTCCCACAACACATGCGCTGAGATGAGACAGGCCTGACTTGGCACCATGGCCAAGTGCGGTTTGTTTGGAGTGATGGCATGGCAGGTGGGCAGAGGAGATGGCTTTCACAGCCCCCCATGCGTCTGCCGCATAGCTACATATATAACCTCAACAGAGAGTAAAGCCTCTTAAAGCGTTGCGGCCAGAGTAGAGGCAGGAACCTGAGCAGTTATTTCCAGCATTTCCATCCCTGCACAGTCTAACTGCCCAAGATAACACAGTGTACAAAAGAAATACAGCACCACAACAATATACAAGAGACAAAATAAAACCAGTGTGAAAACGACAAGGTAGGCAGTTGCTCTTGTAGGAAGCTCAGCTGCCATGACAGATTTGTAGTTGTTGCCTGCAGTGGGGAACAGATTGAAAGTAGCCGTGGTTGATTCGCAGGACAGTAACCATGTCTGAAATTTGGAAGGGAGACTGTAGAACACACAGGGAGAGCAGGGCTAGAGTGGCCACTGTGGCTGTAGGAAGTGTGTGTGGGGGGAGGGGCCTTCCGAGCAGAATAGGCTGCACCACCTTAACCATGAAACCCCCTTGACCCAGTCTCCTGCCACAGGTGTGAATGTTTTTTCCAATGCTGATTTTGGTTTCCGGGCCGACCCTAAGGCAGACTCTTATAGAAACCACTAATAAAGGGGCTTGGGTTTACTAAAGTAAAACATGCATTGTACAGTGTTGACTTTTAAAAAATAGATGCTCCAAAAAATATACGGAGGAAGATAGGGCGGTGGTTAATTTGTGACAGTGGTTGCAAGTGTGGGCACTGGCACACATTTAGAGTGGTGGCTAATTTATGCCAGTGGTTGCAAGTGTGGGCACTGGCACACATTTTTGTGGACCCAGTGCTTAAATTGAGTCAGTGGTTGCTCGTCACTGATACTTAATTATCAACACCCACTTATGACATTCTGCCACATGGTGGCACTGTATTCCTAATTTAGAAATTAGCAAAACAACTGTTGTTTACCTTATAAGTGTTTAGTTATCCAGCACAAAATCCTTGGTGCAACAACATCAACTGTTGCATAGCTAAACACTTATAAAGTCCCAAAGGCGAGACCTATTGGCTATGCCAATGCTTGTTAAATTTATAATCTGGTGGTAGATTCTGGTACATTATACTTCTCGAATTAAGTTTGGTCTACTTTCATGTCACTCTTTCTTCCATTCTATTTCTTCAAATTGCTATTTCTTCTTCTCTAGCTTTATCTTCTCATCACTCCCTTGTACTACTCTGCCAGGCTCATGTACCTCCAGGTGGTGCTTAGATCTTGCTTGCTTATATCAACAGATGCCAGAAGATAAAAGGATTCACCGACAACCTAAATGAATGCATTGATCCTATGCAGGGCCGGCTTTAGCAGTGGTGGTGCCCAGTGCAACAATGTTTGTTTGCACCCCCAATGGCCACCTAAGCCACGGATACCCTCACTACCACCCTTTGTCAGTGCCCCTCAAGTCTCCATAACTATTCTCTCTCTCTCATGCATTTCTTCTGTTTTAGCGCCACTCATACCAGTGTAAGGTGTCAGAGCACTTTACATCACATACTTATTACACAGAGACAATGAATCATAAGTGTGCAAATCAGTGTATAGGGAATGTTACATCAGACAGAGGACTACAAGGTATAGAAGTCACAAGTCTTCCCTTCTGGTCGAAAGTATATTTTAAGAGTGCTTGGTCTGAAGAAGCACACACTCAGAATGTAAAACTTAACACCATGGTTGAGGGTTGGCTTTACTAATAAGAATTGCTTTCTACACAAGGGAAATAGTTATGCAGCATTAGGATAATGAAAGACCGGGGAAAAATCATAACTCCCTAATCTATACCTTGCAGTTTGCATGCAGCTCTTTGATGATACTTAATAGCTCACTGTTCTACATTAGGATTTAAACCTACAAACTGCAAGAAACAAAAGGGTCTCTCTGACAGTAACGCACTGACCTATTTACATTGTATGCATATTGTGATATGCATGGTGCATGTGCTTTGTAGGAGGCATTATAACCTTCTGCCCTACTTTATGTTGAGTCAAAACTTCCACTAGACATGCACAGTTTTCACAAAGATTAGCGAGACGGTGAGGAAGAGGGCAGCCCGGGGACGCCACAGTACAGGTAAGTGGTTTTAAATTTATTTTTTATTCATTTTTAATTACTTGTTATAATGGAGGGGTGGAGGCGGGTGGGGTGGCGTAGCGTAGCGGAGTTCCACTGAGTTTGTTTGCAATTCCGTGGACCTCCGCATAGCCCCGCTACGCACACTATGCCCGGGGTTACTTCTTGTTTGATGTCTTTTCTTGCTCTTTTTCTGTTTATCCGTCCCATGAAGCATAGCTTCTTTACCATCCTTTTGATGGCATGAGCTGTGTCCTTCCACTGCTTACATTTGGGGAACAGACTTTCTTTTTAGGTCTCGCCTGCCGAAAGCAGCGCATACACTGCTCTCGCCATGGAGAGGACCTTTTGGAATCGATTCAGCGAAGGCTGAATGCACGCTTGTCCAAGTGGACAAAGATGGCTGCTCTCGCCATCCGCAAAGCTAAACATGCACGTGTAGGGACAAAAAAATGCACGCGCATGTGGACAGTCCGATGCTATTTATGTGCACACGAGTGCGCATTTTTTTGTCCCTACGCGTGCATGGCGGCGTGCTTTCCCCTTCGCTTTCCCAAACAGCCTGAAGGGCTCGGCGGCAGTGCAGAGGAATCCGCCATGGCGCGCGCAGCCACCGCTCGACCCCAGGAGCTGGCGTAATGCTTCTCGCGAGCATTGCTTGTTTAATAAGCAGGTTTGAGAGACCCCCTCACCCCCCATCCCCCAGGTCTGTCTAGAGTAGTTCCTCAACCGTGTCCCTTTGCACAGTTTCTTAGCAACTCAGTACCCTTCTCTATCTTACATGCTCACGATACTAACTCCTAACTAGTCCGCTGATCATCTAACCCCCTATTTCTCGTTCCCCTTTCTCACGCTGGACCTGATTCCCTCCTCTTTTGCAACTCTCACCTGACCCTGTGCTGATATGGTATTACTCTCCGGCCCATTGACTGCACTTTTTATGTGAACGTTCTTCTTCCTTGGCCCTTCCATGTTCACCTTTAAGCACGTATCCGGCTGTGGGAGATGATGGGAATAGCGCCAACACACTGCATATATTGGCACGCACTGCCTCGGCCTGCTATGGGCACATCTCATCACCCGGATAAAAAGACTCCGGGCTCGATAATGCACCCACGGTGGCTGCACGGCAGATCCAGGCGCTCTGGCTGGGCCAGAGAAGCCCGTTTTTGACAGGTACCCCTAGAGCCTACTGTAACGCAGCCCCGCCTCCTGTCTGCAGACACCAGTCTGGCTGTCATCTCATCAGTCTCTCTTACCCCCTCTGCTGCCCTCTGTGGGGGTCTCCATTCCGCAAGTCATCAGCTAATGGCGGCCAAGCTCCTCCGGCTCAGAAGCCTGACCAGGCTTTCTTCTTAAGCCGCCAACACTTGGAGTGCAGCTGCGAACTCTCCTGCAAGATTGCAAACATTTGTATTTCCTTTTTGTCCGTCCATTACAACATGCTGCACATTTAATTGAAACCCGACTTCAAGAGGCTCAGTGCCGGAGATGTACTTTGTTGTTGGTTTACCCTCGGATGAGCTGCTGCTTGGCCACCCTGCCCTCCTGTCCTCGTGCATACAAATGTAATATGCTAATTGCGCAGTGAAGTTGATACAGCCTTGTCAAACAAAATGACATATAAGCGTATTGACGCCTCGTTAGAGGTAGTAAGAGCTATATAAATGCAATTACAATACAATATAGGAACATAAGTGTGCAGGGACCTACTAGGTGGCATTGAGTCATGGCAGGGATGTATTTAACCTGTTGTTGCTTGGACTCCATAGGGGAAGTTAATCCCTCTACAGCTGGGTCCTATCTGGGCACTAGAGGGGCTTGGAGCTTCTTACCTCTTTAATGGCTCTGGTTAATTGCTCAAGGACAGGCGGCCTATCACTCACATAAATAAACAAGCATTACAAATGCAATAGGCCTCGCCTTTTATTAAGTTAAAGCCATTTGCTTTGCTATACAATACCATTAGCAAAGTAAATGGCTTTAACTTAACCAAAGGCGAGACCTGTTGCATGTTCAATGCTTGTTTCCTTTTTCTGTCAGAAACCCGCCAGAGTGGATGTGTTTTCTTGCACTCTCCCTCGCGTGCTGCTCCCCTCCCTTCAGATACACGTGACCCCACCCAAGCAATCTGTGTTGCTCTTCACACCCCAGCTTTTCCATTCCTTACACATCCTGGCTTTTTTATTTTTATTTATTTATTCCCTCCCAGTCTCAAACTTGTCCTTTGCTACTCCGGCCCACTCTTTGTTGATTCCCTCCATCAGCTCCTCCTTTCCTCTTACACCCCTCGTGGTCCTTAAAATAAATGTTATTTTTCATATTGTTTTGGAGGGGCCGGCAGCTGTATTTGCAGCTGCGTCCTTCCATTTTTATTCCGCACTTTAAAGCTAGTTTAAATACCTTTTTATTTACTACTCTATCTGGAATTCTCTATCAGGGAAAGGTCAATAAAAAATATCAAATGGTAGCAGCGTCATGCAGTATGCATACACATGCATGGTGATGCATGCACGCCCTACGTCATCACGCTGGGCCACCATGGAGTCATTGCGCACAGATGCGGTTTTTTTTCTTTTTGTAAATGTTGAATAGCTCTGGTTCAAAAGGCAAGATCTGTTGATTTTTTTCCTTTGCTTGTATGTATGGCTGTCGATAATGGGCTAGCCGAAATGCATGTGATTGGCATAGTTTCTTCTGCCTACATCACACATTAATATATATATTTTTTTGCAGAGTTTTATATAGCGCGAACTTGACCCGAATCGGTTCCGTTACACGAGGACACACATTCATTTTTTGCCCAGAATCACAGGATGTTCAGCGTTATACCGAGACTCGAACCCAGTTCCTCGGTCGAGCGCTCTAGCCGTTAGGCCAACTCTTCTCATGCAATACTTTTGTAGAAGCATAAACGTCTCTCAATAACTCAGAAATGGGGCGTGGCCTAAGTCTTTTTCTTTTTCTGATGCCTGTGAGTCTATTAGGTAACACACAGGCCTTTGTACACATGTACCTACCTGTTAGAAACCTTGCACATCACGGAAAACGTTCCTAGCTTTTGTAAGCGTTACGTTTTATTATGAGTGGAAAAACTACACATCTTGGCGCACCCTATTTAGTGTATAGTTACATCTGCTCTTGGGGATCTCTTCATGGATTCCACTTTGATGCTTTGTCCATTTTTCGGCACTGTTCTCCACCCCCTCCCCACGCCCTTCTCTGTACCTTTTGTCCTGAAAAATAAATGTTTTTTGTTGAATGATGTTTTTGTTCCCTTGAAAAACTATAACCGCACTTTGTGCAACGAGTACTGCTGTTTTCGAGTGTTTCATTGTGAGATAAGGACGGTTCCTTGATGTTCTCTTGAAATCATTACAGAGACAGAGAGAGGACGAGGTCAGAGCAGCTGCAGCTCTGGGTCAGGTGCAGCTCAGGGACAGAGAATGCAATCCAACTGTGAGGCTTACAGGGACAGAGAGGAAATGACAGAGTGGCATGGATGTAACAGATCCATAACAGGCACATAGCGAAATCAATTACTGTGCCTGTAAAGCATCCATCACAGACATAGAGAGAAAGCAAAGCTCTGTGTTTGCTTAACTCCACATATTTGTACCTTGACGCATTGCTTAATTTGAGCTAGTGGTTTTCGGTGCTCAGCACCGGCACTTAATCATCAACACCGGCGCTTTTCATGAGCATCAGTTAGGACACATTCATTATGGGGAGATTAAGTGATTTGGCCAGAGCCACAGGATGTTGAGCCAATGTGGAGACTCAAACCTGGTTCCCTGGCTCTCAAGTCAGCAGCTCTGGCCATTACGCCACATTCTCTCCCAACTTTCATGGTTAGTAGTTGGTTCTGTTTTAGGCGGCGCTAACGGGAGAAATGGGCTGGTGCCAGGTGCCTCCTGACGAGAGCCCTGGCACTTATTTTTCTTACAAATTAACAACTGCCATGACGATATATATATCTTCAAGGTGCGTACATGTGGACAGGGCCGGACTGGCTGTAATGGACATCCGGTGTTTCCCCGGGAGGCTGGAAGGGTGGGGGCCAGTTTGCACCTGTGGGGGCTGTTTTTGTTGGTCCTGGGGGCCGATTTGGCAGCGGTGCTGCAATATCAGCCCCCAGTAACAGAAGCAGCAGCGCTTCACACTTGCACCGCCCCTACTCGCTCCAACAAAATTGCCAGGACTGCTTTGGGCTCCTAGTCCGGCCCTGCATGTGGACAGTGGCGGCTCGCTGAGGGAGTGCTGCGGGGTGGTGAGGCGGGGGAGTTAGTTGACCCAGACATACGACAGACAGGAGTAAGGTAAGTAATTAAATAAATGCAACTATTTACCTTGCGCTTGCTGCATTGCCAACTCGGCGTGGAGTTAAGAATTGTACATTTATACTTACTTATTTGTACTTACCTTCTTGATACTCTTGCTATTGTTGCTGTGATATTTTGACCACCAGACAGTTTTGTCCTCAATTTTCTGTCAAACAACCACAGATCCATTACAGGCATAGAGAGAATGTAAAGTACTCTTCCTGTAACAGAGCCATAACAGGCATAGAGAGAAAGCAAACGTCTGTGCCTGTCATAGAACCATAACAGGCATTGAGAGAAAGTAAAGTACTGTAGATGTAACAGAGCCATAACAAGCATAGAGAGATAGCAAACAGCTGTGCCTGTAATAGAACCATAACAGGCATAGAGAGAAAGTACAGTACTGTGCATGTAACAGAGCCATAACAAGCATAGAGAGAAAGCAAACGTCTGTGCCTGCAATAGAGCCATAACACGCATAGAGAGAAAGTACAGAACTGTGCATGTAACAGAGCCATAACAAGCATAGAGAGAAAGCAAACGTCTGTGCCTGCAATAGAACCATAACAGGCATAGAGAGAAAGCAAAGTTAATCTCGAGGCAGCCAGCAAGGGTAAACGTTAGTGTTACTGACCCCTGAACACCATGAACATCACAAGACTTATGCTGGCCCATGGCACCAAGCTGCTTGCTTGTGCCTTTCCTCATTTGCCTTGTTCTACTAGTGCCTAGCCACCACCTCAATGCACCCCATCATATTGTTCAATCTTGCTCCTTGCCAAACGTCTCCCGTTTATACAGTCATTTCTCCCCTTTGAACCTTCATGACTTTCCATCTACTGGGAACTCAATAGGTCCCAGTTGATTGATTGACCAACCAACTATGAGCACTATGAGAGTGCGCTATACCAGCGCATAATTTTTGCTGGTGGTTCAGGGTGAGGTCACACCTCTCTTTTTTGGACACCAAGACCTATTTTTCATCATCAGACTTTGACACAGAGTAAGACAGAGCAGGAAGATAGTAGAGGAAAGAGGACCATAGGAAAACATTGACAAAGGGAGAAAGTTGGGATCAACAGAATCTGGATGTATGATGATACAACGCGTACCATCACAACGCGGTATGTTACATCGCGGTCTTGACAACGCAAGTCATTACATCGACTTGCGTTGGAGGGCGCTGGATTTAGGAATAGTGTGAATTACTATTCCAACTCCAGTCTACGTACAGTAGGGAAGGTGTTGGAATAGTAATTCACACTATTCCTTAGTCTAGAGCGCCCTCCAGTGCAAGTCGGTGTAACGTCTTGCGTTGTCAAAACCACGATGTAACCATACCGCGTTGTAATGGTTGCGTGGTAAAGGATGTTTCCCACAGAATCCACATGAGGGCTATAGAGAGGCTGGAAATTGACGGTGGTGGAAGAATGAGGCATGAGTAGGCAGCCTTGATCTTCAGCTACCCTGGCATTGCACACTGATCGCAGCGGGCTCCCAGGGAAAACTTTGGGTACCTGCACTTCTTTTTCATTTTTTAAATTATATATCACTCAGAATGAGTTTCTAGGGACTGTGGACTTAGATTCATTTTGAGACCAAAAAAGCTTTCAGTGTGTGCCTAAACGAGAGCATAATGGCATTAATCACAACCGCGGCCTCAACTGTTGTATCAGACAGGAGCAGATCAATAAATTTACTGCACTAATTAGAATAGGGTGTAGGGACCATTCCATGCATCTGCTCTTTAAAGAAAACACTCTTGATTGAGTACAAAACTAATCAGGAGACATTATACCATATTAAAGTCATTGGTTCCCTATACTTTTTAAGTGTTTATAGGAGATATCCCTTGATTCTGCATTGATTACTAGGGAAGCCTAATTACATAAAATAGTATTGATCCTCACTCCTGCAGCCAATGTCGGGTGGCCGGTTTACTGACAGAATATCGGAAACACAAATATCATGTGGACAGATTATTGTGTCAAAAATACATAGGACAAGAATATCGAGAAAGCACGTGGAAATAGGTAAGTATAAATGTACTATTCTTAACTCCATACCTACGTACCTTGAAGATATATATATCGTCAAGGTACATATATGTGGATTTATATACAGTAAAACTTTACTTACCCATAGAAAATTACCTTCACGATATTCTTGTCCTCTATATTTTTGACACGATAGTCTGTCCCACGATATTTATGTTTGATATTTTGTCCAAACACCATTTATAGAGCGCTGTGTGACACTTAACCTGTCTACACACCCAGCAGCCATCACCCAGGATCTTAAAACCTTAAGAGAGCAGGGGGATGTTTTGGGGGTGTTAGTAGTTTGTTGTCGATCAGGGCTTATCTGCTTGTCCTAGGCAGTCCCAGTGCTGGCTGTAACCTAAGAAGCGCTAGCTGTGTAGCGCTGTATGTATGTTTCTTTCAGCTAGAGCTGGAGCGGCCAAGAGGTGAGTGTGGTCCACCAGCAGGGGGCGCCAGATGGCACACTGAAGCAGCAAAAACAGCTGTATGTGGGACGTTTTTAGGGAGTCAGCAAAAGTATCTGTGCCTAGGGCACTAACATTCCTCGCTCCTGCTGTCAGTGGGACTGTTTCCATGATGGGGGTGTTATTTATTAGGTCTCGCCTACGCAGCACGCATGTGCTGCATAGGAGGGCCTTTAGCCGTCGTTCTTCACTTTTTCAAGCACTGCACCCGTGCTTGTGGCGGCACCCACCTTGCGGGAGCGCACAGCGGTGCGCCACAAACACGAGTGCAGTGCTTGAAAAAGTGAAGACTGCGCGCATGCACGCACCACTCCCGGGCTTGATAAGATAAGAGTTTAACATGTTTTCTCAAGAGCGTTGTAATCCTTACCCGATGTGCTGTCTCTCTATCTTAATTGAATTACTTTAAAATGAAATCGATTAATATAAATTGGCAATGACGAGCACGAGTGCTTTAAAACAGCTGCTGCTTGTGCTATTTTGAAAGATGTGAAATTACAGGTTTTCAGAACATGCGGATTCAAGTCATCACTATAATTGTTTCTTTTATTTGTTCTGCATGTATTTATTTTCATATAATAATGTAGTATCCTCAGAGCATTAAGAATAGCCACAAATCGTTAAACTCTGCAAACATGTACAGATTTTATATTCGAACCATTGTCACAGTGAAAGTTGAGCTTTAGAGTACTCAGCCTAATTGCAAATGCCTTGCATTACTGGCTGACTCACTCTCACTGACTATCACACTCTCACAGACTCTTACTCTCTCACACTATCACTCTCTCTCACTCTCTCACACTCTCACTGATACTGACACTCACTGACACTCACACTGACTCTCTCACTCACACTGACTCTCTCACTCTCACTGACTCACTGACTCTCTCACTCACACTGACTCTCACTGACAGACTCTCCCACTCTCACTCTCTCACTGACTGATTCCCACTCTCTCACTCACTCACTCTCTCTCACTGACAGACTCACTGACAGACTGACTCACTCACTCTCACTGACAGACTCTCACTGACTCACTCTCACTGACAGACTCTCCCACTCTCACTAACTGACTTTAAAAACTCTCTCTCACTGACTGACTGACTGACTCACCCTCACTGACAGACTCTCCCACTCACTCTCACTCACTGACAGACTCTCACTGACTGACAGACTCACTCACTCTCACTGACTGCCAGACTCTCTCTCACTGACTGACAGAATCTCTCTCACTGACTGACTGACTCACTCTCACTGACTCACTGACTGACTGACTCCCCCACTCTCTCTCATTGACTAACTCACTACTGACAGACTCACTCTCACTGACTGACAGACTCACTCTCACTGACTCACTCACTCTCACTGACAGACTCTCACTAACTCTCTCACTGACTGACTGACCCACTCTCACTGATTGACTAACTGACTCACTCTCACTGACAGACTCTCCCACTCACTCACTGACTGACTCACCCACTCACTCACTCTCACTCACTGACTGACTCACTCACTCACTCTCACTGACAGACTCTCACTGACAGACTCTCTCACTCTCTCACTGACTCTCCCACTCTCTCACTGACTGACTGACTCACTCTCAGTGACCGACTGACTCACTCTCACAAACAGACTCTCACTGACTGACTCACTCTCACTGACAGACTCGCTCACTGACTGACTCTCCCACTCTCCCACTGACTGACTGACTCACTCTCACTGACAGACTCTCACTGACTGACTCACTCTCACTGACAGACTCTCACTGACTGACAGACTCTCACTGAGACTCTCCCACTCTCTCTCACTGACTGACTGACTCGCTCTCACTGACTTTCAGACTCACTCTCACTGACTGCCAGACACTCTCTCACTGACTGACTGACTCTCTCTCTCTCACTGACTGACTCACTGACTGACAGACTCACTCAATCAATCAGTAAACTTTATTCGGTTTTTGTTCGAAAAACCATAAAAGTTACACAGATTCAAATGCATAAAAAAGCAGTTGTATGTAAATACATGATTTAAAAGGATATCGTGTTCTGTAATAAAAAAACATATCTAGATATAAAGACTTTACACATCCATGCAGGTCCTAGATTTCACAGAAGCTTTTAAAAACCCAACTATAAAGAAGATGCAGTCCTCTTTCAACAGCTGGAGATACACAAGGGCCGGTCGAACCTGTCCAAAATTCATTCTTTTTAAAATCGGGACCAGATAATGCCTAGGGGGAAATTCATACAGTTTGCATAAAAATAAAAAGTGCAGCAAATCCTGCGGAGACTGTCCGTCGCAGCCGCAGGGAGCTAGCACTTGACCTCTGTTAAAACCCTTAGGTCTGGCTAGCAAAAGGTGGAAGAGGTTCATCCGAAACCTGGTTAACAAAAACTTCTCATGTGTTGACAGCGACCCCATAAGATAAGCTTCCGTCGTCAGAGTTGTCTTAAGCGTTAAATACATCCGAACACTGGGTTTCAGCATCTCCTCGGCTTCCCTGTCCACTTTCCTTAAAGTCAAAAAGGTTATCTTAGTTAATTCCACATCCTTCTTGACTATAACATAAGGTTCGGAAAATATTTCACCCCGCCCTATCCCTTCAAAACTTCTTTTAATGTACCTCAACCAGGGAATACGGGACGAATTATCAAGGGACATACACTCTCTTAGGATCAAATGGTTGAGAGTTAAATCTTTATTTAGCCACCACTTTAGCCAAAAAATCAGGGGTCGCAGGGCAAAAGCATCACTTAAGTAAGGGACCTCTAGTTCCTCGTGGACCGCTAAATTAGAGGTTCCACGCGGAACACATAGTAAACGTTTCAAAAAATCATTCTCCACTACCTGAAGGGAATCTGCGGCAGTATAACCCCATATTTCACTACCATAGGTGGCTATGGCCAAGCTTTTGGCTTGATAAACTTGCAACATAGCTCCTGTTGGTTTCTTCCCTATTTTAGAGGCAAAGTTGAAAATTGCTGTATTAGCCCGAGCCAGATCCCCTTTTTTCCTTAAAATTAGGGGTCCCCATTTAAGTTGGTCGTCAAAAAGAAACCCTAAGTAGGAAAATACATTTGTGCGGGGGATCTATGCGGGGCCAACACTGAAATGAAAACTCTTTTTCAATTGTTGCCCCACTTTCATGACGTAGGACTTGGAATTATTAATTGCCAAGTCCCGATCAGTCAGGAATCTGGAGAATGTGGTTAAAAGTGATTGCAAACCTATTTCAGTCCTGGAAATGAGGACGGCGTCGTCCGCTAATAGCAGGACGGGGATGCCACGCCGTCCTACACACGGGTAATCGACTCCAGTTGCCCTTAATGCACTATCTAGTTCGTTTATATAAAAATTAAATAAAATACGCCAGAATGCAACCTTGCCGGACTCCCCTCTTAATCTCGAAATCCCTGGAGACCTGCAAATCCTGTGAAAACCTGACATTAGCTTTAGTTGATAAATGCAGATCCTCAAGAAAATGAACAATACTGTTCTCCACCCCCATTACCCTCATGGACTGCCACAGTTTGTCCCTGTTTACACAGTCAAACGCAGATGACAAGTCCATGAAGGCAAGATGGATAGTTCCGGGGCGAGCAACAGTATATTTGCTTAGTATCATAGATAGATTAAGACACTGAGCAACAGTAGAGCGGCCCGGCCGGAATCCATACTGGACATCCAACATAATCTTGTGCTCCTCTGCCCATGATGATAATCTCTGTAAGAGAATGCGTCCTACCACTTTAACCACTGAATCAATGAGCGAGATCGGTCTTTAACAGTGGGTGCTATTTTTATTACCCTTCTTGAATACAGGGACTATAGTGGAGGAGGCCCAAGACTAAGGACATCCATTCTTTGCTGCTGCATTAAATACTGTCTCCAGTATCGGGGCCCGGAACGGGGGGTCAGATTTAAATAAATCTGGGGGGATCCCTTCAGGGCCTGGTGCTTTGTTAATGGATAGTGCTGTAATGCCATCCAGGATCTCACCCCTTTCAAAAATTATTACAGGGTCCTTCGTATCCCTACTTTCTCTGTGGTTAAGCTCGAGAGGGCACTCAAACATAGATTTAAAGTGAAGTACCCACTCCTCCTCTGTAATATGTGAATCTAAGGCCCCCCCCTTCCTGATCAAAAAGGGGCCGATTCACAACACTCCAGATCCTCAAGCTCTTCCTGAGAGTGCTTGAGTCAATCAGCTCCCTCCAGGCTTCTTCCTTCAGGGCACCCTTACTTTTGGCCAGGGCTGACTTATACTCCTTTCGACAAGCACATACCACAGATTGGGTTCTTGGTTTGGCTGACAGAGCTTCCCTCAACCTCTTTGCTGCTTTGGAGCAATTGGGATCAAACCATCTGGGACCATGTGAGGCATTTCTTCTGGCTGGAACACATACAAGTTCACATTCTTTTCTCGCTAGTGACTCGTATGCACCAAGAATCTCATTGGGGGGGAACCCTCCGTAGTACATAATGTTAGTTCATGGGCACAAAATGTTTTTACTTTGTCATAAAATCTATCTGGGGACACCTGGGGCCATTTTAATCTGCGCTTCCCATCCGTCGGTCTCAATGCACCCCTGGTTGAGACATCACCAATCTTTACTGTTAATGGGCCCGTCATATAAACTGTTAATGGATTATGGTCACTAAATTCACTCTCCTCAATATTAAAATCATGAAAGAAGATTGCAAAGAGGAAGAAATTAAGATAAAGTCAATAAACGACCCCCTACCGTGCCCTTTAAAAGTTGCCACTGGAAACTTAGTGTGCGGGCGAGTTAAAGACATCAGGGACACCATATCCAGTTCGTTTATCATGTTGTTCAACAGTTCCCCCTGAGCATGATGTTCAAAATGAAAACCCCTCATGTGGGGACAGCCAAACTCAGAAGTACAAGATATTGTTGGATTTCCACAGGGGTGTATATTAAAATCCCCATAAACCAAAAGATTATGTAAACTAGGCCCAAATATTGTCTTATAATCGCTCCCAAGGTGGTGATGTTACAGGCCTCGTGTGGGCAAGCCACCGAATTGTAAAAATTAACAATTCCCCATCTAGTACCCCCCTTCTGGCTGACAATGCCAGGATTCCCGGGTGTGTAGTTGGCATCATTTGAAACTTACAGTCGACAGCCACAGAAATATATACAACTAAACCACCCTTTGGTCTTCCACTCACCGACGGGGTGGCCGGAACACAAAAAGCCTTGTAGCCTTCCAAAGATAGATCACAATCCACTGACCACGTTTCTTGGAGGCTAATTACCGTGAATTGCTTCACATATCGCACCCACATTGGATCTTGGAGCTTGTTGGCCAACCCTGCAACATTCCAGGATAGGAAGTTGTTAGGCCTCACATCTGTGGGTCCTGCAGCTACCTCCACTGGGGACTGGATAAGAACAACAGGTTCCGACTCAGGGGGTGTGGGGACCCTCAGTCAATCACAATCCTCCAAACCAGATAGAGCAGCAAATCTATTGTTTAACACCAATGAGGGGTCGGTGCCAAACTGCCTGTCTGATTCCGAAGGTAAGTAGGCCATAAAAATAGGCTGTTGCCTAGGTGCTAGCCTATTTGACAACCCACCTCAGGGAGCTACCCAGGGGACATTTTCAGGCATATCCCTATAAGGGGCTGGCTTGTAGAAGTAGCCCAGAGGTAAAACCCTAATAACAGATCTCAGTAAGGGGGTGAGGCCGATGTCCCTAGATAAAATGCGGCCCGCAGTGTAGGGGTTATCAGAATTTACAATAACGCAATCACCAGTGCCCATTTTGAGTGAGCTCCCAATCCAACTAACCCTGCATGCCATAAGGATGTTTCTAGACATGCGGGCACGCAGAGTAGTATTGTGTGAGAACCAGTGGGTTAATTTATTTATCAGCTGCCCATAATCACTGACAGACTCTCCCACTCTCTCTCACTGACTGACTCACTCTCACTGACTGACAGACTCACTCTCACTGACTGACAGACTCACTCTCACTGACTGACTGACTCACTCTCACTCACTGACTGACTCACTCTCACTGACTCATTCACTCTCTCACACTGACTGACAGACTCACTCTCACTGACTGACAGACTCACTCTCACTGACTGACAGACTCCCTCTCACTGACTCACTCACTCTCACTGACTGACAGACTCACTCTCACTGACTCTCACTCTCTCTCACTGACTGACAGACTCACTCTCACTGACTGACTCACTCACTCTCACTGACAGACTCTCACTGACTCACTCACTCTCACTGACAGACTCTCACTGACTGACTCACTTTCACTGACAGACTCTCACTGATTGACAGACTCTCACTGAGAGACTCTCACACTCTCTCACTGACTGACTCACTCTCACTGACTCACTCACTCACTCTCACTGACAGACTCCCACTGACTGATTCACTCTCACTGGCAGACCCTCTCACTGACTGACTCTCTCACTGAGTGACTGACTCACTCACTCTCACTGACAGACTCTCACTGACTGACTCACTCTCACTGACAGACTCTCACTGAGACTCTCCCACTCTCTCTCACTCACTGACTGACTCACTCTCACTGACTGACAGACTCACTCTCGCTGACTGACAGACTCACTCTCACTCACTGACTGACTCTCTCTCACTGACAGGCTCACTCTCCCTGACTCACTCACTCTCACTGACAAACTCTCACTGACTCTCTCACTCTCTCTCACTGACTGACTGACCTATTCTCTCTCACTCTCACTGACTGACTGACTCACTCTCACTGACAGACTCACTCTCCCTGACTCACTCACTCTCACTGACAGACTCTCACTGACTCTCTCATTCTCTCTCACTCACTGACTGACTCACTCACTCACTGACTGACTCACTCTCACTAACAGACTCTCACTGACTGACTCACTCTCACTGACATACTCTCTCACTGACTGACTCTTCCACTCTCACTGACTGACTGACTGACTCACTCTCACTGACAGACTCTCAATGACTGACTCTCTCTCACTGACAGACTCTCACTGACTGACAGACTCTCACTGACAGACTCTCCCACTCTCTCTCACTGACTGACTGACTCACTCACTGACTGACTCTCTCTCACTGACTGACTGACTGACTCACTCTCACTGACAGACTCTCACTGACTGACAGACTCTCACTGACAGACTCTCCCACTCTCTCACTCTCACTGACTGACAGACTCACTCTCACTGACTGACTCACTCTCACTGACTGACTCACTATCACTGACTCACTGACTCACTCTCACTGACAGACTCTCACTGACTCTCACTGACTGACTGACTGACTCACTCACTCACTCTCACTAACAGACTCTCACTGACTCACTCACTCTCACTGACAGAGTCTCTCACTGACTGACTCTCCCACTCTCACTGACTGACTGACTCACTCTCACTGACGGACTCTCACTGACTGACTCTCTCTCACTGACAGACTCTCACTGACAGACTCTCCCACTCACTCTCACTGACTGACTCACTCACTCGCTGACAATCTCCCTCTCACTCACTCACTGACTGACTCACTCTCTTTCACTGACTGACTCACTCTTACTGACTGACTCACTCTCAATGGCTCACTCTCACTGACATACTATCACTGACTCTCTCACTCTCTCTCACTGACTGACTGACTCACTCTCACTGACTGACTCACTCTCACTAACAGACTCTCACTGACTGACTCGCTCACACTGACAGACTCTCTCACTGACTGACTCTCTCACTGACTGACTGACTCGCTCACTCTCACTGACAGACTCTCACTGACTGACTCACTCTCACTGATTGACAGACTCTCACTGACAGACTCTCTCACTGACTTTCCCACTCTCTCTTACTGACTGACTCTCACTGACTGACTCACTGACTCACTCTCACTGACAGACGCTCTCACTGACTGACTCTCCCACTCTCTTACTGACTGACTGACTCACTCACTCTCACTGACAGACTCTCACTGACTGACCCACTCTCACTGACAGATTCTCACTGACTGACAGACTCTCACTGACAGACTCTCTCACTGACTCTCCCACTCTCTCTTACTGACTGACTCTCCCACTCTCTCTCACTGACTGACTGACTGACTCACTCTGACTGACAAACTCTTACTGACAGACTCTCACTGACTCACTCTCTCTGACTCACTCTCTCTGACTCACTCTGTCTGACTCACTCTCACTGACAGCCTCTCACTGACAGACTCTCACTGACTGACTCTCCCACTCTCTCTCACTGACAGACTCTCACTGACTCACTCTCACTGACTCACTCTCACTGACTCACTCTCACTGACAGACTCTCACTGACTAACTCTCCCACTCTCTCTCACTGACTGACTCTCCTACTCTCTCTCACTGACTGACTCACTCACTCTCACTGACTGACTCACTGACTCACTCTCACTGACAGGCGCTCTCACTGACTGACTCTCCCACTCTCTCACTGACTGACTGACTCACTCACTCTCACTGACAGACTCTCACTGACTGACCCACTCTCACTGACAGATTCTCACTGACTGACAGACTCTCACTGACAGACTCTCACTGACTCACTGCCTCTCACTGACTGACTCTTCCACTCTCTCTCACTGACTGACTCTCCTACTCTCTCTCACTGACTGACTGACTCACTCTCACTGACTGACTCTCCCACTCTCTCTCACTGACTAACTGACTCACTCACTCTCACTGACTGACTCTCACTGACTCACTCTCACTGTCAGTCTCTCACTGACAGACTCACCCACTCTATCTCACTGACTGACTCACTCACAATGACTGATTGACTCTCTCTCACTGACTGACTCTCTCTCACTTACTTGCTCTCTCTCTCACTGACTCTCTCTCACTGACTCTCTCTCACTGACTGACTCTCTCTCACTGATTGACTGACTCTCTCTAAAATACTGACTGACTCTCGCTAAAAGACTGACTGACTGTCGCTAAAAGACTGACTCACTCTCACTGCCTGACTATCCCACTGACTCACTCTATTTCACTCACTGACTAACTGACTCCCTCTCTCACTCTCATTCGCTCTCACTGACTGACTCTCTCACTGACTGACTCGCTCACTCTCACTGACTGACTCTCTCACTCTCACTGACTGACTGACTCTCTCACTCTCACTGACTGACTCTCACTCTCACTGACTGACTCTCTCACTCTCTCACTGACTCTCACTGATTCTCATTCCCTCACTGACTGACTCTCACTCTCTCACTGACTGGCTGACTCTCTCACTTTCACTAACTGACTAACTGACTCTCTCACTGGCTGACTCTCTCACTCTCTCTCTCACTAACTGACTAACTGACTGACTGACCTTCACCCACCTGTTATTTATGCCCCCCTTAACAAAACAAGCATTGGCATAGCCAATAGGTCTCGCCTTTGGCACCTTATAAGTGTTTAGCCATGCAACAGTTGATGCTGTTGTACCAATGATATTGTGCTGCATAACTAAATACTTATAAGGTCCCAAAGGTGAGACCTATTGGCTATGCCAATGCTTGTTCTACCCAGCGTTGTCATTTATTTGTATTTCTTTGCAGTTTTATAAAGCATGAACTTGGCCCATAGGTATTGGAGCGCTTTACATGAGCACCAGTTACATTACACAAGGACACATTCATTTTTGTTAGGCAGCAGGAGTTAAAGTGATTTGCCCAGCTTAAAAGGATGTTGAGCTGATGCTGAGACTCGAACCTGGTTCCCCAGTTCTAAAGTCAGCAGCTGTGGGTGTTACTCCACATCCTCTCCCCTTTACTGTATTTAACCTTTATTCCCGAGTACTTATCATGCTAATGTACTCTATTGCATTTTTTTCTTACCAATCTATGTTCAATTTTCCATTTCAAGCCCCAGCACTTCCGCTTTTGCAAATGTGGACTTTGCCCACTGATTGCTGTCTTCAGAACACGAGGAAGGAAGATGACTATTTTCGAATTAGCTTAATGACAACCCTGTGTCCCATCCCATAGACACGTTGAGCACTGGTGACAATTAGATCTTCTGTAAATCTATTTGCTATAAATGCTCCCTAATGCGGTTGGTTCTGATGAAAGATAAACAGCAGCAGCACTATGGAGGTTCTGCTCTCTTGAAGGTATATCTTAAAGGCTTGCTGTTGTATAAAGTATTTTCTGCCCTAAATTGTATTTTCCTGGCTTTAGTTTATTATTAAAGACAATGAATCCTGTATAATATGCAAATATGTATTTAAGCTGATCCTGGCAGCAGCTGTAAGATATTATTATGTCGCGGACAGTATAAAGCAGCAGCCTCAACAGCAAATACCCCCTCCTACTGCTGCTCCTGGCATCAGATGAGGGTTCACTGCAGGCTCTCTCTTGATATCTTTTCCTATTCCCTGTAACTTTTTCGAGGTTTCTCTGCCCAACCCTATCTCTCCTTCTGGTTTTCTATGTTTCTCTTGTTCCTTTTTTATTTCCCTGTTCCTTCGGCCATTTTTTTGTTGTTGCAGATTTATATAGCGCGAACTCGACCCAAAGGTATTGGAGCGCTTACACAAGGACACATTCATTTTTAGATCTCACCCACGCAGCGCACATGCGCTGCATAGGAAAAATACCTTTAGCCATCTGCGCAACTTTGCGTGCACGTCTGGCGATTCCCTTGCGGGAGCAAGCTTTCAAACCATGTGTTAATTAGAAACATATGGTTCCTGCTCGCTCCCACAAGGGAAACTGGCGCAGGCCCCCTCCTCTCACCCCTCCCCCTACTGCCTCCTTTCAGCGTGAGGCGCGCACGCTTGTTTTTTATTGTTTCCTGACCGTCCTCTTTCAGTATTCGCATGATGCTGCGGTGTGTGTTGTTTTGTCCGGCGGCCGCCATGGGCTCTGACCCGGTTCGGAAGAAATTGGAGCTGCCAGGTGATGGCCTCCATACTGCCCACACAGCCATTACTTCTTGCCGTTTCATTGAGCACACACGCCAACCGCTCGGACATTTCCCCATAAGTCAGACGCCTTAATGATTATCCAGGAACTCCTCTCCTCCTGGCTCCAAGGGAGTTGTCACTTTCACAATGCAAACTCGAAACCTCGACTTTTATTTTAAACCTCCTTTCCGACTACTTTGTTTCTGTGTTCCATGAGCCAAAACGCCATTCTCTTTAGGTGGACTTCCAGTGACGCCACACCTTTAGCAGATGGCAGCCACTTTTACTCCCCCTTGCTTTCAGTACAAACAAGCCCTGGTAAGGAGGTGGGTGCTGCTCTCCCCTCCTACTGTCCCCCCCCCCCATATGTAGCGTGCCTGACTGAGTTAATAATACATAGACTGTTTCCTGCCTGCAGCCCGCACACTGTATTTTTTAGCCAGGCCTCTCTTCGGCACAAATCTACCCCGTTAAGCCAGACACATCTGCTTAGCCTCGCCTTCATTTTAATTAGAATGGGGGACTGACCCAGCAGGTCTCTTACATACAGTGCTCGGTCTGCAAATCCTCCCTTTGCATTCCATGTGCAGAGCATCGCCACCTCAAGGACTGACATCTCCCGGTGCAAAATTACTGCTGCCTCCGACACAATAGGTGCAATAAGGGAATCAGCATTGAAAACATATGTTATTTAAACAATGGCTTAAGTAAGGCACATAAACATGCATTAGAGACAACACTGTACCTCCAGAGAAATGCACTCAGATTTAATGTGGCCTGCATTAGATTTCCTGTTTATATTTATCTGGTAAACAATATTTACTGTTAAGAAAAAACCAGCTAAGAGTAAAAAATAAAAATAATTAACGTTTCTCTTCTGCCTCTAGTCCTGCAGATGATCGTCTGTTTTAGTTCTTCCTTTGTTTCTTCGGCCAGGATATCTTTCTCGGATGTCATCGTTAAGTGGATAAACTGCCTAAAGAGGCCGGAAGAGCAAAATCTAAAGGGGACACTTTAAAGACCACAGGTATTGCTGCACTTTAGATGTATACGTTGCATGTTCTGAAGGAGATACATAGGTGCCAATTCCGATCCGGTAAAAACCGGGTACGAACCGTCGGACGGAGCCCTATCTCCGTCCGACTCGTACCCGGTGCCAAATCCATCCGAAAATGCAAGTACGATTCGCACGGAAACACCATTTCTGTACGAATCGAACAAAACACCGACCGAACAGAAACTAAACACAATTCCGATCCTGAAAGGCGCCGACCTGACGTCGGTACGCATCCAGCCTACGTTTCACGAACCAGGAAGTACGAATCGAACCGACGTCATCCCGCACGGAAAATATTTACCGGCTGCCAAAAACTGCCGGGAAATCAGGACGACACACGCAAGGAGCAGCTGGACGCGACGAACAGACATGGACCCGAACCTACGTGCCATCCCTGCCCTCCTAGCAGTCCACCTGGCGTACAGGAACCGACGCAGACGCCGCAGAAGGTCAGCACAACAACCAGGGGCAAAGGGGGGGGAAGGGGCAGGACACACAACACCAACACATGGTACCAAATCACACATGGCCTGGACATACCTGACCATCAGGGCCTGGTCACTTCCAGGGGGTGGGGGCGAGGCCAGCAACGCAAGCGTCCGCCACAACGGAAGTGGATGGTCACGCGAACCGGTACGTACCCTACCCAGGCCGCAAGAGCGTGGGTACGGAACGTACCACGCGTCCCCCTACGTCACTCCAACAATGGCGGTACGGCCCGTACCCACGTCAGAAAGGCCTTGGTACGGCTCGTACCAGCATTGCTGGGGTCATGTAGGGGTACGCGTGGTACGACCCGTAGCCACGCCCCCAAGGCCTGTGTACGGTGCGGACCCCACGGCACTGCAACAATGGGGGGACGCACCGTACCCACCCACCAAAGGCATGGGTACGGCCCGTACCCAGGCACGCAGAGCGTGGGTAGGGGTATGTACGCACCGAACCCCCACCCCAGCAGTGTATGTACGCCCCGAACCCCCACCCGTGTATGTACGCCCCGAACCCCCACCCGTGTATGTACGCCCCGAACCCCCACCCCAGCAGTGTATGTACGCCCCGAACCCCCACCCGTGTATGTACGCCCGAACCCCCACCCGTGTATGTACGCCCCGAACCCCCACCCCAGCAGTGTATGTACGCCCCGAACCCCCACCCGTGTATGTACGCCCCGAACCCCCACCCGTGTATGTACGCCCCGAACCCCCACCCCAGCAGTGTATGTACGCCCCGAACCCCCACCCGTGTATGTACGCCCCGAACCCCCACCCGTGTATGTACGCCCCGAACCCCCACCCGTGTATGTACGCCCCGAACCCCCACCCCAGCAGTGTATGTACGCCCCGAACCCCCACCCGTGTATGTACGCCCCACACCCCCACCCCAGCAGTGTATGTACGCCCCGAACCCCCACCCGTGTATGTACGCCCCGAACCCCCACCCCAGCAGTGTATGTACGCCCCGAACCCCCACCCGTGTATGTACGCACCGAACCCCCACCCGTGTATGTACGCACCGAACCACCACCCGTGTATGTACGCACCGAACCCCCACCCGTGTATGTACGCACCGAACCCCCACCCCAGCAGTGTATGTACGCCCCGAACCCCCACCCGTGTATGTACGCCCCAAACCCCCACCCGTGTATGTACGCCCCGAACCCCCACCCGTGTATGTACGCCCCGAACCCCCACCCCAGCAGTGTATGTACGCCCCGAACCCCCACCCGTGTATGTACGCCCCGAACCCCCACCCGTGTATGTACGCCCCGAACCCCCACCCCAGCAGTGTATGTACGCCCCGAACCCCCACCCGTGTATGTACGCACCGAACCCCCACCCGTGTATGTACGCACCGAACCACCACCCGTGTATGTACGCACCGAACCCCCACCCGTGTATGTACGCACCGAACCTGCAATAAGAATGGTGTGTGCCAAACATCCCCAGCAGTGCCCAGACATAGGAGGGGTGGGTGCAGAGTCCTCCCAGCAGTGCCCAGAGACAGGAGGGGTGTGTGCAGAGTCCTCCCAGCAGTGCCCACACACAGGAGGGGTGGGTGCAGAGTCCTCCCAGCAGTGCCCAGACATAGGACAATATACCCCATCAACAAGTTCAGTGACCAACAAGGGTGATACCCCAGATGCAGGCGGAGCCATCGCTGAGCCAGCATGGCTATATTGAACGGCAACCCTCACACATCCAGGAAATGTAGACACAGCACAGCACAGCATTTGGGAGACACCCTGCAGGGAAAATGGCCTGCTCCACAGAGGATGGAACACACCTTGGGACAATGTCACCATACAGTGAGAGCAAACATGACCAAATACCATTGGCAGAGACCTTTGTGATGGCACGCAGATGGCAGGGTACACCCCATGAGCAGCACACTCCAACATTTCACAGACCCCTAACACATTATCACCACCCCAACTCAGGGAGCACCAGCACCAACAGCAAGTCCAGGAAAGCATCAGTGTGCAAAACCAAAAGAAAATGCTTTATTCAGCAGGAAAATATCTCTGAGAAAATGTCCACTATGTACAAGGGCCATGGGCCAGGCCAGCAGCAAAGTCCGGGGGGGGGGTACACATCGGGACGTGTGTCCCCTAGCTTGCCTGCACAGTTCACAAGTCCATTTCATCCACAGAAGAGGGGGCATCAGGGGGGAGGGTGGAAACAGGCACCGCAGGGACAGGAGGGGAAAGGGTAGGTGTTGTGGGTGCAGGGAGGGATGATTCTGCCACAGGGGGGGTGCCAGCGCCAAAGGTGGAGGACAGAATGGCGCTGCACAC
This sequence comes from Triturus cristatus, assembly GCF_964204655.1. Lineage (NCBI taxonomy): Eukaryota > Metazoa > Chordata > Amphibia > Caudata > Salamandridae > Triturus > Triturus cristatus. Next base: position 1,588,050,919 of record NC_140590.1, read on the forward strand.
GTCGGCAAGTTTCCCCAGCGACTCCCCCGCACCCAATCGAACCACAGGCCCCAAGGAGGGGGGGGGCAGAGGAATGGGTCGCAGCGCCACTGGGGGAGGGTGTGGACAGGGTGGGGGTCTCAACTCCCCTGGCCGGGTCCCGCCTCCACCGCTTGCGGGGTGGTGTCATCCTGGGGCTGGGGGGCACACTCGCAGTGCATGATGCTGTCACCGACTGTTGGCCAGGAGAGCTAAGGGGAGTGGATTTGGAGGGAGTGGGTTGTGTGGACTGCGGACTCCCACTGTGGCTGCGTGTTCTACGATTCCCCCCCGACCCAGTGGGTGTGCCTTCCTCACCCTGTGTGTGCGTGACAGGAGGTGTGCGCTTCGACTTCCCTGGTGGTGTGGTGCCTGTGTCTGTTGGGGTGCGTGCACGCTGACGTCTGGATGTGCGTGGGACAGGCACGGGAGTGGGAATTGTGGATGGTGCAGGGGTAGGGGGGGGGTAGGCAGCGCTGCAGGAGATCCAGTGCTGCAGTCAGTGTGGAGTCTATGGACCTCAGCAACTGCCGTTGGTCAGACTGCGCAGCCGACATGCCCTCCATGTATGCCTCCATCTGGGTCAGCACCTGGGTGTGGGCATGGAGGACATTTAGCATCGCAGTCTGACCAACCTGCAACTGCCTCAGGATGTCCACAGACTCCGCACTCACCGCAGCAGTGGTGACAGGGGCAGGGGGTGCGGTGCCTGGCAGGAAGGAGACATGTGGGGACCGAGCACGGAGGGAAGCGCCACGAGCAGGTGGGAGGCCGGTGATGGAAACTGAGGTGGCGGGGGGATGTGGAGGGCTGCCATCAGCTGGGGGTGCAGACTCCGCCACCTCTTGGAGCTCAGCCTCGGACCCGTCTGCGTCATAGTCTGTGTTGGCAGTCGACAGGTCCTCTGCCTCACTCCCTTCGGCCTCCGTGCCACTCCATGTGCCAGACAGGACAGCACTGCTGGCACTGGTGCTCAATCCCTCCTCCCGGTCCGTGCTAGTGTCTCCTTCCGTGTCCCCCGGCGATGCTGTGGGCAAGGTGAAGAGACAGGAGATAATCAGACACCTGTACACATATGTCACATGAGTCAAATATACATAGGTCACATTGCATAGCCTGAAAAGCAACAGGAGTAACACCTACAAAACAATGTACACATGTAGGCCATGGAACACACAGTTTGTCGACCCACCATGCCACTGAGACACAATGGAGAGCATGACACAACAGCAAATCACTGCACCTAAAATTTTACAGAGGAGCCAGCCTCTGGGGACAAATGTGCACAGCACCTGCACCACACTGCGTCGTCAAAAAGGGATGAGCATGAATCATATCCATTTACTCTTGCCACATGCTGCAAAGGCAATACATGAAACCAGGCCAAACATGACTGGGTCACTGCACCTTGAGCGTATGTCCAGTCAAACATCACACACAGGCTAAACCCAGCAAGGAGGATGAAGCTTCTGACATGTAGGCCTTGTACGCACAAACCACCCACACCTGAGACAATCTCATTGAGACGGAGAAAGTATGTACACCTCTTACTCTGGGATGAAAACACATGGCCTCCACTAATTCATGACTGTACACACACAGCCCCTGGTGCGCATGTCCACACATCATTGACAGGCAAACATCATCAGATTGTCTCAACAACACACACAGGTAATGCCCACTGTGAGTATGCACAAGCAAAATGGGTCCCCCTGTACAGTGGACACATGTAGCAACCTGTAGGTCCTAACAGTTGAGCCCAGGGTACAATGCCACCCTACCCAACCCATGGCGAAGACACAGTGAATGGCCATATTGTTGGATGACGCACATGATACCTAGGAAGAGGTGCCCCAGGGCACAGTAGTGCCCACACTCCTCCATGGTCCAGGATGGACATGACTGCAAATTAAGCAACCGTCCCTGCACTTAGCAGGCCTCCCACTCAGGCACATCATGTCAGAGGGCACACAATTGGACATGCATGCTGGAAGGCTGTACATTTTGGAGACACACCCCTATGTCGTGATTCACAATCAGTGCCAAGTGACATGGACACCACAATGACTGAAATTGGCCATGGCACACGCAAGGTCCCCATACCTGTGGCACATCACCCCCACACATGATGCTGATAGCATTGGGCACCTGCATGAACTGCCTGCCTAAATAACCTTGTGCAAGAGTGGCTACAGACAGACCAGGGAACACATGGCAAGGAGGGGAAGGGAGGGAGTGAGAACAGCACTGTGCTACTTTGTGGAGAAGTTGACGCACTGCACAATCAAACCCTGGCAGTGTATCCATGCAACTGCACACTTACATTGGCTGGGGACACACAACTGACACACATGTACCTACCCCCTTCCTGCTGCTGCTTCCCCTGTAGGCGCCTGTCCATATCGGGGAAGACCGCCGCCAGCACACGCTTCTGGATGTGGGTCAGACGACGGCGCCCACGGTTCTTACGGCTCACAGGTGAGTCCCCCAGCAGGACCCGTGCAATCCTCCTCGTCCAGCACCGGATGTCCTGCCAGCGTTTCCTCACCTGAGACAGGCTCCGCCTCCGACCCTCTGTACCCCTCACGGCAATGACGGCTTCCCTCCAGATCTCCCCCTTGGCAATGGCGCCTACCTGTGAGGATGCAAAAGTGAGAATACATTAATCCACATGAGCAAAGACACAGAGACACACATATAGAACAATCCTCTTTATGTACAGGCCATGGTATGCATGCAACTAATTGCACCTTTGTCATAGGGACATTATCCACTGTGGAAGGCCAAATGCACTACGTGCCATTGAAAGTACACGGGTGGCATGAGGGGTACCACACACTCACTGACCAGGGATCACACTGTGCCTCACAGGCTACACCAGGATTATGTACAGCACCTCACAGCAGTCACCTGCCCCAGCACACTGATGCTACCTCAGCAGAGTACACAGACACACACAGGTACAGGACAATCACATGGCATTGCCAACTGCGGGTACACACCTCACTCTGCCCATGTGCCAGTAGACGGGGGTGTCACAGGTGTGGGGCTGGCTCAGCACGGCATGCACACAGCACTGCTCCCTGCTCACATCGGATGGCCAGGCTATATCCATCCCTCATGCTGCTTGTGTGCAACACTCCCCATATGCACTCACCCACATGACAGGGGACTTACACACACACCAATGTGCAGGGGACGAACACGGCCTTTGGACACTCACAGCACAGGTACACTGAACAAACACACATCCATGGGTACTGACACCTGTCACACTGGGGGGAACACAGGATCACATCAGGACTGTGGAAACAACATCCCCAGGAGGAGTATGCAGGCAGAATGTGGCATGCACCTTGCATTCATTGTCACAGTAGGCACTATGCAAGTGAGGAGTGCACACAGGAAACACAGCATGCTATGCATGGGTGACATGAGGCCTTCCACACCCTGGGACCCACTCCAAACAACAGTGCATGTCTGTCACACATGGACACAATGCCAGAAGTCACTGGCACACAAAAGGGGCACAGTCTAAGCTAGTGGAGTCTGCACTGACCTGAACCCCTGGTCGACCATACAGGCTCTGGAACTGTGGGAGGATCACATCTATCAGGGCAAGGTTCTCCTCCTGGGTGAATGGCTGTGACCTCTCCACAGTCCTGGACATGGTGCCAGAGGAATCACTATCAGCAGCAGTGGTCATGGATGAATGGATGTGCAGGCAAGTGCTCTCTCATGGGACCTGGCTGCCTTATATATGCCTGGCTGGCCTGTTCATGTATAGGAGTACAGATTGATTGGTCAGTCACATTTGCATCCTACGTTTCATCCAATCCCTTCAAACCTACCCCAGTGTGTGGCTTTGCATGGTTTCAGTTTTGATGATGATGTCAAGTCAACATCCACATTGCAACAATGTAGATTCTTTCAAACTGACTTCTGCTGGGCACCTGGTGCTCAAATTCAAAAATCTAACTCAGTCTCCATGGCAACCATCATGCATTTAGGCCCTTATACTTGTCCCTCATGTGTCCCCTATGTGTTTTCATACATATACACACAGGTACGGTGCGTTCCACGCCCTAGGGCACCCCACAAGCAGTGATACGGACCGTACATGCGCTTGTACGGTCCGGATCACAATATGGGCGCTGGCGTATGCGTACGCCACAGTAGTACGGACTGTACACGCGCTTGTACGGTCCGGATCACAATATGGGCGCTGACGTATGCGTACGCCACAGTAGTACGAACTGTACACGCGCTTGTACGGTCCGGATCACAATATGGGCGCTGGCGTATGCGTACGCCACAGTAGTACGGACTGTACACGCGCTTGTACGGTCCGGATCACAATATGGGCGCTGGCGTATGCGTACGCCACAGTAGTACGAACTGTACACGCGGTTGTACGGTCCGGATCACAATATGGGCGCTGGCGTATGCGTATGCCACAGTAGTACGGACTGTACACGCGCTTGTACGGTCCGGATCACAATATGGGTGCGGGCGTATGCGTACGCCACAGTAGTACGGACTGTACAAGCGCTTGTACGGTCCGTACTACTGTGGCGTACGCATACGCCAGCGCCCATATTGTGATCCGGACCGTACAAGCGCGTGTACAGTTCGTACTACTGTGGCGTACGCATACGCCCGCACCCATATTGTGATCCGGACCGTACAAGCGCGTGTACAGTCCGTACTACTGTGGCGTACGCATACGCCAGCGCCCATATTGTGATCCGGACCGTACAAGCGCGTGTACAGTTCGTACTACTGTGGCGTACGCATACGCCAGCGGCAATATTGGCCCAGGGACCCTATACACGCACTCAGAGCGTATGTACGGTGCGTTTCACACCTGTCAGTGGTGACAGGCGGCAAACAGACAGGAATGGAGCGGTCAGATTTTGCCAAGGGTGGACACCAATGCATTGTCTGTGCAATACCACATGTGTGTGACACAGGTGTGTCAGGATGTGATGTGGCACTTTACCCCTGAGGTGTGGGCAAAGCACATGTACGATGAGCTGTGTACACATGTCGTGTGTGATGGTGCGCATTGTACCACACATCCCCTGCACTCCTTTGACATGTGTGCATGTCGTACACACTAGTGGAGCCATGAGTCACTTGCATGTCCCAGTCATGGACACCCGCACCTGTCCCCTGATGCCAGGTACACGGAATATTACACATGACATGTGTATGGCTGCGTTGCATGCTGCAACCATGTCATGTGTGTGGCATGTGTTTCCATGATTTTGCTGTAGGTGTGTGGTCCAATGCATCAGCAGTTGCTGCTGCCAACATGTGTCTGTGTGTAGATGGCCATGGCACACTGTTCCGCACACCAGCCCACATATGTGATTTGCCATGAGGTGTGTATGTACGCAACTACACGGAGTATCAACACAAGTACATATCCACATGCTCTCTATGTATGTTCTGTCTCGACATGTACTCCTCCAAGGCAATGTGTGTGGCCTGTCCTATTCCTATGACATGTGACCAGTGCATATCGCATCCACCAACCTGTCTGTACCATACGCATACTACTTCTGCACATGTGTGGATGTCTGTGAATCCTGTGATGCGTGTGCATGTTCACTTACACTGGCCCACAGCTAGTCTCATGCCATGTCATCGTGAGCTTGCCCCACTCCGTTAGTGGCTGTCCCTTGGTAGGAGTGTCACCTGACTGGCGTACGTGTCCAGGAAATGTGGCACAGACCTGACTCAGAATGTGGCATATGTGTATTGGCTGTGTAACATGTGCTCAGTGCATTGACAATGTCGTTGTACAGTGCTCACTCTTCGGTGTTCCTTCCATTTCACTGCAGGGCTCCGCCTCTCCCTCGACGTATGCCAGACATGGCTGCCCTGCATGAACGGGACTGTATACGCCGCTACAGATTCAGCCAACGGTTGATTGATGAGTTGACTGGCCGGCTGGAAGCACAACTCCTCCCGCGCCACAGGTATCCCAGTGCACTGACACCCAAGTTGAAGGTGATGGCAGCCCTACATTTCCTTGCCACGGGTACGTTCCAACATACCATTGCTGATGTCGGGGGCATGTCCCAGACGATGTTCAGCCGTGTTCTGCATGATTTCTTAGAGGCCATGTTGGTTCACCTGGATGAGTACATTAAATTCCCAATTCGTGAGCAGTTGACAGATGTCAAGCGTGAGTTCTATGCCCTGGGAGGGATGCCCCATGTCATTGGGTCCATAGATGGGACACATGTTGCGTTGGTACCACCACAGGCACAGGAGGTAGTGTATAGGAATCGCAAACATTATCACTCCATTAATGCCCTTGTGGTGTGTCTGTCCAACATGGTGATTTTACATGTCTGTGTTCGCTTTCCAGGATCAGCACACGATGCCTTCATCATGAGGCGTAGCAGGCTGCCTGAAATGATGCTGCAGCTGCGGAACGAGCGAGCATGTATTGTTGGTGGGTAGACTCTGGCAGTTCAGTGTTTGGCGTCATCTTCCAATCTCACTGCCTGTACTGACACACTTCTGTCCATGATGTTTCCTTGTAGGGGACGCTGGCTATCCCAACATGCCATGGCTGATGACGCCTGTCCGCAACCCCAGCACGGCTGCCGAGCACCGCTACAACAACGCCCATGGGCGGACCAGGAGAGTCATTGAGAGGACGTTTGGACTTCTGAAGAGCCGATTCCGGTGCCTCCACAAGACCGGCGGAGCACTCCCATATGCCCCGGTGAAGGTGTGCAAGATCATCATCGTCTGCTGCATGCTGCACAACATGGCAGTGGAGGAAGCTGTTCCACTCATACTGGATCAAGATGACCAGGACCATCCACCCGTGGAGGATGAAGGCCTTGGTGACGGGGCAAGTGATGTGGAGGAGGCTGTGGAGGACATGCGGAGTCGGCTCATACGCAACTTCTTTGCTTAGTGGTGAGTTCCAGTGTCTGAGTGTGCACGCATTGGGCCGTGTGTGGCATGTGTTGCAATGTGTGTGTCCATCTGCATGTCTGCCAAGTGAGTCAGTGGTGTGTATTGAAGTGTCACTCGAGTGATGGCGCAATGGAAGGATGTTGTCCGAGGGTCATCATTGTCACCTGTCATGTTGACAACATGATACGTGTTGAGTACATGCTTGCGGATGTGCTCCTTTGGGCTGACTCCTTGTGTGTCTCTCTTCCACAGGTCCATGGGCATGCTGTCTGCTGGTGGCATTGTTGTGCTCCTGCTACTCCTCATGAACACAGCAACATGTGCTGATTCTGCGTCACCTGCACGGGCAAGTTTGGAAATCTCCTTAGGGTAAGGGATGCCTCACGGCGTTTTGGGTGTGTGAATTGTTTGTAGTCTGTGTGCACTTCTCCGGTTCATGTGTGTTCAATTTGCATACATGTGGATCCTACATGGGGAACATGACATGGGGCAGGCTTCACCTGGAGCCATGGTCAGACTTGGTGACTGTCATGTGTCAGGGGATTGGGGATTGTGATGAGGCCATCAATGTGTGTAACACTGACCTCAGAAACATACAGGTTGCACCGGGTTGACATGGTGTGTGATTGCCCCATCAGGGCCTCAATGGTGTATAGCAGCCTCTCCGTGGCAGCAGGGGGTGTTTAGCTGTTATCCGTCACTTGTGTGCCAGTTCAATGGAATACCAGCATCTGTGTTGCAATGGGGGGTGCCAGTGTTGCTCCCACATGTTCATCCACATGACCTGTGTATGTGTTGACAGAGTATCATTGTCATTCCAACACACATGACTAATAAATTTGTCCCTCTGTCTCCAAGGTGCCTCTTCCCTGTCAATGGTGGCCTGTTGCCACTGTGCGTGCGGCATGTCTGGCATAGTTTTCAGAGGTGGTGCATATGTGTCTATGTGTAGAGTGACAAGATGCTAGCGGTTTGTCAGGGAGTGGGAACTGTATTATGCACAAGATGCACAGTTCCATCCACCTCAAGGCAAGAGAGACCATCCCCCAGGGCAACTACAACATCCGTGTCGAATCCTACCCTGCAGTCTACGGACATGTGCCTTACGACTCCCATGATACTTGTCCATATCCGGAGTGCATCTGCACAGCTCTGCTACTGCATCGGGCAACCAGGCCACATCAACGTCCAAACGGGATGGGGGGAATGATTCACAGCCAGCTGCAGGATGACCTTCTCGATCCACGCCCACACTCATGATGCAGCCCACAACCCCAACACAACCGTGTGGCACTGTGATCCAAAACTCCATTCTGGCATCTCCATGCATCCAACCTTGGCCTCGCCACCATTCTCAACATCCGCCTGACGCAAGCATGCAGGACATGGTAGGGACACATGTCTAGACATACCTGGGAGCGGCAAGCCAGGTCACTCCACATGATCCCTGACCTCTGCGCATGACTGTTGCTCCCCTGAATGTGTCTGTAGCCACAGTTGTGCGGGAACCACTCAGCAGGTTGGGCCCAGCACAGGTGAGTATGGTACTCCATGTCTGTATCAGATGATACATTGGGACCCATGTGTGTCCTGGGCAAGACTGCGACCCCACGGTTTGGATGGTTGGAGTTAATTCTGAGATCAGGCATGCTTTGACTTTACGACACACACATGTATTGTAATAATGCAGAATCACGGCATCATCTTGTAAGTGTGATTAATTTATTTGTGGTGGGGTACGGGTTTGTGGGGATGACAAGAGGTGCACAGCGGGAGTGTAGAATCCAAAGTTCACTGGGGGAGTTGGTATCCTTGCCGTAGCAAAATGTCAGAGTCCATGCCACAGTCTTCGTCAACATAGGTCAGACAGTGACCAGCAAGTCCATGTGGCAGAGAATGTCATGTGCTGCTATTGGGCCAGAGGGCCAGGTGCCAGGCCAGGTGACCTGGGAGATGGTGATGTTCTGCTGACTCTCACAGTCTTTTTCGTGGACGACCCACCTTCCTGCGGGGACCCTCGGAAGCAGGCCGTGACGATGTCTGTGACGCTCCGTCGGATGAATCCTCCTCCTCCTGATCCCTCCCTGTGTCTGGTAATGGCCTTCGCCTGGTGCCACAGGGAGGGTTGCCCATGTTCTCGGCAATCCGACGGAGTACACCGGTCATTTGGGTTTGCACCGCCACGAGCTCAGCCTGTCTATCCTCCATCCTTCCTTGGTGTTGCAGTTGACAGGCATGTTGCTGGGCCTGCAGGGTCTTCATCTCCTGGAGGGTCCCCTTGATGTCATTGAGGGTGGACGCAATCTGGTCCATGCCCCTGGTGTCACGCCGGTATGTATCCAGGATGTTGCTGACCTGGGACACTACCGGCTCCTGAGCTGCCTGGTCAGGTTCGCGCCTCCGCCGCCCTCCACTCCCGCCACCCCTGCCCACGTGCACCTGGCCTGCCGTTGTGGGCGCATCGGGTCTCCGGGACCCCTGAGGGATGGCATCTGCGTTGCCGCCTGCCTCCTCCTGGGTGCCCGGAGGACCGTGTCCCTCCTGGGCAGACTGGCTGGGTGGTCGTGTGCGGGCAGGGCTCCTGGACGTCTCCTGGGATGTGGCAGGAATGGGGGTGGTGGTTGGCACAGTTGTACCTGACGCAGGTGCTGCAGGTGGTTGGACACCAGAGGGGCCAGGTTGGTCTGGGTCATCCACGGAGTGGTGGGAGTCATCGCTGGCGGTGGGGTCCTCATCCCGCGGAGCCTGGTCCTGTGAGACTTCCTCCCCAGTGTTGGGGGGTGTTCGTCGACGTTGACCTGTGTGTGAGAGAGACAATGTTAACAGTGTTACATGTGGCATCCATGTTTCATGCATTTCTGATTTGGCACTCTTCCTCTGGGTAGTTGGATCTGTCTTGCATTTCTCTCACAGTGCACTTGTGCATGGGTATGTCCCTTGGCCACAGCTGTCAGGGCTTTACGCATGTGTGACACAATCTTAGTTGATGCATCTATTTGGGTACACAGTCAGCAGTGTGGTGTGCGGGCATAGCGAGCCATGCAGAGGTGCCTTACGTGTTGCACTGTACGTGGCCAAATGGTGTTTTGCCAAGGCAATTTGATGTTGCAGGTAGATGACTGAAGCATTTGTGACAGGGTTCTTACCGACACAGTGGGTGGGTATACTGGGTGTGTGGTTAGGTCTGTGCCTGCAGCACGGATGGACTCGTGCACAGATTGACACATGGACCGGTCTTCATCTACGGTAGGGGGGGTTTGAGGCACTGCCAGACCTTGTCTGCATGCACACAGTCCACCGGCTGACGAGTGGACATGGCCACACCACCCAAGGGTGATTTAGTCTCCCTGTGTCTCCCTTCCTCCCTCCCTCTGTCACCCTCCTCCCTCTGTCGGTCTCCCTCTGTCACCCTACTCCCTCCCTCTGTCTGTCTCCCTGTGTCCCCCTCTGTCTCCTTCCCTCTCATTCCCCCTCTCCCTCCCTCTATTTGTCACCCTCTGTCACCTCAGGCCAGCTTCCTGGGCACACACAGTTAGCCGGTCTTTGAATGGCCATTGGCTTGTTCATGTGAGTTAGTCCCTGTTCTCCGGGCACCCATTGGGCAGTGTGTCTGAGTGTAGGCTGCTGCTGTGGCGGTGTGTGCTGAGACTCTATCAGAGCGATGCATCTTCATTGTCTGCTGTAATGTGCAAATTGTGCCTTCAGACCCATGTCATCCTGCATGGCAGCCACCATTTGCAGGCAAGACAGTACTGTGTGGGTACACACAGTTTGTATGGCTGTGCCCTGGGCCATATGGGCTGAGGGCATTGTTGTGTGCTTGTGAGTTGCTCAATGTTAGTTTTGATGCCCCCACTCCCAGCATCGACCACATCCTGTGTTGTGTTGGTGTTTTGTGTGGCCTGTGACTTGGCATGGCCCTGATTGATGCATGGGGCATGGAGGCGCTAGTGGCATGTGTGTGTTTGTGGAGTGTTGTTGTGTCCGGTGGTGGCTTGGGGGGGGTGGCATGCATGATTGATTGTGTATGGCATCCCCCCCATGTGAGGTGAGTTGTTTGTGTACTCACCAGGGTCTGGGAGTCCTGGCAGTCCGTGTAGTCCCTCCACCGCCAGCGTGGACATCACCTTCTCCTCCCAGGGATGGTATTGTACCGGTCTGGGGGGCGGCCCTCCTCCAGTGATGTTCCCCTGGTTGTGATTGTCAGTCATCTTCCTCTTGACCGTCCTCCGCAGATCGTACCACCTGGATTGGCACTCGTGCCTGGTCCTTCTGGTGGTCCCAACAGCATTCACAGAATCGACAATCCTCTGCCACATGGCCGTTTTTTCGGATATGCTGGTCTGTCTGACCAATGTCCCAAAGAGCTGTGGCTCGACTCTGAGGATTTCGTCGACAAGGATCTCCAGCTCCTCCTTTGTGAACTTTGGATTCTTGGTGGTGGACATGGCGTGGGGTGTGGGTGTGGATGGTTGTGGGGGTGTGGGTGTGGATGGCTGTGGGTGTGTGGGTGTGGTAGTGGAGGTGTGTGTGTGAATGTGATGAGGGGGTGTTTGTGTAGGTGGTTGTGTGAAGGTATGCAAGTGTGAGGTTCAAGTATGGTGGTGTGGGTCGTCTGTGGGCTCTGGCAGCAGTGGGTCTGTTGCAAAGGCTCATGGTTTGTGTGTGTGGTCCATTTTTATTGGTCCATTTGTGGGTGTGGCTGTGTTTGAAATTTGTGTGGGTGTGTTATGAGGAGTGATTGAGTTTTGGGCCTCTGTTTGGCAGTTTGGCAGTTGCAGGTCAGTGTATGTGATGTTTGTGGGGTTGTTGGGCATGTTTGGTGGTGTGGGGAAACTCTAATTGACTCTCCTTGTGTAAATATGGTTTGTCCTGGTTCAGTACGTGTGTTTTTGGCGTCAGTACGGTCCGTACATGCACTGGTGGGGGTACGGTCCGTACATTCCCTGGTGGGGTGTGGGTACGGCCGTACATACACGGGTGGTGGTTTGGTGCGTACATACACGGCTGGGGGGGGGTGTTCGGTGCGTACATACACTGCTGGGGTGGGGGTTCGGTGCGTACATACACGGGTGGTGGTTTGGTGCGTACATACAGTGCTGGGGTGGGGGTTTGGTGCGTACATACACGGGTGGGGGTTCGGGGCGTACATACACTGCTGGGGTGGGGGTTTGATGTGTACATACACGGGTGGGGGTTCGGGGCGTACATACACTGCTGGGGTGGGGGTTCGGTGCATACATACACGGGTGGGGGTTCGGTCCGTTCATACACGGGTGGGGGTTCGGTGCGTACATACACGGGTGGGGGTTCGGGAGCGTACATACACGGGTGGGGGTTCGGTGCGTACATACACGGCTGGGGGGGGATTCGGTGCGTACATACACGGGTGGGGGTTCGGGGCGTACACACACGGGTGGGGGTTCGGTGCGTACATACACGGCTGGGGGGGGGTTCGGTGCGTACATACACGGCTGGGGGGGGTTCGGTGCGTACATACACGGCTGGGGGGGGTTCGGTCCGTTCATACACGGGTGGGGGTTCGGTACGTACATACACGGGTGGGGGTTCGGGGGCGTACATACACGGGTGGGGGTTCGGTGCGTACATACACGGCTGGGGGGGGGTTCGGTGCGTACATACACGGCTGGTGGGGGGTTCGGTCCGTTCATACACGGGTGGGGGTTCGGTGCGTACATACACGGGTGGGGGTTCGGGGGCGTACATACACGGGTGGGGGTTCGGGGCGTACATGCACTGCTGGGGTGGGGATTCAGTGCGTACATACACGGGTGGGGGTTCGGGGCGTACATACACTGCTGGGGTGGGGGTTCGGTGCGTACATACACGGGTGGGGGTTTGGTGCGTACATACACGGGTGGGGGTTCGGGGCGTACATACGCGGGCGGGGGGGTGGTGGGGTGTTCGGCGCGTATGCGGGCACATGTCTCCATGGTTGCTATGGGAGTTCGGTTCGGACGGTGTTTTTTGCGTACGGTTGTGAAATGGGGAGGACGGGAGGGATCGTACTTGCGCTGTCGGACTTTATTTTTCCGCACGGTGGGTTTTTCGACCGGGGACGTGTCGGTGACTTTTCCCGACCCGAGGACGTGTGGGGAAATCTTCCCAATGCGATTCGTATGGACTTTTTTCCATTCGAATCGTACTTGGCAGTTTGTACGCTACTTTGACGATTCGGACGGAAAAAAATCCGGATACGAGTCGGACGGGGAATTTTTTTACCGGATCGGAATTGGCACCATAATGTTGAAGAACTGGAAGATTTCTGTCAGGGCGTGGTTCTCTTTTGTACATTTGGTGTCAGTTCGTTATTTTCTGCGTTTGCAAACCACATTTTGCCATCTGGAATCGGGGCCACAGTAATGGTTTGAGAGTTTAATTTCTCCAGAAACTGGTTATTACTGTAAAGTTCCTTTCGTTTTCTTATCCAGTAGCATCGACCCTTCTGCTTTGCACTTGCAGCCTAAAAATCAATATGCAGCAATTCACATTTAGCTGGAGCTGTCTTTATTATAAGATGGAATCCTGTGTCTGTGAAATTCATACTAGAGTTCAGTAGATCACGTGATGTTATAACCACAGTAGGACTGTGCCTAAAAGTGATCCACAGCACACCAGATTGGTCACTTGAACCCTTAAGCAGCAACAGAGCTCTATACAGAATCATCCCATTACACAAAGTCAGATATTTTTAGGTACATGGAGATTAAAGGATTTGCCTAAAATCAACAGGTGTTGAGCTAACCTGCCCATGTTTCATTTAAGGTATTTTGGCTCGATTTTAGGGTACGCCAACTGATCAATAGCTGAATAAGGAGGTTTTTACTGATCCTGCATGCATGCCAATAATCAAACAATAATTTGGCCATAGGCAGGAACCAGGTTGAGACTCCAGTTTCCAATGCACTACACTACATCTCACTATAAAAACCAGTGTCCCGTATATAGGGCATGCACGCACACTAAATGGTCTCTGAGCATTAAAGTAATAGGCGCAAGTACCAACCAACTATACCCTCCTTCACCGGGCACTAAACTCACTTAGATTCCTTTTAGCTCTCAGTTTGACACATAAATGGTCATTTACAGATGCACAACAATTCTGTTTTGCCTTCCATTTCTACAACTGCCGTGGAAGGTAATCTCGCATTTCATTGTGCAAGCACTGACTCTAGACTTAGGTCCAAGCAGCACTGCTCCCAAGCCAAAGGACAGCACTTCTAGGTTTTTTCACAAGACTTCATGAGAATCGCATACTGTGATTTGGGGTAGGGGAGGGGATGCAGGGAATTTGGCTGCAGCTAGAACAGTTGAACTCAAGTAGTGTTTTTTCTTCCCTTTGCATTCTAGTTCATGTAGGTGTGTGTCTCCTATGAATACATGATACATATTCAGAACACAAAAAGGAAACAAGCATACTGAGATACAAACATGCAACATGAGAAAACTACATTTTCATCACTATCAAGTTTAACTCTGTTTAAAAATAGCAACATTAATATTTGGTATAGTGTCAAAATTATCCAGTTCAGAGGTAATTTCCAGATCAATTTCATAATTGCACCAAATCAATACCGCTAGCAGACATTTTCTAAATATTCAGCAGTTGTTTTTCTTAGTTGGCAACATTTGCAATTGAAATAATCTTCAACAACTTATTTAACCTGGTGTTTGATGACTTCTACTGGACAATCATTGGCAAGCTAGTTTACCTCATTATGCCCAAATACCTTTTCCAGCAAGCATTCAAAGATCTAAAAGACAGGTTAAGCCCTAATACTAAGGGCTGTGCAAAAATTGTGTATACGTGTACGTCACGGAGCAAATGTTTTAAAGTTCTATATAACCATGGATATCTATATATAATGTTTCCTGCTCTTGTCCGCACACAGTGTTTCATGTTGAGGCAGGTTGAGATGGATAAGTGGCACAAGTCCTGTGACATGGCATTAGCTGGTGATTCCTGTTGTCTGTGTTCTGCCGTGCCGTAAGTGACTTTCTAGTGCCACCTGGTTCCTGACGTCTGCACCTTAATCATTAGGTGAGCCCTGTACTCTGTGTCCCTCTGTTAGTGGCTGGTCAGTGTTAGGCAAATCATCACTTCACTAGTGCTTAAGAGAAATTTTAATGATCAGGCAGGACTTTGTTTAGCCCTTCTTTGCAAAAAATATGCATAGACTGTAAAAATGCCATTTGTATCTTTATGTGTGGGTAATTACACAAATAACGATTTAAATGGCACTCAAATTAATTTCTCTTCTTCTTACGCTCGCTTTCTTATCGCTCGTCCACCTCTCATCTTCTCTTCTCTCCCTACCTCGAGGTGTTTCTCTCTTGCTCTCACCATCTCTCTCTTGCCTTCCTCGTCCTGTCTCTCTAGCTTCCTCCATCTCAAGCAAATGCTTATTCTTTCTCTCTCTCTTACTTCTTTCTCTGTCACCCTTTCTCCTTCCTGTAGGTATCCTTCTTTCTATTTGATTGCTTTCCTCTCATAATAACTCAGTCTGTCTTTCTCACATATTTGTTTCTCCCCCTACACACACCCTCTTAGCTCAGTTTTTCATTCTCTATCTCTGAGCTCAGTGATTCTATATATATTGTACTGATTTCAGACTCTATCCACACAGTTTCTAATGTGCCCCATTGCCATAAGTGCAGTCTTCCCTCGGAATCTGGCATCTAATCATTCTCCCCTAGTGTCCATCCGCTGCTCATGTTGTAATTCAGGTACTATTACCCAACCTCCCCCCTCTCATTGTTTATGTCCACCCCATAACAAAAAAAGCTATAACAAACAATTATTACAACAGGCAGAAAGAAGCTGTCAGCATTGCAAGGACAACAAAACTAGAAGACATTTTTTATGTCAATTGTTTTTTTATTTGGGTCGTTCAGTTGTACATAATGTCTTTTTGGTATATGTAGAGTAACACAAATGCTTATAACACTTTTTCATTATAACCTTTGAACATGCTGCACAGCAGCCATGCTGCTCTTCAACACAGCTTAAAAACATTGGCAAAGGCAATAGCTTTCGTGAAACAACTATAAGGTCCCAAAGGCGAGACCTATTGGCTATGCCAATGCTTGTTTTGGTAGGCACGGGGAGATTAATTGATTTTGTGCAGAATCACAGGATGTGGACGCACCCCGAAGCTCGAACCTTGGTTTCCCAGCTCCAAAGTCGGCAATCTAGCCTCAGACCACATCCTCCCCCCAATTCTCTACTTGTCTACTTCTCTACTTGTCACCTAGTATGTGGGTTTTTGTTTACTATGTCATTCTGTTGGTGAACAAGCTTACTTATTTCTCTTTCATGTGCCCCCTTTCTCATCAATCCTTCTTCTAACCAGTGCTTTAATTTGTAAAAAAAAATAGGTGGCAGGGTCCTCGTCAGGAAGACACAGCAGCTTGCACCATCCAATGTCCCTGCCAGTACTGCCTATGATAGTACCAACATAACTACTAACCATTAACTCTTACAAGTGTAACAATTCATAGTATTCCAGGCCGCAAAGCTATAAGAATGGCTTGGATGGCAGGTATTAGTCATTGTTAATGTATATTCAATGAATAAGCAGCTTTTGTTGTGCTCATACCTAACTTGAGCAGCACTGTGTGTCACACTGTCTTAATCACTGGTACTGACAATTAAGTGCCTGTGCTGAACTCCGGAAACCACCGGCTCAAATTAAGCACTGCTTTTAGCCTCTACTCATGCACCACCCGATCCAACATGCTGATTGACGGGATGACAGTGACCTCAAACACCCATAAACTTCATTCTAACCCCAACAAAGGAAAGCACCTGTTCATAGAGCAGCAATAAAATAGGGCATTTGCAGCACTGTCATCTGCCTTATACTGCAGTGACATTATAATATCTTTGCGTCATCATCTCTTATTTTTGTGACTAGGGTCAGATTAAAGATAGATTATTTTGCCTCATTGTTTTTGTGGTTAGGATTGCCACTTTTCTCAGAGAAAAATACCAGCCATGTGTTCGTGTTTTAAAATTCTGCAGTGGCCAGGGCATTTTACACAAATAGGACTTGATATAAAATCGTCCATATTCATTTTTAACTTGGCTTTGCTGCCTTTGTGTACTTTAACTATCATTCATGGATCATTAAGACATCTGAAAACCACATTTCAAAGTGCTTTCTCCATATCCTTGCTTTTTAAGTATGTTCTGACAAGAAGAAAAATGCTGGTCTTCGGTGATGTTCCAAAGTTTGTACTGGCCTGAACATTAAAATACTGGTCATGCCGGTAAAAACATGGCCAGGAGGCAGTCCTAATTGTGATAAAAAATAAATAACATCACATTGTGTTATTTGTAGAGCACATAACTGCCACAGGTGATGATTCCTAGCAAAGTTGCATGGCCTGAAGACTTTGCAAGAGTGGTGTCAACTGAGTGTATTGAATCTGAGACACACTGGCCATTGTGTATGGGGTCAGGAGAAGTGCTCCAATCACAACATGAGGAGGTTGACTTTGCAGCTAAATTTCATTTTGGCGGTGATGATAGAGAAGAAGTTGTGCCTTGCTGTGCGGGTTGACTGGAGTCAAGCTAGCCTGGCTGATGAAGGGTGATACCTCGAAACCGGTCCCAGGATGCTTGTTTCTGGTCTAGAGAGGACCGGGCTTGGCAGTTCGGGCTGGACTGTTCCCATGAGGAGCAGGGTCAAGTCTGATATGCATATGGCTGGGTTGTAACTGGAATGGCATGGGGAGCAAAAAAAAGATGGATTTAGGCCCAGATCTCTGTACTGGGGTCAATATTCGACATTGTTCATCATTCTGTCCATCATTTGTTCTTTTGGTATTTGCTATGTGGGTTAAGTGGTGCACGGTCGTATGTTACTTTAGGAGAAGAGTTTGATGAGGTATGTTAAGGCCAGAGATGTGTCCAAATTATGTCACAGAAAGTTTGGCATTGCACTATGCAAGACAGTGTCCATAAGAGCTGAAAGGACGGAGTAGAAATTGCTCTTTGCATTATTAGTACAGAGGTGCATGCACATTTGCAGAGTACCTTAGGAGAAGATTTGGGCCTGAGATGTGCTCCAATACTGTTATGGAAATAGGAGTGTTGCCCTACGCTCTATAGTGCCCGCAAGAGACGAGATGATAGAGTACAAATTGCGCATTGTCATATTGGTGAAGATATACATGCAAGGTTACATGCCTACTCTATGAGAAGAGTTGTGTGATGCATGTGCAGATCACAGAGGGGCTCCTAATGTGTCATGGAAAGCTTGATGTAGCAATAAGCTGAAAAGGTCCACAAAAGGTGAGATGATAGTGTAGAAATAACCTTTTGCTATGCTGGTGAAGATATACATGCATGATCGCAGGAGTCTTCTAGGAGAAGATTTGGGTGATGTACGTGAAGGCCAGAGATATGCTACAGTCCTATCATGCTAATTTTGATATTGCACCAAGCTTGTTAGTCTCCACAAGAGGTGAGACGATAGAGTAGACATTGTGCTTTGTTGTGTTGATGAGGACGTGCATGCATGGTGCCAGGGGGCTCCATGTGAACAGTTTGGTGGTGTCGATGAAGGCCAGAGATATGTCGGTCACAGAAAGATTGATGTTGCACTAAGCCTGGTAGTGTCCACAAGAGGCGAGATGATAGAGTAAGAGATCACACTATACTATGTTGGTAAAGAGGTGCAGGTGTGGATGCTGGGACGAGGATTATGAGAAGAATTGGGTGCTGTACGGTGTGGCCTAAAGCATGTTTCAATAGTGTCATGCAAAGCTTGCTGAGGAGCTAAGCTTGATAGTGTCCATACGAGGTGAAATGATAGAATAGAAATTGCATTTTGTTGTGTCAGTAGTGAGGTGCGCGCATGTCTGCAGGGTACGCTTCGATAAGGGTTGGTTGTTGTGCTGGAGCCAGAAATCTGCTCCTATCATCTTGTGGTGATCTTGGCACTGAAGCTGTGGGCACCATAGCCGCAGTATTTTTCTTCCCCACCTCTAATTATGCTGGATCTCATCCAAAGGCCTGTCAGCGTGTACTCCTCTCCAAACAATAGATCCATTATGGAGTGTAAGAAGTGGTTGCTGCTGCAATATCTCCGTATGCTGTGGCACGGAAGTTGTATCATTGCCGTGTGTGTCCTTGCATGTCCCCTATCTTGTTTCTACAGTTGTTTCCGTTGGTGTGTGTATATATATATATATATATATATATATATATATATATATACACACACATATTATCTACTGGCAGTCGCCAGTAGATAGTTATAGTTACAACCTAGTTTCCATAGGAAATCTCAAAATTCTATTTTGAATAACTTTGGCGCCGGTTGACGAATCCTCGCGGAATTTTCAAAACTAACGGGGCGCTCCGTTCAGCTCCTACCCTGAAAGTCTCGGGTGATTCGTCAACCGAGGGCCGAGAAAAAGGGGGGGGTCCCAAAACGCGTTTTCCCCATGCATTTTTCCATAGGACCTTTAGTCGCAGCTACAGCCCGAACGGCTGAACAGAATTACGTGAAATTTGGCAGAGAGGTAGCCATAAGGTCAAGGAAGTGCCTTTTGCAGGTCTGGTGTAAATCTGTTCAGTATTTCCTGAGAAAATAGCATTTAAAAGCATATCAATATCTATACGTGCGCACGGTGCGCGCACTGTGCGCGCACCCTGCCGTGCGCAATTCTGATTGGTTGTTAGATGTCGGTAAACATTCGAATCGGTTGAAACCAGGAAGTGTCGGCTGCGATTTTGTCTCTCGCAGTCTGAGAGGGTGAAAAAAAAAGGTGGAGAACGTGAAAAGGGGGCAGAGTGGACAGTTCCTGACCCCCTAGCCTTGGTCAGGGGGTCACAGAAGGACCCCCAAGGGCGAAATGTTTTTTTTTTTTTTTTTTAAATCGCGAGGTGCGCGCACGTTGTGCGCACGTTGCGCACACATTGCGTGACGGCGAACCGTGGGTGCTTGGTGCGCGAAGAGCACCGAGTGCCCACAGCGCGCGCACGGTGCGCGCACGGTGAAAAACCTGAAAATAAATAAATACATAACTTAGCATTTAAAAAACCGTACAAATTCACTGAAAAAACCATAGGTTTCACACACGTTATAGTTACGAATTAGCATTTAAAAAACCTTGCAAATTCACTTAAAAAACCATAGGTTTCACACATGTTATAGTTAGCTGGACATTTCACTCGTAAAAAACCAATGAAATTCCCCTGTTATAGTTAGTGCAGGCAACTATAACTCACGCGACCGCAATCCTCTGCTGATGACGTCAGATATTACATCACTGATGACATATGTGTCTTTATGAAAAATAAATATTTGTAATATATGCATAGCTAAAGATTAATGGAAGAAGACATGGGTAAATAAGTGTCTAAATACAGTGATGTAATATCTGACGTCATCAGCAGAGGATTGCGGTCGCGTGAGTTATAGTTGCCTGCACTAACTATAACGGGGGAATTTCATTGGTTTTTTATGAGTGAAATGTCCAGCTAACTATAACATGTGTGAAACCTATGGTTTTTTAAGTGACTATATATATGGTTAGTTTTTTGGGCATTGCGCCTCATCATATTTTAATGTTGCCGGCCGCTACTGATTTAATGAGTAATCAACAATTCAGGTCCTACAGATTTTACAGAGAAAACCACTCCAACGAGCTGTAAGTCTCCCAAAATTACTCAACACATTGTAAATCTTTGGGTATGGTGTAGACACAGGCAAACCTGAGAAGAACCAATTATCACACTAGAAGTAGGGACGTGACATCAAAGCACTGCAATGTTAAGAGCTGTATTAAAGTCAATGGAGTGGCATACAGCCAATAGAGTTTGATATTAATATTCTTTATAGCATATCAAAATGTATCATGTTTCTTTCTGTTTAATTTAGAACCTTCCAGTCTAAGGGAATTTAATGTTCTATTAGTTCCTAGCCCATATGCCTTGGACTATACTATTTGTTAAGGGCCTTCCTCCTTGTTATAGGCTCTTGCTTGCTTCTCAGGACTATAACATGGAAGGAGTCTTTTTTAACAACTAGTATAGCCCTTGACAGCATGCTATAATGTTATATTACTTTACAAAGAAAACTTAAGTTGCAGAAAATTGGCTCAAGGATTGCCAAGCACCTTTAAAGACCTGATTGCATCAAATGGTACCTGAATGATACTCTAGGCCTCATTTTAGACTACAGCAGACTGCCTGCTGTCTGAACAGTGTGATGGAGATTATTACCTAACCACCATGGCTGCAGCAATGCCACCCGTATTTAGAGACATCCGCCTACCAGTACTTAATGTATAAAACAATGAGTGCCAGGGTTCTCGTCCGGAGGAAACTGCAGCTTGCACCACACATTGCCACTTCCATGCTGCCTATAATAGTAACAACACAACTACTAATCATCACCCTCCTACAAATGTGACTGTTCGGACTATTTCAGGCCCACAAACCTATAAGAATGGCATGGGCGGCAGGTGATAGTCATTTTTAATGTATATTGAATCAATAATTATCCCCTTTGCTGCTGCCTCTCCCTCACTGCTGAGTCCTTTTTGACTTTTTTGGGGTAGTTCACACCTAAGGCTACATAGCCTTTTTTATTTTTTTGCACATAAGGTATCCACGGCAAATGTGTGTCCTTTTTTACCCCAAATCCTGGGGATTCTAAAGATATCCAGGGTTTGTGGATTCCCTGGAGGGGACTGAGAAGTTAGCCAAAATATGGCAAACATTCCCATGGTACAAAGATCCAGCACATTCATCTTATATATAGGCTTCAATCCGCTTTGACACTCCCTAAGAAATTGGCAATAGTAAAGTGTAGCGCCCATAGGAAATTTACTGACGATGTAGGTAGGGGGAACGCTTTTGCACATCAGACAGCTAAGGAAACAGCCCAGACTAGGATGAAAAGAATGTTTGAGGCAGGTCCCGCTAGGTGGGTGCCCAAGGTCGCCATGTTTGAGGATACACTTGAGAACGTCAAGGAAATTCAAAGTGAGGCCACAGAGGAGGAATAAGTGTGGCAAGAAAGTACAGCACAATTGAACGATGAGGGGTGCTGGATTGACAAGTCAGGGAAGCAGAGATGGATGTTGCCAGATACATATATTCTCCCTGTGGTCACGATGGCTTATGGCCCAGCCCATATCAGTGTCAAGGGTATTTGCAAGTTGTTAGACCTTGTATGGCAGAATGAAAACATTTGTAAAACGGCTGCACATTTAGTGAAGTACTGCATGTTGTGCATGATGCACAATCCTGGGAAAGGTACCCCTACACCGCCCGGCAATTTTGCACCACCTACTTTCCCTTTTGAGGTCCTCAAGTTAGACTGCATTGAATTGGACAGGGTCAACAACTTGAAGTTTGTGTTGGTGGTTGTTTGTGCATTCAGTAAATGGGTTGAGCTTAACCCACTAAAGATAATACAGCCTGAAGGAGTTCTTTCCTCGTTTTGGCTTGCCCAGTTTGATCTGGAGTGATAACGGAAGTCACTTTAATACCAAAGTCATTCAGTTAATTTGTGATGGTTTGCACACAAAATAGAAGTTTCATGCTGCAAACCACCTGCAGTCACCAGGTTTGGTTGAGAAGTACAATGGTACTCTCAAACTGAAATTGGCAAAGATTCAGGAGACAACGGGGTTAAAGTGTCCAGATGCTTTAGCATTGGCTCTTTTCTCGACAAGAACAACATCACATTCTAGAACAGGATTGTTGCCTTACGTGGTCGTGTTTGGACGCCCGGCAAATGTCTGGGGCATACCGTGGCCCTGTAGGTTTTCAGATATTGAGTATCCATTGTTGACAGACTATCTTTGCCAGTTAACAAAAAATGTGCGTTGTATTCACTAACAGGTCCACGAGTCCCTTCCACCCATACCCGAGGGGCCCAGACACTGTATTCGGCCTGAGGACTTCATCTTAGTCAAGAACTTCGAGCGGAGGAAGAGCTTGGAACCTTGCTGGAAGGGACCTGAACAGGTCCTCCTGGCCATTCAGACAGCTGTGAAGGTCGTCGGCCGAAATAAATGGATTCATACCAGCCACTGCCGCAGGATACCCTTACCCTTGCCCTATGATCAGTGGGTAAGGGACAGCATTGGGGAAACTAAGTGTGAGAAGGTACCTCAGTTCGTCCCCTATAGCAATGCAAAGTTAACATGGACCCAACCGGATGGGAGATTGATGAAGTGCTAAGTGCAGTGGTCCCTCCAGAAATTCAAGCCATTGAGGAGCCGCTGTTCGTTGATCCTTTTGTGCCTGGGGTCACCAGGTACAATTTGCGTCCTCGGCTGAGGAATGGTGCACCAAAGGAGAAGTCAGATTAGCGAGGGATGGACTGTGTAAGTTAGAATGTACTTTGCTATAGTACCAATGGTGTTAGTTCAGGGTGTCGTGAGATTGGTGCACTGTTCTGACATTGGACAGGATAGATCGAACGTGCTCCCTAGGACGGGGGTAAATTATCCTCTGCAACGTGGGATTAATTGTGAAATTAGGACAGAGCAAGCTCCACCGCCGGTGCTCAAGAGCACCAACGTTAATGCACAATAAGAGCCTGTACCAGTGAGGCTCTGATGGACACTAGGAACACTAACCTTTACTGTCAGTTTTATTGTATTGTTTTTCTTGCTTCATAATGCATCCGTTTTGTCAGCCTATTGATGAGGAGGGACAACCATTTGCTCCACCGTGTTTAGAAAAGGGTTGGACAACAAAGAGTAAAATAGTTTGCATAGTAATTGTTGTGAATACGCTAATAAAATACTTGGAATATCCTGGTTTCTAGAGGAGAAATATCCTGTACATTCCTTGGTTGGTACAACGCCCACCACCCCGAGCATGTTTTTGTCACCTTGACCCCACAGAAAGAAGCGCATAGGTTGTCCTATAACGATAATGTCTTTATTCAAATGTTGCATTATACTCATATCCTCCTCAGCTCACCTATTGACTATTCCTCGCACAAAGAAAACATCCTGGGGAGATAGACGATTCACAGTTGCCACGGCTAGACTGTGGAATACCCTCCCCCTCCATATCAAAACCAGTCCCACCCTCTTGACATTACGAAACAAGTGAAAACCTGGCTCTTCAACCAGTAGTCATCTAATTTAGCTGCTCTCCTTTTACTCCACAGCGCCGAGACACCCCAGGGTATTTGCGCGCTATGTAAATTTCATAAATAAATAATGTATCTAATACAACTAATAGTTGGGTTTGTGGGTAGCTGCCTTCGGTCACTCATAAAAGTGATACTCTGTTGTCTATGCCACTGTTGTATATGGGTAGCTGTGAGGGTTGGTTTCAATTGTCTCGGCTGGTGTATTACCAATTTCATCTCAGCCACTGATTCCAATACCACCCATGAATATGTACGCTTCTTTCAAGGGTTCACCCCCATAGGACCAGCAGGACAAGGGACTCTATGTCCTCAGAGCCATGCGTGAACACGTACCGTAAGGTGAAAAATGATGCTTGGTTCCCCACGGAAATAGCTGATTTCCAATGGTTTAACACATCCGAGTATTTTCAATCTTTCCGACCTCGAAATATTACTAAAGATAAACCGATACCTGTGCCAGTGGTTAATATGACAGCTAGTTTTTGTGTCCAGGGGGCAGGGAAGATAAAGGTGGGTGAGAGTAATTGTAATTTCACATACAGATTAAAAACGACTGATAGTCCACCTCTGATCTTGCCACATAATGTCTATTTTGTCTTTGGGTCACAGGTTCACGTTTGGCTCCCTAGGGGATGGTCAGGTACATGTTATCTCTCATTCCTTTTTCCCCTTGTATATGTTGTCCCGTCCAATTATCACAAAACACATTGGGTGCAATGCAGGTATACACTCCTGACACATGTAAAAAGGGTTATTGACAAAAAGGATGTAGATCAGACAGACACCACTACACAGCAATTTGGGGACACGATAAATGGCCTCCTACCATTTTGGGGCCTCATGTTCAATAGTCTACACGTTCGTCAGTTAACTAGAGTTGTTGAAGCCATTATCAATACAACAGCTGGAATAATGACAAATATTACTGCTGAGCTCCAGGCAACAAGATTAGTCACTTTGCGGAACAGGATGGTGTTAGATGTTATCCTTGCAGATCGGGGAGGGGCCTGCGTGTCATTGCAAAAACCAAAGGAAATGATGGACGGAGTGTTGAACATTGCAAGCACTCACCCCCAGTCAACTGATCTGGGTTTAATCCATCACCGTTCTTTAGCCCACTCTGCCACCCCAGTTCAGACATGGCCATATGCAAATCAGTCTGACCCTGTGCCTCATGGGAACAGTCCAGCCCGAACTGCCAAGCCATGTTTTCCCTGGACCGGAAACAAGCTTCCTAGGACCGGTTTCTGGCATTTCAGCCGTCTTCAGCCAGGCTTGCTTGAATCCAGTGGCAAAGTGAGCAAGGAACCACGTCTGAGCATACCCTGCCAACTTATGGCGAACAAAGCAAAAACCAAAGGAAATGATGGACGGAGTGTTGAACATTGCAAGCACTCACCCCCAGTCAACTGATCTGGGTTTAATCCATCACCGTTCTTTAGCCCACTCTGCCACCCCAGTTCAGACATGGCCATATGCAAATCAGTCTGACCCTGTGCCTCATGGGAACAGTCCAGCCCGAACTGCCAAGCCATGTCTTCCCTGGACCGGAAACAAGCTTCCTAGGACCGTTTTCTGGCATTTCAGCCGCCTTCAGCCAGGCTTGCTTGAATCCAGTGGCAAAGTGAGCAAGGGACTCACATCTGAGCATACCCTGCCAACTTATGGCGAACAAAGCAAAAACCAAAGGAAATGATGGACGGAGTGTTGAACATTGCAAGCACTCACCCCCAGTCAACTGATCTGGGTTTAATCCATCACCGTTCTTTAGCCCACTCTGCCACCCCAGTTCAGACATGGCCATATGCAAATCAGTCTGACCCTGTGCCTCATGGGAACAGTCCAGCCCGAACTGCCAAGCCATGTCTTCCCTGGACCGGAAACAAGCTTCCTAAGACCGGTTTCTGGGTTTCAGCCGTCTTCAGCCAGGCTTGCTTGAATCCAGTGGCAAAGTGAGCAAGTGACTCACGTCTGAGCATACCCTGCCAACTTATGGCGAACAAAGCAAAAACCAAAGGAAATGATGGACAGAGTGTTGAACATTGCAAGCACTCACCCCCAGTCAACTGATCTGGGTTTAATCCATCACCGTTCTTTAGCCACTCTGCCACCCCAGTTCAGACATGGCCATATGCAAATCAGTCTGACCCTGTGCCTCATGGGAACAGTCCAGCCCGAACTGCAAAGCCATGTCTTCCCTGGACCGGAAACCAGGTTCCTAGGACCGGTTTCTGGCATTTCAGCTCTCTTCAGCCAGACTTGCTTTAATCCAGTGGCAAAGTGAGCAAGGGACTCACGTCTGAGCATACCCTGCCAACTTATGGCGAACAAAGCAAAAACCAAAGGAAATGATGGACGGAGTGTTGAACATGGCAAGCACTCACCCCCAGTCAACTGATCTGGGTTTAATCCATCACCGTTCTTTAGCCCACTCTGCCACCCCAGTTCAGACATGGCCATATGCAAATCAGTCTGACCCTGTGCCTCATGGGAACAGTCCAGCCCGAACTACCAAGCCATGTCTTCCCTGGACCGGAAACAAGCTTCCTAGGACCGGTTTCTGGCATTTCAGCCGTCTTCAGCCAGGCTTGCTTGAATTCAGTGGCAAAGTGAGCAAGGGACTCACGTCTGAGCATACCCTGCCAACTTATGGCGAACAAAGCAAAAACCAAAGGAAATGATGGACGGAGTGTTGAACATTGCAAGCACTCACCCCCAGTCAACTGATCTGGGTTTAATCCATCACCGTTCTTTAGCCCACTCTGCCACCCCAGTTCAGACATGGCCATATGCAAATCAGTCTGACCCTGTGCCTCATGGGAACAGTCCAGCCCGAACTGCCAAGCCATATCTTCCCTGGACCATAAACAAGCTTCCTAGGACCGTTTTCTGGCATTTCAGCCGTCTTCAGCCAGGCTTGCTTGAATCCAGTGGCAAAGTGAGCAAGGGACTCACGTCTGAGCATACCCTGCCAACTTATGGCGAACAAAGCAAAAACCAAAGGAAATGATGGACGGAGTGTTGAACATTGCAAGCACTCACCCCCAGTCAACTGATCTGGGTTTAATCCATCACCGTTCTTTAGCCCACTCTGCCACCCCAGTTCAGACATGGCCATATGCAAATCAGTCTGACCCTGTGCCTCATGGGAACAGTCCAGCCCGAACTGCCAAGCCATGTCTTCCCTGGACCGGAAACAAGCTTCCTAGGACCGGTTTCTGGCATTTCAGCCGTCTTCAGCCAGGCTTGCTTGAATCCAGTGGCAATGTGAGCAAGGGACTCATGTCTGAGCATACCCTGCCAACACATGGCGAACAAAGCAAAAACCAAAGGAAATGATGGACGGAGTGTTGAACATTGCAAGCACTCACCCCCAGTCAACTGATCTGGGTTTAATCCATCACCGTTCTTTAGCGCACTCTGCCACCCCAGTTCAGACATGGCCATATGCAAATAAGTCTGACCCTGTGCCTCATGGGAACAGACCAGCCCGAACTGCCAAGCCATGTCTTCCCTGGACCTGAAACAAGCTTCCTAGGACCGGTTTCTGGCATTTCAGCCGTCTTCAGCCAGGCTTGCTTGAATCCAGTGGCAAAGTGAGCAAAGGACTCGCGTCTGAGCATACCCTGCCAACATATGGCGAACAAAGCAAAAACCAAAGGAAATGATGGACGGAGTGTTTAACATTGCAAGCACTCACCCCCAGTCAACTGATCTGGGTTTAATCCATCACCGTTCTTTAGCCCACTCTGCCACCCCAGTTCAGACATGGCCATATGCAAATCAGTCTGACCCTGTGCCTCATGGGAACAGTCCAGCCCGAACTGCCAAGCCATGTCTTCCCTGGACCGGAAACAAGCTTCCTAGGACCGGTTTCTGGCATTTCAGCCGTCTTCAGCCAGGCTTGCTTGAATCCAGTGGCAAAGTGAGCAAGGGACTCACGTCTGAGCATACCCTGCCAACGTATGGCGAACAAAGCAAAAACCAAAGGAAATGATGGACGGAGTGTTGAACATTGCAAGCACTCACCCCCAGTCAACTGATCTGGGTTTAATCCATCACCGTTCTTTATCCCACTCTGCCACCCCAGTTCAGACATGGCCATATGCAAATCAGTCTGACCCTGTGCCTCATGGGAACAGTACAGCCCGAACTGCCAAGCCATGTCTTCCCTGGACCGAAAACAAGCTTCCTTGGACCGGTTTCTGGCATTTCAGCCGTCTTCAGCCAGGCTTGCTTGAATCCAGTGGCAAAGTGAGCAAGGGACTCACGTCTGAGCATACCCTGCCAACTTATGGCGAACAAAGCAAAAACCAAAGGAAATGATGGACGGAGTGTTGAACATTGCAAGCACTCACCCCCAGTCAACTGATCTGGGTTTAATCCATCACCGTTCTTTAGCCCACTCTGCCACCCCAGTTCAGACATGGCCATATGCAAATCAGTCTGACCCTGTGCCTCATGGGAACAGTCCAGCCTGAACTGCCAAGCCATGTCTTTCCTGGACCGGAAACAAGCTTCCTAGGACCGGTTTCTGGCATTTCAGCCGTCTTCAGCCAGGCTTGCTTGAATCCAGTGGCAAAGTGAGCAAGGGACTCACGTCTGAGCATACCCTGCCAACTTATGGCGAACAAAGCAAAAACCAAAGGAAATGATGGACGGAGTGTTGAACATTGCAAGCACTCACCCCCAGTCAACTGATCTGGGTTTAATCCATCACCGTTCTTTAGCCCACTCTGCCACCCCAGTTCAGACATGGCCATATGCAAATCAGTCTGACCCTGTGCCTCATGGGAACAGTCCAGACCGAACTGCAAAGCCATGTCTTCCCTGGACCGGAAACCAGCTTCCTAGGACCGGTTTCTGGCATTTCAGCCGTCTTCAGCCAGACTTGCTTGAATTCAGTGGCAAAGTGAGCAAGGGACTCACGTCTGAGCATACCCTGCCAACTTATGGCGAACAAAGCAAAAACCAAACAAAATGATGGACGGAGTGTTGAACATTGCAAGCACTCACCCCCAGTCAACTGATCTGGGTTTAATCCATCACCGTTCTTTAGCCCACTCTGCCACCCCAGTTCAGACATGGCCATATGCAAATCAGTCTGACCCTGTGCCTCGTGGGAACAGTCCAGCCCGAACTGCCAAGCCATGTCTTCCCTGGACCGGAAACAAGCTTCCTAGGACCGGTTTCTGGCATTTCAGCCGTTTTCAGCCAGGCTTGCATGAATCCAGTGGCAAAGTGAGCAAGGGACTCACGTCTGAGCATACCCTGCTAACTTATGGCGAACAAAGCAAAAACCAAAGGAAATGATGGACGGAGTGTTGAACATTGCAAGCACTCACCCCCAGTCAACTGATCTGGGTTTAATCCATCACCGTTCTTTAGCCCACTCTGCCACCCCAGTTCAGACATGGCCATATGCAAATCAGTCTGACCCTGTGCCTCATGGGAACATTCCAGCCCGAACTGCCAAGCCATGTCTTCCCTGGACCGGAAACAAGCTTCCTAAGACCGGTTTCTGGCATTTCAGCCGTCTTCAGCCAGGCTTGCTTGAATCCAGTGGCAAAGTGAGCAAGGGACTCACGTCTGAGCATACCCTGCCAACTTATGGCGAACAAAGCAAAAACCAAAGGAAATGATGGACGGAGTGTTGAACATTGCACGCACTCACCCCCAGTCAACTGATCTGGGTTTAATCCATCACCGTTCTTTAGCCCACTCTGCCACCCCAGTTCAGACATGGCCATATGCAAATCAGTCTGACCCTGTGCCTCATGGGAACAGTCCAGCCCGAACTGCCAAGCCATGTCTTCCCTGGACCAGAAACAAGCTACCTAGGACCGGTTTCTGGCATTTCAGCCGTCTTCAGCCAGGCTTGCTTGAATCCAGTGGCAAAGTGAGCAAGGGACTCACGTCTGAGCATACCCTGCCAACTTATGGCGAACAAAGCAAAAACCAAAGGAAATGATGGACGGAGTGTTGAACATTGCAAGCACTCACCCCCTGTCAACTGATCTGGGTTTAATCCATCACCGTTCTTTAGCCCACTCTGCCACCCCAGTTCAGACATGGCCATATGCAAATCAGTCTGACCCTGTGCCTCATGGGAACATTCCAGCCCGAACTGCCAAGCCATGTCTTCCCTGGACCGAAAAACAAGCTTCCTAGGACCGGTTTCTGGCATTTCAGCAGTCTTCAGCCAGGCTTGCTTGAATCCAGTGGCAAAGTGAGCAAGGGACTCACGTCTGAGCATACCCTGCCAACTTATGGCGAACAAAGCAAAAACCAAAGGAAATGATGGACGGAGTGTTGAACATTGCAAGCACTCACCCCCAGTCAACTGATCTGGGTTTAATCCATCACCGTTCTTTAGCTCACTCTGCCACCCCAGTTCAGACATGGCCATATGCAAATCAGTCTGACCCTGTGCCTCATGGGAACAGTCCAGCCTGAACTGCCAAGCCATGTCTTCCCTGGACCGGAAACAAGCTTCCTAGGACCGGTTTCTGGCATTTCAGCCGTCTTCAGCCAGGCTTGCTTGAATCCAGTGGCAAAGTGAGCAAGGGACTCACGTCTGAGCATACCCTGCCAACTTATGGCGAACAAAGCAAAAACCAAAGGAAATGATGGACGGAGTGTTGAACATTGCAAGCACTCACCCCCAGTCAACTGATCTGGGTTTAATCCATCACCGTTCTTTAGCCCACTCTGCCACCCCAGTTCAGACATGGCCATATGCAAATCAGTCTGACCCTGTGCCTCATGGGAACAGTCCAGCCCGAACTGCCAAGCCATGTCTTCCCTGGACCGGAAACAAGCTTCCTAAGACCGGTTTCTGGCATTTCAGCCATCTTCAGCCAGGCTTGCTTGAATCCAGTGGCAAAGTGAGCAAAAGACTCACGTCTGAGCATACCCTGCCAACTTATGGCGAACAAAGCAAAAACCAAAGGAAATGATGGACAGAGTGTTGAACATTGCAAGCACTCACCCCCAGTCAACTGATCTGGGTTTAATCCATCACCGTTCTTTAGCCCACTCTGCCACCCCAGTTCAGACATGGCCATATGCAAATCAGTCTGACCCTGTGCCTCATGGGAACAGTCCAGCCCGAACTGCAAAGCCATGTCTTCCCTGGACCGGAAACCAGCTTCCTAGGACCGGTTTCTGGCATTTCAGCCGTCTTCAGCCAGACTTGCTTGAATTCAGTGGCAAAGTGAGCAAGGGACTCACGTCTGAGCATACCCTGCCAACTTATGGCGAACAAATCAAAAACCAAAGGAAATGATGGACGGAGTGTTGAACATTGCAAGCACTCACCCCCAGTCAACTGATCTGGGTTTAATCCATCACCATTCTTTAGCTCACTCTGCCACCCCAGTTCAGACATGGCCATATGCAAATCAGTCTGACCCTGTGCCTCATGGGAACAGTCCAGCCCGAACTGCCAAGCCATGTCTTCCCTGGACCGGAAACAAGCTACCTAGGACCGGTTTCTGGCATTTCAGCCGTCTTCAGCCAGGCTTGCTTCAATCCAGTGGCAAAGTGAGCAAGGGAGTCACGTCTGAGCATACCCTGCCAACTTATGGCGAACAAAGCAAAAACCAAAGGAAATGATGGACGGAGTGTTGAACATTGCAAGCACTCACCCCCAGTCAACTGATCTGGGTTTAATCCATCACCGTTCTTTAGCCCACTCTGCCACCCCAGTTCAGACATGGCCATATGGAAATCAGTCTGACCCTGTGTCTCATGGGAACAGTCCAGCCCGAACTGCCAAGCCATGTCTTCCCTGGACCGGAAACCAGCTTCCTATGACCGGTTTCTGGCATTTCAGCCGTCTTCAGCCAGGCTTGCTTGAATCCAGTGGCAAAGTGAGCAAGGGACTCACGTCTGAGCATACCCTGCCAACTTATGGCGAACAAAGCAAAAACCAAAGGAAATGATGGACGGAGTGTTGAACATGGCAAGCACTCACCCCCAGTCAACTGATCTGGGTTTAATCCATCACCGTTCTTAAGCCCACTCTGCCACCCCAGTTCAGACATGGTCATATGCAAATCAGTCTGACCCTGTGCCTCATGGGAACAGTCCAGCCCGAACTGCCAAGCCATGTCTTCCCTGGACCGGAAACAAGCTTCCTAGGACCGGTTTCTGGCATTTCAGCCGTCTTCAGCCAGGCTTGCTTGCATCCAGTGGCAAAGTGAGCAAGGGACTCACGTCTGAGCATACCCTGCTAACTTATAACGAACAAAGCAAAAACCAAAGGAAATGATGGACGGAGTGTTGAACATTGCAAGCACTCACCCCCTGTCAACTGATCTGGGTTTAATCCATCACCGTTCTTTAGTCCACTCTGCCACCGCAGTTCAGACATGGCCATATGCAAATCAGTCTGACCCTGTGCCTCATGGGAATAGTCCAGCCCGAACTGCCAAGCCATGTCTTCCCTGGACCGGAAACAAGCTTCCTAGGACCGGTTTCTGGCATTTCAGCCGTCTTCAGCCAGTCTTGCTTGAATCCAGAGGCAAAGTGAGCAAGGGACTCACGTCTGAGCATACCCTGCCAACTTATGGCGAACAAAGCAAAAACCAAAGGAAATGATGGATGGAGTGTTGAACATTGCAAGCACTCACCCCCAGTCAACTGATCTGGGTTTAATCCATCACCATTCTTTAGCCCACTCTGCCACACCAGTTCAGACATGGCCATATGCAAATCAGTCTGACCCTGTGCCTCGTGGGAACAGTCCAGCCCGAACTGCCAAGCCATGTCTTCCCTGGACCGGAAACAAGCTTCCTAGGACCGGTTTCTGTCATTTCAGCCGTCTTCAGCCAGGCTTGCTTGAATCCAGTGGCAAAGTGAGCAAGGGACTCACGTCTGAGCATACCCTGCCAACTTATGGCGAACAAAGCAAAAACCAAAGGAAATGATGGACGGAGTGTTGAACATTGCACGCACTCACCCCCAGTCAACTGATCTGGGTTTAATCCATCACCGTTCTTAAGCCCACTCTGCCACCCCAGTTCAGACATGGCCATATGCAAATCAGTCTGACCCTGTGCTTGCAATGTTCAACACTCCGTCCATCATTTCCTTTGGTTTTTGCTTTGTTCGCCATAAGTTGGCAGGGTATGCTCAGACGTGAGTCCCTTGCTCACTTTGCCACTGGATTCAAGCAAGCCTGGCTGAAGATGGCTGAAATGCCAGAAACCGGTCCTAGGAAGCTTGTTTCCGGTCCAGGGAAGACATGGCTTGGCAGTTCGGGCTGGACTGTTCCCACGAGGCACAGGGTCAGACTGATTTGCATATGGCCATGTCTGAACTGGTGTGGCAGAGTGGGCTAAAGAATGGTGATGGATTAAACCCAGATCAGTTGACTGGGGGTGAGTGCTTGCAATGTTCAACACTCCGTCCATCATTTCCTTTGGTTTTTGCTTTGTTCGCCATAAGTTGGCAGGGTATGCTCAGACGTGAGTCCCTTGCTCACTTTGCCACTGGATTCAAGCAAGCCTGGCTGAAAACGGCTGAAATGCCAGAAACCGGTCATAGGAAGCTTGTTTCCGGTCCAGGGAAGACATGGCTTGGCAGTTCGGGCTGGACTGTTCCCACTAGGCACAGGGTCAGACTGATTTGCATATGGCCATGTCTGAACTGGTGTGGCAGAGTGGGCTAAAGAATGGTGATGGATTAAACCCAGATCAGTTGACTGGGGGTGAGTGCTTGCAATGTTCAACACTCCGTCCATCATTTCCTTTGGTTTTTGCTTTGTTCGCCATAAGTTGGCAGGGTATGCTCAGACGTGAGTCCCTTGCTCACTTTGCCACTGGATTCAAGCAAGCCTGGCTGAAGACGGCTGAAATGCCAGAAACCGGTCCTAGGAAGCTTGTTTCCGGTCCAGGGAAGACATGGCTTGGCTGTTCGGGCTGGACTATTCCCACGAAGCACAGGGTCAGACTGATTTGCATATGGCCATGTCTGAACTGGTGTGGCATAGTGGGCTAAAGAATGGTGATGGATTAAACCCAGATCAGTTGACTGGGGGTGAGTGCTTGCAATGTTTAACACTCCGTCCATCATTTCCTTTGGTTTTTGCGTGTCATTGGCAGCATCTGTTGTGTTCACATACCTGATAACGCTCTCAATGTTTATTCAGCCATACAGAAATTACATAGGGTATCAACTGAGATACCCAAGAAACAGATACTTGGACTTTGTCGGGATGGTTGTGGAATAGACTAACAACATGGGGTTGGAAGAGCCTCATCTTTTTGGTTGTGGTTGCTAGTAATATTTTTACATGTTGCCTCTGTATACACTGTCTCCCGGCTTGTTGCACCTATTGTGCTAATGTTCTCACCCCTAAACAGAAAATATCAGTTCATGACACCAGTGCTGTGATTATGTTGCAAAAAGACATGACGACATGGTGCAGATCGATGAGGGTATCTTTGAATACTAATTATGTAAGCACTACCTCATAGTGATGACTCTTATCCTTGCAACATGTTATACGTTTCTTGATAGTAACATAAAATAGTTAGCTTCTGCTAAAAGGAGGGTCTGTTAGAATAAAAATGTCTTAGGTATGTTGCTTGTATATTGTTCTGTGTAAGTTAGCATTCGCAACACCATTTTATGTTTGGCCGCCATTTTGAGCCATGATCGAAACTAATCTCTCTCTGCGAGAAGCAGCTACTGTAGTTTTCGTTTCCTACAAGGTTGGGCCTTGCTGTAGTAATGAATACACTGTTCCTATTAGCGCATACCTTTCCCACTAGATAGAGGCCTGCTCCCACTGGTCCAGCGGTGGGCAAAGGCAGAATGACCTTGGCATAAAGATAGTGTGTGCCCAGTCTCAGGATCGAAACTTATCTTTCTGTACCTTCTTTGTGTAGCTGCCTCCAACTGGAAATTTGCAGTCTGGGCGTGCCGTAATTGGTTCTGAATTGTACATAATGTATCCCCATGTTTGCTGATGTCAGTCCCTCTGTGCAGCACTCTTAGGTGACTGGGCAGATTGGGCTCTGCTCGAGTGTACCTGAATAAATATACTTGCTTTCTATTCTTTACTGTCTGACTAACTCTTCATTTGTATGGAAGGCTGAGAGGTGGTCGCAAGTGACCCGGATGGCCCTAATCGGGTCACTTCCTTCAACTTCATGCAAAACTCAAAATTTGCCTAAAAACACACAATTTCCGTGCATTTCTGTGCAGAAAGTTCAGGAGTTTGAGGGTAGCCACAAATTTCCTGCCACCCAGCATTTCCACAATATTCTCAGGAAAAAACAGTGCCTCACTTCTGTGGGTAAGCCGAGTGGCCGAGACACGAAAGGGCACCAAATGCAACTTAGATACATCACATTTTTCCACTAACAAACTATTTGATTTTTACAATGTGGGTATCTGTGGATTTGGGGTCCCAGCTCAGCCAACACCTAGGGAAACCTACCAAACCAGCACGTTTTTAAAAACTGGAGACCCGGGGGAGTCCAGGTTGTGGTGACATTCATGGCGCTCACTAGGTTTTTTTACCCTGATTCCAGTGCAAAGCTCAAAGCTTGCCTAAAAAAATAAATTTCCCTTGCATTTCTATGAGGAAAAGTCCTGAAATCTGCAGACAGCCACACATTTCCTACCACCCAGCGTTTCCTCAAGTCTCCCAGGAAAACTGGTGCCTTACTTGTGTGGGTAGGTCAAGTGGCCGTGACATGAAAGGGCGCCAAACGCAACATAGACACGTCACATTTTTCCACTGAAAACGATGTGTTTTGTGCAATGTGAGTAGCTGTAGATTTTGGGCCCCAGCTCAGCCGGCAATTAGGGAAACCTACCAAACCAGCACATTTTTTTAAACTAGACACCCGGCGAAGTCCAGAGTAGGGTGATGTGCATGGCTCTCACCAGTTTGTTTTACCCAGAATACAATGCAAATCTCAAACTTTGCCTAAAAAACATTTTCCTTCCATTTGTGAGAGGAAAAGTCCTGGAATCTGCAGGCAGCCACACATTTGCTACCACCCAGCACTCCCCTAAGTCTCTCGAGCAAACGGCGCCTCACTTGTAAGGGCGGGCCAAGTGCCTGCGACAAGTAAGGGTCCAAAACGTATTGTGGAACATCAACATTATCTATCGAAAAACAACCTGCTTTTGAAAGGGGGGCCTCTGCTTTTTGGTCTCAGGTTCGGAAACCATCTAGGGAATTGTACAAAATACAGCTGTTTCTGCAAACTAGACACCCAGGAAGTCCAGGTAGGTGTGGCTTGCATGGAGCCCCCAGCATCTTCTTACCCAGAATCCCCTGCAAACCTCAAATTTAGCTAAAGTTATGTTTTATACACAATTCTGTGTCGGAAAGTTGTGGGATCACTGGGCCGGCACAAATTTCCTACCACACAGCGTTCCCGTAGGTCTTC
Organism: Triturus cristatus; assembly: GCF_964204655.1. Lineage (NCBI taxonomy): Eukaryota > Metazoa > Chordata > Amphibia > Caudata > Salamandridae > Triturus > Triturus cristatus. The sequence continues at coordinate 1,588,087,457 of NC_140590.1, forward strand.
TGATAGAAATGCTACCTCACTTGTGTGGGTGGGTCAAGTGCCAGCGACAGGGAAGGGCCTAAAACGTATTGTGGAGACATCAAAATTATCTATCACAAGATGACCTGGTTTTGCAAAGGGGGGCACCTGCATTTTTTGTCCCGGGCTCGGCAGCATCTAGGGAAATCTACCAAATCCAGTTATTTCTGAAACCTATACACTCAGGGAAGTCAGGGAGGTGTGGCTTGCTTGTGTCCCCAATGTTTTTTTACCCAGAATCCCCTGCAAACCTCGAATTTAGCTAAAAAGTTACATTTTCCTCATATTTCTGTGTGGGAAATTTATTAGATATCCGGGCCGGCACAACTTCCCTACCACCCAGCATTCCCCTAGGTCTTCCAGTAGAAATGCTACCTCACTTGTGTGGGTGGGCCAAGTGCCAGTAATAAGGAAGGTCCCAAAATGTATTGTGGAAACATAAAAATTATCACAAGATAACCTGGTTTTGCAAGGGGGGCTTCTGTGTTTTTGGTTCCAGGCTCGGCGGCATCTAGGGAAACCTACCAAACCCAGACACTTCTGAAAAACAAGACACCCGTTGGAGACCAGGGAGGTGTGGCTTGCGAGGATCCCCAACTGCTGCCTACCCTGTGAAAATCTCTGTGCCTTTTCCTCTGAAGTCACAAAGTTTGCTGAGCGGCTATTGCATTTCAAGTAGCCGCTAGGCAATCGATTTCATTTTTCAAAAACAAACACCTGAGTTGTTTTCAGTTTGGGACTGCCAGTGTCTTCCTGGTGATCCTGATTGGAAAAAAAATATTATATCATAACATTCACTCTAAATAAGCCAGACTGTCTGATGCACCCTCACCTCACAACCCCAACGTCATCAGGCCACCGTGAATTGTTTCTGACAGCAGAGCCAGAGCAGCACTGCTGTTGGAAACTTGGGGCTTAATTTCGCAATTAGCTCTGACGGCGTAGCTGGAATCACGCTGGAATCACGCAGACGTTACACGCTTGGACCTCTTTAAAGAAGTGTTCTTACAATTTTGTTACTTTAGAGGAGACATTTTCTCGTTATTTGAGGGAACACAGTTACAAGCACCTATCCTTCTAGCAGCTATCACTGGTCGACAGCCACCTTTGTTATGGTGTGGAGCATATGCTGTTGCCTGATGCAGTGTAAACATTATGTTTGGCCAATTAGCACACTTGTGACCATCCTATAGTTTGTTATTCAAACAGGAAATAAATGCACAAGCAAGGGATATTCATACTCATGAATTTGGTGATTATTACAATACTATTTTCGCAAACTAAATATAAAAACTGTTTTAATGTTAAATGTAAAGTACTGAATGTCTGATATTTTTATTTATATAGCTCTAAAGAGTTGATTATGCAGCCAGGTATTTCTATTTTGTACTTCTAAGGCAATAATACCTGCATTATATGGTATGTTTCTTAGCATAACCCGATAACACATTGTTGATACCATAATAGGGGATCAAGAAACTACAGCTTCAGTGAAAAATCTTCAGGCATTCAGAAGAAGTCTCTAGGAAGGAGGAAAGGTACATTATAAGCATGTTTTGACACCCTGGTTTCTTTGAAAGATGCATGCAGGTCTTAGACAAGTTTTCAAGTAGAACTATTTTTTCACGTTTCATTGACTCTTTGTGAATCCAGGTTGCCTAGTGTTGTCTTCACTCAAAAGCTCACTGCATTTTCTTTGTCTCACTGATATGAAGCGGCTTATATTATGGAGCAGGAATGCCAGAGTTTAGATGCACCCGATTTTAAGTTGAGTTACCCAGTTCCCTGCCTCTTGAAATAAACCTTTGCTTTGAATTTGTAATACTTATCAGCACTTTACTATGAAGTGGGCTCGCTGTTTGAGAGTAAGGGGCGGTGGACTTGCAGTGTCTTCGCATACAGCTTTACTTGCAGGTGCACATAATTTATGTAATTGTATGTTGGCTTCCATGGATGTCTGAGAACTAACTAGTGGCTGCGGTCAAGCAATAGTGCTTATCAGTCTGAAGCCTAACAAATTATACAAAACTCGAGCCATCACTTAAATGTTGCCTCCACAACAGTTTGTGAATATCATAGAAGTTCAAAAATAACACAAACCAATGTTCTTACTGAAGGAATAATTTATTGTTTAATAATGTTTTTCTTCTCTCAGTGAAGAAGGAGGTACAACTGTATCTTTACTCTCTGAATTTTTAGAGCCCTATCTGTTGGAGAAGCACTTAATTCATCGTTATGTGGTTGCAATAGCACACATTCTAGAACCCTGTGCACTACATAATTAAGTATATGTCACCAAACAACATAATGTTTCCAAAATGACCACTGCATCTCAGGATTTTGCTGTGCACAGATTTTAAACTGTTGTTTACTCATATTATTGTATAGTGATCAGGCACGCAATGCCCATTAGGCTGAAAGGGCTTCAGCACCCCCTCCCCCGTCGTGTGAGACAGTTTCCCGGACACACACAAAGCCGCACCCAAATAATTCACAGGTCTTTAAAAGACCATTTACTTGCTAACGAGGCTTTGTTGCTTTTTCACCCCTTCTTAGAGCCCTTGCATTTTCCACTCTGACTATCGCTGGAAGAATAACCCCCCCCCCCCCCGAAATTTAGTCCCCCCCCCCAAATGTGGCTCCAGTTGCACCTCTGATAGTGAATGTACGTGTGTAGTGTGCAGCTTCCTTACACAGAAGTGAAGAGGCAGGTGGCAGGAACTTACTAACAGGCTTCTTTATTTTGTAAGCTTCAGACATACAGGAAACAGGTATGTCCAGCTTCTCTGCCACAGCAACTTCTGCACAGAATGCTGGACAGTGGAACCTCACTGTGTAACCATCTACCACCCTCTACATTCCATGTCGCTTTGTAAGCATACAAACCATAATACCCCCTAACAATAAAAACAGTACATCTTCCCATAACCCCTTGTCCCAAACTAAAGAAAACAAGCATTTGCAATGCAATAGGTCTTACATTTGCGAGTGTTTGGGCACTTTGCATTGTAAATGACAATGCCTTTTGTTTATGTGTTTTGAAAACCTGCAAGCGGTGCATAAACACGCACTTTGTACTTATAATCGTTGCTTATGAGAAACAAGACTGCTCCTTTTTAATGCCAGCCTTGCTTCTCGTAAGCAAGGACTATAGTTATCAAGTGCAGGTTTTCAAAACACATAAATAAAAGGCTTCGTCATTTACAATGCAAATCGCTCAAACTCTTGCAAATGTGAGACCTATTGCATTGCAAATGCTTGTTATTTTTGTATGTCCCCCTCGATGCCTCACAACTTCGCATTGCGATCAGCCACCACTGCCTGCTGGCTCCCTTCTGTTTGCCTCCCTCGAATGAGCCAACACTGCACGCATTGCCCATGCTAACGTAACCTAGCTGCATTTAGCGCCCATTAGATAGTTTTTATTTATTTATTTTATTTATTTGATGCATTTTTATATAGCGCGGACTTTACCTAAAGGTCTCAGAGCACTTCTCAATAGAACCAAGTACTTTACATGAGGAGAGTGTTACAAAATGTACATGTTTCAGAAACAAATGAGAAACAAGTAGAGGTAAACAAAAAAGCAATAGATGTCAGTCACTCAAAAACACGCAAAGCAAAAACACACTAGGATGACGATTGTCCAGGCATAGATTACAGATTTACAAAAAGGAAAAAACTTCCATGAGGAACTTGAAGAGGGATGTATTAGTTCTGGAAGTGTCTTTGGAAGAGATGAGATCTGAGGTCAGTTTTGAAGGTTCGAGTAGAGGTTGTGGTACGGAGTAATGGAGGAAGCAAGTTCCAGATTCTCACCGCATTGCCAGAGAAGGATTGAGCCATCGATCTTTCCCTCTTAAAAGTGGGGGGCTCAAGCAGTAACTTTTCCGCATTACGAGATGGTCTAGAGCCTCCAGAAATGTTCAGTTTATTCGCCAGGTATCGAGGGGAGGAAGTTTGCTAGGCTTTTTGGGTGATACAGGCAGTCTTGTAGATTGCTTTTGCCTCGATGGGAAGCCATTGAAGAAAGGACAAAATGGGTGTGATGGGGTCACTTCGTTTGGCCCCAAATAGAAAGCGAGCTGCTGAATGGAGAAAGGATTTAAGAGGGGAAAGGTGGGATTTGGGGAGGCCAGCAAGAAGAGAATTGAAATAATCCAATCTAGAGAGAACCAGAGATTGGACCAGGGTTTTTAGGTCTTGTTCCGGAAAGAAACGTCGAATCCCCCAAAGAAGGCACAGTTGGTATTGTGCATTCTTTGCAATGGAGTTGATGTGAGAGAGTAGATTGACCCTTTTGTCAATTATGACAGCAATGGATTTTGCGCTGTCGACAACAATAGGTTTGCTGTTTAGTAACGTCATCTGATCTATCCAAGATTGAACAGGAGGAGGAGAGAGAGAGGTAGAGAGGAGGAGGAATCAAGTTTTGGAAGGATTCAGAATGAGTTGATGAGCTGACATCCAGATTTGAATAGAGTTGAGAGTAGAGTTGAGGGTTGAGATATCGTGTGCGGAGGACACCTGAAGGTAGATTTGAGTGTCATCAGCATTGAGATGGTAGAGGATCCCAGATTTACTTAGGAGATTTCCCAGTGGTTTCAAATAGAGATTGAACAAAGTGGGTGCAAGGATAGAACCTTGAGGGATGCCTTGACCTACCGCCAATTGAGACAAAAGGCTGTTCGCTATCTTGATCATTTGGGATTTTTCCGCGAGGAATGAGGCAAACCATTTAAGCACAGTGCCTTCCAAGCCTATTCTCTGTTGAAGAGTGTTAAGGAGAATGTTGTGATTAACAGTGTCAAAGGCTGCAGAGAGGTCTAGAAGAATCAGAAGACAAGACTCCCCTGAATCGAGTATACGCAACACATCACCGATCACTTATAGCAGGGCTGTTTCGGTGCTGCAGTTTTGAATGAACCCAGACTGGAAATTGTCAAGAAGATTATTATCCATAATATGTTTGGAAAGTTGTTTCACTACACATTTTTCTGTGATTTTCACAAGACTGGGGAGGTTGGTGATGAGGCGGTAGTTATTGAGGTCGTTCGCATCAGCTGAGGGTTTTTTAAGGAGTGGGGCAACCTGTCCTGTTTTAAGGGCAACACGAAGGGATCCTTGACTAAGGAAGAGGTTGACCAGACAGGTCCTGTAGGAAAGAGTATGGGTGCAGAAATCAATGGCAATGTCACTAGGGATAGGGTCGAAGGAATGGTTGGAGGGTTTAGTTTTGAGGATGCATTTAAGGAGGGCGTCTTCAGAGATGAAGTCAAAGTTTTGCCAAATGACTAAGGATTTGCGCTCCTCCAGGGGGGTGGGAAGAATGACCTGATCCACCAGTGATTTCACTTTTTCATCAAAGAATGAGGCAAATTCTGCTGCTTTTTTTGTATAATCATCAGACTTGATGGCTGGAGGAGAGCAGGTTGGAGTTTTTTTTTTTTTAAACATCTTTTTTATTTTATTAAACTTTCTCGACATTACAGGTACAAAGATTACTGAATCAATTCAGGGTTACAGTGAATTCAAAGTCATTACAGTACAGTCATTCAATTACGTTGGAAGTTACAGGGATGGGGAGTCATCCTCCTCCGCCATGAAGGGGGGGGTACATATCTCGCCCCGGTATAAGTTCCAAGGGGACCAGGTTTTCAACCATTTCCGCGGACATCCACGGGCAATGTATACTGTCTTCTCCTGCAGCATGCACCAGTCCAAATCTCTCTCCCACACTGTAACCGATGGTGGATGAGTGGCACCCCAAAGTTGGGCAATATTTCTCTTGGTAATCATACATCCTAGCGTTACCCAGTTTTTAGTTTAGGTGGTGTGGTCAGTGGGCTCCCAAATATTTAGGAGGCACCTTGGCGCCTCCGGCTTGATCTCTACCCCTAACACCTCACTCATAATCTTGTGAATCTTGCGCCAGTAGTCTTGTATCTGGTCACAGTGCCAGATTATGTGTATGAACGTGCCTTCTTGCGTGCATTCCCTCCTACATGTGTCATCTGTCAGGCTACCCATGCGGACCATCTGCGGGACGTTACATAGATTCTGTGGAGGAACTTTAGTTGTACTAAACGGAGTCGGGCTGAGATAGCTACTGTTTTAGGAGAGGAGATCGCTTCTTGCCAGGTTTCATTGTCAAGTTCCATCCCATCCGCAGTCCACGTGTCTCTCAGTTTTAATAATGGGTCCTCTACATTATTAATGAATTTACGGTACGTCTGAGAGATGGCTCTGTCGGGAAGATGGCCGTCTAGCAACCTATCCTCGAGCGGGGAGGTATCCGATGGGGTCGTACCTTCTGGGATTAATGCTAGCAGTGAATGTCTAATTTGAAGGTATCGATAGTGTTCAGTGTCTGCTAGGGCATATTGCGTTCGGAGAGTGTCGAACGTTTTAACCCTCCCACCACTCCAGAGGTCTTTCACCTGAGAGATACCTATTAAGTCCCATTTATCGAATCCTTTTGTGTTTCCCATATAACCCAACCGTTGCGAGTCCCACAGTGGTATGGCCAGCGTAATCTTATTTTGCCAGCCTAGTGATTTATTAGCCGAGTGCCAAATGCGGATCGTGTGGTCAGTGGGCCCGGTGAGTGGATACTTAGTGGGCTCGGAATACAGTGCCCTCGAGAAGGCCCCGGAGGGCAGAAGCCAGCGATCCATGAGGTACCCTGGGTTATCGAAGCGGCCATATGTGCAATGATTAATGGCAATAAGATGGGCTGCCCAGTAGTATCTTTTTATGTCTGGCAACCCTATTCCTCCATCATACCAGCCGAGTGTCAACTTTTTAAGTGTGATACAAGGTCTACCTCCCCAGAGGAGGGCCCTGAGGAGTCCTTCTACCTAGGAGTTTGGGACTAGGTCGGCAGAATTCTGTAGTGCGTATAAGAACCGGGGCAGTGACATCATTTTGAATAATGCCGCCTTGCCCAAGAGCGATAGTGGGAGTGACTTCCAGTGTGTAATGTCACTCCTGAGCCGTTGCAGTGGGGGGAGCAAATTATGTGAATACCGGGCATGTGGATCAAGAGAAACGAATATCCCCAAGTATCTGAAGCCCTCGGAGACTATGGCAATTGGGCAGCTACTGGGTAGCGGGGGGACAGCCCCCCAAAGGACGTATATTAGTGATTTCTGCCAGTTGATGCGAAACCCAGAATATCTTCCAAACACATCTAGGATGTCAAAAGCTGCTATTAAGGATCTTCTCAGGGACGTGAGATAGAGGAGAATATCATCCGCATACAAGGATATGTGGTCCTCCCACTCAGCCGACCACCGGATGCCCGAAATCATCACGTCTTTGCGGATCCATTGCGCGAGTGGTTCAAGGGCCAGGGCAAAGAGAAGGGGAGAGAGGGGGCATCCTTGACGGGTACCTCTGCTCAGTGTAAATGGCTCCGACTTCTTGTTATTTACCACTATCTGCGCCATCGGCGCGCTGTATAACAGTCGCACCCAGCGGCAAAAGTTCGGCCCAAATCCTAGCTTGGCAAGGACCGCAAAGAGATAGGGCCATTCTAGGGTATCAAAGGCCATGGTGGCGTCCAAGGAGACCACAATGGAATCCTCGCGACTAGTCAGCACTCGTCCCAGGACTCCGTGTAGGCGTCACAGGTTGAGGGCAGTGTTTCGTTTGGGCATAAATCCCGACTGGTCTGGATGCACAAGATCACTTATTACTTTTGTCAGTCTAGTGGCTAATACTTTAGCAAGAATCTTGGGTTCCGCATTTAAGAGCGAAATAGGTCGGTAAGAGGCGCACTCAGCTTTTGGCTTTCCTGCCTTATGTATAGTGACTATGGTGGCTATTCTCTGGTCGGATGGCAGCATGCCCCGTTCAAGACTATCATCGTACATTGCTTTAAGATAGGGGGCCAGTTTATCCGACCGGAGTTTGTAGAACTCAATTGGAATACCATTCGGGCCCATTGCTTTCCCGGAGCGCAGCGTCCGTATGGATGTGGCTATTTCGTCAGCCGTAAGTGCACTATCGAGGAATGTCCTATCGGAATCCGACAGTGTCGGGAGAGACATGTCCTTTATAAGATCAATGAAGTCTGTCTCAGGGTAGGGTGCCACCGAACTGTATATTTGTTGGAAGTGTGTTGCGAATTGGTTGGCTATATCCTGCGGGTCCGTGACCAAGGATCCCTCGGGTCCCTTAAGCTCCGGCACCAGCCTACTCGCTTGTTCCTTTATGTCCAACCAGGCGAGCAGCTTACCTGCCTTATCGCCCCAGCCATATATCCGTCCCAGCTTATCTCGAGCTATCTCTTGAGCCCGGTCAGTGACCAAGGCTCTGTACTCATCTTGGCGCAAACGGGGAGAGTGAAGTGTTTCAGGTGCAGGGTCTGAGGTAACTTCCTGCTCTAATCGGTATATTTCCTGTTCTATGTCAGATATTTCCTTCATCTTCTCTTTCCTAGAACCCGCCACCAGCGAAAGGGCCTGACCTCTGATAACAGCTTTAAAGGCTTCCCATAGTATTTGGGGGGATTTGACTGTGCGGTCGTTCTCAAGGAAATAGCCGTCAATGCCTTTAATGAGGCCTTTATGAATTTTGGGATTTTTAAAATACCAGGGATTCACCGGGGCTATCCGTTCCACCTGAGTTCGGTCAGTCACTATGTGAGCCCAGAGCGGGGAGTGATCACAGATGCCTTTGGCCAGGTGTCAAACCTCTCGAAGGTCATTGATTTGTGACGCTGGGACTAGTATGTAGTCTAGACGGGACAGGCTATTATGTGTTCCCGAGTGGAAAGTATGCTGAATCTGATCTGGGTGGTGTATCCGCCAGCCATCCACTAGTCCCATTGCTTCTAGGAAGCAGGGGAAGGCTTGCGCCACCTGGTGAGTTATGCGTGGGGGATGTCGGTCTAAAGCATTTGACACTATTGAGTTAAAGTCTCCCCCTAGCAGTAGTTGTCCATCAGGGAGTTTGAGGAGTTCCGTACTGAGGTCTGTAAATGTTGTAGCCTGCATCCCTGGCGGGACATATATGGAAAGAAAAGTAAGTGGCCGCCCCTCCCAGGAGCCAGAGATTCCAACGTATCTGCCCCGGTCATCTATGAGGTAGGAGTCGAGTGAGAAAGGAAATTATTTTTTTTGCATGATACCAACTCCCCTTGATCTAGTTGTAAAGTCTGCATAGGCCACCATCGTGTATCCCCCTCTATGCATCACTTTGCAAGTATTTCCAATGAGGTGTGTTTCTTGCAGCAACACAATGTCAGGTGACATCTTCCTAATATATTGCATTACTACACTTCGTTTGATCTTATCCCCCAATCCGTTGACGTTTCCACTCAAAAAGTTTATTTATTTCTTACACTGCACCCCCATTGGTGGCAACTCCAGTCCCTTCTAATGGGCCACCCCAGTATATAGTACTGTTGAGATAAAACAAATTCACAACTAAACTAACACAAAACACTCCCACCCAACACCCCCCCACCCTGCTCCCCAGCACTCTGGGCCCAGAACTGCCCATGTTACTTACATGCAGAGTGCCTGTCGCCCAACTATTCTACTATACGAAAAACAATTTGGGGGGGGTCACAGGGATCCGTTGCCCCCCCCCGCCTACCAGAGCACTTTATTGTCCGCCTGTAACACCCATCGTTCAAGTCTATAATCAGGAGAATCGCAGACATGCGGCCTGCGGTGTCGACATCTCAGAACGGCAAACTCCAGCGGCCCCGGAGCCGATCCCAGCAGCAATCGTGCAAGAGCAACAATCCTGGGACAATCCAAACTGTGGAACCCATCAGCTCAGCCCATTTCTTTCCCGGCAAAGATCCGAGGCCATCTAGCCAGTCAGAGGCCGTCTCCGGGAGATCGAAAAATCGCGTTTTCCCCTCAAGTTCCACTCTAAGGCGCGCTGGAAAGAGCATGGCATATTTAAGACCCTTGTCCCTCAGTCTGCGCTTAACATCCAGGAAGGATCGCCTCCGCCTCTGCACCGCCTGAGTGAAGTCGGGAAAGAAGGTAATGTTCGAATTTTCGTAGCGGAGCTGAGGCGCCACCCTCGCCGCCTGTAAAATGGCGTCTCTATCTCGATAGTTGAGTAGCCGGGCCAGTATCGGACGTGGGGGGGCCCCCGGCCTCGGACAACCCCATGGCACTCTATGGGCCCTTTCAATAACAAACAGATTAGAAAGGCCTTTTGGTCGCAAGTTCTTAGTGATCAGTTCCTCAACGAACAGGTCAGCAGAGGGACCCTCTAAGTTTTCCGGCACGCCAAGAATGCGCACCTTATTGCGGTGTAGGCGTCCTTCGTAATCGTCTAGCTTGGCCTCTGCATATTGGCGGAATGAGTGGAGTTCTCCGATATCCTCCCGGAATTTCGCAGCATCCTCTCCTAGACTGGTGGTAGTAATTTCCAGCTGTTTGACTTTTTCTCTATGTTTCGTTAGATCTGCTCTTATTAGCGTAACCTCTGAGGAGAGAGAGTCAATTGAAGTGCGAATCCCATTTATAGCTGCCATTAAGTCTTTCATCGTTGGTTCAGGGGGGTCTTGCTCTGGGCCACCCTGTAGTTTCTCACTGGCCCCTTTGCGCTCGGTCAGATCAGGCTTAGGGCAGGTATATCGGTCTAATTTGGTCTGTTGAGACCCTCGGGCGCCCTTATTCGTGGCCATGTCGGGTTTCTCCCCCTGGTCACCGGTGGTTATCCCAGACCGGCCGAAGGATGGCGTCTCCACGTCCACAGCAGCTCCGGCCCTCCCCACCAAGCCAGACAGCGACCAAGAAACCGTGCAGCGCCCTGTTACCCCAAAGGCAGCCCTCCAAGGCAAGTAGTAGCGTCTTCGGATCGTCGTCCAGGAGACGGTCCAGTAAGTGGGCTCCACTCTAGGGTCTCGTCGCTCCCCCAGCACCGGGGAGGCACCAGCCACCACCGCTCAAGGCTAACTGCTCCGTCTCCCCCAGCACCCGGTCGACGCGATCCCAGCGAGGCGGGCCGACCGCCCCACATGGCTCTCGGTGTCTCCCCCAGTGGCGCAGCGATGGCAGGCGTCAATACGGGCCACTTCACCAGGTTTCAGCCGAGCCCCCGTCTCCTCTAATACCGGGCCTCACTCCAGGGTCATACTCAGCCGCATGCCACACCCCAGTAGCTGGCCGCAGTTCACACAGCCCCCCGGGGGCAACAGTTGCAGAGGCCACCGTCTTCTCACCTCCAACACATCCCCTCCATCTCCTCCAGCGCCGCGCCGAGATCCGGCGGGGACCCAAGCAGTGCCTGTCGCAAACGCAGCGATAAGCTCATCATGGATACATTTTTCCCGTTGTAGGTTTCCTCCTCTTCTCCAGCACCCCCGGTTAGGATGGGGGCCCAGGGGGGGGGGAAGCTCCCAGTAGCTTCCCGGCAGCCCTCCGGGTCCTCTGGCGGCCTCCACGATCTCCAGGGTTCGGACGCCGGAGGCCTCGCCGTCACCACGACGTCCTCGGCGGCGGGCCTCTGCACTGCACTCCCCGGCTTCAGTGGGCTCAGGCCGCCACTCTCCGACGCCAATAACTCCGGAACTCGGGCTCTGATGCCGCACCAGAAAACACCACCAAGGATCGCATGCCCTCCGGTTGCTGGTGCTGCTAACGTGCAACGGATAATTTATACGGATATATGGGGTAGGTCGGGGAGGGTCCCGGAGCCGCTCTAACTCGCGCCCATCTTGATCCGCTGCCCAGGTTGGAGTTTTTGACGAGGTCAAATAGTTTTTTGGGTCTGTTTTTAGCTGAGTCGAGGAGGGTTCTGAAGGTGTTGCTTTTTCATGGAAGATGCGTTTGTGGTATTTTGATCTTGCAGAACGTAGAATAGAAAGATTAGAGGTGGACGGAGATTGTCTCCAATGTTTTTCCAGGGTTCTCATGCTCTTCCTTTCATCATAAAGGGATTTATTGAACCATGGTGCTGAAGGAGTAGGCCTTTTCCTTTTGCTTTGAAGTGGAGCGAAATTATCAATTTCGTCTGCCAGGACTGCAAGGCATTGGGAGGTGAGATCGTTGACAACCAAGTTCGGGTCTAGCTTTGGAAGTGAAAGCATAGTAGAATCACACAGAGTGACAAGGTCAATGTTTTTAGTGTTACGGAACCAGGTAGTAGTCCTTTTAGGTTGGCCATGAATTACAAAGTGTGAAAAGTGAAGAGAGAAGGGGATGAGGAAGTGGTCAGACCAGTCTACCTGAATAGGGATAGAAGTAGTAAGCATGCCTGCTTTAGAAATAACAAGGTCAAGAATTGAGCCCTTGGAGTGTGTAGTTTCAGTGTAGTGTTGGATGAGATAATTTGCTGAGAGAAAAGTGGCAAGTCTATTGGCGGCAGAGTCTTCCAAACAGCCCCAGTGAAGATTGAAGTCTCCCAAGAAGATCTGTCTGTCACTTTGAGAGTATTGGTCGCTGATGAAGTCGGTGAATTCCTCCAAAAAGGAAGCGCAAACACTAGGCGGGTGATAAATGGCATGAAATCTGAGGGGTGGGCAGTGTTGCACTCGAAGCTCCAGAGACAGGGATTTGAATGTACGAAAGGAGCTGTTAGGGAAAGCCTTAAGTTGGAGGGAGTTTCTGAAGATGATTGCAATACCTCCCCCAACTTTGTCTGTTCTGTCATTTCTAAGGATAGAGTAGTCGGTTGGTAACAGAAGAGTGTCGTTCAACCAGGTGTCAGTGAGGAAGAGAAGGTTGAGATTGTGGAGAGTGATGGTGTCAGAAATTTCAAGTTTGTGTTTAATTGCAGCTCTGCAGTTGTAGAGCAAACAGCGCAACTCAGTCGAGACTGTTTTGGTGACAGGGGTGTAAGGGCTTTCAGGGGTGATAGGGATAATGTTCCTGAAGGAGGGTGGCAGGGTAGAAGGAGGCTGATGTTTAGTTCTGATAGAAGAGATGGCCGGAATAGTGTACTGAGTAGAGTTAAGGGTATGTGACCCTCGCCCGCATGTTCCACTCAGAGGTCACGGAGGCTCCATTTCTTGACCCATGACCTGCTCTGTTCCCATGTGACTGCAGACAGCGGGGACGCAGTGACGCTCAGAGAGAGCTCCATCCTGTGGAAGGTCAGACGGGCTCTCGGACTGATCATCACCTGGCATGAAGATGGAATGCAGAAGCTCTCTTTGTTTTCCGCTCCAGAGGTGCATTGTGAAATGTCCTTATTGCATCACTGTAAATATCTCTGGCCGCCAGCTAAGATTACCTCAGCACCCTCATGTTTATTCATTGAGGGTATTGCGCAGTCCAGTGACCGCTTCAGAGCAGAGCAGCCTATGCAGGACAGGCCTTACGCAGTGCTCAATTTGTAACACAACGAGTGCCGGTCTCGAAAGCACTGCTCTAAAGACAGCGGCCGGTGCTATTAAATGTCCACGCGCCAAATACCAAGGCTCCGTTGTTCCAATCCATCTGGGTCTTCTTTAATTCACTTCTAGACACTCCCTGCCTCTCTATCTAACTCTTGCCGGCTCCTCCTTTCTCCCTTATGGGTGTTTTTTACGTTCTCTTCCTGCTTCTTTGTTCTGTGTTTTCCCTTCTCTTGCTCCTGTGGAATGTCTGATAACGGAAAACTAAGTGGCCGCGGGCCCCACTGTCCCCGAAAATTAGATTCCAGTGGACCCCACTGGCTCAAATTAAGCACTGGCCTTACAATAAATGTGTATTTGGATGTGGCCCAAGGCCAGAGCTGCTGACTTTGGAGGTGGGGAACCAGGTTCGAATCTGAGGTCTGCTCAACATCTTCTGATTCCTGACAAATTGCTTAATCTTCCAGTGCCTACCAAAAATGATTGTGTAATGTAAAGCGCTTCAATACCTTCCGGTCGATTTTGCGCTATATAAAACTGCAACAAAAATAATACTTTAAAAAGGTAGTTTAGCTATACCCAGGTTACATTGACCGCAGAGGGCGTCGAGGTGCGCGATGAAGGTGCCCACTATGTTTATCAGCAGGAAATGCGGAAGATTGTGGAGGAACCCTGTGTCGCTGTTTGCAGGAGGGGGTGGGAGAGTGATCAGAATAGGTGGGCAAAAGGGAACAGGCAGGGCACATGTCAGGGATGGACACAGCTGTAGGAGTCCCGCACTATTATTAGAAAGATGACTTCGGTCCTCGTAGGCCGAGGTCGAGAGGTCTCGCCTTGTGCCCCAGCTCTGCTGACGCTTGCATCTGACAACATCATTTTTCTTTAACCTTGCCTCGGGATGTTTGTAAACATCACGTTCACTGGCAGAAACCCTTTTATTCGTGCGAATGGGCCAGAAGGAATAATATATCAATCACTTATCTGAAGAACAGAGAACCTCACGTCTTTAAATTAATAACTGCAAATGTGAATAACTTTTGGGCTCTTAGAAGCTGGATAAAAAAATAACGCTGTAGGAAACAAACATATATTAACAGCAAATGTAACGCTGAAAATACACACACTGCACTCCCAGGTTACTCACTAAAAGCAGTTTAAACATCTAATTACCAAGTTCCACCTGTCTGTTTCAGCCATTTCCAAGCTTAGTTTTGTGGATAAGTGCATGTGACTTACAAAAAGTATGACCTGGTAATGTTATTTTTACATTTGATGGCTTACATTTGTTGTTTTTGTAAAGTAGACCCCTGACCTTTTACATGGCAATTATTATAAGGGAGTGAAATCGCATCTCGTGGCTCTGATTAACTTGACAGCGTCCCGGATTGCTTCTGAGAATTAGATTTTCATTATTTTCCTGAGGACTAGTGCCCAGGAAACACGAGTCAGGAGCAAGAGGGAAAAACAGCAGAGGTGGAGGGAAACAGGGAATATCCGTAGATCACGGAGATGGAGGCAGGAAATATGAACAAGCATTTGCAATGCAATCGGTCTCACCTTTGGGACCTTATATGTATTTAGCTATGCAGCACATTAGCCTGGGTGCTGAAACATCTACTGTTTTTTAACATGGAGGGAAAGTAAGCACCAAACTGCGTGACACGCCAGGTATGGGAACACATGGAGAGAAATATTGCCCTTCAGCGGGACATGGTAAAGTCCAAAGCTTTATTTTAAAAATTAAATCAGGGCCTTCACTGAAAATACAAGATTTGAAAAAAAATACTGTAGTCTACGGGTGCTCGTTGAAGACAATTTCTATGTACTGGAATGTAGAGAATGCTAAAGTGATTCTGGTATTTTACTGACCTCTGCTGGTCGTTTCTGTCAAGACAGTTAAGTAGAGGCAGTTGAACAGAAAAAAAAAGTCCCTAAGCGGAAGCAGACAAGTCCTAGGGCTGACCTCCAGAGCCCACAAAGTACATACACATATTATAAGTATATAATAAGTATATACTAAAGTATATACAAGAGGTCTCGAATGCTCAACTTTAAAAGCAGGGACAGGTAACAAAATGGAAGAGGGAAAGGATAGAGACGAAGGGGACTGGAGGGGAATTAATGGAACAGGTACACAAAGGAGAACATGGAAGAGGGAAGAGGTATAAGGAACGACAAGGGAAGAGCGGGAGTGAGAGGAGGTAACAGGAGAGAACAGCAAGTAACAGTAAGTAATAGAAGAGGAAGGGAAGGAAAATGAAAGAGAAGGAAATAATTGGAAAGGAGGTAACAGGTGAGGAAATGATGGAACAGGAGAGCAAACGGTACAAGAAAGTGAAACAGGATTATATAATAAGAGGAGTGAAGAGGAGAGCGACGGATAAAACAGGGAAGAAGGAATGAACAACAGGGAAGGAGGAAAGAAACAGAATGAGAAGAAGTAAGCAGACCACCGAGGACACCCCTCACGTTCATACATTTCTATAAACTCTCGTTCACTAAAGCCGACGGTGGCCTAAAGCGCCGTTTGCTATGCACAAGATCCCCCAGTGCGTATACTCAACTTCCTTCCCAATGTTCCCAGAATCACCCCATCCTCCATGGATGAATCGTAACATGCTAGAGGCCACACTACTCCGGGGACTGTCCCTATGCTTGCCTCCCTCACTCTACACTACCCTCTGGCCCGCCAGGCTCCCTAATGTCATCTAACATCATACTTCCAACACTACTCCTGCCCTTCCCTGGTTACTGTCCTTTCAAAGTTGACTCCCACCCGGCCACCCCACATCCTAGCCTTCCACACCAGCTGACGGAAGCTCCACATAACATCTTCCACTAGGTACCATCCTCCTACCAGGACACAGGGGGAAACTTTGAACCATGCATCACGCAGTAACAAGCAGCTCAACGATTCCTCATCCCCACTCCACAATGAGCCAATACTTTCCTTTTTTTAGCTCATATAATAAAGTCCAAATTAGAACACAGGCATTCTGTTGATCACAGTTATTTTTTCCATTATTCTGATTATGAAGTCACTAAGCCATGTATCCTGTTGCTTCTTCTAATAAAACTGTAATGTACCTGATGGATGCTACTTGTTCTCTTCTTCAACTGATGTAAAAAATCAATGAAACCCACAAAAAATAGTTTTTAAAAAAATGAGAAGGAAGCAGGTACATAAGGAGGGAACAGGAAAGAGAAGACTGAAAACATGTGAGGAAGAGGCATAGGGAAAAGAAGCAGAAAAGTGAAATTAGGTAACAGGGGAGGGTGGGAGAAAACATGAAAGAGAAGCAGGGAATAGGAGCCCAAAGGAAGGCACAAGACAGTAAAGGAGACAATAGGAGAAGGAAGGACGGTACAGAAAAGATAAGGAATGAACAACAGGGAAGGTGGGGATAGGAAGTTTGAGGTCAAAAGAGGGAATGAAGGATCACAAGAGAAGATGCAGGAAGAGGAAAACAGGGGGACAAAAGAGGAATGGTTGTGATAGGTGAGCGAAAGCGGGAACAGGAAGGAGAAGAAGTTAGCAAGAGATGAAAAAGTAGGGACAACTAACATATGTGTATTACTTTTCAGGCGCGGATGTCATTATCAAGCCAGAACGGGAAACAGCCATTACAACGCAGCTGTTTCCCCGCAATGCCATTACATCGCAAGCGTAACAACGCATGCAATGTAACAACGCGTAGCCATTACTACGCGTATTTTTACATAGCATGCACTGTTACAACGCATGTAATGTAATGCCGATCCACCTCGTTGTGAGGAAACAGAGGCTCTTCCGTTTCCTCACAACGACATGCACCGCCCCTCGACGTGAAGCAGGAAGCAGGAAACCAGGAGCAGAGACAGCGATGCTGGAGAGGAACCACGAGGAAAGAGAGGTAAGGGTGATTGTGCTTGAGGTGGGAGTAGTGTGGGTAGTGTTGTAGTGTTGTAGTGTTTTAGGGTTTAGGGTAGTGTAGTGGTGTTTTTGGGTAGTGTAGGGGGTCGTGCTAGGGGTAGTGTTGTAGTGTTTGTGTTGTGTAGTGGTTTAGGGTTTAGTGTAGTGTTGTAGTGTTTGTGTAGTGTTGTGTTTTAGGGTTTAGGGTAGTGTTGTAGTGTGTGTAGTGTTTTAGTGTTTAGGGTAGTGTTGTAGTGTTTGTGTAGTGTTTTAGGGTTTAGGGTAGTGTTGTATTGTTTGTGTAGTGTAGTGTTTTAGGGTTTAGGGTAGTGTTGTAGTGTTTGTGTAGTGTTTTAGGTTTTAGGGTAGTGTTGTAGTGTTTGTATAGTGTAGTGTTTTAGGGTGTTGTTGTAGTGTAGTGTTTTAGGGTTTAGGGTAGTGTTGTAGTGTTTGTGTAGTGTAGTATTTTAAGGTTTAGGGTAGTGTTGTAGTGTTTGTGTAGTGTAGTTTTTTAGGGTTTAGGGTAGTGTTGTAGTGTTTGTGTAGTGTTTTAGGTTTTAGGGTAGTGTTGTAGTGTTTGTGTAGTGTAGTGTTTAAGGGTTTAGGGTAGTGTTGTAGTGTTTGTGTAGTGTAGTATTTTAGGATTTAGGGTAGTGTTGTAGTGTTTGTGTGGTGTAGTGTTTTAGGGTAGTGTTGTAGTGTTTGTGTAGTGTAGTGTTTTATGGTTTAAGGTAGTGTTGTAGTGTTTGTGTAGTGTATTTGTGTAGTGTTTTAGGTTTTAGGGTAGTGTTGTAGTGTTTGTGTAGTGTAGTATTTTAGGGTTTAGTGTAGTGTTGTAGTGTTTGTGTAGTGTAGTGTTTTAGGGTAGTGTCGGGGGTTGTGCAGGGTAGTGTAGTGTTATTGTAGGGAGAGGACTGGGGGTCGGGGGAGGGTAGTGCAGGGGTAGTGTAGAATCACTTCCCTTGCAAACTTTAACCACTAGTATAGCTTTACCACGCATGCCTATGCGTTGTAATGGCATGCGTGGTAAAAGGTTGCCTTGTAATGGCATGTCGTTGTCATTGACATCGCGTAGTAATACCCGTGTTGTAATGGCACGCGTGGTATTGGTATGAGAGGTAATGACATACATTCAGCCAGAACAGTATGGAACAGAACGTTTCCAGTAGTGAGGTTGTTAGTTTTTATTGTGTGTGTGTGTGGGGGGGGGGGGGTATTCCAGTTAATTATTTTATTTTAGTGAATTTGTAGCAATTGATGCAGCAACCATATTAGCATCTTAACCTGGAATCCCATCCTAACATTTACTCTGAACACATGTTCATTAATACACATCAAACAAAAGTACAGGAAGGTTAAGAAATTAGCAGCATGGGTAGTTGTAACATATTACAAATGTGCACTTCTTTTTCTGAAGAGGGCTTCCTCTACCGGTCTCAGGTTTGGTGATCTACTGTGCTCCAAAGGTGCCACCTGTCGAAGCCCCTGGGATTTGATAGGGGGGCACCACATGCCATTTCAGGATCATGCCCCTGCCACTTGCAAAGGCATCTATGGGCATGTTTTGCCCACACTACTTTGAATACCAGGAGAGAGCATTGCCTGTGGCTCTCTGTTATAGGAGATGGTCATTGTAGTGATTTTATTGTTGGGTGTAGGTGGCCTACATCCAAGACTGAGTTATTTGTGGAAGTTTGCCATTTGTGAGGTTTTCACTGGTCTGATGACACAAACAGGAGCCAACAAGTTGGAAAGATCTAACTTTCCACGGTTTTTGCAACACACTGGTCTATTTACCATGGCTTGAAAAGCAAATTAGGACTTCTAATCCTCCTTGTTTCACTTAGTTAATTATTTGTTTGTTTTTGGAGTTTTATATTGCGCGAACTAAACCCAATGGTATCAGAGCGGTTTACATGAGCACCTGTTGCGTTACAGACGGACACACTCATTTTTTGTTAGGCACGGGAGAATGAGTTATTTGCCCTGAATCCCCGCAAGTTGAGTGCCCCTGTCGAGACTCGAACCTGGTTCCCCAGCTTCAAGGTAGACCGCTCTAGCTGTTAGGCCACATCCTCTCCCCCGTGATTGCAGTGATTGAATGACAAGGCCAGAAAAAGCTCTGCTGGATGCGAAGAAAGAAGTGAGAACATACTAAAGCAGTACTACGTAGCTGTCCAGTCTTGGTATGTAGTATAGCATTATAGCCAGCTGCTGAGAGCTTTAACCGTTGTTAACGGCCCTGAACCTAAGTTACAGGCCTGACCTGAAGGAAAGGTCCTGTAATAAGGAATAGGGCCTTTAACAACCACTACAGCCCAAAACAGAAAGGCTATGGCAACGGCAGGGTAAGCCCCAGCGGAACACCAACGGAACTTCAAGGTGAGCGAGGGAGGGCAGGACACCAGCAACTTCCCCGTCGCAGACCAGACTCTCGACGCTATCAGGGCTCCAGGTTCAAACTTCAAGGCTATATAATGGTATTAGAATTTTCAATGCACTGGGGGTAAAATGTTCTAAATTAAAATGGGAGAAACAGAAAGACAAAAATTTGGAATGCTGTAGCAGAAGGCCTCTATCAGTCATTATTTGCCCTGAGCCACTCCTTTGCCTTCAATGGTGCTCTCAACATTCCAATGCTCTAATTCAAATTTATAGAATAATAGATGGGTAACCATGAATTGCCATGGTGTTTTTCTGCAAGGGGGTCTAATGACATCAAATGGACCACAAGAGCAAAGCTCAAGTGGTCTATGATGTCACTCAGAACCCCGAGGTGAAAATTATCCCTGTTATTCAGTTTTTATGCTCCCAAAATCATCTATGCAGGGGCAGAGGAGTAACGAGAAGGCCATGTATAACATGGCCTCTTCACCCAAAGATAAAAAACCTGGTCTACTGCTAGCCTTTCTACCCTTTGTGCCTGCCCGCCCCGTCCCCATCCGAAGCTGTGTTCTCTGCTCTCCAGAACTGCGCTGGAAGACTGTCTGAGAGTCATGTCAGAGCAGCCTGGAAATCCTTTATGATGTTGCAACAGTGGGCAAAATAATGTTACCCACTGTAGTAGCTATGTCATAGCAGTGAGTAAACGGGTTTAGAATCTAGTTAATCACACTAAAGGCTTCCAATGGAAAACATGGATGACACTGTAGGTTATCACTTCTTAAAAATATTACAAAAGGCCAAACTGGATCTAAATAAAGTAAAAGGAAGAAAATCTGGACAACAGGGGGAAATGGCAGCTGATACAGCCCAATGCAAATATTAGCCAATTCTTTCAAATGTAGTACTAGATGGGTTTGTCCAAGGTGCTAAAGTAGGGTTCTAGACCTCAGAAGTCATTCTGGGTAATGTGGTTGCCTTGTATAGTGCCTCGTGATGGCTCCTGTTATTATTGGATGCGCACGACGCAAGCCCAGAGTGAATCAAACTCTCCAGGACACGGCACAACATTTTTGGGGAAAATAGTGAACCTGATTCACAAACATTTTGCTGTGACCTACTAATAGCACTTAATTATTAACTTAATTGTGGCAGTATTTTGGAGTCCATATTATGGTCACGTTATAGGTGTAGGCTAATGGTTCGACAATGATATTTAATACAACACGCTCTGAGTGGGCGTCCTATACTGTTATGCCCACTCACACAAAGGATGTTCACTCCCACCATTGCACATTTTTCCAGACAGCCAACAACCATTCACTGTTTCCATGTGTAAAGTTAAAACATGACCTTTAGTTTCTAGGCAACTTGGTATTTGAATCAAAATGGGTTAGAAAATACTGCAAACCCTAGTTAATACAATATATTTACACACATTTACTTTGACCACACCCAGAGTTACAAGCAGCCGAGCTAAAAATAATAGTTTCCAAAGAGATGAGATAATTTATTCCTTGTGCTTTCCGAGGTTATTTATTTTTATTTTTGTTTATAGCATTTAATTAACAGAGAGATAAACACATGGTGTGCGAAATTATAAAAGGGGACTGGAATCCAGCCGCCATTTTGAATTGGGACAATAATACATAACTGGCTACCATCACAAAGCCTTTATTCAAAGGCGACCATCGGATTCTATTAACTGCCTTGACTCCGGTCTGCCGATCAGCTGGTTACTTGTGCCGCTCTCCTTCCCCTGAAGTTTCTGGCTCTCCTTTCAGAGGCGGCTCCTCTGTAATGGTGGAGGGGCATCGCCCCACTCACTGCAGATGAAAAATAAAATGATAGTAAAACTATTTTATTATCGTTTTATCTTTCACTTACAGCCGATGCTGCCATTGCAAGTGCGGGGTGGGCATCCTGAGTGACAGCAGCAGCTATAGCGGGAGAGGAGTGTTGGGCACTCTAAGAGCGCATGACAGTTTGGCCGGACTAAACCGGTCCTAGGATGCTTGTTTCCAGTCCAGGGAGGACCTGGCCTGGCAGTTCGGGCTGGACTGTTCCCATTGGGCACAGGGTCAAGACTGATTTGCATATGGCTGGGTCCAAACTGGAATGGCATGGTGAGCAAAAAAACTATGGATTTAGGCCCAGATCTCTGTACTGGGGTGAATGTATGACATTGTTCTGGGGTGTGTGGATAGAGGTGTCTCTACCCTCCAGCGCTTCAGTGCGCAGGAGCAGCCTGGGAACACCTACTTAAGGCGAGTCCCTCCTGAAACCGCCCCTGACAAGGTAGCTGCGTGAGCGCTCTGCGCGCATGTGCTCTTACCTCTGTGATTTTTAATAACTTTTGTGTCTTATTTGTTTGTTTATCTGTTTTTAGATAGCGCCCCTTACCTGCACTTTAATTGGCCCCCGCACTGCCGTTTTGGCGGATTTGGCTCTGGGGTGGGTGACCTGTTCGTTTTGGCAGCCATCTTGGAGTGGGGTGTGTGGATAGAGGTGTCTCTACCCTCCAGCGCTTCAGTGCGCAGGAGCAGCCTGGGAACACCTACTTAAGGCGAGTCCCTCCTGAAACCGCCCCTGACAAGGTAGCTGCGTGAGCGCTCTGCGCGCATGTGCTCTTACCTCTGTGATTTTTAATAACTTTTGTGTCTTATTTGTTTGTTTATCTGTTTTTAGATAGCGCCCCTTACCTGCACTTTAATTGGCCCCCGCACTGCCGTTTTGGCGGATTTGGCTCTGGGGTGGGTGACCTGTTCGTTTTGGCAGCCATCTTGGAGTGGGGTGTGTGGATAGAGGTGTCTCTACCCTCCAGCGCTTCAGTGCGCAGGAGCAGCCTGGGAACATCTACTTAAGGCGAGTCCCTCCTGAAACCGCCCCTGACAAGGTAGCTGCGTGAGCGCTCTGCGCGCATGTGCTCTTACCTCTGTGATTTTTAATAACTTTTGTGTCTTATTTGTTTGTTTATCTGTTTTTAGATAGCGCCCCTTACCTGCACTTTAATTGGCCCCCGCACTGCCGTTTTGGCGGATTTGGCTCTGGGGTGGGTGACCTGTTCGTTTTGGCAGCCATCTTGGAGTGGGGTGTGTGGATAGAGGTGTCTCTACCCTCCAGCGCTTCAGTGCGCAGGAGCAGCCTGGGAACACCTACTTAAGGCGAGTCCCTCCTGAAACCGCCCCTGACAAGGTAGCTGCGTGAGCGCTCTGCGCGCATGTGCTCTTACCTCTGTGATTTTTAATAACTTTTGTGTCTTATTTGTTTGTTTATCTGTTTTTAGATAGCGCCCCTTACCTGCACTTTAATTGGCCCCCGCACTGCCGTTTTGGCGGATTTGGCTCTGGGGTGGGTGACCTGTTCGTTTTGGCAGCCATCTTGGAGTGGGGTGTGTGGATAGAGGTGTCTCTACCCTCCAGCGCTTCAGTGCGCAGGAGCAGCCTGGGAACACCTACTTAAGGCGAGTCCCTCCTGAAACCGCCCCTGACAAGGTAGCTGCGTGAGCGCTCTGCGCGCATGTGCTCTTACCTCTGTGATTTTTAATAACTTTTGTGTCTTATTTGTTTGTTTATCTGTTTTTAGATAGCGCCCCTTACCTGCACTTTAATTGGCCCCCGCACTGCCGTTTTGGCGGATTTGGCTCTGGGGTGGGTGACCTGTTCGTTTTGGCAGCCATCTTGGAGTGGGGTGTGTGGATAGAGGTGTCTCTACCCTCCAGCGCTTCAGTGCGCAGGAGCAGCCTGGGAACACCTACTTAAGGCGAGTCCCTCCTGAAACCGCCCCTGACAAGGTAGCTGCGTGAGCGCTCTGCGCGCATGTGCTCTTACCTCTGTGATTTTTAATAACTTTTGTGTCTTATTTGTTTGTTTATCTGTTTTTAGATAGCGCCCCTTACCTGCACTTTAATTGGCCCCCGCACTGCCGTTTTGGCGGATTTGGCTCTGGGGTGGGTGACCTGTTCGTTTTGGCAGCCATCTTGGAGTGGGGTGTGTGGATAGAGGTGTCTCTACCCTCCAGCGCTTCAGTGCGCAGGAGCAGCCTGGGAACACCTACTTAAAGCTCCTCCCCTAGCGCAGCGGGATCGCGCAGCGGGCGTGTCCTCGCGTGGCCGGAGTCGTGCCAGAGTCCTGCCCGTCTGCGCCCGTCCGCGCTAAGGACGCGCTGGACGTCGCGGTACTCTGTGCAAGGACTATCATACCATTCTGGGTCCACCATGCTGACGTACTCGCGGGATTGCCTGTTTGCCATCGGTCAGGTAAGCCGCTGCTGCACCCTTCTACCGGTACACCCATTGCGTGGCCCATATCATTGCCCTTGTAATGGGTGGGCTCTCGATTCTCCGCATCCTCTTCCAAGGTTTATTTCTTCGGAGACCCGCCGTACTACAGACACTCGCACTACTCTGAAGATCTTGAATTTAAACGTTAGGTCTGTGCTGAAACACTATCAGCATATTTATGACCTCATTAAGGAGGAAGCTCCAGACGTATTTGCCATGACGGAAACATGGCTACAGGACGCTGATACCGCTATTACTAATCTAGCCTGCCCACCCGGCTATTCTATGTATACTCTGAATAGGCTGTCTAGGGGTGGAGGTATCGCGTTAGTGGTAAAATCTATCTACCCTTGCGTCTGGGGTGCCCTAAACATCTCCGGGTGTGAAAGCGCCATGTTCAAGGTCTCTGTCAGCCCTGAGTTTACCCTGTCCGGGATGGTCGTCTATCGCCCACCCGGCAGTGATGTGGCATTTAGAAATGCTTTCCCTGACACTGTTGGCCCTTTGGTCGCCGACTGTGCCAACTTCTCTATCATGGGTGACCTAAACCTACATTTCGACACCCTCTCCGGCCTGACAGTGCGTTCCATCTCTTCTGACCTGGAGGCCTTTCAACTTCCCCAGATGGTTTCCCAGCCTACCCATCTGGGGGGGCATATTTTGGATCCCCTGTTTACCAATCTGTTGGGGATTCAAACTACCTCTGTCTCTCCGGTGGAATGGACAGACCACTTTTTGGTGTCCATCCTCTGCCCGGTCTCGGCCACTCCTTCCATCTCTACGGCTAGAAGGGTCCAGAAGAGGGCTTGGAAAAAGCTTCGGCTAGAGGACTTTCATCGTCTTCTATTAGAGGAGCCGCTGGGTCCTTTGACGGATGTGGAAAGGGGGTATGACCTCTTCTGTTCATGGATAACTAGGGCCTTGGACTCTCTGATACCCATCGTTTCAACTAAAATCAATTCCAGAGAGTCGAGTCCCTGGTACGATGGCACTCTTCGGGCCCTAAAGGGTGCCTGTAGACGAGCAGAGAGGGCTTGGAGGAAAACCTATGGGGCTGATCTAAAAGCTGCATACGCCAAGTCCGTTAAGCTTTACCATCGAGCTATCTGCCGAGCCCGTGCGGCTTTTTATGCCATCGAATTCCGGAACAGTCCGAATCCGTCAAAAGCTATCTTTAAGGCCGTAAAAGATCTCACAGCGAAGCGGACTACCTCTACGACCGTGAGCTCTCTTTCCCATTGTGAATCCCTTGCATCTTACTTCTTGGGGAAGGTCCAAGCTATATATAGGACATTCCCTAGCATAGGGTTCACTGAGGAAAGTATAAATGGGGTCCATCATCAGGCTACACTGCTTGTTTTTCCCCCCCTTACCTTGGATGGTTTTGACAAACTTGCGCTGCAAGTCAAATCTGGGTCCCCATCCGATCCAGTAAGGCCTGCTCTCTTCCGAGATCAGGCTTTTATGGGGCGTACAGCCGTATGCTCCCTTGTCAACCTCTCCTTGGAAACGGGAACCGTTCCATCTAAGTGGAAACAAGCTGTGGTGTCCCCGATCATTAAAAAGCCCACCCTGGACCCTTCCAAGCCTGAGAGCTATCGCCCCATCTCGTTGTTACCCTGGCCAGCCAAAATTACGGAGGCCCACGTTAACCTGGCCCTGTCTGAACATCTGACTCGGACCAATGCCCTCGACCCCACACAAAACGGATTCCGTGCTGGGCACAGTACGGAAACTGCGCTACTTGTGATGGTGGAACACCTCCGGGCAAGGTTGGATGCTGGTCAAACGGCGGCGCTTATTTTGTTAGACCTTAGCGCCGCCTTTGATACGGTAGACCACAGCATCCTCCTGCGTCGGCTCGAGGAGATTGGCATTGGCGGTCAGGTGTTGCAATGGTTCCGCTCCTTTTTAGATGACCGCTCCTTCTGTGTTGCCATCCCTCCCTTCAAGTCCAACTACCAACCACTGGCCATGGGGGTTCCGCAAGGGTCCTCGCTGAGTCCCACGTTGTTTAATCTTTACGTGAGACCGCTGGCGGATGTCGCTAGGCAGTGGGGCCTTACTTTGGTCTCATATGCTGACGACACTCAGCTGGCGGTTACTCTCAGCGGGGATGCGGAGATTGAGGCCCCCAGGTTTCAGTCCGGACTGAAGGCGGTGGCTAGTTGGCTGACAGGCAACTGCCTTCAGCTAAACGCCACTAAAACAGAGGTGATGGTCGTCGGGAAGGGAGTGGAGCTGTGGGGTGACCACTGGTGGCCCTCAGAGTTGGGACCTACTCCGATCCCGGTATCAGAAGTGAAAAATCTGGGGGTATGGCTGGATGCGGGCCTCTCCTTTGTAGGCCATACTAAAAGAACCGCGGCCTGTTGTTTCGGTCTCCTGAGGGGCTTGAGACCTGTTCTCAAGTTCTTTGACGCCCCGACCAGGCAGCTGGTGATCCAGGCTACTATCATCTCCCGCCTGGATTATGCCAGCTCTCTCCTGGCTGGGGCTAACCAGGCTGAACTAACCCGCTTACAACGGGTTCAGAATGCTGCGGCGAGGGCGATCGTTGGCTTGCCTAGATTTTGCTCAGTTACAGGTGTCCTTCGCTCCCTACACTGGCTTCCGGTTAGGAAGCGCATCCTCTTCAAGGTATTGTGCCTTGCTTTTAAAATCTTGCGAGGTACAGGCCCGGAAATCCTGTCGAGTTGTCTGTCTTTCTATGTCCCTGCCCGTAGCCTTCGCTCTCAGGGTCTGGCCCTTGCGGTGGTTCCCAGATTCAGGCTTAGCCGCATGGGAGGACGCTCGTTTAGGGTAATGGCTGCGTCAGCATGGAACTCCTTGCCTGTTGAAATCCGCTTGCTGGAGGACCTTCTGACTTTTCGGAGGGCCATAAAAACCTTTTTGTTTTAGCTGGCTCTTAGCATCTGTTTTTAGCCTGTGGTTGTGTTACGTGCTACCTTGTCTCTGCGCCGGGACGCTCCTTGGCTGGAGTATCTGTGCGCACAATAAATAGTCGTAACATAACATAACAATAAATAGTCGTAACATTCTGTCCATCAATAGTTCTTTTTGCATTTGTCACCCCGAGTGGGACGGGTATGCTCAGACGTGAGTCCCGTGCTCTCCATGCCACTGGAATCAAGCTATCCTGGCTGAAGAGGGGTGAAACCCCGAAACCGGTCCTAGGATGCTTGTTTTCAGTCCAGGGAGGACCTGGCCTGGCAGTTCGGGCTGGACTGTTCCCATTGGGCACAGGATCAAGACTGATTTGCATATGGCTGGGTCCAAACTGGAATGGCATGGTGAGCAAAAAAACGATGGATTTAGGCCCAGATCTCTGTATTGGGGTAAATGTGTGACATTGTTCTGCATTCTGTCCATCAATAGTTCTTTTTGCATTTGTCACCTCGAGTGGGACGGGTATGCTCAGACGTGAGTCCCATGCTCTCCATGCCACTGGAAGCAAGTTATCCTGGCTGAAGAGGGGTGAAACCCCGAAACCGGTCCTAGGATGCTTGTTTCCAGTCCAGGGAGGACCTGGCCTGGCAGTTCGGGCTGGACTGTTCCCATTGGGCACAGGGTCAAGACTGATTTGCATATGGCTGGGTCCAAACTGGAATGGCATGGTGAGCAAAAGAACGATGGATTTAGGCCCCGATCTCTGTACTGGGGTGTATGTATGACATTGTTCTGCATTCTGTCCATCAATAGTTCTGTTTGCATAGGCCGCCCAATTCGGCATGCGCACTTTGATTTCTCCAACCCAGCAGTATTGTACAGTCGGGTGAAGAAACAGCCGCTCAGACCAATCCTGGTGCTGCTCACAGCATCTGGATTGGGTGGGAGTGGCCCATGCAATTGAAGATAGGTCCCCGCCTCTTCGGATTTTACTGCAAGCTCCACTTCCCTCTAGCAGTGCTGTGTCAGTCCCGGAGGGCTTGTGTTCCTATATGTGACCCGCCGGCACAGACACAGCTTTTTTGACACCCATCTTCATGTTACATCTTCACCGAGGTGGCTGGCAGTGTCAGCTGGAGGCAAGTGGTTTTTATGTATTATTATTTGCCCCGCACTTCCCCCTTTATTTTGGCAGCAGCCACCCGTCTCCTTTTGAATAATATATCCTTAAATAAAAATAAATAAATAAGCTTCTATTAGATTTAGGGTTTTTAAATAGTTTTATTTAAGATAAGTTACAAATTTAACATTATACATTGAATTTTGTTGTTAATATTTTGGAATTAAATCTTTTAATAATTAGTAGTTATTATTAGTAATTTGGTATTGAATATAGTGTATAGCACTGGTTGTTTTAGATAGTGGTATGGCTGAAGAGAAGGAAACTCCACAGCTAAAGTAAGGAGATGTTTAGGAGGTACTTTGGAGAGGGAATAAAGACCTCTATCAAAGAAGCGGCGGAGGCCCCTGTGTGTAAGAGGAAGAAGAGCACTCCTTCAGAAGAGGAGTACTTCTCTGTCTCTGACGAAGACAGACCCGCACATTCAAAACAGAAGGAAAGGCCCTAAGAAAAACAAGACATCTGAACAGCCCTCTGAACAACGGGTCATGGACAAGGAGGGACGAACCCATATTTTCCATGAGTGGTAGCCTTAGAGCTACAAAAGACTGCAGTAGCCTTAGCACTACAAGAGATGATGGTGTCCGCGGTGGCACAAGAAGGAGTGGTGTCCTCAGTAGCACAAAAGAGAACCAGGATTCACTCAGCCTGAATGATATGTTCGATGCCAATAACAACAGTGACAAAGGGTTTGATGAGATCATCTTTGAACCTGATGAAGGTTTAGATACCTTTGGGAGTCTAGACGACGACTTACAGGGCACTTCATCCACTAAGCCAGTTAAGGATCTTTTGGGGAGGATATGTTCACCCCAGACACTTTTAAACACTCACAGAGCTCTGAGTGGTGGCCCCTGTCACACATGGCAATATTTATAAAACAGTGGGTGAGAAGACCCCATGAGAGACAGCATCGGAATCTGATGCAGGCTTCATGCCCCAGACTTGTGATAGATGAAAAAGCATGTCATACACCTCACCTAGAACCAGAGCTAATAACATTTCTGTTTAAATCAGGTAAAGACTCCAGAAAGGGCCTAAGCAGTGCCTAACACAATGTCAGGACCAACTTTTGGATGTCTTCAGCCCTTTGGCATTGCTGAAGAAGCACATGTTAATGACACGTAAATAGACATAGAGGTATTAAGGGGTTGGAGCCAAAGGGAACAGATCCAAAGACCTCTTCAACCTCTTCAAACATCTTTGATCCCACCTCACTCAATCATTGACTCCTCTAAGTGCTGTGAAGAGTTCGCCATTTTCTTTTCTGAAAACATAGCAAACATTGAACTCTCACTGGACCCAACCCCATACCAAAGACGCCCCTGCGAACAATGAGGGTTTATCCAATGACACATCTACATCTACTGATGCCGCCCCAACCTCGGCTCCTCATCGACCCAGGACATCGACCTTAACTGCCTGCAATTGAAAATGAGGCAACCTGGACAGAATTCAATACTATCCCTGAAGAAGAAGGCCTTAAAATTCTTGCTGGCCTGAAGCCAACCTCTCACCTCCCTGAACCCTTTCCTTACGCGCTTGACAAAATCTCAAACACATCATCTCTCCTGCATGGACCCAAATGATTAACTCCTCCTTATCCAGTGGCTTCATGCCAGCCCCCCTCAAACTCGGCCAAGTCAGCCCTCATCATCAAGAGCTGTGAGCTGACCAGAATGACATAAAAACTTTAGACTATAACCAACCTCCTTCTCCTCACCAAAACGATTGAAAAATGTTTGCTTGCACAACTCAACAATCACAGTGAAAATTTCAACCTGCACGATACCTTCAAATCTGGCTTCAGGAAAGTTTGCAGTACAAAGTCCACAATATTGAACATCACAGACGACCCACACAGATCCCTGGATGATGACCAGGCCTGCCTCCTAGTCCTCCTTGACCTCTCAGCGGCCATTGATAATGTCAACCACGACATCCTCCTAAACACCCTCTCACAGCGAGCAGGCATCAATGGGACATCCTTCAGTGGTTTGCTTCTTTCCTGAACCAACATTCTCAAGTAATTCAACTAAACAACTCCACCTCTACAGCAACACCAGTCTCACAGGGCGTTCCCCAAGGGTAAATCCCATCTCCTCCCATTATTCAACCTCTATATGGAACCCCTCACAATTATCCTGGAACAAGCCGGAACTGCCTACCATCTTTATGCAGATGACACCCAACTCTACATTAAAATTTCCTCAGCTATTGACATCCAACACTTAAACAATACTCCATTCACAGTCTAATCCTGGCTAACCAGAAACCACCTCAATATCAACCCTAACAAAACTGAACTCCTCTTCATCCAGCTGAAAGAAAAGCCCTATCCTATTCATATCTGGCTTGACAAACAAACTGCACTAAACTACACACTATCCATATTGAACTCTGTCAAATCTCTAGGGATTACACTTGACAGAGACCTGAACATGAAAGAACATATTAATGCCTCAGCTAAAAATGCCTTCTACAGGCTGAGGCACCTTAAAAAATCAAATTTTTCATCTCCCTCAAAGACCTAAAGATCTTGGTGCAATCCTTAGTCTTCTCCAAGCTGGAGTACGGTAATGCAATGATCATGGGTGCCCCTAAACCTCACCTCATCCCTCTGAAAGCTACACTCAACACAGTGGCCAGACTACTCTTTGGGGAGAGGTGCTTTGACCACATCACACACACTAAAGAGTCTCAACTGCTACCAATCGAGGCAAGATGCATATTCTAAACAGCTCGTATAACCCACAAAGCTCTCTACACTGGAAAACCGATCTACTTCGCAAATAAACTATCAAAAGCTGGCCAAGGGAGACCTTTCCCAAGCTCTAAAGCTCTACTCCTGATTCCGCCCAAATTTAAAAAAGAAGATCCTTGCACATGCTCCTTCTGCGGTAATGCACCGAGAATCTGGAACTCGTTGCCGCAGGACCTACCTGACAATCAATCATTCCTGCACTTTATGAAATAACTTAAGCTGCTTCTTCTCAACAAATACCTTAAACCCCCCCTTAAACCAACTCCCTTGCCAGACTCTCCTTCCTATAACCCCCCATTGAGCCCGATCACTACTTCCTCTGAGAAAAACTGACACCACGCCCCGTACTCGTGAAGCCCTCTACTTAATGTACCTCTAAACTATTTAGCCCACATTTCCTTCTGTATATTGTGATTCTCTTTTAGATATTGTCACCATGCATTTTGTATCTTTCTACATTATTTATCTTAAGATTTATAAAACAATTTTTCAGCTTCCTTCCCATTAATCTCCAGCCCAAATAAGGCCGTAGTTTGGATTTTCTAAGCAGGCACAGACACGGAAGGAGACCTTTATGATATGTTGACCCAAATGCAGGTTAGCAAAAGAAGATTCACTGGTCCACCACCTTTGGTCTGAACTGGAAACAAAGTAAAGGCCCTCAGCAAGGTCCTACCTGTCCCATGCCTTAAGCACACTTGGACTAACGAGTGCCTGAGACCTGTCCATCACCCAACAGCAATTTAAAAGGGTGGCAAAAACAAACACACACCAGCTCTCATTGCTAGAGGACAAGGCTTGTCTGTCTCAATGCAAACACAGCTGGATGGCACTGCACACTGCACACCTATATGTGTCTGAAACTGCAGCGTTATCTAAGCAAACTTTATATTGTGTGGCCAAAGGCATAGTTCATGAAACTCAGGATGGGGATAATTCTGATCCCAATTTATTAAACTGCATGGAAAAGATCAGAGGAACAGGCGAATTGTCGGCTACGCAACCAGAATCAGGAAGATATTATTCATATACTGTGCTTGTGCCCCACACTTATGGAGGAGCTGCTACGAAAAAGGTGGAACATTCGGGGCATAAGGTCCCGCAGAGACACTAGACCAAACGCTGCACTGGCGAAATTTGTTCACGGTTTCTCAAAAAAGTTGGAGGCCATGGCTCCAGCAGCTGAAGTGAAGGGGTGCGATTAGACATCTCACAGCTCTGGTTTCAGCCCAAACCCCTTCTCCTGATGTTTTACGAATGTGTGTAGGCAGTAAGCTAGGTAAAGTCTTTATAAATCTAGCTCGCTCTTTCCGCACTTGTTTCAATAATGCCTTCAGTGGTCTATCGACCAGGCATTTCGGACAACATTTTCACCTTTCGCCTCCCCTTAATGTACATCTCTTGGATCACTTTTAAAGTCCTTCCCCCTAAAATTTCATCAGGTGCAAGTAGGTGCACCGGTCGGCTACAGCCCTAAAACGCCTAGACCTTGCACAAACACCTTTTTTTTAGTGATAACAGCTTAAGCATTTTAACTAACCTGTGCTCGGACGCAGTTATTATTCTAGTTTAAGCACATTGCACTTTATTCGTTGCACAGGCTAAGGTCTCTTGACGCCTGTACTTTTGTATAATCACGTTTTAATGACAACAGTCTTAATGCAGTTCTTCTCTTATACCAGGGATACTGTATTTATCAGCCGCACCCACACTTTCACAGGTTCACTGTTTATAACATCTGCTCATGTGAACCTGCAATGCTTTGGGGCAGGAGGTATTCATCAAGAAAACTGGTCACCCTCTACCGGATTTTTAGTTTTTACACAGTGTTCCCACTCAAAACCCATGGATTCTGACACATTTCCAGATATACAAGGTTTTGCAAACCTAGGAATGCGTCAGAATCTAACGCCTCCCCACGGTAGGGGTACAAATCGCGCAACGAGGAGGAATACCTTTATTTCTCCTCGTTTTTTCCTCTTTCTATGTATGCTGCATTCTGCAGCACACATAGAAGGAGGAAAACACCATCAATGGTTGTTTTTGTGCGGGAAAGTATACCTTCCTGCACAAAAAAATCCTAACTGCAATGCAGGCTGCAAGGGTGCCTGCTTTGGCCCTAGGCAGCCTATTGTTCACCAGCGCAGAAGAAAGAAAAGGGATGCATCGTATTGTTGTAAATTTGACCCATCCCTGCACTTTCCTAATGACTCAGCTCGGTGCAGCAAGATGGCTCGTAAATATGCCGCTGTGTTTTTTGTCTATGAAATAGGCTGTTATAATATTGACCAGACATGAGGTGGTGTAGTATGGTCTTTTACGTTTTTAGGTCTAGCCTGACCCAGCGCATGCGCTGGTCTGGCGAGACTTATTGAGAGGGCTCCAAAAAGTGCTACCAGGCCAGCCTAGAGCTACAGTGCATGTGCGCGGGCGCGCGCGCCGCGCTTTACCGCGATTACTTTCACTTTCGCGGCCGCTTTGATGTTTGATCGCGATCACTTTCGCGGCCTCACGGCCGCTTTGCATAGCAATTAGGTCTCGCTTTTGGGACCTTATAAGTATTTAGTTATGCAACTGTTGCATGGCTAAACACTTATAAGGTCCCAAAGGCGAGACCTATTGGCTATGCCAATGCTTGTTATGGATGTTTACAGTGTATATTTTATTCAGATATATACACAAATGATTATATATGTTCTGTAATATGTAAGGCATTCAAGCGCTTACACCCATACCTGGGCCTTAAAAAGAGAACAGGTAATGAACCAGGTGATGCCCGGTCTGCAGTGGAGGAGGCCTCGCTCAGCTGCCTCTGTTTCACAGATAAGACATGGACTTTAAGCAGCTACCTTTACACTGTAATAGTAGTTCCTGCAGATGCAGCAATAAGCACACATTTATAGATTTTTATTGATGTTGTTGCTATCCGTGTAATAAAAAAATCTACATATCCATAACCAAGTGACTTGCCTGACTTCCTAAAGCAGAGCGCTACTGCTTGATCTATTAAACAGATCCTAACCATTTTTTAAATACATTACTGCAGATTTGCCCTCTATGCCATAAAAAGTCATAATTTGCCCCGTACTATGTAGGTGAGGTACCCCACATATCATCGGTGCTACATTTGTCAAAATAAATACTTAGGTGCACAGCACCTCCTCTCAAAAACAGTGTTAATGAATAACCAGGCTCTTTTGTTTTGATTCGAACTCATGCCTTTTTTCTTCCTAACCCTACATTTCCTGTTGCCTTATCTTATTGTTGCAAGGTTCTTTTTAATTCCTGCTTTGTCCAGGTGCCACTGTTTTCCTGTCTTTCTACTCATATTTGATCTTTTTCTGCCTTTTTAGGTCTCGCCTGGCTATCGCGTAAGCGAGCGCACAGCAAGACTTAAGTAGGGGCTTCAGAAAATGCTCCCAAAGGCTTCCCAGGCAGATCGGGTGGCGGTTACGCACACAAGCACGCATATTTCATTTGCCACCAGCTACTTCCTGCGCGTGCGCCGCCTCACGCATTCAGAGAGATTTAGTAAGGGGCACAAGACCTTAGGAATGCGGTTTATGGCCAGTGCATGTGAGGCATTCAAGCGCGAAGCTGGCATCTGGCATCGGACTTGAAAGCAGCAGACTGCTTTCGCCAGCGCACGCTCGGCCTCACTTCCTGCATCCCCTCTTACAACAATTAACTTTTGTTATAACTCACACCCCATATGCTCGTTCCCTCCCACCCTTCCTTTGATGTCCGCTTTTCTTGTTGTTTACAAACCGTGCCACACACTGCTGCACGCCACACACTGCTGCATGCCTCACACTGCTGCACGCCTCACACTGCTGCACGCCGCACACTACCGCACGCCACACACTGCTGCACACACTGCTGCATTACACACTGCTGCACGCCGCACACTGCTGCACGCCGCACACTGCTACACGAAACACTGCTGCACGCCTCACACTGCTGCATGCCTCACACTGCTGCACGCCACACACTACCGCACGCCACACACTGCTGCACGCTGCACACTGCTGCACGCCGCACACTGCTGCACGCCTCACACTGCTGCATGCCGCACACTGCTGCATGCCGCACACTGCTGCATGAAACACTGCTGCACGCCTCACACTGCTGCACGCCACACACTGCTGCACGCCACACACTGCTGCATGCCACACACTGCTGCATGCCTCACACTGCTACACGCCGCACACTGCTGCATGCCACACACTGCTGCACGCCGCACACTGCTGCATGCCTCATACTGCTGCATGCCACACACTGCTGCACGCCTCACACTGCTACACGAAACCCTGCTGCATGCCTCACACTGCTGCACGCCTCACACTGCTGCACGCCTCACACTGCTGCACGCCACACACTGCTGCATGCCACACACTGATGCACGCCACACACTGCTGCATGCCTCACACTGCTGCACGCCTCACACTGCTGCACGCCTCACACTGCTGCACACCTCACACTGCTGCACGCCACACACTGCTGCACGCCACACACAGCTGCACACCTCACACTGCTGCACGCCTCACACTGCTGCACGCCGCACACTGCTGCACACCGCACACTGCTGCACACTGCTGCACGCCTCACACTGCTACACAAAACACTGCTGCACGCCTCACACTGCTGCACTCCTCACACTGCTGCATGCCACACACTGCTGCATGCCACACACTGCTGCACGCCTCACACTGCTGCACGCCGCACACTGCTGCACACCTCACACTGCTGCATGCCACACACTGCTGCACGCCTCACACTGCTGCACACCTCACACTGCTGCACGCATCACACTGCTGCACGCCGCACACTGCTGCACGCCGCACACTGCTGCACGCCTCACACTGCTACACGAAACACTGCTGCACGCCTCACACTGCTGCACGCCTCACACTGCTGCACGCCTCACACTGCTGCATGCCTCACACTGCTGCATGCCACACACCGCTGCACGCCACACACTGCTGCACGCCTCACACTGCTGCACACCCCACACTGCTGCACGCCTCACACTGCTGCACGCCTCACACTGCTACACGAAACACTGCTGCACGCCTCACACTGCTGCACGCCACACACTGCTGCACGCCACACACTGCTGCACGCCACACACTGCTGCATGCCTCACACTGCTGCACGCGCACACTGCTACACGCCACACACTGCTGCACACCACACACTGCTGCACGCCTCACACTGCTGCATGCCTCACACTGCTGCACGCCGCACACTGCTGCACACCTCACACTGCTACACGAAACACTGCTGCACGCCTCACACTGCTGCACGCCTCACACTGCTGCACGCCTCACACTGCTGCACGCCTCACACTGCTGCACAAATTTTATGTTGCAACCTTATTTTCTTCCATCTTCTTTATCATTCAATAGGGTACCAGCAAACTCCTGGGAATAAGCGAATACCCCATTTTCTCTTAGGGGCACAATAGGCTTTCCAACAGAACCTTGAAATAGTTTACGGTCCAGATAGTTCTTCACATGAATCATCCTTCCGGTCGCCTCCTCTCCTACCGGTGAAAACACACTGTCAGTTGTCTAATACATAACAAACACCTATTCACTAGCTAACAGAATAATAAAAAACATTGTGCACAAACAACTATTTAATGTGAAATCAGGCCTCTCAATGTTAAGGCATTCTTTTTCAGTTAACATGACATCGACAGTCAGGTTAACTTAAATCAAGACTTTTATTTACTTAGCAGTCCTATAACACTTAAGTATGATTACCTTCTACAAATTTTGCATTTAGAATGACTTAGACTAAAAGTAAGCGTTCCATTTTATTAATACAAGCATTCTGTCAATATAAGAGAGATGGGAGGAAAGACAGCTTAGGAGGCTCTTCTGAATTATGTATGATGGCTTTTTATTGAAAATGTATGTATAAACAAGATGGGTGTTAAATGGATGATTCTAATTAGGGGTGGGCGGAATTTGCGAAATTCACTTTCTCAAATTATCGCGAAAATGTTAAAAATCTCCGCAAACACGCGGAAATATCGCGAAGATGCGGAAGTTTTTTTCCCGCCTCTTCGCGGTATTTTCTGCATGGTCGCGGCTCGCCATGTGGTTGCTCGCGGGCGCGGCCATCTTGTTTTCACTTGTCTCGCGGTGCATGATCGCTAGAAGAAAGACGTGATCGCGCGACAAATGACGCCACTGCGGGCACGAACTGTCACGAGACAGCGCAAGTGGCTATCAACAATCCAACATCTCATGGAGAACGCGACTGGATCGGGAAAACTTGTCGGCGAACGCGAGGATTCAGGTAAGGCGATCGCGCTCACGCGAGAATGTATTATTTTACAGCGCGAGCAAGCAAAAAATTTC
Organism: Triturus cristatus; assembly: GCF_964204655.1. NCBI lineage: Eukaryota > Metazoa > Chordata > Amphibia > Caudata > Salamandridae > Triturus > Triturus cristatus. Next base: position 1,588,124,547 of record NC_140590.1, read on the forward strand.
CGGTAAAATGCGGATTGCGGAAATTTTGACATTTTCGCGCTCTCCGCGGAACACGAAAATGTCAAATTATCGCAATTTCCGCGACCGGAACGGAATTTTAGCCCAGGCCTAATTCTAATGCGAGGATAGCACAGCTGGGTAAGGGTGTTCCTCCTGACATGACAGCTGGTGGAAATGCTTAATTCCCTTCTCCACCTTAGGTTTTTCAAGATGATTGCTGTTACCAGTTCCACTGCTTAATTTGAGCCAGTGGTTTCCGGTGCTCAGCACCAGCACTAAATTGTCAGCACTGATGCTTGTGACAGTCTGCCACAAGGTGGCGTTGTCTGGCTAATGTAGAGGAAACCACAACAATAGTTGGTTATTAATTCAATATACATAAAAAATGACTATTACCTGCTGCCCAAGCCTTTCCTATAGCTTTCGGGGCCTGAAATAGTCAGATTTGCCGCACTTTTAGGAGTGTGATGGTTAGTAGTTGTGTTGGTACAGCCATTGGCAGCATGGCTGGGGCAATGTGTGGTGCAAGATGCAGTGGCCTCCTTTCGAGAGCCCTGGCACTTATTTATTTTTTTACACATGAAGCACTGACCCGTTCCCTCATGGAAAGACAGGAGAATGTTGCTGTAAGTATAAGGTAAAATGAGCAATTGACTTATTCCTTCACCAGTGTACCTAGGTGGTTTTATCCCAAAGGAGCCATGGATATGATAGACAGGATGGGTTCTTTACTCCATCCGCCCATGGGGTTATCCCAAAGGAACCGAAAAAAGGATAGGTATGTTGGGTATTATTAGCCTGTTTCGTGCACCCCAAAATGTGGGCTTGGAGCTAGGAGTTACAAAAAGCTGAGCGGGGTGGTTAGCTTTGTGGCCGCTGCCCCTGCTTTCCCCTCTCACCATGAATTAGAGGGCGAACAACCATTACAGCGCCGGCAACACTACGCATGGCTTTACGCATAGGGTGACCTTACTCAATGTCATTAGGACACAGCTTCCATTTCTAGGCCTTGGTGTGTCAGGTGCTGGAGTCTTGTTTTGCTTCCATTGTACAATGATTTATAGGTCAAATGCTCAGGACTGGAAGCATTGTGCATGATGAACGGGACAGAAGTACTAACTGTAAGGTAGCATGTATGTGTAACACTGCATACAGTCTGTGTGCCAATTAGAAATGGGTGCACGTGGCTCATTGTTAGCATTAATGATGTGCGAATGTAAACTTAATCTGTACATAGCATACTAATAAGATGTCATTGCTTGATAGAGCACTGCAAACCATACTGTTTCTTTCTATAGGCAATGTAAACAACAGATATTAATCTGGCATAATGCTTGATTGTGTGCTTAACAAAAGCCACATTGATAAATGTCTTGTTGCATGAGGGACCCTGGGAAAACAGTTAACCACCCATACCGGAAGTGTTCTAGACAGTCAAGGGCAGGCCTCTTGGCTTCTATTAGGAAATTCCTCCATGATGGATTTGTGAACAGGAAAGTGTTGGCAGGAAGTCCCTAGAGAGGGTCTTTGGGCTTGGGTGCCTGGGTTTTTATTGTGCCACCCATGCACTGAACAGATGTGCTAAGAGGTGAGGAATATCACGTGATCACACCTCCTCTGAGCACAGGCAGAGCACAGAGGGGCACTCTTCACCAAAACAATGACACAGGCGTCTGGCTCCTATCACAAATCAAGAGACACAAACATTATCAAGGTCAACAAACAGTCAAAACAGGAAAAGATAATAAAATATGAGTGTATGCTTTGTTTTCGTTTTCTTAGCGTCCCAAGGCCATTGAAGGCATGTAAAAACCAAATTAAACTAATACTGAAAACAATCAGAGGAAAAGTAGTTGCATAAACACAACCCTAGGGTAAGGAATGAGGTATGCCAATGACATCTGCGAGGCTAAAAATGACATGGAAGTTTATGTGTGCTGTATATGCTGATTACGTAGCCTAGCCTCATCAAATACATTCACATGGTATGAACATAGAAATTAGGAACTTTACCTAGAACCCAGTTATGTCTGGTGTAAGTTGTGCATATTTAATAAAAACACATAAATACATATACAAAAATAGAATGGAAAATATTTACATAGTAGTTACCTGTAACTCTGACATGCATACTCTCTTGGACCTAAGGAGAGCAACCCTAGATTCAGGTGTTATATGCTATCAATTTAATATGATTCTGTCTTTGGTTAAGTATGGGTAGCCATTATAAGATCACAAGAAAAATATGAAGGCTATTGATTTTGAGAAATGGGCTAAGTATAGGACTGCTGCAAAGTGCAGTTATGGGGTATTACGAAGTACAGAGGGACATATTAGGTGTACAAGGTGTGCCATTAGGCGTAAAAGGTGTTGATGTGTATGATTAGGTTGACAGCACCTTAAGGTGCAAAAGCCACCTTGTTGTAACATCAGCATGAGTGTGGTAAAGTTTAGAAGCACACTTCACATCCAAAAGCAAAATCACATAGAGGAGAAAACCCAAATTTAGATCCGAAACCACATTTAATGCAAAATTACTCCTGGTACAACATCATTTGGAATATTGATACAACTTTAGGAGCACCAATGCCATGTAGGAGCAAAACGCATTTAGGTTTACCTTGGACGAGGTGAACCAGGCGCTTTCTGCAAGTCAGGGTGGCAAGGCTCCCAGTCCAGATGGGGTACCTGTCGATTTATACAAGTCAAATACCCGTCTGTGGGTCCTAATAATCATCCAGGTAATTGTTGCTAGCTGTCATACCCCGTTTTTATCTACCTGGGTGGAATCCACTATAGTTCCGATTTTTAAAAAGGGGGACCGGCAGGATCCAGGATGTTACAGACCCATATCTTTGCTGGATGCTATGACAAAAATAGTAGGACGCATATTATTAGAACGCTTACAGGGCTGGGCTGAGGACAACTCGGTTTTGTCCGACTTATAATATGGTTTCCGTTCAGGCATGGGAACAGTAGAGCAGAGCTTAAACCTCCTAATCTTAGTGGGGAAATATACTAGGGCAAAACAGGGAAAGTTGTTTTTAGCGTTTGTGAACCTCACAGCAGCCTTTGACTGCGTGATCCGTAGTAAACTCTGGTTAACATTAGAAGATAGGAGGGTTGATGTACAGATTATTTATTTTTTGAAGTGTTTTTATACTGATGCAAAGGCTCAAGTATGTTATGGTTTACAGGGCAAGTGATCCACCTCGTTTCCAATAAGAAGAGGGGTCAGGCAAGGATGTGTCCTGGCCACTTTTCTTTTTAATCTTTATATCAATGGTTTGGGCGAGGCACTCCTGAAAGGTCCCACGGGGTTTCTTCAAAACTCCCTGTGTTTCAGGACGCTACGCTGCTTTTGGGGGCCTCAGATCTTCAAACCCACGGGACTGCGAGGACCACGGAGCATTGTGCTCCGCTAACTGTGCTCACCTGTTCCTCTTCCCGCTGGTCTCTCCTCAAACGCTACGCCTCGCGGCCCCCGCTGCGCGGGAGCCGCTCGTAGGCTTCAGCATATAAAATCTTGGTTGGAGCTCTTCAGGCTGGGTTTCTTCAACGCTCCCTGTGTTTCAGGACGCTACGCTGCTTTTGGGGGCCTCAGATCTTCAAACCCACGGGACTGCGAGGACCACGGAGCATTGCGCTCCGCTAACTGTGCTCACCTGTTCCTCTTCCTAACGCCCCGCCCCCTTTCCCTATTTATTTCCGTCCACGTATTTCCGCAGCGCGGATCGCAGCGCGGGCGAAGCCCGGGCCAAGGGCGGGCCCGTTTGTGCCCGTTCGTGTCCGAGAGAGTCCGGTCCGGCTACACCCCTTGATTGTTCGGATCCAGTGATCATATCCGAAGCTGATTGATACCCCGGGTAAATATGGTAAACAAACGGGTCTTAAAACCTAGCCCCATTGACCATGTTGCTGGACAAATTCATCGTAAGAGCATCCTCTATATTAGAGCATGAAATTGCTATAACCGAGCGCAGGCTGTCTATGGAACCCCTATCTTCAAAACGCTCCTCCTTGGGTACTATTGCTTCCTGTCGTTCTCCTGTTGCCTCCACTGACATTACGGCGACCATGCCCAATGATAAACACCATCCATGTCCACCAACTCCTAATATTGCTTCTACTGTTTCATTAACGGACACGGCCTCCAACGTTCCTGCCCTTGTCTTGGGTCCTTCTAACAAACCTGTAACCCCAACTCGGGAAGTTGGCACCATCCCCAAAAGGAAACGAACGGGGTTATCACCTAAATGCAGGAGGAACAAATTGCAGAAACGTAATCCTGATATTTTGGACACTTCCGTGACTGTATCCACACTTCCCATTAGTCCAACTCGTTTAGAGCGTTCCCCCCCTGTGGTAGTAACACCACCATTTGATTTGGACATGCTACTAGGGAAAATGTCCTCTCTATTAGAGCTGGCCATTCGACCTCTAGATCATAGACTAACTGTTATAGAAAATAGGCTCACTACCTTGGAGTCTGTTTTGGCCAAAATTGATGAAAATACACAATCTTCTCGATCACTCCCACCCCCATCCCAAAACCACTCTGAAATTTCTGAAACTCCTTCAGCTGTACAAGTTCCAACTAACACCTTGTTGACCCAACAACAGGGTGCCCCAGCTAATCATCGTCAGAGTCTTAGACGGGGGTCTCTCTCAACTAACCCCCCCGCCAATATCCTCCCTGATAGCATCCTTTCAATAACTAATCATTGCCCTGAAACTTCTCCCAAGGTATCCCACCTGTTGGATCGCCCATGCATAGATCTCCCCCCCGAAAGCGCACCTTATGTGGTCATTTTAACAAATGTTCCTAAATTGACCTCCAAGAGACCAGAATCTTTTCATGAACTTAAAAATAAAGTAATGTTCTGGCTGAACACCTATAGACCACTGCCATCAAATATACGATCCTCTATCCTATTTGTTAGAAGAGTTGGTGGGGTGGGCCACATACGAAACAATGTGGGAGGCGATTGTATTATTGTCAACTTCCAAAACCCCGAGGTGGTAGACCACATTTGTAGCCCTGCTTTCGATAATGTTTTTTCCAACATCAAAACATTCCCTCTTGGCTATTTTTAGCCCCCGCCCATTAAACCCCCCCCCCCTTTTGTCCCAGACCTTTTTTCCAACCCCCACAAATTGCCCCCTGGGAGTTTCCCAAGGATGGCTTGCGGAGTAGGCAACTTATAAACAAAGCCCCAGCCATTCCTACTTCAAACAGGTTTAGCCCATTGGACGATGTAGAATGACTGGAGCCCCAAGCCAACTGCATTCCTCCCCTTACCCGCACCTTTGACAACTCCGACGCTAGGAGTGATCTTGGTGAACTGCAGGTGCTGACTACCGAGGGTCCAACTTCCCCCGTAGCTGAAGCCATTCCTTCTATTCCCGTTGCTTCTATGAGGGTTGCTCACATTGAATACCCGGCTTCGAGGGGTGTTTCCGGGACTCAAACTGCTATTATTGTCCCACCACCTGACTATCCCAACTCTGTAGAAACTCCCCCAAACACTGAAAGCCAGCTTAAAGTTCTTAATTGGAACATTGCGGGCCTTGCCTCAAACATTGCCAATCCAGAATGGTGTACCTTTACTGACCCTTTCGGGATTTGCCTTTTTCAGGAAACCTGGTCAACCGAACCCATACATCGATCGGGTTACATTACATTTATGAATCCCGCTGTTAAAGGCCATCGAGGGAGGCCTTCGGGGGGTTTGTGTGTCTGGGTGGCTGTACATCTTGGTTTTAATATCAAGCGGGTTGACACGGCAAGCCCTGATATATTATGCATTCTTTTGTCACATAAAAAGACTCCCAAGATTGCACTTAGTAACATTTATTCGCGTTATACCCGAGGAGGTGGTCGTTCCCCCACCCTAGACTCCTTGACATCATTGTTGGAATCACTTCCAGACGAGGTAGTGTTGATGATCGGAGGGGATTTTAATTGCCACTTTGAGCCTTTGTCTGGAGTGACCCCCCTTACACTGGACGAGGATGAGGCCAGACTTATCCCTCCCTTAAGTATGTACCCAGTCAAACAATTGACACCGAAGGTCCTTCAACTTACCTCCCTTACCTATGCTTTCTCCATGAGAGCATGTAATGGGCGTCTCAACGGAGATTCTCCGGGACAGCCGACATATAGGGGAATGGGTCACAAATCTGTGATCGACTATGTTTTGGTGAGCCTAGACTTATGGCCCAATGTCTTGGATTTTAAAATAATTAGACGTACTGAAAGTGACCATGACCCCCTGATAGTTGCCTTAAATTTTTTCCTATCGAACACAGGGTTAGTTATACCAACTCCCCCAGTGGGTAATCTAAGAATTATTCAAGGAGGGAAGAGGATTCGCTGGCAAACTATAAATCAGTCCGAAACGGCAACAGCCAGTATGTATACTCAAATACTTCCCTTATTTGTCAAGGTGTTTAATGAAGAGGCTAATAATAGTTCTGTCGACGCATCTTTGGACATGGCTAAAATTCATCAAGACCTAGTTGACACATTATGTGGTTCCTTTTATATATCCGGCCCACAAAACTCAAAGAAGCCGGCTAATCGTAATTCTTGGTTCACCAAGAAATGCAGGCTAGCCAAATACGATCTACTTCATGCTATCAAAGGAGGTAATCCCCTATCAATTAGGGAAGCCAGGCGACTTTACAAGAAGTTAATTTTTACCGCTAAGTCTGAGTGGGAAGAGAAAAGATGGGCTGCCTTAAGACTAGCACTCATAGCAAAAGATCCAAGAACATTCTGGAATCTTGTCCACTCTGGGAAGTCTGAGGGCAACACCCTGATCGACCCAAACGTTTCTGAAGACGCTTGGGCTTCTCACTTTGAAAACCTCTACTCGATCGATGCAGGTAGGTGTATCGATCCCCCAGCTATTTTAACGGTCAAGGATCCTTCCTGGCTTGCCCCCCCTGGACCCTATTAGAAATAGATTTGGCATTACACCAGCTTCAAGCTAATAAAGCCCCGGGGTTAGATCGTATTCCAGGGGACCTGTATAAAGACGAACCAAAGATCTGGGCACCCTACTTTCAAATTCTTTTCAATGCCATCTTACAAGGCTCACCTGTACCGTCAACCTGGAAGGGTGCGGAAATCATTCCCATTTTTAAAAAGGGATCCCCACTTGATCCAGGCAACTACAGGCCCATAAGCCTAATAGATGTGAGTCAAAAAATCTACTCTAGGCTTCTCCTCCAACGCCTACAGAGTTGGATTGAAGAGAATATTATGGGAAATGAGAAACGGGGGTGCACGAAAAAGAAAAGTCCGAAAAGGATTCTTTAAGCTAAGTGTCCACTTTAATTTTCATTTAAGTTTTGTATGTAAAAAGTTGGTCAGCCAACGCGTTTCATTCCCTCAGCGGGAACTTCATCAGGGCTGTAACATGATAAAAATGACATAGATATTACCAATAAATCAAAAGGCACAGGACTTACAACATGAACAAGTGACCATACAATATGAAAATCATACAGACAAAACAAAATTACAACAACATTAAAAAGTGTCCATGAAATTACACCAATCGGTACTGGACATATTTATATCACGTTAAAAACATGTACACAAACAAAGTTATTTTTAGAAAAACGAGAATCTAATATAAAAGCTGTTTATGAATTTATCTGACTGTTAGATTCTTTTGAGAAACAAATGATTGAACCTCATCAGGTTTTATGGACACCGAAGACGAGAAATTCAGAAAATGTTTATAAATAACAAACATATAATTTTTTATATATTTTTTTGAAGAGTAAAAGAAAGAAAGCAGAGAAATAAGAAAAAAACACATTATAAAGAATAGATAGATACAAAGTTGTGTGAGTGTATTGAAAGAAGAGGAAGAGGAAGAAGAGCAATCCAATCTCTAAAAGTGAGCATACCTTGAATCAATATGTAAACTCCCGTGAGAGGACAAATCTTAAAATATCCACGAAGTCAAGTAATCAAGTTTCTGAAAGGAAGCATAATGACCCAGTTCATATTGGCTGGCGGTCCATGACAAGTGAAAATAATAATAACTATATTAAGACTGTATACGATCACTCTAGGTTCCCAACAGAAATATCTCCAAGTTAAATCACTATATGGTGTCCGTATGACAACATAGAAGCTATTGGAGCAGTAATTCACACGATATATAAGTCAGTTCAAAACATACAGATGTGTTAAGTGTGCACAACAAGCGCCGAGGACAATTCCATCTAATGGGCGCAAGAATGGACCGATACCCGTTCTAGAACCAACAGTTGCACATTCCAAAGGTATGTGGGGCGCCCTTATTGCCGAACATTAGCAATAACATGTCTGAGTTAGTACAACCGTGTTGTATGAGGACAGTTCATTGCAACAGAGCGTATTACCCTTCCAATTAGGCGCTCCTGACTCGACACCAAGTAAACAGTCACTTCAAATCTGGCATTTCTAAGAGCAGGACAAATAATATCATAATGCCATGGGTGAAAGTAGTAGTAAGTTAGTACAATTCCTGTAATCATTCTAAGCATCCAATTTCATCGGCAATCGTCAGGACCGAGTAGCTGATACGGCGGAAGGCTCCTCATTAAGTGTGGAGCAATCTGTCGTGGCGGACAAACATACGTGACTCCGCCCCCTTATTTCGAAACAAGGAACTAATAGATAAAAACTATGATATTCTCCAAAAAGTGATTGAGAGTCATCAAAATTATTTAAAAGAGAAGAAATTACGTAAGATCAATCGGGATGACAAAGATTACAGGGAGGGGAGGATCTATACATTTGCCAAAAAGTATGACACAACTGTGGTGGCGGATGATAAAAAGCGATCCAGGGAGACCAGTGAAGATATAAGATCAGTAAGCAGCACTTCCCTGTCATCTGTTGGGAGTACATCGTCGAATACCAATCCCAATGCACACCCTTTAGGGGTGGAAGCCACAACCTTCCAAAAAGAAATGGCCAGACTCAAGATAAGTGGCAATCAAGCGAAAAGAATACAACAGCAAAAAAGACAAGGAGAGGGGGCAGAAGGGGGCAAGGATGGCGTGGCAGAAGATCTGTTAAGAAGGTCAGAGAGGGGAAAAGCCAAACAGAAGTAGAAAAACTGGGAGTGACAGCAAATGAGGGGGATGGGGAGCACTCTGATTTGAGAGTGATTAACCTGTCCAGCAAGATATTGGATACTGATGAGACTAACTTGTTATGCAGAGGGCTGGGATTTTGTCCAACACAGGGTGGTGACTTCACGAGTGTACATGTAGATCTTTTCAAATTCAGCAGAATGCTAAAATTAAAAGATTTTTTCAATGACAAACTGCCTCCGAATAAATTCTCTGATGAGATAAGACAAACAGACCTCACAATAGCGGAGGTCAAAAATATTCAATGCTTACGATCACTAAGTGATGGGGAGGAGGTTGAAATACACACGATTCTAAATGATCTTGACATCAGGGAGAACATCACAAAAGAAAGTGGGTTACGTCCCAAGTCCAAGTTTACCCCAATGACATATCATGGAAACATTGACACCTTTACTGAGCGGGTTAGTGAGGGTCTATACCAATTGGAAAAACAGAGTAGATGTGTAAACAACCAGCAACACAATCTCACACCTGGTGAAAGACTAGCACTAAAAAGGTTGAAAAATGACAATAACATCGTCATTAGGGAATCTGATAAAGGTGGCAACGTTGTGGTCATGGATATAAAAGACTACAAAGGTGAAATAGAACGACAACTTGGGGACAACGAGTGTTATGGTAGACTGGACCACAATCCCACAGGGGAACTGATTATAGAAATCAGCTCGAAGTTAAGGGAATGGAGGGATATGGGTCTGATCAGTGAACAGGAATACAGATATCTCAAGACGGAGAATCCCAGATTCCCTTGTATTTACATCCTCCCCAAAGTACACAAAAAGAGTAACTTCCCTCCAGGGAGACCGATTATTTCAGGCATTGGGTCTGTCACCGAGAAAATATCTGAATTCATTGACCTCAGAATTAACAAACATGTCTTAGATCTCCCATCCTATGTTCAGGACAGTAAGGACATTTTGAACAAATTCCAAGATTTTGAGTGGTCCGACGAACTCCTATTTGTCACCTTCGATGTCACCAGTCTATACACGTGCATCCAACATGAGTATGGCCTAAAGGCTGTTGAATTCTACTTGGACAGGGAGAATGCTGATCAGTTTGACCAAAATCAAATGATCATGGAAATGTTGAGGTTGGTCCTAAACAGGAACTACTTTCTTTACGACAACGTCTGGTACCATCAGAGGAGAGGTACGGCCATGGGGTCCAGGTTTGCCCCCTCTTATGCCTGTCTTTTTATGGGATGGTATGAGAGGGGGCATGCATGGGGAAGATGTGCCTCCCCCTGGACCAAATACATCGTGTTCTGGGGGAGGTACATCGATGATATCATCTGCCTCTGGTCGGGTTCCACCTTACAACTTCAGGACTATGTTGAATTTCTTAATGCCAATCCATTTAATGTTAAACTGACAATGGAATTTAGCAGTGAGAAAATCAACTTTTTGGACTTACAATTTTATATACAAGATGGGCACATTCATAGCACTTTATATCGCAAAGACACTGCGTGTAATGCTGTTTTACACCCAGAAAGTGCACATGCCAGCTCTACTATTAAAAATATTCCTTACGGGGAGATGGTACGTGTCAGACGTAATTGCAGTGAGGAATCCAATTTTGACATGAATCTCCAACAAGTAAAGAAAAGATTTCTATCTAGGGGATACCAAAAAGAGACTGTGGAAAAGGCAGAAAAAAGAGCACGTGTATTAACTAGAGAGGCCACCTTAACATCAATGAAAAAACAAAACAGGAGTACAAACAAGAATTTTGACAATAACATTAGGTTCGTGACCCAATACACCTCACACAGCAGTGCGATTTTTAAGCTGCTGAAGAAACATTGGAATCTCCTATGTGAGGTACCAGGCCTACAAAAAGCGGTCCACTCAAATCCATCGATCACGTACAGGCGTGGAAAGACATTAAGGAATGAGTTATGCCCGAGTTACATCAGTAAAGGTAGTAACAATCAATCAACCTGGTTACCACCTAAGCCAGAGGGTTTTTTTACATGTACAATGTGTAATATTTGTGAACTGGGGATCAACAAAATTAAGAACTTTTCCTATAATGGCTCCCGTAATTATAACATCTACAACTTTATTAATTGCAACACTGAGTTTGTTGTCTACGTGATTGGATGCCCCTGTGGAACCATTTACGTAGGCAGCACCAAACGTAGCCTAAAAATCAGAATTCAAGAACATAGGAGGGCTATACTTAAACGTGATTCCAGATATCCTATGATGGAGCACTTTGTTAACAAACATGAGGGTCTTGCAAACTTTTGGTTCCATGCTATTGAACATGTGAAAAATGCAGAAAGAGGAGGTGACCGCGAACTGCAGCCAAGGCAATGTGAAGCAAAATGGATTTGCAGATTACGCAGTGCTATCCAAGGATTTAACAGTGATAATGAAATGCATTATTTTCTGGAAAATGACTAAAGCCCAGAACTGAATGGTCAGGGATTTTTTGCAATTTTTCGTATTGGTCAGGAATGGTGCAAATATGATCAGTTACCAATTAGATATGGGGTCAGCTATAGGATTGATGTGACCAAATCGGTGACTATAGCCACCCCCTGTTATCTATCTTCCTCTTGCTTTCCATCACATTTTCTATCTTTGCTTCCTCATGAACACGTGGTGATGGACTGTGAATCATGGGGTACATATCTTTAATATTAGCCCTTTAACTCTTATCCTCAGCACACTTATTCGTACCAATTATGATTTCATCATGATAGATATAAGTCTGGATTTCTGAATTTGTTCATTCGTTTGGACTAATCAATTTACTTTTTATTGAATTTACATGTGAATACTAGTTGTGAAGCGACATTTCCCTCTTTTCATGCTTGACCGGGTATTACTAACTCTTCATGTGCCTATACATTCGAACCCCTTTCATGCACACCAGTGCAGACCTGTCATGTTAATATGGCTTGTTCACCAACTTTACATACTCTCTTCCCCTCGTATTACTATGCATTACTAATGATTGGTCGGGTTACTCATCATGTTGGAATTTATATTCTTTTCTAGATATTTACTTTGCAGTATTGCAGCAATGCTTTTGCGATGCTGTTTATCTATTGATAATTGCTTTCTCTTGTTTGGAATCTACCTGAATTCCACTAGAGGCATCCGTGTCATCACAATACACGGATTAGTATTTAGTTTAGATTGCATTTCCATTGGGAACATATTGCCCATTCTGAAATGGCGACCCTGTGCGCTCTCTACATATGAGAAAGAACATCCTTGTTCATTTCTCCGGGTTGTCTAAATAAACCATGAGCTATTTGTTACGACTATTCCTCACCCTCTCTGTTTGCTTTTGTACTTTAGAGCTACATATCACTAATCCTGTATCTGTTCGTAATTATTCACAAAGTCTTATACACTTTGAACATACTGCCCAATCCAAAATGGTGCTCACTCTTCTTTTTACGTGTTTACACGCACAGTCCTGTTGTACCTTACGCCTTCTCGCATTCTTAAAACATTTCAGGACTGATGTAACATTACCTTTACACTATTGTCCTTTGCGAGGTGTGATTTAATTCATTTATATATCGCTATTGGCACACGCTCCTCTTAGCTACTTATATGCTCCGTAAATCTCGGAAAACACACACTTCTAATTATTTATGTTGCTCCAATATTATTGGTGGACACGAACATTGTTTAGTACTAGTTCACTAGTATGTCCTTAACCTCTTAACAATGGCCGCCGATTCAGGTTAGGAACTTAGGGGCCACCATTCTGACCTATACTCAATTCAATTGGTCGGATCCTGCCTAGCGGGTGGAGTCACGTACATTTAATTACAATGGCGGGCTGTGCAATCTGCAACGAGGAAGACGCCGTCGTATTGATCACTCCGCTAAAGGTTACTGCCGGTGAGTGTACACGGGCTGAAATGCTGGTATGCCCGTGACAATGGATTACAGCTTGTATTTGTAGCTGTTAGTTATTGTGTGCTTATGAAGTTTTCACTCTGTAAAGGTAACTGCCGATGATTGCACACGACCTAAATGCTGTCATGCTCGCGGCAATGGATTACAGCTTGTATTTGCAGCTGTTAGTCATTGTGTGTTTCTGTGTTGAAGTAGTTTTCTTATTAGGGAGAAACAATTTACTTTCTTGTCCGCTGTTGTTGTATGTCCATTTGCAGTTTCGAAATAAGGGGGCGGAGTCACGTATGTTTGTCCGCCACGACAGATTGCTCCACACTTAATGAGGAGCCTTCCGCCGTATCAGCTACTCGGTCCTGACGATTGCCGATGAAATTGGATGCTTAGAATGATTACAGGAATTGTACTAACTTACTACTACTTTCACCCGTGGCATTATGATATTATTTGTCCTGCTCTTAGAAATGCCAGATTTGAAGTGACTGTTTACTTGGTGTCGAGTCAGGAGCGCCTAATTGGAAGGGTAATACGCTCTGTTGCAATGAACTGTCCTCATACAACACGGTTGTACTAACTCAGACATGTTATTGCTAATGTTCGGCAATAAGGGCGCCCCACATACCTTTGGAATGTGCAACTGTTGGTTCTAGAACGGGTATCGGTCCATTCTTGCGCCCATTAGATGGAATTGTCCTCGGCGCTTGTTGTGCACACTTAACACATCTGTATGTTTTGAACTGACTTATATATCGTGTGAATTACTGCTCCAATAGCTTCTATGTTGTCATACGGACACCATATAGTGATTTAACTTGGAGATATTTCTGTTGGGAACCTAGAGTGATCGTATACAGTCTTAATATAGTTATTATTATTTTCACTTGTCATGGACCGCCAGCCAATATGAACTGGGTCATTATGCTTCCTTTCAGAAACTTGAAGTACTTGACTTCGTGGATATTTTAAGATTTGTCCTCTCACGGGAGTTTACATATTGATTCAAGGTATGCTCACTTTTAGAGATTGGATTGCTCTTCTTCCTCTTCCTCTTCTTTCAATACACTCACACAACTTTGTATCTATCTATTCTTTATAATGTGTTTTTTTCTTATTTCTCTGCTTTCTTTCTTTTACTCTTCAAAAAAATATATAAAAAATTATATGTTTGTTATTTATAAACATTTTCTGAATTTCTCGTCTTCGGTGTCCATAAAACCTGATGAGGTTCAATCATTTGTTTCTCAAAAGAATCTAACAGTCAGATAAATTCACAAACAGCTTTTATATTAGATTCTCGTTTTTCTAAAAAAAACTTTGTTTGTGTACATGTTTTTAACGTGATATAAATATGTCCAGTACCGATTGGTGTAATTTCATGGACACTTTTTAATGTTGTTGTAATTTTGTTTTGTCTGTATGATTTTCATATTGTATGGTCACTTGTTCATGTTGTAAGTCCTGTGCCTTTTGATTTATTGGTAATATCTATGTCATTTTTATCATGTTACAGCCCTGATGAAGTTCCCGCTGAGGGAATGAAACGCGTTGGCTGACCAACTTTTTACATACAAAACTTAAATGAAAATTAAAGTGGACACTTAGCTTAAAGAATCCTTTTCGGACTTTTCTTTTTCGTGCACCCCCGTTTCTCATTTCCCATTGACGTTTGATCTGGAGCACAGTAGCGCCACACAGCGGCTGGCGTTTTGGGGTAGCTTGCACGATAACCATTACAATTATCGCAGGAACTGGTGTGAGGTGCGGCAAGAAGGGCCCGCCGCTGTTTTCAGTTGGAACATTGAAGAGAATAATATACTAACCCCTCTACAAGCTGGATTCAGGTCCAAAACGTCCACTATGGACCAACTATTCAGGCTCCAGATGCTCCATTGGAAGCATGTCATACTAGATGGGGGCAGCCTATACATGACCTTTGTGGATTTGAAATCTGCATTTGACATGGTGGATCGTAATCAGCTATGGCATCTACTGTTGGGCATGGGTGTCCCGCCATATTTATGTTACCAACTGAAGCTTCTACATGCGGGACCTACGCTAGAGTTCGATATGGAAAACATGGCAACCTGACCGGCCCATTCCCTGTTGCAAAGGGAGTTCGGCAGGGCTGTGTTCTTGCCCCAACCCTGTTTTCCTTATTCCTTAATGGCCTTATTGCTGACCTCCTTGATGCCACTGACATAGACGCGCCAAAATTGGCCTCCAGAAAAATCCCTGCCCTTATGTTTGCTGACGACACCCTGCTGCTGTCCAAGTCCCCAATGGGCATGCAGCGGGTGCTAGATCAGTTTACCACCTTTTGTAAAAAAAGGAACCTGGTAGTCAACATAGGCAAAACTAAATATATGGCCTTCAATGTAAAATCCTCCAATTATCCACATCCCAAAATGGAAGGAGTCGCCTTGGATCGGGTCTCTGTATTTGAGTACCTAGGCCTGACCCTAAACGACAAAATGGGCTGGTGCCCTCAAATTTGCAAAGCCAATTTAAAACTCAACCAGGCTGTGGGGGGCATCCTTAAAGTCCACAAAAAATGCCGTTTAAAAGTTATAAGTGCCCCACTAGAAATTTACCGTGTCCAATCTAGATCTTCCACACTGTATGGGGCGGAACTATGGGGTCACACCAATGCCAAGGATCTATCTATCACTGAAAATAATTTCTTGAGGAAACTTTTATCACTTCCAATCAATACCCCGCTTATGCCATTGAGGTTGGATCTTAACATCCGTCCTATTCTAGAGGTCATTGCCTCTCGCCCGGTGATGTACTGGAAAAGATTGTGGAGTACACCAGAGTTGGCATGTTACAGAGACGAATTGAAAGTAATCTTGAGTTCACTAGGGGCCGACAAGATTCCTTGGCTCCAGTATGTTAGGCAGCCATTAACCAACATTGGTCTTGCCCATCTCTGGACGAATCCAGAGAATTCTACTTTAGGCATTCCCAAAAAAACCCTTGCCATCACTCTTAAAGATTACTTTCTAACAAAAGCCTACAGTGTAGTCAAGCCATCTAGCCTGACTGATATCTTTTTAGATGTTAAATGTCACTACGCCTTTGTACCTGACCTCGATGTTATTCAGCCCACTTTTGCAAAGAAGCTGTTTCTACAGTTCAGATACGGGACACTCCCCCTCTATTCCTTTACTGATAAATGGGTGGGTGCCCTTGAACATAGCTGTCCGGGCTGCTCATCTGAAAAGGAAACCATGATACACGTTGTGCTCTTTTGCCCCGCATATGCTGGTATTCGGAAAAAATGGATTATCCAGTTATGCCTAAATCTGGGTATTAGAAGCTACCTGGATTTTTTCAGGATTCTGCGAAGTGATCAAAGTCCACTTGTTGTGATAGCAATTTCCAAGTTCTTGTTTGCGATGTGGCTAATTCGTAGGAAACTATTAAACAACAATATAGCCTGATTGATTGTCTTAAAAAGGCCCTTGCTAGTCGACTAAACTGTATGTCATCTTCTTTTTTCGCTAAGTATGGTCTATTTTATTAATTGAATATGTACTTGAATGAATTGTTTTACATGTACTTTTATGATTTTACACAATCGAAATAAAGTCTTTTGATGATGATGATGACTAAGATGTCATTGCTTGATAGAGCACTGCAAACCATACTGTTTCTTTCTATAGACAATGTAAACAACAGATATTAATCTGGCATAATGCTTGATTGTGTGCTTAACAAAAGCCACATTGATAAATGTCTTGTTGCATGAGGGACCCTGGGAAAACAGTTAACCACCCGTACCGGAAGTGTTCTAGACCGTCAAGGGCAGGCCTCTTGGCTTCTATTAGGAAATTCCTCCATGATGGATTTGTGAACAGGAAAGTGTTGGCAGGAAGTCCCTAGAGAGGGTCTTTGGGCTTGGGTGCCTGGGTTTTTATTGTGCCACCCATGCACTGAACAGATGTGCTAAGAGGTGAGGAATATCACGTGATCACACCTCCTCTGAGCACAGGCAGAGCACAGAGGGGCACTCTTCACCAAAACAATGACACAGGCGTCTGGCTCCTATCACAAATCAAGAGACACAAACATTATCAAGGTCAACAAACAGTCAAAACAGGAAAAGATAATAAAATATGAGTGTATGCTTTGTTTTCGTTTTCTT
The DNA here is from genome assembly GCF_964204655.1 of Triturus cristatus. Taxonomy (NCBI): domain Eukaryota; kingdom Metazoa; phylum Chordata; class Amphibia; order Caudata; family Salamandridae; genus Triturus; species Triturus cristatus. The sequence continues at coordinate 1,588,141,752 of NC_140590.1, forward strand.
AGCGTCCCAAGGCCATTGAAGGCATGTAAAAACCAAATTAAACTAATACTGAAAACAATCAGAGGAAAAGTAGTTGCATAAACACAACCCTAGGGTAAGGAATGAGGTATGCCAATTACATCTGCGAGGCTAAAAATGACATGGAAGTTTATGTGTGCTGTATATGCTGATTACGTAGCCTAGCCTCATCAAATACATTCACATGGTATGAACATAGAAATTAGGAACTTTACCTAGAACCCAGTTATGTCTGGTGTAAGTTGTGCATATTTAATAAAAACACATAAATACATATACAAAAATAGAATGGAAAATATTTACATAGTAGTTACCTGTAACTCTGACATGCATACTCTCTTGGACCTAAGGAGAGCAACCCTAGATTCAGGTGTTACATGCTATCAATTTAATATGATTCTGTCTTTGGTTAAGTATGGGTAGCCATTATAAGATTACAAGAAAAATATGAAGGCTATTGATTTTGAGAAGCGGGCTAAGTATAGGACTGCTGCAACGTGCAGTTATGGGGTATTACGAAGTACAGAGGGACATATTAGGTGTACAAGGTGTGCCATTAGGCGTAAAAGGTGTTGATGTGTATGATTAGGTTGACAGCACCTTAAGGTGCAAAAGCCACCTTGTTGTAACATCAGCATGAGTGTGGTAAAGTTTAGAAGCACACTTCACATCCAAAAGCAAAATCACATAGAGGAGAAAACCCAAATTTAGATCCGAAACCACATTTAATGCAAAATTACTCCTGGTACAACATCATTTGGAATATTGATACAACTTTAGGAGCACCAATGCCATGTAGGAGCAAAACGCATTTAGGTTTACCTTGGACGAGGTGAACCAGGCGCTTTCTGCAAGTCAGGGTGGCAAGGCTCCCAGTCCAGATGGGGTACCTGTCGATTTATACAAGTCAAATACCCCTCTGTGGGGCCTAATAATCATCCAGGTAATTGTTGCTAGCGTCATACCCCGTTTTTATCTACCTGGGTGGAATCCACTATAGTTTCGATTTTTAAAAAGGGGGACCGGCAGGATCCAGGATGTTACAGACCCATATCTTTGCTGGATGCTATGACAAAAATAGTAGGACGCATATTATTAGAACGCTTACAGGGCTGAGGACAACTCGGTTTACTTATAATATGGTTTCCGTTCAGGCATGGGAACAGTAGAGCAGAGCTTAAATCTCTCAATCTTAGTGGGGAAATATACTAGGGCAAAACAGGGAAAGTTGTTCTTAGCGTTTGTGAACCTCACAGCAGCCTTCGACTGCGTGATCCGTATTAAACTCTTGTTAACATTAGAAGATATGGGGGTTGATGTACAGATTATTTATTTTTTGAAGTGTTTTTATACTAATGCAAAGGCTCAAGTATGTTATGGTTTACAGGGCAAGTGATCAACCCCGTTTCCAATAAGAAGAGGGGTCAGGCAAGGATGTGTCCTGGCCACTTTTCTTTTTAATCTTTATATCAATGGTTGGGGCGAGGCACTCCTGAAAGGTCCCACAGGTCCAGGCTATGTCAGTCAGATAGAGATGTTCACGGAAGGGACACTATTTCTTTGAGATAAGATAACAATTAAGGGATTATCCCTTTTAAAGGACAACTACCCACACACACCAATGGTGTCATGCTTCATCATAGGGGGGCCTCCTCACGTCAGAACCTAGTTCAGGCGCAGGCTCCAACCTCCTCTCTACGAGGAGGGAGCTCAGGGATGTTTTTTCAATGTGGGCACATAGGTTGTACTAAAAACCTTATGTGACCAAGGCGTGTGGGTAGGAAAAGTGCAGTGCTGAAAAAGGTGTACGTGAATTAAAACAGCCTACAGAGGTAGCAATGAGCTTTATTCAGCTCCCCTGAGGCAGGATTAAAAACAATAAGCTGTGTAATGAGCCTATCCAGATTCAAAATGGCTACATTAGTCGGATCGACATGTTTCAGCCTAAATGGCCTATAAAAGTGTCGAGGCTTTCATCAGGATCGTACTTGGCAGCTACTGCTTAAGTAAGTGCAAATTGGTGCAAATAAAATAACAATGAAAATGTTGTCTTAATACTGAACCGCAAACTTTCGTGTTCAGTCAAATCCTCGGAGTGAACCTGTAATTGAGACAAACGAAAATAGTGTATCTGTAACCGTAATACATCAAAACTGACATTTGTAAGCCCAACCATATTAGGTGAGTCTAGTTTACTAATAGTATGTTATCAGTGTTCATTCCAGTGGCACTTACCTATTTAGGTTAGAATAGTTACCACATCTGTCCGGTACTATTAGTACAAGGTACAACACGCCAACCTAAGAAGAGGAGAGAGGTGGCGTAAGAGGGAAAGTACAGATTCAAGAAGAAACATATAGTACGAATAGTTACATGTAAGCAATGCGGTGTCAGTATACCAGGTGGACATTAGAAACCACATATGACCTTCATAGATGAACATTAGAGCAACGCCAGTGCAAGACACAGACAATTAACCAATAATGGTGTACACAGGCAACTAACCAGTAATAGTGTACATCAGAAACGTTTGTGTCAGGACAAACCTAGATGTCAAGGGGTCCCTCAACCATGGGAAAAGACCACATTGCTAATTGCAAGAGATTTAAAAGTATCAAAAAAGGCTTGTCAACTACCATACTTCAGTGGTAATGGTACGAGTGCCCCAACAAATGTGGCTACATAGGCACTGCTGGCTTTTAAGGAGAGGTGGTGATTAGGATGCTATGGTCTCACCTCACCGTTCATGTCGTACCACAGTGGTTAAGACCCCTGTAACCGAGCGCACTGCGGGTGTCTATAGTCTGGCGCCGGTGTGCTGTCAGAGCGCGGAAAAAATAAAACATAACTAGCGTGCTGACAAAATGTGTCTGTACGCTGCCAGTAAATGTGTATGCTGGTGTCAAATCCTAATCGCGCAACTGGCATCCTGGTTAAGGTAAGTAAGCTGAGGTAAGGGATATAAAATAAACTGCAAAGAAGACTCACCGCATAAAATACACGGCGTCGGTGACGGCGTCAGTCCGACCGGCAGGAACTCACTAAAGATAGTGCGCCCGAAGTTTAAAAAGAGCTAATGACCACAGAGGATCAAGGGAAACGTAGTGCTTATTCAGAGATAAAGGGAAATGTAGTTTAAAGCACCTCGTGTGTGCAAACACACTGTTAAATAAAGGTGCAATGGAGTAAATCAGTGGTGCGATACTGGCAACCTTGTTGTAATGCCAAACGAGCTGAAGTAAAAACACAGTAGTGTGTGAAGCACAATGGGTGGCTCAACGCCACTTTATACGGCGTCAGTGGCGGTGTCTATCAAGCCGGCCGAGACTCAATATAGCTCGTGAGCCGGGAGGAAGGGGTTGAACATTACCGCTCGCAGAGGGCCACGGGAAGTGTAGTCCATGGCCGGAAAAACAGGGAGTGGTAGTTCAAGGTAGAGAAGTAGGGTACGATCACACTGCCTATCGAGAAAAATAGTAAACTAAGCCCTGGGGGAATGGTGGCATGTTGCAGAATATTCATGGTGGTGCTACAGTAAAATAAAGCGTGGCAGTCAGAGAAGTTCTGTCTAGGATATTAAAGGCCAAATGTGATGGAACACAAGCCAAGAGAAATTAGGAGTGGCAGAGATAACATCCAGGATAACAGGTGGTGTCTAATGACTGAGCTAGCTGAGATTCAACAAGTGCTGTGCCATCCAAATAATTGGTGTGTCTACTCAATAGACCATGATACGCCTCGACGGCTAGTGGTTAAAAGCAGGAGTGCTGGGAACTATAAACGAATATCATGTCAGTGACAGCCAAGGGATCTCATCATTGAGTCCCACCTTTGACGTGCCCAATCTAAACACCCAACGTTGCTCAATGCACAAAAGTTTCAGTGTGAGGTCAGGCGTGGTGGTAAAAAGATTTGGTTTGTCAATAACCGTCCAGACGAGAGAGTCTGCCGAATGCTGTAATTCCCAAAAGTGTTTTGTCATTTGTGTGTTCTGTTTTGCACACCTAATGGTACTCTTGTGTTCTTGTATTCGTATACGTATTTTGCGCGTGGTCATTCCCATGTACCTCAAGCCACAAGGACAGGTTATGAGGAAAATTACCCGTTCGCTGTTGCAATTGGTGTGATTGGTCAGTTCCCAAGGTCTGTTAGTCCCAGTGTCTATGTGTTTGGTGGGGCGAGTCCGAGGACATACTGAACAGGAACCACAAGGAAAATGACCCTGAATAGGTGGTAGTTGCCATAAAGTGTTGGTTTGTTGTCTGGCTTTTGGTGGCGGTCTGGTATGTTCTAGAGAATCTCGCAAGTTCATGCTCCGTTTAAATGCAAACAGTGGTTTTTGTAAAGTATGCTGGCCTTTATTGAGTATCTTCCAATTGTTCAGGATCGACTTCTTCACCGCCTTTGAGAGAGTGCTGAAGGTGTTCACCATGGTGAGTCTGGTTTGCAGCGGTTTACAGGACGTGTTGTTTAGTAAGGCATCTCAATGGTTGTTGAGTGCCTATTTAGCTGATCTTCTGACCAGTAGTTTGGGATACTGTTGGTCTAGTAAGTTGTTCCTGAGTGTCTGAGCGTGTTCATTGTACTTGTCAATGCTGGAACAGGTACGTCGCAGTCTCAAAAATTGTCCGAACGGGAGGTTATCCCGGAGTGATTTTGGATGGTAGCTCCCTTAATGAAGGAGAGCATTCCGGGCCATTGGTTTGATATACAGTTCGGTATTCAACTGACCCCTTGATGGATAGATAGACAAATCCAGAAAAGCGAGTTTATTCTCACTATATTCACATGTGAATTTGAGGTACTCGCTGCGCGTATTCAGCCAACTGTGGAAGGCAGTGATGGTTTCTTCTTCACCTCTCCAAACCACTAGGATATCATTAATGTAATGCTTCCAGACCCGAATGTGGGTCTGGAAGGGATTGTTGGAAGAGAGTACCATGTCCTGCTCGAAAGAATGCATGTCAAAATTCACCAGGCTCAGCGCAAAAGTGCTGCCCATTGAAGTGCCAGACACTTGGAGGTACAATTGTGTGTCGAACAAGAAAAGATTCTCTTTCATGGCCAAAGTGGCACATTTCATAATGAAAGAGATAGGTGTGTTGGAATCCGGAGGATGTAGAGACAGCAGTTGTTCACAGTGGTCAAAGTCTGGTCTTGAGGAATACAGGTGTAGAGTGATTCCACGTCAAAGGAAACAAGGTAGTCAATTTGGGGATCAAATGGAATCTCTCTAAGAAGCCTGAGGACATCTTTGGAGTCCTGTATAAACGTTGGCGTAGAAAGAAATCAACGAACTGTGACAAGGGCTCCAGGATGAAACCGATACCAGAGATAATAGGTCTCCCCGGTGGGGGTCTTTGTGTCTTATGAATTTGTGGTAAAATATAAAAATAAGAAGTGACTGGTTCTTTTGTGCAAAGAAACTCAGCCTCCTTATGTGTAATCCAACCATTGTCCAATGCCTCCTTTGTCATGGTTTTCCGGGTGGTGGTCTTAACCAAAACGATATCCACCATGACAAAGGAGGCATTAGACAATGGTTGGATAACACATAAGGAGGCTGAGGTATGGTAGTTGGCAAGCCTTTTTTGATACTTTTAAATCTCTTGCAATTAACAATGTGGTCTGTTGCCATGGTTGGGCGACCCCCTTGACATCTAGGTTTGTCCTGACACAAACTTTTCTGATGTACACTATTACTGGTTAGTTGTCTGTGTACACCATTATTGGTTAGTTGTCTGTGTCTTGCACCGGCGTTGCTCTAATGTTGAACTATGAAGGTCATATGTGGTTTCTAATGTCCACCTGGTACACTGACACCACATTGCTTACATGTAACTACTCGTACTATATGTTTCTTCTTGAATCTGAACTTTTCCTCTTACGCCACCTCTCTCCTCTTATTAGGTTGGTGTGTTGTACCTTGTACTAATAGTACCGGACAGATGTGGTAACTATTCTAACCTAAATAGGTAAGTGCCACTGGAATGAACACTGATAACATTCTATCAGTAAACTAGCCTCACCTAATATGGTTGAGCTTACAAATGTCAGTTTTGATGTATTACGGTTACAGACACACTATTTTTGTTTGTCTCAATTACAGGAACACAAATGTTTCCGGTTCAGTATTAAGACAACATTTTCATTGTTATTTTATTTGCACCAATTTGCACTTACTTAAGCTGTAGCTGCCAAGTACGATCCTGATGAAAGCCTCGACACTTTTATAGGTCATTTAGGCTGAAACATGTCGATCCCACTAAGGTAGCCATTTCGAATCTGGATAGGCTCATTACACAGCTTATTGTTTATAATCCTGCCACAGGGGAGCTGAATAAAGCTCATTGCTACCTCTGAAGGCTGTTTTAATTCACGTACACCTTTTTCAGCACTGCACTTTTCCTACCCACACGCCTTGCTCACATAAGGTTTTTAGTACAACCTATGTGCCCACATTGAAAAGACATCCCTGAGCTCCCTCCTCGTAGAGAGGAGGATGTAGCCTGTGCCAGAACTAGGTTCTGACGTGAGGAGGCACCCCTATGATGAAGCATGACACCATTGGTGTGTGAGGGGAGTTGTCCTTTAAAAGGGATATTCCCTTAATTTTTATCTTATCTCAAAGAAATAGTGTCCCTTCCGTGAACATCTCTATCTGACTGACATAGCCTAGACCCGTGAGTTTCTTTGTGTGTTTCATGTTAATAGTGGGGAGTGTACCCACGCTTGTCCTAAAACATCCTCTAGGCCCCCCTTTTTGTGTGTGACTCCTGAAAGATAATCAAGACTTTCCCCAAGTAGCCGGACGTCCAATACCAGCACTTTTATATGCAGATGACGCGGTATTGATATCCCGTACACAAGTAGGCCTTCAGAGGACTTTAGATATTTTCTCTAGTTTTATGGAAGACCTTGGGTTAAGAGTGAACACTTCGAAGACCTTCATTATGCGGTGTGGCCACGGTATCAAGAAGCCTAAGGATATGTTTGTGGCGAGACAGAAGATCGGGGTCGCAAAGAGATTTTCATATCTCGGAATTCTCTTTGACCAAAATGATACTTGGGCACAAGCCGTCTCAGTAAAAAACACTAGGGTTATTAAGACCAATAAATGCACTGACTAACTTTGCTAAAAAACTAGGTAGGAGACCACCAGTTGAATTGATTAGGATTTATAAAGCAAAGTGTGCCTCCTCTGCAGTTTATGGGGCAGGGGTTTGGCCATTTGCTGACCTGCTTCCAACCCAAAGGGCAGAAAATTCCTTTCTAAGATATATTTTATCCGTCCCGAATAGTACTTCATCAACTATTTGCCACGCAGAGCTGGGTCTTCCCTATATATATGATCTGATAAAACTAGAACCAGTCCTTTTATGGCACAGGCTCTGGACTAGAGAAGAAACAAAGTTAAATCAAGATATTCTGATAGACACTTTGAAACTAAAAGGGGCCTTAAAGATTCCATGGCTGAGATATGTCAGGAATTTCTTACAAGATTTAGGTCACTTAGAATATTTTACCAATCCAAAAACTATTGACATAATGAGGAAGGACCTAAAAAAGGAGGCTCTGAGGCATCTGGATATGATTAGAACATCCTCAGAGATCACAAAGCCGACTGTTATGTACAATCAACTGATTTTAACTACTTTTTACATTCAACCCTATTTAACTTTTGTACCAGGTGTTTATGATATATTTCTATTAACTAGATTTAGGCTGGTGGGTTTTCACAGACTTGTTACTATTCCCAAAATGAATGATTGGGCACAAGATCTTGATACGTGTACTTGTGACAACCACTCAGTGCAGTAAATTTTATCTTGATGCACGGAAAGTTTGTTTACTAACGATCTTGAAATCACTGGGGCTTCGGCAATGTCGACTGGCATTTCTTGTATATCAACTTCTGGACAATGTACATGTTTTCAGGATTATAAAATTTTTTAAACGAGTCTTGAGTCAAAGGAAATGTGTGTCTATTTAATCTCTTTTTATCTGTAATTTGAAATATGATCAATTTCAATCTGAATAATATTCGTTGTCATTTATGGTTGACACTTTTTACTTGTGTGATATTTTAATTGATGAAATAATTGCTGTGTTTTTATGTGCTTTTATGATTGTTTTATATGGCAATCGAATAAAGCTTTCTTTGACTTGGCATTTAGGTGAAAAATCACTCGGTGTAAAATCAGCAAAATTGTGAAATCACCTGTCTGACCAAAAAAATACATTTTCGTGCAAAAGCAAATTTAGGGAGCAAAATCACATTTAGAAAGAAAAACATACTTACATGAAAAACATAGTAAAGTGCAAAATTGCCCCTGCTGCAGTCTTAACAGGGGCGTGAAGGCAGTATTTTGACAAAACATTGTGTAAAAAAAATCATAAGATACAAATATGTTAAAAATATTGTGAGATTAAAAATATTGTGGGGCAGAATATAGCCCATAAGAATTTAATATTTTAGTGCCTTTTTTAAAATTAAACTGGTACATAATATTGTTTTATAATTAGTATGATACATTTTCGTTATTTTTGTATTATACATTATTGGTATTGTAATAATATTTGTGTTTAATTTGTTTAGTATATTTAGTAAATCTTTATACAATATGTATTTTTTAAATGTAAATAGAAATAATTGTTAATTTAGTAGCAGGTTCTTGGGTTTGTAGGGGATTAGGCTGGGTAGTTTTTAAAATTATTTAAAATTAATAGTTATTTTTTTTAATTATTTATTTTATTGTAATGATGTAACCAAATATATACATATATTGTTATGTTAATTATCTGCTGATTTTAATTTAATTGTTGGTTTGTTGATCAATTTAATTGTGTTAAATAATTTTATGTTTTTTATTTGTATTTATTTGAATTGTTTTATTTCATTTTGAATGTAATATTAATAATTTACCATTCATTTATGTTGTTTATTTTTTAATTATTTTTAATTGTTATCATTTGTATTAAGGGTTGTAAGGTGGGAAGTGTTTTATTTGGAAATATATATGTTTAAATTTTAATGTTATTTGTAATAAAGCACGTTTTTTCAACTTTAAACATTTATTTTCAAACATTTAGGAGTGGACATAGTAAATCTGACTGCTCCAAAGTCCAACACTTTCCCTGCAGTTGGTAAAACTGGAGTGCAAAGAGTAAATCTGACCCTTCCAATGTCCAATACTTTCCCTACTTTTGTTTACGTTTAAGTGTGAATAGTAAATTTGACCACTCCGAAGTCCAACACTTTCCTTACTGTCGTTCAGATTTGAGTATGAAAAATAATCTGAATCCCCCAAACTCTAACAACTTCCCTTTTTCTGCTTACTTTAGAGTATGAATCATAAATGTAACCCCTCCAAAGCACAATACTTTCCCTACTTTTAATTATGTGAAATGGAAGCAGTAAATGTGACCTTTTCAAAGTCCAACACTTTCCCTATTTTCCCCTATTTTTGCATATATTCGAGAGGGAATAGTAAATCTGCTTCCTATAATCTCCAACCCATAGTCTACTGTTGCTTAGATTGAACTGGCAATAGCTAATCCGACCCCTCTGAAGTACAACACTTTCCCTACCTTTGCTTACGTTGGAGTGGGAATAATAAATCTGACTCCTCCAAAGTCGAACATTTTCCTTACTATTGCTTATGTTGGAGTGGGAATATTACACATGACCCCTGCAAATCCAACACTTTCTCCACTGCTGCTCAGATTGGAGTGAGAATAGAAAAACTGGCCAGTGCAAAGTCCAACACTTTTCCTAGTTTTGCTTAGTTAGGAATGGTATATTGTATTTAATATTTAAGTGGTAAAATGTATTTACATGTGTTTTGTTATAATTTGTTCCATGTATTTGTTGTACATTATATTATATCAGTTTATGAATCTTTTATTGTTAAAATTATGAATAATTTTAATTTCATTTATTTCAGCACCTGTTTACGAAATGTTTACTTTTTTAAAGTCTATATATATATATGTACAAATATATATATATATATATATATATATATATATATATATATATTCTGTAGAAGTCCGCAAATAAGCAACGCACTCTCAGATCCAGTTCAAAGATTTAATTCTCACAGTGAGAATTAAGTCTTTGAACTGCATCTGAGAGTGTGTTGCTTATTTGTGGACTTCTACAGAATTCAAATTGGCCGGCGGTGGTTCTTCCGGCTTAACGCGCCACCTTACTACGGGCGAGATTCCCAGGAGCAGCTGCCTCTATGAAAGTATATATATATATATATATATATATATATATATATATATATATAGAGAGAGAGAGAGAGAGAGAGAGCGAGATAGATAGATAGATAGATAGATAGATAGATAGATAGATAGATAGATAGATAGATAGATAGATAGATAGATAGATAGATAGATAGATAGATAGATAGATAGATATCCAAAAACTGTACCAGCCCCGCAATATACGAGCGAGCGGGGATCATCTGGCGAGGACCTCTTGAAGAACATCCATTGAGAATCAAATCAGGAACACACCAAAATAAAGTGCAAAGTGCATATTTAGGTGCCGATTCCGATCCTGTAAAACCCGGGTACGAATGGTCGTACGGAGTGTATTCTCCGTACGACTCGTACCCGGGAAATCCTCCTTACAAACCAGCAAGTACGATTCATACAAAACTACGTGCGGCTAGAAAAAATACCCACAATTCCGATCCGGGACATCGCGTACGTGATGTCCGGACGGAGTCAGGCAGCGTTTTACGGACCAGCAAGTACGATTCGTGCCTACGTCACTCCGCACGGCTAATTTTTTACGGCAGCCAAAAACTCCCGGGAAATTGAGGACGACGCGAAGAAGGAGCACCTGTACGCGACGGACAGCCATGGACCCCATCCTACGTGTAATCCCGGCCCTCCTAGCCTACGACCTGGTGCACAGAAACCACCGCAGACGCCGCAGAAGGTCAGAACAATACCCATGGTCAAAGGGGGGGGGGGCGAGGGGCATGAAACTTAACCCCTACCCAAATTATACCACATATATCATGTACATACAGTACCTCCAGGGTCTGGTCACTTCGGGGGGCGTGTCCACCAATCCCTGCGTCCCGCCACAACGGACGTGGACGTGGACGCGTCCCGTCACCACAACAATGGTGGTACGGCCCGTACCCACGCCCTCAGAGCGTGGGTACGGGCCGTACCACGCATACCCCTACATCACCACAACAATGGTGGTACGTCCCGTACCCACGCTCTGAGGGCGTGGGTACGGGCCGTACCACCATTGCTGGGGTGAAGTAGGGGTACGCGTGGCGTACCACCATTGTTGTGGTGACGTAGGGGTACGGCATGGGTACGGGTTGTACCCCAACAATGGTGGTACGGCCCGTGCCCACGCCCTCAGAGCATGGGTACGGTACGTACCCCTACGTCACCACAACAATGGTGGTATGGCCCGTACCCACGCCCCCAGAGCGTGGGTACGGGCCGTACCACCATTGTTGGGGTGACGTAGGGGTACGCATGGTACGACCCGTACCCACGTTTTGAGGGCGTGGGTACGGGCCGTACCACCATTGTTGTGGCGACGTAGGGGTACGGCCCGTACCCACGCTCTGAGGGAGTGGGTACGGGCCGTACCACCATTGTTGTGGTGATGTAGGGGTACGGCCCGTACGTACGGACCGCATCACGCGTGCCCCTAGTGATACAAGGCGTACACACGCCACAAATGTTGTCATAGGGCCTGGTGCAGCATCTAATCAGAATATTGGGGGGGGGTGTATGCCCAGGAGAGCAGTGTACTGCACCAAGGGTGCAGGCGGGTGGGTGGGTGTCTGCCTAGGATTCAACATCAGTGGACAGAGTCACGTGAGGGGTGGGTGCCTATCATTCCCAGCAGTGGACATAAACATGTGAGGGGTGGGTGCCTATCACTCCCAGCAATGGACAGAGACATGTGAGGGATCGGTGCCTATCACTCCCAGCAGTGGACAGAGACATGTGAGGAGTGGGTGCAGAGGACTCCCAGCAGTTGGCAGAGACATGGGGGTGGGTGCAGAGGACTCCCAGCAGTGGACAGAGACATGTGAGGGGTGGGTGCCTATCACTCCCAGCAGTGGACAGAGACATGGGGGTGGGTGCAGAGGACTCCCAGCAGTGGACAGAGACATGGGGGTGGGTGCCCATCACTCCCAGCAGTGGACAGAGACATGTGAGAAATGGGTGCCTATCACTCCCAGCAGTGGACAGAGACATGTGAGGGGTGGGTGCCTATCACTCCCAGCAGTGGACAGAGACATGGGGGTGGGTGCAGAGGACTCCCAGCAGTGGACAGAGACATGTGAGGGGTGGGTGACTATCACTCCCAGCAGTGGACAGAGACATGTGAGGGGTGGGTGCCTATCACTCCCAGCAGTGGACAGAGAAATGTGAGGGGTGGGTGCAGAGGACTCCCAGCAGTGGACAGAGACATGGGGGTGGGTGCCTATCACTCCCAGCAGTGGACAGAGACATGTGAGGGGTGGGTGCCTATCACTCCCAGCAGTGGACAGAGACATGGGGGTGGGTGCAGAGGACTCCCAGCAGTGGACAGAGACATGGGGGTGGGTGCAGAGGACTCCCAGCAGTGGACAGAGACATGGGGGTGGGTGCCTATCACTCCCAGCAGTGGACAGAGACATGTGAGGGGTGGGTGCCTATCACTCCCAGCAGTGGACAGAGACATGGGGGTGAGTGCAGAGGACTCCCAGCAGTGGACAGAGACATGGGGGTGGGTGCCCATCACTCCCAGCAGTAGACAGAGACATGTGAGGGGTGGATGCCTATCACTCCCAGCAGTGGACAGAGACATGTGAGGGTGTTAAATGGTAGCGGCAGTTTCAGTCGATAACCTTTCAAGTATTGCCCGGCGGTAATCGCCTCTTATACCATTCGATGTTAAACCAATAAAGAGGCAGGCGCCGGAGACTGGAAGGCAGGAAACAAAGTTTTATTCCGTCGGAGCAGAAAACATCAGATCAGACAGCAAGGTATCGTCACGAGGTGCTCTAACTGCATCTCTGAGACCTGGTCTCTTATACACACGTTTATGACTTTATTGCAGGGTTATCATACATGGCACATTCTTGAGATCACTTTGATGTATGAAAGAACATCCTCTGAATCCCCGGCTCAGATCCGATCCCACACATAGCTACAGTAGAAGTCCCCACCTCACCCGCAGTAGGAGATGGCTATCACATAGCAGGATATTCTGCCAATTCCCGGGGGTGTGTGTGACCGGTCGGGTCTCAGGGGGTGGGGGGCCTTGATCTACTGTAATCCCTTTGATGTGGGGTGTTTCCCTTACAGTAGGGGCAATAAACTGCATCCGCAGGGCTAGGTGATGGCCTGGGATCGGATCGGACAATGGGGCGCAGAGGAAGGGGGTTATCAAAGAGATGCATGACCATGTATGGGATGTCGGTCAGGCGTGGGATGCGGTTTCATGGTAGGGTCGCGCAGAAGGAGAGGGTTTATGGCCCGTGTATGAGAGAGCGGGGGTGGCCGGCGCGCGGGGGATGCTTGCAGCGCCAGGGGGACGCGCTGGCGATCGGCAATGTGCGGGGAGAGAGAGTGGGGTGCCTAAAATGGCGGCCATGCGTTCGCTGCGCGTGGCGCTGGGGAGAGGCAAGATGGCGCAGATAATGTTCAGTTACAAGCTAAATTTCCACAGTCCTCCCTTTTAACATATCTCGCCAGCTTGTTTAGTTCGGATCTATCCCCATAATACTACGAACTTCCACCTCATACAGAGCTTTCATTCGTTCCGCTTCAAAGTTCAAAGTCTTAGGGCAGATGCAGTTCGTAAAAAGCGAACATAAAGGTGGCAGACACTGAATCCCCAAGCAACATCCACATAGTATCACAATCGGTATTAGGATAAATGAAAACAGCCTCCATCCCCAACTTTTAATAGTGTCCCAAAACCAGCTCCCAAGTGACCATCCTTCTTGCTCCTGATGAACCTCTGCGGAAAGTCTGTGGAGGTGTTCAATTGCTTTGTAGACTGAGGGTGAGTTATCCGGTACGTAGGTACAACAGCTGGACCCAATGATGCGGCATGCTCCTCCACGATCAGCCAGAACCACATCTAGAACGAGGCGGTTCTGAAGAGCCACCAGGCGGACGGCCTGAAGCTCGGCGGTGTTGTTGGCGAGGGCGCCAGCCGTAATGTTCATTGCTGTTTCGACTGCCTGGGTTAAGTGGCAGATGGCACGGCTGTTTGCCATTGGACCCCAGAGGGGAACAAGTCCCTTTACTGCATCCAGGAACTGTGCTCCGGGGGAGTCGGCTTGTACAATGTCTTTGGCACGTTTCTGTCGGTGATGGTTTGCTGGAGCCACATATGTCGGGGGAAGGACAAAAGCGATGTAGCAGGTGCCTCCCCAACCTTTCGGAAGCCAGGTGTAGGCCTTAGTACCACAGACGAAGTACATATTTGGGGAGGTAGCAAAGGAGGGTGGATCAATTGAGTCCAATGTTCGGGTGATGAGGCAGGAGCTGTGGCCCACCAGCTGCGTCCCCAGGCCTTCGAGGCACACAAGTCCAGTGATGTTGATGACGGATAGGGCCACTGTTAGTGTGGCGGCCGTCCGTTTCCGGAGGTAAGAGAAGGTGGGTCTGGCTGGGTTGTTGAACACCTGCATTTCAACTCGTTCTTTGGCAGGGATGTCCATGTGAAAGGAAGTGTTTGACCTCAGAGGACAGAAGGGAGCAGAAGTTTTTCCAGTTTTGTTCAGCCAGAACCCATGGTAGAAGTGTGACACCGTTTTGCCGGAAGTGGCATTATCCTTGTAGCTTTCTTGCAGGAGGATTAGCCAAGCGAGGCAGGAGCCATGGACAGAAAAAGGTGAAGGGATGAAAGGGATAGAGTGTCCGGTGGCATGTGGTAGCAATCCACAGATCCAGCAATTAGTGGCATTGGCGGCAAGATTGTGTTGGTGGAGCAACTGTACAAAGGAGTTATTCCAGAACTCCTTACGCCTTTCTCGGAGTTGGGGTGAAAGTGAGATCAGATGGTGTTCTTTCATGGTGGTAGGTTGAACGGTGGTCAGCAATGTCCTATGAGCAGGTGCGCTCTCCTCTATGATCCAGAAGGTGACCACGAGGAGAAGGCAAAAGAGAAGGGTAATGAAAAGTGCAATAGTCTTCGAGCTGTGCATTTTGTCAGTCTTTGGATTTTTGTAGTGGATCTTCGGACGTCCGGTTGCTTCCATCACCTTCAAGGGACTCGGTAGCGGGCAGAGCCACAGACTTTGTTTAGTTTCTCTCCTGGTGGCCTTTGAGGTGACTAGGCAACCGCTCTGAGATTTCAACTTAGTTTGTGGTCTGCTTAGCCGAAGTTCCCTCCTTTCGTCGTAGGTTATACCCTTCCTTGGATGGCACAGTGGGATCGGGATATTTTATTAATTCAAGTGTCTCTGCATCCGGGCAGCGGCTCAGGGATGGTCGGTCTTTGTCCAGAAGTTCCTCTTGGGCGGTGATGTTGTCCGTGGTCGTCAGGGTCGATGATACCTTCTTGCAGTGGTGTGCATGCAGCCAATTGCGCTTCCCCTCCACTCGAAGAGCTGTTCGGGTGGTGATCAGGACTTGCAGGGGGCCCGTCCACCGGGGCTCCAGACTCTTGGTGCGCTGGAAGTTACGCACTAAGACAAAGTCGCCGGGTTGGATGTCGTGCCCGGGGCCCCTGGAAACATCGGGAATGGCTTGCAGCACCTGCTGATGAATAACAGACAACGTTTTAGTCAGGTTATACAAATAGTCGGACATGAGGACGTCCGGGACGTCGTGGATGGATGTTGGCTTTGGTGCAGTCCAAAGGTTCATGGGCCGCCCGAAGACGACCTTGTAGGGGGTTAAGTGGTGTTTGGTGGGGGTGGAACGCATTGATAGCAATGCTAGCGGGAGAGCGTCTGGCCATTTCAGTCCTGTGGTGGCAACTATTTTTGCTATCTTAAGCTTCAATGTGGCATTATGTCGCTCAACCAAGCCTGCGGATTGGGGATGGAAGACCGCATGGAACTTCTGTTTTACACCCAGCCCCTTTAAGATGAGTTGGATAACCTCGGCTACAAAGTGGGGGCCGTTATCGCTCCACAAAATTCGACAAAGGCCGTAACGGGGGAAGAATTCTTTCAGTAGTACTTTCGCGGTAGTCATAGCGGTGTTGTCGCGGGTTGGGTAGGCTTCCACCCACTTGCTGAAGGCACACACAACGACAAGTACGTACTTCAAACCTTGGCACCTTTCTAACTGGATGTAGTCCATTTGTAGGACTTCAAAGGGGTGATTGGGAACCCCAAACCCTCCCCGGGGTACAGCAGTCCCTTTCCCAGGGTTGTGTTGGAGGCATACCAGGCATTGTTGGACCAGACGTTTGGCTGAGTCTGGGATTTTGTCGTTGTGCCAGACTTTGGAGATGAGTTCGATCATGGGGGCAGACCCTATGTGTGTGGGGGAGTGTGCCATGGTCAGCATGGGGATCAAGTATGAGTCAGGTAGCAACCATTTGTTCGAGTCGTTAGTTCGCCAGCAACCGTCATCGTCCTTCAATCCCACCCGTGCCCATTCAGTTAATTCGTGTGGTGAGCTGGCTAATTGGATGTCCCTAATCGTTTCCCTAGCATCCTTCCATTTCTCAGTTTGTGACCTGGTCACGTACATACGGGTCGTGGACCTATTCTCGGCTGTGGTTCGGGCAGTAATGTCAGCTAGTGCATTTCCCTGTCCTATAATGTCTGTCACCTTCTTGTGTGCCTGGCATTTGATCACAGCCAGCCGTGTGGGGAGGAGGACTGCTTCGGTCAGGGCAGAGACTAGATCTCCATGCAGGATGGGTGTGCCATGGGAAGTCAAGAATCCCCTCTCTTTCCATAAGAGCCCAAAGTGGTGAACTACCCCGAAGGCGTACTGACTGTCTGTGTAAATGTTTGCGGTTGTCCCTGCTGCCAGGATGCATGCTCGTGTGAGAGCGATTAGTTCCGCCGCCTGTGCGGATCGCTGTGTGATGCGGGCTGTCTCAACAACTGTTCGGGCTGTGGTGACTGCATAGGCAGCTGGGGTGGTGCCATCGGGGAGCTTGATACATGAGCCATCCACCCACAGTTCTCCGTCAGGGTCCGGGAAGGCAGTATCTCGGAGGTCAACCCTACTCTTGGTTTGTTCGTCGGTGAGGGTCACGCAGTCATGTATAGGGGACGCATTGGGGTCAGTGTCAGGGAGAGGTAGTAGAGTAGCTGGATTCAGAGTGGTGCATCGTTTCAATGTGATGTGGGGTGCAAGCAGAGTCAGTTCGTAACCAGTCAGTCGTGCGCTAGTCAGGTGTTGAGTCTTGGTTTGGTTCAGGAGGGTGTCAACCGCATGGGGTACCAATACAGTGAGGGGGTTCGAGAGCACGATCCCCTCACTTTGCCGGATAGAGACAGCAGCGGCGGCTACTGCTCGAAGGCAGGCGGGCAAAGCTCTGGCTACAGGGTCAAGAGTGGCAGAGAAGTAGGCACAAGGGCGTTGTTTAGGGCCTATGGACTGGGTTAGGACAGACAACGCGCATCCCTCCCTTTCGTGGGTGTAGAGGGAGAAAGGTTTAGTGTAGTCTGGGGTTCCTAGGACTGGTGCTGAGCAGAGGGCATCTCGTAGTTCTTTGAAGGAGGATTGGCATTCGGGTGTCCAGGGGAGAGGGAAGGGGGCATCTTTAGCCAACAGGGAAAGCAGGGGTTTTACAATAAGACTGAAGTTTGGCAACCACTGTCGACAGAAGGAGGTGAGGCCTACTAGAGACCGCACTTGCTTCTGAGTTTTGGGAACAGGGGTTTCTAGGATGGTCTGAATTCGGTCAGGTGTAAGTTTCCTCCCGTCCTTGGATAGGAGGTGGCCTAGGTATGTCACTTGGGGTTGGCAGAACTGTAACTTCTTCCTGGAGACCTTGTGACCGTTTTTCGCGAGGAAGTGGAGGAGGTGAATGGTGGCTGTGACGGCAAGTGGAGTGGTGTCGGCCGCCAAAAGAATGTCATCGACGTACTGTATTAACACCACTCCATCGGGTAATTGGACTGCATCTATTTGTCTCTTGAGGGCTTGGCTATAAATGCTGGGACTCTCAGTGTAGCCTTGGGGTGCCCTACAGAATCTGTACGAACGGGCCTTTAAAGTGAAGCCGAATAGGTAGCGGCTGTCTGGGTGGATGGGGATGGAAAAGAATGCGTTCTTGAGATCAATAACGGTAAAGGTGGTGGCAGTGGACGGAATCAGGGTGAGGATGGTGGTGATGTCTGAGACCACGGGGTACTGAGGTATGACTACTTTGTTAACTTCTCGTAAGTCAACCATAAAGCGGTATGCTTTCTCATCTCCCTCGCCTTGCTTTTTTACAATGGGTAGGATAGGGCTGTTGCAAACATTACTGACTACTTCTTCTACCACTCCTGCATCGACTAGGGACTCGATGATTTCCACCAATGCCTTCTCGCCTTCGGGCGATATCCGATACTGTGGAAGCTTTGGGAGCACTGCGTCCGGTCGGACGGTTATGTGTACTGGGTCGAACACCATGCGTCCTACATCTGAGTCGGTTTTAGCCCATAGATGTGAGGGTAACGTGTCGAGTAGGGACAGGTCAGCATCGGTTATAGAGAGCATACGTCGTGTGCGACAAGGTCTGAACAGATCTGGGTTATCGTGCAGGATGACTCGAACTCCGTCTGGGGAACATCTGATGGTAGCTCGGAAATGTTTTAGCAAATCGAGTCCCATAATAGCATTGGGGGTGTTGGAGGAAAGCAGAAAGGTCGTGTCAGTGGTGTTATCGTCTAAGTCAAAGGAGATTGGTGCTGACAAGGGGTTAGTGGAGGGCGTTCCATCGAAGCCTATTGAGGTTACATGTGAGCCAGACAAGGGTGCCCTAGGAATCAGTCGTTTAGATAACGCACTACGTGTCGCCCCAGTATCTACCAGAATTGGAGACTGTGTGCCCAAGACCTTAGCAGTGACGTAAGGACCTTGCTGGTCAACACGGAGTTCGACTGGATCCCTCCCTTGCCCCTGGCGGTCCTATGCAAAGTCATGGGTGCTTTCGTAGTCGGACTGCTGGCACTGGGTCTGTCGGGGGCGATCAAAAGTGTTTGGTCTGCCTGGCCTGTCGTTGATGGCGTCGTTCGTGTATCCTCGTCCCTGTCCTCTATTTCTGAGGTCATATGCTGTGTCTCTGGGGTCCTTATTTTTGTTCAATTCCAGAAGGACCGGGCACTGGGATTTCCAGTGTCCGAACCCTCTACAGAACGCACATTGGTTCCCATCCAAGTCTCTCCGTCCGTTGTAGGGTGCAGGTGTATGGTCTCTAGGGGGTAGCTTTCTAGGGGCGATTGGTTGGTAATTCCCTTTTGGGGGTTCCCTTCCTATGGTCACCCCTTGCAACTGTGCTATCATTACCCTCTCCTTCAGTTCTTTTTTCTTCCTCTCTGATGCCCTATCGTTCTCATTCTTTTGGTTTTCGTAGTATTGGGCCATCTGGAGGATTGCTGCAGGTTTGGAGGCTGCCCAACTACTCTCACTGGTCTGTAGTTTCTGGGAGACTTCTTGTGACAGACCCTTCACATAATTCTGGACAAAGAGGTGATGTCCGGTTGCGGTGGTCATGTCCTGGCCACTATAATCGGAAAACACAGTCTCGAACCGAGAGAAGTATTCAGACACATCCTCCTGGGGTTTCTGGCGACATGCCGTCACTATCGACCAGTCTACCTTTCTCTCTGGGATTAGAGTCTTTAACTTCTGTACAATCTTGTCTGGGAGCTCCAATATGGCTTTCGGGGGTTTCTGTCCCGGTTCTCGCTGTTTATCTATGGTATCGAGTTGTACCCAGGTATATCCGAATGGCTCAGCGTGGTCAACTTTCCGGATTTGCTTCCACATATCAGCCGGCAGACATAACCCGAAGAACAAGTCGATATCTGCTAAAGTCATTATTGTTGAGCCTAAGGCGGTACCTAGTTCAGTGTAGAAGGCAGTCGGGTTCTTTCTTAAGTCGGGTAGAGTTTTTCTAAAGGTCAAAAAATCTTGTCGGTCCCATGGCTGGTAGACCCAATTATATACAACCCTTCCCTTCGCATCTTGGTGGTTGATGTCGTCATGTGTTCCCTGACCTCGTGGGGGGACCCAATAGGGGGCGGCCTCTTTGATGGGCATCATGGTATCAGTCCTTCCTTCCTGGGGCTTAGTCGCTATGGGAGTTTCTGCTTTGGTTGTCTGTCTGTGTTCTTTAAGGTGTCGATAGACCTCGAGTGTACGAGTGAAGAGGTTCGTCACATCGCCCTCTCCTTCTTCCCCAATGTCTACCTTCCTATATAGGGCCGCTAAGCCTTCGGGACCTTTATCGTGGTACCTATCCTCATATGTATTCAGGGCGTGATAACAAAGTCGTACGACAAAGTGTCGTCTACGGTTGTCGGCATACGAGTTATACACGTCTGTTATATACTCCTCACTTTCCTTTCGCTCCACCAGTGTCCCTACTATCTTGTCGATTCCTGCTCGTTCACCCTTCGTTAGTCGATTCATTCTGGTGGAATCTTTCTTTCTCATCTCAGGGTCATCCAACGTTATTGCCGACGTTGTGTTCAGTACAAGAGGCTCGGCCGGCGCGGAGGCCGTGAGGACCGAGGCCCCTGTACTGCTTTCGCTCGTGTTTGGGGGTTGTGGGTGTTGCACTACCGATTGGGAGGGTGCGTATGGAGGGGGCAGGTAAATGATCGGGGGACCTAATAGTAATTCGTCATTCGTTCGTTGCTTAGAGGACAACTCAGGGTAGAGCATAGAGGGGGTCCTAACAGGGTACTGGCCTGATGTTTCGGGCTCCTGTCTTAGTTTAGCTTCCCTTCTCTCCTTTATTTCTTCTTCTAACTTTTTAGCGGTAAGGTGAGCTGCCTTTCGCAATTCCTTTTCTGCCTTTACTTCTTCCCTCCTTTTTCGTTGTGTTGCTTCTTTGCGCCACATGCCGATACTGTCAAGCATAGTAGGTGTCGTCTTATTGCTACTCAGAGCTATTTCTAGCATTTCTATCTTATGGTCGTCGAAGGATCCCATCAGTGGCCACTGACTCTCGGGGTCCTTCTTGGTATATTTATGCCATAGCTTGCTATAAGCTACGGCGACTAGTCCATATTTAGTGAACATGTCCTTATTAGGGGTGCCCTCCAGTGGAGCCGGATGGTTCACCTCTAATAAGCGGTCCGGGGAGAACCAACTACCAATCAGTGGGGAGAAGATAGGCATGACGGGTTTCAACGGGGACAAAAGTCAGCACTACCTATCTTTTCACTGCTTGCAAAGACTAGACAGAATATCTCTATTCCTCGTTATTTGTAAGCAGAGAATACCTCCAAAGAACCAATATCGAACAGCTAGTGTTCGGACAATCAATCAATCAATGGGGAGATAAAGATAGGCACGACGGGTTACAACGGGGACAAAAGTCTGCGTTACCTACCCTTCACTATTTGCAAAGACTAGACAGAATATTTCTATTCTACGTTAATTGCAAACAGAGAATATCTCAAAGAGCACTATTCTTCAAAACAATCAATGTTCGGACAATCAATCAGTGGGGAGATAAAGATAGGCACGACGGGTTACAACGGGGACAAAAGTCTGCGTTACCTACCCTTCACTATCTGCAAAGGGAGAGAGAGAGAGTATTTCTACTCCTCCCCGTTTGTAGACAGCGAATATCTCAAAGAGAACAATCAATAAGCAATACTAGTATTTCAATCAATCAATCAATCGTTTCGCAATTTGTCGTGTTTCACGACCTTACCCGGACCGCGTGGACAGTTTCTCGTCTTCCGCCTCCAGCGCCCGATCGTCCTCTACTCTTCGTATTTGCCGCGGCACTCCTGATGGTTCCCAGTCAGGACCGTAGATCACTCGAGAGAGGTCTGCTCGGAACCAGTGAAGTTCGGATGATCGGCTGCCAGACGAGGGTCTATCGGGCAGGAGCTCTCCCGATCGTTGCAGTCGTTCACTGTCATCAGGACCTCTCCCACTGGATCCACGTGTCGCTGATGGGCCCCACGCTTGGGACGCCAATTGTTAAATGGTAGCGGCAGTTTCAGTCGATAACCTTTCAAGTATTGCCCGGCGGTAATCGCCTCTTATACCATTCGATGTTAAACCAATAAAGAGGCAGGCGCCGGAGACTGGAAGGCAGGAAACAAAGTTTTATTCCGTCGGAGCAGAACACATCAGATCAGATAGCAAGGTATCGTCACGAGGTGCTCTAACTGCATCTCTGAGACCTGGTCTCTTATACACACGTTTATGACTTTATTGCAGGGTTATCATACATGGCACATTCTTGAGATCACTTTGATGTATGAAAGAACATCCTCTGAATCCCCGGCTCAGATCCGATCCCACACATAGCTACAGTAGAAGTCCCCACCTCACCCGCAGTAGGAGATGGCTATCACATAGCAGGATATTCCGCCAATTCCCGGGGGTGTGTGTGACCGGTCGGGTCTCAGGGGGTGGGGGGCCTTGATCTACTGTAATCCCTTTGATGTGGGGTGTTTCCCTTACAGTAGGGGCAATAAACTGCATCCGCAGGGCTAGGTGATGGCCTGGGATCGGTTCGAACAATGGGGCGCAGAGGAAGGGGGTTATCAAAGAGATGCATGACCATGTATGGGATGTCGGTCAGGCGTGGGATGCGGTTTCATGGTAGGGTCGCGCAGAAGGAGAGGGTTTATGGCCCGTGTATGAGAGAGCGGGGGTGGCCGGCGCGCGGGGGATGCTTGCAGCGCCAGGGGGACGCGCTGGCGATCGGCAATGTGCGGGGAGAGAGAGTGGGGTGCCTAAAATGGCGGCCGTGCGTTCGCTGCGCGTGGCGCTGGGGAGAGGCAAGATGGCGCAGATAATGTTCAGTTACAAGCTAAATTTCCACAGTCCTCCCTTTTAACATATCTCGCCAGCTTGTTTAGTTCGGATCTATCCCCATAATACTACGAACTTCCACCTCATACAGAGCTTTCATTCGTTCCGCTTCAAAGTTCAAAGTCTTAGGGCAGATGCAGTTCGTAAAAAGCGAACATAAAGGTGGCAGACACTGAATCCCCAAGCAACATCCACATAGTATCACAATCGGTATTAGGATAAATGAAAACAGCCTCCATCCCCAACTTTTAATAGTGTCCCAAAACCAGCTCCCAAGTGACCATCCTTCTTGCTCCTGATGAACCTCTGCGGAAAGTCTGTGGAGGTGTTCAATTGCTTTGTAGACTGAGGGTGAGTTATCCGGTACGTAGGTACAACAGCTGGACCCAATGATGCGGCATGCTCCTCCACGATCAGCCAGAACCACATCTAGAACGAGGCGGTTCTGAAGAGCCACCAGGCGGACGGCCTGAAGCTCGGCGGTGTTGTTGGCGAGGGCGCCAGCCGTAATGTTCATTGCTGTTTCGACTGCCTGGGTTAAGTGGCGGATGGCACGGCTGTTTGCCATTGGACCCCAGAGGGGAACAAGTCCCTTTACTGCATCCAGGAACTGTGCTCCGGGGGAGTCGGCTTGTACAATGTCTTTGGCACGTTTCTGTCGGTGATGGTTTGCTGGAGCCACATATGTCGGGGGAAGGACAAAAGCGATGTAGCAGGTGCCTCCCCAACCTTTCGGAAGCCAGGTGTAGGCCTTAGTACCACAGACGAAGTACATATTTGGGGAGGTAACAAAGGAGGGTGGATCAATTGAGTCCAATGTTCGGGTGATGAGGCAGGAGCTGTGGCCCACCAGCTGCGTCCCCAGGCCTTCGAGGCACACAAGTCCAGTGATGTTGATGACGGATAGGGCCACTGTTAGTGTGGCGGCCGTCCGTTTCCGGAGGTAAGAGAAGGTGGGTCTGGCTGGGTTGTTGAACACCTGCATTTCAACTCGTTCTTTGGCAGGGATGTCCATGTGAAAGGAAGTGTTTGACCTCAGAGGACAGAAGGGAGCAGAAGTTTTTCCAGTTTTGTTCAGCCAGAACCCATGGTAGAAGTGTGACACCGTTTTGCCGGAAGTGGCATTATCCTTGTAGCTTTCTTGCAGGAGGATTAGCCAAGCGAGGCAGGAGCCATGGACAGAAAAAGGTGAAGGGATGAAAGGGATAGAGTGTCCGGTGGCATGTGGTAGCAATCCACAGATCCAGCAATTAGTGGCATTGGCGGCAAGATTGTGTTGGTGGAGCAACTGTACAAAGGAGTTATTCCAGAACTCCTTACGCCTTTCTCGGAGTTGGGGTGAAAGTGAGATCAGATGGTGTTCTTTCATGGTGGTAGGTTGAACGGTGGTCAGCAATGTCCTATGAGCAGGTGCGCTCTCCTCTATGATCCAGAAGGTGACCACGAGGAGAAGGCAAAAGAGAAGGGTAATGAAAAGTGCAATAGTCTTCGAGCTGTGCATTTTGTCAGTCTTTGGATTTTTGTAGTGGATCTTCGGACGTCCGGTTGCTTCCATCACCTTCAAGGGACTCAGTAGCGGGCAGAGCCACAGACTTTGTTTAGTTTCTCTCCTGGTGGCCTTTGAGGTGACTAGGCAACCGCTCTGAGATTTCAACTTAGTTTGTGGTCTGCTTAGCCGAAGTTCCCTCCTTTCGTCGTAGGTTATACCCTTCCTTGGATGGCACAGTGGGATCGGGATATTTTATTAATTCAAGTGTCTCTGCATCCGGGCAGCGGCTCAGGGATGGTCGGTCTTTGTCCAGAAGTTCCTCTTGGGCGGTGATGTTGTCCGTGGTCGTCAGGGTCGATGATACCTTCTTGCAGTGGTGTGCATGCAGCCAATTGCGCTTCCCCTCCACTCGAAGAGCTGTTCGGGTGGTGATCAGGACTTGCAGGGGGCCCGTCCACCGGGGCTCCAGACTCTTGGTGCGCTGGAAGTTACGCACTAAGACAAAGTCGCCGGGTTGGATGTCGTGCCCGGGGCCCCTGGAAACATCGGGAATGGCTTGCAGCACCTGCTGATGAATAACAGACAACGTTTTAGTCAGGTTATACAAATAGTCGGACATGAGGACGTCCGGGACGTCGTGGATGGATGTTGGCATTGGTGCAGTCCAAAGGTTCATGGGCCGCCCGAAGACGACCTTGTAGGGGGTTAAGTGGTGTTTGGTGGGGGTGGAACGCATTGATAGCAATGCTAGCGGGAGAGCGTCTGGCCATTTCAGTCCTGTGGTGGCAACTATTTTTGCTATCTTAAGCTTCAATGTGGCATTATGTCGCTCAACCAAGCCTGCGGATTGGGGATGGAAGACCGCATGGAACTTCTGTTTTACACCCAGCCCCTTTAAGATGAGTTGGATAACCTCGGCTACAAAGTGGGGGCCGTTATCGCTCCACAAAATTCGACAAAGGCCGTAACGGGGGCAGAATTCTTTCAGTAGTACTTTCGCGGTAGTCATAGCGGTGTTGTCGCGGGTTGGGTAGGCTTCCACCCACTTGCTGAAGGCACACACAACGACAAGTACGTACTTCAAACCTTGGCACCTTTCTAACTGGATGTAGTCCATTTGTAGGACTTCAAAGGGGTGATTGGGAACCCCAAACCCTCCCCGGGGTACAGCAGTCCCTTTCCCAGGGTTGTGTTGGAGGCATACCAGGCATTGTTGGACCAGACGTTTGGCTGAGTCTGGGATTTTGTCGTTGTGCCAGACTTTGGAGATGAGTTCGATCATGGGGGCAGACCCTATGTGTGTGGGGGAGTGTGCCATGGTCAGCATGGGGATCAAGTATGAGTCAGGTAGCAACCATTTGTTTGAGTCGTTAGTTCGCCAGCAACCGTCATCGTCCTTCAATCCCACCCGTGCCCATTCAGTTAATTCGTGTGGTGAGCTGGCTAATTGGATGTCCCTAATCGTTTCCCTAGCATCGTTCCATTTCTCAGTTTGTGACCTGGTCACGTACATACGGGTCGTGGACCTATTCTCGGCTGTGGTTCGGGCAGTAATGTCAGCTAGTGCATTTCCCTGTCCTATAATGTCTGTCACCTTCTTGTGTGCCTGGCATTTGATCACAGCCAGCCGTGTGGGGAGGAGGACTGCTTCGGTCAGGGCAGAGACTAGATCTCCATGCAGGATGGGTGTGCCATGGGAAGTCAAGAATCCCCTCTCTTTCCATAAGAGCCCAAAGTGGTGAACTACCCCGAAGGCGTACTGACTGTCTGTGTAAATGTTTGCGGTTGTCCCTGCTGCCAGGATGCATGCTCGTGTGAGAGCGATTAGTTCCGCCGCCTGTGCGGATCGCTGTGTGATGCGGGCTGTCTCAACAACTGTTCGGGCTGTGGTGACTGCATAGGCAGCTGAGGTGGTGCCATCGGGGAGCTTGATACATGAGCCATCCACCCACAGTTCTCCGTCAGGGTCCGGGAAGGCAGTATCTCGGAGGTCAACCCTACTCTTGGTTTGTTCGTCGGTGAGGGTCACGCAGTCATGTATAGGGGACACATTGGGGTCAGTGTCAGGGAGAGGTAGTAGAGTAGCTGGATTCAGAGTGGTGCATCGTTTCAATGTGATGTGGGGTGCAAGCAGAGTCAGTTCGTAACCAGTCAGTCGTGCGCTAGTCAGGTGTTGAGTCTTGGTTTGGTTCAGGAGGGTGTCAACCGCATGGGGTACCAATACAGTGAGGGGGTTGGAGAGCACGATCCCCTCACTTTGCCGGATAGAGACAGCAGCGGCGGCTACTGCTCGAAGGCAGGCGGGCAAAGCTCTGGTTACAGGGTCAAGAGTGGCAGAGAAGTAGGCACAAGGGAGTTGTTTAGGGCCTATGGACTGGGTTAGGACAGACAACGCGCATCCCTCCCTTTCGTGGGTGTAGAGGGAGAAAGGTTTAGTGTAGTCTGGGGTTCCTAGGACTGGTGCTGAGCAGAGGGCATCTCGTAGTTCTTTGAAGGAGGATTGGCATTCGGGTGTCCAGGGGAGAGGGAAGGGGGCATCTTTAGCCAACAGGGAAAGCAGGGGTTTTACAATAAGACTGAAGTTTGGCAACCACTGTCGACAGAAGGAGGTGAGGCCTACTAGAGACCGCACTTGCTTCTGAGTTTTGGGAACAGGGGTTTCTAGGATGGTCTGAATTCGGTCAGGTGTAAGTTTCCTCCCGTCCTTGGATAGGAGGTGGCCTAGGTATGTCACTTGGGGTTGGCAGAACTGTAACTTCTTCCTGGAGACCTTGTGACCGTTTTTCGCGAGGAAGTGGAGGAGGTGAATGGTGGCTGTGACGGCAAGTGTAGTGGTGTCGGCCGCCAAAAGAATGTCATCGACGTACTGTATTAACACCACTCCATCGGGTAATTGGACTGCATCTATTTGTCTCTTGAGGGCTTGGCTATAAATGCTGGGACTCTCAGTGTAGCCTTGGGGTGCCCTACAGAATCTGTACGAACGGGCCTTTAAAGTGAAGCCGAATAGGTAGCGGCTGTCTGGGTGGATGGGGATGGAAAAGAATGCGTTCTTGAGATCAATAACGGTAAAGGTGGTGGCAGTGGACGGAATCAGGGTGAGGATGGTGGTGATGTCTGAGACCACGGGGTACTGAGGTATGACTACTTTGTTAACTTCTCGTAAGTCAACCATAAAGCGGTATGCTTTCTCATCTCCCTCGCCTTGCTTTTTTACAATGGGTAGGATAGGGCTGTTGCAAACATTACTGACTACTTCTTCTACCACTCCTGCATCGACTAGGGACTCGATGATTTCCACCAATGCCTTCTTGCCTTCGGGCGATATCCGATACTGTGGAAGCTTTGGGAGCACTGCGTCCGGTCGGACGGTTATGTGTACTGGGTCGATCACCATGCGTCCTACATCTGAGTCGGTTTTAGCCCATAGATGTGAGGGTAACGTGTCGAGTAGGGACAGGTCAGCATCGGTTATAGAGAGCATATGTCGTGTGCGACAAGGTCTGAACAGATCTGGGTTATCGTGCAGGATGACTCGAACTCCGTCTGGGGAACATCTGATGGTAGCTCAGAAATGTTTTAGCAAATCGAGTCCCATAATAGCATCGGGGGTGTTGGAGGAAAGCAGAAAGGTCGTGTCAGTGGTGTTATCGTCTAAGTCAAAGGAGATTGGTGCTGACAAGGGGTTAGTGGAGGGCGTTCCATCGAAGCCTATTGAGGTTACATGTGAGCCAGACAAGGGTGCCCTAGGAATCAGTCGTTTAGATAACGCACTACGTGTCACCCCAGTATCTACCAGAAATGGAGACTGTGTGCCCAAGACCTTAGCAGTGACGTAAGGACCTTGCTGGTCAACACGGAGTTCGACTGGATCCCTCCCTTGCCCCTGGCGGTCCTATGCAAAGTCATGGGTGCTTTCGTAGTCGGACTGCTGGCACTGGGTCTGTCGGGGGCGATCAAAAGTGTTTGGTCTGCCTGGCCTGTCGTTGATGGCGTCGTTCGTGTATCCTCGTCCCTGTCCTCTATTTCTGGGGTCATATGCTGTGTCTCTGGGGTCCTTATTTTTGTTCAATTCCAGAAGGACCGGGCACTGGGATTTCCAGTGTCCGAACCCTCTACAGAACGCACATTGGTTCCCATCCAAGTCTCTCCGTCCGTTGTAGGGTGCAGGTGTATGGTCTCTAGGGGGTAGCTTTCTAGGGGCGATTGGTTGGTAATTCCCTTTTGGGGGTTCCCTTCCTATGGTCACCACTTGCAACTGTGCTATCATTACCCTCTCCTTCAGTTCTTTTTTCTTCCTCTCTGACGCCCTATCGTTCTCATTCTTTTGGTTTTCGTAGTATTGGGCCATCTGGAGGGTTGCTGCGGGTTTGGAGGCTGCCCAACTACTCTCACTGGTCTGTAGTTTCTGGGAGACTTCTTGTGACAGACCCTTCACATAATTCTGGACAAAGAGGTGATGTCCGGTTGTGGTGGTCATGTCCTGGCCACTATAATCGGAAAACACAGTCTCGAACCGAGAGAAGTATTCAGACACATCCTCCTGGGGTTTCTGGCGACATGCCGTCACTATCGACCAGTCTACCTTTCTCTCTGGGATTAGAGTCTTTAACTTCTGTACAATCTTGTCTGGGAGCTCCAATATGGCTTTCGGGGGTTTCTGTCCCGGTTCTCGCTGTTTATCTATGGTATCGAGTTGTACCCAGGTATATCCGAATGGCTCAGCGTGGTCAACTTTCCGGATTTGCTTCCACATATCAGCCGGCAGACATAACCCGAAGAACAAGTCGATATCTGCTAAAGTCATTATTGTTGAGCCTAAGGAGGTACCTAGTTCGGTGTAGAAGGCAGTCGGGTTCTTTCTTAAGTCGGGTAGAGTTTTTCTAAAGGTCAAAAAATCTTGTCGGTCCCATGGCTGGTAGACCCAATTATATACAACCCTTCCCTTCGCATCTTGGTGGTTGATGTCGTCATGTGTTCCCTGACCTCGTGGGGGGACCCAATAGGGGGCGGCCTCTTTGATGGGCATCATGGTATCAGTCCTTCCTTCCTGGGGCTTAGTCGCTATGGGAGTTTCTGCTTTGCTTGTCTGTCTGTGTTCTTTAAGGTGTCGATAGACCTCGAGTGTACGAGTGAAGAGGTTCGTCACATCGCCCTCTCCTTCTTCCCCAATGTCTACCTTCCTATATAGGGCCGCTAAGCCTTCGGGACCTTTATTGTGGTACCTATCCTCATATGTATTCAGGGCGTGATAACAAAGTCGTGCGACAAAGTGTCGTCTGCGGTTGTCGGCATACGAGTTATACACGTCTGTTATATACTCCTCACTTTCCTTTCGCTCCACCAGTGTCCCTACTATCTTGTCGATTCCTGCTCGTTCACCCTTCGTTAGTCGATTCATTCTGGTGGAATCTTTCTTTCTCATCTCAGGGTCATCCAACGTTATTGCCGACGTTGTGTTCAGTACAAGAGGCTCGGCCGGCGCGGAGGCCGTGAGGACCGAGGCCCCTGTACTGCTTTCGCTCGTGTTTGGGGGTTGTGGGTGTTGCACTACCGATTGGGAGGGTGCGTATGGAGGGGGCAGGTAAATGATCGGGGGACCTAATAGTAATTCGTCATTCGTTCGTTGCTTAGAGGACAACTCAGGGTAGAGCATAGAGGGGGTCCTAACAGGGTACTGGCCTGATGTTTCGGGCTCCTGTCTTAGTTTAGCTTCCCTTCTCTCCTTTATTTCTTCTTCTAACTTTTTAGCGGTAAGGTGAGCTGCCTTTCGCAATTCCTTTTCTGCCTTTACTTCTTCCCTCCTTTTTCGTTGTGTTGCTTCTTTGCGCCACATGCCGATACTGTCAAGCATAGTAGGCGTCGTCTTATTGCTACGCAGAGCTATTTCTAGCATTTCTATCTTATGGTCGTCGAAGGATCCCATCAGTGGCCACTGACTCTCGGGGTCCTTCTTGGTATATTTATGCCATAGCTTGCTATAAGCTACGGCGACTAGTCCATATTTAGTGAACATGTCCTTATTAGGGGTGCCCTCCAGTGGAGCCGGATGGTTCACCTCTAATAAGCGGTCCGGGGAGAACCAACTACCAATCAGTGGGGAGAAGATAGGCATGACGGGTTTCAACGGGGACAAAAGTCAGCACTACCTATCTTTTCACTGCTTGCAAAGACTAGACAGAATATCTCTATTCCTCGTTATTTGTAAGCAGAGAATACCTCCAAAGAACCAATATCGAACAGCTAGTGTTCGGACAATCAATCAATCAATGGGGAGATAAAGATAGGCACGACGGGTTACAACGGGGACAAAAGTCTGCGTTACCTACCCTTCACTATTTGCAAAGACTAGACAGAATATTTCTATTCTACGTTATTTGCAAACAGAGAATATCTCAAAGAGCACTATTCTTCAAAACAATCAATGTTCGGACAATCAATCAGTGGGGAGATAAAGATAGGCGCGACGGGTTACAACGGGGACAAAAGTCTGCGTTACCTACCCTTCACTATCTGCAAAGGGAGAGAGAGAGAGTATTTCTACTCCTCCCCGTTTGTAGACAGCGAATATCTCAAAGAGAACAATCAATAAGCAATACTAGTATTTCAATCAATCAATCAATCGTTTCGCAATTTGTTGTGTTTCACGACCTTACCCGGACCGCGTGGACAGTTTCTCGTCTTCCGCCTCCAGCGCCCGATCGTCCTCTACTCTTCGTATTTGCCGCGGCACTCCTGATGGTTCCCAGTCAGGACCGTAGATCACTCGAGAGAGGTCTGCTCGGAACCAGTGAAGTTCGGATGATCGGCTGCCAGACGAGGGTCTATCGGGCAGGAGCTCTCCCGATCGTTGCAGTCGTTCACTCTGTCGTCAGGACCTCTCCCACTGGATCCACGTGTCGCTGATGGGCCCCACGCTTGGGACACCAATTGTTAAATGGTAGCGGCAGTTTCAGTCGATAACCTTTCAAGTATTGCCCGGCGGTAATCGCCTCTTATACCATTCGATGTTAAACCAATAAAGAGGCAGGCGCCGGAGACTGGAAGGCAGGAAACAAAGTTTTATTCCGTCGGAGCAGAACACATCAGATCAGACAGCAAGGTATCGTCACGAGGTGCTCTAACTGCATCTCTGAGACCTGGTCTCTTATACACACGTTTATGACTTTATTGCAGGGTTATCATACATGGCACATTCTTGAGATCACTTTGATGTATGAAAGAACATCCTCTGAATCCCCGGCTCAGATCCGATCCCACACATAGCTACAGTAGAAGTCCCCACCTCACCCGCAGTAGGAGATGGCTATCACATAGCAGGATATTCTGCCAATTCCCGGGGGTGTGTGTGACCGGTCGGGTCTCAGGGGGTGGGGGGCCTTGATCTACTGTAATCCCTTTGATGTGGGGTGTTTCCCTTACAGTAGGGGCAATAAACTGCATCCGCAGGGCTAGGTGATGGCCTGGGATCGGTTCGGACAATGGGGCGCAGAGGAAGGGGGTTATCAAAGAGATGCATGACCATGTATGGGATGTCGGTCAGGCGTGGGATGCGGTTTCATGTTAGGGTCGCGCAGAAGGAGAGGGTTTATGGCCCGTGTATGAGAGAGCGGGGGTGGCCGGCGCGCGGGGGATGCTTGCAGCGCCAGGGGGACGCGCTGGCGATCGGCAATGTGCGGGGAGAGAGAGTGGGGTGCCTAAAATGGCGGCCGTGCGTTTGCTGCGCGTGGCGCTGGGGAGAGGCAAGATGGCGCAGATAATGTTCAGTTACAAGCTAAATTTCCACAAGGGGTGGGTGCCTATCACTCCCAGCAGTGGACAGAGACATGGGGGTGGGTGCAGAGGACTCCCAGCAGCGGACAGAGACATGTGAGGGGTGGGTGCCTATCACTCCCAGCAGTGGACAGAGACATGTGAGGGGTGGGTGCCTATAACTCCCAGCAGTGGACAGAGACATGGGGGTGGGTGCAGAGGACTCCCAGCAGTGGACAAAGACATGTGATGGGTGGGTGCCTATCACTCCCAGCAGTGGACAGAGACATGGGGGTGGGTGCCTATCACTCCCAGCAGTGGACAGAGACATGGGGGTGAGTGCAGAGGACTCCCAGCAGTGGACAGAGACATGTGAGGGGTGGATGCCTATCACTCCCAGCAGTGGACAGAGACATGGGGATGGGTGCAGAGAACTCCCAGCAGTGGACAGAGACATGGGGGTGGGTGCAGAGGACTCCCAGCAGTGGACAGAGACATGGGGGTGGGTGCCCATCACTCCCAGCAGTGGACAGAGATATGTGAGGGGTGGGTGCCTATCACTCCCAGCAGTGGACAGAGACATGTGAGGGGTGGGTGCCTATCACTCCCAGCAGTGGACAGAGACCTGGGGGTGGGTGCAGAGGACTCCCAGCAGTGGACAGAGACATGTGAGGGGTGGGTGCCTATCACTCCCAGCAGTGGACAGAGACATGTGAAGGGTGGGTGCCTATCACTCCCAGCAGTGGACAGAGACATGGGGGTGGGTGCAGAGGACTCCCAGCAGTGGACAGAGACATGTGAGGGGTGGGTGCCTATCACTCCCAGCAGTGGACAGAGACATGGGGGTGGGTGCCTATCACTCCCAGCAGTGGACAGAGACATGGGGGTGAGTGCAGAGGACTCCCAGCATTGGACAGAGACATGTGAGGGGTGGGTGCCTATCACTCCCAGCAGTGGACAGAGACATGGGGATGGGTGCAGAGAACTCCCAGCAGTGGACAGAGACATGGGGGTGGGTTCAGAGGACTCCCAGCAGTGGACAGAGACATGGGGGTGGGTGCCCATCACTCCCAGCAGTGGACAGATATATATGAGGGGTGGGTGCCTATCACTCCCAGCAGTGGACAGAGACATGTGAGGGGTGGGTGCCTATCACTCCCAGCAGTGGACAGAGACATGGGGGTGGGTGCAGAGGACTCCCAGCAGTGTACAGATACATGGGGGTGGGTGCAGAGGACTCCCAGCAGTGGACAGAGACATGTGAGGGGTGGGTGCCTATCACTCCCAGCAGTGGACAGAGACATGGGGGTGGGTGCAGAGGACTCCCAGCAGTGGACAGAGACATGGGGGTGGGTGCAGAGGACTCCCAGCAGTGGACAGAGACATGGGGGTGGGTGCCTATCACTCCCAGCAGTGGACAGAGACATGTGAGGGGTGGGTGCCTATCACTCCCAGCAGTGGACAGAGACATGGGGGTGAGTGCAGAGGACTCCCAGCAGTGGACAGAGACATGGGGGTGGGTGCCCATCACTCCCAGCAGTGGACAGAGACATGTGAGGGGTGGGTGCCTATCACTCCCAGCAGTGGACAGAGACATGGGGGTGGGTGCAGAGGAATACCAGCAGTGGACAGAGACATGGGGGTGTGTACATCATCCTCAGATGACCACAACTCCATGGGTGTATGAACGCATCCCCAATGTGCGACTATGTTGAGAGTGCCATAACAACACATCACTGACAGCAGTGTCCCACTCCCATGAGGATGGATGTCCTTCCCCCACTGCATGACACACCACATGTGTGTGTGATGACAAATGACACATGCATACCCACCCCTGGCGGATGCAGCACAATACACACACTGAGATCATGCCACAAGACTGTATAGTCATGTTAAAGCCTACTAAACTAAGAGAGCCAAAGGGAACACACACTGTCACGCACATTCCAGGACTGATAGGAATGTACAGGTGCTGGGACAGCCACCAAGTTGCTGTCTCCCATGGAAGGAATAGGGTGGAGTTCCCACAGATACAATGCCCACAATTGTCAGTCAGGTGCCCAAATAGCCTGCAGAACAAGTAACATATGTGTGCTAGGCTGGGAGTACACACATGCATAGTGCGTAAAAGGGACAATTTCTACATGAAGGCATGGCAACATACTCTATACACAAGTACAGTGACTACCAAGGATGGCACAGACGATGCAGGCGGAGACATTGCTCAGCAGGCATGGCCATAGTTGAAGGGATCCGTCACCCACCAAGGAAATGTAGACACAGGTCAGCACAACAATTGTGCAACTCCCTTCAGGGAAGATGTCAGGTGCCACAGAGGAAGGAACACTCCTTGGGACAATGTCTCCAAACACAAAGAGCATACACGACCAAAGAATCTTTGCAGAGACCTTGTGATGGCATGCAGATACCAGGGTCCACCCCATGAGCAGCAGACTACAACATTTCCCAGACACCTAACACATTATCACCACCCCAACTCATGGAGCATCAGCACCAACCTCAATACCAGAAAATCAATAGTGTTCAAAGGAAAAACAAAATGCTTTATTCAGCATTAAATTAAAACGTATAAAAGGACACTATTTACAAAGGCCATAGGCCAGTCCAGATGCGAAGTCCTGGGGGGGGGGGGGACATGGCCACGCGTCTCCCCTAGCTTGCCTGCACATTAGACACTTCATGTTCATCGACTGGGGGGGGGGCATCATGTGGGGAAGGACCAGGCACCCAGGGGGAAGGGTAGGTGTTGTATGTGCAGGGACAGACGACTCCACCACAGGGGGTGGGGCAGCGCCAAAGGTGGTGGTTAGCAGGGAGCTGCACACTTCTGCAAGCTCATCCAGCGTCTCCCCTGCACCCGAAGAAACCACAGGCCCCATGGAGGTGGGGAGCGGAGGGATGGGTTGCAGCGCTACTGGGGGAAGTGGTGGACAGGGGGGCGGACTCAACTCCCCTACCCGTGGAGTGCCTTGCCCGTTTGCGGGCTGGTGAACCAGTGGGGCTGAGGCCCAGCACAGCCACGTAGGTCTCCTTCTCAGATTGTGGGGCAGGGGAGCTGAGGGGAGTGACATTGGAGGGACTGGGGAGTGAGGAATGTGGACTCCGACTGTGGATGCGTGTCTGCCGGTGTGCCCCAGACCCAGTGGGTGTGCCTTCTTCCCCCCTGAGTGTGCGTGACAGGAGGAGTGCACTTGCCCTTCCGTGTTGGTGTGCTGCCTGTGTCTGGTGGGGTGCGTGCCTGGGAATGTCTGGGTGTGCTTGGGACAGGCATGGGAGTGGGAAGTGTGGATGGTGCAGGAGTAGGGGGGGACGAAGCGCTGCAGGAGACTCACTGTTTCCGTCAGTGACGAGTCCATGGACCTCAGCAACATCCGTTGGTCAGACATCGCTGATGATATGCCCTCCATGTACAACACCATCTGTGTCAGCAGTCTGGTGTGGCCATGGAGGACACTCAGCAGCGATGTCTGGCCAACCTGCAACTGCCGCTGAATGTCCACAGACTCGGCAGTAAGGGCAGCAGGGGAGACAGGGGCAGGGGGTGCTGTGCCTGGCACGAAGGAGACATGTTGTTGCCCTACACGGACAGAAGGGACCGGAGCAACTGGGAGGGCGGTGATGGGAATGGAGGGGGCGGTGACAGATGTAGTGCTGCTGCCAGCTGTTGGAGCAGCCTCCGCCCCCTCTGGGAGTTCAGCCTCGGACCCGTCAGCGTCGTAGTCGGTGTTGGTACTAGACAGGTCCTCCGCCTGACTCCCCTCGCCCTCCGTGCCACTTGCTGCACCAGACTCGCCAGCACTGGTGGCACCGGTGCTGGATCCCTCCTCCACGTCCGTGCAGGTGTCTCCCTCGGTGTCCCCCGATGATGCTGTGGGCAAGGTGAAGAGACAGAAAATAATCAGACACCTGTATACATATGACACATGAGTCCAAACAAAATAGGTCACAGTGCATATCAGGAAATGCATCATGAGTAACATCTAGAATACTCCGCACATATGTAAGCCCTGCACTCCCCAGTTGGTTGACCCATCATGCCACTTGGAAACAATGAAAATTAGGATACAACAGCAAATAACTCGATATCCAGTTATACAGAGGATATGGTGTCTGGGAATTGTTGAGTACAGCCAGACTATGAAGGCATGCCACCTCTTGTTCACTGTGAAAGAAACAGTATTGGTGCACCCAAGGGCAAATAACAGACGCCAATGCTGAAGGTGTCCCCACACTCAGAGACCTGTGAGTAATTTGGAAAGCCAAAAGAAATACATTGTGAACCCTTGGGAATCACAACACTTTACACAATGGACGTGTTTGGAATGTGTGAATGTGCCACTTTTTGATCAGAACACACATGTGCCTGTATAACAGAAGTCACACAAGGAGGTGCACACAAAACTACATTTACACAGTCATTGTATGAGCTGGCAGCCTAAATCAAATAAGCCACTGTAAAGAAGAAATGGGGTATCAGTAAGTACATATACATGGCACCACGGTGGTCTGGATGACTTGACACTCGTAAGTTGGTATCAGCAACAACCAAGGACTTACCCAAATGCAACAACACTGTGGGAGCATGTATATGTATAATCTCTAAACAAATTTTTTCCTAACTGTGCCTTTGTTTTAAATGTGCCAGCGTGTCCCAGAAAAGTGTAAAGGTGGTGTCTTGTGCACTTCCTTGGGAGACATCTGTCATGCAGGCACATTATTGTCATTCACCACAAAACATCAAAGTCATGCATATCAACTATTGAGACATGTTGACAAGTGTAGTGAGTGCCAACGTACAAGACTTCTTGACTAACAACTTGAATCATGCCACCTGTCACATGGCCATCCGTACCATGATGACACATTTGGCAACACATCTGACCCACTACCTGTCATGTGGAGTGGCACACACGTCCAAACACAGGACAATGCATTAGCTAATGGCCCTGCAATTGTGTTGGAATAAGGAGCACCTGCACTGAGGAGACACCCTCATGGGAACCAAGATTGTCCACACTGATGTCAGCACACACAGACCAAACTACGTAGCATCTGGACCACACACCGGTGCCAAAAATGGATTAGCAGGAACCATGTTTTTTAACTTTTGACACATGCTGCAAAGCACAAACATTAAACCCTGCACAACATGACTGGGTCACTGCATGTTGAGTGTCTGTCCAGACAATTATCACACACAGGTCAGACCTGGCAAGGAGACATAAGTTTTGGACATGTAGGCCTTGCCCGCACAAACCCCCCCTACCTGAGACAATGTGATTGAGACAGAGCAAGTACTTACACCTCTTATTCTGGGTTTACAAAAATGTGCATCAAGAACTCCTAAATGTACTCAACATCACCTCGTGAGGCTGACCACACATATTAGTGACAAACAACCATCATCAGATAGTTGTACATAGACACACAGGCACTGGCCAGTGTGAGTATGCACAAGCCAAATGGGGTCACCCTGTACAGTGGACACATGTAGCACACTTTACGTAAATACAAATGAGGCCAGGGAACAATGCCACAGAGGCCAACCTATGCTGAACACACCGAGAATGGCCACAGTGTTGGATGACACACATGATTCCTAGGAAAAGGTGTCTCAGGGGACTGTAGTGGGCACACTGCTCCATGGTCCTGGAATGATCTGACTGTAACAGGAGCAACCGCCCCGGCACTATGCATATCTCCCACTCATGCACATCATGTCTGAGGCCACAACATCGGTCATGCATGCTGCAAGTCTGTTCATTTTAAACCTCAAACTCCTATGTTGAGACTCAGCATCAGTGCCAACAAGTATGGACCCCCAAATTACTGAACAGGACAGGGCACAGGCAAGGTACCAACACATGTCACAGACCACCCCCACACATTATGCAGCAAGCATTGTGCACTTGGATTAACTGGCAGCCTAGCTGACCATGTGCAAGAGTGATTACACACAGACCAGGGAACACATGTCAAGGAGGGGGAAGGGAGGAAGAACAGCCCCAGTTGACTTGGGGCAACAGGATATGCACTGCACATATAAACCCTGGCAGTGTATCCATGCGACTGAGCACTTCCTAAAGCTGGTGACACACAACAAACACACATGTACCTACCCCCTTCTTGCTGCTGTCCCACCTGTAACCGCCTATCCATGTCAGGGAAGACCACCGCCAGGACACGCTTCATCTGGTGGGTCAGTCGTCGATGCCCGCCGTGGGGGCGTGGAGGTGAGTCCCCCAGCAGGACCCGGGCGATCCTCCTGGTCCAGCACCGGATGTCCTGCCAGCGTTTCCTCACTTGGGGTAGGCGCCGACTGCGACCCTCCACCGACATCACGGCCCTGACGGCCCGCTTTCAAATTCTCCCCTTCTCGTAGGCGGTTACCTGTGAGGATGACAAAGTGAGACAACATCACTACACCTGCTCCATGTCACAGAGACACACATTTGAACATCTTTGATTTTTTGAACAGGGCATAGTATGCTGCCAACTAATAGCACCTTTGTCATAGGGACATTAGCCTCTGGGGAAGCCCCAATGCACTACATGGCATTTAAAGTACACAAGTGGCATGAGGGGTGCGACACACTCCCTGATCATGGCTCACACTGTGCATCACAAGCAACACAAGGCTGATGGACAGCACCTCAAAGCAGTCACATGCCCCAGGCCACTGACGCAACCTCAGCAGAGTACACAGACACACACAGGCACAGATCAATCACCTGCCATTGGCAACAGCGGATACAAACCTCACTCTGCACATGTGCCACTTGCCTGGGTGGTGTCACAGGTGTGGGGCTAGCTCAGCACGTCAGACACACAGCACGGCTTCCTTCTCACATCAGATGGGTAGAGCAGTTGCCTCCTCCATGCAGCTGTGGTGCAACACTCCACATAGACACTCACCCACATGACAAGGAACATTCACACACATCAATGTCCAGGGGGCGTACACATCATTTGGACACTCTCACCACAGCTCCACTCAACTCACACACGTCTGTGGGTACAGTCACCTGTCACACCAGACCACTGAATCACATCAGGACTATAGAACAAAAATGCCCAAGAGGATTAGCCAGGCTGAATGTGCCATGCACCATGCAGTGATTGTCACAGTAAGCACAAAGCAAGTGAGGAGTGCAGACATGAACTACATCATGCTCTGCATGAGAGACATAAGACATTCCCCCCCCCTGGGACCCACTCTAAACAACATTGCATGTCTGTCACACCTGGACACAATGCCAGAAGTGACAGTCACAAAAAAGGTGCACAGTCAAAGCTAGTGGAGTCAGCACTCACCTGCTCCCCTGGTCTCCCATACAGGCTGGGGTACTGTGGGAGGATGACATCCAGCAACGCCTCATTCTCCTGGGTGAATGGCTGGGCCCTCTCCACAGACCTGGACATGGTGACAGAGGAAGCAATGACAGCAGCAGTGGTGTCCAATGACGTGTTGTGCAGGCAAGTGCCCTCTCATGGGTTCTGGCTGTCTTATATCTGCATTGCTGGGCTGTTTCATTTGCAGGAGTACAGAGTGATTGGTCAGACTCATTTGCATCCTACGTTTCCTCCAATCCCTTTAAACATACACCAGTGAGTGCCTTTGCATGGTTCAAAATTTGAGCATCATGTCAAGTCAACAACCACTTTGCAACATTGTATATTGTCTCCAACCGACTTTTGCTGGCCACCTGATGGAAAAATTTGAACTGGAAACTCGGTCTCCATGACAACCAGCATGCATTTAGGCCATAATACTTGTCCCTCATGTGTCCCCTATGTAATTTTACAATCCACACACAGGTACGGTGCATTTCACACGTACCCCTACGGCACCAGTTGCACAGTGCGTTTGACACGTACGTGTACACACTGGTCTTACACGTATGTGTACCACCAGTGTGTACACGTACGTGTACGACCAGTGTGTACACGTACGTGTACTACCGTAGTACACGTACGTGTACACACTGGTCGTACACGTACGTGTACCACCAGTGTGTACACGTATGTGTACGACCAGTGTGTACACGTACGAGTACACGTACGTGTACCACCAGTGTGTACATGTACCACCAGTGTGTACACGTACGTGTACGACCAGTGTGTACACGTACCAGTGTGTACACGTACGTGTACTACCATAGTACACGTATGTGTACACACTGGTCGT
Organism: Triturus cristatus; assembly: GCF_964204655.1. Lineage (NCBI taxonomy): Eukaryota > Metazoa > Chordata > Amphibia > Caudata > Salamandridae > Triturus > Triturus cristatus. The sequence continues at coordinate 1,588,182,188 of NC_140590.1, forward strand.
ACACGTACGTGTACACACTGGTCGTACATGTACGGTCCGTACACACACGCGTACTCCTACGCCAACACCAATATAGTGATACGTACCGTACACATGCCCTCAGAGCGTGTGTACGGTGCGTTTCACATCTTCCACTGGTGATAGGAGGTGCACAGGAAAGGAATGGAGGTCTCAGACTCGCACAAGGCTGTACATCAAGTCATTGTCAGTGCAGTCCTTCTTGTGCAGGGCCTATGTGTGTCAGGCAGTGATATGGCACATGTCTCCTCATGTTTTTGCACAATAGATGTGTGATGACTTGTGTACACATGCCATGTGTGATGGGGCACTATGTGGCACACTTCCCCTTCACATTTTGCACATGTGTGCATGTAGTACAAACGTGTCAAGCACTGCATCACTGGTATGGCACAGTCACCAACACCCGCAACTGTCCCCTGATGCCAGGGACAGGGACACTAACACCTGACATCTCACTACTAGCGTGGCCTGATGTGACTATGTCGTGTGTGTCATGTGTTTCCATGAGCTTGCTGTTGGTGTTTCGTCAACTGCATCTGCTGTCGCTGCATCCAACATGTGTCTGTGCGTAGATGGCCATGGCACACATATACGCACACCATGCCACATGTGGATTCACACGTTACGTGTGTCTGGATGCTTCGAACATGTTCTTTTGACATGAGGACATATCTGCATCGTCTCCATGTCTGTGTTTTCTTTTTTCACGTGTACCCCTTCATCGCAATGTGTGTGAGCTGCTAATTTTTAATGACATGTGCCCTGTGCGTCTAGCTTGCCGTCAGCTGCCTGTATGAGATGACATCCTTCAAATGCAAAAATGTGGATGTATGTCACTCCTGTGATGTCTCTGGCTGTTCACTTACACTGGCCCACAGCTTGTTTCAGGGCATGTAATGTAGAACTTGACAATCAACGGTTGTAGCTGGCTCTTCGTAGGAGTCTCATCTGGCTGGCATACGTGTCCTGGATGTATTGCACAGACCAGACTCTGTATTTCGCAGATGTGTATTAGCTGTTGAACATGTGCTCAGTTTATTGACATTGGTGTTGTAATGTACTCACTCTTCGTTATTCCTTCCAAATGTCTGCAGGGCACCGCCTCTCCCCCGACCAATGCCAGACTTGGGTGCCATGAGGGAACGTGGCTGCATAATACGCTACCGCTTCTCGCAAGAGTTGATTGAGCACTTGACCGCCCGGCTGGAACCACACCTCCAACCGCTACACAGGTATCCTACTGCGCTGACCCCCAAGATGAAGGTGATGGCAGCCCTACATTTTTTTGCCACCGGTACGTTTCAATTCACCATAGCTGATGTTGGTGGCATGTCCCAGACCATGTTCAGCCGTGTCCTGCATGATGTTTTAGAAGCCATGTTGGAGCACCTGGATGAATTCATCCATTTTCCGACTCGTGAGCAGTTGACAGGTGTCAAGTTCTATGCCCTGGGAGGGATGCCCCATGTAATTGGGTCCATTGATGGGACACATGTGGCGTTGGTACCACCACAGGCACAGGAGGTAGCATATCGAAACCGAAAACATTATCACTCCATTAATGCCCTTGTGGTGTGTCTACCTAACATGCTGATTTCCCATGTCTGTGCACGTTTTCCAGGGTCAGCACACGATGCCTACATCATGAGGCGTAGCAGGGTGCCACAAATGATGCTGCGGCTGCACAACGAACGAGCATGTCTTGTTGGTGGGTATACTCTGTTTGTCCTGTATTTAGCGGTATCTTTGTATCTTACTGCATCTCCTGACCCACTTCTTTACATGATGTTTCCATGTAGGGGACTCTGGCTATCCCAACATGCCATGGCTGTTGACGCCTCTCCGCAACCCCAGAACAGCTGCAGATCACCGTTACAACAACACCCATGGGCAGACCAGGCGAGTGATTGAGAGGACGTTTGGCCTCCTGAAGAGCCGATTCCGGTGCCTTCACAAGACAGGCGGATCCCTCCCATATGCACCGGTGAAGGTCTGCAAAATCTTCATCGTGTGCTGCATGCTGCACAACATGGCAGTGGAGAAAGCTGTGCCACTCATCCTGGATCCGGATGAGCAGGAACATCCACCCGTGGAGGATGAAGGGCTTGGTCACGAGGCAAGTGAGGAGGAGGAGGAGGAGGAGGAGGAGGACATCCGGAGTCAGCTCATACGCAACTTCTTCTCATAATGGTGAGTCCCTGGGTCTGAGTGTGCACGCTTTGAGCCTTGTGTGGCATGTGTTGCAATGTGTGTGTCCAGCTGACTGTATGCTAAGTGACTTAGAGGTGTGTTCTGATGTGTCACTCGAGTGATGATGTCATTCCACACATTGTAGCTGAGACAGTAAATTTAAAACTAGCATGGTGACAACCTTATTCCTGTAGAGTAAATGACCATGCATACGGTTGACTATCTTTTCGGTGACTTCTTGTGTGTCTGTCATCCCCAGGTAGTTGCGCATGCTGTCTGCTCGTGGCATCGTTGGGCTCCTGCTATTCTTCATGAGTATTGCAACGTGTGCTGAATCAGCGTTACATGCACGGACATGGTGAAAAGTCTCCTTTGGGTAAGGATTGCAGCAAGGCATTTTTGGGTGTGTTAGTTGTTTGGAATGTGTGGGCACTGCTCCTGTGCAGGTTTTGTTACTATGCATACATGTCGACTCACCATAGAGCACATGACATGCAGCATGACTCCCATGAATTGATAGTCACTCTACGTGACAGTCATCTGTAATGGGATTGTGGATTGTGATGAAGGCATCAATGTGTGTAAAACTTCCCTCTGAAACATACGGGAGGCTACGGGTGGACATAGTGTGGGACATCCCCATAAGAGGCTCAATGGGGAATTGCAGCCTCTCCGTGTACAGCAGAGGTTGTTTGGCTCACCTCCTTCACTTGTGTGCCAGTTCAATGGATTTACAGCATCTGTGGTGTGAAGGGGGTGTCCAGTGTAGGTCCCACATGTTCAGCCAAATGACCTGTGAGTCTGTTCATATTGATGCATTTCCCTAGGTGTGAGCCTGAGTAATAAAGGTGTTCCTCACCCTCCAAGGTGCCTCATCTCTGTCAATGCAGGTCTCTTGCCACTGTGCATGCGGCATCTCTGGCATAGTTGCCAAAGATTGTGCAGATTTAGCAACATGCATGCTGTTCTTCATGGATTGGATTCTCTATTGTGCATGAAGTCCATGGTTGTGTATGTATTTGGGCATGTTGGTCCCCACAACGGGCCCTCAACACCTGCTGAGGGTGTGTTTCCTGTGTGCAGCTCGGCCTTCAGTTTCCTGATCCGGTGTCAGTCATCTTTGGTGATTGTGCATCCATTGTCTCTGGGTGTGCCATGGAAAACCGGACACTCCTTCCTTTACATACGCCTGTTGCAGTTGTCCTTTCTGACATCCTTGTCTTTGTGTGCAACTTGTGGCATTTTTTCCAGGACATGCCGCCTGCTGATGCAGCCCCTGCAAAAAGGGCACACAGAGTTTCCGGATTTGGCAACACACACGCCTCAAAGATGCTCCTCCCTTCCTCCCTCCACCCATTCATTTGGCTGTCATCAGCTTGTCTGTGCCACTGTTGCTGCCACGCGGTGCCAAAGGCTGGACCGTCTGCACATGCAACGTGCACATTGCACGAGACTCATGTCCTTGCATGACCCACATCACACTACAGTCTGATGTTGCAGCCACCCTCCAAGCAATGTCCATCCGCATATCTACCGCCTGCTCTCAGGCATACACTAAGCGCACACACAACACCTTTGCATGATGAGTGTGCAACTCCGACTGCCTACACAGCGCTGCCACGCCTTCCAGGCCCTGTCACACCAACCAGGTCATGTCCCTCCCACTCCCCACCGGCTCTGTACCCCAGCAAGGCCATGGGAGTGGGACTCAAGGCTTCTGCATGTAGTATGGTGTCGTCGTCTGGCACATGGCACAGGTATAATCTCTCAGCGTGTCAATCTACAATGTGTCCAGGACCCCCCTCACCACCATGACATGCACACAGCACCTCATCATCAGCTCGTATGCCATTGACAGCCAGGTGCTCCTCACCCTCACCAAAGACGCCGACATTGCCAGTTCCAATATTCAAGAATGCATGAGATCCATTGATGAATGGCTGGACATCAGCCACCTGAGGCTGGACTTGTACAGGACTGAGGTAATCATCTGCGGATTGTCCCCTTACAGCTGGGTCAACTGCTTGTGTCCCACCCGCAAGAGCCCTGCACAAGCACCCAGTGGGCACGCACACAAGATGGTGTGCATTATGTATTGCTCGCTCACATTTGCCATGGTAATCACCAGCATCTGTACCTCAGGCTGCAACACCCTCTGCATTATGCACATGATCCACAGATAGATCCCCTCCAAGGAAAGACAGACCATCCCCCAGGTCCACGACAACATCCGTGTCAAATACTGCCCTGCCCTCTACGGAGCAAGTACATCCAAACTCCTGGGAAACTAGTACACATCCAGGGTGCATCTGCACACCTCAGCTTCAACATCCCGTGCCCCAGCCACATCACCGTCCAGAAGAGATAGCTGCAATGGATCACTGTCTGCTGCAGGATGACCTTCAGACTCGCCACCCACACTCAGGAGGCAGGCCACAACCCGACCCCAAACCAACCTTGTACCACTGTCATCCGAGACCCCGTTGGACCATCTCCGTGCATCCAACCTTGCCCTGGCCACCATTCTTCACATCCACTGTACTCCAGCATGCAGGACATAGTTCTCCCACCTGGCAAAATATACCTGGGACTCCCTCCCCGGGAACCTCCACATGAGCCATGACCTCTATGCCTTAATGATACTCTTCCAAATAGGTCTGTCCGCACAGTAATGCAAGCCCCCCCTCAGCAGCTTGAGGCCATCACAGGTGAGTATTGTGCTCCATGTCCGCATTGAATGATACATTGTGACCCATGTGTGTCCTGTACCAGACTCAGATCCCAGGGTATGGATGGGTGGAGTTAGTTCAACACTCAGGCATAGTTTGACATTTACACACACATATGTTGTGGACTAATGCAAAATGACTGCAACAACTCATAATAAACAATAAATCTTTTTATTTGCGGTGGGGTACGTGTTTTGGTAGATAAAATAAGGTGCTCTACCGGGTGCATGGAATCCAAAGTTCACAAGGGGAGATGGTATCCTTGGCATTTGAAGTCATCAGAGTCCAGACAACAGTGTTGGTCATCATTGGTCAGACTGTGACCAGCAAGTCCATGTGGCAGAGAATGTCATTGGATGTGGTGCTGCTGTTGCGCCAGAGGGCCAGGTGCAAGGCCAGGTCACCTGGGACATGTGGATGGTCCGCTGCCTCGCACGGTCTTTTCCGTGGACGACCCGCCTTCCTCCGGGGACCCTCAGATGCAGGCCTTGACGTTGTTTGGGATGCTCCGTCGGACGAATCCTCCTCCTCCTCCTCCTCCTCCCTCCCTGTGGCTGGTGCTGGGCTGCGCCTGGTGTCACAGGGAGGGTTGCCCATGTTGTCGGCGATCCAACGGAGTGAATGGCTTATGTCCCTTTGCACCGCCAGGACCTCAGCCAGTCTTGCCTCCATCCGTCCTTGGTGTTGTTGTTGACTGACATGTTGCTCGGCCTGTTCTTCATCTCGTCGAGTGTCCCCTTCATCTCTGTGAGGCTCCCCACTACCTAGCTGATGCCCCTGGTGTCACACCGGTATGTGTCCAGGATGTGGCGTATGTGTGACATACCGGTTCCCTCAGCTGGCTGGTCAGGTTCGCGCCTGCGCCTGCCTCCACTCCCACCACCCCTGCCCACACAAGCCTGGCCTGCCGTTGTGGGCACATCGGGTCTACGGGACCCCTGAGGGATGGCATTTACGGGGTTGCCTGCCTCCTCCTGGGTGCCCGGAGAACCTTGTCCCTCCTGGTCAGACTGGCTCTGTTGTTCAGTGCGAGCAGATCTCCTGGGTGACTCCTGGGATGTGGCAGGAATGGGGGTGGTGGTTGGCACAGATGTACCTGAAGCAGGTGCTGCAGGGGTTTGGGCACCAGAGGGTCCAGGTTGGTCGGGGTCATCCACGGAGTGGTGAGAGTCGTCGCTGCCGGTGGGATCATCTTCACGGCGAGCCTGGGACTGTGATTGTTCCCCCCCATTGTTGGGGGGAGATCCATGACGTTGCCCTGTGTGTGAGAGAGAGACAATGTCAATGCTGTTTCATGCGACATCCATGTTTCATACATATTCAAGTTGGCACAGTTCCTCCAGGTAGTTGGATGTGCCTAGCATTCCTCTTAATGTCCACTTGTGGATGGGTATGTTGCGGGGGACAGATTGATATGTTCTCCTGAGTGTTTGACCTGTAGAATTGTGGCTAGGATGCTTATTTGGCTATGGATTGATCTTGTTGTGTCACATGTCCATTGTGAGAGTGGATAAATCCGTTGCCTGCCCCAGGGGTGTGTGCTTGTGTAAGGGGGGAGTTGTGACCGGACCTGCTGTTGTGTGTAGTGTGATTTGTCATTGGGTCTCCCAGGTGATGTGTCTGTCCCCTCATGGTGCATGCTGGCATGACAGTGAGTGTGAGTTCCTGTGCTAGATATCTGAGCTAGTGGAGTTGGTGTTTGAGTGTACAGTGGTCACAGGAGGGCCTTGTGCTGCATACAGTAGGGCCAAGTGTCAGCTACCTTGTCAGTACTTTGCCAGTCCCTGTGCCTTGGGCATGGTGCATGGGTATGTACCTAGGCCATATGGGCTGAGGGCATTGGTGTCTGCTTCTGAGTGTCACAATGTGTTTTGTGAGGCCCACCCTCCCAGCATCCCGGACATCCAGTCTTGGGTTTGTGGTTCGTGTAGCCTGGGACATGGCATGGCCTTCCTTTGTGAATGGGGCATGGACATGTTAGTGGCATGAGCGTGCTTTTTGAGTGTGGTTGTGTCCGGTGAGGGCTTGGGGGTAGTTGCGTGCATTTGGTGTATTTGGGGTGTGGATGCCATTGCCCCCATGTTACGTAAGTAGTTTGTGTACTCACCAGGCTCTGCGACTCCTTCGACTCCGTGTACTCCCACCGGCGGAAGCAGGGCCATCACCTTCTCCTCCCAGGGATGGTAATGTACGGGTCTGCGGGGCAGCCCACCTCCAGTGATGTTGCTCTGGGCGTATTCCTCGTTCATTTTCTGCTTGACTGCCCTGCGCAGATCGTACCACCTGGCTTGGCATTCATGCCTGGTCCTTCGGATGGGCGCAACAGCATTCACCTTATCGACGATCCTCTGCCACAGGCTAGTTTTTTGGGCTATGCTGGTCTGTCTGACCAATGTTCCAAACAGCTGTGGCTCGACTCTGATGACTTTGTTGACAAGGAGGTCCAGCTCCACCCTTGTGAACTTTGGATTCTTGTCTGTGGGCATGGTGTGGGGTGTGGGTGTGGATGGTTGTGGGTGTGTGGGTATGAATGTGACGGTGTTTGTGTGAATGTGAAGAGGGGGTGTTTGTGAAGGAGGTTGTGTGAAGGTGTGTAAGTTAAGGTGTAGTTAAGGTGTAAGTAAGGTGCAGTTGTTTGTCTGTGGGGTCTGGCAGCAGTGGGTCTGTTGCAAAGGCTCATGGGTTGTGTGTGTGGGCCCTTTTTATTGGTCCATTTGTGGGTGTGGCTGGGTTTGAATATTTGGTGGGTGTGTTATAAGAGGTAGTTGTGATTTTGGGCCTCTGTTTGCCTGTTTGGATGTGCCAGGTCAGTCATTGAGATGTATTTTGTCATGTAGACGTGTTTTGTGGTGTTGTGCGAGTCGAATTGACCCTCCTTGTGCTGTTTTACAGTGTCCTGGTTCTGTATGAGTCTTTTTCGCGTAGGTAAGGTCCGTACATACGCGATGCTGGGTGAGGGTGCTGGGGTACGGTGTTGGGGTACGGTGCGTACAGGTACGGGGCTGGGGTACGGGCCTGGGGTGTGGCGCGTACAGGCACTACGGGCCTGGGGTACGGTGCGTAAAGGTACGGGCTGGGATACGGGCCTGGGGTGCGGCGCGTACAGGTGCGGGGCTGGGGTACGGTCCTGGGGTACGGTGCGTACAGGTACGGGGCTGGGGTACACACCTGGGGTGCGGTGCGTACAGGTGCGGGGCTGGGGTATGGGCCTGGGGTACGGTGCGTACAGGTACGGGGCTGGGGTACGCGCCTGGGGTGCGGCACGTACAGGTGCGGGGTTGGGGTACGGTCCTGGGGTATGGAGCGTACAGGTACGGGGCTGGGGTACGTGCCTGGGGTGCAGCGCATACAGGTGCTGGGCTGGGGTACGGGCCTGGGGTACGGTGCATACAGGTACGGGGATGGGGTACGGTCCTGGGGTACGGTGCGTACAGGTACGGGGCTGGGGTATGCGCCTGGGGTGCGGCGAGTACAGGTGGGGGGCTGGGGTACGGGCCTGGGGTACAGTGCGTACAGGTACGGGGCTGGGAGATGGGCCTGGGGTGCGGCGCGCACAGGTGCGGGGCTGGGGTACGGTCCTGGGGTACAGTGCGTACAGGTGTGGGCTGGGGTACATGCCTGGGCTGCGGCGCGTACAGGTGCGGGGCTGGGGTATGGGCCTGGGGTACGGTGCGTACAGGTTCGGGGCTGAGGTACGCGCCTGGGGTGCGGCGCGTACAGGTGCGGGGCTGGGGTACGGGCCTGGGGTACGTTGCGTACAAGTATGGGGCTGGGGTACAGTGCAGACGGGGGGGTACGGTGCTGAAATACGGGGGTACGGTGCTGACATATGCGGGGGGAGGGGGTGGTACGACTCGTATCCGGGCACAAGTTTACCCGTGTACATGTGTGACTTTTACATGCGGTTGTGTATTCGGACGGGCGGTACGGATCGTACTTGCGCGCTCGAACTTCTGTTTTACGATTTGCACGTAAAGATGTCCGGCTCCCTCTCGTACACTTTTCCCGACGCTATTCGTATGTATTTTTAACGTACGAATCGTACTTCGCCGGTTGTAGGGCACTTGTACGAATCATACGTAAAAATATATGGATACGAGTCGTACGCACATTTTTTTAACGGATCGGAATCTGCACCTTAATGATCAGCACAGTAAATCCAAAGATTATTCGGACAGATTGCCCGCCACTGACGCGTTTCGCTCGCCTCCACCTTGATATATATATATATATATATATATATATATGAGAAGAAGCGTTTCCGGCACAGCTGATTACTTCCACCAAGCGGGTCCAGTGCAAGCTATGGGTGCCAAGACCCATTTGACATGAAAGGAAACCTTCGTTTTCACAGGTGTAAATACAAATAAGACTCGCACTGCAGGATCATAGTCTGAAAATTAATTGTATTAGTTATAACGGCAACACGTTTCGACCACAGAGGTCTTTTTCCATTCTGACTAATACAATTAATTTTGAGACCACGATCCTGGAGTGCGAGTCTTCTTTGTATCTACACCTGTGAATACAAAGGTGAATATATATATATAAGTGGAGCCAGCTGTACTCCCACCAATGGGAGGGCCGTGGAATAGTCAAACGGAGGGAGCGAGTGTGAACCAGTGCAGAGTGGCATCAGAAGAAGGCTAACGCCGAAATGCATCATGCCGAGCACGGTGAATAAATGGTCGCCCTGTAATCCCCACTGTGTCCTCTGGTCATTTTTAGGAGGTGATCTTTTTTGGATGTTTTCACGTGCCACCCAGTAGCGCGTGCAAGAGGACCCGTCTCACAAGTGGCTCGCATTAATATTGGCAACGTGGCGGTTATCTCCAAGGGATTGGATACTGCAAGCCCGTCTCGGAATCAGACCAAGCAAGTGGCCGCTGCTGATGGCAGTCCGTGACTGCACGAGGACTCGTGATTATTGAATCTACGCGTCACAGCCCGGATTGTAACCTGGATTTGGGGCTGAGGCGTTGGGGTCCCAAGGCGGCTATGGACACTGTTATTTTGGGACACATTCAGCTTTTACAAAGCCCTCTCCCCCTTTGCAAGGCACAACAGTGCTCACTGAAGAATGTACTGACCCCGCAATCGACACTCACGTTGAAATGTACGCTGGGATCTGCAGTCTTCCGTTGACAGGCTGCAGCTGAAAGCAATCAGAAGCTGAGCCAGCTGTACTCCCACCAATGGGAGGGCCGTGGAATACTCAAAAGGAGAGAGCGAGTGTGAACCAGTGCAGAGTGGCATCAGAAGAAGGCTAACGCCAAAATGCATCATGCCGAGCACGGTGAATAAATGGTCGCCCTGTAATCCCCGCTGTGTCCTCTGGTCATTTTTAGGAGTTGATCTTTGTTAGATGTTTTCACACGCCGGCCAGTAGCGCATGCAAGAGGACCCGTCTCACAAGTGGCTCGCATTAATATTGGCAACGTGGCAGTTATCTCCAAGGGATTGGATACTGCGAGCCCGCCTCAGAATCAATAATTATAATTGAAACAGTCGGGCGCATACTTCAGTTTTCATTAGTACTTGTTTATTGCAGTGATTCACTTGTGTCCACTCGTGTCTATATATATATATATATATATATTTTTTTTTTTTTCAATAACGCCTTTTCGTATCCAAAAGAACGATCCTGAGCCCAGCTCCATATACGTGATTTCTTTATTTAGAAAATGGCAAACAAACGCCTGACGCGTTTTGGTGCAGCCGCACCTTAGTCACGGGTCACGCGGCTGCACCGAAACGCGTCGGGCGTTTGTTTGCCATTTTCTAAATAAAGAAATCACGTATATGGAGCTGGGCTCAGGATCGTTCATTTGGATACGAAAAGGCGTTTTTGAAAATATTGAAGGAGGATCGCTACCTCGCTTGAGCCCGCCACCGCAAAGCGGCAGGGAGACCAGCGAACTGTGTTTGTTATATATATATATATGTATATATATATATATATATATATATGTTTTTAATTTTATTTTATATTAAGTTCTTTTGAATATTACATTTATTTATACTTGTATTACCATCTTAAGCTGTAAATTAAAAAAATATAACACTTTCTATAATAAAATCGATATACCTACTGTTTTTGACAATATTCTGGGCCACAATACATTTTTCTTGATATTTTTATAGTTTACATACAAAGTATGTAAACATAATATTTTGGTTCCCAATATTTGTATGTTATATTTGTGGATCACAATATTTTTTCTCCATATTAAGTCATACAACCCTGAATGCAGAGAGAGGTGCAAAGACACGTCTGAAGCAAACTCATAATTACATAAACAAACACAGTTAATAGGAAAATCACTCATGATGCAAAGTCAGCCAGTGTGGTATCCCATTTAGACACAGATCACATTTAGGAACAAAAGAGATTTGGTGAAAAATCACATTAGGTACAAAATCACCTAGAAGCAGCACTAAGAGGAGTGCAAATATGCCTCTATTGAAGTGGACAGACTCTTCCCTTCACCTCCCATTCGCTACAATAGGGGCACGCAGTAGCAAGCCGATTAATACACCTAGCAACCAGTTGCTAACAGCAAATCTCAAATACATCTCTGCCCTGATCCAAAAGGTGCATGACACATTGTGCAAGAAATAGCTGAAAGGTGGTGACTCAAATGAACTAAAGACTGACGAGGGTGACCCAAAGCCCCTTTCTGAGAGGTGAAAATGTACATGTGAGGTTTCGTCTATACCAGTTAACTTGATAAATTGCCTTTTCTGCATCCTCAGTCACAGTTGCACAAGAAAATGCATTATTCTTATGCAGAGTAATCACATCAGTGACTTTATGTGTATAATTGTGTCTATATCTCTCTTTTGTAAACACCACCAACTGGTAAGAATGCACTGGGAAAGACCAGAAGAGCTCCAAGAAACAATATATAATTTTATTGCAGGACCATTTCCCATCCACAAATAAAAATAGTTTTTCAGCCCCTATCTTGTAATTATGTGGCATCTAATGATGACGCTCCTAGACTACTAATGTGCTTGACCTTATGAAGATAGCAGCCCTGCAGAAAGTATATACTTCTCTGACCACCTTGAGTACCTTATGGCAAGTAGCTTAATAGCTACGATGAATGAATACATTTTACAATGATTAGCACAATCCTTATGATAATTTCTAGGTTTGGTTGATGCCAACATCATTAAAGGCTGTTTTCTTGGAAATACCATCATCTTGATGATTTTCCGACATGAGGACGAAATCAGGCTGTCGAAACCACAAATTAGAGAAATGTCAATATGATGAAATGCATTTCCACAAAAATAGTATATTTTTGTGCAAAAGGCATATGTCATCAAGAGAAGCAGGAAGGTAAGAGTGGAGGGTGTATGGGAGGGGGGAAACAGAGAATGTGTGTGGGGGAAGTAATAAAAGCAAAATCAAAAAAGTGGTAAGGTGGGAGGGTAAAAGAGGAATGGATCAAGAAAAGGAAGTGTTGGGATGGCAAAATCCTCTGCATGGTTAAAGACGTGTAGGTCTGGCCGAGTGCTCATCTGTACTGTTGTCGGCATCCCTAATGGTGATTTTTGATGTCATCACATAGGCCTGTCTCACGGTCTTGTTGGACCAGAGTGGTGCTCAAAGCGCTGCCGTCATAGTGATGGAAGGCTAACCCCTCACCAAGAGTTAAGCAGCACAAGCGCAGAGGTGGCAGCATACTGTGTAGTGACCAGTAGGAGTGAGCAGGTCCTTTTTAGGTCTCGCCTGACCCAGCGCATGCGCTGGTCTGGCGAGACTTATTGAGAGGGCTCCAAAAAGTGCTACCAGGCCAGCCTAGAGCTACAGTGCATGTGCGCCGTGCTTGACCGCGATTACATTCACTTTCGCGGCCACAAGGCCGCTTTGATGTTTGATCGTGATCGCGCTCACTTTCGCGGCCGCAGGGCCGCTTGGCATAACCAATAGGTCTCGCTTTTGGGACCTTATAAGTATTTAGTTATGCAACTGTTGCATGGCTAAACACTTATAAGGTCCCAAAGGCGAGACCTATTGGCTATGCCAATGCTTGTTACCCAGTGTCACTAGAGGAGGCCTACAGACTCACTCACCTTTTTAAAGTTTCACTGCTGTTTGCTTACCTTACCCTTGACCTACATCAGGTAGATGTAGAGTGCCGCGCAGCACAGGAGTAGTGAATCTGCACTGGATGTATGTCTGCCTGGGAAAGGTACATTGCAGGCATAGAGCAGTACTGTACAGAACATGTATGACTAGGGCATGTACTGAGTGTATGTATGCCTGTGAGGAATACATTATATGAGAGATTGTAGTCCCGTGGAATGCGTGCTCAATGAAAAGCATGTGCTGGGTGTGTGATTGTGAGAAGTACTGTTTGTGAAGGGTGAAGTGTTGTACAGCACGGACATGGGCAGTATGTGCGTTGCAGCATGTGTTTGCAAATAGCACACCATGGTAAAATAAAGAAAGACTACCATACTGAACAGTGCGTGCAGACTGAATATGTGTGCTGCATGTATGTGTGTCTGTAGTGGCAAAATAAACGGAGGTGACAGTACTGGACAGCTTTTGTGCTGTATATGTACACTGAGTGCAAGTGTGCCTACAATGATACATTCTATGGTGTACCCTGGATTCCTTGTTGCCTGTTGAAGAAATGAGGAGTAGAGGAATCCCCCCAGACAGATTTGTGTATTGCTGCATTCCTTTGAGTTGGGTGTGACACACTGGAGGAAGGGAGAAAGAGGCTCCCCCTTTACGCTTTAAAAGGGTGCTCTTTGATTCAGCGATAGATCACAATGAAGGGGACTGGACACATCTCAGGAAGGAGATGGGCTGATACGGGGATCATAAAGAGTAAGGCTAGGAGCCCGGGTTTAACCTGTTGATGCACATACTGCTCTGACTGACGACCAGGTGTGACCCCTAGTCACTCGGACGGCCTGTGTTTTGAGACTGTCAGCTTCAGAGTCTCTTCTGCTGTGACTGACAGACTTTCAATATGAAAGAAGAGAGCGAAAAGTGCATCCTTCAAAAGAAGCAGACCCCACCATAAAACGTCAAAGACTCAGGACCTAAATATTATTTGGTGTCTGGAAATGGACTAAAAGAAGGGGCGGTTGAGACCCCAAAATGTGTTATCTGCCAAGCAGCGAGAGACTATGTGAGAAGGGGGAGCTCTGCAAGCCTTCTGTTTGTGACCAGGACTGGGAGGGCCAAGGCCTGCTAGTCTCCCTGCTGAATGAAGGGACATCACCCAGGGAAACCAAGACCACCTGCCCTAGAGCCTAATGCACCAATCCCTGCCTACTTGCCAAGACCAGTGTGTCCGGTGAGGAAGAGGAGAGCATTGGAGGGAGCGTAGTCCAGTGGAGAGCCCTACTGTGAGGACTCTCTGTGTGAGGTGTGAGGATTCCGCTGTGCACCGATCAGGGTTGTTTCAGCGAACCTCATATGCTAGGAGAAGGCCACCGTGGACTGAGCCGTGCATCAAGTGATGTGCTGGGAGTGCCAAGCCCATACTGCCTTGCTGCAGTGACCCTGTATGCCAGAGGGGGCCACAGTTGAGGAAACTGTGTGACAAGTGTGTCAAAGGCTTGTGACCGCCTAAGCTGTGACCCTGCATGTCAGGAGGAGCCAGCATGGTGTGGGGAATTCTACCAGAGGAGTCTGCACTGTGTCCGTGAGTGCCGCTGCAACCCTGTGTGCCACGAGGGCTGCTGGTGCTAAACTTGTCAAATGTTTGGGCCATTGCCTGGGAACAGATAGAGCCTGAGACCAGCTGTCGAGCCCACACATCGAGATCTTCCCCGACGATTCCCCGAGGACTATGAAGGACGCTGAGGTATTACGTGCACCATCGTCTGGCTCCAGTAGGGAGATGGAAGATCGAATGACCCACCCCCCATGAGGGGAAAAATGACTTACTGAACCTTCTCAAGCTGGGAGCATCTCCGATCACTGGGGAAAGTCAGCAGCGCCGCTTGGGAGAGAGCCTGAGTGTGTACTGCATGCAGCCTGACTTCTCCAAACAGGACCAGAGCTTGCGGGTGCCCGCGGTCAGGGTACCCGCTAAAACACTGAACTCTTCTGTGCTGCAGGAGTATGTAAGACTTGAATTGGGCCTGTTGGGCCCCGGAGGACTCGCTGCTGAAGGTGCTGTATCACCATAGACACTTTTGACTTATTCCTAGAGAGTCAGAGGGGAACTCTTGAGTGCGGCCTACTAGCGAGCGTTCCCTGGATGTGACCAACAGGGCATGGGTAGTAACCTTGACCAAATTGCAAGGAAGAGGGTGGGACAAGGAGTTGCCAGTTAAACACTAGAGACAGATCTCAAGGGGATTGTGTTGTTGCTTATGAATGTTTTTAATTCTTTGAATGTGTAGAGTTATAAATAAAATACTTCTTTTCATATAAAAGCAAGTATTTGACCGGACATTGATTTATTGACAATGCTGGGTGCACTTTAAGTTATGAGTCGTATTCATTAACCTGTATCGACACTCCCCCGAGGGAGCCATGACTGCTCGTCCACAGACACCACTGGGAGTCAAGTGCAGAAACGGGACTTGGCCCAGTTGCTCAGGGTCCATAGTAAATTGGGCTCCCAGACATTAGGACTGAAAGGCCTCGACCACCACGGTTGGGCACAGTAGCCCATGCATGCCCGTGGCCCTGTGGAAAGGGTTTTGACAAATGGGAAACTTTATTAACAAGGTGTGACGGGGCTGGGGACTTGACAGAGATGGACTCGCATGTTTGGCCTTACCGGATCCAAGACCCCTCTGTACCCCTTTGTGTTCTCACACAGGCTGGCGAGGAATCCGAACGAGCAATAGAGTGGACTTCCTACCCGCAGCAAGACTGGAGTCAAGCAATGGTACCGGGTGCCTTTAAGAAGGGAATCCCTTGGGACGAGACTCCTCCCCTGGATGACGTGTCCTGTAGCGGGACTTCAAAGGAGGTCAGGAACGGGAAGTCAGTGGACGGCGTTTCCCCGGAGTCGGAGTGCGAGTTGGAGTGGAGGAGAAGAGCGGCGGCGAGCGAAGAGGAGTACGGAACATCGGAGGAGAGCGGACTGGAGTGGCGGAGGGAGAGGCGAGAGAAGAGAGCGGCGGAGCTGGGAGCAGACACCGAAGAGCCGACGGGAGCTGAGAACGACAAGCCAGGAGGCCAACGATCCCGCGAGGCGCCCTGCCACGTTCCCAGGGGAGGAGCGTGGCTGGAGCAGGTACGGGGGAGAGTCGCAGGCTGGGTGGGAAGGGGAAAAGCCTTGTAAAAAGTCACAGATAAGGTCCGACACACATCTTCACCCCCTTTACCAAACCCCCCCCCCTGAGCACTTAGACACCTCCGAGAAGTTTGCTGCACGGTGTCCTTCACTCCCGGCCCCAACACTTCTGATTGCTGGGCAACCACGCCTAATACGTACTTTTCTTTTCCTTTTGGGGCTATACCGGGGAAGAGAGACCAGACCTGACCGAAGAGGAGGAGAGCCCGACAGCGAGTCTCCAGTCCCTGAACATTGCAGAGCCACTTCTACTTCTAGCCCGAGGAACAATTTACTGTAAACACCTGGCAATAAATCGAGCGTATAAATACAGTTCCTCCTTGTGCTTCGTTTCTGTCACCCCGAACCCACTACACTGGTGTCAGAAGTGGGATCCTGCCATCTGTATGGACAAGATGGACGCCCTCATCCAACACCTCGTGCAGGGCCAGGAGAAATTGGAGTGGGCTATCCAAAGACAAATGACGTCAGCGCAAGCGGACAGGGAGGTGTTCCAGACCACAATAAATGCCCAGTTGGAGCACCTGCAGAAAGTAGGCACGGCCGCTCCCATTGCGATACCGATAGAACACCGCCCCCATCCCGTCCCGAACCCGTCAGGGATTGCCCTGCAGAAATACCTTCCTGGGGATGATCCTGACGTGTATTTAATGAACTTTGAACGGGCCGCCAGAGCTCTGGGGTGGCCAGAAGACAAGTGGCCTTTCTTTTTGGCTCCACTACTAACAGGTGAAGCCCAATCTGCATACCAGGTGGCTAACCCCACAGGAACAGTGCCCTACTATACGATAAAAGAAATCATCCTGGATCACCTGGGACTGGATGGGGAAGCCTATAGAGTGCGTTTCAGAAAGGAACATGGAGTGCCTGGGGAAAATCCCAAGACATTGTTTTTTCGGCTCAAGATGGCAGCCGACAAATGGTTGAAGCCCTTGATTAGCACCAAAGAGGAGGTCATGACAAAAATATACCTCGAGCAATTCATGGACGCGTTGCCATACGGCACAAAGATGGCTGAGGCAACACTCCGGATTGACACCTGAGCAGGCTATCGACATGGCCACCAACTACTCGAGAGCCCAACCAAAAGCAGCAGGTTGGGAAGGCGAAAAGGGAAATAAAGGGGGGAATCTGGGAAGAGGAGACAAGAAAACAAGGGGTATCCCCGAGCCTCCTAGACCACGACCGATACGGGTGGAGGGTCCGCCGGTCAGAGGACCACAGTGCTTTGAATGTGGGGACTGGGGGCACATTGCGAGACTCTGTCCAAGGAAGCGTACAGCGGAAGAGCCGATGGAGGTCGGATATTTGCCCAGGTCCATCTTATATTCAGCGGAGATGGGGAGTTCATTTTATGTAAGTTTAAAACTGAACGGTAGGGATGTTAGGGCATTGCTTGATTCGGGCTGTCGACAGTCCGTAGTCCAGAAACACCTGGTCCTGCCTAATCAATATATACCCGGGGCGGTCGTACACATCCGCTGCGTGCATGGCGATGTGAGACCATACCCTCTCG
This sequence comes from Triturus cristatus, assembly GCF_964204655.1. NCBI lineage: Eukaryota > Metazoa > Chordata > Amphibia > Caudata > Salamandridae > Triturus > Triturus cristatus. The sequence continues at coordinate 1,588,199,932 of NC_140590.1, forward strand.
CACAGGTAACTCTTCATCCCCGGGGGACAAGGCCATGTACTGTTAAAGTTGGGGTGGTGGACGCCTTGCCCGAAGAAATGTTACTGGGGGTGGATAATCCTGAGTTCCTCTCCTTATTCCCGGGATCTAGCTTAGAGCCACCTTTGAGGTCTGGGGTAGTCAGGGCGGCCCTCATGTCTCCCGAACCCTGGGTCCTCGATCGTAGCTTTCGATTTGCACAAGCCAACGACACCACGCTTTTTAATGCCTGGGAGAGCGCCCATATGTCCGACGCCCAGGGGATTACAAGGTTCCCACGTTTCCTCATAAAAAGCGGGCTCTTATACAGGGAAGGAGCAGAAGGAGCGTCTCCCCAGCTACTGGTTCCGGTGTCGTTTCGAGAGCAGGTACTCTTCTTTGCTCACACGCATCTGACCGCCGGACATAGCGGGAAGGAAAAGACCACGGACAACATAACCCACTTCTTCTACTGGCCAGGGGTATACAAGGATGTCCACGATTATTGCAGGCAATGCGAGACGTGCCAGAGGAAGAATGTACATCGTCCTCCTGCAGCCCCACTACAACCATTGCCTTCCATTAGCACGCCTTTCGAAAGGGTCGGGATGGATCTGATCGGACCCTTGCCAAAGACAGCAAAGGGGCATGTATACGCGCTAGTGGTAGTAGACTATGCTACCAGGTTCGTCGAAGCGTTTCCGCTGCGGACCCCGACCACTAGCCTCATAGCAGAGAAGTTCGTGGAACTGTTCTCCAGGGTGGGGTTCCCCAAAGAAATCCTCACAGACCAAGGCACGCCTTTCACATCCAAGCTCATGAAAGAGGTCTGCAAAACCCTCGACATCCACCAGTTACGAACATCCGTATATCATCCACAAACGGACGGCCTCGTGGAGAGGTATAATCAAAGCTTAAAGAACACTCTTAAAAAGATGCTCACAGCGGAGGGGCGTGAATGGGACCGGCTCCTGCCGCTGGCATTGTATGTATTACGAGCCCAAAAATAAAGTAGTTTGGGCTTCTCGGCCTTTGAGCTCTTATATGGACGACAACCCAGGTCCCTATTAGAGATTACAAAAGACGTCTGGGAAGCTGAAGGAGAAGAGGAACAGAGGTCCCTTCTGGACTACACATACCAGCTCAGGTCCAAGCTAGGGAAGCTAAGGACCCTTGCTTGTTCCAACCTGGAACAACAGCAGTCCCGTCAGAAAAAGTATTATGATCGGGGAACCAAGCTGCGAAAGCTACAGAAAGGAGATTGGGCACTGCTACTCCTGCCCGGTATAGCCGATAAAAGAAGACACGAGTGGGCGGGACCGTATGAGGTCCTGGACACAATCGGAGAGACGACCTACCGACTGCGAATATCCCCCACCAAAACCCAGACATATCATGTGAACTTGTTAAAAAAATGGATTGGGCCGCCTCCAAAAACAGCACAGCTTCTTATTCCCACGAGTAACAGCCCGACATCGAAGATGGAAGAGCTCGTCGTGAACGACGGTCTAACCCCGCAAGAGAAGAGGGAGCTCAGAGATGCGCTACTGCCATACAGGGACATCTTTTCGGATCTCCCCGGTAGGACCACGCTGGTGGAGCATGGCATTGAGACCCCGCCAGGAAAGAGAATAAAACAACGGCCCTACAGGATCCCGGCGGCCCGACGAGAAGCCATACGTAACGAAGTACGTGACATGCTCAAGTTAGGGGTCATCCAGCCTTCAAAGAGCGATTGGGCCTCGCCAATCGTGATGGTCCCAAAACCGGACGGGTCCAGACGTTTTTGTATGGATTTCCGCGCCTTGAACGCCATCTCGACATTTGATGCATATCCAATTCCACGAGTGGACGAGCTCATCGAAAAACTGGGAGATGCGGTGTACATCACCACGTTAGACCTAACGAAGGGGTACTGGCAGGTGCCCCTTAGAAAAGAGGACAGGAAGAAGACGGCATTCATCACAGAAGAGGGACTGTTCGAATTCACCGTTCTTCCGTTTGGGCTTCACGGGGCACCTGCCACGTTCCAACGTTTGATGAACACCCTCCTACAGCCCTATAAAGCCTTCTGTTCCGCGTATCTTGACGATATCGTCATCTACAGTACGCACTGGGAGGGACACTTACAACATGTCCAAACGATCCTGGCGGCGCTCAAAAAAGCCGGCCTACACGTAAACGCTAAAAAGTCCCGAGCTGCCTTCCACCGAGTGAACTATCTGGGTTTTGTCTTAGGTGAGGGTACTATAACACCCCAAGCAGAGAAGATTAGAGCCATCGAGGGTACTCCCTTCCCACGCTCCCGAAGAGACCTACGAGCATTCCTAGGTCTCATCGGCTACTACAGACGGTTTATCCCTGGTTTTTCGGCTGTAGCCGCCCCCTTGACCAACCTACTACAAAAGTCGGCCAAATCTCGAGACCTCACACACCCGTCCCTCGAAGCCGAACGGGCTTTCCTTGACCTGAAAAAGGCCATCACATCTAAACCAGTACTAGCCTCCCCCGATTTCACTAAACCCTTTATTCTCGCCACTGATGCATCCAACGTAGGGGTGGGGGCTGTTTTATCGCAGGAAGGGTCCGACGGGCTGGAACATCCTATACTTTTCATCAGTAGGAAACTCTTTCCCAGAGAGATGAAATACCCCACTGTTGAACGTGAGTGCCTGGCCATCAGATGGGCTGTTGATAAATTGCAATACTACCTAGAAGGTAGGCCCTTTGTGTTATATACGGACCATGCCCCGTTGCGATGGATGTATCAGAATAGAAGTCTCAATCCCCGTGTACTACGATGGTTCCTGGCTCTGCAGCCTTATGCCTTCACGGTGAAACACAAGAAGGGACGGGACAATGGTAATGCGGATTTTGTCTCCAGGGTCTTCCCTCTCCCCGAACGGGAGACGCAAGGGGGGGAGGTATGTGACGGGGCTGGGGACTTGACAGAGATGGACTCGCATGTTTGGCCTTACCGGATCCAAGACCCCTCTGTACCCCTTTGTGTTCTCACACAGGCTGGCGAGGAATCCGAACGAGCAATAGAGTGGACTTCCTACCCGCAGCAAGACTGGAGTCAAGCAATGGTACCGGGTGCCTTTAAGAAGGGAATCCCTTGGGACGAGACTCCTCCCCTGGATGACGTGTCCTGTAGCGGGACTTCAAAGGAGGTCAGGAACGGGAAGTCAGTGGACGGCGTTTCCCCGGAGTCGGAGTGCGAGTTGGAGTGGAGGAGAAGAGCGGCGGCGAGCGAAGAGGAGTACGGAACATCGGAGGAGAGCGGACTGGAGTGGCGGAGGGAGAGGCGAGAGAAGAGAGCGGCGGAGCTGGGAGCAGACACCGAAGAGCCGACGGGAGCTGAGAACGACAAGCCAGGAGGCCAACGATCCCGCGAGGCGCCCTGCCACGTTCCCAGGGGAGGAGCGTGGCTGGAGCAGGTACGGGGGAGAGTCGCAGGCTGGGTGGGAAGGGGAAAAGCCTTGTAAAAAGTCACAGATAAGGTCCGACACACGTCTTCACCCCCTTTACCAAACCCCCCCCCCTGAGCACTTAGACACCTCCGAGAAGTTTGCTGCACGGTGTCCTTCACTCCCGGCCCCAACACTTCTGATTGCTGGGCAACCACGCCTAATACGTACTTTTATTTTCCTTTTGGGGCTATACCGGGGAAGAGAGACCAGACCTGACCGAAGAGGAGGAGAGCCCGACAGCGAGTCTCCAGTCCCTGAACATTGCAGAGCCACTTCTACTTCTAGCCCGAGGAACAATTTACTGTAAACACCTGGCAATAAATCGAGCGTATAAATACAGTTCCTCCTTGTGCTTCGTTTCTGTCACCACGAACCCACTACACAAGGGAATTTGAAGAAGGTGAAACCACCTTTCTAAAAGGGATTAAAAAAAAATGAAAATGAAGAAAGAAATATTTGTTCAAAAAGGTTTTCTCCAACTCGGCTGGCAGAAAATATCGCCAGAACCATTTTATTGAAGTATACATTTTTCCGTTTAACTGATCTTGTCAATTGCCTTATTATAATTATAATATAAACATCCCTTATTCTAATCTAATGATTGAAGCTCTAAAATACTGTCAAAAATTGTAAATTAGTGGCTTTTGGCTTTAGGGTGCGCAACGTGATATTGCACAAAACGTGATTGTTAACAGTTTTATGTTACCTTGCAAAAAAGAGGTATGTTTTGAAAAATGTTAATCCTTTGTAAAGTGTTTTTTTAGTGAACATGCAAATAAAAATGCTGAAATTAACAGTTTTTGCTAATAATATTAGCATGACAGATTCACTGGATTCTTCTCGCATTTGGTCCGTGGCTTCAAGTACTAATGTAAGGTCTATAAATCCGCAAACTGACCCCATGAATCGGATTACGTCCCATTTATACGTAACTAAATTAAATTACGTGTCTATAATGAAATTTCAGTTAACAGCAGCATAAACATACTTTAGGGCAGGTCCCATCGGAGCATTTCTGTAAATCTGTTTTTGGATTCTGTTGCTCACTGGAAGAAAAGGAAGCATTTAAAATGCTAGGCTCTTAATCGGATAGTTAATATTGTCTTGAGTAATGCAGTCTGCTCTAAAAGGGCAAAGTGATGCCAGTCTCAAAGGTAAATGCCTTATACAGAACCTGGCAACTAAGTTCATAGCCTCTGGCATACGTTGGCATGTCTGTGATCAACCATTCTTTTCGTCAACCAATTGTCTATAAAATGTCCTATATTCAGGGCCATTGAAATTATGTGATTGTGCTGCTGTGGCGTTTTTTGCAAAATTATAGATTTGCCACATTTGCCACATAATCGATCATATGCTGCATTGTCTGCAGATTTTAACAAAAAGAAATTGTAGCTCAAACGATTCAAAAGTTTCTAAAAACACAGTGACACATGTTGCTGCACAGTGGAAGGCCCTTTGCAAATGTTGACTAGTCACCTTTCTGTTGCTCATATCTAGAAATAGGTGTTAAACTGGTACTAACGAGGTGCAACCTATTCCCAGTGTTTGCAAGTGTGAAAATGAGAAACAAATGAAGTAATATTATCACAAAATGTGCTGCATTATGCTGCATAATTTGCCATTTCTTGCTGCATAATTTAGGCAACAGTGACGCATAATTTGACGTTCCTTTGCCGTATAGTTCCAGTGGCCAGGCCTATTATTGATGAAACTGCTGTCAGACCCTCATCCCTACAACAGTGGTATTTCTGGGATGTAATACCAACAGGAGTAATTTGCTTTACCCTGATTTTGTATTGCCTTGCCATTGTGCAGCTCAGTTTGGGGAATAACATAGTATGACTGCACATTTCCCCCGTTTTGAGCTGCTAAACTCTGAGGGCCAGATTTACAAGGAAAGGGACTCAGTGCATGCCGCAAACCATTTTGCTGCGCCACGCTGAGTTACTTTCAAAGCACAAGGGTGCGGCACATTTACAACAATATGTTGCATCTCTGTGCTTCCCCCTGCGCTGGTGCACAAACTGCTGCCATGCGCCGGCATAGGCACTCTTGCACCGTGGTGCAAGGATGCCTGCGTCGTGGGGAGAATGTTTATGTGCAGGATGGGATCCCTTACTGCACATAAACAATCAGAAATGGCGTTTTATAACTTCTATGTGTGCTGAATCAGCACACATAGAATTGTAAAATGTCATTTATTTAAAGGATTGTTTATGTGCAGGAAGAGACACCTTCCTGTACATAAATTAGAGGTTATATCCACGTTCTATGTGTGCTGCAGAATGCAGCACGCATAGAAAGAGGAAAAAAACACAAGGAGAAATTAATAAATTTCTCCTCGTTGTACCTCCCTATTGCTCCCCTGGGGAGGCGTAGCATTCAGACACATTTCCAGATTTACGATTTCTTGTAAAGCAGTAAATGTGTCAGGTTCCTTGGATGTTGCGTGGGAACACCCACAGCAACACCGAAGGAAAGCCTCTTTCACACAAAGTGCTTCCTGTAAAGGGGCCGTATTTACAAGGACAGGAAAAGCCACGCAGTGTGGCTTTACCTGTCCTTGTAAATATGGGGCAGAAAAATGCGCTGCCGGTGCGTCCCAAAACGGGATGCACTGGCAGCACAAGGGGCTTGTAAATCTGCCCCTTAATGTCATGTTTCTTTTCCCTGCACATGTTTTGACATACTTTGTCGTGTTGAGGAGTGGGCAGTAGCACCCTGCAGGCTGGTCCGTCCCTAGTCACTGCATGAACATTGGACACCACATTCTATAAGGGGTGAGAAAGGAAGTGGGAGGACTCGAGGCAGAAAGGACTAAGGCAGTGGCGTACCAAGGGTGCCCTGAGCCCCAATTCAAGTAATGATAATCCATCCCCCTCGACCCCCAGAAGCTATTGCGCCCCATGAGCCTTTTTTGGTAGTAAAATAAAGGCATACTTGGGATGCACCAAGGTCTTCACAGCCCTGGACACCAGTACCACTGCATCTATTACACTATTAATAGCTCTGCTCTGGACTAAAGCAGGAATGGGACTACAATTTGGAGAGAACCCCACCCAGATATTGCAGAATGAGTGTGTAGTAAAGATATAAACATAAAAAGAATAGCTAAACTACAGAAGCTGGCTCTGAGTCATTTATTCTAGTGTGTATGAGTAAACAATATTATCTAAACTAGCATTGGCAAAGTCAATAGATCGCGGCAATGCACAAGCTATTGGTCTTGAAAGTTACTGAAAGTCCAGAATCATTGGATGTTGAGCCGACACCAAGTCTGTTCGTCCCCCATTTTGGGTTTATTGTCCTGTCCATACTAACACAAAAAAGAGCTATGATATAGCTTGCGCTGGCCACATCATAGCACTTTCTTCAATGACTTTCAGACATGCTGAACAGCAGATGTGCTGCTAGACAACATGGCTAAAAGATATTCCCAAGGCCAGTAGCTTATGCATTGCTGAGATCTATTGGCCTTGCCAATGCTTGTTTGGTATTGATGGGATCTTGCTGAACAAATGTGGAAGTGATAGCTAGAAACAGCTGAGATTTGAAGTAAAGTGAAGATGTGGCATAATGGCCAGAGCTGCCAACAGGGGAACTGGGGAACCTGGTTCGAATCCTGGGTCAGCTGAACAATTTGTGATTCTGGGCAAATCACTTACGCTTCCCCCTGCATAAGACAATTAATGTGTTATTGTGTAATGTAACTTGTTAGCACTTAACGCACTCCAAAAGCATTGGCTGGGGATAGCACTATGGCAAGATGGAGGACAGAACAAGCACTCCAGTACCATTGGGTCATGCAAACAAAAAATAAACAAGTGCTGTTCGTGTTTTAAGAAATGCATTTCTTATATACACGTGCATGCATTTTAGTGGTATGTGTGTATGTGTGTATGTGTACAGGGGAGACAGCCTGAAAAACAAAAGTACTATGGAGTGCTTGAAAACGGAGAACAAGATGGAGGACGGAACAAGTGCTCCAATACAATCGGATTGTGCAAGAAAAAAAAAAACAAGTGCTGTTCGTGTATTAACAACTTTTTAAGAAATGCATTCATTTTTGTACACATGCATGCATTTATGTTGTATGTGTTTATGTGTACAAGGGAGACGGCCTTAGAACACAAGTATTCCTATGGAGTGCTTGAAAACAAAACAAAATAGCTCCGGGAGCAGTGTAAGGAGACATTTACTAGGTCCATGCACTATGGGAGGGCTAAACACAAGTAGAAGGCATGACACCTGCATGTCATGACGAATGGCATCAAAGACAATGAGAGCGACGCTGAAGTTTACCAATGGTAGGAGATGGGCGGCTTTTAAGCCCACAGATAGAACACAACACTTCTCTTCGAGACAGCGAATGCGCTGTCTACCCGAGACCTAAAAATGGTGACAAACGGGTGACGGATCCACCAAACTTGTGAAGCAATCCTTGTGACGCCACCAGGGGCGGTATCATGAAAAGCTGCGCTGGGCCAACGCAGAGCTCTGTGCCTGTTTAAGGTATGACATGCAGACAGCACAAGTCAGAAGCAGTGAGCACAGACTGCCTCACTTTGTTTCTGACTTGTTCTGTGTAAAGTTCATACATTAGGTCCGAGAATTTTGATTTATCTGTTTGAATTTCAGACCCTCAAACTAAAAATAAAAACACAGGCGCTCGGCTCGGTGTTGGACTAACTTGTGTGGCAATCTGGCACTCCTAGATGGGCCAGTTGTGAGGGCCAGTGTGTGTCTAGTTGGGCTGAGACATTTCATAAACAGTCTCCCCCATCCGGCCATCAACCAGCATAGACTCATGCAATTCAAACTAAACTCGTGAATTGCCTTTCTGAACGAACCCTGTGCTCTCCCCTCTATGCATTGGTTGTACTCACTGCAATCAGTTACAGTGTAGCCCTCATATTTCCAAACTCCTCCTAATGGGATCTCACAGATAAAAAGCCTAATGGGCAAAAGGGTTTTTCCATTCTGAGTCTATGGGAAAGTGTGTTAGTATATATGGACCCAAGATACCTCCAACCTTTGCAACGCATCACATCTGCAATGGAACCTTCTTTGGGTGTAGATTTTGTGTTGCTTTGAAGGACAAGATGTAACTTTTGTAACCACAGTCAAAGTCTGCTCCGTTGTATTCATAACATAACTTTTATGGCACAAATCCATCCATCGCCATCTTGGTGCTGAATAACAGATGTTTATTGTTGCCCATTTTCTCAACCTCAGATGGATGAAAGATTGAGTGGACCTGCAGGGATTCGAACCTATGACCATGAAGTCAAACACCAATCCCTGCAGTGGCTGCATTAGTCCACTGAGCCACCACACCGGGTTTATCAGGAAAGCCGTCCAGCCCCAGCTCAGTAGCTTCTTTCACCTTAGTGATTAAAATGCTAAAAGATTGGGCGCTCTGCTCTTCAGAATTTGTTTGTATGTTGTCTAACTTTAGGGGTGCAGTTTGCCTGTTCTCTCAGTATGTATGGGGAGAATTCTGTTATGTTATTCACATTTCTATATTGCTAAGCACTATGTTCCGCCTTCTCGATCTGGGCACCCTCCCCTTAATATGGAGGAAAGCCATCAATTGACTGTGTCAGCTGCTTGCTGGTTGTGCAAGGTTAACTGAGAACTCCTTTCTTGTTTAGTTTACACATGCTTCGTTTAGATTAATGTGAAAAGTAAATTGCATTTAATCTTGGCAGATCTTTGTAGTGTCTTATGTGTATGTTTGGTTGCTCTGAACGACTGTACTTTTTCTATGGGTTGAGTGGTTGATTGCCTATTGATTGTCAAGAGTAAAGTACTTAGCAAATATGACTTTACAATACAGCTAGGAAAATATGATTCAATGTTGTTCACATGAGGTGTGCTCAGAGGCGCAACTAGAGCCAAATTTCGGGGGGGGAGGCTAAGAAAAAATTTCGGGGGGGGGGGGGGCTGAATCTTTTAAGCCATAGGCAGAGTGGAGCTACAGGGGCTCTTAGAAGGGGTGAAACAACAGCGAGGCCTCATTAACATGCAGATGGTCTTTTAAAGACCTGTGAAGTGCTCGGGTGCGGCTGTGTGTGCGCCGGGAAGCTGTCTCATCCCTGGCTGCCACACGCGACTGAAGCCCTGTGAGTCCAATGGGTGTTGCGCGTCTGGTGTGCTATATATATATATATATCCCGGTATTAGCTGAGTAGACCTTGGGTGAGTTTTGGTATGAGCTTGACAGTGCTGTTGGCACTTTAACAGTGATATGGCTTTGGGTTTGTGTGGTGTGCATGAGAATGCCAGGGGGTCTGTCTAACATGTTCTGTTTGAGAAAGGCACATTATAAGTGTTATTTGAAAAGTGCTGAGTAGGGCGTACCCCTGGCTGGAAGAGTGCCATTTGGTACTGCGATTGCCAAATTACATGGGGCCACATGTACGAAAGTTTGAAATAGCGAGTTCCTAATTGCGGTTTCCTACAAATCGCAATTACAAATGTATGAAACTCTTTTAAGTTTCTATTGTGATTCCCAGTGGGTCACAAATAGACCTAGCTCATGAATATTGACGAGGTAGGTCTTTGTTTGCGACTCATTGTGAATGGCTAAAATCACAGGGATGGTGGACAGCTGGGGACAGCAGACCACCATGTCTGTGATTACTTTTAAATAAAGCAATCTTTTTATTTTAAAAGCAGCCTGTTTTCCTTAGCGGAAAATGGGTTGTGTTTCAAAAACAAAAATGAAAAGTTTTCTTTTCATTTTTTAAGAGTAGGCAGTGGTTTGTGGGACCACTGCCTGGTCTTAAAAAATACTTTTACAAACATTCACAAAGGGGAAGGTGTCCCTTGGGGAACCCTTCCCATTTCCGAATGGGCTACCACCAAATTGAATTTGGTGGTAAATGCGAATATTTTGTGACCCCATTTCGGTCGCAAAAAGATCATACTCACCATTGCAATTCGGTATTAGGACGGGATGCCTTTAACACGCCCTAAACGTGCCCCTTACTAATACTGAATCACAAACCTAAATTGCAATTCGGTAACACGTTACCAAATCGCTATTTGGGTTTTGTACATGTCAAAATGCCTTTTTGCATTCACAAACGGGCCAGATCTGCAAATCAGCATGTTTGCAACCCCAAAAAGGCTTTGTACACATGGCCCGTGGTTCAGTGCTTAATTTGTGCCAGTGCTTGCCAGTGCTGGGCACCTGCGCTTATTTGTGACCACCGGCACATCGTTTTAAAAAAAAAAATATTTCTTTCTTTTTCATTTCGAACCAACATGTCTCAAAAAACACTGTAGACAAACATTACTGACAGTCTTACATTCCAAGGTAGTACAAGACAGTATTCAAATAGTACAGCACAGCATGGCAATATTATTTTGTGTTTACTCCCCACTGAAATGGTATACTAAAATAGTACCTCCAACTACAAGTCACCACGATAACTAACGGTTCTTCGCACTGCATCACACTTCGAACGGGAACCCTACAGGGCAATCTTACATGTCGAGGCATATGACGGGGTGACCATACTACATGATAATATATACTCAGAGCATCTCACACCTCCTCAATAGTCTCATTGATGCCTTCCTTAGTGGATTGGATTGGATTGGATTGGATGTGCATTTGTAGAGCGCGAATTGCTGCCCGGAGGCGTCCAAGCGCTGGGAATACCATGGATCCGCACAGTGGCCCAGGAGGGGAGAGAATGGAGGTTAATTAGACTGGATGAAATAAAAAGGTTTTCAGCTGTTTGCGGAAGGCCGTGAGATTGGGGTTGGCTCTGAGATGCAACGGGAGGGCGTTCCAGGCCTTGGCAGCATGATAAGAAAATGTCCTACCTCCGGATCTGGATCTTTTAATTCTGGGAGCCATTGCAAGGAAAGTCTGACTAGAGCGTAGGCGTCTGTTGGGCATGTAGTGGGTAATTAGGTCCCGCGTAATCCTGGGCCAGTGTTCCAGAAGGCCTGGTGTGCTATGCACATAGCTTTAAACATAACTCTCTGGCGCACCGGTAGCCAGTGGAGGGTTACCAGTCCGGCCCTCACTGACTGTCTGCGGGGGAGGTCGAGTAAAATGCGTGCTGCGCAGTTCTGGACTGTCTGAAGCCTTCTCAGAGTGGATTCAGGAGCACCAAGATAGAGTGCGTTATTAAAATCAAGGCGTGACTGAATTAGACCTTGTACGGCTGCTTGTTTGGCTTCCAGGGGGAGGAGAGGGAGAATTTTCTTTAGCATCCTCATGATGCCAAAGCATGTGGCTGAGAGTTTTGTGGCTTGTACATTAAAGGACAGATATCTGTCTAGCCAGACTCCGAGACTCTTAATACTGTTTTTGGGGGTTGGGGGGGAACCCAAACTAGGCGGCCACAGGGAAGCGGGGAGGCTGAGATCCGGGGGGCCTAGGAGCATAAGCTCAGTTTTGTCCCCATTCAATTTTAAGGACGACAGGGACATCCAGGTCTTCACTTCCTCCAGGCACTCTCCAAGCCTGCCCCGAGCAGGTGGATTGGCTTCCTGCGTCAGGGAGACCACCAGCTGCGTGTCGTCCGCATAGGAGATGATCTTAATCCCAAATGGGCGGACGACATCAGCCAGTGGCCTCAGGTACAGGTTAAAAAGTGCAGGGCTTAGAGAAGAGCCCTGGGGGACTCCGCAATTCAAAGGTCTGCTGGTGGACACAGACTCGCCTTCGAACACACGAAAGGATCTGTCCTCTAAGAAGGACTGGAACCAAGACCAGGCTTTATCCTTAATCCCGGCCTGGGACATGCGGTACAGCAGAGTGTCATGGCTGACCGTGTCAAAGGCCGCGCTGAGATCAAGGAGGATCACTGCCACTGATCCTCCGTGATCCAGGATTTTTCTGGCTTCCTCGGTAACCATGAGGAGGGCGGTCTCGGTCCCATGTTTTGGTCTAAAGCCCGTCTGGGTGGGGTCCAGTAGGTGGTGATCTTCCAGGAAGTTTATTAGTTGATGATTTATATATTTCTCCAGGATCTTGCTTGCCCATGGGAGCAGGGATATGGGGCGGTAGTTGCTCAGGTTGGTAGAGTCCAAATTAGGCTTTTTCAATAAGGCTCTGACCATAGCCTGCTTCCATACGGTCGGGACCGTGCCAGAAGAGATGGAGGCATTTAAAACCTCCCTAATAATAGGCAGGGTGGTCTGCGAGGCTGCCATTATTATGTCTGGTGGGGCAGGGTCATCAGGGGATCCGGATTTTACTTTCCGTGCTAAGGGTTCAAGAGTAGCGAGATCCAAAAGGAGGAAGTGAGTCAGCGTGGGTAGATGTTGACTGGAGGGGAAGGCCGCGGGATGGAGAGGGGGGCTGAGGGAGTAGGGTTTTTCGGGGGAAAGGCAGAGTAGATAGAGCTTAATTTCTGATGAAAAAATTCGGCGACATTATTGCAGTGGGTGGTGGACTTGTCCGCCTGCAGGCTAAGGGGCTGTTTAGTTAGTTTTTTAATAATTTGGAACATTTCCTTGGGTTTGGATTTAGCAAGCAAAATTTTCTCGGAGAAGTATGAGGCCTGAGCCGCTTTTATCAGCGTTTTATATTCACTGATGGCTTCTCGATAAAGGGTTTTATTGTCTATAGAGTAATCAGATCGCCAACGTCTTTCCGATTTCCTGCAGAGTCGTTTCTTGTCTCTAAGAGTCTCCGTATACCACGGGGCAGTTTTGTGGGAACGTTTGAGCGTGATTTTCTTTTTGGGAAGAACAACGTCAAGAGATTGAGTGATCCAGTTGACATATGCCTGGTTAGCTAGGCCGGGGTTGTCATTAATCATAGGTGGATTCTCAGCAAGTTTGCTAGTCCAATTATCAACTGCTAGGTGGAACCAGGCTCTCGTGAGTCTCATGGTAGGTGTTGGTTCAGGGGTTTTAAACACAGTCCAGTTGATGGGGATCAAGAAATGATCCGTCCAGAGCAGGGGAATAGGTGGACTGGTTAGAAGACCAGGGCAGTTGCTGAAAACCGGGTCCAGCAAATGGCCCTTCACTTGGGTGGGAGAAGTGACCCGTTGGGAAAGTTGCAGAGCTGCTAGATCCTCTGCTAAGGTCACGGCTATGTGGTCTGAAGATGACTCGAAATGAAAATTGAAGTCACCTAGCAGGATGAAGTTGGATGTGGTATTAAGCCTTGCACATTCCATGCTTGAAGGTAGACTAACGTGGAACTGCTTCGGGGGGCCGGGAGGGCGATAGATAAGAGTGCCAGAAAGGCAACTGTTAGGTGATAATTCAATGTTAAAAGTAAGGCTTTCACAGTCCGTGATGGTTTCGGAAACCACTCGGCAGTGAAGTTGTTCTTTATGAATTATCGCCAAGCCTCCTCCTCTCCCCTTAGGCCGGTCTTGGTGGGAGATTTGGAAGCCTGGTGGGAGGGCTTCTATGACCGCTGGATCGGCGTCAGGGGATAACCAGGTTTCTGTTAGGAACAGTATGTCTGGTGTGTGTTCCTCTATTAAAAGCGCAATTTCAACCGTATGTTTCGGGAGAGAGCGGCAGTTCAGTAAGAACATGCGGAAGTCGTGTAGCGGTTCAATAATTATTTTGGGTTTGAGGGAGTTATGGCATTTGGGACAGGTAGGCGGCAGAGTGTCAGCTTGATAGCTGTGTCGACTACAGTTGCTGATGGGTGTCCTGAGACTATGGAGGGTTTCAGCACTGTAGTGTATAGGGTCTGAGGACTGGGATGCAGGGGGACTGGCCCTAGGCCCTGACTCGGCGCGGACGAGCGCCGACGAGCTTGCCTTATGCGCGCCTTCCGCGCGCATTCGTCGCGCCCGCTGCACTTCTGGCGCATGCACATTATTATAAGGCAGGGAGGGGGTGTGGCCTCGAGGGGGGCGTGTCCCTCGCTTCAGCGTGGCCGATGGCGCCTGCCAAGACTCCCGCGAGCTCTCCCTCTCAGCGCTAGGTCCGCTGCTGGGGATGCTTTTAGGCAGGAGAAGCAGGAAAAGCAGATACTGGTCAAGTTTTAAAAGCAAACAGTTACAGGTATTTTAAAAATGAAATGTGCAAATACGCAAAGCTATCTCCCGGCTGTGCCTCAGGAGGGGTGAAGGTAATCTGGCGCGCTCGTAGGTCAGCGCTCTGTTTATACACGTACAAAGGGGGCGTGGCCTCGAGGGGGCGTGTCCCTCGCTTCAGCGTGGCCGATGGCGCCTGCCAAGACTCCCGCGAGCTCTCCCTCCCAGCGCCAGGTCCGCCGCTGGGGATGCCTTTAGGCAGGAGAAGCAGGAAAAGCAGATACTGGTCAAGTTTTAAAAGCAAACAGTTACAGGTATTTTAAAAATGAAATGTGCAAATACGCAAAGCTATCTCCCGGCTGTGCCTCAGGAGGGGTGAAGGTAGTAGCTCTATACGCACTATACAGTGCCCAGAAGAAGAGGGAGGAGTTCGCTAAAGTTCTCCGTTTGAGTACAACAATACAGCATATCAGATGCCCATTGGGTCGTCGTAGGCAGCAGCCCTTTTGACCAACAGATCGCCATTCTACGTTTGGCTATCAGTAGCTCAATGTCCACTAACCTACGCATCCCTGGAGGCAAAGATTTGGAGTAGCCAGCAGTGCCAGAGCTGGTTCCGGCTCAAGGGCCCGCCCTATAATTACAGCCAATTCAGAGACTACACTATCCCAAAATTTCGCAACACCCGGACATAGTCATGCCAAATGCAGGAAGTCAGCCACCTGTGCATTGCAACGCTCACACCTCGAGTCTTCTCTCAGACCATATCTTCTAAGTCTCTCCGGGGTGTAGTAAATTCTATTAAGAAATTTGAAGTGTGTCAGTCGGTGTCTACCGTTGAGGGACACTCTTTTTGTGTTAGTGCAACAGTATGCCCACATAGCGTCATCTATCATCTTGTTCAGGTTGCCGTGCCAAGCCAAGCAAGCCTTTGTAAAGTAATTCTCTTTATAGTACATAGTGTGTTTATACATTTTAGAAACTAGTCTCGACGGTGCATCAGTTCTTATAACTAACGAAAGGGCAGTCATCTCTGGCGGCTCCGTTAAGTCAGTCCCCAATAACTGAAGTAGTGCATGCTTGGTCCTATGAAATTGAATCTTGATTAGGAGAGTGGGTGTTTCCACACCAACTGTTGCAGTGTCCCAATTTTTTGCTATGCCCCCCTCAAATAAATCCCCTGCTGTAGTGATCTTAATGGAAGCAAGGGCGAGTACAACGCCTCTGTCTCTGCACGGCGGCAACTATTGACACCATTCAAACGGAGTGAGAGTTGAATACAGGATGGCCCCAGACTGCATCCTTAAGAGGTGATACCAGGCATGGGTGGTCGCATTGATCGAATCTAGAATTCCAGTCCTACGGTCAGGGGCCGAAAAAAGCAGCATAGACAGGGGGCAAGGGGAAGCAACCTCCCTCTCAATGCGCAGATTAGGAATGTCTGGTGTGCCGTGCATCCATAGGGAGGCATGTGTGCACTGCGCTGCTGTATAATAAAGATCGAAATTGGGCGCCCCTAGACCACCCATGTGGTATGGTAAGGTGAGGATTTGCCATTTAACCCTCGGTTGTTTGCCCGCCCAGGCCATTTTTAACAAAAGAGTGGTGAGCCGCTTGAAAAACACAGCAGGAAGCACAATAGGAATATTCGTAAAAAAGAACAGAAACCTAGGGAGTATAACCATTTTTATGATAGAAATTC
This sequence comes from Triturus cristatus, assembly GCF_964204655.1. Taxonomy (NCBI): domain Eukaryota; kingdom Metazoa; phylum Chordata; class Amphibia; order Caudata; family Salamandridae; genus Triturus; species Triturus cristatus. Next base: position 1,588,216,083 of record NC_140590.1, read on the forward strand.
AACCTAAGAGGGACGAGGGACAGCGGCAAAGGGATCCAGTTGTCCACTTCATCTTCAAGCTTGCTCACCAACACCCCATAATTCTCCCTAAAGATAACCTGCGAGTCAGAGTGTACCTGGACACCAAGATAACGTACCGGGTCAGTTGTCCACTGCAGCGGGTAATCTGGATCAAATTGAGTGGTGGACGGGGTAAGAGGAAAGATGATAGACTTTGACCAGTTAACACGAAGCCCTGAAACACCACCAAAGTGGACTATTTCTCGTAGAACCGAGGAGAGGTGCAGTTCTGGATCACGAACATAGAGGAGCATGTCATCCGTGTACGTCGACACTATCAGCCCATAGCCCGGTATATGTGTACCTTTATATCTATGATATTCGCGGAGCGCGCAGGCCAAGGGTTCAGCCAACAGAGCGTAAAGAATCGGGGAATGGGGGCAGCCCTGACGCGTACCCCTAGTGATACTGATAGAGTCCATCACCAGGTCTCCAATTTCTATCCTAGCTGAAGGCGAGCAATACAGTACCCCCAGCAACTGTAAGAAGATCTCCCCCAGTCCCATCCGTAGTAAAACCTGTTGCATGAAGGGCCATTCGACAGAGTCGAAGGCCTTCTCCATATGGAGAAATACTGCAACAGCCGCAGTGTCAGGTTTAGTATGCTGTAGGGCGCCAAATACCGTGCACAAATTATAAGCAAGGTTGCAATTCAGAACAAATACTGCCTGTTCAGGGGCCACCAGCATTGGAACCAAAGGGACCAATCTATTAGCCAGGATTTTAGCGAAAATGTTAGTATCTACATTGAGCAGAGAGAGTGGACGGTATGACGAACATTCCTCAGGAGGTTTACCCGGCTTCAGCACAGCGACTATTATCGCCTCTCTCATTGTGGGCGGCATCGTACCTGACTCGCACATATCCTTGAATAGGGTAACTAAGTGTGGGAGCAACAAGTCCAGGTATGTTTTATAGAAGGCTACAGTCAGGACATCTATCCCTGGGGCGCTACTGGGCTTCATTTTGGACATCGGGCAGATCAAAAATTCACGTCAAGGATTAGTCAGCCAGGGCAACTTAATATACGTTAAATATTCTAAAATGTCCTCCTCGGTACCTGAACTACACGATGAATATAGGCTCGAATAAAACTGTCGGAACCTTTCTGCTATGGCAGTGTCGTCAGTAAGTACAGTGCCTTCCGCTGACTTAATTTCCGTTAAAGCAGCATGCCCGCGTCTCTTCTTTAATAACTGAGCCAGCACCCTACCCAGACGCTCTCCCTCCCCATATGTGCGTGCAGTGGTGTATTTACCAAGGTGCTTGATTTCCGCATCCACCGTGTCATGGAATTGTTCCAGTTGGGACTTGAATTCCGTCCGTACCTCGTCATCAGCGGATTGTTGCAGTCTCACCTCTAGATTGGACAGTGAGGCCTCCAAGTCAGCAAGCCTCGCGCAACGCCTTCAGATCCCCTGAGTGCTTGGACATGGTAACTCCGAGGATATACACCTTGAATGCTTCCCATACCACCTGACAGCTATCCACCAAGCCTACGTTTCTATCAAAATAAGTTTCAATCGCTTCAGCTAACTCTGCCTTGAACGCCTCATCAAGCAATGAGTATGGGGGAAACCTGCAGGTAAAAGGGGGAATAGACTTCTGGGGGACGTCTAGTACCATCAGAACTGGGGAGTGATCCGAGAGTGTATGGGGCAGGACCTCGCACTTCGTCGTATGGTCATACAACCGTCCACAGGCTAACCAGTAGTCAATACGTGTATGCAGATTGTGGTATGCTGAATAACGTGTATATCGCCCTGTCAGGTTACCTCTGCCTCCACACATCATGTAAATTCATTCGCACCATGATATCTAAGAGCGTCCTAGCCGCAGCTGAGACATGCCTGGCAGGACCCCCGAGCGATCCCGTTCAGGGTTTAATACTAATTTGTGGCCCCCGCCCCAGAGCTGTTGCTTGGTCCCAAACCCCCGAACACTATCAGACAGAGCAGAATAAAATTCAGGATTATCATAGTTGGGTCCGTAAACATTAATGATGAGTATATCCAGTCCCCTCCCTCGATACCTAGAAATGACATATCTGCCATCAACATCCGTAACCAAAGGGTCAAGCGTGAGCGTTGCTCTGGGGCGAACCCAAGTTAACACCCCACGAGCATGCGTGGTAAAGCCCACGGCATGCACAAAACCCTTAATCCCCCTACGTTGGAGAATGGGGCTATTAATTGGTAAGTGCGTTTCTTGTAATAGTGCAACGTCAATTTCGTGCCTCGTTAAGTATGCCAATCCCTTACGTAGTTTTCTGTGGTTATTTAAGCCTTGCACATTCCATGTGAGCGCCCGTACTTTACCATGTGTTGTCTCTATGCGAGAATAACAACCAGCCGTCCCATCAGCATGTAGCGTCGACCTGTCAGTGTTAGCCATAGGAACCTACAACTTGCGTTGTTGAAAGATAGAGTAGATAGTGTCCATAGATCGCCTCATGACGTATAAGATCCCGACCCATAACTCCAGGCAGTCCCCAGCTGAGCCTAGAAAAAAAACTAGTACTCGGACCACCTGAACTATCTTGAACATAACTCAAAAAGGCAGCGGATACAGCTCAATCAAAGCAAAATCCAGTCCCAGCCCACCTCCCCCCAATACACAATGCTCCAAGTGTGCGTAACACTCGCGGGCAGAGGTAGCACACTCTACACTTAGAAACCTGAATAAATTCCCAAAACTGGCCACTGCACCATAAGCCATCAACAGAATATGGAACATCTAAAGCCAAAGTGTGATTGCCAGTTTTCGCTCCAAAAACCTGTACCAGAGCCTCAATATGCAGCAATCCAGCAGACCCCCAGTAACAGTCTCCTCCCGCCACCGACCGTATCAGTATTATTTACCTTCAGTAACTGTAATGACGGAACATTAAAAGATCAAGAACACAAAAAACATTACAGTGCATACATCCCCCACTGAGGGCTAATAAGTTCTGCAGCAGCTGAGACAAGTGTGAAAAACGTATCCGTGTAAAGGGCAGTACAAGTATCAGTCCTGATCGTCCAGTGCGCCCCCCACCGCTCCTTCCGAGGAAGATCTCTCCGGGCTCCGACGCTTGTCCCTTGATCATTCTTTCATGGCCTTCTGCAAGACTTTCGGGTATGTGAAGATACGTGATTGTCCCTGACGATTGACCCGAAGTCTGGCAGGGTACAGCATGGCGTAGTCAATGTTGGAGTCCCTGAGCTGGTTCTTCAAAGGGGCAAACTGCCGGCGTGCCTCTTGCACTTTCATTGTGAAATCAGGGAACAGCGATATCGTGGAGCCCTCATATTGCAGTGGCTGCTTGTCCCTAGTGACCTTCAGTGCTGAGTTTCTGTCGCGATAGTTAAGCAACTTCGCAATGATAGGCCGCGGTGGAGTGCAAGGCGCCGGGCGCGGGCCCAGGGAGCTGTGCGCCCGTTCCACAAAAAACATGGGCGAGAAAGTTTCTGTACCTAGAAGCGTGACAAGCAGTTTTTTACGAATTGTTCCATGTTGCCGGTCGGGGTCGATTCCGGAAGGCCCGTGATTCTGAGTTTGCAGCGCCGAGAGCACGCTTCCAAGTCCTCCATTTTATCTTGCAGAACCGTCATTACTTTCGCCAATTGTTTGTGGCCGGCGTCCAGCGACGTCTGTGCCTCTTCAACTTCAGTGACTCGACGCTCAGTCATATCTAACCGCTGCGCGTGTTTATCCAACCTCTCTGACATCCTGTCCATGCGATAGGAAAGAGAGTCCATCTTAGAGCCAAGTACAGAAAGACTATTTTGTAGTCCCTTTTCCATCGCAGCAAGTATAGAGAGTATGTCGCCCTCAGCATCATCCGGAGGCGGTTCAGGCGTGTTGTCGCCATCTTCTACAGTAGCATCTCACCCCTTAGATTTCTTTAGGTCAAACGTGAGTTTTGGTTGTGTGCGGTCCACCTTGCCCATCTTGAGAGTAGCTCCACTGCCTGGCAAGGCCTAGCAAACCACCAACCAGCACCCTGCACCGGCAATGCGTTGATCACCGCAGGTAGCCGCTGCCAATGCCACGTGAACTGATTAAAGCCGGCCGTGAGCGGCGAAGCCACCAAGAAAGTCCTCCACCGCACAGGTCAAGCAGATGATGCAAGAAGGTGAAGGCTAACAGTCGGCAGGTTGGCACTGATTACTCTGCACGTGGCGTCCTAGGAGCTCATGTCCATCACTAGAAGCACAACACAGGGTCGGAGTTTGTGGCAGCACGACTGCCGCCACCGGAAGGACCCAACAAAGCAGGGGGGACGAACACCGCAGGCTAAATTAGACAGACCACCACAGACAGGTCGCACGTAGTAAAACCACACCAAAGCTGTAGGTGGGCAGTATGACCCAAGTGGTAGTACCCCCAGGGCAGTTCTTTACAGCAGAGTGTTGTGCCACAATATGGATGGCCCCAGCACCACCAAGGGATCCGAAATGTCGCGGTAACACCGTCCCCCGCCAAAGTCACCCAGACGGAGGCACCAAGCCCAGCAGCACCCAGTCCGAGCCTGATGCTCGAGGGACAGCAACACACAGAACCACTGCAGATCGTGCCTGTATTGAGGGCAGCGAGGGCGCAGCCAGGATACCCAGGTCCATAGCAGACCAAAATGGCGAGCGCGCCTCACCGGCCCCCAACCTCCGATGGAGTGTGCAGGAGATAGGAATAGCACCGGGTGAGGGCAACAGAACCGAGGTGTGCCCCAGGGCTCACCTCACGACCTAGACGTTAGTCCTTCCAGTCAGCTGATCGCTTCAGCCGCTGTCGCAATGGCATCTGCTAGGGCCGCGATGTCCGCCCTCAGCACCGGCGCCCCACCACTCAGGCCGTCCAAAAACCCAATGTGGGCGGGCCTTGCAGGTTTGTCCGACGCCACTCCGGACTCGCGGCACCGACCTGGACGGGCCGTCCCTCGCTGCCGGTCACTTAGCGTAGATAGCGTAGATAGCTGCCATGCTTCAGCGCTCCAGGATGCCGCAGCACAGCAAGGCAGCTCGGGGATCAGGGCCCTTCCCCACACGCAGCTGCCAATCTGTCTCAGTCTGCCGTCCGGGCAACTGCAGACCCCAGAGTCGGCTTTTTCCCTTCTGCAGCTCTGCCAGGAGCGACGACAGCCGTGAGAAAGCCGAAGATATGCCTCAGATGTCAGATGTCAGATAAATGCCAGATAGTTAGATGGACTTGCGGAGCTATGCGCTCAAGCGGCCATCATAGTCGTGAGCAAGCCCCCCCCCCCCCCACCACCGACACATAGTTATGAGAAACCAACACATGGTGGTGCTGCATGTGTATTTTTAAGCAGAGTTCATTAGTGGGGTCTGAACACATAATGGCGGCTAGGGGGCCCGTTTGTATCACAACCATGTGTGTTGTATTTGTTTCAATACGAAAATCAATTGTTGCCCACCTCAAAATGGTTCGCCATTAATTTGAACCATAAATTCTACAAGTTCTTGTTAACACACAAACAGAGAGGCAACTTTAAAGCATGAAAATGAATGACAGCAAAATGCTATTTGTTCACAAATAGATGAATCGAGAGGTGATTTTCTTAGTTTTTGCTGTTCTTTATTAAAACATCATCTTGTAGTTGAGGTAAAAACTTTCCACGCAGCCAACACATTTCTCCTAGTTATGGGCTTCTTCAGGGCTGCAAACATGTACAAATATTACTTACATTATTTATTAATTTGTACAATATTATTAACATTACATCTATATACACATATATACACTATGAAGCAAGTTGATCAAAATTGTGGTGTGCATTACAATTCATTATTTACCAATTGCCTCATTCTTTCTTTTATTTTTTCTTCCTTTCTTTTTTATTAATTTTTTATAAAAAACTTAATTAAGTATTTTAAAAACATGAACAAAAATAATAGTGAAGAAAGAATCAATTAATTGTGCATCATCGTATATGCAGCATTCTCACCATAAAAAGAACAGAATGGGAGTTTGTTCTCAAATATTGTTATATTTTTCATAAGTCCATATACCCTTGCCCCCAGCCTGCCATGTATGATGTTCCAGGGTGATCTTATCCACAGCTATGTACCTAGTATAATTCACTGTTGTTGTAATATCTTTACTGCCATTCTATAAACATAAAAATATCAAACATCAGTGGAAAATCTAACTGTTCACAAAAGGAACATGATGCAATGCAACAGAAACCCACACCTTGAATCTTATCTACCATATATTTTACATATCTACTGACTAATATCATTCACTAACCCTCTAGAAAATAAGTGTTATCTTCTATATTTAGAAAATAAACTGCCCATCAGTTGTCCCTTATATGGACATAATTTCCATCTGTGGATCCTGTGGATCAAAGCAACAAGAACCACAGTGAATACTTCCACTCACTTTCTGTATCTCAACTGCAACAATAAAATAGTCTGCAATTCGGGAATTTTTAGGATTCTCCCAAGATTCGCTCTAGTGTCAGTAGATATCCTCTTACAAGGCATATAGACCAAGTATCGTCCACTCGAAACTATATTTGTCAAAACATATAGACAGTTTTCTCTAGTCTCGACAGAAGTCAATTACTAAACAGTCCATTTACCAAGCAACGCACAAACCTCTACAAATCTTATCCAAAAATGACAAAGGGGGAAGTTGTACAAATTTGAATACACATTACAGGGCGGCAAGATTAAACTCTAACTGTGGTGCTTTCAAGCCCATTTCTTTTAGATTTGGCCAGTCATCTTTAGCTACATGGGGAATAAAGAGTACACATTTGTGCCTTCTAGATAATGACGAGAGTTCACATATTTAATGTATTATCTATAAGTCCCTTTGCACATGTTACATATATAGAAAACTAGCTATGAATCCCTTTATATTGTCACATTCAATTCTTTATGATGTTTTTAAATTAGCACTAACTCGATGTTACTAATTATAAATCACTTCACACATTTAAAGCCTCATATATCGGCATGCTTCATAATATTGCATATCGGTATACATCAGAAAGAGCGCCAACACCCACAAAGGAGACCTTCTCTATCCACAGCTCATACTTAAAAGACAGTCATATGTTAACTTTACACTGAAACGTCAGCCTGTCAAAAACTGGAAGTGCCTTACCTCTATATTGCTTAATCTTATGGTTACGAGAGTTCTTACTACCCATGCATACATTAATTCTTGGCTTCTTGCTCGTATTTACCCATTAAATATACGATTCACAAATTGTGAGCATGCGCCTTCTTTCAGCATACAATTACACAACGCAAACATTTGCTCACTTGTTATTAGTTGCTTACCCATGTTCGGCCATCAAAAATTAATCCTTGTGGTTTTGGCGTCTTTAATATTTTGCCAAAATTGCAAGTGTTTTTGGGGCCGGCTGGATAAGATTTGTAGAGGTTCATGTGTTCCTTGGTAAATAGACTATTTAGTAATTGACATCTGTCGAGGCTAGAGAAAACTGCGTGTATGTTTTGACAAATATAGGGGTCAATTACGATGGCGGTCGGAAAAGCATTCCGACCGCCGTAGTAGCAGGAATTAACCGTCCCATTGTACTGAGGCAAAAAAGGTGGTCAGATTAGGATGCACTGCCAGAACAATCCGACCACTGCGGATGGATTCCATGAAACTCTGCCAGGAATGTCCAGCAAAGCTAAAAATCTGTCCGCAGTGGTCGGATTTGCAGCGGAAAGACCCAAAACTGCCGTGCGACCAGCAGTATGACCGCAAGTGAAATTATGATTCGATGTTGGTGCCAGTGGAACGATCAGTTGTTTCCAACCGCAGCGATTTCAACAAATGATGAATGGGAGAGCCGGCAGAAGGACTATTACATTCCGAACGCCACGGTCGCGTGGAAAGAGGAATGGCGGTCGAAAGCAACCACACAACAAGGCTACCAAGTGTGGCTGCATATCTGGCTCAGCCTCAAAAAACATCTAGCACACCCCAATGACACATCCCCATGGAAAGTAAAAAATACAAAGCCCAGGTCAACCCAGACAACAGACCTGACATGAATACTCCATTTTGACCCACCCATATTGCTGAGTATAAAACCAGCCCCTTCCCTGCCCAGAATCCTTTGCACAACTCCAGAACTGAAGGAACCAACACCACAGCAAAAAGGAGAGGCAAATCAGCACACAACACACCATCACAACCACACACACCACACAGATCACCGCCTTCAAACCTGCACTTTTCACCCATTAGCACATCACACACCATGTCACAGTAGAAGATGCCCAAATTCACTGACAATGAGCTGTCAGTGATAGTAGATGAGGTAATCAGAGTAGAACCACATTTGTTTGGAAGCATGGTCCAACAGACACCAGTAGCCACAAAAAATCAAATGTGGGCAAGGATAGTCAACAAAGTCAATGCAGTAGGGACCACCCCATGCACCTTGAAGGACATCAGGTGGAGGTGGGATGCCCTCAAGACCAGGGTGAAAGAGCGTGCCAACAAGAACCATGAGCTGGCTCAGAGGACTGGCGATGGCCCTCCCATTCCACCACCAACATTCACCGAATGGTAGGAGAAGGTGCTTGCCACACTGCATCCAGGGGGAAGTGGAGGATGGTAAGTACCAACAAATGTCTCCCATTGAACTGCTATGTACTGTCTTGCACAACTAGAAAGCTACACTTCCTAAAACCAAATGCACTTACGTACAACACACTCTTCCCAACACATGTCTCACAGATCTAACATTTCCTTCCTCTGAATCACCCCAAAGGTAGCTAGCAATATTTCCATGGGTGCATGTGTACAGGCAGCCAGCACTACAACTCCCACCAGGCTCCCTTGTCCCACAGCTGAGCAGGATGGAACACTCCCTCCACCCAGAACCATGTGGCAGCCATTTCATTGCTCACCTTTACCTAACAGGTAGGTAGCCATCTTAACAGGGAGTGGTGTTTGTGGGTGGGAAGCCACCACCAAAACTCCCACCAGGCCACCTTGTCCCACAGCTGAGGTGGATGCAGCACTCCCCCACCCACAACCATGTGGCAGCCCTTTCATTGCACTCATCAAACTTACAGGTTGGTAGGCATCTTAACAGGGAGGGGTGTTTGTGGGTGGGAAGCCATCACTACAACTCCCCCCAGGCAACCTTGTCCCACAGCTGAGCAGGATGCAGCACTCCCACCCACAACCATGTGGCAGCCATTTCATTGCTCACCTTCATCTAACAGGTAGGTAGCCTTCTTAACAGGGAGGGGTGTTTGTGGGTGGGAAGCAATCACTACAACTGCCACCCGGCCCCCTTGTCCCACAGCTGAGCAGGATGGAGCACTCCCCCCACCCACAACCATGTGGCAGCCATTTCATTGCACTCATGAAACTTACAGGTAGATAGCCATCTTAACAGGGATGGGTGTTTGTGGGTGGGAAGCCATCACTACAACTCCCCCCAGGCCCCTTGTCCCACAGATGAGCAGGATGCAGCACTCCCCCATCCACAACCATGTGGCAGCCATTTCATTGCTCACCTTTACCTAACAGGTAGGTAGCCATCTTAACAGGGAGGGGTGTTTGTGGGTGGGAAGCCATCACTACAACTCCCACCAGGCCCCCTTGTCCCACAGCTGAGCAGGGTGGAGCACTTCCCTCAACCACAGCCATGTGGCAGCCATTTCATTGCACTCATCAAACTTACAGGTAGGTAGCCATCTTAATAGGGAGGGTGGTTTGTGGGTGGGAAGCCATCACTACAACTCCCACCAGGCCCCCTTGTAACACAGCTGAGCAGGATGCAGCACTCCCCACCCACAACCATGTGGCAGCCATTTCATTGCTCACCTTCACCTAACAGGTTGGTAGCCATATTAACAGGGAGGGGTGTTTGTGGGTGGGAAGCTATCACTACAACTCCCACAAGCCCCGTGTCCCACAGCTGAGCATGATGGAGCACTCCCCCCACCCAGAACCATGTGGCAGCCATTTCCCTCTATTGTGTCACAGAACAGGTAGGTAGTCAGTGCATGCACACTGCTATCCTTCTCAAAATGCATGGAGTCATATGACCACACCAGCACTCACATGTCAGCCAACTTGGCATAGATCCAAAAGCCACATCCAGTGTGCAGACAGCTAAGTGCACTTAACTGTCACAGAAATTAAACTTTGACTCACCAAGTCACATGTGAAAGTAATTAATGGCACAATCATGCATAGCACAGAATGCAATGTGTAAGTGCCATGGTGTCAGAGCCTGAAGTCCATATGAACACATAACATGCATGGTCAATCTGAAAAACAAAGTAAAGTACATGATATGAAAAGGGTATGTATAACATTACAATGGCTAGTTCTTGCTTAGCTGAAATTGATTCCATGAAGAGCAAACAAAAAAGACGCATTACTTAAAGTTGATGTGCCGCAAGTTGTTAGGTGATGACATGTCCTTGTAATCACACAATCTGTACGTGGCACATGGTTTCCATTTACATGTCACACCATGGACAAGTAATGTATGTACCTCAACATCATGTCATGAGCTCAGTATCTTGCAGCCATACCAAATGATTGTAATGTAAAGTGTTTGGTGTATCACATGCAACATCCAAACGTCTAACACCAAGCTTGTGGAGTGCACTTCAATGACCATTAACCTCTGTTCAACAGGAGATCAACAAACAACTGCAACAGAAAAAAACACCGACCTGCTGAGCCAGTCTCCACTCACAGAACATGAACTCTCGGATGCAGACTCCCTACGTTTCCCAGATGAGGAGCAACAACCTGGCCCATCCTGACTGCAAGGGTGCACCCTGTCTCAGGCCCTCATTGTCCCCACCACCACCACAGCAACAACAACAGCGCTGACCCCTGCTACAACGACCTGTGCGGCCTCAACCACCACCATCACAACTGCTGCCTGCAACAATCTCCCTGCCTCTGTGGTGACCAACACCACAACACAATCAGAGGATGCCAGGGAGAGTGTGCAGGTGCGTCACGTGCCAACGCCACAGGTCCGGGTCCGCAGGGCAGGTGGGAGGGCAACTAGGGGACAAATACAGGACCGAAGCCCTGGCCACCATTGCAAGAGTCCTTGGGGCATGTGAACAGAACCAGGGACAGATGGGCCAGGTTGTAAAAGAAGTGCTTGAGCTCCGCTTGCTGCTGAGGTCCATGGATACACGTATGGGCCAACTTGTGGACCTCATGGGCCAGCGTGTGGGTGTTCTGAGGGACAGACATGTGGCCCAAATGACAGCTCAACCCCCCTCCAGTGGCTCGCCTGCTTATACTCCCACCACCTCAGCTACGGATACAGAGAGGGGTGAGCTGCAACAAAATGACTCCTCAGACACCGCTAAGCCTGCAGCAGAACCCCCCTGCCAAACGCACGAGGGGCTGTCCGAGAAACACCAGAGGAGGATCACGTGGCAATGCACCATCCAAACGCAAGTCACTGAGCCAGCCATGATGGCACCTGTGTTCCCCTTGACAATGAATTTGTTAACTATCCTTACCCACATTGCCATGTTGATGGCAGGAGTCTGTTGGACTGTGTGACTACATCAATGTGGTGACTACTCTATTTGTCTCATTTACCATCACTGACAACTCATAAATTCACTTAGCACAATTTTGTAAATAATCATTTCTCTGTCACAAATACTTATTGTAAATAAACACTCTTTACACACCTATGTCTTTGTGTCAGCTCCATGTTTATCACAGTATGTATAATGTCAACTAAGATTCCAATGTACGACAAGCTCTGATTGTGACGAGGCATTGAGAGGGTGAAGGAACCTAGAAAGACACAAGAGAATGACATTTACTCGTCAGGTGATGCCATTACAGCTAGAACACACCACTAGTCATCAACATACAAAAACCAGCACTCATAACAATGAGCAACAACATCAACATAGACATGAGGTACCTGGATAAAAATACCCTATTCCACAAACATCAGCCATTAGCACAGAGCCAACAACAGCCAGCAGTCAAGAAGATCATCTATGCCTTGCCACTACCATCAAAGACAACAGACAATGTCACTGTTGTACAATGTCACTTACACTCAAGGGAAGTAGTTGTCGATGAGCTGTTGACGCAGGTCAACACTTTCCTCTTCTCCACTATCGTCGTCACTGGGCATTTGTGGGTTTCCAGGGGGGGGGGGCATCTGCTGCTCATCGTTGTCCAGGAGCATGAAGATCTCTTTGTGTAAGGCCAGGTTGTGGAGCATGCAGCATGCAGCTATGATCTGCCACACCTTTTGGGGAGAGTAGCGTAGTGCACCTCCGCTCTTGTCCAGGCACCGGAATCTAGACTTCAGAAGCTCAAAAGTACGCTCCACCACACAATGTGTCCTCCCGTGTGGATCATTGTAGCGGACTTCACACGGGGTCCTTGGATTCCTCAGTGGGCTCAGCAACCAAGGCCGGTTGGGATACGCAGATTCACCTAGGTGTGAGATACAGAGAGCAATTTACTAATATAAACAGTAGCTGAGAACAGCATGTCACACATACATACACTACTTGACTCTACATATTCCCCAACAAGTCACGCACGCTACGGATGCAGATTTGCCGTCAATTGTGGGATGATGCTGTTACGCAGTATGTAGGAGTCATGTGCAGAACCGGGGAATTTGGCACAGACATGGGAGATAATCATATCCGCTTGGCATACCACTTGCACATTAATGCAATGGAAATGTTTCCTGTTCCGGTAGATGTGCTCACGTGCCTGTGGCGGAACTAGGCCAACATATGTGCAGTCAATGGCACCAACAACATTTGGTATGTGTCCAAGAGCTTAAAAATAATCCTTCACACCTGCCAATTCATGTCTCCTTCGGAAGTGGATGTAGCGGTCCTTGTATGTCATAATTGCGGACAGGACATCACGTTGTACCATGCTGAACATAGCTAGAGACATCCCACCAGCGATGGCCACCGTGTACTGAAACAAACCAGTTGCCAAGAAATGCAAGGCCGCTATCACCTTAACTGTTGGCATCAAAGCAGTCGGATAGGTTCTGTGAGGCCTCAGATGGGGCTCCAACTGGCCACATAGGTCTTGATGGGTAAGGCGATCCAGACAGAATTTCCTTATGATGTCCTCATCCTCCTTGTTCGCCAGCACTGGGAACGGACGATGCACATTTGGTTGTCTCCTACAAAATATGAAAAGGCATTCACTCCATTACACACCAAATCTGTGTACATGCACACAAATATCATAGGTGACATGTGAGTAAGTACATTCCGATCCATGTAATCATGTGTACTGACATGGCATGTGCAGGCATCAGTGAGTTGAATGCCACACTAGCATTCAATTTTGCAAACAGGTGCTGTAATACATTGTGAAGGTATAGTGTTCAATGATGAAAATTAGCTATTTCCATTTCTAGAGCATGATCACGGTCATTGGCCACAATTGAAAGATGCAGGATTGTGGTAGTGATCGCCTGGCCCCTGCGGTGTGCCATCGCCAATGCCCATGCCATTGCAGCCAATGGGAACCACGATCGCGTGGTGAAATACAATTTTGAAACCTGCGGTAGGAGTGCTCCACCACCGCGGGCCCGGTCATTGATTACAATTGAAAGATGCCAAGTCGCAGTAGAGACCGCCTTGTCTCCGCGGTTTGCCACCACCAATGCCCATGCCTTTGTAGCCAATGGGAACCGCGATCGCGGTGGTGAAATACAATTTTGAAACACGCGGTGGGAGTGATCCGCTACCGTGGGCCTGGCCATTGGTTACAATTGAAAGATGCCACATCGCGGCAGAGACTGCCTGGCCCCCGCGGTGTGACACAGCCAATGCCCATGCCATTGTAGCCAATGGGAACTGCGATCGCGGTAGTGAAATACAATTTTGAAACTTGCAGTAGGCGTGCTCCGCTTCCGCGGTCCGGGTTATTGGATACAATTGAAAAATGCTAACCAGGCAGACCAATTGCAGCAGCTGAGTACCACTGAAACAACCCCAGGAGCCTATACATGTCTGTGAGAGAGCCGCACATTTCACTTGCATTCAGATACAGTTGCCTGACGCTTCACCCCCAACTGCTGCTGTTCCTGTATTCTGGACCCAGTAATGGCGAGAACTGAGAACATCAGGGCCTGTCCCTTCACCACAGAAGAGCTAGAGGTCCTGATGGACGAGGTACCTGCACAGTATGGGAGGCTGTATGGTGTACCAGATGTGCTGGTAAGTGTTTCAGAGTAAAAGTTTGAGAGTGCTCAGAATGCTCACATGATGTTCCCCTCAGCGGGCCCAACTTTCCCAATGGGTTTCTCATTCTACTCATCAAGGAGGCCATATTTTGGATCCTATTTGTTCTAATGTTCCCTTGCATGTGGCTGAGCCTCTGCCAGTCCCCTGGTCTGATCATTTTCTTACATGCTTCTCTTGAAGGTTTCACTGGCCAGTCAGCTGGGTTGCTGCAATCGCCCCCCGGCTTTTGGAAAAATTGATTCGCTTTGGTTCAACAATTCCTTGGCAGCTGCTCAGCTCCCACTCCCACAAGATCTTGAGGGGAGGTTGTCTGGATTTAACAAGTGGATTTCGATCTCTCTGGCGGCTCTAGCCTCTCCATGTCCACCCAGGCTTGCCAGAGAGTTGCCCTCCAAACCCTGGTTTTCACCGGAGCTTGAATCCCTGAAACATGAGTGCAAAACATTGGAGCAGCTGTGGTGCTCCGGCAACTACTGTCCTTTGGCGAAGCATGCACTTAGGATCAAACAAAAGCGTTATTACGCTGCTATTTCCCTGGCCAAAAGGCAATACTACTCACTTCGGATCGATCAGGCAAAAAACAACTCAAAAGAAATCTTTTTTATAGTCTAGAGTTTTTTGTCTCCCACAGCTGAGACTTGCGTGCAGCCAGCCTCAGAGGCTTGGTGTAGTGCCATCTCCAAGTTTTTATGGGATAAGATCTGTAAGATTCAGGCGGCTTTCTCTTCCTGCCTAAACGGCCCTATGGCATCTGTGCCTTCTGCTCTGCTGCCATCTGAGCCTTCCCATGCTTTGATTGTGTTTTCCCCTGTGGATTTGACTGGCACTCTTAAAATTCTCAGAAATCTGAAATCAGGCTCGCCTTCTGACCCCTGTGGGGCTAGATTGCTGGCTTCGGATTCTGAGATCATTAACCCGGAGGTTAATATGATCATTAACACGTCTCTTTGGAAAGCCCTTGTCCCGGAGGGTTGAAAGCAGGCGAAAATTCTCCCTCTGCTGAAAAAACCCTCACTGGATCCTGTGATTTGTGGTAACTATCATCCTATTTCCCTTTTGCTCTGTCTGACTAAGGTGTGTGAGAAGGCCATAACCAGGCAACTCACCGAGTTTGTCGAGGGCGCTGGATTATTGCACCTGGCCAAGTCAGGGTTTCGTGCATCTTACAGCATGGAGTCTGCATTGGTTGAGGTCTCTGAGGCGATTCGGGAGTGTCTGGATGCCGGCGGGAGTGCAGCATTGATTATGCTGGACCTCTCTGCGGCATTCGACACTGTGCCCCACATCCTGCTTCTTGCTCGGCTCTCTGCAATCAGCATTTCCGGCACCGCCTGGGGCTAGCTCTGATCCTTCCTGGAGGGCAGGACACAGCAGGTCTGGCTGCCGCCAGTCTCATCGACACCTCTTCCAGTGACTACGGGTGTTCCACAGGGGTCTTCCCTTAGCCCACTCCTTTTTAACATCTATGTCACCCCTCTGATATATTTGGCAGAGGGGTTATGGGCTAGGGTGATGGCTTATGCAGATGACACCCAACTCCTAGTCACTTGGGGCATGGAAGATGCCGCGGTCTCTTCTGTCCAACATTGTTTGTCCTCAGTGTTTCACTGGCTCGCCGCAGCGCAGCTTAAGTGTAACGAGGAAAAATCTGAGATTCTTCTGTATGGCAAATTCCCGGATAACTTTAGAGAGGTGCTGTGGCCATCTGGTTTTCCCCTACCTTCTTCTAAGGGCAACTCTGCTAAGAATCTGGGGGTGTGGTTCGAGGACAACCTACTATTTTCCACCCAGATCAAGAGGCTGGCAGGCACCTGCTTTGCAACGCTGAAAATGTTGAGGAAGTTTCTTCCTCTCCTCCCTAGATCTGCGAAGGAAATGGTTGTCCGTGCTTTGATCCTCTCTCGCCTAGATTACACCAATGCGCTGTACGTTGGTACTCCGTGCTATCTTTTAAATAAGCTTCAAGTTGTGCAAAATTTGTCCGCCAGGCTTCTGCTGGATCTTTCCAGCAGAAGCAGAGTGCGTTTCCACCTGTTAACATTGCACTGGCTTCCTGTTGAGGCGCGGGTCAAATGTAAAATTCTCACCATTGCTCACAGTGCCCTCTGTGGCCGTGGGCCCATTTATCTACAGAAGAGATTTTCCTTCTATGTCCCGGATCGTCAATTGCGGTCTTCCTCACAACTTCTGGCCCGGACCCCACAGTTCACTCGCCAGAGGCTGGGAGGGAGTTCACTGGCCATAAAGGCTGCACAGGCTTGGAATGCCCTTCTGCTAGCTTTAAGTAGTATTCACGATTCTGTGGACTTTAAGAGAAAGCTGAAAACCTTTCTCTTTTAGTTTCAGTTTTTTAGAGATTCACGACTCTTTCCTGATCGCGCCGGGACACACCTTGGAGTAGCTGTATGCGCTATAAAAGCCAATAACATAACATAACATGTTGCTCTGCAGTAGTATGTGCCTGTGAGTGCAAGTCAATGTGCATGCATCCTTATTTGTCCTATGGCATGCTCCATACATGGCCTATTAAGAATTGCATCTGAGTATGTGGGGAGGATGGCAACATGGACATTTCTACAGCCCTTCTTCAGCAAAAAAAAGACAAACGTTAGTGTGAGACTGGGTGATGAAAATGTGTGATACACTGCCTAGCATGCTGACTTCAAGTCAATGGGGTGTGTAGCCTTATTTCCACAGATCCATGGCTGCATTGAAAGATGGGAGTGACATGCAGTGTTTTCAGCCATACAGTTACATTGCTGGTTTGAGGCAGTCGAAGTCTGAACAAACATTGCTAGTGCTATGTGATGTAATAGTCCATTAAGTCTTCACATGTTCATTTGTGACATTACAAAAGTATTTTGTCCAGAGGGTACTGAATGATGTGTGCACAGTTCTCAAATTGCCCCTATGTTGATGTGTGCATTATGCACAAGAGTAAAATGCCTGAGTGTAACACTCTTGGTGGTAACTCACCTATGACACATCAGATAAATGTAAGTTGGAGATATCATCCTTCTATTGATTTCATTATGTGTTCAGTCATGCATGTGTAGGCACTGTTTGCCCTCTCATATTTTACATGTATGTGATTTCTCTGGTGGCCCACGTTTAACCTCAGTGCGAGTCCCTCTGGCCTGCACAGAAACTGCCCAATGTCACAAGGACCCATCACTAAATGGACTGAGTGAAACATAAGTGTTGTCCATCACCCTATTTCTCAATGAGCTATCTTAGGCCTGAGGATTGCACAAGACAGGACTACACCTTGTGAGAAGAGTGTGAGAATGTAACATTATGGCCCTAAATGTGACCACCATGTAATATGTAGCCATTCACTGGTCAAGGACATTGAGGGGTGTGTAGTGTTGGACACAGTGAGTCAGCCCCGACACATCATTTCCAATGTTTTGTATGTCATGCTCACTCACAAACTGCATCACAGATGAGGGTCATTTTCACCTTGCTTGCCATGCTGGCACTCTGCATGTGTATGAGATGGCAATGTACTGTGTCCATCATCATACATGTATACATTTCTATGAGAATGTTCAATGCAAGTGTACTACGTGTCTTGCTGTATGGCCTCTGCTCAACATTTATGTATTAGTGTGCTATGTATTTTCGTGCTCCTGTACTGACACACAGTGGTGCATAAGACAGTGTCACTGAAACTTCCTCTTCTTGTCTCCCATGACTGCAGCTAAAGGTCCACCAGCGTAAGGCAACATGGAGGGCCTTGCATGCAAGGTGCGGGCTCTGGGTGTCTTCAACTGATGGCACACACAATGTCACAAGAGGTGAGATGACATCTGCCGGCTGAGCAAATATGCAGAGATGATGCTGTTGAGGGGCGCTAGAGAGCCCGGAGCAAGATGGCCGCACTTTAGTGCTGCTCTGCTGGTCGGGACAACCATTCGTCCAATATCCGCTTAAATTGGCACCATCCACGGCTGACAGTGGCAAGAGAGCGCTCCTGGTGCGAAGAGAAATGCTGTGTGTACCCTAAACTGGCTGTTGGATGTCCCTAACAGCATAAACGCGCAACACCTTGTGAGGCACAAGATGGCGGCCACGGAGACGCCGATTCTTGATCTCATCTCCCTAACACGAAGAACTCTGCGCAGATAGCACGCCCAGTGGTGCTACCCTGATTATCTATTCATCCCCCATAGACGCGCCGCGGAGTGCCTGTGATCGGTACTTCCCTGACCCTGCGACGTGCTGGGCTGCCGCCAACTCGTGTCTCTGGACATTGAGGTGAGGTGTTGCTATTATTGCCGTTGCTCGCTGTGGGGGTTGCGGTGCTGTGGGCTGAGTTGGTGCGCCGAGTTCTGAGGCCGTACGAGCGCTAATCCCATGTGCGCTTTATTGACTGGTGCCCCTGGCACCTGTAATCGGTGGCACCCGTGTCCCGATCTCTGTGCGGCTGGCGGCAGGGCCTCAGACACGGGTCTGCCCTTACCTGATGCTCAGCGCGGCGGTGAAGAGCGGAGCCTCCGATTATTCACTGAGCGTAGCGCTGTTGTTCGCAGTGTCTGCGGTGGAGTGTGGCGCGTGAACTGACTGCTGGAGCATAGTGGCACCTGGCACTGGTTGCAGACTCAGCTGGGATTTGCCCTGTGTAGCTTAATTACACATAGCGCTATTTGAAGGCCTGGAGGTGCTGCATGACGGCGATTGGGACGTACAGTGGCTGGAATGCACTGTGGACTCCCAGGGACAGTGTCCGCTAATTAATCCGACTTATGGGCTGACCTAGATACTCCCTTTGTTACAGTGATATAGGACTTTCCTAATGCTGGTCTGACAAAATTACAACTGAACACAAATTGGTTCCTGCAGCTCATAATCAGCTCATCTTTTCGCGCTGGGAGTGTACATAGCGTTGGGATAACGCGGCATGCACCGCCATTGACCTGTTCTGTGGCGACCCATACAAACGTGCTCTATTGCCTGCGAGGTATCCATATAATCTACGTTGGCGCTTGAAAGCGTACAGTCATGGGGAGGACAGAAAAGCAGCAGAGCAAACTGTCTTTTGAAGCCAAAAAACCCACTAAAGCTCCCACCCCCACTGCGTCGGACGCTGAACTAGATCCTGACTCCGGGCGAAGCATGCACTTAGGATCAAGCAAAAGAGTTATTACGCTGCTATTTCCCTGGCCAAAAGGCAATACTACTCACTTCGGATCGATCAGGCAAAAAACAACTCAAAAGAAATCTTTTTTATAGTCTAGAGTTTTTTGTCTCCCACAGCTGAGACTTGCGTGCAGCCAGCCTCAGAGGCTTGGTGTAGTGCCATATCCAAGTTTTTATGGGATAAGATCTGTAAGATTCAGGCGGCTTTCTCTTCCTGCCTAAACGGCCCTATGGCATCTGTGCCTTCTGCTCTGCTGCCATCTGAGCCTTCCCATGCTTTGATTGTGTTTTCCCCTGTGGATTTGACTGGCACTCTTAAAATTCTCAGAGATCTGAAATCAGGCTCGCCTTCTGACCCCTGTGGGGCTAGATTGCTGGCTTCGGATTCTGAGATCATTAACCCGGAGGTTAATATGATCATTAACACGTCTCTTTGGAAAGCCCTTGTCCCGGAGGGTTGGAAGCAGGCGAAAATTCTCCCTCTGCTGAAAAAACCCTCACTGGATCCTGTGATTTGTGGTAACTATCATCCTATTTCCCTTTTGCTCTGTCTGACTAAGGTGTGTGAGAAGGCCATAACCAGGCAACTCACCGAGTTTGTCGAGGGCGCTGGATTATTGCACCTGGCCGAGTCAGGGTTTCGTGCATCTTACAGCATGGAGTCTGCATTGGTTGAGGTCTCTGAGGCGATTCGGGAGTGTCTGGATGCCGGCGGGAGTGCAGCATTGATTATGCTGGACCTCTCTGCGGCATTCGACACTGTGCCCCACATCCTGCTTCTTGCTCGGCTCTCTGCAATCAGCATTTCCGGCACCGCCTGGGGCTAGCTCTGATCCTTCCTGGAGGGCAGGACACAGCAGGTCTGGCTGCCGCCAGTCTCATCGACACCTCTTCCAGTGACTACGGGTGTTCCACAGGGGTCTTCCCTTAGCCCACTCCTTTTTAACATCTATGTCACCCCTCTGATTTATTTGGCAGAGGGGTTATGGGCTAGGGTGATGGCTTATGCAGATGACACCCAACTCCTAGTCACTTGGGGCATGGAAGATGCCGCGGTCTCTTCTGTCCAACATTGTTTGTCCTCAGTGTTTCACTGGCTCGCCGCAGCGCAGCTTAAGTGTAACGAGGAAAAATCTGAGATTCTTCTGTATGGCAAATTCCCGGATAACTTTAGAGAGGTGCTGTGGCCATCTGGTTTTCCCCTACCTTCTTCTAAGGGCAACTCTGCTAAGAATCTGGGGGTGTGGTTCGAGGACAACCTACTATTTTCCACCCAGATCAAGAGGCTGGCAGGCACCTGCTTTGCAACGCTGAAAATGTTGAGGAAGTTTCTTCCTCTCCTCCCTAGATCTGCGAAGGAAATGGTTGTCCGTGCTTTGATCCTCTCTCGCCTAGATTACACCAATGCGCTGTACGTTGGTACTCCGTGCTATCTTTTAAATAAGCTTCAAGTTGTGCAAAATTTGTCCGCCAGGCTTCTGCTGGATCTTTCCAGCAGAAGCAGAGTGCGTTTCCACCTGCGAACATTGCACTGGCTTCCTGTTGAGGCGCGGGTCAAATGTAAAATTCTCACCATTGCTCACAGTGCCCTCTGTGGCCGTGGGCCCATTTATCTACAGAAGAGATTTTCCTTCTATGTCCCGGATCGTCAATTGCGGTCTTCCTCACAACTTCTGGCCCGGACCCCACAGTTCACTCGCCAGAGGCTGGGAGGGAGTTCACTGGCCATAAAGGCTGCACAGGCTTGGAATGCCCTTCTGCTAGCTTTAAGTAGTATTCACGATTCTGTGGACTTTAAGAGAAAGCTGAAAACCTTTCTCTTTTAGTTTCAGTTTTTTAGAGATTCACGACTCTTTCCTGATCGCGCCGGGACACACCTTGGAGTAGCTGTATGCGCTATAAAAGCCAATAACATAACATAACATGTTGCTCTGCAGTAGTATGTGCCTGTGAGTGCAAGTCAATGTGCATGCATCCTTATTTGTCCTATGGCATGCTCCATACATGGCCTATTAAGAATTGCATCTGAGTATGTGGGGAGGATGGCAACATGGACATTTCTACAGCCCTTCTTCAGCAAAAAAAAGACAAACGTTAGTGTGAGACTGGGTGATGAAAATGTGTGATACACTGCCTAGCATGCTGACTTCAAGTCAATGGGGTGTGTAGCCTTTTTTCCATAGATCCATGGCTGCATTGAAAGATGGGAGTGACATGCAGTGTTTTCAGCCATACAGTTACATTGCTGGTTTGAGGCAGTCGAAGTCTGAACAAACATTGCTAGTGCTATGTGATGTAATAGTCCATTAAGTCTTCACATGTTCATTTGTGACATTACAAAAGTATTTTGTCCAGAGGGTACTGAATGATGTGTGCACAGTTCTCAAATTGCCCCTATGTTGATGTGTGCATTATGCACAAGAGTAAAATGCCTGAGTGTAACACTCTTGGTGGTAACTCACCTATGACACATCAGATAAATGTAAGTTGGAGATATCATCCTTCTATTGATTTCATTATGTGTTCAGTCATGCATGTGTAGGCACTGTTTGCCCTCTCATATTTTACATGTATGTGATTTCTCTGGTGGCCCACGTTTAACCTCAGTGTGAGTCCCTCTGGCCTGCACAGAAACTGCCCAATGTCACAAGGACCCATCACTAAATGGACTGAGTGAAACATAAGTGTTGTCCATCACCCTATTTCTCAATGAGCTATCTTAGGCCTGAGGATTGCACAAGACAGGACTACACCTTGTGAGAAGAGTGTGAGAATGTAACATTATGGCCCTAAATGTGACCACCATGAAATATGTAGCCATTCACTGGTCAAGGACATTGAGGGGTGTGTAGTGTTGGACACAGTGAGTCAGCCCCGACACATCATTTCCAATGTTTTGTATGTCATGCTCACTCACAAACTGCATCACAGATGAGGGTCATTTTCACCTTGCTTGCCATGCTGGCACTCTGCATGTGTATGAGATGGCAATGTACTGTGTCCATCATCATACATGTATACATTTCTATGAGAATGTTCAATGCAAGTGTACTACGTGTCTTGCTGTATGGCCTCTGCTCAACATTTATGTATTAGTGTGCTATGTATTTTCGTGCTCCTGTACTGACACACAGTGGTGCATAAGACAGTGTCACTGAAACTTCCTCTTCTTGTCTCCCATGCCTGCAGCTAAAGGTCCACCAGCGTAAGGCAACATGGAGGGCCTTGCATGCAAGGTGCGGGCTCTGGGTGTCTTCAACTGATGGCACACACAATGTCACAAGAGGTGAGATGACATCTGCCGGCTGAGCAAATATGCAGAAGAGATGATGCTGTTGAGGGGCGCTAGAGAGCCCGGAGCAAGATGGCCGCACTTTAGTGCTGCTCTGCTGGTCGGGACAACCATTCGTCCAATATCCGCTTAAATTGGCACCATCCACGGCTGACAGTGGCAAGAGAGCGCTCCTGGTGCGAAGAGAAATGCTGTCTGTACCCTAAACTGGCTGTTGGATGTCCCTAACAGCATAAACTTCGCAACACCTTGTGAGGCACAAGATGGCGGCCACGGAGACGCCGATTCTTGATCTCATCTCCCTAACACGAAGAACTCTGCGCAGATAGCACGCCCAGTGGTGCTACCCTGATTATCTATTCATCCCCCATAGACGCGCCGCGGAGTGCCTGTGATCGGTACTTCCCTGACCCTGCGACGTGCTGGGCTGCCGCCAACTCGTGTCTCTGGACATTGAGGTGAGGTGTTGCTATTATTGCCGTTGCTCGCTGTGGGGGTTGCAGTGCTGTGGGCTGAGTTGGGGCGCCGAGTTCTGAGGCCGTACGAGCGCTAATCCCCTGTGCGCTTTATTGACTGGTGCCCCTGGCACCTGTACTCGGTGGCACCCGTGTCCCGATCTCTGTGCGGCTGGCGGCAGGGCCTCAGACACGGGTCTGCCCTTACCTGATGCTCGGCACGGCGGTGAAGAGCGGAGCCTCCGATTATTCACTGAGCGTAGCGCTGTTGTTCGCAGTGTCTGCGGTGGAGTGTGGCGCGTGAACTGACTGCTGGAGCATAGTGGCACCTGGCACTGGTTGCAGACTCAGCTGGGATTTGCCCTGTGTAGCGCAATTACACATAGCGCTATTTGAAGGCCTGGAGGTGCTGCATGACGGCGATTGGGAGGTACAGTGGCTGGAATGCACTGTGGACTCCCAGGGACAGTGTCCGCTAATTAATCCGACTTATGGGCTGACCTAGATACTCCCTTTGTTACAGTGATATAGGACTTTCCTAATGCTGGTCTGACAAAATTACAACTGAACACAAATTGGTTCCTGCAGCTCATAATCAGCTCATCTTTTCGCGCTGGGAGTGTACATAGCGTTGGGATAACGCGGCATGCACCGCCATTGACCTGTTCTGTGGCGACCCATACAAACGTGCTCTATTGCCTGCGAGGTATCCATATAATCTACGTTGGCGCTTGAAAGCGTACAGTCATGGGGAGGACAGAAAAGCAGCAGAGCAAACTGTCTTTTGAAGCCAAAAAACCCACTAAAGCTCCCACCCCCACTGCGTCGGACGCTGAACTAGATCCTGACTCCGGTGCATTTACAAAGTTGGAGCGCATGATGTTAACAATGCAACAAAGCTTGCAAACAATTGACGCTAAGATCGATCACCTAAATTTACGCATGGATACCATGGCGGCTAAAATTGACAAGCATGGCTCACAGATCACAGAGGCGGAGCAGCGTATTTCTACCATGGAGGATCGTGTGGAGGCTGTCAGCGCAACGTGTGCCAACATGGAGAAGCTACTGGAGGTAATCAGAGCTAAAAATGAGGACATAGAAGCTCGCTCACGACGGAACAATCTACGCATCACTGGAATTACGAAAACCACCAATACTGAGCCCATGGAGGCATATTTTTTTTTTTTTTTTTTTTTATAACACACTTTATTATGTTTCGTCGGCAGGGTATCAACCACATCAGCATTACAGGTATGCATTCGCTAATGATCGTTAAAATAAAAAACAAAAAAATAAATAAAAAAGAAATCAATAAAAAAGAAGAGAAAGACATAAGAAAAAGAAAATACATTGTATCCATTATGTACAAGCACGGTATCCGGAGCGTACATATGCAAGTAAAACCTAGTCTCATCTCACTTTCCATTTAGAAATATGTATTGCCATTCGTAGGGTACCTACATACCTAAACCATTCGAATAACCTCCAGGAATAGAAGACACTCTTAACATTTAACATACTAAACCCCCCCCACCCCCCACCCCGCTCCTCGGTCTCTAGATCTCCCTAGAGTAACAGTGTATAAGGTCCCTGGTCATACCTACTATCATGCGTCCAGTGTCGTGTGGTGAATCGTTGCGGCCCTCTCGATCGCCTTAAGGCAAACGCAGCTAGGGTTACCCGTCTAGTACTTGCTGGGGTCAGGGGCCGTGCCACTTACTGTGTGTGCCCTGGTCCCGTGGGGTGTAAATCCACATTTTTTAGGCCTAAGAGCATTACGTCCCAGGCCATCGCTATGGGGTGCTTCCGCATTCCTTTCTCCTCTTCCCGCTGCGATGCAGCACTCTCTGCCTCCCCCCATAGTATCACATCGGCCTGCCAGGCCGTTAGAGTGGGGCACCTAGAGGCCTTCCACTGTCTAGTGATTGTACGTATCGCAAGGATTAAAGAAAGGTCAAGGAAGCGCATTTGTGCTTGTTGAGTCTTGGTGCGTTTACGTAGTCCTAAGAGACAGTCCAGGATGTCGTCTTTTACTTCTATGTGCGTGACTCCGTGTAATGTCTGTCGAATGCATTGCCAGTACGTTCGTAAGCGTGGGCAGTTCCATATCATATGGGCAAATCCCGCCTCTTCAGAGCGGCATCTAGGACAGGTATCTTGTGCCGTCGGGAACATAAGGTGTAGCCTCTTCGGAGTGAGGTAGGCTCTATGTAGTATCATCGTTTGAATGAACCTAAGTTTGGCGTTACGCGACACTGTCTTTGGGTGTTCCACCAAGCACTCCCAGTCTTTGTCCCTGATCTCCCTGTCCGAACCTTCCGCCCATTTAGCCCGGAGATCGTGCAGCTGGGTGCCAACCTGGGCCCGGATTCCAGCATACAGCCATTTTATTAAATGTCCCCCTGCCCCCATACAGTATAACAAATGTACCAGTTCATGCTGTGTCGGTTCCACTCATTGAGGAGCCCACGTGTTTTTAATATAGTGTACTGTTGTGGCGTGTCGCAAGTAATGGCGGTCTGTGGTGCCAGTGACCCGCACAAAGGTGCGATGATCCAGGAGGGTACCATCCCCAAAGAAGGATCCCACTGTTTCTACCCCGGCTGTCTCCCAGACCCGCAAGCGATTTGTTGTCAGTCTGCCAGTAGGAAGAGGTATACCCAACAATGGTATATTTGTAGCATATGGGATGTACTTTCCAGTGTACTGTAGGGCCTTTCTCCAACAGTGCAATGCTAGTAATAGTAGAGGGGGGGCATTGCATGGTATCCGTGCCCCAGGCAGGAGAAGCATATGCAGAGATCCTCGTGTCAAGTCGTCCGGAGTGTACCCTATCTCCTGGATATTCCGCCCCGCCGTCCAGTGGGACAGCCATTGAAGCTGACTGGCCAGGTAATACGCCTTAAAGTCAAGTACCCCCAATCCTCCGTTCCACGGTGATAATTGCAGTTTCTTAAGGCTAATCCTGCGTCTGCCCCCTCCCCAGATGATGTCCAAGAGAATGGAGTTAAGTAAGTTGAACATGGCCTGTGGTATTATTAAGGGCAAATTGACAAAGTAGTGTAATAGCCGGGGGAGCACCACCATTTTTGAGATGGCTATCCGACCCATCACTGACAGTGGTAGCGAGGTCCAGAATGCCACGCTAGAGCGCAGAGCCGTAATGGCCCTCATGAGATTACCATCTAATTGGTCCTTATGTACTCAATAGACTTGAATCCCAAGATACTTAAACGTGTGGTGTGCAGTTGATAGTGTAGCGCCACCAAATGGGATCGTTTCTGAGTGGGCGCCTTCATGGAAGTAGAAGCCATGTGATTTCCGGTAATTAATGGCCAATCCCGAGATATTTTCAAAGGTACGGAAGAGAGACGGAATGGGCTCGCTATCCGAGTCTAGATCCCGTATATAAAGGAGGATATCGTCCGCATAGATTGAGAGGACATGAGTATTACCATCCAATGGTATACCTATGTGGGGTGCTCTGGCTCTCAGCGCTATCGCCAGCGGTTCAAGCGCTAAGACGAACAATAAGGGGGAGAGAGGACATCCCTGCCGGGTGCCTCTATGTATGGTGCATGCATTAGAGATATGATTACCGGTACGTACACTAGCCGTAGGGTCCGTATAGAGTAGTCGCACTAGTTTAAGGTAGTCCTCCGGGAGTCCGAACCGCTGAAGAGCCATAAACATGTAATCCCAAGCGATGGAATCAAACGCCTGCCTCAGGTCAAGGGTCAGGCAGCCTGCGGCAGGGTACGCGTCAGCGCTTGCAGTCATAATATAGTGTAATCCTCTAGTGTTTAGGGATATATTGCGATTTGGCAAAAATCCAGATTGTTCCTGGTGGATAAGGCGACACAGCAGCGGTTGTAGGCGATTAGCTAGTATCTTACTTAAAACTTTGTGCTCGGTATTCAGGAGGGATAGCGGCCTATAATTACCCATCATAGTGACATCTCGTCCAGGCTTGGGGATTGTTATCACCGTTGCCTGCATGGCGGACTTCGGCAAGCAACCTCTCTCTAGGGCCACTCGGTACATTTTTTCAAGTTTCGGGATTAATGTATCCTGATATGTATCATAGAATTCAGGGGGTCGGCCATCCGGCCCCGGAGCCTTATTATGGTTAAGTCCCTTGATCGCTGTCCGGATCTCCGCCCTGGTAACAGGCCCTTTCAGTCCTTTGCGGGTCTCGTCCGAGAGCACCGGCAGGGTGAGCTCTTGCAAAAATGTATCCCGTTGGGTAGCATCGAGGTGCGTTGGGGCTGCGTATAACTCACTAAGGTAAGCAGTGAAGGCCAGATTAATCTCGCCCTGTGTAGAGATGAGGCCGCTAGTCGGGGTCATAATCTGGGTGATCGTGGGTGGCTCCGGGCTGTCCCGTACCAGGCGGGCCAGTAGTGCCCCAGATCTGTCAGCTTCGGCATGTTTACGTTGTGTAAAGGCTTTATAGTCAAGGAAGCGCAGGGTCTCTAGAGTCTCAGCATGCTTAATGCGCGCTTCTTGTAGGGCTTCTGCCTGCTGGGGGTCAATCACCACTTGAGACTCTAGCGTGTTCAGTTGGAGTTCAACGTCCACTAGGCTCTGATGTATCTCCTGTCTCGCTCCCACTAGTTGACCCATTGTCGATCCTCTCACCACCACTTTCAATGCGTCCCAGTCCACTAATTTGGTGGAGGCCGTACCCCAGTTGTCAGTGAAATAATTAGTGATAGTCGTAGCGATCTGGGCGCGTAACGGGGCATCCTCCAGTAGCTGTGGCCAGAGCCGCCAAGTGGGGATGGGGGTAGGTGTTCGGCCCCATTGTAATGTGAGCTGTATGGGATTGTGGTCAGAGAAGGTCTTCGCTAGGTATGTTATGTGGCTTATTTGGGGAAGCACAGTGTTGGAGCAGAGAAATCGATCTATTCGTGTATGCAATAAGTGTACTGGTGAATAGAACGAGTATTCCTTGTATGTAGGGTGCATGCACCTCCAGGCATCAGACACCCCCCACCCATCTATCCACGAGTTTAGGAGTTCTGCCTGTTTGCTACTCGCCACACCATTTACTGGTGGGTGAGAGCGGTCTAAATCTCTATGAAGGATGGTGTTACAGTCTCCCCCCAGGATCCAAGGAATAGAGACCCATCCCGCCAGGGCCATACCCAGCCTATAGAAAAACTTGTCCTGGTCAAAATTCGGAGCATAAAAACAGCCCAGTACCACCGGCTGTCCATCTAGTGTGCCCTTCAGCAGCACATATCTGCCTTGATCATCTATGCGCCTTTCCAACTCCACAAAGGGGACCCCGTGCCTAATCCAAATCGCCGCCCCGTGCAAAGGCTGAGTAGTTAGTGGAGTGGATATGCCCCCTCCACTTCCTACGTGTCTTGTGGGCCTCAGGCTCGGTAAGGTGCGTTTCCTGAAGAAAAGCAATTTGGGTCTTGATCCGTAAGAGGTATGCATGTACTCTGTGTCTTTTTTGTATGGCTCCCAGTCCCCTGACGTTCCAGGATACTATATTATAGGTGCCCTCGGTCCTACGAGTGCCGGCCATGGCGACGACATGCATGTGGACTCCCTGCTGACCAGGGGCCTGGTATCTACCGTAGACCTGGAGAAACCCACCCCTAAACTATGTCCCCAACCTTCTGTGGCGCAGCCTAAGAACTGTGCTGGGCCTAACATAATGTAACAAATCAAACAACAAAATAGAACGGTGCGTTCGCTAACTTGGGGCCTTGTGGTGAATACGGTGGCAGACACCTGGCGGCTTTACAGAGCCCGGGGGAAACATCATGCACAGAATTACCCGTCAGAGTGTCCCGTCCGGCATAGGCAATCCCACACCCCCGTTCAGAATTTTCCAATCAGCTCGCACTATGGCAGCCCCTAGTAGGCCACACCATAAGCATCATCATGCGGAGGGGGGCTCCAAAAAACCCCCATAAAGAAAGACATGAATACATTAACGTAGAGATAGAAATCCAGCTATCTAAAGTACTACAAGAGAGCATATTGACGTTGGAGTAGGCCCTTTATCCCCCACCTTCCGGAACTACCCCCACTCCATCAGAGAGCCGGAGCCCATGATCCAGCCCACTCCGAGCTCCCCTCAGCCAGCGGCCTGTCCATGGCAATACATGATTCCAGCAGTGCTGTGGATCCTGGGCACCACTGTGCATCAGGAGGAACCTTGAGGGCTTGGTCAGGTGTCCATCAGCTCATCCACGGTTTGCGGTGTCACCGAGGGAAATAGGTTAATGCTGTAGTCGGAGCCCGAGTGGGCAGGATCCTCCTCCGTATCAGACTGCGTTTTATTGGTGTCATCACATAGGATCTCCGCCGCAGCCAACGCCTCTGCTCTACCAGCCATTTGTTGTTCCCTCGGTGGACCCCGGCCCTTGCCGCGTGGTGACCCTCCCTGCTGTATTCGGCGTCGTGGGTGATTCCCGGATCGCTCTTGAACCACTCGCTGTAGGCCGGAGGAGCCGCTTTGACTAGGTTCTAAGTTCAGCACTTCCAGCCATTCTTCCGCATTTTGCGGGCTATCAAAGAAGAATGTCTTTCGGTCGTGGATAACTTTCAAGCGGGCAGGGAAAAGGAGAGCATAGGACAGTTGGACCAGTTGCAACGTTTTCTTGACCGGTTGAAATGAGGAGCGTTGCCGTTGGACTAAAGGGGTGTAATCCGGATACAACGATATGCTGTGGTTTTCAAAGAGGATGTGCTTTTTCTCTCTAGCCTGTTGTAGGAGTATATCACGATCCCTGAAGTTCAATATTTTGACAATGGGCGGTCTGGGGGCCGCTCCCGGCCTAGGGGATCCCGTGGGAATTCTGTGTGCTCTCTCGACACAGAAGTATGGTGATAAGCCCTCAGCCGCCACGTTCTCCCTAAACCAGGTCTCCATATAGTCCGTAGCCTTGCCTCCCTCGCTGCGCTCCGGCAAGCCGATAACGCGTATATTACTGCGGCGGTTTCTGCCTTCCGCCTCCTCCGTCCTGTCCCGAAGATCCGACACCTGCTGTCGTAGTTCACAGATCTGGGCAGTGTGCTCGGTCACTATAGGTTCCACACATTGCAGCGTCTGCCCCTGGTCCTTCACTTTGTCCGCCAGTTTGCCATGATCAGCCTTGAGTAGGGTAAGGCCGGTGGTAAGAGTACCTATTTGTTGCTCAAGGGCCTTGCGTGTGTCTTTAATCTCTTGTAGGATCAGGTCTAAATTTTGCGAAGCCACTCCCTCTCTATCCACAGCAGCGGGGCCTGCTCCCGGGGGTCTAGCATCAGAGTCCTGATTGGGAGATATGCCACTGGCGTCCACCCCTCCGTCGACGTGTCTGGTCCTGGGCTTGCCCATCCTCTCCCCACGCAGTGCGCTGAATGGTATTAGCAGGCAAGGGGGTCGAGCGCACTCCCCAGGGTCCCGGCCCGGGCCAGCCAGGCCCCGCTAGGCTCCCGTTGCAGGTGACCGGCTATCTGGGCGCAGTCCGGACTCCCCGTCCAATTCCAGCCAGGATCGAGACCCCCGGCTCTTGTCTCAGCTCCCCACTGGTAAGCCTACTGGTAAACCACTTACGGGCCCATGAGTATCCTCGCGGTCCACCTGGAGCCCCGGGGGGGCTATCTGCCACAACACTCCGGACCAAGCGCCCCGGGGGTCAGAGTCAATGCGGAAGCCGGCGTAACACAACAGCGCGGCAGTCCGGCAATCACCCAGAATGAGAGCAGCCCTCCGGCCGCAAAGTGCGTCACCAGGCCGCCCCGTCTCTCCTGCCGGCGTCAGGCAAGGCGGGCAGCCAATCCAGGTAAGAAAGGCCCCAGTCTCCGCGATCCGCCTCTGGGCCACAGCAGGAGCGGAGAGCTGTAGTGTCAGAACCTCACGGGGTGGACTGTCCATACAGGCCTCCCTTCCCCCTCGTCGGCCACTCCATCGCCGCCTCTCACAGCGTCCGGCCCCTGCCACGGAGATGCTCCCGCGGCGCGCGTGTCTCCTCCCGGCCTCCTCCTTACCTCCGAGAGCGGCCGCGTTCACAGGCTCCACGCCTCCTACGGCCCAGGTCCTCGCAGGATATGCTGCTGTGGAAAAGAGTCAGTGCAGCAAGGTAGGCAGGGGCGTCAGACCCGCAGTGCTCCGTCGCCTCTTCCGGGGTTCCGTCCTCCACTCCGCCAGGCACCTCGGGGCGGAGCGCCGGGCCCTCAATTCACTCGCCGCTCCAGCACGCCCCCGGGCGGCCACCGCCAAACTCCAGTCCCCGGCCGGGCTGCTCCGCCCGGCGTGCAGGCCGCAACACAGGGCAGCGCGACGGAAGACCCCCGCAGCTGCACGCCTCAGCAACAGCATCCAGGCCCCCCGGCAGCCCGGGAGAGGTGGTGTAGAGCCTCCGGCCCAGCACAGGACGGCTTTTCAGGATTAGTGTTTCCCCGGGTGTCCGGAGCCTCACCAAGTTGCGTCCGCCATCTTCGCCCATGGAGGCATATGTCGAGACGCTACTTACAGCCCTGCTGGGAGCGGAACATTTCTCTAAGGTCCTTATCGTTGAAAGAGCTCACCGCGCTTTGGCCGCTCGACCCATCCCGGGTGCCCCGCCATGTCCCATCATTGCCAGACTTTTGAATTACCGAGACCGAGATACTGCACTCCGCCTAACAAGAGAAAAGGGCAACCTCGACTACTAAGGGATGAAGGTGGAACTCTTTCCCAACTTCACTGTCGCCGTATAACAAGCTCACCGTGAATTTCAATCAGTCAAAATAAAGCTGCAGACTCTACACATCCAGATCGCTATGCTTTACCCCGCACGTCTGCAGATTCAGCATTGCTGGGAAGGCACGTATCTTCACATCGCCCAAGGATGCACTTCAATATGTCTGGCGGATTGAGCGGCAGGAGACGCTACGAGAAAAGGGAGTGGACTCAGACTCTGAGGGATGAGCACGTGAGATTTATACTGATCAATGTGTTTAATTGTTACGTTACTCCTGCTATGTGGGGATGTTGCCTATGCTATGTTGGTTCATTTTTGATTGCAGAGTAGCTCCTGATTTATGTTGGACATTAACAGGACTTCATAGTTTGGTACGAATCTTGCATGCGCACTGTCTGTAATTTTTGCTTCTGAGAGGATGGGATAATTAATGTTTATTATTACTTCACAAAGGACCTTTTGCCTTATAACATTGATAATTGCCACTAGGCCCTGGGCTGGTGAGCCTGTCTCTACTTGTCTCGACTCACCCTGTTCTACGGGGGGCCCTTGGCTACTAGTGTCCCACATTATGGGAATTCCCCGAACTGTTTTGTCTTTAGGTTGGGCCCAGATTGGTGCCACAATGGGGTTACTTTTTTTTTGTTCTGTGTTTTTCATGACATGTGATTCATGGTTGCTAAAGCTTACATATTGTTTGGTCTTATGGGAGGGTCACTCTCGGCATGGTTGTAAGGCCGAAGTGGGTGGGGGGGTCAGTTGGGGATCACTTTTACATAGTGACAGCATTGGTTATAGTATATGGGCAAGACTTGATTCATATGATACACCTTTCCACACTATTTGCATGGACTTCATCACCGACATCTATAGACATGGTTGACTCCAGGCGTTCTACAATCTCCTGTTTAAGTTGGAATGTAAGAGGGCTAAATAATGCTAAGAAGGTAAGGCAGGTC
Source organism: Triturus cristatus (assembly GCF_964204655.1). Lineage (NCBI taxonomy): Eukaryota > Metazoa > Chordata > Amphibia > Caudata > Salamandridae > Triturus > Triturus cristatus. The sequence goes on from NC_140590.1 coordinate 1,588,248,915, forward strand.
TTGTCTTATTTAGACCGACACCAGATCCAGATTGCTTTATTGCAAGAGACGCATCTTACCAAGCAGACAGTCTCACACATAGCCACAAGGTGGGCGGGGGTACGATTTGCTGCTTCCTATTCCTCATATGCACGGGGGTTATGATTCTTGTGAAGAAAGGCGTCCCATTTGTGCCCACCCATGTAGACGAAGATGATGACGGGAGATATGAAATAGTTCAGGGCAAGCTTTATAACACGGAATTGACTATCGTGAATTTGTATGGTCCCAATGTTGATGACCCCGCTTTTTTCGATACCCTGTGGGGTAAGATTTGCACACTATCGTCATCAGCTCTTATATGTGGGGGCGATTTTAATGTGGTTCTAGATCCTGCAATGGATCGGGTGACTGCGACTGCTCCCCCCCACCCCGAGGGCTGCTGTGTGTGATGGAATGTGGACTCTGGGCCTCACAGATATATGGAGACTGAGACATCCAAACACTAAAGAAGGCACATGTCACTCATACGCACAACAGTCCTGGTCTCGCATCTACTACTGGTTGGGTTCGCAGGAAGTCTGCGCCTGGACTACACAGATTAAACATTTGCCTAGAACCTTATCTGATCACTCTGCAGTAGTTCTTAGCCTGACTCTGCCAACCCTTACCCCACCTCCCTTTCAGTGGCGACTGCAGTCATCCTCACTATTAGATCAGGTCTTCAAAGAAGGGATTCGGGAGGCCATAACTGACTACTTTTCGCTTAATACTGGGTCTGTCCAAACTATAGGGATGCTCTGGGAGGCCTTTAAGGTGACAATTCGAGGGGCCTGCATAGGTCTTCAGGCCGGGGTTCTAAAATCTCTACGCCGTACCATGGCGGCACTCGAACAAGAGTTGATGGACTTAGAGCGCAGGTACAGTGACCAAGCAGAGCCCACAATTCTGGTGCTAATCAAAGGGAAAATTATAGCGTATAATGAAACAGCCGATCAGGAGATTAACCATTTGTCACGCAGGGGGCGTGGCCGAGCCGAGCCTCAAGATGGCCGCCGAGTAACGGGGCTCTGCCGGCCGAACACATAATCCGTGAACCCATCCGTCTGCTGCTTCCCTTCATCGATGACCGAGCTGCGGCGGGGGATGCCTGAGTGCTGAGGACCTGGCGACAGCTTTCGCGGCCGCGATCGGCTGCGGCAATCCGAGGCGGCGGCCCTCGCGGCATCAGCGGCCGGCGCCCATCGCGCTGGGCGGCCATACCAGCTACGCAAATCCCCGGTCGCGGGCCGGAGACACGGCGCGCGGTGCGGCGCTGCTGTGAGGCGAGGCGGGGGCGGGACTGGCCCGCCGTGCACAGCCGGGGCGCTACTGCAGGACACCTGGCGGGCTGTGGGCAGGCCAACGCACATTGCTGGCGGAGAGGAGGGACGAGGTGCGCTGGGAGCTGCTGAGACCTGGAGAGCGGAGGAGCGCCCGGGCCTGCTGTACTCACTGCGCACACACCAGCGCGGAGAGCGATGTCTGCTGAGCCCTGGAGGTGAGAGCCGGTTAACTCCCAATTGTGTGTGGCACCCGATGGCATATCCACGACCACGACTATCCTGGGGAGTGTCGGACTGCGAGCTGCAGTGAGGACGCGGTGGATGAAATGCAGAGTTGGAGAGACATGCACATGGTGATTGCCCCGAAGCCGCAAGATAAGCGCGTACACGCCTAGTGCGGCGAAGCCGCCTCATACCTGCAGGCAGGGCGCATTGGTGATCTGGTGGGCCTGACCGCCTTGCAGAGAACTGTACCCACGGCGGAGGCTGCAGGGGCGGCCCAGAACGGGCGGGACGCAGGAACCTGCGAGGCCTGCGGATCTAAACGCGGGCCAGAAATCAGATTGACCCATCGGAGCCCCCCCCCCTCGAGACCCCCGAAGGGTCTACCCCACAGAACAATGGGGAAGCCAGATGCCAAGCAGCCGAAGCTGCATTTCGAGCGACGCAGTGCCCGGAACATGGAGGTGGAGACGGTGTCCCAGACGGTGGTCCCCGAAACACAGCTGGACCCCACGCAAGAAGACGACATAAAGAGTATGTTTCGTGATCTCAAAGGCTGCCTCAAGGAAATAGACCACAAACTAGATTCCATGGCTCAGCGCATGGACGGCATTTCGCACAAAGTCGACCAACACGAGGAGCGGCTGGCAGCGGCGGAGACGCGGATTGCTGAATGTGAAGAGGGCCACAGTGATACCCGGGAAAAACTGTTGCGCATGGATAAGGTCCTGGAAGTAATACGTGGGCGAAACGAAGATTTGAAAGCCCGCTCCCGCAGAAATAACGTACGTATTATTGGAATTGCGCAATCCACAAATATTGGCAACATGGAGCAGTTCGTGGAGGGTATCTTCCGTGACTTGTTTGGTACGGACCTGTCGGCCATGTTCTTGGTCGAACGCGCACACCGTACGCTGGGCCCGCGCCCGGTGCCGGGTGCGCCGCCGTGCCCGATCCTTGCCCGAGTCCTAAACTATAGGGACCGAGACACAATATTGAGGCTGTCCCGTGAAAAAGGCGAACTCTCCTTACAAAACATGGCTATCTCCCTATACCCTGACTTTACGCAAGCTGTGCAATCTGCGAGGCGTGAATTCATGCCGGCCAAAAAGACCTTTCAAAAAGTGGGGACCAAATACGCCATGTTATACCCTGCAAAGTTGAAGATTCAGGTCAAAGGGAAGCCGATGATCTTCACGGAGGCAAAGGAGGCGCTGAAATTTGCACGTCAGGCAGAGCGGTCGCACCGGGAGCCGCGTGATGGCCGAGGGACCCCCCCGGCTAGCCAGCTGAGTGACAATGAGTAGAACAGCATACTGCTCCGAAGAATATGACTGTCTGCAACTCCGAGAGGCGCCCTGAGGCTTTGTTGTTAAGTATACGCCATTTCATTACTGACTCTATCCTGGGACCTGAAATGGGTAGGGGGCACAATGCTGGGCAAACGGGGAAAGTTGGACACGGGGCAGAGACTGACTTTGTATTGTTGCTGAGTACCAATACTGTGCTGGGCGGTGCGTATGGCATGTTCTGCTGCACTTAGATATATTGCAAATATAGAAGGCAGGAAATGTTCGGCCACCCTGTCATTCTCAGACGGGGGAGGGTGCCGGTGACCCCACGCCCTCGAAGGGATGATTCCCACGATATTGTTACGGGATGGATGCTGTTTGAATTGTTTGGGGGGGATGATGAATCTCAACCTGATTGGGGGGTTGGAGTGGGAGGAGGGGGGTAGGTTTTTTGTTGTTTTATATTAATGTACTGCAGCATTCTATTACGCAACTACTTGATGGGATGGCGCTGTCCCCGGCCGCCTCTACGATGCTGTTGGGGGCGAGACATGGTGCACTAGGGCTCCCGCCGCTTGCCCCACCTTCTGTGCCGCAGGTAGACATACAGCTGCGTAAGACACATTTCCAGACCTCTCTCTGACCGCGCTGCGCTGCCTGACATGGAATATTCGCGGTCTGAATGACCACCGCAAGATCCGGCTGACTCATGCACACTTGGCCAGACACCACATTGACATATGTCTCTTACAGGAGACCCACCTGCTGCAGAGGGCTGAGGAGAGACTCATGCCAGATGGGGTGAGGTGCACACTTCCGGCAGCTCCAGCTATTCCCGAGGAGTGGCAATATTGATTCGTAAGGGCCTACCTTGGCAAACGTTGAAGATACACGCCGACCCCGAGGGGCGATATATATTGTTACTGGGGCGTTTATTTCACATGCAGATAATAATTATCAACACTTATGGCCCTAACACGGACGACCCAGACTTTTTTCGGCATGTTTGGCTTAAGGCACAGTCAATGGGCGAGGGGGCATACATTTGGGGCGGAGACTTCAATGCGGTGCTTTCGCTGGAACTTGATAGGCAGGGGGCCGCTCGCACACATCACCCACACACGGCGGATCTTCTCCGAGGCCTGATGGGGGAATATAATTTGCTAGATTCGTGGCGGAAATTGCACCCCGCGGCGAGAGAGGGCACCTGTTTCACCCCGCACAGAAGAGCCTGGTCCAGATTGGATTTTTGGCTATTAACCCACATGTGCATGCCTGGGTATCTGAGGTTCATCTTAGGGCGCGCACCCTCTCAGACCACTCCCCGGTTGAGTTGGTGCTGCAGGTCCCCAAACCGTACATTCCACCTTTCACATGGAGGCTGCCGGCGCAGGCCTTGTTAGATCAGGTTTTCCGCGAGGACATACATCAGCGCATCCTTGACTATTTCGATCTTAACACAAATTCGGTGCCATCGCTGGGCACCTTGTGGGACGCGTTCAAGGTGGTCATCAGAGGCCACTGCATTGCGGGGCAGGCCAGAGTCCTGAAGGATATTAGGACCACGCTCAAAGGGCTGGAGGACCGCCTGCACACCCTGGAAGTACAGTACTGCTCTGACCCCTCGGCGGCCTCGCTAGCGGAGACGCGTACCAAACTTACGGAATACCAAACTGAGGCGGATAGGGAGCTTAAATTTTTACATAAATACGCGGCGGCCCGCCGCTATGGTGAGGGAGATCGCCCGGGCAGAACGCTCGCCCACTTGTTACGATCGCAAAGAAATTCCTCCTACATCTCCTCAGTCGAAACGACACACGGCAACCTTGCACACACTCCCTCAGAAATTTTGGGAACGTTTCGGGCATTCTATAAGGACCTCTACAGGTCTCGGGGAGCTCCTACATTGGAGGACCTGTCTGATTATTTGGACACGGTACAGCTGATCTGGTTTAACACGCACCAAAAAGGATATTTCGATCGCCCCTTTGAAATAGAAGATGTCAAGCAAGCAATAGGATCCTTAGCAGCCGGAAAAGCACCGGGACCGGATGGCCTGCCGGCGCAATTCTACAAGGAATACGCTGATCTCCTGGCCCCCAGGCTGCTGGCCGTATACGCCGAGGCAGTAGAGGCGGGTATGCTCCCAGCGTCCATGAGAGAGGCAATCATCATTGCCCTCTTAAAGCCAGACAAGGATGCCCAGAGATGCGACTCATACAGGCCACTGTCAGATGCGAAAATATTCGCCAAAATGCTTGCCACGCGACTGCTGCCGGTGCTGCCACTCATGATACGTCCAGATCAGTCGGGATTTGTGCCGGGCCGCTCCACGTCTCACAACCTCCGGACCCTGTTTGGGGTGCTGCATTATTTGGCCACACACGTAAAAGCCGCGGCGGTGCTACTGGACGCCACGAAAGCATTCGATTCCCTGGAATGGGGATTCCTGTTTCCGCTACTGCAGCGAATGGGGATAAGTGAGCCTTTTATTCGTTACATCAGACTACTCTACACAACCATCTCTGCCCGAGTTCGGGTGAACGGGCTTATCTCTGAGCCCTTTACCATTGGCAGGGGCACGCGGCAAGGTTGCCCCCTGTCACCCCTGCTTTTTGCGATCGCCACCGAGCCATTGGCGGCCCAGATTAGGCAGCACCACGCAGACAGGGGCATCGGATTCTCGTCCCGGGCACTGACCGTCTCTATGTACGCTGATGACATCACATTATATGTGGTTGATCCGCATGAAAATCTCTCCCCCATGACGAGAGAGCTGATGCACTATGGCCTGCTATCGGGTGTAACTATATACTGGGAGAAATCGGTCATCTTGCCCCTGACGGCTGGGACACCCCGCTTCGCCCCGGACTGCCCGCTGAAGTGGGCGAGCGGTCCGGTGCGCTACCTGGGGATATGGATTAGCACTGACATGCAGGAGGTGTGGGTTGAAAATTATGGGCGAGCGCTGAGATGGGTGGAGGACAAGGTGAATCGCTGGAAGCACTTGCCCCTTTCTCTAGCTGGGCGAATAGCTGTGGCCAAAATGGTCATATTGCCCAAGCTACTATATCTATTTGTCAACATCCCGATGCCCCTGTCTACACATTTTCTGAACCGAGTACGCTCGCAGATGATAGAGCTGGCGTGGGGCGGTGGGCAGCTGAGGGTGGCCTGGGAGATTCTTACTCTCCCACAAAGACAGGGTGGAATGGCGGCGCCAGACTTCACGTTATATGCCTACTGCGCACAGGCGCAGTTCTTACACTATTGGGTACACCCCACACCATTTCAGCCACATGTGGCGATAGACATGGATAGGGTTGCGCCGCTGCCGCTCTACACGGCCATTACATACCAAGTCGGTGCCCCTGCGCGGGAATCGCATGTGGCCCCCGCTGCAAAACATGAAAACTGGGGAACGCGCAACGTCACACGGCCTTAAAACTGGGGAGGACCTCTTCCCGGGCGATACCTTCATCACACCGGAGCAGTTATGTGGTGCAGAGGCCCCGACGATGCTCGATACACTGCTCTACTATCAGCTTCGCCACACATGTCAAAAATTGTTTCCTACTTTTCCGGCGCCGCCGCCGGACCTGTTGGCCCTTGAAAATGTGCTCCGAGTGGAATCGGGGCGTAAACTGGTGTCCCGACTATACGGCAGCATGCAGAGTAATCACCCAATTGTGGTCCCAACTGCGCGCAGTATGTGGAGTGCGTAATTGGGCACAGAAATCACTGACGATCATTGGGATATATGCTGTAGATTGCTTGAGACCCTTTCCCCTAACTATAGACTCCGGTTGATACATTTTAAATACATACACATGGTATACCGTACTCCGAGCCGGCTACATCGCATGGGCTTGAGGGACACGGACAGCTGCTGGCGTTGTAGTGCACACGGAGCTACATTCCTACATATGGCGTGGGAGTGCCCCACGCTGGCCGCCTTCTGGGCCAGGGCGATGGAGCTGGTACATGCAATCACTGGCCTACTGATTCCGTGCACCCCGCAGGCTGCACTACTAGGGATCTTGCATAGGGTCAAACCTAAACACCGTAAGCTGCCAGCTATACTCATTTTGCTTGCCAAAAGACAGGTTGCGATACACTGGGGAGCGACTACTTCGCCTACTATTATGGAATGGATTAAAAGCGTAGTATACTGCCAGACACAACTTGCTTTATATTGGGCCCTATTGCCAATGCGCTCACGGCCAAAGGACATATGGGAACCATTCACACACTGGTTGGCTCAAACTACGATTCAAGCATTGTGAAACAATGCTGTAAACTGATGGTAGCCGGAGAGGGCCGGGAGCAAGGTAGAACATGGGGTGTTGAGGTCATCGAATATGATGTGGGTAGCCTGCGGGGTGGGGGGGGGGCGGAGATGGGGGGCCATGCGAGCCTTACAGAGCAATGACGGGTTGGCACCTGGTCCTCATATTGATACCATTGTATAGGTGGGGGACTGTGCTGTCACTAACATATCCTATTCATGCTGCAGAGAATTGTATTTGTTTTGTTGTTGAAAATGCAAATAAAAAGAATTTAAAAAAAAAACCATTTGTCACGCAGATGTAAGGCGCGTTATTATGGGGAAGGAGGACGGCCGGGAAGAACATTAGCTAGCCATAAACTGGAGCCTCAGGCCAAAGCATGTACGATTAAGGCGCTTATTACAGATGATGGTACGCACTATAACACGCCTACTATCCTGAACTCCTTTGCTGATTACTATGCTGGGATGTACACCCATCGACTAACTGTGGATGAGGTGGAACTTGCGCGATATCTTGATGATATCGCTTTAGTGTGGCTATCGCGTAGGCAACAAGAGTTCCTGATGCATCCGATCACCCTAGATGAAGTGCGAGATGCAATTACCACGTTGCCGAATGGGAAATCTGCGGGCATGGATGGGTTGCCTGCAGAGTTCTACAAAGAATATATTGATCAGCTCACCCCTTGCCTCCTTCAGGTATATGAAGAGGCGTATGAAACTCAATGTCTACCACCAACCCTACGCGAGGCACTAGTGGTCACGCTCTTGAAACCTGACAAATCTCCGGATAGGTGCGATTCTTATCGGCCCCTATCGCTAATTAATACTGATGTAAAAATACTAGCAAAAGTATTGGCGACGGGGCTGAAGTTGCTTCTTCCTGTCATGGTGCTCCCTGATCAATCAGAGTTTATCCCAACCCGATCCATGTCCCATAACTTGCGCACGCTCTTTGCTGCGATGCATGTGCTGGAGCCCACTCTGCCGGCTGTGGCGGTGCTTCTTAACGCTACTAAGGCATTTGATTCGAAATCTTGGTCCTATATGTTAGCAATTTTTCATCGTATGGGAGTCCCTTTTGCTTTTACCAATTGGATAACATTGTTGTATACCAAACCTGTAGCACGGATTAGAGTTAACGGGGATCTATCGGAAAAGATTCATATACAGCGTGGCACACGGCAGGGGTGTTCGCTGTCACCTTTGTTGTTTGCTCTCGTACTCGAACCCTTAGCTTGTATCCTGCGGCAGCACCATGCTCAAACTGCGTTACGGTTTTTGCAACGTCCTCTTGCAGTATTCATGTATGCGGATGACATGGTGTTATATGTTTGCGATCCTGCACGGTATCTGGCGCAGCTGATACGGGAATATGTTTGATTCGAACGATTCTCAGGACTTGGCATTAAACTGGTCTAAGTCAATTATATTGCCCCTCAGGGACTGTACGCATCAGTTTGAAATGGAATACCCCCTGACATGGTGCACGGACACTGTAAAATACTTAGGAATTTGGCTCCACAGGGCCCCGCAGTCTGTCGTACAGTCCAACTATGCCACCGCCATCACACGCCTTGAGGGACAAGTGAGTCGTTGGATTAAGCTGCCTCGGATCGAATTGCGCTGATAAAGATGGTAGTTCTTCCACGTTTTCTGTATCTTTTTTTAAATATACCGGTGCATTTACCACGATTCTTTATTGACAGGCTCCTCTCTCTTTTGATCACATTGACCTGGGGCGGTAAAAAACCACGGCTTAAGTGGGAGGAGCTTACCCTTCCTTATGATCAGGGGGGATTCGCAGCGCCCGCTTTTCACCTTTACTATCTCTGTGCGCAGGCGCAGTACGCCTATTATTGGCAGCACAACCCGGCATATATTCCTCATGTGGCGGTGGAGGCGGGGGCAGTGCACCTGATACCACTCAAAGCCATGATTGTCAATAGACACACGGTATTTGAACAGGGGGAGTTCGACACCATACAAACCACAGCTAGGGCCTGGCTGGAATTGGGCAAGCGAGCACAGAAATTCCCGTTATATGCGCCTAACATGCCACTATTGCATCACTCAGCACTCTCTGTCACTAGGGAAATTGGCACATTGAGGACCCTCAAAGACATGGGGGATGTGTTTCCTGGGGGCAAGTTCATAGACTCGGAAAATATAAATGTTCAAGGAACGGTCACTGCTATGCAGTTATTTGTGTATACTAGGCTGCGTTCCGCTATGCGTGCGCTCTATTCACAGCTTCCTGCCGAATCACCTGTAATCAAAGCACTACAACTTATATACACTACCATGTTTAGAGCCAAGTTAGTCACCAGACTCTACCAGGCATCGCAGAGGGACGTAACTACTATGCACACATCTGCATTAATGAAATGGAACGCCGTCCTTCCTGCTCCGTTGTCAGAAGATGAGTGGTTGGCCAGCTGCCGCTTAACGGGTCAGCTGACGGCGAATGGTAATTTGCGATTAGTGCACTTTAAATACCTACATCAGCTGTATTACACTCCAGCTCAACTCTATAAATACGGGTTGCTGGATGCAGACAATTGCAAACGCTGTGGCATGCCTGGTGCTGATTTTTATCATCTGGCATGGGAATGCCCCAAGGTGCATGAATATTGGATTTCAGTAACACGAATTCTATGTCAGATGGTTGAAGAGCCTGTGGAATGTTCCCCACAAGTATGTTGGGTGTCGTCTCTAAAATTAAGGCATCTCATAAGAAGATTGTGGCAATAGCCCTATTACTGGCTAAACGCAGGGTTTCCATGTGCAGGGGGGGCAGGCCTGTGCCCACCACTAAATTATGGTTACAAGACCTGGCTTACTGTCGGGATCAGCTCATATGCTATGCAGAAGAACTACCGACAAAGTCCAAGCCGAGGGATATCTGGTGTCCGCTCACGTCCTATATGTTATCATTAACTGCCATCTGAAGTTATGTTTCTGTAGCATTGCCGTGCTTTACACTGCCACATACTGTATGTTGACTGTACTGCCATGTCTGAATGTTTATGCCCTATGGAATGCTGTGTTACAGTAGTCTGCAAAATGAATGATATGATATGTCCATGCTGTACCAATGCTCTGATTTGGATAATTGTATGAAGTTCATTGCGGTTGAAAATGTATAAATAAAAAACAAAAAATTTAAAAAAAGAGACGACACTGGGGGTGCTCCCTCAGAATGGCAGGTTGGCGCTCAGGAGCATGACACCACTAATGGCCCACATCTTGGCAGTGACACAGCCAGAGCTGTATGGACGCTAGAGGACCCATCAGCAGCAAGTTGGGGGTGAGTGTTCAGCTTAGTGTGACTCTGGGTGTGAGTGACTGCATGAATCCCAACCGTGAGCCAGTGGGAAGCTCTGTGATGTCTCTAGTGTGATGTAATGGCTTCTAAGTGGCCTCACTGTTGAGTGCAGCTGTTCTGCATTTGTACAACATGTGGTTTCTCATGTGTTTTAAATCATGACCCTTGTCATTGACAGATGAGATGTGGCCTTGTGACAGATCCTGGAGTATGAGTGTCATAGACATCTCCTGGCAGTGAACAGCAGTGAGCATCATGTTAGTGTGCATTCATAGATGTGTGCTGTTGACAACAGATAATTTGTGACATCTACACAGCTGACACCAATGTACAACTAGTCGTGCTTCGAAGCACAACATGGTGGATATCAAGAGCTTGTAGCCATTGCAAAAGGACATTTTGGAGTTTGTATCTGTGGTGTTCACTTAAAGTGACTCCATATCTGATAGAGACAACATGTTTTGATGTATAGCTATCTCACCTACAGGCATGTAGGTGTGCTTACAGAGAATAGTATGTGTGGTTACAGGGAGGCACAGGACCAGCTATTTGGCTGTGTCAACGCCACATGGAGCATTACTATCAACTATGCTTTTTTCCATGCATCTTCTGATGATTACATAAATGTAGCACATGCTGAATGTACATGGAGGAGTCCAACATGTGAGTATCATTTTACAGATGTGTGCTTTGCTGGCATATGATGTTTGTGAGTATGGCACTATACTGAACCTATGTCTCTGTCTCTTGCAGCATCTACCGAAGGTAGGAAAGGACGGGGGATGGACACCAGTGGGGAAGCTTCTGGCATGACTGCTACACATGAGTTAACTGATGTGACCAACGCCTCGGAGGGGGACAGGAGTGCCCTGGATGATTCCCGCCCAGAAACACCAACCTCAACATCTTCAGACTCCAGCGGTGACTCCTCGATGTTGGTGGGCACAGGAAGTTCCAGATCTGCCTCTTTTTTCACCACACATCGTCCAGTGCCCACCCTCCCGGATGCTCCCACAATTGCTGTCCATGCACGCAGCCCTAGGAATGGTCCTTCACCCCAGGCATCGCTGCCCCTGTCTCCCCTGCTGCCCTCTGTGTGGAGGCGGTAGACCTTTTGGGCCAGCTGTGTGTGGGTGAGACTACTCTCCTGAATGCCTTCCAGGATCATGACAAGAAGTTGGCACAGGTAGTTGCCTTCATAGAGGGCATTCATTCTGACATGCGTGGCCTACACCGAACTGTCCAGTCTTTGTCCTCCACAGTGACGGCAGCCATTCAGCAGTCACAGGCTCCCAGTCCAGCTCCTGTCCCTTCAGCAACCACCCTGCCAGTTGCACCACCTGACGAGAGCGCCCACACACCAGAGCCAGTAGCGGCTCGTGGAGGGAGTGCTGCGGGCGGTCGGGCGGGGGAGGGGCAGGGTAGGGGTTAGTAAACTACAGCATACTGCCGACCAGAGTTAAGTAACTAAATAAATAAATAAAACTAATTTTGTTGCACGCGCTGCATAGCATTTGAAATGCAGCACGCACAATGTAATTCGTTTTATTTATTTATTTAGTTACTTAACTCTGTTCGGCCGTATGCCGTAGTTTACAGCATGTCTCCACCTCCCCGTGCCACCACTCCACCCGGTCCAAGCAGCTCTCAGGCTCCCACAGCCACAGATGCCTCTACCTCAGCCGGTTCTCTCTCTCCCAGGTCCAGTCCTCCAACTGGCCCCAACAATCAGCCCCCTCCTAGTTCAACTTAAAGCCAAATATTTAAGCCAAGTCCTCCTCCCCACACCATTTCTCCATCAGCGGTGTCTGGATTGCCCATATGAAGCCCCTGGGCTGTGGTGATTCCCATGGTAGTGGACGGTGTTACCCATTTCCTGTGCAGTTTCTAATGCACACATGTGTGGACTGGAAATATGGACTGGTCAATGGCCTTGCTGTTTGCTACTTTTGATGCCCATGTCCTGTGCAGTTTATCATGCACACATGTGCATACTAGGAATTTGTACTGGCCAATGGCCTTGATGCTTTGCACTTTTGATGCCTATCTGGATATTATGTAATAAAGACTGTTACTCATGTTGTCTGCTTTGTCGCTGCCCTTGCTGAATAAAAGGTTTTATGTTTGGGTATTGGTTCATGTGACACATGCTCTGTATGCCACTTTCACATTGGAAATTACTTGATTTACTTTTTCAGAGGTTTCCAGAGGGGACAGGCACTTTTGTTCTTCTTGAGTCTGAGGCTTGAGGGTGCAATGGTGGTTGTTTGTGATGATCTGCTCTTATCCTAATCATTCTATGCTGAGGTTTTCTAAATTGTACACATGTCTTGTTAGGATGCAATCCCACAACAGAGGTGAATTCTATCCACAGGATTACTTGCGGGGTAGCCAGGGTCCATCATATCTGTGGGATCTTTCTTGATGTGTGAACAGCAGTGTTGATGTGTAGTTATCTTGTGTAGGCCTGTCTTGATAGTCACAGGGGTACATTTGAATATGTGCACTTGAGTAGTCAGACAGTGTGATTGGCCTATCATTGTCAGTAGTGCTGATGTGTATGTGCCCCTGCACATGCCAACTACCTAAATGTATGATCCAGGTAATGAGTGCCTGTTTGGTTACATTGTCAGACATGTGCTTCAAATTGTGGGCACATGGATGAGTTGCAGGTTGAGCACTGTGCAGTGTGTTGGTGTGTCCTTGCACTCCTGGAGGACACCTACTTGTTGTGGCTGTCAGTTATGAGTATATAGAGTGTGTCACTGCAATGTCTGTGTTGTGTTTTGTTGATCAGCCATAGGTCTTGTTTAAGATTGTGCTCACTGTGCTGACCTGCCCAGCCACACTTACATTATTTGTGATGTTTCTCATGCATTGCTGTCACTGGTCACATTTTTGGGACAAGTATAGTATGTGGTATGAGGAGTCATACCAACCCCTATAGGTGCTTCTGATGCCTACACATTGTGAGTTACTCCTCTATGTGTTTTTGCACTGTACACTCCTCACCTGTCCAATACTGATGTACACACCACTTCCGTCTCATGCCTTCCACCCCATGCCTTGTCAGTTTGTGACCCTCCCCAACACTTCACAGTGTGACACTATACTGTGGGAAGATGATCTGTGCACAGGACTAATGTGCCACTCAGGACAGTTTTACAATTAGTTATGTGTTATTTTCTTCTACTTGGTTGCAGTCATGTTTGCTCATGTGCAGTGCATATGTTTGAGCAGCACAGTCCTCTAGTCATGTTGTTTGCATCTGGGTTTTCCTGAGTTGTGCAGCTGTGGGTGATGGCTAAGCTGTATGTGTGTTTGCTGAGGTACTGCTACCCTTCATGATTGTGATGTGATCTGTGTGCTGTGATGATTTGTGGTATGGAAGTTCATGGTGGGGCACTCAGATATGTGTGCTACTGGTTTTGTTGGTTTTCACACACTGCTTACTGTGCATGCAGTGCTGTCAGTGTATGTTGCCTTGTACTTGCTTGGTGTGCATCCCCCTTATGTCCAGCTGAGTTGACTATATGATGAATTGTTTTGGCATATGTGTTTTTGTTGTTGATGGATGCAGTGCTTGGCCTGTGTTGGCTCTTTCTACTGACAGGTGCATGTGTGTGTGATGTTCTATTTGCATGACATTGTGTGAGAGTAGTTAGTGCATTGTAATACTTTCAGATGAGTGTTGAATGTGTAGTGTGCATTTATTGTGTGAATGTCACATGCAGCAATCTGGAGTCTTGTTCATGAGCTTGTTTTGAGTGCACAATAGTGCTATGACCTCCTATATTTGACCTGTCACTGGTCAGGATTGTGCATGTGCATGCTTGTGGTACACATTGACACCATGCTCACGTTATAACTGGTGTTGTGTCTATGTCTGTGTTAGCTGATTTGTACCATTGATCACAGTTACTGTTCATGATTAGCATTTGATGATGCAGTTCTTGTTTGGGTTGGGGCATGGCTTCTGTGCATTTGTCCAGAGTGTGTATTCCTATTCTGTCTAAGCTCACATTGCCTTGATTTGTGTTTTCTTATTGGTTTTTGCTCAGCATTTGTTCAGGCATCCCTTAGTGTGAGTCTGACATTTGTAGATACACACCAGAGTGTGTGATTGGCTGTCAGGAAACTCACAGGACCTTAGTTGCACCTTTATGTGTGTTTCTAACAGGTGTTGAGTAGTGCAGGTATGAGATGGGTAGATGAGGGGTATGTGTGGAGGTCCTACTTGGGTTTGACAGTCAGGGAGTGTGACATTGAGCCATGTGTGGCATACACATGCAAGGTAGTTGACACAGATGTGGTGCTGGTCACTGTATAGCTTCTGACACTTCCTATCATTCCTGTGCCTATGCATAGCTTGTATTGCTGTATCCCAGAGATATTGCACAGATGTCACTTTGGTTTAATTTCAATCACTGTGCCACCCATGTCTGATTTGAAGGCCTAAGGGTAGTGTGATGTGTTCCACCTCTTGCATATCATGTACAAATGCTATTTGGCTTGACCTATGGTTTTACAGGACTGTGCACTCCACTTTGGGCTAGTCCATTTATTGTCATACATTGCTGCTGACCTATGGTATGTGTATGTGTCGGAGTGTCAGTGTGGGATCTTTCTGAGGGACTTGACATGCAGTGGTTGTTGATATGCAGAGTGATTCTTCATTTCTTGATGTACTCAGTTGGATCCACATAAGTGTAATGCAGGTGTGAGGAGGAGGGTTGTCCAGTCCCTGACCTTCTGTGCACGGTGTTCATCTTCATCCCCACCTTCCCAGTCAATCTACCTTGCCCTTTGATGTGTGAGGTGCAAGGTCAAGCCACACCTGCCTGCTAAATGGTGCATTGAGGGGGGCACATGAGGGGCACACATCATGTGCAGAAATGGATGTGGGAAGCGTGCTGCGGACGGAAAATGGGTGATCTTTGCCCATTGGAATATGGCAAAAGCAAGGTCCGCCGCTGGATTGCGAAAAAGGACGTTTTCTGCTACTGCAAGCACCACGGATTTGCCAAACACTGCCATCCTAATGAGCCCCATAGTTACGAATGGACGATATTTGGTCTATACGCCTTGTAAGAGGCAGCAGCGGTTTCTGGGAGAGGGTGGAGGCGATATGCCCTTCCTATTAAATGTTCCTTCAATGGAAATTGCTGAAAGCAATTACCATGCTTTTAAATTATCCTGAAGCCGCAGCGTTCACTGCTTGGCCTGCCTGGTCCATTCCATAAAACGTATGCCAGGCAGTTTTAATTTAGACACATGTTGTAATAAGTGCATCTGTGTCTATTGGCAGCACTGCAGTAGTAAAAGTTAAACAGTACGGCCTGACATGATGCCAGCCGATTCTGCAATAATTAAGGTCCTCTGGACACAACCGCAAATTATGCTTAAAAGAGTCACATTCTGTAGCAGCACCGGGCGTGTACAGCATCAGTCCTGTACTCTCTAGGCTGCTTGTCTATCATCAGCTACCTTTCAGCAGTCCTCCCTTTCCCATGCCATCACAGCGTGACGACATGGAAAGGGAGGGGATGCAGCAATTACTACCAGGTTGGCCCGTCATATGCTATAAACAGTTGCACTGCACATGCTTCTGCGCCTCGTGTATTCTGTTTAGAACGTACCAGCACCAGCAAAGGTGATTTTACGAGCTGCAGCTGGGCCTCATTCACAGCACTGCCATAGACTGCTGGCGTGCAGCGCCTCCATCTACTGCGGCACCATGACCGGACTAGAAGATGACGGAGGGTGAGTGATGTTATCTCTACTTGCTGCAGTGTCGGTCTCACTGTATCTCTCATCCTCTCTCCCTTTTCTGCACTGTCCTTGGCCTGTCGCTCTCTCCTTTTCCCACTGTTTTGTCTCCCGGCCCCGGGGCTGATGTTCTCACATGAATACGGCCAGAATTTGAAAAAAAGCACCATGAGGAGCAAAATATCGGGTCACATAAAAAAACATCGGGTAAAATCAACCCGGATTGTAGTGGCAGGTGAGGCAAAAACAACTTTATCACAACAAAAGACAAAGAGATTAGCGTCAATAAGTGTGTGTGTGTTTTTGTATGTGTGGGTGTGTTTGGGTTGGTGTGTGAACGCTTGAGGGTGTTGTGTAGCTGTGGATGTGAAGTAGTGTGCATATAGTGGGTGTATGTAGTTGATGTGGATGCACAAAGGGTTTTATGTGGTTGCTATCTGTGTGAGTGTACGTGGTGTGTATGTGCTTATTTATCTATTGGTTATTTTGCTCTGTATTTCAGGGCAGGTTTTATGATTCCTGCATATTCGTGTCATTTTGTGTCTTTGCGTGTCAGTAACGTGTATATATAGGCCTGTCCTTTGCGCAGTACTTAACTTATTCTAATGCCTATATGTTTTAATAATATTCACCTGTGCCTGGCACCTACACCTGTGACATGCATGCAGGTTTAATTCATAGAAGGTATTTGTTATCATGTCCAGCATTCCTCCCATCACTCGCTCCTATAGATGCATGGCACTCTTACAAGCAAGCTGCTTGCTGGTGTAGGGCTACTACAGCCAGTCCAGGAGAAAAGCTGAGTAGGAGAGGGATGTGGGGGGTTGTGCTAAGACACGCAGCTGCCTATGGAAGCGGATGAGGCCATTTCATGAGCAGCTGCTGTCAGAAAGGGGAGGGGATTAATGACATGACCTCTGCTCCCCCCACTCACATGCCAACAATGAGGCTCGCGTTACCTGCAAAGGTCAGGGTCCAAGTGTAGAACTCCATCATGCCATTCACCTTCTGACTCAGAAGCCATCACCGGATCTGTGTACCACTTCCTACCTGAAGAATGTTGCACAAACATCGAACCCTGCTCCACGGTGCCACAACACTCTCTGCAGACAAACAGTGGTCTGCACTGTCACACCCTCCTTTTGTGGATAACTGTCTTGACACTGCACAGGAAGGGCATATTAATGATAGCACAAGGGTGTCAGTTACACTGCACTATGGTGACACATTGGGGGGATAGACTGCTCGGTGGTGACACTGCACAGTGGTGACAGAACGGGAATAGCACTGCACGCTGGTTACACTGTGCGGTAGTGCCAGCACGTGGACAGCATTGCACCAGGGTGATATTGCACGGGGAGGGTGATTCTGCAAATTTGCTTTAAAATGTACAATTTTTCTAAATTTTCTCAGGTGGAGAACCCCACCAAACCCCCTTATGCGCTCTCTCATCACAGGGCACCCCTGCATCTTTTTCGCCCCACGACATTCAAATGTAACCAGCTGCCACTGGTAAGAGGATATCTACTGACACTAGAGCAAATCTCGGAAGAGTCCTAAAAATGCCTGAATTATTAAAATTAAAAGAAAAAAATGAGGCGATTGATAAATAATGAATTTGTAATTTGCACCAAAATTGTGAACAACTTGTCTCATAGTGTATATCTGTGTATATAGATGTAATGTCAATGATATTGTATGAATTAATAAGTAATGTAAGTTATGTTTGTAAATGTTTGCTGCCATGAAGAAGCCCATAACAGGGCGAAACATGTTGGCTGCGCAGAAAGCTTTTTCCTCAACTACAAGATGATGTTTGAATAAAGAATAGCAATAACTAAGAAAACCACGTCTCGATTCATCTATTTGTAAACAAATAGCATTTTGCTGTCATTCCTTTTCTGCTTTAAAGTTTCCTCTCTGATTGGGTGTTAAAGAAAAAATTAATTAGAAGGGTTTTGACTGTTTAATATATCTTAAGAAATTATACAACGTAAACTCAAATCTGCAATTTAAAGTGACATGTGGGTTGCGCCAGCGGCAGTGGACCTGTGCGTAATACCTTGGGCCCTGGCTCTTAATGGTTTACAAATTAAGCACTGGCATGACTTATCTTCCCTGCTTGTAAGAATTCTGTCCAATGACTTCTTTTGGATGATAGTGTATGGAGTGTCATGGTGGTAAGTGATGTTGCAATCAAGGTGAGTTTCAAAATACTTATCTGTGCTGTGTTGGATGTAAGCAAAGTGACCTGTCTAATCATGTCTTCTGTTTGAGTTTGCGTTTATTGGTACCTATGCATAACATTCATTACTGTTTCATCGTAGGCCTTTAGGTTATATCATGCTCCTAGACATCTGCATGCCAGCAACCTAACCAAAGGGGCAGCAGAGTGCTGTGTGTGTGGTTGGACACAAAGAGCGTAATCACAGAAGTACCAGTAATTGAAATGGTAACATGCACAGCAGTTGAGGTTGGTGACATGAGCATGAATTTAGCAACTTGTTAAAAGGAAGTGATAATGTCTACCACTGATTAATTACACCAAATGAATGAGATAATAACTGGAAGAGCAATCAAAGCTGGCAACCTGAACAGAACCTATTATAGCCTAGAATTTCACTATTCCTGCTAGGCTAAAAGAAGTCAGGGCTTAGAATTCGACCTCAAGGTCCTTTCATTTTCCCAACAGCTTCCAAAGGGATTCAGGAGGTCTAGGTGGGCGAGCTCTAATCTGGTCCCGGTTTAACGCCTATTCTGGCTGGCACCTGAGTGGCAGCGCATCTGAGGTTGAGACATGATTGACATACTTCAGTTAGTCCTATTCCTGAAAATATGCACTTGCACCAAAAGAATCCCAGAGCACAGTGCTTAATTTGAGCCAGTGGTTTCCGGTGCTCACCATCAGCACTTAATTGTTGGCACCGGCACTTAATTGTCGACACTGGCACTTATGACAGCTGTCACATGGTGGTGCTCTATGTATAAATTAGAGATGAGCAGAATAGCAATTGTTTAAAGCGCATTAACACCTTATCAGGGGTGGCAAGCGCTAAATAAAGGCAAACCTTTTCCCTCTTCTATCCCACCACTATCCTTCTCAATCAAAATAACTGACTAACATATCCACCACTCAAATTACTTTCATATTTCACTATACTAATTCACCACTAATCCTTTATGGGTTCCGGAGGAGCGTGCTACTCGTCGAAAAAGCGCTTTGACACCTCGTCAGGGGTACTTTGCGCTATATAAATGCAATTAGAATACAATACGCATTAAAAACAACTAATAGCTGTCGCCCAAGCTATTTTTAAAGCTTTGGGGGCCTGGAATTGGCTGCATTGTCACACTTGTAGCAGTCTGCTGGTTAGTAGATGTGTATCATTGGCAACGCTGGCAGTGACGATGGGTGGTGCAAGCTGCAGAAGCTTGCTGACTAGAGCACTGGCACTTATTTTGTTTTTTCAAATTAAACATTGCCAGAGATCTACTGTTCATTTTTGCTCAGCATCAATTTCCATAACCGCATCAGCGTGCAATGGTACAAATGAGAACCTGTTCGGGGCGAAGGGGCAAGCATGGTTTACTTGGCCCAAACATTGGGATTAGGGTTTTTAGGTCGAGGGACCATCCGGTGTGCCGAAGGCAGAACCGGAAGTCCGGAGATTTAATGTTTTGGAGAAGCGGGGCTTGAACCCGCCCCTCTTCTCTCCTCTTCTCCATTGGCTGGCCTCTTGAATGCTGGCCAGCCATTGGAGAAGAGGATCGTCTCTCCGAACAGGCCCCGTCCTTTTCAGATTCGGGGGCGTGTTTTTTGTTACTTTTCTCATTTTCTCCTCCAGCCAATGGCAAGAGGAGAGAAAAGAAAAACACGCCCCCGAATCCGAAAACGCCGCTGTCTTTCTCCGAGGCATTTCTGCTTCGCCTCGGAAAAAGGCGGCGGTGTTAATGGCGTCCTTGTCTATATGCATTAGATGATGGTCGCGTGCTAAAAGGAGCCATGGAGATATTTCCCCTGCCATGTGATATATTGTGTACATTGTCTATATGCATCAGGTGATGGTCGCGTGCTAAAAGGAGCCATGGAGATATTTCCCCTGCAGATATTTCCGTGCCAGTTGCTTGTTGCATATAGGGCCATACCTAATATAGTGCTTTAAAGCAGTTTCTAGGACAATAAACCACTCGGACAAAGGGACGATCAGGCTGCGGGGTCAGGTGGCAGGGAGTGTAGTATAGCTTTGTAAATCACTAGCCCAGGCGGGTGCCCTGCGAAAAGAACTGTTACGACTCGACTGTCGGTTTGTTTATGGTAAAAGTGTTTCTAAGCGCTTCTCTCAAATCAACGATTATGTATTCACTTCCTGCAAGGCCGATTTAGCATTTCGTGTTCCAAAGGCGGACATAATAAGTAACAATAAATTGTTCAAATGTATCACCTGTGGTTTAAAGTGATTCGAAGGCACACCGCTCTAACAAGTGCTTTGTAAAGCAAAGTGCCATTAAAAGAGAGTCACCAGAGAAGCAAGTACTAGGATGAATGTATGAATCGATCTACGAATGAAAGGCTGTATGTCTGTCCGCTGTAGTCTTCGAGTAACGTGTCTGGTCGAAATATACACCCCAGGCAGTGAACTCCATACAGGAGGCAGCTGACATACGGTGTGGCCGCACAAAGCGCTAGATTTGTGAGAAGAGTGGCCAGCGCGCGACACTTGGATGAATGCATTTGCGCCCAATGATATTATAGAATGTCAAATGGATAAAAAAGGAGCCAATTAATAAACACATTAATGGGTACGTGGGAATTTTAAATACTCTGATCATGGGAGGGATGAAAGTCAAATCTGCTCGCGAAGGCACGGGGGAATGCCTCACGATTGTTAGAATTCATCGGAAAAATGATGTCAAAGACTCCTGCAATGGTCACGTGGAACCAATGAAACCCCTAAGTTGTGGGCTTCTTCCAGCCGCTTCAAGCAGACCCGGTATATCAAACGCAATATTTTATGCGGAGACCTGAATCCCTGCTGTGGAGACACGATGCACCCGAGTCCTGTACGGACCCTGGTGCAGGGGGACATTTCGCAAGTATCGCTCCGTCCACACACTGCACCTCGCCCGGGCGTGAATGTTTTTACGATACACGTCCAATTGGATTATAGAATGTCAAATGTTTAAAAGGGAACCGAAGTCTATATATATATATATATATATATATATATATATATATATAAATATATTCACTGAAAAAACCATAGGTTTCAGGGGCGTTATAGTTAGCTGGACTTTTCACTCATGCAAAACCATAGAAATTCCCCCGTTATAGTTAGTTCAGCTAACTATAACTCGCGCACCCGCAATGCACTGCTGATGACGTCACATATTACATCACTCATGACATGGTCAGTGACATCACTCATGACATCTCAAATGACATCACTGATGACATCACTGATGACATCATCCAGTGAATGTGTGTTTTCCTGAAAATTACATATGTTTTATATATGTATATCTCAAGGTCGATGGAAGAATAAATGGGTATATAAGTGTCTAAATGGATGATTTGTTTTTGAAAAATTGATTGTATAACTGACTGATTAAGTGTATCTTAGTGAATACATGGCTTAGTGAGTAATTTTTAAATATGTAAATATCTGTATCAGTCTCTCACTTTGTGTATAAGTGGCTGCATGGGTTGGTGAGTAGCTACATGAGTGTCTATATAGGTTATTAGTTGGTTTTTTGAGTATCAGTATGAGTGTCTGATGTCTGTATGGTTCGGTGGGGGGTATTACGTAGTGCATAGGTGCATGAATGAGTGACTCACTGTTTGTATGTGTTGAAGACAGCATGTGTGCAGGACTGTATGGGTGGATGAGTGTGTGCATGGGTGTGTTAGTGAGTGGATGACTGTCTCAATAGTGTCTCTATGAGTAACTACATATGTTTTAAACTAGTATATGTGACTATTGGTGTATATAAGTGAGTATATGTGAGAGTGAGAGATTGAAAGAGTTTCTGTATGAATAAGTATGTGTTTCTATAAGTGATTGTTAAAAAGACTAAGTATGTGTAAGTTTCTGTAGAAGTAAGTGTGGTGGTGTGTGTATAACTGTATATACAGGTAAACGGATGTTTGATTCTTTATTAGCATGAGTGACTATGTGTGTGAGTAACTTTATGGATGAGTGGCGTTGTGTAACAGGATGTATAGGTGTATGAGTACATATGATGAGTGAGTACATGCATGAGTGACTGTATAGGACTGTTGGTAAATGAGTGGCTGTGGATGTGGTTCTTACAATTACTGAATAGGTTGTTGTAACTGGTATTGGTATGTCCATTGTTTTGAAAATTTTAATTTCTATTTTTGAATGTGTGTATCAAAGGTTATATTAGGGGGAGAGGAGGTCTGCCACTCTATCACAAGGATGATGTCATCAGTGATGTCATCAGTGATGTCATTTGAGATGTCATGAGTGATGTCACTGACCATGTCATGAGTGATGTAATATGTGACGTCATCAGCAGTGCATTGCGGGAGCGCGAGTTATAGTTAGCTGAACTAACTATAACGGGGGAATTTCTATGGTTTTGTATGAGTGAAAAGTCCAGCTAACTATAACGCCCCTGAAACCTATGGTTTTTTCAGTGAATTTCAAAGGTTTTTTAAATGCTAATTTCTAGCTATGCCTACAGAGATAGGACATGTGAAGAAAGAAGGAAAAATGCACAGAAAGAAAAAAAAGAAATGCAGAAAGAAGCAACAGAAGTCCTCAAAGACGAAGAAAAGTGCAGGAAGAAGTATAACGTGCAGAAAGAACAAACAGAAGAGCAGAAACAAGCCTTGTTGCAAAATCATCCTGTACCCTCAACTTTTTCAGACGGATACTGGTGGTAACTGAGTCTGACTAACCAGTCCTAGAGCCAGTGCTATGTTAAAAGACACTCAGAATACAGTGAAAACACCTACATACACTAGGGCACACTATGTGTTGGGGTCCCCCTGTGATTAGCATGACCTCCTCTGTAAGCCTCTAGTATATAATAGGGCAGGGGATTAAAACTACCTCTTAAAACGCACCACAGGGAGTGTTTGAACACGTCACCTCATGCCCCGTCACCTCCCTTCCCCACTGTGTAAACACGCCCTGTAGCCGTTTTAAGTTGGGAAATTAAGTCCCCGTGAATCCTGAGGGTCCCTAGGGTCCAACTAGACCACTAGGTACCTCCAGTAAGCGCCACAGAGCTGCGTTGCAGAGAGGTGTAAAAAGTGGCACAGCCTGCACCACCTCTCTGCAACGCAGAGCAGTGGTGCTTACTGGAAGCACCTGGTGGGCTAGTTGGACCCCAGGGTCCCTCAGGATTGAAAGGGAATTATTTCCCCAACTTAAAAACGCGCCACAGGGCCTGTGGGCGTTCTGAGTTGAGAGATTAAGTCCCCTTGAATCCTAAGGGTCCCTAGGGTCAAACTAGCCCACTAGGTACCTCCAGTAAGCGCCACAGAGCTGCGTTGCATGGAGGTGTAAAAAGGGGCGTGGCCTCAGAACACCTGTCTGCAACGCAGCTCCCTGGCGCATACTGGAGATACCTGTTGGGCTAGTTGGCCCTCAGGGACCCTCAGTATTGAAGGGGAATTAATTCCTCAACTTACAACTGGCCAGGGGGCGCATTTGCAGAGTGCTGCAAGGAGGGGGCGTGGCCTTCGGCGCGATGCCGGTCTTTTATTTATTTATTTTTAAGAAGGAGGGCTGTGTGGCCCCCTTTCTTTTTCTAATTTATTAGCCCTGGGGACCCCATCCCCCAGGGCCTGCACCCTCATTTTTTTTGTTGAAAAAAATTTATTTGGCCCTCCCAAGGTCTTAATCGGCCCCGGGGACCCCAACCCCCAGGTCATGGCCTTTTTTTTATTCTTTAGGAGGGGGGCTGTGTTGCTCCCCTCCTCAGGCCACTTATGGCCCCGGGGACCCCATCCCCCGGGGCCGGCCTTTGTTTTTTATTTTTGAAAAAATATATATATTTATAGAAACACCTAGGACATGCTGGACAAACCGTATGTACCTATCACCATGACGATTTGCGTGATATTCATTAAAAGGCGACTATGCATACAATGAATCCACGTAGAATGTATTCACACCGCTAGTGAAGCTCTGACATGTCTGACACCCTACCGTGCCTAATCCCGGCGCCCCCGCTGGTGGGTACTCTTCAAGTAGACACCCTTGTCGTTTATTTATACAAACATGGGTAGCTATTGACGGGCACATTTAATACACATGCACACCAAGCCATTCAAAGGGGATTCAACAAAAATTCGACCAAACTATGCAAGAAACCCCCTCACGGTTAATAAAACACACATCCACCGCCGAATGTGTAATACTTTTTATTTTACTCTCTGGAAAGGAGACAAACCTCACTTGAGAGTCACAGCGTGCTCCTGGCTGAGCCCAATGCTGTGTTACACCCACCAGTGCCCGCCCAGTGCCACACACCTCTGTGTTGTATTCCACCAGCTAGTGCGTATGCTATGACACTCTCTAGCCCATGTGCACTGTAACACCACCCCGTGAACATGTCATGCCACACTTGCCTTCGCACGGGTTATATTGCCCCATCTAACGTGCCTTCCTCGATGCCTATGTTATAAAGCACAGCGCTATGCCATACATATTACAATCTGGGATCCATATCTTTGTCACAGTGCATATGCAATGTTACACTACCCAGCACATATTTTATAATACAACTTTATAGACTACTTAGGTTACACAACACTGCCCTGTGCATATTACACTCCAAGGCGCATATCACATAGCAAGCGCTAGTGCCTGTGCTATCTCGCGCTCTCCAATGAATCTGTCATTGCGCACAATGTATTGCATATTATATTTCACGCCCCGGTTCATCTTATATCACACTTTTTGGTGCATAGTTTATACCATATACTATATCTAGTTTTCATTTTTAATCGTGCTCTCAGGACTATGTTCTATATAACACTGCGTCCACCTACCCTTTTCACGGGCATTACATTTTGCGATGGGGGGTGGAGGGTCAGGGGATGTTTCTGCCAAGTGAGCCCGGAGTCACAGTCCCAAACGTCCTCTTCTTCCTTAATAAAAGTGAGATTATGCTGCATATTTGTTCATATTTTAAGTAGTTCGCACAGACACACATTTTAAAAACAATAAAGTTCCTAATACCCACCTTCTTTGAACAGTTAGCTTGCTGCCCCATCCACCTCTTCCCTATCCTCTGTTGTCTGAATCCATGGACTAGCCTCCTCCCTCCTGCCATCCATGGTCTGATGTGCTGCCACTGCCCTCCATTTAGCATGATGTACCAGTCCACTCATCCTGCCCTCCATTGCCCAATTCTATGGCCCATCATTGACCTCCTGCTTAGCCTCTGTGCTTTGCTTGCTGCCCCTATTCTCCTTCCCCCTGCCCTCCGATGTCTTTGTGCATGCCCCTGCTCCATCCTTTTTGACCACCATGTTCCATGGACCTGCCACTCCTATCTACTCTGAGTGTTCTGTTGAGCTGCCACTTCCCTACCACCTGCCTAGCATTGTCAGATGACTGTAACCTGTCCCTGCCACCTCCACCCTGCCTGTCCACATGCCATGCCTCTATCCCCTTCCTCCTGTCCTCCATGGTCCATTTTACTGCCACACCCTTCTGCCCTCCCTGGTCTGTTGTGCTGCAACTGCTCCTCCTGCCTGCCCCGCGCAGTCTGTTCTGAGGCCCCTTACTCTGAACTCTCTTGTCTGTGCCCAGGTCCTGACCCTCCCTTCTATCCTCCATGGTCCTTTGTGCATGCCCCTGCACCCTCCTTCTTGCCCATCATAGCCATTGTGCTGCTACTAACCCTCCCGCTTGCCATGCATGGTCTTCTGTGCTGCCATGGCCCCTCCCACCTTCCCTGTGTGGTCAGCTAGCTGCTCCTGTCCCCCTCCCACCTTCCCTCCATGGTCTGTGTGTATGCCATCATAGTCTCACTGTTGCTCCCCATGGTGTGTCTTGTTTCTAGTGCCCATCCTGCCTGACCTCCATGGTCATCTTGCTGCTCCTGCCCTGCCCCCGTGCCCCCAGCCCTCTGTTTCCATGTGCAGACCCCTATTCCCTCCCTCCTGGCTTGTCGGTTCCATTGTAATGCCCCTGATCCGTCCCTCCTGCCCTTTATGGTCTGTTATGCTGCAGCTTTCTCTCCTGTCTGTCCATTATGGTCAGCTAGCTACCATTGCCTCTTTCCCCTCTGTTGCCTGTTGTCCATGTGCATGGTCCTGTCCCCTCCCTATTGCTTTCTATGGATTGTTGTGCTGCACCCCCGTCCCGCATGCCCTGTGTGGTGTATTGTGCTGCTGCAAACCCTGATGCCTGCCCTGTAGGGTCAGTTTGGTGCACCTCTCAATGTCCCTCCTGTCCTCTGTTATCCGAGTCCATGTCCCTACCCCAATTCCTCCTGCCTACCATGATCCAATGTACCATACTTGCGAACATTTTGAACTTGGTAAGAGGGAGATTTTGAAATAAAACTGGGGTATTGATTTTCCCCTTTGAGTTACATTGAAAAAGAGAAGATTGTAGACAGGAAACAGATCAAGTAAAGCCCATTTGAGCTTAAAAACATTGGACGTTTCCTGGCTGAAACGGGTCTGTTGGCATGTATGGTTGTATGACCACTGCCTCTTCCTTCTGCCCACAATGGTCTATTATATTGCCACAGCCTCTCTTGCCAGTCCTGTATTGTTGGTTTGTTGCCCCTGCCCCCCTTTTCACTGCCCTCCATAGTCTGTTGTGCTGCCACTGCCCTTCCTGCCTGCCTAGTGTGGTCAAACTGTTGCCTCTGCACTCTCCTACCTGCCTTCAATTTTCAGAGTCCATGCCCCTGGCCTCTGCCTCTCAACAGTATCCCAATGAACAACTAGATTGCTAACATTCTATATTTATTACAAAAGTGTGTGATGTAATCAAAACTGTAATGCCTAGACCATTTCCTTTAGAAATTACATATATGAGAGGGTCTTATTTGCATCAAAATTATGGTTAGTGCTCTAAAAAACTAAAATGAGGACATATTTTCTGAGTTTTCAAATAGCGACAAAGAACTTTTAAATTATTTGTAAACTTAGTTTTTTTATCCAGTTGACCACTTGATTAAATGTTGCATCCAAGGGGAGAGGGTGTGGTGTTACTTCCAGAGCTGCAGACTTTGCAACTGGGGAACCAGGTTGGAGTTTCTGCTTCAGCTCAACATTCTGTGATTCTGGTCAAATCACTTAATCTCCCCATGTCTACAACCAAAATGAATTTGATCTTGTGTGATGTAACCAATGTTCATGTAAAGCACTCCAATACCTGGAAAGTCTGCACTATATAAAACTGCAAATACACAAAAAATAAGTGTTTTGCACACTTCTGTCATTGGGCTACATTTGGGCTACATCTGGGTGATATTTGGGCTACATTTGGGCTCTTTTGTCTCTGGTGGCCATTTTAGGAGATTTATTTGTTATGAAGTTTCCTAATTTCCTCATTTACTGCAGTCTCTTCAGTAGGAAATGCTTTCAGTTTTTTACTTTGATTCCATCAAGAAGGTATTCAGATATGTCACACATTTGCCATAAATTCTGAATGTTAGCACTCTAGTTGCTCATTAGATCACTGTAGTAAAGCTACTGCTCACCACAGAAGTCTGCTGCTAGTATTAGAAATGCATGTTTCAGTCTGCATATCAGAATTTTTTAAAGAAATGGAAGAGGATTTGAGAAGTCACTCAAAATGTGCCCTAATTTTTCTTTCTTCAGCACTAATCATAATTTCTATGGCAAAATGAACCCCCTCATTGTGTTCCTTTTTAAATTAAATGTTTTAAGTGTTACCAGTTTATTCCAATCAAGATGGCTTCAGGTGTGCCATACTTTTGTCATAAGTAAGACAGTAAGCGCTCTAGTTGTTCTTAAGAACACTCTGGGACATTCTGTCATTGGGCTATACTTGGGCTACATCTGGGTGATATTTGGGCTACATTTGGGCTCTTTTGTCTCTGGTGGCCATCTTGGGAGATTTATTTGTTATGAAGTTTCCTAATTTCCTCATTTACTGCAGTCTCCTCAGTAGGAAATACTTTCAGTTTTTTACTTTGATTCCATCAAGAAGGCATTCAGATGTGTCACACATTTTCCATAAATTCTGAATGTTAGCACTCTAGTTGCTCATTAGATCACTGTAGTAAAGCTACTGCTCACCAGGCAAGTCTGCTGCTGGTATTCAAAGTGCATGTTTCCGTCTGCATGTCAGAATGTTTTTATGAAATAAAAGAGGATTTCAGAAGTCAAAATGTGCCCTAGTTTTTCTTTCTGCAGCACTAATCATAATTTATATGGCAAAATGAACCCCCTCATTTTGTTCCTTTGTAAATTAAATGTTTTAAGTGTTACCACTTTATTCCAATCAAGATGGCTTCAGGTGTGCCATACTTTTGTCATAAGTAAGACTGTTAGCGCTCTAGTTGTTCTTTAGAGCACTCTGGGAAGCTGCAGTAGAACACAAAGGAATCAACTGACAGTCTCTGCCCTTGTTGGATGTACATGTTTTACTGAGAATGTCAGACTTCATTCTTACATGACTGAGAAAGATAATGTGAATTTACAGAAAATATGCTCTCAGTTTAGCTTATAGATCACCTTCCAAACCTCTGTGGGAAAAGTATGAGAAAATAGTTTTCTCTCAAACATGGTTCGTGATATCACAGCCGAAGGCTTTTTCACATGGTAAAATCACCTTAGAACACACCACAATTCCTAAAATGAGTATGTTACCATCAACAAATGATTTATAATGTAACTAAAGTCTTAAAACCTTCTATTAACTGCAATGCTTTTTAATGAGGTGCTATCATGTATATTGGTCCCAAGATGGCTGCCAACACTTCTTGGATGAAGTACTGACAGCCAATCAGATCTCACGATGAGATGTGTGGTTAGGCTCCGCCCAGATATGTATGTGATTTTACTTTTGATTTTCTTAGGAACTACTGAACAGATTGACACCATATATGCAAAAGGCACATGCCTGACCTGAGGACTACCTCTTTGCCAAATTTCAAGTAATTCTGTTCAGCCGTTCGGGCTGTACCTTGGACTAAAGGTCCCTATGGAAAAATGCATGGGGAAAACGCGTTTTGGGACACCCCTTTTTTCTCAGCCCCCGCTTGACGAATCCCTCCGAGACTTTCAGGGTAGGAGCGGAGCGGAGCGCCCCACCTATTTTGAAAATTTCGCGAGGATTCGTCAACCGGCGCCAAAGTTATTCCAAATAGAATGTTGCGGATTTCCTATGGAAACATGGTCCTAACTATAACTATCTACTGGCGACCGCCAGTAGATTATATATATATATATACTCTCTGCTCCCTGGGAGGACTGAAAAGCAAATGTGCCTCAAATGCACAGGGGAATGCCTCACATTTATGTGAATTCATCAAAACATAAAAAAAAAAAAGATGTGTATCTTGTATTAGTGACGTGGAACTAATGAAACCTTCAGGCTGTAGCGTGCTTCTAGGCGCTGCATGGTTTGAATCTCGAAATTATTTATTTCGCACAGCGCCTACCTCAACTACTCATCTACAAACTAGTACTATGCATCCAGAAATCTGCCCCTTCCCTAACCCCCTGCCTCGTTATCGCGAACTGCAGTGAAAAGCCAGTATCTGCGCTGTCGTGACATGATACATGCAGAGAACGTGGGCGAGCACAGCCCCATTCATCATAATTAAAAAGAAACGGCTCATTAAGTTACCCACTCATCCTTCACGCCTTCTTCAGGTCGCGGTTTTGACGCTCAAAGGCCGGTCACCGCTTTTATTTTCGATAGGGGTTCAGGGGGGCTGTATGCATCATGCTCATATCACAGCGCTACCCACACTAAACCCTCACACGTGTGCTCTTTGTTGAACCGGACCAAGCACATATTGTCATCGCCGTCATCATTTTCAATTTCTGCACAGAACACGCGCTTTTTCCGGTTCTGTCCCATTTCAAAAAGCTGGAAGCTAAGAACATTATATATATATTACCTACTGGCGGTCGCCAGTAGGTAGTTATAGTTAGGACCCTGTTTCCATAGGAAATCCGCAACATTCTATTTTGAATAACTTTGGCGCCGGTCGACGAATCCTCGCGAATTTCTCAAAATAGGTGGGGCGCTACGCTCCGCTCCTACCCTGAAAGTCTCGGGGGGATTCGTCAAGCGGGGGCTGAGATAAAAGGGGGGTCCCAAAACGCGTTTTTCCCATGCATTTTTCCATAGGACCTTTAGACAGGGCTACAGCCCGAACGGCTGAACAGAATTACTAGAAATTTGGCAGAGAGGTAGTCCTCAGGTCAAGGAAGTGCCTTTTGTAGGTTTGGTGTAAATCTGTTCAGTAGATTCTGAGAAAGTAGCCTTTAAATCAATATATATATCTGAGCCAGCTTACGGTACGCTTACCGTAAGCTTACCGTACGCGTACGGTGGCGTGCGCGAGCGCGATTCTGATTGGCTGTTACATCTAAGTAAACATTCGAATCGGTCGAAACCAGGAAGCGGCGGCCGCCATTTTCTCTCTCGCACTCTGAGGGGGGGGCTGTAAACAAAGGCAAAAAACATATAAAGGGGCTGTTTAGACAGCGCCCATGCACATAGCCATGTTAGTTGAGTCCTCAAAGATCCCCCAAGGCCAAAAATGGTAAATTTTTATTTTTTGAAAATTTCGCCGATTACGCTTACCGTACGCGTACGGTGCGCTTACGCTAAAAATTTTAATAAAAAAAAAAAAACACTCTCTGTGCATGGCATATTATTGTCATCACTTACAAATTAAATTTAACAGATTACCTATCACAAGGAAGCGCATAATATGTCCTCCATGTGCGCACGGTGCGTAACGTGGGCACGCGGTGCGCGTAGCGCACTGCGTGCCCACCTTGCGTGTACGGCACTAACTGCGTAAAGTGGGCGCGCGGTGCGCGAAGCGCACCGCGTGCTCACTGTGCGCGCACGGTGCGCGAAGCGCACCGTGCGCGCACGGAACGAACTGCGTTAAGTGGGCGTGCACGCCACGAATGGCGTAAAGTAACTTAGCATTTAAAAAACCGTACAAATTCACTGAAAAAACCATAGGTTTCACACACGTTATAGTTAGGAATTAGCATTTAAAAAACCTTGCAAATTCACTGAAAAAACCATAGGTTTCAGACATGTTATAGTTAGCGGAAATTTTACTGATAAAAAACCAATGAAATTCCCCCGTTATAGTTAGTGCAGGCAACTATAACTCACGCGACCGCAATCTTCTGCTGATGACATATGTCTTTATGAAAAAAAAATATTTGTAATATATGTATAGCTAAAAATTTATGGAAGAAGACATGGGCAAATAAGTGTCTAAATACAGTATTAGCATCAGCAGAGGATTGCGGTCGCGTGAGTTATAGTTGCCTGCACTAACTATAACGGGGGAATTTCATTGGTTTTTTATCAGTAAAATTTCCGCTAACTATAACATGTCTGAAACCTATGGTTTTTTCAGTGAATTTGCAAGGTTTTTTAAATGCTAATTCCTAACTATAACGTGTGTGAAACCTATGGTTTTTTCAGTGAATATATATATATATATATGTGTTGCCAATAAGTTAAGTTAGATGTCATTGGGTAAGGGTCGGGAGCACATCACATTTGCCATGAACGTACTATGACTGGCACGACTGTTGTTTTAAAGCGCTTGGAAACGGCAGGACTGCACGAAGCGCTATTAATAGCATCGCCGAGATATCGTCTTGCACAGACTTTGGCAGTGCACTGCGGGAACATACAGCACACGTGCCTACACGTGCAAACGCATCCTCACCTGGACGCAACAAATGCACGTGCAATGCCAGTCCGCGTGGCATGTAGCATGCTGCCCCTTCTTGAAAGTATGCATTTTCATTCATAACATGAAATACACGTCTGAAGCTTGGCCCTGACGATGCGCACGTGCCTTAAACCTCGACAAAGGGGCAGTTTTCGCTCCGTTTGTACCCTGTGGGTGTGAGTGAAAAATACTTTATTTGTACTTCACAGCTCCTCGTACCACCACACACGTTATCAAGCATATGACACAGGGCTGTGCTGAGGAGGTCACGGGGGCAGCTGCGGGCACGGCTTGCACTAGTGTTTGTTAATTCCTGACCCTGCACGGTGCGCCTCGAAGCTCTTGCGTTCCAGGGTTAGTTCACTTCATCTTTCCAGATAAAAAAAAAAGCGGTTTCCGCTCTTTATATCGAAGATCCACAGGTCGTGGGGATAATTGATGAATCGTGGCCTCCTTCTTCGCGTCGATTGTGTCTCCTGCACAGCTCGCTGTCCAGTCATCGATAAACGTATCCATTCATGTATCCATTTATCCAGTGACTCGCCCGGTGATGTCCATGTGTTTATTCTTGTGCCCCAGATGCAAGCATTCAGGACGGAGAGGCTTGAGGCGAGGTGCAGCGCCGAGAGGCCGAGGCCTTGGCAGTCGCTGCGTTTTACACCGTCCCTTGGATGCGGCGCGCTCCCCCTGGCTCTCTCAGAGGGCTCTGCCGGGGCCCTCCAGTTACAGGGAGCTGTGCCCCAATCAGTGCCCGGGGGAGTCTCAGGTGGCCCCCACCGAGGTCAGGGCCGGTCTGAAGCGGCCAGGAGTTGGCATGGCCCCTGGGGCCACCAGTCCCAGGTCAGCAAGTTCACCCGTCGTGTCCCCCTACTGCCCCCTTTCTGGCAGCACCAGGCCCCGTTCAGCCGTGGCTGTCCCTCACCGGCCATGGGGTGCGGCTCCCGTCTCTCCGCCCTCTGCTTTATTCGCCCCTATGCTCTCTCAGCCCCCACACACCCCTGCCCCTGGTCACTAGTCTGTTCACAGCCCCTCCTCCACTCTCACCTCTTCTCGAGCTCTCCCCCCTCTGCCGACCTTCACACCCGCCGCTGCCCCCACTCCAGCATAACACCCTCTCCTACCTGCAGCGCCTCGGCTGTCTCCTTGGGTTCAGGTGTCCCTTCCTTGCCTCCACGACTTCCCCTCTCGGCAGAGGGCGCTGCACAACCCGGGTCCACGTTCAACAAACTTAGTTCTACCTTCGCCCATATTCCAGGAACTCCTCATTCACCCCTCTCTTGCCCATTCACCACCTCCTGCCCATTCACCCACCTCCTGCCCATCACCGCTCTCCTGCCAGTAAACGCTCACCTGCCCATTCACCCCTCTCTTGCCCATTCAGCACCCTCCTGCCCATTCACCCACCTCCTGCCCATTCTCTGCTCTCTTGCCCATTCACCACCTTCTGCCCATTCACCGCAATCCTGCCGATTCACCACTTCTCCTGCCCATCACCACTCTCCTGCCCATTCACAGCTCTTTTGCTCATTCACCTCTCTCCGGCCGAGAGTTGTGCTTTGTGTCCGTTTACTTTCATGCGAGCTCTTCCGAAGGTAGTTTGTGGCCCAAGGACTATAATGGCTGTAGTTTCTATGCCCTATAGAAAATGTAGCTGGATGGCTGTCACTAGATGGACGTCAGGCGGCTCTGTGTTTTCTTTTTAGAGAGCATGCAGTCCATAAAGCTGGAGCAACGAGCTGATTCCCCCGAGCCACGGCGAATCGAGCAGACTGAGTAAATACTGCAAGCTGGAGTCGAGGGATAACTGCGCCTAGCTCGACAGCTGCATGGCCTAACTTCGAGTGCAATGCCACATCCCCCTCATTAAAACTCACTGGAGAGGAATAGTCGTAATCTCACCAGTCAACTGGCAGGAAACGAGCGATCCTAGTGGAAAACGCCACAATTAGCGATATTAAGGGCCTAATTATCATGATTCGTGAAAAAGTGGGTTTTACTCTTACAGTAGTCCTGGCTTACTCATAAATTTCAGGTATAAATCTGTCATTTGGGACCTCAGTAGAAATGCGTACTATCATGGAAGATTTTGTGTAGGAGTAAGTGTGCCCTTCTCTTGTAGTACTGGTTTCAAGAGTGAACTAGGAGCGCTCTTGGCTTACTTCAGGCTCGCCTCCAAAATTCAAGAGTACTACGAGAGTAAGCCACAGCATAATCTTTGTTACTCGGTCCAAGAGGGTTAAGATTGGATCCTGAAATTTGAATGACCGGTTTCCCGGAGGCTCTTCGAAGGTTGCTAACAGCACTCCTGGACCTCTAAACTTACATGTCGTGAGAGAATCTGAGCTTGCTTTGGCCACACCTCCCGTCAGGCATGCTGGTGCCCTTCCAACAATTGATGAGTGAGCTTTTAGGTGTGCAGCTGCTGTCTGTGTTGAAGCCTGCTGTGCTCAGCCTTGTACTGCAGGTAAACGGAGTGCTCTTTCTGGAGTCTCTTCTATCTCCGAGTAGTACACTCGTGGTAAAGAGGTCAAGGTGCATATTTCTTGGCTTCTCTTTATCTCTACATTTTGCTTGATGTTTATTATTTTCAACTCTTCTCACTTGGGGCGTGCACTTACATTTCGTCACCTGAACTGAAAGGCTAACTAGAAGCAGAGCGGCATGTCTGCAACATATAAACATTGAGTAAAACATTAACTTCAACTGTGTGGCTCTATGTGTGTGGCTCTGTGTGTGTGGGGGGGTGGCTCTGTGTGGGGGTGGCTCTGTGTGGGGGTGGCTCTCTGTGTGTGTGTGTGAGGGTGGCTCTGTGTGTGTGTGTGGGTGGCTCTGTGTGTGTGTGGGTGGCTCTGTGTGTGTGTGTAGCTTTTTTTGTAGGTGGCTCTATGCGTGGTGGGTCTGTCTGTGTGTGGGTAACTCTGTGTGTGTGTGTAGGTGGCTCTGTGGGTGGCTCTGTGGGTGGCTCTATTTGTGTGTGGGTTGCTCTATGTGACTGGCTCTGTGTGGGTGGCTCTGTGTGTGTGGGTGGCTTTGGGTGTGTGGCTCTGTGTGTGGGTGCAAATGCAATAGGTCTCGCATTTGAGAGTGATTAAGCTATTGACATTGTAAATAACAATGCTGTTTCTTTAAATGTTTTAAAAACAAAAACATAAACAAAAATAATGTCATGAGCAATGCCAATACCTTTAACAATGCCGAGACCATTGCATTGTAAATGCTTGTTTTACCACTGATGTCAAGAGGCATGTCCTTCTAAGCACTGCAAACTGGATGCCTACTACACTCTTTATCCACTTGACTCTGATGGTAGTGAGGACAAGGAGTCCAAGTCGTTTGAAGCAGGTAGTGTGGGGTAGAGTCTAAGAATGCAAACAGTCAAACACAATTCATAATAAATACTGTCCAGTCCAGTGCTTTTCTTCGCAAAATAGAGAATTATTTTAATCACACACCAAAACATAATACTTCCCATGTGAAAACTAAATCAGCTACATGGTTCTAAGACAGGTGCTACAGGGTTCTGAACACAAAGATTTTGAGGAGTAAATCTGGCACAGATGAGAACTCACAGCAGGCAGACTCCCTTTAAGGTGTAGTAAGGAGTTTGTAAGGTTAAAGGAAGAGTAATGGTAAGGGGTCATAAAGGGGATTTTAGGGTTCACAAAAGGGAAACAATAAGGTGTAGTAAGAAGCTTTTAAGGTTCTGGAAATGCTAGCATCATTTGGCAGGGGTTTTAGGGTTTAGGATTGCGTATGCATTAAGGAATAGTAAAGGATGTATAGGGTTTAAGGGATGTTAGGATTAAAGGGTAGTAAGCGTTTATTTAGGATTCAGGGAAGAGTAGTGTTAAGTGATAGGGTTTTAGGGTTCAGAGACGAGTAGTATTAAAGGGTAGTACCTTTTCTTGAGGTTCAGGAAAGGATACCATTAAGGGGTAATAAGGGGCTTTTAGGGTTCAGGAAAGGGTATTGTTAAGAAGGAATAGTAGACTTAGTGTTCAGGAAAGGCTAGCGTTAAGGAGTAGTAAGGGTTTTTTTTAAGGTTCAGGGATGGGTAGCATTAAGCACCAGTAAAAGATTTTTAGAGCAGGGTAGCGTTAAGGGGTAATTAGGCTTGCAGGAGGGGAAGAGTTAAGGAGTAGGAAGCATTTGTAGGGTTCAGGGATATATAACTTTAAAAGATAGCAAGGTTTTCAGGTTCATGGAAGGGTAGCGTTAAGGAGTAGTAGCGTGATTTGTAGGGTACAGGGAAGGGTAGTAGTAAGGAGTGGTAAAGGTTTTGTGGGTTCAGGGATGGGTAGCATTAAGGGGTAGTAAAGGTTTTAGGGGTGCAGGGAAGGGTGGTGTTAAGGAATAATAGGGGGATTTTATGGGAGAGAAGGGTGAAGTTAAGGGGTAGTAAGGGGTTTTAGGTTTCAGGGATGAGGAAGTGTTAAGGAGCAGCAAGAGGATTTGGGGTTCAGGGATGGCTACCATTAAGGGGTAGTAAGGATTTCAGGGAAGGGTTGCATTAAGAAGTAGTACTAGGTTTTTAGAGTTCAGTATTGGGTAACTCCAATGTGTGATACAGGTTTTTAGGGTTTATGATGGATACTGCTAAGGGGTCGTAAGGGGTTTTAGGGCTGAGGGTAGGGTAGTATTAATTGGTAGTAAGGGTTGTTCATGGATGGGTAGCATCAAGAAATGGGATGGAGTTTATAGGCTTCATGGAATAGTACCATCAACAGGGTAGAAAGGATTTTTAGGGTATGAGCATGTTTAGTGATGAAAGGTAGTCAATGGTATTGGTTCAAAGATGGGTGAGGGGTTGGTAGGGAGTTTAGCATTCAGTGATGGTTGATTTTTGGGTGTAGCAAGGTTTTTTGGGGGTTCATGGAGGTATAGCTTTAAGTTTTATTTTAGGGGTTTATGGATGTGTAACATTGACAGGGTTTAAGGGGTCAGGAAAGGATAGGGTTAGTTGGTAGGAAAGGTTTTTTAGGGTACAGGGAATGGTAGCGTTAAGTGTAGTAAGGAGTTTGTAGGGTTCAGGGAAGGGTAGCGTTAAAGAGTAGTAAGGGGTTTTTAAGGGTCAGGGAGAAATAATTTAAAATTACAGTATATTAAATAGGTTAATTTGATATACATACATTTGAAGTAAGTTAAATATATTAGTATTGTAGTTTTAAAAAATTTAATACTACATTAAAATTATTAAATTAGCTTTTTGGAACTGAACTGTATAAAGCTAGAAAGAATATATACAATATTACCTGTGAATTAAGGTACCACAGATGTAAAAAAGAAATTCTAAGGTATTCCTGATGTACTCACCTTGATGGAATGACTTCCCAGGTAAAGGTTGACTGTGAGCAGGAATATAGAGAGAGGAATAATCATAAGGGAGCCAAAGTGCTTAAAAAAATACCTTATTCAAGTCCAGGATTCTGTGCGGAGGGACATGAAGTCACATAGGGTAGTGAGATTTGAAGGGTATTTGCAGGCTTGGTTGTTTTCTGGCTTTATTGTTTAAGACCTTCTAGTTCAATATCGATGATGCTGGTGTCCAGTGGAGCTCCTTCAGTATTGATTGTGTGTGACCCCTGAAGTTGACATTTAAGGTTAGTCTTGCAGCAGAGTTCTGAAGAGTGTGGAGCTCTTTTAGGCTGGTTGACTTTATAACTTCAAGGGGCCATTGGATCAGGTGTAGTCATTACTAGGCCCGGTGTACTGTCATTATATTGGCAAGAGGAAGTGTTTCATCTTATAGATTCACTCCAGGGAGAAGCTTCCTGTGCTGATTTTTAGGTCTCGCCTACTCAGCGTGCATGCGCTGCATAGGAAGAGACCTCTTGGAATTGATTTGCTTTTTCAGGCAAAAACGTGCACGCGTTGCATTGATTTCAATGGCAACGCGTGCACGTTTGGCGATTCCCTTGCGGGAGCAAGCTTTGGCGACATATGTTTGTAATTATCTGGTGCCCCTGCTCGCTCCCGCAAGGGAAACGCTGTGTGTGTGTGCGCGCGCGCGCACCACTACGCGCCTGCGCCCATCCTTATCTTGTTTGTTTTGAAGCGTCTTTTTGGGTGAGTGTGGATGGCGCGCATTACATCGCACAGGGATTGATTACATGCCAATGGGCCCAGAAGTTAAATAACGCCAAACAGTCATGTGATGGTCACAAGGCAATCCAGCAGCTATGCATTGCTCTAGCCCCTACCCTTTACAACCCCCTTGTAGGCAGCGATCGGAGCCAATTCACTTTCATTTTATAAATAAAGGCTCCAGCAGCCATGTATGTAGCCGGCTCTGCGAGTGAATGCATTTCACACACTCCCTGATTCTCTTACACGCCCTTAGCCTCTGTCAGGAGGATAAATATGCATACTTCCAGAAAAAACGAGCATTGGCAAAGCCAATAGGTCTTACTTTAAGGTGCCCACTGGTGTAAAAACATTCATGAATGGTGTTTAAATGCCTTGCACGCACAAATGCTGTTTATTATGTAAAGCTTTGTCACCACTGGTGAAAAGTGCTTTTGGTTTGTAGTGCTTATGGGAGGTGGGGGGGGCATAAAGAATTCAACGTGACAGTCAGCTTGACAATTCATTTTAATTTGCGGATGTAAGATAGTCCCTCATGTATTTCAGCGGAAGCATTTCTTGGAAGGCGGAGAGATGCACTAGACAGCTTGAGGTGAGAGGGCCCTACTCTTGAAGGGGAAGGCAAAGCCCAGTCTATATATCTGAAAGATTAGGTAACGATATGTCTTGCAGACAGCTTTGCTGTCAAGTCGGACCTACAAGGTTTATACTTTACTGGGTGGGACCAACGCCCACTCTGTATATTTAAAAGATTTGGTAACAATGCGTCATGCCAACAGCTTCACTGTCAAGCGAGACCTAATTATATATTCTGTTCTTTTGAGATGTGTATAACTCACAGGCCCCAAAACATCTCTCTGAGGAAAACATTTGGAAGGTTGTTGGGGTTGAGTCAACATATCTTTTTAATGTACCGATTAAGAATCTACTATTTATAATAATAATCCACATTTGTAAAGCGCGAACAATCACCCCTAAGGGTCTCTAGGTGCTGGGGGCCGTCGGGAAGATTAAGCAAGAGTCACATGGTGCTGGACTAATCTGCTGCCGGCGCTGGGGATCGAACCGTGATCCCCAGATTCCGGAGTCAGTCGCCCTGGCCGCCGCGCCACACCTCTTCCCTACTGGGACACTTACTGTATGACTTTGAAATCCAGAATATGTACTTTCATATTATATTTACAGTATAGCATTGAAACTGCAAACGAATGTAAGCACTTGTTGAGTGACAGAAATATTACATGCCAAACACTAACATTCATAGACCCAAACTTTAAATATCAACGAGAGGGAAACGGGTCACAAACTAACTGCAACTAAAGCAACTGGAGGCAGGCAGTTAAGCATGGAGTGTCGTTTTGTATAAAACTCGTCCTAAATATCTAAACTTGCAGTCAGCCAAGGGCATCAAAACTCATACCTATAGGTGCATTTACTACTGTCTCATCTTAAAAGGCCTGGAGATGCCTATAATGTTATTAGTACCTCGGTTAGGGAGGATGCTGTGGCCCTCTGTTGGGACTCTGGAATATCTGCTGTGCCCTGAGTGGAAAAGAAGCTTGACCCTGATTTCCAGGAGTACTTTACAAGGCCAAAACTGGCTGACCGTGGCTGAACACTTCCAACTGACCATGTCACTCTTTAGCCAGGACATCTGTGCAGCTCAGCTGCTCAGAATCAAAGCCAAAACCTAACCAGATGTCAAAGAACTGAATCTACTCTTTCCAAAACGAGAAATGTGATGAGCCTGCCCCCCACCTCAACCTCCACATGACTTTGGAGTCCCTATTTTTGACCAAATTCAGACTGAGAGGAACATTGAGGTTTTTTCCACCAGACTATCTGGTGTGAGTTTTGTCACCCTGATTTTGGAACTACTTGAACTATCTCTGGAGCACTTGTGATTTCCAAGATAATAGCATTTTACTTTTTGAATTGTCCCGTAGCAATACGAGGACTGACTTAACACTTGGACTTCCAGTGGTGCCCCAACACCTGAAAAACGTGGCCACAAGTCATTGGGACAGTGGCGGATGTGCTGCACTGGGCAGCCTGGGAGGGGGTGGTGCTACTGCAGGAGGTGCACCAGGACTGGAGACACCTAGAGTTTGCGCAGGCATGGGACATGATTCTGCCTTACTTCCAGAGGGATGAGAGCGATGGAGATGGCACAGCCTTGGGTGAAAGGCCTAATGCCCAGGTTTGACTCTACTTTCCATCCCTGATGTGTTTGTTACTTTGGCGGGCATTGGAAGGGGACTGGCTGGCAGGGACTACTTGGAAGGTATAGCCTACCTAAGCTACATTATACTGATTTGCCTTGGGGGAGAGGAGACACTGCGGGGGTGGGTGAATTTGTACTTTAGCTAGTTGAATGGAGGGTTGTTGGTTCTGCGAGAAACTGCACCTGACGACCCTAACTCTTTGTGTGGGAGCAGAATACAGCTTGGAAATATGTATAAAGTTTAGCGGCAAGTCATACACCTCATTAGTATCTCTGATGTGCTTTGTATTTGAACACGACATGCCTCTGCTGCTGGATCGCAATCCCAATTGTACTGTTTTTGTTAACGGTATGGTGGGATGCAGGCACTGAAGACGTATGTTAAATTACAATAACATTCTGTTTTAAACAAAATAGTCATTGGAACAGTGGTGCATTCAGGCTCTTTTCACTAGCAACTCAACAGGATGGTCGCAAACCCATTGAACTGTTCAGTTTTGCACCCAAAACAACTAGAACAGGGAAAAGGCAGTCTACCTCATTGACCAAGGTCTGTTTCCAAATGCTGAGTAAACCATAATCTCGTAGCGCTCCAAACGCTTGCACACCACAAAATATATATATATATATATATATATATATATATATATATATATATATATATATATATATATATATATATATATATATATATATATATATATATATATATATATATTATCTACTGGCGGTCGCCAGTAGATAGTTATAGTTACAACCTAGTTTCCATAGGAAATCTCAAAATTCTATATTGAATGACTTTGGCGCCGATTGACGAATCCTCGTGAAATTTTCAAAACTAATGGGGTGCTCCGTTCAGCTCCTACCCTGAAAGTCTCGGGGTGATTTGTCAAGCGGGGGCCGAGAAAAAGGGGGGGTCCCAAAACGCGTTTTCCCCATGCATTTTTCCATAGGACCTTTAGTCGCAGCTACAGCCCGAACGGCTGAACAGAATTACGTGAAATTTGGCAGAGAGGTAGCCATAAGGTCAAGGAAGTGCCTTTTGCAGGTCTGGTGTAAATCTGTTCAGTATTTCCTGAGAAAATAGCATTTAAAAGCATATCAATATCTATACACGCGCACCGTGCGCGCACCCTGCCGTGCGCGAGCGCAATTCTGATTGGTTGTTAGATGTCAGTAAACATTCGAATTGGTCAAAACCAGGAAGTGTCGGCCGCCATTTTGTCTCTCACAGTCTGAGGGGGTGAAAAAGAAAGGTGGAGAACGTGAAAAGGGGGCAGAGTGGACAGTTCCTGACCCCCTAGCCTTGGTCAGGGGGTCACAGAAGGACCCCCAAGGGCGTAAAAAACATATATATTTTTTTTTTAAATTGCGAGGTGCGCACACGGTGCGCGCACGGTGAAAAACCTGAAAAAAATAAAAATAATAAATACCTAACTTAGCATTTAAAAAAACGTACAAATTCACTGAAAAAACCATAGGTTTCACACACGTTATAGTTACGAATTAGCATTTAAAAAACCTTGCAAATTCACTTAAAAAACCATAGGTTTCACACATGTTATAGTTAGCTGGACATTTCACTCGTAAAAAACCAATGAAATTCCCCCGTTATAGTTAGTGCAGGCAACTATAACTCACGCGACCGTAATCCTCTGCTGATTACGTCAGATATTACATCACTGATGACATATGTGTCTTTATGAAAAATAAATATTGATAATATATGTATAGCTAAAGATTAATGGAAGAAGACATGGGTAAATAAGTGTCTAAATACAGTGATGTAATATCTGACGTCATCAGCAGAGGATTGCGGTCGCGTGAGTTATAGTTGCCTGCACTAACTATAACGGGGGAATTTCATTGGTTTTTTGAAATGTCCAGCTAACTATAACATGTGTGAAACCTATGGTTTTTTAAGTGAATATATATATATATATATATACACATATATAGGATATCATTGGCCATGGTCACAAGATAATTTAACAAGCATTGACATAGCCAAAAGGTCTCGCCTTTGGGACCTTATAAGTGTTTAGCCATTCAACAGTTGATGTTGTTGCACCAAGGATATTGTGCTGGAAAAGTAAACACTTATAAGGTCCCAAAGGCGAGACCTATTGGCTATGCCAATGCTTGTTCAGTTTATTGCAGCATTAAATTCTATGTCAGGCCCGGAGGGGAGGATTAGGTTTAATCTCTCTTAACTTTAATATCATGAAATTACATCAGCAGCCATTTTAAATTTATAGAAAAACATCAGAAAAATCCTACATCTCTCATGAACACCAGGGAGTGACATCAACATATTCCATCCAATGGCATTACAGTCCATTTTACAACATCCTGAGTGGACCTTCCATATTACTCGTTCTTCGCTGCTCCAGCAGCAATCAGATAACTGTACTTTATTCTGTTTACTTTTGGTAATAGTGTGAGCGCTACAGGAGCTTCCTGCTCCGCGGCCGCTCCTAATTATTGTTTCTTGGTGTCATTATCGCCGTGGGAGCCCTCGCTCCTACGCAGCTGTTTTCTTTTGAGGCTCGTAACGCGGTGTGGTCTTCCGACCGGCAGGGGGCCCGCGTTGTTGTGTACACAGGCAGTACGCCCTCCATTCTCCCGAAACTGACAGGAATTCCTAAGCGGGCTGCAGAATAGATAATTGACAGCTGTTTTTTCTGCACTCGCATAGTGAGTCCATTTCAATTAGAACAAGACAGTGCTTGAAGGGAAAACACCCTGCGGGGTAAGACATTTGTTTT
Organism: Triturus cristatus; assembly: GCF_964204655.1. NCBI lineage: Eukaryota > Metazoa > Chordata > Amphibia > Caudata > Salamandridae > Triturus > Triturus cristatus. The sequence continues at coordinate 1,588,292,112 of NC_140590.1, forward strand.
CACTGGAAAGAGACACCCCAGGCACTTTACCCCATAAAAACACAGGGGGCAGTCCCTGCACTTTCCTGTCTATAAGACTTACACTAATTTAATTAGTCTTTAAGACTCTAAATCCCTCAACTTACGTAGGAATCTTTCCCTTAATTATTATTAACCCTCATGGAATACGAGGAAGCTGGGGACTATATGGAAGAGGAAAAGGTTACCTACCTTCCTATTGATGACCAGTTTTGCGAGGTCATGGACGCATCCATCCTTAAGGCGGTGAAGCAGGTGGTGGCCCCCCTGGAGAAGAGAATAGTGGCACTCCAGGCGCAGTGTCAGCAGCCCCTCAAAGCGAAGGAAGATCCTAATGGGCCCCTGGTCCCCCTAACTCCTGGACAGGTGATTAACCCATCTTGCATCCCTCCCCAGAGTGTGGAAAAGCGTATACGCACGGACGATCCTGGGGTTGATTTGGACGCTTTTGAACGACTTAAGAAAGCCTTTCTAGATGCCCAACCCCTCCTAGACACCTGGTCCCTCAGGGGTGGTTCCACTCTCACCGCCGCAGAAGGATTTAGGGGATGGGGATGACTCACCCAATAATTCTGATGGAGAGGGAGACGGTTGTAGACCATGGCGCCCGACGACCAGTTCCCTGGAAGGGCCGGACCTCCCTGCGGACAGCAACTTAGCCACCCAAGGGGATTTACTAAACCCAGATGACCTCCTGCACCCAAGATCAGCAGAATGGTGTCTGGCTCCCAAAGTGGCGGCCTATATGGCCAGTCGGCTCAGGAAGCTGCTAGTTCAAAGAGTTTAGGGGTTGCCTCAAAGCAGAATGTCCCCGTCCTGCCCTGGAGGGGAAGGTGGCCACAACATCAGAGATAGATCCCAAAATGGCCACTTTTCTCACTAAATTTGTACGCATTTAAAAAAAAGGGATTGATCGTCCCTGGCGCTCATGCCAGGATAAACTCCTGGATGTCGCCGGACCCCGGGCGAAGATCATGGATATGGTGGAGGACACCAAGGCCTCCGGCTCCCTCATATCCCCAGAGGTACTGTCCAACTGGGCCCAGCGGGCTGTAATATTTCTGGGGTACGCAAACTGTGCGATCTCCACAGAAAGGCGGAGGTCACTCCTTATTAAGATTGACTCCAAACTGAGGGAGCTCTCCACATCGGAGGCAGGGACGATAGCCCAGGGTAATTTATTCGGGGCCCCATTTATAAAAGAATTGGGCAAATTTGTCAATACTTTCAATTCTTTGGACAAGGCGCAATCCTCAATGAAAAGAATCTTCACCCCCTGTGTTTTTGCCTCAGCCGGACGAGGTAGGGGGTGCTCGTCCGGCTCCCCATTCCAAAGGTGGAGATTCCAGACGTGGCCAATGGCAGGACCCATGAAAATCCAGAAATTTTTATCAAACCAAGTCCTACCCCCGTCGTCAGGGAGGCAGAGGCGGCCAAAGAGGCAACTTCAACAATACGCAAGGTGAGAATTCAAGATTCTATGGGGATTTCCATTGGCCCATTTTCAGTCACATTGGAGGAAATTATCCTCAGATGCATGGGTGTTACAGATGGTATAGGGTTTCCACATCAAGTTTTATGGAACTCCGTCCCAACCTCACCCGCCCCCTCCTTTGATTTTTCCTCCCGAACAGAGAGCGAAGGTGAGCCATGAAGTAGACAACCTTTTGCAGAAAGGGGCAATAGCTCGTTCAGTGATTCACCCTCGGGGATTCGTCAGCAACATTTTCCTAGTGGACAATAGAGACGGGGGTCAGCACACGGTTATCAATCTCAAGGAGCTCAACTCTTGGCTACTTTATCGGAATTTCAAAATGGAGGGTATTCACCTCCTGCGAGACCTGCTCCAAATCTCCGATTGGATTGTCCACCAAGATCGGAAGGACACCTATTTGGCGGTACCCATTTTTCCCACTCACAGACGATTCCTACAATTCTGCTGGGAGACCCAAATTTTCGAGTTCACCGCCCTTCCGTTCGGCCTTTCCTCAGCTCCTTGGTGTTTCACCAAGCTGATGAAACTGGTTGTCGAACATTTACGGACTTAGGGGATGAGACTTATCATCTATCTCGACAATATCCTATTCATGGATCAATGCCCGACTCGACTTACCAAACATTTGCAGACGGCAGTAGATTTGCTGGTGTCTTTGGGCTTCATAATAAACAAGAGCAAATCAGCTCTGATCCCATTTCAATTGATGGAATTTTTGGGCTTCGCATTGAATGCAACCGAGGCAACGCTCAGTCCACCAATGAGGAAACTATCCAAAATTCGACACGAACTGCGGAGGACAATATCCAAGTCCCACATGTCACTTCGGCAATTGGCGAGGATAGTGGGACTTCTGTTGTCCTCCATCCAGGCGATTTTTCTGGGTCCTCTTCACTACAGGACCTTGCGGCGTGTCAAAATAAAACATCTTCTGAAGGGTCTGTCGTACTCGCAGATGATTCCTCTCTCGCCCGAAGCGAAAGAAGAGATGGAATGGTGGCTAAGCCACATGGAAGTCTGGAATGGCAGAGCGATTGTCGGCTCTCATCCTGACCTCATTATCGAGTCAGATGCCAGCGGTTCCGGATGGGACGCGTGTTGTGGGGATTTCTCTACAGGCGGAAAATGGTCCTCCGTCAAACGCTCTCTACACATCAACTGCTTGGAGTTGATGGCGGGATCCTTCGCGATCCGCTGATGGACCAAACAGAAAGTGAAGTGCTCCGTACTCCTCTAAATGGACAATGTGGCAGCAGTACGCTATGTCAATCACCTAGGAGGGACGAGGTCAAAGACACTCTCGGACTTTGCCCCAACCCTTTGGGAGTATTGTATAACCAATCAAATTTCCTTATCAGCGGAACACCTTCCTGGGAGTTCCAATCAGGTAGCTGACTGGCACTCTCGCCATTGGAGAGATGTCAGCCTGTGGAAACTGAATCCTCAGATCTTTCGACAAATACAGAACAGGTGGGGTCCTTTTTCCAAGGATCTATTTGCATCCCGACTTCCAGCTCAACAGGTATTGCAGCTGGAGACTGAATCCACAGGTGACAGCCTTGGATGCCTTTCTACAAGATTGGAGCAAGGAACAACCATATGCCTTTACCCCCTTCGCCATGATTACCAGGTTGACGGCACAGGTGCATAGGCAGAGGGCGAAAGTAGTGGTGATAACCTCAATTTGGAGAGCTCAAGTCTGGTTTCCAGTGATGGAATTTTCTTGGGATTTTCCAATCCCTCTACCCCAGTTTCCAGGATCCTCAAGACAATCCTAACCCGCTGGTGCTAGCCAGATCTCTTCGTCTCATGGTCTGGAAGGTTACAGGCAACGTTGGCAAGTCCCAGACCTTTCGACAGAAGCTTCTTCTTGCTCGCGAAGGCCTGGGCAGATAATACAAACAGACAATACAATTCCGCCTGGTCGCTATGGTTATGTTGGTCTCATAAACACCAAACTGATCCCTTGGGGGCAGATGTTGTCTATGTGGTAAATTTCCTAGCGAGTCTGGCTTCCCAGGGTTTCGCTTATGGATCGATCAATACGCACAGGTCAGCAATTTTGGCAGGTCATTTGCATGTGGATGGTCATCCAGTTGGGGAGCATCCGTTGGTCAGAAAACTGTTAAGGGGGATTAGACTTGCGGTTCCTCCTGAACCCAAGTACACATCTTTATGGGATGTTAACAAGGTCCTGGTATTATTTCAATCTTGGCCTCATAATAAATATCTGTCCAGAAAGCAGCTGTTGGCAAAATTGGCAATGCTCCTACATCTGGTATCCTTTTGCAGAGTTTCGGATGTCCGAGCCCTAGATATAACAGGTAGATTGTTTACCCCGGAAGGGGTTTTATTTCATATTTCTCGTAGACCTAAACCTAATTCTACACCTGTTTCTTACCCAGCTTTACGAGGAAGTCCTAAATTATGTGTGGTTCATACTATTAAGGCTTATGAGGTTATGACTGAAGAACTCCGCCCTCATGGGGAGAAACAACTATTAATTGCACTCGCCAAACATCACAAAGCAGTTTCGTCTCCTACAATTGCCAGATGGGTCAGGTGGGTCATGCAAGAAGCAGGGATTGATACTTCCTGTTTTGGAGCCCACTCAGTCAGAGGGGCCATGGCCTCAAAGGCGTTCTGTCTAGGAGCCCGTCTTGAGGATATCCTCAACACGGAAGACAGGTCAAATGACTCCACCTTCAAGACTTTATTTCAGACCGGTTCCCTCTCTAGCAAGCGTGGTAGTGGATAAGCTTTGAACTAGCCTAATCCTCGCCTCCGGTCCTGACATAGAATGAAAAATTCTATTAAGGTACACAGAGGCAAGGATTAGCCCACCCTAGGAATTCTTGGGAAGAAAGTCTCCCTTTCCCTGTATTGGAGATAAGTTTATGTTATTACGGAATTAATTAAGATGTGAAACTAGTTTGCTTTTGAATTAAGATATGAAATCTTTTTGCTTTATGATCGTGTTGTTCTTAATTGGAATCTTGTTGTGTTATGATTCTTGAAATTTCTTTACCGTAGCAAGTAATGGGTTTCCCTTTTATTACAGGGGTAGATTCCAACAAACAGGAACAGTAAAAATAACGTGTGACAACTGTCGCAGGAAGAAAGAGGAATATGGAAGGTCCACACAGGATGTTATCTAATGGACTGTAATGCTATTGGATGGAATATGTTGATGTCACTCCCTGGTGTTCATGGGAGACGTAGTTTTTTCCGATGTTTTTCTATGAACTCAAAATGGCTGCTGGAGTAATTTCATGATATTAAAGTGAAGAGAGATAAAGCCTAATCCTTGCTTCTGTGTCCTTAATAGAATTGAAACTTTCCTTTACGTTAGCTAGGACATTTTTCATTATAGCTGGGAATTGAGGGTTCGATTGCAGTTCCTAGGCTTTTGACTTTTTGAGAAGTGTGAATGTTGTGGTGAAGGATCCAGTGTGTGGGGTTGGCAGCTTATAAGTTGTTAGGATGTGGAAGATCCAAGAATCAGGAATTCTGTTTCAGTCTCCATTAGGCAGGAGGTGTTTTCATTCTTCCGTGGTTGAATTGAGTTGACTATGTCAGAGGTTTGTTGATGGATCTTTGCAATGTGGAGAATGAAGCAGAGTTGTTTGTTGTTGGCATCAATGTGAAATCCAATTCTGGAGTTTCATGATTTGTTTTCTAGAGATTGCGTGTATATAGCCTAGAGGCAGAGAAAGTTGGTACCGCTGGAGAATTCTGTATGTACAAGTGAGCAGGAGCAGAAAGGCAAACTTGACATATTTTAAAGTTTTTGTTTTGTAGAAATCATTGGAACCAGTGGATGACTTGGGACAATGCCCGGGTGAGGGAACCTGAATGATCAATGAGGACTGAGTCCTAGAGGTTGTTGAAAGCTGCTCCTTAATCCAGAAAGAGTAAGAGAGCACCACCATTCCAATCATCAGTTTGTAGCAGATTGTCAGAGACAGACCTTGGGTGTTTGCCATGTGCAGGGCAAAAACCGAATTGAAATGGGCCTTGGTTGATGTAAACATTCAGGAAGGATTGCATTTGGTTGGTGACCTGTGTTTCAATGATCTTCACCATCAAAGTGGAAGTTTCTAATGGGTGAATGTTGGCTGTTACTTTTGGGTCGGAGGTGGGATTCTTCAGTCTGGGTTTGATAGTTGCGAGTTTTGAGCTTTTAGTCTGGGTTTGATAGTTGCCAGTTTTGAGCAGTCAGGTACTTGAAGAAGATTTAACTCTGGGTTCAGCGTGTAGTCTTTATGTGGTGAGGATGGCAGCAGACTGGCAAATGTTTGAGTTGAAATGGATTTTTAAATATCCTTGGAGATCACTGGGGTGATGAAGAAGTGAGGGGGTTGACGGTGATGGTGAACATGTTCTTGTGTGGAGATAATTTTGGAGCCTGAAAGTTAAACTAACATTTTGGAGGCTAATTCACAAATAACAAAAATGCTCTCAAACATAAGCAGAATCGCTACTGATTAGTACTTTGTGAACAATTCACAAAAGGAAGCACAAATTAAATTACTCGTTTATGTGTCAACTATACAAGGGTATATTAGTCACAGGGTTAATAACAAACGCTCCAAAATTGGTGCTAAAAAGTACTTTGGTAGAAATTAGGAACTCCATAGCATTATCAATTTATGCACTATGAGCTTAGTTGTTGCAAGAACTTCCCTCTGGTGAATGAAATCACAAATCATCCAATTCAGGACAATGCCAACTGAGAGCACTTCTGCTGTATGTCCATGTAAATACAACTTGTGAACCAAATGAAACTATAATATATACGATTCTGAAGCTGGTTAATATGTTATTTGCAGGGCACAAGTTCTAAAAAAGAAGTGGGGGGACTAACCTAGCTAGGCAGTATGCAATTGACATCACGGCGCACGACATAACGGCGCATGGCATCACAGGAATTGAATTAATAGAAAGTGGCATCACAAACCACGACTTTACAGGAAGAGACATCACAAGAAGTGACATCAGATCTAAGCCCTCACATATATGTTTAGCAGGTCTATCATGTGTACGTTTGAGCGCATTGCGAGGATAATAGCACAGTGAGCTATGGAAGATGATATGTGACTTCTACACCTTGCAATCCCCCAGTTGTATGTAGTACATCCTGTACATTCATTTACAAACTTATATAATTTATTGAACATGTAATATGCACGTGTTGATGTAAAGCGCTCTGACACCCTAAACAGGGACTGAACAAAGTGAAATGCTGCCTCTCTTAAGTATGTGTGAAGTGCTAACAAGGTGTGAGCCTTTGTTTCCCCTCCACTTCATTTGCATCAGGTGTAAGGCTCCTGACTGCTCGCAGTGAAGAGACTCGAACAAAAGGAGACCTGATGACCTCTCAAATTCGCCCTTTGATATGGGCCCAGCAGGAGTCTTAAATAAGAAAGCCCTGTCACTGCCTGCACGTTGTTGCTTGTTGCAGATGGAAAGCAGACAACATGCAGGCACTGCTGAAAGTGTCCCGGTGTTTGGAAATTACACTGGGACCAGTTCAGCACATTAATCAGTGGGGCCCAAATTCTTGGCAGGGTGGACGGCGTTCACCCTGTGAAAATAGTGGGTGAGTGATTTGTGTGATGCTTGCAGACTCGACTCACCTGAGCAGAACAGCTGAGCAGGCTGAGCAGGCGAGCAGGCATGCAGGCGTGCAGGCATGCAGGCGGCAGGTGCTGGAATCTCTGGAGAGCCGAGGCTGTGGAGGCCGTGAAGAGGAGACTGAACGTAAGGCAGGCTTCCTCCGCAGCCCGCAGCCCACAGCTCGGTTTGACGGCTATCGGCAGCGGTAGTAGCGATAGCAGCGAAGGTTCGTGGCACATCAGCACAAGCCAAGGAAGCCAGGAATAACGAGGTAATCACCGGAGCAATCGTCGGAAGAGCCTCGACTCTGCCCGACTGACCGACCGACTAACTCAGTGAAAATGGACTGGGTCAGTCGGCGCGGGTGTGGTGTGGTGCGGTGTGGCCCCTGGCCTTTCGCCTGCCCCCCATTTTTAGGTCTCGGCTAGCGAAGGCTGCGCTTGCGCAGTCTCGCTCGCGAGAGATAATGACTTGGAGAAGAGGGGCTTGAACCCGCCCCTCTTCTCCCCTCTTCTCCATTGGCTGGCCTCTTGAATGCTGGCCAGCCATTGGAGAAGAGGTTCGTCACTCCGAACAGGCCCCGTCCTTTTCGGATTCGGGGGCGTGTTTTTTGCAACTTTTCTAATTATCTCCTCCAGCCAATGGCAAGAGGAGAGAACAGAAACACATGCCCCCGAATCCGGAAACGACGCTGCCTTTCTCCGAGGCATTTCTTCTTCGCCTCGGAGAAAGGCGGCGGTGTTCATGGCGTCCTCTCCCCCTGCTCTTGGTTCCCGTGTTCGGCTGCTGCACTGTCTTACGTCTGCGAGCGTCGCATCCACGGGCCGTTTGTTGTTGCCGGGCTGGCGCCGCTGCTTTCATTCTCCTCACGTAGGTTGTGGCGCAGTTGTTGTGTTGTGCATTAACAATGAAATGTCGCCAGTCTTATTGGCTATGCCAATGCTTGTGCTTAATTCCTACGGTGCCTAAAATATAAAAAGAAACAAATTGACTACTATTTTGATTATGCCCCCTGTGCATTGGTTAATACGGATCACTCGTCGTAGTTTTCCGGTTCTACTCTAAATCTCGACATTACGTGTTCGGTCAAGCTGCTGATTAAACTCAAGCTCCCGTGTTGTCCCCTCCCCTTCTTTATTTTATTGGTTTTCAAGTTCATTCGCCCCTCCCTGCTTGTGATTGGCAGCTGCAGTGGGCGCTGTGTGGGGCCATTTGACGGCGCCCAAGTATGTGGCAACCTTCGTCGGAGATGTAGGGGCGGCGGCGTAACGCAAATGACCACCTCCCTCCCCCCCATGCAGAATGTCAAGAGGGGCCCATGTGCTCCGTAGCTCACAGATATTCATTCATTGGCCTGGGGTTGAATGGGGACCCCACTCAAGGGTTGTGAGGCCCCTGTATGTTCGCCCCCAGGTGATGTTGTTACGCCGTTAATGCAGGGTGCTGGAACCAGTGTGCGGGGGTTCACGACGGTGTCCATGGCCAGCTCACAGTTGTGTGGGGTCGCATTTAAGCGCTTCAAGGTCTTCTCTGCGCTGTTTAAGGAGCTCTCGGTTGGAGTCTCGTGCATCTGCATGGACCTTTCGGATCAGATGTGCTGCCTGTAACTGCACCACCTTTCCTTCTGTGCTGGGATCCCCTTGGCAAACGCGCGCGCTAACTGTCTTTCTCTGTGGGTTTTAGTCGCCCTCCGGCTCTCAGCGACCTGTCTTCGCTTTTGAAGGTTTCTTAACTGATGCTAGAGTCTATCAATAAACGTTGCCTCCTATGAAGTTCACGGCTGTGCCTAGAGACCAGTTCGTTTACGGAGAATTGCAGCTTTAGATATTGTGTTTCAGACTCTTACAAGTCGCAAGAAATGTCAAGTCTTTTCTGCTCACAAAAGTAGCTCTTACCGGTAGTCCAGACCTACTTTCTACGTTAAGTTATTTAGCACGACATTGTCAGTTTCTATGTTTTTCAAGGACTCAAACTGTACAGTGCGATTGTGGATCGGATTGGTTGCAAGTCTGTTGTTGAATGTCCTACATTGGATTAGATGGATGAGTGTGATGCTGATGGCCTGGCGCGTGGTCTGATCTTGTGCCAAACTGGTCCCAGTTGATGAGCGTGACCAACCTGTTTACTGGCGTTACATAACTGACGAGTACAGTAAGCCAAACACGTTTTTTTAATTACGTTTTTTTCCCTAGCTGCTCAGAACATTATTTTTCTTAAACCGCAGTCTCTCCCGGCGAACATGTTGTGTTTTTTCTTTTTTTTAATAGCATAAATAACCCTGCTGGGGTGTTGCCCATGAGATAATTGTCTTTCCTATGCGCCTGCGATGGGTGGATAACTCAGTCGGCTGTGAGAATCTCGTACCTTCTAAATAAATGCTGTCTAGAACCTTCATTAATGCCCTTGTAGAAATATTTGCTTTTGTGCAGACCCCACTCGCTATAACAACTCAGTATAACTCCGAAGATTATTTTTATAATGACCTACACACCGCACTGAATTACTCTTAGCCTCTTGTGTGCATTTGTCTCAGTCTCCCTCATACTAGGGCCTCAAGAGGCTGTTTCCCTGATGCTGCTACTTGTCAGGCCTACTGTTGGCTGGCTGCCTGGCCGCTGGCTTTGACTTCTGGAGTCATATGAGGCCCATCTTGCCACTAGCAATCACCCTCGCTCTATCTTCCTTTGTTGTTCAGTGTTAGAAGTTAACTAGTTACTCATACATGTTACTGGGCCAAAACGTAGTCAGTAGAAGCTGCAGGGGATTTCTGCGCATGGGGCTTTGAGTTTCCGCGGATTGGATAGTTATATTTAAAATGTACTGACTCAGTACAGAGTCTGCAGTGTCACCTGGTCTGGCGTGGTACGTTCACAATTCCAAGTGCTGCGTTTTTAGAAAAGAGCATAGGTTGTTACGTGCCCTATTTTCTGCACGTGAAGTTCATGGATTTTATGTCACGTGGTATTAGCAGGTTGCATGTCTCTTGCTTCGTGCTTACTGCTTGAAACCATCCCAACCCCCGCCCCATCTATCCCATGATTCCACAGGGATACGAAGTGCCTGACCCTCTCCTCCTATCCCCAGTGCCTATATTTGTTTCGGAGCCTGGCACTATCTCACAACTTCTCTCTCTCAAAATATCACTACCTCACTCTCTAGCTCACAACCTCACAACTTCACTCTCTCTCACTCACTACCTCAATCACTCTCTATCTCACTACCTCACTCTTTCTATCTCACTAACTCACTTTCACTCTCTTTCACTACCTCTCTCTCTATCTCACTACATCACAACATCACTCTCCCTCACTACCTCACTCTTTCTCTATCTCACTACTTCACTCTCTATCTACCTCACTCTCTATCTCACTACCTCACTCTCTATCTACTTCACTCTCTCTCACTACCTCACTCTCTATTTCAATACCTCACTCTCTCTCTCTATCTCACTACCTCACTCTCTCTCTGCTAATGCAATAAGTATCACATATGCAAAAAAAGCTAATGCCAATAGAAATGACAATGCCATTTATTTAGGGATACAAAAATGATAAAAAAATAATGAGCAATACCAATAGCGCTACCTATAATATTGCCGAGACCATTGCATTGTAAATGCTTGCTTCTTTTTTCTGACTGCCTCGAGCGATTGTGCATTTAATTTGCATTTACTTTGCCACTGTTCCGCCTTTGATTTTGTGCATTGGCAGATTTGCCCAGCTTCCCTCCCCATCAACAGCAAGTGCCCACAGTTTGGGTCAGAGGAGGCCCTGCGGAGCAGAGAAGAGCACAGGAGCCTTAGAGGACATAGCTATACAGTCCTCATTCCCTCCACTGTGACACTGTGACACAACAGGACCAGGACCGGTTCCCACCTGCTGCCTGTTCTGTTCTGCTCATGAAATTGCAGTTTGGGTAATTGCTGAAGGACCCTTGGAGCCTAGCTGGGGAGCATTGCTGCACAGTGGGCAGATTAAACAGGGTCATATCAGGCAAATTAGGCTGCTTTAATGTCCTCGCCCGTGGCCCAGATTCCACAGAGAAATCGCTACCTCCACAGGGCGGCCAAGGGTCCCAACCATGAAAGAACTAGGAGGGCTTATCCTTTCCTCCAAGGATGGAAATCATCGCATAGAGTATTTCATCAATGACAAGTCAACGCCTTTGAAAAATGGAAGGGTCAAAAATCAAGGCGCACAGTTCTAGACAAAAAACATCCAAAGTAACTGAGGCGCTGATGACAACTCAAGACGGTCCATGCACATCCGCTCCTTTGGTGCAGTGTCTAACCTTAGCCCCAACCAGTCAAACTAGACAAACCAATCGATTTTGGGGACTCCGGTAGCCATCAAGTCCGCCAAAGATGCAGACTGCGTAACCCCACTAACATCAAACCCCACATACGCATCTATAGTAAGGGCCCGTAGTAATAGCAAAAGGGCTAACCATGTTAGTAGTGGAAGCCCCTCAGAAACGAAAAAAATCTCAATAATGGACTTCTTCTCAAAACAATCTTCTCAGTCACCCCACCTAGTTACCTTAGACCCAATTAAGAGAAAAGAACCCAATGGAGGCACAGTAGCCACCCCTCCCCCCACGGTGGACATAATATCGCTCATAACCCCTTCCCCCAGAACAAATAGCAAGTATAATCTGGTGGAACCATAAACAGCACAGTAATCGACATATCCTCTGGAAGCCCCCCAGACAGTACATTGGCCGACATCGTTCTAACAACGAGCACGAAGGAGAACAACCTAGGAGTCGAAAAGGGCACTTGCCTTTCAACCCTTAAGAATTGCCTGGGGAAGGCACCACCTCATTTTAAACCAAACTACATAATTATGGCTGCACAGATTCACAGTCCTGGGGAAATAAGAGCAGGAGGCATAGGACAACAGAGCATAGCAGCCCGTAGCCCCCGGCCAACCGACCAAGTAGACTATGACATTTTTAGAAGCGGCCAAAAGGGATCTAACACTGGTCAGGATTTGCCCGGTGCTCCGTCTCGGGCCATGGACAAAGAGATAATGAACTCCAGAGAGACCGGGCAAGTACTTGAGCAGCATGACCTCCATTCCTCAGCGGTCCACAGTTCTATATTATGTTCAAGCATCATGGAAAGCCCAATATTATCTGCCTCCAAAAAGGTCACGGAAAAGATCGCAAATAATATTGAACAAAAGACTCCCTTTTGGCTTCTACAAACGCAACTCTAGCCAACACAGTGAAGGCCCTGACATGACAGTCCGATAAATTGGAATTGCAACTTGACTTAATCCAAACTCTGGCCATCTCGTTATTAAAGATTGAGGAAAAAGTCAGTTCCCTGCAAGAGAAGAAAGATGCACCTTGCCAGATGCATTGAATTTAATGTTAACTGACATAAAGTTGGCCTTGCAGCAACAATTAAGCAGCACCTCTAGCAGGTCTGATCAAAAACCAATGGACAAAGATTTTGGTTGCAATGTGGAAAGAGTGTCTACCCCATTGGAGATAGCCGACATGGGATCCTCACAGCTGGGTGTGAAGCTACCTAGGCTAGACCCTGTAAAACCTCCATAATGTGCCTTGGAAGAAATCTACAGCCAGGGGGTGGCCCTACCCCCATAGCTCACGAACCGGGCCCAGAAGTGAAGGATACAAATTTGCCAGGTCTTCAACACAGAAAAATTTCAACTGATGAGAACAAATAGCCTGTGGCCCTATCTAAAAGAGCAAAAAAAAGACAAAAGAAGGCCAGAAACAAAGCAGAGAGAGAACGTTTCTCAAACAAACTCCCATCCCAGCCAATAAAATCAGACAATAATTTGACTGAAGTATACTCACTGTTCAAAGGTCGTGGAACCATGAAGAACGTATTACGATCATACTGACACGTTAGTCCATTCTTCATCCAAGAAAAACCCAGGTTCCACCATGGACCAAAGTCCCCTATTCCGACACTTAGAGTCTACAAATCATGTGCAGAAGGCGCAGCAATCTTCATGATGGGTGGTGTCTTCAGTCCCGCAAGAAGTCTTCTTATCCGCAATAGAAAGTGCGGATCCACAGAGATCATTGCTAAGGCATGAATTGATCAGACCAGTCACTAACATTCACCCCCCTCAGCCCACCCCAATAACGAAGGGCATACCAAAAGAGCCTAGGGCAGGATCGACCGACTAAGCTGGCCTTTATTCCACACTACTCTTTGGAAGGGAGCCATGACGTACTGAATCGATCTAACATACTAAGATTACTTCAGGCCTTCCCCATTCAGTCAAAGATAACGTCAGAGGATATATTGAGCCTGGAATTTAAAATCTTCCCAGAGTGCCGTAACTGGAGGGAAGCCACATTTTTAACTTTAGAAACAACTTCACTGGCAGAAGATATATTAGATCGTAAGGCCATCTTTGGGGAATGGGGTATAGGAACTTCAAAAATAAAAGCGCCAAAATATCCAGCACCTCTAAGAAAGCTACCCAATCCATCCAACTCAAAAGTCCACCTCTACAGTATATTAAGGGAACCGGGCTCCCGCTTTGTCAACCACAGACAGACAATATAAATATATTTTGAACTTACTCATCAACAAGGGGCATGATCAGGAAAATAGTAACAGGACAAATTGGGGGAGATCATCAACCGGCCTGGAAACTGGTGCCCTACATCTTGTCCAGCGAAGGCCCAGCCTATTCCTAGCAGTATGAAGTGCCCACTAGAGTCACAGCAACTTATATCCCTTCTGTCGTGGAACGTAGCTGGGCTTTCAAGACCTTTAAGCTCAAACACAGTTAAATCACTGCTAATGGCATCCGACGGTCTTTGTTTCCAAGAACCATGGAAATTAATTCCACTAACAATCGCCGGCTTCCAAGGGGATCACCACGTAGCAACAAAAAAAAATATCTTCTGGGGACCCTCTGGAGGCCTGTCAATATACCTCAATTTGAACATGAAAATAAAAACTCATCCAATTCCAACTCAAGATGAGATGCTTCAAGCGCTTGTTCTGGAGAGCACCAAGACATCCGCATCCCGACTGAAGATCCTCCTGATTAACGTCTACTTTAACATTTTCGGCTTAGCACGAGCAGCAAGACTGAGCAGGCTGAGTGACAATCTGGATCAAATCCTTTGCGACCACGTTAATCACGATATAATAATTAGTGGCCACTTTAATCTGAGACATCTAGGATCATTGAACACCGCCTGTCCACCTCTAAATTCCTTAAGCACTCAAATAAATAATATCTTAATTAAACATGGTCTACAATCCGCACAGATTACAGCTAACAATTCCGAACCATCAACTCAGCTCTTGAAAACCTTCAGGGGAATAAGCACGATCGACTATGTCTTCGTATTGGGAAAACTCATGAACCATCTTGTGAGCTCTTGAGTGCATCCCTCAAATGACAGTGACCACCTTCCTCTTTGCACAATTTTTAACATTAATTTACCTAAACGCAAAGGCAACAAGGTTCTGGGTACCTTTTGCAACAACGAAACAGTACATCTAACTCGGAGAATAAAATGGGGCCAAGTCAACCTACGGAATTTAGTATCATGGAAAGCCGCTACAGGACGGTCTTTGCAGGCCCAAAGTGGCGAATTCCTATTAACCCACTGGGCTTCCATAACCACGGGCATCCATGAATCACTGAGTCCCCACACAGGCCCTGGGTGACATCAGGTAAAATCCCTCAATAAAAACCAAGCTATTCTGACTAGCTTACGGTACATTCAAAGTTGACGAGGGCACGTAAGAAAACCCAGAACAAACAAGCTAAAGCTGATCTGATATTGGAACTCCAAGGTGCAAGAAAACAACATAAGCAACTGATATGGCAGGAAAAAAATCAGCAGAGGGAAAAGGATTGGCTATATGTACATTCAATCATGAGCAAGCATAATCAGGCTGACCTATGGAGGTACATCAAAAACAAAACAAGCCAGGAAGTAGCAAGGAGCAACTCCATTCCCGAAGTCATGTGGTCTTCGCATGTAAAAAAGCTTTATGTAGTCGACCAACCAGGAGTCTTTCCCCTCGATAATTCAGAACTCGCTGGCGATTTAAAAGGCCTTGTTTAAAGAAGACTTGGCGTTATGGCCTGCAATACTCTCCTCACTGTTCACAACTTGCACCAAACTCCACCAAGTGCCTGACAGCTGGAGAGGTTCAACATAGTATCCTATTTTTAAAAAGGGCGACAGACAAAACCCCACCAACTATCAGCTGATAGCCCTACTGGACATTGAGGCCAAGAACTACGCCGCTACAATCTTAAAAGATCTAGAGACTTGGGCATCAACAAATGCAATAATTCCTTTCTGCCAAACCGACTTCAGACCCAACTCCTCCACACTGGATAACATAATTACTCTATCCTATCTTGCCCACCAGGCAAAAAGCAAGAAGACAACAGCTCTCTACGCATGCTTCGTGGATTATTCATCTGCATTCGATCTGGTGGACAGAGGTATTTTATGGAGAAAACTCCAGGTGTGGGGTATTCCTAGTGGTCTCCCTAATGCCGTCAGATCATTATATACATCAACCTGGGTGAGCGTCAAGTTGTCAGATACAGCGTTAACCATGAAGATCAACACCAATCAAGGGCTAAAGCAATGGTGTGTCCTCGCTCCAATGTTGTTACATTTATATACGGCAGACATGTCCCGGGAATTTAACAACGCTAACTTAATCCCTCCAAAAATAGGCAATACTAAGATCACAATATTGCACTATGCGGATGACATTGTCCTGCTTGACAACTCAGAAATAGGACTCCAGAGAGCATTAAACTCTCTTCATTTATATAATAGCACAAACAAGATGATAGTAAACGAATCCAAGACAAAGGTGTTATCATTCGGAAGGACGCTAAAACAAACAAGCAATAACTGGTCTCTGGGCCCTTTAAAAATTTCAGGAGCTAAATTTTATAACTATCTGGGCACATGGTTTTCTGCAAACGGCGCACCTTCAACACACAAGCGCCACTAAGATAAGGCAGCATTAATAACTAGCAGACTTTGCAAGATACACACAGCCCTTGAAAGCCCCTCCTCAGCCCCAATCAGAAAAGTGCTCAGGGTCGTATTACCTTCTGCAATTACATACGGCAGCGAGGTCTTTCCTGGTCAACTCATCAAAACCATCTAAAAATTACACCTACAAATTTACAAAAGAGTGTTTAAACTGCCCCATTACATCAGGGGATCCCTGGTGAGACTTGAATTTGGCCTGGAGGGCATCGCATGGTCCATCATGGGGTGTTTTAAAAAAATACTATTATAGATGCACAACGGCATCGCCAGGCACCTTGACATTTATTTTGCAAGACATATTCAAATACAAAAACAACCCGTGGTCCACCTATTTAACATTGGCAGCAGCAACTCCACAAATCGACCTGACTGTTTTAAACACCACCCCACTTACAAATACCGCAGTAAAAAGTATAATGAAAAAACAAATTAAATTACTCTCGAAGATCAAGGACTTGCAAAACATTAAGTCCACACCGTCATTAAAGGCCCTGGCAGCATCATACAACGACAGCCAAGTGGAACTTCAGGCACAACCTTACCTCCATTGTTCAATAGGCAGAGTTTGCCTGACCTAGATCTTGGCAGCAAAAATGCTGGCACTACACATCAAAGACTTTAATCTCAACTGGCCACTGCTTTCTAAGATAGTCAACTGTAGACTTTGCGGCTACAAATCGGAAACTTTCCTGCACCTACTTTGTAGCTGCCCGACGTTGCTCAACTTCCTGTGATCCCTATTAAAGCCATTATTTTTAAGTCATGGTATAAGAACATGTAATCATGTAATGAACTGGATTTTTAGCACTATGGTTCCCTTCGAAATGGCAAGGATAGGTAAATTCTTTAAAACTGTGCAGGACCGTCTTAAAATTTCACAACAAAGTACTGAGATGATTGTAACTCAATAACCCTTAGTTTCTGCACCACAGGCACTAGGCATTGTAGAACTTGTCCACTCTGTAATTGAGTATTAACATCTGTTAAGTATTTTCTCCATTCTTGCGGTGGATTTTAAATTATTTTTATCTCTCTTTTAAAAAAGTGTTTAAATTGGTTTAAGTATAACATATGGCAAACAGTTAATCTATTTTAATGCTGCTTGTTTACCCTGAGTTTTATTTCTTGGGTGCAACGTGCCAGTTACCTTGTAGGGTTTTGCAAGGAACCATTACTCTCTTTTTCCTTTTGAATACTATGCTTTTTAAAAAAAAATAATCTTATATTGTCTTGGTTTTAAGTAATCTAAACAATAAACTTTGATTAACTAAAAAAAACAAAAACTAGTGGGTGGACACCGTCCACCCGCATGTACTCCCAACTCTTGCCCTGGGTATTGGCAAGACATGTCTTGTCCCTTGTTGTTTCTTTTGGGGGTTGGGGGAATGAGTTTATCATTAGGAAGGTGGCGGGTAATTGTCTTAATCTTGATTTCACTTTTCAAACACATTGTGTAACACTCTGCAGACTGCTTTTTTCCCCTGTGTGTCAGCACCTTAATTCATCAAAACTGGGAGTACCTAGAACTCAGGTCAAGGACAGTATAAATATCTGGGTATTTCAATCATTGACATACAAAGGACCTGTGGTGGATGTTTTAATATACTGTCAGGGGCACAAATTAGTTTTTGATGGTAATCGTAGCACATTGTCTGCAAGGGTTGTAAAGAGTTGTGTTGCAGGAACTAGACACCAGCAGATAAGTGCTACCAGAAACGCCTCCAATGTTGATTTGGTTGTTCATGGAAGTCCATATTTATTCCTATCTCTTAATAAGAGTATGGATTTTGACACTAGAACCCAAGCACACATGACTCCCCTAAGTCCCCTTGAGTAGGTAGACATGTACAATTGTGGGGCCAAACCTCAGTGCCATGGAGTCC
Organism: Triturus cristatus; assembly: GCF_964204655.1. Classification (NCBI taxonomy): domain Eukaryota; kingdom Metazoa; phylum Chordata; class Amphibia; order Caudata; family Salamandridae; genus Triturus; species Triturus cristatus. Next base: position 1,588,310,166 of record NC_140590.1, read on the forward strand.
CACTCACAAAATCACATACAGCTGATACATGTCTGGGGGGTTGCTTGTGTCCTGGCTGGGGGTGAAATGGCCCAGCAGTTCAGGCTGGCCTGTCCCTTTTGAGGTTGTGCCATGAATGATTTCCATATGGTGCTCCCTAAATGTATTGGCAAAGACGAGCCAAAATGAGTGGAATGAAATGTGCCCAGTGTGGTGACAAATCTCTGCATTTTTTTTTAATGAGAGCCCCGACGGGGATCCTGAACTCACTGAACTATAGGGACTTGTGCTGCATGACATGAGCCAGGGAAAGGTAGTGACGTCAGCCCACCCCAAGCGGCTGGGGCGGGGTATTACTGTGAGCAGAGTGCCCAATGGAGACAGGTCGTACGGTCAAGGGTTTCCCTATGCTGGGGTTTCCCCACTTTTGATTAAAGTTGGCGAACAGTAAATTTCAAAGAGTTTTCCCCATAGATCCGAGATTTCCCCCCTCTAATTTTGGTGGGAAAGCGTGAGTGTGGCACACTGTTCACTGGCTCTGACTCACTAATGCTATTATTACTTACCGGTAATCCCCATTACTCTTAGTCCTACTCGTCCTCGACCCAGTCATAACTAATGAGGTATTCCACTTGACAGGAAACAAAACAGGAAACGCTTTTAGGCTCCACCCACCCCCGTCAGGGGCTATAAGTACATAGCCAACAGAAAGCACATCCTGACATATCAAGCAACAAAGGCCCGAACAGGGAGGGCGGGTGGGAAGTATGACTAGGTCGAGGACGAGTAGGACTAAGAGTAATGGGGATTACCGGTAAGTAATCGTAGCACTACCTCAGTTCCCTCGTCCTCGACCCAGTCATAACTAATGAGGCATGCCAAAGCAACCCCACAAGCAGGCCTTTGGCAAACCACAAAGAGAACAGAGACCGAACACAAAAAGTGGTGTGCAGCAAGTGAAAAAACTTTAATAAACACACAGAATCAGGGGGGGGGACAACCCCCACAGCCCGCAACACACCCCAACCAAAATTGGTCCGGTCAGACAGAGCACAATTCAGACGATAGTGCCGCACAAAAGTAGAATCAGACGCCCAAGTCCCAGCCCGACAGATCTCATCAAGGGAAACCCCATGAAAAGCAGCCCAGGAAGCAGAAACACCCCTAGTGGAATGGGCATGAACCCCAGAAGGGCAAGGCAAACCAGAGCCCTGATAAGCCAGAGAAATGACAGCCTTGATCCAGCGACCCAGAGTAAGTCAGGAGGCAGCCTTACCCCGACCAGCCAGACCAAAGGTCACAAAGAGAGAGTCTGAAGAACGAAACCCCGTAGTGCGGGCAATATAAACAGACAACGCACGTCTAACATCCAGAGAGTGAAGCAACAACTCAGCAGGCGAGGAAGGAGAAGGACAGAAAGAAGGAAAAATCAACTCCTGAGAGCAATGAAAACGAGAACGAATCTTTGGAACAAACCCAGGATCCAAAGAAAGGATCACCGCATCATACAAGAAACGCAAAAAGGGAGGAGAACAACGCAAAGCAGTGAGCTCACCCAACCGCCGTCAGAAGTAACAGCAACCAGAAAAGCCACCTTAAAAGAGAGGAATGTAAGGTCAACAGTCTCCAAGGGCTCAAAAGGAGAGGACTGCAGAGCACCCAGGACCAAAGAAAGATCCCAAGGAGGAACTGGAGAACAAGCAGAAGGAGAGGACAGAGAGAAACTCCGGAACAACCGGGAAACCAACAACCCATCCGAAGACGGGAGCGAAGTCGGATCCCGGAAAGCTCGAACAGCAGCCCACTGCCTCTTCAGAGTAGACAAGACATACTTCTTCTGAAAACCATCCAAAAAAAACTGAAGGATAGAAGCGATAGGACAAGAGACAGGAGAGAGACCAAGCCCCGAACACCAGGAGGAGAAAGAAGCCCAATGCTTAGAGTAGGAGGACAAAGTGGAACTCCTACGGGACCCTTGCATCACAGTGATGAGGTGATCAGGCAAACCCTGGACCCCAAGAGACATCCGTTCAACCTCCAGACTGCCAGGGTGAGAGGGACCAGGAGGGAGGGGAGGGAGACCTCAGGGGAGACGGGTAGCGGGGAAGAATCCAAGGAGGGCCCACCGCCAGGCTCAACAACAACGGGAACCAGGACCTCCGAGGCCAGTGAGGCAAGACAGCCACCACCCGGGCACCCACCCGCTGGACTTTCAGCAAGAAGACAGGAATCAGGGGAAATGGGGGGAAGGCATACAGCAACCAAGGGGGTCACCGAAGAGACAACTCCTCCACCCCCAAGCACCCAACTCTGGAGTCTGAGAACAAAAGAGGGGGAGTTGGGCATCGGCCCTTGAGGCAAACAAGTCCAGCTCGGGAGTCCCGAATCTTCGACAGATCATCCGGAAAATCCTGGGGGAGAGACCCAAGGTCAGAGAAGACGGAAACCTGCGACTCAAGGCATCCGCCACACCCCTGATATGCTGAGCAGAGATGGCCAGAAGATGACACTCTGCCCAACCCGCAATTGCACAAGCCACCAGATTCAATGAAGGACTGCGAGTACTACCCTGGTGGTTGATGTAAGCCACAGTTACTGAGTTGTCGGACCTCACCAGGACATTGCACCCCAGCAGATGATCCTGGAAGAAACGAAGAGCACGGTCCACCGCAGACAGCTCCCTCCAATTGGACGACCGGCGGGACTCCGACCGGAGCCAACGAGCCTGAACAGACCACTGACCCAGAGTCACCCCCCAACCGGACGCACTGGCATCCGTCGTCAACACCAACGGAGGCGGCAGGCGAATCCACATCCCCTTGGAGAGATTGGAGGAATCCAGCCACCACTGGAGAGCGGACACCATCTCCAGAGACACCGGCATAGAGAGAGCATAGTCCCGAACTGGAAACGGCACCCAACATTGAAGATGCCAGAGCAGAGGTCGAAGATGAACCCTGGCCCAGGGCACCGTGAAGACAGTAGCAGGCTTATGACCCTGAAACTCGAGCCACTGAAGGAGGTGAGCTGCAGCCCGGGACAACAACCCCCGCAACAGGCACTGAAGTCGCTGAAGCCGGGAATCCGGAAGGAACACCTTGCCCAGGACCGAATCGAAGACGGCCCCTATGAAAGTCTTTCGAGTCGCAGGAAGTAGCTGGCATTTCGGAAAGTTCACAAGAAACCCATGCTGCTCTAGCGTATGGATTGTCAAGGACAGGTGCAGAGACAGGACCGCTGGGGAAGGAGCCTGGAGCAGCCAATCGTCTAGGTAGGGGAACACCGACACACCCAGGAGGTGAAGATGGGCCACCAAGGGAGCCACCACCTTGGTGAACACGCGGGGAGTGGACCGGAGACCAAACGGAAGGACACAGAACTGCCAATGACGACCCTCCAGGCAGAAGCGCAGGAACATCTGATCCTCCAGAGCCACAGGCACATGAAGATAAGCGTCCTGGAGATCCAGCGTAGCAAACACCAAGCCGGCCTGAATCAAATGAACAACCCGCTGCAAGGTCTCCATCTTGAATGGGATCTTCCGGACAAACAAGTTCAGACTCCGGAGATTGATGACAATCCGAAACCCTCCTGTGACCTTCGGAACAAGAAAGACAATCGAATAGGTCCCCAGACCCCACTCCAACCAGGGAACGGGCACAATCGCCTTCTTCAAGAGCAAAGCGTGAACACCGTCCACCAAGGATTGACGACGGGACTGGTTCAAGGGCGTCAGAGTCCGCACCACGCCCGAGGGAGAAGGAAGGGACAGAAACTCGATCCAATACCCCCGTACCAGGACATCCAGCACCCACTGATCGGAGGTCATCAGACGCAAAGCGGGAAGGAACAACCACAACATCCCATCAACCTCGGGTGCAACACCAGCGTGCCCAACCTCCGGGGTGGCATACTCAGGAACGCTGCGGTCCCTGTCCAGCATCTGGGGAGGTTTCTTCTGGAACTTCCGGGGGAAACCCCTACCAGCACCTCTCGGGCCCTTAAAGGAGGACTGTTGAAACCTGGAAGGCTGGCAAAAAGTCTTGGCATGAGAAAAAGAAAAATCCTTACGAGAAGGCTGCTGACGGAAGGAAAAAGAATGTTTTCGCTCTTTGAACACCTTATGAAGCTTATCCTCAAGAGCGTCCCCAAAGAGACGAGGGCCAGTAAAGGGCAAACACAAAGCCATGGACCTCTGGGCGGCGTCCGTATTCCAACCCTTCCGCAACAAATTCCGACGAATAGCGATAGAGGAACCACAGGAAAAGGCAGAAGCGCGCACAGAATCGAAGGCAATGTCCGAGAGGAATTCGGCCTGCCGCTCCATGGATTCCAGCAAGTCTGGGCAACTGCCCCCCTCCTGCATCATGGAAAACAAAGTCTTAAAGTCAGTCAACAGTGATTGAGCGACATAAGCCCCATAGACACCAGAACGGATGGCAAGGTGAGAACCAGCATAAGACTTCCTCAACACAGAGTCAATCTTCTTATCCACACCATCACGAAGAATGCTATCATCCACCATAGAAGGACGACCCACCAAACTTGCGACAATGGAATCCACATGCACCGACTCAGGAAAGGATTCCTCCATGTCCTGTAAAGGATAAAGTTTCAACATGAAGCGCGGTATCATAATGTGATCCGGATCCTTCCATTCATTCAAGAGGACATCCATCACAAAGAGATGGATAGGAAGAGAAGTAGCAACAGGTTTCCAAAATTGCAGCAAAACAGCATCCGAGGAAGTACTGGCCACAGCATCATCAGGAAACCCCATGCTCTCACGCACATGAGAAAGAAGGTCAGGCAACAACTCCTTGGAAACATGTTTGCCTTTCAGATCCACCGCCCCCAAGGAAGCGTCATCAGAAGAATCGGAAGAAAAAATGTCCGAATAGAGGGCAACACCCCCACCAGAACGACTCCCAGCAGGCTTCTTGGAGGACTTCAGATCAGACAAAGTCTCCAAAATCAGGCGCTTTAATCTGCCGTCATCCAACCTGGCTCGCTTCACCGCACGGGCAGAATCCCCACTGTCCGCTGGGGAAGAGGAAGAGGAAACAGGTGACATATGCTTCCGCTTTTTGTGATGCTTCCCCTTCACGAACAAGCAGCAAGTGAAAAAACTCCAAAGACAGGACCCAGCGCAATCCAACAAAGGCAGGAACCGACCAGAATGCGACCCCCCCCCTTTTTAAACAAAAAATAAACAAGCAGGAAACCGCCCACAAACAAAAACAGCTGAGCCGAACTGAAAGCGAGGCGGGAGGGGGCGTGGTCAGCTCCCAAACACAAATTACCACACATCACGGCCGCCGAAGGCCGAAAAACACACCATACCCCAGCCCGAAAGGCAGGGAGCACTACGGTGGCACAGCGCAACTGTAGCCCACCCGGGCGCACCATACCGACAGTGGGACCCAGGCAAGCCAAACGGAGCACTCGGAACCCAACTCGAGTGCTCCTGAGGAAATGCCGCACACGAAGCGCCCGGACCCCACCTCGGGCGCTCTGCAAAGGCCGTGCCCGATCGGCCCGGAATTAGCACACCGGAGCACTCGGGGCCTAACCCGAGTGCACTCAAACAAGCAGCCGGCACACAGGGCGCCCGGTCCCCACCCCGGGCGCTCCGCAAAGTCCGCGTCTGAGTGGAAATAGGCAGAAATGCACACGGAGCGCCTCAGGCGAGGAAGGAGAAAAACACCCGGAAGCAACACCGACCCCGAGGGCAAGAGAGCCAAACCCTCCAGAAACACCAGGGACACAAGAACAAGAGTCCCAGCCCCAACCAACAGGCCACAGCGCAAGCACAAAGGAGGCACAGAGAAGACACCACAACGATCGGTGGGCTCCAGCGCAGCAGGGAAGGACTCACCCGACAGCAGGACCCCAGGAAACCAGTGCAGCCCAGCAGAACCGGCAACCAGGAGCCTGAAGGAGTCCAGGAAGCCAAGCAGCCCGACTCAAGGAGCTCCCACGAAGGTCCATAAGCACCCCCAGAGCCCAGGAGAGGAGGAAACTACAGGACAACATGAAGCAGGTAAGTGCCCAGCACGTACCCCAGCATCCCCGTCAGGTCCACTGACAGGAAACAAAACAGGTTGTGCTTTCTGTTGGCTATGTACTTATATCCCCTGACAGGAGGGTGGGTGGAGCCTAAAAGCGTTTCCTGTTTTGTTTCCTGTAAAGTGGAATACCTCATTAGTTTTGACTTGGTCGAGGACAAGGGACATAGCGGTAATGGCTCCCTCTATCTCCTTTGCACCTCAAGTTGTGTAGGTCACGTGCGTAGGTCACGTTGTCTAATACTTAGCCCTCGAAGTTACCTCATGCGTTTGAAGTTTCGTAAATCCCATGTAAGTAATTTTTCAAGTAGATAGATGGGGACTGAGTATAAATTCAATGGTACTGGGCTAATAGTAAAATCGTGTGCGATTTTTCCGTTACTGTGTGGTAAAGCCACACCAGTACTGTGCACTTGTGAGTAAAGCCCCATTGAATGGGGAATTACCATGTGAAACACATTTTTCTGGAGTAAAACCACACAGAATTCCCCATTCCATGGGGTTTGGATCCTTACATTTACCTCCAGTCCTGAGCGAGTGGTAATGTATCCAAGGGCTTGGGGATGGAGGTAGGGTTGACACAGGGGGGCGTGGAGGTGTAGGGAAGGGTAAGGTTTTTAACCTCTTCGCTGCGGCGTGAATTCCGCCGCAGCGCCGGGGGGGTTTGGGGGCAGTGCGGCGCCGCTGTGCTCATGACGGAACCACGCCGTCATGAGTCACGGGTGAGCTGTGCTCATGACGGCGTGGTTCCGTCATGACTCCACCCACTTGCGCTGATCGCCCGCACAGGCGGGGAATTAGCGCCGCGTGGGAGGAGCGGCCGCCAACGGCCGCAGCATGACGGAACCACTCCGTCATGAGCACAGCTCACCCGTGACTCATGACGGCGTGCTTCCGTCAGAAGCATGCAAGGGGTTAATGGCAGTCCTTCCCAGTGTAAACAAAATACCAAACGACGTTTACCACAGTCAAAACCCATATGACATTCTTCCGGTCGGAATTACAGACTGGAAAATGGGGTATGGTTCTTTCACACCTGGAACAATAAGGTGTGGAAAAAACTTACCATCTCTGAGTCCGGCGGACCGAAATTCCATGCAGTAAGTTTCTTCCATCTGACTCAGAATCGATACCAGGGAGGGACACAATACTTTACCGAAAGTGCTTGAACTGAATGAAAATGCACTCATGTCATTTGATGGCCTGGGTTGCATTGTGGGAAAATCTAAGCACCACATCACCAAGTCTGCTTCCGAAAAAGTGTTGAGTTAGAAGCTGTTCTTTAAAAGTGGCTGTAATGCATGTGTCTAGGGCTTTAAGTGGGATGAAAAAACTGGGGGGTCTCATAAGGGGACGTAGCCAATGTAATTACGGGTGTGACTTAAAACATGTAAGCTAAAATTCTGTGTTTAGCATAGTGTGCCGCCCGACTTGTATTTTGCTGTTTCTGTGATTGCATCCAGATATATGATACAACAAGTAACATCATGCCTACAACAAGTCAGGACTATTGGCTTTGTCAATGGTTGTTAATTGCATACCATAAATAAGCAGCAACTATGGCTATTGAAAAAGCTTCCACTTAAAGCGCTGGTGACACCACGACAATGTTGCTGCTCCGGAGTTTGCTCCTGAGTTTCAAAAAGAGAAGGGAAATCCAGAGAGAAAATGACTCTCTTTAATGGATTTCCCTTCTCCTACAACGCTCACCTGGCATGACGTCATGCCGTAACTTCTCCATTAGTGAGAAGTGAGCACGCGCGCATCGCTGTAACTACTATCACTGCAGTCCGGGGAAAAAACTGACCGCATGTGCCATGGTACGAAACAAAGCCCAATAGAGACCCGTTTCGTGGCCCCCTTCAAAAAACCTGCCGGTGCTCAGACCCGGAGAGACCCGGCCCACTTAAAGCCCTGCATGAGTCAGACCTAAAAGGCCCAAAGAAAAGGTTATTGATTTGGGGACTAAGCTCAGGTAAATACCCATTGCACAGGAGCAGTCTTAGCTCTACGTCACTCAGCTTTAGAATACTACTTATAATTCATAGGGGAGATTTGAAAGGATTAAACTAATGAAGCCATGTGCTGTAAAAGCACTTTTTCACCAGTATCGACGCCGTCTAGCAGGACTACGGGCTTCCTCAGCCCTTGCCTCACGGCGGTATGACACATTCTTGGAATACATCTCTCATCTTAATTGTAACCCCCACCCCTCCCTCACCCGCTACAGTATGTGAATGGGTCTGACAGCTGTGTCTTCTGCTGAGAATAGCATACATTAATGCTACATCAGCCGGCCTCCTCTCCCCTGCAACCATAGAGTTTTGAGAGGGCCTCCAAGTGCTTAAAGCGCTATGTTATGTTTATTTTTGTAAAGCGAACTAACAAGAAGTTTTATCGCGCTAAGAAGAGGTAACCCTAAGGCACAGGAGGGCGAGCCATTAAGTTAAAAGGGACAATCGAATTAGAGCCGAGCCAAGGATCCGGGTGGACTTTAAGAGCCTGCGCACGAGCCGAGCCCTGAAAATAGTTGGGCGTTGGCATCTAAATAATGTGAAAATATTGTTGTCTTTTTAAAATTAAAACGGTATTTCTTTAACACGCAGAAGCATTTCACATTAATACATCAGGGGCCACATGTATCAAACAATTTTTATTCCCAAACGGTGCGAATCAGTAATTTCGGCCGTTTGCGGCTGCAAAATAGCCTTTCAAGATGTATGAAAGGCTTTGAAGTCGCAATTTTAGGTAATCGCAATAATCGTGATTACCTAAAATTGCGACTAGAAATTGGGAATTGCAATTTGCGATTCTCTCAGCATATGTACATAGCATTTTCTAAATGCAAATTGTGGATTTAGGAAAATGCTATTACTCCAAGTTGATGGTAACCATGGTAACCATGTGCAAGTTTTGAAAAATGTACAAAATACATTAATCAAAGAGCCATGTAGAACACACATGCTCCTAGGGCATTTTTGCGCTTTACATGTGCACATTTTTTTTTTGGGGTGCTTCAAAGGGGCCTTTGGCCCCCGGGCACCCTTGGCTTTACATTAGCCAATTTGCGATTACCAAATAGGTAATCGCAAATTAGCTATTGCAAAACCATTTGCACCGAATAGAGTAGCATTACCTAATACCGATTACTTATTTACCGACTCACTATTTTATAATATTAAGGAATCGCTAAATCTTTGGCAATTCCTTACATACATCCCATTTTGCGATCACCAAATAGCGGTCCGGTAAAAATAGCTATTAGTTCATCGCTAAATTCTTTTTAGATAAATGTGGCCCCAGATTAGTTTTGTCCATGCACACCATCGGCTCACTTATTGGAAGGCTCTCTCATAAGTGATAACAAAGAAAAAAGAGACTCTTTAAAATAAAATATATGTCTAGGGTCAAACAATTTTGTCAAGCAGGAAAGTTAGGGTTAATTGCAGGTTTTCTGGATTCACATTATGCAATTCATCCACTAGGTGGCTGCCTGTTTTTCTCCTTTTTACACCAAAACTTTAGGTTTTGTTTTTACTCTTTAGCGTACGAGGGAAGAGTGTGGGCAAGCAGAAGCCACAATGAATGATCTGCAGGTTTTGGGCTCAAGAGTCAAAGAGGACCTCGAGTTGAGCCAGAACCAGTCCTCTGGCTTGAGCCAGCCATGATGAGCCTTAAGTGGCCCGCCAACCTGCCCTACAGACATTATTAACGCATGGTAGGGGCAGAAAAGCAATCACAGCCATTTATAATTCCCTCCGAGCAGATACAACCCCCTCACTGACACCACTGGGCGAATTCTGGAACGCAGCACTCTCAATCGAAATTACTGACCAACAATGGGTGCAATGTGTGGGAATCCCCAAGATAATATCCACAAATGCTAGATTAAAATATACTCAATTCAATCTGCATCATACATATTTAACCCCACATAAACTGGGACCATGTATCCAACATCCAGCGATCTTTGCCCCAGATGCCACAATACAGATGCTACATTCCCATATATGCTCTGGACATGCCTTCAACTTTCAACATATTGGGGAGGCATCTCTGAAATACTAACAGCAGCAGTGGGATCTACGATTACAGCCCGGGGAGTGCACTTTCTTCTTGGTTTTACGAAACGCAATGCGCGCTGCAAGAATATTAATACATTTCTGGACTTAGCCCTGGTCTTGGCCAAACGTACACTGGTAATCGCCTGGAAGTCACCTGTGGGCCCCACTATACACACCTGGATGTTGGTCCTCCGTCGGGCCTTGGTGTCTGAACACCAAACACAATCATCACATACTTTCGGACTGCCCTCAAGGATCCCGCCTGTAGGTTGGCAAAACTATTTATCCGTTATAGAAGCCAAAATCACGGGGGCGCACATGAACACGTAACATATAAGAGGCATTGCAGTCATGTCCCACCAAAATGCCTAAAGGAAATAAATAAAGCAAGCACAGGGAGATGATGGACGGAGCGCTGAAACTTTTCAAACACTCACCCCCACTCACAGATCTGGGTTGAATCCTTCATCATTCTTTAGCTCACTTTTCCACCCCAGCTCAGACACAGCTATATGCAAATCAGTCTTGACCCTATATGAGTATAAATACTCACATGGTGCCTGCGCGGGCATGTATCCCCCACGCGCAATCGCACCCTTTTATTCTTTTTACCTCTTTTCCATCCACCATCTTTCCTCCTTCTTAGATTTAGAACCACACACAGATTGCAATACACACGGGCACAAATGCCTGTGTGGTAATTAACTATGCCGTAAGATGACGTTATTTATGCACCCAAGTTCATCACATCTGGATCACTTTGAGAAATGATGGTCATGCAATCTCTTCCCTCCCACGTCCATATTTTACACATTTTTTTTACATCGTAGTAACTAACGTTGGCATACAATGATGATCATGTATGATACACACCGGACAGACACCTCAGTTCAAGTGACTAGTGTTTATTATTGCAGGAATATACAGTTATTGTGGTTGAAATACTTACAAAATACTTTGGCAAAGATTAAAGTTTTTGATTTACGATTATTGCTTCAATCGTAATCTGTCGCCGCCATCACGTGGGAATATGTATTTATGTCCGTATGTTTACAACGGTATCCGGATACAGATCTTGTACTGTTATAAGCTTGTTTGAAAACTTAATAAATGTTCAACAAAAAAAAGTGGCCCGCCACCTCTCACATAACTTGGCCACATTGCCGGCAGCTCTGATGGGTTTAAAAGCCAGGGGGCATATTATCAAGATCCGGCATTAAAATTATCGCCGCTTTAGCTGCAGAAAACTGCCGCTAAAGCGGCGATAATGGGCTTGATAATATGCCCTGGAGAATTCCAATAGAAGCCCATGTTCACACCAGAACATGTGCTTCTATTGGAATTCTCAAGGGTATATTATCAAGCCCATTATCGCCGCTTTAGCGGCAGTTTCCTGCCGCTAAAGCGGCGATAATGTTAACGCCGGATCTTGATAATATGCCCCCAGGTTTTTAAATCTTTCAGAAACCGAACTAGACATGACTCAAGTTGCATCATAGAATTCCAGGCCAGATGTATAAATAACTGCTCAGAAAATAAAGTTCACAAATTGCAACTAATATGTTTGAAGCCATTAAAGGATTTTACGAACTGACCTATGTATTAAGAGGTTTATTTATGAAATTCTGAGTCATAGAGGGTCACAATCGAACCTCCCTGATGAATATTAATGAGGTAGAGCACAAATGGGACTCCCTACAATTGGAGGCCACCACGGGGTGGGAGGCCTGCTGGGGTCCACAGACCAACATGCCTGTGATCACTTTTATATGAAGCAATTTTTTCTAATGTAGCTCATTTTCCTTAAATAAAACAGGGTTGCGTTTCAAAAGAAAATCTTTATTTTTTGTTTGTTTGACCTCTGCCTACTAACCAACCTTTTATTTACTTTACAAAGTGGAAGGAGTCACTAGCTTCTAACAGAACCCACACACATCGGCCAACACACATTGAACCCCATCTTCTCCAACGTCAGCTATGTCAACTTTAACTCACCCTCACTCTCACAATGGCCTCCATCTTTCAAATCAACACATAGTAAACAAATGCACTCACTAGCAACAGCCCACCCAGTCGCAGCTGGAGTAAAATCGTGGAATCAGTAACCTCACGCCTATCTACGAACCTACCCAACCCTGTGAACCACATCAACAAGGATATTGACAACTTTAACAACTGGCTCAAGAACTGCACAGACTCCCTTCACCCATCAAACTCAACAGAGAAGATCAAACAAACAAGTCAGCTGCTGCACAGAGGACCTCCAGGACTCCAAAAGACACAGCAAACAGCTAGAGATAATGTGGACGACTGGCCAAGAAGACACCAATATAACCACTATTAAGGTTGCACTCAGACAATACCTCCATCAACTAAGAGAAACCAAGAGAAAAGCGCTAGCTGAACACATCGAAGAGCGCTCTAACAGCAGTAAAGAAATCTTCTCATTCATCAAAGATTTCCCTCACCCACATCCTGAACCCCACCATCACCTCTGCCACCTTCCTGGAATCATGTAGCATTCAACACCCTCCTGAAGAAATCTTCAGCTGATCTAAGCCAACTGGCCAACTTCTAGCCTGCCTCCCTGCTTTCCTACCTAGCGAAAGTAATTAATCAAAAAGGCCATCAACAAACAACTGACAAGCCACCTCGAGCTCCACCACCTACTGGTCAACACCCAATCAGGTTTCAGAAAGAACCACAACACAGAAACCACACTCATTGCAGCCCCTGATGATATCAGGACCATCCTTGACTGAGGAGAAACAGCTGCCCTCATCCTGCTCGACCTCTGCAGCATTTGACACAGTCTCCCACAACACACTCATCAGACTCCACGAGTACAGTATCCAAGGACCAGTGTTCAACTGGGTCTGCTCCTTCCTCACAGAAGAACACAGAGAGCCAGAGTGACACCTTTCACACCTGAGGCCAAGAAACATGTATGCAGAGTCCCCCAGGGTTCATCCCTCAGCCTGACCCTGTTCAATGTCTTCATGGCTCCACTCACCAACATCATTAGGTCTCAAGGCATCATTATCATCTCCTATCCAGACCACACCTAATTCATCCTCTCATCGATGGACAAGACACCCACCACCAAAACCAACTACACCAACTACATGACCCTGGAAGTGGAATGGATGAGAACCAACTGCTTGAAACTGAACTCCGACACTACTGAAGTACTGGTCCTTGGAAGCAAGAAATCCCTGTGGGATGCAACCTAATGGCCGATAGAACTGGGACTCATAGCAACACCATCAAGCACACCAGAAATCTGGGGAACACCATGGACGACAAGCTGAACATGATGGTATGTGTCAACACTTTGAGCTCTGCTTACTTCGACATCCAAAGCGTGCTACGAAAAATCTTCAAGCGGCTTCCACAGAACACCAGATGAACCGTCATGCAAGCACTCAACACAAGCTGACTCAAGTACGGCAACGTACTGAACACCGAAATATCCAAGCATCTCCTGAACAGACCATCCAGAGCGCTGCCGCAAGAGTCATACTCAACCTTTCTTGCGCACCCACCTCTTACATCGCACCTCACCTCACCTCAGGAAGTTCCATTGGCTCCCCATTCACAAAGGCAGCCAATCCAAACTCCTCACTGACACCTTTAAAGCCCAGCACAACACGGGACCTGAATGCCTCAACAACTGCATACCCTTTCACAGCCCATGAAGACACCTACTCTCATGTACACACACCCCTTGTAACTAGGTCATTTCTGTGGTTCTTCTCTGGCAGCAGCCAAGATGGGAGGAGGGCAGTCATTAACCTACATGGATTTTTAGGTCTGGCTTTACAGTGTAACTGTCACCTGACCTTTTAGCCAACACCAATATTATTCTACAGTTATTTGTTTCCACACAAATACATATCCACCCTTGTGCTACCTAATTGTAATGCTTCACATTACTATATTTTATTTATTTATTTTATTTTACAAAGTTTTATATAGCGCGAACTTGACCCGAATCGGGTATCAGAGCGCTTTACATAGCATCAGTTGCATTACATGAGGACACATTCATTTTTGTTAGGCACGAGGAGATTAAGTGATTTGCCCAGAATCACAGGATATTCAGCGTCATTGCCGAGACTCAAACCCAGTTCCCCAGATTCGGGGTCGACCGCCCTAGCTGTTAGGCCAACTCCTCTCCCGTATGCAAAGAGAACAAATGATGGACAGAATGCTGAACAATGCAAACATTCATCCCCAGTCACAAAGATCTGGGTTTAATCCATTGTTCTTTTTCTCACCACGCCACCCCAGTTTGGACCCAGCTATATGCAAATCAGTCTTGACTCGTCTCCTCATTGGAACAGTCCAGCCCGAAATGCTAAGCCAGTTCCTCCCTGGATTTAACCCACAGTTCTTGACTGGGGGTGAATGTTTGCATTGTTCAGCATTCCGTCCATCGTTTGTTTGCATAGCACTTTTCACCCTAAGTGGTATGGGTATGCCCAGACGTGGGTCCCTTGTTCACTGTGCCACTGGATTTAAGCTAGCCTGGCTGGTGAGGAGTAATACCCCGAAACCAGTTCCAGGAAGCTTGTTTCCGGTCTAGTGAGGACCTGGCTTGGCAGTTCGGTCTGGACTGTTCCCATGAGACGCAGGGTCAAGACTGATTTGCATAGGCTGGGTCTAAACTGGGGTGGCGTGGTGAGCAAAAGAACAATGGATTTAACCGAGATCTCTTGACTGGGGGTGAATGTATGATTTATTCAGCATTCCGTCCATCATTTATTTGCGTATCTCATTGCCATATAGCATTCCTTTTAGGTTTGCCATTCCTTGATTAATTTAACTTGGATGCATGAACAGCTTTGTGGACCCACCTGGACTCAAACTTGTAACCTTCAGGTCAGACACAAATCTCTACAGTGGCTGCCCTACTGATACAAGCTTGTCTTTGACCCTGTGCAGCCTTCTGACTATAGAAACGCCATACACATACATACACACATAACTAGCCCCCACTAGATGCTCCAAACAAGCAAAAATATATTTGTATTGTTTTTGTTGAAAGGATAATACATTGTGTAAGCCAAGGTGAGTCCAACTTGAGATCTGCCACTCCATGTTCTGCATAGCACTGTAGGTTTAGGGCAAGTAGGCTGACAGCAATATTCTCAGAGTGGCTACTGGGCATGCGCAAAAGCTCTGAAGACACCAGGTAGCGTCACATTTGCATAGCGTCATCTCTTCTCTCTCACACACTGGTTCGCACCGCGAATTCCTCTCATCCATGGGCGTCATGAATCCCCCGCTTTGGCAGCTACAGCGGGCGTGGGGCTCTTTAGGAACCTCTTCTCTCTGCAGCTCGGCAGAAAAAATTAACTCTAGGAAGGACTACAGAATCAGAAAGGCAAGCAGGAACTAGGAAGAATGAAAGATCGGTAAAGAGAAAGAAGGAAGGAATACTGAATGGAAGGAAGGAGGGAAGGAAGGAGGGAAGGATGAATGAGTGGGGGGATGAATGAATGGAAGGATGAATTAGTGGGAGGATGAATTTTGGGTGGATGGATGAATGAATGAGTGAACGGATAGGTGAACAGACAGGTGAAAGGATGGCGAAGTAAAAGGATGGATGAATGGGTAAAAGGATGAGTGAATGGATAGACGGATAGACAATTGAAAGGGTGGCAGACTGGATGGATGAGTGAAACAATGAGTGAATGGATAGGTGAATAGACAGGTGAAAGAAAGAGCAGCTGGTTGGATGGGTGAAAGAATAAGTGGATGGATGGGTGAAAGAATGAGTGAATGGATAGACAGATGAATGTATGAGCGAGTGAATGGCTTTGTGGGTGGACAGGTGGAAAGATGACAGAGTAAAGGGGCAGATGGATGAGTGAATAGATCAGTGGATGGACATGTGAAAGGATGGCAGAGTAAAGGGATGGATAGGTGGATAGACTGGTGAAAGGATGGTAGAGTAAAAAATGGTTGGCTACGCGGATGGATAGGTGAAAGGATGACAGAGTAAAGGAATGGATGAATTGATGGATGGATGGCACAGTGGCTAGATGGAAGGCAGAGTGGATAGATGGGTGGATGGCAGAGTGGATGATTGATGGAATGGAAAAAGATTGAATGATGGATGAAAAAAATGAATGCATGTAAGATTGTATAGGTGAAATAGCAGACATCAGAAGGTGGATGGAAGGGGGAAGGATGAATAGATAGATGCTTGGAAGGAAGAGACAGGGGAACTCTTCTAGGAGGGGTCGGCTCGCATGATTCGCCTGCTTTGTGTCATCAAAGCTTTTATTTTAAAGTGGGGGGCGGATACATTAATTTTCTGACTACTCCCTCGTCCTCATCTGCCCTCGCTGATTTACTTCCTGCGTTTCTTTTCAGCCCCAAAGAAAAAGTAAATGTATTAGACGCTCCGGAAAACCACAGATGTGTGCAAAATGCAGAAGGCCACGATGACGAGTTACTTGGGCACATTCTGCGTCTACTGCGTTGTTTCATGGAAATGAGGAAGTCGGGCAGAAATTCAGATTGTGTTGCCAGCCAGTCTGTTTCCCCTGCTTAGCTGTAAAGGGGGTGCAGCACTGCCTGACCACGAAATTATTATTAAGTCAAAGCCGTGGAAACGAAAGTAATGTTGTACAGATACATTTGAAGGGGATTCTTTTAATGAAAAGAGCAACGTCTCCTTCTCTTAAGCAGGAACAGGGGCGTTTTTGATTTATCCACAGCATTTACTTCATTTGATTACAAAACGGGTGTACAAGAAACAGAGTTTTGGAACCAAATTACTAGCTGCCAGTCATTTTGTGAGGTAATACCGCATCCTATAAATACGGAAGCTACAGGGTTCGACATTGCCGCATCTTTCGGAAATTTTCTGTTGAGAACGATTCATTCAGGGAGCGTATTTAGGGGCATATTATCAAGGTCCGGCGATAAATATTTATCGCCGGCTATCTCTGGAATTTATCGCCCGGTTAGCGCGTTATCAACAACGCGCTTCGCAGAGGCGATAAAAATTCCAGAGATAGTTGGGATATCGCCGTTTTCCATGGTGGAAAACGGCGATATCCTAGGTGATAGGGCCTGTGGTCTTAGCCACACAATCCACCCCCCATGTTAAGTATGCCGTAGTCAGGAATTTAACAGACGTTAAATTCCTGCGTTAAGGCATACTTAACGCGATTTTAAAAATCGCTACCCTTCCTTGATAATAGCACGAAGCTGCCTTTGCGATATTTCCCCTGGTTGGTATCATAGCCACGCCTACTTTGCATCGCATTAGCGATGCAAAGTTAGGCGTGCTGGAAACAGGGGCTAATTCAGCAAAACACGCGATTGCGTGTCTTTGCTGATAAGGCGATGAAATTATCGCCGCTTTTCGGCCCAAACGGCTGCAACAGCGGCGGTAATTTCATTGCGCCGCCTTGATGATGTGCCCCTTGGACTTTTGGCTTGTGCTGCCGAGCTTAGGGCCAGGAACAGGGGTAGGGTGGGGTTGGTGGGGGGGGATGGGTAGAGTTGTTGAGGGCACATTCGGATCAAGGCCACGGACGGTCTAACATTCTGTGAGACTTGGCACATCACTTCCTCTCCAATGGCTACCGTTTTATTTACGTATTTTGGTGCTCATGTAAAACATTCTAATGCCCTCGGGCCAAACTTGTGCTTTGTAAATCTGCAAAAAAAGTAGATGAAAAAAATCATAACTTGCAGAATTACAGTTTCACACAAGTCCTATATGTTTTGGCTTTTCCTATGCAATTTGCGACTTTTACATTTCGTCCTTTTGTTCCTGGTGAAGGGATTTAGCATGAGCTGCCTGAACTTTTCTGAGGTAATACAAATATCAGTATTGCAGGGTGCAGTATCACCAGATCATTCCGTGTTTTATGGGGTAGAATGCAGCATAACATGCAGAATAAAAGTTTTGCACACTGATTCCTAGATGTTTTGCCTCGTTACATGCAATTCTTCCCTTTTGCCAAATTTCACTATGAATTTAGTGAGAAAAGGAGAGCAGGAAAAATTCACCAATATGCAGTTTTCTCATACAATTATTGGTAGTTCTGATGTGTAAAGATGCTCGTGCTTCTCCCTGAATTGGGATTATGATGGGGCTTTGAATGAGGACCATATTGATGAGGACAGGCCACGTAAAAATAAGGACCTCCCATCGCTAGCACTGACCAGTGGTGAGCGTTGTTTCATTTGTTTCCCAGTTTGGAGAAAAGCGTTTTTTGGATTGCCAATCTGCAGATCCACGCGTCAACAGCAATGCCATGATTGGGTGGCTGCAACTGGACCGAAGGTTGCTCTCACCATTTTAAGTATCGGGAAAATGACCCAGCGGCCTCAAAATCTATTTACAAAGTGATTAAAGGGGTCAGGGTGGAGGTCCCCTGACCCCATGGATGTATTAGATGGGTCATAGAGGGACCTATGTTGGGCAAGAAATTGCCTTAAAATGTGGTTGTTTATGTCTGCAGGGCTCTGCGGATCTGCTGCAGTGTTCAGCGCAGCCCCCCATGTGAATCCATGATGAATTTATGGATCCTAACGCACTTACGATAAAAACTTACAGACCCACTTAGACACCAACACTGACACTCACAGACCCATGCAAGCATTAACACACCCATTCACATACCCACACAGGCACTCTTACACCCACTCACAGATCTATGCAGGCATTCACACACCCAATCACAGGCCCATGCAGGCACTCACAGACCCACTGGCAGACTCACATAGGCACTCGCACACCCACTCACAGAGCCACATGGCACTCACAGACCCACTCCAGACCCATGCAGGTACTCACACAGCTACTCACAGACCCACACAACTGTTCACACACACTCACACACACCCTCACAGTACCACACAGGGACTCGGACACCCACTCAAAAACCCACAAAGACACTCACACATACACCCACTCACATATTCACTCACAGAACCACTCACTCACCCACACACCCACTCACGGACCCACACAGACACTCAAACACTCACTCACAGACCCTCACAGATCTACTCACAGACTCACACAGACACTCACACACCCACTCACAAACCCATTCAGACATTCACACACCCACTCACAAACACATACGGACACTCACATACTCACTCACAGACCCACACAGATACTCACACACTCACTCACTCACTCACTCACTCACTCACTCACTCACTCACTCACTCACTCACTCACTCACTCACTCACACACCCACCCACACAGACACTCACACACCTACTCCCAGACCTACACAGACACTCACACACCCACTCACAGACCCACACAGGCACTCACAAACCCACTCACAGACCCACTCATACATTCACACACCCACTCACAGACCCACACAGACACTCATGCACCCACTCACAATCCCACACAAACACTCACATGCCTACTCACAGATCCACAGAGACACTCACACACTCCTACACTTACTCACCAACCCACACAGACACTCTCACAAACTCACAGACACTGACACACCCACACCGACAGTCACACAACCCACTCACAGACCCACTCACACATGCACTCACAGACCCACACAGACACTCATGCACCTTCTCACAGATCCACACAGACACTCAGACACACACTCACAAACTCACACAGACAATCACATACCCACACAGACACTCACCCACCCACTCACAAACCCACACTGATACACAGACACCCACTCACACAACCATAGAGCCACTCACAAACCAACTCATACACCCATACAACTACTCACATGCCACACAGGTACTCACACAGCCATTGATCCACTGAGAGAAGCACTCCATACCCACTCACACTCCGACAGAGCTACTCACACACCCACTCACATGCCCACACTGTTACACATACACCTACTACCCCAGTCACACCCCACCCATATACCCAGAGCTACTCACACTCATTCACACATGCATACAACCACTGACACACCCATACAACCACTCACACACTGATTCATATAACCATATTACCACTCACACACCCGGTGATACACCCAGTCACACACTCACAGACCCACTCACACACCTATCTAGTTTGTGACACACCTACTCACACAGCCAGTCAAACACCCAATCACCCATCCAGTCACATACTCAAACACTCCCCCAATGACCCATACCGTCTCTCACACACCCAGTTAGAGACCCATAATGCCTCTTATACACTCACTGACACAACATCAAAACCATTGGCACACCTACTCATAGACCTATACAGCAACTCCCACACTCTTTTAGATACCGATGTGGCTAGTCATATGCCTACTGTATTAAATGTGTTGTTGTTTTACATAAATGGTTTTGATTGAGGAAAACCCATTGCTAATATGTGTTGAATGCATGCTTTTTGTTTGGGATCTGCGATGCCCAAAACACTAAACCATGACCCACAAACCACACTATGACTATTTTGTAGATGGAGTAGCACAGAGGAGAAGGCTGCAGTAGAATGAGGCAGTTTTGAAGATGAAAGAGTGCTAAAATGGAGGACAGCAAGTAGACTATAAAAGAACATTTGATTGGAAGTTGACGATGTGCACGGAACTCAAATTAGGTAGTGAGTTGGAGAAGAAAGTAACTATATCTGTGATTGGTTTTGAAAAAAAAAAGTTATTTTGTTAGGGATAGGCTTTCAATTGCAACCAGTCAAGCACAACTTCTACAGTTTAGTTTGAAGCTAGTAGAGTGTGCTACCTGTGCCCAGGGCCTGTAAATTAAATAGTAGTAGTGGGCTTGCAGCACTAATTATGCCATGCATACAGGTAGACCCTTCAAACCTGTCTGGGGCATATCACTGCTGAGACTGTGTGTGCAGTTTTACTGCCATATCGACTTGGCATTTAAAACCCCTTTCAAAGCCTTACACTATCCTTTTATTACACACAAATCACCCCTAAGGTAGGTCCAAAGTAGCCCAAAGGCCTGGGTGCTGTTTAGTTAAAAGGTAACACGTACATTTAAGTTTCAGTCACTTATAGATGCACTTACAGACCCATATACCTAGTTATACACCTAGCGAACCACCTATACATCCACTCATACACCTATTTAGAAAACCATACAGCCACTTACATACCTATTTATACACTAATGTACATACTGACATACTCACTCAAACACCCATACACTCACTTGTACATTCATTTCCATTTTAGTATTGTAGATGAGATTGGAAAACATTTGCTAGTATGTTCTTTAACACTCTATAGGTTTATTCCCTTTCGGGAATATTAAAGTACTCATAGCTACTATTTTATGTTACTTATGCGGAGTGTGTGAGATAGGCACATACAAAAACTCATAAACACTTATACAGATAATTGAACATAAACATAAAACACATATGTAGCTCTTTCATTGGCCAAATGAAATAGTTGTAAAAAGTACTGTTGTTTTTTAAGAAGGTTTTTATAACAGTGTTATACTTGTTTTTTATTTTATTTAATCAAAGACAACTGAGAAGAAGAAACTGGCTTCAGACTTTTAAAAACATGAAGGTTCAATGAGGAGCAAAAACAATTATGAACAACAGTGATTCTTCACTGTATCAAGGTATGCAGCCACGAACAACATCTTTACAGCCATGGCATCTGGCACTTGCCACAGTGAGTGACCATCTCAGATAAATCATCGCAGACAGCTGGAACAGTTATGACAGCCAGTTACAATGATTCTCCTAAGGCTACCACACATAATGATTGCTGTCCTGCTGCACCTACCTTTTCCCGCATAATGTGATGGTACATGCATTTATGGATAGTTTTGATATGCTTCTACGTGGAACTTGTCTCATGGGAATATTTCTTCACAGTGTTTCTCGATAATTGTTTGCTGCAGACATTGCACTGGATAAACTTGACACTAACCTTTTTCTCACATGAAGAAATACTGAATTGTTCCCAAACATTACTCCTTTTTTGTAGGTGGCATCTTTTGCTCTTCACCCAGTACAGGATCAGGTTGTCCTTGCTGGTCTAAACACATACCTGTATCTATCTGAAGTACTTGTACACAAAAGTGTATTTGTAAATAGTTAAAAAAGGTATGTTATGTTTATTTTTACAATTGTTTGGTTTAAAATGTAATGTTACCATCTCAAATAACGTATGGCAGTAAGCTGGTACTGTTATTTCTTGAACATTTTAAGGTTCCCCCAGGACTACTGCAGATGTCTGGTTCTCCTCCACTTGCCTTCTCACACACCAAGGAATTGTATGTCCTTTTGTGAATGGTTTTAATATGCTTCCACATGGAACTAGACCCATGAGAATACTTTTTACCAGTGTCTCCTGATAATTGCTTGCTGCTGATGTTACACAGCACAAAGTTGAGAATACACAACTCTACCTTTAAGTTCTCCTGGTGTCTTGCATTCAATGCTTTTAATGTAAGAGTTTGCTTTTCTTAAAAACTTATGTAAGTGATCCCATGGACACTCTGCAGAACTGAGGGTTGAAAGAAGTTGGTGCTCCTAATTTTCAAAATATACAATTCAGCTCACCATGAGAATGATACAAGTACTCATTCGCGTCACATTGGCATGTCATGACATTTATCCTTGGGGTCTTAGTGTAGCCAATCAGAAGTTAAGGTTTGGGTGTTCCTGTATTTGTAAATAGTTAAATAAGTTATGTTATGTTTATTTGTTAACTGTTTAGTTTTAATTTTATTGTAATGTTATAAAAATGTATATTACTAATTTAACTTATGGGTAACAAACACACCCATGCAGGTACTCATACATGAACTCACACCTATATAGTCACTCATTCAGGTCAAGCAATGACCCTGGCTGAATCACCTTGTTAAGGACACGTAAGCTTTAGTCCAAGGAAGCTGATGCTGCGTGACTAGGCAGAAGCTACCTCCCTTGCCTGAGGCCAATCATGCTATACTGGTTCTTGTGTTCGTTGGCCTGATCACGATTAGGAGGCCGAAGACAGTAGCCATGCCCGTTTATGACCCACAAGCATCTCTCATCCTACTTATCAATCTTTCACACCTGGCTCCGCTCCTCTCCTTCTGGGCTTTTACTATGGGGAGGATACAATTTTTATGATGGGGAGGATCGGTCGAAGAATGGAAAACTGACATGAAGACTTGATCGAACACTGGAAACTTACAAATAATTATCGTTTGGTATATGTTTATTGTTTGTTTGGGATTCCGGGCTAGGCATGAAAGATATTTTTGCAATGCTGCCTGAGGACCCATTTGGTGTATTTAAGGAGCGACCCACTTTACACAATTCGAACAGTCTCCTAGATTCTGCCTTTGTGTGGTTCCTACGACTTCTGTGTCCCTGCAGTAAATAAACCTTGGTCTCTGACGCCACCATCGAGAAGCCCGTGTCTCTGTTTATTTGTGCACCAAGGCAGGAAGGAACTCAGGGGTCTTTTGGGTGTTGTTTCCCTGACACCTCTGGACTCTAGGAAAGTCCAGAACCTCAATTGGCGCCCAACGTAGGGCGACATCAACCGGTACCGGTCCAAAGCCTGAAGATTTCGAGGAGCTTCGTGTGAAGATTCCGGAGGGGGATCCCTGTATGTCGTAAAAGTGGCCCGACGATCTCTTCCACGAAGGTTCCCGCTCCCAGACGGCTACAGAGGACCGCTGCCCTGACTGTCGCCCTGTCTTGGACCCGAGGTGCAGACCTTAGTACGGCGAGACGTAGGCGGGTTCTCCTTGGTGACATCTTCAACATTTCAGTTAAGTATTAAGTGGGTCGCGCCCAGTTTGATTGCTCTTAGTTGCTCTTGTAAGGATTTATCACTGGTTGCTCTTGTTCGGATAATCCTTTTGCTCTCTGGGTACGTTCGTTTTGGATTTGTAGATTATCATTGGTTGCTCTTGTTAAGATAATCTTTGGTTTGGTATTGGTTCATTTGGTAGGCCTAAGTTCTTTGCGCATTTTGGTTAGAATTTGTCTTTAGTTTGTAATGACTAGCCGTAGTAATTGTTTCCTGTCCTGGTTAAGTTGCAACAGGGATTCCCGGTTGGAGGACTCGTGTCCGGTTCCTCCGATCGGAACTCCTACATATGAGCTCTATTGTAAACATGGTGTGGGTCCTATCACTTATAATGGAGTGTGGGTCCGTTACACCAGGAAAGATGGTGTCCTTAGTTGGCGACCACATGGTAGCTTTGAAACTAAAATTCTAGACAATCTAGAAGTGAAGCTGTTTAAAAAGAAAGCCCGGCCGGCAATGTTCGATTCTTTTCGCTTTTGGCGTAAAGAAGCTAGACAGAGAGAAATTAGAAAAATGAAGAAGGAACAGAAAGAGAAAGGGTTGACTTTAATGCAGTCTGCTAAGCAGTTGCATGTCAACGAAACTGAAAAAGCAATAGAGGTAGCGAATAGAGAACATAATTTGGCGATTGATAAGTGCTACCCTGCCTTGCCATCGTGTCCTGCTAAGCCAATAGAGGACTGTGAAAAGGATCCCCTGTTGTCTTACCTATTGAGATCACCTCCACCGTATGCACAGGGTATTACAGCACCACAGTTACCACCTGTTGTGCAACCGGCTGCTGGTCAGCCTGGAATAGTTGTTCCTTTTCCTTTGATTCAAGCTCCTATTCTTCCTGTGGTTAATGTTCCTCCGGCACCACCTCTACCTGGGTTGCCTATTCCGCCTTTGCCTGACGTTTCGCAAACTGCTTTACCTACTACTTCTACCCTTACAATTTCATCTGCTCCAGCTTCCTTGTCCCCGAACTCTGTAGACATTCTGACTCCGCTTTCTGTTCGTCGGAAAATAACTGACTCTGTAACTAATATCTTAACTCCTCTCTACAGGTCTTTAATTAAGACACCCGTTTCTGACTCTACACAGAGACGTAGTCAGCTCCCTGGTCCCCAGGAACGAGGAATATTAGATTCGACAGCTCTTAGGTGGATGTCGAAAGCTGCGAAGTATGATGCACGAAGAGTGTTGGATACATTTATGCAATGGAATGAACCAACTCAGCGTTATGTCTTTGATGTGATGTGTTCCCTTTTGCGTGAGGAATGGGATGATGATGACTTAGATTCCGTTCCCGCTGACTTGATACATATTCAGAGAAGGTTCGCTGCAGGAATGGTAATAGGTTCGGAAGTAAAGGAAGCGATAGAACTGATTTTAGCATACAGGTCTGATTCTCCTCTTCGAGCACCAAGGGACTCTGATGGTTCTCCGATTACTAGGAAGAAGCGAGGTCAGTATCCGATGAGGGAAGTTCCGCCGATATGGCGCGATGCAGTTCAAGCTGATGCGGCTAATAATATTTTAGCTGCTCCAGCACATTTCCATAGAGTGTGGATACATATCCCTTGGAAGCGGGCCGAAGTATTAGCAGTAAAACAGGCGTTGCCGGACCCGCGTAAGAATCCTGCTGGGTATTATAAAGAGTTAACCCAGACAGTTCAAGCGTGCGTCATGAATTTGGCAGACATCGAAATGCTATTTGGCAATGTAGTGCCACAGCCTATATGGGCCAAAATTCGCCATGAGAATCACCAAGTTGCTTTAGGAGGTGATTGGCCAGCTATTATAGCGGCAGATGCACAACAAGTTGGTGGTGCTAAACCTGAGCCTCTGATTGCTGCTTTGCCTGGCAGAATAATCAATTTGATGAAAACGCTGATGCCAGCGTTACGGGTCAACTGGGATAAATTATCAGCGTGCAAGCAAAAGAAGGACGAAAGCGTCTCTGATTTCTTCACTAGATTTGAAGAGACCTTCGTAGACCACAGTGGGCAAGATATGAGTACTGAGGGAGGTCAGAGGTTGTTTGTCGACAAGTTTGTGTTTAATTTATTGCCTGAGCTTAGTAACAAGTTGAAGGATTCTGAGAGTACATGGGCGGTGTCGACGACAGCACAGATACTCGCAACTGCTCAGTACTACGAAAATAGAGAAAAAGAAGAGAAGGAAAAGTCAGAAAAGAAGACAAAAGACTTGAAAACTAAAGTTCTTTTGCAACAGGCGTATCCGCCTCGCTCGAATCAGTCAGATTCACAGCAACGACCCCAGTTTCAGCAACAGCCACAATTCCAGCAAGGGATGTCCCAATGATTTGACTATGGTTTTCCCCGACAACAGTTAGCATGGAATCAATGTGCCTATTGTAAAAAGGAGGGTCACTATAAGAATGAGTGTCCAGTTCTGCACTCACAAACTAGTGGTGTCCCAGCTCAGAGAGGTCGTGGTGGGTTTATGCAAGCTCTTAGAGGTAGAGGACGTGGTGCTATGCCTCCACAGACTGATCGTCCATCTAATTATTTCGATCAGCGAAATGTACAATCTACACAATCAGGTAGATCTCCCCAATACCATGTTGAGGATTATTATGAAGGTAGTGAAGAAGTTCAGCCAAGTGAGTACTAGGACAGCCACAGGCAGAGAGAGGGAGTAGTATCAGTTCCAGTTGATCAGAGTGGACCTTATGTCGCAGTAGCTACATCAGGCGTGATTGAACCGTTTCTGTTGGATACTGGTGCAGAAAAAAGCTCAATTATGCACGCGAAACTCCCTGGCGCACCTTTGTCTGGCTCAACGAACATTTCAGTAGGTTTCTCAGGCGCCCCTGTTCACAACCCTGTTTCTGGTCCTTTGTCAATTTCTGTGGGGCCATGTCAACTAGAAGCACCCCTTATTCTGACGACCGGTTGTAATGAGAATCTGCTTGGTTTAGATCTGTTGAAACGCCTGCATGCGACATTGTACTGTTCTCCTTCGGGAGTACAGCTCACGTTGGGTAAGAGAGTCATCTCTCCAATGTACTTGTCGATGGATAAGCTCCCACCGGAGCTGCGTTCTCTCCCTGATAATCTTTGGGCGACTGGTCCTAATGATGTAGGTCTTCTGGAAATTCCCCCTTATGTGGTGAGTCTGAAGGCAAATGTTAGATTCCCACGAATCCCACAGTATCGTTTTTCAAATGAAGGTGAACGTGCGCTTTTACTGATCGTGCAAGATTTGATACAGAAAGATGTGATAGAAGAAACTAGAGGAAATGTCTGCAATAGTCCTGTCCTGCCGATTTTGAAACGCACTGACCCTTCCAAACCTCCAATCTACAGATTTGTGATTGACCTCAGAGAGGTTAATAAAATAGTGGTTCCACAGTTTCCTGTGGGCCCAGATATCACTGCATTATTGACGTTGATTCCTGCCTCAGCTACATGGTTTACTGTGATCGACTTGAAGAATGCCTTTTTCAGCATTCCGATAGCCGAGGAAAGTAGGGATATTTTTGGTTTCTCCTTAGGTGGTCGTAGTTTCAGATTCAAGCGCGCCCCACAAGGTTATTGTGAAAGCCCTTCAATTTACAGCCAAGCATTAAAAAGTCAATTAGATGCTTTTGTACTTCCACCTGGTGTTGCTCTGATCCAATATGTAGATGATCTTTTAGTGGCCTCTGACGACAAGGAAACTTGCAAAACAGCTACAATTTCTTTGCTGCGTCATTTATCAGACTTACATCACAAGGTTTCACCTTCTAAACTACAATATTGTTGCCAAGAAGTGACCTACTTAGGTCATCTTTTGTCAAAGGAGGGAAGAAGGTTGACCCCAGAGAGAATCAAAGCAATTTCACAGATGACTGTACCAAGCACACAGAGAGAAGTGCGTGCGTTTTTGGGTATTACGTCATATTGCAGACAATGGATCCCAAATTTTTCTCTCATGGCAAAACCATTGGTGGCTCTGACTGGAAAAGGTGTTCCGAGTCCTTTGCCATGGTCTGATGAATGTCAACAGAGCTTCTCGGAATTGCGTGATGCGTTGTGCTCAGCTCCTGTGTTAGGTACTCCTGACTACAGTAAGCCGTTTACACTATATGTCCATGAAAGAGAGGGTTGTGCGTTGAGTGTCTTGACGCAACAATTTGGTGACAAGCAGCGACCCTGTGCGTATTTCTCATCCACATTAGATCCGGTAGCCAGAGCGTTGCCAAGTTGTTTGAGAGCTACAGCAGCAGCTGCAGTGTCTATTCGACAGTCTGCTGGATTGGTCATGAACAACATGTTAGTAGTCATGGTTCCACATGCTGTGGATACACTCATGAATCGAACGAAAACTCAGCACCTCACCAGTGCTAGACTATCAGGCTATGAGCTGACACTTTTGGCAAGTCACATTCAGATCAAGCGATGCAGCATATTGAATCCAGCAACGCTGTTGCCGACTACTCAGGAGTCGAGTGATTCAGAGCCCCATGACTGTTGTTTTAGAACTGAGGAAGAGACAAAAGGTAGGATTGATTTAAAAGATACTCCGTTACTAGATCCAGATGGTACTTTGTATGTCGATGGATCGTGTTTCAAGCTACAGACTGGTGATGTGACGGCTGCGTATGCAGTTACGACTTTGAGTACGGTTGTCGAGACTGCAAGAGTGAGTCAGAATTCTGCCCAAGCTGCAGAATTAATTGCATTGACAAGAGCGTGTATTTTAGCTGAGGGAAAGAGAGTGAATGTGTTTACTGACAGCCAGTATGCCTTCGGCGTAGCACATAGTTTTGGTCGCCTGTGGAAAGAAAGAGGTTTTCTCACGTCCCATGGGACTAAGATCCAACATGGACAGTTAGTCAATGACCTGTTGGAATCTCTGACCTTACCGAATGAAGTTGCGATTGTGAAATGCAGTGCTCACCGGAGGATTACGGATGATGTTGGCCGTGGGAATGCGTTTGCTGATGAGGTTGCCAAAGAGACGGCCAAGAACATGATGAGCCGGATGTACGTTGCAACGTCTGCAAGATGGATTGCTGAATCAGGAATGTGTGAGAATACGATTGAAAGTGTGAAGGCAATCCAGAATGAAGCAACTGAAAATGAGAAGAATGCATGGAAGGAGAAAACGGGTAAAACGGATTCGAGTGGATGCTGGATTGATTTGTCTGAGCATCAGCGTTGGATGCTACCTGATGCGTATGTACTTGCGGTAGTCACTATGGCGCATGGAGCGGCGCACATCAGTTTGAAAGGGATCTGTAAGATGTTAGGTCCAGTATGGAAGAACGATGGAATTACTAAGTGCGCGGAGAGAGTGGTGAAAAATTGCATGGTATGCCTGATGCATAATCCTGGCAAGGGAACCCCAACCCCAGCTGGTCACTTTGCTCCCCCTTCTTGTCCCTTTGAAGTGATTCAGTTGGACTTTATCCACATGGACAGATGTAATAATCTCAAATATGTCCTAGTGGTAGTCTGTGCTTTTTCGAGATGGATTGAAGCGTATCCGTTAAAGGATAACACTGCTATGTCCACTGCCAAAATCCTCCTCAAAGAGTACTTCCCCAGGTATGGTATGCCACGGATTGTATGGTCGGACAATGGAAGTGAGTTCGTAGGGAAAGTTATGCAGAGTGTGTGTACGGGTTTGGGAATTAAGCAAAAATTCCATAGTGCAAATCACCCACAGTCAGCAGGTTTGGTTGAGGGGTACAATGGTACCTTGAAGCTGAAACTTGCTAAAATCCAAGCTTCCACTGGTTTATCTTGGCCAGACGCACTGCCTTTGGCTTTATTGTCCACCAGAGCGACTGTACACTCTCGAGTAGGGCTTAGCCCATATGAGATTGTGTTTGGTCGCCCTGCTAATGTCTGGGGAGTCCCTAGGCCCAAGGAGTTCAAACAGATCGAATATCCAATGTTGATTGATTACCTTTTTGACCTGACTGCTAAATTGAGTCTTATTCACCAACAGGTATTTGAATCCTTGCCTAAGCTGCCAGAGAGTCCAGGTCACACATTGAAACCCGGTGATCTGGTTGTGGTGCGGAACTTTGGACGGACCCGGAACCTCCAGCCAAGATTCGTGGGTCCGTTTCAGGTGCTCCTGGCCACAAGAACTGCTGTACGCCTGGCTGGCAGGAAGAATTGGGTGCACGCTACCCATACGAAGCGTGTGCCTCTCCCACTCCCCTACGACAACTGGGTTAGACAGGGATTTGGTGTATCCGAGACAGAACCTGTTCCTTGGCTTATCCCCTTCAGTTTTGCAGAGTACATGAGGGACAAACGATCTGAAACACAGAAC
This sequence comes from Triturus cristatus, assembly GCF_964204655.1. Lineage (NCBI taxonomy): Eukaryota > Metazoa > Chordata > Amphibia > Caudata > Salamandridae > Triturus > Triturus cristatus. The sequence continues at coordinate 1,588,340,344 of NC_140590.1, forward strand.
TCTGATACTGCACCAGGAACTGTTCCTTTGAACCCTGAACAGAGTGTTGTACAAAGTGAACATTTGCCACCTGTGGATTTGAACATTACTGCACCTGCAGATCAGCTGTTTCAAGATCAGACAAGGCCCGGAAAGTACAGATATAACCTACGTTCTCATTCCATGAACCAATAACATTGCATAATCACCTTTCCGTGTGATAACTGTTTTGATCTTATCACATTGCATTCAGTCAGGAAGTTTGCGCTATAATTTTTTGTCCTTTTGTTTTTGTTGTTCTCTCGCCTTGCCATCTGGGTTGCCGTAGGGTCGTAAGGTGTGCCTTGTTTTAACTTGCAGGGGGCCAGACACAAGGTCGGTCTTTTCTGTTTATTTTGGGAACTCCCAGGGTAAACAGAGGCAATTTTTCAACAGGTACAAACCATCCGTTGCGAACGGTTGTAGAAGATGGAGCTTCCTGAACTGCGACGAGCTAACGTCATAAATGCTCGTAAGACAAAACTGTATGAAATTTTGCATGGCAAATGTTTCATGATGCAATGCGCTCTGACCTTTCTGATTGTTTTAATAACTTTGGTAGGCGGAATCGTTTTTGGTATCCAATTGATTTTTGCACCTGTCACATCTACAGTGCCTCCCCATGTTTCTGTTTCTCCGACTGTTGTTTCTCTTCATTCTTTTCACCCTTTTCCTGCACACGCGCAAGCTCGACGCTCTGAGTTTATAAATAACACTTTCATTCAGCTCTTGCACCAACACCAACTAGTAGTAAATACAACGAACTGCTGGGTGTGTGGTCTGATACCACATACCATGAACAAGGGTATCCCCTATCTGGTTCTGCCCTTTAGTTATAATGGATCATTTTGGGCATTCCAGACCATGTTCGGCTATGCTCTAGAGACCTATCCCCCGCGACCTCCGCGTTCCACTAGGTATAACTCTGCTAATAGAGCCTTGGTAAAGGGAATTACTGACATGGTTAGAGATGTCAATAACACTCCGTTTATTCCCAAGGATGAGTTACGAGTTTATATGGGTTGGAATGCTACGGAGTATGGCATTAGTTTGGGTGAAAACAAGCGTAAAAGCTCGACTCCGATTTGGGTCGTACCCCACCAAGGTCAGGTCTGTTTACAAGGGAATGGGAGGAATCCGAGAGCTCGACTAGGGAAGAGTGACTGTACTGAAACGTACGTTTTTCCATCACAGTCTTCCCCTGCATTCTTAGCTGCTAAGGGTACCTATTTTGTCTGCAAAGACAGAGCATATACATGGCTGCCTGCTGACTTTTCAGGCTCATGTTATATCGCCCGACTATTACCTCCGACATACACTGCTGCACCGGATTATCACAAGACTAGAGTTGTGAGAGGTGTCTTCGACAAGGAAGATACAGCTGGCCAAGAAGCAGGAGACTTTTTCAATGGTTTCCTTCCGTTCTGGGGGCCCATGGCCAATAGTAGGAACTTGCGTCAACTAACACGGGTAGTTGAATCCACCATTACTGAAACTGCTGGTGCCCTTAGTAACCTGACAGCTGAGCTTCAAGCGGATCGCCTCATGACGTTGCAGAACCGTATGGTCCTTGACGTATTACTTGCAGATCAAGGTGGAGTATGTAAGATGATCCAATCGAGTTGCTGTGTCTTTATCCCAAATAATGCGCCAACAGTATATGAGGCCATTTCTAAGTTACACAAGATCACTGACTCTATTCATGTAGACAAAGGTGATTGGTCACTGATGGGATGGCTCTGGAATCTGTTATCTGCGTGGGGATGGAAGGTTCTGATAGTCATTGGTGTTTTGTTGGTATTTTTATTCTCATGCTGTCTCATCGTTCAGTGTGGTCCTGCCTTATGTGGCCTTTGTGCTGCAACATGCGTAAGAAGACCACCTGTTTTAGGAGATACGCCACGGGATAGAATAATGCTCCAACAACATATCAGTGACCTGATGAATATAGAGATGGATTCTGACTAGAGTAAGTTATTGCCTATGTAAGGGCAAAAGGACTGTCTGAGGTTCTGTAGCGATCCGAACCCGTGTGTTCGGTATCGTAGTACTGACACGATTTTGGTACCAGTGAACCGTAAATGATCCATTTAGTAGGTGACAGTGTTTTCGCTGTGGGCCGAGCATGGATTCACTGAGAAGTAGGGCATTCTGTTGTAAATTCATGGCATCCAGCTTAGATACGGCATCCATTTTGTTTCTTGCCCTCACATAGTCAATGGACAAGCAATGACCCTGGCTGAATCACCTTGTTAAGGACACGTAAGCTTTAGTCCAAGGAAGCTGATGCTGCGTGACTAGGCAGAAGCTACCTCCCTTGCCTGAGGCCAATCATGCTATACTGGTTCTTGTGTTCGTTGGCCTGATCACGATTAGGAGGCCGAAGACAGTAGCCATGCCCGTTTATGACCCACAAGCATCTCTTATCCTACTTATCAATCTTTCACACCTGGCTCCGCTCCTCTCCTTCTGGGCTTTTACTATGGGGAGGATACAATTTTTATGATGGGGAGGATCGGTCGAAGAATGGAAAACTGACATGAAGACTTGATCGAACACTGGAAACTTAACAAATAATTATCGTTTGGTATATGTTTATTGTTTGTTTGGGATACCGGGCTAGGCATGAAAGATATTTTTGCAATGCTGCCTGAGGACCCATTTGGTGTATTTAAGGAGCGACCCACTTTACACAATTCGAACAGTCTCCTAGATTCTGCCTTTGTGTGGTTCCTACGACTTCTGTGTCCCTGCAGTAAATAAACCTTGGTCTCTGATGCCACCATCGAGAAGCCCGTGTCTCTGTTTATTTGTGCACCAAGGCAGGAAGGAACTCAGGGGTCTTTTGGGTGTTGTTTCCCTGACACCTCTGGACTCTAGGAAAGTCCAGAACCTCACAGAGGTGAGGACAGACCTTCGACATTGACTAGTACAAGGCTTCCTTCCCTCCGGTGCAAGCTCATGAAGCAGGATAATTATTCCTAACAATATACCGAATTGTGTTATTTCAAACGATAAAGGTCATTGCACCCTTACAAACCTTCTCCAGACTTGCATAATTTTTGAAGTTTGATTTTGAGAAATAGGCATACAATTTATTAACCAAGTATTTTTGAGTGTAGTAGGGATCATATTTTGGTCCTGATGAGTAAAGCAGCGGGGACTGCTTAAGAAACATGTTGACCCAGTAGGGAGTATCAGATTGAGGTACATCCCCTACATATCCCCCTTTTTAATGTTCTCAGGCAGGGAATTGAATAAATTAGTTTTTTTTTCACTAGCCAGAGAATTTTAAATTTTTTGTAACTATTCACTAACCCTACCACTCTCACCCCCACATTACACATAGCCTATTCCTTCACAAACAACAGTGCTCCTGCATACTTTCTGGTCGTAGCACGCCCCGCCCCGTAGAGGGACGGGAAGACCCCTATGATGAAGCATGACACCATGGGATTCATAGTGTTTGAGGGGTATTTTAAAAACACTTAGTGCCTTCCCATGACATCTCATGGAGCACTTTTTTTCACTAAAAAACTACAAATTAAAAATAAGTTTCACTGTTACAGGGTAGAATCATATTGTTTATAAAAAGCTTGACAGGAGGAAGATTCTACCTAAATTCCTCTTAACTCCCTCCCTTTGTTATTGTTTTCTGTGGTTATAGGTACCTGACTCTTCTTGCTTGACCTGGCACCCCTCACACTTATTGCCCCCTCCCCCCAAACTTAAACCTCCTGCAAATATTGAACGGGTTTTCAGTGGTCTTCATTTCATTAACAAACCAGAAAGGGCCTCAATGTCATCAAAGTCTCTTGAAATGCACATGTGCTTGTACTACAATGGCAAAGTTCTCAGATGAATGTACTGTGTTGACCAATAACAACCGAGCGCATGTGTGCATTGTCAATTGAAATAAATGTGGAAAAATACTAGCTGTAGCGTCGTCTTTTGCTTGTGGCAAAAATAAATGTGGATAAATACAGAAAAAATGCCCAAAAAATAAATATGGATAAATACAGACGGAAATGGCAAAAAAATAAATACCATAAAACCGGGAGCCCTAATTAAAATACTTTGAGTAAATCATAAACAGGGACAAAGGACAACAATTCATTAGCACAATGAAGTCTGTCATATCACAGTTTTTGGGCGCCATATTGGAGCATGTTCAAGTCATACTATTCAATTTATGCTTTTACATTTTTAAGGTGCAAGTACATAACTAGTATCCCTGTCTAGATTCAAGCAGTATAATTCATTACTTTCTTAAAACTTCACAACCAGTGGATACATAAAAGATTTAATTTCCTTATTTGTTATGTAAAAACAATTTTGTAACATCTCATTGCTGCCCATAACATATTTAAGATTTATCCTAAATTTCAAATGACAAACATTTCAATAAAGTGCAAGTGCTTATCCTTATTTTTTTTTAAACTTTTTTCCTTTTCCTTTCATCATTTTATACAGTACTATAATTAAAGTGCCAGTGCTTCTCTATATTACAATTCCTATACTTCCAAATATAATATTCATATGTAAAGAGCCTTGTGCATATTTATTCATATGAATAGTTCTAAAGTGCTAAATCTAAACTGCTAAATACTAAGGTGCCAGTGTCCTTTGTTCTTCTCCTTATACTTATACAAATCTTTCTTTAAAAAATGGTTCTTCTGAATGTGCAAACTCAGCAGCTCTTCTTTAATACAGGCAAGTAAATAAATCTTCATCTATATTTAACCCATTTGGTTCTTTACTGTCGAGCTCCAGTTTGTAGTATGTTTCTAGTTTACAGAGTTCCTTCTCTTTATTCTCCCCTCTCTTATTCCTGGGGACTTCAGCTATACAACTGTATTGCATCAGTATGAGATCACTTTGATGATTTTTTCGAAATGCTTGGCTACCGGGTAACTTCTTTCTTTATTGCTTATTGCTCTTCTATGTTGCAGTATTCTTTTATAGGCAGGTAAGCTGGTGCTGCCTATATAAATTTTCTCACAGGGGCATTTCAACATGTAAACTACAAAGCTTGACCTACATGTTAAAAAGCCTTTTATATTAATGGTTTTATTAAAAGGTATTTTAAAATGCGTAAGATTTACTCCATGCTGGCACGCTTTACATTTAAAACACTTTCTAAAACCCATTCTCTGTTGTAACCAAGAGGGATTGCCCACACTCTCTTTATACTCACTTTTGACAATCTGATCTTTTAACGACTTGGATTATATGTTATTTCCGGATGTTTTTTAATCTCAGGACCCAATACCGGATCTCCTCTGATAAGGTGCCAATGTTTTTTTATACGGACCTAACATCCTTGTGTTTGGTGCTAAACGTTGTTATGAATCTATGAGTTTTCAAACATCCTTGAACCTTTTTCTTTTGCTGTGTTTTAGATGATTCAAAAAGGACCTTCTCTCTGTCCAGATTCCTAGCTTTATCTGAGGCCCCACGTATGACTATTAACAGGTAGCCCCTTTCAATAAAATAACTAGTCATCTCCTCTTCTAGTCTGGCATATTCTTCTGTGCTACTGCAGGTCCTCTGTGCCCTATAAAACTCAGCAAAAGGAATACTTCTGAAGAGTGACATAGGGTGGGAGCTCCCCGCATGTACAATAGAATTCCCAGACGTGGGCTTGCGAAAAATATTTGTTTCCACTTTGTCTCCATTAGGATTCATTCTGATGTCTAGGAAATCTATTGAGGTTTTACTGTAATGTCCCACAAATGTTAGATTAAGATTATTTGAGTTAAGGTCACTGATAAATAAATCAATATTAGTTTCCGTGCCCTGCCACAGCACGAAATCATCATCAATAAACATTACCCACAGTAAGACATTATCAGTCCAATGTTCCAGCGTCGGGCCACCGATTAGCAGCTCCTCCCACCAGCCAAGATGTAAATTAGCATAACTGGGGGCGAAGCAGGTGCCCATGGCCGTTCCCTGTTCTTGCTGGAAAAATTCATTACTAAACATAAAAATGTTTTTAGTGAGGCACCATTTCATCATTTCTAAATGCATTCTATTATGGTTTAAAAATCACATCGGTCTCATTTAAAAAAAATATTCAGAGCCCTCAGTCCATCCGTGTGTCCTATACTCGTATAGAGTGTAGAAATATCGAATGTCAATAAAACCATAGTATCATCTCAACATACGTCATAAATATGTTTAAAAAAGTCAGTAGAGTCTTTTATATGCAATGTTAATGATTTCACAATGGGATTCAAAAAGTAGTCAATATATTTGGAGACGTTTTGGAATAAACCATTACATGATGATATAATGGGTCTACCCTGTGGATTTATAATACTCTTGTACACTTTAGGCATCATATAGAAGACTGGTATAATTGGATTCTTTTGTTTTATAAACATGAACTCATTCCAGTCTCCCAAAAAATTGATCGTTTACCATTTCATACTCTCTCATTTCAATACGTTTATAACATTTGTTGTTGTTCAATTGACTTAGTGCTTCTTTCTTGAACAGTTCACGTTCCCAAAGCACGACGTTCCCTCCTTTGTCCTAGGGCTTCACCAAGATGCCATCTTCCTTTTGAATTCTTTTTATGTTTTTTTGGATTTGTACTCGTTTGGGATTTATCTTTTTCTTTTGGGATGCCATTTTATAATGTAGCTGTCTCAAATCCATTGCCACATTATATGAGAAGATGTCTAAATTGTCCCCTACCATTTGGGGTTTAAAACGTCACCGTGGGCGAAACGGAGTATGATCTTCCTTTTCCAAGTGTAAATTCAGGGAACCAATTCCATCATTGTTACCAGGGAGTCTGTCCTCTAATGCGGCCCTCTCATTACTTTTATTGTATAGTGACCATAGATCTTCCACGACGGGTACATCTATTACAGCTAAATTAACTTGTTCACTGGAGCGATTGGCTTGGGTTGGAGGTTAAGAGGATACTTGGAGACTTTTATTTGTGTGTATTTTAAACGATTTTAACTTACGAACAAATTTGTACAGGTCCATTCTACTGTCTGCATAGTTGAATTCATTTTCATCACAGTATGAAAGGCCTAATTCTAGTACCGATTTTTCTTCTTCTGATAAAACAATATTACTTAGGTTTATTACTGTGGTATTGGAAATAATTTCTTTGTTGTTTGTCTTGTGTTGGAGCGCATCGCTCTGACTGCTTGCCCTCCTCGTGCTTTTACGGTATCCTTCTCTTCCTCTTCTCTGTTTCCTTTTCCTTGTCCTCTTCCCCTCCCTTGACTTCTCATTGTTCGATGGTCTGTCTTTTGGTCTAATTGTAAAAAACGAAGTTCATCAGTGAGGGTAAGCCTTGTATTGGTTGCGCCTCTTTTTGCATGTTCCTCCTGTTTTACTTCAGAGCCAGTATCCAAACTGGCTTTGCTTTGTGAGGTTTCTTAGCGCGCAACCATGCCGCTTTGAACGTTTTGCCTTCTTTCTGAATCAAATCTCTTGGCAAATGTATATATCCTCCCGTTTCATAATCTAAACGGTCACGTAGAAACTTGGTCACTGTCTTTTATTCGTTTTTCATATTTATCTAGTCTGCTCTTTAAGTCTCTTTGAAATTTGACCACTTTAGCTTGATGTCCGTGTTTTTCTAAAATAGTATTCAGTCCCTTCATTTTTGTCATTACATCTTGTCTTTCCAATTCTGCATATTTAATCAGAATAGGAAACATATTCATGGAGCTGTTTGCGCTGTTATCAGCCCATTCGCACAAAAGCTCTGGATTAGGGTTTCATACGTTGGCGTAATCATGATACGCAGTCCTCTCAGGACTCTACCAACTTGAATATATTGTCTCAAGAATGCCATCTCCCACCAACGTGAGAGCTCCCTCTTTTTTAATTTTCAAATTCCTGCAACTGTTTTCCAATTTCGTTGGTATTATGTAGTACTGATTCTCCTCTATCCCTGTTTACCGGTGTTGCTACTTCCTCAAAGAGCTTGAGAGCCTCTTGCTCTCGAGCTGCGCATTCCTCGTCACTTATTATTTTTGCCGGTGAATTGCCCCAAGCTTTATCGGTGACTCCTTTTCTCTACTTTCTCTGCAACAGGAGAGGTCATCGCTTTCCAGCCCTCCACTCACCCAGCTTACCGGAGTGTTTTACAAGTTTACCTCTGCTGACAGGAGTCTGCCGATCACTGTCTACGGACTCCTCTCGGTTTCACTCCACTTTCTGTTCTTGGCGGTTGTCGTCGGGTGTTACGGGGGGCACGCATGTCTCCTTCATCCAAAATCCAATGACGGCTATACCGGTGTGCTTCCTAACTGTCGGGGGTGCTGATCGTGAGACGCCCGCAGCGTATCAAAAGATAAATCACCACTCCATAGAAACAGGCAATAATCCAGCACTCCAAGAGACAATTTTCCCCTCGGTTTTATGAACTACAGTGACAGCATCTACGTGTTTCAGCTGCACCACGCAGCCTTGTTCACGATGCAGAATGCCATTTCAACAAACATTAAAATACTTTTAGTAAAACATAATCAGTGACAAAGGACAACAGTTCATTAGCACAACGAAGTCTGTAATTTCACAGTTTTTGGGCACCATATTGGAGCATGTTCAAGTCATACTATTCAATAAATGCTTTTACATGTAGATATATATATATATATAGTCCTCTTCTGCCCTGTGAGGAATAAAGCTGCTTTGATGATCGAGTGGGCTCGTGTGGATTCTTTTCTTGGCCAGGAATCAACTGTTTCGAAATATATATATATATATATATATATATATATATATATATATATATATATATATATATATATATATATATATATATATATATATATATATATATATATATATGTGTACAAATATATATATATATGTGTATATATATATATATATATATATATATATATATATATAAAGTTTCACAAGTTGCCTTTAGCAGAATGCACTCCCAACAAGTCTTTCAAAAGCGTAGGAACAACTTCAGAGAAAGACAGATAAAATAATCATTGCATGCCTTGCCTGACGCGTTTCAGAGTAAACCTCCTTCCTCAGAGGCAGCATGCCAAGCCATGTTCATTTCACGGTCACTCCAACTGAAATAACCCAATCAATTTGAAAACCTGCCCAGGTGGGTCTTGATAAGCATCATGGGAGTAGAAATCCCTGCTAAGAATCTTGGGAGTTGGAGTCCATATTAAACCCTCGTGGGTCCGGAAACAAAACAGGCTAAAATTTTAAACAGCATATTTTTCTTTTATTAGCATTACTTGTGCAGTCTCTCAAAATTGTTCCCAAAAGTAAAGCGCAACTTGTTGCTCCCACATGGCACTTTACATCTGCATGCCACAGGACTTGTACTGATTCCTACAATGGTGCAATCCCCGACCTGGCTGGCCGTATTAATAAAGTTTCACAAGTTGCCTTTAGCAGAATGCACTCCCAACAAGTCTTTCAAAAGCGCAGGAACAACTTCAGAGAAAGACAGATAAAATAATCATTGCATGCCTTGCCTGACGCGTTTCAGAGTAAACCTCCTTCCTCAGAGGCAGCATGCCAAGCCATGTTCATTTCACGGTCACTCCAACTGAAATAACCCAATCAATTTGAAAACCTGCCCAGGTGAGTCTTGATAAGCATCATGGGAGTAGAAATCCCTGCTAAGAATCTTGGGAGTTGGAGTCCATATTAAACCCTCGTGGGTCCGGAAACAAAACAGGCTAAAATTTTAAACAGCATATTTTTCTTTTATTAGCATTACATGTGCAGTCTCTCAAAATTGTTCCCAAAAGTGAAATGAACATGGCTTGGCATGCTGCCTCTGAGGAAGGAGGTTTACTCTGAAACGCGTCAGGCAAGGCATGCAATGATTATTTTATCTGTCTTTCTCTGAAGTTGTTCCTGCGCTTTTGAAAGACTTGTTGGGAGTGCATTCTGCTAAAGGCAACTTGTGAAACTTTATATATATATATATATATATATATATATATATATATATATATATATATATATATATATACATATATCTATCTATCTATCTATCTATATATATATATATATATATATATATATATATATATATATATATATATATATATATATATATATATCAGTCCACTCAGCGAGTGTATACCTATCCCTTTGGTGCTCAAAACACTCAAAAGCGGGACACGGCACCTCCAAACATTTATCTAAAGATGATTTATTTATTTAAACAACCATGTGCAGCAGCAGTGTGTAATGGCCTACACGTTTTAGCCGTAGCCTTCAACATATACATACACATATGCATATGTGTGTATATATATATTACCTACTGGCGGTCGCCAGTAGGTAGTTATAGTTAGGACCTAGTTACCATAGGAAAATGGCAGCATTCTATTCCCAATAACTTTGGCGCCTATTGAAGAATCTTCGCGAAATTTTCAAAACAAATTCTTTGTTGAGAGCAGCTCCTATGTTGAAAGGTTGGGGGTGATTGGTCAAGGGGGAGCCAAGAAAAAAGGGGGATCCCAAAACGTGTTTTCTCCATGTTAAATTACATAGGAAACTTTAGACAAGGCTACAGGTCGAACGGGTGAACGGAATTACCCCAAATTTGGCAGGGAGAAGGGTCTTGGTCTAGAAAGCACGTTTTTGTTTATTTGGTGTAAATTCGTTCAGTAGTTTTTGAGAGTTATCGAAATTTACAGATATCGATATTTGGGAATTCTGCCATCTGATTGGCTGAGGCGTTACGAGCACGTGCTTGTTGCTGATTGGCTGCGAGCGGTTGCAACTAGGACGTGTTGGCTGCCATTTTGTGATTCAGTTGAAGCGTGTAAGGTAAACAAAAGGGGGAAAAACGGGGAAAAGTGGGAAATAGGAGGGTAGGAGCACTGTAACCTCTGTGGGGTGTTTAGGGTGTGCTATAGGGGGGTACGAAGTGAAGTATTTACCCATGCCAGTGTGTAAGTGGTGGGCTACGGAAATTAAGTGAGGTATTGGGTAGAGTCTGATGCGGGTAAGGTGAGCTGGTGCGGGACTCGGGAATTAAAGCGTGAGCCCAAATTGTGTGTCTTATGCTGTGAAGTCATGTCCCGTGGCCGCTGCACTACAGTTGTGGAAGTAGTGTTCGGATGTGTTTATAACTACTAGGACGAACTACTGACCCGTACTGGTATGAAAGTCCTGGGGTACGGAATATATGTGAGGTATTGGCTAGAGTCTCATGTTGCTAAGCTGAGCTGCTGCCGGAGTCGGGGATTAAAGCGTGAGCCCAAACTGTGTGTCATATGCTGTGAATTCATGTGCTCTGGCCGCTGTGCCACATCTGTGCAAGTAGTGTCAGCATGTAGTTAAAGGTACTTGGATGAACTTTTGCTTAGAACATTGTAGCTTGTGTATGGTGCTTAGGTGGTGTTGTATAGGGAGTGCGAAGGTAAATCAATATGGTATATGTAGAGCGCAAACTACTCACCCCTATGGGTGAGTAGAGCTGGGGATCAAAGCGAGAGGTCTGTGCTGCAAAGTGAGATGGTCTGGCCGCTGCGCCACAGCTGTGTGGAGAATACATTTTGTTGAGGGTGCGGAGTTGGCGTTATATGGCCCTAAAATAGGGGGCCTAAGTTGTAAGTTATAGGGTGGCTCTAAAAAAAGCCCTTGTGTTCATTAGTTGGAGTTACATATAAGTGCGGATGCACAGCTTCCAGCTATTCAGGAAAACTTGGTTTCCCTGATCTGTGAAGTGTACTCCATCACTTCTGTATATATCCGCCATATCAAAATGTATGTTGTTGTACATGGACCCCATTTTGTGGTCTCTGAGGTATGCAGAGACAGCTTTGTTGACTTTTTTCCGAGATTTTTCAATCTCAGGAAAAAATTGTTTGGACCATTTCCACTTCTGTCTTTGGCATATATTGGAATATACAAAGACAGTTTGAGGCAAAAGTAACATCATTTGTCCATAGGTGTCCTTCATAAGCATTTCCAAATCTACCCCAGTCAATGTGCCTAGGTCGTTTCCACCACAGTGCACAATCATGAGGTCAGGGTGTTGGAGATGCAAACAGGTTTTAACCAAAGGCAACAATTGGTGCCACTTCAATCCTCTCTGTCCAAACCATTTAATGTCCACATTTTGTAAACCTAGGTCTAAGTCAATATGTCTCTGTTCTGCATACCTCTTGCACCAGAAAACATAGCTATGTCCTACGATCCACACTAGCATTTTGAAGGTATGGCTGGAAGGTGTGGAAAGATGTCTGTAGCTCATGCAGTTCCTTCGTAGAATAAGAGATATGTTTAAAGATGGGGAACTAGTTTTGTTTCGCCTACAAAACGGTACCTGATTGGGAGATGAAAAGCATTATTTTTTAAAAGTAAGGTGCACATTTGTTTTGTGGAAAAGTATGTTTGTGATTGGTTAAGAAAAAGCAGTTTGCATGTACATATTATAGTACATATTATAGGATAAAATTTGCTCAACTCAACCACACCTGCTACTTGCATTTGGAAGGCACTGTTCGAACTTAAAACAATCGCAAACTTTTAACCTGCACGTGCCATTAAATGTTCGAGAAAATGTTGCAAAAAAATATCGTTAGGTTTAAAAAAATTGATGAACTTTTAACCTCCACGTGTTGTAGAATGTTCTAGAAAGTGTGTTGATAGAATACGTTGCATTTCTGACTTCGATGTGCACTTGAATATTAAAAAAACTATTTATATGGAAAAGTAGAAAGACAGTAATACAGAGAATTTTTGAAAGCTAAAAGAATCAAGGAACTATTGTCATTTGTTCTTGATTACCTACTGGCGGTCGCCAGTAGGTAGTTATCACTGTTAACGGTTTGAAAGTGCGGTGTTGCTCAGAGTGGCATGGATGTGATATGATATGGTGCTACACTCGGGTATGAAACCGAGAGTCTAAACCGTGAGGTCATTGCTGTAAAGTGATGTGGTCTGGTGTTTGTAGCATACATGTGCAAGTAGTGTTAGTAGGCGTTTATACCATACAGGGAGTGGGAAGCGAACTACTGACCGCTACTGTGTGTTGATAGTATACCGGAAGCGGGAAGCGAAGTAGTCTACCGGTGTGAAGACTTGGGGATGAAACTGAGCTGATTGCTGTAAAGTGATGGGCTCTGGACGGTGTAGGATTCTAGCCGCTGTAGTATAAGTGTGTAAGTAGTGTTAGTATGCGTTTATAGTATATAGGGAGTGGGAAGCGAACTACTCATCCCTACTGGTGTGAAGACTCGGGGATTAAACCGTGAGCCTAAATTGTGAGGTCATTGCTGTAAAGTGATGTGTTCTGGGCGCTGTAGCATACTTGTGGAAGAAGTGTTAGTTTACGTTTATACAATATAGGGAATGGGAAGCGAAAGTCTTACCCCTACCAGTATCAAGACTCGTGGATGAAACTATGAGCTCATTGCTGTAAAGTCATGTGCTCTGTGTAGTATTTCATTGTAAGTCATAGTAGAATGTTAGTATGTAATTCTACTAGAATCTAAGGGGCATATTATCAAGGAACGGCGTTATAATTATCGCCGCTTTAGCGGCAGTTTCGGCGATAATGGGCTTGATAATATGCTGTAGAGAATTCCAATAGAAACCCATGTTAACACGAGAACATGGGCTTCTATTGGAATTCTCTACGGCATATTATCAAGTCCATTATCGCCGTTTTAGCGATAGTTTCCTGCCGTTAAAGCGGCGATAATTTTAATGCCGTTCCTTGATAATATGGCCCTCAGTATGTAATGTTAGAATGTAGGGCTGTCATGAGGGGAACCTTGCGGAGTTTGTACACGGTGCTGGATTAGACGGTTGCTTAGCTGTCTGCTCCTGTCGGTGGTTGTTTCAGGTGTCTTGTTTTCTTGTAATAAATCTACTTATTGGATTCACTACTGTCTGCCTCTTCACTACATAAATTTGGCGACTAGTGGGAGAAGGCAAAAAGAAGGCACCACTCAGCAATATTTCAAAATTGCTTGCATTGTGCTGAAGACCCGTTTTGTTCGCGTAGCTGTTTCTACTCATGCCAGGGTCGTCGGCTCATTGAACTATGTCATCCGACTTCTGGTAGGATTGATATTTTTAGATTTTGCGCTTCCTCTGCTTCTTCACTACATTCTGGTCGCTGTACTACACGTGTGTAAGTAGTGTTAGTATGCGTTTATACTAACAAATGCATCATGGTAGTAGGAAGGGCGACCTACCAGGCGCAGCTCATACAATGTCCCGGGGTGTGCATTCGCTGGACATTTGTGTTTGCTATTAGAGGGTGGTGCATGGCTTCCACCCTGTGATACCAAATACTTGTTTGACTACTTGAAGTGAGAGGAGGAAAACCTCGTATCGCTGTAATAGAGGGGATGCGGATGGTAAAAATGGAGAGAAAAGAACAAAACAAAAAAAAGCGAGGTCTCACCAATTCAATTATTATATTGCGGGGTCTCTGTAGGACTGGGGATCTTAATGTCACATGTAAATTAGGCGCGGAAGGGCACAGAGACGTTTTGCAGCCTAGGGGAGCGCCACCTTCCCGGGTATTGTTTACTAATTGTTCGGGGGTTCGAGGCCAACTGAAGTCCGGGGATCGCCACACTCCGGGTCTTTATTTAAATATGCAGGGTGGGCCTCGGCAGTCCCTGAAGCCTCGGTGGTCCTAGGCAGTGCCTTTTTTGTTCTGTAATCACATGGGCAGTAATTATGGTGTTATAAAGTGATACACTCATAGAACTCTTGCAGTTGTACAATTACCCAGGCTTCATTTATCTAATTGTCAGTTAGATTATGCTTGGTAGGTGCACTCTAATATTAAATAATGTTGTCCTAAAAATCTCCTATAAACAGATGATTTTCACAATAAACAATAGACAAGTGTCGTCAGAAAAAGACCTATACACTCACTTATTTATTTGAAAAAATAAGTAACCTTTATTAAAACAGAAATAAATAGAAATGTAACTTTAATAGAACAGTATAATAAAAAAAACGTGGGTTGGACTCCAGTGGAAGCAGCGTAGGAAACCTGCAAGACAAAAATGAAACATAAGTATGTGTGCTATGTGGAAGAGGTAAAGAAAGGTAGTCCGAATGAAAGGACCATAGTGAGAATGGAAGGGAGGGGAGTGGGTGGAAGGGAAAAGGGGAGGGAGAGTCAAAAGAAGAGAGGGAGGAGTAGACAGAGCGTTGGCCTATTGCACCCAGCCCTTAGTGTTTACCCTCCGTCACTCATTTGTCTAGGACGCTGGGGTCTGCGAGAAAGAGTGTGGTTCAGCAAGTCCTTAAAATTAAAGTTCAAGAGGCCAGAGATTATGGGCCATATTATGAAGGAAGGGCGATAACATTATCGCCGCTTTGGTGGCAGGAAACTGCCGCTAAAGCGGCGATAAGGGGTTGATAATATGCCCTTGTGAATTCCCTTAGAAGCCCAGGTTCTGGTGTGAACCTGGGCTTCTATGGGAATTTACAAGGGCATATTATCAACCCCTTATCGTCGCTTTAGCGGCAGTTTCCCGTCGCTAAAGTGGTGATATTGTTATTGCCGTTGTTTGATAATATAGTCCTACATTATTAGCTACGGGAAAATCGCTTGCATGCACCTGTGCAGTCAGGGTGCTGCACCCCAACCCCTTCCCCCGCACTGTGCTCAATTGTAGGTCTTGCACACCGAGGCTTCACTGCTCACCTGCCACCACTGGTGTGTCCCACGATGTGTTGGTGCAAGATCCTAGTCCGGGGTATGTTTGTACGATAGACCAGGTCTCCGGTCGGTGACGGTGTCTTGATACCACGATGGAGGGTGTCAGAATGCCAGGGCATTATTGCGGGGTCAGCTCCCGCTGCACCCTTCTTGTGGCAATCAATGGAATGTCTGAAAAGGGAGAAATTATTTAATGGTGGAAACGTCTGGAGGTAAATGAAGGTTTATTTCTAGCTTGATAGAAAATAGGAGTTGAGTGCATCCTTCGTTTTTGAAGTACGATCTAGCAACTGTTAGTGGTAATCATGGTTCAAAGAGGAGTTGGAGTGCACAAGAATACACAAAGGTAAATAATAATATGTTATGCCAACGTTCACATACAAAGGAACAGAGCGCATGCTAGAAGCATAATGTGCGCGTGTAATGCAGTGGCGGGAGCCTGTGTGCATGTACACTTAGTAAGGAGCTCACTACAGTGTCCTAAAAGCCAACACCGCGTGTATGTAGGGCAGCGCGGTCCAGCAGGTCCTTAAAATTAGACCGATGTGACTGAATGAGGTCAGAGATCACATCATTACGCACGGCAACATCGCTTTTTCGCACGTGCGCACTCAGGGTGATGCACCCCACCCGTCCCGCAGAACCGCCCTCAACAGGTGTCTGTAGGGCAGCGCTGCCCGCTGGCTCAGGCCTACAGTACAGTCCAGCAGGTCTTTAAAATGAGACAGAGATGTGACTGAATGAGGTCAAAGATTACATCATAACACATGGCAATATCGTTTGTTCAGACCTGCGCAGCTAGGCTGAAGCACCCCACCCTTCTCGCCGCAGCGCGCTCATTTGGAGGTCCTGTGCACCCAGGCCGCTCTGCTTACCTGCTGTCATTGTTGTGTGAGCAAACACTATGGGCAGGAGTGCTCACAATTCAGATGGAGTGTTGATTGCAGGAGAGTGCACCCCTCATGGATCCCTTTCGTAGACGACGGGCAGTAGGGCTCACAATTTAGAGCCCGTGTTGATTGCCAGGATGGAGTACACCTCATGGATCCATTTCTTTTTTGTATTGCACATTGTGATATGTGAGGTGGATGCGGCAAATCATTTGAGGTAGTGTGGAAGAAGAGGGACGTGTGGCGTTGTGGTTATCCTATTTATACGTACGCAAAGTGGGCTGGGCTTGCGTACGCTAGGCCAGCGTAGGTGTGTGAATAATTATTCCGGGGACTTGGGCGTTGTTCAGTTCCTGCTGGCCAGGAAGTGTACTTATGTGTGTTTCTTTTGTAGTTTTGAACTCACAGAGTGTACAATTTAGATTAGTGTAGCATGTGTCAGGAGGGCGGAAACTATAGTTAATGAGATGGCATGTGATCTAGGATGTGCAGTCTGCCCGTGGCTGATGATGCTCCTTAGAGCCAGCAATACCCAGGCCGAAAGGCAGCACAATAATGTGCAGACACACACACCAGGGGCATCGTGTAACACATATTTGTTTTTTGATGGAACATTTGAGATGCATGGTAATCACACGTGGAAGGCTAATGTACAGAGCATGAATATTGATCAAGATGATCGTTGCATGTTGTGTGTAGTATAAGATATGTGTATACAGGAAAACACTTTTCAAAAAAGCTTTCTAAGCAGAAGAGGTGTCTCTCATCAAACGCTGTAGAGAGATTGAGTAAAATGGGTGGGGTTGTACAACTGTTTCAATGGGCAATGTTATGAATAGGCTTTCCTGTTTTCAGTTTCTATTTTTGGTAAATTCTGGTGGTGTTTTTTCAGTGTTTTCCAGTGATTTCAATACCTCAAAAAAACAGTGCTTTTCAGTGGTTACTAATTTTCGCGCTATTAAAAACAACTGAAACGGTGTTTTACCGGTGTTTATGGGACGCTTTGCTTTTATTATTGTTTGCTTTCTTAATTAGTGCATGGAATATAGACAGTCTATGTACAGTGTATATGACGTTAAAATACATTTTTACAAGTCAAATTTGGCGCTAAATGCTGGTTTTGTATGTACGTAAGCATAATTTTTCTGAAATTTTGCAAGTAAATTATACAAATGTCACACACATTCCTATTTAAGTTAGGCATGATTCAGTCTTGGATGTCTCACTATCACTGCAAAGTGAACCACTTGAAGAGAGAATGTTTTCTGATCCCTCTTCCAAGCAGCACTACACGTATACTATCTTGGCTAAATGCCACTTAAATGTCTCTACTGCCAGCCCACATGGCCATGATATCAGGACTCACAAATTTCAGCCAAAGAGACTTCCTTTAGTTGTATTATTTTCTAAATATTTAAGAATGCTTAAAATAAAGATAGTGGGTCCAGTTTCCTATACTTTTATCATCAATTTGAATGAGGGTAAAATAATTAGAATGGTTTTTCATCTTTGTTTATCACCATTTCTCACAGAAAATTGAGAATATTTGCAATTATTCATATATTTATGCACCGACTTCCTTCAGCCATAGAAGTCTGATGACCATGTTTTCCCTGTTCTGCTTCTAAATGTTTGATTCCCTTACTGTCAACTTCAAATGTGATCTTGGTACTTAGAAACTGCTTGACAGAGCAGTGCACTAACCATCAGTAATCACTCCTAGACTCTCATGCCCAAGAACGACTGTCCCAAAACGAGAGAATCATTTTGTAGTTTTCTCAGAATGGTTCATGCCCCTTTTGTGCTTTGTATACCATTACTTAAGCATCTTCCATACCTTCCACTATTACGAAGTTGGCATGAGGTTCTTATTGTATCATTCACATTAACTCATTCTGATACAGTTGGCAATTCTTCCCCATCTGCCATTGTCTCTTCATCCTCGGCGCTTCGTTTTCTGTAGTTGACTCATGAGTAGTTCTACCAACTGGGGTTGGTAGCCTGGAAATTGAGAGGTCCAGGTTGCAACAGTGTTCAAAGAAAGTGGCATGTGATATCCATTTGGCTAAGAAACCCTTGTCTCTTAAATGCTATGCAAAACATAGGGCCAATTTTTCTTCCTGGTATGAGAAATCATATGTAGATCCTATCTCTGGTGATCCCTTTAAAAATCTGGATTTTTTAAGAGACGGTTTATCCATGAGGTTATCCCTTTCTCCTTTGGCAGCTTAGTGGGCAGCAATTCGTTTGTGCAGGGTTCCATCAAATTACTTAATGGGCATTCGTCCTTAGTCAGTAAGTTCCTAAAATATTTTAGCAGATGCGTTAAGCAAGCAATAACTCAGGTTTCAATAATTTTTTTTAGCCAAATCAACTCGTGCCATGGCTGACTCTTGGGCAAAGACAGGGGGTCTGTCCTGAGAGGAAATATGTAGAGCTGCATCTTGGGCTACTCCTAACACTTTTTTCACATTTTCGATTGCTATTGTTTTCTCATGATACAGTTAACTCCGGAGCTTCAGTGTTGAAGACAGCAATAAAGTAATTGCTGAATACATAGTTTGTTGAACAGCATATAATGGCTAGGTCATAACCCCATCGTTTGTATGTACTTATCAACACCCTCCCAACCCATGGAATGGTTTGGTCGTGCATAGTCACGTAGAACCGTGAATAAAAGGGCTAACCCCGGATGTCACGAGGTTAGCAAGTGAATGCCAGCAACGCATCAGGGCCGTTCTTAATGGCACCATTACGTGGCCTATCGGCGCCACCACACAGCAACCTAATGGTAACTGATGTACTCTCTGGGCCGTCAAATGTCCGATCTTGCAGCAGCACACTTCCAAAGCCCACACATGACAGTAACCCATTCTCCCGATTTTTTTTGTTTTTTCCAATCTCCCACGTTGCTCTTCCGAAATGTTGGCATGAGAGTGCAGGTGTGTTCCAGTTACCTCCCACATGTGCGTTTCTCAGCGCTATATTCTTTCTTGCCCGTGGGCCTCCTTCCCATTCCGCCGTATTGCACTCTCCTCTCTGTGTGCTTTTCCCTGCACACTTGCCACATGCCCAACAGGACCCATTCTTTTAAATACATACCTAATGCATGTTTGTAGATGACCATTAAGCTCTAGAAAATAAGTCATTGACCAATCAAAATTAGCCCCGGTCCACTGTTCTCATTTTTTAAATGTATTATCCTGTTTCGCGCTGGCTTTATTATTGTTGCTCTTCCAAGTGTGTTCTGTAAACAAGTGCCAGCGCTCCTTGACTGTCGCCAATACTTAGTGGCCGATTTGAGCTCATTCGAGGCAAGAGCGGGTTGCCTTTCTTCTTCATTCCTCTTAACTATCCCTCAGGTTTAACATGCAACAATGGAAACTGAAATCGCTGAGCCCAAAATAAAAGCCTGTATCCAGAGGCGCAACTAGAGCCAAATTTCGAGGGGGGGTCGGGGGGGGGCAAAAATTTCGGGGGGGGGGCTGAGCAAAAATTTCGGGGGGGTATTATTAGGCTACTCAGAAGTGATCCACCTCTGGACGTATCCTCTGCGCGGCTTGACTGTGACATGTGGGAGGGGTTAAATAAAAGCTAGATATGGGATTTATAGTTAATAAAAGAAACTAACACTCGTACACCAGATGTGGTCGGTATTTAATCTCCTAGTCGGCCACTCTATTGGCAATAAACACAACAGGCATAGCTATACATTATTCTGTGTTAGTTCCAACTGTGCTCAGATTTCCATAAAGAATTTATAAACAGTGTCAGCTGCCCTTTCGGTTTCACAAATTTGGTTGTAAAACAGTTTCACACTATTTTTCAGTCATTAATCTGAGAGCTGGAAAGTGAAAACAGACTAACCGAGAGAGATGTGCATATGTTTCATACTATTTAGGCAGCTGCAGCAATCATAAAATGTTAATCAACGGGTGGTTTGATTGTTTGCTGCAGTGACAGGTGGTTCACCGTTATTGAACAAATGGTGCAGGATGAAGACATTAGTTTAGCCGGGAGAGTTCAGATCCGAATTAGCAGGACGCACATCAGCGCCGTTTTACGAGTTGCTAAATATAGCGCCTTAAACAACACTACGACTGACACGCCACCGAAGAGACACGTGTGTCAGATTAAACTACTCGATGAACCACGTGATGTACAAGATATCAGAGGCGCAACTAGAGCCAAATTTCGGGGGGGGGGGGGGCTGAACTTTAAGCAATAGGCAGAGTGGAGCTGCAGGGGCTCTTAGAAGGGGTGAAACAACAGCGAGGCCTCATTAACATGCAAATGGTCTTTTAAAGACCTGTGAAGTGCTCGGGTGCGGCTGCTTTTTTGCCCGGGAAGGTGTCTCATCCCGGGCTGCCACACACGACGGGGGGGGGGGGGGGGCTGAAGCCCTGTGAGTCCAATGGGTGTTGCGCGCCTGCCCGTATCCATGGCAACATTGGAAGAAAAGGCCGATCTGTGTAACACGAAGAATTCTTTAGCACACATGCAATAGATGCGTCTGCTGTGCATCGTTCCCTTCTCCCCGTGTTCATTGCGCTCTGTCGCTGCTATCTTTCATTCCCGAGGAATTCCCTTCATAAGGCTCTGAAGACACATCTTTTTAGGCTTTGAGGACTCTGGGACACCTTTGGGGACTCTGCCCCTCTTCACCTGTACTTTCAAGCCGAGCGCCGCGACACTCGCAGTATCTGCGCGCTATATAAAAGACACTCATTCATTCATTGCCTTGGTTGTTGGGGCAGCATTGCAACCTCCACTTCAGCAAATACATCTTTCCAGGTCATGGTTCTGGGTGCAATGTGGTCATTTAATACTCTTCCAGCCACCCACACTGAAAGCACAATGCAATGCTCTTAAATATGTTTCTAGAGTGGCAAGACCCAGTTTCTAAAACAATTTTAAATTACACTTAAGACTCCAGGGCAGAATAATACACCTCGCATATTCACTCTTCCTGGCAACAGGTTGAGCAGCTCGTGAACAAAGGGCTTGTAATATCCTCAAAATCACTATAATAACTGCAGTGGAGAATCAAGCACAAGTATATGCTCCTATACAGATGCTGTGAACAGATGAAAGAAGAGAGGTGGTCAGAGGAGGGAGGATAGTGACAAAGAGGAAAGTGACTGAGTGTGAGGAGGAAGGCATGGACCTGTATGTGTACATACATAGGTGCATGAATGTATAAACCACGCTGACTTACAAAGTGGCTGCGGTAGTTAGCCGTGTGATAGAGGGCAGAGGAGCTACTCTTATTCACACTACCTATAGAAGAAGGGTTTATGTGGTCTTCAATAGGGTGCTATATGGCCCTGTGATGTCTTTATCAAAATAAAACTAAAGGGTGACAAGACAAAGCACGCGAGTACAAGCGGGTGCCTTTCTTTCTAAGAGGTTTATAGATCTGTGCTACTTTTCAAACTCAATGTTTCTGTGCATAGCTGTCTATAAAGTGTCCGTTCACATCTACTGAAGTCTAGAAATGCAGCTCAACCAACCTCGTTTCCGCTGACACTTTTAGCCTCTCCCAGGTCTCTAAGTCTGCCTTGGTTATCGAGGCGGTGACAAAGCTCGTAGGCTCCCGAGGCTGCGAAGCGCTGCCTTGAGTTTTGCGCATGGCCAAGTCATCTCTCTGAATGTCTGGAATCTTCTCAGGCTCCTCCTCCTCTTCAGACTCATTCTCACAGAGGCTCAGAAATGGATTTTCCTTGCGTGTCAAAATGTGTTTCCCCTCTTCCAATGGCCCCTGTTTTTGACTAGATCAGCAAACGTTTCCACAGGAACAGAAAACATTGCATGGGCGGAGGAACACAACAGCAGCGTGTTAATAGGAATTGGCGCAGTCGATAAAAAGGACAAAATAACAGACATGTTCGAGACCGTGTCGCCCGTAGCCTGATCTCTGTTCTGCGACCAACCATAGCCCGTCTCAATATGTTTTGTACTGCTTTGGCGCCCTCAAGTGGCCAAGCAGTGCAACAAATGAAGCAGTGCAACGAATGCGAAAAATCTGCGAAACTCGGTTTAAACCGAGTCAGATAATTTTCACCCGGTAGGGTAGTGTCGGGGAGAGTCGGTTTTAACCGAATTCCGGACAGCCTAGTTATGAATCAATCAAATGCTTTTTTAAAAGGTCACATGGCAATCGCGCACCGAGCGTGCAAGGAGGCCGCACCCAACGTGATTTTGACAAAATATATTTATCATAATATAAGTTTATTACAGTTAGAAATATATAAATGTTTAAAATAACATGGCGGCCGCGAGGTAAACGGCCGCGGACCGTCGGATGAGGAGGGTGTACGTGCGTGCTGGAGGCTCCCAACCCGCCTCCGTCTAGCTAAATATGGTATACTGACTTTGTTAGCTAAATCAAGCCTGAAATAACGCAATTGCGGGAACAATATAACCAGGAAGATTATCGATCACACTCTTATCGAGTGCTGGTCCCCGGCGAGGAAGGTTGTTGGTGCAGAGAGAGCGGAAGGAGCCCCGGTGTGGATGCGAGTATCGGCTCTGCTACGCCGCATGAGGACTGCGCACCTGCTGGGGGGAGCGCAGGCGGCGTCAGAACAAGTTGGAAGGCAGGGACAAGAGACGGGTTTTCGCAAATGGTGATGGGGAGGGAGATACGGAGTAATAGTAACAGTTGCAGCCAACTGAAATTGAAGGTATTCCTACCGCAAATACTCCAGAGGCGGATGCCCCATATGGAGAAAGTCGACGATACAGCAGATAAGGTTGGTGACAACGCGGCCGTTTCTAGATACTCTCTCCGCACTAGAGCCCTGGGCACACAGGAAAACGTCTATGGGATAAGTGTAGCAGCCATCACTATACCAAACAAAGCTACAGACAAAGGTGCCGATTGCGATCCTGGAAAAACCGGGTACGAACCGTCGGTCGGAGCGTTTTCTCCGTCCGACTCGTACCCGGTTGTACGATTCGTAAAAAACACCGTCCGACAAAAATATACATACGAATGTGATCCGGGAATGCTCCGACGTGACGTCGGGACGCTGTCAGGCAGCGTTTCACGACCCAGGAAGTACGATTCGAACCGACAGCAGTCCGGACGGCAATATTTTCACGGCACCCAAAAAGTGCCGGAAAAGCGAAGTACGCCGCGAAACGACCAGAATAGGGGGCCCGGTACACGCCGTACCCCCCTCCCCAGCCCCCGTGAGTACGCGCCGAACCCCCCGTGTATGTACGGGCGCTGGGGGGGTGCGTATGTGGGCACATGTCTCCATGGTTGCAATTCGGTGCGGACGGTGTTTTTTCCATGAGGTTGTGACATCGGACGCACGGGATGGATCGTACTTGCGCGGTCGGACTTCTCTTTTCACGTTTTTACGGTAAATCGTCCGGGGAAGTGTCGGACACATTTTCCGACCCGAGGACGTGTGGGGAATTATTCCCAATGCGACTCGTATGGAGTTTTTCCCATGCGAATCGTACTTGGCAGTTTGTACGGCACATGTACGATTTGTACGGTAAAAAGACCGGATACGAGTCGTACGGGGAAAATTTTTCCAGGATCCTAATCGGCACCAAAATAGTCAGTGCTGCCTGCCCCAAAATAATAAAAGTTAAGAAATTGCCTAAATTACAGGGAAAGACCCCACACGGTGGAGGAAAGAAAATTTCTCCCCCACTGCTTAAAGTTACTCCATCCCTAAAGACTTATTATAAAGTCTTAACCCATGGAATGGCTTCAGGGGGAGTGAGGTTGCTAGTAGTAGCAGCAGAAGTCTAGGAGAACCCCTGATGCCGAGTAATGGGCATCAAACTGTTGATACTAATAGAAGCAATCTGAGTAACACAGAAAGTTGTAGCAATACTGGAAAGGTAAGGCGGAGTGAAACTGGGCCAGAACTAGGGACTGAGTTAGTTTTTCAGGTTCCCATCCAAAATAAATACAGTATGCTGAGTACGCAGGATACTGGGGGCCTATTAGAAACACAATTGGAACAATCGAAACAAGAGTTCGCCTCCAGTAAACCCATCACAACTGGAGCATACACTTGCAATGAGATAAAATTTAGATAACTCAGAGATACCACTGGCTTCAATACTCACGAGTCTCCGAGATGAACTAAAAACTCGATTTGAGAAATCAGAGGCCAATCAGGCAGATATTCAGACTTCTTGCTTGGCTCTATCAAAAAAATTAGATGATGTGGTCACTCGGACTGGGCAAATGGAAGTGGAAGTCAATTTGATGCGTAATGACATAACTAAAAACTCAAAAGTCGTAGAGACATTGTCTAAAGAGAATGCCGCCCTCAGGGAGGAGATGGAACGAACTGAGAGCCACTCGCGTAGAAACAATTTGCGAATTATAAATGTTCCGGAAGCGGCGGAAGGGTCCAATATCAAAGCCTTCTTGATAAAATTACTAAAGGAGACAGCCTTAAAAGATAGAACGGATATAGATCTCGAATTGGAGATCCAGCGGGTCCATAGGGATACATTTAAAAGAAACATGCAACGGCAAAAACCAAGGACGATATTGGTAAATTTCCTATCCTATTCTGTTAAAGAGACTCTTCTGTTGGCCGCCTTAAGAAATGGACCATACACATTTCAGGAATTACCATTTAACATCAGGTCAGATGTCTGCCACGCCACGGACCAAAAGCAGTGGGAGTTAGGGAAAAGAATGGGAGAATCGAACGCTTTAGGCTCAAAGGCGCAGCTAAAATTTCCTGCCATGCTTCGCGTAATATGGCATAATCAGATGCGAAACATAAGATCAGTAATTGCCTAATAGAGGCAATAAAGAAGGGGGAGAAAGTTTAAATACAAAAGATTGCCTCATGACTATCTGAAGTACTACGGGGGCCATTCATGGCTTGGATAATGGCTTGGATCACCAAAAGGAATATAATCCATTGCGAGTTTATTGCAATTAAATGGACATTGAAAATAGACATGAAACACTAAAATATATACATATGGTGACAGCAGAAATAAAATTGTAAATAAAAATGACGGAGTGGGTGGGGTGGGGGGGAGGGGAAGTCTCCTATTTACTATAGTGTCTTTGAATAAGCCCCAGCCTCTCTGGCAGTCCCAACAGACTTATGCCTGATAGTAAAGGGAGGGTTCCCACGGGGGGAGGTTATGGGCTGGGTCACTGGGTGGGGAGCAGTAGGAAAAAAAAATTCAGTCCTCATTTCATATCCTATTATACATTACTGCTCAGCAACACACTTTTCTTTGCTTTTTTGAGAAGTATAAGGTAAAGACTCCAGGTCTTAAAGTACTAGACAAAACAAATATTGATGCCAGGGAAAAATGAAGACATATCAATAACAACACGGAATGTTAATGGGTTAAGAACAAAAAGTCGACAGGGCATGATATTGAGGTACTTAGAAGAGTCACGAGCACATGTAAATACCATTCAAGAAACCCACTTAACGGCGATAGAGAGTAGAGCACTTTACAGTAAACAAAATTGGATAGGGAGTTTTGTCGCCTCCGATCAGATGGAATATTCCAAAGGAGTGGCAATAATAATAAGGAAAGGAGTAGGAATTTAGCTAATTTCTTCTAAAACCGATAGCTCTGGTAGATGGGTGATGGCCACCATGAGAGGCTCAGATTATGAAATCGTCTGTATAGGGTTTTATGGCCCTAATATTGATGACCCTCAGCATATAATAGAACTACAATTTTTGGCAGCAGAAACAACAGCTCCAGTAATAATAGGGGGAGACTTCAATATGCTGTTAGATCCAGCATTGGACAGGTCTACGAGTCGGAGTGGAGCTATCCCTCAAGGGATAAAGATGAGACAAGCCCTAAAACATATGTTAGTCAAATTGGGCCTGGTTGACTCTTGGAAGCTTTTAAAGGCAAGTAAAAGAGCATATACCTTTCACAGTAAGAAATACCGACATTTTTCACGATTGGATTATTTATTTGTGGATAGAGAATTGGTAGGGAATCTCCAAAATGTATGTATACTCCCAGGACATATTTCCGACCATGCAATGGTCAGCATCCTACTGAAGGGATTTAAGAAACCAAATAATCGTAGATGGATGCTTAAAAGGTCCATATTGCGGATTTAGAGGTCTCCGCTCGCTGGAAAGAAGCCACCCTCGAATTCTTTCAGATTAATACCCAATCGGCCCCGATAGGTGTCATATGAGATGCTTTTAATGCGTTCCTTAGGGGAGTGCTACAAAGTGCGGCTTCTTATAAGAATAAGACAGAAAGGGCCGAATTAAAAAAACTTGAACAGGAGATCAGGACATTAGAAGGAAGAGCACAGCAAGACACACTCAATATACAGTTAAAAGAAGAGACTCTGAAGAGCCTTGAGGAGGCCAGGACTAACTATAGGATTAAATTAGATTTGAAGTGTAGGGCTAGATGGGACAATGCTCGCATGCACACTTCGAGTACGGGGAAAAAGCGGGCGCACTCCTTGCTTGAAAATCTACAGCTGACAGAACCAGAAACCACATCAATGAGCTGTTAATTAATCAGGGGGG
This sequence comes from Triturus cristatus, assembly GCF_964204655.1. Taxonomy (NCBI): domain Eukaryota; kingdom Metazoa; phylum Chordata; class Amphibia; order Caudata; family Salamandridae; genus Triturus; species Triturus cristatus. The sequence continues at coordinate 1,588,367,451 of NC_140590.1, forward strand.
AACATTTACTAATAAAGAAGAAGAAATACAGGAGACTTTTGTTTCCCTCTTCTCCGAGCTATATTTGGAACCTGGGCGACCGGATGAGGAAGTATTAAAAAGTTGGCTGAGGAACTTAGATCTCCCAGCCCTTACAGATGAAGGTAGGAACAAATTGGATGCCCCGATTACCGAAAGGGAAATTATAGAGCAGCTTACACATATGAAAAAGGGCAAGGCTGCTGGCCCAGATTCCATACCAGTTGAAGTATATAAATTGTCAGTAGACAAAATTGTGCCAGAGATGAAGGCTCTCTTTAATGCAGCCCAGGATTGGAACAATAGACTTGACAGTTCCACGCTCAATTCCGTTGGCAGTAATAACAATAGACGCCGCCAAGGCATTCGATCGAGTTAGCTGGGGATTCCTATGGGAGGTGCTGAATACAATGGGTTTTAGTTATGGTTTTATAAGGGCTATGCAAAAGTTATATGGACACCCAACGGCCAAGATTCTTATTAATGGCAAGTTGACCAAAGGTTTTGAGATATATAAAGGGACAAGACAGGGTTGTCCTCTATCTCCACTCCTCTTCGATCTCTATATAGAGCCGCTTGCATATTTACTGAGAGCAGATGAACAAATTATACCTATACACCAACTCCCGTCTCATAGTAAAATCGCGCTTTTTGCGGACGATCTAATAATATACACTTCTGATCCAACCCCTACATTAACAAGAATAGAACAACTGACAAGTGAACATGGCTCTTTTTCAGGGTATGCTATAAATCCATCGAAGACGGGAGTGACGTGTTGGAATATGGAGGGGTGGGGAGGTACAAGATGCAAGGCAATGAGATATCTGGGGATAGATATTGTTGAAAAAATAGAGGAGATTCCCTCCCACAATATGAAGCGAGTTATGAGGGAGGTGGAGAAGCAACTAACCAGATGGAAGAAATTGCCGCTCTCCATATATGGGAGAGTGAATTCGGTCAAAATGTCTATTCTGCCAAAGCTAACTTACCTCTTTAATGGAATTCCTCTCACTTTTCTAACAGAAGAAATTAATAAAATCCAGGGGAAAATAACGAGCTTCATCTGGGCATCTAGAGGTGTCCGTTTATCATGGAGAAAATTACGGTGTAGCCTTAAAAAGGGGGGACTTGCTTTGCCAGATCTTAAATTGTACTGCATGGCTTTTCAAATTAAAAACATTCGCATGGGGAACCCCTGTTCAATACATGGGGGTCTATACTGGGGAAATGGTTAAGGATTTAAGCACGAAGGCTTTTCTGTATAAATTTGGAGCTAAAAAATTGTTTAAAAAAGTTAGGTTAAAAGTTTTAAAATCAGCACTAAAACTATGGCTAACAGTGAGACGACTTTTAAAGATTGGTTACTTCTCAGATTTTGCCCCCATCTGGGAATCCCCGGTAACACTGGACTGTTTAGAAGATGCATTGAGTTTACCATTAAAACAAGCTGGGATAAATTGCTGGGGGGAACTCTTGTCCAGAGAAGGCTTGATCTCATGGGATGTTCTGAATAACAGGTCAGGGAACAAACTATCCAAGTTTAAATATTTTCAGCTCATTTCATGGTCTTCAACTATCACAGAGAAGCTGGGGGGAAATTGGGACTTTGAGGTTGCGGTACAGGATTAAGGGTGGGCGGAAATTGTGTAATTGCGTTACACAAATCTTCGCGAAAACACTAAAAATGATCGTGAACGTGCGTAAATATCGCGAAGACGCAGAAGTTTTTGTCCCCCGCGTTGGAAATGTGTCGCCAACTTGCCCATTCGATCGCTAATGGGCGCAGCCATCTTGTTTTCACTTGTCCCGCCTGCGATGCTATTTCCTGTTCCGGGTCGCGCAATGCATGCTCGCGCTTGTTCGAGTTAGGTATTTCCTGTTCTGGAACGCGTATTGCGTGTTCGCGATGCTTTTTGCGTGCTCGGGGGGAAAATATCTCGCGAATTTGCCCATGCGGTCGCAATGGGCGCGGCCATCTTGATTTTCACACTATGCTATGGTTCTGGGGCCTGCTTTTCAATCCTCCCTCTATCTTTTCAATCCTTTGTTTCTGAAACCTTTTTTTTAATCTTTTTTATTTATTATCTCTCTCTTTATTTTCCTGGCTCTATATTTTTTGTTTTTGTCTACTTTTTTGTGTTTTTTAACTACTTTTTCACTCTTTTTCTATTACCTGCTTTTTTCATTTGTTTTACTTACTTTTTAAATTTTTACCTTTTCTTTTCGGCCCCCCGCCTACCCCAGAACCATGGCAAAGGGTCACAGGGGCCATCGCAGCCTGAGCCGCGACCGTCTTCCTTGCGTAAGGCGGCGCCCACAAGGGGTGCAAGCACGGGCCTTATTTGGGGAGGTGGAGTTGGCTGCACTGTTTTTTTTTTGTGCAGCGCCACCTCCCCTTAACCCTGGCAGCAGGCGGCAGGCCTGGGTCCGGGTCCGGGCGCATCGGCAGCGGTGGGGAAAGGTGTGCCGGGCAGTGTTTCGCTGCTCGGGTGTCTGGTGCAGCCAGAACCAGCTGACGCACCGGTGGTCCGATATCCTGGACCGGGAGCAGGACGTGCTGCACCTGATAGGACTGGAGGTCCCGTGTCTTGGTGAGTAGCTATTTAATTATTACTACTTTGTGTCTGTTCTTCTGCTCTGTGTTATATATTGCGAAAATATTTTTTTTCCGACCAGCTAGAATGCTGCTGCTTACATACATTACAGGTAATTTACGTTTAAAAGTCTTCTGTGATTGTTATGACACTGGTGCTCTGCGCTACTAATCTTGTTATTTGCAACTTTGCATTTGCGCTCGTTTTGTGTGATTATGTAAGAGTTTATTTTAGAAAACTTAAGTTAGGTAATGCTAGAGTGACTCTAGTCCTTCCTTTGTCCTGTCACTAAGAGATAGGGGTGGATTGATACTTAGGTTTGGTTACTTATTATAAGTTTGTAATTTTTTTGTGGTCTGCGACGCCCCCTCTGTTACATCACATGCTGCTGAGTGCTGCTAGTGCTTACCCCAGTCCTTAGTAGAAACTTTTGTAGTTTGTTCAGTGAGTGCTAACAGGCTTAGCACTAGCAGAACATCTGCATCAACCAACCAACAATTTTGTGTTTCAAAAATACAGGCATATGTCCTCCATTTATGCATTTTTGAGGACTAAAAGAAGTGGAAATGCTTACTTAATGTACAATTGGCATGCCTGGAATAGGTGGGCTCGGTCAGGTGGTAAGTACTACTTAGGCTTAGTTAGTATTCTGGAATCAGAATGGAACACTGGATTAGAGTAGATAAATATTTAACTAGTCGGTCCGCGAATCCCCAGTTACTACTTGTCGACCAGATTAGATAGGTCAATTTTATTACAATTGTTGTTTACACAAATTTTTTTTGACAGTCTTATAAAAATGTTTTATTTGTTTCACACCAATCATCAATGTTTGTCTCTTCCTTTCTTATATCTTTCATGATCAGCACCCAGGGGCAAGAAGACGGTGGCAGAGTCGGCGGGAGCAGTTCCAGTCGGACAGGAGGACCAGAACGAGGGCTCTTCTGCGGGCCCCAGTAAGTATTCCTGTTTTTAATATTAATTCTTATTCACTAACTTTTACTGCACCGTATTTATTTCCCTAACTATTGTTTCCTATTTTTTACCAACAATTACCCTTCGATCTAGACTATCTGTTTCTAGATTCTTGTTATCCCTGCCTCTAACTGACTCTGCTATGACTCTCTGTACTACTACTATTAGTCTGTCTGTAGCTAAGCATGCCCAGTTGGCCACCCTTTATTTAAAATGTTTTAAATAAAACTCAGATTCACCAGTAGCTCTAGCCATTGATGAGTCCAGTCCTTTGGGTTGTCCTCTTGTACTCCTTCTATTCTTCTTAATCTTTGAGGCTTTATTAATCTTGATGTTTTTCGACAATTCCCACCAACAAAATGACCAACCAGATTTTACTATTTTAATAGGATAGGACATACTTCTACTGTTGTAGGGATTTTCCATATATAGAACATTGCAGTTGCACAAGAAAATAGGATGTTGGTGATGGGAGGTTGGACCTTCCTCACACTCACACCTCAATCAGAACAGAACCCACCACAATCTCCTGCCCGACTAGTTAAAATAGTGTTTTATTACTATTAGCTCTCCGAACCCCCCCCCAAGAGACCCAATGAGTAGACAACCCAGAACATAACACTCCTGACCTCTCAGTCGTGGAAGCAATGCACATGCACAGTTTGCACACCCTTCCTTTCGCTTGCTCACTCTTGTAAGTCCATCCACACCAAATACCACCGAGTCTATGTAAGTTCAAAAAATGTATTTGCAACTGACAAGCTATGTACGTTGTTCTATAATGCCGCATCAACAGCAAAATGCATAAGATTAAAACTATAAACATTGCTGCACTTAGTTACACTTACAACAAATACAAGTCCATTGAAAGCAAAATCATGATTAATAATAAGTGAACAGTGGTGGAAGTACCACCATCCCCTTTGTAGGAATAGGAATATAGTTTATATAAAATTATAAATGAAGATCTTAGCGAATTCTGTGGACCCCTCACCTTAGAAGAAGCTAGTACTGGTTACATCATAAGCTCTGCAAAGCTCTGGTTCGTAGAATGGAATCTTCCGTCTGTTAGGAGAAAAATGGTGCACGTTAGTATATTGTAAGCATTTCTCAGTCGTGGCAAAAAGTGTAGCATTTTGGATAAGCAATATGGACTAACACCAGAACTCCATAACAAAGTGGCTTGTTTTGATTGACCTTGTATGCAGCGCTTAGACAGTAGCAGTATGAGCTCATGTGGGCTCAAAGGCATCACTCTTTATACAACAAGCTGTGAGGTAACGAAGCGTGTGCTAAAATAAAAGACACAAAGGTAAAATGGTAGCGTGGCTCGGGCTAATTAAGCAAAGACTAGAATGACTCTAGGGACCATCTGGCACATGCATCAACCAAAAATCAACTCGCAAAAATACAGATTCGTAAAAATCACCCGTTAGCGAGTGGCAAAAAACGATTCCCAATGCATCAACAGAAATCGGGAAAAAATAAAGAATCGCAAAATAATTCCCCGCTAAACTAAAGAATCGCTAAATAATTCCCCGCAAAAATAAAGAATCGCAAAAAGAAGCCCCGTCAAAATAAAGAATCGCAAAACAATAAATCGCAAATACCGAAATCCCTAATAGCGCCCGGCATGTGCCAATCGCAAATGACAAATCGCTAATCAATGCATCAAAAATCGCAAATACCGAAAAACCCAAAATTCGCAATTTTGCATGAGCAGATTAAGGGGAATCAGAACCAGGAGGTAAAGTTGCATAAAAAAAAAAAATACCTACAAAAATTCTAAAAGTGCCACAGATGCTAACAATCAGTAAGCCATACAAATAGGGCTAGGAGACTCTGTTACCTTGCACAAAATGGCAGCCCTCTACGTGCTTGCAAGGAGGATGCGAATCAATGCAGCAGGACAGCGCAGGAGAAGGGTCCAGGAGAGAGTCTTCAGAGTGCGCATCACATTGCTTGGCCAAAATGAGGATGAGGTTTACGACAAGTATCGTCTCAATCGTGCCATGATCATGCGCCTAATTGCAGACCTTGAACCACTACTGCAGCACCAGACACGTCGGACCAATGCTATTCCTGCGCACGTCCAGGTCCTATGCAGCTTGCACCTACTGGCCTCTGGAAGTTTTCAGGGGGTCATCGCCGTTGCGTGAGGCGTATCACAAAGCGCACTATCATGCTTCTTCCACAAATTCATGGATGCCATGCTGACAATGATACATGACCACATCAGCTTCCCCACAACCCCACAGCAGTTGGACCACACCAAACAGGCATTCTACCAGGTGGCCCAATTCCCCCATGTCATAGGATGCATTGACTGCACGCATGTCCCCATCTGTCCACCCTCAGCCAATGAGTACATTTTCCGTAACCACAAGTCCTACCACTCCATCAACGTGCAGGTCGTGTGCGATGCTAAGCACATCATCACGGACCTAGTGGCACAATTTCCAGGGAGCACACACGACTCCTACATATTCCGACACAGTGGCATCCACAGGCGCCTACTAAATGGAGAATTTGTAGAGGGACTCCTGCTTGGTACGTACACATTCCTCTTCATAAAATGATCATCACACATGTATATTCATCAATGTCGCTAAGCCTTTGCTTCCATCCTGTAGGTGACAGTGCATACGCCCTGCGTGAATACATCCTCACCCCCTACATCAATCCAGCAACACCACAGGAGCAACGCTACAACGCAAGCCATATAAGCACCAGAAATGTGATAGAGAGGACATCTGGGATTCTGAAGAGTCGCTTCCGAATCTTACATAAGACTGGTGGTGCCTTGCAATACAAACCAGACACCTGCTGCAGGATTGTAGCAGTATGTGCCATGCTGCACAACATCGCAACCAGAAGGGGGATACCCATAGAGGTGGACAGGAATGACGACTACCGGGATGACCAACCACCCGCAAAAACACCAACAGGCACACGTTCCTAACACAGCTGAGGGCCAAAGGAGGCGGACATACATCATACAACATCATTTCTGACCCAGGTAAGAATGAGCCATGACAATATCATTAGTGGTGCTACTGTTTAATGCACAGGAGCACTGATGTATGTGTGGTCACACATAAATGTGAATTACAGTTCCCCCACACAATGAGGACCAAAACATGCCCGCTGTAGTCACGGGTGTGCAATAGTACAATTGGACAGGGCCATGGTTACCCCACCATGGTCAGGGATGCCGTACAGTATGACTAGTGGCGCTTGCCACGAACGCCCAGCCTCCTATTACCTGTCTCCTCCGTCTCTCCACAGCCTGTCCCTGTGGCTGTGGAGCAGCGCGAACTGCGCCTCCTGGTGCTGGTCTCCACCACGGATACGCTGCTGACACTTGAGGCAGCCTCACTGCCGTCCTCCCCTCCCAAGGTGCTGCCACTGAAAGTTCCGCTGTGCAAGTGTTCCACTGCAGTGGTCACCTGGCCTAAGGCCTTTGCCACGTCACCACAATAATGGCCGAGGTCCACCTGCAGTGACACGGAGCATCGGGACAATACAGCAGTGCTGTTGCACAGCCTAGTGATGGCCTTGGTTGATGCAGTGGAGTGGAGCAAGTTCTGTCTGTGCCTCCGTCGCTCACTGTGATGCCCTGCTCTGATGGCACGGGTGAGTTCCTGGAGGTCCTCACTCAGTTTTCCATTCCCCTCTGCCACAACTGTGGTCATGTCCCGCACTGCGTCTGTCAGGGTACACATTTGCTTTGTAAGGCGCGACATGTGGAGGCTAATGGTCCCCTTGTGTCTCCCCTGCAGGTGCTGGACACGCAGCATCTGTGCCTCGATGCCACCATATGGGGAGCTTGCCTGGTCGGCTACATCAGAAGTACTGCGCAGGGACCTGCGCCGCTGCGTGAGTCAGCGACGTGCTGGTGGTGGTGCTGGCGGTGTGACAACTGTCGGACTTGGCCCAGTTGGTATTGCAGGACTCGGGCATGCATCCATCACCTGCATGGGGGGGACTTGTGCCCTGCGTCTTGGCGGTTTGGTTGCAGTTGGCGCAGCAGGTGGTGGTGGTGGTGGTATAGTTGCTGGTGGAGGTGGAGGTGGGGATTGACCCTCCTGCGGCGTGTCACCATCAGAATCAGCTGGTGTCTCCGAGATGATGAGGCGGCCGCTGTCATCTGAATCGCCAGGAGATGCATCTGTGTGTGAAACAGTGCATGGTTAGTTGGATTATGACTACATCTGTTTGTAATTTTTCATACATGTCATTCTATTAATTACATTATTTGGGTCTATGTTTTGCTTCTACTGCTGATAGGAATTATTTTTGCATTTATGACTATACTTGCACACCTGGCATGACTACGACTCCCATGATGCACTACTGATATGAGGGAATATGTGTGGTGCACCTCTGCCTGCACACTGTGATCGAGCTGGGGGGATGGGAATGGGTATACGATATGCAGAGTATGGGCGCAGGCATGCATCCTACCTTGCTCAGTTGTGGCTGTGCCGGAGGTGTCCATCTGCGTGACTCCCAAGTCCGCCTCTGGCTCGATGGTCCCCTCGACTAGCTCCTCAAGGGCTGTGTTTGCAGGCACTGTGGATGGCCCCCCTCTTGTGCCAGCTGCCTCCCTGACCCTTTCTGCGATCCTCTCCTTGGCCCTCTTCCTAAGGTCGTACCACCTCTTCTTTAGTTCATCGATGCTGCGGGGCGTCACTCCCACGGCATTGACCCTCTCCCTGATGCGCAGCCATATGCGTCTTTTCTCCGCCTCTGGCACCTTGAGAGACAGCTTTCCGAACAGCCTATCATGCTTGCTGCTCACCCCCTCGATCAGGTGCTCCAGTTCCCGGTCATAACTTTCTCTTCCTCTTCCTGGCGGTTTCAGCGGTGTCTGGTGCATCCTTGTCCATCCTGGTGAGGGTAGGGTGGAAGTGTTGTCAGTGAGGATTCTGTAGCCTCAGCCTGTGTCCTGTTCCTCCTCCTGTGAGCTCCTCAGGCGAGTGAATGAGGGTGGGGCAGCTGTACTTCCTGGTGGTGATGTCATAAGCCCGTTCCCAGAGCGACCCATTTTTTGCGAAATCGCTATTACCGATTTCGCTATTACCAATTTCGCTAATACCGAAATTGCTATTACCGATTTCGGTAATACCAAAATCGCTGTTTGCTATTCGGTGTTTGCTCTACTCGCTATTGTGGATTCGGTAAATATTAGCGATTTTTAAGAAATCGCTTTTTTTTAACGAATCTGTTGATGCATTCAGAAATGCGATTCCTTATTAACGATTCCTTATTTCTCGCTAATAAGGAATCGCTTTTCCAAATTTTGATGTATGTGCACCCATATAACTACTAGTGTCTACTCTACTACTACCTGATTTTTATTAGTGATGTATGTTGTATATGTATGTATTACTATTAACTAATTATTCAATCCTGCTCATGAAAAATAGGGGGAGGTGGATATAACACCTAAAAAATGTGTAATGTTTTTTCAAGGCGCACTACCAACCACCAGTGCCGGGGCCAGCGGCGATGTGGCTGCTGACGGAGGAGAGGAGGAGGCGGCAGTTGCAGGAGGAGCTGCAGGGGGTGAGCCAGCAACAGTGGCGGGCGGTGGTAAGTTAGATTCCTAATCCTTACTTATTGACATTACACTCACTGCAAGGGTGTACTGTATAATACTGTACAGTTGACTTACTAAGTAAGAGGTTGTTGTGAACGGTTGAAGAAACCCTTTACTTAGCATTAGTAAAAGCATTAGTGGCGGGAGTGTTGTTGAGTAACCAATGGCCTCTTCTATCTGATGATTTCAACTCAGCTGTGAAAGTTTTATGGAGAAGACTAAAAGTCAGATCAGATGACCTTGATGGATGGGTTGAACGAAAAGGGAAAGAAGAGTGGAAGGAAGAAGGACGGGCGAGATTTAAGATTTATGACTGGCAGAGAAGGATTTGTGGGATGCATGCAGCATGCATACTGGTGGCTGATAGGAATCAGATGCATGGTTGGTTGAATGCCTGTAACTCCCACAAATATTAAAGTCCAAGAAAGTGGAAGGATAGATAGTACATACCACAAATGTTATGTGCTTGCTAGTGCTACCGTGACCCTATGTGTAGAAATATTTGTCTTACTGCTTTGCTAAGAGTATATTTTACAATAGTCTTGTTTTTTCTTCTTCATATATAGCTACTCCTTCCAAGGGGAAACCTGACCGGAAGGAGTTGGCAGCCAAGGCCCGGTGCCGGAAACTGGAGGCCATACAGACCGACTATCATCGGCTGGTGGTCATGGAAGAGGAGGAGGAGGAGGCGGCAGCAGCTGCAGCCTCCTCCAATGCCCCGGGCCCCAGCCACCGCCCTCCAGTGGTACGGCGCCACCGTCTGGCAGCCGCCCGCTGCCGCCCCTCCATCAGTGCTGCCCCCCCCCTGTGGATGCAACTGCCGCGCATTGAAGCGCCGTGTTGCCCGCCTGGAGGAGCAAGTTCGTGTCCTCCTGAAAAAAGCCCGCCGAACTTAGACCCTGTTTATATTGCCCCTTATTTAATTATTCTTGGGGTGGGTGGGATCCGGGCGTTGGGTTTTCTCTTTTGGACAATTGGACATTTTCTTTACGGACATTGGTTGGGGTTGGGGAGAGGGGTGGGTCAGGTGTGGGATTTTTTTTACATAGTTTATTTTTGTTAGGGTATTAATAGGCTTTCCTGTTTTCAGTTTCTATTTTTGGTAAATTCTGGTGGTGTTTTTTCAGTGTTTTCCAGTGATTTCAATACCTCAAAAAAACAGTGCTTTTCAGTGGTTACTAATTTTCGCGCTATAAAAAACAACTGAAACGGTGTTTTACCGGTGTTTATGGGACGCTTTGCTTTTATTATTGTTTGCTTTCTTAATTAGTGCATGGAATATAGACAGTCTATGTACAGTGTATATGACGTTAAAATACATTTTTACAAGTCAAATTTGGCGCTAAATGCTGGTTTTGTATGTACGTAAGCATAATTTTTCTGAAATTTTGCAAGTAAATTATACAAATGTCACACACATTCCTATTTAAGTTAGGCATGATTCAGTCTTGGATGTCTCACTATCACTGCAAAGTGAACCACTTGAAGAGAGAATGTTTTCTGATCCCTCTTCCAAGCAGCACTACACGTATACTATCTTGGCTAAATGCCACTTAAATGTCTCTACTGCCAGCCCACATGGCCATGATATCAGGACTCACAAATTTCAGCCAAAGAGACTTCCTTTAGTTGTATTATTTTCTAAATATTTAAGAATGCTTAAAATAAAGATAGTGGGTCCAGTTTCCTATACTTTTATCATCAATTTGAATGAGGGTAAAATAATTAGAATGGTTTTTCATCTTTGTTTATCACCATTTCTCACAGAAAATTGAGAATATTTGCAATTATTCATATATTTATGCACCGACTTCCTTCAGCCATAGAAGTCTGATGACCATGTTTTCCCTGTTCTGCTTCTAAATGTTTGATTCCCTTACTGTCAACTTCAAATGTGATCTTGGTACTTAGAAACTGCTTGACAGAGCAGTGCACTAACCATCAGTAATCACTCCTAGACTCTCATGCCCAAGAACGACTGTCCCAAAACGAGAGAATCATTTTGTAGTTTTCTCAGAATGGTTCATGCCCCTTTTGTGCTTTGTATACCATTACTTAAGCATCTTCCATACCTTCCACTATTACGAAGTTGGCATGAGGTTCTTATTGTATCATTCACATTAACTCATTCTGATACAGTTGGCAATTCTTCCCCATCTGCCATTGTCTCTTCATCCTCGGCGCTTCGTTTTCTGTAGTTGACTCATGAGTAGTTCTACCAACTGGGGTTGGTAGCCTGGAAATTGAGAGGTCCAGGTTGCAACAGTGTTCAAAGAAAGTGGCATGTGATATCCATTTGGCTAAGAAACCCTTGTCTCTTAAATGCTATGCAAAACATAGGGCCAATTTTTCTTCCTGGTATGAGAAATCATATGTAGATCCTATCTCTGGTGATCCCTTTAAAAATCTGGATTTTTTAAGAGACGGTTTATCCATGAGGTTATCCCTTTCTCCTTTGGCAGCTTAGTGGGCAGCAATTCGTTTGTGCAGGGTTCCATCAAATTACTTAATGGGCATTCGTCCTTAGTCAGTAAGTTCCTAAAATATTTTAGCAGATGCGTTAAGCAAGCAATAACTCAGGTTTCAATAATTTTTTTTAGCCAAATCAACTCGTGCCATGGCTGACTCTTGGGCAAAGACAGGGGGTCTGTCCTGAGAGGAAATATGTAGAGCTGCATCTTGGGCTACTCCTAACACTTTTTTCACATTTTCGATTGCTATTGTTTTCTCATGATACAGTTAACTCCGGAGCTTCAGTGTTGAAGACAGCAATAAAGTAATTGCTGAATACATAGTTTGTTGAACAGCATATAATGGCTAGGTCATAACCCCATCGTTTGTATGTACTTATCAACACCCTCCCAACCCATGGAATGGTTTGGTCGTGCATAGTCACGTAGAACCGTGAATAAAAGGGCTAACCCCGGATGTCACGAGGTTAGCAAGTGAATGCCAGCAACGCATCAGGGCCGTTCTTAATGGCACCATTACGTGGCCTATCGGCGCCACCACACAGCAACCTAATGGTAACTGATGTACTCTCTGGGCCGTCAAATGTCCGATCTTGCAGCAGCACACTTCCAAAGCCCACACATGACAGTAACCCATTCTCCCGATTTTTTTTGTTTTTTCCAATCTCCCACGTTGCTCTTCCGAAATGTTGGCATGAGAGTGCAGGTGTGTTCCAGTTACCTCCCACATGTGCGTTTCTCAGCGCTATATTCTTTCTTGCCCGTGGGCCTCCTTCCCATTCCGCCGTATTGCACTCTCCTCTCTGTGTGCTTTTCCCTGCACACTTGCCACATGCCCAACAGGACCCATTCTTTTAAATACATACCTAATGCATGTTTGTAGATGACCATTAAGCTCTAGAAAATAAGTCATTGACCAATCAAAATTAGCCCCGGTCCACTGTTCTCATTTTTTAAATGTATTATCCTGTTTCGCGCTGGCTTTATTATTGTTGCTCTTCCAAGTGTGTTCTGTAAACAAGTGCCAGCGCTCCTTGACTGTCGCCAATACTTAGTGGCCGATTTGAGCTCATTCGAGGCAAGAGCGGGTTGCCTTTCTTCTTCATTCCTCTTAACTATCCCTCAGGTTTAACATGCAACAATGGAAACTGAAATCGCTGAGCCCAAAATAAAAGCCTGTATCCAGAGGCGCAACTAGAGCCAAATTTCGAGGGGGGGTCGGGGGGGGGCAAAAATTTCGGGGGGGGGGCTGAGCAAAAATTTCGGGGGGGTATTATTAGGCTACTCAGAAGTGATCCACCTCTGGACGTATCCTCTGCGCGGCTTGACTGTGACATGTGGGAGGGGTTAAATAAAAGCTAGATATGGGATTTATAGTTAATAAAAGAAACTAACACTCGTACACCAGATGTGGTCGGTATTTAATCTCCTAGTCGGCCACTCTATTGGCAATAAACACAACAGGCATAGCTATACATTATTCTGTGTTAGTTCCAACTGTGCTCAGATTTCCATAAAGAATTTATAAACAGTGTCAGCTGCCCTTTCGGTTTCACAAATTTGGTTGTAAAACAGTTTCACACTATTTTTCAGTCATTAATCTGAGAGCTGGAAAGTGAAAACAGACTAACCGAGAGAGATGTGCATATGTTTCATACTATTTAGGCAGCTGCAGCAATCATAAAATGTTAATCAACGGGTGGTTTGATTGTTTGCTGCAGTGACAGGTGGTTCACCGTTATTGAACAAATGGTGCAGGATGAAGACATTAGTTTAGCCGGGAGAGTTCAGATCCGAATTAGCAGGACGCACATCAGCGCCGTTTTACGAGTTGCTAAATATAGCGCCTTAAACAACACTACGACTGACACGCCACCGAAGAGACACGTGTGTCAGATTAAACTACTCGATGAACCACGTGATATACAAGATATCAGAGGCGCAACTAGAGCCAAATTTCGGGGGGGGGGGGGCTGAACTTTAAGCAATAGGCAGAGTGGAGCTGCAGGGGCTCTTAGAAGGGGTGAAACAACAGCGAGGCCTCATTAACATGCAAATGGTCTTTTAAAGACCTGTGAAGTGCTCGGGTGCGGCTGCTTTTTTGCCCGGGAAGGTGTCTCATCCCGGGCTGCCACACACGACGGGGGGGGGGGGGGCTGAAGCCCTGTGAGTCCAATGGGTGTTGCGCGCCTGCCCGTATCCATGGCAACATTGGAAGAAAAGGCCGATCTGTGTAACACGAAGAATTCTTTAGCACACATGCAATAGATGCGTCTGCTGTGCATCGTTCCCTTCTCCCCGTGTTCATTGCGCTCTGTCGCTGCTATCTTTCATTCCCGAGGAATTCCCTTCATAAGGCTCTGAAGACACATCTTTTTAGGCTTTGAGGACTCTGGGACACCTTTGGGGACTCTGCCCCTCTTCACCTGTACTTTCAAGCCGAGCGCCGCGACACTCGCAGTATCTGCGCGCTATATAAAAGACACTCATTCATTCATTGCCTTGGTTGTTGGGGCAGCATTGCAACCTCCACTTCAGCAAATACATCTTTCCAGGTCATGGTTCTGGGTGCAATGTGGTCATTTAATACTCTTCCAGCCACCCACACTGAAAGCACAATGCAATGCTCTTAAATATGTTTCTAGAGTGGCAAGACCCAGTTTCTAAAACAATTTTAAATTACACTTAAGACTCCAGGGCAGAATAATACACCTCGCATATTCACTCTTCCTGGCAACAGGTTGAGCAGCTCGTGAACAAAGGGCTTGTAATATCCTCAAAATCACTATAATAACTGCAGTGGAGAATCAAGCACAAGTATATGCTCCTATACAGATGCTGTGAACAGATGAAAGAAGAGAGGTGGTCAGAGGAGGGAGGATAGTGACAAAGAGGAAAGTGACTGAGTGTGAGGAGGAAGGCATGGACCTGTATGTGTACATACATAGGTGCATGAATGTATAAACCACGCTGACTTACAAAGTGGCTGCGGTAGTTAGCCGTGTGATAGAGGGCAGAGGAGCTACTCTTATTCACACTACCTATAGAAGAAGGGTTTATGTGGTCTTCAATAGGGTGCTATATGGCCCTGTGATGTCTTTATCAAAATAAAACTAAAGGGTGACAAGACAAAGCACGCGAGTACAAGCGGGTGCCTTTCTTTCTAAGAGGTTTATAGATCTGTGCTACTTTTCAAACTCAATGTTTCTGTGCATAGCTGTCTATAAAGTGTCCGTTCACATCTACTGAAGTCTAGAAATGCAGCTCAACCAACCTCGTTTCCGCTGACACTTTTAGCCTCTCCCAGGTCTCTAAGTCTGCCTTGGTTATCGAGGCGGTGACAAAGCTCGTAGGCTCCCGAGGCTGCGAAGCGCTGCCTTGAGTTTTGCGCATGGCCAAGTCATCTCTCTGAATGTCTGGAATCTTCTCAGGCTCCTCCTCCTCTTCAGACTCATTCTCACAGAGGCTCAGAAATGGATTTTCCTTGCGTGTCAAAATGTGTTTCCCCTCTTCCAATGGCCCCTGTTTTTGACTAGATCAGCAAACGTTTCCACAGGAACAGAAAACATTGCATGGGCGGAGGAACACAACAGCAGCGTGTTAATAGGAATTGGCGCAGTCGATAAAAAGGACAAAATAACAGACATGTTCGAGACCGTGTCGCCCGTAGCCTGATCTCTGTTCTGCGACCAACCATAGCCCGTCTCAATATGTTTTGTACTGCTTTGGCGCCCTCAAGTGGCCAAGCAGTGCAACAAATGAAGCAGTGCAACGAATGCGAAAAATCTGCGAAACTCGGTTTAAACCGAGTCAGATAATTTTCACCCGGTAGGGTAGTGTCGGGGAGAGTCGGTTTTAACCGAATTCCGGACAGCCTAGGTATTAAATAATATATTTCTACTTAAGTTTACATACGATGTTGTTAATGTTTTCTGGGTGGGGTTACTACTTTACATCACACTGTATCCTTCTTTCCTTGCTGGTGCAGGGCCGCCCACAGCCAGTGTTTGATTTTAATAATTGGATGACTTTGTAAGACAGAAACAGATAGATGCGGCACCCCTCACTGAGTGACTTGTCCTACTAGTACTGTCAGTCTCTTCTACTCTAGGCACTCTGCAACTGGACTCAAAGGGGTGTGTGAAATTGAATGAATGAAAACATGTTGAGGAAATTCGATTTTCGATCTCGCTTGTATTCAGCCACCATTTTGTGTTCCACCGCCATTTTGTGTTGCCCTCACTCAGGCAGCACAATGAACAAAGTTTTTCTGCTGATCTTACTGCGACGTGTCAAATAACCTTCTGCCTCTGTTTACGAGACTGATGTCAGGGACTGGCTGAATCCACTAATCCTCGTCTGGTTTGACTAAACCCTGTCTCAACTGTCTGTCGGCTCACACCATTCCTTCCTGACTTTATCTTATCTTCTGGCCTTCGCTATTCTCTACTTGTATTCTCTCATTTCACAACTGTCCTCCAAAGCATACAAATATGTCCTGCCACCTGCAAGTTGAGTTGTAGACACTACCACTGATTAACTTGTGGGGAGGGGTGACAAAAACAGTTGGAAGAGAGGTTTATTTGGGTTACTTGATATCTTGTTTTCAAACTTTTCTCATTGGTTATATCTTGTTTTCAAACTCTTCTCATTGGATAATCATGTATGCATTGGGAGTGTTCTTGGTGAATCTATGTGCTATAAAAGATTGTGCGCCACGGAGTAAAGTGGCAGTCTCCTAAGAACATACTGAGTGTACTTCTGGGACAACTGTACTTAGCTGCAGCTAATAAACCTGATCTTCTACGCTCAACAGAGTGTCCTATGTCTCTGTTCAACAAAGCAGGTGAACTCAGGAGATTAAGGCGTACCCTGCGCCGCCAGGCCCATAAGGCCCTGGTTCTTCAATGTCCATTATTAATTATGCCTCCCCCAAACTTCTCTTACCTTTGCTTGATGTTTAACTTAGGCACAGCGATGGCTGCATGGTGATGATGGTTTTCTTTCCTAACATGCCATGGTTGTGGTGGTAGTAGTAGTAGACACTGGCAGCAGCATTTGCCAAAAAAGAAAATGAGACAGTCAGTAGCCTGAGAGAGACTCTTCGAGGAGTAGTAGAATGAAGTACAGTACAGAACTTACTGCCAAAAAATAATATGCCCAAATACAACAAAACATAATGGTGGTGGAGATAGCCTAGTAGTACACAGAGTTATAAACTCTAGTTGTGTCGAGTCACTTGACTAGGCCTACAGCACACTGGACACAAGCATAACTGCTAGTGCTGCATAGGAGGATGACAACTAATTAAATCCATTAATCCAATCAATGCCGGGAATTAATGCTGATGTATTAGCCTTTTCGTTTGGTAAAAATATTACCTCACAAATATACTGCTCATGGGTGGGCAAGCAGAAGAAGATCCCCGCCATGCCTTGAAATTGAAGTACTGTTGCTTTTGCCACATCCGCCCCAGCAAGCGTGTGATAAATTATTGGTATACATTTAATGTAGTCATACCTCAATAAGTCACACAGCCCGAGGGAAGAGGGTTAGGGTTTGTTGAATGGTTGGGAAGGGGGTTTTGGGGAAAGGTTTGAGAAGGAAAAACAGTATGCATGGACAAACATCAAACGACAGAATCTTTGTAGACTACCATATCCATATCAATATGTTAAGGGAGAAAAAGGAAATAATGATGCATGATGATTGATGATAAGGAGAGACCCGGATTGCATACAGTTTGTGTTCAGTGTTACCGGGCTTACTTATACAGACAGCAAAGAAAATTTTCAAATATCTGTAGGGATGTATTATAGACAGAGAGCAAACCTAATGACAATAATAGTAATAACAACAAGAACACACTGTTGTAATGATTGTAGGCAAAAAAATGAATCAAATTATTTAAAAGATGAAAGTTGATACTGTTACTGTGTTATCCTGGTCAAATGGTGAGTTAAATATCCTCTTGGTCCTCCCTTCCATGGATGCTCCGTCCATCAATCTTGGGTGACGCCACTGCCTGCCTGGCAGATGTAGATTCATTGGTAAGGTAAGTGTGCATTGTTGTTTTCCCAAGTATAGCACAGGGTAAGGCCCGGCCTGTAATTGTAGATGCAAAAACAAAAGGGATATTGATATTGAAACCAAGTTGAAAAAAATGGACAAGTTAATGGTGTAGTGCAACAAGAACACTTTCCGAGGCAGCATGGATGCATCATGTCTACTCTAGTCTGTTTCCAGCATTAACCTGCAACACCAACAGGACAGAGCAGGCCCACGGTGATGGTAGCCTTTGCACATCCTCCATTTAGCGTACATTTTTTGAAAGAGTTGGACAACATAGCATTTTACAATTTACTGCCTTCATACCACCGCTACACTTGACACCACCGCTACACAGACATTTAGGTCAGCTGTGGTTGTTGTTTACTTGTTTACCTTATATGCCACTCATGAAATGGCCTGACTTATTTCATCAATCATCTCCAATCCGTGTACTGAGTGACTGTGAAGATACTATGTCACTGTGGTCATCATGATGGTGTTGTTCAACTCAGTCTGGGTGTACCGAGAGAGTCCCCTTCCTATATTCAAAATGCAATGTAAATCGGCCTGCAGTAGAAGTACAAATTTGGTATTAAAAATACAAGAAGGGAAAAGGGACTTGAGTTACTTTTAGTGTGTAGATTATTACATAAAGTACACAATGAAGTAACTTCATGCACAACAAACAACAACAAAATCACTCAGTCACCGTCCAATGCATGGCATCATTCAGTACCTGTGCCTTCTCATCTTCAGTTAATGGGCAGTCTGTCTCGGATCACAAAGGAGGATAGCTATAGTAGTCATCATCAATCATGTTCCACATATTTTGGAGGGACTTGAAAATATTTTTTCTTTGTTCTTCTATTTTGCATCATCCAATCATCATCTGACTTCTTGAGGGCAATGGATTTAGGGAGATTCAGGAGGATGGAGGAGCAGGATTTTGAGGAGTGTACTGTGATATGCTGCCAGACGAAACTTGTATATGGTAATAAAACAATTAGAAGACGGTGGTGATGGATTTGTTGTGATTCAAAGTTTCTAACCAGAAAGACAGATACACCAATAAAAGAAAATAAGTGAGGAAGACAGTAATAACTGGCAGTGCAAGCCTAATTGTCAGGAAAGTATAGCTCGTCCTCAAACTCTGGGGGTTCAACAAGAAGTACGTAATCATCATCTAACACACCAGTTCCGTCACCTGAGCCGCTGTCCTCATCTTCCTCCCTTGATTCATGTATTGTGTAATTCGGTGGTATAAAGTGCTGATTCATTTTGATCATTGTTAACCTCTCCATGTTTTCAGGTGAGAGACTGGTCCTTCTCACTGTTACAATGGAACCAGCAGCACTGAAAACACGTTCCGAAGAGACACTTGCGACAGGGCAAGCCAGATAGTTTATTGCCAGCCTGCTGAGCACTGGCCATTGGGCCCTTTTTCCATACCAATACCTCAATGGGTTTTGATCAATGTACACCTCTGTTGGGTCGTCCAGATAGGCCTGGACCATCCGCTCAATGTTCAGGGGTGCAAAACTTTTTTCGGGCTCTTTTCTTGTTGCATCAGCACTGAACTTACCAATGCCTTGCTGTAAATACCAATCCTGTAACGATTTTACTGGGCCTGAAGATACAGTTCTTGCTGCTGTAGATAGTGTTGGTGAGTGTTCTGAGCCAAACGCACTGCCCTCAGTCTCCCAAGTTGAACTTGACGCCAGATGCCCTGTTGCAGTACTTGTTGTGGGTTTATCTAGCGGGGTTTTAATTAGCAGCCGTTCATTTTCCAACGTACTCGCTGACTCAGCTATCCACGTTTTGTACCGGGCAACATCCATTTCTGAAAAAGGAAGTAATGTCTTCAGTGCCCATTTTGTCCGTGGATCCAGAATTGTGGCACAAATGTAATGTTTTTGTGACAAAATCTTATTTTGTACCCTTGTATTGTCAGCTAAGCGACGAGCTAAGCTCTCCTCCAACTCATATGCTTCTTTTTTTCCCTCTACATCTTTGTATGCTTCAGACACCTCCTTCAGCTGATGCTCTAGCATTTGCAAGAATGGGATAGCTTGGCCCATGGTACAGTCCTCCTTGCTGACTTCACGTGTGAAGACCTCGAAAGGAAGAAGCATCTCAGTCAGGCATTTAACTAGGCACCATTGGTCCATCTGAAGGCTCATGCCTTTCACAGTAGCATCCCCTCTTCATATGACATATTCACTGATTGGCCTGTACTGCTCAAACAGACGGTCAAGCATGTAATAAGTTGAGTTCCAACGTGTTGCCACCTCCTGGACGAGTGCTTTGACTGGCATTCTATAGTCATGTTGAATGATCCTCAGCTGCTTCCGAGCTTTAAAAGAATGGCTGAAATGAGTGCATATTCTTCTGCAGATGGTCAATAAGTTGCTGACTATGGCTTCTTTTTTCAGAAAGTCTTGAACAATAATGTTAATGCAGTGCGCCAAACACGGAATCCTGAAATAGGAACCAAGCTCAATGGCCTTAAGTACATTACTGCCATTATCCGTGGAACCAAACCCAAACTTAAGCCCTCTTGGGCGCAGCCATTCAAAAACCTTGCTCTGAAACTCTTCCAATATGTTTACAGCAGTATGAGATTTCTCCATGGCGAACATGGATACAGTTGCATGTTTCCGAGTAGCTTTAAAAATCTCAGCTGTGTCAACAGCACCTTCAGATAGCTTATCTCTAACCCCCACACATGAGACCCAGTGTGCAGTGATGCACATGCAATCAGTGGCTTGGCAACTGATCCACATGTCTGTTGTTAGGTGGATATTGTGAACAGCACTCTGCTGCAAAGCTTGTCCAACCAATTCCAGCACATCATGATGTAGTGCTGGAACAGCAACTCTTGCGAAATAGGACCGGCTGGGAACCTTCCATATAGGGCAGATGGTTGACACAAATTCTAGGAAACCCACCCCTTCCACAAATGAAAAAGGGAGAAGGTCCAGCGCTAACATTTTAACCAGCTTCGCATTGTACAACCGTGCCATTGGGTGGTTGCGTTGGTACTGCCACTCCAACCTAAGCATGCTGTCAATGGTAGTCTGGATTATTTTCCTTTGTGGTGCAGTTTTCTTTAACCCAGTTAGGCTCAACGACACACTTTGTTTCATAATCATTGCAGTACTACTTGGTCGCCTTGGTGTCTCAGCCTGACTCAGACTCTTACTGCGGTGCCACTGAGATGATGCTGAGGAGGATGTGGGCGGTACTACTACACTACTGGGGACAGGGCTAGAATTGTCTCCCTCTTGTTCACCTTCCACCGCGATAATATTGTCCCCTGATTCTTCATGCCCAACAACAATGGGTTGAGTTTTACTTTGTTCTAAGTGAAGTAGGTGAGCCTCCCACACGATAGTGTGGTGTATTTTGAGATGACTTGTTTGGCCTCCGGTACCATAGTTTGTACCAAGCTTACCCCGCCTAACAGCATGTTGACAAATTGAGCATATAGCAATGTTCTCCTCCTTACTGCTAACCGAAAAGAAGTCTCAAACTGGGGAGGAGAACTTTCTGGTGCTGCTGGATGTGCCACTTTCAATACCAGATGAACTGGAGGGTGTGCTTGGAATCTGACTCTGAGCAGCTACACTACGACTTCTACCACTACCTACTGAGGTGGTGGTTGAGCTGGATGTAGGTCCCTGCCTTTCCTTTGCAAATGAAAATATGGAAGCTGGAGGTCGTGGTGGTGTTACCTGTGTTGGTGGTATCCGTGCTACATCCCTTGCCCGTGATGATTGGCTCGTCATCATCATCATCATCCCCCTCTTGTACATCTACCTCCATAACTCTAAGGCTTTTTGGAACCTTCCTTTTCACTAGCCTTGTCTTGTGGCGTGCATCACTCTCAGACTGAGCTGGTGGCTTCCAAGTGGCATCAAGATCATCAGAAGCGGGGCTTGAAGAAGATGATGATGGAATAACCCTCCTTTTCCTTGCTGGGGGTCTGGAAGACAATGGATCTTCTGAAACAGTGGCTTGCCCCTCTTTGTCTGCAGGTAGCTCAATTTCCTGAAATGCCCCTACTTCAGGAGGAACAAATACTATTGTGGGCTGTTGTTGTGGCTGTTCTTGCGGCTGTTCTTGCGGCTGCTGCTGTTCTTGCGGCTGCGCCTGCTGCTGCATACTAATCTGCTGAGTTTTCGCGTTGATTGTGTACTACTTTGTGATACTGACATTTCAAGATTGCTGCTCGTTAGTAGACTGGCTACCTCTGTGACACTCATGGGCTTGGGCCTAGGTTGGTGGGGTTGGCCTGCTGGTGCGGATGTGCTGCTCCCAGCTTGGTTCCCGCCGGACAACGATGCTGCAGGCGTGTGTTTTTTGGTCCCAAAAAACACATTTGACGGCACACCAGTCGTGGTTAGTGCCTCTTGCTTTTTCTGTTCCTTCTTCTCACTGGCAACTTTCTTGGTACTGGAGGACCTGGTACCTTTCTTTGGGCCCATTTTCTTCAGAGGTCAGACAGGACGCAGGTGCACAAGTTGCAGAGATGTCTGTGGTCACAGTTGGACGTGATGTGGTGCGCAGTAGGACTTCTGTCTGGCAGTGCAACGGATGATGTTGATAGTTACCTCCTCCTGTGTCTTTTTGTGCACCTAAAAGCAAATAAGCCAGGAGAAGAACATCAGTGAAATGTTGCATTTGTTTGTTGTTGTGGTTCAATTACTACTAGTACAAACAAAAAAATAGAAGATATAGTGTAGCCATTTGTGAGACTTTGGCAACAAGGGCTATGGTATACTACTTACTGTGTACAGTATACACACACTACACTCTCAGGAAGGATAGGAAAGAATAAGAACAACCACAAAAATACAAATGTAATGGAAGGGAGCTGCTGCTGGCAAAGGGGATGGATGGAAGCAGTAAACCAATAGGAAAACCATGCAGGCCCATATTAACTCCCACCAGAAAAGGCCACAAGCCACATGGACACTCACAAGCAACAAGCAGGAGGCCTGGGAAACAATGAACTGCTAAAAGGCCTATAAAAGAAGCCAGGCAAAAGATGCATGCTAAACCACACTGCTGTGCCTTTTTAATGCAATAAAATGCAAAAACAAAAATCCACAGGGCAAAACAAGGTATGCAGGGTGCACACCAACACACCAGGCACACACAACAAAGGCATTTCTTTAACACACCCCCAAAAACAGAAATACCCCCCCAAAACACATTTTCCAACTCAATCTAATGCCATCCATGCCCTAAATGATGTTTAAATTCAACAGAACACACAGATAAACACTTGTTTAATGCACTTGTGGCTACCTGCTCTGAGCCTACTGGATGAAGGCAGGCCCGTGGGCAGACAAGGCCACACAAGCTTGCAGGCCTAGGCTTCAAAATGGCCCCCAGCCACATGGCCAGGCCCACCCAACTACAAGAAACAGAAGACAGACAATGCAGGCCTGTTGCAAAAAACACACTGCCTGCCTTCAAAATGGCCGCCAGGCTCATGGCCAGGCCCACAACAAGAAGCCTAGGCCACAAAGGAATACCATGCAAGCCTATATATGGCAAAAGCAGCACACTAATAACTCCCACCAGAAAAGGCCCACAGCCACATGGACACTCACAAATCACAAGCAACAAGCTGGAGGCCTGGCAAACAATGAACTGCCAAAAGGCCTATGAAGAGCCAGGCAAAAGATGCATGCTAAACCACACCGCTGTGCCTTTTTAATGCAATAAAATGCAAAAACGAAAATCCACAGGGCAAAACAAGGTCTGCAGGGTGCACACCAACACACCAGGCACACACAACAAAGGCATTTCTTTAACACACCCCCAAAAACAGAAATACCCCCCAAAAAAACACATTTTCCAACTCAATCCAATGCCATCCATGCCCTAAATGATGTTTGAAAAACATTCAACACACACCAAAGGAACAGTTGCTTCATCATGCACCCACGCATGACTAGCTCTGGGCCTACTGGCTACCCCCAACAATTTATTTATTTATTTTAGTAGTTTTGTATAGCGCGAACAAGACCCTTACAGGTATCAGAGCGCTTTACAGTACAGAGATAACAACAAAGAAAACATATAAGTATCGTGAAATAGGTGAGTACAGTAAAGATGAGCATACACGAGTATCACGTATTTACAAAGGAGTATCAAAGAATCACGTGAATTTGGCTAGAAGAATTGATTTCACTTCTTTTTTGAAAATAACTGCGGATGGATTAAGTCTCGTTTCTTGGGGCAAGGCATTCCAAATCCTGGGCGCCATTCCTGAGAAGGAGCGGTAGTATGTTTTCTGCTTGGAGAACCGTTGTGGTTTAAGCAGAAGATTGTTGGAGCTCCTAGTGGATCTGTTACCACCCGATAGTACCAATTTCTCCGCTAGGTATCTCGGTGTTTTGTGATGTAAGGCCTTATGTGTCATACAAGCGATTTTAAATGAATTCTGGCCTCAAAAAGAAGCCAGTTGAGGCCACGAAGGTCAGGGGAGATGTGGCTGTTTCTTTTGGAGCCTGTGACGAGCCTAGCAGCTGTATTTATTTTGGCTCTTAAAGGAGCGGTCGTTGATCTGGGTAGGCCGCAGAGAGCAATACTTCCATACATTTTAAAAAAAGAATGATAAGCACCAAAATTGTAGTTGCAGCAACTGCAATGCCCTCAATCAAACAAACACAACACCAACTTACTTGTAAAATATCAAAGTCCTCAAATCCAATGATAATGATGCAGCAGACACAAAGAGTGATCCTTCCAGCTGAAATCCAAAGGCAGAATTAACAGGAGATGGACAAAGCACTGGGAGGAGCCTGATGGACAGGAACAGGAAGTTGGAGACTCTGTGGCACTTCCTTCCTCCTCCCCAAAAGGTTTTTTTTTAGAAAGGACTCCTTGCACAAAAAAGGACAGCCAAATGTCAATCAGAGGAGTTTTTTCCATCCAAATCATCATTTAGAGAAGGTTTTATGCAGCTAGAGTTAATATTCTTCTCCAAATCAAAAATTTGGCGTGTTCGCGATCGCGACCTTCACCACACTTCCACCGGATGTCGATGGCGCGTCCGAAATGACGTGTTCACGAAGTCATGGTCTTTGTCGCGGTAGAGATTGACGTGTTTGCGACCTCACGCTCTCTCTCGCGCTGGAAAATTACGTGTTCGCGATCACAGACTCTCGCGGTGTCTGATAGCGAGGAGAATGACGTGATCGTGATCGCGAACTCTCACGGGATAGCGCGACAGGCTATCAACATCTCGTGGCGCACGTGAACGGATTGGAAAACTCGTCTGCAGATGCAGGGATCCCGGTAAGGTGATCGCGCGTGCGAGAACGCATTTTCAAAGCGCGAACATGAAAAAAATCTTCGCAACACGGCAAATAGTGGAAAGTTTGGCATTTTCGCGCTCTCCACGGAACGCGAAAATGTCAAAATATCCCAATTCTGCGAGCGGAACAGAATTTGACGCCCACCCTTATACAGGATACAAATCCAGGTGCCAAAGAGGTGGCGAAATGGTATGGTCAATTGCTGGAGGGTGAAGAGGATGGAATGAAGGCCTTATCAGATGTTTGGGTAAGCACTTTGCAAGAAGACTGTGTACAATCTTTGTGGACTGAATCTCTAAAACATTTATATACTTTTGTTTCACCCGCCAACTTCAAACGTCATAATTTTTTTGTTATTCATAGGATCTATTGGACTCCTGAGAGATTAGCCAAGTTTGTATTTCAACCTGTTCCCAGTTGTAAGAGGTGTAAGCTTTTAAGAGCCAGCGATGTTCATGTCTTTTTTACCTGTCCAGGAATCCAAGGTTTCTGGAAGAACGTTGAAAACAATTTGAGGGCCATCTTCATTAAGAATATTGTCCTGACAGAAACGCTGGTGTTACTAGGGGAAAACAATGCTTCTCGATAGATATTAAATAACACACAAAGGGGATTACTATTCTATTTGTTCCTTTTGGCGAGAAGAGAGATTTGTAAAAGATGGTTAGAATTGGAGCCCCCACACCCAATAGCATGGTTAAATTCGATAAAATGGACATGCGAACTAGACACTAAAGGTAAGTCTAGTCCCCCAAATGAGTTGTGGAAGGACTATCTGACATGGTCAAAATAGGCAGCTTCAAAATTAGGTTGGGCTGGCAATAATTTTTGAAAAAAGGTCCAATGATTACATCATGCCATGGGCTCAGTAGAGGCTTGACTCAGTGTTTGCTCCCCTCCTCCAAGATGCGGGCTAGGGTGGCCCGGAGTCTTAATCTGCATGGACTATAGACGGTTCGAGGATGTACAGACAAGGTTCAGAATGCAGCAGTCATGGTGAAATGAGGACATAAAAAAAATAAAAAAAGTTTTAAATTATTTAGATTTGTGCGTGCTCTCATATACTCTTTAAAGTTATTTAGATATACTTTTGAGACAAATACGCAACGCGCAGCAGGCGCGACCCCATAAGTACATGACATAATGCGTGGCTTAGTACTACGTACCCGTCGGATACCAAAGTAGTACCTGGGGTGACTTCATGCGTATATGATGTTACTCGGGACGCGGTGCCACGAACTCGTCGGATACGAAATGCGCATCATTTATGAGTTTAGCAATATGGCAGATAGTATTCGTGTGGTGATGGAGCTCGGTACTCTACCAGTATGGGAGTGCAGTTTTTTCCCCCCCAAAAAATAATATATACATATTTTTTGGGGAACATATAAAACATTACATGATTTTTAAAGTTAAAAACAAGAAGTATAATAGAGTTCCAAAATATTTAAAAATATAATAGAAAAAATATAGGTTTTATAAACATTAAAATATGAAATTAACATTTAAAAAACCTTCGAAATTCACTGAAAAAACCATAGGTTTTACAGACGTTATAGTCAGGAATTAGCATTTAAAAAAACCTTAGAAATTCACTAAAAAAAACATAGGTTTCAGGGACGTTATAGTTAGTTGAACATTTGACTCATATAAAACCAGAGAAATTCGCCTGTTATAGTTAGTTGAGCTAACTATAACTCACGCGCCCGCAATGCACTGCTGATGATGTCACATATTATATCACTCATGACATGGTCAGTGACAGCACTGATGACATCTCAAATAACATCACTGATGACATCACTCATGACGTCATCCACATGACAATCTGATGCACATACTGATGCTCTAATATAAACTTTGATACACCCGTTCTAAAATGCTGACTACTATTTTTGAAACCATACACAGAAGAATTCCATATACTACATAGCACTCACTATTTCCTAGGTCTACACAATCATCCAGTCACTTATACATGTAGTTACTCATCAATAGAGGACTATAATATGCACTCATACATTTATACATGCAATCACACGCTGCCACTCATCCACAGAGTTACTCACACGCCTAGTCGGTAATGCAAAGAATGAATCACATACCCATTTAATCATGTATACAGTTTTACACACCAACTTCGTTATTTTTAGACATAGCACATCACTTATTTATACAGATACTAACACATATTTACTGTCTTATACAATCACTGATAGAAGCAGACACTTATTTATACACCCACTCTTGAAATAACTTAGTCTCACGTATACTCATTTATATACTCCAACACTCACATATAGTGGCTTAAAACATATGTAGTTAGTCACAGATATACCACTGAGACATTTATTCACTCACCAACACACCCATAGACACACTAACTCACCCATACAGCCTTTTCCAGATGCACTTTTTAATCCATACAACCAATGAATCACCCACTCAGACATGCATGCACGGACTCATACACCCACCCACCCACACAGACACTCAAGGACCCATACAGATACTCAGACAACAAATCAATAACCTGTATAGACACTCATGTAGGTATTCAGCAACCCATGCAGTTGCTTACACACCAATGGAGAGACTAATACAGACTTTTACACAGTTTAGTCACTAACCCATGCATTCAGTAAGACACGTTCAATCACTCACTTATACAGTCAGTCACACACATACAAAATAATTCCTTTAGGCACTTGTAAATGCATTCATTATTCAATACACCTTGGCATATATATATAAAACATATTTACATTTTATAGAAACACACATTCACTGGATGATGTCATGAGTGATGTCATGAGTGATGTCATTTGAGATGTCATCAGTGATGTCATCAGTGATGTCACTGACTATGTCATGAGTGATGTAATATGTGATATTGCTGCAGATCAGCACATATAAATTCTCCCTACTTCCACGGACAGAGTAAACCTACAGTTGCACGCACATACACTCATCATACGCTAGGGCCCATCACACTAACATTCATTCCATTACTCTATCCACACTGAATATATGAGAGAGACCTAAACCAAACTGCATCTAAACGAGGTCAATGCGACCAGAAAGATATTGTCCTGAGTCGTGATTTTAAACATAGGAAATACATCTGGAATTCAATAAATGACAAAGAAATAACCACCCGACACTGGAATTCAAACAAATGGTTGTTTATCTAAATTAGTTCAAATGAAAGTCAATCAATAGCAAGATCATTATTCCCATAGTTACCTATTCTAGCTAAATGGGTCAGGACAGGTCTCTCAGTAAAGTCTTCCGAGCTGCTGTCCTCAGCTTCAGCATCGATCCTCACGAACATAGGTTCAGGAAGAAGTGGCCTCAAATGCTACAGACCCTCTCTAGCCTAGTAATATTTATAACAAAACTAGCGAAATAAAAGTAACAAACAAATTCTGAATGTCCGTTGAGCCGCTGAGCAGAGCGAGCAGGAAAGGATGTCGCTTGGTAACATTTAGAAAACCTCCGCTCAGGAAAAAATCACAAAAATAAAAACACGGAAGAAGGAAACTCGAGTTTGCAAGCGATACATTTATGAATGCTCTTCCTTGGTACCATAGCGAAGCCACCGCAAGTTATCATAGTCCATTGTGGCTTATTTCTTTTCCAAGGGCAATTGGAATCATGCCCGGAGCTGCTGTCCTCACGGAAACTTTTAAATCAGACAGAGGCTGTGGTCAGGTGACTTTCAACCATGTTCAGCAAGGCCTCTCGTCAAAATTCAATCACTCGAGCGCAGGCTGTAAATAGCAGCCATCTTGGTTTAGGCCAAAACGGACCATCTTAATTAAAAGAAACACAAAACAACATTACCACATCATAATGATTATACAGTGTTAACTCCCACTAATACCCTTATGTGTATGTAATTACCTAGCCATCTGCAACACAAAGAAGCATTAGCACACGTTATTTTAAAGCGCAAACATGAAACAAATAGCACTTTTGCGACACTCATTTAATTAAGTTGCACATATCATTAAGCAACATATATGCATTTCCACGTGTAGTTTCTCTCGTTAATAATGTTGGTTAATCAAGACTTTAACGAAACTAATAATTAGTGATTATAAATTAGTAATTTTAATTATAACATATAAACAAAACTGGAGCTTAAAACTCAATAAATTTTCAACAGAAAACTCTGCTCCAGCAATCCCCCCTTTGGTGATATATTATCACCACAAAAACCAACCCAAAAAAGAAAAAAAAAATTTAGTCCCAATTTTAGGAGAAATTGAAAATGTCTTTTATGAC
This sequence comes from Triturus cristatus, assembly GCF_964204655.1. Lineage (NCBI taxonomy): Eukaryota > Metazoa > Chordata > Amphibia > Caudata > Salamandridae > Triturus > Triturus cristatus. Next base: position 1,588,396,792 of record NC_140590.1, read on the forward strand.
ACAACATTAAACACCAGACTCTCTCTCATCATCCCTCTTTGATTCCAAATAAACACTCTCCCTTAATTCTTCTAATTCTATTTCTTGTGGGTCTCTCCTTGACCTTTTTTGCTTCTTTTCAGTATTTCCTCTAATTATTCTCTTTTTCCCTCCCCTGTTTTTACAACACAAACACTCCAATCTTAGTATCAATAAAGCAACAATTACACATGTCAATGGAAATAATATTTTACCAATAATGGTACTACCTATTTTAGCAATAAAACTCTTAACAGCAACTATCTTATTAGCTATTTTAGTCCAAATACTTTCAGCTTCCAGTGGTACTAAATCTTCATGCAAATCAGTAATATTTTTGATATAGACCTTTAGATCTTTGCTTTCGTCAGGAATGTAAGTGCAACAATGTTGAACTTTCAGCATTCCACAAACTCCACCCTCCTTGGCCAATAAAATATCAAGGGCAAGTCGATTTTGCATAGACATGGCACGTACGGCAATCATCTCCGTATTTACCAAAAGAAACCCTCCAGCGGTACTTGTCGATAAGCGATCCACCACTGTTGACAGTTTCCGAATTCCATATGCATTTAAAGAAATTCCCACTGCTGGAATTAAAGCTCCAAAAATATCACCTACGATTTCTGACCAAGTTTCTCTCTTAAAACGTGTTAGTAGATTAATGTGTTCTACATCTTCTATCCTATCTATATGAAAAATCTTTGGAAAGACCAGGCCCACATAACACGTGCCATACCAATGGTCAGGCAACTTGTAATAAGCCTTGTTCCCACAAACGTAATACACTCCCGGGAAAACTGGATCTTCTCCACCTTTAAAACCCCATCCTGTCGCAATGAAGTATGTATCATGACACTCACTAGTCCCAACAAAATACCTATCATATTGGGATTTCTTTCTGGTAATGCATAGTTTACCTTTCTGTGGTGCATCTGAAGCCAAAGTTGGACTAGCCCCATTTCTCAATTCCTTTCCCATCTCAATATCCCATATTGTCTCACTCACTTTATATTTCCCTGCCTTTTCATGCATGTTCATTCTCCTTTCCTCTACCATGTCTAGGAAAGCCTTTTCTTCTTCTTTCAAACTGCAAGTTAAATTGTTTCTAAAAATGTAATCTAATGTCAATTCTTCTTTCTCAATAAAAATCTCACCAAAAATGTTAGCTTCTTTAGCTGGATTCAGCTTTTTATTCATAGGCAATTGCCCAAAAATGTTATCTTTGTTAAACATCTCATAATCCATTTTCCCTAACAAATAAAAAATACTACTTAACACACTACATGAAATCCCATACGTAGCTGGTAAATGATGATAAGTAACACCTTCTGAAACGGATGCAGGTAATTGCATACAGACGTAGCAATCCCTAACTTCCATTGTCTTTACGTATTCGTACAATAACTTTGAAAAAACATTGCTAGAAAAATCATTAATTGACCTATCTTTATGTATGTAAATGTTACTAATTCTAGTTGGAACTACTTTCTGTGAATTCTTCTCTATGTTAGTCTCATTATCAGCATGTATTCCAAAAGTGTCTATTGTAACCCTAAAAGTAACTAGTAAAGCTAGTACACCCCATAATAGCATTAATAGTCCAGTACAGCAGCAGCACATTCTACACCATCTTTTCAAAAAGGCACATCTACTTTGATTATTCTCTGTGTTAGCCATTTTACTACTTTGGCAGTGTCTTTTGACTTAGCCTCCACTACTCCACTACCGTATTTCTAGAACTCTAGATTATTTTAAACAGCTAAATTCAGACTCTCTTCTTTTCACTTTTCTCCAAGTGACTCCTTTAATTCACTCAATTTGGGTTTTCATCACTTTTTACTTCTTCTTCAGCAACATCAAATTGTATTAGATCTTCAACAACATCCTGAGCATCCGACTCTTCTCCAATGTCAGTCAAGATAACTTTCAGGATTCCAACAGTTTTTTCCTCCTCAACCACTTCTCGTAAGGTCCCCTCTGGATTTCCTTGACTTTCTGCCTCTTCTTCTTCAGACAGTGCCACGTACGTCCATTCCGGTGACCTATACTTCTGGTTAGGTTTTCTAATTCTTTTGATCTCCTCTGGTTCTTTTGAAACCTTTTGCTTATCACCTTTTGCTTGATTCCGACTGGACACCTCGTTCACCTGTTCAGCTTTTGATGAATTTGCTCGTGTCAGTCTGTACCTTAGCCTCTTTATCCTGTTAGGCCAAAGATCTACTCTTACACTCCTCTTTGGTCTCACTTCTTTATTATTTCTTTCTCCGATCCAAGTTCTCTTTCTCAGAACTCGACCCTCTGATTTCTCATTCTCACTCTCATCTGATTCTGTTTCATTTGCCTCTTGTTCTTCAACAATTTTCTTTCGCTCCACAGTCTTTTCCACCACCGATTGAGATTTCCCTATTTCTGTCCCTCCTCGGGTCTCCAACACGCAATCTTCTTGCTGTCTACTTGTCCCTTCACCTAGCTTATCAGGGATGTTCCCTACACCTCCTCGGGGGTCTTCCGCAATCTGTCCCTCTCTATCTTCTACTGACCCTGCTTCTTCAGGTGTAATCTCAAGTGGATTTTCAACCTCTTCATCTGATTCAGGTGTAGTCTCTGTGGAATTGCTCTTTTCTCTTCTTTCTTCTCCACTGCTTGTTGGAACTTCAGGCACTCTTACAGAATCCGGTCTCTCCTCTGAGACCCTCAATGTCTCTCTTGAAGCCTCTCTTGGAAAGAAAAAAGAATCTCCTGACTCTCTTTCTCCTTCCCCCCTTTCAGGATTCTTTTTTCTTCTCACTGGTTCAGTTTCTGCATCATCACTGGAATCTGACTCTTCAAAATACTCTTTACCAGTCCCATCCTTTGGATTTGGAACTCTCAGAGTATGAATCGCATGCACCCAGTTTTTTACACCAGCACACTTTACTGCAGTCGTTGTAGTCAGAATAACTTGTCTTGGACTTCCCCACCTTGGAACCAAGCAATTTCTTCTTCTGTGTACTTTAATCCTCACCCAGTCCCCTGGACTCAAATCATGGGCTTGCTTCTTTTCAAGTGTAGTAGCGTCTTCTCCAACCTGGTGAAACACAGAATGAACTGCGTCAGCCAGGCCTTTACAGTAATCCAAAATCATGTCATCAGTTATTGTCATCAACTTGTTGACAGGCACAAATGCATGTCTCATCGCACGTCCCATTAATATTTCGTGCGGACTCAAACCTGTGGTTCTATCTGGAGTAGACCTAATAGTCATTAGCACTAGAGGCAAGACATCAGGCCATTTCATTCCATTGGCTAAACACATCTTACCAATTCGATTTTTTATTGTGACGTTCATCTGTTCAACGACGCCAGAAGCCTCTGGTCTGTATGCACAATGTAGCTTCTGCTGTATGCTCAATGCTTCACAAATTAAACCCATGAGCTCATTGTAGAAGTGTCCACCTCTGTCAGACTCAATTGTCACTGGGAACCCATACCTAGGATTCAATTCTCTTAACAGTAACTTTGCAACTGTTATTCCATCATTTCTCCTAGTCGGATAGGCCTCCACCCATCTTGAGAACAAACAGACTACCACTAGAACATACCTCAATCTGTTCACTTGGGGCATTTCAATGAAATCTATTTGCATTCTGGTAAAAGGACCTCCTTCTCTGCCTATTGTTCCCAGGCTCACCACTGTCTTCTTTCCAGTATTGAACTGCTGACAAATCAAACATCTCTGACAGATGCTTTCCGCAATTAACCTGAATTTTGCATTGTACCAGGTTTGCTTAAAGGACCTAATCATTGCATCCCTCCCCAGATGTCCCTGGCCATGATACATTCTTGCCATTGTCGACAACATGCTATTTGGCATGACTGGTCTTCCATCTCTATAGATCCAAACATGATCTGTCTCTCTTGGGGCACAACCTGCCTTGATCCAATCCCTCATTTCCTCATCTCCTGCCTCATCCTGCAACTGTTTCACTTCATCCCACGTTTCTAGGACATTAGTAAACATCACAGAACAAAAAGACATTTCCCTTTCTCGTGCCCTATTAATCGAATGATTGTTCTTTGCACAATACTGTGCTATGTCATTGGCAAAACGATTACCAAGAGTAACAAAATCATCTCCTTGTCCATGAGCTGCACACTTCACAACTGCTAACTCTTTAGGCAGCTGTATCGCCTCAAGCAATTTCCCAATCACTTCAGCATTCTTTATTGGAGTCCCACTCGACGTCAAGAAACCTCTCTGTAGCCAAAGCTGGCCAAAATCATGAACGACTCCAAATCCATACTGACTATCAGTCATCACAGTCACTCTCAAATTCTTCCCAATCTTGCAAGCTTTCGTCAATGCCACCAATTCAGCCACTTGAGCAGATCTTACTCCTTTCAAAGGCGAAGCTTCCATAACTTCTGAAACCTTGCACACTGCATATGCTGCACTCAGCACACCATCATCAGTCCTTAGACATGATCCATCCACAAACAACACATGATCACTCTCAGGTAACGGCAAATCTATTATGTCCGGTCTAGGTTTTGTACAGTAATCAAGCACATCCAAACAATCATGATCAACATCATCTCCCACATTCACATTTTCAGCATCTGGCAAAAGTGTCGCTGGATTCACATTTACACATCTCTCAAGGGTCACATTTGATGCTCCCAGAATGATTTTCTCATATTTAGTCAGCCGACTATGTGACATGTACTGAGTTCTGCTTCTTGTCAAAAGAATTGCCACATCATGAGGTACGAATACCCTTACAGGATATCCCATTATTATACCCTCACTCTGTTCCAAGCTTCTGCATGTAGCAGCTACTGCTTTCAGACAACCTGGCAAACCCACAGCTACGGGGTCAAGTGTCGATGAGAAGTACGCAATTGGCCTTCGCAGTTGTCCATGCTTCTGGATTAACACTGAAAGTGCACATCCATTTCTCTCACTGCAGTACAACTCAAACTCTTTCTCATAGTCTGGCATTCCCAAAGCAGGGGCTTCACACATTCTACTCTTCAACTCTTCAAATGCTGCCATTTGTTCTCCATCCAGTTCCATTGGATCTCTCACTTCACTTTTAGTCAATTCAATCAGTGGCTTTGCTATCAGGGAGAAATTACTTATCCACTGACGACAATAACCCACCATCCCCAGAAACATCCTCACTTCTCTCTGGGTCATCGGGGCTCTCATTCCTCTAATAATCTTGATCCTGTCATCGGTCACCTTTCTCAGACCCTTTTCAATATTGTGTCCAAGATAATGCACCTCTTTCTTGCAAAATTGCAATTTGGCTGGAGATACCTTTAACCCTCCATCTGCCAGATGATTCAGTAAAGCTATGGTATGTACTTCACAAGCTTCACGTGTCTTCGATGCCACAAGTAAGTCATCGATGTACTGCACTAGCTTTCAGGCATGATCAAACTCTCCAATGATTTCTTCAATAACTGATGGAATATCGAAGGACTCTCTGTATACCCCTGTGGGATACGACACCATGCTAAAATACGCTGTCCAAACCGAAATGCAAAAATCGGCTGGCTATCATGATGCAATGGAATTGAAAAGAAAGCATGACACAAATCAATTACTGTGTACAACTCAGCATCATGAGGAATCTGATACAAAATCACTGACGGATTTGGCACAATGGGAAAACATGCCACCACAATTTTGTTAACTTTTCTCAAATCTTGTACAATCCTGAACTTTCCATTAGGTTTCTTTAGCCCCATTATCGGTGAATTACACGGGCTACTCGGTAATTCTCTCAAAACACCCTGTTGAATCATCTTGTCAATTATAGGGGTTATTCCCTCAATTATCTCTGGTGTCAATCTGTACTGTGGGATATTAGGATAAACAATCCCCTCTTTCACTGAAATCTTCACTGGATCTACATTATTCATCAATCCCACATCTTCTCCAGTAAAATCCCAAACCGCTGTTTTTACTGTGTGTCTCAACTCCTGAGGCAAATCATCTGGATTAAACACAGCATATGTACCAATAATCTCACTCTCTCTATTATCTAGAGTCATCCTGTACAAAACATCTTCATCTGGTGTCTCAAAAGCTATACCATCCGGAGTACAGAAAATTGTGCAGTTCATCTTACACAATAGGTCCCTTCCTAACAAGTTCACTGGACTAGTGTCACAGACTACAAATCTGTGCATGTCTGAAAATTTCCCTATTCTTACCCTTACTGGTTCGGTAAGACGAGTTTTAATCTGTGTATTAGCTACACCAACCACTTGGATTGCTTCGTCCGAGAGAGGAAGATTTCTAATATCTGCTGACCTGACAGTTGATCTCGTCGCTCCTGTGTCTACCAAAAAAGTAATACTCTCCCCATTTATTTTCCCATCTACAAATGGTCCTGCCTGGTTTATTTCTAGAGTTGCACCAAGTATGCACTCTTCCTCCTCTCTTCGGCACCGTCAATAGTCCCCTTCAGACTCACTCCCCTCATTCTTTAACCAGTACTGCTGTACCGGATTTGAACGTCTCGGTTTGTTTACCTGCTCATCATTGTAGAATCCCGAGTCCTGGTTATACTTTTGGGACCCTCTATTCTGCGGCAAGGGCGGCTTTGGCTCTTGGCTCTGCTGTCTGACAACCTTCTGCTGTTGCTGCTGATGATTACACCCCTCGTTCTGCACCTGTTGATTTAAGGGTTTATTTTCATTACTCACTAATGGTGGATTGGTACACTCGGATCTCCAATGCCCCAATTGTCCACAATTGTGACAAGGGAAGCTCTTCTTTGCTTCTTCCAGATTCCCCTTTCCTTTTCCTGCATATCTAGGTCTATTTCCTGGATTATTTGCCTGTTCCACCAACTGTGCTTCTTGTCTTTCAGCAACTTTCACCTGTGCCCACATTGCCTTTTCTTTCAGCTTTCTCTGTTTTGCTTCAATCTCATCACTGAAGTACTTTGCATGTCTCAAGATTTCATCAATCTTTTTACTCTGCCAATCAACTGTGTGCTCACGTATTCTTTCACTGATTTCAGGTCTCAGGCCATATACAAATCTGTCTACAAAATGACTCAAATCCTTGTCACCCAGGTGTTCATCTCCACTGAACTGTTTAAAAGCCAGTATCAGCCTTTCGTAAAAAGCATGAACTGATTCTTTTGCTTCCTGATGTGTTCGATCTATCTTAACCCAGTCTGTCTCTTTCGGGGTTACCTTATGTTTCAGGAACACAATTACCTGATCATATTTCTTCATCACCTCTGGATCTGGTGCTCCTGTTTTCGGATCTCTTGGATACTCCTTAGCAGGCCAATCTACAACTATTTTACACTCTGCCCACAAGTCTGCTGGAACAATTATATCAAACAGACTATTCAGGTCAATCCACAGCACTTTTGACAATTTCACAAACTTGTCTACCTGCCTATACCACTCGATGGGCTTTTCTCTCAGTCGAGGGAAATCATTCGTAAATGACAAAATATCCTGTCTAGTCCATGGGACATGTACATATCCTCCTCCAGGAATCTCTCTCATAGGATAAGCATCCACTGTTTTTTCTTTTTCTCTCATGGGAAAAGCTGAATAAGTCCTGTCCACTGAATCTTCCCTTTTCTTATACCATCTATCCTTCCATTTTTCCACATCACCCCATTTTCGCAATAAGGCAATCATTTCCTTAATCTGTCCTGTTCTGCCAGTACCATTAAGATTCTCAATATCCTTGTCGGAGAAATCCACCCTGTAAGGCTTCTGCAAAACTTTCACCTTATCCATGTCAACTCCTTGTTCACTCGCTATTGCTCTTAACCTGTCATGTGTACTTTTAGCCCTCCAGGTGATACTCTTGCACATGAATAACAACTCTCCATCATGATGGTTTTTCAGTATATCTGTAGGAATTGTTCCTGCAATAAGCTCCTCCAATTCTATGCGCAACCTGGCTACATCAATTGCCTGTGAATCTTTATCCTTCTTTTGAAGAACTTTCAACCAATCATTCAAATCCTCAGCTGTTATTTCTGTAGACTTTTTCACTGCACCCACTTGTTCTACCATCCTCTGTGGTTCCAAAATTGATCCTCCTAAACAACCAGCATTCAATCCCGAATTAGACTGCACATCTAACCCTCCACTACATGTGTCATGTCTCAGCCGTCTCAAATTATTTTCTCCCGTTCTCATTCCCGATTCCTCCAAAGAACAAGTACCAACCAAACCATTTCCAACATAGGGAACTGTCAAACCATTTTCACCCATTCTTTGTTTATCAAAAATAGGCACAACTGGACCTATGGTTACAGGCACTGTAACAGCTTCTAGATTTTTCGACAGCTCTCTAATTTTCTCAGTCAGCTCAGATGTGGTTCTGGCTAATTCTCTTGTTTTCTCGTCACTGACTCGATTCTCTCTCTCCCTTTCCGTGAAAGAGCTACCACTTATCAGATCAGGTGTCATAACCTCAGTTTTAACAATCCGCAAAGTATCTCTTATTGGAGTAGCAACTGGCGTACTCTCTTCTGGTTCTGGTCTATATGGAGGTGGTCTCTTGTAAATCATGTCATCCAAAACCTCATCCTCGTAATCATTAGCCCCATACCTTCTCACTTCTGCGTTAGGCACCTTTTCTGTACCCTTCCTCCCTTCCGCTTCCTCAACTGTTCTAATAGGATATAATCCCTCTGACATACTAGCATCTTGCCATCTCCTCATTCGATCATGATGAGTTTCACGATCATATTTCCTCCCGAACATATACCTATAATTGCCTCCACTCCTCTGCTTTTCTCGCTCATGCACCTCATCTTCCCATTCCACCAACGCCTCAAACTGTGTCGGCCTTGGTCTAGGCTCTAGACACATCATCTTTTCCCGTAAATTTCTCAACACAGCCAAATTAAATGAACCATGTTCCGGGAACGCTAAAACACCATCCTCCTTAGTGTACTTAGCCCAGTTATCTAACCATATACAGGTATGATACCCATATTTCGCAACCATAAAGGATGCAGGAGTTCTTGTCGGAGGTAGCAATTCACCTTCTCTAGTTATTATGTTTTTATCCTTGTCGAACCACCTCTTAATTTTACCGAACAAGGATTTCTTTTTCTTTTCCTCCGGTTGATAATACATTTTCGCGTTTACTACAACCCTCTAGTCCTTTCCGCAACTATACGATCTTTTGTCCAATAACAGCGCGACTCACACCAACGCACCAATCCTGGAGCGTCTACGTCACCCTGTACTCCTTCCAATCCCTGCGCGGCTCACACCAACGCACCAATCCCAGCGCGAGCACTGTTCTGATCCACTACCCAATCAGAGCGCGGTCTGTATGACGTCAGTAGTCGCTGCAGTCGCTTCTACTCTGTCTCCTGTCACTCGTCTACCCCTCCTTTACAAAGCCTTCTCAGTAGACTTCATTTCAGATTCCACAAAATCTATTAGTTACAACATATAAACATCTCCATTGTCTGCTTCGCTAACCACAGAATAGTAAAGAAATTCTTTTTCACAAGAATCCCGCTTTTCTCTAGAACAGCGCTTACCTCTGCTCTACCACGGAATTATTACTTTCGTTGACACAGTAGCACATCCCTCTACTCTGCCCTTCTAACATGCATCTATTAACTGTTTCCTCTAGGACTGCTCCAAAGAGTCTTACAATCAGCTAAATCCTCTTACATTCACGCACTTTCATACCAGAAAAATATAGCACACCCACACAGAATCCTGCCTTTCCCGAGAACAGCAACAATCTGTCCCACTACAGAATTATAACACACGTTAACCAAGCAGCGCTTACCTCTGCTCAGTCCTTCAGACAAGCTCAGAGAATACCTATTACTACTCCAGCAGTAAGCTTTAACGGCGAACCTTACGGATCCCTGGGACTTAAGACCAGAGTTTCACAGATAACCTTCGCTACCATACACACTCCTTTTATACTGAAAATATGTCCCTAATAGTAACACACGACAATGTCACTGATTCCGAACCCAGACAATGTGATGCGCAACTTCAATTGTCACACGTTTTTCCTGCATACATACAGGTAATTCCAACAATCCCGTCTTTCCCGAGAGCAGCACTCACTTCCATCTGCCCTACTACGGAACCGTCACCAGCTCCCCAAGTTCCAGAAGCCGTACTCACTACATAAAACTCAATACGACAACCTCAACATATAGTATTAGTACATATACCAACATCAATCAATAAATCAATGAATCAAAAGCCTATGTACAAGCAATCTATCAGATCAAGACAATAATCTAAAACCATCATACTGCTACCAGGAAACTGCTGCAGATCGGCACATATAAATTCTCCCTACTTCCACGGACAGAGTAAACCTACAGTCGCACGCACATACACTCATCATACGCTAGGGCCCATCACACTAACATTCATTCCATTACTCTATCCACACTGAATATATGAGAGAAACCTAAACCAAACTGCATCTAAACGAGGTCAATGCGACCATAAAGATATTGTCCTGAGTCGTGATTTTAAACATAGGAAATACATCTGGAATTCAATAAATGACAAAGAAATAACCACCCGACACTGGAATTCAAACAAATGGTTGTTTATCTAAATTAGTTCAAATGAAAGTCAATCAATAGCAAGATCATTATTCCCATAGTTACCTATTCTAGCTAAATCGGTCAGGACAGGTCTCTCAGTAAAGTCTTCCGAGCTGCTGTCCTCAGCTTCAGCATCGATCCTCACGAACATAGGTTCAGGAAGAAGTGGCCTCAAATGCTACAGACCCTCTCTAGCCTAGTAATATTTATAACAAAACTAGCGAAATAAAAGTAACAAACAAATTCTGAATGTCTGTTGAGCCGCTGAGCAGAGCGAGCAGGAAAGGATGTCGCTTGGTAACATTTAGAAAACCTCCGCTCAGGAAAAAATCACAAAAATAAAAACACGGAAGAAGGAAACTCGAGTTTGCAAGCGATACATTTATGAATGCTCTTCCTTGGTACCATAGCGAAGCCACCGCAAGTTATCATAGTCCATTGTGGCTTATTTCTTTTCCAAGGGCAATTGGAATCATGCCCGGAGCTGCTGTCCTCACGGAAACTTTTAAATCAGACAGAGGCTGTGGTCAGGTGACTTTCAACCATGTTCAGCAAGGCCTCTCGTCAAAATTCAATCACTCGAGCGCAGGCTGTAAATAGCAGCCATCTTGGTTTAGGCCAAAACGGACCATCTTAATTAAAAGAAACACAAAACAACATTACCACATCATAATGAGTATACAGTGTTAACTCCCACTAATACCCTTATGTGTATGTAATTACCTAGCCAGCTGCAACACAAAGAAGCATTAGCACACGTTATTTTAAAGCGCAAACATGAAACAAATAGCACTTTTGCGACACTCATTTAATTAAGTTGCACATATCATTAAGCAACATATATGCATTCCCACGTGTAGTTTCTCTCGTTAATAATGTTGGTTAATCAAGACTTTAACAAAACTAATAATTAGTGATTATAAATTAGTAATTTTAATCATAACATATAAACAAAACTGGAGCTTAAAACTCAATAAATTTTCAACAGAAAACTCTGCTCCAGCAACATCATCAGCAGTGCATTGCGGGCGCTCGAGTTATAGTTAGCTCAACTAACTATAACAGGCGAATTTCTCTGGTTTTATATGAGTCAAATGTTCAACTAACTATAACGTCCCTGAAACCTAAGGGTTTTTTTGTGAATTTCTAAGGTTTTTTAAATGCTAATTCCTAACTATAGCGTCTGTAAAACCTGTGGTTTTTTCAGTGAATATATATATATATATATATATATATATTAAACACCAGACAGAGGCCCAATACTGGATTTGCAGGCACTTTATTCACAGGCACAGCAGCGCAAAAGGTTCCCCATGTGGGACCTTTTGCGCTGCTGTGCCTGTGAATAAAGTGCCTGCAAATCCAGTATTGGGCCTCTGTCTGGTGTTTAATGGATTATTTGACGGGCTGCTCCGTGCCCGTTGTGAGAGGCCGCTCTGTAGGGTCGGAGGCTCCATGCTCGGAGGCTGTTTGTTGAATATATATATATATATATATATATATATATATATATATATATATATATATATGTGTGTGTGTGTGTGTGTGTGTGTGTGTGTGTGTGTGTGTAAATGTGGCACAGCAAGAGGTTAGCCAACTGCTTGGGGTTAGCCTCCAGCCAGGTAGGGATGTTGGCTCCAGGCCCTGAAGGCAACCGCTGCAGTAGGGGGGCCATTCGCAAGGGAATGACCACTCACAGTGGCATTGACCTGTAATCAGGCCCGGCGGTCAAATCCCTTCAGTTGTGTGCTGGAAGGTGAGGCCTGCCACAGAGGTGTTGGCTGCAGGACCAGGTCTGGACAACCCAATTGTTACACACATCTTAAGGCCGTGCACAATGGGGGTCAGTTACCTTCTGCAATGTGAGTTGCAGAGTATGGCCAAAAGCCATACACAGCACAGTGTTAACTACCTCTGGGGTTGGCTACCCATGAGGTTTGCCAGCACTGCACACACCAAAAGGAGTGTGCAGCAGGGTGTTTGTTGCCTGCTTGGGATTGGCCACATACTGGGGTTTTAGGGGATGGCCTTGCCTAGCCATGCCCTGAAGTCAACCCCTCACTGCACACAGTTGAAAGCTGTTCACACTGAGGTGGTTGGCCACCCACATGAGGTTGGCAACTCATGGAGGTGTTGGCCTATGGCGAGGTCCTGTGGGCAAACACCCATTGGGCATGTGCAGTAGGCGCTCAGCCACCTGCAGTGGGGTTGGGTGCACGACCTAGCCAGGTCCTGTGGCCAATCCCCTGATGCACATGGACTTCAGCAGAAGGGGGTTGGTTGGCTGCACGTTGGCTGCAGGGCTTGACTGTCACCTAGCCGTTCGCGGCCCATATTTGGCCACCTGCAGGTAATTGGTTGCAGGGCCTGACCAAAGGCTAGGCCCTGCTGCCAACCCACCCACTGAACATGGCAGAAAATAGTGTGCAACAGAATTTGCTTGTCCACTCTGGGTTGCCCCCCCCCCACATGGAGTTGGCCCAACATGGGGTGTCAGCTGCAGGACTTAGCTGCAGACCAGGGCCTGCGGCCAACCCCTCACTGTGCATGTTCAAAGATTGTGTGCAGTGCATAGTTGGCTGCCCACAGAGAGTTGGCCACCCACAGGAGTGTGCCCCACCACTGTGCATGGCCGAAGGTTGTTTGCAGCAGCGTGTTAGCTGCCCATGTGAGTTTGGCTAGAGGGTCTAGCCAGAGGTCAATCCCCGCTGCCCATGGCTGCACATTAGATCAGTAAATAAAATAAAATGGTCATTTCATAGGCACACGCATGCAATCTCTGTTAAATACAGATTACACGATTTTGAGTAAATTATTGGACACCAGAATACAGCAACACATACCACACTTGATACATGCAGACCAAAATGGATTCGTGCCTGGCAGAAGCACAGCACTAAATATCCGTAGTCTGCGTCAAATTATGACAACAGTATCTTTGCGTGAAGGCATGCAAGGCTGCATCTCGCTGGACATGATGCAGGGATTTGATTAGTTGAACTGGGAATATATGTTTCATATCCTACCGAAATATGGAATCCCAGACCAATACATAAAATGGATGGCTTTACTATATGCCAATCCCAATGCGTGCCCGCACGGGTTCACACATATCTCCACCTTACGTGGTGGCGAGGGGCACACGTCAGGGATGCCCTTTATCACCCCTAATATTTATTTTGGCTTTGAAACCTCTTTTAGTCAAACTACGTCTATTAGCGCCACACCATGGTATATACGCTGGGACTGAAATGCACATTATCTCGGCTTATGCCGATGACATAATCTTGTATTTAGAGGATCTGTATAAAGACCATGCACCTATTTCAGTAATTTTTCAGAAATTCCAACTGCTCTCTGGGCTTTCTATCTTCGAAACGAAATCTTTTGCCTACTCATTACAACATCGCAGATCACAAGACTCGTTACAATTTGGCCCATGGACACTTGGCGCAAACAACCTTTAAATACCTAGGAATCCACATATATAGGGAGTTGGATGATCTGCTAGATGGCAATGTCATTAGAACAATAAATGCCCTTAGAGCACAAATTAAATTCTGGACATCTCTGCCCATTTCGGTGGCTGGAAGAATAGCCATCACCAAAATGGTGATGCTCCCTAGACTGTTGTACTTTTTTACAAACTTGCCTATCGTATTCCCTGCCCACACATTCAAAGTAATGGACACATTGTGGATAGAATTAATCTGGGGCACAGGTTGACATAGAATAGGCCTAGCAAAGCAAAAGTTAAACAATAGAAGCGGAGGAATGGGGGCGCCGAACTTTAAAACATACTGTTACGCCAGCCAGCTTCAATGGATGGCTATTGGCTAGCAGGCAAAAATCTCCATGAAGTAGGAATGACACAAAGGTAGTGGGAAGGGGGGAAGCTACATAAGTTACTGATGCCAACCGTAAAGATACCACTGAATACACCCCCACTCCATAAAGTAGCTTTACATTACTGGAGAAAGGCACTACTATACACTAAACAACAAAAGCCATACGCCCCGAATATTCCTTTATTGGGTCTCCCATTGCCTGTGGAGGTCATATCCCAGCAACGTATCTCAGCCTGGCTGGAGGCAGGAGTGGATACGGTAGGCATGCTTTTTGTGGACGGGACACTGGCAGATCATAATACACTAGTGATAGAACAAGGCATACCCAATACCCTTTTTTTGACACATACACAGATCCTGCGGTTTATACGTGAGGGATGGGCGTCGGATGGACAAGAACCCCCAAAGACACCGATCTACCTTGACGGACGTACCGGCGCTGAAGGCTCCCGACACACACGGACCTCATCACTTTGTTTCAAATTTCCATATCCTTACTAAGGATTAGTCTTTAGGAGGCGTTACACAGTCTAATTGGCTTTCCAGGATCATCTCAGCGAACCCACTGAGAGATTTCCTCACTTTGACTTCTCAGTCACGAATTTTGGAGAACTCAAACCTATACTCAGCCTGCTCCAAGACGCTCTTTCTACTTTGCCCTGAGGATGCCCATGTTTGGGTGAAACGCGTTGGCTGTATCAAACCTTGAACACGTCAAGGCTGTAATCAACTGTGAACACACCAAGAATAAAGACAATACAAGAACATAAGCATCATCGTGGATTCTCTAATTCTTCATGTATATACTATATAAATCCTATTGTGTATTGCCTCTCATACTCCTGTGAAGAACCCCCAAAGCACAAATTAGTGAATATGTTGACCTAATGGGCAACGGCAGTCATCTAACTAAGTGGCTGGCACATGGGATCAAAACACACACGGCGACATCACTACGACCTCTCAGAGAAAGGTGGAATGCAGCAATAAGGAGGGACCTTAGAGATAAGGAATGGAAGGGTGCTCTTGAATACCCTAAGAAGGTGGCACGAAACCCCAAATGTAAGTTCATACAACTGATGATATTACACCGGGCTTATTTATCCCCCCACAGATTACATGTGATGTTTGCGGATGCAACTGATGAGTGCCCCTGATGCCAAGAGCCAAATGCTGATCTGATGCACATGTTATGGTTGTGCCCAAGAATTTTAAATTACTGGTCCACAATACACAACATATTAGCAACTATAGCACCTGGGAGGCTAATTAAGACTTTAGAATCCTGTTTGTTGGGACTAGGCCTTACCAGCAAAACGGTGCACCCCACCGTCCGCTTCCTTAATCTAATGCTAATAATAGCAAAAAGAACGATAACAATACGCTGGAAGGCGAGGAAAGCACCGGTGGTCCAGGATTGGTATGATGATGCAGTCCGCTGGGGTACTGTGGAGGGTGTAGACATCCAGAGAGAAGAAAGACGTGGATTGAGGAAAAAACCTATTTCATTGGATTGGAATGTGTTGATCGAAGAATTTAAAGTGACAGATATACATGCAATTTGACAAATGTAATATTGCACTGTAAATATGGAGACGATAATAGTACAGCTGCCAGCACATTCAGGACGCAATGTTCATATAGTTCAGATACAGTATATAGCTAGAGTTGAGAACTCACAGAGTAATGTACAGAAAGTGGCGTTAGCTGCCAATGAGTGAATTAATGACATGACCGACAGGGTGGGAGGGGGGCTGAGTTATTTCCGTAGTTAATGGTTTATTTAGTTTTGTTAAGTAGGATAAAATAAGGGGAAGTTCACACAGCACACAATAGTGAATACTAGATACAGTAAGGATGTCTAATCAGATAAACTGTGCAAAATGTTTTCTCTTTTTCTCACATGTGAAAATGTAAACCATGGAAGTTATTATGTTGTTGGATTATAACGAATTCAGTAACGATGTACCAGTGCTTCTATGAAAAAATATTTGCACATGTATAACGAAATACCAATACAGATTGTTATGGAGACAAGTCATGCAGTGTAATGGATGTGAAATAACCCTAATAAAATATGTTAAAAAAAAAAAAATAGGCACACGCATGCAAGTTGACACATCTGCTCACATACAATGGAAACAAATAGGGGCATCCACGTTGAAAAGAACCTGGAGTCGTGGAGGTCTGGAGGGTCCCAATGTGGAACTTTATAATATGTCCGCACATTTGTACCACACAGTCTATTGGCTCGACGCTGAAGACACATGGGAGAAGACCCTTCTGCAGGGTTCTGATGCTGAGAGTTAATAGCCCGTGTTGCTGATGAGCGGGTCTCGGGTCCTCAAGATACACCTTATACTATATACCAGGTGTCGGAGGAGTGAGAGGAGGCGGTCAAGAGAGTGATTCGATGCACACCATATGCCCCAGACATGCTACTAGGGGCCATACATCCGTTCCTGAAGATAGCAGAGTCCATGTCAGTGCAGAGATGGAAGGATGGGGGCTGCAACACTTTACGCGACCTGTATCCTGGTTGGCAATATTCACACAGGACGATACCATGGGATCCTTTGTTCTCGGAGTGGGACAATATTGACAGAATGCTAAGATCTCTGCTACAGTGTGTGATCTCTTGATGACCTTCAAAGATATCCTGTCATGCTCCAACACCCTGGAGACACTATTAGAGATGGCGAGGGGCTGTAGAATGATCTGTTATATTTATAGGGCACTATGCAAAAAATTCACGGGGATGCCCCTTCACATTCAGACCAAGTGAGTTGGAGTGCTAGATGAGCCAGTGACGGAGTAAGACTGGGTACGGGTCTACAAAGGAGAACTGACTGTCAGTTCCAATGCAGATTTAAATTGATACAATATATTTACATGGACCAAACATATCTCTCCCCAAAAACATTACATACTATACAGCCTACCTGGTCGGATGATTGCCTCCGCTGCAGAAGCCAGTTGGCAGAATTTATGCATATGGTGTGGTCTTGTGTGGCTCTACCCTCTTATTGGCAGACATGGTGGACAACCTGAACTGAGCTACTGGTTGGACCATACAGCTAAACGTGCAATAAGTGTTACTGGGATTGATCCCCTCCCCGACCAGTAAAAAACTTGGCTTGCTGTTAGCAAAACACCGAATAGCAATAAAATGGCTGGGGGTGGAGCCCCCAAGGTATATGGAATGGCTAAGGGATGTCTTCAAATGGGCAACTGCTGAGGAAATTCG
Source organism: Triturus cristatus (assembly GCF_964204655.1). Taxonomy (NCBI): domain Eukaryota; kingdom Metazoa; phylum Chordata; class Amphibia; order Caudata; family Salamandridae; genus Triturus; species Triturus cristatus. Next base: position 1,588,414,485 of record NC_140590.1, read on the forward strand.
GATGAATGTCAGCAACCTCTACTGAGTGTACTACTTGGGGAACCTACTGTGTGATGTGCCTACTTGGCTTGGGAGTACCGGAGGGTAGGGTTGGGTACTGGGTCCCATACGGCTATGTAATTTGATGTCCAAGACTGATTGCTATAATGCAGCTGAGATTCTCTGGATTGTTTACGAGGCTATGTACAAAAGCAGTGGAGGGTGGGGGTAGTTGTGGCTTGTTTACATGGTCTAAAGTCTCAGAGTAAATTTGTTGATTATTACTGATGTCAATTATATGTAAAATGCTCACATATGTCGCGCAAGCATGCTTGCGTCCTGAGGCATGCTTGCTTGCAGGATGACTCATATGTGTGTGCACATCATCATGAATGCACACACTTCTGAAATTATTTTTGCAATGTTACTCAGCACCGAAAAGAAAAATTAATAGCTCTATTTTTTACCAACAAATTAAGTTAAGGATGACTCCTAATATTATCCATGTCTGGAGGGACAACCATTGCATGTGAGACATTCCTTGATGCACCAGACATACAGCCATTTGGGGGAATCAAAACTTTCCACTACTCCATATCCCCATTAAAATTTCACTTGATACAACAAACACAGCTCTAAAAAATGTTCCTTCTACCCAAGGAGACTTTCATTTACTAAAAGCAAATAAGCAGGTAGCCACCTTGTTACCCCTCCAAATTAAACAAGGCTTCAAATGTTGTAATATTCGCGAGCATCTCTCTCCACCTGTTCATCCTTTCCTTATGAATGTACTTGTTGTATTATTTCCCAAATCTATGGAGAAGTATCAATTTAGCTTTGGCCCAGACCACTTTCACTCATATCCACTATCGTTCATGCACCTAATAACAATTCGCCCAGTGTGTTATAGCGTCAACAAATGTTTAAGGACTCTGTCCAGGTTTATGGTTGGGGTACCAGGATGTGTTGTCTATCCGACCTTCAGTACCACCTCTTTATTTAGAGGTCAGGAAAATCTATGTCCTTGATGGCAGAGCTTCCACCAATTCTGATATTGTGAACTCCCTGTCTTCCCAGAACCGGAGGCACAAAGAACACCAGAGGGGTCATTCTCTAATGGGTGGCCCCTCTGATGCCACTTCACCAACCTTTTTAATGTCTGGGACTGATATGAATTGGATGGTGGTCCCAAAAAAGGAAAAGTACTAAAATGTTCTCCATGCGCTGACAGACAACTCTGACCGGCAATGTTTTTTTTTTTGCCAGAAGTGGCTTGTGCCAGGTCAGAGAGAGTAGTTTTGGGGACAATATCCATGCCGACTCATCAGGAAAGCCTAAACGGGGCGGTTTCTGGGTTCTTTCTCGAAAAAGTAAAAAAAGGCAAACCATTTACAACGATTAGGCGTCACTGTGTCTGTTTTACCAAAGCCCCTCCTGCCACGTTGGTGGGAGCAGTATTGATGGAGTGAACGTGCCCATCCGGTGGGAGAGGCTAAATATGGTTTCAGCAAGCCTACCAAGTATAAATGACCTCCCTAGATCCACAATCTTTCCTAAGGTTCAAGCGTTTTTATTCTCCTCTTCTGTAGGTGGCAGCTTTTTGGTTTTGAACTTTTATAATGTCATTCAGGGCCCTAATGATTGTAATTCATTGTCTGTTCGAATCTCAGGGCATGACTAGAGCTGGTTTTATTGTAGTGGGGCATTTTAATATACACCTGTGTTGATATTCTTTTACCCTTAGTAACCAGTTTCCTAGGGAGGATATTCTCCATTTAGAACACAGTCAAGCAGGAGGATGCTTAAATGACATTGTGGTGGAGTTTAATCTGGAATGTGTTATAACCAAAACATTCAAAAACCATGATGGTAGTTTTGCTCCTATTTTTGTTGGACATGGCATGAGCACTACTTTAGATTTTATCTTTGCTTCTCCCTTTTTGCTGAATCTGCTTAGTCTTTTTGAGATATGTTTTTCTGGTTTTAGTGATCACTATTGTAATATTGTTTGCATCAGTGGCCTGTTCATACAAGCTTCTGCCCCAGCTAGCATATATATGCTAGACGGAAAAATTAAGTGATCAAGGTAGAAGAATTAAGTGGGCCTTGTGTATTCATGAAGGATCTTGTGGTTTCACAAGGGCAAGGAATGTGCCTATTGTTGTTACTGGATGACATTGAATTTTTGAGTGGCTATCTCAAGATCGAGGCAGTTGTTAACGTCATGCTGTCCCTTTCTCCTACCAAGGCACCAAAACAAACAGGTTGGTTTGACAAGGAATGCTCTGATGCCTATAAAATGCTTTGCTTGCGCTCAAAACCCAGCCAACAGATAGGGGTTGAATTGAATCTAGACATGCTTTACATAAAAAAAACAGTAGAGAGGAGGAGAACAAAGCTCAGGGAGGATGCTTGGCCCAACTTGGTGGAGGCAGCCACAAAGGCTGATAGTGCCCGATTTTGGGAGATTGTCAACCACCTACTTTTTAGTGTAAGTAACGGCCAATCTATTTCTTCACATATAGCCCCTGAGAAGTGAATTGTGTATTTTGAAGGCATTTATGGTACAGCAGACCAGGTTCCCTCGTATGTCCCCCCTGAGGCAGCATTGTAACAAGGCAACCTAACACTTGGAGTCAAGGAGGTTGAATTGGCTATAGGACGTATGACAAGTCACAAGACTCCTGGTCCAGACAGGATTCCTGCCGACCTGTTCAAACTGTCACCGAGTTTGTGGGCCCCGATCTTAGCATGGCTTTTTAATTTGGTGGTGTATGCTTGTTTACCACGTTCATGGTCCGAGTCCATTATTATCCCTGTGTATAAAAAAGGCTATAGGGAACTTCTGTCTTGTTATAGGCCCATTTCCCTGTTTGATTCGGCCGTCAAGGTAATGGGCAGGATGATCCTAGAGAGGGCCATGTTGAGGGCTGAGGTCGGGTCTGTTTAAATAATCTTCAGTATGGCTTCAGGCCGGGTTTGGGGACCTGTGACCAGTGTTTACATTTTCGGATGCTGATCGATAAGTATGAAAGCAAAATCGGGATAATTGTTTGTTGCGTATATGGATTTGTCTTCTGCCTTTGATAAGGTGAACAGATCTAAATTGTGTCAGACCTTGCTGGACATGGTGTTTGATCCAGCGATTGTTCACATTCTAAGTGACTTGCATGGGGATATGAAGGCAGTTGTTTGGTTTAACATGGATCAGTCCTGTACAAACTCCTTTTTTCTGAGGCAGGGGTGTATAACGGCCCTTTTTTGTTCACCTTATATGTGAATGATCTAGGCCCAGGTTACTTGATAAACACGGGGACTGCCCTCACATTGGTTCTCAGCAAATTCCAGTATTGTTATATGCTGATGATACTGTCTTTTGGGCTAGAACCGCATTGGGTCTGCAGACTTTGCTAGATAGTTTTGTGAGTTGCATGAATCAATTAGACCTTTCCACTAACTATAGCAAATCCCAAGTAATGATGTTTGGGCCTAAAAAGACTAAGTTAAGATATTTTCATGTACAGGGAAATAGGCTGCCTAGAGTACAGCTGTATATTTATTAGGGGTGGTCTTTGATAATCTGAATATGTGGGCACCGCTGCTTAAAGCCAATAAATTAGCTTTTCTGAAAACTCTAGCCGCTCTTTTTTCTTTTTCCTCTTGAATTGGTAATAAACCACCGAATGCCCCGATCAAGATATATCAGGCCAAGTCTGTCCCAGTGGTCACTTATGGTGGTGATGTCTGGGCCTACGTTAATCCACGGTAACTTCAGGTGGCAGAGAATTGCTTTTGTAGGCATCTGTTGGTGGTTCCGGCTTCTACCCCAGTTTTTATGGTTCATGAGGATTGGGGCTGCCCTATCTCTAGGATCTTATTGCACTTTGACCCCTGTTTACGTGGTTTAACATCTGGGCGAGACTGTAAAATTTCCAGGGAAGAGAAATAGTTCCGGACTGTTTGAAGCTTAATGGGTGGAGGTCAATTAAATGGTTGACTTATATTAGGGACACCTTTGTTAGGTTAGGTAGGCCTACCTTGTTTGACTTACCCTCTTCCATCTCTAAGGATGATATTGTCTGGTCCAGGAATATTTTTTTTCTGTGGAAGTCTTCGGAGGGGGAGACTATTGAGTTGAAGAAACCTACAGTGCTCTAATAAGCACAGGGCCTGCCATAGGGTCGTTTTTTCTCACTACTATTAATGTCAATCATAGATTTGTCCTTACCAGATTCAGGTTTAACCAGTTTCACATGTGGTTAGCTTTTTCTAAAACTACTGACTGCAGCACAAAGTTAAGCCATTGTACTTTGTACTTGAAACAATTTTTCTCACCAGGATATATGTCACTTTGTTATTGTTGTGGCTATTATGATATGCCCCGAAGAATCTATTTAATCCTATTATTAAAAGCTTTGCATTTTCTACAAGTAAAACCTGTACTCCCGGATGGGTATTCCACGTATGTTATAGCTCACTTTCTTGCCTCGTCTTTGAGGCTGAGAAAGTTATTTGATGAAGGGGGTGTCGAAATGTAGTTGCTGCTACTTTTCTAGGGATGAAGGTGCTTGTGGACATGTAATTAATATTAGTATTGTCCTTATAAAAAAAAATGATGATGTGCTTTTTAATATTTTGGTTGTGATGTACAGTTTTTTAAATGTTAGTTTTATGAATATGAGTCACTTACCTATAAAGATCCGGTTTGTTTTAAGAGTATAACGTTTTTATGGATATAAGTGGCATACTGCCATATCAATTGGATTGTTTGATTTATTGTGTAGATTGTGTGCATTTATTCATGTTTATTGCTCTTTAAGGCCTTATTCAGACCGAATATAAGTCTTTTGTTGACCTCCCTAGTGATATATATCAATAAACTCATTTTAAAAAGCTAAAATAGAAATCGACATTGGAGTTGACACATTATTGAATGTGAAATCCCCTTTGCTAGTTGATTAATATAACATAACAGGTGTATTTGTAAAGTGCACGATTACCCGTAGGTGTCCTGGTGCTGAATAACAGATGTTTATTGTTACCCAACTCAATGGTACTCATTGTATCGACCTCAGATGGAGGAAAGGCTGAGTGGACCCGCCGGGATTTGAACTTTTTACCATGAGGTCGAACACAGGCCTCCGCAGTGGCTGCTTTAGTCCACTGAGTCACCATATGCATAAACATAGAGCCTGATTGCAATATGCACTATACCCACCTCAGGGGCCCAGGGTTAGCCATGTTGTCACAGTTTTGAATTCCAATGAGTCTTTCATCCCACTAGACTTTCATCCCTCTGAGGTCAATACAGTGGGCAATATCAAATGAACAATAATGAGTATGTGCTTTGCTGGTAAATACTGTTATCTGTGATGCAGTTTCCACTGCGCACTGACCCACAGCACCTGAGATTGGTCAGTACCGTGTTTAGTCAGCATCGATCTGCAACCGCAATATGTGCAATAGATCAGATTATTCAGCTGAAAGGCCTTAATATCTAAGTAGATGGAGGCTTTTATAAACTATATATTGATTTATTTTTGCATGTGATCCTGTGGTGCATGAAAAAGAGGCATGCTGAGTCTCCTTGTTCAAAGCTTTCTGCAGTGTCAGCCCCAGACTCCAGAATGAACAATGTCTAGATAGTAGGCAGCTCAAAGTAATTGGATTTTTCCATCTCTCTCTTTCTCTCTCTCTCTCTCTCTTTCTCTCTCTCTCTCTCTCTCTCTCTCTCTCTTTCTCTCTCTCTGTCTCTCTCTCTCTCTCTCTCTCTCTCTCTCTTTCTCTCTCTCTGTCTCTCTCTCTCTCTCTCTTTCTCTCTCTCTCTCTCTCTCTTTCTCTCTCTCTCTCTCTTTTTGAGGGGGAAGTTAAGAAGCAGTGGTGGCTCTCCAAAGGGGTGCACGGGCGCCTACCCACCAAAACATCACTCCTCACTCTGCAGCTAATAGCCTGACATAGTACAGCTTTTATAGGAAAACAAACTATCTCACCAACCATTTGTTTACAGGTAAGTAGCCGTTATGTCACCTTACCGGCAGGTGAGGGCTCCACTGGCGGCACTGCGCATATTTCAGGCAGTGGCTGTTACAGCTCGGCTTCACACAGACACAATACATATCTGACATGCTGCACTAACTTCAGGTAATTATTATTTGGCCTTGTCAATCACATGCCTTTATGCCCCATCAGAAGCCACGATACAAGAATAAAGACAACTCCCGTCCTATCCTGGCTCCTTAAGCATAATCTTGTGAAAGTAACTCTGGCACACTGTTTGCTGGAGCTGCAAGTTGGGAATCGTGGACCTCTAAAAGCCGAGGCCTACCCCAGGAAAGTTTTCCTTGCAGCAGCTTCCATTGTGAGTGTACGAGTGAGTGCATGCATATGTGTCTGTTTGCCTGACTGCGACAATGTGCCAGTGTGTGTGGATCTATGTGTGACATTGTGAAGAGTTTTGGGTTATTTTTTAAATAGGTAAAAGCATAGAGTATCAAAAATATCTTTAGGAATTTTGAGATATGTGGGTGCCTATTCACTGTCGGTGCCTAAAGGTGGGTGAGCCAACAAATTAACAGGGAGAGCCGAGCCAAGGGTCTGGATTTCCTCTAAGAGCCCATGCACGAGCCAAGCCCTGCAAACGTTTCACAAGTATCAATGGAGCAGCATTATACTCTATTCAATCAAACACAAGAGATATTATTGTACAGAGCATATCCTTGACTCACATATACGAAGGGGCTCTTATTTGTGATAACGAAGGGAAAGGATGCACGCTGAAATAATATATGTGCCTAAGATCACACAATGTGGTCAAGCGGAGAGAGAAGTCAGGATTGATCCCAGGTTTTCTAGTTTCACATAGTGCAGTTCAGCCACCATCTTTTACTCCTGAATTACATCACATGTTAATGCTTTGTATTTTATTCTTGGCATATGAAGTTAGAGCATGAGGGGTAGATAGAGGCCACATGAACCCTTAGCTTTTCTTTGGGCTCAAACCTGAAGTAGCTCACCCACTTGCATTGCATACCTCAGCCCCTGCTATTGGGCCCAAACTCAGAATGGGCTGCTTTTGTACAGACAACTCATTGGGAGTCAATGTAGTATAAACCTATGTCGTTCAAACACATTGCATGTGTAATGATATTTCTAGCAGATTTAGTACTTCTGTTGTTTGTGTGCATGCAACCCTTGAAGCCCACCAATCAAGCACATTAATAAATTTGCAGGAAAAACAAAACATGGACATGCTTCTACCAGCAGGCGCATAGCTATAAAAAATGCAGCATGTGAAGTGGCACCGGGGCCTAGTGGTCTGAGGGGCCCTCTGCACCACAGTTCTGGCTATCAGCCATTTGGTGGCAATTTGCCTTGCTTGCTTTAGGGCCTGTGGTGCCCGTGCTACACCACTCAAAACCAGGCTAACGTTGTGCAAATATCAACACATTCTGCAGCGGACTTTCTGAAAACCTCCCAGTCAATACTAGTGAACTCTGTCCAAGGTCAGTTTTTCCATGAGAGAGTATTTGTGGTATGACTCAGGTATGCTGGCTGTGTGAGTGCATGCTGGGAAGGGAAAAATAACAGTGATTACGTGAGGGAGGGAGAAACAGCATTGCAGTTGATTAGGAAATACATTTTCTCTCCGTGCCGATCTTGTTTTAATTCTTTTCCACTAAATGTGCACTTGGCCGCCTGTTGACAGCAGCCAGAGCTCATCATAACCTGTATATTGGTCTTGGCATCTTGGATGGGAAATTGAAGTCCTTGAGCTCTGAAGCGGCAGTTCATGTGTGTGTGAGTGCGTGTTTGTGTGGCCGTTTGCCTGTCTGCGTGTGTGTGCCAGTGTGCATGTGTATGAGAGATTGTAAAAAATAGGAAGAACCGAACAAAAACAGAGAAATGCACATAGAAAGATGGAAGGAAAGCAGAGCAGAAGTAAAAGTAGACAACCAACAACAATCAATCTGGTGTGAAGCAGGTTGTTGCCACTGACATCCCCTCAGACGTGATTAGTCGGATCCAGAGCCAGACACCTCCACGCCGGAGGGCTCCTACTCGCATACATCCCATGCATACACAGAACCAGATCAGGAGGACGTGCGTTCTCTTACATAGCTCCTAAAGCGTGAAACCACCTCGTACTCCACAACAGAGCTCGGCCTGGGCGAAAATTCCGTTCCGCTCACGGATATTGCGATAATTTGACATTTTCGCGTTCTGCGGAGAGCGCGAAAATATCAAAATTTCCACAATCCGCATCTTATCGGAAATTTTTTGCTTGCTCGCGCTGTAAAAAATACATTCTCGCGTGCGCGCGATCGCCTTACCTGAATCCCCGCGTTCGCCGACAAGTTTTCCCGATCCGGTCGCGTTCTCCACAAGATGTTGGATTGTTGGTAGCCATTTGCGCTGTCTTGCGACAGTTCGCGACCGCAGTGACGTCATTCGTCGCGCGATCACGTCTTTCTTCTCGCGATCATGCACCGCGAGACAAGTGAAAACAAGATGGCCGCGCCCGTGAGCAACCACATGGGTAAGTTGGTGAGCCACGACCCTGCAGAAAATACCGTGAAGAGGCGGGAAAAAAACTTCTGCGTCTTCGCGATATTTCTGCGTGTTTGCGGAGATTTTTAACATTTTCGCGATAGTTTGCGAAAGTGCATTTCGCAAATTCCGCCCACCCCTAAACAGAGCCTCCTCCTCTCTTCTTGAATTCCACAAGAAGCTGAAGACTTGGCATTTCAATTAAGACCTATCGTAGGCCCACACACCTGCTCAGTGCCAGGAAACCCTCATTGGTCATAGGGCACTTTACAAATACACATGACATAATGTAACCGGGGAACTGAAATGAAAAGAAACATGTTTAAGACTACAAAATGTGCCAAGGAGCACACCAGACAAATAGGTCAAGATTTGTTAAACAGAATCCCAGAACAATTTGTCCTTACCTTATCAAACATTATCCAAATATATTCTCGGTGGAGTTACAATGCAGTTGTCTGTTTTTTATCAGAATCGAGCAAGGAGGCGTTTTGTAATACGCTTTTCAGCAGTTTATATGATGTTCCAGCTGGCCTCATGACACTGTTTTAAAAAAATATATATTCATATTTATTTGGTGCTGAAACTGTTGTGTGTTCTGCTGAAGTGGACACTTTGCTTTGCTTTTAGATTTACCCTTCAAACCAAGCCGCTGTTCATGTTTTCCTTGGGCAAAAGGAGGAGGAGATGGGGTGTCTGAGAACCTATTTTATGGGGTACCCTCCTCAGTGCACATAGCAGATATTCCACTTTAATGGACATGTTGAGATTGGAAAGGGATGCAAACGGTGTAATAAGGAAGTTAATGCTTAGCCCTGCTGAGGGCATGTTGGTAAACAAAAGTTTCTCGACATCCGAACATAATCAGGTGCCACAGTACACCAGACAGATGCAGTATTTATTTATTTATTTTTTATTTATTTTTTTATTTAACTTTATATTTTCAAGAAAGTAAATATCTAACAGTGTCGCCACTTATGGACTTTGCATACCTAGACAACCAGGAGTGACTGATATATGCATCATCAATACACCATCACAAAGGCAAGTATGGACAATAGGAAACAAGAGGTGCAGCACAAAGACAATACAGAATATAATGACAATGATGGGTAACAGCAATCTAGAGATTGGATGGAGCCATTGTATCTAAAGAAGGCAAGTAGATCTACGCATGCGGACCAGAAGTAACACCAACTGCAGGTATATCCTCCTCCAATGTTAACAGGTACTCTCTTAACGACTGCCAAATATCTTTAGGGTGTGATGTTGGGGGCTGTAGCAAAGCATATACCTCACTTATACGATCATTGTAAATCAAGTCCTTGGCAAAAGAGTAGAAGAGATAGGAACAAAGGTGAATAAGGAGAAGGGAGATAAGGATAGAAATGAAGAAAAAAGCAAAGAAAGAAAGAGCAGGCAAAAGAGAGTTGGAGAAAGAAAAAACAAGAGGAAGAAGCATTTAAATAATGGGACAGAAAGAAGAATGTAAGAGATGAATACAATAAGATAAATAAAGAAAACAGAAAGAAAAGCTTAAAAGGAGAGAAAAAAAGAGAAAAAAGTAATTAAAGAAAAAATTAAGAAAAAAGAATGAAAGAAACAGAGGGAACAAGAAAGAGAAAGGAAGAAAGAAAAAGAACAAAAGAGAACCGGAAGTAAATGTAAATACAGTACAACACTTCAGTGTGACGGTGTTTAAACAGTGTGCTCTAATGGGAGGCATGCTTCTTATCAGCCACATTTGTTTATTTAAGAAAAGAGAAGGCTGTACATTGCTCTTGTAGAGTCACCATTCCCGGCCTCACAGCTGCATTTCCTGAAAAGTGACAGACTGCAAGCTACTCCAAGACAGGCTTCGATCCACCTGTTGGAGAGGCCTGGAGGAGACTGTTTTCTATAGCCCAGCCCAGCCCACCCCATCCTCCCCCGGAGCCTGGCATTCGAAGATTTCATTTTGCATCAGATACATTGCAAGTCCTAAATTTACTGAATGAGTCAATTCTTCAAATGTTCTTAGTACTCCAAAGAGCATGCCATGTTTTACAAGGTAGGAGTGAGAAGAGGCTACAGTCTCTGTCCCATGGTAGCCACCAAGGCTAACAGATTCCACTCTGAATTATTGAAGTTCTTCCATGATAACATTCTTTCCCTCAAACAGAAGGAGATGTGTCAGCAGGCTAGAATTAAAGTGCTGATTGGCTCACTTAATAGTTCCTATTTACTTTAGGCGAGCACGAGAAGAATTGGGAGAGGATGTGGCTTAACGGCTAGAGCTGCCGACTTTGAAGCTGGAGACCCAGGTTGAGTCTGACGGGAAACTCAAATATTCTGTGATTCTGGGCAAATCACTTAATCTCCCCGTGGCTAAAAATGAATGTGTCCGTCTGTAATGCAACTGGTGCTCATGCAAAGCGCTCTGATACCTTCGGGTCTAGTTTGTGCTTTATAAAACTGCAAACAAACAAAAAAATGTATTTTCCACTATTTTCTCAGAGGACTAGTCATTTTGGTTCCTTTGTGAAGGTTAACTGGTCTGCTAGAGGTCAATTAACTTCTCTATGAGGTTGACCTCTGGGTAGGACAGAGGTGATATAACGCTGGTGCTGAACAATGCTGTCATGTAAACATGTTTCCATTCATCTGTTTATTACGATTCACGTCATCGGTGAACCTGTAGATTGTTCAATGTGGCACTGCATGTGTGATATTACGGCATGTGTAGGACTTTCCCTTACCGTGGTATCTACCAAATGTGCTGTCATTTTGGGTTTGTATTGTACTCCCTAGCAAAGATGCCCTTGGGGGATGCACTAACTGTGTTCCACCTACCGCGTGCAAGTGAGGCACCCATCAGTCACGGTGTGAGACTCGATGAGCGGTGAAACTCTTTACTGCCTCAGTAGGAGTCACTGCTTTTACTGCTGAATGCATAAACACAGAGCCTGCATGCAGCATGCAGCCGGTCTGAGAACGCTCTGAACCAAAGCATCCACTGCAGGGGGTTCTGGTAACCATGACATCCTATGCTTCAATCCCAGGGAGTCCAATCAGGTTTTCATGCTTCTGAGGTTGATAAAATGGACATCATAAAGTGGGTAGCAATTACAGTGGCGGCCGGCACCAATCGGGGGTGTCGGGGCAGGGGCGAAAGGGGGTAACAAAAATAAAATAATAACTAACCTTATCAGCGCCGCGTCTCTTTTCCACGACAGGACTCTGCCAAACAGGAACCAGGAAGCACCCAGGCTACCCTGACCAATCAAAACGCTGCAATTCAGCGTTGTGATTGGTAAGCACCCAAGTTCTCCTGACCAATCACAATGCTGCAATGCATCTTCTCCACGCAGGCTGTAATGCAGCCTGTATGGAGAACATGCGAAGTGCGCATGACTGTTTGGCCGGCCCCAGAAGGCCGGCCAAACAGTCATTGCACACTTGGAGTGGGCAAATCAGTTCTCCCCTGCCCTGCTCTGAGATCTGAGCCTCCACGCCTGCCCGAAAAGCAGCACGGATTATCATTATATGTTTCCTTTATGTACACTGCTTGAAAGCAGTGAGGCAACGCTCCTCCGCCTTAGCGGAGAAGCCGCCACTGAACTGTAATAACCATTTACTATTGGCTCCAATATATTGCTTCAGTGGGGAACGCGTGTGGGGAGAGGATGTGGTCCGTCGGCTGCGCTGCCACCTCTGGTGCAGGAAACCAGGGTTCGAGCCTCGAGGTCGCGTCCACATCCTGTGATTCTGGGCAAATCACTTAATCTCCCCGTGCCTGAATGTGTAATGTAAATACGGTGCTATGTAAAGCGCTCCAATACATTCGGGTCGAGTTCGCGCTATATAAATATGCAACAAAAAAAACGCGTGCTTTACAACATAGATTGTTGTATGTCCTGTTTAACTACAGTACAGACTCGGGAGACTTCAGACCGGTCCCCACATAAACCCACTTCCTTCGGCTTTTTTGCCCCTAGTTTAACCCATATCGGTGCAGGGTCCAGTTTAGATCTACATGGGGTGCCACAGCAATATGTACAGTAGGTGACCTTACAGAATATTACAGCCGGAAGGCTCTCATATAGGCGAATAGTTTTGTAAACTATGTCTGATTTTCTTTTTCATGTAACCCTGCAGTGCGTGATAAGCAAATGTGCTGAGTCACCTTGCTTGTGCGGTTCTGCACAGTCAGCCTCCTAGAACGCCTTTCAGGCTCCCAGATGAAATGTGCCTAGAAAGCAAAGGAGACAGCTCCAGCTAATTGGATCCCCCTCTCTTCCGCGTTTCTCCCCCTCCCCCACCTTTCGCTTTCTGTACTTCATTTACTGTAAAAACCTTGAGTTAAGGTACAGTTAAAAGGCTCTACAATGGTTTCTAATCTTTCCAACTCACTTCCTGATTATGCATTTTTTATAATGTTTATCTCACACGAAGACAACCAAGCATCATCTATAATGCGGCTAATGATATCAGTCAATTAATTGATTTAATTAAAGCATGTTTACCAACATTAAAGGCGTTGCTTCGGGAGCGGGGACGGTAGGGGCGGACCGCCCCAGGCGGTACGAGTTTTGGGGGCGGCAGCTGGCACCCGTCCCCCGCTCTTATCGGCGGTGAATCGCCCGCACCCCCCCCGCTCTTCGATCAGGCGTTCCCAGGTCAATACAATGAGCACCACTGAGTTCCAAACTACAGGACCTTGTGTTTATGCGCACGTATATATCTGGATTATTTGTGTGAACAAGGAATCTGTAAATATATCTTCTACTTTGGAATCTTCATTCTCTAATATCGAATTTCCCAAAAGATGAGTATAGAAAGAGGACTACATTATTCAGATCACCTAAAAATGACCCACCACTGCTCTACTTCCACACCACATTACTAAGTCTGGCTTAAAGACTGATTTAGCTTTTTGCCAACATCATGTGATATATAATAATCATAAAAAGCATACAAATATACATAGGTAGAAGCTTTGGGCCAGCCCTCTCCACCCATTGGTGCATTCAATTGTCATTCACATTTTGTTTCCACCCACCACATCATTCAGCAAATGGGAATGATTGAGGTCATTTCAGACCTTGGTTCTCAAGCACTGTGAGTGTAGGCCATTATGTCTGATCACACGTGTGTGGGCCATTGCGTCTGATTACACGTGTGTGAGCCATTACTTCTGATCACATGTGAGTGTGGGCCATTACGCCTGATCACACGTGCACATTCACCTAAAACGAAGTTCATCTTAGTGCCAGTGTGGTATATGATTCCAATAAAAGCAACAATTGCATCCGCTGGCCGAGACAAGACCTGTTTAATTTGCCAATGCTTGTCTAATTTTGAGTAAAGTGAGAGGGCATGTGAATGGCAGAAGGGAGACTACCTGAAACGGAATACATTGGTGCCAATTCCGATCCGGTAAAAAAATTCCCCGTCCGACTCGTATCCGGATTTTTTTCCGTCCGAATCGTCAAAGTAGCGTACAAACTGCCAAGTACGATTCGAACGGAAAAAAGTCCATACGAATCGCATTGGGAAGATTTCCCCACACGTCCTCGGGTCGGGAAAAGTCACCGACACGTCCCCGGGCGAGAAACCCACCGTGCGGAAAAATAAAGTCCGACTGCGCAAGTACGATCCCTCCCGTCCTCCCCATTTCACAACCGTACGCAAAAAACACCGTCCGAACCGAACTCCCATAGCAACCATGGAGACATGTGCCCGCATACGCGCCGAACACCCCACCACCCCCCGCCCGCGTATGTACGCCCCGAACCCCCACCCGTGTATGTACGCACCAAACACCCACCCGTGTATGTACGCCCCCGAACCCCCCCCAGCCGTGTATGTACGCACCGAACCACCAGCCGTGTATGTACGCCCCCGAACCCCCCCCAGCCGTGTATGTACGCACCGAACCACCAGCCGTGTATGTACGCACCAAACCCCCCCCCCAGCCCTGTATGTACGCACCGAACCACCAGCCGTGTATGTACGCCCCCGAACCCCCCCCAGCCGTGTATGTACGGACCGAACCACCAGCCGTGTATGTACGCACCAAACACCCACCCGTGTATGTACGCCCCCGAACCCCCCCCAGCCGTGTATGTACGCACCGAACCACCAGCCGTGTATGTACGCACCAAACACCCACCCGTGTATGTACGCCCCCGAACCCCCCCCCAGCCGTGTATGTACGCACCGAACCACCAGCCGTGTATGTACGCACCAAACACCCACCCGTGTATGTACGCCCCCGAACCCCCCCCCAGCCGTGTATGTACGCACCGAACCACCAGCCGTGTATGTACGCCCCCGAACCCCCCCCCAGCCGTGTATGTACGCACCGAACCACCAGCCGTGTATGTACGCACCAAACCCCCACCCCAGCCGTGTATGTACGCACCGAACCACCAGCCGTGTATGTACGCACCAAACACCCACCCGTGTATGTACGCCCCCGAATCCCCCCCCCAGCCGTGTATGTACGCACCGAACCACCAGCCGTGTATGTACGCACCAAACACCCACCCGTGTATGTACGCCCCCGAACCCCCCCCCAGCCGTGTATGTACGCACCGAACCACCAGCCGTGTATGTACGCCCCCGAACCCCCCCCAGCCGTGTATGTACGCACCGAACCACCAGCCGTGTATGTACGCACCAAACCCCCACCCCAGCCGTGTATGTACGCACCGAACCACCAGCCGTGTATGTACGCACCAAACACCCACCCGTGTATGTACGCCCCCGAACCCCCCCCAGCCGTGTATGTACGCACCGAACCACCAGCCGTGTATGTACGCACCAAACCCCCCCCCCAGCCCTGTATGTACGCACCGAACCACCAGCCGTGTATGTACGCACCAAACACCCACCCGTGTATGTACGCCCCCGAATCCCCCCCCCAGCCGTGTATGTACGCACCGAACCACCAGCCGTGTATGTACGCACCAAACACCCACCCGTGTATGTACGCCCCCGAACCCCCCCCAGCCGTGTATGTACGCACCGAACCACCAGCCGTGTATGTACGCCCCCGAACCCCCCCCAGCCGTGTATGTACGCACCGAACCACCAGCCGTGTATGTACGCACCAAACCCCCACCCCAGCCGTGTATGTACGCACCGAACCACCAGCCGTGTATGTACGCACCAAACACCCACCCATGTATGTACGCCCCCGAACCCCCCCCCCAGCCGTGTATGTACGCACCGAACCACCAGCCGTGTATGTACGCCCCCGAACCCCCCCCCAGCCGTGTATGTACGCACCGAACCACCAGCCGTGTATGTACGCACCAAACACCCACCCGTGTATGTACGCCCCCGAACCCCCCCCCAGCCGTGTATGTACGCACCGAACCACCAGCCGTGTATGTACGCCCCCGAACCCCCCCCAGCCGTGTATGTACGCACCGAACCACCAGCCGTGTATGTACGCACCAAACCCCCACCCCAGCCGTGTATGTACGCACCTAACCACCACCCCACCAGGGAATGTACGGACCGCACCCCCACCAGTACATGTACGGACCGTACTGACGCCAAAAAAACACGTACTGAACCCGGACAAACCATATTTACACAAGGAGAGTCAAGTAGAGTTTCCCCACACCACCAAACAGGCCCAACAACCCCACAAACATCACATACACTCACCTGCAACTGCCAAACTGCCAAACAGAGGCCCAAAACTCAATCACTCCTCATAACACACCCACACAAATTTCAAACACAGCCACACCCACGAATGGACCAATAAAAATGGACCACACACACAAACCATGAGCCTTTGCAACAGACCCACTGCTGCCAGAGCCCACAGACGACCCACACCACCATACTTGAACCTCACACTTGCATACCTTCACACAACCACCTACACAAACACCCCCTCATCACATTCACACACACACCTCCACTACCACACCCACACACCCACAGCCATCCACACCCACACCCCCACAACCACACCCCACGCCATGTCCACCACCAAGAATCCAAAGTTCACAAAGGAGGAGCTGGAGATCCTTGTCGACGAAATCCTCAGAGTCGAGCCACAGCTCTTTGGGACATTGGTCAGACAGACCAGCATATCCGAAAAAACCGCCATGTGGCAGAGGATCGTCGATTCTGTGAATGCTGTTGGGACAACCAGAAGGACCAGGCACGAGTGCCAATCCAGGTGGTACGATCTGCGGAGGACGGTCAAGAGGAAGATGACTGACAATCACAACCAGGGGAACATCACTGGAGGAGGGCCGCCCCCCAGACCGGTACAATACCATCCCTGGGAGGAGAAGGTGATGTCCACGCTGGCGGTGGAGGGACTACACGGACTGCCAGGACTCCCAGACCCTGGTGAGTACACAAACAACTCACCTCACATGGGGGGGATGCCATACACAATCAATCATGCATGCCACCCCCCCCAAGCCACCACCGGACACAACAACACTCCACAAACACACACATGCCACTGGCACCTCCATGCCCCATGCATCAATCAGGGCCATGCCAAGTCACAGGCCACACAAAACACCAACACAACACAGGATGTGGTCGATGCTGGGAGTGGGGGCAGCAAAACTAACATTGAGCAACTCACAAGCACACAACAATGCCCTCAGCCCATATGGCCCAGGGCACAGCCATACAAACTGTGTGTACCCACACAGTACTGTCTTGCCTGCAAATGATGGCTGCCATGCAGGATGCCATGGGTCTGAAGGCACAATTTGCACATAACAGCAGACAATGAAGATGCATCGCTCTGATAGAGTCTCAGCACACACCGCCACAGCAGCAGCCTACACTCAGACACACTGCCCAATGGGTGCCCGGAGAACAGGGACTAACTCACATGAACAAGCCAATGGCCATTCAAAGACCGGCTAACTGTGTGTGCCCAGGAAGCTGGCCTGAGGTGACAGAGAGTGACAAAGAGAGGGAGGGAGAGGGGGAATGAGAGGGAAGGAGACAGAGGGGGGACACAGGGAGACAGACAGAGGGAGGGAGTAGGGTGACAGAGGGAGACCGACAGAGGGAGGGAGGAGGGTGACAGAGGGAGGGAGGAAGGGAGACACAGGGAGACTAAATCACCCTTGGGTGGTGTGGCCATGTCCACTCGTCAGCCGGTGGACTGTGTGCATGCAGACCAGGTCTGGCAGTGCCTCAACCCCCCCTTCCGTAGATGAAGACCGGTCCATGTGTCAATCTGTGCACGAGTCCATCCGTGCTGCAGGCACAGACCTAACCACACACCCAGTATACCCACCCACCGTGTCGGTAAGAACCCTGTCACAAATGCTTCAGTCCCCTACCTGCAACATCAAATTGCCTTGCCAAAACACCATTTGGCCACGTACAGTGCAACACGTAAGGCGCCTCTGCATGGCTCGCTACGCCCGCACACCACACTGCTGACTGTGTACCCAAATAGATGCATCAACTAAGATTGTGTCTCACACATGCGTAAAGCCCTGACAGCTGTGGCCAAGGGACATAGCCATGCACAAGTGCACTGTGAGAGGAATGCAGGACAGATCCAACTACCCAGAGGAAGAGTGCCAAATCAGAAATGCATGCAACATGGATGCCACATGTGACACTGTTAACATTGTCTCTCTCACACACAGGTCAACGTCGACGAACACCCCCCAACACTGGGGGGGAAGTCACACAGGACCAGGCTCCGCGGGATGATGACCCCACCGCCAGCGATGACTCTCACCACTCCGTGGATGACCCAGACCAACCTGGCCCCTCTGGTGTCCAACCACCTGCAGCACCTGCGTCAGGTACAACTGTGCCAACCACCACCCCCATTCCTGCCACATCCCAGGAGACGTCCAGGAGCCCTGCCCGCACACGACCACCCAGCCAGTCTGCCCAGGAGGGACACGGTCCTCCGGGCACCCAGGAGGAGGCAGGCGGCAACGCAGATGCCATCCCTCAGGGGTCCCGGAGACCCGATGCACCCACAACGGCAGGCCAGGTGCACGTGGGCAGGGGTGGCGGGAGTGGAGGACGGCGGAGGCGCGAACCTGACCAGGCAGCTCAGGACCCGGTAGTGTCCCAGGTCAGCAACATCCTGGATACATACCGGCGTGACACCAGGGGCATGGACCAGATTGCGTCCACCCTCAATGACATCAAGGGGACCCTCCAGGAGATGAAGACCCTGCAGTCCCAGCAACATGCCTGTCAACTGCAACACCAAGGAAGGATGGAGGATAGACAGGCTGAGCTCGTGGCGGTGCAAACCCAAATGACCGGTGTACTCCGTCGGATTGCCGACAACATGGGCAACCCTCCCTGTGGCACCAGGCGAAGGCCATTACCAGACACAGGGAGGGATCAGGAGGAGGAGGATTCATCCGACGGAGCGTCACAGACATCGTCACGGACTGCTTCCGAGGGTCCCCGCAGGAAGGTGGGTCGTCCACGAAAAAGACTGTGAGAGTCAGCAGAACATCACCATCTCCCAGGTCACCTGGCCTGGCACCTGGCCCTCTGGCCCAATAGCAGCACATGACATTCTCTGCCACATGGACTTGCTGGTCACTGTCTGACCTATGTTGACGAAGACTGTGGCATGGACTCTGACATTTTGCTACGACAAGGATACCAACTCCCCCAGTGAACTTTGGATTCTACACTCCCGCTGTGCACCTCTTGTCATCCCCACAAACCCGTACCCCACCACAAATAAATTAATCACACTTACAAGATGATGCCGTGATTCTACATTATTACAATACATGTGTGTGTCGTACAGTCAAAGCATGCCTGATCTCAGAATTAACTCCAACCATCCAAACCGTGGGGTCGCAGTCTTGCCCAGGACACACATGGGTCCCAATGTCTCATCTGATACAGACATGGAGTACCAAACTCACCTGTGCTGGGCCCAACCAGCTGAGTGGTTCCCGCACAACTGTGGCTACAGACACATTCAGGGGAGCAACAGTCATGCGCAGAGGTCAGGGATCATGTGGAGTGACCTGGCTTGCCGCTCCCAGGTATGTCTAGA
The DNA here is from genome assembly GCF_964204655.1 of Triturus cristatus. Taxonomy (NCBI): domain Eukaryota; kingdom Metazoa; phylum Chordata; class Amphibia; order Caudata; family Salamandridae; genus Triturus; species Triturus cristatus. The sequence continues at coordinate 1,588,434,049 of NC_140590.1, forward strand.
CATGTGTCCCTACAATGTGCAGCATGCTTGCGTCAGGCGGATGTTGAGAATGGTGGCTAGGCCAAGGTTGGATGCATGGAGATGCCAGAATGCAGTTTAGGATCACTGTGCCACATGGTTGTGTTGGGGTTGTGGGCTGCATCATGAGTGTGGGCGTGGATCTAGAAGGTCATCCTTCAGCTGGCTGTGAAACATTCCCCCCATCCCGTTAGGACGTTGATGTGGCCTGGTTGCCCGACGCAGTAGCAGAGCTGTGCAGATGCACTCCGGATATGGACAAGTACCATGGGAGTCGTGAGGCACATGTCCGTAGACTGCAGGGTAGGATTCTACACAGATGTTGTAGTTTCCCTGGGGGATGGTCTCTCTTGCCTTGAGGTGGATGGAACTGTGCATCTTGTGCATAATACAGTTCCCACTCCCTGACAAACCCCTAGCATCTTGTCACTCTACACATAGACACATATGCACCACCTATGAAAACTATGCCAGACCTGCGGCACGCACAGTGGCAACAGGGCACCATTGACAGGGAAGAGGCACCTTGGAGACAGAGGGACAAATTTATTAGTCATGTGTGTTGGAATGACAATGATACTCTGTCAACACATACACAGGTCATGTGGATGTACATGTGGGAGCAACACTGGCACCCCCCATTGCAACACAGATGCTGGCATCCCATTGACCTGGCACACAAGTGACGGATAACAGCTAAACACCCCCTGCTGCCACGGAGAGGCCGCTATACACCATTGAGGCCCTGATGGGGCAATCACACACCATGTCAACCCGGTGCAACCTGTATGTTTCCGAGGCCAGTGTTACACACAATGATGGCCTCATCACAATCCCCAATCCCCTGCCACATGACAGTCACCAAGTCTGAGCATGGCTCCAGGTGAAGCCTGCCCCATGTCATGTTCCCCATGTAGGATCACCATGTATGCAAATGGAACACACATGAACCGGAGAAGTGCACACAGACTACAAACAATTCACACACCCAAAACGACGTGAGGCATCCCTTACCCTGAGGAGATTTCAACACTTGCCCGTGCATGTGACGCTGAATCAGCACATGTCGCTGTGTTCATGAGGAGTAGCAGGAGCACAACAATGCCACCAGCAGACAGCATGCACATGGACCTGTGGAAGAGAGACACACAAGGATTCAGCACAAAGGAGCACATCCGCAAGCATGTACTTAACACGTATCATGTTGTTAACATGACAGGTGACAATGATGACCCTCAGACAACATCCTTCCATTGCGCCATCACTTGAGTGACACTTCAATACACACCACTGACTCACTTGGCAGACATGCAGATGGACACACACATTGCAACACATGCCACACACGGCCCAATGCGTGCACACTCAGACACTGGAACTCACCACTAAGCAAAGAAGTTGCGTATGAGCCGACTCCGCATGTCCTCCACAGCCTCCTCCTCCTCCACATCACTTGCCCCGTCACCAAGCCCTTCATCCTCCACGGGTGGATGGTCCTGGTCATCTTGATCCAGTATGAGTGGAACAGCTTCCTCCACTGCCATGTTGTGCAGCATGCAGCAGACGATGATGATCTTGCACACCTTCACCGGGGCATATGGGAGTGCTCCGCCGGTCTTGTGGAGGCACCGGAATCGGCTCTTCAGAAGTCCAAACGTCCTCTCAATGACTCTCCTGGTCCGCCCATGTGCGTTGTTGTAGAGGTGCTCGGCAGCCGTGCTGGGGTTGCGGACAGGCGTCATCAGCCATGGCATGTTGGGATAGCCAGCGTCCCCTACAAGGAAACATCATGGACAGAAGTGTGTCAGCACAGGCAGTGAGATTGGAAGATGACGCCAAACACTGAACTGCCAGAGTCTACCCACCAACAATACATGCTCGCTCGTTCCGCAGCTGCAGCATCATTTCTGGCACCCTGCTACGCCTCATGATGAAGGCATCGTGTGCTGATCCTGGAAAGCGAACACAGACATGTGAAATCACCATGTTGGACAGACACACCACAAGGGCATTAATGGAGTGATAATGTTTGCGATTCCTATACACCACCTCCTGTGCCTGTGGTGGTACCAACGCAACATGTGTCCCATCTATGGACCCAATGACATGGGGCATCCCTCCCAGGGCATAGAACTCACGCTTGACATCTGTCAACTGCTCACGATTTGGGAATTTAATGTACTCATCCAGGTGAACCAACATGGCCTCTAAGAAATCATGCAGAACACGGCTGAACATCGTCTGGGACATGCCCCCGACATCAGCAATGGTATGTTGGAACGTACCCGTGGCAAGGAAATGTAGGGCTGCCATCACCTTCAACTTGGGTGTCAGTGCACTTGGATACCTGTGGCGCGGGAGGAGTTGTGCTTCCAGCCGGCCAGTCAACTCATCAATCAACCGTTGGCTGAATCTGTAGCGGCGTATACAGTCCCGTTCATGCAGGGCAGCAATGTCTGGCATACGTCGAGGGAGAGGCGGAGCCCTGCAGTGAAATGGAAGGAACACCTAAGAGTGAGCACTGTACAACAACATCGTCAATGCACTGAGCACATGTTACACAGCCAATACACATATGCCACGTTGTGAGTCAGGTCTGTGCCACAGTTCCTGGACACGAACGCCAGTCAGGTTACACTCCTACCAAGGGACAGCCACTAACGGAGGGGGGCAAGATCACGATGACATGGCATGAGACTAGCTGTGGGCCAGTGTAAGTGAACATGCACACGCATCACAGGATTCACAGACATCCACACATGTGCAGAGGTAGTATGCGTATGGTACAGACAGGTAGTTGGATGCGATATGCACTGGTCACATGTCATAGGAATAGGACAGGCCACACACATTGCCTTTGAGGAGTACATGTCGAGACAGAACATACATAGGGAGCATGTGGATATGTACTTGTGTTGATACTCCGTGTAGTTGGATACATACACACCTCATGGCAAATCACATATGTGGGCTGGTGTGCGGAACAGTGTGCCATGCCCATCGACACACAGACACATGTTGGCAGCAGCAACTGCTGACACATTGAATCACACACCTACAGCAAAATCATGGAAAGACATGCCACACACATGACATGGTTGCAGCATGCAACGCAGCCATACACGTGTCATATGTAATATTCCGTGTACCTGGCATCAGGGGACAGGTGCGGGTGTCCGTGACTGGGACATGCAAGTGACTCATGGCTCCACTAGTGTGTACGACATGCACACATGTCAAAGGAGTGCAGGGGATGTGTGGTACAATGCGCACCATCACACACGACATGTGTACACAGCTCATCGTACATGTGCTTTGCCCACACCTCAGGGGTAAAGTGCCACATCACATCCTGACACACCTGTGTCACACACAGGTGGTATTGCACAGACAATGCATTGGTGTCCACCCTTGGCAATACCTGTCCGCTCCATTCCTGTCTGTGTGCCGCCTGTCACCACTGACAGTTGTTATACGCACCGTACATACGCTCGGAGCGCGTGTATAGGGTCCCTGGGCCAATATTGCCGCTGGCGTATGCGTACGCCACAGTAGTACGGACTGTACACGCGCTTGTGCGGTCCGGATCACAACATGGGCGCTGGCGTATGCGTACGCCACAGTAGTACGGACTGTACACGCGCTTGTACGGTCCGGATCACAATATGGGCGCTGGCGTATGCGTACGCCACAGTAGTACGGACTGTACACGCGCTTGTACGGTCCGGATCACAATATGGGCGCTGGCGTATGCGTACGCCACAGTAGTACGGACTGTACACGCGCTTGTACGGTCCGGATCACAATATGGGCGCTGGCGTATGCGTACGCCACAGTAGTACGGACTGTACACGCGCTTGTACGGTCCGGATCACAATATGGGCGCTGGCGTATGCGTACGCCACAGTAGTACGGACTGTACACGCGCTTGTACGGTCCGGATCACAATATGGGCGCTGGCGTATGCGTACGCCACAGTAGTACGGACTGTACACGCGCTTGTACGGTCCGGATCACAATATGGGCGCTGGCGTATGCGTACGCCACAGTAGTACGGACTGTACACGCGCTTGTACGGTCCGGATCACAATATGTGCGCTGGCGTATGCGTACGCCACAGTAGTACGGACTGTACACGCGCTTGTACGGTCCGGATCACAATATGGGCGCTGGCGTATGCGTACGCCACAGTAGTACGGACTGTACACGCGCTTGTACGGTCCGTACTACTGTGGCGTACGCATACGCCAGCGCCCATATTGTGATCCGGACCGTACAAGCGCGTGTACAGTCCGTACTACTGTGGCGTACGCATACGCCAGCGCCCATATTGTGATCCGGACCGTACAAGCGCGTGTACAGTCCGTACTACTGTGGCGTACGCATACGCCAGCGCCCATATTGTGATCCGGACCGTACAAGCGCGTGTACAGTCCGTACTACTGTGGCGTACGCATACGCCAGCGCCCATATTGTGATCCGGACCGTACAAGCGCGTGTACAGTCCGTACTACTGTGGCGTACGCATACGCCAGCGCCCATATTGTGATCCGGACCGTACAAGCGCGTGTACAGTCCGTACTACTGTGGCGTACGCATACGCCAGCGCCCATATTGTGATCCGGACCGTACAAGCGCATGTACGGTCGGTATCACTGCTTGTGGGGTGCCCTAGGGCGTGGAACGCACCGTACCTGTGTGTAAATGTATGAAAACACATAGGGGACACATGAGGGACAAGTATAAGGGCCTAAATGCCTGATGGTTGCCATGGAGACTGAGTTAAATTTTTGAATTTGAGCACCAGGTGCACAGCAGAAGTCAGTTTGAAAGAATCTACATTGTTGCAATGTGGATGTTGACTTGACATCATTATCAAAACTGAAACCATGCAAAGCCACACACTGGGGTAGGTTTGAAGGGATTGGATGAAACGTAGGATGCTAATGTGACTGACCAATCAATCTGTACTCCTATACATGAACAGGCCAGCCAGGCATATATAAGGCAGCCAGGTCCCATGAGAGAGCACTTGCCTGCACATCCATTCATCCATGACCACTGCTGCTGATAGTGATTCCTCTGGCACCATGTCCAGGACTGTGGAGAGGTCACAGCCATTCACCCAGGAGGAGAACCTTGCCCTGATAGATGTGATCCTCCCACAGTTCCAGAGCCTGTATGGTCGACCAGGGGTTCAGGTGAGTGCAGACTCCACTAGCTTAGACTGTGCCCCTTTTGTGTGACAGTGACTTCTGGCATTGTGTCCATGTGTGACAGACATGCACTGTTGTTTGGAGTGGGTCCCAGGGTGTGGAAGGCCTCATGTCACCCATGCAGAGCATGCTGTGTTTCCTGTGTGCACTCCTCACTTGCATAGTGCCTACTGTGACAATGAATGCAAGGTGCATGCCACATTCTGCCTGCATACTCCTCCTGGGGATGTTGTTTCCACAGTCCTGATGTGATCCTGTGTTCCCCCCAGTGTGACAGGTGTCAGTACCCATGGATGTGTGTTTGTTCAGTGTACCTGTGCTGTGAGTGTCCAAAGGCCGTGTTCGTCCCCTGCACATTGGTGTGTGTGTTAGTCCCCTGTCATGTGGGTGAGTGCATATGGGGAGTGTTGCACACAAGCAGCATGAGGGATGGATATGGCCTGGCCATCGGATGTGAGCAGGGAGCAGTGCTGTGTGCATGCCGTGCTGAGCCAGCCCCACACCTGTGACACCCCCGTCTACTGGCACATGGGCAGAGTGAGGTGTGTACCCGCAGTTGGCAATGCCATGTGATTGTCCTGTACCTGTGTGTGTCTGTGTACTCTGCTGAGGTAGCATCAGTGTGCTGGGGCAGGTGACTGCTGTGAGGTGCTGTACATAATCCTGGTGTAGCCTGTGAGGCACAGTGTGATCCCTGGTCAGTGAGTGTGTGGTACCCCTCATGCCACCCGTGTGCTTCCACTGGCACGTAGTGCATTTGGCCTTCCACAGTGGATAATGTCCCTATGACAAAGGTGCAATTAGTTGCATGCATACCATGGCCTGTTCATAATGAGGATTGTTCTATATGTGTGTCTCTGTGTCTTTGCTCATGTGGATTAATGTATTCTCTCTTTTGCATCCTCACAGGTAGGCGCCATTGCCAAGGGGGAGATCTGGAGGGAAGCCGTCAGTGCCGTGAGGGGTACAGAGGGTCGGAGGCGGAGCCTGTCTCAGGTGAGGAAACGCTGGCAGGACATCCGGTGCTGGACGAGGAGGATTGCACGGCTCCTGCTGGGGGACTCACCTGAGAGCCGTAAGAACCGTGGCCGCCGTCGTCTGACCCACATCCAGAAGCGTGTGCTGGCGGTGGTCTTCCCCGATATGGACAGGCGCCTACAGGAGAGGCAGCAGCAGGAAGGGGGTAGGTACATGTGTGTCAGTTGTGTGTCCCCAGCCAATGTAAGTGTGCAGTTGCATGGATACACTGCCAGGGTTTGATTGTGCAGTGCGTCAACTTCTCCACAAAGTAGCACAGTGCTGTTCTCACTCCCTCCCTTCCCCTCCTTGCAATGTGTTCCCTGGTCTGTCGCCACTCTTGCACAAGGTTATTTATGCAGGCAGTTCATGCAGGTGCCCTATGCTATCAGCATCATGTGTGGGGGTGATGTGCCACAGGTATGGGGACCTTGCGTGTGCCATGGCCAATTTCAGTCATTGTGGTGTCCATGTCACTTGGCACTGATTGTGAATCACGACATAGGGGTGTGTCTCCAAAATGTACAGCCTTCCAGCATGCATGTCCAATTGTGTGCCCTCTGACATGATGTGCCTGAGTGGGAGGCCTGCTAAGTGCAGGGACGGTTGCTTAATTTGCAGTCATGTCCATCCTGGACCATGGAGGAGTGTGGGCACTACTGTGCCCTGGGGCACCTCTTCCTAGGTATCATGTGCGTCATCCAACAATATGGCCATTCACTGTGTCTTTGCCATGGGTTGCGTAGGGTGGCATTGTACCCTGGGCTCAACTGTTAGGACCTACAGGTTGCTACATGTGTCCACTGTACAGGGGGACCCATTTTGCTTGTGCATACTCACAGTGGGCATTACCTGTGTGTGTTGTTGAGACAATCTGATGATGTTTGCCTGTCAATGATGTGTGGACATGGCCACCAGGGGCTGTGTGTTTACAGTCATGAATTAGTGGAGGCCATGTGTTTCCATCCCAGAGTAAGAGGTGTACATACTTTCTCCGTCTCAATGAGATTGTCTCAGGTGTGGGTGGTTTGTGCGTACAAGGCCTACATGTCAGAAGCTTCATCCTCCTTGCTGGGTTTAGCCTGTGTGTGATGTTTGACTGGACATACGCTCAAGGTGCAGTGACCCTGTCATGTGTGGCCTGGTTTCATGTATTGCCTTTGCAGCATGCGGCAAGAGTAAATGGATATGATTCATGCTCATCCCTTTTTGACGACGCAGTGTGGTGCAGGTGCTGTGCACATTTGTCCCCAGAGGCTGACTCCTCTCTAAAATTTCAGGTGCAGTGATTTGCTGTTGTGTCATGATCTCCATTGTGTCTCAGTGGCATGGTGGGTAGAAAAACTGTGTGTTCCATGGCCTACATGTGTACATTGTTTTGTAGGTGTTACTCCTGTTGCTTTTCAGGCTATGCAATGTGACCTATGTATATTTGACTCATGTGACATAAGTGTACAGGTGTCTGATTTTCTCCTGTCTCTTCACCTTGCCCACAGCATCGCCGGGGGACACGGAAGGAGACACTAGCACGGACCGGGAGGAGAGATTGAGCACCAGTACCAGCAGTGCTGTCCTGTCTGGCACATGGAGTGGCACGGAGGCCGAAGGGAGTGAGGCGGAGGACCTGTTGACTGCCAACACAGACTATGACGCAGACGGGTCCGAGGCTGAGCTCCCAGAGGTGGCGGAGTCTGCCCCCCCAGCTGATGGCAGCCCTCCACATCCCCCCGCCACCTCAGGTTCCATCACCGGCCTCCCACATGCTCGTGGCCCTTCCCTCCGTGCTCGGTCCCCACATGTCTCCTTCCTGCCAGGCACCGCACCCCCTGCCCCTGTCACCACTGCTGCGGTGAGTGCGGAGTCTGTGGACATCCTGAGGCAGTTGCAGGTTGGTCAGACTGCGATGCTAAATGTCCTCCATGCCCACACCCAGGTGCTGACCCAGATGGAGGCATACATGGAGGGCATGTCGGCTGCGCAGTCTGACCAACGGCAGTTGCTGAGGTCCATAGACTCCACACTGACTGCAGCACTGGATCTCCTGCAGCGCTGCGTAACACCCCCTACCCCTGCCCCATCCACAATTCCCACTCCCGTGCCTGTCCCACGCACATCCAGACGTCAGCGTGCACGCACCCCAACAGACACAGGCACCACACCACCAGGGAAGTCGAAGCGCACACCTCCTGTCACGCACACACAGGGTGAGGAAGGCACACCCACTGGGTCGGGGGGGAAACGTAGAACACGCAGCCACAGTGGGAGTCCGCATTCCACACAACCCACTCCCTCCAAATCCACTCCCCTTAGCTCTCCTGGCCAACAGTCAGTGACAGCATCATCCACTGCGAGTGTGCCCCCCAGCCCCAGGATGACACCACCCCGCAAGCGGTGGAGGCGGGACCCGGCCAGGGGAGTTGAGTCCCCCACCCTGTCCACACCCTCCCCCAGTGGCGCTGCGACCCATCCCTTTGCCCCCCCCCCCTCCTTGGGGCCTGTGGTTGGATTGGGTACGGGGGAGTCGCTGGGGGAACTTGCCGACGTGTGCAGCGCCATTCTGTCCTCCACCTTTGGCGCTGGCACCCCCCCTGTGGCAGATTCATCCCTCCCTGCACCCACAACACCTACCCTTTCCCCTCCTGTCCCTGCGGTGCCTGTTTCCACCCTCCCCCCTGATGCCCCCTCTTCTGTGGATGAAATGGACTTGTGAACTGTGCAGGCAAGCTAGGGGACACACGTCCCGATGTGTACCCCCCCCCCGGACATTGCTGCTGGGCTGGCCCATGGCCCTTGTACATAGTGGACATTTTCTCTGATATATTTTCCTGCTGAATAAAGCCTTTTCTTTTTGTTTTGCACACTGATGCTTTCCTGGACTTGCTGTTGGTGCTGGTGCTCCCTGCGTTGGGGTGGTGATAATGTGTTAGGGGTCTGTGAAATGTTGGAGTGTGCTGCTCATGGGGTGTACCCTGCCATCTGCGTGCCATCACAAAGGTCTCTGCAAATGGTATTTGGTCATGTTTGCTCTCACTGTATGGTGACATTGTCCCAAGGTGTGTTCCGTCCTCTGTGGCCCAGGCCATTTTTCCTGCAGGGTGTCTCCCAAATGCTGTGCTGTGCTGTGTCTACATTTCCTGGATGTGTGAGGGTTGCCTTTCAATATAGCCATGCTGGCTCAGCGATGGCTCCGCCTGCATCTGGGGTATCACCCTTGTAGGTCACTGAACTTGTTGATGGGGTATATTGTCCGATGTCTGGGCACTGCTGGGAGTGATAGGTACACACCCCTCCTGTGTCTGGGCACTGCTGGGAGTGATAGGCACACACCCCTCCTGTGTCTGGGCACTGCTGGGAGGACCCTGCACCCACCCCTCCTGTGTCTGGGCACTGCTGGGGGTGTTTTGCACACCCCATTCTTATAGCAGGTTCGGTGCGTACATGCACGGGTGGGGGTTTGGTGCGTACATACACGGGTGGGGGTTCGGTCCGTACATACACGGGTGGGGGTTCGGGGCGTACATACCAGGGTGGGGTGGGGGTTCGGGGCGTACATGCACGGGTGGCGCTTGGGTGCGTACATACACGGGTGGGGGTTCGGGGCGTACATACCAGGGTGGGGTGGGGGTTCGGGGCGTACATACACGGGTGGCGCTTGGGTGCGTACATACACGGGTGGCGGTTCGGGGCGTACATACACGGGTGGGGGTTCGGGGCGTACATACACGAGTGGGGGTTCGGGGCGTACATGCACGGGTGGGGGTACGGGCCGTACTTCCACGGGTGGGGGTACGGTCCGTACATACCCCTGCCCACGCTCTGCGTGCCTGGGTACGGGCCGTACCCATGCCTTTGGTGTGTGGGTACGGTGCGTCCCACCATTGTTGCGGGCCGTGGGGTCCGCACCGTACACAGGCCTTGGGGGCGTGGCTACGGGTCGTACCACGCGTACCCCTACATGACCCCAGCAATGCTGGTACGAGCTGTACCAAGGCCTTTCTGACGTGGGTACGGGCCGTACCGCTATTGTTGGAGTGACGTAGGGGGACGCGTGGTACGTTCCGTACCCACGCTCTTGCGGCCTGGGTAGGGTACGTACCGGTTCGCGTGACCATCCACTTCCGTTGTGGCGGACGCTTGCGTTGCTGGCCTTGCCCCCACCCCCTGGAAGTGACCAGGCCCTGATGGTCAGGTATGTCCAGGCCATGTGTGATTTGGTACCATGTGTTGGTGTTGTGTGTCCTGCCCCTGCCCCCCCCTTTGCCCCTGGTTGTTGTGCTGACCTTCTGCGGCGTCTGCGTCGGTTCCTGTACGCCAGGTGGACTGCTAGGAGGGCAGGGATGGCACGTAGGTTCGGGTCCATGTCTGTTCGTCGCGTCCAGCTGCTCCTTGCGTGTGTCGTCCTGATTTCCCGGCAGTTTTTGGCAGCCGGTAAATATTTTCCGTGCGGGATGACGTCGGTTCGAATCGTACTTCCTGGTTCGTGAAACGTAGGCTGGATGCGTACCGACGTCACGTCGGCTCCTTTCAGGATCGGAATTGTGTTTAGTTTCTGTTCGGTCGGTGTTTTGTTCGAATCGTACGGAAATGGTGTTTCCGTATGAATCGTACTTGCATTTTCGGATGGATTTCGCACCGGGTACGAGTCGGACGGAGAAAAGGCTCCGTCCGACGGTTCGTACCCGGTTTTTACCGGATCGGAATTGGCACCATTGTGTCTAGTAATATTTAATTTTAAACAACAAAAAGTGTAACAAAATCAGTGGCAAATCAAAATTGAGCTTCATCCACAGAAACGTCCTAATCTGGATCCAAGCAAGAGCGGCAGAGCCCTCTGAAAAGCGCTGTGCTACAGGAGAACTAGCGTGCATGTGAAATATTGTGCTTACACAGGAATAAATCACATAATAATATGCCCTATGAGATCACTGTCCCCGAAAAGCTGTCCTTCAAAATTGTTATGCCGAAGAATAACTGGTCCTTCAAGGGAAATGATTCTTTGATCAGCAAAACATGTTGACACTGTAATATTCAAGTAAAACTGTTCAATGCCACATGAATATTAATGTACAATTCTACCAATGGGCTTTAAAATGGCTGTGCATTACAGTAACCATCTCCAAAGTTGTGTTTGCAAATATTGCACCATCAAAAGGTAGGTTGCAATGCCTTAAATGTCCAACTGAAGCTTTTTATCAGTTGTTGCTCGTGGAAATGGGTCTAGTCTTCATTAGGCGTCACCACTCCGAGTGTCAACACTTGAATACATTGTGTGATTCTGGGCAAATCACTTGCTCTTCCTCAGTTTCTCCATCTGCCTAAATTGAAAGTCCACACAAGCAGGATTCAATGTCTGGTAATAAGCATTATGCACATATGTTAGAAATGGGGTTTCTGGTTGGCTAGGGTATGCACCAAAGCCAGGCAGATCCCACCACTCTAGTCAGGGTAAGGGAGTTCCACACCCATGATAACCCCTGCACATCCCCTTGGGAGCTTGGCAGAGCAGTCAGGCTTATTCCAGCGGCAATGTGTAAAGTGTTTGCGCAACACAGGCATACACCAGTGACATAATAAATACACCACGAAAGAGACTCTACACAATATTATATAAAAATATCTCATATATTGTATATAACACATAGACCAAAAACCACATCAACCAAGAATCACTTTGCCAACTAGACAATTGTCATAACATCACAGTTAGTGCAATAAAGTGAAGACTTGTATGTTGCACACGTCATAAAAACACCATCACTGCACGTAATATGCAGATCCTGAAATGCTATTCGTTATCCTGTCTTTTCAAGGCAAAAACAACATAAATCATAATTCAGGGCATAAAGTGCAACAGACTGTAATAGATTATGTGAATCATCACATTTCACCATACAATCATAAACACCTTGCCGTCATTAGATTCCAAGCAAAGTGTTCAGGGACACCTGCACTCCTACTACATTCATTAAGGTAATTTGCAAAAGACCTCACAGACTCTGGGGATCTTCTCCAACTAGGACTCACCCCGTACCATCACTGACAATGCCCCAATGCCCCAAGGTATGTGTCCAGTGGCGGCCGGCACGGCTCGTGAGCGCGCGGGAGGTAAGGAAAGGGGGCGCAGGCTGCAATATAAAAATAATAATACTTACCTTGCTGCCGGGTGGCACGTCTCTGCTCCTGCTCTCCTTCGTCTGACTCTAGAAACAGGAAGCAGGCAGCCAGGCTCCCTCCCTGAAGCCAATCATAACGCTGCAATGCAGTGTTGTGATTGGTCTTAGCACCGTGACACGGCGCTCAGCCAGGGGCTGGAGGGGTGGGCATGTTCTATATGCAGGCTGTAACGCAGCCTGCATGGAGAACAGGGAGGTGTGCATGACTGTTTTTGGCGGACCGATAGGGCTGTCCAAACAATCATTGCACACTTAGGAGTGGGCAAACCACTCCTCCCCTGCTCTGCAGCCCTGCCCGCCCCTCACACAAAGCTGCCTGTAAGAGGGCACCCCAACCCCTACACGGAACCTCGACTTACCTCCCGTCACGCGGCTGTGGTCTCCATTCTTCCTGGGTCTTGATGATGACAACGAGGCTGGGAAAAGAAACAAACTGCGAGATTGGACTATCATTCATTTCCACAGGACAAATGCACGTCAACACAATGGTCGGACCAATCAAGAAGCAGGAGTGTACAGCAGGAGGCCAAATTGGCGATCAGAGGAGGAGGAGAAAAGGAGAAGAGGAAACAGACGCGAGACAAACAAGGGGAAGACACTGCCAAGGAGGACGCCATCGGGGAAGCAACCACTGAGAAGGAGACCGCCAGGAGATACTCTGTCGGGGAAGACGTCATCGCAGAAAATGCCGAAGCCGAGGGAACTCCGGTCGTGTGGAGCGAGGAGTGGTGGTTCCCAGAGGATGCGTCGGAGCCGCTGCAACTCTGGAGAGTTGCGGCAAGAGGCGGTACATAATACCAAAAGGGGTAAAGGTCGGGAGGTCGGGTGGTGGGTCGAGGAACAGAGCCCTTGCAACCTCTCTCTTAAACTTTGCGGGCTTCATTTGTTTCTTTGTAATCCACCTTTTCCCACTGCTTCAATTCACCCCCATTCCTTCATAAAGAGCTCGGAGGAAGCAGCTAATTAGGTTGTGAAAAATTCTTTAAACTGGGCACATGATAATGAATGTTATTTTGTTCCCTTTCTTTTTTTTTCTCTCTGCCTCACCCTGGCACAAGTCCGTCCACTTGGGTGTGGTGAAAGTTTAGTACATCAAATCCCCACAGTCATACTTACCGCTCCTTTTCTTTGTTGTTCTACTCCCTCTGAAAGCCTCCCGGGACCCCCTCCAGAGTACAGGAGCACCTACAGAAGAAACCTGAGAGGAAGAATAAGCGAAGAAACTCCTACTTCTTTTACATTTTTGGAAAATAATCCCCATTTAGGGTTTTGGAAAAGGATCCCTATTTATGTACATTACAATATTATTTGGGAAGAACGCCCACCTGTCTATGTTACTTTATCCATTGGAATAAAACACTCTAAGATTACACCAATATGGCCTCCTCGCTTCTGTTTTCGCCCATCCCTCCCACACTGCCGCAGCAGGAGGACAAAATAAAAAGATAATTTCTTAACCGCTGAAGAGTAGTGGGGCGACGCTCCTCCGCCTTAGTGGAGGAGCCACCATTGTATATGTCAGCGATGTGGAAGGCATCCAGGTAAATCCCCGCAGGTAATATTGTTAGCTGCTGCTGCCTGAGAATACGCAAGGCAATTACTTGAGTCCCAGGGTTTGTGGGTTGAATGTGGGTGAAGGAGACCTCTCATAGTCTCTCTTGGCAGCCCACGAGCAAAGTACCGCTATTGGGGAGGACCCTCAACAGCCACTGCACGCAGTGTCATGGGCCATGTCATGGCACCTCCTCTCTCAGGAACCGGCTGCTGGCGAACGTGTGGTGCAGTTGTAATCCTTCTTAACAAACAGCGTGCCGCCCGCGTAGGGAGCACGGGACGGACTCTCTCCACCCGCCCTCTCTCGGGATCCCGGCTTTCTCTGCAGGCACTCGGTGGGATTCAAGCGGCCACAGCAGGCAACACGGGAGCAATCTCCTCCCCGCAAGGCTACTTCCCCGTTGATGGGGCCCCCTTCGAGGGGCATTTCGGACAGCTGGCGGTGAAGCCACAAATTCACACATGGCACTGAGGTCAGTAGCAGGGGAATAGTGCCTCGGCTCAACGCTTCCCATTTTCAGCAACTGCACATCACGGTCACCCCAGCTGTGGGAGGGGAGTGTATTGCACACAACAAAGGGCTTTGCTGGGACCAAGAGTCACCCTCACCACTTTTGATTCAGGATGTCCATGTCCCAGATGCACAAAGGACAGAAACACAGTGCTCCCCACACGCTACTGTTACCATTACAAGTAGGCCAAATACAGCGCTCACAAACACAGGGCAGGCCACCAAGCCCTGGGAGAGCACTGGGGCACAATCAGCTGGAAGCAGACAAAAGGCCAGCACTCAGGGTCATTGCAGGCAAAGAGGCAGTTCTTCCAGCAGGTCAGCACAACATAGCAAAGTTCAAGTGGTTGATTTTCTGGCAATACAGCAATCCTCTGGTGCAGCATGTAGAGCCAGCATTGTCTGGTTATAAGTCCCACGTATTGTCTAAAATCAAGGGGTCAGAGCTCCTGTACTTATACTCAAAATGTCCTTGATCTAGAGGTAATGTCAAACAAACTTTAGAAGTGCACAACACCCCCATTCAATCACAGCCCTGGCTCCAGATACACTACAGAGGGGTGGAGATAGCATTGTGAGAGGCCTAGCACAGCCCTATTCAGGTGCATGTGACAGCTCCTCCCGCCACTCTAGATCAGGAAGACCCATCAGGATATGCGGGGCACACCTCAGCTCCCTTTGTGGTTGTCTAGAGTGAATGCACCAACAGGCCCCTGTCATTCTAAACCAGACACTGATTGGAGTTAGGCTGCAAAGTACAAAGAGTCATAGCCACACAGAAATGCCCACTTCTAATAGTGGCATTTCTAAAATTGTAATAAAAAATCAGCTTTCACCAATAAGCAGGATTTATCACCCCTATTCCATACATACCAAACACGGTAATGCTACTCTTTCCAGATCAGAATCTACCACTGAACGTCTATCAGGGATTTCACAATGCAAACCTACGAGAGAAGCAGCCTCACAGCAGTGAGACACCAAATAGGCTATTTGTCACTACCAGGGCATGCCACACAGCTAAGGCACATGTCCTACCTTTTACCTACAGAGCACCCTGCTCATAGAGCTACCTGGGGCCTACTTTAGGGATGACATGTATGTAGTAAAAGAGGAGTTCCAGACTTGGCAAGTAACTTTAAATGCCAAGTCACCGTGGCAGTACACTAGGCACACAGGCCCTACAGTGGCAGAGGCTTAAGACAGGTTTGAAAGGTTACTTCTGTGGGTGGTGGTGCAATCAGACTCCTCAAAAGGGAGCAATTTCACTTTTACACACATGGGTTGGATCACAAATTGTCAAAATGCATAAACAGGATACAGATATCACTATGATCTTCCAAAATGGCATAACTGACCATGGTGATGATCAACAACACGATACATGTGTAAGCTATTTTCAGGTTAGGCAGCGTACAAGTACTGTAGTATTAGAGCGCTCCGCATCAGCTACTGGGAAGATCTGAGGGAGGAGTTAATCTGTGTCATCAGAGAGTAGGGCACGCCATTGGTCCGGACGGAGGTCACAAAATTGTAGAGCTGTCTTAAGATCTCGGTAGAAGCCAGGAATATTGGCAAGCACTGCTTCCAAGGGTAGACATAAATGCACTCGTAGGACTGATTTCAGATATTAGTAGCTGGATACTAGTCAGTGCTGCTGGGCAGGATTGAGGAGCACTGGAAGAGATGTACAGACCCAGCACCTGATTCATGCAGTACTGCTGCGGTAAGGACATGAGGTGCGTTGGTAGAGCTCCTATTGAGGTCTGAGACATTGGAGATAATCTGGGTCATATGTCTGGAAACAAGTGAGTTTGTAGAGCTGTGTTGAGGCATCACTGCTGGTCCTGCATGGCCTCCATTTGTTGAGACCTCGGTGGATCAGAGCAATGGCTAGCGGTCCTACCTGCTGCGTAGGATGGAGGTGCATTGGGAGGTCTGTGGCCTCAGCAATGGTGGAATATCGAAGAGTGCTGCTCTTCAGGAATCAGGTGCAGTGTTAGAGGTCTGTGTGCTTGTAGCAGTGAAGCAGCGCGTGCTCTGGTTGGATGGGATAGAAACGCATTGGCAGAGCTGTGTATGTGAGTGCAACCAGGGAAAGAGATACTTTGGCAGAGTTATGTGTGAATCTCAGCATTGACATATTACGAGGATGATGGCAATGTTGGATAGGTCAGGAATGAGGAGCATCAGTAGACTTCTGAGTAAACATGGGCAAACGTGCTGGTTCTACATCAGTTTCTATGCACTAATCATTACTCTTTCTAAACCTCTCCAGGTGGATCACGCTGTATCAGCGCCTGGATTCCCTCACATGTGATTGGCTGCGCTGTACAAATTCATAGAACAGAACATAACCTATGCATTTGACTGTCAAACTGTGAGAGGTTAAGTCTTGTATCAGGGCCGGCTTTAGCACTGGTGGTGTCCGGTGCGATATCTATTTTTGGGGCCCCCACACCCAATGACTGCCTCCTCTGATCCCCTCACTACCACCGGGCAAAAATGCCCCTCATCTGTCCAATCACAAGTTATTGCTAAACATAGGGCCACCCCCATGAGGCCTGCGCCTCCTCCACAGGTCAGCGCCCAGTGCAACCGCACCGGTGGCAGTGCCCTAAAGCCGGCCCTGTCTTGTATAAAGACAACTTTAGCTGTCCCTCCATCCTCATGCAAAAAAAAATCATACATAAAATATATACATATATACATTATACATATGTGTAGAGCCTTTAGGAAAATCCTTTTCGTCCACTTCCCTGGTCAATTGTCATTCACATTTTGCTTCTGTCCATCACAGCACACAGCATGGGGCAGAGGGTCAAACCTCATCAGCCATTGGCCATTACACTAAGAGTGGCAGCATTTGGTTTGCTCACATGTGCAAATTAGCCTAAAAGGTGCAATTCAGCACCTGGGGTGTTGGGACAATCCTTGACATTGCCAATGCTGTTATTCTTTCCTTTCTTTATCATTTTGTTTAATTTTTATTCATTCTTGTGAGCTTAAACTATTGCTTCATTTTACAGTAATTAAAACCCAATGGTACCTTTGCTTTGTGCCAATAAGAATCATATTTTCCTGTGCTGTGCATTAAAACTAAAAAGGACTTCTATACCTATTTTAAGTACACCTGCCTGAAAGGAATAAACCATACTGTTCTATTACAATTATATGTGGTGGTAAATTTAATTTTTATTTTAAATGTAACATTTTTATTGCAAGCATTTAGCTGCCAGATTAGGGTGGCGCGTGTTTTCTTTCTATCATTTATGTGGCATATGCTTCCAATAAAAAAAAATGCACCATCTTGCAGAGGTAATATTTGATTAAATTTGCTATTTATAGAGCATGCAAACACCCAGGGAAAGGGTGTTGCTTGGAAGAGCTCAGGGAGCAGAGGTTTAGCTCACATACAGAGGAGTTTTTAGTTGTTAGTGAAATTTATTAGGCAGGTATTCGATCAAAGAAGGGAGGGAAGATAAATAATATAAGACCAAACCTAGACGCCTAGGGCGGTGAATGTAATAGGACGGCATCGGACACTCCCACCTATCATGTCAGGCCAACCCTTCACGGCCCCTCCCCACACACACAATGTTGTAACATATACTGCAACCACGACCAAGCACATAAACATATCACTATGGTAGCTCCGCAACAGCTTCCCAAGTTCACCCCCAAGGTTAATAGTTTTACCCCTACATCGGTGGTTCCGAAACCGGTGGCATTTAAATGGGAACGTATTCACCAAACGCCATGCGAGAATTCACAAAAACGGAACACGAAAGGAACGCATAGTAATCCTTGACTACAGATGATGTACTCAGCCGAGGGCTAGTAAATATACTAACACAAAATCAGATGTTAGGCACTGGGATAACACCTAGAATGTTTATTGTACCATGTCTGAAATGTCGGAATATGCAATACTTGATGAATTCTGTTTTTTCCACAGTGATCTCTGGACTGATTATAGATATCTGTTAATGTATTTTATGATGAAATGATGTTCATTGCTATAATGAAATGCAAAATCCCAATAAAAAAATGTAACAATAAAAAAAGAAGGGAGGGAAGATGATTCCATGCTTTGTGTTAAATGGTAGCTGCAGTTTCAGTCGATAACCTTTCAAGTATTTGCCCGGCGGTAATCGCCTCTCATACCACTCGATAATTTACCAATAAAAGAGGCAGGCGCCGGAGACTGGAAGGCAGGAAACAAAGTTTTATTCCGTCGGAGCAGAACACATCAGATCAGACAGCAAGGTATCGTCACGAGGTGCTCTAACTGCATCTCTGAGACCTGGTCTCTTATACACTGGTTTATTGCTTTATTACACATAGTAAATTCTTGAGATTCCCTTGAAGTATGGGGGAATATCCCCTGAAGCCCTGGTCCAGATCCGATCCCACACATAGATACAGTAGAAGTTCCCACCCTACCCACAGTAGGAGATGGCTATTGCGCAGCAGGGTATTCCGCCAATTCCTGGGGGTGTGTGTGACCGGTCGGGTCTCAGGGAGTAGGGGCTTTGATCTACTGTAATCCCTTTGATGTGGGGTGTTTCCCTTACAGTAGGGGCAATAAACTGCATCCGCAGGGCTAGGTGATGGCCTGGGACCAGTTCAGACAATGGGGCGCAGAGGAAGGGGGTTATCAAAGGAGAGGCATGACCATGTATGGGATGTCGGTCGGATGTGGTTCCGTAGCAGGGTCGCGCAGAAGGAGAGGGTTTATGGCCTGTATGAGAGAGCGGGGTGGCCGGCGCACGGGGGATGCTCGCAGCGCTAGGGAAAAGCGCTGGTGATCGAAAATGAGCGGGGAGAGAGTGGGGTGCCTAAAATGGCGGCCGTGCATTCGCTGTGCGTGGCGCTGGGGAGAGGCAAGATGGCGCAGATAATGTTCAGTTTGCACGCTAAATTTCCACAGTCCTCCCTTTTAACATGTCTCGCCAGCTTGCCTGGCCGTCATTTATTCTTCGTTAACCTTCAGCTATAATATCGTTAATGTCTTTCGTACATTCCTTAAAGATACAGAGTTTTTAGGGCATGCAGGAGTAATCTGACACATTTGCTTATAGTTATTTACAGGTGATAAAGTAGGCGGGGAGGTAGTACATACAGAGTTACAGTGTAGTCGTGTACATGGCTGGTGTTGTATGGATGTTACTATACAAAGTTACATTTCCTTAACTTCTCAGTGTACAGTCGGAAGTGATTGATGCAACACCATAAAAACTTGATAAGAAGATAGTTAGTATAAAAAGGTGGTTGGGAGAGGATTTTCGACTTTGACATGGGTTCTTCTTTCCAGTGTCCTTTTGATAAAGAGCTATCACTGGTAAGCTCTCATTGTTGTTCTTCTTTCGTTGGCACTGTTGAGCACCGGCGGTGGAGCTAAGGTCCAGCTCAAATCCAATTTCTCACGTTGCAGGGTGTGATCATTCATTGTTCTCCGATCACAGCCCTGTTCCTTAACACAGTTCACCATAGGTACTTTGAGACAGGGTACCTGCCTTTTGTTCTTCTGTGGGTAGGTCAGATTCATAATCCATATAAAAGATGGTGAGAGAGAGAAGGGTGTGACGTGCTTCGGGACGCCGAGGGAAGAGGGGGTGGAGTGGGATCAGATCAAAAATGTGGACCAAGGGGAGCAGAATCTTCCAGCACTGGGCCCATCAATCGGGCCCGACGGGTTGGGACTTCAGGCACGCTGGTCGGTGAGCAGGGGGTCTCGATGTAGCCCCTCGCGCTTATCATCCTGAAAATGGTGTCTCGTCCCACGCCCTTTTTGCTTCGTAGCCTCCCCCTTGGTTGATGTCATAGATGTTCCAAGGTCTGCAGCCAGGCTGTGCGTCACGTCCGACCCCTCCCTTCCGATGGCAGCACGTTATCTTTAAATGGGTACAAGAAACAAAAGTCTTAGAGAGTTGGCAGGGAAGACATTTACATACTTCATCCTCTCTCCCAACCACCGAGTAGTTGCGGACATGTTTTTATCGGTTGCTGCATGATTGGTGTCTTTTAACTCTGATGTTAGTGTGTGCGTTACTAATCTATTAATCATTGCTGTGGTGCAAGTTTCTGTGGGTGTCTCTGTCCATCGTCTGGCCCCCTAGGTGCCGATTCCTGCGCCCGATACTGGTTGCAGGAAGCCTGACATCTGTCAACCTTCTAGTCTATTAAAAATTCGAACCGGCTTCTCCGGCAGAGGCTCGTTCGTCTCAACACAAGTTTTGTTAATATATATTTCCTTCCGAGGACTGCTAAGTTTAAGAAAAGAAAGTGCGAGGTGCTACTGTCACGGGTTCACGAGTATCCATTTCGGGGAGGAACATAGGCTAAGCATTATTTTTGCTGGCGACAATAGGTAACCCTTTAACAGTTTAGGCGATGTATTATTAGTGAGGCGGCTAATATAGGGCTGGGGTTATCTTGGGAGGGCGGGGTGCTTTAGACGTTCTATTTCGGGGTAATTGGGCGGGGGTAATTCTGGGCGGTGGAGATGGTGTCCCTTAAAAAACAAAAACCACTGACATATAGTCCCCGTGTTGAGGGTCAGATTGGGGGACATCAGTCGTCTTACCTGTCCTTTCTTTCTCAGCCGATTAGGCTCAACATTTGCAAAAAGGAGAGGTAGTAACGTGGTAAAGTATGGTCGTTTTGTTTCTGTCAATTTGTTCGAACACCACCGTGTTCAGGCCAATTATACACTTACCGAAAAGGTATGTGTCGTTAATTTATTCAAGAAGAAAGAGGGCAAGAAAGAGCCTTTTTGTGAGGGAGGGGGAGAGAGAGAGAGAGAGGGGGAGAGAGAGAGAGAGAGAGAGAGAGAGAGAGAGAGAGAGAGAGAGAGACGTGTGCATCAAGTAGGCTATTTGGCATACATACGACACAAAACGAGAGAGAGAGAGAGAGACATGGGTAAGATAATAGGCCACTTGGTGCACACACAACATGGAGGAGCATGGGTTTGTTCCATGTAAGAAAACACAGGCGGGGAAAAGACATAAATTCGGTGATCACGTGAACACAAATGCCGGGTAGGGTGTGACGGTACATGCATGCAAGACGGAGACTCAGGGCTACGTTGAGTATGGGGACCTCTCCTTTCCTGTCCTCTTTTTCTATGCTGCGTACTTTCAGTATTTTGTAGTTCATCCTAGGGGGTGTCGGACCCTTTATTCTCCTCCCTTTGATCGGTGGACGAGCGCTTCAATCATACAGTGACGCTCTCTTCAAGTGACCCAAATATAAAATGCATACACATTCATGCCGTATAATCGTAGTACACACGCACAATCATATCATACAGTTTTTCCTGTTCCTAATGGTGGTCTGTAACTTTACGCACTATCTCACAACGTTTGTCTATGTTTTTCCCTGATATTGAACTCGGTGCGGTCCATGTCCACTCCACTCTTCAGTCGGAACTTCGTTGTGACCTATAGAGGGGAAAAAAGAGGGGAGGGGATGTGCAGTATTCAAAGTACCCCAGCGCGCGCAGACACGAAAAAGTTCTACTTACCACGTACCAAGCTAGTCGCAGGAATGGGTGATACCACAGACCTATTATTCTCTTTGTCCGAGACAAAGATGCTCTAATTTATTTCATTTCCTAAATTCGGGTTCCCTTGTCATATATGCATTTCTCAATCGGTCGTGTATTAGGGTGCAAGATACCATACCTTGCGTTCGGCATATACCCTGAGCTATGGTTGACCATGGTTTAACAACTCTTGGAAAAGATAGGTGTGATGGGTACAAATTCCGTTAATCAAAAAGATTCAGGCAAATGGGGACTGCATTATCTGTTTTCTATTGCTTGGGGGTAACAATCATTTATTCAAATGAAGAGATCTCTATCAACCTATGTGATTAGTCATGGCACTGATTCCGTAATTCTTTCAAGAGACCCTTTATTTAAAACAATGTCAGCATACAAGATACGGGCCTACAACCGTTCAGGCCGGCCACGTGGTGGGGAGGCGTCGAGTGTCATGAGCAACGCTACTACGGCATAAAATCGGTTCCCTTGCCGCCCCTCCCGACCATCATGTGTGGAAGCATCGCATATATATATATATATCTATTTAACACAAATGTCACATGACTGGGACGCCACAAGGGTGTGTAGGCCTCTCCTACATCGGCGCCATCTTGGGGCGAGGTCGGGCCAGAGTACAGTCTAAGTCTTTCCATGAATTAGCTGTTGGACCAGAATCCCTTTCAGCAGTTCGAGAACTTTCGTTAGCGTCAATTTTGCATCAGCATGGCGTCACTGCGACCCCGTAGAAATGCCATGGTTCGCTCTTGGGGCGGGGCAGGAGGCGGGTTCTTCCGCCGACGCTTCGAACCAGTCTTTCTCACTGCACCAAGCGGAGGCAAGGTGGCTGCCGTCCGGGGCAAAGAGCAATGGCGGCGGTTTGTCCTTACCGGAAGTCCGCGGGAGTCGAGTGTCAAATGACTCCAGCCGATTCTGCAAGGCTGAGGGGAGCATCTTGTCAAGGGTGGGGCCCATGCCCAAGCAGACAAGCTTTCGAGTCCAGAATTGTCTCACGGTGGGCTTTAGGCCTGGATCCGGAGGAGTCGACCGCCGGAGTTCAAGGGCAGCAGTAGCAGCAGCTCTTCGGTACAGTCACCGGAGAGGAGCCAGCAGCAGTAACAGCGGCAGTTCGGATGGTACTGCCACTGGGGTGATTCCAGTAGCAGTGACGACAGCAGTTTGGATGGTATCACCACCGGGGTGGGTCCCCGATTACCTTGCTGCGGGGGCCCACTCCTCACGTCGGGTGCTAGCGGCAGTCCTGGTGAACCCGGTGCTTGGGTGGTTGCCTGGCGGCCGCGTGCAGGCGTGCCGGCTCAGCCGAACGGCGAATGAAGTGGCAGGGCGCAACTCAGCTGGCTGACGTGTGAAAGATGCGGTTGGGGTGCCCTCGTCTGCTGGCGAGCCTCCACCTGGGGAGGCGGGGGAGGCCCGTCCGCGTCGCCTCCCTCCGCCAGGGCGTCAGCCCTTAAAAGAAGAGGAGAATGGGAAGATCCGCACAGCGTGCCAGGGTGAAATTCAGCAGGCCGATGAAAAAGATGGTTGGGGTGCCTGGCGAGCCTCCACCTGGGGAGGTGGGGGAGGCCCGTCTGCGTCGCCTCCCCCCGCCAGGGCATCAGCCCTCATTAAAGAAAGAAGAAGAGAAAGCGGAAAGGCCCGCACCGCGTGGCGGGCTCCGCCTTGGGGTTGCCAGAACTTCGGCGCTTCGTATAGCCTCCGGCCTATTCGCACAGTCGTCCGCCACTGAGGTCAATGGAT
Organism: Triturus cristatus; assembly: GCF_964204655.1. Classification (NCBI taxonomy): domain Eukaryota; kingdom Metazoa; phylum Chordata; class Amphibia; order Caudata; family Salamandridae; genus Triturus; species Triturus cristatus. The sequence goes on from NC_140590.1 coordinate 1,588,457,845, forward strand.
TTTTGCATGGCTTTTATAGCCCAAAGCCGACTAAAAGAACCGCCCAAAACAGGCCAATGTTGCAATTTCGAGGAAGGAGAGGCGAGGACGGTGTCACGTGGACGTTAAGGCTTTGGGATGGAGGTTGCAGCAGACTGTCATGTAAATAGTTGTTTTAAAACGTGTTTTAACCTGTTTACCCTGTTGGTGTGTTTGTTATATCCTATAAGTTATTAAAATGTTATAACTATACTACTTCGTTGGAGTGTTTGTACATATTTGCAATCTGATGACGAGCACAAGGAGGTTACTGTGCAATCGGAAAAATAACATAGCCCAATTGTGCGCGATCTAGCCCTAGTTTGGTGACGTCGATGGTGGGTGTCAGCAGGCTTCCGTTTGTGCGGGATTTTGTCATGCTTATTGGGCGGGGTAGGCAGTAGGGCAGACATGTTTAGGTAGCGAGAGTAATGGAGTCGGGCTACCTCGTGGTCGTCTCGACCGTGAGCTTGACTCCTTCCCTTGGTTCCATATGTCCCACAAAGGGCTAACTCCTAGCGTTACTTTAGTTTTTGTAAGGTCAAAAAGGATCCTACCAGTGCCTTTACTATCTTGTCGATTCCTGTTCGTTCATCCTTCGCTAGCCGATTCATTCTGGTGGACTCTTTCTTTCTCATCTCTGGGTCGTCTAACGTTATAGCCGACGTTGTGTTCAGCACAGGAGGCTCGGCCGGCGCGGAGGCCGTGAGGACCGAGGCCCCTGTACTGCTTTCGCTCGTGTTCGGGGGTTGTGGGTGTTGCACTACTGATTGGGAGGGTGCATACGGAGGGGGCATGTAAATGATCGGGGGACCTAACAGTAATTCGTCATTCGTTCGCTGCTTGGAGGACAACTCAGGGTAGAGCAAAGAAGGGGTCCTAACAGCGTACTGGCCTGAGGTTTCGGGCTCCTGTCTTAGTTTAGTTTCCCTTCTCTCCTTTATGTTTTCTTCTAACTTTCTAGCGGCAAGGTGAGCTGCCTTTCGTAATTCCTTTTCTGCTTTTACTTCTTCCCTCTTTTTCCGTTGCGTTGCTTCTTTGTGCCACATGCCGATACTGTCAAGCATAGTAGGCGTCTTATTGCTACGCAGAGCTACTTCTAGCGCTTCTATCTTATGGTCGTCGAAGGATCCCATCAGTGGCCACTGACTCTCGGGGTCCTTCTTTGTATATTTATGCCATAGCTTGGTATAAGCTACGGCGACTAGTCCATATTTAGTGAACATGTCCTTATTAGGGGTGCCCTCCAGTGGAGCCGGATGGTTCACCTCTAATAAGCGGTCCGGGCAGAACCAACTACCAATCAGTGGGGAGAAGATAGGCATGACGGGTTTCAACGGGGACAAAAGTCAGCACTACCTATCTTTTCACTGCTTGCAAAGACTAGACAGAATATCTCTATTCTTCATTATTTGTAAGCAGAGAATACCTCCAAAGAACCAATATCGAACAACTAGTGTTCGGACAATCAATCAATCAATCAATCAATGGGAGATAAAGATAGGCATGACGGGTTTCAACGGGGACAAAAGTCAGCATTACCTACCCTTCACTATTTGCAAAGACTAGACAGAATATTCCTATTCTACGTTATTTGCAAACAGAGAATATCTCAAAAAGCACTATTCTCCAAAACAATCAATGTTCGGACAATCAATCAATGGGGAGATAAAGATAGGCACGACGGGTTTCAACGGGGACAAAAGTCTGCGTTACCTACCCTTCACTATCTGCAAAGGGAGAGAGAGAGAGAGTATTTCTACTCCTCCCCGTTTGTAGACAGCGAATATCTCAAAGAGAACAATCGATGAGCACAATCAATGAGCAATACTAGTATTTCCAAAGCTTTAAACAATCAATCAATTATTTCGCATTTTGTCGTGTATCACGACCTTACCCGGACCGCGTGGACAGTTTCTCGTCTTCCGCCTCCAGCGCCCGATCGTCCTCTACTCTCCGTATTTGCCGCGGCACTCCTGATGGTTCCCATTCAGGACCGTAGATCACTCGAGAGAGGTCTGCTCGGAACCAGTGAAGTTCGGATGATCGGCTGCCAGACGAGGGTCTATTGGGCAGGAGCTCTCCCGATCGTTGCAGTCGTTCACTCTGCCGTCGGGACCTCTCCCACTGGATCCACGTGTCGCTGATGGGCCCCATGTTTGGGACGCCAATTGTTAAATGGTAGCTGCAGTTTCAGTCGATAACCTTTCAAGTATTTGCCCGGCGGTAATCGCCTCCCATACCACTCGATAATTTACCAATAAAAGAGGCAGGCGCCGGAGACTGGAAGGCAGGAAACAAAGTTTTATTCCGTCGGAGCAGAACACATCAGATCAGACAGCAAGGTATCGTCACGAGGTGCTCTAACTGCATCTCTGAGACCTGGTCTCTTATACACTGGTTTATTGCTTTATTACACATAGTACATTCTTGAGATTCCCTTGAAGTATGGGGGAATATCCCCTGAAGCCCTGGTCCAGATCCGATCCCACACATAGATACAGTAGAAGTTCCCACCCTACCCACAGTAGGAGATGGCTATTGCGCAGCAGGGTATTCCGCCAATTCCTGGGGGTGTGTGTGACCGGTCGGGTCTCAGGGAGTAGGGGCTTTGATCTACTGTAATCCCTTTGATGTGGGGTGTTTCCCTTACAGTAGGGGCAATAAACTGCATCCGCAGGGCTAGGTGATGGCCTGGGACCAGTTCAGACAATGGGGCGCAGAGGAAGGGGGTTATCAAAGGAGAGGCATGACCATGTATGGGATGTCGGTCGGATGTGGTTCCGTAGCAGGGTCGCGCAGAAGGAGAGGGTTTATGGCCTGTATGAGAGAGCGGGGGTGGCCGGCGCGCGGGGGATGCTCGCAGCGCTAGGGAAAAGCGCTGGTGATCGAAAATGAGCGGGGAGAGAGTGGGGTGCCTAAAATGGCGGCCGTGCATTCACTGTGCGTGGCGCTGGGGAGAGGCAAGATGGCGCAGATAATGTTCAGTTTGCACGCTAAATTTCCACATTTGGCTTTGCCAATACTCGTTTTATTGTAAGAAGGCTAATGTTGATTCCATCAGTCACACCTTGACTCTCAATCTTTAGCTCTGCTTCCTAACTCTCTCTCACTTTCCAGGTGTATCTCAAGAGCATAAGGAGAGGTATGTTGGGGGTTCAGTTTCAAAGAAGCCCCCCTTTTATAGCAGAATAAGAGAATAAGAGAAAGAGATGGCAACAGAGAGCTAGAGAGAAAGGCGGAAGAGAGGGATCAGAATAAAGAGACAGGTTGAGATTGAACACAAAGGGTTAGCGTTCATGTAACAGTATGTAACTTACATCGCGGTGTACTAATTCACAAAAGGAAAGCCCTACATTATTTTTACTGCTGAATGGTGAAGCACTACATCCTTTCCACCATTCCCCTTAATTAAGTTTTTTATTTACTGTTTTTTTCAATATTTTATTTTATTTTTAAATGTTAAATCTAAGTGTTTGTCTTTATTGTTAAAGTATGTGTTTGGTATTTTTTAAATTTCTAAATGTATTTATCAGGTATGTTAAGGTCGGAGTTCCCATTAAAAAGCTGCTTTTGTTTTCTTAATGACTTTGATACCGTTCGGCAAAAATGCACAAAGCTTTACAAACAAAGTTGATTTGATTTCAGCTGTGTGATAGTTTCAAAACAGGATTACAAATGACACTGTTCCTTGTTTATTAGTTATTTTTTGTTTGAATCTGTTTATTGGTTTTTCAGATTATTCGCAAGGTTTGCAGACAACATGACACATTACGCTAACATTGTCATTACAGCTCTCCAGGAGCGCAGTGTCCTGAAGTACAACAAGTTATGCTCAACCATGGGCGTCCGCAGAAAGTTGTAAGGCCACCCCTCATGGATTTTTCACTTCCCCTTTAAAAAAACGTCAAGATTGCACTACGCGTTCTTGAAACCTTTTTAATTCTGCCCACCCCCGAAAAAATCTTGATTTTTTTTTATTATTCCCCCCCCTTGAAAAATTTCTGCAGACGCCAATGCGCTCAACAGATGTGTACGATGTCAAGAGGAGTTGGCCATACAACAGTCTGCAAAGGTTTTTCAGAATACATATACCCGCCTAGGCGGCTACATCTTAGTTATAAGGTGAGATAATATTCCTCTTGGCGTTGTCCCCTCGTTAAATGGTGTTCCAATTGTTGTTAATGTGATGTTGGCCCTTCCTTCAGTTTGAAATATTGACTTGCACAATTGTTGATAACATCAGGTCATATGATTGCACTTTGATGGTGCTATTGTAAATGCTGTTAGTTGTTGTGCGACTTCCATTGGAAGCCATTAGAAAGAACAGCAAATTCAAAAGCCAGCATTCACTGCTCTGACATCAGAACAATGAGAAACGAGTTTCATATTTCATCACTCATGACTTCAGAGCTCTGAAGCTAGTGTTGTGGCAGAAGTTGATCCACCGTTTCAACCAGCACTACAGGGATTGGATGAATGAGTTAATTGTAGGTTACAGTTCTCTATCTAATTCATCTTCTTCTGTCTCTGTCAAGTCTCCGGAGATCCGATAAAGGTTGAGGAATGGGACTGGTGCTCAGGTGTCACCGACCACCATCTCTGCTGTCACCCGTAGATCTCCGCAGACTCATAGCTGACAGTGGATTGCAGTCCATGCTGGCATCGACTCTCTCAGAACTGCTTTCACACAGCACCATCTCTTTGAGCATGTCCATATAGTTAGAACGGGAGGAAAGACTCAGAGGAGTGGTAGGGTACGGTGGGAGGAAGATTGGACTATATTTTTATACTTGTGCAGGGAATGGAAGGATATTGACAGGCTTGGTGACCTGGCTTTCCAGGTCATAAAGCCTGACAATAAAACAATGGATTTAGGCCGATATCTCTGTACTGGTGTGAATGTTTGACATTGTGCAGCATTTTGGCCATCAATTGAACTTTTTGCATTTGTCACCCCGAGTGGGACGGGAATGCCCGGACGTGGGTCCCATTCTCTCCATGCCACTGGAGTAAAGCTAGCGTGGCTGATGAGGGGTGATGCTCCGAAACCGGCCTCAGGATGCTTGGTTCCCTTCCAGGTAGGACCTGGCCTGGCAGTTCGGGTTGGACTTTTCCCATGAGTAACAGGGTCAAGACTGATTTACATATGGCTGGGTCTGACCTGGAAAGGCATGGCGAGTAAAAAAACAATGGATTTAGGCCCAGATCTCTGTACTTGGGTGAATGTTTGACATTGTGCAGCATTCTGTCCATCAGTTCTTTTTGCATTGTGACACCACATTCCTTTATTTTTTAATGTTTGAGTGGTGGAGGAGAGGTTAGCAGGGGAGGTTGGACGGACACCAGTTAAGTATTTTTTTTATGTATGTGACAGGGAGGGATAATGGAGATTATAAATGCCATATTGTGCATGACTACACTCCCTTCTGTGCTGATCTATGGGATTAACTTGGCAGGCGGCTTCGGAGTGGATACACATAACATACAACATCACTGGCACTTGATACCCCTGAGTGGAAAACATCCCCATAAATGACAGCTACCCATATCTAATTCTATATCTTAGAATTATTTGTGCCTTGATGATTGTACCATGCAAATCAAATCAAAATCAGCTTTATTCGGTGCAACAAATCTCACCATAAAAGTATACTAGTATAAAAAACATTCCTAAATTTACATTGTCATCTTTAATTCATACAAATACAGGGAAGAGAATTTATAAAATACATTTTCAAATGGTTGACATCCATAAGGCAGTCATTAAGCCTTTTTTTGGGTGCTAGATGCAATAATACATTATAAGCTAATCAAGGGACATTGCATTCATCTTAAGGGGTAAAGTTCTGGTGCGTAAAGATGCACATTAATACCTAGAGTGCAGAGTGTCACATCTTATCAATGGTATACGATTAAAAACAGTACTAAGAGTAGTCTTCAAGATGTCAGTGCATTCAAGTGTGAATAATCTTTTCTTTTCCTAATTGCAAGTTGTACAAAACAAATTACAGAGTTTATGACTTTCACATTTTCAAGACTACATACAAAGTTAAAAGCATATTTATAATTACAAAGCATATTAGATAAAAAGAGGGGTTTTAAAACTGATTTCCGGATGCCCTTGTAAATCTACAAAAAAGAATAAAGTGCATCGTGGATTGTATAGATTTTCCGTCACATGGGCAATTTGGCAGTTTGTGACACTCTTTTTCCACTTTGGGGAAAGCAACTAAACAGTGTAGTGTACCCATCCTTAACTTTGTTAGGTAGAATCTCTGTTGTATGTTTCTCACCAATATTAAATATGGCTGGATGCCCCTCACAAGCGGTCGTTCACAATATGAAATGACGCTATGTTTTTGGTTAGCAGTCCGTTCTCTTTCATTTTCCATTATTTTTAAATATTTCAACTTAACTTCCTTTTTACTAAACTCCTGTACAGAGAGGGGGTCTTTCCCATTAATGTTAATTTTGCAATATTTTAGAAGGTTGAAAACGTACTCCAGCCATGGTATCTTTCTACTTAAATCAAGAGCTAAACAGTCCATGATCAAGTCTTTTGTAAATTTTGTTTCGTCTTTTGACCAGACACCATGCCAAAAGGTGAGGCCGGCAGCATTTATTATATCACTAATGTACGGGGCTGATAGTTCTTTATGGATTATATAGTTTACAGTCGCACTGAGGACTGGCAACAATCTTTTTAAGAACTTGTTTTCTTGAATCTGTAGGGAGACAGTGTTAGATCGCCCCCAAATTGCTGCCCCATAATAAACCCCTGAGATACATTTGCTCCGATAAAGTGCTAAAATTTCTCGGATGGGTTTATTACCTATTTTCGCTGAAAATCTTAAAATGCTCTCTATGGATCTTAAAAATGTCATATTGCATAATTCAATATGGGTGTTCCATGTACCATTCTTGTTAAAAAGCATCCCCAGATAGGAGAAAGATGAGACTCTGTTAATTACGACTCCATCTACGTGATGTTGTTTGTTTTTAGACCTGCAGCTCCCACATGTCATTTATACATGTCTCAAAGTCACTGGTGTGATTGGAATTTCCCTTAAAACTGATCTCTTGGTCTTATTTGTGGATTGCAGCCAGAACTAATTTGTATGATACATGTTTCTTCCTCTGTTTTTTCTCAAACACTCTATGGGGCTCATTCATGAAGGTAAATCTGTAGGCATAGCACTCGGCGCAAGTAGATTCACACCTATTCTTGGGAGTAAGTTTCCACTTGGATCCTATGCAGCAACTCTGGGTGGATTATTACACCTGGTAGCGGGAGTGTGTGTTCCCATCGCCTTACATGAGAGGATGGGGAAAGATAAGACTAAAAATTCAACAGGCTGTTTTATGTGTAAATCTGCTCAATGTAGTTATGCATAAGGTAGACAAAACTCCGACTATGCTATGTAGATCTGTGAATTGAAATCAGTGGTGAAACACACATCACCATTATATAATATACAACTGACAAACATTGGTACTGGGAGTTCATAGAGAGAGCAAATACCCAGGTCTCTGCCCCCTTCATCTTGTGCTGCAAAAAGTTGTGGAGCAAGCCATTAGCTACAATTGTGATGTGTGTATATGTACGTGTGTACACGTGTGAGAGGACGTTCAAAGTAATACGATGTATCATCAAGTGAGTGGAATAGTCTTAGATGAGAGACATGTACCTTTTTTTCAAAGTCATAAACAATTTACATATTTCTAATTTTCTAAATATGTGTATCTGTTATGCTTACATTTTTACAATGTAATTTGTTTGGGCGATTGCAATGTCCAAAGTTATCTGACCATTTTTTAAACATATCATTATTTCTTTCATTTTTAAAATATTTTTAAAATGTGTAACATATTACTTGTATGTCTTGTAATGTTTAAAGATATATGACCATTTTTTCTGTAATGCATTTTTGTGATCTAGCTTGACAAAGCAGCTGTTGCCACACAAGTATGTGAGACTCTCTAGAGAGGGGCTTTGGCTCCACTCACATGTGGGGAGCCAGGAGTACACGTTTTGAACGAGCAGAATTTGGGTACTTCCACAAAAAAAGCGCTTTCCATCCGCCAGCTGTGATCGTTCTGTTTATTTATCCAGCTGCCTAAGCTTGCAACTTTCAGGTGCACAAACATACGTTTGTCATGCTGCCAAGGTGTCTTAGATAACTAGATCATATATGTTGTTTTTTCTCTGGCAGCAGCACAAATGGATGGGAGGAGGGCAGTCATTCCCCTACATGGATTTTTCGGTCTGGCTTGACAGAGCAACTGTCACTTGACCTTTTAACCTACACCAATATTATTCTACAGTTCTTTGCTTCCACAAAAATGCACATTCATTCCCATGCTATCTACTTGTAATGCATCATATTACCATACAACATCCCTATAAAGCCAGACCTATTGGCATTGCTAATGCTTGTTATTTTGTAGGTTTAGGTCTTTGTGCTAGTATTATTCCCAGCTTCTATTGCTTTCAATGTGATTCTTTTGTGGTACCTGTGCATGGCCATGTGTGACTTATTACAATGCTTGGCAGAAGCTGATTTGAGCCTGTTTGGGCTGCACAACTACAGGCGTATATGTCCATGTAACTTTGTGAATTGCAATTTATTTTATAGGTAATTGTTTTGAATGTGTTTATCTTACATGTGTGTAGTTCTATGCACTTTCAGCTAAGAACTCTGCAAATAAGGAATACAACTGTTCTATGCGTAGACCTGCACCAGTACCTATGTGAACTACATTTATGACTATGTGAAGTAGTACTAAAGGAATACTAATACACCTACTCATAAATGCCTTTGTGAGTTGCTCTCCATATCTCTATATGCAAAGACGTCCAACGGCTCACTGCCATTTCAGAGTGGAGCATCCACCTCCAGACTGCTCTCCGATGAAAGTGCATTTTAGTAGGCTTAGAATGCAATTTATGTTCCAATTCTTATCATTCACAAATGACGCACCCAACAGTCATGGGGACCATTAGAGGCTCAATGAGAGATGACGATGTCTTCGCTGGTTGAATAACTGTGCCTCCTATTACTGCCGAAGACATAAACATGGAGCCTGCATTCAGGCTGCAGCCAATCAGGGTGGTCAGGAGCAGCTGCTTTCCCATCAGGGCGGAGGAGCGTTGTCCCGCTACTAAAAAACGCTGCAAAGTTGAAAAATAAAATGGTAACAAAATTAATGTATTACTATTTTATTTTTCATTGCTCCCGAGCTGGGCGTCGTAGCAAGGCCACTACTGCTGCTGATTGGTAGCTGGGGAAGAGTGGTGCACAGTCCAGTTTAAAGTGCGTAGTCACTTTGGTAGGCTATCTTGCAACGGCCAGTCTGACATGCGCACTTTAAACCTCACCAACCCAAGCTGTTTTAGACAGCTGGGTGGAGAGCAGGTGCAGTACCCCAGTGTCTGTGAGAGCGTCGAGCCCGTCTGCTCCAACCAATCCTGGTGCTTCTCTCATGCCACTTAACATTATCAGCAGTATGAGAGAAGCGTCTGGAGTGGTTAAGGGTGTTTGCTCTGGAACCACATGCTTCCTGACTGAAGAACACCGAGGAGGACTGTAGGAGGTGAGTCAGTAGGTAAGTGAAAATTTTATTTTAAACGTTATGATCCACTGACAGACATTTTGAGAAACTCTCACTGCCCTCAGCCATAACCCCAGAGCCCTCAGTCGTGGTGCGTTATAAACACTGGGGCAGATTTATGTTGCACTTGCGCCACTTTTGCGCCGCCGTTGCGTCACTTTTGTGACGCAGCAGCGGCGCAAATCCTGCGCCATGGTGCGGGGTATTTACAACGTGACGCATCTGGGAGATGCGTCACGTTGTAAAGCCCTGCGCCACATGTAGGCGTTCCAGGGCAGGTGGGGGCGTTCCGGCGCAGGAACGCCTCCTAAAAGTGGCTGAGTGAAATCTACAAGATTTCACTCAGTCACTTTTGAGCCCATGCTGCGTCAAAACCCTGCGCCTGCTTGAAGCAGGCGTAAGGATTGATGCAGCATTGTGCAGATAGGGCCCCCCAGAGCATTGCTGGAGCTGCGTCGCGCTTGCGACGCAACTCCAGCAATGCGCCACTTTTACGGCACAGATGCGTGACGCATCTGTGCCGTTTTTGCCCCATGGTGCGCTGCATTATAAATGCGGCGCATTCATGATGGCGGAGCTGGGGCGCAAAATAACTGGCGCATCTCTGCTGATATGCAGGGATGCGCCAGTTATTATAAATCTGCCCCACTATTTATAATGGGCCATGATGGAGAGCATTAGCGTTGACCTTAAATGTATTCTCACTGTCTCACAGTGCTTGACAGTGGGTCAAAATGACTTATTGTTTGCCTCACCACTTATGCATTTCACCGGCCGCCACTGGGGGGTCAGTGGACTAATTCACCCATTGCAGGGGCTCATGGTTAACCATTGGGTCACAGCTTTTAATACCAGTGAAACCAATCAACCTTTCATCCTGCAGAGAGTGACAAAATAATCACTATGGTGTTGAAAAACAATAAACTATTCCCAGCTGCACCAAGATTCTAGTTGGGTGCAGTGCCGTCTTAACACATGGGCACGCTGGCTAGTTGCCCGGGGGCCCCACGAGCCAAGGGGCCCCAAGCCAACAAGAATCTAACACAAATTTTCGGTTAAACATTTGTATTCCTGTGAGTGGTTGTGTAGGCAGGGCCCAGTGCACTGCTTTGCCCGGGGGCCTATAATGCTGTTAAGACGGCCCTGGTTTGATGGCGAAAAAACACTTTTAAAAGTGCGATCTTCTTTTGTGTTACATTTCAAAGCGGAATCTTTACCGGTAGCTCACATCACTTTGTAAGCTCTTTTCTTTACTTGTGTTATCATTGTTTTAAACCGTATCAGTCTACAGTATCCGCGGTAGGTGACCTTACAGAACATTGCAGCAGAGAGGCCGTCATATCTCAGTCAGGGGAAGCTTTTATAAAGCATGTATTGATTTCCTTTTACATGTAACCCTGTGGTGCATGGAAAACAAGCATGTAGAGGCTCTGGTGGGTCTCTGCAGAGTCAGCCTCCCAGGGGGTCTTTCAGACTCATAATGAGCAGTGCTTAGAAAGCGGGGTAGGCATTTGGAAATAATTAGATATCTCCCTCTATTTCTCTCATGATCTCTCTTCTCTCTCGTTCTCTATCACACACTCTCCATGGGGCATATTAGCAAGAACCTCGTTAAAATAATGGCAGTTTTAGCGGCAGGAAACTACCGCTAAAACTGCGATAATGGGCTTGATAATATGCGTTATAGAGTTCCAATAGAAGCCCAGGTTAGATGTGCAGGACATCTAACCTGGGCTTCTATTGGAATTCTATAACGCATATTATCAAGCCCATTATTGCCGTTTTAGCGGCAGTTTCCTGCCGCTAAAACGGGTGATAATTTTAACGAGGTTCTTGCTAATAGGCCCCATGTTTTTTCTCTATATCCCTTCGATATTTCTTTGCCTATCACTGTTTGTCCCTTTCTTCAGCTCTCTCACTCTCCCACACACATACTCTATAGCTCTTCTTTGTCTTTTCTCTCTCGGTCCCTCACCCCTTATCTCCTTACTTGTCTCTCTGCTCTCCCTCCTTCTCCCACTCTCTTTCTCCAACCCTCCCTCTCTTTCTCTCTGTCAGTCTGTCTGCCTCTCTCGCACCGCCTCCACTACCCTCCCATCTCTTTTCCGCTCCCCGTCTCTCCTTTCCTGCACCCAGTTCCATCTCCTTGCATCATCATCCACATGCAGAGTGAATACCACACCCATGGTCTCATTACAGGCACTATCTCCAGGCCTGAAGTTTTCACTTACAAATCATTGTTTTCAGGTGTAATAGTATAATTAGTTCAATTGAGCCAAGACAACAACACCCAGAATGCATTAGGCCATTATATGAAAGACTAGAACTGTACAGACTGTAAGTGGCGGACTGGAAGGAGGTGGTCACCTTATGAACATGCCGAGTCTCCCAGCTGTAAATTAGGGCACTCTAGGGGGACTAGTATCTGGCAGCGCCAGATAGGCAGGCTTGCAAGGGTGTGTGTGTATGGGCAATTGTTTTTGGTCCACTGGGCCATAATGATACCAATGACAGCTGTGGGACATGAGATAGGTGTATAGTGACCACCTCCCTCCAGTCCAGTCCAACTCCGAAGGTACAGATCATCTATGTCTGTCACTCCCAGCATATTCACAACTACATCACGAGATGCCCAAATAGACACTGAAGGAAGGACATGATTGATAAAGCGAAGGTGCAAGAGTTTCCTGAGCTTTCAATGACCGAAGATGGATACAGTCACCACACCACTCTTGCGTTACATTAGAACCAAAGAAGAGGAACGGAATATCACACAAAGATGGATGTCACAGGACTACGGTCATCCCGCTTGTGAACCGTAGAGGGACTATTCAATGCCGTATAGAATGCCATGCTCTAAACAGGCAATGTAGTAACCTACCGAAAGCAGATCCATTATAGAGCAGCCTGATACTCAGAAATCAATCAGGGCAGCAAACAAACTCTAACCTCACAATGGTTAAAAAAACATGAGCACAAATTCAGTAGAAGAGACCTAAGGGTGAAAAGATTACGCTATCAGAATAAGATCCAAAATCAGTAGTCACCGCAGCAGTGGAACTTGCCACGTTGTCTCCTTGATTGGCCGAAGCACGTCCCTAAACTTGACCAGGATGCATTGTATGTATTAATATTGCAGCATCTGTCCAAATTATGCCTTGGGTACTCTTTGACACCAGCACATCCATCTATCTTGTGCCATGGGTGCTCTGGTATTCCACATTAAAGATAAATGCCAATCTATGGAGCGATCCATCAATTTCATAGGATACATATTTTCTTCCGAGGGACTGTTACCGGACAAGACAATTGAAGAACACTCCTGTGTACGGTCGATAAAAATTGGGGCTAGGACAATACAGTGGAAATTTTCACAGGAAATTCTATAAAAGCTACAAAAACAGTCACGCCTTGATTTTCACGGCAATCCCTATGGTGAACCATCTACCAATGGTGAGCACATCATGGTGGTGAGGAATGATTTCCCATGAGTTACCCTTGCTCAATTTCTCTTACAAAACACTTGTTTCAGCACAGGGCAAAATATTTGCAATCTTAGTCACACTAATGACCCTCAAATCAGATAAACTGACTCACAATTTGCAGCAGATAAGTTGCTATCCTTGATAAACAATGAGGCATCCACTCCAGTGACATCAATCTGCAATGGTCGCAGACATAAAGAGAGAGAGAGAGAGAGAGAGAGAGAGAGAGAGAGAGATTGAAAAATGCATGTGAAAACTATGGAAAAGGATCCCAAAAGCGCATACAGCACTGGATTCTCTGGCCTTGGCCACCACCCGAATGCTAGGAGCCTTTCATAGGAAACCGTATTGCACAACAGCGATAGCACTAAAGTTTCTCTTCTTAAGAAGCACAACATGATTGAAAATACCTCATGTAGGGGATGATGGGTGCCCCACAAACAATGAGCCGAGAGAGAGGAAGGCTTCAGAACAAAGGTTCATGTGGGGAAAGAAGGAGGTATGGATGGACCTCCCACTATGGGACCATGCTCTTCTTCACACTGATCACAATCCAACAAAAGCACACTTTTGTAGGTGGAACGAAGCTGAGCTATATTGATGTCAAACCAACATTGCTACACTCCTCTGAGGAGCTACAAATAGAGCAAAATACTTTAGAAGCTGCACTGAAATGTCATGTTTCACAAACTCTTGCAATGACTAAAATCTACTGGGGTGGGATGCTGAGCTATGGACGGGTTGTAAAGAGATGTGAAAGATTAACTGTACTATACTTAACTAGAAAGAGTAACTGTATTATACTTAACTAGAAAGATTAACGGCATTATAATTAATTAGAAAGAGTAACTGTATTATATTTAACTAGAAAGATTAACGGCATTATACTTAATTAGAAAGAGTAACTGTATTATATTTAACTAGAAAGATTAACGGCATTATACTTAACTTGAAAGATTAACGGCTTTATACTTAACTAGAAAGATTAACTGTATGATACTTAACTAGAAAGATTAACTGTCTTAAACTTAACTAGAAATTCCATGATGCAAAACAAAACTAAAGAGAGAGAGAGGTTGGCGTATACCATCAAATGCCGGTGATTGTTACTTGTTTGAAGGAGTGCACCCTAATGGTGCCTGTATCTTAAATTGATGGACTGGGAAAGTGGCTTATTTCTGCAGAGGGAAGAAGTCAAATAAGGTGGAAAGAATGCTTTATCAACCAGGATTCTGGATACTTGGTCTGCGATGGAAAGTTGGTGATGCTAATTGACTTGTCTCCTTGGGTAGACTTGGATGAGCCTTCAAGGCATAGCTCAGAGGAAGTTGTGTTTGGGTCTGCAACCAGACCATGGGGACCTTGCAGGACTCTAAAGCCGCTACCCGGCCCCATGTCCCGGCTTTCAAGTGACAAAGCATGCACAGATGGGAGGCATGTTCTTTTTAAAATTACCCTAATCCTATTTACAGAACCTGGGCGTTATTAAACGTTTTTGCACTAGGAAGAGGCAATGTACAGAAGCCCTCAGTGGGCATTGCTGGGGCCCCACCCAGCTCACTTTTCACTCACTGGCGAAGGCATGATGCTGAAACTGGTGGAATAAATAAGTACTTAGGTCCACTCATTGAGGGAAGTGAAATACCTAATCCTAATCTTCGTTACTCTGATTTCTACAGTTCCTTGTACCAGTCCTTGCCTGTATGAGCTCTCACCCTGAGACAGGAAACCGTAGCTACTAGAATCTGGTACAAGACCACTTACCCTTTTCCGTACAGTTCCTTCTGTGCACAGGCCCCGCCCCTTCACCTATAACACTGCTTGAAGCCCAAAGCTCTAACTGCTTTTTCCATTTTCATCTCGAGAAAATGATACAAAGGAGGAGATTTACAAAGATTTTGCGGTGCAAAACCTTTTTTTTTTCCAATTTACTTTCCAGCACTAAACTTGTTTAGCTCTGGAAATAACGGAGAAGTAATGCAAAGCAGCGCATGGCGTTGCTTTACGTTACTTAGCACCATGGGGGCATTCCAAGGGTGGAGCATGGGCGTTCCCATGCAACCCCCCAAGGTTTCTCACACTAAACACAATTTACTAAATAATTTAGATTGAGTTTAGCGTGAGAAAACTCCGCACTTTTAAAGTAGGCGCAAGGAAGGAGAAATGCTTTCATTTCTCCTCCCTTTTCTGACTTTGCGTGAGTGCTGCACTGTGCAGCACGGATACAAAGTGGGAAAAGCTTTGCATCTTGTCTAGGCATGGTATTTTGTACAGAAAGGGTACCTTTCTTGTACAAAACCTATGCTGGACTGACACACACACACACACTCTAGCGCTATGGCGCTAAGGTGTGTGCGTGGGGCACGGCAGCTGTAATTAGCCCCAGGGCAGGACTAGCTGTAGAGGGCACCGGGCGTTTCCCCTGTGGGCCGCCAGGGTGGGGGCCGGTTTTGGACCCCTGGGGGGCCGTTTTTGTTACCGGGGGCTGGTTGTGCAGCATAGCTGCAATATCAGCCCCCTGTAAAGCAGCTGCAGTGTTTTTCACGTGCAGTCCCGCCCCCGTGGCTGTCCAGACTCCGTTGCCAGGGCCAGTTTGGGTTCTCAGTCCAGCCCTGATCAGCACCGGTGCAAGATAAAGGGGAGGAGAGAGCCATATCTTGGAAGATAGGGCGCTCTCCTGCGCCCTCCCTGTCACGCAACGCAGCACAGCCTCGCTGGGGGCTGCGCTTCGTTAAATGGAGTTTTACTAAATCCCCCCCAAACTTTGCAGTGACATTTTTCTTTCCATGTTTATGTTTCATGCTTTGAATTTATGTTCTCATTGTTGTTTCCTATGCGGTGTTTCAGTGAGGAGAGTTTGCACTGTGCTGGGCCCACAGGTGCACCCCACTCCTGTGCTCTAGTTGGGGCAGTGTGATTGGTGCCAGGGGCGGCCACACTGTAGATGTCTACTTTTCCATCCCCTTCAAAATTTCCTATAGTGTTTTAAATAGGTGGTTTATCTGCTCCAGTGTTTGTGGACAGGGAACTGGAACATCCACAGACTGCTTCTAAGACCCCCCACAATACACCCATTTAAATACCTGAGCAAATGCTTCCACAATCTCATCACACCCTACCAGCTAGACATCTGGATGCTCTTAACACACTTAAGTGTGCACCATTCCCCTTCTCACTTTCATGTTACCTATGGAAGGTAAGGTATCAGCATATGGTAGAGAGAATATGGACAGACAAAAAAATTGTGTCCTAAATATTGTTTACACAAATATCGCCACAATGAAGTTAATAATGGAAAAAACTACACACAATAGAGCAATATTTTGTAAATGATATTTCAGACACAATATTTAGGTCAGGTGATATTTCTGACTGTAATATTTTGGTTTTTAAGTATATGGAAAACCCTACCAAATAGCAGTAAAAGAATCTAACACCTAATATTTTGATCTGCTGTTTCATTGCCATCACTAAAATTTAGACTCAATAGGATGCTGACCTGTAATGTCTAAGTGTTCTGCAATGCCTTGTGCTTCCCTGTACATGAATATATTTTCTTTGCTCAAACATTTGAGGAAAGCAGCACTGAACATTATCAGGCTAGTCTCAGAGCACTAAGCTATCTATTTTATTAATGTTGGTGACCTGGCCTTAACTGGTCACTTCCTGTCTCAAAGTATTTCAGGCTGTTTTATCACAGTTTTTGTGTGCCGTCCAAATTATTGCCTGTCAGTGTAATGGTTTTCTTTCTTGAATTGAAATTAGCTTTACCGTAGAAGGAAAATATTAACATTCATAAAATGAAATACCATATTGACAATTTTAGTAAAAGTTGCAAAATATCATAAAAGACATTTTCAGTTATCATTTTATACAAATACACTTCAAAGTACTTTTCTTCCTCCTGAAGTTTTACATAAGCAAGGTGAAAACACATAAGGTCTTTTCAGAAAGGCATTTTGGAGTATATAAAGTAGTTCTGCTGTTGCATGCCTTTATGAATTGGTCCAAAAACATCTAAAATGTGAATACAATCGAAATATTCAGATGCAATTAGTACATATAGAGAGGACAGTGCCCTTTTTAGGTCTCGCCTGACCCAGCGCATGCGCTGGGTCAGGCAAGACTTTTTGAGAGGGCTCCAAAAGGTGCTACCATGGCCAGCCTAGAGCTACAGTGCATGTGCGCGGGCGCGCGCGCCGAGCTTGATCGCGATAACTTTCACTTTCACGGCTGCGCGGCCACTTGCCATAGCCAATAGGTCTCGCTTTTGGGACCTTCTAAGTATTTAGTTATGCAACTGTTGCATGGCTAAACACTTATAAGGTCCCAAAGGCGAGACCTATTGGCTATGCCAATGCTTGTTAAATGTTTGCTATTAAAGAGACTTGGACGCTTCAGGGCCAATTCACTAAGGCATAGAAAAAACCTAAAAGAGTTCGCCTGTGATACTACATCCCATACACATACAAGCCTTTGTATTTGACACCAGTATAAATTCAACAATTTTCAGAGGATACAAATAAGATTCATATTAATTTCTTGCAAAAAGTGGCAATTTATCTCTAGAGAGAAAAGAAAAGCACAATGTATTGCATGTATATGGAAAGGAAGCCCAGTGTGTAAAATGCTAATTAAGGGGACCAGGAAACCTGGGATGAAATCCCAGCTTTGACCTTTTTGCAGATTGTATGATTCTGGTAAAACTATCTTACCTACTTATTGACAAAATAGTGAGCAGAAGTGACTTAGCTGACAGAATGGTGTTTACAAACAGAAACCACTTTTCTAGGTCAAACTACAAGCTAAATGTCTCTTCACTCACTTATAACAATGCCACATGTGTATGTGTGTAAATTTGCATAAATGTAAGGTCACCTTTATTACATTTTTACAAACAAGAATGCCCACATATAAATAATCAATCCAATCTCTTTATCTATGCATGTCTTTTGTTTTATAGAGTAGTGCAGTGCACGCTTTGTAGTGTGGAAAAATGGGGGTGGAGTGCACATTACCTTCCAACTGTTTAGGGGAGCAGAACATATTTGCCATTACCCAAGTGGGATGCAAAGGAGGGAGAGACAAGGAGGAAGAGAAAGTAGGAAAACAGTGCTAAAACGAGTAAGCATAAATGAAATGAAGCAGCAGAAATGGGATAAATACACAGGATGTGGAGGATGGTGAAAGAGGAAGGGGGAGGAATCAAGACTTTCACACTTGGGGGCAGATTTACAAAGAATTTTCCCTGTGTTTGCGTCACAAAAGTGATGCAAATCAGCGCAAAATCTTCTTTTCCAATTTACTTTCCAGGGCTAAACTTGTTTAGCGCTGGAAATAACATGAAAGTAATCCAATGCAGTCATAGCGCTGCTTTGCGTTACTTAGCGCCAAGGGGGCGTACCATGAGTGGTGCATGGCCGTTCCCATGCAACCACCCAAGGTTTCTGATGCTAAACTCAATTTACTTAAAAAGGTAGACAGGGTTGAGTGTCAGAAAATAGAGCACACTTAAAATAGGCACAATGAAGGAGAAAGGCTGTTTTTTCTCCTTTATTTTCCGACGTCAAATGTGTGCTGCGCTGCACAGTACACATACAAAAAGGGAAAATGTTTAAAATCAGACTACGCATAGTATTTTGTACTGGAAGGCTATCCTTCCAGTACAAAACCTATGCTTGACTCACAGAGACACCCTTGCACTGTGGCGCTAAGGTATCTCTGTGGCGCACGGCAGCTAATTTCAGCACCGACGCTAGGGAAAGAGGGGGAGAGTGCCATGTTTCAGTAAACATGGCGCTCTCCTGTGCTCTCCTTCTCACGCAGCGCAGCATTCGCGGCTGCTGCGCTGTGTGTGATACTGGTAAATCTGGCCCTTGGCATTTGGCAACCTGGAGCCAGGGAGCTCCTGAGGAAAAAGTTGGGCCATTGAACTTATTTATCCTCTACCAATTAAGGGGCATATTAACAAGGAACAGGGAAAATTAACGCTAAGGGCGCTTAGCGTTAAGTTTTTTAACGCCCGCTATCGCTGGATAATATCGCCTGGTTATCGCGTTATTAACAACGCTAACTGCCTAGACGATAAAAAATCCAGCGATAGCGGCATTTTGGGAGGTTATCGCTGGTAATGCAGCGATAAAACTACAAGAATAGGGATATCCTTGTTGATAGCCCATGGTGGACTTAGCCATGCAATCCACCTCCCATTGGATTACATGGCTAAGTCTGAAAATTAGCAGACGTAAAAAAGCAGCGTTACCGTGGTTAGCGCTGCTTTTTTTTGTCTCTAACAGGGTTAGCGTGAAGCTTGATAATAGGAGAAATGTCGCTTAGCGACATTTCTCCTATTACTTTGGTCTGGAATGCCCACTTTGCATCTCATTAGAGATGCAAAGGGAAGCGTAGTGAAAAAAGGTGCTAACATGCGATTTTGCATGTTAGCACCCTGTTGTTGATAGGGCGATATTTTTATCTCCGCTTCTTTTGCTTTTAAAGACAAAAAAGCGGAGATAAAGCCGTTGTTAATATGCCCCTTAGCTCTATAGGGAGGTCACTCTAGGCTGATCAGATAGAGACCCAGAGAATAATATTGCTTACGAGGAATATTTAGCAAACGTGCATACCTTCTTTTAGGTTTTTCATGGTGCAGGCTGTTCATGACAAACATATTGCATTAAATGCATGCAGAACGGAGCTTTAGTTCGGCCTTCTTCAGCTCCTGTCTTGTTTTGTCCTGAAAACTTCAGCCATTGACTTGGGACAATGTTATTACATCTTAGATCAGCACACATGAGTGCTTTAATCTCCCCTTCTTTCTTTTGACTGTTAGATGTATTCTTCCACCTCCATTGAAATGCACAAGGAACTATTTTACATGCTGTCATCACACATTTACTTCTTTATTTCACCCTTGTATACTATTCTAAGAAAAGTGCAGCAGGTGATTTTATTAGTTTATTCAGCACTCAAATGCAAACTTCAAACCTATTCGCTTTGCCAGTGCTTCTTTTTACATGTTACCTACACAGTAAGAGCATATTTGTCTCTCTGTATTCAATGTCCAACAAAAGTTCCTGCTGAGGTGTGTTTATATTTTAAACATTAAATTAATTAATATTCTCGATTGTGCCCACATTTTTGTCAGGTTGGAGAACTGGGAGACAGAGAGCCGTGGGCAGAGATTATTAGGGGCATATCAACAACAACCGGCGATAATTATCTCTAAGCGCACTTAGCGCTAGGATAATTATCGCCGGCTAGCGTGAATTTTTATCGCTGAGATAGCGTGCTATTAGCAACGCTTATCTCAATAGCGATAAAAATCCTCGCGCTAACAGGCTAATGTGAGATTATCGCTGGAAACCCAGCGATAATCTCACGTTACCTTGTTGATAGGGACAGGCAAACTTAGCCATGATATCCTCCTTCCATAGGATATCATGGCTAAGTCTGAAAAATACAAAGAAAGAGTATGCTGTTCCTCCTGGTCAGGGGTGATTCTGTGAAGTACACAATCTACCCCGGGTGGAGATAAAGTGGAAAATGATGTAAAAAAATGTAAAGGGAGTGGGGGACCCACAAGGGTGGAACTAAAACCCTCACACACCCAGCAAACTAGGTGTCATGCTTCATCATCTGGGTTTTGCTCCTCGTCGGGTCGGCGCTGCAATACCCAACGGGCACCCTGTAAGGGGCTCTTTATCGGAGATCTTTTGTTCCTTGCCGTAAGATGAGTGCAAGTAAGGGCCAGGTAGGTGTAGATGTTGGTGGGTGTATTAAAAAGGGTTGATTAGTCTGAATAACGTCATTTATTAGGTCAGTAAACCACCCGCGGTTAGCGCTGCTTTTTTTGTCTCTAACCGGGTTAGCGACATTCTTGATAATAGGAGAAATGTCGCTTAGCGACATTTCTCCTATTATTTTACTCTGGAACGCCCCCTTTGCATCTCATTAGAGATGCAAGGGGAAGTGTAGAATAAAAGGGTGCTAACATGCAAATTTGCATGTTAGCACCCTGTTGTTGATAGGGCGCTAGTTTTAGCTCTCCTTTTTTGGCTTTTAAAGCCAAAAAAGCCGAGATAAAGCCCTTGTTGATATTCCCCTTAGTGCTCCAGACTGAGGGGGAGTTTTTACTTCATCTGGTAAACACCATTAACCCAGGGGAGGCATTCGCCAGGTGTTGTAAATTCTTCCTACTTCAAATATTCCAAAGAAATATTACATGAATAACTGATACACTAGCACAAAATTCCACACGCATGGGAAGAACCTGACCTTTTTACCTGTAAATTTTGGAAGTTTTGGTTTGCTGAAATCTACTCTGGAAAAATTGGAGAAGCTGAGATGTTTGTTGCAAAATGTTTAAAATGCTGTCACTAAACACGATGCAATTCTCTTTTTGTGTACTTGGCCTTCTTTCTTAAACTAAAGACCAAAACGCAGTCAATTGGATTTCAGGGTTTCAACACTTATTTTCCCAAGGTCATTGGCACTAGGCCAAATCCAAATATGCTTCTAAAATACTCAAATACTTTGACATTGAAATAATAATGTGAGGAGAACAGGAATCTGCAAAGAAAAGATCTAAAATCAACATTCCCTTTGCTTTTCAAGTTAAGTCTCACACTAGGTGACCAATCACCAAAGAGACCATGTCTCACAATGTGGTATTGGAGGTTCACTGAACCAAACAGCGGAGCGCATAGAAACCTCCCTGTGCTATCCATGCTGAGATAGGAATGCCACACCTGTCTGATTATGGAAAGAAAAATAAGCCAAAGGCGATAAACCTGGAGTCGACAATGGAGTCTATCTCGGTTTTCGAACCCTGAGAAAGTGATTCAGCGATACAAGGTCAAGTTGAACATTTACGTTGTTTGGAGGGTTCTACCCAATAGATTAAGGAACAATGTTCAAAAGATCTTTACCAAATACAAGCTCCGTGCAATCAAACCTGCTGGTGGGAACTGAAGTATACCTTTCAAAAGGTTCCCAGAATGACGTAGCCATGCTCCGGCTGGAATAGAAACCAGGCCTGGGCACCAAAATAAAAGTGGCGCCTATTAGCGAATCATATAGCTAAAAAAGTGGCCTATTAGAATATGACTCGTTACATTGCGAGCCATTACTCCACGTGCCATTACAACGCGGTCGTTGTAATTACAACGACCGCGTTGTAACCACGCAATTCCATTACTATGCAAGTCGTTACATCGACTTGCAGTAGATGGCGCGCTGACATTTGAAATGTATAATTTACTATTCCAACTCCAACCTACGTAACAGGAGGGAAGGTGTTGGAATAGTAAACTATACTATTTCTAATGTTAGCACGCCATCTAACGCAAGTCGATGTAACGACTTGCATAGTAATGGCATTGCGCGGTTGCAAGGTATGGGAGAATGCTTGCATTTGTTCTTGTTAGAGGCTATGCTTTTGGTAATATCAGGGAAATCCACAATAAAAAACGGATGCACCAGACCACAAAACAAGCTCACAAACCTTCAATACAACCAGACCACACACCGACCTATCAGAGAAGCCCTTTGGGAACTACCCGATTGCCCTATAGGCCAGTCGCCCCTGGGCATACCATCAGAAGCAAGATTGGGGGTCTCAGTCTGAAGCGATCTGTGTGACTACAAGTCCGCTGTCGGAACAACGACTTGCTGTAGGGGGCAGAAGGTGTTGGATTTAAAATCCATCACCTTCCCTACTGTTGCACAGACTGGTGTTGGAATAGTAAACTATACTATTCCAAAATCCAGTGCCCCCTACAGCAAGTCATTGTAATGACTTGCGTTGTAATGGTATGCGATGTAACAACACGGTCGTTGTAATGACCGTGTTTTAATGGCATGTATTGTAAACGCATGCGATGTAACTTGGCCTATTCGTTCTCCCACCCATTTCTCCATTTCTGCCCCATGCAGGCCTAAATGTGTAGTGACATACTGAAGATCAATGCCAACAAGAAGTTTTGGTACTGGGCGCACATGTGGTACCACATTTTTTGGCCACACTAGAAAAGATCTCCATATTCCTCTATCTCCAAGGTCAAGAATCGTAACTTCCATTTTACCAAGTAGCTTTCTATGGGGGAAAAGGCGAAGTTGGTGGTCTCTGTCTCCATCAAAGAGAGATAAGAATGATTTTACCCTTCATTTTTCACAGTGTGCCACAGTGATGGGAATAGGAATTTTTATCAAGAATTGGGTGGGACAAGATAAGGCACCTGGAGTTTCGATCGGTGAAGAGGTGTGGCGCCGTGGCCAGGGCGATTGACTCCAGAATCTGAGGATCACGGTTCGATCCCCGGCGGCAGATTAGCCCAGCACCATGTGACTCTGGGCAATAGCTTGCTTAATCTTCCCGACGGCCTCCAGCACCTAAGGACCCTTACGGGTGATTGTTTGCACTTTACAAATGTGGATTATTATTATCTAGAGACTTCAATAGGTTCAGAGCATGGTGCTCAGATTATTCCCCAACCTTTACGAATTTGTAATGTAATGTAACAGGATTTGAAGAGCGCGGACTAATCCCCCATGATGGTCTCTAGGCACTTAGTAGTTGCAGAAGGTCTTGAACATCAGTCGAAAAGCCAGGTCTTGAGTTTCTTGCGGAATGTTGGGAGTAGGTGGCTGTTCTGATGTCCTGGGGTAGGGCGTTCTAGGTCTTTGCTGCTAGATAGATAAATGAGTGGCCTCCTGCCCTGCTTCTGTGGATGCAGGGAATATGTGCAAGGGATAGTGAGGTGAATCGGAGGTTGCGGGTTGGCTGGTGGAAGTGCAGACTGTGAGAAAGTGGGGTTCTGTTGCAGTAAACCCCCCCTTTTTTCTTTTTTTGTTGCCAGACTACTGATGCTCTTTGACTTGGTGTGCCCTGGGCTCCTGCCAATCAGGTACCTAGGGCCTGGGTTCCTTCCCTAAAACTGCCTAACAGCCTAAACCCAATGGTCATCTCTGGCCACATGTCAGCCCCTAGTAAATGGTACCCATGGTACCCAGGGCCCTGTGACCAGAGAAGACCCCCTAAGGTCTGCAGCACTTATTGTGCCACCCTTAGAGGCCCTGTGCCCTGACACACACACACTGCCTTTGCAGGCTGAGTGTCTTGGTGCAGAGCAAAACAGAGAATCGACATGGCACACATCCCTGTGTGCCATGCCCACAACACACACTGCCCTGGCATACCTCAGTCACCCCTCTAGCTGGGTGCCCTATGCCAGTGGTGTGGGTACAGGTGCATGAGCCCTGTGCCCCTACAGTACCCAGGCCCGTACCTGGGCACTTTAAGTGCAGTGCTGCCATTAAGAGTATATGGTGCTGGGAGGTCGTCAACATGAACTCCACAGCACCATGATGGCAACACTGAAGACTGAGAAGTTTGGTATCAAACTTCTCAGCACATTAAACCCGCACTGATGCCAGTGTGGGATTTAATGTACAATGCACGACAGAGGGCAACTTAGAGTTGCCCCCTGAACCCAACCTACAATCTACGTCTTGTCTGAGGGGCTACCTAGGCTGCCACACAGCAGACATGTTGCTGGACCCCTGGGTAGAGAGCCATCCCACCGGTTCTGACCCCCACTCTGGCGGGAAGACTGGCGGGAAACCCCAAGGGAGGTAATGGGGTGTGCCAGCCTCTGCCAACCCCACCCCTCAGGTGGGAGAGGTGAGGTGAAGCACATCCCCGGGCTCTCGCCATCTTGAAGATGGGGAGCCCTGCCCAATCAGGATTAGGCTACTGCCCCCCTCCCACAGGAGAGTGTCAGGATAGGGGGTGTACCCACCCCAGGGAAGGGACCCATTGGTCCCTGCCCTTTACCTACCCGTAACGCCCCTAAATTTAGTATTTAGGGGCACCCTAAACCTTCCTTCCTCAGATCCAGATTCCGAAACAAGCAAGAAGATCAAGAAACAAGAAGACCTGCCGTGCAGCTGCTAACAAGAGGAAGACACCAACTGATTTGACCCCAGCCCTACAGGCCTGTCGACCCTCGAACCTGCTCCTGCTAAACCCCAGTGTCTCCAGTGGTCAGCAACTTCAAAAACTTCGGAGGACCTGACTGCCTTGTGACTCTAACCAACTGGGACTCCCACGAGCAGTGGTACTGCTCAAAGCAAGTAACTGGCCCCTGGCATCAGCCAGGAACTACGACTCCTGCACACTCTGCACCCGCCAAGCCTGGCCTGTGCCGGAGTGGTCAAAGACCACGAGGACATCACCCCGGCGACTGTGACCCCGAATCCAGCACCCAAGGACCCACCTCGACGCTCCTGACGACGCCTGCAGCCTCAGAAATAGGGATCCCTCCATCCGTGAACAGCTAAGGGTAAGATTTCCCAATGCGAAAAGACACCCCTGCACCCGGCGCCCTGCGCCCCCCTGTGCCCAGCTCCTGGGTGCCTACCTATCCTACAACTTTCCAACTTACCTCTCAAAGTGGTGGTCGCACCTGAAGAATCTGCGTCTCCAAGCTTGCAGCCTTTGTTTGTCACTGAGCTACTCCATTGAAATCCATTGAGCGCCCGACGGCTCAAAGGCATCCTGCACCCAGCCGCCCGAGAGCCCCTGGCAGTGCAACCTCTATTCTAATCTACTTTCCCACTTGCACTGAGTAAGCGACCAGGAGCCCAGCTCCCACAGCCGCGTGGCCTGCTAGCCAGCAGCCACCAACCAAGGGCCCCCTGCCTCCCATAGGATAACATTGGGCCTAACTCTCTCTGCACCCGGCTGCCCCTGTGCCGCTGAGGGTGTAACAACTGTACCTACCTGACCCTGGGAGACCCCTGAGTCTATGCCCAGAACCTTAACTCTGCCAGTCGAGTACTTACCCAAAAGCCGATAACTCACTTTTCTTCCATAGGGTAACATTGACTGGTTTCACTTGGAAATTCTTGTGTTGAGTTTTGAAACATTGAAATATTCACTAAGAATCAGCCGAGCAACGAAAACGAAATTACTCACCTGTTATCAGGAGAGATCCCAGTGCTGGATCTTTGTGCCCAGCACTGACCCTGAAAAGTAATTACAACTGTACTAACCAATAACTTGATTTTCCTCTATAGGATAACATTGCCTGGTAGGCGGGGGCGGGAGGGAGACTGTTACTCCGAGAGGCCAGCAAGGGAATAGGCAAAATGGAGAGGGCCAGAGCCTGGGAGGATCTTGTGGGGGAACTAGTGGCGACGGACGCAGACGCTAGCAGTGAAGGGAACACTCCGAGGGTGGCAACACTGGACCCAGATGACGGGCAAGTGGAGCAACCTGCCCCGCTCACCTGAAGGACACAGCAAGGCAATAACCATTTTCCAGGGCCCTTAAGCCTGACCATCTCTTTGCACACACTTTCCAGATTCAGCCTATTAGCAAGCAACTCAAGGGGGGAGGGGGATAGTTTGTTATGAAAAGGTTATGGGGGAAAGTACGTCAAGATTAAACCAGTATAAGTATACGTATGAATGTATGTATTGCTATAGCACAAATGCCAGTAAAATATGGTTAAAAAAAAAAGGATAACATTGCCTGGTTTTTACCAGAAATTCTTCTAATTATCAATTTTTGAAACTTACAAATATGCCTTAAAAATCGCCTGTATAACAAAAACGCTTTCATCCAACTGTTTACAGGAGATGCACCAGTGGTGGATCCAACAATGAGTTAGAAAAAGTAACAATAACCCTACTTACCTGCTATGTGAATTTCCTCCCATAGGATAAGATTGGGGATTCTGTGTGAAAAGGTTTCAGTGTCAACTTTTAAAATACAATAATAGTCCTTAAAAATCATAACTGTAACCAAAACGGTTTTACTTAACTGTTTACAGGAGATGTCCCAGGACTGAATCTAGGATCCAGTCCTGTGGTAAGAAAAGTAATCCAAAAAGTA
Source organism: Triturus cristatus (assembly GCF_964204655.1). Classification (NCBI taxonomy): domain Eukaryota; kingdom Metazoa; phylum Chordata; class Amphibia; order Caudata; family Salamandridae; genus Triturus; species Triturus cristatus. The sequence goes on from NC_140590.1 coordinate 1,588,484,863, forward strand.
ATCAATTGCATTTAACTAGAAATTCCCATTGAGCTCAATGTTATATTGTGTTTGAAATTGTGTTGCCCATTGCAACAACTGTATCAATTGCATTCAAAAGTTTATTTCTTATTGAAAGTATTTATCTAAAGCATCTCATTCTGAGAAAGTATATTTTGATACCTATTGTTGGTTCTAAAATAAAACAACCATATATTTTTATATACAAACTATTGACCTAGAGTTCAGTTCTTGAGTGTGTGAGACCATTTGCTGACTGAGTGTGTGCAACAAATGCTTTACACTGTCCTCTGATACTGCCTTACTGCTCGACCAAGCTACCACTTTAGAGAGTAAGGTTATATCTAACTTTAGCCTCTGCCAAACCTCTGGGGGACTGTGGACTCGGTGCACACTGTACCTATTTAGGAACAGTATATACAGAGCCACTTTCTTACACAGACGGCGATTGAGGTAGGCAGGTCCAATCTGATGCAGCACTTTGTAGGAAAGGGTGAGTATTTTGAAGTGGCAATGTTTCTGGACAGGGAGCCAGGGGAGTTCCCAGAGGTGAGGCATGATATGGGTGCAGCAGGTTAGGTTGAGAACTAGTGTGACAGTGGTGTTTTGGATGGTTTGGAGCTTGTGTGTTAAGTGGGCCAGTATTCCATAGTAGAGTGTGTTGCCATAGTCAAACTGCTCATGATCAAATCCTGGGTGACGATCTTTCTAGTGTCCAAGTAGAGCCATTTGAAGATCTTTCTGTGCATGCAGAGGATTTTGAAAAAGGTGGATATACCGGCGTTGATTTTGGGTCTCATGGAGAGTTTGGTATCCAGGATGATGCCCAGGTTTAGAGCCGTGTTGGTGGGGGTCGGTGGGTCTCAATTCAATGGGCCAGCAAGTGGTGTCCCAGTGTTGTTGGGTCTGAAAATCTGAACATTCATTTTCTCAGCATCAGGTTACAGGCAGTTGGTGCGCATCCAGGTGGCGACTTCCGTCATGCAGCATTTCAAGTGGTTTTTGGTGTTGATGGGGTCTTCTGAGAGGGAGAGGATGACTTGCGTGTCATTGTCGAATGGCATGCTGTTGAGTCGGTGGGAGCGGGTGATCTCTGCAAGGGGTGCAAGGTAAATGTTGAAGAGGGTGGGCTGAGGGATGACCCCTGTGGAACTCCGCAGATGACGTCTTTGGGTTCGTAGGTGGCAAGCGGCTTCCTGACACATTGGGTTCTTCCAGACAGAAAGAAGCACATCCGTTGGAGGGCTGGTCCTTGGATTTCTGCTTTGTGGAGTCTGGTAATGAGGATGTGGTGGGAGACCATGTCGAAAGCTGTAGACAGGTCAAAAAGAATAGGGGCTGCGGAGTGTCCTCGGTCAATGATGGTGCGAATGTCACCTGTTGCAGCCATCTTGGTGCTATGGTTGCGGCGAAATCCTGGTTGGGAGATGTGAAGGAGTTTGTGTCGTTCGTGTTGTTCGATGTTGCGGGAAAGGAAGAGAGAGATGGGGCGAAAATTGCATTGGACTTCAGGGTCTGCAGATGGATTCTTGAGGAGAGGGGTGACATTGGTGTGTTTCCAGGCATCTGGGAATATGGATGTGTTGATGATTGACTGTAGTACCAAGTTTAACATGTTGGTCAGCGGGGTCCAGTTGGAGAGACTTGGTGCTCCTGCAGAGAGGGCCTGAGGTGCATGAGAGAGGGTCGTGGGTGGAGGTGGAGGCTCAAAGTTCTTGTCTATGTTGGAGATTTTGTTGTGGAAGAAGTCTGAGAGTTGATTGCAGAGGTCCTGTGAACATGACTATATATATTTGTTAAGCCTGCCATCTACTTCACTAGGTCCCCATTGTGCAACAGAGGCAGTTTAAAGCACTCTGTTTATCTCACCATGCTTTTCAGGAGCTTGGACCTAATGCATATGTGGAAAATCCCATAGGCATGTTTCTTCCTGTTTTGTTTTCTGTTGCACCCCAAGCGTTCGTATTTTGGATGCAGGGATTTTCAGTGCATACATATTTGGAAGGCTTAGGCAGGCAGTCAATGACCAAAGATTTCAAACTGCTCTTAAATATACCTTATTCTGTTAGATGGAATCTCTTTTTTAAGAAGGGTTGTTTACCATTGCACATATAAGTCCTGCAATGACTCACGAAACAAAATAATATGCAAGACTGTATATAGGATTCTAGGACTAAAAATCCATGTACACTTAAGATGACACAAAGTCACAAATTCATCATCATTCACTTAATGTATTCGTTTTTCGACCTTTTAGAGCAGTTAGTTCAGAGTATGTGCACTGTGAGGCAGGAGATGCTCGAGGTCAAACTGGGAACAGAGTGTCCCTCTCCAGTTTCCTCTTTCAAGACCCAAACTGCTTGGCGTTTATTTACAGGTGTGCTAGTACAGTTCAAGGTTGGTCCCGGACCCCCACACATCTGCCCCTGGTTCTTCCACTTGAAGGCTTGTTGGAAAGTCAAGAGAGCAGGTTCATATTAGGTGCACTGTGTTGTGCTACTTTCTGCATGAAAACACTTTGACTGGAAAGGCCCGATGCACGGTCCAGAGCATATTAAACTTGATTTTTGCACCATCTTGGAGACAGTGAAATGGTAACAGAGCTCAAGGACACACTTTTTTCATAAAGCACCTATTAACCATTCTGGGCATCTTGGCGCTTAATAACAGTTGCTTATTGTTACCCAACTGAACTCATTTTATCAATCTCCTGAGGATGAAAGGAAGAGAAGGGCCAATTAGAATTTGCACTGTGACTATGAGGTCAAGCACAGACTCCCGAAGGGGATGCAATAATCGACTGAGCCAACAGACCCATGGTTTCCAGCAGCAGATTCTGGCATCCTTGTTCTGAAACCTTTGCACACTGGAAGAGTTTCTTTTGGAGCCCAGTGTCAAGGATGCTGCAGTAGCCTCAGTGTGACCTCACACAAACTCTCACCAGAACCTCTTGATGCAGAAGACATTTGTGGCGAAGACTGAGCTGCAGGGTGATTCTCTTGACCATGGCAGGAACTTGAGCAATCAGAGAGAAGTCAGACTCCAAGAGGCTCCAGACATTCCCTACTCGCGAAGTAGGGAATGGAATAGGATGTGGTTTAGGAGGCCGGGTGAAGGGAAGCAAGTTAGGTTCTGCTCCACCCATTCTCAATGGCAAGTCCAGTTTTTAAGGCTGACACTTCAGGCCCATCATGTGGCCACCATCCTTAATCTAATGGACAAAAGAAACGTTTAAACATCTCAACCAAGTGTTGATGCATGACTTGCAATGTTTTGTGCATACCACCGGCCAATTAGAAAACGCAACTTCCTGTGACCGAATTTCCATAGAACAATAATGTTGATCCTCTCCATTGTGTGTGTCTACAAAGTTGTCATGCAAGAGTACTATGTGCCATCCTTTCTCGGGGGAACAAGGGCCTGAGTCTGAAACTTGTCGCAGCATTTAAAAGTAGTTTTACTTCTTCTTGCATAGGATCCAGAATGTGGGTATTTCCAGTTTAGTTGCATCAGATGGTTAAATGTCACAATATCTTGTGACAAAGTATTAACCTGCAGCAGTATCGAGTGCAGAGTATCAATTACCACAAACAATGTGGAATATGCAATGTGGGGGTGGTGTGAACATCTAACTCTAAGGCTGCATTCTGTAACTGAAAAATTCCAAAATGCTAGGCAAAGGTAACTAGCGGGCATCTGTTTATGTTAGCCGCAACTATTTTAATTCAATGCCTCGTACTTCAAACAAGACATCTGGGGCCTCATTTACGAGAATTGGCGCATCGCTTGAAAGCAGCGATGCGCCACTTCTCAGTGCGCCCTCCTTGCGACAGCAATGATGCATCATATTTACAAAATGACGCATCATGTCGCAAGGAAAGACAGATACGTCAGTATAACTGACGTATCTGTCAGTGCAAAAAGTGGCGCATTGCTGGAGTTGTGTCGGAAGCCAGATGCAACTCCAGCAATGTTCCTTTCACATGGGCCAAGTCCCATGTGAAAGGGCCTGCGTCACCCTTACGCCTGACATGAGGCAGGCGTAAGGTTTTGACGCATTGGCGTCCTAGAAGTGGTGCAGCAAAATCTCATAGATTTCGCTGCACCACTCCTCCGACCCTTTGAGGGGGTACGCCCACCCTGCATACATTATACCTGACGCAGGTATAATGTAGCGCAGGGGTTTACGAAGTGACGTATCTTCCTAGATGCGTCACTTTGTGAATATGGCTTAACATGGCGCATGTTTTACGCCACTGGTGCGTCACAAAAAGTGACGCACCGGTGGCGCAAAAGTGACGCAGGGGCTCATAAATGAGCCCCCGGGGATTTGAATTTGTCATTGTGATTACTGCTGGGCATCAAATCGTTATCTTTGCTACCCTCAGGATTTCTTCCGAGATGGCACTAGTGTGTGCACAATACATCACCGGGGACATTGATGTACCGCTATCTTGTGCAATCAAACCTTGCACATTGTGGAGTGCCTCTACATCTTGCCCTGCTACCTTCCTCCGCTCTCTGCCCCTCTTGTCCCCGATCGAGTGACTCTACATGTTAACAGCAAGGAAGGTGACATGAGTGGCATGTAGCCCATGCACCAATACCTGTAGAAATGCAGAGGCATGTTCAACAGTCTACACTGGACCCAAAACATCATTCCGACGACAACCAGTCCTTGTGTAATAAAATAATGTGACTGGTCACTTCTCATTAGAAATTGATCTGTACCCGTGCCAATATCTCCCTGGTCACAGCTCACCACAGGCAGAGATCAAAGCCTTTCCAGCTGCCAGAGCTGGCAGACCTCCTGAGCTGTGCACAATCTGCTAAGGAGTCCCTTGTAGATCAGTACTCGTAGACAGACAGGTGGCATAATTGGCAGAAGCCGCCTAAGGTCAGCTGGAGACGTCTATGATGCCAGACAAACAAAAGAAGATCTTCATTGTCATGTACCCAAGATTATGCAGACACTTTTGGCAGCAAACCTCCTCTACACCGTGAAACAGGATGGCATAGAACATTCTAAAGACAGTGGCGGCTGGCATGTACAGAGGGTGGGGCAGGTGGGACAAAATTATAGTAAATAAATAAGTTAAAAAAATAATAACACTTAGCTTCCTGGCGCAACGTCCTACTCGCTCGGGTCTTCTTCAGGCAGGCATTCTCCAGCTCGGGACCCAGGACACTGCAGTAACCAATCCTGGCGCTGTTGTCATGCAGCTTGAAAGAAGTGTCAGGATTGGAAGGAGCCGCCTCCTCGGCGGTCCCAAAGACACTGGAGCCCAATGCTGTCTCTAACCCAGCTGTCTAAGAGAGCTGGGTTAGAGAGGTTTAAACTGCGCATGTCTGGCTGGCTGTCACAAGACAGCCTAACAAATAGACATGCACACTTTAAACCTAATGTGCCCTGCCCTGCCCATCACTGCTTTCTGCTGCTGCGTGGCTGGCAGTAGCAGAAATCAGAAAGACCCACCCCACCCTGTCCTAACGCTTGGCTCGGGACGGAGTTTTGAAAAATGAAATGGTAATAGATTAACTTTATTATCATTTTATTTTTCCATCTCTAGGGCAATTTAGTTAGTGGGGCGAAGATCCTCTGCCTTAATGGAGGAGCCGCCACTGCTAAAGATACCTTCACAAACAGGTAACATGGATACTACGTTTTACGGTCAATCCCCGTCCTTGTCAATCATTTGTAACATTCGGGTGACTTAGTTATGTGCTTTGGTACCGAGGTAACCAAGTTCTAAACATTACTTCTCCAAATGGCATGATCCTGACCAATAGCCACGTGTTCATTTTCTTAAAAAAAAAAAATAGCAATTTCTTTCAAAAAGAACTACTGCAGATTTAACGTTGTGCAAAGGTAAATAAGCAAGACATTGAGTTTGGTATCAGCAGCAACTGTTAATACACAAAATAGGAATTTAGGGGCATATTAACAAGGAACAGGGAAAATTAACGCTAAGGGCGCTTAGCGTTAATTTTTTTTTAACGCCCGCTGTCTCTGGATAATATCGCCTGGTTATTGACAACGCTAACCGCCTACTCGATAAAAAATCCAGTGATAGCGGCATTTTGGAAGGTTACCGCTGGTTAATGCAGCGATAAAACTACAAGGATAGGGATATCCTTGTTGATAGCCCATGGTGGACTTAGCCATGTAATCCACCTCCTATTGGATTACATGGCTAAATCTGAAAATTAGCAGACGTAAAAAAGCAGCGTTAACCGTGGTTAGCGCTGCTTTTTGTGTCTCTAACAGGGTTAGCGTGCAGCTTGATAATAGGAGAAATGTCGCTTAGCGACATTTCTCCTATTATTTTGCTCTGGAACGCCCACTTTGCATCTCATTAGAGATGCAAAGGGAAGCATAGTGAAAAATGGTGCTAACATGCGATTTTGCATGTTAGCACCCTGTTGTTGCTAGGGCAATATTTTTATCTCCGCTTCTTTGGCTTTTAAAGCCAATAAAGCGGAGATAAAGTCCTTGTTAATATGCCCCTTAATTTTGTGATGTGCATTAAATCCCCCTCCACATGCCCATGACCATTATTATAGTTAGTATAAATGTGTTGTCAGTCATTCTAACATACTCTTCAAAACTGAATACGAGATTACACTCAAACAATCGCAACTCAGTAGAGCACAGCACTCCAAGGCACCTCATAGGCAGCCAGCGGTGTTTACCTCTGAAGGGTATCCGCGCTGAACTACAGGTATAAAAATATATGATTGTTTCCTCTTGTGCAAAACATGGTGCAAAGTTCAAACCTATTGGTGATCTAGAGCTATGTACAACTGCTATATAAATAAATAAAACAAAATAATTGCCACCCAAAAACTATTATTCAAATACATAAGGATCCACATTTCATTATATTAATAATATAAGTGATATTCATTAAATTCTCAACAGTTATTTGCAGAGGGATGCCTATTCCCTTGTTTAGCTTTATTTATAGAACACTGTCTAGTGGGCATTACCTACAAATGTAATCCTTGGTGTTCACTGTGACATATTCTCACGAATCAAGTAGTGAGTTGGAGCTTAGATTCCTCCAGCGGGGCAAGGCAGCATGCTGTATCCGGGAAGGGTGATCAAAAGTCAGAGAGGCATGCCATGGGGGTACCACTGTTCTGGATTTTCAGGCGGCAAAATGCTCCCAGCATCACCAAAATTATTTTTGGCCCAGTAAGGTTGTGCCTTGAGCAGATTGACTTGGGTGGTTGGTTCCAGGCCTCTGGAGTTCTGGAAGTCCAAACCTTTTCTAACTCGAAATTTATCAGAAATTTCAAATAAGTCCTGGATGCCTCTAAGTCTCCCAGGATATCAGAGACAACACTTAGGAGTCAGGAGATGCACCAGTAAAGGCCACCAGTAGAGTTCAGTCCATTTCCAGTTGCAACTGGTCAATTTGTACTCTATTAAAAAAGCCTCTTGTAACTTTGATGTGTCTGTCGCCAAACAGGAGGTTAGCCAACTGACCTTTAGACTCTGCTTTTTTGTCCTAGGTGCAAGTGGGAGCAGGCTCAGCCCTTGAGTTCTCCTCACAAGTTTCAGACAGCAGGTTTAATCCTCTCATGTTCTTCCACAGGTCCAGAAAGTATTCTGTTGAGCTGAGGGTAAGGTGCCAGCTTTGTTGGTTTCCCTAGCCAATAGGTGGAGGTGATTCCTGGACATTCCCTAACCAATGAGGGAAAAGCTTCCAAGCACAACCCTTTGCACTTTTTCAGCACATCCTGTTTGAATTCCTGCAAACTATCCCACAGTGCACTATTCTAAGGGTAATCCAAGATAGCAGAGGTCTTCCGCTCTGAAGGGAGCCTGTCGACCAGCCAGGGATGTGTTTAGGGCAGTCCCCTCCTCCTCAGCTACACCAAACTGATTAATGGGGCAGCTCCCCATCCCACTGGGCTGGTGTAAAAATTGGCTACCAAAGGCTTAACGATCAAATGCTTCTCTTCCTCAGGCTTCCACTTACCCTTGACTATGAATGGACTGTTGTCACCCTGGTTCATTTGAAGTAATTTATTTTATTTTAAACTGTGTTTTATTGGTTTCAAGAAACAATAAAAAACAATAAGGAACATACAGCGCTAGAGTTTCAGAATCACACATAAAGTTAAAAAAAATACGAGGCATAGGCAACTACAGGGTCCATTCCCCATGGTAAGCATTATAGAGTCAGCGAGGTCCAGACAGTGGAAAGTGCATCCTGTTAAATGAACGAAGCTATCAAGCAGAAAACGTCAATAAAAGAGCAGAACAGAAACTCACTTGGTTGCCATATACACTTCAGCACATACCTCAGCTAGGACAATCATCCCTCATCCTCAAAGCTGTTTATTGTGCAAGATTCCCCCTTCTCCTTGAAATGTTCAAGCAATTGGGTCCATTGCAATATTTATTTCACCACCTTCTCATCAGTGCGGGACAACCACATGTGGTGTTCCTCTGCCACCCCATTCCATTAAGTGTCTCCGCCACTGAGCTACCCGCGGCACCCTAGTGCCCAACCAGCCAACAGCTACGCAATATTGTGCCAGAAGAAGAGCTAGTTGGGTGAGCCTATAGGAGATTTTGCGTCTTCTGGGTCTATCCACAACACCCAGCAGGCAGGGTAGTAGCATTAGAGGAATCACTACCCCGGTAGCATCCTCAACTTTTAGTAACACCTGTCCCCAGAAGGTTTGGACCCCAATGCACTCCCAGGCCAAATGCAAAAAAGGTAGCACATACTTATTCCAGGCCCCAGTGCGACAGTGCCACTGGCACGCGAAAGGCAAGCCCAGCTGTGCCCGTCAACGCCCGACCACGCCCAGTGCCATAACCCCTGTCCCTCCCACCCCACCAAAGATACACCATCACCGAGCTCTACACCCTCGACCCCAGATGCTGCAATAAACACTGCCACTATGCCGAACCACGCTCCACGGTAGGACCTTTCCCCTGCACCCGCTGCCACTTCTCCTGCCACTGCACACACACTAGCCCACTAAACAACCCCACCCCAAACACACCACCTGAACAAAAACACCAACTTGCATGAGCCCTTCTCAGCACACGCTCACTATGCAAACATTCCACTGAATTATGGGATCTCATCGCCACCCTCGCACCCAACATCGTCTACCTTACTGAGATCTGGCTCAACCCCACATCCACCCCAGACATTGCCACAGCGATCCCCAATGGATATAAAATCACTCACCAGGACCGCATCAACAAGCCGGGAGGAGGAACAGCCATCATCCACAAAGAGACCATACAGTGTACCACTACTATTGACAACACAACCGCCCCTATGGAACATCTCAACTTCAAGTCCACACGGATGACAAGACGACCATTAGAGGCACCCTGGCATACCAATCCTCGGGCCCGCACTCCAGCTACTGTAACATCATTGCAGACTTTATTGCGCCCCTAGCCTTAGACACCAAGGACTACATCTTCCTTGGCAACCTAAATTTCCACATCAGCGACCCCAATGACAAAAAACACCACACACCTCCTCGACATTATGTGCTGCCTCGGATTGACCTAGATAGTCCACGACCCTACACACACAGCAGGACACATGTTGGACCCAATTGTCACAGAACTCACATGAACCAATCACTCCATCGTCCACTTCAGCATCTACAGACCCGCACCACTACCACAAGATGATGAACGCCCCCCACCAGAGGTGGAACAAAATCTCAGAGTCCAGCTGGGTGAACGCTCTCAACACCTACAACCCTGCTACGTATACTAACCTCGAACAGAGAGTGAAAAACTTCAATGCCTGGATCACCAATTGTGCAGACAGCATCATCCCCATCAAGAGCAACATCCAGAGCAAATTCTCAATAAAGGCCAGCTGGTACACCCAAGAACTCAGAACAGCAAAACGGACAGCAATCATTTGGAGAGGAGATGGCTCGCCAGCAAGGACACCTCCGACAGGGTAGCCTTCAAGACCTCCCTCAACCTCTACCACTGCCTGCTGAGGGCAACAAAAAGCCCTTGCTGCATGCATTGAAACCAGTGTTAACAACAGCAAGGAACTTTTCATCATCATTAAGGAATTCCCCAACCCAGTTGCCAGCGAAAACAACATTATACCATCACATGAGCTGTGCAACAACTTCGCCCACTCCTTCCAAAACAAGATTGCAACCATATACAGAAACTTTGAACCCCAACCCACACCTACAGACTTCCTCGACAGATACGCCACCACTGTAACTGACGCAAACCTCACACTGACCACCTGGAACACCCTCTCCACCCAGTACACCACCTCCACCATGAAATCCATCCAATCGGAACCTCCAAGAGACCCATGCCCACGCCTCATCTTCAACCTCGGAAACCAAAGAACTGAACAGGAACTCACCATGCTACTCAACACCTCTATCACCACCATAACATTTCCAGATGCCTGGAACCATGCTGAAGTTTGACCACTACTCAAAAAACCCTCCGCCGGCCCCAGCGAACTCAAAAACTACCGGCCAATCTCCCTGCTCCCAGTGCAAGTGAAGGTACTGGAAAAAATCATCAACAATCAACTCATGACACACCTGGAGCAGAACCAGCTACTCGACGTCTCCCAATCCGGCTTCCACAGCAATCACACCACCGACACCGCCCTGATCGCGGCCACCGATGAAATCCAAACCCTCTGTGACCGAGGAGAAACAGCAGCTTTGATCCTGCTCGACCTCTCGGCAGCCTTCAACACCATATCCCACCACATGCTGATCGAAAGACTACAGCACGTTGGCATCCAAGGGGACGTGCTCAGATAGATCACCTCCTTCCTCACAGGTAGAAACCAGAGGATCCACCTCCCACCTTTCATCTCTGAAGCCAAGGAGATCACCTGCGGTATCCCCCAAGGCTCATCCCTCATTCCCATGATCTTCAATGAATATATGACCTGACTGGCACACATGGTCACATCCCACAGTCTCAACATAATTTTACTACGGAGACGACACCCACTCACTGACGACCCCACCACGACCAGAACCAACTTCCACAGATGCATGACAAACGTTTCTGACTGGATAAAGAACAACTGCCTGCAGATGAATACAGACAAGATGTGAGTACTGATCTTTGGCAACTGCAGCAACACATGGAACTGCTCCTGGTGGCCATCAGACCTAGGACCCACACTCACTCCCTCCGACCTCACCAGAAACCTCAGAATCATCATTGACAACAAGCTCACCATGAAATCACAGATCAACGCCATCTTCTCCGCCTGCTTCCACACTCTGCACATGCTCTTCAGATCTTCAAGTAGCTACCCCTACACACGAGACACACAGTGACACAGGTGCTCATCACCAGTCGACTGGTCTACGGCAACGCCATCTACGTAGGAATCGCCGCACACCACCTACAGACACTTCAGACCATACAAAATACCGCAGCCAGACTCATCCTCGGCCTTCCCCAACGACCCTACATCACACCCCACCTCAGGCAACTCCACGCGCTTCCTGTACAGAATAGATGTCAATTTAAGATGCTGACCCACGCACACAAGACTTTACACAACCAAGGACCTGCATTCATTAATCACCGCCTGAACTTCCACTAGCCGTTGCGAAGACTATGCTCTTCCTGCCTTTCCCTTGCCCATATTCCCCACATCTACCGCAGCAGCAGTGGAGGATGCTCCTTCTCCCACAGACCTGGTACAGCCTCCCCATGCATCTCCAGACCATCACCTCACTTCCAGAATTTCGAATGGCCCTCAAGACCTGGCTGTTTGAATAAGCACCTGGATACCCTATTGGGTGATTAGCCATGCTTTATAAATCCTGATTGATTGATTGACCTACAGAATGGCAAACACAAGTGCAGGTTTTTGAAGAATTGGGTGGAACCTTTGATATAGAGAGATTAGCCAAACTACTGAAAAGACTCCAAGAAAAATATAAAGGCTGAATAGCAGCCGATTTTCCACCAGTGGCGTGAGGAGGTGCATAAGCAGAAATATCAATCTCATGTTCAGAATATAAAAGAGACACAGAGAACTAAATTAGCTACCTCAAGATAGAGTAGGGATGTCTGCTCCAACTGCTTCTACGTACCTATTCTAACCCTGGGCAGTGAACTCCGGTCCGTTTGCGGAGCCCGCAGAGTTCCTAAAAACTCAGTTTCGCGCAGCGGAGCGGAGGTTTTTTCCTTGCTCGCGTTCACTAACGTCAAGTTGTCGAGCGAGTAAAATCCACCTCCCGGTGAGATTTTTCCTCGTTCGCGATTGCCAACATCAAGTTGGCGAGTGCGAGCATGGAAAAGAAACCTCCCGGTGAAATTTCTTAATGCGAGGGGGTCAGGTTTCTCATTGCGAGTGGTCACGTATGCTCGAGACCTCTCGCGTTGATAAACTGCCCATTCGCGTTGAGAAAACTTCCACTTGAGTTAAAATCTACTCCAGCGGCAGAAAAGGTAAGCTTGCATTGTGCATGGTGCTGTTCGCAATGATTGCACAGTGCGGACAAGCATCCAGCACTGTGCAATCACCGCGAACAGCATTTTTCTACCGTACTCTGCCGCTCGCGGAGCTCCGCGTAGTGCGGTGGAGTTTTTTTTGCACTTCGTGTAGTTTTGTGTAGTGCAACTCCGCAAAGACCGCCCAGGGTGAACCTATTCCCCCTGATCCCTGAACCACAAGAGAAGAAAAACTACAGGGATACAATGGAGGAAAATATCTTCCCCATGGGGCTAGGTGAAGCGGAAGTTACACCTGGAAACAGAGCAATGCCTGCAGGATCGCCGGTGGCTGAAGTACAAGGAGGTAACATGCTAGCGAGTGGTGTGATGTGAGTGGCTGGCAGCAGAACGACTAGGTCAGAGGCAATTACACTGCCATTGACTGATCTAGAGAATGCACACATTCCGCCCTGTGACATAATGAGCAATGGTAGCGAAGCCCCACCATTCCTCTCCAGAGTTTGACATGAACTTGTGGGCGAGTTTCAAGATGCCCTCTCCCTTCTCCTCACTTTAGCGATGCAGATGATGATCCAAGTCAGCTCTCCTTGCCGTAAGAGACTACCTAGAGGATGGGGGTAGAGCCATGGTCCACATACCCCGGACTACCTCTGGCATAATGAGCAGAAAGTAAATACTCCTCAATATATGGGTAAATCTAAAACAGTTTTGAGAAAAGAGGCAAAAAGTGTATCTGAGGTATATAAGCCCTTCTGGGCAGATCTAAATCAGCTATTACAGTTGTGCCAAGTGACGTGAGAAAACACTGGTAGAGAAGGCACCATGACCAAGAGTGGACTTTGTGGATAATGGGGGACTGAGTGTGGTGAAGGATGTGTTGTTGAATAACATACTGGCAGTGCTTAATTAATTTTAACCAGCGGTTGCAGGTGGGGCCACTGGCAGTTATTTTTATGGACTGGCACGTATTTGTCCTCATCAGATATATACCAAATGCAAGAGAGGTAAAAAACACAGATCGGAAAGATGGAGTAAGAGAAAAATGGCAAAAGCGTATAATAGGGAGAAAGCAGGAATCAGCAAGGGTGAGATAAAGGGGCAGGGAGTGTCTGGTGGTGGAATAAAGAGGCATGAGGTGGATTTAAGACTACCAGCCTTGGTATTCAGCGCCCTGACATTTAATTGCACCAGCCATAGCCTTCTTAGCAGAGCTTCAGGTGCTGGCACTCTTCTTTTTTTTTTTTTTTACAAATTAAGTACTGCATAATTAAGATATGTCCAGTGAAAATGGACTGAAATCTCTAATTGTAAACATAATAAGGATACAGCACCTACAGACTATTTAAACAGGCTAAAGGATATGTTTGAGATGTATTCTGGCATAGCCCATTCTACAGAAATTGCTCAGGAAACTGTGGGAACTACTTTTGTGCAGGGATTATTGCAAAAGTTAAGAATTAATTAACTACTATATGTATTGGATGCAGACTAAAACATTGGCAGAATTAGTTACTGTTGCAAACCACTGTGTTGCATCACAACAGAAAATTAAAGAGCATGTGTAATCAAAACCGATGTTTTGAAAATTGAATAACATGCAGAGAGATGTTAAGGATGTAGGATGGGGAGCACCACATAGGGGAAGGGGCCAGGGAGGTGAGGTAGGTGGTCGATCTGGGAGAGGAAACACAAGAGGTCAGGGAGAAGTAAACAGGTGGGTGTGCTCCTGAAAATTGATTTCACCAACTCCACTTCCAATGTGTCAAGTCTGCTAGACCAACGAGATTGCCACCAAGCTGTCCAGAGCAAATACAATAACAAGAGCTCCTGACTGTAAAATGAATATCTTAATACCAGTAGAACAAAGGGCCTCTATGTCGATTATATTATTAATGGTAAGAACACTTACTGGCAAGGGCGCCAGTTGCTCAGCCCTTAAAACCTCCAAATTCCCCTCTTCATCTCTCTAGGGATTCCCCATATATGCAATTGTAAATTTCAATCAATGACTAACTCACCATATCACGAATCCCATGTCCATCTCTGTAGAAGTTATTAGCGACAAACACTCCTTCTTGCTCTGCCCCACTACAAAGGTTAAGGACTGGCAAGAACAGCTGCTGTCAGGCTTATGTAGAGAAAAGGTAACTTACTAAGTTATTTTTCCCAAATAATTATCAAAAATCTAAATTGATTATTGTGTTGGATTTTTAATACATATAAAAAATAGTTGTTGAACCATTTCTCTAGCTTTTCCTAAACCCAAGTTAGCAAAATTAATATATTAATCTTCACTGTAGGTTTCCTCATAGGCGAGCCAAAGCCTTCAAAGGTAGAAATATAATTTGGAGGCTTGTCACTGTAGGGACATGACAACATTACATTTCTACATGTCTGACTTTTAAATACTAACCCCCCTACCTTGTGGGCTACAAGATATACTTAGGGAAGACGTATTAACATTTAAAAAGAAGGTTCTCCCACTTTCAAAAGGATTATTTTTACAGGTTTGCCTGCAGGTTTAACCTGCAGTAGTCAAGCTACTTTGGTAGGCCTGAAGCCATGTTTTCCTTGTTACACTAGTGGATGGCATCATAAAGTGTTGCAAGGTGGCTTATAATTTCCATGCCATGGTTGTAGTTTCTACACCATATACTATAGCCTTACAGTAGTGTTCAAAATGCAAATCAGAGAGAAGACAATTGTTTTGCTGTTTTAGGGGTCAGAGCACATAGGACACTGGACAGCCATGTCCCAGTGCGCAGTCTAAAAACAAGGCAAGAAAAGTCATCAAAATAATGACTCTGACCACATTAAATAGGGCATTTTCTCACAAGCTACCATTACAATATTTTGGTTATTTGTTATATCATATTTTTCTGACATCGACATTTTGATGTATAACTTAAAATATTAGTCTTGAAGGCAAGAGCTGGGAAGTCTGGGTGCAGCTCTCCTTCAAGATGGATCGTAATGCTGAACAAACACTCCTACGCTCATTGTGTTTGAGTGCCCTCCCCAAGTCAAGCAAATCCGTGTTTTACATAGATTGTTGGACCCCAGGGAATAAATAGCTAGGTTTTCATTTTATTAAGAGGAAAGGGTTTATCACCATATCAATTGTAGTGAGCCACCCGGTACCCTCCTGAGTGATCCCTTCACCCGGATATGCACCGGGGGCGTAGACCCCACATGGTCTTACTGCCCGTACCCGACTGGAGAGTGTGTGAGTGCATTATTGGCCTCAGGGGTAAAGTGACGCAACCAGCAGGGTCCTCACTGATCCAGGGGCACCCTGCAACATCAATGACGTTCTTAACTTGAAATTAAATATGTTGTAGTCCTTTGATGTCAATTCACCAAATTGCCAGTGGAGGTGACATCGTACGCCATTGGACCTCTACTTTGACTCACACGCACATGCTTACACATACTAACACAACACACACTCTTGTGCACATAAACACACTCTCACCCTCAAGCATGCATACAACATACATTTAACAGCATTTTTTACTTACCTTATCTTCCCGATAGGGTCATATTCCAGCTAATCTGCTACAAATTTTACTATACTAATAGTGAAAAATATTATTCACTATTTGTATAATAAAAATAATTGACAGACACCAGGCAAGTGGAGCTCCAACCAGCACTGATTTTGCCACCCCTGAGGCCAGGAAACGCAAAAGCAATACCAGGGGTTGAAAGGGGCAAGCCAGGGGCCTCAGCTGCGACCCCTGGCGACCCCTAAATAACCTCAATGGTGTAGTCCAAACAAATCCGCCTAAAAGACTCTTTTTATACGTACGTATGATAACTTTATTTCGATCATAAGACCATAAAAGTGCAAATAGAATACATACATACATAGCACATCAAATAAAATAATAAATATAGGTATTTCACTTATTAAAAAAAAGAATTAAACAATAAGTTATCAGACATATTTCAGTAGTTTAGATTGGTTTAAAACTTATCCTACGGCACCACATACCATAAAGGAAACGAGAGACAGCAAATACAATGGGCGGCGAGGTATCATATTTAAGAACTCTACATGCCTGCACACAATGTCTAAAACCCAAGTTTCTGCATATTGGGATAAGCCAAGTTTTGCGTATATTGCTATGTGCTGGACAGAAGAATAAAACATGAATGACATCTTCTCTAATGTAATTACATGCCGGGCAAGTTTCATTTTCAGTTTTTGCCCATTTCGAAGTAAATGGCCTAATTGGTAGGGAGCCATACCTTAATTGAGCATATAGTTTCCTCGCAAGAGGGGGTTGGACTACATCAAAGAATTCCTCCCACCCCATTTCAGATTTGACTGAGAGGAACTCAATAGAGAAGTTCGGCGCCATAAGTGGATGCGGTCCGAGCTTGGAGGCCATAGATCTCAAGGGCGGGCGCAACCGGTTTGGAGATCGATGCTCTCTGTAGCTTGCCAATACCCCCTGCTATTTGTGAAAGTCTAAGGGCGGATCTGGTAATCTGATGGCCCCAGCCAAAATCCTCCGTCAAAGTGATCCCAAGATAGACGAAGGTTTTGACTCGTTCCAACGGAACACCATTCAGAAGAGGGTTCGGGCGCGTACGCCTCGGGGGATTAAAGATCATAAACTTGGTTTTATCCAAATTGATCTCCAATCCCCTCGAGGCACAAAAGCACACAAAACCGTCCAGGACGCGCTGGATGCCCGAAAATGTTCGGGATAGCAACAGGGTGTCATCCGCGAACATTAATGCGGGCACCCGACCGGTCGTCAACCAGGGAGCATCATTATCCTTTACATCATTTAAGGTGTCGACAAGGCCATTAATAAATAAGCTAAAAAGGGTAGGGGCTAAAACGCAACCCTGCCGGACACCCCTGGAAACAGGGAAGTTGTCCGAGAGATCCCCGTGTCTCCCACACCTGACCTGTGCATAATTTCCAACATGCAAACAGGTCAGGATATTAAGCAGGTAGGGCGGAAGGCCCAGGTCAGCCAATATCTCCCACAATTTTTACCTAGGGACTAGGTCAAAAGCAGCCCGCAGGTCCACAAAGACAAGGTAGAGGCTGCCACCCTCAACCCTTGTGGTTATCCAGAAAAGGACCTGGAGCCGGAAGATTTGGTCCAAGGTTGAGATACCGGATTTAAATCCAGCCTGGAGGGTAGACAGTATTTCCCATTCCTCCATCCAAGCTTCTATCCTGTCCAATATGATTCTACCCATTAGTTTTTGTGTTGTGTCTAACAGGCTAATGGGCCTGTAATTTGAGGGGGTAAGTGGGCATCCCTTCTTGTAAATGGGGACAATCTCAGCCCCCAGCCAGGTGTCCGGTGGATCAGACCCCATAAGAATCGGGTTGAACAAGATAACAAGGTATGGCGCCCATATTTTTGGCTGGGATCGGAACAGGTCCCCCGGCAATCACCATATCAATTGTAGTGAGCCACCCGGTACCCTCCTGAGTGATCCCTTCACCCGGATATGCACCGGGGGCGTAGACCCCACATGGTCTTACTGCCCGTACCCGACTGGAGAGTGTGTGAGTGCATTCTTGGCCTCAGGGGTAAAGTGACGCAACCAGCAGGGTCCTCACTGATCCAGGGGCACCCTGCAACATCAATGACGTTCTTAACTTGAAATTAAATATGTTGTAGTCCTTTGACGTCAATTCACCAAATTGCCAGCGGAGGTGACATCGTACGCCATTGGACCTCTACTTTGACTCACACGCACATGCTTACACATACTAACACAACACACACTCTTGTGCACATAAACACACTCTCACCCTCAAGCATGCATACAACATACATTTAACAGCATTTTTTACTTACCTTATCTTCCCGATAGTGTCATATTCCAGCTAATCTGCTACAAATTTTACTATACTAATAGTGAAAAATATTATTCACTATTTGTATAATAAAAATAATTGACAGACACCAGGCAAGTGGAGCTCCAACCAGCACTGATTTTGCCAGCCCTGAGGCCAGGAAACGCAAAAGCAATGCCAGAGGTTGAAAGGGGCAAGCCAGGGGTCTCAGCTGCGACCCCTGGTGACCCCTAAATAACCTCAATGGTGTAGTCCAAACAAATCCGCCTAAAAGACTCTTTTTACTAAACCTTGTCTTGCCACTCTAGTTTTCGCCTTCAGCATTAGGAAGGGGTGAAATCCCTTTATTGCGTCTCCCACAATATCTGTCTCTGTTATTGCCCTGCTCTTTGCCAACAGAAGAATGATGGCGGTGCTTTCACTGTTGTCGGGGCGCCTGAACAACATCCCTTGGCGACTGATGCTGTCTGGTATTTGGTGCCTTATCTGAGCTTGACATTGGAGAGTAAGATAGAGGATTGACTCCGCCATCACACGGGGAAATTGCAGTGTCTGGAAGACGAAGCGAGACAGATTGGCTAATACGCCCGGGATGTTTACAGCTATCAATCTCGCGCTGCGACAGCCGTCTGCGTCAACAAAAGTGAATCCGTCACGTTAGTAATGAAGGCAGGTGAATGACAGTTCAGTGTAGGGTGGACTCACTGGCAAGGATGCAGTCAGGAAAGAACCCGAGCGCCAAGCGATTGTCCATCCTTCATTTATGTCTGCAGCATCCCGTTTAAGAAGTTTATGAAACTTTTGGGCAGTTGTTTTAATTACCTGCAACACCAGTCACAAATCACTGACCTCACTTCTCTTTATTACAAGCAGCAATCTGCCTTGTTTACTGCTATTCAAGTGTGAGAAATGTATTTTCAGCGTGATTAGTCTAGGGGTGCTTCTTGAAGTAGTTAAGTCTTGCCCCAGCTGTGTGTCTTGTCTGCCTCATATAATCAATATAATTAATAATTTAAAAAAATAAAACTTACATATATACACACAGAGAAGTTTTTTTGGGCCAGCCCTCTTCATCCGTTGGACTGTTAAACTGCCATTCACATTTTGCTTCCCCCTACCGCAGCTTATAGCACAGGACGATGGATTTGCCCACATCTGTCATTGGCTGTCTTGCGCCATGGTAGCAGTCTTTAGCCTGATATATTTTTTTTTGTTTGCATATTTATATAGCGCGAACTCGACCGGAGGTATTGGAGCGCTTTACATAGCACCGTATTTCCATTACACATTCAGGCACGGGGAGTTTAAGTGATTTGCCCAGAATCGCAGGATGTGGACGCGACCTCGAGGCTCGAACCCTGGTTTCCTGCACCAGAGGCGGCAGCGCAGCCGACGGACCACATCCTCTCCCCTGCCTGCTCATCTGCCTATAGCAAGTGGACTTTGGTGTGTGGGCTAATACTCAGCCAATGCCTTTTTCTTTCCATTCTTTGTGCTTTTTTCTTTTCTATTTATATTTAAGTTATATTTGTGTGTATAAACTATGTAATAAGGTTACAATAAATGAAAGCCAATTGCGTCTTCCCTTTGCACCAGTAAAAATCATATTTCCAGTGCAAAATCATATTTCCGAATGCATTAAAATTTCACACAAAAACCAGAACTGGAAGCAGTGTCCGCAATGACCTGAAGGTACGTGGTCACCCTACCACCACCTCACTACTTAGGCAGCATGGGGTGAAGATAATGCGGGGAATCAGAAAGAAACAGAAAGTAGTACATGGCATCCACAAAAGTACCCCTACGAACAGGTGCAAATTTACTCATTTTTGGAATTCACAAGCGTTGCCAGTCACACACCAGAAAAGCCGCAGCATCTCCGGGTTTCCAGGTCTACCGCCGGGAATGTCATGCGGCACATTCCCCAGGCCCTCATTGCTCCACTGCATAATTCTACACAGAGCAGACTAAGGCACTGTGGAAATGGTGCACGATGGGCAGCTGCACATTATTTCTTTTCTTTTTTTTCTCCACATGGAAAATATTTCACTCCATGGAGAAGCCCCTTTCCCTATACTCGCTGAAAGTTTGCAGGCAATCCGTTCCGCTTTCCACCCTGAACGTGGAGTTACTCTAGCCCTTTGCTGGAGTATATTTCGCACCATCTCCAAGGGTGGGAAGGGGTTGGATTGGAGAATTGTGAATGTCTACAAATAGGCCTGGGCCAAAATTCCGTTCCGTTTGCGGAAATTGCGATAATTTGGCATTTTCGCGTTCCGCGGAAAGCGCGAAAATGTCAAAATTTCCGCATTCCGCAGCTTAGCGATAATTTGTTTCTTGCTCGCACTGTAAAATAATACATTCTCGCATGCGCGTGATCACCTTACCTGAATCCCCGCGTTCGCCGACAAGTTTTCCCGATCCAGCCGCGTTCTCCACGAGATGCTGGATTGTTGGTAGCCATTTGCGCTGTCTCGCGACAGTTCGCGCCCACAGTAATGTCATGCGTCGCGCAATCACGTCTTTCTTCTCGCGATCATGCACCGCGAGACAAGTGAAAACAAGATGGCCGCGCCCGCCAGCAACCGCATGGGTAAGTTGGCGAGCGGCGACCACGCAGAAAATACAGCGAACGGGCGGGAAAAAAACTTCTGCATCTTCGCGATATTTCCGCGTGGTTGCGGAGATTTTTAACATTTTCGCGATAATTTTCAAAAGTGAATTTCGCAAATTCCGCCCACCCCTATCTACAAACATACAAGTTTGTGGGCCCTCACAAACTGACATGGCTAGCAACGCCTTGTTGGGCCCACTTCTCAACTCTTGCATTGGAGTTACTACTGTGTTTTTTTTTCTGCAGTCGTTGCAGAAAAACAAGCTATATTAAACTCATTTAGACCTTTCAAGATTCCTTTTGTGGATTCCTGGCAGGTGCAAATGCAGGCGTTTTCGTACAAATGTACGCTTATGGCTTAAAAATGCCTTTGTGAGTTGCACTCAATGGAGCATATTTACAAGACCCTTGCGACAATTTTGTGTCACTTTTCCCATGGTAAAAGTGATGCAAACGTGGCGCAAGGGGCTTGTAAATCTTCCCCAATGTGTTTTGCCCATTAGACTAAGGATGCACCTCTTTGGACCATCTCTCATAAGAGTCTTACACTTGTGTTACAGTATCTAACTGCTAGTCCTTGGACCTCGCTCTCCTCTAGAGGGCGCAGTTGCTGTACCCAAAGTCCTCCTCAGCTAAGGAATGTCAGTGTCTTTGCTTCTTTGCTTCACACTTAGTTTGATGTGGAGATTTACACTGGGAGTTCCTCTCAGGCTTTCCTTGGTACAGTGTATGGTAAATAAATGTAAATATTTGATAAAGGCTTGCCAAGAACTCTACTATTCATGAGAATGTCAAAAGAGTTGCTGATTAATGAGGCATGGTAATGGATGAATGAGGGCAAATTCAACAAGCACTGGAATTTGGTCAATATGTTGGTGTGGATTGTAACCAAGAAAATAAGAATGCAAGCCGTGTGTTGGTTGATTTTAAACATATTGATAGTTGGTCTTAATACCTTGCTAAATTTCAGCTGATTAAATAGTCTGAAAAGCACTGCCAAATTAAATACACAATATTCTTTCTTTTCTTTAGCATTTACATAGCGCACAAACAATAGGTTTGTTGAGATGTCCTGTCACGCCAGTACATCACTTTTTTTGACGCCCCGGTGGCGTAGTGTGCTGCGCCATATTTAAAAGCCCACACAAAGCCATCCTGCGTGGCTTTTCATGGCCTTGTAAATGCGGCCCCTTTTCGTGCATCACTTTCCGTGAAAGGGGCGTGCCGTGGGTGTTGCTGTGTGTGTTCCCACACAACACCCATGTATTCTGCTGCATTCCCAGATGTACAACATTTCGCAAACCTGGGAATGCGTAAGAATTTCATGCCTCCCCAGGGGAGGCGTTAGGAGTCGCAATGAGGGGAAATACTTTTATTTCTCCTAGTTTTTTCCTCTTTCTATGCGTGCTGCATTGTGCAGCACACATAGAAAGAGGAAAACACCACCAATGATTGTTTTTGTGCAGGAAGGTGTTCCTTCCTGCACAAAAAGGATCATCCCCGCAATGCAGGCATACTTGCAAGATGGTGCAAGGGTGCCTGCATTGGCGAATGACAGTCAATTGTGCGCCACCGCAGGGGAAATCACAGGAATGCATCATATTGTTGTGAATATGACGCATCCCTGTGCTTTTAAAATGACGCAGCTCGGGCAGAAAAATGGCTTGCAGTGCTGTGCCATTTTTTTGCAAATAAGGCCCTGTGTCTTTGTCAGGTAACTCTGTCATGCTTAATGAGTTATGGGTTTGGAGGGAGGGACCTTGAAAAATAAGACGAGAGGGCGGTACCCTGGTCACTCATGTATCTTCTCATTCAGTGCATATGCCTTTTGCCTAAGAATACATATGTTCATGTATCTGGTTGAACCACGTGCCTTTGGGTCTCTCTGTTGCCAGACATTCGCATATCTGAGCAACACTGGGCATATGTTCACTGCTCTGCCCTTATGAAAGTTGTGTAGTGTGTGTCAGTGATCAGTTGTGTTGGGAAAATGATGGTGCGGCTGTGCTGTGTTGGGTGTGCGTGCATGCAGCATTCCATTCACGTCACCTTCGCGACTACTGTCGCACCATATCTTTATGATGTACAAAAGGTTACATGTTGGGGTTTTGTGATAAATATCTATGTGACGTTCAGTAGTGGTCTGCCAACCGCATAGTTGCACCTTCACCAACGGAGAGATTCTGCCAATGTTAAGCTGCTTGAAAAAAGTTGCTCTGATGCTTGCCTTGGTCGTATCTGGTCTGGATTACTGGTCTCTACAGGCCCCAACAAGTACCAAACTCTTCTGCTCGACACTTGTTTCACTTAAAAGTCATAGCTATGTTACTCCTGGCTAGGCCTGGGCAAAAATTTCGTTCCGTTCGCGGAAATTGCGATAATTTGACATTTTTGCGTTCTGCGGAGAGCGCGAAAATGTCAAAAATTCCGGTTTCCGCAGCTTGGCGATAATTTGTTTCTTGCTCGCGCTGTAAAATAATACATTCTCGCGCGCGCGCGATCGCCTTACCTGAATCCCTGCGTTCGCCGACAAGTTTTCTTGATCCGGTCGCGTTCTCCATGAGATGTTGTATTGTTTTTAGCCATTTGCGCTGTCTCGCGACAGTTCGCGCCCGCAGTGACGTCATGCGTCGCGCGATCACGTCTTTCTTCTCGCGATCATGCACCGCGAGAACAACTCAAAACAAGATGGCCGCGCCCGCAAGCAACCACATGGGTAAGTTGGCGACCCGCAACCATGCAGAAAATCTCGCGAACATGCCGGAAAAAAACTTCCGCATCTTCGCGATATTTCTGCTTGTTTGCGATAATTTTAAACATTCTCGCGATAATTTACGAAGGTTAATTCCGCAAATTCCGCCCACCCCTACTCCTGGCCTCAAATCTTTTTTCACTCGCTCACTATGTAGGAAATGACCTCATACAAAACACTGTATTGTTCACAAGGCGTTAGTACCCATCTGGTGCATTAGGTGTGCTAAAAAAGGCTTGCTGTCAGCCATCAATCCAGGTACAAAAATGAATGGTGGCTCCGACCTACTCTATCAGAACAACTCCTTCTTGAACTAGCCACCAACATGAGAAAAGGCAGTGGCGGCTATCCCTCAAAAAATGGAGAGGCACGAAAGTGCCACTCACCATAAACACGGAGCAGCAAAACCACTGCTGCACGTCTCCTTTCCACAAACAGGAAGGACTTCCTTCCTGCTTGTGGAATGGAACTCCATCCAATACTGGAGCTGCTTTTATGCTGTGAAAGCAGCTCCAGGATTGGTGAGAGCAGGCTCTCCCAGTGCTCAAGTTGAGCCTGGGGGCCTGTGCCAGCAATCTCCAGGCCGTTTCACAGCCTTTGGATTACTGGTTCTACAGTGCGCATGTCCGGCTGGCCATCGTAAGATGGACGGCCAATACGACATGCGCACTGTAGACTAGGGCTGTCATCCTGCATTTGCAGGAGTCAGCCCTACTCCCACCCTCTAGCTGTAGACAGCACGATCTGGTGTGGTGGCAAATAAATAAAATGGCGTGGAAATGTGGCTTTATTTATTTATGTACAGCTGCTGTGCTTGCAGCAAGTGGGGCGACGCTCCTCCGCTCCTGAGGAAGAGCCGCCCCTGTAAAAAGGACTAATTCAAATTCAGGAAATCATCGAAGACACGTTTCCACCATTGCATTCTGATAATTCCCCTGTCCCTCTAACAGCATGTTCACCTGTCAGACGCTTAAGATGGGCCCTTATCACCCAGCCTTTGGACTTTTGCGCACTTTAATATCATTGTGATTTCTTTAGTGGAACTAACAGATTTTTGATAATAAGGCCTACTATAGGTTAGCTCAACAACATTGTGCTTACTTCTAGTCCACCCCATGTTGCCACTCCCAAAGTCTCCGAGGCCACCATTCTGGTGGGTAGCAGGGCTTAACATAAACCCTGAATTAACTAAATTAAATAAACAAGAGATGAAGTCTTACTTCAACAGAAGCATTTGAGGGTGAACTGAGCTGAACCTTTGAAGCCACTTGCAACCTATAAAATAGGACTGTATAATCTGGGCAACCAGCTTTGTGGTATAGTTTCTACATTCTATCACATCTACTTTGCCTAATAAATGAATCCATTCACTAAACATTAATGACTGTCAAAGATTTCTTTGACTCAATATTTCTTGTGATTTTTCTTCACCCAGTAAAGCAGGTTCAGACAGTGCTTTACAGTATTAAAACATATGACAAGTTTGGCAGTCTTAAACCCAGACTTATTGGCTTTACCAGTGTTTGTTTAAAGCCTGTCAGTTCAAAAATCTGTTTCTCCTATAATTACTGCTCTAAATACCCTGTTTGAGCCAACAACAAATTATGCCACCATTGACGAATACTGTAGCCTATCCAATGCATTGATATTGCATTACACAAATATGGAAACACAAGTGAGCACCGGGTAACTCTCGGTGAGCACCTTCACTCGTAAATAATATTTTATTTCCCCTTAAGACTTTAGTGAACTTAAAAGTGAATGCAAGTATCCTTGTCTGTTAGCACTTTCTCTATGGAATCAGTAGCATTTCCTACCCTACCTCATCAGCAGTATCCGTCATGCTTATAGTGTTGCACCATTGGCTCTTTCCATAATGGTATTTACTAGGGGTGGGCAGAATGTGCGTAGTGTCGTTACGCAAAGTTCTTCGAAACTGTAAAAAATCTCCGTGAGCTACGCAGAATTCCACGAGCACGCGAAATTGCTTGTTCCGCCCGTTCGCGATGCGTTTTCCCTGTTCGGGGACGCTGTTTGCATGCTCGTGGGGAAATATCTTGCGAACTTGCCCATGCGGTCGCCAATTGGCGTGGCCATCTTGTTTCACTGGTCCCGCCCGTTCGCGATGCGTGTTTCCTGTTCACGGATGTCGGATGGCACGTCCGAATGATGTGTTTTCGAATACACACTCTCGCGGGATCGCGTGGCTGGCTACCAAAATCTTGTGGCGCACACAAACGGATCGGAAAACTCATCGGCGAATGCAGGGATCCCGGTAAGTCGCTCCCACGTGCGCGAACACACATTTTGAAAGCACGAGCAAGGAAAAAATTCCGCTACGCCGCGGATCGCAGAATTTTCGGCAATTCCGCGTTCTCCCGTTACATGGAATTGGAAAAATTCCACAAATTCCGCAAGCGGAGCGGAATTTACCGCCCAGGCCTAGTATTTACAACGTGTGGCTTTGTGATGAAACATTAGCACCTAAAAGCCAAACAACTGCCAACACGTATAATCCTTTCCTTCTGCAACTTTCAGACTTGATTGCGATATCCTGATGGGGCTGGCCTGTAACAGTGGGGTGGTGGGGTTTGAAGGAGAGCAATTAAGCAATGGATCCCAGGGTTTTCGGTCCTGGGCCGCTTATCATTTTTTTTTCTATTTTGTTGCAGATTTACGTAGCCCAACAGTATTAGAGCGCTTTACGTGAGCACCAGTTACGTTGCACCAGGATAATTTTGTTTTTTTTAGGTAGGCTTTGCGCTCAATCACATGATGTAGAGCCGACGCCGAGACTTGAACCCGATTCCCCAGTTCCAAAGTCGGCAGCTCTGACCATTACGCCATCTTCTGAGTCCTTTCCAGAGTCGGCAGCTCTGACCATTACGCCACCTTCTGAGTCCTTTCTAGAATTGTAAATGACATGATCCTAGCTGTCTTCTTTAATACTGAGGCAGCTTTCATGACCATACCACGAAATGGAGCAAGATGCCATGTTTCTCTTTCCCAGGACTACAATAATGTTATTTTAAGCGTGCTTCCTAGCCCACTCGGACTTACTTGTACCTGGTTGTCCGACCAGCCTCTTTGGAGTTTGGACCCTGTTCCTTAGCGTGCGGGGCCCCTGGCTCGCTTCCGGCAGAAGTCCACTGTCGCTATTTCTCGCGCTCCCCTCTTGCTCTCTCTCATCTTTGCTCCATTCTTTTTTGAGATTCGTTTGCTTTGTTTGCTTGTTATTGCCATTGTTTCTTTGCTTGTCGTTATGTTGTTGCCTTATCAGTTGCCTCTGATGCTGCTGTTTCTGTTTATGTCTCAAACAAATAAGGGGAAAGGGGGGGGCTTAACAATAATAAACTAGCTTAATATTATTGTAGGTCCAGCATACATGCCCATCAATCAGTGTAAACAAAAGGGTATGCAGTTCCTAAAATTAACGCAGTGTGTGTTAGAATCACTCCAGGTCCCAGGGTGATGTTGTGAAAACAATAAGATGAATAGGAGTAAAAATTACTCCTTCTGGAAAAGAAGACCCTCACACACCCAACAAGCGGGTGTCTTGCTTCATCACCGGGTCTTTGCTCCTTATCGGGCCGGCGGTGCAATGCCCGATCAGGCACCCAATGGGGCCTTCCTGTCGGAGATCTTTATTTCCAAACGCCGGTGAGTGAGGTGTGTGGGGGGAAAAGTTAGTTATGATAAATGGTGTAGGTGCAAGTGAAGTGAAAGGTAAGTGTACTAAAACAGGGGTAGGTGATCCACTTCAAACAATTTTAATAAAGTATGGTCACCACCCTGATTAAAATCAAATAATCCGCACATCTCTCACCATTAGGTATGTGAGTAAAATGTGCTAAAGGGATAAAAAGGTCGACATGTTTCTTGCCTTGTATTATATTAAATGGCAATTCTTCAGGACCAATAAACAAGCATATACGGCTACCTGCACCTTTTTGGTGGTGGCCACAACCTCTAGGAGGTATCAGTGGTGGACACACGTACAGCACCCTAAAAACGTGTGGTACCGTGAATGACAATAACACACAACCCGTGGAAGAAACAAAAAGTTAAAACCATTGTCATAATAAACAATCCGAGGCATCAGGTTCACTTGAGACAATAGGTGATGTCAGACATAAAACCGTGGCATGCGTCGATTGTGAGCAAATATTTGTAGGACTTTATCAAGGCTGTCAGCATTTAATTAATTATATGCCACCTCAAAGACCAACCCCAGCGAGGTTGCATCGATTTATCGAGAGCAGTATTGCATAAACTCACCCTCTTAGGCTGTGGAGAATATGAGGCCAGGGTAGGAAGGCACTAAATTTTAGTGTCCTAAAGGGAGGAGAGTAGATAAAAAACAAACAACAGATACGTAAGGTAAATATACATCAAGTATACCCAATGTGAGTTGTAGAGACCTGTGTGGCTGGGCGCCTCATGGTATAGTAGGGCATGCAAGAATTCGATCTATAACCCAGTCATACAAGGGCAAAAGTTGGCTTGAATGGTAAAAAAACTCTGTTTATGTGTCTGTTATTTTTTTTCTGCTGTTTTATCTGCGCTCGCTCGCTCATTTATCTCATGCTCTCTCTCTTGCCTCTCTTCTCTCTGCGCTTGCTCAGTTCTTAGATCTCTCTGCTCTTTCTGCCTTTTTCCCCTCGTTCCCCCTTACTTTTCACATCTTGCTCTTTCTGCTTTTGATCTTTTTGCCTTTTTCTTTCATTCTCCTTTAACTTTTTCACATATTACTTGTTCTTTACATCTTGTTTGTTTCTGCTTTGGTTTTCTATTGCCACTTTGCTTTCTTTTCCAGCCTTTCTTTGTTCTCAGCCCACATTTGTGCCTTCCCGCTCTTGTTTCCTCCCTGACCCCACACACAATCCTCACCTCTTTTCCAACCTCCACACCCTGCCATGCGTGCCACATGCAACCTGTCTGCATCCAAGCCCTGCCCGCAACCAGCGCAATGAACCCTGTTCCCCCCTGCTACCTCATCATGACCCTCCGTGACCTCAAACTCAGTCTCTGATCATCGTGCTGCTACTGCGCCACATCTCACTATAGCGAAGGGGCGTTCTCCTGCACCACCTACAAGTTCTCCTGTACTCTCCCACACCCACTGCACAGAACTCTCGTGCCAACAGCACTCAACACCTGACACACAACCATCCACACTAATCAGCCACCAACCACACCGCAAGCTGCATTCTCAAGCATACTCCTCAACACACGCTCTTGTACCAAACACGTCACAATGATCTGGGACCTGCTACATGACCATGCACCAGACCTGTTGTTCCTCATGGAAACCTGGATGAACCTGACCACAGTCATGTCTCCTGGCTACAAGATCACCAGACAGGATAAACTACTAAAGTTCAGCAGTGGAATCGTCATCTTTTACAAGGACTCCATTAGCTGCATTGTTTCCTGGGATCCAACCCCCAGTAACATGGAATGCCTATCCTTCAAGCTCCAAATCACAGCCAATTTCACCATGAGTGGCACCCTCATCTACAGACCCCTGGGACACAGACCAACTTCGCCAACCCCATAGCAGACTTCGTCGCACCTCTAAGCCTTGATTTCTGGCTTTCATCTTCCTCTCAAATCTGGATTTCCAACTAGAGTGTCGCACTGACCTAAACACAACCACTCTTCTCGAAAACCTGCAAAACCATAGGCTCAACAAAAGCGTGAAAGAACACAAGCACTCTAGCAAACATCTCTTGGACTTGATTCACCATTTTCAACAACATATCGGTTAACAAACCTACGCTGGTCACCTAGATTAATCATGCTCTCATAAAATTTGCCATCGCTGGCCTGCACCAACACAGATCAATCACCACCAAACCAGCCCTTTGAGACTGGAACAATATCCCATGGGAAGACTGAACGACCAAACTTATGGAACACCAACTCAAACACAGCAGCAGACTATCGACTCCATCACAAACTTCAACAACTGCTCAAAAAGCCAGGTGCGGACCCAACAACACGTGCCCACTATATACCCATCTCTCTGCTACCATACCAAGGCAAAGTCCTGGCGAAGCTGATCAACAAGCCCCTATCTAACCATCTCAATACAAACCAACTGCTCAACATCCCACAATCTAGATTCATACTAAACCACAGCAAGAAAAGTGCCCTTATCGCCGAAACTGATGACATCTCCATGAGCCTGGACAGAGGAGACTCAGAATCCCTCATCATCATGGACCTCTCCGCAGCCTTCACCACTGTATCTCATCATATGCTCATCCGATGTCTACAGGAGATTGGAATTAAAGGACCAGCACTCCAATTGGTAGGCTCCTCCATGACTAAAAGAATCCAATCCATCAGCCTAGTCCCTTAATGCTCCCCGACTGCAACCTCATCTGCGGAGTACCACAAGATTCATCTCTCAGTCCCACCCTCTTCAACACATGCATGATCCACCTCGAAAGCATCATCCTCACCCATGAGATCAATGTCCTATCTTATGCTGACGATACTTGGCTGACCTTGTCTGTCTCAGACAAAACCACCAACACCGGGACCAAGTTTGCCATCTGCATGACTGAAATCACTGTTGGATGAACACATACTGTCTCAAACCGAAAACGAACAAGGCTGAAGTCCTGATCTTCAGAAAGAACTTATCGCAGTGGAACCCCAGCTGGTGGCCTGCTAAAGAAACGCTTGTATAGGGTTCACTTGGATTTAGCTTGGTGAAAGTACGTTTGAAAGATAATCTGGACCAGCTCGTCCTAGGATTCTGCATTATGCGTAAACAAAGTGTATCTGGGCCTATGGGGGTTCAAAGTGAAGGGAAGTGGCACCAATATGTTTTTTTAAATAAATTTAAAGATATTGTCCCAAAAGTTCTGGAGGATGGGACAATAAAAGATCATAAGAGCCATATCACCACAGTTCCTACATTCCACCACCCACACCAAAAACCTCAGAATTATCATTGACAGCCACCTCACCAATACCACTCAAGTCAACACTATCATAGCCTCCTGCTTCCATATCCTCAAAATGCTAAGGAAAATCTTCAAATCCCTTCCCACCAGCACCCGCAAAAACCTCTTGCAGGCCCTCGACACCAGCAAACTGGAACACACTTTACTCTGCTATCACTTATCAAAACTGAAGAAGAGTCAAGAGGGCTATGCATTGCCAAACTTTAAGCTTTTGCACCAGACCTTGCAAAAATGTCTGACGAGCCTGGAGACACATGACACTATTTGCTTTGACAGAAACACCCGCTGCTTTAACTCCGCAAGAAAAAGAAAAGAATCATAGAAAAACACTTACAAAGGGAGAATGAAGAAATGAAAATGAACTGAAGAATGAGACTGAGAGGCAGGAAGTGTAGGATCGTGGAAGAAGAGGCATGAGCCGGAATTAAGACTAGTTTTGGTATTCTTCTACCTCTGCGTTCAGCCGCATAGGTGGTGAGCTCCTAAGAAAGATTTTCGGCCGTGCAAATATCTTTTTGCAAATTAAGCACTCGACAATATTTGCTTAGTTCAAATAATCTTTATTGATTTTATTACACTAAACATCAACACAAGAAAAGTGGGAAACTCATATAAGTAAGAGAGAGTGAGCTCATCATTGATAAACATATTGCATTAGGAACTTTGAGATCATTAAGCACGAATAAGGGGGGGTACAGAAAATATGAGGGGAAGGGTAAAGTCTGTGCATAGGTCTACACATAAGTCATGTCATATATTCATGGGGATATATATCCATCGTGTGGTTTAGTGTGGTTGATCAGCAGTGTAGGCTAGGGAGACTAGAGGTATTAAATGGCATTTTCAGGTTGTACAAGGTGTCATCTTACTGTACTCTTATATGCACAGTGGAATAAATAGCCAACTCTTGGGTAGATATAGTTAAGGCAAGCAATGATCACCTTCTGTGCTGTTGTCCCACGCACGACGCCTCCAGGAGATCTCTCCTGAAACCAATCTACCTAAAGAAGAAAATACACTCATGCCTGGAGGCTTCGTCGTTGTGCTTCTCCCACACTGACACAAGAACCCTATCGAGATGCGGCAAATATGTCAAGAAGCTTGAAGACCTACTCTGACCCCGCCCTGCAGCTCCCTGCACTGCCACCTTTTCTCAAAAACTCTTAATAGACTACTTCACGGCGTGCCCAGAAGTAGGAAATGGCACGGCAAGGGTCTGTCTGGTAAGCATAACATACCAAAAGAAAAAGTGGCTCCCCTTGCCGACCCCTCCATCACTTCAACGCCCAACATGCATCTTGCATAGGCCAAACTCTGCCTATTTTAACCCCCACCAGCACCCCTTGGTGGAATTAACATCTGCACTTTGCACTTTATTTTTTATTCACTGTTTAAAGAAGATTGGGCAAGTCGGTGGATTTTAGACACTTAAAGACAGATCAAAACTACTGCTTCCTCACTCACTGTACAACCTTATCTTTGGACATGGCAAATAATGGTCCTCTTTCTCATCTTTTTAATGACTGTTTTATTGTAAAATTGTTATGGTTTTAACTAACTAAACAATACCTTTTTAACATTTAGAGCGAATAAAATCGTTTTTATAGCGTTCACTTGGATTTAGCTGGGTGGAAGTATGGTTAAAAGATAACCTGGACCGACTCATCTTAGGTTTCTGCATTATGCAGAAACAAAGTGTATCTGGGCCTATGGGGGTTCAAAGTGAAGGGAAGTGCCGCCAACTGAGACCCACATAGGTCTGTGCAGTGCACGCCAAGGAGGAAGTAGCAGGGATGTGTTATCCACTTCTATAAGAAATGTTAGCCATTCTCGCCACATATAGAATGTAAAGATATTGTCCCAAAAGTTCTGGAGGATGGGACTATAAAAGAGCATATAAGCCATATCACCCTTATGAACACCACAATTTCAACATTTAGGGTCTTGTATAAGATTGCGTTTGTGGAGTTTTTCGGGGTCCAGTAGCATCTATTGATAATCATGTATTTGGTTTGGGATTGTGTCAGTGATACCTTATTTGTGACAGTGGATCTATAAATAAGTTTCCAGTCAAATTGAATATTGCTTTTAGTCTGTTCTGCTTCCCAACTTTGCACTGAGAGGTTTAGGTAGAAGAATTGTATATACGCTGGATACTATGTGTCCAGTTTTGCATAAGTTATCAATTTGTGTAGCTAGTGAGGGACTGTCCTTTAGTGATAGGTGCTTTGATATCTGGACTTTTAGTCTAAATAATTTATAAAAATCCACATTATCCAGCCCAAAAGGTGACTGTAAAGTGGATAAGGGAAGTGGTAAACTGTCCTCAAAGATATGTTTGATCAAATTGATTCTTTTTTTGACCAATTAGGGCAGAGCACTGGGTGACCATCGATTTTAATTTTGGTGTTGAGCAATATGGGTGCCAGGTTAGATTCGCGAATTTTGTTTTTCGAAAGATGGTCTATTCTTAAAAGACTTAAGAGTCAATTGTGCACTGCGTGGTTGCATGCAAGATCCTAGTCTGTGCCGTGCTCCTGGGTATCACTCCCTGCTTAGGAGTGTTGAAGTATCAAACTATGTAGCAACCCCACCCACGTGGGGTGTCTCCCTGGGCACTGGTCTGTGGCTGAATTAGCTTTTCACTTGGTTGTAAGTAAATGTGTTAAGCAACATCGAAATCTTAGCACTAAAGAATTTGCGATTTTAAAATCAATATCCAACAACACCATGATTACATGTCAAAAGGCGGACAAAGGGGGAGCCCTTGTGATCCTTAACACCACCTACTACCTGGAACAGGTAGAATCACATTTAAAGGATGAGAACACCTACATGGAGTTGACAACAAATCCTAGAGAGGAATTCAAAGCCATTTTAGCACACATAATACAAAGAGCAACAGATGGAGGCATCATCAATGAAAAAGTGAAGAAATATTTAACCCAAAATCATCCCAGGAGTCCTAAGTTTTATATGGTACCAAAAATTCACAAAGATCCCATTCAACCACCCTGTCGTCCTATAGTCTCGACACGAGGAAGCATACACGAACCAGTGGGTAAATTTTTGGACAGCTACCTACAACCTTGTGTTCTAAAAATGAAATCATTCCTCAAGGATACCACCGATTTTCTCAACAAACTCAACCAAATAAACATCACAGAAGAGGAATCCACATTATTCTGCACCATAGATGTAAAATCTCTATATACATCGATTCCACATCAAGCAGGAATAGAGTCCGTTGAAAAGGCTCTACTGAACACCGAATACGAAGAAGGCATGAAGGTGTTTTTGATGGAACTCCTGCAGTTCACCCTTTTACACTCTTATTTCAAGTGGCAAAACACATGGTATTTACAGAAGACTGGCACTTCGATGGGCAACTGTGCCGCGCCCACGTATGCCAATATTTTTATGAACACCTTTGAGGAAGAACATATCTTAAACATTCAACCTTGGAAGGATCAAACATTGTTATACTTGAGATTCATTGATGACATTTTCTTGATATGGAAAGGTGCACAAAAAGAACTAGAGGATCAAATCATCTCACTTAACCTCATAGATGATAGAATACAATTCACGTATGAGATAAATGAACACACCATCAATTTCCTGGACGTAAAAGTCACTAAAACCCTGAGAGGCTTTGAAACAAACCTCTATAGAAAAACTATGGACAGAAACAACACCTTGACATATGACAGCTTCCATCCTCAACCGCTCAAACAACATCTACCATATTCTCAATTATTGAGGGTCAAAAGGATTGTCTCAGACTCCACAAAACACACAGAACAACAAGAAGAAATGTTACAAAGATTCAAAACGAGAGGATACCCAGAACATATACTGACACAAGCCAAAGACCGAGCCAAAAACATAACCAGACAACAACTACTTTCGTCGCAATCCAAAACCAAGACAGAAAGAATAACATGCGTAAGTAAATACTCTACCATGAGTCAACACCTCAAGAGATCCATCAGGAAACATTGGACGCTATTACAATTGGAACAGGATTTCAAAAACATTTTCATCCAGGAACCAATGTTTGCCTACACCCGTGGCCAGAACATAGGTGAACTAATTAAACACCCTACAACGAAGAAATTTCAGGCTTCTCATAAAGGCACTATCCCGTGTTTGAACTGCAGCAATTGTCACAACATTATCAAGGGCACCTACATCACGCATCCCATGAAAGGCCATAAAATCAAACTCCAAGTAACGGCCACATGCGACACATCCAACATAATATATTTACTGAAATGCCCGTGTGGGAAAGCCTATGTTGGTCAAACAGAGCGAAAACTAAAAGTTCGGATGAATGAACACAAAAGCAACATCAGGACCAAACAAACGAAATCAGTGGTAGCCCACCATTTTATAGAGGCTCAGCATCACAACAGTCAACTAAAAGCTTGTGTCTTAGAGGTAGTGGAAAAACAAGAAGGGAAAGACAACCACATTTCATTGCTGCAAAGAGAAAACTTTTGGATATACCATTTGAGTACACTACAGCCTCATGGGATGAATGACAGGGTGGAATTTTCATGTTATCTCTAAACCACGCACAGTATATGGACATTTGAATCAAATCGTAATAATTGACTACAACTTTGTATATCTACCCATTAGACTCTTTTTGGGTACCATATCGGACTGCCAGCGTAATGCTGTTGAATTATCTTGATCACAATGCATGTTGTAAATTTACAATGTATAATCGCATCATTAATGCATAACCGCACCATAACACAGACGTGACAATCACACGCCAAGGCTGACATCACACACACCAAAGTTTTCCTTTCCCTTTAATAGTGATATTTTTCGTTTAATTTTTTCTGTTGAATTCCTTCGATTCGCTTTATTCATTCACACAACGGGTTTCGAAAAACATAGTCCTCTTTCTATGTTTAGTCAACACACGCAAGCACGCCATTCACGTTAAAGTCCACACAATGGGGAGCTCAGAATCATCACCACACAGACGACAGATTTCCGGGCGAACAAGCACGCCAGCTCACAGCACCGGTAAGATTCCGATAATGCTAGCAACCGTACAATCGGGCACCATAGTCTCTTATTAAAAATCTGAGCACGACGGTAACGTTAACATCTACTAGAATTTAATACCTTTATTAATGATCACCAACACGCCGTCCACATCTATCACATTAGAGTCACATCGCGTAGAGAAAAATTAACGCACTTCGAGTAATGGCACATTTATTCACTTACTAATAGACAACAGTACCACGATAAAACACCATAATGTTTCTTTTAAATCACAACAGAATGCGATTAGAAGAGTGAGTCATGAAAAACGTTCTTGTAGTACACACAGATAAATCTTTATTTTAGATGTTCCCTGATGAAGGCGATACGCCGAAATGCAT
The DNA here is from genome assembly GCF_964204655.1 of Triturus cristatus. NCBI lineage: Eukaryota > Metazoa > Chordata > Amphibia > Caudata > Salamandridae > Triturus > Triturus cristatus. Next base: position 1,588,520,925 of record NC_140590.1, read on the forward strand.
TGGAACGCTGAATAAGACGATGCTTTGAAGCAAACATCAATATTGCATTCTGGGAAATGAAGTTCTTTTCTGAATAACTAAGATATGATTGTGAAAATAAAAACAATCTATTCTTAAAAGAGCCTTTTAGTGTTATGCATAATATACTTGGAGGGAAGGATCTGGAAATTGTGCATTGTCAGGAAGGCACAATAGTCGTTTAAAAGTACTTTCTCTGGAGCCACCCAAACTAGTGGATAGTCCGTTCCCTCAAGGAGCAAGTTAGTGCCTTGTTTAAATATATATGCTGTTTGGTAGTTCCTAAAGTTGGGGAGACCCATGCCATCACTATCCACAGAAAGCCTAATACTAATAAGATAATTAACTACGGGTAATCATCATTTTTAGTAACTCTACTCTGTCCCACCATGAAATAAACATGGTTGACCAACCACCTAGGAGGTTATTAATCTTCTTAAATAAGGAGTCTTTGTTGTACTTCATGGTAGTGATGAGGGCATTGGAAAATTATATTCCTAAATAGTGAATGCAGCCAGGCTGCCATGTTAAACCAGAGTCACCCAAGATATCTTTATTTCCACAGTAATTGAGAAGCTTAACCTCAGATTTGCCAATCAATCAATCAACAATACTTTACACGGCTTTTGTAAAAAAAAAAAAAAATTACAGTCAGGATTGCAACAACTCAGGGTACACCCATCCTATATATCATCATCTATCGATTACACTTCTTCATGGTAATACACATGCTAAAAATACACATGATAAAAATACAGATAATACAGATTAAAAAGATGCAAAGTAACCTTGCATCCAAGCCTGCCCTGCCCACACTACTTAGTCACAGCTCAATCTGAGCCTGAATGTGGCCTTTAAAAAATTAAGAACATAGCAAACCATAGTGCATGAGAACATTGATTAAAAGGTAAAAGCAGGACGCATGTGTTTAAAATGTGCTTTTTTAAAAATTGGAATTAAATAAGACTTTCCTGGCACCTCATAGTTACTGCGAAACATTAAAAAGTGTAGCACATCCTTTGGAAACTTGCAGTTGCCGCCACAGGACAACAAGATCTCACCTTTATTACTCCCTCGTAGATCGGCGAGGAGAAGATGGAATAAATCAAAGCGCAACCTAGTCAGTAAAAAGCGATCATACGAGCTTTGGAGCCCTAGGAGATATGGTTCCATAGACTGTACAGTTTTCAAGATAATACATTTATGTACACTGGGCTTCCTTAGCTCATGCTCTTCCCTATCAACCACTGCTGTCTAAGAAAAGACTCCTTGGCCCAAAACTGGTCCTTCCTTCTAATTGAGTGTGGATTGCTAAAGAGATCCACTCTTCCTAGACTCCTAAAACCTTCCCATATATATTTAAGCCATGGAATGTAATGAACATGGTCTAGGGCCAAGCAGTCCCTTAGGATCTCTTTATTTAAGGCATTCCCATTACTTAACCTTACTTTGAGCCAATGGGATAGGGGGCGAAAAGGCAGGTCTGACAAGTAGGACATAAAGAGTTCTTCATGTTCGTAAAAAGTGGGGGTTCCCTGAGGTAAAACAGTCTCAGGAACCTATTTTCAACTCTTTGGAGTTCGTCATGAGAAATATAGTCCCACATTTTACTACCATATGCCACCTGTGCTGTACACTTGGCTCTATAAATCTGCAGGAGTGCGCTTATCATTTTTTGCCCTGATGGTAGGCAAAGTTGAAAATAGCAGTGTTGGCCCGTAAAAAGTCCTCCCTGCTTTCTGCTTTTTAAAAAAACAAAACTCTTTTTATTGAATCCATGACTTGAAAAACTTCATTCCACATACAGTTATATACAAGTGCCTGAAAATTCAGGTCCCTGCGCCACAACCAATCGCTCTAGGGTCTCTGTACATTTTCAAAGACGTCGCCACCGTTGGTCCCTACAGTATCTAGTATAGTATAACATTAGCTATCCTCAGGCGAGAGTCCCACCGAAGGCAGCGTAAAGATATTCCACCCTCCCCACACCTGCTCCTACTTCTTGGGACACCCTCTATTTACATATACTGCTTTTTCGGCCACCATAACCCAGTCCATGTCATTGCACCATTCCGCATATGTTGGTGCATTCTACTCTCCCCAGTGTTTGGCGATGTTGCGTTTTGCATCATCATACCCAGTGTCGCCCAATCTTGGGCCTTGCGAGTAAAGGCGGTAGCTTCCCATATGTTCAGGAGACATTGTTTAGGTTCTGGTGGTACTGGCGCCCCACCGACCCGTGTTATTGTGTTCATGATTGTTTCCCAGTAGGTTTTAATATCCGGGCCTTCCCAAATCGTATGGAAGAATGTACCTACAGCCCCACTTTTTTGCAAGTAGAGTTGAGTGTCAGCCCTCCCTACTCTGGCCAGTGTCACCCTAGTTAAATATGTCCTGTGGAGCACTTTGAGTTGCACCAGTCGCAGTTGTGAGGGTATTGCCACCTCTTGAGGGGACTCTAGCGCTTCCTGCCAGTCCGTATCGTCTAGGTCTCCAATGTTGGCCTGCCATTTCTCACGGAGACTTTGTGTAGGGTCTGCTTGATTGTTGATTATTTTTCGGTAGGTTAGAGATATGGCTTTTTTTTTTTTTTACGCTCTGTAAGTAGCCTATCCTCCAATGGAGAAGCCTCTGGGTGGGTGGTGTCTAGTGGGATGGTGGCCATGAGCACATGTCTAACCTGAAGGTAGCGGTACAATTCTGTAGGTGCCATGTCGTATTTGTCTTGGAGTTGCGCAAATGTAATAACTTTTGCTTTCTGCTTTTTAATGGGCTCCAATTTAACTTGGCATCCAGCATGACCCCAAGGTAAGAAAAAGCACTAGTCTTAGGGACTGAAGTAGACCCAACCTTGAAGTTAAAGGACTTCTTTGAGCTATGCCCCATCTGCATCACATAATACTTGGAGTTGTTAACCAACAGATCCCAGTCTTCCATAAACATCACAAAGGAGGTATGTAGAGTTTGCAACCCCCTCGCAGTCTGTGCTATGAGGACAGCGTCATCCACACATAATAATACCGGTCAACCACGTCACCCAACCTGGGGATAATCCACCTGTGTATCTACTAATACCTTCTCCAGGTTATTAATATATACATAAATATTAAATAAAAACCGTGCCAATATACAACCCCGCCAAACTCCTCTCTCGATTAGAAACTGTCAGGTCACCTTGCAATTTTTAGTATAACATACCCTCGCTATAGTGTCCCTATGGAGCTTGCTTAAGAAGAGGACAATATCTTTATTCACACTCATACACAACAGGGTCTCCCATAGCTTGCTTCTGTTCACACGATCAAAGGCGGAGGACAAGTCCATGAAGGCCCCATAAATGGTACCGGGGCGGGCAACCATGTAATTGTTCACAATCATATACAGATTCAAGCATTGATCCACTGTTGAACTTCCCAGGTGAAACCATATTGGATGTCTACTAGGTTATTGATATTGTCTGCCCATGTAGTTAGCCTGTCCAGTAGAATGCGTCCCACCACCCTGACCATTGAGTCCAAAAGGCATATTGGCCTAAACAGAGAGTACTAACCCTGTTACCTTTTTTAAAAACTTGGACAATGGTGGATATAGCACAGGTGCTAGGCGGGTCATCTCTTATAGCTGCATTAGTATTTGAAGAGAGGACGGGCATCCACAACTGTGGGTAAGATATGTAAAGACCCAAGAGAATACCATCTGGTCCAGGTGCCTTATTTCTACACAACTCTTCGATACCCTTTCTGAATTCATCAACTGTAATAACAAGAGACAATTTCCCTTCTCCACTAAAACTGGCTATACTGCCATCTAACAGGCTTCTGTATGTTTCCTCAAAATGACCAACCCATTCCTCCTCTGTGATAGGTGCGTCAAGAACTTGTGCAGCGTCTCCTGTCAGAAAGGGATTGTTAACAATCCTCCAAAACATATCACTATTTTTAAAGTGCTAGCCTCAGAGAGCTTGCTCCATGCCTCATCCCTCAGCTCGGCCTTACGCCTTACTGATTCCACTTTGTATAGCCCTCTACAAGCTGTTATCAAAATAGGATCCCTTGGTTTAGTGCCTAATGCTCCCCTCAGTTTCCTGGCCACTCGAGAACAATCACGGTCAAACCATCTCGGTGCTTGGTCGATCAGGTACGTGGATGGCGCCTTTAATAGGTCTCCAATGGTACACGAGATGACCGAGAAAGCCTCCAGGACAATCCCCGGCGCAACCTGCCCAGTTATACAAATATCTATTTCCCTTTTGCACATAGCTAGAAGGGACTCATAGAAGAAATACAGGGTTATCTGTGCCATCCTTAACCTTCTACCCTGGTCTATTGCCTTTAGTGTCCCCCTAGCTACTGTCATACTAGATTTCCCAAGTGGAGGCTCTTAGACTTAGCATCTTTGGCATGGTTTCCCCTGACTTTTTGCCTCTACCTCCTGTATTTTTGATGCTGTGCTGGATTTTGTTTTTGCTGGCTTAGATGATTTGGGCACTTTGCCACTGCTGATCATTGTCGAAGTGCAAGTGCTCCCTGTGTAGCTTGTTGTTACTATTGGTTCTCCCTTTGTGGCATCTTTGATTTACTGGTCATCCCCTAGTAAAGTGCACTGAAGTGTGCCAGGGCCTGTGAATCAAATGCTACTAGTCGGCCCGCAGCACTGATTGTGCCAACCACATGAGTAGCTCTGAAATGGTAACTCAGACCTGCCACTGCAGTGTCTGTGCGCAGTTGTTAACTGCCATGTCGATTTGGCAAGTGCATCCACTTGCCAGGCCCTAACCTTCCCTTTTTCTACTTTTAAGGCACCCCTATGGTAGCCCAAGGTAACCCCCTGGCCAGGGTGCAGTGTATGTGAAAGGTAGGACATGTACTAGTGTGTGTGACATGTCCTGATAGTGAAATACTGGCAATTTTGTGTTTCACTATTGAAAGGCTATCTTGCCCCATTCGATAGAATGGGAGTTTAATTATAACATCTTATAGATATAACTCCTCTTGGGACAAAATAGAGAAATAAAGGTTAGGCTCTCTGAAATCAGAATAATAACACATTATTTAGTAAAGATGGTTTTTAAATTGTGTGTTTGTTAGAAAGTAGGCATTTTCTTGTTTAACCATTCTTTGTGCCTCTGCCTGTTTGTGTATTGACTGTCTGGTTTTGGAGTGACAGAGGCTGGGGATGTGCATTCACTGTAAACAGCCACTGGGGGGTTGAGGTGTGCCTTGCCCTTCCTGGATGACTCAGAGCTGAGCTGAATGGGGCTTGACTGCATATGGAGTAGAGGGATTATATTTCCTTGCACCTGAATTGGGCCTGTCTCTCTTGCACAATGCTGTCTCCACCCCCTGTGGTCATACGGTACCAGTGAGGACATAACTGGTGTGGACTGTACTCAGAGACCCTTGTACAAGGAGAACAAAGACATTTTGGGGTATAAGTACTAGACCTAAACCCCCTGAACTTTAGGCTGCTTCTAGAATCAAGAGGAACCTTTGCCAAGGAAACGAGCTGGAGAAACTGAAGGAGAAGTACTGCCCCTTTGCTGTGTGCTGTCTGGGGTTGGCCTGCAGTAGCTGATTCTGCTAAGGAAAGTATAAGGACTTTGCTATCCCCCCTGCTTCAGGAAGATCTCCAAGGGCCTGTGCTTGCTAGCCTCCTGTTCTGAAGTCTCATGGACACAAAGACCTCACCACCAGCTCCCCTGAACTTCCTTGCTGGGAGTTCTAACCTGCCACGAGATGCCTGTGACTGTATTGGGCCTCTGGAAGTTTGTCCTGCTGTTGGGAGCTGGAAAAGCAATGCAACTACAAGAAAATCAACACATCGCTCTTCTTGCGGCTGTTTTTCCGATGCAGCACCACTGTGCGAGAAGAATCTCCAAGCATCGCCATGCCGCTGCCGAAACCGACGCAGCGCCTTTCGCTGCTGCAAGAACTGATGCATCAAGGGATAGCGGCTGAAGAAACCGACGGAACGCTGTTCGATACCACCACATCAATCGCAGCCGCATCGATCGCTGATGCATCCTGGATTTCTACGCATCGTACCTGTGCGGCAAGTTTCCCGACTCATCACCCGAGGACCAGAACTGTCTCAGAATCGACGAATCACTTTCCCCTACGGACCGGATTTAACGCATCACTTCTACTGCGTGCAGCAGAACTGTTGCATCGCCTCCCCATGGTCTCAGGAACTGACACATCTCTTTATTTTTGGACTCTTCCAATCTCTGCAGCTGTTTGGCCTTGTGAATTTTGTCACAACTACAGGTACTCTGAGAGAAATCACATATCCATAGTTTTCTATGGGCCAAGTTGTTTGAAACCTTTTTAGTCATATTCTTATTACATGTATGCTGGATTTATGTTGTTTTGGTCTTATTGAGTTTAGATAAAGATACTTTATTTTTCTAAACTGATGTGGTGTCCATTTGTGATGTTATCGCTGTATTACTGTGTGTTTTGAGTAGAAATACTTTACACATTGCCTTTGGGATAAGTCTGTCTGTTTGTGGCAAGCTACCCAGGGGGTGAGCAGGGGTTATCTAAAAGTGTATATCCCCCTTACCCTGACTAGAATCAAGGGTCCCGATTTGGACAAATGCACCTACCTCTGCCAACTAGAGACCTCCATTTCTAACACTGATGGTCAGTGGTGAGGATTTGAACTTGTATTTGTACTTGACCCACAGTGATCGGTGTACATCACTAGTTTAGTGTAGACCACTGCACAACAACATACTGTGTTTTATTTTTGGTTCTATTTTTGATCTGACCCTTGAGCAATCCACGCACTATGTCTCTAAATGGTAAATCAGCAAGTGAGGCTGCAGAATTGGAGTTTGAAATTGAAATGTTAAGCAGTTGCAAAGTAGAGCAACTCAAGCAATTCTGCAAGAGCTTTGGATGTCCCATGAAAGAGGTGCTGCAGAAGGGCTTAGAGGCCTGGTGGGAGGCCCGACAAGCTGAGGAGGCAGGGGATGCGAATGTGGATAGGGGTGTGCCAGAAAATGGTTTCAGAGCCTAGAATTTGCCTGTTGGGGGAACAGCCTAGGTGGCTGGCAGCAGTCATTCTTCTAGGAATCCCGCTCCAGAGAAATTGGAGGACAGGCCAGGGGCCAGAGATGATAAATTGGAGGATATGAGGCTCCAGATGAAGCAATCAGAAATGGAGAACCAAAAAGCTGCCATAGAAAAGGAAAAGATGGCAGAGGAAAGCAAGAACGCTCGTGTCTTAGAGGAAAAGAAATTACTTTTGGCACACAAGTTGAGCATGAGAGAACTGGACATTAAAGCCAAACAGGTGGAGTCCAGGACAAATAATGGCAGTGCACAGCCAGTGCAAGGAAGTAAGGTTTACATTCCCAAGGACCTAGTACAGAATTTCCAAAAGGGGAGGATATTTATGCACGGTTTGCATCTTATGAGGCAGTACTGCGTATGAATGAGGTCCCTGAGAAGAATTGGGGGGAGGGCCCGTGGAAACACTTTGAGGCCAATGGGAGGAACACTCTGATAACTTTGGAGGAGGCGGGTGCTCTGACCTATCCCAATATGAATGAGGCTTTATGCGTCAGGAATGGGCTCACACCACAGCAGTACAGGGAAAAGTTTAGGTCCTTCAAGAAACTTAAGTCCAATACTTGGGTTGAGTGTGTGAACATGTATTGCAGAGCACTGGATGGTTGGATAAAGGGCAGCAAGGTAACTGATTAACAGGGGTAGGTTGGGAGTACTTAAGTAGCCTTTGTGTTCCAGAGCTGCACCAACATCTGATGGATAATAAGCTGACTGACCCCATGAAGCTTGCTCAGGAGGCGGACCGCTGGACGAGTACCAGGGTCCACAAGGGGTATGTGGGAAACTCAGCCAAAGGTGGGCAGGGTCCCCAGCAGAGGAGTGGGGGGACAAGGGTAACCAAAAGGAGTTCTCTAAAGGGCCCCAAAATAGTTCCCTGAGTAAAGATTCCCAGCCCCTCAGTTCTAAGAAGCCATGCCCCCCTAAGGGTGGGTCAGACAACCGGGGTCCTCACAAGTGTTATGTATGTGGTCAGGAAGGCCACCTGGCGAATAATCGCAAGTGCCCCATGGCACCACCATTACCCACTGGTGCACCGTCACCGGGGTTAGTTAGGGTAGTGATGGGGGAGAAGTTGGTTCCTAGTGAGGGTGGGGAGCCATCTGTGATGACCCTTATCTCATTAGGAGATAGAGAGATGGTCCAGGAATCCTGCCTGCCGGATAACACTAAGAAGTACTTGCAGTGGGTGACCATCAATGGGAGGAGGGTGGAAGCTCTGAAAGACACAGAAGCCAGTGTGACATCTGCCAGTTGTCAGTGGGTGTCTGAAGAGCCAGTCACCCTGTAGTTGCTGAAGACAATTCTGAGCACCTGTGTAAGGTGGTGCAGGCCCCCCTTTGAGTGGAGGGGGGGGGTCTCAGGTTCCTTGAAAGTCGTTGTTAGTCCGTCCATGCCTGTTGACTGCTTGGCAATGACCTGGAGAGCTCACCTTGGAGGGAGGTGGAGCGCCAGTCTCATTTAAAGATGTTGGGACTGCCTGAGGGAGCCTGTGTGGCCACTCTGTTAATGGCAGCCAGTAGGGGTGATCAAGAGGACCTGGAGCCTGAAAGAGTGACCCAGAAAGAGGAAGGGCAGGGGGCATGGGAAAGCAGCCCCCGAAGTTCCCAAGGTCCAGGACGAGGCAGACCCTGAGAGGGATGCCCTGAAATCTACAGGGGAACAAGTGGCTGAACTGGGAAATCTGCCTGAGCTAACCCATTGGCAGTAGGAAGGAGGTCCCTCCAGGGCGCAGTTCTGCAAGGTGCAGATGGAATGCCCCACTAATGTTTGTTTGTGGCAGCAGGCTGCATAACAGGTAGCAGGTGGTCCATCCAGATCACATTTGATTGTTGGGAGAATGGTCTCCTTTACAGTGAGCCTAAGGTTGCTAAGCCCGGGGCAGTCCGTGTGCTGGTGGTACCCGCGTGCTACAAGACCTTCCTACTGGGTCTGGCTCATGACGTGCCTTTGGCAGGACATTTGGGGTGCAACAAGACCTATCACAGGCTTGTCACCCACTTTTACTTGCTCCAAATGCAGAGGCATGTTGGCACACATTGTAGGTCTTGTCAGACTTGCCAAGCAAGTGGCAAGACTGGAGGGAAGTGTAAGGCTCCCCTCCAACCCTTTCCTGTGGTGAGCACCCCTTTCGAGCGGGTGGACATTGACATTGTAGGGCAACTGGAACCCAAGACAGCCTTAGGCAACAAGTTTATCTTGGTCTTGGTGGGCAATGCCACCCGGTACCCGAAGCTGTCCCTCTCAGGACAATCACGGCCCCTGTGGTGAGCCATGCATTGATGGGGAACTATACCTGCGTGGGGCTCCCCAGAGAGGTGGTCTCTGACCATGGTACAAACTTAATTTCCAAGTATATGAAGTCACTGTTGGAGGAGTGCAGTGTAATGTACATATTCTCCACTCTATAACATCCCCAAGGAAATGGGGTTGGTTGAGAGATTCAACTGAACCCCAAAAGGCATGATAAAGGGTCTTGTAGAACCCATGAGATGTAAGTGGGACATCTTTCTACCACGCCTGTTGTTTGCCTACAGGGAGGTACCGCAGACATCTTTAGGGTTCAGTCCCTTTGAATTGCTGTATGGGCACCCTGTGAGAGGACCTCTGGGTCTGGTGAAGGAGGGCTGGGAGAAAACTCCTTGTAAGACCCCCTCAAGATGTGTTCGGCTACATGCTAGCCTTCAGAAACCAGACTCAACGCTTCAGGAAAGTCGCTCAGGGGAACCTGGAAGCCAGCCAGGAGGAGATGAAGCGATGGTACAACCAGAATGCCACTCCACTGAATTCTGATATCCCCTCAACCTCTCAGCACTAGTCATTACCAAATATATGTATTGAGCTTGACTGTGTACAAGTTGTACTAATTTTTCTCCTGCCCTCTTTCTGGCAGTGCTATTTGGATCAGCATAGCATAGTGCTAAGAAGCCACCATTTCAAGGAATAAACACATAGAAATAGCATGAATAAATGTATAGGCGAGAATTGGGATATTCAGTGTGATGACTGAAGGACTGTGTAATGTTATATCCAAGAGTGACAGTAATGCTTCAGACTCAACGAGATCATCACCCAAGGACCCACATTCAACTGTATTTGTTCCTTCCTCACGGGAAGAACCCAAAAAGTCAGACAGCCACCCTTCAGATTGAAGAACAAGACCCTGATCTGTGGAGTCCCCCAAAGACTGTCCCTCAGTCAAACCTTGTTCAAAGTCTACATGACACCACTCGCCAACATCATCCAATTCAAGGGCATCATTATCAGCTCTTACGCCACCGACACACAACTCATCCCCTCGTTGAAGGATAAGGCAACAACTACCAGAGAACCAACTTAACCAACTGCATGACCATGGTAGCAGAATGGATTAGCACCAACTGTTTGAAGCTCAACTCTGACAAGACATAAGTACTGGTCTTTGGAAACAAGACCTCCCCATAGGACCCCACTTGGTGGCCAACGGAGTTAGGACCAACACCCACCGACCACCCTATTAATCTGGGAATCATCCTGGACAACAAGCGTAACATGCCAGCTAAAGTCAACACAGTGAGTGCTGCCTGCTTCCGCATCCTACGCCTACTTCGAAAGATCTTCTAGTGGCTGTCACAGAACACCAGACATACCACACATAAGCACTTATCACAAGCAGGTCCGACTATGGCAACGCATTCTACACCGGAATCTCCAAGCAACTCCTAGACAGACTTCAGACCATCTAGAATACCACCACAAGATTCATATTCAACCTCTCACGCTGCAACCACAACTCACCTCACCTCAGAGAGCTCCTGGGGTTCCCCATTAACAAATGAAGCCAATTTCAACACCCAATGCACACATAAGAAGCCTTACACAACACTGGACCAGCAAACCTCAACAACTGCACACCTTTTCAAAAGCCTGCCAGACACCTATGCTCAGCCTCACTCTCACACATCCCCCACATGTATAAAAGCAGAACAGGAGGTTGTTCGTTTTCATACATCACACCAAAAACATGGAACGGCCTCCCAAAAACACATCAGAGCCTCCTCCTCACTTGTTGAGTTCTGCAAGAGGCTGAAGACCTGGCTCTTAAAATTACTCAGAGGGGACACCCACTCACCCACCTGCTTAAGCACCTGGATACCCTCACCAGTGATTAGATGTGCTATACAAATAGACATAACATATAATAACATCTAGAATGTTCCATACGGTAGATGGTTCCTACTATTCCGGTAGCTGAGAAGACTTAAAAAGGTTGTTTCACAGTCATTAACATCACTCATCCTGCCATGCCTCACCCTTGCTCCAAGTTACACCTCAAATCATGTTTACTGTATCACAAACAGACAAGGAAGCCGTGATGTTATCTAGGGCCTGTTGACAAGTTCTTGGAAAAGCTGTGTTTGCAAACATCCGGGAACTAATGCATGATGGGTGCCTCTGCTTACATCTCTCCTACCTAATTATGGCCTGCAAGTTTGGAAGATGATCTATAGATGTAGGTGGCAAAGGTTCTGTATACAAAGCACTGTAATGTGACGTATGCCTTACTTACTCCCTTTCCTGTAAAATCCCTTATAAACAATAGAACACTACACTAGTATATAACTGACTCTTCTGCCACCTGGTTACTTCCTTTTCCTTAGTGTATACTCAATTTACCAGCACTCGACTACCCATCAACAACCCAACTCATAGCCTAATTTATCAACATAGCCCTCATTCCAAGACTGATCAAATTTGTTCCACAGTATCAAAAGCTTTACACAAGTTTAAGTCAAGGGCAATCACCACTCCCCTCACGCAAATAATTCATTCACATTGTTAGGCATGAGATCTAGTAACTCATCCTCCCATTTCCTTAGACTAACCTTTCTTTTATCAATGATTCGGATTCTTTCGTCACGGCTAGTTCCACTGAACCATCACAATCGCACAAATTGATTCAAGGCAATGATACATATTCACCATAGCAGACCTAGACCCAGGTTCTAAGTATAGTGCTAAGGGCTAGATGTATAAACCCATTTTCCCATAGGCACAGAATGGGTAAAACTGTTTGATACATCTGGCCCTAAATTCCTATCCCTATTGAAACCCAGTTGCACAGAGGATCAGTTATAGGTTGTGTGGCAAAGACAACTACGCCCCAAGTTTTCTATAGTATGTGTTGGAAGCTCAAATCTGTGAAATTAGTTGGGGAAATGCCTGGTATATTCTGATACATATAGATACTCGTAATAGAAGGTCTTAATGGTACTCAGCAAATTCATTATCCATAGAAACAATATTTATCAAGGACAATAAATACCCCATCCTATCCCGGCCCAGTTTTCATCATGGTACTAGACATCATCACTGGTCATTATTGCCCTAACTAAACTTGAAAGTCAGATCTTTATACGAGACTCATTTCCTGAAATACTATATAGTGTGTTTCCTAAAACTTGTACATTGTTGTCTCCAATTGATATAAAACGAACAATTTGTGTTTTCTTTTGATGTGTGCTTCCTGTTAAATAAAACAGGACTCATCTGACTGGTCTTCTTCCATGCAGTCAATTTATTTTACTTACACAGCAAGAGGACATAAATGTCAGAACCAGTAGGTTGAACCTGGAGGGTTCACAGTTCAACCCATAAACAATGCAGTCCTCATCTACAGAAGCTTTTCCATAAGAACAAAAATATTAAACAAAATCTGACTTGCATGGTACCATCTAACCCTACTTCACAAAATAAAAGCATAACTTCACAAAGCATAATCTATCCAATAAAACAAGCTCTGGGTGTGTCTTATCTGGACAGTGGCAAGCTCTGCTCTTTCGCGCACTAGATACCTCTCTCATCCCATTGAAAATTGCCTTGAAAGAAATAAAGTGGTAAGACATCATTGCCCTCGGCTTGTGAAAAGTGCATTGGCCTCCCTGCAACTTTGGATCACTTTCGAAACCTTTCACACCATAAACAGGCTTAACCTCCAGCACACCGCCCCATCGGGTGGCCAACTCAACGCACAATTCCTTAACATTACTGGAATAGGGGTCTAGAAACATGGCCAGGAAACAAATCAACTTCATCTTTGCACCTTGGATCTGGAATAACTTCCCTTGATATATATATATGTATATATATATATAACTTCATAAGTCTCTACTCATTTTGAGAAACTTCGAAACAAAATAACTTCACTTGAAGGAACCACCTAGAACGCACTGCAGAACAACAACTGAATAGATAGATCCCTGGTGCCCTTATTGTTAACTTTGATATCTCTCCATTGACACCTGTGGCACTCTGTTTCTCAGCACCTAGTTCCACACAATGCACTTGTATACATACAAAGTGGAAAGTATATTAAATTGAGAGTCATAGCACTTTGAAAAGTGCAAACATCTTACTTATTTAAATAAACTTCACAAAAGATAATAACTCACAAAGTGAATCAGGAATCAGCAACATTTAAAAAACCTTGAATAAATAAATATCTATTTCGGATTTTTCGGATAATAGTAGAGAACCAATTACAATGAAGTAGCTAGGGTTCGCAGAAGCACTAATGTACTTGAACGCAGTAGGAGTTTTTATTTTTTGAGGCATGCATATTTTGCGGGTGCATGTAAATGGTAAAATTGAACTGAGAGGCAGCTGGAAACCAACATGATGCCCTCAGTAAGTGAGAATAATTATACAATTTATTTGCCTTTGACATCAATCTTATCGTAGAATTCTGCTCAGTTTGCAGGATTTGTGTACCTCGAAAATAGAGCTAATAACGCTCTCTACACTTCAGCACACACAATTAATTCAGCTGTCAGGTCCAGCTGTCTGACATATTTACTTAGCCCAGCAATCTGAAGACTCAACAGAAGAGCAGCTCTGTGTTCAGATGGAACAACTGGCACACTGAACCCTTCATACAACTAAAATACTCCCCCCTCACTCCTCATTGCAGACAGCATTGACAGCTCCTACGCTGGGCACCAGGGTTGGACTGGGATCAAAAATCGGCCCAGGCACACCAAAAACAAGCATTGAAAATGCAATAGGTCTCGCCTTTGATTAAGTTAAAGCCATTTGCTTTGCTAATGGTACTGTATAGCAAAGTAAATGGCTTTAACTTAATAAAAGGCGAGACCTGTTGCATTTTCAATGCTTGTTACTTTAGTAATCGTGCTGTATTGATGACCGTTAACAAGACAAAAGCACAAGGTATTAAAACCGTTGGATAAAAAAACATATTACCCAGCCAAAAGAATGCATATATTTTATTGCCTATTTAAAAAAAATACCTGTATTTGTTCACCTGGTTTATGTGTCAGTTCTGATAACAAAGGGTTACAGACAAAAAAAATTATTGATAAGAAACAACGGTAATTTCATTATGGAAGGCACGTTTTCAGTGGAAACAAGTGAGTGGCAGAGGAAGTGAAAGGCATTTAAATGTAAAAAAAAAAAAATCTGAAAACAGCCCCACGAATGACAAACTTAAAGGTTGCAGGCTTTCATTTATCCAACAACCCAATTCACTTAACACAAAAGTACTGTGCATCTAGACGTAGCAGCCTATGCATTTTTTTATTTTTTTATTTTTTTATTTTTTGAAAACCTTTATTTCGAAAGTCAGGACACAGCTATTCAGCCGACAACCCGAAGGTTCGGCAGCATTGCAAGTTAGATACAGTAATGCGTCCCGGATACAGTACGAAGAGTAATGCAAAGGTCCAATTTTAAATAAACACAGAGAAAACACACAACAAACCCCAGCAAGGCAGAACATTGAGATCCCATGGCGAAAGCCCCCAGGGGAGGCAGGGCCCCACTCATCTACTAAGTATAAGACTGTGTGCGGAGGAAGAAGGGGAACAGCAGAGGCCCAGAACAGGTACCAAAACCAAACTGTGCTGGAAGGTAGGTCAGGGGGAAATCTGTTCCTCGGGAGGTTCCAGATCCGGGGCAAGACATATTCCCCCCCTGTATTGGTTCCACCGCCCCCAGATGGCATGCCACTTCCGGGGGCGACCTCTAGAGCAGTAGACCGTCTTCTCCCTAAACATGCTCCAATCCATGTTCTCCTTCCACGCGGTCAGTGTAGGGGGACCCGAGGAGCCCCATAATCGTGCGATATCCCTCTTAGCCACCATGTTACCCAGAGTCACCCATTGGGTCTGTGCCTCATCGAGATCAGTGGGCCCCCAAACGTTCAGGAGGCAACACCGCGCCTCCGGCTGTACCACAATGCCCGTCACCTCCCCCATAACTGCATGGACTCTCCTCCAGAACTCCACAATGACCCCACATTCCCAAATGATGTGCAGGAAAGTACCCACCATACCACATCCCCTTCTGCACAGGCCATCCTCCGAGAATCCCATGTGGACCAGCCTTGGCCCCGTAACATACACCCGGTGCAGTATTTTAAGCTGCACCAGCCTCAGACGCGACGGGATCGCAACCTCCTTAGGCGAAGAAACCGCTGACTGCCAGTCCTCATTATCCAACTCGAGGCCATCCCTGGTCCACTGTTCTCTCAGCCCCAATAGCAAGTCTGCCCGGACGTTTATCAACTTCTTATATATGAGCGAAATCGTGCTCTCGGGCATATGACCGTCAAGGACTCGGTCCTCAAGGGGAGAGGACTCCGGCACCTTCTCACCCTCCACTAGGACTGATCGAAGGGCGTGACGCAGCTGGATATACCTAAAATACTCTGAAGGCCCTAGCTCAAACTCAGTCTGCAACTCCTCGAAAGACTTCACCCTCCCCTTATGCAGCACATCCCCCACCTTGGATATCCCTATCAGATCCCACTTATCAAAGCCCTTCGTATGCCAGAGTCTTCCCAACCTTTCCGATTCAAACAATGGGGTAGCGAGGGTTAGCCTGTCCTTCCAGCCCAGCGAGTCGGTCGCCATCTTCCATACGCGCACCGCCACACCTGTGGGCCCCGTGAGGGACGAGTCTAGGGACCGCGAATACAACGCCCTGTAGTAGTTGCCGCCGCGCAGCAGCCACCTATCCATGGCATACCCAGGGCTGAGGGCAGGGCCGTAAAACCCATGGTTGATCGCGCTCAACTGCGTGGCCCAGTAGTACCGTCGGATATCTGGGAGCGCAATGCCCCCATCGTACCATGGGAGCGTCAACTTTGAAATAGCTATTCGCGGCCGCCCATCCCACAGCAACGTCCTTTGGAGGCCTTCGACCTCCCGAAAGTATTTAGCCGGTACCCAGTCCAAGGTGTTCTGGAGGGCGTAGAGGAAGCGGGGAAGAGACATCATTTTGAACAGGGCCGCACGCCCAACAAGGGAGAGCGGTAGCCTCTGCCAACCTTCAACATCACGCCTCAAGCGTGCCAAGGGGGGGAGCAGGTTCCTCTCATAGCGCACAACAGGATCCATGGATATAAAAATCCCCAAATACACAAAACCTTGCTGGGCAACCTGTATCGAACATGTTCTAGGGATCGGTGGGACCTCGCCACTAAGAACGTACAAGTACGATTTGCCCCAATTAATCACAAGCCCCGAGTTCCTACCGAACGATGCGAGTACGTCACAGACCACTATAAGTGACTTCTTTGGTGAGGCAAGATACAGCAGGATATCGTCGGCATAAAGCGAAATACGGTCCTCGTGATCAGGCGACCACCGAAGGCCCCGTATATCCGGGTGCCAACGTATCCACGCAGCCAACGGTTCAAGGGCGAGGGCGAACAACAGAGGCGACAGGGGGCAGCCCTGCCGAGTACCCCTTCCAAGCTGAAACGGAGCAGATGCCCGACCATTCACCACAACATTCGCTAGTGGCCCCTCGTACAGCAACCGGACCCAACTCACAAACCCGCGACCGAAACCAAACTTGGCCAGCACGGCCCATAAATATGCCCACTCCACCGTGTCAAAGGCCATCGTGGCATCGAGAGATGCCACAACAGCCGGTTCACGCAGCGTGCCCGCCCTGGCGATGACGCCATGAAGACGCCTAAGGTTCAATGCTGTGTTTCGGTGCGGGATAAAGCCAGATTGATCCGGGTGGACCAGATCGCCAAGTACCCTAATCAGACGGGTAGCCAGGAGTTTGGCCAGAATTTTCGGCTCAGCGTTGAGGAGTGAAATGGGCCGATAGGAGGCGCATCTATCTCGGGGTTTACCCTCTTTGTGTATGACCACGATCGACGCCAGCCGCTGATCCAACGGAAGGATCCCATCTCCCCGCGCCTCCAAAAACATGGCGCGCAGGTGAGGGGCGACCCTATCCGGGAACAGTTTGTACAGATCGATCGGCAGTCCGTTCGGTCCAGAGGCCTTACCCGAATTCAACGCGCGAATCGCCCCCGCCACCTCGTCAACCGTGATGTCGCCATCCAAATCGTCCCTATCTATGTCAGAGAGGCAGGGCAACTCGATATCACGGAGGAGATCAGACGAGTCTTCGGGCGGCCTGTCCGACACAGAGGAATAAACCCTATGAAAATACTCCGCGAAACACTCCACAATCCCTTCAGGTTCCACAATCGCCTCTACCCCCTCTCCAATCAACTCTGGCACCACTCTATTGACCCGTTCCTTCCTGTCCAGCCACGCCAGGAGTTTCCCTGCCTTATCTCCAACATCATACAGACGGCCCTGTTGTTCCCTGCTGAGGGTCTTGGCGGCGTCCGTCACCAGGTCCCTATACTCCGCCTGCTTCAAGCAAAGCTCATGCAATGAGGACTCTGTGACCTCCTCCTCCATATCCCCTTCAAGGGCTGCTATCTCCTCCTCTACTTGCCTCACTTCGCAATCCCTCCGATTCTTGGCGGTCACCACCAGGGAGAGGGCCTCCCCCCGAAGCACGGTCTTAAAAGCTTCCCACAGCGAGATCGCCGAGTCCACGGATCCCAGATTGTCCTTAAAGTAATTATCTACCTTCTTTACCAGGGCGCTGCGCATCTTGGGGTCTCGGAAATACCAAGGGTTAATGGGGGCCACCCTCCCTCCTCCCTCCCGACCTAGATCCAGCCGGATCCACACTGGCGAGTGATCAGAGATACCACGTGCCATGTGCCTCGCCTCGGATATCAACGAGGCATGTGCGGCCAGAGTGAGCAGGTAGTCAATCCTGGAGAGGCTACCATGCGCCCCGGAGTGAAACGTGTATTGACTCTGTGTGGGGTGCCGGAGCCTCCAGCAGTCTATCAGGCCAAACGTGTCTAGGAGGTCTGGAAGCCATTTCTGAGCCCTCCCTGTGTCCCTGGGCGGGTATCTATCCAGCAGTCCGGAACCCACACGTTGAAATCCCCTCCCACTACCAGCATGCCCCCCGGGAGAGTCAGCAAAACCCTGCCCAATTCAGCAAATGTGGAGGCCTGCAGGGCCGGCGGGACATAAACCGAAACCAAAACCAAAGTCCTTCCTTCCCACCGCCCCGCCACCGCCACAAACCTCCCCCTATCGTCAACAATGGTGGAGTCCACCTCAAAAGGCAGCGATACTCTAACGAGGATGCCCACCCCCCTGGACCCAGAAGAGAACCCCGAGTGTGCAATGAATTTATACCCCTTCCTATTCAGGGCATGGCACGTATTGCCTATGAGGTGCGTCTCCTGCAGCAGTACAACGTCTGGCATTGAGCGTTTCAGAAATTGCAAAACAATCCCCCTCTTAATGCGATCCCCCAAACCATTAACATTCCAGCTTATAACACTTAGGCCTCTACCCCCCATCCTCAAACGGAAAGAGGCCCACCCCACACCCGAGGCGCCGCCGTGGAATAGCCCTGAGGATAATCATCATGCCTTGCAGAAATAAACCCCCCAACAACAAACTCAAACTCCCCGTAACTCCCCCCACCCTGCACCCCTGCTGCAGCTTAAAAAGCCCCCCCAACTTGCAGTGTGCCTGTCGCCCTACAAAACAAAAAATCTACAAAAAGTACCCCAAGGGAGGAAAAGAGCACCCCTCGTCCTCCCGCAACCCTCCACAGTTACTGCACTCTATTAAAATCTTCAAATATGGTCAAATCAAGTCAGGCAGGCTTTGAGTTATCAGCCCTGTCCATCCCGGCCACTGTCTCCATGCTCAGCTGTGTCGTCCCCGGTCCGGCGCCGGGGCAAAGCGTCCAGCCATTCATCGGCCATAACAGGAGAGTCAAAAAAGAATGTCCGATCTTCATGCACCACCCGTAGTCTGGCGGGGAAAAGCATGGCATACTTTAGGTCCCGCTCCCGAAGCCTTCGCTTCACCCCCAGGAAGCTCTGTCGCTGTCTCTGCACCTGCTGGGTAAAGTCCGGGTAAAAATTCACCGACGCATTCTGGAAGGGGACTGGGCCCGTCACCCTCGAAGCTTGCAGGATAGCGTCCCGATCTCGAAAATGAAAGAGCCGGGCGACAATCGGCCGCGGTGGGGCACCCGCCTTGGGCCGTCCGCCCGGCACCCTGTGGGCCCTTTCCACCGCAAAAAACTTCCCAAGGCCCTTAGGCTTCAGATGTTTGAGGACCAAATCTTCCACAAGCAGGTCCACCGAAGCCTCATCCGAGGACTCCGGGACCCCGATTACGCGCACGTTGTTGCGCCTGGACCGGCTCTCGAAGTCCTCCAGCCGGCGGGCGGCGAGGTCACTCTCGGCCCTCAGCTTCCGGACCTCGTTCTGCAGGTCCGCAACCTCATCAGTGAGGCCCGTGGTCTTGTGGTCCAGGTCCTTAACGCGCTCGTTTGTCTTGCCCAGGTCCGAGCGGATCAAGTTGACATCCACCAGGATGGCGTCCACCTTATGCGCCAGGGCCTCGAATTGCCTCCCCATCGAAGTCTGCATCCCATCAAGCGCGCCCATGACATCCTGCAGGGAGAGCTCCGGGGTCCCAGGCGAGTCCTCCTTCTGGGCATCCGGCGCCTGTGTCGATCCACTCGGCGATGTCTTCAGGAGGGCGTAGCGGTCCATACTGTTGACTTGGGAGTACGTTCCTCGCCTGGTGGACTTAGTCTTCAGCCGATCTCCTTCTGCCTTGCCCGACATAATGGACTCCAGGCAGTCCAATGCAGTGAGGACCGTCCCCTCTCAGAGAGAGGTATAAAGAGTGAGCAGGTCCGCCTTGTTCTGCCAAAGTAGCCCACCGAGCGTCCCTGGGGTTTTAGAGCCACCCAGAGCACTACAGTGTCCGGGCAGACAAAGGGAACGAAACCGAAAGTGAAAGAGCGAGGGCCTCCGTCCGGTAGTTCACACCTCACCAGGCCGTTGTTGATCAACTAGGAGTCGGGCATCCTGCCAACTCTAGCCCCTGGCATCTCCGGGAGTTAGGCCGCAATCTTTCGCCAGTCATAAGTCCGGTTCCCGATGGGCGATCCGACCGCGGGTAGCATCAATCGCCTCCCTGACAACTCAGCAACACGGTGCCATGCATACCATCAGGATTAGAGTCAGGATAGCCGACGGAGGGCGCGAGGGTCTCGGGAGCTCTAAGCTCACGCGGCCATCTTGGTCAAGCGCTAGGCTCCTCCCCCCCAGCCTATGCATTTTAAAACTAATTCATTTCCTGCGCTGACTCATACATTTAGGGCCGGGGGAGCGGTCGGGGTCACAGGTTGGGTATGATTTCTTTCTTTGTGGGTGCAAGGCAGAGTGACACACTGCAGCATGAGAGGCTTGACGAAACATTTCTGTACACTGTGGCCGACGTTAGCATGACTGACTTCAAAGGATTAAATATTTTATTTCCTGACTTATAAATGACTAACAGCTGAAAAGGGGCATAGCCACAAAACCAACGACTTAAACATTCATATGAGTTGGAAAAAACGTATCTTCGACTGCTTCAAGTTTCCTTTGTTAGTGGGTCCAAAAGCAGGCAGGGAAATTACCCCTCAACCGGTCAGTAAAGCAGGTGGGCACAAAGATGCCTACATTTACCTCACTAATACACAAATGACAAGAGTGGTATGAAAGGGCTGATGACAAAGAAAATATGCGCGCTCTGGAGGTATTGGGAGTGAAAACGGCCCTGATGAAAGCCACTCGGAAGGAGAAGAAATGTTAAAGAAAAAGGTCTTTCACACTTGACAGCACCAGAAACCTTAAAACTGGCTATTTGCCTCTTCTGGTAAGGTGGTTGTCCTAGAATACTAGGCCTTGCGGTATCAAAAAATGGAAAAGGACATGGGAGCACACATTTTCGGCTTTGCCGCTGCGGATAAAGGACAGTTTCGTAGTGCTCGAGTCGGGGGTACACGCAGGTACACAGCGTCCCTCCACTCTTTTCACAGGGTGGACGCTGTCCCCCCTGCCAAGAAGCTGGGCCCTACAGAAATAAGCTGAACGTGTCCCGGTGTAATTTTCAGACACCGGGACACGTTCAGCACGTGACGTCATGAGGTCATTTGCATATTGTCAGTCCCCCCACTTCTTTTTAGGTCTCGCCTGAGCCAGCGCTTTAGCGCTGCTCTGGCGAGAGCTATAGAAAGCGAGATTTGGAAGTGCAAACAGGCCGCCAACTACAGTGCATGTGCGCCGGGCGCGCGCACCATTTGTCTGCCTGCTGATCACTTTCGCGGCGGCTTTGATGTTCTCAGTGAGCCGCGCGGCCACTGAGAACATCAAAACTGCCGCGAAAGTGATCACTATTTGCCACCCCCTCCCTTATCCCACTTCCTGCTTGTGCTTCTGAGAGTTGAAGAAACTGCAGTAAGTGGAAGCTATAGAGAGTATTCAGGCACTGAGATCTGGGTTATTTATGTTTTCGCTGCTGCCTTCATGACTCCTGAGAGAGGGGGTTGAGAGGACAGTGCATAGTGCAAGGGGTAGTAGAGGCAAGCCATGGATCACAGACGT
The DNA here is from genome assembly GCF_964204655.1 of Triturus cristatus. Lineage (NCBI taxonomy): Eukaryota > Metazoa > Chordata > Amphibia > Caudata > Salamandridae > Triturus > Triturus cristatus. The sequence continues at coordinate 1,588,542,816 of NC_140590.1, forward strand.
TGCCACTGGTTAACAGTCGTCAAAGTCAAGTGTTTTCAGCTGAATGAGTGTTTTAGTCTTACCAGTAAGTTTCATTACTTTAAGCCTATGTCTTCCTCTGTCCTGTCCTCCGTCTAGTTTCAGCCTTGGAAGGTGTCTCTGGGAATGGTTAAGTTCATTCTGGCTTTAAAAATTTGGCTGGACTGTGCCCAGGGTCCAACTTGGTGGTGATGTGATTATCACGCTGGACGTCGAATGCCTTTTGTTTATAGCCTCCCTCCTCCACTCCCCAGGGTGTGAGCTTCCCAGCGTGTGGTGTCTTTGCACTGGCATGTGAAGTTACCTCCCTCTGAAGAGTGCCTAGCTGACGTCAGCCTCACGAGGGAGGGTACAGAGAAGACTACAAAGGGCACCTTCACTTATGGTGCTGGTATGGCATTTTCTAATATTTAACCACGTGTGAGGAAGGGTACAGCTGTCTTTGTTTAATGGAACACCCAATGTAAATATTACCTTGGACTTACGGTCCCGAGAAGAACCTGCACACACTAATATTGGTGTTATCTAGGACTGGTGCTATGAAATGGATCGTCTTACTCCACAAAATTCACCAGTGGCCTCTGAAAATAACAGCGCACAGGCCCAGAAGGCCGCAGTAAGGTTGCATCTTCACCCTGGGCCTCCTCGGCGTGGCGTGTCATAGTTCACAGCTCCTTACTATTCTGTGTGGATGTTGCATGTGCTGGTTAAGAGTTTCGTCTGAAGCTGAGTTTTCATATTTTATCCAATAAACGGTCCGCACATGCAAATACATTCAGGTGGCCCTAGATTAGTGCTCACTAGAACAGGCTGCTATTTTTTCAGAGTTTGTTTTTCTTTGTAAGTACTTAAAAAGCGTTCCCTTATGCCAGGTAAACTTTCATATTTTCAGGAAAAAGCCAAAATGAAAATTTTGCAGATGCTAAAACGTAGGCTTGCCTCAAGGAGTAAAAGAATATGCATGATGGCTGAGTCACTGGGGACAATAGCAAACTGAGTTCTGCAACTTATAGTGGGATGCTTTTGCCATGCCTTCCATGCCTCCCAGCATCCAAGGAAATTAATTCTCCTGCAGTCCATGTCTACCTCTACACCTCTCTCTCTCTCTCTCTACACACCTGTCTCTCTCTCTACACACCTGTCTCTCTCTCTCTCTCTCTCTCTCTCTCTCTCTCTACACACCTCTCTCTCTCTCTACACACCTCTCTCTCTCTCTCTCTACACACCTCTCTCTCTCTCTCTCTCTCTCTCTCTCTCTCTACACACACCTCTCTCTCTCTCTCTCTCTCTCTCTCTACACACCCCTGTCTCTCTCTACACACCCCTCTCTCTCTACACCCCTCTCTCTCTACACCCCTCTCTCTCTCTACACCCCTCTCTCTCTCTCTACACCCCTCTCTCTCTACACCTCTCTCTCTCTCTACACCTCTCTCTCTCTCTACACCTTTCTCTCTCTCTCCACACCTCTCTCTCTCCACACCTCTCTCCACACCTCTCTCCACACCCCTCTCTCTCTCTCTCTCCACACCTCTCTCCACACCCCTCTCTCTCTCTCTCTCCACACCTCTCTCTCTCTCTCTCTCTACACACCCCTCTCTCTCTCTCTACACACCCCTCTCTCGCTCTACACACCCCTCTCTCTCTACACCCCTCTCTCTCCACCCCTCTCTCTCTCTACACCTCTCTCTCTCTCCACACCTCTCTCCACACCTCTCTCTCTCTCTCTCCACACCTCTCTCTCTCTCTCTCTCCACACCTCTCTCTCTCTCTCTCTCCACCTCTCTCTCTCTCTCTCTCTCTCTCTCTCTCTCTCCACACCTCTCTCTCTCTCTCTCCACACCTCTCTCTCTCTCTCTCCACACCCCTCTCTCTCTCTCTCTCTCTCTCCACACCCCTCTCTCTCTCTCTCTCTCCACACCCCTCTCTCTCTCTCTCCACACCCCTCTCTCTCTCTCTCCACACCCCTCTCTCTCTCCACACCTCTCTCTCTCTCCACACCTCTCTCTCTCTCTCTCTCTTTCCACCTCTCTCTATCTCTCCACACCTCTCTCTGTCTACCTCTAAGTGGCAGCCGGAGCCTGATTGCACTGCTTGTCCTTTACAAATAAATAAAAAGGATTGGCATAGACAATAGGTCTTGCCTTTGGTGCCTTATAAGTGTTTAACCATGCAACAGTTAATGTTGTTGCACAAAGGATATTGTGCTGCCTATCTAAATACTTATAAGGTCCCAAAAGCGAGACCTATCGGCTATGCCAATGCTTGTTATAGGACTTGTGCCCTGAGTATAGCAGACAAGAACACCCCTTGGATGGCGAAATGCTGAACTGGCGCCTTAATTATAAACAAAGCCGATACTACTGGCCGTGCCGAAGGAAATCAACACATCGCCAGACAACTGTAGAGAGAGCCATCGCCCATGTTACAAAGTCCAATATTGTACCAAATTGGAGATTTTACATTACAATGTTAACGTCTGTTGAAAAAGGTCGAAATCATTGTACAGAATACTCCTAAACAGCTGCCACATGTCAGACCAGTTACTACAAAGCGCATTTATAAACAAACAGAAGAAAAGCAATTCATGTACTACACAAAGGACAACGGTGAACCAATATAGTGCTGGTTCCAAGGAAAGGTGAACAGTTTTGCAGGTAGCAGGTTAGATGTTCCCTCTAAGACAGTTATGATGTGGCGTAAACAATTCCACTAGGTCACTAGAATGAATGGCCAGCTTTTACAGAAGGGGCTAAGGAAAGGGGCTTTTGTTTTATGTCGACAGCAGCGGCGCCACAGCTTCCCTTGGCCACCACCACCCACCAGGCAGTAAAGAGGGCGTGCACACAACCTTCCTTACTCTTTGTTCAAAACAAAGTGTGGGAGGGGGAGGGAGGGGGCTCCTGCCATGGAAAACAGAAGGGGAGAGCATGGAGGCTGCGCAGGCAATGGCACTCCGCGATGTGAACACCAAGAAGTCGAGACGAGCTTGCTCGCCTCTCTTCCTCGCCGCTGATGGCAGACTTATCAAAACAGAGCCATGATTCACCTGCAATAAACGAGACACAGCAAGGGAAGCCGTCGCCTCTTAGATTGTACATAATAATAAACAAAGCTGGCAATAAGACTCGGTCGGCCTTATCAGCACCCCATAAGCATCAATAGGGAGAACATATGGGAAGTCAAAAACATACTATTTCTTTAAATAAACTAGCTCACCCCTAGGCGCAAGAATGTGCATCCACTGTGTACTTCTATATTAAGGGATCGTGAAGCGTCTAACAGATTCTATCAGGTTGCTTCAGGCAGGTCCACTGCGTTAACAAGGCGCTATCCGTGTCATGGTTTCCCTAAAGATAATGACTGCCAGCGGGAGTGTGCCTCAAACTGCAGGCAATAAATACACCAGCGTGAGTTAGGTTAATCTTATAAAGCGCTGTGAGAACAGCCTTCTAAATTGGCACATTTGTGGCCAAGGCGCCTGAACGGTTTTAACGTACATATGGAAATATAAATAAATCAGGGAGATGGGTGTCAATAAGTGGTCAACAGGGTGTGGTGCAGAAGGCCAAAAAGCATGCACGACATACACGTCCACTACAACAACGTTCACAGTCACACCTCCAAAAACAGACGCAGCCATGCAAACTGCGTACACACACGTGCGCGCGCATACCACTCCCCACAAAAAAATATTTTTTATACGCTGACAACACGAGCCTACCTCCAAAGAGAAATGTTGTATTGGACTGTAACCTCAAGCAGTCGTGAATGGCAACCAGAACCACCACCGAGGAATGCACATCCTACAGATATATTCAGAACACCTCACACTACACGGTGCATTAGTCCACACGCGCCCCTTTTCCAGGAACACATATATTTTTGCAAGACGTAACCTCTCTCACAATTTCTATAAAGGGGTCTGGGAGGGCCAGGCACAATTAAAAACTGTGGCGCGGATACAATATTAATATATGCAAATATCCACTTTTCTGTACAGCATTTGGTGTAAGAAAGCATGTTTCTAGGCATTTACATTCTGACAAAGATAATTTAAGCATATATGTATGCAACTTTATCTGTAAACAAGACCCCCAAACTGAGCAGCAGAGTAACGAGGAAGGCAAAAACTGCAAATGTGCTTAGGCGTTAGTTTAGATAGAATACATCCAAGGAAGAACTAATTCCAACAGCGCGGTCTGACCCCCAAGCCAGGTACAATCACAACAAAGAGGCAGTACTCACTTTCTCCATTGGCCGGCCAGAGGTGGACGATGCAGACGGGAAGCATGAAACCACATCGTAAGGTCAGAGATCTCCTTCCAGCTCCAGGCGTCATTCCTCTTGTCCAGACAAAACAATCAACAGAAGCAACAAGCTGCTACGCAAGCCATGCAAGGCTGAACATCGCTGCCATGCGCTCCTGCAGCATGCACCAGTAGGCTCTCTGATTGGTTGACAAGGTCCACCAATCACAGTGCTTATTTGCTAGTTGCCAACCAATAAGAGAGCCGATTGGCGCGCGCAAGGCAGCGTGATGAAGATTCTGATAAGAAACTTCGCCACGACAGCCGTAATGCAGGCGACCGAGTCCTTGGGGGCCGTCCAAAAAAGCCAAAGGGCGGCAACCAAAAACCCTCCTTTTCAAAGGGAAGCCAGCGTTTAACATAAACGCTGACGCTACCCAATGAAAATGAGGGGCGGGGCTCGAGTCCCCTTCTGGAAACTGACTTGTTTACTATAGCTCTCGCAGGCGAGAAGCGCATGCACGCTCCAACGGCAGGCGAGACCTAAAAAGTGGCCCACATTTGCGTATTGCATTTCCGCAAAACACTGCTTCAGCGAAGTTTTATGAAAAGAAAGGGGGTGGAGGGGCATGTTTTATTAACTTCACTTAGATAAAAAAAATTGCTCAGATTAGTTCACACTGCTAAGCCACACAGGAATGCAAGTGAGACCACTTCTGTTCAGACCCCCTGCCCCCTGCTCAATCAGCATAAATTAATGGGCCGGCCCGGGGAGAGAAAGGGAGTGATACCTCCGCCCATCTATCTCTAGAAAGGCCACTCAGGTACCCACTGGGCCATTGGCGGCATCCTAACAGCACAGATAGCCCCAGGCAGCCCAAAAAACAGCTCACAGCCGAAGTCGGCTACCAGCCCTTTAGCTATTTCCCGAGTGCCCGCGTTACCAATCCGATCCTGCTAGGCACACTTTATGGGTCACGCACAAGATGATGGGCACACAGGGGTGTAGTTTGAGGGGGGTGTTTGGGTTCTTGTACCCCCTAATAAGTGTATATTCTGATAAATAGTTGGGTACATGTGCTTTCAGCCGAGTATGGTGAGGTTTCTGTCAGATTTCACCAGGATATTTTACATACACACAGACAACACACTCTCATTCCCTCTGTTTTAAAAGTCCTAAAAAATGTTGTTTATTTTACAAAATATTGGGTTTTCTCTCACTTAGTGTCTCTACCAATCTGCATTCCTCTCCCTTTCCATTGCCCCTTAGGCCTCTCTCATGCACCCTGCTTAACTTATAATGTATTTTAACATCATATGCCAGCGTGATAGTTGGAAAATATGAAGCTCACAAGCCCACAATCTTATTGACCAAGCTACGCCCCTGTGGGCACGTCTTTCATAGGGAGAAAAGCCTAATCCCCATACTTAAACTGCTTTTTATAGACTTCACTAACCAGAGCCTAGCTCTCAGCCAAACCTAACGGAAACACACATAAAAAAGGGAGTCACGTGATGGTAAGACCGTTCCCACCTTTCCATAGCATAGCACCCCAATACTGCTACTCAAGCGCCAGTACAGCTCCTGCAGACTAAGAGGGTCCTGAAAGGGCTAGTATAATAATAATTTTACAGAGATATTCTCAAAGGTAACTTACACTTGTGTATAAGTTACACTTTACTCTTACACTATAACATTAACATTATTCAAATATGTATACCTACCTGTCCCCACCCCATGAAACAGATTGGAGCAAAATGTGTAAATGTAAGTTACTACTGCAAAAAAGGAGCAGAAGTAAGTCCAGCACCACACATGGCCAACAACTAATTCTGCAAAACCCTCCCATAGAACATAATGGAGACAGGGATTTAAAACAGAACTCCATAAGAAATAAGTAAATTAATTTATTTTGTATATATATGTATATATATATGTGTATATATATATATATATATATATATATATATATATATATATATATATATATATATATATATATATATATTCACTGAAAAAACCATAGGTTTCACACATGTTATAGTTAGCTGGACATTTTACTGATAAAAAACCAATGAAATTCCCCTGTTATAGTTACTGCAGGCAACTATAACTCACGCGACCGCAATCTTCTGCTGATGCTAATACTGTATTTAGACACTTATTTGCCCATGTCTTCTTCCATTAAATTTTAGCTTTACATATATTACAAATATTTTTTTTTCATAAAGACACATATGTCATCAGCAGAAGATTGCGGTCGCGTGAGTTATAGTTGCCTGCAGTAACTATAACGGGGGAATTTCATTGGTTTTTTATCAGTAAAATGTCCAGCTAACTATAACATGTGTGAAACCTATGGTTTTTTCAGTGAATTTGCAAGGTTTTTTAAATGCTAAGTTACTTTACGCCATTCGTGGTGTGTGCGCCCAGTTAACGCAGTTCGTTCCGTGCGCGCACGGTGCTATTCGCGCACCGTGCGCGCACAGTGAGCACGCGGTGCGCTTCGCGCACCGCGCGCCCACTTTACGCAGTTAGTGCCGTGCACGCACAGTGGTCACGCGGTGCGCTGCGCGCACCGCGTGCCCACGTTAAGCGGGATGGGCCATGTACGCACGATGCGCTTCGCGCACCGTGCGCACATGGGGGACATATTTTGCGCATCTTTGTGAAATGTATTCTTCGGGCACCATTTGCACACGGGGTGGGGAGAATGTGGATAGTTTTTTTTTTTTTATAATTTTTTACCGTGTGCGTACGGTAAGCGTAATCGGCGATTTTCCGGAAAAAAAAAATTATTTTTTTTTGGGCTTGGGGGTGGTTTGGAGACCCCTGTATCAATGCTGGGTGGTTAGGATCTCATGAAACTGCCTCTTTACATATATTTGGGGTACGTTTTTGCTGCCCAACTCAGGAAGCGAGAGAGAAAATGGCGGCCGCCGCTTCCTGGTTTCGACCGACTCGAATGTTTACTAAGATCTAAGAGCCAATCAGAATCGTGCTCGCGCACGCCACCGTACGCGTACGGTAAGCTTACGGTAAGCGCACGGTAAGCGCACCGTAAGCTGCCACAGATATATATATTGATTTAAAGGCTATTTTCTCAGAATCTACTGAACAGATTTACACCAAACCTACAAAAGGCACTTCCTTGACCTGGGGACTACCTCTCTGCCAAATTTCATTAAATTCTGTTCAGCCGTTCGGGCTGTAGCCCTGTCTAAAGGTCCTATGGAAAAATGCATGGGAAAAACGCGTTTTGGGACCCCCCTTTTATCTCAGCCCCCGCTTGACGAATCCGCCCGAGACTTTCAGGGTAGGAGCGGAGCGTAGCGCCCCACCTATTTTGAAAAATTTGCGAGGATTCGTCGACCGGCGCCAAAGTTATTCAAAATAGAATGTTGCGGATTTCCTATGGAAACGTGGTCCTAACTATAACTACCTACTGGCGACCGCCAGTAGGTAATATATATATATATATATATATATATAATGAAAAGTTGAAATATGATATATAAACAATATGGCTAACTTTTATTTTTGTAAGGGCTTTCATTACCCAATCATATGCTGTTTTGTCATAGCGACGTACCTAGTATACCATTAAATTACCGTTGTATACCGTCGGAAAAACAATAACTACGTTTTGTGACTTTTAACTTTAACACTAAAACAATTTAGAGCTACTGCCCAAAAGGACCCTTTTCTCCCCATCATCTACATTTCAGTTTAAACTACACTCTACAACACAAAACGCTGCTCCACTCCACTGTATGACATGCCACGCCACTCCACTCTATGACATGGCACTCCACTGTACGACATGCACTCCACTCTACAACAGTCACTCCACACTATGGCACTACCTGCCATTCCACACCATGACATGCCACTCCACTCTCAGACATGCCACTCAACTCTATAATATGCTTCTCCACTCTGTGACACTCCACATCACACCACTCCACTCTATGACATGCCACTTCACACTACGATATGCCACCCCATTCTACCACACACCACTCCACTCTATGACATGCCACTCTACTGTACACCATTAGTCTATGCCATCCCAGTTCCCTCTACGCCACTCCATTCTATGACCTACCACTTGAAGAAGACACTGTACCATACACCACTCTATGACATGCTTATGGACTCTACTGTATGCCATGCCACTCCGTCCTATGCCACTTCACTGTACAACATGCCACTCCACTCTACGACAATCCACTCCAGTCTATGACATGCCACTCTATTCTGCGACACGCAACTCCACTCTAGCAGATGCCACTCCACTCAACCACATGCATCTTCATTCTACGACATACCATTCCACTCAATACCACACAATGCCACTCCACTCTACACCATCCGACTTCATTCTACGCCACACAAATTTACACCCCTCTACTCTAAGACACTGTATGAAACACCACTATATGACTTGCCACTACACTCTACACCACTCAACAACACTCTACTCCTCTTTATGCCCCTCCACTGTATGCCACGCTACTCCAATGTACTCCGCTCTGTGATATGCCTAGCCACTCCACTCTATGACGTGCTACTCCACTCTACGACACTCCACTCTATGAAAATCCACCCCACTCTATGGCACACCACTCCTCTGTACTACATGTCACTCCTCGCTACAGTATGGCACTCCACTCTACGCCACTCCACACTGCACCACTTTACGCCACTCTACTCCACGCTCCTTCAATTTACAATACTCTACTACACTTTATGCCACTCTGTGACACTCTACTGCACTCCACGCCATTCTATGACAACGTACTCCAGTCTACAACACTCTCTGAAACTTCCTCTATGCCACTCCGTGCCACTTACTCTACTCTACACTATAGCACATTACTGCACTATACTCCACTATGCTACAATACTCCACTGTATGCCACAACACTCGACACCACTGTATGCCATTCCACTCTATGACACTATATGTCACTCCACTCTAACCCACTGTGCAACATGCAACTCCACTCTATGCCACTCCACTCTAGAACACTCTACTCCACTCTATGCACCTACACTGTTTGCCACTCTACTCTACGCTATTACACTCTATGACTCTTCACAGTACGATACCCCAATTCAATCTATAACACACTTCTCCTCTCTAACACATGCCACTCAATTCTATAATATGTATCTCCACTCTGGGATGCTCCACACCACACCCACTCTATGACACGCCACTTCACACTAAGAAATGCCACTCCATTCTACCACACACCACTCCACTCTACAACGTGCTAGTCTACTGTATGTCATTAACCTATGTCATCCCAGTTCACTCAACGCCACTCCATTCTATGACTTACTACTCTAAGACACTGTACCACACACCACTCTATAACAGCCCTCTGCACTCTCCTGTATGCCATGCCACTCCCTCCTACGCCACTCCACTGTACAACACGGCACTCCACTCCACTCTACGACAATCCACTCCAGTCTATGACACGTCACTCTATTCTGCGACACACCACTCCACTATAGCAGATGTCACTCCACTCAACCACACGCCTCTTCATTCTATGACAGGCCATCCCACTCAAGGCCGCTCCACTCTACAACATCCCACTTCATTCTACACATATTTACACCCCTCCACTCTAAGACACTGTACGAAAAACAACTATATGACACACCACTACACTCTGCTCCACTCAGCAACACTCTACTCCTCTCTATTCCCATACACTGTATGCCACTCTACTCCAATGTACTCTGCTCTACGACATGCCACACCACTCAACTCTATGACACGACACGCCACTCCACTCTACGACACTCCACTCCACTCTATTAAACTTCCCGCCACTCTAAGGCACGATACTCCTCTGTACTACATGTCACTTCTCTTTATAATATGCCACTCCACTCTACACCACTCCACACTGCGCCACTCTACACCACTCTGCACTCCTTCAATTTATGATACTCTAGTACACTTTATGCCACTCTGTGACACTCAACTGCACTCCACACCATTCTATGACACTGTACTCCAGTCTATAACACTCTCTGAAACTCCCTCTATGCCACTCCATGCCACTTTACTCCACTTTACACTATGACACATTACTGCACTATACTCCACTATGCTACAATACTCCACTGTATGCCACGACATTCTACACCATTGTATGTCATTCCACTCTATGACACTAAATGTCACTCCACTCTAACACATTTTAAAACATGCAACTCCACTCTATGCGACTCCACTCTAGAACACTCTACTCCACCCAATGGCGCTACACTGTATGCCACTCTACTCTACGCTACAACACTCTATGACACTCCATAGTATGATACCCCACTACACTCTGTAACACACCACTCCTCTCTAATCTACTCCTCTACTAAAATCCACTCCACTCTACTCTACGACATGCCACTGCACTATACAACATGCCACTTAACTGTACACTGCTGCACTGTACACTTATCCAATGTATGCCATGCCACTCCACTCCACACAACGACACTCTGTACCATGACACTTGAAGACACAACCCTCTACGACACTCCACTGTACCCCACTAAAATGTATTCTACTCCACTGTACTCCTTTGAATGACACACCACTCCACCCTATCCCATGCCACTTCACTGCACAAAATGCCACTCCACTCTGACACCCCACTCCACTCTGCGAGATACCACTCCACCATACAACACGCCACTTCACTCTACAGCATGCCACTGAAATCTACAGCATTCCAGTTTATGCACCTCCACTCTAAGAAACTCAATGACATGCCACTCTATGGCACACCACTACACTACACTCTATGCCATCCCAATCTATGCTACAACACACCACCCACTCTACGCAACTCCACTCTACCCCACTCCACTCAACGCCACTCCACTCTACACCACTCCACTCTAAACTCTCGACTCTATGCTATGACACTGTACACCACAACAGTATACGCATCGATACTCCACATCTGGAAACTCTATGCCACTCCACTCTACTCCATTCTATGGCACTCTACAACACTGTACTCCACTCTATGACACTCTACCCGACTCCTTCTATGCCACTTCATGCCACTTTACTCCACTGTAATCTATGACACACTTCTCCCCTCTACTTCACTATTCCACTGTACTCCACTCCACTGTGTGCCACTCTATCTTAATACACTGTACAACACAACATTCTATGGCATGGCACTCCATGACACGGCATTCCATGATATGCCACTCCATGGCACGCCACTCCATGATACGCCACTCCACTCTACAAAACTCTACTTCAGTCTACTTCAGTCTATGACACTGTACTCCACTGTACAACACTCTACGCATCTCTGTTCATGCCACTACATGCTACTTTACTCCACAGTACTCTGTGACACACTACTTAACTCTAACGCACTCTACTTCACTACTCTACTCCACACCATTTCACTCTACATCACTCCATTGTAACACAGTGTACCACATGCCACTCTATGTCACACCACTCTATGAGATGTCAATGTACTCTACGCCACTCTGCTCTACAGCACTTTACTCTATGTCCCTCCACTCTACGCTAATCTTCACTATACGAGATTGTAAGACATGCCACTCCGGTCTATTGTACAACATGCCACTCCACTCTACGCCACTGCATTCCACAACACTCAACTCCACTATGTACTGCTCCACTCTGCTCCACTCTGCCATAGTGTATGACATGCCACTCCATTCTACAACACAGCACTCCATTGTATGACATGGCACTCCACTGTACGACACACCATTCCACTCAATGACACTCCATTCCACTCTACGTACTCCACACCAATACACTGTACGTCATACCACTCCACTCTACAACATGCCACTACACTATACGCCATTCTACTTCACGGCTGTCCAATCTAAGACACTGTACGACATGCCACTCTACTCTACGACACATCATTCCACTGTACACCATTCCACTCTACTGTATCCCACTCCACTCTATGAAACTCTACTCCACTCTATGCCACTCTAAAACACTGTACTCCACTGTACAACACACTATGCAACTTCCTCTTTGCCACTACACACTACTTTACTCCACTGTACTCTATGACACACTACTCAACTTTACTGCACTCAACTCCACTACTCTACGCCACTGCACTGTAACACAGTGTACAACACACCACTCTGTGACATGCAAATCCAATCTACTCCATGAGACGCACCTCCACTCTACAACACTCTACGTCACTATATGCTCCTCCATTCTACCCCAATCTACTCCACTATATGGCATTGTACAACACACTACTATAACAAGTCACTCCACCCTACCGCACAGCACGCTACTCCACTCTACTGTACAGCACGCAACTCCTCTCTACACCACTGCACTCTACAACAATAAACTCCACTCTTTACCCCTACACTCTACGCCACTCTATCTCACTCTACGACACTGTACATGTTACTGCACCCCAAAATATGACATCCCATCCCACTGTATGACACACCACTCTACAACACACCACTTCACTCTATGCACTCCATGCCACTCCACTCTAAGACAAGCCACTCAACTCTACTACATGACACTACATTGTAGGCCATTCCATTCTACACTTCCGCAATGACAAGCTACGCCATTCCACTCTATGACACGACACCCTCCTGTACTCTACTACACGCCACTCCACTCTATGCAACTTCACTCTACTGTACGACATGCCACTTCACTCTATGACATGCCACTCCACTCTTTACCACTCCACTTCGCTCTATGCCAGTCTATGACACTGTACTCCACTCCATACCAGTCTAGGACACAACTATGTGCAGTTTGTCAATCAGGCCCATTGATTTTTTTTTTTATTGTAGTGTGTGTCCATATGGTGGCTATGCTGGGGTCAGTAGACTCATCCGTGTTTGCTTCCTATGCAAGATAATTCACTGCCCGTTTCTAATGTGGACAGTACGGGTACAGGGGATGATTTGGAAACTTGTCCTACTTGTGCATGTCCTTTTCCTCTACTCATATCAGGTAATCTTCCCAAAGCCCTGCATCTGACTCCTTCGTTCCTGCTAAATGTTTGATAAAAGAACTCCTCAACATTGCCATTCTAATCTGGGTATGCACCTGGAATATTCAGAGACCTTGTATTGGGCTGATAAGCTGTATACTAGATGATGAGATGCTTTGCGATGGGCGAAGGATACCAGACAGCTGGGTACTTGAAGATTTGAAGTGGGATGCTTCTTAACTATTCTGTGACCCTGTATTCTCTGATTCCCTCACTATCAAGTATTCAGCAACCAGTAGTGGGAAGAGCCAATGATGCCAGGCTGCTATATATTTGATCAGCGGCACATTCTGCATGCATTACTACCACCTTCACGATTCACCAGATGTTGATGTAGAATCCCTTAGGGGATAGGTGGCCAGGGAGTGGCAAAAAGAGCATCTCTCAAACATATAATGCCAGAATACTGGGCACATAATTGCATTACTAGGTGTGTGGTGCAAGTGGGCAATACCTGGAAAGCAATAGGAGTATGCTCTGATTGCATATCTTTGCAGCGGCTATGTTATGTCAATTGGTACATATATAATTTGGAGTGTAGAACTTTCAAGGCAAAACCTCTGGATGATCCTGCTGTTGACACTTGACCCCGAGGAGCCCATTGGGCCTGGCTTGGATGGTCACATTTCTGGAATAAACATTTTTTCCTAAACTTCCCTGTAGCTTCTTCTTTTTGCTGGAGCTAGGGACTTTCCATGCTGTGCTGAGGGTAGCGTTGCTACAATTCCTTCAGTTCTACTTCAGCCAATATGTACTCTATCTATAGATACGTTGCGTCTAGCCTCTCGCCAAACTACATTATTGTATGTCTGATACATTTAAGGTGAAATGATGTTAATTGGCAGACTCTCACTGTACCGGTCTATTTTTCAGTGGAAGTAACAAAGAAATGGCTAAGAAGCAGCATGCGACCTGGGCTGGCACGAGCATGGATTGCGACACAAAGCATCTCTGAACCTCATTGGTGTGCATCACCAGAGGCAATGTATAAAGTCGTGTGCATGGTGACGTGGACTGTGAGCTTCACATGCCAAAGTGTCTCACAGTGTCCCTGAGGGTAGAAGTTCGCAGGTGCCTCTTTCCTACAAATCTCCGTGGTCCAAAGGAGGACAGGATGGGAGATGGAGAACAATGTCTGAATCCACGTGATACATTGGTCATTAGGCAGCCATATTACATTGGGAATCTTGGCCATATTTTCTCCTGGGCTTCTTGTTCTTTCCACAGATATAGAGTAAATAAAGAGGGCAATTTTTTATTATAAGTATATGGAAACTATGTGGCATGATCACAACACAATGTGAGGGGAAAACACTAAGGAGAAAGCAGCAAAGACGAGATAACAGATGTTGCACATTTAATTGAAGTTCTGCCTTTGAATTTTTTTGCAAGGAAAGAACAGTGAGACACAAAGCATCTCTATCACGTACAATCGTCTGGAAGAACCTTTTGGTTGTTATGACTCGGGCCTACTCGTGGTATAGACCTGGGATGGTCTGCATGGGCTGGGCGCAGCGCAGCAATGAAGTGAGGCACACACTCCCCCGATCAGGTGGGGGGACTGCCACCGCACAGCCCTGCCCATTTATTTATGCCCGCGGTCACATGACCGTGGGCACAACCAAACAGCTCGCTGCAGGACAGGGTGCGAAGGCAAACACCTCTGCTTGGCCTGCCATATTACCTTCCTCCTCAACTGTGCATGTCCTTTTATAATAATCAGATGATGTCACTGAGTAGATGAGCAAAGTCACCAACAAACTGTCAATAGAAATTGGTGAATCTGAGGAAGCACTGAGTCTCCTTTATGCTGGAAGGAAATGGCCATTTAAAAATTGCTGACATCTTTAGAGGATCTATAGACATACTGAACTATTTAATCATAAACCCAGCAATTCAACTTCAGATAGATCAAGTTCTCATTGTTTCTGGCTTACAAAAGAGCTGATTTACTTGAGGCCTGCTTAGTACTAGGCTGACTTGTTTGGGAACCCTTACGATAAACTAAAATATCGACCAAATAGATGACTACAAATTGATTCAGCCAACTAATTGATCCATAAAATGCTGTAATATAGCTGGGGCATTTCTCAAGCCACAAGGCATCACTCAACATTCAAAATGGCCCAAAGCAGGTCCTCAAAACTCTTTTACATTTGTCCCCTTCTTTTATACGAAGAAGATGATATGCTCCTTATAGATATAATTTTGTGAAGATCGTAGACCCTTGCACAGGCACCAAGACATAGTTAATCAAAGGAAGTAGCTATTGACCTTGATAGTAATTTTGTTCAATCCTCTACAATCTATGCAAGACCTCAGTTCTTTATACTTCTCAGGCACAAAAAGCATTGAAGCTCCAGCGGGAGATGAAGATCTTGTTATAAGACCATTGAGCAGATTTTCTTGCAGATATTGTCTAAGGACTTTTTTCTGATTCTTAGAAGGAACAGATTCTTTTAAATAGAAAAGTAGCTTTTTGATCAACAGGAATAGCATAATTAAATTCCCTATGGGAGGCAAACTTAATTCCTTCATTTTTCCGAAGAGATCAGCATATTGACGGCACTGGACAGGAATTCTTTGGAGAGAATTTTTCATTCTAGAATCAGAGTGATTATCAGTCTCAAATTCCCTATTAGTCCAGTAGCCCTCAGAAGGATAACAATGTTATGACAAGGAGAAGCTTGTGCAGGTAAGAGTGGTGGGGCAGTTGGGGGGATTCGAGATGCAACGACAATTTCCTATCGTCTTCGTATGTCGAATCCACCCCACCCTGCCCCACCACTCTTACCTGGGTTGTACGGCAGTACAACGCAGGTAAATGCATCGTATGCCTTTGCCACGAATTTGTTAGCACACATGTTTTTACTGCGAATATGCATTTACAACCCATGCCAATACCACACACTGTTTTTAGATTTAAAAACAATGTGTTGTGGGAGGAGACCCCCACACCCTCAACTTACCTTAAATGTATGGTATTGACATGTGTTGTAAATGCATGTTCGCGGTAAAAATATGCGTGCTAAAAAATGCGTGGTAAAGGTACAATAAGGTAAAAACCTTGTTGTAAAGGATGTCTCCCCTTACCTGCACGGGCCGCTCCTGGTTATGACAAAATTAGGAGGACAACTTTTTTTTTCTAGTTTCCCAGTATATGTAAGGATTGTGGTGTATCAGCCACAGAACTCCTAGGATTACAGAATGATTAGGTGAAACAATAATATCAAAAAAGACAGTTTCTTGGTGAGAACAAAAAGTCAGTTTTAAAAGTATTGCTATTTCTTTGACTGGTGCAGAGACCAGAGATGTTCCATCCACCACCTGTACCTGCTCCAGAGATTCCTTTTTGATTTGTGGAATACCCTTTTCCTTTACCGATTTCTTATCCAAATACAGCCCACTAGCTCCACAGTCTAGAAGGGTTGAGACCTTAATCCAGCTTCCTTGTAGCAACACAACCTAGACGCACAGAAGAAAAGGTGAGAATTGAGAATCCTCGGAAACTCAGGTGAAAGGAAACTGATGCACTTCTGTTGTCTCGTCTCTCACAATGGAGACAAATCTGACTTTTCCCAAAGGTTCTTGGAGGACAAATGGAACAGGCTCAAATCAGAAGAACCGCAATACAAGCAAATCCCATTTCTATGACAACTTGGTTGCTCTATTCCCAAAAGAGAGCCACGAGTTGGTGCCAATTTGCATGGACTCTTCACTTGAAGTTATAATGGTTCTTCCAAAGAAATGTCAAATTCTAAAGGTGTTTGCCAGACACCTCCTACTGCTGGAGCAACTCAAATCTTCTGTCTCGCCAATCTGCTTTCTCGCAGACGATGCTCAATTAGCAGCGCTTGATTCACAAAATTCTCTGGTCTTTGAAAGCAAATTACCTCCTCTCTAGACCTCTATGAAGGAAAGTAATTCAACTCTACACATGTAGTCCCTGCTGCTAACTGGCAAAAACAGGTCATATAGATTAAGACATCTTCCAATCTTGATGAATGTCACAAAGTGCCTCTGAAAATTCAAGGTCAGGTCTTTCAAACATTAGCTTAAAGGCGGTTAAAAAGGTGACATAATTTTAAAGGCTGGGATATTCGCCCAACCTAGTGCTGTTCTAGAAAATACACCTATTAGATTTGCCACTTTAGGTCAAACCCGCAAATTGGGCTTAGCGAAAAGCAAAGAAAACATCTCCTTGGTTCAGACTGCCTCCAGAAATCCCCGATAGTCGTGGTTGAAATTATTGGGTGCTGCAACATAAAAGCTGCCCCCGAGAGTTTCTTGTGCCTTTAATTATTTTAAAAAATCACAGTGTTACTTACCGTCTTGCTGAAGGCCGTTATCTGCTGACACGTCTCCTCTGCCGTGAAGTTCCTCGCATTTTTGATTTCTGTCATTTCTGATTGACTGCTGCTGCGGACTCCCTGGTGTTTCTTCAAGTTTTCAATACCTCTCCCAGTGCCTATGGAGGCAGATAGGGTACAAGAGGGTTTACCAACAGCTGACTGTTCTTCTAAGTTGGTAAGATGCATGATGACTGTGCATTAATAGATATAATCTTACCGTCCAGTGCTGTGACTCCATGACCTCTTGTAGATGATGGGTATTTTCTCTGTCAAAGAAGGACAAGACTGTTATATGGTGTTTTTTCCACTATGACACACTGATTGGAATCTAAAGACTACTATTTGTAAGACTCTTCTGATGCTCCTGGAGGCATTATTCAAATCCCTACGTGGATCCTTGTTTTTGCGATACATAGAAGGAATGATTAAATACCATTTGTATCTGGTCTGCCTCAGACCCCTTTTATTTGTAGTTAACTTTGGGTGTGGTAGTAAAGTCATAGTGGTAGTGACTATCTGGGTATTTATTAACCTACGTCCTGTCATTTTTTCTTTCCCATAGGATTAACACTGCACTCTCCAGGGTTACAGGTGGTAGATTGTAGTGGGAAAATTTGAGGTATTAGGTGAGAACATACATGTTGGACTTGGCCCTTTTTGCAGGGTCATCCCAGAACTGTTTGCCTTCCTCCTGTATTTTTTCTGACCTGATGTTGGTGGTTTTCGGACTCTGGGAACTTTATCACTCCTGATCAGTTCTAAAGTGCATGTGCTCTCTCTTGTGAACTTGGTAAGATTGGTCTACACCTTTTTGGTATATTTAATTTACCTATCAGTCCCTTGTACAATTGTATCCCATATGCCCAGGGCCAGTAAATGAAATGCTACTAGTGGTCTTGCAGCCCTGCTTGCGCCACCCACCGAAGTAGCCTTTCAAACCAGTCTCAGGCCTCTGCCACTGCAGGGACTGCGCGCGCAGTTTACTGCCACCGTGACGTGGCATATAAAATGGTTGCCACATATGCAACTACCATTTTACTACATATCAGTCACCTTGAAGGTAGGCCCTAGCTAGCCCTATGGGCAGGGTGTGGTGTAGGTAAAAGGAAGAACATGTGACTTAACTGTGTGGCATGTCCTGGTAGTGACAAACAGCCTATTTGGTTTCTCACTGCCGTGAGGCTGCCCTCTCAAATGGATGCATTGGGGATTCCCTGATGTGTGCTTCAGGGATAACTCCTGACATGAGAGGGGTAGGGTAACCATGTGTGGTATGTTTGGAACAGCAGTGATAAGTCCTGCTTATTGGTGAAAGCAGATTTATTATTACTATTATAGAAATGCCTCTTTTAAGAAGTGGATAATACTAATTTTGTGCTGCGCACACCTGATTTGAAAGATTTTTTTATCTTGAATTAAATATTACACTTATATTTAAATTGGGCATGCTGGGGGGGAAGAGGAGGTAGCTATTCTCCCTGGAACCAAAACTCAGTCTGATATTTCAAGTGTATGGAATCACTTGACCCTACCAGCACTGCTATGTGCAAATATGAAAATTTGCCAAAAACTGTGACCACAAAATTAGAAAAGTCTTTCATACATTACACATTGTTTTAATCTGTCTTGCTTAGACATAAACATAATATCAAAGTAATCACATCAAAATCTCTTAATGTAATGAGCTATTCGATGAAGGAACCAATATAATCCTGGCTCTTGCCATTCCTTTGGATTTACATGAGAAATAATCTAACAAAACATTTCTATGATGAATTCTTTGTTTTATCCCAGTGCATTTCGGGATGCAAGATCCCTTCTTCAGGGGAACTGAAAAATAAAACATAATAAACATGAATATATTTGTTCACTTCGGTGCAACACACAGTGTGGTGTCAACCACCAATTAACTGTCTCACATGAATGTAATGTAAGCGCAATTTATTCCAGCCTGAGATAAAACAATCACCAAAGTAAAACACCCAGTGCGTGGTGAATAATGCAATCTGTCATAGCTGTTGCGACTCACCAACATGAATTGTATCACGACCATCTGACTGTATCCGGTTCTAAAAACACTCTGTACTAAAACCAAGAAATTAAAGATTGTTTATAATTTAGACCATCAATGGTCACTAATCCAAAAGATTAATTTAATAAGCGAGACCGATTGCCCCGAAAGATGATATGTCAAATCAAACTCATCATGTAATTTTCGAGCGACTATCGCTCGTCCTCCAACATGATATCACTCTGAAAAGGATCGAGATGTCTTGTAGCAAAGTTCCAGACACACTGAACCGAATTGTAACCCAACATCAAATACGTAAAACAATAGTTACCAATTATAAAGTGTGTCTTGCAGTGGATGTTTCCGAAACAATAAACGCAGGTGTTCTCCTCACTGTTGAGCTTTATATCGTTGCAATATGCCAATTCACACTGAAATGCAATAAAAACTGCTTAAGTCGAATAAGTCTATGTATCAACTCACGCCAACTCATGGCTGACTCCTGCATTCAAATGTTTTTTTACCTTGATCTCAACAATGCGCGGTGCTCACTGGAACCCACAAATGATTTTCAGAAAAAACGTACGTATATGCGCCTGTGTATTAAGCCTCCTTACTGGAAGACCATCACCTACAAAATCATAATACAAAAAATGCTCTAGTTTGCCTTTTCAAGCAGACCCATGGTGTACCAGGCATTGTCTGTTTGAAAGACTTCACAAAGAAGAATACCACAAAGGAGCACCACACCGGCAAGTCAACCGACCCATGGTGTACCAGGCATTGTCTGTATGAAGGACTTCACAAAGAAGAATACCACAAAGTAGCACCACACCGGCAAGTCAACCGCCCCAGGTAAATAGTAAATGCGGTGAGCCACCATGCAGGGGAAAAATCTTCCTAAGACACACTCTCCATAAAATGGTGGGCAGGATGGCGGCTGAACTGCTGCAGTAGCATGAAATCTGTATTATTAGCACCTTGGCCCAAACATGGCCTGGTTTGTTCCTAGCAGGCATAAATATGCCCAGCAAGAGGCTCTTGTCTCCTGCACAGTGAGTTTCACCAGAATCAAAATCAGCCTTGGCAAAAAGCATCCATCCTGATCTTTTAAATTTATATTTGGTGGTTACTTTATGTTATACATGTGGATGCGATGATAAGGCAGCCACCTTTTTATCCTTCTATTTATGTGCATGGAATGTGCCTACTAAAAAACACACACACACACACACTAGCCTGCCAAGGCAAGGCTTGTTTATT
Organism: Triturus cristatus; assembly: GCF_964204655.1. NCBI lineage: Eukaryota > Metazoa > Chordata > Amphibia > Caudata > Salamandridae > Triturus > Triturus cristatus. Next base: position 1,588,563,794 of record NC_140590.1, read on the forward strand.
TGCCAATGCTTGTCATCTTTCTTTTGTTCAATATTGAAACATCTGACTGTAGACCACTGTGTACGTCCACTAACCTGCGTGCTCATTTCCATGAATGCGTTTCTCTATTATGGTCAGCCGACTTCTACCTTTATCTTTTTAGGTCTCGCCTAGACAGCGCGCATGCGCTGTCTCTCCGAGACATCAAGTAATGTGTATCAGGGGTAAAACTACGCCTATTGCCGGGTGATTTCTCCTGCCACTTGCCATTAGTAAACTCTGGGATTTCTTTTGTTAGCGGGCTTATTATTGGCTGTGGAACCAATGTGCCACTTCCGTTTATTCCGGAAGCAGCACCGCCTAACTACAGTTTTGTCCGCTTTCGTGGTTCATGTGTCTACGAGGGGCTGTATCTTTTCATGTAAGGACTACTACTTTGTTTTGTTTTTAAGCGCTATGTTCAGCTGATGCCATGCACATATGTTTAAAATGCGCAGGGGCTTTCATTATTACAACTTTTGCATTACCGTGGTGCCTAACGTTTATGTGCACGGGCCGCCCGCCATGCTTTGTTTTCATTTCCCTATACTGCAGGTCTATATGTTTTTCCTTGGGAGTACTTATTTTGTATTTACTGTGGCGTCTGCTTCACTTGCAGGGTCGCACACATGTTTTAGTTCAAAAGGAAGTTTATTAAGAAAACAAATGATACAGTACAGTATAATATGAGGGGGGGCAAAAAAAAACAGAAGAGGGAAACATAAAAGTTAAAAGTGTCATGTAAACATATCAAGGTTGGAATGAAAAGGCAGTAAAAACATCTATGTATCTATAAAGCAGTACATTGTATGTAACAACCAAGTAGCAACATAGCATTAACAATATATTCCTCGTGGAACCTAGCACACTCCTGAGGCGGAAGCCGGGAGCTTTACGAGGCTGTTATTTTAAACATTGTATTGTCACAAATAATCTTGTATTTTAACATTGCACTGTCTCCTGGCATATTTTGGACCGCAGTGTTGGAACCCCTCACTCACCTCACAGCGGATTTAACGCTGGGTGTAGGATCGAGCGAGGACGCAAACAAGATCGCCATTGCCAACGAGGCGCGAGGCGACGCCCACTCCGAGGCCACGCCCCCCGCCCTCACAGAGTATATAAACACTGATTGAGAGTGTTTTTACCTGGAACCTAGCACACTCCTGAGGCGGAAGCCGGGAGCTTTACGAGGCTGTTATTTTAAACATTGTATTGTCACAAATAATCTTGTATTTTAACATTGCACTGTCTCCTGGCATATTTTGGACCGCAGTGTTGGAACCCCTCACTCACCTCACAGCGGATTTAACGCTGGGTGTAGGATCGAGCGAGGACGCAAACAAGATCGCCATTGCCAACGAGGCGCGAGGCGACGCCCACTCCGAGGCCACGCCCCCGCCCTCTTTTTCCCCCTCAAATAATGTGCAACCACCGTACGCGCAGCAGACGGGCGCAGCGGGCGCGCCGTATGCGCGCCGAAGGCGCGCCTAAGGCAAGCCCGTCTTCGCCCGTCCTCGCCAAGTCATCGCCTCTCGCCAGTCATCCTGCCCAACAAATACAGACGGCTTATCACTATGATAAAGATCATCTCCTTTCACTCAACCTAGGCCAACGCTGTGACAAGTTGGAGGGCTACATTGGTCAGACTGCCCTTCAGTGTAATCCCTGTAACTTACACACCCCTGAGCCACAACCTACCCGATACAAAGCCATTAGAAGGAACCAAACTGCGCTCATTATTTCCCAGCTAAATGTCCGGTCCCTGGTCAAACACCATGCGGAGGTTAAAACTCTACTAGAAGACGAAAACCCAGACATTATGTTCCTGAGTGAAACCTGGCTCAAGGACGAACTGACTAGCATTCCTAACCTAACGTTACCGGAGGGGTTCTCTATGACCTCCATTAACAGAGATTCCAGAGGAGGCGGCATTGCAGCCATTTATAGAACATCTTACTCTTGCTCCTTCTCAAAGGAAAATATTACGGGATGTGAATGTGCCCGTTTTAAAATCACCATTAGCCCTCATTTTTCCCTATCTGGCCTTTTTATCTATAGACCCCCTGGACTCTCCTCCAAATTTATTGAGGAGCTCCTAGAGTCAGCTCATGCGTTGGTCGCTAGCTCCTCTAATTTTACGATCTTAGGGGATCTAAACCTTCATTTTGATGCCATCTCGGATCCTATCATCAGCAACCTCCTGGCTGACCTAGCAGCCTTGCAACTCATCTCCCTTATACAATCCTCTACCCATTCCGCCGGGCACCTACTTGACCCGGTCTTTACCAATATCCCGGGAGCTAATGCGGATCCACCTAAACCCATGGGCTGGACGGACCACTTCCTCGTCACAGTCGTGACATCAGTCGCTACCCAATCCAACAGGGCGACGCCTACCTCTTGCCTCAAATGACCCTGGCACAAACTCCAAAACTTAGACCTTCCGGCCAGACTAGGAGAACTTAACTTTGATACCACTAATGACGTTAATGCGTCATATGCCGCCTTCCAAGCATGGATTACCAAAGGACTTAATATTCTCATTCCGAACAAATGGACTAAAGGACGTTCTACTCCATCTAATCCATGGTATGACGAGAACTTAAAAACATTGAGAAAAAAATGCAAAAGAGCGGAACGCCAATGGAGGAAAGAATACAAAGACGAGGACAAAAACTCTTATCTGACCTCACTCAAAATATATCACAAAGCTATACGCACTTCCCGCGCTTCCTTCTATGCCAAGGAAATTGATTCCAGTTCTAACCCCACAAAAACAATTTTTAAATTAGTCCAAAAGCTACAAACCGGGGGCAACCCTGCCTCGATTATTTCCTCCACCCAACAGTGCGAAGACCTCGCTACATTCTTTACTGACAAGGTGAGGAAAATTTATAATTCCTTTTCACCAAACTCCTCCATCTACACCAGCCCCCCTAACTGTCCCTTTAAGGGATCCAGGCTTACACATCTGCCAGCTATCTCTCATGATGATCTAGCAAAATTTTGTAGAAGGGTGAAATCGGGCGCCCCCTCTGACCCCATGAGACCAGCTTATTTTTTAAGAGCCCTAGATTTCTTTCTCCCCTCACTGGCCACACTTCTCAATCTTTCCTTTTCATCGGCCACAGTACCCACCTGCTGGAAACAAGCATGGGTAAAGCCTAACCTAGATCCCACTAAATCGGAGAACTACAGGCCCGTATCACCTCTCCCTTGGGTATCCAAATTGGCAGAGACCCACGCTAATACAGTACTCATGAACCACCTAGCAGAAAATAACATCTTAGACCCCTCCCAACACGGGTTTAGGCCTGGGCACAGTACGGAGTCTGCCCTCCTTTCCACCACTGAACACCTCCGGAAGACTGTGGACTCCGGTCAGAGTGCTGCGCTGATACTACTCGATCTCAGCGCAGCCTTCGACACGGTCTCTCATAATATCCTTCTAAGCCGTTTGGAAAGTTTTGGGATACAAGAACTGGCACTGGAGTGGTTCCGATCATTCCTTACGGGCAGGTCCTTCCGTGTGTCAGCCCCCCCATTTATCTCCCAACCTCAGACTATAGGCCAGGGAGTCCCGCAGGGGTCTTCCCTCAGTCCATCCCTTTTTAATCTGTACATGCAGCCCCTTGCGGCAGTAGCCAGGGAATGGGGTCTCACGCTGGTGTCGTACGCCGACGACACACAGCTGGTTATCACCTTGACAGAGGTGCCCTCCACTTCCGCCACAAGATTTAGGGATGGACTGGCCGCAGTCGCCAACTGGATGACAGCAAACTGTTTACAACTTAATGCAGGGAAAACCGAAGTGCTACTCCTAGGCAAGAACTCCAGCTGCTGGAATGACCACTGGTGGCCCCCCCTGTTGGGCCCCACCCCCCCTCCTAAATCTTCGGTCAAAAACTTGGGTGTATGGCTCGACTCTGCACTGAACTACCAGAATCACACAAAAAAAGTAGCGGCTACTTGCATCGGGTTGCTGAGAAGCCTTAATCCTATTCTAGGCTTCTTCGACCACAAAACACGGCAGCTCATTGTCCAATCTACCATCCTGGCTAGATTGGACTATGCAAGCGTCCTACTCTTGGGCGCCAATAAAGCCGAGACAATCAGGTTCCAGCGAATACAGAACGCTGCGGCCAGAGCAATAATAGGCCTCCCTAGAAGGTGTTCGGCTAGAGCCACAATACACAGACTCCACTGGCTGCCTGTAGAAGCCTGCATCCAATTTAAAGCCTTGACCACGGCGTTTAAAATCCTGAAAATGGATGGCCCTGAACTCCTCCGCCCGCTGTTAACACCGTACACCCCCCAACGCCATCTACGCTCTACGGGGCAGCACTTAGTAGTGGTCCCCCGCACGAAATTCTGCCGCATTGGGGGCCGCTCCTTCAGACTGCTGGGAGCAAAACTGTGGAACTCTCTTCCCCTCCACATCCGTTGCCTCGACAACCTAGCCGCCTTTCGCAAAGCAATCAAAACCCACCTCTTCCCACCCCTATAAACCTTCTCCCCCCCCACAGGTCATGCTATGGTTCTTAGCGCCGGGACGCCCCGTTGCTGGGGCAGCTGTCGCGCTCAACAAACCCTTAACATAACATAACAACATAGTATAAAATATTGATATCTAAGATATGGAATATCATGGACGTCGAGCAACTTCTTGCTGAGCAGGAGTTAAAGAAAAGGAGCGTTTAGCACTGCAATCAATGGATGATGTAACAGGAGACCAAACAATAGAACGTTTCATGGCTAGGTGAATGGGATGAACACATGCCGTGTCTAATCTGTGATGATAGCACACTGCATACCACCAAGCTTGGAAAGATAAGTTTGTGAAGTTCTTCCAATTCTTAGTGATCTGTTGAAAGGCAACCGCCAACAATAGGTCTACAATCTTGGTGTTAGAAGTGTGATCTTCCCAAATAGGAGAAACGCTACCCAAAAATAGATGTGTGATAGAAAAAGGGAAATTGGAATTGAAGATAGAATTAATTTGATCCCAAACAGATGTCCAGAAGTTATGTAGGTGAGGGCAAGTAAAAAGCAGGTGTTTTAAATCAGCCGATGAAGAGGAACAGGACCAACAAGTGTCTGGTACTGTAACATGCCATTTATGTAATACAACCGGATGTAGCAAAAGCCTGTTGTAGATAAAAAAATAACGTTTGCGTAACATTTGCTGCTCTAGATGTTTTCCTGATTTTAGACCATATTTTGTTCCATAAAGAAGAAGACCAATCAACTCCAAGTCTTCCTCACAAGACAATTCAATCTTGGTCTGTGTTCTAACATGCTGCGATGATCGTGAAAAAGTATAAATGTTGGATGCTTTCGGAGAGTGAAGAAGAAAGGCCGATAAATTATTAACCTTAGGAGTTATCGGGTGCACATGAATTTGATTATATGCAGTTAAAAGGGCTTGTGAGATTAAGTTATATTTGGAATGAAAAGAAGGGGGTAAATGAATAAAAATGACTAGCCTCAGAAAAAGGCAAGGTCCTATTTTGAAAGAACAGTTGGTGTGTCCAAATTAAACCTCTATCTCTCCAAGATTTCCAATAAAATGGTTTCCCGCCAATTAAAATAGATGTGTTATGCCATAAAGGAGAGTTAAGAAAGGAATCATGTCGATAGGCGATGAGGATGAAGAAAACCCCAGAAATGTACAAGTATATTTGAGAATAGGAGTAGATAAAGATGGTGGTATGGTGGTCTACGTGTGAAGGAGAGAAATTCCTTAAAAGAAAAAGGGGAAAGAAAGAAACGTTCAAGTGTTACCCACAAAGGAAAAACCAATGAGGAGTCAGAAAGCCACCTAGAAGCTCGGCGAAGTAGGAAAGATCTATGATAAGTGGGGAAATCAGGATAGTTAACCCCACCCTCTGTTTTAGTTTTTGTTAAACGTAACAGGGACATGCAAGGTGATTTTTTGTTTCACAAAAAGATGATAATAAAGAGTTAATTTTTTGGAATTTTTTTAAAAGGATAGGAACAGTAATATTAGAAGTGGTGAATAAAACTAATGGAACCAGCATCATATTGATGGTATCCAGACAACCCCACCAAGAGAGATATAGCGGTTGCCATTTAGTGGTTAAAAATTAATTTTTTTGTAAGCATTTCTCCATACAAAGAGAAAGCGTTGTCGAATTCAAGGGAGTAAAGTAAAGACCCAAATATTTAATGTGATGTGAATTCCAAGCAAAGTTAGAGGAGCTAAAATCATCTTTGAATGTATACTTAGTTAGAGGCAAAATTTCACATTTATCACGGTTAAGTTTATAACCAGATACAGAGGCAAAAAGCTCCACTTCTTGTAAGAAGGCAGGGACAGAAGATTAAGGATCAGGGAGAAATAATAAGATGTCATCAGCATAAGCTGCTAACTTAAATTGAGCATCTTTAGTTTCAAATCCCTTTATGTCTACATTTTGACAAATCCTGTAAACAAGGTTCCAGCGCTAAATTAAAATGGAACGGTGATAATGGGCAACCCTGACATACACCTCTTTTTAACTCAAAGTAAGGAGATGAAGTACCATTAACAAAAACAGTGGCTCAAGGATTAGAGTATAGAATAGAAATCAAAGAGATAATTTTGGAGCCAAAACCAAACCATTTCAATGTATGAAAGAGGTACGACCATTTTACTCAATCAAATGCCTTCTCTGCCTCCAACGCTATTGCAGCTAATGAATGGGGTAAGCGTGGGGCTTTTGATAAAATATCGAAGAATAGTCAAGTATTATCAGAGAGGAGACGGCCTTTAACAAAACCAGATTGTTCTGTGCCTAATAATTGGGGAAGGAATGATTCAAGATGAATAGCTAGGGCTTTGGAAAAATTTGTATAGTCAATATTTACAAGAGAAATGGGCCTATAATTCTTACAATATTTCAAGTCATTCCCATCCTTTGGTATTAGACAAATTAGAGCCTCTAATAAGGTACCTGAATATTTCCCGGACTGTGTAAAAAGATTTAAACTGTTGAGTAGTTTAGGAAGAAGGATGGGGGCGAAGTGAGTACAAAATTCAACTGTAAAACCATCAGGCCCCGGTGCTTTATCCTTCTTAAGTGATTGTAAATCACAAAGAAGTTCTGTGTTGTGATAAATCAGCTTCTAGGGGGGAAAAATCTATGTGAGTGTTAAAAGATTTATGTATGCCTGAAAGAAATTGTGTGATATCGGAATCTGAAGGTGTAGTCTCAGGAGAGTATAATGATTTATAGAAAAGAAGAAATTAATTTAATATTTCCGGATCTTTAGTTCTTAATGTGTTGTGTTCATCAAAAATAGGATCAATATCAAACTTGTTATGTTTCGTTTTTAAGTAATTCGCCAGGAGTTTGACTTCAACACATATAACGAGGCATTGTCAGTGGACTCCTTATTAAATTGAAATGTTACCTTAATAACTTGTGAGAGACAATTCTTGGATTTTGAGGAGTAATAGGAGTGTTCTAGCCTCTTTGCCAAAAGGTCATTGGAAACCTTGACAAGCATTTTTACGTTTCCTTGAAACAAAACCAATGATGAAGTCTCTAGTGGCCGCTTTAAAAGAATCCCAAACAGAAAAATTAAGATTATCAGTTTGGTTAAAAGAAAAATAATCATTAAAAAAATGAAACAAAAGAAGAGTGAACATTTTGATCAAGAAGAAGTGAGTTATTAAATCTCCATCTTCTAGGTAAGTTAGATTTTGAAATTAAATCCAATAGAAGGGAGATAGGGGCATGATCGGAAATTAGAATAGAGCTAATATCAGCGCTTCTTAAAGCTTGGGATTTATTGGACAAAAAAATTATCTAATCTGGATTGAGTTTGATGGGCTGTGGAGAAAAACGTGAATTCTCTGTTGGTGGGGTTACAATTTCTCCAAGCATCAATGAGTTTATATTTTTGAATGGTTTGAATGAATAATTTATGAGCTTTATGAGGTTTAAAAGAAAGCAGTAAATTTCGGTCTGTAAAGGGATCCATCACTTGGTTGTAGTCACCAGCGAGGATAAAGTTATCATCAATACACGGGGAAATTTGCTGAGATAAAGAAGACCAGAACAGGGGGTCCCGATTGGTGGGTGCCTAAACATTAAACAAGGATAATGGAACACCCCCCAACTAGTATTTTAGTATATAACCATCTACCTTTGTCATCAGATTGTTGAGAAAGCAGATTAATATTCAACGATTTATGACAAACAGTAATGACTCCGTTACGTTTACCATGAACTGGAGAAAAAAGGACATTCCCGACCCATCCCTTCTTCAACTTTAAAGATTCTATAGCATTTGGATGCAAGCAAACAATATCTGCTCCTAGTTTAGATAAATCCATTAATACACGTTGTCGTTTGATAGGAGAATTCAGACCTCTGACATTCCATGATATGATTTTCAAGGACATGAGTACAACAGTAAAATGACAATGAAAGGAAGGCCCACAAAGACCTTCGAAGAACAATAGTTGAGATTTGTAACATTCCAACTGTAGAGCATAAAATATATAGATGAAGAAAGATTAAGAACGTTAGATATAGAAGTGAGCTGGAGAGAAGACACCAAGAAAAATAGGAAGTGAAAGACTGAGACAGAAAAGTAGAATACAACAAGAAGAAAAAAGAAAAAAAGAAAAAAGAAAAGGGATGAAGATCATGAGAATAGGAAAGGCAATAGAGAAAGATAACTAAGGAAAGTAGAAAATCATGTGAGAATAGACTAGCGAACCAGAAGAGGGAAGAAAAGAAAGAAGGAAGTGAAAGAAGAAGTTGTAATATAAAAATAGGAAACGTGAAGAAAAGAAAAAGGAGGCAAAAAATGAATGACAGTGAAAAAGAAACAACATACCTAATTCAAAAGACCTCACAGAGGAGTGGTGGTAGGTGAAGCCACGAGAAACGAATGGCGCATCCAGACTCAACGAAACGAGGATGAGAACAAACCACAAAAAATCAAATAAGGTGAGGGTACGTAGTGGGTGCAGATATCCAGGGACCTGTAAGGAAGAAAGGGAAAAAGAAAGGACAACACAATTTATCATTACAGGAAAATAGAACAAGCATAATATAAACACAGTACCGAATAAAAAGAGCCAACAAAACAAACGGCTAAGAGGAGACAAATATTCTAGATAGAAGTATTAAATGCTAAAGTCTAACACCAAGAAAAACCAAGAAGAGAATTCAATATATTAAACATGAGAACCAATGAAACAACTGAAGAAGATGAGGCACCAGAAACTTCCATAGAGTCAGTTTTGCAAAAATTTATAAAACTCTGCAGCTTAACAGGATCTTCGTAGGACGTTGTTTTATTATTATAGGTAACCTTGAAAAGGCATGGATGGAAGAAGCCATATCTGGCACCCATAGCACATAGAGCAGGTTTCATGTTCAAAAATTATTTGCGCCTGTTAGCTGGAGATCTAGCATAATCTTGAGCGAAAAATAATGTAGAGCCGGACCAGGAAATGCGTTGGATAGACTTGACCACTGAAAGTACCTTGAGTAAGTCCGTATACTCAAGAAAGTACATGATGACCCCTCTCGGTCTCCGAGAAGAGGAGGTGTCTGCGTGTTGATTACCGAGTCTGTGGGCTTGTTGAATATTGAGGGAAGTTCCATCAGGCAAATGCAGTAATTTGGGAAGAAAAGACTTGAAGAAAGATAAAGGGTCTGAACACCGGGACCTTCCGGCAAACCATAAATGCGAAGGTTATTTCTTCTATTTCTGTTTTCTAAATCTTCGACCTGTTGCTGCAATGATGTAACCTGAGACTGAAGAGTACTGACTTTCTCATGTGTTTGAGAAAAGGAGGAGGCATTCTGTTCCACTGTGGTGAGACGCTCGTTCATCTGAGACCAGTTCTCCGTTAAGAACTGCAGCTTAGAGGAAGTATCTTCCATGAAGGGACGAAGTGCCCTTATCTCTTCTAACAATACTTCCAAGGAAACTGGCGAGGAAACATTTGTTGGAGAAGATGGATCTTTTTTTTAGTCTTATGGAGGTGACTTTACCATTTGTAGAAGCACTTGCGTTCAGAGAAGGGGAAGGCTTTGAAGCAGAAGTAAGCGAGGTATCCATCTTAGAGAACTCAGAGAAAATTCTAGAATTTTTAATAAACGTATGTGTGATACGTGGCACAGGGGGTCCCAGCTTCCTCAATCTTCCCATAAGAAAGACACAAAAATGAAACATTGAGATCTATTGATATTGTAAGCTGGTGAAAACAAAACTCTATCCTGTGAAAAGATATTAATGAACGAATCGCTACAAAGTTTAGCACAGGGAGTCTTTTTTCATCGCTGTAAAATGACCAAGACGAATTGCCTTCCGTGAAAGCCTTGACATTTATAACTTCTGCTCTTTCAAGAGACAAAAAGCCTATATGGGGTCTGGAAACAGTGCAGTTGAATATATTTCACAACATATAATCCCCTGAGCCAAAGCTTCCACTAGGCACAATAACAAGGATAGAGGAAAAAGAACAAAGTCCAACAAAAATGCATCACAGAGAAAAATCTGTTCAAATTCAAAGGAGTTAAGATATTGATGCTGCGTCATAAACTGATTTCCAGAACATATTCCTTACCTCGAACAGAGCCAGAGAGAGCAATAATTGGCCAAAAAGAAACCCCCAAAGGCAAAGAGAATTCAGAAAAAAAGGCTCTGTATGTATTGTATCCGCATGTTGCTGAGTGCCCATAATGCCAGAAGGAGAAAGAAATTGCAAATTCACAGGCGCGCTTTAATTCTCCTCACCGGAGTGCCTCTTCATGAACGGGATGTCACAGCCAAGATGGCGGCCCTGCTCAACGCCTCAGAAATACAGACCACGGCGCATTAAATACTTGAATATACGGGCTGCTATGACTCATAAAATAAAGGCGGTGCAAGTTAGGGCATCTTCCGATGTTAAAGACCGCTCACCAAATGCAAAAGGTGAACCGCATTCAGTGGTTATCTCGACCCGCTTCAGAGAGCGTTACTCGAACGCCGCCATACGCATCGGGTGACAAGCCACTCCACCACGCACACATGTTTTATGTACAGAGGTGCCATGCTTTGTTTCAGCATGGTGCCCGCTTCCGTATGCACATGTGATGCTTGGCAGCAGGGGCTCTCCGCGGCGCACAAGAGGAAGGGAGAATCCTTCAGCTGTAGTTGATTTGATTTGACTTTGCAGGGCACAGCTTGCCCACCTCCATTTTTTTTCAAATAACTTTAAACTATTCAGGGCGGTGCCCATTTCACAAATGCAGTGCTTCCTGCTTCAAATCTCCATCTCCCCGGGGATCTCCCTCCCACCACCACAAACAGGCTGCCTGTTCAATTTTCCTCCCACCCCAGCTGCAGGTTAAGGAGTTCATCATCGGCGTCTGACATGATGTCTCCCTACACACTCCGTGTCCCCCCCCCTGTCATGTCTTCCTATTTTGTTTTGCAGGGCGCGGCTCTGGACACCCACACACTGCTCACTCTGCACACCATCGCTCAGCCTGTACTGACCCTGCTCATAGAAACCGCTTGCGCTGCACTTACACACCAGTCACCCTGCTCATCTTGGACTCACGCGTCTCTCATCCTGCACTCACACTCCTCTCACATTTTACTCATACCCACGCACCCCTCACCCTCCAATTGCACACCACTCATACACCTCTCACCAACAAATCCCTCACCCATGGCACTGCACTCACCCTTGACTCACCAGTGTGAGGGCAGTTTGTCAATAACTATCAGAGTATCAGGGCATGTTACTCTTCAAGATACAGGCACCATAGCATCTCACTTTTATGGCCAGCAATCAAATAAAGGCATCAGAATAAGAAAGAAATAATTAAGAAAAAAACACCATTCTCTCAAGGACTGCCAAGTTAAAGCACCTCAAATGCATATAGATTAGCGTAGCCCCAGGCATCCCCTACTGATCTCACATACACACCTGCACTCTTCGGATTGTAAGGGAGGGGGAGGGCTGGGACCACAATGCAGCCACACAATCCTTATGACTGAGCTCCTCCTGTGTGTGCTACTGACAAACAAACACTGACATCTCACTATAAAATGTAAAACCAGCTGGCTTTGGCAACCTCTGATTCAGAACTCAGCAATTCAGAGGCTCTGCCCCAAACATTGGTACAACATCCTTAACCATATCCAGTGCTTAAATTGTGAATGAAAGAGAGCTGGTGCCCGAAGCTCAGCTCAAAATCCTGCAGCCGGAGCAGTCAGTCGCCGGCAGGCCGAATACCAAGGCTGGTGGTCTTTTTCTCGTTCCTGCAGGATTTTCCTTTGAGTTTGTGACGTTTTTGCCACCTTTTTTCTTCCTCTGTCTTCTGTGCGTTTTTCCTTCCCTTTCTTGGACTAGGTAATTATCTGTTACCAAACAAGCATTTGCAATGCGACAGGTCTCGCATTTACGCGAGTTTGAGCTATTGACATTGCAAATAACAATGCCTTTTATTTTTGTTTCCGTTTTTAGAACATAAACAAAAGGCTTTGTCATTTACAATGCCAATAGCTTAAACTTGCGTAAATGCGAGACCTATTGCATTGCAAATGCTTGTTTGTGATAGCTGTGACCAGGCGGGCTTAGGGTTCTTTTGAGGGTTAGTGGTGTCAACTGTGGGAGTTGTCAAACTAAGCAGTGCAACATCTTCTTAGGCAGTCTGAGCATCTGTACATATTATCAATTTACCTCTAACTAAAAATGTGATGCCTGTTGATGTTTTCCTCAGCAAAGCTGGGCATATATCCATTTAAATCATGCCGAGAGTATGATGTGACCTGAGAAGGGTCAAGTTTTCAAGTGCTCCCATGAAGGCTTTCTTTTGTCATACTTAAAATTGCGTTTCTGACTTTTATTTTCCATGGAATTATAGTTTTATGAAATATCTGTATCTGCTAAAACAGTCACAATGACTTTAAACTGCCCAGTACCGGTTCATTTCAATGTTGAAAAGAAACACATTAAACTGGGATTCAATCCACTTTGCCAACTTTGCCCTTGCTCAACTCGAAATACATTTTCTTCCTGGCAAGGAAACGGGCCATCTCAATGTGCCACCCACACAAAAACAAGTATGACTTGAAATGTGCATATTTGGGTTGGCTCACAAGACACATCAGTCTTTTTCTCTGAACTTTGGCACCTGCTAAACATAAGTCATTCTTATGCTTTAAAAGAGTTCACAGGACAATTCTTTTTAAAACTCTTTTTTTCCCCAACATATTTTATTAGCAGTTTCATGGCATCCGCAGTACAAGAACAGTAACAAACAAGTGGATAAGACATTCCAATCCTTTGATAGAGGTCAGTCACATTACAAAACTGAGCGGTGAAGACAGCCTACTCAGCAGTGGTGGTTGGTGGTAAATCACATCGAAGGGATGCAAAAAATATACACATAAAAATGCACATAATATACAGAATATGCAATAATATACACAATAATATAAATATACAAATAAAAAAATCACTTACCTAACAATGTCGCTCGATGTTCTGCAGAGTCCTCGTTGATCCTCAGCAGTCCCTCGAAGCGAAGCCCACAGCCGACTCCCTCCTCCAATCAAGACACTATTCTCATGCTGTTAAGCAGCATGAGTGAAGCTTCTTGATTGGCTGGAGCGGGCTGGCTCTACGCTCCAAAAGGCTCTGTAGGCCTGTGCCTGCTCCCCAACCCAGCTGTCCAAGACAGCCGCGTACGGAGAGGTTTAATTTGCGCATGTTGGTGGCCAAACTAAAATGCACACTTCAAACTTAAATGGCCACTCCTTACTGCTGCCAATCATTGACAGCAGTGACACACTAGCCTCGCCCTCCGTTTGATGGCAGAGAGCAAAAAATAAAATGGTAATAAAATAATTTTATTACCATTTTATTTTTGATGCTTTCTGCGCAGCAGTGTGGGAGGCAACACTCCTCTGCTCCCATGGAGGAACCGCCATGGATACTCAGCGGACACACTACGGAACAAACCAATCAACCCAACTACGCCCCCCTCACCCCATTGCTTGGTTTGAAGGAAGCAATCACACCATCCATCCAATAGAGAGTAACCGCACAGGCCACCAGTCCCAGGGAACATCAATGTAAAGTAAGTGAAACAAGCATTGGCATAGCCAATAGGTCTCGCCTTTGGGACTTTATAAGTGTTTAGCCATGCAACAGTTGCATAACTAAATACTTATAAGGTCCCAAAAGCGAGACCTATTGGCTATGGAAAGCGGCTGTGCGGCCGTGAAAGTGAAAGTCATCACGGTAAAGCGCGGCGCGCGCGCCCGCGCACATGCACTGTAGCTCTAGGCTAGCCTGGTAGCACTTTTTGGAGCCCTCTCAATAAGTCTCGCCAGACCAGCGCAGGCGCTGGGTCAGGCGAGACCTAAAAAAAAGGGATGCCGGCGGAAGCAATGATGCCCCACCACTCTCTCAGGCATGCAGGGCGGAAGCAGCTGCCGAGCCCGCTTCCCCAGGCTTCAGCTCCTCCAGCAACATGTCCCAGGCCCAGGTCACCTCTAATGAGCATTGTCCCCTCTTGGCCTCCCGGAGCAAGTTCACACCCTCATATTTTAAACATTTCCACAACTCCCCCGTCCATTTGGAAATCTGTGGACCCCCACGTGTTGTTCCAGTAAAGCGTGATCTGTCGTTTCGCCAGTATCAAAGCTAGTTCTATAAACGTTGTGGTAACCTTACGTTTAGCTGGCCTCGGGAACGACCCCAGTCGGTAGGCCGCAGGCGCCACGGGCAAAGCACACTCCTTTAGTTCATTAATATGAGCCACTGGCCATGTCCAGAACTTCTCCACGAGGACAACTGCATACCATATGGTACATGTCTTCGCCTGCTAAATTGTATCTGGGGCACAGTGACCCGGATACTGGGAAGAATGCATTAATCCTCGCAAGCGTAAAGTACGCTCTATGAAGGTCATAAAAGTTAATCAATTTGAAACTAGCATTTTGGGAAACCTGGGATATCCCAGCCATGAGTTTCGTCCAGTCCGTGTCCGTGACAGGAGTGCCAATATCAGCCCCCAAGTGTCACTTAGGGGGCAAAGGAGAGCACTAGTGTCCTCCTGGATTACCACATGCAGGCCCGTGATTGCTTTGTGTCTGCCAGAGGATGTACATAAGACATGGCAACCCTGTGGGGAGTGTGGTTCCTCCTGCCCCCACCGCCATTGCCACCACAGCAGTGCAGTGTGCGCGCCAAAGAAGGGAAAATGACCCGCCAGCAAATTGTAAGTTGCTTGTTGATCCTCAGAGGACCATGGGGTCCTGGTTTCATACATATCATATGAGTATCATCAGCCCAGAGCCACCCACTCTCCCACCCGCTGAGCCGCATTCCCTGGTAGAAAGCATGCCAACTATCAGAGGGGCAAAGAAGGGGTATAGGGGGTGGTCACCTCTGCTTTTTGCAAATAATGCACCCAGCTGTGCTTGGCCACTGGCTGCAGGGTTCCACCTGGACCCATTTAGGTTCCAGTAGGGGCTGTGTTAACCAGGGCAGTGCCGGGTGCCGCCCCTCCAAAAATGGGTCACCTCGAAGCTCAGGATCCACCCACCAGGTCACCCACTGTAACTGGGCTGCCAGATAGTACTTCTCGAAGTTGAGAGCTGCCAAACCACCATCCTCAACCGAACGCTGAAGTTCACCCCGGGCGACCCAGCAGCGGCCTGCCCCCAGTTGAGGATCCTGAGCACGGAGCTCATCTCATTAAATTTGGCACAGGGGATTACAACAGGGAGCGTGGCAAAGTAGCATATCAGCCCGGGCAAAGCGACCATTTTGGTGGCTGCTACCTGCCCTACGCCGGATATAGGGAGAGTCTTCCAGAAGCGTGTTGACCCACGGAGCACCGCCAAGATTATCGTCAAGCAAGGCAGCGTCAGTCCAGCACAGCTGTACACCTAAATACCGAAAGGTGGGGTTTTCCAACTCAAGCTCCACGATCAAGGATAAGACCTCAGGGGTCTCCTGTAAGGGGTAGCAACTAGTCTTCTGCCAGTTTACCCGTAGGCCCATCAGAGTACCAAACTCTTCCAAGAGACTAGTCACTCGGAGGGCGTCCGTTCCGTGGTCTCAAAGGAAAAACAACACGTCACTGGCATACTGGGTAATGTGGTGCAGAACACCCCGGTACATGACACCATTATAATAGACAACCTCCCGTTCCCTGCTTACCAGTGTCTCCACCCCTAGGGTGAATACCAACGGTGACAAGGGCAGGGCTGTCTCGTACCTTGCCTCACCACTTATGACTCCAATATCACTCCCCTGTGCCAACCCTCGCAGTAGGGACCACATGCAACAGATAAACACGTGCAAGGATCCCCCCCCAGGGGCATGTGGCGCAGCACAGCGTATAGCTCGTTCCAACCCAGGCTATCAAAGGCCTTCTTGATATCAACGGTAATGACCACTGCCCATCCGTCAAGGGAGACGTCAGCAAGCAACAGTGCTGTTACCCTCCTGAAATTGAATGCTCTGCTTCACAAGGAAATGAAGCCCATCTGGTCAGCATGTGTAAGTCATGGCATATAAGGCAAGAGTTGCGTTGCCAATGCCTGGCCCAGGACTTTATAGTCGACGTTGTGCATAGAGAGGGGCCGATACAATGCCAATTTCTGCAGAGGGCTACCCAGTTTAAGCACAGGGACTATTCAGGCCTCTTTCATGGTAGCGGGCAGCACCCGGGCATCCTGTGGTGATTGGTAAACCTCCACCACTCAAGGGGCCAACTCAGTGATGTAAGGGGAGAGGATGTGGCCTAACGGCTAGAGTGGTCGGCCTCCAAGCTGGGGAACCGGGTTTGAGTCTTGGCAGGGATGCTCAACATCCTGTGATTCTGGGTAAATCACTTAATTTTCCCCTGCCTAACAAAAAAATGAATGTGCCCATCTGTAACACACCAGGTGCTCACGTAAAGCGCTCTGATACCTTCGGGTCTAGTTTGCGGTATATAAAACTCCCCCAAAAAACCACAAAAAAGTGGCATAGAACTCAACCTGCCGCCTGTCCGAGCCCAGCACCCTGCCTCGTTCCATTGCCGTAATCGCAGCAGTAACTTCTTCAGCGTAGATATCCGCTCCTAGCTCCTCCACGGTCTCTGCTGTCAAGGCTGGCAGTGGCAGCGGGTCCAGGAAAAGGCCTAGGAAAAGCAGGGCTGGTTGAGGACAGCCAGCATACAAAGCTGTATAATACGCGTGGAAGAGCCTATTAATGTGAACCGGGTCATAGATCTGAGCGCCATTGCTAGCCACTACCTCCAATATTGGAGAACCCCGTTTAGTGGGATTTGCTAGCCAGGCTAGCAACGCTCCGGCCATGTTCCATTTGGAAAGAGTTGAGTATATATTCCTTCTAGTCAAAGCAATAGAGCCACTCTACTGGAGCCACCAAGTTCCCTTTCTCTTGTAGCAAGGCATGGTGCACTGAAGGATCAATATGGCAGCGGAGTTCTAGTGTGACACAACCTTCTGTCCCCACGTCTCCTGCCGTAAAATCTTTCGCACCCCCATCCAAGCGATACAGCACCCTTGAACAACCATCATAAAGGCCTCCCACTCAATCAAAGCCGACGTCCTGGATCCCTCATTGTCAGTAAAAGGTTTACGCAGTAAAGGAGCCAGTTTGGTATACAAGTGCGAACTGGCATCCAGGCCAGGACCACCAGGAGTGGGCTATGGTCCAAAAGCGTCCAGTCCAAATATTCTGAGTGCCCTACCTGTGTGTGGACAACCTGGGAACAAAGAAACATATCCAGACACACTTGAAGGTTTGGTAAGTGTGAATGAAAAGAGTAATCCCGCTCAGCAAGATGTCACGAGTGCCAGGTATCCACCAATCGCCACCTCAATGAACTTCTCAGCTTCCCACTAGATGGGACCTGTCCAACAAGGGGTCTGCCACAGAATTGAAATCCCCCCGATGATTATGTGGCGAGTCAGGAAGGGAGCCAAAACCAGTGACAGCTCATCTAGGAATTGAAGCTGGTCTGCATTGGGGGCGTAAATGTTGGCAAATGTTATGTGCTTCAGCACAAGCGTCCACCAAGCACTGCATAGCACTGCTTTTGTCCACCCTCTCCTCCAGCACCTGGAACTGTACCCCTGGGCGGACCCATATGAGGATCCTCCTTGCAAAAGCTGAATATGTTGTGTATGTTATGTGCCCCACCAGTGTTCCTGTAGCGCCATGCTCCCCGAGGCAGCGAGAGGTGTTTCCTGCAGGAGAGCTATATGGGATCTCTATCTCTTAAGATATGCCTGGATTTCATATTGCTTGGTCGTACTATTAGGCACCCGAATATTCCAGGAGATCATTTGACAGTTAGCAAATTACAGGCCATTGCAAGCTGCAAGCCCAGGTGATGCGGTCCGATAATAGTGCCTGGCCAACTATAAAGAATGCAGCCCACCCTTCAAAATGTTCAGCAAAGAAACAGGCGGTGATTCAAATCCCTCACCCTACACAGTTACCAAATGCAAGTGTCCACATTCTGTATGGCACTATCAGCCCAGGTCATCAGCCGCACATGGAATGATCAGCAACAACTTGGCATCGGAGTTCGGGTGTAATATGGAATCCAAATGTGTGTACGAGTCTGATTCATGTGATCCTACACCATTGTCGACAGAGCTGAGATCCAAGCTAGCCTCTTCCCCCCCAAGGCTTGCTACTGCTGCTACCATGCTCAGTCGCCCCCTCAGAGCCTGTTCCTGGGAGAGGCAGCCAGGAGATGCCGGGCGAGGGTGGATCCTCCACCACTGTCTTCTCGAAGAGCGCCCAACTGCGCTAGGCACCTCTGTGTTCCTTCGAGGAGTCTGAATCCATGCCCAAGCATCTTTCAGATCTGTTAAAAACTGTGCTCCAGTGTTCTCTAATACCTTCATTTGTGCTGGGAATATAATGGCATATCTCACCCCCAGCTGTCAAAGCCTTGCTTCGACAGTCAAGAAGGAAGAGCGTTGATGCTGGACCACAAGCGTGAAATCTAGGAATATCATTACTCTGTGATTTTCAACAAAGATGTCCCCCTTGTCCCGGTCCATTCTGAGGATATGATATCAATCTTCATAATGCAACAAGTGGGCTTTAACCGTCCGTGTTGGGTCACCTGGTGGTGGGGACCTCGCCAGCACCCGATGTGTCTGTTCCAGGGAGAAGAAGGGGGAAAGACCATTGGGCATCACATCCGATTGGAGCCAATCCTCCAAGAAGGAAACCATATCTTGTCCCTCTATTTTTTCCAGGAGACCCACTAGATGGATATTGTTCTGGCGTGCCTTGCCTTCCACGTCCTCAGCTCTGTACTCCAGGGTTCGAATTCGCTCCAGCACCTCAGTCAGGCTGTATGTCAGTAACAGTGCGCTCCATCATCGACAAGCGCTCAGACAGCTTCTGGTGGTCATCATTGAGAATGCCCAGGTCTATCACCACAGAGTGTAACTTGTGTTCATGGACTTTTGTGGTGTTCTTTATGGCTGCTAAAATGGAGCCCAGTGTGGTTGAAGAGTCCTTTGTGATGCAGGCTAAGCCATCATCCGTGTCATTATTAGTATAGAGGCCCAGCGGCGGTCGTCCATCTCCCTCAGGTCCCTTGTATCTGGAGGTACGACCCATGATTCCAGCACTAGTAGTTCGAGTCGGCAATGATTGAGTCTCCACAGTGCACCTACAGGGCCAGCTATATCCAGGTGATCAATTTCCTACTAGGAATAAGCTCCCAAGAGGCCTCTTAAAGGGCAGTCACAGTCGCGGTCACTTCCGTAGTTCCATACGAGAGGGCGTTAGCCAGTTGCAGTCACCCTTGCAGGGGGGATCCCCAAAGTCCAAATACGTGCTCGGAAGGCACTCCAGAAGCCTTCCAAATGGTCTCCACAGGCAGCCCTACCCCCCCACGACAGGCCAGGTGCATTGCGGCCCCAGTCACGCGTGGCAATACTCATGAAGGGGATGGCGCAATGAGGTCCAGTGCTGTAAGGCCAGGGGCGGCTCAGTGCCCAACGGTCATTTATGTTTATCTAATGCACTTCACTGTGTTCACATTCTGGGGGGACGGCCCCCCTCTAGCAGCTCCACTATGCCCCCACAGTGTTATTTTGGCAGGTTCCCACTCACCACCAGGCCCGGGACATGAGAATCATCAGCATCCCTTGGAGCAGCAGATAGGACATCTAGCACAACTCCAGCGATGCCACTCACAGCTCCCAAGATTTCCATGTCCACAGCGCTCAGGTCGTCCCTCCGCCATCATTCCGTACTGCACACCAGCTCTCACTTCTGCAGGCATGACCACTGCATGAGGCTCCCACCCTGCGGTGCACTGATCCTTGCCCTGTCTGTGAGGAATAGGGAGGAGGGGGCCCACCCCTCAGTAGCGACAAGACCTCTGGTCCCCCACTGCAATCTCCGACCATCTGGAAGGGCCTCAGGAGTCCATTCCGGGCACCACCATCTTGGGGGCGTGAGGCTGCAGCAATGCCCATGCCACAGAGAACTCCTCCTGCTTCCATCTAGGTGTCTTCAGGGGGCCAAGGAGCATCTGGGTTGTGTTTGCGGCATGCCCCTGTACATTAGATGGGCCCCGTGTGCTGGATTATTGGCAGATGGAGGCGGGCGGTGGTGTGGCAGCAGGAGCTCTTCCATGCCGCACCTCACTCCATTGGCTCCCAAGTTACGCCTCCTTCTTTGTAAAAATCTTAATTAGAACACCCTGCTAAATTGTATTTCAAACTTCATGTTCAGACCAACAACATTTTAAAATGTAATACATAAGCAATGCATTTTTTTTAGTGCTGACTATTGGAGAAGGCAATGCATCCTTTTTAGTGCTGACTATTGGAGAAGACAATGCATCCTTTCTAGTGCTGACTATTGGAGAAGACAATGCATCCTTTTTAGTGCTGACCATTGGAGAAGGTAATGCATCCTTTTTAGTGCTGACCATTGGAGAAGGTAATGCATCCTTTTTAGTGCTGACTATTGGAGAAGACAATGCATCCTTTCTAGTGCTGACTATTGTAGAAGGCAATGCATCCCTTTTAGTGCTGACTATTGAAGAAGGCAATGCATCCTTTTTAGTGCTGACTTATGAAGAAGGCAATGCATCCCTTTTAGTGCTGAATATTGAAAAAAGATCGGTAATTAATGAATGACTGGGGGAAGCTATGGGACTAATAATTCTCCAAATTTTAGTATCGAAATGATCAACCTCAGCGACACAATGGACTCGGGGTATGCCTGGCTAACTTATTGACTATTTTGTAGTTGTCAAACTATTTGAGTCTGATTTGTTTTTCATTTTCAAGTACTTCATTTTGAAGGCAGCTTCAATTTTCCATAACAAGTTTGGTAAGAATGGCTGGCATTAGCCAGTTGGAAGGAAAAATGGTGAACAAAATAACACTAGGCAATGTTAGTAAGTTTCAAGAAGATTCTGTATTTAACTGGATTTGTGTTGAAGAAACCATAACAAGGGAATATACGAAAGAGATCATGAGACTGTCAAGAATATGAATCACTGACGTCCTAATTTTAGACAAAATAACTCGAATTGTGGAAAGTAAACAAAATTCATACTTCAATTAAAAAACTGTAATGTAGCGTGATGAGGACGAAGAAAAACCATAAGAAAATACCGTTATTAATTAGAGCTTCCACTGTGTAGAATGTACTACCGATTTTAAAAAGAAGGAGGCTATATTCAACGTATGATCAAATGCGTACACAATTGTCTTGGCTTTTGGATATGGGTAGCCTCGCAATTTTTGATGAGGCAAATGAAAGATAAATTGGAAATGAATGAACAGCAATAAATGCTAGAACTATATAAGGTTGAACATATCTTTAATGGAAAATGTGAACAGTTTGTTAGAGCACTTTAGATAAATGAAACGTTTACACCATTAAAGTATGTTGTACTTATTAAATCTATAAGTAAGAGCAAAGCATTTGGACCGAAAGGTTTCCAAATTTTGTAATCAAAATTGATTTTTCATTCCAGGCTCAAATTCTGTTCCTGATTTTTAAACTAACTACCCATACAGGGGAAATTCCCTGAACTTGAAGAAACTCCAAAAAGAAGCCAGCGTTGTGATTGGCTTAGGGGAGCTGGGTGCTTTCTGGTTGCGAACTTGCCAGGAAGAGAAGGAACGTTGGACAGGCGGCGGCCGCGAAAGGTAAGTGTTTTTTTAGGTTGGTTTTTTTTTCTAACCCCCCTCCCCCCACACCCACCTTGCCTCACCACGCCCATTTCCTGCTAGCCGTCACTGGTGGCAAAACCATAATTGTGTGGAAAATTCCACAACTACAGAATCACACAATTCAGGCCCTGCATATAGATCATGCTCTTGTTGCTTCGTTGTAGGAGTACCTATTTACTAGGTCCCTGTTTCTGAAACTCCAGTGCTTCAGTTCCGTTATAGCTTCCTACATTTCCAAGTAATATCCTCTATGGGCCGTATCTTGAAATGCACAGTCTCCTACCTAGTATTAGAACATTGTAACGCAGGAAGCTTCATTGAAAACAATGGAGTAGCTCCGGGCTTATAATGGCTGGTATAAGCCCGGAGCTCCAATATTCCAATGCTTCTTTGTGGCTGTGAACAAAGGCTTCAGGGAACCTGAGGGGATTTCAATCCCTCGCGCTCCCTGAAGGCTTTGTTTAATTTGTTAGAACATTCTGCCCTCTAGTGGCAGAATGTTCTAATAGCCTTATAGCCCTTCGTAGCAGGGATATACGGGCTATACCGGCTATTAAAGTCCCGCTGCCTTGTTAAAGACCCTCGCCGTCGGCTCGGGCCTTTAACGCTGCAGCAGGCCTTTAATAGCCAGAATAGCCCGCTATGGCGGGCTATAAGGCTATATTAGAACATTGGAATGTTGGTAGCTCCATTGAAAACAATGGAGTGCTCCGGGCTTATAATGGCTGGTAAAAGCCTGGAGCTCCCACATTCCAATGCTTCTTTGTGGCTGTGAACAAAGGCTTCAGGGAGCCTGAGGGGATTTCAATCCCCTCGCGCTCCCTGAAGCCTTTGTTTAATTTGTTAGAACATTCTGCCCTCTAGTGGCTGAATGTTCTAATAGTCTTATAGCCCTTCGTAGCAGGGCTATACCGACTATTAAAGTCCCGCTGCCTTGTTAAAGTCCCTCGCCTTCGGCTCGGGCCTTTAACGCTGCAGCGGGCCTTTAATAGCCGGTATAGCCCGCTACGGCGGGCTATAAGGCTATAATAATGCCTCTCATCTCTACATTGGTAATATTTTCAAATCATGGCTCCAGAACGCCTTCCTCAATACAACTTCTTAAGGGCTTTTTTCACAAACTGAATTTATGTCTAAAATTTAATGAATTACATTATTTGTAAAGCGCGACAGCTACTCGGCAAGAGTGTGCCGGCACTGCAACAACTGTAACGTGAGGAGGGGGAGAGGTAATTACTGATTGAAGGGATGGGTCTTCAGGGACTTATGGAAGGCAGATTCTTTTTCTATGCTACTGAGTTGCACTGGGAGGTGATGTCAAAGTTTGGCTGTATGTAGTAGGAAGGAGGCACCGCCACGTCTAGATCTTTTGAAATGGGGGTAAATATCAAGTAAGCCTTACAGGATCGTAGATTTCTGCTTGGCTGGTGCTTTTCCATTCTTTTGTTCAGGTGGATGGGACCTGAATTTTACAGAGCATGTTTGGTTAAAGTAAGTGCTATGAAGGTGCTCCTTTGACAGACTGGGAGCCAGTACAGTTTAGCGAGGAAAGGTGAGGTCGAGGTACCCTTTTGAAGATTATAGAGCAAGAGATAAGCAGGTAGAACCAAGTATAAGGCATTCGCGTAGTCGAGCCTGGAGAGAATCGTAGCTTGAACTAACCTTTTGCGTGCCTCCCACGGAAGGAGGGGTAGGAATTTTCTGAGAGCCCTAAGGATCCATATACAGTTTCTGGCAACTGAATGGATTTGTGTTTTGAAGGAAAAGCTGTTGTTGATCAATACTCCCAGATTTCTTGCTGACTGTGTGGGTGGAGGGGGAGTGGGTCCGTCCCTTGGCCATGCTACGGACCAGTCCTGGTTGGGGTTGAGCCCTAACGGAAGGATTTCTGTTTTATCCGGGTTGCATTGTAGTTGGCTTTCCTTGAGCCAGCCCAGGACTGCTCATATGCACTTAGAGAAGGACTCTTTGCTGGTGTCTGAGTTGCCCTCAAAAGAAAACACCAGCTGCATATAGTCGGCAAAAGAGACAATAGTGATGCCAAAATACTCCACCAGGGTGGCAAGAGGAGACATGTAAACATTAAATAATGTTGGGCATAATGAGGAGCCTTGGGGTACAGCACTGTTTCGGTACTGTGCCGTGTATGGAAACCTGATAGGAAGGGGTGTAGCAGATGATTGGATTCTAAGAATTCTGAGAGTTGTTTGTTCAGGAATGAGTCCAAGATCTTAGTAGCTGTCGGGAGGAGGGAGATGGGTCTGAAGTTGGATAAGATCTTACTGTCTGCGGTTGATTTCTTCAATAGCGGGACTACACTGGCTTTTTTTCATATCACAGGAACTGAGCCTGTGTGAAGGGAGGTGTTAAATACCTTTGCCTAAACAGGGCACAGGACATCTGTTGAATGTCTTAGAATATGGGGGTGGGCAAGGGTTAGTGAAGAGCCAGACTTACAGGACACAAACAGACTTTTCAGTTCTTCTTCACTTGGTGCAGAGAACGGCACCAGTTGTTTGGTCGGGGTGGAATCGTTTGGCATAAGGGAGGGGTTCTAAGGTAGGGGAGTCAAGGGCGCACCAAGGTTGGTTTGTATGTTGATCATTTTAGTTTTAAAGAAATCGCTTAACCCCTCCTGGCCTATTTTAGGGGTATGAGTGACAGGAAGAGCACGGGGTTTGGTGTCCATAAAGCAAGAGACCATATTAAAGGTTTCTCCAGGCCTGTTTTCAGCATCAGCTATTTTAGAAGCGTAGGAATTAGAGCAAGCTCTTTTTATTTTGTTATGGTAGCTTCTGAGGGCTGGTTTATAGGCCATTTTATCTGCGCCCAGATATTATCTACTCCAGAATCTCTCAAGTTTTTAAAAATGTTTTTTATTTTTGTGCCTATTCGGAGGAGAAAAAGGGTGCGGGCGGGGTGGATCTCTGCTTTTTGAGGTCGAAACTTGTTTAGGGGCAATTAAGTCTGCAGCATCCAGAAGCCATTGGTTCACTAAGGATGCGAGTCCAATCAATCTTTCTACCATGCCCAGAAGAACTGCACATAATAATTTGTACCTGGTAAGTGGTTCTGTTATATTTTCAAACTGCTGAAGCATAAGCATTTGCACTGATTTGCACCAAGAGAAAGAATCATGTCCACTAGAGCCTTTCCTCCTCCCTTCTGAAGTGATGTTTGGGGCATTTTGTTTCTGCCAATAAACATTTTTTTTAAAAGGGGCTAAATAGTGTATTTTGAAAAACACAATTTTCCAATGCAATTGGTGAAACAGCAACAGATGTTGCCAACGGTTCCAAATACACCAATACCTTTCATGAAACTACCACCACAGGACAAGTGAGAGGCATCTAGCATCATGGAAAGTATGCCAAAAAATCAGGAGAGAGTGCCAGCAAATTAACTCAAATGATTAATCAACTACCAATTTGAGATATTTTGAAAAATCACATATTTGTTTTTCCAAACACCAGCTTGTCATTTTCAGCCCATATCTCATTTTGTCCTCGAATGTAGATTTGTATATTTATTAATTTCTCAAATTTAAAAAATGAACCTAACAAACACAAACCAATTTATGTGCTGGGTGCTGTTGCTAAACTGTTCTCTATTGGAGCCCTGACCTGTGGGACCTCGTTAACTATTATATTATAAAAAATGGGGGTTTTAATCTTTCCTAAATTTCCCACTATCTTGTCCAATTTTTGAATGGCCGTTTAGAAGGATTCGCTATTTCAAGCGCAACCTTCAGCTTTCTCCTGAGGCTTATCTGAATTTTGTTTTACTGCCAAAATTAAGGTGTCTCTCTGCACAATTCTCTTGGGCTAGACCTCTGCTCTTCTTACACCATGTGACACATCTAGAGAGGGGCTCTGTACTTGTGCTTTTTCATTTGAGTATTTATATAGCTCTTCCTGTGTACTTGCCTGTGTATAAGGGCTGACTTGGGTGTGGGAACCCCCACAGTTTTTGACTTTGCCCTGGAAGATGATCCTAATTTTAGACCTGTGGACACTCTTGACCTTATTTACCAGCCTCTTTAATTCATTTCTGCAGTTCCTCATCTATCGGTACCACCACAAGGTCTTATATGAGATATCTGAGATTGTACAAAAAGGAGAATACCAGCTCTGTTGAGATTGTAATTATAAGCTGGCTTTTTTGCACATTAACTCTTCAACCTGAGGGTCCTGAGAGAGAAGTCTGCGGTTAATGAGTAAGAGCCTTCTTTCTATCAAAAAGTATTCGAGTCAGAGCAAGCGAGGCGTCTCTACCCTCTAGCGTTAAGGAAAGGAGCTCAATGAGAAACTGGATCATGGTGATATGGCCTTCTTCCTTTCCGTTTAGCCCTTGTGGTATCCCTACTGGTGAATTTTAGTGCATCAAGCGAATGATTCTGAATCTTTGCCTTTTAATTGGAGCTTTAATATGCACATTCAATATTTCACACTTCGGACTTCCGTAGGCACCAAGAGAGTAAGCAGGAAATGTAGCCCCCTAGCAGAAGATGTGGCCTAACGGCTAGAGCGGTCAACCACGAAATTGGGGAACCGGGTTTGAGTCTCAGCAGGGACGCTGAACATCCTGTGATGCTGGGAAATCACGTAATCTCCCCTTGCCTAACAAAAATTATGTATCCATCTGTAACGCAACTGGTGCTCATGTAAAGCGCTCTGATACTTTCGGGTCGAGTTTGCGCTATATAAAACTCCCCCCCCCCCAAAAAAAAGGAAGATGCCAATGGCGCTTGAGACACTCCCATTATGTCGCCAGCCCTACCAGTCGGTACTGCACCCACCAGTCATTCCCTTTAGTATGGCTCGTCTCTAATCTGCCTAATTCGGTTTCAAGCCTGTCTACACCCCCATGTACTGTATGAGTATGCCGGGTCGTTTGGCGTTACATATTCTTCATATATATACCTTAAATGCCTTCCACGAATGAACTGACCTGTGTGTTAATGCTACGAAGTTCTTTCCTTTTTTATTAGTTTGTCTGATGTAATGTACTTCATGAATAAAGTTTTAAAAAATGCCTTCCACTGTATAGCATTTGACTGTGCAGAACCTGCATTGATTCAACTATATTCAGCAACAGCCTTTCTTATTTTGATTTGAACAATGCCCAATATCGACTCAAGGGGAACCCCAGCGACATTGTCTTTGACCAGACTTCTCCAACGAATAGCTCATGAACTACTGGTTGCTCTCCAGCTATCTGCAAGTAGCTCTCCTGTGTGCAGCTCAGTGAACTAAATTAGAAGGTTTTGCTTGGTTGAATTAATATACATACACCAACATTGAAAAGTATGTATGTTTAACTAAAATGTCTGTATTTTCAGAATTAATAAGCTGATGTTTGGAGCAAAATGGTTGGATTTCCTAAATATATTTAAAGCTGATATTTGAGTAACAAAAATCACAGTGTTGTGGAGACTATTAGTAATATTATTAACTTTGTGCCTGGGGCACTGAAATGATGGCTGTTATGTATCACCCATGTAGAGGCATCCCACATTAACAAAGCATTTTTTTGCATTACTGCTGGCAACCATGCCTGATACACGGAGTTGATCACTGCTAGTAATCACACATGTGGTTGACACTAATGTAATCTTGACTGGTGTGGTTACTACTCCTTCTCTATCATTAGTAGCTCGGGAGGATCTTCGTCGAACACAAGTAGCTCTTATTGCAGAAAAGATTGGAGAACCCTGTACTTTGACTTTGCAATTTCTCAGGGATTTCAGGGTGCAAAGGCATGGAGCATGGTTAGAATATGTAATTGTTGAGTCAAAGTGACCATCTCTCGTAAGAAAAGGTATCCTTTTCAGGAGTGCAAGTTGTTTACGGCGGGCAAGGATGTATATTCAGAGGCAGGTGGGTTTCTGAGTCTCCATATGTCTATTGGATGTTTTTGAACTATAATGTGGTGCACTTCTTTGACTGAGACCAAAAGACCTCTAATGGCTCCTCGACACTTGGGGTGTGCGAAACAAGCAGTATGGAAAATCAAGTGAATAACACTGGTGTAATATCAATTTCATCCAGGCCTACTAAACACCTGTATAAGTCAACGTTTGCTCTACAATTGACAGTACCCCCCACACTGCTATACATGAACCTAAGTCTCTGTATTTCTGGTATACTTTGGTGTAAAACTATGGACTGTCTATATTAGGTCCATAAACATTGACACACGTAATAGGCAAACCTTTATTCTCACCAGCTATGAAAACATAAATGGGACCCACATCTAAGCACACCCCTCATACATATAGGGTATTTCACTTACTAGAACATAAAAGTGATGAGCACAGTTCTTGAATTACTAACAGACCTTGGTACTTCCTTGGGCTGCATTCCTGTTCATGGTTTCCTTGCCCAGTATGCCACTTCATACCAAAAACATCAATTGCCCTGATATACACGGATGTTTCGTTTCCCTGAGTGTGACTACCATGCATCACCTGCAGACCCAGGCACAAAAAAAACCATTAATGGTCAGTCCACACTGTATATATGGCAGGGCAACCCTGACTGTGACCCAGTGGTCGCATGATGAGCAGTGCTTAATTTGTAAAAACAAATATTAAGTGCAAGGGCCCTTGTCAGGAGGTCACTGCGTCTTTCTCCACCCATTGCCCCTGTCAGCGCAGCCATCACAGTACCTACACAACTACTAATTATCACAATGCTACAAGTGCAACAGATTAGACTGTTCGAGGAACCCATAGTTGTAAGAATGGCTTGGGGACAGACATTAGTTATTTTTAATATATATAATGCATTAATAAAGCAACTGTTTTTCTTCTTATCTCTAAATTACACAAACAGTGCCCCCATGTGGCAGTTGTCATAAGTGCAGGTGTTGACAATTAAGTGCTGGTGCCAGCACCGGAAACCACAGGCTCAAATTAAGCACTGATGATGAAGCTCTGCTGTCAGAATCCCCATAGTTCACCCACCTCTAATGGCAGGGGACTAGTAAGGGCAACGGACAGAGCGCCCACCAGCTTTTGAATGCCCTAGCCTCTAAATGACCACAGAGTGCCCTTGGATTGCATGACCTTCAGCCCACAGGAGATATCAGTGCAGGTGTTAACCAGTGGTCCATCTTGCCAGTCAAAGGCTGTCCTCTGAAATGTTCCACGCCTATGAAGTGCTCTGAAATGCTTTAGTAACCAACAACTGCTCCCTTATTAACAATAATTGCTTGGATTGCCCTTAAATATAAATTCCTAAAGGAAGAAATAAACACTCTGGAATGATTTTGGGAAATATACCGCAGCAAAAAGCTTAATGACACAGCATAGGAGATTGCTCCAAATCAGGCGTGTAATAAGCTTAAAGCCGCAGGCAGACGATGACACTTGATTAGAATTTTCTAATTGATTAATGATAAAAACACTCCACTCTGCAGTGGAAAATCCATCATATCCGCTTTGCATCTGTAACAAGCAGCCTGTGGCAGCCAGCCAGAAGCCCCATTCAGAGAATAAAGGAGTAAACTGGCAATGGCAGAGATGGTCAAGCAGAGTGACTCCCTAGAGGGAGGAACGCACAGGGAGCTCCTGATTTGAAGGGAGGACAGCAGAACGCACTCATGCACTAGACAGAGGACACCAGAGCATGTTTACATGCTAAGGGAAGGAAAGCAGAGCTACCTCACACCCTAGAGGGAGGAATGCACAACCAGCTCCTGAGCTGGAAGGAGGACAGCAGAGCGCGCTCCTGGCTAGACAGAGGACACCAGGGCATGCTTACATGCTAAAGGGGGACAGCAGAGCGAACTCACACCCTAGAGGGATTAACGCACAGGGAGCTCCTGAGATGGAGGGAGGACAGCAGAGCTACATCACACCCAGGAGGGAGGAGAGAACAGGGAGCTCCTGAGCTGGAAGGAGGACAGCAGAGCTCGCTCCTGGCTAGACAGAGGACACCAGGGCATGCTTACATGCTAAAGGGGGACAGCAGAGCGACCTCACACCCTAGAGGGATGAACGCACAGGGAGCTCCTGAGCTGGAAGGAGGACAGCAGAGCTACATCACTCCCAGGAGGGATGAATGCACAGGGAGCTCCTGAGATGGAGGGAGGACAGCAGAGCTACATCACACCCAGGAGGGAGGAGCGCACAGGGAGCTCCTGAGCTGGAAGGAGGACAGCAGAGCTACTCCACACACTAGAGGGAGGAACGCACAGGGAGCCCCTGAGCTGGAAGGAGGACATCAGAGCTACATCACACCCAGGAGGGAGGAGCGCACAGGGAGCTCCTGAGCTGGAAGGAGGACAGCAGAGCTACGCCACACACTAGAGGGAGGAACGCACAGGGAGCTCCTGAGATGGAGGGAGGACAGCAGAGCTACTTCACACACTAGAGGGAGGAACGCACAGGGAGCTCCTGAGATGGAGGGAGGACAGCAGAGTTACATCACACCCAGGAGGGAGGAGCGCACAGGGAGCTCCTGAGCTGGAGGAAGGACAGCAGAACGCGCCCATGAGCTAGACAGAGGACACCAGGGCTTGCTTAGATGCTAAGGGTAGGACAGCAGAGCTAACTCACACCCTAGAGGGAGGAGCACACAGCGAGCACCTGAGCTGGAGGGAGGTCAGCAGAGCTACACCCCCTAGAGGGATGAATGCACAGGGAGCTCCTGAGCTAGAGGAAGGACAGCAGAGCTATAATCACACCCTGGAGGGAGGAATGCACAGGGAGCTCCTGAGCTGGAGGTAGGACAGCAGAACGCGCTCATGAGCTAGACAGAGGACACCAGGCATGCTTTCATGATAAAGGGAGGACTGCAGAGTGACCCCACTCCCCACAGGGAGGAACGCACAGTGAGCTCCTGAACTGGATGGAGGACAGCAGAGCGCCCTCGTGGCTAGACAGAGGACACCAGAGCATGCTTGCATGCTAAAAGGAGGGCAGCAGAGCTAACTCACACCCAGGAGGGAAGAGTGCACAGGGAGCTCCTGAGCTGGAGGAAGGACAGCAGAATGCGCTCATGAGCTAGACAGAGGACACCAAGGCATGCTTGGATGCTAAGGGTAGGATAGCAGAGCTAACTCAAACAATAGAGGGAGGAACGCACAGCGAGCTCCTGAGCTAGAGGGAGGACAGCAGAGCTACATCATACCCTAGAGGGATGAATGCACAGGGAGCTCCTGAGGTAGAGGAAGGACAGCAGAGCGTGCTCATGATCTAGGCAGAGGGCATCAAGGCATGCTTAAATGATAAAGGGAGGACAGCAGAGCGACCCCACACCCTAGAGCGAGGAACGCACAGGGAGCTCCTGAGCTAGAGGAAGGACAGCAGAGCGCCCTCGTGGCTAGACAGAGGACACCAGAGCATGCTTGCATGCTAAAGGGATGGCAGCAGAGCGACCTCACACACTAGAGGAAGGACTGCAGGGCTGGCTCATGTATTAGAGGGAGGAGAGCAAAGTGATCTTGACAGTTAGAGGGAAGACAGCAAGAAGAGCTCATGCGCTAGATAATACAAGAGGGAGCTCACGGGCTACAGGCTCAACAGCAGAGCAGGCTCACTCGCTAGAGGGAGAAATGAAGAGCAGGCTCGCGCCAGGCAGAGGACAGCAGAGCAAGCTCATGATTGTCATGGAGGACAGCAGAGCAGGCTGTCCTCTCTCCAAGGCTCTCTGGCCTTGGAGAGAGGACAGCAGAGCAGGCCAATGCACTAGAGGGAGGACAGCAGTGCAGATTCACATGCTAGAGAAAGGACAACATAGCAGGGTCACACAATAGAAGCAGGACAGCAGAGCAGGGTCACACGATAGAGGCAGGACAGCAGAGCAGGCTCACTCGCTAGAGGGAGAAATGAAGAGCAGGCTCGCACCAGGCAGAGGACAGCAGAGCAAGCTCATGATTTTCATGGAGGACAGCAGAGCAAGCTGTCCTCTCTCCAAGGCTCTCTGGCCTTGGAGAGAGGACAGCAGAGCAGGCCAATGCACTAGAGGGAGGACAGCAGTGCAGATTCACATGCTAGAGAAAGGACAACATAGCAGGGTCACACAATAGAAGCAGGACAGCAGAGCAGGGTCACACGATAGAGGCAGGACAGCAGAGCAGGCTCACTCGCTAGAGGGAGAAATGAAGAGCAGGCTCGCACCAGGCAGAGGTCAGCAGAGCAAGCTCATGATTTTCAGGGAGGACAGCAGAGCAGGCTGTCCTCTCTCCAAGGCTCTCTGGCCTTGGAGAGAGGACAGCAGAGCAGGCCCATGCACTAGAGGGAGGACAGCAGTGCAGATTCACATGCTAGAGAGAGGACAGCAGAGCAGGGTCACACGATAGAGGCAGGACAGCAGAGCAGGCTCATGCGCTAAATGGAGGACAGCAGAGCAGGCTCACGCGCTAAAGGGGAGACAGCAGAGCAGGCTCATCCGCTAAAGGGAGGACAGCAGAGCAGGCTCACGTGGTAAAGGGAGGACAGCAGAGCAGGCTCAGGCACTAAAGGGAGGGAAGAAGACCAAGCTTGTGCACAAGAGGAGGCAAGCACACTGAACTATAGGAAGGCCAGCAGAGTGAGCTCATGTGCTACACGGAGAATAGCAGAGTGGGCTCATGTGCAGTAGTGAGAACAGCAGAGCAGGTTCATGGACTAGAAGGAGGATAGCAGAGCCGGCTCATGCACTAGAGGGTGGTGGAGCAGCGTCATTTTGGCTCAATCCTTACAGGTCATAAATACGCAATATATACGTGCACTTAGCCCACGTACTCTGTGTGTCCTAACGATATTAATGTAACGTTTTTCACTTGACATCACTATTGAAGTGCATTTACTAGAGGATTAGAGACTCATATATACAATGTGTGCCTCAACCGTATTAAATGATGTATATTTCTTAGATATCTATTGAAAACCATTCTCACACTATTAAAACATATTTACTTTTGAAAGAAAAATTAGTTATGTAATGTATACACTAGTGTTTCATATTTGCATCTATAATGTAGTTCTTAGTCACATTTATTCATATGTACTCAGGTTATGTCATATGTATGCAACGTGTAACATGAATGTAATGTAATTACATTTTCCATTTATTTGTGGTTAAATGTGCATATCTTTTAAATGTGCACCGTTGATTAAATACATTAACTTGTCATAGTTAGGCCCATATTTATTTCTGCATAAAATATTGTTTCCCATTTTCTGCTTGCGTGTCTATTCCTTGCAGGTACATTCACATTCATGGTTTGTTAGTTTGAGACTAGATCTAACACTGTACTAGCGATAGAGAGAGCCTGAGAAGAAGACCTTGACAAGGACCATGGAGAGCCGGAGTGTCAACTAAAAGTTTCCATTTATTAAGGTTGCAAGGAATCGCAGGTATTCAAGGACAATATCGTTCCCAGGTTGCGCCTGGGATATTTGGGAAATGTTGCATCTCACAACGGGAGAATAGGAAGGAAACTGGAGCCCCTGAAGATGCAAACAGAGGGGGGTGGCTTTGGAGACGTTTGTGGTAATAACTGGTGTTCACACTGTCATAAGCCACTTTTGTTCCTTTGGCCTTTGAGAGGTGTAGTCTATATGCTTCTTCCCTTTGACTCTTGCTGAGTGTGGCATACACTAGCATTCGTTTATCTGTCCTAAGAAAACTCTTGACCGAGCTTCTGAAATGCTGAAACCTTCTCCTACTTCCCCGCATTTTCCTATATTTCTGTATTGTTCTGATTTTTTAGATCCTTTTTCATTTTGTACCATCCTCTTAGGTTGGTGATGATTTTAGACGTCACCCTTGAATAGAAGAGAGAACTAGAAACTCATCTCTGAACATCAAATTCTGTTATTGATCTTTTGTATTTCTGTGACTGAACGTCTTGTCCGCCGTATTCTGGTACACCTGAACTTCTTTAGGAGATTGGGTTATCCAGTTGTAATTCTGTACCTTTACAGCATGGTATTGAGATTTATTTAACTTAACTTGACTGCTAACTTGTAATAAACCTTCTTAACTATAGTAACTGATTCCTGGCCAGATTTTATAGCCAAAAGGGTTGCACTGTTAATGAAATTGTTTAATTTAAATGCTAACTCCCTTTACCACTCAGTCGGTGAAAAAGGTCTATCGGTAAACAAATGGTAAGAGGGATGGCCCAGCGATGGATCAGGGGGCAGCAGTGGGCGCTCATACACAAGAGGGAGGATAGCAGAGCAGGATCATACTAGATGGAGGACAGCAGAGAGAGCTCACTCGTTAGTGGGAGGACAACAGAGCAAGTTCACATGCTTGAGGGAAGACAACAGAGCAATCTCATGTACTAACAGGAGGGATAACAGGGCAGGCTTGCATCCATGAGGGAGGATAATAGAGGAGACCTATACAATAGAGGGGGGACACCAGGGAGGCCTTGTGCACTAGAGGGTGGACAGTAGAGTGATCTCACACACTAGACGAAGGAGAGCAGAGTGACCTCATGCTCTAGAGGAGAGACAGCAGAATGGGATCAAACCCTTGAGGGAAGACAGCAGAGGAAGCTCACACAATCGAAGGAGGCACTCCTGCCATGTTTAGGATTTCCCATAAGGACTGTAGGAAGTTGATCCTGTAAAGACAGTAACCTGTTAAATAGTAATCTTTTAATACTCCCCTCGGAAAATATACATACACATTAAATTACTTTTTATAGGTCTGCCTCTCACCTGAACGTGCATGGCTAAAGTCTTGCCTAACCAAACTTGGAAACACAATTTCACCTGATTCCAGGCAAAGAAGTAGACACCGCCTTCTCTTGTAACATGAAGACTCGGGTATGTACAATCTTGGTAAATAATAGAAAAACAAAGCGCTTTAAACTAGGCACTTGCAATACGCAGACAGGACATTCACCATGTTTGTAACAAAGTATGTCCTACACCAAACTCTACATAAGACCCAATGTCGCTAAGTAGAATTGAGGGGAAAGCCAAACTGGCCATACCTCAAAAACAAATGCTAATATTCTCTAGGTCTGGCAGTCCATATAGCCCTCTTACTCTGGTCTAACACTTCTTACACTCCTTCAACAAAAAGGTACATTTTCTCCATATTCTCTCCTAAATAGGTCACTGCTTGACTTCTTCCCTTCTTATTGTTTGTTTTTCTTGGTTACAGGTTCAGATACGCTCAAGTCTCCAGCACAAAACAGCCCAGCCATAACACAGCACTGAAAAACACAACAACACTGAGGACTGTGAAGACCCGTGTAACTCGGAACTACTGACCACAGACCGACACCAAACCAGGAGGTACTCATTCGATAATGCAAGGAATCTGTCTCCTTTCTCCTGCAGGCAGATCAATTGTGAATCCAGCACTCCATCTCAATTACAACAAAGGAAGTGGGTAGAAATCTCTCGCACATAGAATACAGTCTGAAAATCTTCTGTGGCTTTGGTTTTTGCTCACAAAACAGATTGCAGAATTTATTTTCCTCATGCTAGAAAAAAACATACACAGCCTAACAGTTGACAAGCAATATGGGAAATTTGGTGGTCTCCTTATATATCACTATATCTAATACTTTGTTTATTTTTTTTTGCCAAACTTTATTTTCTAGCCCTTTGCATCCCTACCATTGCCTTCCAAATCCATATTTCCAACATAAACCATATAATAGGCTCAGGCCCTAGGGCAGAGGTCTTCAATCTGTGTGGTGTGCCCACCCCCACGGAGGCCTCTGACTGTACTCCCAGGGGGTACAAATACATCTCTAAGTGCTTGTAAACAAAGATAACCTGCGCCTTCCCATGCTGTCTTTAATTACATTCTGCTTTTGAAGTGCATAAGAAAAGTGTGGGATCTGTAATGCTGAGTGCCATGAGGGGGTGTCAGTGAGCTTGGTGGTGGGGTACAAGGACAAAATATCCTAGATTTTGATGTTTTCTCAGCTTCAGGCACATTCATCTAAATTAAAACACACACCTTCAATGAAAAATACATCTCATGTTAAACTAATCTGTGGGAAATGTGCTCTTTTACAGTATGACACCTCAGTTGGCTAATGTGATCACTGCTGATGTCTGTGAGTGTGACCAGAGTCACAGAACTAAATCCTGGTTGCTCCAGAGAGGAATAGTGACTTGTTTATTTATAGTGCTCTAATGTCCCAGCCTGTGAATGAATTGTGAACATACGACATTATTTTACATTGTATTACACACTATTAAATAGGCTACCTTTAAATGATGTAGGGTTTATGATAAAACAAGTGCTTTCAAAATTGACATTTTAGTAATAAGAAATCATTCTGTGCCTAGTGTAAACACTTTTATAAGTGTCTGTCAAAAGCATGCACTCCTAAACTCCACTGATACCACCCTTATATTATCTCTCAAAAAGAATACATCTTAGTCACCATGAAGCTTCTAGTGAATCCATCAGATAAATTCTTTACTGGCTCCAAAGCAGCCTGTATGTTTGGTGATTAACCAATTGCACACATTTACATTTCTTTCAGATAGCAAGCACTTTGGTGGGATTGCCTATTTCTTCACAGCTTTTCTAAAGAACATTCACTGCCATTAGTGCAGCAGGTGCTGTGGCTCTGGGGCAGGGGTGTGCGTGGCCACTGGACCCCAGATGTGACTGTCTTAATATCAAAAGAGGCATGTGTGCCCATTTTTTGTGCTGCCATTGGGGTCCAGACCATCCTTGCTGCCCATGGAAGAGGGCCCGAGCAAAGGGGGTAGTGGTGGAGGGGAAGGCTTGATGTTTGGGTATGGTTTTTAGGTCTCGCCTGACCCAGCGCATGCGCTGGTCTGGCGAGACATTTTGTGAGGGCTCCAAAAAGTGCTACCAGGCCAGCCTAGAGCTACAGTGCATGTGCGCGGGCGCGCGCGCCACGCTTTGCCGCGATTACTTTCACTTTCGCGGCCGCTTTGATGTTTTATCGCGATCACCTTCGCGGCCGCACGGCCGCTTGGCATAGCCAATAGGTCTCGCTTTTGGGACGTTATAAGTATTTAGTTATGCAACTGTTGCATGGCTAAACACTTATAAGGTCCCAAAGGCGAGACCTATTGGCTATGCCAATGCTTGTTCTCTTTTTTACATAAAGCGCCAGAAAGGCTGCATTTGGCGTCAGGCCTAGGAGTGATGGCCCGTGAAATGGGCAGAGTAAAGAGCCTGCTTCGCAGAGCTGATGGTATCATTGGTGCTGCAGATTTAGGTTTGCTTTACTCTCCCTTCTTGTTTGCCTTAGGGCCCAGTGTGTACTCGCTGTATCTGAGATGCTTCGGTCCAGGGAGTAATGGCCAAGGGAGGGAAAAATTGAAGCAGAGGAGACACCTTGGTTTGAGCAACAGAGAGATGGGAGGAAGAGGGGGATTGTATAATGGGTGCCGATGTTGTTAAAAGAGGGGAGAGAAGACTGGCCACTTTGCAAGGCAGTAACTATCATTAGTGAAGCAGGTGCAGTGGCACGGGGGCCTAGGGTTCTGAGGGCCCGCTGCATTACAATTATGAATGCCTTACTTTAAATAGGGGAAATAGGAATTCATTTTCATTGCTAGCATTAGGGCAGAGGGCACCCTCGAGGCAAAAGTGTGGCAACAATCTCTTTTGTAAACGGCCAGAGAGCTTGTTTCAAGATTAAAGTGGTGGGGAAGTGGTGAAAGAATCTATATCATCGCGAGAACACGCCCAGACAACGAAAGACGCCGCAAGTCGCTCTCACTATCAGTAATCGAACATCCCCTGATGAAGGCAATACTGCCGAAATGCATTGGGATTGCATAATATCATGATTATTCAGGATTATTTGTTAATTACAATGAATTCTGGGAAATGAAGTTTACAACCATTGTGAAGCAACAAGATTTATTAAAGTTTTCATTGAAACAAATCAATCAGTTTCTTTCTACAACGTTGAAGTATAACAGTGAAACCTCTTAACGAGGACTCACCATCTGTGCCCGGGGGACATGCCCCATGTGCATGGGGATGCATCAGTATCATATTGTTCACACACTCGTTCGGTGAGTGATACCCTGGAGCACGACACAACCATAAAAACAAGTTCAACTCAAGTAGTGCGCGCGCCACACCTTTTTCTTCACGAAGTGGTGATAGAAGCAGAGGAGATGGCCTGCTTCTCAGGGCCGCATCTATCATTAGTGCAGCAGTTGTATTTGCATTGGTGCCCAAGAGTGCAAGGGGCTCACCGCACCCGAAAATGGGGAGTAGTGGTTTTTGGTCAATTCTGTTGTTTTTTTCATGCATTTGCTCTTTTATAAGTCTCACATTTAGTGTGGATTATGAGCTACAGAAAAGCACCCCTGAAATGATCTCCTAATCCCCTCCATCTGCGATCAGTCCTGTCCCGCCCTCTCCCCCAATACCTGCCATAATGATTTGGAGTAGCAGCCGAATTCAATACATTTTGCTTAGGGGTGTTCGGGGAGAAATAAGTTTGAAGACCTCTGCACGAGGGGCAGGACAGCAAAGTGGGTATATGCACTAGCGGAGGAAAACAGAAAGGGCGCATGCACCAGAGAGAAGATAGTAGGGTGGGCTCACACAGTAGAGAAGGATTGTATCGCTTTTTTAGGGTTCCAAAATATTATGTCTCTTCATATGAACCCCAGCATCAATGATGGTGGAGGGCCTCCGATTCATACGTGTCATGGTGTGGTACGCTATCCTCCATGCTAAATTTGGTTATCATCAATTATGCTGTGCTTAATTTGTAGAAATATATGTGCAGGGTCCCAATGTTTGCTTAGGAAGTCAACGCTAATGCTGTTGATTGTTAGTGTAGGAAGGTGAATATCTGACTATGGTTACCCCCAATCTTTTTGCCTAGTGTCTAGCTGGTTTTTCGACTTAGTTGGCCTGAGATCCTGCCATTCAGGGTCTCAGGCTGTCTACTCTCTCTTTAAAATGGACTCCATGTACCCTAGGTACATACCCAATTGGTAAGGATCACCTTATTGGACCCTGTACAGTGTACCCTAGGTACCCAGGGCATGGGTGTACCCTAGGCCTCCCAGGGGCTGCAGCATGTATTATGCCACCCCTGGTCTGGCCTTCCAATCAGACACAACTGGCTGATCACTCAGCTGGGGCAAGATCGTGTAATCACTCCTTGCTTAGATATAGTATACCTATATCTACCCTTAAATAGACACATGTGTACCTATCAGCCACTCCTATGGCAAGCCTTAACAATCCTGGAGGCAGAGTTCTTGGTAACATGTGAGATGGTGCTCTAGCATGAGCTGAGCCTGTCTGCATCTTTCGGAACCATGTCCTTATAGCTGTTCTATGATATAGCCTACCATATACTCTTAAAGTACCTTATAATCTTAAACGGTTATGGTAACTATGGTTTGGCTTTATCAAAACATGTCGTGTAAGGTGTCTAACACTTTGGAATAATACCCCCATACCATTTCTGGTGATGAGGATATTATTCCTCCCTTCTAGAGGGAGAGACATGTTAAAATCCTACTTTGCTGTTTAACTCTCACCAAAGCCTCAGCATCACAAAATGGATGCTGCTGCCACAGACACGAGTCTGACCTCCTGCAGCTGGGAGCCCTCCCAGCCAGGGAGGCCTGGACAATAGGTTTCCTGCTTTGGGAGGTGCTAGCACCTCCCTAGACAGACTTTAGTGTATTGGGGCAGGGAGGGCTGAAAGGAATGAGACATGCCTGGGGCACACAAGGTGCTCCATGCATAGTCCAGTTCAAACCGGTGCTGGGGCACTCCAGCCCCAGCTCTGGCGCAAAACTGGACAAAGGAATGGGGGTGTAGCCACCCCCCTTCCTGGTCCCACCCATAGGAGGGACGTTGCAGGTAGCCCAGCCCACTAGCCCAGTATATCAGTAGCTAGCTGAGCCCTGCTAAATTAGATTAACCTGAATCTGCAACTTGAACAGAAACTCTGGACCTTCGACATTCGACCTCATGAAGAAGACTGAAGAAATCTCCCTTGTGGCCAAGGAGTGACCACCCTGGGCAACCAGGCACCATCCAGCGACCGCTGCTTGCTTTGCAACTGATCCTACGAGGGACGACTGCAGAGACTGACCAGCGCCGAGACTTCCAGACACCTCTGACCCAGATCCACATCTCCAGCGAAGCTGAGACCCGTGGAGGCGACGAGGGACGTGGGACCGGCGACTCGGGAAAAGTGGCTAGTAACTGACTAGCGCGACTTCTGAGGCTCCCGTGAGGCTGTGCTTGGGGAATTGAGAAGCCCCACTCCCGAGCACCATCTGCAAAGAAGACCAGCTCCCCACATTTCACGTGTTCTGCGTGGGGCCCTTCTGCACCTGTGTTGCTCGACGTGTTGTCCGGTTGCTGGCCCGTTGGCTAGTAGCCTCTGCGACGACGAACCTTTACTTTCATCTTGCTGGTCCGGCTCCTCCAGACTGGCACCCGCTCCTCTGTGAAAGAGAAGCACCCCAGACCTTCCTGGTCTGCACCAGAAGCAAGTCCTCCATCCTGCATGGGTTCCGCTTGCCAAGGCTTGTTGGGTCCTGACTCGACTTCGCCGCCGCCGACAGCAATAGCCTTCGTGGGACAGCTCACCTCTTGGTCCTGGTCATCCTCAACATCTCCTGGTACCCGTGGCTGCTGCGACAAGCTTCACCTCTTCACCTGCATCTTCACGACATCGCCTGGTTCCTTCCTGCTTCCTTCCCGGCTCCTGGCTGGTGACCTAGACTCTGTCCCTTCTGCTTGCAGGTTCCTTCCTTCTTGATCCCCACCTTGGGATCCACCGGACACTCTTCACTGACTGCCTGTCAGCAACTTTCCTTCAGGCATCCATAGAAGTCCACGACGAAACCCGACGCAAGTTCACACCTGTGCACCCGCAGCCCGTGGGCTAGGTCACTTGGGTACTTCGGTGCTCACAAGGGTATTGACTATCCTAGGGTCTAGTTTCTGAGTCTCGACTTTCTAGCTATACCAGAAGTGTCCTAAAACTGTTAATGTCTAACTGCCAGTAATTCTATCGACTTTTACGCATTACGCGTGAGTGTTTCCACTCTGCACCTGAATTCCGTGGGCCTCCCACTTCCTAACCTTTGGTAGTATAGTGTAGCCCCAGCGATTCCCTAGGCCTAGGCCTGTCCTGTGTTCGTGACAGTGGTCCTTATACCACTTACTTAGTATATGGTTTGCGTGGCCCCTAGGGCCTAACTGTATTACTTACCTGTGTGACTTAATGTATGCTTAAATAAGACTGTGTTGTACTTACCTCGAATCTCATAAAGAGTGCTGAGGGTTTGACTAGAATAAATACATTCTATTTTTATATATATCTGTTGTGATGTCCTTTCATTTGGTATTCAAGGGATTACATATGGTATAACAGCTGGCTTCACATGCCCTTCAGAGTTTAGCCTAAGACTGCTCTTGTCCATGCTACCACTAGGATAGCTGGTCTATAAGGTTGACTTTACAACCAATCACCATAAGGGTTGTTTGGACTGATACAAGGTGTACACTAGAATTAGTGACATCATATATCAGGCCAACTTCTCACAGTTAGGGGTAACAAATACCAATGCTGCCTAGTCTTTGTCCCATGTCATGCCTGTCTCCGCCAATGCCGTACATTTCCTATTGCTTTAACTCACTCTTGCAGGTATTTCAAATCTGCATTATCACATCCTTCCCATCTATTCCTACCTCTTTCTTCTTCCCCTTTTCTGTCTTTGTCTTGCTCTGAGTAAAAGTCTGATGATAAAAAATAAGTCATTGTTCCCGAAAAGGTGTTTGGGTCCCCACTACCTTCAAACACCAGCACAATTTAAGTCCTGCCAGTGCCTAATTTGAGCCGGTGCTTTCCAGGCACCTAATTGTCAACACCATACATAGAACAGTCTACCACATGGTGGCGCTGCTCATCTAATTTAGAGATGAGCAGAACAACGGTTGTTTAGGAATACAATCTACATTAAAATTGCTAATCTCCTGCCTCCCCAGGCATTCCTTAACCTTTGGGGATCTGGAAGAATCTGAACTGTCGCATTCACATGCAAGAGAGATGGTTAGTAGTTGTTTTGGCAGCGATGACAAGGGTAGTGCGAGCTGCATTGGCCTCCTGGTGAGAGCCCTGGCACTTAATATTTTACAAATTAAGCACTGTTTGCTGATAAGTTTCACTAATTCTTCAATAACTCAGCTATATTTGTTATTGAGGCCTTGTGAAGTTATTGTATCATCCTGCAATGGAAAATGATTAGAATTGGTCCATTCACTAAAATGCATATCATGGGGACCAGGGACTTAGGTTCTAAGCTGGTTTGAGCAACTGACTAAACATTCTGTAATTCAGTTTTATTTTATCTCCTTGTGCTTTCAAATGTGCAATTTTAAACATGTGGAAATACTTGTTACATGCTATGCAACACACCTACAGCATCCAAGCTACATACCCCCTTCTTTACCTTCACAATATCCTTTCAACCAGATCCCCACAACACACTCTTCCTGAGCAGTGCTTCATGTTCCAGATGTTCTTGTTGCAATAAGAGTATTCAGCTGCCAGAGGCTGGAGGAGGGTGGGGGCAAGCTCGAGATACAATTGTACATGGGTTGCTATCACTAACAGGATATTTGATGCCAGTTGGAACACTTTGGTGGAAGTGAACTCCATTATTTATAGTTACCCACCTTTAATGCAGTATTTACTCTGTAACAAGCACTGGTAAGGGCAAAAGGCGCACTTCCATAAATGTAAATGTGGTAATCGTTGCACATTTTTTGTAGATTTGCCCTTTTTTACACGTGCTTGTCTGGACCTAGCTCTGGTTTAAGAAAAAATATAACTGGTAAATTTGATATTCTCTGTGTACAGTTTCTTGCAGAGTGCATTACATATATTAATGTCAATATGGAATATATACCGTATATCATTGAGGGTTCTTATCTGAAAAGCTGACTTTTAAATATATTAGAGACATTTGAAAGCCAAAGGGATATTTGCCTAGAATTCTATCACTTGTATGAAACCATGGAGTATTATTTTCATGGCACTGATGACATTTGTCAACAAAAAAATGCCACCAAATACATACATAGGGTGATGCTTGCTTTGGTTTTGTGACACAGTTTGCAGTTAGCAAAAAGATGAAGCAAGTGCTGGATTCTTTACCTCATCACTTGTGTTACTTCTTGTGCCTGCAGACGTGGAGTAGGGGTGTGCAGTGTAGATTTAGGAAGGCCGGATGCATGCCAGATTTTTAGGATAATCACCGGCTATGTAAATGAGTTACACTTAGATTCATTTTATAGAAATGTTTCTCTTTTCAAGGCTGTAGAGTAAATCTATCCTAGATCTAGTCCTTGTCCGCCTTTTGTCGAAAAGCAACTGCAACTTCCTCAGATAATTATGGCTCTGCAGAGCAAGAGACTCTTGTAACACTGTAAGGAAACATTTCTCGGATAGCAAATGTCTCTCTTCTTTTGAGTATGAGTTAAAGTGTAATATGGTAGGGCCTGGTATTAAAACAAGCAATGGCAAAGCCAATAGGTCTAACTTTAAAGTAATGTTGAGTGGTAATGTGAAGCATTACAAATAAATAGCATGGGAATGGATATGTATTTGTGTGGAAATAAAGAAATGGTGTGGATTAAAGGTCAGGTAACATGTACACTGACATGTCAGACCTAAAACTCCATGTAGGTTGATGTCTGCCCTCCTCCATCCGTGCAGCTGCCAGAGAAAAATGCCATAAATTATCTAGTTATCTAAAACTCTTTCATGGTGTTACAATGTCATGTGTGTGCCCCTGAAAATTCAAGCTCAGGCAACAGGATAAATAGACAAAATTAACACAGCTGTTTTGAGTTCAAGCACTTTTTTTGTGGAAGCACACAACTTCTGCCCCATCAAAAGATATACTCCTGGCTCCCAACATGTGGGTGGAGCCAAAGCCCCTCTTCTGGTGTTTCTTCCATAAATGTCTGGTGACAGCTGCGCTGTCAAGCCTGACCATAATGAGGGTGATAGGCAGATGTAAACATAGCAAGAGAGTAATATTCTCTATATACATGTACGCTAATGTACTCAGAGCCCGGTTAACAAAGTTCATTTGCACACGAAATTCTGACTTAAATCTAGAAAAATGCACAAATTAAGCATGCTTAATTTTGGAGCAATTGATAAAAGTATAAGTAGAGGTAGAAGTGTTTGAGATGTGAGTGCTCAATTTACTCCCTCATGCATTAATTACACACACGTTGAGAAAATTTAGGTGCTGTAGGTTCCCTCCCGTAATTTGCATGGATTTCTTCATTTCAAATGATTCCTTAATAAGCTCTAGGGCTGTGGAATTCGTAGAGTTCCGAATAAACAACCTTTCCAATATACTTACTACTGTGGATTATCTGCAGGGAGTGCAAGTGTAAATATTGAACAGTTGTGCATTTGGACATTTAATTTAAAGAAAAAAAGACACAACTAATTTTTTTTATGTGAAGAAATCTCTCCCTTGATACACGTACATAAAATATATGCTAGTTAGGAGAACGTATCCACCATATTTGTGCACC
This sequence comes from Triturus cristatus, assembly GCF_964204655.1. Taxonomy (NCBI): domain Eukaryota; kingdom Metazoa; phylum Chordata; class Amphibia; order Caudata; family Salamandridae; genus Triturus; species Triturus cristatus. Next base: position 1,588,608,553 of record NC_140590.1, read on the forward strand.
GATTTAGGAGTAACTGTGCAAATAAGGTGGAAAAACTTCAAGAAAGAGTTATAACGTTATTGTCTCAATTCACAAAAGTAAAAGAAAATGTTCCAGGGCCCAAGTTTTGTTGGGAAGCTGGCAGCCAGGGTACTGAAGGTGGGGTTGCCCAATAGTCTTGATTCCACCTCATACCTCTTTAATCCACCACCAGGCACTCCCGGCCTCTTTAACTCACTCATGCAGATTATTTTTCTTCCCTGATTTCTCAGTTTGCCACTCTTTTTGTCATCTATCACACTTCCTCCTTCTTACCCCGTCTCTTGCTCTGGATCAAATTTTGTTGAGCAAAAATAAGTGCCAGTCCCCAAGAATGAGTGCCTGTGGGTCTCACCTGCCACCACCGGGTCAAATTAAGCACATGTAGATCTACTCCGCCACCTAGGTGTACCTCTGTACTTTTGGCTATTCAGCATTTCCTAGCGCATAAAAGAATCCGCTTGTTGTGCTACTTTCCATACTCACAAAAGCTTTTGTGAATCACTCTATATGTATGCTTAATTTGCACTTAGGAAGTTCCCAGTTGTGTGACAGGCGTCTTTTAGAACGGAGAACTCTACACAGGAAGAGTAGGAACCCCTGCAAAAACGCACATATATATATATTTTCCCTCCCATGTGTAAACCTCTAATCCTACACCCCAGTAAATCCGTGAGTTATCCGCTCCGCTTCCCATTTTGTGGAGGGAGCAAGCCATGCGAGCGCTTGAATGGAGTAAAATACCTGAGCCTATCCTGGGTGGAAATTGGAAGGAGAGAAGAAATGCTCCCTTCCACCTTTTGAGTGGGATTTATGGGTACGAAGACTTCTGCGCTTGTGTCATAGAATCCTCCGAATGTAAGACGTCTTACGCCTGCCATAAATCCCTATGTGTATTCCTGCCAGGTTTAGGTATCATAAAGTCAGTCGTAAATATGTACCTATTAGTTTCTCCCACGTTACTGACTTAGGGGCATATCAGCAACAACCGGCGATAATTATCGCTAAGCACACTTAGCGCTAGGATAATTATCGGCGGCTAACGTGGATTTTTATCGCTGAGATAGCTTGCTATTAGCAATGCTTATCTCAAAAGCGATAAAAATCCTAGCGCTAACTGCCTAACGTCAGATTATCGCTGGAAACCCAGCGATAATCTCACGAAATGTGGCATTAGCTTGTTGATAGGGCCTCACAAACTTAGCCATGATATCCACCTTCCATAGGATATCATGGCTAAGTCAGTCCTGAAGCAGGCGTAAGGAAAGTAGCGATAACAGGGGTTATCGCTACTTTTCTTGCCGCTATGCTTCATAGCGTGGGGCTTGATGATAGGAGAAATGTTGCTTAGCAACATTTCTCATGTCAGGTCAGGAACACCCAATTTGCATCTCATTAGAGATGCAAAGGTGGGCGTTAGGAATTTGTGCGCTATTGCAAAATTATCACCGCTTTTCGGCCGAAAACAGCCACAAAAGCGGCGATAATTTTCGATCGCCGTGTTGTAGATATGCCCCCAAGTGTGCCTTAAAATACATCATAAACCACTGAGATACACACAACATTCCTCAGTGAAGGGTACCCACCCTCTCCCAGCGTTCCCCTAAAATCCGATTGAGTTTTGAAGAGTTACCAGAGCTTTGCAACACACCATTTGACACTCATTTTCCTAAAAGTGTCTTGGAGCACTATCCCTAAATCTTCGCCTGAAATTAAATTCAAATTGCGTTCAGCATTTGCCTAAGTTACTGGCAGAATGTGCTTCAAAACATGAACGTTTACTGCGTCAGGAGAAATCTTTTTTTTTTTTTTGAAATATTTTTATTTGCATTTCCAACACCAAAACATAACAGGCATGTCATAATGAGTCGTCCAGCATAAGCTACCCTGTCACTACCCTCCTCCTCCCCTCCCCAGCGTCCCTCACAGCCTAACCGTGTCCTAATAAAGAGGGAATCATCACTCTTAAGGTTCCTGGTCCACCTCCATCTCCCCTCCATGTACCAGGAGATTAACCCACTCTCCCCCTCGTCTCCATCAAAGCCCCCCATCCATACCATAAAAGTGTCTCCATTTCCCTCACACTCTAGAAAATTTCTTCGGGCACCCTCTTGCACTGTATGTCACTCTTTCGGCCGCCATATACATGTCCATCCCCCTCCTCCACTCTTCAAGCTGGGGGGGGTTCGGGACTCCCCATTCCCGTGCCACGTCCCTTTTGGCTACCATTAATGCTAGTGTCAAAAAGATGAGGTGGGGTCGGGGCAAATCCATATCATTCGCTATCCCCAATAGAACTAATTTGGGGTCCATGGGTAGTGGGACTCCCAGTATCTCCCCGAGTTCCGCCATTATCCTGGCCCAGTACCTTTGGAGCACCTCACATTCCCATATGATGTGGTAGAAATCGCCCTCGGCATGACCACATCGCAAGCAACTAGGGTCAATGGCCCGCCCCATCCGGTGTAGGCGGAGCCTGTCATAGTAGACTCTGTGGAAAATCTTGAGTTGGATAAGTCTAAGTGGAGATTTAATCGCCACCTCCCTCGGGTGCATCAGGGCCGTTTCCCAATCGAGCGTGTCCATTTCCCCCACGTTTGCCTCCCACACCGTTTTCAGTGTCACCAGTCCGTCCGGAATGTTATTAATTAGAGTTTTGTATGTCAAGAAAACTATTTTAGCCTGCACCTGCTCCTGTAGCAGGCGGCCCTCCAATGGGGCATACTCCGGCAGGGGGTCCACTAGCGCCCCCTCTGCCCGCCATGCGTGACGAATTTGGGCGTATTTAAGGAACTGGGTTGAATGCAGGCCGAACTCAGCCTCCAGGTCCTGGAAGGACATCAGGGCCCCCCGGCGCTGGAGGTCACCCAATACCGATATGCCTATATCGTCCCATCGTCGGAAGCCCCTCAGCTTATGTAATTCCCTCAGCCACGCACACTTCCAGATTGGGGTTTGTCGCGAGGGTTTGTGCCACCACCCAATGCGTCTCGTCGCCCTATCCCAACTTTCCAATGTCACCCTCGTTGCCGACAATAGTGCTGCCCTCCCCTTCCCTCCATATATATAATGCATGTAGGAACGTCGATCTAACTTCTCCCTCTCCAACCGATACGTAGGGTGATCCGCCGGAGCGTGTAACCAGTCATTGATTGGCGCCAGATGTTCCGCCCAATAGTATGCCTCCATGTTGGGGAGGGAAATCCCCCTATTGTATTGGTTTCTCTGTAGGGTCCCCAGCGCTATCCTGGGCTGTTTTCCCAACCAGAGCAGCTCCCTAAAGCCCTCATTTATGTCTTGGAAGACCGTACGCGGAAGGGAAAAATATTCATTTTGTAGGGCATACAGGAGCCGCGGCAGCGTAATCATTTTATACATTGCTGCCCGCCCTAGCAGAGTGAGTGGGAGTGTCTTCCATCTGTCTGCATCCTCCTTAAAGTTCAGCAGAACCCTCTGGATGTTTTCTTTATATGAGACAGTGCTGCTTTTTGTTATGTAAATTCCTAAATATAGAAACCCTTCAGTTGTCACCCTTAACGCCTCAGGTATAGCCGGCCCCAAGTCTCCCCCCCCCCCGGATTATATAAAACCGATTTATGCCAATTGATAGTGTAGCCTGATCTTAACCCGTAGCAGTCCAACCGGGTGAAGAGGCGCGGCACCGAAATTCCAGGGGATGCAACATACAGTAGAATGTCATCCGCGTACAGCGAGATTTTCTCCTCGCTCCTCTCCCCTCGGCGAAGTTTAAATCCCGTGATCTGCCTATCTTGTCTTATTTCACATGCCAGCACCTCTATGGTGAGGGCAAAGAGTAGCGGAGACAGGGGACATCCCTGTCGGGTCCCTCTTTGTATGGGGAAGTCCTCCGAGAGCGTACCATTAATTTTAACCCTCGCTCGGGGATCCTCATAAAGAAGCGTAATCCAGTTCCTAAACTTCGGGCCAAACCCAAACTTTAGCAGCGCACTATCCAGAAAGGGCCAGTGCACTGCGTCGAACGCCTTTTCAGCGTCCAGGGAGAGAAACACGTGAGGCTCTTCTCTTTCACACACCTCCATCAGCCAATTGTGTGTCCTCCGCAGGTTGTGTCTAGTCGCCCTATCCGGCAAAAAACCGGTCTGATCGAAATGAATTAGGCCTGGGACCACCCTACGTAGTCGGAGGGACAGGATCTTCGCCAACAGTTTCACCTCCACATTCAACAACGATATGGGGCGGTATGACGAGCACTCTTCCGGCGGCTTGCCTTGCTTATGGATAGGTACTATCGTGGCCATGCAAAGATCGGGCGGGAGCTTCCCCTCCTCCAGCGCCCCGTTAAATAGCGCCAATATATGTGTGGAGAGGAGGTCTGCCGTTTTAAAAAAAAATTCAGAAGGGAATCTGTTAGGGCCGGGGGATTTCCCCGGGCGCAGCCTGGCTATTGCCTCTCGTACCTCAGTCACCGTGATCTCTGCCTCTAGGCTTTCCCGGTCCGTCACCTCCAGACTAGGAGTCTCAACCTCCTCTAGATATTGGCCGATCTCCGCCATCGTGCCTAGGTCTCTAGCCTCATAGAACGCTCTATAATAGTCCGCAAAGGTCTGCGCGATCTGGGCGTCAGCTCTACACGGCCGGCCATCTGCCCCCATCACCATATCCACCCACCTCGCCTCCTGTTCTCTACGGCTCAGCCACGCCAACAGTTTCCCGGCTTTATCTCCCACATCATAAAGGCGATGGAGGGTAGCCAGCGCCTGAGTCCTGGCCTCGTTACTCGTCAAGTCCCTATATTGCTGCTGCGCGTCTAGCATCCGTCGGAGCGCGGGTTCCCCCCCTTCCCTAACGTATTGCTGCTCCAGCTGTAAGACACGCCTCTCAAGGACCATAACGTCTTCCCGCTGCCGTCTCCTGTCCCCCGCTATCCTGCTTTGTATTCTATCTCGGAGGACTGTTTTAATGGCCTCCCAGATCATCACACCTGACTCCACAGAGCCCAGATTATCCGCCAGGTATACCCTCACATCCGCCCTAAATCCCTGCAATAGTTCCTTATTTTGTAGATCCCAGGCCGCCAACCTCCACTTCCCGGCCCGTGCCTCTGGTCCCCTCCCCAATGTCACCAGTAATGGCGAATGGTCCGAGATGCCCCGTGCCAGGAAGTCTGCTCAGCTCGACACCTCCAACAAATGGCGGGGCAAAAAGACGTAGTCCAATCTAGAGTGCACCTTGTGAGCCCCCGAGAAGTAAGAGTACTCCCTAGCCTCAGGGTGGAGCCATCTCCAAGCATCCGTCAACCCCACCGTGCCAGCAAAGTGCGCCAGCGGGGAATCCCTCGTGGGGGCCAGTCGCTCCCCCGACCTGTCCATAGTGGGGTGTATTACGTCATTAAAATCCCCCCCCACTACATGCTGCGAGTACGGCGTGTTCAGGATAATATCTGTCACCCTTGCAAGCGTTCTTGCCTGGACCTTAGGGGGTGAATAGACCGACACCACAGTCATCTTCCGTCGCTTCCACATCCCCGTCACTCCAACATATGTACCCTGAGGGTCTGACCATGTGTCCGTCACTATGAAAGGAGGGGACTTGCGCACCAGGATGGCCACCCCCCTGGAGCCTGACGTGAACCCTGCATGCGCTAACACCTTGTACGCCCCTCTAGCCAGGAAACCACACCGAGTTCCCCGCAGGTGTGTTTCCTGCAGCAGCACTATGTCTGGCGCCTGTCGCCTAACTAAGGCCATGACCAGTCCCCTCTTTATCTTTGCACCCAGACCGTTGACATTCCAGGTGAGGATTTTAACCGATCCACCTTCGCGCTCCCCTCTCTCTGGGACCCCCCCCTTTCAGAAGACATCAAACTGGGACCCGTCATGGCCGGGGAGGTCCACTGTGCAGTGTCCATAGATAGCATGGAGCCGTCCATTTGTGACATGCCTAAAAACAACCAACAAAACCTCAACCCCCCCCAACCCACCACCCTCCGAACTCCCCCAACCTTCCCCTTTCCTCCAACTAGTTGACCCCTGAAGCCCCCCTCCCACCCCCCCCTCCCGTCCAGCCCATTCGCCATCCTAGTGGCGACAATACAGCTGTGTAGGTGGAGGAGGTCTGTCGCCCACCCTTTAGTAACCTTGTCACGAGCTTCCCCGCCTCACCGCGCTGCAGGAATGTCGTGCCCGGACCAAAACCCTGCCCTCAAACTGACTAAATAACACCCCAATAGAAACCACGTCCACCACCAGTAAAACAACCCTACTGAGAAGAAGACAAAAAAACCCCAGAAGGACAAAACAGAAAAAAGCCCCGACAGGGGCGGGGGGGCGGCAGACAACAACTTGCGTGCTCTCAGCTACATTGTCCACGACTGGCTGACCCTTCCGTCTCAGCCTCAGGAGTTAGAATCCTGCACCTCTCGCCCCGAGGTCTTCGTGTCCTGCGTTTGTCCCTGCTCCATGTCTTTTATGACGGCCACCAGGGGGTGCGTCGATCTGTCCTCCAGGTCGTCCGCCTCCGAAGCAGTGTCCCCCGGTTCCTCTTCTTCTTCCGAGCGTGCTTTCTCTGCCAGGCAGCTATATCTAGATCCGGCTGCCCGCTCCGATGCCCGGGAGGATGTACTTTCCCGCCTCTGTCTCCGGGAACCCCGAGCCCCATACGGGGCAGCCATCGCGGTCCTACCGCTCCGCCCGCGCCGCACCTCCTGTAGCATCCGTGATCCACCAGCACTGACCCCCGGGCGGTCTCTCTCCGGGGGCCCCGGGGCCCCGGTCCGCTGCCGACCCACCGTTGGGCGCTCCTCCAGCCACTGCCAGGCTTCTTCCGGGGAGAGAAAAAACAGGGACTGTTCGTTGTAAATCACTTTCAACTTTGCCGGGAATAACAGCATGTATTGTATGTGAAGTGTTCTCAACTTGGCCTTAACTGCATCAAAGGAGCGCCGCTGCTTTTGTACCTCTTGACTGTAGTCCGGGAATATCATGATGTGGACATTCTCATGGCGGATAATCCCCAGTTTCCGCGCTTCACGCAGTATCATGTCGCGGTCCAGGAAATTCAAAAAGCGCGCAATGACTGGCCTCGGTCTTACCCCCACCGGTGGCCTCGCCATCAGCGCTCTGTGCGCTCGCTCGATTACAAAGCACGAAGAGAATTTATCCTTCGGGAAGGTGCGGAGCAGCCAGGAGTGGAGAAACTCCGCCATATTTGGTCCCTCAATTCCCTCCCTAAAGCCTACGAAGCGGAGGTTGTTGCGTCTCGCCCTGTTTTCGGCGTCGTCCATCTTCCACAGGAGTCGCTTATGCGAGGCCTGGAGCTCCCCTAAGTCATTCTGCAGGACCTGCACCATGTCCTCTGCCGTCCCGATCCTGGTCTCTGCGGTCGTGACACGTTCGGCCAAATTGCGGAAGTCCTGTCTCAGGAGCGTCACCTCCGACCCCACCTCACCAAAATTGTTTTCCAGCGCCTCCGGGGACGCCTGTATAGCGTTCATTAAAAGGGCTGTATCGGAAGTCGCCCCCTTCTGTCCCGGCTCTCCCTGCGGGGGGCCCATGGCGTACCTTTCCAGTGTACTTTGTTTCGGTGGCCTAGATTCCAGGGGTTTCTTGCCCATTATGAGTGCCACTGCTACGCCCTCTCCCGTGAGCGTCCCGGGGCGTTCTTCCACCACACCGTGGGTCCAATGCCCCCACCTTACCGGGCCAACAGCCGCTGACCTAGTTCACCACCATAGACCTCACCGCCGCTCCTCCGTCCCGCGGTGTCCCCCGTGCTGGCTCCTTCCCTCAAGTCCACTATCGCCAGCTATTGGCCAGCACCAAGCCTCTTCTCGAACCCGCGTCTCCGGTACTGTGCCCCCTGGGGAGGGGTGAGGGGGGGGCCCGCGGGGAGAGGTGCAGGGGGGGGCCCCCAGCCAAAGTGAGCAGCCTTGTTCCAGTCGGCGAGCAGATCCCCGTTCTCTAAATGGGGGACACCCCACCAAGTGCCCCCCTGTCCCGTCGCAGCACCGCCCCAGTCCTCCAATATGCCCGCGTCCGGACTCCTGCGGGACCGCTCCTTCCTGCGGGTGTCACTCACCGCGCCACAGGCCGCAATCAGTACCCCTGGCCTCACCGCTCTCACAGGCCCGGGCTCCCCAGTGTCCCTTGTCAGCGCTCTCCTCCGCACATCTTCCAGAGTGCCGGGCGTCGTCCCGCCGCGTGTTACAGTTCCCGGTGCGGCCGCCGTCCGCTTACGCCGCCCTCTACCTTCGCCACCGCCAGTCGTGTCGCCTCCCGCGGCTTCCAGGGGGGACTTGAACCTCTTCCAGAGTGCCGGGCGGCGTCCCGCCGCATGTTACAGTTCCCGGTGTGGCCGCCGTCCACTTCCGCCGCCCTCGACCTTCGCCACTGCCAGTCGTGTCGCCTCGCCTCCCGCGGCTTCCAGGGGGGACTTGCCAGGTCCGCGTCGGCAGCTCCTCGCTCACAGACCGCGGGCCGGCGCCATCTTGGGCCGCGCGTCCGTCTACCTTCTCCGCCGAATTCCGGCCCCGCAGCGGGTCGTTCTCACCCTGATTGGGCGCCGGAGCCTCACCGGGGGTGCGCCAGGATCACCCCGGGCCGTTACACACCTCGTACCAAACTTCAGGTCGCCGTTCTATAAGTCGGATCTATGCCGGTAGCCGGAGCCGAAGGAGCTCACGTCCTACTCGGCCATGCTGCTAGCCACGCCCCCCGCGTCAGGAGAAATCTTTGTTTATAGTTTGTGTTTTCACTTTTGGTGTTGCCAGTGTTGTACATGATGTTCTTCTAGGATTGTGAGAGTTCCTTCAGATAATATTTAGACATGTCTTTAAATTGCATCCATTTATTTCTTCAAAGTTACTGACCCATCATGGTTGAACTCGCAGGGGTCTCCAACCAGTAGCTCATGAGCTACTGTAGCTCTCCATCTACCTGTAAGTAGCCCACCTGTGTGCATCCCAGCTTATTAAATTAGAAAGCTTTTGCTTAGTTGAATTACATTCTACACATCGCCCTAGAACTAAGTTGCAAAAAAAAAAAAAAGTGCAGTTTATTAATGTTCCTGGTCCAGTGTACTTTAAAGCATTCATCTACTATGAATTATCTCAATATTCCTTGGGGTAGAATGTGCATAGAACTTCAAAGTGCACTTTCAAAGCTCCACATGTTATGTTATGTAACTGAATTTCTAGAGCACACTAATACCTATACAAGTGGCCTGGCGTGAAAATGGGCGTGCTTTTTTTATTGTGAATGCAACCAGAATTTAAAGCGCGTTATGGAAATATAATAAACAAGGAGCTTTCTTCAGCATCACCAGAAGCGTGTTCAACATTTTGGCAGCAGATACTGAGAAAGACTTTCCTTCAAGTCGTACCCACTTGAATCTCAGGAGCACTCCTAAAGAAGCGTCTGATGATATTGAATTATGACTAGGGACATAATAAGAGAATTTATTTTTAAGACATGTAGGCCACGTTCCATACAATGCACTATGAGCAAGACACATAGGTTTAAATCTAATCCATATTGTATTGTACCATTCTATTCATTAAATCTAGGTAGGAGAATCTACCACAGTGCTCCTTCCCTACCATTCCCCAGGAATCTTACATTTATGCAAACTTTGTTACTGGGTATACCCCCAAATAATATAAAGCTAAATAGGGCCTCCCTTATGCACCATATATGCACCATTGTAATTATAAGCAATGAGTGAAAACTATATTGTTATTTCCATACCCAGAAATACTGATACCACAGGATATGTAAATCCGGCATACAGGAACTACTAGAGTATTTTGAGTTTTTCATTTAAGGGTTTGATACTTATTATGGAAATCAATATTTGTGCACTTATTCCCAAAGTTTCCTGGGGAGGAACGCCCACTTTGCATCTCATTAGAGATGCAAAGATGGGCGTTAGGAATTCAGGCGCTAAGGCATGGTTTTACGCGATAGCGTGACCTTGCTAATATAGCGATAAAATTATCGCCACTTTTCGGCCGCAAAAGTGGCGATAATTTTATATCGCCGCCTTGTAGATATGCCCCTACGTTTTTCTCTACACTTATAATTATGATTTGCACAGAAAATCTTCATTCCACCTTAGTTCCGTTGGCATTACAATGGATGTTGTGATGAGGATCTGAGTGAACAAAACATTGGGAACCTTGATGGTTCGAGGGTTTTAAATCAGACTGTAGAGCACAAAAATACTGTGCCACAAAAATACAATTGCCAGAGTACCGACTACCAAAATATTGTGAAGTATATATGGTTAAGTATAGAAGACCAACAATGTGTGGCTTTCCGGGCACTTGGGATTTTGCTGGCACGCAAACACGGGAGAGGTTCAAGTTCTCAGCACCTTGTTTTCTGTGTCAGGTGGGTGCAGCTCTGCACCTTCGTGAGTCTTTTGTCTCGTGCTCTTGACTTCTGCTGAAGGAGTTGAAGGGTAAACAGAAGGACCTTGACTTCAGGCCAAAAGGTAAACTGTGATCTTTCTGGAACGCTGTTGGTTTACAAATGCCTGAGCCCTGGATGAAAGCTTTTCACCTGTCTTTGTAGTGTTAATAGTTAGCGGTGACATTTGCTTTGTGAGTCACTGAATAAAGATTTCTACTATCGCCTGCTCTCAGAGGAGCTGCGGATGGATGTGAGGAAACAGCATTGTGGGTGTGACTGTGCCTGAAACTCATCAGCTCCTCTGTTTTTAAACTCTCCCTGGCTTCTGTTCACAATCAATAGCACACTCTGAAGTAGGGTGACCACCTGTACATTATTGACATGGACTCTCCGTGATGTCTGTAAATGGTTTTATTACCGACGGTGTTTGTCTATACTTGTAAAGCGGCTGAACTATACTGCCAGCAGCTTGCTGACACCCAATCTGTGCAGGGAATGAGCTAGGATCCAGTCAGCCCTAGTGGAATATGCTGAATACATCCACACATTGTCTGCTTTCCATTCAGTGCATCAACCTGCAGAGGATGCAGATGGTTTCCTATTTTCACTTCTTGCTGGACCCAAAGCAAAGACCTCACTTAAAGTGCCATCAGCCTATTTTTTTGTTTGAGTCTCTTCTCTGGAAACTAACACTAGATGCATGGCCGTCTTTACTGTTGATTGAGCTAGACAATCTTTGTTTTGCGTGCCCTCCCCACCCCCCATGACCTCCTTCTTCACTGATTCATACATATAGGAAATGTTACTTCAGACAACAAAGACTATTAGGTGTAGAAGTCACATGTCATCCATACTGGTAGGCATTAGGGTATGCATCATGGAGAGAGCCCAACAGCACCATTTATACTAAGATGCAGTGCTGTTGCTCTCTTCTATGGTGCTGGCGTACCTTAGACTGCCTTGCACCAATGCACACACCCTTGCACTATTGTGCATGGGTGTTTGCGTGATGTCAAGCTTAGGTTTTATACTGGAAGGGTACTCTTCCAGCACACATTTCTATGCTTTGATAAAGTTGAACACTTTACCACTTTGTATGTATGCTGAACGGATCAGCACAAACGCAAATGGACCTTTCCTGGACAAACTGATAAACAGAGCAGCATCCACCCAAATGTCACAATTCAGTGAAGGTAACTCTATACTTTCAGACTACCAAACAGGATTACACCCAGGAAGAGGCATAGAATCTGCCCTCGTCAACATCTGGGATGACCTTAAAAACACTATAGACCGGAGCGGGTTGCTGCACTACTTCTCTTGGATGTCTCAGCTGCCTTCGACACCATTGACCATGACTATCTAATACAAAGACTCTACAAAGCCTGCATAGAGAGGACGGCTCTCGACTGGATCACATCCTACCTTCAAAATAGAACAAATGTCATCCATACTCCCCTTTTTTCATCCAAACCGTACTTCACAAAAGCAGGGGTCCCACAAGGCTCTACCATCTCACCCATGCTTTTCAACTTTTACATTAAGTCATTACTGGCAATGGTAAATTAATTTCAGCTCACATGCTAAAACTATGTAGATGGTACACAAATACTCCTTAAAATGGAAAGCCCCAAAGACTTTGGAAACTCAAAAATCTTTGGTTGCCTCAGAGCCGTTGACCAGTGGATGACATTGAGCCATCTCAAAATGAATGCTTCCAAAACTGAAATCATCATCATCAAGAAAACGTTATTCCGATTGTTTAAAATCATAAAAGTACAGTCTTAAAAACACAATTTCCATGATAAAATACATATTCCAGTCAATTTGGAAGTACAAAAATACCAATAGATAATAATAAAAATAACAATGTGGTTTTACAATATTCTAACCATGCTTGATACCAAGATATCAATAAGTGATTTCGCTAGTTAGTTTCCTGCGAATTAACCACATTGAAAACAAGAACTTGGTAACTGAAACCACAATAAGTGAGTTGGTATCACTTCTCAAGATCCTGAAAAAATCAAGATAGCTCCTAATGCCCAGATTTAGACATAACTGGATGATCCATTTTTTCCGAATACCGGCATAAGCCGGACAAAAGAGCACAACATAAATCATGGTTTCCTGTTCAATCGAACAACCGGGGCATACACGATGTAGTCCGCCCGCCCATCGATCGGTGAATGAATATAGGGGAAGGGTTCTGTATCTGAACTGTACATATAACTTCTTTGCTAAGGTTGGCTGAATAACATCAAGTTCAGATACAAAAGCGTAATATGGCTTAAAGTCAAAAAATGCATCAGTCAGGCTTGATGGTTTGGCCAAGCTGTAAGCTTTCATTAAATAATAATCTTTGAGTATTGTGGCAAGAGATTTCTTGGTAATGCCTGGAGTTGAATCCTCTGGGTTATCCCAGAGGTGTGCCAGACCAATCTGATTGAATGTCTGCCTAATGTACTGGAGCCAGGGGATCTTGTCGGCTCCTAGTGTACCCAAGATTACTTTCAGTTCATCTCTATAGCATGCCAACTCGGTAGTACTCCAGATCCTCCTCCAATACATCAATGGCCTTGATGCAGCAACCTCTGAAATGGGGCGAATATTTAAATCCAACCTCAATGGCATAAGCGGTATATTATTTGGAAGGATTAGGATTTTCCTGATGAAATTATTTTCAGTACTGACCATATCTTTTGTAGAAGTATGGCCCCATAATTCTGCCCCATAAAGAGTCGAGGACCTGGATTGCACAATATAAATTTCGAGAGGGGCACTTATAATTTTTGAACTGCATTTTTTATGAACTTTAAGGATGCCCCCTATAGCCTGGGTAAGTTTTAACCTTGCCTTAAGCTTTTGAGGAGCCCATCCCATTTTATCATTCAAGGTCAAACCTAGATACTCTAAAGTAGAAACTCGATCCAAGGGGATACCTTCCGTCATGGGATGTGGATAATTGGAAGATTTTACATTAAAGGCCATATATTTTGTTTTGTCTATGTTGACCACCAGATTCCTTTTATTGCAGAAGTTGGTAAACTGGTTCAACACCTGCTGCATGCCCATCGGCGATTTTGACAACAGCAGGGTGTCGTCTGCAAACATAAGTGCAGGATATCTTCGAAAAGCCAATTTAGGGGCATCAATATCTGTAGTTGCCAGAAGTTCATCAATGAGCCCGTTGAGAAAGAGCGAAAACAAAGTTGGAGCAAGGACACAGCCCTGACGGACACCCTTCTCTACTGGAAAGGGGCCAGTCAGATGACCATGTTTTCCATAACGAACTCTGGCATATGTCCCTTCGTGGAGAATCTTCAGTTGGTAGCATAGATATGGTGGAACCCCCATGGATAACAATAGATTCCAAAGCTGATTACGGTCCACCATATCAAATGCAGATTTCAAATCCACGAAGGTCAAGTATAGGCTACCCCCCTCCAATGTAACGTGTTTCCAGTAAAGGATCTGGAGCCTAAATAATTAGTCCATAGTTGATATTTTGGACCTAAATCCCGCTTGAAGTGGGGTCAAGATGTTATTCTCCTCGATCCAGTTCTGCAACCGTTGCAGGAGAAGTCTCGAGTAAATTTTCTGGCTCACGTCAATAAGGCTTATAGGCCGGTAATTACCTGGATCAAGGGGGGATCCCTTTTTGAAAATAGGGATTATTTCCGCACCCGTCCAGGTAGATGGAACCGGTAAGCCTTGCAGAATAGCATTAAAAAAGATTAGGAAATAAGGTGCCCAAACTGGCCGTTCATCTCTATAGAAGTCCCCAGGGATCCTGTCTAACCCAGGGGCATTATTTAATTGTAGATTATCCAGTGCCAAATCCACTTCCTTTATCGTCCAAGGAGGGGCTTCCCAGAATGGGTCCAGGGTCATTAAGATAGCGGGGGGATCGTCTCTCCTAGTTGTATTAATGGAGTAAAGTTTTTTAAAATGCGATGCCATGCATCTTCGGAAACATTGGGGTCGATCGTGGTTTTACCCTCCGATTTCCCCGTGTGAACAAGGTTCCAAAAGGACCTTGAATCTTTTGCCATAAGGGCTGTTCTGATAGCAACCCATCTTCCCTCTTCCCACTCAGTTTTGGCACTGAAGATTATCTTCCTATAGGCCCGCCTTGCTTCCAGAATATGTGGCCGATTGCCTGCCTTAATGGCCTGTAGTAGTTCACATTTAGCTACCCTACAGCCCTTTGTAAACCAGGGATTTGTTTTCCCCTGCTTCTTTGGGTTTGCTGAACCTATTTTATAGAAAAAGCCAGACAGTATTTCAACAAGGGCCTTATGAATTTTGGCCAAGTCCATGGTTCCGCCGGCCACGGAGTTATTAACTTCCATCGTAAACACCCTTTCAAGGAGAGGAAGAATATTTTGGTACATACTGGCAATAACTGAATCAGACTGTTTTACAGTAAGCCAGCGTATCCGCTTCCCCCCTTGTATGACTCTTGTATTCCCAACTGGAAGAATTTCTTTATCTGACCCTCCATTCAACAATTGAAAATTCAGGTCTACTATCAAGGGATCATCGTCACTCTCCGTGCGCCTAATTATTTTAAAATCCATCACTTTGGGCCACAGATCTAGGCTCACTAAAAGGTAATCTATTACAGATTCGTGTCCCATTCCCCTATATGTTGGCTGCCCCGGCATATCCCTGCTGAAGCGACCATTGCACGCTCTCAAAGAGAATGAGTAGGTGAGAGAGGTGAGTTGAAGGACCAGGGGAGTCCAGCGTTTAACTGTGTACATGCTGGTGGGTGGAATAGATCTGGCCTCATCTTCCTTGTATGTAATTGAGGTTTCTCCACTCAGGGGCTCGAAATGGCAATTGAAGTCACCTCCAATCATCAAGACGACATCATCTGGGAGAGATTCCAGAAGGGATGACAAAGACTCGAGAGTAGATGAAGTACCACCCCGACAAGTAGAACGCGAATAGATGTTGATAAGCGCAATCTTAGGGGTCTTCCTGTGGGACATAAGAATACATATTATGTCTCTACTATTGGTTTCTACTCTTTTAATCTTAAAGCCAAGGTATGTGCCCACCCAGACACACAAACCCCCCGAGGGTCTGCCTATTGGACCTTTTAGGGCTGGTTCCATAAATGTAGTGTACCCCAGTCTATGTATGGGTTCCACTGACCACGTTTCCTGCAATAGGCAGATCCCATAGAGATCAATGAAGGAACACCACTCTGGGTTGTCAATATTGGAAGCCACACCCGCGATGTTCCAACTAAGGATTTTAAGAGTTCTATCAAAATAGAACAGATCGTTTGCGGGATTAGTCTGAGTGGGTAGAGTATCAATAACTGCTGGCAGAATATTGGGTATATCCTCCCGAACTAAAGATTGTATGGAATCATCCCTCCTAATACTTAGGCCAGTAGATGGATTAACCCCAGCATCCCAAGATTCTAAACCCGTAGGTGAAATCACCATTGGGACTCCCCGACCACCAAAACTGAAATACTCACATGTGGCAATTGGAAAAAATATGATCCACTCTGCACCTGGCCTGAAGATCTGGGACCACCTTCTTAGGTACCTAAGGAAGTAAGAAACCTTGGAATTACCATGGATTCCAAGTTATTAATGAATGCCCAAGTGGACTAATTAGCAAGATCAATCTTCATTACTATGAAAACTCTGCGACGCATCTGCCCTTACCTGGGATTTCCACACAAGGTCCAGGCTACTATTTCTCTTGTACTGTCTAAACTTGATTACGCCAATGGCATCTACCATTGATCATCTTTATCAGCTATGAAAAGATTACAATGGATTCAGACCTCAGCTGCCAGACTACTACTACATGTAAAGCCACAGCCCATATCTTCCCGTTCCTGAGGGCCCTATATTAATCCACCTTCAAACTGTTTTGTATCACCCACAAAGCAATTCATGAATAGGACCACTTTTCAGCAGAAATAAAATCACCAAATACATTCAACAAAGAACCTCTGCTCCAGATTGGCACCTCGCCTCAAAAACCCACCATGCAAGAATAAAACCATAGGTGGCACATCTGTCTCCGTTCAAGCACCCAAACTATGGAATTCATTATCCCCAAACATAAGATCAACATAACTATCTTATCCTCAGAAGTCTACTTAAGAGTTGGCTCTTTCCCATATAAACACCATACTCAAACACTAATGTGCAACACATCCCTGTGTATGTAAACATTTATAATTTGATTATATTTATGAATATAGATATGTGTATTTCTTTATGCAAATATGTATAATAACTATGGTTTTTAAAAGATATACATATTATTTAGATCTACTTAACAAATGTATATATTGCTTATGGATATGTATGTATATATGCTTAACATGTATATAGGTCACTGCATGGTTTCATTTGTTATTTGATTACATACTTATGGGTCTCTGTAAATATTATCATAACTATTTTATCTACAAGTGCTTCACTATTGGAATATTGAGGAAAATATAACATTAAAATAAAAAAATAATGAAAATAAATAATTGGTATAAAATACACAATTACATTTGCTTTGTAGTGATTTCCCTTGTGGTCCCACTTTGGTTCTCCCTTAGTTTTGCGCTTTAGGCTGACTTTGCTTGCTTTGCATAGCCACATGTCACACATCTGTTTTTGCTACATTAGTCTGAAAATACACAGTACATGTTTTTTTTTTGTCCTCATTTGCCTTACCCCACGAGAGAAAAAAGAAAAAAAGAAGAGAGGGAAATTGAAAATAAACCACCTCCCCTGCTCTTTTTTTTCCTTCCCTTCCACCATAGAATGTCCCGTTGAACCAACTGTTTATTTGCAGCACCTCAGCCAAAGACATTCCAATTATTCAAAGGAGGATTGTGGGTAGAAATTTTTTACTCCACCAAGGATTTTTCGTATCCTGCCGGACCGTCGTGCTGGGAGGCCCTTTTGTTGATAGTCCGAGGAGTGATATAGGCATAATCATAGGACCCGGGAAAAAAAAAAAAAAAACCCGGACTCCTATCTCCATGACTTCAGTAAATCCCAAAAAAACAGATTTTTCTTATTACAGGATCTAGCCATATCTACTTTAGACACTTCATAGAACGATGTCAACCATTCTGAGTGAGTCGGTGGTAAGGGCTCAACCCAGTATTTGCATATTTGTCTTCTAGCGATAAGAATCGCATAGAAAAGTAAGGATCTTGCAGGCCCCCTAATAGTATCGTCCAGACCAAAAATAATTAAGGGTAAACTGTTGGTCAGAGGAACCCTAAGAATGGATTCCATTGATGAAAAAACTTCGCCCCAGAATTCCTGTAGCAGAGGGCAGTCTTTAAACATATGTATGTCCGATGCTGCGAGGAGGCCACATTTATTGCAAGCTTTATCGGGCTGGAATTTTGAGAGTCTGAGAGGAGAAAGATAAGCTCTATGGGCTGTAAAGATGTGATTGCGCCTAAGCCAAGCAGGTTTAACAATTCTGAACAGTGTATTGAATGAATCCCTCCAAATCGAGTCGCATTGCATGCTTATCTGCTGCCCCCATAGATCATCTGCTAATTTAAACTCGCCGTCTACTTCGTCTACTATTACCCAGTACCATATAGAGACCTCCCTTCTCATTCTAGGCTTTGTAACCAGTTGCTCCTCTAGATTACTCTCCCTTCCTAGTGGCCCGGTACTCTTAGCCTGTGATTGTACCCAGCTTTTCAATTGGATATATTTAAATTTTGAGAGTCCGGGCCCAATCATCTCATAGAGCACATCCCAAGGAGGCAGGTCGGCACCATCCAGTAGGTCTCCCCACGTCAAAAACCCTGCATCTCTTAAGGGCGTGCTCAAGCTATCACGGAGGCATGCAGGAGTGCCAGGGGAATCCCATATTGGGGCCTTTCTTGAAAAATAACTCAGCCCTATTCTCCTTCTTATTGCTAACCAGCTACTAGCTAATGACTGAAGGATTTTTAATGTAACTTTTTTAAAGAATTTATGGTCTCCGAACTTAAACATAAAGCCATCTTCTGACAAATCTGAACCCCTCAGCATAGCCCGGAACAGGTGTCCCTCTGTAGTGCTAGTAGGTGTCTTCAGCAGCATACGAGAGTGAGATAACTGGAATGCCCATGCATAATATCGCAGATCGGGCATAGCCAGACCCCCCTTCTCCCTCTTCCGCCTAAGCTTCTTCCATGCTATCCTAGTAGCTTTATGCTTCCAGATAAAAGAGTTTAATTCTCCTTGACATTTTGCCAATTGTTTCATATCGAAGGCCAGTGGGATAGCACCAAAGAGAAACAAAATCTTGGGGAGGATAGACATTTTGACCAGGTTGATCCTACCCAAAATTGATAAAGGAAGATGCACCCATGAATTCAACTGAATTTGGCATTCTATAAAAATGTGTTTAAGGTTACATTCTGGGATCTTTTCCACTTCCTGAGATATTCTAACTCCTAAATATCTCATATTAGTGACGGTGTGATGATACGTGGTTTCCATATTCCATGCCATGATCACAGTACATGTTGTTTATTATTCAGGAACTCTTCTTGGGATTTCCTCTACAAATTTTGAACAAGGTTGCTTGGAATACATAAAAACATAGTGTACTGTTTTCTCTGCTCGTTCAGGAACAGCTCCTAATGTGTAGACATAATACGGTCACACAGCTGCATCTCCAGCACAATAGAATTATCATATAAACTGTGTTCTGCCCCCTTGGGGGCAGAGAGGAGAATTCTGACAGAGAGGACTATTCTGGAACTACAACAGTGCCTGGCATGCAGCCCTGCGTAAACTAAGTTTACACTCATAATGCAGACCACCTAACTGCATACGCCAGTGTGATGCTTTTCCGGGATGACAAAGAGGCAGAACGTCAGTAATATTGGCTCACTATCTCTCTATTTTTCACAAAGGGGGAATTTGCTCATAAAAGTAAAAGGGCTCTTCTTTTCTCCTAGGTTCCCTGGAGTTACTTCCTCTTTCGGGTTCCTCAGCCGTGGTCATCCCTCGGAAAGAGAACAGAAGCTCAGGTAAGTGGTTTCTCCCTTTTTTTGCTACTACTACTTTAAGGGGAATAAGAGTTGGGACTTTTATCACCAAAACAATTCCTCCACTAGTGACGCAGCGCTTGGAAACGCTATAATCATAGGGCCAACACAAGCAAGAACCCGTCTCCCCAGTGTCAGACTTTCTCGGTGTCTGAACTCTTCCTGCCCAGCATGCCCCTAAGATGTCCACATATCTGGGAGAAACACGCTCCTCCGGGAATGTGGCGGGACAGCTCGTGGTGTTGCTGGCTTCCCATCGCTTCTCTCTGCACCAGGACTGGATTCGTTGCGTAGACCTCCTTCTCCTGTAGAGGTGAGTCTCCCGTGCAAGGCTTCTCGGTGGGACGTCCTCCTTTGCTACGTGTTCTCATCTCAAGTGCTCCTCTCTGCTCGGGATGCTGACAACGCTTCTCCCGGAAACTCACATTTTCAATAGGCTGGCGCTCAGAGAGCCGTCTGTCATTCGTGCTCGCGACTCTGTAACGTCAGCACAATCGGTTTCCAGGAAGCTTTTCTCCTTAAGGGAGTAGTCATCTTCAAGGTTGGAGTTTCCATTGTTGAAAACAATCTGTGGAGGGGGGGCTGCAAATAGAGGAGAGGAGAAACATAAGAAGGGAGTGGGTCGTCTTCCTCTTTCCTCTCTTAGAGTATGCTGCGGTGTCCTGTCACTTCGCGACACACCCCTCCCCCAGACTTTTCCCGATCGGACAAATGGGGAATAAGTGAGAGGAAGTCCACATTCCCATTATCGGAGCCCCTTACAGTCTCTAATTTCAAAAACAAAAGGCTGTAAAGATAAAAAACAACGTGAAACACGAGGGCTGTTACCTTTGTTGCGTTTCATCCATTACCAAGGGGCGTGATCTCTGTATGAGGTAAAGTGTGACCCTTCCAAATAATAACGCAATTTGATGGCGAGAAACTCTTTTTCGATCACCAGGTATTTTTGTTCCCGGGGATACAATTGGGAGCAGAGCAAGCCCAACAGGCAGCGCTGGAACCTCTAAGTACCCAAACAAGTCCAAAGAAACTCATTTGCTTGCACATCCCGATTCAGAGCTCTAAGAGGGGTTGGGGGCTCACAAAACAGAACATACCCCCCCTGTTAATCATAATTGGTACACATTATTTCTAGAGAAGATTAAATCCAAGCTCACCTCTTGTATTTCCCCTTTAATGGAGAAAATTGCAACCCTGAAACAGGCCATTATCAAACTAACCCATCAGATAACCACATGTTCAAATATTGTCTGGGGGGGGGGAAGATAGTTGGAAGTAAACACCACCATTTCTCCATCAGCTGAGCATACTAATAATTGCATTCAGGGACTAATACCTATTCCGCTGATAGATCTGCCAGCTGATTCCTGTACTTCTTCCACTTTAAGCACTACCTAGTTGGGGGGGTAAACCTCTGCTACAGGCTCCGGAATCAACTAGCCTTTGAGGATGCCTCCAATCGCCCCCATTTAAATCTTCTGCCTAAATGTTGCCCTTATGTAGCTGTTTGGTTAATGTACGTTGCTTGCCAGAAACCAGGTCAGAAATTCATAGCAACTTGAAACACACGGTGTGCCACATGTAATTCTAATGTCAGCCTTTCGGAATACAAGGATTGTCTTCTAGTTAGGAGAGTTAACAGGATCAACCGCCTTATTAAACAGTTTAACAGGGACAACGTGGTGATTAATTGTAGGAATCTAAAACTAGCAGGCCGTATAGCTATTTTTTTTCATAACAAATTTTATTGGGTTTTAGCCGTATATCGAGGCCATTTAGAATGAATACTGTTTGCCATCTTTATATATAGGTATAAATAACTAAAATTTGAAATTGTTTCTTCTAAATTTGCACAAGTTGTTCTTTAATATGGAATATATTACTGTTTAAGAAAGATTTTTTTTAAATTGATAGTCTTGCTGCTTGCCTTCACTTTGGAATAGGTAATATTATTCAAGATCCTAATGAGTTAAAAACTCAGTTGTTTTGTCAATATAAAAACAATAAATTATCTGTTCTCGTGGTCCTGTAAATAACCCATTGCACTTCTTATGCTAAGCATCTGAAGGTTGGAAAGGAGAGCACAGTCTGGCAGAAAAAGTGAATAGAAAGTGGAAATTACTACCACTCACCATCGAACTGCCCTACCTAAACTTAAAAAAAGGTAATTAGCTTTGCTTGTAATTTCATTTTAATTCTACATTTCTGGTTTTATCTTGTTGATTTAGCTTTTTTCACGTGTATCATTCTGGAAACGACCTCTGTCCAAAAATTGGTTTATAAAAATGGTATTAACCTGCAGATTTATGTCAAGTGTCTTTTCATTATGCACAAATGTTTTTTACCAAACAACTCACGTTTGTCTGCAGTAAAAATCATTATTGCTGAAGCCACCATGTAATTTTTTGTCAACCAATGAGGGGGTATTAAAGGAATTAAAGGCATCAAATTGAGTTTGGGGGAGGGAAATGAAACAATCAGTGTTAGGGATCCTAAGCTCTGATATCTAACACATGTCCAACTTACGGGTAGACAAGCTTCCAATAAATTTGGGTCACTGCTGAAAACCCATATGTTTTCAGGTGTTGTGCAACTCTTGTCATTGATCCTCCAGTCAAGTGTGTAGAGACATTTCATCATAGAAGTGCCATTTAAAGGTAACCATTCATTCATCTGAATTTCCTGCTAGATTTTGAGCATGTGCACTTAAACCTCCTTATCACACTCCATGTTAATGATTTCATTTAGGATTAAGGGCACAACACTTTTTCTGTGAGTGGGAGTGATTTACAACTGGCCTAGATGTGACTCACTGCTGATATTCCAGGAGTGAGAGGCACTTAAAACAGGAAAACATCCTTCTGAGTCAGACCCAACCAAAATTCATAGATAAGCTATTTAATAGAAAGGACTCTACTTTTATTTCCACTATAGTAGCAAGATCACTGATCTTAGCAAATTGGAAGTCTGATGTAATTCCCACAGTCTCCCAATAGATTCAGAAGATGCATAGAGTATACACCCAAGAGGTTATCTATGCCAAAGAGTGAGCTTTACAGCTAAAGTAAGCAGGCTACGGAAAAACGGGGAGTCGAATAAATACATTCTGGCTAGTGTCATGTGGAACTGCGCTATGATTGGCGGATACGCGATGTATGAGTATACACCGAGAAGTTACATATGCAAAAGAGTGGGCTCTACAGCTAAAGTAAGCAGGATATGGGAAAAATTGGGAGTCGAATGAATAAACTCTCGATAGTTTCATGAGGACCTGCGCTATCATTGGAGGATACTCGATGTATGATCTAAAGTTTTTGATTTACGTTGGGGATGTCAATGATGATATGTTCTATGTCTTTGCACTTTAAAGAGATATAATCATACCAAGTGATCATGATTAAATAAGAAACATTTGTGTAGAAATAAAATGTGGGAAGGGTGGGGAAAAATATTTCTAATATTGTTTTATAGACAAAAAAATGTGGGGCCCATGGATACAACAATAACAATAAATGTAGAATCTATCTTGACTATATTTCATTGGAACAATGAATTGTGATTTATATGATATGTGAGCTTTCTATGCTGTTACGTTGTCGAAAAAATAAAACTTTAAGAAAAGACTCTACTTTGTCAACACTCTTGCTCTGGAGGCAAGAATAGGCTTTCCTACATCAATATCATAAGGACTTAAGAACACATTAAGCACTTACACCTTATGTCAATTCTGATTTGACAAAGAATAACAAAAGTTAATGAATAGATGCAGCTTATAGTTTAGGATTGTATTGTGAACAAATCGTGATAACAAAGATGATAAAGGTTTACCTTCGGAATCATTATTTGCCCAGGAACTGCAGTGTAGGAAGCGGGAGAGGTGTGATGAGGGAACAGTAATCCATTTTACATGGCCTGAACTCACAATACAAGTACTAAATAGGTAAATAATAACCACAGGATTTTTAAATTGCAGTCCTGTACGGGTTATGCCCCTAGCCCACTTTGAGATGGCCATAAATCAGCCGATGTCGCCCCAGCCTCAAGCTACTGATATCAGAGGCAGTGGCTTTGACAGTGAAGGAATACTGCAGCAACATGAGTTAATCCCCCAGGGTCTCCTGTAAATGGTGACCTAAAAGAGAAAATCAGGAATACCACTCCTGATTCTGGTGGTTGTTCCACATTTCTCCCTCAGGGTCGAAAAGTAGCATACCCCCTTTGTTGCCCCAAGACTTGTAATAGAAATTGGACCAGTACCTGCACTTGCTGGCCGCTTTGGAGTTACAAGGGCAAGTGTATTCCAGCCCTGAGCACATAGATTCCTTTTTCTATCCCAAATGTTGACATTGTACAACACAGCTTACCAGGCCAGTGACTACTGGTTGGCGATAATTTAGCATGCAATGAAGACTTTGACAGGCAGCATGAGAAAGAAATACTCAGACACGGGCTCATACCGACGTCCTGGGCCTTTTTGGGTCAAGAGTAGGAGGAGATGGGTGAGTAGCTTCTCTTTGATTAACTTCATCGTTGAAGGTGCCAGTGTGGGAGCTGGTATAAGGCTAGGTATGGTCTTATGCAATGAATTGCAGGAACAGCACGTTGGGTGCAAAAGCAAGTCAGGTCCACACACTCTCCATGGTGGACGGCAACACGGCACGTTGCTTCTGACTATTTCTCCACACCCACAACATAGTCAGGCAAGAAAGGTCTTCTTGGATTCTGTTCTTTGCCCATGCAGCTGTTTGCTTCTAATAGTTGCATTGTAAGGTAGTATGCGATGATCTCAGTTTAAGTTTAAAACTGGTAAGATTTCTTATGCTAGCTGAACAAAAAATGCCACTAGCCTCCGACTGGAGAACAAGCCAGGCCACTAGCTGAAGACACACTAGGAATCCATTGCTGGGTCATTAGAAGCAGATCCTACCCAAGCCCTGAATCCAAGGCCCATCAGCAGCTACATACACTTGAGAACCTAGCATCTACTACCCAATAAGAAGAAGCTGCAACCGCTAAGGCAGAGTCGGGAAGGTAACCTGAGACTAGCACCTTACAACACTCCTGAAGCACTTTTGCACAGTGTGTACCGGCAACGAACCCGGCACTAGCCCCCTCGGCAAAATCTGTGGCTTTTAAATGACAATGCTGCTCTTTTTAATTACATTTAAGCAACTACTAAATGTTACAATGACTTCTGTAAGGCGCTGCTCCTAGAAATGTGCGCCTAGCACTGTATTTTATTGTGTGTTCTTACGGCTTTATAGGATTTATATTGGATTGCAATGGTTTTCAGTAATTATGAAAATGAAAATAAATATAAACTTAAGCTCTCAGTGAAAATACTTGACTTCCTTTCCCACAATATGAAAACAAAAATTATACTTCTTCAACTTCGACGTGAGTCCAGAAGGAGTAAGCACCACATCTCCTCCTGAGAAGATACCTTTTCCCCACTCCTCCTGCACAGAGAGTAAAGAGAAGGGCAGGTGTCTCCTTCCTGAATAATTATTGGATCACTGTGCTCTTTGTAAGAGAGGGTTTACACTGACAATCTGCAGGCCTGCCACATCAAGTACTGCCTTACCCACACCCTACAAAAACAGAGCGATTGTCTTAGTTGCACCACCAAAGAAGAAAGGGTGCCATTTTGCAGCACACAAATATACACACTCATCAATTGTTTATTCTCACATAAAGAGCCTGCTAGCTTGAAATATGGAGATGTTGGTGCTATCTCAGATAATCCAGCACAATAGAGATAAAGCGCCTACGCAGGATCAGGGACGGTGTTGTCGGCAAGAATAGAAAAGGGAAGGTGCTCCTAAAGATAATATCCAAAACAGCATTCCAAATAGCAATCAATTAATGAGCATTGCAACTCAAAAAGGCTCGAGATCAGTAAATTACAAACCATATAAGTTTATTATAAATATTAAAGTGCACTACAGAAGGCAAAAATATAGCTACTTTGAAAATCAGTCTAAATGCCTAATAATTGGTCGTAGGGAATTACCAATAAGGCTCATAAATCATTTTCCCAAAAGGCTGTCAGCATTTAAATAGATGCAGCATGAGCAAAAACTCCAGAATATTCAGCAAATCATGAACACATCGGGCAGCATCCCTAGTGGTACAGAGAAAGGGCACACAAGGTCTCAAATGCATGGCTTTTTATAGACAAATTCATAATGGAAACCAATGGAAATCATATAGTCAGCATAAGGTCAGCAAATGTATCACATGTTGGCCAATCACAATACAGAAGTATTACAATACCACCATCATAGCATGATTCCTCTGAATAAATATTAATAAACTCAACTCTGACCCAATATCATCAGAAACAACAGTACACATCTGCTTACAACAACAGTGAAAGTCACATGAATGAATTAATCCACGGGAGGCAGGAAGAGACCTTGGGGTAAAACCAATGAACACAATAACTTCCTCTGAGGATGTCTAAGAACATTCTGCCATCACAAAGCTATTCTGAAATCCAGTATGAAGTCGAGGCCTAGTTTGGCCTATACCAAGAAAACATAGTTCTGCAAATTGCAGCATTGTCAATTTCAAATGCAACATGCTCATGGTATTAAGCAAATACAATTGTAACCACAAATAATTTCAACAGAGAAAGTAAAGCAGCCCAACGTGAAGAATGGGAAGAAATTAAAGCAAAGCAAAAGCACACATTAGAAGTTATTAGAGATGGAATTGGCACTACAGGTGCCTTGGCAAATGGGAAAGAATATTGTTGAAGGGGAGCTCAAAATGTGAAAACAGGGGACGGACAGAGCCACCGAGATTGTCATGGAATGTAAACAAATAAGTTGAATAAAAACAATTGCCCAGGCTGCCGGAAGTGACACCACATTCCCTTTGACCATCAATACCATCATAGGACTTACTTCATGATTCACTTTTGGACACCCAAAGATATCCAAATACTTGCTTTGGAAAGAACAAGGAGAGGAATCTACTGCAAATACAGAGGGCTCAGTGAGGGTCTTCACTTTCTGTATTCTGCCTTCCTGAACTCTGAGGCCATGGACAGCAATGGCTGTGTAAAAGAAAAGCAAAGACCATGCCGGGAGTAGCAGCTGCTACTTTTGACAACACCAAATCGACACCTATGGGTGTAAGCGTAGACATAGCGTAGGAAGTTGGCCACTTGGAGCAGCAGCACATAAGCTATGCAATGTTATGCTATTCTTTGTTATGAATATTTCTTAAATGCCAAACATGCACATGATGTCCTCATGGTTACATTCCTGTATGGAGCTTTCAAACCTCTTTAATTCTATGGTTCTTGCGAAGAAAGCAGTACTTCAGGGAAGCGGTGGATGATGGGCATCAATGATCCTGTAGCAATGTCACCCATCTTTAATGGATGTCAGATTACAAAAAGTAGGTGCCATTGAGACTGCAGGAAAATTAATCCTGCTACTATTCATTCTTCCCAAAAGGAAGACACCCATGGAGTCAGTATGAAGTTTCTCCATTTAGGGAAGCTTGAGGAGTTCCAAAACAAAGGAAGAGAAAGAGGCCAGCGATTTCTGCTTCCGCTTCCTGTCATTAGAAACATAGTACAAAATATTTATGGGAAGACTGCAAGGGAAGGAGGTGAAGTTGGAAGTGGTGCATCCAATGCGACTAATTTCTGACACTGACCAGTTCTCTGTTTTCCAGGACCTTGGTGTTTCTTCTCGCTACATTAAATAGTGATGGGTTTCGCCTTCGTCGCAGGAAGACACACTTGGTTTTACCTTATTGCTTACGCCCCTTCCACCTCTCACTCCCCTTCCACTTCCATCGACTTTTTTGTATGTCTCCAGATAGCTGTATATATTCAGTAGACTATGTGAACATTTCCTTACTGTTCGTGAGATTTCAGGCCTTTATGCTAACTACAGTTTGTTGTGTGGGCCCAAATTCTTTGTTTCTTTCTGCCCCTTCCCCATTTTCTCCCCTGCTTCATAGGAGTATCAAAAACGTTACTTTGCCCTATGCAATGGATAAGCACTGCTTTCGGCTTTTGACCTTCAGTGAACCCGATTGATAGTGAAAACTGAATCAATTTTACCAATCACATTTTCTTAGACTTTCATGGCTGTTTTTAGCCTTTGGCAAAGGGGCCAACTGGGAAACACAATATTGTGGTAAAATATCCGTTGTGATATAAATATGTCCTAAATATCATTTACAAAAATATCTCCCTTTAGGGTGTAGATTTTCTATTATCACTCTAATGGGTAATATTTTTGTAGATTAGATTTAGGACACAATATTTCTGTCAGACGATATTCTAAAAGCAATATTCTGGTACCACATCTTGCCATTTTATTTCGTGGCATTTTCTCATCTGCCATTTTTTCATGGAAGAATGAATTTTCATATCATGACTATTTATTTGGCTCAATCTCCTCCTTCTGTTTCCTCATATGTTATGTGTTTTTGTAAAATATTTTATTTTCAAATCATGTAAAGTTTCATTGCATTACCCTTTTTACTAACCCTAACTGTAACTCTTACTTCTAATATATTTTTGCATCATTGTTGTTTAGATGAATATAATACATATTTTTCTCCCTCTCACTAACTGTAAAACCATGTCTTACCTTTAAATAAAATTTTAAAAAATTAAATGGGGGGAGGAGCCTAGCGCGTGACCAAGATGGCCGCGTGAGCCCAGAGCTCCTGAGACCCGCGCTCCCTCCGGCAAATATCCTGTGACGAATCCTGTCTTTCACACCCGGAATATTGAAGGCGAACCGTTGCTGAGGTGATTGTCGCTGTCCGGACTGAAATCGCCCACCGGACGCCGAAGTTGTGCCACATGGAAGGTTGCGGCCTGCTCCCCGGAAGATGCCCGGGGCTTGCGCTGGCACGGTGCCCGAACACTAATTGAACAACAGCGGCTGAGTGTGGGGCGAGCCATCGGACGGACGGTGTCATCACTTTCACTTTCACTTTCCTGATTTCATCGCGCCCTGGCTTGGGAGTGCGCCGCGCCGGCCATTTGTCGCACTGTCTTCTCTGGATGGGCAAGGGTATTGCTCTCGGCTGCAGATCACGATGTCAACCAAATCGGAAGCCGAAAAACAGAAGTCCAAGAGCACCAGGCGGGGAGGGTACACCCAAACTAACAACATGGACCGTTATGCCCATCAGAAGGAGTCGCCGGGCGGCTCGGGTCGGCCACTGGAAGCCCTGAAGGACGGTCTAACCCCCGCTACGGAACCAACCCTCCAGGACGTTACGGGTGCCATCGAGGGAATGCAGGCCTCTATCGGGCGGCAATTCGAGACCTTGGCACACAAAGTGGACACGATCTCGATCGACGTTAACTTGATTCGGGCAGACCTGGGGAAAACCAATGAACGGGTTCAATCCTTGGACCTTAAAACTTCTGGCCTCCTGGGTGATGTCTCCGACCTGCAGCTGGAAGTCCGCAATTTGAGGTCCGCGAACGACCTCTTTGCCCGACGGTTGGAGGACTTTGAAGGCCGGGCACGGCGCAATAACGTGCGCATTATTGGGGTCCCGGAAAACTCGGAGGAACAGTCTGTGGACCTGTTCGTGGGCGACTTGGTGGTTAACCATCTGGCGCCCAAAGGCCTCAGTAAGTTCTTTACTGTTGAACGGGCCCACAGAGTCCCTGGTGGGAGGCCCAAGGTGGGGGCCCCTCCCAGACCGATTGTCGCAAGGATCTTTAATTTCAGGGACCGGGACGCCATTCTACAAGCATCAAGAGTGTCCGGCCCGACGGCCTTCCAGAACACCACAGTGAACTTTTACCCCGACTTTACCCAGGCGGTGCAGAAGCAGAGGCAGAGCTTCCTGGCGGTTAAGAGAAGGCTTAGTGGGATGGAATTGAAGTACGCCATGCTCTTCCCGGCCAGACTGCGCGTGGTGTATGAAGAGCGGACTTTCTTTTTTGATTCACCGGACATGGCTGGAGAATGGCTGGACACATTGCCCCAGCGACGGGCTGGCGGGGAGCATGCTGGTGGAGCAGAAGGTGGTGGTGTGGATCAGGAATGAGGACTCTGGTGCAAGATTATTTTGACTTTGCCCCGGACAGTGACTCGCAGTTTTTGGTTTCTCCGGGAGGGTAGTAACCCGGGGGGTGGCGGGGGTATGAAGGGAGCTTTCTCCTCCTCTGGGTTTCTTTTTGTAGATTAGTCTTAGAATAGGGCGACAGGCACACTGCAAGTTGGGGGGGCTTTTCAAGCTTACGCAGGGGTGCAGGGTGGGGGGTGGACTGGGACTGTTGGGATGGTTGTTGTTGTTTTTTTTTTTGCAAGGCGTAGTGATGCAAGCTTCTGTAGCTCCAGTGCGGTTCTTCGGGGGGGGGGGTGGTCTCCTTACATTTCGGGATGGGGGTAGGGGCTTAAAGATACTCAGTTGGAATGTTAATGGCTTAGGGGATCGCATTAAGCGAGGGATCGTTCTGCAATTCTTGAAGCGATGTTCCCCTGATATAGTTCTACTGCAAGAGACGCACTTGATAGGTAACATGTGCTACGCGCTCAACAGGAAGGGATATAAATTTGTCGCGCACTCGGGGTTCTCCTCGGGCTCCAGAGGGGCTGGAATACTTGTCAGGGCCTCACTGCCGTTTGAGGTTGATTCCACCACTGTTGATGAAAGGGGGCGATTTGCGGCTGTGGTGTGGAGGTGGGAGGGCAGGACGCTGGTCCTGGTCTCTGTGTATGTCCCTCCTGCGCTGCAGCCCTCCACATTTGAGGACCTGGGGAGGGCTCTGCTGGATCTTCCAGAAGGGATGTTGGTGGTGGGTGGCGATTTTAATGCGGTTGGCTCCGGATTGCTTGATAGACACCCGCCTAGGAGCACTGGGGGGGCGCAGAAATGGCTTACGGATTTCGTGGATACCCTTGGTCTGGTTGACTGTTGGAGACTGCTGCATCCCACTCAGCGACAATACACCTTTCACTCAGGGGCGCACGGCAGTCTCTCCAGAATTGATTATGTACTTACTTTGGCTGCACACGCCTCCTTTGTGTCTGAGGCTAGGCACATAGCTAGGGGTATTTCGGACCATTCGCCGGTGTGGATCTGTATGGATGTTGGTCGAGAGATGGGGGGTAGGGTGGCCCCGATTAACCCCTGGTATCTCCGTGACCCTAGGACTCGTAGCGCTGTGCTGAAGGCGGTCGATCGCTACTTCCAGGAAAACTTGGGCTCGGTCGCGTCTGCGGTGTCCTTGTGGGAAGCGTTTAAAACTGTGCTGAGGGGAGAGGCCCTTTCCTTGATAACGGCGGCCAAGCATCGGAGGGATGCGGAGGTCGTACAGCTCGAGGCGGAGATAGCGGCTCTAGAGTTGGCCTTGGAGGGGGAAGTTCTTGCAACAACGCTGCACAAATTGAGCCTTAAGCAGTCGTAGTATAAGGCCCTGGTGACGGACGCGGCCAAAGCCCTGAGTAGGGAGCAGCAGGGGCGACTGTACGATGTTGGGGACAAGGCCGGGAAATTAATAGCGTGGCTGGATAAAAAAGAGCGGGTTAATCGTGTTGTGCCAGAACTTGTTACAGAGGGTGGCGTTAGTGTTATTGAGCCGGATGGCATAGTTCAGTGCTTCGCGGATTATTTCCGTACGGTCTACACCTCGGTGTCGGACAGGCCGGTTGAGGACTCGTGTGAACTTCTGCGCGATCTGGCTCTGCCTTGCCTCTCTGATATAGACAGGGACGATTTGGATGGTGACATCACAGCTGACGAAGTCGCGGGTGCTATCCGTTCACTGCGCCCGGGCAAGGCCTCGGGCCCGAACGGTCTGCCAATTGAGTTCTATAAACTCCGTCCGGACAAGATTGCTCCGCATCTGCGAGCTATGCCTTCCCTTTGACCAACGTCTGGCGACAATTGTGGTCATCCACAAAGACGGCAAGCCCAGAAATAAATGCAGCTCCTATAGGCCGATTTCCCTACTTAATGCCGAGCCGAAAATCCTTGCTAAAATACTGGCCAACCGCTTGATTAGGGTGATTGGGGACCTGATTCACCCGGACCAATCCGGTTTCATCCCGCATCGTAACACTGCGTTGAACCTTAGGCGCATCCACGGCGTGCTCGCACGGACGGGGACGCTGCAGGAGTCGACCGTTGTGGCTGCACTCGACGCCACGATGGCCTTTGACACGGTAGAGTGGGCATATCTGTGGGCGGCACTTGCAAAATTCGGCTTTGGGCCTGGCTTTGTTGGCTGGGTGAGATTACTATATGAAGGACCCTTGGCCAAAGTCGCGGTCAATGGTAGGGCGTCCTGTCCGTTCGAGCTGGGGAGGGGCACCAGGCAGGGTTGTCCCCTGTCGCCGTTGTTGTTTGCTCTTGCCCTTGAACCGCTGGCGGCATGGATAAGATGGCACCCGGACATAAGGGGGATCCGATGGTCACCAGATCATGAGGACCGCATCTCTCTTTATGCCGACGACATTTTGCTATACCTCACCTCCCCTAGGAAGTCTCTCATAGTAGTCTGTGACGTTTTGGCCTCTTTTGGTAGGAACTCGGGTCTCACCATTAACTGGGGTAAGTCGTACCTGTACGCCCTGTGTGGAGACGTCCCTGTTCTTCCGCGGAATTGTTCGATCCAGATCGCCCGGGATGGCTTTTTGTATCTAGGGATCTATATCTCCGCCGATCCGATTGTTCGGTATGAGAGAAACCTGCTCCCTCCATTGACGCGCTTGCGGCGGGATGTGGCGGGTTGGCGGCGGCTGCCGCTTTCCCTCCTGGGTCGGGCCGCGCTGTTCAAAATGATGTCTCTTCCCCGCTTTCTTTATGCCCTGCAGAATACTCTGGAGCTGGTCCCGGCCAGCTATTTTCGGGAGGTTGAGAGCCTCCAGCGCTCGCTGCTGTGGGAGGGCCGACCGCGTATAGCTATCGCAAAACTGACCCTTCCGTGGTACGATGGGGGTATCGCGCTTCCTGACATCAGGCGATACTACTGGGCCACCCAGTTAAGTGCTATCAACCACGGCGTCTACGGACCGGCGCTTTGCTATGGACCGATGGTTGCTGCGCGGGGGTAATTACTTTAGAGCACTCTACTCCAGGTCGATGGATGGGTCCCTCACGGGACCGACCAAGACGGCGGTACACGTGTGGAAGGCTGTTACGAACTCGTTGGGTTGGAAGGATAGGCTTACCCGCGCCACTCCGTTGTTTGATTCCGATGTGTTGGGGAAACTTTGGCACACGAAGGGGTTTGAGAAATGGGACCTGATTGGGATTTCCAGAGTGGGGGATCTTCTGGTTAAGGGACGAGTGAAATCGTTTGATGAGCTACGGACGGAGTACGATCTGGAGGCTACGGAATATTTCCGGTACGCACAGGTGCGCCACGCTCTGCGGTCCGTCCTCGTCGAGGGGGAGGCTGTGCCCGAGTCCTCTCCTTTGGAGGATCGGATTCTGGATGGCCATATGCCGGAGAGTACAATCTCCTTAATCTATAAGAAGCTTGTTAACGTCCGGACCGACCTCCTCCTCGGGGTGCGTGATCAGAAGACTAGGGACGGTCTTGAACTGGATGATGAGGACTGGCAGTATGCCATTTCCTCTCCTAAGGAGGTCGCGATCCCGGCACGGCTAAGGCTAGTGCAGCTTAAGATACTTCATAGAGTCTATGTCACGGGCCCCCGACTGATTCATATGGGTTTCTCCGAGGATGGTTTGTGTAAGAGGGGCTGCGGGATGGTGGGCACCTTCTTACATATCATATGGGAATGTGGTGTGATTGCGGAGTTCTGGAAGCGAATTCATGTAGTGATGCAGGAGGTCACGGGCTTTGCACTGTTGCCAGAGGCACGGCGCTGTCTTTTGAATGTCTGGGGTACTACTGACTATGATGCTGCGCAGACTCAATGGGTGACCCTGGGAAATATGGTGGCGAAGCGTGATATTGCGCGACTGTGGGGCTCTCAGAGACCTCCCGCTGTGAAAGCATGGATGGAAAATATGGACTGGAGCATGTTTAGGGAGAAGACGGCGTACTGTGCCCGGGGGCGGCCTAAGAAATGGCATAAGATATGGGGGCGATGGAACCAGTATAGGGGGGATATATGTCTGCCCCCGGCCACTGACCCGTTGGAGGAGCACCTTTCCCCCTAGCCTTACTTCCAACTTGGGATTACTATGAGGATATTACGTTAGATTGCTAGTGCCTCTGCTTCTCCCTCATCCGCCCGATCGGTGGTTTTGTTCTGTGTTTGAGAATGGGGCTGCGCTCCCACCGGGAACTTGCACGTGTTTATTGGGTACACTGCCTTGCTTGTGTTATTTATTTTAGGTTGTTCTAAAAAAGGAACCTTTGTCTTTTCCTGCACCAGAGCTATGGACACTTCCATGTGTTGTCCTTACTTGGCTGCCGAACCTCCGGGATGTCGGCTGAATAGCTGTGTTCCAGACTGATATAAATAAAGGTTTTTAAAAAAAAAAAATAATAAAAAAAAAAAAATTAAATGGAAGATCATGTCAGGTATCCAACTCTCATAAACAAACAGGTTTATTGTAAAAGGTAGGTTTTGAGTTACTTAGTGAACAGCCCCCTGGAGCGAATCCCACAGTAACACCCCAACATACCATGACTAAGGCAGAAAAGACATGCCAAAGGCTGCAGATTATAACAAAATGAATGTTAATTGAAATGCAATGCATTTTTATTTGTTAGTTATTTTTAAAGGAAGACTTTTATTCCTTTAATTAAGTCTTTTATTAATTCAATTATTGTTTAAACTAACTGAATATAATTGGTTTCTTTACATACCTTGGAAGATACCTGCTACTGCCTTATGTTGTATTGATTTTCATAAAAACACCTGATTAATCATACTTTAAAATAATCCTACTAATCCAACCACTGAATCATATATTTTTTAAAATATATTTGCCTATATATAGGAAAAATGTATTTATTCCCTAAATTAGGAACAATGAGATGGTTGGAGATAGAATGTTACACGGCGAGGATGTCCCCAACAGGAAATAATATGACAGTGAAATGTTCATGAACCGATGGTATATTGCCATTAACTTCAGTAGTGATGTGATGCAGATTTCTGCAATCATTATTGTGTCTTAAACATGCTCACAAGTCAGTGGGGGTTGGCTGTCGCCAAGCCCTGCATATTTAGAGGATACTGCGTTGGAGCACAACAAGCCTCTGCCTTTTCAAGCAATGCACTAGGTTCTCAACCAACCTTATCTTAAAAATATTTAGTAAATGGTTCAATGTCCTGTCATTCACCAAAGTGCATAATAACAAATAGGAAGGACACTGCTTTACACATGTGAGCTGCAACTCGGAATAATAGTGTTTATATACACTATAGCAAAGAGAAAATTGGTGCAAGAGTAAATTTACGTTGATACAAAATTTGAATTCTGCAATTGCAGTGTAAATGATGAATGGCATGTCTGTGCAAATGAATGGGGGGTTTATCCCAATGTTAGAGCATTCCTTCTTCACAGGTGGCCGTCACTGCAAACTAACATATCGCCAATGCTCTTATGAAAACATCTAGCTTTGGCAAACAGTATACTGGAGATCGTTTTAGCACTGACCACAATGCTTCATGTTCATTCATATTTGACAGGCCCTTTTGAGCTGTCCCACAGTGGAAATGTGATGATGCCCTGATGCAAGAGCGCTGGGACCACCATTTTATCACCCTTGAAAATGGGTCAACATAAATATTTGATACGCACACGCATCGACAACCTGAGGACTTTCCAGCTAATGTCCTTATGTGGGATTTTGCTGCTCCTACTGGAGGAACTGTCAGTAACAGAGTAAAATAAGATGGAAAACAGTATACTTGCCAAAACATAGACATATGAGTGTCTGCAGGAGTTTTAGGAAAAAAGTCAGAAACTCCAAGATGGCCGCTGGAAGACCCAAATCATCCTTACATTTTAGTATTGCCACTCTAAAGACAGGTTTGGAATGTCTTGTGCGCGCTGGCGCAGAGTAGCGCACTTCTCCAAAGAATTCTACCGAGTCAGGTGAAATCCCTGTGTGCTCCATGAAAGTCTGGTCAGGGTAGTGGCGTCACTGCGAGTAATGAAGTATAGTTAGTCGTGTTTGTTTGTTGTTTTTTCTTTGCAATTTCCATAGAGTGAGAACCGCTGGGCAAGGGAGGACATGTATCTTGTAGAATATAATTTGCATTCCTCACAGAGCTTGAACACATTCTCTGAATCCAGTCAGATATTAAATACCTCTTAGTTTTCTAGTCGTTTTCGTTGGTGGGATTAAATTCTGCGGCAAGTCTCTTAAGTATTTCCACAAATAGCTCATGGACTGGGCTTTCAGGAATTTCTATATACCGAAGCTGGAAATAAATATAAGAAGAAAGAAAGAAAGAAAGAAAGAAAGAAAGAAAGAAAGAAAGAAAGAAAGAAAGAAAGAAAAGAAAACGAGATGCCTACCCGAAGGAGAAGTTCCTATTAATTTCTTCTGTCTGCAAGACTTGAAGATACAAAAGTACCCTAGAGGTAAAATACAAAAGATTACAATATATTGACATTGAAACAACAAACAGTCATAAGTGAAAAGGTCTACATGAGTTTAAAGTAAGTACTAGCATATGAACATAGAAAGGATCCAGGATTTGACAAGAAAAGAATTAAATAAGACAGAAAGTTAAGCTAAAATAAGAGTGGCAACATTCACAAAAAAATTGGGTATATAATAAGTTAGGATTAAGAATTAATTAGCAGATAGAGTAGTTGTAGGAGATAACGTTGTATTGTGTCTGTTTGTATCTCTTAACGCAGATTCCCTCCAGAGAAGAACAGCAGAATAGTACAGGAAGACACAGAAGGAAGAGAGACAGTGGTGTGGTTCAGGAAGGCATTCAACCAGATGTAACTGTCTCTTCTCTCTCCCATTCCCCTTTTCCCCTTTGGGGCTGGTCTGACAGTCTAGTGTTTTTACTGGCAGGGACGTTCTGAGGGGGGCTTTGGGCCTAACATCGTACTGCTCCTGTGCGAATTTGTGTGAGAGCATTCTAACAGGAACTGAGACATACTGTGGCCAGCAGATGACTATTCCTGAACCTAAGGGTGCTAAAAGGCCAAAGTATTTGCAGTCCAGCACAGTGCCAAACTGCACAGTGAAGACCTACTGCCCCCTAAAGCCTTTATCTCTCCCCTGCCTCTCAACCTGCAGATATCTCATGTGTGAGTCAGAATTCTGCATGCCACTCTACCACAACACACTTGCAGCCACTATTTATAACAAGAATATTTTTTATATAATCATACAAACAGCAAACTGGTGCTACTATAACACCATTGAATGGTTCTACTTCCAATTCTAAAATGGTAGATGGAAGAGCTGGCCTTGCCTGGGCTCAAACATGTGACAAGCAGATCACAGCAGAGATTAGCAATCAGCCATGTTGTTGGCATTGCTGCTAAACCTGTATCAGGCACTCTATGAGGATTGAAAGGAAATGGTGCAAGGGACACATCCCTTGTGCACCATAACACTGGATTATACATGATAAATTATCATAGATTACATGATCTGAAAGCTGCCAAGCTTAAAGCTAGGGTGCTGATTCCCAAAAGCATTTATGAGGACAGGAACTGGTACCTTAGCATTACCATTTTACGTACACTTACATGCCTTTGTGACTCTCCACTAAACTTCCAACTGCGTAATAGTAGAAGTGCAAAGTGGGCATAGACATTTGTATTAGTACTAAATCATATATGAATATTGCTTGACTAGTCCAAGTCATTCTAATTTTAGATGCTTTGGGGCAGTTCACAAAGGCTTATAAGAGAACGTAAAATAGTACTACAGGGGTGCTACGTTACGCAATCTAAAATGGCTTTGTGAATTGGGCATTTGAATTTTCCTATTACCTGTAGCGCCATTGAAAATTTAAAAAAAGCTTCTATTACATACAAGGTAACTACGGTAAATTATCTTTGGAGGTTACGGGTCTATTAGCGCTGGATGCACTTTATGTGGCAGGTATTCAACAACATAAAATAACTGTAATTAGTGCAAATTATTGCATCAATTTGAAAAAACCCTGAAGTTAAACGTTTGTGAAGTTGAAAGTGTGTTATCTTTGCCTGCGATTAATTTGTTCCATAAAACAAATGTTTTCAGACATTTTTCATGAAAAACTAGCATTTGCATTTTTATTTTGCAGTAATTTACATAGTTGCCAAATCTTTAAAAGAAACTTCCCAAAGGTTTGCAAACTGCCACATCTTCATTTGAAAGTTATTAACCATAATCAATTATGCTGTAGAAGAGCACATTAATGACAACACTAGCAGCCGGCATGCGTCTGCTTTGTTGGGCTTCATCTGATGGGTGCAACTTTTGTTGCTATGAAGTAGTGAACTTGCATTCCTGTTCAGAGAGAACATAGATTAGCAGTTATATATGGACTGTGGCTTTGGGAAAGGACCACACTGTTTTGCTTTTGGTGGTCTATGATGCCACAGACATCTTAAAAAAACACAGTTGGATGGAACACACACAGAAGGGTCACCACTATTTAAAAAC
This sequence comes from Triturus cristatus, assembly GCF_964204655.1. Classification (NCBI taxonomy): domain Eukaryota; kingdom Metazoa; phylum Chordata; class Amphibia; order Caudata; family Salamandridae; genus Triturus; species Triturus cristatus. The sequence continues at coordinate 1,588,646,570 of NC_140590.1, forward strand.
CACTGAATCATTTCCATATATCAATTTTTAGCTGGAGACATTGCAGCAGGGAAGGTAATCAGACGCGGGTAACAGTGGTGAGTCGGTGGGGTTCAGCAGGGGCAGGGCAGGTGAGGGGGAAGTGGACAGATGGCAGGATAGGGAAAGTAAAATAAATGAAACCACTACCTTGTGCGTGCCCCGCTCTTGTTCACCCCCACAACATCTAGAGACACTTGGAGGCTACTTAAGACTCACCACCCCTTAGAAAAACACACTGAAAACGTCATTCACTTGCAGCTGAGAACGATTTTGTATGCATTTGCTTTTTTGTGCATTATTAACATTTTGCAAAACGTGGTTTTATAGTTGATTCTATATGGACACTAATATAGTACAGATTTCTTTAAAACACGTGTTCTATGACATTCCTAATTGTGTTTTTTCGACCTTTGTTAACTAGGACTTGTTAGACCTGTCAACCTTAGAGTGGTCTTCCTCAAACTTTTTACCTTCCTCCTCCTATTTTTGCTGATCTTGTTTGTGCTGGCCTTCAGACTCTGCACAGTTTATCACTGCTACCAGTGCTGTACGTGCTCGCTCCTTTAAAACATGGTAGCATATGCTGATCCATGATATATGGTGTTTATCAGATGAAATCCATTCGACAGTGCCTTCCGGAATCTAACATTAGTTCCGTTAAGCCTCAGGTTAATTGGACGAATCTTGCCATGGATTAACATTATACCTTCACCGACTGCATAAGTAAGGATTTGTAATGTCCTCTTGGTTTAACAGGGTGTCAGACTGCAGACAGGTAACCCACTAACCTGTCATTCCGGATGCAGCAGGAGCGATGGAGGGTGCAAGTTAACCCCGTCCCCCACCACGGAACCGCCCCCGAGGTTGTGAACACCCCTCAAGGGATGACTCCGCACCGGGGAAAGGGAAAAAGGGACAAATGAAAGAAGAAAAAAGTGCAGCTGCAAAATCACACTCCGGGATGGGACTGATGAAGCGACCCTCAGTATACGTCGGGATACCCTGCTATCTAAGCCCGTGTTCCCTGTAGTGAGACAGAAACACAATCACACAGAAAGACTTATATGGCATGCAGGGATAATGATATATATATATATACGTATACCAATTGGGTAAGTCACTTACCGGACAGGCAACTGCAATTAACCCAGGTCATAGACGCTTGATCACTGGTGATGGAAGTAGACACCTTAGAGACCGAAAGGCATGAAATAGACACTAGTCCAGGCAGTGCTTTCTGCAACACGTCAGTGTTTCGATAATTATCAAATGAAATAAAGTACTTTGCTGAAGGCTGGCTGTCATGAAGTCCTCCGCCACTGTATCCCTGAAGAATGGCCTCCAAAGTTCAGAAAGGCAAACCCCAGGAAAGAGCCTTCACGGAAACACCATGCCCTTTGTCCAGCCGCTCTGCGTAGTTCACAACCAAACAAAAAGAAACAAAAGAAAAAATGCTCCTCGGGATCCGAGCCTTTCAAGCGGCTCGCCGACGAGCCTTCGCTCGTGAGAGAGAGTTGCCGGTTCTCGAGGAATACTACGAAGGACTCACACTCGTAGACATGAAAGTAGGCAGCGTTCCCAGTGCGCTTCAGCGCGGGGCACGAGAGCTACGGGGCATCGGTTCCGGTTTCTACGCACGGTTCTGTGCGTTCGAAGATAGCTGGCGGTAAAGTCTAGGTAACGCCCACTCTAGGAGCGCGCTTCAAGGAAGAATTCCGCCGCACCTGATGAGAAGTAGCGTTCTTCCACGGTGCTGCGGAGACAAACTGAACATCAGAGAATCACTCGGGAACTTGGATTGACAAGCACCGGTCAAGAGGAGGGGAGGTGCTTAAGTATGCTTCCTATGCCTGTGTCACGGGAATGGCCGATTGGCCTTCTGGGAGATGTAGTCCGGATAGTGCAACATTCATACAGACACTCATACTATCTTTTCCCCACTATCTAGGCCGCAACGTGACAGTACCCCCTCTCAACGACCGGCGACCCGCCGGTCCACCAGGTTTGGAAGGGAAGCGCGCATGGAAGCGTCGGAGTAGTACAGGACAATGGAGGTTGCTCTTGGGTTCCCAGGAGCGGTCCTCTGGACCGTACCCTTTCCAGTCAATGAGATAATAGACCCTCCCTCGCTGCAATTTGGAATCGAGAATGCGTCTGACTTCTTATTCTTCTTCCCCATCTATCTCTAGAGGCCGTGGCCGGGGAGGTAGTCTTGTTCGGGGAAGACAGGGTCGTAACAAAGAAACGTGGAAGACTGGATGTATGTGCCAAGAAAGGGGGAGTTTTAATCTCATGGCTACAGGGTTGATTATTTTATCCACAATATAGGGACCTACATATTTCGGTTTTGGCCTATTGTTTCCTTTGAGTTTTAAATGTTTTGTAGCCAGCCACACCCAATCCCCCACACTATACAATGGTTCTACGGAACGTTTCTTGTCTGCGTTGACTTTGTCACGGGACTGGGCTGTGCTTAGCTGTGTCCTAGCTGAGTATAAGACCCTGCGGAGGTGCGCATGATGGTCCTGAATAGTAGGGAGCTTTGACTGTGCAGGCCACTCGAAGGGTAACATATTCGGATGGTGACCTGTTAAACAAAAGAACGGTGCACACCCTAAGGAGGAATGGTTGGCATTGTTGTATGCGAATTCCGCTGTCCAGAGAAGTGTACTCCATTCCTCCTCGTGTTGTAGGGTGAAGCATCTGAGGTACTGCTCCAGTGTTTGGTTCAGTCTTTCCGTTTTACCATCCGTTTGCGGATGGTAACTCGTTGATAGGCGGGCGTCGATTTTCAAGGATTCACAGAAGGCCTTCAAAAATCTGGACGTGAACTGGGTTCCTCAATCTGTGATGAGAACCGCCGGAATACCGTGGAGACGCACGATATGTTGAAGAAACACTTGAGCCAGGTCCGCTGCAGAGGGCATCTTGGGAAGGGCGATGAAGTGACCCATCTTTGTCAGATGATCGATTACAACTAAGATGGTGGTCTGCTCCCTACTTGGTGGCATGTCGACTATGAAGTCCATTGATACCGTGTGCCACGGTGTTGGAGGTATGGGAATGGGCCTCAGTAACCCACTGGGTCTTTGATGTTGGGCTTTTCCTTGAGTACAAACGGCACATTCGGAGACATAGGTAGTGGTATCAGCAGCTAGGGTTGACCACCAAAAATGTCTCTTCATCGCTTGCATAGTTTTGTGTATCCCCAAGTGTCCTCCCAATGGTGAGTCGTGTATCCATTGCATGGCTTGTTGCTGTAAGGGCCCGTCTGGCACAAATAAGTTGTCATCATGGTACAGCAGTCCATTACTGAATGTCCGTCTTCCTGGTGCTTCGTCGATCCATGCTTGGACATTGATCTTCTGGATGTGATCCTTTAATTGTTCCAGAAAGATGTGGTGGGTCGTGGAAGCCAGGCACGGGTCTGGAAAGGAAGCGTTGTGTAGTATTACCTGAGGTTCTTCTGGTAGTGCTGGGTACGATTCTGATGGGGGAGTTTGTCGCGATAAGGCATCAGCCTTGCCATTCTGTGGCCCAGGTCGGTACTTGATTACAAAGTTGTAGTCTGCAAAGAACAAGAACAATGACCAACGGAGCTGTCTCAGCGTCAGTGCTCTGGCCGTCTTGAGGAACAACAGGTTTCAATGATCCGTAAAGATCTCAACGGTGTGCTTGGCGCCTAATAGGTAGTGTCTCCACTCTTTGCAGGCTCTTTTTATTGCTAGCAGCTCCTTGTCAGTGATACTATAGTTGACCTCGCAAGGAGTGAGTTTCTTGGAATAAAAAGCCACGGGGTGGAGTTGACCCGTGCTGGGATGTCGTTGGGAGAGTATGCCTCCTATGGCGTAGTGGGAGGCGTCAGTCTCCACCACAAAAGGAAGAGCAGTATCCGGGTGTCTCAACACTGGGGCTTGGATGAAACATAGTTTGAGTCCCTGAAAGGCTTGTTCTGCTGCTTCTGTCCATAGAAATTTGGCTCCTTTCCGGAGCAGATGCGTCAGGGGTTGAATAATACGAGAGAATTCTTTGATGAATCTGCGATAGAAATTCGCGAATCCCAAGAAACTCTGAAGTGCCTTGACGGTAGTGGGGGATTCCCACTGCACTATGGCTTGGGTCTTTTTGCTGTCCATACACAGACCGTTGGGTCCTATGATATACCCAAGAAATTCGACTTCATTGGCGTGAAAAAGAAATTTTTCCAGTTTCGCGTACAGAGCATACCTCTGTAGTCGTTCCAGTACTTCAGCCACATGACGTACATGTTCTTCCATGGAGGAGGAGTAGACAAGGATGTCGTCGATGTATACTATGCAGGAGATGTCCAGGAGGCCTCGTAACACCTCATCCATAAAATATTGAAAGGCGGCGGGTGCGTTGCAGAGTCCGAAGGGCATGACCTGATATTCGTAAAGCCCAAACTTTGTTCTAAAGGCGGTCTTCCATTTGTCTCCTTTTCGCACCCGCACCAGATGGTAGGCTCCCCTTAAGTCCAACTTGGTAAAGACAGTGGCTCCTTTCAGTTGGTCTAATAAAACGGGTATCAAAGGTAACGGGTATCTGTTTTTTATAGTCACTCTATTGATGGCTCTGTAGTCTATGCACGCCCGTAAGCCTCCCTCTTTCTTTGGTATAAAAAAAATGGGAGAGGAGGCCGGAGAGGATGAAGGACGAATGAATCCGTTAGACAACATTTCGGCAAGATACTGCTGCTAATAAGTTGTTTCAGCTTCCGTGAGAGCATATACCCGACTGCATGGTATGAGGGCTCCTGGTTCTAGCTCGATTACACAGTCATAGTTCCTGTGTGGAGGCAATTTCCCTGCCTCTTGTTTACTGAACACAGCTTGGAACTGTAGATATTCCGGCGGTAGAGTGGAGGCACAACATAAATCCCGGGTGTGGCTTCCCAAAGCAAACAGCTTGGCGGGGCATTCCAGGTCTGTGGTGCTCATGACTTTTTGTCATGTGCAGTGCTCTTTGCAGAATGTCGAATTCATGGAGACAGAACGTGCTGCCCATTGTATCAAGGGGTCATGGTATGTCAACCATGGCATTCCTAATATTAACTTGAAGTGGGGGGCATCGATCAAGTCAAATTGGATGTATTCAAAATGATGTTCCCCTATTTGCATTAGTATGGGGTGAGTATGGAAGCGTATCAATCCTGAGGTCAATGCTGACCCATCCACTGCCTTCACAGGTTCGGGATGTTCCTTTTTTATACAAGGGACACCTATTTCGTTGGCATACTGTTGATCGATGAACTTGCCCGTGGCCCCTGAATCCAACAGGGCGTGGACAACTAGGAGTGTTCCTGAAGGCAGTTCCAAGGTAACGCATACATTCAAATGGGCCACCATATACTGGACAGTATTTGCCACAGAAGGAGAAACCTTGTCTTGAAGGGGTCTCAAACAAGGGGTCTCTGTCTTGTTTGAGAGCATCAGTTTTCCGAGTCATCTGCAGCAAAATCAACCACTGAGAGATTCTGGCCGGTCGGGGTTGTTCTCCTGGTAAGTCGAGAGCGAGTCTTGCATTCTTTAATGAAATGGCCGGGTTTCCCGCAGTACAGACATAACCTTTGCTTTCGTCGTTGTTTTCTTTCTTCTTGGCTTAAACCTCGTACTCCGCTGATCTGCATGGGTTCAGTGCCATCGTTAGTCGTGGATCGGTTGTGCGTAACAGGTTTAGGTCGGGGCACAAAGGTTCTTGCTTCAGAGCAATACCTGTCTCCTTTCCGCTCCTGGAGCCCATGGTCCAACTGCACTGTGAGGTCAATCAGTTCTTCACACGTCTCTGGCATCTGTACTACTTGCGCTAACACATCCTTTAATTCACCTTTCAGTCCTTGATAGAACATAGAAGATCTTTTTTCTACAGGCCAATTTGTTTCAACAAGGAGTCGGTTGAAATTGGTGATGTAAGTGAGGAGGTCTTGTGATCCCTGTTTAAGGGTGAGCATGTCCCTGTCCAACGACAGATGGTGTGCCCTGCGGTCAAACAGCTTCCGTATTTCATTGCAGAAGTCTGGATAATTATACAAGACAGGATCGTCCCTTTCTATTAGTGGAAGGGCCCAAGTAGCAGCGTTGCCCCCTAAGTATGACATGATAAATGCTGTCTTGGTTTGGTCGGTGGGAAACACCGCGGGCTTGCACATAAAATGGAGCCTGCACTGACTAAGAAAAATACCAAATTTCTTTGGGTCCCCATAGAACCGTTCAGGAGGCGCCAAAGGCAGGTGCATGGGCTGTATCACGTGCACTGAGGGAATTCCAGCACCCTGCGTCTCCCCTCCTTGGTTTTGAGGTAAGGTTCTAGGGCCCTGAGAACGGTCTGTCACTGGGGGTGGTAAAGTCCAATCTCTGATGTAAGAACCATTCCCTCTACCCCCTGTAGGAATAGTTCTAGTGAGCCCAGCTACCTCTCGCCTCATGGATCCCATTTCATTCCGTAACTCCTGATTCTCTCCCCTGAATGCATCTACCTCTAGACGTAAGGCAGTCAGGGTTTCAAGGACTGACGTCAGAATCGTGGACAGATCCATCGCTCAGGCTGCAAACAATCGTGGGCTTGTCAATCTGTCAGACTGTAGACAGGTAACCCACTAACCTGTCACCCCGGATGCAGCAGGAGCGATGGATGGTGCAAGTTAACCCCATCCCCCACCACGGAACCGCCCCCGAGGTTGTGAACACCCCTCAAGGGACGACTCCGCACCGGTGAAAGGGAAAAACGGGACAAATGAAAGAAGAAAAAAGTGCAGCTGCGAAATCACACTCCGGGATGGGACTGATGAAGTGACCCTCAGTATACGTCGGGATCCCCTGCTATCTAAGCCCGTGTTCCCTGTAGTGAGACAGAAACACAATCACACAGAAAGACTTATATGGCATGCAGGGATAATGATATATATATATATACGTATACCAATTGGGCAGGTCACTTACTGGACAGGCAACTGCAATTAACCCAGGTCATAGACGCTTGATCACTGGTGATAGAAGTAGACACCTTAGAGACCGAAAGGCATGAAATAGACACTAGTCCAGGCAGTGCTTTCTGCAACACGTCAGTGTTTCGATAATTATCAAATGAAATAAAGTACTTAGCTGAAGGCTGGCTGTCATGAAGTCCTCCGCCACTGTATCCCTGAAGAATGGCCTCCAAAGTTCAGAAAGGCAAACCCCAGGAAAGAGCCTTCACGGAAACACCATGCCCTTTGTCCAGCCGCTCTGCGTAGTTCACAACCAAAAAAAAAAAGAAATGAAATAAAAAATGCTCCTCGGGATCCGAGCCTTTCAAGCGGCTCGCCGACGAGCCTTCGCTCGTGAGAGAGAGTTGCCGGTTCTCGAGGAATACTACGAAGGACTCACACTCGTAGACATGAAAGTAGGCAGCGTTCCCAGTGCGCTTCAGTGCGGGGCACGAGAGCTGCGGGGCATCGGTTCCGGTTTCTACGCACGGTTCTGTGCGTTCGAAGATAGCTGGCGGTAAAGTCTAGGTAACGCCCACTCTAGGAGCGCGCTTTAAGGAAGAATTCCATCGCACCTGATGAGAAGTAGCGTTCTTCCACGGTGCTGCGGAGACAAACTGAACATCAGAGAATCACTCGGGAACTTGGATTGACAAGCACCGGTCAAGAGGAGGGGAGGTGCTTAAGTATGCTTCCTATGCCTGTGTCACGGGAATGGCCGATTGGCCTTCTGGAAGATGTAGTCCAGATAGTGCAACATTCATACAGACACTCATAATATCTTTTCCCCACTATCTAGGCCGCAACGTGACACAGGGATGGATATTCTCAATTCTTGGTGCCCTGAAGAAGTCCACATGTATGTGAACTAAACACGTTGGCTGACTTTTTTGATATACAGTGACAATACAACAATAAAAAGAAGAATTCAAACTACCTCTGGAACATTGTGGGTATATTTGAAACCATTGGAACTGTGGCAGTGGTCCACCACTGTTTGCTTTGTTTTTTTATATTTAATTTACTTGTAAGACCCTAGTAAAGTGGCCAACCACTTAAGCAGCCCTTCAAACATGTCTCAGGCCTGGCATTGCAGCCTACTTGTGTCATTTTTACCTGCCAAATCAATCTGACAAAATAAACACTTTTCCAGGCCCAAACGTTCCCTTTTTAATAAAAAAAATAAATCATCCTAGGGTATGCCCAGGACAGCCCAGAGGGCAGGGTACAGTTAATTTATAAGGTAAGGTGTACTTTTATACATGTCCGGATAGCGAGACACACTTAAATTAATTTTTCACTTCTGAAAGGCTTACCTCTCCCATAGACTAACAATTGAAGTTACCTTATTACATTTAATAAGCTGTAATTTCAAAATGGAAACAGGTAATCAGTTTATCTTTGGTGTCTTTTGAACTGTAAGGAAAAATCCTAACTTATGCTGAACTTGGATTTTAAATTTTTGTGTTGAAAATGCCACTTTTAGAAAGTTGGCATTTTCCTGCATTAACCACTCAGTGCCTGTAATGTGTACCTGGGTCACATGACTAGGTGTAGCTGGCAGTTGGGCTTTGTGTAGTCCTCCTAGATAGCCACACACACAATAGGGAGCTGAGACGTGCCAGGATAGGCAGTCACTGGCAGGACGGCAGGGAGGAGCTGGGCACAGCTGCACTTACACCTAAATAGGCTGTGTCCTGCATCCACACAAAGGGCAGCATATTCCCTGTAGTTAGTTTGGAGCCCCGACAGGCAAGGGGGTTGCCTGGTGACTTCAAATGGAAACCTTTAGAAGCGTTTTCTCCACTTTAAAGGCACAACTAGGTGTAAATACAGGACTATAGACACCAGCTCTTAAGTACACTTCTGGACACGTGGATACTCTGCTAGGAAGAACATCTGTGGTGCTGCTGAAGGACTGCTACACTGCTTGACTGCTGCCCTACTGAACAACTGCCTTGTTGGACTTCTGCCTTGCTGTGCTGACCTGCTGCTTGTTGCTATCTTGCCTTGGAGAAGGAGCCAGAACCACAGAATGTCTCCAAGAGCCATTTGGCTGGCCACCGGACTTGAGCCTCAAGGACAGAAGGCTCCAACAACCTTGCTCCTACATTTAGACTCCGCATTGCAGATCCCAGCTCTTTGTAACCAACATATTGCCCCAGCTGCAAGACTCACCTCCGACCCCAGTTTTCACATCGCAAGCCCTTGTCGACAAGATGATCTTGAATGACGACACAGCAGGACCTTGCACTGCAGCTTCACTGCATCTCAGAACTAATGCATCGCTTTCGCTTCAGGATACATCTTTGATTCGGAACCCCGCACCACTTTGCAAGCCAGGATTTAAAGTACTTTGTTCAGCGGGCCTGACTGGGTACCTCTAGCTGGCCCATGCTACATCGTTGTCAGCCTGAACTTGTGACTTTGTCCCAGTGTGGCGTGACCAGATATCCAGATTTGGCATTCTGTCTTTTGGAGCTATTTTTTTAAGCATTTTTAAATTGAATATTTACGGTCTACGGTCTACTGACTGGATTTGTGTCATTTGGTATTTTTTTATTTATTATTTATTAGTAATTCCTCTCCATTCCTAACTCTGTGGTGGGCTAATTTTGGGGTGTGTTTTCACTGTGTTACTGATTGAAGTGTTGCACAAATTCTTTACACATTGCCTCAGAGTTAAGCTGGATGCCTCTGGGCCAAGCTACCTGAGGCTTGAGCACAGGTTCATTTAGGGTTTGCTTGTGACTTCACACTGAGAAGAATTGTGGCTACTGCTGAGAAGAGTCCCACCCTCCTCAACAAGTAACCCACTTTCTTACACCTGACAACATTGGGGAAGCGGAAGCCCCAGGAGAGGAGGATAAAACCAAACCTTTTACTGCTTCTACAGGTTCAGCACTGGATAGTTGTCTGGCCAGAACAGTTGGTGATCAGGAAAGAGTTTGATTTTGCTGAAAGACGGTTGTTCCTTGATCAAGGTGATTTATTGGCTATTTCCCCATCCATCACACCCGAACCCTGTGATAAACAAGACATACAAAGTGTTGTAACATAGGACAACTTTCTTAGGAGGGTTGTGAATTCTGTACAGGCAATTACTGACCTTGATTCCTGGCATATTAGTGAGCAGGGGCCCTTTGTTACGGGCAAGAATGTTGGCAATGGCAGTATAATTCTCACTTGTCATTTCCGCGGGGGCTAAATGCAAGATATGAAGCAAGGTCCCAACTTCCCACATCCACCAATGCCAGCCCAACTGTGTCAAAGCGAACACAGTAGAAATGGGGGAAGAGGGGAAACAAAACAAGGAAAGGAAAAAGGGGAGACACATCACCAATGCATCAGGTATGGATATTCTTGTTGAATGGTCCTTATGTGATTCCTGTAGTGGAAATAAATTTACAATGAGCATGTATTAGGGAGATAACACTGACGCACAATTAGTGTGACGCTATGGGATATAACTACCTGTAAAAGATCCCTCTTCTACCTAATTCTGTCGGTATCAGTAAGCAGAGTCAGTGATATATCTCTATATGAAGAGCAGTTTATGAGGTGCTTTCTACTTATAACACCAAGACAGAGTATTCAAGGATGAAGGATGAATATGGTACAACTAACCTAAAAGATGATCAGCTTGGAATCCAACAAAACACATCTTCTCCTGGAAATGGATATGGATAGGAAAATAAAAATAAAAATATACACATCAATGCGAGGGCTAAAGTACAAGAAAAAGAAATCATCCCTTAGGTTATCAGGAGACTAATTTCACATTTAACTTTCTTATAGCCATCAATCAATATCAGCAAGGGAGCAGAATTCCCATGCACCATGGAGACTATATCAGATAAGTATTTTACGTAAATCATGCAAATCAAAATAAATGTTACCCCCTTGAAGAGCGTGAAATTTTTGTGAGTAATTAAATTATTTTCTCTTATCTTTCAGGAAACCTTGTGAATGTCCCCGTGGCGTCGGACTAACAGCAGAAGAAAGGAAACATCATGAAGGCCCCGGCGGCCTTGGACATACAGCACAAGTCAGGAAGTGGTGCTTGAAGAGAGAACGCTGATGATGTGTCAAGAGCAACAAGGAGGTCCCCGCGAGGCCAGTCAACAGCAGCGGTCAGGAACAGGAGTCTGGCGAGAGACACCGACAAACGCCGTAGCAACCCGGAAGGATTTCAGGTAAGTGAAGAGGGGCAGGAGGAAAGACCCGCACAGTGTTGAGAATTCAGAAATATCAACAGCAAGAATATCATGGTCAAGAATATCGAATTTGAGGTAAGAAAAAACAATTTAAATAATATAGAAGTCATTAATATTGTTTGCAAAAATAGAGTTGTTTAAAATATCATTTTTTTAATTAGTGTTATGTATTTTAGTTTATGTTTTAAATGTATGTGATATATGTTTTTGGGTATAAGTATTATTTATGTTTTTTAATATATGTGTTAAAATATTAGTAGTTATCAATTTTATTTTATTAACCTTTTGCGTTTTTTAGTTCCGTAACGGGTTGTGGGTTTATAGGGGACTAGGGTGGGATGTAATTTAATTAAAATAAATTAATGATTGTTTTTTATTAATTTAATTTAACATAACATAAGATGTGTATTTGTAAAGCGCACGTTCACCACTACGGGTATCTTGGCGCTGAATAACAGATGTTTATTGTTACCCAACTCAATGGTACTCATTTTATCGACCTCAGATGGATGAAAGGCTGAGTGGACCCGCCGGGATTTGAACCTGTGACCATGAGGTTGAACACAGGCCCCTGCAGCAGACGCATTAGTCCACTGAGCCACCAGACCCGGATTAGATTTTCTAGTGTTCATTGTGGGATGTAATTTATTTGTAATTAATTATTAATTGGTTGTTAATTAATATTAATTAATTAATTGAAAATTAATTATGGTAATTGTGTAATTTGTGTTTAGGTGCACGTTGTGGGGTTTATAGGGGTAAAGAGCGGTAAGTAATTTCTGTTTAATTAATTAATAATTAGTTAATTTATATTAACTAAATAATTGATAATTATGGTAATTGTGGGATTTTTGTTAGGTGTGGGTTGAGGGGTTTGTGGGGTAAAGGGTGGGGTGTAATTTATTTTTAAATAATTAATAATTACTTCTTTATTAATATTGATAAGTTATTTAAAAATTAAATATGGAATTTGTGTAATTAATTTTAGGTGTGGGTTATGGGGTTTATAAGGGTAAAGTGTGGGAAGTAATTTATGTTTAATTAATTAATAATTGGTTGATCATTAATGTTAATTAATTAATTTATAGTAGTGCATTGCGGGGGCACTAGTTATAGTTAGCTTAACTAGCTATAACGGCTGCATTTCTCTGGTTTTGTACGAGTGAAATCTCCAACTAACTATAACATCTCTGAAAGCTGTGGTTTTTTCAGTGAATTTCTTAGGTTTTTTAAAGGCTAATTTCTAACTAGTCCTACAGAGGTAGGGCATGTGCAGAAAGAGGAAGAACTGCGTAGAAAGAAGCAAGAAAAATGCAGAAAGAGGCAACAGAAGTCCAGAAAGACGAAGAAAGGTGCAGAAAGAAGCAAGAGATATGCAGAAAGAACCAACAGAGATGCAGAAAGAGACCTTGTTGCAAAGTCATCCTGTGCCCCCAACCTTTTGCTGACTGGTACTGGTGGTAACTGACTCTGACTAACCAGGTCCGGAGCCAGTGCTATCCTGAAAGACACTTAGAATACAGTCAAAAAACCTACATACACTAGGGTACCCTATGGGTTGGAGTATCCCTGTGATTGGCATGACCTCCCCTGTAACGCCCTAGTACATGATTGGGAAGGGGGATTAAAATTACCTCTCAGTCAAAGGTGCAGAAAGAGGCAAGAGAAGTGCAGAACAAAGCAACAGAGGTGCCGAAAGAGGAAAGAGAGGTGCAGAAACAGGCAAGAAAGGTGCAGAAAGAGGGAACAGGGGTGCTGAAAGAGGCAAGAGGGATACAGCAATTTGCAAGAGAGGTGCAGAAAGAAGCAAGAGCAGTGCAGAAAGAAGCAAGAGAATTGCAGAAAGAAGCAAGGGAGGTGGAGAAATAGGGAAGAGGGTACAGAAAGAGGCAAGAGGGATACAGAAATTTGCAAAAGAGGTGCAAAAAGAAGCAAGAGCAGTGCAGAAAGAACTAACAGAGGTGCAAAAAGAGGCAAGAGGGTTGCAGAAAGAATGAAGAGATGTGCAGAAAGAGGCAAGATGATTTCTGAAAGAAGCAACAGAGGTGTAGAAAGAAGCAAGAGAAGTGCAGAAAGAGGCAAGTGAGATGCAGAAAGAAGTAAGAGCAGTACAGAAAAAAAAACAACAGAGATGCAAAAAGAGGCAAGAGGAGTGTAGAAAGAGGCAACAGAGGTACATAAAGAGGCAATAGGAGTGCAGAAAGAGGGAAGAGAAGTGTAGAAAGAGGCACAAGGGCTGCAGGTAGAAGGGACAGAGGTGCAGAAAGAGGGATGAGGGGTGGAAAAAGAGGCAAGAGAAGTGCAGAAAGAAGCAAAATAGATGCAGAAAGAAGAAAGAGAAGTGTAGAAAGAAGCAACAGGGGTGCAGAAAGAGGCAATAAAACTACAGAAAAAGGCATGAGAGGTGCAGGTAGAGGCAGGAGAGGTGCACAAAGAGGCAAAAGGGGTACAGAAAGAAGCAAAAGGGGTGCAGAAAGAAGCAAGATAAGTGCAGACAGAAACAACAGAGGTGCTGAAAGAGGCAAGAGGAGTGCAGAAAGAGGGAAGAGGGGTGCAGAAAGAGGGAAGAGGCGTGCAGAAAGAGGTACCTGGAGTGCAAAAAGAAGCAAGAGAAGTGTAGAAAGAGGCAAGAGAAGTGCATAAAGAGGCAACAGATATGCAGACAGGGGAAGTGGGTGATGAAAGTGGCAAGAGGCGTAAAGAAAGAAACAAGAGAGGTGCAGAAAGAAGGAACAGAGGTGCCGAAAGCGGCAGCAGGGGTGCGGAAAGAGGGAACAGGTGTGCAGAAAGAGGCAAGAGGGTGTAAAATGAGGGAAGAGGGGTACAGTAAGAAGCATGAGGGGTGCAGAAAGAAGCAACATGTGCAGAATGAGGGAAGAGGGTAGAGAAAGAAACAAAAGAGGTGAGAAAAAAGCAACAGATGTTCAGAAAGAGGGAAGAGAGATGAAGAAAGAGGCAAGAGGGTTGCAGAAAGCAGCAAGAGAGGTGCAGAAAGTAACAAGAGAAGTGCAGAAAAGGAACAGAGATGCAGAAAGAGGGAAGAGGGGTAGAGAAAGGCAAGAGAAGTACAGAAAGAAGCAACAGACATGCAAAAAGGGGGAAGAGGGGTGGAGAAAGAGGCAAGAGGGGTGCAGAAAGTACAAGAGATGTGCAGAAAATGGCAAGAGAAGTACAGACAAAGAAAGAAAGATGCAGAAAGAAGCAACAGAAATGCAGAAAGAGGCAAGAGAGGTGCAGAAAGAAGCAAAAGTGGCTTGCACACCATTAGTACCAATTTAACACCCACATTTAGCAATAAGTAACAGGTGACCGTTCTAGGTTTACAAAGGACCTTCCACCACGCTGCAACACTTGTTGTTGCATCTTTGGTAACGTTTGATACGTTTGAGTTAGAAACAAGGCTTTTTTTGTTCAAATCTGCAGATTAGGCAGCAGATGATGAATTATGTGGCTAATGCGGAAAATGTATAATTGTGCAAAAGATGCAGCCAAACAGTCGCATAATTCCAGTGGCCCTGCTCATACCTCTGACTAGGTCCAGAAGTGCTCCTCAGTGATTCCTTCTTTTTTTGTCTCATTGAGTTCATAGTTTAGCTTCTATGAAAACGAGGAAGACTAAACCTGAGGTTACCACTCCACAACACAGAATACCATACCGCATACTTACTCTCCACAACACATGATCCCACTCTACATAATTCCTGTAAAATAAATACCACATACTTTCTATCCACATAATTTCACTGCACAATTTACCACATAATTCCACTACACACAACGTACATCCACTCCACTCCGAAAAACATTAATATAAAAGTTTTACATTTACATTGCCAATAGCTCTAACTCTCGCAAATGCGAAACCTATTACACTGCAAAAACTTCTTTAACTTGTAGTCACGTTTGCAGAGTGGTGGAGAAAGAGTGCTGGGCCTCCAACCGGCGCTCAGGAATTACGCTGCGTAGGACTTACAGGAGGTACCAGGAGGGCTTCTTGGCCACCAAAGTCCCTCAGGAGTAAATTGGACTTCACCCCCCATCCTGTAGTCTGCCAGGAGGTGTGTTTGCAGAGTGGTGGAGAAAGGGAGGGCATGGCCTCCGAAGAGGTCTTAGCAATTCCACTGTGTGGAACTTACTGGAGGTAACAAGAGGGGTAGTTGGCTCCCAAGGACATCCTTGAGGGCCAACTACTCCTCCTATTACCTCCAGTAAGTCCCACACAGCAGGATTGCTAAATCTCATAGCAGGCCACGCCCCCTTTCCCCACCACTCTGCAAATGCACTTCCTGGCCTGTTCTTGGATGGGGATTAAAGTCCCCTTCACTGCTGGGGGCCTTTAGGGGCCAACTAGCCTACCTGATACCTCCAGTATTTCTCAGATAGTGGGATTGCTTAAAGCTGGACACAGGCCACACCCCCTTTCTCCACCACTCTGCAAACACCCCTCCTGGTGCGTTCTAAGTTGGGTGAATAAGTCTCCTTGAATACTCAGGGTCCCTGGGGGCCAACTAGCTCACCAGGTACCTCCAGTAAGTACCACACAGCTGGATTGCTGAGAATGGTCCGAGGTTACGCCCCCCCTTTTTACATCACTCTGCAAACAAGCCTCCTGGCGCACTGCTGTTTGGGGGATGAAGTCCACTTTAGTCCTGAGGTCCTCAGGAAACAAGAGGACCTCATCGCCCCACCAGCAGTGCGCTAAGAGGCGAGTTTGCAAAGTGGTGTAAAAAGGGGCATGGCCTTGAACCACCTCTCAGCAATCCAGCTGTGTGGCTCTTACTGGAGGTACCTGGTGGGCTACTTGGCTCCCAGGGACCTTCAGTATTCAAGGGGACTTAATTCCCCAACTTAGAACGCACTGGGGGGGCGTTTGCTGAGTGGTGCAGGGAGGGGGCGGCATGCCGGCTTTTCAAAACAAAATTCTTCTTGTCCCACCCTTCTTTCAATATGTTTTGGGCCCTAGGGACCCAAACCCCAGGGCCTGCACATTTCCCCCTCCAAAAAACGGGAAGGGACATTCTTTTTTTTTTTAAATCAAGGGAGGGGGCTGTGTGTTCCCCCTCCCAGGCCACTTCTGGCCCCGGGGACCTCATCCCCCGGGGCCAGCCCTTAGTGTTGGGGACCATGGGGGGAGCCCCAATGCCCCACAGTCTCAGCCGGCTCCCCACCTCCTGCGGGAGCTGGCATTGCTTTTGGACAAGGGGAGCTGCTGACATGCAAAAGCAAAGAAGGATTTGCTATGGCAGGGCCGGAACCCCAGGACATTGCAGGAGCCGGCCCTGGTGGATGGTGGTCCCCAGGGCCATTGAGGGCTCCAGGAGGGGGGTATGCGACCCCCCTCCCAAGGTAAAGATAGCCCCAGGGAGGTGGTGGACCCCAGGGCCCGGGGGTTCGCAACGGACCCCATATGTAAATAGAGTTTGCCCTGGGGAGGTGGTGGTCCCCTGGGCTGCTCAGGGCCGCGTGCCCCCGCACATAAATGATAAAGCCCTAAAACCCCGGGGAGGTGGCAGTCCCCGGGGCTGCGGGCCCCCGCTATATAATTCCGCATTGCCCCCGGGACCTGGCCCACCCGGAGGCTTAACAATAATGAAGCGCGTGAGCCCGCGCTTCGATTTTATCGGATTCGTGCACCCAGCATAAATTCGGCCAATAATTATTTTTTTTAATGCTTTTTTGGGCCCTGGTGGTCCTTGCTGGACCCCCTGAGCAGTCCTAGGGGTCAGGGTGTTTCTACCCTGACCCCTTTTCTTAATTATTCACTTTTTTATTCCTTTTTCCTGTGACTTGGTAACCGAGTCACAAGATGGCTGCCCACACATTCTACTTTGGAGTGTTGGCAACCAATCAGAAGTCCGCTCGTGTTCGGGAGGAGTCGCGACTCCTCCTTGATGCTTGGATATCGATATTTTTATTTCTTGAATTTCTCTGTAACTACTGAACATATTTACACAATTTTTTAAAAAGGTCGCTTTCTGAACCAAGAGCTACCTTTTTGCCAAATTTGGTGTAATTCCGTTCAGCAGTTCGGGCTGTAGCCTCCTCCAAAATTTCCTACGGACATTAACATGGAGAAAATGCGTTTAGAGACCCCCTTTTTTCTCAGCCCCCGCTTGACAAATCACCCCCAAACTTTTAAGACAGGAGTTGACTGGAGCGGGCCATTAGTTTTGAAAATTTTGCGAAGTTTTGTCAACCGGCGCTAAAGATATTGGCAAATCAAAAAACGCTTTTCCTATGGAAACTAAGTCCTAACTATAACTACCTACTGGCAACCGGCCACGCTCAGCGCCAGCCATGCTGCTCCATTCGCTGTGGATACAGGAGGTAACGTGAGGCTCGTATATACTAGAAACAAACTGTTAGATCTGGGAGCAGATGGAGGCAAGAAGGGTAATATTACAATAGAGAGGACGGCAGGGCTGAAGACCGATTTTATGAGGGAGGATGGTCTGAAATGTGGTCTGCTCAATGTCAGGTCATTACCTAAGCATCACCTAGAAATCCAATTATTGGTGGAATGTAATGACTTGGACGTACTGTTCATGACAGAAACATGGACACATATTGATTCTGACTTGGAGCTGGCCATGGCCTGCCCATCTGGGTATAAATCCCTTCATAAACCACGTGTGGGCGGTAGGGGTGGAGGGGTCGGAATCATTTTTAAGGACAGCTGGGAATTCTCACCCCTTGATATTGAGGATATGGAAGGAATAGAGACCCTGGGCTTTGTAATTAAAGAGCCCAAGGGACAGCTTCTGACTGGCTTGGTAGGCTATAGACCACCGGGAGCCGCCGACCTTGCATTCCAACGAGGACTTATTGAAATCCTGAATAACCTGGCCCTGTGTCACTCAAGGCTATTAGTTGTAGGAGATTTTAACTTATGGCCAAATGGGATATTGGATACAGCCTTTTATAATATTGTTCAATCCTGTGAATTTATTAATTTACAGCAATGGGTGAAGGAATCCACCCACAAGGGAGGACACATGCTGGACCTGGTGTTCGCTAATGAACAGTTGATGGGACCTCTTGAAGTTCTACCAGTATGTTGGTCGAACCATTGTCTGATAATTTTCCAGCTGTATAATTTGGGACTGAATAAACTACATCAAAAGACTGATCGAGTATTTCAAAGCAGGAACTGGAAGGGCCTCTTAAAGAAAGTACAGACCATCCCGGTTCTTGCACCAATTGAGACTTATGACATTGATAAGACAGTGGAAGAGAACTATATAGATTATTGTAATAATATCAGTTCCCAGTTAGACCGAGTTGCCCCCTTAAAGACTCATAAAAAAGTTGGTACACCGTCTGCCCCCTGGTTCACAGATAATCTTAGAACCCTGAAACTCAGCTGCAAACAAGCAGAAAGGAGATGGCGCAGAGATTATACCGAGAGTGACAAGGCCCTCTGGAAACTTGCCTTAGCAGGATATAGGAAAGAAATTGTGCTAGCAAAGACGGAGTATTTTGCTAACTGTATCCTGAAGGCACAACATAATTCTAAAGAAGTCTTTAGGATTGTAGATACTCTGCTCAAGCCTGAGTGTGTCAAGAATGAGATTGTGCCTAGTCAAACACTGTGTGATGGACTGGCCTCCTTTTTTGAGGAGAAAATAAAGAACATCATTAATGATCTGGTTCCTCGACACTCACCTAAGAAACTGGGACTATGGAACCATGCAGAAAGGAGGATATCACATCCTCTGGACCATTTTAATGCTCTCTCTCCGGGGGACTTTGAAAAAGTGGCCATGAGTATCTCCTCGGGTTCGCCATTGGATCCCCTACCACATAAAATCTGGAAGGAACTGTCTTCGGAGCTATTTCCAGTATTGCGGAAAATCTGTAATCAGTCCCTGATGGAGGGCTCAGTACCTACATGTTGGAAGCAGGCATCAGTAACGCCATTGCTAAAGAAGACAACACTAGATCCAACCTGCATGAAAAATTATAGACCAATTTCTTTACTACCATTTCCAATAAAAATTCTGGAACGAGTGGTTAGTAAAACAATCTCTCAGTTCCTAGAAAGTAACAATGTCCTGGATAAGATGCAATTTGGATTCCGTCCAGGACATGGTACGGAGACGGCCCTGGTGACCGTTATGGACGATCTACGAATGCGAGCGGACAGGGGACAAGCGGCGGTTTTGATCCTTCTCAACCTGTCCGCCGCATTCGATACGGTGAACCATGGGATCCTTTTGTCCAGATTAGAGAAGGTGGGAGTGATGGGAACTGCTCTTAAGTGGCTTCGCTCCTATCTTTCTAATAGACAGCAAGCAATTGCTCTTCCCCCCCTTCCGCTCCAGTTTCTCAAACATACCGCAAGGTGTCCCACAGGGATCGGCAATAAGCCCCATCCTTTTTAATATATATATGAGCCCCCTACCTTCAATCATAAGATCTCACGGCATCAATTTAGTTAATTATGCTGATGATACTCAGCTTATCTTGTCCTTAGAAGGCGAGCATTCGGTTCCTGTAACAGACTTTCATGCATGCCTGCAGGATATAGCAACTTGGCTTAGGGAGAACTCGCTCCAATTTAATTGTGAGAAAACTGAGATTCTATACTACGCCACAGGAAGAGTTCCTCCTCCGTTTCCATCTAACTTTTGGCCAAGTACGGATAATGCATCATTAACTCCTAACCTTGCTGTACGTAACCTGGGTGTAACGTTTGACAATAAACTGACGCTGGAGAAGCATGTTAATAAGATAGTTGGGAGCTGTTTCAGTTTGATAAGAGCCTTTCGGAAAATATTCCCACTATTCTCATCAGAAGCAAGGATGTTGATAGCCCGAAGCACCATCCTGGGCAGATTAGATTACTGTAATGCTCTGCTTCTGAACTCACCACAGTATCTGATCGAGAGATTGCAGAGAATACAGAATATGGCGGCAAAGATAACCTTGGGACGACCACGCCGTTCCTCTACTCTGCAAGCCCTCTCGGAGTTACACTGGCTGCCAGTCCCCCAGAGAATTCAATTTAAAGCCCTTTGCCTATTGTTTAAAGCTTTACATGGACAGGGGCCAAAATCTCTGCTGGAAAGTTTTAGCTGGTACACTCCACTTCGGCTGCTCCGCTCCTCTTCATCTAACCTTGTGAGGGTGCAGAGAGTTAGGAAAGTTAAGTCAGGAGGGCGAGCTTTTTGTATAGCAGCCCCTCGACTCTGGAACACACTTCCACTGGATATTAGACGAATAGACAATCTGACGCAGTTCAGAAAAAGAATTAAAACTTGGTTATATCCCCGGGCCATCTCCCAGTTCTCCCGCTAACTCTATTCTGATAGTAGTCCTTGTTTCACCCAGCACACACTCTAACATAGCGCCAGGTTACCCGTAGGGTGTCAGTAGCGCTCTAGAAGCAACTATAATAATAATAATAATATATATGTATGTGTATATATATATATATATATATATATATATATATATATATATATGTATGTATATTGTATATAATTTAAAAAATATAAATTACATTTAAATTAATAGTCTATTGTTTTAAAGTTAATATGTATATATATATATATATATTAATTATTATGTATGTGTTTAATTTTTTTGTTACGTTTATTTGTTATATTTGTTAAAATGTATATTAAGTCAACTTTAATTTTTTTTTATTAATTGTATTATTTAATATTAATATTTTATTTTATATACATATAAAATCGATAGTTTGTACAACTATATTTTTAACATCAATTTTTTTTCTCGCTATACTTGTACTTACCTGTTTAAGTATAGGGAGTCGCTATTTCTGCATTCTATATTTTTTCATCTGTATTTTTACTTCTATATTTTTTACATCGATATTCTGTCAGTGAACCGACCCGCATGCATCCACTAGAATGCGAATGGCTCTTCCGTCCTGTTCGGCCTCTTTTGTTCCTGTCTTGCTCCACTCCTCGCGCACGGGAGTAGAGCACCCCCGACAGGCAGCGCTGGAACCTCTAAGTACCCAAACAAGGTCAAAGAAACGCATGTGCTCACACATCCCGATTCTGAACTCTGAGAGGGGTTGGGGGCTTGCAATACAAAACGTATACCTCCTGTTAATCCTGATGGGGACACATAATTTGTAGAGAAGATTAAATCCAAGCTCACCTCTTGTAATTCTCCTGCAATGGAGAAAATTGCAACCCTGGAATAGGCCATTATCAAATTAATCCATCAGATAAACACATGCTTTAATATTGTCTGGGGGAAGGTAGTTGGAAGTAAACACCATCATTGCCCCATCAGCTTACCATATTAAGAACTGTATTCAGGGACTCATACCTATTCCGCTGATACCTCTGCCAGTTGATTACTGTACTTCTTCTACTTGGAGCACCACCTAGTTGGGGGGGGGGGGTGAACCTCAGCTACAGGCTCTGGAATCAATGAGCCTTTGAGGATGTCTCAAATCGCTCCAATTTAACTCTTCTGCCTAAATGTTGCCTTTAAGTAGCTGTTCGGTTAATGTACCTCGCTTGCTAGAAGCCAGGACACAAACCTATAGCAAATTGAAACACACGGTGTGCCACATGTTGAGCTGTAATTCTAATTTTAGCCTTTTGCAATACAAGGATATTCTTCTAGTTAGGAGAGTCAACAGGATCGGCCCCCTTATTAAACAGTTTAACAGGGACAACGTGGTGATTAATTGTAGGAATCTAAAAGTAGCAGGCCGGTTAATTTTACATAATACACAATATTGTCCATCGGAATCTTCAGAATAAACATATAAGAATTTGTTTTTTCATAACAAATTTAGGTGAGTTTTAGCCGGATATCGGGGCCAGTTAGAATGCATACTGTTTGCCATCTTTATACATATGCACAAGTAAGTAAAACATTTAATTGTTTCTTGTAAGTATGCACAAGTTGTCCTTTAATGTGGAATCCATTCATGTTTAAGAATTTATTTTTTAATTGATAGTCTTGCTGCTTGCCTTCACTTTGGAACAGGTAATAATATTCCAGATCATAATGAGTTAAAAACGTACTTGTTTTGTCAATATAAAAAATAAGTGATTTGTTCTCGTGGTCCTATGAATAACCCATTGCACTTCTTATGTTAAGGATCTGAACGTTGAAAAGTGGAGCACAGACTGGCAGAAAAAGTGATTATGAACTGGAAATTGCTACCACTCACCATCAAACTGTCCTACCCAAACTTAAGAAAGAGATAATTAGATATGCTTGTAAACTACCATTTTGTTTCATTCTGATTCTAAATTTCTGGTTCTAACTTGTCGATTTAGCTTTTTTCACGTGTATCATTAAGGAAATGGCCTCTGTCCAAAACTGCTTTTATAAAAATTTAATTAACCTGAAGTTTCAGGTCAAGTGTCTTTTCATTCTGCCCAAATGTTTTTACCAAACAACTCACCTTTGTTTGCAGGAAAAATACTTACGGCCTGATTACAATGTCGTCAGGAAGGGCCCCCGATGGGATTCAGTTTTGCAGATTTCGATTGAGAACCTTTGTTGCTGACCGAATCGTGCAGATTTCCCAACAACCGATTACGATGCCTGGGAATCATGCAAGCAGTCTGAATCGGTTCCAAAAGGCATTGGACAGTCTGAGTCTTTTGGAGCCGAATCGTACAGCTCTATGGACGAGCGGTGCCGATGACCAATTCAGACAGCCATTCCAATTTGGTTTGACTGGGACAAAACGGCTGCCAGAATCGGTCTTTGGGGGCCCGTTGCGGGCCTCCCTTCACCCAGAGGCATCCGATTGTAGCCTGTGGGGGTACCCAAGGGACCACTCTTCCCAACCATGCACAGTGTGGCAGGTACCATGGGGTGCCCGCCACAGGATGCAAGGTTTCACTCAACTACTCATTTTTTCAATGCAAGCCTTTGTTCTTGTTCTGAACACAGGCTCCCATTACAGTCAATGCAAGTCCGACCAAACAATGTTGGAAAGCATCGTAATCGGTCGTCCAAACTCACAGGACCCGGTTCACTTGGAAACTAGTCCGGAACCGATTTGTTTGGGACAGCTTCCAAACATCATCGTAATCTGACACTTAGTGCTGAAGCCACCATATGATTGTTTGCCAACCCATGTGGGGGTACTAAAGGAAGGCATCAAATTGAATTTGGGGGTGGGCAATGGAAAAATCAGTGTTAGGGATGATAAGCTCAGAAATCCAACCCGTGTTCTACTTAGGAATAGACAAGTTTCCAGTAAATTTGGGTCAGTGCTGAAAACCCATATTTTTTCAGATGTCGTGCAACGCTTGTTGTTGATCCTCCAGTCCAGTGTTTAGAGACGTTTCCTCATAGAGGTTGAATTTAAAGTAATCATTCATTCATCAGTCTTTCCTGCTAGATTTTGAGCTGTGCATTTAAACTTCCTTATCGCTCTCCATGTTAATGATTTCTTTCAGGATTAAGGGCACAACACTTTTTCTGTGAATGGGTGAGATTTACAACTGACCTAGGTGTGACTCACTGCTGATATTCCAGGAGTGACAGGAACAGGAAAAAAGCCTTGTGAGTCAGACCCAACCAACATTCATAGATAAGTTGTTTCGTAAAAATGACTCTACTTTTATTTCCCCCTTAGTAGCAAGGTCAGTGATGTTAGCAAATTGGAAGTCTGATGTAATTTCCACAGTCTCCCAGTGGATTCAAAAGATGCATAGATTATACACCCGAGAAGTTATCTATGCAAAAGAGTGGGCTCTATGGCAGGCTGGAGAAAAACTGGGAGTTAAATGAACAAATCCTGGCTAGTGTCACGTGGAACTGTGCTATGACTGGTGGATATGCGATGTATGAGCTAAAGTGTTTGATTTATATTGGGGATGTCAATGAGGATATTAAACTTCTATGTCTTTGCACTTTAAAGAGATATAATCTTGTCAAGTGATCATGATTAGATAAGAAACATTTTTGTAAAAAATAGACTGTGGGAAGGGTGGGGTGAAATGTTTCTAATACTGTTTTATATACAAAAAGGGGGGCCATGGATACAACAATATATTTAGGATTTATCTTGACAGTCTGTCATTGAAACAATGAAATGCGAATGATATGAAACGTGTTCTTTCTGTGCTGTTACATTGTAAAAAAAAAAAGACTCAACTTTGTTAACACTCTTGCTCTGGAGGCAAGAATAGGCTTTCCTACATCAATATCATAAGGACTTAAGAACACATCAAGCACTTACACCATATGTTAATTCTGATTTGACAAAGAATAACAAAAGTTAATGAATAGGTGCAGCTTATAGTTTAGGACTGTATTTTGAACGAATCGTGATAACAAAGATGATAAAGCTTTATCTTCTGAATCATTATTTGCCCAGGAACTGCAGTGTAGGAAGCGGGAGTGGTGTGATGAGAGGAACAGTAATCCATTTTACGTGGCCTGATCTCACAATACAAGTACTAGATAGATACGTGCTAACCACATGATTTTGAAATTGTAGTGCTGTATAGGTTATGCCCCTAGCCCATTTCAAGATGGTCATAAATCAGCCGATGTTGCCCCCCAGCCTAAAGCTACTGACAACAGGGGCAGTGACGGGCAGTGAAGGAATACTGCAGCAACATGAGTTCATCCCCCAGGGTCTCCTGTAAATGGTGACCTAACAGGGGAAATCAGGAATACCACTCCTGATTGTGGTGGTTGTTTCCCATTTCTCCCTGAGGGTCGGTTAGAGCATCTGGGTGAAAAACTAACAAAGCCCCTTTGTTGCCCCAAGACTTGTGATGCAGATTGGACCAGTACCAGCACTTGCTGGCCTCTTTGGAACTACAAGAGCAGGTGTATTCCAGCCCTGAGTGCAGAGATTCCTGTTTCTACCCCAAATGTTGACATTGTACAACACAGCTAACAGCAGGCCAGTCACTACTGGTGGGCGATAATTTAGCATGCAATGAAGACAGGCAGCATGAGAAATAAATACTCAGACACGGGCTCATACCGAGGTCCTGGGCCTTTTTGGGTCAAGAGTAGGAGGAGATGGGTGAGTAGCTTCTCTTTGATTGACTTCATCGTTGAAGGTGCCAGTGTGGGAGCTGGTATAAGGCTAGGTGTGGTCTCATGAAATGAATTGCAGTATCGGTAGGTTGGGTGCAAAAGTAAGGCAGGTCCACACCCTCTCCATGGTGGCAGGGACCATGGCACCTCGATTCTGACTATTTCTCCACACCCACAACATAGTCAGGCAAGAAGGGATTTCTCGGATTCTATTTTTTGCCCGTGCAGCTTAGTTGCCCCAAAAAGCTGTATTGATCCCTTAAGTAGGTACTATGCGCTTCCCTCAGTAAAGATGCTTGACTCCCTTTCCCACAACATGAAAAGAAAAATCATACTTCTTCAACGTCAACATGACTCTAGATGGAGAAAGCGCCACACCTCTTCCTGAGAAGATATCATTTCCTCACTCCTCCTGAACAGCAAATAAAGAGAAGAACGTGTCCCCTTTCTGAATAATTATTGGATCGATGTGCCCTTTGTAAGAGAGGGTTTACACTAAAGCTCGGCAGACCAGCCACATCAAGTGACGGTGCAAGTGCTACCCTACCCACGCCCTACAGTCATTGTCTTGGTTGCACCACCAAAGAAGATAACCTCTTTACAGGTGCCTTTTTACCACACACAAATATAAACACTAATCAATTGTTTAGTCTCACAAAACGGGGTAGCTAGCTTGAATTATTGAGATGTTGGTGCTATCTCAGATAATCTGGTACACAGATGGTGTTGTCCTCAAGAGTTGAAAAGAGAGGTGCTCCTGAAGATAATATTCAAAACAGCATTTCAATTATCAATCTATTAATAAGCATTGCAACTCAAAAAGGCTTGAGCTCAGTAAGTTAGAAACCACATAGATGTATTAAACATATTAAAGTGCAATACAGAAGGCAAAAATATAGTTAATCTCAATATCAGTCAAAATGCTTAATAATCAGTCATAGGGAATTACCAATAAGGCTCATAAATCATTTTCCATAAAGGCTACCAGCATTTAAATAGATGTAGCATGAGCAAAAAATCCAGCAAAACCACCAAATCAGTAAGAAATCAGGCAGCATCTCTATGGGTTCAGAGAAAGGGCACACAGCCTCATATGCATGGCTTTTTATAGACAATTTCATGATGGAAACCAATAGAAATCACACAGTCAGGATAAGGTGAGATAATGTACCACATGTTGGTGAATCACAATACAGAAGTAATGCAGCATCATAAAACACCACTGTCCTAGCACTATTCATCTGATTAGATATTAATAAACTCAACTCTGACCCAATATCATCAGAAACAACAGTACAAATCTGCTTAGATAAACAATGAAAGTCACATAAATGAATTCATCCACAGGATGCAGGAAGAGACCTTAGAGTAAAACAAATTAACAAAAGGACTTCCTCTGAGGTTGTCTAAGAACAGAGTGTCACCACAAAGCTATTCTGAAATCCAGTGTGAAGTCGAGGCCTAATTGTGGCCTAGTTTGGCCTATGCCAAGAAAATATATTTCTGTACAATGCAGTATTATCATTTCATATGCAACATGTTCATGTTATTAAGAAAATATGATTTTAACTAAAAATAACTTCAACAGAGAGAGCAAAGCATCCCAACGAGAAGAATGGGACGAAATAAACGCACAGCAAAACCACACATTAGAAGATATTCGAGATGGAATTTGCACTAATGGTGCTTTGGCAAATGGGAAAGAATATTGCTGAAGGGGAGCTCAAAATGTGAAAACAACAGGGGAAGGACAGAGCAACCAAGATTGTCATGGAATGTAAACAAATAAGTCAATTAAACAAAATTGCCATGGTTGGCAGAAGTGACACCACATACCCTTTGACCATCAATATCGTCATATAATTCATATCATCATGATTCACTTTTGGACACCCGAAGGTATTTGAGCACCTGCTTAGGAAAGAACAAGGAGAGAATCTACTGCTAATATAGAAGGCTCACTTTCTGTATTTTGTGCTGCCTTCTTCACCTCTTGGTCACGGAAAGCAAAGACTGTGACAAGAAAAGTAAAGGCTGTGACAAGAAAAGCAATGGCGGTGACAAGAAAAGCAAGAGCATGGGTAGCAGCTACTACTTTGCCAACATCAAATTGACATCCATGCCTGTAAGCATAGAAATAGCTTAGGAAGTTGGGTACTTGGGGATTTATTCGATTAAAGCAATTAACCAGCAGCTGCATATAAGCGATGCAATGTTATGCTATTCTTTGTTATGAACATTTCTTAAGTGCCATACTTGCACATGATGCCCTTATGGTTACATTCCAGTATGGGGGTTTCAAACCTCTTTAATCCAGGACTTCTTGCGAAGAAAGCAGTACTTCAGGGAAGGAGTGGATGACGGGCGCCAATGCTCCTGTAGCGATGTCATCCATCTTTAATGGATGTTAGATTACAAAAAAAGTGGCCCGGAGTCTGCAGGAAAGTTAATCCTGCTATTATTCCTTCTTCCTAAAAGGTCACCATTGGAGTCAATATGACGTTTCTCCATGTAGGGAGGTTGAAGAAGTTCAAAAACACAGGAAGAGAAAGAAACCATTGATTTCTGCTTCCCCTTCCTGTCATTTGAAACATAGTACAAAATATTCATACTTGCACATGATGCCCTTATGGTTACATTCCAGTATGGGGGTTTCAAACCTCTTTAATCCAGGACTTCTTGCGAAGAAAGCAGTACTTCAGGGAAGGAGTGGATGACGGGCGCCAATGCTCCTGTAGCGATGTCATCCATCTTTAATGGATTTTTAGATTACAAAAAAAAGTGGCCCGGAGTCTGCAGGAAAGTTAATCCTGCTACTATTACTTCTTCCTAAAAGGTCGCCATTGGAGTCAATATGACGTTTCTTCATGTAGGGAGGTTGAAGAAGTTCAAAAACACAGGAAGAGAAAGAAACCATTGATTTCTGCTTCCCCTTCCTGTCATTTGAAACATAGTACAAAATATTTATAGGGAGACCCGAAGGGAAGAAGGCGAAGTTGGAAGTGGTGCATCCAATGCGACCAATTTCTGATACTAACCTGTTCTCTGTTTTCCAGTTCCTTGTTGTTTCTTCTAGCAGCATTAAATATAGATGGGTTTCGCCTTCATCGCAGTAGGACATACTTGTTCTTCTCTTATTCCTTACTCCCTTTCCACTTCTCACTCACCTTCCACTTCCATTGACTTCTTTTGTATGTCTCTAGATATCTGTTTATATGTATTCAGCATACTATGTGAACATTTCCTTACTGTTTGTGAGATTTCAGGTCTTTGTTGTGTGGGCTCAAGTTCTTTGTTTCTTTCTGCTCCTTCCCCATTGTCTCCCCGTTTCATAGGAGTATCACAAAAGTATCACTTACGTTTTTCCTATGTAATGGGTAAAGTCTTAGTGGGAAACTGCTTCCGGCTTTTGACCTTTAGTGAACCAGACAGGTAGTTAAATCTGAATCAATTTTACCAATCGCATTTAATTTGACAGACTTTCTTAGCTGTTTTTAGCCTTTGGAAGAGGGCCCAACTGTGATACAGAATATATTTTCAACACAATTTTGTAGTAAAATACCCATTAAAAGTTGTATCTCAAATTACTGTATAAAAAAATATCGGATAATATAAATATTGTGTCCTAAATATCGTGTACAACAATATACACCTTTAGGATGTAGATTTTCTATTGTCACTCTAATGGGTAATATTTTTGTGGATTATGATTAAGACACAATATTTCTGTCAGACGATATTCCAACAATAATATTCTGGTACCCCATCTTGCCATTTTACTTCGTGGCATTTCAACATCTGCCATTTCTTCATGGAAGAATGAATTTCCTTATTAAGACCATTTATTTGGCTCTTTTCCTCATTTGGTTTCCTCATACCTTATGTGTTTTCGTAAAATATTTTATTTTCAAATCATGTAAAGTTTCATTGCATAACCCTTTTAACTAACCCTAACTGTAACTCTTACTTCAAATATTTTTTTGCATCATTGTTGTGTTTAATACATTCTTATACTTTTCTCCCTCTCACTAACTGTAAAATCATGTCTTGCCTTCAAATTAACATATTTTTTTAAATGGAAGATAATGTCTTAGGGCCCGATTCACAAAAGTAATCCATGACAAAATCCTAACTTTACGACTTTCGGTATTCACAAAGGGCATTTAGGAGTAGTAAATTTAGGATTTTGTGTCAGTTAAACTTAAGTTTTACTTAAGAGAAACTTAAGACCTAAACTTAAGTTTAACTGAGACAAAATCCCAACTTTGCCACTCCGAAATGCCCTTTGTGAATATCGAAAGTCGTAAAAATAGGATTTTGTCTCAGATTACTTTTGTGAATCAGGCCCAAAGTAGGCAGGAGTCAGGTAGCCAGCTCATGTAAACAAACAGGTTAATTGTAAAAGGTACGTTATGAGTTGTTTAGTGAACAGCACTGTGGAGCTCATCCCACTGTGACACCTCAACATTCGATGACCAAAACATGAAAGACATGACAAAGGCTGCAGATTAGAACACAATTGATGTGGATTTAAATGTAATGCATTTTTATTTGTTAAATATATTCAATTTTGATTATGTGTTTATTTAAATAGACACATATCACTTTACATGTAATTTAAACATACATAAATAACCTTATTGGTAATCCGGAAGACCCACATGGTTACCCCTTTCTGCCCTAAATAATGTACTTTTAAAGGAAGGTTTTTATTGCTTTAATTAAGTCTTTTATCAATTAAATTATTATTTAAACTAACTAAATTAAATGGCTTTCTTTACATACCTTGGGAGATACTTGCCCCCTCCTTATGTTGTATTCAATTCTTAAAAACACCTGACTAATCATCCTTTAATATAATCCCACTATTCCAACCAATTATTCATATTTGTTTTAAAATACATTTGCCTGTATACATGATAAATATATTTATTCCCTAAGTTAAGAACAATGAGATGATTGAAGATAAAATGTTACACTACGAGGACATCCCCAACAGGAAATAAATATGGCAGTGACTTCAGATTTCTGCAATCACTTATTGTGTACTAAACATGCTCACAAGTCAATGGGAGTTGGCTGTCGTATACCGCGGTGGGGCACAACAAGCCTCTGCAGTTTAAGCAACACACTAGTTTCTCAACCTACATTATTTTAAAAATATTTAGTAAATGGTTAAATTTGCTGTCATTCAACAAAGTGCATAATAACAAATAGGAAGGACACTGCTTTACACATGTGAGCTGTGACTCGTGATTAATAGTGTTTATATGCACTATGCCAGAGAGAAAATTGGTACAAGAGTAAATTTACGCTGATACAAAATTTAAACTGTGCAAATGCAGCGCAACTTATGAATGGCGTGTCTGTGCACATGAATGGGGGATAGGGGCTTGGTATATCCCAATGTCAAAGCATTCCTTCTTCACAAGTGGCTGTCACTGGCAACTGACATATCGCTAATGCACTTATGTCAAGATCTAGCTTTGGCAAACAGTATACTGGAGATCGTTGTAACTCTGACCAAAATGCTTCATGTTCATTCATAAGTGACAGGCCCTTGTGAGCTGTCCGACAGTGGACATGTGATTATGACCCGATGCTGGAGCTCTGGAACACCATTTTATCACCCTTGGAAATGGGTCAACATATATGTTTGATACACATACGCATCAGAGAACCTGAGGACTTTCCAACTAATGTCCATATGTGGGATTAAGCTGCTCATACTGGAGGAACTGTCAGAACCACACAGTTACAGAGTAAAATAGAAGGAAACAGTATACTTGTCAAAAGATAGAAATTTGAGCGTCTACAGGAGTTTTAGGAAAAAAGTCAGAAACTCTAAGATGGCCGCCAGAAGACCACAATCATCTTTACATTCTAGTGTTGCCACTCTAAAGACACATTTGGAATGTCTTGCATGCACTGGCCCAGAGCAGCGCACTCCACTAAAGAATTCTACCGAGTTAGGTGAAATCCCTGTGTGCTCCGTGAAAGTTTAGTCAGGGAAGTGGCGTCGCTGTGAGTAACAACGTATAGTTTTTTATGTGTTTAGTTTTTTTTCCTTGCAAATGATATGGAGTGAGACCCGCTAGGCAAGGGAGTACGCGTATCTTGAGGAGTACAATTTGCTTTCCTCACAGAGCTTGAACGCATTCTCTGAATCCAGTCAGATATTAAATACCACTTAGTTTTCTAGTCATTTTCATTGGTGGCATTAAAATTAAATCCTGCAAAAAGTCTGGTAATTCTTTCCACAAATAACTGGCTTTCGGGAATTTCCATACACCAAAGCTGGAAATATAGGAAAACAGAAGAAAGAAAGAATCAAAAAGAAAACGAGACTGTCAAGTACCCTAGAGGAAAAATACACAAGATTACAATATATTGACATTGAAAAAACGAACGGTCATAAGTGAAATGGTCTACATGAATTTAAAGAAAGTACTAGCACTTGAACATATAAAGGTTTTAGGATTTGACAAGAAAAGAATTAAATAAGTAAGAAAGTTAAGCTAAAAGAAGAGGGGCAACAGTCACAAAATATTTGGGTAAATTATAATACGTGAGGATTAAGAATTAATTAGAAGATAGAGTAGCTGTAGGAGATAATGTTGTATTGTGTCTGTTTGTATCTCTTCATGCACATTTCCTCCTGAGAAAAACAGCAGAATAGTACAGGAAGACACAGAAGGAAGAAAGACAGAGGTGTGATTCAGGAAGGAATTCAACCAGACGTGACTGTCTCTTCTCTCTCCCATTCCCCTTACCCCTTTGGGGCTGGTCTGACAGTCTAGTATTTTTACTGGCAGGGAGGTTCTGAGAGGGACATTAGGACTAACGTCGTATTGCTCCTGTGCGAATTTGTGTGAGAGCATTAACAGGAACTGAGACATGCTGTGGCCAGCAGGCAACTATTCCTGAACCTAACGGTGCTGAAAGGCCAAAGTATGTGCAGTACAGCACAGTGCCAAACTGCACAGTGCAGACCTACTGCCTCCTAAAGCCTTTATCTCTCCCCTGCCTCTCAACTTGCCGACATCTCATGTGTGAGTTAGAATTCTGCATGCCACTCTACCACAACAAACTTGCAGCCACTATTTATGATAAGAATAATTTTTATATAATAATTCAAAAGCAAACTGGTGCTACTATAACACCATTGAATGGTTCTACTTCCAATTCTAAAAGGGTAGATGGTAGAGCTGGCCTTGCCTCGGCTCAAACATGTGACAAGCAGATCACAGCACAGATTAGCAGTCAGCCATATTGTTGGCATTGCTGCTGCGCGTGTATCAGGCACTCTATGAGGATTGAAAGGAAATAGTGCAAGGGACACAGACCTTGTGCACCATAACACTGGATTATACTTGATACATTATCATAGATGACATGATCTGAAAGCTGCCAGGCTTAAAGTTCAGGGTGCTGATTCCCAAAAGCATTTATGAGGACAGGAACTGGTACCTTAGGAGTACTGTTTTACGTACACTCACATGCCTTTGTGACTCTCCACTCAATTTTCAAATTTGGATTAGTAAAAGGGCAAAGTGGGCATAGACATTTGTATTAAATCAGATACAAATATACCTTGACTAGTCCAATTCTATTCGAATTTTAGATGTTTTGGGGCTAATTCACAAAGGCTTATAAGAGAAGG
Source organism: Triturus cristatus (assembly GCF_964204655.1). NCBI lineage: Eukaryota > Metazoa > Chordata > Amphibia > Caudata > Salamandridae > Triturus > Triturus cristatus. The sequence continues at coordinate 1,588,679,466 of NC_140590.1, forward strand.
TAAAATAGTACTACAGGGGTGCTACGTTACGCAATCTAAAATGGCTTTGTGAATTGGGCCATTTGAATTTTCCTATTATCTGTAGCGCAATTGAAAATTTAAAAAAAAGCTTCTATTACATACAAGGTAACTACGGTAAATTATCTTTGGAGGTTACGGGTCTATTAGCACTGGATGCACTTTATGTGGCAGGTATTCAACAACATAAAAGAACTGTAATTAGTGCAAATTATTGCAGCAATTTGAAAAAAAACCTGAAGTTAAACGTTTGTGAAGTTGAAAGTGTGTTATCTTTGCCTGTGATTAATTGCCCCATCAAACAAGGGTTTTCAGACTATGGTTCATGAAAAACTAGCTTTTGCATTTTTATGTTTTCAGTATTTTTTATCAACTTATTTAAAAATTTGCCAACCTTGTGAAAGGTACATAGTTCACAAATCTTTAAAAACAACTTCCCAAAGGTTTGCAAACTGCCAAAACCTCACTTGAAAATTAGCAACCCTATACAATTGTGCTATAGAAGGGCACATCAATGACCACACAATGACAACACTGGCAGCCAACACACGACTGCTTTATTGGGCTTCATCTGATGGGTGTCACTTTTGTTTCTATGAAGTAGTAAACTTGTGCTCCTGTTCAGAGAGAACATGAATTAGCAGTTAGATATGGACTGTGCCTTTGAAAAAGGACCACGCTGAATTGCTTTTGGTGGTCCATAATGCCACAGACATCTAAAAAAACACAGTTGGATGAAACACACACAGAAGAGTCACCATAACTTAAAATTCACTGAATCATTTCAATTTATACATTTTAGCTGCAGACATTACAGCAGGGAAAGTAATCCTGCATCTAGGACATAGGGAGTGGTTTTACGTAATGTATTGTGTGAAAAGAGATTAAAAGTTTAGACACAAAAACATCTGAGAAGAATAAATTTTTTCTCATCAGAATCATAAGTGGGAAACCTCTGCTGCGGCTACCAGTGAAACCTGTTAAGCAACAGAACATTACATTATCTTCAAATGTAAAATAAAATACAGAAGGCAGTTGGAGAATGGTTACGGGCACACCCTTAAGTAACACAATATCTGCATCTGTTCACCCCCACAAGATCTGAAGACACTTGGCAGCTACTTAAGACTCACCAACCCTTAGAAAAACAAACACACTGAAAACGTCATTTACTTGCAGCTGTGGACGATTTCTTATGCATTTGCATTTTCATGCATTAGTAAAATGTTGCGAAGTGTTGTTTTACAGTTGAGTGTATGTGTACACACTAATATAGTACAGATTTCTTTAAAACAAGTTGTCTATTAAATCCTGAATTGTGTTTTTGTTAGCCCTTGTTAACTAGGCCTAATTAGACCTGTCAATCTTAGAGTGATCTTCCACAAACATTTTGCCTTCCTCCTCTTATTTTTGCTGATCCTGTTTTTGCTGGCCTTAGGACTCTGTACACTTTACTGCTGCTACCAAGGCTAAAGTGCATGTGCTCTCTCCTTGGTAGAAGAGGCTTATACCCAATTGACAAATTTGATTTACTTGGAAGACCCTAATAAAGTGGCTGTACCTGTGCCCAGGGCCTGTAAATTAAATACTACTAGTGGGCATGCAGCACTGATTGTGCCAACCACATAAGCAGCCCTTCAAACATTTCTCAGGCCTGCCAGTGCAGCCTGTTTGTGTCATTTTTTACTGTCATGTCGATCTAGCAAAATAAACCTTTTTCCAGGCCCAACTCTTCCTTTTTTCATACATTTAAGTCGCCTAAGGGTATGCCCTGGACAGCCCAGAGGGCATGGTGTAGTGTATTTATAAGGTAAGACATGTACTTTTTACGCTGTCGCCTCCACCTGGTTCAACTCCCTCTGCATCCTCCGCAAGACCTTCAATTGGATCCCCCCCGAATGCAGAAAGACGGTCACCCACGCACTCATAACCAGCAGACTGGACTACGGTAACGCTCTCTATGCTGGAATCAACAAAACCCTGCTACACAAGCTCCAAACCATCTAGAACACCGCAGCCTGACTCATCCTCGGAACCCCATGACACAAGCACATGACCCAGCAGCTACGAGACCTCCACTGCCTTCCCATCGAGAAGAGAGTAACCTTCAAGCTACTCACCCACGCCTACAAATCCCTCCACAACATCGGAGCCAAATACCTCAACGAAAGAGTCTCCTTCCATGTACCCAAAAGGAACCTCGGCTCCGCAGACCTTGCCCTGGCAGAGACCCCATGCATCAGCAGAACCAGAGCAGGCAGAAGAGACTTCTCCTACGTCGCAGCAAAGACCTGGAACAAGCTCCCAGTCAACATCAGACGACCCCCCACTCTGCACACCTTGAGGAAGAACCTCATGACCTGGCTCTTCGACGGATCCGGAGCTGCAACCCCCCCCCCCCCCCCCCCCCCCAACACCTTGAGACCCTCACGGGTAAGTAGCTCGCTTTATAAACCCCTGATTGATTGATATACATGTTTTGGTAGCGAAAAATTCTTACATTTGTTTTTCACTGCTGCAAAGCCTAACTGTCCCATAGACTAACATTGCAGTTACTTTATTACATTTAATAAGCTGTAATTTCCAAGTGTAAACAGATAATCAGTTCATCTTTGGTGTTTTTGTAACTGTAATGAGAAATCCTAACCTATGGTGAAATCGGATTTTAAATTACAATGTTGAAAATGCCACTTTTAGAAAGTTGGCGTTTTCGTACATTAGCCACATAGTGCCTGTAATGTTTACCTGGGTCACATGACTGCGTGTAGCTAGAATACGGGCTTTGTGTATTTCTCCTTGATAGCCACTCACAGTAGAAAGCTTAGATGTGCCACAATAGGCCGTCACTGGCAGGATGGCAGAGAGGAGCTGGGCACAGCTGCACTTACACCTGAATAGGCTGTGTCCTGCCTCCACACAAAGGGCAGCACAACCCCTGTAGTTACTTTTGAGCCAGGACAGTCAAGGGGGATGCCTAGGGACTTTAAAGGGAAATCTCCAGCAGCTTCTCTTCCACTCTAAAGGCACAACTGAGTGTAAATACTGGACTACATACACCAGCTCTTAAGTACACTTTTGGACCTGTGGATACTCTGCCAGGGACAACTACTGCTGTGCTGCTGAAGAACTGCCCCTCTACTCGACTGGGGCCCTACTGAACAACTGCCTTGTTTCCTTGTTGGACATCTGCCTTTCTGTTCTGACCTGCTGCCCTCTTGCCTGAGGAAGAATAACTGGACCTGCATCTGTTGAAACCAGAACCTCAGAGTGAATCCAAGGGCTAGTGTGCTGGACTCCTGACAACAGTTTCAGGGATAGAAGGCTCCAACTGCCTTGCTCCTACACCTAGACTCTGTTATCTGTGAATATAACCTGCCAAGTGGTGCCACCTCAGTCCTGGACCCTTGGACGTGGGCTTAAGGTGCTCTGCCAGCCTTGTGGACTCAGTGGAACTGGTGCATCTCCTCTGCAGCGCCGCGTGGATCAGATCCACTGCAAAGATCCTGCTCGCATTGCAGCTGGTGCAGACCCATGCATCCCTCATTGATGGCAGCCGCGACGATGACACCAGACTCTGCATCACAGATCACACCTGCTTGTAAGCAATGCATTGTCCCAACTGCATGACTCATCCCCGACTCCAATTTTTGCATCACAATCCCTTGTCGACAGTATCTTCAATGACGACACAGCAGGACCTTGCACTGCATCCTCACCGCATCGCGGAACCAATGCATCACTTCGGCTGCAAGATACATCTTCTATGCAAACCAGGATTTAAGGTATTTTGGGACTAACTGGGTACCTCTAGCTGGCCCATGCTCCATCCCAGTCAGTCTGAACTTGTGACTTTGTCCGGTCTGGTGTGACTAGATATCCACAGTTGGCATCTTTAGCGCTATTTTTCTAAATGCTGTAAAACTGAATATCTCAAGTCTACTGATTGGATTTTTGTGATTTTGGTCTTTTTATATTTATTAAAAATGACTCTATATTTCTAACTCTGTTGTGGGCTACTTTTGAGGTGTGTTTTCACTGTGTTACTGTTTGAACTGTTACACAAATACTTTATGCATTGCCTCTGAGTTAAGCTGGATGGCTCTGTGTCAAGCAACCTGAGGGTTATGCACAGGTTAATTTAGGGTTTGCTTGTGACTTCACAATGAGAAGAATTGTGACTGCTACTTGAGAAGGGTTTCACCCTCCTCAACAAGTAACAAACTTTCTTACATCTGTCAAGATGGGGAAGCGGAAGTTCGGGGAGAGGGGGGTAAAATCAAACTATCTATTCTTTTTGGAGGTTCAGCACTGGATAGTTTCCTGGACAGAACAATTGGGTGATCGGTAAAGAGTGCAACTTGGCTGAAAGATGGTTTGTTCCTTGATCAAGGCGATTTATTGACTATTTCCCCATTCATCACAATCCCCAACCCCATGATAAAACAGACATCCAAAGTGTTGTAAGATAGGATGACTCCTTTAGATGGCTTGTGAATTCTGTACAGGCAATTACTGACCTTGATTCCTGGCATATTAGTTAGTAGGTGCCCTCTGTTAAGGGCAAGGATGTTGGCAATGGCAATGCTGGAACCTCTAAGTACCCAAACAAGTCCAAAGAAATGCATGTGCTCACACATCCCGATTCTGAGCCCAGCGAGGGGTTGGGGGCTCACAATACAGAACTTAACTACCCCTTCTGTTAATCCTAATTGGAATACAGTATTTCTAGAGACGATTGAATATAAACTCACCTTTTGTGTTGCTCCTTTAATTGAGAAAATTAACCCATCAGATAAACACATGCTCAAAATGTTATCAGATGGGTTAAGGTACTTAGAAGTAAACAACACCATTGCCTCCATCAGCTGAGCATACTAAGAATTGCATACCGGGGCTCATAACTATTCTGCTTAGACCTCTGCCAGCTGATTCCTATATTTCTTCTACTTAGAGCACCACCTAGCTGGGGGGGGGAGGGTTGAACATTGGCTAGAGGCTCCAGAATCAACTAGCCTTTGAAGATGTTTCCTATGGTCCACTTTTAAACTTCAAGCCTAAATGGTGCCCTTATGTAGCTGTTTGGTTAATGTACCTCGCTTGCCAGAAACCAGATCAGAAACCCATAGCAACTTGAAACACACTGTGTGCCACATGTTGAACAGTAATTCTCATTTTAGTCTTTCAGAATGCAAGGATATTCTATATTCTTCTAGTTAGGAGTGTCAACAGGATCGGCCCCCTCAATAAACAGTTTAACAGGGACTATGTGGTGATTCGTTGTAGGAATGCGAAACTAGCAGGCCGGTGAAGTTCACATAATACACAATATATCCATCAAAATCTCCAGAATAAACGTATAATTATTTTTTTTTGTCATTACAAATTTTACTGGGTTTTAGCCATATATCAGGGTGAAGCTGGCCCACATACATATACAGGACAGTGAAATGTGAAATTCCATGAACAACTATAATACAAGAACATGCATAGTGTATCTCTGACCACCCCATCCTCCACAAGTCATTAGCAATGCCTCTATTCAGATGTAGCCTTATACCCATCTCATCACCCCATTATGCATGATGATAGTGTTGTATTTTGGAATCTAGTTGCGATTCCATAGTATGCACAGGGGATAGTACTATATCTGCCCATAGTTGCCATATCTTCTGATTCTTTTGTGGGCATCCCCCTTGGAACCCGGCCACCTCCAGCCCCATACAGTGGTCCATCCCTCTCTTCTACGCCCCAACTGATGGTGGTGTCACCGCTTTCCACTGCTTGGCAATGTCCCTCTTCGCCAGTGTAAGCCTCAGAAATAACAGATGCCGTTTGTAGCGGTTCCCGCCTATACCCTCCGTGCTAGGAAGAAGGAGCAATTTAGGGTCTAGTGCAACATCACAGGCGAGAAAGGAGAATGTCACTCCTCATCAGTGAGTAAATGCTGCACAACTTAATACCGTATGGAGAAAGGTACCCCCCACTGCCTCGCTACGAATACATATGGGAGATCTAATTAGTCCTATGCGCCATAGGCGGCTCTTAGTAAAATAAGCTTTGTGCAAATATTTCAGTTGGATTAAACGGAGCCAGGAAGATATTGCCGCTCCAAGGGGAGCCTTCTAGAGCTTCTGTCCAGTCATCTTTGTCTATGTTTCCAATGTCCTCTTCTAGTGCCGCACAAAGGGCTGGCAGCATAGTGGAGCTCTTTGTGACCAGGCACTGATACATTTTTGTGATCTTGTGGGTATCAAGATCACAAATTAACAATGTGTCTTCTAGCGGTGTAAACTCTGTCAGGTCTTGGAGGTCCTGCAGATATTGGAATATGGCATGCCGCAACTGTAGGTACTTGTAAAACTGGCTACGGTGCAACTGGTAATCAGTTTACATCTCTTGAAACGATTTGAGCACTGTGCCGTGCATGTTGTTGCCTTGCGTAGATATGCCTAGGGTGTCCCACTTTTGAACCCTCTCAGCTGGGCCACTTGTTTGAGAAATATGCCCTGCCATAATGGTGTCCCTTGCGTCAGTCTCCTCCACTACCCCATCCTTTGGAGGGACCGTCTCCATATGAATATCACAACCCTGATTGCGGGGGGAAGACGTCTCATCTCCCTCCTGTTATAAAGAAAGTCAAGCACAGAGGTGTCGCCCATCGCACATCTCTCTGTGGCGTATGCCGGATCATCCTGAGCACTATACCATCAGTCATTAATAATCTGAAACTGCGAGGTTGCATAGTAAGACCGCACATTGCTAGCGGCAATGCCCCCGCAATACATGGACTGAAAACAGGTCTGGAGAGCTATACGGGATGCTACAACCCCCCATAAGAATTGAAACAGAACTGCATTGACCTGCCGGAACCATGATGGAGGGATTGTGTAGGGGTAGTTCTGGAGCTGGTACAACAAACAGGGCAGGGAAACCATTTTGAAAATGGCCGATCCGCCCAGCAGGGATAATGGCAGTGGGGACCAGGCCTTCACCTCTTCCTTAGCATGCAATAGCAGTGGGGCCATATTTTAGGTCCACAAAAAACGGTTGGACCTGGAGAAACAAACACCCTTAGATACTTAAACCCATGAACAGCTATTGTTAATCTTGACGCCCTTTCCATGTCTTCAGTGTCCTCGCCTATCGGAACTATCAAAGACTTCCCAACGTTCACATATAGCCCGAAGGTCAGACCAAAAACCAACGTAATTTGTAAGATGCGAGGTCCAAAGGTCACTGGTTCCATGGAGAAAAATAAAACATCATCAGCATACAGGACTATCCTATCTGACAGCCTTGCAGACCATTCAAATCCTCGCTCTTGAGCGTCGATCAAAACCCATGCAGCTAGAGGCTCCATGGCCAGCGCAAACAACAGAGGGGACAATAGGCCCCCCTGTCTGGTACCCCGGTGGATCTGAAAAGGATCAGAGATCGTGTCAGCTACCCAGAGTGAGATGGTTAGGCCAGTGTACAAATGTCTAATGTATAAAAAGGAACCTTGACCCTAGATCAATGTGCTGAAGAAGAGCAAAGAGGTACTCCCAACCAACAGAATCAAAGGCTTTATCAATGACAGCTAATAGCACCACCAACGGCCGCCCCAGTCAATCCACCAAGGCCAGGGCATTATAGGCATGTCTAATATTGTGGCGTTTGGCACGGTGAGGCATAAAGTCAGCCTGATCAGGATGAACAAAGTCAGGCATATATTTTATTAACCTATAGGCTAAGGTCTTAGTGAGAAGTTTTACCTCAATATTGAGTAGAGAGATCTGGCGGTATGATAATGACTCCAATCTGGTGGAAGCCGTGATTCCTCAAGCATTTTATGAATCGCCTCCAACAAATGTTTCCCCAAGTGCAGCGTATATGATTTAAGAAACTCACAGGGGAAGCAATTGGGCCCAGGGCCTTTCTGGACTACAGCTCTGCTAGGGCCGTATACAGCTCCTCCTCAGTAATCAGCTTATCCACCTGTGCACAAGCGGCATCTGTAAGAGATCTTGGGGAAAGGACCTCAATGAATTTGATTATTTGTTCTATGGCTACTACATCTTTTTGGGTGTAGATCTCCCCAAAATACTCGGCAAAGCTTTGAACCACTTCCTTGGGGCCAAACAGCACCCCTCTCTGTGCATCCGGTAGCACTGGCACCCGGGGACCCTATACAGCATCTTACTCCATTTGTCACCCCATTGATATATATGGCTCTGTTAAGCCTCCCATGGTTGTTTGGCATTATCTAGAAGTAGTTGTTGGCATTGCTTTTGAATTTGGCATAGTTGCCACCACGCCACACCACCAACACCCCTATAACAGCTATGTTCTTCAAGTGTATGCATTTGCCCCTCAAATTGCGGCAATATGAGGGATCTGCGCTCGCGGTCAACTGTGCAAAAGCTAATATTTACCCCCAAAGTGTTGGTTTCAGGGCTTCCTATAGCATTGTCTTGGAGGACGCAATCTCTGTATTGAGATAACAATATTCTGTGATGGACCAGTATAGGAGCACCTTATATGACAGGTTCCAAAGATGCCAGGCCGATAATCAACATCGAAAAGGAGGGCGCTTCGGACCCACATAAAGCATGAGAGCCACTAGGGAGTGGTCGAAAAACACACTGGGCAGTATCTCAACCTCAGATACCATATGCGTGAAACTCGTGGGTACCAGCAAATAATATAGCCAAGAGAAGGAGCCATGAACCGCCAAATAGTATGTGTATCCAGCTTCAGCTTGATGATATGCCCTCCAGGCATCCGCCCAACACAGCGTGGACACCAGAGACCCCCAACGTGGACCCCTGAGTTCCCAAGTCACCTCCCTGAGTGTGCCATCTATAAGCCTCAGGATGTAGGACCTCATTCCAATCGCCACCTATTACTGAGAAACTGCCTGGCAGTTCTCCCCATAAACCAATTATACGGTCAACAAAGGTCTGTCCCAATGGTGGAATGCATACACACTGTCGAGTTTGAGAGACTCCCCATACAGTGTACTGGCCACTAGCACATATCTATCATGACCATCCACCCACACTCTGGTGTACTTAAAGGGCACTATGCGATGAATGAGAATACCAGTACCTCAGGATCCCCTCACAAACCCAGAGTGGGAGGTCTGCACGTCTCCATATTTCATCAAGCATGGGGCCTTGGATTCAAGGAGATGCGTCACTTGTAAAAGGATAACGCCTGCTCATAAACTTTTGGCTTGTTTTAGCACCACACCTCACTTGATCTTGTCCAGAACTCGCCGGACATACCATGTGAGGACACAGAGATGCCCCGTGGAATCTATGGGGTCTGTGTCAGTCATTGGCTGCTAATGTAGGCATGTAGTGGGCTACTGCATATGAAATTATGGGTGGGTATGCACTAGGCTTGTGCATTACCATAAAAAATAGAGCCTTTAAACAATCCGCATTCACCCTCCCCCATACTTAAAAAATGAAGAAGTGTCTGTCGTGGAAGAGACCGTCTCCTGACCCCAATGGGCAAAGGGGAGAGGACCCCGCTAATGAATCCCCAAGTCCCTTACCCAACCAAGTGTCTTCACTAGAGAAACTTAACTTGCTTTACTCTAGGGTTTCAGTCAAACAAACAATATCCACGTTACAATCACACATGAAACATCTAATGTTCAGGCACTGTAGTTAGCCCTGGGCAAGGCATGCTTTGATGGAATGTTGACTTGGTATATTAAATCGATGAAGGGCAACTAATGTTCATCATTCCAGCGCGTATTCCTCCAAGATGAGCGGGACTGGTTCCGATGCTTCACTGCAGACTTAGTAGTGCGTCTGTCACTTGGGGACTAGTCTGAGTTTAATCACGGCGGAGTATGAGGCTTCAATTTTACTGTCTCATCTGTCCATGCAAAGACTTCTTCTGGAGTATCGAAGAATAAGGTTTGAGAGTTAAAAACGACCCACAAGTGAGCAGAGTACAGCACCCTGTATTGTATTTTGAGATCTTGTAGGCCTCACTTCACTGCTATGTATGATTGATGTCGCTGTTAAACCATTTTTGTATACTCTGGGAATAACATGATGTGGTGTGATTCAAATAGAATCTTATCTTGGCTCTGTGCATATGTCAGGATCATGTCCCTGTCAACAAAATTAAGGATCTTAGCAATCACCCCCCTAGGCCTTGCGCCCAGAGGGGGTTTCTTTACCAATGCCCTATGAGCCCTTTCTATCACGAAACACAAGGAGTGAGGCTTTGCTTTCACGATTGATCGGAGTGATTTATCCAAAGAGGCACCCTCACACCCTTCAGGGATGACCATGAACCATAAGTTACTGCGACGGGCAGGACCCTCCACATCTTCCACTCGCGCCGCCAATTCCTTAATCACGACGGTGAGTGTGTCGACTTTCTGTTCAAAAGACACCACCAAATCTTCTACACCTGACACTCTAGTCTTAGCCTCCGTGATCCTCTCCACTGCTTTCGGGAGATCTTGATGCAAAAGGGTAACATCAGAGCCAACTGCGCCTATTTCAGCATCAGACATTTCTCACAATTGCATAATGGCTGCCAACAGCGCAGCATTGTATAGGCTGGACCCCGAAGGCCCCCCGAATCTAGAGCCGCGGCACCGGCCCAGTAAATTTGTCCATGTTACTCTGCTTGACCGTTGCCCTGGGTAATTTATATTTGGTCATGCTGAAGCCTCACGCCCGCCAATTAAACTTGCGTCCCAGGTGAGCCCAACCCACCAGACCCCATAAACGTGGTTCCGAGGGGCAGTGCGAGCAGTCGGGGGTTTAGGGTGCCACAATGTCTCTCCACTGTGACAGAATCAAATGGGGTCTCCAACAAAGGGGCAAAACAGGGGAATCTGGCGAATGCAGACCCACCAGCCTTAGCCAGTCCCCAGCCACAAGCCGCACCAAGACCTGACCTGACTGCCTCCGCAACCAGGAGACCAGCTGCAGCACGGCCTCCAAACAAGGTCCTGTGCCAGATTACATGTTCTCCCACGCAATCTCTAGGCCCCCAGTCCATGGTCTCATGGGTAGGGACTCTTACCGGCCCGCACGCCACCTATATTGGCAGGGGTTCTCCAGCAACAACGTTTCTCGAAGGCCCCAGTAGTGTGACCCCAGGATCTCCCCAAATCGATATGTGTAATGCATGGGAAATATCAGAGTCTCGTACTTCCGCTGCATCCAGTCAGTCCAGCACCAGACACAGTGTGTGGGACTTTTGAACTGCTCAGGGGGCCCCATGCTATGTCTCGCAGCGGGACTTCCCCGAACGTCATCAACCACTGGGGCCTCTCCGGTCCAAACATGCTCCACTCTTTAGGCCACCAGCCCGCCGACAGCCACCGGCTAGAGCTGGGAGACAGATCTCTTGATTTCTGCTACCACCAACATGCCATCCCTTCAATAGGAGGCCAATGCGAGTCAGCTGAAACAGGCCGGCACGGCTCCTGCTCTGTGCCTCCACCTACCACCAAGCTGTTCTGTCTTCGGTACCATGGCTCAGACCTCCCTGCCGTCCGTCGTCTTTGTGTCTGTGACTCCAGCCATCAGTCTTAATTTCTTCGCTGTGCTCCCAGGTTGCCCCCTTAACACGCTTGAGCCAACGCCAATGCCCATCTCTCCAGCTGAGCCTGGTATCTAACAGCTGCCGTACCAGGCCTCTGGTCACGGTCCTCAGGCCATTGCCGCAATGTGCCGTTGGTCTGTCTCTCGCCTCGCCGGAGGCTGCCTGCCGCCTCATGGCATTTGCTCCCATCGCAGCTGTCCCGGGAGTGGTTTGGGAAGAAAGCTGGGTGTAATGTGGGCAGGATGTTGATGGATAATGGAGATGACTGCAGTTAGCTCGCCTACAGTGTGTCTGCCATGATGGCCTGTTAGGCCAGGCCCCCCACTGTATAACTATTTTACTTTTGGGCTATTTTTATAGACATCATTAATGCCCACAGACTCTTAGGCCTGCAATGCCCCTTTGGCATCCTGAACAGACACCTTATGTTAGTTCCCATAACAACTCCTTTACAACCAACAGATTCACAACATTAATGGATTTTGAGGATATGGAATGACTGAGTAGTTCATATCCTCCAGATGCAGCAGCAGTATGGGTAGCAGGAGGCAGCAGCAGACTGCAGGGGGCACTATGCCAAGAGATCTCCCTTGAGGGCCTGCCATTTAAGGACATACGAAGATACCTGATATGCTGGATATAACTGGCATAAGGGCAAAATGGTCAGACCCAGCTTGGTATAAACATTTCTTTAAACTCGATATAGCGATGCTGAAGGAAACTTGGCACACAAGTAACATTATTTGGGATGGAGTAGGAAAGTAGGATCTACTTCTATGGTTGCCCCTAATTGTTGCCTGGTGCTAAGCTGTATTTGACTAGTCTGACTGGGATCCTGCTAATCAGGACACCAGTCTCTCTTCTTTCTCCCTAAATTGGTATGTTCAGTACTTGGGAACATCCCAGATTGGATACTGGGGTACATTTATATACACCGATTCCTCAGCACTCAACATTCTTCATGGGACAGCTTGTGCATGGCTCCTAGTCCTCTTCAGCATTGCCTGGTTCTCACAGCTGCAGAGTCAAGGTCCTTGTAGTCCATCCTGCAACACCCGACATCGGAGGGCATTCGTCGTCCAAGTCTCCTGGTCAGCATAGCTTGGGTTGGAGAGATGTAAGTGCGCATGGAGGTTTGGCCGTCGTTAGGCGGCCGGCAAAACTGTCATGCGCACTTACAGTGAATGCCCACCACTCCTCCCTAATTCAAGAAGCTGTCCATCAGGATTGCCCCGCCCAACATAGGGTGGGGTCATAGGCTCAGCTAGGAAAAATAAAATGATAATAATGTTGTTTTATTATCATTATATTTTTCCTGTTTGCACTGCTGAGAAAACAGTGTGGCAATGCTCCCGTGCCTTAATGGAGGATCCACTGCCGTCGGGTCACTATGGTTGGAATCTACAAGATATTTAAGGTGTTTCAATTTGTTTGTAACCACCCTGGTATTCAATTGTCCAGGACAGTACTTCTGAATAGGTTTAATTTCTTCTTTATTAATTTTTATAATCCTGTGCTGGATATGGGATGTTGTGAGAAAGTGGCTCTGTATATACTGTTCCCTAATAGGTACAGGGTGTACAGAGTCCACAGTCCCCCAGAGGCTGATAGAGGTCAAAGTTAGGTATGACCTTACTCTCAAAAGTGGTAGCTTGGTCGAGCAGTAAGGCAGTACCAGAGGACAGTGTAAAGCATTTATTGTACACACTCAGTCAGCAAATGGTTTCACACACTCAATAACTGAACTCTAGGCCAATGGTTTATATATATAAAATATATGCTTGTTTTATTTTTAGAACCACAAAGGGGGTAAAAATATACTTTCTCAGAATGAGAGGTTGAATATAAATACTTTTGTTTTAAGCAATAAATTTGTGTAAACAGTCACAGTTGGTTGCAATAAACGATCCTATTTCCTAAACATAACAATGCATTGAGCTCAATGGTAAATTCAGGTTATTTGTAATAAATTACTTTTCAGATTACTTTTGGAATTCCAGGTCTGGCTCCTAGAACCAGCCTTGGGTCAGTATTCAGAATCAAGTGATGAAAGTCGACTTAATAACTGTAATGATTTTTAAATAATATTTAGCTATTTCAAAAGTTAGCACTTAGAAAATATTTCAAAGAAAACATTCAATGGATCTCTATGGCAAGAAATTCAAATTGCAGGTAGAGTACTTTATCGTTACTTTAGTAATCCAGGACTGGGTACCTAGACCCAGGACTGGGGTCCTTATCAAAAACAGGTAAGTAATTTCGTTTGCAGAAATGGTACGATTTTAAAAGAATATTTCAAATTTGCAAAAATAGACACTTAGAAGAAATTTCACAGAAAAGCAGACAATGGTTTCCTATGGGAGAAAAATGAGTTAGAGGTAAGTATAGTTGTGAACACTTTTCAGGGTCAGGGCTGGGCACCAAGATCCAGCACTGGGCGCTCACCTAGGAGCAGGTGAGTAAATTCGTTTTTGTCACTTGGCTGATTTTTGGTGAATTTTTGCAGTTTTGAAAAGTTCACACTTAGAAGATTTTTGAAGAAAAAGCCAGTCAATGTTACCCTATGAGGAAAATGAAGTTAGCGGTTTAAGGGTAAGTACTCGACTGGCAGAGTTGAAATTCCGGGCATGGACTCAGGGGTCCCCCAGTGTCAGGTAGGTACAGTTGGTTCACCCTCAGCGGTTTCAGGACGGCCGGGTGCAGAGAGAGTTAGGCCCAATGTTATCCTATGAGGGATAGGGGGGCCTTGGTTGGTGGCTGCTGTCTGGCAAGCCACGCGGCTGTGGGAGCTGGGCTCCTGGTCACTTACTCAGGGCAAGTGGGGAAGTAGGTTAGTGTAGAGAGGGCACTGCCAGGGCCACTCGGGCGGCTGGGTGCAGGGTGCTTTTGAGCCTTCGGGCGCTCAATGGAAATCAATGGGAATGTTCCGGTTTGGAAAAAGGCTGCAGGCTCGGGGACGAGGATGTTTCAGGTGCCACCACCACTTCGAGAGGTAAGTTGGGTAGTTGTAGGTTAGGTGGGTACCCCGGGATTGGGCACAGAGGGCCGCAGGGCGCCGGGTGCAGGGGTGCCTTTTGACGTCGGGAATCTTACCCTCTGGTTGATCGCGGTTGGGGTGGCACTTGGTTCTGAGGCTGCAGGCTTCTTCCGGGATGTCGAGGGGGGTCCTTGGGTGCCGGACTCGGGGTCACAGTCGCCGTGGGGTCGTCCTCAGGGTCTTTGTCCACTCTGGCACTGGCCAGGCTTGGCTGGTGCAGAGTGTGTTGGGTCCGCGGTTCCGGGCTGCTGCCAGGGGTTAAAAATAGGTTTCTTGAGTAGAGCCTCTACTCATGGGAGTCCCAGGGGCTTAGAGCCAAAAGGTAGCCAGGTCCTCCGGGGTTGGTGAGGTTGCTGGCCACGAGAGATGCCGCGCTGGTGCAGGTTCGAGAGTCGACAGGCCGGTAGGGCTGGGGCCTAAGCAGTTGGTGTCTTCTTCTCTTTTTAGCAGCTGCAGGGCAGGTCTTTGTTCTTCTTGCTCTTCTTGTAATTTTCTATCTGGAATCTAAGGAAGGAAGGTTCAGGGTGCCCCTAAATACTAGATTTAGGGGCGTTACAGGTAGGTGAAGGCCAGGGACCGATGGGTCCTTGTCCTGGGGTGGGTACACCCCCTATCCTGCCTCTCTCCTGTGGGAGGGGGGCAGTAGCCTAATCCTGATAGGGTAGGGCCTCCCATCTTCAAGATGGCGAGAGCCCGGAGATGTGCTTCACCTCGCCTCCCCCACCTGAGGGGTGGGGTGGGCAGGCTGGCACATCCCCTGTCCTTGTATGGGGTTTCCGGCCAAGCTTCCCGCCAGAGTGGGGGGTTGCAGTGGCCTGGGGAAACTCCAAATGGCGGCCTGCCTTTGAAGCTTCCCTTTGCTCATCCTGGGGGAGGAGATTTCTCACCTCACCCAGGATGTGCATTGTTGCAGGCCCGGGAGAGCAGGGGCTCTCCCACCCAGGGGTCCAGCAACGTGTCTGCTGTGTGGCAGCCTGGGCAGCCTCAGAGCAGACGTGGATTGTAAGTTAGCTGTAAGGGGGTATCTCTAAGATGCCCTCTGGGGTGCTTAGTACATTAAATCCTACACTGGCATCAGTGTGGGTTCAATGTGCTGAGAAGTTTGATACCAAACTTCCCAGGCTTCAGTGTTGCCAATATGGTGCTGTGGAGCTCGTGTTTGACAAGCTCTCAGCCCCATGTACTCTTAAATGACAGCACTGCACTTACAGTGCCCAGGAATGGACCCGGGTACTGTAGGGGCACAGGGCTCCTGCTCCTGTGCCCACACCATAGGCGTAATGCACCCAGCTAGAGGGGTGGCTGACATATGCCTTGGCAGTGTAGGTGATGGGCATGGTACACAGTGATGTGTGCCATGTCGACTCTTTGTTTTGTCCTGCACCCAGACACTCAGCCTGCAAGGGCAGTGTGTGTGTAAGGGTACAGGGCCTCTGAGGGTGGCACAATGAGTGCTGCAGCCCTTAGAGGCCTTCCCTTGCCACAAGGCCCTGGGTACCTAGGGTACCATTTACTAGGGGCTGACATGTGGCTAGGGTATGCCAATTTGGAGATTGTGTGGTTTAAGGAAGGAACATAGGCCCTGGGTACCTGATTGGCAGGAACTCAGGGTACACTCAATCGAAGTACATTCAGCAATTTAGCAAAAAGTGGGGGCATACCATGCAAGAAAGATGGTACTTTCTCACAGATGTCAAATTTAGATTTTATTTCATATTGTAGAACTCTTAAAGAATATGGCAATTCGAATATTGAATTACATTTATGTGATTATTTAAGGGGATTTCAAAACTACTATCAGTCATAGTGAAAACCAATGTGATCCCT
The DNA here is from genome assembly GCF_964204655.1 of Triturus cristatus. Taxonomy (NCBI): domain Eukaryota; kingdom Metazoa; phylum Chordata; class Amphibia; order Caudata; family Salamandridae; genus Triturus; species Triturus cristatus. Next base: position 1,588,695,916 of record NC_140590.1, read on the forward strand.
TTAGGTTTAAAGATTTGATTTTACCATAATTTGTTGTTGCATGATCTCCAAAATCTGGTAGAAATTGTTGGTGATCTCTAGGAGCAAGTACCTACTTTTTTGGCTGGGGCAGAGAACTATTAATGATTAGCTGAGTGCGTAATCATGGGGGGACTGGGGCAAGTGAGTCTACCGATCACATCCCCAATAAGCTAGTGCTCCACTTACTGTGTTGTCCACATTTACCTGTGGGCAAAGCTTTGACTGATCTAATTTCAATGGACAATAGGCTCCAGTTAAAATGGCAAGCAGCAAACATGTCTGTTCTGTTACGGACTACAGTAAGGGCAAATCTGAACCTAATTCTTGACCACCTATTAACAAATGACCTCCTCAAAGATGAAACAACTTAGGTGTATTGAAAATTTTAACTTGTACATTAAAAACTTTTAACTGGCCCAGAAAAAACTGCTGGAACCACACAGTCTGGCCGGTTTGATAGGGATTGCCGGGTAGCCAATGTTTGCGTCTTACCCTTATATGCATGCCCATTGATAGAGCAGCAATAGCTAATGCCAGGCATGCTTATAAATGGCATTAAAGAAAAGAAAGTATGCCCTTAAAGAACACACATGGGAAAAACTGAGAAGAAACTGCAAAGAAAGGGATTCTAAGGGTTTTTGGGGCATTGTGAACAGGAGAGGGTCAACAGGCATGCAAGAGGCTGGGGTAAAATATAACTGCTGACAACTGGACCAGCCATTTTAAATGGTTTCACTGCTTCGAACATACCCAGAGCAAGGATGCAGTTGACAATCCTCCTTCATACCCTTTAGATATCAGATTTACCATAGAAGAAGTGACCTCCACCATCTCCAACAGTCCATCCAGAAAGGCACCTGGCCCTGATAGGGTGCCGACGGATTTGTATAAAGGAAATATTGCCTTATGAGCTCTCATCATTGCCAATGCTCTGAATGATGCTGTGCTCCATAGGATATCCACCTCTTGGAAATTTACATAAGAAAGACAATAGACCGGATCCCCGTTGCTATCGACCCGTATCGGTTTAAGACTCAGGGGTAAAAGTAGTTGGCAGGATTATCCTGCATAGGAGGGCGTCCTGGGGTCAGCAGGCAGATGCCACGAGTAGGGTGCAATATGGCTTTAGAGAGGGTCTGGAAATGCTGGAACAGCGCTTAAATCTCAGTCTTTTGATAGGTAAAATCATGGATGTAGAAAGGGCTCTCTTTTCCTTGCATTCATAGTTTTAAGTAGCCTCTTCAACCCGGTAAATCAATCTAAATTGTGGGCTAGATTAAGTAAAATGAGTCTGCCCAAACCCCGGCTTAATTTTTTACAGGCACTACGCTGTGGGGTCTCAGCTATGGTATGGCACCAAAGGGGAACGTACCTTTGGATTATCTTGAGGTGTGCGACCGGGCTGTGTTCTGGTGCCTATTTTATTTATTTTATAAATCAACGGCCTACACAGATTCCTGACAGCCAAGGGGAAAGATCTGCCCAAGGTAAACACGACCCCGTACCAGTACTGCTTTATGCAGATGATGCTGTTCTTCTTGGCCTACAATACCTTATCGAGCATTTTGTCCGGTTTATGGAAAAGCTGGATCTCAAAATCAAGACATCTAAAAACCTTTTCATGTTCTGTGGGCGTCAAACTCTCAAAGTTAGACCAATCTCCATTAATGGCAAAAATATTTCCGGGTGTCTGAGTTTTCTTACGTCAGAGTCACATTTCACTCCCGAAGCAGTTTCCTCCCTTGCATCTCCAGTTGCTGTCTCCACTTTCACCAGTCCCTTGGGGCCCTGTATGATGTTTCACTCAAGGTTGACAGTAAACCTGTTCTCCCCCTTTCAGAGATTTACAAACTGAAATGCTTACCAGTTTCAGTTCTTACTAAATGGGGATTTGCCGATTATATTAATATTCAACATGAGGAGAACCAGTTTTGGAGGCATTTGCTGGGACTCGGACCAAGTAGCCCACATTATTTCATACATGAGTAGCTGGGCCAGACATATGTTGAGGACTAGGTTGGGCTTCCTCCGCTACTACTCTGGATCTCAATATGGAGTAACCAGAAAGTGCTTTTTAAACAGCAAATTGCTGATCGTCTTGCCTGCGAGTTAGGGCTAAGGATTCCATGGTTAGCCTATGCAAAGAAAACCGCGGCATTCCTGAGTCGACCTAATCTGTTTCCTTCACCTTGGTCTATAACAAGAGCAGAGGCCACAAAGATGAGTGAGCTGTACACAAGATTTGCAGCATCCATCAGAGTACAGAGTACTGACCAAGACATCCACGAGGTACTTGTTCAAATTGACTAGGGGCCCCACCCTTATCTGTCGCTTGTGAAAAATATTTGCGAGCGGGTGCTCTTGACTAAATTTTGTCTGGGATCTCTAAGAAGTTATCTGTTTCCCCTAAGGACCCTTTGACTCAAAGTCCATCCTGCTTTGCCCATGTGAGGAGTACTCTCCCCAATCAATGGTCCACCTTTTTTCTTTTGTAAATTCTACAAAACTGTCAGGTATAAACATTTAGGGGTCCATTAGGATGGAGGGCGGATGTCCTCTGCCGGGCAGGCAGTAGCAACCGCCGGAACGGCGGCGGACATCCGCCCGCCATCCAAGCCCTGGACACCGCCGGTCCGTTTAGCATTGCGGTCGTGACCGCAGCGGTGTGATTTTCCGCCCGCCACGTTTCTGCCGCTTGCAGTCCGCCCGCTTGCCTGGCCTGCGGAGCTGGACCGCTACAATTGTGGTGGATCAGGGCTAAGCACCGCCGGCACGATTATGATGCCGGCGGTAGCCAGCTTTCCGCGGTGGTGGAACCGCCATGGAAAGATATGCAGAGAATGTCTCCGGGGGTCCATTGCAGACCCCCAATGGGTTGGGGTAGTGGGGCGGTGCACTGGGGGGGTACCCATGGTACCCCCCTACATGTCCCTGTACCAGGTGGCAGGCACTGTGCGGTGCCTGCAACACAGTGCAGGGACATGCAGGACATGCTTGTTTGGACATCGCGGCGGTACTGCTGGCAGCACCGCCCGCCACAATGTTATCCGCCGCAATCCGACCACCGCGGTCAGATTTCCACTACGGAGCATAATAATTGGACTGGCGGTTTTCCCGCGGTACTGGCGGGCGGTGTTTACCCGCTACCATGGCGGGCGGAGTGATTTTCCGACCACCATGCTAATAGACCCCTTAGTATCCATTTTGAAACTGTGTAGATTCCATCAATTCAACCCCCCATTTTATTTTTTCCTTTTTGCTGTCGAACCCATCGGTCTGCCTTGCAGTAGGAGGCTTTATGAAAGGTGCTTTACATTGATTTGTAAACTTAGTTTACTTACGATTGCACTTTATTCCCCTACGGGAACAGCAGGCAACACAGCCATTACGGAAGGCAGCAAACTAATTTTAGCAAACAAATTTTATAATATGTGGTTTTTAGTCTGAGTGTTTTTAACTAGTCTTTGTGTGCTTGTTATGCATTTTATATCACCCCAGACGTTGTATTATATTGTGTGTCTAAATCTGATGGTATCTATGATAGTTGACATACTTTTTAAAAGATGTTTTACTGAATTTTTGGCCAAAATGATTTTTATGTAATCCCTGTATGTCAATGTAATGTGTATTTCTTTTCTCTATGTATTCTTTTGTGATGATGTATGTATAATCACATAAAGATTATCAATTAATCTACAATATCCATGTGCACCTTGTTCTAACCTTCGGCTACAGTGTCTTACTTAGTTTTACTGTCGAACATAGAGGAAGAAACAACTTTGCTCTAGCCACAAGGAAAAACTACTGCATCCCTTAGCACCACATCCGCTGAAATGAAGATAAAGACACCCAGGTCTTAGGAGAAATCTCATACTGGAAATTAGACTTGCATGTTTGAGGGTGGGCACAGACACTAGGTGCATAAGCGGGTGAAAAGGACATTATGCATGAGCTCCTATTGCTGACACGGTCAATAGGATTTCAGTACTTTTGCAATGAACACAATGTTGGAATGAAAATAAAAGTCTCTAGGTGTTGGAGGAAATGCATGAAGTGATGCAACAGCAGAGTTTTTGCTGGAGGCAACATGGGCAGAGGAGACTATGGGCATGTCTCATTCCCTTAGCAGTGATAGTACAGACACATTTAGTAATTCAGTCTATTGGCAGAGGTGTTCTGTCTATATCTGTATGGTGACACTACCAGAGAATAGTGTGACTCGAGTAAGGTAACGATGATACCCAGAGACCATGGAAGACAATTCAAGCTTTTATGAGTGTCTGGCTGCTGTGGCCACATGACACTAGACAGTTCTTTCTACTTCCTGCTCTCAGACCATGAAGTGAAAAGTGTGTAGACAGAGCTACATTTGTCAGTTCCATTAACTTTATTGGTAAGGGGAGCTGATTAGTTCTTCCTGAGCACTGCCATTTGGTAGACGATCGGGTTAAAGGAGGAGGCTGTCGTTTCTGTTCAAAATGAGAACGTTTCTAGGCCAGGCCTGCCCTTCGGGCAGGTGAGCGATCACCAGGTGCAGAGCACTCACTCCTCATTATGCCCATATTGTGGGTACTTCTACTTAAATCCAACCCCAGTGCTACCAGCTGGGAGAAACATCACTGCACACAGGCAGAGAGCCTGAGAAGGACACTTGAAATTTGAAACATTAAGTGCACACTTCAAAAAGCCAGAAACTGATAGCAAAACAAAATGGTTCCTGCATTGCTCTGGTCCAGGACACAGCACTAGAGTCAAAATGGCAACGTAGCATCCTTCTACGCTGCTCGGGAAGACAGCATTGAAGAAAAAGCCCATTCTGGAAGGCCTTGATGTGTTCCCTGCTAATCCGGTACACTCCCTACGCAGCCACAGGGGCAGATAGAGCAGATAGTCCTGCGTGGACCTTGGAACCTTGGTAGACCGTCTTTGGCACGTTGGGGTGCTGTGTTCAACTGCTGCCTCTGGCTCCTGCATCACCGTTGACCTGGAAGCTGTGGGAGTCACACACCGGGCAGGTGGTTCGCCGCTTGCTCTTTCTCTTCCTGCCAAGGTCGGTTTCCTCAAGATATTGATGGGAGCACTAACTGCTGATGTATGGGCAGAAGTCTACTGAACACAATCGCAAGGTGCTAGGGATCTGATGAAAGCCGACATCATAAGTGGGTTTTAATTCCTTTGTTGACCTACAGTTGGGATGGGGCTAACCTCAGGTGGGGAGGAGTCACTGTTTAAAAGTCTTGGGGTGCATGTCATATCCAAGTCTAGTCGGTTTACCTAGTAGCTGTGGTTCAGTTCTCTAAATCTAACAAGCAGGCTTAGTATAGCCGCAGTGTAGCAAGATAAAAGAGACCTTTATGGCAAGAAACTGCAAACAGAACTGGGCATTCACTTGGAGGTGTCTTGGGAACCACATCAATCAGGCCAGGTGCTTTTCTTGGAGCCAAGAGAGCACATGCTCTGACCAGGATACACTAAAGAGGCCAGAGAGGCGAGCATGAGTGACAGCTGTAGGGATGGAGAAAGCCAGGCCGCATCTTTCCTCCCCGCCTGAAATTGCCTCGGTCTCTAGTGAAATATGAATAACCGACAAAATAAGCTGGAATATACAAAGTACTATAATTCTTAACCAGTAGTATCGAAGCTGTTTATAAAAAGGTTACTTTATTTAATAATTCACATAGTTCCTGATGAAACATTTAGGGGGAAACACCTCTCGTTTTTACAACCTCCTGAGTAAACAAAGAGCATTGGTCTTGATTGAAGTCCTCTTAGAGTCATTTAAGGCCGTGGGCCCGGGAAAGCCAATTAAAGTGGCTCAAATATGTGTTATTCGCGGTTAATGTACGCTGCTGTTATTGCTGGCGGCGCCACTCGGATTGCCTAATTGATACGCTGCAGGTGGTTTCCTGCTCTGACGTAACATCCGCCCTTTCCCTCAAAAAGTAAGGTGGCGGCAACAGCAGTTCCCTTTATTTATGAGATTCCGGAAGTTGCATTTTCATATTTATCCGACAGAAACTACAGATAACTCTTGCCCAAGACTGCACCCTAAAGCTGTCCCGTACTTGTCTTATTTATTTACAGTATTTATTTGGCACCGACCAGGGGCGTAATACAGGCCCCCGAGGTGCGGGGGCCCCCCACGCTCCAGGGGTCCCCTCACTCTCAGCGGAGGGAGACGGCTGCGCCTGCAAGCCGACTTCAGCCTCCCCAAATCCCCATAAATTAAGCTGTGCGCGCACGCCACGGTGACGGCTTCTAAGCCTCCGAGTCTTCCCTCTCATTCTGTCTCGCTCCTCAGTTAGTGAAAACCGAGACTTCAAGAAACGGGGATTACCCTCTCTTTCCTCCTTTCGTTTATTTGTTCCCCTGTGAAATGGATCCAAAAAGCAAAAACATTTTTGCTGGAAACGTTTTCTTTTTCTGACGCAAATGCAGCCTCCAGGTGGAGAGAAATAAAACATTCCAAATGTGAAAAATAAATAACTAATTAAAGCAAGACAGAGTGGTTGCAAGGTGGCCAGATTGATTTATTTACACCTAAACACATTAGCGCCACTTTACAGTGTTTGCCAGTGAAGTGATACTTTTGTTTTCTCCTCCCTCTTTGAACAACATTGTTTTCCCTGTGTGGGAAAGCGCACCTTGCCTGGAGGTACTGAAATACCTGCTTGATGGGTGAATTGGAAAACAAAATGTGTACAGCGACTGTGTGTTTACGAATGTGGTCTTTTTATACTATACTGCCTATGTTTTGAAAGAATATAAGCAATGGGCACTGAAACAGGTCCCTTCCGGGCCCTGTAGTCATGGCCTTACCTTTTCATGCAAAAGCACTCACTAATTTCTGAATAATGAGTGCAAAAGGAAAAAGGTAACCATGTTGTTCCAGCTTACATTTCACATGCATTACTTAATCTTGCATTCCCTATGAGTGTTTGCTTTTTCTAGGATGTTGCTAATTTATTTTAGGCAACATATTGCTCTTGTCTAGTGCGTAATTAGAATTGAGTCACATCCAGGTGTTTATAGCGGGTCAGTGCAGTGCAAGTTTCCCTAAGTGGGGCAGTATGGTGTTCAGTGGGGGAGAGGATGTGGCGCTATGGTCAGAGCTGCTGAAGTGGAACTGGTGAACCTGGTTCAGCCTTAATGACCAGGCTCCCAGACCACTCTCCTGAGGGAGCACATTTCTGTGCTACACCTTAGAAGGCGCCGCAAGATCTTAAAATCCCTGGTGTCTTAGCACCAGCAGGTGGACCCTAGCGGTGGCAAATGTGGATTAACCTTGAAGGTCTGTCCACCACTATCCATGAAGTTCACCTCCAGTCTTGGGGACAGACCTATGAAGCAGCACACCATAGAGTGGCAGTGACTCTGTCACTGAGGTCACAGGACCCTTGAGCAGTGTGGCTCTAGGGCAGTACGACTGCACCGGGCGCTAACTTCAGGTGTTTGTAAGTATATTATGGTTTTAAAAGCACTTGCTGCCTCCTTCCTGGACTCCAACATTTTTGGGCAACAATAAAAATGTCTTGATAACTCCAGTGATTAATGTTCTTAGTAGAGAGAGATGGTGTTTTGTCTAGTGGAAGGTTTGACTCATGAAAAGGAATGGCAGAGGTGTAATGTGCATGCTGCTAAGAACATGTGCCATGCATATCACAAAGTGCACATAATGTGAATAGGTCAGTGGGTTACTGCTTTTGTCAGAGATACCCTATTGTTACTTGCAGTTAATAAGTTAAAATCCTAACATAGAACAGTGAGCTATTAACTGTCATGTAAGAGCTGCATGCAAACTCCAAGGTATAAGTTAGAGCGTTATGTTTTTTCCCCAGTCTTCGATTATCCTAATGTTGCAAAAAAGGTTTAATTTGGGTAGAAATCAATTCTGATTATTAAAGAGAACCCCTAACCATGGTATTATGTTTTTAATTCTGAGTTTGTGTTTCTGCAGACCAATCACTATTAAACTATGCTGCCTACTAGTATGGTTGTCATGTGACTTCTAAACCTTGTAATCCTTTGTCTTATGTAACATTTCCTACACAGTGATTTACACACATATGAATGATTGTATCTGTGTAATATGTGTGATGTAAAGTGATCGGACACCCTACACTGATATTAGTGGTGCTGTACATTTTCTGATACTTTATTATTTTGAAAGTTTTACACATGCTAACAGTCTCTGCAAAGATTTTTCCTTATTAGTACTAGTGGAACATACAACTGCAGCAATGAGAAAGGTGACCAGTCAACCTTTGCAAAGGGCCCTCCACTTCACAGCAGCACAAGTCACATTTTTTAGTAACTTTTGATGTGTTTGAGCTATAAACAATTTATTAGTTAAAATCGTCAGATTATGCAGCAGATGATGTATTATGTGGCACATATGGCAAAGCCATAGTTATGTGGAAAACATTTGCAAACTAGGATATTTTGCCATTCATGTTTGAACTCTCTCTCTAGGCATCTTGAAGCTGGAAAACTCCTGCATCCATCCCAAACTGGGCTTCGCCCCTCTCAAGGGACTGAAACAGCCTTACTGGCAGTCGTGGAAGACTCTAGAAGGATTATTGATGCAGGTGGTTCTCTAGCCGTGATATTGTTAGAGCTCAGCGCGGCATTTGATATGGTTAATCACTGTATCCTAATGCATCGACTCAAAGATCTGGGTGTGACAGGAACAGCCCTGAATTGGCTGTGCTCTTTCCTCGAGGGTAGATCTTTCCAGGTCTTCGAGGGCGAGGCCATTTCAAGCCCTAGGCCCCTTTATTGTGGAGTGCCTCAGGGGTCGTCCCTGAGTCCCACTCTCTTTATGGTTTACATGGCTTCTCTCGTAACATTGTTCTACCCTTTGGGGTGCATATAATTACATATGGCGACGACACTCAATTAGTGGTGGCATTTAACTACAAAAGTAGTTACCCTACTTGTCTTGGCTCATGCCTCGAGGAGGTGAGGAGGTGATGAGGTGGATGTGCCATTCCCATCTAAAACTGAATGGTGATAAGACCAAGCTTATGTTGCTCGGTAATCTCTCCCCCCTCGAGGTTTCCTCTATCTGGCCAGCATGTATGGGCCCTGTGCCTATCCCCAAATCCAAAATAAATAGTTTGGGTTGCTGGCTTGATTCTGAGCTTAGCTTTTAAACCCAAACAAGGAAAGTTGTTGCCTCCTACTTCGGTATTGTAAGACTGCTGCGTAAAGTGTTGCCTTTGCTACCCCCTCAAGCAAGAAAGCTCATGGTCCAGGCACTTGTCTTAACCCGCCTGGACTATGGCAACGCTCTTTATCTCGGTGCTCCCTGTGCGGTCTTTAAGAAACTTCAAATCATGCAAAATTGTGCCGCAAGGATTCTTGAGGGTACTCCAAGCCGCCAGTCAGCCAAAGCTGCCCTTAGGTCTTTACATTGGCTTTCCATTCAGGAAAGAGTCCACTTTAAAGCCCTCTGCACCACCCATAAGATGCTATGGGGTCTGGGACCGGCTATCATTTCTTCCTTTGTCCAGCCCTACCAAGCCAACGTTCAAATGACCTCCACCTGACGTCTGTTCCCAGAATGAAGAGGTCCTGAAGTGGTGGCCTTCTCTTCTCTTACAACGCCGCTAAACTCTGGAACTCCTTGCCGCTTCAGCTACGTAAAGAGCCAGACCGCACCGTCTTCCGCAGGAGGCTCAAAACCTGGCATTTCCCCAATTGATTGCCACAGCTTAGTGCGGTTTCTGCCCTAGCGCTGGAATGCCTTCGGGTAACCATGCGCTTTATAAATGCTATTTCATTTAATTTCATTTCATTCATTTCATTTCATTTCATTTCAACTGCTCTTGTGGAAAAAGGGAGGAGAAGTGCTGATGACAGAAACTCCATGGCTGGGAGACAAATGGCTTGCGATTCCACTTTTAAGGATATTTGGGACATTCTGTGATTAGAAATGTATCCCACATTGTAAATGTATTTTAATGTCAATAACACATATTTAACCTTAAATAAACATGTGTATCTATTGGTTAAATTAAATAATGTAATAAGCTGTAACCGGTTAGTGAAATGGGCAACGAAAACTAAAAATTGGGATATTTTGCTCTTTCTGCCACACCTCTCACTCCGCCCACTGACCCAATCCATTGGTTATTCCCGCCCTCTGATTCTCCTCCCACAGTTCATCTACTTTTTTCCCCCCACTTCGACCACTGCCTGGCACTAACATGCATTAGAGACAACTGTTGGCTTTTACCACTTGGTCTCTTAGAGAATGACACCTCAGGTCCATACACGGAGGCTAAACACAGCACGTTTCTGGGTTCTCCGCACAACGTGTTTGCTATTTGACGCCAGACTTCTGCAGCATGTGTTGAGGAAATTAAACATCCCCTTGTGCTTGTATAAAACATAGCTGCCAAGTGGCTTTGGCACCATGTTGTGTCCATTGGTAGCTTTTATCCAACAACACTTTGCATGCTGGAATGTTTAACCCCTTACTTAGATGGTCACAGCACAACTCCCAGAATGCAAGGCGCTGTTGGCTTAAAATCCAGGCCTGGCTGGCGGTGTCACACGTGACAATAGAGCCATTTGGAGGCAATGGTGAATCTGTAATTTAGCAGGCGTGCCTATACTCTTAGTAAATTGTAAATACCGCCAGTGTTGACACACTGAGGTCTGAGGCCTCTGTTTGTTATGAACTAAGGCCCAGTCTGGTGGTTCAGGTCAGTCCTTGTGAGGGAAGCGGCTGGACTTGTTTTTACCATGCACTTTGAAAGTATTTTCACCTTGTTGCAAGAAGAAAGTTGGATTGTTTTACAAAACATGATTGATTTTTGTACATTGCTGGACTGGTGATTTCTTTATTTTGCACTTTGAAAGTATTTGCACTTTTTCTTTTGCTTTACCAACTACAGTTTGTATAGATTGTCATTAGGTACTTGCTGATATGGTTTGTTTTTATTCTACATGCAGTGTTATTTATGGTGTATTGCATGCACTTGTCTGTAATACGTGTACCTTAAATCTTGTATTTAGCATTGTTTACACTACAGAAATGATAAATTAAAACAGACAAACATCTGCATCAATGTTCTGAGGCATCCAAACAGTTTTCTTCCTCAGCCTTGTTTGCCTGCCTGTTTTGCAGTGCTTACTGATTAACATTGCTTCCTCAGTTCACATTATTATCATACACAACCCTTGACAGTCGCTAGTGTGTGGCATGCAGATAATTCACCAGTCTATTTCTCTTGACTTTTGCAGTATACTGAGTTATAGCTTGTGTACTTCTCGTGTACATTGTCAGTCGAGTTTTTATGGAATTGCAGGTTTGGGTTGGTCTTTCAAAGTTTCAAGGTATTGGTAATTCTATTTCAGACCCTTCATAGTTGTTCTTTGTTCTTCAGCCATAGGCAGTTCCTGAGACAATAGGATCGCTCCTTGGCATTGTTCTGATTGCTGCCTCAGTTAAATAATCTGCTTTTGACAGTATTGTTACAAATGACATAGCTTGTATGTTAAGAGTGTTTCCCATTTTCTCATTAGAACTTAGAGAAAGACAATATAGAGGCATTTCATTTAAATGTTGGAGGTTTCAAATCAAAATATGCTAGATTTCTGGGTGGTAGGGCAAAGTGGTAGATGGAGGGCCGTGCTGCTGGGAGAGGGGGGCCCCCTCCATGTGCTTTGCAGGGGGGCCCCTCAAGTTTTGTTACGCCACTGGCACCGACTCTGCTTGGCAGCCTGACGAGTGCCAAAGGGCATGTGTGGGTGATGTTCATGCAGCAAGACCAGCCGAGCGCTCCTCGCGGATGTCAGATGGTGTGATCTGAAGGTCACAAGTTCGAATCCCAGCAGGCTGGCTCCGCCATTTATCCTGCAATTACAAACCAGGCAAGTCACGTGGTGTCCATGTGCACGTGACAGCAACCGCGCGCTCACAATTATCGTTTCTCTCCTCGTGGATCCGCGAAGAATGCAGAGTGGCTAGGAAAAAAGTAAAGCAGGAGGGCGATCAGTTTTTCTGAACATTATTATATTCAGGTGGCACATCATGATCTGACATCTGGCTAGGGTCATTAGCTTAGCCTGTCACTGGGCACCCTTGTCAGGGCAGCGTTCATGTATGCCATCTGCAGGATATTAGCGGTATTGGGAATGGATTGTGTTTCCTCTGATATATGAATAATGTATTCCACCTTGCGTTTTGGTGATCCTACCAAGGGCACGGGTTCTTGGGGAAAAAGTAGGGGAAGGGGGCTTATTAGCATAATTAATTCTCAATTGCACAACAGATAGCGACGCCGCAATACCCTTACATTATGTACTTAAACATAAATGGGCTAATTTTACCAAATACCCTATTTAGCAAACTCACAAAGAAATGTGAAAACTATTTTTATTTTTTTGGTAAATCACAGACAGGTTTTCCACATATGAATCTGTGACAGAACTCAGAAACAGTTAAAAGAGGCACAATTTGAAAAGAGATGTGTGGAACGTGGTACTTCTTTAAATGGGCCGGTACTCACCAGCACTTCAAAAATTTCTGCGGTTGAGTACCGGAACTCCTCCTTCTCCAAAGTGTGTACCGGAACTCATGGGGCAGCAAGCCAAGCTCAGTGAAATTTGGCATGTACATTACAAAAAGAAGTGCGACACAGCTGGGGAGTTGGTCTGTTTTCGTGAAGCACTCTGACGTTCGAGTCCTAATCTTCCCTTACAATATGCTAATTGAGCAGCAGCCCCTATGCATTTATTCAGAGGTGGAAGTTTGGGAGGGGCTGAGTCACACTGTGATTATTGACACAGTGTCCGTTCAGACTGTGTGGAGTCAATAGCACTGTAGGTGTGTGAGCAGGGCCCGCTACAGGCATATCTCATGACTCCCCAGAAATCTAAAGGAAGGCTTCCTGCTGGCATAGCGGAGTAGGGCAGCACTTATTTGGAGTCACATCGAGGAGGAAGACAAGGTGGTGATAGTGAGGCTGTAGCACAGCCGGTGGGAATCAAGGTTTAGTAATGTGGGCAGCAGCGAATGTAAGCATTTCTTAAACACATGTACTAAATGCCCTGTCTGTGTACACTAATGCTTCTATGACCCTCTGCGTGGTCTTGCATGAGTGAGTGTTGTCTGCTGTGTCCAGCACGGCAGATATGTAGTTGCACGCCCCACAAGCCCTGCATTACCACACTCTACCCATGAAGCACACACGAAAGGGTTTGCTTGTAGCAAGTGCTAGGCCACTCAGTCTCTAGTGCAGATCTTCGTTCTCTGCAGTGTTTCAACACATTTTAATTTTGTTTTGTATTGGTCGTTTTCTCTTGGGCTAATGGAGGTGCTCTGGGAGGGTTAGGGGTGGGTGAACCAACATATTAACAAGGAGAGCCCAGTCAGAGCTTAACCAGGAAGTCTGTCTTTTCCTTAAAAGCCTGTGCATAGGTCGAGCCTTGAAAACATTACCATTGAAATTAACGTGTCTTTTTTTCATGTGGAAGCATTTCACCTTGGTACATAAGCTTATATCACAGCATTGAGAGGAGTTTGTGCTCCCACCATGGCGACAATGCCATTAGTGAACTAGGAAGCAAGTCACTTTTCAGGTGTACATTATATATGGCCTATTTTCTTTTCATGAATGAAGCAACATTAAAGTGTATTAAATCTAACACAAGATGTGATTGTACAGCATGCATCCTGAACTTGTGCATTTGAATATACTATCATATGTGCTCATGAAGAAAAAGGAGGTTGGTAAGATAAAATATTTGTCAACGATCACACAATTTGGTCATGTGGGGAAGCTGGGATTGATCCCCGAATTTCTGCTTTCACATTGTTCAATTCAGCCTCTAGCTGGCTATATTTTTTTTCTCTCCTGTATTTCAATAAAGGTCACTATTTCGTCTTTATTATTTGCACATGAGATTAATGTTTGGTTGGCAGGCAGATGCACCATCAAAGTTCAGTTCATTTTTGGTTTGAGGGTGCAAGAGGACCTGGAACTGAGCCAGAGCCAGGCATCCTGGCTGAAGCTTTCAGCAGCTTGCCCACCCCCAGAAAGAGGGAATCAGACTTTGCAGCAGGCAAGGAGCTTTGAGGCAAAGCTGTACAATCTAGGAGGGCGGTGATGTCTGTTAGGTGGCAATGAGACAAGAGGTTTAACCATAGTTAAACGTTTCCAAAAAATGTTAAGGAAATATTTTGTGCAAGTCATATGTGATCTAGGTGTTGCACCATGAGAAGTCCACTTTATTATTAAATGTACCCTTTTGTACGTATAAGGGGAAACGAATACTCAAAATATATCAGAAATGCTATAGTGGAAGGGTTGAGCTGGGTTTTATGCGGAGGTCAGGTTAGGATAGGGGAATAGCATTATTTGCAACACACTTCGCATAGTTGGGCATGAATGAATAAATGAAAATCCATTAATAAAGCACAAGCGGCTGATCCAGAGAGGAGCGTCCCGGCGCTAAGCCAATAAAGGTAACTGCCATTTAACTACAACTCCCTAAAGAGAACTTTCTTCAGGCTCTTTTTTAGGTCTCACCTAGGCAGTACATGTGCTGTCTCTTCAAGACATGCTGTTATCTATTCTGTGGGCTTTTGGCACGCTCATGCATTTAATTTGTTCTACTGTGTGCTTGTCAAATTTCTGTGTTTTGTTCGGTGAATCCTTCTCAATTGTCCCTCCTTCTGTTGTTTTGTTGATGACTTGGAGACTGCCCCTGTTACATGTCTTATTGTTTCCTCGCCTATTTGGTTGTTTTGTCACACTCTTTCTCTTTTAGTTTGCTTTAGATTGTATTTACAGTTTGCTTAATCAGCTTGTTATTTGCAGTTGCATTTCCTTATCAGCATTCCTCATTTTTGTTAGTACCGATCGCCATGTATTTTTTTTGTAACACACTTTATGTAGTTACATTAATTTTTTTTTTTAGGCACAGTTTTATCCACATCGGGACTCAAACCCGGTTCTCCAGGTCCAAAATCGGCAGCTGTAAAGGTTATGCGACAACCCCTCTCCTGCTGGACAAAGGCATCGGTGTGCTAGGCTGCATCTTTCTAAATGTATTTTTCTCTCTTGAAGCTCATTGGTGCTGTTCTGTTGCTGAGGCCTGTGTGACTGGACGTAGCTCCTAGATCCCTAGAGCCTCTGCAGACATGGCGAACAGCGGGAGCAGGTCAGTTTACTTCAAATGATCCTTCATCCGGCCCCCTCCCCCCCCCCAGAGTCCAGTCTGCCGTGTCCAACAATCCCTGTCTAAGGGGACCTTCACTTCTCCCCGGCTGTAACTTCCAGCCCTAAGCTCTCCCGAAAGGAGGCATTGTTGGCTTCCTTTCCTTTTATTGGGTCTCGCCCGCCCCTCTTGCCCCCTCCCCTGTTTTTCATACAACTTAGAGCCCTGTGCCTGTATCAGGCACTATTAATGTGACATTGCTCACACAGTGTAGCGGGGGGCAGCCTTGACACATAACTTCCGTGCTAGATACAGCATCCAGCAACAACACATCAACGATTACCAACTACATACTTTTTGCAGACCACATGCCCCCTCATCTCTTTGAGGACCCTGATACTATGATTAACCATGTCATACATTACGGACGCTCTGACATTCCTTCCCGCGGTGTGATCTATTGCACTGACCTCCCCTCCACTGCAGCAGCGTGAGGCAGGGCTTCAGCTGAGTGGTCGTGGCAGGGTGAGCTCCCTCAAGGCTCAGCCAGCAGCAGGTTAGGAGCAGAAATATTGGCTGCAGAATTCCTGCCCGGATGGGAAAAATGCCTGAACAGTGCCCACTTGCCATGGTATAGAGAGGAGGTGGTCCGGGTTCTGATAAAGTGGTACCTCTATAAGCACAGCCTCTGTGATACTTCAGCGCTGCTCTTCTGCGGCAGGCGGGTCTTACTCATTTGCACCCAGAGGCTCATGATGACGGAAACCTCCCGTTCGCAGTACCCCTTTGCTTTCTATCTTCCGTGTTCACTTAAGCATTCTGCTGGCTCTCTCTACCCTATTTTCTATCCAACCTCATTCATTTCCTTATCGTGTCTTAACCTGCAGCCATACTGCTTCTGTATACGAATGCCAGGGATCTCATGTCATTTGACAAGGATGTGGCTTAATGGCTAGAACGGTCGACTTTGAAGCTGGGGAGCCAGGTTTGAGTCTGGCAGGAGGCTCAAACATCCTGTATCCACTTCACTACAAACAACTGAACACAAATAAAAAAACAAAATTAATTACAACCCCAAAAACTCTAACTTTAACAAATGGGAGACCGATTCAATTGCAAATGCTTGTTAAAGGTTGATTTGAGTTTCGTCTCTCGTGATTGAATTGGCAAGGCATTCCAGAGACTGGCTGCCCCTATGGAAAAAATCTTTCTCCTAGTCTGACTTTGCGAGCCTTAGGGATGCATAACAAGTGCTGGTTAGCTGCTCAAAGTGCCTTTTTTGGAACATACACTTCGACTCTGTCTAGACCTTCTAGCCCCAGAAAAAAGTTGATCCCCAAACGGGCTCAACCTTCAGCACCCTGGTACTCTGAGGAACTCCGCGCCCAAAAATTGGCCTGTAAGCAATTGGAACGAGCATGGCGCAAAAAGTACACAGAGGCGGACAAGGAAAAGTACAAGCTTAGTATTATCATCTATAAACAACTATTGTCAGAAGCCAAAAAAAAGTTCTTCAACACACAAATACCACTGGCCAAATCAAACTCGAAGGAAACTTTTCATAACCCTCAAACAACTGGTCACCCGAATGTCTCTAAGAGTCAGAATAACTCTGAACTCTGTGACGAGACAGCAGATTTCTTCCCCAAAAAAGTAGAAATCATTTTTTCCTCGTTTTCACAAGTAGACAACAGGGCGCATGATCGTCCGTATTTAGTAAGTGTAGATTGCCCCTGCCCCCCTCTGGTGTTAGTACAATTTAAATCCCTTAAGACCCCAGAAACGATTAAACTCCTGAACTCTATTCGGTCTGGAGCCCCCACAGATCCCTGTCCAGTATAGATTCTAAAGCAAATTCCCAAAATTATTGGAACAGCACTCACACCCCTACTGAATGCTATTCTGGGGTCTGGCATTTTCCCCAAATCCTGGAAAAAGGCCTCTGTTCTCCCACTGTTGAAAAAACAGACCCTAGATCCAAAAGATCCTAACAGCTACAGGCCCATCTCACGGCTCCCTTTCCCGGCCAAAATTCTGGAAAAAGCGATGAATATCCAACTGAGCGCGTTTCTGCAGCTTAACAACTCTTTTGATCCTTCAAAATATTGGTTCAGAGCAGAGCATAACACGGAGTCCGCATTACTTAAATCCACAGAGGAAATTAGAGAGGCCTTGAATGGGGGTGGCAATGCCGTGCTGATTTTGCTAGACCTGTCGGCGGCATTTGACACGATCCACCACGAAGTGTTGATGGACCGTTTATCAGATATAGGAGTAGAAGGGCTAGCTTGGAAACTGTTGCTGTCTTTTTTAACCGACAGGTCACAAACTGTGGATCTGGATAGCAACAACTCAAAACCCTTCTTCCTTCCATGCGGGGTGCCACAGGGCTCGTGTCTAAGTCCAACACTTTTCAATATCTATGTGGCACCCCTAGCTGGTGTCATCAGATCATTTGGCTTCCAACTCACCTCATACGCTGATGACACTCAAATAGTACTATCATTGATGGAAGGGAGGGAAACGGAAACTGGGGCACGTTTCCAATACTGTATGGGGGCCATCTCGCACTGGATGGCATCTAATTGCCTAAAACTGAACTCCACCAAGACCGAGGTCATAAAGTTTGGCAACAAGCAACGTGTGTGGACACCGGACTGGTGGCCAGAAGATCTTGGTGTATGTTCCCCCCCCCCCACAAGGAAAGCAAAAAACCTGGGGGTACTGCTGGACAATAAGCTCACCATGAGTGACCAAATAAGCAAAGTGACCTCAGCCTGCTTTCTAGTCTTGAGGATTATAAGGAAGATTCTTCCTGTCCGAAAATAGCCTCAAGACAGTGATTACGGCTCTTAAAATGTCGCGTTTGGATTACTGCAATGGCCTTTATCTCAACACTCAAAAGCAGCACATTAATCAGCTACAACTAGCCCAAAATGCAGCTGCAAGAGTGCTGTCAGGAACTCCTAAATTTGTTTCCGTGAGAAAGTACCTAAGGCAACTTCACTGGTTCCCGGTGAAACAAAGAGTTCGCTTCAAGGCACTCTATACAGTGTTTAAGGCCATCAATGGAGCAGGATCCGACTTCCTTAGGCGTAAATTCCTCTGGTATGTCCCCGGAAGAACGCTATGCTCCTCTGGAGCCAAATATGTTCAAGTCCTCCCATTTAAAAGAGTCAACTGGGGAGGGAGGAGTTTTATTAACTGTGCCTCCAGAGCCTGGAACGAGCTTCCCCTCCATCTCAGGAGTGCCTCCTTTAGGAAAGGGTTAAAGACCTGGCTCTTTGCGCAGTAGCATACATTCTTTCCCCCCCAGCAATCAGTGCTAGCGCCAGGACACCCCAGGGTAACCGTGCGCTCTACAAATGCAACTAACATAACATAACGTAGATGGTAGATAGGTCCTTTTTTATATAGAGCTTTAAAAGTAGTCATTAGGCTTTACATTGGATTCATTACCTGATAGGGAACCAGTGCAAATCCCTAAAGCAATCACACATGGACTTACTTTTGTGGACATTCAGGATTAGCTATGCTGCAGCATTTTTCTCCAGTCAGAGTCTATTCAGCAATTCATCTGGAGCACCCAAAATACAGCACATTAGCATATTCAAGTCTAGCCGTTATGAGGGCATAGTCAATATCTTTGTGTGTATTTACTGGCAGGAATTTGATAGTCCTTTTGTCAGAGATATAAGCACCAAGGAGTAGGTTACCATCAGGGCCTGTATTTGTGGCTTAAAAGATAAGTCCTTATCAAATTTTACACCTAGGTTTTTAACCATGTCGGCCACAATTCGGGTGTTACCAAATTCTGCAGGCCAGAGATTTCTAATATCCAAAGAGGAAAAATCCTCAAAGCATAAAATCTCTGACTTGTCAGGGTTCAGCTTAGGTGATGGGAGCTGAAATCCTTAATCACTAACTGTAAGAAATCCTTGGGTCTATTACTAGAATCTGAGAGTGTGGAAAACCACTACTAGATAGTTTGTGAACAAAAAACAATAAACAATACAAAACCAATGACTAAAAGCCCCAGAACTAACTGTGGGCACGTCAATTTTCAGGGCGAAATCCCTCACTCACCAGAGGTGTCATGCTTCATCATATGGGATTCTCCTCCCAGAGGAAAAGCCTAGTTCCTCTGGGGGCTACAACCCCCTCTCTGAGAGGAAGGAGCTCAGGGATGTTTTGAATATTTAGTGGGATATTCTAAATCCACATATGAAGAGACAGCTGTGTGAATGAGGGTGCAGTGCAAAGAAACAAAAAGGTGGTGGAGGTGAAGTTAAAACTAGCTAAGGAGCGTAAAAATGATATTTATTTGAATATGCCCCCTGCCAGGATTAAAAAACAGTGACCATCGGTATGGATTTAAACCGCAACGGTGAGTTAGAAAGTGATGGTCAACATGTTTCAGCCGTAAACCTAAATTTAGGCAAGGCTTTCCTCAGGACCTATGATGCTGCTGCTAGATAAGTGTAAGTGATACAACAAAAAAGGATACAAGGACAGAAACCGTTCTTAATATGTCTGTTCCATAGGGAAGAATTACCTATAATCAAAGAGGAACATCCAAACACAATTGGTTCAAACAGGTAATTATAAGCATATAACACAAGTAGATAACTAGTTCTGTAAAGTAAAACAATCATGCGTTACCCGCCACTGCTGGGTAAGCAACCACACCTCTACCTGGCGACAGCTCAGGAAAAGGTGCACTGCTCTGTAAAAAAACGGAGTCTCTTGTCATTAACATATCGTGTCCCCTCCATAGCCAGGAATGTTTGCCGGGCCTGGGTTGTCGTTGTCTGGTGGCTTGATTATAAGTTAAAATGAATATAATAAATGTCCTGAGGAAAAGTAGCAAAATACATTAAGAGCACCTGAAACCATCTAATAACATAAGCATATTTAGCTGCTTCATCATTTATTAAAAAGGAAATGGTAGGCTTGCTTTATAAGTTAGTTTCCAAATAGTATTGCAGACCAAGAGTGCCTCTGCTTGAGACATCCAACGGCTCAAACACTGACTGAACATCCTTCAAACCATATTTTCCAGCACCTCCCTGTAGGTCAACCCAACCAAGACATCATTTCTGTTATTTGCAAGAACAGCAAACAAGAAACAGTACAAACCTGGCTCAATTAAATAAACCTTGCTGACTTCGAACTTCATCTTTCACCTAACGTCAAGTCACTTGGATTCACTCTGGACGCCAACTTCACCCTCAGGGAACACAATGAGAAAATATTGAAGTTATAGGATATGGAAATAATTATGAACTCATAGCAAACTTCTTTCAGGAATAACCAAGGCTCTTCTTTTCATCTCTTCAGGGCACTTGGCAAGTTGGATGTCCCCGGCGTCTCAAGAAAAAGAAAGAACAAAAGCAAGCGAGGGGTTAGTACAAGTTCGAATTTTAGGGGTTTTCTTCCTGTTCCCCACACCTCTAGTGAGAAGAGTAGGTACGTTTTTATGTTCTTCAGAAAGAAAATATACCCAATTTGTGCGTTTATTTCTTTATCTTTGCCTAAAAAAATAAAACAAAGATGCCCCCCCCCCAAAAAGGATTAAATAAAGGAAATACTATGGAAGATGTAGAAAATAAAATAAAATTTGAGGATATATCTTTTCTCTCAGAGCTGGTAATTGGGGTAATGCTTTATAATGCAGATGGTGCCTTGGGCTTAGACGTGCAGACGTGCGTTTCAAATCGTGGCACCTTTCCTTCACCACTCACTGCTTGTGCCTGTGATAGCCCTCCTCCCTCCTCCCTCCTCCTGCTAGATTCCCGTTCCCGCCAGTCACCGCCTCAGCCACAACTGTCCAGTGTTGTGGCGGTCATTAGTCGTCCTCCAGGGCCAACCACCACTCTTCAAGTCCGGTCTCGGTGTCTAGGTCCCCTCTCGGACTGGCTATCGCTTGTTTTTTTGTTGTTGCAGATTTATATAGCGCAAACTCGACCAGATGGCATTGGAGCGCTTTACATGAGCACCAGTTACCTTACACAAGGACACATTCATTTTATGGTAGGCATGGGGAGATTAAGTGATTTGCCCAGAATCACAGGAAGCTGAGCCGACGCCGAGACCCGAACCTGGTTCCCCAGCTCCAAAGTTGGCAGCTCTGGCTGTAAGGCCACAACCTCTCCCCTATTGTTGACTCGGTGAGTTTGTCTGTGGTCTCCAGCTGTACCTCGTCCTCCTTCCACGCTCGCTGAAAAGTTCCTGCCGATCCTCTCTTGGTATATTACACTACGGTATCTTCCCTCTTCCTGCCTACTTCCTCCCCGTCAGTTCTCTCCGCCACACACCCTTCCTGATTCCATCTTCCGTCTTCTTCGTCTTAGCGTCCGCTGATTGGGAGTCTGCGGGGGCAGACCTCTCGCTCAAACATTCCACGATCCTGGGAGATTTCAACGTACATGCAGACGACACCCACTGCACCAAAGCCCGTCAACTTGTCGATACTTTGGATGGCCTAAATATGACCCAGCTGGTTCATGGCCCTATGCAGTCGGCCAGGCACACGTTAGACCTGATTTTCACAAATAATCACAACCTGACCTCAACCGCCCCTTTACCACTTACCTGGTCCGACCATTTCCTAATTCCTTTCAGCCTGTCACTACCTCCATGGACCTCCAGTCCTCCCCATAACTTGGAAAGCAGAAGGAAATGGTTCAAAATCACTAGCAACAGCATGTTGCTAGTGATGAGTGCTGAGAAGGTACTCGCGCTTTGCATCGCGCTATGCGCCTCAATACCGCGCTATCATTTTTAAAGCTACCCTTATAACTATTTGTGTTTTTCTTAGTTGTATTTTGCCCTGATTTTAATAGGATTTATTGTAACCCCCTCACCTGCACTCTAATCGGTTCCTTCACCGCTGTTTTGGCGGGTCCGGTCTCTGGGGTGGGATTGGCTTTGGGCGCCATCTTGGAGTGGTGGTCACTTTGGGCGCCATCTTGGAGTGGTGGTCACTCTGGGTGGGTGTTGCTGACGAGCGGTCTAGCGCTCCGGCTGAGTGGAGGGACGCCTATTTAAAGCTCCCTCCAACGCGCAGCGGTTACGCGCAGTGGGCGTGCCTTCGCTGTGCCGGAGTCGTGCCAGAGTCCTGCCCGTCTGCGCCCGTCCGCGCTAAGGAAACGCGGCTCGCGGCAGAACTCTGGACCTGGCCATCATGACTATACTTTTGAGAACTTATGGTAGAGCTGATCTACTGGCCCTTCGGGACCGATGTATACGCTGCGAGTTTTCGCCTGTAGTCCCGTTGTGTGGCCCATATCATTGTAGGTGTGGTGCTTGGTCATTGGAACCCCCCTCTCTTATACGCTCCTTGGGGCCTGTTATAAAGAGGATAGGACAACGGGACCTGAGTATCTGGAGCTTAAACGTCAGATCTGTGGTAAAGCACCATCAGGAGGTTTACGACCTTCTTATTGATGGTTCGCCGGATGTGCTTTTTCTGACGGAAACGTGGCTCCAGGACTCTGACTCCGCGATAATTAACCTAGCCTTTCCCCCAGAGTATGCTATTTTCACTTTAAATCGGACGACTAGAGGTGGAGGTATTGCGATGGCCACCAAACGGTGTTATCCCTGCGAGTGGAAAGCCGCTGAACTTTTGGGGTGTGAGGGTGCCCTATTTAAAATAGCGTTTAGTCACCAGTTTACCTTCTCTGGGCTATTAATTTACCGGCCTCCGGGCTGTGACTCTGTTTTTAGGGCTGCTCTTCCTGAGTATATTAGCATAGAGGCACTAAGATGCGCAAAGTTTAATGTTGTGGGAGATCTTAATCTCCATTTGGACTGCCCTTCTTTACCCTCTATTAGGAGCTTTCTGGCGGATCTTTTGGCTTTACAGCTCTCGCAGATGATTACTTTCCCCACACATAAAGGTGGTCATATTCTTGACCCGTTCTTCACAAATCTAGAAGGACTCAGAGTTCTTGGTTCCTCCCAGTTGGTCTGGACAGACCACATGCTGGTGAAAACGGCATGCTCTTTGTCTGACTCTCCTTTTCTATCTCAGGATAGACTTGTTCTTAAACGACACTGGAACAAATTAAGACTGGAGGATTTTTACCATCAGCTCGAGAAGGTTCCTTTAGGTCCGCTCACCGAGGTCGATTGTGGATACGACTCTTTATGTGAGTGGATATCTGGGGCCCTCGATTCTCTGATTCCTATGTGTTGGTCCAAGTGTCACCGGAAGGAGCCCAGCCCTTGGTATGACACTTCCTTGGCATCTCTTAAGAGGGCCTGTAGACAGGCCGAAAGATTATGGAGGAAGTCGTACGACCCAGATCTGAAAATATGTTATCTGGCCAAGGTCAAGATTTATCACAGGGCAGTGTGTCAAACTCGCGCTTCCTTTTATGCTCAACAATTTCAGAACTCTGCCAATCCATCGAAACTTATTTTTAAAGTATTAAAGGACTTGATGGCGAAGAGAGCAACTGCAGTGGAAATA
The DNA here is from genome assembly GCF_964204655.1 of Triturus cristatus. Lineage (NCBI taxonomy): Eukaryota > Metazoa > Chordata > Amphibia > Caudata > Salamandridae > Triturus > Triturus cristatus. The sequence continues at coordinate 1,588,719,590 of NC_140590.1, forward strand.
TGCTCGGACTCACATTGTGAGGGTTTGGCCTCTTTCTTCCATGAAAAAGTGCAAGCCATCTATCGCACTTTCCCAACGGGTTCCCTGATGCTAGAGCAGGTTGGTCGCACCTTAGGTGAGGGGGAATGTCTTTCCATCTTACCCCCCTTATCTCTGGAGGTGTTTGACTTTCTCAGCGCCAAAATCAAGTCTGGATCTCCGGCAGACCCGCTGAAACCGGCCCAACTCAAGACCCTGGCACCGGTTTGCCGTACCCCGGTGCTGTCCTTGATCAACCTGTCTCTCTCTTCTGGAGTGGTTCCCGTTAGATGGAAGCAGGCAGTAGTCATGCCAATTCTGAAGAAGGCGACCCTTAACCCCCTTAAACCTGAAAGCTACCGCCCTATCTCCCTTCTCCCTTGGGCCACGAAAATAGCGGAGGCCCATGTGCATGCCACTCTTACAGACCATCTTGGTAGGCTTAACATTCTCGACCCTACCCAGAACGGGTTCCGTGCGGGTCACAGCACGGAGACGGCCCTTCTCTCGATGGTCGAGCATCTGCGTTCCGTGCTGGATTCCGGTCGGACGGCGGCACTACTGTTATTAGATCTTAGTGCCGCCTTCGACACGGTCTCGCACGGGATTCTGATTCGGCGTCTTGAGGAGGTGGGCGTTTCTGGCTCCGCCTTGCACTGGTTTCGTTCCTTCCTTACGGATAGGTCATTCCAGGTGGCAATCCCGCCCGGTAAGTCGTCATCCTACCCGCTAGACCAGGGAATCCCACAGGGGTCTTCACTGAGTCCCACCCTTTTCAATCTGTATGTGAGACCGTTGGCTGCGGTCGTCAAGCGGTGGGGCCTGACCATGGTCTCTTACGCAGATGACACGCAGCTGGCGGTCACACTGAGTGGGGACTCAGACCTGGAGGCTCCCAGGTTCTGTGATGGTCTGCGGGAACTGGCTAACTGGATGAATTCCAACTGTCTCCAGTTAAACACCAAGAAGACGGAGATTATGGTGGTTGGTAAACAGGTGGCTTTGTGGGATGACAAATGGTGGCCTTCGGAGTTGGGTGTGACTCCCCTTCCAGCGGCAGAGATAAAAAACTTGGGGGTGTGGCTTGATCCTTCTCTGAGTTTCATCTTTCATACCAAGAAGGTGGCGGCTTCTTGCTTTGGCATCATCAGAGGACTTCGACCCATCCTCAAATTCTTTGATGCACCCACAAGACAGCTGGTGGTCCAAGCATCAGTGTTGTCCAGGCTGGACTATGCCAGCTCCCTACTGGCGGGGATAAACCAGTCAGAATTTCTGCGGCTCCAGCGGGTTCAAAACGCTGCGGCCCGACTGGTGACAGGTCTGCCTAGGCGATGCTCGGTGTCCAATACTCTGCGCTCTCTCCACTGGCTCCCTGTGCAGCAGAGGATTAGATTTAAGGTTCTCTGCTTTGCATTTAAAATCCTAAAGGGTACTCCCCCACAAATCTTGGAGAAATTGCTGATCCCCTATGTCCCCTCTCGCACTCTTAGATCGCTAGGCCAGAACTTAGCAGTGGTCCCGCGTTTTAAGTTGAGCAGAATTGGTGGCCGCTCCTTTCGAGTCCTGGCAGCGAGTTGGTGGAATTCTCTTCCTCCACAAATCCGGGCCATCGATGAGCTCCTTCAGTTTAGACGGGCTATCAAGACCTTTTTATTTGTTTAGTTTATCTGTTGTGTCTCGTCTCCTTTTGTCCGCTTTTAGTGCTGTGTTGTGTTCACCTTCTCAAAGCGCCAGGACGCCCCTTTGCTGGGGCAGCTGTGCGCGGTACAAATAAAAATAACATACCATAACATAACATAACATGTCCCCTGCACTGTCCTCCATCTCTCTTCAGCTGTCAGGTGACCCTGATCTTGACTCCATAAATTTTAATAGTTGGCTAACCTCCACTCTAGACATTGTTGCTCCCCTCAAACCAACAAATTCTTTTAGACAAAAACCATCAGGCCCTTGGTTTACTTCTGCGCTCCAGGTAGAGAAAAGCCATTGTAAGAAATTGGAACGCAGCTGGCGATCATCCTACGACCTCACAGCTAAATTAGTATATAAAGCTGCCCTAAATAATTTCCACAAACTCAAATGCTCTACATTGAGAGATTTCTTTATTAATAAAATCCACTCTGCAGGAAATTTGGCTAAAACTCTTCTCAAAATTGTTAAAGACTTTACTAAGTCTACTGCCACCACAAGTGCAGTCCCTCCTACCTTGAATCTTTGCAATGGGCTATCAGATTTCTTCCAGGACAAAATTCTTGATATCTATAAAACGTTTTCCCTTTCACTTCACCCCCCAGCCCCTGCCACTAAGTCGGCCGGCAATGATGTTCTGACCACCTTTCGTCCCATCTCATCTGATACCTCACTCCATAAACTGTTAACATGCAAAGGCGGCTCCTCCAAAGATCCTTGCCCAGCTAAATTCTTCAACACCTTAGCCCCACTCATCAATAACCCATTAAACTAGATTTGGAATGCCTCCCTCTGCTCTGGTACCTTCCCTCAGTGTGGAAACAGGCCCTTCTAGTGCCTATTCTTAAAAAAACGGATGCCGACCCCACTGTATATAAAAATGATAGACATATCTCCCTTCTATCTGCACCAGCTAAAATTCTCGAAAAGTTTGTATGGGAACAACTCTCCAGCTATTTGGAATCCCATAACCTTTTCCATGACTCTCAGTCAGGCTTCAGATCCAGCAACAGTACCGAAACTGCCCTCCTCGAAGTCTCTGAGACCATCTGTGAATGTGTGGATTCAGGCAACGCAGCCATGCTAGTGCTCCTCGACCTGTCCGCGGTGTTCCATACGGTCTCCTATCCTATCCTTCTAGATAGATTAAACCACGTGGGGATTCAAGGCACACCCCTGTCTTGGATCTGGTTCTATCTGGGCAGTCAGACCCTTGCGGCTATGGTTGAATCTTGCGGGGTGAGGGTGATCTCCTACGCAAATGACACCCAACTGGTGTTTTCCTTTGAAGAACACTCTGAGGTGGCATTCTCTAATTTTAGACTTTGCCTGAGTAACAGCTCGGCGTGGATGTCACTGAATACCCTTAAGGTAAACTTGGATAAAACCGAGGTGCTTTTCTTCAACCAAAAAATCTCCCCCAAAGTCTCCACCCCCCCGTCGCTCTGGTGGCCACCCTAGATGAACCCCCCTCTAAAGCCTGTGAACTCGGCCAGGCACCTTGGCTTCCGGTTTGATAATGATCTGTCTTGCAAAACTCAAATTAAACAGGTGTCCTCCTCCTGTTATGGGAAGCTTCGTAAATTTCTTCACTTCCTCCCCTTAGAGTCCCGCCGGACCATAATCCATGCTTTAATTACCTCCCACCTAGACTACGCCAACAGTCTCTATCTTGGGACACCAGCCTACCTGATTAGGCCTCTACAGATTGTTCAAAACACGGCGGCCGGAGTAATCTGTAAATTTCCTTTTCGCCACTAGATCTCCCCCATCTGAGTAAGCTCCACTGGCTTCCGGGGATTAAAGGGATTGAATTCAAGGCTATCACCTTGGCTTTCAGGGCTTTCCAAGGACATGGCCTTGCTTACTTGAGAGTGCGACTCAAGCACTATAAACACAGCTGGACCGTCCGATCCAACCATCGCTGTCTCCTTGCTACCCCCCATTTTTACAGGTCTAGAATGGGTGGCAGAGCCTTTGTGGTGATCACCTCCAAAATTTGGAACGCCTTGCCACTTTCCCTTCGCTCCTGTGAGTCAGAACCCATCTTTTGACGTGCCTTAAAGACCTGGCTGTTCACCTGCCTTCAGTCTCCCACTCTGTACCTTTCATCTGCCGTCCGTTTCAGCGCCGGGACACCCCTATATAAAATCCTAAAATAAATAAATAGATATTTGTGAGCCTGTTTAATGAGACTTTCTTTAATACGGTGTCCATAAGGGTGATACTTTTCCCTTCTCTTTTCCATGTTTGGTGTTGCGGGATCCCAACAACAGGACGTCTTAGCCACAAACAAGTAGGTGAATCCTCACAAAGCCCTAATACTCTCGCCTCTGGATGGTGGCAATGCTCTGCTGTATGGTTTGCCGGACTCCACGCTGGCACTCAAGGGCATCATACACCCTGCAGCATGTCTCATCTAAGGCCTGAAGAAATATGATCACATTATCACCATCCAGATGGAACTCCATTTGCTAGCCAGCACCAACTTCTAAACCAGCTGTTTAATTTACAAAACCATCACGGCTAGCCCCGCCACTTAATTTGCAGACAAGCTCACCATTTGTGGTGGCTCTCAGGATACCTGTAGCCAGGACACCATCAGACCATAGACCAATGAGGGGAAAAAATACAATGCAACAGGCCTTTTCTAGCTATGCACCAGGGATCTGAATAAAAATTCATGTATCCTTCAGGACCGCCCCATCTTTGAGGATGCACATCTTTGAGGAACATTACATCATAATGCATTACCCGTCCACAAACCAGCTACCTCTCTATGACTCATTGACTTTATGCTTGACGTTGATCCTGTACAGTACTCCACTGCTATTTAGCTAGGTTTACGCTGTAGAAATACCACATACACAACAGCTTGATGTCAATAAGGCACATAGGAATTTACCATGTGGTTTCCAGCCGAGGGGAGAGGGGTCACATAAGCATTTTTGCCAGTTCAGGGGTTCTGGTCACCATTGCTTCTAATCAGTTGTTATGGCCTGTGTTTCCTGACAGCAACATAGATATGGTATGCATGGAGTTGTTACCAGTAGGCTCTCAAACTAGTGGACGGCATTTTTTAGAGGCATTTGATGGTGAGATTGCTTGATAAACTGAGATGTACATATTCAGAATTGTATTTACATTTCTTTTTGTAATTTCTGTAAAATAAGTTAAGTATGAAATAACAATTATGGCCATATGTATTTCATGCCTCCTACATAATATAAACAGATGTTGTGTTAAATGTGCCTTCATTCAAAACAGTGAAAAAAATACTGCCATTCCTGCCAGCAGGGAGCCGGAAAACAGTGGTCACCGCACTTGTTTGGTCAAAACTTGATTACTACAATGGCCTTTATTTAAAGATTCAAGAAAGCTTTATAAATAAACTCCAAAGGATACAAAATGCGGCCACCAGATTACTTACTGGGGTGTCCAAATTTGCGGCGATGTCCAATGAAATTAAAAAGCTACATTGGCTCCCGATGAAAAAGCATCTTTGTGCACTGTATTCAAAGCACTCCAAGGTATTGGACCAGAGTACTTACAGAAACAGTTTAATCGGTACATACCCACAAGAAATCTACGCTCAGCAGGAGCCAAAATGATTATAGTCCCGCCCACAAAAAAGTTATCATGGGGAGGACGAAGATTTGTCTTCGGAGCGGCCAAGGCTTGGAATGACCTCCCGGCCCATCTCAGAAATGCCACAGATCTGTTGGCTTTCAGAAGGGCCTTGAAAACATGGCTGTTCAACAATTAAATTTTTCTGTTGGTGATAGCTGAAATGACAGGTAACTAGTGCCAGGACACCCCAGGGTAACCGTTGCGCTCTACAAATAAACTTAACATTAACATTAACATTCAGGCTGAGTGGGAATGCAACAGCTATGACTGTTCGAGGGTATTCTGTTCCATCAGAATGCCCAATCTCCACTTTTCAAGTGCAGACTACAGATACAAGCATCATTATATAGAAATGGAAAAAGCGTAGGAAAGGGTCACTCCCACCACTTATTGCTCACTTCAAAATGGTGCCTGTAGCAATGGGGCACCATTGAAAAGCCTGGATATGCTGATGATGTACACATCACACGTGCCATGAGGCACACAAGTGTGCTTACGTAGTTCATTCTGGGTGAGGAGATTCAAGGTCTAATCTCAGACACAAGCACGACATACTTCGAAACTCACTATCTCTCCTAGAATAGTATCAGCCCCAGTGGTAGTGATTTGTTGCAATTAAGAGAACTAAACAATACCAGCTTGTCACCTGGTGGCACTGTCAGACAGTGGCAGCGACAGGTTTAGGTACCAAAAGGGGCGTGTGTTTCCTCTGGAAGCACCATACTAGGTCCTCTCTCAACTTTGATAAATTATTTACAGACACACACACAACACATACACCATGAAACAAGAAAATATGGGAAATATTTTATGGTTCCCTGTGAAATATCAATTTCATAATCCATATTGACAACCCCAAACCATTCTGCAGAGCTTTACCATTGTATGGGTTAGTGCGATTATGTGATATTTAGGGCCAAATTCTGCAGCAAAGGTATCTGAATTATACACAAAAACAAATAATGCACCACATTTTCTGGTAGTATTATTTTCATCCATTTTAGCTACAAACATTTTTGTGAAATCTGCAAATTATGCAGAAAATTATGTTGCACAATTAGTAAATGTTTTATTATGTGATAAAAGCTGCTGCCACAGAGTGACATAAACCCACTGGCACTCACTCAACACTATTGTTTTACAAACAGTTTGTACATGAAAGGTAAGCAAAATCTAAAGATTCTACTTTCAATTAGTGCCTATTGTTAACTGAACTTCGAAGAAGGTCTTGTCTTGGGAGAAATAGCACTTGTTATAAATATTGTTAATGAGAATGTCACCACTATTTTTGTGCAAGCTAGCAGCTTGTGCTTGCTGGTTAGCAACCCTGTACACGGGCAAGCCTCAGTCTGGGTGCATAGAGGGGCAGGGCCCTGAGGTGGGAGATAGAGCTAGAGGAAGGGGTGAGACGTCAGGTTGTCTGAGGTACTATTCTTTGAAGGGATGAGTTTTCAATTTTCTCTTAAATTCTGAGGGTTGCTGCTCTTCTGATGTCAGAGCGGATGTTTTTCCAGATCCAAGGGTCATGGCTGAGAGGGCTAGTTTCTGTGTTTTCTCCTTCCTGTTGTGTTTAGTCTGTACACTAGCGATGCCAGAGCTCCTCATCTGGTGTTGACCTTCCAGATATTGTTAGTTTTTTAGCTTGGTAGGGAGATCAGATGATAATTTTTTAGGCTTTCTTTAGGAGGGGTCTGATGTCTGCGTCTTTCCATCTGTCCGGGAAGGTTGCTGTGGAGATGGAGGTTTTCAGGATGCTGGTGAGTTGCGTGCTGATTGGGTTTGTTGTGAGGTTGCAGAGGTGGTTGGTGGACACCCCGGAGTCGATGGAAGACATGATGGTTGAGGTGGTTAAGGTGGTGAGCAGAGACCAGGTGGTAACTGTTTGGCTGATGTTCGCTGGTTGGTAGATGTCATTGAGGTTGAGGTTGGAGGTTGAAATTGTTGTAGATGTTCGTATTCTTGTAGTGGAAGTAGTCTGAGAGAGTGTTGCAGAGTACTTGGGAGGGGTGGATGGTGTTCTCTGGGACTGTTAGGTTAGATAATTCTTTGACTATTTTGAAGAATTCCTTTGTGTGGCATATTTAGTTTACTTATAAGTCCCTTATAAAATGGTATATCATATACCCAGGGCTGGTAATCTAACTGCTACTAGTGGGCTTGCTGCACTGGCTGTGCAACCCACACAAATAGCCTTTCAAACCTGTCTCAAGCCTGCCATTGCAGGGCCTGTGTGTGCAGTTTACTGCCACTTCGATTTGCAATTAAAAACTACTTGCCAAGCCTTAAACTCCCCTTTTATTACACATAAGTCGCCCCTAAGGCAGGCCCTATGTAGCCCTAAGGGCAGGGTGTTGTGGAAGTAAAACATATGTCCTGGTAGTGACAAAAAGCTGCATTCATTTTTCACTCTTGTGAGCCCTACTACTGATAGGCTGTTAGCGAGAATTCCTTAAAACACTTTAAAGCTGTAATTCCTGATTAGAAAGGAGTAGCTGCATCATGTTTCATATCATTTGAATGGTAGTGATAAATACTTTTTTATGGTAAAGTTGGATTTAACATTACAATTTTAGAAATGCCACTTTTAGAAAGTGGACATTTCTCTGCTCTTACGGCTCTATGTGCCTTGTTCCTGTCTGCAATACCCGTCTGGGCTGGGTAACTGCTATACTCAGTGTATTCCCTATAGACAGCCACAAACACAGGAAGGGTTGCTGTGACAGAGGAGTCATCTGCATTCATCTGCATTCTGACAGCCTTCCTGGGAAGGAAGGGGGAGTGGGAGTTGACACATCTGAATAGGCAGTGTCCTGTGTTCCACACAAAAGGCTGATTACTCCCCACAGATAGGTTGGTAGACAGGGCTGGGATTAAAGGGGACCCGTGCACATCAAGGAGCTGCTTTAAAATAACCCCCACTTCAAAAGCACATTTGGGTATTAGTACTGGGGCTCTACCAAGACAGTACACTACTGGACCTGTGAAAAACTCTGCCAGGAGTAAGGACTGCTGTGCTACAAGGATTGCCACTCTGATTGACTGACTGTTCGAAAGACCTGCTTCACTGGTGTGCTGAGTTGCCCTGCTGCCTGCTGATCTCTTCCCTGCTTAGGATAGGACTGGACCCATCTCACTTAAACCCAGAGTGACTCCAAGGGCTTGCTGGCTTTCCTCCTGTTTTCTGAAGTCTCAGTGTCATAAAAGACTTCCTGTAATTCTGCTGGTGCTGCTGGACTCTGACATCTGTGAGTATTAACTTAAGCAAATGGAGCGCATTATCACTCCTAACTCGGTGCACAGCTTTGGAAAGGGAATAACCCACTGTTTTCGGATTACTTCAATTTTAGTCGATGATTGATCAAAGTACTCCAACATTTTTGTAAAAATTCGTTTATTTTTTCAGTTTCTTTCACACGTGAGATGCTAATAAGTTCTACAGCTTCTCATGTCTCGTATATGCCCATCCGGGCCTTTTTCGGGACACGCCAAAACATATAAACATCCACAGTAGCTACTCTATGTTGTACCCAATGCATTTCGGGCTGTTAAAATGCCCTTCTTCGGGGGTTCACTACAAAGAAAAGAAATCACAGTTAGCGCATGGTTTCATACCCTCTAACTAACTAAAAAATACAAGCTGACAACTCCACGCCATGTTTTTAAATTGCCCTTTTAAACAACGCTTCCCTCTAGAGTGCGGTGCAGCACGCTACCGCGACTGTAACCTGAAACACGCCCTTATCTCTGCTTAAAAAGGCCCGGATGGGCATATACGAGACATAAGAAGCTGTAGAACTTATTAGCATCTCACGTGTGAAAGAAACTGAAAAAATAAACGAAGTTTTACAAAAATGTTGGGGTACTTTGATCAATCATCGACTAAAATTGAAGTAATCCGAAAACAGTGGGTTATTCCCTTTCCAAAGCTGTGCACCGAGTTAGGAGTGATAATGCGCTCCATTTGCTTAAGTTAATCAACAAGAGGCGTGATACTGGGGTGGATCACGCGACTCAGGTAGCACGCAAAAATGGACAGTTCGAGATAATCATGGATTAACAAGTAAAAAGTGGGAGAACGAAGGTGTGCACTGCAACCATTGTGATTCATCTGTGAGTATTACTCATGCCTGAGGTGTCCCCTCCAGTACTGGACCTCAGAAGTGGGTTTTTGCAGCTTTTTTTCCATCACTGTTTGACACAGCAGCGGTTTTGTGCCAATTGGAAACAACACATCACCCTTCAATGTTGATGCAGCGACTGCTCAACGATAGGTAATCTACAGCCGGCATGGCTGACAATGACAGACAGAGTGGCTTGACGACGACGCAGTACCTGCATCATACAGGGGTTGGTTGTCGAAGCTTCCATCAATGGCATGGATTAGTGCAGACGCTTGCCCCATCCAGTGGATCAACAACAATGCGCACCTCCTCGAATCCTCGCCTCGAGTCCATGACATCGACCATTTTCTCCATCCAAGGTACTTTTTCAGCAGGACCTGTTTGAGTCCTGTAGCCGGCCTGCCCTCCATCGCGGTTGGCCTGAACTTTGGATTAATATCAGTCTAGCGCGACATCAAGTAACCTTTTAGTGCTGTTGACTTCTTAGTGCTATTTTTGGTTTATTCCTTAAAAAATTCATAACTCTGGTTCTACTTATTGGATTTTTGTTGTTATGGTCTTGCTTTACTAAGATAAATATTCCCTATGTTTCTAAACCTGTGTGGAGTCTTTTTGTGGTGTATTCATTGTGTTACAGTGTGTGTGTGTTGCACAAATACTTTGCACATTGCCACTTTAGATAAGCCTGACAGCTCTGTGCATAGCTACCAGAAGGTGAGTACAGGTTATCTTTTAGTGTGAATCTAGCAGGAGGGGTCGACTGCTTGCAGTCAGAATTTCAAATTCGACCATTAACCCTGACTAGGATTGTGGTCCATACTTGGACAGGGTGCCTACCTCTGCCAACTAGAGACCCAATTTCTAACATCTGCATTGTAATACTACTGTAAGACCAAATGTTGACTTTGTAAACATCTAGGCAGCATTTTAGAAACCTAGCCGACTCCATACAATTTAGATTAAGTACCCTAACCACTACAGTACACGAGCACACAGCAGGGTTAACATTAGAATACATAAATTGGTATTTTGCAGAGCTCAACTTTCCTGTGCTGTGAGAATTACTAAGGAACATGCTCACAGTGTTCTGTTCTCAAACTCGTAGGTGCATTTCAAGGTCAAATCCATGTTGGAAAGAATGTTTCTTTCTTGTTAGTCTTATCATCTGTGCCAGAATGATCTAGCACATATTTCTAAAGAATGCTTATTGTTTCTCTGTATGCACTGTCTGGAAATTTCCATTGATCTCTAAGGGTATATCTGCCCATGATTAGTGAGGACTGGTAACATGTTAAAGCTGAGGCTGGCTCATGATGTCCTTTCAGCTGGAATAAATGTTTTGCTCTCAAATAATCTCTTGTCTAAGATTGTGTATTGAATTACGCTTTCGCAGTCTAGTAGAGAAGCACAGGTAAGCCGTCTACACTTATTGTCTGATCAGAACATCCGCGGAGCCAAAATGTGATGATACTGTCAGACACAAAAGGCACGCCAAACCTAGGGATATGTCCCTAAATTTCAGACCTCTGTTCATTGACCCGAATTGGCTGCATTGGTGGGTGACATTCGTGTAACCCTGGTAATTCTCTGAATGCTGTACAGGCAAAGGTGGTGGACAGAGAGTTAAGGTTAAGAGATAAATAATTTGCAATGAGTTCGGCTGTCAAGAAAAATGCATTCAAAGGTTTCCTTTCCTCATCCCAATGGAATGATTGAAGATGGCAGACTAAAAGGCAGGGTTGGTTCTGCTCTAGGTGCATGGGTGTGTCTAGGAGAAGGGGTTGGTTCCTCTGCAGGTGTATGAATGAGTCTGCCAAAGGGAAAAGCCCTGCAGTTATGAATGTTGGGCAGAGGTAATAGGCAGGTGTGTGATTGAGAACCTTCTCCTTACCATGGCAGACTCACAGGCAAAGAAAATAGGTCATCTGTGCCAGATTTTTCCCTTAGACAGTGTCAATGTGAGTGTGAAATGGAGAGCTGCGGTAATTGATGATTCCCCAGGCTAGACGTGGAGGCGAATGAGTGGTAGGCTCCTCATTTGAGGCGATTGGTAAGTCTAATAGTAAAGATGAGTTAGACGAGCCACAGACGCCCCACCAAAGGAAGGCCAATGTTGATAAAGTTTGGAATGCATAAAGTTTGTCATGCACACCTGTTTGTGGTTGAAAGAATGCAACAAGTTCATGAAAAGAGAGCCACATTTATTTGCAATTTCCTGAAAATGTTTTTGGGGGGAATTGAAAAGTTTGAATTATTTTTGGAAGTTTATGAATGAGCGAAAGAAACCACACTGACCTGCAGATGTGAAGTACATAATGAATGGAAGCAGTCAACGATGAACAGAGCAAATGAGTAAGGTAAAGAGCAGGTGTGCAAGGTGCTGGGTGGTATGAGAAAAGAGGTGTTACAGAAGCAATAGGAATTTTGCTGAGAGAATGTTGTGAAAGAGACTAGACAGTACCCCCACTTGTGGTTCCTTCGGCCCCGTGAGGACTGTAGGGGAACGTAGATTGTCTGGGGGAAGATTTGTTGAATGTTCGCTCGCCTCCCCAGGATGTACCTAGGAAACAACTTGAAAAGTTACCGGTAGAGAAAGAGAACCCCTATGGAATTTTACACAGGACCGAAGAAAAGGGGAACCCATTGGAATTTTACATTGAAAGAAGGCTGCCATGGGATGGTTTGGGCGGAGATGTATTTATCAAACAAATAGTGCAAACAAGTGGTTGAGCAAGGGCCGCAAACAACTTGGTTATTAGAGTCGCAGGTGAAATGGAAGTGGATTTGCAGAAGAAAAAAATACAATAAGTCACGTAAATTGCATTCTGAAAAAAGAAAGTTAGATGTTGCGGCACTGGTTTGAAGATTTCTTAGAAATTTTAAGGAAATGGGAGGATATTGAAGGATTGAAAAAACAATGGGTTAAAGAGGCATCTGAAGATCAGGCGTGTGAGGATGACGATGACATCCTGGAGATGTTAACTGCTCACTAGGGTGGAACTAGAATACCTGTGATAAGAGGTTCCTGGACCAGATATGACCTAAAGACTCCCCGAATCTTCGGGAGAGCGACACACCACATTCAGACACTGATCAGCCCTGCTTTGCAGTAGCCACAAGAGACATAGCTAAGGAATGGGGAAGTGCGGAGACACCCCAATGTCCAGAACGGGAGAAAAAGCACGTGTAATTGCATGTTAATGGAATACAGATTTACAGTGATAAGGGACGTTCCCCAAAAAATTCAACAAGATATGAGGAGGATGGATGGAGAAGTGGGAAAATAATTAGTGATTAACCCTGCAGGCCACATTGGGACACACTAAATATGCCTTACCCTCTCCCCCCAGGGATTGTGATGGTTGGTTGTGTCCTCCTTACCCGACATTTCTTCCACATAATGCTCATTACTCTGTCATGTTAACTGTTGACACTCCACGGGTGCTCAAGGAGGACTCGACATGGAATCTGGGAATGTTGTGTATGGCAATGGGATATTAATGCGCGGATAATGGAAATGTACAAATCAGATGGCTGGTTGGTTCCTATTGTTTATTATGATGGAAAATCAATAAAATAATTTTAACAAATTGCTGTGGGTAGATGTGGATGCTTTGTTTTCCACTGTGATCCCTATGGATCTGTGGGATGCTTCTAAGGTGCAGTGAGATGGCCAGAGGCGAAGCGTAAGTGGGTGGCTCCAAAAGATTTGTTTCGCTGGTCACGATGGATAAGTAAAAGGAGGTAATGGGGTACTTGAAGGAAAAGGAAGCACACATGCTTATTATGAAAGACTGTTACATAAAAACACAAAGGTTCTTCTCGTTTTCTGGATCTGGGTTTCATAGAGGCAAAACGCCTCACCACTCGGCGTTGGGAGTCACCTGAACCCCCACCGCTGATAGCTTGGTCGTGGCCACTGCTCACATGGATGAAGCAGAAAGTGTCGCCCTGCACATAGAAGACAATCTTGGCTTATGTGAATATCCCATCGCTACCTATTGGGGCACCATTCTGGCAGCACTCCAGGCGGATATACACTCTGATATGGCGGATCTACAGCACCGCCTTAAGGAGTCGCATATCCCTTATTTACCATCCCTGTCAATACTTTATCAGCTTCTCCTTGCAGACGTGCCATGGGAGGCTGCTATATTTGTGCACACAGCGATGGGGTCCTGAATCCTGAGTTGTTGCTATGTTCGAGGTGGGAGAGGGCTGGGTCTCGATATGTGCAGTCCACTGTGTTGTTTTTACCTTGTTCGCTGTTACATATTGTTTTCAAAAAATTAATCTCTACTAGTTTTTCCTGTTGCCAGTCGTACCACCCTAAGGTGTTGGTTAACAATCAGACTCCTTTTATTCGTTTCTTGTGGTTTTTTTTGGCTCGGAATGATGGGACTATTGGTGTCTACAGAGGACTGATAGGTAGACTCCCTTTGCTTACTCTGTAACCCAGGCCCTCTCTACCTCTTGTTGGTACCTGCTGCCCAGAAATGTGGTGTATAGATAAGTAGAATGTGTTGATTTACCCTTTGTATGTTTTTTAATTTGCGATGTATACTGGAAAGAAGAAAACATAAAAAAAACAAATAAACAGATTCATCAAAAAAACTAATTATGAAAGACTGTTACAGGTAGCATCGCAGACTAGAAGAGGCTGCCCAGCGGTAGATGCCAGCACTACCGTCAGCCTTTGTATTGGGGCATTTGAAGAATATTAGTACCCAGGTACAACAGCCTGGGATGTGTTGGCAAGCTAAGACAATTGAACACATGCCAGCATGTGCACGCTATTGTAGGGACTATATTGTTTGGAAACGAAAGAAAAACAAAGCTAAACTGATGGTAAAAGTTAAATTTTACCAACAAGGTCACCCAGCCCTGCAGGTGGCAACAGTACAGGGACTGTTGAGAGGTACTGGGAGGAGGAGTTAAAGGGAGAGAGAGAGAAAAGGGAAAGGGGCAGGGTGACATGGGAAATCATCAACATTTTTGTTTTGGACACGGGAAGAACGCTTGTCCTGAACTAGGAAGTGAGGGAGTGCTGGAAGGAGTATCACTTATTCTGCCCGCTACCTCTGGGATGTTTACTGCCCACCCTATTGCTACTGCCCCATCAGTTGGGTCACCACCTCAGTTCTATCCGCCAATTCCTCCCCAACCATGATGATTCTGAGCCAGCCAGTGCCTTTATGGGATATTGTGGTTCCTCAGTTTGCTGCACTTACAGTGCTTCGGGCGGGCCCTAGCTACGCCCAATACGGCTGGCCAGGAGGGGACGACTGCTCGCAGTCGGTATTTCAAATTCTGCCATTAACCATCCAGTTTCCACCCCGTCTCCTTAATTATTGGCCTTTTACCCGGAACAACATGAATTTTTGATCGTTCATACCAAACCTGTAAATCTGCTGGGGGGAGATCTCCTACATAAATTGAACTGTATTGCGCAGTGTACCCCTGCACGTGCCTTAGTACGGACCGTACATCCTGATGTGCATTTTAAAATGATGACTGCATTGAAAGTGATAAATCTTATCTAGTGAGAAATGGGAGATTGCTAAAGATTTCAAAGTACTGTGCCAGTCGAGCTTTAGGTAATGAAGTGTCCCTTTATAAGGATGGTAGGTTGCAGCAGCCGCGGTTCATGCTGGTAAGAGCGGTAGGGCCGGGTGGGAGGTGGATTTCACCGGAGGATGACGAGGGAAAATTAATTATTTATTTAATTACCCCACCGTCTCACCACTCTTATCTGCACAGGTGGCAGCTGGGTTGCAGGCACCATAGTTGTCATATCCCGTCCAACTGCAGTGGCGGCTCCTCTGCTAAGGTGGAGGAGCTTGGCCCTACTGCTTTTCACAGTGGAAGAAAAGGAAAAATAAAACGATAATAACTCTATTATTATCATCTTACTTTTCCTGCTGCTGCGTCTTGGCGGACGGGGCAGATCTGCTCTGCTCTCAGAGCACGGGGAGGAGTGGTGGGCACTATGTAAGTGCGCATGAATGTTTGGCCGGCCCTCCAGAGCTGGGCAAACATTCATGCGCATTTTGCATGTTCTCCATGCAGGCTGCGTTACAGCCTGCATGAAGAACATGCCCAGCCTCCGGTTGAGTGCTGATCCACGGCGCTCTGACCAATCACATTGCAGCGTTGTGATTGGCTATCAGGAGGCTGGGAGACAGGTGCTTCCTGATTCTATTGTAGAGAAGAAGCCAGGAATAGGATGCAGGAGAAGCAGCGCCGACTGGCCAGCAAGCCAGCCAGCAGGTAAGTGTTATTTTTCTGCTTAAAACTCTCTCATCCCCTTCGTCTCTCCTCGTCCCCTTCGTCCCCCTCCCCGCCCCACTGCTGCTTACCAGGGTGGACGGGCCTGCTGGCATGTGTAACATGAGTATCATCAGGGAGTGGTCTGTTAGTGTTTGTGGCATATGTGTGACATCCTGTGTCCACCCCAGCCAGAAGTCCAGTCTGGAGGCCCAACCTTGGACCACCGTGTATTCTTGTTTTGTACCAGCAAATGTTTTCCAGATGTAAACTAAATTTATGGGCCTGCATTATATCTAGTAACGCAGTTTGGGCTTCACCAAGTCTAATGCTGAAGCTATCTAGAGTGTCATGTAGTGTTAAATTAAAGTCCCATTCCCATAATATTGTACCCAGTTTAAGGCGGAGGCAACGTGCCACGATTGTGTGATAAAGGTTGGGCTCATCATGATTGGGAACATAGGTGTTGATGATAGTGAGGTGTGTTTGCTGCAGTATTCCCTGAACTATCAGGTATTGCCGCACTCGATCAGACACCACCACATGAAGGGGTCAGACATTTTGGTCACATCTAATAAGTATGGCGACCACTCTGGAGTAAGCAGAACATGTAGCAAAGAATCTATAGGGCCTCCCACATGTTAGCAAGAGATGAGTTTCTTGCTGTAGGAGGATATCAATTGAGTGTCTCAAGGCATAAGCTAATACCTTGTGTATTATTCTAGGGTTGCATAGGCCCTGCATTGTCCATGCTGGAGCAGAGTTTTCATTTAGAAAATTCAGGGGCTTTTGAAGCTCTAGTATGTCTATGCGTTTTAGTAATTATTAATAAATAACAATTAATTATTTGTCTTGTGCAAGTGTGTTTTTATTAATCAATCCGTTTGTCTTAACATAAGAGAAAGTTACACGAGGGTTAGCATGCGTGTGCTGTTTCTGTTTTCTAAAAAATAACGTGCAAGTTTTCATGTTTAAACGTTGCTGTGTGCTGTTTATTTTGAGCACAAAACGCTGTCTGAATTAATGCTTTTTTATGTTGCGAAAGCTAGATAAATACATACACATAAGGGTATTAGTGGGGTTAACACTGTTTAATCACTATGCTGTAGTAACGTTTATTTTGTCTCTTTAATTAAGATGGTCTATTGTGGCCTATGGAGGCCTGTGTAAAGATGGCTGAATTTTGAAGCCTGCCCGTGATTTGTAAAATGAAAGACGTGACGAGGGAGACCCCTGCTGGAAATGGTCTTGAAGTTGACTGACCATGGTCCTTGTATGAAAACTTTCCATGAGGACAGCAGCAGTTTTGGAGGATCTCCAAAAGAAATGGAACATCCACATCCAGGGTAGCCTTGGGAAACAAAGGAGTTTTAGAAATGAACAATGAACTGTGGTTCGGCTGCCGAAGGAAGTTGAACAAATCGGATACTTTAATAGTTTCTTGGTTCCTGTTCCGTAGTTTTCGTCTCGTGACTTTTCCTGAGCGGAGATTTTCAGATGTAGCAATGTTACATTTCTTCCTTCTCGCTCTGCTCAGTGATTCAGTGTATATTGCAAACTTTATGTGTGTTTCCATTGTAATTTTTACTATAAAAAATGTTAGCTTAGGGAGGGCTTTGCCACTTGCCATTTTGCCTTTGCCGCGTGAATCTGCGTTGCTGAGGATCGATGCTGAGGGACTTCGTCTTGAGAGACTTTACCGAGAGACTTGTCCTGACCCGTTCTGACACTTAGTTAGAATAGGTAACTATGAGAAATGATTTATTCTGATTGATTTACTTTGACTAATTTTAGATAAAGCAATATAATTTTAAACATGGTGTTGAATTTTCTTTCTTGTCAATTATTGGGTTTATATTTCTGATCATTATTGTATATGTTGTGTAGATTATGTTATTGATTAGGACAGTCACAAAACCAGATCTGATCGACCTGATATCGATGCAGGGTGTGTTTAGGTGTTTTCTTTCCACAGGTTTATTGCTGGTAGAGTATTTGAGCGTGTGTTAGTGAAATGGGCCCTAGCGTATGATGAATGTATGTGCGTGTAACTGTGTGATTACTCTATCCGTGGTAGTGGGCATATTTTAGATACCCTGATCCCTATCATCCACACCATGCATTTCACTAGATGGGGGTCTACGATCAGTCTTTATAGCAGTAGTGGTAAGTATTAGGCTGAGTTCTATACAGGGCTGTAGCATACATATAGTGGTCATTCATACATCTGTGCCATTGATCCTACCAGCTGTCACATCCCGTGCTGAGTTCTATCTGGTCAGCAACAATTTCCCACCGACCCCCTCCCTTCAATTCAAACATCCCCATTCCTCCAAAAAACATTCCCATCTTTCAGTGGACTTGTGGCAGGGGGTGGCTAGCAGAAAAACGTATGTACTATAACATACATTATATGGAAAATAAAAGCAAATAACAAGTCATGGAAAGCCCTTCTTTGTAGTCATAGAGCCATAGCAGAAGCACATTTTCTGGTGTGGCCTGGCTCGCTCTGCGGTCTAAATGGCTCCCGTTCTGAGAACGGAAGTCGGGCTGAGAAATCTTTCATGTCCCAACATGAGAGCAAATCCCCCTGCCACCCTACAAAAGGGTAAAAAGATGCCATGTTCAACAATTTGTGGATCATTCGATATCTCTGAGGCCTTTATACGAGGCAGTTCCACTTGGGCATCGGTTCATATGCATCTGTTGCACTTGTGTTCTTAGGAATTGGGTTGAAGCTTGGTGATCCGCAAAATCATGGGGCCTGCCATTATAGTAGAAACGTAGACATGCGGGATACAATATTGCATATTTAATATTGAGCTCCTGTAGTTTCTTCTTCACTGGTGCAAATTTCCGACGAGCGTCCTGCACTGCTTGGGTGTGACACAGGTAGAAGGATAGTTTGTTA
This sequence comes from Triturus cristatus, assembly GCF_964204655.1. Classification (NCBI taxonomy): domain Eukaryota; kingdom Metazoa; phylum Chordata; class Amphibia; order Caudata; family Salamandridae; genus Triturus; species Triturus cristatus. Next base: position 1,588,738,229 of record NC_140590.1, read on the forward strand.
CCTTCGTGCGTGATTTCAGTTTGGTCTCTGGCTATGGCTAGTATAGTGTCGCGGTCTCTGTAGTGGAGTCATTTAGCCAGGATTATGCATGGTGGAGGTCCAGGAACCGATCACAGTCCCGAGGATTGGTGGGCTTTCTCCACCAAAAATTGGGTAGACAACTTATCTTGGCCAAAGATAGTCACAAACAATTCTTTAACATACTCCTCAAGTTTCCTCATCCCTACCGTCTTCGGTACAAATGTTACAATGTCGAGATCTCGCCTCTAAATCTTTGTTTTTCTTTTAACCACCTTGAGTTCAATTGCCATGCAATTACAGTGCTCCGTTACCCTATGCAGGGTGCCTTCAGTGTCGGAGATACGGTCCTCAGGCGCCTTTAGCCATTGAATGTGTCCATCCAGCTTTCCCTTCATGGAGTCTGAGTGCTAATCAATCTTCCCATCAATCTTGACCAAACTCCCTTGCATCACTAGTAACAGTGTCTTCACACCCTCATCAGTGTTAGGTTCTGCTGGTGAGTCTCTTGCCATGGTAGGGTCAGGAGTTGTGTATTTCTCCTGAGAGCAGGTCGCCTTTTTAGATTCAAATTGTAGTGTTGCTGTTTAAGGTTCGCCTTGCGAGTAGACATTTGCTGGTAGAATTAGGCGCCGTTGCCAGTGAGAAAGGTAAGAGGAAGCTCTGTGGTCTGTGCAAGTGGCTTATAGCTGCTATCCACATACCCTTCAAGGATGGCCTAGTTCTCATAGGGGTGCAATAAGCTTTTCTCACATAGCTCATGAGCAGCACAGCCCGCCGTCCTCTCTCCCCAGCAGTCTCACTCTGAGGGCTCTTGGAAGCGCCAGGATAACACGCGAAGGCACCCTACCAATACACATGGCTGCTGGTCAGCAAAGTCAATTTAGGCCACCCATAGATCACATAGAGATATTTCGTAGCAGCAGAGCATCAGTGTGTGATCAATATGCAAGTCCCTAGTCCCTAAGGTCAACTGCTTTGGGTCTCACCTGCCCACGCAATGTGAGTTGCCAGCAGAGTTTCCAAAAAAGCACTGTGAAGGTCTCATCTGTTGCATGCAGTCAGTATGTGTGCTGTCACTCCCCTGCTCTCATTGCCATCTGGGGGATACGCTGGCCCCTATCTTACCTCAACTGCTGGGGGCTAGAGGGGTGTCGCCACATGCTGTCCCTGCCATCCTTTCCCCTATGCCGCCACAGCCACCCTACCCCCAGTTCACCCCTTGTCAGGTGGCACGGGCATGGCACCGAGGCCGGGGAGTCACGGCCTAGGCAGTGGGTGCTTCTTCCTCCAGCGTCTCTCGCCCTGATGATGCATGTAGACACAGCAGGGGTCGAAGGGTGGGAGAAGGTGTGTCTTGCAGAGCTGCCAACTTGGGAGCTGGGGATCCGGGTTCACGTCTCTGCATCAGCTCAACATCCTGTGATTCTGGGCAAAACACTTAATCTCCCCTGTGCCCATGGACAGCGCCTGGATACCGTCCTGGATGATAAGCCGGGCAATATGAATCTACAAATTACAATTACAGGGTCGCTGTGTGGGCACCGAAATAAGATGCAGGCATAATCTCAGCAGCTGTTTTTTACTCGGAGCTCGATTACAATGCAGCCATCTTGTCGGTATTCCAAACCATGCCCAATTCGTCCAGTTATTATGTCAGAGAGAATTTGTGGCATCTTCTGTTATCCCAATAGCAATGCCCCATGAGTGCTGTTGCAACCTCTGCATAAACCAGCCCAAATAACTGTTGTGCAATGTGCAGCACTTTGTGGAGGGCCGGATTAAATTTCAAGAGGTAATAATTGTGAGGATGGTGTGACATGCTATCATGCACTTAATGCTACAGGGGGCAAGCAGCTTCATTTGCAGCAGTGACAGCCACTCATGTGTCAGCATAACATTTTGAGGAGATAAGGAACATACAAGAGAATGTAGAGCTGGAGAAGAAGAGTCAATGTGTGAAGAATGACTGCAGACGTAAAAAAGTGGGAGTGTGGATGGACACAAGAGGATGAGATACTACCACATGCCTTATTGACACAGGTGACTAAGTTGTTTCACAGGCCCACCCACTTAGCAAGAGCTGCTATGAACGATAGCTTTTAGAGTATATGGTCAAACGAAAATTTCTAGAAAGATGCTCAAGACTACCGTTTACAATGTTTATTGTGCCAGCAGAATAATATAGGGAAACAAACTATTGGTACAATGAGCCATTCTCCGCTAGCGTATGGATCTTTTTTTGAAGCTGACACTTGATTTTATCTAGCTACCCCATATCTTTGAAACCACTGTGTTCTGGTTATGGTATGCATATTTTTAAAATGGGTAGAGGCCTATCAAACGCACAATGTGATGCAAGAACTGTGGCAAAGCTGTTGTTCAAAGAACTGAGACCACAATATCGCGTCCCGATGTATGTAGAAAGTGATCAGGGTGGACATTTTAAAATTGAGACCATGAAACCAGTGAGGCCGTGGACGTAACCCAAGGACTACATTGTGCCTATAATCCTCAAACATGGGGCCTAGTGGAAAGACTGAATGGACTGATTAAAAATAAATTGACTAAAGTTGTTGTATGACTGAATATCGAGAACAATAGTATGACACAAGAATATTGTGTGAAAAACACTATACAAAAATACTGAATATGCATACTTTGTAAGTAAACCACCAAAATATTGTGTCATAAACATTGTGGAATAGAATATTGTCAAAAAAGTAGGTATATCGGACAATGAATATATACAGCATTATACGTTTAAAAAAAAGAATTTAACTACAAAATAATATTCTTTTTAAAATAAATAATTTTAATATGTAATGTACACTATGCACATATATATACAGTATATATATGTATATATTATATATAAAATATATATATATATATATATATATATATATATATATATATATATGTATTTGCGAGAAATCCTTGTCACCCCAATTGGAGAGAAAAGAAGCGGCACACCAGGAGACTGCAGAATTGTTCTGCAGTCTCCTGGTGTGCCACTTCTTCTTTTATCTCCAATTGGGGTGAAAAGGATTTCTTGCAAATTTAAATATGGCTGCTGTCGCCCTACAGCTGACAACGACACCGACACCGCAGGATTGGGAACCGCGGAGCACAGCAACATGGTGTATATATATGTATGCATATATATCTTTACAAATATAAAAATAAATAATCTTTAAAATATTAAAATATGTTAAATTTAAAGTATTGAAAATAACTTGAATGTTAAAATTAACAAACTTAAAAAAATTATAAATAACTAAAATATCTATATAACCAAATTTAAAACTTAAAATATAAAATAGTTTTACTTAAAACTGTAAATTACATACACACACACACACACACATATATATATATATATATATATATATATATATATTCCATCAATCAATCCTTTGCTCAAAAAAGATTGCGCCGAGCCCCAATTTGTTCATAACAGCGTGCTTTATTCCATCAGGTTTGTGGCAAACAACTCCCGACGTGTTTCGAAACCCTCCGGTTTCTTGGTCACGGGTCGATACGATGTTGACACTCGTCACATGATATAGTACACAATGTGTAAATAAACAAAGGACTACATTGCTGCCAGGTTCACATAGCTAGCTTGGGCGCCATCTTTAAATATTAAGATGATACTGAGTTTCAACAGTTAATTCACAGCATATCATTTAAATTTGAACAAATTCAATTGGACATTAAATTGATTGATATAATGAAATTTCAAAATGATAATTACAAGTGTAAATTTTATAAAACAGTCCAATGATTGTATGACATATATAATTTGCGATTACATCATCGTAATTACTGTGATTTCTGTTTCATTTAACCGCCCCAGTGGGCAAACATTTATCAATTGAAATTGAAATTCAATTCAAAAGTTCAGTTAATTTTTCAAAATTTCAACAGATGGCTAACGCTGCATATTTCATAACTTCTGGCAAAAGCTCCATCTCCTATAAAAATAAATCATAAATGTGCATCAATAAAATAGTATGATATATACCAAAATTTTAAAAGACATCATAAACATCATATCACAGGAGGCAACGTGACTTCATCTTAATTCTATTTACATAACAGTTTATAAAGTTAAAAAAAGGCCAGAAAGACTGTTTCAACCAAGGTGGACTGACAGTTCCTCATCTTTATTGATGCCCACCGGATGCACAGTGTCATATTTTATAATCAATCTGGATTCTAATCTGCGCAGATCCTGGATTCTATTCCCTCCCCGTTCGGAGAAAGGAATTCTATCTAGGGCACAATATCTCAATAGACTAGTGTCTTTGTTATGGCATTCCTTAAAATGCCGCGCAATTGGATACTGTTTGTCCTCATTTATTATGGCTCGCATATGTTCTAAAATGCGTAATTTAACCTGGTTGATAGTGCTGCCAATATATACCCGTTCACACTGTTGACACTCCACGGGTGTTCAAGGAGGACTCGACATGGAATCTGGGAATGTTGTGTATGGCAATGGGATATTAATGCGCAGATAATGGAAATGTACAAATCAGCTGGCTGGTTGGTTCCTATTGTTTATTATGAAGGAAAATCAATAAAATATATATATTTTTAAATTGCTGTGGGTAGATGTGGATGCTTTGTTTTCCACTGTGATCCCTATGGATCTGTGGGATGCTTCTAAGGTGCAGTGAGATGGCCAGAGGCGAAGCGTAAGTGGGTGGCTCCAAAAGATTTGTTTCGCTGGTCACAATGGATAAGTAAAAGGAGGTAATGAGGTACTTGAAGGAAAAGGTATCATACATGCTTATCATGAAAGACTGTTACATAAAAAACACAAAGCGTCTTCTCGTTTTCTGGATCTGGGTTTCATAGTGGCAAAACGCCTGACCACTCGGCGTTGGGAGTCACCTGAAACCCCCACCGCTGATAGCTTGGTCGTGGCCACTGCTCACATGGATGAAGCAGAAAGTGTCGCCCTCCACATAGAAGACAATCTTGGCTCATGTGAATATCCCATCGCTACCTATTGGGGCACCATTCTGGCAGCACTCCAGGCGGATATACACTCTGATATGGCTGATCTACAGCACCGCCTTAAGGAGTCGCATATCCCTTATTTACCATCCCTGTCAGTACTTTATCAGCTTCTCCTTCCAGACGTGCCATGGGAGGCTGCTATATTTGTGCACACAGCGATGGGGTCCTGAATCCTGAGTTGTTACTATGTTCGAGGTGGGAGAGGGCTGGGTCTCGATATGTGCAGTCCACTGTGTTGTTTTTACCTTGTTCGCTGTTACATATTGTTTTCAAAAAATTAATCTCTACTAGTTTTTCCTGTTGCCAGTCGTACCACCCTAAGGTGTTGGTTAACAATCAGACTCCTTTTATTCGTTTCTTATGGTTTTTCTGGCTCGGAATGATGGGACTATTGGTGTCTACAGAGGACTGATAGGTAGACTCCCTTTGCTTACTCTGTAACCCAGGCCCTCTCTACCTCTTGTTGGTACCTGCTGCCCAGAAATGTGGTGCATAGATACGTAGAATGTGTTGATTTACCCTTTGTATGTTTTTTAATTTGCAATGTATACTGGAAAGAAGAAAACATAAAAAAAACTAATAAACAGATTCATCAAAAAAACTAATTATGAAAGACTGTTACAGGTAGCATCGCAGACTAGAAGAGGCTGCCCAGCGGTAGATGCCAGCACTACCGTCAGCCTTTGTATTGGGGCATTTGAAGAATATTAGTACCTAGGTACAACAGCCTGGGATGTGTTGCCAAGCAAAGACAATTGAACACATGCCAGCATGTGCACGCTATTGTAGGGACTATATTGTTTGGAAACGAAAGAAAAACAAAGCTAAACTGATGGTAAAAGTTAAATTTTACCAACAAGGTCACCCAGCCCTGCAGGTGGCAACAGTACAGGGACTGTTGAGAGGTACTGGGAGGAGGAGTTAAAGGGAGAGAGAGAGAAAAGGGAAAGGGGCAGGGTGACATGGGAAATCATCAACATTTTTGTTTTGGACACGGGAAGAACGCTTGTCCTGAACTAGGAAGGGAGGGAGTGCTGGAAGGAGTATCACTTATTCTGCCCGCTACCTCTGGGATGTTTACTGCCCACCCTATTGCTACTGCCCCATCAGTTGTGTCACCACCTCAGTTCTAAACGCCAATTCCTCCCCAACCATGATGATTCTGAGCCAGCCAGTGCCTTTATGGGATATTGTGGTTCCTCAGTTTGCTGCACTTACAGTGCTTCGGGCGGGCCCTAGTTACGCCCAATATGCTGGCCAGGAGGGGACGACTGCTCGCAGTCGGTATTTCAAATTCTGCCATTAACCATCAAGTTTCCACCCCGTCCCCTTAATTATTGGCCTTTTACCCGGAACAACATGAATTTTTGATCGTTCATTCCAAACCTGTAAATCTGCTGGGGGGAGATCTCCTACGTAAATTGAACTGTATTGCGCAGTGTACCCCTGCACATGCCTTAGTATGGACAGTACATCCTGATGTGCATTTTAAAATGATGACTGCATTGAAAGTGATAAATCTTATCTAGTGAGAAATGGGAGATTTCTAAAGATTTCAAAGTACTGTGCCAGTCGAGCTTTAGGTAATGAAGTGCCCCTTTATAAGGATGGTAGGTTGCAGCAGCCACGGCTCATGCTGGTAAGAGCGGTAAGCCGGGTGGGGGCTGGATTTCACCGGAGGATGACGAGGGAAAATTAATTATCTATTTAATTACCCTACCGTCTCACCACTCTTATCTGCACAGGTGGCGGCTGGGTTGCAGGCACCATAGTTGTCATATCCCGTCCAACTGCAGTGGCGGCTCCTCCGCTAAGGTGGAGGAGCTTGGCCCTACTGCTTTTCACAGTGGAAGAAAAGGAAAAATAAAACGATAATAACTCTATTATTATCATCTTACTTTTCCTGCTGCTGCGTCTTGGCGGACGGGGCAGATCTGCTCTGCTCTCAGAGCACGGGGAGGAGTGGTGGGCACTATGTAAGTGCGCATGAATGTTTGGCCGGCCCTCCAGAGCTGGGCAAACATTCATGCGTATTTTGCATGTTCTCCATGCAGGCTGCGTTACAGCCTGCATGAAGAACATGCCCAGCCTCCGGCTGAGTGCTGATCCACGGCGCTCTGACCAATCACATTGCAGCGTTGTGATTGGCTATTAGGAGGCTGGGAGACAGGTGCTTTCTGATTCTATTGTAGAGAAGAAGCCTGGAATAGGATGCAGGAGAAGCAGCGCCGCTTGGCCAGCAAGCCAGCCAGCAGGTAAGTGTTATTTTTCTGCTTAAAACTCTCTCATCCCCTTTGTCTCTCCTCGCCCCCTTCGTCCCCCTCCCCGCCCCACTGCTGCTTACCAGGGTGGACGTGCCTGCTGGCATGTGTAACATGAGTATCATCAGGGAGTGGTCTGTTCGTGTTTGTGGCATATGTGTGACATCCTGTGTCCACCCCAGCCAGAAGTCCAGTCTGGAGGCCCAATCTTGGACCACCGAGTAAAATGTGTATTCTTGTTTTGTTCCAGCAAATGTTTTCCAGATGTAAACTAAATTTATGGACCTGCATTATATCTAGTAACGCAGTTTGGGCTCCACCAAGTCTAATGCTGAAGCTATCTAGAGTGTCATGTAGTGTTAAATTAAAGTCCCATTCCCATAATATTGTACCCAGTTTAAGGCGGAGGCAACGTGCCACGATTGTGTGATAAAGGTTGGGCTCATCATGATTGGGAACATAGGTGTTGATGATAGTGAGGTGTGTTTGCTGCAGTATTCCCTGAACTATCAGGTATTGCCCCACTCGATCAGACACCACCACATGAAAGGGTCAGACATTTTGGCCACATCTAATAAGTATGGCGACCACTCTGGAGTAAGCAGAACATGTAGCAAAGAATCTATAGGGCCTCCCACATGTTAGCAAGAGATGAGTTTCTTGCTGTAGGAGGATATCAATTGAGTGTCTCAAGGCATAAGCTAATACCTTGTGTATTATTCTAGGGTTGCATAGGCCCTGCATTGTCCACACCATGCATTTCACTAGATGGGGGTCTACGATCAGTCTTTATAGCAGTAGTGGTAAGTATTAGGCTGAGTTCTATACAGGGCTGCAGCATACATATAGTGGTCATTCATACATCTGTGCCATTGATCCTACCAGCTGTCACATCCCGTGCTGAGTTCTATCCGGTCAGCAACAATTTCCCACCGACCCCCTCCCTTCAATTCAAACATCCCCATTCCTCCAAAAAACATTCCCATCTTTCAGTGGACTTACGGCAGGGGGTGGCTAGCAGAAAAACTTATGTACTACAACATACATTATATGGAAAATAAAAGCAAATAACAAGTCATGGAAAGCCCTTCTTTGTAGTCATAGAGCCATAGCAGAAGCACATTTTCTGGTGTGGCCTGGCTCGCTCTGCGGTCTAAATGGCTCCCGTTCTGAGAACGGAAGTCGGGCTGAGAAATTTTTCATGTCCCAACATGAGAGCAAATCCCCCTGCCACCCTACAAAAGGGTAAAAAGATGCCATGTTCAACAATTTGTGGATCATTCGATATCTCTGAGGCCTTTATACGAGGCAGTTCCACTTGGGCATCGGTTCATATGCATCTGTTGCACTTGTGTTCTTAGGAATTGGGTTGCAGCTTGGTGATCCGCAAAATCATGGGGCCTGCCATTATAGTAGAAACGTAGACATGCGGGATACAATATTGCATATTTAATATTGAGCTCCTGTAGTTTCTTCTTCACTGGTGCAAATTTCCGACGAGCGTCCTGCACTGCCTGGGTGTGACACAGGTAGAAGGATAGTTTGTTACCTTTGTGCGTGATTTCAGTTTGGTCTCTGGCTATGGCTAGTATAGTGTCGCGGCCTCTGTAGTGGAGTTATTTAGCCAGGATTATGCATGGTGGAGGTCCAGGAACCGATCACAGTCCCGAGGATTGGTGGGCTTTCTCCACCAAAAATTGGGTAGACAACTTATCTTGGCCAAAGATAGTCACAAACAATTCTTTAACATACTCCTCAAGTTTCCTCATCCCTACCGTCTTCGGCTGACCCAAAATACAAATGTTACAATGTCGAGATCTCGCCTCTAAATCTTTGTTTTTCTTTTAACCACCTTGAGTTCAATTGCCATGCAATTACAGTGCTCTGTTACCCTATGCAGGGTGCCTTCAGTGTCGGAGATACGGTCCTCAGGCGCCTTTAGCCATTGAATGTGTCCATCCAGCTTTCCCTTCATGGAGTCTGAGTGCTAATCAATCTTCCCATCAATCTTGGCCAAACTCCCTTGCATCACTAGTAACAGTGTTTTCACACCCTCATCAGTGTTAGGTTCTGCTGGTGAGTCTCTTGCCATGGTAGGGTCAGGAGTTGTGTATTTCTCCTGAGAGCAGGTCGCCTTTTTAGATTCAAATTGTAGTGTTGCTGTTTAAGGTTCGCCTTGCGAGTAGACATTTGCTGGTAGAATTAGGCGCCGTTGCAAGTGAGAAGGGTAAGAGGAAGCTCTGTGGTCTGTGCAAGTGGCTTATAGCTGCTATCCACATACCCTTCAAGGATGGCCTAGTTCTCATAGGGGTGCATTAAGCTTTTCTCACATAGATCATGAGCAGCACAGCCCGCCGTCCTCTCTCCCCAGCAGTCTCACTCTGAGGGCTCTTGGAAGCGCCAGGATAACATGCGAAGGCACCCTACCAATACACATGGCTGCTGGTCAGCAAAGTCAATTTAGGCCACCCATAGATCACATAGAGATATTTCGTAGCAGCAGAGCATCAGTGTGTGATCAATATGCAAGTCCCTAGTCCCTAAGGTCAACTGCTTTGGGTCTCACCTGCCCACGCAATGTGAGTTGCCAGCAGAGTTTCCAAAAAAGCACTGTGAAGGTCTCATCTGTTGCATGCAGTCAGTATGTGTGCTGTCACTCCCCTCTTCTCATTGCCATCTGGGGGATACGCTGGCCCCTATCTTACCTCAACTGCTGGGGGCTAGAGGGGTGTCGCCACATGCTGTCCCTGCCATCCTTTCCCCTATGCCGCCACAGCCACCCTACCCCCAGTTCACCCCTTGTCAGGTGGCCCTGGCATGGCACCGAGGCCGGGGAGTCACGGCCTAGGCAGTGGGTGCGTCTTCCTCCAGCGTCTCTCGCCCTGATGATGCATGTAGACACAGCAGGGGTCGAAGGGTGGGAGAAGGTGTGTCTTGCAGAGCTGCCAACTTGGGAGCTGGTGATCCGGGTTCACGTCTCTGGATCAGCTCAACATCCTGTGATTCTGGGCAAAACACTTAATCTCCCCTGTGCCCATGGACAGCGCCTGGATACCGTCCTGGATGATCAGCCAGGCAATATGAATCTACAAATTACAATTACAGGGTCGCTGTGTGGGCACCGAAATAAGATGCAGGCATAATCTCAGCAGCTGTTTTTTACTCGGAGCTCGATTACAATGCAGCCATCTTGTCGGTATTCCAAACCATGCCCAATTCGTCCAGTTATTATGTCAGAGAGAATTTGTGGCATCTTCTGTTATCCCAATAGCAATGCCCCATGAGTGCTGTTGCAACCTCTGCATAAACCAGCCCAAATAACTGTTGTGCAATGTGCAGCACTTTGTGGAGGGCCGGATTAAATTTCAAGAGGTAATAATTGTGAGGATGGTGTGACATGCTATCATGCACTTAATGCTACAGGGGGCAAGCAGCTTCATTTGCAGCAGTGACAGCCACTCATGTGTCAGCATAACATTTTAAGGAGATAAGGAACATACAAGAGAATGTAGAGCTGGAGAAGAAGAGTCAATGTGTGAAGAATGACTGCAGACGTAAAAAAGTGGGAGTGTGGATGGACACAAGAGGATGAGATACTACCACATGCCTTATTGACACAGGTGACTAAGTTGTTTCACAGGCCCACCCACTTAGCAAGAGCTGCTATGAATGATAGCTTTTAGAGTATATGGTCAAACGAAAATTTCTAGAAAGATGCTCAAGACTACCGTTTACAATGTTTATTGTGCCAGCAGAATAATATAGGGAAACAAACTATTGGTACAATGAGCCATTCTCCGCTAGCGTATGGATCTTTTTTTGAAGCTGACACTTGATTTTATCTAGCTACCCCATATCTTTGAAACCACTGTGTTCTGGTTATGGTATGCATATTTTTAAAATGGGTAGAGGCCTATCAAACGCACAATGTGATGCAAGAACTGTGGCAAAGCTGTTGTTCAAAGAACTGAGACCACAATATCGCGTCCCGATGTATGTAGAAAGTGATCAGGGTGGACATTTTAAAATTGAGACCATGAAACCAGTGAGGCCGTGGACGTAACCCAAGGACTACATTGTGCCTATAATCCTCAAACATGGGGCCTAGTGGAAAGACTGAATGGACTGATTAAAAATAAATTGACTAAAGTTGTTGTATGACTGAATATCGAGAACAATAGTATGACACAAGAATATTGTGTGAAAAACACTATACAAAAATACTGAATATGCATACTTTGTAAGTAAACCACCAAAATATTGTGTCATAAACATTGTGGAATAGAATATTGTCAAAAAAGTAGGTATATCGGACAATGAATATATACAGCATTATACGTTTAAAAAAAAGAATTTAACTACAAAATAATATTCTTTTTAAAATAAATAATTTTAATATGTAATGTACACTATGCACATATATATACAGTATATATATGTATATATTATATATAAAATATATATATATATATATATATATATATATATATATATATATATATGTATTTGCGAGAAATCCTTGTCACCCCAATTGGAGAGAAAAGAAGCGGCACACCAGGAGACTGCAGAATTGTTCTGCAGTCTCCTGGTGTGCCGCTTCTTCTTTTATCTCCAATTGGGGTGAAAAGGATTTCTTGCAAATTTAAATATGGCTGCTGTCGCCCTACAGCTGACAACGACACCGACACCGCAGGATTGGGAACCGCGGAGCACAGCAACATGGTGTATATATATGTATGCATATATATCTTTACAAATATAAAAATAAATAATCTTTAAAATATTAAAATATGTTAAATTTAAAGTATTGAAAATAACTTGAATGTTAAAATTAACAAACTTAAAAAAATTATAAATAACTAAAATATCTATATAACCAAATTTAAAACTTAAAATATAAAATAGTTTTACTTAAAACTGTAAATTACATACACACACACACACACACATATATATATATATATATATATATATATATATATATATATATATATATATATATATATATATATATATATATATATATTCCATCAATCAATCCTTTGCTCAAAAAAGATTGCGCCGAGCCCCAATTTGTTCATAACAGCGTGCTTTATTCCATCAGGTTTGTGGCAAACAACTCCCGACGTGTTTCGAAACCCTCCGGTTTCTTGGTCACGGGTCGATACGATGTTGACACTCGTCACATGATATAGTACACAATGTGTAAATAAACAAAGGACTACATTGCTGCCAGGTTCACATAGCTAGCTTGGGCGCCATCTTTAAATATTAAGATGATACTGAGTTTCAACAGTTAATTCACAGCATATCATTTAAATTTGAACAAATTCAATTGGACATTAAATTGATTGATATAATGAAATTTCAAAATGATAATTACAAGTGTAAATTTTATAAAACAGTCCAATGATTGTATGACATATATAATTTGCGATTACATCATCGTAATTACTGTGATTTCTGTTTCATTTAACCGCCCCAGTGGGCAAACATTTATCAATTGAAATTGAAATTCAATTCAAAAGTTCAGTTAATTTTTCAAAATTTCAACAGATGGCTAACGCTGCATATTTCATAACTTCTGGCAAAAGCTCCATCTCCTATAAAAATAAATCATAAATGTGCATCAATAAAATAGTATGATATATACCAAAATTTTAAAAGACATCATAAACATCATATCACAGGAGGCAACGTGACTTCATCTTAATTCTATTTACATAACAGTTTATAAAGTTAAAAAAAGGCCAGAAAGACTGTTTCAACCAAGGTGGACTGACAGTTCCTCATCTTTATTGATGCCCACCGGATGCACAGTGTCATATTTTATAATCAATCTGGATTCTAATCTGCGCAGATCCTGGATTCTATTCCCTCCCCGTTCGGAGAAAGGAATTCTATCTAGGGCACAATATCTCAATAGACTAGTGTCTTTGTTATGGCATTCCTTAAAATGCCGCGCAATTGGATACTGTTTGTCCTCATTTATTATGGCTCGCATATGTTCTAAAATGCGTAATTTAACCTGGTTGATAGTGCTGCCAATATATACCCGTTCACACTGTTGACACTCCACGGGTGTTCAAGGAGGACTCGACATGGAATCTGGGAATGTTGTGTATGGCAATGGGATATTAATGCGCAGATAATGGAAATGTACAAATCAGCTGGCTGGTTGGTTCCTATTGTTTATTATGAAGGAAAATCAATAAAATATATATATTTTTAAATTGCTGTGGGTAGATGTGGATGCTTTGTTTTCCACTGTGATCCCTATGGATCTGTGGGATGCTTCTAAGGTGCAGTGAGATGGCCAGAGGCGAAGCGTAAGTGGGTGGCTCCAAAAGATTTGTTTCGCTGGTCACAATGGATAAGTAAAAGGAGGTAATGAGGTACTTGAAGGAAAAGGTATCATACATGCTTATCATGAAAGACTGTTACATAAAAAACACAAAGCGTCTTCTCGTTTTCTGGATCTGGGTTTCATAGTGGCAAAACGCCTGACCACTCGGCGTTGGGAGTCACCTGAAACCCCCACCGCTGATAGCTTGGTCGTGGCCACTGCTCACATGGATGAAGCAGAAAGTGTCGCCCTCCACATAGAAGACAATCTTGGCTCATGTGAATATCCCATCGCTACCTATTGGGGCACCATTCTGGCAGCACTCCAGGCGGATATACACTCTGATATGGCTGATCTACAGCACCGCCTTAAGGAGTCGCATATCCCTTATTTACCATCCCTGTCAGTACTTTATCAGCTTCTCCTTGCAGACGTGCCATGGGAGGCTGCTATATTTGTGCACACAGCGATGGGGTCCTGAATCCTGAGTTGTTACTATGTTCGAGGTGGGAGAGGGCTGGGTCTCGATATGTGCAGTCCACTGTGTTGTTTTTACCTTGTTCGCTGTTACATATTGTTTTCAAAAAATTAATCTCTACTAGTTTTTCCTGTTGCCAGTCGTACCACCCTAAGGTGTTGGTTAACAATCAGACTCCTTTTATTCGTTTCTTATGGTTTTTCTGGCTCGGAATGATGGGACTATTGGTGTCTACAGAGGACTGATAGGTAGACTCCCTTTGCTTACTCTGTAACCCAGGCCCTCTCTACCTCTTGTTGGTACCTGCTGCCCAGAAATGTGGTGCATAGATACGTAGAATGTGTTGATTTACCCTTTGTATGTTTTTTAATTTGCAATGTATACTGGAAAGAAGAAAACATAAAAAAAACTAATAAACAGATTCATCAAAAAAACTAATTATGAAAGACTGTTACAGGTAGCATCGCAGACTAGAAGAGGCTGCCCAGCGGTAGATGCCAGCACTACCGTCAGCCTTTGTATTGGGGCATTTGAAGAATATTAGTACCTAGGTACAACAGCCTGGGATGTGTTGCCAAGCAAAGACAATTGAACACATGCCAGCATGTGCACGCTATTGTAGGGACTATATTGTTTGGAAACGAAAGAAAAACAAAGCTAAACTGATGGTAAAAGTTAAATTTTACCAACAAGGTCACCCAGCCCTGCAGGTGGCAACAGTACAGGGACTGTTGAGAGGTACTGGGAGGAGGAGTTAAAGGGAGAGAGAGAGAAAAGGGAAAGGGGCAGGGTGACATGGGAAATCATCAACATTTTTGTTTTGGACACGGGAAGAACGCTTGTCCTGAACTAGGAAGGGAGGGAGTGCTGGAAGGAGTATCACTTATTCTGCCCGCTACCTCTGGGATGTTTACTGCCCACCCTATTGCTACTGCCCCATCAGTTGTGTCACCACCTCAGTTCTAAACGCCAATTCCTCCCCAACCATGATGATTCTGAGCCAGCCAGTGCCTTTATGGGATATTGTGGTTCCTCAGTTTGCTGCACTTACAGTGCTTCGGGCGGGCCCTAGTTACGCCCAATATGCTGGCCAGGAGGGGACGACTGCTCGCAGTCGGTATTTCAAATTCTGCCATTAACCATCAAGTTTCCACCCCGTCCCCTTAATTATTGGCCTTTTACCCGGAACAACATGAATTTTTGATCGTTCATTCCAAACCTGTAAATCTGCTGGGGGGAGATCTCCTACGTAAATTGAACTGTATTGCGCAGTGTACCCCTGCACATGCCTTAGTATGGACAGTACATCCTGATGTGCATTTTAAAATGATGACTGCATTGAAAGTGATAAATCTTATCTAGTGAGAAATGGGAGATTTCTAAAGATTTCAAAGTACTGTGCCAGTCGAGCTTTAGGTAATGAAGTGCCCCTTTATAAGGATGGTAGGTTGCAGCAGCCACGGCTCATGCTGGTAAGAGCGGTAAGCCGGGTGGGGGCTGGATTTCACCGGAGGATGACGAGGGAAAATTAATTATCTATTTAATTACCCTACCGTCTCACCACTCTTATCTGCACAGGTGGCGGCTGGGTTGCAGGCACCATAGTTGTCATATCCCGTCCAACTGCAGTGGCGGCTCCTCCGCTAAGGTGGAGGAGCTTGGCCCTACTGCTTTTCACAGTGGAAGAAAAGGAAAAATAAAACGATAATAACTCTATTATTATCATCTTACTTTTCCTGCTGCTGCGTCTTGGCGGACGGGGCAGATCTGCTCTGCTCTCAGAGCACGGGGAGGAGTGGTGGGCACTATGTAAGTGCGCATGAATGTTTGGCCGGCCCTCCAGAGCTGGGCAAACATTCATGCGCATTTTGCATGTTCTCCATGCAGGCTGCGTTACAGCCTGCATGAAGAACATGCCCAGCCTCCGGCTGAGTGCTGATCCACGGCGCTCTGACCAATCACATTGCAGCGTTGTGATTGGCTATTAGGAGGCTGGGAGACAGGTGCTTTCTGATTCTATTGTAGAGAAGAAGCCTGGAATAGGATGCAGGAGAAGCAGCGCCGCTTGGCCAGCAAGCCAGCCAGCAGGTAAGTGTTATTTTTCTGCTTAAAACTCTCTCATCCCCTTTGTCTCTCCTCGCCCCCTTCGTCCCCCTCCCCGCCCCACTGCTGCTTACCAGGGTGGACGTGCCTGCTGGCATGTGTAACATGAGTATCATCAGGGAGTGGTCTGTTCGTGTTTGTGGCATATGTGTGACATCCTGTGTCCACCCCAGCCAGAAGTCCAGTCTGGAGGCCCAATCTTGGACCACCGAGTAAAATGTGTATTCTTGTTTTGTTCCAGCAAATGTTTTCCAGATGTAAACTAAATTTATGGACCTGCATTATATCTAGTAACGCAGTTTGGGCTCCACCAAGTCTAATGCTGAAGCTATCTAGAGTGTCATGTAGTGTTAAATTAAAGTCCCATTCCCATAATATTGTACCCAGTTTAAGGCGGAGGCAACGTGCCACGATTGTGTGATAAAGGTTGGGCTCATCATGATTGGGAACATAGGTGTTGATGATAGTGAGGTGTGTTTGCTGCAGTATTCCCTGAACTATCAGGTATTGCCCCACTCGATCAGACACCACCACATGAAAGGGTCAGACATTTTGGCCACATCTAATAAGTATGGCGACCACTCTGGAGAAGCAGAACATGTAGCAAAGAATCTATAGGGCCTCCCACATGTTAGCAAGAGATGAGTTTCTTGCTGTAGGAGGATATCAATTGAGTGTCTCAAGGCATAAGCTAATACCTTGTGTATTATTCTAGGGTTGCATAGGCCCTGCATTGTCCACACCATGCATTTCACTAGATGGGGGTCTACGATCAGTCTTTATAGCAGTAGTGGTAAGTATTAGGCTGAGTTCTATACAGGGCTGCAGCATACATATAGTGGTCATTCATACATCTGTGCCATTGATCCTACCAGCTGTCACATCCCGTGCTGAGTTCTATCCGGTCAGCAACAATTTCCCACCGACCCCCTCCCTTCAATTCAAACATCCCCATTCCTCCAAAAAACATTCCCATCTTTCAGTGGACTTACGGCAGGGGGTGGCTAGCAGAAAAACTTATGTACTACAACATACATTATATGGAAAATAAAAGCAAATAACAAGTCATGGAAAGCCCTTCTTTGTAGTCATAGAGCCATAGCAGAAGCACATTTTCTGGTGTGGCCTGGCTCGCTCTGCGGTCTAAATGGCTCCCGTTCTGAGAACGGAAGTCGGGCTGAGAAATTTTTCATGTCCCAACATGAGAGCAAATCCCCCTGCCACCCTACAAAAGGGTAAAAAGATGCCATGTTCAACAATTTGTGGATCATTCGATATCTCTGAGGCCTTTATACGAGGCAGTTCCACTTGGGCATCGGTTCATATGCATCTGTTGCACTTGTGTTCTTAGGAATTGGGTTGCAGCTTGGTGATCCGCAAAATCATGGGGCCTGCCATTATAGTAGAAACGTAGACATGCGGGATACAATATTGCATATTTAATATTGAGCTCCTGTAGTTTCTTCTTCACTGGTGCAAATTTCCGACGAGCGTCCTGCACTGCCTGGGTGTGACACAGGTAGAAGGATAGTTTGTTACCTTTGTGCGTGATTTCAGTTTGGTCTCTGGCTATGGCTAGTATAGTGTCGCGGCCTCTGTAGTGGAGTTATTTAGCCAGGATTATGCATGGTGGAGGTCCAGGAACCGATCACAGTCCCGAGGATTGGTGGGCTTTCTCCACCAAAAATTGGGTAGACAACTTATCTTGACCAAAGATAGTCACAAACAATTCTTTAACATACTCCTCAAGTTTCCTCATCCCTACCGTCTTCGGCTGACCCAAAATACAAATGTTACAATGTCGAGATCTCGCCTCTAAATCTTTGTTTTTCTTTTAACCACCTTGAGTTCAATTGCCATGCAATTACAGTGCTCTGTTACCCTATGCAGGGTGCCTTCAGTGTCGGAGATACGGTCCTCAGGCGCCTTTAGCCATTGAATGTGTCCATCCAGCTTTCCCTTCATGGAGTCTGAGTGCTAATCAATCTTCCCATCAATCTTGGCCAAACTCCCTTGCATCACTAGTAACAGTGTTTTCACACCCTCATCAGTGTTAGGTTCTGCTGGTGAGTCTCTTGCCATGGTAGGGTCAGGAGTTGTGTATTTCTCCTGAGAGCAGGTCGCCTTTTTAGATTCAAATTGTAGTGTTGCTGTTTAAGGTTCGCCTTGCGAGTAGACATTTGCTGGTAGAATTAGGCGCCGTTGCAAGTGAGAAGGGTAAGAGGAAGCTCTGTGGTCTGTGCAAGTGGCTTATAGCTGCTATCCACATACCCTTCAAGGATGGCCTAGTTCTCATAGGGGTGCATTAAGCTTTTCTCACATAGATCATGAGCAGCACAGCCCGCCGTCCTCTCTCCCCAGCAGTCTCACTCTGAGGGCTCTTGGAAGCGCCAGGATAACATGCGAAGGCACCCTACCAATACACATGGCTGCTGGTCAGCAAAGTCAATTTAGGCCACCCATAGATCACATAGAGATATTTCGTAGCAGCAGAGCATCAGTGTGTGATCAATATGCAAGTCCCTAGTCCCTAAGGTCAACTGCTTTGGGTCTCACCTGCCCACGCAATGTGAGTTGCCAGCAGAGTTTCCAAAAAAGCACTGTGAAGGTCTCATCTGTTGCATGCAGTCAGTATGTGTGCTGTCACTCCCCTCTTCTCATTGCCATCTGGGGGATACGCTGGCCCCTATCTTACCTCAACTGCTGGGGGCTAGAGGGGTGTCGCCACATGCTGTCCCTGCCATCCTTTCCCCTATGCCGCCACAGCCACCCTACCCCCAGTTCACCCCTTGTCAGGTGGCCCTGGCATGGCACCGAGGCCGGGGAGTCACGGCCTAGGCAGTGGGTGCGTCTTCCTCCAGCGTCTCTCGCCCTGATGATGCATGTAGACACAGCAGGGGTCGAAGGGTGGGAGATGGTGTGTCTTGCAGAGCTGCCAACTTGGGAGCTGGTGATCCGGGTTCACGTCTCTGGATCAGCTCAACATCCTGTGATTCTGGGCAAAACACTTAATCTCCCCTGTGCCCATGGACAGCGCCTGGATACCGTCCTGGATGATCAGCCAGGCAATATGAATCTACAAATTACAATTACAGGGTCGCTGTGTGGGCACCGAAATAAGATGCAGGCATAATCTCAGCAGCTGTTTTTTACTCGGAGCTCGATTACAATGCAGCCATCTTGTCGGTATTCCAAACCATGCCCAATTCGTCCAGTTATTATGTCAGAGAGAATTTGTGGCATCTTCTGTTATCCCAATAGCAATGCCCCATGAGTGCTGTTGCAACCTCTGCATAAACCAGCCCAAATAACTGTTGTGCAATGTGCAGCACTTTGTGGAGGGCCGGATTAAATTTCAAGAGGTAATAATTGTGAGGATGGTGTGACATGCTATCATGCACTTAATGCTACAGGGGGCAAGCAGCTTCATTTGCAGCAGTGACAGCCACTCATGTGTCAGCATAACATTTTGAGGAGATAAGGAACATACAAGAGAATGTAGAGCTGGAGAAGAAGAGTCAATGTGTGAAGAATGACTGCAGACGTAAAAAAGTGGGAGTGTGGATGGACACAAGAGGATGAGATACTACCACATGCCTTATTGACACAGGTGACTAAGTTGTTTCACAGGCCCACCCACTTAGCAAGAGCTGCTATGAATGATAGCTTTTAGAGTATATGGTCAAACGAAAATTTCTAGAAAGATGCTCAAGACTACCGTTTACAATGTTTATTGTGCCAGCAGAATAATATAGGGAAACAAACTATTGGTACAATGAGCCATTCTCCGCTAGCGTATGGATCTTTTTTTGAAGCTGACACTTGATTTTATCTAGCTACCCCATATCTTTGAAACCACTGTGTTCTGGTTATGGTATGCATATTTTTAAAATGGGTAGAGGCCTATCAAACGCACAATGTGATGCAAGAACTGTGGCAAAGCTGTTGTTCAAAGAACTGAGACCACAATATCGCGTCCCGATGTATGTAGAAAGTGATCAGGGTGGACATTTTAAAATTGAGACCATGAAACCAGTGAGGCCGTGGACGTAACCCAAGGACTACATTGTGCCTATAATCCTCAAACATGGGGCCTAGTGGAAAGACTGAATGGACTGATTAAAAATAAATTGACTAAAGTTGTTGTATGACTGAATATCGAGAACAATAGTATGACACAAGAATATTGTGTGAAAAACACTATACAAAAATACTGAATATGCATACTTTGTAAGTAAACCACCAAAATATTGTGTCATAAACATTGTGGAATAGAATATTGTCAAAAAAGTAGGTATATCGGACAATGAATATATACAGCATTATACGTTTAAAAAAAAGAATTTAACTACAAAATAATATTCTTTTTAAAATAAATAATTTTAATATGTAATGTACACTATGCACATATATATACAGTATATATATGTATATATTATATATAAAATATATATATATATATATATATATATATATATATATATATATATATATATATATATATATGTATTTGCGAGAAATCCTTGTCACCCCAATTGGAGAGAAAAGAAGCGGCACACCAGGAGACTGCAGAATTGTTCTGCAGTCTCCTGGTGTGCCGCTTCTTCTTTTATCTCCAATTGGGGTGAAAAGGATTTCTTGCAAATTTAAATATGGCTGCTGTCGCCCTACAGCTGACAACGACACCGACACCGCAGGATTGGGAACCGCGGAGCACAGCAACATGGTGTATATATATGTATGCATATATATCTTTACAAATATAAAAATAAATAATCTTTAAAATATTAAAATATGTTAAATTTAAAGTATTGAAAATAACTTGAATGTTAAAATTAACAAACTTAAAAAAATTATAAATAACTAAAATATCTATATAACCAAATTTAAAACTTAAAATATAAAATAGTTTTACTTAAAACTGTAAATTACATACACACACACACACACATATATATATATATATATATATATATATATATATATATATATATATATATATATATATATATATATATATATATATATATTCCATCAATCAATCCTTTGCTCAAAAAAGATTGCGCCGAGCCCCAATTTGTTCATAACAGCGTGCTTTATTCCATCAGGTTTGTGGCAAACAACTCCCGACGTGTTTCGAAACCCTCCGGTTTCTTGGTCACGGGTCGATACGATGTTGACACTCGTCACATGATATAGTACACAATGTGTAAATAAACAAAGGACTACATTGCTGCCAGGTTCACATAGCTAGCTTGGGCGCCATCTTTAAATATTAAGATGATACTGAGTTTCAACAGTTAATTCACAGCATATCATTTAAATTTGAACAAATTCAATTGGACATTAAATTGATTGATATAATGAAATTTCAAAATGATAATTACAAGTGTAAATTTTATAAAACAGTCCAATGATTGTATGACATATATAATTTGCGATTACATCATCGTAATTACTGTGATTTCTGTTTCATTTAACCGCCCCAGTGGGCAAACATTTATCAATTGAAATTGAAATTCAATTCAAAAGTTCAGTTAATTTTTCAAAATTTCAACAGATGGCTAATGCTGCATATTTCATAACTTCTGGCAAAAGCTCCATCTCCTATAAAAATAAATCATAAATGTGCATCAATAAAATAGTATGATATATACCAAAATTTTAAAAGACATCATAAACATCATATCACAGGAGGCAACGTGACTTCATCTTAATTCTATTTACATAACAGTTTATAAAGTTAAAAAAAGGCCAGAAAGACTGTTTCAACCAAGGTGGACTGACAGTTCCTCATCTTTATTGATGCCCACCGGATGCACAGTGTCATATTTTATAATCAATCTGGATTCTAATCTGCGCAGATCCTGGATTCTATTCCCTCCCCGTTCGGAGAAAGGAATTCTATCTAGGGCACAATATCTCAATAGACTAGTGTCTTTGTTATGGCATTCCTTAAAATGCCGCGCAATTGGATACTGTTTGTCCTCATTTATTATGGCTCGCATATGTTCTAAAATGCGTAATTTAACCTGGTTGATAGTGCTGCCAATATATACCCGTTCACAC
This sequence comes from Triturus cristatus, assembly GCF_964204655.1. Classification (NCBI taxonomy): domain Eukaryota; kingdom Metazoa; phylum Chordata; class Amphibia; order Caudata; family Salamandridae; genus Triturus; species Triturus cristatus. The sequence goes on from NC_140590.1 coordinate 1,588,760,538, forward strand.
TGTTGACACTCCACGGGTGTTCAAGGAGGACTCGACATGGAATCTGGGAATGTTGTGTATGGCAATGGGATATTAATGCGCAGATAATGGAAATGTACAAATCAGCTGGCTGGTTGGTTCCTATTGTTTATTATGAAGGAAAATCAATAAAATATATATATTTTTAAATTGCTGTGGGTAGATGTGGATGCTTTGTTTTCCACTGTGATCCCTATGGATCTGTGGGATGCTTCTAAGGTGCAGTGAGATGGCCAGAGGCGAAGCGTAAGTGGGTGGCTCCAAAAGATTTGTTTCGCTGGTCACAATGGATAAGTAAAAGGAGGTAATGAGGTACTTGAAGGAAAAGGTATCATACATGCTTATCATGAAAGACTGTTACATAAAAAACACAAAGCGTCTTCTCGTTTTCTGGATCTGGGTTTCATAGTGGCAAAACGCCTGACCACTCGGCGTTGGGAGTCACCTGAAACCCCCACCGCTGATAGCTTGGTCGTGGCCACTGCTCACATGGATGAAGCAGAAAGTGTCGCCCTCCACATAGAAGACAATCTTGGCTCATGTGAATATCCCATCGCTACCTATTGGGGCACCATTCTGGCAGCACTCCAGGCGGATATACACTCTGATATGGCTGATCTACAGCACCGCCTTAAGGAGTCGCATATCCCTTATTTACCATCCCTGTCAGTACTTTATCAGCTTCTCCTTGCAGACGTGCCATGGGAGGCTGCTATATTTGTGCACACAGCGATGGGGTCCTGAATCCTGAGTTGTTACTATGTTCGAGGTGGGAGAGGGCTGGGTCTCGATATGTGCAGTCCACTGTGTTGTTTTTACCTTGTTCGCTGTTACATATTGTTTTCAAAAAATTAATCTCTACTAGTTTTTCCTGTTGCCAGTCGTACCACCCTAAGGTGTTGGTTAACAATCAGACTCCTTTTATTCGTTTCTTATGGTTTTTCTGGCTCGGAATGATGGGACTATTGGTGTCTACAGAGGACTGATAGGTAGACTCCCTTTGCTTACTCTGTAACCCAGGCCCTCTCTACCTCTTGTTGGTACCTGCTGCCCAGAAATGTGGTGCATAGATACGTAGAATGTGTTGATTTACCCTTTGTATGTTTTTTAATTTGCAATGTATACTGGAAAGAAGAAAACATAAAAAAAACTAATAAACAGATTCATCAAAAAAACTAATTATGAAAGACTGTTACAGGTAGCATCGCAGACTAGAAGAGGCTGCCCAGCGGTAGATGCCAGCACTACCGTCAGCCTTTGTATTGGGGCATTTGAAGAATATTAGTACCTAGGTACAACAGCCTGGGATGTGTTGCCAAGCAAAGACAATTGAACACATGCCAGCATGTGCACGCTATTGTAGGGACTATATTGTTTGGAAACGAAAGAAAAACAAAGCTAAACTGATGGTAAAAGTTAAATTTTACCAACAAGGTCACCCAGCCCTGCAGGTGGCAACAGTACAGGGACTGTTGAGAGGTACTGGGAGGAGGAGTTAAAGGGAGAGAGAGAGAAAAGGGAAAGGGGCAGGGTGACATGGGAAATCATCAACATTTTTGTTTTGGACACGGGAAGAACGCTTGTCCTGAACTAGGAAGGGAGGGAGTGCTGGAAGGAGTATCACTTATTCTGCCCGCTACCTCTGGGATGTTTACTGCCCACCCTATTGCTACTGCCCCATCAGTTGTGTCACCACCTCAGTTCTAAACGCCAATTCCTCCCCAACCATGATGATTCTGAGCCAGCCAGTGCCTTTATGGGATATTGTGGTTCCTCAGTTTGCTGCACTTACAGTGCTTCGGGCGGGCCCTAGTTACGCCCAATATGCTGGCCAGGAGGGGACGACTGCTCGCAGTCGGTATTTCAAATTCTGCCATTAACCATCAAGTTTCCACCCCGTCCCCTTAATTATTGGCCTTTTACCCGGAACAACATGAATTTTTGATCGTTCATTCCAAACCTGTAAATCTGCTGGGGGGAGATCTCCTACGTAAATTGAACTGTATTGCGCAGTGTACCCCTGCACATGCCTTAGTATGGACAGTACATCCTGATGTGCATTTTAAAATGATGACTGCATTGAAAGTGATAAATCTTATCTAGTGAGAAATGGGAGATTTCTAAAGATTTCAAAGTACTGTGCCAGTCGAGCTTTAGGTAATGAAGTGCCCCTTTATAAGGATGGTAGGTTGCAGCAGCCACGGCTCATGCTGGTAAGAGCGGTAAGCCGGGTGGGGGCTGGATTTCACCGGAGGATGACGAGGGAAAATTAATTATCTATTTAATTACCCTACCGTCTCACCACTCTTATCTGCACAGGTGGCGGCTGGGTTGCAGGCACCATAGTTGTCATATCCCGTCCAACTGCAGTGGCGGCTCCTCCGCTAAGGTGGAGGAGCTTGGCCCTACTGCTTTTCACAGTGGAAGAAAAGGAAAAATAAAACGATAATAACTCTATTATTATCATCTTACTTTTCCTGCTGCTGCGTCTTGGCGGACGGGGCAGATCTGCTCTGCTCTCAGAGCACGGGGAGGAGTGGTGGGCACTATGTAAGTGCGCATGAATGTTTGGCCGGCCCTCCAGAGCTGGGCAAACATTCATGCGCATTTTGCATGTTCTCCATGCAGGCTGCGTTACAGCCTGCATGAAGAACATGCCCAGCCTCCGGCTGAGTGCTGATCCACGGCGCTCTGACCAATCACATTGCAGCGTTGTGATTGGCTTTTAGGAGGCTGGGAGACAGGTGCTTTCTGATTCTATTGTAGAGAAGAAGCCTGGAATAGGATGCAGGAGAAGCAGCGCCGCTTGGCCAGCAAGCCAGCCAGCAGGTAAGTGTTATTTTTCTGCTTAAAACTCTCTCATCCCCTTTGTCTCTCCTCGCCCCCTTCGTCCCCCTCCCCGCCCCACTGCTGCTTACCAGGGTGGACGTGCCTGCTGGCATGTGTAACATGAGTATCATCAGGGAGTGGTCTGTTCGTGTTTGTGGCATATGTGTGACATCCTGTGTCCACCCCAGCCAGAAGTCCAGTCTGGAGGCCCAATCTTGGACCACCGAGTAAAATGTGTATTCTTGTTTTGTTCCAGCAAATGTTTTCCAGATGTAAACTAAATTTATGGACCTGCATTATATCTAGTAACGCAGTTTGGGCTCCACCAAGTCTAATGCTGAAGCTATCTAGAGTGTCATGTAGTGTTAAATTAAAGTCCCATTCCCATAATATTGTACCCAGTTTAAGGCGGAGGCAACGTGCCACGATTGTGTGATAAAGGTTGGGCTCATCATGATTGGGAACATAGGTGTTGATGATAGTGAGGTGTGTTTGCTGCAGTATTCCCTGAACTATCAGGTATTGCCCCACTCGATCAGACACCACCACATGAAAGGGTCAGACATTTTGGCCACATCTAATAAGTATGGCGACCACTCTGGAGTAAGCAGAACATGTAGCAAAGAATCTATAGGGCCTCCCACATGTTAGCAAGAGATGAGTTTCTTGCTGTAGGAGGATATCAATTGAGTGTCTCAAGGCATAAGCTAATACCTTGTGTATTATTCTAGGGTTGCATAGGCCCTGCATTGTCCACACCATGCATTTCACTAGATGGGGGTCTACGATCAGTCTTTATAGCAGTAGTGGTAAGTATTAGGCTGAGTTCTATACAGGGCTGCAGCATACATATAGTGGTCATTCATACATCTGTGCCATTGATCCTACCAGCTGTCACATCCCGTGCTGAGTTCTATCCGGTCAGCAACAATTTCCCACCGACCCCCTCCCTTCAATTCAAACATCCCCATTCCTCCAAAAAACATTCCCATCTTTCAGTGGACTTACGGCAGGGGGTGGCTAGCAGAAAAACTTATGTACTACAACATACATTATATGGAAAATAAAAGCAAATAACAAGTCATGGAAAGCCCTTCTTTGTAGTCATAGAGCCATAGCAGAAGCACATTTTCTGGTGTGGCCTGGCTCGCTCTGCGGTCTAAATGGCTCCCGTTCTGAGAACGGAAGTCGGGCTGAGAAATTTTTCATGTCCCAACATGAGAGCAAATCCCCCTGCCACCCTACAAAAGGGTAAAAAGATGCCATGTTCAACAATTTGTGGATCATTCGATATCTCTGAGGCCTTTATACGAGGCAGTTCCACTTGGGCATCGGTTCATATGCATCTGTTGCACTTGTGTTCTTAGGAATTGGGTTGCAGCTTGGTGATCCGCAAAATCATGGGGCCTGCCATTATAGTAGAAACGTAGACATGCGGGATACAATATTGCATATTTAATATTGAGCTCCTGTAGTTTCTTCTTCACTGGTGCAAATTTCCGACGAGCGTCCTGCACTGCCTGGGTGTGACACAGGTAGAAGGATAGTTTGTTACCTTTGTGCGTGATTTCAGTTTGGTCTCTGGCTATGGCTAGTATAGTGTCGCGGCCTCTGTAGTGGAGTTATTTAGCCAGGATTATGCATGGTGGAGGTCCAGGAACCGATCACAGTCCCGAGGATTGGTGGGCTTTCTCCACCAAAAATTGGGTAGACAACTTATCTTGGCCAAAGATAGTCACAAACAATTCTTTAACATACTCCTCAAGTTTCCTCATCCCTACCGTCTTCGGCTGACCCAAAATACAAATGTTACAATGTCGAGATCTCGCCTCTAAATCTTTGTTTTTCTTTTAACCACCTTGAGTTCAATTGCCATGCAATTACAGTGCTCTGTTACCCTATGCAGGGTGCCTTCAGTGTCGGAGATACGGTCCTCAGGCGCCTTTAGCCATTGAATGTGTCCATCCAGCTTTCCCTTCATGGAGTCTGAGTGCTAATCAATCTTCCCATCAATCTTGGCCAAACTCCCTTGCATCACTAGTAACAGTGTTTTCACACCCTCATCAGTGTTAGGTTCTGCTGGTGAGTCTCTTGCCATGGTAGGGTCAGGAGTTGTGTATTTCTCCTGAGAGCAGGTCGCCTTTTTAGATTCAAATTGTAGTGTTGCTGTTTAAGGTTCGCCTTGCGAGTAGACATTTGCTGGTAGAATTAGGCGCCGTTGCAAGTGAGAAGGGTAAGAGGAAGCTCTGTGGTCTGTGCAAGTGGCTTATAGCTGCTATCCACATACCCTTCAAGGATGGCCTAGTTCTCATAGGGGTGCATTAAGCTTTTCTCACATAGATCATGAGCAGCACAGCCCGCCGTCCTCTCTCCCCAGCAGTCTCACTCTGAGGGCTCTTGGAAGCGCCAGGATAACATGCGAAGGCACCCTACCAATACACATGGCTGCTGGTCAGCAAAGTCAATTTAGGCCACCCATAGATCACATAGAGATATTTCGTAGCAGCAGAGCATCAGTGTGTGATCAATATGCAAGTCCCTAGTCCCTAAGGTCAACTGCTTTGGGTCTCACCTGCCCACGCAATGTGAGTTGCCAGCAGAGTTTCCAAAAAAGCACTGTGAAGGTCTCATCTGTTGCATGCAGTCAGTATGTGTGCTGTCACTCCCCTCTTCTCATTGCCATCTGGGGGATACGCTGGCCCCTATCTTACCTCAACTGCTGGGGGCTAGAGGGGTGTCGCCACATGCTGTCCCTGCCATCCTTTCCCCTATGCCGCCACAGCCACCCTACCCCCAGTTCACCCCTTGTCAGGTGGCCCTGGCATGGCACCGAGGCCGGGGAGTCACGGCCTAGGCAGTGGGTGCGTCTTCCTCCAGCGTCTCTCGCCCTGATGATGCATGTAGACACAGCAGGGGTCGAAGGGTGGGAGATGGTGTGTCTTGCAGAGCTGCCAACTTGGGAGCTGGTGATCCGGGTTCACGTCTCTGCATCAGCTCAACATCCTGTGATTCTGGGCAAAACACTTAATCTCCCCTGTGCCCATGGACAGCGCCTGGATACCGTCCTGGATGATCAGCCAGGCAATATGAATCTACAAATTACAATTACAGGGTCGCTGTGTGGGCACCGAAATAAGATGCAGGCATAATCTCAGCAGCTGTTTTTTACTCGGAGCTCGATTACAATGCAGCCATCTTGTCGGTATTCCAAACCATGCCCAATTCGTCCAGTTATTATGTCAGAGAGAATTTGTGGCATCTTCTGTTATCCCAATAGCAATGCCCCATGAGTGCTGTTGCAACCTCTGCATAAACCAGCCCAAATAACTGTTGTGCAATGTGCAGCACTTTGTGGAGGGCCGGATTAAATTTCAAGAGGTAATAATTGTGAGGATGGTGTGACATGCTATCATGCACTTAATGCTACAGGGGGCAAGCAGCTTTATTTGCAGCAGTGACAGCCACTCATGTGTCAGCATAACATTTTGAGGAGATAAGGAACATACAAGAGAATGTAGAGCTGGAGAAGAAGAGTCAATGTGTGAAGAATGACTGCAGACGTAAAAAAGTGGGAGTGTGGATGGACACAAGAGGATGAGATACTACCACATGCCTTATTGACACAGGTGACTAAGTTGTTTCACAGGCCCACCCACTTAGCAAGAGCTGCTATGAACGATAGCTTTTAGAGTATATGGTCAAACGAAAATTTCTAGAAAGATGCTCAAGACTACCGTTTACAATGTTTATTGTGCCAGCAGAATAATATAGGGAAACAAACTATTGGTACAATGAGCCATTCTCCGCTAGCGTATGGATCTTTTTTTGAAGCTGACACTTGATTTTATCTAGCTACCCCATATCTTTGAAACCACTGTGTTCTGGTTATGGTATGCATATTTTTAAAATGGGTAGAGGCCTATCAAACGCACAATGTGATGCAAGAACTGTGGCAAAGCTGTTGTTCAAAGAACTGAGACCACAATATCGCGTCCCGATGTATGTAGAAAGTGATCAGGGTGGACATTTTAAAATTGAGACCATGAAACCAGTGAGGCCGTGGACGTAACCCAAGGACTACATTGTGCCTATAATCCTCAAACATGGGGCCTAGTGGAAAGACTGAATGGACTGATTAAAAATAAATTGACTAAAGTTGTTGTATGACTGAATATCGAGAACAATAGTATGACACAAGAATATTGTGTGAAAAACACTATACAAAAATACTGAATATGCATACTTTGTAAGTAAACCACCAAAATATTGTGTCATAAACATTGTGGAATAGAATATTGTCAAAAAAGTAGGTATATCGGACAATGAATATATACAGCATTATACGTTTAAAAAAAAGAATTTAACTACAAAATAATATTCTTTTTAAAATAAATAATTTTAATACGTAATGTACACTATGCACATATATATACAGTATATATATGTATATATTATATATAAATATATATATATATATATATATATATATATATATATATATATATATATATATATATCAATCAATCAATCAGTGACATTTATAGAGCGCACTACATACCCGTAGGGTCTCAAGGCGCTGGGGGTGGGGGGGGTGCCGCTACTGCTCGAACAGCCAGGTCTTCAGCTTCTTCCTGAAGGAGAGGTGGTCTTGGGTCAGGCGCAGGTCGGTCGGGAGGGAGTTCCAGGTCTTGGCGGCCAGGTAGGAGAAGGACCTTCCTCCTGTAGTCGCTCTTCGGATGCGGGGGACGGCGGCGAGGGCGTGGTTGGCTGATCGGAGGTGGCGTTTGGGAGCGTAGAAGTTGATTCGGCTGTTGAGGTAGCTCGGGCCTTGGTCGTGTAGGGCTTTGTGTGCGTGGGTGAGGAGGCGGAAGGTGATTCTTTTGTTGACGGGGAGCCAGTGCAGGTTTCTCAGATGTCCGGAGATGTGGCCGGTTCGTGGGATGTCGAGGATGAGTCTGGCTGAGGCGTTCTGGATCCGCTGGAGTCTCTTCTGGAGCTTGGCGGTGGTACCGGCATAGAGGGCGTTGCCGTAGTCCAGTCGGCTGGTGACGAGGGCCTGGGTGACGGTCTTCCTGGTCTCGGTGGGGATCCACCAGAAGATCTTCCGTAGCATGCGAAGGATGTTGAAGCACGCCGAGGAGACGTTGTTGACTTGCCTAGTCATGGAGAGGGAGGAGTCCAGGATGAAGCCCAGGTTGCGTGCATGGTCTGTCGGTTTGGGTGCGGTGCCCAGGGCGGGAGGCCACCAGGAGTCGTCCCAGGCGGAGGGTGAGGATCCCAGGATGAGGACCTCCGTCTTGTCCGAGTTCAGTTTCAGGCGGCTGGTCGACATCCACTCGGCTACCTCTTTCATCCCTTCGTGCAGGTTGGCTCTGGCGGCGGCGGGGTCGTTGGTCAGGGAGAGGATCAGCTGGGTGTCGTCGGCGTAGGAGATTATGTTGAGGTTGTGTTGGCGTGCGATGGCCGCGAGGGGGCTCATGTAGACGTTGAAGAGGGTGGGGCTCAGTGAGGATCCTTGAGGGACGCCGCAGATGACTTTGGTGGCCTCTGACTTGTACGGTGGTAGACGGACTCTCTGTGTTCTTCCGTCGAGGAAGGAGATGATCCATTCCAGTGCCTTGTCCTGGATTCCGACGTTGCTGAGGCGCTGTACTAGGGTGCGGTGGCAGACCGTGTCGAATGCTGCGGAGAGGTCTAGGAGGATGAGGGCCGCTGTTTCTCCGTTGTCCATCAGGGCTCGAATGTCATCGGTGGCGGCGATGAGGGTGGTCTCGGTGCTGTGATTGGCTCGGAAGCCGGACTGTGAGGGGTCGAGGGATCCATTCGTCTCGAGGAAGGCGGCCATCTGCTTGTTGACGGTCTTCTCGATGACTTTGGCTGGGAACGGGAGGAGCGAGATGGGGCGGTAGTTCTTGAGTTCGGTGGGGTCCGCTGTGGGTTTCTTGAGTAGAGCGCTGAGTTCGGCGTGCTTCCAGCTCTCAGGGAAGGTGGCGGTGTCGAAGGATGTGTTGACGATGTCTCGCAGGTGGGGTGCGATGACAGCGTCAGCCTTGTTGAAGACGTGATGAGGACAGGGGTCGGTCGGTGATCCGGAGTGGATGGAGTTCATCGTGCGGATGGTGTCTTCGGTGCTGATCGGGGTCCAGGCGTGGAGGGTGGTGGTGAGGGGTGGTTGTTTGGTCTTGGTGTGCGTTGGTTGGTTGTTGAAGCTGTTGTGTATGTCCGCGATCTTGTTGTGGAAGTGTGAAGCGAGGGAGTTGCAGAGGTCTTGCGATGGGGTGATGTCGTTGTTTCCTGCGCTGGGGTTGGATAGCTCTTTCACGATGTTGAAGAGTTCCTTGTAGTTGTGTGCGTTGTTGTCCAGCCGGTCCTTGAAAGCAGTTTTCTTGGCGGCGCGGATCAGCTGGTGGTGTTTCCGGGTGGCCAGCTTGAAGGTGGTCCTGTTGTCCGGTGTGGGATCCCTTCTCCAGACTTTCTCGAGGGCTCGGCAGTTCTTCTTGGAGCTCTTGAGTTCGTCGGTGAACCACGGGGCTTTCTTGCTGCCGGGTCTGCTGGGCGGGGTCCTCATCGGGGCGAGTTCGTCCGCGCAGTTGCTGATCCACTTCGTGAGGTTGTCGGCGGCCTGGCAGGGGTTCGCTGAGCTGGCAGGTGGGTGCTGGTTCAGGGAGGTGGCGAGCTGGTCTGCTGTGATCTTGTTCCAGCTTCTGCGGGCGGCCTGTTGCTGGTGGTGGTGGGACGTCTTTCTCTTGAAGGTGAAGTGGACGCAGCTGTGGTCCGTCCATTGTAGCTCTGTGGCGTGGCTGAAGTCGATGTCTGTGCAGGACGTGAAGACTGCGTCGAGTGTGTGTCCGGCGAGGTGGGTGGGGGTGGACACCAGCTGCTTGAGTCCAAGATTGGTGAGGTTGTCGAGCAGGGTGCTGGTGTTGCGGTCGTTGTTGTTCTCCAGGTGGAAGTTGAGGTCCCCCAGGAGGATGTAGTCGGCAGAGGGGAGGGCATGCGGGCTGACAAATATGTATTTGCGAGAAATCATTGTCACCCCAATTGGAGAGAAAAGAAGCGGCACACCAGGAGACTGCAGAATTGTTCTGCAGTCTCCTGGTGTGCCGCTTCTTCTTTTATCTCCAATTGGGGTGAAAAGGATTTCTTGCAAATTTAAATATGGCTGCTGTCGCCGTACAGCTGACAACGACACCGACACCGCAGGATTGGGAACCGCGGAGCACAGCAACATGGTGTATATATATCTTTACAAATATAAAAATAAATAATCTTTAAAATATTAAAATATGTTAAATTTAAAGTTTTGAAAATAACTTGAAAGTTAAAATTAACAAACTTAAAAAAATTATAAATAACTAAAATATCTATATAACCAAATTTAAAACTTAAAATATAAAATTGTTTTACTTAAAACTGTAAATTACATACACACACACACACATATATATATATATATATATATATATATATATATATATATATTCCATCAATCAATCCTTTGCTCAAAAAAGATTGCGCCGAGCCCCAATTTGTTCATAACAGCGTGCTTTATTCCATCAGGTTTGTGGCAAACAACTCCCGACGCGTTTCGAAACCCTCCGGTTTCTTGGTCACGGGTCGATACGATGTTGACACTCGTCACATGATATAGTACACAATGTGTAAATAAACAAAGGACTACATTGCTGCCAGGTTCACATAGCTAGCTTGGGCGACATCTTTAAATATTAAGATGATACTGAGTTTCAACAGTTAATTCACAGCATATCATTTAAATTTGAACAAATTCAATTGGACATTAAATTGATTGATATAATGAAATTTCAAAATGATAATTACAAGTGTAAATTTTATAAAACAGTCCAATGATTGTATGACATATATTATTTGCGATTACATCATCGTAATTACTGTGATTTCTGTTTCATTTAACCGCCCCAGTGGGCAAACATTTATCAATTGAAATTGAAATTCAATTCAAAAGTTCAGTTCATTTTTCAAAATTTCAACAGATGGCTAACGCTGAATATTTCATAACTTCTGGCAAAAGCTCCATCTCCTATAAAAATAAATCATAAATGTGCATCAATAAAATAGTATGATATATACCAAAATTTTAAAAGACATCATAAACATCATATCACAGGAGGCAATGTGACTTCATCTTAATTCTATTTACATAACAGTTTATAAAGTTCAAAAAAGGCCAGAAAGACTGTTTCAACCAAGGTGGACTGACAGTTCCTCATCTTTATTGATGCCCACCGGATGCACAGTGTCATATTTTATAATCAATCTGGATTCTAATCTGCGCAGATCTTGGATTCTATTCCCTCCCCGTTCGGAGAAAGGAATTCTATCTAGGGCACAATATCTCAATAGACTAGTGTCTTTGTTATGGCATTCCTTAAAATGCCGCGCAATTGGATACTGTTTGTCCTCATTTATTATGGCTCGCATATGTTCTAAAATGCGTAATTTAACCTGGTTGATAGTGCTGCCAATATATACCCGTTCACAAGGACATATTAAGGCATAGACACAAAAATCAGACTTGCAGCTTAGGTGTTTAGAAATGACAAATGGTTTTAAAGATTTTGATAAAACTATCTGTTTGCAGTTCAAACTGTTCCTACAAGCTTTGCAGGAAGCACATTTATAGAATTCCTGGATTTTAAAATGGGGATCCTTCTCATCTGTTACCACATGAGTTGGGCCTTGAGGCCTGCAGGCATTACTTAAAAGATAGATCTGTATGTTGTTTGATGCGGACAAACAGTATCCAATTGCGCGGCATTGAAACAGTCTCTCTGGCCTTTTTTGGACTTTATAAACTGTTATGTAAATAGAATTAAGATGAAGCCACGTTGCCTCCTGTGATATGATGTTTATGATGTCTTTTAAAATTTTGGTATAGGAGGAGGAGCCTAGCGCGCAACCAAGATGGCCGCGTAGGTGCGAAGCTCCCGAGGACCTCCGCAACCTCCTACGACTATCCTGAATTTATCCTGTCTCGGATGAGGGGACTGTGTTGGTGAGCCTGAGCTGAGGTGGCACCCGTTTCCCGTTGTCAAATTGGACCTCGGACACCGGAGTGAACACCGATTGGAGTCTGCGGCCTTCTCCTCGCCAGACCCCGGATTTGCGCTGAGGGGTGACCCAGCGACAAAGTGAACAACAGCGGCGGGCCGGGCCTGGCGAGTCGCGTACCCCGCACTTTCGCTTTCGCTTTCGCACCCCCTTGCCGTCTCTGCAGGGTTGGGTCGCGGGGCTCTTTGTGTTGGTGTGGTCTCGCTGGGAGATTCTGCCTGCCCGCCTGCTGTGACCCAACCACGACGATCTGGGGTGGCCCCCCCCTGGAGCTTGTGGCCCTGATTGCCTGCCCTTCACGACGTGGCTGGTGCGACCGGGGGACTGGTGGCCATGGCCACGAAACAAGATGGAGACCGGGCAAAGACCAAGTCGACCCGGCGTGGCACCACCCATCAGGCCAACAGTATGGACCGCTATACCCTCCAGAAGGGATCTCCCGGCGGACCGCACAAATCCCCTGAAGACCCTCCTGATGCCCCGGACCTGCCCACGGATCTGACTCTGCGGGATGTCATGGGCGCCATTGCCGAGATGAAGGCCTCGGTGGGCCAGCGGTTCGACACACTGGCACAGAAGATCGACTCGGTCCTCGTGGATGTTGGCCTGGTGAGGGCCGATCTTTCCAAGACCAACGACCGAGTTGATTCTTTGGCCCACACCGCATCGGGCCTTACTACTGAGGTGGCGGCACTACAGACGGAGGTGCGCCGGCTTAGTCAGGCGAGCGCGCTTATGGATCGGCGCCTGGAGGACTCTGAGAGTCGGGCCCGGAGGAACAACATCCGCATCATCGGGGTGCCCGAGGGACGGGAGGAAGCGGCGGCGGACCTATTTGTGGAGGACCTGATCGCTACCCATCTCCAGCCACGGGGGCTGAGTAAATTCTTCGCGGTGGAGCGGGCCCACAGGGTTCCCGGGGGAAGGCCGAAGGTCGGAGCCCCTCCGCGACCTCTCATTGCCCGGATTTTCAACTTTCGGGACAGAGACGCTATCCTGCAAGCCTCCAGACTGCATGGGCCGGTTAAGCTTGACAATATGGAGGTGAACTTTTACCCTGATTTCACCCCAGCGGTCCAGAAGCAGAGACTGAGCTTCCTAGGCGTCAAGCGCCGCCTTCGGGACCTGAACCTTAAATACGCTATGCTCTTCCCAGCCAAGCTGCGAGTGGAGGTAGAGGGTCGCACGCACTTTTTTGATCGTCCCGAAGCCGCCGGAGACTGGCTGGACACTCTGTCTGGGGATCGTGATCGAGGGGGCGGGGGGGGCGGCGGGGGGAGACGGCACACTGGATCGGGACTGAGGGGGTAATATTGGGCTTCACTCTGGACAAAAATGATGCCACTCTCGATTAAGCGTCTGTCTGTATAATCTCCCCTCCTATGGAGGTTGTGTGGGGTCTACTGGGGGTTCTTCTTCCTCCTCTAGGGGGTTTAGCTAGTTTTTACTATATATATGGGGCGACAGGCACACTGCACATTGGGGGGGCTGTTCGGGCTCATGCAGGGGTGCAGGGAGGGGGGAGTTTTGTTGGGGCGGGTGGGCAGGGATGGGGGGGTGTTGTTCGTTCTTACCACAAGGCAAAAGTATCATTGTGTTAGCTCTATAGTGCTCTCGGGGGGACAAATGGTGGCTTCTGTCTATGATGGGGGGTAGGGAACTAACTCTGTTGTCCTGGAACGTGAATGGACTGGGGGACAGGATTAAACGTGGTGTGGTCCTGCAGTTCTTGAAGCGAATCTCGCCCGATGTAGTTTTTCTGCAGGAGACACACCTCATTGGCAACTCCTTCTGCGCCATGAATCGGCGTGGCTATCGCCTAGTGGCCCATTCGGGCTTCACGTCTGGCTCAAGGGGTGTGGGCATCATGGTTAAGAACTCGCTCCCGCCCGGAGGTGGAGCGATTCTGGCGTGGTGTGCATGAGGTCCTGCGTGTGGTTACGCATGTGGTGCTGCTACCCGAAGCGAGGAGATGCCTGTTGAATGTGTGGGAACCTACCGACTACTCGGCGCCACAGACGCGGTGGGTGACTCTGGGATATATGGTGGCCAAGCGTGATATTGCTCAACTGTGGGGATCTCAGAGGTCCCCGACTGTCTCGGCCTGGAAGGAACATATGGATTGGTGCATGTTTCGGGAAAAGGTGGTGTATGTTGCGAGAGGTAAGCCTGGGACATGGGTGAAAGTCTGGGGCCCCTGGAACGCCTACCGCGGGGGAATCTGTACTCCACCGTTATTGCCCGATCCGTCGCCTGCCCCATCCCCGTAGCCGACCCATCTTCCCTGTTCCGGGCATTGAGTTTTACCCAGCCCTAATCCTGATCTCTTCCCCTTCTTGATACTCCTATGGATTGGTAGGGTCCCCCTCTCAGGGGAGCACATGCTGCTATTTCTGATTGTAGATTGCCTTGTGGTTTTTGTTTTTTCTGGTTGTTATTTCAGTTTAAAATGAAACCGTACAGTGGGGTCCGGATGGTGTGGCTATCAACGCTGCTAACTCCTGTGCATCTTCCTTAGCCGCAACGCGCGCTCTACAATGTGTATCATATGCTCCTTTTGTTTACTAGCGGCCGGCCGGAAGGTTGTAGGCCCATCTTTGTATATTTTTTGAGTTTTGTAATAAACGGTTTAAAAAAAAAAAAAAAAAAAAAAAAAAAAAGAACTCGCTCCCGTTGGAGATTGATGAGGTGCTCCATGACGACAGGGGACGTTACACGGTCTTGGTGGGAAGGATGGAGGGCAAAGTGGTCGTTTTTGTGTCAGTATACGTCCCGCCGGGGCTGCAGTCGACTACCTTTGTGGACCTGGGGTGCCTCCTCCTTGGCCTTCCGGGGGGGATTCTGGTGGTGGGGGGGATTTCAATGCAGTGGTTTCCGGGACTGTGGATCGTCACCCCCCTAGGGACCTCCCCCGGGCCCAAGCGTGGCTATTTGGCCTATTGGACACTTTGGGATTGGTGGATGGCTGGCGTTTAAAACATCCCACGCAGCTACAGTACACCTTCCATTCGGGGGCCCACGGTAGTCTCTCACGACTAGATTATGTCCTGGTCCCGGCGGCCTATGTTGGGAGGGTGGGAGAGGTGCGCCATTTGGCACGGGGTATCTCGGACCATTCCCCGCTCCTGTTACACCTGGATCTTTTTCCGAGGGGTGAGGGTAGGGTGGTCCCGATCAATCCCTGGTACCTGCGCGACCCCACCATTCGCGCTGAATTGATTAAATCCCTCCAGCGCTATTTTGACGAGAATGTGGGGTCCGTGCCTTCGGCTGTCTCACTGTGGGAGGCATTCAAGACAGTACTACGAGGAGAGGCCCTGTCCCTTATTTCCCACACCCAGAGGCGCGAGCGGGAGGAGGTGACCCGGGTGGAAGCTGAGATAGCCGAGTTGGAGGGTAATCTAGAATGTGGGGTGACGGATGCCGTATTACATGTTCTCCAACTCAAGCAAGCGGCCTATAGGGCCCTCGTCACGGAGGCGGCCAGGGGCCTCAGTAGAGAGCAACAGGGGAGACTGTATGATGTGGGTGATAAGGCTGGTAAATTGATTGCGTGGTTGGACAAAAAGGAGAGAGCGAGTCGTGTAGTCCCGCTGATTGAGAAAACGGACAGTGTGTGTGTTACTGAGCCGGAAGAAATTGTCTCCTGCTTCGCGGATTATTTCCGTGGGGTGTATTCCCCGGTGTCTTCCCGCTCTGAAGAGGATTCCCGTGCCTTGCTCAGGGATATTGCGCTGCCTTCCCTTTCGGAGGAGGACAGAGTGTCGTTGGACGCCGCTCCAACCTCCGACGAAATCGCCCTCGCCATACGTTTGGTCGCTTCCGGCAAGGCCATGGGTCCTAATGGTCTCCCCATCGAGTTGTACAAGTTGCGACCGGATACGCTGGCACCACATCTCCGAGCGATGTTCCTGGAGGCTCACTCGGTGGGCTCCCTCCCGCTGGACCGGCGTCTGGCTACAATCGTGGTTATCCACAAGGAGGGGAGACCTCGGGACCGGGTTACATCCTATCGGCCCATTTCGCTACTGAACGCGGAGCCCAAAATTCTCGCTAAGGTCCTGGCCAATCGGCTGGTCGGCGTGGTGGGCGACCTGGTTCACCAGGATCAGTCCGGCTTCATTCCCCATCGTAACACGGCCCTTAACTTGCGGCGTTTACATGGGGTGCTCGCACGTGTTCAGTACATACGGGAGCCGGCCATTTTGGCGTCCTTGGACGCCACCATGGCGTTTGACATGCTTGAATGGCCATACATCTGGGCGATGCTTGCGAAGTTTGGCTTTGGCGCAGGGTTCATCAGTTGGGTCAAATTGCTGTATTCGGGCCCATTGGCGCAGGTGGTGGTGAACGGTAGAGTATCGGCTCCGTTCGAACTGGGCCGGGGCACGCGGCAGGGCTGCCCCTTATCGCCGCTCCTTTTTGCGCTTGCCTTGGAGCCCCTGGCGGAGTGGCTGCGGTGGGAACCTTCTATTCGTGGTCTCCGTTGGACCCCCGAGTATGAGGACCGCGTATCCCTATACGCTGATGACATCCTCTTGTACCTAGCTTCCCCACGTAAATCACTGATAGTACTGGTTGATGTTTTGCATTCATTTGGTCGTAACTCCGGCCTTGTCATCAACTGGGCTAAATCGTGCGTGTATGTTCTCTCTGGGGAGGCTCCTATTCTCCCGCGGGGCTGTCCGATCCAAATCGCCCCGCAGGGATTTCGGTACCTGGGTGTCTTCATTACTCTGGACCCGGAGGCCCGGTATGATCGGAACTTGCTTCCCCCCCTCCAGCGCCTGAAGGAAGATGTCACGCGCTGGCGGCGCTTGCCGCTTTCGCCGCTCGGCCGGGCGGCATTGTTTAAGATGATGTCTCTGCCGCGCTTCCTGTACGCTTTGCAGAATACTATGGACCTCGTCCCAGCGCGCTACTTCTGCGAGGTGGAGAGTTTGCAGCGCCGCCTGTTCTGGGACGGGAGGCCGCGTATCGCCCTGGCGAAGCTGACGCTCCCATGGTATGACGGAGGGATTGCCCTCCCGGATATCAAACGGTACTATTGGGCCTCCCAGCTGGCTGCGATTAATCACGGCCTGTACGGGCCCGCCTTAAACCCGGCATTCGAAATGGATAAGATGCTACTCCCGGGTGGGGACTATAATCGAGCGCTCTACTCCAGCTCGCCCGATGCTCGGCTGACCGGCCCCACGCGTGTCATGGTGCGAGTGTGACACGCGGCTAATGTGGCGATGGGGTGGAAGGACCGTCTGACCCGGGCATCACCACTATACGCGTCCTAGCAGTTGGGCTCCCTGTGGACCTCGAAGGGCTTCGAGAAGTGGGACATGATAGGCATCAGCAAAGTGGGGGATCTCTGGACGAGGGGAGGATTTAAAACGTTCGAGATGCTGCAGACGGAATTCCAGTTGCATGACAGGGAGTACTTTCGGTATTTGCAGATCCGTCATGCACTGGGCTCCGTCTTCCCGGACGTTGCATCCATCCCGGAGTATTCCCCCCTGGAGGATAGAGTGCTGGATGGGCACGTTCCGGACAGCACGATCTCACTGATCTACAAAAAACTGATCAATGACCGCTCGGGATTGCTGACTGCCCTTCGTGAGGCTTGGGTTGCCGATGGACTGGAGCTGGACGACGAGGACTGGGCCTCTGCGGTGGCCTCCCCGAAAGAGGTGGCCATACCGGCCCGCCTTCGCTTCGTCCAGCTCAAGATACTCCACAGAGTCTACATGACGGGGCCAAGGCTCCTGCGTATGGGCTATGTTGTGGACGGGTTGTGTAAGCGTGGGTGTGGCGCTTTGGGGACCTTTCTGCATATATTGTGGGAATGCCCGGAGGTGGAACGATTCTGGCGTGGTGTGCATGAGGTCCTGCGTGTGGTTACGCATGTGGTGCTGCTACCCGAAGCGAGGGGATGCCTGTTGAATGTGTGGGAACCTACCGACTACTCGGCGCCACAGACGTGGTGGGTGACTCTGGGATATATGGTGGCCAAGCGCGACATTGCTCAACTGTGGGGATCCCAGAGGTCCCGGACTGTCTCGGCCTGGAAGAAACATATGGATTGGTGCATGTTTCGGGAAAAGGTGGTGTATGTGGCGAGAGGTAAGCCTGGGACATGGGTGAAAGTATGGGGCCCCTGGAACCCCTACCGCGGGGGAATCTGTGCTCCGCCGTTATTGCCCGATCCGTCGCCTGCCCCATCCCCTTAGCCGACCTATCTTCCTTGTTCCGGGCATTGAGTTTACCCAGCCCTAGTCCTGATCTCTTCCCCTTCTTGATACTCCTATGGACTGGTAGGGTCCCCCTCTCAGGGGAGCACATGCTGCTATTTCTGATTGTGGATTGCCTTGTGGGTTTGTGTTTCTGGTTGTTCTTTCAGTTTAAAATGAAACCGTACAGTGGGGTCCGGATGGTGTGGCTATCAACGCTGCTAACTCCTGTGCATCTTCCTCAGCCGCAATACACGCTCTACAATGTGTATCATATGCTCCTTTTGTCTGCTAGCGGCCGGCCGGAAGGTTGTAGGCCCATCTTTGTATATTTTTTGAGTTTTGTAATAAACGGTTTAAAAAAAAAAAAAAAAAAAATGTTGGTATATATCATACTATTTTATTGATGCACATTTATGATTTATTTTTATAGGAGACGGAGCTTTTGCCAGAAGTTATGAAATATGCAGCGTTAGCCATCTGTTGAAATTTTGAAAAATGAACTGAACTTTTGAATTGAATTTCAATTTCAATTGATAAATGTTTGCCCACTGGGGCGGTTAAATGAAACAGAAATCACAGTAATTACGATGATGTAATCGCAAATTATATATGTCATACAATCATTGGACTGTTTTATAAAATTTACACTTGTAATTATCATTTTGAAATTTCATTATATCAATCAATTTAATGTCCAATTGAATTTGTTCAAATTTAAATGATATGCTGTGAATTAACTGTTGAAACTCAGTATCATCTTAATATTTAAAGATGGCGCCCAAGCTAGCTATGTGAACCTGGCAGCAATGTAGTCCTTTGTTTATTTACACATTGTGTACTATATCATGTGACGAGTGTCAACATCGTATCGACCCGTGACCAAGAAACCGGAGGGTTTCGAAACGCATCGGGAGTTGTTTGCCACAAACCTGATGGAATTGAACAAATTGGGGCTCGGCGCAATATTTTTTGAGCAAAGGATTGATTGATGGAATAATAAGGGTCCCGTCCTTGCCGGCAGCCCGCCATCCCTTTGAGGCAGAGGATATCGCGAAATAAGCTTTGAATTCATATATATATATATATATATATTCCACCAAATGATTCGCTGATCTCCCTGCCGTTTTCACGGTGGCGGGCTCGAGCGAGGTAGCGATCCTCCTTGAATTTACACAAATTGAGCTTTTCCGTGGTCAAAAAAGCAATCTTGAGCCCAACTCCATATGCGTGAGTTTTATTTACAAAATGACAAACAAACGCCCAACGCGTTTCGGTGCAGCCGCACCTTGGTCACGGGTAATCAGTAGTTTGTAGACAGTGAAACATATAGTGAGTAAACAAAACATAAAAGTAGGACTACCTGCCCCAACTCAGTATCGAAAACATTCTACTTTGGCATCCATCTTAGAATGGTCAAAATATGTAAATGTACTTGTATCACTGTTCAATGGCCATTGTTGTTCAATTTCTTGACATTGAATGGCGTAACATTAATCGACATGTACATGGCTTGTATTTTGTCTTGCAAATTACAAATATTGTTCAATCCTGCCCAAGTGGGCATTGATCCTACGATGCTGAAATTACTGATTAAATATGCACTGAGAGACACAGAGAGACTGGGAAAGGAAATTGATCAAATTACTTCCCAACTGAAGAGCCATTATACCGAAAATGACTTTGAAATTGAAATGAAGAAATTAACTTCAAGGTTGGAGAAAGCTGAGGAAGAAATAAAAATGAAAAAACAAAGTAAATTTTACCGCGACCAATTAGATTATGAAAGAGGCCAAATTTTTACGTTTGGCAGAAAATTTGATTACCTACGAGAACTAAATCAAAAAATATTGGGAAGTCCGGAGAAAAATCAATCTGGCCAAACCATGGAGGTACCGGAAACAAGTAGACCTAGTATGTTGCAGGACACAAGCACTGCACCAGTAAGGTTGGAAGAATCCATGGTTAAGCCTACGAATAATGAGGGAGTAAAATCCAATATTTTAAAGGAGTTCTCGTTGATGGCTCAAGGTCGACAGGGGCTAGGAAGCCCAGGCCCACAAGAATTGCCAAATCGAGGTCGAGGTCGAGGCGCCAGAGGAGGAAACAGAAGAGGCGCAAAGAAACAGGGAAATTTGGATGCTTACGTGGGAATGACAACAAGAGGCAAGATGGACAAAAAATGAAGGACAACAACACTGTGGTAAATTTATCTAACATTCAGTTAACGTTTAACCAGATTGAAGTTTTATCATTAGGTCTAACGTTTTGTCCAACTAGTAATTTCAACTATACAGAGGGCAGAATAGATCTTTTTCATTTCACAAGAAAATTGAAACTGCGAAAATGGTTCCAGAATAGAAAAACGAGTACTACAACGAATTTGGTGGAAACTACCAATTTAACTATTGCTGATGTAGATCTATTGCAAACGATGAAAGGGTTGGAAAAAGATACTGATATTACTATGGATGTTGAAACATGTCTAATGGAGGAGAATGTAACGTTTGACTGTAGCAGTGGTAGTAACTTTAAATCAAAATCTAGATTCTTGCCCCAAATCCACAATGAGAACATTGAAATGTTTGAAAAAGGAGTAACTAAGGAATTAAAAAATTAGACAAATCTAGTAAACCAAAATATACTAATTTGACTAAAAAACAAAGAATGGCAGTTGAAGAACTACAAAACAATAAAGAAGTGGTCATAAAAAAGTCCGACAAGGGCGGAAATGTTGTAGTATGGCCCACTAAGATGTATTTAAATGAAGGTAGACGACAACTGGAAGATGCCAGAAGTTACACCATCAGCAATAGAATTTGCTATGAAAAAAGCAATAATGAGTATCAGCTGCAACTAGCCTTATGGAAACATAAAAAATTGATCTCAGACGATGAGTCTACATTTCTTAAGTGTGACCATCCCAAATTGCCAGCCCTGTATCTGCTGCCTAAACTGCATAAAAATAGTGTTAATCCTCCTGGACGACCTATCGTGTCCTCTATAGGGAGTACTTATGAGAACACCTCTAAGTACATTGACCATTTCTTACGCCCTCATGTTCAGAAACTCCCATCCTATTTACAAGACACTCGAGATTTTTTAAGAGTAATTGACAAAGTCCAGTGGGAAGAAGACATGTGGCTGATGACACTTGATGTCAATAGCCTGTATACATGTATACCCCACCAGTTGGGAGTTAAAGCTAACCACCATTTTTTGAAACAGCGTGACATTAAATATCTTTCGCATACTGAAATGCTATTATGCATGATGCAAAGATGTCTATCGAACAATTACTTTCTGTTTGACCACGTCATCTATTGCCAGGCCCAGGATACAGCAATGGGAACCTGCTTCGCCCCCAGCTCTGTGGGTCTTTACCTGGGCTGGTGGGAGGAGCAGGTGGCGGTTAACATCTCGGCCTTTACCCACAATGTAGGTCTCTGGGCCAGATATATGGATGACGTATTTTGCATCTGGAAAGGTGATAAAGATGATGCTTTGAAATTCGTTGCCAGTTTAAATACTAATGACTGCAATTTGACCTTTACATGCACAATAGAAAAAAAGAAAATTGAATTTCTAGATGTGGTGGTAAGTGTCAACAATGGCAAGTTAGAAAGCAGGCTGTTCCGAAAGCCAACAGCAGGTAACAGCCTTTTGCATGCCGAAAGCTGCCATCCAAAAAATCTGATCCGCAGTATACCATACGAAGAATTGTTAAGGGCAAAGAGGAATTGTAGCACACAATCAGATTTTGAATTGGAGATGTCAAACATGAAAGCAAGATTTCTAGAAAGAGGGTACCCTAATAAGATAATAGAACAAGCATGCACTAAGGTAAAAACTGTTCTGAGGGAAAACCTTCTAGATCCAAAAACTTCTAGAGAAGACACAGATGGACCAATTAGGTTCATCACTGCATATTCTAACCAATCATGGCAGGTTAGAAATTGTTTGAAAAAATACTGGCATGTTTTGAACATAGACCCAGTTCTGAAAAAAACAGTGGGAAGCCAACCAAAGATCACGTTTAGGAAATGTCTAGCTTTGAAAGATCTTCTTTGCAGCAGCACTGTGAGAGAGGAAAGCAAGAATCAGAGAGAAATAAAGGGATTTTACACTTGCAACTCATGCAAAGCATGTAAGAATAGTGTGAATCGGAAGGAAATCCCTTTATCTAAAAGTCATAAACCTTACGTGATTCAAAAGCATTTGTCATGTAAATCAGATTATTGTGTATATGCTCTTTGTTGTCCCTGCCCACTTGTTTACATCGGAAGTACCATTCATCAGGTAAAAAAACGAGTTCTTGAACACACCAGGGCAATCATTAATGAGGACAAACAATATCCTATTGCAAGGCATTTCAAAGAATTACATGGAAAAAATGTCAATGTCCTACAATTTTGTGCCCTAGACAGAATTCTCAAATCAGAAAGGGGTGGAGACAGAGTGAGAGAATTGCGACAATTGGAGTCGAGATTGATTATTAAGTATGATACCGTCCAACCACTGGGTTTGAATAAAGATGAAGAAATGTCGGTTCATTTAGGTTAATTTAATCATGTAATAGTGCTGCATTTTTGGAAAACTCATATTGTATTATATTGATGAGAAGCCATTAGTTTGTTTTTTAATTTTGCACATACACCATAGTGATTGCACAATTTTGTATTTTTGTAGGAGACCAGACTGTCAGCATACTATTTAAGAAGATGGATTTACATATGCACAATGATTTAGTTGGATTTAAATTATGTATTTTGGAAACACTGCCACTGATAACCTTGGGCCCACTGGGGCTGAACTTTATGTAGCAGAAACGGCCCACTGGGGCTTGATTCAAGAAAGTGATGTGTATTATGTGATAACAAATTGGGTATTTTGAGATAAATCAATTTTGTTTATAAGGATTATGTATGATCAATGCCCACTTGGGCAGGATTGAACAATATTTGTAATTTGCAAGACAAAATACAAGCCATGTACATGTCGATTAATGTTACGCCATTCAATGTCAAGAAATTGAACAACAATGGCCATTGAACAGTGATACAAGTACATTTACATATTTTGACCATTCTAAGATGGATGCCAAAGTAGAACGTTTTCGATACTGAGTTGGGGCAGGTAGTCCTACTTTTATGTTTTGTTTACTCACTATATGTTTCACTATCTACAAACTACTGATTACCCGTGACCAAGGTGCGGCTGCACCGAAACGCGTCGGGCGTTTGTTTGTCATTTTGTAAATAAAACTCACGCATATGGAGTTGGGCTCGAAATTGCTTTTTTGACCACGGAAAAGCTCAATTTGTGTATATATATATATATATATATATATATATATATATATTCACTGAAAAAACCATAGGTTTCACACATGTTATAGTTAGCGGAAATTTTACTGATAAAAAACCAATGAAATTCCCCCGTTATAGTTAGTGCAGGCAACTATAACTCACGCGACCGCAATCCTCTGCTGATGCTAATACTGTATTTAGACACTTATTTGCCCATGTCTTCTTCCATACATTTTTATCTATACATATATTACAAATATTTTTTTTTCATAAAGACACATATGTCATCAGCAGAAGATTGCGGTCGCGTGAGTTATAGTTGCCTGCACTAACTATAACGGGGGAATTTCATTGGTTTTTTATCAGTAAAATTTCCGCTAACTATAACATGTGTGAAACCTATGGTTTTTTCAGCGAATTTGCAAGGTTTTTTAAATGCTAATTCCTAACTATAACGTGTGTGAAACCTATGGTTTTTTCAGTGAATTTGTACGGTTTTTTAAATGCTAAGTTACTTTACGCCATTCGTGGCGTGCGCGCCCACTTTACGCAGTTAGTGCCGTGCACGCACGGTGGGCACGCGGTGCGCTACGCGCACCGCGTGCCCACGTTACGCTAGATGGGCCATGTACGCATGATGCGCTTCGCGCACCGTGCGCACATGGAGGACATATGATGCACTTCGTTTTGAAAGGTAATATTTTAATTTTTCGTTTATTTTATAAACAATGCACAAATGGTGCCCTTCGGGCACCATTTGCACACGGGGTGGAGAGAGTGTGGATAATTTTTTTTTTTATTATTTTTTTTTTAAATATTTTAGTTTATCTCAACGCTAATAAGCCATGCACAATTCATGCCCTGCGGGCACCAATTGCACACGGGGTGGAGAGAGTGTGGATAATTTTTTTTTTTTTTTAATTTTTTACCGTACGCGTACGGTAAGCGTAATCGGCGAAATTACCGAAAAAATAAAAATTCCGTTTTTGGCCTTGGGGGATCTTTGGGGACTCCCTCAACATGGCTATGTGTGTGGGAGCTGTCTAAACAGCCCCTTTACATGTTTTTGGCCTTTATATTTTAGAAATCACTCTCAGTGCGAGAGAGAAAATGGCGGCTGCCGCTTCCTGGTTTCGGCCGATTCGAATGTTTACTAAGATCTAAGAGCCAATCAGAATCGCGCTCGCGCACGCCACCGTACGCGTACGGTAAGCTTACCGTAAGCGCACCGTAAGCTGGCTCAGATATATATATTGATTTAAAGGCTATTTTCTCAGAATCTACTGAACAGATTTACACCAAACCTACAAAAGGCACTTCCTTGACCTGAGGACTACCTCTCTGCCAAATTTCTAGTAATTCTGTTCAGCCGTTCGGGCTGTAGCCCTGTCTAAAGGTCCTATGGAAAAATGCATGGGAAAAACGCGTTTTGGGACCCCCCTTTTATCTCAGCCCCCGCTTGACGAATCCCCCCGAGACTTTCAGGGTAGGAGCGGAGCATAGCGCCCCACCTATTTTGAAAAATTCGCGAGGATTCGTCGACCGGCGCCAAAGTTATTCAAAATAGAATGTTGCGGATTTCCTATGGAAACGTGGTCCTAACTATAACTACCTACTGGCGACCGCCAGTAGGTAATATATATATATATATATATATATATATATAGCCGCAGTATTTAAACAATTTAAAAACATAAAAACATACATTAATAATATTAACATAAAAATAAAAATTAACAAACGTGCTCAAAAAAATATAAACATTTAATAAACAGGGAGTATTATGGAAAGTTCAAAGGTTTAAATAAAAACAGTAGCATAATACCCACCAGGCTGTATATACCCCAAAATAAACAATTCTATCAAGTCAAATATTTGCATTGTAACACTAGACAAAGCAGTATTGCAATGAGTATCCAATCAAAACATTTACAAAATTCCAATTCATTTTTATTTATCCAATATCATATCAAACCTATGACCATTACATAGTAGCCTACAATTAATTTTATTCACACAACAATCTGAAAGCTAAACTGTTTTTTGTAGAGTATAGAAAATGTGTTGTATTCAGTTCAATGGCAGACATGCCACAGACTGCTGGCCTGTTTGATGAAATCATAATTGTAAATACTCCAGTGGCGGCTGGTGGAATTTTAAACTGGTGAGGCGTATTTGCAAATGAATCAACGTACGGGAGCGATCCCGACGGCAATAAGGGGGGATCGGGGTGGTTCTCCCCCCGTGAACAAATTTTAAACAAATTTGCATTTTTTGGTGCAATTTTCAGCACTATATCTGTGATGAATGGACTGAAAAATCAGTTCTTCTAGGCAATCATAAAAGAAAACTCATACATTATTTCAGAGAATTTCTGTGTTGCCAAGCAAGTCTGACTTCTGAAGAGGATAAGGGCGGGGATTCAAACCCTAGAGCGATCAGCGGTGTGAGAGTCGGGAACGACAGAAGCGAAGAAGAGGAGAAACCGAAGAGTGGAGATCGTGACAAGTCTGGAGAACAGCCCAGCGGAGGGGGAGACGAAAGTCCGAAGACCCTTGGAGCAGCATACACCGCTGACAAGCCAGGCGGCCCAGGGAAGGGAGAGGACGCCCCGGGTCCCAGAGCCACAGCCCTGATCCCGGGTCATGGCCCAAGGCAAGTAGCGTTGAAGGGATCTTTCTGGTGGGGGTGGTGGGGTGGCATGGGGAACAAGGACACCTGTGGTCTTTACGAAATCCCCCGTCACAATAACTACACCTGGTATTTTGCCGTTTCCTTTCCCCTGCACAAACCCTGGTGGTGGTGGACTAAACTCAGAAACAGGAGGCCTTGGGTAATCCCGGTATTTGTTCTTCCTTCCACTTTTTGTGGAGCACCAGGAAGGAAGCAAGACCAGTGAAAGTCCTGAGGACGGACAAAGAAGTGAGAAGACGATCCCCAGCTATTCTCTGGACACTGTTTTTTTTTTCCTTGTTGTTTGATGAAATCCATTCTTTTGTTACTTTTGGGAGAATCTGGACTATGAGACTGACAAAAAGATATACCTACAAACGACGTCCCTATATTAAAAGAGAGACCTTGAAGAACATATCCTGTGTGTGCCCCATGTTCCCTTACACCCGGCGGGCCACCGCGCGGCCTACAGGGACAAAGCCTTGTTGCAATATCTTCTGTGTTGTCTAAAGTTGTATTTATTTTATTGGCTACCACTCTGTTATTTAAAATAAGTTATGTTTAGATGTCACCATTTTACACACAGAAACCGATGCAAGATTTCTTCCTCCAGATTGTGTGTGACATGATTGTGTATCTCCTGAGGCGGAAGCCGGGAGGAACGCTCGTTTTAAAAAAAAATGAAATCTGATTGAATTGTTTTTACCTGTGTGTATCACCTTCCCCTGGGCACTCCCCCTCCTCAACTTGCTCAGTTCTCCCCGCGCAGCCGATCTAAACGCTGCTGCAGGTCAGAGAACAAATTTGCTGCCATTACACGGGAAGCCAGGCCACGCCCACTGCCCTGAGGCCACGCCCCTCCCTTCCCCTTCAAAACGATGTGCCTCTACCGGACGCGCAGCGGACGCGCGCTGCGGGCGTGTCGCCAGCGCGCCGAAGGTGCGCCTAAGGTAAGCCCGTCTGCGCCCGTCCGCGCCAGGACGGGCCATGGGCCCAGTCCCCCTGCACCCCCCAGCTCGACACCTATCAGTTACTCCGCAGGCACACTTCTTCAACTCAGGAATAGTATCCCTGACCTCTGTCTCCATACAATCTTACTCGAGGAGCGTCAAAATAAATGCAGCCATTGCTCTTACAGACTCACTCCTCACTCCTCCCCCAAAACCCGCACAATCAAAATGGCCCTGCTTAACTGCAGATCCCTCCCCAAACACAGTACCGAGATCAACCTTCTCATACTGGACAACGATATTGTCAAGAATTCCTGTCATGCGAGGGGAGGAAAACGGTAACCAGCGAAAACGGACTACATCTCCCAGGATGCTTAGCGGTTGAGAGGTTATGTAAACAGGAGAGCTGTTACATAACTCAAGGAAAACACGCCCTTATGTAAACAGGAGAGCTGTTACATAACTCAAGGAAAACACGCCCTTATGTAAACAGGAGAGCTGTTACATAACTCAAGGAAAACACGCCCTTATGTAAACAGGAGAGCTGTTACATAACTCAAGGAAAACACGCCCTTATGTAAACAGGAGAGCTGTTACATAACTCAAGGAAAACACGCCCTATAAAGGGAGGAACCGGGAGGTACAACGCTGTCGGATATTGTGTTTACACCGACGTACCTGCTTAGTGAAGAGCAGTGTTCCGGAGTGGTGCTCCAGTAAGGCAAGAACGGAGGTAGGTCGAGTCGTTACTCCCTGGGCCGTGTCTTGCCCCATCGTCACCTGTGAAGGACCCGGAAGCTCTACCGGATAACCATTGAGCTTCGCTTTTTGACTCGGCTGAGTCAAAGCGCAGTGGCGCTTTTGCTGGTTGGAGTCGTAACTCCCAGCCCGACCAGAGATACAGGGACTGCCAGCTGTAACGCACACCAGGAGGTGTTTGCCGCGTTACAGACTCGGAAGTCCACAGGATCGATCGAGCGGCTGCTCTCGGTTCAGTTTTCTTTGCTTGTGATTGGGGTATCGGTGACGCATCACCAGGAGGTGACTCCGCGTCCCGGTGCAGTCTGAGGAAGAGGTTGAGCGGCTGCTCCCTTCAGGTAGAGACCCCGGCTGGGTGTTTCCCTGACTCCTCGATTCTCCCCAACACTCTTCGTGCCCCTCACAGCCTACCGATTGGCATTGTCGGCCATTTCATTTCTGCCCTCTGTTGGCATACGCCGGGATCGGCGTATATGCAGAGGACGGTTAGGACCATCCGTGCTGTGGGCTGGTAACGTACTTAGCCTGGAGGATTCCAGTGACTATAACCTTTGTTTATTCCTTGTATTATTTTTGCCTTCATTAAAATAACTAAACCTTCACAAGTGGTTGCGTTCTCATTATCGTGTCTGTTAAACGATCCTGAGACGTTCAGGGCGTTACAGATATCGAGGTGCTGTTCCTTACGGAAACCTGGATCAACTCAGTCTCAGACCCAGACATAGTCCAAGCTCTACCCCCGGGTTACCTAATTAAACACCTTGACAGACCATTAGGGCCAGGAGGTGGCATAGCAATTATCACCAAAGCCCACCTCTCCTGCCAGTTCAAGGACAGCCCAATCCTCGACTGTGAAAACATCCACTTCTCCATACACCTCTCCCCGGAGAAAACCCTGTCGGGACTGTTGGTCTATCGACCCCCGGGCCCACTTGGACAGTTTCCTAACTCACTAGTGGATACAGCTACCTCACTAGCCTGTCTCTCCTCCAACTTCTCAGTGTTAGGAGATCTCAATATTCATTTCGACGACCCAGGGAACAAAATAGCTGTAGACCTCAAAGAAGATCTATCCGCACTCAGCCTCTCCTTGAAAAATCTCAACCCCACCCACATCAAGGGCCATCTCTTGGACCCAATTTTCTCAAATATTCCGGAACTCACCACATCAATACCCCTCCCTATCCCCTGGTCAGATCACCACCTGATTCTTCTACTTCACCCGATCACCACCGAAGCCACTCATAGCCCTCCACCCCAGGCACCCTCCCGCCCGCGGCACAAACTTGACACGGGTGCATGGATCAGCCAGCTGACAGCCTCCACTCCCACTCTGGATCCGGACCCCTCGCTAGCGGACATCCATATTCAAACTTGGATAGAAACATCCCTAGACTCGGTCCTCTCCTATAAACACCTCCCCAGTAAGAGGGGATCATTCAAATCACCTTGGTTCACCCCAGAATTGCGCGAATTGCGGAAAAAATGCAAAAAACTAGAACACCTCTGGAGGAAAGACTGGGCCTCAAACTGCAGAGAAACATATAAATCGTCCATGAAACAGTATAAAACCTGTATAAACGATACGCAAGCTGCCTATTTTGAAGGAAAAATTCTAGCAGCAGCTAACTCTTCCAAGGAGACCTACCGCATTGTACGGTCACTTATGAAAGTCCCCGAACCTCAGCCCGTCGCCGACCCTACCGATGCTAGATGCACCCAACTTGCCGAGTTTTTTTCCTCTAAAATCCTCAAAATCCTAAAGACCTTCCCCCATCTCCACTCCCCGTCAGACCCACCAGCTCGGCCCACCGACCGAGACGCCCCCTTCCTGGACGCCTTCTCCCTTATATCCACTGAGACGATGGTGGCCACCCTCAACCAAGTTAAGAGCGGCTCCCCGGCCGATCCAGCGCCCATGAGCAAACTGAAATTAGTCGCCCCTACAATATCTCCCCTCTTGACCAGGCTGATTAATGCCTCCCTCTCCCAAGGGATAGTTCCCACCAACTGGAAAAGTGCGATAGTACGCGCCCTCCTCAAGAAACCCCACCTCGACCCCACAGACCCCTCCAACTTTAGACCTATTTCCCTCCTCCCAGGCATCAGCAAAGCAGCGGAAAAAATCGTGAATGAACAGCTATCCACCTTTTTAGAGACCCACAACCTCCTTCGCCACTCCCAGACAGGGTTCAGACCAGGACAGGGGACCGACACCGCCCTCCTGGCCGTGTGACAGAGGAGACCAGATCCATCTTGGACGCAGGGGGATCAGTGGCAGTGATCCTCCTGGACCTGAGCGCCGCCTTTAACACGGTGGACCATACCATCCTCCTCCACCGTCTTCACAAAACTGGAGTCACTGGGACCGCCCTGGCCTGGTTGAAATCGTTCTTAGAGCATAGGACCTTCCAAGTGGCCGATAGTCACGGTCATTCCAAAGCCCTTCCCCTTCAGTGTGGGGTTCCCCAGGGATCGTCCCTGAGCCCCACGCTTTTTAACGTTTACATGGCCCCTTTAGACGACATAGTCTCACCATTCGGCATAAAGGTGGTCATGTACGCCAACGACAACCAACTAGTCGTCTCCATCAATCAATCCGACCAGTCCATGGAGAATCTGTTCTCCTGCCTGCAGAGCATATCTAAATGGATGGGCGACTCCCGCCTCAAACTCAATGGCGAGAAGTCGGAGATTATGCTCCTAGGTGACCCGCACAAACTCCCCAAGTCTCTCGCCTGGCCACCCAGCATGGGCTCCCCCCGTATACCAAAAAATTAAATCAAAAGCCTAGGCATCTGGCTTGACCAGGACCTTAGCTTCAGAGTCCAAGCGAGAAAGACAGCCGGCACATGCTTTGGTCTCTTGCGAACTGCCCGGAAGATCCTCCCTGTTATCCCTCCCCAGTCTAGAAAAACTCTTTTCCAGGGCCTTATCATCTCTAGATTGGATTACGGGAATGCCCTGTACCTGGGCGCTCCTGTAGCTGTCATCAAAAAACTCCAGCACGTTCAGAATGCCGCAGCAAGAATCCTCACGGGGACGAAACCCAGATGCTCTGCTAAACCCTCCCTCAAAGCTCTCCACTGGCTCCCCATTCAGGAGCGCATCGCCTTTAAAACCCTGTGCATCTCTCACAAAATCCTCCAGGGTAAAGGCCCCTCCATACTAAAACCACTCATCAAACCCCACAAATCCACCAGACAGCTTAGGTCAGATTCCCTTTTCCTTGCCAGCATCCCTAGAATAAAAAGAGCGAGTACAGGTGGGCGCCGCTTCGCATACAATGCCCCAAAGCTCTGGAATAGCTTCCCCCTCAGCATCCGTAAAGAAACCAACCTGCTGCCATTCCGCAGGCTACTGAAGACCTGGCTCTTCCCCCAATAATTCCCCCCCAGGAGCACTTCAAGCTGAAACGACAGCGCAGGGATGCCCTTGGGTAGCTACGCGCTTTACAAATCCAAAATTAAATCAAATCAAATCAAGAGGGCTAGGGTACTAAGCAAAACTGCTTTGTCTCTACCCATTCCAATAGAAAACACCTAACATAGGTGCATAAACATCCACAAAGAAACACACTTGTAATTTTGTTCCTGCCGGAAATGAAGGCTGGCCACTTCCTTTTCTGCATCAGCTATTCAATGTTGATTGCTCAGTAATCTTCATGACATATTAAATAGCTACAAGTATAAGAAATATCCATTCGAAACAAACATTTAATTTTTAGGAAGTCAGCAAAAGCTTTGCATTTTTGAGCGAGGCAATTTTGCAAAATAAAAAATTAAGTAAATATTGTACTTAAAATAGTTCATATAGCGCTCTGAGGCCCTTGGGTCCATCAGTATTTTAGAAAACCACTAAATAAAAATAAGTTATGAAATGAGTGTAATATGCATTGCTTAAAATATAAAAAATATCCATCAAAAATCTTTCATTTATTTTAGAAAGAAACAACACAAACTTTATATGTATAAGCAGGCTAGGTAAAAACTTTTTACTTTATTGTTAAATACTTTGCATGCCACTCTCAGTCCCTTGTGCCTGTCAGTACAGTAGAAAATGGCTACATAAAAATAAAATATGAAAATAAATAAATGTATATTTTAAGAAATATCCCTTCAAAACCAATATGATATTTGTAAACACAAACACAATTATTTTAAATAATACTATATAAATACTTTGCATGTCACTCTCAGGTCCTTGTGCCCTTCAGCCAGCACAGCAGAAAAAATTGAATAAAAAGAAATTATGAAAATAAATAAATGTACATTTTAAGAACTTTCAAAACCAATAGGATATTTTTAAACACAATTTAAAAAAATAAAATAATATTTAAATACTTTGCATGTCAATCAAAGGTAGAAGGGTTCTTGTCCCTGTTAGTACAGTAGAAAACAGTTAAATAAAAATAAATAAGGAAAATAACTCAATGTTGTACATATAAAGACATATACCCTCAAAACCAACATATTTTTAAACACTAACAATAAAAATATTTTAAAAAATAATAAAATATGAAAACAAATATCTATAAATTCACAGATACATAAACACACATATATAAACAGTGTTTACAGCATCTCCAGTTGTTTGTAACTGTGACATTTGTTATGTGCTGTGCAGCTACAATTACCCCTCTAAAATAAATAATTACAAGATGTTAGGGTAGTTGAAGTCACATCACACACCAATAAACTGTCCATGGCATTACAAAAATGAACTCTTGCCCCACCCTTGGTCCCCAAAAGTCTCTTTTTGCATGGATACCAAAGGTCGTGCCAAGGTACTAAACGTCAAGCCAGGGCAAACATAGCGCACGGCATCCCTTCAGATTTAAGCATTCAAACCAACATGTCACCTTGCAATGCTCGGCTCTCTGCAAAACGTACAGAGGTCTTGCTTGATACATACTTTGTTTAAGTACAGTTAATTCAAGGGAAAGAGTCTTCCTGTGGACAACAACACACGCATCAGGCCTATATTATGAACCATTCTCCTTTATGTTTTTTATGTTTCAGTTTGGTGACATAAACGACTGTGCAAAACGTCACCTTAAGTACGTCGATCACACTCAGAATTCTGCACCTGTGACTGGGGTTATCGACAGCTCTTAGAAGCTTCTCTCAACTTTATGTAGTGCTTTGCATATAGTTTGCTATGGCTTCTAGTTGTTATTCAGAATGTGCTCTAGGACAATTCTATTGCAAGCAATTACTGCGAACCGGGAAGCTGCTTGGAAACAAATGTTTCTCATGCATGCCAAAATTGTGTATTCTATTGTCAAAGAAGAAGCTATCTCATTTGTAATCATTTCAAAAGTCGGCAATGAATTGTTTATGAATATGATGGGCAACATGTTCACATGTGCTGCTGGTGCACACCAGCCTCGTATAGATATTCCTGCAACCCTGTGTGGGTGTCAGTCATGCATCTGTGTGACAGGCATACGTGTGTGTGTGTGTGGGTCTCAACCATACATTTGTGTGTCAGCTGTGCATGTATTGGTCATGCATGTGCATGTTTATGTGTCAACTATGCATTTGTGTATATCAGACATGCATTTGTTTCAGTGCCCTCCAGCACAAGAGTTCCTGCAGTACCTCCTGGTTAAAGCGTCCCTGGCTTTAAGTAAGAATACAAGTCCACGGAGAGCTGATGTGACATCATCTCAGAACTAGACGTGGTTCATTCACTTTAGTCTTTTCATAGACAAGGGAACCCAAAGGTGTGTAAGGGTCCACGGGTACAGTTAATTAAAGAAGAACGTGTGGCTCCCTTCTACAGATACATTAAACAATGCACATAGTTTTTCAATAATTTCTATGGCAACAGAAATGCCTGCATAAGGGCTGACCTGGCTTTTCTACGCAGCCCTTCGCAATCTAACTAGTGGTTGCCCACAGCCAGCTCCACCAGCAGCTGTGTCCACCTTGATCACCACCACCCAGCTTGCCGGCCAGCTGGCCGACCCTATTTTCAACAATTTTCTGTTGTTAGGACGTATCCATCTCAGGGATTGGTTGCTACTGCAAGTCAGCCCTTATGCAGGCATTTCTTGTCTCAGGCATATACAATTAAGTCCTGATGATGATCGCCAGATCATAAAGAGTGATCAAAATGTCATCGACATGGTGTATCGTGACTATCGCAAATGTTCTTTATTACAATAAGGATAGCATTGGTACCTTAAAATAGAATTGACATTTTTTGTTCATTATTTATGTAGTCACCTTGAAAATGTCTGAGCTTTGTTGATTTTCTGTTCGTTGTCTTGTGTGTGTCCCACTTTTTATGTTTTTGTTGCTTCAAGATTTAATAAATACATTTCTATTGCCACAGAAATTATTGAACTCCTATGTGTATTGTCTAATGTATCGGTAGGAAGGGACCGCATGTTCCTCATTCACTTTAGGGCGCAGTGTTGGTGTTTGAGTGTGGTTATGTATGAGCCAGCAGTGCTTCTTTTTGAGGTACACTTTGTATACTTTTGGGACTGTGCAACATATACAAGTGAACAGCTACACAGTAAAAGCAGACATATTCAGCAATAGCGAGGCATGCACTCCTGCGCAGCGTGCAGAAGGGTAGGGGGTTTAGGTCACATGCCACTTAAAAGAAAAGCCCCTAGGCATCGGCGCAAAGGGATTCCCGCTGCTAGGGGTCAATCCATTTTCCACTGGGTTATTTTACGCTATTCCAAATGCATTAAGACGCTGGACATGCACAATTAGGCAGTAATGTGTAGAAAGAGAAGTATTCATGCACCCACAAATACTCAGAATCAATGGAAAGGTAGAAACGAAGTGAGGGGAGACACAGAGAAGTAATAACCACTGTAAGAGTGAGTGCCTGCTTCGGCCTCGGGGGCCCTGGTGAGTGCATCGCTCAAAAGGGTGCACTAGAGTGGGTCCCTGCTTCAGCCCCAGGGAGACCGGTGAGTGCACTGCTCAAAAGGAAGCACTAGATTGGGTCCCTGCATCGGCCCCGGGGGGACTGGTGAGTGTGTGTTGCGATCAGAGCGTTTGGCTTCTCCAAAGCACGCAGAGGTGCTTAAAAGAAGTCCCATCAAAGTGGATGTAAACAGTACTTGGGCCATGGGATACTGATAAGAGAAACACACGAGGAACAACAGGATATAGTGTGCTACAGCTGTTGCAGGGATTCTGCTCTGGAACAGAACTTTTCTTGGAACTATAGAACATCAGAATGTAGGAACTGAGTCACCATACCTCCTCAGTATCTTTGAGCCACAGTCGACTAGCTATAGGACCTCACTTGCCTTTCTAACCTTTCCTTAGAAACAAGTGAACTGGCACCCCAGATCACAACACTCTCAGTCCCCTCAGGGATCGTGGTAACAGGACACACCCTTTCGCTCTCTCACTCATACTTGTCCACAATAAGATAAACAAGAGACACAAAGGAGGTTCATAACATTTATTTAAACTATTGTGCTCTAGGATACAGTAGTTGCACCACAATTAGACAACAAATGCTATTGAAAAATATCATTAGCATGGTTAACAAATCATATACCATAAAAAGTCCTGTCATGTTATAAGACGGTTAGCCAAAAAACCCCTCTTCTACTCAAGCTAAATTATTATATATCAAAGATCTCTGGTATTAGTGGTGGACCCCATTCGTCAGCATACATAGGTGGATGTTCTGCATCTCAACTGATGCAGTAGTCTTGCTTCAGGACCTTCGCTCAGTGTGTGTATTTTCAGAGCCCCTGTCCTCGGTTATATGACAAGACATGTGTGCTCATAAACAGCAGCTGCATTCTCTTGTTAAGTCGAGGTGCTAGTGTCTGACCAGAGAAAATAACAAGGGGCATTGTTGTTTGACGTTGTCCTGGGTACCCAGACTAAATCCCAGGAAAAGAACATAACACGAAAACACGCACAGATTCTGTGGTGAAAATACAATGTGATTCAAAGGCAACTTTGCTATGTAGCAATGTGTGCAAAATAAATGCGGCCTACAACGTGCACCTTTAGGCTAACATAGGGAAAACGACAATGGGACATGTGAGAAACACACAACACAGCCAACAGAAACTAAGGAAAAGTAAGTGTCAAGCACACAACCTATGAAAAGCAAGAGCAGGATGTAAGCCCCTTTTAAGATTTATATTAAATAAGATAGATTTCACAAGCACAGCGCAAACACTGTTGCAGGCGAAACCTAAATAGGGCAGAGTACAAAAGGATTTTGGATGAGAAGGGATTTAATATGAAGAGGCTAGCAGAAATGTGTCAATGTACTGCATTTAGAGAAAAGCAGAGGCTTGCAAGATATCCAATGTGCCAATCAAGTCCCTTTACAGCAACCTAAGGGAGCTTCTAGAACACTGAGCGGTGTACTTGAGGCAAGGCATAAGGCGAGGTGGGCCACTTCAGCTTGATTGTGCCAAGAAGGTGTGAAATGCTTGAAATATTGTCTTTTTCTTATTGCAATGAAAGCAGTCCAGCAGTACAATGTGATTTTGAGTGAACTAGTACATTCCTAACCAGGGCACGGCATTGCAAAATTAAGTTAGAAAAAGTGCCTCTTGGTGCCTACTGAATGACCTAAGTACCATAAGGTGCCCAAATGTCTAACTCCTGGCCAGGTTTAGGATAGGTTCCCATAGGGTTAGAATTTGGCATCCGACAATCGGGGATATCCTTGAGTTACAATTTTTTTGGGATGTGAACGGCTTTAACTTGGGGATGTTAATAGACATGCATTTAGAACAAACGGGAGATTTGCCTGATTTCCATTTGTACTGATCATGCCACTTTACAGTCATCTAAGGCTATATTGATAGCAGGGAGTGGTGAATTCAGAACCACTGCTCTGCCTCTGTATAGGGGGAAACACCACTGGTTTTTGATAAGTGCTCTCTGCGATCGCGTATATAGTGAATTGCCATATCTTCGTTTTATGTATAATTGAGTGCAGTACAAAAATGGCTCATTATTGACCCACACAGAGGAAGATGGAACGTTGATGTTGAAATCCAAAAATGGTGATCCTGATCTATAATGTTACTCCATCTATAACAATAAAGGCTTATATAGGAGAAACAAAACAGCTGACTTGTCTCTTGATTCACTAACTATAAAACGTCAGGGCAGAAGAGGTGGGGCTAATTCATTCTGGTAAAGGCCACTCAGCACAGTGATATAATCTAATGTGCTAAAGTGAAACAATCCCCCAAAACCTTTTACATTTAACAGTTTAGACCTCAGCTTTAAATAAAGTGGCAGGCAGTGACGTTTGCAGCAGTGCAAGATCATTTGCAGCAGGGTGGGAGATCCAGGCTGAGCTAAGAGCTGTTGTCCTCAGCTTCCACTTCACTGGTTTTGTAGATAGGATGAAACACAGGCAGGGCTGGAGAGAATTTTGAGACCCAGCCATCACAGCTTCTCTATCACTAACCTACGGGCGCTTGTAGCAAGGGAGGAAATGCTGGAGTATTGGCTGTATGGCTTGTGGTTTCAAGTCCAAGACACGCCCAACAACCATACTACCAGCTAAGGTCATGGCTTGGCAGCTGAGCATGGCCTGCTTCATAGCAATACGATTACAGTGACCTGCCCTGTAAAACCTGCCAACAGCTTTGCAAAAAGCGTGTTGTGGGGCCTCTTTGAAGAGTGGGTCATGGGGAAATTTCCTATGTCTGCTCTCTCTTCTGAAGCAGCTGAACATACCCTATGTACCAGGAAACATTTCACAAATATTTGATGAGATACCTATAGTTGTGTGAAAGACCCCCGACCCTAGAGGCAATATTGAAGCACTGAAACTCAGAAGCATGGTCAGATGCTCAACGCTCCTATTTTTATCTTGTGGTATGAGACACCAGTAAAAAAACTAAGCTCAACTAAAAACAGATTTAATATAGGTCTGACAGTTTCATATAGGGAGAACATAAATGTCGACAAAAGGAACACAGCCTCTAACAAACTAGGAAACCTGTGTATATGGTATTTCTATAGTGCTAGCCTAGCCAAAAGGCAATGGAGCACTATACAGGGTCCAAGACAACCATAAAGTCAATAATTTATAGGAGAGGTAGCTGGGTTGTGGATGGTTAATGCATTGTGAAGTGGTGTTCTTTAAAGAGATGAATCTCTTTCCTAAATTGGAGCAGCATCGGGGTGGTCCTGGTTGATATGGGGATGTTGTTACAGTTCCTTGGTGAATAGATGGAAAAGGCTTATAGCTAAGAGACTGTGCAATCAGTTAACCATAGTAGTCCTAGGTGTTAACCACTGCTAATTGTGGAACCCACGGATGAGACATGCCACACTAGGTAGGTGAGAGCCCATCATCCTATATGAGTACATGAATGTATGGTAATTCCCTAAGAAGTTTGGTTGTTTTCTCCTGGAGTTGTGCACTTGAATGTGTAGGTCTGAAGTGCACACCCGTCCTTTAACACCTATCATTCTCTCTTTAGCATGTAAGCTACTTTTTATCTTTTTGTTAAATTCATAGAGCTAGAGATCTAAAAAATACATATATGAAAAATGTATTAAAATAACTTTTTCACTGTGCAAACAAAATGTCCTATTGCACAAACCACATCAAAGTATTTAATTAGCTGCCCCTGTTGTTCCTATCCTGCATGTGTGAGAGAATGATATGACGTTCCGTCTGATACTGTCAGCTCTCCTTCACTTATTCTTTGTGTTAGGAAGGTTGCGCTGCTGCTGTCTATGCTGTACATTTATTGCGTTCTGAAACTTGGTACAAAACTTTCTAGTGTATACAAGACAAAACTATTCACATTGCCAATTTTTTTTTTTAACACTGATACGAGTGGAAGAGGGAATTCTCACAAAGGTGTGAGGAGTGTTTGCTTTTGGTTTCACATGTGAAACAAGCAGTTATTGAAATGGACTAGACAACGTTGTAAAACTGAAAAACCACCAGTCCCGTGGTGGCGGGGCGGTGGTGGTCCAGCCACTGCTGCATCGGCGGTCTGACCGCCCCATCACAGGCCGCAATATGCTTTGCAGGACCACCGCGGTCTTGCCAAGCATATTACAAGTTTCCTCTCCACCAGCATTGACATGGAGCTTTCTAACCCTAGAGGGTCCACTGTGCCTCCTCTGCTTGTGCATGCACACAGGGGGGCATAACGTGTGCCCTCCCTATGTGCATGCACAAGAGCTCCTGCACAGCATGGACTTTTCAGTCCATGCTGTGCAAGAACCTTGTTAGGCGTTCCCATTGTGGTGGCTTTGAAAGAGACACAGCCCTGGGAACGCCACGATGCCTGCCCGCCAGACTAAAAATAACTTGCAATCTGGCAGGTGGGTGGTGGCTAGCAGTACAGAGGCACAGCAGTAAAGTACTGTCCGCCCCCTCAATTTTCCACCATTGTAGGTGGTCACCCTAGCACATCCTGAACTGAACTATTTCAAGTTCAAAATGTCTTTCTTGTGGAAAAGGAGGAAGTGTAAAGAAAAGAAATTGCTCAAGATTACACAGTTTGTTCAAACTTGGGTGCCGAGATTGAAACCAAATTGTTAGGAGCCTCCAGTATCTAACTGAATAGGTCATTCACAGCAGCGGTTTCTTCTTGAGGGCAGGGGAGTGTCACTCCATGCCCGCTGTGAGCTGCTGTAAATGTGAACAATAAAATGGCAATTAAATGATTTAATTGCCATTTTATTTTTCACAACACACGCTGCAGTCGTCATTCAGCCTGCCTTGGAAGGGAGCTGGAGAAAAAGGTGTGTGTCATGTCTGCTGCTGCTGATTGAAAGCATGGAGGACTAGACGAAGGCTGGCCAGACACTGCAAAGTACACGTCAGTTTGGCAGGCTGCCTTGTGACGGCCAGTCTGACATGAGCACTTTGCAGGTCTCCACCAAGCTGTCGTAGACATCTTGGTGGAGACCAAGCACTGGCCCCCACGGCCTGATGGAGTGTCTAGCCAACCCGCTCCATCCAATCCTGGCGCTGCTCTCATGAGCAGCGTCAGGATTACTTAGGGAATTTTGCACTTTGAATCGTGCTCGAGCTGGACAGGACATGGAGGACACAGCCCAGGTAGGTACATTTAAAAAAAAATCTTATTGTAATGTATGCCAGTGTTTTTTTTTTTTGCATGCTTGTTTTATTGTCAGTTTTGGGAAGCGGAGGGGCACTTCACTTGCTCCACCGCTTTCATGTTACCAGTCGCCCCTGGTCATTATTTTTTTATTTTTTATTATTTTTTATTTTTATTTGCAAAAGACAAAAGAACAGTATGGTCAGTTATTAAATAGTAGAGTCGCTATAGCACCGGTTACATACATGGACAGCGTAAATCAGTATGACGTGCATGATACTATGACAGCATAGTCCGTTCAGTCCATATTCTCCAAGACGGAGCGTCGGGCCTGCGGAGGCTCACATATGTCCCCTCTGTATTCATTCCATTTTGACCACACCTCCCCCCACTTTCGGGGGCACCCCCGCGCCGTGTACACAGTCTTCTCTTGCAACATACACCAGTCCATGTCTCTCTGCCAATCGGCCAGTTTCGGCGGAGCAGGTGCACCCCAAAGGCGGGCTATGTTTCTTTTTGCCACCATTTGCCCAAGTGTGACACAGCGTTTCCCTCTCGCAGGCAAGTCCGTGGGTTCCCAAATGTTCAGGAGGCATCTTTTTGCCTCTGGGCGTATGTCCACCTCCCAGCCCCTGGTCATTCATAACATTGGGTAAAACTTGGCAGCTATGCGCCTTAACTTAGCACTCACCTGAATTAATTTGTGTAAATAAATTCCACTAACTATCTGGTAGTAAAGAGAACACGCAAGACATTTTAGATGTTTTGACTTAAAGAAAGTATTTTGCAGTGTGCCCTCAGGGCAGCAGTGGGCGTGGAAACTGGAATGTTTACATTTCCTATTCTAACTCCAGACCTAGAATTTTTGGGAAAAGAGAAACTTTTCCCCAACTATTCGAGGAGGTTTATTTACTATTCTTACTCCAGTCATGGAATATTTTGGGGAAAGTTATAAATTCCCCTAGTATTTTTAAGAAGGGCTGAAAAGTTATAATTTTGAATTTGACAAAGTGCGTCCCTTAGGGCACAGATCACGGCCAAAAAGGGGCAGATTTACAAGCCCCTAGCGCCACTTTTGAGTCATTAGGTCTCGCCTTGGCAGCGCATGCGCTGCATGTGCTGTCTCAGCGAGACATAAAGTAATCTGTATCTTGGCTTAAACTTCATGTAATCTGTTTTTCTGCTTGCTATTGGCTTACTTGTCATATTGTTGTTGTTATCTCCTTTTCTGTTGGCTGTTGGTCATTTGCTAACTTCCGTGTAGTCCCGATTCAGTGGTGCCTAACTACAGTTTTAGGCCGCTCTGCTTGCACTTCTTTTAATTGAAGTGCAGTGTGCCATCTGTTTTTCATGCTGTAGCCTGCGTCTGTAATTGGAGACTTTCGTTAACGCTGGCTAGTTTCTTTTGCCAATTTGGTCCTGAATACGTCACTGCTCTCCTCTTATGCCGTAATCGGGTTTTTGCTACTTTTCCGTGCCCTGGCACTCTTAGAGGAGGTATCTTGTTATTGCAGGATCCTCCTCTTGCTGAAGTCTTGACCCGTTCGTTCTGTTAGTCCCGCTTTATCATGTCTATGCGCGCCTTTACTACAACAGCTGCTACTCCCCCCTCCCTGGTTTGCCCACCGCTGGCTTTCTTCTGCTGCCGCACCCTGAGCGGGCACAGACAACTACCAACCAGAGGGAACAAAGGCTCCACAAACCAGCTGCCAAGGAGGCTCCTGCGGGGGAGGAGGCGAGGCTCTTTTCCAACTCTACGGGACGTGTAAATGACATAGGAGGTCTGTGGAGCGTGAGGAGCCTAGCTCTGCCCCTATGACCTGCCCCCTTCGCGTTCTCTCGGTTTCTTCTGCCCCTCCCTAACTGCAGCTCTAGTCTCCCCCTTCTGCCCCTACCTATAATACAGCCCACTCTTTATTTCTGCTGCCCCCTCCCCTTCTGCTGCCGTCCAACTCCAAACTCTGTCATAAAGAGGCTCACCTCTACACACACAGCAGACCGACGCTCCCTTCTCTCCGTCCCGCTCTCCCTTAGTTCACTTTCTGCCTCCCCCTCCCACCCCGCCTCTCAGCCACTCCCAAACCCCCCTCTCATTCCCCACCCACCTACCTACCCTCATTCGCAGTTCCCTTTTCCTCCATTCGCACTCTCTCTTTTCCCTAACATCTTCCTCATCGCTTTCTTCACCCACAATCTCACAATCCCTCGCTCAAAACCCACCACCCTTTCTTCCCTGCTCTTCCGTCACCTTTAGGCATCTCTGCAGTTCATTCCCTCATATTTCTCTTACAACACTCTTACAACACTCTTCTCTCTCCCCTAGACCCTTAGCCACTGCCCTTACGCCGTCTCCAGTTTCTCTAGTGGCACACCCTCTCTCCTATCCCTCTCTCAGAGCACACCTTGTTTGCGTATATGCTCACGGTAAAGGTGGCCATCTGCAAAGTACAGACCACCTGTGTCCAGAAATACAGCCACTGATAGGATGGCCTCACCTGGCATAATACTCTACAAGCCAGTAGGCAGCGTGCTAGTGGTACCACAGAAAACAACATACTTTGCGCCTATTTAAAAAAATATATATATACAAATTTAGCAGAGGCCGAGGTCATCTGGAGTGCTGCCCCAGCCCATTCAAACCAAGCCCCCTATTGGCATATGAAAGCCGCGCCAGGCCCAGGTCAGCATGAATAGGGCATTGTCTGTGGTCGCAGGAGAGCGCCGGGGCCCGCAGGCCTTAATAGCATTTAAGGCGCAAGGAGGCCGCCAACAGAGCAGCAATTATAACCCTTCTGGGTGGCGAGGAGGGGCAGAGCATCGTCTGCAGCATCCAGGGCTCCATAATGCACTTAAGAAAGGGAGGGGGGCCTCTCCTGTGGAGGTAGGGGCAGCCCACGCCTGCACGGACTGTAACACCACCAGGCTCCAGTGGCGGTCATTAATTCATCCTTGCGTCGCCTCTTCCTTCACTGCAGACAAGCTCCACAGCCAAGGCCGGACTGGCCGTAGCGGGCACCGGGCAATCCCCTGGTGTGCTGCACAGGTGGGGGCCGGTTTTGGGCCCCTGGGGATCATTTTTGTTAGAGGGCCGTTTTGGCAGCATAGCTGCAAAATCGGCCCTGTACCAAAATCGGCCTAAAACCGGCCCTGGCAAAGAGCTCAGCGGCACCCCCAACCCCCCGCGGGGGGTGGGGGAGGGGGGGAGGCGGCCGAGCACTTTGCCAGGGCAAGTTTTGGTTCCCAGTCCGGCCCTGTCCACAGCCTGAACACAGGGGAAACACACTAGACCCAGGCTATTCACCCACGGCACACACATACTAATGTTTGGATGTAAGCATATATAATGTATTTTGAAATTCAAGTTTAAAACATGTTTTCAATAACATTTTGCTGTCCCATATTCATTAAATGGTTTAAAAAGTTCATCTCAATTAAATTAACAGATGAGTGAGTGTCAAAAAGTGTAAAATAAAGACACATTACATTCGCCTTTGGTGGACAAGTGCCAATTTTATTTCTCATAGTCAGCTTTTTTTCCATCGCCAAAAGGAACACTTATCTTGTACCAAGGACTTTTCCTTAGTATAATATCAAAACTGAACTCCGACGTCAACTATGCTAATTTCACTTTGTTCGCAGTTATGTTTTAATCTGTCAACTTGAGTCTGCGCGGCGCTCGCTTCAGGGACACCACACTCTTTTTAGGTTTCGGCTAGCGAAGGCTGCGCTTGAGCAGTCTCGCTCGCGAGATTTAGGGCCTCATGTAGGTAGCCAAATACCGGTCGGTAACGGCCGATTTTCGGTAAATATGCCGTTACCGACCGGTATTCAGACAAGTGAGATGTAGGAGTCCAAAAACGACTTTTCGGTAAATATGAGGCGGTAAATACCGAATCATATTTACCGAATTCTAAAATACCGATTCATATTTACCGAAGACATAATTAACGAATCGGTAAACATGAAGTGGTAAATATGAAGTGGTAAAATCTAAAATGACATGTAGGAGCACTCGGTAATTAAGAAATCCAGTAAAATCGGTAAATAAGAGTCGGTAATTAACACGGATCGAAAGCAGGTGGTAACCATCAACAATGCATATAATCAAACCCAAAATGCAACAGCGTGGACAACATGGCCGCTATGTACGTCATTGCAAGGCGCCTACGTCTACAGGCAGCA
The DNA here is from genome assembly GCF_964204655.1 of Triturus cristatus. Classification (NCBI taxonomy): domain Eukaryota; kingdom Metazoa; phylum Chordata; class Amphibia; order Caudata; family Salamandridae; genus Triturus; species Triturus cristatus. The sequence goes on from NC_140590.1 coordinate 1,588,804,627, forward strand.
GGACTGAGGGTGTGGCGACGGGAGGAACAAATCTACAGACAGCGCATCACACTATTCCAGCTGACTGATGCAGAGATACATGAGAGGTACAGGCTAGACCCCGAAACCATCATGGACTTAATCAGGGACCTACACCCACTCCTGGACCATCCAATAAGAAGGGCGCACGCCATACCCCCACATGTGCAGGTGCTCTGCAGCCTACATCTGTTGGCATCCGGCAGTTATCAGGTGGTGATAGCTGCGGTGGGTGGGGTATCCCAGAGTTGCCTGTCACGTTTCTTCAGGAAGTTCCTGGATGCCATGATGCAGAGAATGCACCACTACATAAGCTTCCCGAACACACAGGCTGCACTGCAGAAAACAAAAACTGACTTTTATCACATGGCACAGTTCCCCCATGTCATCGGCTGTATTGATGGTACACACATCCCAATCTGTCCTCCAGCTGATACAGAGCACATCTACAGGAACAGGAAGTCCACCCACTCCATCAATGTGCAGGTGATCTGTGATGCAGGGAACATCATCACAGATATAGTTGCAAAGTTTCCGGGGAGCACCCACGACTCTTACATCTTCCAGAATAGTGGGATCTACACACGACTGAGTGCCGGAGAATTCGGAGAGGGATACCTGCTAGGTAAGTAACAGTGACGCCCCTTGAAACCTGCAAATCATAGTGTATAGAGGCTTGTTACTGATGGTTCCCTTTTACTCATCCAGGCGACAGTGCATATGCATGCCGGTCATTCATCCTCACTCCCTACCTACACCCAGCAACCCAGAGTGAGAGACGATACAACGTGGCACACAAAACAACACGCAATGTGGTGGAGCGCACGTTTGGACTACTGAAGAGCAGGTTCCGCTGCCTCCACAAGAGCGGAGGCGCACGCCAGTACAAACCCATCACCTGCTGCAAGATTATTGCCACTTGTGCAATGCTGCACAACCTTGCCACGAAAAAAGGTACAGATGTGGAACTGACATATTTTGAGGACAACGAGGATGAGTCAGGCCAGCCAGAGGGCAACGCAGCTAGAGTGCCAACTGCAATCGATGGGAGAGAGAGACGGGCAGTGATCACATGCAACTATTTCTGAGTAAGTAAGGGGACACAGCGAGTTGTGAGAAGTCCTGACGTAGTTTTAATGTGGCACCACGCCATGAACACATGAACAGGCCAATCTGGCAATATACCATCTATACAAGGAGTATGTCCAGGGTTACGTCACCCAATGGGAAGTGGCTAAGCAGGGCCACATCAATGTTTGCGCATACGCGCTGCAGTGGTGGATTGCACGGCCTGTGCATCCTCACTAGAGCCAACCCCAAGCCGCCTGCTGCTCCTGCGTGCTTCTGGGACGGGGGGTGTGATGCTGCTGCTGGTGTCGATGCTCTCCGCAGCATCCCCTGCAGCAGTTGTCGACGCCTGACTAGTCAATAGCACCCCTAGTGCACTTGTCACCTGCACCATCCCCCGAGACAGGTCGCTGCAGCACTGTGTTAGGCCCTCCTGCATCGTCACAGAGCGCCGGCACAGCAGAGAAGTCGCAGTTGCCAGACGGTTGAGTGCCCTGCTGGTGGTGTCCCGTCTCTGGCGTTCCCGGCGCCGTGCTTCGATGTCAGCATCTAATTTGCTGCACAACTGCTGGATTGACTGGGACATGTCCCGAATGCCCGCAGCCATGCCGCTAATGTTAGTGTCCATGTTGACTAATGTTGTCTTCATCACCCGCATGTGCCTCTGGACTGACATGACTGCCTTTGATTGCAGGCGCTGTTGCTTCAACATTTGGCCCTCGAGCCCCAAGAAGACACCATGGCCGTCAGTGGGTGCTGGTGGACTCTGGACACGCGACCTGCGGCGCCCTCTTACTCCCGTCTGTGCTGCCTGTGAGGTGTGGGGCACAGTGGCATGGCTCCCTTCCTGGGGCCCGGTGCGGTCTTCTGGGCCCATGCTGTCGTCTGACGAGGTGTCTAAGGCTCGTAGCCTGGCTGCTGGACGCCTCCTCATTCTCACACCTGCAAGCGGAGATGTGGCCGGTGAATCGAACATGAGTGGCTATGCTGGCTCTGGTGGTGGTGATGCTGGCTCTCGGTGAGGTGATGCTGGCTCTGTGTGCGGCGAGGCTGGCTGTGTTGGTGGTGCGGCTGCCAGTGGGCCTGCTCCCTGGTCTGCACTTGTGCTGGCTAGAGGTGATTCATGTGGCCGGTGTGCCGTCTCTCCTGCAGCATGCCCTGTCCTGCATGATGTCACATCTGTGGACAGAAATACAACATTGGCTCAGTGTCCCCGAAGGGCTGCATTGCAAGCGTCACAATAAATCATTTCACATTCCAATATGTCCCCTGTCTCCTTGTGCCTCGAGTGCGTGACATGCCTTGTTGCCCTGTAACATTTACGTCATGGTTAGTGTTGCCCTGACTACATCTCCCGGAATGCATTGCCTGTCTGCACTGACACGTGTGGACTGCAGTGTGATTCTCGTTTCACAATGGGGGATGTGGGATAGGGGTAGGGGGGGCAACATTGCTGTGCTTTCGTCTTACCTTGGTGTGTTGCGGCTCTGGCAGAGCTGTCGGCGTCCCCAAGACCCACGACGCTCTCTTGCTCGATTGTGGCCGCCACCAGCTCCTCCAGTTCGGTGAGGGCAGGTGCCCTGTTGGTTCCACCTCCGGTCTGGCTGGCCTCCTTCTGGATGTCGCCCATCTTCCTCTTGGATACAATCCTGAGGTCATACCAGCGCTTTTTGAGGACCTCAATGTCCCTGTGGGTCACTCCCACAGCATTGACCTGCGCCTGGATGGCCAGCCATATGTTGCGCTTTTCAGCCTCAGGCACTTGCAGGGATTGCCTTCCAAACAGCTTCTGGTGCTGCTTCACCACCTCCTCCACCAGCACCTGGAGTTCCTTGGGGCTAAATTTCAGCTTCCTCCTCCTTTCCCCTCCGTCTTTCTGTGTTCTCTGGCTGGACATGCTGTTCGTTTACCCGCTCGCACATGCAACGGCTCCCTGCCTCTCCTCTGCACTCCAAGCCTCTCCAGGGTCGGCTGATTATGTACACCTGCCTGGGTGTGGCCACTTCGGCTAATGATGTACACCTGCCTGGGTGTGGGCACTTCCTGGTTGGGTGGGCTGTCGTTGCACTGGATTGGCTGTTTCGTCAAGTCATGTGATTTGATTTACCGAATCCGTACATACCGATTCGGTATTTACCGATTCGGTAAATACCACCTCGGTATTTACCGATTCGGTGAATTCCGATTCGTATTTACCGACTGTTACCGAATCGGTAACTGTTACCGAATTTTTACCTACATATAACTTACCGATTCTAATTTACCGATTCGGTACGGCTCGGTATTTAAGAACCGGTAAAATTTATTTACCTACATGAGGCCCTAAATGTTTAATGCTTGAACCCGCCCCTCTTCTCCCCTCTTCTCCATTGGCTGGCCTCTTATCGTGAGATTTAATGTTTTTCAGAAGTGGGGCTTGAATCCGCCCCTCTTCCCCCCCTTCTCCATTGGCTGGCCTCTTAAATGCTGGTCAGCCACTGGAGAAGAGCTTTGTCTCTCCAAACAAGCCCCGTCTTTTTCGGATTCGGGGGCGTGTTTTTTCGCTTCTTTCTCATTTTTTACTCCCTGCCCTGTTTACGCGTGGTGGGCGTGTTTTTTTTTTTTTTTTTTTTACAGTTGGAAGGCACGGTCATTTTGTGCGTGGTCGGAATGGAGCGGGACGTGGGGTCGCCTCTTCCTTGATCCAAGGCTGATCTCGGCGTTTCCTGGCGCTCGAGGACGCGCGGCAGATAAGTAACCGGACTCTGTCTTTTCCTTCTTACTTAGAGAAGAAAAATACAGTGTCCGCTTCTGCTCTTCCGCTTCAGCTGCCCCCCCACTCTTTCCCCTCCTGCTCACCCCTCTCCAGCAGTGTTTTGTACAGCGCCTTCGACGCACACAGGACCGGCTTGTGCCTGTGGTGCCCTGTGCGACAATGCTTCAGCTGCCCCCCTCCCTCTCTTTCTGTCTAGCAGTTCTTCTCTTACTGAAAACCTTGACTTCAAGATGGGGTTCTCACTCTCTTTCCTCTACTTTCTTTTATTTGCTCCCCTGTGAAATGGATCCAAAAAAGAAAATCATTTTTGCTGGAAATGTTGTATTGGGTGGCGTAAGGCTGGGTGGCACCATACGAAGCCTGCTAACGTGATCCGCGGTTCCTGGTAAAGGGCATTGTTCCATCGGTAAACATAGGTAGGTTTTACGCATTCGCAGAGCGCCAGCGATTGTGGCTCCAGGTTCTTCCGAATACGTCCTTCTGGACGCCCAGCACGGGCGGAGATACTGTCATGACGTAGGGTCATGCCGCGTGGCTCGCGCCAGTCCAAGTTCACCTCCTGCTCCAGTCCAATCCACAGTAGAGTCCCGGGTCTCCGAGGGGCGGAGGCTGCTCATTGTCAGGAACCGGCTGGGGCAGCAGTGGATACCGCACCAGCAGGCAGGTGAGTGCGGGGCTTCTGTCAGGAAGGAGCCTGATGGGTGCCAGTGTGTCCAGGGTGCACTTGTGTCCTCTGTGGGCTCCCCACGGAGGGTCCCGCAGAGGTAGCCTGAAACCCCGGATACCTCTCGGCTCACCCCCAGCCTAGTGAACTTCTTTACCTGGGCTGAGGGCCTCTGCCTTGATCACCTGGGGGAGGCACCGGCTCAAGAAGGCTGGGATTTGTTTGGACTGACCCCGGAAATAGACTGATCCCAGGGGGCTAGCAAAGGCAACAGGCCGGCTGCTTATCCACGACCCTGCCCTTTCAGTGACTCCAGAGAGGGACTTCACCCAGCTGGCCTTTCTTATCAAGTGACTCTCAGAGATGGGCCATGAACTACACCTGCCTGGCCCTCCCAAGTAAGTGACTCTCACAGAGGGACTTCACCCTGCTGGGCCTCCTTATAAAGTGACTCCCAGAGATGTACTTCACCTAGCTGGGCCTCCCAAGTAAGTGACTCGCACAGATGGGCTTCACCTACCTGGGCTTTTGTTTTCTTGGCTTTGTTTGTCCTGGGCTTGCAACTAGTGCACCAATCCTGGAGGTACTGCAAAGTGTGGATTGGAAAACAAAATGTGTACTGCAGCTCTGCGTCCAGGGATGTGGTCTTTTTACCATACTGCTAACGTTTTGTAGGGATATCAGCAATGGACATTGAAATGGGAGCATTCAATGCCCCTTTCAGGCAAAAGCACTCACTGATTTCTGAATAGTGAGTGTTAAAGCGTTAAGGTAACAATGTTGTTCCTGCTTGCATTTCACATGGTTTGCTAAATTTTGCATTCCCCTATGAGTGTTTGCATTTTCCAGGATGATGTTACTTTTTTCTGTAGGCCGCATATTGCTCTTGTCTATTGCGTCATTTAAATTGAGCCTCATCCAGGTGTTTATAGCCGGCAGCAATTGGGTTGTAGTTGAAGGCAGTGTGAGTTTTTCTCAGTGGGACAGTATGGTGTTCAGTGGGGGAGACGATGTGGCACTATGGCCAGAGCTGCTGAATTTGGAAATGGGGAAGCAGGTTCAGCCTTAATAACCAGTCCACCAGACGACTCTCCTGAGGGAGCACAATCCCATGCTAGACCTTAGAAGGCTGCGCAAGACCTTAGAAGTGCTGGTGTCTTAGCACCAGCAGGTGGACCCTAGCACTGGCACGTCTGGGTTAACCTTCAGGGTTTGTCCACCACAATCCATACTGAAGTTCACCTCCAGTCTTGCTAGCAGGCCTATGAAGCAGCACAACCAAGAACAACAGTGACTCTGTCACTGAGGTCACAGGACCCTTGAGCAGGGCCAGCTCTAGGGCAGTGCAACCGGTGTGACCGGGCGCTGACTTTGGGTGGAGACATTATGTTTGCAAGTAAATTAATGTTTTAAAAGCGCTTGCTGCCTCCTTCCTGGCCTCCAGCAATTTTCGGCAACAATAAAAATGTCATGATGACTCTGGTGTTTAATGTTCTTCCTAGAGAGAGATCGAAGTTTTGTCTAGTGGAAGTTTTGACTCCTGGAAAGGTAGCACATAGGGTTAATGTGCCTGCAGCAAAGAACATGTACCATGCAGATCACAAAGTGCACATAATGTAAATAGGTCAGTGGGCTACTACGTGTGTGTGTGTAGGTGGCTGTGGGTGGCTCTATTTGTGTGTGGGTTGCTCTATGTGAGTGGCTCTGTGTGTGTGGCTCTATGTGTGGGTGCAAATGCAATAGGACTCGCATTTGAGAGTGATTAAGCTATTGACATTGTAAATAACAATGCAGTTAACAAAAACATAAACAAAAATAATGTAATGAGCAATGCCAATAGCTCAAACTTTAACAATCCCGAGACCATTGCATTGTAAATGCTTGTTTTTTTCTTTCTGTTTTTTTTTTACTTTAATGAGCGCGGCGCCGTCTTCACACGGACACTATACAATGCAATAGGTGTTGCTTTTGGTATTGTAAATAACAATGCCTTTTAATTTTTTTAAAAGCATTACCATTTACAATGCCAATAGCTCCAAAACTCGCAGTTGCGAGCCCTATTGCATTGTAAATGCTTGTTTTTAACATGGCAAAAGTGGCGCAAAGGGCTTGTAAATCTGCCCCTTCTTTCGCATCAGCGTGCTCTGTTAGAAGTGAGTTTCCTCTAAAAAACACTACGATCACGTAATTACTTCCACGTTTCGTGTGTCGCTCCTGATACCGAGTACACTATTCATTTGTCAAACATGTAGTCATATTTATTGACTTTCTTGTGTATTCACCTAAGCAGTAGAAACCTGGATTGTTGCAACGTAGTACAATCTTAACGAGGTTTGGCAAAGTAAAATATCGCTATGCGCTATAAATAATTAGTTTACATTAAAAATTGAAAAACGTATTTAGCAATAAAAATGTTCTATTCATAATTTGGTTAAAAATAAAAAAACACTAATTTGATGGTATATGTTCAATTATTTTCCTCTTCCACTACGAAAATGTTGCCGTTCCAATATGGCTTCTTCCTGCAAGTCAACGTAAGGAAGTCTGCTCTATAGACCCTAGTTGTTGTCCATTTTCGCTGTTTATTAATCAGCCAACGAACTGTTGTATTACACCTGTAGCAGTGAGACTGTTTATCCTCCTCTCCGCTCTGTGGTACGCAGCTGTGGTATGACGGCGGCGCCTTGAAGCGAGAGAGAAAAAATGTCGGAAGCAGAGTGAGTGTACATTTCATGGGCGCTGCTTCTGTCTAAAAAGTGACAGCGGCAGGGAGGAGGGATGTCCCAGCGAGGCATGCTGCAGAGCATGGGTGAACTGTAAAGGCTAGGGATGAGAGGGGCTGCAGCGCTGTCCTGACACCTCTGTCCTGATGAAATAAAAACATGATACCTTAACGAACACTTGTAAAATAGCCAACATCATCATGTCCCTTTATAATCCCAGTTCATGTCCGATCCTCGCCTCTCGTCCTTTTGTAGTCTTTAAAAAAGATAGGAGTGAGAAATCTTTGAAGGGTGATTTTCTTTTATTTTATACATTTTGTAAGTATGTTCAAAACAAGAGTTCTAAGAGGCTGCAAGAATGTTGGTAGTTGTGTTTCGAATGTATCGCTATGGTGCTATCAAGTACCTGCATTCGTGTTTCTGCTCTTCAGGCAGTGTCGTTTCACAACAAACTGCACGTTTCATTCTACGACTGTTTTGGATTTAACATTTCTGACAATACTAAATCAGGCACGTATTCATATGATTTCTAAACTTATAAGCGTTGCCATTAAAATACTTATAGCAGCATTTAATAGACAAGCGCATGTATTTTATCTGGATGATAAATATAGCCGCAAAGCTGTAGTTTAAACTTAAAATGAGAACCTTTTCCTTTCACTTGTGTTCAGCATTCCGAGATAGTTCCCAACTTCTGTCCCTGAGCAAGATTTGGGAGTGCCATACTTATTTAGAGCAGGGGTCTTCAGCCTTTTGTGTAATAAGAGCTCCTTATGTTAAATGAAAATCATCGAGAGGTATACTGATATTATTAGTGTTGTGATAGTGAACTCATCACTCAAGATTATATTAGTTACCACCCTGTCCAAGATTACTAGCAGTGATCACCTCAGTGCATCATGTGTGTTGCCAGCAGTAATGCGAAAAAAGACTTTGTCAATTTGGAATGCCTATAGGTAGGTAATACATGTCAGCCACAGGTGCAGTGTTCCTGGCACAAACGTAATCATATTACTAATAGGTCTACGCTCCTGATTTGTCACTCAAAAAGCACCTTTAAATTTATTTTGGAAATTCACCTATTTTTCTACAAACATCAGCTTGCGAGTTCTGAAAATACACACGTTTTCATCTTGGAATACACAACTTTTTCATACTTATGTCAATTTAACCAAGTAAAAAAAAAGTTCCAATTTAGAAGGCTGGGATGCAATGTCAACCCTATAGTCTCTGTGATCTAAGGGACACATGCCAATTTGAAGAAGCTTGGATCTCCTTGTTAGGGTTACCACCTTATTGCATGTTTTCATGTATATCTTTTCCAGCTCAGGTCTTTTCACCTACAAATCATTGCTACTAGTTGTGCTAGTCTAAGTGCAGTGGAAGCACCACAAGACTGCGACATCCAGAATACATTGGATTGTCAGATGAAAACCCAGTAATGGAAACAGTGTCCTTGATGATATGGTTTAAGGAGGGTACCCAGCTTCTAGTTATGCAAAGATATCTTACAAAGTAGGTGTAGTGAAATTAGCAATCTGTCTGTCTATGTCACAAGTAGTCATTAGAGAAAAGGTGACCATGTTGTAATAGTATCACATAGACAATATGACCCTTAAAGAGTGTAGGGTATATGTAGAGATTGGCCAGGCTTATAGAAGAAATCAAGGGCCAGAATGACGACGGTGTTTTGCGTGCGCAAATGGGTTTTTGATCCGTTTGCGCACGCAAAAAAACGGTGGCCCATGTACTAACCCTATGTTGCGAGTCGCTAATTAAATAGCGACTCACAAAATAGGGTTAGCGACTTCTCTATTAAAAAGGTGCGTTCCAAGGGCATCCCTTCCTAATAGCTAGGTCATCACCTATGTAAGAATGTTTTGCGACCGCAGTTGCAGTCGCAAAACACTCGCAGTTAACCACCCTCTTCAAGAGGGTGAAAAACTATTCACAAATGGGGGGACCCCTTCCCCTTTGTGAATGGGTGCGCAAACATTTTTTCAGAGCAGGCAGTGGTCCCAGGGACCATTACCTGCCCTTGAAAAATGAACAAAATCTTTTATTTTTTTTATTTTTTAAATGCATCCCGTTTTCCTTTAAGGAAAACGTGCTGCATCTAAAAAAAAAAACCACTGCTTTATTTAAAAGCAGGCCCAGACATGGAGGTCTGCTGACCCCAGCAGGCCACCATCCCTGGGAGTGCCAGCCATTCCCAATGGGGTTGCAAATTGCGATAGCCTCATTAATATGCACGAGGCATGCAATTTGCAACCCCATTGGGAATCGCAAACAATGTCTCAGACACTGTTGTGCATCCCAATTAGCGAGTCGCAAATTGTGAGTCGCAATTGCGACGCAAATTGTGAGTCGCCAATGCGACGCAATTTGCGACTCGCTAATTGGCGGGTCATACATCAGGCCCCTAATTCTGAAAGGAAGAGGCCTATTTCTTGTAGAAGGGGTTGTTCGCCCATCTGTTGAAACTACCTGCCAGCAGTATTTCTAGTACTCAATATAAAATAATAAAGATTTTTTTATAATACACTTCTCTCCACCTTTTGGTGGCTTTGGAGCACAAAATGGGTAAATGAATACTTAATAGGGTAGCTACTGCATGAGTTTTGTGATTGAGGTGGAGAGCCCCTCAAATGTGTGCAACGAGGGCAGAGCCAGTGTGCCTCTCACACAATACTAAAAAAGATGACAAAGCCTTGAAAAGTAAGAGTTCTAAGGACCGGATGGAGGAGAAAATAGAATCCTTCTTGTGGCCAGGTGGATAAAGGAAGTAATCAGCCTGTCTCCAGTTTGGTGGCCTACCTGTTGTTTTTAGAAGAGACCTCTACTTTTATAAATTGTATTTATTGATACTATGCCGCCTTCTGGTTGTACTTAAGCGAAGGTCATCCTGTTCTAGAAGAGAACTTTTATATTAATAATTTTACTGTCTTACTTTTATTGAGAATGATGGGAGCAGTCCAGTGAAAAACATTTGAATAATGTTTCAAGCTTCGTCTCTTTTATATGGATTGTAATGATTTAATTAATCAAACAATAAAGTATTTACTCAGCCTGTCTCAGGCGTCTGACCATTGAGGGATAAAGATCCATCTAAAGATGGCTGATGTTGTTTCAAGGTACATTTTCAAATAGCTGTGTGAACAGTGGGTCTTTAGATTGCTTCTGTTTAGTGGAGGTAGATGTTGGCATTTATGATAATAGGGAAGTTCTAAAAATGGAAATGAACTCGTGGATAATTGAATGAGGCATGAGTTGGCTTGTCAGTTATTGAAAAACGGTGATAGTCAAAGAAGATTGGTTTTATGATGGCTTTTATATTTCGGTGGCAATGGTTATTCTAAAGTCATCTGGAATGAGAATTTTGTTCTTGTCGCAGTGCATCATAATACCATGTTCTGGAAAGGAAGGAGATGTTGGAGAGAGGGCTAATGTGATACTGTTAATGTGAAAAATTGTGTATTACGGTAATCTATAAAGAGCAAGTTATTAGTGCACAGAGTGTTTACCAAAGCCTAGATATTAGCAATAAATGCAATATAACGTTTCCTGGGCCAGGTTACCTTAATTATTATTTAAGGCTATCAATAGATAGTGGTCATGTCGATTGAGATTAATATTTAGACATCCGGTAACAGTTATGCAGTTTTATTGTAAGGCCTTTTGCTTTAATCTAATGAAGACTTTAAAAAAAGGTGATTTAGAAAGAATAGGATCATTAATTGGGTGATTATAGCTAATGTTGATGCTAGTCTGTTAACCAAAAAGGTACATTTCAGGGTAATTTATTTGAGGTGTCTATAAAAATTGGAGCACTGGAACATTAAAATACTGAGTGCATGATGACTAAGATCAAGCGGTCCTTTCATTTAAAAGTAATTTTCTCAAGAGTTTTTGAAATTACTGTCTACCTAAGACTTCTCCATCTTTCAGTTCTTGATCATTAAGTAGAAGGAGGTGAAATGCAAACTACATTGATTGTTACACCCAGGAGTTATATTCTGAGTATATCTTAGTAAGTAAATTTGCTGTGAGTTTTCAGAAACAGACTACAGTAGAGCAAACCAAAGGTTACTGCCATTTAGGTGCCGATTAAAGATTTTTTGGGGATTTTTTTTTTTTTTTTATCAAAAAGTTCTAGTATTAATGATATTAGGCTAAAGGTGACTATGAGACTAGCTTCCAGGGAGGTGTGACATAAGCTAGACAAGAGTCGATGCATAGAGTGTTTTAACACATCCTTCCAAGATGGTTTCTCTTGAGCTGAAACTAAAAGGATTCAAATTAGTAAGAATTTAGAGTTGGAGACTACTACAGAAACGGTTAAAAGAAACAACTTAAGTAGGATTTTATCCTCTTATTGCTGCTAAAGCCAGAGGCTATGTTTGGGCAGTGCCACTGCTAAGTCCTGTTAACTGGCATGCCAAAGTGCTTGTGTGTGGTGTGTTGTATGCATGTGTAGCTCACACCTTGCTAAAAGGCAGCATAGAACTCTTTAGGGTCAAAGGCTAAGATACAGTCAAAAATGACCCCAAAACCGTTCCCAGGATGTGTGTTTCCGGTCCAGGGAAGACATGGCTTGGCAGTTCGGTCAGGACTACTCCCATGAGGCACAGGGTCAAGACTGATTTACATAAAGCTGTGTCTGAACTGGGGTGGCGAAGTGAGCTAAAGAATGATAATGGATTCTACCCAGATCTGTGACTGTGGGGGGGTGGGGGGGAGGGGTAGTGTCTGAAAAGTTTTAGCACTCCGTCCATCATCTCCTTGTGTTTTCTTTGTTTGCCCTAAGTTGGCAGGGTATGCCCAGACGTGGGTCCCTTACTCACTTTGCCACTGGGTTCAAGCTAGCCTGGCTGATGAGGGGTGTTACCCCGAAACCAGTCCCAGAATGCCTTTTTCTGGTCCAGGGAAGACATGGCTTAGCAGTTCAGTCTGGACTGTTCCCATGAGGCACAGGGTCAAGACTAATTTGTAATATAGCTGTGTCTGAATTGGAGAGGCAAAGTGAGCTAAAGAATGATGATGGATTCAACCCAGATCTGTGATGGGGTGAGTGTTTTTTATAAAGTTTCAGCACTCCGTTAATCATCTCCTTGTGTGTGCATATTTCCAGTGGCCCTGCTAATTATGTACGTGGTACTTCATATGTTAGATAAGTCTGTGGCAGTCACCTGGTTTCTTTGAAGGGTGAACAATAGTCCAGTGAGTATACTGCCTTTCTAGTAGGGGCGAGTTGTGGAGTATGATAATTCAATACTACCTTAGTGTCAGCCGTGCACCTCAGCCATATACGAAGAATACCATCACGGAATATATTGATCATGTTCTCTTCACCTGCAAATATTAATTCAGATGCTCCCTATAAACACGAACATTAATTTATGTTTTAGTCACACATCTCAGTAACTTAGATTATAAACACAGAGGTGATAACTTGAATCTTATAAGGATACAAATTAGATTTTTAGTTAACATTAATTCAATTCACAAATATAGTACTATTTTTTAAGTGTGGTCCTAACAAGTACTTTATTTAAAAATCACAAAGTAGACAAAAATAATAGTCTTAAAAACGTACACAACGGTTGTAATCCTGTTACTTATTTGATGCTGGAAAACCTAACAATTTATTTTCTACCGTACCACATTTCTTTTCTGCTGATCAACAAAGGTAATTTCAAAGAAATCCATTAATTGTCTGCAGAAGTACCAGAATGGGACTGTCCACATGAATACTGTCACTTTAGAAATTGCTGGCCCTCTGTCATGTTTTGGCTTTATTTAATCCATCCCTAGCTTTCAAATAACCATGTACAACTCCAGAATAGACCTGACTCAGCCATCAGGCTGGTTGCTCCCTCTCTCCACCTAGTTACAAGAATGGTCCCATGTTCTGAATGCACTTACCCCATACTCAACCATATAAAATTTAGATCCCTCGTAACCCCATTCACTACTCTTACAACGTATAAATGTATGTATTATAAGGGCTGTAGCCGAAGGTAATACAACAGTATTTAGGAAATGCATATTTTGCTTTGCTCATAACTTTAACGCTGTTGAGGTTATTTCTGGTTAAAGTCATATTTCCCAAGTAAAATGAAAATTTAACATTTGAAATGACAACACTGCAATGTGCAGAACTATGTTTTATTGGGGCAGGCTTAATTAGGCCTCAAATCCATTTCTCAGAGGCCATGTCTTTATTTCTCACTGAGACCGCATGCAGCAAAATGTGCATTGTTAGTATGTGATAATACCCTGATCTTGGAGAGCCTCGTGGAAGTTCTTTTGTAGATTTGTTCCTCTCCAAAGTCTCTACCTGCCCTGTTTAATGTGGATTTATTCATTATAAGGCTGTCATTGTTTACGTAGCTAGAGTTGTACTGTCGCGTTTGATGACATTAGGTCTTCAAACCTAATTCATTTTCTTTTAGGGGGATACTGCTACCATGATGTATGTATTCTGTATTTTAATCTGTCAACATGTGATACATTTGCTTATCTTATGCTGAATGTGCTATTTTCATTCGTTTCCAGTATGAATTTGTCCATAAAAAATTGATTTTGAAGTTCTTTAGTTCTCTTGTCTTCAGCCTCTTCTGATGCTGCTCGGTTTCTTATTGATTTGCCACATACTCTGGTCTTAAACTATTTTCCATATTATGCTAAGGCTGAGCTAGCCTTAGTGGTAAACGATTTCTGAGTCTTTTTCTAATTCCCTGTGACAGATTTATTAAACATTTTGACTAATTATATTTATGCCTTCTGTATTGTATTTGTAATATTTTCTATAAGCCTTTTTAGCTTACTGATCACAGGCTTTTTTTAGTCCCAAAGCTTATTGATTGCTATTTGAAATGCTGTTTTGAATATTATCTTTAGGATCACATTTCCTCATCTATTTTAAGGACAACATTGTCCCTGATCCTGCTTAGGTGCTTAATTTTAGCAGATTACCTGACTGAGCGTCCAACTTTTGGTGTAGAGTGTGGGCAGATTTATCTAGAGAGATTTGTTTTCTCATCCTGCGATCTGTTTGCACCCTTTTTTACCACAGTCTGTGCAAATCAGATTATTTACAGTGTTTCAGTGTTCCTGAGCTGCTGCTGAACCTAGGAGTTTGAGTATTATTAGGGCGGGATGATTTCTGAATTGTGACCGATTGTGGCTTCCTGCTCATGCAGCGTGCAATTTGTAGTTTGATAATTTTGTCATATTTGTGAGTTAGTGCTGATTTTAAATTTTATGTTTATTTGTGTGTTATAAGATTGAAATTCATTAACTGCATCAAAAATATTGAATGTTGAATTTTTTTTTTTTTTAAATATTTTTTATTGGTTTTAACATATTTATTCCCCCCCCCGGACAGGTAAGCATTCTGTACATTAATATCATGTACTTTATGTATGTCAAACTTAAATAAGCATTAAAGGAAATTTTGCAAGACATATTCAAGGCTTCACATGGAAGAAACCCCCAAACCAAACAATAACATAAATACATTGTGGCATTGATAATAAATCAGATTTGTTGCTCTCGCCAAGATGTGAGAGGAGACCAGATATTCATGCCCCTTTCACGTCTCCTTTTCCCTTTCCGCTTATATATAGCTATCTCGATGTTATGCACCGCTAGTAGCCTAGCTAGCCACTGTTGAAAAGTGGGTGGTAACGGGTCTAGCCAGGCCGAGGCTAGACATAAGCGCCAGACGGCCATGGCAACAAAAATAAAATCATAGCCGTTTTCAAGTTTATCTGAGTTTTCCACCCCAAGTACCATTACCTCTGGTGACAAGACAACTTTTCTATGAAGAACAGCGGTTAAAAACCTCTCTATATCTTGTACCAGAGGCATTAGCACTGGGCAAGAGGCGAAGATATGGATAGAGTTTGCTTTAAATAGATTACATCTTGGACAGCAAGTCCCAGTACCAGTTCCCCATTTTGCAATCTTGTTAGGTGTATAGTAGAGAAAAAAACAGGTTTTATAAAATTGTGCCAGAAGTTGAGTCGAAATAAGAAGTGTTTGTGCTAATTGGTAAGAGCCAAAAAATCCTTCTTTAGATATATCAAGTTTACTTTGCCACCTTATTGCCATTTTATCTAGATCGTCAGGGAGCTTGTCCAACAATAACTCATAAACTCCACCAATCGTGTGTTTCCTAGAATGTATAACTGTCTCTACTACAGTAGATTCTTCCCATAAAGTTTTTAATCCAAGTTTATGAGTTAGGAAGGCCCTGATCTGAAGATATTTAAAAAAGTCCTGCCAGTCTAAGCCAAATTCTCCCTTCAAAACTTCGAAAGATTTAATACCCTGGTTAGTATAAAAATCACCTAGTTGTGTTATTCCCAAATTAGACCATTTATTAATGCAGTTATCTTTAAAGATAGTTGCTGGAAGTATTGGGTTATTTAATACTGGGGTGTAGTATGAGAATCGTCCGATTCCTAGTACTTTTTTGACAGCCTTCCATGCCTTAAAACAACTGTAGAGAGTCTTAAATTTGACTTTTTTATGGTAACTGTCATGTATGTATTTCCAAAAATAACCATAGCAGGAATTCCCCACCAATAGTTGAAAAATTGAAGCGGTATGTTCCTCTATGTTATTTGGACTTTGTAATAATTCCTTACTGTACAATAATACACATGACCAATAGTATCTCCTTAAGTTGGGGAGAGCGAGCCCTCCTCTATCCTTTGCAAGGGTAAGATATTTATATGCCCATCGGGGTTGAGCATAAGACCATACAAATCTAGAAAAGGTACGTTCCATTACTGTAAACCACTGATTAGAGATTTCTAGGCAAACTGCCCTTAATAGATACAATATCTTAGGAAAGTACACCATTTTAATTGCATTAGCTCTTCCAATAATAGACAGGTGGAGATTATCTAACCGTCGTAGATCTTTTTGTATCGTATTTAGTAATGGCTTAAAATTTAAGTCCACAACTTCCTCTAAATTGGAGGAAATTGTAACACCCAGGTATGTCGCTCCCTTCACCACCCTAGGATCGTCCAAAGAGATTTTTTGATTTAGAACAATTTGTGTCTTTCCTCAATTTAATGCATAGCCAGAGACCAACCCAAATTTCTTGGCTTCGGCCTCTATGATCAGCATTGCTACTCCGGGGTCAGCAGTAACTATAGCAATATCGTCAGCATATGCTAATGTTTTTGTTGCATATCCCTGTGATATAATAGGGGTTATACGATTATTTTTCTCCAAATAGCGAATGAAGGAATCAATGTATATTGCAAAAAGCAATGGCGAGCAAGGACATCCCTGCCGAGTTCCCCTGGAAATTACGATTTCCTTGGTTAAACTTCCATTAACAGATACAACAGCTCTAGGATTATTATACATTTTTTGTAATGCCTGTATGATTTTAGTTTGAAATCCCACCGTCGCCATAGCTTTCCAGAGAAACTGCCAGGAGACTCTATCAAAGGCCTTCTCTGCATCCAGAAGTATCAGGGCCATAGGGTCTCCGGTAGTTTCTGTTCCGTCAAAAAGTGTAATGACCCTCTGGATATGATTAATCGTTGACCTTCCAGGAACAAAACCATGCTGACTTTTAGCGATGACTTTATGTATTATAGGTGCTATTCGATTTGCCAAGATTTTGGAATATATTTTTGAATCTGCATTTATAAGGGTTATTGGACGGTATGATCCTAGCTGTTCTAGTGGTTTCCCCTTTTTGGCAAAGATGACAATTTTGGCTTTAGACCAAGAGCCTGGAGGTTCTCCCCAGAGAAGATATGTATAATTAAGTCCCTAAGTATATGTTTAATTTCTTCTATAAATATACTATAGAATTCTGATGGAATACAGTCCAATCCTGTTGCCTTTCCTTTAGGGAGACTTTTGACTGCAATCAAAATCTCTTCCATGCTTGGAGTGAATGTTGAATTTATTGGTTTATGTAAATGGATTTGTCAAATCCATGATCTGGAAGTATATTGTTGAATTTGTCTGCAAAGTGTTAGTGTGTGTTGTGAGGCGCCATATATAAATTGTGATGGGGAGTTTCCAAGTAACTAATGTTTAGTTGAATGCATGCCTACCAGGATTATTGTTTGTGTATTCATTGGTGCATAGGAGTAAATGTGCTGGTCAATGGTGGGTTACTTCACAAAACGGGAGAGGCAACCTTAACCACCACAAGGGACAGGGTCAGAATATAGTAAAAACAATAAATGGTCCCTTTTGTGTTACTCATTCGTGACAATATTTGGTTTTTAAGGATAATAGATTGACAATTTGCGATTTCTGATTTTAAAGCTGGATGGATTAGTGAATTCCATGATATTGGTATTTTATCTATTTGATGATGTGTATTTTTAACTTCATTGTTTGATGGAGTTTATTTGTGATTTCTTATATATATTGTTGAAGTGATTTGTTTAACAACAAGAACCACAATGAGAACATTTTGTAAAAGAAAATATTTTTAATAAATGTGACATCTTCACATATAACAGCATTTCGTCTTTAGATAGAAGATTGACTGTGAGAGTGGATACATAGAGTTCTAAGAAGCATTTATGCAATCCCGGTCATGGGTGGGTTACTGATGGTCAAGAATCTGCCTTAGTGTGATTGACAGTGACGTAGGGGTACTGAAGTGAGACTGACGACCCTTTCCTTCCTTCCTTATTTAGATAAAGTAGACAATTGATTTGGTTGTTTGTATATTTCTGTTCGCGGTCTGCAAAGCACTGTATTGTGGTAAATTACGTTACTCTCCTGCAGTTGGTTGACTGTCACTGAGAATTGGTAAAACGTTAAAATCAGTTGCTGTTGTAGGCTGCGCTGTCGTTGGTTGACCTTTGCCAGAGCCATGCAGTGATTGGTTAGTTGTGTGTTTTATGTGGTTTGTGTATTGCCCGATCAGATGAAATTGGGTGCTATTTTGAAAAAGCCTAATGTTTCAGTTGACTAAGAAAATATTCCACCAGAAGATTTCCTTGCATAGGAGATGGTGTATTGTGGTAAATCATGGTACTCTCCTGCAATTGGTTGACTGCCACGGAGTGCACATGAAATGAAATAGGCTTTTGTATAGCGCATGGCTACTCGGAGGCCTCCCAGCGCTGCAGCGGAAAACTAGGGGGGGTACCCCTTAAGGGAAGAGCCAGGTGTTTAGCTTTTTTCGAAACACAAGATGGTTAGGTTCCCTATGGAGGGAGAGCGGGAGGGAGTTCCAGAGCTTGGCAGCATTATATGAAAAAAGGCGGCTGCCAGCTCTGGCCCTTTTGATTCTGGGTACTTCTGCCAAGTGGAGCTCATCAGAGCGAAGTCTTCTAGTAGCCTTGTAGGGTTTGATCAAAGCTCTGATGGGTGGCCCATTCCCTTCTAAAGACTTGTGTGCAACACAGAGAGCCTTAAAATGGATTCTCTCCTGCACTGGGAGCCAGTGGAGGGAGCGTAGGTCGGGCTTTGCTGAGCAGCGATTGTTCGTGTTCGTGAGCAGTCTTGCTGCTGAATTTTGAACAATCTGTAGTTTTGCGACCACTTAGCTTGGGGCACCTAAATAAAGGGCATTTCCATAGTCTATCCTGGAAAGAATCAAGGCCTGGATCAGCAATTTTTTAGCTTGGCATGGTAGGAGGGTGAGTACTTTGCAGGTCATTCTAAGCATATTGTAACATGCGGCAGCCGTCTTCCTAGCTTGGGCCCTGAAGGTAAGCTCTTGATCTAACCATATATACCCAGGTTTTTTATCTGTGTTTTTGGAATGGTACTGGGCCCATGCAAACTGGCCACATGGTGCTAGATTTAATGCTGGAATTGGTAAAAAGTCACAATCGGTTGCGCTGTCATTGGTCAGTTGCTGTTGTAGGCAGCGCTGTCTTTGGTTGACCTTTGCCATAGTCATGCAGTGATTGGTTAGTTGTGTGTTTTATGTGGTTTGTGTATTGCCCGATCAATTGAAAATGGGTGCTACATTCCCAAAAAAAACTAAGGTTTCAGTTGACAGGGAAAATATTCCCCCAGAATATTTGCCTCCATACGAGATGGTGTTAAACATGGGTTTTTATGGTTTAAATCTTTCATTGGTTTTGGAGAAACAACAAAGCGACCCCCAGCTCCCTGTAGGCATTGAAATAAGGACATCAAATGTCGCAAATAGAAACATTACAAAAGTAAGATGCTTGGAGTGGGTCTACAAAGAGAAACAAAGGGTGGGGATAAAGGACATGAAACAATCCCAAAGCCCCCACCCTACCTCCCCCCCCCATCCCTCCCCTCGTCCACAAACAGGTGAAAAGAAAAAAAGTGGGGAAAGAAGAAGTATGTCCCCGGGGTCAGCGCTCCCGCCTGAGGGTGCGTGAGGGTCTTGCTTGCGGGACTTGTGTGTCAGCAAGACGTAGAAGTTTGAGATAGCGAGGGCATGTCAATTCTCTGAATTCGTCCGTGAGTAGTGTCAAGAAGGGGCGCCACAGGTCCGGAAATTCAGACACTCTGCCCGCAAGGGTGAGGGAGAGCTTTTCCATGCCCAGTACCCGCCAAAGCCTCTGCAGCCATCCGGAGTGTGTTGGTGGATGAGTGGAACGCCAGTGCGCGACAATATTCTGCGTGGCTGCCCACAGTGTGATCGCTATCAACCAACCCCTTCTAGATTTTAGAGGATATGTGATAGGGTTGGGTAAGCCCAATAGGACATACGCAGGGAATCGCGGAATTTGTGTATCAAAGTGGTTGTCCACCTCATCTAGAATGTGAGACCAGTAAGACTTGATGCGATCACAGCTCCATAGAAGGTGTGTGAGTGTGCCCACCTCCCCGCAACCCCTCCAACACAAGGCACTTTGTCGTGCGCCAAAGTGGTGTAAGCGTTCTGGCGTGTAATACCAGTAGGTGGCTACTTTAGTCAGTGTCTCAGTGAGCCCTATGTGGTATGCTGAGTGCCGTGCTCTGTGGTAGATACCCTCCCATTCTTTGTGGCTGAGGGACCGTCCCAGTTCCCAGCTTAGTCGACCTGCGTTGTGAATGTGAGTGGTACTCAGTAGCAGCTGCTTATATAGGTCAGAGATAAGCTTTTATCGGAGATGCGGGTAATAAGCCGTTTTTCATATGGAGTCAGTAGGTGGTGGGCACCGGGTTTAATTTGCGGGTGAAGCGCCCAGTGCCGAAGTTGTAGGTACCGCATACGTTCCGATTCAGGGATGCCATAGTGTGTCTTAAGTTGCGGGAATGGCAGAATCCCATCTAAATCAAAGAGATGACCGAGAGAACGACAGTCGGAGGAGCGCCATGCAGCAAATGCCTTGGGATCAGTGCCAGGGTGGAATTCAGGACTATTAAAGAGGAGCGTCAGCGGGGAGGGAAAGGAAGTCAGTTCATAGGCAATGCTAGTGCGGTCCCAGGCCTCCATGATCGTCCCCGTGATATATGAGGCATATAAGTTGGGCGGCCTATCTTTCTTCTGAAGAAAGGGGATACCTTGTAGGGGCATCGCTGCCACAGCTTGGTCCTGAAACAGCCAGTGTTTCTCCGACTCGAGGCAGTACCATTCCACTAGGTAGCGGAGCTGTGTAGCATTAAAATAAAGCTGTAAGTCCGGAATCCCGACACCCCCCTCGTTCCGGCGGAAGAACCGCGATCGCATGTTTGAACCGAGGCTTTCGGCCCTGCCAGATGAAATTTGCAAGTTCAGCCTGTGTCTGTTGAATCTAACCCAAGGGGGGCCGAAGGGGAAGGGTCTGGAAGAGGTACAGGATTTGGGGGAGAATGGTCATTTTAATGTCCCCTATTCTGCCTAACCACGATAAAGTGTGGTGCTTCCACTTTCCCAATTCCGAACGGAGGAGTGAGCGAAGGTTGGCATTGTTAACAGCTACGGTAGCCGGGATAGTGGACGCCAGCTGAATTCCCAGATACGGGATCGAGGAGGTGGACCACTGGAGATTATGTTCCTCCCGCAAATGGGCCAGTGTGCTGGCGGAAAGGTATATATCCAGTGCGAGTGATTTATCAATGTTGACCTTAAAGCTGGAAGCCTGCGCAAAGCAGTACAGTTCTACGAAAAGAGTGCGCATTGCCGGGATCGGGTTATAAAGGGAGAGCAAAATATCATCAGCGTAGAGGCTGATGGTATGAGTGTCGCCCCCATAACGTATGTCTGTAATAAGGGGATTGCTGCGAACCCTCAATGCCAGGGGTTCCATATAGAGCGCAAATAGAAGGGGTGAAAGGGGGCACCCCTGCCTAGTACCTCGGCCTATGCGGAAACGCGAGGACGTCTGACCATTTACCCGAACAGTTTCCTTGGGTAGGCGGTAACAGTTGAGTATCCGAGAGCTCAGTTTATCACCAAAGCCAAATCGGATCAGGACCTGCTCTAGGTAGGGCCAATGGACTTGGTCGAAGGCTTTTTCGGCATCAATAGCCAAAAGCATGTACTCCTGTAGCGCGGGACGCCTTCTCTATCAGGTGGGGGATCCTTTTAGTGTTATCGCTCGTTTGCCGTTGCGGTATAAAACCAGCCTGATCTGGCTCTATCAGTTGGGTCATATATTGCGCCAATCTAGTGGCTAGGATACTGGTGTACAACTTGATGTCGACTTTTAACAGGGAAATCGGCCTGTACGCACTGCATTGTGTCCTATCCTTCCCGGGCTTTGGAATAACTATTATCGATGCCTCCTCCATCTCCTCTGGTATAGCTTCATCAGTTGTCAAGGTGTTAAACAAATCCCGTAGTAGGGGCGCCACTTGTGCGCAAAAAGTTTTATAGAAGGCTACTGTGTAACCGTCCGGCCCAGGCGACTTACAGAGCTTAAGCCAGGAAATTGCTGCAATAACCTCCTCCGTGCCTATGTCCCTATCGAGGTAGTCAGCCTGCGCTTTATTGAGAGCCGGTATCGCAGCCACCCGCAAGTAATCGCTGCAGTGCTGTGCATCTAGAGTAGCGCCTGAGTACAGTGTTGCATAAAAGTTTCTAAAGGCTTCCGCTATGATAGCGTCATCTGTGGTGAGCACCCCCCCAGGGGTATTGATAGCCTGCACTCCCTGCCGTTGCCTAGTTTCTCGTAACTTGTGAGCGAGGAGGTGACCACATCTATCGCCCCCGACACAATAGGAATGACGGAGAGCTGCATTCTCGGCTCGGTCCTGATCAAGTGCCGCAAGTTGTTTCCGCTCCACACAAAGTTGGCGCCAAGCCCTGGCTGCCCCTGTGCATTGGTGCATCTGTTCAAGTAAGCTCTGCTCGTTTGCGACTACGTTCGAGATTTTCAGCAGTAGCGATAGCTATAAATTCTCCTCGCAACACTGCCTTGAGAGCTACCCATAGCGTTGCCAAGGAGGTGTCTGAAGTGCTATTGATGGCAAGGTAGATCGTGATGGCGACTTTAATTTGATCCACGGTGGAAGCCCGGTGAAGCAGTGTGTTGTGCAGTCGCCAGTGTCTCATCTGCAGGCGCGCAGGGGGAAACCGAAAGGAAGCGATGACCGGGGAGTGGTCGGAGAGAGAGATGCCGTCAGGATCTCGGAGGCGCACGCAATAGTTTGCATCTGGGTGGAGCCGAGTAAATAATCTAGTATGGCGTATGTCTTGTAGGCTCCCGAGCAAAAGGTGTATGCTCGACTGTGAGGGTGAAAATGGTGCCAAATGTCAACTATACCTAAATCCTGGAGACGTGCTGAGGCCGCCGACGAGAGAGCGGCAACCTGGCTTGAGCGCTGACAGGAGCGGTCGCGAATATTATCGAATACCATATTCAAGTCCCCCCCCCCCCCCCCCCCCCCCCCCCCCAGCAATAGACACCTCTCCAAGTTGGCTGTCGCCTCAGTAAGAGCATTGTGGAAGAATGTTTGTTGCCCCTCATTGGGAGCATAGAAGGAGCCCGCGATAAAAGCAGCACCAGCCACCTGAAATTGATAGGCAAGCAACCGACCCTTAAGCTCTGCCACTTTCTGTACCACCCTACCCTGAAAGGAGCGGGACACAAGTATGGCAACCCCAGCCGATTTAGTAGAGTTAGAAGAAAACATTTGCGTGGGGAACGCACGGGAATTCATTCTATGATGGTCCTTTGGGATAAGGTGCGTCTCCTGGAGGAGACATATATCTGCGAGAGTGTTCCAGGTAATGGAGGATTGCACTGCGTTTAATGGGATTGTTCAGGCCACGCACATTAAACGTCAAGATACGGACTAGGTTATGTGGCATGAGGTGTAGCAGGAGGCGAAGGCTTTAGTACATCGCGGGCAAGTGTGTAGACCAGGAACAGTGGGCGTAAGAAAAGATAAGCCACCCCTCCAAGGAGCTGAGACGCAGAGCGCAGAGGAAGAGAGTGGATGAGCGGACCCCCCAAAAAAAAAGAAAAAAAAAGGGGGCCCAAAAAATGCCTGGGCCTCGGCCCCAATACAACAACCTGCTGGGGACAGTTCGATTGCAGAAAGTCAGTTGACATTGTCCGCCATCCTGAGATGACTGGTCAGAGAAAAGAGGTGGTTCCATGGCGGAGCACAAAAGAAGAGCATCCCTCCACCCGCCGACCACCTATACTCCCTGGGGGAGCGCGCCGGGGATCTGGGCCAAAGCAGGAAAAGCAGACATATATCTCCCTGGACGTCACTTAGTGCTGGGACCCTCGCCCGCGAGGGCCTCTGAGACAGCCGTGATGGCCGCCCGTTGGCTCCTGACGATTTCAGACTGATGTGGCCTCCGAGGGCGTCTCCGCCTGCCCTGTCTTTGCCATCCTGAAGGAGAGGCCTCCGGTCCCAATTCCGCGCTGTGTGCGTCATCGTCGTCAGTCGGTAAAGCAATGTCCAGCAGCCGACACGTATCAGGGAACGGAGTTGGTGGAGTTTTCCATTATAGCGGAAGATGAGACGGAAGGGCTGACCCCACGAGTACGCGATCCCCAGCTGCCGGAGGTGCTCGGTTACAGGACGGAACTGCCGGCGGCGCTGCAGGGTGATCAAAGCTAAGTCCTGGTAGAGCACCGGGGAATGACCGTTGAAAGAGATGGGATGCAATGACCGGGCTTTAGTGAGGATGGCTTCCTTGATTCTAAAGTCCTGCACACAGGCCAATATATCTGCTGGTGGCGCGTTGGGTGCCTTTCGCGGCCCAACCCTGTGTGCTCTGTCCAGTATGACATCGGAAGTATGGAAGTCGCCAAGGATGTGCCGGAAGAGACGGTTGGTAAAAGCAAACAAGTCCTTGGTATCCTCCGCTGGTTTCACCCCCCGGATCCGTATGTTATGTCGACGGGACCTGTTTTCCAAGTCCTCCAGATGTGATTAGATGTCCATATGTTGGTCCTGTATTCTGATGACTTCCTGCTGGAGAGCCGCTATCTCTGTAACACCAACATCGTTTTTCTCCTCCAGAGAGGCAACTCGTTCTCCGATAACGTCCATATCCCTCCTCATTTCTTTTACCTCCGCAGCGAACTCGGCCTTCACTGACTGAATGTCTTCACGGAGAGTGCGAAACAGCGACTCCAAAAATGCCTTTGTGATCGGTTCATCCTCTGGGGATGCTGGAGGTTTGGGGGACACGCTCCCATGCGCTGCCGCCACCATGTTAGGATTGGAGAGCGAGCGGCCAAAGATATCAGTCAAAGGCTTCCCCTTTCGAGTCCGGTACGTGGACATGCCCCTGCGCTTTCGGCGTTACAACAAGAGAGAGGCACGCACAAGGAGGGTCCCCTCAATCCCGGGCCACTAGCAAGCAAGATCTCCACTGAGCAGGACAGGGCGCCATAGATCCCCGAAGGTGCGCCCTGTTCTCTCTCCTCCCCAACAGTAGGCGCAGTCCCCGCTGCGGCCAAGACCACCGCTCCACAAGATGTCCCAGGGCCGGCTCAGCAATCAGTGGTCCAAGGCCAGGTGGCAGTCTCTCACAGAGCCCCCAAAGCGGCTCGTGACCCCCAGGCTGTCCTGCCTCCTCTCTAGCAAGTCGTGGTCAATAGTCCCCAGGGGGCCACAGTATTCCTGCAATCAAAGTCCGGGCCCGGTCGCCGCAGAAGCTCCGGTAGCTGGCGCAGCTCTCCGAGGCCCAAATCCCCGCCAGCAATGAAGGGATAGCCCCTAGGCCTCAGTGGTAGTGGCAAAGTGAATATTGTGAGGACCAACGAGAGCGACTCGGGCCCAACACCCGGCCATCCCCAGGCACATCCACTCACCGGGTTACAGGCTGTCTCTGTGGTGCAGGGGAAGCGTTAGCAGCAGCCTCGGCTCCCCAGGCCGCGCACCGCCCCCCGTTGTCCGAGGTGGCTCCGCCGGTACACACAGGGGTGAAACGTGGGGTTCCAAAGGCGATGATCCCTCCTCAGGCGGCCCGGGTAAGGCCCAGGCCTCGCTGCGTCCGTTGTATCTGGCTCTGGAGGTCCCGCACCAGTCGTCCTCAGGAGCCTCCCCAGCTCCGAGGGGGGGCCAGGGTCACCGTGCCCCGGAAGGTTGCGATCTAGTGGCTGCTATTGCTCACCACTCTGCTGCTCCACCGCCGCCGGACCGCAGGAGTGCTCACTGTCATCCACAGCCAGGCCCGCTAAACCTAAATCACTCTGCAGGCTCGGCAGCCTCTCCACTGGGGCCCACTGCTCCGCCCCCAATCCGGCGCTCTCCAGCAGTCTCAACTCTGCCAGAAACCAAGCAGCACCGCAGGCAGCCCGCGTGTCTTCAGGGCCGCCACCACGGTGGCCGGGCAAAGAGGGGCTGGCCCCGATGATCCGGATCCCCAGATCACCGCCAGGAGAGGCCGCCCGCTGTGGCACCGAGAGACAGGGCCGCCAAGCCACCCACGAGGCAGCTCCGATTTCGCGGCTCCCAACTGTAATCGCAGGGTTAAGGGGCCCGCTCCAACAACCCTCTACCAGCAGGGCTCCGCTGCCGTCACCAGGGAGAATATCTTCCCCCGAGGAGGCCTGGTGATGCTGTTTTCGGCGGGCGGCAGGTAGGAGCTCTGATCTATGCGTCCTCCTCCGCCCCCATCTTGGCCACGCCCCCTAAACACGGGTTTTTAGACATGTATGCGGTTAAGAGAATGGAATGAGTGACAACCTACAATTTACCTTTACTCTGAGAATGCTTGATTAGTTGAGGATGTATGAGACAAAGCTGCCACTTAGACCTGTGCAGCTTATAGCACCGAACGAGGGGCATTGCGGAAATTGAAAGGGCACCCAGGTTAGAAATCCTGTAAGACAATGATTAGGAACAAGATGGGGTATGCAAAGAAAAGCATAGTGAGAAGATACAATGTTGGCTTTGTGTGTGCTTCCTGCAATTGTTAAAGCGGCAGACAAAAAGAAATTTGAGAATAAAACTAAATTAAGAAAGAAAAGATAAATAAACAAAATGATTCCGATGAGGAGTATCATTTCATAGATCACTTATCAGAGCTGAGACCTCTTCCATATACTTATGATTCACAAGCACCAAGACCATCAGCAGGAGAACCACCGAGCATGAGTATACATGCAATAAGAGTGTGAAGTGCACCATCTGATACTGAAGCTGGTCCTACAGGCATTACTGTTACTAATATGACCACACCCGTGACTGCTGATACATTTGTTCCCATTATTGAAGCAGCTGCTTCTCTTTCTGTTCTGTAACATGATGGTTTCTTCCAAAACAAAAGAAGATTGAAAGCTAGATACAATGGCACTCTTAAACCATCTTGCAAATAATGGACAAAAGGTGTCACTCACAAAAGTGCACAACTGTGTGAAAGACGTCATTTACTTGCGAGAGAGTATTGAGAAAGGAGCAAGGAAATTGTCTAAACATTTTTTCTGCAAACCTGAGAATGAGTCTTCCAATTACCCAAAGAGAAGTAAGGATGTTTCTAGAAATGGTTGATGATTGTTGACCGTGGATTCCAAACTTTTCCCTAATTTGAATCCTTTCCTGTGGCTTACTCGCAGCGATATAGAGGATTCTGTCCAAATTGTTGACAAATGCAAGAATACCTTCCTTAAGCCTAGAGATACATTCTGTAGTGCACAAGCTCTAGAAATGCCAAATAAAAGATTTGTACTTCTTTTGTTAACAAAGAAAAGGATGTGTGCTTTATGTTCTCATACAACCATGATAACATAACGCGGCCTGTTGCTTACTTCTCTGCTGCAGTAGATTGAGTAGCCACAGCACTTCCTGGCTGTTTGAAGTCAGTATCAGCAGTTGGCCTTTCAGTTGAACAGTGAGGAAAATGTGTGGGTTACACACTTATTGTGTTAGTCCCTCATTCAGTTGACATCTGCTGATTCAAACACAAACTCTGCACATGGAAAACGCCGCCTGACAGAATACGAGGAAACAATTTTGGTAGCTGACAAAGTTTCAGTCAGAAGGTGCCATACCTTGAGCCCGGCATAACTGCTGCTGATATCAAACAAAGTTGATGATTATGATCATGACTGCATTGATGTGAATATTTTACCAAGACCAGGCATAAAGATATCCCACTTGAACTGGCTTATTTAACTTTCTTTGTAGGTGGTTATTGTCTGAAAGACCATTATGGAATATTGAGAGAAGCAAATGCATTCTGCTCCATTTCAGAAATTGTTGAAGCATCGTACTTGTATAATGTATCTTCAGCACCTGTTGCAGAACTGATTGCCGTTACAAGAGCATTCTGTCTAGCAAATAATTTGTGTGTTAATTTACACAGACAGCCCATATGGTTTTGGTGTGATACATGATTTTGGGCAATTATGGTCATTAAGAGGATTTATAACCTATTCTGGTACCCCTTGTAAGTAATGGTAGATACATTTTGAACCTGTTGGAAGTCTTGCAGCAACCTAAAGAAATTCCATTTGTAAAGTGTGTTGCCCATAAAAGTGGTGATGAGATGATTACCATGGGTAACCACTATGCTGATGAGGTTGCAAAGTATTGTGCTCTTGAAACTGTAACAATCAATTCGAAATAGCGAGAAGAGTGTGAAACTGGATCTGAGGAGACTGACAATGTAAACAGTTTTTTGTTGAATCCAGTACTGACAACATTTAGTGAGCTCAAATAGCTTCAGTAAGAGGTATCGAAAGATGAAAGAAAGAAATGAGAAGTAGCTGGTTGGAGAAAGAATTGCATTGAAGTCTGTGTAACTGTTAATAATCAATGTGTTCTTGATAACTCAATGTTCCCATCTTTGGGCTGGTTTATCCATGGACCAACTAATGCCACAGGAGGATCTTTTTTTTTTTGTGCACAATTTTTTTTTTCCCCCAAGCAATAACAAAGACGATACATGACATTACAGGAATAAGGAAATCAGCGCTATGTACTATATTCATAACATGTCATTGTCTTGTCTTCCCATTTCCAAGATCAGTACTAACAAACAACAAGTAAAGAAACATAACTAACATTGCAATAAAGGAGCATGTGTGATTTACAGTACAATATAGTGCACAAAGTACCTCATAGAGGATCACTATCCAGTTTGCGACAACTAGTGAATAGGATTCACAAAGAAGCAGATTTGTAGCAATATAGCGGGCTCTGGATGCCTACCTGAGCAGGGATATGCAAACCCATGTGTCACTTCACATTTCATCTAGCTCCCCCAATGTTCTATCTAAAGAATGCATCTGCAGGTACTCTTTAAGTGGTTGCCAAATATCCCGAGGATGGGAAGTAAGGGGTAGCAGTGTAGCATATGTATCACTTGTATTACAATAAATGAGGTCCCGAACCCAGTCTTTGAATGTTGGTGTTCGGGCTCTAAACCACTGTAAGGAGACCTGGCGCTTAGCCAGGAGAAGCGCAAAGGCAGAGAATCGTCTCACACTTCTCTTGAGGGACTTGACATATCCTAACAATGCCATCAATGGGGAGGGTTTTAGCGTGACTTCAATCATGAGTGATAAGTTGCAAAAAATAGTCTCCCAGTATTCCCGGAGGGGTTTGCAATTCCAGGCAAGGTTTGCAAAGTCTGCGTTCGGCATTGTGCACCGAGCACATGCATTAGAGACAGTGTGGTTGATTCTGGTCCTTAATTTAGGAGTGATATATGCTTTATGGAGGTATTTAAAATGTATCAGTTTATGTCTATAGTTATTCGATACATATAGGGTTTGGGCACAGCAATAGGACCATATTTTATCTGTTAGAGTCTCACCCAAGTCAAGTTCCCAAGCTTTCCTAGATTTGAGTCCCACTCGTGGTCGCACGGATTGAGATACGTGTTAGAGGCAGGATATAAGATGTGTGCTATCAGTAGATTTAATGACTAGAGTGAGAGGGGGGAAGTCTGCTGGTCCAGTAGTAGCATCAGGCAAGACACTCCTCAAGGCTCCATGCACTCTATGTATTAAAAAACTATCCATGTAGGTAGCAGCGCCTCTCGCTGCCAGTTCAGTAATAGAGCACAGTCGAGAGTCTTTAAACAGATCCCCCACAGTATGGAGTCTTAACTCTTGCAAAGTCAGTTTAGTAAGAGTTTCAGTGGTAGGGGGTAACCACAGACTGTCGGGTAGAGGTGTGTGGGGGGAATATAAGACGCAGTTTAGTCCAGGCCCAACATGTTGTGGATACTGTCTGGATTTCCGTGGGGCAACGTGGGAGCCCCTGAGGGAGAAGTGATGAGAGTGCCTTCAGGTGTATTTGGGATCGTTCAGGTCTGAGATACTGAATGCGATCATCGGGGTGATACCAAAAGTATGTCAAATAGTTCTGAGCTACTAGATAATAGAGGTAGAGATCAGGAACCCCAAAACCTTCTCGCTCGTATGACATGGTGAGAATGTCCCATCTGATTCTTGGTTGTTTACCCGCCCATACCAGTCGGATTAATACAGAGCGCAACGTTGCAAAAAAAGCAGTTGTCAATGCAATTGGGATATTTGTGAATAGATATAGCAGGCGCAGGAGTACCACAATTTTAATGATGGCTATCTGGCCGGCCATGGAGAGGGGTAGTTTAATCAGCAGTCAACCTGCTATGTGAGGTGGTCAACAGCCGTCCCGTAGTTGATACGGATGACTTAGTCCGCGCTGCAATGTAAATAAATACCAAGGTATTTAGGAGGAGAAGTGCACCAGCGTAAAGGGAACTCTACGTCCACTTGGGTGGTTGCAAGCGTCAGCGGGAAAATCTCAGACTTTGACCAGTTTATGACAAGGCCCGAGTGTACGCCAAATCGGACTATCTCTCTCAATAATGGAGGAAGGTTTTCTGCAGGGAGGCGAACAAATAACAGTACATCATCCGCGTAGAAGGAGGCTATGAGCGGGCCAGTGTGTAGTTGCAAGCCCCTGTGGAGTTGACGCTCCTGCATATGGAGGGCTAGAGGGTCCATTGCTATAATAAACAATAGTGGTGATAGTGGGCACCCCTGGCGAGTACCGCGTGACATAGAAAAAGAAGTTGTAAGAATTCCGTTCACTCGAAGCCAAGCAACCGGATTAGAATGTAGAAGGCGTATCAGGACTTTAAAAACCTATGGGGATACCTAATTTCTGCATTACTGCGTATAAGAAGGACCGTTCCAGGGAGTCTAATGCCTTCTCGGCATCTAGCATCACGACTGCCGCTGGGAGCGTAGGTTCCATCTGGTTTATTACTGAGAATACTGTATGCAGGTTAATGGTCGTGGATCCCCCAGGAACAAACCCCGGCTGGAAGGGACCTAAGATAGTATCCACTAGCAGCGAGAGGCGTATTGCTAAGATTTTAGCAAGAATTTTATAGTCATGATTTAGCAGTGATAATGGTCTGTACGATAGCCATTGGGTAGTAGTTTTGCCCGGTTTAAGAAGAAGTGTGACTATGGCTTCTCGCATAGTTGGAGAGCGGGAACAGCTTTTCAAGGCCTCTGCATGTACTTCAACCAGCCGAGGGGCGAGTACGTCCTGATACGCTTTGTAAAAATCCGCGGTGAGGCCGTCGGATCCCGGGGCCCTGCTACTAGTTAAGTCCTTTTTTGCCTGCTGCACTTCATCGGCATCGATGGGGGTAGTCAAGAACTCTTGTTGCCCGTCTTCAATCCAGACCATGTCAATTTCTTGCAAATAGTCCCTCAGGGCCTGGTCGCTAGGTGCGGACCGTATTTCATACAGTTGCCGTATAATATGTTAATAGGGCCTGTGTGATGTCAGTGTTAAACAATAATGGGGTCTCGTCTTCCGAGTCCAACTGTATAATGTATGTCGATTGGTATTGTGGGCGCAGCATTCTTGCAAGCATCCTGCCTGGTCTTTCGCCCTCTCCACAAACCCTGGCCTTTGCATACTTCCCTAGGTATTTGACTTCCCGGGCAGCTGCATCATTAAATTCAACCATCAGTGCACAACGGGTACGAAAAGAGGCTGCAGAGGGATCTGCAAGGGAACTGTTATCCACTTCTTTAAGTTTTTGTTCGAATGCCATCAACTCAGTACGGATTGAACGGAGCACCCCTGCCTGTTTAGAGATACTGACCCCACGTACTACCTCTTTGAAGGTGTCCCAAAGTATAAGTTGGGAGTCAACTGTGCCATCATTGAGCTCGAAATATTCCTTAATGGCTTCTCCTATTTCTGTGCGAAATACTGGCTCCAAAAGAGCAGATGAAGGGAAACGCCACAATGGGCGTTGTTTGGGAAGTAATTAAAACTCCAATACTAGGAGAACCGGGGAATGATCTGAGATTGTGCGAGGTAAATATTTAATGTCACCCACATCTAGCATTAGCTGCGGTGTAAGGTACCAGTGTTCTATACAAGACCAGGACCCATGTAGGGCGGAATAAAAAGAACACGTATTGGTCGTAGGGTGGTGTATACGCCAGGGATCTTCTAGTAATGACGCACGTGGGAGGTTCAAAAGGCCTGAGGTGGAGTGTGGTTTCGTAATTCGTCTCGGGCCAGTGGTGTCAGCAGCTGGGTCAAGTGTGAGATTAAAATCCCCCCCCATCAAAATAATGTCAGCACCTAACTTGTCTATGCACGAGGACAGAGTAGGGAAGAAGTCGGCAGAATCTGTATTTGGAGCATAAACATTTACAAGTGATATAGCTTCACCTCCCAGAATACCCTTTGCAAGCACATACCTACCCTCGGGGTCAGTAATTACCTCAACGGAGCGAAAAGGGAGTGAGCGGTGCACTAAAATGCACACTCCCCGTGTGTAAGAGCTGTAGCAGGAGAAGAAACGGTTCCCACCCCAAGTGGATGCAAAACTGTGAGCGGGTAGTGGGGCAACATGGGTCTCTTGCAGGAATGCGATTTGGATAGTGTGTCGAGTCAAATATGCTAATATTTGTCTACTCTTTCTGGGATTAGCTAGGCCCCTAACGTTCCACGAGAGGCATCTGAGTCGGAGTCCAGAACTGGTACCACTATCGGTGGTCATTTACTCATCTGTACAAGCATTGTCACACACCAGAGGAAAACAGTGTATACAATCTGCAGTATAAAAAAGAAGGTGCTCCATACCTACATTTAACATGACAAACATAGTCATACAACAAAAACACCCGTTCAACCCCTTCCCACCCCCCATCGAATACACAGCAACAAGGCACCCGGTGAATCCCAATAGAACATGCCCAAAAAGGAGTGCGGAACCAAAAGGAAAAATAAAGGAAAAAAAGAAAACGGATAGTCATCCTATGGGGGATGGTAACGCTCCGTGGAGCCATCAGATGATATAGTAAACACAAACAGTAATTCCCACATAACCAAGGGTAATTGTAAGGTTGTCCATCAGCCCCATCAGCATGTGTAATGTGTAAAGAGCATTACGGATATTGGGCAGACCTAGAGTGTTGCATTGCACTTACAAACCGGTAGGTTCTCTGCATCATGCAAACAAAAAGTAAATCTTGGTATTTGATATGCGAGTCCTGCACGGAGATAACAAGTTCATCTTGAAATCGAAGATCATGGGCCAGGTATTGTGTCGTCCTCTCGTCGGTGTGGCGATGTGGATGGTTTATGCTTCTTACAGAACTTCTCTGCATTGTCCGGTGAATCAAAAATATGAGTCTTGCCATCAAGCTGAATGCGAAGTCTAGCGGGATAGAGCATCGCATATTTGATGTTTGCCTTTTGGAGAGAACGTTTGACATTTATGTACTTGCACCTGGCTTCCTGCACCATTGGTGTGAAATCTGGGAAGATGGAAACAGTGGATCCCTGGTAATGGAGTGTTCCTTGTTCCCTGGCTAGTTTAAGGGCCACATCACGATTGCTGTAGTTGAGGAGTTTCACAAGTATCAACTTCTGAGGAGCACCGGGAGCGGATGTGGGCCCCAAAGTCCGATGGGCTTGTTCAACTGCAAACGCTGTAGAAAAGGCGTCCCTCTCAAATAAATCCACCAGGACTGTCTCGAGAAACTTTGCCATAGGCCCGGTGTTTGTGGATTCTGCAATTCCCGCGTCACAGATATCACTGCGCCTCCAGATCTTTGGTTTTGGTGGCAAGTTGTTTGAGGAGGGATTCCGATTATTCGAAACGTTGTTGCAGGAAGGGTAGTGCATCCTCCAGATCCGAGATGCGCTGTTCTGCTCCCCCTATGCGTGTGTCCTGGGCCTCCATGCGACTGTGAATGTCATCCAATCTGCTGGTTAAAGTGTCCAAGCGTCTGTCGATTGCACGGAAGCCCGCTTCGAGTTCAGCCATTATGGCCGCGGTGCCCTCTAGTTGGGTCCCCTCTTCTCCAGCAGCTCCTCCAGATTCTTCCCTTCTGGGGGTTTTGCCCCTTTGAAGCTTAATGGACGTTGTTTGGGATCTGAGCGCCCCATTTTTAAACTGCTGGCGTTGGAGTGGGACGTTCCAGTTGGATCATAGGTAATAAACACAGGTCACCAGTACTGAGCCAGTGGGAGATTCGCCTCTAAGAAAGGCCACTTGTAATCAGTGGTATGCTCACTATGACTGATTGTGGAGGGGGGCAGGGCGACAGCCTCCAGCCAATGTACCTCCCGCTCAGCGTTGGGCAGTTGAACTTGCTTATATTGCAGGAAAGCAGCGATGCGCCTGTGGTGTTCGTGTTGAGGAGTTTTATCAGCCCCCTTTAGTTTGTAACCTGGTCAGGGAACCGAGCCAGGCAGGATCTCGAGGCGCCCCAGATGCCAGGAGTGGCCTGCTCTAAAATGGTGGCCGGTGGTGCGGAGAGTAGGCCGTGGTTAGCAGGGGTTGCAGGCTTGATGATGGCTCGCCGCATATGGCATCAAGGGGACTATACTCACAGTTCTGGAGCAACTGGTTTGTGCTATGCAGGCTTTAGGTCAGTTCTTCATTGACCCCGGCAGCCCATCACGTTAGGATCAGGGCTGGGAGTAGCCAGTCATTCCCCTCGGTCAGTGCGCAGCAGAGGCTCACTCCTTGCTGGGCAACAATGGTGTCAAGCCTGGGCCCAATTTGAGGCTGGGAGTGCAGCAGGGGACCCCCACACCACCCGGCGGCAGCAGTGGTCAGCCGGCGTGGCGTTTTCAGCGCTTGAGCCCGGGACCCCGCCTGCAGGCTCACCCGAGTCCCCTGTCGACTCGGGGCCTCCGAAGGCCGCGTCAGGTCTGGGCTCGGCCTGGGGTGTTATTGGGCGGTTAGGAAAAAACTGGCTCCCATACTCATCGCTGGCAGTTCCCCAGAGGCTTTTATGCTCGATAAGGTGCACAGGGGCAGGTAGGGTCACAGTTGGACGTGGTTAGGCGGGCAAACTGGCATGATGGCTCAAGAGCTCCAAAGTCAGGTAGCCATTTCGGTCGCCAGCTCTGCAAACCCAACCCCCCCCCCCCCCCACCCCTCCCCCCCACCCACAGGAGGATCTTAAAAAAAATATTGGGACAATCCCCATTTCAGAGCCATGGTCAAAGATTGATGTCTGCATTAAACTACTAAACTACTTGTCAAAAGATCAGTTCAGGAAAAAACATTGGTGACAAAGAGTCACACAGGAAAATCTGAAAATCAATTTATCAGATTTCAGGCTGATTACATTGGGCTGCCTGTTCACAATGGTCTTAGGTACATTCTAGGGATTATTTGCTTGTTCTCATGGTCGGTGGAAGCCTATGCAACTAGGAGATGTGACAGCATGACCATGGCCAAACTACTACTGAGGGAGTTAATCCCTATTTTTGGTATGCCTACGTCTATTGAGACAGAGGAACTCATTTTTAGAAATGTGTTTCTAATATTATTGTGCAAAAGTTAACAAATTGAACATAAGTTTCATTGCAGTTACAGATCTGAAGCATTAGGAGTGGTTAAGATTATTAGCAGCACTCTCAAATCGAACCTCGCCAAGGTGTGTGCTTCAAAGCACTTGAAATGGCCAGACACAAATCCACGGGTTCTAATGAGCATTAGGAGTACCCCAAATGGAAAGTTTGGCCTTACTATATACAAAGTGCTCATGGGGACAGTAGTGGAGGGACTATGAGGATCCCTAGTATTCCCTCAGCCGCACTTGTCAGTAAGTGAGGACATTGTCTTGGATTACTGCAATGCTCTAGCAGCTGATGTGCGATCCGTCCCTCATCAGGTGATTTTGGCAACACATTGACCAAAAAACGTTCTGTACCATGTGCTCCAGCCTGGTGACGGGGGATTGGGTGCTGATAAATAAGTGCTTTCACAAATACTGCTTGGAGCCAATGTTTAAAGGCCCCCACCTAGTGATTCTTGTGACTAACATTGCTGTGAAATGTGCTGATCTGCTACACTGGATCCATTCATCTCACACAAAGAGAGTGAAGACTGCCAATGAAGAAGCGGTGACAACAACCACTGATTCACAGTGCCAAGCTTGAATTCTCTGCATGGACCCAGAGGGTGTGTGAAAAAGACGGAAATTAAACCAGTAAGATAAAGAAGTATATCACAAATAACAAGATCAGGAGGAACAAGAAGCAGAGCAAGAGACAAAGACTTCAGTTCATGAGAAAGTTACTCTGCAAATTCAAGTCACAAGAGCCTCCAAAATAAAACAATTAATCGTGAGACAAGCTACTGATGCAGATGTTTTAGAGCACACATTTATATATAGCTCACATATATCAACATTTTGTTTCTGGGTACTTAGTTTTGTTTTGATTTATGTCCTGTGAATTTGCATACATTAATATGTATAATTTTTGTTTTGAAATCTTCTTGTACTTCAAAAAACTTTGTTTCTGCACTTGAAAAGATAAGGTTGTTTGGAAATTAAGGAAGGTGATTGTGATTTAATGTTTTTATATAGGAACGTGATTCATTCTCAAACACACTAGATTCATGTGTAAGTTGTGTTTCTGTTTGATTTATGGCCAGGTGAGGGTTTTGTAATTTTTCCATAACTGATGCAGATGAAAGCACACACCAAACTGCAAGTGAAGAAGGTTCAGCAGTAGTCACAATAGAATCTGAAAATGAGAAATTGCATCAAGGAGACAAGTGACCTGAACCTGTAAGAGGAAACCAAAGACTGTATCCGAAAAATCAAAGGCCAGAGACAATCCAAGATGAAGCAATAGAAGTAGAGTATGATGACGGTGAAAGAGAACCATCTGCGGTCTGTTTTCCATGTAGGGTGCACGTACACCCGACCTTTCCCCAGCGCTCAGACACTACTTCTAAGCGCACGTGTCACTGCCTGCATGAGGCGAGAGCGTGAAACCGTTCATCAGCACTGCATTTAAAAAACAAGCATTGGCATAGCCAATAGGTCCCGCCTTTGGGACCTTAAAAGTGGTAAGTTAACCAGCACAATATCCTTGGTGCAACAACATCAAGTGTTGCACGGCTAAACACTTATAAGCTCCCAAAGGTGAGACCTATTGGCTATGACCATGCTTGTTTTGAGGGAGTGGCTCATGCAGGTATGCCACTGTGAGGTAGAGATGCTGTGAGTGCTTTTACAGGAGCCCCTGTGACATTGCGCCTCTTCAAAATGTATCTTGGGTCTGGTGTAATACTTCTAGCCCCTATTCCCGTCTTCTCGCACCCGATGCATCCTTAAATGTCCCATGTACAGCCGGAGTTGACACTCCAATTACCCCTGCCCTCCAGTGACACTTTACCTGTCACAGGTGGTGGTGGTGGTGGACGTGGTGGTGAACGTGGTGGTGAACGTGGTGGTGAACGTGGTGGTGGTGGTGGACGTGGTGGACGTGGACGTGGTGGTGGTGGACGTGGTGGTGGTGGACGTGGTGGTGGTGGACGTGGTGGTGGTGGACGTGGTGGTGGACGTGATGGTGGACGTAATGGTGGTGGACGTGGTGGTGGTGGTGGACGTGGTGGTGGTGGTGGACGTGGTCGTGGTGGTGGACATGGTGGTGGACATGGTGGTGGTGGTGGACATGGTGGTGGACGTGGTGGTGTTGGACGTGGTGGTGGACATGGTGGTGGACATGATGGACGTGGTGGTGGACGTGGTGATGGTGGACGTGGTGGTGGTGGACGTGGTAGACATGGTGGTGGTGGACGTGGTGGTGGACTTGGTGGTGGTGGACGTGGTAGTGGTGGATGTGGTGGTGGTGTTGGACATGGTGGTGGACGACTATTGGGTAGGAGGGTGCTGACAGAATGCGTATGGAGAGGAGGATCTCGAAGGGGGCACATGGGAGAGCAGAAAGCGGGCGAATATTAGATACAAAAAACGGTCAGTAGAAAGAACACGAAACAGATTTAAGGGGGTGGTCCCTTCTTATAGCGCATATGAATGTTCCTTAGCACCCCGTTTTAGTAAACAGGGGGACTATGGGGAGATTAATTGATTAATCACACATGATGATCGCATGCGAATAATTGATTAATCACGCATGGTGATTGCGTGCGGAAGCTGGTGGTGTTCAAGTCACGGCGTTGGCTTACCAATGTGTGATTCTGGGCAAATTGGTTAATCTC
Organism: Triturus cristatus; assembly: GCF_964204655.1. Taxonomy (NCBI): domain Eukaryota; kingdom Metazoa; phylum Chordata; class Amphibia; order Caudata; family Salamandridae; genus Triturus; species Triturus cristatus. The sequence goes on from NC_140590.1 coordinate 1,588,842,672, forward strand.
CGGTGCCTTCTAAAAGGCAATGTGTTCCTGTGTGAATGTGCTCATGTGTAATGTAACTGGGTGTCTTGTAAAGGTCTCTACTACTCTTGAGTTCAGTTTGCGCTGTATGAATTTGCAAAACAAACAGCCAGCAGACCTTGTAGAGCAAGAGCCTATTATATCCGTTCATGTAGCGCACGCACAGCAATGGGGGCTCTGTACAGCCCAGTACTGCACACTACACAACAAACAAATATCCGTTCATATAGCGCACGCACAGCAATGAGGGCTCTGTACAGCCCAGTACTGCATTTAAAATTTTAAGCGCATTAAAGTTCAATGCTTCGTTAATAAAAAAAAAATACGTTGTGCCTGCAGTGAGAGTGGCTCACAAAGAAAAGAAACAAGCCACGACATCGCTCTGGTTGATGTTTGGGAGGTGGGAGGGGTGTTCTGTGCAGAAAGGCATTACGGCGCTCTAGTAAATAAATACATAAAACAATCGCGGTACGCGAAAGTGAAAGCGACCAAGTTTGGAGCTGAAAGTGCAGGCTGTGCTTAATGAGCCACGACGAGGGAGGAATCCGCGCTCGCTCCCGTGGACCCTAGGCCAGGGCAGAGAGAAGGCGGGACATGCACCCGCCTTTGGCCAGTTGCGTGCTGTCTTTCTTAGAAAGACGCATGCAAAGGCCAATAGCGGGTGAAGAAAACAAAAGCACACGCACGAGCGTGTGTTCCAAAGTTTAAAGTCCTTACTAAATGTCTCGCAGGGCAGCACATGCGCGCCGGTTCAGGCAAGACCTAACAAGCCGTGTGAACAAGTCATTCTTCACAGCAGAGCAGGACGCACATTGGCGTTCTGTGCAGAAAAGCAGATCACGTAAGAAGGCACCAGGACATTGCAGCAGGTAAGTGTTCTTCTAGGCCTCAGAGTTTAAGAAGGGTCACAGAGTTCAGAGCAGGCAGCTCCTACAAATGCGGCTTGCTCTGTTATTATGTAGGTTAGCGCTGGCCTTCAGGGAAGAGTCTGTTTTACAGACAATCAATCACTGTTAATGACCTCTTATCTTGCTAACCGATATGTGCTGGCTTGGCTATTTACTGACCATGGGTCATTTAATTTTGTAATGAATGTCATATTTTTTACCATTACTTTTCTGTCATGTTTCCTTGAATTCTATGGGCGGACTGGAGGCAAGGATTATGCTTTCACTTTCTTAATTTAATTTAACAGCAGCCATTTCATTATGGTTAATCATGACTACAATTCCCATGAACCACAGGGAATTTTAGAGGATATTAACAACAGACAACAGTGCAGAAACAGTCTATCAGTATCCAATTATGAGCCAGCACTCCTATGAATACCATTCTCCTGCGACCTCACAGCCTTTTTCTTCGCTGCTCTCAGCCACAGCCAAGTCCTTTTCCTACACTTGCTTGTACCTAGGCCTTATTTCTTAGTGTTTGCATCGCGTTGCTGTGCTTGGTAAGGCGTACTAGTTTGGTGCATGTGTGTTTCAGTGCCCACCTCTGGAACTTTAAGCGCTTCTTCAACGTGATTATTGTTACTTAGTGCGGCTTGTTCTGCGGTGTGTTCTTCTACCCACTAGGGGGCTCTGTGGGCACAGCGTGTCTCTATGATCACGGCGTGCGACTTTGGATTCTCCTCAGCAGCGGGTTCCGAGTCATGCGCCGTTCTTCCTTGTGGTGCTGCTTCCAAGCCTTGCCCTCCTGGATAGTGGTGCCCCGATCATTGGGGTCTCTACTGGCTGCGGCCTGATTTGCATTTCACCTGATGTCCACCCAGGGTCTGTAGTGTGTGTTTTTTTGGTCAATCGCCCCTGAGGGGTCAGTACTAAATCTTACACTGTGAAAGTCCCTTATAAGGGACACACTCCCAGACACGGGTCCCCACTAATATTGTAGCACCAGGGGATTGTGACCCTGGGCTGTGACCCATTGGATTGTGCGGCTATGCCCACCCTTAACTGCGGCTGACTTCCAGCCTTATAACAAAATCTGCAGCGCTCCTGCCCTGACTCTATCCACTATAAGGAGCTGAAATTGCCCCCTCACTCCCCCCTCAGTAATTTGTGGGTCCTCTGTAGTGGTTACTGCCCCTTGTTTGCGCATTCTCTCCCACTGGCTCGCCAAGGCGATCTCAGAAGTTATGCTGGGAGAGGGAGACTCTTTAAGTGCCCTTCCTTGGGATGACGAGTTCTATCAGGCAGTAGATGCCTCTATATATCGGGCTGTGAGGGTATCCATGGAGCCCATGTATTAACGCTTAGCCTGACAGATTTGAATGCGCATGGGCAAAGTTGACTGCTGAATAACTGGAAAGAGTGCCCTTCACTCACAAGAGCCAATCTACAGCACTCCTGAAGCGAACCGGTCGCTATAATAGACTTTTCTGACCATTTTGTAATTTTCAAAACTAGTTTATTCAACTGATATTCGAATCATAAAGCATCCATTTTATTGCTTCATAATGATATTATTCAAATCATTAGTATATCCCGGTACATCCTAAGGCATATGTATCACAACTGTTGCTTCACAGAAATTTCACATAGCCCCAATGCATTTCGGGATCAGCCCTTCGTCAGGGGGTAATCCCTGTAAAGGAAACGGAATGGGTGTAAGTCCAAGTACTGAACGAATGCGCAGGACAACAGGAAGCAAAAAGGAAAGCGGTCAAGGTTATTGAGGAATTGGAAAGTGCTGAAGAAAAGGGTGTAACCAAACACCACGGGGTGCAGAAAGATAAATGTGAGGAAACCCGAAATCTAGTATTCTAATTTGCAAAAATGGCGAGAACTGAAGGAATCAAGCTCAGGGACGTCTCCTCAAATAGCTACAAAGTGTAATACTTTCTACTCCAGTCTCCAAGTAAACTAAACACCATAAATGAAAGAATTCAATCCACCCGTACTATGAGCAGGGAAAGAAACGCCTTCCTGGACGTTGACATTCAGTTACAAAATAATGAACTAGTCACTTTGTTTACGAAGGCTACTGATTGAAACAACTACTTACACTTTTTACAGTTTTCATCAAATGAGTTTAAAAAACACCTTCCTTATTCACAACTACTCAGAGTGAAACGCATCTCGTCATCACACACATTATACAAGGAAAACAGCGAAAAGATCAAAACCAAATTCAAACAACGAGCATACCCCATGTCTATCTTACAGGAAGCAGAAAACTGAGTTGAATTAAAGGAGAGACACAGTTATTGAAACCCAAAACGCCTTTAAGCACCAGTGAGGAACGACCAGTATTTGTGTCCATATTTTCCACGAAAAGCACTAAAATCAAACACATCATCCTCAAGTACTGGCCATTGCTTCAGGCAGAAAGCGATTTCAAGGGCATATTTCAACCTTTGCTAATTTTCGCCCACCAACGAACAAAAAATCTGAAGCAACTACTGAACGTGAGATCTAACATACCCAATCAAACATATAAGGGTACAGTTCCATGCCATAACTGTGGGAATTGCAACAGTATTATTTATCAAAGGTACCACATTGACACATCCAACCCAAAGGACTCCCATCAAATTAAAAGTCAACGCGACATGTGACACGAGCAATGTGGTATATCTGCTGAAATGCCCATGCGGGTTGGTCTATGTGGGCAAAACTGAGCGTAAAATTAAAATTCGCCTGACAGAGCACAAAAGCAATTTACGGACAAAGAACCTCAAATCAACAGTGGCAAACCACTTCTCCGAGATGATTTACAATATCAGCCAACTAAGGTATACGATATTGGAACAGATTACAGAACATGAAAGAAGAGACAACAAGAAATTCTTGCTTCAGCGAGAAATATATTGGATACATAGACTGAACTCGCTATGCCCAAAGGGGTTAAATGAAAGACTGGAAATTTGCTGTTTTTGTGACTTAGGCAGTGACTGTAGTACTTCAGAATACCACTGCTGTATTTTTAAGCTGTTCGCTTTGATTGTAAATATCCATTCACTGTCTACTCATACTCCTTTTTAGGTCTCGGCTAGCGATGGCTGCGCTTGCGCAGTCTCGCTCGCGAGAGATAATGACTTGGGAGAAGAGGGGCTTGAACCCGCCCCTCTTCTACCCTGTTCTCCATTGGCTGGCCTAGTAAATGCTGACCAGCCATTGGAGAAGAGGTCCCGTCACTCCAATCATGCCCCGTCCTTTTCGGATCGGGGGCGTGTTTTTTGCGAAAAGTCTCAGGGAGGAGACAACAGCAAAACACGCCCCCGAATCCGAAAAGGACGCTCCCTTTCTCCGAGGCATTTCTGCTGTGCCTCGGAGAAAGGCGGTGGTGTCTTTCAGTGCCCTCCATTAAATTCGATCATTTATGTAGCAAAGAAAATAAAAGTAATTGTCGCTTGCAGATTTTAACTCTCAATGTCTTCAGTCTCTCACATCAACATTTGTGCACGCTCTCTCGGCTCGCGGGTCATCGTTACACAATTCAAGCTGTTTTACCGAGCGCCAGGCACGTTTTACGAAAACCACCCCCTCCCTCACGAACATTTATTTTATAGAACTCTGGTTTCTCTGCCACAATGAACCGTGCTTGGACTATGGTCTCCGCTCTGGCAAACAGTACTTCGACCTCCTTAACTTCCTTTTATGTTGTGGTGCTACAACTCGGCGTCTTGCCTCATTTCCGGTTCTAGTTTTGCGTCGAAATGAATTTTGATGGCAAAATGTGGCATGGAACATTCACCACTCCAACTCGACAGATTAAGAAATATATCCCAAATTATATATAACAGTCGGTAGACGCATGCCTCTACAGTGTTCTCTTATATTTTGAAACCAGAATTGGTCAAGTTCGTATCCTTTCAAAGTTCCCTTTTCAAACAATCATTATCAACGCCAAGTCTGGCCCTGGCACGGTAGTGCGATTTTTGTTTAGTATTAATAAAATTTGACACTTCAGACAGCAGTTTCAGCAGAGAGGAAAAAGATGGAATGGGCATGGAATCCAAATAGTAATCATGCATATTAGTCTGGGCCACTGGCATTTTGCGATGCTGCGGTGGTGTCTTCCGGTGCCCTGGGCTTGTTTTACACTATCCCGCTTTGTGCTCCTGCGGAGATCCCACATAGGCAAATAACCAAAGATTATGGCCGTGTCAAGCCGTCCTATGTCGACAATCACAGCCATGGCTCGTCTGCCATTTTGCAACGAACCGCGTACTTCCACCACAGCCTCCGAGTGCAATGGCCAATCCGTCCGGGTTATTACATGACTCGGGACCAGCACGTCCCCGCACTGTCCCCTAGTGCACTTCAGTGCGGATCCGACAAGCTCCGCAATCCGGGTCCGGAATCGGCAGGCCCAGCCGATAGCTTTACATTCGGCCGTTCGAGGCTGTAGAGTCAGCGTTGAATGCCTGCACCTCGAGGTGACTCGGGTAATTTGCTCTCCAGGTCCCGCAGCAACTTCGGTCCTCTGGGGTTGCTGCTGGTACTTCGCTTGTTGTTTCAGGCCGCAAGCACTCGCAAGTTCGTATCCTTTCAAAGTTCCCTTTTCAAACAATCATTATCAATGCCAAGTCTGGCCCTGGCACGGTAGTGCGATTTTTGTTTAGTATTAATAAAATGTGACACTTCAGACAGCAGTTTCAGCAGAGAGGACAAAGAAGGAATGGGCATGGAATCCAAATACAGAAACTGAAACTTCTCTATCAAGGGGAAACATCACTGCCAAAGTTCAGAGCTTGTGAAAAAGCGACCAGCGAAATCACTTGCTAGTTAATGTTCGGGGGGGAGGGGGATAAGCGAAGATTTCGGGGGGGGGGGGGCGCTGAATCTTTAAACAGTAGGCAGAGTGGCGCTGATTTCGGGGGTGGGGGGGGCTGAATCTAGGCAGAGTGGAGCTGCGGGGGTTCTTCGATGGGGTGAAGCAACAGCGAGGCCTCATTAACATGCAAATGGTCTTTTTAAAGAACTGTGAACTGCTCAGGCGCGGCTTTGTGTCTGCCCGGGAAGCGGTCTCATCCCGGGCTGCCACACACGACGGGGGGGGGGCTGAAGCCCTTTGAGTTCAATGGGTGTTGCGCGCCTGATCACAGGTAAATGCGGGAGAGAACGGGGTTGTTGAGCAGGGCCGGGCTGGCTTGCCCGGGCATCGGGCGTTTCCTGTAGCAAAAGTGCTTCACAGTTAACCTCCCCCATGACCCTCCAGCTGGTCCGACATAATTGCCAGGCCTACTTTGGGGTTCCAGTTCGGCCCTGTTGTTGAGTATCCTACCCAGGGCTTTAAGTGGGATACAAACAAATGGGTGGGGGTGGGGGGTGGTGTTGCGCGGGGTCTATACGACTTGTATTTTGCTGTCTCTTTTGTCATTGCATCCAGGCATAATGATACAACAAGTAACATGATACCTACAACAAGTTAGGACTATTGGCTTTGTCAATCGTTGTTAGTTGCATAAGATAAATTAGCAGTAACTGTGGCTTGTATATAATATTGAAAAAGCATCCACTTGAAGCCCTAGTGACACCACGACAATATTACTGCTCATGAGTTTCAAAAAGAGACAACAATATAATCATGCAGTGGCTGAACTCGACAGATTAAGAAATATATCCCAAATTATATATAACAGTCGGTAGACGCATGCCTCTACAGTGTTCTCTTATATTTTGAAACCAGAATTGGTCAAGTTCGTATCCTTTCAAAGTTCCCTTTTCAAACAATCATTATCAACGCCAAGTCTGGCCCTGGCACGGTAGTGCGATTTTTGTTTAGTATTAATAAAATTTGACACTTCAGACAGCAGTTTCAGCAGAGAGGACAAAGATGGAATGGGCATGGAATCCACATACTAATCATGCATATTAGTCTGGGCCACTGGCATTTTGCGATGCTGCAGCGTTTTCCTCATAATTATGGATTTGCCAAACTTCCCAAATAATGCTCGCATAATAAATCTCGCTTTTGAGAGTGATTAAGCTATTGACATTGTAAATAACAATGCCGTTTCTTTAAATGTTTTAAAAACAAACAAAAATAATGTCACGAGCAATGGCAATAGCTCTAACTTTAACAATGCCGAGACCGTTGCATTGTAAATGCTTGTTATTTATTCAGTTATCCTTGATTTTTCTTGCACCCCAAGACACACAGACTACCCATATTTAGAGCCCGTTCTCTGGCACTCTTATTTCCGCATGTTTTCACCTCTGCATGCTACGAGCACAGCAGCTGAGTTTTTTGTCTCGGTACAGTGTTGATTTTTCACCTCCTGCGTCCCAGGTTGCCTAGGCAACGTTCCTAGTCTCTTTTCACTGCCCGTCACCCCCACGGGTTCACTTCCGGGCACCGACCATATTTAATTCCGATGCACTTAAGGTTCCACATCTTTGAAGTAACCGCACTACTGCGTTTCACTTTACCAACTTCACAGGTACAAGATAATTAGACCCGCACTTTGAAATTTTGAACACTGGCCGTAATTAGTTGGGACTCTGTTACCAGCATACTTGATTGCTGTCATCACATTACTATCCTTTAACCACGGGCACTTTCTAGTCACCTTTAATCGACGCTCACATTTTTCCGCCATTGACCTCCTATCTGGATAGTTTACACTCGTACTAGCTTCTTGTGCACTGGTTAGTCACCACCAGTCTTAGATTCTTTATGCCCTCTAGAAAGTATTACACTTTGTAGCTATTTGAGGAGACGTCCCTGAGCTTGATTCCTTCAGTTATCGCCATTTCTGCAAATTAGAATACTAGATTTCGGGTTTCCTCACGTTTATCTTTCTGCACCCCGTGGTGTTTGGGTACACCCTTTTCTTCCGCACTTTCCAATTCCACGGTAACCTTGACCCCTTTCCTTTTTGCTTCCTCTTGTCCAGCGCATTCGTTCAGTTCTTGGATTTACACCCATTCCGTTTCCTTTACAGGGATTAACCCCTGACGAAGGGCTGGTCCCGAAATGCATTGGGGCATTGTGAAATTTCTGTGAAGCAATAGTTGTGATACATATGCCTTAAGATGTACCAGGATATACTAATGATTTGAATAATATCATTATGAAGCAACAAAATGGATGATTTATGATTCGAATATCAGTTGAATAAACTAGTTTTGCAAATTACAAAATGGTCAGACAAGTCTATTATAGCGACCGGTTCGCTTCAGGAGGGCTGTAGATTTGCTGTTCCCTGAGTGAAGGACACTCTTTCCAGTTATTCAGCCCATCACCTCAAGGACAGGAGATGATTATCTTCAGCACCCAAACCTCGGGATTAATTTTCCTAAAGAACACCGTACTTTCTCAGAAAAACTATTCCTTATAAACAAAGGAGTGCGACTGTTTTCTCAATCAAAGTTGACTGCTGCCCATACTTTGTCACCACTGGGGCCCCCCTCCCTCTCAGTCACAGGACCCAGACCCAATCCCGGCTAAGCAACCTCGCGAAGCAGGGTGGACTATGACGCGTTTGAGAGTCTTAGAGAGGCTTTCTTGGCGCAGCGCCAGCCCCCTGTACCCACTGTGGACCCAAATGATTCAGGATCCCACCCAGGCCTCGCCTGATCCCCTAAATGACAAGGATGGTGCAGGCCCCTGGTGCACCTCCCCCCCCAACCCCCATCCCAGGGCATGATACCCCCACTGCGCCTGATGACTCCACTGATTTGCTTGATCCTGTGGAGATGCTGCATCCTCGCTCCTCTGAGTGGGCTCCCTCCATGAAAGTTGCCAAGTACGTTGTGGCAAGAATAGGGCCCTTATGGTCAAGGAAGCACGTAATTGCCTGAGTGCAAAGTGCCCTTGCCCCTCTTTAGAAGGAAAGGTGGCTCTGACCCTGGAGCTAGATCCCAGAATGGCCACCTTCTTGGCCAAGTTTATGAAGGATCCCAAAAAGGAGATTGTTAGATCTTGGCGAGCATGCCAGGATAAGCTGCTTGACACGCTTGGCCTTCTCACCAAGATTTTTGATACGACGAAGGACGCCAAAGCCTCGGGTGCCTTGATTTCCCCGGTGGTCTGGTCAGGATGGGTGCAGCGCACAATTATATTTCTGAGCAATGAGAACTGTGCGTTGTCCACGGAACGTCATTGCTCCTTGCTCCTAAAGGTGGACCCGAAGCTGGGATATCTGGCTGATTTGGAGGATGGCGTTGGGGCCCAAGGGGGACTCTTTGGGGAACCCTTTATCAAACAGTTGGGTAAGTTCATGAACACGTTCACGTCTTTGGAGAAGGCCCAGTCCTCCATTAAATAGTTTTTCCCACTCAGGTTTTCCAGGGAGTGTGGGTGGGGGAGTTGGGTAGAGGCAGGGGCCGCTCTGCTGGGCAGTCCTCCTCGCAATACCAACCTAGAGGACAAGGCTCCAGAAGGGGACAATATCAGGACCTGTCCAGATTCAGGAACTCTTAGCCGACCAGGGGAAGGAGGTTCAGAGGACACGGATCCAGAGGCTTCGACTAGGTCGCCAATTCCGCTGCGAGTTCACCCTCCTTCCCTTCTAAAGGTAGGGGGCCGTCTGGCGAATTTTGTCCATGCATTTAAGCAGATCACAAACGATGCATGGGTTCTGCAGATCATTTGGGGTTTGAAATAGAGTTCCTTGGTTCTCCCGTTAAAGCAGTGTGCCCAAGGCCCCTCTGGTTCTCGGCTCAGGAGGCTGCACTATTGGACGCAGAGGTCACCGTCCTTCTTGCCAAAGGGGCTATTTGCCCAACCGCTCCAAGCCCTCACTGTTTTATCATCAACATATTCTTGGTCAGCAAGGCAGACGGGGGCAGCAGCCAGTTATAAACTTACTCAAATTCAATGAATGGCTGGTTTACCGCCACTTCAAGATGGAGGGAATCCTCCTCCTGCGCGATGTTCTCCACCACGCCGACTGAATGGTTCGTTTGGACCGAAAGGATGCAAACCTGTCAATCCCGGTTTTTGTCACCATACAGGTATTTCTTCCAGTTCCTTTGGCGATAGCAGGCCTTTGAGTTTTCCACTCTGCCTTTCAGCCTCTCCTCCCCTCCGTGGTGCTTCACGAAGGTTCTGAAGCTGGTCGTGGAGCAACTACGGGCGCTGGGACAGCTCCTGATCGTCTATGAGGACGACATGCTCTTCATGGACCAGGATCCCCACAGACTGTCTGCATCTCCAGGAAGCGATCAAGTCTTTTAGAGAGTCTGGGTATTTGTCATCAACAAGGGGAAATCCCTCCTCATATCCGCTCAGAATGCCATCATTTGGGCTTTGTGATCGACTTTATTGTGGCAACACTGAACCTCCCCTCACCACGAGTTCCGGAGGGCGTTTTCACGCTTGTGTGTGACCTTGCACCAGCTTGCATGCCTGGTGGGGCTTTTATTGGCCTTCACCAAGGCCATTTTTCTGGGACCTCTCCACTATCAGGCACTGCAATGCCTCAAAGCGGCCTATCTGCGCAAGGACTTCTCCTACTCCCACCTGCTCGCCCTGTCAGCAGAGGCAAGAGAGGAGGTTCGGTGGTGGCTCTCCCACATGGAGGCCTGGAATGGGAGAGCAATTTTCGGATCGGCTCTGAATCTCATTACAGAGTCTGACCCCAGGAGGTCAGGCTGTGGGGCTCGATGTGGAGAATTCTCCATGAGCAGTGTGTGGTCTCCTCAGGAACAAACATTACATATAAGTTGTTTGTAGCTCCTAGTTTGCTCATTCGCAGTCTGCTGCTGGACCAGGGACAGGATTCAGTCCTGCGTGCTTCTCAAAATGGACAACAGATCTGCCGTTCTTTACATTAACCATCTGAGTGGCACCCGGTCCAGGGCACTCTCTGATCTGCCAACCAGCTTTTGAGACAACTGCCTGGAGCACCAGTTCTTAGTCACAGCGGAGTAGATTCCTGACCAGGAGAATTGTGTGGCGGACTGTCAGTCTCGCCCTTTTTGTGACTCCAGCATTTGGAAAGTGCATCCGGATGTCTTCGACCTACTCCAGACCCGGTGGGACCCATTTACAGTGGACCTGTTTGCGTCCAGGCTGGACCATCAGTTGCCCCAATTCTTCAGTTGAGATCGGACTCTCAGGCATGTGCCAAGGATGCCTTCCTCCAAGACTGGGGTCTGGAAAAGGGCTACGCTTCTCCCTGATTTGCCATGATTTCCAGGTTGTCAGCACAACTCAGACACCAACAAGTGGAGTTAGTCCTGGTCACCCTATTTTGGCAGTTTCCAGTTTGTCTGGACCTTTCTTGAGTTTTTCCAACCTTACTCTCCCTCTTTCTGACTTTTCTGCTCAGTCCAGATCACCTTCTCCATCAAATGGTGTTGGAGGGCTCCTTGCGGCTCATGGCGTGGAGGATTTCTGGGGTCAATGGTTGGTCCCATGCCTTTCAAACAAGTCTGAGGAGCTCCTGTCCAAGGCCTGGGAAGACAGCACCAACAAATGGTATCGGTCTGCATGGACGCAATGGTGAAGTTGGTGTGTGCGATCGGGTTATGATCCTGCGGTTGCCGACGTAGTTCAGATTCTCAACTTGTTGCCTCATTTGGCAGAAGAGGGTTTGGCATACTGCTCCATTAACAATTTACATTCTGCTGTTTCGGCTGGACATGTGCCTATTGATGGCTCCCCGGTGGAGGAACTCCCTTTTGTCTGCCGTCTTCTACGTGGTATACGTCTGTCCCACCAGAACTGAGATATTTGGAACTCTGGGACTTGAACATGGTGCTCACCCTGTTCCTGTCATGGCAACCGAACAGATTCTTGTTGAGGAAGGAATTGTCCACAAAGTTGGCCGAAATGTGAGCCCTGGACATTATGGGCGAGTGTTTTCCCCTTAGGCGGTCTTCTTCATTATTAACAGAAAGACTAAGTCCAACACCAGGGTCATTCAGTATCCATCTTTCCTGGAGGTTCCGAAGTTGTGTGTCATGTAGTGCCTTAAGGCATATGAGGAGGTATCGGATGAATTCCCCCTGCCAGGCGAGAGACTGCTTTTGATTGCGCTCCGGAAGCTGCACAAGACGGTGTCTTCACCTACTGTCACCCGCTGGGTTCACTGGGTTATACAGGAAGCGCGGATGGACCTTTGGATTTTTCTTGCGCACTCCGCACAAGGAGCGATAGCCTCAAAGGCGTTCAATCTGGGGGAATAGCTGGAAGATATGAACGCAACAAATTGGTTGTCTCATTCTACATTCAAGAGGCTTTATTTCATGCCTGTGGTGGCTGTAGCTAGGCTTCTGGTGAGCAGGCATTACACTATCATAATCCTCGCCTCCAGTCCTGCTATAGAATGAAAAATGTCCAAGCTATCATAACGGAAAGTTTCAATTCTAATAAGGACTAGGAGGTGAGGATTATCCCTCCCCAGATAACATTGAGTGGTTCACCCTCCCTGTGACTAATAAGTATTTGTTCTTTGTTCCATATTCTCTTGGGGTGTTGTTTACCTTGATTATTTTGTTCCCTTGGTGGGTATTGTTTCTTGATAACATGCCCTTGTTAGTCATTGTACCTGCAAATGTGTTACCTGCATATATAGGTTGAAGCTTATACCTGAGGAACTCTGGTAACCGATTTCCCTTTTTCCCAGGCTCGGATTCGGGGAAGCAGGAGACGTGAGAACTGATCTATGGCATGACTCGCGCGACGATAGATGCTGTGAGGTCGCAGAAGGACGGTCTTTGTAGGCATGCTGGCTCGTGATTGGATACCGATAGACTGTTTCTGCACTGTGGTCTGTTGTTAATTTCTACAAAAATTCCCTGTGGTTCACGGGAATTGTAGTTGCGGTTAAGCATAATGAAATGACTGCTGTTGACATATACAAAGAAAAATGAAAAACATATTCCTCGCATCCTAGTCGTTAATGGAATTACAAATTTCCTAGCTATCATGAAGGAAAGTTTCATTTCTATTAGGGCGCGGAGGCAAGGATTATGCTTAACTCTTCATTTTTTTTCCTCTCAGCAGCCTTATCAACATGTCAAAACACAAAAGACTACAAATCCCATGTGTCGTTGCATTAGAACAGTTAAAAACCATAGAGATAGTCCCATATAAACAGTAGCAAGGAACAGCACTTCCTCTTTCTTCGGGCAAAACAAAAGTTATCCTGATTTCCGATTAATAATCTTGCTTCTGATCCGACCCTGCGAAGGCAAAAGAGATTGCATCAGCAAACCAGAAGAACCAACAGTATGTACAATCGCAGTGTACACTAAGAACAAATGTATACCATGGAGGCAGTGATACAAAGTAACATCTCAAACGCATCTGAGCAAACAATACATCCTGATCAATAACCAACTGAAGTCTTGTAATCGAACAAAAGGTGAATATATTTATCCAACAGTCGATGTAGATGCCCAGGGAGGGTACAAACAGGTAAGAGCATTGGGGGGAATAATCCTCGCCTCTGCGTCCCTAATAGAATTGAAACTTTCCTTCACAATAGCTAGAAAATGTCTCATTCTATGTCAGGACCGGAGGCTAGGATTATGGTAGTTCAAAGCTGATCGACCATTAGCAAAGCCATGCCTAAGATAGGCTTGAAATAAAAAGCCTTAAAAACGGAGTCCGAGGACCAGTCCCCTACACTCAGGATGTCCTCTAGATGACTCCCCAGTGAGAAGGCTTTCTATGCCATGGCACTCCTTGCAGAGTGTGTGCCAAAGGTTGAAGTATCTATTCCAGCTTCCTGCAGAATCCATCGCACCCAGCGTGCAGTCGTAGCGGAAGAGACTGATTTGAAAGGTTTCTTCAATGAAAGAAAAAGTTGTGAGGCCCCAGGGGGACGATACTCTTCCGTAATTTCCTCATAAGCCTTCAGGCAACGTACCACGCACAATTTAGGATAATCAGGAAACGCCGGATAATGGACTACCCTAGTATTAGATTTGGTCTGTTGGCCAATCGTAAACGACACACCCTCCGGCGTGAAAGTACGAGAAGAAACTTCTAGCCCTCGTACGTCTGATACTTGCTTACAAGAGATCAGGCACAAGAGCATGGCTAGTTTCCCCATTAGTTCTTTCCGTGAAAGATACCGATTATCCTGCCAGGATTGGAAAAGTCTGAGGACAATGTTTACATCCCATAAGGAGGAATACTTTGGGCGTGGAGGAAAAGACAAACGAATACCCCTCATCAATTTACAAACCAAGGGATGCTTACCCACTAGAATCTCATGTAGAGGGACATGACCTGCCAAGATAGCGGATCGACTGGCATTAATTGAACAGTAAGCTAGGCTTCTCTTGGCCAAGTCTGATAAATAATTCACCACCAGAACTACATCTGCCCCCACGGGATCGTAACCCCATCACAGACACCAGCGTGACCACTTGCGCCAGGCCGATTTCTATCGTTTGATCGTGGTCTCTGCCCATGCCTTTCTGATGAGCGATGAAGCCCCCGCCAAAAGGCCTGGGATTTCCCAGCGACCCCTGTAATCTTCCATGCCATGAGGGTCAGAGTCCCCTCTTGAACCAGAGGGTGAAACCTACCTTTCGAGCTCGTCAGCAGAAGAGGAGTCTGGGGTAGTCGGATTGGAAAATCCATAGAAAGTTCCAGTAGAACCAGAAAGCAGACTTGCGATCTCCAAAAGCAGTGTCACCAGGATCACTTCCACTTTCTGACGTCTGATTAGTGCCGTGAGCCTGGGAATCATGGAGAAGGGGGGAAAGGCATACTCTCGAAATGGAGTCCAGTCCTGTAAGAACGCATTCATCACTTCTGCGAGTGGATCTGGCCTCCAGCTGAAGAAGTGAGGTAGTTGATGATTAAGGCAAAGTGATCCACTTCACATGGGCCTTGATGTCCCATGAGCTTCCGAATGATCTGGGGATCTAACTTCTAGGCACTGAAATCCTGCAGAGGTTTGGAATGCCAATCACCCATCTGAATGAGGCTCCCCGGAAGGTATTTCGCAGTGACGGACAGATTGTGACTGAGGTAATAGTTCCAAAAGTCCTTGGCCAGATCCACCAGAACCTTGGATCTTGTGCCCCCCAGGGAATTGAGGTATCTCACTGCAGAGATATTGTCCATCTTGAAGAGGATGGCGCAAAACGCCTTGTTGGCCGCTAAGCTCTGGATCATGAAAGAACCCGCCAAAACCTCCAAACAATTGATGTGGAGAGACTCCTCGTGTTCCGACCATTGACCGCCCATGGTAGCGTCCCCGCAACGGGCGTCCCATCCGAGATGGCTGGCGCCCAACTCGATCACCAGCTCCGGCGCTGAGCCGAAAATGGCCCTCACGTTCCAGGCTTGCATGTGTCTAACCACCAAAGCAGTTCCGAACGGGCTTCCGCAGAGAATCTAGGCCCTGGTCTAAAAATGTTGAGTCTTCAGGCGTCGAATTGCTTGAT
Organism: Triturus cristatus; assembly: GCF_964204655.1. Classification (NCBI taxonomy): domain Eukaryota; kingdom Metazoa; phylum Chordata; class Amphibia; order Caudata; family Salamandridae; genus Triturus; species Triturus cristatus. The sequence goes on from NC_140590.1 coordinate 1,588,857,995, forward strand.
AATGAATGTGTCAGGGAAAGGTCGCCTCGATCTAGGACGACAAGTGCCACAGGGAGAAGGTGTCTTTCTCCAAAGTACGGCCTAACTCCCTGCGAATCAAGCGTATCTTTGGTTGGGGTAATTGCAGACGTTGCTGCACGGTGCCGACTTTCTTTTTGACTAGGAAAAAGGTTGCTGATAAAGCCTCTGGGGTGAGGGGAAATAGGAACAATGGCTTCTTTTTGGAAGAGTTCTGCTACCTCCCTGTCGACCACTTGCGATTCTTCTCACGAGAAGACCAAAGGGCGAGGGCGAGAACGTTGGCGAGGTGTGCCTTGGAATTCTATGTGAAACCCTGTGACCGTCTATAGAACCCAAGATTCTTGTGTAATCTCTGCCATCTTGTTCAGTAACCCTTGCAACCGACTCCCCATCTCTGGTAGGAAAGAAGGGATATTTCTTACCTGTGACACCTCCTGGTACGTTGTTGGCTCCATGGGAATCTCCTTTCCCGCCACGGCCTATGCTGCGGCCTCTCAAGGGGTAAAAGCCCCCGAAGCGTTTCTGGACCTGCCACTGCATGGAGCATTTAGTCTGGAGCCTGTGGGGGTTGGAATTAGCAGCTCGGCCGGCCCCTCAAAAAATTTGCTGGCTGAACACTTTCTTGATGGATTGCTGAGTTTTATCGAGAGAGCAAAAATTGTTCACGAACCAGGAAAGTTCTTTGATGACCGGCGCTCCAAAAAGGCCCCTGTTCACCACCGGGCCAGCTCCGTGGTGGCTAGCTCTCCAAGTCTGGGCTCGATTTTAATGTGCAGAGAACGTCTGCGTTCTGTTGAAAGCGCACAATTCACTTTTCTGAGGAAACAAAGAGCCCTTAGGGCCCAACCCAAGAGTATCGAGGGGTCTATCAAGTGGCCGGTATTTTTGACGTCTTCCGCCATGACTAGAATCTTAGTGAGCGGCCCCAGGACACCTAGTACCTTATCCTGGCAAAACCGCCAAGAGCGGTCTAGCCCCTTTTTCAGGTCCTTTAAAAATTTAGTGATGAAGGTTGCCATTCTAGAGTCTATTTCAGGGGTGTGAGCGACCTTATTAGCCAGAGCGGGCCAGGGGCATTCAGCCTTCAGGCGCCCGCTGACCTCCTGATCCATGGGTTTTCTGATGCGGCTGGCCACATAAGACGCCACCGCAGGCGCTGGTATCCAGACCGCCAAGCGGAATCGTTGGCATGAGGCTCCTCCAGCCGGGATTTCTTGGTGCCCCCTTCCGGGCGCCAGGGTCTACTCGGACATGGCTCATTGTCCGAGTCACCGTCTACATCGGTATCCGCCCTGGTATTGTCCTCTGCCTTGTCTTGTGGGCAGGCATCTTCATCGGGGGTCTCTCCCGGTTGGGAATCCTTTTGAGCGTCGCTCTTATGGCGCCTCTTTAAAAAGGCCTGGCGTAGCCTTTCAAAGGCATCCATAGAGGAGGTGTTAGGGGGTCCTATGCGCACTTTGCCCTTGCTTTTGGGGGGCCTCTAGCATTAGCAGAGGTAGCCCCCCCCCCGTCTCCCGCTTGCGAGGGCACCACGGTCGTCCTAACCATCAGTTAAATTATTCTACGGCTCGAGGGTTCAAGTGCCGAAGAGACCGCCCTCTCCAAGGACGCGTCAATCGCCTCTACCAACTCCACCTGTATAGGGTGCAAGGAGGATTCCTCCTCTACCGGTTCCCAGTCGTAGTACTCATCTGCCATGATCAGGAATAAGTTAGGGAAGGGAACGAACCCCAGACTAAAGGAGGAAGGTAAAATACTGATTACCTTAGCCAAGGCTTACTGGGGGCAAGAAATACTCGTAGGCGTGAGTCTGAGAGGTATGAAAAGCTCTGCTTCAAGAAACCGCCCTCTGGAGCTGATGCAAGCTGTGAAAATAGCCTAAGCTACTAACATAAGCCTATAATGGACAAAGAGGGAAGAAGACTCTGCCGAAGCTGCCTCTTGCGCGTGTGACCTCCTCTGAGCAACTGCCGGAAGAGCCATCGCAGCGCGGTTAGACAAAAATGTGGGGAATACCAAGAAGGACTCCCCGCTGCTCAGGAATGTGCACGTGTGCCTCTATCAGGTTCGGAGCACACCGCGCTTCAAGGCCAGAAACATGAAGAAACTCCTCACGGCCCGGAAGCATGTGCGAGCGCCCCGACCTCTATCGAGCTCAGCACGCTCTGCACAGTCTGTCCCCTGCGGAGCACCGTAATCTCACCACGGCCGATGGACTGGGCGCGAGGGAATGAAACGCAGGACTCCATCCAGAGAAAGCAAAGCGCTGTGAAGACACCAGTTGATCTCTCAAAAACGGGAGGCAGCGCACGCGCAAGAAACAACAAACACCTCTACCACCCCAACGAAGTATGCTAGAAATAACAATAGTAAGGAAGAGCCCTTAACTGGCTGCAGAGCAGCGAAGAAAGAGGAAGTTCTGTTCCTTGCTGCTGTTTATATGGGACTATCTCTATGGTTGTTACTGGTTCTAATGCAAAAACTCATGGGATTTGTAGTCTTTTGTGTTTTGACATGTTGATAAGGCTGCTGAGCAGAAAATAAAGGAATAAAGGAAGAGTTAAGCATAATCTGATCCTCCGGTCCTGACATAGAATTGAAACTTTCTGTTACGATAGCTAGGACATTTTTAATTATTTGTCAGAGTTCACTAGAACACATTTAAATGTGCTTTCTAGCTATATTTTCTAACCTGCATTGCTCTAAGGCTACGTTATTGATCCCTGACTAATAGTTAAAGTTAACCCAGGATGTATCTTAATGTTACAAAAGCTTACCGAGATTTACTGGCCTTTGCATACCAATGACTGATATTTTTCTCTTAGATAGGTGGTAAACTTAACAGATATTTTAACATGACTTTTTTGCCTTTGTTTACCTTCGGTATTACTCGGGTATCATTAACGCAGCTCTAGAACACATATAAATATTCTTTTCCCTTATTTTTCTTCGTATTGTTCTAGGACTATGTAGATAATCCTGGACTAATAATAAAATTACACACAGACAGAAAGCTAATATTACAAATGATTTGAGATAATTTTATATTCAGTCCTATGTGGAAATGTGGATTTTCCTGGTCAGTTATGTCCCCTATCTTGGACCCCAACGGTTCTATATGCATGTTACAAGTACATGTATGTTCCCTCCAGTTCCAGTTTCTAAGACGCAAACATATGTGTGTCTACCGTCGACATGTTCTCTGTCAGATCCGCCATCAATGGGCTGGATATTCGATTCCCAAGTATGAAAGGCCACCGACTTTATATGGCTAAGTTACTCCATTTTTACAGTTCAGGCAAGTAGGCCCGATTCTGTCCTCAAAGCCTTTCCCTGCTCTCTGTCTTTGACAGCTTCAGCTTGAGCTCGCATCTGTATCCATGAACTTTGTCCTACTCCCTGTGCAGCTAACGGTGCCTGCCTCGGCCAGTTTTCGCATGCCTGCCAAGAAGCTGTATTTCACCTTCGAATTATCTATTTTGCTCTTCAGCCGATGCATTCCTGTCTAGTGATTTAGGTAAACATTTCCTTTAGCTCACAAGCAAGGACTCAGCCTTTCCGTCCTCCTGCAAGTGATTCATAGCCCTGCTGCCATGGAAAGTTTTCTGCCCCTCGCATCTCATATAGACACTTAGACGTTTGTGCACGCACACAGTCAGTATAGACTAGATTCTGTCCGAGAGTCCTTCCTTGTGGATAACATAGTTCTCCAAACATAGGATGGTAGATATGATTTGGGATTAGGTTGACTTGACCCCCCAGACTTCTCGTCTCCACATGTAGAGCTAAATGTCAAGTCCCCTTCACCCCCTAGTTGCACGTCAATTACACGTCATGCTGCTGCGCGCGCATCTATGCCAAGTATTATCTTATAGATCCACCTATGTCTGATAATGCAAACCAATCATGTTTCTTTTATTCCTTATTACGCCTAGTTTCGATTACGTACCTGTTTTGTCACTCTTCTTATCAAATGTTACGCCTTCTACATTCGTTTCATTGTAATGCACTTATTATAAAAATACATGTCTGTCAATAAATTATTGTACTTCACTTCCTGAACCCTCGTGGTGACGGAACCTGAAGGCCGCGACTCGAGTCGGCCATTTTGAATGGAATAAAGCCCATTTAGAAAACCTCTTATACCACGGATTCTGCCTCTTGTTATTTTGAGCTATTTACTTTATTTTAAGATTCCGTATGAAATTCAGTCCGGTATTTTATTTACCACAGAATGGCGCCCGAACAGGGACACTTTCTCATCTCACGCGCCGGCGGTGCGTTGCAGGCCCGGTCTCCTGCCACAGCTGGACGGACCATAAACGCGTACCAGCAGGATTTCCTGTAAGCTCCCTCCGGTCAAGCGGGGGCGACTGAGGCTGCGATCAACCCAGACGAGGCGGTGAGAAGTGCGAAGTATCCCGACCAGAGCCTAGCTGAGAGAGCAAGATCCGAGGTATACTGAGGCCCACCAGGTTTTCCGAAATCCCGACGTCCAGAGGGTCCGCTGTCCGCAGTTATCGAGTCCTGTCCATTCTCTGAGGCCTTCCGTTTCAAGGAGCTACTCGGTGAGTACCATCGCCGGGGAGGCGTGTTGACGCACACATAGGTTGTGCCGGTCAAGACGGATTTGGGTACACAAATCCGGTCTGCACTGTTTAGCAGTGTATATGTACTGTTTAGCAGTATATCAAGTATTCCGAAGTATTCAGTTATTGTCAAGAATTCAGCGTGGTGATTAGTTAGGCAGACTGTCATCATTGTCGATCATTGTTATAATGTTTAATGTTTAATGTTTAAAGTATTCAGAAAATGTCTTGCATATTGTGGTATGAATGATTGTTCATTGTTCACCGTTCATTATTGTGTTTTTTCATATTAAGTAAATTCAAGAGTAAGTATCAGATCAGTTGTAAATATGCCGCTCTTCTCGAAGTTAAGACAGATTACTACCAGAAAAGGGGTGCTTGAAGAAGCAGTTCCTATTCCTCCTAGGGACACTCCAGGGCATTTTATGTACCATAAACATGGCTTAGATGCCATATTGTTTCTTGATCTATGGGTAGATTATACCAAGGGATTACCGGAAAGTCAAAGGTGGCCCATAGCGGGAACCTGGGATGCAGAGTGCATCATGAAAGTGGAGGAAGAGTTATGGAAAAGAAAGGTCAGACAGTCACAGAAAGACGCTGTTGAGTTATGGCGTAAAGAATCTCATAGACGAACAGAAAAAGCACGTAGACAAGAAGAGAGGAGTAAAGAAAGTTCAAATAAAGTTCAAGAAAATCTATTAATTGAGGAAGGTATCCGAGTGAGATCAGAACAAGTAAATAGACAAAGAAATGCTCTTATGAATGGTATGTATCCCCTTCTAGCCGAAGGATTACCTAAGGCTGCTCCAGAGATACCAAAAGACTTGCCACCCCCATTATTTCCAATTAAGGTACATCCAAAGGGGCTTCCCAGAACCGCAGAAGATGTTTTTCTTTCCTCATATCTAGACGATGCAGCTCCCGAGTATGCTAACGCCGCACCACATAGACCGTCTGGCGGAGGGGTTCAACGTCAGGATCAGGTATCTGTCCCCGTGCAACAGCAAGTCCCGACGCAAGCTTCGGCAAGCACATCTGTTTCCGCATCTGTCTCCGCAGTCGATTCTACAGGGGCATCGACGCCCATAGTTGCTGTGTCACGTTCGACGAACCCATCCACACCCGACGCCCCAGATGGGGCCACGGGAGGGGCTAGCAATACCTTTACACCACCCAGAATAAATAAACTTGTTTTTCAAGAGTCAGCGCATTCACGTACACCTAAATTCGTAAGTGAACGTACGCTTAAAGAACTCCTTGTAAATTGTAGATATGACCCGGTGGTTGGTAAAGAGGATGAAATGGTCCTGGCATCATTACGTATCAGGCGAGCCGCAGAGTATTTAGCAAGGTTACCAGGAATGACTACGCATCTAGATAACATATATCATTTTGTTCAAACAGGACGAGATCCAGGATGTATTAACAGAGCTATGGAATTCCAGAAAGTAGAGATACAGGGGGAACTGTTACGTTTCCTCATAAACTGTGTAATCAGAAATCAAGACCGTCCGGGGGTAGACCCGAATGCAATGCTTATTCTTACAAGATGGAGTCAGAATATATCAGAAGGGAGACACGATAAGCAAAATTGTATAATAGCCATGTGCCGAAAAATACGTAAAGAAATAGAGCGTATTCATGAAGAAAGATTGGGAACAGACGAGTTTGAGCCAGATGAAGTGTCCGAATCAGGGAATTCCGCAAGACAGTCAGAGACCATAGCCTATGTAGGCAGAGGAAGATACTGTGAAAGTACTAGATGTTTTTCTGATCCCATACACTCTGTATGTCCAAATAATAGCAGAACGTATCCGACGCCTGTAATAAATCTGAAATCTCCCGAACATTCGTTTCAAGCCGCAGATAAGATACTACGAGAACGAAGGGGTTACCACCTCCTCGATTCCATGGATGAGACGATATTAAAGGTGCTTTTGCCTGCTGGCATTTATGAAAAACTGAAAGAAAAAGAGTGGGAAGTAGGAGACCAAAAGATAGACTGGACAGCATTAGCAGAGGAAGAAAGGGGCCGAACTGCAGGTTCAGGGCTCGGGGATAAAGTTAAACTGTTACCAGGTTTACTAGTACAGGTACTGCCACGTTTATTAACTACAAAAAAGGAAGATTGGGGTGCAATCACAGCCTGTAAACAAAAGCAAGATGAAGACACAAGCGATTATTATGCTCGATTTGAAAAATGTTTTGGTATAAATAGTGGTATAAAAGCAAGTAGTGACTCATATCCACATTTATTTGTGACAAAATTAGTGGAAAATGCATTGCCTCCAGTAAAGAATAGAATATTGAAATTCGAGAGTACCTGGCAAAGTAACACTCCGTCGCAAATGCTACAAATGTTACAGTATCATCACAATAGAATTAGGGATGAACAAGAACACGAGCATAGACGCATGAAGGATACAAAAATGAAAATGCTAGTTTCTCAGACAGTACCAGCAGATGGTCACAAAAAGGGTGTGACACATTCTGGTGATTCTGCAGTTCCTGTAAAAGGAACCTGCAATTACTGTAAACAACTAGGCCATTATGCACATGATTGTCCAGTCCTGAAACGTAATATAGCTACGGGTATTGCAAAAGAGAGACCGCGATTAGTTAGACAAGATCAGAATGAACAAGGAGCTATGCAGCATGGACAGTCCATGCCAGTTCAGCAACAGGCAATGCCAGCCTCACAGCAACCCATACAGTTTGTGCCAGCTGCACCACCGTTGCCTGCTACTGCCACACAAACCACAACACGACAAATGTATCAGACTGCACAGTATGAATACCCTGAATATCAGCGCTACGCATGAACCAGCCTAGAGAGGGAAGTTGACTTACCGCTTATCGAGATTCCTGTAGATCAAGAAGGACCTTATGTACATAGTGAATTATTAGGTCAAGATAGAAAATTCTTACTCGATACAGGGGCAAGTCGAACAACTATAAAACGAAGTGAAGTTCCAGGGGCACCCCTCTCAGGCTCTCAAAATGTTTCCCTTGGTTTTTCGGGAAAACCTATTGTTAATGAAGTATCACAGCCTCTACCACTTACGATAGGACCTTTGACACGAACTACAGATTTATTGCTTACTAAATCATGCCCAGAAAATCTGTTAGGAATTAAAACTCTGAAAGCACTAGGAGCCATAATATGTTGTTCTCCGGAAGGAGTAAGGTTGTTTTTGCGGGATTTTAAAGGTCACTATGTGTCTAGAGACATGGATCCCCGACTACAGACTTTACCAGTACATCTATGGGCACAAGGCCCTACGGATGTTGGCTGCATGAACATTACACCCTATCGAGTTACATTGAAAGCAGGAGTGGTACTACCACGAATGCGACAATACAAGTTACCGCATGATGCTGTAGTGGCTTTGCTGAAAATCATTGATGAGCTGATTGCCCAGGGAGTAGTTGTAGAAACAGACTCCAATGTATGTAATTCACCGATAATTCCGATTCTTAAACGAACTGATCCTACTGCCCCACCAGTATACCGATTGGTTATTGATTTGCGTGAACTAAACAAGTGCATTGTACCACAATTCCCTGTGGTCCCTGATATATCATCATTGTTGACAGCAATTGATTCCGAAGCAACATTCTTTACTGTAATTGATCTCAAGAATGCCTTTTTCAGCGTCCCAATAGATCCGGAAAGCCAATACTTGTTCGGATTCAGTTTAAATGGGCGCAGCTTTAAATTCTCACGCGCTCCCCAAGGATTTACAGAAAGCCCCAGCATCTACAGCCAAGCATTGAAACGAGAACTTGACAGTATCCACATGCCAGTCAATACTGCACTGCTTCAATATGTCGATGATCTGCTGATCACCGCAAGAAGCGAGCCAGAATGTGAAAAGGCTTCTCTGACAGTTTTACATTTCCTAGCCGACAAGGGGCACAAGGTGTCCCCTTCTAAGCTGCAATTCTGTGTTCAGCGAGTTATTTATCTTGGTCACTCGCTGTCCAAGGAGGGAAGGCAGCTTACACCAGATCGCATCCAGTTAATTGCTAACATGTCAATACCCCAGACACAAAAGGAGGTGCGAGCTTTCATAGGTCTCACTTCATATTGTAGGCAGTGGATCCCTCAGTACGCATTTCTAGCAAAACCACTCATTCAGTTAACCACACAGGAGGCAGCCACATCGACTGTTCTCCCTTGGACTCAGGAACATACACAAGCTTTTGAAAGCCTAAAGAAAGCTTTATGTCAAGCACCTGTTTTAGCAACACCATGTTATAGCAAACATTTTACACTCTTTGTTACAGAACGCGAAGGTACTGCCTTGTCAGTACTCACTCAGGATCAAGCAGGATCACGCAAGCCATGTGCTTATTTTTCCAGTACATTAGATCCCGTAGCTCAGGCTTTGCCTGCATGCCTGAAATCAGTGGCAGCGACAGCTTTAGCAATCAGACAAAGCGATGCCATAGTATTAGGACACCCATTGACAGTTCAAGTACCACATGCAGTAGAGGTTCTTGTGAACCGAACACAAACACAACACTTGACCATAGCAAGACTTACCGGTTATGAACTGACATTGTTTCAACCACACATAGAGATCCGACGGTGTAATACATTGAATCCTGCTACACTATTACCTGTAATTGGAACAGACCCACTAGCTCATGATTGTGTTGAAATTATTGAAATAAAGACGAAACCTAGACAAGACTTGACAGACGTTCCATTGTTAGATCCAGACCTGACGTTGTATGTAGACGGATCGTGCATGAGAACAAGTACAGGAGATTTAGTGGCCGCGTATGCAGTCACAACAGACACTGAAGTTATTGAGACACATTGTATAGATACTCTGTCAGCCCAAGCAGCAGAACTTATTGCTCTAACGCAAGCCTGTATTCAAGCCACAAATAAGAAAGTTAATGTATACACTGACTCACGTTATGCATTCGGAGTTGTACACGACTTCGGCGTGCTGTGGCGAGAGAGAGGTTATCTAACGTCCCATGGTGCCCACATTCAGCACGGACCCCTCATTCATGCCTTGTTAGACGCAATACATCTACCCACTGCTATATCGATTATGAAATGTAAAGCACACACGAAGGTTACTGATACCATTTCTCAAGGCAATGATTTAGCTGACAGAACAGCTAAACAGACTGCTCAGAATCGCACATTAGACATGACAAAGCCAATAGTTCAGACACCAACACAGTGTATGACAATTAAGGATCCCGCACTTGACGTAATTGACATACAGACACATGCCACAGCAGAAGAAATAAAGAAGTGGACTGAACTAGGAGGGATCCAGACAGATCAAGGATGGATGACGAAGGAGAAATCTGTATGGTTTCTCCCTGATTCCATGGTTCAAGCCATTATAGCTACAGTTCACAGTCCAGCACATTTAGGAGAGAAGGCTATGCTAGACAGCATTCAGCACATTTGGTTCAATAAACATTTACGAGCAGCAGCTAAACAAAAAGTTCGTACCTGTATGATATGTTGTCAGTTTAATCCAGGAAAGAGTGTTCCCGTAGAGCAGGGTGGATTTCAGCCTCCTGACCATCCTTTTGAAGTCCTCCAGATGGATTATATTCAGATGGAACGTTGTCGAGGATTCAAATATGTCCTCGTAGTTGTCTGCGCTCTCTCCCGTTGGACAGAGGCGTATCCCGTATCAGATTACACTGCCCCGACTACTGCCAAGCAGCTAGTTCGAGAATTCTTCCCACGGTACGGTTTACCACGTGTTGTATATTCAGATAACGGTCAGCCTTTCTCATCCGAATTAATGAAACATGTCTCACTTTTGTTGGGATATCAGTGGAAATTCCACTGTGTCCGACACCCCGAGGCAGCAGGTCTCGTGGAACGACATAATCAACTTTTAAAAATCAGATTGTCTAAAATATGTCAGGAAAAAGGTGTGGACTGGATAGTAGCCTTACCAGTTGCGCTATTCTACATGAGAATGGTAGCACACTCTCGAACAGGGCTATCCCCTTATGAAGTGATCTTTGGTAGACCACCGAATATGTGGGGGACGCCTATACCCCGTAAAATAACTGATGTTGACTGTAATATGCTGACAGATTACCTGGCTTCCTTGATGTCTGCACTACAATCTTGTCGTTCACAGGTAGTCGCAGCTTTTCCCGACAACACCGAGGTGAAACCTCATGATGTAATTCCCGGTGATTATGTTCTCATCAGAAATTTTGATCGGAAAACCCAACTGGAGCCAAGGTGGAGGCTTCCTAAGTTGGTCCTGCTGACGACCAGAACAGCTGTGAAGATCGAAGGAAGAAAAGGATGGGTGCATTCCACCCATATAAAAAAATTTAATGGACTTCCTCCTGACACAAACAGTACTCCCCGTGTGTCTTCCCCCATTGACTCAAAGCTACCTTTGGCTGAGGCCAGTAGCACCGAACTCTATAAACAGAAACTCAGGTCCAGATCTAAACTGTCGGACGATTTGATTGTTTAAGTCCTCTCCAAGGTGAAGCGGTTGAATCTGTCCCGACATGTATCCCTTAGGTCTGAATCATGTAGAGTCCAGAATCATAATGAAACGACATGCTTATTGTAAATCACTGCGTAGCCACTGTATTGTGACTTTATTAATTTTGTTTTTCTTGAGTTTTTTAATAGTTACTGCAAGTATATTGTTGCATATGTATTATCCTGTTTCTAAACGTACTTTCAATATAACTGATGAACATTCTTTTAGTGACTTACCCCCACATGAGTTGTCCTATAGACTTGCGCTGCGCAATAACACATTCATTAGTATGTTACATCATTCCCATCAGACTAGTAATGCCACCAATTGTTGGGTGTGTGGCCGACTCCCTCCCTATCAGAATAACAAAGGAGTTCTGCCTTTCTTTCCACATCCGTTCACACACAATGGCTCCTGTGGAGCATGGTTTAGTTTATTAAATTCCATAGACCCAGACACAGCAGTTTATCAACAACACTGGATATGGGGAAATCTGAATCTAGTTTTATTCAAAGTCTGTCACCCTAATAAGGAGGGTCACCCCAGTAGAACAGGAACTGATTTAGAAAATGAAGTGTATAAATTAGGTAATTTTACGCCTAATCTTATGATTTTGAATGTCAAATCCGAAGTTGAACTAATTCTGCCCACTATGTCTGTATTTCCAGTTAAGGGTGAATTATGTGTGAGAAAAGTTGGTTCCATACATATGGGCCATAGCCAATGCGTTACTATAGTAGAATATAGTGATCAAGGTAAATCTTCATTTAGAGCTTCTCGCCATTCTTACTTTATATGTGGTCAGACGGCATATATGCGTCTGCCTCTAGATTGGGATGGTACCTGTTACATAGCATTCCTTTTGCCACCTGTTTTCCTAGCTCCCCCTGATTATTATCGAAATGTTCATTTAGTACACAATAGAGAGCGAAGAGATCTCCCAGTTGTCGATTATACTGAGACGGCATGGGACAAGTATGTAGATTTCAATAAAGGTATCTTTCCCTATATAGGTACTATATCAAATAGTAAGCTGATACGCAGACTCACCAAGACTCTTGAAGCTGTAGTAAACGAGACTATAGCCGCCCTAGGCAATCTGACAGAGGAACAATCAGTGATGAGAATTGTTGTTCTCCAGAATCGTCTTGTCCTTGACGTCATCCTGGCCGATAGGGGCGGAGCTTGCAGGGTCATCGGATCCAGCTGCTGCATATTCATACCAGAAAATTCGCCATCTGTATATAAAGCTATAACACGCCTTCATAAGATTGTAAGCCAGATACACGAGAATCCAGGCACTTGGACGTGGTCCGGGTGGATTTGGAGTGTGATATCAGCCTGGGGATGGAGAGTTCTATCCTTCCTAGGTATTGGCCTTCTTATGCTCTTCAGTTGTTGTTTATGCCTGCAATGTGGACCAGCGATTTGTGGTCTGTGTGCCACATCATGCATTCCATATCACAGTTCTCGTTCAAAATGCCGGAAGAAGAAGGAAGAAGAAATGATGCTCCATGAGCAAATCGATGGAATGATGAAGATTGATATCTCTTGAAGGGCAAGAAGGGGACAAGGAGGGAATGTGGAAATGTGGATTTTCCTGGTCAGTTATGTCCCCTATCTTGGACCCCAACGGTTCTATATGCATGTTACAAGTACATGTATGTTCCCTCCAGTTCCAGTTTCTAAGACGCAAACATATGTGTGTCTACCGTCGACATGTTCTCTGTCAGATCCGCCATCAATGGGCTGGATATTCGATTCCCAAGTATGAAAGGCCACCGACTTTATATGGCTAAGTTACTCCATTTTTACAGTTCAGGCAAGTAGGCCCGATTCTGTCCTCAAAGCCTTTCCCTGCTCTCTGTCTTTGACAGCTTCAGCTTGAGCTCGCATCTGTATCCATGAACTTTGTCCTACTCCCTGTGCAGCTAACGGTGCCTGCCTCGGCCAGTTTTCGCATGCCTGCCAAGAAGCTGTATTTCACCTTCGAATTATCTATTTTGCTCTTCAGCCGATGCATTCCTGTCTAGTGATTTAGGTAAACATTTCCTTTAGCTCACAAGCAAGGACTCAGCCTTTCCGTCCTCCTGCAAGTGATTCATAGCCCTGCTGCCATGGAAAGTTTTCTGCCCCTCGCATCTCATATAGACACTTAGACGTTTGTGCACGCACACAGTCAGTATAGACTAGATTCTGTCCGAGAGTCCTTCCTTGTGGATAACATAGTTCTCCAAACATAGGATGGTAGATATGATTTGGGATTAGGTTGACTTGACCCCCCAGACTTCTCGTCTCCACATGTAGAGCTAAATGTCAAGTCCCCTTCACCCCCTAGTTGCACGTCAATTACACGTCATGCTGCTGCGCGCGCATCTATGCCAAGTATTATCTTATAGATCCACCTATGTCTGATAATGCAAACCAATCATGTTTCTTTTATTCCTTATTACGCCTAGTTTCGATTACGTACCTGTTTTGTCACTCTTCTTATCAAATGTTACGCCTTCTACATTCGTTTCATTGTAATGCACTTATTATAAAAATACATGTCTGTCAATAAATTATTGTACTTCACTTCCTGAACCCTCGTGGTGACGGAACCTGAAGGCCGCGACTCGAGTCGGCCATTTTGAATGGAATAAAGCCCATTTAGAAAACCTCTTATACCACGGATTCTGCCTCTTGTTATTTTGAGCTATTTACTTTATTTTAAGATTCCGTATGAAATTCAGTCCGGTATTTTATTTACCACACCTATTTAAATATTGTCTGGGCTTTTGGAAACAAAAGGCCCTTATTTTCCCCCCAGAAAGATGACAAACATATGTGTTAAAACTCTCCTTCCTTTGTAACTGGTGTTTTTATTTTTATTTCCCCCTCTCCTGTAGAAAGGCTGGGTTGCCACCTCTCCAAGAGACAAAATGCCAGCCATTTGATCATGTTTTAGGAGTGTGGAAAGCCCTTTATGTAATACCTAAACAGGACTTCAGATATATATTCAAAATCTTTAACTCATTTGTAACATGACTTTTCTGTCTAAATGTACTTTAATTATTCAGGCAATGCCAAGGTAAATGCCACTGATTTGGGTAGTTGCATTTACCCTCTCTGCAGCGCACAGAGACCTTATACTGCCTCACACAGTGGAGATATATTAGAGGGAACATTGCTGTCTGGTAAAAGATATCAAGAGTAAGATTGCAGAGTAGAAAGTACAGATCTCCTGATTGGTTTTCCCTGGGAGAAGTAAATAAAGGTTCAGATGTGAAATGTTTTGATTCGAAACGCTGCTGCCAGTTTACTTTTATAGAATATCTATCCTGAACTTACTTGTATAAAAAAGGTTTGATGGATTTTTGAACTGTGTACAAAAGAACTTCATTGTAAGAGTTTGTTTTTGTATTGTACCTTATCTAGCCAGTCTAGGATATTAGGAATTGTTTGAACTCTATGAGCTAAAGCTGTAAACTGAAAATTTGAATCAGTTGAAGTTTGATTCCTGATTTTGTACTTTTGAAATTAGATTTTTGTCTTATTTTTGTGTTGCTTCGTAGACGTTTGACAAAGAGCAAGGAAAGCCGCTGCATACTTTTGAGTACGTTCTTATTGATCATGATAAATTTATTTGGCCTATCGTGTTTAATTTCTCCAATTGGATGTGTTTCACCACCTCAAATTACATTTGCCTCTGCACACAAGAATTAAGTAGACATTAAATTAATGCATAGAGCTAGGTCTGTAGGCAATTTTAGGGAGAACATATTTTCAGATTTGTTGGATGAGGATACCGACATGATGAGGCATTGCTATATATGTATTTCTGTTTCTAAGGAGGCTACATATTTACAATTTCCCGAGACCTACTAACTTGCATGAATTGTTTTTTTTGAATGTTTATTATGGTTTTGAGTTCCCGCCCCAAATATTTTGTACTTTTGTTCTTTGGAAGAACTTACTGAAAACTCTGGGAATCATTAAACATTTTCCAGTCATTTTAAATTGATTGTGCAACATAACCCAAATACTTCCTTTGCTAAAACAAATGTGTGTATGTATTTGAGTGAAGAAGAGTGTGAGATAATTAAGGAGTACAATGAAAGAAAGGAAAAAAGCATTAGAAACTGGGAATATGCAAGAGATTAAAATGCAAATAGAGGCGAAAGAGAAATTCAGGAATTTAAATGTGCATACTAGATTGAGAATAGAGCAAACAAGAAAGGGGGTGTTGTGCATGGTGCATCAGAAGTCTCAAAGTAGTACTTCAATAGAGATCGTTGAGGAGAGTGAGCTTGAAAGGAGTAATGTGATTGATGATAGGTTTTTGATTGTTGAAGAGCCTATATTTGGAGGAACTTATTATGTTTGTGTTAAGACTATTAATTTTAACCTGTCATGTAATAGGGTAGGAAGCTGCTATCTTGCATTGATATTCCCTCAGGTTTAGCATGTGATTGAAAAGAGTGATGCTGTTTTTGGAAGAGGGTGAAACGTGGTTTTGGATAAGTTATGTTAGATGTGCTTGGTGGTATGATCCCATCTGTTGGTGTAGCTTCGAATGAAGTGAAAATTAAGAAGGTGTTGACCAGTGTAGATCGCATGGCTTCTAACACTGCTGAGCATTAACACAAATGAATGGCTATGAGTACTATGATCGTGCAAAATTGTCTTACTCTAGACATTTTTCTCGCAAAAGAGGTTGGAGTATGTCGTGTGTTGAGGCTACAACAGTGCTGTACCTTAATTCCTGATAAGAGCAAGCTTATTAGTAAATATATAAGTGATATAACTAATGTTTTATTTGTGGCTAAACTTCTTGAAGAGTATGAATTGTGGAAATCAGTTGGTTCTTGGTGTAGTGAGAGGAGAAAGTGATTTGCAAGGTTTGGTGAGTGGTTTGATAGTTAAGGTAGAAGTATCTTTCTCACAATTCTAATCCTATTAACCATTGTGTTAATTTGGGTAAATGATCTCATTCCTCTGCCGAAAATTTTAGACAAGTACTTTGTTACAGGTAATATCATAGAGTACCATAGTAGACAAGAGTATCGGTGTTTGCCTCCAACTTTGACAAACCCCTGGGGTAGAAGATTTGCACTTTGAAAATCCTTGTTATTCCGTTTTAGGAAGGGTTGATTATTGTTTTGCCAACTGTAATTTTGTACATATTTGCAATTTTATGAGAGGGGCTTTGGCGCTGCCGAAATGTTGATTACCATGAGTACAGATTTTGATTGGGCTGAGGTTGTATGCTTCCACTGATAGAAAGGCAGAAGGTTTGATTATTTATTGTGAAAACTGAGTTTAAAAGTTGAAAAGCCTTTACTTGGCACATTGTAATATATAATTTAATTATCATGTTACAGGAAATCTCACAGATTACCGTTGTAGGCAAGAGTTTTGGTGTTCATTACCCTCATGTGACACTCGGTGTGGAATAGTTGTGCTTTGAGAATGCTTGTAGTAAGAGTAGTTGCTTGGGGGAAAAGTTAGGCTGGCAACAGAAGACCTGACTTGGTTATAGTGATAAGTCGGTGCTAAATGTTATAGGCTTGATTGGTTCATTTCAAAAAAGCTATGTCCGAACACATAGGTCCAATCTCTTTATTGTAAAAAATATATTTCTCATGCAGTAGGCCTGATTCCTTTGTTGTAAAAATCGTATGGTGAAACAAATTGACTGTTAAGGGTGGATTGCTATAAAACAGTGTTAAAGCCAGCAAAATGATATTTAATGATATGGTTTTTCACAGATTAATGCAGTAGGCAAGGGTTTTGTTGTTGGTTTCCCACTCTGACAAACTTTGTGGGTAGAAGATTTGCACTTTGATAATCCATGTTTACCCTCTTTAGAGGGGTTGGAAATTGTTTAACCACCTGCATTTTTGTGTAGATTTATAATTTCCTGACTGTATGCCTCAGGGCTGCCTTGTGGGAAAGTTTATGCAGAGTTCAGTACGCCTGAGTTGGAGGTAGTAGACTGATATTTTATTGCATGGAATCTGCAACAATACCATAGTATGAAGGGGTTTTGATATGGATTACCTCCTCTGAAAAACCCTTGGAGTTGAAGATTTGTAGTGTGGTATTCCTAGACAAGACCTTTTTGGAGGGTGTGACTATTGTTTTGGCAACTGTAAATTTGTATATATTTAGAATGTGCAATGTTTACTCAGCGGTTCTATTGTAATGGAAAAGTGTAGCATTTTCCCCCCGTAAAATGACCAACAAGTTGCTTCTAAGCTATGTTGGAACTTCAAACCTCAATTCACTATAAATGGTCTGAATGCAAAACATTTTCTTTGTGTTACAGGCATATGCCGGCCAAGTCTAGGTGCTGGCATATTTTCTTTTGACAACTTATATTCTTCTAATTTATCTTCTTTGTCTTCCATACACTTGTTTAATTTGTGTGCCTTTTTCTAAAACACGGCAATCACTATATTTTCACCATCTTCAAACATTGGTTTGTTCATATGAGAGTAAAAATTGGGCATTTAAATGATAGTTAAATAGACAAAATACACTGCATCACTGTATTGCTGCTCTTTTGAATACGCGATTGCAATATTTCTCAGAGCTAGAAAATATGATTGCAATCACTGAATTGCCACCAACTTCAAACAGTGACTACCCTTTCATAGGAGCAACAAAGCAAAATTGAATCATTTAAATTAATGTGACTCATAGGGACACCAAAAATCGACATGGATTTGGATATTTAAAGTTCAGTTATGGTTAACAGAAATAGTTGAACAACATAATTATAGTGGCTTAGTCAGGAAGTTGGGGTATTTATTTAATCTTAACCACAAATCATTGGGAGAAGCAGTAGGCACCAAGCTGCATCAACATTTTGCCATTTGAAAGGTTATGAAATCTTATCACCTGAATCCCCAGCAAATATATTTGGTTCTGTTTATGTAGTTTATGGCAACAGCTCAATGTGTACACTGTGTACAGTATGTTTTATACATGCTTTATTTAAGCAATTTAAACTGTCAATAGAGAGTATCTGGACCCTGGGATGTTAAGTGGGGTGGAGTATGAGAGAAAGCATAAGAGACAGAGTATTTCCATTACAGGGAACAGTGGGTTCACCAGTCTGGAAGAGCAAACAGGGTTGTAAATAGTGACTGTCGCTTGGGTCTTGGGGACTGTAAGGGTGCTAAGCTATGCCAGCACCACCTAGCTCTTTTTAATTTAGAAATTGTCTGAAGAGATGGGTATTAAATGTTTCCTGAGGGGGGTTCTCAGGGACCATTTTTATTTGCTCTGCGGGTGGTGAGACCCAAGCTGTGGTGAAAACCCTGTAAAAGAATTGCTTCTGTGCAGTGGCATTTCTGAATCTGGGCACTCGGTGAAGTGCCACATGTTAGTAAACAGGCTTTTCCACAAATGAGGGTTTGAATTATAGCAGAGTTTTGTGAAAGTATCACTTAGGAAGAAGGTTTGCAATCAACAGTTATGATCTAGTTTTAACATGGGCTGAAGGATTGTGCCAAGTATATTGTTGTAATAGGGTTGTACCCGAGACATACAGCATTCACGCATGGCCCCTCACAGTCCATAGAATAGGCTGACCACTATTATATGATATAGTAAATCTATCTAGTTAGGAACTTTGCATCAGTCTTGTTGGAGTACTTGATTATATTTATTAGCCACTACAGGTATGAAAAAATCCTGTGTTGTGTGTGTGTGTGGCAGAGCTTTCCTGGTAATACATACATGTTGCATACAAGTCAGGCCTGATTGAATGCAGACATAAGAGTATTAACTCTTTAGAGTGCATAGGTTTGTCAGGCTTAGCTCCTAGAAAACGAATCTTCTGAATAGTAATGCCAATAGTGTGTTTTCAAGATCGCAATGTTATTTTCAGATTTACAAGTTGCCATTGGTCGTGTTCACAATACAGAGAACTGACATTTTATGTTAGATGAAAACTGCAGCACTCCATATAATGATTAGAAATGCAAGGCCATCTGGTCTCGCACAAATCTGATTTGGAAGGAAATCTAATGGCAACATTTACCAGCCTTCTGTATGTCTTTCTAACAAGAGGCATAGAGGGTGTTCCATAGCGATGACACCAGACGCACACCTGGGTAGATCTTTTTTTCTCCAGTGAGAGTATGTTACTTAGAAGTCTTCCTGGGCTTAGGCGATCTGTCCATGTGTGCTCTCCCACCCCCCGAAAAACCAGTTTCACAACACCTTGAACTGTGCTTAAATACATGTCCTCAGATTTTGAGTTAACAAAGTCTTATGAATATAATCCTACTCCTAACGAAGATGAGAGATCTTAAATCCAAAGCCTAAATTTAGAGACACCATTGAAAAGAAAAATGGGCAGATATTAGCAGTGTTGAGATCCAGCATTGCAGGGTAAATGCCTGAGAGCTGAAATGCTTTTTGAATACTCTGTAATTGCTGCTCTTTTACCAGATCAGTGCTCCTACACGGAGATTGTTTAGATGGCACCTTCTGTCTTTGAACAGCAGGATCAGGGGAGGGTGACGGGTGTGGAATTTAATAAAGTATCTACTTGACCATGGGACAGGTTACTTCATAAATCTACTTGTCCTGTAAAAACGTCCACTTGACGCTTTGGTGCCACATAGTGCAGCAACAAATTATGGCAGCAATCTCATTACATAAAAGCTCAGATATTAGCCTTTCTGTTTAGGCAGGGGCTCATACTGGAGTAGGGTTTGAATTATAGCAATTTCCTTATTTTGCATCTTTCCGCAGTGCTACATACTGGTCCTGGAGGTAGCGTTAATCAATAGTTCCAGGGTTGGAATGCCCTTTTTGGTCTGTGCAAACCTAATAAATTGCATGTTTAGGGATTTTCGCCAGCTCTTCTCTAATCTTTTTCCCATACTGAGGAAGGTTGGAAATTTACTCCTGACAGTGGCAGAAGTAAAATTTCTTCCAGTGTTTGAGGAAAAAGTAATTGGAGGGAAAGTGAACTTGTAAATGCTCAACAGATTATTGCATGAGGAGAGCTACACCTGCACCTTTTTTTATATATTTTTTATTATTTAACAAACAAAAACAAACATCAGCAGTTGCATGACCATACAGGAGGAACAGACCAATGGGCATCAGCGGTACAGAAGGCAATACACAAATTACAATCGTGCATGGTGGAAGGTCTAGGGCGAGGGGGGATCGTCACATGTAGGGGTTAAGGGGAGCTGACAAATATCTTCACGGCAGGAGTTCCACGAGCCCCACACACAAGACCATTTTTGGGGACATCCACGTGATACATATACAGTCTTCTCTCTGAACATTGCCCAATCCGTGTCTTTTTCCCACTCCCGTGCCGTGGGTGGATCCGATGCCCCCCACCGTTGAGCAATATTCCTCTTGGCAAACATTAGCCCCAGAGTTACCCACTGCGTCATGCAAACATTCAAGTCAGTCGGCTCCCAAATGTTCAGGAGACACTTACGAGCCTCCACTCGAAGCTGCGCTGACAGAGCAGTATTGATAATGTCATGAATGGCACGCCAGTAGGGTTGGATCCGTGCACATTCCCAGAGTATATGAAAAGAGGTGCCCAGCTGACCACAACCGCGCCTGCAGGCTCCCACTTCCGCCCTTCCCATATGCACCAGTTGGGGCCCTGTTACATAGACACGGTGAAGGAGTTTTAATTGGACGAGACGGAGACAAGCTGATATTACTACAACCCTGGGAGAGGAGACTGCCTCCTGCCATTCCTCATCATCCATTTCTATGCCATCCTTGGTCCACTTCTCTCGAAGCGCCAGGAGGGGATCCGAGACGTTATTTACCAATTTTTTATATATCAGAGAGATAGTGCTGTCAGGGAGATGGCCATCTAGTACCCTATCTTCCAGTGGGGAGGATTCCGGCAGCATGGTGCCGGGCAATAAATGTGTGCAAAGCGCGTGTCGAACCTGTATGTATCGGGAGAGCTCAGATTCGGCCAGGCTATATTGCTGCTGAGACTTAATATCAGATTTATCCCACAAATCCCCTATGCATGCAATACCTATGAGATCCCATTTGTCAAATCCCTTACTCTTCCATAAGTCACCCAGTTGCTCGGAATCCCATAGCGGTGTTGCGAGCGTCAACTTCCTTCTCCAGCCTAAGCGATTGGTGGCCGCATGCCACACGTGTACTGAGTGGTTAGTGGGGCCCGTAAGAGGGTAGCGCCGGGGCCTAGAATAAAGGGCTCTACTAAAGGTATCCCCCCCCGGAAGGAGCCACCTATCCATATTATATCAGGGGTCCCATGGCTGAACATATGTACAGTGTTAATGGCAGACAGATGGGACGCCCAATAATACAATCGTATGTCTGGGAGGCTGATGCCACCGTCATACCAATTTTTGAGAAAGTTTACCGAGAGCAATGTGTGGTTTACCGTTCCACAACAGATCCCGTTGGAGGCTCTCGACCTCTCGGAAATATGACGGGGGTATCAGATCCATGGAATTCTGAAGGGCATACAGGAATCGGGGTAGAGACATCATCTTAAAAAGGGCTGCTTTACCTAGCATCGAGAGGGGGAGCGCCTTCCACCTGGCGATGTCTTTGCACAGCTGAAGCAGGGGGAGCTGAAGGTTTCGAGAATAACAAAGAGAGGAATCTAAACTGAGAAAGATACCTAGATAGGTAAACCCCTCGGAGCAGATTTGCAGTAGGCACCCAGGCGGTAGAATCAGGGGCTCACCCGCCACCACGTATAGGAGGGACTTGCTCCAATTTATGGAATAGCCTGAGTACCGTCCAAAGGTCGTGAAAATATCCAAGATCACTATCAGTGATTTCCTTGGGGAGGACAGGTACAAGAGGATGTCGTCCGCATAGAGAGAGATCCTGCCCTCCCAGTCTGGAGACCAACGCATACCCCGTACACTCAGATCCAGGCGTATCCACGCTGCCAGTGGTTCCAAAGCTAAGGCAAACAGCAGCGGGGACAGGGGGCAGCCCTGACGGGTCCCTCTGCCGAGCTCGAAGGCAGTCGATTTCTTGTTATTAACCACCATTTGGGCCATCGGTTGGGAATATAGTAACTGCACCCACTGTATATATTTAGGGCCGAATCCAAATTTCTCTAACACCGCCCATAGGTAGGGCCATTCGATGGTGTCAAAGGCCATGGCCGCGTCCAGGGATACTATCACTGCCGGCTCCGATATTGTGGCTGCCCTGCCCAGAACCCCATGGACCCTGCACAGGTTCAGCACCTTGTTACGGTGCGGTATGAACCCTGATTGGTCAGGGTGGACCAAAAACCCAATCGTCATCAAGAGCCGGGTAGCCAGAAGCTTAGCCAAGATCTTGGGCTCAGCGTTCAACAGAGATATCGGTCTGTAGGAGCCACATTCATTCTTGGGTTTCCCCTCTTTGTGGATAGTGATGATTATGACAGTACGTTGGTCTAATGGCAATATTCCCCCCTTGCCTCGCGTCCTCATACATGGCCCTCAGATACGGGGCTAACTTGTCTGGTTTTAGCTTGTACAGCTCAATCGGTAGTCCGTTAGGGCCGGTGGCTTTACCAGGCTTGAGCGATCGTATGGCTGCCCCTGTTTCATCGTCGGACAAGTCCCTTTCCATGAAATTATGGTCGGCCGCCGAAAGCCTAGGCAATGTGATATCAGTGAGCACCTGGCGGGAGTCCTCGATAGGGTAGGGGGCTGCCGAAGTATAGACAACCTGATAGTGGGCCACGAAGCAGTCCGCAATTGGTTGCGGGTGAGATAGGGAAGTACCCTCCCGTCCTCGAAGTTCAGGCACCAGCCGGCTTGCCCATTCTTTCTTGTCCAACCAGGCCAAAAGTATCCCGGCCTTGTTGCCCACCTCATACAGACGCCCCTGAACCGCTCTCCCGGTGGCCTTAGCCTGGTCATTCGCAAGCGCCCTAAATTCCTGCTGTTTAAGTTTGAGAATGTGGAGCTTGTCTGGTGTGACCGCTACATTTAGATCTGGTTCCAGTTTTCCCACCTCTTCCTCCAGCGCTATCAACTCCTTGCGTTGTTCCTTCTTCTTCCTAGATATTAAGGAAAGGGCCTGACCCCGTATCACTGCCTTAAATGCCTCCCAGAGCATCTGCGGGGATTCCACCGAGCCTTCATTCTCGTTGAAATAGCTATCCATGGCCCCACAAAGTTCCCGGCGAACATGCAGATCACGAAAATACCATGGATTGATGGGGGCGACTCGCCCCTGTTGCTGGTGGCCTAGCACCACCTGGAGCCAGACCGGTGAGTGATCCGAAATGCCCCTAGCCAGATGCCTTACCTCTCAGACATGGGCAATTTGGGAGGCAGGTACCAGAAAGTAGTCGATTCGCGGTAGACTCCCATGCGCCCCGGAGTGGAAGGTATAGTGTAAAGCATCGGGGTGAAAGACCCTCCATACATCCACCAACCCCAAGGATTCCAGGAAGTCCGGCAGACAGCAGTGCGAGCGGGGGAAAGCCCGGGGGGATGTCAGTCCAGGTCCCCAGAAACCACCGAATTCAAGTCCCCTCCCAGCACCAAGAGACCCTCTGGGATCTCCAAGAGCAGCGTACCCAAGTCCCTGAACGTGGTTGCCTGGAGGCCCGGGGGTACATAGACCGACAGAAAGGTAATCGGGTGGCCCTCCCACATGCCCGAAACCCCGACATACCGTCCTCTAGTATCCGACCATGTATTCTGCACTGCAAGGGGAAAGGCCCTTTTCATCAGTATGCCAACCCCCCAGGAGCCCGTGGTAAAGCCTGCATGTGCCAATAAGACATATCCCCCTCTGTGCAGCGCCCTGCACGTGTTTCCGACCAAATGGGTTTCCTGTAGCAGAACAATGTCAGGGGCGTAACGCTTAATACCTTGAAGAACGACACTACGCTTGATTTTATCCCCCAGCCCGTTGACATTCCAACTCAACAGTTTAACCCCTCTGTCCTTCACTGGTGCCATATCGAAATATATCAAAACTTCCTGCGGTCACCCCCACTTCCCGGAGCATTGTATCAATAGCAGTCGCTGACGTAATCAAAACTTCAAACTAAACATAAAACACTCCCACCCAACTACCCCCAACCCCACTGCCCTGCCCTCTGGGCTTAGAACTGCCCATGAAAAACTTGTAGAGTGCCTGTCGCCCTAGAAACTGTTCAAAAGAGAAAGAAAAAACCCCAGAGGTGGGGAGGATGTGGTCCGCCCCCACCCAGCCCAGCAAATCTACTGTGTACCCATCTCACTCAAGTCATACAGGCCATGTAAGTCCACTAACCAAAAGGCAGAGGCACCCGAACCCCCCCACCTCCCCCCACCCACCACGTACTGCCAGAGGTACGAGCCAGACTCCCAGACAGGTCTGTTCTCAGGCCGATGGACTATTGTCAATGTCACCCCCACCTCGATCGGCTGGACTCCTCGCACTTCTACTCTCAATCCAGTCAGCAGCTGCCTCGGGATGTTCGAAAAACCACACTCGCCCCTCCGCCTCAACCCGGAGACGGGCAGGGAACAGCATGGAGTACTTCAGTCCCCGACCTCTGAGGACACGCTTGATCGACATGAAGGATCGTATTTGTCGCTGCACCCGTTGGGTAAAATCCGGAAAGAAGGATATGTCTGAGTTCTCAAACCGCAGGGGGGCTCCAGCTCTGGAGTTCTGAAGCATGACGTCTCTATCCCGAAAGTTCAGGACTTGCGCCAACATGGGCCGCGGGGGAGCCGCCTGGCTTGGGACGGCTGCCCGGGATCCTGTGGGCATGCTCGACAACAAAGAACTTACTGAGGCCTTTGGGTTGCAAGCGGTTGAGAATTAGGTCCTCCACAAAAAGGTCCGGCGTTTGTCCCTCAGAGTTTTCCGGAACCCCAAGAATGCGTATGTTATTGCGACGCAGGCGACCTTCATAATCGTCCAACTTGAGGGCTGCGAAGGTACGGAAGTCCTGCAGTTCCTTGACCGCCCCCTGGAGTTGTGAGACATCATCCACTAAGCTAGCTGTCGTAATTTCCACTTGCTTGACCTTTTCATTTAGTTTGCCCATATCCGCCCTAATGAGGTTGACATCTATAGCCACAGTGTCCAGAGAAGTCTTGACCCCAGTGATGATGGCCAAAACAGAGATTTCTTGCTCCTCCTCACCCGGTCCTCCGGAGCCTGAATCTCTGGACTCACGGGTCTGTTGTGCGTCTTTAGGGACAGTATAGCGATCCAGTTTGTTTGATTGCTTGCTCTTGGATCCACGCGGTCCCGTGGTCTTGACGCGATCCATTGCGGCCCGCACTAGCACACACCAACCAGCCAACTCCAGAGGGGTGGCGAGGGTTCGCCAGAAATAGCGCAAAGCCGTTCAACACAGGCACACAGGGGTGGCAGGGGCGAGGCAAGCAAAGAATGGACGACACCGTTGGGAATGCGCCCCCACCAATAACCACCGCACAGCCCGTGCACCCACCTGGCAAGCTGCTCTGTGTTCCACTTCTCCTCCACCATGCCCCCGCCTGGCTCGGTCCTCCTCGCTGCCCCCTGGCCCAGCCGATCCCGGACGCTGAAGTCCACTGCTCCGTAATGTTTCCTCCAGTGGGGGTCACGGGAGCACGCTCCAGTCTATGCTCTAGGTACGGGCCTCTGCTGGCCCGGGCTGGAAGGATGCAGATTCAGCAGGCCTCTCCACAGGACCCGGGCAGATTTGTGCACCGTCAGAATGAAAGGGGGGAGGAGCCCCCAACCCAGGCCCCACACTGTCCACCGGCCCCAGTCCAACTGAGCCCGCTCCGTACCCCCAGTGCAAGCAGCACCACAAATCCTGCTGGTAATATATAATTAGCACTCCAGGTCCTATTCGGCTGCACCAATGTTGTGGCTCCTCGTGCCCCACAGCCCGGGACCAACAGGCCAGACGGGGGCGGGGGGGGGGAGTAAATAGACTGAACAGGGTGCGTCACGGGACAGAGCTTGCCAGACCAGTGCTCCGCAGCCCACCGATCACACAGTCAAGAGCACAGCTGCGCGCCAAGTCCGCGCTTTGCCCCCGCAATGGAGGAGCACCACCACTAGCAACTCACCGGGGGGGGGGGGGGGCAGGCAGCAGGGAGCGTGTGCCAAAAAAGTTCGAGCGGACCCCAGTTCTCCTGGGGGCAGACAGGTCCACATCCGTTGTGATGATAGCGGGAGGCTGATAAAGTCAGGGACGCTCAGCCGCCATCTTGCATATCTCGGCAGGCGTGCCCTGCATCACCTCTGCAGCTTGCTTCTACCCTCCACTGGAGCTCCGACGAGGCTCCAAGTGCTCCTTCACCACCACCTCCGTGGACACACGCAGTAGTCTCCGTGGCGGCCGCCACCTCGGGTGCCCCCACGCCCGCCTACAAGCCGTTGGGCCACCGCCAGATCATAGAGGGCCGGACGGAGCTCCTCAATCGCCCGGGCCCAGCACTGTGGGTCGCGGCTTCAGGCCTTGCCATGGTCCGTTCTTCCGGAGGCGATTCCTCCGCTACTGGGCACCTCTCGAGCACCGGAACAGGTGGGATGGGCTCTGCCCGCGTTCCGATGTCTGAAATCGTTGCTGGGCAATACGGATCAATACTCAGGAAAGTCGTGGGCTAGGTAGGATGCCGGAGCTCCCTCACAGCACGGCCATCTTCAGACGGTGCTTGGCCACGTCCCCCCAGGGCTGCTATTTTTGACCTACTCCTGAAACGCCTTGTGAATTCATGGAAGTCATAAATATTCACTAATGCAAGAACATATACCATAGGTGCAATTTTGTGACTTTCTTTAAGAATTGGGCCTCTAATTTGGTCTGGAGTTAACCAAGACCTTTTGTTTTTATTACAATTCTCTATCTCTATCCATCGACGGGTTTCTGCTCATTCACAAGGAGCATATTGCCACACAGTGTCAGAGACTACTGTGTCAATCTGTGTTTTTGAGATCAAAATATAATATTCCTTTTTGCCAATGTTTGTTATAATGCTTCAAAGAAATGTAGCCTACAATTCTGCTGTAGTTTAGAAAAGGTTTTTTTTTCCTAGCTGTATTTTGTTTTTAACATTTTATTTTGAAAGCAAATGATCATCTTTGTTTCTTTCAAGCTTTTGCAGATATTTGCATGTAATAAGAAAGCATTCTAGTAGCATTTTCTGTAGCCTCATATTGTTGTCAGTAGTCAGTCTGAGCTTACAACATTTCCTAAGAACACTCACCCTAATAAGAAATGCTTTGTATTAATGAACCATAGATACAAGTTTGAACAACTTTAACATATAGACACAAATATTACCTTAACTGCAGACAATGCCCTATCCTGATTCATAATGTGGTACTATAAACTGGCAGCCAAAGGGTTTGTACTGCAGTGGGTTGGGCCTACTTTTCCCAAGGACAAAATAAACTTGAAAATCTGTAGTCTTTGAACCCAAACAATATGTCCAGGGAGTCGCACTATAGGAATTTACCACCCCTGGGTGGCATGGGTTAAAATGAGACTACTTCTAATTTTTTTTATATTGTGTTGTTTTACTGAAGCTTTTGCTGTCTCTAAGCTTCAAAAGTATAAAGTGAGACTTCAGTTCCTTATGCAATTGACATATGTCTCCTTTAAGTCTGGGATGTAAGTGGAAGGGTTTTTAGGAGTGTAGAGACTTGGATATATAGGGATCTCATGCCAAACTTGTATATATGGCTGGGTACAAGGACATTAAGTAAAGGAAGTTCAACCTCAAGCATGTGGTTTACCGAAAGAACTGAAGGTATAAAGTGTTGACCTGCCTTTTGATTTGGGCATACGGTCTTGAATTGTGTTCAGTGTCAGGCTTTATGGATAGGTTTGTTGTAACTTGCTTAAAATTATCTACGCAGCATGGGTTGTGTTCTGCTAAGCTTGGGACTATCATATTAAGGCAACCCACTGTAGAAAGAATTCCAGTAGTCCTGGTGAGATATTGCTGTCTCTCACGCTCTTTGTTGAATCCTTGTAATTAAGATAAAAATACTTCCCTCAAATTCAACATCGGAGTAGGTCTGTTAGCTCTTATGTGCTGATTTTATTTTTATTTGTAAATTCAGCCCATCTCTGTCAAAATTATTTGCGGAAGCAAAGATTCCATATGCTCACTCCTCTATGGCCAGGACCATGGAATTCCTTGACATCAAATTGTATTACTCAGCGTCTTTAAGTACTAGAATTATTTTCGACATTTATTAGCGTAATACTCAATCTTACGCTTTCAAGAAACATATTCTATTTAAATTTAGTCTCCCAACATATTTAATAAAGGTAAGAACACTCAGGCATTCATCTACTTTCTGGAGATTTATAGCTACCAGTGTCACCAGATATACACCAATCCCCTATATTCTCTCCGCTTTGACGAATACTAGTGATTGAAACTAGCAACTTATTTGTTTCCTGTGATCAAATCACGAAGAGGAAGACCAAGGGGTGTCTAACAGTCTGGCTTTCTCAAAACTTCGATATTTTAAGATACAAACATTAAATATTTGATGATAACATGCAACATTCAGCATTGATAAGTGAATACTTAATATTGGGCATTTTCAATGTGTACTTTCCACCTGTTAATGGTACTCCCCAACATTTAATGATCTACTCACTCAAGGAGACCATAATATCAGTTATGTATGAAACCACCTCTGTCCAACAAGAACTGAAGATAATATTGATTTGTGGTGACCTAAATATTTTCCTCCCCTTCCCCCCCAACCCTCGTAACAATTTCCAGAGTAAGAAATAATGTCTGAAGATGTCTTATGGAGCGTGCCGGGAATAGAGATAAATTGCTACAAAGATACGTATTGGGCAAAAGACTGGCCATCTTAATGTCATCAAACGCTCTTCGTACCTTAAACAAGCACACGATTTCTGATACTCCGGCGGCCATGTCTTACTGCGCAGAGAAATGGTTGTTAAGAGTATATGGCTTTTATGAGTGTAGGGATCTTGTGTCCAACTTGTATATGAGTGGGTAAAATACCCTTCATACCTTAAAGGGTGTCACAATTTCTCGTTTTCCAGCAAACATGTCTTACTCCACCAATAGAGGGTTTTTAAGAGTGTATAGTCTTGAGTGTTATTGGGATCTCCTCCTAAACTCTCTCATAGAGAGAACCTCTAGTCTAATTGATTATATCATAATCAACCTGGAAGCATGACATATCATCTCAGACATGAGAATCAGTAAGCTAATCGAAAGCGGCCATGACCCCTTAGTAGCAGCTCTCCATATTCGCTACTGAAACCAAAGCATTCTGAAAACTACTTGGGCCCCAAAGAGAGGCAGATTAAAACTTAAACCAACCTGTAAAGCCTCCTGGGAGAGCACCGTAATGGTGCAGTGGGAGATGGCACCCAAGAACAAAAAGCGGAGCTCTGGAACCTGAAGAACTGTGAACTTAGAACTGGGCAGGCAGTAAGACCAAAGGAACGGTTTAGGGGTTCGAGCACATGCTCGCACTTACTTCCAAAATGGGATGCAAATTAAGCGCTAGTCCAAGCATCAAATTGAAAGCTAATCTAAACAGTAGATTTGGCGAGACGACGCTCGAGTGCTTACACTCGAATGCCTTCCTCGGAAGAAGCTGCTTTCTTGTGTACTTGGGTATAGGTACAGAATACAAGCACCTAATTAAATGAAAAAAGGCCCAACTAAAAAATACCTCATGGAGTTAGCCATTAAGGAGAAAAACACTAATAGATTCTGGGATTTGGGACAGTGGGCCTTTGAGGCCCCCCAAAAGTAACATGTAATCGAGGATAAATTGTGTGACCGGAGCAAATCATTTTTCCTCCATGTACCAAAGAAGGGACATCAATGCGATGGCAACGGAGTATAGAGCGGCGTCTCCCCCAAATAATTTCAATTCAACACAGAGGCTGCACAACTCTCCTCGCTTTGCTCCTGCCTCTAATCCCATGAACAAGCTTTAATTCTTTCCTGCCATGAATCTCCTGAATTTACTGAAGAAGTTGTTCAAGGGATGAGTCTAAGCCAGTATCCCAGAAAGGCTCCCAGCACAGACAACCTGTCCTCCGATGTCTTCAGGAACGATCTATTCACTTGGGTCTTTGTGCTAATGACGGGATTCCATGCCGTTTGGGACATCATGAAACCGCAGCATCATGGCCAAATGCCATCATATTTGCAATCCATAAAAAATGCCTAGACTGCGATCCCGCAAGTTGCAGGCTAATTTCCTTGGTAGACGCTGCTGGCAATATTTATGGGAAACTGCTGTTAAATCACTTGCTGTATTGGGTGAAACACAGTGAGGTGCCATCTTACTGTTAACCTAGTTTTTAAAAGAGTCTAGTTACAATTGGCAGGGCAGTGAGTCTTTACCTGGTGTGCGTAAATTTCACTTTGATTAGGAATTCCCATCTATATATTGTCTTTGTAGACCTCAAATCACTTTGACTCCGTGGACAGGTCCTTTCTATTGGCATCATTAAGAGAGTAGGGTGCCCCTGATAAAACATCTGCCTTACGGTGCCTATACTAAAGGAATACAGCAAGAGTTTGCTGTGGCAAAAGGGATGAGTATTCTCCCTAGATAAAATTGATCAAGGAGTGTGACAAGGTTGCGTGCTTGCACCCTTGCTTTTTAATTTCTTCATTAATAATATGGGCTAAACCCTCATGGATAGGATTCTTGATATTCCGAAATGAGGTTGTGTGAAACAGCCAATATTACTTATCGCTGACAATTCGATCCTCTTGTCTCTAACAGAACAATCAATGTATCAGTTACTCTTGGGCTTAGAGAAAATATAGTACCAACAAAAGACTGACAATCGACACCGCCAAAAGAAGTTAGGAGTGATGTTCAGAATCCATGGAGTAAACCTAGAAAGAGTCAAATACTTTAACTACCTGCACATACGATTTGATGAAGATCTGACTAGGTCAGCCCAGGCCTGTAAGAGCAAGACTGCGATGAGCCAATGTAGTGGCGCGATTATTTGCTTTGATAATAAGGTCAGAAGAAGGATCCATGAGCCAGTTATTAGCATCTACAAAGCCATGTCGAATGCATCTAATGGGGCTGAATAATGGAGGTTTAAGCCCTGCTGTAGACTAAAAGTAACAGAGAATAAATTCCTACGCCACATACTACATCTAAGACCTGGAACACAAATGGCGGCACTAAAGGCAGAGTTGAGTCGTCCTGTGATAGAACTCCTACCATCAATCCCATTCTCAGTTGGATCACAGTGTGGTCCTGTAAGAGTGTAATAAGCTAGAGAGTAGCTCTTTCAGACATCATAGCTAATAGAGGCTCCAATCAGCTGCCTTGGCTGGATCATATTGCCACCACCTTAAAAAACATAGAATTACTTGACTTTTGGTTTAACCCTACCACATTGTCTCAGCACAGTGCAAATATCAGAAAGAAGTTATATCTATATTACACCACAATACAATGAGCCCTAAAGAGAGGCAGTTTGGCTAAGAACTACTTTGAATTCAAGTAAGCACGATCTCTGTACTTGAAATTTCAGCTGGGCACCTTGCCATTACTGGTTTACACTAGCAAATGGACCAATGGCCCAACTTGTATGGAGCGGTGACCATGTAAGATGGGAGTTCAATAGACTGTTCAACATTTTATGCTTTTATGTTCCCGTACGCTAGAGATAAAAAGGCAGATTCCTTGTCCACTGCTTTTGACCTATAATGTTAGGTGGCCCCTCTGTCTTCGAACTGACATATAAATCCTACCTAAGAGGGTGGCCCTCTACATCTCTCCGGCACGGAAATTCACTAGATCTAACTGTCCGTCTTAATCTTTTCTCATCATGAGACCTGGGCAGTACTAATAGATATTAATCAAAACTTGCATGCTAGTGCTTTTATGGTCTGGCATGACAGCACAGCTGTTGCCAGACTAAAATATGAGCATTACTAAAGAGTGTCTTTGACTCTGCCCATGTGTTGGGAACTACGCGCATATGTTTTGTTTGGGGAGAAGTTGTGTGCTTCCCAAAAAACATTCTTGCCCTCCGCGCAGCTGTGATCATTTTGGTTATCCAGCTGCTTGAGTTGGACTTTTAGGGGCACACATTTGACACTGTAATGCTGTTAAAGTAGCTTAGATAACTAGATGATGTTGTTTTTCTCGTGCAGCAGCATAGATGGGAGGAAGGCACTCATTAACCTACACGAATTTTAGGTGTAGCTTGACATTTGAACTATTAACATACATCAATATTATTTTACCGTTCTTTGCATCTACACAAATACATATTATTTTCCAAACTATTTACTTGTAATGCTTTAAATGACTATACAACATACGTTCAAAGCCAGACTTATTGGCATTGCCAATGCTTGCAAAATTTGCACTTTGCTATACTTGCACTGGTTAATTATAATGTTTTTAAGTTTCATTGTCTTGTATTTTTGTATGCCCCAGGGTTGAATCAAATAAATAGTTCTGTTTTATTCTGTTTTGTGTGAGACTTGAAAGATTCTTGCTAGCAAGGACATGATTGGATCCTTAAACATTCCCCTTAGATATATGGATACCATATTTTCTCATCTTTCACTGCCAATGCACAGTCAGTCAAGCAAGTGGATGTACACATAATAGTATAACACGTTCGGAACAAAGGTAGGTGTTTAAATGGAGCAGTAGGGTACTTTGCTGGGATGCAAATTCTCCATTAGGATTTGTTCAAACCAATTGTGTTATTCCCCTCAATTTTCTGGACTATTAAAAGTTGTCAAGATTTTATGCGCCTGTATTTTATACATTTGCTAATATCTAGAAGTGTATGTTAACTGTATAATGAAAAATAAAAGTGTTTTACATGCCAGGAATCAAAGCTAGCCAACAACCCTCTTTTACTGTTCGTTTTGAGGCGTGGGAAATTGATGAATTTATCCTGTCATATGGTTGCATTTACAGTTTCTTCTCCACTGGATATGTGCCAATATGGAGTTGTATGCTTTCCACTTTTGTACAGTTAAACTGATGGCAATGATTTGGAAATTCCTGCTTAATAGTAGGAGAGGAACAGCTGATTTTGTATTTACTGTCCGTGAAGCAAGCATCCCTGGGTGTGCAGCGGGATCGTGTCCAAAAATATTGAAACAATCGCCTTCAGATAGATATAATTTGGCTGAAAATCCGATAGATGGTAATTTAGCACAATTCATTTTTAGGGTGCCCAGAACCTGATGTGGTGGAGGAAATCTTTACATTTACGACATATTTTCTAGGTCGGTTGTTGTCAAATGTAGATTGTTGCCACTTTGGATGAATAAAGAATGCGAGACTGTCCTCTTTTTGCGAAGGTCCTTATCTGAACTGTAACATTTTCAAACTATTTTTAATTATTGTTCAACTGTGGAAAATACATTCAGATCTGTCCTGTGTGTGTACTTTTAAAGTCTCTTTTTGTCAACAAAAACATGAACAATTTAGCAGTTATTGGTGAAGTAATCTCCTGTGTCAAATCAATTTTCCACACTACAGTTATCTAGGGAATCTTGATTTTGGCTTGTGTAAATGTGGCAAACCCGTTTTTAGGTCTCGCCTAGGCAGTGCGCATGCACTGTCTCTCCGAGACATCCAGTAATCCGTATGGCGATAGTAATCCCGCCTGCTACTTTCCTGCTTCTTACAATTGGGTGAGTCTGATTTCCGGCCTCCCTATTGGCTACTGCTCCGATGCGTCACTTCCGTTTTTAACAGAAGCAACACCGACCAACTAC
Organism: Triturus cristatus; assembly: GCF_964204655.1. Lineage (NCBI taxonomy): Eukaryota > Metazoa > Chordata > Amphibia > Caudata > Salamandridae > Triturus > Triturus cristatus. Next base: position 1,588,891,841 of record NC_140590.1, read on the forward strand.
AGTTGTATAGCGCTGTAGGGCTTTCTCAGTTTAGTTTAAGGACTACTTGTTTTTAATGTCCCCACTCCACTCGAACAACCCCCCCCCCCCATCCAAACAAATTACAAGTTCTCCTTGCGGTAATGAAATTTACCCACGGCTTGCTTTCTTCCCTCCTTTACCGCCCGCACCCCGAACCAAAGGGTTCCAGGGATGTAGGCGACTGACAGGCGCGAGGCGCAATATGAACGGGCATTTTCATTTCCATCAGCTTTGCGCGTTACTTCTAGGAAGCTACATCGGCATCATGGATTTAATGCCCATCGTCACGTATGGCTCCTAATCTCAGCCTGGCTGCTAGCGTCATGAACTTTGTGGTGGCCGGCTGCCGCTTGCCCTTTCTTGCCCATAGCACCACTGCCCAGGCGCGCAACACCCATTGCCCCCCCCCCCGTGTGTCAGCCTGGAATGAGGCAGCTTCCCGGGCACACACACAGCCGCACCTGAGTACTTCACAGGTCTTAAAAAAAACATTTGCGTATTAACGAGGCTTTGTTGTTTTTTAGACCCCCTGCATCTCCACTGACTATCGCTGGAAGAATTATCCCCCCCGAAATTTTTAGTAGCCCCCCCACCCCGAAATGTGGCTCTAGTTGCTCCTCTGCCCCAGCCCCCCCAGTCAGTGCCTCTACCGCAGGGGAGACCAGGCCCATACAACCAATGGACATTGTGCAGCAGCAGGGCCCTTGACAGTACTCTGTGCTCGCAGCCTCCTGCCCGCCCCAGCCAGGTGCACTTTAAAGAGCCGGGGGGGGGGGGGGTGCCACGGCCGGAGCACCCTGGGGCCCTCAGCATTAACAGCCATGTAACTGGTTCCAAATTTTGACCATTTACTTTACGGACGTATGTAATCTAATGCCGATCGTCGCATATGGCTCCTAATCTCAGCCTGGCTGCCAGCGTCATGAACTTTGTGGTGGGAGGCTGCCGCTTGCCCTTCCTTCCCCATAGCCCCCCAGCCCAGGCGCGCAACTCCCATTGACCCCCCCCCGTCGTGTGTGGCAGCCCGGGATAAGAAAGCTTCCCGGGCACACACATAGCCGCAGCCGTGAACTACAATACCCAGAATGCATAACATCCGACACCGAAGACCCTCGCTGAGTATTTGCTACTCTTGCTTACATACAGGGCATGTGCAGTTAAGATACACTCGCCACCGTTCTTACTGCACTCCCTACTCAGGCAATGCTCGGTGTACAGTAGCTTTGCCCACCAAGGACGCAATACACAGCACAGCATATACAGAACTGCAGCATATTGTGCCTACACAAGAGTGTGGGTTTTCTAACAAGTACTAACTGTTCAAAACGTCAGCCCAACCTGTGCTAGAAGGCACATTAACCCTCCAGGCTATTTTACAATAAGCCAAAACTCCTCAATCTTGAAGAATAACGACCACGTGCCTATGTTTTCTTTGGCGTGTGCATCTCGTGCAGGTTTTTTTGATAATTACTGCAAACCCCAAAATATAAATAACAATTTTATACTTTATAACAGCATTAGCCTTAGCTTTTACAAATGCGAGACCGATTGCATTGCAAATGCTTGTTAAGCTTGTCTTTATCCGTTGGAGTGAAAAAGGACAGTGGCCTATTGGGGCTATTTTTGTGTTCTGGTCTGAAAACAACTTCATTCAAGTAAGAACCATCTCCCGCCCCACAGGAGCCTATGGAGAAAATGTACTACAGCAGTGGTTATTGGTGTTGGGGGTTGCCCTAGTGATCAGATCTCGGACGACTTTCTAATGTGGTATGGAACAGTAACATCTTAAGGAGTTGTCCTATGATTACGCCTGTGTGAAACAGGTAACCAGGAAACTGGTAGGACTGGATCAGCAGGGCCAGAGTCCTAATTGCAATAGGCCTGAGGTTGGAATCGGTTGCACGTCAAGGCCTGAATTTTGCAAACATTGGTGATATGAGGACAACATTTTTTTTTAAAACAGCAGCGGTTATTAACTTTTTTAATTCTGTGCACCTCCATTCAATTTTTACTGGAACCCTGGGACCCCCTCTAAAGCATCACTGGAATCCAGGGACCCCCACTGAGTCATTATTGGAAGGCAGGGACACCGGCTAAGCCGTTTTGATGATTTGAACTGTAAAACAGTAAACAAATAATACATATACACAATGCTTCTCTTAAAGGCCCTGTTACTTAATCATAATGTCTTGAAAGTGAGATACCTGGAGCCAACTATGCCTGGTCAACAGTGAGCAACGTTTAATGATTTGGCTCAGCCCATTGATATTTTTGTTTCAGGGGTTATTGAAGCCTTGTACTAGGACTTTTCATAGAAGCCCATAATTATGGCCGGGAAGTCTTGTCAGTTTCATGATCTGCATGGGTAGAGTACTGCGTATGACGCAGACACTGGTTTGTTGAGTTAGCATACAACATCCATTGGGTATAATTAATCCACAGCTTAGTCGATGCCACAGATCTAGGTTACATTATTTTTAGGAGACACCCAGCCTGTCTTAATAAATCACTATCTTTTAAGCAAGGTTGTCAGCTACCCAACGATAAATCAAAGTCGCAGTACACTATTAACACTAAAGATTAATCCTAGTAAGTAATTAGTACTATAAAGTCAGTCGAGGGTTATGGTTCATGGCAGCTGAATGAAGTTGTACTGAGAGAGATCTCTGAGTATGCCAAGGACATTTCTCTTGAGTTACCACTGATGTTTTCCCATTTTAAGTGGGGAAAGAATTATTTCCAATTTAAGTTACCTGTTGATTGACTGAGAAATGCAGGTTATAAGGCTGACTTGGTGAAAAGTCGAACGCTCCACTGCCATGATTTAGTAGCAGCTCATAATTTATAATGTAAACGTCTTGGTAACACCATGTTACCTGTGTTGCGTATACTCTTCAACTTGTCGTTAAATATGCAAACCGATTTTGGAGTTTTTTTGTTTGTGAGAGGTCATGATTAATGCTTAGAGAAATTTGCTACTGAAACAAATAGACCTGATTGTACTTTTAACAGATCCAGCTCTCTGTTAAGGTCAAAACGGATGTTTAATAGAAGCTAATTTTTTGGGAGAGTATGTCTACAATACTTAATGATCTCTAAACCCCAGTGTATGAAGTGGAAAAGTAATAATTTCTTCCATGTTGTAACGCATTAGACATAACATTTTAAGGGTGACTCCCCTACTTCTTTAAGTTTCCCAGGCTCTGGGAGAAGATCCCAGCAATGAGGTCAGCAAACAACGTCTTTGCTGCCTTGTTAAACCATGCTGCTCTTCTTTTATCTTGGTTGACATTGGTTCAAATGGGGAAGTTAGCCTGATGCTCTCATAGGCAGGCCGGTTAGGGAGGGAGCACATTTTCCACAGAATACCTCCTTTTCCCTGTTCAACCCCACATTCCCCATTTAGCCCATTGCGCTCTCTATCTAGAGTAATCACGTGGGGTATAAATCTGCAAGAAGTGGACGCGGTTATTGTGTCCCTGTCTCACTTTGACACTTAGCATCACCATCTCAGGACATTGACAGCTTGAACAATGGTCCCTGAAGTTCCTTTGATATATGTATTAATTTGGAGTGTGTTTAGGGTTCTCATTTGCAACCAGCTCTATTTTCTTTAAAGATGACGGTGTTGGCAGCATGTATTGGAATTAGACTGCATACATACGTACAGAAAAGGGCTTCGTCTACATTTTTCCATTGAGTTGCATGAAAAGTTGTGCATCTAGTAAACGTTCAGCAACATAATTATTAAAACATAAAGACTAATATTTAGGAATCTATATTTGTAGAGATTAATTTCTGATACTTTTACTCTAGATATTTTTTTAGAAATTGATTATTTGAAGGAGTCTAACTTGTCTCTCTTGCCTCTTACCGTAAATGTGTTGTTCCAAGTGCAAATAATTCTGATTTATCACACAAATTCAATGTTTAATTTAAATGGTGTCCCTGTCCTGTTAAACATAGGTAGTTTCTCCCTTCAGACATGTGTTACCATTATTATGTTAAAGTCTCTGTTTGTGTGACTGTTTTAATTTGGTGTATTTTTTTGGGCAGGTTCCAAAATGACACCCATGGAGATGCGAACCTCACATTGCTCACCACCCTGGCTATTACTGCGAAACTTGTGCTTCCAACTCCTGCAAAGCCCATCCTCCCAGTGCAGACTGGAGTTGAAGCTCAGCAAGAGGAGCAATCCAGTGGCATGTCAATTTTCTTCAGTTTGCTGGTTTTATGTAAGTGCTGCATGTACAGAATATGCGACATTCATTGAAGCACGTGGTTTGTTAGCCAGCTTTAACTGCTCTGCACTATAATATGATATGATATACTGTATTTGTAAAGCCCAGGCATCCACTGCAGGGAAGTGGGTTCTTGGCACCTAGGACTATTAATGTGCCTCAAATCTCTGGATATGCTTTTTGAAAGAAACGTTTGATTCACCAGATGCTATGATTGTTTTCTTTTTGTCTTAGTTCCAGTGTTACTGTACTGTACATGTTTGCTGCATTTACTGAAAATGAGTTCTTCCCCTAATCCACCCTATGTAACCTCCTAATACTAAGTAGGCATTTTTCTACAGTGGAAAACACCGTCTTGGTAACCCGAGATCTGTTTGAACATTCAGGTGGGGTGGTATAATAATCATCAGAGCTTGGACATGCTTTGGAAACCTAAAGAATGTAATGATCTTCTTCAGAAATTCAGGTGGTAAAATCCAGTGTTTGCCTCATTTGCAACTTAATGACGTAAAGCAAGCTCAATGTCCAACCGCTTTCCTAAGCACTTCATTTTCCCAGAGAATACTGACCAGGTTTTGTCAACTGAATGATGACAAGCCATTGTTATCTCTTGGTAGCTCAAGTTCTATGCATTTTGTTTAGCAGTAGGAGGAGCCCCAGTCACCTTATGTCAGTTTTACTAATGTTACGTTTGAGGTGATTGGTGGCTATCCATATATAAATACACTGCAAATGAGTAGTAAATGTGGTCTTTTCCTTTGGTGAATCAACCTTGAGCCATCTGTGTCCTTCCGGTATGTAATGCTGAAAGAAAAGAATAGCACTATCAGAGGAATATGGCAGATGTTGAACAGTGATGTCTAACTGCGAAATGCTGCCGAACAGATGTTTCCAATTTGACAACAATGAAGCCAGCTCCTCTCAATCTGTACTTCCCTTCAGGAACGATGCAATTAAGGAGTGTGCATTTTTTTAATCCGTTCACTCCTTGAGTGCCTCAGCGTGGTACCCTGGTCAGGGAGGTTGAAGGCAGTTGAAAGATCCAAAAGCATGTAGCCGTCTTCCTCTATCCAATGCTAGTCACCTCTAATGTTTTCCTAAACAGAAAGCTTAAATGCGTCTTACAAAGTTTTTCTTAAGTGATTAAAAATCTTAGAGGAACTTCCCCTATTGTCCGGTAATATGACAAAGAATATAGAAATAATTTAAGTCAGACCAGTAGTAAGAGCCCTGCTATTTACTGAGATGTGACAAGTAAGCATCATAGAAAAAGGAGGTTGTAATGGAAGAAATTAATGCCATAGCTCTTCAGATATATAGGAGAATATATTGCCAAACTGGTGGGGTGTAATAGTTCTTTAAATTCAGGTTAGTGGTACCACAGCAACTCTTCACAGGGACTATATGATGGGTTTATAAGGAACTCCTGATATAATCCCTAATATTTTATTTTTTTTAAACTACCAGCATTGTTTCATCTTGTAATGGCAGGCCCATAAAATGTCCTTTCTATCCAGTGAGCCTTGAGAAAACTGCTTTCTGCACAACCTTTTCTACATTTTGTTCTTCAATACGTTTTGAAAACAAAATTAGACAATATGTCACATGCTCTAAAGTAGATATTGTTGTTAAAGGTGCAGTAACATTTAAAAAATATATATTTATAATGCAAACCTTATGAAGACAAACATCTGAATACTGCGGCCATGGCGAGGCACCCCATCAGCATACTGCAACATTGAAGGTGACACACGTCAGCCTACTGAAATGTGGGAATGACACGCACCAATGAACTATAACAGTGGGAATTTCACTCAAAAACATACTGCAATCCTAAAAAACATGGGAGGTATCTCCCATCATAAGTGTCTCTGGTGACTAGCACTTAAAAAACAGTGAGCAATCCCAGTTCACTCCATTGGGGCCCGAACGAGGTTCTTCATCTTGACAAAATTTGCATTGGTAAAGCAAAAAAAGGGCTCAGCTCTGAAACTTGTTGGCTTTGTCAATGCTTTTTTCCTCCCTCCTCAATGGCCACTGCAAATGTGCATGTGCCAACTGTGGCCATCTGTAAGTACATTTGATATTTTGTGAGACACTTGTTTAAAGAAGTCCGCTGTGGATGCATTTAAACAAAACACACTTGAGTTCTAAATCCTCCTGCATGAGACAAAAACAAGAATAGGGTGGAACGCTTTCTAACTGCAAGCATAGAAGTGAGATGGACATCGAAGCCACCTAATCATAAGCAAGGGCATATGTTAATATGTTGGAAATAATAGATCACCAACAAACAGGTAAATGCATTTGTAGCTAAGACTTAACAATTAAAGTAAATAGTTCATTTACTTCACAGTTGCCTTTCATATTTGCTAAAATTTTGTATGGGTAATACCTACAGGGACTCATGATATTTCCAATACTTTCATTCTGTGTCAATCGAATACAGCATGGTGTATCGTTTTTGGTAGAACTCCCACATTAATACATTGAATCAGTGAGGGATAAAAAACCTTTATTAGAGCAAATTTGCCAGCTATTGAAAGCAAGCTGTGTATTACATTTGACATGTTCTTTTATCATTTTTCCTGAAAACCAGGAGCCATTGAGTTGATTGATTATGTACTGTTGATGTGAATGTGCTTTTAACCAGTAAAATGCTGGATACTACTTACCATATCTCAATGGAAAATCCTGAAGATTGAGGAACATGAGTGGACTTTTGTGTGTTTATCACCAAACCCAGCAACTCCAGTAAGTCTATGGTCATCTGTAACTGAATGGAGAGAGATTTCGGGCATTGGCGCATAATTAGATGTCATCGAAGTAGACGATCAGGTGCACTCCCCGTGACCACCGGAATTAAACCACTGGTCTCATTAGTTTGGTGAATAACCATGGGGCGGATGATAGCCCGAGAGAAAGGTAAGTGAATTCAAACACTTGAGATTTTCAACGGAATTTCAAGATCGGAACTGCCAGATAGGCGTCTTTGAGGTTCATCCAATCTGACTTCAAGAGGAGGTCTCTGAGGAGATGCATCTCCTCCTTTTTGAAATGGTGGTAGAGTAGCCACCCATTGAATTCCTTCAGATTGATAACCGGACGTTGACCACCATCCCTTTTCTCCACCAGGAAGAGGTTGCTGAGGAAACCATTGGGGTGCACCGTCGTGGGAATGATGGCCCTTTTCTCTAACAGACTTGCTATCTCCAGGTCTATCAGGGTTTGTTGCTCTTGTGAGAAGGCCAGAGGTCTGGGATTGCAAAGCTGGATGAGGGGTCCCATAAATTTCTATGTGAAACCTTCGTACAGTCTGAAGGGCCCACACATCTGCGGAAAGCGCCTCCCAGTTCGCCAAGAATGCTGCCAAACGGCCCCTAAGACTTGTGTCCTCACCTTGTGAATTGCCTTAGTTAGTATTGCCTCTGGCACCTCCCCTGGATTCTCTGCGGCAGGCGTAGGGCCGGGTTGGGTAGAAGTTCCCGAACTTGGTGGAGTCCTGATACTGGCCCAACGGGTGTATTCCCCTCTGGAGGCATGTTGAAAGGAGTGGCCGGTCAAGCGCCTCCTGTCTCGGCTGCCGTTGGCAAAAACACGGGGGTAAATGCTCTCTTTATAGAGCTCTGGGCTTTGTCCAAGGAATTAAAGATGTTGACAAATTTCCCCAGCTCATGTACGAAAGGGTACCCAAAAGGTTGCCCTGGGCGACTGTACCTGCCTCTGAGGTAGAAAGGTCCCCTAGCTTGGGGTGGATCTTAATTAGTAATGACCTGCGCCGTTCGGTAGAAATTGCGCAATTTGCGTTTCCCAGAAAAATAATTTCCCTCTGAGGCCAACTTGACAGGGCGTTGGTGGAGATCAGTGAGCCGGAGGCTTTTGTGTCCTCTGCTGTATCCATGATCTTCGCTACGGGTCCTGCCACATCCAAGTGTTTATCCTGGCAGGAGTGCCAGGACCTGTCTATACTCTTCTGGGGATCTTGGATGAACTTAGCGAGGAAGGTGACCATCTTCGCGTCTGTCTCTGGGGTGAGGGTCACCTTCCACTCCAAAGATGGCTAATGGCACTCTGCCTTGATGCAGTTCCTCGCTTCCTTGTCCAGGGGCTTCCTTAGCCTACCCGCCATATAGGCAGCCACCTTGGGCGCTGGGTAGCACTCCACCAATCGCGGGTGCAGCAGGTCATCCGGGTCCAGCAATTCCGCCGCTGAGGCCTGAGCTGGGTCCATCTCTGCTAGGGGAAGAGAGGTTAGGTGCCAGGGTCTGGATTGATCCCCATCACCGTCGGAGTTATTGGGAGAATCATCCCCATCCCCTACATTATCTTGTGGGGGGTGTGGTTGGGATCCCGCCCGAGGTTCCTAGAATTGGAGATTCCTGTAGGGGTTGACAATCCAAAATCGCCTTCTTCAGGCATGCAAAAGCCTGGATCGTCCGCACGTTTGCGCTTCTCAGGATTGGGGGTAGCTGCCTTCCCTGGAGGTAGGGGGGCTCGGTTCTTGAGGTGTCTTCCCTCTGGTCAAGGGGTTTTTGACATTGCGCCTGAGGAGCCATGATTTTCTTCTCCAGGGGGGCTACCACTTGAGTCACCGCCCTAAAGATGGAAGTGTTGTTTACTTGACAGACGTGGTAGTCAATAGGCAGGTAGATCTCTATATACTTCTCAGGACCGTCAAAGTCCTCCATAATACCCAGAGTATGGTAATAGATGGGACAGAATGGTGGGGAATAAGCCCTGAATTATACCAAGTCCTGACACAGATATCCAATGCCTCACTCAAGAAATAATCCCTCACAGGGCAGTGTGGCAAGTGCGACGTGCACCCTTACTTTAAAGAGTTTTAGATTCTGCCGCCCGGGAATGTCCCACTGATTAGTGCTAAAAGGATGAGTCTTACCCATATAGGGTGTAAAGTCTCCAGGCGGTGGCTCGCTTTGGCATCTAACGCCAACAACGACACTACCCAGGAAACCAGGCAAAGAAAAAAACCTTCCCCGTGTTACTCATCCCAGCCGGATGCGCTTCACTGGAGATGATAGTTAAATTGACGTGCGCCAGCTGCCTGGGGGTAGAGAAGCACCAAGCATCAGTCTGACAGGTGCGCAGGCCCCCTGGTCGTCGGCTGACCACACAACACACGCGAGCTGGCAGTATCAATGTGACTGCGTACGAGGGAACGCTTCTGTGGTCATGGAAAGAGCTAGAAAATACACAATGATTACAACAGTGAGCGCGATCAGACTGCGCCGCTTCACCAAATGATTCACAATGCGGGAAGTATATTGTTAATGTGATTTAACAATGTTAAGTCAACAAGATATAAGAAAAAGAGGTTCAAGAGACCAAAACACTTATCTGTGTGCTGCTGGAGCAGCAAATAAAGAGGGAGATAGAGAGTCTACAGGGACCGTTATATCCACTCGGCACTCTGATTGGATGGACTGTTTGTTATTTTTCTCAATGTGTCATGGGAAATGTAGTTTGTTATAAAATGTTGCTTTGCAAAGGCTGCTGGTAATAAAAAGTGAAGAAGGAAAAGCCTAATCCTCCCCTCTGGGCCCTGCCATAGAATCCAGTTGTTAGTGTTGTTATTTATCTCTACTTGAAGATTTCTATATGTGTTGCCATTTTATGGCCCGGCATCTAGTTATAAACTTATCAAGACCAATGTTATGGCCATATCTTTTTGATACCTTGCAGACCACTTGTAATAATGCATATTATGATAATCTCAATATTGAAGTTTCCTGGCAAAAAGGTTTTGCAAGACTGACACAATGCTGCTTTACACATGTTCATGACATTCTTTCTTTCTAATAGCTATCAAAGACTTTTGTTATAGATTGCCAAGAAGATGTGTTTATAATCTTACTCTTTGTAGTAGTAAAGGACAAGTTAAAAAACTAATTTTAAACCACAATTGTATTTCTTTAAATGTGTTCACAGAGACTAACCCAATATTTCTTTTCATGTGTGTGCATAGAGACTAACATAATTTACATAATATTCAGTTAAATATAGTGTATTTATTGGAAAAATAAGCAAGAGGTCGTTCTTTTAGTGGCCTTGGAGTTGGACCTGCTTGAGGATCTTTAGATTGATAGCAAGTCTGTGATGCTGTTCACCACACTGGTGGTAACCCACCTCCCCAGTTAATTCTCAGTGAGCTTGTGTGTTTTGCAACAAACAAGCTCTCATTGAAAAGCGTACCTTACTGTAATGAAAAATGATGTCTTAGTTGGCGTCCCACATGTATCTGTGTGCAAAAAAGCATTTGCTTTCTAGCAATTGTTGCACTGGTGTTTGGATAAGAGCAAAATATAATCCTTCCTAGATATAGAGTTTAGTGAAATCCTCAAGTATCTGATCCTGAATGTGTACTGATGAAAAGATTTTGCAAAATGCTACCGCAACACATTTCAGCAATATGCAAAAATGACCAATACCAGTTTCAGCTGGCACTTGGATAAGTGAGACCAACCAGGACGAAATCCTGGTAGTTGAAAAAGCACCCTCCTCCATCCCACTTCTGTACCGTTATAGCCCCCCACACTTCATACACCAGATAGAAGTACACACCTATCTACCATTCTCACATTACCAGACTTCTGGAAGGACTTGATTTGATGCGGGTAGGATGGCCTGCCGGCTAGAGCGGTCGACCTCGTAGCTGGTGAACCGGGTTCGAGTCTCGGCAGGGGCACTCAACATCCTGTGATTCTGGGTAAATCTCCTAGTGGACCGGGTTCGAGTCTCGGCAGGGCCACTCAGCATCCTGTGATTCTGGGTAAATCACCTAATCTCCCCGCGCCTAAGAAAAATGAATGTGTCCCTCTGTAACGCAACTGGTGCTCATGTAAAGTTTGTGCTATATAAAACTAAAAAGTGTTTCCTCTTACCCCATCTCCAGCAATCCCTAACATACAAGACTGTCTTTACTTCTGGACACAACAATCCTCATTTTTTAAATGGAAGGGCATGGCCCATGCAGATTAAAAGATTTGTTCGAAAACGGAAACCTAAAAGCTAGAGAGGATTGTGAAGCTGTATACCAAATTCACGGAAGGAACAGGTTTAAACTATTGCAGGCCCAATATTAGTTAGGGTCAGTGGAGAGGCAAGTTAATTCCTTAAGAAAGAATGTTCTATCAAGTCTCTGGTCAAAAGGGCATCCTCACCTGTACCAGGCTTTGTATGCAGGCCCAAAACTGATACTACATAACTATATGGAAAGTTAGGAGATAGGAAACAGCAAGGAGGTGATTCGATGAAGAGTGGGAGGCCCATCTGACTGATGGTAGCGACAGCTTCTATCTGCGATGAATACAAAGAGAATGCATATAAGGCTCATATCAGCTGGTGTGTGACTCCTGTCAGAATCAAAGCTATGTTTGGAGACTTTGACGTGTGCTGGAGGGATTGTCAGATGACGGACTCGATGGCCCATTCTTGATTAATCTTACCCTCAGATTCAGTCCTTTTGGGCCTCTTTGATGAACATCATAAAGGAAATAGTAGGTATCGATATCCCACTCAATCCAGTCGTAATATGGGTGGATCACCTTGGGAGGATATAGTGTATCCTATGCACTCACATACAGGGAGACTAATCACACATTTTCTTCTAACGGGTAGAATGATGCTACCAACTGCTAGCAGCAAAAGGCTTCACTCCTGTGTGGTAAATAAAATCTTCTTTACCGGACTGAATTTCATACGGAATCTTAAAATAAAGTAAAATAGCTCAAAATAACAAGAGGCAGAATCCGTGGTATAAGAGGTTTTCTAAATGGGCTTTATTCCACTCAAAATGGCCGACTCGAGTCGCGGCCTTCAGGTTCCGTCACCACGAGGGTTCAGGAAGTGAAGTACAATACTTTATTGACAGACATGCATTTTTATAATAAGTACATTACAATGAAACGAATGTAGAAGGCGTAACATTTGATAAGAAAAGTGACATAACAGGTACGTAATCGAAACTAGGCGTAATAAGGAATAAAAGAAACATGATTGGTTAGGATTATCAGACATAGGTGGATCTATAAGATAATACTTGGCATAGATGCGCGCGCAGCAGCCTGACGTGTGAGTGACGTGCAACTAGGGGGTGAAGGGACTTGACATTTAGCTCTACATGTGGAGACGAGAAGTCTGGGGGGTCAAGTCAACCTAATCCCAAATCATATCTAACATCCTATGTTTAAAGAACTATGTTATCCACAAGGAAGGACTCTCGGACAGAATCTAGTCTATACTGACTGTGTGCGTGCACAAACGCCTAAGTGTCTATATGAGATGCGAGAGGCAGAAAACTTTCCATGGCAGCAGGGCTATGAATCACTTGCAGGAGGACGGAAAGGCTGAGTCCTTTGCTTGTGAGCTAAAGGAAATGTTTACCTAAATCACTAGACAGGAATGCATCGGCTGAAGAGCAAGATAGATAATTCGAAGGTGAAATACAGCTTCTTGGCAGGCAGGCGAAAACTGGCCGAGGCAGGCACCGTTAGCTGCACAGGGAGTAGGACAAAGTTCATGGATACAGATGCGAGCTCAAGCTGAAGCTGTCAGAGACAGAGAGCAGGGAAAGGCTTTGAGGACAGAATCGGGCCTACTTGCCTGAACTGTAAAAATGGAGTAACTTAGCCATATAAAGTCGGTGGCCTTTCATACTTAGGAATCGAATATCCAGCCCATTGATGGCGGATCTGACAGAGAACATGTCGACGGTAGACACACATATATTTGCGTTCTTAGAAACTGGAACTGGAGGGAACATACATGTATTTGTAACATGCATATAGAACCGTTGGGGTCCAAGATAGGGGACATAACTGATCAGGAAAATCCACATTTCCACATTCCCTCCTTGTCCCCTACTTGCCCTTTAAGAGATATCAATCTTCATCATTCCATCGATTTGCTCATGGAGCATCATTTCTTCTTCCTTCTTCTTCCGGTGTTTTGAACGAGAACTGTGATATGGAATGCATGATGTGGCACACAGACCACAAATCGCTGGTCCACATTGCAGGCATAAACAACAACTGAAAAGCATAAGAAGGCCAATACCTAGGAAGGATAGAACTCTCCATCCCCAGGCTGATATCACACTCCAAAACCACCCGGACCACGTCCAAGTGCCTGGATTCTCGTGTATCTGGCTCACAATCTTATGAAGGCGTGTTATAGCTTTATATACAGATGGCGAATTTTCTGGTATAAATATGCAGCAGCTGGATCCGATGACCCTGCAAGCTCCGCCCCTATCGGCCAGGATGACGTCAAGGACAAGACGATTCTGGAGAACAACAATTCTCATCACTGATTGTTCTTCTGTCAGATTGCCTAGGGCGGCTATAGTCTCGTTTACTACAGCTTCAAGAGTCTTGGTTAGTCTGCGTATCAGCTTACTATTTGATATTGTACCTATATAGGGAAAGATACCTTTATTGAAATCTACATACTTGTCCCATGCCGTCTCAGTATAATCGACAACTGGGAGATCTCTTCGCTCTCTATTGTGTACTAAATGAACATTTCGATAATAATCAGGGGGAGCTAGAAAAACAGGTGGCAAAGGGAATGCTATGTAACAGGTACCATCCCAATCTAGAGGCAGACGCATATATGCAGTCTGACCACATATAAAGTAAGAATGGCGAGAAGCTCTAAATGAAGATTTACCTTGATCACTATATTCTACTGTAGTAACGCATTGGCTATGGCCCATGTGTATGGAACCAACTTTTCTTACACATAATTCACCCTTAACTGGAAATACTGACATAGTGGGCAGAATTAGTTCAACTTCGGTTTTGACATTCAAAATCATAAGATTAGGCGTAAAATTACCTAATTTATACACTTCATTTTCTAAATCAGTTCCTGTTCTACTGGGGTGACCCTCCTTATTAGGGTGACAGACTTTGAATAAAACTAGATTCAGATTTCCCCATATCCAATGTTGTTGATAAACTGCTGTGTCTGGGTCTATGGAATTTAATAAACTAAACCATGCTCCACAGGAGCCATTGTGTGTGAACGGATGTGGAAAGAAAGGCAGAACTCCTTTGTTATTCTGATAGGGAGGGAGTCGGCCACACACCCAACAATTGGTGGCATTACTAGTCTGATGGGAATGATGTAACATACTAATGAAGGTGTTGTTGCGCAGCGCAAGTCTATAGGACAACTCATGTGGGGGTAATTCACTAAAAGAATGTTCATCAGTTATATTGAAAGCACGTTTAGAAACAGGATAATACATATGCAACAATATGCTTGCAGTAACTATTAAAAAACTCAAGGAAAACAAAATTAATAAAGTCACAATACAGTGGCTACGCAGTAATTTACAATAAGCATGTCGTTTTATCATGATTCTGGACTCTACATCATTCAGACCTAAGGGATACATGTCGGGACAGATTCAACCGCTTCACCTTGGAGAGGACTTAAACAATCAAATCGTCCGACAGTTTGGATCTGGACCTGAGTTTCTGCTTATAGAGTTCGGTGCTACTGGCTTCAGCCAAAGGTAGCTTTGAGTCAATGGGGGAAGACACACGAGGAGTACTGTTTGTGTCAGGAGGAAGTCCATGAAATTTCTTTATATGGCTGGAATGCACCCAGCCTTTTCTCCCTTCGATCTTCACAGCTGTTCTGGTTGTCAGCAGGACCAACTCAGGAAGCCTCCACCTTGGCTCCAGTTGGGTTTTCCGATCAAAATTCCTGACGAGAACATAATCGCCGGGAATTACATCATGAGGTTTCACCTCGGTGTTGTCGGGAAAAGCTGCGACTACCTGTGAACGACAAGATTGTAGTGCAGACATCAAGGAAGCCAGGTAATCTGTCAGCATATTACAGTCAACATCAGTTATTTTACGGGGTATAGGCGTCCCCCACATATTCGGTGGTCTACCAAAGATCACCTCATAAGGTGATAGCCCTGTTCGAGAGTGTGCTACCATCCTCATGTAAAATAGCGCAACTGGTAAAGCTACTATCCAGTCCACACCTTTTTCCTGACATATTTTAGACAGTCTGATTTTTAAAAGTTGATTATGTCGTTCCACGAGACCTGCTGCCTCGGGGTGTCGGACACAGTGGAATTTCCACTGATATCCCAACAAAAGCGAGACATGTTTCATTAATTCGGATGAGAAAGGCTGGCCGTTATCTGAATATACAACACGTGGTAAACCGTACCGTGGGAAGAATTCTCGAACTAGCTGCTTGGCAGTAGTCGGGGCAGTGTAATCTGATACGGGATACGCCTCTGTCCAACGGGAGAGAGCGCAGACAACTACGAGAACATATTTGAATCCTCGACAACGTTCCATCTGAATATAATCCATCTGGAGGACTTCAAAAGGATGGTCAGGAGGCTGAAATCCACCCTGCTCTACGGGAACACTCTTTCCTGGATTAAACTGACAACATATCATACAGGTACGAACTTTTTGTTTAGCTGCTGCTCGTAAATGTTTGTTGAACCAAATGTGCTGAATGCTGTCTAGCATAGCCTTCTCTCCTAAATGTGCTGGACTGTGAACTGTAGCTATAATGGCTTGAACCATGGAATCAGGGAGAAACCATACAGATTTCTCCTTCGTCATCCATCCTTGATCTGTCTGGATCCCTCCTAGTTCAGTCCACTTCTTTATTTCTTCTGCTGTGGCATGTGTCTGTATGTCAATTACGTCAAATGCGGGATCCTTAATTGTCATACACTGTGTTGGTGTCTGAACTATTGGCTTTGTCATATCTAATGTGCGATTCTGAGCAGTCTGTTTAGCTGTTCTGTCAGCTAAATCATTGCCTTGAGAAATGGTATCAGTAACCTTCGTGTGTGCTTTACATTTCATAATCGATATAGCAGTGGGTAGATGTATTGCGTCTAACAAAGCATGAATGAGGGGTCCGTGCTGAATGTGGGCACCATGGGAGGTTAAATAACCTCTCTCTCGCCATAGCACGCCGAAGTCGTGTACAACTCCGAATGCATAACGTGAGTCAGTGTATACATTAACTTTCTTATTTGTGGCTTGAATACAGGCTTGTGTTAGAGCAATAAGTTCTGCTGCTTGGGCTGACAAAGTATCTATACAATTTGTCTCAATAACTTCAGTGTCTGTTGTGACTGCATACGCGGTCACTAAATCTCCTGTATTTGTTCTCATGCACGATCCGTCTACATACAACGTCAGGTCTGGATCTAACAATGGAACGTCTGTCAAGTCTTGTCTAGGTTTCGTCTTTATTTCAATGATTTCAACACAATCATGAGCTAGTGGGTCTGTTCCAATTACAGGTAATAGTGTAGCAGGATTCAATGTATTACACCGTCGGATCTCTATGTGTGGTTGAAACAATGTCAGTTCATAACCGGTAAGTCTTGCTATGGTCAAGTGTTGTGTTTGTGTTCGGTTCACAAGAACCTCTACTGCATGTGGTACTTGTACTGTCAATGGGTGTCCTAATACTATGGCATCGCTTTGTCTGATTGCTAAAGCTGTCGCTGCCACTGATTTCAGGCATGCAGGCAAAGCCTGAGCTACGGGATCTAATGTACTGGAAAAATAAGCACATGGCTTGCGTGATCCTGCTTGATCCTGAGTGAGTACTGACAAGGCAGTACCTTCGCGTTCTGTAACAAAGAGTGTAAAATGTTTGCTATAACATGGTGTTGCTAAAACAGGTGCTTGACATAAAGCTTCCTTTAGGCTTTCAAAAGCTTGTGTATGTTCCTGAGTCCAAGGGAGAACAGTCGATGTGGCTGCCTCCTGTGTGGTTAACTGAATGAGTGGTTTTGCTAGAAATGCGTACTGAGGGATCCACTGCCTACAATATGAAGTGAGGCCTATGAAAGCCCGCACCTCCTTTTGTGTCTGGGGTATTGACATGTTAGCAATTAACTGGATGCGATCTGGTGTAAGCTGCCTTCCCTCCTTGGACAGCGAGTGACCAAGATAAATAACTCGCTGGACACAGAATTGCAGCTTAGAAGGAGACACCTTGTGCCCCTTGTCGGCTAGGAAATGTAAAACTGTCAGAGAAGCTTTTTCACATTCTGGCTCGCTTCTCGCTGTGATCAGCAGATCATCGACATATTGAAGCAGTGCAGTATTGACTGGCATGTGGATACTGTCAAGTTCTCGTTTCAGTGCTTGGCTGTAGATGCTGGGGCTTTCTGTGAATCCTTGGGGAGCGCGTGAGAATTTAAAGCTGCGCCCATTTAAACTGAATCCGAACAAGTATTGGCTTTCCGGATCTATTGGGACGCTGAAAAAGGCATTCTTGAGATCGATTACAGTAAAGAATGTTGCTTCGGAATCAATTGCTGTCAACAATGATGATATATCAGGGACCACAGGGAATTGTGGTACAATGCACTTGTTTAGTTCACGCAAATCAATAACCAATCGGTACACTGGTGGGGCAGTAGGATCAGTTCGTTTAAGAATCGGAATTATCGGTGAATTACATACATTGGAGTCTGTTTCTACAACTACTCCCTGGGCAATCAGCTCATCAATGATTTTCAGCAAAGCCACTACAGCATCATGCGGTAACTTGTATTGTCGCATTCGTGGTAGTACCACTCCTGCTTTCAGTGTGACTCGATAGGGTGTAATGTTCATGCAGCCAACATCCGTAGGGCCTTGTGCCCATAGATGTACTGGTAAAGTCTGTAGTCGGGGATCCATGTCTCTAGACACATAGTGACCTTTAAAATCACGTAAAAACAACCTTACTCCTTCCGGAGAACAACATATTATGGCTCCTAGTGCTTTCAGAGTTTTAATTCCTAACAGATTTTCTGGGCATGATTTAGTAAGCAATAAATCTGTAGTTCGTGTCAAAGGTCCTATCGTAAGTGGTAGAGGCTGTGATACTTCATTAACAATAGGTTTTCCTGAAAAACCAAGGGAAACATTTTGAGAGCCTGAGAGGGGTGCCCCTGGAACTTCACTACGTTTTATGGTTGTTCGACTTGCCCCTGTATCGAGTAAGAATTTTCTATCTTGACCTAATAATTCACTATGTACATAAGGTCCTTCTTGATCTACAGGAATCTCGATAAGCGGTAAGTCAACTTCCCTCTCTAGGCTGGTTCATGCGTAACGCTGATACTCAGGGTATTCATACTGTGCAGTCTGATACATTTGTCGTGTTGTGGTTTGTGTGGCAGTAGCAGGCAACGGTGGTGCAGCTGGCACAAACTGTATGGGTTGCTGTGAGGCTGGCATGGACTGTTGTTGAACTGGCATGGACTGTCCATGCTGCATAGCTCCTTGTTCATTCTGATCTTGTCTAACTAATCGTGGTCTCTCCTTTGCAATACCTGTAGCTATATTACGTTTCAGGACTGGACAATCGTGTACATAATGGCCCAGTTGTTTACAGTAATTGCAGGTTCCCTTTACAGGAACTGCAGAATCACCAGAATGTGTCACACCCTTTTTGTGACCATCTGCTGGTACTGTCTGAGAAACTAGCATTTTCATTTTTGTATCCTTCATGCGTCTATGCTCGTGTTCTTGTTCATCCCTAATTCTATTGTGATGATACTGTAACATTTGTAGCATTTGCGACGGAGTGTTACTTTGCCAGGTACTCTCGAATTTCAATATTCTATTCTTTACTGGAGGCAATGCATTTTCCACTAATTTTGTCACAAATAAATGTGGATATGAGTCACTACTTGCTTTTATACCACTATTTATACCAAAACATTTTTCAAATCGAGCATAATAATCGCTTGTGTCTTCATCTTGCTTTTGTTTGCAGGCTGTGATTGCACCCCAATCTTCCTTTTTTGTAGTTAATAAACGTGGCAGTACCTGTACTAGTAAACCTGGTAACAGTTTAACTTTATCCCCGAGCCCTGAACCTGCAGTTCGGCCCCTTTCTTCCTCTGCTAATGCTGTCCAGTCTATCTTTTGGTCACCCACTTCCCACTCTTTTTCTTTCAGTTTTTCATAAATGCCAGCAGGCAAAAGCACCTTTAATATCGTCATAATATCAGGAAAGGTGTACTCTCCCATCAGTAACATGTCTTTAATTTCTCGGTGGAAACCCGCTGGGTCTTTGTCATGACTAGGTACTACTTTTTTCATTTCTAATAATTCCATTTTTGATATGGGTGTGTAAACAAATACACGGTGAAACTCATTGTCTTCGCCTTTTATTGGGTGCACTTCTCGTAGGGGATTTTGTCTATCCATATAGTACGGCGCTCTTTCTCTGCGGGGCAGCGAGAGAGAATCCGGACTTACAAAAAGGACATACTGCTTACGTGACACTAATATCTCTTTAATTAGCTTGTTACTAGAACCTCTCCATCTGTTCGTGAGTAGTTCCGTTAATATATCAGGTAAAGGACCAGGGTCAGCATGTTGGCTCTTATATAATATGAGGAGTTGCTGAATCATATAGATTCCAGCTAAACGTTGTTCATCTGTACTGAGATTAAAAAACGTGTGTGCTACGGTCTCATCACCGTATTTTTCAGGACTGTCAATCCAGTGAACGGCTGATCTGGCTAATTCTTGCTCATCCATGGAATCGAGGAGGTGGTAACCCCTTCGTTCTCGTAGTATTTTATCTGCGGCTTGAAACGAATGTTCAGGAGACTTCAGATTTATTATAGGCGTCGGATACGTTCTGCTATTATTTGGGCATACTGAGTGTATGGGATCAGAAAAACATCTAGCATTATCACAGGATCCTCCTCTGCCTACATAGGCTATGGTCTCTGGCTGTCTTGCGGACACTTCATCTTGCTCAAACTCGTCTGTTCCCAATCTTTCTTCATGAATACGCTCTATTTCTTTACGGATTTTTCGGCACATGGCTATTATACAATTTTGCTTATCGTGTCTCCCTTCTGATATATTCTGACTCCATCTTGTAAGAATAAGCATTGCATTCGGGTCTACCCCCGGGCGGTCTTGATTTCTGATCACACAATTTATGAGGAAACGTAACAGTTCCCCCTGTATTTCTACTTTCTGGAATTCCATAGCTCTGTTAATACATCCTGGATCTCGTCCTGTTTGAACAAAATGATATATGTTATCTAGATGCGTAGTCATTCCTGGTAACCTTGCTAAATACTCTGCGGCTCGCCTGATACGTAATGATGCCAGGATCATTTCGTCCTCTTTACCAACCACCGGGTCATATCTACAATTTACAAGGAGTTCCTTAAGCGTACGTTCACTTACGAATTTAGGTGTACGTGAATGTGCTGACTCTTGAAAGACAAGTTTATTTATTCTAGGTGGTGTAAAGGTAATGCTAGCACCTCCCGTGGCCCCATCTGGGGCGTCGGGTGTGAATGGGTTCGTTGAACGTGACACAGCAACTATGGGTGTCGATACCTCTGTAGAGTCGACTGCGGAGACAGATGCGGAAACAGATGTGCTTGCCGAAGCTTGTGTCGGGACTTGCTGTTGCACGGGGACAGATACCTGATCCTGACGTTGAACCCCTACACCAGACGGTCTATGTGGTGCGGCGTTAGCATACTCGGGAGCTGCGTCGTCTAGATATGAGGAAAGAAAAACATCTTCTGCGGTTCTGGGATGCCCTTTTGGATGTACCTTAATTGGAAATAATGGGGGTGGCAAGTCTTTTGGCATCTCTGGAGCAGCCTTAGGTAGTCCTTCGGCTAGAAGGGGATACATACCATTCATAAGAGCATTTCTTTGTCTATTTACTTGTTCTGATTTCACTCGGATACCTTCCTTAATTAATAGATTTTCTTGAACTTTATTTGAACTTTCTTTACTCCTCTCTTCTTGTCTACGTGCTTTTTCTGTTCGTCTATGAGATTCTTTACGCCATAACTCAACAGCGTCTTTCTGTGATTGTCTGACCTTTCTTTTCCATAACTCTTCCTCCACTTTCATGATGCATTCTGCATCCCAGGTTCCCGCTACGGGCCACCTTTGACTTTCCGGCAATCCCTTGGTATAATCTACCCATAGATCAAGAAACAATATGGCATCTAAGCCATGCTTATGGTACATAAAATGCCCTGGAGTGTCCCTAGGAGGAATAGGAACTGCTTCTTCAAGCACCCCTTTTCTGGTAGTAATCTGTCTTAACTTCGAGAAGAGCGGCATATTGACAACTGATCCGATACTTACTCTTGAACTTACTTAATACGAAAAAACCCCAATAATGAACAGTGTACAATGAACAATCATTCATACCACAATATGCAAGACATTTCTGAAAACATTAAACATTAAACATTTAACAATGACCGACAATGATGACAGTCTGCCTAACTAATCACCACGCTGAATTCTTGACAATAACTGCATACTTCGGAATACTTGATATACTGCTAAACAGTACATATACACTGCTAAACAGTGCAGACCGGATTTGTGTACCCAAATCCGTCTTGACCGGCACAACCTATGTGCGCGTCAACACGCCTCCCCGGCGATGGTACTCACCGAGTAGCTCCTTGAAACGGAAGGCCTCAGAGAATGGACAGGACTCGATGACTGCGGACAGCGGACCCTCTGGACATCGGGATTTCGAAATATCTGGTGGGCCTCTGTATACCTCGGATCTTGCTCTCTCAGCTAGGCTCTGGTCGGGATACTTCGCACTTCTCACCGCCTCGTCTGGGTTGATCGCAGCCTCAGTCGCCCCCGCTTGACCGGAGGGAGCTTACAGGAAATCCTGCTGGTACGCGTTTATGGTCCGTCCAGCTGTGGCAGGAGACCGGGCCTGCAACGCACCGCCGGCGCGTGAGATGAGAAAGTGTCCCTGTTCGGGCGCCATTATGTGGTAAATAAAATCTTCTTTACCGGACTGAATTTCATACGGAATCTTAAAATAAAGTAAAATAGCTCAAAATAACAAGAGGCAGAATCCGTGGTATAAGAGGTTTTCTAAATGGGCTTTATTCCACTCAAAATGGCCGACTCGAGTCGCGGCCTTCAGGTTCCGTCACCACGAGGGTTCAGGAAGTGAAGTACAATACTTTATTGACAGACATGCATTTTTATAATAAGTACATTACAATGAAACGAATGTAGAAGGCGTAACATTTGATAAGAAAAGTGACATAACAGGTACGTAATCGAAACTAGGCGTAATAAGGAATAAAAGAAACATGATTGGTTAGGATTATCAGACATAGGTGGATCTATAAGATAATACTTGGCATAGATGCGCGCGCAGCAGCCTGACGTGTGAGTGACGTGCAACTAGGGGGTGAAGGGACTTGACATTTAGCTCTACATGTGGAGACGAGAAGTCTGGGGGGTCAAGTCAACCTAATCCCAAATCATATCTAACATCCTATGTTTAAAGAACTATGTTATCCACAAGGAAGGACTCTCGGACAGAATCTAGTCTATACTGACTGTGTGCGTGCACAAACGCCTAAGTGTCTATATGAGATGCGAGAGGCAGAAAACTTTCCATGGCAGCAGGGCTATGAATCACTTGCAGGAGGACGGAAAGGCTGAGTCCTTTGCTTGTGAGCTAAAGGAAATGTTTACCTAAATCACTAGACAGGAATGCATCGGCTGAAGAGCAAGATAGATAATTCGAAGGTGAAATACAGCTTCTTGGCAGGCAGGCGAAAACTGGCCGAGGCAGGCACCGTTAGCTGCACAGGGAGTAGGACAAAGTTCATGGATACAGATGCGAGCTCAAGCTGAAGCTGTCAGAGACAGAGAGCAGGGAAAGGCTTTGAGGACAGAATCGGGCCTACTTGCCTGAACTGTAAAAATGGAGTAACTTAGCCATATAAAGTCGGTGGCCTTTCATACTTAGGAATCGAATATCCAGCCCATTGATGGCGGATCTGACAGAGAACATGTCGACGGTAGACACACATATATTTGCGTTCTTAGAAACTGGAACTGGAGGGAACATACATGTATTTGTAACATGCATATAGAACCGTTGGGGTCCAAGATAGGGGACATAACTGATCAGGAAAATCCACATTTCCACACCTGCTTGGTTTATGGTGGACATATTTTGGGCACATCAACACAGTGGAAAAACTGCCTGCTATATTAGTAAACAAAATGCTTAGATTTGAATTAATTTGGAAGCCATTCACAACTTGTATTAAGGGTTGACAAGTAAGAAAGGGCCGATTCCACTGAAGGTCTGAATCCTCTGAAGTTGATATCACAGATTCTGAAGTGATAAAGGGAGTTCGATAAGGTTAGCAATATCTACGAGCCATAGCTTCTCCCCTGTTAATGCTGGATTAGAACATCTACAAACTGAGATGATTGAACATCATTGGCGACCATGTCTAGCACTTTTGTTGTGCCTGCGATAATGGCTGCAACAATAAACAAATGGTAGCCTGAAATGAGTAAATTGGCAGCCCCTGAAAGGCCTCGCTACTTGACAATGCATACCTTAAATATATTTCAGTGATTGGAAACGAGATCTAGTTTTATTTGCCAAACAACCATATTACATTATTTTTTTATGAAACATTATTAATATTCTTTATCATTTGTTGTCATAATAAATGATAATGTCTTTAATACTCCCATATGTTCTTTCTACAAATAATAAACAAAAATAGCATTCTTTTTTCAGATGTTTTCTAATTTGTGAGGAAAACCATTTGCTTTTATTGTTTAAAGTACCGGAGACTCCCATGATGTTTGGGTGTTCACAGTTTTTAGGTCTTGCCTGAGCCAGCGTATGCGCTGCTCTGGCGAGACATTTAGTGAGTGGGCTTTAAAAAGCCTACCACAGTTTTTGTCTGGCATACTGCCTGCGGTTACGCGCACAGGCACAAGCAGAGGCGCCATCTGGCTTTCCTCTCGCTCTCCCAAGCGCGCGCGCCTCTCTCCGCCTCTCTGTCTTGCTTGCCCCTCCCCCTCTTCCACCATAGAGCGCGTCTCGCCGGCGCGCATCTAGTGCTTGAAATTTCTTGACTGGTTCGGCTTGTCCTAGACTTCACTCTTCGTATTAGAATATTGGTATCCTTCTGCTGCCTACCCGGGGCTAAATGATGTGCCCTCGGTCCCTGACTCCTCACCACCCGTTAATGAGAATTTTTCCCCAAGCTTTGGAGATCACAACAGGTTCTTTAACCGAGTACATCCATTGATAACTCTTTCCTTTTCCCCTAAGCTGTTCACCTGCTAGACTGTCATCTGACATCAAAATCTGGTTTCCGAGCATATCCGCTCCTTCCGTTGGCAATATTGTATCTACGGACGAGGTTTGTACGAGCCCCGGCCGTCACTTCCTTCTGCGCAGGTGCTGAGGAAGCATTCTCCAACTTAGACTCACCAGAGGCAGCCTTCGTTCCTACGGCAACTGACAAGAAAGTTCCCACTATTAGTGGCTGCTTAGAGCCGCCAGGATCCGTGCTGGTTCTCCGATGTTTCCCCTGAGTTTCTCTCTCCGCTTCCTTCTCAGCTGTAGCAGCAGCTTCCTCCTGCTTCTTGGCTGAGACACCTCGGTGGGGTTGGCTCCAGGTCCATCCCGCCACTGCTCCCGCCGCGTCCTTCACAGCCTTGTTGCTTTTCGGAGCCATTTCCATTAGGAGAAGCCCAAGCCTACTCCACAGGGTGCTGACCACCGACTTGATCGCCCACAGAGCTGCGACAATCGCGCTACGTGTTCCTCGAGATTAGACACCAATGCAGAGCCATGAAGGGTCAGTGATGTATGTATCTTCCAGCATACTAATACATCATTTCTGTTTTCTTAGGGCCAAAGCGCCAGAGCACCTCTCGCAGTAGTCAAGCAGCCGCCATCTTGCTCCTCAAAAAGTTCCCTCCCACTTCTGTTGTAGTAGGCACCTGTATGCAGTAAATTCTAACATTTTCACTTTATTTACTGCTTTTAGAACTTCATACATAGTGATCTACTTTCTTATTGAGGTTCAGCTCCAAATATCTTATAGACATTCCCTTATGTTGTTCAGGTGATCTTTGTGTATTCACTGCATTTTGGTTTACCTCCCATTTGTTAGGAGTGGCAGCTCTACTAAGAATAGTGCATGGTCTGACTCGGTCATTGACTCTATTCTAATTCCGCCATATGGACAAACAATATCTAGTACAGACCCAGGAATTCTTCACTGTGACTTACGAACATGGCAAAAGAGGCTATCGCTAATGTACAACAGCCTTACTCTACCACGCCCACGCCTTAGCTCTCCTGGGACAACTTTCGATCTGCCCAAAGTCCTTTTTAATCTGTCTAAATTTATATCGTTAACTA
Organism: Triturus cristatus; assembly: GCF_964204655.1. NCBI lineage: Eukaryota > Metazoa > Chordata > Amphibia > Caudata > Salamandridae > Triturus > Triturus cristatus. Next base: position 1,588,917,361 of record NC_140590.1, read on the forward strand.
GAGCCAGCTCCATCTGCCCTAAAGAACCGAAACATGCTGTTGTTTTTATTATTCATCAAACAGCTCCTGTTCATGGCTCTGTGTGTATATTGATCCTAATCTTAATTTCTCTGTACTTTTGTGCCATTCAGAAGAATGCACCTCCTGTGCTTCTCCATAAACCTTTCATTGAGCCTGCATTCTGTAGTTTTTAACTTCTGAGAAGTTTTGTAAGGAATTTAAAAGGTACATTGTACAAATTGTAGAAAAAATCAACAGCGTCACTCAGCGCCACCACAGCATCACCCAGGGCCACCACAGCATCACTCAGCGTCACCACAGCATCACTCAGTGCCACCACAGCATCACTCAGCGCCACCACAGCATCACTCAGTGCTACCACAGGATCACTCAGTGCCACGACAGCATCACTCAGCGCCACAACAGCATCACTCAGCACCACCACAGGATCACTCAGCACCAACACAGCATCACTCAGAACCACCACAGCATTACTCAGGGCCACCACAGCATCACTCAGTGCCACAACACTATCACTCAGCATCACCACAGCATTACTCAGGGCCACCACAGCATCACTCAGGGCCACCACAGCATCACTCCGCACCACCACAGCATCATCACTCAGCACCACCACAGCATTACTCCGCACCAACACAGCATCACTCAGGGCCACCACAGCATCACTCAGGGCCACCACTGCATCACTCAGGGCCACCACAGCATCACTCAGGGCCACCACAGCATCACTCAGGGCCACCACAGCATCACTCAGGGCCACCACAGCATCACTCAGGGCCACCACAGCCTCACTCAGCGCCACCACAGCCTCACTCAGCATCACCACAGCATCACTCAGCGCCACCACAGCATCACTCAGCACCACAACAGCATCACTCAGTGCCACAACAATATCACTCAGCACCACCACAGCTTCACTCAGCACCACCACTGCATCACTCAGCGTGACCACTGCATCACTCAGCGCCACCACAGCATCACTCAGCACCATCACAGCATCACTCAGCACCACATCAGTATCACTCAGCATCGCCTTTGCACTAGTACACCACCACATCATCATCACTCAGCAAGACCTGAGTATCATTCAGCATCACCCCAGCATCGTCTCCGCACCAGTCACCACCACCACCTCAGCATCACTCAGCACCACCTCAGCCTGCTCTCGAAATCTGGCATCTGTTGTTTCTCCCCAAGCGTCTGGACGCTGCTAGTGTTATAATACAGGTACTAGTTTCCAGCCTTCACCCTCCCGATTGTTTATGCCCCCTCAAAAGAAAGCTTTAACAAACAACCATTGGAATAGGCAGAAACAAGTTGCAAACATTGCAAGAACAAAAGAAAACTGAGGACATTTTTTATTGTAAATACTTTTTTTAATGTGGTCGTTCAGTTGTACATAATGCCTTCTTGGCCATATATAAGGTAACAAAAAAGCTTCTGACACTTTTTTATTTTAACTTTTCACCAATCTGCACAGCAGCCACACTTCTCTACAGCACAGCTTGAAGACATTGGCAAAGGCAATAGCTCTGGCTAAACACTTATAAAACCCCAAATGCGAGACCTATTGGCTATGCCAGGGCTTGTTGAGATTGCAGGTACCCTCTCATAGCAAGAAGAATCGAGAGAAAATAGCATTCATATTTAAATATGTATTAGAAAATGGTATTTCCTAATGTTTTGTACCTTGTCAGCCACATTTTTTGTTGTTGAGGTAAAACCTTCAGTGCAAAAACTCCGATCTTGGGAGTTAGCAGTGGCGTCACTAGGGGTGTGCGGGGGTGCGGACCGCACCGGGTGACACCATCACATGGGGTGACACCCGGCACCGTGACACCATCGGGGTACTAGGGGCGTGCTTTCGAATTGGAGCTCAGCCGCTGACTTCCTTTAGGCCTGGAGGGGGAAAAGTGATTCACCAATCCAAACTCTAGCAGAGTGGTGGGGGATTTCAGATGAAGACATGCCCACACACGTGAGAAGGAGCCACCGTAACAATCACCTGCGCGGCTGCGCCGGCCTCACCCCGCCCAGAGAAAACAATGCGCGCGCTTAGAACACCTTCCTGTAACCTGAAACCGCACACAGCGCCAGGTTGCCTGCTTAAGTCCAAAATTGCTCGCTCCTGTTTCACAGGTAAGTGAAGATTACTTACTGCAGCATTCCGCACACCTGGCGACCTAGGAAGAAACAGGCTCGCGCAGTCATAAATGTTTTAACTATCAGCTGAAATGTCCTGTCTCCGATTACCGTTTGCTGCCTTTTTTGTTTGAGCATTACACACAGTTGTTTTCTGAAGTTTGTCGGGTGTGCTCATTAGTTTGAGATTTTGCGTCGACTTTGGACTCATGCATGTACGCAGAGCACCCTGTTTTGCTGACTAAACTGCCCTGACGAATCGGCTCTATTTGCGGTCCATTATCTGCGCGCCCATTATTTACTGTCCAACTTTTCTCTCTGTGACGGGATGAAGCAGTCATGCGTTGGGGCTCCTGCTATATTTTTTACAGCTTTCTCCCTGCCCTTCCCTCCTTTCTTCTGCACAAAAGGTCAGATAAAATGGAGCTTGGGGGATTTCGACAGCTTTTCTTGCAGCGCACTGTACAATTCTGAGATCAACCAAGGACTCAGTCTTGCGAACAAGCTAGCCAGTGTGGACAGGGAATAATAGTTTGTGAGGAGTAAATACAAGGTTGGGAAGTGCTGCTCTCTGTCCTGCAGACAGCAAAGCCGAGACGGACACGGTGTGTACTTCATGCAATTGTTCGAGGCGTTAAATGCACTATTTGTGTCTTCGCCTTTTGCCTTTAGAAACCGTTAGCTGCAAGCGACGCGTGCTGTGACATTTTTTTTTCATTTAGATGCACCACATATGTCCTGCCAGCGAAAGCCATCAGCTTCCCCACCCACAGCAAGTAAACACCGCAGCCAATTGTCGAACCACTCGAGCTCCCCTGTCACTTATTTTTTTGTAGGCCACATATTGCTCTTGCCCAGTGCGTAATTTAAATTGAGCCGCATCCAGGTGTTTATTGCTGGCAACAATTGGGTTGTAGTTGAAGGCAGTTTTTCTCAGTGGGGCAGTATGGTGTTCAGTGGGGGAGAGAATGTGGCACTATGGCCAGAGCTGCTGAATTTGGAACTGGGGACCCAGGTTCAGACTTAATAACCAGTCCACCAGACCACTCTCCTGAGAGAGCACTATCTCATGCTAGACCTTAGAAGGCTTTGCAAGACATTAGAATCCCTGGTGTCGTAGCACCAGCAGGCGGATCCTAGCATGACAAGTGTAGGTTAATCTACAAGGCTTGTCCACCACTATTCATACTGAAGTTCACCTCCAGTCTTGTGGGCAGGCCTATGAAGCAGTACACCCTAGAACAACAGTGACCCTGTCACTGAGATCACAGGACCCTTGAGAAGGGTCAGCTCTAGGGCGGTGCAACCGGTGTGACCACACCAGGTGCTGACTTTAGGTGGAGGCATCATTTTTGCAAGTATATTATGGTTTTAAAAGCGCTTGCTGCCTCCTTCCTGGCCTCCAGTAATTTACGGTAACAATAAAAATGTCATGATGACTGGTGATTAATGTTCTGCCTAGAGAGAGATCGGAATATTGTCTAATGGAAGATTTGACTCATGGAAAGGTAGCTCAGTGGGTTAATGTACCTGCTGCAAAGAACATGTACCATGCAGATCACAAAGTGCACATAATGTAAATAGGCCAGTGGGCTACTTTTGTCAGAGAGACCCTATTGTTACTTGCAGTGTACAAGTTAAAATCCTAACATAGAACAGTGAGCTATTAACTGTCATCTACTCCGCAGCAACACAAGTCAAATTTTTTATTAACTTTTGATACGTTTGAGCTACAAACCATGTATTAGTTTAAATGGTCAGATCATGCAGCAGATCTTGCATTATGAGACAAATATGGCAGAGCCATTATTATTTAGAAAACATTTGCAAACTAGGATTTTTAGCCATTCATGTTTGAACTGCTGTTTTGGAAAAGGGAGAAGTGCTGATGACAGAAACTCCATGGCTCGGTGACAAATGGCTTGGGCTTCCACATTTTATCGTATTTGGGGACATTCTGTGATTAGAAGCATAATACATTTTACTGTCAATAACTCATTATAACCTTAAATAATCATGTGTATCCATTGGTTGATAAAACTGGGCAGTGAAACCAAACAAATACAAAAAATTGGGATGTTTGCGCATTCTGGCCCAAACATCCCACTTCGACCACTGATATATTGTGTTTCTGGATAGTGGGAACACCACACCAGTAAAAAGTACCATACCTATGATATTATAAATTCCAATAAACTGTTGACCAGCAGGTAGCCCACTGTACAACCTGATTAAGTCATTATCACACTGTAGTTAACAGGCACATTTTGTAAATATAGGACCTACATTTACAAACGTTACTAAGGATTCTGTATGGTCCCGTTATTTGCCAACTGTGTCCACTGGCGGACTCGGAGCGGAGGAGGTCCATGCGGTAAGTCGTGAGGGGGTGACACCATAAGTTACCCGCACCGGGTGACACCAACCCTAGTGACGCCACTGGGAGTTAGCACGGGCGATTACTATTTTGCTTAAAACAGCGTGGCTTGCCATGGTTTGCAGTTTCATGGGTGCGATTTTGAAGATTTCTAGTTGTGTAAATAAACATCAGATAACTTCCACAACATCAGCCTTTGTGAAATGCATTCAGACTTTTATGATGCATTATTCTTTGCACTAAGATTAATTGTAAAGCCTTGCTGTGCCGGTGGAAATACTCCTATCGCCTTCTCGCTCAGCAAAAAAAGTACAATCTAGCACAAATAAAATGCGCGCTGGTTTTGTTAGAATCTTTTCCGAAAATGTAGTTCTCCAACTTCCACGAGTCAAAAGCATCTTATTGGAGAAACTTCTAGCCCAGTAGTCACCGGACAGTAGACTCATTTGTTTCCGGGAGATAGTTGGCCACGGCTGGAATCTGTCATAAAAGACTTTTCTGTTGTTTGATTAAACACACTGCCCTACGGCAGATAATCTGTTTCCCGCTTGCTCTTTTTGTCTGCTGGCTTAACCTGGCATGAAATCCATGAACAGTGCTAAGATTATGTTACTGTCTTTCTTGATCAGAAGGTTTGAGTCTCTGGTAAAATTGTAATAAGAAACATTATCTTGGTTTTCCTTTCTGAATACCGTAAGGCATTTTGTCAAAAAAAAACTCAAGTGGAGGTAAGACTTGGATGTCAATTTTGATCATGTTATCTCAGTATTGAGGGAATTGCATTCCTTCTTGATATTTGGCTTTGTGAAAATCAGCCCATTGTTTACCCATAAGGCCTTTGTCGTGGGAACAATGAAGTACCTCTTTATTCTGTTTTACTTTGGCAGAGCCTTCATCTTATGCAAGGACACAAGAAATTCCAAGGTTAGTAATGCTGCCAAAGGGTTTTACAGAACCTTAACATGACACTGGGGTTTAGCTTTCCTGCCAAAAAATGATGACCCGATCTAATTAAGCAGAAGGGCTCTTGACAGATTGCTTTCCTAAATGTAAACCATTGTTTATGCTACTTATTATGTGAGTAAAGACTAATTGCGCCACACATTTTTAAGCATTATTTTCTACTATTAAAGATTTTTCAAATGTTTTCTTGACATTTTTGAATCTTACTTTCCAATCGCTCATCCCTCTGCTACACCACCAGTGGCAAGCCATATTTAATACTGAAGAAGCAATCATATCTTTCACGTTTCTACATAATTATTTTCAACTCAATAGCTGAATCTGTTTTCCTAAAACTATCTAAATATTTCAAAATATCGTCTGTATGTCTCCTTCCATCAGCGATGACGTTCATTTGATACTGGTTCTGCCCTATAGCTTTTCAATAACAGAACTAATCGGTGGTCAGTCCCTTTTTTATATGCACATCCGCATATGGCACACTTTGGCACAGACGGCTGTCACCATGGCCTGGAGGAAAAAAAAGTGATATTTTGTCTGTCTGTCTTTCTAAATTTGTTTACTAACTGCTGCTAGAGAATTGACTGACAGTTAATGAATCGGGTTCCTCTTCTTTAATGATGAATGTTTTATGATGTGTGAACATCATGTATTGTGAATTGAGAAAGTATAACTCTTACAGTATTTACAGATATATATTTATATGGCAAATGAAAGAAAAGAAAAAACTAGTAGGTGAAAGACAGGTAATGTGTCTGTGCCTGTATTTGTGTTTACACATGCCAATGTATTCTATGTATGAATTGAAAACATATCCTTGAAAATGGCAGAGGATGAATGTGACATGTATACGTATGCAGATAAGGTGGGGCCACTGATTAGATGGGGCCATAGAGCTGCTAACGCCCATTGCATAGATGATCAGTCTTTCTTAGAGATAAGCATTCGTACTTTTCATAGCAGCCTCAAGTGAGCTATTATTCTTTTGTTTCCTTTCTTCAGCCATTATAGAGCTCTAACAAACTGAGTTCTGTTGTGGATCATACAACCATCCTACATATAGAACTATTGAGAAATACGTTATTTGGCTGGGGACATATATTTCCCAGGTGTCCGAGAATAGCGGTATTCTAATTGCAGCAATACAAAGAAAACATAAAGCGCTAGCATACCGACTAAAGTTTAGCAAGTATATGTTCCCAAGTACTCAATCTGGTGGCGTGGCATCGCTAAACAAATCATTAACCAAACACCAGCAAAGATTGGTGAAACTTAATGGTTTTTACCATTTCCCTTCCTCATTGCACACTGTTTTTCACACTGTATCTGCCAATAGAAGCATGGTCGAATTTTGCTTTGTATCTACACTTACCCATATTTTTCTCTTTATCATGTCCAAATTCAAAAGACTCTCTGACTACAGAGGCACTTTAGGACTTACTGATTAATTATGTATTTTTTCTGAGGGCAAGGGACTATATGCTTATTTAGTTGAACTGTCATGATATGCCTAGTCAGGTAATACATGTGCTAGTGTTATTGTAGAAGCACAATCCTTATTAAAAGAGTTTAGTAAGGGATATTTTGGTGATTATTCTGAGGTACCCAATCTTACTCCACCTTCTATTGGTGTTTTGAAAGTAACTGCTTATGTGTAATTGTTTTTTTCTGCTTTGTTTTCAGCCATCTGCATCATATTGGTGCATTTACTGATTAAGTACAGATTGCATTTTATGCCAGAAAGTGTAGCTGTTGTTTCTTTAGGTAAGTGACTTCCTGACCTTTTGAATTTGTTTCAAAGCATAACTTTAAAGACTTGTATTTGGTTTTGTTTGTAAGACTCTGTATTTTGTTGTCTCCAAAATGATTGCCCAATTTTGGGCCCAACAAGGATCACTACCTAGAATTGATGGACTAAAATACAACTGTATGTTGTCACAGGTAGGTATTAACATTTTCCCTTCAAATTGTTAATATGTTGAATTGTATATGTAAAGGTATGCTAAACATATCAGGCTTAATAAAATGCACACCATATTTGCAAAACAGTTATGTAGGGGATTTTAGTAAAGTTGATGTTAGTTAACGTAGGATTTGAAGCGTTTAAAGGAATTCTACAGTAACTCAACTTTAGATAGGAAATTTAAAACAGTATTAATATTCAAAAAATGGAGTATACACGTGTGGTATCCAGCTTCATTTATCTCATTGTTTTCGGCTACTTTATAAAGTTCTAACAATGGTATATGATGTAAGGAAACTGTTGGGACAAGCGTGGAAGAAAATTAAGGAACTAGTTGCTTCAGAATTTAGTTAGCTTCGATTTCTAGAAAACTTTATAGCATGAAGAATCATTAAGGTTTGCACTCTTGAATACATTCAAACAAATTTAAACTCCAGACATTCTGCAGAAGTAAGATCAGTGGATACAGATCTCAGGGGAGGGTCAGACTGTCTCTCATGAACAGTTAAGCAGTTCTCTGTGGCTAGTACATCATCAAAATTATATTTCATAACTTCAAACCATGACATTCTATGAACCAATTAATATCAGCAGCATGTCATTTTCAGAAACATGCACCTCAAAACGTAGCGGTCTTTGAATTGTCAGAGTGCTCATGGGGACTTCTTTCAATCACGAAAGCAGACTGATTTTTAAATGTTAGTATATGGTAACTGTAAACCATGACATTTTATAGACTAATATCAGAAGAGCGACATTTTGGGAAACATTTACCTCAAAACTTAGTGACCTTTGAATTGTCAGGGTGCTCATGGAAAAGACTTCTTTCCATCATCACAGCAGGTAGGTTTTTTGAGTTTTATATTAATGACGGAATATAAATTTGCACTGTTCATCCTGCCTAACACTGCAGGAACTAGAAGGGAGAGACAAGTCTTCCACAAACAGTCATTTTGACTACTTAGCAAGCCTGTAGACTGGGGAGAAAATACCCTGAGCAATCTTTTAGGCCACAGAATTGAAACCATCTCACTGCAAGTTGTGACTGTAAATGGGTTTACAGTGACCCTCAACATCCAACCCCATGGCAATTCCTTTTGAACTGCAGGTGATATAGATACGTATCTCCAAATGCCAAGGCTTCACTAAGTTGGTGAGGCGTGTAGAATTAACTAACCCCCAATCCCAAGTGCTAGCATTAGTGTGCCTGATAAATCCAAGGGAAAGTAATAACATGTAAACAGAGGAGGGGCACAAAGCAAAATTTGGGAAATGTATGTAGATCAAAGACATGTAAAAGAACTCGCATGTAAGCAAATACTTAAATTTACCGGATCTTCAGGCATACAATGGAGACCCAAAAGTTACAGGAATGTATACAGAGCATTTGAAGGTCAAGCTCATTGCCTTAGATATATATAGAAAGAAATGGAACAGTCACAATACTGTCACCACCTCTTGGGGAAACTTAGAGTATTCCAGATTCAACCAAAGAAATGAAAGTTAAAAGTGAAATTATTGCCTAATAATTCTTATAGTAGCAGAGACCCAGCAGTAGTCAAACATCAGTTACAAAAGAATATACACTGCCATCGATTTCCCTTATGCCATGCTGTAAGCTTGGTGATGACCCTGTTAGATGCCACCCAGGTACAGTCCCTGCTAATGTATGCATTTTGCCACGTGCATCTTCTGAGTACAAACTGTCAATATAGCCTGAATGAAGTCTTGTTTACTAAGTTAATCCAACAAGCCATGGCTTTAATCCGAGGAAGCTTCTAACTTCCCTAGAGACATAATTCCTTGGAAAATCGTGTCTCCATTGTGAAGCAGTATGTCTTTTTCTAGAGTTAAAACTATCCCTTCAGTGGTATAAAAGCACTAGGCAAGAACTGATTAATTAGCTTGTAAAGACCCAGCTCATGAGAAGAGAAGTGAAGAGAAGAGATCAACTTTCCATTTCAACCAAATTGTAGAATTTTCTCTGACGCAGATGCACGCTTGGAACCAGAGTTCTTCGCCACTGGCTGAACAGACTTAAAACTTGCATTTTTCACTTTCTTTTTCAATGTAGCTTGGAGATAGGATTATAAGACCCTATGGATACTGTTAGATTTGGGGGTCTCTAGTTGGCATAGGTAGGTACCTGTGACAAATAGGGACCCTTGCGTCTAGTCGGGGTAAGGAGCTAACACTCCCACAATAACCCCTGCTCACCCCCTTGGTAGCTTGGCACGAGCAGGCAGGCTTATCTCAGAGGCAGTGTGTAAAGCATTTGTGAACACATACAGTAATACAGTGACAACACTACAAATGGACACCACACAGGTTGTATTATAAAAATAAGTATTTTTATATAGACTTAACACAAGACCAGACGACAAAAATCCACAACTCTGTACACAAAAATAGTCTCTTAAATGTTTTAAAATAGCTCCGTTCTCTCAAGTTGTAAATGCAACACTTTACTCTCAATGTACCTTAGATGCATAGCGCAAAGAAAACAAAAGGGTTGCAGGGAAGGTGATGCGTCGGTTCCTTACACGCAGGTGAGTGGATGCGTTGGTTCCTTACTGCTGCGCAGGGGAGTTGATGCTCGCTTCCTTACTGTGTGGGAAGATGATGCGTCGGTTTCTTACTGCTCTCCGGTGCAATGCGACACGCTGGCACCTTGATGTGATACTCTCCTCCGGTGTGATGTGACAAAATGGCGTCTTGGTTGCGATGCGACAACATTGGTGTGATGCGACACGCCGGACGGCCGTGCGGCAACTCGATGATCTTTGGAGCCGCGACAGGCCCTGTGACGCACTTCTCCGGTGATGCGACGATGACCTCTGTGGCAGCGTCCCGCTTCTCCAGCGATGCGCCGCACTTCGGCGATGCGATGATGGCAGCGGCGGCTCGCTTCCTCGGCGATGCGATGATAGCGTCTGCGGCGGCGACACGCTTCTCGTTGTTGTGTCGCGCTTCCAGCTCCCAGTGACATGCAGTCTCTCAGAAGGCCCAGCACAACAGCAGGCACTTCAGTTCCCAGCAAGAGAATTCAGGGGGGAGCTGGTTGGTGAAGTCTTGCATCCCTGAGACTTCAGGCAGGAGGCAAGCTCTAGTTCAAGCCCTTGGAGATTCTTCTTCAAGTGGATAGAAATCACACTCAGTCCTTTTCCCCTCTCTTTGGCAATGAAGCAACCACTGTAGGCCAACCCCCAAACACACAGCACAGGGGTAGTCTCCTCCTTCAGCTTCCTGGTTCTTCTCCTCCTTCAGCTTCCTGGTTTTTCTCCTCAGCAAAGGTTCATCTTGATTCCCAGAAGTGATCTAAAGTTCTTGGGTCTGGGTCCCAATATTTATACTCCTTTTCCCTTTGTTCTCTGAAGGCAGAGAGGCCTTTGCCTAGTCCAAACCAGTTCTGGTCAGTCCTGGAGCACTTTGTTGACATGTCTTCTTCTTTCCTTTTACAGTGCAGGGCAGGGACATCATACACATCACAGGAGGTGGAGCCAGCATTGTGGAGGGAAGGCCCAGCCCTATTCAGGTCCCAGGTGCAACTCCTCCCTCCCATCTAGATGCAGAGCTCTCTATTCACCACTGGGCTGACCCACCCTGTCTCCTGGAATCCCCCAGCCCGGTCACTCAAACTCCAGACAAGGAATACACAACCTAGCAAAGGCAGGTTTGGATGGTTGGACAAGAAAATGCCTACTTTCTAAAAGTTGCATTTTCAAACACAGAATGTTAAAACCAACTTCACTAAAAGATGTATTTTATCATTCTGAGTTCAGGCATACTAAACTCGAATTTCTACCATGTTCCCTGAGTCAGTTAGGATTATAAAATGTAATAACCAAACTGCCCATTCTGGCCTATGGAGAACAGGTAGCCTTGCAATAGTGAAAAACGAAAATGGCTGTAATTCACTATTAGGACATACCATACACACCAGGGCATGTCCTACCTTTTACCTACAATGCACCCTGCCCTTGGGCCTACCATAGGGGTGACTAATATGTATAAAAGGGAAGGTTTGGGGACTGTCAAGTGAGTGCACCTGCCCAGTCAGCATGGCAGTACAAGACTGCACATAGGCTCTGCAATGGCAGACCTGAGACACACTTTACAAGCTGCTCCGGTGGGTGGCACAATCCGTGCTGTAAGCCCACCAGCAGCATTGGTTACAAGCCCTGGGCTCACGCAGTGCACTGTACTAGGGTCTGACAAGTAAACCAATCAAGCCAATCATGGAGTCACTAATCCATACATCAATTTACCATAGGAAGCACTTGCACTGTCGCACTGAACAGCAGTGGCACAGTGCCCAAAGCATCTATAACCAGCAAAAACACATGAGGCAACAGTAAAAAATGGAAGGGAGACCCACGCCAATGGTGCCAGTTCTAACACGTACAAAGAAGATGTAACATAATACTAAAGACAAAATTGCATCTTCATGGAAGCTCAAGAAAGTGTTGCTGAGAGCATGGTCAAGTCAGAACAATATTGGATGGTAAAGTAGAGGTGGTTTCTTTACAAAACAAATCCTCTTTGATGTAAGGTAAACATTTTCAGTAGGTTGATTGTGGAATTCTGTTGACTAAAAGCTAAAGTAGGAGATCTGGAAGAAAAACAGTCCACTGTAAAGCAAGAATTAAGAATAATTACTAAACTCTCAAGGTACTGAAAACTGAGACAAAGGCCATTATGATCAAACAAACTCTAAATCAGAACAAAAATAAGACAAGAGGACATCTTTTTGAGAATCCCGCAGTGGTGTGAAAGTTATTAAATACTAATTGCAGTGATATGGGACACAATAAAAATGGGGCTGATAAAAAAAAAAAAAATATATATATATATATATATATATATACATATACAGGCAGTAGTAGTACAGCACTATCCATTTTACTTATTCTTACATGCCTTTGTAAATTGGCCTTAAACTGCCTTCACTCCTTCGTAGTAAAAGTGCGAAGAGGGCCCAGTCCTTTCTATTTGTAGTAAGTGTGTGAGAATATTCCCATTTGAGATGTTTTGGGACTAATTCAAAAGGCGATTAAGAGTATGTAAATGAGTACTACAAGGGTTCTACTTTACATACCAAAATGCCTTTGTGAATAGGCTCATTTTCTTGGTACTGGATCTCAGTATGCCAACTTGATTGAGCTGAAAAAGACTTCAGAAGTGGCCGCTCAAATGGTTCGGTAGCTGCCTGTTGGATAGAGTTATAAAATTGTCAATTATGAGCCTGTCTTGGGAGATGTCAAATTCAACCTCCTTGGTGTCATCTTTTTTTTTTAAACTTGCCAGCTTCGGGTATATCAAATTAAAGGCAACTTGTTATTTATATTTTTATATAAACAAAGTGGTGAAAAAAACTTCAAGAATAAAGTTAGCCTGCGAGCAGAGCTGTGCAATGTACACATACTAAGGTTAATATCCTAAACCCTCGCTCACAATATCAGTTTAGTGAGGAGTCGGGAAGAAGGAATTTAATGATATATGGAAATGTGTCTATGGTCTAAAGTTTAAAACAACTCAAGGAACCCTGTATACACTTTTTGATTGACAATCACGAAAGCGCAGTGTGGCAAGTGGTTAAAAAGAAAAAAGAAAGCAAATCATTACAAGCAAAATCTGCTCCAAATCAGCTAAACAGAAACAACTTTGCAATACAGTGCCGGCTCCTGTTGTCGGGCCACCGACGGTGTGTTTGTCAGGCTCGCGTCAAACGAGCGGGGGTGACTTCAGCATGGGTAGTTGGTGTCTGAGGACATAAGCTGGATAGTTGAGCAAGGACACACACTTTAACATAACATCACAGCATGTAGCGGAAAGACATACAATGCAAACGCATGCCAACACTGAGATTAATTAACCAGAAAGCAACGCTGTCGCTATAGAAACGCAAGACAACAGCGCTCATTGGAAAAGGGCCAGCAGCAGCACATTAAAACCAGTTTGGTGGTATTTGGGGTTAGCAGTATACTGCCGAACTATATGAACTGAGCAAATCAAAGTACTTCAGCCTTTACAGTTCTGCATTTGGTCTTGGCGAGTTGATTATAATATTATAGTATGGTAATTGCATCTATATAGCGCTTACTACAACTCAGAAGGTGTTGAAGTGCTGTACACTGCATCACTCTGCTCAGGAACCCAGGGTTAGTAGTTAATCCAGTGGTTCTTGGTTAATGTTGGCTGTGGAGGATTAGTCATGTGGTCTAAAGAAAACTATTCCATACCTTTACTCCAATTGTTTATGGTAAATTACAGTAATAGGAATTGCATGAGATAATTAATTGGGAGAAATGCGAGTTTTAGCAGATGGTTGGCTTTATTGATAGATGATGAGCTAGAGGAGATAAAGCATTCTTATGTTTCAGGGGTATGACTTTCAAAGTAGGTGAGATTGTGGTCTTTGAAATGAGGAAAGTCCTATTACAGAAATATATTAATGGGCAAACATGAAGGTGACTAAGATTAGGCTGTGCTCAAAAAGAGGATGCATGCTAAGATTTGAAGGGAAGAAAAGGGTCTTTCAAAAGAAGAAAGAAGAGATGACAATCAGAATTTTTAAGTAAAGGTTAATTTTTCATGCAGGCTTTTATAAATATATATAGAAGGCTTTGCGATAGCATGCAAATGGAGGATGCAAGAAAGAACATTATTTACATGTGCTGTAATGCTACATTAGATACTTATGATAGGCACTAGAATCAGGCGAACAGTCTGTTCACTGTGTCAGTCTGCCACTAGACCTCCACTTCAGAAAGGATATTTGATAAGCTTAAGGGTTGCAAGCGTAAAGTAATTTCTGGGAAAGCAGATCACAAACCATGCACTTGCTCACACACTCATCCTCTTTTCAAATTAGAAACCCACATTTCACAGATCCGTTAAAAACCCAGGCTCACCAAACGCACGTTTCACACACGTCTTGGGTTATACTCACATTTTTCACAGATCTTGTTGCACACAATGGAACCATGTTTCAAACACACCTACATCCTCATTTCACATATGGACCCATGTGTTCACACAAATCATGTGTTCTGATGTGTTCTGATGTATACTTCTGACCGCAGATTCCTCACCTTGCGAATACCCCCCCAAGCGCCTGGCTGGACCTGGACCTGAGATTTATCTCTGCATTGCTCATGAGATCCAACAGGTAGCATCATGCAACATCCAGACTATTCCACCCTACCCGGAAATTATGTGGCATCACTGTGTATGTTCACGTCAGTTCCTTTATTAACACGCCTTCCGACGTGGATCTGGCGCTCCCTCCATCCTTTTCTTGCCAGTTGACTAATTCTTTCTTCTCTAAATTTTTCTAGTCTGCAAGGGAAATGTCACCTCCTAAAACCACAGGCTTCAAACCTTGTAGGGATTTTTCCAAACAAATGTCTGTGACAAATCCCCACAAGGTGTGTCACTGGTGTCAGGCCAAGACTCCAAGTCGTGCAGGGGGTGTGTTCTGATAAATCTGAAGGCGATCCGTGAAATCAAGATATACATTGTTGAACATCATTGGACATCTTTAAAGCACTGGTCCCGCTGGAAGTCGAGGACTCTGTCCCATTTTCGCTTTCGGGGCCAGTCCCACGACAGGTCCTTATCACTCTGCAGGTGTTCGGGTGTGTCCGAATCGAAGAAAAAAAACCCACAAGAAGTCCAAGTGGGTCTCATCCCAGCCCCAGTACTCATTCTGAGAAGTCACTAGGATGTCAAGGTGCCCATCGTTTTCTTCCCTCCGTCAAAGAACTGATTCCGTAGCTTATTCTAATGCACCGTGAGTTCCTGGGTCTTTTGGCAGCACCGCAACAATTTGAGGCATTTAAAGAGGCCATCCATCTCATATTCGACACCTTACTGCTCCCTATGGACTCCACAGATCCACAAAGGCCTCTAGCTGGGTTATTGTTGGAGGGTCCACTCTTGGCGCCAGATATGCCCTTCGTCGAGCCAATAGTTCCGTCCAGCTTCAAATGAAGCCACGCAAGTTCAGTTCCTGAGCGTCCGGCCCCTATTTCCTTCTGATTCAGACTAGACAATGCCTTTACCTAGAGGCCACCCTCCAATACCTCAGCAACTTTTAGGGTCAGACTCTGATGACAAACAACTGGCATTTGATGGTGGCGATGATTTTTCCCCGTATATGATGAGAACACTTTTTATATAGAGCTACAAGAGGCAAATGGTCTAGATTCGTCCCCTGACACAGGGTTGGTGCCCCATCAGGTCCTTCTATGGAAGAGTTGGCATTCCTCGCCATGGTTATTAGAAGTGCAACCGAAGTGCTAGATTTATTGTGTAGACTGTATTCTATTGAATTGAACACTAATGTACTGACAGAGTTTCTACAACCTGAACAATCATCTATGGCTTCTCCGTTACCCTTTAATGAGGCCTTGACTGACAACCTTATTGGGCCATTGGGCAAAACCCTGTTTGTCCCCACCAGTAAATAGACAAGTGGCAGCTTCTGGTGATCCTGCCTTCCTTATGAAACACTCTACTCGGGAGATGAAGATGGTACAAACAATCCACCAACGAAGTTGATTATAATTCCTTTCCTACAACCCACCCAGATAGGAAGTCAAAGAGGATAGAGGTGTTTGGGGAAAAAGATGTTTTCCTTGGCCAGCCTTACCTTTTGATCTGTCAACACCAGCAGCTTTCTTGTAAGCTACTCCCATGCATTATGGGATTCTGTCACTGAAATTTTGCTAGTGGTCCTCGAGTAGTTCAGGCCTAATTTGGTTCAGATCATTCAAGATGGTCAGGATACAGTGAAGTACGCCATCCATTCGGGACTGGACACCACTGACTGCTTGGGCAGGGCAGTTGGTACCAGTGTGGTTCTTTGAAGTCACGTGTGAATGAGAGCCGCAGGCTTCTATAGAAATTTTCAGGCATCACTAATAGGAAAAACAACACCAAATGCCAATACTGATGAAAAATTCACATCATACTTCAGCCAGGTAGAAAAACTCGAAGTCAACCTGCACCATTACTAATCAATAGTGTTTATTCTTCAAACCTTATTTTAGTTCATTTTTGACTTTTTTGTCTTAAGACCACAATATTTTTTGTACAAAACACCACAAACGTCTATATAGAATACAATTCAAAAAAAGAATTATACCGCAATCCACCAATGACCTGCCAAAACATTTGGCTTATCTACCATTCATACTCGTATCTCATTTATCATACCTCATACCCCATTCATCAACAACTTGCACAAACCACACAGATTCATTCAACGTCCTTAATGAAGCAAAAAATTATAAAATAATAAAGCAAAACCCAAACAAAGAGAAAAATTACAAATCCAACTTAGTTGTGCATATCAAATGAACAAATCCAATTAATAAATATGCACAATAATACACAATTTTGCTAGCACTTTTTTATCAAAAACCATGTATATAATTAATTGTTTGGCAAATAACAGGTGGTCTACTTATTTCGAACCCTCGTATCTCTGGGGTTCTCATCAGGACCAAAACAACTGCAAAAACAAGAAAAAAGAAGAAGAGGCGAAATGTTTTAGTTAACAAGACCTAAACGCTATATTTGCAAGCGCTTCAACACCGTTGTTTCCACTACAAACATCTTACCGGTATACAGTGTCGTATATAAATAGCTTACAAAGCGTCAATCCACAGACGGCTCTAAAGTGGAAAAAACCACAAGACAAGGCAAATAACTGTCAACTTAAAATAAGGTGTCATGTCTTCAGTCCATTGTTGATAAAATGACATTTTACAGTAACACTTACTCAGTGCGATCTTTCGCTGGGGGTTCGCGGTGTACAAAAGAATGTGTCTTGCGTCCTTACTAGTAAGCAAACAGTGGGGAAGTGGGGAGCCGATTCTAAAAAACAGTGATCGACCATTAGTAACGTTCGTACTGTAAGATCTACAAAATCCGCTTGATAAAAAATGTGGGCGTACCTTTAAGGGAGCGCGTCTTGCTCCATGTTTGCCCGAAAGCGGTGAAAAACCTTGTTCAGAAAATATTTTGCTGTAACGAGACAGAAAGTGTCTGTTAGATGAGATATTTAATCTAACTTTTCACAATCACGCATCGCGCTGAAAAAAATCTACCTTCTCTGTTATCTCTGTACCACCATGTGTGTACTTGCTTGCTCACTGCCGGCCCCGACTGGAAGGTGATTCTTCCGGCGGCCATCATGTAGATACATATTCCTCGCTCAGTATGCTGGGAATAGCTAGCTTGGAATTATGGGAGATGTAGTCTAAATCTGGCTCAATGCTCATGATGTGTAAATAAACCCATTTGAGACTCAGAAAAAGGTCAGAAAGAGCGTTTCTACAATTTGAAAAATTCTGATAATTCATTGAGGCCTGTAGAGGCCGTATCAAATTTCAAAATAAGCAGTGCTTCACGTTGTGATAGTTTCAAATCAAGGTCTCCTCCTCTGAAGTCTCTCACTACTTTTGAGATGACCGTCCAACGTAAATCTCTTTCTGAATGTAATTTTTTTGTGCCAATTATTGACTAGTGGAGCAGTTTCAACATTTTTTCTTGTCCGTGATTTATGTTGAGTGATTCGTTGTCGGACCTCTTGATTGGTTTTTCCTATGTATAACATAGGACATGGACATAAAATTCCATTGCTAACGTTTTTTGTTTTGCAGTTCGTAAATTGCTCATGTTTCCAAACAATAGTTTGATCGCAGCACATACATGTGCCGCACTTATGATGACCTACGACAGGTGTAAACCCCATAAGTTCTCTTAATGTGGGTTTTGGAGATTTTTTTTAAGGCTGCACTGACTATAGAATTCGATAGACTGCTTTCTTTTCTGAATGCAAATAAAGGCACACAAATAGGCATGCCATTTGACAGCATCTGTCTCTTCAGTGAAAAGACAAATGCGGCCGATTCCTGATCAGTTCCTCCACTTTTAAGGCTTCAGAAAGGGTTTGGCTCAAAGGCAATGCCAAAGCCCACTTCCACAGCAATAGGACCGCCCCAGTCCTTTCGAGACTGGTTTCCGGATCCAGCCAACAATGACCAGGTTCTCAGAAACAGTGATCTGCTTGGTCTCCAACCCCTCCCACTGCTACCATCAAACCCCTTTAATTTGCTCATGATCTCACATGGCCATCCTGTTGGAGGCAGGATAAGGTATAACTTCCATGGATGGCAGAGTATTACATTTGACAGGTGATAGCTCAAAATGGTCCGACAAGGATACACCCTGCCATTCCCTTCAGTTCTGCCATCATATCCTACCTGCATCATGAGAGGGCAATTAGTCAATTTTGCAGCAGGAGGTTCAGGCTCTTTTGGCCAAAGGAGCCATTGAGAAGGTACCGGCATTAGAAATAGGAACTGGATGTTACTCCTGTTATTTCTTGGTGCCAGGGAAAGAAGTTCTCTATGCCTTCTGCCACTACCTCTCCTGCCCCAAGTTATGAAGATGATGAGTAACGACCAGGCACAAGTCATCTTAGTGGCTCAGAATTGGAATGGAGTGTATGGTACCTGGGCCTTCTGGGCATAGGCATACCTCTTCTGATCAGGCTGCCTCTTCGAGAGTATCAGCAACAGCAGGGCAGGGTCCTGCACCTGGGCCTACTCCTCCGTGCAAGAAAATTGAGCGACCTCAGTTGACTGCGGCACTGGAATGAGTTTGTGGTCTCATTTAATTCCTACTACACAGACCAATTATAAGCAAATTTGACCGATGTTCTGCTGTTGTGCTCTCTTTAATCCATCAAGGACTTCCCATGAGCACAGTTAAAGGTTATTTCTGGACCTTTCTGCCTTTTTGTATTTACCGGACCAACCGTCCTTTTTTTAAATCACCTGTTGTGATGAGTTTTTCTTAAAGGTCTGGTCCATGTGTTGTCACACACACCTTTTGTAATGCCACAGTGCGAAGTTAATTTGGTTCTCACTTTTCTTATGTGTACCCCTTTTGAGCTGATGCAGTGGCGCTTTGCATCTACTGACTTGCAAAACAGTGTTCCTTATAGCGATAACTTCAGCTAATTGCATTAGTGAGCTATAAGCTCTGTCCATTCATCCACCATATACCACCTTCTTTCTGGTCAAACTGGCGTTACGAACTAGAGCGCATTGTATTGTCTTTTTGTGTTGGACAATTCTTCACCTTTCTGGCATTCTTTTGCTCCACCTCCCACGTGGAAAAAGGAGGAGAAGCTTCACAGTCTGGACCCCAAAATAGCCTTTTGCTATTACTTCGCACCAAAAACCATCGAGGGAATGATCAGCTCTTTGTGGGTCGTATGGGGGCAAAGAAGGGTAAGGTGGTGCTCAAATGGACCATATTAGGGTGGATAGTCCTCAGTATTAACATCTGCTACACTCTTGTCATGACGCAGCCTTCAGAATGCCTCAGTGCTCATTTAACCATAGTCAAGACTGCTACCACTGCTTTGCACGTGGAGTACCTCTCTTGGACATCTATCTGGTTGCAATGGAGACATCAATTCATACGTTCATGAAGCACTATTGCCTTGATTTTGATAGGCAAGGCCGGCGGGAGAGGCACCTTGTACGTTTCTACTTGTAGAATTTTATGGTTCGAACCATTCCACAGACCTAACATCTTGGGAGGTAATGATTCGGTATCTATTAACAAGGTGATTAATCTAGGGTTGCAAGTATCCATCAGTAGAACACGTTACTTACCTTCAGTAAAGCTCTTTCTGATGGAAACTCTATCCCCATTCTGTGGTATGAACTCCTTTATCCAGCTGTAAAAAGGTCTCAATTTAAAGATCTACACACAGTCACATCTGATTGCTTATTGAGGTCTGAGTCTGATGGTGCGGACAGCGTCAAGAAAGAAACTGCTGAGAGTGCAGGGTTGATGCTTATAAGAGGCTCCAGTGTCACTTTCAGTGCAGGATGGGGTCGATGTGGAGCTGAACGACACTACCTGCTGGGGCGCAGGAGCAACGCTGAGAACATTTCTACATTTCTACATTTTCTACTTGTTCTGTTCTTGCTAAGGGGGTTAATCACAAGATGAGGAACCTGCAGTTAGGTATAGTGTCAACCAGGAAGAACGTTACCGAAGGAAAGTAACTTGTTCTTCACACTGGTCATGTAGATTCCCATATGTCTTGCATACTGACCTCTTCCTTTCACAGACTAATCTCGCACACAGTACTATCTCAAACACCAGCATATCTCTCTCTCTCTCTCTCTCTCTCTCTCTCTCACACACACTCACACACACGCACGCACGCACGCACGCACACACACACGCATCCCACACATCCACACACACACACACACACACACACACTCACTCACTCCTAAATACCGTGCTTAATTTGAAAAAAAAAACTGCTGGGCCCCACTGTCCCGCAGACCCTTCTATCAAAGGTCAGGTTGCAGAATACCAAGGCCGCATACTCTTGATTCCAACCGATACCTCTTCATTTGACCACCGGGCATTCCCTTTCTCTTTATCTCACTCATCCAGATATTTTTTCTTCCCTTCTTGCCTCCTTTTTCACTGTTTTTTTGCCTTTCTCTTCCTCCTCCTTCCCTCCTTGTGTGTTCTTCTCTCTCACTGGCTCTGGACGGAAGTCTGTTAAGGAAAAATAAGTGCAGGTCCCCAAAAATAACTGCCTGAGGGCACCATCTGCAACCACCAGCTCAAATTAAGCACGGTACAACATAGTTGCACACATAATTGCGTCTCCGAAAAGGCAGACAGACCCAGTTGGTAACCTATAAACATAATCAAATATGCAGACCAGCATCCAACATAAGAGTGCACAACCTCGTAACACACCTGTTTGTTCAGCAAATCCACCAAGTTCACTCCGGCAGCAGGCAGCATGTCATAAGATAAAGGTGTCCCAATATACCATGTATGTTACAAATTTAAGAGTTTATAGTACTCAGTATTTTGAATTTCTCAGAAGTAAGAGTTGTGCTTAGTAGTGATGTCTAGTGATCAGCAACTTTGCAAATACTATTTTCTGCGAAGTTACAAAAAAAAAATGGCAAAGCGAATAAGTCTCACTTTTCGGTTTCCCAATGCAGACCTAATTTCTTTGTCTTCACTTTTTTGTCTAGCATTTGCACAAAAAAAAAAATGGTTAGGTTGACTAACATGGGGGGCTGGAGGGTCACAATGGTGTGTAAGTGTGCAGATTGCGGAATGCCCTTGCAGATTTACATTTTAAAAAATAAAAGGTGAAAATGCGCTCTCAGAAAAGAGCGGCCTGTTAGCAGCTGCTGCCCCCCCCCCCCCCCCCGAAAAGGTAACTAAAATACAAATACCGCGTCACCGCCAACCTGCTCTCACGCAACTAACTACCTATCAATGTTACCCCCTTTAAAAGTCAGACTGTCTGATCCACAAAACACTCTTCTGTGAAAGTACATGGCAAGCAAGCTAAACATTTCAAGGAGCCGGTCTGTCGATCAATCCTGCGGAAACCTTGCGCTTGGAAAACCCCTTGTTCAACAAATCGTGAGCTGTGACTTAAAGCTTCTTCGGCTATGCAAAGACATGGAAAACACACTTTGGGTGATCTCCTTATACAAAGTCATACAAGCATTGGCAAAGCTAACTGATCTCACATAAGACTAAGAGCCATATGTATCATTCCAAATTTCGATCACAAACGACGAAATTCGCAGAATTTCGGCGTTTGCGATCGCAGTTTGGCTCAGTGATATGTATCAAAGAAAAACTGCCTCGCAAAATAAGGAATCGCAAAATTTGCGATTCCTTATTTTGCGATTGCATTTAAGGAATCACAAATTGCTATTCCTTAAATGCAATGTAAGAAGCACAGAAAAAGTGCAATTTGGCCTTAAGGAATCGCAAATTACCACTAACTTCAAGTTGGTGGTAATTTGCGATTTCTCTAAAAAATGCACTTTTTTGTATTTTTCAAAGTGCCATGTGGCGCACAAGTGTGCCACATGTGCACACATGCACATTTCAGGGGTGCAACAGGGTGTCCTTTTGACACCCTTGAAATTGCATTCTCAATTTACGATTCTCTAATTGAGAATCGCAAATTGAGAATGTCTTCCCATTCATTCCTGTGCGCCTCTAGGCCCATAGGAATGAATGGGGAGGTATTCCTTAATTGCGAATCGCAATTTGCAATTCGCAATTAAGGAATATGTAGGATTTGCTAAATTATTTGCAAATCCTACATACATAACGTTTTGCGATTCTCAAATAGCAATTCGCAAAAAATCGCTATTTGAGAATCGCAAAAATGTATTTTCATACATAAGGAGTTTGTCAATGTTTATTAGCCCGAAAAAAAAGAAAAGCTCTGATGAGCTGACTGCATCATAGGGCTTTTTCTTTTCTTTTTTTACTTTCCGCCATGGTGCACGGTAACCGTTCTGTTGTACTACATGGCTAAAAAATAAAAAAATTACTAAGCCAAAGGCCCTCAGTAGGTGAGACCTGTTGGCTTTGCCAATTATTGTTAATTATAGTGATTTTACAGGGTGCATAAGTAGCCTCTTGTTCACTATGCTCTGCCTGTGAGTGGTTTGGGGAGGTTTATTATTGGCAAAGTGAACGTTCAGATCCCAGCAGCTGCTGTCTCACACACACAGCATACTGGGAGTTGGGTTTTGAAGACAAAAGTTCAGCAATTGATTCATGTTGGCCCTGGTGAAGATTGTCGCTTTCAATAAGCACATTTGCAATACCGATGGAAAAGGCAGCAGCTGATTGTACATCATGGCCCCAAAATGCTGTTAAAAAACAAAAAAGCCGGACTTGAGCGTCACTACCTATTCGAAGACCACAATGTAGCAACGAACCTTACCGCCAGTGAGCAGTTGAAAAGTGCTCTACAGCCAATCCCACGAAAGTGTTCCCATATCGAGTATTGGGTTAACATATTTACCCCCATCTGATCAGCTGCTTTGATTGCTATGATTACAGGAGAAAGATCCTGCAGTGTCTTAATAATGTACCAAAATACTTTTTTTTTAAAATCAGTACAGGCTGCTGAGGCAAACCTTAAACAAAGTACTGCCCTGGAGAAATGTAGGCAACCTACCTGAGTATGCTTGAAATTTCTGGCTCATACATAACATTAGTTAGAAGCAGCGTGTCTTGAGGACAGTGCGGATAAGTGGGGGTGGGGGGGGGGGCAAAGCAACACGAATGGCAGGAAGGGAGGGTTGGGACAAAGCAACACAGATGGTGGGAAGGGAGGGTGGGGGCAAAGCAACACGAATGGCAGGAAGGGAGGGTTGGGACAAAGCAACACAGATGGTGGGAAGGGAGGGTGGGGCAAAGCAACACAAATGGCAGGAAGGGAAGGTGGGGCAAAGCAGCACAGACGGGGGCAGGGAGGGTGCGGTCAAAGCAGCACAAATGGAAGGAAGGGAGGGTGGAGCAAAGCAGTACAGACTGGGCAGGAGTGTGGGGGCAAAGCCAATACAGACTGCGGCGGAGAGAGTGGAGGCAAATCAACAATAAGGGGTGAGATGTGGCAAGAAACGCAGCAGGACAGGAGGTGGGGGAGGCCTGCAAACACTAGCACTGTTATGGAGTGCTGCAACTAAAATAGAAAAGTATCTCCAAAAGCACCAACATCGGAAGGACGTTGGTTAAGGAAGCAATACTTTGGCCATGCTTCAGGGGAGGGACAAACACATGAAGAAGCACTGCACAAAGAAGGAAAGAGAAGCAAGGAAATGAGTTACTCTGAAGCTACCCAGTGGTAAGCAATGAAGTGGGCTCTAAGCTTGTAAATAAACAAAATGTCTTGCGACCGACAGTGCATGCGCTGGCCCAGATGAGACCAAAAAACACCCTAAAATCCACCTGCTAAACTACTGCTTTGGATCTTAAAGACTTTATTGCTGACCCCAAGCGCCTGAACGAGTACTGAATTTACAGATAACAACTATGTCCTATAGACGTTTATGACCTGTTTTTTTGTCCATTCCTTTCTCGCTGCCTCTGTGATCTCTTACTGTAGGTTTAACCTGCTGCATTTTATTTGACTCCTTTGTATTTTCCCTTGTTGTAGTTTCTGTTTCACTTTCACCTTGCTCTTTCAATCACACAAATGTGTGCAACTGTCATATACAGCTTTCAAAACTCACCCACCCTCCTCAGGATTGTTCTGTGCTATATAGAATTCCCAAATAAATGAATTTAAAACAAAAGTTATTCTGTCCAAGGAGTACAACCCACTGATGCAACAATCCCTCATTGAGAGTATTGCACACTCATGGACACAGCACAACGCCAAAACAATATCTCTGGCGCTGCAAGGCCTCTTAACAGCATAGCCCAGCATTTCCAGCCGCTCGTTGCACAACCCTTCAACCTCACGAAATGTAATCGACGGCAAAGTCCTGTGGGCAACTCACCCTATCACAAGCACACACCAGTATCTTCCATGCTGACCACACACTGGTTATTCTTTAAAACCACTGGGAAACACAGTTCAATACATCACTGAGCAGGTCCATCGTTACACTGATGACGCACAGTAAAACCTTTCCACCAAGGCCAAAGGTTGTTGAGACAACCAAGAGCCTTGCGGTAGGGCATCCCCAGGCTGAACAAACCCTACAAGACTATCCACATGAACAGAAACTTGAAATACAAATAATCTTTGACAATAATTAAGGTAAGGGCCAAAAGAAGGCCATTCCTAAAAGATACAGTGATTTTCCTAATTTCAGAATGGAATATATCCACTGGTGATTGCCTTTTAGACAAAGATTAAGTTACCTAATGTCTTCTGAGGAATGAAACCGGGCCTCTACTGATTCCGAGCATAGAAGAGAAGACTGTTCAGTTTCTGCCTTGTCCATATCATATACCCCGTTCACTCTATTGCTAGCTGTGCCTGAAGATTACTGCATCCTCTTACTCGCAAAGGATGGCCATATACAAAATCTATCAAGGTCACATGCAAGCAATCTTTCTTTTAGATTTAATGTGTTTCACAGGGAATTGGATTCCGAGAACGCCACCATTCGATCTTTCAATTTTCCATGCAAGGAAGTAACACGCATCTGCTTTGGATGCACCTAAAATCTCCTAAGAACGCCTTTCTTGATAAAGGCATGCTACGTAGATGCTAAGTTTTCAGTTTGCTTATATTTGCGATATTTCCATGTCAGCAGTGTGCTTATGTATGACATTTCAAAGTCTTGTGTGACCAGTCACAAATGGAGCAAGGCATTTATAGCAATGTAATGAGACACATTACAGAAATTAGCACATTTTAGACGATCTAACGGCCTACGAACAAACTTACAACATGTAGAACTTTCCTGCTGTCCTTAAGAAGAAATACTAACCTACTTCGCTTTTCCGACAAATTCACACTGACATTTCTACACTGAAACCTACATTTCAAATCAGGCTGTCCTGTCAGTGAGACAAAGAGGCCAGACTGAGTTTCCAGTGTGACAAAGGCCAGGCTGTAAGCTACTCTGAACAGGGGCTTAGCTTCGGATGGGGTGATGTTTGGGGTGTGACACCCCCAAATAAATCCATTCTAGGCTTAATAGTTGGGTCTGGTGGCCCTGAGTCGGGACTGCTATCCCTTCCCTGCTTGTCCAAATTGTGTGATGGTAAGATCATATTGCATTTCACAGAGCCTGCTCTATCTTTATTATTGCATAGGATTGCACTTTTAAATACTTGAGTTCAGGATGTACGATATAGAAGCACCAGTCAGTGGCGGCTGGTAGGGGACGGTGGCGGGCGGAAAGGAATATGTGGGGGGTTCAAAAATACATAAAAAATCAAACTTGCCTGCTGGTCACCGTTGCCAGCCGTCGCCTCTCCTCTGCAGAATCAGGAACAGGAAGCACCCGGGCTTCCAGACTCCCCTAGCCAATCATGACGCTGCTGATAGCAGCGTCGTGATTGGTCTGTGCACTGTGGTTCGCGCTCAGAGAGGGACTGGGAGCCTGCACATGTTTTCCACCCAGGCTGTAATGCAGCCTCTGTGGAGATCATGCAAAGTGCGCATGACTGTTTGGCTGGCCCGAGACGGCCGGCCAAACAGTCATGCGCACTTTAGGTGCAGCAGCTACCACTCCTCCCTCTGGGTCACAGGTGCCCAGCCCCACCCTAACCTGGCAGCAACTGCAATACCAAAAAAAAAATGAAAATAACGTTCTGTTATTATCATTTTATTGTTTCCTTTGCACTGCTTTAAAACTGTGGGGCGACGCTCCTCTGCCTTAGCGGAGAAGCCACCGCTGGCACCACTTATAGTTTATTTAATAGACTGTAATGTAGGTCCATCTATAATAATATAATTGGAATCTAGGCCACGTTTAGGTTTTAGATTACTGACTTAACTCTTCTTTCACTAACGGCATTATCGTTAAGGGGCAAACCATGTGTATGTTTTTAAAAACATTTAATAAATGATAATATTAAAGAAACACACTTTCTCTTAGTTTGGAGGAGATTGTATCGTATTTTTACATTATCTTTGTTGGACGATATACATGCAAAAGTTTTTAATGGCTCTGCTCGTGCATGGATTAATGGAGCCAAGCCAGACCCATGGCTCAGGTCTGGATTGGCTTGCTCTATTAATTTGCCTGCATTCCCTCCTCTATTTGCGACTCTGGTTTAGTACATGGGTACACCAGTCACTTGATAAAAGTATTTGTAGATGGCGAGGGTTAGAAACATGGAGCCCTGCCCATATGCACCGATTCGACTACTCTACCATCAAGGCCACCAAGACTTCTTGTAGCAGAGATGAAGACGAGTGCATGCAGTGAAAATACGTATACAATAAGTGATCCCAGGGCAGACACTCCAGGCCTTTGTGTTGTACGTGACCATATTCATGAGTTCTCAGGAAGAACTTGTAGATCCAGGTGGGACGTACAGGCTTCAATCGGGGTGTGACACCCTTCATATGCATTTTTGCTTTGTTAGATTGGTCAGGGGACCCTGAATCTGGTCTGTGCTGATTTTCCTCATGTTTCTCCTTTCACTAAGAAGTTTACAGTAATTAATTTGTTTGAATCGGGATCTTTAAAAAAATATATATATAAATATATATTTGTATAATATATATCTATGTATGTATATAGTGACTTGTTTGCATAAAAAGTGATATATCTAGACCCATAGAAGTAATCCCTCAGTGGGTTGAAATGGATTGATTTTTGGAATTCGCAAACATTGGCATTAGTAGACTTGGAAAGCTGCGCCAAGCTCAAGATTCCATACAAAGTACTGGCAAACAAACACCCAAATGGTGATAGGATGAATGCTTGCTAACCGTCTAATCAGTGGCAGTCGCTCGGGTGCCCTTCAAACCCATCTTTATTCGTTAACTGTTCCACTCTAGACAGAAGCCCACTTGATGCAAATCAGTACTGACACTATTCCTCTTGGAAACAGTCCATTCCGAACCTTGGTAATCTCACCCTCCACCCCACTGTTTTTTAGTTGGGACATTTCAGATTTACACTCTCAGAGTATCACAGGCTAAGTTATGCACCTGACACTGAAAGTGCTGAAGCTTGGCTTTGCAGCATGTATAATAAAAGAGAGACCTGGCTGAGCCAATCTTAGCAGCCAGTGTGGCTGGAAATTGACTTAAATAGGCTGGGCACTAAAAACAGCGTGACAGATTGCTAATGACTTTAATTGTGTGACAGGGCATAGACTAGAAGACCAGACTATGCAACAAGTTTGACGCAGTTAAAGACAAACACTGGAACCGGTGTTCCATGGCCGAAGTTAGCAGCCAGAGTAACAGGACAGAGGCCAGCCTGTGTAACAAGAGTAAGTGAGCCAAATTCTAGGTCTACAGACATTGTGATGGGAGGTCAACCTGCACAGACAGTTTGGCAGAACTGCAGCCAGGATCTGCAGCTAGTGTGATTGAGTGGTTTATGCAGCTAGTGCTACAGACAGAGAACAAGAAAGGTGGTGACTTGGTGGCCGAGAGGCCAGGCTTTGCGTTCAGTGTGGTCAGTGAAATTGACAAACATGTCATAACACTGCAACCAATTACAACACCTGTGGAGCAGCTACTACTAATGAAGTGTATTTCAGAAAGGTAGGGAGCAGAGACTGTCACTGAATTAGATAATTGGGAGGAAAATGGTAAGAAATGAGTGGGTGGACCTTTGGCACAGAAAGGAGGACAGTCAGCATTGCATGGACGGGTGGTTAGTCACTGGTGGGTTAGAAATAAGGGGAGGAAGGTAAAGAAGGTAAAGGTAATTTTATACGGTTCCCACAAATGTAGCAGGACTGTATTAGATCAACACGAACGTCACAATATAGGGCCTCAGTCCACATATATCATCAGTAAGTGTTGGTTGGTTTCAGCTAGCTTACAGTACCACATCTAACCCCTAAACTGACCAGGGTAACATGTTATTGACAACCTCAAACATAACACTCCGATTTCAAAGGAATCTGTGGAAACCGATCTAACCCTTTTATTTGGTAGCTCTTGCATGCCAAGGTAAACGCAAGAAAGATATGACAATGCATTTTCAAATATTTTTTGAAATAATCGTATTTGTTCAAAGAAAGCATGAGCTGCGATTACCAGAAAGATGACGTTACTGTAATCAGGGGGAACAAATCTTTACCGGAGGCGATCTTGGAGGGGGTCGCGCTGCCACTACTGACCTCACAGTATTGCAGGAGCCCAGACGCTGTGGTCGCCACCGCCGCCGAGCAGCTGACATCGCTCGGCCGCGGAGTGGGGCGGACTACAGTTCCCAGCCTGACTCGGGACACCGCCCTCTTCCTGGTTGCCGCGCCTGGAGGCGTTTAAAAGCAGGCAGCTCCCACAGAGGAGCGGGGAACAAATCTTTACCGGAGGCGAACTTGGAGGGGGTCGCGCTGCCACTACTGACCTCACAGTATTGCAGGAGCCCTGACGCTGTGGTCGCCACCGCCGTCGAGCAGCTGATATCGCTCGGCCGCGGAGTGGGGCGGACTACAGTTCCCAGCCTGACTCGGGACACCACCCACTTCCTGGTTGCCGCGCCTGGAGGCGTTTAAAAGCAGGCAGCTCCCACAGAGGAGCGGGGAACAAATCTTTACCGGAGGCGAACTTGGAGGGGGTCGCGCTGCCACTACTGACCTCACAGTATTGCAGGAGCCCTGACGCTGTGGTCGCCACCGCCGCCGAGCAGCTGACATCGCTCGGCCGCGGAGTGGGGCGGACTACAGTTCCCAGCCTGACTCGGGACACCGCCCACTTCCTGGTTGCCGCGCCTGGAGGCGTTTAAAAGCAGGCAGCTCCCACAGAGGAGCGGGGAACAAATCTTTACCGGAGGCGAACTTGGAGGGGGTCGCACTGTCACTACTGACCTCACAGTATTGCAGGAGCCCTGACGCTGTGGTCGCCACCTCAGCTGACATCGCTCGGCCGCGGAGTGGGGCGGACTACAGTTCCCAGCCTGACTCGGGACACCGCCCACTTCCTGGTTGCCGCGCCTGGAGGCGCTTAAAAGCAGGCAGCTTCCTCCGCCTCGCGGACGCGCGTGGGCGGTGCCGGGCTGAGCCCGGGCAGAGGGCGGGCCGTCTGTGGCCATCTGAGGCTGGAGGAGGCTGGGCATGGACACCTCCCTGTAATCTTGTCTGTCGTTTTCAGGTAGCCCATATCATTACTTGTTCTTAGCTGTCTTAGGTCATTGCTTGGGGTTTTGTTTTAACACCTGGGCTGGTTCTGCCCTAGCGATGTCAACCCGCTCAGGCAAAAGCCTGAGGAGGGGCGGGGGGGAGGGGGACGGGGGGGGTATGGTTGGCACCATGGATAAGTTTATTACCCGCGTGGCCAATGTCATTGACAATGAAATCGCCATGCCTGAGCGGCGGCTATCACGAGGTCCCTCTGGATATAGACGGTCATCGCTGGGCTCGATAGCCTTGGCGCCCTCCCCAGAGCGAACACTGAACCCATCTGCCCCTGCCCCCCCTTCCCTGGACCACCCCCGGGTAGCCGCCCTAAGAGCTAGTATAGACGGGTTGGAAATTTTGACGGCCACGGCACTCCATGCTGAAAACAATGTGGCCCCAGATTTAATGGCTAGGGAGGCAGCCACTTCCTTGTTGCCCCTGACCAATCCTTCTATTCACCCAATATCGCCCTCCCCATCGGCCCTTGTGGTGCAGGCGGAAATACATCCAGTCCCCACTAAAAGGAAAAGATTGTCCACCCCACGGAAAAGCAGACTGGCTAAGGACCACAAGAGACCTAGGAAGGCCGGCGTTAGGACAGGTGGCCCACATAAGGTAGTGGGGCAGGATTCCTGCCCGCTGCAGGGAGAGAAGGGAGAAGGTATATCTGGAGGGCCAGTAGCTAGTGGCTGTAAAGAACAGTCTGGTGGTCTTGCAGCCCCTCTACCCCCAGACCCTCTCCTAATCATTGAGAAAATGATGAAATCCTTACTCCTCCCGATGTTAGAAAAAATTAGGGGGCTATCAGAGCGGGTGGACAAAATGGAGCAGGCAACCCTAGACAAATTTTTCTCCCTAAAATCATTTATTAAAATTGCAGTTAAGAATTAGGGAGGATGGGTCAGGGGGGGGGGGCTGACAGCAGGGAGACCTCTACAGTCCAACAAGGTACAGCTACCTCAGTAGGCACTACACCAGTTGTATCCGAGGTGATTGATTCGAATTCGCACCATACTGATATGGCTGGAGGGATACCGAGGAAACCTGGGCCGTCAGCAACTAAGCACGTAGAGAAATCAAAGCCCCCTAAGCCCGTAGAGAAATCAAAGCCCCTTAAGGCCGTTAATAACATCTCAAATAAAAAGTCGGCAGGTCCCATAGCTTCTGGCATCCCTGGTAAACCAAATCCTATCATTTCAACCGCCACTCAAGTAGCCCCTAGTAGACTTGAGACCTTACCATCTAACCCAGTTAAGCCTGCAAAGGTCCACGCACAGCAGACAGGTGAGGGCTTTAAGGGTGAGAGGGCCCACAATGTCAATGTCCCCCCCGCCTGCCAGCCCTTTGTAGCTGTGATGACTGGGGTACCAGTGCTCAGCCCGGGTAAGCGCGAGACATTTGCTGATTTGTATAACAAGACCCTATTTTGGCTTAAAGAAAATAGACCCTTGCCCAAATTTTGGGAGGGACGGATTATTCATGTAAGGAGAGTTGGCTGGATAGGCACTAAGCAAAAAAATATAAGTGGGGATTGCATCATAGTAAATTTTGAGGACCCAAGGGTGGCTAGCTATGTATGCAGTGGATCTGTGAGGGAGCACAGTCTAACAGGTAGCGGGGGACCAATTGGCATTCGCGACCTTAGTTATTTTAATCCCCCAAATTTGCCAGTGAGGCCAACCGGATCCCCTACGCTGGAGGACTGGGACGGCAGACAGACTCGTGGAAGCCTCTCCCAATTTAGCCTATTTGGTAATACCCCATGCCAGCCGCAAGGTCGGCTTTGGCAAGGCTATTGACATGCAACCTGGACAAAATGGGAAAAGCATAACGATGCATCTGGGGAGACATCAATTGATAGTCTAACATTTGGAGAGGAGTTGGCGAGGTCACCCACTTGCACCCCTATCCCACCAACTATCTTTAGGGGGCACCCACCAGTGGTTTGCCCGGAAGCGCTCGAGCTGACTCTCCCAAGCAGGGAGTCGTTTGAGGGGGACTTTTTACCCACGGAAGCTGTAGTGTTGCCCATCATTGAGATGGCTACTGCCTCTGCTAATGCCCCTCTTGTAAGTGACTTATCTATGGGGTGGGGAGGGGCTGGCAGTGTGTCCCTGAAGGTAGCTAGCTGGAATATAGCGGGCCTTGTACGGAACATAAGCATACCAGACTGGAACGTATTTATAGAATCGTTTGGGATTTGCTTGTTCCAGGAAACCTGGTGTATGGAACCACAACACAAGATGGGTTATACTACCTATTTTGTGCCTGCCATACGGCCGAGCGGAGGGAAGGGGCGCCCCTCGGGAGGGTTGCTAATCTGGGTAAGCATCTCCCTGCGGTACTCCATTAAATGTATAGCTACTAAGTCACCTGACCTCCAGAGGCTAACAGTGAGAGGGCCATGTGGAGGGAGAGTGCTTGAAATCTTTAATACCTACGTCAGAGGCACACGGGGTGGCTCGTCCGCCCTGTCCTCAACTGGCATTGACGAGGAACTCAGAAACTGTAGCGCTGACTCCTTCGTCATGCTAGCTGGGGACTTCAACTGTACATTGGAACCCCTTGCTGTGGACGATGTGCTAGGCACTAGAGATGACGATGAAAGGAGAGGTATCCCACCGTTACAAATCATGCCAATAAGAAGATGGACTCAAAGTGCCATCGATCTTAATGCCCTTTGCCTGGAGCACGGCCTTAGAGCAACTAATGGCAGGTCTAAGTCAGACCAAAAGGGGGCCCATACGTTCAACAGAGTAGGGCATTCCTCACGGATTGACTATATCCTGCTGAACTATCGTTTGTGGGCTCACCTGGTGGATATGGTGGTCCTGCCGTCCATTGACAGCGACCACAACCCCCTGTCTCTGTCCCCACTCTGGACGGGTTCTTCCCTACCCCCAATCCCACATGTGTGGAGAACAACACATGAAGTGTGCCCCTCCAATTGTGGTAGGCGCCTGAAATGGAAGAATATCGTTGGTAATGAGGGAAAGATCTTGGAGGTAAAATCTATAATGGCTAATATCATACCTCGTTTAGACTCCCCCTCTATCAGTGCGCAGGAGGTATCCACACTGTTTGCCCAAACCACGAACGCATTGGGCGAACTGTTCTTAGCCCATAATGTGGGAAAAAGGGACTCCAAAAGGGGCGGCAAGAAGGGCAATGCTGGGTGGTTTTCACCTGCCTGTCGCGATGCCAAAAGGGAATTAATAAAGGCAGTGAAATCCAAGAATGGAGCACTGATTCGTGTTGCAAGGGGCAATTACAGGAGGGTCATATTTAAGGCAAAGGTAGAATGGGAGAACCAGTTTTGGTACGACCTGAAGTCCGCAAGCCTAAGGAAGGACTCGAAGGGTTTCTGGGACCTATTAAGAGCTAGGGATAAACCCGTGGACACAATCATAACTTGCAACATACCGGAGGGCGCGTGTTTTGACCACTTCTCCCAGCTCTATACAATGGTCCCGGATAAGGGGGGAAGCTTGCCAGAACGGCATCCCTTAGCAACCTGTGAGTTTAATGATGAGCTCCTGTTCACAGCTAAGGAAGCGGCAGGGGCGATTAAACGTCTTGTCCCCAATAAAGCAGCAGGCCCGGATGGCATACCAGGGGATTTGCCACGTATTAATCCGGAGGAGTGGGGAAAACTTATCGCTGCCCTACTGAATGGTAGTTTTGATGGGGCAACTATCCCGGTCTCATGGAAGGGTGCTGAGGTCGTACCAATCTTTAAAAAAGGGAGCCGGAACGACCCAGCCAATTATCGCCCCATAAGCCTCTTAGACTCTTCGCAGAAGGTGGCGGGAAAAGTGGTTCTGGGTAGGGTACTGCAGTGGGTCGAGGAAAAGGGTATTCTTTCTGACTTTCAGGCCGGCTTTAGATCGGGTATGGGGACAATAGAGCAATCCTTCCGGCTTATGATGCTGTATTGGAAAGTGGTTGTACTGGGCAAAGGCAGTCTGTACCTCGCTTTCATAGATCTGCGGACTGCCTTTGACCTGGTCCCACG
This sequence comes from Triturus cristatus, assembly GCF_964204655.1. NCBI lineage: Eukaryota > Metazoa > Chordata > Amphibia > Caudata > Salamandridae > Triturus > Triturus cristatus. The sequence goes on from NC_140590.1 coordinate 1,588,951,510, forward strand.
CAGCCAACTCTGGAGAGTCCTCGACGAACAGGGTATCCCATCTTATCTACTAAGCTTGCTGATAAAACTGCATGCCGATAACTTTGCACAAATCAGGTGGGGTAAGCAGGGGCAAAAAACAACACGAATACCTGTAAATAGAGGGGTACGCCAGGGATGTGTCTTAGCCCCCACTCTGTTTTCACTGTATGTCAATGGAGTGGTGGAGCACCTGCTGCAACATCCTGCAGACGCACCATCCCTGGCTGGCAGAAGAATACCTACCCTCCTATTTGCAGATGATACCCTCCTGATTTCCAAATCCCCGGTAGGCCTGCAGAGTCTGTTAACTAGCTTTAAATCCTTTTGCGACGCAAGGGGGTTAGTTATAAATACAGGGAAAACCAAGTACCTGGTCCTTAATCCACCGAAAAAGATAGCTAAACCACCGACCCTAGATTCTGTTCCCCTCGAGAGGGTTACGGAGTTCGATTACATCGGTATTCGTATCTGTGACTCTATGAATTGGAAATGCCACCATCAAAAGATGTTGCTGACCCACAAGAGGGTGGTGGGTGCCCTTCTCAAGGAACAACGTGCCTCAACCCTCAAACCCATTGCGCCTATACTAGACATCTACAGGGCAAGGGGTGTTAGTGCAGCACTTTATGGGGCCGAACTCTGTTGGGTACATAATGTGGACCAGTTGTCCCGCTCAGAAAGTAAATTCCACAAAGATCTAATGGGGCTCCCCTATAGCAACTCAACTCTCCCACTGTTCCTAGATATGGGTACTCGGTCAATTAGTGACCAGGCTAGGCTCCGTCCTCTCCTCTTATGGGCGCGTATCTGGAGAGTCCCAGAAATGTCTAGCTACGCGGACGGCTTAACTGATGTGTTGGGGCTGCCAGGCTGGTCCAAGATCTACTGGCTGAGAGAAGTCAAGCGTCTTCTCGCCAGTCTTGGCCTAGGCGACGCTTGGAGCAATAGAACTGCCCCCCCAAAGTCTGTCCTTAAGAAGATATATTGGAGTTGGGTAGCCGACGGCAGAAGTAGTAATGCCAATTTGTGCAGGACCACCCTGGATTTCCTTTTGGTAAAGGATGTATCTTTTTGCGAACCATATTTGGATGTTATTACAAACCGCAGGGACAGGGCTCTATATTTCCAATTCAGGATAGGTCTCCTTCACGTTGGAGAACTGACCTCTAGGTGGAAGGCCCCGGCTCAAACAATTTCTTCCTGCCCATTCTGCGAGAATAGGACAGAGACAGTCCCCCATTTGTTGTGAGAATGCCCGGCCTATGTAGTCCCCTGTAGCAGATGGTTAAAGCCACTCTGTAGAGAACTTGGAACAAGACATTACAAGGAGGCCCTACGTATATTGAAAAACGACCCACGGCCCCTCTTTGCTTGTGGCTTAGCAAAGTTCCTAGGTTGGGCTTGGCGTATCAGATCAACTAGGCTTTTACATCTTGTTTAATCAGCATTTTTAAACTGTTTTTACTTAATTTACTGGGGACACTTGTAGTATGAAATGTACGGTTATTTTTCTATGTACTGTCTCCTTTTATCGTTTTACTGTTTATAAGTCTATGTACTGCTTTTTAAGATTTTTATTATATCGAAATAAAGCCAATCGACTGACTGGTAATCAGCATTATTAGAATGGTAAACAGTATGAACAATTCAACCATGTTAATTATTACTAATGTTAGCTTACTCCTATCCATATCTAATACTACGCTAAAGAGAGCATAGCAGGAGCATGCCAGATCAGGTGGGATAGTCGGACCCCCATACCCTTGACTTAGGTGTCAGGAAGCCGGTCTCAGTGTACAGAGTGTCTTCCTTAGCAGGATAGCAGTCGGAGCCAGCAAGACTGAATCTCGTCACAGTTCGCAGTGGTTCCGTGATAATCCCAGAATGAAAGTGCTCCTCTTACTGAGCGCTAGCATGGAAGCTGTTTATATAACAAAGTACTGTTCTTATCACACAGTGGCTGAGATGCAGAGCAGCTCCTTAGGTTTTGTCAAACTAAAATGAAGTGTCTCCTAACGAGAGCATAAAGAAAGGAAAGCAACTGCATCACTTTCTACATGTAGAACTATCTGTACAGACTATAGGGCATCCATGCCTATCAGAGGTGCACATACAGCAGCACATTCATGCATTAGCAGAAAAGTGTGACAAAGTCACTACGAGAGAGAGATGTCAACCTAAAGACTTGAATCTAAAGTGGAGACTACACGCGAGCCATGCAACAGTTACACCAAACGTTTCAGAAAAGGCACAGTCTGAGAGAGAAAAGTAACAGGGCGGGTAGAGACTGTCTTGAATGTTGACAGGAGACAGATGTTGACAGAGTTGGATAGAAAGTTAGAAAAATTGGGATAAGAGACATTAAAAGTCAATGGGTTGGAAGTTAGTGGGACAGAGTCGGAGGACGAGAGGAAGAATAAGAGGGGACATGATTTAGTTTGAGAGTTTTGGGTCCAGTCAAAGAGAGTTGCAGGCCCGGACAGGGTAAGGTGAAAAGGGATCAGCAGGTAAAACCTTAATGCCCACCTCTGTGCCCTTCCTTGGTTTTGTGGTGCATTGACTGATTGTTCCATTTGCTAGGATCCACATATTTCTTACTTTCATCTCAGAATCTTTGTAGATCCTTGGGGCACGTACTGTAACTCCAGGTGCTGCTCACCCGCTCATGCAATGCTTTCCCAGATTTCAGGACAGTCTCCGAGAGATACCTGAAGCCCATGTTAGATATGTTCTGCAATTTGGGTACATGCTATACTGGGTTTTTGTGCCTATCAATGCAAAGAGACGTACTAAGGGAGGTCAGCTTGGCCCTTCTACAGGGCAAGCTTGAGGTCTCTTTGGGCAGATTGATTTATAAATGTTAGTACTCTGTTGGCCTTCTGGTCTTTGTTAAAAATGCTGAAAACTCTTTGGCAACACTAGTGGAAATAGTATAAAAGCTTCCCTGTTATCTTACGACAGAAATAATTGGATTTAATATGAGGTTATAAGAAACTGGATTATTATGTGGGGTAGGGTGGAGGCTAGCCACTTTAAGGCATAATCTCCACCCATTTGTGGGTAAACCCTAAAGTCACTAAATTAACCTCAGCTCAACCCCTAACCCTCTGGTTGCTTGGCCCAGAGCAGTCAGGCTTAACTTTGGGCAATGTGTAAAGTATTGTGCAATACCAAAACTGTAATAAAGTCAAAATGTAAAACAATAATAATCCAAATTAGAAAAATAGAGTAAAATGTAATAAACAGAATGACAAGAATGCAATAAGGTGAACCAGAGAGATGAGTTTTAAAGCTTTAAGTAGAAATAACACCAAGAAGCACAAAGCACCAAAGATAGCCAATGGTCGCAGTAGACTAGTAGTACCCTAAGCACAATTTGATGCTGACAGTTATGGAGGACAGGGTGAATACACAAACAAAGCCTGTCATGGTCAAAGATTTGACCTACTGACTTTAGCTTTCTAAGTCCCAATCCACCACAGGAGTTCACTTCAAAAGCCTCTCAGGATCTTTGAGGAGGCACCTAGAGACTCCGTGGGCATCGGCAGAGGTCGAACAGTAGGATCCAGTCTGGGTCCAGTTACCACTGGTCAGCTGGATAGTTGCAGATAAGGACTTTTTGTACTTTGTCGTGTCCCTGTACCTTTAACAGGTAAGCCTTATGACCCCTGTGTCCACATCTGTGTCCTGGGTACAGTGGCCGCGCGGGCCAGACACGGCTGGGGCTGGAAGCTTCTCATCACAGCCAGCGTGTTTACCAAGGAGACGTGTCCTTGGCAACCAGTGGCCCCAAATTAATTCTCTGCAGGTCTCACTAGGGAAGTAGCCAATCCCGAGCTGGCGGGGACCCGAGGGGCGGCCGCACAGGGCTAAAGTCAGAGGGGCCCTTATCAGGGCAGCAACTTCTGCTGGTATCGAGAAGAGGGGGGTGCACAGCGAGGGATACAGGTGAGGGGGCAGTGTGGAGGGATAGAAGGGACAGAAGGTGAGAAGGGGGTGAGAGTGGGCGCGAAAGGAGGGAGGGCGCAGAGAGATTCAAAAGGTTGCTCTGGTGAAAAGGGGCGAGCAGGAGGGTTTCAAGGTGGGGAGGGGTGAATGTAGCAAAGAGTGGAAGAGAAACAGGAGACAGGTGTGACAGGGGGAAGGCGGCACAGGGAGGGATACAGGTGAGAAGGGTGTAAAGGAGTGGGGTGGGGAGGTAGCAAAACGAAGTAAAGAGAGGAGCCAGGTGAGTAAGAGAGATGTAAATATATTAGAAAAAGAAGGCATTAGGGAGCGAGAGAGAGAGAGAGAGACAGGGATGTGGCTTGTGAAAAGGGGAGATGCGAGAGAAAGTGACTGAGGATGAAACCGATGCAGACAGGGAGTGAGACAGTGAGCAGGTGGGTAAATGAGGTATGAAAGAATAAGGAAGTGAGTGAGCGAAAGGCCTTGGAGAGATATCGAGGAACGAGGAAAAAGAGAGGCCAGAGGGAGCATATGTGACTGAAAGGAAGAGGCCGGGTGTGCAGAGAGCCGTTAGAAGGGGGTGCAGATCGAGATGAGAGCGGGTCAGCAGCGGGGAAACAGGTGGGGGCGAAGGGGAACAGGAATATATAGAGGCGGACAAGGGGAGGCTGACAAGCAGGAGAAAAGGGGAGATCAGAGGGGTGAGGAGGCGAAAGAGAGAGGGGCCAAGTGAATGTGAAATGGGAAGAAGGTCGAAGGGGAAGTGGCGAAAAGGAGAACAGGTGGAAAAAAAGGAGCTCAATGAAATCTGATGCTGGAGGGGAAAGAACGATAGATGTGTAAGGCTGCCCGGGGGGGGGTCGCGCAGCGGCCCGCCCCTTGGAGGGCGGCCGCCTTAGTGCCACAGGAAGGCACAGGGGTGGGAGGTCGAGTCCCTGGGCTAGTCCGGGGGAGACCCCAACAGATAGCTGTTTCCGGCGAGGGCGGGCAGGAGACAGGGGTACTTATACTGTCTCCGCCCCCCCCTCGTCCTCTTGTCCGCTCGTTCGCCTTGACGCCGCTTTCGCCCTCGGGGTCTTGCGGCGGGTTTTGTCCGGGTCGTTCGTCATCTCTGTTATCCCGGTGAGTGTTGTTGGGATGAGAGCGAGAGCCTTGGTGGAGCATAGAGCTCTTGGATTGCGTGTGGGAGGCCCCGGCTGGGCCGGATTTAGGGCGATGCGACCGGGGCCATCGCACCATGTGCTGGCTGCTTGGGGGCGCCGGGTTTGTAGCTTATTATGCTATGCTGTGTCTCTGTATAGTTGTGGTTTTGACATCGGTCAAGTTCGTGCAGAGGGTTAATATGCCGGCCGCAAAGAACGAGTGCCAAATACATTACAGAGTGCGTATGACGTAAATGGGTCAGCTGGTTACTTCTTTTATTTAGTCAAGAGAGGCATCCTTTGTTGCTTGCAATGCATAGCTCGCAGTACCACGTCGGAGGCTGTTCTCCGGTGACTGTTTTGACCGCCCCCCTTACTCCTAGGAAAGGCGGCCATTGCCGTGGCTGCGGCCTGCCTTGGAGGGGGGGGGGGGGGGGTGGACAGCTCCTGGGGTGCAGAGGGCAGCGGCACCTCTCCTCAGGCCAGGGCAGCGGTCGGCGATCTGGGGGCGAGAGGCAGCTCACATCGGGCCGGAGTGTCTTGTTTCCGCGCCCTCCCCCCTCCTCTTGGGTTACGGCCCCTCCCCTTGTTGTCGAGCTAGCTCGGGGGCCTCGGCCCGTGGGGGCCAGATGTTGAGTGCGTGAGTGGAGGGGGCTGTGGGTGTCACGTGGTGCCCCACTCTGCTGCTTTTCCTACGGCGGGCCGTCGTCGGGAGCATTATCCTGCTCAGCGGGTGCAGTGTCCTTTGACATTGGGGTTTTACGCAGGTCAAACTGTAACTTGGGCTGAACCTTATCTGTCTTGCTGAGTGTGTTTCGTAGAGTAGATTGTCTGGCGTAAAGCATAGTGACGCCGGAATGCACTTATTTCCTTGAGGCTGCAGTGCAGCGGTGGATCACAAGAGATACCTCTGCCACAACAATGAGATATAGTCCTTTCCCCCACACTGCCAGTGCTAGCAAATCCAGGGTGACACCCCCTTAGTTTGGATAGTGTAAGTGCAGCGCTGTCCAGAATCAGGTGGGGCCTGATCACCTGAGTGTATCTTGAGTTGATCTGTCCTCAGGCAGCCACGTTATCTTGAGCCCGGTGATCTGGAACCCCAGGGATTAAGTGCGCACTTCTCAGAGGGCACACGTGCGCCGTGGTGATTCCAGGAGAGGTCTCCCAGGGATCGGTCACACCGTGCGGGACCACCAGCCAGTGGAGGCAGTACAGCGGCACTCGTCACAGGGCCCGGCTCATCGCTTCCAATCAGCAGTCTGGGCTTTGATGTGTGAATGCTATTTGGTGGGTGCCGTCTCACGGAGGAAAAACGTATCGATGAGCGTGGAGCTCGCAGCGAGAACGGACGGCCGCAGACACACGCAGACGCCCGCAGGCAGGTCCTTGGTTCCGGGCCGTTCTGACTACAATCCCACTTGCGTCCCGGGCAGCTTGATTAGGCGGTACCTGTGTGTTGCAGGGGTCTCTCCGGCCGCTCCGCCCACATCGATCGTCAGGCCCCCAGACTTCAGTAGGACGTCGTCCAGTGCCCCACTCTCAGCATGGGTCACAACGCAGATCAGTGCCGGGACAACGCTCCCCGCTGCAAGGCCGCCAAAGTACGGCTCCCAGGGTAGCTCCTCCAATTCCGCATCAAATTTCATGCTTCTGGGCTCATTGACGCTGTCTATCGACGCCCACATCTTCCACTCGGTTTGCATTGCAGGAGGTCACTCCACCGCACGCCAGGCTTTCTTTACTCAAAATAGGCCTTTTGGAGTATCGGACTGTTTATCCAATCTTGTGGGTACCGTTGGCAGGACAGCCAGGCTACTCAGCAGGTGATATGAAGCAAGATAGTGACATTCCTGTGCCTATGGTGCATGGCGGGGCGCCCTCCTCACTCGGTGGAGCATTGTGGAAGACGGGGCCTCGGACTGGGATCTCACTAGGGCCAGCATATTTGTGCGCACATGATTGATTCCGCTTTTTGAGAGGCAGGCTTTTGTACTTGCAATTGATGGCTTGAGCTCCTATTATTCAAAAGTGTGCTACGGGCGTTCATCTAGAGCTGCATACACACCGCAATGCATTCATTATTAAAACATTGATTGGTGTTGCACAGTTACACAAAGTGTCTGTACGCTGTGAATTATTTAGTGTTGTGGTTTTCGGCTTTTGCAGTGATTGGAATCTGTGTTCTATCGTAAGGGCTGCATCTGCTTTTCTTGAGACAGGCATGTTTACAAGCAGTTCGCTGCAGCACCATGTGCTTGTCTGGTCGGTGTTCCCTACAGCCGCCTTTGCCTTGCGCGGTGGGCCAGAGGGTTAATGTGCCTGCTGCAAAGAACGTGTGCCAAGTAGATTACAGAGTGTGTGTGCCGTAAATGGATCAGCAGGTGTCTGTTTTCAGGAGAGGCACCCCTCTGTTGCATGCATTTTGTAACAATGAAGTCATGGTATTCGACAGTGAGCTCAGACGTTCATCCCAGAACTGCAAACACACCGCAAGGCATACAGTGTTAGAACATTGATTGACCTTGTAAAAAGGGTTTATATAGCTAGTAATAGACTCTGAGCTTGTGTTTCTCCACACCAAGCAATCTTGGGCTATGCTGCCCACTAGTAGGGATGTCTTGGGGTTCCTACATTTTGAGTTCGTTTGCTTTGTAACATTCCCTGCACGCTGATTCACAAAAAAAAAAAAAAAAAAAAAAAAAACCCCACTTCTATGTGCTGTGCGCCTGTTATTCCTTTGGTCTCTCGGTGACCACTTCACGCACGCAATGCCAGGGGCAGGCTGGGGGCGGGAGATTGCATAGCGCGCGCTTCACCCGATCCGGGGATATTAGCGCTTTTTGCATTGCAACAGTTGCCTCACATGCTGGGACGTACGCATAGGAATATGCCTAGGAACGCAGTATGGCGTCGTCGTTGAACGCTGCGTCTTTTCAGCTCAGTTAAGCGCGGGCGGGGCTCCCAAACTGCCATGGTGCAATTTCTGACATGTATGTCTCATTGGCTTTAATATACTGGCGATAAGTGTCACTAACACTTGGGTAACTATCACTCTTGGCAAATAAAGTCACACATACCAAAATTCACCTTCGGCAGTATTCTTCAATGTTTTGACCCCTCTCTGGTGCCATCCATATTCGAACTAGATCATCGATGGGTGTATTAAAAGTCAGGGTATCATGCAGCGCGTCGGGATTTGGGGCTCGGTCACGTGCGTGTGGTCAGCCCAGAGGGCCTAATTTTCGCATACTGGTCAGACAGCTGTGGGTTGTCCTCTGAGCAGCGGTCTGCTGGCAATGTCTGCGAATGTGTTAGACAGGGTGAGGGAGGCCAGGTTCGGGAACTGAACCCTGGATATGGTTTTGAGCCTTATTGCATCAACTTCTTATTTACGGGTATACATTCTACCTTGGGTACTGTTGCTACACGGGTATCTGAGTTACAGCGCCTTCATTAGAGCACTATTAGTAGGCGTTGTGCAGTTGATAGGCGGGACACATCACTGTTATTGGGAAAGGTTGGTCGGTTGTTTCCTTCCCTTCAAAAGAGTGTGGGACATATGGTCCAATTTCCGTGACGGTATAAGTTAATTCAATGTAGAGTAGAATTATAGAGCAGGGATGAGCGTGCAGATGGAATTTTGGTATGTTATTGGGTTACCTGCATGATAGCGTCATTCAAATTACAGCCATGGATCGTGAGGTTGCTAGTTTAGATGCCAGCAGTAGGTTTGATGAAAGGGAAGCCTGTCCAGTAAATAAAATGTTAGAAGTGGGTATGTCAGCACTGGAGGGTAAATGTGTTACTTTGCCTGGGCTCACCAGTAATGACTACGGCTCTCACATCCTCATCGGGATGGGCACGGGGCCCGTATGTATCCCATGTGCAGTTTGATGCAAATAATATTTACATTGGAAAGGGCCTGGGAGTGTAAAACTTTAGTAAGTTTGGCTAGTAGTGTTGGTGTCCCGGCCTTACCAGGCATGAGCGGCGGCATTTTCAAGAGGATATGCCTGTTAGCCATAATGATGACTCATTTATCCCATGCAATGAAGAGGCACAGTCAAGCCAGTACTGATGATGGGAGATGGGAGGTTGATTGATAGAATTCCTGCGGCAGCGGGGGACCTGGCCTGGTTTTGGGGGGGCTTGGTTGCAATTCCTTGTTTCTTGGCAAATGGGACCTAGTGGACTTGGAACACCTAGTAAATGCGCGGTGTGTTGGTGGCTGGTTGGTATGCCATAGCCAGCGCCTGAGCATGCGGGGTAGCCCTGCAGATCAGTTTCACTGTGGAAAACACTTGTAGCTGCGCATGGCTCCCTCGTTATGTCGGGGTCGTTTATATTAGCCGGGCTCTCCTGGGACGCTTCACCAATATGGTCGGGAGCAGGGGGAGCTGTCACTTTGCACCCAGCACCTAGGCTAAGCTAAGAGTTACGCCTAGTGTTGAGTGAGTGTTAATGTAACCTGGTCGTTCATTGGGGCTCCTTAGGGTAGGAGGACCTAGCGGCAAGGAACAGCTAGGGTGGTTCACATGTGCTCCAGCAATCGGGAGAAAGTTGCATCGCGGGCCCTGGCTCACACGGCAGTGGGCAAAGATCACACATCACAGGTGCCGAGGCCGGTTCTGATGCCTGGCATTGGGTTCCCGGGTTACTTCTGAAATGGCTAGGCCTTCAGATGCTTTTGGATGTCCGTTGTTTTTTACTGGATTGTTAAACGGTTGGTTATTTTCTGGGTCATCCGCGGGTGTAGAGCGTTCGGCTCTTGTTGTCTTTCATCGGGTTGGTTGATGCAGGATGGTGGTTTTTGGGCACAGCCACGTGGTGGTTCTTTCTGTGTCAGACTGAGGTTAGCCTTCGTTTAATCTCCCTGCTGGTCGCACATGGTTATAAGACGGGGGGCAACTAGCCCTGTGCTGATTGAGTTGTTACTACTGTATTAGTTTAAACACATCAGGTACGTGTAGTACTGTTATTTGCACACAAACAGTGGGTACGATAGGACGCATGTCCTCCTTTAAACACATCTCCAGTCAGGACTGCCCCTCCCCCCCCCCCCCCCCCCCCACCCCCCAATTCTTGAGCAATAGGGGTCCAAATACTGTGGGGCTGGCAGGTTTGGACAGAGGTTGGTGGCGAGCTCCCACATCATTCGGTAGGAGGATTTCATAGAGTCTTGGGGCAGGTCACAGGCCGCTTCCTCTCGCTGTGTTTGTTCTTCTAGATGTGGTCGCGTCAAATGACGGAGAGCAATAATCGCATGGTATATCTGGCCATGAAGGAACGCCAGGAAAGATTGTAGCGTAGGCAGATAGTGGTACTTATCGGGGACTGGATGTTGGTCTCAATGGCATGCCGCCATGCAAGGGGACCATGTACCTAGGTCACGTACATCAGGCAGTGACAGGTGAACGGGGACCATGTGTACTAGTATATACAGGAGTGGTCCCACCACGGTCGGTCAGATGGGAAGCTGTCATCTTGATTCTCACTGGATACCCTCACTCCATCACGCCTATCGCAAGCTGATGATGCCTGTTGACGCGGTTAGACCTGCTATTAGTTAGTACACTCACTGTGCCTTGGCTCGGTTAGTCTCGCATCAGGGCCAGTTTGGGGCTACTGGCGAGTTGTTTGCTCTACGGCTGAAGCGGGCGCTTCTAGAACAGGGCAAGATTGATCAGGCCAGGCAGCATGACAAAGGTCTTTTCGGCACGGGCAAAATGGTGCAGGCTGCGAAGTAGTGCCATTACAGAACATGGATTTGTCAACATTCAGCTAGGAAATGATTAGCAGCAGGAAGGTATTGAAGCATGGTGAGCAATTGGTTTTGGGTTCGTGCTCAACAGGAGCAAGGGTATTGCATTCTGTTCCATCAGGGTACGGGGACCGTCTATAGCACCAGATACTGTAATGCTGCCATTTTCGCCCTGGGCTGGGGTGTCAATGTCATCCAACTTTGCAGCCAGACTCTGAGCAGGCAAAGGCACACTTGCGGTGGTGCAACGGGCCCTCAGAGTAGAGTTAGATGTGTCATCATACCCCGCTATGACGCAGTGATGAAACATAGGTTGTGGCGACACACGCCAGGCACTCGAGGGCAGCTGGGGCGGGGGTGTGCCAGTGCCAAGAGGGTGCGGGTTGCCTGGGTAGGGCTGCTGGCTTGGAGGGAGCACTACTCGGTTCGCCACAAGGGCACGTTTTGTTTCATAGAAGGCCATATTGTTACTTATGGCATGGTACCAGTTGCTTTAGTTATGCGCATGTTTCTTGGCAGTGTCAGAAACATACAGGACGCAATGCGGGTGGTTAGCCTGTTGGCTGTTCAGAGGTATTTTAGCTCAGCCATGGCCAAGCATGGGTTATAGGCCGGTGGTCTGCCCTGGGTTTCGTGTTAACAGGCAGGTGAAGCAGCAGAACTTGGAGGGGCTTGGGTTTGACCTCGGGATACTAGGGCGGAGCCTGGTCGCTCACTCAGTAGCCCGCCCGTGAGTTCGACGAAACAGGTACCTTTGATGCGAGCATCGGTACCGGGTAACTTCTCCCGCCCTCCAGCACTGGCTGGCAGCTATGCAGGTTGTGGATTGGCCTTCCAACAGGGGCTTATGGTCCATATGATTAAGGGAATCACCGGGGTAACACTCTGATAGCCACAATTTAGCAGGAGACTAATTGGCTTTCCCAGTATCCAAAATAGAGAAGAATTTTACACGTTGGTTCTCCTCTGTGGGCACCCTGTCCTGTCTCTCCCTGGTATACTAGCAGAATCTTGGGAGGGCAAGGGTTTACAGTTGGTGGTGACTGATGGAATATGATGGGCGTACTCCAGCTGAGTGGAAGAGGAAGTAAGGGCGCTTGCAACGCTTACCTCCTCCCGCATTGGCACTGCCAGGCAGGAGTGTCTTGTCAAAGGGATTGTTCTTTAGCCAGGCAAAGGCAACTTTGGACCATCGCCTATTCAAGGTTTAAGGTCATTTCAGTCAATTCCACGGGGGATTTTAGAATGGTTGGGGGAACCTGTCCTGATGGTACATGCTGGCCGTCGGCCCGGTTGGGCGGAGACTTGTTTTGGCTGGACCTGGGAGAAGTCCTAGTTTAGGCATGGATCTTTTCCTACTGGACCTAGGGGAGGCGTTGGCTGCAGCTGGTTGTAGGGAAATAGGTCTACCTTGGTGGGGGGCCCTGGTAGTGACGGTGGCCACTCCCAAGGCTGTGGAGGAGTTACAGGGCGATCCAGGGTCTGCACTTACCAAGGGGTACAGCATGCAGCAGCACCATGGGGTGCTAAGCCAGGATACCCAGGGATGTTTAGCGGGTCCCCTGGAAGAACGACGGCGCCCCGTTAACCGAAAGGCGGTTGTGGGTCTGAGCAACCGGGGGCTGCCATTTATGCTCCGCCCACCCATCACGGGGGGCGTGTGAAGCATGTGGACTGGTGGTCCACGGATGGGAGGGGTGGACCCTCCCAATATTTGGTATACACCAGTTGGCGTTGCCATGGTGACTCTAGGCTTATCAGACGGGCAGGCGGCATAGGGCTGGCCTGCCCTGGGATCGCCCGTAAGATAACCCACCTTGTTTGCATATTGGTTATGCTAATAAACCTGCAGCAATATTTCTCCACTTACATTACAGTGTCGTGTGTTTTTATTTATGCACTTATGTCTTATGTGCTTTGTGATAACTGTTGCCGATATTGGCACTATGTAAGGCTGCCCGGGGGGGGGTCGCGCAGCGGCCCGCCCCTTGGAGGGCGGCCGCCTTAGTGCCACAGGAAGGCACAGGGGTGGGAGGTCGAGTCCCTGGGCTAGTCCGGGGGAGACCCCAACAGATAGCTGTTTCCGGCGAGGGCGGGCAGGAGACAGGGGTACTTATACTGTCTCCGCCCCCTCCTCGTCCTCTTGTCCGCTCGTTCGCCTTGCCCGCCCCTCCGCTTACCCGGCGTCCGGAGGGACAAAAGGGGGGGGGGCAGGTTTTTTCTAACAATGTTACTTTGTGTTGCAGGAGGAGTTACAGGGCGATCCAGGGTCTGCACTTACCAAGGGGTACAGCATGCAGCAGCACCATGGGGTGCTAAGCCAGGATACCCAGGGATGTTTAGCGGGTCCCCTGGAAGAACGACGGCGCCCCGTTAACCGAAAGGCGGTTGTGGGTCTGAGCAACCGGGGGCTGCCATTTATGCTCCGCCCACCCATCACGGGGGGGCGTGTGAAGCATGTGGACTGGTGGTCCACGGATGGGAGGGGTGGACCCTCCCAATATTTGGTATACACCAGTTGGCGTTGCCATGGTGACTCTAGGCTTATCAGACGGGCAGGCGGCATAGGGCTGGCCTGCCCTGGGATCGCCCGTAAGATAACCCACCTTGTTTGCATATTGGTTATGCTAATAAACCTGCAGCAATATTTCTCCACTTACATTACAGTGTCGTGTGTTTTTATTTATGCACTTATGTCTTATGTGCTTTGTGATAACTGTTGCCGATATTGGCACTATAGATAAGCACGGGGTGAGACGGGGTAGAAGGGAAGACAGGGATCAATAGGAAAGAGGTGTGTAGCAAGAGGAAGGGGAGGAGAGGTGGACGAAAATGAGGGAGGGAGAAGGGATCACAACGGAGCCATGAAAGGAAAGTGAGATAAGAAGTGCAAAAAGGAGGTAAAGGGGAGGGGCGTGGTGAAGAGGGGAAGGTTCACAAAGCAGCGCATAGACACTAAAATGTTACGAAAGACGGTGTGCAGGAAGAAAGTGCAGGGGGTGGGATAAAGGTGAGAGAGAGGGAAGATCGCAGGTTAGGAGAGATACAGAGAACCAAAGAGGACGGAGAATAGAAAGAGAAGAAGAAACGGGGTGCCGCTCGCGCCAGGGATAACAGGAGGAGAGGCACAGATAACACGAGGAGAAGGCGGCCGTAAAAGTAACATGGCCGCACGGCCGTGAGTATACTGGCTCACTGAGAACAGCAAAGCTGCCTGTACAATAAAAGAACACACGCCTAGGGCATTCTCTCTAAGAGCGAGGAGAGATGTCCTTTTTACTTGATTGTATAAATTGCCTACAGTTGTGACTGCTGTCAATTGAATGTGGCATTAACTGGCAGTCAAAGCCACACGTTCGTTTTTTTCCGAATTCTAGGTGGCTCTCTTCCTTATTCTTATTCTTGAGTATCTGTTTGATGCCGAGTTCCGATTACTCGTTAGATTCATTGATCCATTTTACATATGTTTGTTTCATGTGTTGGCTATAAAACTCTAACCTAATTGTTCACCTCGTTCCATATTGACTTTGTAGATGGTGATCTGTGACCTATTTCACACGTGACTTCTAACTTGGATTTCTACTCAGCTGCAACTATGTCACGTTCAGATCACATTAAATGATTGTGAAAAATGTGTGGTGCTATTCATGAGTATCGTTCTCGGGGATTAAGATACTTATGTTCATGTAACTGTTAAGAACTTTGCAGCCAGCAGATGTCACTAAAAGTCTTGAAATTGAATTGAGAGGCTCTCTCTCTCACGTAGCAGGAGAATGTGCTTCAGTTATGAAATCCGGGGCCAAACGATATTACCGTAATTTCGGTAACTTCACGATCTTCATGTTACTTGAAATTCCTGAAAGTACGTTGCGGAAGTGAAAGTGATCGCAATCAAGCGTGGCGAGCAATGCCCTTAATGAGCATGACGAGGAAAGCCATATGGCGCCTTTGCATTTTTTGAAGCCCTTACTAAAAGTCTCGCCAGTCCAGCGCATGCGCTGGGTCAGGCGAGACCTAAAAAGGAGGTTTTGACCGGTCATAAATGTTATCTTGAACGGTCGAATTGCAGTCTTTACACTGGTACAGATCGACTACACTGGTAAGGCTGAATCCATGTATTACACTTTCACTGTAGTGGATGGCACAATATGTACTGCCATTTGCCAGTGACATTTATCTTACAGGCCTGGGTATGTTTTTAGGGCTGGCGCAGCGAGAGCCCTTTTGTGTGGGGTTTCAAAATGAAGCCTGGAATCGCACACGCTTGTGCATGTGCTTTTCCTTTTGGCTTCCGCAATTGGCCTTTGCGTGCGTGTTTTTCACAAACACGCACGCAATAGGCCAAAGGCGGGCGCATTACTCCGCCCACGGCCTATTGGTGTCTGTTACGAGCACCGGCCTTCATGTGCATTCAATTATCGTGCCCAGACAAGGTTTTGGACTAAGAGCACCATCTCAGAAACGGCCACCCATAGCACACTGTACTTTCTCAGTGAATGGGGCTGCAAGTAGTTCTGGCTCCAAGCTCGTTCAATTCTTGGCCTCTTTGCTGCGATGGTCTCAAATGTGCTAGCGTGAGGGGATTCTAACAGCCAAATAAGTGAAAACAGCTTCTAAATTCGGACGGTTTAGCAAAGAAATCACCAGGTAGATCTGGATTGTTCCAAAGGTGAAAAGTTCTAGAACTTTGTGCCCAACCAGAGTTGTACAGACCTCTTTTCTGTAGCCCC